>NC_142284.1:8091838-13312607 GCF_965620075.1 Prunus avium | reverse complement strand
GCAAGATTACTCTTAGAGCATCCACAGTGGGAGAGTGTAAATTCGGGGGTGTAAAGCCACTTTTACATCCCCTTTACACCTCCGGGGGGGTGTAAATATGTTTTTTGCTTCAGTGGGGGGTGTAAATTCGGGGGTGTAGCCGTGGGTCCCAGCCTTTTATGTTGACTTTTCTTCATTTTTCTTTTCTTTTTTCGGGTGGGTCCCGCCTGCAAGGATGTAAAAATAGATGTAAATATACATTTTATTTTACATCCCCATGGTGGTGATGTATATTTACATCCATTTACATCTCACCATTGGAGACGATTCCGATGACTCGGGGTGTATATTTAACATACACCCCTATATACACCCCCCCCATTGTGGATGCTCTTAGGTCCGTTTAGTTCGCAGTTAATGCTATATTGTAATTATAAATTATTAATGAGGACAAAATTGTTATGAAAAAAAGTGCATTTAATATTAACTTATTTTCCCAAACTTTCCCATTATGAGGAAAACAAAATCCAAGGAGGGAGGAGAGCTTCACTTCCCCTCTACTTTCTCATGTGCAAGGCAACCATTTTCCATGCCTGAACTTACCAAACATGGAAAAGTAATCGATTTCCAATCCCCAAGCCTCCTTTCTCTGAACCAAACGGGGCCTTATGGTTGGAGTTCTCATGTAATACTTTTGGAAATCAGTGAATAATTTGCAAGATGAGAAAATTAACGACGCAATTCATCGTTTTGATTTTAAATTTTAATTCTTAAATTTTGGGCTGTTCAAAATTCAAGACTCAAAACCTGAAATCTAATTTCTAAAATGACGATCTTGAACCATAAAGCAATCAATCTTGTTGAAAACGAGATTAAAAATAGAAAGAAAAATAAATAAATTGTGGTGGTGGCCGGAAGTTGGTTTGGAGGGAGGGGGGGGCGGTGAGGAATGAGCGAATGACAACCACAGAAACATACCAACTACGTATAGTTCTTTGTCTCACTTACCCTTAGTTGTAACTTGTAATGATAAGATACTTGAACTAATTAGACAATGGTTTGTCTGAACAAGTCTAGTCTCTGATCATGATCATATAAAGCTAAGCACAAGGGGCAGCTTGGCATGATTTTGCTCCTCTCCCTCAACACATTGCCCTCTTGTATGGTTGAGTAGTTGAAATGTTTGCTAGCTGCAGTTAGATTAGATTAGATGCTTGAGGTGTTTTTAAATGTTTGCGGCCCGTTTGGTTTATGATTAATAATTCGTTTACTTTACCCAACATAATCACATTGCGACATCCACGAACAAACAGTGGTAGCTAGAAATCGGTATTCGACCACTAAAAGTAGAAGCAGAAGACACAAATTTGTCCTAGCTTTTGTGTTTGTTTGATCATTTGGCTTGCCCATATATGAGACTGCATGCAAACATAATTTATGTATTTATTAATTAAGGGAGGCGTTGCCTCTTATATTATTTTTGTCGAGAGTATTCCACATCGAAAGATGAAAAAGGCTCTAAAATCGTACACTTATTGAAGGGAGTTGCGGTTTCACTCTAAAACCAATTGGCAATGGAAAGAGTAGTCTAACTCCTTATAAACCTAAACTAGGACCCTTAACTTTTCAATTTGAGACAAACACGCTCAACACGTTTTGTAAGATGGTACCAAACCCAGTCTTAGCTTTCTTTAATTAATTCAATTTATTTGAAAGTCTCAGAGTGAAACTTTTGTGCAGCTTTAACAATTGGCAATTAGAAATTTAAGTAGTATTATTAGGGCTGAGCATTTAGTAGCAGACATAGAGTATAATATAGTAGATTAGTCAGAAAGACTGCAGAGATTTAATTAACACTCCTCAAAACAATCCCGCATTCACGGCCCGATGATAATGCTCATGTTCTTCATTGCCAAAGTTTATGTTCACCTGGTAACTACCAATTAATTTTTCGTCTAGTTGTAGTTGTCTTCTTCACAATTTGTGGTGAATTTATTCCATACCTAATTGCAGCTGGTTCTGTTATGTTTATGTAGCGTAAAAGCCTCATTCATTTATATATATTTATGGTTTATTTATACTTCAAGGGCAAGGCCCAATGCGAAGCTACGTTATTCAAACTCTGGGTGAGGCAGAGTTGGAAATTATTACAATACAATTATGTCTGTCTCTGGGCCACCCAGTCCATGGCTGCTGATATTGTAGAAATGGGGCTTTTTGATAGCAATGCATTTATAAAGTTAGCCTTGTGCATGGGGCCTTGCCAACAGCAAGCTGTGGATGCCACATTGAAGTCCACCCACTTTTTCATTAGCCCTCATTTTCTGCCCTTTTATAATCTTATTTTTTAATACAAGCGATTGTCTAAACTACAAGGAAATGAGAGCTTCTTTCTCTCACACACACTACCATGGTACCATGGAGGTTCAAACAAGAGACAATTGGTCTACAAGTCAAGGCTCTTTTCCACTCTGCTAGATACTATTGGCGTCCTCCTATAATCCTATTATAACACTAGGTAGTGTGTCTGTCCTTTTGCACCCGAGTTTGATTCCCTTTCTCGTACATTAAAGTAGTTAAAATATCATTTTGTAATCTTATACATTAAAGGGAATCGAACCTTGAACGGATCCAAATCCTAATTGTTGCTCACAATTTCGACTAACCAGAGGGAATATAGAAAATCCATTTATTGCTTAAATATTTTTTTCTTTCTCTGAATGCCTAACTAACCAATCACTTACCCAGATGATTCAATTTTAATATAATCCACCTAATCTATTATACTGTCTGGCCTGAATCTTACAAATGACTCTCTCTCTCTCTCTCTCTCTCTCTCTCTCTCTCTTTTATACACACACACTAGAGAGTAGAGAGTGCTAAATCTGAATGATAGAGTACAAAATAAATAATGTGTAATTAATATTTGGTCTCCTCTGTTTAATGTACTAACAGCTAGTCTTTACATGAAACCAGAGTAAACTCCTCTGTAATTTAATAAAATGGTCAATGCTAATTAATGGTCCCCCCAACTCTTGTCTTGTACAGTCTTTAGCCAGCCACTTTGCTTTGCCTTTGCAGTTTTTATTTATTGGTTTGCATTTAAAATCCCTCTTCTTTCATAATTATAATTGCCTAGAACACCGAAGCTTGTGGTCCCAATATTTCTCCAAACTAACAAGATCGAATTGGTCACGTCCTTTGACAGATAGGAATGCACTATTATTATGTATATGTTCTTGTCTCTTAACCCTTTACGGATCATTGTCTGTCATAACTCTGTAGCCAGTTTTATTCTGTAGATATATAGTGCCTTGCCTACTAGCCTTCACTTCCACAAGCTAAATGCTCCTTTCTTGCTCGTGATGTACGATTCATTTTACGATCACTTTATCACGTGAACAACATATACAAGACACATAACATTTTAACCTAATTACGGAGAAAGTCTGCACCAAACCGATCGTATGTATTCTTCTGATAATCAACCGCATACGTGTGAGTTTTTATGAAATGGTGCATCAATTCATCACTGTTATTTTTTTTTTATTAGACTAGCAAGTAAACAAACACTTTGACACATTATTGTCTCCCTCAGTCGTCGCAGAACAAAGACACAACAAACAAGAAATAATTATAGAAGAGAGGACAGAGGAGGACCACAGAACGCTCTCTGGTTTACGTGCTTTTGCTTAAATGATCACAGCGAATAACTATATTTAATAATCACAAGATTTACCTCCAATGTTGATTAGCTGTCTTGATTTAATTACAACTGCCCAAATCTTAATGGAAGCTTTTTAAGCCACGAACATGATATCTACCACTTGAAAAACCCTTCCAGATGACAAGAACACACACCCAGGATGGGAGAATTTACATCAAATACCAGAAACAGTCAGAGCCCATCAAAGGGTATTTTGGTCATCAAGAAAAATATATCTTTGATTCAGAGATCACATGGCAGAAAATAACTCTCATGTGACCACATGCTTGGGACCCCTACCATGTTATATCCCCCTGTAAGCAGGGGAGTCAAACTAACAAAGCTCCTCTCTCTTTGACTAATCCAAACTCAATTAGATCAATTGCCACTAAGCTCAGAGATAATCCTAATTTAAAACTCCATAAACCAAACTTTCTTTTCTTAATTTGAAAAGCAGAAGATCCCTGCCAAAATATTGCATGTATCTTGAAAAGTTCAGGATTTACCCTACCCTATATCTAGCTAGAAAAGAAAAGAAGGCAAGCATGAAGGGCTTTAAGATTATATTCTATTTAAGTAACCAAACTTTACCAATTTCTCTCCAAATGTCTATCCAAGACAACCCAACTTGCCCAAATTTAAGATTATCCCGTGTGAGACTTGTAGCTTTAATTGATTAAGAACATTTAACCTTGCACCTGAAGTCCCAGATTCAATTTTTCCCTATCCCAATATTGAATTATCGGATACACTGTAATAAATGTAGAGTTAATTATATTGGAAAGAAATTATCACATATATGATATGTTTTTTTTTGAGTCAATATAATGTTTCACTTTCTATATTCTTTTTTTATATTAAATAATAATCAATAATAGCATGGGTTAAATCATTTTCCAGGTTTTTGACCAAAAAGAAAAATTCCCTTTTCCAGGATTACTTTGTACCTTTTCCAATGATATTTGGGATTTTCGAAGAAAAATTGTATGAGAAACTAAAGGTAAAAAAAGCTTTTTGTCTTTGAGTTTCCAAGATAAAGTTGTCCATGTGCTGCTTCTATATTCTAAACAACACCTGAGCTCTCATGTTTCGCCTTCACCAGACCACCTAATTTTTATAATCTCACCGTCCAAACGATAACTAGCGACAACAAAAACACAGAGATTAACAAATTACTGAAACATTAAAAAGCATCTCCTTCCCTTTATAAATCACATCCCTCATGCATTTGCTCAAAAACACTCTCCACCAACCAGCCCAAAACACAACCAAAATGGTGTCCCTAGAAATTGTTCAGGCAACCTCTAGATCCATGGACACACCTTCCAGCCCCAGGATTTCGTTCTCTGCCGAATTCCTCGACGAAAATAACTTCATCTCCATCACCCCAAATGCCCATCAGGGTGAGCAAGATCTTATAATGGAGTGTGATCAAAAGGTACGTAACCCGGAATTCGAGTTTCTCTCAAGCAATGTGAGTAGCCATACCATGTTATCTGCAGATGAGCTTTTTTTTGAAGGGAAGCTCCTTCCCTTTTGGCAAAAGCAGCATGCTGAGAGGCTCAGCAAGCTTAGCCTCAAAACCAAAGATGTTGAGGGAGATGAGAATGAGGAAGGGGTGAACAAGGAGGAGAACAGAGGGAGTTGGTTTGTTGATGATGACCCCTCTCCAAGGCCACCTAAGTGCACCGTTTTATGGAAAGAGTTGCTGAAGCTGAAGAAGCAGCGCGCTTCATCGTTGTCCCCATCTTCTTCTTCCTCCTCTTCGACGTCTTCTTCGAGCTCATTTGCTGATGCAGCAACAGCAGATCAAGAGAAGGAGGGGATGGGGAACAAAGAGAAGTACATGAAGAGGATAAAGAAAGGGTTGGAGAGAACAAGATCAGCCAGTATAAGAATAAGGCCAATGATCAATGTGCCAATTTGCACACAGGTGAAGAGCACTTCCTTGCCACCTTTGTTTCCTCTCAGGAAAGGAAGGCTAGAGAGGTGAGAGCATTTAGGAATTTGGTAGAAAGAAGAGGTTGGTTTGATCTGCAGCATTGTCCAATATGTTCATTGCCTTCTCAATTTTTTTTGTTCTTCTTTCTGGGTTTCATTTAAGATTTGTCTCATGTTTAGAGTGTTGATTATGGTGGATCTGAAAAATCATAATGTAAATGCTAACTTTCTAGTTTGTGGCTCAATATTAACAAAATTTGTTTAATTACTTGGTACTTCTTGTATTGCCTAAAAGTACATACAGTTTTCTGCCAACTGGCTCTCCTAAATAAGCAACTAGAAAGTGAGAAGTCATGCAACATGCAGATGCAAATCTGTGACTCAGTGGGTCCAACATGCGAGGCATGGCAGCAACAGGAATCTGATTTTTGACCTTAAACCCGAGAAACACTTGGGAAAATGGTATATCACTGTTTTGCTATTCCCGACCATTCATGCTATGCCATGCGTGATAACTTTTTCACTTGACATAGCGTGATTGGGCGGGGATAGTTGCTATCCCGTTTCATATAAGTTTTTCTGCTTAAAGACAGTATTGAATTATTGTTGGTAGATGAGAAAGTCAAGGGACGAAGACATGAAAAAACAACACCAATCACTTTACAAAAATATAACAAACCAACATATTCATTGTGTACATTTTTTCTTTTGGTCTGAATTCAGGGTGTACATTTGAAAGAGAAAAAAAAACCCTGTATTAAAGAATAAGGAAAATTAATATGAACAACTTATGAGCAGTAACCAATTATACCAAGAAACCTGCAAATCAAAATGACTGTACATGAACAATCGGGCATAAAACTGTAGACTTAAGTTTCATTGAAGACCTTGAATCCTATCAAAACTAAAGAGAGCTGAGCACGATAACTTTCGACTCTGGGATCAAAGAGCTGGCAAGGGCAAATTTCCCATCCGAATGTTTAAGAGCTCTTCATGTAGGTATGGATCAAGTTTCTCCCAAAAAACAAAAAACAAAAAATGCAGCCACAGCAACCTTTGAATGCATATACTAGCTGTTCAAGAAGGTGGAGGTGCTGACAAAGAATTTCCAGAAGTCCTGAAATGAAAATCAAAACAATCAGCTTAAAGTGCAATTCATAAGGTTTAAGTGGGAAGACTAGTGGACATTCAACTACCTTAGGTCCAGCCCAGATTTTCCAGTAAGGCTAGTAGGAACTTGACCAGTCAGATTATTGTTTTGTAAAAAGCTGAAAGAGACAAGGGAACAGGTCAGAAACTCAGAATCATCAAGCAAAGAGAAGAATCACCACATGTGCAAGAACCCCCAACCCAAAAGAAGAAAAAAAAAAGAAAAAGAAAGAAAGGAAAAAACAGTTTGCCCAGCTGTGTTGTCATCTAACAGCATTGTTAGCATAATAATTGGGAAAGAATCTCAATTATAAGCAAGAAACATAATAATTTAGAATATCTTCAATAAAAATGGAAAACAATGTATCAATTCGGATAAATATCTACATCTGAAACCAGTAACAATAAGCATCCATAACATTCTAGTCCTATACATAGATATAAATGTACGTGCAACACTTCTAATGGCAGGTCCTTCCCACCAACAAAACAGACAGAACATGCAGATTTTAGTTGAAGCAATTCTGATTCTAATATGCCTTGAGAAGTAGGTGTTTCCAACAATAGGAGAATGGGGAGGTCGCAGATACTGGGCTTAAACCGTAAGTTATTTTCAACCAAAGGAACTTTACATCATAAAGTTCTCAAAGCAATTACAACTAAACTAACTTTTAGCACCAGTAAATTACAATGCTAACAATTCTATAATCAAACAGTACATTTGTTTGAGCTTAACCTAATAATAAAATAATAAACCAATTTTTTTCTCATTCAATTTCTATACAAAGAGACATTGTAGAAAATGCAAGTAAAAATCTCAAATTAATACCAAGAACCAACAAAGAAACAACTTTGATAGTTTGATACTTACAGTTCATGCAAGCTATCAATGTTCCCGAGCGATGAGGGGATATCTCCACTAAAATGATTGTCTTCCAAGTGCCTTAAATGAGGAAAAAATGAACAAAAATTGGATCAGAGAAAGAACATACTTCAGGCAACAGGTCAAGGTAAAAGGAGACTCAGGTTCCGAATATTTAGATGTGACAATCAATGCAATGACAAAGTAGCACATAAGAAACCCCCAAAATATTAGTCATTCTGTCAAACCCCAAGTAATATTTGTTATAGATTGAGGTCATTGACATCTATGATTCCATTTATAGTGGCAGATGTGCTAATAGTTCCATATGCTATCATGTGTTTCATTGTAAGTTCAAAAATAAAATCTGGGGGGAAAGTAAATTGCCACAACTTACAGTTTCTCCAGTCTCTTCAATGAACTGAGATCAGGAATAGGCCCTGAAAAATTGTTCTTCCCAAGCCAGCTGTTGAAAGAATGAAATCATCAATCAGGCATTCAACAAATACTTTTTTTCTTTCTGTCAATTTAAATAGACAGTTAAGTTTTCAGAAACCTACATATTAGACAATGCGGTCATATTGGCAAAACTAGGTGATAACGATCCTGAAAGGCCCATACTCGTCAGATTTCTGGAAGAAGGAGGAAACAGATATTAGAATATGCCATGGTGAGACAGAAGAAAAAAAAGGAAAAGAAAAGGAGGTACTTGATTAGCAATATGAATGATTATAACAAGTTTCAACTCACAAAGTGACCACACGAGGTCGAGGGCCAGAAGAGCATGTAATGCCTGTCCATGAGTACTGACGGGGCAAACAAGGATCACCATTCCAGTCAGCTGGAGGGTTCTGAATCCTCTGTTTTACACTTTCCAAAGCAATAACTGTGGAAAGAAAGCCAATTCCCAGTAAGAATTGACATCATTAAACTGACTGCCATAAAGTATGAAAACCAATCAACTTATCTGAACACATTTCACTCATCTTGGAGATGTGAGATTAATTTGTGAGCTAATAGTTCATATTTGCATAAGCCTAGGAACAAAATGGCATCTAACAGTTGGTATCTGAATATGCCAAGATACAAATTTTTAGCATGTGGGTTGGGTCAAAATCAAAATACAAACCCAATAGCATCAAAGATAAGCATACCGTCTCGAGTTAAAGTTGTTCCTCCAAGAGGCAGCACATCAAACACCTCGCCAGCATTAATCAGAGCACCGCCACTTGACCCAGCAGAGGGAGTCAAAGTGATCCTTGTAACACCAGAAAGAGGCCATTTGCGCGCATAGACCACAAGCCCTTCTGGGGTCACATCCAAATTCTTATAATATGGCACACCATTGATGCTGATGTTGAAAACCCTCGACCCCAACATCCCTAAAGAAAAGTACAGAGCAATGTAGTAGTTCGATTCCCGAACAGACCCAGGAGGCCAATTCAACTCCATAGTTTCAGCTTGCCCGTTCGTCAATTCGCTCTGGAAAACTTTCAAAGGGGGCAAGTTCCACAGGTCAGAAACAGACACATTGGTGTTGCTTACATTGATGGGATTGTGCCCTTCAAATGGCACCCAAAACCGATCGAATTTGTCATCTGGATATCTGAAAAAGACCCAATTTTCAGATTCTAAGCTCACACAAATTTGACTTCCAAGTCTAGGACTTTACGAATTTACGAGTTGAACAAAGAAAGAAGAAAGGCACATACCGAATGACTGGTCCAGTGTAGCCAAAGCCGTGCCTTGCAACCAAGCCAAGGCCGTACGACTTGAAATCCGTGGAGTTGTAGAGTGAGTCTTCGAGAATCACAAACTCCAGGGCGGAGATAAACGGGTCGGATTCGGTGTAATTGTTCGACCCGAGACACACGCTCATGGTCTTGCCCTGAGCGAGGAAGACCCCCTCGTAGTAAGTCGACGTGCCTTTTGCGAAGTCCTCTGTGGTGTTAACGACGGCCCAGAGGGTGCCGTCTACAATCAGGTCGAAAACCGGCGGGGTGTCGTCGGGGCCTCCGTAGTAGTAGTAGGTGGTGCGGACCATGTACCTGGCGTTGCGGTAGACCTGCACGGTGTAGCAGTACTTGCGGTGGGGATTGTTCGGGAACGATCGGACGGTGGAGAGGGTGGGGACGAGGACCGGGGTTGTCAGGTTCCGCAGGGTCCCAACGGAGACAAAGCCGGTGTCGGGGAGCCATTCGCGGCCGTCGATCAGAGATTTGACCAGCGCACCGCAGTTTATTAGTGTTCCTGCATCCAACCCAAAATCAATTGAGAACTAAAATGATACTAAATATTAAATATTACAAGGTGACACTAAAAAAAAAAATTCAAATGAATAGTGCTTGCTTACCTTTGGGGAGGGAAAGAGATTGAGGGAGGATGGAAAGGAGGGAGAGGAGGAGGAGGAGGGGGAGGGGCAATGACATGGTGGGGGGATAGGCATGAGAGGGGTGAGGAGAGAGAGAGAAGGAAGATGGGTGTGGGGAGAAAATGAAAGCGTTATTAGTTGGTGTTTTGGTTTTGGTTGAGTTGGGTGAGTGAGTTATGCAAGGAAGGAATAGGAGGAGGAGAGAGAGAGAGAGAGAGAGAGAGAGAGAGGGAGTTGAGAGAAGGTGGAGTTGGGGAAGAGGAAAGGTATTTTAGTTGGGTAAACGCGGGAAAACGAAGGCTTGGTCAGAGTTGGTAGTTAATTGCTAAATTAATTTATTAATTTATTATTTTGGGTGGGGTAGGTGGGTGTGTGGGGTACACTTAGTAACTGGTCCTTTTTATTTTGTCAAAAAGAAATGGAAATGGAAGGCCCAGTCCACGGTGAAAGGTTACCAGAAAAGAAAGGAAAAACTAATAAACTGTGGTACGTAACGAACAAAACAAGAAGTGAGGCCAGCGAAGAAGAGACAACTAAAAAATGAAGCCCAACAGTAAACTGCAAAACGAAACGGATAAAAAGCTCCAATCCAAAACCACAAATGATGAACAAAACAATTGGCTAAACCTAATTTAGTTCGTCAAAGTTCAAACAAATATACAGCTTTGCGGAAGATATCAAGAGACATTGAAGTCAACTAAATTGGCTAAATCCATATTTGTTCCGTTTTTGTATTTTATTTTTAACTTCACAAATAGCATCTCCAAGGGAAATGTTACATTAATAGTGTGTGTGTTTAAAATTTCCTTGTAATTCGACATGAATATTTCAATTAAAATGAATTAGTCTCCTATACAAAGTTCGACGTTCTTAATATTAAAAGATGGTATATTTCAATGGGGAGCCTAGACTGGTCAGGCTGAGCCTAATCATGCTAAAACAGGTGTGTGGGGTTTAGGTTTCAAACCCTTGACCTAGGCGCTACCTTGGGCGAACATGCTTGGTTAGGTTTTGGTCCATCCAGCTGATGTGTCGTGGGCCGAATAATGATCCCTATCCTATAGGTACTAATATTCTATTTAGTGACCGTAGTTGATTACGATAACATTAGGTAAATGTAGTTGATTTCATACCCATTCATTCTCATATTTAAACCAAATTCATCCAATTCATAACGTCTTCTATTCCAAATAAGTAAATATGTAAAAAGAAAAACAGTTTGATCAACTAGGCTGCTTTTAGAGTAAGCCCAAAGCAAAGTGTGGAAGTGGCACTACTAAGAATGGGCCCGAAAATTGATTGTGCTGATGTTCACCCTATATTTTATTATGTAATCATCATTGGATTCTCTCTAAAAATCCCATGGCTGCGTGCGTTGTGTGTGAAAACTGTGTGTACCTCTCTCTCCAATCGCATTTCTGCAAAAAAAGGGTTGTTGGACATGTGAACACAGTTGAAGGTTGGGAAAAAAAAACACAAAAACCCATCATAATCAGCACGTGTGTGCAAAGTAAAATCCACCTCCTCCTTCATCCTCCTCTTTTTGATGATGATGAGCCCGTTGTTTGGTTGGTCGGGTTGGTGCCAAATTCATGACCCCGTCAGCTTTTCCCCCCCCACACGTCACCTTCACAAGGATTCAATTCCGGATCCATTTCTAACCCGACCAGCATCCCCCTCGGGTCGACCCGACTCAGCCACCCAAGGTCAGGACCCCACTTTACATGCAAGCACGACGGCTGTACTCTACGGTGCAATTGGAGGGACCCCCAGATTCTCGCGGGCCCATCGTCTCTACACACCATGCGCACGTTAGCTGTACTCCGTCCTCCTCGTGTACTTTCTCAGAGCGGGAGCGCACGTTAATCAATTAATTATCAATAATAATCTAGTGAAAAAAACAAAATTAATAAAAAAAATAAGAAAAAAAATAGATAGCAGAACCGGAAATCATGAGGCCGGTTTAAACCCGACACATTTCACCGGAAAAGAAAAGAAAGGGAAAAAAAAAAGAACAAACGGAAAGAAAAAGCTTTTACTTCTTTTTCGTTATTTTTTTTGGAATTCCGAAAGTGCCCCTCTGCACTCTCTTTCTTGTCTTTGTCTTTCACTCTCACCTATTCAAATCCAAAAATTTTCCATTTCGGATCAGCTTCTTCTCCTCATCTTCGCTTTTTTTTTTTTGGCCTCGTTGATGGAGTTGCAGAGGCGCCAGGATCAGAACCACCCGGAGAGGAAGGGGCAAAAGCGGAAACTGGAGGAGGAAATCGGAGACGAACGAGAGATCTCGGTGAAGTCCGGCGAAGCCAGAAAGGCGCTGCTCAGCGAGGTCAGCGAGCAGGTGAAGGTCCTCAACTCTACGTTCTCTTGGAGCGAAGCCGATCGAGCGTCGGCTAAGCGCTCCACGCACGTCCTCGCCGAGCTCGCTAAGAACGGTTGGTTGCACAAAATCCCAAAAACACCCTCCGATCTCGTCCGAATTTCCGTTTTTTCTAGTTTGCTCTCAGTTCTGCAAGTTTCTAGCGTTATGTTGGTTCTTGTATTGTTTGGAATAAACGATTTTATGTGTTTGTGTTGGGGCAGAGGAGGTAGTGAACGTGATCGTTGAAGGCGGTGCGGTTCCGGCTCTGGTGAAGCATCTTCAAGCGCCGCCTTTAAGCGAAGGAGACCGGAGTTCGAAGCCGTACGAACACGAGGTCGAGAAGGGAAGTGCCTTTGCACTAGGCCTTCTCGCAGTTAAGGTCACTTTACTCTTACTGTTTTTCAATATTTCAATCCACTTTAAACTTTCTATTTCTGCATGAATATATTTTGTGTTTTATTTTTTGGTGATCTTATAATTGAGTGTGTAAATTACTTGCAGAGGTTCAAGGATTGAAATTTGTATTAGCTGGATAGTAACTGAAGTTGCTAAAATTTAAAATTTGTATAAAATTGAATGAAAAAATTAGCATGAGGCTGAGATTTCATAATAGCGTGCAACTTGTGGCAAAAAGTTATTTTCTTTTTGGTTGTGGTATATGCAAGGTTTACTGTAATTAGCTTCTCTGGCCTTTTTGTTGTTTTGTACTTGCCGAAATGTTATAGTAAGTTGGTGTGGCATGATTGTGCCCGAGCGCATAAACTCTGCCATCTTGTGTTGGTTTTGAAGTATACTAATATACCAAACGTGTAACATCTTGATGCCCTTTTATGTCTGCTTGCTTTTGATTCTTGGTGTAGCCAGTATCTTCACCTTTATTATGTTGCATGAATATTTATGTGGCAGACACTCTGGGATAGTATTAATTCAGCATCACAATAACTCCACATGTAATTGCTAAACCAGTTTCTTTAATGTGTCAACAGCCTGAGCATCAACAACTCATCGTTGACACTGGTGCGCTGGCTCATCTTGTGGATTTGTTAAAGAGGCACAAGGATAGTCCTGTATCCAGGGCTTTGTATAGCGTCATTCGTAGAGCTGCTGATGCCATCACCAACCTTGCTCATGAAAACAGCAGCATTAAAACACGTGTCAGGTTTGCTTGTCTCTCAAGTGCCCTAATTTTAAAATTTGACTGTAGCAACACAATATTCTAATGATATCAGGACTGCTTATACAGAATAGAAGGCGGAATTCCACCTCTAGTTGAGTTGCTTGAATTTGCTGATACCAAGGTGCAAAGAGCAGCTGCTGGAGCACTACGAACCCTGGCATTTAAAAATGATGAGAATAAGAATCAAGTAATAGACCTTTCTTGTGAAGTTATGATTTATTATAAAAAATTTGTTTTGAACATGAAACAAATGTTGTCAATTTACGACTTTGCAGATTGTCGAATGCAATGCTCTTCCTACCCTCATTCTAATGCTTCGGTCCGAGGATGCTGCTATACATTATGAAGCGGTAGGATCTTCTTATTAGACTAAAATATACAATGAACTACTGGGCTTATACTGTGCAGATTTAGGTTTTCGCACTTCATGTTTCTGCAGCATCAGATTATTTTTTATGTAATGCAGGTTGGTGTTATTGGAAATCTGGTACACTCATCTCCGAACATAAAGAAAGAAGTTCTTCTTGCGGGAGCTTTACAACCTGTTATTGGATTGCTTAGGTGCGTCCCAATAGTGTCATGTCACATGATGCAACTATGTTGTTGTTATTCTCTGTCCACTATTTTATAACGTGAAGAAGTTTCTCAAGTCTTCTATTGAATTATAGTTCTTGCTGCTCCGAGAGCCAAAGAGAGGCAGCTTTATTACTTGGACAATTTGCTGCAACTGATTCAGATTGCAAGGTGGGTTATATTTCTCTCCTTCTAAATGTTTCCATTAGTTGAGTCAACAATTTCACCTCTGTTCTGCGCTTGGCATGACAAAGATGTTAGGAAACAAAATGTCATCAATATTCTCTCTCTGTGTTGAAAAATAGTTCCTTGACTTGTAGTGTTTGCTTTCTCATTGTAGGTAGTGCTTTTTTCTTGCCCTGTTGCTTCGATGCGGATAATTATCTTCACGTTCTTAATTTTCTGTGGTTATGTATTAATTTGCTTTTGGATCCTTCCAATTTTCCATTGCCCTTCCATTGAAATAGTAAGTTTTTCGTAGGTTCACATTGTACAGAGGGGTGCTGTCCGACCTTTGATTGAGATGCTTCAATCCCCTGATGTACAACTAAGGGAGATGTCAGCTTTTGCATTGGGGAGATTGGCACAGGTTATTATTTCTTCACATTTGTTGTTTTTTCTTTGTTTAAATTGAAAAGTTCAGAGTGGGGCTATTGTCTTCATGCCAGTGGATGTATTCTACTGTGCAGTTGACATAAAGATGGAAATAATTGACATAGCATAACCATAGATGGAAATAAAGATGAATTTATGGGTCATATATGTTAGTACAGTTCGGCAGGAGTTCTAGAATTAAATTTTTGAGGAATTTCTTCTATTCACTAATACCGTTACTGGTTTTTCGGGTTCCTGATAGTGCAATCCAATGCCATAATTTTGATTTATTATTGAAATACTGGTTTTTCTGTGTCTTGTACTGTGTGATTTGGCAATAATTGCATCAATTGTTGCAAATTCAGGACACAAACAACCAAGCTGGTATTGCTCATAATGGTGGTTTATTGCCATTGCTGAAGCTTCTTGATTCGAAAAATGGGTCTCTGCAACATAATGCTGCATTTACTCTTTATGGCCTTGCAGATAATGAGGTATGGTACAATTAATGAATTTTCATGAAATTGTGGGCTGAATGCTATAAATTGGTCAACAGGTAGACATTGAACACCATTTTAATGTGATGTTATTTTGTTTATTCATTTTCTCCTCTAGGATAATGTGTCCGATTTTATTAGGGTTGGAGGTGTTCAGAAGCTGCAGGATGGAGAATTTATTTTTCAAGTATTTCTCTCTCTCTCTCTCTGGGTTAGCTATATTTGTAGTTCCTCTAAATACAGTATGTTTCTAAATGTCATAGTTTGATAATATGATTCCTTAATTAATTTAGTAACTATAAGAGATGTTTTCCAATTGTTTTCAATTTTTCTTCTCTCTTGGCTACATAACAAATTGTATTTTCAGGCGACAAAGGATTGTGTGACCAAAACATTGAAAAGATTAGAGGAGAAGATTCATGGACGAGTGAGCTCATGCTTATTACTTTTTCTTTTTAATTTTTGACTGTTGTAATTTCTAGCTGTTGGTACGCTTATGGCATTATGTTTATGTGAATTTTATGCTAAAAACATCTGAGATTGTAATTCCTTAATTTTCTTAATGTAGGTTTTGTCCCATTTGTTATATTTGATGCGTGTAGCAGAGAGGGTTGTCCAGAAACGAGTTGCTTTGGCTTTTGCTCATCTTTGTTCCCCAGATGATCTGAGAACAATATTCATTGACAACAATGGCATGTCACATCCTCTGTATTTAAATCATACTTTTCATGGTGTTTTTTTTTGCATAGAAACTTATATTGTTGATATATTTATGTTGGTTTCGAGTTTGCTGATTATACAATATTATTAAGCAGGGCTGGAGTTGCTTCTTGGGCTTCTTGGCTCTACTACCCATAAACAGCAACTTGATGCTGCTATGGCTTTGTATAAGTTGGCCAACAAAGCCATGACTCTTTCTCCTGTGGATGCAGCTCCCCCATCTCCGACACCACAGGTAGGGTGTTTTTCAATAGCAGAAGGCTTTTTCATGCTTGTGGTCATTATATATGTATACATGTGTATATATTGAATCCTTATGTTTTGGACATAATATAATGTCAATATGGTGGCATAATACTTTTTTTTTCTGAAACTACTGTCATCTTAAGCATTAAAGTATGTATTTAGTATGAATTGCCTATGATGGTGGATAAATATTTGTATTTAGTATGAATTGCCTATGATGGTGGATAAATATTTGTGCAGGTCTATCTAGGGGAGCAGTATGTAAACAATCCCACACTGTCCGATGTTATATTTTTAGTTGAAGGTTTATATCTATTTATTTTCATTTAAGTTCTTCCTACTTAGCTGTCATAGAGGAACATTCAATTAGCATGATTGATTGTACTCTTAGCATAAAAGACCTTAAATGTTTGATTTTTCACTCACCAACTGCAGGTAAACGGTTCTATGCTCACAGAATTTGCTTGCTTGCTTCTTCAGATGCATTTCGTGCAATGTTTGATGGTGGTTACCGGGTGGGTATCTGCATATAGTGATTTCATACTGGATCACTATTTACCTACAAATAAACACTGAAGTGCATGTAACAGAGTAGAAATTGTCTTCATGTTCGATAGTGTACAATATCTTTATAATTTCCAGTTAACCTATTACAGGAGAAGGATGCAAGGGACATAGAGATACCAAATATTAGATGGGAGGTTTTCGAGTTGATGATGAGGTAAAGTGAAGGTTGTGTGTTTCCTGTTTCATGAAAGCTTTCTGGTGAGCTTTGATAATTCAGAGACTTTTGATCGTGCACAGATTTATATACACTGGATCAGTGGACATTACTCTTGATATTGCTCAAGATCTCCTCAGAGCTGCAGATCAGTATCTTCTGGAGGGACTGAAGCGGCTTTGTGAGTATACAATAGCACAGGTGACCTGACACACACTCTCTCTGTGTTCATGTACTGCTCTGAATTGAAAAAGGCGGCTGCCTAATTACTATTCTACTTTTTTGACATAGGACGTATCATTGGAGAATGTTTCAAACATGTATGAACTTTCAGAAGCCTTCCATGCAATGTCATTAAGGCACACATGCATTTTGTTTATTTTGGAGCAGTTTGAAAAATTGAGTGCCAGACCAGGGTATGTGCTTCTTCCAACCTTTGGTTCTTATCCAAAATTATCTCTTCCCATGCAGATTAAGATGGATTTCTTCTTTTTCCTTAAAAAAGATATGCAGGAAAGTTTGCAATGCATTGGGAGTTACACCATGTATTTTAACGGAAAATATTAGCTAGCTTGTGCTGATGGTGTTACTTACTAAAATTACTGAGTACTTTCTGTTATATCATTCTTCTAATAAATGGACCTGAAATGAAACTTATGGAGATTCCCAGTTACTCTTACGATAAATAAATACTTTCATGCTCTTAAGTTATCTGAAGTTCATATTACTTAATATAACTCAGATAATTTTTTGTGTTACAATATCAGTTGGATCTTTGCTAAGCTTACTGTGTTCGTATATTCTATGAATGGACTGGTTGAAAAAGATCATATTATGTATAGTCACATGAGTTCCTAGATTTAGTCTTGTTTTCCTTAGCGAAAGGGTATCATCGTTTTTCTTATTTTGATGAGGAAGAGTTGGTTTTTTTTTCATTTTGCTATTTCTTTCACCTACTGAAATTCTCTCTATGCTGGAACACTGCAGGCACTCTCATTTGATCATGCGTATAATACCCGAGATCTGCACTTACTTTACTAAAGCGCTTACTAAGCCTAACCCACATAATTTGCGGCTATAAATTGCCGCCTTTGATTCTTGAGTTCTAACACCCTCTTGTACAGAGACCGGTAGTAGATGTTCGTGCTGTTGTTGAGCCAGTGGAAGTTTCTAATTCTTTGATTTTAGTTTGCTTATAGTCCATTCTGATTCCATTACTTGTAAACACGCAGCCTCATTTGTAACACAATTCCGACATTGCTTGGAATGTGACCTTCACCTACATTTTCTCTTGGTATTCCCCCAAGTTTTTGCTCTTTAATGAGATAGTATTTAGTAAGAGATACAATTGTGCATAAACATGATTTGTGCTTTGATCTTGTTGCCTTTCAAGGGTGACTATTTCTTTATTATTTATTTATTTTTTTGAATGGCATTGCGTGGCTTCTCAAATTTAAATCTAGAAAAATATCATAAGTTTATTAGCCATTGAATCAAGGAAATTACCTCTCGTGTCAAACTTAAACCCTACTGGTTTACCCAAATTTGGTTAGTCATAAAAACCAAAAAGGTATATAGAAAAATGCCATTGCCAATTGGGTATTGCCTCTTTTTCTTTTAGAGCCCTCTTTCTATGAAAGAAAAATAAAACCAGCACCTTCACCATGTATTCCATGCCAAGGAGGCAGACGGATCTTCTCCCATTTATCTGAGTGTACAAGGATGATGGCTCTGTTGAACGCCTATTAGGCTCTGAATACACAGTCCCATCGCTTGATGACTCAGAAACAAGAGTGTCCTCAGAAGACATTGATCTCAGCCAGTCTTTCTCCCATAACTTGATGAACCCCAGGAAAAATTCCCCATTTTGGTCTACTACCATGGTGGAAGTTTCTGCATCGAATCCGCCTTCTCTTTAGATCCCCACCGCTATCTTAACAGCTTGGTCTCCCAAGCCAAAGTTGCTATGTCAGTAGAGTACAGGATGGCTCCGTTGCCAAGGAGGACAGCTGGGCTGGTCTCCAATGGGTTGCCTCACATTTTACTGAAAATGCCATGGCTGATGAGCCGTGGCTGCTAATCGCGGCAATGTGGATCGGTTTTTTTCTGGGTGGTGACAATGCAGGAGCCAACATTGCTCATAAGATTGCTATGACAGTTGGGAAAGAGGGCTTGCCTGGTGGTTTGAAGCACCAAGCTTGGCAGGGCTTGGGTGTTCTTTGTTGTTGTGAGTGTTTCTGAGAATGATGGGCTGACAAATAGAGGCCTTGGTTACTATGAAGCAGTGAAGGAAAGTGGGTGGGAAGGAGAAGCAGAGGTGGTTGAAGTGGAAGGAGAAGATCATGCATTTCATATTGTCAAAGCTGAGACTCAGAAAGCTAAGGATTTGACAAAACAAGTGTCTGACTTTCTCCTCAAGTAAAACCCATTTTCTTTATTTCAACTTGAGTTTAATGGCTGCCTCAAGTAACGTCTGCTAGGGTAAGATATTGAATAATTTGGAACCGAAAGGGCAGTACCTAGAATTTTCGCTTTCAAAGCGAAAATTCAAAAGCAAAACGGATATTTTTTTTTTTTTTTTGGGTCAACAATCATAAAGCCAAACGGCAAAGGGCCAAAGGGGAGCCAAACCCAACCAAACAAACAGGACAGATACACCAAACCGAAAAACCAAGAATAAGAAGCAAAAACACCAAAAGCACCAAACAAACGAAAAAACCAAGAATAGGCCAGAGAGCTAACATTTTTTAACCAATGGAAGACTATGGCGGCTACTTTTGTTGCAGTGTAAAACACGGCACCTCACTTTATTTGTTTTTTTTAAGGGTCATGATAGGGAGATCAATTTGGGATACCAACTTGTGTACCAACTCTCTAATAGAGGTGGAGCCCACCAATACAATGGGTTTCACGCTCTCTACATAAGTTGGTCTCCCTAACATTTTCCTTTTTTTAATGAATTAATGGCAAACCCTCCCTCCATTTAAAGGTCACATCATTAACCCTCAAGCTTCACCCTTTCAATTCATTACTTATCTTATATCTCTGCCCTCCAATGACTTCCACCAACATCGCCACCACCACCGCAAAAGAAATAGCCTCCGAATTCCTTCCTCGCATCAGAATCTACAAAGATGGCACAGTGGAACGCCTTCTGGGCTCTCCCTATGTGCCCCCTTCTCCTCATGACCCACAAACCAGAGTCTCCTCTAAAGACTTCACTTTTTCACACAACCCCAACATCTCGGCTCGACTTTACCTCCCAAATGTCCCTCAAAACCAAACCCAAAAGCTACCCATCTTGGTTTACTTCCATGGTGGAGCATTTTGCATTGAATCTGCCTTCTCGTTCCTTCACCACCGTTATCTCAACCGCTTGGTCTCAGAAGCCCAAGTTATAGCTGTCTCTGTTGAGTACAGACTTGCCCCAGAGAACCCACTTCCTATTGCTTATGAAGATTGCTGGGTTGCGCTTCAATGGGTCACTTCTCACGCAAACAACGAAGAATTAGATGATAACAAAGAACCATGGTTACTCAACTATGGAGATTTTGATAGATTGTACATTGGTGGTGATAGTGCAGGTGGCAATATTGCACATAACTTGGCTATGAAGGTAGGGGCTGAGAGCTTGTTTGGTGCTGTGAAAATTTTGGGTGCATTTGTGTCCCACTCTTATTTTTGGGGTTCCAAGCCAATTGGGTCAGAGCCTAAAGGTGAAGACTTTAAGAAGACTATGGAGTATAAACTTTGGGACTTTGTTTATCCATCAGCTCCTGGAGGGATTGATAATCCAATGGTGAATCCAGCGGGTGAGGATGCCCTGAGCCTGGCTGGACTCGGGTGCTCTAAGCTGCTTGTGTGTGTTGCAGGCAAGGATCAGCTGAGGGAGCGAGGTGTTTGGTATTGTGATTTGGTGAGGGAAAGTGGGTGGAAAGGAGAAGTGGAGCTGTTTGAAGTGGAAGGAGAGGACCATTGCTTTCATATCTTCAGTGAGACTGAGACGGAGAATGTTAAGAAAATGATCAAACGCTTGGCTTCTTTTCTTGTCTAGTATTATTTATCATTTCAGTTTGCTCATGTTTGTGACTGTTGAGCTCTGCCCATCCCATTTCTCTCTTTGACAAAAAAGAAAAAGAAAAATAACTGGCCGACTTTTTCCTCAAGTAAAACCCATTTTCTCTTTCTCTTTTCTCTTTTCTCTTTTCTCCTCAAGTACTACTTAGTGGTTGTAATGTCTATTATGATATTTTAATAATTGGAATCTATTGACAGTGTTTAGTGTGAGCATCAAAACTATCACCATCATGCAATCTAAGCTTAAAATGACTAATCAAATTTCTTTGATGGTCTAATTCATTATCTGCACCGCACTAGCATTATGAAGAAATTAAAATAAATGAGTTGATGGCAAAAGTGCTAAAATATGAGATGTATAAGAGAATATTGTTTGTGGGAATTTTCTGTGTATTCTTCTCCTCATAGGAGGGTGTATTTATAATACAATAAACCCTTATAGTTCAAGGAAAGTAATAACTCCTAATTATTTTTATAGTAGGAAATCATGAATTAAAGTAAATCAATTACACTTAATATAGGAATTCTTGGCGTGTAAGGAAAGTAACTGTGGGTTCACAAGTCACGCCAGCATTCCCCCTTAAGTTGGTGCATAGATATCGCCAATGCCCAACTGGTCTAGTGAGTTGTGGAACGCTCTACTGGAAATTGCCTTTGTCAAAATATCCGTCAATTGATCCTTGGATTTTACGAATGAAAATTGAATCACTTTAGCTTCAAGCTACTCTTTAATATAGTATCGATCCACCTCAACATGTTTGGTGTGATCATGTTGAACTGGATTATGTGCAATAACTATTGTAGCCTTATTGTCACAAAGAGATTCATTGCAGACATAGGTCGACACCTAAGTTCAGTAAGCAACCTATGTAGCCAAAGGAGTTTGCACTAGATAGAGCTACTACCTGCTGTTTCTTGCTCCTCCACTTCACTAAATTACCTCCCACGAATGTAAATTAACCAGAAGTAGATCTTCTATTTGTTACACTCCTTGCCCAATTTGCATCTATGTAACCATCACTATTCATATGACCATGTTTTAAGAACATAAGTCCTTTGCAAGGTGCAGACTTCAAATATCTAAGTATTCGGAGAACTGGATTCATGTGATCTTCACTTGGAAAATGCTTAAATTGACTGACTAAGCTTACTGCTTAAGCGATGTCTAGTCGAGTATGTGACAAATAGATCAAACTTCCCACTAACCTTTGGTATCTTTCCTTATTAGTTGGAACTTGATCCAGATATTCTCCAAGATGGTGATTATGAATAATAGGAGTGTCTACAGGTTTGCAATATATATAGTATTCCTGTGCCTGTCAATAAGTCCAAGACATATTTCCTTTGAGATAGAAATATGACTTACTTTGATCGGGCCACCTCAATCCCCAAGAAATACTTGAGTCCACCTAGATTCTTCATCTCAAATTCAATAGCTAAATAGTCTTGCAACCGAGATATTTCCTGTTCATCATTCCCAGTAATAATCATATCATCAACATAGATTATTAAATTTGTTACATTTCTTAATGTTTTAAGAACAGAGTATGATATGAATTGCTCTGCTTAAACCCATAATTCCTCATTGCCAATGTGAATCGTCCGAACCATATGCATACACGTGGTGACTGTTTCAAACCACATAGTGCTTTTCGCAACTTGCGTTGGAGGACTTGCGTGTTCTATTTAGCGACCTCGCTATTTTGCAAAGCATGTTTCAGCCTCACTAAATTGGAAGAGCGAGTAAGGCGTTTTTTTAACTACTGGACTCTACAATCCCATTTAAGTTAGTCATCTCTCTTACTAAACATGAGTTTCAAGTGCTATTTAACCCAGTCCAGTTCAGTCCAATGAGGCCTACCAAACATGAATACTCCGGGGTATAAGATTTGGAGCATTGTTTATCCATGAGCTCTCGGAGGGATCAATAATCCAATGGTGAATCCAGTGGGTGAGGGTGCACCAAGACTGACTGGGGTGGGGTGGGGTGCTTGTGTTGCTGGCAAGGATGAGCTAAGGGATAAGAGGGGTTTGGAAATATGAGCTGGTGAGGGAAAGAAAGTGGGTGGAAAGGAGAAGTGGAGCTGTTTGAAGTGGAAGGAAGAGGAACATTGCTTTCATTTGTGGAGTGAGTATGAGACTGAGAATGTCAAGAAAAATGATCAAACGCTTGGCTTCTTTTCTTGTCTGATCTCATGCCAAATTTCCTCATGGTTTGTGTCTGTTGAGCTCTGCAATGAAGTAATGATAGCAGCATGAGTCTCAATAAAAATAAATAAATAATAAACTTCTCTGGCTATGCCATAATATCAAAGATGCACACTCTCATGCTATTAAATTAATTTTTATTGACCACTTAATCCCATGAATAGGCCTAAAATAAAATCAATATGAAGCAGGTGCATGATCAGCAAATATATAGCCGCCCAGAACTTTATACTTTCCAACACTTGCTTTGGTTAAATACATTTTATTAGTTATAAAAATTCAGATTGACATTGCTTTTTCAATCAAGTTGGGTGTTAGGTAGGCTGGATTTTTGTTTTATAGCCCTTCTAATTATCCAGGTGCAGTATTTTGAATATATTCTACTTACCTATGTTTATATTCAAAATAATGCACCTAATCAATGTACTAAGTAGAATATATTCGGCTGTTATTCCGAATCATTCCGAATCTGTCACCGTCAGTTTCATAGAACAAGCAATATCATCCTTCTGGAAAAGCTCTCTGAGTTACTTCCAATGCAAAAAGAAACTTTCTGCAACTGGAATCCCACACATTTCTGTTTGTTTGATGTTGATGGGGGGACTTTTTTCCCCTTAATTCATTGTTTTCTAATTCGATTAGTTTGCTTCATGCATCAAATTACTCTATTTTTAGCTTGTTAAAGTAAGAGTGGCAAACAATCTAAACAGGTGTGGATGAATGTGCTTTGTAATTTTCAATTTTTTTTACTACAAGCAATTAGGGGAGGAGGGTTTACACAAATATTCATTGGGTTTCGAAACTCTGTTCACATGGGTGGAGGTAGGGGTGGGCATCTCATTCGAATTATCCGCGTACTGACTGTATCGTATCGACAGTTTGGTTTGGTTTGATTAAATAATTATTTTTTAATTTTAATTATTCCGATCCGATCCATATCGAAGTGGTGGACCTGTGCAGGCGCAAGGAGGTGTGCCCGCACCTCCGGCCCTGGAAATCGCCATTACAGGTGCTGGAGTTGCACCCCTGCTTCATACCAGCGATGCACATAATGTGTTCGATGAAATGCGCAAACCACTGGGTGCTGAGCAGCTGTTGGTGTGTGCTGCGCGCTCTTTTTTTTTTTTTTTTTTTTTAACGAAGCCTGGCCAAAACGACGTCGTTTTGGACCAGGCTGTTTTAAAACACGCTGCTTGTTTTTTTTTTTTAAAAAACCTGGCCAAAACGATGTTGTTTTGGACCCGATGTCGTTTTGGACCAGGGTTTTTTCATTTAAAAAAAAAAGGGGAAATTGCTGCTGTACGTGGGCTTTTTGTGGGCTTTTCAAAAGGGCTTCTATTTCCTTACTTAAATGGGTTTTAATTGGGAGTTCTCTTTATTCAATTGGGTTTTGGGAATTCCTTAATTAAGTAGAATTGGGAATTCTCTTTATAAAAGACCAATTTAACATCACCCAATTTCATCAAAGTGTGTGTGCATCACAAGAATCCTGCGTTTTTTTTTTCCTTCTTGAGTGCGCCAATCCAAAGTATGTCAAATGCATTTTTTTTTTCTTGAGAAAAAGCCAATTTTGTTTATTCTTTTTTTAATAATTTTTTTTTCTTATTTAGCTCTCTCTATACAGTTATGGAACGATACTTTCAGAGAAAGAGTTCAAATCCACCTTCAAATAATCCGGCTAGTTCCAACCCTCCTTCAAATAATCCGGCTAGTTCAAATCAACCTTCAAATAATCCGCCTACTTCACATCCTCCCTTGAATAATTCGGGTAGTCTAAAATGATCAGAGGTCACTGAGTTGGATGAAATATTGGCTAACCCTGGACTTAGACCTCCAATGACTTATTATAATCCCAATTTTCGAGAACAAATCCGAAGAGCCTATTTGCAAAGGGGTCCTTGTCAGCCTAAAAGCCAAAATGACATGCCTCAAACACTTATGGGTCCTTGTAATCGATGTTTTCTTGTGAAATGATTTGATTCATTTGTTTGGTTGGAGTATAGTAAAGAGAAAGATGCTGCATTTTGTCTTCATTGTTATCTTTTTAAATGCGACTTTGATAAACAAGGAAAGGCTGGAAGCGATGTCTTCACTAAGAAAGGGTTTAAAAATTGGAGGAAGGGACCCAAGAATTTTAGGGACCATGTTGGACAAGTTGGAAGCCTTCACAATAAAGCTACACGACATTGTACATATTTAATGAATCAGAAGCAATACATTGAAACCATTGTGATCAAGCAGACAGATCAAGTGCAAAGCAGAGCAGCATAGAGTTTTCATCATTGAACGGAATTACTGATCTGGCCGAAAAATTGGTGAACACAGGAAGGAGTAGAATATACAACTATGTGTATTTACTTGTTACATTGGCTTTAATTTTACCTGTTGCAACTGCTTCGGTTGAGAGAGCTTTTTCAGCTATGAATATTGTGAAAACACCATTGCCTAACAAAATGGGGAATCAATGGTTGAGTGATAGCTTGGTTGTTTACATTGAGAAAGATGTTTTTTCTTGTATTAGTAATGCAAATATAATGCGACGTTTTCATGATATGAAACCTTGTCGGCAACAATTGTAGGTTAATTGTAATGTTATTTTTTTAATTAATTATGAATAACATTAGTATTGTTTAAATGATAAGGATGTTTAGTTTTTTTTTTTTGGAGCTCTTAGCTTTTAAAAATTGCACCTCCGCTGAAAAATTCCTGAGTCCGCCGCAGCCGAAATGTTTGGTTTGGTTAACGGAAACAATATTCTTAAACTGATGGAAACCTGTACTGATCCGATATTTATACTTTATTATTTAAATACAAAATAAGAAACCAAAGGTAAATACAATCAGCATTTTGTATCACTCCTTTATTACTGCTGTATCACTTCTTTATCATCATTGTATCATTGCTTTATCACCATTGTATCACTTCTTTATCACTCGGGTACTGTAGCACTTTTTGGTCAGAGAGGAATTTATGAACTTCCTATGTTTTCCAGTTTCAACCTTTGTCCCATTTTTAACTTGTAACTTTCCAACCGTTGATTCAAATTTTATGTTCTTTATATGGTTGGATTCAGAATGAAAAACTAAAGAACCCAAAGCGGAACAAATGTCAGAATCATTTCCATAAATGTCGAGAATTTAGTAAAAACTCAAATGTTCAAACAACAAACAAAAGTGGCTCCCAGTACATCTTGTCTTGAGTACATATTGAATGATATAGTGATTAAGTTATTTGATTTCATACTTGGATGAATTAGACTATTGGATTTTTATATTTTACAAGGATAATTTGGTGGATTTGTTCAAGAACTTATGTTACGTGAAAGTATTATAAATTGTATTTTTATTAGTATGTTTTTATTACGGTACTATCAGCGTACCAAACCAATCCGAACCGAATATTAGATTAATCTATCTGAAGTCTATCGAAGTCTTTGATTTGGTTAACAGAAGAGAAAATGGTCTACCGAAGTCTTTGGTTTGGTTAACGGAAGAGCCTTCTATCGTTCCAAACCGATCTGTGCCCAGACCTAGGTGGAGGTGAAAAAGCTCAGCCAACGGAGCTATACTCCATTGACAAAAATGCGTAATTAAATATTTTTAACACCAAAGTCCACTTAAGAAAAACCATTATTCATATTTCAAGTGTTAAATTAATATAAAGGGAATGTACTATAGATCTTTTTTTTTGTTACGTTGGAGGAAAAAAACCCCACTTGGGTTCGATCCTGAGTGCCATGGGGGGAAGGGGGAATCCACCACCACTGTGGTGGGAACCCATTGGCTACTATAGATCTTTTTTTTTTTTTTTTTGGGTGAAACTACTATAGATCTTTTCGATTGTGAATAAAATCTCCACAAATAAAATACAAAAAAGCCTTGAGGTTACTTTGTTTGACTGCAACGAAAAACAAGACACACGTTAGCCACTTTGGCTGCTGTTACTGCATGATAAGTACTAAGTGTCAGAGAAACGGCCCCTCTCTTTCTCTGTTTTCTAATCAATAAAGGCAAACGCTCCCTCCATTAAAAGGCACGTCATCACCTTCTCAAGTTTCACAATTCTTAGTTATCTGCACATCTTATCTTCTCTAATGGCTTCCATCACCAAAGAATTAGCCTTCAAGGGCTTTCCTTTCATCAAAATCTACCAAGATGGAAAAGTTGAGCGCCTCATAGAGTCTCCACATGTGCCCCCATCTGATCAAGACCCAGAAACTGGTGTCTCCTCCAAAGACATCACAATCTCACACAACCCCAGCATCTCAGCTCGCCTTTACCTCCCAAATCTCCCTCAAAACCAAACCCAAAAGCTCCCTATCTTGGTTTACTTCCATGGTGGAGCATTTTGCATTGAGTCAGCCTTCTCACTCCAGGCCCATTGTTTTCTCAACCGCTTGGTCTCAGAAGCCCAAGTTGCAGCTGTCTCTGTTGAGTACAGGCTTGCCCCAGAAAACCCACTTCCTCTTGCTTATGAAGACTCCTGGGCTGCTCTTCAATGGGTTGCTTCTCACTCAAACAACCAAGAATTAGATGGCAAAAAAGACCCATGGCTAGCCAAATTTGGAGATTTTGACAGATTGTACATTGGTGGTGATAGTGCAGGTGGCAATATTGCACATAATTTGGCTATGAAGGCAGGTTTTGAGAGCTTGTGCGGTGATGTGAAAATTTTGGGTGCATTTCTGTCCCACCCTTATTTTTGGGGGTCCAAGCCAATTGGGTCAGAGCCTAAAGGTGAAGACTTTGAGAAGACTCTGGAGTATAAAGCTTGGGACGTTGTTTATCCATCAGCTCCTGGAGGGATTGATAATCCAATGGTGAATCCGGCGGGTGAGGGTGCACCGAGCCTGGCTGGACTCGGGTGCTCTAAGCTGCTTATGTGTGTTGCAAGCAAGGATCAGCTGAGGGATCGAGGGGTTTGGTATTGTGATTTGGTGAGGGAAAGTGGGTGGAAAGGAGAAGTGGAGCTGTTTGAAGTGGAAGGAGAGGAACATTGCTTTCATCTCGGGAGTGAGACTGTGACAGAGAATGTTAAGAAACTGCTCAAACGCTTGGGTTCTTTTCTTGTCTAGTATTATCATGCTGGTTTGCTCATGTGTTTAACTGTTGAGCTCTGCTTTGATCTGTGTCTTTGGTGTTTAAAATAAAATAAATAAACTTGTTTTGCTATGTGTTTAATGCCATGAAGACCTATTTACAGAAGATTGAATACATAAAACTAAATATGATATGCAGGCAAGAGGAAAAAAAGAGAGGAGATTTGGTGATCTGTGCTCTCCCAAAGCGCTGAGATGTATATAACATGAATGAAGTGAATGATTACTTAATGAGGGGCCATGGTTTCACTCTGCCTTGATCAGCATTTCCATTATTTGAGCTGTGTCAAGTGATATCATAGCGAGTTTTGAATTGTTATATTCTAAAGATATTGTTTTTCATTCAAAATGAATCTGTCACCGTTAGTTTTGCCTAACAAGCCACTGGAAAGGATTTTCGGCCTACTTTCCGATGCAAAAGGCGGTGCCTGAATCAGATATTTCTTTAAGTGGTTAGCACAAGCATTTCACTTTGCTGCTTGTTGCTGGAGTATCACACATCAATTCACTCAGTTGTTTTCTAATGTTCATTTGCTTTAGTTTACAAGTGGGCTTACACCCACTCTCACCATTTTTTTACAATCTTCATCTGCAGGAACTATGTCCAAGCAATGTTGCATAGACAACAATCACACTGTCTGGTATGTTTCTTCTCTAATTAAAAGTCTAATGGCTCCCACTTCAACTTCCACTTCCACCACCAAAGAAATACCCTTCGAGCTCCTTCTTAGAGCACTTACAGCGGTGCGCCAGGGCTGGGGGAAGGGGGGGCCCAAGAAGAAAAGGAGGTTCCAGGGCCTTTTTTGCCCGGGCTGGGTGTGGGCTCCACAAGCCTGTGCTAGCCCTCAGGCAAAACCAACCCTTGCAATAGCCTGAGTTTGCTGACGTCAGAAACAAAAAAATAATTATAAAAAAATTAAAAAATTTCAGAATTTTAAAAAAATAAATACTTAGTCATATTTTTCACGTCTCACACCAAAACTCTATGCAAATTCCTCTCCTCATATCTCATGTGAATAGTGGTTGCCATGGCAACGGGTGGAAACACACATTGCTTTTTGCAAGGGCATCAACTATTCATGTGGATGATTGTACTCGTATGACATGACTCTCCACAATGAAGACTGAAAATGAAGTGTTTACTATGTTTCAGTCTTTCCACAAACATATTGAAACTCAATTCTCTGCCAAGATCCAGATTTTTCGCTCTGACAATGGTGGGGAATATGTCAACCATGACTTTCAGACTTACTTCAAGACACATGGCATTATCCATGAGACCACTTGTCTCCAAACACCACAACAGAATGGTGTTCCAGAATGAAAAAATCGACATCTCCTTGAAACAACCCATGAAAAAATCGACATCTCCTTGAAACAACCCGAGCACTTCTGATTGGAGCCTATGCTCCTTGCCACAATTGGGCTGATGACGTTGTCACGACTGTTTATTTGCTCAACCATATGCCTTCTCTTGTCTTGGACTTCCGTACTCCGATCCAAGTGCTCGGTCAACATGGGCCCCTGCCCTTTGTCTAGATGCTCACACCACGGGTATTTGGATGTGTGGCATGTATATGGAGCCTACATATCCAATAATAACATGCCAAGTGGATTTGAATAAAAAACAAATTATGTATTGAAAATTTTCTCTTTTTTTATTAAATTTTTTCTAAAAGATTTTAAATGTTAAACTATTTTTTTAAAAATATAAAGGACCAATAATGTTAGAAAAAAAACATAAAAGACCAATAATGTCAAAAAAAAACATAAATGACCAATAATGTCAGAAAAAAAACATGAACGACCAAAGGTGATAATTTCGCAAATCTCAAGGACCATTTGTGATAAAATCCAAAATGTTTAAAATATTGTTTAATACCTGTGGTGCCCACGTCAGCAATCTAACGAAATTTTTTGACAGAACCTGATGACGGGACCAAATTGATGTGTGAGGGGTAACATAAGGGACCAATAATGTCAGAAAAAAACAAAAAGGACCAAAGGTGATAATTTGGCAAACCTCATAGACTATTTGTGATAAAAAAAAAACCCTTAAAATTTTAAAAATAAATTTACCTTTTTGTAAAATAACTTCTAATGACAAATGACCCCTCTCTCTCCCTCTCCATGCTCTCACCCTCACTCTCTCCCTCTCCGAGTTTCCTCCCAGTCTCCTCCTACCTCTCAAGGTCCTCCCTCTCAGTATATGCTTGTATGTTTTTGAACTTTGAAGTGGAACTTCAGTTTGCACAGTGTTCTTGTGGTTGTTTTAGATAGTGGGTTTTAATCGTTGTACAAATTGATGAAGATGGTTGGTTTGTTTGTGTTGTTTTGGTGCAGCAAATGCAATCGAGAATGTGGTGATAATTGGGTCATGCCCCACTGGAGTCACAACAGCAAGTTACGCAGCTCAAGCCAATTTGAAGCCTTTGGAGTTCGAAGGGTATCGATCGGGTCCAGTCCAGGGGCAGTTGATGACCACTACTGAAGTTGAAAACTTTCCAGGATTCCCAAATGGAAACTGGTCCAGATTTAATGGACAGGTAAACCAACCAAGTTCATGTTGTATCCTTGACTAGTTTTAAATTGTGGACAACCTAATTGTTTTTGTTTTCTCTTTTTCTCTTAACTTTCTCATCGGGAGCCGTAATACAAGGTTCAACTATGGATTTCAAGTTTCAAGGGTAAAAGGCCTTCAATGGAGGATTATATTGAGGCAAATATATCTGACGTTGATGGCCAGATGGTTGCATTTGGTGTTTTTGATGGTACAGTACAATTCAAGTTGTTCATTTGGGAATTTGTTGGAATTAATAATTAATAATTATAGGGTATTTTAGGAATATGGTGGGTGAAAAGATAAGATTGTATTTTTTTCAAATTTACATGGTGAATAGGAAGATAAGGTGGATGAGAAATTTGGACTGGGGTGGAAAGAGTGCTGCTATTTCCACCCCTTTCCTATTTTCCCACCCACCTTATCTTCAAAATTTTAAAAACAAATAAATCCCTTTGTAAAATGACTTTTAAGGACACAAGGAAAAAACCCCAAACTCGATCTGCAAGGGCTGGGTTTGTTCGAAGAAAGAGAGGGGGGAGAGAGAGAAAGCGAAGAGAGACAGAGGCATGAACCACACCATCTTCCCCATATATCACCAAACCCACCTCTCCACCCAACTCGTAGGCCATGACGTGGAGTGGCGTCCCCCAACTTCTCCATGGTTATTTCACATTTCTCTTTGCACTGGATGATGTGCGCCTAGTAGTAGAAGGATGCTACATTATTAGCATGCAGCATTTCTAGAAAACAAGAAGGGTCTTCCTAATTCTTTCAAAATTAAAGGCGCTTTGAAATTATCCTCAGAAGTCTAATGGATGTTAATCTTCTACGCTTCTAGGAAGGATGGTGATGTAGGGCCTATCCCATTCTAAATTATTTTCTAGTTTTGCCAATCCTGAGATATGTCAACTAGTCTTAGGCGTCAAAGTTCTGAAGAGAAGAAAGCCATTGTTCCATATAGTTCTTGCAATCAGAAGAGAGCATGTTTTAAAAGGAGAGAGGAAATTAGGTAATAATTAAAAGGGTATTTTAGGACTATTGGAGGGTGAAAAAATAAGATTGTATTTTTTAAAATTTATATGGTGGGTGGAAAGATAAGGTGGGTGGGAAAATAGGACAGGTGGGTGGAAATAGCAGCACTCGGTGGAAATAGTAGCACGCTTTTTGAAAGGTACAAGATGCCTATTTAAGTTAGAATAGCCTTAAAATTTTTACACAGAAGCATTAATGCGTATATATGTTCATATACTTCGAGAGAGAGAGAAATATGTAAGTTCGCCATTAAAACTTAGAATATAGATAGTTGAATTCTGAGAGACAGACACTTGTAGAATTTCAAGCACTGAAAATGGGTGAAATTACTCTATGCATGATCAGCAAATATATAGCCACCCAAAACTTTATAATTTCCAACACATGCTTTGGTTAAATACATCTTATAAAAAAATCAGATTCACATCTTTAAATAAGGTGTTTTTTTCAAAGAAGTTGGGGTAGGCTGGATTTTTGTTTTAGCCCTTCTAATTATCCAGGTGCAGTATTTTGAATATATCTACTTACCTATGTTTATTCAAAATAATGCACCGAATCAATGTACTGGAAAAGCAATATCATACTGCTGGAAAAGCTCTCTCAGTTACTTTCCAATGCAAAAGAAATTTTCTTCAAGTGGCATCCCACGCATTTCTGTTTGCTTGATGTTGATGGAGTGACTTTTTCTTCCCTTAGTTCTTTGTTTTCTAATTTGATTAGTTTGCTTCACATATAAAATCACTCTATTTTTAGCTTGTTAAAGCAAGAGTGGCAACAATTTCAATGCGTGTGGATGAATTTGCTTTGTAATCCAAGTTTGAAAATGCTTGATTAAATATTTTTGACACCAAAGTCCACTTTAAAAAAAAAACCATTATTCATATTTCACTCACATATTTGTTCAATGTACTATAGATCTTTTGGAAATTTGGATTGTGGAAAACATCTTCGCAAATAAAATTCAAAACAGCCTTGAGGTTACGTTGTTTGACTGCAAATAAATACAGGCACATGTTGCCTACCTTGGCTGCTGTTACTGCATGATTGTCAAACACGTCTCCTCTCTTTCTCTGTTTTCTAATGAATTTAAAGGCACATTCTCGCCCTCTCAAGTTTCACAATTCTTAGTTATCTGCATATCTTCTCTAATGGCTTCCACCACCAAAGAATTAGCCTTCAAGGGCGTTCCTTTAATCAGAATATACAAAGATGGAAAAGTTGAACGCCTCAGAGGGTCTCCATATGTGCCCCCATCTCCTGATAAGGACCCAGAAACTGGTGTCTCCTCCAAAGACATCACAATCTCACACAACCCTAACATCTCAGCTCGCCTTTACCTCCCAAATCTCCCTCAAAACCAAATCCAAAAGCTCCCCATCCTGGTTTACTTCCATGGTGGAGCATTTTGCATTGAGTCAGCCTTCTCACTCCATGCCCATCGTTTTCTCAACCGCTTGGTCTCAGAAGCCCAAGTTGCAGCTGTCTCTGTTGAGTACAGGCTTGCCCCAGAAAACCCACTTCCTGTTGCTTATGAAGATTCCTGGGCTGCTCTTCAATGGGTTGCTTCTCACTCAAACAACCAAGAATTAGATGGCAAAAAAGACCCATGGTTAGCCAAATTTGGAGATTTTGACAGATTGTACATTGGTGGTGATAGTGCCGGTGGCAATATTGCACATAATTTGGCTATGAAGGCAGGACTAGAGAGCTTGTGTGGTGGTGTGAAAGTTTTGGGTGCATTTCTGTCCCACCCTTATTTTTGGGGGTCCAAGCCAATTGGGTCAGAGCCTAAAGGAGAAGACTTTGAGAACACTCGGGAGTATAAAGCTTGGGACGTTGTTTATCCATCAGCTCCTGGAGGGATTGATAATCCAATGGTGAATCCAGCGGGTGAGGGTGCCCCAAGCCTGGCTGGACTCGGGTGCTCCAAGCTGCTTATGTGTGTTGCAGGCAAGGATCAGCTGAGGGATCGAGGAGTTTGGTATTGTGATTTGGTGAGGGAAAGTGGGTGGAAAGGAGAAGTGGAGCTGTTTGAAGTGGAAGGAGAGGACCATTGCTTTCATATCTTCAGTGAGACTGAGACGGAGAATGTTAAGAAAATGATCAAACGCTTGGCTTCTTTTCTTGTCTAGTATTATCATGCTGGTTTGCTCATGTGTTTAACTGTTGAGCTCTGCTTTGATCTGTGTCTTTGGTGTTTAAAATAAAATAAATAACTTGTTTTGCTATGTGTTTAATCCCGTGAAGACCTATTTACAGAAGATTGAATACATAAAACTAAATATGATATGCAGGCAAGAGGAAAAAAAGAGAGGAGATTTGGTGATCTGTGCTCTCCCAAAGCGCTGAGATGTATATAACATGAATGAAGTGAATGATTACTTAATGAGGGGCCATGGTTTCACTCTGCCTTGATCAGCATTTCCATTATTTGAGCTGTGTCAAGTGATATCATAGCGAGTTTTGAATTGTTATATTCTAAAGATATTGTTTTTCATTCAAAGTGAATCTGTCACCGTTAGTTTTGCCTAACAAGCCACTGGAAAGGATTTTCGGCCTACTTTCCAATGCAAAAGGCGGTGCCTGAATCAGATATTTCTTTAAGTGGTTAGCACAAGCATTTCACTTTGCTGCTTGTTGCTGGAGTATCACACATCAATTCACTCAGTTGTTTTCTAATGTTCATTTGCTTTAGTTTACAAGTGGGCTTACACCCACTCTCACCATTTTTTTACAATCTTCATCTGCAGGAACTATGTCTGAGCAATGTTGCATAGACAACAATCTCACACTGTCTGATATGTTTCTTCTCTAATTAAGTCTAATGGTTCCCACTTCAACTTCCACTTCCACCACCAAAGAAATAGCCTTTGAGCTCCTTCTTAGAGCACTTAGGGCAGTTCCAGGAACAAGGGCTGGGGGGGTTGGGTTTAGGCCCAAAAACGTTTCCAGCAGCAAGGGTAGGGGGGCAGCTGCTGGGCCCCACAAAACCAGGCCAGCCCTCATGCAAGATCAGCCTTAGTTCAAGCCCAAGTTTGTTGACGTCAGCAACAACAAAAATTAAAAAAAAATCGAAAAAAATCTTTAAAAAATACAAAAAAATTCAATTAAAAAAAAAATAAATACATAGTCATAGTTTTCACTTCCCACACCAAAAATCTATACAAATTTCTCTCTTCATATCTCATGTGAATAGTTGTTGCCATGGCAATTGGTGGAAACACCACAACCTTTGGCAAGGGCAGCCACTATTCACGTGAATAATAGCTGCCCTAGCTCTCCCAGTTGCGTCGATTCAGCTGCACCAAAATGGATTCAGCTACATCCTCAACTTGTGATACTCACAAGTGCACGAGCCGTTCGGTAGTATAGCATATGTAAGTGCGAGGTCGATTCCACAGGGATTGGTGATTGAATAATCCAATTCAGTTTTCCTACACAAAACAGAAAAACAAGAAAGAAAATAAATAAAACAAGAAAGAAATAAAATAAAATAACTCAAGCAGATAAGTTCCCAAGTTCAATTAGATTAACGGATTAATTCTAGCTAAAGTATGATTAAGCCATGGTGTCTGGTCCTAACCTTGTATTCCTAATTCCCTAATTTGATCATTTGTTGTCTAACCTAAACTAAGCATTAGGAATCCATTAAGCATAGAAGAACATTTTAAACAACCAAGTATGTATCTTGATAAGTCCATAAAATTACATATTTATGTACTCTTTATACTTAGTTTTTGTAGGAGAATTTGGTTTAAAAAGGACTTATTACTTTATTTTCTCAATTTTCAGCTTTCCAGAGCAAGTAATTTGTTTTCAACGGAAATACGACTTTTTGGTGGAGTTTTAGCACAAGACCAATTCGAGATGAAAGCTAAGATCTTGAAGATGATTGTGGAATTTTTCTAGAATTTTCGGAGCAGCCAATGAGAGCAGTCTTTGAAGTTAAGTCAGCATAAGATGCAATCCCGTCAAAACTGTGCTGCTGTGGAAGAATGACCATTTGAAGACTTTTCTGATTTTTCCTCAAGGCGTGCGATATATGGATGGAAAGATAAGACAAAAATATACAATTTACATATTTTTCCCGATTTTTCTTGGAGGAGGAACAACCCCAAACGTGCAAGCAAAGTAACTGACATGTTGTCCCAGTCCAAGTAGGAAGAGGAGTCAAGTACTTACCCATTTTGGATTTATGTTTTAATTAGGTTTTTCTTTATTGTTGGGCTACTGTAAAAGCCCAGCTAGGGTAGGAATAGACGTGGGGTGTCCTATTTAAGCATGAGAAACAACTCCTTAGGGAGGACGGGAAAAGACTAGGAGGACGGAAAAGACTAGGAGAAATTGGAGACGCTGGAAGAGTACCGCAATTGGCTAAGTTTTATTGTTTCTTCCTTATGTTTTTGTTTATGTCGAATTCTAATATTATGTGTAACTAATTTTCTTTTGCTAGGGCATGATGTAGCCCTAGTATGATAATCTAGTTTTCTTAATTTACCTATCTATTGATTGCCGTTTGATGTTGGATTCATAATCACTGTGCTTAATAACTTGGTTGATTATCTTGATGCTTGATCACCATCTAGACTTTTAATTGAGTTAATCGGATGCAAATTAGAGTAAATACCATACTTAATTTGAGGCTTGCTTCTTGTGATTAGGATTTGTAATTCGTCTAGGGTAAATACCATACTCCTAGGGTTTACATGCTTGTTCGAGGTTTTCACTGATCTTAATGAGTTTCTATGTGTTGATATTTGACCTAAATACCATAGGCGAATTGCATGTAGGAATATATGAGTTAGCCTAAATACCATAGGTAATTCATGAAAAAGGAAAACTAAGCGGCAACATCAAATGGTTAGTTAATAGGTAGGTGAATAAGAGGCTAGATCGGATTACTAGTGGTGAATTCATTGTCCTAGTGCTTAAATCAATTTGAATTTCTCATCGTTCTGTTTCGTGACTTTCTACTTATTTTGTCTTTTAATTTCGTTGTTAATTAAATCATTCTTTCAACAAACCCCTTTTGTGTTTACGTGAGTATGCTATGTGTTTAATTTCTTATTTATATAATTAGAGTAGTTAAAGTATTTAGTGAAGGAAATTAGGTTAGACTAATTGGAAGTTGAACTCAATCCTCGTGGAATGACCTCGTATTTGCCGTACTATATTACGATTGACCTTGTGCACTTGCGAGTATAATTTGTGTTTAGACTAATCTTTATAATCTCCATTTTTCTGGTTGTCTAAAATTCACAACATATCTAATCCCTGTTGTCGAATGTCCATTCATACTCTTCCTATTCATAGTTCAATTCGAATTAAAGCATGGTGTCTACTCTTAATTCAAACCAAGATAGCTAACATGCAAGCCTAAATGGTGATCAATCATTCAAACTAGCATATTAACTTATAAGCATAATGAATAAGAACAAAAACCATAATTGAAACTTGGAAACTAATCAAACTTGAAACTAAAGAAAAGAATTTACATAACAATGAAAAGTAAAGTGGAACTAAGAAAAACTTAAGGAGACACAAAGATTTCATTACAACAATTGAAAACTAGAAAGAGAAACTAAGAGAATTTGAGGGGGAGAAGGGAGGGGAGCTCTAGAGAAGTGTTTGAGAGCTCCCCCCTTTGGGGGTGTTTTTTTGAAGCTTGAAGACTTCTCTATTTATAGGGCTAAGAGGGAGGAACACCATGATGAATTCCAACACTACCATTCCTCTTTTAATACAATCCATAACTCCCACTTCATCTTGTCTATGTTAGTGTGGTTGGAATCAATTCCATACCATACTTCTTTTGCTGCACCTCAAGCTTTCTTCACATGGGTTTTCAAAGGTGTTCAATTGTGGCTGCCTTTTGCTGCCAACCCATGTGGGTTTTCTTTTGGTTGCTGGAAAAAAAGATTCTTCTGAACCAGGCTTGGTGTAGGAAGGCCTGAGGTTTCAATATGTATTCAATGGAGCTCAAATTTGGTTATGTCATAATAGACACCCATTGAAACAACTTTCATGAAGAATGTATTCCCATCTGAGCAATACAAGTGTACGTTTTGGGCCTTGCAAGTTGACTGTCGAAAATAGATTGGAATTGACTCATGGTGTGAATTTTGATGGGCCCACGGATTGGGCTTGGCTTCATCAATTGATACATTTGAGCAGTCCATCTTGCAGTTCAGAATCTCTTCTTTCCAACCACATATTAATTGGGCCAATACAAGTTGGGAGGAGGAAGTTAAGGCCGAAACAAATTGCTAACCCAGTCTGCTCGTTTTTGCATCATTTTGCATCTTTTCCTATCCAAAGCCACCATTGCTATCTAAGGCCCAATGAACTGAATGATAAACAGAAAAGGGATTAAAAGCACAAGTTTAACTCAATAACATAACCAAATCATAAGCTAGTGTTGAGGCCCAAAAATCCAGGGGTTAGGCCCAAGCTTATTGTCAGCCCGGTGCAAATAAGTAATTACAAAAGAAACTCGACCGGGGCATAATAGGAAATTGTAGGACACCTACGCGAGCCACGGGTCATACATCACGCCAAGCAAGCATGCCAAAAACGCAACGGCTATATAAGTTCACGCTCATGAATCTATCCGGTGTTATTTAATTCGAGCTCGGCTTATTATAGCACAATTAAACTCAAGCACAAGCACAACGAATAAACATGCGATGCCATCACGCCATGCTACAAGCTCAAGTGGGCCCAAGCCACGTAATCACCCGGGGCTTGCTGAGAAGGTTGTGGCATGGATGTGTACGGGCACTCACAGGGCCCATTGAGGGACCGAGGGATGGAAGCTTTAGGCTACTTGGGAGCACTAAAACTCAGGCCCATTCCTCGGGCCCAAATACATGGGTTAGCATGAGAGAGAGAAGAATGGGGTCCAAAGCCTTAGGAGAACATCCCATAGGCTGCTGTAGCATTTAGGGAAGTCCATGATAGTTAGAATGCCCAAGAACGAGCAAAACCACTTCCAGCAGCTGGACGAAAGCGTGCGGGCCGCTGGAAGGGAAAACACCAATAACCTCAAAACTGTACTCGAAGCCCAGCCCAGCGTCTCTTAGAAAATCCAAACATCGAGCTCCACCCATACCAGAGCTCCCATGTGGTCAACCCAAAATCACATCAAGGACCATAGGAAATCCATAAGTGTAGGAGAAATACCCAGTGGACAAACAACTTCCTCTGTTCTCAGTTTTCCTTTGTAAGCTCTGATTTGAAAACCAAGGGAGAAAGCAAGTGGCGCCTTACCTCCATGGAGAGGCTCAGCCGCACAAAGCCTTGGAACCACAAGAAGCCATTGATTCAGGCACTCTGGTCAATGATTTTGCACAAGAAAGGGAGTAATCGGAGAAAGGGAAAGAAAAAGTAGGAATGGATGATCGACGAAATTAGGATCCCAAACGCCTATAAAACAGAGCTTCTTCTACCCAGCAACACACACCATTCCAGAGCAAGACCAAGCTTTGTCAAGCGAACTGGAATTTTCCCATCTTCTACTCCCAACGTTTCTCTCTGTTCTAAGATAGAAGCCATCCTAATTCTCCCCTCTCCCACTCTGAAACCTGTTTCTCTGCAAGAAATTCATGCTTTGGTCTCTCTCTCTCTCTCAGATTGCTAAACCTGTGAAAGCTCAGCTCCCATGCCATAAGCTCCTCACGCTAAGTCATGAATGAATTTCATGCGTTCCTTTGGGTGTTAGTGAAGAGAACCCCAACGTATTTTTCTAAGGCTTCAACAAGTCTTTTAAAAATTCTTTCGGGGGTCTGGTTCTTGAACTCAGGCTTTAGAAAGGTCCTTTTGTTCGCTTCCTTCTCCCAGTAGCCCAAGCCCATTCGTTAGGCTGCTGGAACAAAAAGACCCTCACATAAATTGGCGACTCTGCTGGGGACCAGACTGCCATTTCCACTAATGCCTCCGAAGAAGAAGACCAGAAGTAATACCATGGCTTCCCAAGATGGGCTAGACCATGGTGATTCTGAATCACGACAGAACGCCTCTTCTAGAGAGCAAGAACGCGCAAGTGAGGGAGCTTTCACCCTCACAGACCTCATTACAGCCATCCAGGCTATGGGGGAAACCCAAAGGGAGATGATGGACACCATCAAGGAATTGAAGGGCTCTGTCTCTAACCCAAAGGGAGATGATGGACACCCACAGGAGGAGTCTGCTGTCGCTGCTGGAAAAGGATCTGAACGGAAGGGACCATCTTTTGTTACTCAGGAGGACGTCGTTGCCATGCTGGAAAGAGAGCTTAATCGAAGTCAGGAAGATTGGAAGTACATCCCTCAGCCACCATATCCCTCGAGCTTACTCCAGCAGCCATACCCTAAAGGCTACGAGGCGCCAAGCTTTGTTCTTTTTGATGGAAGGAAAGGAAGTCCAAAGGAGCACGTCAATCGCTTCATTGATGCTCTGGGGCCACATGCTGGCGATTATAATCTTCGGCTCCAAGAGTTTTCAAAAAGCCTTACTGACCGTGCTTACACATGGTACACCACTTTGACACCAGGCTCCATTCGCTCGTGGGAAGACTTGGCAAGCAGGTTCTGCAAGAAATATTTCCAGCATGAGGAAAGAGTCACTACTACTCAACTCAACAACACTCGCCAAAAACACGGGGAGGATCCTGTGGACTTCGTGCGCAGGTTCCGGGACTTGGCCTTGGACTGTTATGACGAGAAGGACGAGGAGGCGCTGGTCGAAATTTGCATAAGCAATATCGTTGCAGATTATAGAGTTTATTTGGAGAATATTGGCATCAGTCAATTTTCTCGGCTGCTGGAAGCAGTAAGAAAGACGAGCATGTCTGTCAAACCAGCTGGGCAGAGAAGTTGGAGAAGTGAGAAGAAGGAGACGCACCAGACGTTGGCTGTGGATGATAAATCATCGGGTGACTACAACTCACGCAAGCGGAAGGACAGGGAGACGTACCCGCCATTACCTTACAAAGACGAAGAATTTCATGCTATCCTCGACACAATGATTGCTGATGGTGCAATCAAGCCTCTCAGACCTTACAAAATTCCTACCCGGGAGGAGAAAAATGATCCTAGGTACTGCCGTTACCACCAATTTGTGGGGCACCCAACCACGGCTTGTCAGAGTCTAAGGAGGATCTTACATGCCAAAATACATGAGGGAGTTCTCGAGCTTCCCTCTAGGAAGCAAACTATTGACGAAGACCCCTTGCCAAAACGAAGGGGAAAAGAAATAGCTGCTGTTATCACATGTTCCGGTGACCTGCTCGACGATGATGAGGCATGCCACCCATGGAGGAATGACCCGAAGCCACCTGAAGCTGTTTGGGAGCCTTGCGGGAATATGGAGAGAGCTTATTGGTGCAAATATTCGAAGCCTTCAAGCTATAATACCCCATGGCCCCTCGCTGGTGGATGGGATGATAGCACAGGCGATGAAGTATTTCCGATGGACGTGCCGGAAGAATGCTACTTGGGGGCTTCACAGCAGGAAACGGCCGCCGTGACCTTTCACAATCTTACGGAGGCCGAAGCGAGCGTGATGGAGTGCTATCTAGGTCTAAAGCAGGGACCCACGGCCTCACAAGTCCTCCAAAGGAATCCAAAATTCAAGTCACTCTTTGACCAACTTGGCTTTGGGCCTCAAGCAAGAGAAGCAGCTGCTGTAGCTCTCATGAACATCTTTGCGGAGTCAAATCCTTATTGTTTCGCTGCTCAACCACAGAGGTCATTCTTGGGAAATGACAACGCTATCGTTTTCACGGACGAAGACATGGAAGTTCCATATCCGGATCATAGAAGACCACTTTATTTGGAGGGACAAATCAACGAAGTGTTTATAAGAAGGGCTTTGGTGGACACAGGTTCCTCTGTCAACATATTGCCTCTGTCTGTGCTTACGGCAGCTGGTATTCCATTATCTAAAATTGTGCAATCCCAAACAAGTATCAGCGGCTTCGGAAATAAAAGCGAGGTCACAATCGGGTACATGCAAGTAAATCTGAAGGTGGGGCCAATCAAATCGCTTACCAAGTTTTATGTGGTGGATGTAGATGTGGCTTACCATGCTTTACTCGGAAGGCCATGGCTCAACAAGCATAAGCTCGTAGTCTCCACTTACCATCAATGTGTGAAAGGAAGAATTGGGCTAAGACCGCTTCGCATACCTGGGAATCAAGCGCCGTTCAACAAAGATGAAGCTCACTACTCCGAGGCAGAATTTTACACGGAATGCACAGGTGCTGGAAGCGGCCCATCCAGGGATTTCGGAACCTACCTACCATCATGGACCGAAATTCGTGATTTGAGCAATGAGGAACTCATCACCATCGTTGATCGAGAAAGAAAGAGACACTCGGAAGTCAACACCCATGCTTACGATCGTCCTCAATGCTCGAAAGTGATGCTGCCGGATGGGCGTACTGTGTATCGCTTATGACGGGATTGGGGGCTTAACCATGTCTTGTGGGAAAGCCCCGAGTATGGAGAAGAAGTGAGGCAGACGAGCGACCATAAGGACAAGGTACCCACGCCTCGTGCCTTTCAGGAACCTATGACAGCACCTAGGCATATGCAAGATGGCTTGACTGCAGTAGCTGAGCAGCTGGAAATCATTAATTTAAGTGACGATCCCTCTGTCCAGAGGCCCATCTCCATCAGTGTTCGCTTGATAGAAGAGGAAAAGGAAGCTTTAGTGTCGTTATTAAAAGAATTCCGAGATGTGTTCGCTTGGAGCTATGAGGAAATGCCCGGCCTAGATCCAAACCTGGTCAGCCACACCCTGAATATCGAGCTTGGCGCGAAGCCTGTCGTGCAGCCAAGAAGGAATTTTCATCCTGAAATTGAAATGCAAATCAAGGTAGAGATCGAGAAGCTGCTGGCCGCTGGGTTCATCAAACCTATCAAGCATCCAACATGGCTAGCAAACATTGTCCCCGTGAAAAAGAAGACTGGTGTAATCAGGGTATGCACGGACTACCGAGATCTCAACCGAGCCTGCCCAAAGGATGAATTCCCGCTGCCCAACATGGATATCCTAATTGACTCGACTTCGGGTCAAGGTTTGCTGTCATTCATGGATGGGTTTAGCGGCTACAATCAGATTAAAATGTCACCCAAAGATGCTGAGAAGATAGCCTTTCGAACACCGTATGGGAATTTCTACTATACAGTCATGCCATTTGGTCTTAAAAATGCCGGAGCCACTTACCAAAGGGCTATGACAGCTGTGTTCCACGACATGATGGGGAAAGAGGTCGAAGATTATGTGGATGATCTCGTGGTGAAGTCAAAAACCAGAGAAGGCCATCGGGAAGTTTTGAGGAAGGTGCTGGAAAGGTGTCGACTCTACGGATTGAAGATGAATCTGAAGAAGTGCGCATTTGGGGTCTCATCCGGGAAATTCTTGGGGTTCCAGGTGCACCAGCGCGGCATAGACGTGGATCCCGAGAAGACCAGAGCTATAAACTCTCTCGCACCGCCTAAAAGCCTAAAGGAATTAAAGAGTTTCATGGGAAGACTGTCATACATTCGACGCTTCATCCCCGGCCTCGCTGCCACAATGAGCACTTTCACTCCTTTGCTCAAGAAAGGAAAGCCGTATGTATGGGGCAAGGAGTGCCAGGAAGCCTACTTGAAGGTACAACGAATAATCACCAAGCTACCCACCATGAGAGCGCCTATTCCGGGACTTCCCCTCAAGCTTTATCTAGCTGCAACAAACACAGCGGTAGGGGCCTTACTTGCCCAAGATGATCATGAAGGCGAAGAAAGTCCCATTTATTATGTGAGTAGACAATTGAGAGGTGCTGAAATAAGATACCCAAAAACCGAGCTCTTGTGCCTTGCCCTTGTCTATGCTGCGCAACGCCTGCGACATTACTTCCTTGCTCACAAGCTGCAGCTCATGGTGAAATCTGACCCCGTAAGATACTTGCTCACGAGGCCGGTGCTATCTGGACGTCTTGCACGCTGGTTGCTACAACTATCCGAGTTCGATATCACATGCGCAGCTCCCAAGGCCATTAAGGGGCAGGCTGTAATCGACATGCTGGCTCTATTTCCTGAAGTAGAAGAATCGACCCTTTCTGAGGAGGTTCTGGGGGAGCTGCCGGAAGTAGTTGCTGCAGTTACAGAAGAGGAGCCATGGACCCTTTACTTTGATGGGTCTTCTACATCAAAAGGTGGAGGAGCAGGTGTGGTGCTCATTAATCCAGAGGGACAAGCTACAGCCCTCTCATTCAAGCTAAATTTTCCATGCACAAACAACACGGCAGAATATGAAGCTTTTATTATGGGAATGTCTACAGCAAGAGAGATGGGTGTAGAGAAAATCAAGGTTATTGGGGATTCAAACCTGGTGTTAAGTCAATTACAAGGGAATTTCGCCGTGAAGGAGGCGACACTGGCACCATATCGTACAACGGCCAAAAAAATCATTAATTCTTTCAAGCAAGTCGTGATGGAGCACATTCCCGGAGTCACCAATAGATATGCTGATGCACTGGCTACATTGGGATCGAAGCTCTCATTTGTCAAAGAACACCCTAACATCACTGTGATAAAGAAGGATGTGTCTGTAGTCGGAGCAATGTCCCAGGAGGAGCTGCCGGAAGCAGAAGATGATTGGAGGAAAGCTGTGAAGGAGAAGATGAGCAAGGGAAGCAACATCAAAGAATTAAAAGATTACACGATCATCTTTGGAGAGCTATACAGGCGCCTTCTGGGGGGTATTTTGACTCGGTGTATAGGAATAACAGAAGCGCAAAGAAGGTTGCAAGAAGTTCACGACGCCACCTGCAGCTTGGAGCCAGTGGTCAGTTTGTATAGGCGCCTGCAACGCAAGGGCTACTACTGGCCAGAGATGAAGAAGCAAGCAGCTGAAATCCAATCTAATTGCCCTAGGTGTTCTACAATACCCTCCACCGAAGAATCTTTCACTATTTCACTCGCAGAGGATTGGAGGGCTCCTTACTTAGCATTTTTTGTCGAAGGGACTCTACCAACCAACCCCAAGCTTGCCTATAAGCTTAAGAAGACAGTAAAAAGGTATTTCATAGACGGGTCGACGCTTTACCGTAAGGGGTTTAATGGCGAACCATTGAGATGTTTGGGAGAGTCAGAGGCACGTCAGGTCATGCAAGAAATACATGCTGGAGAGTGTGGAGAGCACCAGGGAATGAAGAGGCTTCACCGGCAGCTGCTGAGTGTTGGGTATTATTGGCCTACCATGAAGAAAGATGAGCACGACTTCGTCAAAAAATGCCACACATGCCAAATTCATGCCAACCTAAGTCACAACCCTCCCACATTGCTACAGGACATGCGCACTCCTTGGCCTTTTCATACTTGGGGGCTCGATTTAATTGGAACGATCCATCCTCCTTCCGACGGTTACATATGGATTCTCACTGCCACGGAATATTTCACGAAGTGGGTTGAAGCGATCCCTCTTCGAAAGGCCACGGGAGCTGCTATTTCAAATTTTATTCGGGAATATATCGTGTGCAGGTTTGGAATTCCATACAAAATGGTCACTGACAATGGCACCGCTTTTGTCAACAAACAAGTGAGCTCAACGCTTAGCGGCTATGGTATCAAGCATCGCCGCTCCACACCTTATTACCCGCAGGGAAATGGTCAAGCTGAGGCTACAAACAAGACCATATTGAGGATTTTGAGCAAAATGGTACACGAGTACGAAGGAGGTTGGAGCGTCCACCTGCCGGATGCCCTGTGGGCTTACCGCACCTCTCCAAGAAGCGCTACAGGTTTTTCGCCTTATTCTCTTGTGTATGGGTCTGATGCCATTTCGCCCGTAGAAATCACCATCCCCACGGCCAGAGTATCGGCTGTCAATGATCTCGAATGGGATATGAAGTCGTGCTCAGATTGGCGCCTATTAGACCTCAAAGCTGTCGATGAAAAAAGAGCTGAAGCTGGAAGAAGAACATCGCTTTATCACAAAACCATTGCACAAGCTTACAACAGAACGGTCAAGCCGCAAGCCTTCAAGCAAGGGGACCTCGTGCTAAAGGTCGTCGAACATGTGAGGAGACAAGTATCGGGGCCTTCCAAATTTGCTCCGCAATGGGAAGGGCCATTCGCAGTCAAAGAAGTTTACAGCAGCGGCTATTATCGCTTGATCTCTGTCAAAGAAGGCATGCTAACAGATCCCATCAACGGGAAGTGGCTCAAACCGTACTACTGCTAAGTTAGTTTTATATTCTGCACTTTCGTTATGGCATTTCTTTTCATTTCAAATATGAACTCCTTCTATGATCTCGCTTGGTATTTTGGAAAATTATTGTACGATGCACCACTATGATAGCATGAACTTTGCAATGAAAATGAAGGAGTATTTTGAAAAAGAAAACTTGCCTCTGAAATATTACTTTACGTACCCCAAACTTGCTTTGCACCAAACACTATATATATGTACGTGAAAATAAAAAATAAAAAAAATGATAAACACATGCTACTTAGCAGTAAAACATGCCAAGCAAAGCCACTTGGATGGGATCCCGAACTATCAAGCCCAAGCAAAATAACATCAGTATGCGAGGCCAAGCTATTGTAAAAAGGCATGCATTCTTGAACGACAAAATCATGATTCTCTTTTGGCAAGCAGTCGGGATATGCGAAGTATCTGTGAATTTTATAAAAATCACGGGGAAAATCGGGTCTGGTCCCTTCAAAGCATGATGAGAACGTGTTTTTCAAGCTTAGTAGTTAGGCAAGCCATGCAAATAAAGTTTGGGAATGCTACCAAAAAAAATTTTGACAGCATATGCTCTGCTTTTAAAGATATCCAACCCGTCAGAAAATCTCAAGTGACCTCAAGCAATTCGCAAGCACAAATTCCACCAACCGGGCAATATATACCAAGCAGAGGTTACAATGTGTCTCCAGCATCCAAAAGAAAATAAAACGTAGGTTCCAGCAGCTTGATCACAACAGCGTTACAATACAAGGATTTCACAGTACAGGTGTTGGAACATCAAAAGAAAATACGGCCTAAACACAACTAAGTTATACAAGCCGGAGCTAATGTGTTCTTCAACATGTTGGGCCGGTCAATTTCATGTAAAGCAAAAGAGCAACCTGCAAGGCAAGCGTGAATGTCAGAAGAGAATAGGCAGGTGCTAGAAAATTACTGTATAAAAAAAAAAAAACAAGGAAGGAGCGTGAGTAGGAAGGTCACGCACCTCGAAACCATCAGATACAGCTAAAAAAGGATAGCAGAAGCCTTGCAGGAGGAGCTGGTTATTGCCTCTGCCACGCAGCCAGCACCATCGGCGGAAACACCTTGGGTGAGAAGGAGGGCGCGCAGTTCCTCATGCTGATTTTCCAGCTCACGTTGCTTAAGACTCAGGGCCTCCGCCGCTGCTCTTATTTTGTCACGACTGGAAGACAACTCCATGCTATGAACAGCTCGTGCCCCAAAGACAGCACGTGCCAAATCTCGCACCAAGTTCAGAAGAAAATCTACCCAAAAGCCCAAGGTCATGGCCTCGCAAACCGCATCCCGCCAGCAAAGAAGTCTGTGGTCCGTAATATCCAGCAATTGCACGGTATCCATTCCATGGAGCATTAGGCCAAGGGTCCGGAAGGCAGCACACCGCGAGAAGGAAGAGGTGATGCTAGTACTATCCATGAAGTCTCCGTATTTGTCTATAAATTTCTCCAAAGCCGCAACCGTCTCGGGATAAACAAGAGCTCCACGAAACATCGCGTAGCCATTAAATCGGTGACAAAGTGGCAGGAGCTCATCTGCGGATCGAAGGACCTGGACTCCACTATCAAAGAAGGCCCTAAATGCAATAAAGGACCGTTCCCACTCCAGCCAAGATGTGTGGGATGGGTGCCTTGCGGGAATGACCTCCGTAACAATATCATTAGCCGAGGCCTCCTCATTGGTAACGACGTTATCAAATGGAATCAATGGAGGTGGCGCTGGAGAACTCGAGCTTGGTATCCGGAGAAGTGGTTGAATGTGGGATGAAGCGGGCAGTGTACCATGAAAAGTAAATGTCTTACTCCGGAAAGCTGCCGGAAGAGTGGGTGAAAGGTCGGGCTCCAGGTTCCTTCGAAGAAGGTGCCGGATGATGGGCGACAATGGACTCGCGACCTGAGACATGGGTGCTTTGTCTGGAGAGCTTGCTGGTACTATGGTTGAAGAAGACTCGGCAAGGGCCGCTTCAACCAGCGAGTCGAATGTGCTGGAAGAAGAGGGTACCACAGGCACAATTGCCATACCATGAGCAACGTGCCCAACCTAAAAAAAAAAGGGAGAGAATGCAAGATAAGAATGAGGCATTTAGCGAGCTGCGTCATGTGCATAATTAGACGGCAAGAGAAGGATTGCCCGACTAAAGAAGAATGGAAAATAGGGAAAGAATACAAAAGCAAAACAGGGCATGAGGTGGATACCGATTCAATGTTGACGCGACGCGCATTGCTGTTTGTGAAAGCATCCGAGCCGCCCTACTCTTCCGGGTAGCTGCTGGGAAGCACAGATGCATCTTCAACGTGATCATGGTAATCACCCTCATCAGGATCCTCGCAAGTACCACCAATGCCACACATATCCTCTTGCTCTGGGACACTAACCTCGGTCTCAGCGGCATCCTCGTCGTCGCTATCATCATCAATAGACACAACAGTACCAACTCCAGAAGCTCCGCTGTTACTTGTGCGAGCCCCACTGAACCTTGTTTGCAGAATACGCATGCTACGACGTTTCGGAGCCACAGGAGATGCACCGCTTCTCTTCCTCTTCGGGGTGGTGCCCATTTTTTATAGGAAAAAAAAAAAAAGAGGGAAGGTTAGATGAATAGATAAAAAAAAAAAAAGGCAGAGCATGCAAAAGAAAGTGGTCAGCACTTACTGCGAAGAGGGGTGGTCTCCGGCGCCTTGTCAGTGCGGCCCTGGCTCTCAGATGCAGTAGACTTGGAAGGCTGTGAACGTGCTGGGGGAGTTACTTCTTTAGTTCGGGAGGGGCCGCTCGATGCCACCTTTGGAATGAACCTTTTAGGTTTACTTGCGGTCTGCTCCTTCTTCGCGCTTGGCTTCTCCTCCCGTTTCTGTTTACCTGACGCTGGCGTTGCCCTTTTTCCAGAACTGCAGGGGCTCTGTGCTCCCGGTTTTTGCTTTGGCTTGGAGAACTCCCCGACTATGTCACCACTTTTAGAAATAAATGGCAGGTTGCGCTTCACGCTTAAGGGGATTGCTTTCTCTTCCGATACTAGACCAGCAAGGCGAGCGGTAGTCGGAGGCAATCTGTTACAAGGGGAGGATTGGAACTCGCGCATGGAAGCAAGGCAGCGGTTCCAGTAGGCTTGATATCCGGGTGAGAAACCACCAATTCTTCTCATGCCGGCTAGGAAAGGGGGCCTAACACTGTCCGGTATGTTGCGGTTGCTCCAGAAGGCCCTGTGAAGTAGGAAGGGGTCACCATGGCTAGGATCGTTTGGCACGCCCTGGTCAAGTCCAAGCTGCCGTCTGACCCGGTGGGGTGAGTAAGTCGCGGAGACCTCCGAGCGGTTGTCGCCTAAAGTGGGCAGTGGGAGGCATGCGGCATTCAACAAGGAATATCTTCTGAAACTGCAGCCCTGAGGCATCACTGCCGGAACCTCAACAATATCGTCAAAGTCAGCATAAAAGGGCACAAAAGTGAAGGTTTCCGCTGAAGTGCCGTACGGGCGAAAGACGAAGTGCTCAATATCATCCAGCAGCCTTAAAACATTTTGGCCTTTTCTCTGCATTCGCTTAAACCACTTGCAGACGAGAGGGAGGCTGTCCGGCATAAAAGAACCATTGCCCGTATCAGCGGACTGCAGAGCATACGAATAAGGGAGTGGGCACACGTCCAGCCCTTTGAGGTGTTCCCACAAAAACACCTGCAAGAAGCCAGAATTCAGAAGGGTCTCTACGCCCATGGTTCCCGCCGCATTCTTCTCCAAAATCTGACACTGATCAAGAAGCCTGTATAAATGCCCTAGGAACACGGGGGCTAAAGGAATTGAGTCACCTCGGGCGATAGCCAAGGCCAAAGGAAATACATGCTCATGAAGGCAGTCCTGGGAAAAGTCACAGAGCACGAACCGCCCGAGCCACAGTGATATAAACGCAGCTAGCCGCCAAGGTCCCCGCCTATCCACATCACCAAAGTACTGTATCTAGTTGCTGAAGCGAAGCGAAGTGCTGGGAGAGGTAGGAGCGCCCTTTCGCAGGACTGCAAGGGTGTCTATCTCTGCCGGGGTAAGAGCAATATCAAAAGGACTCCGATCACCGCATACAGGGAGGCGAGATATGTTTGCTACGTCTTCAAGAGTCGGAGTAAACTCTCCCCACGAGCATACAAAGGTGTGAGTAGCTTTGCTCCACCTCCGGACCACATGACGGAGCATCCTTGCTTCGACATGGATATCCCACAGCTTGGATAAGAAGATGGCGTCAAGAACTTGCGCCCGGCGTAAAATATCGCAAGTAGATGGGTCCAGCAGCTCACGGTCAACCCATTCTGACCAGCTTTTACTGATGCTGCAAGGATGCTGAAAGAATAAGGGGACGGCTAGAAATAGGCCTTTCTCAATGCAGCACCTAGATACGGAAGCAGGCTCGACCATGGAGACGGTCTCAGGCAGTGGCTCATCGCCAACAACAGGATTCTCACAAGCTTTTTCAAGCGGCAAGAGGGGCCCTCCCGCTTTGAGACCATCATCCATCGAATATAGGTGGTCCATCATGATTGGCGGAAGATCGGTGGATGCCATGACAAGGGCCACTGAGTCGCTAATATCTGCAAAAAAAAAAAAAAAAAAAAAGCGTAAGTTCCAGCACCTTCACGAAAAGCCTGAAGACCCAAACTCTCACTATGCCAAAAACAGGGGAACAGAAAAGAAACACAAGCACGCATATGCACAGCTCCATTGTTTTTACAATTTCATGCCAATATCACGCTTGTAGAAGGATCAGGCCAACGCGTTTATACGATTTCACCCAAAAAGAGGGCTACTCGAAAAAAAAAAGAAAAAAGAAGAAGACAAATTGACACTTGAAGTTGCTAATTGGTGATGCATATCCCAAAATCCAGACTTGGGTTAAGAAAAAGGGGAAGGGGAATCGAGCAAGCAAACAACAACAGCGACTGAAGAAAGAAATAAAGGAGCGAGACTTACCCCTGCCCTCTATGGTGTTTGTTCCAGCGGCTTGACGGAGACGAAGAAGAAGTGGGAATTGCCTTGCAATTTTCTCTCCAAATCGCTCCTCGCTCTGAGAAATAACCGCGCTGAGCCTAGCCTTCGGCGGATTGGAGAAGAAAATCGAAAGGTTAGGGTTTTTAAAAGGGAACGGTGGCCTCTCCCAGCAGTTGCGAACGGTTTCTCTGCGCTTAACCAACTGGCGGTTATGAAGGACGCCCCTTAGCAATTTCTTGTCCCAGAAAGTCTCCAAGCCTAGGCTTGAAGAAGAGCTAGTAAAATCAGAAAAAGAAGGTGAGAGGTTGGGGTGCGCACGCACGAAGAGAAGAAGCTGAAGACGAAGAGGGGAAAAGAAGAAGAAGAAATAAAAGTAAACAGACTTAAACGAAGCATACCTGGGAAACGTAAAAGGCTGCTGGAAAACCATCAGCACACACACACGCGGGAAACGAGAAGGTCATATCATCTGACATCGATTTGACTTTTGGGCTGGGTTTGATTATTAGGCCCATCTCAAAATTTGCTCATGGCCCCAATAATCAAGGGGGCTAATGTTGAGGCCCAAAAATCCAGGGGTTAGGCCCAAGCTTATTGTCAGCCCGGTGCAAATAAGTAATTACAAAAGAAACTCGACCGGGGCATAATAGGAAATTGTAGGACACCTACGCGAGCCACGGGTCATACATCACGCCAAGCAAGCATGCCAAAAACGCAACGGCTATATAAGTTCACGCTCATGAATCTATCCGGTGTTATTTAATTCGAGCTCGGCTTATTATAGCACAATTAAACTCAAGCACAAGCACAACGAATAAACATGCGATGCCATCACGCCATGCTACAAGCTCAAGTGGGCCCAAGCCACGTAATCACTCGGGGCTTGCTGAGAAGGTTGTGGCATGGATGTGTACGGGCACTCACAGGGCCCATTGAGGGACCGAGGGATGGAAGCTTTAGGCTACTTGGGAGCACTAAAACTCAGGCCCATTCCTCGGGCCCAAATACATGGGTTAGCATGAGAGAGAGAAGAATGGGGTCCAAAGCCTTAGGAGAACATCCCATAGGCTGCTGTAGCATTTAGGGAAGTCCATGATAGTTAGAATGCCCAAGAACGAGCAAAACCACTTCCAGCAGCTGGACGAAAGCGTGCGGGCCGCTGGAAGGGAAAACACCAATAACCTCAAAACTGTACTCGAAGCCCAGCCCAGCGTCTCTTAGAAAATCCAAACATCGAGCTCCACCCATACCAGAGCTCCCATGTGGTCAACCCAAAATCACATCAAGGACCATAGGAAATCCATAAGTGTAGGAGAAATACCCAGTGGACAAACAACTTCCTCTGTTCTCAGTTTTCCTTTGTAAGCTCTGATTTGAAAACCAAGGGAGAAAGCAAGTGGCGCCTTACCTCCATGGAGAGGCTCAGCCGCACAAAGCCTTGGAACCACAAGAAGCCATTGATTCAGGCACTCTGGTCAATGATTTTGCACAAGAAAGGGAGTAATCGGAGAAAGGGAAAGAAAAAGTAGGAATGGATGATCGACGAAATTAGGATCCCAAACGCCTATAAAACAGAGCTTCTTCTACCCAGCAACACACACCATTCCAGAGCAAGACCAAGCTTTGTCAAGCGAACTGGAATTTTCCCATCTTCTACTCCCAACGTTTCTCTCTGTTCTAAGATAGAAGCCATCCTAATTCTCCCCTCTCCCACTCTGAAACCTGTTTCTCTGCAAGAAATTCATGCTTTGGTCTCTCTCTCTCTCTCAGATTGCTAAACCTGTGAAAGCTCAGCTCCCATGCCATAAGCTCCTCACGCTAAGTCATGAATGAATTTCATGCGTTCCTTTGGGTGTTAGTGAAGAGAACCCCAACGTATTTTTCTAAGGCTTCAGCAAGTCTTTTAAAAATTCTTTCGGGGGTCTGGTTCTTGAACTCAGGCTTTAGAAAGGTCCTTTTGTTCGCTTCCTTCTCCCAGTAGCCCAAGCCCATTCGTTAGGCTGCTGGAACAAAAAGACCCTCACAGCTAGAGGGGTACAAAATGATATATAATTATGAACTGATCACCCCCTTGCCATGGCAAGAGTTTGACTGCTGGAACTGCTCTTACAGCAGTGCACCAGGGCTGGGGCAAGGGAGGGCCCAAGAAGAAAAGAAGGTTCCAGCAGGCCTTTTTTGCCCTGGGTGTGGGCTCCACGAGCCTGTGCTAGCCCTCAGGCAAAACCAGCCCTTGCAATAGCCTGGGTTTGCTGATGTCAGCAACAAAAAAAAATTTAAAAAAATTCAGAATTTTTTTAAAATAAAGGCTTAAGTGCTACAGTGCCCCCTGAAACATTGGTCAATTCTCACTTTACCCCCTTAAAGTTAAAGTGACCCACTTTGCCCCCTTGACTGATGTTTTGTGTCTCACTTTGCCCCTTACCGTCAAGTCTATTAAAAATTCCATTAAAAAAGCTGATATGGCACCAATGGGACCCACTATTTGGCTAAACTAAGTGCCATGTGTGAAGAAAAAAATTAAAAATTAAAAATTGCCTTTTAAAATTCTTAATTTAACTATTAAAAATAAAAATAATACTTTAAAACAAAAAAAATCCCCAATTCCCCTCCTCCAACCCCATTATCCCTTCCCAGTTGCCATCACCACAATCACAACGACTGCTCCTCTTTCTTCCTCTCTCGCAGATCCAAGTTCTACCCCTGAAATTCTATGCTTAATTCGTTACCCCACCAACCTCAACCTCTGCCACATCTCTGCCTCAATCCAACATCTTCCACTTTTAGCAAGGCAAAACAAAGATTCAATTAATCTTTCTGTGCATGCCAAGACCCTAATCTGTTACACACCTCCAGCAGCTACAACCCACCATCTCCATCTCGCTAAATTTGGAAGCCATCAAATTTGGTTGCAAACCTTCGAGTACAAAACAACAAAAACAATGAATTTTTTTTCTTTCAATTTGCTGGTTTTTGAATTTGCAGAGAGAGGGGTGGGTTGGGTTCGGCTGGGGGTGAGAGTGGAGCATGGGGGTGGGGCCTAGGTTGCCACTGATGCTGGGGGTAGGCCACGGATGGCTCCTTTGATTCCTTGAAACCTCTTTGCTGAAAGTGAAAGTGAAAACGTGAGAAAGACTAGAGACCCAGTTGAAGGATGCCCACTTTGAGAATCAATATCAGAGTCAACAACCCTTGAGTAGCCTAGCCCATGAATGAGTAGAAGAGGGTTCCTCTTCCAATTCCATAGGGATTTTAAAGAAAAAGCAATCTTTGTTGGGGAGAAGAAATTACAGAGGGGAGAGGGAGATCACAGAGAAAGGAAAGAGAGAGAGAGAGGGAGAATGAGGGAGAAGAAATCTGGGAAGGGGGCTTGGGGATGATGGGCTTTTTATTTTTTATTTTTTTAAAATTTCTTATATTTAAATATTCATATACAACTAATTTATTTAGAGAAGGAATATTGGTGGGGGATGGGTGAGGTCAAAGCCCTAAATCCATAATTTTTAAAAGACAAATTTTAAATTTTAATTTTTTTTCTTCACACATGGCACTTAGTTTATTCAAATAGTGGGTCCTATTGGTGCCACATCAGCTTTTTTAAAAGAATTTTTAACAGACTTGACGGTGAGGAGCAAAGTGATACACAAAACATCGGTCAAGGGGGCAAAGTGGGTCACTTTAACTTTAAGGGGGCAAAGTGAGAATTGACCAATGTTTCAGGGTGCACTGTAGCAATTAAGCCTAAAATAAATACTTAGCCATATTTTTCACTTCCCACACCAAAACTCTATACAAATTCCTATCATCATATCTCATGTGATTAGTGGTTGCCATGGCAACGGGTGGAAACACACATTGCTTTTTGCAAGGGCAGCCACTATTCACGTGGATGATTGTACTCGTATGACATGACTCTCCACGATGAAGACTGAAAATAAAGTGTTTACTATGTTTCAGTCTTTCCACAAACATATTGAAACTCAATTCTTTGCCAAGATATAGATTTTTCACTCTGATGATGATGGGGAATATGCCAACCATGACTTTCAGACTTACTTCGAGACACATGGCATTATCCATGAGACCACCTGTCTCCAGACACCGCAATAGAATGGTGTTGCAGAAAGAAAAAATCGACATCTCCTCAAAACAACCCGAGCACTTCTGATTGGAGCCTATGCTCCTCGCCACAATTGGGCTGATGACGTTGTCATGACTGTTTATTTGCTCAACCGTATGCCTTCTCCTGTCTTGGACTTCCGTACTTCGGTCCAAGTGCTCGGTCAACATGGCCCCTTGCCCTTTGTCTAGATGCTCACACCACGGGTATTTGGATGTGTGGCGTGTATATGGAGCCTACATATCTAATAATAACATGCCAAGTGGATTTGAATAAAAAATAAATTTTGTTTTGAAAATTTTCTCTTTTTTTATTAAATTTTATCTAAAAGATTTTAAATGTTAAACTATTTTTAAAAAAATATAAAGGACCAATAATGTCAGAAAAAAAAACATAAAAGAACAATAATGTCAGAAAAAAAATCCATAAAGGACCAATAATGTCAGAAAAAAAACATGAAGGACCAAAGGTGATAATTTCGCAAATCTCAAGGACCATTTGTGATAAAATCCAAAATGTTTAAAATATTGTTTAATACCTGTGGTGTCCACGTCAGCAATCTGACAGAAAATTTTGACGGAACCTGACGACGGGACCAAATTGATGTGTGAGGGGTAACATAAGGGACCAATGATGTCACACTACTACAAAAAATGAAATAGACGACGGGGATCCACCGTCGTTGTAATGCTTTGAAATCCGTCGTTAAATCGACCGCCGTCTATTTGGGTGTCAAACTACGACGGCTTTTCACCGTCGTTGTTTATCTGTAAAGACGACGGTTTTTAAAGAAAATCGTCGTTGTTTAAAGGTAAAGATCGTTAATTATAGGATGAAAGACGACGGTTTTAAAAACCGTCGTGTATTGTATGTAAAGATGACGGTTTTTTATGAAAACTGTCATCTTTACATACAATAGACGACCCTTTTTATAAAAAAAAACAGTCATCTTTACTTCACAATAGACGACCCTTTTTAAAAAAAAACCTTCATCTTTACATATAATAGATGACCCTTTTTAAAAAAAAAACCGTCATCTTTACATATAATAGACGACCCTTTTTAAAAAAAAAAAAGTCATCTTTACCTATAATAGACGACCTTTTTTTATAAAAACCGTCGTTAATTATCTGTAAAGATCATGATTTATTATAAAAACCGTCGTCTAATAAGTTCCCAACTTGCTACATAATGCTTTATTAATGAATATATACACTCAAAAATAGTTTCTTTCATAAAACTTGAAGATTCAATAGTTATTACATAGTTAACCAATCTTTATTCTACAACAAACATAATTCCTAACAAGACCTACGTACTCCTAATCCAAGCTTTCCTCATCCAAACATACAAATGATGCACAACTGAAGTCTCCTCCATCATCCCTGTAAATAAATCAAAATGACAAAGAGAGAAAAAAAAAGCTAAGATTATAAACATAAAAAATTAGGTGGAAGAGAAATTTTACCATTGGACCATATTTCCATAGAAAACTTGTAAAATGAGCATAAAAAAGACCATCGAGAACCTGGAAAAGAAAAAATATATAAATAAAATGATAGTGAAACGAGAAGGTAACAAATTTTCAACAAAAAAAAAACATACGACTCACATAGAAAACCTGCAAAAGAAAAAGTTAGAAATCTGCAAGCTTCCTCCTCATCTCCTGATAATCAAATCAGAAAATCTGAAAAGAAACCAGAAATTAAAAAAAAATATATGTAAACAAACCAGACAAATCAAGAGAGACAGAAAATTTGAAATCAGGGAGACAAAGAACATACTAGAAATGCAAAGAGACTAATCCAGAATTCACTAGCAAGATATAGAAGGGTATTGAGAGATTAGGTGACTTTCAAATCAAACCTTTCAACCAGCTTTGATTCTCAAATACAGAACCTCCCTCTACATCTTATGGATCTGCGAAAATCTCTCAACTCTTTCATTGATATCGATTTTTTGATGATTTTGTAGAGAGTTTCATGAGGGTGTTTTAGAGAGTGCAGGAGGGTTTCAAGGAGGGAGAGATAAGGTTTTTAGAGACGGGGGAAAATCTGAAAATTTGTCGAGCGCGAATTCACTTAAGTAGCCTTTTTTTAGCGTGTTTTAAAAGACGACGCTTGTTAATGAGAGATAAGGTTTTCAAAGACGGGTGAAAATTTGAAAATTTGTCGAGCGCGAATTCACTTAAGCGGCCATTTTTTAGCGTGTTTTAAAAGACGACGCTTTTTTTAAAAAAACCGTCATCTTTACATATAATAGACGACCCTTTTTATAAAAAAAACTGTCGTCTTTACATATAATAGACGACGGTTTTTTTTTTATAAAAAGCGTCATCTTTACATATAATAGACGACCCTTTTTTAAAACAAACCGTCGTCTTTACATATAATAGACGATGGTTTTTTTTATAAAAAGCGTCATCTTTACATATAATAGACGACCCTTTTTAAAAAAAAACCGTCATCTTTACTTCACAATAGACGACCCTTTTTTTACAAAAAAGCGTCATCTTTACATATAATAGATGACCCTTTTTTTAAAAAAACCGTCATCTTTACTTCACAATACACGACCCTTTTTTACAAAAAAGCGTCATCTTTACATATAATAGATGACCCTTTTTTAAAAAAAACCGACATCTTTACTTCACAATAGACGACCCTTTTTTACAAAAAAGCGTCATCTTTACATATAATAGACGACCCTTTTTAAAAAAAAACCGTCATCTTTACTTCATAATAGACGACCCTTTTTTTAAAAAAAAGTCATCTTTACATATAATAGACGACCTTTTTTAAAAAAAAAAACCGTCATCTTTACTTCATAATAGACGACCCTTTTTAAAACAAAACCGTCATCTTTACATATAATAGACACTACTAGATTTTTGTATTTGCGCGACGAAGGAGTTTTGGTCGCGCAAAGTACATTTGTGTCGCACAAATAGTAATGCGACAGAATCTTCGTCGCGCAAAATATGTCGCGCAAAGATCGTAAAGATAGACTTTGCGCAGCGAAAATATTCTAATTATCGTGCAAAATGAGCGACGGTAAACCTTCGTTGCACAATATTTCGCGGGACGATGAGATTTTTCGTCGGTCAAAGTTTTGCGCGACGAATATACGTTCGTTGCATTAACATAGCGCGAGGAACCGTAATTGTCGCGCTAAAGTAGAGGGACGAGAGTATATTCGTGTCTAAAATATTTGCGCGACGAAACATAGTCGTTGTAAGGACACTGCACGACGACTAACATTCGTGGCGCAGGTATTGTGCGACGAGTGTATTCGTGATTAAAATATTTGCACGACGAAACGTTTTTGTCGCATTTACTTAGAGAGACAAATTCTTTCGTCGCGCAAAATAAAATAAATTCTTTAAAATTTATTTTTACGGTTGTGTATTTTCAAAAAAAATTTGCGCGACGGAAACTATCGTCGTGTAAAAAATAAATATATTATTTTTAATTTAAAATTAAATTGAATTATTTTGGTAAAAAAAATAAATTTGGTTTGTTTTGTATATTTTATTTTATTTTTTAAATAATGAAATGAAATTGCAATTAGAAAAGGTAATAAAGAGAAATATGTAAAATGTTATAACATAATGTATTTAGTACAATAGAAATATTTAAAATGTAATTAAGAATGTTAAAATCTAATCAAACAACCCTCCAAGATCTACATTGTCGTCTGGCAAATGCAGCTCGGAGGTCTGGACATTGTTGACAAGGGGAGAGGTGTGGTTGCCATGCTCGGAGGTCGACGGGGGAGTAAAAGGCGGGATTGAAATGCCGGAGTGAGCGAGGGACTGTAGAATATGAGACAAATGACTCTTGAGGTCCGCCACCTCTGTCTTCAAAGCAGTCACCTCTTCATTTGACTCCGATGATTCACGGGGTCTAGGTGGCCACTGCGTGGCATTCCCCATCCCTCGACAATATGTCCTCGGGCGCCTCCCGAGACTCTGATCCAAGGTTTCAGTCAGGATTTGAAACCCTGCATCTGATGGAGGAACCACGGACTCGAGCGGCGTATCGGGAGGAAGCTGGGAGGTAGACTCCTGAAGAACCAACTGGCTCCTCTCAATCATAGTCGTCTGTTGAACATAACATAAAATATGAATTAAAACATTCATATAACAACTATAAAAACTTGAACGCTTACATAATAATTTAAATTAAAGGCTACTTACATGAAGGGACTTCGCCAACTCATTCCCAGGTCGAACATAAACGTCGCCAAATACGTCAATCTCTGGGAATTTGGACCCCCCTTAAATTGAGCAGGAAAAAAAAATGTTAGTACGAAAAAAACAAATTAATATTAATGACATATTAAAAAATAAATAAAAACAACTTTATTATTACCTGGCGCCGCGCCTCCATCCTATAAGAGAAGGGCCTGGAACCTGAATGGTGGAGAAGAGTCTTCCTCTGCCTATTGCCCTTATTTGCTTTGGCCTTCTTCTGTTATACAAAAAATAAAAAGTATTAGTTGAAAGTGAAATGAAATATAAAAAATTAAATGCACATTAGTAAGAAACATGTAATAAGTTTCAATTTAATATATAAAAATACCACATAATCGGCCTCTTGAAAATGACTGCAGAGCCACTGCCAACTATCCTCCCGGCCCTCAAGCTCCTTCGGGCAACCCTCTTGAAGAGCAACCTGCGTATCATCATATGCCTGAAAATGGTGATGCAGGTCGCTCTTCCACTGCTTGTACCTGTCAACAAAGAGTCTGTTGATGTAGGCTAACAACTCTTCGCCGACGTTCTCCAAATTGTAGTTTGTCTAAAATAAATTCATTACATACATTAAATATTAGAAATAAAATTTGAAGGGAAAAACAATTAAAAGGTATAGAATACATACCGACAGGTGTCCTAACATCTCCATCCGCACCTGATCAGGCATGACCCTCCAGGACTTCCATTTGATCGGGCAATAAGTCCGAACGACGGATCCAATGTCATGGGCCAACGAGCTGTGCTAGTCAGCCGTTGGTGCAGCCCGATGTCGCGCGTCGTATGCGATGTTTATACGACTGTTGTTCACCCGGGTGTCTTTGGCCGTCATCAACTGGCGACAGGGTCCTCGGGTTTTCTTCTTGGCTGCAAAGAAATATAAAATTAACATTAAATAACAAATCCTACTAACATTCTTGGTCTGAAACAACTGGAGTTGAAGGAAAATCTTTACCTGGTTGTGACCCCGACGCACTAGCAGCAGATGGCGACGTGGTGTCGGTCGTGCTAGGAGGGCGGTGACGCCGCCTGGCACTAACTGGTTGCGCCACTGATGACTCTGATGACACCGGCGCCCTGGAGACGTCGGGGGAGCTGAACTAGGTGAAGTCATCACCGTCTTATGACGTCTGATAAGTTGTGACATCTGATAAGGTCTTACAATTAAAAAAACATCCTTGGCTAAAATTATTATTTTGTAAAAAAAAAAACCTCAAAGCCTAATGAACAACAAATTCAATATTTAAAAAACAAACAGAAACATGTATTCTTTATATGGCAAAAAACAGAAGCACATTTTTTAAAGCAAACAAAATAGAAACATGTATGATATTACAAAAATCAGAAGCACATAATAAAGAAAAATCAAATTGCTGCCCAATTTTGAAATAGTTTGGTTAGTAGCACATAGTTTAAAGCCCCCGAAAATTAATCAAAATACAAAAAACAGCAGCAAATGCTCCAATCAAATCTGAAATCTAACAGCAATACACCTAAAAATTCACAAATCGTACACCACAATGCAATTTCAATACAAAAACAAATCTGAAATAAAAAATACAAATCCAATAAAAAAACAAAATTGAAACAGCAATTTAAACACTTAGGATGCCGCAATACAAATCCAATACAAATCCTAACCAACCATCAGACTAAGCAGCAATTTAAACAATTACAAAATAAATATACAAATTGAAACAGCAAAACAATTCCAAACTTAATCCGAAAATTTCTGAAATAAAACTTAAAAATTGAAAAAATATATATCGGGGAGCGTTGGGAAATTTACCAACTGGGTTTCGAGGGAGACCGAAGAGCACGACAGTTCGGCAGTGGCAAGCGAGACAGAGAGTGGGGGGCTGCCGTCTAACAGGGATGAGCGGAGACGGAGGAGGCGACAGACTGACAGGGGACGGAGGAGAGAGGGACTAAGAGGGATGCGAGGGGACGGAGAAGAGAGGGACTGAGAGGGATAAGTGGGGACGGAGGAGACTGAGAGGGATGAGTGGGGACGGAGCATTGAGAGCGGGCCGGAGGAGCCACGAAATGCGAGGGATGAGAGGGGTCCGAGGAGAGAGGGACTGAGAGGGATGAGTGGGGACGGAGGAGAGAGGGATAGAGAGGGATGAGATAGAGGGAAAGGAGAGAGAGCGGCTGCGAGTTAGGGTTCGAAACGGAAATGGAGGCTGCGATTTTGATGTCGAGATTGAGAGAGTGAGAGAGGTTGAAGACAGACCAAAACTGCGCGTTTCTTTCCCTAAATGTTTGCGTCTTTGCGCAACGAAAAAACATCGGTCGCGCAAAGTTAAATTCTGTACTTTGCGCGACGGAAAAATTAACGGCGTCGCGCAAGAAATTTTTAATACGCGGGATTGGAATCGCCAAAAATTTGAGAACTTGCACGACGAAATGAACAACATCGTCGCGCACCATAAACCCTAAACCCTAAACCCTAAACCCTTTCAGAACCCTAAATCCTGAGAAGTACATTGAGCGACGGCAATTTCATTACGTCGCGCTATCATTTATTGCGCGACGAATCATACAAATATTTGTCGCGCAAAGTACAAAAAGTAAACAATATAAAATGTTAGTGAATATGTTGTTTTAATGGGGCTACGCATTGTACGATGGGTGTTTCACCGATCCAACCGTCAAACTTGTTTGTTTATACTTAGAGATCGTACACACCAAAAATTGAAAAAATGCAAGATTCATAGATGATGTTACGGGATCAAAATTTTCGACGGTTATAAACTAAAAATCACGATTTAACGGTTTTTTTAACTCCGATTTTGATGATTTTTTACGGGTGCACTCCTTTACTGTATATGAATACAATGATTGAATTGGATCGTCATTTAAAGATATTTACAATAGTGGATACCACAAAATTGTATGTTCTATTTAACAAACATATACAAAATATATTCATTTTTTTTTAATATAGTGTTTTCATGACACACGCATTCTAGGAAAGTATTTTCAACGATCCAACCGGTAGAGTTGTTGGTTTATACTCAGAGATCGTACACGCCAAAATTTAGAAAAAATATACAATCACACATGATGTAACGGGACCAACATTTTCGACGGTTACAAATGAAAAATCAAATTTGAACGGTTAATTTAACTCCAAATTTGATGATTTTTTACGTCTACAAACCTTGACCCCGTATGAATATAGTAACTGAATTTGATGTTCATTTAAAAATATTTATAGTTTAATTTCGACCTTTTTTTTTTAAACACACTTTGCGCGACGATTATATACGTCGCGCAAAGTGAAACAGAAAATAATAAATAATTTATATTGAGTATTTTTTAAACGAAGATTGCGACGAGGCCGTATACATCGTCGCGCAGTTATCTGCGCGACGATAGTCTTCGTCGCACAAGGTTATTTCTGTTATTTCGCAATAAGTTGAGATTTTTAGGGAAATGTCTTTTGCGCGACGTGTAAAGTTTGTCGTCGCGCAAGATTATTTTCTATTATTTCAAAAATTTGTTGCATATTTGTTAACTGCCGCGACGAAACATGTCGTCCCGCAAAACCTCCTCTTACGACGGGTAAATATTTTCGTCGTGCAAAATTATTTTCTATTAATCAAAGATTATTGTATATTTGTTAACTGTAGCGACGAAATTGTTCGTCCCGCAAAACCTCGTTGCGCGACGCCATAGTAGTATTCGTCGCGCAAAAATGAGACCGGTCAGAGACGACTGGTCGTTTTTTTACAGATTCTTGGCCCTTTGTTGCAATTCCAACCTCTGTTCAGGTTTTAATCTATAACTTCCTGACCGTATGTTCAAATTTCGAGTTCTTTATACGGTTGGATTCAGCACAGAAAAACAAAGAACACTTTGCGGACCAAAAGTCAAAAACAGTTACGGATGAAGATTTCCATCCCGCAAAAATGACGAACGGTCGTTTTAGACAAAAGTACTTTTTTTTTTAGTACAACTCAAGTACATGAGCATTGAGATTCTTTCTCAATTTGAGATGTATATGATGAAATTGGGAAGATGTGCAACTTTTCAGACACGAGATTCATTTCCTAACCGTAATAATTTACATTTACGCCATAATTAAATGTAAAATAATTTAATTACAAAAGTATGAATGACTTGAGTTCATTGCTTTTTACATTAATCTTCTCAGTAAGTATATCCAAATTTTTTAAACTCCGTTTTATTTTTCCACATACATATATAATTGGAAATTAGATATAACAAGTACATATATTCAACAAAAGTAGAGTTGCCAATATATTTACACTAACGTAATTACATTACAAGAAATTACCAATACTAAAACATAGTAAGCAACAAATAAATTGCATTATTCATCATCCGAACTATAATAACGTTCGTTGTCTTCGCTATCATCACTTTCAGTCTCCCAATCATCCTCATCCTCCTCCTCCTCCTCCTCCTCCTCCTCCATAACTACATCGTATCTAGGAAGATCACCGAGGTCAATTGTAATGGATTGAATTGGTATTTCTCTTGAAGACACTCCTTCGAGCTGAAATGGTTCTTGAACAACATTTGTATCGCGAAGCGTTTCCGCATCATTTTCCATGCAAGATTCTGACCGTTGGTCAGCGACATCGACGTCAGATGGGTCTAGTTCTGGTATAGCATATACGTTCCTGTGATCCATCTGTTGAACAACTTTCCACCCGCTCCCTGCTTTAGGGTCATCTACATAGACAATTTGTTTTGCCATGTTTGACAAAATGTATGGGTCGTCATTGTACCAAGTTCTGTTCATGTTCACAGATAGTAACCCTTGATCGATTTTAACACTTCCCTGCCTATTTGGGTTTGTATCAAACCATCGACACTTAAACATGATGACTTGGTATCGGTCTTTGTAAAGCAATTGCACGACAGTTGTGAGTTTGCCATAGAAATCAATGTCCGTACTTTCCCCTCCACCTGGAACATGGACACCGCTGTTTTGCGTACACAACTTGTCATCTCGTGCAGTCCCTAAAAACTTGACGCCATTAACATGACAACCCGAGAATAATTCAGCTCGAATTGGGCCGAATGCCAAGTTATACAACTCTTCACTGTAAGTGGGGGAATTATCTGATTTCAACTTATTCACCTAATATTATACAAAAACATTCACATGTTAGTTTGAGAAAATTAAATACTACAATATATATGTCAATTACAAAACACTTATAACTTACATATTCCAAAAACCATTTTGGAAACAATTCACGGTGTTTCTTGGAATACAAATGCGATGGATGTTCTCGCTTCATCATCTCTTCATGCTCATCTAAATATGCCATTATCTCATCACAATTGTTCAATACGAACCAATGCGCTACCTCCATGTCATTTCTGGAAAATGACTCTCCTCGTACAGGATCTCCAAAGGGTCGTGCACTTTGGGCAAAAACAGAAAGTTGCTCATTTCTCACACCTCCGTCATTATTGCGCTGAGGTCGATTGAAAGCCGTGTCCATGTCTTTTAAATACATTCCACAAAAAGTAAGCGCCTCATATTGAACCCAAGCCTCTACAATTGATCGTTCGGGCTTCGCTCTGTTGCGTACGTTTTTTTTCAGCTCTCCGAGTAGCCTGCCAAAATAAAATGAAAAGATGCAAATTAGCAAGTAGGAAGCATGAGATAATGATGCTTACACGAATGATGATGATTATATACCTTTCTATTGGATACATCCAGCGATAGTTGACTGGACCAGCAAGCAATGCCTCTTCTGGTAAGTGAACCATCACATGAATCATACTCGTGAAGAAAGCCGGAGGGAATATCATCTCAAACTTGCATAAGACTTGGACAATGTCATGGCGCAACTGATCAATGTCTGTCTTTCGCAACGTTTTTGCCGTCAGTTGGGAAAAAAATCTAGACAACAATATGATTGGCTTCACTACATCTTCCGGCAATAGGTGTCGAATCCCCACAGGAAGTAGGCGTTGCATAAACACATGACAGTCATGGCTCTTGAGTCCAGTAAATTTACCCCCGGCAACATTCACGCAACGTGCGATATTAGAAGCATATTCGTCAGGAAACTTAACAGACGAGACAAACTGTAGAAACTCTTTTCTGTCATTCGGTTTCATGGAAAAAAATGCAAGATCTCTTATAGCTTTATCAGTGCCCCTTTTCAGCCATAAACCCCTTCGTATGCCCATTCTTTCCAAATCAAGACGAGCTTTTATCGTGTCCTTTGTCTTCTCCTTGATATCTAGAATCGTTCCTATCAATGTGTCAAACACATTTTTCTCAACATGCATAACGTCGAGATTGTGCCTCAATTTTAGTTTTGACAAATATGGAAGCTCAAAAAACATAGACTTGTGCGTCCAGTTCATATGTGTAGCAGGTCTGGTCCGACTAACTGTTTTCCCAAACGGAGCAAAATCCAAACGATTAAGCTGTTCCAAGATCTGCTCACCGGACGATTCTCTAGGTCTTGCGCGACGCTCTTTGTTCCCGTCGAACTCTTTATCCTTTTCCCGCCACTCGTGGTCCCATGGCAACCATCTTCGATGCCCAAGGTAACACACTTTTCCAGCGTGCCAACTAGAAGTTACATCTTTCTTGCATACAGGGCATGCCATATAACCCTTTGTGCTCCACCCCGACACCATTGTATATGCGGGAAAATCATTCACAGTCCACATAACTGCCGCCCGCAAAGTGAACATCTTCCCAGTGGATTTATCGTACGTACGCACACCGTTTGTCCATAAATCCTTGAGCTCATCAACCAACGGCCTTAAGTACACATCGATTGACCTGCCAGGATCCTCAGTTATCAAAACAGTCATCATCATGTACTCTTTTTTTATGCATTTCCAAGGCGGCAAATTATATGGGAAAACGAAAATCGGCCAAGTGCTGTGGTGTTGGTTTAGAACCCCGTACGGATTGAATCCGTCAGTGGCAAGTCCCAACCTAACATTTCGGGGATCAGCAGCAAACTCGGGGAACGTTCGATCGAACTCTTTCCATGCCTCCCCATCTGCAGGATGCCGCATCACATCGTCGTCTACCCGTTTTTTCCTTATGTCATCTCATGTCTGTGGCAGTATGCGTCGACATATACAACCGCTGCAATCTTGGCTTCAGGGGCAAATAACGCATGACTTTTTGTGGAACCTTAGTCATTCTATTCTGAGACGTCTGTTTGAACCTCGACTCATTGCATATAGGGCATGTATCCAATGTTTCATACTCTTTGTAGAATAACATGCAATTATTTTTGCAAGCGTGGATTTTTTCATAACCCAATCCAAGACCACTCAATATCTTCTGTGCATGTCTGTGGTCTTTCAGTAAACAATTGTCCGTCGAAAGCATTCTCTTGAAAACCCCCAAAAAGTAATCGAAACACAGGTTCGACATACGATACTTTATTTTTCCGTGCATTAGCTCCACAATCGCCGTAAGAACGGAAAAAGCTCTCGCACCCCGGATATAACTCTTGGTTGGCATTTCTTAACAGTTCTTCATACTGTTCAAACTCTGCACTATCCATTGGTGTTGGCACGTCATCTTCCCCTTCCTGATTGCTGCTGGTTGATGCAAATGGAAAAGTATCATGTATAATATCCATGACTTGTTCATTAGCATCAACAATAGGTTCAACATTGTCCACTCTTGTGGCCCTTGAAGACGAACCAATGTCTAATTGTTCCCCGTGATGGTTCCACCTGCTGTATGTCTCAATCATTCCATTCCTTACTAAATGAAATTGAACATTTTCAATTGTATCCCACAATATGTTGTTACACCTCCTACAAGGACATCTGATTCTAGTTGCACCCGGGTTGTGTGACCGTGCAAAGTGAATAAATTCCTCGATTCCATCCAAGTATTCGTCTGCGCACCTGTTAGGGTTTTGTATCCACCTTCTGCTCATAATTCCTGGAACCACAATCACAATACAACAATTATGTTGTATTCTTAGAAAATCATAACGTCACCTTATGCCTCCGGTAAGGGCCCTATCCCATTCGGAAATGCATAGTCATGCCACGTAATTTACAGCTACATGAGATTAGATTTCGACAGCATCTCGCTACAGTTCTTTAGGTGTACCGTAGATATCAAATACCTACGTACCACCCGAAAAACGTACCGAGATGACACCGAAATCTCCACAATCGAAACCTAATCCTGTAGCTGTAAACTACGTGACACGACTATATATTTCCAAACTGTCCAAAATATGGGACAATTCAAGAATTAATTGGACCGTAGTCGTGGTTTACCCACCCATGCGCGGTCCAACTAACCTCGAACGGGAACTAAGCTTTACAATAAAAAATGTATGAAGTTAATTTCAATTAACTTCTCACATTGCCGTGCATAATTTAATAGTAGAATACAAATATAATTTCACAAAAACAATATATAAAGAAATTAAATTGATATTTTAAATAAATACAAAACAAATAAAATACCTTCTTCAATATGTCCTGAACTGATTTGCAGCTGAGAAAATGGAGAGAACGGAGAGAGAGAGAGGGGCAGAAGCAGAGGCAAAACTGATTTTTCAGTTTGCCTCTGCAATGGCTGAAATGAATCTGTTAAAGAAGACGGCTTTGCGCGACGAAGGATTAATTCGTCGCGCAAATTCCACTTCAGCGACGCGCAAAGTCATGCCGACATCACATCTTTGCGCGACGAACATATTTTTTCGTCGCACAAGTCAAATTCCGTCGCGCAAAATCGACATGCTTGGCGCGCAAAGACGTGCCAACATCACATCTTTGCGCGACGAGCACATTTTTTCGTCGCACAAGTCAAATTCCGTCGCGCAAAATCGACATGCTTGGCGCGCAAAGATGTGCCGACATCACACCTTTGTGCGACGACACAATCGTTTCGTCACACATGATGTTAGTCACGCAATAGAGAATTTTCGTCGCGCAAAAGTCCAGTTTGACACGCACGCAGCCACGATAGCCACCTTGCGCGACTAATTTGCTTTTCGTCGCGCAATGTTGTGGCGCGAAACACCTGGAACACTGTTTGTTTTCCCGCTATTTATTGTGCGCGACGTATGGATTTTTTGGTCGCGCTAAACATCATAGGGCGACGAATACATCTTCGTCGCGCAAATATTTGTCGCGCAAACGTTTTCATATATAACTTTTGAATATTTTGTTCCATTTCTAGATCTCTGAATATTTGTTATTTGCGATTTTTGGGGTATACAATCTCACAGTATATACAAACACGTTTAACGGTTGGATCGTTGAAATTAGTTTTGTAGAGTTGAATGAACACTTTTTAGTTTCAAAACATATGGAGGTTGATAACCCTACAAAAAGATTCGTACGTAAATTGATAACCCTGAAATTTATTTGTATGGAGGTTGATAACCATACAAAAAGATTCTCCTCTACCATTCCCATAATTAAAAGGGTATGAATGATAATCTTCACTAAAATCAATGAAAAACATATGATTTAGATGGCAAAATTAAAATTAAGGTTTAGGATTAATAGTTTTGTATATCGTACCTTGCGCGACGGATAGGTGTTTTGTCGCGCAAAGATGTCATTTGCGACGAGTTTAGTCGTCGCGCAAGAATTAGGCGCCAGAATATTTGTTCGCGGTTTTTTCCCCTTATTTTACGCGACGGTCGTTTTTTCTGTCGCGCGAAGTTGTTTTGCGCGACGAAATTTATTCGTCGCTCTATTTTGCGCTACGCATATGATTGTCCGTTGCACGATGATCTTTTATGCGACGAAATTTCTTCGTCGCTCTAGTTTGCGCGCGATGATCTTTTATGCGACGAAATTTCTTCGTCGCTCTAGTTTGCGCTACGCATATGATTGTCCGTCGCGCGATGATCTTTTATGTGACGATTTGTCCTTCGTCGCGCAAACTATCGTCGCGCAAATAGAAAAACGTAGTAGTGTGACGACCCTTTTTTTAAAAAAAACGTCATCTTTACTTCATAATAGACGACCCTTTTTAAAAAAAAACCGTCATCTTTACATATAATAGATGACAGTTTTTTCAAAATAACCATGTCTTTACCAAAAAAAGGACACTTGATTTTTAAAAGATGACGCTTGTCATATCTGCTGTCGTCGTTTTTTGGTCAGATTTTAACTCTGAAGAAAACCTTTTTAATAAGACGACGTTTTTTTATTTGTGTGCGTCGTTATAAAAAAATATTCGATAGTACCTCCGTTTTTTAGTTGTTTAAGTCACTTATTCACGACGGTTTTTTTGTTACCGTCGTCTTTTTAAATACAACGACGGTTTTTCTTCTACCGTCGTCTTTTTCTGGTCGTCTTTTTCACTTTTTGTAGTAGTGTCAAAAAAAAACATAAAGGACCAAAGGTGATAATTTGGCAAACCTCAGAGACTATTTGTGATAAAAAAAAAAACCCTTAAAATTTTAAAGATAAATTTACCTCTTTGTAAAATAACTTCTAATGACGAATGCCCCCTCTCTCTCCCTCTCCATGCTCTCGCCCTCACTCTCTCCCTCTTCGAGTTTCCTCCCAGTCTCCTCCTCCCTCTCAAGGTCCTCCCTCTCAGTACATGCTTGTATGTTTTTGAACTTTGAAGTGGAACTTCAGTTTGCACAGTGTTCTTGTGGTTGTTTTATTTAGTGGGTTTTAATCGTTGTATTGATGAAGATGGTTTGTTTGTTTGTGTTGTTTTTGTGCAGCAAATGAAATCGAGAATGTGGTGATAATTGGGTCATGTCCCACTGGAGTCACAACAGCAAGTTACGCAGCTCAAGCCAATTTGAAGCCTTTGGAGTTCAAAGGGTATCGATCGGGTCCAGTCCCGGGGCAGTTGATGACCACTACTGAAGTTGAAAACTTTCCAGGATTCCCAAATGGAAACTGGTCCAGATTTAATGGACAGGTAAACCAACCAAGTTCATGTTGTATCCTTGACTAGTTTTAAATTGTGGACAACCTAATTGTTTTTGTTTTCTCTTTTTCTCTTAACTTTCTCATCGGGAGCCGTAATGCAAGGTTCAACTATGGATTTCAAGTTTCAAGGGTAAAAGGCCTTCAATGGAGGATTATTTTGAGGCAAATACATCTGACGTTGATGGCCAGATGGTTGCATTTGGTGTTTTTGATGGTACAGTACAAATCAAGTTGTTCATTTGGGAATTTGTTGGAATTAATAATGAATAATTATAGGGTATTTTAGGAATAATGGTGGGTGAAAAGATAAGATTGTATTTTTTTCAAATTTACATGGTGAATGGGAAGATAAGGTGGATGGGAAAATTGGATTGGGGGTGGAAATAGTAGCACGCTTTTTGAAAGGTACAAGATGCCTATTTAAGTTAGAATAGCCTTAACATTTTTACACAGAAGCATTAATGCGTATATATGTTCATATACTGAGAGAGAGAGAGAGAAATATATAAGTTCGCCATTAGAACTTAGAATATAGATAGTTGAATTCTGAGAGACAGTCACTTGTAGAATTTCAAGCACTGAAAATGGGTGAAATTACTCAATGCATGATTAGCAAATATATAGCCTCCCAAAACTTTATAATTTCCAACACATGCTTTGGTTAAATACATCTTATAAAAAAATCAGATTCACATCTTTAAATAAGGTGTTTTTTCAATGAAGTTGGGGTAGGCTGGATTTTTGTTTTAGCCCTTCTAATTATCCAGGTGCAGTATTTTGAATATATTCTACTTACTTATGTTTATTCAAAATAATGCACCTAATCAATGTACTGGAAAAGCAATATCATACTGCTGGAAAAGCTCTCTCAGTTACTTTCCAATGCAAAAGAAATTTTCTTCAAGTGGCATCCCACGCATTTCTGTTTGCTTGATGTTGATGGAGTGACTTTTTTTCTTCCCTTGGTTCTTTGTTTTGTAATTTGATTAGTTTGCTTCACATATCAAATCACTCTATTTTTAGCTTGTTAAAGTAGGAGTGGCAACAATTTCAATGGGTGTGGATGAATTTGCTTTGTAATCCAAGTTTGAAAATGCTTGATTAAATATTTGACACCAAAGTCCACTTAAAAAAAAAACCATTATTCATATTTCACTCACATATTTGTTCAATGTACTATAGATCTTTTGGAAATCTGGATTGTGGAAAACATCTTCGCAAATAAAATTCAAAACAGCCTTGAGGTTACGTTGTTTGACTGCAAATAAATACAGGCACATGTTGGCTACTTTGGCTGCTGTTACTGCATGATTGTCAAACACGTCTCCTCTCTTTCTCTGTTTTCTAATGAATTTAAAGGCACACTCTTGCTCTCTCAAGTTTCACAATTCTTAGTTATCTGCATATCTTCTCTGATGGCTTCCACCACCAAAGAATTAGCCTTCAAGGGCGTTCCTTTCATCAGAATATACAAAGATGGAAAAGTTGAACGCCTCAGAGGGTCTCCATATGTGCCCCCATCTCCTGATAAGGACCCAGAAACTGGTGTCTCCTCCAAAGACATCACAATCTCACACAACCCTAACATCTCAGCTCGCCTTTACCTCCCAAATCTCCCTCAAAACCAAATCCAAAAGCTCCCCATCCTGGTTTACTTCCATGGTGGAGCATTTTGCGTTGAGTCAGCCTTCTCACTCCATGCCCATCGTTTTCTCAACCGCTTGGTCTCAGAAGCCCAAGTTGCAGCTGTCTCTGTTGAGTACAGGCTTGCCCCAGAAAACCCACTTCCTGTTGCTTATGAAGATTCCTGGGCTGCTCTTCAATGGGTTGCTTCTCACTCAAACAACCAAGAATTAGATGGCAAAAAAGACCCATGGCTAGCCAAATTTGGAGATTTTGACAGATTGTACATTGGTGGTGATAGTGCAGGTGGCAATATTGCACATAATTTGGCTATGAAGGCAGGACTGGAGAGCTTGTGTGGTGGTGTGAAAGTTTTGGGTGCATTTCTGTCCCACCCTTGTTTTTGGGGATCCAAGCCAATTGGGTCAGAGCCTAAAGGAGAAGACTTTGAGAACACTCTGGAGTATAAAGGTTGGGACGTTGTTTATCCATCAGCTCCTGGAGGGATTGATAATCCAATGGTGAATCCGGCGGGTGAGGGTGCCCCGAGCCTGGCTGGACTCGGGTGCTCTAAGCTGCTTATGTGTGTTGCAAGCAAAGATCATCTGAGGGATCGAGGGGTTTGGTATTGTGATTTGGTGAGAGAAAGTGGGTGGAAAGGAGAAGTGGAGCTGTTTGAAGTGGAAGGAGAGGAACATTGCTTTCATCTCGGGAGTGAGACTGTGACAGAGAATGTTAAGAAACTGCTCAAACGCTTGGGTTCTTTTCTTGTCTAGTATTGTCATGCGGGTTTGCTCATGTGTTTAACTGTTGACCTCTGCTTTGATCTGTTTTTGGTGTTTAAAATAAAATAAATAAACTTGTTTTGCTATGTGTTTAATCCCATGAAGACCTATTTACAGAAGATTGAATACATAAAACTAAATATGATATGCAGGCAAGAGGAAAAAAAAGAGGAGATTTGGTGATCTGTGCTCTCCCAAAGCGCTGAGATGTATACAGTATGAATGAAGTGAATGATTACTTAATGAGGGGCCATGGTTTCACTCTGCCTTGATCAACATTTCCATTATTTGAGCTGTGTCAAGTGATATCATAGCGAGTTTTGAATTGTTATATTCTAAAGACACTGTTTTTCATTCAAAATGAATCTGTCACCGTTAGTTTTACCTAACAAGCCACTGGAAAGGATTTTCGGCCTACTTTCCGATGCAAAAGGCGGTGCCTGAATCAGATATTTCTTTAAGTGGTTAGCACAAGCATTTCACTTTGCTGCTTGTTGCTGGAGTATCACACATCAATTCACTCAGTTGTTTTCTAATGTTCATTTGCTTTAGTTTACAAGTTGGCTTACACCCAATTTCACCATTTTTTTACAATCTTCATCTGCAGGAACTATGTCTACGCAATGTTGTATAGACAACAATCACACTGTCTGATATGTTTCTTCTCTAATCAAGTCTAATGGCTCCCACTTCCACTTCCACTTCCACTTCCACTTCCACCACCAAAGAAATAGCCTTCGAGCTCCTTCTTATGATCGTGTGTTAAAATTTCAGGTCTCGCAGTGTTGCATTTCTCTCTTTCTCTCTCTCTCATTGCATGTTCAAACCTTAATTTTGCTTCTTCTCATTGTATCTTTGCTCTGTTTCTCAACAGCCATAATTGTTGGCATGACTTGTGGACTCATATTTACTTTCCTTACACGCCAAGGATTCCTATATTAAATGTAATTGATTTTACTTTAATTCATGATTTCCTACTGTAAATAGAATTAGGAGTTATTACTTTCCTTGACCTACAAGGATTTACTGTACTATAAATACGACCTCCTACAAGGAGAAGAATACACAAAAAATTCCCACAAACAATATTATCTCATATTCTCATATTTTAGCATGGTATCAGAGCGGCGATCTTGGGATTGCTGCTAAACCCTAGCCAACCACATCGAACCACATGTCGATGCCGCCATAGGGGATCAAGATTCGATTACCCCTTAGGGAGGTAGCACTACCGATTCCTCTACCACCCAGACCCAGAATCTAGAAAAATTGAGGATCAAGATGACCCAATTTTTGAAGATCCAAAATTAGACCCCGACCAAGAACCTTGAAGAATTGGCGACCCGGATGAGCCAGTTATTGAAGATACAAAACCATGTCTCGACCCCGACCTCGATCTTAGAAGAATTGATGTCAAGAATGACCTAATTACTGAAAAAGACCTCGACCCAGACCCAGTTACTGAAAAAGGCATCGACTCAGAGCTAGACTCCAACTCCGACTCAGACTAAGATATTGACCAAGACTCAGATCTCGACCTAGACCCCGAATCAGACTCAGACCCATATCTCAACTTTGATTCACACCCATATATTGACCAAGACTCATATCTTGACCCAAACCCCGAATCAGACTCCGACCTAGATCCTGAGTCAGATCCCAACCGAGACTACACCATATGATTCTTCCTCTGCACATATTACGACTTCCCGAACAAAGATCCCGACATATATAGAATAAATTGCACACATTGTAGTGATCCAAGACACACTCATGAGACTTTTTCAAATTGAATGGCTACCTCGACTGGTGGGATGAACTCAAAGATCGTGAATGATGTGAAGCTGCAAGGAGTGGTTCTGGTTATGTATTCCATACTTGAATACATGTGATTCCATAGGATGGATCATTGACTCTGGCGCAACCGATTATATGACGTTTGATCTTGATGATTTTTTGAGTACCACCCAACCTAGACTAACTTGTATTGCTGACGCCAATGGAGTTACTTATCGTATGATAGGGGCTGGTACTGTTGCTCTCTCCTGGTCTCTCTCATTGCCTAATACTTTACTTGTTCCACCTCTATCCAATAAGTTGATGTAAGTTGGTCAGGTAACTGAATAAATTGAATTGTTGTGTACTAATTGTTTGTGAGTAATAAATCACGGTCGTGAGCTGGCCGAAGGAGCCCCCTTTCTCGGCCCTGGCACTTGCTCGTAAAACTGAAACGCAGCGTTTCAACAAGGTACTTTGCCTTCCTAAAGACAAAAGAAAAAGCTAAGGCATGATCATCTCGGCCTCGAGTGCAGGCCGAGGCCGAGGCCGAGCAAAATCATGGCCAGAAATATTAAAGTCAGATCATCACGTGATAGAAGGGACCCATGCTTCATTTAATGAAGTAGCGCCTGTTTAATGCAGCAAACCCACTGGCCACAAATAAGCATTTAATGCATGAGGGAATGTGGGAAGTGACTGAAGTCAGGTTTTGGCGACAGAAGACAGAGTGATTAGACGTAGACATTCTCACAAGAATTCTTGCAGCTTGAGAGATTAGATCACCAGCTATCAGAGCAATAAATGCGTCTCCACGGCCAGCGGCGCAGAAACCATGATTAGGGCGGCAGCCGAGATTCACCAGGATTTATGGGGTCACACCACCATGCTTCACGATCCCAAATGTCGATGGGACACCCACTTGCGCTAATCAGACTCCACTATGCGTAAATTCAGCCTCGATTACTCATCCAGGAACTCTTCCTATAAATACAAGGCTCGAGCTACATTCAAAGGGTTCAAACACCAAACCAAAGCCTCCCACAGAGCAACTTATTTTTTCCTGTAATGCACTTTCAATATCTTTACTTGCTTTCCTAGGAGTAGTGTTAGACTGTAAGGAAAATTCATTCATCAATATATCATACGACCCTTGATTTTCAAGGCGCCGGAGCACCATCCCTGTTGTTCGTTCACTCACCCCATATATCATACGACCGTCGCTCCCTGAGCGACGCGCCGGAGCACCGCCCAAAACCCACCACCAACACCATCACTCAACGGCCTTGTAGTTCAGGTCGTGAACCTAACAGCCGAGACTAGTTCCTCTCTCAGCTACAATCGTTTGATTAGAAGACAAGTTCAAACAGGCGCACCACTTATCCATCCTACACTCATCAACATCTCGACGCACGGTAGACCGTGCTGGCACGCCCGCGCACAACCGCACCGCACCCAAAAGCAGGAAACCGCGTGTCAACGCATATCCCCTCGGCCCGGAACTCCAGGCCGTGAGATTTGCGCGGCAGACACTAATTTACCCGAATTTTTGTTTGCTTAAAGATATTCACACTAAGGAGATTATTGGTCCTGGTACTAAGAGAGGGGGGCTCTATTATGTGGATTACTTCAGTACTGACATGGCTAACAGTGTGACGCATCCCTATGATAGCAAGCAAATGAAAATCTGGTTGTGGCACCATCGATTGGGACATTGTAAAACATGCCCTAGGCTCTAAAAGCCTACATAAAAGAGGGGGGAGGGGGGGTGAAGTAGGCTATATGGTAATAACCTATCTTTTTCAAATTTAAGCCCAGCTAAGAATTAATAAGCGGAAACATAAACACATGCACAACCATGGTGTTTAATTACTTAGCATCTGCAGTGAGTAAATAGAACTGACTGCATGAAACTGGATTGATACAAACGACACCACGTATTAATACAAATAGAAACCCTTTGAGATTTTGGATCAATACACGTTAGTGTACTGATGTCATTTGAACATGATGCAGTAAGTACAACTATTGACAACATGAATATAAACATACACAAAGATTTGTTAACCCAAAAACCCAACAAGAGGGAAAATTGGGGGACCAAGCCAGTAAGAGAATCCACTATCAACGAGAAGTACAAGATACAAAGGGAGTTGAGCTCCATCTACACTCAGTAGGCAGCTAACTATCTAACCTTCTAGCAAAGCACAATATTAGCTCATCGACACACAATAGGCAGCTAACTATCTAACCTTCCAGAAAAGCACAATCTTTACGTCTCAGCAACAAGTTCTCTTCCAGTCTTTGCATGAGCATTCAGCTCCAATTTTAACAGACAAATCTTCATGGTTTGCAACAACACCAAGCTCCAAGTTGCAAAAAGTATAATGATATGAAGTGAGTTGTGGTTTCAGATTTTCATCTTTCTTAATCACAAAGAATGATTAAGCTAGACAAATGAAACCAAGTGTTGTGATGATTAAATTAGAAGTTCATACTTGAAGCATATAGTTTAAATCAACATAACAATAATGAAAGAACAGACTTAGCCGAAACCAATGTGAATATACTTGGAGGATTTTTATGTGTATGCAATCATACTCATACTCTCAAGTAATTAACAATGGCTGAAACAATAAAATAGTTTTTGAATGCTCAACATCAGATATAAAATGATTTCAAAAACATAGAACCGGGTCTGCATCAAAGATGCAGATTTTCTATTTTTACATGTCTAGCATGAATGGTTCTTCTTCAAAGAACTGATAAAAATGAAGCAAGTTCAAATGAACTTCTCAACCTCTTCCTTAGGTCTAGCTTAGTATATATAGAGACTTGATTCGAATGAAGAGGGGATATTTTGAACAAAGAGAATCATTCACCCAACCACATATAATATAAAGAATGCTGTTTGGTGGCTAAAGTATCTGAAAGGGCAAGACTGCAGCAAACTCTTGATTCGAATGAAGAGAATACTTTAAAGTTGAAAACAAGTTCCAAATAGGAATTCCGACAGTCAACCAAGATTCTCTAATCAAGTAAAGGAAAATAATAATGTATATGCAATCTGCATATACAGTCGTGAAGGGGATAACATGCTATTGGAAATAGCTGTGCCATGAGCTACAACCATTGAAGAGAAAGAACCCATGCTTTGTCAGAACACATGTGCAAGAGTGGAGAAAGATGACATGTGCATAAAAGAGAAAATAAATACTCCTTTTGAGAAAACTAGTTTCAAGAAAGAACATATTATATAATAATATGTTGTATTAAAAAAAAAACTAAAAGAGAGAATAGAAGGAGTTGGTTGAAAGCATGGAGCATTGACTCCACAAGCAATAAAAAAAAGTAGCCCATGTGCAAGATAATATAAAGCTTTCTTTGGAGAAAACTAGTTTCAAGAAAGAAAGAATATATTATAATAATATGTTGTGGTCACATCAACATGAGGTAACTTCATCCAAGACTCTTACTTTTGAAAACAAGTTTCAAGAAGTTTAAATTGATCAGAAGATATTTGAAGTCTTCATCGAATGAAATCAAAAGTTGAAGATATTTTTAATAAAATATTAATTGATACAGCTCAAAGTGGATTGAAACAGAATATCAAGGATTTATATAGAATAAAGCAAAACACGTTTTTAAAGCATGTATCAATCCATGTGTATGAATGCAAAGTGAATGATGGATTAAAACAGACTGGGAAGGATTGATACATAATGAAACAGAAAATGAATTTTAAGGCTTATATCAATCCTGTGTATTAATCCATGTGAATGTATGCAATGATTTTTGAATTGCAAAGATGACACTTTTGAATCTAGCATGTACATTCAAACAAACTTAAACCAATACATATACCTCAGCAAAATACACTAGTTTTATCATAAGAGGAGAGCCAAAATATAATCCTTACAGATATCCATCCTTTAGTTATATGAAGCATATTCTACCAGATTTATTATTAGATTTCAAGGACTCCGATTTCAAATGTGATACTTGTATTTTGGCCAAGAGTCATCGTGTGCCCTATCCTTTGAGTACGAGTAAGCGTACTGCTCCATTTACGTTAATTCACTATAATGTCTGTGGACCCTCACTTATAACTGCTCATTTTGGGTTCCAATGGTTTGTAACATTTGTGGATGATTATACTCGTATGACATGGCTCTCCATGATGAAGACTGAAAATGAAGTGTTTACTATGTTTCAGTCTTTCCACAAACATATTGAAACTCAATTATCTGCCAAGAGCCAAGACCCAGATTTTTGTCTCTGACAATGGTGGAAAATATGTCAACTATGACTTTCAGACTTACTTTAAGACACATGGCATTATCTATGAGACCACTTGTCTCTAGACACCGCAACATAATGGTGTTGCATAACGAAAAAATTGACATCTCCTTGAAACAGGCCAAGCACTTCTGATTGAGTCCTATGCTCCTTGCCACAATTGGGATGATGCCGTTGTCACGATTGTTTATTTGCTCAACCATATGCCTTCTCGTGTCTTGGACTTCCGTACTTCGGTCCAAGTGCTCGCTCAACACAGGCCCCTGCCCTTTGTCTAGATGCTCACACCATGGGTATTTGGATGTGTGGCGTGTATATGCTACATGTCCAATAGTAACATGACAAGTGGATTTGAATAAAAAACAAATTATGTTTTGAAAATTTTCTCTTTTTTTATTAAATTTTTTCTAAAAGATTTTAAATGTTAAACTATTTAAAAATATATATAAATGACGGGTGATAATTTCGCAAATCTCAGGGACCATTTGTGATAAAACCCAAAATGTTTTAAAATATTATTTAATCCATGTGGCGTCCACGTCAGCAATCTAACAGAAAATTTGGATGGAACCTGACGGAAAGACCAAATTGATGTGTGAGGTGTAACATAAGGGACCAAAAATGTTAGAAAAAAACATAAAGGACCAAATGTGATAATTTAGCAAACCTCAGAGACCATTTGTGATAAAAACCCATAAAATTTTAAAGATAAATTTACCTCTTTGTAAAATGATATCTAATGACAAATGCCCCCTCCTCTCCCTCTCCCTCTCCACGCTCTCGCCCTCACTCTCCCTCTCCGAGTTTCCTCCCAGTCTCCTCCTACCTCTCAAGGTCCTCCCTCTCTCTCTCCCTCTCAGTATATGATTGTATGTTTTTGAACTTTGAAGTGGAACTTCAATTTGCACAGTATTCTTGTGGTTGTTTTAGTTAGTGGGTTTTAATCGTTGTACAAATTGATGAAGATGGTTGGTTTGTTTGTGTTGTTTTTGTGCATAAAATGCAATCGAGCCACAAATGCAATCGAGAATGTGGTGATAATTGGGTCATGTCCCACTGGAGTTACAACAGCAAGTTACGCAGCTCAAGCCAATTTGAAGCCTCTGGAGTTCGAAGGGTATCGATCGGGTCCAGTCCAGGGGCAGTTGATGATCACTACTGAAGTTGAAAACTTTCCAGGATTCCCAAATGGAATTACTGGTCCAGATTTAATGGACAGGTAAACCAACCAAGTTCATGTTGTATCCTTGACTTGTTTTAAATTGTGGACAACCTAATTGTTTTTGTTTTCTCTTTTTCTGTTAGCTTTCTTATTGGGAGCCGTAATGCAAGGTTCAACTAAGGATTTCAAGTTTCAAGGGTAAAAGGCCTTCAATGGAGGATTATATTGAGGCAAATATATCTGACGTTGATGGCCAGATGGTTGCATTTGGTGTTTTTGATGGTAAAGTACAAATCAAGTTGTTCGTTTGGGAATTTGTTGGAATTAATAATTAATAATTATAGGGTATTTTAGGAATAATGGTGGGTGGAAAGATAAGATTGTATTTTTTCAAATTTACATGGTGGGTAGGAAAATAGGACTAAGGGGGTGGAAATAGTAGCACTCTTTTTGAAAGGTACAAGAGGCCTATTTAAGTTAGAATAGCCCTAACGTTTTTACACAGAAGCATTAATACGTATATACGTTCATATACTTCAAGAGAGAGAAATATATAAGTTCGCCACTAGGACTTAGAATATAGATAGGTCAATTATGGGAGGCAGTCACCTGTAGAATTTCAAGCACCGAGAATGGGTGAAATTACTCGGTGCATGATCAGCAAATATATAGCCACCCAAAACTTTATAGTTTCCAACACATGCTTTGGTTAAATACATCTTATTAGTTATAAAAAATCAGATTCACATCTGTAAATAAGGTGTTTTTTCAATGAAGTTGGGTGTTAGGTAGGCTGGATTTTTGTTTTAGCCCTTCTAATTATCCAGGTGCAGTATTTTGAATATATTCAAAATAATGCACCTAATCAATGTACTGGAAAAGAGATATCATACTGCTGGAAAAGCTCTCTTAGTTGCTTTCCAATGCAAAAGAAATTTTCTTCAAGTGGCATCCCGCGCATTTCTGTGTTGACTCTTTCTTCCCTTAGTTGTTTGTTTTCTAATTTGATTAGTTTGCTTCACAAATCAAATCACTCTATTTTTAGCTTGTGAAAGTAAGAGTGGCAACAATTTCAATAGGTGTGGATGAATTTGCTCTGCAATCCAAGTTTGAAAATGCTTGATTAAATATTTTTGACACCAAAGTCCACTTAAAAAAAAACCATTATTCATATTTCACTCACATATTTGTTCAATGTGCTATAGATCTTTTGGAAATTTGGATTGTGGAAAACATCTTCGCAAATAAAATTCAAAACAGCCTTGAGGTTACGTTGTTTGACTGCAAATAAATACAGGCACATGTTGCCTACCTTGGCTGCTGTTACTGCATGATTGTCAAACACGTCTCCTCTCTTTCTCTGTTTTCTAATGAATTTAAAGGCACATTCTCGCCCTCTCAAGTTTCACAATTCTTAGTTATCTGCATATCTTCTCTAATGGCTTCCACCACCAAAGAATTAGCCTTCAAGGCCGGCGTTCCTTTCATCAGAATATACAAAGATGGAAAAGTTGAACGCCTTAGAGGGTCTCCACATGTGCCCCCATCTCCTGATAAGGACCCAGAAACTGGTGTCTCCTCCAAAGACATCACAATCTCACACAACCCTAACATCTCAGCTCGCCTTTACCTCCCAAATCTACCTCAAAACCAAATCCAAAAGCTCCCCATCCTTGTTTACTTCCATGGTGGAGTATTTTGCATTGAATCTGCCTTCTCACTCCAAGCCCATCGTTATCTCAACCGGTTGGTCTCAGAAGCCCAAGTTGTAGCTGTCTCTGTTGAGTACAGGCTTGCCCCAGAGAACCCACTTCCTGTTGCTTATGAAGATTCCTGGGCTGCTCTTCAGTGGGTTGCTTCTCACTCAAACAAGCAAGAATTAGATGGCAAAAAAGACCCATGGCTAGCCAAATATGGAGATTTTGACAGATTGTACATTGGGGGTGATAGTGCAGGTGGCAATATTGCACATAATTTGGCTATAAAGGCAGGATTGGAGAGCTTGTATGGTGGTGTGAGAATTTTGGGTGTATTTCTCTCTCACTCTTATTTTTGGGGGTCCAAGCCAATTGGGTCAGAGCCTAAAGGTGAAGATTTTGAGAAGACTCTGGAGTATAAAGCTTGGGACTTTGTTTATCCATCAGCTCCTGGAGGGCATGATAATCCAATGGTCAATCCAGTGGGTGAGGGTGCACCAAGCCTGGCTGGACTTGGGTGTTCTAAGCTGCTTGTGTGTGTAGCTGGCAAGGATCAGCTGAGGGATCGAGGGGTTTGGTATTTTAATTTGGTGAGGGAAAGTGGGTGGAAAGGAGAAGTGGAGCTGTTTGAAGTGAAAGAAGAGGAACATTGCTATCATCTCAGGAGTGAGACTGAGACAGAGAATGTTAAGAAATTGCTCAAACGCTTGGCTTCTTTTCTTGTAAGCTCGGACACTGCAGTCCCACGAGGTTCCGCACTGAATATTTACCCTAGACTCTAAACCCTTTATAAATCCATCAGGGAATTCCTAACTGATGGATTTCCCTTTCATGTATGTGTTTTCGTTGCTCGAACCTTGTCTGACATATTCTGTAGTTGTTTTTGTGCATTTATGGTATTGTGAGTTATCCAAAGCAAAAACTGGTGAACAAAAATGTGATGAGTAAATTTGATTAGTGTATCAGTGCTCTTAACTTTATTTTCTCATATTTATTCTGGTTTTTACACTATCAAAAAAGAAAATGACAAGAGGGAAAATCCCAAAAGTAGAGCTCAACAGTCAACACATGAGCAAACTAGCATGATAACAAAACTAGACAAGAAAAGAAGCCAAGCGTTTGATCATTTTCTTAACATTCTCAGTCTCATTCTCACTCCAGATATGAAAGCACTAGTCCTTGTTAAAACATCACCACCAGCCCACAGCCCAAGTAAACATCAGCCCAGCCCCTATGCAAATATATCTTGAAGAATTGAGAAGAGCTAATGTCGGCTGAGGTGAAAAAATTAATAAAACTAATATAAATAGAAGGGAACATACAAATATATTTAACATAACTGGACAACTTTTTAAGTGGGTTGGGTAGGTTATTGAAATACAAGTCAGTTATTGGGTTTCAGTAGCTTTGCATCCAATTTTTTGTTCTTCTAGAATCATGCAGCCTTTTCCACGCATCGAAATGAAATTAAAACTTCAGTAAAAGGACAGCGGACTTGACATAATGTGTTCTGTTTAGAATATTTAGGAACTTCAGCAGAGAGGCTGAAACGTTCCACAACTAAAACGATTCTATTATTATTTATTTTTTTTATAATAGAAAGCGATCGAATTGTATTCAGATAGAGTGAAGGAATTACACTGCACAGGCATGTCTAAAGTGGCCTCATTATAACATTCTCAGGAAAAACTCTAAGGTAATGTATCCTCCTGCACGATATCGATTCTTTAATGTTGTGTCCCACACTACTATGAGTGCCATATAGAATGCATCCTCAGCTATTGTTCGCTAAATGTATCCTCCTGTATTGTTATAATCCTAATGTATCAAATTACTATATCACAAACAAACAATTAAACATTCAATTCAAAAAAAGTCAAAAAGGAAAAACTCATAACCTAATTTTCACAAAAATTTAATAAAAGATGAAATATATAAAGAAAGAAAATTAAAGACAGAAGAAGAGAGAAGAAGCATATTGGAGAGAGAGAGAGAGAGAGAGAGAGAGAGAGAGAGAGAGAGAGAGAGAGAGAGATACCTGGAAAAAAGTGAAGAAAATAATATGTGGAGAAAATAGCAGATAAGAACCCTAGGAAGAAGAAGATGAAAATTGATTTTTCACGTGAATGTGTGTGTTCTTTTTCCCTAGCTCTATAATTAAGTGGGTATTATCCAAATTAGGGTGTGTGGGTTGTATTAGTTAGTTAGGTAAATGAGAGTATTAAAAGCCCAACTCATTTAAAATAGTAGATATTAAATAATACAAGTTGACACCAAACACCTAACATAAATTATTTACTTCTATACAGAGTCTATTACGATGTACCAAACATATCACAATTTCGCAAACAGAAAAGGGCCTAATGGCCAAGACTATTTACAAATGGGCTATTTTAGCCAATTTCGCAGACAGAAAAGGGCCGAATGGCTAAGAACACCACAGGTGTTAGCAAATAATCGAGTTGCACGGACGATACATTTTCCTCTGGGTGACCATCTCACTGTTGTGTCACAAAGTAATCAGAGCCGTCCACACGATCAAAAACCCTAAATCCCTCTCTCATATATTATTTCCCACTCTCTCTCTCGCGCCTCTTCGAGCTCACAATCACTTGCACACACAGAGCCACCAAAAGCCCTAAAGAAGGAGACCCAAAACCCAGAGCAGCAACCATGGCGACCCCAGCTATAGAGTCCGTTCAGTGCTTTGGCCGAAAGAAGACTGCGGTGGCAGTGACCTACTGCAAGAGGGGGCGCGGCCTGATCAAGATCAACGGCTGTCCGATCGAGCTGGTGGAGCCGGAGATCCTCCGGTTCAAGGCCTACGAGCCGATCCTTCTGCTCGGACGACACCGTTTCGCCGGCGTCGACATGAGGATCCGCGTCAAAGGTGGAGGCCACACGTCTCAGATCTACGCAATCCGCCAGAGCATCGCCAAGGCCCTTGTGGCGTTTTACCAGAAGTATGTGGACGAGCAGAGCAAGAAGGAGATCAAGGACATCTTGGTCAGGTACGACAGAACTCTCCTCGTCGCTGATCCCAGGCGCTGCGAGCCCAAGAAGTTCGGTGGTCGCGGTGCCAGAGCTAGGTTCCAGAAGTCTTACCGTTGAGAGATACTCATCTCACCTTTTTTCCATTTATTTTATTTACTGTCATTTCCAATGATCTTATCATTGTTTTGGCTTAATTTCTAGTTTTGAGTTTTGTTATGGATTTTTGAAGTGTTTGGTAAAACCTTGGTTTGGATATTTATGCTTAGTTATATTTTCAAGCTATTTTCAGGAATGATTTAATCTTTTTTGGGTTCTATCTATTTGTGGTGTTTGATTCTTAGTCATTGTTCTTATTGACTTGAAAGGGTTTTTAGTGCCCATTGCCTTTTACTTCATTTGGTGTTCAAATTCAAAATGTTATCTGAGAAACTGATAACATGATATTTTTCAATGAACCCAGATGCCTTATTGAGCTTACCTTGCTGTTCATTGTTATGGAATAACAATTCAAGTAATTTCATAGAACCAAACCTGGAAAATGTTTCTCTTGGTCATGGAGCTTGTGCCCTAAAGTTCAATTTTTGCCCTGATACCATGGTTAGGCTAGTTGGAGTAGCTTAAGGTTAGGCATTTCATTTGATCTTTGCCCTAGAAGAAATTGGAAATGCATTTGACTATCACAATTCAGAACCCTGGCCTTAGGTTTTGCAGTCTTGGATGATGGATAGCAGGCTTTATCTGAGTCTTTACGTGGACATTGAATAAGTTGCTTATTCCGTTTGCCAAATGCTCGTTTTCAGATAATGTAAAATGCAGTGTTTGCGTTCTGTGTTAAATGTGATGTCTAACAGAAAGTAATTCTTGTCTACTTCTGGGAAAACCCTTTATCAGACGTCTAAATTTACCTGTAACCTGTTTCATATGCCCCTCCCTCAGCATCTAGAGATTCCGAGAGAGAGTCGGGGTATGAAATTGAAACCTGGTGCAAGTATGGAGGAATGATTCTCAGAGACTGCATTTTATCTCACTTCATGTATATAATTTTGTAAGGTTATTGTCAGCCATTATCATCTTGTGAAGCTTGGCATGGCACGGCGAGGGAGGGTGAATCAAATGGAAGGCAAAACGGTGGGGTGGGAAGTCATAGGGAGAATGAAAATTTGTTAATTAATTATGTTGCAGCATCGTAACCTTTAGATCATTTTGAATGGTCAAGATCAAAAGTCTTATGTAGCAGGTATGAAAGAAAACTGGTAGAGAATCCCAGATAATATTTATTTTCCTTGGCTAGTTTCTTCAAGATGATTTGTTTTTAGGGGGACTGAATTTCAAGAAAATGTTGAGGATTGTGTTTTGTGCTAGACAAGTTTAGAACTTTTCTTTTGGGGGTGACATTTTTGAAGTTTATATCACACGCCAATTATAATGATTCAAATTTATCCAGTGGGCTAAGCCTATATGTTTATAATTTCAGCGAAGAACCATAAAGCATAACTTGTTCGTTTCTCTGTTCATTAGGAAAACAATTGTTTGTTCGATGAGACATGAGAATTTTTTATTGTCAACAACAAATATTGAATCTTGACCAAAATAAAAAAAACAACAAATATTGAATTGAAAATTCAGGATTGTGATTGAACCGATTCAAAATCTTTCTGGTTTTAACATAATTTGAATCTGAATTTTGAATTCCAAATTTTCGGACTGAGGTTGGAATACAAGTCAAACAAAAAATGTAGTGGAGAACTTTGGAATGTGATTTTCATATCCGAAATATGCCGAACAATCACCGTATTTTGCTAATGGGCTATTCTCTGGTGGGAACTTCTTTTCGCAAACCTCTATATGGGAACACCATTGGATCAAATCCAACGGTTGCTAAGAAGCAATTGTAACTGAAAGTGTCTAAAACTGTTCCACTGGAACGATGCCTCCTCCCTCAAAAACAGATTTATTGTGCTCTTGAAGACCACAATATCTCCCTCCAAAAAAGTTCTCTCTCTCTCTCTATGTCTCTGTCTGTCTGTCTCAGTCTCTCTCTCTCTCTCTCTGAGAACATAGTTTTCTTCTTTTTTCTGGTTTGATGTTCTATTTCAAGAAAAACAGTGCATACATCTACCCCCTCCAAAACAGCTGTTCATTTTTCTGGTTTGGTCATTCAAAGCATACAAAGCAAGGTATTATCCTGAAGAGCACATGTAGCACTGTAATTCTTATTTCTGTTTTTATTTTTCTGGTTTGATGATTGTGTTCTGCGCTCTTGTGAAGCCTTGAGGACCCATCTAGTTACCAAAAAACTAGTGAGCGTGACACCTTGTTAGAAAGGTTTGGTCAAGTGTAGGGACTTATGTTTGGTCTTGGTGTTTCACATGACGACAACTCACATGATGACAACTCATAAGTCATAGGATTCTTCATATGCTAACAAAAAAAAGGGGATTATGAATTTTATGAAAACAAATATAATCATAATCATATTACACGTGGCACAACAAGAGATTAAAATCAAATCATATCAGTGTTTGTGACATAATATGTATATTAAAATTCCAAAACATGATAAACTGTTGATAATATTTTGAGTCATTTATGACACTTTACATTTTTACTAAGGAGAATCTAGGGAGAAAATTAAGTAAAATTACATTTATGACACTCTACACTTTCCAAAACATGATTATCTTCAAATAAATACGCGAAAATAAAGGGAGAAAATTTACGGTGTTTTTTTAAATCATTTTTTGTGAATTTTGTCAGTTAAACAAAAAAAAAACATATGATGACATGTGGTGCTGCAAGAGGAAGAAAATTGAAACTTTGATAAACTATTTGAATTTTTTTATGTGTAAAAATTATATTTTAAAGCTTAAAAGATAAAGAAAATGTCATAATGAGTTTGTGAGAATTCATGGTGATTGTGATTTTTGAAACTTAAACTATGAGGTGTGAAAACAAGATTTTGACTTTGGGAAATTTGAAGTAATAATTAGAGGAAGAGTTGTTGTAAAGTAGTGATCAATACTTTGTAAACCACTTTTTGGACTTGGGATACGAAGTATTGATGTTGAGAAATATGTATGTAATTTTTTTTTTTTGGTATTTTTTCCGTTTATTTTAATACTTTAAACGATTTTACAACAAAATATGATTAAAATATAACAAACGTAACACATGTCAGCACAAGGAGAGCCTAGCATCCCATCCATTTCCCTGTGTCGGCAAGGTAAGCCACCACCTGGCATCCCATCCAATTAACTATTTCTTTTTACTTCAAAATTGATTTAAAAATCGTTTATAATTCAAAAAATTCCCAAAAAATAATGTCGGGATTGGTATGACATTTTCTTCGAGCACGTACGTCAAATTTCGCCAGTGCATTCAAATTTTGATTCGATCCTTATGTGATCAAACAAACAATAGCTTAGGGTTTACAAAATGTAGTTATGTTTTTATTTGCATCATTCACATTTAGGGATGACCCCCAAATTTTAATTTTAAAACAATTGTAAACCACTTTTTGGACTTGGGATACAAGTATTGGTGCTGAGAAATATGTATGTATATTTTTTGTATTTTTTTTCATTTATTGTTATATTTTAAACAATTTTACAACAAAATATGATTAAATTATAACAAATATGACACGTGTCAGCAAGGGACGCCGCCACCTGGCATCTCATGCAATTAACTATTTCTTTTTACTTTAAAATTGATTTTAAATGGTAGAGTTTAGTGGTTAGGGGTTAGGGTTAGAGTTTGTGGGTAAAGAGTATTATGGAAAGCGTTTTCATATGACAAACTTTTCATGCTATATATATGTGTGTGTTTTTATGCTATCAAAACATAATAACTTGGGATGAGTATTAAATAATATTCTGAATGTTTGTTGTAATTTTCTAATTTTTAATTTATTTATTGTGAATTTTAGAAGTTAAATCATAAAAAAAGAGTGTATGTGATAAAATGTTTTGATTTGTCTGTGAACAAAGTTGAGTTTTTATCATTGTGCTTGTATTTTAATAATTCAGAATTAGAATTTTGGAGCTTTAAGGAGAAGAGAATATATGAATTTTCGGTGTATTTTTATGATTTTTAAATTTTTATTATGAATTTTAGAGCACCCTGTGAGTATTTCTCATGTGTGGCCTTATAAGATGATAACACGTGTCATGTTTTTGTAATTTATTGTGTTTTATCTTAAACAATTCTTAAAAAATTATATAAAAATCAGAAAAATATACTAAAAATTGCTACAAATTTCTTATGACACAACATTCGATTATGGAGATCTAAAATTATGATTTCATATATTTAAATTAATGAGAATCATTTGATCAAAGAAACAAGAGTGTATGTGAAAGAATGTTTTGATTTATATCTATGAACAAAGTTGAGTTGTTATTATTGATTTGTATTTTTATAATTTAGAATTAGCATTTTGGAGCTTTAAGGAGAAGAGAATATCACAAGATGTTCATAGGAGTTTTCTGTGTTTTTTAAAAAAAATTATTTATTATGAATTTTAGAAATTAAATTGTAGAGAAATAATATGAAATATAGATTGACACGTGGCAGAGTCTTGGACATTGATTTCTCCTCCCTTTTTTTTCGCTGCCGCTCTTTTTTTTGGGCGAAATTCTATTTTCGCGCTACCCATCTTGTTCCCCTCATCCTAAAAAAATTGACGCTTCTTTTCTCTTTTCAGCCCCAAATTGAAACCACTTCCCTTCTCCTCTCTCCTTATATCTTTTCCAGACCCAAACCTTAAAATTCCCACACCCACTATCTGCTCTCTCTCTCTCTCTCTCTCTCTCTCTCTCTCTGTGGCTACATGCTCCAAGAAGAAGTATGATTGCTTTGTAAGTATCCATTTCAAGAATTCAATCTCTTATTTCGTATTTGGGTTTCAAGTTTTATTTTTATTTTTGCAGAATCTAGGTTGGTTTGTCTACTTTCTCCCTCTTCGTTCCAGTAACCCTGTCACTCATGGTTTGTATCAATTCCTAAATGCCAATTTGTTTTTTCTTTAAATGTTTCTTGATTAATTTTTCTGTATTTGTTCTGAAAAAATGGGTATAATGTTGTTGGTTCATTGTATCTAGTTCACGATTTTGATAAATTTTCAACCATCTTAAGTAAGGTAATTGTACAGATTGATGGTAGAAAAAGTAGCAGATCTTGATAGTCCTTGAAAGTTTGTGAATCTCCTTTGTTTGATTGTGTTGTGAATTTTTTTTTTCCGGATAAGATGTGCTATGATTCTTTAGTGGCAGTATTATATGAGGAGAGGGTCTTGCAAATTTGGCACTTGTAAGTTTCACCATCCTAAGCAGGGAGGAAGCTCTGGTTGCCTGCAAATTTGGTAACTATTATGTTGGTAAAAAAAACCATAAAAGAAAGGCTGATTTTCAACTCCCAAAAAACAGGCCACGTGCATGCTAAAGAAACCATAATGATGTTGCCCATCATTACACCTTGTCTCCCACCAAAGACATCATTAATACAAAAAATATTCCTCCACTAAAGAGGAAACCCAAGGCGCCGAAAGCATGTGCAGCTCCCCTATTTTCCTTCTCCTTTTCAACCATCAATTAATGACCATGCATGCATATTCCATACATTCATCCATGTGCTTTGCAAAGGGAAAAATACCAGCCGCATATCTTGACTTCACACTAAAGAGGGATTTCCAACAGATGTTGGGACATCGGAGGTTAACAACCACTTTCATACATTAAAATCATTTTCTTGTTCAATTTTATTCGAACTCATCGTTTCATTTACTTGTGTTATGTTGCTGGCTCATCTGCTTTGTTTTTTAAATTTTTGTTAAAATTTGCTAAACAGAGTATCAGAAGAAAGGTTTTTGGTTTCAATTATATGTCCTTTGTATTACTTACAACATAATGGTTGTTGCATCCAAGTTTTTCCATGCATGAATGCAAGATAAGGGTTTTGTAGTATGAAAACAACTTGTGAGAGCACATTGTTTAATATGGAGCACAGCGTGATTCCCAACTATTGCTTTAGGTGTGAATTCCCAACTTAGCACGGAATGAATGTGTCCATCCGCTTTGGGTGTCTCCATTTTTTGGGCATCGTATTACACTATTAGAAATGCATTTTCATTTTTTTCTACAAGCTTAAAAATGGAGGCAAATCCTCCACCACATGCACATCAACTTTTAGATCCAAATTTTCATAACCAAGATTGGAGCTCAATGAAGCATAATGGAACAACTGACTGACACGTTCATATGTTAAATATCATGCATAAAAATAAACACACAAAAAAATTATTTTGAAGCTTTTAGGGAATAGTAAATCAAGCAATGTTGAAGCTTTAGTGAATCCTTTTGAAGCATTTATGAAACATATTTTGGTGACAGAATTTCAACATCTACATCAGAATAGCCAGTAATTAGAATACTAAAATATAAAAACAAGATAATTAAATGTTGGTTCAAATTCAGATTGGTGATAATTTCCTCTTTGACAAATTGGTCATAAAGAAATAGTGGACATTCTGGGCAGTTAACATCATGGATACCAAATTTGTCAATGAGAAAAGATGGTGATATATCATCCAGGCCAACTTCGAATGGAATTTCCAACTTTTACTACCATGTCATATACTTCTTTACAAGCAAAAAGAATTAGTTAGAAAGCAAGCTTTCGGATTCTCCAAAAGGGAAGGAAATTGGATTGAAAAGGAAAAACTTCCAACTTTAAGGCAATGAAATATGCTGAAAGAGTTGTGAGCATTGAAACAAATGATGTAACATAATCATTCAACTTGGTCATCTCTGCCAAACCAAAAGGCAAGCTAAAAACCTATGTACCTGACCATCGTACCATCCAGACTCTTCATCTGTAAACAGAAAGAAGAAGAGCAGAAAATTAATGACATGCATATGACAACCATTACTTTGTTCTAACAAATTAACAATTACCCCTTGTTGTATATGAGATGTATCTTAGAAAATTAATGAAGTCTAGGATTGGGAAACAAGATGAGAGGCAGTACCTTTGCTTCAGTGTATCCAAGAAAGCAAATATGATGAGAGTTTTACAACATAAATTAAAAGAAAAACAAAGCAGATGAGCCATCAACATAACACAAGCAAATGAAACGATGAGTTGGAATAAAATTGAACAAGAAAATGGTTACTACTAAACAGAGTATCAAAAGAAAGGTTTCAGGTTTCAATCATCTGTCCTTTTTATTACTTACAACAGAATTTATACAAGAGGAGAAAGACTTGCTAACCAAGCTGAGCATTAATTACAAATAGGTAACAGATGGCAGCTCGAGTTTGGGTTCCCAATTCCTGGAGAAGGCAGCTGGAGTTTGGGTTCCCAAAGGAGAAAAAACAAAAGCCAAAATCAAGCACAATAAATGCTTTCATAAGACTTGCTAATAGTTACTAACCTCATATGTCTGAACATCAACAAAAATAACCTAATAATTGGTGAGAGAACTCCTTGCTATCACTGTGAACCCAAAAAAGCCAAACATAAACTTCAGAACTTACAAAATAGAAACACCCATAAACTACTTAAAATTCAATAATTAACGAAGAGAAACTACTCATTCTATTCTCTTCCATTATCACCACCACAGTCCACTTGAGTATAAATCTAATAAGCCAGCAAAACCCACAAATTCAGAGCCAATACACACCAAGATCCAACCTTTTGAACCAAAAACTCGAAACCCAAATATGAAATAAGAAATTGAGTTCTTGAAATGAATACTTACAAAGCAATCATACTTCTTCTTGGAGACCATGTAGCCACAACGAGAGAGAGAGAGAGAGAGAGAGAGAGAGAGAGAGTGATAAATGAGGAAAGGGAGAGGTAGAGCAGAGACAGACAGACAGACAGCTGATGAGAGGGAGTGTTGAGATTGCTGGCTAATCTTCTTGTGAATGAGGAAAAGAGGCCGGAAGAGATAGGACCAGAGAGAGAGCTATAGTGCGAGAGTGGGTGTGGGAATTTTAGGAAAGCGATAGATACAGATTGGTAGCCATTCATGACAATTTTCAGGGCAGAAATGAAAGCAAGGATATGGGTAGATGGAAAGATAGATGAGAAAAGATGGATGTAGTTCATGGAGATTGAATGTCCACTGGAAGGGTAAGTGACGAGAGGAAGAGCGACTGCGACTGCAGTTCTGAGATTTTCAACAAATTAAAACAAGTTTTTTGGTATTTGGGTTGTCAGATTTGGGGGTTTGTAGTTAAAATTTAAAAATGAATTAAATGGCAGAAGGAAGGAAAAAAAGGCGCGACTGGAAAAGGCGCGATAGCACAAGTGCAAAGGAGAAACTGCAGCGTACCCGATTCTAGTGTGAGCTTGCTTTTTCTCCCCAGCCGTTGAGATCACTTAAATGGCTGAGATGGAGCTGCAAGTAGAGGTTTGCAAAAAGATGTTCCCACCTGAGCCTAGGCGTTTGCTAATACCCTCTTGTATTTTTCTTCCACACTCTTAGGCCATCTTCAACCCATGAAGCCAACCCCAAAATATCCCAAATTTTAGCCCATTTCCTCTCCATACCCAAGAAAATTAAGTGGCCAAAATTTAACAAAACCCAAACTTGAGGCCAAATACCAGTCCAGCTATTGCTTGGACTGAAAATCTTTTTTGTGTAGCCCACTCATGGCTGTGCAGCCCATGTGTGAGGAAGATTTGTGGGCCCCACGCTACTGCTGTGCCGCAGCTGATGTCTCACCACGTGGCAGAAATTGGTGATTCAAACGTCTATTTTTTTATTTATAAATAATTCAAATAGTAACTCAAATCAACGATTCATATTAAATCCAAGCTATTTTAACTGTAAAAAAAAGATCAAACGGCTGAAATTTAAATTCAACGGTCAAAATAATATTTTAAATTAATATAAATCAGATCTAACCCCAAAACTCATCCAAACTCTATAAATACCCACTCATTTCTCAAATAATCTACCAAAAACTTTCTTTCTATTTCTCAATTTATTTTTCCTTTGTCAATTTCATAAATCTCCTTTCATTCTTGTTGAAGATGTCAACAAAATCTATTTAAGAAGAGTACCATTGGTTGTCAAACACATCATCTTCTTCATTCTCATACTTTTCATATCATTTCAAGGCCATCTTTTCCTTTATGTTTGATGATTATTCAAATAATGAAGAACATCATCAAAGAGTGATACAAGCCATTGTCCACCATACTTCACTGGAGAATGAAGCCGATCACCTCCCCAAACATGGTGGGTCGATAGTCGGTCACGAGTACAAGAACCGTGAGAGGGAAGATCGCCATCACAATCTCAAGTCCGACTACTTCGTTAAAAGGCCACATTTTAATACCACGGACTTTCGTAAGCAGTTCCGAATGCAAAAAGAGTTGTTTTACCGCATCTTGAATGATGTTGTCAACCATGAGCTATATTTTCGCCAGAAAAAAGACGGACTCGGTCGACAAGGGCTATCCCCTGAACAGAAGTTAACCAATGTCTTTCGTATGGTCGCATGGGGATGCTCAACTGATGCGACCGACAAGTACTGTAGATTGGGTGGAAGCATAGCTCTTGAATCACTCGGTAAGTTTTGTTCCATTTTTGAAGTCGTGTATGGACAATGGTACCTCAAGTTTTCAAATCCAGCTGACCTTTACAAGCTCTTACACAAGGCGAGCCATCAAGGCTTCCCAGGCATGTTAGGAAGTCTTGACTGCATGCACTGGGAATGGAAGAACTGCCCATATGCTTGGGCAGGCCAATTTACCGGTCACAAAAAAAAAGCCCACTGTTATGCTAGAGGTCGTGGCCTCGTATGACACATGAATATGACATGCCTTTTTTGGAGCCGCTGGATCCAACAATGATATCAATATTTTAGCTTGTTCCCCATTATTCAATGATGTGGTGCATGGAGTGGCTCCCTAGTTGAATATATTGTCAAAGGAAATCAATACCATTTGGGCAACTATTTGGTAGATGAGATCTACCCCCATTGGGCTACTTTGGTGAAGACCATCTCTTCTCCTGATAACCCAAAGAAGAGGCTTTTTGCACAAATGCAAGAAGCGTACAAGAAGGATGTTGAAAGAGCATTTGGAATACTACAGTCTCGATGGGCTATTGTTCGGGTCACTGCACGTATGTGGTCCAAGGATAACCTCCACTCAATCATGATGACGTGTATAATTTTACACAACATGATTGTAGAGGATGAGTACGAATATGTTGAAGAGGAATATGATGATGAAGATATGTATCCACAACGATCCAGGAGGGCCACAACAAGACAATATGAGCTGGAGGCAAGCATTACATACGAGTACCACCAAGATAGGTAGACCCTCTCTAATTACATGATTCATCATAATAGAGTTCGATCTCCACATGTGCATTAGATTCTTCGACATGATTTGATCAATCACATTTGGAAGGAGCTTTGGAGATAGTGAATGAGGTCGACAATTGTTTCAATCCTCCTTTTGTGTTTCAATTATGTTATGTGTTTTCTTTTGGAATTTTTTTTTTTTTTGGTGGAATTTCAATTTTTTGATGAGGTCAAATTGTTAAAAAAAAATTAAATTATGAAGTTATTTAAAAAGATTAAATGAAGAAAAGTTATCCAGAAAAAAAAAATTAGACTTAAACAATTTAATAAAGTTGCGGACTTAAAATTTGAGTCTGGAGGGTTGGGGGAAAAAACGGTTTGAATCTAGGCAAAACCCAAATAGTTACTTTTTGGAGGGGGAAAATTTGGGTTTAGCCCCAAATGGGTTGGAGAAGGCCTTATTGCATTTAATTTTACTGTTGAAATGAAAAAGCGCTCTCTTTTTGTCGCATTCAGGTGTAATAATGATCACTAATTCAAAAAGAGAAATATTAAAGACACTAATTTACCATTCTTGGTAATTATAAAATAAATAAATAAATAAAAAGATCACCAAGGGAAAAACCTGCGATTTAGTCAGGCCTCGATTTCAAGGGTTTTTCCCTTGGCACCACCCCCATCTGACGAATAATCCTCGTATTTGTGTGGAGAGTTTTTCTTCCTATTCGCTCTTGTTCAAGGGTCTTGTTTTCCTAGTGTTTCTCTCAACCCTAGTTGTATTAGGGTCTTCCTATATGCCATTTAGGCCGCCTTTTTTTTTTTTTTTTAAAAAAAATTTATATAAGATTTGAATAGACCTATGGAGCTTTGGCCCCTTAATGTGTTGTTCTTGCATTTTTTGGGTTTGATGAGGTGGATCTCCATCACATCTTTGTGTTGAGGGGTAGAGTTGTTTCATTTTGGGGATGTACTATCAATAGGTGCTTTCAGATCATGGGGTGATTGGGAGACCCTCTGACCAAGTATTTAGGTGTAAGTTGAACGGGATTTGCTCTTCCCTTTGAAGGTGTTTCGTATCTCAAATTGGTAGAGAGTTCTTATCTCTCAAATAGTGAGCTTGGTTTCAAGATGTGGAATTGATTTTGCTTACTGTGTTGCAATAGTTGTGTTTTATAATTTTGTATTTTGATATATTATTTGCAAGGACCCCTTTTTGGGTTGTGTTCTTAATTCCCCTATATCTTCTATTTTCCCTTTTATTAATGGAATTGGTATAGCTGAAAAACAATAATTTATTACACTAACTTTTGCAAACCAATATGTGGCAATGTTTCATTTGTTTTCATTTGGGCTTAATGTGGATCTTATTTATTCTTCGAAACTAAAAAAGTGTCACATGAGTTGGTGTCTAAAACTTGTTGTCTCTAGCATTATGGATTCAAAAATATACTCTTAATGCATTTAATTTTACCATTAGAACGGTAAAATGCTCATTGGCATTCTCCTTTTGTCACTTAGGGGATCAGTACTAAAGGATCGCCAATTAAAAAATAGGCTAAATTGTAGCAATAGTCCCTCGACTATGACCCGACTTTACTTTTCATCCCTCATGTTGCAAAATTATTATGGTCGTCCTTCAACTAGATCTCGCGTTGCACCACTAGTCTTTTCCGTCAATTTTGTTTGTTTTTCTGTCAAAATTGATCACATGTCAGGCACATGATAGATATTTTAGGGGCAACTAAGACTTTTACCTAGCCACCACCTCCTTCTACCTAAACCCAATCGCACGCCATCCTCTTCCCCCAAAATTTGCCTATCCATCTACCTCACCAACCCAGCAACCCAAACCATCTTAGATGGCTCAAAGCCTCCAGCACCTTCTGGTGATAAATTCCAAGTCTCCTCTGGTATGTCAACCACTTCCCCTCCAGACCACGATGGATTTTATCTAGACATAGTAAAATGCATCAACATGGTTTTCTTTGCCTCCAACCAATGAGGTGTAGCTCAACTTTGGGTGGCTCAAGAGCTCCTTATCCTCTCCAAAAATCAACTTCCCCAATCATCAAACCCTCCTTCCCCACATGCTCAAATGGAGAGACTGGGTTGATTTTTTAATGAGTTTATTTATCTAATAAATATTTTATATAGGATTTCTCAATTTGCCTTTAATTTTAACAGAAAATTTAACTTTGTTGACGAAAAGACCAATAATGCAACACGAGGTGGAATTGAAGGATGACCATAACAATTTTGCGACATGAGGAATGAAAAGTAAAGTTGGGTCTTATTTGAGGGACCATTGCTACATTTTAGCCTGAAAAATATTCCACATTCTTTGGTCCACACCCTTACTATATTTATTTTTACCTTTGAAATGATAAGAAGCTCACCAGCGCTCTCTCTTTGTCACCCAGGGAACAATACTAAATGATCGACAATTCAAAAATATTTCAAATTTTAATATATTTAATATATTTTTAGTAAATAATTTAGAGTGGTGATTTCCCCACTCCAATTTTATCCACTTACACTCATTTTATACATATTTTTCCAAAGATGTATATTTTTTTCTTTAAAAAGCAAGAAGAAAAAAGGGAAGAAAGAAACAGAGTAGCACTCACTGTTTGCTTCTTTAAAATAAAAAGAATTGTAAAAAACTGTTCGTTAATTATTTATGGGAGCTAGGGCTCGTCAATGGGCCGGGCCGGGCCGGGCTTTAAAGAGGAGAGAGAAAATATCGGGCAGGGCTTTTTTAGAAAATTCAAAGCCCAAGCCCATCTCATGAGCCGGGCTTGAAAAAGCCCATCGGGCCGGGCCGGGCCGAAATGGGCCTAAAAAATAATAAGTGTAAAAAAAAAAATTAAAAAAAATTTATAAGGATGGTATGAATAAATATGCAAATGTTTGGTGATGTGTTAAAGAAAGGTATGATTATATTTGGTGGTATGATTATGTTTTGTGATATGATATATTGTTTGTCTTATTTTATATATATAATTGTTGTATTAATAAATGACACAAATTAATGTGCTAATAATCCAATTATAAACTAGGAATGAGTAGAATTCAATGGAAACAAACACAATTTTTATAACAAGTAACACACACAAAAAAATTAAAGAGGGGGATTTGTCATTCAAGTGATGTAATCCTAATCCTAAACCCTTATTTATACATAATTATATATGTATGCGGGCCTAACGGGCCGGGCTTTTGTGGGTGGGCCGAGCCGGGCTTCCAAGGACTTAATCAGGCCGGGCCTATGGGCCGGGCCGGGCTTCAAACACCCAAGCCCAAGCCCGGCCCAAACCCAAACGGGCCGGGCCCTCTCAAAGCCCATAACGGGCCGGGCCGGGCTTTTTTTCAATGGGCCAGGCGGGCCCCCGTAGGCCCATGAGCCCGCGGGCCAAATGATGAGGCCTAATGGGAGCAATACCCTATCCGCATCTGTCACAATGTTATTTGGCTTTCCAAACATCAAAAGTGGCGGCCGGAAACGCACATGATAATTGATGCATCAATGATTCGAGTTCCCCAAATATAAATCCAAGAAAACCTAATACCCACTTTGTTCCCTTGGTTTTCATTTTTCCCTCCACACTCATTTCCCACTCTTTGAAATTGAGAACACATTATATTCCTTCAATTTCAGTGTTCCATTTGAATCTCAGATAAACCCAAAGTACAATATCTCTCAAACCCACCCAAAAGCAGGGAGAGAAAAAGAAAGGTACCCATCTCTTCGTCTTTAACTTTTGCTTCATCTTTCTTCTTTTTCCAGTTTTAGGGTATCATTTTTCTTTTATAAGATTTTGAAGCTACTAAAGCCCATTTCATTTTCTTGAATTGCTTCTTAATATTGGTTCCTTGTTGTTTTACTTGGTGGGTTTAGATTCGTTTGGGTTTATAGTTCATTTTGAGTTGTTAAAGTTCTGATTAGTTCAAGATCATTTTTCTTGAGAAAGTTTGAATCTTTGTGGTGGTTCGATGGTAAACAGGGTGCCTGGGTGCCCTTTTCAGTTTGCGGGTACTTTGATATGTATGAATCTATATTATCTAAGATCCCATATAGGCTATGTAAAAGAACAGAGTTTTTTTTCTTTAACGTTGGTTATTTACAATTTTATGCTTTCTTTGCACACTATAGTCTTATAGCATAGAAATTTTCTCAGACTGACATTATCTGTAGTTTCGTGCTTAGTTTTGGATAATGAGGTTTCAAAGAGATTATAATAAATCCAAGAATACAAATCTAACTTTTTGGTCCATTATGTATGAGTGTAAGTTGGAGATGAGAAGAGAGACACCGAACGTGACCGTTTGCAATTGGGGCTGTAAAATGTGGCTCTGATAATGAAGAATTAGATGGTTGAGCAACACAGTTGTGTTATCTTTTTGGTTTTTTGAGAGGGATTATCTGCTGTGAGTGTGTCTTATTGTTTTTGTTTTTTGTTTTTTAGTTACCCTGAAATCTGTGGATTGGACCAGAGTGTTGTAGGGAAAAAGTTAAACAAAAACCAAGGGTGGGAAAATTTCATGTAGTGATTCTTTAGTTGTATGAGAATATATCCAAGATTTTACAATATTTTAAGAAGCCTAAAAATCAGTGCTTCACTCTCATTTTATTGACGATACCTTTTGCCAAATGAAAATTTAAAATTTTCTCAACCCTCCCATTGATTGCTAGAAAGAGGGTAAAGTGAAGAACTTGATTGGCAATGCTGAATAAAGGGGAATAAAAAATATTGGGAATCTATATATATATATATATATATGGCAAAAATTGCTTAGTAAATGAAAAAAAATGCTGAAAACTGCAGTAACTTGCATGATAACAGTTTAGGAAGGTTTTACTCTTTTACTTTTGTTTGCATACATATTTTCTCCGCCCTTGAAGAGGAAGAGAAATTTAATGCATCACTGTTTTTCTCTAGATTCCAAGATTTCTTTCGCAGTGTTTTGAGGGTTATAACCCTACTTCTCTTCTGTTTCCTGAAACATTCGTCTTGAAAATTTACCGTGTTTGTCATTTAACATTTGAAACTTTATATGTATGTTATGTTATAAGTGGGCTGCTTATCTCTTTATTAAAGTATTTATTACTGTTTTTAACATATGTGAAGCCTGAATTTGTAGGTTTTGCTGCAATGGATTCAACTCTGAATTCGGAACACCGGCCTTTTTCAATTAAACTATGGCCTCCAAGCCAAAATACAAGGCAAGTGCTTGTGGACCGGATGATAAACAATCTTAGCACTAAATCCCTTTTCACTGAGAAGTATGCCTTGCTCAGTAGGGAAGAGGCTGAGCAAAATGCAAAACGAATTGAGGATGTGGCTTTTGCCACTGCAGACCAGAACTATGAAAAGGAACCAGATGGAGATGGAAGTTCTGCAGTGCAGCTTTATGCCCGGGAATGTAGTAAGCTCCTGATGGAAGTTCTTAAAAAAAAACCTAGAAGCAAGGAGGACAGCAAAGTGACATCTGACACTACACCCACTCAAACTCTGTTTGATATATCTAAAGGTGTACGGGCCTTTATTGAGGCCGTGGAAGCTGAGAAACTTTTGAAGCCGTTGACGGAGCCAGGGAATACTTACACCAAAATATGTTTCAGCAATAGAAGCTTTGGCCTAGGAGCAGCCCATGTTGTTGAGCCCATATTGGTTTCCCTTAAGAATCAGTTGAAAGAAGTTGACCTATCAGATTTTATAGCAGGGAGACCAGAGGCAGAAGCTCTTGAAGTCATGAATATCTTTGCAGCTGCCTTGGAAGGTAGTGCGTTGGAGTCCCTGGATCTCTCTAACAATGCCTTGGGTGAGAAAGGTGTTAGGGCTTTTGGGGCACTCCTTAAATCACAAAGTTGCTTGGAGGAACTCTATTTGATCAATGATGGCATTTCAGAAGAAGCTGCTCGAGCGGTTTGTGAGTTGATTCCTTCCACAGAGAAGCTTAGAGTCCTCCATTTTCATAATAATATGACGGGAGATGAAGGGGCAATTGCTATTTCTGAGGTTGTGAAGCGTTCTCCCCTATTGGAGGATTTCCGTTGCTCCTCCACTAGGGTAGGCTCTGAGGGAGGAATTGCCTTATCTGAAGCACTTGAGACTTGTACCCATCTAAAGAAGCTGGATTTGCGAGACAACATGTTTGGGGTAGAAGGTGGAGTTGCATTGAGCAAAGCTCTCTCCAAGCATGAAAGTTTGAAGGAGGTTTACCTTAGCTACCTGAACTTAGAAGATGAGGGTGCAGTTGCAATTGCTAATGCTCTCAAGGAATCAGCTCCTTCACTTGAAGTCTTTGACATTGCTGGAAATGAGATAAAAGCTAAATCCGTTCCTGCTATTGCAGCTTGTATAGCAGCAAAGACACTTCTCACCAAGCTGAATTTGGGTGAGAATGAACTTAAGGATGAGGGTACTATTCAGATCAGCAAAGTGTTAGAGGGTCTTCCTCAGTTGAAGGAAGTTGATATGAACACCAACTTAATCAGAAGAGCTGGGGCTCGGGTGTTGGCGCAAGCTCTGGTTCAGAAGCCTGGTTTTAAGTTGCTGAACATCAATGGAAATTTTATCTCTGATGAGGGCATAGATGAGGTGAAGGATGCATTCAAGAAATCTCCTGATATGCTTGGGTCTTTGGATGAGAATGATCCTGAAGGAGAAGATGATGACGGTGATGATGACAAAGAATCTGAAAAAGGTGAAGGCAATGAAGATGAATTGGAATCAAAACTGAAGAACCTTGAAGTTGGCCAAGAAGAATAGAGTTCCTCTTATGCTTAGTTGTCTTTTCCTTTTCTAGTTAAGGTTCCACAGAGTTATTACCCTCTTTAACATCAATGACTGTAAGGCATATTTGGAGGTTTTAGGATGACCATTCTGTTGAATCTTATTATGCACCAGTTGGGCACACCTGTTTTTTGGAACAGTGTGATGACACTGACAGGTGTTAGTAGAATTGGGTTTAATTGGATCTTTTATTGTCATGTTTTTAGTCAGTTTTTCTTCTTTTTGTGTTTGCTTGTTTGGAACCTTATCGGTGTGGTAATCTTCATCTCTCTATTCTTAAAATAGATGCGGCAGTTGATCATTTCTGAATTATGCAAATTTTGTAATTATATGCTTATTTGGTGATTTTGAACTGAATTATTGTTTTTTGGATGACTAAATGCTAGGAACGCTTGTATTAGGCCATCTCCAATGTAAAAGGGGCTAAACCCAAATTTCCTTCTTTCAAAATACATCTATTCATGCATTAGACTCAATAGTTTATTCCCCTACTGTACAAACTCAAAATTTGAGTCCGCAAATTTATTAAATTGTTTAAGAATGACGTAAATACATCTATTCATGCATTAGACTCAATAGTTTATTCCCCTACCCTACAAACTCAAATTTGAGTCCGCAAATTTATTAATTTTTTTTTTTTTTGGGTCGAATTTTTATTAAATTGTTTAAGAATGACGTATAAGATGTAGATGTTAAGAGTTCATATATATATATGAGTGCTGCTATTTCCACCCACCTGTCCTATTTTCCCACCCACCTTATTTTCAAAATTTTAAAGATAAATTTATCCCTTTGTAAAATGACTCATAAGGACAAATGCCCCTCCTCCCTCTCCACGCTCTCGTCCTCACTCTCTCCATCTCCGAGCTTTCTCCCAGTCTCCTCCTGCTTCTCAAGGTGTTCCCTCTCTCTCTCTCTCCATCTCTGTATGTGCTTGCATGTTTTTGAACTTTGAAGTGGAACTTCAGTTTGCACAGTGTTCTTGTGGTTGATTTAGATTGTGGGTTTTAATCGTTGTACAACTTGATGAAGATGGTTGGTTTGTTTTTGTTGTTTTTGTGCAAAAAATGCAAATCCAGTTTCGACTATGAATTTTCCAGTTTCAAGGGTAAAAGGCCTTCAATGGAGGATTATTTTGAGGCAAATTTATCTGACGTTGATGATCAGATAGTTTCATTTGTTGGTGTTTTTGATGGTGTAGTAAAATTCAAGTTGTTCATTCGGGAATTTGTAGGACTTAAATAATTAGTAATTATAGGGTATTTTAGGAATAATGGTGGGTGTAAAGAAAAGATTGTGTTTTTTCAAATGTACATAGTGGATGCGAAGATAAGGTGGGTGAGAAAATAGGATTGGAGTTGGAAATAGTAGCACTCATATATATATATATATATTACACTCGTGAATGCCGTACCACATGTATATTGCAGGTTCTGTAGTTTTTGTCAATATAATTGACTTCATAAAATAAAAAAATAAAAAAAAGAGAAAAAAAAAACTAAATACATAGAGACTCCTAGGAGTTTTCTTTTTTTCCATCATCGTGATGAAAGGAACTGTAGATTTAAGCAACATTTTAAAAAACTGGTAGTGTCATTGAAATTGACTGCGCATAGTTATTTCCTTACGCACACAATTTCACGAAATCCCAATCAATACTTAAAAAAGCAAAACAAACTAATAAATTTTTCCGAGCAAAAAACTCTGTTATATATTTTCTACGAGACAAATGCAATCTTATCGTTAAAACTCTCTAATTAAAGGTAAACCAAAAGATAATCAATTTATACATTTCGCTACCACAATTATTCTTTGATACATGGGGTGCAGACATCTTAGATTCATTATCCAACCACAGTGCCTATTGAGCCTGACAATGAGAATGGAAGGTGCTTTTGATAATTGTGAACTCATATAAGTTCACGTTGCTGCTCATAACTGCTAGACTTTATACAAGAACCAGAATGTACGGAGGTTAAGTCAGCATCACCATGACCAGATCAGTCTACAAGGTCATGAAATGTTTGCTGCGCTATGACGTAAACTAATTAGCTGAAAGCTGGTCATTCCTCAAACCCATGTACAAAATCAGCAGCTATAATAATGCTCTTGTAAATATTCCATCTTGGGGGTTTGCTGAGCCAGTTTCATGAAGCCCATCCATTTCCCCTTCCATTGGAACTTTGCCCTCTAGCATCGGAGGACGAACTTGGGTTACCATAGCTTGATCTCTTCTTTCTGTGTATCTTGAATGTCAATAGAGGCCCATTAAAACCACTTCCTCCAGCTGCGCGACTTTCATGTTTCTCTATTTTTGGTCCTTCAGACTTGTGTCTTTTTGAGGCTGGGGTCAAACCATAGGTATCTTCACTAGCTCCCTCGTTCACCGGGGGCAGATTTTCATTCAATTTTGTGATCTTTTCCTCTGCCCCAGCTTTATCACTAACTAATACACTGGTATCAGATGGAAGATGATGTCTTCTCTTTCCTTTACCTGAGAGCTTCGATAAGTCTGCTCCATTTTCTACGGCTTTCATCCACTGTAAATCACTAAGACCATCATCGTAAGACTGTACCTCCTTTCTTCTCCGCTTTCCTGTGATGCTACTGCTATCAAAGCCTTTGGTAGCAGTTTGCTTTTCACGTGCTGAATATGCCCACTCAGGAACCTCATGGTCTTCCATAAGGCGACATCTGTAGTTCTCCTTTCGCCTTCTCTCCTCGTCCATTTTCTCAAACAGCCAGAACTCCTCATCTGATCTGGCAGCAAGGCGGTTGATTTCTCGCTCGCTTGGCACGTCTGTCCCAAGTGAGCTTGTACCCTTGCGCATGATTTCCTCCAGCATATCTCTCCTGTCCTGAGCTGCAAACACAAGATACGTCTTTTGTCAGAATACAACCTTAGTGGACTGTAAAATAAAGATAACGTGCTCATCTTAACCATGCAAGAATCCGACTCAATCTCTGTGGCAGACCCGTGCTACCTTACTGTGAGTGGGAAAAAACAGTTTTGGTCCTGTGCCTTATGCGTTGTCAACAGAAAGCTCTAGACATATAACAGATGAGACTTAGTGTAGCACTTCTAATTTGCTTCTATTATTGACCTTGGAATGGTATGCACGTGTATAATGAAACCACAGTTATATGAACATAATGCATATATGCAGAGCATGTGCAGGCAAAGTAATGCTACCCACTTTAAAAATAGGGTAGCGATTCTTAATACTCCTGTTTTATCCATTTGCACTCCTCCCTCTTATTTCATGCTTTGGTAATGGAAACATCAAAGGAGAATGAAAGCACAAAAACAAAGGGAGGAGTGCACATGGGCAATGGGATTGTTAAAATCACTGCCCTTAAAAAACGCTACCCTAAATAAATGAGTGTGCTGTTGTGCTGAAGCAGACCTACTAGAAGGAATGACATCATAACAGATTCTTGTGTATGAATTCAAGTACAACAAACCTGTGGAAGTTGTATTAAATAGTCCAGCCTGGATGACCTTGGCATCTATGCCCATCTTCTGTTTAGCACGCTCTAAAATTACTTCTTCAATTGATCCAACACTAACCAACACAAACACCCTAACTTCTTTCTTTTGACCTATTCGATGGGCCCGATCCTCTGCCTGTTGGTCCATCTGAGGATTCCAATCACTGTCAAAAATTACTACCGTATCTGCTGATTGTAAGTTCAAACCAAGACCTCCAGCACGAGTACTCAAGAGAAACATGAAGTAAGGAGAGTTTTCAGCATTGAATTTCTTTAGCAGTGTCCCTCTTTCCTCAGTTTTAGTTGAACCATCCAGTCGAAGATACTTAAAGTCGTGAAGTTGCAGATAAACTTCAAGAATGTCCATGAGACGAGTCATTTGTGAGAAAAGAAGGACTCTGTGCCCAGCTCTGTGGAGTTTTGGAAGTAGACGATCAAGTAGTTCAAATTTTCCTGATGCTCTGATGATCTCCTCCTTTCGCCACATGTTATAATCTCCCACAACAAAAAGGTATGGGTGGTTACAACACTTCCTGAGCTGCATTGTTAGGTTCTGCAAGCTCTTTGATTTCCCAGAACCTAAAAACAAGATCTCATCAGTAAAGTCTGACTGAATCAATAATGATGGCAATGTTTAATCAGCTTTTAAGAATGTTAACTGTTCACATTTGCAACTAGCTTTAATTTTTAATCTTATTTTCAACTTAATTTCGTGTAAGATTAGGGATGGGGGAGATATCAGATATGCAGATCAGGGGATGGAGGCTACAAACCATTATCTAGCCCAACTCTGCCCACATCTGTAACTTGTTGATAATATACTTTCTGCCACGCTGACATGTCACATTTCAGTATGACTTGAGATTTTCCAGGAAGGAATTTCTCCACCTCATCTTTTTTCCTCCTCAATATGAATGGCCTTATAACCTAAAACATAAACATATTTAAATTAAAAGTCAACAAAAACGAAGATCAACAGAAACTAGGAGCAAGACCCACTTGATGCAGACGGCGAATGATCAATAACTGTTCTTCATCAGTAAGAGAAATACTACCCCGATCCGCAAAAGGTGCATTAAACCAATCCTCAAAATTCTGAACTGAATTAAAAATGTGAGGGAGAAGGAAATTAAGCAGCGACCACAACTCCTGCAAACTATTCTGTATTGGGGTACCAGTCAACAGAAGTCTGCGTCGCATATCATATCTGTGAACAAGTAAAAATTCAATAAAGAAATTTTAAGTCTTGAAAGAAAAAAGAAACAAGCGGACATTGACCCCAAAATTATACCGTTTGATAATGTTGCAGAGAAGGAAATAACTTGGATTTGATCTTTATGAAAGTACAAACAATTTTTATTTTTTGGACTAAGAGCCGATTATATTACTTGAGAAAACAGAATGACATAAAGAACAAGAGCATGTGGTCAAGAAGATCACACCAAGCAAACAGATACAGAACCAAAGAAAAAGAGAAACCAAAGGCTCAAGTGAGCCAGAGCTTCCCCACACACAAAACTAATAGGTAGACTTCCAATCTAGCCAAATTTTAAAAAAAAAGGGTCTCCCCAGAACTTAGAGGATACAGACGCGCATAACACAGACCATAAACGAATTCTGTCCCAAAGCTCCTCGAAACCTGCTCCGGCATAATCTTCAAAATCCTTTTGTTTCTCTCCATCCATACCACCCATAACACAGCCATGATCATGCAGCTCCGCATAACTTTGGCCTTCTTACCCTTAACAGTTTATGTGTTTCACTAAGAAAAGAAAAGCGTCCCTTGGACCTACCCAGTTAATACTCATCTCCCTGACCAAATTCAACCACAGACCCAAGATCACAGGGCAATGAACTTGTGACCGACCGACCAACCCTATATACAAACTTGAAATATAGAAAACATAACATGGCAACTCCATGGACCTTTATAATCAGTAAATCAAGACTTGTTCAAATATATGACCAACATTTACTTTTACCTCCGAACAGCAAAAAGTCCTAACTGAAAATTCTAGCATTCCTTTTTGGGGCCAAGGCTCCGACATATTTTACACAAGTTAGCCTCACATAGACCCTTGCATAGTAGACAGTCTAAATCTTTACATTTCATGAATGCTGGGAGTCTAGGGACTTTAAACTAGCCCAGGACCCTCAGAGGACAATCACATTGGTACTATTACATTTTTACATTAAAATCATATGACAGCACAACGAAGGATAATCACTGATTAAGATAGGTTAAGGACTGCTCGGCTGCCATCAGATACATTTTATGTTGTTATGCGATCTGCAAGAAAAAACTCATTCCTTTCTCTGTTTCTTCAGAAGTACACTAAATAATCAAATTTTTTACTTCAACCTTAGCCACAAATGTATTAATACAGAGCAGCATTCTACCAAAGTTAAGAAGAATTGTAAAAGAAAAAAAAAGTTTTTCTTGTCATTTTTTGTTTAAATTTGTTCACCAAGGTGAATAGCTAACTGCAGTTTTCTGCCCATCCAAAGAAACAGATAATAATAAGTCCTATTGAATTCAGTAAAAAAAAATTACAAATTCGAAAGAACAACCATAGACTTCATAATAAAGCACCAAAAGATAATAGGCCTCTATAGCATGAATCAACATACCCTGCAAGTGTTATTGCTAGTGCACACTCAGAATTCTTCAACCTATGCCCTTCATCAACGATCAGGTAGCACCAGCTAATTTTCTTCAAAAATTGTTTATCCCTCATGATAAGGTCATAATGTGTGATCAACACATTAAATTTTCCTTCCCCTGATAATTCCTCCTTCATTGCCTTTCTTTCTTCTTGGCGTCCATCATAAAGAACAGCAGTAATACTGGTCAAGAGGAAAAATACATAAAATGATCCGGCAAAATTCTTCATGCAATCTAATATGTATATAATATATACACATGCATATATACACATATACAGAAATTCTCCTATGCGAACATCTGGACAATATTATAGTGCGGACGCCATGTGTTTTCTACTACCCCTCTCTGATTTCCTCACTGTTTACAATGGCATCCGCACGAAAATAACGTGTGGACATCCAGATGAGAGAATAACTGTATATATATATATAGGGGGCAGATCCGTGGCACCACAAATTTGACACAAGTTTTGACACAATTTTATAGCCTTTAGATGCAAGCACTTTCAAGGGCTAAGATTAAATGTGATTTTATTATTTATTTATTTTATTTTGATAACATAACAAATAAAATAAAATATTAAACTCACCACTTTTCAAGGTAACATAAATGTAGGCTAAAATCTCTCCATCTCCTCCAATCTCATTTATTCTCATGTTTTGAGTTTGAACTTTTTTCTGATTTAATTTTTTTTCCTTTATCTGGAAACAAAGTTCTGAGTTGATCTCCAGACACGCAAGGATCTATTCCAGATTTTTCCACTCCAACACTTCATGCAATTTTCGCTAAATATTCTGGAGATTATTTTAAAATCTTAATTGTTAATTGTGCTAAGAAGCTATGGATACTTTTTGCTGCAGTTAGATGCTAAACTGTTTGAGAATGAACTTGAACTTCTCATGGTAAAAGACATTAAGAAATCCACAAATGTAAGAGGAAAAAGAAATTCAAATAGAAAGTAATCCAAGGATTTAGAGACTCAAAGCTCAAGAAATTAACTAAAGAACCAACATACAAGACTGCAAGATAAACCTCTCCAAATTTTGCTGCAAGATAGAGAAGACAGTAGTTGAACCAAACCCCAAACAAATAAAAAGACAGGATCAGAAGAAAAAAAATTTCATACTCAGAGAATTAGATCATACCATTTATTTATTATATTAATTGAAATCTTAGGGGGAAAAAATTAATGGCTAACATGTGAAATATGGGAGGGAGAAGAGCTACTTGTTTAGTGCTGGTAATGATAGAAACTGTCAAAGGCAGAAAGAAGAATTGGAAGAAGAAGAAAAAACAGAAGTAAAGGCATGAAGAAGAAGATGACGTGAGAGAAAATGTTAATGCTTTTAGGAAGTCGGGAAAATATAAATGAAGAGAGATAAAATATTATAGTAAGTTAATTAAAATTAATTTCAACAAATAATTATTTAAAGAAAAAGAATCACATTTAATCTCAGCCCTTGAAAGTGCTTGCATCTAAAGGCTATAAAATTGTGTCAAAACTTGTGTTAAATTTGTGGTGCCACGGATCCGCCCCCATATATATATATATATATATATATATATATATATATATATATAGAGAGAGAGAGAGAGAGAGAGAGAGAGAGAGAGAGAGAGAGAGAGAGAGCGATCATTGCTTAAAGGCACTTTACACATACCTAGGAGCCCATGTTGCAAACTCAGTAACCCAATTTGGCAGTACAGCCTTCGGAGCCACTATCAAGTGGGGCCCAGTGACACCCTTATTTTCAATGAGATATGCAATCAAAGATATAGTTTGTATCGTTTTACCCAATCCCATTTCATCAGCCAAAATACCATTCAAATTGTTATTGAACAAGGAGAGCATCCATTGTAGACCCTCTATCTGGTAGGGCCTTAACTCTCCACCTTGAAGCATTGAGGGTTGCTCGGTTACCTGTTGAATTTTAAATTTAGTAAATCCTCTGCTCTAAAGCACTCAGCACTTGTAACACTGTCACTAACAAGCTTTTAAAAAGTTTTAAGAAAATTTCCATGTATAACTGTGGTTCAAGTATATCACACTGAAAATCAGGCAAATGGACCACCCCCCTTATACTGGAATTAATTCATAAGTATATGCCTGCCCACCTAAAATAAATTGTAAGTATAATAGCCAGGAAACTAATAACGAAGCATGTTCAAAGGCCAAGGGAACTGTCAGAAGGGAAATGCCAAAGGAGGCTCAATCCCCTTAAGAAAGAAAAAGGCATATGCCCCCTTACAGAACAAGTAACATGAATCATTGTGCTCATTTGATTTGCACGAGCATTGTTGAATTCATAAATTTCATAAAGAGAACTTCCCCATCAGTGATTTGAGGTCTAATTTTATGGAAAGCAGCCCAGTTTTAAGCTGTCCAGGTGCGATATGGGAAGTAGTTAAATCAATGAATCAATCAAAAAGGTCAAACTGTACAACAGTGCGATATAAAGAATGGAGTGAAGAAAGAATCAACATAATGCAGAAATTGTCAAATCATCTTTTACGGTGTTACCTGTTCCTGAATAGAATGGACGACTGAGTTATATTGCCGCTGACCTTTAAGCAAGTCGCTACTGTCATCATTACAGTCAGAATCAATGATGTCCACATCTTCTTCCAACTCAGTCAAATCACCTTCTGAGTCTTTCAGGGCTTCAATGCCCTCTGAATGTTTAATATCTTTCTGGCGTTGAACAGCAGCTCCCAAATTAACGAGAAGTTTATTTGTTTCTTCAAGAAGAATTGTTAATCTTTCATTCTTGCTCTCCTTTACCATTCTCATGTATGCTTCCTGATCATCAGCCTTTAAGGCTTGGAACCTCAATTTCTCAGCCCGTGTGGCTCGTTGTCTTTGCTTTGCGTGCCAATTCTGTTAAAATAAGATAATGATAAAGGACTCCTTCGCCATTAAGATGTAGTATAATACACCCTATTTTTGTTGTAACCTTATTGATTTGGTAGTTTAGCCCCCTAAGAATAACAATAAATCCTGTCTTCTGGAATTAAAGATAATTTTTAAAGATTGCAGTTTTGATGGACTTGGGCACAAATGTGATCCCTTTTGCTTCTTAAGAAAAGGGATCCCTCTTTATAAATCTCCTTATGTAGATCTATGCATATAATATGTGGGTGTACAGTCATGATCTCGACCCCTCAGAGCATGAAAATCTATGCTCATGAAATATTAGTTTAAAATCCAACAGCTAACATTTATTTAAAAGAGAAAAATACTTTATTGAGATTTAAATATCAGTCACCGGATTTTAGTCAAATGATAAGCATGGATTTTGTGGCTCACGTTGAGTAGGAGATCAAAGTTATGGGTGAGGTGTGGGTGATCCTAGGTCTCTCCCAGAATTATGTATAAGCATCTTAATGAATTTTTCTGCTTTTTCATGTAATACCTGTTTTTGAAATTCTAATGCAATTAATGCTAAATATTTTTTTAACCTATATATTTCACTAGGTTTCACCAGAAGTTTCAGTACAACATCCCATTCATTTAAACAGACATTAGAGGATAATTTTTATAAAAAAAGGGGGAAAAAAAAAAGGAAAAGACAAAAATACGTACCAGGACATTATCATTCCTATGTTTTTGACGTTTCACAGAAGCCTGAATTTGCAATTGGTATTCACGAACAGCATTACGTACTTCTGTGAAAAATCTCCTTTTTCTAGTCTCGATATTGTTCTTCTCCTCCTCTTCTAATCTTGAGAGCCGCTGCATCAAAGGTATGCTACTATATCAGCAGCTTTCAGGATGCGCACACACACACACACACACTTAGCACGTATTCACTTAGATGATCCTCACTGTGGATCATATAATCTTTTTTAAGAAAACATAAAAAAAATTCTGATATGTCTCCAGATTTATAACCTGTACTGTCTAGAAACTCACATTTACCTATTATGAACACCTTCAACCATTCAATGGATTTATCTAGGCATCTCTAGGGCCAAGGGTTGACCAAATACTCTAAGTGTACCTATTTTATCATGTTTATTCAGAACTGACCAGAGAAAATGAAAGAAAGGCTACAAAAAAGAAAAATTCAATCAAATAGTGCCACCTCATTCCATGATGTAAAAACTATATAATCTGCAATAGAAACCCAGATTTTTATTATTACCCTTCTAGGTATGACAGTTTCAAACAAGTAATGCATGTATTAGTATATGACCTCAGCATCTCGTTTCTTCCTGAATTGATCATCAGCCTCCATCGCAAAAGCATCTCCAACACCATACAGTGGACGGCGCAATCGCATCATTCCCCAGTCAAACAATGTTTTGTCAGGATATGCACAGTTCATACGGAGCGAGTATTCTGAACTCACATCACAACGGACCTTCTTTTGCAATTCTGAGAGCTGCTAGAAAAGAAGTCCTTGCCAACAAGGACATACGCATGTCATCCATCGGTACCCAAAAAATAAAGGATAATGCTCTCAATAACAATCACAATAATGACTCTTTTTGCTGTATATTTTAGGAAAACGCTAAAAACTGCACAAAAGTTTTTGACTCATTACTTAAGGCACATCTTTCCGTTCTTCAGACGAAAAATGGAAAAGTGTCTTTCTGAAACAATTCTCAGAAACAGAATGCAATTTATCTTGTTTCTAGAAAGAAGGAACAATTTATTCTGCTTCTCAAAATCAATCTTTCCAGTTCAGAAAACAAAGAAAAAGTCATTTTAAGATCGAGATTATCACTTTGACACCATGAAGTATGAGCTTCATATATATTAGCATTTGACATGGAATATTCAAAACAACTTCAGTACATCAAGTTTACCTTTAGCCCATAGAGTTCAAGCAAGCACTTTGTCTGCAGGTCCTCTCCTCTACTTGAAGGTAATTCTGATTCAAAATCATTAGTAAGTAATGGCTCACCCCTCTAGACCATAATATCAAATTTTACTGCATAAAAACACTTATGGGACTCTAAAAGAAGTTTAGATAACCACTCAAAGGTTGAAGTGATACTTTCTGGGTGGTCCTTAAATTAAGTACATCGCAGGTTAAGACATGACCCAAATGCAAAAATGATGTGGTCTTTGAATTAAATGCAATGCAGGTTAAGACATGATTACTCTTCATTCTTTTGCAAGGAAAAAAATTCAGACATAAGACCTACCCTAACCTGGTATCACCCCCCTTCACCACAGGAGTTGAGGCCTAGCCGATCTTTAACTTCCACATCTACTCTAAAACATGGGTTAAGAGTACAAAGACACTCAAAAACAATTAGCTTTTTCTTCTCTTCTTTTTTCCTTCTTATGTTTTGAACATAGTAACAAACCCAACTGCATCCCACTGCCTACCGCCTGATTAGCTAATAGAATATTATTCCACAACAACAATTAGGAGCCTATTGATTAAATTATCTCGCTGCTTTACCAAAAATTCAAATGTCATCAGATGCTGAATAAAAATTATTCATAAGGTTTAACACGAATGGCATAATGAGCAAAAGAATGTGAAACACTCAGTGTATAGTTCTCATAAAACCAGTCACCTTCAAGTTCGGTTAATCTATGCTGAATGTGGCTTTGATAACGTTTTTCTCTCGATTCTATTAATCCTGCACCTGACATGCAATTTTGACGTTGATTCAAAAGTGCATCTTCAAGGTCAGCTAACAAATCTTCTCCCGCGGAACTATCAGGATCATCCTGCAGCATCACATACATCAAGGTCAAACTTCTTGAAGCAATGAAGCAACACAATAAAGGACAATAAAACACCAGCAGCAACCCCCTCCAGTGAATAAATTCAATTGGTTAACGCATAAAGGTAGAAACTTTTTCCTACAGAATTCCATATTTTCAAGCTTCACTGAAATCCCAAAATTAAAAAGAGCCCAAACCACCAATTCCACACACAAAACCAAACAAAGAAGCTAAATTGACAAGAACCCAAGAACCAAAACCGACCCAAAACCTCGAAAACACCCTGAAAACCCCAAAACCAAAACCCAAAACGCAGAGAAAAGAAAGGGAGTTAGAAGAAACCATACCAAACCCTTGTCATGTTCGAGATTGGCGTCTTGGGCGCTGTCATAGATGGACGAAACGACGTCGAAGAGGTCGGGAGGGAGAGGGAGGTTGCGGGAGACGAGGTTGAGGGCACAGATCAGAGTCTTGGTCTTGTGGATGTGGTCGAGGCACTCAAGCTGAGCCATGGACCTTGGCGGGAGTGAACAACCCAAGGGATCTCTTTAAACGGTCTTTTTTTGAAATGAATTATTAGGAGAAATTTTAATCTGTGATGTGCTTTACAAATAACACACACTCTCTCTCTCTCCTCTCTCTCTATCTCTCGCTCTGTTTATCGCTCTGTCTATAAATCCCTTTGCCAAAACAAAGAGGTTGGTTACTTGGGTTGTCTTCGGCGTTCGGGTTTTGTCTCTATTTTCTCTCTTGGGTTATTATATATAAATGAGAGAAAAATATAGGACCGAGTTACGGAAGGTCCTCTTTTAGATATTGTGGTGTTTGGTGTTTCCAAACACGCCTCTATTTGCTTTGTGAATGACTGAATTGCCCCTGGGAGGATGTCAAACAGAGACCGTCCATTTCTACACCGATTATGCCCCTTGCTTCAGAATTTCTTTTTTCTATTTTCCTTTAAAACATTTGATTCATTCTCTTTCAATATCACTTTTATATAATAAAAAATTTGATTTCATAAGGGTAAGTTTACATATTTATTTAAAAATAAGTAAGCTTCTTAGTGCGTGCGGTAAAACAGAAAGTTTACATATTAATTTCATAATAAACTAGTTTCTTAACATGTGTGTGGTAAAATGGAAAGTTTACACAAAAACAAATAATTTACCTGTGGTTTTTTTTTAAGACGTACTTATCAAAAGTAAGGATTTCGAGCCTCAGCATTTAGGTAGTGTGTATTTATCCACATTTTACTAAATCTTGATCGTTACAATAACCTAATGACTTAAGATGTGACACATCAAACCTCAATTTAACACCGTTAAGTCTTCTCTAAAAAAGCCGTTAAGTCTAAATAACATTAAAAATTAAAAACAAATAATATAAAATAATAAAAACAGCCACTGAACCCCAGCAACCACCTATGGTCCAACCCACCTCACAACTCCTGCGGTAACCCTGTCCTTCACCAACAGCCAACCACTCCTCTCTCTCCCCGTCTTTCTCTCTTTTCCCTCTTGTGTCCTCTATCTCTTTTGCCCAACTTCAAGCTCAATTGATTTTTTCGAAGAGAAGCATATCATATATTGGAAAAGGATGGAGGCAACAAACTGTGCAGCATCCCCTTCATCCTTGCTAGTGAGCCAACCCCAACACCCACATAGAAACCCATCAATAAACAATCAATCTCTTGGAAATCAAAATTTAGGATCAAACCCTATAATCTCTTGTCAATTATAAAACCTAAATTTTCTTCCTTCCACCTTTAATTTTTATAGGAATTTTTAGGAATCCTAAGAACCATCCTTGAAATCCCTCTATCCCACCTGGTGAAGAGAGAATGTAGGGGAATGAAAGGAGGGGAAGTTGGCTGGTGAGAAGGGAGGGAGTTGTCAGTGGGTAGGTGGGGGTTGCAGACGGTGGGGTGGGTTATAGGGTCGGCCATGACATGAGTGGTTTAGGAGGGTTTCACTGAGAAATTTTTTTAAAATTGTTTTATTTTGTTTGGACTTAACAGTGTTAAGAGGCGTATTAGGAGTTTGACGTGTCATATTGTAGATCATTAGATTATTAGAATGGTTTAAAATGTAATGAAATGCAAGTAAATGCACACTATCTAAATGCAAAAGCTCGGGATCCCAAAAGTAAATATATGATAAACATCCAAGAGAAAATTATTGAACCATTTACAAGTATTTGAGGAGGAATGTTCTTTTTTGACTAATGTATCAACTATCATATTAGCTTCAAGAAACATATAGTGAATAGTGACATGAGTGAAATTTTGTAGAAAGCACCAAATGTCTCGAATATTTAAGTTAATTGTGGTTACTATTCTCATTATTTTAAACTTTGATTTTTTTTATTTATAAAAAGTCATTTTTGGTCCATGTAGTTCACCACTTTTACCATTAAGGTCCCTGTATTTCGATTTGATCAATTTTGTCCCTATAGTTTGAATTCCAAGCAATTCAAAGATAATATCCAATTGGGTAAATTACTCAAATGGTCCCCAAACTTGTACGTGATTTACATTTTGGGGCCTGAATTAAATTTTTCGTTCAAATGGTCCATCAACTCTATATTAATTACTCAAATGGTCCCACCGTCTAATTTTCTGTTAGATTTAACCAAATTTTAGGGTAAATAATGACCAATTTGCCCTCATATTCAACGGAAATATTGACAGAATGTAACGGTGGGACCATTTGAGTAATTAATATAGAGTTGATGGACCATTTGAACGAAAAATTTAATTCAGGCCCTAAAATGTAAATTGCGTACAAGTTTGGGGACCATTTGAGTAATTAACCCATCTCCAATTTATGTCAAATTACTCTGATATGGAGGGGCATTTTAGTCCAATCTTGCAGCTCCTCCCCAACCACCCCCACAGCCACTCCAGCAGCCCTCCTACTATAGCTTTTCTTATGCTTTTGATTATATATATACAGTCCCCTTCTATTGAGGGATCCCTCAAATAATTTTATTTGAGGGACGCCCTTTAGGGTACCCTAAATTTTTTTTCTCAATGATCCAAACCATCTATTTTTTAGGTCTTTATTCATAGATCATCCTTACAAAAAATTAGACAAATCGGAAACCGTTTCGATATCCAATTGTGTCCTACAAAATCAACGAATAACGGTGCATCAAGAAAGTACTCAAATTTCAATAACACAATTGAGTAGTCAAATGATATCGGATTTAGGTGATTTTTTGTACAGATGATCTTTGAATGAGCATCTACAAAATAGACGGTTTAGATTAGTGAAATACAATCCGGAGTGGGGCCTAAAAGGGGTGTCCCTCAAATAACTTATTTGAGGGATCCCTCAATGGAAGCTCTCTCTCTCTCTCTCTCTCTCTCTATATATATATATATATATAAGAGAGAGAGAGAGAGAGAGAGAGAGAGAGAGGAAAAGGTGAATGTGGAGGGAGGGAGCATAATGTTGAGTCGAGAGGGGAGGAGAAGGGAAGGGATAAGATGGTTGGGGAGGGGGGGTTGGGTCGTGGCTGTAAGGTGGGGAGTGACTATAAGGTGGGAAGCGGGTTGAGTTAGGAGGAGGAGTTTGGGTCGGGAGGGGGAGGAAGGATGGTTGTCAAGTGGTCGGGAAGGGGCTGATGGGTGCCTCTGGGTGGCTAGGTAGGGGTCGTAAGATTAGACCGAAGTGCCCATCCATATTAGAATAATTTGACAAAAATTGGGGGATTGTCCTTAAATTGCTTAGAATTCAAATTACAATGACAAAATTGATCAAATTGGAATTAAAAGGACCTTAGTGGTAAAAGTGGTAAACTATAAGATCAAAAATAACTTTTTTGTTTGAAATTCTAAAGAATTTAGATCCTCGCTTAAACAAGGCTTGTAAAAGCTAACGTGGCATGAATATAATGACATGAAAAACATACTAGTTGAGCATTTTCTTTTCAGTTTATACACTCGTTATTGTAACTAAAACCACTCAAAAATATACATAAAACAAATTTTTTTCTTTGAGTAACGGACGCGCACACTAGAACATCATAATGAATATTGATTTTAGAACAAATGGTGTGCCCTCAACATTTTTCGAACAAACTTTTCTATAATTGCCTGAAAGTTCTGTGTTCTTTTTCAGACTAGGTTCATGAATGAAGTGTTGAACAAATTTTAAGACAATCATGCCACAATTTCAACTCTGAAAATTATTGTGTATTTTACACGTTTTCAACAAGAAAACAATATAAGACCATGCTCAGAAGCTCACCATCTATGCTCTGCAATATTGACATGGATTACAACATCAATTTGAACAAACTTTCCTTCCAAAAAAAAAGGGATTGTAAAGTCATTCCCAACATTGCAGCTCAGACTAGACTATTGTACACTGAAACAAGCAGCTTAAAGTTGAGCTTGTGAACTAGTTGGGAAAAAAATTAAATACACGAAAAAGAAGAGGATACTCTATCTGCCGCTAAGTAACTAATTCCGTCTTTCAAAATGTTAGCAGCCAAATCAAGAATCAGATTCCCTATCTTGACCCCAATTGTGGAAATTCTCAATGTCCTCCAAATAGTAAGCTTTAATGCTAAACTCTCAGCAATGCCCTGTTGATTGGTTCTTGGAAATACTGAAGTGAAATGAAAATGGCTTCCTGTTCATGAAGATGCAAATTAAGCCATAACACAAGTTTCAATACGAAATTCTCATCCATGAATAGAAAAGCATAGAGATACTAAAAATACCTCTGTTCGAATTGTTCGACTCCCCTGATGTGGACATGTGTTCAAATACAAATCAAATACCTCTCGCACATTTTTTGCCTTAAAAAAGATCCAATAAAAACAGTATTCAGTACCATTTCCTTTCTCTATCCTTACTTTCAGTTAAACAAACTACTAGAAGTTGTGCCTCATCAAGCAAACGTGTTTCCAAGATCATAAAGCTGTTCAGAAGTCCAATAAGGGGATGTTTTTTGGGTAAATAAGTTTAAACCCAACACATTTTTGAGTTATCCAGACATATGGAGCTGTTTGTTTTTACACCTTATAGCTACTTTAAGACATTTTATACTAAAAACTCAAATTAATAATGCAAATAAGCATGGCTTTTAAAAGTTTCTTCCACAATTGCCCTTTCGAATCTGAAGACTTTCCTATATTCCTCCTCACTCTCATCCTATCATCACCATCATTAACCCCATCAAGAAATTAAAGTAAATTGACTCAAATTACATCCCAAGCAAAATCAAGAACTAATTGAATGTCAAGAAAAGAAAAAGGAAAGTTGTAAGAATTTCAATGAAGTTTGTAATGAGGAAAATGGAAGGAAGAAGGGAAAAACTAAAGACAAAAGAAAGGCTTGATGAAGGTTTTAGCTGGTAGCACCAGACTCCAACCCAGCCATTCACAATTCAAAGTTGAAAAAAATTTCCTGCAGAACTATAAGGCCTGTTATTATTTTCTAGCTACTTACACCAGGCTACACCACAGACATTTGCAATTCAAAGTATCAAACCAAAGCCATAGGAACCTTACCTTTAAGTTATTATCTTCTTCAATGCTCTCTTCCAACCCAGCAAGTCCACCAAAAGCAATCAATAGATGCCTGCCAAATCATTCATTCAGTTAATTAAAAAATATCAGCGGCGTAATGAGTACAGCATCTCGATGTATATAGTTTCACATTTGCTTCATACCCAACAAATGCCCAAAAATTTCTTAATACAGTTGAAAGTAGTAAATAGTAAAAAGATGTAAAATATCTAGAAACTTAAAAGAGGAAATCTGATATATTGCTACAAATTCGCTGGCAAAAAATTCAAAATATAGGTCCATAATCCTTTAAACACAACTGAATTCAATCAGCATACAAATCAAAACATTCAACGGGAAAAATACTTGACAGTAATTCTCTTATTTATCCTTTTCAGTTTCTGCTTAACAGAATTTTTGACATAGAATATTGTAATAGAGATGAAAAGGTTTCCTTCAGCCCAAATCTCTGAGAAGGACACCAGGACGACTACTTAACAAGAAAACTAAAGAAACCACAATTATTGAGGAACAATTCAAGTACCTGTAGAAAAGTAATGGAAGGGAGAAGGGGTGGGTGGGTGGGTATCGATATTATGCTTAATGATATGTGCCTGCATAGCACTCACCTACTATTCCTCACGTAGCAAATAATTTAAAGGAAAAGAAAAAAAACAGAGGGAGGCAGGGTGCATAGTTCATAACTTCTCAAAATATAGATAGTTCAATTGGCCTGAGTCATTTTAAATGGATTTTGACTGTCAGATCTCACCAAATTTCTACATATTCCGCAAAAAGAATTTGTCACCAAACAGAGGTTAACAGATTGAAGGAGGCTGAAATTCCATCCCAGGTACATCAAGAGCCTGACCACTAACTAAGCCATCTAGTTGATGAATACGCAACACAGTAGGCATCTATCCAATTACAAGATACGGAGCACAACAATTGCCTTAAGTGGCTAAGGACCAGCTACCCAAAGAAAGCAATACTCACAACATCTAGAAAAACAATCTTATATATGGTTAGCGCGTTTAGAGAAGAGTACCTGAAGGTAGGTATAGTGAGATCAGAGGAATTAATAATCTGACCATGCTCTGAGGTACCAATTGAGTGATCATAGCCACCCTGTGATTGAATAAAAGAAATTGATGAAGAAAGGCCCTATCTGAATGGTTAACCAAAAAACCATGTATTGGTAAGGGCAAGAGGGGCTGTGAGAGAGAAAGGGTCATAGAGTGAACGCATGAATACCTTGTATGGGCATTCATTCCTTACTGAAGTAATATTGGAAGCATAGCGCACTTTGTACCCCCAATACGTTCCTGCTTCTTCCCTAGGCTTGGAAGATGAGACAACCTGGTGTGATATATCTAGATGAATGCAATAGAAAAAAAGCCTTTACCCATTTGGAATCATAGTATAATTATAAATAAATAAATATAAAAAAAAAAGCCGAAACCTCCCTTAACGATAAAGAAAGGAATCAGGAAAGGCCACAAATGAATTCACGAAAAATCATTACCAGCATCCAAATTCCGGTTGGCTCCCATAGCCACAGTAACTCTCGTCCCAGGTTCAAGTACTTGATCAACGATGACATTCTGCATTTTTCATCACTAAATCAATTACTGGCTAAGGCGGGAGGAAAAGGCAAAGAAGAAACTATCAAACAATAACTCTTGTAACAGTAAACCTAGAATATGAGAGAGTACCTTACTCAAACCCACATCAACTAGTGTTCCCGCAGGGTTAGGAGATCTTTCTTTTAGTGTGACACCTATAAATTTACCGCAAGCTCTCACAAAATAAGGCCATAGGTCGAAACAGAAAGCACAAACAAAGAAACTAAACTAAATGATGAAATTCATTTACAATGGGAAGTCTGAACTGAACCATCTCATCTCATTTTGGTTCTTGTTCAATGTCTTGAACATGGTCATCTTGACTTGAGTATAAGCAAGTATAGTCAGACAATTTTTGTATTCCAGTAGGTTCAGTATTTCCAATAGCAGAACAAGTCTTAAATTCCATCCATTACACTTTACCTTCCCGAAACGGACCCCATTCATGTTTGCGAAGATGGTGCGGAGCATCAAGTGGAGGCAACATACCCTGAAAAGTAATTTAAGCCAAGATGTAATAAACTTGATAATCAATTACCAATGTGCTTACCGCATAGCATAAATGAACAACTGGGGAACCTCACCACAAATCTTAAGCTGATATGTTTTGGAAACAGCGCTTTTCTCAAATATTGAGGTGTCTCAAGGTACCTCAAGATTCGTACAAGAAAAGCAGCACCACTTTCATCCTCATCCGAATTAGCTTCTGGTGGTGAGCCAGACTCACTCTTGTTGTCAAATATCACCACCTGTTTACAGAATAATAAACTACATATCAATCAAATTTGCGTACTTAAACATCAATTGATATAACAAATCCACTAATGCTGAAGAAGAAAGAGTAAGTATGAAACCTCGTCGATTCGGAAAATCGTCATGGCACGAGCAATCTGACCAGCCAACTGAGATTTTTTTTAATAAACAAAAAATCATAATTAGAAAACTGAAGAGGAAGTGAAATGAGAAACATAAAGCAATTATCTGTTTGGATGGTGAGAAAACGGAGAGAGAAAATACTCTGGTGGCGAGTTCGAGGGATTGAGCGTTGTGGATGATGGAACCGGGGACGGCTACGCTCACAGTAGGTATCAGCGCGGCTTTGTCGAATTTGTGCTTCTTCTTCTTGTCTTTCTTATGAGAATCGCCATTAACAATGTCGATTTTGTTCTCTTGCTCTGCTTCGGCTTCTGATTCGGCTCTTTTCTTCTTCTTGCCCATTTCTGTTTCTAGTCGTTTGGTTCTTACCGCGCCTGGGTTTTTACAAGGGTTTTTGAGAGTTTAGGGCTTTCGATCATTTTAAAAGGAAAAAATAATTGCATAGAATTATTAAATGATTGAAATTAGATATTTATCGATTAAATTTTTGTTAATTAATAATTTTAATGCTTGGATTTATGTATATCAAATTTTATAAATGATAGAAATTACAGTGAAAACAAATTCATGCTCTTTGGCAGAAATTAAACTTCCCAATTTCTTCAATCTTTCTGTGTATAATTTAATAAAGGGGTGTATGCAATCCATAGTGTTAACAAATTCTTAAATACTTTTATAGAGTTTATAAAAGTCACTAGTAAATTGTCAAGATTTCTGCTATTAATAATTAGCGTGAGATGTATGGAAAATTCATTAATTTAATAAGCTTTTTAAAAGTCATTAACTTTTTGAATGCCACCAAACTTTTAAAAACTTTTTAAAAGTCACAACTGGATATCACCAAATTTTTAAATACTTTTAGGCTTATTATCACAAAAGGTCCCTAAGGTTTACGAAACTATCAGATTTCATCCTTAATGTTTTTTTGTGTCATTAGTGGTCCTCAAGGTTAGTATGTATGATCACAAATGGTCCCTGCCGTTAGATTCCGTCAAAAACTCCGTTAGTTTGCTGATGTGGCATATATATATATATATCACAAAACATCCCTGAGGTTTACACACCTATCACAAATGGTCCCTGCAAATTTTTTTAATTTTTTAAATTTAAAATTCATAACATTTTGGTTTTATTTTTTAAATTATTTAAAAATATATATTGTATTTTAAATACACATGAAACTATATTATTTTAGATGTGGGCTCCACATAGATGCCACATCAACAAACTAATGGAGTTTTTAAAAAATAATTTAAATTCATAAAATTTAAAAATGAAAAAAACCAAGGGTTTAGGGATTATAAATGGTCCTTAAGGTTAAAATCCTTATATAAATGGTTTTTTCATTTTTAAATTTTATGAATTTTAAATTATTTTAAAAAAACTTCATTAGTTTGTTGGTGTGGCATATATGTGGAGCCCACATCTTCAAAAATATAGTGTCATATGTATTTAAAATACAATATATATTTTTAAATAATATAAAAAAGAAAACCAAAATTTTATGAATTTTAAATTAAAAAATTAAAAAATTTCGCAAGGACCATTTGTGATAGATGTGTAAACCTTAGGGATGTTTTGTGATATGTATATATGCCACGTCAGCAAACTAACGGAGTTTTTGACGGAACCTAACGGCAGGGACCATTTGTGATTATACATACTAACCTTGAGGACCACGAGTGACACAAAAAAACATTAAGGATGCAATCTGATAGTTTCGTAAACCTTAGGGACCTTTTGTGATAATAAGCCATACTTTTAACTACTTTTTAAAGGTCATAATTGAATAGCACTGGACTTTTATAAACTCTTTAAAAATCTAAATTGAATATCTCTAGACTTTTAGGGGGGTGCATCCAATCCATACTTATAAAGACTTTTTTTAAGTGAGTAACTTTCATAGAGTTGAAAAAATTCTTAAATACTTTCATAGAGTTTATAAAAGTCATTAGTAAATTGGCAAGACTTATGCTATTAACAATTAGCCTAAAAAGTATGGAAAAGTCATTCATTTAATAAGTTTTTATAAAAGTCATTTAATATGTTTTCCAACTTATGAGACAAGGATTGAGAGTTTTCGAAGTTTTAAGGATTTTATATAATTCACAATTATTTACTTAAGTGATGAATTTATTTTTACATGTGAAAGAGGCAAACATATTTTATTTAAATTATTGATATTGACATTAAAGTTTCACGTGGTCAATGCTATTTTAATTTTTTTTTTTCCTACTTATAAGTAATAAGTTAATTATATATATGTATATTTATTTATTTATTTATTTATTTATGCACACGTGGGATGAGTGGAAGATTGTTCTAACATCAATAGCCCTTGATTGAGTTTCAGTGGATTGATCTGAATTATTTATGAAGGTTTCTCGATTTTATTTATTTTTGTAGAAAGAACTACGTGTGGCTTGATCCCTTAGTAAGGGTACGTAGGCAACCTAGAGTTATTAGATGCAGCTACAAGAATCAATTGTTGAAAATTTGTTCAGTTAAGTTATATTAAAACTTGATAACGTATTTATGTTGCTCTAAGAGTTGAGACCATATTCTGATGACGGAATGATTTATTTGGTATAAAGAGGCCTGAGGCCATTCAAAGTTATTTGCCTGATGCATGCTGAATGATTGGGTGTTGGTTTTCAATATTAATTGTATTGTTACAGGTGGAAAGTTTTTGGGAAACGTCCGTTTTACAGGGAAGATTCTACCGATTTTTCGACAGAAGTCAAACCTTAAAAGAATTGTTGAGTCTTAGTTAGAAGGGCAATTTGGTCAAGTGTGCCAGGCACCTGCCAGGTGTCGGAAGCGCACAGAATTCGGCGCATATTCCAAATTGGAATTTGGGTCAGGTCCTGTCAGTAAGTGTTACAACTTTTTGCTTTTTAGAGAAAGAAATTTTCATTCAAAATCAAATATCAATAAACATATGCATCTTAGTAAAATAGTATTATCAACATGATAGTCACGAATATAACGAGGTATTGGAAATCACTTTTCCAATTTGACTATTAGGGAAATCACTTTTCCAATTTGACTATTAGCATACAAAGATTTGTATTGGATAATGGATTTTAATGTGGAACAGTATTGTTGATGTTCTAAAATGGACCAACAAGGAAGATGAGAGATGGATAAATAGGGATGGGAGATAAGAAGAGTGGATCACTCGCACAAGATATATGTGGTTCACTCGAATGAGCTATACATATATAGGGTTAGAGAAAATTGTCATTATATTAATGTGGTGTTTACCCAATTTAAGAGGTTTGCTTAAGCGTAATGGCCATGAGAAAGAGCTCTTCTTTTATAGGTGAGATATATCCTTCTCTTATGTTTTATTTCGATATGAGACTTTTGATATTGCTTTTGGTGGTAACAGGAGCTTCTCGTTGGTAATATGATGAGGGACTATCAATGTGTGATATGTATCCATGTCATGTTGATGTCGGCTAATCATGTTGAGTTGGTTGCTCGATCAATCATTGTACAAACATATTCAAAATTTATTTCCTGAACTAAGGGGAGAAATTTAATACATAAGAGTACTTTGTCTCTAAGAATAAATGAGAGAGATTCCGATAATTGTGATGATTGTATTTGTATGCACTTATTTATTGTTATTAACTGTTATAAGTTATAACTAGCATTCGTCATTAAATTAACACTAGAAATTTGTCTAGTAAAACGTATTTGTTTGTACAACTACAACTCGTATTTGGTCAATGCATACAAAACACTTATGCTTTTGGCACCCAGCGTGACCAAAAAAACTTACTTGTAACGGGAATAACATTGTTTTGCTATCCCTGACCAATAACACAATGACACGTAAAAAAGTTACACATGTCATTGTGTTGTTAGCAGGGGATGACAAAAAGTCCTATCCCTCTTGCATGAGAGTTTCTCTCCAGGGTGACGGTCTCGCTGTAATAACAAGTACCAAATTTGACTTGACGGGTGGTGATTTAGTGGCTTTGGGCGGCTAAACTTGAATTCACAAGTTTTTTTTCCCTTCATATTAACACACGTATAGTTGAGAATATAGAAATAGAATCCCACATCGGAAATTCTAAACCTTACATAACACTTTATAACATTTTGTGTCTATGAACTCGTTGCGATTTAGTTTAGAGATGGTTACTCTAATTTTATTGGATATTTGTCTAAAGAGAATTAACTAATTTTTTTAAAACAATTAATATGCTTACCAAATACTAATGGATGCAAAACATCCAAATTCATTTAGAAGCATATCTAATAACTTTCCATGCAAATTATTGCTCGCGATACTCTTCTATATAAAGGAGACCCCCACTTTCCATCTATGTAGTATTTCCTCCTTATAAATTAAAAGCCAGCTCTATCATTTCTGTCACATCCAAAATTCAAAATATATCATAATAATCCATACTGGCTCTTGGCTATCAAAGCTCGAAGGAAGAAGCTCTGTGTTTTCTATACATATCCCAGCCAAAGAATGAGTAAAGATGCAAGTTCCCACTCATCTCCACTTGATTCGGTAATAACAAATTACATACATTCGTGAACTATATATATAATGCTGTTTTAGTTTATACATATACATGATTTTCTTTTTATGACCTGTGTTTGCTGATTTTCTTTTTAGTTTGTTATATTGAAAGCTAGGACTGGTTCGCTAGCTAGTTTTAGTTTATAGTGGCTATATGGTATGGGGCGAACCATTCATGAGAAAGAATATGTCGTTGCATTTGGAAAAACTTATTGTATGTGACGCGTGCATAACACGCGTCTCATAGCTTACGTAAGTTACTTTAATTTAGTGTATGATGGGTTGTACGTCATGACATTCTCTATTTGAATCGGGTTGTAAAATTGATGAAAAATGAGATATTTTTTGTTGGGATACATGGAACAAAATTAAAAGATTACATTGGATTAAAACTAGCAAACTTTGGTTGCTGACTAGATGATGAGACGACAGAAGTGGTGGTAGATGTAGTGTCTTTTTCCAAAAATTATTGTCATAATTTGTTATTTAATTACCGTAATGTTTAATTTTTTTTTTCTTCCATGCACTGCTAAACTCATCAACCATGTTCTTCTTTTGTATTCTCAAAAAAAAAAAAAAAAAAAAATGTTGGCTTTTAATTAAGCGTGTTCACTGGCCCAAAGAAACCCAGTGAAATCAACCCGGAAAATGGATTATGTTTTTCAATGGACCAACGCAACCTCTGCCACTTCCGCCCTAAGTGATGATGTGGAGCTTTAAACCAAGTCAAGAATATCCCACCGGCCCATCACATGCCACTCAAATTCCTTGCTGCGTGACAATAATTGCTTGATTTGTTTTTTTATTTTTATTTACATATTTGCTTGATTTGTTTTTGGTTATTTGAGCTTTTCTTTTTCTAGCATTCATATATTTTAAAAATTATAGCAATTTATAAATTGAACATCATTCCTCTCTCAACGAAAAAAAAAGAAGCTAATTCTTTTACAAAACTTACTACACATATGGCATGTGATTTTCCAAAAAAAAATATATGACATATGACTGCTTTAATATTTTTTATACAAGCGATATTAAAAGAGAGAAAAATCAAAACTAGAACTTCATGTATCTTTTTTTTTTTTGGTAAATACCACGAGGTGTCCCCACATTTAAAGGGTGGGATTAATCCCCGCTCATGGTTCAATTTGCCCCTACCCACAAAGTACTTTCAACATATTTCGAACCCCTGTAATTGGGGCATTAGATAGCTCACCAGCTGAATATGGCAATTTGCCAACCACACCACACCTTGTTGTTAACTTTATATATCTTTCAGTAATAGGAAAACACCAACTATCTTCAAGTGTATATATTCAACTTGCTTCATTTATTATTTTTTCATATTTACATGATGGATTGTAGTGCTAAACAAGACAATTAGTTTAGTGAAATTAAGTCTTCATTAATTGAACTAGGTTTTGAGTTCAAATAAACTAGATGTTTGGATATAAAAACTAGTATAGTAGGTGAGAAATAATGAATAGTTTTTTTTTAACACAAGTGATTGGGGAGGAGGGTTTACACAAATATTCATTGGATGTCTGGGAGTTTTGAACCTCTGCCCACATGAATGGAGGGGGAAGAGCTCAACCAAGCTATATCCCATTGGCAGAAATAATTAATAGTTAATAAAAAAGAATGAATTTAATAATAAAGAAATATATTTATAAACAAAAAGAAAGAACGAATTATAATGAACAAGTAAATAATGAAAAAGAAAAGTAAAAAAAAAAAGTAAAAAATTGTGCGACCATTTCAAAGCGACCTTCTCGCAAACTCAAAGCCAATCTCTATCTCCTGGAGGGGAGAGAGAGCGATGACGATGACGATGCTAGAGGGCATTGTCGGTGTTCTTCTCCTTATGCTTCTTCTGATCCTCATCCTCATCTTCGTCGCCTGTAAACCATGGCGCTTCTTCTCCTCTTCTCGTTCTCGCACTATCAAGGTACCTTCCTCTATTATTTTTTACTGTTTCCCAATCCCTCTCCTTTTATTTTTTTAATTGCAAAATTCTCCGGGGTTCCGTTTCGATCTTCCTCTTCGTCTATATATGTAACGCTAGTGCAATGTTCTGTTTGGTTGCCGAGAAATCGTAGAGAAATGGAATGAAAATTTGAATTCCTTGGCACATCGGGTTTGACCTTGATTGATCACTGGATTTCAGTTTTGTTCTTTTTAATGCGAATTTTTCGTTTGTTTCGGATTGGTATTTAGCTAAGAGCCTAAGCCAGTGTCAGAGTTATAACTTTGTGCCACTTTGCTCAGTGTAGCTCGGAATGTATGACTGGCATTTGTGGTGATGTGAGTGTGATCAAGGATTTGATGGGTAAAATTGATTTTGTTTTGTGCTTCCATGTGTGCCTTCGACTATGTTAGTGTTTAATATTACGTATCTGGGTAAAGTTGAACCCAAGAATTCGAACTTTTGTTGGTTACTGTTAGAACTTAATTGTTTTGTGTATTTTCTGATGTTATTTGTGTGACTTATTGAATATTTGATATTAAGCAACTCTATCGAACTGTTTCATTCGTTAGTTCACATGAGAGCAGGGGGCTCGTGTTATTGTTCAAACTCCTAGGATTATATGCTTCTTGTTTTGTTTTCTGCATTTGGTTTGATACCTTCGAGCAAGTAATGGAATCTAAAGCCTACATTTCTGAAAGAGTGCCAAGAAAAACTTTATACAAGGATTGCCGTTTGATTTCTGTCTTTATTTTACCTAGTTTGTCTTTGTTGTAGTGGAATTAAAAAATAAAGCCCCATTACCAAAGACAAAAGACTTGGTATCTTCATGGCTCAGATATTGGTTGATGATTGATCTGTAGTGCAATACACTGCATAAAGTGAGATTGGGCAATTTGGCTTTTACATTTCAGATACAATAAGTACCTGAATACCAAGTGTTTCCCTTTAGACATATGATTTATCATTTCGTTTACCTTATAATTCTTAAGCTGGTTCGCACCTTGTGCTTCCTCTTTTAGGTTGGTGAGCTTGAGAGACCCCTTGTTTCGGATGATGCGGATCTGGTCCGGAACCAGGGTAATGAATTTCCAAGAGGTTATGATCTAGAGGGAGCATGTTTCCAAAATGAAGGGAATTTTCGCTCACCCCGAACACAAGGACTTATTTATAAACAGAGGCTTCCCACCACAGCTCCCCATTCGACTCAAGGTAATTAAGTCTATCCTGTTATTTCACCTTTAAATAATTCTCGTCGCAGTTGTATTTTAGTGCTCATTTACTCCTTAGCATAACCAAACATTTATGCTTCACTCGTCCCAGGTGAATTGATCCTAGATGTGATTTCTGATGCACCGGAAGATATTTTAGTTGGTCAGACACTCAAGCGTCCATTGGTGACACAACAGTTACTAGAAGATCAGAACATTGGTAGACAGAGTTTAGAACATGATAGACTTCGAGAGTTTGTGCCCAATGATATTCTAGATCAAAGTAATTTCTTATCTCTTTCTCATGTTTGAAGTGTTTAATCTTTTAGTGGTTTTATATGGCTGAGTTGAGTGTGTAAAACATGTGATCATATTCTTCTTTTAGAAGTGCAGGAACCTGCCTCAACCTGGAGGTCATATCTGGTCCTTCCCAGGGACTTCGTTGCTCTGTACAGTCAACAAATTCCGCTAGGCTTCCTCTGACCCTTGGAAGGGTTCCTCCAAGTGATTTACTATTGAAGGATTCGGAGGTGTCGGGAAAGCATGCATTGATTAACTGGAATTCGAATGTAAGCATATTAATGACTACTTCTTTGACTTCATTGGGGTTGCATCCGTGTGCTTTTGGTATAAAATTATGTTTTACTTGTTCACCGGCTGTAGAAAATGAAGTGGGAGCTGGTAGACATGGGCAGCCTTAATGGGACACTTCTAAACTCTCAGCCAATCAATAATCCTGATTCTGGAAGTAGACATTGGGGTAAGCCAATGGAGCTAGCAAGTGGAGACGTAATAACTCTTGGAACGACCTCAAAAGTATTTGTAAGTCAATGTGCCTTTATATCTGAGTGAAGAAAAAAAAGTACCTCTGTATTTATTTGTAGCATTAATATAATTTTGTAGAACATACATAAAATTGATAAAAACTGACCTGGCTGGGCTATATGGATACTTCTTGAGGACCGTGAGTTTTCACATTAATATACTTTTACTTGGGCTTTCTGCTGTCTCTGTAATTGAGAAGAATTTTATATCAGACAATTTAAGTTTCAATGAATATACATGGATTCATATGGTATACAGAAAAGGTGCAAGACTGCCTTTTCATAACCTACATGTGTAAATTACAATAGGACAGCCCACCAGTATATGATAACTTTTTATGAGAGAGAATGGGTGTAGAATGTTTATAGCCATGCTCTCTTATATTCTGTGTGCTGTTTAGATGCCCCCTTTGATCATTTTTATTCATAAAGTACCCTGTTTCATGGTCAATGAAGAATGGTGAAAAGTCGAAAATTAAACACATATTTCAGTTCTAAAATAATTTGGGTAACCATACTAGTATTTATGACTAAGTACCTTTAGTTTTGTGAGCTGGTGGCTCACTTTGTCCCTATAAGCACCTTTTTATTGGATATAGCATTATCAGGTTCGTATTGAAAAGCATCATAATAATGTCTTGATATGATATTTTCTAGGTTGTAGATCAAAATAATTGCTTAGTCTTGTAGTTATCCAAATATGCATTGATGTTGACTATGTAATGTGGATATCTGGCTTTTATAGATGGTAATGTGGAGGTTACATGACATTTGAAAGTTTCCTATCCTTTTTGGCAGGTGCATATTTCATCTCAAACTGAGAGTCGGATCCCCTTTGGACTTGGTGTGGCTTCAGATCCCATGGCTCTGCGTCGCGGAGGGAAGAAGCTTCCGATGGAAGATGTGTGCTACTATCAATGGCCTCTTCCTGGGATTGATCAGGTTTCACAGCTATTTTTTCTTCCATTGAAGTAATTTTGCAAGTTTCAGAAAGAGCTAACATCACCTAAGTTCCTCCCTTTCAGTTTGGACTATTTGGTATCTGTGATGGACATGGCGGAGCAGAGGCTGCCAGATCTGCTAGCAAGTTAGTATTTCTTTCTTTTATAATGTGCTTTGTTGCTAACAGGTACTTTAGTAGTTACATTATAATTGTTTTATTTTACAGGCTTCTTCCTGAGATGGTTGCTAACATTTTATCGGATTCACTAAAAAGGGAGAGGGTTTTATCACTACGTGATGCTTCAGATGTTCTTAAGGATGCTTTTTTTCAGACCGAAGCAGGCATGAATCACCATTACGAGGTTTTTCCTTCCACTCTATTTATCTTGTTCCATTAGTATTCATTTTTTTGTGAACGTGTAAATGTAGCAGTTGACTCGCGCACACATCTAAAATTGATTCCTTTCTCATGGTCCTCTTTAGCTCTAATAACATGTAGTAATATTGATTCTTTAATGTGTTACCTTGTTTATTGGAATCTTAGTTTCCAGGGTCTTTCTTCAATACCTAATGTACTGGATACTACCTTTCTCTTGCTTTATTTTTTTTAAATTAAAATTTAATTGTTTTAATGATTTTTTTATATTAAAAGAATATCATAAGAGTATGGAGTTCTTTTAACAAATTGTAAGTGACCCCACCAGTTTGAAGTGCAATTTTAGAACTAAATAACCTACACCGCTGTTAGGACTATCATGTAGGAGAATTATTTCTAATGAATGGGACTATATAGGACAATAAGAATTTAAGGATACATGGTGGCATCACGGTCACTAGATGTTTTACATATTTTTATGTATAGATAAAAAGATATTTTGGTTGTCAACTGGAAAAGATAGGCTGCTCATTTTATATGGATGCAAATCGTTGGATCATTAGTGGCAAAACTTCCTTTTGATCATTAAGAAAATAGATAAAGAATCTGTTATTACGGTAGGATTACAATGTGTGTGCTCCTCTCCTCATCAGATAGAGAGTTTAAGCATATAGTTTTGCAGCAGGCCATTTGATCCTTGCTGCATATATATATATATATATATATATTAGAAAGATGTGACAGATAATGCGGTTTAGGATGATGTTTCTGTTAATAGTAATTAAAGTCTGGTTTGCATATTATAATGGATCATCCTTTGCAGGGTTGTACTGCTACTCTGCTTCTGGTTTGGACTGATGGTGAAGACAATTTCTTTGCACAATGTGCAAACCTTGGGGATTCAGCTTGTGTTATGAAGTATGTGTTCATGTTTTCATCTTTCCTCTGGGTTAAAAGCATCATTTTATTATTTTCTAGAATTTCAGAGGGGATCCCTGGTGGGCAAGCTGGTAGCTCGGGATTAAGGGTTCATTTCTGTGAAGATTGGTCATTATCTTGCACTGTTTTTCATCTAATTTCTCTGTCTTACTCAATGATATTCCATTTAACATTCTTCTAATGTGATTAGATTATAAGTTTTATTTGGTGAGGATTTGCTAATTAGTCACTTCATGTTTTAAACTGTGTATGATTTAATTGTGGCAGCGTTGATGGGGAACTGATTAAGATGACGGAGGACCATAGAATTACTAGTTATGGTGAAAGACTCCGAATCCAGGAAACAGGACAGCCATTGAAAGAAGGGGAAAAACGTCTATGTGGTAATGGCCAGGATCATTGCTGCTGTTTGTGAATTACGTGATTACATCTTGGTTTGCTCAGGCTTTTCTCCACTTGTTCAGGTTTGAACCTTGCTCGGATGCTTGGAGACAAATTTCTTAAACAGCAGGATTCCCGCTTCAGTTCAGAACCATATATTAGCCAAGTGGTACAAATCGATCAAGCGAGCAAGGCCTTTGCGCTAATGGCCAGGTATTGGGCCTTTGCTTTGACTTTGTTAAAAGTCTTATGTTCTGAACTATATGGCACTGTTTTCAGCAGTATTTGTCTACCTAGTTTTCCATTTTCGCCCAGTTTTTAGGGGTCTCAGTTGTCTGTACCAATTAATTGGTCTAACTTCAGATATGCAAGTCTAATTTATCTGCTTAAAGTAGCAGGGGCATTCTCGTTAGAATTGCAGAGTCTAGTAATGTGATATGTTAAGACTGTCTGGAAATATAACAATACTTGAATGTCTGGCAAGAGAGTATCAATCTATCGATGGTCCAGATTAACAGTCTTGCAAGAGAATAATACAATGCTTATTATGGATGGTTTAAATTAACCCTGGATTTTGTGATTGTAGCGACGGCTTATGGGACGTAATTAGCGTGAAGAAGGCCATTCAGCTAGTTCTTCAGGTAATATATTTTCTTTTTCTTCTGACTTAACTTTCTGTGAAGAGAAAAAATATCTTCTATTTTACTCATCTAACTTTTCCCCCATTTTAAATTTGGACATGTACAGACGAGAGAGAGATACTCGATGGATGGGGAGAATTTGGCGGAGAAGACTGCTAATATTTTGTTGAGTGAGGCTAGAACAGTGCGAACGAAGGATAATACCTCTATAATTTTCTTAGATTTTGATACTTCTAGAATCTCATGTAAAGCTGAATCTTGATATGAGTTAAAAAAGTTAGAGTTTCACAGCAATAATTTTCTCTTCTTTTTCGCCCGTCTGTTGTCCATCTTTTTCGTTTTCCCCTTACAAGTTATATATAAAGTAAGTAGTTGATTCCAATAAATATTTAGTTTACTAGTCTCTTTAAAATAAGTAATTTTTTGAACAGACGGCTGTACCCTGGTATCACAATTGTCTGCAAATGGAGAAAAACTTGGCTATCATCAGGTGTATCTCTCTTTATGGTGAGCCAATTCTTCAACACGCCGACCCCAACTTTCCAAGAAATTTGGGTTCCATGGGAGTGCCGATCTTCGTACTTGGGGTCACCAACTTCCTCCATAAATGGATCGATGGTTTTCTTCTGCATCACGGGAATGAGGAAATGGATAGGTTTTCTTAACCAGTTCTCTGAGAACACATTCATGATAAATTATGTCACTGTTCAACATTGCAAATTATACATGGCAATTATGGGAGGAAAGATGAATTTTCCTGACTCAACATACCCTTAAGTAACCCGAATTAAAAGTACAACCATGACGAATACACAAGTCATTACAAACATTACAAGCCATGTGAAACAAGTAGTTTTGGACGTCTTCGAGTATATATCTGTCGCTCGTGTAGTGGCTGTGACCTTCTTTTCCTAGGTCTGACTGCTAAGCCTGATCATCTTATTCTTCAACTTCTTCCTTTCTTTTGATTTTCATTTCCATTTGTACAAGAATCACGTTATTTTTTTGGTTTATAAGGAAAAAGCAACTTCATGTGGAAAGCATGCATATATAATTGTACATCAATTTGTTAGATTATGACCAACATCCTAGCACTCCCGTTTTCAATTTCATCCGGTCTAGATCTAGTTACTCCAGTCGAATAGGAGAAATCGTGGAAGTAGGGGAAAACAAAACCTATGCTTTTCAATGTGTGCTTGGGCTGCAGCATCCAGTTTGACAGGCGCTGAAGAATCAAACAAAACCAGTTATAATAAAACATATGATATAATACGATACGAAAGATCGCTAACAAGGAGCTAAACGAAACCTTAACGATCCTAACCATTGTTCACTTACACAAATCTCCACAAAGTTATTTAAAATAATTAACTATAATTCATTACTATTTATTAAGTAATTTATAAAATTAATGAAAGTATTTAAATACTAATTCTTCACTAAATAAATAATAATTTAAACATAATATATTTAAAGCGTATGGCCGCGCGGCTATACTTTTTCAATGCGAATATATTTATGGGGTATAGCCGCGCGGCTATACACTTTGATATTTTAATATATTTAGATAGTATAGCCGCTCGGCTATACGGTTTTATATTTTAATATATTTAAAAGGTATAGCCGCGCGGGTATACTGCCTACAGTCTTTAAATACTTATTTAATCAAACGCTAGTAATTAATATGGAGAGCGAAGGGAATGTAAGCATTTATCAAGAACTGAACTTCCCTGAAAAGCAAGAATAAGAATGATAAATCATCATTCACCCAGTCAGCTTTTTAATACAGGCTGGGAGTTTGCCAAAGAAAACACAGTTAGGAGCAATGAACTTCATATATTGCATACATATACATATATCATATGGAAATATTCCATTGCCAGACTTTTAATCTGGACTGAGATAATAGGAGATTCACAATCTGCCATATAACATGTTAGAAATCTAGCAAGAGAACATTATCCATGTATCAAAGATTTTCTCCCCAGACGATGACATAAACTGTCACACCAAATTACATGCACTGATGCACTAAAGGATAAATTTTCAGTATTTTGTTAAGCATGATATAGGGTGCACTCAAATTTCACAGAAACCCTAATTTTAAATAACATTTGCTAATGTAACTGGTAAGTACATAAATTCGACAATTCAACGAAAAGCAACATACTAGATCATATGAACGCACCGGCGGTGCAGCTAATTTGGAAGCAATGGCTTCAATCTTCTCTGAATAGTCACTCAAAATAGCCTTTGAAACTCTGTATACAGAAGCATCACGCATGGCTCAACATTACAAATAAAAGAGCAAACAGTTCATAACTCAAAACATCACGCATGGCTAAAGATAGAGAGAATGACTTATGACAATACAATATTCATTTGGATAAACTCTTTCCCTCCAAAATCCCTAAAACAATGTCTCTAAACACAGTGTTTGGAATGTTAAGTATTTCCACCATGCCTACCAGAACCTTTGGATTGATTTGTAAAGTAGAACAAAGGAAGCATATTGGTAAGCCTTCTGGAGTTCTCTCCTCGGCTAGTTGTTCTACCTGTTCTCGTAAAGTAGCAACATACTGCAAAGTTACAGTACCTATGCATCCTAGAAACACTATAAATAAAAAAGAACCAGAAATTTTATGGCACAAATCAGTTGTCTGAAAATGAGTAAAATAATGTAACCTGTAATTCTAATAACAGCATCCATACCAAAGGCGAGTGGACAAGGATGACAGGATCATACATGTACAAGTTTTCATTTTCATCCTTATAGTTCATTCTGGTTTCCATTTGACACTGTTAAAAATTCTGGATTTCTAATGCCAAATTTATGATATTCAAGCTCAGTTTTGACTTGTTAAAATTGTGTTTCAACAAGATTATGGGATTTTAACATTTTGAGTTAAAAAGATATAGGATCCTCGAAATGCTTGTATGAATATATATTTTTAGTTCTTTAAATCAACTCAAAGAACTTGTTTATATTCATTGTCTTCATCATCTTGATATTATCGATATTATCAAATATTAGAGCGATATTTTGGCCAAATGTTACTGAAGTGAGAGAAATTATCGATGTCGATATTTTCCGATATTATCGATACTTATACAATATGTGTATGGAAATGTTCCAAAATATCCTAGACCTGAAAAAACGATAATATCCTCAATATTTTGTCGATATTATTGATATTTTAGTCCTTGGTAGCAACTGCATGCCGGAGCTGGCCAAGGTTCGGCTCCATGAATTTCTTGGCAATTTGTGCAAAATTTTGAATCAATAATGTGGATTATGCATAAGTTGGATATAACTGTCCTCTAAAAACCAACGGAAAATGTTACGAAATGACTAATTGGAACATGCTCGAAAGTTGGACAACTAAGATGAAACTTGGGTATAAGTTTAGGGATCATTGGAAAATTCATAGAATTAAATCTTAAATCTTTAAAATACAACTAACTTCCAAATAGTACATATATATTTTCAACACCTAGCATTCAATAATAACGGATTGCGCGCCTTAGCGGGGATCAAAATTAATTCTCTTACTAAATAATAGAAACCGTAATCTTAGAATATGCAACTATAGATTCTCTACCAATTTAAAAACCAAAATGGCTCTCTTGTTCTATATAAAGCCATGATATGGGTATAGTCAACCATAACTTAGAAGAAGGTGAATATTGTTTACATATTTGAATGACAATGCAAAGAAGCCAACTTCAAAACAAGGACGGGATGTTTTTCGAAGGAAGTGAGTGAGCTCATGTTTTATGTAGTGCGAGTGCTTTTGCCATTGTCTGTGGGCTAGACAGTGATGAGCCAGTTGTGTGGCCTTCCCATGTGATTGTGGTACAAAGGCACTCACATTGCTTAATGTGGTGAGTTCACTCACTTTCTTCAACAAACTTGCCCTTCCCTATCTGAAGGTTGCTTTCCTTTTGACCATGGCTCGAATATATTTCCATTGCACAATGTCAACTTTGACCATGGTTTTGTGAAGTTTTTCGTTGATTTGGCTTCAGGTTGAGTTTAGCGTTGGTTGTTGTTTGATACTCTATAGCTCCATTTACTTCTTGTTTAATGATAATTTGTAAACCTGTTATGATTTTTTTTCTTTTGTTGATAATGAGTTTGTAGACATCAAAATTTTGGTAGTCAATAATGTAAAGTTTGACCACTTGACTAGTCAAAGTTGGCTTGTGCAAGTTGTGGGTCTTAGAAAATTACACATGACTTCATAACTAAGGTCTAAAATATCGATGATTTTGGAAATATCAGTAGTCCAAAAACATGAAAATTTTGATGGAAATATCAGGAAATTATCGATATCAATAAAAATTGAATAAAAACCACGGGAAATTAGAGGATATTTATTTAGTCAATTATCTATTACTTTATCACAAAAAATTGGAAGGAAATGCATTGCATGATGGGTGTAACTGATTTAAATTGATTATATAGCGAGCTAACAAGCACTGCGAGTGTAGAAAATATGTAGTAATTGATGAAAAAAGATTAAACACATCATAATCATTTATTTATAATGATTTACTACAATATTTTACACTTTATACATTGCATGGTTAAATACATGAGTGACTTACTACCACATATAGTTCTTATACAAAGTTCAAATTTGAGTTATTTATACTAACACCCCCTGAGGTTTTCTATTTTTTTCACAAAACTCCTTGAGATTTTAGAAATTACAAGAACACCCCTTGAGGTTTTAAATTGTTTTCACAAAACTCTTTTTCATTGATTTTATACAAAAAAATTCTCCAAATGACAAAGTTGGCTTTTGAGATTAGATTGCATATACTTCATTGAGGTTAATTTTTTTTTCATTTGCATAAGTTTTTTTTCCAATAAAATCATCAATTTTTGGACAAACAATCAACGAAAAGGGGTTTTGTGAAAACAAACTGAAACCTCAGGGGGGTGTTCGTGTAATTTTTGAGACATGAAGGGGTTTTGTGAAAACACAAGAAACCTGAGGGGGTGTTAGTGTAAATAACCCTTCAAATTTTTCACTGTCTTCATCATCTCGATATTATTGATATTATAGCGATATTTTAGCCAAATGTTGTTGAAGTGTAAGAGAAATTATCGACGTCGATATTTTCCGATATTATCGATACTTATATGATATGTGTATGGATATGTTCTAAAATATCCTAGACCCGAAAAAACGATAATATCCTCGATATTTCGTTGATATTATCGATATTTTAGTCATTGCTCATGACTCATCAATATGATGCAGGTTGTTGAAGGTAACACATGTCAACATTTGAAAACCGTCATTAATCAAATCAAGTCATGCCAAAAATGAATAAATTATCATTGGTCATATTTCTATATCATGAATTAATTTTCTTTAATAAAAATGCGAAAAAACTTTATTAGATCAATAGGAATAACATTACAAAGGACACAAACTATAAAGGGAGCCATCCCAATAACAATATGGCAGACAGTGGCGGATCCATGAATTTTTCAGGGGAGGTGCAATATTTAAAAGGCTAAAAATTCGCGAAGGACTCAAGCAAGGTCCTGGGTTCAGGTCCTAATATCCGTGTAGTGTGTTAAAGAAAAGGCTAAAAATTTTAAAAAATAATTTAGACAACCAAATGCCCTTAAAATTTAAACAACACCAATGTCATTCATAATTAAAACAATAAGAGTTTTACATCTATAACTAATTGATTATAGTCTATATGGAATATCAATTAATATGAACAAAATCCTTGTCAGTGACACAATTAGTTTACCAAAATTCATATCAAATATGAACAAAATCCATGTCAATTACATAATTAATCTAACAAAAGTCAATACCAATTAATCTAACCAAAATCAATGCCAATTAATCTAACCAAAAGCACAGATGATTTGGAGGTCACGAGATAAAAGTACACGTGATTAAAAGTTCGGGGTAATTTTCGGTGAATTTTTCAGAACACATATGAGTTTTTAATGAATTTTTTAAGTTAGGCCAATTAGAAATAGACATATTTCAGCTTGCTATTGGACCATTTTAAAAAAATCAAAATGAGAAGCACGCGGAGTCTTCTTCTTGCTCGAACTGTGGCTCTGCAACTTAACTTCACATATTCTAGAAAAACTTCAAAAATTCATAACTTTGGTTGTGGAGCTCCGATTGATGAACCGTTTTCTCCTACATGCTCGTGAGATCGAGCCCAAAAATCTAAGGTAAATATGTAGGGTCTCACTCAGCAGCAAACAAAACAACGTCTTTGAGGCATTTAGTCGAACAATTGGTGGTCACTAGCAAAGGGGCAAATTCCGGCATCCCCAAGGAAGTTTCCGGCGAGGGGAGGTGCAGCTGCACCTCCTTGTGCCTCTGTAGATCCGCCACTGATGGCAGACATGGGTAAAAACTTCCCCAATGGCCTGAGCCAACCAAAAAGCTGAAACGATATGGAGACAGTCACTCTCGAAAATAACTTTTCTATAATCCCCTCAACCACCATAATTTTGCCGAATCTAGTCCAATGACATTAAGGATAAAAACTATCCGCTAACCAGCACAACTCTCCTACAGAGACTAAGAACACCTAGAAAACTCAACAAATTAAATTTTTGGAATCATAAGAGAAAAACCATAGAAAACTCATAGAGTTTTTGGACTTTATTGAACAAACTAAACCAAAATAAAAAATTAAAACAATGCCGACAAAAGGAAAAACCAACCACCGCTAATCTTCCTTCAGGACATGACATAGAGAGCATCACCTAGTTACTCCAGGGCCTCAACGCACCAATCAACAGTAAATCTACAATGACCAAGCCGCAACATCTCAAAGAGCAACCTCACAAGACGAGGCACAACTAAAGTCAACCAAGATATGAGACAATAGATCTACCAAAAGAAGAGTAGATTGACATAAGTCCACCAAAAGCATAAGAACACCGAGGATTTGACAGGATCCAGGTACCATGTTGGAGAAGATGCTCATCATGCACCTTTGGAAGGTGCCGGGGGCATTGCAAAGGCCAAAAGGCATCCTCCTGCTATAAGCAAAAGTGCCAAAGGGACATGTGAAGGTCGTCTTCTCTTGATCTTCTAAGGCTGTGACAATCTGATTGTAGCTTGAATATCCACCAAGCACTACAAAAAAAAAGTGGCAATAATTACCATTATTTGGTGACATTTGGTGATTGTTCTAAGGGTTACTAAATTAGCCTTTTTAGTCACCAAAAAAGTCAAAAAATGTGAGTAATGCCTTTTGTCACTGCTACAAATGTCACCAAATAATGGTGACTGTTGCCACTTTTTTTACTAGTTAAGGAAGCAATAATGGCTATGACCAGCCAATATCTCAAACATTAAAAGCTAAATTAAATTAATGGGCTCAAATGAAATAAAATCATAAATCAATCCCACAAATCAAGGAATTTAAATTGGAAATTCCAAATCAAGACCCAACAAACAAACATGTGTCGGTTCATTCACCACCAAAAGGGATGTACTTATTCCAAATGCAGAAACTATAGCTGAACTTTGTTAATCTAAAATTACGCAATAATATCTGCATTCATGTGATTACAATTATTTAATGATTATTATCACTATAATATATAGGTAGTGGAAGTGCCAATGAAGCTTGCAAGGTGAGATTATAAAAAGTTAAAAAAAAAAATCTCAAATGTTTGGTCACAATCTTTAAAGGCCAACCTTCGACTGCGACGATGCACTGCGCGCTCTAAAAGTTTATTTCGTGGGCTCGATGTTGGGGTTTGCTGTTAACTTTGTAATTAAATTAGATGAATGGCCATTACTTGCATAACATGTCTGCATGGATTACGTAGGCTTTCATTACTTATTTAATTTCAATGAAGTTTAAGAAGGAAATATTAATTTATTAAGTAATTAATTATAAAAAAATGGAAGGGAAAGGTTTGGCACTAACATCATAACATGGGTCAAAAAGGTGGGTGTGAGTGTGCTTTGTTTACTTGCTTGTGTAAGCCATGAACTGGATTCTCTTGTCTTTCTCAATAAAGTCTTAATTAAAAATAATTTATGGGGAAAACAATCAAAGGCTTAACTTTAGGCTTTCACTTAAAGCCAAAGGGACATGACGTTTACTTTCTTAAAGATTCTCTCCCAATACAAAATCTCAGAAATCTATGATGGAATCTGATGCAAAATTATCGCCCTCTCTCTCTCTGTCTGCGCCTCTCAACAAATTTAACTTGGAGGAAAAGACGCAGATTCTGATGCATACTTGCAATCCTCTCTTTGCCATTCAATTAGCTTGTCGACGAAGCTAACTTTTGGACTAACTAAGGGTTCGTTTGAGACTGTTTTTGTAGGAAGTAAGTGTGTTTTCTAGAAGTGCCTATACATATGATTTTTAAAGAGCATCTTTAAAAAGCGCTTTTGTTATCCGAAAGCACATAAGACTTTATGCTAAACGCTATTAAAATTGGTTTTAGCCTTTTCAAAAGCAATTTCAAACAGACCTTAAGAGACGGAAAAAAAAGTATGATACCGAAAGGTTATTAAATTCAGGTTTTGTGGGAGTATTTACTTTAAAGATGGAGTCATCTATGATCAGCACATGTCCTCAAGCTAGAAATCTTAACTAAGAAATTAAAGTGGGATAAGATTGAACAGGTGGATGAGAGATATTATTAGATGGTTAATTTTCCTTTGGATATGGATTAATAGCATTGGAGGATCATAGTACATGGTATTTGACCTGGTTTAGTTGTTTGGATAATCATGTACAACTGGCTCCAAATTTTGAGCCAGAATATCTCATCGGTGACGAAAGGATCCATGAGTTTTTCTCTCCAAATTTTACTTGAACAGTAAATGGGTTGCTATCCACATTTCTTTTACATCAAATTTTTTAGAGTGAGAATCTACTGTATTCACTTTTAGGCTGGATCTTAATTATGCATTCTTCTCATATGCTGATTTCCCTACGAATTATGGTTTGATGTCTTTCATTTTCTGGTCAGGAATGATGTATTTCATTACATCATAGAAAAAAGAAAAAGAAGACATGATATTTTTCTTTTTTTAAGGAATTAATGAAAGCACGTCTACCATGTTTTAATTACGTACCAATTAAAGTATATTTTAGAGGAAAATTATCTTAATTTCTCAATAAAATAATATATAAGTGAGATTTGCAAAAAGTTGGCTCCAAAGAAACCAAAATGAAAATCACTTACTTGAGGCAAGACAAGCCTAGCGGCAAGTGGCGTGAAAACTTCGATTAAGAGGAATTGATTGAGTTACTATTAGCACTCCAAAATAGTCATTGAAATATAAATTATTAAAAGAAAAGCGGAAACAATGACGTTACAGAACATCCTCTTAGCAAAAACACAATATAGTAAATAGATAGCATCTAGTGATTTCTTATGCTAATATGCTTTTCTATATTTAATCATCCCATTAGCATTAGTGATCGATTTTCTTTGGTTGGGTGAGTTCCTATTATCTGATAAGCCAGAGTAAAGTCAGCTCAGCAACTCAGCACGCACTCTCATGCATATAGTCTTGGCCTCTTGGGCCTCTTGGACCTCTGATTTCAATGGTAGCCAAGAAAATAAAAAACTATATAGAATGCCTTAGTAGCATGCACTTGACCAAAAAGAGGTCGGTGATTTATATTATAAAATTATTTGAAAACAGTTCACTTTTGATGTCAATGTGATCCAATTTTGCTAATATTATACAGATTGCTGTTGGTCAGCATAAATCATAAAACACAAGGCAACGTGCAAATGGCAGCAGGTGCATATATAAAAATTTTGATTGCCGGCCGTTTTCTTTGTACTTTTCCCTCCAATTGATCAAACTTTCTGCCCTACACATTTCTATACTGGGAAACCCACAACAACAATCGCCCTCTATAGTCCTAAAAGCAACATTTGTAGGGTAGTGGTCCTAGACCCCTAGCCATGCCTTTAGCATTTAGGGTAGGTCGCATTTAGGGTAGGTCATTTGTTGTCTTCCCACATGGTTTAGGGTTGCCTCTGTGCGCGCAAGTGGTTCTTGCTCATTAGCTTGAGCTGGTTTTCCATTCTCATCACACTAAGCTGGCCTTTGATCTCATCTTTTATGGTGTCGACAAGTATTATCCAGTTAAAATATAACATGTGTTACAAAATTTGAATTTTAAATAAAAATTATAGGTCATATTTGCATATCATTCATCTTGCTGCCGCGTGGCAAGAAAGTTTATCTCTTGGGAGAGAGAGAAAGAAAGAAAGAGATTTTTTTTTTTGAGTTACATAGGGAAGCACCTAGCCGACAAACAAAAGGGTAACTTAGTGGAGGATCACTTCCTTCCTTTTCAAAGGAGCTAGCTAGCTAGCTAGCAAGCTTTTAAACATGTCTGCTTAAAATGTCCGTACAATTAGTGAAGTGGCGATAGGCAATATGCACAGTTGCATGGCCTCTTGGGTTTGATATAGGGGTGACAATTTTTTATACTACCTGATACATGCCTCGAAATTCGTATGGAAAATTATCGGGTCAATTCGCATGATTAAATTTTCAAGTCATTTTTGAGTCAATTCGCCATTGACTTGTTTATAAACGAGTGAGTTTCGGGTCAATCCACCAACCCGCTAAAATACCTATGTAACCCGCCAACCCATTACTTTGTTTCTTCTTCATTTTCTTTGTTAGTTCTTTTATTTCTTTTTCTCAATCTTCATACAAAGAGAGATGCAAAATACAATCACTATTTTATATATATAAGCAATTACTTTATTAAATTATCAAATTTTAGGATTTTTTATTTGTTACCACTTAGCGGGTCAACCCGACATGACTTGAAACCCGCACAGAAAATTAACGGATCAACCATGATATGACACGTTTATTAAATAGGTCGGGTTTGAATTGAGCATTCTTAATACGTATATAATCATGACACAACATGGCCCATTGCTCGCACTAGTTTAATGCAAAGTCACGGCCCTCAGGAACATAACAATGTTAAACACACACCCAACGTACAAATACCAAGCTGGAAATATTCAAAGAAAGAAAGAAAAATAATTTAAAAAGTAATGAGAGGCCGTACCTTGAGATTCTTTCAAATTTCAAAGGCTGTAATTGAGATGGAAAAACAATACCAATGAAATTGTTTGGTGGGTAAGTTGCAAATTTTAAACCGAAAAATATGATATTGTTGACAATATTTGTAGCAGGCATGAGGCATTATTATGACTATATTTGAACACAAGATTGACTAAGGGTCACATTGGGTGGGACTCACACCTCCCCTTATTTCAAATCCCCATAGGAAAATATGCCCTTCAGATTCTGTCGCCTGCGGACACTAATTTTGTTCCTTTTTTGTTTTCCCCAAACATAATGATTGATGCATGCAACATGGAGTCTTTCCTCTTGGTACATGTAGCATGAATCTTCCATCTTGATCTGGTTTAGAATAATACATAGTTTTCGACTTTCTGCTACAGAGAGAGTAATGTTCTCTTGTCAGATAATTGTTTAAGAATCAACTTAATTAGTGCAATATATTTAGTTTAGCACGAAGAAATTCGTATATATTTTCAAACTGTGTGGTAAGAGAATATCATTACGCGGTACATCACATGTCCCCATATATATATATATATAATATGTGAAAATAATATGTGGTCAGCATAATATAGAAATAGGTGCAATCTAATAATTCCAGCTCTTAGAAATTTCAAAGGGTGTGTGCTGATGCATGTCTCTTTCTTCCTTTCTTTTTTTCTCTCTTTTTAATTGTTCTATTTTGAATGCAAGACTCGTGTAGCATATGGATCGTACATAAACACACTGGTCACTCGATAGTGTTGTAGTTATTTAATAGATAAATAAAAGAAGCAATCACTGTCAAGAAAATATTTGGGGGAATCCTTTTCTTCCTTGCCCTTTGTTGGCTTTCACTTGGAAAAGAATAGGAAAGCTGATAATTCCGGGGAAATGTTAAATTCCATCTGTCTCTCTCTTTAACTACATTCATGTAAGCACATAGAAAGACATTCTTATTAGACCCAATTTCTGTCCACATGAGATTTTAGAAAATAATCTTTTACTTTTCTTTTGCTCAAATTCAAATTCTCCAAATTAACTCAAGATTAAAGAAAGAAAGAAAAAACTTAATAGGGGTTTTTTTTATATAAAAAAAACTTAATAGGGCTTTTTTTTTTTCACTTAAAAAATAAAATAAAAATTCTTTTTCTTGTCTAGTTGTAGTTTGTACCATACTAAGAATTGTATAATTCTAGTGGTGTAAAAAAGGCCCCCCTGCCCACCTCTCTCCGCTCAAAGCTATATGCCTTCCACTTTGGAGGACTACAAATACCCACCCCACACCCCTCTTATCACTCATGCTCAATCCCCTCCCCTTCCTCCTCTCTTCTTATTCTTGTTCTTGTTCTCTCTCTCTCTCTCTCTCTCTCTCTATCTCTCTCTCTAAACAATTCAACAACACAAGAACCTCTCCATTCTAACCAGCAAAACAGAGTCCTCTGCTTTTCCCCTGTTTCTCAAACATCACAAAAACAGCAAGACCCTTTTTCATTCTAACCCCAAGAAACTCATCTCCATTCTTTTTCTTCCCCTCTCTCCTTTCATTTCATTTTTCTACCAAAAATTTGAACTCCCCATTTCTAATTTTACATGGCGACAATTGTGTGTCAAGGTTTGCAGTCATGCCTAGACTCTCATCTTGTGGAGCCAAGGACACTAAGGCTAAAATTTTCTGCGCCAGTAGCTCATCACTTCTCCCCAAATCCTGGAGTTAAATCTTGGTTTCCAGAGGCTAACTATATAGAGGAGCCAAGGGAAGAGAAATGCCATTATGAGGAGCCCTGCATCAATAAGCCTGTTGATGTCCATGACAACCACATGGCCACCTCCAAAACCTCTGACTTTGGGGGCTGGAGCTTCCTCCAAGCTGTCTCCAATATCTCACAGCAAGGCCCTCATAAGAAGGACAAAGAAAATATGTACATCCCTCCACAGGTTTATAAGACCCCATCAGCTACTAAGCTGACTGAGAAGAGCTTGGAATTGTGCACTGAAGACCTGGGCAGTGAGACTGGCACCATCATCACAGAAGACAACATTTTCTCATCAGATTCTGAGGCAGAAGCAAAAGGCAGGAATGTGATGCCAAGGGAGCAACAAAAACAGCGGCAATTTTCGGGTGGAAAGAAGGGTAATGTTGTTCATAGCTTTCCACCTCCCTTGACAACAATAAGCGGCTCAGATTCTATCCAGGTTAGACCCCACAGGGAAGATGGGAGGCTCATAATGAAGGCTGTCAAGGCCCCAACTACTCAATCATGTTTCCAAGCTGAAAGGAGCAATGGCCGCCTTCGATTGTGCTTTTCAAAACACTTTGCTCCTAATTTTGACTCCGAAGAAACTGCCACTCAAGATGACAATGAAGGATGTGAAAATGACGGGAGTGAGGAAGAAGAAGAAGCAGAACAGCAAGACCAAGAAGTAGTGGGAGAAAATAAAGAAGAAGATTTTGTAGAACAATTAGAAGGTGATGATGATGAAGGGGAAAAATGTATGTGTTTGATTGAGGCTGAGGAGGTGGATGGCAATAGTTTGAAGGTTGGGGGTGAAGAGGGAATGGACAAGTTTGGAAGGCCAAGCAGGTGCAAAGAAGGTGGTGAGCATGAGAAGAAAGGGTTATTAAACTGGGAGCCTTTTTGGGTGGCTACTTAATTACATTATTAGATCTTTAATTAATTATAATATTGGATCTCTTCAGCTGTTATCAGAATTTCTCCATTTTGTGTTTGTCTTTGTCTCGTTTTGTCCCTTTTTATTGTGCAAAATTCCCCTAGTTCATAATGTATATGCTTGTGGTAGGTAGTTAATATCGTTACTCTCTCTCTCTCTCTCTCTCTCTCTCTCTCTCTCACAAAGAACACAGACAACAGATGACCAAACTTTGTTTAACCATTTTATTTAAAATGAAATTAATTTTATAGTTTAATGAAGTGGAAACAACATATGACACTAATCAAAACAATTAAAATGGAATGTTATAACTGATCCATCCATGCAATGTGGAACCAGCTATAGCTCACTCACTGTGTAAATCTCCTGCAGAAGACACTTTGGCAATAATCAGGTGAGATTTGGGTGGGCCCCATATACAGGTAGGAAAACATACCAGTTGGAGATGAGTCAAATCCATGACAGTCTAGCTGCTTTTTAAGTAGTTGATCACTTTAAAACTTAAAAGAGATAAAATCTCACATCTACAAGAAGCATCTCTTTGTATTGTCTCTATAGTTAGCTAGCCTTACGGTTATAGTAAAAAAAAAACTTGAATTCTCTCCAATTTTGTCCCTCTTTTTCAGCAATTCCACTACTTGTCTGTCCTAACACTAACACTCACTGATCCCATATGCATCTATGGTCTGAGACACATACATTACAAGGCATGCTAGGACCTTTCGGAGCTAGGGCTTTGATACAATGTTAGACGACCACTAAATCTCAAAAGCTTAAGTTCTCGAAAAATAAGTTAACAATGTATTAATAACAAATGATCAATTTCGGGCCGATACACACAGCTGCCACGTAGCTAGCTCACGGGTGAATATATAAATATAATTTGCATGTTTTTTACATAGTTTTACAGGTTCGTCTTTTATGCCATCAACAATTTCAACTTTGGAATGTGACGTCTGCCCTTTTTCTACCTTGCGTTAATGACCATATATAGCATAAAGAGTAATACAAGAAGGGAAACATGCCGTACATGCAGATGTGGGACACATTAACTCTCTAAAAGTAATATGGATTCTGTATCATTTACCGTTCATGCTTTTGGGACCAAAATATCTGCGACTCTGAACCAAAATCTTCCACAAGGCCATCTGAATTTATGAAACACAAAGATACACAGAAGGAAAGGTAAATATTACTGCAAGTGGGCTGCAGAGCCTGGCAGGTACCTTACAGAGCTCTATATATATAGGGGGGGGGGGGGGTCTCATCTCATGCTACCCCAACAAGCACACCGCCGTACATTTTAATTTGAAAGTTATTAATAACTACAAAATCCTCTTTCTTCATCTCTATGTACGTACTGTGCTCTCACCACCATTGAAACATGTTATCGACTTATCATCAACAACCCTTATAGCCATACACATTCACAACAATTAACCGTTTTGAGTTTCGATTATAACCTCATGTAAAAGATAATGGAGGCTGAATGTCACTATACTAAATAGTCATCAGATGTCGTCTCGGCCGTAACTTTTGATTGTCCTTTTTGTCTATTTGTATAATATATAGTTAGACCACAATGACCCGGAGCTCTTAATTTATCAACTTTTGTAGAGTCATTATCAATGAAATCTTTCAACAAGAGCTAATTATAATTAGCTCAGCTGGCCTGTGCCGACAGTACCTTTTTCTTTTAGTGCCCTTAAAATTGTCACATGCCAAAAAAGTACATTCCCTATAGATCAGAGGATGGCAATGTCTGATCGTGGAGTTAGGGCAACCATTCATTAGGATACTAGATAGGATAACGAGTTTAGAACTGATCTCAATTGTCTGCATGCTTTCTGTCTTGAATTTTCAACCTCCACTTTAATCATCTTTGATCAGACATTGATAACTGACAAGTATATATATTAGATGCTTTCTTCGTTTTGCACAATTGTGTAATGATATTTATTGGCTAAACTTCAAAAAAAATGAAGGCAAAAAAACCATACCCTGATGATAATTAAGCTGCATAGGCAGTGTGTGTGTGAGAGAGATTATATATAGTCTCTCCTCTCTTAGCTATGGGAAACCAGCTGCAATATAATTAGAACCTTATATTTTCTGTAATAGCTATAATAATTAACTGCATTTTATAATTTTGCTGAAATAATCAAACAAATTTCCATTACCATAGAATTGATGATGATGATGATGAAACAGTGAAAAACAAAATTTAACAGTACTGATGAGGATGCAAGATGCACTACTAGAAAACCTCAATATAAGACAACCCGTGATCAATCTTTGGTCACAGATTGGCCACAGATCGGTCACAGATTGGCCACAGATCACGTGACTGTGGTAGTTGTAGGTGTTGCCATTCATTTTCTTACAGACTCTCAACCAACCATGAAAAGCTATATGATCATGTCTACAAGTCCTAGCTGAGAGCTCCTTTGATAATTTACTTCGGTAATTTCAGAGTGAGCACAGCTAGCACAGAAATGGATTGAAAAGCAATAAATGAATAAATAAATATGAAAAGTCCTTAGACGCATATACATATATATATATATATATGTTAAACAAGATCATTCGTTTTAAGAAACTTTAGTTTATGTCCGAAAACTTGTATATAATACTTCCAAATGAGAACCACGTGCCGGAAACAGAAATTGTAGCCCAAAATCTTTCATATCCACATGAACTGGGGTCATTATGAGAAGGAACCAAGTCCCCACCAAGTAAAAGTTGAAGAAATTGAGGTTTCACCCCAAAATCAATTGGCAATTAGGGGAGTAATTCAATTTTTTATAAGTCTTTGTAAGGTTTTCTAACTTTCCAATGTGAGACTTTTTACCTTCATATTCTCACACGTACCCGTCCTTGTACGTACGTGTGGTAAATTTTCAAGCCTAACATGTAGACAACATATTTTGGGTGACGTGGAACACATGTAGCCGTTGGGCTTTCATACTTGGGCAACGTGGCTCTAATACCATAAAGGAAGTTGAGGTTCCACCCCAAAACTAATTGGCAATGGGGGAAGTAACTCAACTCCTCACAAAAAGGACACTCAAAATTGTGTAAAAAAAAAAGACGGTCAAAATTGGAAGTTGGCCTTATTACATTTTAAGTCCATTTTGGGTTGTTGTGGTTTTCAATGTCGTCCATACAACTTAAAAACTCACAATTATATCGTTGTAATTCATATTAGGTTACAATAACTCCAAATCCCTAAATGTTGATCGAAGGACGAACACGTGGTGAAAGTGTGACAACTTCTGAAATTTGGTTGCTAGAATGATGATTCGAAAAGTTTCAATTGTTACATCATTTGATTTTGATTTGATTGTCCCAAAATCTTTGGTATATACATTTTTCCTTATAGAATCATTTTCTTTTTGAAGGCCATTTTGGGTGGTTTGGAATAATATCCTCATATATATAGATAGTACTAGCTAGTGGATTAATAATTTGCAAGTATCTGACATGTGGTGTATGCATGGAATCCAAAAAGCCATTTGGTTTGATCTGAATCTGATCCATGAGGCAAATAGAAGACAATAAAGTTGCTCCATATGTGTAAAAGTGTATGTGTGTGGACATTTGGTGAAACGCCAAAGGTGTATGTGTGTGTTGAATCTCTTTAAGAAAGGAGCTTTATATAATTTCTTGGTAGTTAAGCACTCGAAAGTTTTTTGTATCATTCATGTAAAGCCACGATATAGAATGTTAAAGAACCCAAAACAAAAAATAAACATAACCAAAAAAGAAACAAAAAAGCCAAGATATATATAGAAGTTCCATCATCTTCTTTGTAATAATACACCTTCTTAACAACCTTTAAAACTTTTTCAAACATTACTTAGGTGGGTTGGTTTCATGATCATGCACTCTTGGATCCCAATTGGGAAGTCTGTTGAATTTATGCAATTCTTTATATGGAAAAAGTTCACATATATCATGCATGCTTTTCAAATTAATTTTGCGCAATCAATTTAACTTTATTTTCCAAGAAGTTTTGTCATCATATATGATGAGATTTCTCTCCTAATATCCATTAATGTGGGAGTGTAGTCTACTCAACAAGAACTTTGTCAAAAATCCAACAAAAATAAAATAATGTAAACTAAAAGCTCTAATGATAAAGCATTAATTTTGCCCTAGTATACTTCAGGCAAGAGTTTGCCTTTTCTATATCCTGAATAATTAGGCACCAAGAAATGCATCAAGGTTTAGATGCATGTTGTTTTTTGATACAGACAATATTCTACTTTAATTTAATCTAAATTATGGAGAGGGGGATTCGAACTTGGGTGCAGAATGGGGAGCTAGAACATCTGCAATCTAGCCAACCTGGTTAAACCCATGTCTTAGATTAATGTTGTGTATTAGTAATTTATCTATATTTTCTAATTTTTCTTCTCTCAAACCAATATTCATGTTTTAATTCATGACATATCAATTCTCTTTTTCACTCTCAATTTCCATCATGTTTCACACCATCATATATGTTGAAAATATAAATATGAAATAAAGAAATGCATTTACACATAATTTTGGGTAAAAAAGGAAAGTCTCATTCTTTATGGGTCCAGCCAGCCATGGCGTCACCAACAAAAGGAACCACCACCAATACAAAAAGCTTCCCATCATACTTCTTCAGACCCCACCACCATATCCACCCTAGCTTGGAACCAATATATATATATATATATATAAAGCTAGCAGCTCAAAAGGGTACACCACAGAAAAATTGACCAATATAGTCTAATTTGGTTATGGATAAAACCGTGTGTCCCTCATTATAAACAATTGGAAGTATCTTATGACACTATCCAAATTGATTTTTCCTAATCGAAAAAGAATACAATAAAGTATCACGATCGAGAGGAACTCGTATGTAATGCATGCAATGCGTGATTGATTTGGAATATATTATTATAATCACATCTTTGATATATATAAGTATTTTTTAGTCACGATGAATGGTTTAAATTCACAGTCAATTTGACAATTGAATCTTGATAAGAAAGAATCTTATAAACCCGTTAAAGATTTCAAAAAATTGACTTGAAATTTAAGTTTGAGGACCTCTTTTTCTCTCATACACTAACTTTCCACGCACATGGATAAGGCATGGACTCGCAGCAACAACAGTCGCCACCAAAAAGGAGCATATGCATACTATTTTCCTCCCACACACATACATCACACAACAAACAACATACTCATTAATTCTCAACCTCATTGTTGTAGAAACATGAAGATTATCAAATCCTCACAATTCTTGTGGTTTGAAAAACATATTGGCAAACACATTCTCTATGTGGGTGTGAGTGCTAAAGTCCACACGTAAAAATTTGAACCACTTCATAACTTTATTTATTGTCTCTTTCCTTTTGTGTCCTTAAATTCCCCATAATAAAATAAAAATAAAAGAAGTGAGGGGGAGATTGCTTTTGGAGGGTGAGAGGAGGGGAAACAAGACAGAGATACCTACCACGCCTATAATCTTGGACTTGAAGTATATTCACGAGAATCTTGTTATATTCTTATGAAAAATTATAAATGAGAGTTGGCCCCCACCACTGGTTTTTGCTAATTAAAGACGATTCGAAATTCACAGCTTAAAATGGGTCCAATTTCCTTGAACCAGATAACCCACCAAACTGTACCCTATTCTTTGTCATTTGGACTGTTTGGAGACATGACAAGCTTATTTTCCAATCAATTTTCGACAACCAAAAAGCAATAAATTGACACCCTTTTGTTTTAAGAGGAAAGTTGATTGAATGTAACAAGTAACAACCTTTTTCTCTTCCTTTTTTGTGTCTGCAAAACAAGTAATAAATCTTTATTTTGTGTTATTTTCACATGATATTTATGTAATCATCTTGTTGATCTTCCACAATCATGGCCTTTCACGTCAAGAAGTTATCAATTTTTTAATTACTTGAAAAAGAGAAAGAAAAAGAATGCCCACCTCATCCGAGACAGACACAAACATCTTTTCATGGTCTGTAGACCCTTAGAATTATTCAAAAAATTCAGCCCCTAATTCAAGAACTTTGCTTTTCCGCCAAGCTCTTTCCGTGAGCCAGAAAGCTTTCTCCCATGCAATATTCAAAAAGATTGAGAAAAATGGAGACTTTAAGCTTTTCCTTCTTTTGACTCACCAACCAATTTGCTATAATTTGTCCGGGGAACAAAAGGAACTTTCAAAGATTTTTTATGATCTTTCTGGGGGAAAATCATGGTGAGGTAGGGGTCCAATGGTCTATTTCATGCATGAGTTAGGAAGCAATTAGGACAATAACGGGGTTTATGTTTCTCCATTACCCACATTTATAATTCCTCACCGAACCCTTGTTTCTTTGACATAAACAGTAAATAAAGGAAAGCAACAATGATTTTCATCTCAACACAGGTTTTAAACGACCTAATAAGTTTTCCTAGTAGAAGGTTGAAGATTTTTGCAAATATAAGTAAAGGCTCGTTCTTAAGTACTACTTCAATGTTGTAACATGTTTTTCATTTTCTAAACGCATGACAAACATGAAACATTTAAGTCACAAAAAGCAATCATATGATTTAGGCTTATAGTTTTTACACGCGAATAAACACTCACTTATGATTTACAAGTGATTGCAAGTATTTAAGGGTTCCGTCTATGATCTATGAGTGATTACACATATCTCGAATTTATCTTTAAGGCCTTATAACTAATGAAGAAGTGGATGACAAAACTCTCTCTCATTACCCAAAGGTCGTGCATGGCAGAAAAATTTGTATGAAATGGGAATAACATTGTTTTGCTATTTCCGGGACAATCATAGTCTGTCACGTGAAAAAGTTATCACGCATGACTTACTGTGATTGGCCAAGGATAGCAAAATAGTGATATCCCCATTTCATAAAACGTGCATGGACTCAAAGAACAAGCGTAAGAATTTGATTGGTCCATATCAAATGCCTGGACATGGAGGTCTGCTGGGATGGTTTTTTTTAATCAAAATATAGAAAAGTCAAGTTTATAGCTCAAGGCTCATGAACCAAAGCCATACAAACTACTGCTGTTAGGCCTCAAGCACGACCCAATCCGGGGCTTGGGCTCAGTTTGTTTACTAAACAAGCGGATCGCTCGCAGCCCCGATATCTCTGAAATTCATTTTTTCCCTTTCCTCTCCCCTTTCACAGTAAACAGCCATGAGCTAAAACTGTAAGGTGTAACTAAACATCTACTAAATTCCTATACATCACTCATTTCACGATTTGATCCCAGAAGAAGCTAATTTTTATTTTCTTAAGCATATTATGAAGTTATAAAGTATAAACAGACACATACTTCCTCTAAAATGGTAGTTCTGTTTCAAACAAAATAAAGAATGTAAGAGAGAGAGAGAGAGAGAGAGAGAGAGAGAGAGAACCGTTATCTGCAGCACATTACTATATATTTCAAAGTATATAATTCACACAAACTCAAGTACTTCAGTTCTCATATCCCGCAATAAGATACATTATAGGCCACAATATATTAAAATAATACATATATCATCACTGGTAATGTGACATTTTCTGGCTGAGCTGCGAGACATGATGCAGCAGGCAACAGGTTGCACAGCCTGCTATGGCAAAGGCGGCACATGTATTAATGGACCGCATCCTCACCAAGTGCATACCGGAGGCTCCCAACGGAAAGAACATAACTTATTTCTATACCACGGTAAAATAGATACAAGTGAGGTACATACAAACACTTCATTTTCCAGGGAAAACCGCCCGTAGCCGCTCTCTTTGTCGACTTAGAATTCGATTGTTTGGGGATGTTGAATTCGTTCCCAAACCAGCCTGCCGCATCATCTCTGCATCATGTAGGTTCCATTAGGATCATACATGCTAAAAATCATGTACTTTTCAAACCAAAGTTTACAAAGACAAGATCTTAATCCTGCCAGAATGAAAAATTATACAATAAAACTTGCCTCGCTTCCTCTCCAGCTCTTGATCAAGCTCCTCTTTCCACTTCCTTTGCCTCTCAGAAAAGCTTGCGCTGAAATTAAAACGATCTCCATCAAGTTACACAGAAGAGTGCAGGACATAAGCTATTGAAAGTATGAAACACCAAAGACAAACCTTAGACTAAATGATTCTTTCTGATCATCAGGAAGCTGTTTCCATTCACTATGCTGAGGTGGCTGAATTTCATGCAAGATTCGACTGTGCACACCACTGGTATTTGATATATTTTTTATGTGTTTCCCAGGGCCTGCAGCATCAACTGCTGTAGAGAATCTTCTACTAGGTGCGTGACTGGGTGACTTACTTTTAGGAGGTAAATTCAGATTATTTGAAACACGAACACAATCTGCATTTCCAATTGCACCTGGAGGACCAACTCCATTCATTGAGCTAAAGAACTCTTCATATAGAGGTGTTTGCAGCTTCTTCAGATCTAACGCCTGATGTAGTTTCATGGAGCAAGTTTAAAGCGTTAAACTTTAATAGACAAACTCTGAGAAAACATGGCATTGCTAAAGCATTTCACCATTAATTTATATGGCAAAAATTTTGGTGTGCACAAAAAAGTACCTTTTCATCCAGGAAGGCTCTTATTTTTGACTCTGTAACTTCTTCATCATCCTCAGCTGATGGCCCACAAGGAAATGAGAATTCACTCTCCACCTTATGAGATGCTCCAGTGGTTCCATAAGCCTCGTGTATTGTTTGACAAGGGGAGAAGTTAATTCCACTTCTCTCCAATTCCAGACTTTCATCAAACTTGCGTGGCCAGTCGTCAGTTGGTTCACACATGGGATTGAAACTCTATTTCAAATAAGCAAAACATTCATCACAATTCAAGCTAATTACATTCTGAATGATCTAGAAGGAAAGAAAAAAAGTTCAATACCTTGTTTAAATCGTCAGGTCCAACCACAGATTTGAATTTTGCAAATGAACCAAGCATAATGTCATCCTTATCATCAATCTGACACATATCGTCATCATCATTATTGGTTGCTCCCCAACGGGAGCCTCCTCCTGAAAAACTCCCTGGATATACAGTTGAGCACCTTACAGTACCCATATCACAAATATCCTTCAAGCCTGCACAGGTAGACCTTCTGATCGAAGGGTTCATGCTGAAGTGTTGATATAGTTTGAAGAGGCAAGAGTGTCAACCAGTAATAATTCCAAAAGTACAAATTGATAAGACTTACAAGTTCTTAAGATCTGTCCCAGGTGTTGCCATCTCGTTTCCAGCTTCCTGATAAAACTCATCCATTAACTATTTTTCGGTTTGGTCGTTATTGACTATTGAAAATGATAATGATCAAACAGATAGAACAGTTGAGACAATAAAATTAAAATCAATTATACTGACCATAAATGAAGTGCGAATTACTGGACGAGGTTCCTGATAATCCCCAGTGACAAATGGATGCTGCACATGACCAACAGAAATTGTCCCATGAATAAATAAATAAAAGAAAATAGACCTTCACAGATGTGCGTGCTTTTTGACAAACACAATTTTATTGTTTTTCTTTTCCTGTCCTTGGAAAATGAACTACCAAGTCAAATATCTAGAATTAAAACCTGCAATCGCATGTATGTACGATTCATTCCTGGTTACACTATGAACAATATGCAAGCAACATAATCCGCCATTCAAAATTACCTGCACTAACTCTGACGCAGCACACCTTAAATTAGGTTCCCTGCCACCACATTATTGGGGGTAAGAGTTGAGGAAAAAAGTATAACTTACTGACATTTGTTAGAAAGTAGGGAAAAGTAGAAATCATAGTTTTACTTCTCTAGACATTTTAACAGAAAATCCTTTGCCTCAGCGGAGAGATGCTCGGGGATGGGTGGATGAGATTTTGTTGTTCCAATATGGAAGAGAGCAGCGACCTGAAAAGGAAAACCCTTATCTTAGTCTGCAACCTCTTGGGGGAAACCACATTAAATTAAAAATACTAGTCATGTTAAACAGAATAATCAAACTAGTAGTTGGGAAAAGCGGCTTGAAGTGCTACCTCCTGATACTGTTGGCTCCATGGAGGCTTTCCTGTAGCCATCTCAATCACAGTACATCCAACACTCCATATGTCAGCAGAGCTAAAAACCATATTCAAAACTAATAAGGTCCAAGCATAAGAAATAAAGAGTAGATAGGTTTAAACAGTTTCCCTTCACTAAAAAAGAGGAATCACATCATTCAATGCAGAAGAACATCTGATACATGCTTCTAATAAGAGATTAGGATGAGAAATGTGCTAAAGATTGTAGTCTTCTCGTGTAAATAGACTTAATACAAAAAATTAGCACCAGTATACCTTATCTAGTCAATATATACATCTAATACCAATCAAACTATAAAAAATAGTCAACTCTCTTAAATTTAATAGAGCTACTTCAAATCTAAATTATTAATAAATTAATAAATAGATTATAAAAAAACTTCTGATTAACATGTATCAAGGTATAACTGGGAACTGGGAATAATGTGAACATCCTCAGCATAAGAGTGAGTAATTGTCCTTACAAGCTATGGCCAGTCTGGAGAATAACTTCAGGAGCCATCCAGTATGGCGTACCCTTCATTGACTTCGCACCATTTATGGTAGCCTGTATTAACAATTAAAAGAACTAGTGATGTGTATGAAAAAATAATAAAGTCAATTATCAATAGCACATAATAGAAATGTCATTACCAGTTCAACAACTTTCTTCGATGCACCAAAGTCTGCAAGCTTAATGCACCCCTTATTATCAACAAGGATGTTTGCACCCTATACGAAGCACGCCCATTAATAAGTGTGAGAGAGAGAGAGGTCAGTTTATACTCTAAATTAACATTAAATGGTGGGCATGGGGAGGTACCTTGATGTCCCTATGCATAATTCCATTCTTGTGAAGATATTCAAGACCCAATAACAGCTGCTTTGTGTACATTCTGATAACCTATACAGGAAACATTTTCTAGATGTAAAATTGACATCCCAAACGACGGAGGTCAATTGTTTAGAAGTAACAATTACTTACAGACTCGGGAAAGGATCCAAATTTCCCCAAGAGAGACGATATGGATCCACCAGGCACGAATTCCAACAGAATATTCAATGAATCATCCTCTCTAGCAGTCCCCAAATATCTCTAAGAGAACAACAACATCGGAACAGTAAGACAGTAAATAATCACCATCACTTCCATAAAAGAAAGCAGAAAATCATACTCACAACAATGTTTGGATGTGAAAGATTCTTAAGAAGCTTCACTTCCTCCTCCAACTCTCGAATATGAGCCTGATTTCATCACATTAGAAAAACAAAACTGCAATCACTTAGTTTCAAACTGAAAATTTGTAACATTATTTCACAACTAAACTTACTTCCTTCATTTTACTAACATTTTCATAGTATCTACAAATGAGTGCATATATTAATTGCAGGTACACCAAGAAGAATACAAGCTCTATCATCAAAATGCCTATTTCATTCAATGAATTATCAAATTTTTGTGCTTCCAAATGCAAACTATGCAATATCCAACAAGAATAACAAATACTATAATCCAAAATTAAAACTTCTACAAAAAGAAATGAAATTTATTCAAAATCAGAATCATGCCTGTGTCTTCTCCTTTGAAGCACTATTTGCCGCAATCAACACCTGTAACAAGCACAAAATCAGTACCAAAACATCAAAACACCAAAACACCAAATCCAATCTCGAAATTAAGTAATAGGCAGACCTGTTTCACGGCTATTAGCTCTCCGGAGTCAAGATTCATCCCCATATAGACCCGACCGAACGCACCGGACCCAATCAACTCGCCCTTGCGCCACCGAATCGGCTGCGCGTCATCTTTCGAAGCAGCCGGAGGAAGAGCACGAACCGGAGACTTGGAGAACAACCCGATTCGCGATTTTCGGATGCTGGAGCCGATCTTCCCGACCAGGTCACCGAACCCTCCTCCGCCTCCTCCGTCGTCCCGGCGCTGGGTCCGAAGCACCAGGGACTCGCGTAACAAGTCGACGAGGTCTTGCATCTTTGGGGCTCGGTGGTGGAGCTGTACGGCCAGAAATGTTAGGGTTTCTTGAGGTTCATTCGATTCTTCTACTATTGATTTAGGGCCGTTGAGGGTTTGCCTGTCACTCTGTGTGGGGAAGCAGGAGAGTGAAAATTTTGAATGGAGGGAAAAGGCTAAGGGGATCTGTAATTCAAAAAATTATAAAAATAGATAAACCAAACGATGACGTTGTGAGTGTTTGTTTTGGGATCTATAATTTGCCCTAACTTTAAAGAAGACTATTTCATTTTCACCCAACAAAAAGGGATTGTTAACATATTGGGCCCTCTTTGTCCTATTTTATTTTTGGGCGGCCCTAATTTTTGAAAGCTAACATAACGAACTGAAAACCAGCACAGATAGCCTGGTGATAGAAGAATGAGCATGAAACTTTATAGCTTTGTGTTTTGAGTAATACCTTTCACTTACCAAAATTAATCCGTTGTTCAAATAAAGGTATAATCAGATAAAAAGGTATTAAAGACGTTACTAGCGCTTTTTGAATGTCATTATGTACTCCTATATCGTCTATTTCGTTTCTTTACCTCGCTTATGAAATTTGAATTCAGAACATCCTTCAACAAAATATAAAAACTACCATTAAGCCAAACGTAATGTGCATTATGGGAGCCACCTATAACAAGTAGGTTCTAAAGAGAATTGTTTTGACAGTTTTGGAAGTGTCAATGACATCTTCCAATCTGACAAAAGAAAAGGAAAAAGAATTAACATCTTCCAAAGGTAAATAAGGGAAGTTCATGAACATTTTGTAACCCAAATAGGCTTTTCGGGCATCCATCCACCCGTTTGGAAAACGGGTCCTAAAAGCAAAGAGACAATGAGAAAGAAGAGTGTTCACGTTTCCGCTTCCCAAGAAGATTCACAAACTATGAGCAACCCGTCCCAATTGGTCTCTCTCTCTCTGCGTCACTTTCAGTTGCTTATTAACTGAAAGCACACCATACTATATTATGGACCTACCCAGCTCCTCATGAATTGCATTACCTCAGCCTTTTTCACTTACAAATCATAGCCTTCTTCTCTTCTTCATTCCCTCAAAACCCAATTCTCTCTGTTTTTTTATAAGGCCAACTTAAGAGAGAGAGAGAGAGAGAGAGAGAGAGAGAGAGAGAGAGAAGATGGGCTTTGATCTTGAATCTGTCGCAGAGGCAACATCAGGGGCCATTGGAGCTTTGGTTAGCACCACCATCTTGTACCCACTTGATACCTGCAAGACCAAGTATCAAGCTGAAGTCCGAGCTCACCATCAGCAAAAGTACAGGTTGATTTTTCAGCCTCTGCTTTCCACATAATTGTGTTTGATAAATGATCCTTTTTTTCTTCCCATTTTGTTCTTTTTTTGTTTTGTTTTTTTCACTCTAGTTCTTTTCTGGGTTTTCATTTATGGTAATTTGGGTATAATTGTTTCTATGACTTGAGCTTCGTGTTGCCCATATTGCAAATTCTAATGGGAATGTAATTGCAATTTACCTTATTGGCCGGCATGTTCAAAGTTCTAAGCTTTTCGCTTAGTCATTTACTATAATTAGACTCTTAGAGCATAGATGTAGGTGTTTTGTAGAGTTGTCAGCAACCCCTAAGCATCTACAAATTAAGTCAAATAAAGTGTTATATAATGCTAAATTAAGATGAAAAACAAACTCGAATTTTTATTTATTGCTCTCCGTGTGTCCAATGTGCCAAAAGATTATTCACATAAGATCTCCTATGAGCCTATACAATTGCTTATTTATTATGTTTAAACAGTGTTCTTCTATATGACTATTCCTCCAAAATGTTATCTTTTAGTCTCTTTCATTATGATCCAGGTATGCCCTCAATAAAATCAATGAGATAAAATTCCATGAACTAAAGCTAGCTAGTTGTGATTAAACTTGTTTGATCCAGGTCATCACCGAAGAAGTTCTTTCTTGTTTCTTCTGTTATTTAGCAGAGTGTTATTTGGTATATAAGTTAACACCTGACAGTATTCTGTGTATATCTCTTAGTATAGAAGGAAACTTGATTCACCATATGAAGTTTTTCCAATGCTTCAAAATATTCTCTGTTGAAAGTCAGCTCTTGTTTTACAGCAACAAAATATGTCAAAAGAATTTGTGACAACTGCTATTTCCAATGAATCATAAGGCAACATTCACCTGAGATTTATTTACTTTTTAAAAAATTGAATTTCTCTGGCATTTGCAGGAACATTTCTGATGTTTTATGGGAAGCAATTTCTACCCATCAGGTGCTTTCTTTATACCAGGGCCTTGGGACGAAGAACTTCCAGTCCTTTATTTCACAGTTCATCTACTTCTATGGATACAGTTTTTTTAAGAGGTTATACTTGGAGAAAAGTGGAAATAAAACCATGGGAACTAAAGCAAACTTGATAATTGCAGCCGCTGCCGGGGCTTGCACAGTGATAGTGACACAGGTGAGTCATACAAAAACAATGTTTTCCCTTAGTAAAGGAATGCTTGTTAGTCATGAGCCAAGTAGAATCAATAGACCTTTTCCAAACCGTATGCTATCAAAAATAAATTTCTACTAAAGCCCTCATATCCCATCTATATCTTCTTCATTATCTCTTATGGTTTTCAGTTACTAATTTTAGTCCTTACTATAAGATATTCAAGTTACTGAATTTTACTTGCAGCCCTTGGATACAGCATCCTCAAAGATGCAGACAAGTGAGTTTGGGAAATCCAGAGGACTCTGGAAGACTCTTTCAGAGGGAACTTGGATTGAGGCATTTGATGGTCTTGGCATATCTCTTCTTTTGACATCTAACCCATCTATTCAGGTACTTAAGTGTGCACTCTAGTGTACCATATACCGTATACAGGCTACTACGTTTATGGGTCACATGTATCATCTACTTGGTTTTGTTTGGATTTAAAATTGTTGAGGTTATTTTAGGATGATCTCTTTTTTTTTTTTTTAAAGTAGACTTTGGGTTGCATCATCAACAATATAACTGTAGATGCTAAAAATGATACGCATGGCTCTTTACTGAGATTTTCTATATTAATTTTTCAAATGCGTGCAAAATATTTTATTTTGTTTTTTTCTGGTGAAGGGAAGCTGAAGCCCAAACAAACAAAAAGAAAGTAACAAGGAACATCCCTGACTTGGGCTAAGCCTAATCTATCATCTGCCAAAACGTTAAAAAGAGAGGCACAAATAGATAAAAAAACATGCAAACCTAAAGCCAAATCATGGCCCACATTAGCAAGATGATTAGCAGCCCGATTTTCCTCTCTATGCACATGTTGCACCTGAAAAGTTCAAATATTTAGCTTGCAAGAAAAAGACAACTTAAGTTGAATCTTGAGCTGCTCTATTGTACAGTACACTGTATTTGATCAGCTAAAACAAAGACTGTTGAGGGGGCAGCTGAGCAAAAGAACAGGTACAGAGTCATCTCCAGAAGCTCTTTCTGCCTTCTCTGCTTTTGTATTGGGTGCTGTCTCAAAGTGTATTGCATCCTGCTTCACTTACCCAGCCATCAGGTGGGTAGTCAATCTTCTCTGTTCAGCACACATATAATTTATTATTATTCTTTCAAGAAAAAAATAGCAAAAACATGTTTTTAAATTTAGTACATGTACCTCCCTTCCTATCTGGTTTTTTTGTACGACTTTAATGGTAAAATTGGGTTATGAACTGCCACAGGTGCAAGGTCATGATTCAAGCAGCAGAAGAAGATGAAGAAGGTAACAAGGAAGCTCAAAACGGATCGAAAAAATCCAAAAAGACAATTTCAGGTGCATTTTTTGCCATTTGGAAAAGAGAGGGTCTATTGGGTTTCTTCAAGGGATTACAGGCCCAGATACTAAAAACTGTGCTAAGCTCGGCATTGCTTTTGATGATAAAGGAAAAGATCACAAAGACCACCTGGGTCCTATTGCTTGCTCTGAGGAGGTTTTTTATTCTCAACAAGAGCAGATTAAAGAGCGCTTGAATTAGCAATGACAGGGAGAATTGGAGTTTTACATATCAGATGCAATAATGCCAGTGGATGCTGGAAAAGTTTAGTTTCAAATCAACAAGGAACATATGGATTAGAGACGAGGTTTTTTTTCCTTTTCTTTTATGTATATTTTGTTTTTGTTCGTCATCCTGTTCACTTCGCTTGTCAGAAAAATGGTAAGATTGACATGGTTCCTTTATTAATCTTGAAGCAGAATTTTGTGTATCATCTACTAGCAGCATGTTATGAACCTTTAATTGGAATTATGACTTTCAGTCAATAAATTATAGGGATTGTGATTCCCATTATGAATCTTTGAACATGCCAAGACATGAGCTGTAGGACAGAGACCTAAGGACATTCAGATCGATATCAAATGCTTCTTTTAGGCCTGTGGTTTTGTTCTTTGCTCTTTGTTTCTAGCCTTTCGGCTTGTTTGTGTATTTGTTTGGGCTTTGCCCTCTATGTGTAAATCTTTATAAAACTCCGAAGTCTCGGGGCCAGTCCTGAAATTGATCAACGGAACGGTTTTTTCGTTCTTGGTAATTAGTCAATGGGGGTATTTTCAAATGCACTACAGGTTCCAGGAAAAACGCGGGGATACTCTATTGAGGAAGAGATAGGAAGGAAGCGCCTTGCATATGTCCTTCTAATGATTAAGTTGGGAATATTTTATTAAGTTTGTAATTTTATTCTTGGAAATAAGTTTCTTTGGATTTATAAGTAACTTCATGCTGGTGGAATCCCAGTACCATGTCGTGTTTTGAAATTTTTCATCCTTACCCATAAGGTTGAGACTTGATATATAGAATAACGTAATGCAAATCTTTATTTAAATGCTGATCAGTACAGTACAGAGAACGAAACAGTTGACGTGTTCTTTCCCCACTCGTATCACAAAACTTCTGAAGTTGAAAGCTCAATAACAATGGTGATACATCTGTTCAACAATCTACTATCAGTTACAACAAGAATGAAATTATTTCCACCGAAAAAAGAAAAAAAAAAAAAAAAACAGCTCTGATTGGATATTCATGTCTCTCCTATGTGGGAAAAGCAGAGAACTTGTTTTATAGCATCCTTCGACTGAGGTCTCTCCCTCCACAAAGACAGAAATAGTCGAGCAAATAAAGCGTATGGTGATCCTCTTGGTTTACAAATCGAAGATAAAACCCATCAGCAAACAAAGCAAGTAGGGAACCAAACTAATCTTCGGAACTGAACTCGCAGATTCTTCTGCAACTTGTGACTCTTGTGCATTCGTAAAGCTTCCATCTGGTGTGTTGGTGGTCAAAACAACAACAATCCAATTATCTTCAGAGCCAATTCCAATTCCTGTAAACTTGGTGTCATTAAGACTCTTAGAGTACTGAGACTTAGTGAAGTTGGTAAGGACCAGACTAGGAACCAGGCTGGGAACGCAAGCAGGCATTATGACCCCATCTCTTGTGTTAGAGACATTCAAATGACATTTGGCTAAAAGTTTCGGATAGTTGGAAAACTGAGGTTCATTGCCTTGTACCGTGTTGGCGCCTGTGGTGTTTGTGCAGGGTTGATTTTTGAATTGGTCAGCTATCTCATCGGCAAGGCACTCTGCATTGGCGTTCTTTGTAAGGATTGTCAAGTTCAAGGTGGAAGCCCGATAGCTGTTGATGTCTCGAAGAAGACTATCTTCCTCATCTACTGGAAAAAGGAGAGAGATGGAAAAACTCATTGTCAGGATGTGAAAGTCAAAAGAGAGATAATTACTTCCAAATATCACACTTCCACAAGACTAGACAATCATGCGGCAACATATCAACTTAGATTTGAGAGTGAACTTTTGGGTTAGGCTAGCAATGTATTGGTTCTGTTGTTGGTCTAATTCCACTTTGTCTTTTCAACAAGCAGTCTTGTATAAAATTAGCCCAAACAATGTGTTCCCTGAGTTCATGGAACTTCTTAAAAACTAGAAACAACATAGCAAAATAATAATTTTTTCTGAGTCTTCCTAAAAATATAAAAATTAAAAATAAAATACAGATCACAGACTCTGGGAGATGCTGAGTGTTAATTACAGCTCCAAGAAGATTTCAAGCAAAAGTGGACAGATTACAATCTACCCATTTGCCAAAAACTAAATCCACAAGATCCAGTTAGCTAAGAGGCACTTTCGATACTTTTATCTAAATCAGATCTCATCTGAGATGGGTTTCTATTTTTAAGAAATTTTGATAAATTAGCAACAAACCCAAAATAGAAATAGAATCATAAATGTAAAAACATAGAAAGAGAATGCATAACACTCGGTAGCATATAAATACTCCATTGTTATAAAGTCTCAAGATTTAGGCTGTTTTAGAAGATCAATTGCAAATTGATGGATGCTTGAAAAAGAAAACTTTACCTCCATCGCATTTCACTTGGTGGCTGAACAAAACAACGCAGGAAAGGAACAGTGGGAGAAGAAGACGCAGCATAGACGCCATTGTCGGTGAAGCAGCAGAATGGGTTTAGCTGGTGAATAATTTCTGGTGAGGTGGGAGTTTTAGTTTGTAAGTCTGTGCTGTTGCTTCAAGTAGAAGCTGAGACAAGAAGCGACTTTGATGAAGATGTCCTAACTGAACGGGACGACGACGTTTCTGGTAAGCCTTCGTTGTCAATACTTTGGAGTCAAATGAAACCCTTCTTTGTGGCTAGAGTCAAGCCGAACTCCAAGCGGGGATTAATCCCACTCTTTTTTTGGGAACATGCAAGACTTTTTTTTTATATATATTTTTTTTAACTTAACAAGGTGAAATATAGTTGAAGTTATCTAAGATTAATTGAAAGTGAATATCAAAAACAAAAACAACCACTGAATTTGTAATAGAGGGTTAGTTAAAAACTAAAGTAAAAACAAGATTATCACCTTTTAAAGAACTATTACAACATAACATTTGTGTTAAAATGAATAGTGAATGAAAAAGTTGTAAATTTCATTAGGAAATCATCCTTGGCTCTAACTTTATTTCTCTACCTAAAATTAACATTTTTAATTATGATTTATGAGTGTCATAATTATTACATGTGAAAAGTCCTGCAAGCTATGTGGCAATGCCAACTTCCAATTCTATTTGTGTCGGGGTTCGCTAACAGGTCTAATAAGTGGAAAAAGGTTTTGACTTGCAAATCAGTGCTCTTAGATTCGAACTCTCATGACATCTTAATAGTGTGTGTACGGGTGGGCATCGAGACTAAAAAACCAGAACACTGAGTCGCACCAGATGGAAAAAAAAAAAAGGAAAAAAAACCATGTTAACTAAAAAGTCAACAAATCAGCACCAAACCGAATCAAACCAATTCCGGTGTCGCTTTCACACCTTATAAAATTGGATCGGACTGACTGCATATTTTTTTTTTTTAAAAAAAATTATTTAAGTCCAATGCTAAATTTCTAATCTCATAACTATATTTCCCCAAGCCCAACTTCAAGCACCTATCTTTTCTAGGCTCAATCATCTCTATTTGTTTGAAATTGGATAATTTGTGAATTTTGAAGCCCAAAAAATAAATTTTTAGTTGGAATTTGTTAAAAAAAAATTGAAAAATATATAAATAAATATCCAGTCTGAAACCAAAAAAATCAGAAAACGTACCGAAACCGATTTAAACCAAATCGGCCGGTTTCATAAATTTTTTTCACCAAAATCAGACCAAATCGCACTAGTTGAATAGTACCAGTTTTAGTGTGAGGTGAAAACCAGACCAGACCAAACCACACCCACCTCTAAGTGTGTGTGTGTGTGTGTGTGTGAGTGAGAAACTCCCTCTCTTTTGTAGTTTAGATCATCGCCTATATTAAAAAATTAATAATCATGGGTAGTGTTGTATTCGTAAAAGAACACAAATTAATATGTAAACAACCAATTAAAAATACCCGCAAGTGCACGAATCTATTGAGGTATAGATTATGTAAGTACGGGGTCGATCCCACGAGGAAATGTCGGCTTCCTATAAGTTCTAACTTGAGTACGTAAAGAACACTAATTTTACGCAACACACAAACACAGTACAAATTGGGAACTAAAAATGACTAAAGGAAGGTAAAAGAAAAAGAAACAAAACAAGAAAACTAAAGAAAAACACAAACACCATTTTCTATCACCATTTTATCACCACTGTATCACATGTGAATAGTGAAAATGAACAGTGATGACCGGTCGTTTTTTGGCAGATTCGTTTATCTGTTTTTCCAGTTTCGACCTCTATCCAGTGTTTTGCCTATAACTTTCCAACCGTTTATCCAAATTTCAAGTTCTTTATACGGTTGGATTCAGCACAGAAAATTGAAGAACACATCGTGGACCAAAAGTCAAAAACAATCACGGAAACAAACAAAATTTAGCAAATAAAACACACAATGTGTCAAACACACACGCACACACACATTTAAGGGGGGGGGGGGGGTGTTTGGTTTGGTTCAAGTAACCTAATTCTATTGCATAAAAGTAAATGAACCTTAAATTTAAATGAGAATAGCAGAGAATGAAAATCAAAATGTGAAATTAAAATGTAACAAACACTAGGGTTTCAGAATCCACCCTAAACAATTCCATCCATGTTCATGGATACTCAAGTGATGAACTCTAAATGTATTGATGAAGATGTTCGCAATCAAGACCGGGACTAGTGGCTCAAGACGCATTGATTCTCTCTAATATACGTAAAGTGCAGGGCTAGTGCTACAATACTTGTGCCTTCCCTATAACCAAATCTAGGTGTGCTTAGTACTTCGATTCAATTACAAGAAAAACCCATTAAGTTCAAAGAGAATATGAACATCACAAGAACCCTAATAGCATGATGTTTACATTAGGTATTCAAGAAACTAATTCACATGGATGATTCTTACTTCATCCATTTATTGCTTAGGAAAACATGAAGATACACATAATCCCAACAATCTCAAGAAGCATGCTTTCAAAGATGGCCAACCAAGGAAAAACACACATCAAGGATAGATTAATTTGGTGAATTGGAATTCATCAACAATATCTAGAAATTCACACACTCAAGCATCAAAACAATAAGGTTTTCATGTTTAGGGCTTCAACCTAAGCCCTAGCTATGGAGTTTAGCTACTCATACTTACTTCAAACACAAATTCAAAATAAAACTAGAAAGAAGTTACATATTTTGGAAGTGATGAGAGCTTGAAGTCTTCAATGGTGGAAGTCTTCCTCTCCCCCCTTGCTTGGCTGCACCTCCCTTCCTTGCTAGGTCCAAGCTCTCCAAAACCTGCTCAATCTCTCCCCAAGGATGAATCCCACGTTCAAAAGTTGATGCCCATTCCCTTTGCTCCCCTCTCTCCCCTCCTTTTCAGCTCATGCTTTTAATATAAAAATCAACCTTTTGTTAAAGCCTTTTTTCTTGTCCCCATGCCATGATGTATTTTTGTCCTCACAAATATGCTCTTTGTCTCAGAAAATCCACCTAACTAAAGTAATTTCTTGTTACCAAATGGTATGGTAACAAGAAGAATCAAGATGACACCAAGTGGGGGTGAAAGCTGGCCTAACACAGACTTCCAGAGCTGTGGTAACATGCTGAATTGGTTGGATAGGCTATACTTGTCCAATGGAGCTCAAATTTGGATATGTTGTAGTCAACATCCATTGGAACAAGTTTCATGAAGATCTTCACCTCATCCGAGCACCAGAGCATGATGATCCAAAACCAAGAAGTTGACCTACGAAAATGAACAAAATCAGAATTTATAACCAATAATGCACTTTTAGCTCATTTTCATTCTAACCAAGGTAAAACCTATTAAAACACAAAAAAGAAGTAAAAAGCTATAAAATGTCAAGAACTAACTCAAAATAATGGGTGAATAATATGATAAATCATGTGTAAAAATGAACCGAATAGGTAGTTCATTCAAGGGCCTTGGAAAGTAAGGTCACATGAAAAGAAGTAAGATGAACTTCTTGGGTCGAGCCCTAATTAAATATAGGAAGAGTAATCATAATGAGACTTGTTGGGAGTGAAAGTATGCGTGTGGTTCGTGCATAATTTAGTATAAGGTATTCGATATCAACAAACTCTTAATCTATATGTTTTTTAAAATATTAAAAGATATTACAAATTTGGTTGGTCCTCTCTCGTGAATCATCATACCTTTAAAATGCCTAAACAAACAATATCTATATATATTTTTAAGAATAAAGCATAAAATATTTATGAGCAACAAAAACATATAATATTCATGACTTATATACACAATCTTAATTTTTTGTGCATATATAACCAATTTTCTTACTGGTTGTTGCACAGTAAGAAGCTGAGCTGGCTATTGTTGCCTTGCGTGTCTATATTAAAGAGCAGCTGTACATTTCACTCGTTAGATCATTATAATTTTACTACTCCTTCATTCATTCTTGTTTGTTTTCCGAGAAATTTCCTCATTTCCCTTCCTTTGTTATGAGATCAAATTTTAAGTTCGAAGTTCCCAATTTTGTTCTAACCACTCGATCATTCATGGGGCTAATAATATATCTTAGCCTTCGTATTCCAGTCTAGGTAAGAGACTATTTTCTTTGGAAGTCTGTTCTTGCCCATTTACATGTGACTAAATGAGATGTTGGAGGAAACCATATAGGCTGTTTTGGAATCAGAGACATTTGGGGTTCGGATTAGGAATTAGCTTCATGCACTATCCCACCCAGCATCATTCAGCAATCTCATCGCTAGCTTGTAGCGCTAATGGTGGAGAATTGTCGAAAATATTAGAGTCTATGAAAAGCGACCGGTTGCTCTGGGAAAAACAACCTGTAATTTTGGTTAGAAGCTTCAAGTTTTATTCTCTGTATAAAGCAACTGGTCGTTTTCCAAGCAACTTTTCAGTCTTAAGTTGTATCTCATGATGCCTATACGTTTGAATTAAATATATGAACGTTAGGAATACTTCAAAAACATGAATATAAGTTAAAAGACACACTCTTAGATGAAAAGAGGTGTCCTATATGAAGTGGTACCTCTTGATTAAGAGGTGCAATCCAAAGGATTCATGGATTCAATTAGGTGCCATACAAAAGAGGCATGGATTCAATTAGGTGCAATACCTATTCAGAAAAGATACAAGCATAGAGGAGTATTCTCTGCAATAAAGACATGAAATTATATCCAAGAGATATAGAAAATATAAGAAATATTAAAGTTCAATTCCAATTATTCTCCATCTAGTTTCACAAAGTAAAACTTTTAGAGGTTTTTTAGCCTCTAGGAATCTTGAGTATCCTTGTTACAATTTTAAAGTGTGTTTGCAGTTGTCTGGTTGTGCAAGACATTGACAACATATAGCTTAAGCTATTCATTGTATCCACATGGCTTATTTACTTAACCTCTTTGCACACAAGTTGTGAGGGCAAATAAAGTTTGAAGGAGAGTATTCATACATGCCTTGAATCATTTTTCATCCTCTCATACTCATTACCATTCCTTCTTAAACACTCTTCCGTAAGCTATTCCCATAAGATTTGTAAACACAAATTTCCAACAGCTAACTGCTCTAGCATGGTCTTGTTTTCCTGAAAGATTGGCGAATTAAATACAGTTGTAGCAATAGCATCAATTTTTTGGTCTTCCCTTAGCTTCAATATAGCTATTGGATTTACAATTAAAGTTCTGTTCAAATTAACATGTGATTCAATTGGAGTGATGTGTTTTGGTAAATATATCATATAGTACATGGTAGAATGAATTTTTGTAGAGTAAGGATCACGGGACATACATCAAACCACAAAATTTTACACACCTTTAGAGCAACTCCACCCATAAGGGCTAAGTCTAGGGCAAGGGCAAGCAAAGGCTGCCACTATTCACGTGAATAGTGTCAGCCCTTGCATTTGTGGTTCCACCCATGAGGGCTAAGTCTAGGGCAAGTCTAAGGCAATTACTATTCATTGTACTTTATTTCCTATTTTTTTTTATACCTTAAACCATTAATTTTGATAATCTTTTGTAATTAAATTTTCGGATAAGATTTTTGGTTGTCACATGCCCATTAATTTTCAGAAAAGATTTTCGGATGAGAATCTTGGTTGCCACGTGTCTTATTCCAGATAAAATTTTCGGATATTCATTAAAAAAAATTATAATCTCAGATTTCATATAAGATTTTCACCCTCTAAAATTGTGTCACGTGTCCCATGTCAGATAAGATTTTCGGATATTTAAAAAAAAATTATAATCTCATATTTCAGATAAGATTTTCACCCTCTAAAATTGTGCCACGTGTCCCATGTCAGATAAGATTTTCAGATATGTTTAAAAAATTATAGCCTTGAGATAACCCATCCAATCCAATGGTCAATAATGCACTTGGTAATAGAGGTGCTTTAAGTTCTTTATTAATCCTGAGAGTTTCACGCCCATTCTAATATTTTAGAAAAACTCCATGTTGTACTTTCAAATGAACAAATTGTAACACTAAGAACCAATTATTAAAGGCTTAATTATTGTTTTACCCTTGGAACGGACACTCGGTCTCACTTTATCCCGTGAAATTGAAATTTTCTCACTTAACCCCTATAATCTCTAAAAATTGATGAAATTTTACCATTTTCATCCATTTCCGTCCAAAAAATTGTTAAGTGTGCTGATGTGGCATGGGCATTTTCATAATATTAGTTATTAAAAAACTTTAAAACCCAAATTAAAAAATCAAAAACAGATTTTAAATATTTTTGATTTTTTTTTAATTTATGGTTAACAAACCCCTTTCTTCCTCCCTCACTTCCGTCTTCTCTTTCTTCCCTTTACGGTCACCTCTATCCCTAAAGCACCCAGCTTAGCCGAACCACCCCACTCCCTCTCGGAGCCCCACTTCTCTCATAATTGAATTTTTTCCCATAACCTCACTTCCCATCTTCAACCCACCCCTACCTGCAGACCTCTCTCTTGCTCCCCCTATTACCCAACCACCACAGACCCCTTCCCTGACCTCCCCATGAGATCTAAGCCCACAAACCCCAATATCAATAACCCACCAACAATAACCACTTTGAGATTCAAGGATTATAGTCTATGACTCTTACTCAAATATTTGAGTATTTGCTTTTGTTGGGTCAGTTTGAAGAGAGAGAGAGAGGAGCTAAAATTACAAAAATGTTCGTGCCACATCAGCACACTTAACGGTTTTGTGGACGAAAATGGATAGAAGTGGTAAAAATTTCATCAATTTTTAGAGATCTTGCAGGTCAAGTGAGAAAATCTCAGTTTCATAGGATAAAGTGAGACCAAGCTTTGGTTCCATGGGGTGAAACAATAATTAAGTCATTATTAAATGACAAGTGGCTACTTGTGTCATGTTTACTAATCTGTAATTGGATTAAGATAAATTGAATAGAGGATGAATTGAATTGAGGATGAGTTAGATTGAGGAGAATTAGATTTCGGATTCCTATTGAAGTTGTTTACTAAACCATATGGATTGAGAGGAGTTAGATTCCGAATTCCTATTGAAATTGTTTACTAAACCATATGGAATTGTGGTAGGAGTTGTGCTAATTACTAAAGTGTTCTCGTTGGGTTAAAGTAGATGGCAAATTTGAAAATTTTAAAATTGTGTGAGGATATAATGGGTAAAAAAGATGAATTCCTAATGAGTTAGTTCTCCAGGAATTAGAATACCACCTCTCACCTAAGAATTGAATTCTAAATTTGTGTGAGCCTCATTTACTTTTTAATTCCTTAATGTGAAGTAAACACATGAATCCTCCATATTTGGAATTCAATTCCTGATGAGAATTCCAATTCATGGTTAGTAAACACACCATTGATGGTTTCTTTTCTCTAAATTGACCCTATAAGGGTTGTATAAAATGTCATGTTAAAATGAGCATATTTGTATAAAAAAAACTAATTAATCTTTGATGAAGCAAAAAGATGAAAATTTATTTCTTCATGGGCAGAAAGAAAGCCTTCCACAAAATTTCAGCTCTAGATTTCATTGCATTTTGGCACTAGTTCAAAATCTTTCATATGGGAAAGGGACTCCAGTTCAGTTTGGGGGAAAGTATCACTCACGAAAAATAGAATAATAAATTGCAACTTCTAATCTCCTACGTGCACAAAAATCTCCTGTGGAGTCGAGGCAGCCCCTTATATAGCATATTCTTTGATTCGTAAATTCCAAGCAAGTATGAGGGCTAATCTGTAATTTCAATTCTTCTCTGTGAGTGGAATAAGACAAACACAATATGTAACTGGTGGATGCAATTTAGTCTGGATAACGTGGCCCAATCCTCCAATAGCTAGCAAGCATACCATGTAAATACAGAGCTCTGCTGCTCTATTCCTCATATATACAACCTTTCCATTTATGCATTTCCAATCTTCTCCTTGGAATTAAAATTCCAAAAATGGCAGTGTCAGCTGATCATTGCCGGATTTCGCTCTCCGCCCCAAGCCAACTGCGTGGGGCTGCCGGATTTTCGGGGAGGAGCCAGAGGGTTGTGAAGTTTTGCAATGGAGACTTGATGGGGAAGAAGCTGAACCTGACCCAGCTTCAGCTTGGGGCTGCTAATGTTAAAAAGAATGGTGGGGTTGGGCAACATGTTTGCATGTCTCTCACCACCGATTTGCCAGTTGGCGAGGCCAAGGTGAGCATTTCCAAACTCACTACATACATACTGTCCCTAAAACATATACATGCATTGCAATTTGCATGCAGATTATGAATGTGCCTAAAACATAATTTGAATAGTCATGAGCATTGCTATTTGCATGTATGATTTTCTTAATATATTTTTATGAGATTTTTAACTTCTTTTTCCCCCACCACCACATCAAATTCCAAAAGGCAGCATTTAAATTCTAAAATCTTACAAGATCAATTGTTTTCTAAGTTCAAAATAAAATATTTTTCAATCAGTTAAGACCAGCATCCATCCTTTTATAAGAGGAGAGTTGTTATGTTCAAGGAAGTAAAAAAATTTACTCCCACTATATTATGATGTTTTCAAATTTTATACTCGATTCGAAATCAATTGGTTAGAAAAGTGAGGCACATTAAGTTCGTACACGAAACTGTGCTTTTAATGGGGTTTTGGTTTGAGATGAATTCAAAATAAAGAAATTGAACTTACACCATTAAAATGGGAAATGGATTAAAGCACACAAAAAATCAGTTTGGGCTTTGATTTGATGAGAAGCCCATGGTGTGATATTACTAGCCCAATTAAATATGCACATGATAATATATGGACTTTGATATACGGGCTTGGGTGCATCTAACAGTTGAGGGACATAGATTTAGAGAAGCGGGACCCACGGACAGTTGTTGCGATCATACTGGGAGGTGGAGCTGGTACTCGGCTTTTCCCACTCACCAAGAGGCGCGCCAAACCTGCTGTAAGTCTCTCAACTTCACAAAACTTACCTACATCCCACTGTGACAAATTTCGAACTAATCACGTATTGTCACACATTCTAATTTTCCCATATGAAGTGGGTAATTGGTTTGAGATTCCAGTACAGTGAAATCTCCATTTCATGGAAGTTTTTTCTCCCGTAATGGCATTTTACAGCAGTTGATAAAACAATGTTAAAACTCAATCCTATTTGTGTTTTTTTTTCTGTTCTGAATTTTGTTGGGTTTCAAGTCCTTAGACACAGAAATGGAGTGGATTGGTTTTGTTACTGTTTCTGCATTTTAGGTCCCAATAGGGGGAGCATACAGGCTGATTGATGTGCCAATGAGCAACTGCATCAACAGTGGAATCAACAAAGTTTATATCCTCACTCAGTTCAACTCAGCATCACTCAACAGGCATATTTCCCGCGCTTACAACTTTGGCAGTGGCACCAGCTTTGGCGATGGTTACATAGAGGTATATGTTTCAACAAAATCATCAAGTAACTTTAACAAAATGTTGCACAGACCACATAAAGAGTCTAGCCTCTCTGCATTTATAAATTATATTTATGACAATGTATGTTCTGCAATATCACTTATAGCTCTTGTACTCCCTGCCAGGTTCTAGCAGCAACTCAAACTCCAGGGGAGGCAGGCCAGAAGTGGTTCCAGGGTACTGCAGACGCCGTGCGGCAGTTCCATTGGCTTTTCGAGGTACTAAAAAAATACAGGAATGCATTAAACAGATAACAATTTTTCAAAATGTTTTCTTTGTTTCTTATGCTTCTGTAAGAAAAAGTCAATGCACATCAAAGACAGAAAAATCTGAACTTCTTAACACTAAGTTATGGAGAAGTTGTAAACTTGAACAACTTAGAATGTGTGTAAGGCTTTCCTCTTGTCACAATTTGTGAAGGGAAATTGGGGTGGTTCACTGCATCAGGGAAGCCTTGAGTCTGTTAGCATTTGTCATATGTTGAATTAGTCTACTAGCTCATTAATGAATTAGTTTGTTTAGTCATTAATGGGATTGGTAGAATTAGGTTAGGAGCCTACCTTAATTTAGGGAAGAATGGTTTGGTTGCCTAATTTGGTAGGCTTGACCTTGGGAATTCAAAGGTTGGGAGCTCAAGGTATTTTGTCTTACTTGTACTTCCACTTGTATAAATATGCTTGCTTGTAATAAAAAGAAGAATCAATGAAAACTGAATACAAGTTGAAAACCAGAAAATTATCTTCTCTCATTTTCATATTCTCTTATATTTTCATATCCTAACTTCTCATGTTTTGGCATGGTATCAGAGCCTAATGACTAATCCTTAAGATCCTCTACCAAATTGAGAGTCGTTGGCGTATCTTCATGTTACTGTAAATTCTCTTGTTTCTCCTCTCCTCTATAATCAACATATTTTTCTTTCTACCTTAGCCTTTTTCGCAGCTTCTTTTGTCACTGCATTTTTTTTCCTTCATTTTCTTTCCCTTCCAGTATTAAAATAAAAATAAAAATTGTCATTACCTTGTTTCTGCTAAATTTCCTCTCTGTCATCTGTATGAGCAATAAGCCCCTGGGCCATGATGGCCTGATCTGTTTCCTTTGGGCAGTACGTCCCTTGATCACCATGATCCCTGTCCTCCGTGAGCTTTGTCACCGCTCACCGAGCCGTCGCCTTCCTCCGTGAGCCTCGTCACCGCTCGCCGAGCCTTCTCCAGCCGGCCTTTGTCTCTGTCGTGCCGTGCTTCTTTGTCGTTGGTCCCTTTGCACAATCGTTGGTCCCTTAACTGGTGTTGTTGCTCTCTTGCACATGTGCTGACTCTCTCTTTGTATTGCCGGCACTGTCCCGGCTCCTTAGCTTGCCTGTATCGCTCATGCAGCTCTGCTCAACTCTCTGTCTATCTCCTCATATCCCTATCTCTCTCTCTGTATCTCTGTATCTCTCCATTTTTCTGAGCAAAATACTTGCTCTCTTCTCTGCTGCACACTTTGGACGCCTGCCTGCCTGCCCTCTGTTGCCACACGTGATGTTCCTTTTGACACAATTTCTTTCACTTGTTTTTTCGTTCCAAGTATGGCTTTTTCCCACTTGATAAATGGGTTTCACTTCTCTTTATATTTTAAAATTGTTTTCTCACACCTCACACCACTTCTTCTGACTGCCCACAACTCTCTCACGTGCACCCTCACTTTTTCTTTCTCTGAACTTCCCTTTGTTTATCAAAAACTTGTGCTCCCTTATGTTTCTCCTCTTTCTTTTACAAAGGTTCTATATATTATTAAATAGCACTTTTTTGTCTCTCTTTTTTGGTGGGTTCCTTTTTTGTTTGTTTGTTTCTTATCACATATTGCCTTTCTTCATCATTTCCTCTTGTGCCCACGTGATAGGTGTCTTGCTTGTTCCCAAACATTCCATTTTCTTAATACTACTATTCTCTTTTTTATGGTTTCTTTTCTCACCACCAATCCCATACTTCTTATTTTATTCCCTTTTATTTCCTTAAATTATTTCTTCCACTCTATTTCCATACCATTTTTTGGGGTATATTTCTTCCCCCTCTGTTACCCACGTGAAGGGTGTTCTCTCCTCATCCCTTTGTTCTCATGCACATCATATTTGTGTGGGTAAAGTTTCTCTGCCTACTCATTTCTCCATTAAATATATATATGAAAAAGAAAAAAAAATTGCCACCTCTTCTCTTCATTTTTATTTCTTCTTTCTTTTTGGGTTGTTGCAGACTCCTCTCCATCTTTTATTCCTTTCCTCCAGTTGTCAGCTGCCCATCTCCATTCCACCTTTCCTTGCATTTGTTTCTGCCACGAGACTGCCATGTTTGAATCTCTTTACTATTATTTCATTTTCTCTTCTTTCAAATCTCGACCCTCTACCAGTGTCAGATTTGAGGGGGAGATAGATGCAACTTTATTTGGGTGCTGCAACTTTATTGTCATTACCGATGTTGCTTTCTCCAAATCTCGACTCTCATACGTCGTCGGATTTGAAGGGGAGTGACATTGCTGCTCATCTATTCCGCTGCAATTCTGTTACCTATCTGCCATGACTGATTCTTCTACATCTGAGCTTCAGTCAGCTTCTGTTTCTCAAGTGCCACTGCTTTTATGGTTCTGACAACCCCTTCTCTTTAGGGGGAGAGGAGGAGTGAAGAGAAGTTGTGTCTGCAATAATGGAAGTATTTGTGATGCTGCTAGTGTTGTTGTTGCTGCCTACTATATTGCTCTTGCTGGTGCCAGTGTCTTAGATTTCTCTCACTGGTGCCAGTGCCACTGATCATATGGCTCCATCGACCCCTTCTCTTCAGGGGGAGAGGGGGAGTGAAGAGAAGTTGCCTCTGCTGTTGCTACTGCCACAGTTGTCTGCCCTGCCTTGTCTTGCTGGTGCCAGTGCCTTATATTGCTCTTGCTGGTACCAGTGTTGCTCTTGCTGCTGTCAGTGTTGTTGTCTCTTGTTGAGGACAGTGTTGTTGTTGCTTCTACCGTGTTCTTGCCTTTACCGGTGTGTTTCCGATGTGGTCATGCCCGTTGTCCTTTGCCTTTGCTTGGGTTTGGTTTGCCTTGCCTTTTCTTGGGTTTGGTTTGCCTTGCCTTTGCCTCTGTTTCTCAAGTGCCACTGCTTTTATGGTTCTGACAACCCCTTCTCTTCAGGGGGAGAGGAGGAGTGAAGAGAAGTTGTGTCTGCAATAATGGAAGTATTTGTGATGCTGCTAGTGTTGTTGTTGCTGCCTACTATATTGCTCTTGCTGGTGCCAGTGTCTTAGATTTCTCTCACTGGTGCCAGTGCCACTGATCATATGGCTCCATCGACCCCTTCTCTTCAGGGGGAGAGGGGGAGTGAAGAGAAGTTGCCTCTGCTGTTGCTACTGCCACAGTTGTCTGCCCTGCCTTGTCTTGCTGGTGCCAGTGCCTTATATTGCTCTTGCTGGTACCAGTGTTGCTCTTGCTGCTGTCAGTGTTGTTGTCTCTTGTTGAGGACAGTGTTGTTGTTGCTTCTACCGTGTTCTTGCCTTTACCGGTGTGTTTCCGATGTGGTCATGCCCGTTGTCCTTTGCCTTTGCTTGGGTTTGGTTTGCCTTGCCTTTTCTTGGGTTTGGTTTGCCTTGCCTTTGCCTTTGTCGTGCCTTGCCTTATCTTTAGGGTTTTGTTGTCCTATCTGGCCTTTATTTGCCTTACCTTGCCTTACCCTTTCTTTTTAGGGTTTGGTTTTACCTTGACGTGTTCACAGGGTTTCTGTGTCCTTGCCGTGTTCACAGGGTTTCTGTGTCCTTTACCTTACCTTTGCCGTGTTCACAGGGTTTCTGTGTCCTTGCCGTGTTCACAGGGTTTCTGTGTCCTTTACCTTATCCTTGCCGTGTTCACAGGGTTTCTGTGTCCTTTACCTTACCTTTGCCGTGTTCACAGGGTTTCTGTGTTCTTACCGTGTTCACAGGGTTTCTGTGTTCTTTGCTTTGCCTTTGCCTTATTCGCATGGTTTATGTGATCTACCGACCAACCGGCTGCACTTGGATTTGGTGTTGCCACCGACAGACCGAAATGATTAACTTTAATGTGGCCTTTGCTCCACGTGTGGCCCACCATGTAGTGGTCCCACGTGAGGGGGCATGTTGAAGTGGATCGACATTTTATTAAGAAGAAGCTCGATGCAGACATATTAATGAAGGAAGTCTCTTGTTATAGCTTTCCACAACTCTCTTGGCAAGTTGGGCATTGGTGATATCTATGCACCAACTTGAGGGGGAGTGTTAGCATTTGTCATATGTTGAATTAGTCTACTAGCTCATTAATGAATTAGTTTGTTTAGTCATTAATGGGATTGGTAGAATTAGGTTAGGAGCCTACCTTAATTTAGGGAAGAATGGTTTGGTTGCCTAATTTGGTAGGCTTGACCTTGGGAATTCAAAGGTTGGGAGCTCAAGGTATTTTGTCTTACTTGTACTTCCACTTGTATAAATATGCTTGCTTGTAATAAAAAGAAGAATCAATGAAAACTGAATACAAGTTGAAAACCAGAAAATTATCTTCTCTCATTTTCATATTCTCTTATATTTTCATATCCTAACTTCTCATGTTTTGGCAGAGTCTCCAAACATAGTCCTGCATGACTGTTATAAACATATCCACCTTTTCCCTTCACACCCTTCAAATTGTTCGCGGTATAGAACTGCATGCCGGGAGCATGTGTCCACAACTCCAACACTCTTCCTGATTTCTTTTCATGCACCACAGATGCCTTTTTCAGTGCTTTGTCACCGTGTAACCATTAACATTAAGCACACAGTTGATATCATAACCATTTGGCAGTTTCTTGATCCTGCTTTTAATGGTCTGAGGTGAGCTGAAATCTAAGGTGTTTGATTCACTGGTGCAATCTTACCTGCTGGTATAAGCTGGCTATCCACTGGTGTGATACGGGACCGAAGATCTGTATATAGTGGTACAATACGTCGCTGCTGTTGTGGCCACCTACGTTCCAGAAAGCATGTTGGGCTAGATTCACTGGAGTAGGCTTGTTCAGAGCCATGGCTTTCATTGTTACAATCAACTGCTTGTTTCCTGTGAGTGTGTACATCACAGTGACAAGGATATCACCCGGAAATCCTCCTTCATCGTCAAAGCTGCGATAGGAGAATTGGATGCTAGGATTAGCACTCTCTTGTTCATGTCTTTTCACTTTCCAAATAACACGACTGAACCCTCTTGGACCACCATGAATCGTGTTTTTGCCGTCATTAGCAACTAGTTTGTAACGGGTTCCATTCAAAGTAAATGCAGCACCGCAAATTCTGTTAGCAACCCGACCAACAATGGCTCCAAAGGGACCCGAGGACAATATCAGCCAACTTTCCACTTTTGCCAGGGACAATGAGAGATACGATAGATGCACCCCAGTTAGTAAGCTTCACAGAGACGTTTCCTTTCTTAAATTCATATGTCCCAATCTTTTCCTTTGCTAAAGAACCATTGACAAGCCCAAAAGCCAGTAGGAATAGGAAAAAGTACAGAGGGATAGAGATCTTGGCCATTTTTCTTTAAAAAATGAAACCAGCGATCAGGTTATATATATTAAAGAGTAAGAGTCATTAAGGAGTATGCATTTGAAAACAAGAACTAATAACGCGGAGGTTACTATCCGAGCTTTACTTTGTTTGAAGTAGTTAGCTCTTGAGTTTCTTACCTTTACATAAAGGTGGAAATTGATGGTGCATCAATACTTTTCTTTGTTTCCCCCTTTCCATTGGTTTATTTCCAACAAATAGGATACTTATAAACTGTTTTATTTACGCATATTTAGAAAGTAAAAAAATTTCCTTCCCAATTGGCAGTTTAAAAAATAAGTAAATGACCAACCTGATATTTTCAAATGACAAGGTTGTCATAAGTGACCCTTCCATGCTTCAGTCCCTCCTTTTGATTCTTCTTTTCATAACCGAGCAAATTGTTCGAGCGAGATCATCTAAAATATGGAGGTATCATAATTTACACCAAGCTTTTCATGCCGCAGGATGCAAGAAGCAAGAATATTGAGGATGTTCTGATCCTGTCTGGTGATCATTTGTATCGAATGGACTACTTGGACTATGTTCAAGTAAGACAGAACCGTTAGTTTTGCTTCACTGAAAAGAATTCAAAAGGCCAATTCTCAATTATCAAAACTTACCTCTCAATTAATTTGCAGAATCATAGGCAGAGTGGCGCAGATATTACCATTTCTTGTTTGCCAATGAATGACAGGTACCGTATTCATTTTACCAAAGAAACCTCTTGAATTTTCCTTGTAAAATATTGACTACGAAATTCATATCAATATTCATAATATACTGGCTTGAAATTATTAGTGGTCATTTTCTCTTATGTATGAGTGCATTGGTTTTCAACTCTGATCACAATGGTGTATTGCTCATCAACCCTTTGAAACTTTCCTCTCTACTCTTTCCATGATAGCCGAGCCTCAGATTTTGGTCTAATGAAGATAGACAAGAAAGGACGGGTCCTATCGTTCAGAGAAAAACCTAAAGGAGACGACCTGAAGGCAATGGTAATACTCATTCTTAAGCTATTACTAGAATTTGAACTGGCATAGGTATATGAATACTTATATGCTCATTTTGCTACAAACATTAGGCAGTAGATACAACCGTTTTGGGACTTTCTGTGGAGGAGGCTCTAAAGAAACCATACATTGCTTCCATGGGAGTGTATGTCTTCAAGAAGGAGATACTTCTGAATCTTTTAAGGTGCTAATCATGCGTAACTATATACGAATTACAAATTGTAATATTAGTTCGATTCACATGAACATACATAAGCACAACACAATCACAACCCGCATTAAAGAAATTTGAGAACACTACACTAACTATTTGAGTCAGATGGCGTTTTCCGACTGCAAATGACTTTGGATCAGAGATAATCCCCGCCTCAGCTAAAGAATTCTTCATTAAGGTCTGTATCAGATCTCTGTCTGAGGATGATATACATGTTAACAAGGCATGCATGTATAGGTCAACAGTCTAAATTTTGAACTCACTAACCTTGCTATCCACTTCAGCATTCCATGATGCTCCTCCGTGAAAACCCTCTGTGCAGGCTTATCTGTTCAATGATTACTGGGAAGACATAGGGACCATCAGATCCTTCTTTGAGGCAAACCTTGCCCTCACCGAGCATGTAAGTAAGAAGCAAGATGGGGAAGCGACAAAAAATGCTTTAAGAAATTTGCAATGCTGACCCTTCTAATGTTCCTTGCAAAAGGAAAATAAGCTTTCGCTGTCACAGATGAATATAATGCTTCATTTTTGCATCTTTCAGCCAAACAAGTTCAGTTTTTACGATGCAGCAAAGCCGATGTATACTTCAAGAAGAAACTTGCCTCCATCAAAGATTGACAACAGCAAGGTTCGTGAGCTTACTTTCAAGATGTTACATCATTGACACACATGATCATCCTGATAAAAATCAGGAACATCCTCGTGCAATCAAGCACAGATAACTGCATTATATAACATTCTGCCCACTTGTGCAGATTGTTGACTCCATCATATCACATGGAAGTTTCATAACTGATAGCTTTATAGAGCACAGTGTTGTCGGTATCAGATCTCGAATAAACTCAAATGTTCACTTAAAGGTTTGTCCCATAAATTCCAGAGAATATTAAGCTCAAGTTGTTAATGAAATAACCCAAATGAGTAATTCATACTGGTGTCTATACTCTTATGATTGGCAAAATGCATGCAGGACACAGTAATGCTTGGAGCTGATTACTATGAAACCGATGCTGAAGTGGTATCACTATTTGCTGAAGGAAGAGTTCCTGTTGGAATTGGAGAGAACACACAAATCAAGTACAGGCTCCTTGAACCTCCACAAATTTTGTAAGTTATAAATGTTAAATAACTTCTTGCTCTCATGGTTCTTGATGTTATGTGCAGAGACTGCATCATTGACAAAAACGCAAGAATCGGCAAGAACGTCGTTATTGCAAACTCAGAGGTATAATGTGCTCTCTAGTAATTACATACAGACAATATAAAACGAGCAATTTGACTGCTAGGAAGGTGGAAAATTCAACGTTTCTATATGATTTTTGAAGTCTCAGTTCTTAGCAGCATTATGGTGCAACCAGGCTAAACCTTTTACCAGATGAGCTTATAAGATATAATTTGTGTTAGTCTAATTTGTACTTTGTGTTTTTGCATCGAATTGCAGGGCGTACAGGAGGCTGACAGATCTTCTGAAGGGTTTTACATCCGATCTGGTGTAACCATCATATTGAAAAATTCAGTCATCGTAGATGGACTTGTGATCTAAACTATCCCTCCATCCTTTTTAGTTTTTGGGTATATTAGGATGGATTGGAACTAAAAGAGAGAATGCAAAGTGAATCACCATGCATACTCATATCAGTAGAGCAAGACATTCTTGATGCGGATGTGTATAAACCTTGTTATCAAATACATTAAGCAGTTATATTTTGCAAGCTAATTGTGAAAATCAACTTTCGATAACAATTTACAGTTCATTCAAATGGAGTAAGAGTGTACATCAAATGACTTATGCAATTCATCCAATATATCCATGGCCTTGTTAGAGAGGACAATCTTGTCCATCAACAGTTAAGACAATGTATATGTTGAGGATGCAGAAATTTATACTTTTTATGAAACCTGAGGATTAAGAAAAAGGACTGATTGAACGTCAGCAAATGCTGTAAAGCATCATAGATTGATAAGCAATGCGGATCCAAAAATGATAACATGTACAGAATTTCACATTCTTGTCCCTGTTCAATTACCATTCAGGAGTAAAAGTTTATGGCCATTTTTCTGGTCATATAAAGCATTTATAATTACTTTGTGGTTCCTCATACAGAATTGTTCTTTAACTTTACCCCTTTCTCATTGTGTGATCCTCCTTCCATAAGGAAAGTGATACTTATTCCACCATAGCTCTGGATTTCAAAGTAAAATGGACTGAAACAGCTTGAAAGGAAGGGGCATTCTATACAGATTGAGATTAACATTGATTCTACACAATTAGCTCTTCGCAGTTAAACATCAATTCGTTTTCATATTTTTCCAAAACAAACCGCTCCTTTGAGATTATAATGCTTGTAACAGAGCATTTCTTGTCTGAAAACGGTTTTCTACCTGTTCTTCCAGCTCGATGAAGATAATCAATAGCAGTTCTTGGCAGATCATAGTTGTATATATGAGTAGTTTCTGGCAAGTCAAGCCCTCTGGCTGCTATATCCGTTGATACAAGAAGATAGCTGGCTCCTTGTCTCACTTCCTAAATTAAGTAAATAGACCCATCAGAAGATTTCAACATGAAAAGGATTGCATACAAAAGACCAATAGTAAATGGTAGCATATTTGGAAATTTTGGATGCTTTTAAAAGGCAACTCAGAATATCAAAATGTATTTCTGTTTGAGGTTTTCACACCCAAAACTTTGGGTGTCCATCTCAGTTTCTATCACTTGTCTGTCCACTCAGCTATACAATTGCAAATAATTAATTGCCCGTATCTGAAAATTCAAAATCTAATGACAATTTTAAACATTTTTAAGACCTGCCTTTATCATACGTCTGCTTTTCCAAAGATGGCATTACCTAGTAGACCTCAAAGTCGATCCCATATGACTATAAATTCATAAAAAAATCAAATATAACTAATACTACTTTAGTGGAATTGAACATGATTTACTGATTCAGACCAAAGAGAAACATGTAACTTACAGACAGAGAAGCTGCTCGTGAATTGAAATTCATGTCTTCTTCCAAAAGGAGGATGTCTGAATATCCCTCATATGAAGCCTTCAAGAAATTAATTAATAGAGTTGCTGACGGAGCATTTCCAGCCTTTTTTGACTTCTCAGACTGACCAAATAGATAAAAACTTATATATTAATAGAATGGAGAGCCCATCTATATAATTCTAAGGAACAAGAAAAAACAAATTTATATTATATCAAAACTTACAGATTGTAAGTTTTAAATACATATCTTTTCTGTAAGTTTTAAATACATATCTTTAACTCGGTCCTTGTCATATATGAACTATGTCTAAGTGACATCTTATTAGAGGTTTAATTTCTGGGTAAATAATTAATACAACTACAAAATACTTAAGTTCAAATCAGATTTGAACCCAGCTTCAGCACAAGATCATGAAAAATAAAATCACATAGAAGGATATGTGATGCAAACCTGCTCACCAACAAAAACAATAGCAGATTGTGGTGCATCCGACTGTAACAAGGACAACAAGGTCTCATGCCTTCTGTTTTTTAGGCATGTCTGTTAAGTATGAACAGAATTAGAATATCATTAAGAACATAGATGCTCCTAAACAATCTCAAAGAGGACAAATGGTGAAAAAAGTACAGAAAAAGCAGGATTATAACATGATTTAGTGACAGGTAAACCAGAAAACAGAATGGAGTAGATTACATGTTTTAAGAATTTTCTTACCACAAATCTATGATGTAAACATGATGGCATAGGCTCAACTGGATTGACATGGACATGAATTGTATCATTCTGTAAAGTACATACATACTGTTATGCAAAATACAAGAAACTAGAGGTAGCATTGTATGAAATCCAAATAAAGGTGACATGGAAACAAGAACTATATCAGCAAACCTTGGTCCATTTCTGCTGTATACACTTATCTAAAAAGATTTTGTGCTGAGGAATGGAAGCACTGGCAAAAACCGTCTGACGGGTATTGATTGATGAATAGGAAGTCAAAAGCTTCCGAACGGAACTGACTTGTTTGGAACTGAACATGAAATCAACCTAACCAAACAGTGAATATAAGACATTAGTTTATTCAAGAATCATTTTCAGACAACCTTGAATAACCTTTTAAACAACATATCACTCTACTCATAGAATGTCCCAGCTTCCATATAGAGTTGAAATTTCAAAATCTAAGCCACAAGAAATAGCTAAGGAACAATTAAACACCAAATTGCGTTCCAGTTTACCTCATCAATTACCAGCACTCGCATTGCTTCAAGCTTAATCATATGCTTCTCAAGCATTTGGCACAAACTCCCAATCGTTGCCACCACAATAGTAGGGGGCTCCGCCTGAAACATTGAACCACCGAATAAAGCTCATCATACAAGTACAAAATAATTCTTTTCGATATCATGTTAACAATGTTAGTATCTAGTCCATAACTATCAATGGAGAAAAACTTAAAGAAAACTAAATAGACTAGAATGTAGCACCTTTAACCAACTCTTGTGCCTCATCAACATTCCTCCATCTAAAAGAGCCATAACAGTACAGGATTTCTGCTCCAATTCGCCTTCCTTAGGCTTCGTAGCCAACATCCGAGCAACCTTTGTAACCTTGCACACACATAGAGTCATATTGTTCAACTCACTTAGAGGAAATGATCATAACCATAGCATACCATACGATACAAATACAACCATTGTAAAATTGCACAAGAGAATCAAAGTCTTAAAGTCTTACTTGCATGCCAAGCTCCCTAGTGGGCACCACAATGAGAGCTTGAACAGCTGATCTTCCAGCGTTCACAATAGAAAACACCAAAAGAAGGTATGTCAGCGTCTTCCCAGAACCTGTCTAGAGGACCAAAATTCACGGCAAGATTCAAACTTGGCTACAAAAACACACCTAAAACATCTAAAAAATCAAAGGGTTTACGAATTTGACCTGCGCGTGAAGAATACAATCGCGGCCTGAGAACAGAGTCGGCAGAGCTTGCCGTTGTACGGGCGTTGGTACAACGAATCCCAGTTCCTCCATTCTGAAAAGCACGTGGTCGGGCACGTGGGATTGGCAAATTTGGCGGAGGGTGAAGGGTTCTGGTTCGGAGCCAGCTTTGGTGGTGATAGGTGTGGAGTTCAGAAGTGCCTGTATTGGGCTACAGTTGGATACGAAGCCATTGGAGGAGAAGAGTCTAGGACTAGGGTTTAGGGATTGAAAGGGAAAATGGGCATGACGGGGTTTTTGAGAGGGTTTAGGGAGTGACAGAGGGAGAAGCTGAGTAGCTGAAAGTGTAGCCGTTGCCATTGACAGAGTAACACTCCAGTCTCTCAGTTCAGACTATTTTAGCGTGATTATCTCTTCGATTATATAGGTATGCCAAAGTAATTATGAAACTAACGCCTCTAGCCCAATAGAAAATGTCAATGACTCGTCGCATACCAATAATCTCAAGTTCGAACTTTCCTATAGAAATTTTTTTGACTCTTAAATATCATGCAGTCTTAACAGAATAATTAAATATTCATTTGAAATAATAATTAGTGGGGATATTCTTCAATAAACATTAAAGTTAAGAATTGATTACATACTTCTAATCTTGGGCGTTGAAATGCATTCATTAAATGTGTTGGTAGTCTCTTGAATGCAATTCAACGCCCAAGATTAGAAGTATGTAACCAATCCTTAACATAAAGTACTTATTGGAGAATCTTCCTAATTGGTGATATTAACTCTTTGAAGCCCTAAAATGTGCAACTTAAATAGTTTTATCTTTTATTTTTTTTGCTTACATAGTTTTATCTGTTATGTTGTGATTGCATTGCATGTTTATTTATTGTTGTTTTTTTCATTTAGTTTCTATTTTATATTACTAGATGCATTTTGAGGTATACAATTCATTACATCCTCTGATTAGGTGTATCATTTTTTGTTATCAATGAAATTCACCCGTGTTGTCGAATTTTTTTTGTAAGTTAAATCCAGACCAGTTCATTTTGAAATGACATCTTCATAATGTGTGTTAGAAAGAAAAAAATCATCAGCAAAGTGTTTTTTTAACAAATTGCACTCAACACCTCCAACTCTTACAAAATCAATCGAATGAAACTTTTTGCCGGTAGAGATCCACGTCAGTTCGAAGCTGTATGGGTGGAGTTGTTGGACGGTCAATCCAATGACGAGTTCGAGTTCTATTGAAGCATGTAATCAAATCTAACATAATTGGACCTTTTCGTTATGGCCCTTATACTTTTCTGCATTTCTTCTAAAGTGCTTCTTATTTGCAGAAATCTCTTTTTGCCACCCAAAATCACATGTCATGCAAGCTTAAATATTGCTTTGGATAGTTAGAAAGTCAAAAAAGCCTCATATAAAAAATACTTTGATTTAGAATGTGCCAACAACTTACATGAATTAGGTGTTTTATATTTTTTGACGATTTTTTTTTTTATCCTTTAGGTATAAGAAAGTTGCATTTTTCAGTTCAAGTAATGCACCTTCTTTTGTTTCTTTGGATGAGTTAGGTGGTGTGCTACTTGATTATAGATTTCACCAATAATGGCATAAAAGAAACCATACTTACTTTTCATGAGATGTATGTTGCCATTTGTCATTTCTTTGCCAGACTTTAGTTTACTTTAGCTCAATTTATTTAGATGGAAAATGCAAAAAGTTGATAAAACGTAAAAACGATTTTCAACCAAATTATTGCTAATTGTTAGAGGCAGACGTGGACTTAGTTAAGTTGATTATAGCAGGCGTGCACTGTACTCTACACCGAATTTGAATTCTTAGTTTAGATTAGATTAAAGCAGAATATTAGTTGTATCAACAAAAAAAAAAGAGGTAAATGGTAGAGAATATTTCTTATTGATTTATATTTAAGGCCTCAACCTGGCAATGGCATTAAAGGCTAAAAGGTTTATTTCTTGTTTAGTTTTTGGTAAGAAAACTGCAAAATAGTGGTTGCTGGCTTGCCTTGCCAACAATAATCCAAAACTAAAGGAGCAAATGATAAAAAGAGATCAAAAGAAATTTAGAGATTATATAAATAAGAACTGAGTTTTGATTCCATCAAACCAAAGCGTGTGAATCGGTTTAATTGCTGAGTTTTCTGAACTTTTCATCTTTCTCCTCCTAAAATTCTTTACTTTGACCCTTTACTCTTTCATTCTCTCTTTGCAGCACTTTTCTAGGGTTCCTTTCTTCTTCTTCTTCATCCACAATCATTCTTCTCCTCCTTCATAAAGTCACTCCTTCTGTACCGTTCTCTGTGTCCACATTCTCTCGCTTAGTACACTGTTCAAAATGGCCTCTTTCGCTCCCTCTTCTTCTCTGAATCCGAAACCCGTTTCAGCTCTATCTTTTTCTTCTCCAGATGTTGTTGATGACAGCTATGAAGACTCCTGCAGTATCTGCCTTGAGCCTTTCAACTGCGATGACCCAGCCACTGTATGATCCTTTAAAAACTGAATTTTTTTTGTATTTTTGTAGAACTCAGTAGTTTTTGCATACCCAACTGACAGTCTTACTGGATCAGTCTTGTAGTGCTGATCATAATGTTGAAAGTTAAATTACATGTGGTACTGGTACAGTTGAAAAAACTCTGATTTTATGTTCTTACAGTTGCTTTTGGATTATTAGCTGATTGTTTGCTTCTTTCTGGTAGCAGAAATAAACTGCGATCTATCTATTGTCAGTTTTTCAGTATAATTTTAAGCTCCATTGGCTTCTCTGGAAAATATTCGATATGGGATAATCTGCAATCTTGTGTTTCATTGAAATTCTGTTCTGGATGCATGGATTGATATGTTATTATCAAAACGCATTTGAAATTTAGTCTTCACCTCCCCCGCTTGAGTAAAATATATTATTTTTCAACTCAATCTTTAGGATTCTTTTGTGGGATTAAATGGAAATGAAACGGTAGGAATGCACTTAGTTTTGGATTGTGTTTTTGAGACCCAATTGCACTTCATTCTTTTCGCTATGGCAACAATAATATTTATTCCTTGTAAAAAGAAGTTATCGGTGATGTGAGGATGTGCTCTGACGATTGTGATCATTCTATTTTGCAAAAAACTGGATATCGTGTAGAGGATCACGGAAACATAGGATGGATATTAGATGTCCCTTGTTGCAAAATATGTGCTTTGTCTGAAAGTTTTGTAGCTAGCTTAAAGTGACTCGTAGGTTCAGATGTTAAACTGAGTGTTAACTCTTAGAATTTCTTCTTGTTTCAGATTACCAGCTGCAAACATGAGTATCATCTTCACTGTATTTTAGAATGGTAATCCCAATTTACTTTATGTATGGGTTTTGTCTTATTTATCTTGCCAAGTAATACATTAGTTTTGTCCTCCAGCCATGTAAGTTGTGATTGAGTATTTCTTTGGTGAGAATGATTTTTTTTCTTATTGATCTTGATCTTCCTTTAGGTCACAAAGAAGTAAAGAATGCCCAATTTGTTGGCAGTTACTTGTCTTGAAGGATCCTGCTTGGTATGGAAATTTCTAAAATTCATGCATGTGTCACTTCTTGATTTCTTTCTGCTATGTTTCCATTAATTATTTTGTGGTGTAGTCAAGGGCTTCTAGATGCTGTACAAAATGAGAGGCGCTCAAGGTCCAGAAAAATATCTTCCATGGCCCCCCAGACTTTTCATCATTCCTATGAGGACTTTGATGTTGAGCACGTAAGATCTCAGTGACATATAATAAATTTGTAACACTTAGTTATTCCTCGTTGAGAACAGGTCTTTCATTGACGAAAAAAATTGAATTTTCAGGACTCTTTCTCAGATGACTCTGATTTGGATGAGCGTATTATGCAGCATCTTGCTGCTGCTTCAAGCAGAGCTCGTTACATTCGCAGACGGGAAAAACAAAGATCTTCTGGCCTAGGTCCTTCCCATGTTTTTATTTTCTCCCCTCATGAAAATGGGAGTGGTATGCAGCAAACACACCCAACATCTCCAGAAGAATGCCAAAGTTATGGGTCACCTAGAGGTGATTCACCAATTTCTCAAAGGCCACCTGTTATTCAACCTCCACCATCTTTTATCTGCAGCACTGCCGCCAATAGTGATGTCCCTTACAAACCAAGGTATGCGCCTAGGGCTAAAAAGTATTTCCCTCATGTGGAAGTGCATGAATTTATTTTTTGGAGCCACATACTCTAGAAGGGGATATATGTTCCAGGAAGCTCACGAATTCAAAACTAGTAGTCATAGCAATAAACTGCTTTGTCTTAATCACCTGGAATGCATTTTGCACCAATATAGTGCTAAGTGTTCTTGCTTACATCACATGTATATGATCTAGACGTGGTTCATCTTCTCCATTGTCCACAGTATTGTATTCATCTCCTTTTCATCTTCCTGTGGCTTACCACTTCTTTGTTATTCTAGAGTGCTTTATGGCCAGTCATCACCTGATGTTCCACGCAGACAAAGCCCATCTGAGATGATCAATTTGCCTGATTCTATCAAATCCAAGTTGTCTGCTGCCTCAGCCAGGTAGAAATTCTACTACCATGCTTCACTTCAAAGTGGATGTTTACTCCTTTCATCTGTTTTATACTTACATGCATATATGGTGATTGTGAAAGATACAAAGAGTCAATCTCTAGAAGCACTCGAGGCTTTAAGGAGAAGCTAGTTGCTCGTAACAACTCAGTCAAGGAGCTCAGCAAAGGAGTTCAGCGTGAGATGAGTGCAGGAATTGCTGGTGTTGCACGAATGTTTGAGCGCTTAGACCTTACCCCAAAGAAACCTGGAGCCCCCACTCCAGTTTCTGGTCGTAATGGAGGCACTTCAAACTTCAAGGGAAAAGGTGTGCTAGAAAATGTTATTGTTCAGTCTTGTAACAAAAGTAGCGGGAGAATCGCTGATGAGAGTTCAGATGGACCCTCTCACATCACAGTTGCTGCACCAGGCCATGTTGGTGTTGAAATTTCTTCTGCACAGGTATCATAATTTTACATTTTGGAACAATTTTTTTGATTCATTAGTTGGTAATTTATAGTGAAGATATGAAACTATGTTCAAATATAGAAAGAACAAGATTTTGATCCTCTTCGCCTTCCTTGAAGCAAATTAATAGCAACAATTTGCAGAATCATCCCATTTATCTGAACTTTATTTGCTTTTGTATTATGTGCGAAGCAGCACTAACTTGTACCCGCTTTTCTCACAGAGCGAACACTGATACAATGAAGTTTGGATTTGGCTCCTCGACTGATGGTTTCTGTCTTAACTCTCAAGCGTAAGGCACGTGTTTTACCTCTCAAGCATTAGGCATATCAGCAAGTGACGTTATGCGAAGAGCCAAGCTGCTGGTTGGTTTTGCGTCCTGCATTGCCTATTCATGTGAAATAGAAACCATAGTTCCATATGGATGAGTTATTTGTCCTGCCCTACAATTTTTTTCCTTTGTTGCTTAGTATTAAAGGGATTCTGGGGGAATTCTGTGCCAGTTGCCTCAGGCCATCGACTGTTTAAACTTATTTTATTATAGTATACTGTGTTTTGCTTCTTTGTTGAATCTTGTTTAATTCTCATAACCCGTTATCGAAATTTTGACTTATTTTTGTTGAAAAAAGGGGCTAGAAACTCCATTCGAAAAATTAAAGGAAAATAGGCGGCTTTGCCCCTGGCTCTAATGTTTTATTCAACAATTGATGGCTTGACTGTGACCCGAGCAGAGGTGGAGGACGATGCTGAGTTGTTGTTGTAGTTACTGCTGTTGTTGGTGGTGTTGGCGGTGGCTAATGGTGTGGATGAGGAAGATGGGTCTTTGGACCCATGAAAAGAAGAATATGGAGAATTGGGAATTAGGGCTGGGAATTAGTGAGAGAGAGAGATGCATAATTGGAGTTTCATCACAGATAGAGCATAGCATAGAAGAGAAGAAGTGAAGAAGAAAGCAATTTGGGGTTTCATCTGAACTTAAGAGAGAGCGGAGAAGAAGAATTTTACACAACCAAAAAAAGAAGTTATAAAAAGGTGATAAGGGCCCAATAAGTAGCCTTTATAGAGGGTGTTTTTGAATGAGTTTCAAAAAGAGGGCATTGTTTACGTTGGAGCCGGGGCAACAACAAACGTTGGAGCCAGGGCAAAGCCGCCTATTTCGCAAAATTAAACCATGGGTAGAGAGAACCAGCTCAAGACAGAAACACAAGTCAGCTAATCCATGTATAGAACAGACCCAGCTTCTGTTGATATCCTCTTGGCATCCCAAAAACATAGTGGCAAGAGGATGAAATCTTCCACAACTTTATAGATAAGCTGATCCGCAATGCTGCATTGTAGCCCATATCCCAACCAATTCTGAGCCCAAAATAGATTCTCATGTCATAACTCAGCTTCTAAGACTTGACCATAACCAAGATTAGCAGCAAACCCTCTAACCTACTGCCCAAAATAGATTCTCATGTCATAACTCAGCTTCTTAGAACACCACCACCAGCAAAGCGACCTTCTCCTTTTCTGTGCTAATTTTAATCACTCCAATAGAGAATGGCCAAAGATCGCACGGGTTTCTTAGATTTTCAGTACTGGCATGTTGCCAATCTGCAGCAGCCACAATAATTATATGCAAGAGATATTGGAAGAGAGGGATTCGAACACAAGACATTTGGTGCATGGGTAATTGCTCTTAACCACTTGAAAGCTACAAGCCCTTAACGTTGATTAATCGTTCTTTGTTGTTCAAAATGAATGGTTCCATTCTAGATTAATTTGCTCTCTCCCGAAGTCCAAAAAGATACAAGTACAACGGTAGAGAAAGGTATGATAATCTAGGGAAACGTTAATGGCCAAATCTTGGCACAATGGTGGAAGCAGGCGTGTAAGTGCAAATTTATACAATGCCTTTGCTAAACTAGCATGGTCATAAAGAGAGGTCCACGACTTATTTCCAAACAGCACAGACTACAGAGGTCCTCGAGTAATTGTTTCAAATTCAAAATCTTAACAGCACAAAGTTATTAATTGCCGTCAAAACTAAAGTAGCTCTAGATCTGTCCCAAAATAACATCCCCTCCAGAAACCTTGAAGTCTGATGGGACTTCCTCCACATTTAGAACTTTAACCTTCCCGTCAACCACATATGCCGACCATCTGCATAATGAGAGAGCAAATTTCTTCAAAACTGGGAAATTTTAACGGCTATAGTATACACTGCCAGACTGGATAAAACCTAGGGAGGGTGACCCTTAAAAGAAATGAGAGAAATGGGGAGGGCGTGGATAAAACAACTAGAGAATAGTCCATGGATTAAACGGAGTCCAAGGCAATCTCATATTTCCATTTTGTTATTCAAAAACACTCAATTTCAAATAATATGCACATAGGACTAGTGATCATACCTTTGAGAGCGAGGTCCAAGCAAAGCACCAGAGAGATCTTTATCCAATTCCAAGCTTTTGTGGAAGCTCCCATCAAAGTCCCCATAGAACTCAATCTATTTAGCCAAATTACAAATAATTAAAATGATGCTGCACTAATTACATGGAAACAATAATTCACTATTGCGTCAAAGGAAAACTGAATCTCACTATTGCTAGACTTTGGAGGAATTTCCAAATGTAGTATGTAACTGTGTACAAGCACAAACAGTTATCAAACTTAAATGTGACCTAGCCTGCCAAAGATGGCCGGTCCCTTATTTTCTTAAATTACTCGAGACAATTTTTGAAAAGTAAACTTCACACAGAAAGATTAAAAAAAAACCTGATCGTTCTCCAAGTTATCCTTGAGACAGACTCATGAAATGAAATATATTATAACTGCTCAGTTCAAGGACTATGATTAACTACAATTCGAAATACAATTTTAGAAATGATGATCCAGGAGTCATGAGGCCAGTGGCCCCGCATCTACAACCTAGGCAAGAAAGACATCCATTTATATACTCTTTGCTTGAAATTCAAGTCACTAAGAGTAGTGTAGATTAAAAACATACTTATTTTGGGAAATAAGAAGATGGTACTTAATAAAAGGAATAACTTACAGCATCTTGGGCTTCAAGTTTGTTTGCCCAGCCACTCATAACATATGGATCATTAACAGCTACACAAATCACAGAATCGATCCCTTTAGCCTTAAACTTATCAATTTGCTTCTTGTAACTAGGCACATGCTGCTGAGAACAAACGCCCGTGAAGGCACCCTGACATATTGCAAACAAAAAACCCATGTAAATTCCTCTTTCTACAAACTTCTAGAATTCAGAAATTCATGCTTTTGATTCATATTTTATTCAATATTTTAGGGTTTCGCTAAAACTAAATGGGGCTTGTCAATGTCAGTATAAACGTGAAAAACAAAAATTGCACCTGCAACACTAACTAACCAGTAACCACTACATCAAATTAAAAACCCATGACATAAATAGAGAGGGGAACTTACAGGGAGACCAAAGATGACAACTTTCTTGTCCTGAAACACAAAATTTCACAAAAAAGACAACAAATTTGAGCCTCCAAAAAGCTTGACAATTTACTTAATTGTAAAGTAAATAGAAATACAAAAGCAAAAACCTTGAAAATGTCTTTGAGAGGAGTGGTGGCGAAATTGGAGGAGACGCCTTCGTCCCAGGTCCGAGCTTTCTGGAGGGAAATATTGGGTGCGGCCGAGACTATGTCGGTTCCGGCTGCAACCGCCGCGTAGGCTCTTGATTGAGCTCCCATTTGGAAACCTCCGGCCACTGATTTCATTGCAGAGTAGCTTACTCGCTTCAGAAGTGTGGACGCCATTGCTTCGCAGCAGCTGAGTTTTCCGAGTGGTAGCTCTAGCTCTGGTTCGTTCGTTCGTAGTTTGTAATTAGTTCTATAATTCAGGGACGGTGGTAGCTTTATTTCATTTCATGGGCAGATAGTAATTACGGTCTGTCGGAGGATCCTAACGGTCTTTACGGTCCTGCTCACTTGGGCTTGGCGCTGAGGCCTTAGAGTAGTCACGTCTGGATGACCTATTATAATTTCATTTATGGGCTAGTATGGGCTATATTGAACATAAATTTTAAACATGAAACCCACAACTCCAAAACTATGTCGTTCTGATCAGAAGAACAATTTCATTACAAGTTTCCGTAGCTCAAGTGGCTAAGAGCATTTTAGATAGGTTGGGACAAAAATAAAAACTTCCATCATAAAATATAACAAAGTTGCAAGGAACTTGTAACTCAAGTGGTTAAGAGTATTTACTCATGTACCCGAGGTCATAGGTTCAATTCACCCCTCTCCTAGTATGGCTTGTATAAAAAATATATATATACCAACACCTAATTATTAATTTAAGGTTTTAATCACACATTTTTAAATACAAATGTCAGAACTTCTAATTACTACATGGGAGGGGGAATTATCACACACACACACAATTATAATGTCGTGGGGATTCGAACATAAAACTTCTGATCTGCAAGGCAAGACCCTTTTCCACCGGGTTAGACTTCGTTGACTCATAACATAATTATAGTTGTATTCATATTGTAATTATGCAAAAACGTTTCTATTCTAATTTATTTTTTTAAGTTTTTTTTTTTTTTGAGAGGATTTTAAGTTTTTTATTTATATAATCAGTTTATTGAAAGAATACGGAACTGAACCAAGGTGGTTGGTGTGAGTGGTTCGGCACTCTCATTCCTTAAGAGAGGTCAAGGGTTCGATCCCTGCTCTTGTACGGAGTCACCACTTTGGCCAGCACTTTACCCCTTAGGGGCCGACTCGGTGTGAGCGGGGATTAATCTGGGTTGTGGTTAAGGCTTAAAGGTGCCACCCATAATTGGGGCCCATTCAGAACCACCTCGTGGTTCAGACCAAAAAAAAAAAGAATACGGAACTGGTGGATTGGCTCGTGATCCACTGATAAGACCTAAACCATACATTTGTTGGTTGGCAAGTCACTAAGCCAAACAAAACCCAGCCCGCAACATGGGTTTTCTAGACCGGCCCACAGTCCTACTTCAATCATCTATCAATAGGCTGTAGCCAAACATGATCTATAGGGGTCACATCTGTCCTTTATCATCCTCCTTTACAACGATTATAAGGTTTTTGAGAGAGATTGACATGAAATATGAAGCAGCTATATACATGTTGTTCTTGCCACTACTTTACGTGGTTTAGAGTTTCATCTTTTTTTCTTACCTTTCTAAGTGCTATTGCGTCATATCATTCTCTCTCATTTGGGAGAAAAACTTACCTGTGTTAAGATGTCTTGCATTATCATGTGTTTCAATGTTCTAGTATACGATTAATTTGTAATATTGTCACAATAACATCCCCGTTATATGAAAGTTCTTTTCCTTTCCTTGCGTGATATGCTTCAGGACTTGTGACTTATTGTTGTGGTGTTCACTTTTGAAATGAGCTTTTCAATTTTAAGACATGGACACAAACTGTGGGTGGGGAACCACAGGATTCATTCTGTTCATTAAATTATTCACCGATTGTATGAAAGTTTGGCACATTGATGATCCCACCACAGATGGGCAAGTGCTGCTACTAGATCTCTGATCTCAAATCTCAAATCTCACCCCAACCCAAAAAGAAAGAAAGAAAAGAAAAGAAAAGAAAAGGAAAAAAAGAAAGTGCTAGCTAGATCTCAATGAAATTTCAAAGCAAATATTCCCTGACAAATAGTGTTCTTATTTCCTTCAACTTAATTTGTCGCTCTCATTCTTTTTTATTATTCCACCAACAACAGGTTTGAAAACATTTGTTTTGCAAACTCAAAAGAAAGCTATTAGTTTACTGAAGCTCTCAGTTCATATCAGCAGACAGGGTTTGCATCAAAAGTGAAAGGTCTCATGTGGGCAGAGGGGCTGCCAGTAGGAAGCGACATCATTACAGATTTAAAAAACATGGTGCCAAAGAGAAAACTACTCAAAAATTGACCTCCAAAAATGAAAGCAACACACCTTATGAAATGCATGCAGTTGCAGTACTGTATAAAAGTGACATGCTGAGTAAGAGTCTGATGTGTTTTTGTTCTTTTTTCAAAACCTGGAGAGATTTTCAAATGTAAATCCTGTGTCGGGAATGCGACGCATTGCCTTACATTGCATATTTCTTACTATTTTGTCTCGAAATTTAACTAAAATCAAGTGGTGTCAATCGATTTTAAGTTGGATGCTCTAATTTTATGACAAATAACCAAAAATTTTGTGCCGTATGGGAGTAGGATTTGGTAATTATGCATCAATCAGACACTCTGTAACGAGTCTATATCGATCTCAGGACATCATGTAAGTTGAGAGAGAGGAAAGAGATGAGTGACCAATTATGTCATGATTAAAGAGAAATTTGAAAGTTGATGCCTGCAATGATGCAGCTCCCCTGCCAACGGTCCTAATAGATTCCCATATTAAACAAGAGCTATGTTGATACGTAATGAATAGCTTTCCTTTAGGTTGATTTGCAACCAGCCAAATTGCTCACATGCTGTCACATCTTTTTTCTTTTTTCTTCTTCTTTCTTTTTCCTTCTCATTATTCCTTGAATTAAAACAAAACCAAGATATTTTCTTCCAATTTCAGATCCAGCAAGCTAACAAGGTTTGTTTTCTGTATCTTGCAGCTCAATCTTTCTCCAAGATTTCTTTTTCCCCAGTTGGATTTATGCTCAGTAACTGGGGCCACTTGGTTTGATGTCAAACATCAAACTACTTGTTCTTCAAAAGCAGAACACTGTATAACTCTCATAAGAAATGAATTAAGATCTAGTAGTTCTGCTGTCTTCAATCAATTTAAGATAATCCCACTTTGGACAAGTAAATTAATTACATTATTGACTTATTAGTCATCTATTGAAATAAAATTTGAATAAAACAATTTAATTAATAGAATCAATCTAATGAATTAGAAAATTTCATCCTATATCCAACCTAACAATCCCCATACATGTCCGCAATTCTAAGGGTACAAACCTTTGGTAAGCCTCCCCTTGACAGAGTAAAGAACGAAATATATAGCTTTTCCTTGCCTTGCCATACATGTATATATCATCACCATAACATAAAATAGTAGCATCATAAAACCCTTGCCTTGCCCATGTTAGGCAAAGGGGCTCATCTGTAGAAATTTTATTGCATTGTACACTTCATGATTAGGTTCTAATCTCATCCATTTTTGGGTCTAAAAGCACAGTCAGAAGATACTTTGGAAACCATCCTTTTGTGATGATCAGCTTGTGATGATCTGTGGGATTTTGTGTTGTATGAAGCAAACCTTCCCTGCCTGTGCTTTCTTCTTGGCTGAGATGACTGGGGGATAAAAACTCCTGTTCCTTTGGTTTCTCTTCTGCAGGATTGTTCATACAGAAAAGTAGGTTGTGCAGGTGGATGATGGATTGCACAGGAGAAAGCCTGAAAATTGAAGCACAGTTAATTAATACATGTGATGTTGTTTCAAAACAAACCTACAAGAACCATATAAAAACTGAAACTCAAATATGATAAGTAAATGCATGAGGAAATGCCATAATGAAAATGATGTGTGTATGTATGTACCTGAAGAGAAACTGAAGGGCAAGTTGCAACAGGGTCCTCATCATCATCCATAATTAGCAGAGAGATTTGCCTAGTTAAGTCTGCAAAGAACAAGTCATCTTCAAGCTTTTCCATGGTTACTTCCAGATCTTCTTCTTAATCTAGAAATTGGGTAGTGTTTGTTGTCTGTGTTAAGCAGACTAAGTGAGGAGGGGTTTGAAGTCTTCCAATCTAACTCTCTTCAAATCTATGGGAATCAGTCTGATTTTAAATAGGAGAAAGCAGGGGATGGGTGGGTTAAGTCCCACTACACATGGCTTGTGCAGCCATGTGGGAATAGTGGGGTCTGAATGGCAGTTGGCCTATCTGTTTTTAAGTCCCACTGGGCCCTACAAGAATCATGTAGTGTGTCATCATATTATCCAGTTGCCCCAAAAGAGATGAGGAGCAGCAGGTAACACAACCCACACCCAGATATTCCATCCAAGATAGACTCAAAACTCTAGCAACCTACACACTAGGTTGTAAATGAGTTCTCTGCCTCTCACCCATATTTCCTAAAAAAGAACAAGTGTATGTTTCAAGATCCAACAAATAGTCCATATGTAAACATAGTACATATTTTAGTATAGTTTTCTTTGAAGGATCTAGATAAAGTTGAAGTTTCCAGTTAGGGGAGAAACTATTTTTCACTCTCAGATTCATACCTTGCATAAGGCAGAGATTTAAAAAAAAAGAAAAAAATTAATAAAAAAACAAAAGTGATGAGTACTTTTGAAAATGAAAGGAGCATGATGTCTGCCAAGGGTGCAAATAGCACCTCACCATTGTTAAACAACAAGTTGCTCAGACTCAACTTGCAAGAGCAAGACTGTAAATCTTTGTCAAACACAGCAGTCATATCTAGAAAATATATAATTTGAAGGATGCCTTAATTCCAATCTTAGATGCATTCCTTGTATAAGCCAGAAAAAGAAAAGGAAAAAAGAAAAGTGATGGGTACAAAATGAAAGGAGAATTTATTGTGTATGCATGAAAATCAACCACCAAGGGTGCAAAGAGCACCACTTGGTTCACCATGGTTAAGCAGCAACATGTTGGTCAGATTCATTATGCAGACTGTAAATCTTTGGCAAGCATCTGGTAGAGTGTGGCCCAGCAGTCATAAGTAGAAAATAGACTTGATGCCAGATAAATTTGATCATTTGTGTTCTTGGCTTTTTCTACTTCTTCATTCATTTCCTCTTTAAGAAACAGAGAGAGAGAGAGAGAGAGAGAAGAAAAATCAATAAAAGAGAATAGACAGAGCTGTCCTGTACTCCAAACTATGTCAGTCAGTCAATTGCAAGCATTAACCAAGTAAGATGCATTATTATTCTCTCTTTTCTTTTTTTCTTTGTTCTTTTCCACCTGTTCGTTCATAATCGTATATAGCTAGCTCTCGGCTGCATGCACTTTACTTTTCTTTGGAAAGCAAGTCTTGAATTATACGGTGTTGCTTGGTCCACATCCCATTTCCACACGGTTTCCTGGCTGGCATTGACTGAGCATTCTGGTGCATGCAATTTCATGACCCCCGCAAATTATATATATATTATAGAATTTTAATGAGGATTATTACTTTGAAATTTCCTCATTTCTTGGAGACTTGGAGTGGAATGTTGTAGTGGGATCCAGCCAGGAAGGAACCTTGAAGCTGATCATAGGGCTCAAATTAATTGGGGATTGATTTGTTGTTGAACCATTTAATATGGTATGAAAACCTCATCCTTAAGTTGTCATAATTTTATTCTATGGATAACTTGACAGCTGCGCATGCACAAGCAGCCTTTGGTACTCTGTTATCCAATTGACTTCTGTCTGAGTTTTCGATGGGATATTTGGAGAAGATCCGTGGCTTCTCCTTGGCCTTGCATCATAAGAATCTTTTGTGTTGAATTTTAGTAAAATTACAATGACATCCCTCATATTATGAAAAATTACACTAATATCTCCTATCAGAGTATGTTACGGAAAATTTTGATCTAGTTTGGCAATCTACCACTCATTTACTTATTGTCGGCACAAGCATGATATAAGGTAAATTCATTTAGGACATGAGGTCTGATTGACAACAGGAATTCATAACATAACCGTGAATCTCTCATCCAAAACACATTCCCATCCAAACAATTTTACTGAGGGCAACTTGAAACTGTAAAATCTCATTGCTCTCATGGTGATAATAAAAGATCAATGATCTTCAAAGACATATATTCGAAGAAAAAATTTACATTTTAGAATGGTATTCAAACCTTGCCTCACCAATTCCGCTTCTTGCTTCAATAGTTTCAGGGAGAGAATCTTCAAAAGCTTTGTGAGTTGGTCTTTAGTTACATCAAGGGAAAAACTTATGTCTCGCCTGCTGTATCCATATCTGCAATCCCATCAACTCCCTTGAAAACAACTCGTAGCTTTCTCAGACACGAAGTTTTCTTGTCGTTCTTGGTAGTTGTACCAGTCGCATGGACAACATCTTTGGGAATTTTACCAATTAGATCAAAGAGTGGTATGCTTAGGTTTGATCTGGTCATCTCTTCTAGTACAGGTGGCGCCTGCATGTACAGACTCTTCCCTCTATGTGTGATGCTTGCTTTCGACAATAGCAATTTAGGGTGATCTTTAAGTAGATCAATGAACTGTTGCCATAAAACTTGAATTAGGACAAGCATTAAAATAATCAAACATATGACTGATGCCTCAAATCAGAATTTCACTATGAGAAAAAATAATTTAAGCATTTAACAACATTTGCTTTGTTTTGACAAAAGAGAAGAGACTAGGAAGAACAGTCTAACAACTATGTTGATTGAGAAGTTGATACGTACGCAGTTTTACTGGCCAACTCAGTTAATTTAGAAACTAGAATGACTATTTGTTTCTTGAGAAACCAACCTTTTTGCAAACCACAAAAAAATAGGCTAAGGGTGACATAAAAAGAAACGCCAAGGAAGAACAATATCACTACTCAGATGGTTTTGACTATAAGTTAGGTCAAAAGGATTATAACTGGAAACATAGTAAAACATATAGCATGCATCTCCAAAGCATACTATAGCTTTCATCAGACAAGCAAAAGATTCCCATTGATCTTAGATTCTTAGGAACACTATAACCACAAAGACTATTATGCAAGACTCAGAAACATCAAGATGAAAGTTGACACCAAAACTAAATTTCTCAAGAGGTATTCTCAATCAAGAAGAAATACTTTTTGTTCATGATTCATAGGAACCAAAACCTAGCAACCAAAGGAAATTGAAAATAACCTTTTCCAAAGTAATTGAGGTGTCCAGCTGAATAAGAACACCTGGGCCGCATACAAGACAGTCTTTGTCCTTGACAAATTCAGTCACTTTAGTGTGGAGACCTTCTGCACCATTATACCTACAAAAGACTCTGATCATTCAGTACATACTGAAACACGTTTGATTAGAAAAAGAAGAAAAACCCACAAAAATCTGCAGCCATTCTCTTTAATGAACCAGCAGCTAGATTAACTAATTTGACAATGTAAGAAGATCTTGGTGGTTTGCACAACTTTCACATTGAATCTAACCTTTTGGGGCTCAACAATAATGAAATGCAAACTTGGAGGAATAAGATACATTTAAGAGAGAGGGAGATTCAGTAATTCTAAACTTTTTCGCAGGTGGTCATTCATTAATCCAATACATCAATTTGAAACCATAATATGACATCTGGACAAGATTCATAAGAATATACTGTCAGGTAATATAGAATAGAAAATGGAGCACACGTTAAATAGTTTGACAGGGTTTTGCTGCATCCCGATAAAATCTTCAATGTTTCTAGCGCACATGCAGCTGATATAATCGCATTTGTGGAAGCAATAGCTGGTATGATGTTCTTCACAACACCCTGTAAACAGCAAAATCTGCTTATTACAGAAGGGACACAAATAGTAGTATCAATGCTGTAAAGCTGCAACTACATAGGTACCAAAAATTCCAAGTCATTTATCTTTCCCATATAAATTAACAGCAAAAGCCAAACCATGCCAGAAAATCTTAAAGAAAAATACTTAGGAGAAACAGACATCTGTAAGAATATATACATATATATGTATATACACACACATACCTGAGTAAGGGAATATGTAACTCCGGGAATACCGAAAAGCTCAGCTCTCTTGGTAGCCTATTGAGCAGCAAAATGAGTGTCAAAATGAAAATCCATAAAATTATCTTTCTTTAAATCACTACTTGATTGCACTTTATTGACCTCATTGTAGACCCACTTCATATGCTCTGGATCATCTGGATCAAAGGCCTTACCGCTATGTACCTATATGTAGAATGCACGTTTAGTTGGCACACAAGAAGTTGAGAACTTATGGAACAGTTTTAAGGTGCATGGAAAAGTAAAGCGGAAACAAACATTGAAATTGTGAGAAATGTCTTACCTCATCCCATTTAATTAAGTGAGCATATTCAATACAATGAGCAGCAGTTCTAGGGGTTTCTGCAAGGGTGCATAGAGGGAACTTCACTTGAGGTGGAAAAAGCCAGATGGTACACTCAAAGCATGGAGTGACCCCTGGCACAATGACCCTAGCATGTCCCTGAAAACCTTCAGTCCCACCATCTACCATAGGTTTGATTGTTTCTTCTAGTGCACTATCATCAGAATCATACTCTTCCAAATGGAAAAGAAAAAAGAAAAAAAAAATGTAACAGGCCACGTTTAGCTCAAGTATAGTACAGTAAAAACAAGTCATTTCAGGAATGATATGTAATGGGTAGCATGGGATAAGACCTAGATAAAAATAATTTGAAAAGAACCTGAAAATTTCATTATATAAAAGAGCATCAAGGCAAATTTCACCAAGAAACAAAGGATCTGTTACTAGAGATAAAAGTTCAAACCAAAGCTGAACCAATTTTGGCGCCTTAAACTTGCAATATATATCAAATATATCAAAAAGGCAAGCTTATTGACCAAAATCTATCCTCTGCAGGCTTTTCTAAGAACTATTCTATTCAAATCTATTCTCCCTGTTCTCATAAGGAAAATAAACTCAGTACTTATCAATAATTAGACAAAATACTACAGCAACAATTTAGGTCGAGAAATCATCATCACAGAATCAACAAGTGCAAAATATAATCACAGAAACCTGATTACAGGAGCATCTAAAGTCATGTAATCCTTCTAATAAATTACACAAACTGTTGGACAGAGAGACAAAATATGAGCAAAATGGATAGGTTGAGGGTACAAACCAAGAAAACTACAAGCAACAGAATTTATGTAGCTCCGAGCCTCAATGGAATCAAGACCGAGGGCAATAATGCTGAATTTGCTATAAAATTCAAGCTCTTTGTCCTCAATCCGGCAAAAATGTGGAACAATATTTACACCACTAACTCTTTCCATGACACGTTTTGCAGCCACCTCAGCCTTTGGCTTACCTACATCTTCAAGTCTGCAACAATAACTTCATGAGCAAAGCATTTTAACAAGAAACTGAAATGCTAACTCTTTTTCTTTCTTTGTTTTTCATATTGAATATCAAAATAGATAATACCGAAGCAGATAAACTGCTAATATCGAAGTAAAACACACGAACATCAACAAAAGTTCACGATTGAGATTCCAAAAACAGGTTCATAGAACTTCAGCTAAGAGAAATTTAGCAAAACCATAGTATTGAGAGACTACACAGTTAGTGCATCACTTATGCTCCATCTTCCAAGCAAGGTTTACCATATTAGTTTTCAAATAATTTTTAGCAGTGAAATACAGTGAACTGGGTAATAAACTCGCATACATTCATGTAACTCACCCATTCAAAAAATACGCATGAGAAAGTTAAACATAAAAGCACCAAGAAAATCAAGTAACCTGAAAAGGAACTGGCGATTGAGATTAGAAACCTCGATGCGATCCATGTCTATAACCTCAAGTTTTCGAAAACCAGATAAAGCCAAGTCCTTGAGCAGTTCACAGCCCAACCCACCAGCCCCAACCACCAACACTCTCCCGTACTCTTTGAGGTCGTCTCTCAGCTGCAACAAAATCAAAATAAGAAACCCAAAATCGTATAATCGATCAAAGTACCCAGAATGTTACAGAGAGAGGGAAAAGGGCGAGAAGGGTTTACTGCGGGACCGGGTTCGAAGGTGGGTCCGACGAGATTGCCGGGTCGGAGGAGGAGCTTGTCGAGGTCCCTCGATCGGCTTTCTTGGGCAGTGGGTTCTGCTGCCATTGCTCTCTCTCTCTCCCTTCCACAGTGCCTGTGTGTCTTCTCCTGGTTGCTGTTTTGCTTCTGAGAAGACGAGAAAACCCAACGTACAAAAACCAGAGAATCTTCTACTTAGCTAAACCAAAGCTAGTTTGTGAATCGAGTGAGCGACGGGGTTGTAAGGCTAGGCCAGTAGGCTTGATTTTCACGCTTCCAAAATGAATGAATGAATGAAGCCTCTTCTTTCTTTTTCTTTTTTGCTTTTTTGTTTGTTTGTTTTGCAATTGTGATTAAAATTTTGAACCCGGGAGATTAGGATCCCTACCCAATGTTAGTCCAAATTTAAAGACGTACACTACGTTTCATATTCGAGAACAAAAATATTGTCCCTTTTGAGGCCAAAATAAAAAAAATTGACAAAATTCAGGAAATCAAATGAGAATTTTGAGTAGCATATAGGGTATCAACTCTCTTGTACCTAAATCATGAATTATTTTTTTGTTCTTCTCAATAGGAAGGGAGCTATAGCAAAATTAATATTAGGTTTTTCTACATCTTTATCGGGGGTTTGGGTGGTTATTCATTTATCTTTTATTATAACGAAAGTGTTTGACAATTCAGGGTTTATAGAGAGATTTCAGTAGAGCGGTCAGTATGTGACGATAATTTTAATGTATATTATTAGAACACGCCAGACAGTGTAACAAAAAGATGAGTTTTTTTTTTTACTCTCTTGACATTAAATTGTGATATCTTAGCAATTTTTAAAATGGTTGGGACAAAATTAACAATGGGCCATGCCTTCAAAAGAAATAAGAGGCAAATTGGGCGTGAGACTTTGTTTTTCGAAAGGGAAGGAATTGGGCCGTGTAGAATTTTAAATAAGAAAAAGTTTGGCTCTTTCAAATTGAGTCGGTCCAAATCAGAAATGTTTTGCCTCCACTTTTCATGTGAGTTTAGCTTAAAAATACAAGTTAGGCAGAACAATAAATGCTCTTCATGGCTCATGTCTAAAACCAAACCAATTCCACGCAAACTACTGGATTTTTTTTTTTGAGAGATTCACTATTATACCCAATATAAGAGTTCAAATTTTAAAAAAAAAAACCTATATGAAATTGACTTTAGAAACACACCCAAAGCCCATTTACAACATAACAAAAATACTTTTAACTTTTTTAAAATTACAAAACTGTCATTGATTTCTTAAAACAAACCCAACCCCAAAACCTCATAAAAAAAAAACCAAAACACTCAATAGGGCATCAAAGTAATTTAATAATCAAAATTAAATTCAATAGGGTCAGCTGTCATTTTTTGGGTTTTTTTTTTTTGGTTTGTTTATAGAAATTAAATGGTGTGGAGTTTATCTATATTATTAGTACTAAGAATGAGTATATAATCCAACCTTGCTTAATTTCAACAAAGATTGAAGTGGCACTATATTATCATAAAATCAAGACTAAACAAGGGACACGCACTCGATCTCTCAAAAAACATTTCAACTTTATTAACTTGGTATCAACTCTTCTTGCAGCCTTAGGATGATACTAGTGAAGAGGTGATAGTCTTCAATGGAAAAAGCTTCAACAAGGACAACACAATAACCTCTGAGTGATTTTATAGATATAAACATCCAAGAGTGATCTTTGGACACCAAACTCCAACATTTTTTCTACCACGTGATCATTGCATAAATTGGCCTCCCCCAACGCAAGAAACATAGAGAAGAAGGCTACCTGCATTCACTAGATTCTCGAGGCATTGCCGCACTTTTTGAAAATGTGCATGTTATGTTAGGGTGTTTGATGTGTTTTTCAATTGTTGTGTATGTTTCAGCATCCCACATCGAGAAAACTCAAAATTTGGAAAAAGATAGGGGAGTATAAGAGTGGGTTGGGTGCGGCATGTGAAACATACTTACCTGGACGGGGTTAATGGGCGATCATGAAGGCCCATGGCCTAGGAAGGTGACCTCCATTGCACTTGGGAGGGGTGCCTGCTTATGGTCTCCCTAAATTGGGAGAGCCAACGTCATAATTTGTGCTAGTGGGGGCCTGCGTTCGCGCGGCCCCTGCCCAATTTAGTTCATCTAAGTTTGCCTCAATATTAAATTAAGAGCTTCATTGAGATGACTTTGAATCAAGCAAACATCTGATATCAGCGATATGTTGTATATTACCTTCTAATGAGGGTGCTGATGATCAAGCCTTGAAGGTGGCTGACATTGTTGACACATTTAGGTTTGAAGAACCCTAAGCCCCCAAAAACCCCTCCAAAATCGACTCTAATTAGGAATGGAGGGAGAGCCAACTTGGAAATGGCACGATTGGATCAAATTGCCCCTCCATGTGAGGGGCACATGTTCAAAAAGTAACAGAAGCTAGAAACATTTGAAAAAAAATTCGCGATTAGAAACTACATGAACCAAAAATGACTTTTTGTCCAACTTATATATGTAATAAAGAAATTGGATCAAATTGCCCCTCCTGATGATTCTCAACTTATTAGTTAAAATTGAATAAGAGGTTTACTGAGACAATATATGTATATAAAAAAGCTATTTAATTACATATTTTCCCAAAGGAATTACAATGTAAAAAAGCTATTTAATAATTTAAAGAAGACAAAAAAAGGAAAAACACTGTAAAATTTCTCTACACTTCGATAATTTTATTCAAGAAACCCCTGACGGCCTATTTCCTGCCTAAAGTTGGAATTTTTGTCTTCCAAAAGAATGCTGTTTCCCCCACATCAATCATAATTGATCTCTCTATTAACATAAAAATCTGAGGCCTGCTATCAAACCAAAACTCAAAACCCTGACAAAATTGATGCTGCTATGTGCTGTTTCCTTTGGCCTTTTTCCCCTTTTCTAGTAGGAAGCATTGCTATGTGCACAGAAGCCGAGTCTTCCTTGGGAACATATAAACAAGAGAATTGTTTCACATCATACCTGTGCCCTATAAGTTGATGAGTTAAATTTGCTGGTCATCTCATGCTTTAGGAATAGCGCATAGAGTAGCTCATTCCATGTGTCAGGGACTCCAGGCAGACACCAGTGGCTGCAGTCTTGGCGATGGAGAGGCGCAGGGCCAACTTCAGGACCCAAATAGTACAAAGACGAATGCCCATCTTTTCTTCGTGCAGTCATTCGAGTTACATTTAATATATCAATTTCCGTTGCCTTTGATGTGTTTGAGTGAGCTGATAGCACAGCATTGGCTATCCTGAATTGATCCCAAGATTGAGAAGGAACCAATGTGGACCCTAGCTCAGGCAGAGTCTCCGAATGGCAGTTTCCCCCCGTCTTCCAATCCCCGCCTCTGCATTATTCATAAAGAGCACTTCAGCTTTTCAATAAGGATAAACATAGTATCTTACTTCCCGAGCAAAGGGAAACATACATAAGACATGAAAAATTGATCATCCCAAAAATCTCTAAAGACGTCTAACGGATGCTGAATGGTTGATAGGATATACGTTGGAAAGGGAAAAAAACAGATTATTTCAAGTAACAAAAACAAACCTGAAATGCACAGGAGCGTATGTTCGAAAGAAAACCTGAGTCTTGCTTGAATTTACTTTAGTGTCTATCCAGTGCACCACAGTCTCCATGGAGCGTTGATATGCATCTTCTACGCTCATTTCCATCTTTACTTCTGCCCCTACCTGGAAGTAACAACCCCTGAAGAAAAAAAACACATATTGAAACTTTTAATCTTTCTACCAGGAGGAAAGATCCAGACAAAGAAAGCTCAATAAGTTTAAAACTTAAACATGATTAAGGCATGTCACTTAGAAATGCACTATTTTTGCTTATTTTACCAAATAATTTCCCCTTTCCTTCATGTCGATTTTATCCCCACATATAACAAGTCCTAAAGCCCCAGTCCACCATTTTAGTAATATAACTTGCAAAACTCCAGACATTCCAGACAGCCATCCTTGAGATTCCTTACAAGTCCAAACACCTATAGCATCAACTTTCAACCAAAATATAGGTTGAGGTGACCCAACTATTTAGTGAAAACATTTATTTAGTTACCAAATACTTTCTTTCTGTTCTTAAAAAAATCAAAATCTGGAAAGCTAAAAACAAAGAAAAAGGTTGGGGGTGGATCAAACCATTTGCCTCCTAGCCCCTTCAAAATCCTTCATTGAATATTATTAATAACAAAGTGAAAGGTTCATGCTGAATGCAAATGGAGAATCTTGTAAAGTAGTCAAAGAGTATTAAGATTTAACATTACGCTCTTATAGTCTTCTCATAATTCCACCAGTGCCCTGTGTTGAAGACCAACACATCTGCATCTCTCCACTTTGCAGAATTCCAGTCCATTTGATCCACTTTCATAGTTGTTCTGACATTTTGTAAAGTTCCAGGAGGACGGCGGCTCTGAAGTACTAGAAATGGAGACCTGTAGTACTCAACAGTGCAGTTAAAATCCTTAAATTTGAACACCAAGAACCCTTTGTGCTTAGTAATTGGGTTGCCATTCACTTCATAGATTGAATCCTTATTAGGAATTGCAGAAGAGAGCATGCAGAGGAGTGATTCCCATTGGTTTCTTCCAATTGAATCACCAACAAACACTAGCCGCTTGCCACGCAGTTTTTCTAACATCAACTTCGCATCAAATCTGTTTATTAACCACAGGAAAATGACACTCTTGTTAGCTGATTTTATGTACCTTTTGAAAATTGAGAAATGCTGTTTCAAAGTTCTCAAGATAGTTGGCAACTAAATCTTTTGCCTAAGTTTCCGAGTACTATTGTTGGAAAAGCAAAAAAATAAAAAAATAAAAATCCTAGACAAATCTATCCAATCAAAGAATTAATTTTAAGAAAAATGAAATTTTCATAAATGCAATAATTCTAAAATCTCACCATCAGGATTCAAACATACATAAAATTACAAAACAAATGAAGAATGGCACTACAAATCAAACTGCATTTATTTATCACAAGCACTCTCACAAGAAGCCTAAGACGAAACTCAAAAAGTGTCACCATCAGGATTCAAACATACATAGAATGGCACTACAAATCAAATCATAGAGTATAATCAAAATCGAATGGCACTACAATTCAAACTGCATTTATTTATCACAAGCACTCTCACAAGAAGCCTAAGATGAAACTCAAAAAGTGTCACTATCAGGATAGACATTTTACCCAACCATGACAATTACACCCATTAAGACACACAGACACGGAGAACACACAACGCTAAAAACAGTGGGAGTAAATATTAATCAAATACACCCAATTAGCGTTACCTAATCGTTTGGTTGCTGAGAAAATCACAAATACATAAAGCATGTTAGCTGATTTAGTTTCCTATGTAGGGACTCAACTCAACCAATCGAACTTCTAGTCCTAGAAGAGAAACTGAGGCTGTGAAAATAGAAAAACCCAATAGAAATCACAGAAAAAGTTAAAAATTAAAAGTACCTAGGCAAGTTGCAATGTCTGGGTTGCCATCTCCACTTGGTATAAAATAAATCAGGCCGGCCATTCTCAGTGCACCTAAAGCCGTCATCCAAAAAGCGGCAATCTTTGGAGTTATACAAAGGGTAGGACTCATCCCACACCCAATCCCCTTCAAACACATCACACCCACCACCCTTTTGTTCTAAAAACTCAACCCTCGGATCCTTGACCGACCCGTTTGTCTGCAGCCACATAAACCGCTCCGATTGTCCCGGGAACCGAAACCCTTTAACCACAGCTCTATAATCCAAGTAGAAGAAGCACAAAATTACACAGACACTGGCAAAGAAGAAACCCAAAACGCCCAAAGACGGCTCAAAGAGCTTGAAACGCTTAAACTTCTTAAAAACTTCAAAGAATGGCATGGTTTCAGGCTCAGGCTGGTGAGATGGGTCCTTAGACATTGGAGCTCAAACTCAGATTTTGGGATGTGGGTTGTGCTTCTCTAACGGTATTGATTAAGACAAAGTGAAAGTTTGATGGGTTGAAAGCAGATAGGTGTGGAGCACAAGCAAAATAGCATTCATAGCCTAATATGGGGATCGAGAAAGAAAAAAAGGGTCCTATTTGGGCTTTTGCTTTGCTTTGCTTGGTAGGTCAGTAATATTAGTTTGTAATGAATGACAAACAGAGCTTAAAAGAGCGAGCGATATGGGTGTGTGAAGGAAGCAAAGAAGCATTCATGGCGGAGGTTACAAGTATATATATATATATATACTTCACCTTTTTCTCTTCTTTACTTTATGGAAGGAAATAAAATTCTGATTGTGGGGGTGATTGGTGTAAAGCAGAGTAAATTTGAGCCATTAATAATACAGATGTGGGTCTTATCTGCAGAGATATGCTTCTGTTTAATGAGGGATTGAGTTTCCAAATAGACCAAAGACCAAATCGAAATAGAAATATTATTAGATAGAGATGGAAGGAGAGCAAAGGACAAGAATTTCAACAATCAAAACCAATGGGAGTCTGATGAAGATTATGATGAGAGAGAAACAGAGAGACTTGGGTTTGAGTTTTAAGGTTTTAGAGAGAGAAAGAGAGAGGGTTTGGTCCACTCGTGACCAACTGATAATTGCCATGAGTTATTGCGTTAGTGGAGAGACGAAAGTGCGTAACGGATAGGCGGGTGCCATGTTTTTCTAAGAGAACGTGAGATGCAGGGAATGGGAAACAGAGGAGAAGTCTCTGGGTCGTGTTGTGCACGTGGAGAAGATGGAGCGTCGTTTTGGGTTTTTACTCCGTATTGAGTATTGACGATCGATAATCCCGACACCACTTCACTGTGGCTGTAAAGCGGTCTTTGATAGAATAATATATAAAACTTTTATTTTCGTAATATTTATTATTTATCACCCTCTTCATCTTTTTTCTGAAAATAAAAAAAATAAAGTCACATACATGTTTCTTTAATGTGAAAAAATAATTGTTTTTGGGGATTTTTTTAATTAAAGAAAAAGTAATATTCAAAGAGTACGTTTCAATTTTGCATCTAAATTTTGACAATCGACTTAGCACTTTGCTCTTTGAAACTTCATAACGTTAACAAATCAGGCAAATCTCATTATGGGAAACGTAAGCATGAACCACTTTTTTTAAAGTTATTTTGTTTACTGGAGTTACCAGGGGGAATCACATTTCTTTTTGTAATCATTCTAATAATTTACCAGTTGAGTTAGTTAAAGTTGTTTGAGTTTTTCCACTCCACGGAAGATCGAAATCCTCAAATACCAAATGAAGATTTGTATAAACCCTTCTCCCTCAATCGCTTGTGCAAGTGGTGCCACTGCACAGGGCCTCCAATTTTTTTAATGTGTATAATATATGTATATATTAACAAATGTTATATATATACCGAGTGAGCAAACTTTTAACACAAAGTCGTTTCTAGTTGTGTTGGTTTGCAGAGACTCAAATTCTATTCAGGGCGCAACTTCAAAACCCGCTTGTGAAGATCATAGTTTTTGTTTTTTTTTTTTAACAAAAATTAATAATCATAATAATAATAAAAAGTCAAACACGTTATTTTCTGTAAGTAATAATCATCTCTCTTTGGCTCTCTTTTTTAATCCTTTGATATATATATATTTCAATTTCAAGGATTTCAACACAAAAAATAGACCAAAAAAATTCATAAATGTCACTCAAAAGCAAATTGTCAGATTTAAATCTGAATTCAAATCAAGTGTGTATCTAAATTTCAATTTATATATACTAAATGACTTACTTCATTATCATGTTGATTGGTTATATAATGAAAGATGATTTAATTTGTAATTTGTATGCTAATTGATGATCATTTTTACTTTAAGAAAATCTTGAGGCAATCTTGAGGATTTTTGCATAGTGCATCTGAGTTCGATTCACGTAAAAGACAATCTTGAAGCAACCCAATATAATGCTACCTCATTTCCCTCCCTATCGAATGAAAAAAATAAAATAAAAAAGATCAAATTGCAAAAAGTAGTATAAAAATTGAGAATTTATCAAAAATAGCCAAAATTTGATCCTTAATTTCAAAAATGTCAGTTTTTGTAAAATATTTCAAATATAGCAAAAAACTCACATAAATAGACACAAATGCCCTCAAATTTAAAACCCGTATAAACCTAAAAAATAAACCTTATTAAATAAAAATTTGGAATATTTTTAACCCACGTTTGTATAGAAGAACAAAAGTTGAAATATAGCATCCTATTTGTTGATATTTTAATCAATTTAAATTTAGTCCCAATCCAAGCATCACTAAACACCGAATAAGTGTTATTCAACTTAAGCCAATTCAAGCCAAGACAATTTCTGAGCATAGTTCACGCCAAGAGAATCTTCCGAAACAAATGAGGCTGAAGGGACCAACTTGGCAAATGACTGAAAGAGCCGTTGCCGGATCAATTGCCCAAGTCTGTCTGAATGACACCATTATTTTGTCTTCTCTGATGGACCAATTCGCCGAGTGTTCCGCACACGCATAAATGCTGCACTGGCTTCTCAAAGAAGCTAATAAGTTTCAAAATTAGCAGCCCATCCCACACGTCACGTTGCCTTTTAAAAGCCACACAAACATATTTGTACAATTTGAGTGACAAAGTCAAAAGAATTTTCCACAGAAAAGAATTGATTTGTAGGCCAAAGAAAAATCAAATCATGATATAAGTCGGTGTTCCCAACATTTTCCACTAAAAAATTATATCCTTATTGCGGAGCTTAGTTGGTTGAATTTTTCCTTTTTGTTGTATTGTTGTGCCCTTTTGTGGTTTCTTAATCAAATTTAGGGTTTATCCAATATAAGTCACTACAATTTCTACTTCCTAGACATATACTCATCATTCTATAAATCATAAATCTATGTGTAAAACTCAATTTTAAACTTAAATGACCAGTAAGATATAAGCGATTATAATATTCCTATGTTTTTACATCGTTGCCATCATACTTTATATTTTATATATAATGTATTCCAAGCATTTCATTAACTGCCATAATTGTAATTAAAACTCCCTATTAATAACTAAAATGCAAATTAAATATAAAAGGGAATTAAAAACCATAGAAGTTAGGAAAGGAAGTTTAAAGTGCAGTAATCTGTAGACTGAGAAAACTTTTATCTTGATGTGAATGGAAAAAGTCTGGCTTATGTTTCTTATGCTTCACAATTCAGATTCACTATATACAATTTTCTGTTTAATTCAACAACAACAAAAAAAAACAATTGTTGTTTTTCAATTGTTTTTGGATGCCTACCCTATATGTAATATAATATAGTAAGAAGAATAGACGAAGAAGAAACTGAATGAAGAATCAAGGAAGAACTGCACTTCTTGTTTGATTAGGGCAGCAATACGTCTGCAAACGTATGTACAAAGATTCCCAATCTAATAGGGTTTTCTTTTTTAGGTTTATGTGGGTTTTAAATTTGAGGGCATTTGTGTCTATTTAGGTGAGTTTTTTGCTATATTTGAAATATTTTACAAAAACTGACATTTTTGAAATTGGGGGTCAAGTTTGGCTACTTTTGATAAATTCTCATAAAAATTATAGTTGAAAATTTATTATGTACATGAACAATAAAATTTCTTTAAAGAACAGAGTCATATGCAAATGTGACCTAGCTAGCAGCAAAACCACCAAAATGACAATAAGGGTCAAATTAAAATTTTGGTTTGTTTTTTTTTAAAACTGATTGTTTTCGTTGAAAAATGAAAACTGCTCAGCTATCTGTCAATCACATAATGTTGCAACCACAGTTTAAAGCAGCTTGTCCGATGTCAACACCAACATTCAATATCCCAGCTACTTTCACAACCACATACTGAAATAATAAATACCCGATCACAAGGAATTAGTCAGTAATTAAGTAGGCAAAGGTCATGCTCCCTATTCTTTAGTTAAAATTTAGCTAAAAACACACAAAAGTTATTTTTGGAACTCAATAAAATTTGAACTCCAATCATACTCCCTAAGTTAGAAAGTCATAAACACTATATAGTTATTTTTTAATTCAATATGATTGGTTATCATCTCTATTTAAAAAAAAAATAGTTTGTATATATTAAAAGTTTAAACTATGCATAAAACGAAACAACATTAAATTATAAGGAGCCACTAGGAGTCCTTTCTCTCTCCTCAGATTTAAGAGTTCCTAGAGTTCTCTTTATTTTAGGAGGTGGATAGGGAGCATGGTTGGAGTTGTATTTTTCCAATTCCTCCCTAAAATTTGTCTAAGGAGGTGGTTTAAGGACCCCATTGTGGATGCTTTAAGTGCGAGTAATTATAGTGTATGTAGTATGAGAGTATGTCACATGGTATAACTCGTTTGTTAGAATATATAAATGGATATTTATTGATATTATATCATAAAAGTGGGAAATATTAACCATATCGCACATCCATATTATAACACGTGGACGCAGTAAAGCGTACGTACATGTGGGTTTTCAGCAAGTCATTAGACACAAACAAGTTTAAACACTTAAATCAATCTCAACCACATGATTTCATTGAAATAGATCCAACAACTAAGCACCTCATTACTCAAATGATGACACTAAATCTCTGAACTGCATGCGTGCCACTATATATATATATATATATATATTCTTCAGCAAGAATATTCTAATTGCCCCAATAATATCTATGTTCCTATGTGCAGACATTGCTTGTCACGTGCGTACGTCCCCACCATTGACTTGACACTAGCTCTTCAATTATTCATGTAGATTTTTTTTTTCAAGTGCCCATAGAGATAAGACTTCCATATATAGGGCTCACCTCGATTAAAAATGTGGTTAGTAAAGTGGTACACAATTGTTTTTATATATTCTCATATATTCAATTTTGCAAAAATAATGCATCCAACTAACTCAATCAAAAAAATTGCATCCAATTAATGATGTTCTTGGAATATTGATACAAAATAAATTAGGTGTTAAAAAATATTTAATATCTGAATATGATCTATGATGACAAAGACTCATCGTCACAATTCAAAAGGTGTAACATCCCTGACCCAATTTAAGCGATTTAAATCGACAAAGACTCATCGCCACAATCACGGTCTCTTTATTTTAGGAGGTGAATAAGGAGCATGGTTGGAGTTGTATTTTTCCAATTCCTCCCTAAAATTTGTCTAAGAATGTGGTTTAGGGACCCCATTATGGATGCTTTAAGTGCGAGTAATTATAGTGTATAGTATGTCACATGGTATAACTTGTTTGTTAGAATATATAAGTGGATATTTGTTGATATTATATCATAAAAGTGGGAAATATTAAGCATATCGCACATCCATATTATAACACGTGGACGCTGTAATGCGTACGTACATGTGGGTTTTTAGCAAGTCGTTAGAAACAAACAAGTTTAAACACTTAAATCAATCTCAACCACATGATTTCATTGAAATAGATCCAACTAAGCACCTCATTCCTCAAATGATGACACTAAATCTCTCAACTGAATGCATGCCACTATATATATTCTTCAGCAAGAATATTCTAATTGCCCCAATAATATCTATGTTCCTATATGCAGACATTGCTTGTCACGTGCGTATGTCCCCACCATTGACTTGACGCTAGCTCTTCAATTATTCATGTAGATTTTTTTTTTCAAGTGCCCATAGAGATAAGACTTCCATATATATGGCTCACCTTGATTAAAAATGTGGTTAGTAAAGTGGTACACAATTGTTTTTATATACGCTCAGATATTCAATTTTGCAAAAATAATGCATCCAACTAACTCAATCAAAAAAATTGCATCCAATTAATGATGTTCTTGGAATATTGATACAAAATAAATTAGGTGTTAAAAAATATTTGATATCTGAATATGATCTATGATGACAAAGACTCATCGTCACAATTCAAAAGGTGTAACATCCCTGACCCAATTTAATCGATTTAAATCGACAAAGACTCATCGTCACAATCATGATCTCTTTATTTTATGAGGTGAATAGGGAGCATGGTTGGAGTTGTATTTTTCCAATTCCTCCCTAAAATTTGTCTAAGGAGGTGGTTTAAGGACCCCATTATGGATGCTTTAAGTGCAAGTAATTATAGTGTATGTAGTATGAGAGTATGTCACATGGTATAACTAGTTTGTTAGAATATATAAGTGGATATTTATTGATATTATATCATAAAAGTGGGAAATATTAAGCATATCGCACATCCATATTATAACACGTAGACGCAGTAAAGCGTACGTACGTGTGGGTTTTTGGCAAGTCATTAGATACAAACAAGTTTAAACACTTAAATCAATCTCAACCACATGATTTCATTGAAATAGATCCAACAACTAAGCACCCCATTCCTCAAATGATGACACTAAATCTCTCAACTGCATGCATGCCACTATATATATATATATATATATATTCTTCAGCAAGAATATTCTAATTGCCCCAATAATATCTATGTTCCTATATGCAGACATTGCTTGTCACGTGCGTACGTCCCCACCATTGACTTGACGCTAGCTCTTCAATTATTAATTTAGATTTTTTTTTTCAAGTGCCCATAGAGATAAGACTTCCATATATAGGGTTCACCTTGATTAAAAATGTGGTTAGTAAAGTGGTACATGATTATTTTTATATATGCTCAGATATTCAATTTTGCGAAAATAATGCATCCAACTAACTCAATCAAAAAAATTGCATATAATTAATGATGTTCTTGGAATATTGATACAAAATAAATTAGGTGTTAAAAAATATTTAATATCTGAATATGATCTATGATGACAAAGACTCATCGTCACAATTCAAAAGGTGTAACTGTTAGAATACAGAGACTATTATCTTGTATTTGATTCTTAGATGAGAAAATGAGAGCTGAAAGGAAAATGAGAGAGAGAGCTTAGGGAAGAAGAAGAGCTAGCTGGATACTAGCTCAGCTCCAAAACAATTCATGTGTATATTGCCTTCTGACAAAGCCGTTAGGAATAGAACATTCCTCTTACATCATTCAAATCTTAGCCATTCATTCACTACCCTATGAGATAGAGACACGTGGCATACACTATTATATCCTAGCTGCACAGTTGGACTGTTATCCAACGGCTACATTTTCAAACTAGAATAATAAACATATCTCAGCAGCTGCACTTATAAACTAACAGTAACATCCCTGACCCAATTTAATCGATTTAAATCGACAAAGACTCATCGTCACAATCATGGTCTCTTTAGTTTAGGAGGTGAATAGGGAGCATGGTTGGAGTTGTATTTTTCCAATTCCTCCCTAAAATTTGTCTAATGAGGTGGTTTAGGGACCCCATTGTGGATGCTTTAAGTGCGAGTAATTATAGTGTATGTAGTATGAGAGTATGTCACATGGTATAACTCGTTTGTTAGAATATATAAATGGATATTTATTGATATTATATCATAAAAGTGGGAAATATTAACCATATCGCACATCCATATTATAACACGTGGACGCAGTAAAGCGTACGTACATGTGGGTTTTTGGCAAGTCATTAGACACAAACAAGTTTAAACACTTAAATCAATCTCAACCACATGATTTCATTGAAATAGATCCAACAACTAAGCACCTCATTACTCAAATGATGACACTAAATCTCTCAACTGTGCCACTATATATATATATTCTTTAGCAAGAATATTCTAATTGCCCCAATAATATCTATGTTCCTATGTGCAGACATTGCTTGTCACGTGCGTACGTCCCCACCATTGACTTGACGCTAGCTCTTCAATTATTCATGTAGATTTTTGTTTTCAAGTGCCCATAGAAATAATACTTCCATATATAGGGCTCACCTTGATTAAAAATGTGGTTAGAAAAGTGGTACACGATTGTTTTTATATATTCTCATATATTCAATTTTGCAAAAATAATGCATCCAACTAACTCAATCAAAAAAATTGCATCCAATTAATAATGTTCTTGGAATATTGATACAAAATAAATTAGGTGTTAAAAAATATTTAATATCTGAATATGATCTATGATGACAAAGACTCATCGTCACAATTCAAAAGGTGTAACATCCCCACCATTGACTTGACATTAGCTCTTCAATTTTGTCCATATTATAACACGTGGACGCAGTAAAGCGTACATACATGTGGGTTTTTGGCAAGTCATTAGACACAAACAAGTTTAAACACTTAAATCAATCTCAACCACATGATTTCATTGAAATAGATCCAACAACTAAGCACCTCATTACTCAAATGATGACACTAAATCTCTCAACTGAATGCATGCCAATATATATATATATATATATATATATATATATATATATATATATATATATATATATATTCTTCAGCAAGAATATTCTAATTGCCCCAATAATATCTATGTTCCTAGACATTGCTTGTCACGTGCATATGTCCCCACCATTGACTTGACATTAGCTCTTCAATTACTCATGTAGATTTTTTTTTTCCAAGTGCCCATAGAGATAAGACTTCCATATATAGGGCTCACCTCAATTAAAAATGTGGTTAGTAAAGTGGTACATGATTGTTTTTATATATGCTCAGATATTCAATTTTGCAAAAATAATGCATCCAACTAACTCAATCAAAAAAATTGCATCCAATTAATGATGTTCTTGGAATATTGATACAAAATAAATTAGGTGTTAAAAAATATTTAATATCTGAATATGATCTATGATGACAAAGACTCATCGTCACAATCATGGTGATTATTCAAAAGGTGTAACATCACTGACCCAATTTAATCGATTTAATCCAATTTAATTCTTTTGTGAAATTTCAATTTTGCCTTGGGGAGTAGAGGTACTTTGGTCACTTTATGGGAAAAAAAAAAATATATTGTATAGCATTACGTAATGGTGTAAGTTTGTGTTAGCTTACGTGAGGCCCCAGTTTAAGGTTCAAACAGGGCCTTCAAAATCTCAAGACCGGCCCTGCTAAAAAATCAGCATTCTAAAAGTCTAACCTCTTAAAACTTGACACATCTCAAATTCCTCAAATATTTTTTTTCCTTTATGAAAGAGACTTCATATATTGAAGACAAACTTTACAAATAATACAGATATACAATCAAAAAATGTCATCATGAAGTCATGACTCTGCGCGAAGGTGATGGCCAACTTGCTAACTTGTTAAACGTTTGATAATTTTTGTCCTTACAAAACATGTTTATTATAATTCGAGTACCAAGTTGTGACATTTTGAACCATCAGGATGTGCACGAATTTTATTCCCAATCCCAAACAATATGTTTTGTTATATCATTGTTTTCTGGAAGGAAAAAAAATTATACTGTTTGTTATGTGACAATATTTTGACCTTATTCTTTTGGTACCAAGTGATAGCTAAAATAAAATGTTTGGGATTCGTTTTGTTGTCTCTAATCGATAATAATTAATCTCATTAAAAAAAAATGATTTTAATTAATGCAAAACATTGTCTAGCAAAGTGAGTGCACTCTGTTGTAAGTTGTAATGAATAATTGCAGAACTTCTGAAAAACAAAACTTAAGGTCAATAAGTCATAATTGCATGACATTGCTTGGATAATACACAATGGATCTGTTTTATTTTCTTTTTCCTTTTTTTCTTTTTGTAAAGTGGCAAGTTTTTCATTAAGAAAAGGGGAAAATACAAGATTTAAAGATAGGAAGAACACAACCCAAATACAAAACAACAATAACAGATGTAGAAATAGAAAAAATAAATCACAAACATTGCAACAAACTATCCAAACTCCTTTTGAATTCTCAGTTTGTAATGTCAACAGGAGGGTTTTTTAAGGGAAGTGAATCTCCCTAATTCTAGTGAAAAATGTCATGAATTTGAGCTGAAATGGCATTGCCACTAGGGAATTTTTTTTATAAAAAAAAATTTAATGATGATCTAAAAACTTGATTTGCACATAAGAGTGATGCATGTGTTACACGGACTCTCCCATATGTCAACCCTTTCTTTCAAGTCTCTTAACAGAACAGAAGATTAATGAAATTGCTTCAAGTGAAAGGGAAACACCATGCCACATGGAAGGCAAAATAGTAAAATAAGAAGAGTTACACGTGAACATGGTTCTTCTGATTCATTCATGGGATGGAATTCGAAGGAATATCTAGGGGGTTCAAATTCAATCACATGTCACTTGTCTGGGGGACAGAATGAATTAGTAGAATATAAACAAACAGCTTAACGTACCCGCCATGTTCATGTTTCATTTTTTTTTATTTTTATGGTTTTGCTGATTTGTTTGTTTTGTCTACTAAATTTCCCTTATGCGTCAAGCACGACAATCAGACTCACTGGTTTTGTAGTAACATCGATGTAGCACTCACCTGTATGAAAAGAAATTGTACAATATCCGAAATTGGTTTGTGATTTTAACGCTCTTCTTTTAGCATTGCGTTCTTAGCACTCACCTGTGCGGGAAGAAATTGTACAATATTTGTTTGTATGGCAGATGGCTAAAAGAGGAGTACTAAAATTGCTACCCTTTCCGAATTAGAGAGACTATTGTCAACAAAATTTCCGAAATCATCTTCACGTAACACGTCTTCGGATCATGTAGCAGATCTTCTTGTGCCAAAAGACATCTATGTAACGCATCATTCACCATCAAGTAGAAAGAAAAAGTAGCATTGGAAAAAAATAGAACTCCTTTAACAAGTTTACTATACGGATGTAGTCTGTAGTAGAGCCTAATGCAGTGCAGTATGGTTTGTCTGGTTACTGGTTACCCATCTCTGGCGGTTGTGGATTTGCGACGGCGGCGGCAAGGCGACAGTGGCAGCTGTAGCTTCTCAGATCTAGGGTTCTTCCTTTGTTTGGATTTTGGGCTAGATGTTTGTTTTAGGGTTTTTCATTTCTGTTGGGCTGAGACCTTGTACCTATCAGTGTTGGGCTGGTTTTTATTTTGCTTTTTCTGACTGTGTAATCCCTTTCATATTTATGGAATGAATTACCTTGACAAAAAAATACCAAAACAAAACAAAACGCGACACAACAATACCATCTAAAACCGCTATCAGCTTCCATATTGTACACATTTTATGTATTCCACTTCAATGCATATCCACTTACCCACAACCCTTGATTTTAAAAAAATAATCCCGAACTAAAAGTTATTGTGTTCATCAACAGATATCATACATCAGTTGGAGCTAAAAATTCTTGTGTTCATCAACAGGGCAACCAAAGAATGTGTTGACCCTTGCTTTACATTGTAAGTTTTGATCAAACCCAATTCACCAAATTCTGCATAATCTTCTTCCTCTGACTAGACACATGCTTGAGCCCTCTGAGCTATAACATTCCTTACCCTCTCTGATTGCTTCTCTTTCACATCAAACCCTCTCCACCGCTACAAAGAAAAGGAGGCGTTGATTTGTTTTGAGTCTTTACCTGAGTTAAAAACCAAACCAGGGGGAAAGAAATGAGATAAAGAGTTGTTTGGAACAAAAAGAAAAAGAACACAGGTGTTGTTTTCCGAGTGCGCCAGCCAAGTCATTGTATACGAGCAATGTCCTTTCCAAATTAAAGACTTAGAGAGTATAGAATAGTTGGGAAGCAAATGGAAAAATATTGCCATAAACATTAACATTTATAAAAAAAGTACCATGTCAATGATATCATTCATACATACGTAGAAATACTAAGAATGCACACGAGGTGAGGTAAGCTGAGACCGTGAGGGATGAAAGCCACATTCGACATACCCATATGAAATGAGCATTATATTTCTTCAATGTACACGGAATTCAAATGCCATGCATAGCTAATGTATCATAAAGAATTTTTGTGGTCACATAATGAACTGTGAAGTTTACTCATCTGATAAACAAGTTTTGTTGGGCATGCTAGGATGGGGGAAACCATATGGAACTACAAACCCATTGTTAACAACAGAAACCAAAGTAAAACAATTCAGAATCAGATACGCTCATTATGTGACCAAGCCTTGAAATGTATAGCTCTACATTGAATTTAACCAATGATTACACACCACAAGGAAAAAATTGAGATCAAGGTTTAAAAGGGCATGTGGGAGTCCACTCACTGGATAAAACTCAATTTCTAGCACAACCAGAAGATGGGTGATGATCTTGATAATTCTCATCTAAATATGAATGTAAGAATTTACTTCAGAAGAACCCATTAAACCAATTGAAAAGCACATCCCTTTAGCTAACTGCTCTTTCTTTCTGCTTAATATATTTTAAATTTGGGCAGAAACATAAATCCAAATCCATCATAAATACCATTAAATCAATGAAATCAAGTTCAATTCAATACCTGTCAGAGCACCAATGGCCCAAGTAATTCTCTGGGTCAGCAAGAAACCCTGTTGCGCAGTGCAGTAAAACTTCCCAATCCAACAAAAGAAAAAAAAAGAAAAGGAAAGAAACAAAAATTGCGAAACAAGTGAGAGTTGTGAGGCTTTGGGTAGTGGGTATTGTTGATTTAGAAGTGGCGGGTTGAGCTTGAGTTAAGCTGTTGTTGTTCTGAGGAGGAGGAAGATGGCGGCTCAGACTCATCAACAGCAAGTTGAGCTCTTTCAAGGAAGGGCCTGAACCCAAGCTGTAGCGTAAGGTACCCAAATGCCAGTGCTCCAAGCACCACAACTCCCGATCTCATCGCATTCACTTTCGTCCTCTCCCTCATTCTCTTACTTCTTCTTTCAGCCCCAACTCAACTTCCCACAGGTCCCAAACTAAAAAGCTGCTAGAGATACAAAGCAGGAAAGCAAATAAAACCAAAACGCTGTCGTTTCACTCTCTACTTTTGAGAGCCATTGTAGGACCCACTTAAGTTTGCCAACGTGTACGCTCAGTCTTCTTCCACATAGGGGCGGCAATTTCCGACACGACCAGATGAACGACTCGAAACCCGCACGAAAAATTAGCAAGTCAACCCGCACGATTAAAATTGCATATCAAATTCGGATCAACCCGCAATGACACATTTAATAAACGGGTGAATTTAGGATCAACTTGCGAAATGACCTACTTGACACGTTTACTATTTTATTTTTTATTTTATTAATAATAATAAATATGTTCTATTCTATTCCACTGTGTACCCTATGGTAGTAGATTTCAACCCACCCAAATGAAAATCCTTACCTTAAGTTGATCTCCTCATTCTAAATCTCATCTTTATTTGAATTCAACCTCCTATCAAACATGTGACATGTTTAATTATGTGTTAAATAGGTAACATGTTTAACACGACTTGAATCCGACATGACAAGTTTATTAAATGGGTCGAATTTGGGTTGAGCATTCTTGACACAATACGAACCCGATACAACACGATCCATTGCCAATCCTACTTCCATAGCCAAAAAATCAACAATTTTTCCGAAACATTTCATTGTTTTCACTTTAGTGTGTTGGTAGAAATTTTTTAATGTATGTAACCATATATACATGTATGCTGTGCGTTGAGGTAATTTGTGAAAAAAAATAAATAAATAAATGAATAGTATTTGCCATTTGCCATGATAATTGCTGGAAACACACAATGTTTTTTGCAAGGACAGTCACTATTTATGTGAATAGTAGCTGCCCTAGCCCCCCTTGCCATGGCAAGGGTTTCATTGTTGGAAGTGCTCTAACAAAAACAATAGCCCAGCCCACTCAAACTTTCTCCTTTAACAAAAACAATAAAAAGCAATATAAGCTCCTTTAACAATGTTTCGACCAACTAGATTAATCTTGAGAAGCCAAAAAACAAATATCATAATTTTATTATTCATTAAAAAAACAGAAAAAAAAAATATTTTTTTTTTTTTTTAAATTATTGTTTTGAATATATATTTTTTTTTTTGGCCAAATATTGTTATAAATCTTTGAATTGGGTTTCTTTGTAGCATTTATTTATCTTTTAGGTCAAAAACTCCAATTAAATTTAAATATTATAAGAATTATTTTTTAGTCTGACACAACACCAAATATAGGTCTTCACTATTTTTACAATCCAGCTTCTTAGTCCGATGCAACATCAAACGTAGATCAGTACTTAATCCAGCTTAGGCCAATCCGAGCTAATCCAAGATAGTTCCAGAATTTAATCAAGTCCATAATAGTCCGCCGTGCCAAACGACCCCCTATTATCCTCAATGCAAACTCTTCATCTCCCTTTCATCCTCTTCCACAGTTACTTGAATTTTCCTTTATGGATCAATTGAGCCATTCTTTAGAAGCTACAGCACTCGGGTAAGTTAATATTGGGTTCTTTAATTTATAGGGTTTTAATATCTTTCTAATGTTTCTTTAATTTCTAGGGTTTTATTCAGTTCAATATTCTTTAAGGTCAAAGCAAATCGTCTCCTTCTCTAATAGGTACATATACATTTCTAATTGTTGTTGATTTTTCTAGCTTTTCCCTCATGAAAGGAAAATTGTTATATCGATGTGTGTTACATGGGATGAATTTGTGCTTCTATTTGTTGTTGTTAACTGAGAAAGGTAAATTTAGCCACTCTATTTTAAAATCCTGAGTCTGTCTCTGATTTCAGTGAAACTTTTGACTGTCATAGTAGGGCCCACTTTTTTTTTTTTGACGAAATCATAGTAGGGCCCACTTAAGTTTGCCAACGTGTACGCTCTCTATCTTCTTCCACAGCCGAAAAAACCAACAATTTTGCCGAACGATTTCACCGTTTTTGAGTGTGTTAACTTGGCAGAAATCTTTTATAAATAAAAAAGCGAAAAAAGAGTTAGCTTGATTCATTAAAGGCTTCGCATTTCGTTGATTTTCGCAGTTCTTGTATCGGTATGTATCTGCAGTTTCCTCTTCATAGTTCACCAATTTGATAAATTTTTGGGTAAGTTCATCTTATGATAGTTTTCTTTCTTTTTTTGGGTTTTTAGTTGTAGCAAAGTGTGGTGCTTGGTCATTGATGTTAATAAAACATGGAATAAATTCTGGGTTTGGTGCAATTTATATGTTGGCTTCGTCTCCTGTGTTGAGAAGGCAACAGTTTTTGATAAGGTCTCTTGGAGATTACAGCGATCAGAACACTAACACCCATCAGAAAGGAATGCAAGGAATAAAATTCACCAGTGGAGCCTCTTTGGAGGCTGATGCTGAGAACGTTCTGAGAGCAATCACTCCGACCCTTGATCCCAATAGACACAAGGGTCAGGCTGGTAAGTGCACACTATGCTACCAATGTCATTTCTTTAACTTTGTATACTTATTTGTCAATGATGATTGTTGTGCTTGATACTGTATAATCTAGGCAATGACTGAAAACTGAGGAATGCTGCAGCGTTTTGATGTTGATTCTAGGGAACTGACTTGCTTGCTTTCTGGTTTTTATTTGAACTGGTTATGTTATTTGTTTTACCAATTATCTTCTAAATCTACCTTATCTTTACCCCTCAATGCTTCTCAGGAAAGATAGCTGTTATCGGCGGGTGTCGTGAGTACACTGGTGCTCCATATTTTGCAGCTATCTCAGCATTAAAAATTGTTAGTGTCCTGCTTTTTAATTTAAAACTGAAAATAAAAAAGTTGGCTGGATTCAATCAAGAATGTAGCTTATTCTAGACTGAAATGGGATTAACAAGTGATTTCTGTTTTTCGTTATGCTTGGCTTGCTAATATGGTGGAACAAAAATATATTCTTCCCCTTTCAGGGTGCAGATCTATCCCATGTTTTTTGCACGAAAGATGCAGCTTCAGTCATAAAAAGCTACAGCCCTGAGTTGATTGTACACCCAGTTTTAGAAGAATCATACAGTGTTAGGTGATTTATTTTTCATAACAATTTCATATGTCTATAACAATCAGTATATGAGCTTTATTATTGAAAGAGCTGCTAATTTTGTGAAATGATTTTTTTGTTTTTATGTTTTTTAGGGATGATGAAAAAGGTGTCATCTCAGGAAAGGTTCTTGCTGAAGTTGATAAATGGTTGGAAAGATTTGATTGTCTTGTCATTGGTCCAGGCCTTGGAAGGGACCCATTTCTTCTGGTTAGCTTTTTGTTTGTGCAGTTACTTGAGGAGCTGTCTTAGGCTAGTTTAGTGTTTGATTAGGACATGTACTAAATATCTTCAACACTTTAATTTTCTGTATGATGCACGACTGGTATTGTTGTTATAATCTCTACCAAATCCCATCCAAAATGTTTCTAAGATCGAATATCATAATGCAGGACTGTGTGAGTAAAATCATAAAGCTTGCAAGGCAGTCCAATGTCCCAATTGTCATAGATGGGGTATGCAATCACAAGTGTCTCTATCATCCTTATGGTGTATTTAATCATTCTCTTTTCTTATGCGTAGTTTTCAATGCAAATTGTAGCTATGAATTTGTTTGCTGATGGCATAATCTTTTCCAGGATGGACTCTTTCTTGTTACAAACTCTCTTGATCTCATAAGTGGATATCCCTTGGCTGTGCTGACCCCAAATGTAAATGAATACAAGCGCCTTGTACAGAAAGTTTTGAGTTGTGAAGTAAATGATGAAGAAGCTCATGAGCAACTACTATCTCTTGCAAAAAGGTAAACAGACTTTTTGTATTGTGTTGGCGGGTTGACAACTGCTTAATCTTATACTTACATCACAGGATAAAATATTAAGAACTTATTTTGTTCAGAAGTTAATAAGGATGTTTTACAAATACGTACTTGTCATAATCTGTATGTATCAAAATCATGTTGGCTTGCATTCACCGTTTGTCTGTGTTTTAGCATCTGTACAGGCAGGAAAGGTTGATCTGGCATTCCTTCGGGGTCTTAAACCATCTGATTATTTATAAATCAAAATGGGAAGTAGATGAAGTTGTGCAGAATAGTGTGTTAAATCAGCTTCTGAATAACTCCCTCATTTCCACTTCACACTAAGGCTTTTTTCTTTATAATGTAGTTTGTCCCATGCTATAAAATATTTACAGTTTTTTTTTTTCATTTGTCTTTGTATGTTTCCATCTAATGATTATTGAGTTTTATGGAACTAATTGAAGTGTGGACCCTTTCACTGTCAGGATTGGTGGTGTAACTATACTTAGGAAAGGAAAATCTGACTTCATAAGTGATGGGGAGACAGGTATATAACCATATATGCCAGTATACTGTGTGTTGAGATGGTAAATGGTGAAGCTTTTGCTTAAATAATGTTAATATTCCATGAATATATATTTTTTCGCATCTCAGTTGGGAAATGTAGATAAGCATATTGGAAACTGCTGGTATGGTTGCCACTTAGCCAGTTGGCTAGTGCATTTCATGTAACACACTAGAACAACAATTGAACCATTAACACCTTGATTAAAGTGACATGAAGTTGAGAACTTGGCATGCGCCTTATGTTTTGTGTCCATGAAGATGATTTTTGACTTGAAACTGGGCCATGAGAAGGGTTCCATTTGTCTTTCTTTTTTGTTTTTGTTTTTTTTTTGTTTCTAAAAGTTCTATAGCTCACATGATTTGTGGTTTTTTGACATACTGCAAACCAAATCCAAGACTTTTTATTTCCTTTCCTTTAGGTTTTGGAAACATCCCTATTGCATTCCCAGATATGGAAACCTCGAATTATTGAACTCTGACATCAGATTCTTTTTGCAGTCAAATCAGTGAGCATCTATGGTTCTCCTCGAAGATGTGGTGGGCAGGGTGATATACTTTCTGGAAGGCAAGTTTTTCATTCTGACTTTCGAGATTTTTTATAAATAAATAAAAAAACCATTATGGCAAACATTGACGAGTTTAATATGTGCTGAATTTGCTATCTTCTCCTTACTTTTCCAGTATATTTTTCCCAAAGAATGCATAACCCCAATACCATAATATGCTTATGAGAATGTGAGAGAGATCCATTAGAGTATTACAAATTTCACTACTAGTCCTGGTGACCTTGTTGTGAATTCCATAGTCACGAGGTGATGGACACTAGCTGATGCTTCTGCCTCTAAAACTCAGATTTTGAGATATTACCGAATGTTATGTTCTGTTGCACTGATGGATAACTAACTTTAACATAGAAATCTGATGATGTGTTTGGTTACTCCAGTGTCGCTGTATTTCTATCTTGGGCCCGTCACGCTATGACAGATGGGGATCCGAGTATCAGGTTTTACATTCCTAGTATCTGTTCATATCTTTGATTCCTTACAGCCCTCATTTTTTACAATTGATTTTACCCAATTTGTATTGTTACAGTTCCAAAAACCCCGCAACGTTGGGGTGCATTGCTGGGTCCGCTTTAATGAGAAAGGCTGCATCCCTTGCTTTTGAGAATAAGAAAAGGGCAACCCTCACTACTGATATCATCGAGTACTTGGGAAGAAGGTAGTTCCCCCTAAAATAGAACGATTTTCATGTGCGGATTTAGAGTTATGTGTAAGACTTTACTTTCTCTATTGCAGTTTGGAGGATATTTGTCCGGTTCGATGATGCTGTTGAATTTCAGATGATAGAGTTGGATCTACACATTCAGAGAGATTAGTTCGGTTGCCAGAAGAACCACATTTTCTTCCTTTAAATTAAATCATACATTTCCAGACTTTTTGGCTTGTATATAGAGTGCTGTTGTTGCCTGTTTCTTTTTTGACTTGTATACAAAAAGGAGGGTTATGACATCTAATACGGATGAATGTTTCATGAGTCTATAAGATATGCTGCTAAGGCAGTGATGTTTCTAAGCCAGAAACCTCTCTTATATTTTATTTCACTTCTTATTATGAACAGCCATATGACGCAAAAGAATAGCATAAATCTACCATGATAAATATCCTTGTTGCGTACAGAGCTGAAAGGATACCATCAAAGGAAGACTTCTGGACTAGCCTGGAGAAGGAAAAACACAAAATTTATCTACAGTAGCAGAAGCGCACAAGTTTTTCAGAATCTTTTTCTAATAGCAAGAACCAGCACTTTGTAGCTGTAACAAATGGATATAAAACATTTTCCGGAAGCCTTCTATGCGGCTGCATTCTGGCTCCACCACAACCAGCCCAAGACGCTATTATGCAACATCACCTCCTTTGGCGGCTCCATCAACTGCTTGATAGCTTGTTTGTCGGACCTTTTTGAGATTCTCCACAACCACCCCAAGACTCTGTGGCACACAGGCTCCACCATGACCCGCAATATAAGTTGTTGCTCGACCGGGTTATGGACCTCTTAGCGGAGCAGTTGAAGTCTGATATTGACAAATTGAAGCAGCACAGGCTAAGGATGGAATTGGAATCCGAAAATGATGATAAAGGAGATGGTACTACTCTGCCTTTCATTAGCCAGGCTGCATAATGTTGCACTCCTGGGAGCCCTGAAGAACACCACGCCGCCCACGCCATGTTGCTGTTTAAAAGCCTTGGAAGAAGGCTTTTCCCGCCAGAATCAGATGAACCAGAAGAATGGGATCGGCTTAGGCAGGAGTTCTTGGAGCCCTTGACCGAGTATAGACGCATGGATTCCATTCAAGAGCCCTATGTGGTCAAGAATTATTTGGAGGAGGTGAAAGCAGACGGCAGCATCATAAAGCCAGATGCATTGCTTCCAAATCATATCATAAGATATGTAAAAGATGAGGATGTTAGGGAAGCAGCTGAGATTTTGTGGAAGGCAATGATGGAGAACATGTACCTAAAGCAAAAGCGGGGGGAGGAGAAAAAATTTAAGAAGTGCTTAGTGTGTAACATCACCAATTACATGGCCGAACCGAGCACAGAATTGGCGGCAAGTTTGGGAATTTTGGTGTCTGAATTGAGTGAAGAGCCGGCATGGCCACTGCAGGCCTTGGCATAGCCCTGTCACTGGAAATAGTAACACTTGGTTTAGTAGTAACACTAAAGTGAAATTAGACGTGCATTAGTTTTTCATTTGGGTTGGATCGACGAAAAAGAAACCTGACACGAAAAAAAAAAACATAATAAGAGAAAAATAATTGTATTTTGTTTGGAGTAATACAAACTCCAACCAACTTCTCCAACAAAAAGAAAAATAAAAAAAGAACAACTTTAAAAGCACATTATTATTAATTATAATTAAATATTCGTTCTCCCAATGAGATTAGGAAACAGGAAAATATAAATACATACTGTGATTTAGGGTTTCCAAATTTTGCTATAATCTTTGTTAGAAAATAAACATAAATAAACAGACAGCCCAGTAATTTGTTAGAAAATTTATTAAGGGAAAGCTATAATTCTTTGACAAATGTAGTAATTAAGGGCAAGCCTTCTCTTACAACTCCCTTTCCCATTATGCTGCTACCTAACTTGGCTACTATCATCTTTTTGCAAATTCTAGATGATGACCATTGACCAATTACTGAGTATGATAGGGGTGGAACCACACTTATACTATGTGGTCAATTGAGCCAAAACACACTACGGTCACTATTATTTGGTTACATTTGTAGTTTAATTCTTATACTACAAGCTGTAAAAAAGTGTGTTATCTCTTTAATTGGAAGAAAGTGTGTTCATGTTCGATATTTTATAAACGCGTAATGATATTAGACTATTAACGATTAATATGACAGTTTAATAACATAATACATCGAATTGTCTAGTTCAATAATTTACAGAATAATATGGAAATCTTCTTTTGAACTATAGTTTGACTCGACCACTGGACTCAGAACCAAACTGTAGTACAAACAAATCCACACAGGGGATCAGCTTGGAAAACAATGTCTCTCTCTCAGTTGACTTTGAAATTATATTGGACAAATTTAAAGTTGTTATGCATTATTAGTTGCGGAAAGTAATTAAAGTGACACAGCCGTCGATAAATAATTTACTTCATAATTAGATGCACATAAATAATAAATTAAAATTTACCCTGCAGATAAATAATTAACTTCATACTAGCCCCTTGACACATGCTCACGGTTTTTTTTTTTTTTTTTATAACTTTATTTTTAGAATTAAGAAAAAAGAACATGGGTAGTTATGTTCCATAAAAGTATGACCTATTATCTGATTTTGTTTTTAATTTTAATTTTTTAATATAAAAAATGTGAATTTATCATATTATCCTCATTTAATTAATAATTTCAATTCTTAATGTTTAAATTAACAAAATGCATTTGCTGGTATTTTGAATTAACCAAATGCATTATATATATATATATATATATACTTGGAACAGCTTGTCGACTAACTGTTGCTCTACTCTTTTAAACTTAATTTCTTCTTAAAAAAAATTAATTTGCTTATTTTTACTTTGTATTAACTTAACTGACTTAGAAATAGTTGACTTGGAAGATGACTTGGGCAACTAAAAAATAAAAAATAGAGAAATAATGAATAAAATAAATTAATGAATAAATGTAAATTGAAATTAATAAATTAATCATAAACTTAAAAGAAAATTAACGTAGGTGAATAAATTGTACAAATAAAAAATTATGAGAGCACTAAATTTAATTAAAATGAGAATACAAATTAATGAAAATAATTGAATTAACATAAATTAAAATTTGAAGAATTATGTGGGAAGAACTTTTCTTGCTTAGTTAATTGATGCTTCTGGGTGAAATAATTGAATGTGGGACGAAGGGCTTCTGGAAGGATTTCCCAACAGGGACCAATAATGTTCCACCATTGAAGAAACCAGCATAGAAAATATAAACATCTCACAGAAGATGCCAAGTTAAGAATAATCCATGCCTTTAAAACTAATGAAGATGGTTACCCTATTTTAGACGAACGAATAGGTACAAGCATAGAAGATGGAGTCATATATATATATATATATATATATATTAAAGATGACGTGTTTTTGTCAAGAGAGATGCTTTGATGGCATATTTACTAATCAGTAATTGGAATTTCCCATCAGGAATTGAATTCCGCCTATGGAGAATTCATGCGTTTACTTCACATCAAGGAATTGAAAATTAAGTGGGGCCTACACAAAATCCCCTCTATAAATAGGCCCTTTCACTACAATACAGGGGTAAGACTTTTTTTGCTTGACTTATATACTAACATATTGTTAACAGCGAAAGCTCTTAGAAAACAAACTTACTCTAGCATCGAAGGGTCTTAGGCTGGTTCCACACCGGTTCCGTAGACCTCACGAGTCTCGTTTTCCTCCCATTCAGGATCAGCATATGAGGACAGGAAGAATCTGCATCAAATGCTCAATCGATCTCTCAATCGTCCATATCACTTGTAAGTTGCACTCATCTCTATCTGTTCAGTTTTGGTGCCAACAAATTTAAATTTTCTACAGTACCATACGCCATGCATATAATCTTTTCATGTAGCAATAACAAGTACTTTGTAACTTTAATGACAAGCAAAGTGTGTAACTGTATCCAAGATAACCACTTCAAATTGTACACCTTCAATTACAAACAATGATTTTTTACTCCATCAACACTTTCACTCAAGAATCTTTGTGCGGCTGCTGTTGCTGTGGCCATGTCGGCTAAGCAATGTAGGGATGCGTCTGTTGGCCATAAAGAGTTTGATCCATTACAGGCTTTCCCACTATCAAACCCGGAGCACCAACCTGTGGAGCATGCTGAGCAGGCATGTAATAGTAAGGCACACCATCAGTCGAACTTCAATTGGAAGATTCCCACCTCTTGGGATAGACGCAAGTACCTCATCTTTCAAATCCTCTCTCGGGACGATATCAACCAGAAAATTGAATATATCAGTCCGTGTAATTGCTGCGGCAATGTCATTCTTTTGCAGTGTTCTTCTTTTGTTCTCCTCTGTGTGATTCCAAGACCGCAGTGTCAACTCTAGAATGAACATCTCACAGGCCCTGGCAAATATGACTGGAGCTTCGGCTGAGATCATCCTCACATCCTCATCAGCCTTCATAATCTTTTTAATCCTGGCCAATGGCAAACTATGGTTCTTGAAATCCATAACCGCCTCAATTTCTTGATACTGTTCTGCCCAAAAACTTTGGAGTTGTTGCTGTAGTTGCTGTTGTTGTTGCTGGTGGATGTGCTGATAAGCTAGTTGGTGTTGTGCAAGCTGAGAAGAGGCTGGAGGACCTGCCGGCTGAGTAGGAGATTGCATCAATCCAACTGATCCAGTGGGAGAGAGCACCATCATTTGGCCAGACTGATATGGGTTCACACCATATGATGCTTGAGCAGCACTACCAGCCACTCCCATTGTTGTGGGATGCCCATGCCACTCCCATTGTTGTCATCATCTATTTGGAGAATTCACCCATTAGGCATTCATCTTTTTTACCCTTTATATCCTCATACAATTTTTAAAATTCCAAATATGCCATCTACTTTAACCCAAAAATGAGGACATTTTAGGAATTAGTACCACTCATACCCCAATTCCATATATTTTAGTAAATAATTTCAATAGGAATTCGAAATCTAACTTCCCTCAATCGATATGGTTTAGTAAACAATTTCATTAGGAATCCGGAATCTAATTCTCATCAATCTAACTCCTCATCAATTTAATTTCTCCTCAATTCAATTCCTCCTAATCCAATTACGGATTAGTAAACATGCCATGAGTGTTTTGGATTTGTTTGAGTTCTAAATGAAATTGTGTTTAAATGCGTATAGAAGAAAGAGATTCCAATCGAGACTCCTTATTATTATGAATTCTAAAAATTAAATCGTAGAAAAATATTAATAAATAGAAGAAAATGGCAAGTGACAGTAGATAAAAGGCATGTCATCTAGGTTTATGACATGTGTTCTTATAAGATACGGACATGTGTCATTTATGTTTTTTTACCTTACAAAATTTATAAAAATCAGAAAAATATGGGAAAAGAATGACATGTTTGCATAACATTTATCAACACTTCAATCGTTTAATCTTGTGTCATAATACAGTATCACCACGTCAGGTAGTAATACTCCCATTCAAAATCTACCACTTGTCACTTTTTATTTTTAAAAGTTAAAACTAATTACAGCTGGATATGAAATTATACTTTTACCCTTTCAAATAAAATTTAAAAAATAGAAAGAAAAAAAAAAAAAGTGAACGAGTTACCCAAACTCCCTCTCTCCGTCACCGCACCCTTCTCTTTCACTTTCTTTCTCTCTTCTTCCCTCCATCTCTCTATCCTCTCTCGATAACATGTGAGAAAACTTTAGACTTTTCAATTGAATATGTATGACCTGCCCAAAAGCTGACTTGGGATCAATTGGAATATGTAGATCTCATTCTTCTAGATGAGAGAGGGAAACTGAGACAGCGGGGGCGATGGAGGCAAAGCTGAGTGCAGTGGTTGGTGTACAATATTCTAGTTTTTTCAATTTTTTATTCTTTTTATTTTGAGGGAGATGAATAAATGGGCAGAATTTCAATGTGGAAATAAACAACAAATGTAAGATAAAGTCCAGCTGTATAAAAAACTGTAGTTTTCTTTGAAAAGTGACAGGCTGCAGATTTTGAATGGGAGTATTACTATATGATGTGGTGTTACTGTATCATTCTATAATTTCTCGTGTCATAGGGACATTTCTTGGATTTTTTTCACTTTTCCTCCTTGGATTTTCTTTCAGTCCCACTGCCAATGCCATGGCAGGAGGAATTTCAGATGCATTATTGAAAAGCAATTCAGATGCATTAGTGTTTCGGTTGCCCACCCCTACCTAACATTAAAAGTTTGCTACAACATTTTCAACGGCATTAGTTATGTCATCTGTTTGGTATGCCATGTGTTCGAAGGACAATATTTGCATTTGATTATGTTTAGTTGCAAGTGTTTTTATGGAACTAAAAAACTGATAAAAGACAGAGATATATTTGTGTTATACTTGTCTCCTATTTCTTTGGGTGAAGATCTAATACTTATCTAAAGTTTTCGACAAGTGTTATAAAGGAAAATGAAAATCCTTGGTGCCCACGCAGGTGGCGAAATATATAACCACCGTTCTATTCCTCACTCAAAATCAAAAGAGAGTGTTGAATTTGAATTAGAGGAATCTTAGCTATGAAGAAATCAATGCCAGTGCAAGTATGTTTCACTTTCATCAGGGTTCTGAAAGTCTTGTCTCCTCCTACTCCTCCTCCGCTTCCACTGCTCGCAAGAAGATTCATGGCTTCCAACTCCAAGGGGGACAATGACATGGCCAAGAACATCTTTTCCATCTCCCCTATTTCCTACGGTGATCCCTGCCATGATCTGTATTTCCACGTGAAATCACCAGAAAACGTCATAAGAATGTGTATCTCACCAGAGCCCACTGATGAACAGGTGGAGCAGCACAACAAGGCCACCATAAACTACCTGAAGCAACTGCTGCCGGTGGCCTGGTCCCACAATTCCCTAACCACCCTCAAGCTCATCTTCAATCTCAACTCCTTCGATGGTCCTGGAGAAAAAGATTTTCCGGCAGCCTTCTACGCGGCCGCATCCTGGCTCCACCACAACCACCCCAAGACGCTATTATGCAACATCCCCTCCTTTGCCAGCTCCGGCTCCTTCTACCTCTCGATAGCTCGTTTGTGGGACCTTGTCGAGATTCTCTACGGCCTTTGTTCGGTTCATTTTTACACATGATTTTTCATGTTATTCACCTATTATTTTGAGTTAGTTCTTGACATTTTATAGCTTTTTACTTCCTTTTTGTGTTTTCTTAGATTTTACCTTGGTTAGAATGAAAATGAGCTAAAAGTGCATTATTGGTTATAAATTCTGATTTTGTTCATTTTCGTAGGTCAACTTCTTGGCCTTGGATCAGCATGCTCCAATGCTCGGATGAGGTGAAGATCTTCATGAAACTTGTTCCAATGGATGTTAACTACAACATATCCAAATTTGAGCTCCATTTGACAAGTTTAGCCTATCCAACTGATCCTATATGTTACAGCAGCTCTGGAAATCCGAAGTAGGCCAGTTTTTTACCTCCATAATGTTATCTTGATTCTTCTTGTTACCATAACACTTGGTAACAAGAAATTACTTTGGTTGAGAGATATTATCTGAAACAAAGAGCATCTTGGTGAAGACAATAACAAAATAGCCCATCATGGCAAGGAGACAAGGCTTAAGGCTTTAACAAAAGTAATTGTTTTATATTAAAAGATATTTTGGAAAAGCTGGAAAGGAGGAGAGAGGAGTGCAAAGAGCATCAGCCATTGAAGGCATTCTATCATTCAAAAACTTTGCAGAGATTTTGAGAGCTAGAGAGCAAGAAGGAGGAGAGCAAGGAGCAACTAAGGGGAGGGAAGAATGGCATAACAATTAGAGAGAACCTTGGGGAGCCTTGAGGCAAGGATCCAAGGGGTTGAAGATGCATTCTCTTTCTCCTCTTTGTTCTTAGTTTCTTTCATTTTATTTGTTTCTTGTAATTTCTTAGTCTCAATGTAACTTCTTATTTAGCTAGGGCTTAGGTTGAAGCCCTAAACATGAAAACCTTATTGTTTTGATGTTTGAGTGTATGAATTTCTAGATATTGTTGATGAATTCCAATTCACCAAATTAATCTATCCTTGATGTATGTTCTTTTTTGATTGATCACCTTTGAAAGCATGCTTCTTGAGGTTGTTGGGATTATGTGTATCTTCATGTTATCCTAAGCAATAAATGGATGAAGTAAGAATCATCCATGTGAATTGGTTTCTTGAATACCTAATGTAAACACCATGCTATTAGGGTTCTTGTGGTGTTCATATTCTCTTTGAGCTTAATGGGTTTTTCTTGTAATTGAATCAAAGTACTAAGCACACCTAGATTCGGTTATAGGGAAGGCACAAGCATTGTAGCACTCGTACTGCACTTTACGTATATTAGAGAGAATCAATGCGTCTTGAGCCACTCGTACTGGTCTTGATTGCGAACATCTTCATCAACACGTTTAGAGTTCATCACTTAAGTATTCATGAACTTGGGTAGAATTGTTTAGGGTGGATTCTGAAACCCTAGTGTTTGTTACATTTTTATTTCACATTGTGATAATTCATCTCTGCTATTCTCATTTAAATTCAAAGTCCATTTACTTTCATGCAATAGAAATAGGTCACTTGAACCAAACCAAACCCCCCCCCCCCCCCCCCAATGTGTGTGTGAGTTGTGTGTTTGATACGTTGTGTGTTTTGTTTACTACATTCTGTTTATTTTCGTAACTGTTTTGAACTTTTGGTCCGCGCTGTGTTCTTTGTTTTTGTGTGCTGAATCCAACCGTATAAAGAACGTGAAATTTGGATAAACGGTTGGAAAGTTATAGGCAAAACATTGGACAGAGGTTGAAACTGGAAAAACAGAGAAACGAATCTGCCCAAAACGACCGGTCGTTACTGTTCAAGCGACCGGTCGCACATGAATCTGCCCAAAAACGACCGGTCGTCACTGTTCATGACCGGTCGTCACTGTTCATTTTCACTGTTCACCGCACTGTTCACAGGTGATAAAAGGGTGATAGAAAGTGTTGTTTCTGTTTTTCTTTGGTTTCTTGTGTTGTTTCATTTCTTTTACATTTCTTTACTTATTTTTAGTTTCCAATTTGCATTTGTGCATTTGTGGTGTGTTAAATTAGTGTTCTTTACGTACTCAAACTAGAACTTATAGGAAGCCGACAAGTTCTTCGTGGGATCGACCCCGTACTTACATAATCTTTACTTCATTAAATTCGTGCACTTGCGGGTATTTTTAATTGGTTGTTTGCACATTAATTTGTGTCCTTTTAGGAATGCAACAGCCTTCTTCTAGAACAAGGCCAAGAATCTGCGGCGCAGACGCTCTACCGTGACACGCACTATAAGTTGTTGCACGACCGGGTTATGGAGTTCTTGGCGGAGCAGTTAAAGTCTGATATTGACAAATTGAAGCAGCACAGACTGAAGATGGAATTGGAATCTAAAGATAATGATAAACTGCTTCTCGTTAGCCAGGCTGCAGAATGTTGCACTCCCAGCAGCCCTGAACAAGTCCAGGCCACCCGCGCCATTTTGTTGTTTGAAAGCCTTGGGAGGATTCTTTTCCCGCAAGAATCAGATCAATCAGAAGAATGGGAACGGCTTAGGAAGGAGTTTTTGGAGCCCTTGACCGAGTATAGTCGTCGACGCACGCAAGTTTATCCCATTCGAGTTCGAGAGCCCTGTGTGGTCAAGATGTATTTGGAGGAGGTGAAAGCAGGCGGCAGCATCATAAAGTCGGATGCATTGCTTCCAAATGATATCATAAGATATGTAAAAGATAAGGATGTTGGGGAAGCAGCTGAGATTCAGTGGAAGGCAATGATGGAGAACATGTACCAGGGGGAGAACAAATTTAAGAACTGCTTGGCAGTGTGTAACATCACCTACGCCATGAGCGCAGTGGCAGAATTGGCGGCAAGTTTGGGAATTTTGGTGTCTGAATTGAGTGAAGAGCCGGCATGGAAAGGAAAAGTGATCACTCTGGGTCCATTGCCTGATAAGCTGCCGCTGCTGCATTCGATACAAGGCAGTGATCTCAAGTCCAGGTACGACTTTGTGATCAGCACATGCAGCAACCGGCTCAGCGAGGCTCCTGATTTTGATCAGGTGTGTGATTTGATTCTGGAAGTGGCTGTGAATCATAACTTGAAGGCGGAGCAGATGATCAAGAAGGTGTTTGTGCTCACCGACTCTGTAAGATTTGGTGGCTGCAGCACATCCTGGAAGACTCTGTATGAGGCAAAACGCAGCAAGTTTAAGGAGCAAGGTTACGGGGATGATGCGATGCCACACATTTTGTTTTGGAATATTTGGGACTTTGGGGGGTTTATGCCTCGTGTAGAAGAACCTCATCCAGGAGTGACCCTCTTGAGGGGAAACTCGAAGACATTGATCAAGTCCTTCTTAGATAATGGTGGGGAAATTGGCCGGCATCATCTCCTGGAAGCAGCCATTGCCAACAAAGAGTATCAAACTCTCTCTGTGGTCGACTGAACGTAAACTGAGATTGATTGAGATCAAGATCAAGATCATCCATTTTGGAGGAATAGCCTAGCCTATGCTTAGCTACTAGAATTTGGATTCTGTTTAACAAAATGGTTATCTGGCAACAGAGGCACTATTTTTTTCAATAAAAATAAAATTAGACCAACTGTAATTCTGCACCCATTTTGTGTCGGCACATATTTTCACTCTTTGGAAGCTGATGCTGTGAACGATCTGAGAGCAATCACTCCAACACTTGATCCCAATCCACGCAAGGTTCAGGATGGGAAGCGCACACTATGCTACCAATGTCATTTCTTTAACTTTGAGTACCTATTTGTCAATGATGATTGTTGTGCTTCATACTGTGTAATATAGACAATGACCGAAAACTATGGTATGCTGCAGCATTTTGATGTTGATTCTAGGGATCTGACTTGCTTGCTTTCTGGTTTCAACTTGAATTTGTTGTCTTGTTTCACCAATCTTGTAGGAAAATCTAGTTTATATTTACCTCTCCATGCTTCTCACGAAAGATAGCTGTTATCGGCAGGTGTCGTGAGTACACTGATGCTCCATAGATGGGGTATGCAATCACAAGTGTCTCCATCATCCTTATGATGTGTACTTAATCATTCTTTTTTTCTCTTATGTGTAGTTTTCAGTACAAATTGTAGATATAAATTTGCCAGCTGATGGCATAATCCTTTCCAGGATGGACACCCCAAAGAGATCCATAAAAGTGGGACTAATACTCTCAACACGCTCCCGCACGTGTGGTGACGTGGGAGCACATGTGGCTGTTGAGCCCAACAAGTGAAGCTTTGCTTTGATACCATGAAGAAAGTTGAGGTTCCACCCCAAAACCAATTAGCCATGGGAGGAGTAGCCCAACTCTTTATAAATCCAGACTTAGTCCCTTAACTTTTAAATATGGGACAAATACTCTCAACAGCTTCTACCTCCAAAACTTAGATTTTGAAAGCTTACCAGATGTTATGTTCTCTTGCACTGATGACTTTAACATAAATATCTCATGTCTTTGGTCACTCCAACGTTGCTGTATTTCTATCGTGGGCCCGTCAAGCTTATACAAATGTCGACTCGAGAGAATCCGGTTTTACAGTCCTAGTATCTGTTCATATCTTTGAATCCTTACAGCCCCATGTTCCCAAAACCCGGCTGCTTGCTTTTGATGATAAGAAAAGGTCAACCCTCACTACTTATATCAAGTGCATGGGAAGAAGGTAGTTACCCCTAAAATAGAACAATTTTTCTTGTGTGAATTTAGGGTTTGAGTATAATATTTTACTCTCTATTGCAGTCCAGAGGATACTTGTCCAGTTCGTTGATACCGTTGAATTTCAGATGATAGACTTGGATCTACTTACATCCAGAGAGACATTAGTTCCACTCATTTTCGATCATTCTGTTTACTTCGGAGATCAGGATGAAAATTTTACACCATAGGAGGGTGAATCCATATGCTGCAAAAGCAGTGATGTTACAAAAAAATTCTACAGTAGCAGAAGCCCACAAGTTTTTCAGAATCTTTTCAAATAGCAACAACAAGCACTTAGTAATTGTAACAAATGGATATAGAGCAGAGTGTTTAAGTTGTCTTGTATCCAAGACAAGCACTTCTAATTGCAAGCCTTCAGTTACAAACACAAATTTAAATTTTCTACAGTACCATACGCCATACGTATAATCTTTTCATGCAATAACAAGTACTTTGTAACTGTAATGACAAGCAAAGTGTGTAACTGTATCCAAGATAACCACTTCAAATTGTACGCCTTCAATTACAAACAATGATTTTTTACTCCATCAACACTTTCACTCAAGAATCTTTGTGCGGCTGCTGTTGCTGTGGCCATGTCGGCTGAGCAATGTAGGGATGCGTCTGTTGGCCATAAAGAGTTTGATCCATTACAGGCTTTCCCACTATCATCCCGGGAGCACCAACCTGTGGAGCATGCTGAGCAGGCATGTAATAGTAAGGCACACCATCAGTCGAACTTCCAACTGGAAGATTCCCACCTCTTGGGATAGACGCAAGTACCTCATCTTTCAAATCCTCTCTCGGGACGATATCAACCAGAAAATCGAATATATCAGTCCGTGTAATTGCTGCGGCAATGTCATTCTTTTGCAGTGTTCTTCTTTTGTTCTCCTCTGTGTGATTCCAAGACCGCAGTGTCAATTCTAGAATGAACATCTCACAGGCCCTGGCAAATATGACGGGGGCTTCAGCTGAGATCATCCTCACATCCTCATCAGCCTTCATAATCTTTTTAATCCTGGCCAATGGCAAACTATGGTTCTTGAAATCCATAACCGCCTCAATTTCTTGATACTGTTCTGCCCAAAAACTTTGGAGTTGTTGCTGTAGTTGCTGTTGTTGTTGCTGGTGGATGTGCTGATAAGCTAGTTGGTGTTGTGCAAGCTGAGAAGAGGCTGGAGGACCTGCCGGCTGAGTAGGAGATTGCATCAATCCAACTGATCCAGTGGGAGAGAGCCCCATCATTTGGCCAGACTGATATGGGTTCACACCATATGATGCTTGAGCAGCACTACCAGCCACTCCCATTGTTGTGGGATGCCCATGTCCTTGCTGATCCATACTGGTGTAGGTTGACAAGTAAGAAGTTCTCTACGCAGCTACGCTCCCTTTCGGTGCAGAGGACAAAATAAACAATCAATATGAACACTACTGTTAAGAAATTCTAAAAAGTTTAAAATTCCAAGAATCAAATTTTTGAAACCCCAATAAAAAGTAGACTGCTCTACTGAATATCAACTCTAGGATTTTGGGTTCCAGATTCATGCTTGTGAGCTGACAAAATAGAAGTGCTGGAAGCCAAACTATTAACACAACCCTCCTCCTTTCACAGGGTTTAGGACCAGCTGTGTCACTAAAAATGAGGCTAGAAATGCTGAATATCTAGTATGTAAAACCCATAAAACTTAAGCCCCATCAATTAATACTATACGGTCAAACTAAAGCTTCAAAAACAATCAATACATATAATCTCTTCCACCTGAAATCAAACATTAGAGACCCTTAACAAAATTTCCCCCACAAGCAGGTCTAGCGTAAACATATTTCAGTACTCTTATATCTTATACCAGTCAATTTTGTTACAATTAGCAATCAATCTTATCGTAATTACCGATTTCCATAGGAAATTCTCATTATTCTGAACATTGCACAACCAAGACAAAATGTTTCAAATTCAGTACTCTATCTTGATAAGAAAATGCAGAAACTGTTATTTGGAAATAGATACATACACAACTCACCAATTAGACCAGTGCACTGCTCAACAACTTACCTCTATAAATTGGACAAGCATGAATTCCACTTAACATGGACTATTAGCCTTTCACTGAAAAGGCCAGAGTCTGAAAGCCGCATGCAACTGTTCATACCCAAAAGACTACGCAATACACCGACACCCCCAAAAGAAAAAACAAACAAAACCAAACAAAGGTTAGACCTTTACGATAATCTTGCATCATTTCCTTCCAGCAAAAAAGACAAGAGTCAACTCAAAAGTCTCACACGGTCACACCTCTGCTCATCAACTCACTGAGTCAAATTGCATAGCAACACAAACCCCAGAAACCAACTGATTCCGATTTACTTCACACAAAAACACACGACTTGTGTACTATACGTACATATACCGTACCTACCAACGTATAAACAGAGTTAATTCACCATCTATACTTAAGATTAAATCCTACGGTTCCCGAAACCCTAAAAAAATTCAAGAACAGCTTTATAAGGCTAATTTTCACTACTTATAAAGAAAATTCCCAACAACACAGTACACATAAAAATAAAAATAAAAATCCTAAAGAAAATATAAAACCCAAGCATAAAAGTAAATAAAGCTGGTACCTTTGACTCACTGCTTTCTTCCCAATTCTGGGTTTTATCCAACCACCAAAACCCTTAAAGAAAACAAAATAGTTTAATGAAAATCATATACAATTTGAAACTGAAGCTTAAGGGGAAAAAGAGAGAGAAAATCATACTAGAAGAAGAATTATTTCACAGAATATTTGGAAAATTGAATATAAGAACCCGAACCTTACGAATGCTTTTAGGGTTCTTCTGGAAATCAATCAAATAAAACAGTAAAGGAGATTGAAGTGGGGGATCGAAGTGGAGAGAGTGGGAAGAATTTATGTGTGCATTCCACTATAAAAAAGCGCCAGTTTTGGTTCGTCGTCCCAACTATAACTTTCCGTTTGACTTTTTCCCTTGTGATGATTTTACCCTCCGAATGAATTCCTTATTTAAATAAAAATAAAAATAAAAATAAAATATCTTCTTCCACCAATCAACTTCAACTGCCTAATTTATTTATCCAATCCAATGTGTTAAATTCAAGATATTTTTGTTCAGGAGAGAATTTAAATAATAAAAAAAACAAAGGGCATTTAAGTACCAAGAGTCAATCCTGAGTCAGCCCTTTGGGTGGGCTAGAGTGCCCTGACCCATACAATTGAAATATCTAGCTTTTTATACCTACTTACAAATTATGGGCTATGGGCTGTGGGCCATGGATAGTGGTCAATTGGTTGACCTATCATTTTCTAATAAGAGGTGTGCATAAATGCTTGAACTAAATACAAAGACATCTGTCATAATGAAGTTTAATAGTTGGGATTGAGGAGTATCCCTGAAGTTAGTATGACATATCTAATGAAACATCAAGACAAAGCTATCTAATCAAATTGAATATTAAACTCCATTATTAACTTAAAGCATCTCCAAGGGAGATGTTAAATTCAATGTTGCATTTTCAGTGTGTAGAAAAACAGTTGAAATTAACTCCAACCGAGATGTCAAATTGTCACATAAACCATCAAATTCAAATTTAATGTTTGATATTTGACATCTCCCTTGGTGGAAGAAGTTTTAGATCCCTATAGTTAGTATGAATACATCTAATGGAAAATCAAGATAAGATTAGTCTAAATGAGAATATTACGGACAACGGAACAATAATTTTAGAGGCATATGCTAGGGATGGCAATTTTTCCTGCGGGTAAGGTTCTTCACGAGATTTCAACCCTTATGGGTCGGGTATGAAGGATAAAAAAGGGCTATGGGGAATTTTTCAGGTATAGTGTTCGGTGAGGGGTGGAGATGATATCCTAATCTCTAGCATATGAACCAACACATATCTCAAGTTTTTAAAACCCAATTGATGTGGTAGAATTATATTTGTTTATGTTTGAGTCTAGTGTGAACTTATTTTATTTATAACCAATATGCAATTGCAATGTTATGCGTCACATGAGTTGATGTTAAATATTTTTTTTAGATATAAGTGATAGTCTAAACTATAAGAGGGAGGAGATTTCTCACACACACATTACTAAGGTGCCATAGAGGTTCAAACTTGAGACCGATGATCTACAAGTCAAGCCCGTCTTTTACGGGACTAGACCTTGCAATTGATGTTAAACAGCTGAGATAATAGTGGGTATCAATTATATTACTCAAACGGAAGATGGATTGATAAATAGTAGAAGGGTTAGATAGGCATGGGGCCAACCTTCATAGCCTACAAGAGACGGCCCAAAACTATGCCCGAGCCCAGTTCCATTTGGAAATCTGGCCCGATCCAGCCTACTAGCCGGTCTGCATCAGGATTATGGACCACTGTGGCTAGCCCAACCTAGTGTAATAATACATGTTATGCTCCTTGCTGATGGTGTGTTGTTGACCACTTCTTTATTTTCCTCATCATTTCTGTAACTACCATTACAAAAGTAACTTTCCAATTCACTCAAACTTATATAGAGACGACGCATGTTAGTACCACAAAATGCAAATTTGCTTTGAGTGAGTTACAAGACAATGTTACCAAAAACCCTAAACCCAATGCCATTTCAGTTTACAGCAAATTTAGTAGCTGATTGTCACCAATTGGTCCAGCAGTATTGGGTACTGAAAATATGGAGCTGGTTTTTGTGAAAAATTTTTGAGTGTTGCGATTATCCTATCATGTGGTGTTACTAATCTACGTGTTAAAACATGAGTGGATGACAATATGTCATGAACGAATTAATGCATTCTGACTGTCACGCCGAAAAATTACTCGTATGTTATATAATTGCATAATGAGTCAACGACAAAGCATTGAAACCTTAATTAATACAACTTTATTAAAAGATAAAAAGCATAGCTGTACAACAGTAGAAGCTAGAATACAGCGAGCAACTACAACAAGAAGAGAAAACAAACCCCTCATACAAAACATCAACACTTATCAACAACAGTCACCATTTCCAGGTATTTACATGGCCCCTCCCTCCCGGATGCATGCCTTACATTCAACACCATATAAAAGCCTCTCCCCTAACCGCCCTCCCTGAAATGGATATAGATTTTGAAGACTGCACTCTATCAGGAAAATCTCTACTTTGTGGCTGCGAAAACTGCTGGCCCTTCCACCTGAAATTTCAACCCATCAAGTTGACAAAAACAAAAAAATTTGTGGTTGATATGAACATCACTAGAAGTTGGTGTAAATTGTCACCATCTAATGATAAGCTATTATTGGGTCCTTGATAGACTGTTGCCTATCAATATAGCAGGACAACTATTTTTGTAGCCTTATAGCACCTCTAGTTCTTTGAGATCTTGTAAATGATTCCCCAAAAAAAAAAATAGTGACTTTATATTACCTTAAATGTTGCACCCCAGAACTCTTCTTCAGGAGCAGGTATAGCAGTGATCTTGTTTTTAGGATTCTCATAGCTTCTCAGGCCGCCAACTGCTGTGGAGTAGAAGCATCCTGCACACCATTGTTAACAAAGCACAGAGATTTTAATTTTAATTTTTTCTTATTATTTGGTGGATCCGAAAGTCAAAGAATTTATGTGTGCCAATTGGGTTCCTGAAAATTCTATCAATGAATCCAGAGGAGCGGCTGTGATTTCTCACCTTGCGGGAATGAGGCAAGTGACTTGCCACAAGCACCCTTAAGCAACTCTGCGTCATCAGCAAAGGCCACATATCCATCAGCAGTGATTCCCCAAGACAGAGGCACCTTGCCATATTGGTCCTGTCAAAATTTCACAAAATCCAAATTGATTGTTGTTAGAGGTCAATCAAAGCAGCAATTAGCTTCACCAAATCAGATTAATAAGATTATTTGCTTGGATTAGGTGGAAGGACTTACAGAAGCCACGAACAAGGTGGAGGTGGACTTGTCAAATACTATGAAAGCAAAATTTCCACTGAGGTGGCCAACCACATGGTTAGGTGGGTAAGGGGCCCGGTCTCGCAGTGCCTTGTAGGCCTCAATCACCAAAAGCACTTCATTTGCAGACTTGGCCAGTCCATATTGCTGCCTCAAGCTTCCCAAGTTGTCAAGGGCTCCCTCAAACAGGCAGAATATCTCATCTTTCACTGCAAATGACCTGCAATTTTTCCCATGCTCAACACTCAGATATTGCAAACCAGACCAATGGTCTTGGATATTTACTACTAGAAGCTAAAATCTTGACATGGGTGCATTGTTCATAAAGAATATTCCAATTTTTACACGATGAATATTAGGAGAGGGATTCTTATTCCAAGTCTAGATCATCAAACAACTAGGCTATGGTCCCAACTCTCCTCACCTATGGATATGGACTGTCACTACGGTTCAATTATTTTCGTGATGGAAGACTTCATAAATACATTACTATGGCAAGTTTCATTTCAATGATGCATGCCACACATTAAAATTTTCAATTGATGTGTGTTTTAATATTAAATATATATATCTGCCGACGGGTCTAGCTCAGTTAAAAAGGACTTTCATTAGCAGATCAGAGATCTTAGCTCAGTTAAAAAGGACTTTCATTAGCAGATCAGAGATCTTAAGTTCTGATCCCCACAGCACACAAGTATTTCTTCACGATATCATAATTGTGGTGTGTCTCATCTGCTGTAGTTATTTATATTTAATATATATATATGTAAAATATTTATAATTTAAAAAAAATAGAGCGTGCCCCTTGGACACCTCGTTGACACATCCTTGCAAGCATCTCTCCATCGTTCATTGTATCAATCCTAAACCAAGAACCATCTGGGTCCCACCCAACACCCCACTTACGTCATGCCCATCATCGACGGACCCCACCTCCTTCCACTACAATTCTTGTATGGAGATTTTTATACTGATTGGGGATAAAGTAGATAATTTAACACTATTCCAAATATAAAATACAATTAAGAAAAAACAAAATGAAATCTTTTTTAAAAAGGGGCCACAAATCCATAATTTTGGTAAAGTTTGTGATCAAATATTCGAGATACTGCCACGTGGCAGGATCAAGTACGTGGCGGTCCATGCGAAACAATCTAGTCAACAGAATCTTGATTCTAGATAGCGTCGCGTGGCGGTAACGTGAGACCACCTCCTCCCACTACCAGTAACCGCCAAGGCGCCAACGTTGGTTTTCTAGCTAATCCCGATGGTCCGATTTCAGATGATCATCAGATCCAGGATCGATCATGATTTGACGATCATCATGATTTATCAAATCTAAATCATGATCGATCATACTTTCATCAAGCAACCAAAACATAATAAATAATAAATAATAAATATAAAAAATATATCGCGAAAAATAAATAAGAAATAAATTTTAATCTCCGACGCCAATCACGCACTTCCTTTTATGAACACTTTATTTTTCACTCTTACGCGCTAGTTGCTCGGTTTGATTAATAACGGATTCGAGGGTATCGAGTGGTGGTGGATGATGAGTCATCACAACAGTTAAAATGACATCGCAGCGCGTTTTGTCTTACCTCGGCTGTAACGCTGACTCGTTGCTGTGGCTGTAGGCCAGCTGAGCATGGTCGCCGACCTGTACGGACACGGCGTTCCCATTGTTCTGGACGAAGCGGTTGACCAGCGCCGCAGCCGTTATCTTCGGAGACGGAGTTCTGCTGCCTGCCGCCACCAGCTCGTCCGGCGGCGATACGATCGCGCTGCTGAAAACTCCCAACATGATTGATCGCTAGCTCGAAAATGAAGAAGAAAAAACAAAATCTGACGAAAATATCACCGAAAAAGAAAATCTGACGAAAATCTACTCTCTCTCTCTTTGTCTTTGAATTTTTTGCTATGGAGTTGAGAGCTCGGACATGGGATCCTTTGCAACCGAGAGTGGGGGTTTTTTTATAGGGAGGGGGCTTGGGTATTATCGTCATTTTCTGACGGAAGCTTGTGACTTGCGAGTTTTTCTGTTGTATTTTTTATGGAATTTTCATTTTCTGTTGTCTTTTTTTTCTTCTTTTAAAAATGAATAATCCAATCAAGCACGACGAGGCATGTGGTCTGTGGGACCCGCTGGTGGCGATGATTCCCGAGCCTATGGGGCCCGCCTAGGAGCCAGCATGAGTACTCGTCCAGCCACTACGCCTATGGCTGATTGAATCAGTGAGGAAGGATCTGATCAGCTACAGAAGTGTCTAGATGTTCCTTAGTTTGGATTGCTAATGTTGTCGTGGCACGTCGGCAAGTGATTAGATTCCGCGTCGGTGATATGTCGGATTGCTGGTCGCTGAATTTTCCTGTTTTAGTTTTCGTGATTTGTTGCGAAATTACTGGAATTGTATGCTTTGGAAATAAATAGGGGATGATTTGTTTTCGGTTCTTGTTTTTCCTCTCTTTGTGTACTTAAAGCTCGTTTGATAACCATTTCAATTTTAGTTTTTTGTTTTTAGTTTTTAACGATATTTACGTTTGGGTGGATAGAAAATTGTTAGAACTTTGAAATAGTGGATGGAAAATCCATTTAACGATATTTAGGTTTGGGTGGCCTTTTCTTTTTTGGGAGAAGCCTCCAAGGAGAGATTTAGGGTAGTTTATTGAATTGATAAAACAAAATAGGGTATAAACCGTCTACCTTGACCCTTATTTATAGAATAGCCGAACCAAGAACTGTCATATGGGCGGGCTATAAATTGATCTTCTTTTTTTTTTTTTTTTCCGTTTAAGGAGCTGCTAGAGTAGAGTAGATTGATTTTTTGTGGAATGGAATGGGCTAATTTTCACTAAATATGCTAATTTTCCTAAAAATGATACTAAATTCTTATTTATCTAATTATTTTGACTGAACTAGAGCCCACCCTAATCTAAGGGAGATTGCGGCCTTGAAATGAGCGTCTTGAATAAAATTCACCCTAATCAAAGGGTGATTGCGGCCTTAAAATGAGCGTCTTGAATAAAATCAAGGTGTCTCGAACCACACTAGAAAAACTTTTGAAATAAACCAAAATGATTTGTTAATCCTATGAATTGAGGTGCAAACAAAATTTGATTTGGCCTTCAATGTGTGCGACTCAAGCAACATGCCTGCATCCCAGTGCTAGGGCTTAGATATTGGCGGGCACAAATTATCCTATATAAAAGTAATTTTATGATGGTTGAAAGCAATAGTATCATACAATTCAAATCTCACATAATTTTGAATAATTTATTAGAGAAATATGAATATATAAAAATAAAAAACCTTAGCAAAAAAATGTAAGCGTAAGTTTATATTACATGTTCAAAGGTCATCCTTCAATTTGTAATATTAACTTCAAATTAAACTCTAGCAAAGTTTTGACACTATAATTTGAATCTGTTAATACATCATCTTATTTTCGATTTTTTATTAATTCAAACCCATATCAATTACCAAATTATATGTTTTTTATATTATAATTCCCCAGGTATGATGAATTCAATTTATTTTGGCTCATATAATAATTAAAATAAGATGGGTCCAAGTTTCTACAAAAACCATGGATGGCCTGTGGTACAGTTTCAAATTTCTGTTGGCAAGTTCAAATTGGAAGCATAAAATATCAATTGAATCAATGGAGATTAGCTGTATGTGGGGGACGAAGGCTAAGCATAAAAACGTATTGAATACAAAAGGATGCAAATAGATTCATCCATCCCCACATATATATTTTATGGATTTATTCGGGTTAGGTGCTCCTCCTACTCCTTTTTCATAACAAACCAAATTAATTAATGCTAGGTTGTTTCTTTAAACATTGGACGTAAGTTTTGCGTTATCTCAGTGAAGAAATTATTAAAATATACTAAAAAAACTATATATATGAAATATAATTCTAAGAACAAAATTACGGGATTTGTTACTACACTATCATTTGATAATTGTTTTCACTTAATTGAAGTAGGTTGTAAGTTTGAATCACATGAATGCGATGACGAAATATATTTGTGATCTCATACTTAGTTGTGACTAGTCTCGTATGGTCCGTAATTTTAATGTGATTGTATTGGTCTGTTATAATTTTTTTATTTATAAATATCTCATGTTTTGTAAATAAATTTTAAAAAATTACGGGATTTGTTGGCTTTTGCATTCCATTTATGTCTAACTTTAAAGCAAAACATGATTTAATGTGAACCTTGTTGTCGAATCAGGGTTATGAAGTTGTTGGGTTTGGTGAATATGGGATATGAGAAGAATGTGTGTTTTGGGGTCTATCACTTGTGCATTTACAGAATTGTATCTGAAGCTTACTTTTGTATTTGTCATGGGTCCCATCCCGTGCGTTTGTATTTAAATTGCGTTTTGTACAAACAAGAAATTTTCTCCTGCATTGTTGGCTTAGGTTGAAATTCTCCATGTCCCATGTTTTAGTTTAAGTGATTGGGGTAGAGAAGTTTACACAAATATTCATTGGGTGCTTGCAGGTTAGGAACTTCTGCCCCCCCATAAGGGTGGAGTTGAAAGCGCTCAACTAATTGAGCTATATCTCATTAACTCCAAGTCTCGTGTTTAAGAAACTTAAATTGACCAAAAAAAAAAGGGTTTAAGAAACTTACTTGTCAAAGTAATTAAAGATTAAGACCCAAGTCTTTCTCCCTCAAATCTTTTCCATTTTTTTCTTTTTGTTTAAAGGATCAGGTATCCAAATCCTACTTTGCAAAAATTAGAAAAGAAAGAAGGAATATAACGTAACAAAGAAAAATGAGAAGAAAAAAAAAAAGAATATAAGTGTTGACCCAAGAAAAAAAGGAGAAAAAAAAGAACTGAAAAATAATTAATAGATGACGTGTCATTGGGGATAAGATTAAAATACCTGTCAGTAAGGCCCATGGTTTTAGCCCACAGTTTATCTAACGGATCAGATCAAAATTATTATACGATTTTGTTTGTATTCTTTTACGAGGGCTATCCATGGAATATTAGTCAGAAAATTGTCATCTGTCCATGGAATATGAATCTTTACTTGTGTTTGTAATAGCATGATGCTTACATTCAAAACGACGTCAGTTAAAAGTAAAGTTTATGGTATATTCATTTTTAGTACTAATGATATAGATAAATTCTACATCATTTAATTTCTATAAATAAACTCAAACAATGAAAGCTGACTCTATTGAATTTAATTTAATTTATTAAATTACTTTGATGCCCTATTAAGTGTTGCGGGTTTTTTTTTATGAGGTTTTAGAGTTTGGCTTGTTTTAAGAAATTAATGGCAATTTTGTAATTTATAGGAAGTTTGTTGTAAATAAGCTTTGAGTGAGTTTCTAAAGTCCATTTCATGTAGGGTTTTTTTTATTTATAATTTGAGCTCCTATATTGGGTATAATAGTGAATCTTCCAAAAATTATTTCAAACCAGTTCAAAATCAAAACGATGTTGTTTTAACAAAAACGAAAATATGCGTGAACTTGAGACCCTTCGAGATTAGTCAAGCTCATACCAAGAAAGAAGAATTAGTCAAGCGAAGAACCAAAAAACCATAAAGAAATATATAGCCACAAAAATATATATAGTTTTTGGTTAAACCAAGTCTTTATTTGGTTAACTAAATTAAACTCTCTAAACTTTGTGAAATAAGGTTAAGTGGAGTCCCAAATGTCTTAAGGAACTAGATTCTGAGATTCTCATTCATTATGCTTCATTAAAGTGGAGGAGATAAGATTCATTAGCGATGAAAAATTTAAATTTTGGAATAATGCATTACATGGGTTGCTTTCTTGTTCACGTGAGAAGAGCCTTAACGATTAGGGTTAGGGTTTCTCCAGTTTTCTTTACTCATTCTCTGCACCATCTCTCTCAGTCTTCTCTAATTGTCTCTTTAAGTTCTTCTTGGTGTATTGGGTACGACATTTTTTTTGCTCTTTTGTTCTCCATGGGGTGGCTGTGTTGGCTTCCTTTCTAGGTTCCCAATAAGCCAGTCGCTTGGGTCTCCACCTTAACTCTATGGAGGTGGCCACTGCCTCTTCTGCTCAAGGGAGTGACAGGTATACAGCACCAAGCGGGAATCAGAAGCATGCAAAAACTATTTAGTGGCATGGCTTTTTTTGGTAAGCGTAATTTTTGTATCAAGGATTTTGTTGAAAAGGCGGAGAAGACCAGCCTCGAGGGGTCTCCAAGGTCTCCCTAATAATTCTCCTATGGAACGTTCATGGGCTTGGCAACCGATGAACGTTCCTACTATGAAGATCTTTCTTTGAAAAAAATTTCATGCTAAGAGGTCGATATTGGTCTCTCTTGCTTGTTAGCTGGGGTTCTGGATCAAGAAAATTGGAGGTGGCAGTTGGTGTTTGGCTGAATCTGTTATGATGCTCACAATTCGTTTTTGACTCTGTACGAATAACTATGATGCTTTCTTTAGATAATAGGAGGCTTTCTTTGACAATACTGGCGTAGTGCTAGGATGTATTTCAATGATTTTGTGGTTGGGTGATTGGCTGGATCTATTATGATACCCATAGTACGTTTTTTTACTATGTACGAAGAACTATGATGCTTTTTCTAGATCATAGGAGGACTTCTTTGACAGTACCTACGTAGTGATGGGATGTTGTTTTAAGAGTTTTGTAGTTGGGTTTTAGGTTTATTTGTTTCGTATAAGTTGTTTGACTCTTTTGTTTAGTCAATAGCATGGGTAGTACTCTTTCCTACCCCAGGATTTTGTTTTCTCTAGGAAGGTTTTAATGAGGCTGTCATTAACATGCTAGTTCTTACCATGTAATGTTCCTTTTGGTTTAACGAAATGCCATATTTTCTCAACAAAAAAAAAAAAGATTCATTAGTGAAACTCAAATCAAAGTTTTATTTATTTATTTATATAAATAATATAAACACTTTATTAGTAAGATTTTTTCATTTTTTTTAATACAAGCGATAGTCTAAACTACAGGCGAGAGAGTTTTATCACACATATACAACCAAGATGTCATGTTGGTTTGAACCTATAACCTCTTGTATGCAAGTCAATGTTATTTTCCACTAGGCTAGACCCCAAGTATGCATTGATAACAAGATTTTCTATATATACAATAAAATGAGTTTATTATTATTCAGGCCAAAGGAAAAAAAAGTTATTAATTATTTGTCACTCGACCAATGACAATGAGTTAAGCAAGCTAATCTTTTAGACTTTTAAGTGCAGTCCATAGATCTAATTATCTAATGACAATGAGTTAAGATACCCTTGATAGGAAGATGACAAGAATTATTAGGGCAACGAAAATATAGTTTTCTACATTTCTTCATGCACTCAAACATGAAAAGTGATTCCTTAGAAGTTCTCTCAAACCTTAAAAGAAAAAAAAAAAAAAACAAAAAGTGCTATTTTTTTTTCAAAATGAATAATGAATTTTGAAGTTTTTTCTTTGCATGGATGGAAATATTGTGCAAAAATGGAGAGTGCGTTTTTATAATTCTCAAGTTAAACCTTCATTTAGCAACAATATACATCAAATGGTGAGCTCCAACTCATTAGTGTCTTGCCTCTTCCTTCTATATGGGGACAACTTTTAGACATAGGAAAAAGAAATGTTATTGAAAATTTTTATTTTCTTTCACTTTTTTTAGGTGAGACCCAAGGGTATCCACCGCCGACAGTAGTGACTAATCCCTTTCGCCGCGGGAGCTCTCCCAATGGAGGTAAACGGCTGGCCACAAAATGCGCTCCATTCCCATGAGCGGGGATCGAACCCCCAACTTCATGATTAAGGAATGAGGTGAGCTACCACCACACCACATCTCATGGTTATTCTCTTTCACTTTCATCTTCCTCCTTTCCTCCCCTTTATTTATTTTCATTTTACTTTTTGAAGCAATTACGTGTTGTTGTTATTTTATATGATTACAATGGTGGACCAAACTTGAACGAGACGTGACAGTCAGCAGTGTAAAGATGTTAGGCATTGAAATGAAAATTCTCGATCTAAAAAATGGGAACCTTTATTTTGGTTTGAATGAATGTGACAAGAACAGCAAGTGGGCTTATTTACTTTTCCACCCAAAGATAAGCCTACAATATTATTACGTCCAATCAGCATTGGAGTTCTTGACAAAAAAAAATAAAATAATTCAGCATTGGAGTTGAGTGGATAAGCTGTGGGAAACCCTAGTAGGGCCATTTTGGTTTATCATAGGCAGTTCTTATTTGTAAAAAAAACTTTCTTGTAACGGGAATAACACTATTTTGCTATCTTCGATCAATAACACAATGATATGTGGGAAAATTAGTCCACGTGTTTTTGCATTATTGGCTAGAGATAACAAAAAGTGTTATACCCGTTGCATGAGAGTGTTTCTCCCTATTTTAGAGGTACATAAAAGAAAAGAGCGGCCACTTCCCATTGTCTACTCACCTATAGCATTGCTGATATAATTGCTCACCTCCCATTATTTTCACTCCTAAATGTGTTATTTTAGCGAAAACCTATGTAAGGTTAAAATTGTAATTAAAAAGTTTCAAAAGGTGAGTGAGGTCAATAGTATATATAAGCGATATTCTTAACTATAAGGGAATGGAGGTTTCTCACACATACAATACAAAGATGTCATGGGGGTTCAAACTTGAGACTACTAGTCTGTAAGTCAAGACCCTTTTTCCATTGGTTGGCAGTGAGGTGAGAGTTTAAATGGTACTAATATTTTCCCTAAAACACTTTAACACATCTCTCTTCTCTCACTAGCAAACTTTTGTAATTTCTTATTTTATCAATAGAGCCTATTTGGGACTACTTCTGAAAGAGCTACAAAACGATTATGATATGGTTTGCTAGAAAAATAATTTGGGTGATAAAAACGCTTTTTGGAAAAGTACTGTCTATGTGCTTCTTCAACAATCACTTCCAAGTATTTTCTTTCAATGAGCACTTGAATTTTTAATAATTTCGATGTTCTTCTAATAGAAGGGCTTCCAAAAACACACTTCTAAAAAAACACTTAAGAGCAACATTGTTTTCTGTTGAAGGAGTCTTAAACAAACTCTTACTCATTCATCTTTTGTTTAAATTTTAGTTATAAACTATAATCTAGTTCCCTTTTAACTGTAAATTAAGTATTCCTATAGGATTTTCTTGATTGGACGATCAATATAATTTGAATCAACAAGCCGAAATCCATTTTTCTCAACCAAGAAATAAAGACCAAAGTTGCTTTCCTAATTTCCCTATGATCAAGGAAAAGGAGGAGAATAGTGGTTGGTGTTGGTGGGACTAGAACCCAAGTGGCAATGTATGAGGCCATAATTTCCAATAAAAGACACTTGCATTGGATGTGATGAGTAAGAAGATCGTTTCCACAAAAGATAAAAGACCAAGTTTTTGCTCAACCACTCCTACCCTTGATTTGGACTTGCGCATAAACCTTATTTCTTTTCTCTCTCTTTTATTTTATTTTATAGATATCATAAACCTAATTTTCCTTTTTTTTCAATGGACCTTGGGGTACATTCCAAATTCATACATAACTTTGGTGGATGGTTGTGGATATGTGACCCATCATATATAAAGTTGTGATCAACCAGTGCTTGGGGGACCAACTTTTTAAACGTCAACATTCCATGTATTCATATCGAATATTGGATCATATTGTTTGAGATAACCAAGTTATGGCAGCATCCATTGTCCATTCTCATGGATAATGCATCTATTTTGTCCATTATCATGGATAATGCATCTATTTTTATTTATTTTTCAATTTTCTTATGGAATCATGAAAAATTTATGAATACAATAAGGATTTCACCATCATAACGAAGTGGTATTTTTGTGAGAAAAGATATTCTTCACAAGATGTAACCGTTTAATAAGATTATGTTTTTTTTTCTTCACAATTTATAAAATAAGTGCCCTTATTTTTGTCTGTAAATATGATAAAGTTAAATGAGGTTTATTGTTGATGGTATTGAACTATACTATAAAGATGAAAATAATTTAGGTTTAAAATAAAAGAATAAGACTCAACACACACATCAATGGAATAGCATTCCTAATATATATATAAAAAAACAATTAATCACAACAAAGGCGAACCCCAAAAACAGTGATGAAAGAGCAATCATATCCAACTAGGAAAGAGGAAACAAGGGTTAAATTATGCAGAAGCAGCCATTCCAGGGTGTCTGGAACAGGAAAGTGTTGGCTTTGGCACTTGGAGCTTAATGCTGGTCTTGTATATTATGCCGTTTGTTTGATGAGAAAATCTATGACTGAGCCCAAGTTTCATTTACATTACATAATGGAAGATAGTTTTAATTAGATTAATAAAAATATGAGCACTGAGAGAGACAGAGAGAGAGAGATTTCGACTGATGTGATGTTTATGGTGTTCTCCACGTCAAGGTATGCGTTATTTTAAGTTTGGCTGGAAAATGACCGGGTCTTCAACAATCAAAGCTTCGGCTAGCTCTGTAGCTCAAAGCAACACAAGTGTGTGAGTTCAAATTAATCATGATTTTTTGGTAGTTTAGAAATCAATAATGCTTTTTGTACCCCGTTGCTGACTAACTCTTTAATAAAGATGGACCCTATCAATATATATGAGACCGAACTGCATTAAAGAGGTGGTCAGCAGAAGTAATACAAATAACAACACTATTTAGAAATAAGGGTCAATGGTCTTCAAAATACAATTTCTAGAAGAGATTGGGTTGGAATTTCACTAATTAATGGGGGACTAAAATAATTATAGATAAGATTAAGGGTCGCAATTGTTCTCTTAATTTTGTCAAATGAGATAGAACCCACAAAGTATAATATGATATTTGTAGGATTCATGTGTTATTGTTTAGGTGTTATTCCATGTCAGAGAGGTGGAAAATGATTGAGAAGAATAATGCAGTGCTAATTGGTTAATGCATTAAGGAAGACCCAACCAGAAATTGGTTAATGCATTTAAACTAATAGATGGATATATGCAACATAAAGTGTTCCCATTTTAGGAACCCATCAGCAATATTATATCATCATCTTGTATCCTCTTGATTGGTCACAGAATATCCTCACCATTTCTGTTCATATTGTGCCAACCTCTCTTGTGCTATTGTAACAAAAACTCTAGTTTAGTTCGATCAAGATGCATGGAAGCATACATCCACAAGACAAACAATTAAGGCTGGATTTATTTGGTGATATGAGAGCACGTGTTACTATTGGATTTAACTAGTAAATAATTATTGTCTGAGAATTAAAATATCTAACTCAAAATTAATTGAAAATGCTCATTATCATTTCCATCTTTAATGTTAAATACTCTCAACAGGCCGAGTCTCTTAAACGGTCTCGACGAAGTGACAAGCATCATAATCCAGACATGATATATTTAGTATGCGGCATGGATTTTCAATGTGTCGAAAAAAGCATTAAGGCAAAGTTTAGAAGCATCCTTATTAAATGGATTTAGTCTTGGTTTACACAAACAGGGAGTTGAGGAAACAAATCCAAAACCACTTTGGAGAAAAAGACTATTACCGACCAGTGAATAGGCACTTGTAACTTGTTTGTTAGTGGTAATGAAAATGAAATATTCGCGTTACTGAGCTGGTATAAGAGAAACCTGTTTCATAACAGTGGATATCCAATCCAATGATTGACCCAAAAGCAAAAGGCACTCTAGTTTCTGGGTTAGGTTGGGTTTGGTTTACTCGGAATTACAATTGCAATCCAAAAGCAAAACGAGAACAGGTCTGAGTTGGTCAATTTATTGGCCCAAAGATATCCGAGTTTATGTCCACATCTGTAACTTTAAATTTTATTATTTGCCCCTCCATTTCATGTTGAATGTATGAATCAACAACCTTGAGAGTTGAAAGACACCATGAAGCTTAGTATTAATTATTTTAAGAGTTCAGTCTTTAACCACTCGAGCTACAAATTCCTGGATGGTTCATTATTCTTCTAATTATTTTCATCGTGTGTGCGTGTACCCATCTTATGAATTTTATAATTTTCATTCACATCGAATGCATCAATTTTGTTTTTCACCTGCGATACTTTAAAATTATTTAATAAGTAAATTGGAGTTTATGGCACTTTGCTAATTGGTGTCCATAGCAGTTGGTCAAGGGCCAGCAAGAAAGAACAATATGGTGATCTCAAAAACTTGTTAGACATCAAACTTCATTTTTATTCACTCTCATCCTTTGCAACAAAGAAGTGATGACATCTCCACCTTTTACCAATTCAAAGAAAGTTGGTAAAGTAAGAAACTACCACCAATTATTCTACCGCATCATCAATTTTGTTTTCACTAGTAGCAGTTCTGCTTTTTTGCAAATCTCAGTTGCAGCTGATGTCTTCTCTCAGTTATTGTTGCAATCGAGTCGACAAATTTCCAATTCAATAAAGCATCATTCTTGTGCAGAAAAACAGCCTAAGTTGCTTCATAGGCCAAGGGTTGGCCTAGCAGAAGGATATTGGGAGAGGAAGTGTTGCTGGGACTGCAGGGCTGCAATTGAAGGCGTAGAATTTGAAATAGGCGAGCACCTGCAACAGCTCCAATTGTTGGGCCACAAATATATATCCATAGGTCTTTGAAGTTCCAAGCAACAATTGCAGGCCCCAGTGACCTTGCTGGGTTCATTGACCCTCCTGAAACAGGCCTGCATTAATGCGTATCCATACTCAGTTTTCATGTTTGGAGGAAGTCCAGAGTTCAAATCTCATAGACGACAATTGTTGTATAAAAGGAAAAATGACAAGTGGATTGAGAAATTAAAATTAATGTAGATGCTGCATTTATATTGTTTGTATATATAGACCTACCCTGTGATGAGCACAGAAAGTCCAATGGCAATGCCAACTACAAATCCAGACAAATAGCCAACCTGCAAAAAAATTCCAAATGGTGGACATAAGAGCACCTTATAATTTATAAACTAACAAAGAAGTTGGGTATGAGATTGGACGTTTCGACCTGAAACTCTGATACCATGTTAGATAACAATAAGAACCCTAAGCGAAATAAAAAAAAGATGGAAGTTTTTTCCTTACAGCATGAGCTTGATGTGTCAATGAAGCAGCTAGGAACATAATCATGAAAGTTGCAATAAGCTCAACCCAGAAGGCAGAGGCAGAGCTTTGAAGTGGTCTGGTGGTCATGAGATCTGGTTTTATGCCATAGACAAGCCTCCCAATGTACGTTGCAAGAACAGAACCCATTGTTTGAGCCAATATGTAAACAGGAACCTTTGGAATAATAGGGAACAGGAACAACATTAATCTGCTGCTTAAACACCCTAATTAAATATAATTAGAGCTGAGGATTTCATTAGGGTTGAATGGTTTAAGTACCCTGCACCATGGAAAATGACCTAAGGTTGCAAATGCTACTGTGACAGCTGGGTTGACATGAGCACCAGAAATTGACCCTATGGAGAAAATAACAACTACTACAGTTAAACCTGCTGTGGCTGCATACTCCATAAGACCAACTTCCCCTCTCATCAGCTGTGTGCTTGCTATGATCCCACATACGCAGAACATCAACATAAAAGTCCCCACCATCTCTGCAAAAACCTGCTTAACATGTTTATTAAAGTACAAGGGGTCTTAAAATGTTTTGTTAACCTAAATGTGTAAATGTGTACATGTGTTGTTGCAGCAGTACTTTTTGTTATTGTTAAGAATATTACATCACAAAGCTCATCAAGAAAGTTGAAAGGTTTGATCGTTTCTCACCACGCGAACAAGATTTAGATCCATGTGGAATGGGAAACAGAAGAAGGCTGAGTTGTTCGAGACCTCTCCCTCATCCGACATTGCATTAGAGCCCATTTCTTGATCATCTTTATTAGAATGGTCACTAGTTGATGTGCAGTTTGAAGTTTGAGGAGATGGAACAGAAATTTCATCTTTAGAAAAGGTTTTCATGATCAAGCTACAAACTTATTTGCAGATAAAAATGTTTTGAACCGAGTCTTTATTGGCCTTGAAAAAGCTAGAGGTGCAAAGAACATGTACTCAATAAAGCTGCATTTACAAGGAGAAGTTTGTTGTGCACGCAGTTTTGACTCTTTTAAAGGGCTTTGGAGGTTCGTTTGGAAATAGAAATTTGGGTCTTCAACACAATTCTTGTGTTGCTCTTAAAAAAAAGTGGACTAGTTTGTGCTTGTTACCAATCTCACCTCTAAAAGTTGAACCATTTTTGCCCCAGAATCAACAATTCTGGTTGCTTTCTCTTTTACTTTTCCCCATCAAAATTTTAATACTTTTTCCCAAAAGGAAATGGGAACATCAACCTCTCCAAAATCGACATTTGGGACAACAAGTTTGCTGATAACACGAAACAACTTGGCTATTGGTGATGGGCTTATAAAACCATTTGCAACGCTTTTGTTTTTTGGGTCAATGGAGAAATGTGCTCTTTTTATTTGGGCCAAGGGAAAACTATTTCTTACACAAACAGCTTTCGGCTTTCAGCTTTTCTTTCACATCTCGGATAATAATAAGGCCAACAAACGGCCAGCTTTGTACTTGCCAACTAATGCAAAGGGTAGTGGGGTAATTTGCTAATTTATAATCTTTGTTGTTTGATATTTTGGAAATTGGAATGAAATTACTCTATTGTTCATCTCCCAGTCTCTCCTTTCCAATTTTTTTCTTCTTCATTTGCTAGAAAATTTATGTTATACTTATCTCTTTTTTATTTATTTTATAATTCCTTGGTGCCCAAGCAGGCCAAAAAGGAAAGGAAAAATAAATAAATATAAAGAGACAAGTGTAGGCATTTTGCATTTTAGACATCATATTTTACACATTTGATGACTTATAATATGGAAAAGACATTGGATTTCATTTCAATTGTTGTTGCCTAATTCAAATAGTCACATCCAACACTTGCCGAAATAATATTTGCATTTGATTATGTTTAGTTGAAAGTATTTTTATGGAACTCAATAACTGAAAAAAAGACAGAGATATATTTGTGTTATACTTATCTCCTATTTCTTTCGGTGAAGATCTAATACTTATCTAATGTATTCGAGAATCCTTGGTGCCCAAGCAGGTGGCGAATATATAACCACCCTTCTATTCCTCACTCAAGATCAAGAGAGAGTGTTGAATTTGAATTAGAGGAATATTAGCGATGAAGAAATCAATGTCAGTGCAAGTGTGTTTCACTTTCATCAGGGTTCTGAAAGTCTTGTCTCCTCCTACTCCTCCTCCGTTTCCACTGCTCGTAAGAAGATTCATGGTTTCCAACTCCAATGGGGACAATGACATGGCCAAGAACATCTTTTCCATCTCCCCTATTTCCTACGGTGATCCGTGCCATGATCTGTTTTTCCACGTGAAATCACCAGACAACGTCGTAAGAATGTGTCTCCCACCACCAGAGCCCAGTGATGAACAGCTGGAGCAGTATAACAAGGCCACCATAAACTATCTGAAGCAACTGCTGCCGGTGGCCTGGTCCCACAATTCCCTAACCACCCTCAAGCTCATCTTCAATCTCAACTCTCTCGATGGTCCTGGAGAAAAATATTTTCCGGCAGCCTTCTACGCGGCCGCATCCTGGCTCCACCACAACCACCCCAAAACGCTATTATGCAACATCCCCTCCTTTGCCGGCTCCGGCTCCTTCTACCTCTCGATAGCTCGTTTGTGGGACCTTGTTGAGATTCTCTACGGCCTTCTTCTAGAACAAGGCCAAGAATCTGCGGCGCAGAGGCTCCACCGTGACGCGCACTATAAGTTGTTGCACGACCGGGTTATGGAGGTCTTGGCGGAGCAGTTGAAGTCTGATATTGAAAAATTGAAGCAGCACAGACTGAAGATGGAATTGGAATCTGAAGATAATGATAAACTGCTTCTTGTTAGCCAGGCTGCAGAATGTTGCACTCCCAGCAGCCCTGAACAAGTCCAGGCTACCCGCGCCGTTTTGTTGTTTGAAAGCCTTGGGAGGATTCTTTTCCCGCCATAATCAGATCAATCAGAAGAATGGGAACGGCTTAGGAAGGAGTTTTTGGAGCCCTTGACCGAGTATAGTCGTCAACGCATGCATCTTTATTCCATTCAAAAGCCCTGTGTGGTCAAGAAGTATTTGGAGGAGGTGAAAGCAGGCGGCATCATCATAAAGTCGGATGCATTGCTTCCAAATGATATCCTAAGATATGTAAAAGATAAGGATGTTGGGGAAACAGCTGAGATTCAGTGGAAGGCAATGATGGAGAACATATACCAGGGGGAGGAGAACAAATTTAAGAACTGCTTGGCAGTGTGTAACATCACCTACGCCATGAGCGCAGCACCAGTCGCAGAATTGGCGGCAAGTTTGGGAATTTTGGTGTCTGAATTGAGTGAAGAGCCAGCATGGAAAGGAAAGGTGATCACTCTGGGTCCATTGCCTGATAAGCTGCCGCTGCTGCATTCGATACAAGGCAGTGATCTCAAGTCCAGGTCAGCGGCGAAGCCAGGATTTCATGTGTGTAGGGGCCTTTTACAAATTATAAAGAATCAAAAATTCGAACTCACAATACATACGAAAAATAGTATATATATATCACATATGTCAAGAATCATATTGCTTATTAGTTGCAATCATAATTGTCCTCAACAAAGGGATAGAAAAATACATTCTGAGCAAGAAAAATTGCAAGAGATAGACAAATAGTAGCGATTTAGCAAATATCTTTGAAGCTTTTCCCCTCATTAAAGCCAATAGAAAGAAAAAAAATCAAAGTTTCACAAACTAAAAAAAACCTTAGGTCCCTTCATGCATTCATATCATACATGGAAAAATGTTTTATGTAAAAATATTGACGAAGTATGAAAAATAGTTTTTCAAAATAATTATTTTCTCAAGATAATTTTTGGCGGCTTTTATTCCTTACACATCAAATAAGAAAACTTGATTTTATGGGATTTTAGTATGAAGTATATATTGACTTAATGAGCCATCATTTTTAGCCTAAATCGTATTTTGCACTAAAACCGATTTTTCATATTTTGATTTGGTGGGAATTTGATTTTCTAGTATTTTTATTTGAATCCAAATAAGGGATACTTCCTTATTTACATTGTAAACTTAAGTAAATGGAATAATATAAAAATAAAGGAAAGTAAAAGGACAAAGACATTTACTTAAATGTTGAAAATGGAAATAAGGTAATTTGTACACATGGAGTGCACCACTACCAGCCGAGCAAAGAGGCAATTTGAAGCATCTCCTTGTGCCTTAATAAGTCCACCACAACACATGTAGGTACATATCATAACATAAAGTATTTGAAATAATATACATATAGAAATACATAACAGTATATTACTTTTAAAATATAAAAAAATTGAGTGGGGGTCTATGACCACACTAGTCCCAATGTAGCTCCGCCCCTGGTCCAGGTACGACTTTGTGATCAGCACATGCAGCAACAGGTACCGCGAGGGTGTTGATTTTGATCAGGTGTGTGATTTGATTCTGGAAGTGGCTGTGAATAATAACTTGAAGGCGGAGCAGATGATCAAGAAGGTGTTTGTAATCACCGACTCCGTAAGATTTGGTGGTTGCAGCACATCCTGGAAGACTCTGTATGAGGCAAAACGCAGCAAGTTTAAGGAGCAAGGTTACGGGGATGATGCGATGCCACACATTTTGTTTTGGAATATTTGGGACATAGCGGGGTTTATGCATTATGTAGAAGAACCTCATCCAGGAGTGACCCTCCTGATGGGAAGCTCGAAGACATTGATCAAGTCCTTCTTGGATAATGGTGGGGAAATTGGCCGGCATCAGCTCCTGGAAGCAGCCATTGCCAACAAAGAGTATCAAACTCTCTGTGTGGTCGACTGAACGTAAACTGAGATTGATTGACATCAAGATCAAGATCATCCATTTTTGAGGAATAGGACTTGATGATGTGATAGTTAGTTTTAGTAATCTTTTGATGTTATTTGCTTTATATTTTTGTCTGCCTGTCTTAGCCTAGCCTATGATTAGCTACTAGAATTTGGATTCTGTTTAACAAAATGGTTATCTGGCAACAGAGGCACTGTTTTTTTCAATAAAAATAAAATTAGACCTCTGCACCCATTTTGTGTCGGCACATATTTTCACTCTTTGGAAGCTGATGCTGTGAACGATCTGAGAGCAATCACTCCAACACTTGATCCCAATCCACGCAAGGTTCAGGCTGGGAAGCGCACACTATGCTACCAATGTCATTTCTTTAACTTTGTGTACCTATTTGTCAATGATGATTGTTGTGCTTCATACTGTGTAATATAGACAATGACCGAAAACTAAGGTATGCTGCAGCATTTTGATGTTGATTATAGGGAACTGACTTGCTTGCTTTCTGGTTTCAACTTGACTTGGTCGTCTTGTCTTACAATTTACAAAAGATATTTTTTTGTTACTGCATAATATATTCTTCCCCCTGCCATGTTTTTTGTACAAAAGATGCAGCTTCAGTCATAAAAAGCTACAGTCCTGAGTTGAATTTTTTTTTTTTTTGGGGTCAAAACAGTCCTGAGTTGATTGTACACTCAAATTTAGAAGAATCATACAGTGTTAGGTGATCTATTTTTCAAAACAATTCCGTATGTTTATTTTTCAGAAGATCCATTTTTTTTTTTTTTGTTTGTGCAGTTATATTACGTGAGGAGCTGTCTTAGGCTAGTTTATAGTGCTTGGTTATGACATATACTAAACATCTTCATCATTTTGATATCTTGTATGATGCACGACTATATGGTATTCTGCTTATAATCTTACCAAATCCCATCCAAAATATCTGTGTAATTACTAACTCATGCAAAGAGGTAAACATCTCCTTCAAGCTTTTCTGTGTTGTGTTGGAGCGGTTGACAACTGCTTAATCTATACTTACATCTCTGTATAAAATACTAAGAACTTATTGGTTGAGAAGTGAATAAGGATGTTTTACATACTTGTCACAGCCATTAAATATCAAAATCATCTTGGATTGCATTCACTAAATGATTTTGTGTTTTAACATCTATACATGCATGAACATTCACTATGCCAAAATTTAGCTTTTTATCCGTTGCCTATTTATTCCCAGTTACGGCATCAGTTTTTTATTATTATATATATATAGCGATGCTTTAGGAGGCTATCATGTAATAACCCGAACTTAAATTAATATTTAATTATTAATTTATTCAAATAAAAGATAATTTTACTCTGAGAATATTTTAATGGTTTAAAAGTTGACTTTTTATTCGGGAAGAAATTTGAGAATTTCTGTTGTACTGTTGCATAGAGCACGTCGAGATGAGTCCATAGACATGTAGTTGGCTCAAATCGGAGTTGTAACGAAGAAGTTACGATCAAAAGAAGATCAGTGGCACAATCGTAATTTTTACGAAGTCAGTTTTTAAAAACCACACCTCTCTCTCTCTCCTCCCTCCTGCGCAGCCTCTCTCTCTCCCCTCTGTTCAGCCAGCTGCGACGGCAGCAGCTTCCGGCAACAATTCCGGCTATATCCGGCCGTCTCCTGCCACGAAATTTGTCCCATTCTCTTCGTTTTTCACCCCTCTACACATCTATACCATTTTCCAGCCCCAAATCTAAGAAAAATTAAGCCAAAATTCAAGCCAAACTCAGCCCAAAATCGGGCAGCTTCAAACAGTGGCTGTTCGTGGTCTTTTCGGGCCAATTCCGGCGTCCACAGCTCAGGTAATTACTCTCAAAATACTCTCCTACATTCCCTTTGTGTTATCCCTCGAAATCCCAACGTTAATCCATTCCAATTTCTTTCATTTTGAAACTTAAAATTTCTAGGTTTTCAAGAGACAGAAAGCTTCGTTCGAGGGCTTTAAAGGTGGAATTGATCGTCGAGCCAAGGTATAAAGTTGCTCCCCTTGATGTGCTTAATCTGTAGGTATGATTATTGGCCAGCGGTTTGGAGTTTTCCGATCGCCGGAAAATTACTCAATACACCCACCGGCGGTGGCGGCGCGTGGTGGCGCGTCGGATGAGTGTCAAGGTTGGGTTTTTATCCTAGAATGTTCCTCACGTCGTCCCGAGCACGACGGTATGCTCGGATTTCAATTTGGTTATTGTTTGGTCATCGATCGGATATCGCATATTAGGCGTTATCTGGGTTCGATATGTTCGGACCTTTGGATCGACTTCATTTTCAAATATGTTAATCTAGACACCTCTAGGATCGTGTAGAAATTCGCGGATCGTGAGCCCCGAATACTCTAATTCATTAATTCAAAGTTTATGATAAACGATAACCGTCCGATCGTGAGCGATCCAAACGTTCGATTCGGAACAAACTTTCAAGACATATTTAGTAAAGTGTGTTGAACCTATAGGAACTCTCGGATTGGTAATTGGAGGTCATGGACCCCACGGGGTACCGGGTTGACCATTTTGAGAAATTAATCGCTTATTGAACCTCGGGTCTTTTCAGACCATTCCACCTGAAATGTGGAAAATGGGCCTAGGAACCTTCATAAACATTGTACACGCACTTTTGAGGCCAGGGGTCAGGGTTTTGATTAAATATCTATAGTTGAGCTATGTTACTAATTAAATGTCTTTAATTGTTGAAATAGGTGCACGAACTTCATTAAACCCATAGGAAGGACTCTCAAAGGGTCAAGCTAGCTCGGAAACTTAGTGAGTGGATTTTTGTTTTATAAATGGATTTTATGCAATTAAAGTTTCATGAATTGATCTTGAATGATTTACTTATAATTATTACTTTCCATGCATAAATATTCGAATTCAAATATTTTGATTAAATTCTATTTATGTTTATTTATGAATGACTTGGAAAATAGGAAAGGAAATAATAACAGGATATAAGGATTTAATGAAAAATAAAATTATAATTTTTCCAAGAAAGGTTTTTAAACCACCATAGATACCCAAAAATGTGGCATTCGGATAATTTGTTGCCTTCAGTTATAATGATGTCCACGGTCATCCTAGTTGTCTTCGGTTGAGTCAGCGCGCATTTGACATTTGCCCCACGAGTCTTGGGGATATCCGGACCGTGAGGAGTGAGGATGCGGCTTAGGATCACCAAGTGTCCCCTTAGTCTTGCGAGGAATGCGGCTCCGGTAGACTCTATGTTACTGAGGCCTGTGAGGATGTGTCACACTACGTGACACAAGGAATTGACGTTATAATGTGGGAATTAAACAGAAAATCATGGAATTGACGGATTTATTATGGGTACACCTAGGTGGAGGAAATTATTTCTTTACAATGCTTTCAAAGGGTTTTGATGATTCGATTGAGTGCATGATTAATAATATGTATATAAATATGCATGTCTTGAATTCTTGTACGAATATAGAAAAGGAATATAATCAAATTTTCTAACTGTTTTAACAGTGGGGTTAGTATGTTAATACTTTATTTTTCAAAATTTTATTTTTGTCCACTCACACTTTTAAATGTTTTGCGCCCCCAAGGCGGCTGTCACTCTTCATTCCTCCTTTTTCTTTATGTAGAATATTCTGCTGTGACCTTGTTATTTCACTGTAAATTACTAAATTAGGTTGCTATGAAATTGCCATAGGATTTCTGTAAGGTCTTGAGGTCATAAAGTTTTGATGTTTGGTTGCATGAATCCTATTATTGAGCATGCTGAACGGTTGGGTTATAAATTGTTTTTCGTGTAGGTGTAAATTTTTGGGAAACAAGTATTTACAGAGGAGACTGTCGAATTTTTGGTAGAAGTCAAACCCTAAAGAAACTTTGGATTTCTTTATAATGGCAATTTGGTCAAGTGTGTTCGGCACTTGCCAGGTGTCGGACACGCACAGGGTTCGGCGCAGATTCCAAAGTGGAATTTGGGTTGGGTCCTGTCAATTTGATATCAAAGCATTAGGTTTAAATTCATGTAGACTTCGCACCTTGTGTGCATTCCTGTTTTGATGAATTCATGTTTCTTGTGACAGAATCATGGGCCCAAAGCGTGGTGGTACTCATATAGGGACTCGTTAGTCGTCCCGACTTCAGGGACATGATCTCCCTCCTGAGCCGGAGAACTATCCGATTCCGGGTCCGGCACTGGAACAGGTTGAACAGTCTTTCGTAGGAGGTCAGATAGGGGCAGCACCGGTGATGGCTACTCCACCAATTGATCCCAACTTTCAGCATACACTCGAGTTGTTAACTCAGCCGCTGTCTCGAACTGAACATACCAGAGATGCGTCCTTGACATATGCGGACCAGGCTAGAAGGATAGGGGCCGTGGAATTTAATGGTGATGGTGATCCCGCCATGGCTGAAGAATGGATAGAAAAGATGGAAAGAATTATGGATGTAATGGACATTCCACAGGAGCGCAGAGTAGTGTTGGCTACCTTCTTCCTTTCTAGAAATGCAAGTTATTGGTGGGAATCAGTGAGAAGACAGTACCATGACCCATCAACCATCACATGGCAAGTTTTTCGTACAACATTTGATGAGCAGTTCTATCCTTTGGCTTATCAAAATATGAAGATGGAGGAGTTTCTTCAGCTTGAACAGGGCAGTATGACGGTGCTAGAGTATGAAAAGAAATTTAATGAACTATCCAAGTATTGCACACCATTGGTAGCAGACGAGAGGAAGGAATGTCAGTTGTTTACTAGGGGTTTAAAGGCATCCATCCGTGACATCGTGGTGGGACAGTGTCTAGTAAACTTTGGTGATTTGGTTACATCTGCTTCATTGATTGAGAGCAATCAGATGATGGTGCGGGGACGAGGTGATTCCCGCCGGCGTCAGTACGATAAGGGTGGTCCCAGTCAGGGATCATCCAAAAGGGGTAGTTTCAATTCTGGATCGTCTAGTGGCCGTAGTTATGGAGGTTTTCGAGCTGGAGTCAATTCCAGTGGTGGATCTAATAAGAGTGGTAGTTCTGGACCCCGTTCCAGAGATGATAGAGCTAGAAGCTCAGGGACACAATTGCAAACGGTTTATAGTGGAAGGAATCGCCCCCGGTGTGCCTTGTGCAACAGATTTCATACTGGGCCTTGTCAACTAGGTGCCTCTGGGTGCTATCATTGTGGACAGACAGGGCATTTTCGGCGGGAGTGCCCGATGCTACTACAAGGTAGAGAAATCATTGCTGGGCCAACCCAGGGGAGTGGAGTACAGAGTCGAGTGCCAGGTACATCTCAGTTTGGGGGAGCCTCATCTAGCAGTGGGGCCCAGACTAGCTCGACTAGCAGAGGGGACGCGGTGGATGTTCCAGAGTGACTGGCAGGGTGTACAATATGACTCAGTAGGAGGCACATGCATCACCAGACGTCAACTTATAGGTATGTTACCGGTTTTTAGAATTTCTGCACGTATTTTGATCTTCCCTGGGGCCACACATTCTTTTATTGCACATAGTTTTGCTCATAATGTGAATGTGAGACTCACAGCCCTACGTGAGGAGCTTGCTATTTCTGTACCCACGGGGGATGTTTTTATGGTTGGTACGGTGTATAGGAATAGTTCAGTTTTGGTAGGCGATGTGTTCTTGGAGGCGGACTTAATCCCTTTGGATATTATGGATTTGGACGTCATTCTGGGTATGACTTGAATGATTTACTTATGATTTTTACTTTCCATGCATAAATATTCGAATTCAAATATTTTGATTAAATTATGTCTATGTTTATTTATGAATGGCTTAGAAAGTAGGAAAGGAAATAATAACAGGATATAAGGATTTAATGAAAAATAGAATTATAATTTTTTCAGGAAAGGTTTTTAAACCACCATGGGTACCCAAAAATGTTGCATTCGGATAATTTGTTGCCTTCAGTTATAATGATGTCCACGAACATCCTAGTTGCCTTCGGTTGAGTCAACGCACATTTGATATTTGCCCCGTGAGTCTTAGGGATATCCGGACCTTGAGGCGAGAGGATGCGGCTCAGGATTACCAAGTGTCCCCTGAGTCTTGCGAGGAATGCGGCTCAGGTCGACTCTGTGTTACTGAGGCCTGCGAGGATGTGTCACACTACGTGACACAAGGAATTGACGGTATAATGTGAGAATTAAACAGAAAATCATGGAATTGACAGATTTATTATGGGTACACCTAGGTGGAGGAAATTATTTCTCTACAATGCTTTCAAAAGGTTCTGATGATTCGATTGAATGCATGATTAATAATATGTATATAAATATGCATGTCTTGAATTCTTGTAGGAATATAGAAAAGGAATATAATCGAATTTTCTAAATGTTTTAACAGTGGGGTTAGTATGTTAATACTTTATTTTCCAAAACTTTATTTTTGTCAACTCACACTTTTAAATGTTTTGCTCCCCCAGGCAGTAGTCGCGTACTCGAGCACCACCACAAAGCAGTCGTCGCTCTACATTCCTCCTTTTTCTTTATGCAGGATATTCTGCCGTGACCTTGTTATTTCATTATAAATTAATGAATTAGGTTGCTTTGAAATTGCCCTAGGATTTCTGTAAGGCCCGAGTCCATAAAGTTTTGATGTTTGGTTGCATGAATCCTATTATTGTGCATGCTGAACGGTTGGGTTATAAATTGTTTTTCGTGCATGTGTAAATTTTTGGGAAACGAGTATTTACAGGGGAGACTGCCGAATTTTCAACATAAGTCAAACCCTAAAGAAATTTTGGATTTCATTAGAAGGGCAATTTGGTCAAGTGTGTTCGGCACCTGGCAAGTGTTGGCCACGCACAAAATTCAGCGCAGATTCCAAAATGGAATTTGGATTGGGTCCTGTCATATCATGTGTCCAATGAAGGTTGACCTATGTTGCCTAAAGTTCCAATGACATCAGTCGCGAAGAAAATGTCGATGCTACATATACCTTATAATATCACTTTTTCACTTAAGCCTTGATGCCTTTTCTGGTTATAGGCATCAATTTTTGTGATTGTTTTACTTATTATTAATTTTTTTGCAAAGCTTTGAAGTTGTCATAACCATAAGACTTCACTTGTGTAGAGACAAGTGTAAGGCATTTTGCGTTTTAGACATCATATTTTACATATTTGTTGACTTATAATATGGAAAAGACATTGGATTTCATTTCATTTGTTGTTGCCTTTGCACAATCCCAAATAAATAAAAAGCATTTCTAATTCAAATAGTCATATCCAACACTTCCTGAAATAATGAGGCACTCATCATAACATTTTATACTCCTCACAACATCACATACTAAAAAGTTAGAGTAACAAGTAAACCCAACACAAATTTTCTAGCCCCACATACATTTGATTGAAAATTCATACTCGTCCATACATTTTCTTCCAAGGGGCAGCTCATCTTCAGACACTTGTCCATACCTCTGCATCAAAATGAAATTTGTAAAAATGACAACCGTGTTAAAATATGAAATCTAATATGAGAATATTTGTTTGTGGGAATTTTCTGTGTATTCTCCTCCTTGTAGGAGGTCATATTTATAATACAACGAAACCTGAATGGGCAAGTAAATAATAAATTCCTAAATCTATTTACAGTAGGAAATCAGGAATTAAAGTAAATCAATTACAATTATAATAGGAATTCTTGATGTTTAAGGAAAGTAAGTTAATAGTCCACAAGTCAATCCAACAAACCCCGGAGAGTTATATAGTAAAACAAGTTTGAAGTCAATACCTGACTTTGAACAAGATAACAATTTCATAACAAAAACAAGTAATCAACCAAGAACCTCAGTAAAACTTGAAAAAGGAAGAACAAAAAACATTCAGAAATACAAATGAACCACGATCAAATTCCTGAGGAACTGTTTTTTTCAATAAAAAAAAATTAGACCAACTGTAATTCCCTGGCTTCTCATTCAATTTGACAAACAAAATATCTTCGTATAATATAAGCCAAAACATTAAATTCAATATATTTCTTATAAATATGATGGCCACAAGTCCAAAGATTGATATATGGCATTAACAGGTCCTCAGTGCTCCGTGGGAATTCCTTAACCTCTCAACGTGATTCTTCCTTCTTCTTCTTCTTTTTTTTTTTTTCTTCTAGTGCTTCTCGCCTTTGCCACAAATAAAGATGACTGCCATGCTGACAACACGATCACAAGTTCTTGGTAGTTTTTCAATCAACCCGAGATTTCCTTATATCTACAAGAGTTCCCACAGAGAAGATGAGGGAATGAAGATGGCTGAGGGGGAAGAGCGAGAGAGAGGGGTTGAAGATGGCTGAGGGGAAGTGCGAGAGTAGGATTAGTTGTCTCTCGTGCATAAATTATATGAGCATCGAAATAATTCTATCGAACATATATATACCCGATTGAATTATGTAACAATGGAACTGCACTGGGTTGAACTTCAAGTCCTTGTTGGGGGAATGATCACAAAATTGAAGAATAGGATGGAAATATAAAGTAAGGCATAGAGTGTTTGGAAAACAGAGAATTATACAAACTGATTTTATTAACTTCTTCAATACATTTACACCTTTACATAACAAGACACACTCTTGAATTAATTCCAAGAGATACATATACAACTTTTGATATCTAAAAGATACAACTTCTCATATGGTCAAGAGATACAACTCTTCATAAGAAACCTGTAAGAAAATATACAACTAATAATTTTATTTTCTAAATTTAAACTGTAGATAATGCATTACTTTTAACAGTCCTATTGAGTTGTTTGGTAAAGCACTAGACTGGATTGGACTTCAGTCCAGTCCATTGTTTGGGACAAGGCCACAATGGACATCATTGGATTTTTTTTTTTTTTTAAATTTATAAATTTTAAAATAAATTTACTGTTTATTAGATTATTTAATATCATAAAAAATAAATAAAAAATGCATCAAATTACAGAACCAATATTTAAATTTAAAAAATTCAAAAACCCAGAAAATGAAAAAATATTCACAATTAATTTAAAAAGTAAGTCAAATATGTAGAAAAGATCAGTGAATGATCTTAAAAGAGGAGCGGCTATCTTCAAGTTTATGTCAAATGTAGGCACTTGATATCATCCTTGAACATAGGAAAGTAGAGAAACAATATGGATCTAGCAGAACAGCAAACAGACATGATGCTACAAATATCTTCTTCCACTTTTGAAGGAAAGGGCCCTCGATTCCGAGTTTAGGCACAAAACCTAGAAAATGAAAAGAAAAAAATTATGGTCCCAGATCTCCTTTCCCCTCCTCCTCAAACCCACCATTGCCTTCCATTTTTCTTGTTCCTATTTCCAAGAGAGAGAGCGAGATAGATTGAAGTGAGAAGATTGGTTGAAAGAGAGAAAAGAAGAAGAAAGGGGGCTCGACCAAAAAAATAGAGAGAAAAGAAGAACTTGAGAAGAGGCAGGCTCGTCAACAGAAGAGAGAAGAGGCGGGCTGGCTCTCTGGAAAAGACTCGGATTCTAAACCCACATCTGGGCTTGGGTTCTGGAGCCATAGTTATTTGGGACATGGATCCCATGTCCATATATATATATATCCAGTCCGAGACAAACTTAAGCTCACCAAACAATGGTTAGGACCCATGTCCATTTTAATTGAAAACATTCAGTCCAATTCAGCCCACCAAACAAGGCCGTAAACTGAGACTCGAGACTAGAATTTTAGAGGAAGGATTCATGAATGTTCGTATTCAAAAGCAATTGTTAAACACGTAACATACAAAAAAAAAAACATATGAATAAGGAAAAACAAAAACAAAAAGTAAAGCGCATGCATGGACAGCTAGCCGCTGGCCACTAGCAAGGAAATGTTCTCTTTGTCTCTAAGCATTAGATGTGAAGTTGAAGTTAGCGCAGGTTGTCTGTCCTGACGAGAGCAAGGAGCTGAACCCAAGCCTAGAAGCAGCCAAATCGAACTGCAAAAAGTTCTCCTCCAGTTGATGCCCTCCGATCACAATGGCAGTTCTAGGGTTACTTGGGCTCAACCCTGCATCCACAAACCCTAAACACAACACATCTTTGCTCACTTGCACCATCGAATTTGTTGCAAGTACCCTCCAGTACACACTCTCGCTCTGCAACACAAAATCAACGTTAGGCACAACCGGCCTGACACGTGTCTTCCTGATATGCGTTGAGTTGAAGCATGCTCCAAAGGGTTCTACAGCTGCCACTCTAGGCACGTGAGCAGGGAATTCCTTCACAAATGCATCAACAAAAGCGTTGTAGATTGTGTTCTCCAGCACAGTGTAAGGATTGACGGTGCTGATTTTTGTGCCGCCGTAGCCATATTGGTCAAAGATTAGCAACGAAGTATTAAACGACACAGTTTTGCCGTTAATTTTGATTGACTTTACGTTGATGAAATACTCTGCAGAAGGGTCTGCCACGTAGCCAGGGGCCGTGCTGAAAGGGTTGAGGAGCAACGGGGTGTAAACAAGTGACTTGGACACATCAATCCCCGGAAGCAAAACGTAAGGCCAGTAACCTAAGAAAACGGCACCGTTTGAGCTTGTGGAGGAGCTCAAGCAAATGGCAAACTTTCTCTGGTGAGCAAAAGAAAATTAGGCTGTGAGGAGGTGGTGATGGTGTGAAAGATCACTAGTGAGCAAAAGAGAATTAGGCTGTGAATAGCTGAGGAAGTATTGTTCTCTAATTGATTGCTAATCAGCGGTGGAGGTAGCTGATGGTTGAAGAAGTGGGAGGAGGGCTTGCCAATTTATACCTGTTTCAAATATTTTAATACTGAGGGGTTTTTTTCTCTGTGTGTATGGGGTTTTAGGAGATAAAAGTTTTGTTTGACTTTTTATCTTCCTGAAATAATGGTTCTAATATTGTTCACACGCAGCAAATAGTCAAGGTTATGTGACTGGACTCTGTCTTATATTTGCAGCTGTGAGAGTTGTCGGTGCAGTGCTGGCCACTCACCCTTGGGGTGTAAATTAATGGGGGCAGAGAGCAGAGGCTTAAATTTCCCAGCTGAAGCTATGTTTAATTTCTGATGATCCAGCTCAACCCACGCTAGTCTTTGTCTCTTCTTCTGACTTTGAATTTCATTTTAATATCACTCTCCACGTTTCAAGAGCTATATTTATACTGCAGTTTGGATTAGATTACTAATGATTATTAATTAACAAAGGGACAAAGAACATGAAATTCAAAGATTAAGAGACAAAAACTAGCGTAGGGTGTTCATCAGGTTTACTTTCGCACGAAATAACTCAATGATCGATGAGTAATATCAATGGCAGAATCTGGATTTTTTAAAATCTCTATAAGATATCAAAAAATTGATTATAATATATTTTTTTAATTTTATAATTGTTTACAATGGATTCTCATCTTTTGCATGCAATGCATTTTTTTTTAAATTTTTTTATACAGAAGATATTATACTCTAATTTAATCTAAACTACAAAGAGGGAATTCGAACTCAAGGCAAAATGGGAAGCACATCCGCTCTAATCAACTTGGCCAAGCCTATGTCTACGAAACATGCATGCCATGCATTGCCCAACATAAATATACGATTAATCTCAAAAAAAATATTCCTTGACCTAATCTAAGACCAAATGCATCATTAGCAAATGTTGGTGCTGCCGTCACCATTTAATGGGTAGCCATTGCCCATTGTTGGCATGAGTTAGAGAATATAGTTGTATCGTCGACATGTGTGGGCACGTTAGCATGTTTGGAGGCAGATAGTTAGCATGTGTTAGGCATGATTTAGGCCACTAGTTCATATCTATCTCCATGTTTTTATGGAGGAATCATATATTAGAAAACTACACTACATTTGACACCCATCCCTTAGCCACTTCCTAAGGATTTTCCGGTTTTAGCTTCCGCGCACCCATGCGAAAGGCCATGACTATCAAATTCTAGAAAGATGCTACGTATACTCCAAGTACTATGATTACTCTAATAACCAGTAGAAGTGAAGTTGAAGTTAGAACAAGTGGTTTGTCGGGACAAGAGCGAGTTACTGAACCCAAGCCTCTTACTACCCAAATCAAACTGAAGAAGATTGTCCTCCAATTGGTGCGCTCCGATCACAATGGCAGTCCTAGGGTTACTCGGGCTCAGCCCAGCATCCACAAACCCTAAACACAGCACGTCCTTGCTCACCTGCACCACCGAATTTGCTCCAGACACCCTCCAGTACACACTCTCACTCTGCAACACAAAATCAATGGTGGGCACATCCGGGCCGACACGTGTCTTTCCGACGTAGGTGGAGTTGAAGCACACTCCGAAAGGTGCTACTGGTGTCACCTTAGGAATTTGAGCAGGGAGTATTTTTAGATACGCTCTAATAACAGCGTTGTAGATTGTGTTCTCCAGCACCGTGTAAGGATTGACGGTGCTGATCTTTGTGCCTCCATAGCCATCTTTGTCAAAGACCAGCAACGAAGTATTTAAATCAATAGTAATCCCGTTCATTTTGATTGACGTTACGTTGATGAAATATTCGTTAGAAGGCTCGCCTGCCACGTAAGCAGCGTAGGTGGTGACAGGATTGAGGAGCAACGGGGTGTAAATAAGTGACTTGGACAAGTCGATACCAGGAAGGAAAATGTAAGGCCCATCGCCAAAGAAAACGGCGCCGTAAGATCTGGTTGAAGAAGGCAAGCAGAGGGCGAATTTTGAGGAAGCCAAAAGCGGAGGCGAATTGGGAGGGAAGCCCAATTTTGGCCCTGCCAAGCAGGGGCGGATCCACAGAGGAGCAAGGGTGGTCAATTGTCCCCTGCAACCTCTGAAATCCTCCATTAGAGCAGCCAATCTTGACCCTCGCAAGGTGTTCGACGGAATGCCCCAAAGGGGCAACTTGTGTGCAGCTGGAGAAGAAGGGTAGCGCAGCTGCCTTGCGCGCAGCGCGCGCCTTCTCTTTTTTTTGTTCGCTGGACGTCAAAACGACGTCGTTCTACTTAAGTTTTTTTTTTTGGTCTCTCAACATCAAAACGACGTCGTTTCTTCACAGGTTTTTTGAAAAAAATAATAAAAAAAGCCCAGCTTGCTGCTGCTTTCCCCACCCCCCGATAATTCCCCCCCTTTCATACAAATGTAATTCATTAGTTTCATTGAAGGGAAATAATCAAATTTACTTATAAAATAATATAAAAAAACCTCATCTCCCTCCTCTCTCTCTCATCAGAGTTTTCAAAACAGATTAGTTCTTTGAAATTGATTGAGCTCTCAACTGGTTGTATCCTATCCATCATTGAAAGAAGTTAGATCGTGAAATATCAAATATAGATTTCAAGGGTTGAAAATTTTTGGAAGTTTTCAGTTGGGTTATTATAAGAGCTTTCAGTTGGGTTGAGATTTCAGTTCTGTTCTATTTTTTTTCCTCCTCCTTATTTATTTGTGTGACATTGATATGAACATAAACTTTGTAAGATGATGAAGCTTTCAATTTTAACTTTTTTATGATTATATTATTTGTTGTTTATTGGGTTTTTAAAAATGAATTGAGGCGATTTTGAGTATTTGAGTTTAATTTTATATTTATATTAAATGTGTTTAATGATAAATTAATGTGAGATAGAAAAAAAAGACAGAAAAGAAAGAAAAACAAAAGATTTGTCTAAAAAAAATTTGTGAGATTTTATACGTTGACCTCCGAAGAGGAAATTCCTGGATCCGCCACTGCTGCCAAGACCAGCCATGCCCTTGACACCAGTGGCAAGTTGTGTCAAGAGAAAAGTTTGGCCACAAATGAAGAGGAAGTTGGGGACAGAGACGAGCCTACCAGGATTTGATCCATCGGTGGAATGGAGGGACACGTGATCCTGACCCAGCTGGTTAAAGTTGCCTGATGAGCCAAGCACAGTGTTTGCTGGCATGAGCTCGCATGTGTTGTTGTGGCAGCCTGGCCTCTGGGGAGAGAGGCAGTCGTAACAATCCTTGGCCTTTGCAAGAGAGCATTGGGCTGAGTGGCAGCGGGAAGGCTTGTAGGTGGAGGAGACGAAGTCTTGCTCACAGTCAACCCAGAGGAAATCGCCACCAAGATCTAGGGTTAGTCTTGTGGAGACTAGTGGGGTTCTCTGCTTGATGCTGGTGAGGTATTGGAGGGTAGAAGCGTCTTTTGCCACTGGAAGAACTAGGGCTTTGGGTCTGAAAGATGTTTTGGCCAGTGAGGGGGTTATGATGGTGTTGATCAAGACCAGTGAGGTAAAGAGAAAATGAATAAAAGAGAAAGCCATTGTTGTGTTCAGAATGGATGAAGAAGTGAGAGGTGGTGGGTATGCCAATTTATAGCTGTTTCAAAATCTTTCAATATTTGTGACCCATAAAGAAATAAAGTCTTCCACTGATGGGTTTTTTTTTCAAATAAATAAAACAAAAATTAACACATTTATAGTGTGGAGGGTTTCGTTTTAATATTATTGACGTCTCAAATTCCTTTCTGCTTCTCTGTCCACAACCCATATATAATTCCAGGTGAACCACGTTGGTGCTCGTCTCTTTTGACTTTGAATTTCATGTAGTTATTTCCTTCTTGAGGATTTCACTAATAAATCCATTAGGGCTTGTTTGGTATATAGGACTGTCTTGGCATGGACTATGCTTAGGGACTGTCTTGGCTTGGCTTGGCTTGATCTAAGTTGGATAACACTTATCCTGCGTTTGGTGTACGCTTGGATTAGGATTAGGACTAGATTTTTTTTTTTCTTCAAAACTATCTATGTATATGTATATATGTATAAATACATGTATTATGTATGTGTACATATGTATTTTATAATATATGTGACATGTATGTGTATATACATGTATATGTGTATATACATGTATATATATGTATATTATAAATAATATGAACATATGTATGTATATATATATGCACACATACATGTATATACATATATATATATTATAAAATACATATATATATATATATATATATATATATATATATATATATATATATATATATAGTCCCCTTCAGTTGAGGGATCCCTCAAATAGTGTTATTTGAGGGATGGGGCGCTCAACCATTGGATCTGTTTTAATGAGCTTGTGTGGTTGAGATTGATTCAAACCTTTTAACTCGTTTCCTTTCTAATGACCCGCTAGAAACCCGCGTACGCTGGGAAACCAAAAGACGCCCTAAGCAAGCACGCTTGGAGCAGAAACCAAGCTGAAGAGAAAAATCAAGAGACGCGAAGCAAGAGAATCAAACATCCAAGTTGAAGAGGAGGATCCTCCATCGCGAGATTTCTGTGCGAAATAGGTATTGGTATTCCTAGGTGTGGTTGTTTCAAAATCTGAGCCATGGGTTATTGATTTGGGGGTTCTGTGATAAGTTTTGATTTGAGTTCTAATGGGTAATTCTTAATATGGGTTCTAATGGGTAATTCTTTATTTCGGTTATAATGATTAATTCTGGATATAGGTTCTAATGGGTAGTTCTTGATTTGGGTTCCATTGATGAATTCTTGATATAAGTTATAATGGGAAATTTTTAATTTGTGTTCTAATGGTAAATTCTTGATTTGGGTTCTAATGATGAATTCTTTATATAAGTTCTAATGGGCAATTCTTGATTTGATCAAAATCTGATACTACACTTTTCTGCACTCCATAGAGTTGTTTATTCTAATTCTCAAACAAGCTGTACACATATAGAGATATTACACACTCATTTAATCAATAGAAACAGATACGTCATACGTCAACAACAAAAAAGAAAAGCAATTGCTGTTGTTGGTAGAAAAGAAAAATCCAGCTAATGAGCTATTCATTTGGTTTCTCAATTGTTCTTGTGGTTGTAGTGAAACCATACTAGAATTGTAGTCTCATTTTTTCTGTTTTGTTTTTTTTTTTCTTGCATTGCAGGTTTATAATGGAGTAATCTTGTTCGTTTATGTCAGTCTTGAAGTTGGACCATCTACTGTACTTTGGATTTAACATCTTTGGTGGTGTTTGTTTTGCTGTCATGGAACTTCTCATTCAAGTGATCATGTTTGCAGTACTTTTAGGGTTGGATATAAACTTTTATGTTTAGATGATAGTTCTTGGCGCCAACTTGTGCAATTTATTGAAGTTAATAATCAATTTAAGGAGCACCTGCTCTCAAGCAATTCTATGTGAAAATGCTATTTGAATACAAGGCCAACCTCTTTATCTCAAAGCTTGTTCCATTTGATATATGACGGTTTATACCATTCAGTTTTATTTTTCATTAATGTTCTCCAAAATGATCATACCATTCACATTGTAGAATTTCTCATTGATAAACAGTTATGGGTATTGCTTTCCATTCTATATGTTTTTTCTCTATTGAATTGAATATTCCTTTTGGCTGTCGTGCTTTGCTTGTTTCTGCACAAGGGAGATGTGGCCGTGAAAGGAAGTTAGCAATCTTATAATCTACACATTGTGAAACTTAACTTGCTTCCGATTTTAGTGAGCCCGATTTTAGTGAGCAGGTTGCAGCAACCTGTAATGCCTCCATTTTTTTTTTTTTTTTCCAGTTTGTGCTAAGTCTAATATTCTTCTTCGGGTTCTCATGAAACTAACCCATTGACAATGATAGGAAAAACTCAACCTCTTCACAGCAGTTTAAAAACCTTTGAACAGATAATTACGAACAATTTATTGACACTTGAAAATTGAGTTTCGTTTTACATGTACATGATGACAAAAAACCTAAACACTTCCTTGTAGTGGAAGGAACAATACCCGAATTTGACCGAAAAAGAACACACACATCTTGTGTTGTTGCAGACACCTTTCTAGCCATGTCCTTGGTCGTCTGGGTTTCCTGCATTCACACCGTGAAATTAAACAACAACACAAGGCCCACAACCGATACATTTAAAGAAGGAAAAAAACATAGACTTGTAAAAGCAAACCTCATACTTCTACAAGCAAGAAGTTGTGAATATGAACCTTGAACTTTTTTTCTTGCTCTAACAAGAAATGCAAACTAGCACGCCATTATATTTACCTTTACTGAAGAAAAAGAAACAAGGTACTGAACCTAACAAAATTCTTCTAACCAAAAAACTTCATACTGTCCAAGAAAAAACTTCATACTTCCAACAAAACTTCATTCTAAATTAAGCAAAGGGTACAAACTATTAATCACACATTATCAGAGCCACATCATTAAACTAGAAGCAACAAGGCTAACGGCTGACTTCACAACCTTCCTACACTTCTACATCTCCACAAAGTTTGTAACAACATTTATTCTAGAATTCTTAATCAATAGAAACATAAGAAATATTCCTATAATGATAAAATTCTTAGAAGCAGAGACGAATCAAATTTTTTTTTTTTTTTCTCTCAAATCAATTAGGAGCAGAGACTTACCCATATCTATTTCGCACATAAATCTTGGGATGGAGGATCCTCTTCTTCAAAACTTATCACAGAACCCCCAAATCAATAACCCATGGCTCAGATTTTGAAACAACCACACCTAGGAATACCCATACCTATTTCGCACAGAAATCTCGCGATGGAGGATCCTCCTCTTCAACTTGGATGTTTGATTCTCTTGCTTCGCGTCTCTTGATTTTTCTCTTCAGCTTGGTTTCTGCTCCAAGCGTGCTTGTTTAGGGCGTCTTTTGGTTTCCCAGCGTACGCGGGTTTCTAGCGGGTCATTAGAAAGGAAACGGGTTAAAAGGTTTGAATCAATCTCAACCACACAAGCTCATTAAAACAGATCCAATGGTTGAGCGCCCCATCCCTCAAATAACACTATTTGAGGGATCCCTCAACTGAAGGGGACTATATATATATATATATATATATATTATACCCATGTATATATGTATATTATATATATAATATATATATATTTATACATACATTATACATATATTATATATGTGTATATAGGTGTATATATGTATATTATAATATATACATGAGTATAATACATACATATATATGTATATTATAATATATATAATACATACATATATATATGTATATTACAATATATATAATACATACATATATATGTATATTACAATATATATAATACATATATAATGTATATGTGTATATATGTGTGTATATGTATACTATAATACATACATGGGTATAATATATATACACATATATGTATATATACGTATATATATATATATATGTATTATAATATATAATATATAATATATATTACATATATACACGTATGCTATTATTATAATATTAATATGTATATGTGTATATGGGTATATTATAATAATAATATACATGTATATATGTATATGTATATTATATATATTATATATGTATATATGTGTATGTACATATATACATATATACATATATGATATATTTATGTGTATATACATGTATATATGTACATTATAGTATATGTGTAAGTAAGTTTAATAATAATAATATATGTTATTAATTTTACAATATAATATATGCATTTTATACATTGGTGAGCATTGGGACTAGCTAATCCTCTATTTTCACATGGGATTAGTAGTCCCCTCCTAAGGAGGTGTTTTTGGTGGGCCCGGTATTAGCAATCTCATCTAAGACTAGGATTAGATAAAACAAACATGGTACTAAATTTAGTCCAAGCCAGTCCAAGCCAATTCTTTGTACCAAACGAGCCCTAGTGTTGTAAATAAGATTGATTTAGATTTATATAAATTTTTCTGGCACTATAGTTTCAATGCGTATTTTTGAAATCTAATGCATGCAACAGTACGATTTTTCAGACCCAGAAAAAGTTTGGAATCTTAAACTATGGCCGAGAGGGTTAACTCATGAGACTAGCAACCTAGGTTCCACCGATTTATATTTATTTGTATAGATAAGTTTGAGAATGCTTCCGATTCCCAAGTAATTTAGTACCAATCGCTCCTCCAGGTGCTCTTTTTATCACACTCTTCATTAGCAATAATATATATATACCATAGCCAGATCCCATTATTGCTTCTTGCCTTTGGTAGACAGTAGGCGTGGGTAAAGGGTATAGTATATATTTGTTTTTTGGTTACATTGGGAGGAAGAAACTCATCCTGGGTTTAATCATGGGTTCCAAATAGGAGGAAGGAGGAAGGTCACAACCACTGTGGTAACCCCACTTGACAAAGGGTATAGTATTTAACTACAATTAATAGGGCATCTAACAGCCTTAGATGTCCGGACCTGTGAGGAGCAATGTTTTGAAAGACGAGGCGTAGAGGTGATGCATTTTTATTCACGCTATACGAGGCTTAAGCCTTTCTAACATTAATTTATTTTAATAAGAAAGTTTATAAATAATACAATACACAATTAAATTGTACTACTAATTATTATTGAACCCTAATAATGTATTAAGTATAATCAAATATAAGTACTAATGGTCTCATTCATGCATAATAATCAATCCCTAAATCTAAAATATTTATTCAATATCAAAACTGTTTGTACCATATCTGACCCTCCACTCGTACAACGACACGTGGATCTCATAAACTCGCCCAAGCACCCAAGGCCTCGGACAATCGGCATAGGCTACTGATGATATTGTCTCAAAGCAGCAAAAGATCATTACAGGGCCCAACACAGCCTACAATCGGTATCCCCTACCGATTCTGCAGAATCAACCTCGAAGCACCCGCCTGAAATATCTAAGGACTCGTGTCAACCTCATAGGGCCCTCCCACGAGTCCCACATCGAAAATGAGCGCTAAGAGCATACTAAATGCCCTCTATAAGTATGCCCCTCCCACTACAATACAGGGGTAAGACTTTTCAGCTTGACTTTTATACTTCTATATGGTCAACAGCAAGAGCTCTTAAAAACAATCTTACTTGAGCATCGGAGGGTCTTAGGCTGGTTCCACACTGGTTCCATAGACCTCACGAGCTTCGCTTATCTTCTATTCAGGATCAGCATCCAAGGACAGGAAGAATCGGCATCCAACACCCAATCGATCTCTTGATCGTCCATCCCACTTGTAAGTTGCACTCATCTCTATCTATTCAAGATTTAGCGCCAACAGATTGGCGCCGTCTGTGGGAATCGCTTATCGATCAACCCATATCTCAAAACAAAGAACTCTGAGACCAAAAAATGAATCCATCTTCGGCCCTCCCTACCGATGGCCCCATCCTCGGCCTCGTTGGCGAGCCGAATCCAACTCCCTTGCTTCAGACACCTGCTCGACCGACCACCCTGGAGGCTCGGATGGAGACCCTACAGCAGGATATGGCAAGAATGCAGGAGCACAACAATGTTCTCGCCTCCAAACTGGATGACACCCAGAGGCAACTGCATCAACAACAAACACTCTCCGCCCAGTTGCAGAACGATCGGGAACCAGCCACACAGCTTCGGCAGGAGAAATCGTTTAAAAGCGTACGAAAGCCCACTTTCCAGGATAGAGGGAAGCAGCAGGCCGCGAACGGACCAACTGTCTCCCGAAGACTGTTCGTGCCCACTCCGAAGGAACGCCATCCCGAATATCGCGTTTATTCTGATTGCCGCGAGAGGATCAACGATCGGCGCAGGGAACGGCAGTCATCACCCATCCAGGTCCGGGCGAAGCTAGACGATCCACGCCTGGAGGTACTTGGACCAAAATCCCCCTTACGCCAGAGGTACGGCGCGATCGGCCTGGAAGAGACGGACGAATCAGATTATGTTCCAACATCCCCAGGAACCACAATCTCATCGGCAGGGCCCTCTGCACGACGCCACAGCCACCGATCAAACCAAGACAACGATCGGCGAAAAGGAAATTACGAGAGAAGCCCCAGCCGAACGGCAGACCAAGGAAGGCGAGGTCACAATACTGACCAACGCACAGGGAACCGAGCGATCGAACCCTTTGGTGACGATCTTCCATCTACCGATCCGACTATTCGTCTCCTCCTACAGAAGATGACTCGCATCGAGAAGGAACAAGACCAGGCTCGGACACCAACATGGGGAACGGTACAGCCAGGGCCGTTCACCAATCGAATCCGGACATTCAGACACGAGAAGGAGGTCCAAGCACTCCGCATATCGTTTTATTCGGGGGTCGAAGATCCCGTTACCCACATTCATACCTTCCAATCAGCTCTGGGTTGCAAAGGACTGACGGACGAAGGCCAATGTTTGCTATTCCCCTCCACCCTGACCGGAGCCGCTCTGAATTGGTTCTATCGGATGGAGCCAGACACGGTCGACAATTTCAATCAGTTGAAGCAAACCTTCCTCAACCATTTTATGATTCAGACCGATCGCCTATATTCCGCCGATGATCTATATACCGTTCGGCAGCAAGACGATGAGCCGTTGAGGGAATATGCGGCTAGGTTCAGCCATGAGTACTCCAGATGTCCGGAAACTGACGACAGGGCGGCCTTCGGTGCCTTCAAAAGCGGCCTTCGGTCGTCTCAGTTTCGTTATTTGGTCCACAGCAGCAACTGGACCACCTACTCCGAATTAATGAAACAGGCGGCTATCCACGCCAAGGCTGAGCATTTCAACTCCAAGGGATCGGCTTCGACCCCAATAAACAAAACGGCGTTGACCGATCAGCCTCCAACGCAGAACTACGACCGATTCCCGGTCGACCGATCGGCAAACCAGGCCCCCTACCGAACGGCACCCCCTGTCCCTGCTTTTTCCACTCAGCGAAACAAGCGGAAGGACAACTTCCGGGAACGGCAGGACAACAACAAGAAGGGCAACCACAAGGGGAATCGGCCAGACGAAATCTTCACTTTGCTCAACACCACTTATGAGCAAGTTCTCCTGACCGAAGGGGATATGATACCGAAGCCGAACAATCGGAAACTCCCTCGCCAGAGCGAAAAAGACACCGGTGTCTTCTGCCGGTACCACCAATACAACGGCCATGATACGGAATCATGCATCGCGCTGCGCAAAATCGTTGAACGCCTCATCAATGACGGAAAGCTGGATCAGTATTTAAACACCAAGCCAGCAACGGATAACTCATTGAATCGGCAGATCAATATGATCAGTGGAGGGGCGCCTATTGCCGAAGCCAGCAACCGATCCGTTAAAAACTACGTTCGTGCCGTACGGCATCCACAAATCCTCAGCGTGGCGGGAGGACGCAATGACAAAATTCAACGCAACGGTTGGGAACCTATCACCTTTTCTGAAGAAGAAGAGCGAGGCATCATCTTCCCCCACTCTGATCCTATGATCATACGGGCTGATATATCGGATTTCGACGTAGGCCGAATCCTCATCGACACCGGCAGTTCGGTCAACGTGCTATTCGCCGACGCTTTCAACGCCCTCGGCGTGGACCCTCGGCATCTGAACAAGGATATCACCCCTCTCCTGAGCTTCTCTGGCGACGTGGTTGAACCAATCGGCAGTGTCCAGCTCCCGTTCGCTGTCGGTACCATCCCCAGACGAACGGTCCTCTACACCCATTTTCTAGTGGTCGACTGCCCAACGGCATACAACGCTATCATCGGCAGGACGGCGCTCACAAAAATGAAGGCCATGCTGTCACCACACATGCTCCTCCTCAAGTTCCCCACACACGCTGGCGTCGGCCAAGTGCGAGGGGACCAATTGAGTGCACGGACGTGTTACGTTTCGGCAACCAAGGAATCGGCAAGGGCTGCGCTTCGCGAAACATACTCGGTCGCCACCAGCTTGGGCGTACCGAACGGCAGGGGGACGGACAAACCAGATGACCCCCGAGATGAGACTGTAACCCCGCAAGCGCAACCCGCCGAAGATTTAGAACCAGTCACCCTCTCCGAAGCACAACCGGACAGACAAGTTCGAATCGGTACAACCTTGAGTCCGGCACTCAGGGCCGATTTTATCACCTTCCTGCAAACCAATGCAGAAGTCTTCGCCTGGTCATACGACGATATGCCCGGCATCGCCCCGAGTGTCATCAGCCACAAGCTCAGCATCTGCTCCACTTTCAAACCCATCAGGCAGAAACGGCGGGCCTACGATGCCGAACGGTATGAGGCAATGAGGCTCGAAGTAGACAAACTGAAGACCATCGGCTTCATCCAGGAAGTAACCTACCCAATTTGGCTGGCAAATTCGGTTTTAGTCAAAAAATCAAACGGCGCCTGGAGAATGTGTCAAGACTATACCGATTTAAACAGGGCTTGCCCAAAGGACAGCTTTCCTCTGCCACGGATCGATCAGATGGTGGATGCCACGGCAGGCCATGAACTTCTCAGCTTCATGGATGCATACTCAGGCTACAACCAAATATTCATGAGCCCTACCGATCGCGAACACACGGCATTCATCACCGACAAGGGACTTTACTGCTACAACGTCATGCCGTTCGGCCTGAAGAACGCTGGGGCGACATACCAGCGATTGGTCAACAAAATTTTTTCCGACCTCATTGGCACCTCGATGGAAGTCTATGTGGACGACATGCTGGTCAAGAGCAGAACGGCCGATTCTCATCTCCACAACCTTTCGCTCATGTTCGGCGTCTTAAAAAAGTACAACATGCGCCTCAACCCGAGCAAGTGTGCCTTCGGCGTTTCCTCGGGCAAATTTCTCGGCTTCATGATCAGCCAACGAGGAATCGAGGCCAACCCTGAAAAAATCAAGGCATTACTCGACATGCAGGTCCCGAAGACACAAAAGGACATTCAGAGTCTGACTGGGCGTGTCGCCGCTCTAGCCCGGTTCATCTCCAAGGCTACCGATCGGTGCGCTCCATTCTTCAAAGCCCTCAAAGGAAGCAAACGGCAGATTGTCTGGACTGCCGAATGCGATCGCGCCTTCCAAGATCTTAAGGCCTACATGAGCAGAGCACCCCTATTATCCACTCCTCTCCCCGGCGAAGAACTCATCCTCTACCTCTCGGTTTCGGCAACGGCACTTAGCTCTGTGCTCATTCGCAAGCCGAACGGCATCGAACTCCCCATTTTCTACATTAGCCATGCTTTGCAAGACGCTGAGATTCGGTACCCCGAGCTCGAAAAACTCGCCTACGCTCTCGTCCTTTCAGCACGCAAGCTTCGGCCATACTTTCAGGCTCACAGTGTTACCGTCCTCACCAATCAGCCTCTGCGCCAGATACTCCAGAGACCGGAGACATCCGGTCGGCTAGTCAAATGGGCCATCGAGCTCGGCGAATTCGACATCCGCTACCACCCTCGTCCTGCCGAGAAGGGACAGGCTGTAGCCGATTTCATCTCTGAGTTAACCGCGTCCGAGGGGCCAGTTTCGAAGGACGCCGCATCCGATTCATCTTCGACGGTACCAGTCGCCCACCCGACCGAAGGAATCTTTAATCCGTCAATTCCACTTTGGACTCTCTACGTGGACGGTTCGTCCAACCGACAGGGCAGCGGAGCCGGCTTGGTACTCAAGGCCCCTGACCAGACAACCATCGAATATGCCATCCGATTCCAATTCCGGACTTCCAACAACGAAGCCGAATATGAAGCTCTGTTGGCCGGCCTTCGGCTCGCTAAAGAAATGGGCGCTCAGCAACTCAGGATCTGTAGCGACTCACAACTTGTCGTGAACCAGATACTGACTGAATTTGAAGCCAAGGACACTTCGATGGTTGCCTACTTGACACACGCTCGCCGATTGCTGCACCACTTCACTGCGTACCAAGTTCAACAGATCCCCAGATCCGAGAACAGCCACGCCGATGCTCTATCACGCCTTGCATCAGCGATCGACGACAACATAGGGCGCCGTGTGCCGATCGAGGTCCTCACTCGGCGCAGTACCACCGACCTCGAAGTACATGCCGTTCGGCAGGATCCAAGTTGGATGGATCCTATCCACGCCTACCTCGCCAACGGCACGTTGCCTGGCCCCAAACCTGAAGCAACGACTATCCGCCGCCGATCGGCACGATACCTCCTTCTGAATCAGATTCTCTATCGGCGTGGTCACTCCTTACCATTGCTTCGGTGCATGACCCCGCAGCAGGGAAACTACGTCCTACGAGAGATTCACGAGGGGGCCTGTGGGGACCATTCTGGGGCTAGATCATTGGCTTTCAAGACCATTCGGCAAGGGTACTACTGGCCGACTCTCCATGCCGATGCCACCACCCTGGTCCAGAAGTGCGATCAATGCCAGCGTTTCGGCTCCGTTCCAAAGCTGCCTGCCGAACCACTCTCTCCGATTGTTAGCCCATGGCCCTTTGCCCAATGGGGTTTAGACCTCATCGGCCCTATGCCCCAGGGCAAGGGACAGGTCAAATTCGCCATCGTCGCCGTCGACTACTTTACCAAGTGGACCGAAGCCGAAGCTTTGGCAACAATCACTGCAGCCAGGGTTGAACATTTCGTATGGAAGAATATCATTTGTCGATTCGGCCTCCCGAACGCAATAATCACCGACAACGGAAAACAATTCGACTCCTCTCAGTTCCGGCACCTATGCCACCGATTTGGCATCAACCTGTTCTTCGCCTCCCCAGCACATCCGCAGTCGAACGGCCAAGTCGAAGCAATCAACAAGATCATCAAGAAGACGCTGAAGAAAAAGCTTGGGACAGCTAAAGGAGCTTGGCCCGATCTCCTTCCGGAAGCGCTATGGGCCATTAATACCTCCTATCGACGGTCGACTGGCGAGACGCCATTTTCCCTTGCCTTCGGTTCCGAAGCCGTTGTTCCAGTCGAGATCAACGCACCATCGTGCCGAACGGCATCTTACGAGCCAGAGCAAAACGAAGCCCAGCTCACTCTCAACCTGGACCTCATTGAGGAACACCGTTCCCAGGCTCAGCTTCGGAATGCCGCCTACAAACAACGGACTTCCCGCTACTACGACTCGCGCGTCAGACGCCGATCGTTTAAAGTAGGGGACTGGGTACTACGCAAAATCTCCCTCGCCACCAAGGACTCCAACGACGGCACCCTTGGTCCATCTTGGGAAGGTCCTTACGAAGTTGTCACCATCTGCCGCCCAGGCACTTACCGTTTGCGTGGTACCGATGGTCAAACCCTCGGCCACCCTTGGAATATAGAACATCTCAAATATTACTACAAGTGAACGCCCCTTCGGTCATCAACTTTTGTAATCGGTTTAATTTGGAACTCCCTATTCTATACATACGGCACTACCATTCAGCAATATTATGTCAAACATACTCTACATACGACATGCGCACATACAGAATTAAGGGACATGGCACATTAACCCGAAACAAACTGAACATTGATAAATAAGGGGCCACAGAAGGGCCATCTGTCTTTACAATACGCCGTTCGGCACGCTCAAAAATGTTAAAAACAAAAGTCTACGAGGTGGGTGGATCGGCTTCGGTCGCTACAACATCGACATCAGCTGACGCAGGCACAGGATCAGTCGACGGCTCGGCAGTAGACGTAACGGCAGCCCTCGGCCCGGGATGACCTTCCTCCCCACTGCTTGAATCGGTGTCGTCGGTTTCCTCGGCCTCGGCATCCTCGCCCTTGTAGGCCTCCACCATCTCTTCGGTCACCCCTTCCGGCAGCGGTGGTGGATCCCGGAGGAAGTTCAGGTTCAGCTTCTTGTCAGCATTATACCGTTTGACTCGATAGAGAAAGTCGTCACATTGCTCCATGACCTCTCTATCCACCAAACGTGTAAACTCCTCCGACGATCGGTAGTCCGCAACGGCCTTCGCCTTCTCCTCTACTAGCTCCCTGGCATGCGACCGCTCGGCCGCATCCATCGCCACCTCTACCGCTGCCTTCGCCTCATGGGCAGCCATCACGTCCAGCTCGGCCGCCGCCAGCTTCGACGCCAGCTCAGCAATTTTCGCCGCATTCTCCTCGGCACGCTGGTCCGCCTCCTGCAGCATCTTTCCGGCATCAGCGATCTTCGAACGGCCCTCTTCAAATCTCTTTTGGTACCGTTCGGCAGCATTCACAGCTCGCTTCGCGCAGAGCCACATGTCCATATTAGCCTGCCACACCAACGGACACATTCATACATGCCGAATCAAAGTATCCTTAAGCTACAAATCCTACACTTACCGCTGCTTGGAGACGGAAGGCCCGACCGGTTTGTTCACGCAACGTCTTCGTTGACAGTTGCTCCAGCTCAGCCAGCTCCATCTGAGCACCGTCAATCATACAGTTGATGAACGGCACAGCCTTCCGAGGACACGCGATGTTAACCGGTCCCTCCTCTCCCTCCACCTCATCATCAGGGATCAACACCGATGTCCCCTCGTTCGGGCCCCTTGGCCGTTTCGGCAACGGCGTCACATCGATGGGACCCTCGATCTGCCGTTTGCCCGTCATTTGGAGGTGAGCCTCCCGAACGACCTCTGCCTCCGCCGCCCTCTTCTCCCTCCGGCGGTCAGCCACCGTCTGCTCATCAGCCGACGTCCCTCCCGCTGGCCCTGCCGTCTTTCTCTTCTTCGGCCCGGGGGACTGAACCTTCTTCGTCTTTGGCGCCCCTTGCCCCTCCAGACGCCTCCTCGTCGCCTCGCTCATAGGCCTCCCTCCTGCCACTGCAAAACAGGAAAAGCACGATGTCAAAAAGGAAACGGCAGCATAGAAAAAAACACCGACCCTGCCGAACGGCATCTCTTACTTTGCCTTTTTTCTTCTTCCTCTTCCTCCTTCACCCTCCGATCGTGTTCGGCCCTACCGATCAGGCCTGCCTTGAACAGATTCCGGAAGTAGAGCAGCTCCTTACAAAACCGATCTTCTTCGGCAATCTTCGCTCTCACCCTCTCGATTGCTTCAATCTCTCTGATCGGTGCGGCGGGCCGTTTCAAGGACACTGAAACCAAAATACCAACGGTCAGTACCCACAAAAAAAAAAAAAAAAAAAAAAAAAAAAAAAACACACAACACTATTAACCCTGCCGAACGGCAGGTTCTACCCTACCGACTGTCTGGAAGGACGTAGGAATCCTCCTCTCAACGATAACTCCGGGTGCCGATTCCCAATCACCGGAGACAATCACTCGACGCTTGCGCCACGTCTTTTGAGAGCTCGGCACCCCCACCACAAAGTGCCCACGCTGCCCTGCCGAGAGACAGTTGGACTGAACCCACCCTCCATGATCGGCACTCTTCGCCCTCGTCACACTGTACAGCTGGGCGAACTGTTCGTAGCTTGGCTCCCCCTCACCGGCCAAGCTGAACGCCGTGATCGTCCCGAGCAGCGTAATCCAAAAATTTGGGTTATACTGCCCTGGCGCATAACCGATCGCCGCCAGGATCTTCTGCACCGAATGCTTTAACGGCAGCCGAAGGCCATGCTTAAACACATCTGTGAAGAAGACCACCCCCTTGTCATTGTCACTTAGCGACTCTAAGGGCTCCGGAATTCGCATCCCTACCGATTCCGGAATGTTGTACTCCGACCGAATCTTCGCCAACTCGGATTCGGTCAGTGTGTTCGGCTCTAAGTCATCTACTCCGAACACAGGTTCCGTGGGCTTCGCCATCGGGATCCGTTGCCTACCCCTGACGACCCTCAGCACCCCTTCCCCGGGAACGGCAACAGAGACACCACCCCCATCGGCCTCACGACCCGAGGTCGAAGGCTCATCACCCCCAGGCACCCTCGTTGAAGTACCCCCAGCCTCGGCACGCCCTCCTGCCCCCTCCACTATCTCACAGCTCGAAGAGCTCACAGATTCAGAACTCCCACTCTCTTCGGCAGAACTCCCCGAGGACGACTCATCCTCGAATGCCCTCGGACTACGCCTACGCTCGGATTCGGTATCTGACATCTACAAACAACACACGAACGTACACTAAGGGCTGTGCTAGAATCCAAATCCTATTCTACCTCCTAAAAACACTACGTTCATACGTGTTCATGCTTGTTCATACATTGTTCAAACATAAATTCTTGCAATTCAACACTTTGATCCATGGGAATACGAAAACACGGCAACATACCTTGTTTGCACGGTGGCTCAAGTTCGTCGGAAATCGCCTCCGCCTTGTTCAAACTTGCCGGAAATCGCCTGCTCAGCCTCAGCACGGTTGCCGGAAATCGCCTCTCACAAGCTCTCTTTGCTCTCAAAATTTCCAAGTATTTGTACTCTCGTCTTCTCCTCACATTTATAAGGCCGATTTAGCATCGGGAAGCGAAGCGACGCATCGGGATACGAAACGACGCGGCTCTTCACAGCCATGCCGACACGTGTCACGCATGCATGGGAGAGACCAAACGTCAGTTGCAACGCTTCCAATCCTCGGAGACGCTTCAACTTCCCGAACGTGGCAGATCTAGCCACCTTCGAGCACAACTCCACTAACTAACGGCAGGCGCACATTGATGAGTTCTCACTCACCTCTCGTGCCGAACGGCAGGCGCACATTGATGAGTTCTCACTCACCTCTCGTGCCGAACGGCAGGCGCACATTGATGAGTTCTCACTCACCTCTCGTGCCGAACGGCAGGCGCACATTGATGAGTTCTCACTCACCTCTCGTGCCGAACGGCAGGCGCACATTGATGAGTTCTCACTCACCTCTCGTGCCGAACGGCAGACGCACATTGATGAGTTCTCACTCACCTCTCGTGCCGAACGGCAGCCGCATATTCATGAGTTTTCACTCGCCCCTTTGCAACAACCGGCACATCATGCCGTCTCCTATCCAAGCTCACTCCCTTGGGCACTTGGGGGACTACATACCACCATCGGCAATTATGGGACCATTGTGTCCGGGTCAGAATGCCGAATACACATTCAAGTCCCCAACCGAGAAGCTTCTCAATCGGCAACTTGGGGGACTACTGTTTGTACCATATCTGACCCTCCACTCGTACAACGACACGTGGATCTCATAAACTCGCCCAAGCACCCAAGGCCTCGGACAATCGGCATAGGCTACTGATGATATTGTCTCAAAGCAGCAAAAGATCATTACAGGGCCCAACACAGCCTACAATCGGTATCCCCTACCGATTCTGCAGAATCAACCTCGAAGCACCCGCCTGAAATATCTAAGGACTCGTGTCAACCTCATAGGGCCCTCCCACGAGTCCCACATCGAAAATGAGCGCTAAGAGCATACTAAATGCCCTCTATAAGTATGCCCCTCCCACTACAATACAGGGGTAAGACTTTTCAGCTTGACTTTTATACTTCTATATGGTCAACAGCAAGAGCTCTTAAAAACAATCTTACTTGAGCATCGGAGGGTCTTAGGCTGGTTCCACACCGGTTCCATAGACCTCACGAGCTTCGCTTATCTTCTATTCAGGATCAGCATCCAAGGACAGGAAGAATCGGCATCCAACACCCAATCGATCTCTTGATCGTCCATCCCACTTGTAAGTTGCACTCATCTCTATCTATTCAAGATTTAGCGCCAACAAAAACAAAAACACAATTCAGTTAATCTATTAGGGTTATACATATATATAGGTCCATGTTAATATATTAATTTTAAAAGAAAAAAAAAAGGGAGGCCTTAGGCATTTTGTTTGTTAAAAACAAAAAAATTATTATTTTAAAAAAAAAGAGGATTGGTGCAGAAAAAAAAAGAGGGCGGTCCCTCTTATTCTCATCATATTAAAGGGGCGGAACACTGTTGGATGCATTCCTTCGCTAGCAGGTCTTCGGCCCGTCTCAATTGAAGAGTCTTCAGTCAGTAATCTCGTACTCTCGACCGACTCGAACCACTACTTTATCCATGTGCTGGCTGAAAAGACTCCCCTCACTAGAAGACATCCCCATTGGCTCTAGATTCTGTTTTTGAGGAAGGGAATAGGGATACCCTACTTTGCCAAGAGGTGGTAGGAGCGCAACGATCTAGCCAAAACCTACTTAGATGAAGTAGCAAGGCGTATGAAAAGAGCGACGACCCTTCTTCTTGGAGATAACTCCAAAAGCCAAACCTAGCCCTGTTAGGTGCCTTAGCCCAAAAGGGGCCTGTGCTTTTGTTCCCCAGGGTCTGGGGTTTGCTGTAGGGGTGGGCACGGTACGGTATGGTACGGTATTTAGCCCATACCGCTACCGATACCGGAAATTTAAATCGGTATGGTACGGTATGAGATTATCGTTTTTCAAAATTGGTACCGTACCATACCGTACCATGTCGGTATCGGTACCATTTCGGTACAAAAATGACACAACTAAAAAATGAACCAATTCAATATTCAACATATTCATTTACCAAAATAAGTGATGCCTAAGTTACAAATTCAAAGATTCAACATATTCAATTATCAATATCCAAATCCTAATCAACATATTCAATATCCATCAACATATTCAATATCCAAATCAACCAAATCCTAATCAACATATTCAATATCCATTGAATATAACATATTCAATATCCATCAACATATTCAATATCCAAATCAACCAAATCCTAATCAACATATGCAATATCCATCAACATATTCAATAGAAAATTATATATCTGAATAGTATTCGGTACGGTACGGTATTGATCGGTACCAAATACTTGATACCGCTACCATACCATACTCTATTGGTACGGTACGGTACGGTACTGAATATTGATCGGTACCGAATGAAACGGTATGAAATCGGTATGGTACGGTTCGGTTAGGGTACGGTTTCGGTATTTCGGTTTTAGATGCCCACCCCTAGTTTGCTGTTGTCGAGGGCCATAAGAAGTTTAGTCAGAACGATCAGGTTATTTCAGTAGTTTTAACCCTACCCTAAGAGCGTGTCTGTCCCTATATTATTTCCTGACATGCTCTAGTCCCCCTTTCAAGGTGTCTTATAGCTGCGTGGCAAAAGCTCTCTCTTCTAGAGCCCTTCTCAAGTGGGTTGACTAGGCTCTTCTCCTTTCCTTTAGTTTGGCGAGATAGGAATTGTCTCTAGAAGCCTTAGGTCGATTAGTTAGACTGATCTTTGTGCGTTTCTTTAAGTAACCTCGATGCTGTGCGTTTCATATAACTATATGAAACGAAGTCGTTTTATTCCCAATGAACCCTAAAAAAAACACGCGAGGTCATCTTCTTCCTCTCGCAGCTGCTATACTATTTAATAAATAAAAAATTAAGAAAAAGGACTCTCCTTGTTGCATTAGTTAATACTTTATAGATATTAATTTGGTATAGCTGCGAGGCTATAAGAATAAAATAAGTACGTGTTTTATTCCGCAAATTACAACTTAAAAGTTTGGCCACAATATAATATTTTAATATAATTTATTTTAAAATTTTCATATATATTATTTGTATTCAATAATATGTGAGAATTTTGTGTATAATTTGTGAATTTTTGGGGCATTATTAAAAAATTTATATATAAAAAATGAGTGTATTAAACAAAAAAAAAAATATGTACATGCATGTTCAATACGAGTATAGACGCACGGCTATACTATTTCTTCAAAAAATATTCAAAAAAGCGAGTATAGCCGCACGGCTATACTATTTCTTTAAAAAAAACCGAGTTTCCTTAAATTTTAAAAAAAAAAAATCAAAACACCTTATATCTGTGCCGCTACCTTATTTCTTTTTAAAAAATTACAAAAAAATAAAAATTAGTATAGCCGTGCGGTAATATTATTTCTTTTAAAAAATATATAAAAAATGAGTATAGCCGCACGGCCATACTATTCAATAATATGTGAGAATTTTGTGTATAATTCATGAATTTTTTTGTGTATTATTGAAAATTTTATATATAAAAAAATGTGTATTAAACATAAAAAAATACATACGTACATGGTCTATACCAGTATAGCTGCACGACTATACTATTTCTTTAAAAAAATTCAAAAAACCGAGTATCACCAGGCGGCTATACTATTTCTTTTAAAAGAAGAAATAAGCAAAAACCAAGTATAGCCCCGCGGCTATACTATTTCTTTTATAAATTAAAAAAAAAAGCTTTCGTATGATGATTACTTGGATTGTTAAGGATTAGTTATCTCATATACAAGTCATGTGTATGATTGAAAATTCTCAATTTGAATTTGAATATCAGTCGGTGTCACAAACGATATTATTAATGATGCTTTATTTGTTGGCGTGACTCGTGACTTGTGACTTTCCTTTCACACTAAGGATTCTTATATTAATTGTAATTGATTTCCTATCGTAAATAGAATTAGGAGTTATTACTTTCTTTGGAATTCAAGGAAAAGAATACACGGAAAATTCTCACAAACAATATTCTCTCATAAGTTTCATATTTTAGCATTATTTTCTAAAAATAAACAATTTGAGACCCAATATGAAGAAACAAACACTACAAGAAAAACGGTCATTAGTGACCAATTTCCTTGTGACCAAATGAATACTGGTCACAAATACAGTAAATTTAATGACTAATAATACTATATGGTCACTAAAATGATTGGCATCCAATTTTTAATTTTTAATGACTAAATTTTCTGACCAGTATTTAAATTAGTCACTGAAAACAACTTAAATTATGTTATTAGTGACGAACACATATGCCAAGGTAGCTTTCCTTCTCTTATTTGATACATCAGTGACGTCCCCTTTTTTAAACTTTTTTTTTTTTTCCAAAACACTGCGGGTACTGCATCAAATAGAAAGAAAAAAAAATTGTTATTCCTACATTTTCATCAACACAGTTTCTTACGAAGTTGAAAGTGTGGCAAGTTTTTCATTGCAATTGGCGAACCAAAGACATTGAGAAACAAACACCCTACATGAGGTTTTCACTTGGTTAAACACAATAATTAAATCACAGCAGCAGATGTGAAGTTGAAGTTAGCACAACTTGTCTCCCGAGCCAAAAGTGATGAGCTGAACCCAAGCCTCTTGTTAGCCAGATCAAACTGAAGAAGATTGTCCTCCAACTGATGCCCTCCGATCACCATCGACGTCGTTGGGCTCTCAAATGAGTAGCGTTGCCTTTGCTCAGCACCCACAAACCCTAAACACAACACATCCTTGCTCACTTGCACCATGGAATTTGCTCCAGACACCCTCCAGTACACACCCTCACTTTGCAACACAAAGTCAATGCTAGGAACAGCGGGGCCCACACGTGTCATTCCAATGTGGGTGGAGTCAAAGCAAGCTCCAAAAGGCTCTACAGAAGCCACTCTCTTAATGTGACCAGGCATTTCTTTCACAAACGCATCAACAAAAGCTTTGTAGATTGTGCTCTCCAAGACGGTGTAAGGATTGACGGTGCTGATTTTTGTGCCACCATAACCTTTTTGATCAATCGCTAGCAAAGAAGTATTTAGTGACACGATTTTTTCGTTGACTTTGATTGACTTCACGTTTATGAAATATTCGGCAGAAGGCTCATCCGGATCAAAAGCATTGCCTGTGCTGACAGGGTTGAGGATCAACTTAGTGAAAGTCAACGACTTAGACGCATCAATCTTGGGAGCCAGAACATGCGGCCCATCCCCGAAGAAAACAACACCGTATGATCTAGCCGAAGAAGGCAAGCAAATGGCGAATTTTCTAGGGAGTTTATAAGCGGAGGCAAACTGGGTGGGGAGAGCGATTCTGGTCCTGCCTAGACCAGCCATGCCCTTGGCACCATTGGCAAGGCCAAAGACACCGTAAAATGTATTGCTACTACAAGCGAAGATGAAGTTTGGAATGTTAGAGACCTTTGGGCCGGGGTGGGACCCATCTGTGGAATGTAGGCCCCACAGTATGTCCTGACCAACCTCGCCGTTGTTGTCTGCAGAGCCAATCACGGTGTTGTCTGGGAAGAGGATGCAGGTGCGGTTGTTGCAGCCTGGCCTTTGGGGGAAGAAGCATTCCCAGTTGCATTCTTTGGAGTTTGCAATGGAGCATTGTGTTGTGTTGCAGTAGGCAGGCTTGTAGGTGGACGAGATGTACTGGCCTTCGTCGCAGTCAACCCAGAGGAATTGACCTCCGAGGTCAACGGTTAGCTTGAGGATTACCGCAGGGGTTCTTTGCTTGATGGTGGTGATGTATTGGAGGGTAGAAGCGTCTTTGGCTATGGGAAGAACTAGGGCTTTGGGTTTGAGTGATGATGGTTTGGCTTGTGATGAGGGGATCATGTGGATCAAGAGTAGAAGGGAGCAAAAGAGAAGTAGGCTATGAATAGATGAGGAAGACATTGTTATGTGTGAACTCAAATAATCAATGGAAGTTATAAGGTTGATGAAGTGGGAGGAGACCTGTCAATTTATAGGTGTTTCCACTCTTAATAAATAAATAAAAGTCCTAATATATCATCTCAGGCATGTTGCAGCACAAAGTCAAATAATCCTCTGTTCATAAGCTATAGCATAAGTTCAAAGCATTAGCAGCAGCTAGCTCAAAATCTTTGATATTGAGTCAAGTCAAGGGTTTTAAAGTTGCACATAGTGGGCAGGTGTCATGTGTTGAGTGGTTAATTAGTAGGTTAATTATCAGTTTTGGTTTTTGTTAATCAGTTCCATATTGAAGTTGTTCTTCATGGAGAAATTATAGAATATTGGACTCTTGTACAGTTATCTGTATTTGTATTGACTCTTGTAGTTGTACAGTTATCTGTATTTGTACTGACTCTTGTGGGTTACGTCTTAATGCCTGGGTCTGGATATTGTCTTTATCTTAAAAAGATTGGGCTGTCGGTTGGTGGGTTATTTATAAATGAATAGCCAAATGAATATTATGTGAGCATGGCTCTTCGGCCGGGCGAGGAGTCTAAAACTAGAATGTGGTTTAGGATGGCAAGTTGGCAACTTGAGAATGTATATGCCAGCTGAACCCCTTCTTACTATTTTTGTCTCTTTGACTTTGAATTTCATGTTAGTCGTCCTTTTTTATTGATCTTATTCATTTATTATATCATTAGTTATTTCCCAAACGATTGAATTTGTCAACTGAAATTCATTATTGAGAAAAGATAGAATACAAAGGGTCCAGTATCAGACAATAATTATCCTGACAACAAGTATGTAATTGTAGTTGTCTGCATCATATATATATATATTGGATAAAAAGCAATCAGGAACATTTATTCACCATGTAAAAGACAAATAAATAACAGAAATTGAATAATTAAGAAGGCCCTTTGTCTCTAAGCAGTAGATGTGAAGTTGAAGTTGGCACAAGTTGTTCTTCTGAAAAAGAGAGAGGAGCTGAACCCAAGCCTAGAAGCAGCCAAATCAAACTGCAGAAGATTGTCCTCCAGTTGATGCCCTCCGATCACAATAGAAGTCCTTGGCCTCACACCTCCATCCACAAACCCCAAACACAGCACATCATCGCTCACCACCACCATGGAATTTGCTCCAAACACCCTCCAGTACACACTCTCACTCTGCAACACAAGATCAATGGCAGGCACTGCAGGCCCAACCCTTGTGCTACCAATGTTCTTCGAATCAAAGCATGCTCCGAATGGTGCTACTGCCTTCACTCTTGGGATTTTAGCAACTGTTTTCACAAATGCATCTACCACGGCGTTGTAGATTGAGGTCTCCAAGACTGTGTATGGATTCACAGTGCTAATCTTTGTGCCGCCATACCCTTCACTGTCAATTTTCAGCAATGAAGTGTTCAAAGCAACGGCCTCATCATTGATCTTTATTGACTTCACATTGATGAAGTATTCTGTAGAAGGCTCTCCTTGGAAGTAAGCACTTGCAGTGCTAACAGGATTGAGGATCAATGGGGTGAAAATAAGTGACTCGGAGACATCAATTCCGGGAAGCAGACTATAAGGCCCATCCCCGAAGATGACAATACCATTAGAATTTGTTGAAGAGGTCAAGCAAATTGCGAATTTTCGATGGAAGCTAAAAGCGGAAGCAAATTGGGAAGGAAGCCCAATTTTAGCCCTGCCCAGGCCAGCCATGCCCTTGACACCATTGGCCAGGCCATCCAACAGAAATGTGGAACCACAAGTGAAGAGCAAATTGGGGACAGAAACAACCCTACCAGGAGTAAACCCATCTGTGGATTGGAGTGACACAATGTCCTGGCCAAGGTCACCGCTCGTGCCGGTTCTGGTGACGGTGTTATCGGGGGAGAGACTGCATGTGTTGTTGTTGCAGCCTGGCTTGGGGGAAGAGTAGCACTCTGTCGTACAAGCCTTGGAGTTTGACAATGAGCACTGGGCAGAGTTGCAACGAGCAGGCTTGTAGGTGGATGAGACGTAGCCTTGTTCGCAGTCAACCCAAAGGTATTGACCGCCAAGATCGACTGTGAGTTTAATGGGGACGAGAGGGGTTCTTTGGCTGAAGGTGGTGATGTATTGGCGAGTGGAAGGGTCTTTGGTGACTGGAAGAACAAGGGCCTTGGGTCTGACAGATGCAGCTTTGGCTAGTGAGGGGGTGGTGGTGATGATTTGGAGGACCAGCGAGCAAAAGAGAAGGCAATGAAATGAGGAAGCCATTGTTGCTGGCTTTGTTGGATGTTGATTTGTAAATCAATGGGAAATGAAGCTGATGGTTGAAGAAGAGGGAGGGCATGCCACCAATTTATAGGTTTTTGAAGTGTTAGAACATTTTTGACCCAAATACAAAAGTCTATGAGTTCGAAGTGAAGAACGCACGTTTGTCAAAGATGGCGATTTTAGATTGTTATCTTATCTACATGCCGAATGCCAGCTCGATCCGCGGTTTCTTTTCTTTTTCTGCTGAACACAAGTTGGTCTTTGTCGTTATCTTTGAATTTGATGTTCATTTGTCGTATTATATTAATGAGGATAAAGTGAGAATATTAATATTATTAGGTAAAGTTTTGGTGGAGTCTCAAAAGCAACCAAATAGAATCAATCTAATTATTTATAGTTATTTCGTCGTCATAATATCTCACTTGTTTATTGCATTCACACCTCATAAGGTTTTTCATATTTTCATAAATAATAATATTATTTGTACCATATTTATTGACCACTTTTCTAATAGAGATAGTCATATCTATATTAAAGAAGTGAACTGATCAACAATGTGATCAATAAATATGATCCAAATAACAATAAACTATTTAGATATCCTCCAAAGTTTTAGATTGTTTTCACATAACCTTTTTTATATCAAAATTCCTTCTCAAAATTGATGAAATCTGCATAAAAGTTCTCTAAATAAGTTCTCTATATGAAAATTTTGCTTTTAGAGACAAATTGCATAAGGACACCTCGTAAGATTTATAGTCTTTTCACAAAATGCCCTTATGCAATTTGTCTCTAAAAGCCCTTATGATATTTCAGTGTAACTTCCAAAATATCATCGAATTTTGTACAAATACGAGAAAATCAAAGTGTATCATTGTAATTAACACTGTAAAAAGTAACTGAGATTTCATTCAAAATAATATGTTCACGCAATCCAATAGCAATTTAAAAAACAATCTAATGTTGCAAAATATATCCTAAAAACACAAGTCTTGTTAGTCTGAAGTCTTTCAATATTAATAGATATACTATATGGATGAGTGTGTGGGGGGGGGGGGGGGGGGCAGGCAATATATTGGGGAGGCTAAAACCAGAAATTAAGTGCATGCTTCCCAAGACATGTTTTGTTGTTTTTTTTTTTTAATGAAATAAAGTTTAGGGGAATATTGGTTATTCTCACCACTAGCGCCAAGACATACCCACAATCTCGAGTCGAAATGACTTACATGTAGCACCCAATTGCCAGTTGTTACCGGTATGGATTTATGTAGGAAATTACAGATCATGCACCAATAAGGACTACTGATAGCAGAACTCGAATACTAATAGGGCTATACACAGTGCAGGAACCTTACCAACTGAACACGTTTTAGCTATATAAAAAAAAATTGCATTTCTTCCCATTGCGATCTAGATCTGCGAATGAATATTTTTGTTAAATATATTTGGAGAATGATGGGTTTGGCGTCAAAAGCAGTCATGTTCACATTTATTTATCACGTAAAGATACATGACCATTAATGCTAAAAACAATGAAAAACCACAGCATGGCCAGCTATAGCCATACTAACTCTAAGCATTGGAAGTGAAGTTGAAGTTAGCACAAGTAGTTTGTCCGAACAACAATGAGGAGCTGAACCCGAGCCTCTTGTTAGCCAAATCAAACTGCAGAAGATTGACCATTGGTTTCACTATCACATATTTTGATATCCAAAATTTAGAAGTTATTTTAATGCCTCTAGCTAGAAATATCATAAATTATTGAGATACTATATATAAACTACTCATTGGTTTACTTGGTGATAAGTTTTTTTTATTAATTCAGTTGACTTGATCTATTAAGATTAATTGTCGAATTCCCTTAATTATCAGCTTGGTTAACTCCATCCAAGCCTTGATCTATTAAGATTTGCGAATGAATATTTTTGCTATATGTATTTGGAGAATGATGGGTTGCGTCAAAAGCAATCATGAACACCATTTATTTATCACGTAAAAAATACATGAGCATCGATGCAAATAACAATTATTAAATTGCAGCTTGGCCAGCTATAGCCATAGTAAGACGGTCCTCTAACTCTAAGCATTGGAGGTGAAGTTGAAGTTAGCACAAGTAGTTTGTCTGAACAACAATGAAGAGCTGAACCCGAGCCTCTTGTTAGCCAAATCAAACTGCAGAAGATTGTCCTCCAACTGATGCCCTCCAATCACAATCGAAGGCATTGGCCTCACACCACCATCCACAAACCCTAAACACAACACGTCCTTGGCCATCTGAACCATGGAGTTTGCACCAAAGAACCTCCAAAACACTCCCTCGCTCAGCACAAGATCAATGGGTGGCACGAACGGACCGACACGTGTGCTGCTAATGTTCTTGGAGCTGAAGCAAGCTCCAAAAGGTGCAACAGATGCCACTCTTGGGACGCGAGGGAGTTGTTTCACAAATGTTTTAACCACCGCTTTGTAGATTGAGGTCTCCAAGACTGTGTAGGGCTTCACGGTGCTAATTTTTGTGCCGCCATAGACTTGTGCGTCAATGTTTAGCAATGAAGTGACATTGAATGAAACAACCTTGTCGTTGATCTTGATGGACTTTACTTGGATGAAGTAATCTGTTGAAGGGTCGCCTACGAAAGAAGCACCCGCGGTGCTTACGGGGTTGAGGATCAATTTCGTGAAGGTGAGTGACTTAGTGACATCGATGCCGGGGAGCAGAACATAAGGCCCGCCTCCAAAGAACATCGCACCGTATGATCTTGGTGAGGAAGACAAGCAAAGGGCGAATTTTCTTTGGAAGCTAAAAGCGGAAGCTAGTTGAGAGGGGATTCCAACTTTGGACCTACCAAGGCCAGCCATGCCCTTGGCACCTTTGGCTAGGCCATCCAAGAGAGATGTGTCACCACAACTGAAGAGGAGGTTGGGTGTGGAAACAACCCTAGCAGGATTGGACCCATTTGTGGAATGGAGGGACACAACATCTTGACCAAGTTGACCGCCGCCGGTGAGCGTGGCAGCAAACGGGTTATCGGGGAAGATGTCACAAGTGTTGTTGTAGCAGCCTGGTCTAGGTGAAGAATAGCACTCTGTGGTACAAGCGTTGGACTCAGCAAGTTTGCATTGGGCTGAGTCGCAATGGGCAGGCAGGTAGATGAGATATATTGACCTTCGTCACAATTTACCCAAAGGGATTGACCACCAAGATCTATGGTGAGTTTTATGGGGACAAGAGGGGTTCTTTGCTTGATGGTTGTGATGTATTGGAGGGTAGAAGAGTCTTTTGCTACTGGAAGAACAAGGGCTTTGGGCTTGAATGATGTTTTGGCTAGTGAGGGGGTAATGGCAATGTTGAAGATTAGTGAGGAAAAGAGAATTAGGCAATGAAATGAGGAGGAAGCCATTGTGATAATTCTAATGAATGGAGGCTGGTGGTTGAAGAAGTGAGAGGGAGGGCATGCCAATTTATAGGTGTTTTCAAGTGTTGCTTACTTGATTTTAGCAAGTCTTTTTAATATTGATGACTAAATATAACAAAGTCTTTAGTATATTCATGGAGCACTATGGGCAGGTCATTGTAAATGAATATTATGGGTGCACGGTGCACCCACGTGGAAAATTGGGAGTTGCAGCTGAACCCACGTTAGGTCTTCTTGTCAAACTAAATATACAAAAAGACCTGGTACTGTGCTACGTACGAAACATAAATGATCGACTTTGCAGTATACAGAAAAAGAGAGACTGAAAAAGTTAAAGAATATGGCCAATGCTGAAGAGATTTTAAGAACATGGTTAAATTGTTGAAATGAAAATTATAGGATCCATAGGGACCATGGTGAAACTGTAAATGTAGGGATGATGGCCAGGTAGTGAGTCCGACCCCTTCCACCAAAGCTTGAGTCCTATTTCCTATAGATTAGATTAATTTAGAGTAGATTATAGCTTGTATCAAGAAAAATTAAAATATAGGGATGATTTGTATGATTTTCTGAAAGCAAAATGTCATGTGCTCCTTCACATTCAAATTTGATACTTTTAAGATTTCTTAAAAACTAATGAGTGACAAAAGTAAAGAAATGCTACCATCACAAGCAGAGTAGTGTAAAACCGACGATTAAAAAGGGAAATTAAAATAATCATAACAATAATAAAAGCTTGCTGCACAAAGGAAAATAGTGAGCTGGATAGTCAAAATTTACATTATAGTTTCTACCAAAATCAAACAAAAACATTAATTTACAAAGAATCTTTAAGCGCAAAATCTAACAATCTCAAGTCAGAACAACTTGTCTGACTGCTAAATCCCAGCACGGAAGCACTCAAATCAAAATGCAGAAGAGTATCCTCTAATTGATATCCCCCAATTACAATGGAAGTCTTCAAGTCAGAACCTCCATCCAAAAACCCCAAGCACATCACTTGGTTGGTCACCTGAACCACTGAATTTCTACCATGAATTCTCCACTTCACCATCTCACTCTGCAGTACCAGATCAATAGCAGGCACTTTTGGACCAACCCCTCTTCCCTCAGCCTGTTCTGAACTAAAACAGAGCCCAAATGGTGCTACAGGAGCCACTCTGGTCATGTTCATAGCCATAGCTGCCTGCTCATAAGCTCTGGTAAATGTAACATAAACTGAGCTCTCCATGGTAGTGTAAGGAACAGTTGTGCTTAGCTTAATCCCTTCTCTAAAATCCTCTTTGTTTAGAGATAATCTCTTGCCACTGATTTTAATGTACTTCAAGTTGATAAAATACTCATGTTGGTTGGTGAGGAGGGGTGTGTATGTGTATGTGAGTGAGTTTGAAATTTCAGAGCCAAAGTGGCCATGGTTGTGTAATATGACCCCATTTGATGAAGATAGGCAGAGCATGAATTGCAATTTGGAGCTGAGTTTGGTAGAGATTTGTGAGGTCATTGAAATCTGAGTCCTTCCAAGGCCTAACATTCCTCTGGCACCACTTGCTAAGCCATTCAAAAGGAACATAGGTGCACAAGAAAACAGGAAATTGGAATCAAGGGTGGTGATTGAACCTGACTCTGTCTTTGATGACCCATCTATGACTTGGACGGCCATGATGTCTTGCACTAAATCCCCTTGTGCTGCCATCTGGGTGATGCTGTTTTCTAGGAAGACATGACACTTGTTCTTCTTGTTCTTCTTGTTGTGGTCATTGCTAGAGAGGTAATTCTTGCTTCCCTGATCATGGGTTTTTGGCTTTGCTGCTAAGCATTGGATTGAGCCCTGAGAAATCAGACGGCTAGAAGATGATGATGACCCACAGTTGAGCCAGAGGAATGGACCGCCAAGATCAACCACAAGCTTGGTGGGCACAAGTGGAGTGTCATGATGAATTGTGGTCATATACTGGAGGGTTGACACATCCTTGGTCACATGAAAAATTAGACCATTTGGTGGGTGAGAGGGTTTAGCTTGAGATAAGTTAAGATTGCATAAAAAGAAAGAGATCAAAAGAAGAAGATGAAAAAAATGTAGAGAAGCAGCCATGGAAGAAAACCAGAGAGGAAGAGAGAGATAGAGAGAGTGTTGGTCTGGAAATGTGAAGAATGTGAGGATAAAATAAAGGGTAGTTGGTGCTTTTGCAGTTTGCCGCGGCTGGCCAACAATGATTAAATATTACAATGGATAAGAGCTTTGGGATAATGTGAATTGTGCTGACTAGATTTTGTGTTTGGAGTTGGTCAGTGTTTATCTTCTTTGGTTGGCATGTGGAGTTTTGATTTTTTGTGGGGGATAGTGTGAGTGTGACTGAGAATGACATTATTATTTTTTTATGGTGGAGAAATATTTTGGAGCAATTTGTAAGAAATGATAATGAAAAGAAGTTGGTCACAGAATTTTCGATTTTGAGACTCACCAAACAACCTTTTTCTTATATATAATGTGTTTATTCTAATCCTATCTATGCTACATTTAATCCTCGTTTATCAAGTTAAGTATAACCTAATGACTCAATTTTGTTTGTTTAGCTTTTTTGGAAACTAAAGGCAAATGTTCGGCCACACAAGTAAGCGCATAGAGAGGTTGTTCCCGTTAGGGTTAATTTCAATTTAGGCTTAGTTTGGTATTGTTGTGCCTTTAAAAAAAATTGTGAAATGAAGTAGCTAAATGTTTGGTAATCTATATTTGTAAAAGTGTTATGAGTATAAAAAGTAGTGTTATAGTGTTTGGTAAATTTTTTTATATAAGTGATGTGACAGTGTATAATGACAATAAAGGGCATGATGAAATTTTTTTAAAGGCTAAAATTATCATAAAAAAAGAAAAATGTATAGTTTTTTTCTTTCTCCCTCTTCTCTCCTTTCTCTTTGCTTCTTCCTTTCCAAGCCCAGTTTCTTTTCTTCTTCTTTTTCTTCCTTCCCAGGCCGCTGCCCCCCTCTTTTCTTCTTCCTTCCTATGCCCCACTTCTTCTTTTTTCTTCCTCTTCTTCCTTCCCAGGCCCCCCTTTTTTTTTTTTTTTTTCTTCCTCTTCTCTCCTTTCTCTTTTCTTCTTCCTCTTCTCAATTTCGATTTCACTTTCTCTCTCTAGTTCTCCATCCTTGTCTCTCGCTCGCTCCCGACCTCTCTATATTTTCCCCATCAAAGTCGCATATCTTCATCCCCTTCAAAGTCACAGATCTTCTAGGTCTGTAAAATAGGGAGCTGGGTTGGTAGGGTTTTGGGTTGAGATGGTAGCTTTGAGGGATTGAGGAAGGCGACCAAGTTGCAGAGAGAGAACAACTCCAAAAAATCCTAAAGGAACAACATTTGGGAGGCTTGAACATGGGATGATGAGGATAGAGCGTGTAATTGTTTGAAACAAATAAGGGCAATATGGGCAATTTGAAAGTTTCATTAAACTCCTCTGCATGCTTCTCCGAGCAACAGATTTTAGAAGCAGGTTGTGAGCTACTTCGTGTTTTCGGCTGTGGATGACAGCAAATTTTAAAATAAGTAGCTTGGATTGGTTTTACCAAACGCTCAAATCTCCAAAACTTCTTTTCAACACTACTTATTTTTTAAGCGCAGCAACCCCAAACCAAGCCTTAGTACCCTGAACTTTTATTTTTAAGGCATGTTTGCCCCTATACTCTCAATTTTAACAATTACATACCCTAAGCTTTTTTATTTTTTGCAATCCGATTCCGGCATTAGACTTACCGTTAGAATTTCTATTAGACGTTGATGTGGCTGATGTGGGACCCACCTTTTTAAACTGAAATTGCTTAAAATATTAATAAAACATTTTAAAAAATATTAATTAAAAATAAGAAAAAGATTTATAAACATAAAATAAAAAAGAAAACTCCATTAGCCCTAAGCAGCTACCCCCTTCCTCGACCTAAGCCCCACCCTATAGCCTCAACCAGACCACCCAACCACGAAGACAGAAGACCTCAAGGAAGAGATCGAGCAAGTTTATGGTCTCCGAGGTCGATGGGTGAGTGAACATGAGTGGTATCCAAGCTCATTTGGGAGCTTCAATGCTCATGAAAAGCCTCAACTTGCATTTTCTTTGCTCAAGCTCATTTGCAACGCCATGGACCACAAAGTCCACAAGGTCATATCTGGCCAAATGGGAGGCTTCATGTCAAGTCTCAGGTTTTTGGTCGTGGTTCCATAGGAGTGCCCAGAAATGGGATTTGGTTTTTGATTTGTATATGAGTGGCAATGGGTCTTAGGTGCTGATGGTCTTGTTTGATTTGTTTCCTAGAATTAGCAGTTGTGGGGAGGACATCAACCAATTAGTGTGACAAGACCCAACCCAAATTCCACTTTGGAATCCGAGCTGAACCCTGTGCGTGTCCGACACCTGGTGGGTGTCGAGCACAAATGACCATATTGCCCTTTTAACTAAAATTCCATTTTTAGTACAAGATTGACTTCTGCTGAAAATTCGGCAGAGTCTCCCCTGTAATTTGATCATTTCCCAAAATTTCCACCTGCCAACAAAGCATAAACAAATATCCCAACTTCCAGCATGCATTCAATTTACATCCAAACAGTTCAACCAAACTAAACGGCCTCAGGCCATATAGAAATCCTAGGGCAATTCTTCAGAGCAACACTAATTCAAGATTTACAAAGAAAAGTATATTTACAAAAGAAATCCTACGTAGCGGAATGGATGGATGAAATGTGGTGACAGCCCTGTGGTGGTCACTCCGGTACACGACTACTGTTTGGGGGCGCAAAACATTCAAAAATGTGAGTGGGCAAAAATAAAGTTTTCTGAAAATAGTATATGAACATACTAACCCCTCCGTAAAAACAATTAGAAATCTCAATTATATTCCTTTATATACTCGTACAAGAATTTCCAAGACTTGCATTTATATATACATACTAGTAGTCATGCATTCAATTAAAACATCTAGACGTTTTTGAAAACATTATAAAAGAATAAATCCTTTCCACCTAGGTGTACCCGTCATTTAACTGTCAATTCCCTTATTTCCGTTTATTCCCACATATTACCGTCAATTCCGATGACACGTCCTCGCAAGTCTCAGTAACACAAAGTCGACCTGAGCCGCAACCTTGCTGGATACAGGTGACATTTAGTCGACCTGATCCGCATTCCTCGCTCCACACGATCCGGATATCCCTAAGACTCGTGGCGCAAAGTCAAACGTGCTGACTATACCGAAGGCAACAACTTTCATCCGAGGCAACATTTATTCCAAGGCAACATTTATACCGAGGCAACATTTTATAATTCCTGGGTACCTATGGTGGTTTAAAATATATATATATATATCTGAAAAAGATTAAAGTTTATAAAACTTTTTGTTAATTATCCTTAAATCCTGCTGCCATTCAATCTGATAATTATCTCAATTCTTACTTTCCATACCCTTTTTGCATTTTCGACTTGGCAGCATATAAATAAAACATTTAAATCCAACAAATCATGCTAGGAAAACCATTGTCAGTAATACTTATTCAAGATCAAATAATGAAACTTAATTGCATAAAATCATTTATAAAACAAAAGTCCACTCACTGGGCGTCCAAGCTAGCTTGACCCTTTGAGGGTCCTTCCTGCAAGTTTGAAGGAGCCCGAGTACCTATTTAAGCAATTTCAAACATTTAATTAATAAAATTGCTCAACCATGGATATTTAATCAAAACCCTGACCACCGGCCTCAAAAGTGCATGTACAAAATTTAGAAAAGTTCCTAGGCCCATTTTCAACCTTTCCAACAGGTGAAATGGTCTGAAAAGACCCGATATCCAATAAGCGATTAATTCCCCAAAAAAGTCAACCCAGGACCCCGTGGGGTCCACGACCTCCAAATTCCGATCCGAGAGTTCCTAGAGGTTCCATTATAGTTAGGAAATATGTCCCAAGAGTTTGGTCTCGATTGAACGGTCGGATTAAACACGACCGCCCAATTGAACAGTTATTATTTAATTAAACTATGACATATTGAATCGGAATATCCGGGACTACGATTCACAATCCGCAAAATCCTATACGATCCTAGGAGTGTCTAGATCGACATGTATTAAATTGGAAGCGATCCAACGGTTCTAACGTATAGAACCCATATAATGCACAATAGGTGAAATCCATTCGAGGTTCAAACGGTATCCGAATTAGAATCCGAGCACATTGCCCACATGCCGGCAACGCGTGGGTGTGCAGATAAAATTCTAGCGGCCGAAAAAACTCCAAACCGCCGGCCAAGCTTCCTACCATTGGTTCAGAACATTGATTGGAGCCACTTTTGTTCTTAGACATACCCTGAAAAATGGCCGGAAGTGGCCAGAATTTCAATTTGAAAATCGGCCAAAATTCAATTCGAGCTTTGATCTACTTAGACTAAAAATCATTTCAATCCTACCCAACCATCAGCTAGAGCTCAAAGAGTAGATGAAAATTCATACCTTGATTGCCTAGATTAGTGGCCGGAAGACGGAGATCGAATGTCGGAATTTTCTATCAAAAACCGGTCGTTTCCTCGACGTTTTCTGGCAACAGGACAACGGCTGGCGGCGGGGGAAGGTTGGGATGGGAAGCTGAGGTGGTGGGGGTGTGTTTGGGTCCGGCCCCGCGGCTGGTGGCAGCTTGTGGCGGTGGTTATGATGGTGAGAAGGTGGCTGGAAGAAAAATGAGGAAAAAAAAAGGGGGGGGGGGGGGGGGGGGGGTTAAGAAGAGAGAGAGATAAAAAAATCTTATTTATTTATTTATAGGTTATTACATAGTGCCTAACCTTAATTCATAAATTAATTAATTGGAGATCGATCTATCATCCAAATTTAGATCTTGCAATGGCGCATCAGAGAACGAAGCTGATTTTCATGTTTCTTTTTTATTTTATGTTTATAAATCTTTTTCTTATTTTTAATTCGTTTTTTAATATTTTATTAATATTTTAAGCAATTTGAGTTTAAAATGGTGGGTCCCAAATATGCCACATCAGCGACTAACGGAAGTTCTAACAGTAAGTCTAACATTGAAACCAGATTGCAAAAAATTGAAAAGCTTAGGATATGTAATCGTTCAAATTAAGAGGGCAGAGGCAAACATGCCTTAAAGATAAGAGTTCAAGGTCTAAATTGAAATTAACCCTTCCCATTGTCATCTAGAAATATTAGTGACATCAGAGGAGTGTCGTAAAGACTATGGAGATTGCCCCTTCGCATCCAAGATTGAATCATCATCTCTATAAATTAAATTAATTTAGAGTAGTTTAAACTATCGTTTGCATCAAAATAAAGAATGTGGAGACTAAGTCTTTCTTATGGCCCTTTTTTGACTGGAAAATTAGTAGCAAAATTTAGATTCTCGGAAAATATGATGAGGATTGCATCCCCAAAAGTCTAAAATAGAAGATTGCACCTTAACATAAGAAAAAAAAGGATGTGCGGATTCCCATTGACTGTTCATGAACTGAACCCTTTTCCAGAGTTGTTCTTAACAATTAAGTTTTCAATACCTAAATTCTTTTGATATAAGCAAATATTGGTGGTACCGGTGCCGTCACTCATCCAATGGCTCATATTTCATTTTAAAAATAAAGGGCTGAGATTGAAGGAATTGATGACTTGTTCAACAATTAACAAGTATGTGAGTGAGGGAAAAAAACAAACCCAGACTCACAAACGACGCGTGAAGTCTTCTTTGTGAGGGACGAGTTGCCATTTAAAATCTGAAAGACGAGGTCTGAGAAAAACGAATGAGCATCTGAAAAATGAGCGAATATCATGAGTTTAGGGCTAAGTCGTGTTTGGGCTTCGCATAATCTCAGCAATGGGCTTCGCAGAGGCGCTGATTCATCGCTAAGGAGGAAGCATATCATGGGTGTGGCTCATCTACTTGTCTAAAAAATGAAATAGGCGGTGAATCGTGTTGGGCAAAGCATCAATTGGTTCAGGGGTGCTCTGGAGCAGATTGGTCACCATATCGTTGTTCAAAGGGTCGTAGCCTTGTCCTAAATTTTTTAAAGATTTACAACCTTCTTCGCTTTGAACGACGACATTGCTTCCTCATTTAAGTTGTTGGTGAAAGGAAGTTGAAGGAAGAAGCGTTGAACATTTGGAAGCAGTAAGTAAGAGTTCAAATTACCCTATTTTGCTAGTTTAGGAGTTGAATGTATTTTGGGTCATGAGTTCATGCAATTGCATGTTTTGGGTTGCGAAACAATTATCCCCGTGTGCAATTATGGTCGTGACTATGTGCAATTGCATGTTGAGATTATTGATTAGTCTTAATTTGGGAGCAAGTACGTTAGCACTTAGATTACGTTTAGAAGCATCAAGTAAGAGTTCAAATGACCCTCTTTTTCTGGTTTAGGTGTTGAATGTATTTTGGGTTGTGAACAGTTCTCCCCATGTGCAATTATGGTCGTGACTGTGTGCAATTGCATGTTGAGATCATTCATTTGTCTGAATTTAGGAGCAAGTATGTTAGCACTTATATTATAATATAATTGTAGTTTGAATTGATGTTTTTCAGGCATGTAGTGATCTGCTAAGATGGGCAGGGGCATAAAGACATCAAAGGGTGCTTGTATTGATTTCGGGTATCTTGGTGGTTGTGAAAGGTTGAGTCACGGGGCACCGTTAACAAAGAGTGGGCATATGTCGACCGAACATCCGGTTAGTCAAAGTACTGATTATAATAGTGTTGACATTAATGTACCGAGGAGAGAAGATATTATAGGGAAAGAGTTTAAAACAATATAAATTGGCATAAGAATATTATATAAGTTATGCAGAGGTCATTGGATTTAGTGTGAGAAATGACATATTGGTTCATAAGGGAAAGTAAGTACGAGACGGTAGTGTTGTTCGAAAGAAGGCTTGAGAAATGAAAAGTTTAATGAGATACCAGATAGGATTCAGCCACCAATGCCAATTACAAGAGAGAATTGTCTGACCTTTTTTTTTATAGGATATGAGAAGAAATGTAATATTTACGTCATGACGAATTTTGAACCACATTACAATCATGAGTTAGTTACTCCACTTCAATCGCCATATCTCCAATGTAACCGTATTGTTCGAAATTCAGATTTAGCCCAAGCAGTGGGAATGCGAAGAGCATTTATTAAAACATGTCATACATATGAGTATATTGTGGACCAAAATGGCAGGTATATAAACGTTGGTTTTCAAATCAAGGATCTATACAATAAGTTAGATGCATCATGTAGGGAAATCTAGTTGGACGGTAACACAGAAGCCGCACTCTTATACTTGAGAGCAAAAAGGGCAGTCGATCTTGAATTCTTTTGTAAGTTTAGTGTTGACGAGGAAAATAGGCTTGCTAATTTGTTTTGGAGGGACTTCACTTAACTTTTGGATTACATTGCCTTGGAGACGTCCTCATATTCGACAGCACGTACAAAACAAATATGTATTATAAGACCCTAGTGTTGTTTGTTGGTTCGAACAACCACCGGTCCACTGTAATGTTTGCTTACGCATTATTGCTTGACAAGACATTTGAAACTTACAAGTGGGTTTTCTGACTTGAGGCACATCAACTCAACTCGAGTCACGTGATGTCCTCGTTCTATTTCAATTATAAGTTCCTCACTACACCGGAAGATGAAATCATTTGTTATAATTAAATGGACGTAGACAACTACATATAGGGAATTTGGTCAATTTCGAAATTACTATTCAAGAGTCATAACTATTTACCTTAAAGTGTCGTTAGGCCTAAAAACGTAACTAAATAAGTCCAAATTGGAATCTTCTAAATCACTGGGTTTTAACTTGAAAGGCCCTATTTTTATTTTAGATTTCATCTTATGCATCAGCATTCCTTTTCCAATTGTTGGGTTAACCAATGGCTCCTTACAATGATTCCATGGACGCCTTTTGCCCATACGACGTGTTTTGATTCTACTTCGATCACCATGGGGCAACTTCGTGACATTCCTCTTTTCCACGCCAATTTTCAACTGTGTGGAAAAGGAAATTCAAATATTGCATATATGAATAAATACATTTTAAATAATTTACAACATATAAACAATTTATTTCATTGTCATTTTAATTAAATGCATAGTTAACAAATGTAAACTTTGTCCAAATAAATGCATACTTAAGAATGTAAACGATAATAAGAAACCAACTTATTGTCGATCTTCAAACTCCTAATTGCTCATCATACCTCAGGTTTAATGCTTTTCCATCCAGTAATGGTGTTGATGGATTGTTAATGTCAACTGCACCTTTCTCATTTACTTTGCTACATTATTTACCCTTCTTAGTCACAACATTCACACCAACTTGATGGGGGTTTTTTCAATGCCTCGTTCCCTTCAAGTGCATTTACATCTTCATAAAGGAACTCACTTTACTCATTACCTTCTGAGTAAATTCCAACATTGAGCGTTTTACCTCAGCTTGTATTATTGGCGCCAAAATACATGTAACTTCAACAATTATTTCAATGTTCACTATGGACACTTCATTTGTCTTACTGCGTCTTGAAACAACCCTAACGGTAGGACTATCAAACTCACATTGTTTTCTGACCCAATTAATCAATGTACACATCGAATTATTATCCCATGACACAATAGGAGGCAAAGATTTATCCACATGCACTCCATCGTGGACAACTGAATCAAAGTAGAATAGCTGGAGGAAAAAGCAGTGACCCATTTACATATGCACCTTTATTCTTTTTGAACGACCTAACACATTCACGTAATAAGTTGAATGCATGGTCAGCCCAGTTCTTACTCTCTATCTTACTTGGGATCCTCAAGGGAGTTAAATACTTCTTGCTTACTAATAGTGAAGATGTGGAGCTGAGTAGAGTGCCAAGTGCAAACATCACAAACCAGACTTTGAAGTCATCATCCGTATTTTCACACTTTTCCAACTTCTCAGCTAAATTACTTATTAATGCTCTTTTATCATTTCCACAATAAATCTTCACTAACTCTCTCACCTCTTCATCTTGTATCGATCCACCAAGTTGAACATCCTCGACGGTGTTCTTAAGACCCATAACACGATCAAAGTCGATGGCACTTATTCGAAAGACATTGTCGTGCAAATCTATGGAGGAAGTATCAGAATTGAACTTTTGAATTAAAAAAAATTGCAAAGTGGACGGTGCAAACGAGTGTAGGATACATATGACAATGTACCAAACCCAATAGCAGTAATTGTTGACCGCTTCTCCTCTGACAATTTTTCCACCGTATGATGGAATCTTTCCAGGCTGCATCTAGTCATCATACATTTCTCTTCTTTTGAATTATTTACTTGCCCACCCCAACCTTTGACGATAAAACCATATGTCGTTTTCTCTTTGGGGTTCAATTTTCTCCACTTAGAAACAATTTCTTCTTTTATCTAAAAATATAAACTACATTAAAAAAAATCCATTTTAATAAAATATTTAATAAATTGTGACCCAATTCATTGCCATCTCTCACCTTAGTGACTAACTTTGCACTGCCTACTTGCCCAATTTTCTTATCAATCATTTTTTTAATTAAAAAATCATCCTAATATTAACCAACCACATTTCTATCTTTCAGGTATATGTATATGTAACTTACATGAAATGGAAAAATGCATCTCAGTCAACTCTTGCATGTTCTAAATTATTCTCACCCTTGCGCTTCCCTTTCGCTTGAACACTTTTTTGGGCATCCATAACCTGCACAAATCAAAGTCACGACACAACCATGGGTACAACATTTCCATCTCACAGCAGCTCCTTCATCCTCTCTAAACGCTGCACCCGTTTTGCAACCCATAACCCAACAACAAACACACCTCCGTGAGTAGTCGGCGCAAAGGTAAAAGACATGAATAGATCGGACATCTCAGATTACGTTTTGGGTCCTGATCTGTATAGAGGTGTGTTCTATGTCCCTGCATGTACTCATATTGTGCTCTCTGTGTAGGGTATGCGGATCCAGGACAGATTCAAGGGAAAAAGCAATAAACACACAAACTCAAAGGACAAAAACATCAAAAGGCCCTGGGGACCCCAGATCCGTGCAGCTCTTAGGTATAATTTCGAATCCCTGCAAGTTTGTGTTTTTTTGTTTTTTTCATTTTTTTTGTTCTTTTGTAGATCTGGTAGTATAGGTGTACTCAGTTTTGTGGTGTATAGATATGTGATGCACGTGTGCATGATCTGCAAACTAGGCTGCAAAAAATTAACTACTGAAAAATGATGTTTCTGTGCTGGATATGCAACAACTACCCCCAAACTTGCATCTTTGAGTGAGCTCATGTTAATTGCTTTAACTTCTAGCATAGTGTAGATGTGGTGATGTTAATATAGATTTGCTATTGGGTGCATGATTACAGTATAGGATTATTTGCAATTTACTGCTGGGTGCATGATTTTAGTATAGGATTATCTGCTTTATTTTCCCCGGGTTGCAACCTGCAATTTACCAATAAGTAAAGAGTTTAGAAAAATAAAAATAAAATAAATAAATAGTTTAGAAAAATTGGGTTGCATCCCAATAAGCGCTTTATTTAATGCCTATAGCTAAACATTGCCGAAGGTTGGTGGTCAGATCACTGGTTCCTTCAGAGTCACTGACTCGACTGCAATGTCAAATGGTGCCTCCAAGTAGTGTTTGAGTCTATGGCCATTTACTTTAAACTCGAAACCGGTCTTCCCATTTTTAATATCCACGACGCCGTGTGGATAAACTTTAGTAACAATGTAGGAACCCAGCCACCTAGATTTTAATTTCCCAGGGAATAACTTCAACCTTGAATTGAAAAATAGAACCTTTTGACCTGGCTGAAACTGTTTCCGGAGAATTTTTCTATCATGGAATGCTTTTGTTTTCTTTTTGTATATCTTTGTACTTTCATATACATCATTTTGGAGTTCTTCCAACTCTTGCAACTGTAACTTTCATTTTTCTCCAGCTGCATCATATGCATAATTAAGCTCCTTAATCGCCTAGTAAGCCTTATGTTTAAGCTCCATAGGTAGATGGCACGCCTTACCATAAACAAGCCGAAAGGGAGACATCCCAATCGGCGTTTTATACGTTGTTCTGTAGGCCCATAAAGCATCATTCAACTTAACACTCCAGTCTTTACGGTTGGCATTGACTGTTTTCTCTAAAATGCGCTTAATTTCCTTATTAGAAACTTCAACTTGCCCAAAAGTTTGAGGGTGGTATGCAGTGGCCACCTGATGATTTATCCCATATTTAGTAAGTAGTGCAGCAAACTGTTTATTTAAAAAGTGATTTCCCCCATCACTGATAATTGCCCTAGGTGTCCCAAAACGTGGAAAAATAGTGCCTTTGAGGAATTTCAGTACCACAGATCCTTGATTTGTTGGTGCTGCAACGGCCTCGCCCCACTTAGAAACATATTCAATAACCACCAATATGTATTGATTTCCATTGGATGATGGGAATGGTCCCATAAAATCAATGCCCCAAACATCGAATAATTCAACAACCAAAATACTTTGTTGTGGCATTTCATTCCGCTTAGACTGATTTCACACACGTTGACATATATCAGAAGCCTGGCACCAAACATGAGCGTCTTTAAAAATAGTAGGCCAATGCAACCCGCTTTGTAATATTTTAGTTGTTGTCCATTTTCCCCCAAAATGACCACCACAAGCATGTTGATGTGCAAACGTCAAAACACTTTCTTGCTCTTTTACAGGAATGCACCTACGAATAATCTGATCTGGGCAATACTTGTATAAGTAAGGCTCATCCCAAAAATAATACTTAATTGTAACTAAAAACCGTTTCTTTTGCTAGAAAGTCAAATCTGGCTGCAAAATACCTTTAGCCAAATAATTTACAACATCGACAAACCATGGAGTTTTGCTTACAATGGCCATAAGTTGTTCATCAAGAAAACTGTCATTTAGAGGAAGTAAATCCTCTTTTGCTGTGGTGGTACTGACCAGCCTGGATAAGTGATCAGCCACAACGTTGTCGCTGCCCTTTTTATCTCGAATTTCTAAATCAAATTCTTGCGTAAGTAAAACCCAACGAATTAACCTTGGCTTGGCGTCTTTTTTAGACAAAAAATACTTCAGTGCAGCGTGGTTTGTGTAAATTATAACCTTAGCCCCAACCAAGTAAGAACGAAACTTTTCCAATGCAAAAACAACTGCCAATAATTCCTTTTCAATGGTTGCATAATTCAATTGCGCATCATTTAATGTCCTACTAGCATAGTAGATAATCTGGGCAATTTTATCTTTTCTCTGTCCAAGAACTACCCCAATTGCATAATCTGACGCATCACACATCAACTCAGAGGGTAAACTCCAATCAGGTGCAGCAATGATAGGAGCTGAAGTTAAAAGTGTCCTTAATTTGTTAAATGCCTCTAGACAATCTGCATCAAAATTAAATGGGGCGTCCTTAGCAAGTAAGTTGCACAAAGGACGGCTAATTTTGGAGAAATCCTTGATAAACTGTCGATAAAACCCAGCATGTCCCAAGAATGATCGAATGCTCTTGACAGTAGTAAGGGGCTTTCTTTGATGCAATTTTGGAGACAGAGAGTAATTACTAGGGTTCTTGAAGATTTTCTACCGTAAGGTGTTTTTATTCTTATTCATATTAATGATATTCTCTTTTATTTCAATTTATGAGTATGCGTGACGGGAATCTCAATACTAATCCAAATCCCAATAAACCCTAAACACGACATATTACTGCACATTACGCATTTGAAACACTTTACACTCCATCACACACAAAAAAAACACAACTACATACTGCAACTGCATACAGTGAGCTGGATAACACAATCAAACCTACCTACCACGAAATCACTTTACTTTCTTAATTAAAAAAACAAAACTACATACTGCAATTGCAAACAGTGAGCTGGATTTTCACACATGCGATTAGTAATTGCATATAGTGATATGCAACTGCATGACAGTACTTCAAATTGCATGAACCCACTAACATCTCCATTACAACCATGAATGTGAGAAACCCAGTTAACCTCACGACATTTTGAAGTTACCCATGACTCCCAAGTAATGACCACAATATTTTAATTAACTAAACCTAAAAATAGTTGTCACTTACCTTCAAAACGAGCGAAGACTAGAGGCTTTCAAGATAGGGGGATTTCAAGAGAGGGGTATGGACTGCAGACGAGATGAGTGCCGACAACCCACGAGAGGGGGTCCAATTATCAACCCCAAATGCTAAATCCTAAACTCTAAGTTACTGGAAAGCAAAAATAGCGCAGCTCGTTAAGGACATATCTTTAATTTCATTTACAGCCACACTATTCAAATCTCACACAAAAGAAAAATAAATTCAACATAACTATCAATTACACATAACGAAAATCAACGCACGAAGTTATCGAGATGGAGGAAGCAGCTGGAGAAACGAAGTGGTTTTGGCTGAAATCTGCTCTTCATGACGCAGCACAAGCAAATAGATTTTCAAGCAAAAATCCTAAAGAACGATAATCTGGAATCCACCATGAAATTGGAGAGAAAATTCTCTTTGAATTATTTGATTCATAAAACTGAGTCTCCAAAGAACCTCAGAAACGTCTAAATACAACCTTCTCACCCTTTGAGCTACTAAAGGGGAGTTATTGAAATTAAAGGGGAAATAAAACAAAAATTGAAAAATTGATTACAACTCTTTAAATGCAGATTTGGAAGGCCAAACGACCTTAGAAACCCAAAAGCCACCATATGTCACAATTCTTCTTCAATCATTTAGAAAATCCCAACGATACGCCTTCCTTCTTTTCTTAGTGCCATAATTGACCATATTTCGTCCTACATCACTTCAGATGGAGAAGATGAAGTGAGGGGAGCTTCTTCAGGCTGTGGAAAGCTACGCAGCTATGACTTCGACAAAATAGAGTTGTGGGTGTGGAGAGTTGTGGAAGAGGAGATTGACGACATGGAGTACGGGCAGGGGTAGAGCCATGTAGGGACCAATGTGGTCTGAGGGCCCCCCTCAATCTATTTACTCTTGCATTTATATATTATATTATATTATATTATATTATATTATATTTGGGATATTTATTTTAAAATAAACAATATATTAGGCTTTTTGTCTACAAATTGACGATTAAATTTCTTAATCACTCTTTTACTTTCAAATAAATCTACTAGGTTAGGTCTATATTTACACTAAAAACTCCTAAGTTTTTGTTCTTCTCTTCCTCTTCCTCTTTTGTTTAGAGGTTTGCGGGACCCTACTAGCCCCAGAGGGTTGGGGTTGTGCTTTGTGCGACTTCACCACCAAGATCAAAGATCAAGGTTAAGCTTAAGCTTTGTGATTTTTCCCCCTCCCTTTTTACATGTTTGAGCAGGGTACTTTAATATTGGGATTTATGATTTTTATTTTTTCAACCCTCAGAACCTCTCTCCGGTACTATCACGTTACGCTTTTCTAGATTTTGGGCTTTTTTTTGTTTTGGGCCGTCTCTGGGTTTTGTCTTTGGACCTTTTGTTGGTTCATCATCTTCTGTTTTGGATGAGCCCAATACGTGTAAAATCGTGAAATTGAACTGTACTCTTTTTTTGACATGGAAAATCTAACTGAAACAAGAAGAAAAGATTAAAAAAAGAGAGAGGAAATAGAAAGAAGAAGAGGGAGGACTTTCCAAAAACAGTGACAAAAAGGAACAAGAAAAAAAAAACCCAAGACTAAGTTATATAGGACCAAAACACAATGATCAGATGCGCGGGATAAACAAACGCTCATTGTCAGACCTCAAATTTCCTATATCACAGCTTGTTGAGTGAGTGCCTTCTTCGATTTTGTTGTAAATTTATTTTTATTTTTTACTTCACTCCGCACCTGATCTAGATGTTTGTTTCTCCAATTTGATGTGAATTTTACACTTCTTGGGTTGTTCAACAAATCAATAATTGGGAAACTTGCTCTCTTGAAAGCTAAATTCATATCGGTATAATTATTTATGGTAATTTGATTTCCTCTTATGGGTTTGTTTGATTGGTTATGTATCTCTAGAGGTTCACATCTGGGTTTACAGTCCAATGAAAAACTTGATTGATGGAAGTTTTTGTGTCGATCTTCTAAAGAAAATGCGAGCTTTTTTTATTATTCTGTTTGCACTTGATTTGCTCTTTGTTATGGTGGTATTTCAGAAATAAGTCAAAGTTCATGTTTTGAGCTTCTTCGCGATTTGGTTTCTGTGGGTGCTTTTGGATTATTCAATCATGTTTCAACCAAAAGAGAATTGCCTGAATGACCTTGTATTAACCTTATCTTTTTTATGTATTTGAACTTCAATATAAAAGTGTTAGTTGGGGAATCTATAATTTGTTCAAAATTAAATTTGCTTTCCTTATTATTTGGATGATTGCCTTGCAGGCGAGTCAGTTAACGAGTGAAAAAATTTCTGTGACTAGCAATGGATCAGATGGATGAATCCCTTAAGAAACAAATTGCAGCATTGTTGAGAGTTATACATGTGACAAGATGCTCCAAAGAGGACAATGTTCCTTGCCAAATTGAAGAGGTCGCTAGATTTTAATTTTGCAATATGTTCATCATTCGCTCTGCATTGTTTCTACTGCCCTGTTTTCTGGAGCTAGAGCAATAGGAATGCGTATAGGACACTTATTGGACAGATGCGATCATTACCAATTGACTCACTTGTTTCTTTTGTTTTCATATTCCAGGGTCTCTTCTTGGGTTCTATTGGAGCTGCAAATAACAAGGAGGAACTAAAAAACTTAAACATTACACACATTTTGACTGTAGCTAATTCATTCGAACCTTCATATCCAAATGATTTTGTGTATAAGATTATAAATGGTAAGAATGTTGTTTCTGACTACATGTCTTTAAGGTTTTTAAAATACCCTCCACTTTTTGGGACAATTTACTTCAATTTATTTTCTCTTGAGTTGATTGTTTCTTACACAGTCTTCAACTTGCATCCGATCATTTGCTTTGTGTAGCCGATTCAAAGTTTAGTTTTTTTTCTTCATAATTTTGGATCGTAAGTGATTTTTTTGCAAATGATTTTAGTATTTATATAAAACAAATAAGCAATTCTGCACATCTTTGGTGTGCTCCATTCTTCCAGTATCTTCCAGCACACAAGCAACATTTGTTCAGCATTCTGAAGCACTTTTACTCCAACTTTGTTATGTTTGGTTCTCACCAGCCTTTACTTATCAGTATGCCATCATGACTGTATACCTTACGACCCCACCATTTGAAGTTGTTAATTCCTTGAATCTATGACCGTTTAAACATCAGCTTGTTCATAATTGTTGTTTCAAACCAAGGTGGGCTTATAGAACTGAAATTTGTATTTATCTTCTGGTGGTCTTTCAAAATTGAGGTAGTTGCGGACAGAGTATCAACAGATTTAAAGCAGCACTTTGATGAGTGTATTGATTATATTGATGAAGCTAAAAGATCTGGTGGTGGTGTGTTGGTTCATTGCTTTGTGGGAAGATCCAGAAGGTGGTTTTTCGCACCCTGTTTAGGTTATTGCTTTCAAGTTATTTTCTTTCTTGATTTAAGTCAACACTTTAAAGCATTCCCATAAGAAGTGAATCCTTGAAGTTTGGTTCTATTGATCTCTCTGATATTTCATGTTTAGGGAAATAAGAATAAATTATCTTGTAGTTCCAATGAATTCTGATAATAAATGCTTAGAAATTTGCATATCTTTTCTCAATATTAGAAATTTGCTTGCTGGTTTAAACTAATCTAGATGAAGGTCAAGAGTTATGTGGTTTTACATAGTTTTGTTGAACCTAGATCAGAGTCGAGCTTTATCCAATGGTCATCAATTCTAGTAAAGCCAAATTCAAACTGTATAAGCTAGGAAATTCTCACAGCTTTACCTTTGAGTGAAACACTTTGCTTATTGATATTACTAGAACTTGGAAACTACTACAGTTTTCATGCCTTTAATTGTTTGACCCTGCAGTGTGACTATTGTTGTTGCATATCTGATGAAAAAGCATGGCATGAACCTATCTCAAGCTCTTGAGCATGTGAAGAGCAGAAGACCTCAGGCAGCTCCAAATTCTGGTTTCATATCACAACTGCAGAGCTTTGAAAGGGCTCTTCATGGTGTGTTACATTTTACTTCTTTTTTTTTTATCCAACTAGGTGTATGACTAGAGCCTGAAGTAGCTCAACCAGTGTAGCATACTCATGGTTTTACTGAAATATCTTTTTCTCCTTAGTCAAACCACAGTATACAATAACATTTTTCTGGCTGACCTGATGGAGCTCCTGAATTTGAGCAGAGAGTTTGTTGGTAATGATACCGTTGGCAATGTTAACATAGTTGATGATTTCAGGGGATTACTTCACACTGCTTTTGATAGTGTTTTGAAAAAATAAAATTAGTAAAAACTTGTGTGGGTGGCAATGCATGTTAGAAAGGGGTGACAATGTGCTGAGTCTGGAACCCATTGATGGTAGCTTGCAGATTTTGTACATAATGTGCAAGATTTAAGCTTGAATTCATTTTGTGTTAGTATATATCTGCTGTATAGTCAGGTCATGAAAAAACAAAGTAGAATATGTTTTAAGTATGTTTGCCAGCCCTGCATTTATTGAAGGCACAATGCCAGAAACTCTCTTTTTCTTGGTCTAAAGTTATTGTGCAGTTTTTTCACTTCAAAATTCATAGTTGTCACCAGAGAGCTATAAGGCTTTACAAAAGTATTCTTATGTGCGTTCTTACCTGCGTTCCATGATGACTTTTTGTTTGATTGTGTTTTTCTTGGGATTTCCTTTATAATGTAGCAGATGAAGAGAACAAGACAATGTAATGTACATAGGTGGATTGCGTTGAAGATCCTCGCTCTGGACTGCGTTGAAGAACCTCGTTATAATATATATGTTACCCAAGTTAGATAGAAATTTGGTGGTATAGAACTTTCACACTTGTTACAAAAGAAAAGGATGAGCCCTGATGCGGGCAACTAAAATTTAAAGTTGATTGTGAGAATGCTTCGGTTGTAGTTCTGTATAAGCTCTTTCCATGTGTTCAATGAAGCAAGAAGGGTGAAATCCTAATTGCATTGAAGCTTTTTATGTAGAGATTGCCATAAACTTATGAAACAGTGTGTAAATCTTTGTGGTATAGAAAAGCAGATTGGTACTATTTGTTGCGATGTTTTGAGGCAGATGCTAAGGGCCCGTCTGGTAACGTTTTCAGAAAATGTTTTCTGAGAATATTTTCGAAGAATGAAAACAAGAAAACGAATTTACATTTTTAGTAGGAAATGAAAATGCATCTGGTAGATTAATTAGAAAACATCTTCAGAAAACAAAAACAATGAAAACGTGTCTGGTAGTACAATTTGAAATAATAATATGTGAGTTAATTTTATGAAAACATTTTCCACGAGAATGAAAACAACTTTTTTCTGTTTTATACAAGTACACATGAATTTGTTTTCATTTTATGAAAACATTCTCAATGTTTTCTGTTTTTGGGCCACCAAACATGTTTTTGCCTCATATTTGTTCTCTGAAAATAAAAACAACCTTTTAAAACGTTACCGAACGGACCCTAATATTTGCATAAAAAACAAATATAAGCCTTAAACTAGGGTGGGCATGGTCCAGTTCAGTCCGGTTTTCATTTCACACCGGAATCTAAATATGTCCTATATAACTGGTGTGGTTCAGTTTGGTTTTTGTGAAGAAAAAAAAAATTATGAAATTGGCTAGTACGATTTAAACCGGTTTTGGTACGGTTTTTAACTTTTCTGGTTTTGGGTCGGATATTTTATTTTATTTTTTAAACAAATTCCAACTAAAATTTTATATTTTTGGGCTTAAAAATTCACAAATGATCCAATTTCATACACAAAGAGATTATTGGGCTTAGAAAAGAAAGGTGTTTTGAAGTTGGGCTTGGAAAAATATTAGTTATAGGATTAGAAATTTAGCATTGGACTTAAATACTTTTTAAAAAAAATTAAAAAAAATACACAGTTAATCTGGTCCAGGGTTTTATAAGGTGTGAAATCCTGTCAAGGCAAATATGTATCAAATAGAAAGATGAGAGTGAAAATGGAAGGAAGGGGAAAAGGACATAATGGTTGGTTCATGCCAAAACCAATTAATTTGGCGGGAGATTAAAAGCTAGTTATGTTCATGCCAAAACCCAAACTCCAGTCTCCTAAGAAAATAGATGATAGAAGATAATGGAATCTCTCTCTCTCTCTCTGTTGTCTGTCTGCTCATTCTTTTAATTTATAGTTGTGTTGGGCATGAACCCATTTACGTAGAGTATGAATTAATACATGTCATGATCAGAATGTCATACTATATATTTCAGCTCTGTGAGGTTGATGGACATTCATTCTCTGCGCCTCATAAAGTCTCTTATCCATGGAGGATCCAGCATCATCCGGCCGGCTCCTAAACCTACCTAACCTAAGCTAGTAAGCTTACTCTTGCCCACCCAAACAAACAAACACTAGAGATCATGCAGCAGTAGCAGAAGGGATAATTTATTTCTCTTGAACAACTCAATAAAAGCACATGATCCCAGGCCAAAGTCAGAACAACTTGAAGCCACCCACCCCAGCCACTTGGCTAAACAAGCATTATATGTATATGCTCATTTGGCTATAAATTAATTAATAATACTTCTGACACGCATATTGTTCCTGAATTACGAAAGATTTCATCATCTTTCTTTATCATATTATATGTAATTAAATGAGTAATATTTATACTAATTAATGTTCAATTAACTCCTACTGCCTAAATCATCATGTGAAATATCCACAACATGCATTATGCATATACACAGAATAATGTGTCACATCCTAAAACAAAACAATTTCAATGAAAAAATAAATAAACTTCTTTCAAGTGCAGTAAATATTTTTCACGTGAAATTGGTAGTTCAGTTTCAACCAGTAGTGAACTTTGGAAGTCCCATGAGGACCCCGATGGTTTTAGGGTCTGCGCCCATAAGCAAGTCATTGAATTATATATATTATTGTAAGAATGCATTTTTCCAACAGATCAGAGAACTTCAATGGTGAACTTGTTGGCGAGTCCTTACTTAGTTAGGATTTTGGTTCCTTATTTCATTAGAATTTTGGTTACTTACCAATTATTATTTAGTCCTATTGTAATAGAGATTTACTTCCTATTGTAATTTAGATATATTTCCTATTTTATTTAGGGTTAACATATCTTTGTACTTGTATAAATACCTCCATAAAGAAGAATAAAAATATGAGCATATCTGAGCATATTTGAATATTTGCCCTACTTTGTTTGACATGGTATCAGAGCCAGGTTTTCTTGTGACCTGTGTTTGCGTTCTCCTTGCAATTTAAGTGCTCTCCTCCTCTCCTCTTCAAGGGGGGGAGGGAGAGTGAAAAGGATATGTTTATTGACGTATCCCCATTAGCTTGACATATTCCCATGAAGATGTTGCTTATTTCTTGACTCTGACGACCTCATGAAGATGTTGCTTATTTCTTGACTCCGACGACCTCTTCTCTTCAGGGGAGAGGATGAGTGAAGAGAAGTTGTCTCTGCTGTTGCTGGTGCCAATGCCTTGTATTGTTGTTGATGATGCCTGTTATGTCTCTGCCTTGTTGCTGTTGTTGGTACTAGTGCCTTGTATTGCTTTTGTTGGTGCCAGTATTGTTGCTCCTGCCTGTTATGGTGCCAGTATTGTTTCTCTTGCATATTATGGTTAGACCTGGCAATATTGCACACGACCCGTTAACACGACACGAATTCGCACGAAATTATCAGTATTTGGGTTGAGCTTAATGGGTCGGGTTGAAAACGGGTGAACCCGTTAGCCACCCGTTAAGCTAACGGGTCGTGTTGGGTCGAAAACGGGTGAACCCGTTACACCCGTTAGGAGCAAGGGCATTTTTGTAATTTTCGTTAAAAAATTAACCTAGGTTGAACTTGAAAGGAAGCTTCAATTTTGTTATTCCTCCTCCTCACGCCGCTCTCTGTCTTTCTCTCAAGAGAAAAAAAAGTTCTCTCTTTTTCTCCATAGATCCAAACCAAACGATCAAGGATCAACATCAACTACCTTTCCTCTTCTCCAACGAAAAAAGGTATGAAATTGAGTTGGAAACGGTTGCTTTCTTTTATGCCGTCTGTCTTTTCCTTCTCTGTCTTTCTCTTAGCAAAGTAGGCTCAGGTTAAGATTCATTGATTCATAGAAATTGGGGGAATATAATAAAACACCAACCGATCAATCCAATCCTTTACTAGTTTAGTGGCTTCTACCTATTTTGTCAACTTGCTGCACTATTAATTTCTACTTTCCTATTTTCTTTGTTTGATTTATTTATTGGTTTAGATGAAGACTTGCTACTTAAAAAAACCAAACAATTGCAACTTGAAAAGAGGTAAAACAATATCCATACGGAAACAGCAAAAGATAGTTGCTGAAAGATAGTTTATTGGATATTCAATGGGTATGATAATGATTGATTTGCTGCACACTAGGCTATTATTTTGATTCTTGAAACACTCCATCCGTGAGTTTTACATTACTATAATTGATATTGAATTTATGTCCTTTTTTTTTCTTTTGAAGCTTATGGATGTTACAGAGAGTACCGAAGCTATGAGACTCACAGATGAGGAGTCTATTGATGTTTCATATTGTATATTTGCATTTGCATGTAACTAATAGTTGTGTTTTTTATTTTTTATGGTGTAGGATTTTGATAACAGTTACAAAAATGGTTCAAGTTCATGTAAGAAAAATGAAATGCATAAGTATTTAGATGAGGAAAGACTAGATAGAAAGCAAGATATAGATGTTCTTTCTTGGTGGCAAATGGAGCATTTTCATTATCCGATACTTTCACAGTTAGCTCGGGATGTGTTAACAATTCCCATTTCTACCGTTGCATCAGAATCAGCTTTTAGTATTGGCGGTAGAGTATTAGATCAATATCGTAGTTCATTATTACCAGAAACTGTTCAAGCTTTGTTGTGCACTCGAGATTGGCTTTTTGGAAATGGAGGTATATTTATATAACTTAATACTAGTAGCTGTTTTTTTCTTTTATGTTTTTCCATCATGTGAATTCTTTGTAAGTTCTGTTTTTTTTTTATGCTTAGCAATAGATGAAGGAAGTACAGAAGTGGAAAGCCTTACTGAAGATATCTTCAATCTTACTTGTGAAGAGACTAGATCAGGACAATGTTCCAATAGTATTTCCCTTGATGATTGATGAAAGGTAACTATAAATAATTGATATTTTATTCATATTGTATCCCTCCATAATTTAATGTTATTTTCTCATTTTTGTCTGTTTTGTTTTTTTTCTTCACAGAGATTGCATAATTGGTGAAAATTGCAATTTTGAGATTATGTTCATGGAGGATTGAAGTTTTGAGATTAGTTCATGGAGGAGGCACTAGACTTATTCTTTTTCTCCTTGACATTTTGTTTAAAACTTGTTTCAATTGAGATTAATTTGAAACTCATGTTGTCTATGAGTTTTTTTGTTTGCCAATGTGTAATGTGGAAGACTTATTTAAGGATTTCAGCTTTATTTGTATTATATCTCTAAGTTGAGGTGTTTTTATTTAATAATTCCAGCAAAAATATTGTTTATTTTTTAAATGGGTGAAACGGGTGAAAAACGACCCATTAGTCATAACCGGTCGTGTCGTGTTATTCGCGAATATGTGCAGGTCGTGTTTGGGTTTAGTATTTCTGACCCGTTAGCTTAACGGGTTGTGTTCGTGTCAACCCGTTAAGAAAACGGGTTGACCCGTTAACGACCCGGAACCCGTTAAAACGACCCGTTTGCCAGCTCTAATTATGGTGCCAGTATTGTTGCTCCTGCCTGTTATGGTGCCAGTATTGTTGCTCATGCCTTTGCTGGTGTGTTTCCATTGTGGTCATGCCCGTTGACCTTGCCTTTGCTCTTGACTTTCTTTGCCTTGCCTTGCCTTACCCTATTTGTTAGGGTTTGGCTTTGCCTTGCCATGCCTTACCTTACCCTATTTTTAGGGTTTGGTTTCTGCCTTATCTTATGCCGTGCTCACAGGGCTTCTGTGTTCTGCCTTATCTATTGTCGTGCTCACAAGTTTCTGTGTTCTATTGTCACTTGTTTCACTCGTGGTTGATGAAAAGACCTTCTCTACAACTGGTGCTTCTCAAGTATGGTGTTCTGTGACTCGCTTGTCAAGTTGGGCATGCGAAATATCTTTGCCCCAACTTGAGGGGGAGTGTTGGCGAGTCCTTACTTAGTTAGGATTTTGGTTCCTTATTTCATTAGAATTTTGGTTACTTACCAATTATTATTTAGTCCTATTGTAATAGAGATTTACTTCCTATTGTAATTTAGATATATTTCCTATTTTATTTAGGGTTAACATATCTTTGTACTTGTATAAATACCTCCATAAAGAAGAATAAAAATATGAGCATATCTGAGCATATTTGAATATTTGCCCTACTTTGTTTGACAGAACTTTGAAACTCGAAGAAAGCTTCTGAAAGTTATGACCCATGTAAATTGTAATGTATAGGAATAGGATCGACTGAGGAGATGAAAGAAGTGAGCATGTCATGCATGAGAGAGAGTTAAAGAGTACTAGCTAGATAAATATGTGCATGGGAAAGATAAGCGCAACTCTAACTCTTCCTTCTTTAACTTGCACGGGGGCACGTAATTGAACCCAACTTCATAAACGTGAGACGCGTAATAGTATATGCTACCGAGAGAGAGAGAGAGAGAGAGAGAGAGAGAGAGAGAGAGTAAAAAAGAACTTCACGAGAATGCGACGTAGGGCATTTAATGCAAACCCAACAACAGGTGGTTTTTTGTGTGTCCATTTTGGGTTTCTTTCAATGTATCTCTTATAAATAGCAGAGTTTTTGAGTTGGTGTGTGGACGAAAAACAAATTGCAAGAGGTTGAGAAGAGAAAGCAAGAAAACAAAAAGAAGAAAACCATGTCTCACATAGCTGTGGAGAGAAACAGAAGAAAGCAGATGAACGAACATCTCAAAGTCTTACGCTCTTTAACCCCTTGTTTCTACATCAAAAGGGTATCTCATATATAATTACTCTATACATATATATATATATATATATATATATATATAGATATGATCAATTTTAAGTCGGTGTTAATTAATCATTTTCTTGTTAATTGCTTGACATGTTCTAGGGAGACCAAGCATCAATCATAGGAGGTGTGCTAGAATTCATCAAGGAATTGCATCAAGTTTTACAGTCTTTGGAATCTAATAAACGGAGGAAGAGCCTTAGCCCTAGCCCTAATCCAAGCCCGAAGCCAGTAGTATTGCCTCAGCAATATCCATCTACTCCCCAACTTGATCAAAACCCTAATTTCAATTTTAATTTGGGGGTTGATAATCAGCATCATGTGATCAATAAGGAACTAGCTATAGGAGCTTGTTGCAACTCTCCAGTGGCAGATGTCGAAGCAAAGATCTCGGGGTCCAATGTGGTGTTGAAGATAATATCTCGGAGAACATCTGGTCAAATTGCTAAGATAATTGGAGTGCTGGAGAGGCTTTCATTTGAGGTCCTTCATCTCAACATCAGCAGCATGGAAGACACTGTTTTATACTCTTTTGTAATCAAGGTATACGTTCTAGTCTATATAAATATCTCACTTCACGAAATAACTTAAGTACGCATCTTTATATATACACATGGTGATGAGAATTTTGGAAGACATAGCTTTGGAAATTCTAAATTGAGCTCGGTGTGAATTCTAAAGTTTTGGGAAGTTAGGGTTTTAGCTACCCTCAAGCTTCAGTGAGAGAGCTGCTATATGTCAAACCTAGAGAACTGGTTTTTTTTTTCTCTAGAATCAGAAAAATGAACTCATCACATGCAAGCAGTCATAAATTAGGAGAAACTAAACTTGAGGTATTGGATTGATGCATATATATTCGGAGAAACTAAACTTGATCTGATCTCACTACATTCTAATTTGTGATTGCAGATAGGACTGGAGTGTCAGCTGAGCGTGGAGGAACTGGTGCTTGAAGTTCAACAAAGTTTGCGCTCAGAAAGCACTACTTGAACAAATACATGCAAAGTTTGCTCGAGTGGCGCTCAAGTGCTGAAGTTAATTTGATATATGGTTTTATTATAATATGCATGTGAGATTATAGATTATATAAATGTTTATTTCACTTGAAATGTTTAAATCATGTAATAAGTAATGCTTATACCTTAAAACTTTTGTTTGGTGTATAATTATTTTACTCTATTAATTCATGGGTGAGTTGTGAAACTCAATAGAGTAAACTAATTCTATGAACAAAAGTTGTAGGTATTAGCATATGTTTTGTAAGAGATATAGTTGTTCTTATTTTTATAACTGATTTCATATTACATAGTTTGGTATGTTATTAGATTGCTAATCTGGACTCTAATTAATATTCCAAACAATAATTCACATGATTGCGATCGAGATTCACAGTTTAACAACATAATTGACTAGTATAACTCACCTCAAGAGTAGTTTTCCCATATGTTGTTGTACATGGTGAAATGGTGGTGGTGCAAGTGCATGCAATGTTAGAGTGTACACGCAAATTTACACAGACGAGTCTGACTGTGACCTTCAGACCAAAAAAAGTCTGACTGGGGCTCGGGCTACAAGGCTTTCTGGGCTACTAACCCAGCCCAGCCCACAAAACAAACATTATGAGAAAATATGGTTTTACAATTTTTTGAAGCCCATTTAGTCTATTAAAAATCTTTAGGCCCATTTGGTAACTATTTTTTTTTTAATGTTTATTTTTTGTGTTAGTTAATGGTAGAAGAGAAATACATAGGAGAAAGAAAGAAGAAAATGCAATGAGGGATGGAAAGGAAGGGAGAAAATGCAATGGAATGCTACTTAAAATGACAACTAAAAACAATATCAAATAGTATTTCTTTTTTCAAGTTTTCGTTTCATATAATAATCTCCGTCGTTTCTCCTCTTCTCCTCTTTCTCCTTCATGTATCCCTCTCACATGTACGTTGCTTTTATTTAGCTTTAAAACTAAAAACCGAAAAATCAAATGGTTATCAAACGAGTCATTAGTTTCGTCCTTACATAGAAACCGTGAAAGCTAGTGATTGGAGGAAATATGGATTAGATTATTACATGTAACTTTCCCAATGGGTCAGCCAGCCCAATCCTTGTAAAAGCAATATAAGACCCAAACCAAAACTTATCCTTGGAGATGGAAGATATGGATTAGATAATTATAGATTGTGGGGCTGAAGTATTAAATAAAGCTTTTGACATTGTGAGTGCTCATTAAATATGTGTTTAGAATTAGATAAACCGTAATTAAGGGAGTCATTTCACACTAGTGTTCCTTCCACCTTGTGATGGTGGTGAGAATGGGAAACCTAATTTTTGGCGCACACTATGATTGCTATTGATGTTTACATTTGTCTTGTAACTTGTGTGCATGCATAATCTAAATTAGCTGCAGAAAGTGAAAGCACAAACAAAAGCCATAAATCCGTGATTAAATAGCGCTCCCCTTTGTCTCTGATGGGCCTACATGGACACCAAATCTGGTAAAACACCACTCATTTTTCTTCATTTTTTTCAACTCTCTCTCTCTTCTCTCTCTCTAATCCCATTATTAATTTAGGCAGATTATTGATTTATTCTTGAGCCTGGCTGCTGCTGCTGCTAGGGTCCATGCTTTTCAAATGAAAGTGATATACATAATACATGCATATATTATTATATATTAAGATTTTTTTAAAGTGATCCATCGAGTTGATGATTGCTAATTCACAAGTAGTGTTTTCCTGTATCGTCGTTTTCCTTGGTTTGCAGTAGTTGCAGATGATCAGTCACCTGAATTGCCGTGCATCATTCATAATGATTGAAACAACACCACAAGCACAGCTAGCTCATCATCATCATCGACTATATATGATGATGCCATGTGAAGAACTAATTATTTTCACGCAAAGTTTGAGATTTTTTTATTTTTATTGGGTAAAAATAAAATAAAAGTTAATTAATATGGAGTGGCGGGGGGGAAACAAGGCTAGCTCATTATTATTATTGATCGAAATTTGATCAGACATTCCCATTAATGAAGGAATGTTTGGTGATTCTCACATGATCTCATGGATAAAGCTTCATCTGTAATTTTAATCATTTCGATCATATCATCAAGTGCTTAAACTAACCCCCCTCCATTCATTTCATTTTTAACAAACAAACAAACACTGTTTTATTTTCCAGGTGCCATTCTTTTCTTTTCTTCTTTTCTACTCTCTTTTTTCACTTTTACAGTTTCACCTGCCATGAACACTTGTGAGTGAGAGGAAAGGGAAGGTAAGGCCAAACGTTTAGGGAAGAGAAGAAAAAAGAAAAAAGACAAAAGGGCCAGAACACAAGCATAAAGAAATGAATGAACCTAAACCAAGTGGTCCAACTGCTCTGAAAATTTGCACTCAAATTATTGCAATAGCAGCCAAAAATTTGGTGAACCTATATACACACACACCCAGTATATATACAGTTCGTTCGTTGTCTGCTTCTGGTCAAATTTACTGTTCAATCAAATTAATAATAACCCTATTCTCTTCCCAGTATTTACTGACCTGCACTTTTTTCTTCTGTTTTTTTTTTTTTGGCATGAAGAAAGTGCAGAACATTAAAACTTTTGCTGACAACTTGTAATTTGGATTATTATTATTAAGCCGTAATTAGCATTTGAAAGGGGGCAGTTTAGCAAACCCAGAAAAGAGTAAGAAGAAAAGTCCAAAGGGTTTGACCAACCAACCCTAACGCTATCCCTCTCAGAGAGAGAGAGAGAGAGAGAGAGTTTCTGTCTGTGTGACCTCACTCATTCATGGAATGATGCAATCATGCAACCAACCCTAAAAACTATCATCTCTGATATCTGACGATGACGGTCGTCATCACCCAAAAATCCAAGTACACAACGAAAGCCACGTGTACGGCCAGAAAAAGAATCAGCTCAGCATCTCTCTGTGATCCATAATACTATCAATGCACAGGAGAGAGATGTAAACGTGGGAGTGAGTTGGGCGAGGCAAAGGAGGACAGCGAGAGAGAGAAACCAACAAAACCCCTACTGAGTCTGTGGAGAGAGAGAGAGAGTAATACTAATAATGATGGGGGCGGGGCGTGGCGTGGTGTGGTTATACTACTGTGTGGGGGAGAAGGGGGTTTTGTGGGACTGGGACCCACGTGAGGGGGGGTGGGGGGTGGCTTTAACCGGGGCCGTACACAGAGCAAAAAGATTCCGCGGCTCTTCAGAGGGGTGGTGGTGTGAGAAGAGAAGCAAAACCCCCTCCCTCCTCTGCTCTCCTCTCCTCTCCTCAAATGAAGTGAAGACTCAAACACACAAAAACAAACTTCGTTTTGCGTTTTGCAGGCTAACTGACAATTTTTGCCGTTAATTAGCTTCCGTCATCTTCCCAGCCACCTAATTTCATTTATTTTCTACTCTCTCCTACAATTCAATCGGCTCCACTTATTGGCTCGGCGCGCTTCCACGACTCACCTAGCCTGTCCTGTTATCACTCTTCCCGCTCCTTTTTATTACATTTCAGTTTTGCCTCCTTGCTTTTCTTATTATCTTATTTTTACCCCTTCTATTTTTGTCAAAGAATTTTTCTCTCTCGCAAATTATAGTTTGACATATATGCTCAATTATTATAATGCATTCAATCTAAACTCACGTGGCAATGAGCTAGAAGATCCAAAAAAATTTAAGTTTCTAATGTAGGATGGTTCGAACTCGGCCAAAACATTCGAATTTACTTGATACATATCGATTTCTAAACGGTGATTAAGACTTGGAATTTATCTTAAAACTTCAAGTAAAATAAAAAAGTGAATCATTGGTTACAATTTTCTTCGTTACTAAAGAATGTAGTACAAATATCCGAAGTTCATTCGAAAATCTTGTACAAAATAAGAAAATTATGTGGTTCGTTTATTTGGAATTAGGAATTCCTACTTACTTAACAATCGCAAATTTTAAATGAAGGAATAACCACTTTCTCGTTATGACCAAAAATAAAAAGTATGATTGGGACATTTTTGTTCACTTATTGCCCTTCCTATGCAACCATTGAATTTTGGTCACCATATTTCTTACAAACCTTGTTTTAATTTTTAATCTTTATTTTATATTTTGTATTTATGGAATCACGAGGCAGCGAATGAAAGGACAAGAAAATTGAATTGAGTGCGGTGTGTCGCAGATTCAGAACGTGGCCCCGCAGGCCGCAGCCAGTACATTGTGTTACGCGGAATATCTTTCCTTAAGATATTTACATCAACCGCCCGCTGCAAATTACAAATCCCACGTTCCTAATTTACCCAAATACCCCTACTCTGCCCCCACCTCCTCCGTCCTTTCTCAGGGGCATTCTCGCTAACCAAAAATTGCTAATTGCTATGCGACCAGAACAGAACAGAACCAGTACAAAGCTTTCCAAAATTTTGTATTTTATTTTGTATTTGTTGCAAGTTTCAAAATATGTAGGCCCACTTGTCAATGCTATGCTACAAATAGCCCTATAGCTCTCTCCCTCTCAACTTAGTTGTAACGGAAATTATATTGTTTTGTTACAATCGGCCACTCGAAAATGTTGTCATGTTTGTCATGATGTTATTGGCCGAATATAACAAAATAGCGTTATTCCCGTTTCATGGAAGTACTTCTCGGAGGAGGGAGGTGGGCTTTTAGGGTAGGACCAGCTAAGCTACCAGTTGAGTGCAGTGCAGACAGCAAACAAATTTGCAAAAGTGCTGTAGATTCTGCTGCTGCTTGTAATTAAATTGTGAAGAAGATTTAAATTCTAGCTGGATTGTTTCAATCTTGGGTCCTTTTCTCTTGATTTCAACCTTTCATGCATCAGCTTTTTGGGTCCCTTGATGGAGAGAAGTTATCAAAGATTTAGAATCTTATGATCAATTGGTTCCTTCCTGCAACATGTTAACGTATTTGGGGTTTCGGGGTTGACAATATTATTTTTATTTTTATTTTACTATAATGTTGTAATCGATTAATATGTCTGTATTTATATGCAGAATTTGTTAATTTCATGAGACATTTTGTTTGTTGTGTGACATTGAAAAGTTACATGTATGGTGAAGGACATGTTTTGAGTTGACCAACTGTTCTGAGTTCACTAACACTCACAATAACACATCTTCTATTAAAAAGTGTTGTGAGTATTATATCTCACGAGAAAAGTAAAACTTTGCATAATAGTATTTAACAGCTTCCAGAGCATCTCTAAGGGAGATGTCAAATATTAAACATTAAATTTAAATTTGATGGCTTATGTGATAATTTTACATATAACAGAGTTTTACATTCCACCCGACGTGTTAAATTAAAATATTTGTGTTTATTGGTTTATTACTGACTAGGCACATTAATTGAAAGAAACAAAATAATGAAATAACATCATAAAGTCAAACAACTAAAAATAACAACATGAAAGAGAAATGTTATTCCGCGGTAGGATTTAATGTTTCAATTAGAGTGATTTTGGAGTTTGTACAACATTATTTTTCTTGTTCATAAACTACGCACTACAATACCATACGATTATGATTTGCTCTGAAAACTCTTGTTAAGTTGCAACACATTACTTCTAGCCACTAATTAATCCTTCCTTAGGGACACAAGACATCAAATTAGGGTGATAAAATATGTCGGCTCTACAAAATTTTGAGACAAAGAATATGACACACACTCATCATAGGCAGAAAAGATTGACAGAAAAAAAAATCCAAAAGATGTTTAAAATAAAGAATACATAATTAAATGTGATGAAGTGACATAGCCCAAATATGTTTTAAATTATGAACATGGTTGTAGCTTAGGGGGCTTAGCATTCAGTGATGAACTGTTTGTCTAATGAATAAGGTGAAGTCTTGGTTCAATAAACAGACTACAAACTTAGGCATTTAGGGAGAGTTATTTGGTCAAAAGGTGCTTTCAGTAGGGTTTGAAGTTTAAAACCAATAAAAGATGCTTAAATTTATTGTACTAATTGCTAATTTAATATTAGTGGACAAGCAGTCCTAAACCTTTCAGCAATCTATGAGGCTATGAGCTCAAAAGAAGGCGCTATTATTAGGTGCTATGCTCAAACATTACAATCACATTGAAAGATGCAATGTATGAAATCCAAATTTGGTACACACTCCACTTTGTGGTGGACTTTTTTTTCTTCGAAAAATTTCCTTGTTCCGGCATGTCAAGCTCCAATGCATAAAGCAAAAAAAGAGGGTACTTACCCAAATCACATTTAGTGGAATTATGCAAGCATCAGTCAATCACGCAATTAGTGGATTTATTCTAGTATCATTTGTGGGGAGTGATTATGAGCAGTTTATGAGCTGATGCTAACGCTCCTATTATGTATGAAATTGACTAATTTACATGTGAAAAAGACAATCCCACAAGTCATAACACGGAGACAGAGAGCCACCCTAAGCATGAGGAATTGTTTTCCCTCATAGAATTCTTCCCCTAGTGCTAGGGCATGAAATTCTTGGCCTAGAGAAAGAGACAGTGTCGACCAAAAAAACAAAGAAAAAGAGAAAGAGACAGTGGCACACATGCAATGTAGTAAAGGAAGGCTAGTTTGGTAGTGTTCTTGGGAAATCAAGCAAAATAGAGAAAGCATAAATATTGTCCTGAATAATATAAATACATCGGAATGTGGGGGCATAAGTCCCCTCCACGCCAAACCGGCTTCCGAAACCCAAAAAACAGAGAGAGAGAGAGGGAGAGAGAGAGAGCGCGCGCTGCCATGCCACTGGCAGCCTCTCTGCCTACATTTTGGGGTTGGGTGAAAAACGGTGTCGTGTTAGCCACTGTCCAAACCAACATGGCTCCCATGTGATTTCTCTGCTCTAATTCCTTGGTTCTTGTGCTTTGAACCTTGAATTCTTTGCTTTGACTTATGAAATTCTATATTATTATTAAATAATATTAATTTAATAAAGTTTGATTCTTTCTTTGCTTGTGGGAAAATCCTCAAATCAAAACCCTTGTTTTTAAGCTTTTTAAATGAGAATCTCAATTGCTTGTTTGAATGAATAAGTAGGCTGCATGAGTCAGGAAATGTGGCTGCTGCTGCTGCAGCTAACTCCTCTGCACCAAATTTGCACCAACTCCAAGACCCAGTAACTTTACTCATACATTCTGCCACGTTTACACTGTCTATATAAATATATATATAGGCTTATGGCTTTCTGGGTAACACATAAATAAATATGCAATTTGTTGTGTATATTACATATTAAAAACACATTTAGTTTAACTTTTAGTTTAATTCACAGTTTACGAACTAGTAAAAAGATATTTTTATATCTTCCACTTTTTGGAAGAGTCTTTGATGTAAAAAACATAATGGGTGGGTAGTCATTTCAAGAACAAAACATGATGAGAGTGGAATTTACTTTTGTTTTTTGTTCTTTTTTACTTTTAAGTGAGGTGACTTCCTTCAAAACATAATAGCCCAACAAGCTTCAAATGTTTTTTACTTCATACGTTGGAAGTTACTCCATCTTTCTCGTGAAGGATTTCATTGCCTTTTTTTTACTTTACATCTATCATGGTGGTTGATATATCTCAATTAAAGCGGAAAAACTCTCTTCTAAGTAAGATATTACTATTTTACTATTCTCGACTAATAATACAATGTCGTTGTGTATGAAAGTCTCTCACTAACTAAAGGGTCTAGGACCTACTGTTAGCTGTTAAGTGTCGCGTAATGGTAAAATGGGTTTTGTTTCTCTCATGCAGTACAATTAGGTCAAATCACCGTATCCGCCAACAACAAAAAAATTAAAACTTTTAATACAATAGAAAGAAAAGGTCTAGAATTGTAGGACCCTTACGCATTTTATCCAACCTAAATTAATTAATAATAATTGAACTTATATAACATGTCCAAATTTAACAATCTACATCCAGAAACAGCAGACAGACGCATGCAGGTCTGCTTTTTTCTATAGTCATACTGAATGATTGAGCACTTGAAACAATCTCCATTTGTCTTCTTTCAAGTGAACTGAGACAATGAATTCAACTGCATAAACTTAAGGGGGTTGAAACATGAAATTCCCTTCCAACAAGATCCCATAAAACCTCACTGCTATTCTCCATTTTCTCTGCTCGCTCATAATTCTTAATTTGGGTTGCCCTTCCACAGACAGAAAAGTATGTTCTCTTATTCTTTTAAATTTAAAACTCAAGCACTGCTGTAAGGGGGTGTGTGTCTTGCCCTAATTTATATTATCCAGTCTCTCCAGATATTTCAACGTTTTCAATTATATCACAGTATTAAATATTATATAAAACATGCACCTTCTTTCTTTTTTTTCCTTTTTTTTCCTTTTTTGCTATATATAACTCAGATAGACAGTGATGCTAGTAGGAACATGTATTAAAAAAAATTCGAGCTATCCACCACCAAGAAGTAGTGGTAGCAGCACTGAAGCCACTCGTTTGTTTCTAAGCATGACTATCATTATCGAGTCGAGCTTTGTAAATAGTTCCTATCGAGTCGAGCAATATTTTATTTTCTAAGATGTCGGCACTCTGAGTTTGTCATTTAAAATTATGAAATCTTGATTGGGAATGTAGAAGGGAAACTTGAGTTTTGAGAGTATAAGCAAGGGAGCTGATTTCCCCATTCTTATTTTATCCACTTGCACTTTTTTTTGCTTTTTAATACTTTTTACTCAATTTTGTTATTTCTCTTTTCTATTCTATCCCTACTCTACATTAATTTCTTTTTTACTTCATTTTAATATTATTTCTTTTTCTTTATACTTAATTTTCTAACTTACACTTCATTTTCAGTATTAAAGGGAGAAAAAAAAAACTTAATTTCTTACTCAATTAAAGGAAAAAAAAAACTGAAAATAGAGTGCAAGTTGGAAAATTAAATATAAAGAAAAAGAATGAATATAAAAGTAAAATAAAAAGATATTAATGTAGAATAAGGGTAGAATAAAAAAAAGAAGTAACAAAATTAATTAAAAAATATTTAAAAGCAAAAGGAAGTATAAGTGGAGAAAATGAGAGTGGGCAAATCATATCTCATAAGCAAAAGCTGTCAAACTTGTAAATTTTCTTTCCTTGGTCAAAAACTCTGTAAATAAGCTAGCAGTCTACAGTTTCAAAGTGCAATTATTATCAAAAGCAAAATCTTTGAACTTTATGAACAGAAGATGGAGTAGAATCGAAGAATTTGACCTGCAGGCACAAAAGCACAGGAGAGATGATGATGAGGAAAATAAAGTATGACCCTCCACCCATTTGTAGGTTTTGTCAAACATTGTGGTGACACATTACACCAAAGTCACATCTGCAACAATGTCACTTTTGTCTCTCAGAAGGGGCAAAAATTTTTAAAAAAATTTAAAGAAGAAAAAGAGTAGTCCTCCTCCAATCTTGTTAATGAGATTTAACGATTCCAATCTTGTTAATGAGACTTAGTTTGAGTGTTTATCAAAGTAATATAATTATAATCATTTGTTGTGACATGGCATCTCTCGGAAATCCAAAGGCACGTGAATATTTTAAAACGCAGATTCAAGGACTGAAAAAAGTCGCTCAATGAACAGCTTATAAGCATCAGCTTTTCTGATCTTAATCACTTTTAAGGCAACTCATGGTAATCATTCTGTTTCTGTAGCAAATCTTTTCCGTCTGTCAAATTACAAGATACTGCAAGCAATGCACTTTCGCTCAGGATAAGCCATGGTTTTGTTAGCCAACTCTTCTCTCCAGCTAGGACAATCTAATTTTTTTAATAAGCAAAATTAATATATATATATATATATATATATATTTTATACACAGGGAACTTCAGTTGAGGGATGCTCTTTAAAATAATCTACGAATTTGGTTTTAACGATCCAAATAATCTATTTTTTAGGTCTTCATTTATAGATCATCATTGCAAAAAATTAGACCAATCAGAAACCGTTTTAATATCCAATTGTATCCTATAAAATTAATGAACACAGTATTTCAAGAAAGTACTAAAATTTCAATAATTCAATTGAATAGTCAAATGATATCGAATTCAAGTGATTTTTTTGCAAAGATGATCTTTGAATGAGTATCTACAAAATAGACGCTTTGGATTAGTGAAATACAATATGGAGTGGGGCCCTACAAATATGTCCCTCAAATAAGCTTATTTGAGGGATTCTTCAATTGAAGCTCCCTATTTATATATATAGCTTCAAGTTGAGGGACTTGAACTCGCCCCGTTTAGAATATATATAATTTATTTTTATATAAATATATTATTAAGATGTGTGATGGTGATGTTACCTCCAGGGCAGAAACTTGTTAAGGCCTGAAGGGGCCTGCGCCCTCACAAAATTTTGACACAATTTAATATTTGGTCTTTGCTTTCTACTGGTTTAGGAAGTATATATGATAATTATTGCTTGTGGCCCCTCACAATAAAGAAAAGATGTGTTTCTCTAAGTAAAAGACTAAGTGATTTCTTCAAATAGGAGCCAATTAATAAAATAAATAAATAAAATAAAAACAGTCAATCAAATAAAGTTTCGAAAAATCTTCTTTATTAAATAAGAAGTAGACTTTTACTCAAATAAAAAAGGATCGGAATTTTAATTTTTGTTTCTATATGAAGTAACATGAACTTAATTTGAAGCAGCCGCACACATCAAAAGAAAATAATTGAATTTGGTTGTTTGCTCTCCAACCTCCTGCTTCAAAAAATTTTATTTCAGGTTGGATAACTTTACATAGTCATAGTTTTTTTCGTTGTTTATTTATTTTTCATGAGAATATATTTGTATATGTTTATATGAGTGAAAATTGAAGTTTTTTCATTGTTATAGTTATATGTTTCGTATCTTATATGTTATATGCATAGAATATGATTTTTTTTGTCGTATCTCATAGATGGTTTTCGAGATATGAAAGAAAGACGAGTGTTATTTTGATACCTAATTGTTTTGTGCCTTTCATTTTTCCAAACTTTGTTAAGGTTGAAATTTTGAAATTTTTTAATGTCTTGTTAGATCTATATGTTGGCCTCAAAACACATAAATTCTTGGCTCCGCCACTAGTTACCTCTATAATATGATGATCATGTCTTGGTCTTGGACATGTAGTTTTGAAATGTATTAATTTTTTTAAAATAGTCTAGATTTTTAGTTAATAAAAATTTAATTGAATACATATGTTGTGCTCATAGTGCTTTTTTCTCGTTCAACAAAGTAGTTTTTTTTATTTTTTTTATTTTAATGGGGTGGGTCTGGAAACCCGTTTCCCAGGCGGGGATTGGGAATGCGGGAATGGGAAAAAATGCTTAACGAAAATGGAGATGAGAATGACATACCCACCCTCAATTCGATCCATTGCCATCCACTAAATATGTCTATATTTCTCTCAATTCAACCAGATATATGGTTTTATGAAAATATATCAACATTGGTGTGTGTTCTCTAATTCCTTACATACTAATTTATGACTCTTACAAAGTCGGTGTCATATTCCAACAAGGCTCTTATGTAAATGTATATATATATATATATATATATGTGTGTGTGTGTATTCAACAATTAAAAGCTTAATTTTGACCTAAGTACTATATATATTATGTCAGGCACTCAGTCCCAAGTGGGATATGCATATTCATCCAACAACTAATAGTACTATGGAATTACGAGTGCTTGACCAAAACGCTGCAGTTGCATAGGTTGCAGCACAGCACACACATCTATATATTCACTTAATTTAGCCTTAGAATTTTCAAACATGGAGGAAAGCAAACTAGGGAGAGAGGAGACAACACCCACTCCAATCAAGGCATCCTGTAAAATGTCAAAGTCTTGAAAAATCCATTCTATATCATTGATCCTCATGACTTTATGCAGAAGCACACTTTAGAAAGTGCTCTCGTGGTTTCTCCAACTCCACTTGCACATATTTCTCAATGTTCTTGGTAACTGAAAATTAAAAAAAAAACACAATTGCAGAAATATGCATATGAAAACAACTGTGGACTATCCTATCCTATTCAATCCTATGCTTGGCCACAATACGATCCCATCACATTCTAAAGATATCAAATCAATTTTACTGTAAAATGTGATGGAACATAACACATGGTGTGCTCTCAAACGATACAATTCTGGTTTTGCCACATGAAAACAACTGGGAACCAATTCAAACTTACTAATCAGAATTCACTCAAGTCATGTCACCCCACCCAACTTGTTTTGCCATATATTTTGTTAGATAGTGACCATTAACTGTATTCACGTTCCATTTTATGCACGAGTCCTATTTTAGTTGGCATGATTAGAAATGACAAGTACATTATTTAACTATCTTAAGTACATACGTGAATTAGGTCAGTTGGTCGAAACAGTGTGTTTGCCCCTTGTTAAAAGAAAACTAAAACCTAGCCCAAGTGATCATGCGATGCTCTAGTTTGAAAATGTAGTACTTTGTGATGATATTAATTTGCTTAGAGATAACAATAACAATAATTGAAGAGTTATTGTATGCATCAATATTGGTGTGCGAAATGTCAGACGAAGCTTGTAAAGTATAACTAGTATTGAGGACTTTTATCTTGATTTAATGTTTGATATATATGTGCATGCGTGGTGCTTGTTCATGGTGTGGCTTGAGTGGGTTGAAGAGGAAATTGGAGAGGGACCTAAAAATGGACCACTCCAAACTCATAAAGTCCTTTGGAAGTGGAAGGATATGGTGGCACGCCACAACCCACCATGCCTACTTACAAGAAATTAAAGACTTCCACCCTTTTACAGACATATTGAATTTCAACGCCTGCCTTGATCATTACCATTGTCCCCAAACGTGCATGATCATTTGATCTAGTAACGTTCGGTCTTTATTTTATTAAAGAAAATGCTGATAAATTCAAATCTTATAAACAACAATTGTCAAATAAATATAAAAAAAATTAAAAACATTCGTCCTTATACAAATTGTCTTTATCCCATCATCATTAATTTTCTACAAAACTTGTTTTGCCTTTAAATGCCTAGAAAATGACCCGACAAAATAGTATAAGCCTAGAAAAATTAATTTCGAGTGGAATCTATTTTATTTTATTATAAAATAAAACCCTATTCTCGACTGCTAAACAAATGGGTATACAAAATTCAAAAATTGAATTTACAAACCTCAAAAAACAACAAAATTTGTTTTCTAATAGCAACTTAAGTATATGATTTGCTTTCATCTTTCCATCATATAATCTGTGAATTTGCTCATCGAGAGTGTAATCAGGTTGCATATTTACTGGCAAAACAAACACTTCTATCTCCTGATTTTCATGTTTGGTTGGAAGATGGTCCTTATGACAAAATATTTTCTTAATTCTATCATTAGGAATTGTTTGTTACAGGTTGTGATGTAGTGGTTCTATTTTTTCTTTGTTGGATTTTCCTCCGTTATGAACTTTTTAAGGCAAGATTTTAATGAAGTCACATTATTTACATCACTATAGTCCAGTTCTTTGTATTTCTGACTTGTGATATTGTTGTTTCAATAAAGTTATCTTTCTTTGATTTTAAAAAAAAAGTATGTGATTTACTTGTTTTTTTTAGGGAGATTCACTATTATACCCAATATAGGAGCCCAAATTATAAAAAAACCTATATTAAATGGACTTTAGAAACACACCAAAAGTCCATTTACAACATAACAAAAAGGTTTTTCTTTTAAATTATAAAACTGTCATTGATTTCTTGAAACAAATCTAACCCCACTCAATAAGGCATCAAAGTAATTTAATAATCAAAATTAAATTCAATAGTGCCAGCTATCATTTTTTGGATTTTTGTTTGTTTGTTTATAGAAATTAAATGGTATAGGATTTATTTATAGTTTTAGTTCTAACTTCTAAGAATGGTATATGACTAAATATCTCTTTGTTTTAATCAACATTTGTGATTTACTTGTTTTCAACCAAAACAAATATTTGTGATTTTTAATGCACCGGCACGTACGGATTGTGCATGAGTCAAGTGCGTAATAATTGAAAATGGTTTTGGAGACAATATACAGATACGGTGATTTGACCAAACAAACAAAATGGCCTAACCCCATCTCTGCCATCCATCACTATTTCTATTTGGATACATTTGGCAGGCAGGCAGGCAGACCCCTTAATTACTTAAATTACTTAAGTGCCCCCAACATTTTTAGATATATTTACTTTTAATAAATTTTACTTCAATCCATAGATTAATTCAAGTTTCTATCATTGGAACTCGCAAATTCACTTCGTTACTCTCTAGAAATTTAAAATAATTTTGTACATGAAATTACTTTACTATTTGTTCATCAATTTGTTTTTTATTATTATTTAAATTTCGGTTTTTAAACATTAAAAACCTAAAATTATATTTAATAAAAATACCATTCATTCATGATTCACCCTCTAAGTTTAGGGTTTCAAAGAATCATGAGTTCCAACTCTATCTTTGTTTTTTCTATTCACTATAGTTTAAATGATTACTTCGTTTGACCTCACTATTATTCTCACTTTACTACTTTACTAATATTGGACCCTTTGTTTCTATCTTCTTGTGGTTGATTCTTATTTTTTCAGGATAAATATCGAATGAAAGAAAGAGGTTTGTAACTCAAATAGTTAAGAGCAGCTACTCTGCACTTCTTAAGTTCAATTTTCTCATTGCCCAATATTTTTTCAAAAAAAAGAATAAATATAAAACGGCGCCTTCTTTAGTTTATTATATACAAAGTTCCAAGGAATGTAGTCTATGTCTCTCAAATATAATGTAGGTCAAAGAAAGTAGCATCCATGAGAGAAGTCCAAGGAATTAGAAACAAATGATAATATACAAAAATCATAAACTTGACAACTTACCAAATAAAAATAAAAATAAAAACTTTTCATTAGTTTTAGTTATATAATTTTGAAGGATGAGACTGATTAAAAACCAGCCCTGAAAGTTAGTGTCCGTCAATAATTAGCAGAAGACAGAAGTAAAGAACATATAGTGACAAAAAGAACCACATTTAGCTTCCCTAATGTGCAAGCTTTTCATAGAGTCTTGACTTAGCTTGGAGGTTAATTAAATGTGACATGATTTTAGAAGAATAGCTACCCAATTAATTAAGAGAAGTAGATGAGGACCCACGTGAAAGTTTAGGATCATTATCAATTCAAATCCTCAGTCAAAATTAAGGGCCCAAAAAAGATGAAAAAGTGAACAAGTAACAGAAAAGGCTCCAGCTTCCTGTCTTCTTCATCATGCGTAGCACTTTTTTCCCTTTGGTGAATCATGGTTAAGCCTCTCTCTCTCTCAAGCTTAGGATTATTGTTAATTTTAAACTTTAGTTTGAATTCCCCCTCTTAGTGTCCGTTTGACATTGCTTATTTGGGATGATAAGTGATTTTTTAAAACATTTTGGGAAGTCCAGTCCGGTTGGTTAACTATGAGAAAATCACTTATTGTTAAAAATTGATGTGAGAGAAAGGTATAAGGGAAAGCAGCTTATGAGGTGTTTTCATTTTCTGATTATGTAGGAATAAGTTTTAAAGAGATGTTGGGTTTAATGATTATGAGGGAATCAGTACTAATAACACTTTTAACAAAAAGTTTACTAAACGCCAAACTGTTTTCTTTCACAGCAAATCTAACAACAATTATTTTCACAATACAACAATAACAAACTGGCCCAATCAGTTAAATTAATTTCAAGTATTTTAGTTTAGATTGTCGCTTTTATATACAAAATAAAAAAGAATAATGCACTTGCTTTTAACCTGAATTTTATATTATATGTCTCATTATTAATTTATGAAGTAACGAACAATTTAACAGGTCAACAACATAACATCATCACCACGTTAATACTGTGAAATATGTCACACAGAAAACATTACTTTTTGGAAAGAGAAAATATAAAGAAGCCAAAAGAAGAAACACGATTTTGTTGAAGCAAAGCATTTGTAAAATAGCGGAGTGTGTTGTTTGGTTTGTGTGAGTGTGTGCCGTTTGGCATGCATTATATGCAAAATTGCATATACATCCAAAGGAAGCCCATCCCCATACTGCCTGCCATGCACCCATCCATATTCCATACACCATCCCATGTGAGTATGAGATTCCCTCTCTCTCTCTCTCTCATCAGCTATCTCACCTACCTGTCAAAGTCGTCCTCATCCATCTCCCGCCACGTGTCGACTTGCATGAGTGACAATTGGTGGGCTTATCTATGATATTTCACATTTGGACAGAGTTTCATGGTTGTTCGAGTCGAGGATTGGGTTGGTCCAAAGCAGGAGGAGGATATGTGATTCTTGGTAACCAATCAGCGTCAAGAAATATTGGATCTGGAGCTACTAGCATTAATTGTTTGGCTCAGGTCTCTCAGCACCCGTGCAGCCGTAGAGCCTGAGACTGAGACACAAGTTGGCTCATCTTGCAAGCAACACACATAAAAAGACTAAGACCACCAAGACCACCTCTATAACAATATTTACCATGCAAAAAAACACACAGAATCCTATACTGTCAAACTATAAATTATGTACTGTTTATTAAGTAAAATGCGAATCTTCAATTTACAGTCTAATAATATAACATAACGTCGTCATTGATATAATATTATTAACCATGAAATTGAAGATCAATATGTGCTTTTCATAATTAAATTTATAATAACGGAGAATAGCAAGCAAGAGGGAACAGAGAAGTACTTTTGGGAATGTACAATGGGGGGCTTCCCATCAATCACTGTCTGATTAGACATGAGCAGCAGCAGCAGCTTAGGCAAAGCTCCATTATATATCATCATGATCATCATGTTGTGTGGGGACCACTTTCTTCCTCTGTTGTTTTTTATGCTGTTTCTTTCCTTTCTGTTTGATGAGACTATAGTCTGTCTCACTGGACTCCCTGAATTCGTGTCAAAGTGTCAACGCCGTTAGATTTTCTAAATAAAGTTGTTATAGCTTTGTCTTTGTCAACACCCACCCTTTCATTTCAATGCCAAAATATACACAGTATTTACATTCTCCTATACACAAATACGTGCATAAAAACAATATTTCTTTTATTTATGGAAATTAAACATAAGCTACAAATAGGTGCAACGTGCAGGGATAACCACTTAAGCTACAAATCCCTTTGGCCCGAAACGTGCAGGGATAACCACTTGAGCTACAAAACCCTTTGGCCCGAAAGATTTAAACTTGGATAGAGAATCATAATTATTGTTTTTCTAAACAGTGGGGGGCATACTTGTTTCCACTAGCCCTACTCATTATGTGGAGACCCACCACCCAAAACACCCATGATGTCAACCACATTGGGAAAACAGGGCAAAGTTTGTACAGCATTTTGGGCTCAAGGGAGAGAAATGGGCAGAGAGAGGGATTCTCTTTGATATTATTTTTGTTTGAAACTTATCAACACATATAAACATCTCATAAAAAAGAGAGAAGCCCAGAGAGAGCCACTTACATCTCATCTCCTTCACTTACATCTCATCTCTTGCCCTAACAACTTTAAATATATTATCTATAAATACTCTCCCTATTGATAATTAAAATCCTAACGGAAAGGTCCGGAGGTGGACGCGGAGGCAGTGGAGGCGGCGGCGGCGGTGTCGAAGCTTGGGTTTTTGGGAATGAATCTGGGCAGTGGGGTGGGGCTAGGGATGAAGATGAAAAAATAAGGAGAGGAATTAAAACTAAAAAGAAGAAAAAACCATTTCCATGTATAATATGGCACCAGATTTCTAGTCTTTGGAACTATGAACTGAACCACCACAAACTCGGCAAATTAATTAACCCAAATCAGCAGCAGGTAGCACCAATTTTCAGTCAATTTTTTCACATCACATTGCAACTTGAGGTGTTCTCGTCGCTAAAGAAGTGAGTGTATTCACCAGCTGGGGGAGGAGGAGGGTATGGATAGTATGGGGGTGGTGGGCCAGCTGGCATGTAATTCACAGCTGGTGGAGGCCTAGCATACATCATAGGCTGGAACCTCTCATTGCCCATTGCCCTTTGCTGGTTCATCACAGCTTGCAAGTATTGTTGTTGCTGGAAGGGGTTTCCAGGCATGGCCTCAGGCCCAGCTCCTTGGAAGTAGCCGGCCCCGCCTCCGCCACCACCACCATTCATCGGTGCTGCCGGCAGGCCTTGAACAGCAGGAATGTTGCCCATTTGGCTCATTGGCATGCCACCCATTGGCCCCATTGCCATGTTGTTCATGTTGGGCATCTGACCCATATTACCTCCTCCAGGCATGCCCTGAGGGCGCCCACCCATGTTGTGAAAAGCATTGCTCATAGCTTGAGCTTCACTCATTCCTCCACCGCCACCGCCGCCCTTTTTGCCCCCATTGGCGTTATTGATGTTTGGATTAGGACCACCCTTGTTAATTGCTCCACCACCATTTTTACCATCTGGGGGAAATCCCCCATTTTTGCCTCCATTTTTTCCACCTCCACCACCTTGATTTTGATTGTGATCTCCTCCACCACCCTTCTTTCCTCCTCCATTTTTACCCTCATTGTTCCCACCACCCATATTCACCTGAACAGGCACGGGCCCACCACCACCCTTTTTCCCATTACCCCCACCCCCGCCACCTCCATTTTGACCACCATTCCCACCCTTTTGGGCAGCATTCATATTCATCATCTGTGGATGGTTTCCATTCATCATCGCCATGATATTAGGCACCTTACCATTACCCATCACAGGTTTCATCTTATTGAGAGGATGATGGGGGTCATCCATGTCATCATCAAACTCATCATCATCATCATCATCATAGTCTTCATCATCAAGGTCATCATAATCATCATCACTTAAATCCTCATCCTCACGCAAGTTGAATTTCACAGCCTTCTGGTTGGGGTTTGGGGCTGGGGCCTTGAAAGGAGGCATTTGCATGCCCTTCAATTGGGGGAGGTTCAGATCTAACCCTTTCATTTGCTGAAGCTGCTGAAGCTGCTTAAGTTGCTGAAGATGTTGCTGCTGAAGTTGCTGCTGTTGCTGAAGTTGCTGCTGTTGCTGTTGCTGCTGCTGCTGCTGCTGCTGCTGCTGTTGTTGGCCTGGTTGACCAACCTTGGGCTGGTTGTTGCCACCACCACCCTTGGGCTGGTTGTTGCCACCACCACCCTTCTGGGCTTTGTTGTTTCCACCTTTGCCATTGTCGATTTGCATGTTTTTGAGCTGATTGGCCATGTGGCTCTGGTTGTTGTTGTTATTAGCCTTTGGCGCACCCCAGAGCTCTGCATGTTTGCCAGATTTTGCAAGCTTCTTAATGAGAATGGAAGGGTCTACATTTCCTGAGACAGTCACCTTCCCCTGCTCTGCATCTATGTCGGTGGTGAAAACTCCTAAAGAAAAAGGAAACACAAATTAACCCATAATTTCAAAAATAAAAAGATGCAAACTTGAAAGTTTTAGTATACAAGAAGAACAAAAATCTTCAGGGAAATGTGCTTCAGTACAGAGAAATATTAGTTGTCTGTGACAGAGTCAACTTAAAAACAGGGCTCTAACAAAATGGAGCATACCATCAATTTTCTGTAAGATTTTCTTCACTTTCTGCTTGCATCCATCACAGTGTATGTTCACTTTGAGAACACATTTCTGCATGTACAGATAACCCAAAGAGCAAAACAGAGTAAAGAGAAATATTCAAAAAGAGCAAAGCTTGCTTGAAATAAAGGGATAAGCAAGGCAGACAAATAACTTTAGAGAAAATTAAGTACATTTGAGTTCAAATGAAGCAAAGAATTAAGCACAGGGGAGTGAAGGAGTACCTGGATCTTCAAGAACTCTTCTTTACTCATAGCTGCAACTCAAATGCAACAAACACAAGGCTACAATAATGGAAACAGAGAAAAGGGTCGCAAATAGATCTAAGAAACAGAGAGGGTGAATTACAAGAGCTCGAGAAAAGGGTTGTCTCTGTTCTTTCTTTTTGGGACTTTTTTACAAGCGAAAAACACAGAGAGACAATGAGAGAAAACAATTGGGTCCAAGTCTCTCTGAGCAGAGAGAAAGTTTTAAGACCCAACAAGGTTCAGTCTTTGAAGAAGAGCGAGAGAGAGAGAGGGGCTCAGAAGCGGTGGGTAGACATTACACTTCAACGGGCATCTCTGCTTCCTCTATTTCAGGGCAAGAGTGAGATGGAGGTAGTGAGCTAAAACAAAGTGAAAAGGAGACTGACAGAGAGAGAGAGAGAGAGTGATGCCTCCAAGGCTTTCATTCTTTTCTTTTGGGCCTTTATTTATGTATTTTCCATCCCTACCATACACACAGAACAGACTGTAACTTACTACATAATTAGAAGTAGCCAATAGGCATGTGGGTCAAATTTGGCTTGGCTTGGAAGCCAACTTGTGAGGCTTGGCTTGAGCCAAAGGTCAGCTTTGGCTTTGGCTTGACCCTGGTGGTGAGTCGTGAGTCGTGAGTGGTGAAAGAGGAGGCTCAGATTTGTTTTTAATATTTTATAATTATTATCAGCAGATGTGAATGAACTCTGTCAGATTTCCTCTCCCCAAATTGGGTGGTATAATAAATATTGTCATTAAATAGGATCTTGTTTCCTTCCTTCTATCTTATTTAAATTTTTACCTGATTCTTGTGCTTCCTTGTCTACATTCATCTGTCCACCCTAAATTACCATAATACCCTCTTAGGTTGAAAGGAAACTTGAGCTTGGCAAAACCTTTTTACCTCTCCAGTGGTGAAAAGATACCTGGGTTTTGATCTTTGTCAATTCTATCCAACACCATTGAGTAATGACCTCGCATTGCGACCTTCTCCCAAATAGTTTCGATGTGGAAAATATATGTACAAAACATACCATGTAATGGAAATATTCAAATAATGAAGACAAATGCCATTCTCGTTCTCATCTTACGATGTGATTTGATGGTCGGAACTATTGATCTTCAAAGCTATCCTTCAAAAAACATGCATAAAGGACTTATTTAATTAGACTCACATCTAATTTAAAGTTCGACCAAGGGTGAGAAGTTAGATGTTGGTCATCGTGGTTTGGATCATTGATTGTAATGATTTGGTGTTTAAACAAAGAAAAAAGAAGGAAGAGTATAGCATAAGGTCACCAAATTCATAAGGATACAATATAACAGGTGAAAGAGTCTAAACAACGATTAGATCAAATTCAATTTTCACTTTACATGATTTTTTTCGAAAAAGTACCAAACATTGAAATATTATATAATTGAATTTATGAATAAACTCTTTGTCCATCCTAAAAAGGAAAACAGTTTGTAGACACCGGGTACATACTATTTTCTTATTATCTCTCTCATTATGTGATAGGTGAGGTGATGAGAGAAATAGCGAAAAAAGGAATATATGCACTCAAAGCACGCAAGTTTCTCCTCCCAAAGAACGACGATCTATTGATCATCAAATAACAACTTCAAAATTGTTAACAATGTCTCTTGAGATTGTAAAACTTTTAAATAAAGATAAAGAAAGAGATGGAGAGAAAATAAGATGAAATAAATGACACAAAGGTGGTGTACTATGCATCGTATTGGTTATGGCATGAAACTTGTAATCTAAAACCAAGATCTTCATGCAAATATTTCTTTTTGGCATTGGAAATGATTTCTAAACATGGAGAATTGATATTGACACGGGTTTTCTTGGTTTGAGATAAAAATTCAAGGAGATCGATTCATTTGGTTGTCATGCATAGCATTTTGATAATATCTGGTACGTCCTCCACATGCACTACTTGCTCGAAAATTTGGGCCAAGATTGTCGTTACCACCACATTTCCACGTGAGAAGAGATGGGTGAGTTGAAGCTTGAGTTATAATATAATTTCGTGTTACATGACATTAACCGATAGAAGAAGAAAAACATAAAAGGCTATTCCAAATTTGAATTCCTCTTCTCGGAAAAAAAAAAAAAAAAAATCTAGAATCAAATCTATGATCTTCCATGCAAAAATGACATTCTACTACGGGGAAAAGATAAAAGTTCGTAGCCTTTTTGTGCTCATATCATTCATCTTCCCCAAAATTATTGCTAGCTAGTTGCTAGTATACCAACTAGTAGAAAATTTCTTTTCATGAGGAAGAGTTGCCAAATTTGGCTTGTGGTTGGTTTAATGGAAGATGCATTATTTATGATATGTGGGAAAACTTGGAAGAAAAAAGAAAAAGAAAAGGTGAAAAACGCTTTAGAAACTACCTACGGAATTGGTATATTTCCATATGGTAAGGAAATTGTGAGCATTGGCTGTCATATAAGCTTTTTCAGAAAGAAACTAAGCTAGCTGTTGGTCGGGTTTATGCAACGCTAATAATAAAGTTCTTTTGGTTTTTTCTTTTATCCTGCCCTACGTTTACAGCAATTAGGTAAAAGAAAAGCAACAAGAGGGCCACAAGCAGGGGCGAAGCCAATTAAGGCCTAGGAGGGTCATATGACCCTTCTGACCCAATGGTAACAGTGTACATATTATCTTATTTACTTGTATAATTGAACTTATTCTAAAATATTTATGTAGAAAAACAATGGATACTTAAGATTTTAGGTTATTAATCTATTATCTCATAGTTTTATTCTCATGGCACATCCTTGTATGCATTTTTCTTCTCCTCTAAACCATCCTAGTCCAAGTCTGGTGGTGGTATGGCTTTTCCATTTATCTTGGCTAATAATGTTGACCCTCCTTGAGAGAATTCCTGGCTACGCCACTGGCCACAAGCAAAGCCCCCTTGATGCAGATGAATCACGCTTATGGGGCACCCCCTTTTCCTGAGGATGCAAATCATTGCTGTCCTTAAAAGCTTAAACTGGTGATAATAAAACAAACCCTTGTTGCTTTTCTCTCTTTAGCTTCCTTTTTATCCCTTTGAAGAGGTAACTTTACCAGTAAAAAGATGTTTGAACGGTGACAGAGGGCCTTAACCCAATGCCTTTCCTGTTCTAATTCAAACAAAGACAAAGAATTGGTTTCAAAAACATTGATTGTGTTTCTGAGGTTGGGTTTCGGAGTCGGTAAAGGTTTAAGCAAAACCATGTTCTATTAGCAAAAGTGGAGAAGAACTTGTATATCTCGAGGATAACATTGTTTTGCTATCTCGAACCAATCGTGTTTTGCCAATGAAAAAGTTATCACGCGTTGCGGAACATGCCCTGTAATATATAAGTTTTTCTTGCAAAAGTGAGATCCTAAGAACAAATAAAAAAGGTTGAAAACTAGGCTTTCCATTTAACCTCCATACACACAGAGACAGTAAAAGCAACGCGGCAACACTTCATAGCAGAATGGTGTAGTGTGTGATTTTGAAAACTAAATAACATGGGGCTTTATTGAATGATGTCAAGTGGGTAGGCTAAGTTTGGGACTTTGATATTACATCATTTTTTGTCACAAAGGGTCTCAAAAAGAAAAGACTTGGGCGGCCATGCAATGCTATTGCCATTTATGCAGGTGGTGTCACATGAAGCTCCACATGGCCTCTGGGATAGATAGTGATTGATACGAGAAATGAGGATGAGATTTATGGAGATCATTTATTCGATTCACCTGCAAATGTAACTAAAATGCTTGCCCACCCACATGGTTTCTGCAAATGCTTACTCGTTTTAACCCTAGATTTTTTGTCTATAGGGAAGAATAATGGAGCTGTTGGTGTTAAGATGTTGACTTTTCACTATCAAGGAAAGCCTCTAACTTTCGTACAATTTGAATTTTTTTTTTTCGTGTGATTCATTCTACTCGCAAAGATTCATCTATAATTTAACACTTTCCAGAATAGCAAATGCCCTTCTGGTGATTATGCTCAATGAGTAAGATGCCAATAATAAAACCCAAATGATATAAGCAGTTGCAGCATTATCAAATTTAATGTATTGATGAAAACATTTTAACAGATTTTTCTTGTTCTTTTTCACCAAAACTTCTTGTTGGAGTTACATGCAGTGCAGCAGACACATTTTTCAAGCTCTACAGAAAATCAATTCTTAGGACAAGCATTTTGGAAAGATATCACTAAGTTACAAAGTTGAATATATACAGTGCTTAATGGACTGGACAGGCAACATTAGAAAAGAATATAGAAAAAGAGGGTGGTGATATGGGATTTTAAGTCTAACTTTTACTGCAGGCAATTAGCACTGTAAGCATATGGATTAAAAGGATAATACCGAAACAGCCGGTGATTATATAAACAACTAACAAAGTGGGATATTACCAGCGATCAACACTATTATAGCAGAAAGAAGTGAAAACAGGAGGATTATGACAGCTTTGGACTAAAATTCTTCCCCCAAGAATTTTCACCATGTGAAGAAACGAAATAAAGCCAATGGTCATGTATCCAACCAACATGAGAAATTAGTCTCCTAACTGGCCACATATACGAATAACAAAGCCAGTTCTATACAACTCTGATGGTCTCACAAATTTTTGTCCATGGTGAATTCACAGTGGTGTGATCAAGTTAAAAAGAAGACTAAAGCTAATATATAAATTTAACTGTAGTCCCTCAAGATGGACAAGATGTGATTCTCTAAAGAGCCTAACACACATAAACACAGACATATAAGCAATAACGGACTGAAGCCAAATACAGGAGGGATGTTCAATAAGATGCAAATAACATCCTCTCACGGCCCACCTGAGATTTATATAGATTCTTAATTTGTCCCTTAAAAGATAACTTCAATGGAAAATATTCCCTCCCAGACTCTTTTTCAGCTGTATCCCAGAGTGAAAAAGGTCCCTCAGACCCAGAATGTTTCTCCTATCCAGATGCCCCAACCCCCAGACCTAGAATGTTCTTCATTCTCTTTCTTGACATACAGCTCACCATACTCCTGGCTAACCCATTTGTACACACACAAAAGCAAATATATGTATAGAATCTATGGATATCATAGAGACTCAACGAAAGAGGGGGAAAGTTAAGAGTACACTCTTCACCCCCTTTCTTCTTCTCTCCCAAGAAAAGAAAAGGGTGAGAAGGGTGCATAAAAAGCATGAAAATTGAGAACTTTAAATTAAATACTGTATAACTCAAAAACTTCAAAAAACATCTGATGCATTAGAGGAACAGGAGGTCTGGTGGAAAGTTTTTCAGCCATCTCTTTGAAATATGTAATTTGACAAGAAGGTTCCTTAAATGTAATGAAGGAAATCAGACCCACACTTTTAACTTGTCATTTGTTTTTTGAAGTTCTATACAAGTTGCCTGTGTAGGAAACTGTTGAAGAAAGCTTGTGGCTCACACACACCACGTGTATAATGGTTAAGAAAGTTTTTTCTTGGAGAATCAAATTTGAGTAAGCTATGTAAGATAATCACATGCATATTAGAAAACATCGCATCAATTACAATATACAAAACAAAACAAAAATGCATTTATACAACAGGTGAAAGCACACATAAAAGAAGTCAATAGCCATACCACAATCCACATAGTATGGAGAAAAAAAGTATCTTCATTGACGACTTTTATTTATGTCGATCCCTATGAGTTCCTCAATGGGTTGACGGCAGATAGGGCATTTATTGGATTGAAGCGTCAACTCTTTTGCACAATCGCTGCACATACACTGGAAAAGACAAATAAAATGAGAATAAGAAACTGTAGTCTTAAAAGTGAAAAGCAAAGGAATAGAGGTGTTTATCCTAGCTTGCAATGTTGTATACAATTCTTGGAGTTATGAAGGACTCAAAACTTTAATCAAGAATTTGATTTCTCATCATCTAGAGAAAATACATTTAGGGTAGTTCAAAAGAAATTTGAAAAAGAGATGATAAAAACCAGGGTACCATGTTAGTGACCCAACCATCCAATGCTCTCACTCCTACTGATACTTTAGCAACCACTAAGATGAACTAAGAAAACTTGAAGGTTAGCAGTAATCTCCTCTAGGACCAACTAATGGTAGATGGTGATCAGATGAGTCAAGCCCATGTGCCGCGAAGAGTTCATTCACAAGACACATGCTCGAGCACAATGTGCTTGAGCCTTCCTGATCATTATTCTTAACAGCATTTCTACCATATGGTACTAGTGCAGATTCACCAGCATAATCTAAGGTAATTAGCTCTCTCTCTCAATATAATTATCTAATCTTAGACAAAGTCTCACCATATGTCGACAAGGTAGCACAGCAGTGTCCTTAGGTTCAGTCATGCATATCACACACTCCTTCCCAGGGTCATTGTCATCAAAGCCTTCCACTGTCGAGCTTGCTATTCCATATATCTCACGTAGCTCATAACGAACTTCATCAATCCACAATATCTGCCTAATTACTCTCACTTGGAAATGGTCACCATTGTTCTTTTCTAGTACAGCTTGAGTAATCTGCATACGAGGGGATTTATCTGGGGTAGGCTCAACAATATGCTCATCTGTTGAATGAGGTGGAAATGTTTCAGCAGATATTACAAGCGGAAATACATCTTCTCCAGGTGATGGTTTTGAAAGATCATCCAACTCAAAGAAACCTAAATCAATGCCTGTTCCTGAGGGCTGACGAAATTTTTGCCCGGAACCCTTCTGAAAGGGGACTCTCACTGGCACAAATGCTTCAGGGAATAGTGGAACAAACCTACAGTCTGGCTCTTCCTTGGCAAAGTAGAACACTGTAATGCTGTCAATAAGAAGACATGGTCAGATAAACAGAACATGATATACCCCATAAGAAATGAAGATCACAAAAGCACTGATAATTAGAAACAAAAAAGAACCAATAGCCTCTGCATAAGAAAATGGAAATCATTACTTATAACCATGAAGGACTACTAGCCATGGTCTTTACAGTTAGAGAACCATGACTGTGGCCAATAAGCATGTGATATAAGTGGAAACCACTTATGTAAGCTATATATGGCATATACATAGGGTGCGTGCTACATACATGCATAACCTTGCTGACTGGCTATAGACAGTTGCTCAGCAATAATATGCAGCAATCAAAACACCAATTTTTATATAATGCTACTTTTGGATGGTAACACTGGTTGCATATCAGTTGATATTATTAACCTCTAGATATAAAACAATGCCAATAAAAGAGGCAGGGAAATTAGCCCATTGGGACCACAGATAGTGTGGACACCAATTGTAAAGAGTTATCTTAAAAAAAATGCCTTCCACAAATTTTTGATACAAAACTTAAAATGAAAGCACAAGAACATATAGACTCAATTATAAAGATAAAAGCAGTACTTTACATAGTGCTGTCTTCAAACCTATGAAATACTTGATGAAAACAACATAACATTAACTGCATCTTACTTTGGTTACTGCTTATAGGTAAGGTAATGCCAGCATGACCTCTTAATCGAGAATCCAAGATAAATAACAGAAATCTGGAAAACACTGATAGAAAAGCTATAGCCCAAACACTTGATTACAGTCAATCCTATCCCCTCCAATCTCTACTTCCTCTTTCTTTTTTTTATAAAGAAAATCTCTACTTCCTCTTAAGAGCTGTTTAACAAACAAAACCAAGAAAATGTAAGCCCTTATATATGATAGGGAACCTTCCTATGGAAGAGAAGGGGCACCCATACCTTCTTAAGGTAGATAAAAACCTAGAGAATCTATTGTAGAGCTAAAATATCTGGGAAAAAAATTCACTTCAAAGAACCAAATGACAACCAATACTAATGTGAACTTGTTTGAACTTTGAAGCATCAATTCACCATTCTGAAAAGGAACCTTAGACGGATGTAGCTAATTTCTTTGTAATGGTCATGTCCACTACTGTCATCCAACCAACAGATAAAACACCTGAAAAAGCGAAATTCATGGGCTTCATGTGTTTTAAGGCCTCCCATCAGCAATTACATCATCCAAAGACTCAACTATGAACATTAAGTAACAATCATTTCGTAAGTCCCACTTCTTATCATAATTTCAAACACTTAGCTAATCAATATAATTGCAGTAATGCATTACATTTCTCTTCTTCCATCTCTCATCTTCCTTACTTAGTATGAATACCCTCTCTCTAATTAATTGCTAGGGAAACTCCATCTCAGCTAACCCAAACTGGGATGAACCTTTCGTATTCTCAGGTCCGAAAAGCTGATAGCTTTGAGATCCAAGACCCAAACCATTTCTTGTCCACAGCTTCTCAACAAGAATATGGATCAATCAAAACACTCATAGGCACTCAAATCATCACAAGCCTCAAGAATATGGAACAATTCAATAATTCAATGAGTGAAAGAAGACCTCAATTTGCTTACCTCCCATCATACATGGCATCAAAAACGAAAGAAACCAAATGTTGATCAGGGTTCAGCTCATCTATCTCAAGCCTCAATGTGTCCTTATGCACGTTGACATCGTTCTTCACCTTCTTGGCGTTCTGATGCTCAACGTGAGGCGGAGGAGGCGGCACGGGGCCCACGGGAGGCCGAATTGCGGGCCACCCATTAGCCTGATTGGCAGCATAATAAGGCTGGTAATTGTAATTGTAACTGAAGCGACCCATGGCGGAATTGGCATGGTTGCATGAACTGTAGTGGCCATAGCAGTAATGGGTTTGAGGTGGAGGAGGAGGAGGTGTAAGAGGAAGAGGGTAGGCGGGATAAGGACCTCTGGGTTGTTGAGCGTAAGGGGTGGCGGTATTGACATATGGGTAGTTACTATTATTTGCAGAAAAAGAAAATGAAGAAGAAGAAGATGAAGAAGCAAGCAGAGGACCAGGTGGTGGTGGAGGTGGAGGTGGCGGTGGTGGTGGAGGAGGAGGAGGAGGAGGTGGTGGAGGAGGAGAGAGAGAGGGATGGTCTGAGGAGTAATAGTGATGAGAATTTGCGATGTATTGGGGTTGAGGTGGTAGTTGTGGAGGTGGGTTCTGATAATAGTTGTTTCTTCTTCGGTTGCTACTCCATGAAATCCCCATTTTTGAGAAATGGGTTGGGGAAGAAGGTGAAAACTTTGATTGAGATGAAGAAAACAAAAATGGGTTTTGGGAGACTTGGTCTGTGGACCGTGGTACTGTAGAAGACTGTAGCAGAAAGAAGAAACAAGATCGCGTTTTGTTCGCGTGAAGAATCAATTTGTGTATAAAACGACAGACACATTTTGCGACGATTGGAAATTCCGCGGGGTTATAGAGAGAGGCATCAGTTGCGACTTGTTTTCGGTCTGTAATTCAACATTTCTGACTATTTTTATTTCTTTTCCTAATCTCAGTTTCATCTATTTGAATGAAACTTGTAATCAAATATTTGATTCATTGGTCTATAATTCAACATTTCTGACTCAAATTTTTTATAAATAATTTTATATCTCAATTTCATCTATTTGAATGAAACTTGTAATCAAATAGTGATTCAATTCTTACTTTTCTTAGGGTTGAATCAATAGATTTTTTGGAAGGGGTTCATTTTTTTATGGCTTTTTGAAGGGATTAGTTTAACATAAGTAAAAGAATGCTTATCTGGCCTGGTCAGACAACATAGAAGCTTCTTTGAGTTCAAGCTTTCTACACTAATATAATAAGGTTGATCATGGATTTATCCTCATGTTCAAGCCTGGCACTTTACAAAGAAATAAAAATAATAATAATAATGGGCCTCTAGTTTAGGAAAGGCCCGGTCTACTAGGCATAGAAGGTTGTGTCCATCACCGTCATTTGTGGGCTATGCCTTTTTATTTTATTAAACAATTAATTTGGGACCATTTGTGATATGTGCGTGAATCTCGGGTGTATGAGTAAATTCTCTTAATTAATTGAACTACAAGCCCCTTGCGTAAAGTTCTAATTTTTATTGTAAGGATCATATAGCTTAAGTGGTCAAGAGCAGTTGCTTCACCCAAGGTCTTAAGTTAGTTAATACGATACTCTTTCATAATATAATTTAACCAAGCGTTACCTTAAAAAGAGGCTATTTTCTTGTTAATTGACCCTAATTTTTAACTCAATGGTTATTAATTTCTTAGTACCAAACACAAGCATGAGAAGGCAACTTATTTTTGGTATTGTTTGTATATAGAAATGTTTACTTCTATCTTTTTCCTTTGTTTTATTTCTTGATCTCAAATTGTACAAATCCTTGTAGAATGACATAATTTTGTTTGCTCTGTGGACCAAGTAGCTGATATGAACCTAGAATGACATGATCTGAATATCTGAACACGGACACAACACCATTGTTAAGCGGCTAAGAATTGAAGCCTTTGTTTCAACGATTTCATTTTGACTTCTACCAAAATATTTTTGGCTTGAAGTCCTTTGACAAAAAGAACCCAACAACAAATCAATTTTGAAAACACAAAACCAATAGGTTAACCAATTGGCTCGAAACCGGCAGCAACCCTTGAATAGTTGAATTCAACAAGAAGAAAAGTCTGTGGCTGGCAGCTGTTCATAAACAGAAATTATATAGTCATCTTCCACAGCAAAAATTACAAGACAAAGGTCTGCTGCAAGGTCTCTTTCTGCATTTGTTTATTTATTTATTTTTCTTGATGGCCAAACATCACATTGATAAAACCATATTTATCCAACAGATGCAACAATTTCAATCAGTATATAATACTACAATGTTACCTTCTGAAATCTTAAAAAACACACAATAAAAGAAACAAAAAACAAACAAAACCAAAGAGGGATGAAAACATGCTTTAGTAATGTTATCACCAACACATTACATACAAACTTACAAACAGAATAAAATCTCATCAGCAAAAATCTGGCCTGGGTTTCTTGCGAACCGATATGCAGCCTCTTTGATGATCCCTAAAGATTCTGATCTCACAATAGTCTCTGAGGTCCTCAAGGCTAATATATTGCTGCTTGACCATTCTCAATGTGTCACCACCACCAGTGTCATGAATCCAAACATAAGGGTGGCAAGTCTCATCATAGTAATAGAGCAAGCTCTTCATGCCACCACTCCCAATCTCACCACCTCCAGGCATATAGGCTTTGTATATGCTCTTGCATTTCAGCCTCTTTGAAGAGCCTGGTTTTATTGTGTGAACTTTTTTCAGTATAGAACCAACTCTTATTTGCAGCTCCAGAGGCTTGTCACACAGGTTCCAGATCCTTGTCCCAAAACCTGAGGCTTGTTGAGTATGATCCCTGCATCCATCAAAACAACCCCCAGTTGGGAAAATGCCAAATCTGGGCATCTTTGCTTTGAGGGCCTTCAAGTGTTTGGTCACCCTGGATTTAAAGACAACATGCATTTTTTTTGTGTTGCAGAAGATTCACTTCACTCATATATTTGACATTTGTAATCCATATATAACCTACATGGGCCTATACCCCCATTAAGTCAATTCATGATACTTTCTGATATTCTTGAATGGATGGCTGTGATTAGTTGATCTCTGACCTAACCAAGAGGGCGGTCATCACTTTCTGCAGTTGTGATTGTGTGACACTACATAGCTGATGCATGGAGTATTTGTATGAATTGTACCATAGAAAGATTTAACATGATAGAATATTTTTACCCCTTCCATTAAGGAACTGGTAGGGTCTCCCAAGGGCCCAAAATTCAACACAAGACAGTGGGAAAGTTGAGATATGGAGACAAAATAAACAAATGAAAATGCTGAAGACTGCTTTTTCTTTGTTTGGAGAGGGAGAAAGAGATAAAGTGAAGTGTGCCCACACATACAAAGCTTAATAATGAGGTCTCATGTATATGATGTTGCTTCCCATTTGGTCATAGCAGCAACTGCTTACTTTTGATTTACTCCTGTTCAAGTTTCCAAGTAAACACCTTTTCCCTCCCAAAACTGCTCCCATTTCTATAAGCATATAAAATCCCTGGTAATTTGGACCACAAGTAGATTAGGACTTCTCACATGGCTTTTTGAGTGGGGTGGTGGGGTGGTGTTTGTGCTGGTACATTACAAAGCCTAAAAATATGTTACAGGAGCTTCTGCATTCATTCTTGTCAGAACAAACATATTGAAACTTCAGACTCACCTACCCAGCACAATATTTTCCACTACCCAGCACAATATTTTCCACCATGACCCACATTGTGGCTCTCACATTGTCATATCCAACAAATACATTACTTCAGCATCAGGGCAAATCCAATCTTCTGTTTCTCACGTAACGTTCGGTGCAGAAAGAAAATTTATTATAAACTAACGGTAGGAGTCACCTATTATAATCATCTGCTCACACTTGACTTATAGTGAGCTACAAATATTTTTAAAGACTAGGGATCCCTATGCTAATCGCAAATCACGACTACGTGCAGGGATCGTTTCGCTATACTATCTAGGGAGTAGATAAACTAATCGCTCAATTTACATCAAACCAACCATTCAAGGCAAAGGACTCACAAGAATGATCTCAATGATTTTCTAATCTTTTATTTCAAGGTGAAAAGACAAAGCTACAGTCAAATAATACAATCTTCATGGTCAAATAAGCCACATTTGTCCAAAATTACAATCTAAAATATGGGTAAACTGTACAGGGAATGAATAAAAAGTACCAGATGCTGGAGTATTAAATAGGGCATAGGCCCTTTGAAAGAAGGTAGGTAGAAGAAGAATTTACAAAGAACAGGGATTTCACTTTTCATGATTGTCTTCAGACGGGTCTATCTTGATTAAAAGAGGTTGGTTGAGATGCGCAGGTGCTTCAGCGACAACAGGCAACTCTGGTGTAGCATTGATATCAATATCCTCATTTTCAGCTAAAGCTTTTTCCAGAGCAGCCTTGGCAACTCTTGTTACACAAATCATTAGAATCACTGCAAACAAGCCAAACAAAAAGAAAAGGAAGACAACTGAATACTTCAAAACTTCAATATAGGTACAGAAACTTCTATTGCAAAAATAATATTTACTATCACTATTACGATGAGTATAAAACTAAAAGTACAATTTTAAACCAAGTCTTTCTTATTCACCATTTTCAATATTGACAATTTCACTTAGTCCATAATTTTCTTTTGGGGAAAAATCAGAAACTACCCTTGAATTCTGACTCAAGTTCCTATGTCTTCTCAACTTTAAATCCATCAATATCTTTCAAATTTTTGAGTTTATTTATTTCTTATTTCTTATTTCTTATTGTCATATAGCCTCCTCTGTTATCTCGGCTAGTCAAAATGCATCATACAAGGAAACTGATAACAATAATCAATGAGTAACATGCATGTAAAAGATGCAAAATGACAATGCCCCTAGAATGAGATGATTCCCTCTCTCTCGCTCCTCCAAACCCCCCACCTCCATCTAGATAAACCCTTTATTTTAGGTTTTCTATTTTTTTAATGTTAATAGTCCTTCACACAGTAAATAACTTTGAATATATAGTCCTTCACACAGTAAATAACTTTGAATATATGATCGTCTTTCTTTGCCCACTTATCAAGCAACCATACAGAGATTTGTAATTTAGAATCTTCAATCTATGCACCCTCTTTCATAGAAAAACACAAAAATCACCTCTAATCAGAAAACCTCAGCATACCGTTATCCAGATCATAACTAAAATCATAAAAATTAGAAAACCTCTTCTTTTCATGAAAGTATATTGTCACCCAATCTCATGCCCACCTTCATCAATTACATTCACTTCACAACCCCATTATAGTGGTAGTCTCAAACTTTCTCAGTTCACCATCTCCCCCAACCCAAATGCAAGACCAAAAGAATTCCCCTTTCCAATCAATTTCACCTCACACTCACTAGCCAAAGTCCCTCTACTATTGTCTTCGGGGGCATGATTTGGAAACATCACATTGCAATGACCGAGACTACCAATCTTGACTGGGAGTTCGGGCTGGGGATAGTGGCAGAAGATTTCTTATATTTCTTGGGAGAAGATTGGGTGGTGACCTTAGGTTGGTGGCCTTTGGTTGGAGAGGCAAAGAAAGTGGAGAAAGAGGTTGATAACTATAAGAGAGCATATGAGGATTCCGATGACCAGCAGATGGAGGAGGCTAAAGATTAAGGTGGGTTGGAGAGCTGAATTTTTTGGCGGGAATTACAGCTTTGAGCTCATAAATGCTACATTGTACATTGACCATGTTAATGGGAAGGGAGAGAGATTAAGGAGAACATGAGAGACTTTCAACTCCTGTCAATACAACAACACTGACATTTCCTACTTAAGAGTGTGCCAAAGTCCAAAAATTATATTTCCCTATCTGCTTATTTCGTTCTTCCTTGTTTCAATAACATTATTTGTATCTTAAGCTGGAAAAACGAGATCATGTTATGATAGTAAGAACTCAAACATCTTTGTCTAACACAGCAATTCCCATGCTCCCACCCCACTAAGAAGGAAGAAGGTGGCCCTAAAAAAAGGCTTGTGTGTGCTTGTTGAGATGTTGCAACTTACCAGATACTGCGAGGCCCAATATGATAAAAGCCTGCATAGATAATATAAAAGAGTGAACATTTATCAGGAAAAAAACGAAAACAGGTGAAGAAACACTACTATACATATCCCAAAGCCTAATTCAAAATTAAATTGTGCTCTCTGAGAGCTTTATATGTCCATAACAAACAGTTATGATACAACCTTTGGAACATGATACTCACAACATGGTCCATGGGTCCTTAGTAAACCATGTCGAGGTGATATCAATTTGGATAAATCACATAATTACAAGCAGTTTCGAAGAGAAAAAGATGAGATAGCTCTTACCCAACGGGTCTTTGAAAATTCACCCCATCCATGGGTCACATCAGAAAGATCCTTGAGAGTTGTTCCAACATATACTAGCGCAAATGTTATTGGCTGTATGAGAATCAATATCAAACACATTAACATCCCAATGAAACTAAATCTCTCTCTCTCTCTCTCTCTCTCTCTCTCTCTCTCTCTCTCTCTCTCTCTCTCTCTCTCTCTCTCTCTCTCTCTCTCTCTCTCTCTCTCTTATAGCAAGATGTTGGGATAGAATCACAAAAAAAGTAGTGTCTCGAGGAGGGTGAAGAAAATACCATCATTCCTAACCAGGAAGCTAGCATGTATTGTCCTATTGGAACAGGAGTCACAGACAAGAGGTAATTTAACATGTTGAATGGGAGTAAGGGAACAAGACGAAGCAACAAAACAATCTGCAGAAAAAATTAAACAAGCAATATCAACATTCGTATTTTTTAATATAGATAAAAGTCATTTTACACTCTAACTAATTCCACTACTTCCTTGTTTCATTCTTCACCACTTGGAAAACAATAAGTTGGGGTAAATTAATAAGATAAGAAGCACATGGAAACACCAGTAAATGTGCATGCTAAAAATGTCAATTCACTTAATAAGGTCAGATATGAATCACCCAAACCTTAAATCCAGATCTCCGAATTGCAATTGCAACTGCCCGGAACTGAGGATAATCCTTCAACCTAGAAACAACAAATGATCTCCCAATCTGTATGGAAATTCATGAATAAGATAAAGAAATAAAAACATGAAAAATACACACACATTATGACCAATAGGACACAAACAAAATATTTACATATGAATGAGGGAGAACAGATATGAGAACTTAATACACCAAGAGGTAAGATTGTTTTTTTTCTTTCAGAAACTCAAACACTAAGAAATATACAATGAGATCTCAGAAACTAACAGTTCTGCCAAGAAGGAAGGCGGCCCCTGCACCTACAGTGGCTCCAATTGAGTCGGCAACAAAGCCCACAGGTAGCCCAAAAAGATAACCACCACCAAGCTGAAATATTTAAATGAGGAATCACATAAGGGTGCAAATGCAATTTAATCAGGAATTCTTTTTGAATTTTTCTCTGTGTAACAAAAGAAAAAGGGAGGCAAAACAAGAATGAACTTCAGACCATGGGCTTGATGTTGCAGACTATAATAGTAAAAGAAAATTTTAGATGAAGTAGGCAAGTTATATGATAGATCATTATTCTACAATAATTACAGGTGGTGTAACAACAATTGCTAAGACATCGGACAAATGCTTACGGTAAGTACTGAAGCTGGTACTGCCAAGACTGTTAGTGGAATGTATGCAACAGCCCTGCATGTTACCCAAAGAAATATAAGTTGAAAGGTAAACAGAGGCAGTCTGTTACTGTTCACCAGTAAGTCATCTTTGAGAACAAATTTAACATGTAGGAAGTCTGTTACTATGACTAACTTTTAATAGTACAACTAAAATGATGACAGCAATCAAAATGAGACATGAACATGATTATTAGTCAGGGCCAAAACCAAGGAAAAAACGATTTTGTAGAATAAAATGGTACAATTGCACATATATTACAGTGCTACAATTTACTTACAGAACAAGCGGACCCCAAGGACCAAGATCCTGCTCAACCCATAATAAGAAATCCTTCAAAATCTGCAGGTAGTAGTTATTTTATCAGTCAACAAATAGGACCATATTCAAATAAAAGATTTTGGTATCAGCTTCATAGCCAAAATTTTGGGCTAACAAAAGTCTCAAGGAAGTGATCCACAACATAAACCTCCTATAGCAGCTGACAGAATTTAAGCAATTAAGAAAGAGAAGTCCTACTGCATTGTCACATTTTAAACTAAAGGGAAAACTGAGATTGTGGGGAGGCTATAAAGCAACAAAGCAACATCCATATTAATATTCAAATGACATAAAATCTAGTTAGAAATGAACAAAGAATCAAATTCAGCCCAGCATTTTAGTCATGCTTGAAAGCATAATCCCAGTTTCCAACCCATCAAATTGGGCTCGTCCCCCAAATTCCATTCTAACTTAACTGTCAATGTCAGAAACATGTAAACTACCAAAGCATAGCTCTAATGGAAGAAACTATATTCTACACGACTGCAGCCAAACCCAAAATCCCACCAATGGTCTGCAGACACACCCCCCCTCCCCCCTCCCCCCAAATACCCCAACTCGAAATGTAAGACCTACCCAATAATTCAATTAACAAAAAAAGATGCATACCCAAATCAAACAGCCAAAAGAATAACGCTATAATTCACAAAATCGAACAAAAGGCACAAGCAAATCATCCAATTCGCAAAACCGAAGAAACTCACAAATTGAGCTATCAAAAAATGGAAACAAAACAGACCCAGATAAGAAAATCGAACCTTTTCAACAGGGAGAGTAAAACAAGCAGTGGCTACAGCGGCCACAAGGAGGAGGAGGAGTGTGATCCTGAGCGCAGAACCCCAAGTGAAAGCCATAGAGAACCTTCGACGCCAAGGTCTACACTCCTCGTCGTCGTCGTTGTATATAGGTTGCTTCAACGACAAGCGAGGCCTCAAACCTCCAAGGTTTGCCAGATTTGATTTGGCTCCAAAAAGACGTAAGCTTCCGCTCTCTTTCTTTCTGGGTACCACTGTTTTTGTTTTGTTGTGTTCTTATCTTTATGTATGTCTGATTGATTGAGAAATCTTTTTTTGTTTTTCTTGATGGGAGAACAATTTGGGAATTTCAGAGATGGGATTTGGATTGAGAATGAGAATGAGTTTGATGAAGAGCAGATCAGCAGGCACAAGTCCTATAAAAATTGTTATTTAATTGATTAATATTGTGATCATCTCTGCGTCTGTGTGTGTTGGTGGAGATTAAACGTTTGGTGAGTTATTTCTGGAGTTTGCTTCTGAATCCTTGTGAATTATTTAACTTATCAATGTGGCATGTTTTTGGCAAACGCGTTACTGCCTTCCTTTTTTTTTTTTTGGGTTCTTTTCAATATTTCCTTTGCATTTCCTTTTTACTCCTATAAAAAAAAAAAGAGTTTTACTTGTTATTTAAAAGTCAAAATAATTAACCACAAGGTGTGGTGCGGTTAGCAAACTGCCACTTTCAGCTAGTGAGGTGCCTGGTACTTCAATGGCACAGGTTCAAAACTCGTTGGAAGTGCTTTGTGATAAGGGGCAAGCCAAATCCCGAACGGAAAGTAATCCCACCCTTCGAGTGTGGGGACACTTTATGGTATTTACCCAAAAAAATCAAAATAATTGCAAGGAATTACCAAAATATATAATAAAAGAAAAATATAATATTTTGTCACAATGTTAGAGATTATGTTCAGTGTGTAAAATTTATATAAGCATAGAAATTCTAATGATGAGTTTAAAGTGAGGAGGCTATTTGAGGAGGTCAATCTCATCATCAATAAATATAAAGAAATCATAGGACTTAAAATTTTTAAATATTTTGATGGTGGGATTGGCCTCCTCAAATAGCCTCCTCTCTTTAAACTCCTCATTGTAGTCTCTCTCCAGACACTTGCACTTCAAAGATGGTTCTGTGCTATAAATGGGCTGGACATTATTCACTGAAAGATGGTTTGAGTTGGGTTTCTCCCTTCTCATGCTGGCTCTGCATTTCAGGACAATTTGATCCTCAACTTCTTATTGGGGGCAAAATGGAACATAGAACAGCCCAAAGCTGACCTGCCTTCAAGATTGACTATGGCGCAGATGCAAATATCTTTCATCAATTTTACATTTGTACCATTTTGGAGTGTTACATAAGAAAAAAATAAGAAGCAATTATAATGGAACATTCTCCAATAACCATTTAAGTTAAGGATTGGTTACATATTTCTAATCTCGATCAATGGATTGCATCTCATTAAATGTATTGGTAATCTCTTAGACGCAATCCAATTGCCGAAATTAGAAATATGTAATCAATTCTTAACATAAAATACTTATTGGAAAATGAAATTTGATGAACACTTGTATGGTTTATTGGATAAGAATTGGCATTTCGCGCTTAGGTAAGAAACTACTGTTTGAGTAATTCTTTTGTGTTATTGTTATATCGTCAGACTAATAACATTATGGGGTAGTGTTACGGCCACTCCAAGTATTTTCCGGTTCAATGCCATCGTGCCAATAACCACAAATTATATTATCTATTTTTCTGTTGCAATTTTGGTTAAGGAAGGTCTTCTAGTTTTCCTTTTTTCTTTTTCTCCTTTGCATGGAAAATTTATTTATTTATTAATCTAAATTTGCTTGGCAATTGGATTTAAGATTCTCAAAACTAGGGGATAAACCCTACAAAGCTAGATGCCAAAAGGTGCTGTAGCAAGGACGGACTGACCAATGCAAGCTATATTGGTAAAATGCTGTTAATAAAATGAAAGCACTGTTCTTCCTGCATCAACTGCTCAAGTATCAAGTATTTGTAGGCCACCATTCATTAGCTTTAAAACTTGACCAAGTTTAGCTAAACCAACCCTGCCAAGAATCAAGGCAGGCTCACGGAGGAACCAAACATGCTGCCTGCCAGCTAAATCCTATTGAATTATGCAGGTATGCTAATCATTGTTTGTCATTCAACATTCATTGGATTCGTTGGTATTTCATTTGGGTCTTGATTAGAAATTAGAATGAGGGGAAAATAATTTGGAGGCCCTACTCTGTGTGGTTGAGAGACTGAACTTTTTATTTATATATATACAAATGATAGTGTGAATCACTGGACTAGATCTCGTTGGGAGGCAAATTTTGCCGAATGCCGATGGAGTCTAAAAGCACAAATTTTGCAAGTTATCCTTGCATGCTTTTGAAGGTTCAAAGCACTCCTCCCGCCAGTTAGATGGCTGTCTGAGTTGTCAGTACAAAATTGTGGACCATATGCTTTAATGGCACTTTAAAGGGAAAATTGGAAAGGTGCAATGAGGAATAAGCCGGACAAAATGAGCTACAGTTATAAGTGAAAGATACCTTTCCATCTTGGATTCTAGTCCTAGAAGAGTTTCTTTAGAACCATAGGAGGACCAAATTAAAAACTAAAATTGCGACCAAAAGAAAAAAAGAAAAGACCCAAATACAGTAAATTAGTTGTATGTCCTGATATTGAAGATGAGGAGGAAATATTCTTCGATTATAACTGAATTTAGGCCACTTTTGTGCCCTGTTTTAGATTTATCAGCAAGGCTGTAAAAAGGAAGATATCTTTGCTGAAGCTTGTAAAGATTTTGCTTCTGCACTTGATTCTGGTTTTTACATGACAGGCTACATTCCTACTAGTGATAGATCAAAGGTGTCTAATTCATTTGGATGTTCAGTGACTCATACGGTTGAGAGCACCAAGATCGTTGTGGCGGTTTTTCTCAGGTGAGCTTGAATCGATCGTGACCAGTATCGGATTCAGCATAAGGAGAGTTGGAAGAACTCCGACGAGCTTGAAGTAATCGTGATCAGTATTGCGTTCAACATAAGGAGTGTCAAAAGATCATCCAATGACAAAAGATGAGTTACGAAGAAGTCGGCAAACATTATCTAGAATGTGTCTAGGATAAGTGTGTGAGTACTTCTTGTAGTCATCGTTCTATAGCGGATTTGTTTTGGACTGAGGAGTCCCATGGATTTTCCCAAGAGGTGGAGTTTTACCACGTAAAATAATTCTCTACGTGTTCTTTTTATTTTATACTCTGCACATTTTAGAATTGATAAGCCATATTTTATTTATTGATTATAATTTTAAATTGGCCTATTCACCCCCTCTAGACATTCTTAGTCATCCTCCAGGAAATTTCATCTTCTAAACCATATGTAACTAAACATTAACAAATAAAGAATGATAAGGCCAATCTAATGAACAGTATGGATCAAAATAATGAGTGCAGCATCTCATACTTTGCCTTGAAGCACCAGCAGAACTGTGTTCAATACCATGCATTCTGGCATTCTGTAAAGGGCCTGCATCTCAGATTCTCTTGATAGCATAGCGCCAAAGCACCATTTTCCTTCTAAAATTGCCTCAAAAAGTGAATTGCTTCATCTGCTTGCAGAACCTTGGTAGCTGGCACAAAGTGCACTCAGCAGTATATGATCCAACATAAGGTCTACAAAATAATGGTGCCCGATCATGCCATCTCTCCACTTCATCTTTGCAGGAATTCGGCCATAGTGTACCCCATCATTGCAACGGTTATCGTAATGCCATGGGAAGGTCATATCGAAATTGTCAATTACACCAGAAAGGATCCCAGCTTCCTTCAATTTATCTAACAATACCCAATTGAATGCCTCCATCTTACTAGGATTAAATGCCAGAGCTCGTGCATACCCGCCGGTAGCTATTGTGGTACGATAAATTACTCTGGGAACCGCCAATCCTCTCTGCCTTATTGACTCCATAACTTCCACCCAAAATGATGCTGCATAGCTTGCCCCCTTAATAAATGATCTTATGTTAGACCATTTTACCCCATCGTGTAATCCAGAGTTCATGACTATAGTATCTGGAACTGTGTCTTCTGAGAAGTACTTCTTTATCAAATTCCTAAATCCTTCATTTTGCAAAGAATTCAAACCTTGGTAATTCTGTGTTTCATTCCAATGACCATTGAAAATGTTTGTAATTCGAACTGTCTGTGAAGGGTCTTTTGGGTTTGTAAAATTCATATCAAACCGCCTAGGAACTGCAGGTATATCAGGCCGATCCAAGATAAAATTGAGAATGTTTCGTATTGAGTCCACGTGGTTGGAATCACCCCAGAAGAAAATCCACCGGTCCTTCAAGCAATTCCAAGCAGCATCAGCTGAAAACAACCTAAAAGAACAGTGTGCGGAGTAAACCCAACCATTACTCTCCAACAAACCCAATGAACCATTGCACCATGGACTTTGGCAAGGAAAATTTGGAGCTAGGCACCGGTACCGACCATCATCACTAATTTCACAAGCATCATTCTTGGCATGCCTAGTCCACCTTCCAGTCCAAATATCTCTTCCAAAATCGGACTCTTTGCAAGTATGTAGCTCTGGCAATTTAGCGGAGCCTTTGGTAAACCTGATTGGTATCTTTCGAAGCTCTCGATCATACACAAACCGGTGTGGTGATAATTTTAGACCCTCAAAATGCCTAAAAAGGAGAATAATAGTAAGATTGTATAACCCCACAAAGTCCGGATGAATTTGAAGCGAGACAGAATAAGATCCATTGCCAAAATCCTTCACAACAGGCCTAGATTTCCATGAGTCCCCAGAAAGATCAGTCTCAAAGTAATCCCCACCTAAACAGCGAGGCTTCTTGTCATCACTCAGTGCTCGAAAACCAAATTCATAGATTTCACCAGCTGGTAACTCAATCAGATCCCTACCATCCAAATCAGGAATTGCAATTTCCACGGTTTTAGAAGCTCTGCAAGGCTCTCCTCCAGGAGCTAACCACCGAGCTAAAAGATTCTTTGTGACGTTAGGCTCTAACCCAGCTGAAACCCAACTCAAATTAGCTGGAACTACAGGTTGCGTTTGATTTATATCCAACTTTACAGAAACCCCTGTTGAATTTGGCTCAGAAAGCGACTCAGAACGCGAAAGATTAACTGGGTCATGAGAATCAAAGTGGGTTTTGAACTGGGTCACTTTGGTTTGGTTCTTGGTCTGATTTGCCGCAATGTGGAAGGAGCTAAACTCCCCATTTTCATGGTTTTGGGCGAGATTAGTTAAAGCACTAACCTTTGTGACGAGGTAAGCTTGGCGGGACCTTGTAGCTTGAACGAAGCTCTGCATAGTTCTTGCATCGACGCTCCAAATGACCACCATTCCAACAATAACCAGAGCTGTTAAAACCCCAACTCGCCATTGAAGCAAAGGACCCGACCTTGGACTTAGACTCCATGGCTGTGATGAGGGCCAGCTCAGTCCCTTCTCCGGCATCTCAACGACTGCCAAACCCACAACAGCAACAGCAACAGCAACATAAACAACGTCAACAACAATAAACTAAAGCCAACCCAAATGCTAAAAAGCTGTTATCTTTTTTCGATTACAAGAAAGCTGTTAACTTTGACGACAAGGAATATGTTTTTCTCGATTTTTTCAAGACAGTGCATATAATAATAGCAGCCAAAAAGCCAAAAAGAAAAAATTAAGACTAATACTTACTTGGTCTCTGTGTGTGCTGTACAATGTTAGAGATTTTTTTTTCTGCTTCTTTAATTCTGGAAGCAGAGAGAATCACTCTGACAAATTATAAAATGCAGCTCTCTTCTTCTTCTTCTTCTTCTTTTTTTTTTTTCTGGTCAGATGGATTTTTGTATACTCTGTTTCTGGAATCCAAAGCCTTCAAGGACAGGGCTTGAGACTCATGGGAGAAAAAGGAGAGAGACTCTCTCTATTTTCTTTCTAGTTGTATAAATTTACTATAAAGCTCTGCAAAAAAAATACATATATACTTGTTAGCCTTGTCTTGGGGGAAAAAAGAAATAAAAATAGTTATCAACATATATTGAATATTAGTGCAGAAAAATATTTATTAGATTTGGGAGTTGTGCTCCTACCAGGAGCAAGATTATTCCTAGGAAGCTGGTAATAATGTTTGTGGACGAAAATGCCCCTGATATTTAGGAGGAAGTGGAGGTGAGGTTGATGGGATAGTGGATCACCGACAGGGTGGCCTATGGGTAGGAGAAAAAACTTCCCTGTTACAGTGATTCCACCATCAGCATCCACATCAATATCCCAAACCAATCGTCGGCGTGGGTTGGGAAAGGGGTGTTTATGTCATTTTGATGCATTTATGAAATTGATTGTGCATGGTGACGGTGGTTTGGGATGTCGTGCCACCTGGAATCACGTGTAGATGATTGAGTGATTGTCGGACGCAGAAAAGGCCAAACCCGATAAACCGACCCATTAAGCAAAGAGAGAAAAAAAAACACTCCGGTGGATTTACACGTCAAAAACAAAAATCAATTGTTTGTTTATAACTAAATTGTTGTTTTTCCACTATATTAGATTGTTTTTCCATTATAAGATAGATATTTTAAGGTTTTAAAAACAACGCTATATGTGACTATGACTATAAAAGGAAAATACTTGGTCGCCTAGATTCAAGAAGTACGTATTTTCTTCGACAAATAATTTATAGTTTGACATATATACATAAATTTATTTTTCGTATTTTGAACAAGTCACTGCAGTATATGATGTAATGAAGAATGACTCAGGCCTAGTTTGGGATTGCTGTCACTTTTAAAAAAAGTTGCTTCTGCTATGCTTTGAAAATAATTAGTTGTAAAGTAAAGCAGCTCCATGTTTGGTAAACAATATTTTTAAAGTGCTGCTAGTACAAAAAGCAGTGTAAAAAACGTTTGGTAAATTTTAATATAAAATTGTTGTAACTGTGAATAATGACTAAAATAGACATGATGTTAAAAATGTTATGTACTAATCATGTGGTGGTAGTTGTAGTGATGGAGTGGAGGTGGTGGTGGTGATGAAGGTGGAGTTGGTGGTGGTGGGGATGGCGGTTGTGGAGGTGGTGGTGGATTTGGAGGTTTTGGAGGAGGTGGTGGTTGTGGTTGTGGTGGTGGTGGTGGTTATGGAGGTGGAGGTGGAGGTGAGGGAGGAGCTGGTGGAGGAGGTGATGGTGGAGGATGATGAGGAGGAGGATGTGGTGGTGGTGGTGGTGGCAGTGGTTGAGGAGGTAGTGAATGTGATGCTGCAAGTGGTGGAGTTGGATGTGGAAGTGGAGGTGGTGTTATTTTTTAAAATGAATGATGGTATTTTGGAAATTAAAAAAATTCATTAAATGTTCATCTCTGCTTCTTTTGAAAGCAGCTTTGAAAAGCAACCCAGAGCCTGCTTTTAAAAGCTGCTGTCAAAAGGTCATTGCTTTTAAAATAATCAGGATATTTTTTTTTATCAAACACCTTAAACTGTTTAACTTTAAAGTGAAGCAGGTTTTTGATGAAAAAAAGCAAATCCCAAACGAGGCCTCAGTAAGAAGTCGAGCAGTGTTTTTTTGGAAATTAATCAAAAGTTCTTAAACAATGATTTAGTATAAACTTTGATGGTACGTATGCTAATACAAACCAAAGAACAATTAAGAGGTGGAACGTATTCAGATTTGAAGAAACAAAAGACAATATGAAATTATAATTAGAAGAGAAAACAAACAAAAAAACAAAGCTTATTTATAAGTGTAGATAACGCTACCCATAGTCGATTTTGAAGTGAAATAAAGTGATTGTTAGTAGTTTGTTAGAGTTGTTAGGTAAGCTGTCACATATAAACAAGTTTGTGAAGTCAGTTGATGCATAACGTGATTATTATTATGTCGTGGCATATCTATAATCACATTAATTAAATAGTAAATTTGACTTACACTTTTCTAATTTAATTTGCGTTACCTACAATCCTTCACTTTTTGTTCCTATAAATAATACTCAATTTTTATAAGTAAAAACCTATGACTAGGATCCAACTTATTAAGTTACCTTATTAAGCTTAATATTTGATTTATTATAATTTTTTGATTCCCAAAATACCCCTATTTACAATTCAACGTGTAATGAAGTGGTGTTATAATTTTCCGTTCCCCAATTTATTATGGTGATTCCCTTAAGGAGTTTTGTATGCAACGTTTTATTATTAAAATTACTTACTAAATATAGTCAACAATGAGTTGGCAGGAAATGCTTAGTTTTCCTTATTTTCTTGCCTTTTTGAAATTTTATTCCATCTTTTTCTTTCTACACATGCTCTTGGTTTTTGGTTCAATAAAAGTGTCTCAGGATCGATTTACTGTATCTATTTTGTCATGGATAATAATCTACCTTTTTTTTAAATATAATAATAATAAACCTATTTCATGACTTATTTATTTAAATACAAAATTTATGTATAGTTTATTTCTCTTTTATGAATGATAATATACCTATTAAAGTTTTATTGTACCTAGTTTTTCATGGATAATAATCAATCGATTATTTTTAATAGGTACAATAATTTACCTATTACTGTACCTATTAATTTCATCCATAAAATATTAGGTAGATTATTATTATTTTTTAATGTACCTATTATTTTTAATTTTTTTAAAAATAATAATGTACCTATTATGTGATTTATTTAAATAGAAAATTTATTTATGTTCTTTTTATTTTATGAATGATAATATACCTATTATTTTTATGGATAATAATCTACCTATTATCTTTTATAGACAGTAATTTACCTATTATCTTTTATGAGTAATAATCTACCTATTATATTTTATGGACAATAATCTACCTATTATATTTTATGGACAATAATTTATCTATCATTTTCTCGTATTAGTCATATGATGTAATGTATGTAGGCATGAAAATGTTAACGTACATAATATCATCTAATTAACATACTTTTTTTATTTCCTATGGCATTGTACCTATTAGAATATATTATATATTGAAGGATATTAAGTAAATATATATAATTGGAGGGTGTAGGTATAAAAACATTCATTTAGGAGGTTAGGAGGGAGTATTTGAACTAATTTGATTGTAAGCAATTATTACAGGAGTGCAAACATAAATGTGTAGTGAGATGTGTTATTCATTTGCATAAAATTAGGGGATGAAAAACAATCAGCCACCAAATAAAGATCTAGTGGCATGATTTGTAAATAAATCAACTTACATGGACACATTGTCATCCAATTTTAGAATTGAATTTTACTTAAACGTTGTATTATTGGTGAGTTATCGTCTACGTTATTTGAGTTACAAGGGCCTATTTTAGCAAATAGTAAATTTGACTTAACCCCCCCCACTTAAATAGTAAACAAATTAAGAACATTTGTGATATTATCTAACAGAAACCCCCCACTTGGAGCAAGCAACAACAATTGATATTTTTACGTAGGGGGAAGAAGGGCACACTAATTACCAATAATTAACACACGCATGCAGCTAGCTAGGTACGTGAGAATTAATAATAATAAAACTTAATCAATCACCTGATCATGTGGCCCAGATTCCTCCCTCTGTGGTTCTGAAGATCGTGATGATGATGATGATGATGATGAACAAGAAGAATATCAGATTGAAATATAACCTCTCCTCCCTGCAATTTGCATTTGCTTTGCGGAAACAGCTTCCTGCCTTGATATATATATATTATTGGTATTGGATTTTCTGGCTCGGCTCTCTTTGGGTGCCCCGATGGTTTTGTTTAACTGCTAAGCAGCTTGTCTTTAGGGTTCTTGTTTGCATTTTGGTGCTGTTGCCTCCTCGCTTGTGTTTTCATTTGGCTAATTTTTTGTTTCTTTGTTTTGAGTTTTTTTAGTTATTTTGATGGTGATGTTGGTCGGCTGTTCCTTTGTCGTGTGGCCGTTTTTTCGGTTGGCTTTTGTTCCTTTTAGTTTGGGGAGTTTGCCTCTTGGCACTTCGGGTTGTATTCTTATTCTTTTTGTGCTGTCGACATACATTCATTTACTAAAATGGGCTTATTTGTAAATATAAAACAAAATGCGTCATGTAAAAATAATTACAGTTTAAGAACCTTTATACGTTCCATTTGGATGGAGGTACTTGGATTAGACAACAAAAGCTAAATTTGCTATTTTATTTAAATTAATTAAATTAAATGTATTTAGAATAATAATATATTTGGAAATTGGAATGTTACAGAAATCGACATATAAATAATAAACACGTAATCATAGGTGGTGGAAATTCGTCTGCCTAAATCCGGACACGAGATCGGAATGCCAAGTAATGAAATAAAAGCCCCATGAAACACATGGAGGATGGATGTGTGGAAAAAGCAAAGAAAATGGGAAGAAGGCTCTTTTGATTTTGACCGTCCAGGTGTGAGCTTTGTGAAGGAGTTGTGGACCATGAAGGAAGAATAACATGTTCAATCAAATTACAAATAAAAGTGGGTGGCAGCCAAATTTTCAAAGAAGATGGCAAAGGGTTAAAAGTGATGTTGCAATGTGTGAAGCTCTAAATGGCTTTTTTGCTAAGATTGAGAGGAACAGCTTTGTCTTAGTGTGAAAGTGTTGCGATCTTTCTTTCTACTTTTCTTCAAACTTATTCACACAAAAAACAAAAGTAATTCAGAAGTTGCGGAATTTGACATTGTTCAAAGAAATTGTGAGCACACTAATGGTTTGTACCAACCCCACCCAACATCTACCAGAAAAATTCATGCCCACCTTCCATCGTCCTACCCTCCCGTATACTCATTATTATTAGTTAAGTCGTGTTAAAGTCAATCGTCCACGCAATTGATCCCGGTGGAAATCACATAACGATTAGAAATCGTGTGGCGACTCACCTTAGCAAAAATCCTACCACATAAGCTAAAACCAGCCCTGCAGAGGCAGAGAATCACCAAAATTCAGAGCTAAAAGACAAGTTATAACGTGAGGCACTGCTTTTAACAGCTTTATTGGCACTGTCTTATGCGAATAATGAAAGTTCTTTGATGGTGCTGCCAAATTCAATCTTAAGATAAATCCCAAAAGGTTATGTTCACATGATAGGACAAGCAATTTGAATGTATCCAGAGACCTCAATTCAAGTGTATGGAAAAAATATGGTCGATGTAAATGTAGCTTTTCTGGTTTGTAGTATATAGTCTGAGAGGAGAATATGATGATAAAGTATCTCATATGAAGAAAAGATCAAGTGTTCAAACAAGAAACCAAACCTCAAAATCATCAGTTTGATTCCACAATGCCAAACCCAGAAAAAAGGTGCAAAATAATTTCTTTTCTTTTCTATTTCCTTTCCCGATGAGTTAACAAAAGAAGGGTGTTCGACACAATCTCAAACGGTGTGAGCAAAATAAGATCGAAATTCACTTGAAATTTTCTATATAGAAGAAGAAGAAGAAGACTGAAAGCTGAGAAAATTAAAGACAGGGAATAAATGGAATAAAACGAAAGAATTTAGAATTAAAAATGGAGGAAAATAGAGCAACACACTAAACTAATGCCACGGATCATCCCAGCCTTTAGGTCCCTCTCTCTTAACAAAATCAATAATGGCATGGACAGCTTCATCAACTCTGTTAGAAAGGGAGTGATTACCATATTCAATTTCAACTTTCTCTGCACCACCCATTGCTTTACACAATCTGCATGAGATCCATAATACCAACACAATTGTTTAATCACATCATAGATAAAACCCTTACACATGCACAGCTCCAGTGTGCACATGCAAGCACCACAGGAAAAGAGATTAGCATGCTGTTTTAAAGGCATTATTTTTTGTTTCTTCTTAAACAAAATGAAATTTATGTAAAATAAGCAAAATAGTTTCGGTATCTTACCTTTGGACCAATGCTTTCTTGTCAACATAGTCTGGCACATATTCATCGGCCATGGAATACATAACCTGCATAAAAAATATGACTGACTTAATTTGTACTCATTGATATTGCCATTCACTAAACCAGAAAGCAACATCCTTCTTGTAAAAGGTAAACAAAACGCATGCTTGTCACCAAGAGGCGCTTAATGTATTGACCATTTTTACTGAGCTGAATCCTTGAGCAATATTTCTATACCTTTGTCTTCCTGTTTTCTATCTTTTTTTCTTTTTTCCCCTCTAAAAGAGTTGTGTTATTATGAACTTGCCTGGCTGAAAATATAGTAATAGTCTTATTCTGAAATTCTTTTATTTACTTCCTCTGCTCAAGTTGTTAACATCTCGCCCAAAATACTTTAAATCAAATTAAGATACATTACAAACACTATTTCTTGCAAATAAGAAAATTAAATAAGGACCTGGCAAGGTGTGTTAGCCATGTGCCCAAGTCTCAACCTCAGCTGGTCGTCAGTAAGGTCAGAACTAAACAAGTCATCATCCCCATTGTATGCACAAAGAGAGTGATACCTGCAAGGCAATTTGTTCTTTAGACAATGAAAAATCGCAGCAAAGAAAGACAATATGGAACTCGGTGGCTGAGTAGCAAGACAATTTCTTAGCGTCATGGTGCAACAGATACATTGTACATCTCTATATAATTAGATCGGGCTCGTGCCAGATCCAGACCAGCCGAACCTCTTGTGCACCTCTTTGCATTTTAAAACCAATTCCTTCCAAATAAATATTATCCCAAAAACTGGTAATAAATAATTCAATTTCATATTTATTACTTCAGATAATGATAATATGGGTGTATACTCACCGATAGGCAGTTATTGGGGCTCCTGGATCTGCTTCACTTGGCAATAACTCCAACCCACGGCCTTCACTAATCATGGTTGAAGCCAAGTCAATCATAGCAGCTGTTTCGGGAAGAGTTGCTCTGTATTCCCGATCACTGACTGGAGCCTGAACATTTTAGTTGGCATTACCACCAAAGATTCAAGTAAAGGTGCATATAGCCAACAAGGGTAAAAGATGCCTCCGTAAGCAAGAAGAAGAACTTTCACATCAATCATCAGACAACAAATGAACGATAGCTTAACATGATGTACGCATACTACGAGTTAGAAAAGAAAAGACATTTATTTTATGAAAATATCTTAGTTTTGAGTGCAAATCTCTCTACCAGCATATTTTCAATCAACCACAACTTATAATCAATCAATTGATGGAATCAACCAGTAAGCGCAGAAAAGAAGGGAAGCCAACTTTACACCCAAATGACAAGATGATAATCTTTAACGCATTAATTACGAATGAAGTGCTTTAGCATCTTGAATTTATTCGCATTCAAATTTTCATATCAATATAAATTTAAAACTTCAAAGTATGGAAAGGGTACTACCTGCAGAATGGCAGCACGGACCGCTCGGGAGCATGCAGCATTTGTGCGCATGTAATGTACAATATCCTAGAGTCATAACCAAAAACATGGAATTGTAACTATAAGCCCCAAAAAGTGATAATGATGAGTGCAATGGTATCACACCCTCAGAAGTTCATGTCTAAGATGCAATCAACACAAACCTGACAGCCAGTACTATGGCCAAGCAGTACCACACCCTCAGAATCTTCTTTGTTTATAAAGTGACTGATCAGCTGATCAAGTTCCATTGCATCCTTCAATACAAAAGGCAATGGTATTTATAAGTAAAAGCACCAATATTTTGTAACTCAATGCCCAAACCCCAAAACCAGAGAACGATAAAATATCTGTACATATGTGTATTTTAAAGAAGTAATCAAAGCCCAATTTCAGCCCAACTTAGTCCAATTAAAACACAAAGATCAAACATGAATAATAGTCTCATAAATCTTGATGAAAAGGTCCAGACCAGTCACCATGGATCCTTAAACAAATATAGATACAATACAACTGAACCCTAACTGTCTTGCAACTTACAAGAATATATTGTTTCCCCTACTGTACATAACAACATAGGAAGCAGTGGATTAATCAAGACCTATAAAGAATACGAATGTGACAGGTTAAAAATAAGTTACTTGTTGCAAGCTTGAAGTGCCATATCCACTGTATGAAGATGACAAGAGTGGCTGAACAAGTGACCATTTCTCCTTGTCCAAAGCAATTGCAAGAGGTTCCAAGTAACTGTACACCAGATAAAAGAAAGATATAATAGGAATAAAACATTTTTAAAATTTGCTTTAAGTACCCAGCATCATTGTAGAGTGAATATCCCTTTATTAAATTAAGAAAATCACTCTGAATGAAAATCATGCATAAGATGTAATCTAGTCACACAAACAAACATTGGGATGGGAGATGGGAGACAAAATGTCACTACAAAAAGAAAAGAAGTTCACAAGCAATGTAACATACTCTGTTGCCAGAAAACCATCAGTCAGTCCACCAATAAAAATGACTTGTTGTCTATAATCACCTGTTTTAAACGCAACCTGCATGGTAAGGATAATTATCATTAACATAACATGTCATCAAGAAAATTAACGTATAAGCATGGAGGATAGAGTCCTAAAAGTGAGCATAGTAACTGAACTACACTAGACAACAATAACAAACAGCAATTAAATCAAAATGGATGATTTTCCAGAACAAAATAACTTAAATAAGTCATGCACTGCAAAAAGGGAAAAGATATCCGTAGTGTAGTCTGGTTGAATTAAGCTCATACTAAGGGAGTAACTTTTCTTTGTTTGAATGTTAGCCTTAATCGTAAAATCCAATTTACCTAATCCTATGAGCATTTTATACTCAAATTTAGTTTCTATATTTAACTGTACAAAACGTGCCCAACCGAAACCAAACCACTGAAACCAAAAGGTATGAATTAAAGAATAGGTAGAGTCTACAGCGTAGACACAACTGAACTTTCCAACAGCAGGTCTAGGTAACTTCTCTTTGTTTCCAAAAGCAAGACCACCGAAACAATTGAAATCTTGAAAACCCTATCATTCTTGAAATGCTGTTCGCTCATAGCTGCCAGCCACTGAACTACTTCACATATAATTTGCAAGTTACCAAAGCCTAAATTAACCTTCTCAACCAAGTTCCAGCCTTTCACCTCAAATCCTAATCTCAGTAATTGGCAGTTTTAATTTTACTCACCACATTCAAATCTAAAAGCCACCCCCACTAACATAATTCAGACTAGCTAATGCATAAAAATTGCGTTTTTTGACTGGCAATTGAAATTTTGAAAATACTATCGTTCTCGAAATGCCGATCTCTCATAGCCGCCAGTGAACTACTTCACATATACTTTGCATGTTACCAAACCCATCTGAACCTTTTTCACCAAAGTTCCTGCCTTTCACCTCAAATCCCAATCTCGGTAATCGGAAACTGCTCAAAAAAAATTTTACCCACCAAATTCAAATCTTAAAAGTACCCTTTCAACATAATTCAGACTACCTAGAAGTTAAAAATGGCAGTTTTCAATAACAAAATGGCATCACTCACCCCAATTCTTTCAAAAACTCCAACTTCCAACCAGAGATCGAGCTCTCAAAACTCCACGACCCACTAAAATTTGAATTAAATGCAGCACAATCCGGAAACAAGAACATAGAATTCCAGACTGACATACCTGAATAGGCTTTGGGCCGTACTTGAAGAGCACGCCTCGGAACTGGTTCTTCCGTACAACGGGACCAGAAAAGTCACCGGAACCGCCGGAGACAGAATCCGAGCCCATCTTGACGGACCCGGACCGGTCCGACCGGCCGCGGACCACGCCGGAGAACCACGAACCGGTCGAAGACGACGAAGAAGCAGACGAGGACGACGAGAGATTCATGTCAGAAGCTCCGATTGAATGCCATTATTATTATTATTATTTAATTGAATTATTTATTAGGTATGAATGAAAATATCAGGTGAAGATTTGGTAAGAAATGTGATAATTTGCAAATCCGCATCAAACTTGAGAGAGATGGTCAAGGTCCCTGCTCTCTCTCTCTGTGATTACTGTCGTTGCTGACGTGGCAATGGAGAGAGACCGGCTTGGAGATGCCACGTGGGTTTGGAAACCTTAAGTTCGAGTTGGCCCAAAAGGCTCTTTGGGTGGCCCGTGTGTTGCGATCCATTGAAATCACAAGAAAAGCCTGTACAACCCTCGCTTGCCTTAAAGCCTTTTCCCACCTCCATAAATACCATACCAGGCTCATCTCTTCCGCTCAGGCAATCTCTCTGTCTCTGGTTTTTCTCTACGGCAACAAGTTTGTTATTAAAGGTACAGTGGTCCAAACAATCATTTTTTCTTGTGATGAGGCATGCTTTGCTCTGCTTACATGTGTAATTTTCCGCAAAATTGAAATCCTACATGTGTTTTTCTCTTTTCTTTTTCTTCTCGGGTCAACCTGAACAGCATCAACATGGATCCATTTTTCCGGCGAAAAGATAAGGTTATTGTTATAATGGGAGCCACCGGGACTGGCAAGTCCAGGCTTTCCATGGACCTCGCAGCCCGTTTCCCTGTTGCTGAGATTATAAACTCTGACCAAATGAAAGTCTACAAAGGCCTGGACAAAGTCACTGAGGAGGAGTGTAGAGGCATACCTCACCACTTGCTAAGCGAAATCGATCCAAACTCAAACTTCACGGCCAATGATTTCAAGCACATCCAATCGATCTTCATCGCCGGTGGTTCGAATTCCTACATCGATCGGACGGTGGGTTTGCTGGATAAGGTCAGGAGAACTGAAGATGACGAAACCCGAGCGGCTATTTCTAAAATTAAAGAAAGCGCTTGCCAATTGCAAAAGATCCGTCGCCTGCAGAGCCGACAGAACTGGAACATGCACCGCCTCGATCGACGCCACACAAATTTTCTTCAAGCACCACGTGGAGGCCGATCAAGCATGGGAAAAACTCGTGGCAAAACCCAAGCTCCTACATAGAGGAAGTGCGCAGTGGGCCCTGGCCCACATACATAAATCTCCATTTGACATGATGCCACGTGGCAGGCTGCAGTTATTAGTTTTTTTGGGTTTTTAGCTTGTTTCTTTTTTCTTCTTTTTGATTGGGAGTGAATCCGTCCGTGCCATCGTTGTCTTCTTTGGGGATATCTCTTCTATAATGGAAGGCTTATATCTAAATTTTTCTTAATGATGAAATTTGATTTATGTGTTTTTTTTTAAAATTTATTTTGTTTTAATGTATGTTTATGTTATGTTAGTTTTTTTGTGTGATCATTTCAAAAAAAAGTCAGAATCAAAATTTGGACAAGATTTTTATATATATATTTTTTAAGTGATTAGAGTGAAGAAAAAAAACTAGCTATTTATTTCCCCGAAAAAAAAGACTTTTATTTGAAGAAAAAAAAAAGCGGGTAGAAAGAGCCCAAAATCCTTATTGAGGATAGCTCCAGCGGGTCTTTAGCATTTAGAGCCCAAAATCTATCCAATTGGGGATGCCTTTTCGGCCCAAACTAATTCTCCAAAATAGACGAGGACTGAGAACCGGTCGAAGAAGCAGACGAGGACCACGAGAGATTCATGTCAGAAGCTTCGATTCAATGCCATTATTACTATTATTTATTTATTAGGTATGAATGAAAATATCAGGTGATGATTTGGATTTAAATTTCAGCCAATGGAATTTTTTTTTAAATTATTAAAATAGCTTAGATTTAATATAGATCGTTAATTTAAGTAGCATTTAGAATACCAAAAAACAAAACGAATTCAATTGTTGCCATTGGATTCCAACGGTAACTTCACAGGAGAGCACAAGTGGCGCAACAAGCTGCCAAAAAGCAGCAGCAAAACAAAGCTGGGGCCACGTCAGAATCTTTTTACATGGGGGTTGTTTCAGATGCAGGTGGGCTCCATGAATAATTTTGAGTTTGGGCAATACTTGGACTGATATATGGGCCCCAAGTTTGGGTTTTCTCAAATTTTGGCCTCTTCATTTTCTTGGGTTGGGAGAGATTTTGGGCTATAATTAGAGATATTTTGAGTTTAGCCTCATGGGTTGGAGATGGCTTTGCTGTCTTTGTTGACGTGGCCATAGAAAGATATTTTTTTGTTTTTTTTCTTTGTTTGGTTCAGCCTGAAGATGCCACGTGGGTTTGGAAAGCCCTATGTTGGATTGAATTGGAGTTGGCCCAGCTATTTGTTTTTGGTGCTTTGGGTCTGGGCGTCTGGTGTGATCAATTACTCGCAATTTTGAAAATACATTATTTGCTCACTACACCCAACTAAATTGGAAGTATCACAAACAGTGGCGGTTCCAGGATCAAAAAGTCAGTTGGGCAAGACTTACATACTAAACTCAACGGTATGAGTGAATTTCATTAATAAACATCAAAAGATACACCTAGTCATGGACGACATAATGAGCTTTACCCTCAACAAAACCAAACCAATAATTATAATTCATCCATAATTAAACCCTAGAATACTCAATTTTAACAAAATCTCAAATCAAAGCTTTAGAATAATTCATTTCTAATCAAAGCCCTAATTGATTTCAACAAATTCTCAAAATTATAATTCATCCCTAATTAAACCCTAGAATACTCAATTTTAAATTAAAACTATAATTAAAGATATATAGCAAAGGAGAGTTAGAATAATACCTTGTTGGTGACAAAACGAGAGGAGAAGATGTTGTTGCCAAGTTGCCCACCCAAGATAATAGAATATGTAGCCAATAGAGGAATAGTTTGACCCCAAAAAAAAAAAAAAGGGAGAAACTTGCTGCTGTCTGTAGCAAAGAGAGAGAGAGAGAGAGAGAGAGAGAGAGAGAGAGAGAGAGAGAGAAACAAGAAATCTGAAGAGAAGGAGAGAAAAGATGGGACCACACGGATGGGCAACATATGGGTAGGGTTTGTTTTTAATTATTTTTATTTTTGGACTGGGCTTATAACATATAGGTATTTTATTTTTTGAAAATTTTTGGGCTGGGCAGGCACCCAGCTTGCCCTTTGCATAGCCCCGCCACTGATCACAAAACCCCAATCTTAAGAATTAGTTTTATTTTATTTATAATCTATTTAAAATTTAGGAAATTGTAAAATAATCAATAAACATAAAGGGCATAGCTTCCAGTGCGGAGATCGGCAAGGTCCTCAGTCTTTAATAACGGCCGAAGCGGCCTCACCTCCCGGACGAACTCGACCCTCACCCATTTATGCATGGATGTCGGTTAAAGTACCAATATAACCGGTCTTATCCAAAGTATTGAAAAATTGGTTACCCCTTTTATGAGTAATTCTTTAGCGCGATAGTCACATCGTCACGTAGTATTATCAATCTACTTGTATTATAGCATAATGTGATAACGTTGATGGTTACACCTAAAAATTTCACCCATTTTACAATTCCGGCTCACTTATCCTTACCCATTAGTTGTATTGGACTTTTATACTCTATGTTGTGGCCCAAGATTGGGAAACCTATACCTTCATTTCATCAAGGTTGGCCCAAAAGTTTCATCTTGGAGCAGCCCCGTTTGGAAGCTGGCAATACGTATAAAATGAAAGCTGATCAATTTGATTATTTATTTGACAAAATGATGTCTTAAAGTTGAACTAAATTCGAGGGTAAAGAGATGGGCGCACTACCTAATCGACTGGATTAATTCATGCCTGCAAATGCACAGAGTCAGTCAGATAGATATTGCAAAAAATGGGAAGATGCCATTTTCCACTAGAGTGGAAAATAGAGTGCAGCACAAAGCCAATATCAAAACCCAACTTCACTTCAGGGAGACTGATTCCAATCAATCGAAATTATTTCAAAAACCAGATTTCAACGCACATTCATAAATTACTTCTTACAACAATCCCAAAAAAACAAAAATTGACTTTTACCTGCCTATTCTATACCAACCAACAAGTATAGCATCTTTTGTTCAGTGGACAAGTTAGCTTAGGCAGGTTAGACCTAACATTTTCAACCACACTCATGCCTCACATCGTCTAACTAGTACATTGTTCATCCGGAGTAGTAGTTAGCTTGGTACAATGCCATTCCAAACTACCACCAGTGGCGGTCCTAAGGTTTTGGCCTTCTACCTTTTATGTATATTTATGTGATTTTTTTTTATTAGTTAAAAAGAAAAAATAGAACTCAAAGTCACAATTGTAACCTAAAAAGAAACAAAACAAAATGTAATCCATATAATAACTTTATACAATGCATCAAAACATCACTTAAATATCACTCGTCTTGACTCTTTCAATGCAAAAGTATCACTTCACTTTGCATAACCAAGTGTTTCTACCATGTCTTTCTCAATAGAAAATATAAGCAATAGTCTTGTGGGTTTTTACCTTCTTGTTCATCCTCCAAGAGCGCTCCCTCTGGCGGAAGATATTTAATAAACTGCTTTTTTTCTTCTTTTGTCGAGCATACCATAATTTCCTTTATGCTGCTAGATTTTAGTTTTAGTTTTTTTTTAGGAGCTCTCTAAAAAATTTCAACTCCAACCATACTCCCTAATTTGGAGAGCCATAAATACTTTACTTCTTTTTTAATTCATTTCCTGGTTACTATATAAAATAAAAAATATAAAAAAACTCCTTTATTGAGTTTCCTCTTTTTAATTTTAGAGTAAATAATTAGACTTTCTTTAAAACAATATTTGGGCTTAATATAATATCAATATAGTATATTGTTTTTTACAGTAACATATATATATATATATATATATATAAAGGTTTATCAAAATTGGGGCCCTCCCAAATTCCCAATTTGGAGCCCCTAGGCGACCATCTTACCCGTCTATGCTTAGGGCCTCCCCTAACTACCACTCTAAATATTTACTAATGTTTGCATTCGCACTTAATGCATCTAAGCACCGGAGAAAAACCACTTATGTAGAGGCTATGCACAAGCAGTGACGGATTCATGAATTTTCATTCCAGGGGTCAATATTTTCCTAGTCCTCGAACAAAACTATAACTAAAACAAGACTCAAAACAATCTTTTCAAACATACACTTGCGAGTATTTATAGTTGGGTGATTAGCACATTAATTTGTGTCGTTATAATTAAAAGAAAAAAAGAAAAAAAGAAAAAAGAAAAAAGAAAAAAAATGACGAAAATATTTATTTCACATTTAAAAAAAAAAAAAGCGCAAACAGGGGACTACATTAATTACAAATCATGATTTTTTTTCTCCCCTTGTTTCCTTTCCGCCTCCGTCATTTCCACTCTGTGTTTTCTGCTTTGTGTTTTTCGCTTCGTGTTTTCCTACTTTCCACCATGAGCTACACACCCATGTTTTATGGCTTTCCATCTCAACCCACTTAATAGGCTTTTCTTCTCGAAATTGCCAGAGCATACTATGTAGGGTTGGTGCAGGTCCTACAAGCAAGGCTAAATATTGGCTAAGTATGAAAAATGGTTTTTTGGAATAATCATTTTCTCAATATAATTTTTGGCGGCTTTTATTCCTTACACATAAAATAAGAAAAACTTGATTTTATGGGATTTTAGTATGATGTATATATTGACTTAATGAGCCATCATTTTTAGCCTAAATCGTATCTTGTACTAAAACCGATTTTTCATATTTTGATTTGGTGAGAATTTGATTTTCTAGTATTTTTATTTGAATCCAAATAGGGGGTACTTCCTTATTTACATTGTAAACTTAAGTAAATTGAGTAATATAAAAATAAATGAAAGTAAAAGGAAATTTGTATCATTCCATAACTTTCTATATACATTCCCTCCTCTGTTTGAATGAGAGAATTTTGTTAAAATCCCATTCCCCCTCTATTTTATCAAGCAGTAGAAGAGAATTTTTTTTAAAAAAAACACCTGAGCCAAAACTAAGTCGTTTTGGCCAGGTTTAAAAAAAAACACTTAAGTGGAACGACATCGTTTCGACGGCAGGAAAAAAACAAACAAAGCGTTGAGCGCTGTACTCACGCACAGCAAGGTTCTCTCCTCTGGCTGTGGGGTGTGGGTGCTTCCTCTTTGGGGCATTTCATCAAACACCTTCTGGGCAATTTACAGGGGTCAAGTTCTTGTACTCCTATGGTGGATTATGGGTTTGCAAGGGTCAATTGACCCCCCTTGCCCCTATGTGGATCCGCCACTGCTGCAGAAGGCCACCAATAAGATTAAGAACAAAACAAAAATCCACACTAGTAGTGATGCATACACAAAGGTCAAATCGTTTAATGTTGGGCATTACATAACTAATTGCTTCAATCTTGTCAACCCATTTTTTCCAACCTGGTTTTGACAAATATATACATAAGATATAATATTGACTATGACTTCTTAAGAGTCTAAAAGTTTTCCTACTAAAGAAGGCCTTAAAAGTTTTTCCCACCAAAATGGCAAGCGTAATTATGTAATTTTGAAACTAAATTGTAGCCATAATTTGTCAAGATTTGTGCTGCCATATGATCATATGGATAACTGGTGTATATTGATCATAGTAATAGATTCAAAGATTGGCCTTGAAATTCAACCCACCAATATTTGTGGATGGAGATCAATTGACACAGTTAATATGATCGAGTTGCTTTAAATATATGGTTTTGGTTTTGGAGCTCAAGTCAAGTTGGGAGCAAGTCCCACTCAACTACTTATCTAATAATTACCACCTTAATTATACTACTTAGATATCATATGATGGATCATGGATCCATGTAATGTCAAGTTCAAATTCTGTAATCATATTTGTCAATGATTGCTATGAAATAAAAGTGCAAATGATTATGAGGTATGAAATTCTTAGATGAGCTAGCTCACTATTACACATTCAAGAATTTTTACAACTTTTAAGATATTCATTATTACAAATGAAACTCAAAGATACATAATAAACTTTGAATCTCTACATGAACTTGATCGAGAGTCACTACATGGACTTGCTGCCACCTTATATATTGTTTTGACTCAAGAATTAATGTTAATTAAGCTTGATCGACATAAGGTGATAGCAAGTTCACGCAGAAGAGAAAAGCTGATTAACATTTCTCTTATTTAACATGATATCAGAGCTATAGTTGTAGGATGTTATGATCTCGGAACTCCCCAATCCCACATTCCATATATGCATCTTTATGTCTTTCCACTTGAAGAATGGGGTTGCACGTAAGAGAGGGTGTGCATCATTGATTGGAGTTAGGGACTAGTTTATCACTAGTGCATTGAATTGAATGGAAGTAGTGGTCAGTTAGAATCAAAAGAAAGTGGGCTCAAAGGAAGAAACGACCCTTGATTATATTAATTGGTAACTTGACATGGAAATGAATATATGTGTGCCCTCTTAAAGTCTTGAGACTACTAGATCATTAATCGTAGTCATGGGCTTCAGCGCACGGGGGGTGGTCCTTTAAGGATATTATAATGTAAGTCATGTGGATTCTATTATAAAGTCGTATTGTGTAAATCCATTATATATTGACTTGCTTATGATTGCTTCCGAGTCTCTTCATATCTCTTGAGTGCAAGACCTAGCGTGATTCCTCAAAAGATATAGAAACTATACTCAAACTCAAAAGTCAATTAATCAACGTGACATTGTCTTTTGATGGATGTAGAATGAAAGATATGGTCTCATTTGTATTGCACATGCAAATACAAGGTACGTGAGGGCGACAAACTAACTATCATTTAACGAATACGATGAAGGAAATCACATCGATAATTTATTCTTTTTTTTTTGTGTTAGATACAATACTTACGGCCAAGATTAAAATCATAACGGTCTAAAATATAACGTAGTTTTAGAGATATAAACACAATATCAACGCATAAAATATAAACAGAAGATTCAAAGTTTGTGAAGAAAGGCCAATGCGGAAACTATTAGTCGCGGTAGCTGTTGATGGAAAGCAAAGGGTAAACTATTAGTCACGCTTGAATAAAGTTGAGGAATTAATGATTAGCTTTTTGTATGTTGATCAGTTTGAATATTGGAAGAAATGGAAGACCATCAAAAGGCTTTTAGGCTTAGAGAAAAAAAGTATGATTGTGAAGTCCTTTTTATCTTGTGCTCATTATATATATAGATTTAGTGCCACCACCATTTGAATTTGTTATTTTAAAGCAGCTTTGCATCCCACAAACACTAAACCCATCATAGTGAATCAGTGATCAAGTGATCATGAGAAGAAAAAAAAAACTATATTTGCTTGTACAAATTCTCATGCTCTTGATCAACCTTCAATTCTCATCGGGATTGAAGCTTAATTAATTACCTTGACATTCTTTAATACTGGATTATGCAACAAGTTGGTACCTCAGATAATGTTGATTATTCTCTTGCTAATCATTATTAATGTTGTATCATGTCTTATTGGTTTGAGTGCTAATATTTTGGATTTACACAATGGAGTTCTTGATTTTACTACAACAAGACAGAGATTAAGTGGAAGCACGTGTGCACAAAGCCAATTTCTATAGCCATATATATAGTTCTTTTCCTATGCGAATGTACGGACGTTATTACTGTGCGAGCGCCATTGTAAACATGGAGGAAAGCATGGAGGGATAGTAGAAAATACATAACGTCCGCATTGTAATAACATCTGGGACGTTCGCATAAGAGAACATATGTATATATATACTATTTTTCACACACAAATATGAATTTTCGAAATATACTTCATACTTTTGTATTATTACGTATTTAGTTGCGTTATGTTGTTAGTTGTTGATTTGGATTATACCTTTCAAAGTAACAATTCATCTAATCAACGGTTCTAATTCACAATCTCACACACATATAGCGTATCAATTTATAATAAGAGAAGTTTTTTCATGTAATATATATATATATATAAATAAAATATATGCTTGTTGAAGACTTGAAAGGACATATATATTTTGGCAATATATGTACTCCACCAAGAAGAGAAAAACCAATATGGTGCTCCACTAAAAAAGCATAGGGACCCAAAATAGGTACTAAATGAGGAACAAGTGTATCTATGATTATTACAATTGAATAATATTTACTTGATGAGTTGCATGAGTTAAAAGTTAAAGGAGGGCATATACCCTATGTCCATCCAGCTATATATATATATATATATATATATATATATATATATACAACACAGGCAACACTCAATCAGAGTGCATTTCGACCAGTGACTACCAAAAATGATGATATTGATGTATAACTGGCATATAGTACAAATGTTCTGCCGTTTTTCTTTTTATCTAGGATTTATTGTTGGCTTTATTTATTTAATTAAATTATTTTTTTCGGTTCTTCTTCTTTTGAAGCTTGTGGAATAATGGTCAATCAAATTCACAGCTTTTAGATTCCATGAAATGAAACCTTTACACCAAAAGATCTATCCCCTTCTTTTCTTTTCTTTTGCACCAAATGATGAGTATTATTCTCCTCCTTTTTCATCACCTTATGATTCCTAAAGATGCTGCTTCGCGTACCCACAAAAAATATACATATATATATATATATATATATATATATATATATAAACAAACAATAATATCACAGCTGGTGAAAAGAAAAAATATATATAAACAAACTAAGAATAGTTGTACAGTTTCTTCATCTTTCTTCTTCTCCTCCTCCTTCCATATATGTCTCATGGATTTCTCTCTCTTTGACGAAAACACGATAAAAATGATTCACAAACGTCAAATCCTAAAAGAAGAACTGGAATCCACTAAAAAATAAAAATAAAAGTTTCCGAATTTTGTTGAAAGCATGAATAAGTTAAATAGAAAATATATAAATTAAGCCTAGGAAACCGAAAGTTGCAACATATTCTTAAAACTCAACTGACAAGAAAAATATATTACAATTCTAAACTCTCATGGTACCCGTGTGTGTGAGTTTCCCCCTTCTCCTTTTTAACTTTGACAAAATATAAAAATATAAAATTAAAAGAAATAAAAGGAAATAACCATATTAGGAAAATATATCATAATAGAAGACTTATTCTAAAATTAAAAATAAACAAGAAACGGCAATGTAGTATAGCTTAGTTTGTTGAGCTCTTCCACTTCCAATCTTGTGAGCAGAGGTTTGAAACCCCCAGACACTCAATGAATATATGTCTAAACCCCCATCCCCCAATCGCTTGTACAAAAGAAAAACAAGAAATTACAATACACCTTTCTTCTTCTTTTTAATGCCATATTTAATATTTGAACATAATTTTCCTTGTTTGTGTGCTTGATTGGAAATTTTGAACCATTTTATTTTCTTTACTTTTCTTCATTAGAATTGACTCATATTGTGTCTTATAGCACTCTTTATTTAAGGGAAAAAAAGGGGAAACAAGAGACAAATATTTTATCAGATGGACCATTAAACTCTAAGGGTTCGTTTGGGACTGCTTCTCTAGGGAGCACTTCTACTTATAATCGCTTCTACCAAAAGAGTTTTTATTATAAAGACGTTGAAATTTACATAAGAAATCGACGTGCTTCTTGGAAAAGCACTTGGGAGTGCTTCTTGAAGAAGCACATGACAAGTGTTTCTCCAGAAAGTGCTTCTATGACCCAAAAGCGCTTCTAAACTTTTCTGCCAAACGCTGTCATAAGCGCTTTTAGCTATTCTAGAAGCACTCCCAAATGGGCCCTAAGACTACATGTCATACAAGCTTTTGGCTTTCTAGTGTGATGGGGAGCTCTATTTAGTAGATAATGACTAATCATAGTTCTCATGAGTTTAAAGCTCATCAATTTAAGGGATATATTTAATCCAACATATGTGATGATCGTTTAGCTTGATTTACTAATATATGGCTCTTTTATTAAAATAAAGTATATTTAATCCAGTTGAATTATATCAGTTTGTATGTTTCACAACCGTTACCCAATACGAACCAATTCCAATTGACAATTGAATTTTATATCTTTGCGGTTTTTTGGTTCAACATCACTCTAACTCCACTCAATTTCAGGGTGCAAACATCATATTTTTTTGGGTTTTCTACGGTTTTGCCCCCTCAACAATTTGCATATTGTCAATTTAGCCCTTTAACAATTTTTTTGGATAAATGAAAGACTCCAATTATTTAAAAATCGCCAGTTGAGGGCCTACCGTCAATTCTTTCAAAGTCCATCCAAATTTCCTTCCAAATTAAGGGTAAATTCGTAATTCTATAAATAAAAAAATTAAAAAGAGAAAATTAAAACCTCACCTACCTTCTTCCCCATTGGTCTTCAAACAAACCAGGGTTAGGGTTTGTCATCTCTCTAAAGAACAAGTTTTCTTTTCTTTCTTGTTTTTCATTTTATTGGGCAGTTGAAGAACTGGAGGGAGTGGAGTGTGGAGAGGGACTTGAGAGCAGTGGAGGACAAAGAGACATCGTCGGAGTAGTTGGCGAGGCGGAGAGAGGAGGTGGTTGAAGGGCTGGGTCTTTGGAGGTTGGGATGTTGAGAGATTGGAGGGTTCTAAGTTGGTGGGGATGGGGGTTGTATGGTGGCGTTGGGCTTAATTTTTAAATTATTATTATTTTAAAAATTATAAAATTTTGAATTTACTCTTAATTTGGACGGAAATTTGGATGGAATTTGAAAAAAATTGACAGTAGGCCCTCAATTGGCAATTTTTAAACAATTAGAGTCCTTAATTTATTGATAAAATTGTTGAGAGGATAATTGACAATATGAAAATAGTTCAGGGGGCAAAACCGCAGAAAACCCTATTGTTTTTATATAAAAAGTAAAAAAAATACAATTTTAAAAATCCAAATAACACCTCATGCAACGCTAATGAGCAAAAAGAAAATTAACTGAAGTTGTTGGATTTGATTAAGCTTGGGCAACTTTCTTGCTCATCTTGACGGAGGCTACTCTACTCAGATTATTGAAATTTTAAATGGCAATTATGCGCATCTTGTATGCAATGCCTACGTATATTTTATCGTCTTCTTCTCAACTTTTTTTTTTTTTTTTTTTTTTTTCCCACTGAATTTGTGGAACGATCGATGTTCCTTGAATGAATAATTATAATTTACCAGGCATCAATTCAAAGGCCATTGGATAAGGAGTGAATTTTCAGAAACATATGGGCTACAACTTTACCTAGCTTTGTCCCTTCACCAAATATATATATGTTTATTTATTTAGGTATCAACACCATGAAAAAAAGGAAATTCTTTTTGCCCGCTGCTTTCTTTAAAACAACTATCCCATTCCATTCCCACCAAATTTTCATCGTTGGTGATGCGTATGTTCTTAATTTTTTTTGAATGGGGAATAAAGACAACCTAAACCCAAATTAAGAAAAGTTACATGACTAAATAAATAGTGCATGTATGAGAGAATCATACTCGTTAACAGGCTCTAACTCAATGGAAAATGGCATTAAACTATCGCTTTATTCGGAAAAAAAAGGAATCATACTGTGAAACACATCACTCTTCCTACTTTGAGTTGACTCACATTAAATATGTTTTTAATTAAATTAATATACAGGCAGCTCCTTAACCCATTAAAATGGCCATTTCATGAAATTAACAGATCATCATCCCCCTCTTAGCAAAAGAGACCCCGTTAATTGTTGGGATATGTAACCCAGAAAACATTGTGTTGTGTCGATCAACACTTTCTGTGTGGTCCCTATAAGATAATTATTATTATAATTTTTTTTTTCTTTCCAATTTAAGGATATTCAAACACTAAATCAGAGACACTTTAGTCCTTTGACCTAACCTTTAGCTTCACACTATAAAACATTGATTATATGCCCAAAACATTTCACCACAAAATATACATGTGTCTTGTGATCAATTGAAATCACAAGACAATCGTATACAACCCTCGGTTGCGTTAGCCTTTTCCCACCACCATAAATACCAAGCTCTCATCTCTTTTGCGATCAGGCAGGTTCAAAAACTTCAAGCTAGAAAAGCAGATCAAACATATCCACCTGACGTCATAAATCATTTTCTCACGAACCAAACAGTGTTTTTTTTTTTTCCGCCAGGTGTAAGTATTTTGAGAATTAGAAAGCTAATACGAGATCAGCTAGCTTTGCATATATACCTAGAGACAAAACCCATCTCACAATTCTTTTTAACTTTTTGCTGGCTAGCATCTTTCTGTCTCTGGTTTTTCTCTCCTCTCTTTCTCTACGGCAAGAAGCTCTTGTGCCTGCCAGTGCCAGGCCATTTTTATATCAACAAGTCGCCGCTTTTTTTTAAAGGTACAGTGGTCCAAAAAATCATGTGATGGGGCATGCTTTTCTTACATGTGTAATTTTGTGTATAAATTAATTTTCCACAGAATTGAAATCTTACCTGTGTTTTTGGGTCAACCTGGCAGGTTTCTATTAATTACAATGAGAAATTTCATGTCTGCCTGCAAGCAAGTACAGCCTATGGTGAGCTTCCAAGGCCCTCCTGGCTTGCCCAGCATCAACATGGATCCTTTTTTCCGGCGAAAAGATAAGGTTGTTTTTGTAATGGGAGCCACCGGAACTGGCAAGTCCAGGCTTGCCATAGACCTCGCAACCCTTTACCGCGCTGAGATTATAAACTCGGACAAAATGCAAGTCTACAAAGGCTTGGACATCGTCACCAACAAAGTCACTGAAGAGGAGTGTAGAGGCATACCTCACCACTTGCTTGGAAATATCGATCCAAACTTCAACTTCACAGCCAATGATTTCAAGCAGCATGCATCCTTGGCTATCGAAGAGATCTTGGAGCGCGACAGGCTCCCCATCATCGCCGGTGGCTCGAATTCCTACATCGAAGCTCTGGTGGACGACCACCCCGAGTTCAGAATGAAGTACGAGTGTTGCTTTATATGGGTAGATGTGGCGCTGCCGGTGCTCAACTCTTTTGTATCGGAGAGAGTGGATCGGATGGTGAAGGCCGGTTTGGTGGAAGAGGTGAGGAGAATGTTCGATTCCACTGCTGAAGCAGAATATACTCACGGAATCAGGAAGGCTATAGGCATGCCTGAAATGGATGAGTATTTGCGGGGCGAGGCTTGTGGTATCAACGATGAGGAAACGCAAGAGAGGCTTCTTCAAACAGCTATTTCCAAAATTAAAGAAAACACTTGCATTTTGGCACACCGCCAATTGCAAAAGATTCGTCGGCTCTGCAGCCGTCGAAACTGGAACATGCATCGCCTCGACGCCACAGAAGTATTCTTAGAGCAACGGGTGGAGGCCGATCAAGCATGGGAAAAACACGTGGCAAGACCCGCCACGAGGATGGTTGGTAACTTCCTTGTAGACCCAATGCCCACAATTCTTCCATCCGACGCTCTTGCCACAGCCACCGCGACTACCACCACGACTGTTCTTGCCACATCTATGCCCGCCGTGGCCACCGCAACCCGCTAGATAGAGTAAGTAGGGTCTGGCTCAATTCGACATGACGCCACGTGGCAGGCTGCAGCTTTTTTTTTTTCCTTCTTTGTCAATTTGTTCTCATCTTAATCATCGGCTGTGACTCTATGGTAAAAAAAAAAAAAAAACAAACAAAAGAGAAATCAGAAAAAGAACAAAAAGAAAAGACATAGTTACGGTGAGAGTCGTTGTCAGGTGGTTAAGTTTGCCTTTTTTACATTGGGTGGCCGTACAGTTGGAAGCATTTTAGAAATCCGTGCTGGGTGGCTGCTGCTTTAAAAAGTTGGAAAAGGGTTCGAGATTCTCTGCTTGCACGCTCTCGCTGGGCCTTCTTCTTCCTTTCACTTTTCTGTGTCGTCCGTCCGTACTGCGCTGTGCGGTGCGCCTGCAAATCAATCATCAATCATCAATATTGATGGCATGGTGAAAAGAGACTGTGGGGCCCATCCATATATGTGAGTGAGAGTCGTCCAATAAGCTCTGGGCCCCATTTATTGTGTAATGTATATGAGTCAGCAGAGAGAGAGAGGTGGTTTTTTTTTTTGTTTTTTGGCCTTTTTCATTGTGTGCCGTACGTCTTTTTGACATGGAGCTCTTCCCTTCTTACCTCCTTTTCTTTTTCAAATGTATATTGCTAATTTGCTATGGTATATATGAGATTGGGGATTTGGGAATTTCCAAATGCGTGCGCGCATTTAGCTTCGATTCTAAAGTTGAGTACCAATGCGAACAAATTCAGAAGGAAAGTGTTGAAATATAATCAAAGTTTATTGAATGGAGTTAGGTTTGACATGAAGAATGAAAAATTAAGAAACCAAAGGTATTTCCATACGAAGAATTGAAATATCAGATTAGATTGAGTTTTAATAAGAAAAACAACTCATTGATAAACATGTTGATTTTAAATTTCAAGTTAAATTGAACTTGATGAATTGTTTACGTATATAAAATTCGTCATAAGATTCACACATAATAAACGAGGGAGCCCTTTCTATTGATCAAATTTCAAGTACAAAGAAAGATGAACCACCTTCTTGGACAACATGCATCGAAAGGTGAAAGAACCTGCAACGTGGGAGGGACATAAGCCTAGGGATTTGATGGAAGTGAATATGCTGTAATTGACAATATTTTTTAACAGCTAGCTTCTATAGGCTGTGATTAGATTTCTGCAACTTACCTATTGCTGAATTACAATGGGAATCTTTGAAATTAAGGGGACCGAAAGGAAAGCTGCTGTAATTGGTAGGGTCGTCTATCCAAGATCCCTTATCGTTTTCATGCCAAATGATTCCAAGTTCCAACTATATATATTTTATAATCATGTGGGTACCCTTTATGCCCACTCAAGCACTCACCACCACCTCTTATGTTAAAAGGTATGTATAATATGTGGACCAACTCGAGAACACCAAGAAAGGAAATAAAAAAGAAAAACATCTTGTGTTCTTAAGCTTCATGGCATTTCTAAGAAACGTTACATTAAGGGGTCATAATCAACTTTATTAAAGGAGAGTTTATAGGGATTGATTTTCATATGAGAGCGGCAAATGTATTTAGCTTATTGGTAGGAAAGAAGAGGATATCTAGGAAGCCAGCCTAGCCAGGCCACTTAAAAGCTCTTATTAGGGTTAATTACAAATTGAAGACCTATAACCTCAGTTAATTTGAACTTGAAGACCTACCCAGTGCCACGCTACAAAATATAGAAGGCGTGTAACAATTTGTAATTTTAAGCTTATCTCCGAACTAGGCGACTCTAAAATATAATTGACTTTTTTCCTTCTCCTTATGTACAAACTATATATTTTTAACAAGCGATATCTTTGGCGAATGTCCACGATTATGTGAAATGAGACAAGATGCTAGCCACAAGACAAGATGGGTCGTGAAAGTAGAAGTATTCCTTGTCATTTCACTGTCTTGTTATCCTTGATCGATTACTAAAGGAAGGAAAGAAAATCAAGTTTGATTGGAACGGGAAATAATTCCTATTGTCTTTAACGATGCCTAGCACCGTCCATTCAACTCATACGTTAATTCGTACTGAGCAAGGACAAAAGAAAGATCAAACTTTTCATCAAACTTCGTCGTCGTGATTGAGAATGTATGATATAACATGATACGCCATAACAGGCAAAGGTTGTACAGCTAGCTAACTCTCTTTAGAATTCGACCAAAAGAAAAGCCAATAACTCTTTAGAATATATCTTTAGTTGTCTTGTAGTCGGATGCACATGAAAAGGGACAGTCCACTCTACGGTATTGTAGAGATTGTAATTTCGATCATAGTGCTTATACTAGTACAAAACATGCTATTGCTGTCACAATTAATCTTCTGGGTGCCTTCCATATTTAACAGTTTCTGTCCATTTTATCAATCAACAAGTTTTGTTTGAACTTGCAAGTTGCAAGTACAATGAACCACAATATATGTTTGATTTGAGTGTTCGAAATATCGCTTAATTATGACCTCTTTAATCACCGGAAAGATATAGATATACCAGTAAACTAACAGTTAGTTGGTCAAACTTGGCTTGAGTTATAACACGTATGATCTTCAATTGTCTTTAGTTTTCTTTTCTTTTCTTTCTTCATTTTCTTGATTAAGTGGTAGGCCTAAAAGAAACAAAATATCATATCCATTGTGTCCTTTAAAGTACTAGACAATTATTAGTGAACCATGCAATGCACACTCTTCCAATAATTTCTAAGCATAGCACATGCCAAGAAATGGGCACTTTTGGATTGAAAATGCAACGCCAACCGCAAGTTCCTATGGTCAAGTTAAGATAAAGCTTCAGATGCGAACGAAAAACAATTGCAAGTGTACCGTATATGTCTACAAAGAAATGGAAAAGCTGCCAAGAATGCTGTCCTGGTCAACTTGAATTAATCAAACCCTACATTAATTTCAACCTATTAGAAAAAAAATAAAAAAATAAATCTATAACCCCCTCTTGCACTAGTCTTTTAGTTCTTCTTAGCAACTTGTTTCCATGCTTCTTTTTCAATGCGCAGTTTCTTGGAAACTTTAGTCATTTTGTCTGGTCTTCGTGTTGTCTGTTGGCGGTGGTATTTGTTTTTAGGGCTTGAGCACCAGTTTCTTGTAGTCTTGCAAGTATTTTTGGAATTTTTGGGGGTTGAGCTCACTGCTGTCTTTAGCAGGTGATGTGCAAGCTTGTGTACAACTCAGAAACGCGTAGCCACGACCGAATGAGAGAGAGAAAGAGAGAGCAAAACACGGTTTTGGCGAGGGATGTCGGGATTTTCATAACCACTTCTATATATATCTATTAATATATCTTAATCTTTTGCATAGCTCATTGGTCATGCTCAATACCTATTAATCTTGGTTCAATAATTGTTGAAGGATACATATAACTAGTGATGCCATTGAGTATTATACAAACAAACAAAGACCGGTCGTGAGATTCACGAATTCGAGGTTTGTCTTGCTTTTTATTCGAATGTGTGGTTCAGATTCACAATTTAACAATATATAAGGATTGTGTGAAAACACAAGTGTTATAAGAACATTACCCTGCATCAATTAAAAATGAATTTCGTATATATTATTCTCGCCTCATGGGAAACATCTTAGAAAAAATGAAAAGAAAGCATCTATATTTCTTAGATAGATTCGTACTTAATCATAATTAAGAACCATGGTGAAAGTGATTAAAGGTCAATCCTCACGGGTAGAGATATACATATTTATATATTATGGCTCCAAAGTCCAAGCACGAATTAATATGAGATGAGAATGAAAAGTCAACTAATTGCTGCATATATATTCGTCTGATCCAATATATGGGGGAGGTGAGAGGTTGAGATTCTTGTAAGTGGGTCTGCTCTATCTGGAAGCTCAACTCAGAGGAAGAAATCACACACACCAATTTGGATGAATTCAAATTCAATATTTGATGATAAAAAATCTATATAAAAAAATAACAAGAAAATCTTTTACTTAGATTTGATATAAGCTTAGACTAGATTGTCATCTGAAATCATATGAAATCCTCGAGGCAGTCATTTGAAATGATCTCAAATAGATTTGATCCCAATGTTTATGGGATATTTGAGTTTGTCTCAAATCATCATCTTTAGACTAGATTATCTGAAATCTCAAATAGATTTGGCCCCAATATTTATGGGGGATTTGAGTTGAGCTTCTTGGCATTCTGAATACATTACAATTAAGGTGATAGATTTTTATTAACCACAACAATTTTTAAATTCCAAACACAAGATGCACATGCAGTCCATACACTATAAACAAACAAAACCTGCTTTTTATCTTATCCAGATAAGAATATTCGGCTAAACAAGACGGTTAATAAGAAGTTTGAGTAAGTTCCTATCTATTATTATTCTTTCCAAGTTGGCTAGTATCAAAATTTATCTTCAAGGGTTTATTATTCCATGAGATAGAAGAATAAAAAAAAAGTATATTTGAAAATTTTAATTACTTTTATATAGCTTTACCGATGTCCCTCGATAAATTGTTATTTTACTATTATTCTTTAGAAATGCACCAAAAGCTATATAAAAGAAACAATTTATATATCACTTTGACAATTATGGTATAGTTCAAGGGGCAAAGTAAAAGCTATATAAATGCAGCAAAAGCATAAAAAAATAATGGCTTATTCGAAAATTGAAAATTGAGTGGTTGAGAAATAGGAAAGGAACAGATGTAAAAATCATTCAAATGGGGACCTCTACGTTGGACCTCTCCTATGTGGCGCTTGTACAAGCCCTTAGAGCATTTCCAGTGGAACAGGCTAGCCTGGGCTGGAGGGAGCTTGAGGCCCGTTTCACGCTTCCAGCAGGCATTTGCAGCCCAGGCAAATGGTGGGGGCCACCAAATTGGGCAAAGCGAGAGACAATGTTCAAAGTGGCTAAAATCTTTGCAATAATGTAAATTATTTGTAATTGCCATTTTATTAAATTTAATGTTCTATTTTTTGAAATTATCTTATATTTCCATTTTTTTTAAAATATTATAGATTATGCAAGCACAAATGTGGTTCGGTGCCATTGGCTAAGGCAAAAAATCTTTCAACAATCACAAATGTTGGGAGGTTGTGAAAAATTGTTCGAGATTCAAAATTATTCTCACGGGTTCGACCGTTGTGTTGAATGAGACGCCGCTCCGCGATTCACCGGCATCGGATTCACTGTTAGAGTCCCCGATGAATCAAGACTCACCAATCCAAAGGGAGCCGATGCCTATTGAGAGAAAGGCGGCAAAGGCTAAGAGAGGGAGTAATTCAACTAATGAATGTGCAAAATTTTTGGAAGAAATTGCTCTAAACGCCACAATGAGAATTGAGAGAGACATGAAAAGAGATGCGAATGACAAGGCAAGAGATGAAGCATTTGCAAGAGAAATGGAGTATGCACACAAACACGACAAGGACAAGAAGGATCGGGAAATCATGACCATGGATACGAGCGATATGTCTCATGAAACAAAGTCATTTTGGAAGCTAGAACGAAGAGATGTTATGAGAAGAAGGCTTTTACGTGGCGATGGACCTAGCAACATAGATTGGTTAAATGATGAAAACCATTAGGTTGTATTGATAGAGTTGTCATTTATTAATTAGTTGTATTGCTTGTCTTTTATTTAATCAGTTGTATTGCTTTTCTTTTATTGAATAAAAAAAGCATTCAATAATATAGCTATTTATTTAAAACATTGCATACATCAAAACAAAGCATAATTCATTACAAAACACAAACAAAACAATGTTCAAAACAAACACAAACGAAGCATAATTCAAAACAAAACACAAATAAAGCATAATTCAAAATAAAGTATAAGTCAAAACAAAGCAAAATTAAAAACTAAGCATTAAACTTGGCTTCTTTGACCATGATTGTCTCTCAGTGCCCATAAGTGCTCCATCAAGTCAACTTAATGTCTTTCGTGAACATAAGAAGATTGCATTTCCCACGAGCCGTTCATAAATTCTTGTCAATGCCGTGTTCATGGAATTGGGTTCGAACATCTCTGGTTCATCATAATCATACTCATCCTCCATAATCATGTTATGGAGGATGATGCACGTCAATATAATGCTCTGAAACACCTTTTCATCAAACATACGAGCAGCCTCCTTAATGATTGCCCAAGACACCTTTCCACATCTTGGTAATGGAATGAAAGTTAGTGGTAGCTAGCTAGGGTTGGGAAGAAGTGAAGTCTGAATCTATAGAGGGAGAGAGCTCTCGGATTTCAAGAAGCGGTTAAGTGAGATTGTAAGATCTCACATCGATTAACGGAGAGGGGGTGATGTGCCTTATATGTATATGCTTGCCTCCATCTAGCATGAGGCCTTTTAGGAGCTCACTGGCTTCGGAGTCATAAGAACTCCGAAGTTAAGTGAGTTGGGGGCCAGAGCAATTCCAGGATGGGTGACCCACTGGGAAGTTGCTCGTGAGCTCCCAGAAACAAAACCGTGAGGGCAGAGAAGAGGGCCCAAAGCGGACAATATCGTGCCACGGCGGAGCGATCCGGGATGTGACAATTTGGTATCAGAGCCACTCTGCCGTGTGGTACGAGTGTGCCGACGAGGACATTGGGCCCCGAAGGGGGGTGGATTGTAAGATCCCATATCGATCAACAGAGAGGGGGTGATGTGCCTTATATGTACATGCCCGCCTCCATCTAGCACGAGGCGTTTTGGGAGCTCATTGGCTTCGGAGTCATGAGAACTCCGAAGTTAAGCGAGTTGGGGGCCAGAGCAATTCCAGGATGGGTGACCCACTGGGAAGTTGCTCGTGAGCTCCTAGAAACAAAACTGTGAGGGCAGAGAGGGGGCCCAAAAGCGGACAATATCGTGCCACGGCGGAGCGATCCGGGATGTGAGAGATATTGTGCCAAATTTCACAAAGAGATAAGTGATATGCAGTGTATGACATCCAGAAATTGCAAGCTAGTTAAGGAAGCTAGCTGTCCTGTGTTATTGTAAGGGGGCAGTACAAGATCAAATCCTATTGCGTTTCGGCCAATCTTTAAATTGAATTCATTTTTCTTGTTTGGCGGACATTAATTGAAATGAGTAACATGATTAGGATTAATTCAATCATGACATAGAAAATAATCACAAAAACTGGACTTAAATATAAATAATAATTTTAATATTCATAAGAAGATAATACTAGTACTCTTCTTGGCAAGCTTTATACAGCGAGCAAGGAATATTTAGAGGGACTTCATCGTTACAGGCATTAATTTCTTGAAGCCATACTCTTTCTTGGACACAAATTTGACGCCAGCAGCAGCATCATCGGCACTTTGACTTTGGCTTTGACTTGCAGCGGGACTTGGAGATGGAGATCCGCCTGAGGGAGCTAAGTAAAGGGCAATCTTTTGGCCTTTGGCGCAATGGCCGGCGAAGGTGCAGGTGAAATAAAACATGCCTTCTCTTGAAAATACATACTCTCCTGGTTCTTGGAACACAACCAACGGGTCGGCTGTGTTGCACGCATCAAAATCCTCCTTGGTTACTAAAGCCAAATCTTGTTCTCCAAACGCAAAGTTAAAGGCTTCACAAACAACATATATGCATCTAGGTTAGCGAATTAATAATGCATACAAATATTAATTAGATAGAAAGTAATTAATTTATAATTTGGAAAGTTTCACAGAAGTATAGCTCACTTAGAATATCCGAATCTACCAAGCTATGCTTGGCAGCCCATGCAGCGTACGTGGCGGCGCCACCCGGAGGAATGGTCCAACCCAGCTCGTCACCTACTGTGTATTGTGCAGCTTCTGTTCCATGTAGCGTGAATACTGCCGCTGCTATAACAAGGACCAGCACATTGCTCACATTCATGCTTTTAGCCACCATATCTTTCTTCAATATTTCTCCTACGAGTCTTTGTGTTTGTGTTCTTGTGTAGGAAGGAAGGAAGGAAAGAAGGAAGGAAGGAAGGAAGGAAGTTAGTCAGTAATATGGTCGGGACTTGAAGTCTGAATTTATAGAGCGAGAGCCGCCTAATTTCACGAAGAGACAAGTTATATCAGCATTGTGTCTAGCTAGCTGTATATAGCTATGTATCCATGCTTTAATTAATTGTTATGGGATGCCCCGAAGAAACAAAGCATTAATTAATTAATACGTAATATCTCGAAGGGTTGGGTACTGTCGATGTTAATTATGTTGACAAAGTAACGTAAAACGTTATAAATCTTGATAGCTAGCCACTCAACTTAATTTTCTGTGTATTGTGAAACTTAGTATATAACACAAATGTACGTATTTTTTATGTTTAATACATGTGTTTTTTAACAAAGATTTCAATAATACACAAAAAATTCACATATTATACACAAAATACTCACATATTATTGAATTTAAATATTTAAATACTAATAATTAAAACATAACTACTAATTAAAGTAATTAAACAAGAGAATATCAGATTAATAGGTAGAGCCGAGCGGCTATACCGTAAAATCTATTTATAAAGTATAGCCGCGCGGCTATACTGTTGAAATATTCTATTTACAGAGTATAGCCGAGCGGCCATACGCTTTACGACTTCTTAAATTTTTTTTAAAATAGTATAGCCGCGCGGCTATAAAGGGATTGTTTTTAAATTTGTTTATACTAAATAGTATAGCCGCGCGGCTATAATCTGAAAAAAAAAATCTAGCCATAGCTTTATTCTATTTCAAAAGTACGGCCGCGCAACTATACTCCTTGGTATGAAGTATACCAAAACACATTTCCACATCTTTCCTATAACCCTCTTGATATGCAACAAAGTATTTCTACTTCTTCGATTTGGGGTGCATAATTGTTTTGACGAAATGCCTCAAAGAGGATTTGCTGCAGCACTTGCGCACAGAACATAAAGATCCTTTGACATAAAGGGCTTTTCCTTATGTGCTTGTACAGATAATTGTGGCCTACAATTCGTGTTCTTACACAGGTTGCTAGCAAATTCTTGAACCAGTCTCGACCAGGGTACCATGGATAATTTGCTGAAAATCCAAGTGAACATCTCGTGCTTAATCCAAAAATCATACAATAATGAAGACACAAAGCAACGCAATCCTGAATCCAATGAAATTTGTCAAATCAATAAGGAAAGATTACACTTGAGATTCTGATACGCATGATTCATTATATTTACAAGTACATGTATATTAATATCCATCACTACTAAAGTTTGCTATTCGTTGATGCTTACATTTTCTATTTATTTATTTTCAGAATTTGCTGAAGAATTTTGTTAGTAGATATGCCACATGAGATGAAGTGTATATGTGCTCTCATTTAAATGTGATGAAGTGTATATGGTCTTTCTTCTGTTAGCAGTTGGTATTTAGCATGAGATAATAGAATTGTGCTTATGCTGCTGCTGCCTAAGAATGAGGCTTCCTGCAATGAAATTACCTGATGTTGTTGCTGATGCCTGCATAAGGATGAAGCTTCCTTGGATTGCACTCGAGTCTCTACAAGGGGAAGCAGCAGAGGTGGCGACACTATTGCAGCATATGTACCATTTTTAGCAAGCAATATCGCATCTTCTATTCCGATTTTTCTTTTCTTTTCTTCTCTGTAATAGGATGGCGACACTATTGCAGCATATATACCAAAACCAATCGTCTTGTCCCTTTATACCCACCATACTTCATATTAACTACATGTTGTTTTCTGTTTCTTAATTTCTACTTTTTTTTTTTTTTTGGGTTGGAATTTTGGTCAATGTGCATGGTACTAGAAAGAATTAACAAAACTTTGTGCTTTTATTATCTTTGATTCTCTCCACCGTGCACATCCATCTTTTTGTACTGGTGATTCTTCATGAAGTTCAAGAGGGGCTGAGAGTTACTAGCAAAATTGCAGTTAGCGCCGTTAGTTTCAAAAAAATAAAATCAAAACTTATTTAGCTGATGTGGTATATTCTAAGCTATTGGATTTTTTAAACTCATCATCCGTTAAATCTATGTGGTTTTTTCAAATATTATAAATCTTGATATAAATCTTCTATAAAATACATAAGTAACGAATCTTGATTATAAAAAAATCTGTAAAAAAAAAATCCTATAAGTCATTACATTCTGCTTAAATTCACTAGACTTTTTTTTTTAATCCCTAAATAGTATTTTAAAATTCCAATTAAATACACACCCAAAAAAATACAGAGGAGCAATATTAGCTGAGCAGGAATTGTTTAATGATGGTCATCTAAACCTCATTTACAGCTTCAGGATAAGCAAGAAAGGAGAACAAGTTTTTGACTCCATACAGCCAGCAAGAAGCAAGAATTTTGGCACCATCTGAAAAGCAAAACAGGACTCGTTAGAGTGCTTCCATCAGTTGCCCCAAGCCAAGGCTGGACAAGGCCCAAGCCCAGGCGACGTGTTCCAATGGCCAAACTTGCCAAGGCAAGGTGCGGGTCCCATGAAACCAGGCCGGCCCGCAGGCAAAACGTGCCCTTGCTCTAGCTTGGGTTTACTGATGTCATTAACAAAAAAAAATAAAAAATAAAAAAAAAAATTCCAGATTTAAAAAAAAAAAAAAAACTTAGTCATATTCTTCACTTCTCACACCAAAACTCTATACAAATTCCTCTCCTCATATCTCATGTGAATAGTGATTGCCATGGCAATGGGTGGAAACACCACAAGCCTTTTGCAAGGGCTACCACTATTCACATAAATAGTAACAGCCGTTGCCTTGCCCTTACCCTTTGCCATGGCAAATGGGTGGACATGCTCTTAGGCAATCTAAAAATGAATAAAGGCATTATTGTCAAAATACAAAAAATTATTTCATTTGGATTGAATCAAAAGTTTCCATTGATTTAATATAATTTATTTTGTTTAACTATTTTGAAAATACCAAAAATTGTTTATTATTTATTTTGCCCTCATGGAGTCCACGTCATTAAAAAAAAAGGACAAGAGTGCTGCTAAACGAACCCTAAAATTAACTAAGTACACCCTACTACCAAAATATTTATTGAATTACTAATTTACCCTAATATAAAATGACTAAAAAAGATATATTGAATTGAGAAACAAATAATTTGAATAAGTACACTATATTCAACCTTCCTCGTCTAAATGCTCGAAAATGAAACTTGAAATCAAGGTAAGATGATATGATATTTACTGAGCTATTACAAAATCGCTCTCATCAATCCTCTCCTCTCCTCTCTAGCCACATTAAGGAACGGTTTTTTTCTTTTGCTTCTCGTTTTTACAACTAATATTCAATCTTGCAGGAAGGATGCCTACTTATCAAGGATGCTTGTTTCTATTATAAACTACGTGAAGGCTATATTAAGTCAATGGCTATAAACTCATGGTATAAACCCAGGGCATTGAGAATTGGGGCCGAATGCGGCCCTTGGTACACTCCTTCGTTTATAATGGATTTGGCATATGTAGTAATAGAAGCTGCACCACTGGCAACAACCATGTCAACCCCAAAGACTGGCTCAGAAGAAATTGATCACGACCCTGCGAGATATGCCATCAAAATTTTCTTTGGTTCCTTTTTGGCGTTTATTTATTTATTTTTACCAAAAATGATAAAAGCATTTAGGAACCACCTAATTTAAGGAATATACAATATTTTACTAGTCTTAACTCATATATCTTCCTTCTAGTTGATGAGTTAATAAATTCGATCTTCTGAGTTTCATCTCTCTGATAACAAGGAAGCTAAATATAGGAAGCAAAATCAACTAATTAGACCAAGCCCATAACCTAGACATGGTATGCATTAACATGTAAATCCTCAACCTACAATATCACCAGCACAAAACCAGGCAAAGCATTCCAAACCAAACAGGATAGCAATCCCAGCATCCTCCACCTTCAACTCTGCCTGTTCTTCCACAGTTGTTTGACAGAATCAACCTTAGCGGCTTTGGTGGGTTAAGCAGCAAGTTTGGTAGCAAGGTAGGTTTGGTGTTTGTGATAAAATGCATTAGGGTGTACCATGGGTATTTTTGGAAGTTAAATAGGGTGTACTTAGTTAATTTCATATTTTGATTAAAATATTAGGGTGTACTTAGATCATAGGGTCTACTAAGTTAATTTTAGAGTTCGTTTAGCAGCACTCAAGGACAATGCTTGGCTCCTGATATATCAGGAGCCATTTCTCCTCCATAGCTGACGTGGCTCCCTTAAAAAACCAACACTTTTTCTTCTTCTTCTTTTGTTTTTTTTTTACTGTTTTTCTTTCAACTCCATTAACTCAAGCCTTCACCTAGAGAAAAAAATAAGGATCTAGAAACCACCTATACACTCCACCACCAAAACCTATGAGGCCAAGCCACACTGTCGTCACCCCAAGCCACCCCTAGCCAAACCCAACCCCATTGCTGTCACCTCTCTCTCTTCTCTGTATCAATTCCCATCTCCTCTCTCTCTCTACTATGTATCAATTCCTAAATCATAATCCCATCTCTTCTCTCTTTGCTATGTATCAATTCCTAAATCCTAATCCCATCTCCTTTCTCTGCTTTGTATTGATTCCGGCCTAATCCGACGAAATTAATGGATTTAGCCCCTTTTTTAACAATAAAATGCAAAAAGACAATTGATACTCTTCCAATTAGGAAGCCATCTATTTCAATAAATGCTTTTGAGTTTTGAGCTTTGGCTGTGGTGGTTATGGAGGTTGTAATGAGGAGGGTGGTGATGACAATGATCGAAGTCAGACCCTAAAATCGGTCAAGCTCATGTCTTTTGTTGTGATGTGAGAAATGCTCTGAAAATCAGCTTCCCAAAACCCTTCAATTGGCCATGGATTTTAAAGTGGGTAAAATTTCCTAAATCAGCTGTCTTTTCCAAGGTTACAATGTCAACGAAGAAGCTTTCCCTTCCTAAAATTTCCTAATGGTTTTATATTTGTGGATGTTGGTTATGATGAAACTCATAACTTGTTTATCTGGAACCCATCAACCAGATTCGTCCGCAAATTGCCTAACCCAGATTTTGTGGTTGTGGCAGAAACAGATTTTGTGCTTGAGTTAATCTATCTATGTATATAAAGCAAAAGGCAGAGAATGGTGAAACATTCAAAATACCAAAAAATGCCCTTGGTTAATGCAAACATTAAGAATTGAAATTATTAATTAAGTGAGGATAATATGGTAAATTTACATTTTTTCATACTAAAAAAATTTAAAATTAAAAGAAAAATCAGATAATGGATCCTCTTTTTATGGAATACAACTACCCATTATCTTTTTTAATTCTAAAATAAATTTAATTTTTTCTTTTTAAAAGCCTTTCGCAGGCGCGTAAGCGCATGCAGAGAGGCTAGTGTAGTTGAAAGAAAAATAATTATAAAAAAAAAAAAAAAAACAAAAGAAGAAGAAGAAACATGTGTTGTTTTTTAAGGAAGCCACGTCAACTGTGGAGGAGGAAGCCAATCGTTGTCCTTAAAAAAATGGGGCACATGTATTAAATTACAAAAATACCCATGCCCCATCATAAAAAATAACGGAGTTTTGGAATAAGTTGATGGTAGGGGGCAAAGTGGGTCATCAAATTATGGTCAAGGGGGAATGTGGGCCATTTTTAGTTTGGGGGACAAAATGAGATTTGACCGTAATTTCATGGGGCATTGGTGTAAATAAGCCTAAAAAATAAGTGTAAACAAGACAAAACTTAATAATTTACCAATTCTGGCATATATTGTTCATTCCTAATTTGGTCTTCATCGTTTGGGCGTCCTGCAATAAGAAGATAATAAACAAAGGATTAATAAGATGGTAACAATGGTGAGAAAAAAGATCAATTAATTAAAAACAGGACAAAAACCCAACCATTTTTGTTCCATTTTTGTCCCTCCCTCTCTCTCTCTTTTTCCAACTGGAATAGAGAAACCGAAAGGTTAAAAGGTCAAAAGGCGGCAAACTAGAAGCACAAAAAACCTTGTACTAAAAAAAGAAACAGAAAAACTTGTTCCCGATCACGGATTCTAACAAAATCGATAGGATTTTGCCACGTGTCCATCCAATAAAATCACACACCAAATCCAAACTCCCAACTTCAACAAACCTTTCACTCAGTCAGCACTTGGATTCTATCATTCTGGGAGAGAAAGAGAGCGATTGAAGAAGAAGGCGCTACCTGGATCACCAAGAAGAAGAAGCCATAAGCAGCTATGCATCCGATAAATGCGATAATGGTGACTCGGATGCTGACTCGGAACTCGGGCCTCGGATCGGAGGTTGGCAGCATACCCTTCGGATCTGTCTGGTGGTTCGTTTACGCGGGGCTCTCGTGCTTCTTCGTCCTCTTCGCCGGTATAATGTCCGGCCTAACCCTAGGACTCATGTCGCTTGGCCTCGTCGACCTTGAGATTTTACAGCGCAGTGGCTCTCCCACCGAGAAAAAACAAGCAGGTTCGTTTCCGTTTCGGTTCAATTTCGGTTTCGTCTCGCTCGTAAATTGCCGAATTATCGGAGTTATTGACAACTTTGTGTGTTTTTGTGCTCAGCTACTATATTGCCGGTGGTTCAGAAGCAGCATCAGCTGCTCGTCACTTTGCTTCTGTGTAATGCGGCTGCTATGGAAGTAAGTAATTTGATCAGTTGCAGTCTCTCTGGTTCTCAATGCCATTGTTGTTGGATTGAATTTGGTTTTATGATATTGAAATTGATTCTTGATACCAGAATCTGCTAAATGTATCTGATTGAAAGTGAAAAGGTTCAAGATTCAATATGAGTAGTATTCTTATTTATGCCAGCTTTTAACTTTGATATTTGCAATCTGCAGGCTCTTCCTATATATTTGGATAAACTTTTCAATCAGTATGTTGCTATCATCCTCTCCGTGACTTTTGTCCTGTTTTTTGGAGAGGTATGATGTTTTTCCAATTTTTTATTTATGATTTAGCACTTTGGTTTTAACCTTTATACTCACGCATGATGGGTTTGAATTGGAATTTGGTTTTCTGGTTTCCTTTATTCTTCCAGGTTATTCCACAATCAATATGCACTAGATATGGACTCGCTGTTGGTTCCAACTTTGTATGTCTTGTACGAGTTTTGATGGTTCTTTGCTATCCAATTGCTTATCCAATTGGCAAGGTATATTTTCAGGCGGATAGTTGATATTTTCATGAAGTTGATGTGATACCTGCTTTCGATGTTGGTTTTGTAATGTCATCGCTACTCAGTTAGTATATGTGGTGGAGTTTTTATTGCTTAATGTTTATGCTTGCTCTGGCATGATCCTCACTTTAATAAGGACAGGAAACAGAGAAAGGGATACTTTTTTTACATGTTCATCCAAATGATGTAATTGTTTGATCCACCTGAAGAAATTTTGTTCATCTCATCTCGTTTCTCCTTGTAATGGTTAAATAAAACTAGTTTGTCATGCAATTAAGCTCTGATTTATATTAATTCTCACATAATCTGAAAATGGCCTAGCCAAAGGAAAAAAAAACAAAAGAACAGAATTTAATATGCACTAGAAATTGAAAGTTTCTCTTTGATATAACCTTGCCATTCAAATAATGAATTATTGATGATGCTGTTTGATTTGACATCGACTTGTTGACACCAAGAATTTTATGTGTTCCAGATCTTGGACTGTGTTCTGGGACATAATGAAGCATTATTTAGGCGAGCGCAGTTGAAAGCTCTTGTCTCCATCCACAGCCAGGAGGTAAAGTGAATCTCTTCAGAATCAATATGTTATCAGTTGGGTAAAATTCTCTGACTGTGAAACATATAATAACATTTTTACTTGTTTTCTCTTCTTAAAAATTGCAATATGTTATTGTCACATATAGGAGGGCAAGGGTGGTGAACTTACACACGATGAGACAACGATAATTAGTGGAGCACTGGATTTAACTGAAAAGGTACGCATTATAATGGAACTCACATGGTTTTTTGGATGCTTAACTGTTGTGGTTTTCTTGTTTTTGTAATTTCTAGTAATATAGCCATTCAATGTATCAAACAGGAAGCCATTCTTGTTTATTAAACTTCTAATTTAAGTTGAAAATGTCAAAATATATAGAAAAAATTAATTATACTCTTTCCTTTGAGGTGGAATAATCAAGCGATACTTTTCATCTCATTTCCATTTTAAAAGGTGTCTGAATTCTCTTAATCTTAATTTGAGTTAGAGAAATTATTAGCAGCTTTAGGGTGACAAGTTGTGATATTAAATTATTCATTTTGCTTCAGCATGAAATTGTTTCCTCTTAGAAGCTTACTTTGTATTTATTTTTCCTATTTCATTTTTGCTTTTAAATGATATAAATCTTGATACACTTTCTATCATGTAAACTCAACCTATTTATTTATTTATCAACAGACTGCCGAGGAGGCTATGACACCTATTGAGTCAACCTTCTCCTTAGATGTCAATTCAAAGTTGGACTGGTAAGCTTCGCTCCTGAATAAGTCGCATTTACCCTTCTCAGTTAATTGTCTCATTGGTTCCTGTAAGAATCAAATGGGCATTATGCAGCCGACATCCTTTTGCATGTTTCATGATCGTGATCTAAAATAAGCATAGTGTAACAAATGAGAATTAGGATTCAACCTGTAAAGTTGGGAGACACTGTTAATGATGCTCTGGCTCTATTATCTTTCAGAAAGACAACCCATCAACCATTTCTATGTTCAATTTGTCATCTTCTACTAGTAAATTCTACTTAAGATAATCAATAAGTATCCTTTCATATACAACATGCTAGACATGTGATTTGATTGTCTTTCTGTTAGGTTTATTAACTGCTCTATCTATTTGTTTTGCAAGTTTATTTGCAGCTGAAATTGTACAATGAATAGTGTAACTATATTTCTGTTCTTTTCAAATTAATTACTCAGGGAAGCAATGGGGAAAGTTCTTGCTCGGGGACATAGTCGAGTTCCTGTCTATTCTGGGAATTCAAGGAATATTATTGGACTTCTGCTGGTGGGTGTTAGAACTTAAAATCTTTGGAGTCTCATATTATGTATCTATTCTAGATTGTAAACTCACTAAATCTGTGATCTGTAATTCTCGTGTTTTTATCCCCTTATTCTCTTTTGTTTGGGGATTAGGTGAAAAGTCTTCTCACTGTACGACCTGAAACAGAGACCCCAGTCAGTGCTGTTTCCATCCGAAGAATTCCACGGTGTGCTTCAACTTCTTTAAATATGCTAATGTTTTTTCAATTTCTTCAATTCCAGTACTGAGTATGGAATATTAAGTTCTCATGTGTGGGTCGTATTCCCAGAGTTCCTGCAGATATGCCACTCTATGATATATTGAATGAGTTTCAAAAGGGCAGCAGTCATATGGCTGCTGTGGTGAAGTCTAAAGGGAAAAGTAAGGCTCTTCCACCGATTGATGCAGAGAAGGAAGAAGACAACAGAGTCAGTGACACGGACTCCCAACTGACTACTCCTTTGCTATCCAAGCAGGATGGAAAGCCGGACAGTGTCATTGTTGACATACCCAAGGTACCAAGGTCTCCTCATGTCCATAGGGAAACTTTTGCATCCCATGGTGACGGAGCAACTAATGGATTTCCCCAGTTGTCAGAGGATATCGAGGATGGTGAAGTTATTGGTATCATCACCCTGGAAGATGTATTCGAAGAACTCCTGCAGGTAAAGTACATGCAATTAATATTGTCTTCCTTTCAGTTGATGAAAATTGTTCAATTGGCAGCAGACTTTATACTATAGTGATGACTTTGTTGACAAAATGCAGGAGGAGATTGTGGATGAAACTGATGAATATGTTGATGTACATAAAAGGTATCATAGAGTGGCAACTGTAAATATTTGGTTGATATTATGCATAGTCTAAAATATCGATAATATCGACGAAATATCGAGGATATTATCATTTTTTCGGGTCACGGATATTTCGGAACGTATCCATACACATATCGTATAAATATCGATAATATCGATGTCGATAATTTCGCTCACACTTCAGCAATATTTTGTCAAAATATCGCTATAATATTGAAAATATCAAAAATATTGATGTGATGGAAAAAATGAAAAAGAAAACCACAAAGCACACACACAAAGGGGGATTCAAACCCTTGCCATTTCACTCCTCCAACGACTTAACCACCATGTTGCTTATGTTTTTGTGATAATATGCTAAAATATGTATATTTATATTGTTTTGTTTTGAACAATTACATGCAAAACTATTTTGGGGGTTTATCATTTGATGACTACTCTTCACAATACACTTACTCTACACATAGAGATGATGAAGATAGTGAAAAATTTGAACCTCATAAGAACTATGTGTGGTACTAAATAACTCATGTATCTTACCATGCAATGTATAAAGTGTAAAATATTGTAGTAAATCATTATATATAAATGATTATGGTGTGTTTAATCTTCTTTCATTAATTACTACATATTTTCTACACTCACAGTGTTTGTTATCTCACTATATAATCAACTTAAATCAGTTAACCCATCATGCAATGCATTTCCTTCCAATTTTTTGCTATAAACTAATAGATAATTGACTGAATAAACATCCTCCAAAGTTTCAATAAAAATTTTCAAGTTTTTCTTACAATTTCCATGGTTTTTATTCAATTTTTATCGATATCGATAATATTCCTATATTTCCATAGAAATTTCCGTGTTTTTGGACTACCGATATTTTAGACCTTCTATGTATGAGAGTTGCACGAAAGTGTTTTGATCTTCTTCTTTGCAGGATACGTGTTGCTGCAGCTGCAGCTGCTTCATCAGTGGCACGGGCTCCATCAGTTCGGAGGATAACTGCGAACAAAGGACCCGTGAGTGGACAGAATGATTTTCCCATTTTCAATCTGTTATTTTCATTTGTCAGCATGGTAACATAAATTGAGGGGGTGGGGAGGGGGCATCATTGAAGCAACATTTGTGTTTATAATTTAAGTTTGCATGCGGGATGGGTTTTTTTGGCCTTTCTAAATATAATTGCATATCATTCAAGTTTCTCAAAATTAAAAATCCTTACTTTGACTATGTGACAATGGTGCTGCAGTTGATTCCATAAGGAAGTGTAGAGAATGAAACACTTACATAATATGAGATATCGATAGCCACCTCATTCAGGTCATCACAGTAATGCATGCCTACTTTGGAGCATTATGTCTTTTTACTTAACTTAATGATTGATACGGATAGAGACTGATATGACAAGTAAATTTCCTGATTATAATTCCGCTTCATGACTGGCTTGTATCCTCGTTCAAATGTTTGGTTTGCTTATTCTGAACACCTAACTTTGATGATGGCTTCAAATGATGGGGATGGGCTGCTGTTATGCTGTTAAACTTTTTGTCAGTTTTTTCGATACTCAAGTTATGTCTAGTGGTCGAAGCTAACTAATGTACAATCTTCTTGTTGTGATGATGGCCTCGGCAGGCCAAAGTAAGCAAGGACTAGCCCCAAAGATATCTGCTGGTGATTTGTCCTCCACAAGGCTGCAAGGAGCTTCTAGTGAACCACTTCTTCGAAATAAGAGATGATTCATCGGGTTGATTTGTCATATCCTGATCCCTTTGCTCCTCAGGGATGGAAATGGCTTTGACTTCAATCTACCAAGAAGTTTTTCTTATATTTTTTTTTTCTTCCCTTTTTTTCGAGGGTGGGGGGAGAGGCGGGGTTCTACATAGATGGATAGGATATGATTTTATGTTCTTCAGCTCATTGAGCTTGTTAATTTAAACTCTTTTTTGGTTAATATTATATGTTAGGTTCAAGCTGCCTCTTAGGCTGGCTCTACTTTTTGTTTTGTAAAAAACAGTATCTGGAATCGTAAATAAGTTATGTTTTCCAAGAGTTCACAGTATTATTTCCCTTCTACTTACTAATTCACTGAAATATTGAAATGCGAGGGTTACAATGGTTTATTCCATGGCCCAGCTACAAAAAGAAGAAAAAACCAAGAATAGAATTTGTTCCCTTGTTCTAGTTTAGTTTGAATGAAGAGATTTGTTCTATAACAAAAAAAAAAAAAACAGGTCTTGGCATTTTTTATTATGGGATGTGAACTCGAAACCTCCTCCAACAAAATGAAGACCAATGTCAGTAGATGAAATGATCGTGGGGCACAGTTGAGGATTGTATTGATTTTGTTCCAATTGTTGTCATGACTTCCTTTAAATAAATAAATAGAAAAAACAGAAAAAGGGAAAAGAGAAGTCATCCCAGCCGCAGCAGCAGCAGCAGCAATAGATTTTCTTGTTAACTTTTTGTATCAAATTTGAATAGAAAACTCAACAGATCACAAACACATACTTGCCTCGACAGTTGACTTCCCAAATATATCTACAGCTTCATTAAACCCTGTATAGTATTAGTATGTACCCCTCTTCTTCCTGTCACTCATCCCAGCACAGAAGTATGACAGTGCACCTCCACATGATATAAAGCCGTGTCCGCTGCTCCCTCATCAGCCTCGAGCACTTATCCCACGACCGCTGCTTCGGCGTCAGAACAGAGGACATCCGTCCCTTCATGTTCCCGGACTATAGTCCAGTCCAGGCAGAGAGGCACTTGTATTTTGGTTGATAAATTGCTCATGGAACTTGAGCTCAGCTAGCTGCTTTTTTTTTATAGAGAGATAATGGTCAGGCAATATCATCAGAGGGTGGGTTACCAAGTGTTGGCAGCTATTAACATGGAGAGGCCCCGCTGAAACAAAGATGACAAGGCAGACACATCAGCTTTGTCTCCCTCCCTGCTCAAGGACTGGTTTTGGAGCGCTCATATCCTAATCTCAGGGCCAACCCACCTAGGCCTGTCTCTATTATGCGGAGCTGTAATTTGTCCCCACTGTTTATGTATGTATGTATGTGTGCATATGAAGAAGGTTGAAGGATAGATTGACAAAATCCAGTGCTCTGCCAGAATTTCAGGAAGCTTGTGGATGGAATATTCGTTCCAAATTCAAATTTATGAACAACATTAATAAATTTGTACATTTATATTATTATACCATACCTCAAACTTGGATTTTTCATGTATATACATATATATTAAGATATATAGCTCTGCAGATCCAAAATTCATTTCTTAGATAGTTCATTGCACTCAAAACAAGAAGATTATTTTACACAGTAATTAACTTTCTTTCCATATAGAATCTACTATTGAAGACACAAAATTACAGCACACTCAGTCAGCAGTAACAACTAATTTACCTTTCCCTTTCCCTTACACTGCAAACTAGGTATCTCTCTTTCTCTCTCTCTCTCTCTCTCTCTCTCTCTCTCAATCAGACATGCTTCTTAATTCACAGCAAGCACCTGGCTATATAAATATATCTCAAATTAATATTCATACATCATGGGACTGCATGGGTCTCATGGACCCACAAATTTAATCTCACCACCTAAATAAAGACATGATCTTCTGATCGATGCACGACCTTCTGGCAGCAGTTCCATCTTCAGCAGGCACGCATGCATGGACTGATTAGCACCTCAAACTTGTTACGTATACGATGAAATGTCGATAATCATAAGAAAAAAATTAGGGTTCTAAAATCATGGAAGGAAGGTGAGAAAAATGGATGCCACAAATCAAATCAAGAGTACTTGTGGCAACCAAGAAGCATAGAAATGCAGACCCTTGTAATATAAAGCTTCCCTCTCTGTTGCCTCACCATTCTCTTCCACTTGGCAATTCTCCTACCCAAGTTTCCCATAGCTTGCTGCTATCTCTTAGCTACTTCCACTAATTATAATTATATTTATATTGGGGTCAAATATATCTCAGGTGCATGCCTTGTCTTGGCATTTATCTGCAAGCCAGATATCTTATATCCACATGAAGACTACAGCTTCAACCTTCATGGCCTTCCATGCTTATAGTCACTGGGTCCACTTGTATCTTCACACCACCTCAATGTCACGTGCTTTCTACAACTCTATCTCTACCTCTAAATCCGCCTTAAACGTCTTAATCAGATAAACTTTGCCTGCCATTAATTCATAGTTGCCCCTCTTCAACTTCAAAGTAGTTTAAAGTACTTATAACATGGACTTTATTTTCTATTATTCATGTTGCAATTAACCCCACGTTATTATCCTGCCTTGGACAGCCTCATGTGAGTGGAAATTTTGAACACGACTTGGAAACAATAATATAAGTAATTATTTTGATTATTATAAATGGGTTATGTTTATTATTTTATGTTACGCATGTAATAATCGTATCATATTCACATGTGATTCTATTTATACCCTAAACACGGTCGAAAACACGACACGCGCGAACACGAATTGTCACCTCTACCTACGGGAGTTTCCTTATAAGTATCTCTCTTCTTTGGGCCAATTTTGGTGACTCCTCCTGTGGCTAAGTCCCAAGTGGCTTCCAAAAGGCCAAGACTGTGACAGAGTGCTTGCTTTGCCAAGCCCCCCCAAGAACATCACAATCGCATTTCCCATTCCACGTGTCTAATCATGTCTCACTGCCCTGTTAAAGATTGGCAAATCAAACTGTTCACAAACCTTATCTCCAAGCAGAAGGCATCAAGGATAAGATATCTTTAAGTCTAGCACTATCCTTGTGGACCTGAGTGAAAATAATCCGCTAATGTCCAGCTAACTTGGCTCCAAACCAGATAGGCCCTATGAACAGGCTCAATGAGAGGGTCATGACTCATGCAGACACTTGTAGCAGATGAGGCGGAGCTTGGGGACACCGTTAGAAAGCCAGTGGTTTGTTGAGCTACTTTACTTTAAGAGATTAGAAAGAGGAAAAATCCAATGCTGGTGGGGGGTGCATTTTGTTGGGTCTTTGGGGAAGTTGCAATAATTAAGGTGGGAAGTGAAGTGAAGTGTGTTCTTTTGATTTTAAGTTTTGGGGATGTGACTAACTGAAACACCACAATCACAAAACATTCCCTTTCAAGAAACACAGCCCGCAAAGAGCTGCGTTTTAAATTAGTGTGAAAGAGAGAAAAAAAAGGTTTATCTACAAAAAGATGGTGACAGCCAGGTGGGTTCATGTTTTGCGACTCTTCAGCTACAGTTGAGAGAGATGTCGTGGTGGAGCATGTAGATTGTAATGACTTCTTTGGCAAATGGCAACCATCTCCAAGGAGAAAAACTGTACTTTTGGCTGGTGGGTGCGTGTACTCATAGGAGAGGTTAATGGAGAAAAACTTGGGTCGAGACTTCTGTTCAATGGCGCGCGATACTTGTCATTCAATTTGTCTCATGACGTGAAAGTCTTCTTTGGAGTTTTTCTCCATGTAACTTGATACAACTTACTTGTCCTGGGCGAACTCCTTGTATAAAGTTCATGTTGTCTTTTGGAGCCAGGTCTAATAAAGGAGAAGAACTAACAGGAATACCTGTAACGTTATTCTAAATCTATTATACATTTCCATGTTGAAAAGTGGCAATTGGCTCGGGATAGCACTATCCCACAGTGGTATCCCTGATCCCCAGTATAAGTAAGTTTTTCCCCTAAGAGCATTTCCAGCAGGAGGGACTAGCCCCGGCAAGAAGCACCCTAGGCCCCCAATCCCGTTTCCAGCTGCCAAGGGCTTCACGGCCCAAGGCAAGACTTGCCTGGGCTGCTGCCTGGGCAAGATGACTTAATGCTAACGTCAGTAGTCAATTTAAATAACGAAAAAATTGAAAAAAAAGGAAAAAGAATACCAAAAATTTCAGATTTTTTTTAATTTTATAAATACCTAGCCATATTCTTCACTTCCCACACCAAAACTCTATACAAATTCTTCTTCTCATATCTCATGTGAATAGTAGTTGTCATTGAGTTGCCATGCCAATGGGTGGAAAATCAACAACAAAATTGCTAGGGCAGGCTATTCATATGAATAGTAACAATTATTGACTCTCTTTACCTTTTGCCATGATAAATGGGTGAAAATGATCTAATAGAGGTGGGAAGAGCTGCTGTGGTGTTTTTTTTCTTTTGCTCCTAGTTTTATAATCGTCGAGGAAAAATTAGAAAATTCAAACAAAAATACTGGGGTGGGTCATTAACAATTTTGTTAATTTTGTTCTGTTTTGGTGTGTCTTGGGTGCAAGTATAATCACTTTTTGGTTTGGGCCAACACGATGAACATCGAAAAGTTCTTTGGGTCCAGGCTAACAAAAGCAAAGCATGAGCCCATAAAATCTGATAAAATCAGAAGCAAATTGACTTTTATGCCTTCGTATATTCCATCTAATCATGGGGGGGGGGGGGGGGGGGGGGGGGAAGACCCGAGCGGCCAATGAGCATTAAAATTTGAAATTACGTGCGCGAATACGCGAGATAACAACGAGGAAGGAAAACAAAACCAGTTAATAGCCCACAAGCTACCTACCAGTCCTACACCGCTCTTACCCTTCAACGCCTTCAACGCCTTCCCAGTTAATAGCCCAGAATTTTCAAGAACAGAACAGTAGGCCCAGAGATGTCGTGCTGCTTGTCTTGCATTGGTGCTTCTACTTGCGGCCTGTGCGGCTCCGTCGCCTCTGGGATTTCCAAGAAATCAGCTAGACTTGCTTATTGTGGTCTCTTCGGCCTTTCCTTGATCGTTTCTTGGATCCTCAGAGAAGTCGGAGCTCCTCTGTTAGAGAAAATCCCATGTGAGTCCCATTCTTCACTGACCCTATTCGATTTTTGAACTAATTTTAATTGGGTACGTGAGAAATGATCAGATTTTGCAGTTTTTAGTGTTGCAGAAGCGTGTTAATTTTTGAATTGCATCCAAGTCTGAATTTTATGAATTGGGTTTCGTTTGTTTAGATTGGTCATGGGGTGCAATTAATTGCCCCTAAATGTCAAGAAATGTGAACTATATAATCGTCTTGATGTTTTGCGTTGTTTTAGATTAAGAATTGGGAAATTCAGTTGCATTTTTCTGATCATAAACTGGCAATGCCATAATTGGAAATCAACACATTCGTTTCCTGATAATCTTAATGAGTATGGCTGAGATTTAGTGGGAAGCTTGTTTCACTGCCCAGAGTATTGTTTGTGACTGTTGCAGATTTGATTTTTGATATCTTTTTGGTATTTACAGGGATAAGCTCTTCTCAGACTCACACCAAGGAGTGGTATCAAATAGAAGCAGTTCTTCGTGTGAGCTTGGGGAATTTCTTGTTTTTCGTCGCATTTGCCCTTATAATGATTGGAGTGAAGGATCAAAATGACAGACGGGATTCCTGGCATCATGGTGGATGGATTGCCAAGATGGTGGTCTGGCTCTTGCTTGTCATTCTCATGTTTTTCCTTCCAGACATCGTCATTACAATCTATGGTTAGTTTGTTTCTCAATTGATTAAATTCAGTTTGAGTCTGATTCATTTCTTTAACCGGGTGCAATTGAGAATGATGTGATCCTGCCTTGTTGATGTGTGTGCTTGAGATGTTCAAAGGAAAAGTAACTACTGGAGTTGTCTTGGCTGTTTTTTGGCATTATGTGAAACAATAATTTGCACGCTGTAGCCCTAATAGCCCTAAAATTTCCCTGGAAAATGTATTCTTTGCAATAGGATAGTAACATGCTTCTTTGAATTTTTTTGGAAATAAGAATGTTCTCTTTTTCAGCCCTTATTTAATAATTAATGCTTTGAATGCTAACGGTTCTCACTCCAGCTAAAATTTCCATCATGCATTTCCTTGGCATATGATAACTAATATGTGTGTTTGAAAATATATAGAAATTTGGATGCTTTTTGAGATTCCTGGCTTTTGTGCTGTTTACTAGGGGATGAATTATTCTTTTTGAGCTGTGGAATATAAATAGGACATATGGGATCTTAGAATCAACCATCTCCTTTCTTTCATTAGTTGACACAGAGTTGATTAATTTCAATTAAAGTAAGGGAAAACTGCTTTCATGGCCTCATTTTTACTACAAGAAATAAAGTCCACCCATCAGACTATTGAGAAAATAACTAGATAGTTGAATATAACAACAAAATCTTTCATTGGTTGGATTTTAGAACTTCAGGGCTTGGCTTGTGGTATAAGATGAATATGCTGATCTTAGATACGATGCAAGGGGCCAACACTTCCACGTTATTGGGCCAGTCATGAATCTGATTCTAATGGATGGTTATCTCCCCACCATTTCTCATCTTTAATAGTAAAATTTATATTGTTCCCTGTGCTTGCAGGTGTCCTTTCAAAATTTGGGGCTGGCTTATTTTTACTCGTTCAAGTGCTTATCTTACTAGACTTTACTCACTCATGGAATGATGCATGGGTGGAGAAAGATGAACAAAAATGGTTGGTTTAAGTACTCATTTATCATTTTCCCTTTCACGTGTTTAATTTGAGTTCTCACTCTATACTCACTCTATAAATGTGTATATTCCAGGTATATTGCCTTGCTTGTTGTATCAATTGTATGCTACCTTGCAGCATTTACGATCTCAGGCATTATGTTCATTTGGTTCAACCCCTCTGGCGAAGACTGTGGCCTTAATATCTTCTTTATTGTCATGACCATGGTTCTTGCATTTTCATTTGCAGTAATTGCATTACACCCTAAGGTAAGGATAAGATGGTCAACTTTGTTCATTTGTATCACATGTTATGTAATATGTCCTGCATGCCCCATTTGTTATCGATCATTAGACTTATTCCTGTAGCTATGTAAATGGCATAGAATTTCAATCCCATGCCTTGCTGATGCTCTTGAAGGAACTTGCTGTGGTTAATAAGGTTAAAGTGATCACAGTACTGCAAATCTAAAAGAATTAATTTTTTTCGTGAAAGAAGTCTGTGACAATGCTGACCTGAGGCAGATCATGCAAACCATTAGAACCTAGTCATAAAGCTCAAAGAATTAGGTGAAATGGATGAGATCTTGGAGTCCCTATAGGTTTAGGGACAGAAATCCACTGAAACATACTGACCACATGGAGAGTTACAAATCATGCGCAATACTAAAATGACTGTGAATTGCATCAAAAGTTGGATTACATAACTGGAATAAAGCATTGCAAGGCTCAATAGCAAGTTTACCTACACTGTTTAAGAACTTTCTCACTTATATTTACTGAAGGGAATGGTCTGGGACTCACAGTGCTTAGTTTTTGAGATGATTCATCATATTTGGTTGTACAATGTAATACTGCTACTGAAAAATTTAAATTGGTCAATATAGTTTCTTTATGGTAGAGAGTGTCACGTTTATACTGAGAATTAACCTGCATAATGATTTTGGCCTGGAAATTTGAAACAGGTTAATGGCAGCCTCCTTCCTGCTTCTGTGATATCTGTTTATAGTGCTTATGTGCTCTACACAGCTCTTTCCAGTGAACCTCGTGGCTATGCTTGCAATGGTCTTCACCATTCCAAAGCAGTCTCTGTAAGTACCCTTCTTCTTGGGATGGCGACGACTGTTCTTTCAGTTTTATACTCTGCACTTCGTGCTGGATCATCCACAACTTTTTTATCACCACCATCTTCACCGAGGGCAGGTACTCAAAACTAATTTTTGTAATCCTTTTTATTCAATGGAAGCAATAAAGATGAATTTGCAATTCATGAAAGCTACTCCTACATATTAAGTACTTCCAAACTTGAACTTTGTGGCACAGGCGCAGCTGAAAAGAAACCTCTTCTCGATGGCAAAGAGTTGGAAGAAGGGAAAGAAACCAAGGAAAAAGAAGCAAAACCTGTTAGTTATTCCTACACTTTTTTCCACCTGATATTTGCCTTGGCTAGCATGTATTCAGCAATGCTTCTTTCGGGTTGGACCAACTCATCGGAGAGTTCAGATCTGATAGACGTTGGTTGGACATCGGTTTGGGTCCGAATCTGCACAGAATGGGTTACTGCTGGACTATATGTTTGGTCCCTTGTGGCTCCTTTTCTTTTCCCTGATCGTGAGTTCTAGGTTCCTCCCTCTCTTTGTTTCTGAGGTTCCCAGAACTGTCAATATCTTAATCATGTAATTATCTTATGAGCTTTCTAGATAGTCATTGGTGGGGGTCTGAAGTAAAGTTTAGTTTGAGCTTGGCGGAGTGATATCAATATGTGATAGAAATTTCAAGGTGTTTAAGGCATGTTTTGTAGCATATATGGAAGAAACATTGCAATAGAATCAGATGTACATCTTAAATTTGTTCTGTTGAAAGCTCTTTCTGCCTTGTAGAATTAAAGTTCTCTCTATCATGGCATCAATAGACTGATCGAAATTATGTCGACCAAATGAACCTGGCCCTTCAAATTTATTTAATTATTTATTATGTTTAATATAGAATTAAATATTCTGATTGAATGGATCAAGTCTTTTTCTTACATTAATTTTTGGTGGAAAATCAGTTTGGTTGGACATGAATTTGTCTGATGTATCCAATTTTTTCTTTGTTATTTTATATGAGATATGTATTAAATATTTTAAGTGGTTAGGGAATGAAATTACCAACTACTATTATACAACAAACTAATATTCGTGGGTTTCAAAACTAAAACTCTGATACCATATTATTTAATTTCACCACCAAAATACATTCTACCAAAAACTGAGCAAATTGGCTGCCAACTGAGAGTCGGTCACGAGAATCCAATGTATAAAAATAAAAAATAAAAACACTTGGAGGTATGCTACGGTTAATTGTTTATGCACTCGTGCGTAATTTTACAAATAATTTCTAACTGTTGATGCATGTGAAGTTCTTAGTAATTGTGAGATTTCGTCACATGCACACGTGAACAACTGAGGGTAGCAAAAATCAAGAAAACCTAGCAACAAATAGAAATCTGGACTGTCAATATGATTCATACATGGACCACCCAACTTCTCTCTTTATTTTCTGATTCCTTTTCTTTACTTTCTCAGCTAAAGTTATGGACCATATATCAATGGAGCAGAACAATCAGCTACCCTTTTTCTTTTCTTTTGTTGATAAAACTTTCAAACAAATTGTTGGTCCATTTATTTGTTTTTGTTAGGCTGGCTACAAGAGCATTGCTCTATCATGTACAACGTTAACGTTTTATACTTTGCTTGTGGTTATAAATCCTCAAACAAAAAGCCAAATTTGGTTCTCACTTTTAATTCGTTTTTATTAGTCTCAGACTCTTAGTCCACCATCAGTTCATGTCGGCATTGAAAACTAAAACATAGTCAATGAGGTTAGGCACCAAAAACAGCTTTATAGGTTGAAATAAGTAAAATGTCTAGACACAAGGGTGAGCCTTACCCAAACCAAACCTCTCATTTTCTTCTGTTTTTGTTTATTTTCTCAAACTAGTTACTAAATTTTTCGTGAGTTAAACTCATTATCCAAATTAATTAGCTTTGATCTATTGTCAAGAAAATAGATGCAATTCGTTTGAATCTCGAGTTTTAACACGTGATTCTTATTCGAATATCAAAATATTATGTTACGTCAAGCGAACTGAAAAGTCACGTGTAATTTAGATTTAGATATTAAACCGCTAAACCCTTACTAAACAAGATTTTCAATTAAGTATTCCTTATTAAACTAATTACTTATAGGAAATTTATAAATACATTATGAAAAGGAAAAAGGAATATACTTTTTACATAGTTAACGCAACAAGGTTTGGAGGTTCTTGCTATACTCGCTCCAAAAGGCGCGTGAACGGAGGAGCCCTCCGTCACCAGCAGCAGCCTTCTTCTCCCCTTACTCCCCTCCCCCCATCATTTCCCCAAAGGCCGAAATTCATACATACAAAACACAATGCCTCATTTTAATTCTAAATAAATAAATAAATAAAAATTCAGTAAATAAATAAATAAATTTGGAAAAAAAGAGAGAAACCCCCGTTCTGCGTTTCTCTAACATGCGCCACATGCTATTCGCCACCATCACCACCACCATGCCCTCCTCAGCCGCCGCCACGTCATCGTCCTCCCCAACCCCCAAACCCAAATCCTCAAACCCTAACCCTAACGGAAACCCTAATTGCACCCTCCTCTGCAAGCACTCGCCTTCTGCAACCCTCGACCTCCTAATCCTCATCCTCGTCCTCTTCTCCGGGACCTTCCTCATCACCTCCTACTTCTCCTACATCTTCAATTCCCTCTCTCTCCTCCTCTCTCACTCTAGCATTCACCTCCACCACATTCCGGTCCCTTATGTCGTCGGCTTCGTCGCTTTTTTTGCCGTCGCGCTGTTCATAGTCGAGTTTTGCTGTGGCACTAGATCGAGAAAGTGCGACAGGCCTGGGTGCAAGGGTTTGAAGAAAGCCATGGAATTCGATTTGCAATTGCAGACCGAGGAGTGTGTGAAGACCGGGTCGAAAGATATCGATAAGCTGCCGTGGAAGGGCGGGAGCGAGGGCAATCCCGATTACGAGTGTCTCAGGTCTGAGCTGAGGAAGATGGCGGCCCCCAATGGCCGCGCCGTTCTGCTGTTTCGGGCGCGATGCGGGTGCCCCGTGGCCAAGCTCGAAGGTTGGGGTCCCAAGCGAGGGCGCCGGCATAAGAAGTGAGTTTTCAGATTTTCATGGAAATGTTAATTTTTGTTGGTATATCATGTGTTTTCTTGATTTATATTGTTCTTTCATGCTCTTTGTCATGCATGCATTTGGTTGCTTCTTCGATTATATGGATTTGAAATTGGATTGAGTACATGTTTTGTTTGTATTGATCTGGGTAGGTTTCAATTTGGAGTGGAAAAGTGTTTATATATGCAACTTAATGGATGCTATGAATTGAACATTTGAACTTTAAAGGGGTTGCTTAATTTTTTGGAAATTCGTATAAAATGTTTACAAGGTATTGCCAGGTCTCTTGACTTCCAAAGGGCTGTAGAGGTAGAGATTAGATAGATATCCATGCATGAACCTTGATCTCATTATTCGGAGCTGGTCGCAGACTCTATGCTCTGGTTACCTGTTTATAGTCATCTGCAGGACTTTAATATGTAGGTCTGACTCCAACTCCAAGTTTGATATCTCTCATATAATATCTTCAAGAAGTCATGTGATCCATATGGATTATGCTTCATTGATGACAGCAAGTCCATATTGTAAAAGGTAGAACACTGGGTTTTTCAGAAGCAGGACTCTTTCTGTGTCGCCAGATTTTGCTTTTAGTGACTTTTTCATCATTCATCCACCACTGAAACAATAAACTACAGATAATGTGTCTTTTCATTTTGTATCTCTGGCTAGATTTGTTTTGTAGCTATGGCATATTGGATCTGGAATTTCCAAACAATCTAGGCTAGAATAATGTTTTGTTTGCTCAGTGGAGCCTGAATTATCTGGGAGTTCAATAGTGTATGTTGCATATATGAGTCCAGTTTGACATATATCTTTGGTTGTTTTTTTTTTTTTTGGTCTGATATATCTCTGGTAGTGCACTGTTAGATTTATGCTTGTGTTTAGATTTATCTGTGTAAATAGCATGCACATGTGATTATTAAACAGGAGAGTACTCCCTAGTAGAGATAAGCAATCTGGGCTAGTACTGTACGAGTATGGTACCGACATGACATGTTTCAAACAAGTTTGGTACAATACGGCATCACCCGTCTAATGGCTTGTATTATGATCTATGCCAAACACGACCTTGATGAGGCCCTAAAAGAAGTGAAGGGGCATGATTAAGGCACCACGCAACTATGACACGAACACGATTAAAGCACTGCATGAGCATGACATGATTTAGTCGTCCCAAGCACCAAAGAAAGCACAAATGGGCCAGATTTAATGACAGCCCATTTTACCCTTCTACTCCATAAGTATTAGGGAGAGAATTGGGGTTTGGATCAGTAGTATTTGAGCTCAATAAGTTAGGGGTCTGTCTCTAAGTCCATAAACCAGACATCAACCTCAGTGGTGCAGAAGGTAGATTATCTTACGATTGGTGTGGGAAGCTTTTAATCAGAATTTGAAGAAGCTTTTGTATGATCTTGGTAGACAAACTGGAGCAGAACATGGTTCTATATGATTTTTCTCCACAAAATTAGTATATACACAAACCTGAGTCCTTGGTATAAACTAATAGGATTAGGATGATGATATGATGATTGAGTTCTCCTTTTCAAAAATGATATGGTGATTTAAGTTCTTGTATTTGTCTTGATGTTTGTTGGGTACTTCATTTTATTGTTGTAGCATGATGGGGCATCCCAGTTTATAGTACCCAGCCATTGCAGGTTCTAGATCTATCTGACCAGCCATTAGTATTGTGTAAGAAGGTAACCCCCCATAAGAGGCCTTCACTAATGTATTCGCTGTTTGGGGAAGAGAGTAGTTTGGTCTGTTTTCTAGAACCTTACCTACAATGCAGCTGTCGAATGAGAGCAGGAGTGGTAGTGCAAGGCAATAGTGAGAAACCAGCAATATAGTTTAGCAAGAACCTGTAGGCTCCTAGGGTTCAATTTTCTTTGTCCTTATTCAGGATGGGTCCACTTTAAGGGTGTCCTTTGGGCTGCATTTCTGGTTCAATTCAGTTCTAAATCCTAGAAAGATTTTGACAATTAGCTTGATGACTGTGCTAATTTCGTTTTTAGTTTTGTCATTGGTTAGTTCATTGTGTTTCTTGATTAAATTTCAGTTATTTGCAGCTTGTTTCACTTTATCATTAGAAGATAGTGCCCTAAGCCACCCCCTCCCTCAGTAGGTATCAAATGTATTTGTTGGGTTGTTGAACTATTATTTTCTTTGCAGGCGAACTCATTGCTTTTGTAGGCTGGTATTGTTTGTGTCTTAACTATTGTATGACCCAACCTTGAAAGTGTTATCGACGATTTACTTGGAATTGCAACCGTGCAAGCTATCCATGGCTGCATCTGCATTGTTTAAGGTTGAGGACGATTATAATCTAAACTCCCTCTGGTCTTGCAGGGCTCTTGCCAGTATGGTTCCTAATGGAGGAGACAATCGCTGATTGTTCGGGATGCTTTCGCCACCAGAGCTCCCTTTACATGTTCTATCATTTACCTGTTAGATTATAGATGTTCTTTTTTTTCTTTTTGTCTGTACTTCACCCTCAATCGAAACAATTCTTTTTCTTTGAGCATATATTCTGGTGGCGCATACGCATATGTCTGAAACAAACTTGTCTAGAGAAGCATCATTTCGAGCGAGTTCTCACATTTGGAAGGATATAACAAATTTAATGAGAATAAATATATGAAATGTCAATTGGATATTTATTTGACGTTAAATCTATCATCCTCTCTACCATGCTTGCCGAGCTAAATGGTTTTGAACTTTTGTATAATCATTTACCTTTTAGAATCGAGATGAGTTGCACACATGGGCTTAGCTAATGAGTTGGCTAGAGCGGATGTGCTTCTCACTCTGCACCCAAGTTCGAATCCCCCTCCCCTATAGTTTAGATTAGATTAAAGTATAATATTATTTATATGAAAAAGAAATAATAATAAAGAATCGAGATGATTATATTAGTTAGATTAGTTAGAAATAATAATAGTTTAGATTAGTTAGGGCATTGAGTTTGCCCCCTTAAACCTAAGTTCGAATTCTTTTTTTCGTAAATTAAATTAAATTAATTTATAATAGTTTAGACTATCAAGGAAAAAATAAAGTTTCTAAACCCTTTCCATTTGTATTTGGGGGGTGATGTTATTGGCACTCTCTAAAAAGTTTCCTTTCATGTTTGCTTCATCAAAATTCACACTTTAAATTCATAAATTCATTTATCAAAAAAGAAAAAAAATTATAAATTCAAGGACGTGTGCCAACAAAGCTTACGAAAACCTTCTTTCTCCTTCAGTTCAAATCAAACCCCTCTCAACGCGTCTTATGGTCTCATCCCATGCTCGTATCTCTGAGACCCAAGTCGTTCCCGGGCTTTCCAAACCTCTCTCGTTTAGGTCTCAAATGGGTCTCCACCGCCACCACCCAAAACCCAGAAGACCATCTGCTTTTGTTCTTCAAATGCAGAACGAACCAAACCCACAACAACTACGAGCTCGCATTGGTTTCGGTTTTGAAGTCCTGCTCATCCCTCGTGGCCGTCTTCCAAGGCCAACAAATCCATTCTATTGTTCTGAAATCTGGGCTCCACTCGAACACTTTCATCAACAACAGCTTGATTAACATGTATGCCAAATGCGGCTTCATCGCCGATGCTGAGTCGCTGTTCGGTTCTTGTTCTGAGTTGGACCCGGTGTCTTGCAATATTATGGTTGCTGGGTATGTGAAATCTGGTCACTTGGACAATGCGCGCCGGCTGTTTGAGATAATGCCCAGGAAAGGTTGTGTCTCGTACACTACCATGATAATGGGCCTTGCCCAAAATGAGTGTTGGACTGAAGCCATTAAGGTTTTTAAGGACATGAGGTCCGCCGGTGTGATCCCGAATGAGGTGACAATGGCGACTGTAATCTCAACTTGCTCCCATTTGGGTGGGATTTGTAATTGTCGAATGCTTCATGCTTTGGTAGTTAAGTTGCAGCTTGAGGGGTTTGTTCTTGTTTCTACGAATTTGTTACACATGTATTGCGGTTGTTCAAGTGTTTGGGAAGGAAGAAGTTTGTTTAATGAGATGTCTGAGAGGAATATAGTTTCGTGGAATGTCATGTTAAATGGGTATGCAAAAGCTGGGCTTGTTGATTTGGCCAGAGAGTTGTTTGACATGATTCATACAAAAGATGTGGTTTCATGGGGTACAATGATTGATGGGTATGTGCAAGTAGACTGGCTAAGCGAAGCTATGGTGATGTATCGAGCAATGCTGCGTACCGGATTGGGACCAAATGATGTTATGCTTGTAGATTTGATTTCAGCATGTGGGCGGTCCGAGGCAATACATGAAGGTGAACAATTTCATGAGAGAATTGTAAAGGAAGGTTTTGACTGCTATGACTTTATACAGGCAACAATCATCAATTTCTATGCAGCTTGTGGCCGCATGAGCCTTGCTCATCTTCAGTTTGAAAAGGGCATCATGGAGCATGTTGCGTCTTGGAATGCACTCATTGCAGGATATATAAGAAACAGAATGATTGACCAGGCAAGGCTTTTGTTTAATGAGATGCCTGAAAGAGATGTGTTTTCATGGAGTTCCATGATTTCTGGTTATGCACAGAGTGAACAACCTGAATTGGCTCTGGAACTCTTTCAGAAAATGGTAGCTAGTGGGATCCAACCAAATGAAATTACGATGGTGAGTGTTTTCTCTGCAATTGCTACATTAGGCGCATTGAAAGAGGGAAGATGGGCCCATGAATACGTACTTGAGAACTCCATTCCTCTTAATGACAATTTAAGTGCAGCACTCATCGATATGTATGCCAAATGTGGGAGTATCAATACAGCCTTAGAGGTGTTTTACCAAATCCGAGACAAAGCCTCTACTGTCTCGCCATGGAATGCCATTATATGTGGGTTGGCCATGCACGGACATGCAACATTGTCTCTCGAAATATTTTCGGACTTGCAACGGCGTAATGTCAAACTCAATTCAATCACATTCATCGGAGTCCTAAGTGCATGTTGCCATGCTGGCTTTGTGGAGGCTGGGGAGAGGTATTTTAAAAGCATGAAGAACGTTTACAACATAAAACCAAATATCAAGCATTATGGTTGTTTGGTGGATCTCCTGGGCCGAGCTGGGCGAGTAGAAGATGCTGAGAAAATGATAAGGAGCATGCCCATGAAGGCCGACATAGTGATATGGGGCACGTTATTAGCGGCATGTAGAACACATGGGAATTTGGAAATAGGAGAAATGGCCGCAGAGAATTTGGCAAGGTTGGATTCATCTCATGGGCCAGGTAGAGTTCTCCTATCCAACATATACGCAGATGCAGGGAAGTGGGAGGAAGCCTTTTCAGTACGGCGAGCAATGCAGAGCCTAAGACTGAAGAGATCACCGGGGCATAGTGATGTTGTATGATGAGGGTGCTGGGGTTCTAAAACACTCAAAAGTTTTGGTCAATTTGAAGTTGAGGATTGCCGTAATTGTTATGAAGGCTTTCATTTTTTACCATAAAGAAGTGAAGTAATTTGCGATTTCAAATGTATCACTGCAATTGGCAAGCTGAATTTTTTAAGCGAAGAATAAAGGTAAACAAAACACAAGAAATTATGGCTCGCTTTGAATTATCATTTCTGCAGCTGCACCCATGAAATCAACACCACCAATCCCCAGCAAATCCAGAGCAAGCTCCTCCTCATTCCACTGCCTCAGCTTCTTACTAATTGTCTTCAACACATCTACATCCACTTCCAGCATCCAAGTTGGCATGCAAACCACCATCAGGCTCATGAATCCCAAGACATAGGAGCGCCAAGTGGTCTCATCACAGCCAAGAGATATCTGGCCATTTAGTGCTCTTGCAAGAAATTCCATGTGAGTTCCAAGAATCTTTGGACGCCGCTTGGATCCCCAGGATGATGAGTCAACACCCCATACAAAGCCTCCACATAGAGATGCAAAGTATGCAACCACATATCCCTTTAGCCATGCAACTCCGTTTGGTTCTCCCTCTTGTCTGGAGCTGTGAACAGATACAAACCATGAAGGCAGAAATTCTTTAAACAATGACTGAACCAGACCTAGGCCTCCAGATAACCACACTAAAGAAGCGGCGAGTGAAGCCACTAGTTTAACCCGAGTCAAGTTTGAAGCCATCTGATACTTTCCCTGTATCATTACATTCTTGGCCGTCTTCAATATCTTGCATCCCTCTATAGGAAACCCACTACCTGTTATCTCTCTCACAGAATGCATCAAGAGGGAAACAATCTCTTTGTTCAAGAAGACAATGTCTGATAAATATGGATAAGCATGTAGATAGAGGATCGCCGGGGCAACAGGAGAAACCCTGCCATGGATATGAGATCCAATTCCATGGCCAAGAAGAGCTCCAATACCTCCGTTGTATGAGAGAGGAGTGGAATGTAGGCCAAGTGTGGCAGTGAAGCAGCTCTTAAGAAGCTGGACAAAAGCATTTCGGTGTTGGAGGAAGACAGTACGAGATCCAGAGAAGACAAAGTAGGCACTCCAACGCTTTGCTTTCTGGGTCCAGAGTGAATAAACAATTGGCATGCAGGGCCATGGGCAACCTGCTGCAAGGGAGGCCAAAGCCACATTAGCTAAGTCGAGGTATCGTTTCGAATCTTTGTCGGTTTTATATGTTATAGTAAGGCTCACTAAGGCAGCAAGAGGCAACGGCATTGTAGCTTGACAGCTTCCATCTGTGACAACAACAATCCTTAGCCATGTTATTGAAGAAATAGATCCTAGAATAGAGTGAGAAGGAACCATTTCTGATGTTATTTGAACTTTTAATATCGACTTCTGGGATTTATACGATCAAACTGTTGAGAAATGGGTATCTTTTATGTGTACACATTTATGTAATGTAGGAAGAAAAAAAAAAACAAAAAAAAACCTGAAGCAGCAGCGCTTGACACCTCAACAGCAGTGGCAGCTATAATTTCCTTGATCTTTTCCACAACATTTGACAAATTTGCATTAGGGCTGGGCCAATCTGTTCCATTCATAAAAGCTGGTTTCCAAACACCCCTGGTTACTTCAGCTGAGAAGTAGCTAACGATGGTTGCCACAGATGCAGGAAGAAAATCAACCAAGACTTTAAGCCCTAAAGATAAGAACATCTAGGTCTTAGTAGTGCACATATGAACCGAATTATAATGAAGAGCAACTGTTTTATCAAAACTGGTTGACACATGAATCCAATTATAGGAAATTAGATGAGGAGGCTTAGACTTACCAGTAGCCAGTTTCCGGGGAGAGAGTATCCCATTAGCACAGGCTGTTAAAGCAGCATCAGCTACGAACGGAACAGCTGCCAGAATATCCCAAGCAGGCAATTGACTTAAAAAGGTTTCTTCATTTGCTTCTTTAGATGAACTGCCACTTGCAGAAGTATCTGCAGACTGTCTTCCTTGCTCCTTTTCTTTGAACATCATGTTCAAAAGCTCATCAACGTGGTGATGAACGGGGGTTCCGCGGGGAAGTCCAGAGAGGGTTGAAGCTATGCATGCATTGTGCTGCATGTACCAGGCTTTTAACTTTGGAAACGTACCAACAAAGATGGGTTGTGCAGATGATGAGCTTGCAACTGCTGCAAGTCTCCTTGTATTATGATCCTGGTGGACATTTGCCGAGGATGCTAGGTGGGAGTTTCGTACTAATAGAAGGTATTCAGGACAGAGGTTAGATCGAACGGTTGAGACATGTCCTGGTCGATCTGCAAAGCAATAATTAAACCTCCACAGCTTCAGAAGAAGTGTGAATCCATTAGAAAACACAGTATGAGGATCAGAGGTTTCTGTCCCTGTTGTGTTGCTGCATGAGTCACTGGGTACACATGACCCAAAAATCTCACAGATTGTCATCAATGAACATGCCAGCTGTGGAACCTGGAAACAGCAGTCAAAACCAAATGTGTGTGTGAGAAATCTCCCTCCCTTGTAGTTTAGACTATCGCTTGTATTAAAAAAAATTAGGTTCAATTTTGACTAGATTTAATTCCCAAATAACAGTTACCATTTAGTATTTTTAAATCCCCATTTTCTTTATTATTTTTTTCATTTTTCTGCCCTTTTCCCAAGTTGTGGAAATAAAATAACCTAAATGTGCAGTATTATTAGCTCATCCAAGGAACCTAGAAAACTCAGTACAATATTGTACTTTATTTAAGTAATGAGGAGATGTTTTTAGCTCGATGAAAGGAACATGTACCATGCCAAGTTGTGACAAAATCTTAATACAATCGATGCTTGATATCCCAGCAACAAGCGCATTTAGCAGGGGAGCATAGCCTATCAGATGGCTGCCACTTCCAGAATAATTTGCAGGACAAGGAGGAGACAACAACCTAATAACAAAATGAGCAGTGTGTTCCTACATGAAATGTAGACCTAAATGTAATTAGAATGATTAGCTACTTTCGCAGAAACCAGATTTGATGATGATGATGATGATAAAGAAGGAAAATTAGAGAATGTAAGAGAAGGGAAAGGATAAGAATTCATTACTTGAATATTCCAACCCTGAATCAGGGAGGCTCCACAAAGGATGGCGACTGCTGATATCTTGTCTGCCTCTGAGCCATTGATGGCTACCTCAAATATTTTTTCCAGCTCTGTTAAACTTCCACCAAAACCATGAGCTTACATTCAATTGCTTTACCTTGTCTAGATTTACACACACACAACACACAGAGAAGAAGAAGAAGAAGAAGAAAAAGAGCATCTGTAAACCTGGCTTCAGGAAAAAAATGGGGTGTCTGAAGACCAGGCCAGAATCAGAAAATCTATAAATTTAGCTAAGAATAACTCATTCATTTACTTAATGAGGCCAAAATCAACATATAGGAGGGCCGGCCCTGAGATTTTTGGGACCTAAGGCGACAACAAAAGTTAGGCCATGCATGCACTGGCTATACACTGAGAATAATAGGGGTATCATGTAAAGACTAGCATCCATGATCATATTGAAATTGATGGCATCATTAAGGCAGAACACTAGAAGCCTTCAAATGAAAGTTCCAGGAACTAAGAAAGCAACACATTTTAATTTAGTTAATATAATTTAAGAAGAAGAAGATCTAAGTATACCTTGGCGCAGGAGTTGAAACCAATTCACTTGTCAACGATGGAGTAAGCGGCGACCCTTGCATTAACGATGACCAACCAGGCACTTGAGCAGGCTCTAAAGGTATTTCATTGATGCATCCTTTCACATAGCCTGGCCAGAAATATGCTGATGTGTCTATTAGATTTCTTGCTATACAAGCCTCAACTATCAGATGGCGCATGTTTCCTGCTGAAACAAGGACATAGAACAAAGTTTAGAGAGAAATACATTTATACCACAAAAAAGCAGTCCCTCATAAAATAGAGAAGTAGGCATCCTTCTGAATTCATGTAGGGGGTGATAGATGCTAATGAGTGGGATAATAACAGCATGGGGTCAGAAACTTGGGGCCAAGGGACGAACATTCAGAGGGTCAGAATGACAATGCAATGCCAATTGGACATTCTCTAGTAAAAAGCTTAATCTGAATGTATAATTCAGGTTTTACTTACAGCAATCAATCGAGATGTCATTCGTACTGATGTAATCCAAGTATGCACTTTCAACCTTAGTCCCTGAGATAAAGAACATTGCTTTTGCAGCAGCCCGATTCGCTGCAGAAACAGCAGAACGAGGGGGAGCCAGCAGTCCTATAAAATTTCCCAGCATCTGTAAGCTTGAGACTAAATCATTGCGAGACTTCCCTGTGACCTTTTGTTTTCTCCAGTGACTGACAAAGCTATGTTCTTTCTTGTCTACTTGTGCACTTTCATCTTCCTCAATAAGACCAGCAACCACAAGGGGGGTGACAGACAGCAACATGCATAAGCGAGAGTCTAGGTGAGGCATAGGGGACTCAACAGGATCCCTTTCCTGAAAATTAGTAAAAAGTAACATAAAAAGAGAAAAAAGTAAACAAATGGAAATCAGTGTGATATCTCAAAATGACAGTACTATAGACAAAGAGTATCATGGTCAAGCAGTAATAATTTTTAACCCGTTGGACAAGACGAAGTGCTGCAATCCATAGACCCAAAAAGGTGTCATGCCAAGTTGCACAGTTTATGGCTTGAAGGACCTTGATCAAACCTGAGAAGAAACAAACTTTTATTCTCATTTATTGCTAGCAATTGATAAAAGAAGTGATCTACCACAATATCTACTTTACCAGTGATAACCTCAACAGAACTTGTGGCATTGACCTGCGTAACATTCATGGCATCTTCGAGTACCAGATCAAGCGGAAGCCATATAGTAGAGCGGCCAATTCCACGGCTTAGTCCCTCAGAAGAATCCATAATCGAATGGCACTTTTGTACCGAACGCAGTTTGGAATTTTGTGGGGTTCTGCAAATATCTGAAGCCAGCTGCAGAATTGCCTCAGGACTAGTAACTTTGCTGTTTTTCAATGCTGATGAATTTTCTGCAAGCAGATGTAATTGCTGAATAAAAGCCTCCCAATGTATAGGCCTGAGACAGGGGCAGCACAGTGTCAAGCAAAAATCTCATTCCAGGCCAAGAAATAAACTTAATAAGGTATTTGTATAAAAGGTATATGCTTAAAAGGCCCAAAATACTTTGTTACAAGAAAACTTTTCTGGGAGTAAGACTTCCAAACAACGAAATAAAATTGAAGTTGTCCCATTTGCTTTCACTTCCACTATATGACAACACCATAGAATGCATATTAAGCTTGAAAAAGAAGAAACAAGCCAGCATACATGTTTCTTTTTGACAAGTTAAGAATCTTGGAAGTCAATACATTTTGCAGAAATTGCCAGATTAGTTCAATAGCCATCGAAGTATTAAGATTCTGTAATCTCTCAAGATGTTCAATCCGCTTCTCACAATGATTATCGAGACCGTCTATCTCCATGTCTTGGGGTTTAGTTGGCCATCTAGACTTCTTCTCTGGGGTAAGTTCCAGCAACCCCTCATCGTCTAACGATGCATCAAGCAATTGCCACACGGTCGAAAAGATGAACCCAACCACAATAGTCCCAGCTTCACTTGTTTGCAGACCAAATATCTTGGACAAATTAAGAATAGTATCTATTGATATCATAACCCTGTATGAAGAAGATGGGTCAAAAGTTGCAAAAGAATTGACCCCAATTACTAATGATCACCAGCAAAATTCCATAAAAACACAAAGTCAGCTTCCCTGTAAGTGACTGAAACTAGAAACTCACTTTTGATAATTAGGCCCATTAATTTGGGATCTGAGTGAAAAAGCATGTCTCTTAAGGAGCTCCATGTAAAGCCTATATGCTGCTGGCTGCACACGTCTATTTGGAATAACCCTGTAAAACAAAACAATTTTCATTTTCATCCAACAAAAAACAAGAAGAAAATTGCACAGCAGTGAACTGACATGAAACAACAACTAAATACATCCTAATACAAAATTCAAAGAAGATCGGAATAAAACCAAGAACATCAAATACCAAAAAAGAAAAAAATAATTTACAAAGTTAAAAATGGAAAACAGAAACAGAAACACAGACCTAGAGGAAAGCAGAGCAAGAACAAGCATAGAGGGCACCATGTTCAAAATCAAGGCCTTCTCAAGAAACTTCCACAAAATGGGCACATTGTTTTCCCAACAAATGTATGAGACCAACACGTTGGCCAGCTCCATGGAAGGTATGCACACCCCTGCAGAGCTCAGATTTGACGAGACTTGCATTGACCAGAGAAGAGGATCACTACCCTTTTCTTGAGCCTCCTTGGTCTGCTTTATGACAACGTCCCAGACGCTGCTTTGTTCGGACTCGGCCATTTCTCGATCACATTGGCAGGTTTTCTGGTTGTTTTGGGTCATGCAGAGAGATATTTCGGAATTCGGATTGTACAGAATGAGAAGGATATGCAGCAATTGTGTTCGGGTTTTATTTAGTTCGCGTTCTGTGACTCTGCATTGTGTGCATGTGAGCTTTTTTTGGTCGTGAAACTGAGCGATATGATCGGTCAAACATGGAGAAAGTCAAAACTGGCTGTAAGATTGCCACTTGGGTACAATCTTGTTGAGAACAAATAACCCATTGGGATTTTAGAGCAATTTTATAGAGATCTTTAAATCTTGGGTCATGCTGATTCATTTTTCTTTCTTTCTAAGGATAACCAAAACTTATGCACAGTGCACCTTACTAGGTGGTAGGATCTTGGATCTTCCTCATGTTTTTTTTTAATGCGTCATTCTTTAAGAAGGGTTGGGGGATAAATAACAGCCTAAGAGAGGGAAGCAAGTTGAATGAGAGACGAATTAATTCTAATTTGAACGAAAGATTTTCATATCATCCTCGGTTTCTCATTAACATTTCATATTCATCCAACCAAAAAAATTTAGGCAGAGGGAGTGCATATGCGTCTGCAATGTGATGAAAGTTAGGAGGGGAGGGAGACTTGAGTCAAAATGTTTTTAAAAAGTGTTTGCTCTCTAAATTCTTTTTAGGGAACAAAACTCTAAACCTTTCACTACAAAAATAAGTTTGCTGCACAAGTTTCTGGCAATGAAACTAATCTACAACCATTTTAACATGTATATTTGCCTTCTAAACCTTAAAAAATTGGCCCATTGGGATTGAGGGGGAATGGAATTTACATCTCATTTTCAACTATGAGTTCAGCAGCCGCGCCCATTGTACCAACCCCACCAATTCCTAGCAAAGCCAGAGCAAGCTCCTCCTCATTCCACTGCCTTAGACCATTGCTTAGTCTCTTCAACACATGTACATCCACTTCAAGCACCCATTTTGGTGTGCAACCCACCATTAGAGTTACAAACCCCGACACGTAGGCACGCCATGTTGCCGAATCACAACCAAGTGATATCTTCCCATCAAGTGCACTTGCAAGAAATTCCATGTGGGTACCTAGGATTTTAGGACGCCGTTTTGATGCCGATGATGATGAGTCAACACCCCAAGCAAAGGCTCCACAGAGCACTGCAAAGTATGCAAGTGCATAACCCCCAAGCATGGCAACCATTCCTTCTGACCCTTCTCCCTGCTCAGACCAATGCATAGATATAAACCAAGAAGGCAGGGTTTCTTTGATCAATGACTGAACCAGACACAAGCCCCCTGTTAACCATACTAAAGACGCCCCAAGGGAAGCTGCTAGTTTCACCCGAGACATTGCAGCAGCAAGTGAAACCTGTTCATATCTCATCTTGTTTTTTGTTGTCTTTAACTTCTGCAGTCTCTCTTTAGAAAGAGCAGTACATGCTATCTCTCTTACAGAATGCATCAAGATAGTAAGAATCTCTTCCGTCATGAAGACAATATCTGTAATTGACCGGTACACACGTAGATAAAGAATACCCGGTGCGACAGGGGAAATCCCACCACAGAAATGGGATCCAAATCCATGGCCAAGAAGTGCTCCAACACCACCATTGCTCGAGATTGGAGTGGCATTCAGGCCTAGTGTGGCAGTAAAGCAGCTCTTAAGAAGCTGAACCATTGAATCACCATTCTGTAGGAAAACAGTCCGAGATGCAGAAAAGACAAGGAAGTCACTCCATCGCTTGGCCTTTTGAGTCCAAAGGGATGCCACAATTGCCATACAAGGCCATGGGCAACCAGCTGCAAGGCACTCCAAGGTGGGGCCTGCCAAACTGAGGAAACGCTCTGATGCTCTGTCAATCTTGTAAGTAATAGTAAGACTTACAAAGGCAGCTAGGGGCAATGGAAGTGTAGCTGGAGAGCTTCCACCTGCAATAGTTAAGTCTCAATCAAAATACGAGAGGGGAGGAATAAATAAACTAGCTCTGCAATATGGGGAGAATGGAAGACAAAATCTTTCCCAAAACAATGTAATAGCTTATATTCATTTAATTATCAACTGCAAGCATGTACAGGATGAATGTTGATCATAGATTCTCAACACCATATAAAGTATTAAATAATATAGACCAGGTTTGTCTGAATGTGTCATGAAGCTTCTGTCTATGGTGACCACTGAACAGTGGCAAGTACTATATGTCGATATGCACAAGCCAACCATGCCTACAAAAGTCAGGAAGATAGCTTTTCATTCTAGTTATAAGTTGGTAACAAGAGAAAACCTGGAGCAAGGCTAGGGACATGAACACCAGTAGCAGCTAGGATTTTCTTGATCTGTTCCTCCACATGGGATAGATTCACAGCAGGACTGGGCCAATCTGTTCCATTCATAAAAACTGGTTTCCAAATACCCCGAGTTACTTCAGCAGAAAAGTAGCTGACAATGGTTGCCAAAGATGCAGGAAGAAAATCTGCTAAATCTTTAAGCCCTGAAATAGTGAAAACACTTCAGTTATTTCATATATTAGACCAAGGTATAATAATGACTTCTTTCTTTCTCTTAAATTTGAGCGCCACATCTAGTAATTTAAAAAATATAACTTTAGTTCTTTTATATTTACAGGTAAAATGAAAATGACTTAAGGTAATATTAAAAATACCCAGTTGTATCAAACTCAGTGATATGGTTGCCAGTATTAACTCAATCACACTTTCAGGATTAGTTTAAAAAAAAAAATTCAATTTCCTGGGTATCGCTGTATGTAAATAACAAAACATCAACAGCAAATGAGAAGAGAAAACAAAGCTAACCTGTAGCCAGCTCGCGAGGAGAAAGTTTCCCATGAGCACAGGCTGTTAGAGCAGCATCAACCACAAAGGGAACAGCTTCCAAGATATCCCAGGCCGGTAATTTAGGTCTTAGAGAGTTGTCTTCATTTCCAGGTCCAGAAGAACTACTACTTGGAGAATTAACAGAAGAGAAAGACTGGCTTCCTCTACTAATCTTTGTGAACATCATGTTAAGAAGCCCATCAACAATCTGGTGGACAGGGGTTCCATGAACAAGACCAGAGAGTGTTGAGGCTATACATGCTTGATGTTGCCGATACCAAACTTTTAATTTTGGAAAGGAGTCCACAAATACAGGTTCTGGAGATGATGAACTTGCAACAGTGGAGAGTCTCCTCTTATTTCGATCTTGATGAGCACTTCCAGAAGATACTAGGTAAGAGTTTCTTACTGATAGGAGATACTCAGGTGTAAGTCGGGATGCAACTGTGGGTACATCTCCCACCCCATGCTCAAGAGGAGGATGATTAAACCTCCACAACTTCAAAAGGAGAGTAAATGCATTTGAAAACACAGCATGGGCAGAGATTTCTTCTCCCGTTGTTAGAGTCCAGGGGGCATTGGGAACACATGAGCCGAACACCTCACAAATCGGCATCAATGAACATGCAAGTTGTGGGACCTGGAAAGAAAACTAGATAACATTAGTTTAAAGCTGATACGAAGTTCCTGTCACTAGCACACACATCTCCCCACCCCCAAACCACAAAACAGATATATTATCAATAACACCCAAAGGCTTCTGATCTTTTTTACAAAGAGGATATTTTGCCACTTTATTGTTCTAGAAGTACTTATTGAAGTTTATTACAGTATAACACCAATTCAATCCAATTGAGATTAAAACTCAAATAACATGAGATCACAAAACATAGTGATCTTTTTCCCTATCTAAGAATCTACCACCAACCACCCTCTTTCTATTTTCCTGATTTGGAAACTAAGATGTACAGCTGAAATGAACAAAATAAAGTCTTTGCACAACTTTTTGGGTCTGCATCAAGGAATTTTAAAACAGAAAAGCTGCCACAGTGCTCCTTTCAGAGCCTTAACACAAGCATCATGTCTTATACTACAATGTCAATTTATACAGTCTTCTCCTTGTCCTTGATGCAATTACTGGTTTCAAATTTACATGGAAAATCCACCTCAAAAGCCAAACTGAATATTGAGGTAGATAACTTAATAAAGCTCAATGTTAACTTGAAACAGAATTAGCTATAAGGGGAAGGGTGCTTGATCACCGTCCTAAGATGTGACAAACCCTGACAGCATTATTGTGAATCTTCGCGTTTGGTTAAGTAAAAGTTAAACATACATACCAAGCCATGTAAAGAGAAAATCTGAACGCAGTCAACAGATGCTATTCCAACAATGAGGACATTCAGCATTGGTGCATAACCTATTAAATGGCTGTCACCCCCAGAATAATCGGCAGGAACTGGAGGAGACAATAATCTAATGATAAAATGAGCAGTATGTTCCTGCATAAAATGCGAACCATAAATTAAAAAAGAAAGTTTAGTGATTCAGAAAAAATGGAAAGAGCTCTTAGGATTCAAATATGCAAGTGGGGTCAAAGAATTCAAAATAAGTTTAAATATAATAATATTGTTTCTTCACCTGTATATTCCATCCCCTAATGAGTGAGGCCCCGCAGAATATGGTTGCAGCAGATATCTTCTCATCATCTGATCCATTGACCGCAATCTTGAATACTTTCTCGAGTTCTGCTAAGCTTCCATCAAATCCATGAGCTTAATTCAGTAGCTTTACCTTTGGGTAAATTTACAAAAAAGAGCATCTGATATACCTGGCTTCAGGAAAGAAAAAGGAGTAACTGAAGACCAGGCCATAGTCAAAGAAGTTATGAAAATGGTAATCTAAAAGTCATCTATCTACAAAGAGTTCCCCTTTAATATTTTTGCACACAATGACTCCCATAGATATAGGAATCATAATGCTAATGGCCAAAGGTATAACCATCCATATACAAAATTGGTTAGATTCTCACAATTCTTGTGAACCAAATGTAAACTTCCATCCTAATTAGTGCATTAAGCATGAACTCAAAAACGAGAATTTAGAAATCGGCTATTGATGGGCCCTTCTGAGAAGTGGTAATCTCTGATTTAAGGAATGAATACATATACCAGATAAATTCAAGAACTTCATACATGTACCATATAAACCATTGCTACAAGCCAGAGAGGCAGGGACCAAATCCTTGTCAGAAATGATTCACAGGGGTAAAACTCCAAAAACTTGTGGAAATGAAGTCCCAACATCTTAATTATAACATGATTTACTAAATGTAACAGATTTAGAAAGTTAAAAGCTAGTATACCTTGAAGCAGGACTTGAAACCAAAGCATTAACCATTACTGGAGTAAGCGTAGCCCCCAACATAAATGATGACCAACCAGGCACTTGAGTTGGCACACCATGAGGTAACTGGTTGATACGTCCATTAACATAACCTGGCCAGGAATATGCAGATGTTTCCAGCAGATTTCTAGCAATACAGGCCTCAACTATCAAATGACGCAAGTTTCCAGCTGTAAACAAACACATAAACTTAAGATTAGAATACCTAACAGATATACACTGACTCCACAAAACAGTATACAGAAGTTGCTTATGTGACAGACCATTACAGCTAAACCAAAAAGAAAAATATTAAAAACTAGAAATAGGACCAATATGGGAATAAAATAAGACTAAAAGAAAAAAGAAGACAAGAATACAAGAATGGAACAACCATGGACAACAGTGCGCTATACAGTTCCAACGGTTTTATCTATAAATAAATAAAATAAAAAAAATAAAAAAACATAACTGAGAAACATTCTGCAGAGTAGCTTTTCTTTAAAGAACCATAGATATTTGAAAAAGAAAATAAGAAGATATTTTTTGGAATGCATTAAGTGAACAGCACTGCCATGCCCCCGAATGGCCATTTGGCCATTTATTTCATTGGTGTGCTGGTTCCCTTTTTATAACAAGACACACTCATAGAATTTTCTTTATATTGAAGAGAGACTCATTGACAATGAATGAGAGCAAGATATTACTCACAGAAGTTGATAGGCATGTCTTTCATACTGATGCACTCAAAGTATGCACTCCCAATACTGACACCTGAAAGAATCAGCATTGCTTTTGCAGCAGCCTGATTGGCAGCAGAAACAACAGACTGAGGTGGAGTCAGCAAACCCTGATAATCACCCAGCATCTGTAGGCTGGAGACTAAATCATAGCGGCGCTTTCCCGGAACCTCTTTTTCTTTCCAGCAATTGACGGAACCATATTCTGTTTCATTGGTTGGTGCAATTTCCTCTTCCTCAATCAGATCAGAAACCACCAGTGTTGTGATGCACAATAGCATGCATAAGCGAGTGTCAAGGCGAGGCACCGGGCCCTCTATGGGGTCCCTTTCCTGCAATACATAAAAAATCCTATAAACAAGAAGCCATAACTAATATAAATTTTTGAAATAACGGTTCCCACTTAAACCTATAAAATAACACTTGCTTCATTCAATACTGAATAGATTAAGTCTGGTCCTAACAGCTTAAGTTTTTTAGAGCAACAGTGAACCAATAAATTTATCAATGGTATCAGAACAGAAGATTAGAATATATATATAGTCCCCTTCTATTGGGGGATCCCTTAAATAATTTTATTTCAGGGACAACCTTTAGGGTACCCTACAACATTTTTTTTCAACGATCCAAACCATCTATTTTTTAAGTCTACATTCATAGATCATCCTTGCAAAAAAATTAGACAAATCGGAAACCGTTTCGACATCCAATTGTGTCCTACAAAATCAATAAACACGGTGCTTCAAGAAAGTACTAAAATTTCAATAACTCAATTGAGTGGTCAAATGATATCGGATTCAAGTGATTTTTTGTAGAGATGATCTTTGAATGATTATCTAAAAAATAGATGGTTTGGATTAGTGGAATACAATGCGGAGTGGGCCCTACAAGGGTGTCCCTCAAACAGGGATCCCTCCATGGAAGCTCTCTGTATATACATACATATACATACATATATATATATATACACAGTTATTGATCCACATCTCAAGAGTTTAAATAACTTGAGCTTTTGGGACTAACGGTAAATCAACAAATTTATCATGGAGCAACTTTGATGTGTTAGGGTTACCAATAAGACAATCAGCCATTAAAAGCATTTATGTGTAACTTATAAAGTTGTAGAACTTTCTAACAAATCCTGCCAGTTACTGATCAAAGTTGACGGAAGTACCCAAAATCAAGTAAGTTGCTCAAACTTCTATGACATATATGGGTCTGGTCTTGAAGAGAGCTAGTAGAATGTTTTAAGGAACCATTGACGTTCATGTTCCGGACCAATACCAACCATTCAGAAGGAAAATTTTAAATTTATTCAAAACAGATACGAACCCTTTGTACAAGACGAAGAGCTGCTATCCAAAGGCCCAAAAAAGTATCATGCCAGCTTGTGCCATTTATTGCTTGAAAGGTTTTGACCAAACCTACAAAATGAAACCTTGATTTTTCATCCTAACAGAAACTGGTTTCATAAGAACCAAAAGTTATTTAAAATACCATTTAATTTCAAGCAAAAGGGATAATAAATTTTGTGCTTACCAGTAATTGTTTCAACAGAACTTGTTGCGTCAACTTGATATCCATCCATGGCATCTTCTAATACGAGATCAAGAGGAAGCCACAAAGCAGAACGACTATTCCCATGGCACAGACCAGCAGAAGAAGCCAGAGATCCAGAAGCCATAACTGCATGATACTTTTGCGAAGAAGCCGTTTTGCATTCTTGATGCAAGACGATGTGACTATCTGAAGTCAACTGTATAAGAGCCTCTGGGGTAAGAGTTTTTGAATTTCTTAATGCTAATGAGTTCGATCCAAGCAACTGTAATCGCTGAATAAAACTTGTCCAATGTGCAGCCCTGAAAAAGTGAGACCAAATGTTAAACAATGGCTTGCACTGAAGGCAAAGATCAAGAAGGAAACTGATCAAAGTACTGGTGAAAGGAAACTTGGTCATTGATTTTAGGACTTTCTGGCAAATGAAATGAAAAAACAAGACCATACAACTGAATCTGAAATTATATAGAAGGAAATCTGTTGAGAGAACATTCAAAAAATGTCATGCACATATACAGGATGTTTTAGAGGATTTGCTAATCTTGAATACTAAGACAGGCCATCTGATGCTTGAGAAAACCAAAAGTCGTACAAAATAATTTTACTTCAAAACTTCATAGGAGAACGGAGAAAGAATAGAAGTAATCGTTAAAGGGGGCAAGGACTTACAAGTTTTGGCGAGCCAAGTAAAGAATTCTTGAAGTTACTTTGTTTTGAAGAAATTGCCCAATTATCTCAATGGCCACGACAGTATTTGATTCCTGCAATATCTCATTATGTTCATTCCTCTTCTCATAATAACTACCGCGGCAATCTATCTCCATTTTCTGCGGTTCAATTGCCCATTTAGACTTCTTTTCTGGGGTACAGTTTAGCAATCCTTCATCATCTAATGATGCATCAAGCAATTGCCAAACAATTGAAAATAAAAACTCAACCACAAGAATCCCAGGGTCACTTGCTGGCAGACCAAATATCCAGGAAAGATGAAGAATAGAATCTATCGATTTCATGGTTCTGTAAGAATTATATAGGTTAGAAATTCGAGATACAAGAATCAACCCTTATTAGCATCATCTTCAGTACAGTGTAAGCACATAATCGCATCTGTACTAGATATCAGAACTTACAATTGATAATTTGGTTCTTTTATCTGAGACTTCAGGGTAAAAATGTGTCTCTTAAGGAGTTCTATGTAAAGCCTATATGCCACCGGCTGGGAATGCCGACATGGAACGACCCTGTAGAAAAAGTGGTAGACAACAATAAGACCATTAATTACTAGGGCATGAGAATTTCCCTAAACAAGCAGTGTCTCACAAGTGAGAACATAACAGGCTATTATAATGCATTATGAACACTGACCTTCAACCCCCCCACCACACACACACACACACACACAAAAGAACCGTTAAGAATAAAGTAAACATAACTTGATCTGGAGAAACAAACAGAACATTAGTGGCAAGCAAAATGCAGCCTATATCAGTAATCTAATCTGCATCTGCATGCCACGTGATTCTTCAGATAATTTTGTGTAAATACATTATAATCAAGGCCATACTCATTCATCAACATAGCACATTGTAATGCATGAATTTAACTGATTTCACAAGGACATCAAGACTGCATTAGGACGTGTCACATGTTCAAGCAACTCTACTCCACTAAGCTCAATACAATAACTTGGCTCGGTCTTTTATAATTTATTAGCTTCTGGGAGACATAAAAGAAAACATGATATTGAGAAGAAGACCCACAATAACCTTCTTCTTCCGTTTTCTGATCAGCCAAATGTTGTGGTTTCTGTTCTTTCTAAAAAGAATGCAGAGAAATATCAACCATACAGAATTGGCCAGGACAGAGAAAATGGACATGGAAATTCGAGAGGAAAATTTGCTTTTTTAAGAAAAAAAGAACAAAGTACAACGAGAAACATGTGAGCCCAACACACCATTTTTTAACATGTGGGGAAAAGGTAAAAAAAGTCTGAAATTTAAGGTTCAAAGAAAATAAAAAGTGTAATCACAAGGATTTACTCCACTAGTAAACTGAAATTCTGAAACACAACAATACGGTCCAGTTTGGCCAAGATATCTTTCATGTCGAAAACAAGGACACAACATGATTAAGATTCCGTTATTACTTTCCTTTCCGAAACAGTCCAAGGAAAAATAAAAGATGAAAGCTTTGAACAAATTGAGACCCTTTATATGATCCCAACTGAAAATATATCAAAAGAACCTGACTATAACCGAAACACCAAAAAAACAACCCAGAAATCAAAATCTTCAAACACCAAAACAGAAAACAAAAGAACAACCTTGTTGAAAGCAGAGCAAAAACAAGCATAGGGGGCACAATTTTCAACATCAAAGCCTTCTCTAGAAACTTCCAAGTAATGGGCACGTTATTGTCCCAGAAAATGTAAGAGACCAACACATTGGCAAGCTCGACTGAGGGCATTGATACTCCCCTGGATTTCAAGTTTGAGGACAACTGTATAACCCATAGCAGAGGATCACTACCCTTTTGCTGTGCCACTTTGGTTAGCTCCACAACACTGTCCCAGATACTGATTGGTACGGACTCCTCCATGTCTGAGCCAGATTTGGATGTGGGTTTTGTGCTAGTTTTGGGTTGGTGGTAGAACAACAGAGTGGTGGCTTTGAGTGAGAGAGAAATGGAGAGAGTTGTTTGCACTGCGTTTGTTTTTCTGGTTTTTTGATGTGTGCAAAATTGTGTATAAATGGTCAGAAATGGGAAAGTCAAACTGGGTGAGGGGTAGTCTTGTGATTAAAAATTATCCTTCCATACGTGGCAATGACATGTAGGGGCTGTGGTTTCATTAATCCAATAAGATTCTCATTAACATCTCCATTTGTTGTGAGCTGTTGCTTATAAATAAGAAGATGCCAGAGAATTAATGAATAGAAGTGATACTTTAAACTACAATGGGAGCGAGAAATAATTTCTCGAACACCACCAAAGTGCCATGTGGATTTAAATCTGAGACTATTTACTTGCAAATCAAAATCATTTTTTTTAATTAAAAAAGTCTATTTTTTTTTATCGAAATCTTTTTTCACTCCCTAAATCAAAACCTTTTTTTCACTCGCTAGACCCATAGTTAGTCATGTGTATAGTCTAAAATATCGACAATATCGAAGAAATATCGAGGATATTATCGTCTTTTCGGGTCACAGATATTTCGGAAAGTATCCATATACATATCGTATAAATATCGATAATATCGATATCGATAATTTCACTCACACTTTAGCAATATTTTGTCAAAATATCGCTATAATATCGAAAATATCGATGTAATGGAAAAAAAAAAATTTAAAAAAAACATAAAGCACAAGGGGGAAAAAAAAAGGGATTCAAACCCTTGCCATTTCACTCCTCCAATGCCTTAACCACTATGTTGCTTAAGTTTTTGTGATTATATGCTAAAATATGTATATTTATATTGTTTTGTTTTCAACAATTACATGCAAAATTATTTTGGGGGTTTATCATTTGATGACTACTCTTCACAATATACTTACTTTACATATAGAGATGATGAAGATAGTGAAAATTTTGAATCTCATAAGAACTTTGTGTGATACTAAGTCACTCATGTATCTTACCATGCAATGTATAAAGTGTAAAATATTGTAGTAAATCATTATATATAAATTATTATTGTGTGATTAATCTTTTTTAATTAATTACTACATATTTTCTACACTTATAGTGTTTGTCAGCTCGTTATATAATCAACTTAAATCAGTTAACCCATCATGCAATGCATTTCCTTCTAATTTTTTGTGATAAACTAATAGATAATTGATTGAATAACATCCTCCAAAGTTTCAATAAAAATTTCCAAGTTTTTCTTACAATTTCCGTGGTTTTTATTCAATTTTTATTGATATCGATAATATCTCGATATTTCCATAGAAATTTTCGTGTTTTTAAACTACCGATATTTCCGATACCATCGATATTTTAGACCTTGATCATGTAGTTACTTTTGCATTAACCAAGATTGACATGTTTCATTTAGATAAGATGAGGGTTAAATTTGTCATTTTGACATTTTTAAGATTATCTTGTACTTACAAATGTTAGAGCACTTTCATGTCCCACCAATGTATTAGATCAGCTCAACTTTTCAGTTGGAACTAATCAAGGGGTAAAATGTAATCTTACTATTGATCTTTCTCATGAAGAGACTATGGACCCATCCACAACCTGGCCCACTAATGATCACCAACCCATAAGCTCCAATGGGTTGCCACCAGGAGATCCTAAATTATTATTTTTAAAATATTATTTTTATACTAAATATTTTCATGGTTCATGGATAGATGATAGATCATTAGTGGTTAGGGTAGGTGAGGGATAAGGCCACAAGCACAACAAAGATGATAATATCCCCACTAGAGACTTTAGAGTTGGTCCACCTCCAAGTGACAAAAGTGGCAAATAGAATTGTCATATATTAAGATTGCTCTCAGGCTTTAGGTATGGGAAGGTAAAGAGGGTGGTCCTTCTTTCTTCCTACTTTTCCTTTGATTGGGAAGCTCTTGCTATGTATGCTTTATGCATATCTTATTATGGTTAGGTAAGCACTAGTGCCTCCATCAGTTAAGGCCGTTTAGCCACTTTGAAATGAGAGATATATAATTAGGGCCATTGCTGTTCTTGGATAATCTCAAAGTCTCAACTAATATGGTTCAACCTCCCACAACAATCCTAATTAGAATAATTCTTCATGGGAGAGACGGGATTATATGCTGTGTGGGGTTAATGAGAATCCAATTAAGGCAAATGAAGAATAAACGTCATTTCACATTCTTTCTGATGCCCTAATCGTGTTTATAAAGCACACAATATGAGGAAAGGAAAAACTAATTAGGGAATTTTAAAACTTTTAAGATGACTGTCACATTAGAGGCCTTAAACAAAATCTTTCAATGACTATCATACTTACTCTACTTGTGTTATAACATGAATATTTATTTATTAATAATATACCATAAGTACATGAGGTATCGATTGTGTCGTCTATCCACATTATAATGCATGAATTAACAAGACAATGTCCGAAAAACTAAAATATTTCTCTAACTTATGAGCCAATCAATGGTATTCTATTGGGATAGATATGACTTACGAGAAAGAAAAAAAAGGTGAGGTTGGTGAAATGGTCCCAGTTATCTGAGCAACCGCATCATGGGAGGTTCAAAGTTGTTATGATCTGATTTGAAGCTGGTAAAGTGGGACAGGTAAATAGTTAACGAAGCCACACCCACATGGATCATGATGTAAATTGCGAGGTGTTGAAAATAATCGAAACATTGATTAACTTTATTTAAAAAGAGTACTTCATGATTCTGATTCTTTGTCTTAATTAAGAGGCATTATCATCTTTTCTATAGACCATACGGATTGATCCAAGTGTGCCTCTCGAAAGACGTTAGCTTACCACCAAAACATGAAAGCGGCCAAGGCAAGCAAACATAAGAAAGGAATAAAATTATGGAGCTACAAATGAACCCTTTTTGATTTAAAATGAATAACCCGTCACTTTCTCTTTAAATTTTGGTGCATGAATGTTGATGGGGTACCTAATAATTACTAGGAAATTTGGATAATACAAAAACAAGCGTAGAAAAGGAAAAAGAAGGTGGATTGTTTGGTACCTAATTTTAGTGCCCTGATCACCTCAAGCAGACGCCAAACTGAGAGAGAGAGAGAGAGAGAGAGAGAGAGAGTGCCTGCTTTCTGTCTATTGGGCGTGCCATGTTGACCAAGTTGTAACATGGAGAAAGCAACAAAAGACTAATTGGGAGCATTAGGGTTTGTTGTTAGGTTTTCAATGTGTCTTAAAGTGAGTGCCTTTAGCTCATCTTCCTTTCATCAATTCAACAAAATTTAGTGACAAATACTAGTTGATCGTCATTTCAGGATAATGAGGAACAGTTCATCCTAGTGCTAGTGTTGGATTAGCTTGCATATAACATTAAGGTGAAATCAAATCAACCTTTCCAAAACCGACAACATGGATCATTTAGATCCTTATCAAGAATCCCCAAAGAAGAAAACATAAGCTTGTGGATATGGTTGCTTTTAAATTAGCTTAGGCATAGATTGTGAATCTTGAGGTGGATTATGTTTAAGCATCACTCAACTCTAGCCTAATCCAAAAGACAATAAACATCATTTTCATCAGTCACTCTCACAGAACTATGATTGCCTATGGTCTGGAACCAACAATATGCTCCTGTCACCTTTTTTTTTTTAAAGAAAATTTTCCGTTCTCTGAGAGGATGCTAGCACTAGTCGCGCGTGTGCCACACTCATCAATGGTTAGCAATACATCACACGCCGACGCGCAACTGAAGCTTTCACATCTCTTTTTTTCTATGCAAACCTCCATAAATCCAGATCCCAATGGTGAAAAACTCATGGCACCAATCGTAGGGAAAAATTGGCAAGGTAGCTGGTATGTATCTGCAGACACACGCAAGTACAGGCATGATTCACACAAAATTGGCAAAAGGGTACCCATGCCACACTCATAATGCTAATAATCATCACAGCACTGATGAAAGTAGCAGATGCATGCATCATTTTGCAAACACAATGATGAGGTTGAGATATGATGCACATTTCACATTTTCCACCAGATTATAATGAAATTTTAAATTATAGATACAAATTTCTTTACTGATAATGACAACCACCCCCCGAGCTAAAGACGGCTTGGCATAAATTAATACAACTTCAGTTAGACTATGACATTATATATATTCCTTGAAATACAATATACAAATTGAGGGCACAAAGAAGAGTGACAAAATTTGGATTCCAAATCCGGCATTTCAGTACAATGCTGGAGAAAGTTGCAACAAATTGATGACTAGAAGTCTGCGTCCATCTTGAAGATGAAATTCTTTCCACCATCTTGGAGGCCTGACATAACAGATGCTTTTTGATAGTCACCCACCCTTCTCTCAAAAAAGTTCGTCTTTCCTCTGCAGAAAGAAAAAAAAACAAGATCAAGATCAAGATGCCAAACTAAGTGGTAGGACATTAAGCTAATGACTGACCATTCCTACTATCCCACATACTTTGATAGGATGCCACCGGCTTCAGTTCCCTGGAGTTTTTCCCAAGTTTATATTTCACATGGTGAATAGTTAAAAACAGAGAAAGTTTATTTCTAAGTTTCCCTATCCAATGCAGTCATAATAACCCACCAATCCAGTCATTAGCAGCAAATAGATAAATAATTAAGACCTTACAAACCCAGTGAAATATTCATGCAGGATGTTCACTTGTAAATTATCAGTCAACCAGTTCTAAGAATAGATTAAAGCAGGCATAAACCACATTCTCAGAAATACTCACTGCAAAGAAATAAACTCCATCCAATCAAAAGGATTTTCCACATTGTACTTCCTCTGGTACCCTAATGCAACCTGGAAGGTAGAGTATATTCTATTACATTCATATTGATATGTAACACTAACAATAACTATAAAAATTAAACACAAACTCCCCTAATTCCCTAGGAATTAAAGAAAGAAAAAAAATAAAAGAGGAACAAATCATCAGAGATATACCAAGAGTCGATCAGCTACAAATTTTATGTACTGGCTCATGAGATCTGAGTTCATGCCAATCAATGCACATGGGAGGGCCTCACAAACAAACTCGGTCTCAATCTCGACAGCTTCATGTACAATGCCATGAACTTTTTGCCAAGGCAATTGCTTCCGTAACAAACTGTAGTCAATAGCAACAAAATAACTTTCTGTCATTTGCTTATTGAAATTATTTTATCAAATTTCTTGAATTCCCTGATTTTGTGGGGACAAAGAGTAATAAATCAAGGATTTTGGCAAGAAACTCCCTATAAGTAACCATTATCTTTTTCTTACAACCAGATGCGATACTCGAAATTCAAGAACCCTTAAAAAAGCTAAAGAAAAACATGAATTACCTGTACAGAAGACAAGCGAAATCACAATGGAGGCCCTCATCTCTGGAGATAAGCTCATTTGAGAATGTCAAACCAGGCATTAAGCCCCTCTTTTTAAGCCAGAATATGGCACAGAAGCTGAGAACCTCAAATGAACAATAAACAAAGGGCAAAAGGTGAAGAAAAGAAAAGAAAAGTTGTATCAAGCCTCATGACAAAAATCCAAGAAAGAAAAAAGGGTATGTGAGTGCACAGTACCTTCCGGAGAAGAAGATTCCTTCAACACATGCAAAAGCAACAAGTCTCTCTGCAAATGAATTGGAACTGCACATCATGCAGAATAAGAAATTGTTTTAGGCAACAGGTTCCTTGCTTTTAATCATATAGAGAATATGTATGAACTACAAATGAAGCTTGATGACTACAATCAGCTGGTCTTAACAACGACAACTTTTAAAGTTGCAGTATGCAGCAGATGGTACGAAGTTCAAATATAATGTGATATTTACATATGATACAGCAGAGCTCTTAGTTTTGTTAGAAACTAAATATTTTGTTAAAATACATAAATTCCCAATTAGATATAATTTTAAAGATGCCTCCCCCACCACCCATCCCATCTCACTTCCCATGCGCAGAATCTCCTCTTTAGAAAGACCAAGTGTTGTATTCAAAAATTGCAGGCTGTATAACTTTTGTCACTCCTATATGCACACTTTGAACCTACAGACACAACATAGATATCACACAGGAGGAAGTTCAAGTTACTGCATATGTGATTTCCGTTTGATAGAAATGGCCCTCCTACACAACTCAAGACAAACAACCCATTCTCTACTCAGGCCATATTATAACGTTGAATTTTAAAAGTACTAAAGAACTTCAAGGTTAACACATCAAGTACATGATTTTACAAACACATTTAAACATGATTGCATGTATCATGTACAAATGAGTCCAGCCATACAAGAAATATAATCTCCTTTATTAGCAATTATAAAGCATTCCAAACCCAAAGATGTGCCATCTTTGCTTATACCAGGAATAAAGAAGAAGAATGTACATGTACCTGTGTATCCAATCCAACGCCCACTTAGCCTTCCTAGAGACACAAGGAATGCTTTCAATTGCATTGAACAATCTATGTTTCTCCATTGAATCCTTGATATATGTCTCCAAAAGCAAGCTGTACATCTCTGATGATAGACAGCATTTAAAAAAGGAGCAAAGAGAAAACCCCTTAGGCAGGTGGCTCCATACACTACAAATAGAGGAAACAACAGAAACCATGTTTAAAGTTCTACCAGAATGAATATTCTCCATTGCAAGTTGAAATCCATAGAATGCCCGAGCCTGAGAAGAACGAAAAGCCTTAGTGTTAGTTGGTCAACTAGGAGAAAATAAAAATGGATTTTAGTCTAATTATGTGGCAAATCATCAACAGTTCAAAAATTATAGGGTGAAATAGGAGAGAGGGAAAATGTTTTGGGAAATTCAAACACTCTTCTTCATATAAAGAACAGATCATAGCAGACAAATCACCTCTGGAATCTGAACATCGTTTAGAAATCTTGCAGCCAAATTCTCCAAAACAATCCCATCAGATGCGGCAAAAAATGCCAGGACATGACTTACAAAGTGCTTTTCGGAGTCAGACAAAGCATCCCACTGCTGTACATCCTGGGAGAGATCAACCTCCTCAGCTGTAAGCCAATTAACATGTCATTAGGACATGCTGTGGTAAAGACAAAAATGAAACTACTAAACAGCAGATACGAAATCAAGCGACTGAAATATAGGCCTTATGTACACATTCTAAGCATTAATTCAACCACGCCTGCCGAAGACTAGATATGCCGAGCAGAATTGCAAAAGCTCATATGTTCAAGATTGTAGATTCAGGATTCTCTGAGCAAGGCACTACATGCTAATGCTATTTACCATGGGCACAAGCCAAGTAAATCACAAGCACTGCTACCCATTTAACTGTATCTGACATCAGAATACCTTGGTCTTAAGAGGTCATATTGCAGTCAAAATTTGCAGCCGCCAATGGGTTTGGATTTACGTAAGGCTTTATTATTTATTTTTCATGCACGATTCCATAAATAACCGAATGTATAATGTTCTTAGGAGAGAGAACAGAGGTAAATAAAGCATAAGAAAACATCAAATGTGCTCCCTTTCAGAGAGACACAGCAAATGCCAACAAGTATAGTCTAAAGTAATGTTGGGGACCCAATAAAGGAAAAAAAAAGATACTACTTTCATGAACCCACCACAGTAACAAGTCCAACAACTGCAAAACCCAACCGAATTTTGAAATAAAAGTATTAACAAATCCCACTTCAGATTTCTTTTGAATTATACTCTGAAGTCCAAGGAAGCATACCTCCATTTCCAACCCAGAAAAAAAAAAAAAAAAAACAAAAATCCAAACAGGGCAAGAACCAAGTTGTCAAAGTACAATTCCATGTGAACATGTTTCCACATTAAAAAAAAATATATATCAATGAAATTGGAGAAACCAACAGATACCCATTTCAAAACACACAGCGATAAACAAGAAAACACCAAAATTAAAATGAAATATGAGAATCTTTCTTCTGTGTTTTAAAGACATATAAAGAGGAAAAATGAACAAGTACCAGTCCAAAAACTGGCCATAGCCTTCTTGTACATCTCCCAGACTTGCTTGTACCTAATAGGAAACATACAAAACCTCTCAGATTGCTCCATTAATATTGGCTCTTGCTCTGTTTCTTCTTCATGCTCTTCTCTGCCATTTGTAGCTCTCTCTATCCCATTTTCCAGAGAACCCATTTTCGCTGGGCTTGTGGGTTTAGAGAGAAACCCTACAAAAACCTCCACAGGAGAAACACTGACGAGGTTGAATTTGATGGGATAGCGTATCAGACAAGGCCGGTCTCTTATGCTCCGGATAGATTTTATTTATTTATTATTTATTTATTTATTTAGTTCTTTTTTGTTTGTTTTGGTTTGGTGTGCATGGTGGTTATTGGTTAATGTCTGGGACTCCGCTGGACTATGCGACAGGCTCGGAATTTCTACATTTTACGACGACGTATTGGAAGACGGTTATATTTTGGCGGGTTTAGTTGGATTGGGCCACTGGATTGCAATATGAGAACTGGACTATAAAATCTTAGAACCCAACTAGCTTGGGTCTTTGATCCAAAACTCAGTTCAGCGCATGCTTTCTACTGTTTCCCTAAATACACGAAATTTTTTCAAATGTGGGTTAATTGGTAAAGGTAGTAGTGAGTTTGGCTTCTTGAATTCAAGTTTGAATCTCTTCTCTATGGATTAAGTTAAGTTAGAGTAATTTACACTATCGCTTAAAAAAAACTCAAAAAAGTTTATTATTTTTTGGTTGTGTCAAAACCGTTTTTATATGTTTCATTTTTGTGGGTGTTTCTTTTGACCAAAAAATCCTAAAATTTTCGAAATCTGAGAAGAGTATTCTGAATGTATCCCAGAGTTGATTCTAAGATTTCGTAAGCTGAGGTAAACTTTAAAATGACACTCTTCTACAAAATAATTGTTTTTTTTTAAATTTTTTTTATAATTAGCTGCAACTATATTACACAGCAACTATATAGTCTAAACTATAAGGGAGATGATTTCTCACCCACACACTACCAAAGTGTTAAGAAATTTGAACCTGAAACCACTGGACTAAACCTTGTTGGCACGGCAACAATATTGTTAACATTTGAATTTACTACTCTTTTATAGATTTCATATGTTACTAACATTAAATTAGCATATATTCTCTTGTACTTCATAGGCCAAGCCGCCACGTCATTGGCCGGCAGGACATGTTTAACTAACCCGGTTTCTTGTGCTATCTGACATAAGGAATGACGTTTGTCAGTTCAATCAGATGAGGTTGATTCTAAGATTTCGTAAGCTGAGGTTGACTTCAACTTCTGCTTCTCACTGTCTGAAACTGAAACACTGTGAATATCTCAAAGTCCAAAATGTCAAGTGCTGAATGCTTCAAGAACCCACCAGCACTGGGCTCAACATCTGGAGAAGGGACTCTCCTAGAACTTGGGGGACTTAAAACCTACCTCACTGGCCCAAGTGAATCCAAGCATGCCATCCTTCTAGTCTCAGATGTTTTTGGTACCAACCCATCAACATTTTCTTCATTAATCTCTGTTACATAAGTTGATTTTTATTCTTCTTTTTTAGCTTAAATTTGGAAAGATATGGGAGTGTGTTTTTGAAAACAATGATGGGTTATGAGTGAATTGGTTAGAAGAAACTCTGTTGATAACTGGGGCTAATAGCAGATTAAAAGCTAGTTGGGTTTAATACTAGTGGTTTTAAATTTAACAACATGTTGGTTTGCTTGTTTTTGTTATGTTTTTGCAGGGTATGAAAACCTAAATTTAAGGTATGGTTCTCTTCTCCCCAATTATGTCAGGGTCAGTGGTTCTACTTTATTAATCAATAAAAATGATCAGATTCATAAAAGAATGCTTCTTTAGGGACAAGTTATAAAATTGACTGGTACTTCCTTGTTTTCTAGTAAAGAATTATATTAGTCTGCAATCTGCATAAAAGTGCCTTACTTTGACAGAGAAGCAATATATATGAGGGTCTTTGAATCACCCCCCTTAATCAAGATTGCCATTTGAGTTGGGTCTCATTTGTCCTGATATGATAGATATCTGTAGCCATAGTCATTACTTATTCAATGAAATGAATGTTCACATTGTTTGCTCTGGAAAGGAAACTTGCGGATAAAGTTGCTGCAGCTGGATTTTTTGTGGTACTTCCTGATTTCTTTTATGGTGATCCTTTTAATCTTGACAATCCGCAATTTGATCGAGAGTCGTGGCTTAAAGCTCACAGCAGGGTAAGCCTCTTTCTTGATAGAAATAGATACAATCTTTGTAAATGGCAATTATGATCCTTAGGAACAAGAATCAAGAAAAATGAATTATACATTTATGGTTTACAACCAAAGCAGAAAAGGAACAGTTTATATATTGGTTATGTCTTTTGGACTGCTTTAGGAGAAAGGATATGAAGATGCCAAACTAGTGATTGCTGCTCTGAAGAGTCAAGGCATTTCTGCCATAGGAGCTGCAGGCTTTTGTTGGGGAGGTAATTAAGCTTTTTAACTTTAGGGTAAACTAGTTGTCTATAGAGATCAAAGAGTGGTTTAGCTGATAAAATGTGGCTTTCATTGCATCACATTTGCTTCAGGGAATGTGGTGGTGAAACTAGCAAAGATCAATGACATTCAAGCTGCTGTAATTTTGCACCCTGGTCGGTTGACAGATGAGGAAATAGTTGGTAAGTTTTCTTTTTAACCTCATCATCAGAACTAGTTGTTACCAATTAATTAGCAACATGCTCGTACAGAGGTTAAGGTTCCTACTGCAATATTGGGAGCTGAGATTGACAAAACTTCACCCCCGGAACAATTGAAACATTTTGGAGAGATTTTATCAACTAAATCTGAGGTAAGAATCCCTCAGAAAAACTACTCATATTTACTTTGGTACTGCTGGCTTTCCTTTCCAGCATCTAGATGATGCCTAGGTAGCATCCTGGAGTTTCAAGACTTAAAATTGGTACTCAAAAAGCCTTTGTTAAACAAGAAAATAGAATCATCTCTTCCAAATTCCAATTTCTGTGGAAGTAATAAAATAAACTTTCTGCAAGTTTTTTTTATCTAAAGAAGTTATCTTTTTACATCAGATATTCATATTAGTTTTGGCTTTTACAGATTCTGCCTTTGGTGTCAAAATTCACTCTATCATTTATATTGTTTTCAGTTTAATAGCTTTGTGAAAATATTTCCTGGAGTGGCTCATGGATGGACAACAAGGTACAATGCTGAGGATGAATCAGCAGTCAAGAGTGCTGAAGAGGCTCATTTGGACATGTTAAATTGGTTTACCAAGTATGTCAATTGAAAAAAGTAGTTGGTACTCAACTACCAATAAGAATTTACAACTGAGAGATTACAACTATTGTAGCATATATATAGATGATGAGCTTTGAAGCCTCCACCACTCTTGGGCCTTGGCAAACTCTGTTACTTCATGACAGAGTTGACATTTGAAGATGTGGGCAGGTGGGTGAGAATAAAATGATGCATTCACAGTCTCTCTAGGCATTTCTTATAGTTTGATTGGACTGAATAATAGTATATGATTGTGTATGTAACATTGAGACTGAGCAGGTAGTTTGTACTGCCAGCACACATAGCAAATGGTTTGGTTTGTAAAATCATATTTGGAAAGTTCAGAATGAGCCAAAAAAAAATCTACCTATTTCACTTATAAATTTTAATTTTTTTTTTTTCAAGGTAATGAAATTCATAATTTCTTTCTCTTGAGTGTGATTTTCAAGTTGCAGTTCATATAGTCACTCATGATGTGGTGGAATCACATTCCCTGTTTAGCTTAACTAATAGTGGTAGGGAACTTCTTTGTCGGGAATATGGTTATGTCGCCTAACTCATGTTTATACGAAGCACAATCGTGTTCATGTTGTTATCATCTAAATGTTATGGGACAAATTAGACCGAATATCGATCCGAAGTGTTCTTTGTTAGTTTGTTTATTTATTTTCGGATTCGTCCCGCCTTGTGACCAAAAACATGAAATTGATGACCAAGTTCCATGTTTCCGACGTTCTATAAACGTGTAACTCAGCCACGTATATACTTCCAACTTTTGGTGACGTTTGAGATGATGCAAACAAATGGGGCACCACCTTTCTTCTTCAAATTTCCAATTTTAGGCTGCAGAAGCTGCAAAGTTTGATTTTGATTCTGACCCAAAAAGATAAAAAAGACAACACCTTTCCAAGATCCTGATTACTTAGAAAGTTCACGCCTTTGATACACAGTGGTGTGTGTTTGTGCATTTTGTGATTCAGAGAAGAAGAAACGATGTCAGGCCCTCAGTGCTGCTCAAACCCTCCAACTATCCACCCATCAAGTGGCTCCGGCCATGTTGAAAAGATTGGTGGTCTCGACTCTTATGTCACTGGCTCCCCTGACTCCAAGCTTGCTATTCTTCTCGTCTCTGACATTTTTGGTACTTTCCCACCACTTCAAAAGCCTATCTCTGTTTTTTTTTCTTCTTTTCGTTTGGTTTATTAGCTTGCATTTTTACTTCATTCTGTGATATGGGTTTTGTTGTTCTTTCCTTATTGTGCATTTGATGGGTTTTTGGTTCAATGGCCACTGATTTTTAGGCTGTGCATGTTAATGGATGCTCTGATTTTGTTTGGTTTACTGCTGAAGGTTGGAGGAATCAGTTTATGTCATTTTCGTTTCCCCTTTCCCTTTGTGGGTTATCTGCTTCCTTCATGATGTTTGATATTCTAGCTTCAATGATGTTCAATTTGGTCATGAAAATACTTTTATGATATCAAAACTTTATTTTCGCCTTTGTGGATACTTTTAGTGGGATACTTATCTTTTTTTATTTTCTCTGTCAATTGAGAAAGAATGTTCTTTTTAAAATACGATTATTGATTTGTATCTGATTATCCAAATCATCTTATATAATTGTTTGCTGTGATTTTATATCACCACACTACTTTTAATATTACATGTTGCTTTGTCGTGCAGGATTTGAAGCTCCAAACTTGAGGTATGACTTATCTCATATCTGTTTCACTTTGTTTACAGCGTATTCATTGTTCGTGCATATAGTTCAGGCCCCTCTCTAATATCGACTCCGGACCAGCAGTTGCTCTTGCTGATTAAATTTGATGACTTGGTGTGCACTTTGGAATAATTTGCTTGAAGAGTACAGTCATTGAGGGTAAAAAAAGGTTATAATAGGTCTATATGTAACTAAATCTTGAAAAATAGTTACAAAGCCATTAGTTTCAGGCTGTCTATCAGATATAACAACTGTCGAATTCCCTGCCTTTTTGAGGTTTTCTGATGCTTTGAAGATCCCTACCTTTATTTAGAGTGTTCACTCTGTAATATATATGAGGATGAAAATTCATCCTCCCAGTTCCTGACATCAGAGATTTTCTTTGAAGGACAAATGTGTGTTGAATCGCGTTTCTGTGTTTCCATAATCTTCTACACTCTTGTACTTCCATTTTGAAGGAAGCTTGCTGCAAAAGTTGCAGCTGCTGGGTTCTTTGTTGTTGTCCCTGACTTCTTGTACGGAGACCCTTATGCACCTGAAGATGCCAACAGACCTCTACCTGTTTGGATAAAAGATCATGGACCGGTCGGTTCTTTTGCTATTACTTTTACTTTTATGTTTATCTATTTTGTTCTGTTTTACAATCTAAGTACTTTTACAAGTATCATTGAGTTTACATAAAAATTTCAGATTCTTATGTTTATAGATTCAGCTTGGCAGTCCAAACTGTTGTTATGTTAAACTTTTTATAGTTGTTCACTGCTTGGACATTTTGAGACAACGTTAAATGTTTCCCTGATAATGTGGTGTTACAAAAGTTGCTATCAATATTGGATTATTCAAGTATTGTAAAAAAACTTAGCGTCTCAATCTTTTTTTGTTGATAGGCCAAGGGATTTGAAGATGCAAAACCAGTTCTTGGAGCTTTAAGAAGGAAAGGTTTTTCTGCAGTCGGTGCTGCAGGCTTCTGTTGGGGAGGTGAGTTAATTTTCCCTTCTTATTAGCACTTCGTCACTATGTTTCATTTTGCCTTGCATTGAAACAAAAATGTCTCCTATTTAGATTTTTTTTTTGTGCTAACATTTATGCAGTCTCTTTACTTATCACACCCTTATTTCATTAGATCAACCCATATGGAAAATATTGTTCGGTTGACATAGATTGTTGTCCTGTTCTCAGGTAAGGTTGTGGTTGAACTTGCAAAGCACAACTTTATCCAAGCTGCTGTTCTCTGTCATCCTTCATTTGTCACTGTGGATGATATCAAGGGTAAGATTTCTGTATGTCATATTCAGAAAATGCCTACCTAGTTACCTAGTTGGTATAATTATCATTTTAAACAAGTATCACAATTAGGGTGCTACTATTTGCGCCCACACCTGATCCCTCTATGCCTACCAGCAAATTTTGAAAAGAAAAAAAATATATATATATATATATATTCTTCTCTCACTAATTATTGTTTTCAAGTGTGCAGATATTTGAGGAAGACTATAAATAAATAAAACAAGGTAAAAATCAGTCACAGTTTAATGATCTATTCCTGGAATTACTTTTTTCAGATGTTAAGGTTCCTATTTCTATACTTGGAGCTGAGATTGACCATATGTCCCCACCTGAAGTCGTGAAACAATTTGAAGAGGTTTTAACTGCAAAGTCTGAGGTAGGAGTATCTTTGATCCAAACAATCTTCATTACTAGTGCCTTTGTTTTTCTTATATATTATGGCGTATAATTATGCCATGGCTTCTAGTTATAGGTAGAACTTTTCCTTACAAGATCAGATACCATTTTGTTTGAACTTTTACTTTTGTTCTTTATTCTTTAAGAAACGATAGGAAGATACCAAAAACACCCTATTCAAATTAGGGTTCATAGACTCTCAAGACCTTGATGGGGAAAGAGGCACCACTGTGGTAGCTAGCTGGTAGTGAGAAACATTTCAAATTTCTTGAAACGACTGTTGGTTTTCTGTAATCACAGGTTAAAAGCCATGTGAAGATATTCCCAAAAGTGGCACACGGGTGGACCGTGAGGTACAATGTTGAAGACAAAGCAGCTGTTAAGTGTGCTGAGGAGGCTCATCAAAACTTGTTGGAGTGGTTCTTGAACCATGTCAAGGGAATCAGATCATCACTGTAGTGTTTCTTGAACCATACCTGGACTTTTATGTTACGATATATGTATTTAAAGAACTTCTTGGTTGTGGCTTGGGCCTCTCTCTAGCTAGAAAAAAACTCCGACTGCATATCCTGATCCTTCGCATTTCTATGCATCCATCTACCACTGGAAATGTCCTATGCCTTGCCAAAAATGAGAGTTATATAGACATCATAATTTTATAATAATTGATGCGCTATCTTTTTTTCAGAAACAAATAATATTGTGGAAGGAGGAATTTGAACTCAACACTTCGAGTGTAGGGTGAATGCCCTTAGCCAACTAAGCTCTTAAGTACTTTGCAATAAATTGATGCACTTGAATGAAAAAAGGACATTTGTTCCACTCTTAGAATTCTAGTTCAATCATTTTCGTTTTTTGGTGTGGAAGGGATAGGAAGGAAGGCCGATACATTCAACACTTCAGAAACTCACCAATTTTGGTGTTAAGGAATTGTCAAGTTAGGACTTCATTCAATAGAGTGGTGACTGAGTGTTTTTTATTAGTTTTATATAAGTAATATTAAGGAGGGAGAAATTGAACCTAGAACCTCAGGTGTGGAGATAGATGCTTACCATTTGAGCTACAAACTCTTGCAAATATTAAAAATTGAAGATAGAGTGTTATTAAAATGAGTAAAGTTAAAATATAGCTAAAAACACTATAAATGGTTTTTTTTCGATACAAACACTGTAAATGATATAATTTTATAAATTGCACTATGGAAATTGTGAAATGACGTATATTTTGGTGCAAATTAAACTCAAGAATCCGATGCTCTAAATTTCACGATTTTTTCGATACGTCATCTAATAAATTCTGTGCTTAAATTGCCAAACAAGGGAATTGTCAATTTCTCCTTTTAAATTCCCAACTTTTAGTTAAATTCTGAGTTATTTTCCCATCCAAACGGAGAATAGAGTTAAAGTGGTAAGCAAAAATATTTCCTATTTTAGGAGGGAATCATTCTAGTTATACTTTTTCAATTCCTCCATAAATTTCCAACTGGCTTCTTAAATTCCAAAACTTTGGCTAGTCGTTGTCGTCAAACTTGCGCACCTTTTTTCTTTTTCTTTTTTGTGGTAGTTGACCTTTGCCTTCATCCGTAACCTTCTTGCTCATTCGAATAGAGAGGGAGAGAGAGTGTGTTTGTGCATTTTTGTGGTTCAGAGAAAAACAAACAAATGTCAGGCCCTCAGTGCTGCTCCAACCCACCAACACTGAACCCATCCAGTGGCTCCGGCCATGTTGAGAAGTTTGGTGGTCTGGACACCTATGTCACTGGCTCCCCTGACTCCAAGCTTGCTATTCTTCTCGTCTCTGACATTTTTGGTACATTTCCTCCCACCCACCACTTCAAAAATCTATCTTTATTCATTTGTTTCTTCATTATATGATATGGGTTCATGTGCCTAACTGCGTATTTGAGTGATCTGTTGGTGTTTTTGGTTTATTGGGTACTGGTTTTTCAGTTGTGTATGTTAATCGCTCCTCTGAGTATGTTTGGTTGACTGATGAAGGAATCATTTTCTGAATTTTCCCTTTCCCTCTTTCGTCTTTGGATTATCTTTTAAAAAAAAAAAAAAAATTCTTGCTAGTCTCAATTTGGTCATGAAAAAAAATGATATTCGTAACTGCTTTGTGACGAAAGCTTTATTTTTTGCCTTTGTATGTTTACTTGTGTCCCCCCCAGTTTCTGTTTCTTTCTTCCTTCCTTCATTCCCCGTTTGTTCCCAATTGGGAATTCGAAACTGGGGTGAAGGAAGTAGCGGTATTAGTGTAAAATAATTGAGTTTCAATTCTTCCTTTCTTCCAACTTCAAGCCATCTGCCTCTACCATAATTGCTTGCTTTGATATATTATCAGGACACCACACCCCTTGCTAATATTACGTGTTGATTTTCCATGCAGGATATGACGCTCCCAACTTAAGGTATGACTTATTCCCACATCTGTTTTCCTGTAGCTACTTTATTTCTTTTTGCATAGTGTGATAGATAAGTTCTCTCAATTGAATTTTCTAAATGTTTTCCCTTTTCCAATACCAATTCTGGACCACAAACCACACTTTGCTGATTAAATTTGATGTCTTGGTCAACACTTTGAAATAACTTAATTAAAGAGTACAATCGTTAAGGGAGAAATTAAAAAGATTATACTAGATTTATATGTAACTAAATTGTGAAAATATTTACAACCATTAGCTTCAGACTGTCTATCAGATGTAGCAACTGTATTTTGAGTGTGGACACTGTACCATAATGAAGGATCGTTCGTTCTTTTAGTTTCTAACATTGGAGATTTTTTTCGGAGAACAGTTGTGTTATTCCCCCGATCAATCATTATATCATTTGTATGATTTCATAATATGAGATACAACTAATGCCACCTGCCTTCTGTTGTGAAGGAAGCTGGCAGACAAAGTTGCAGCTGCTGGCTTCTTTGTTGTGGTCCCTGACTTCTTTTACGGAGACCCTTTTGTGCCTGGAGATGATGGATCCTATGCCACTCTACCTGCTTGGTTAAAAGATCATGGACCGGTGGGTTCTCTTATCATGCAGGCCAAGATTCTTTTGTTTATTTATAATTCAAGTACTTTTACAGTGTGATTCTTGAATTCACACAAAAGTTTCAGAACTTTTTGCGAAGTTCTTGGCTTTTCTTAAATTGAAAATGTGTGTGGGTTCAGCTTAGAAGTCCAATTATTCTTGTTGCTTTTAAAGTTTATATGGTTTTTAACTGCTGCTTCCACCTTTTTGACGAAAAGGAATAAAAAATCTGATTTTGTGGTGTTTTAAAATGCAACTGTTGAGTGTGTCAGTATTGTTAAAATGTTGAGCTTCTGAACAGGACAAGGCATTCGAAGAATCAAAGCCAGTACTTGAAGCTTTAAAAAGTAAAGGGGTTTCTGCAGTTGGTGCTGCAGGATTCTGTTATGGGGGTGAGTTCATTTTCCGTTTCTGTTATCTTTATTTCTTTATTTTTTGATTTATTAGTTTCTTTTTCAGTTTAACAAAATCTCTCATATTTCTACAGTTGTCTTTTCCCTTTTTGGATAATTTCTCATTCTTAATTCATTAGTTCAATTCACCCAATATTGGAAATATTGTTTCGGCTGACATTGAATTATTTGTGCTGTTTTCAGCCAAGGTTGTGGTTGAGCTTTCAAAGCATGACTTTATCCAAGCAGCTGTTCTGTGTCATCCTTCATTTGTCACTCTGGATGATATCAAGGGTAAGATTGTTGTATTTAATATTCAGGAAATATTTACGTAATTAGTATAATCATATTGTAATAATTATAATCAATAGGGTGCTTCTATTTGCAGCTAAAATGTCTATTCACACTCACTCTCTCTGTGCCTACCAGCAAAAATAAGATTTTTTTTTCTTCTTCTTTCTACGCATAAACCCGGTTACCCCAATAATATTGTTGGTGAGAATAGCACTGCAAAGAAAAGCCAGAAAAAAAATTGTTTGAGGGGATGTTTAAGTAAATCTCTTTGAGGGTTTTTTGGTAATAAGAACTTTCTTGACACTAAAAAGTGAAAGGAGCACTCGAATTGTTATTGATTTCGACTGGGGAGATATTAAAGGAAGAGAAGAACTGTGGTATTCTAATTGTTGAAAAAAATAAAGTAAAAACAATTCAGTCACAGTTTATTGATCCATTCCTGGAATTGCTTTCAGCGGTTAAGATTCCCATTTCGATACTTGGAGCTGAGATTGATCAGATGTCTCCACCTGAAGTCGTGAAACAATTTGAAGAGGCTTTAACTGCAAAATCTGAGGTAGGTTATATCCTCAATCGAAAGTCTTTAATAACTTTAATGTCTTTGTTGATTTTAATCATGGACATCCCTTAGTCCTTGAAATGAATTAAGATTTTGTCTATCTTTAATGTCATGTGCTATATGTAGAATTATGTCATGACTCATAAGTTATAGGTAGAACTTGGCCTTACAAAATCTTTCAAAACCACAGTTCGACTTGTGCCCACTTTTGTTTTTCAGTAACCATTCTTCCTTTTAAGTGGGCACAAGTCAAAATGTGATTTGCTATCTCAACTTGATGGAGAAATGACTCTTTATATATATGGTGTCATGCATTGTTCGGACCAGTCATATACCATCTTGTATGAGTTTCCCACCTTATTATTAGTGGTGGTGATCAACATTTTGGGAAATGTTGTTTCGGCTGACATTGGGAACACAACAAACGTCTGCTTTAATTAACTCAAGACCTTATTGATAGGTAAAAAAGTACCACTGTTGTAGCTGATAGTGATTAAAATTTAAGTTAGTAGAATAACTGTTGGTTTTATGGACTCGCAGATTAAATGCCATGTGAAGATCTTCCCGAAAGTGGCACACGGGTGGACTGTGAGGTACAATGTTGAAGATGAAGCAGCTGTTAAGGCTGCTGAAGAGGCTCATCAAGACTTGTTGGAGTGGTTCTTGAACCATGTCAAGTGAATTCTATCATCCCTATGAAGCGTTGCATTATCACTTAAGATGGGAACAGTTTGGACCTTATTTTATCAACTGCACTTTATTTACTATGGATCACAATAATGCCTGCAATTTAGGTACCATTTTATGTAAATTTAGTTGCTTGGAGGACAGTTTAGGTTTGAAATGCATTGTTTAAAGTGAATACCAAATGGGATATTCATCATTCAAGTAAGAAACTGTCATGTAAGATGAGAACTACGTGGTGCTTATATTTTTGCAAGAAACGGTGGAGTTGAAGTTGTAGATGTGGACCCTTATTTTCTGAAGCATCTTAAGTTTGGTGTTTGGTAGAGTGGTATGATTCTTTGATAGATTCCAACCTATGCCCATAAAGACTGATTTTTTAATTATTGTAATGGGTTTGAAGTTTTGTTTTCTTAATCAGCAAAGAAATAATCCAAACCAACAATATTTAATTAGTTTTTATTACTTTATAATTACTTTTAATCATATTGGTTCATGAAATTGTCAAACCAACAATATCAAATTTGCATGAACACTGAACATCCTCCAGGTTCATTACCCAAAAAAAAATCTTCACTCTCTTATATTTTTGGAATAATTTTTTTAGAGCGCTAATAATAGTTTCCTATATAAATTGACGGACATGGACACCATTGGTACTTCGTTTTTGTTCTGGAAGTTTGAAAATAAATTTATAGAAATATGTCAAGAACTTTTTAAAATTTGGATCAGCAATAAGGCTAATATTACTAAATTTAGATCAACGACAAAAGCCCATGATTTAAGGTTGAATGTTTAGGGTTCATGGCATCATTTCGCATATTTCGCTTTTGGATTTAAGCTTAAATTGTTCTTTTCAACTTTTCGCATTAGGCTTAGGTCATTCATGGCATCATTTCAAGTGGCCCTGCTCCTAACCAAACAAAGGGTTAATTACAATTTAGTACCTTGTACTTACACCCTTAAGACATGTTAGTTCCCGTATTTTCAATTTTAACAATCGCATACCCTTAGTTTGTAAATTTTTTGCAATGTGGTTCGCCGTTAGGGTTTCTGTTAGATCTCTCTGTTAACTGCCTACGTGGCATTGTGGGTCCCACATTTTTTAATTTTTTAATTTTAAATGGATTAAAATATGAATAAAATATTAAAAATAAAAAAATATCAAAATATCAAAATATCAAAATATCTCCAAGTGGGCTCAAACTCAATAATTCGACCTGACCAAACATGAAAAAAGAAAAAAGGACAAAATTAAAAATTCTCAAACAACGATTTTGCTCAAATTTACCAGTTCAGTTGAAAAAGATCTAATTTGACTCCAACTCCGAAGTTCAAAACCCGAATTCTCCATTTCCTCTCTTCCTTATGAAGCAGATCCTCTTCTTTCTTCAGTCCAAGAAGCTTCTGAGAGAACCCAAGAACAGGAGAAGAAACAAACCCTGAACCCAAGAACCAAGAAAAAAGAAAATTGGATGAATCGTTCTTGCTAATGCTCTCAAATCTCCTCCACCTCCACAACTCCATCGACCCAACAACTTCCCTCCTCTTCACCACCACCACCTCCTCGCTCCCCCTTCCCCCTCGATTTCTTCTTCCCTGCCCCGACCCTAAACTCCAAAATCACGAAGACTGGGAGTAGCAGCTTGGGAAGACGACGAAGACTGGGAGCTCGTGAATGAAGACGGCTTCGTTTTCAAACGCAGGAAGAAGCGCCGGGTCGACCCATCTGCCGACTCGTCGCTCCGGGCTCCACCGTCTGCGTCTGCCGCGGATCTACAGGAGGATGCCGAGAAACTCCGGAGAGAGCGGAAGAAGAAGTCGCTTTTGAAGCTCAAAACTCAGTACCAGGCGGAGTGGGTTAGTGGTGGATGAGCTTCTCTCGTGGGTCAGTGGTGTATGAAAATTGAAAGATTTTGGGTCTTAGGATTTTGCAAGGCCAGAAATTTATGCTCCACGACACCAATTCGGGGCTCAGTTGAGCTGATTTCTCCCTGGAATATTTTGCTTCCGCTGAATATAAAATTACAGTGATGCTTGCTTTTAGTATCATCAGTGCTTGGGTGCGGGTGGTGGTCATCGGTGAATGGGGGAAGAAGAAAATCGCGAGGGCTCTGGTTTTGGAGTTTAGGGTCGGGGCAAGGGGAGAAGAAATCGAGGGGGAAGGGGGAGGGAGTCTGGGTGGTTGCCGGCTGGGGTCTTGGTTCGTTTGGAGGTGGGGGTTTTGGAGGATGGCTGCGAGTGGGCATGGTGGAATGAAGGGGAGAAAATCGCAGCGGTTTGGGAAAATTTTTACACAGAGAGAGAGAGAGAGACAGAGACAGAGACAGAGAGAGAGAGAGAAATTTTTTGATATTTTGATATATATATATATATATATTTAATATTTTATTCATATTTTAATCAATTTAAAATTAAAAAAATTTAAAAATGTGGGACCCACAATGCCACGTAGGCAGTTAACAGAGAGATCTAACAGAAACCCTAACGGCGGAACCACATTGCAAAAAATTTACAAACTAAGGGTATGCGATTGTTAAAATTGAAAATACGGGGACTAACATGTCTTAAGAGTGTAAGTACAGGGTACTAAATTGTAATTACCCCAAACAAATATAAAGAAGTTCCAATGTTTATGCACACAACCTTTTTATATTATATATATATAATAAAAAAATGTACACAATATTTGAATGTATCGGGGGCCAGGATTCTGTGAAGGGGTCACAGTGTAAAAATGTACACAATACAAGTTACAATTGCATTATAGTTTTGTGATTAATACAAGCAAAAACTGATAAATTTGTTGGCCACGTCCGAGCTTCCAAAACTTTCATTGACCGGAGAAATTTTTTCCTTTCTTATAACACCTCTGCCGTCCTTGCTCAATGGAACACTGACAAAGAGTTTGTGCTTTGTGACTCGGAGAATAAGAAAGAAATCATGTCAGGCCCTCAGTGCTGCTCAAACCCACCAGCCCTGAACCCATCAAGTGGCTCTGGCCATGTTGAAAAGTTTGGTGGTTTCAATTCCTATGTCACTGGCTCCCCTGACTCTAAGCTTGCCATTCTTCTCGTCCATGACGGTTTTGGTACTTACCCATCACTTCAAAACTCTTTCTTTTTTGCCCTTGTTTTAGTACTTTGCATCTTTTGTTCAATATATGATTTGGGTTTATTTGCCACACTGTGTCTTGGAGGTGTGTCTGTGTGTTTTTGGTTTAATGTGTACTGATTTTTGGTTGTGTATGTTAATAGGTGTTCTGAATATGTTTGGTTGACTGATCAAGGAATCATTTTTTGTCATTTTCCCTTTTTTCCTTTGCCTATGTGTGTGGATCATCTTTTCTTTTCTTTGCCCTGATAATGTTGAACTTGGTCATCAAAATGAACATTTGTAACTGATTTGCGACATGTCAAAGCTTCAGTTTTTTTCCTTTGTGTGTTTACTTCGTCTTCTAATCTACTATTTACTTGTTAATATTACACGGTGTTTGCCATGCAGGATATGAAGCTCCAAAAGCTAGGTATGACTTATTCCCATACCTGTTCTCTGAATTACTTTTTCTTGGATCTGTACCTTTCTTATGTTGTCCATTGTCTAATATCAACTTTGGGCCTTGAATCAAACTTTCTGATTAAATTTGATGACTTGGGGGATTCTTTGAAATATTTTACTTGAAAAGTACAATTTAAGGGTCATAATAGGTCTATATGCAACTAAACTTTGAAGAACAATCATTAGTTTCAGATTGTCTATCAGATACAGCAGTTATCCAGCTTCCTACCTCCTGATGCTTAGAAGACGTCAGAGATTTTATTTTCGAAGAACAATTGTGCTATTCACCTTTAGTTTGCATGTTTCCATATACCATATGCCATTTAACCAAAGCCACCTGCCTTCTCTTCTGAAGGAAGCTCGCGGACAAAATTGCAGCTGCTGGGTTCATTGTTGTGCTCCCTGACTTCTTCAATGGATACCCTTTTGATGGGAACCTTGCCTCTCTCCCTGTTTGGATAAAAGCTCATGGAGTGGTTGGTTCTTTTGTTTTGATGCAGATCTCTAATTATTTTGTTTACTTGTAATTTAAGTACCTTCACAAGTCACCCTATGTGATTCTTGAATTTACATAAAACTTAGATACTAGCTGGGAAATTCTCATTTTTGGCTGCTTGAAGTTGAACATGTGCGTGGATTCAGATTGGTAGTCCCATTATTGTTGCTGTTTAAACTCTATATGGTTTTGAACTCTAGGTTGTTTCCACCTTTTGTGACAAAAAATAAACTAGGATCTTAAATTGTGGTGTTTTAAAAGTTGATATGGAATTGTCGAGTGTACAAGCATTGTTAATACTTCTAGCTTCTGAGCTCTTGTTTTTATATTGCCAGGACAAGACAATCGAAGATACAAAACCAGTAATCGAAGCTTTAAAAAGTAAAGGCATTTCTGCAATTGGTGCTGTAGGTTTCTGTTGGGGGGGTGAGTTCATTTAGATGATTTTTCTACTTTTCATCCTCAATTCATTGATTCAACCAATATGGCACATATTGTATCAGTTGACATTGGTTTATTTGCCATGTTCCCAGGCAAGGGTGTGGTCGAACTTGCAAAGTATGACTTTATCCAAGCTGCAGTTCTGTGTCATCCTTCATTCGTCACCGTGGATGATATCAAAGGTAAGAATTTTCTTCACATTAAAAAAGGTCTTAATAGAAGCACTCACATTTCTGTTTCATGTGTGGAGATAAAAGAGGAAGAGAAAGAAAAAAAAGTGGTATTTCAATTTTCGCAAGAAAGATTAAAAATATTTTAGTCTCAGTTTATTGATTCATTCCTGGAACTGCTTTCAGCGGTTAAAGTTCCCATTTCTGTACTTGGAGCTGAGATTGATCAGCAGTCTCCACCAGAAGTCATGAAGCAATTTGAAGAGGTTTTATCTGCAAAACCTGAGGTGGGAAATATCCTTCATCAAAAGTCTTATATAATTTTAATGATTTAATCATGCACTTGGTCCTTGGGATGACTTCTGAATTTTTTTCGTTTTGTTGAAAACTTTATACTTGTCGGAATGACTCTGTTTTATGGAACTGCAGATTAAAAGCCATGTGAAGATATTCCCAAAAGTGGTACATGGATGGACCTTGAGGTACAACGATGAAGACGAAGCAGCTGTTAAGGCTGCAGAGGAGGCTCATCAAGACTTGCTGGGGTGGTTCTTGAGCCATGTCAAGTGATTCGCATCATCAGTGAAATGCTTTGTTGACACTTCAGAAGAACACAGTTTGGTGTAGCTTAATTATATTGTCAATTGCTTTATGTATCATGGTTAGATTATGCCCTGCACTTCTATGTACCAATATTTGTATTTAATTGCCAGGCGCTTGGAGTAAAGTTTGAATTGCATTGTTTTTTCTATACAAGCAATGTTGGTGAAAAGAAGAATCGAACATAGAAACTTGAATGTAGGGCTAAATCATCGTAATCATTTGAGCTACAAACTCCTTACGTTAGAAATGCATTATGCAAATACCAATGCATAAGTGACCGATAGGGGTTACTTAAAAACAAGTATTTGCTTGATAAATAGGGATACACTTGGACTTGGACATAGGATAAACAGCCGTCGGTTATAGATAATGAAATTGCATTAACACATATAATATCAAATCTTAATATAATAGGCGAGTATTTCCTATTTTGATTATAGTAAAAAAAATGTTTCAACCATTTTTTAAGCTTACCAAGATTTGTTGGTAATGGCGAGTATTCCCTATTTTGATTATAGTAAAAAAAAAGTTTCCTATTTTAATTTAAGTATTGGAATATTTAAGGGAGCTTTAGTTTTAACACACAATATAGTTTTACTAATTTGGTAAATAGGAATTCAATTTCAGCTAATTCGGATAAAGCCAAAAGCCAAAATATAGTACCTACTTTTACCATACTATAATTAAAGAGCATCAAAATTACAAAATATGTCATTATGCCATTATTTTCAAATTTCAATATTTAATTTTAAACAAAAACTTACAGTTGTATATGGATCAGCAAACAACATCACAACACCAAAAACTTAATGCGAAACGACATGTCCTCAAATTGAATGCTAACCCATTCGCGCGATCATTCACTTTCACCTCAAGAAACCGCCTTTCCACAGTTTCCTTCACACTATTCCCAAAATACTCAAAGACGATCGTTCAATGCTAAACCATTCGCATCATTGACGACCACCAACGACGATGTGAGAGTTTGTTTCTTAAATGTTGATTAAAGAAAAATAAATGTTATTATATATTCTTAAGTAATTATCTTGGTAAGAAGGAAATGTATATTTATAATTGTTTTACGTTTATAATACCATTTCAATAGTTATATGTATATTATTTCATTAAATATTATACATATGTTCTTTTGAATAAAAAGGATTAAATTATATATTCATTCATTATTTCTTGGGATGCCATTAGATGGTTATTGGGTGCTTTATATATATATATATATATATATATATATATATATATTAATAACATGGAGTAAGAGTTTAGATGTGGCATCCTTACATTGTTTTCTTGAAGAGAAAGACTGTTCTTTCTTATCTTAATTTGGATGCTGGAGATGGCTTTTTCCATTAAATTAGTTGATGCATTACCATGCATTTGGACAGCTCATGCTTACAATTTGGTGACTAGGTTTTATTTTAGCTTGAGGAGGAGTTTATAAGTTCAATACGTGTCATAGCCTTTGGAAATAAATCTCTTGGCGTTGACACATATATAGCAGCTTATACAAAAGAGTGGCAACCAAGTTATCTTTTTGTATAGATAAGATAATGGCCTTTGTTATTATCCTCTCCATTGTTACTGCCATCTCACCACCTATAAATAGGAGTGTTAATGAAAGGAAGAGATATCATGCAATGTGTGTGTGTGTGTGTGAGAGAGAGAGAGAGAGAGAGAGAGAGAGAGATGATGATGATGATGAAATTCTTGGAAGATATATAGGGCTTAGCTTGTATTTTCTTAACTTGGAGCAATGCTTTGGAATCGAGGTAGGGGTTTCTTGGGGGCCTTTACGGGGATTGATCTAATTAAATTTCGTGAGCTCTATATTATGTGTGATATTATAATGGATGTTCTTGATATTGTATAATGTTCTTGATATCGGATGTTTACGTATTGTTAACTATTTGGTTAATGTTGGCATAATTATATATACATTGGTGATGTTTTAAATGGTTACATTGTTGTGAGATACATGGGATATGTGAAAAACATAATTATATCATGTCATGGAAATTGGTTGGGGTTGTTGGGTTAAGAAAATAATGATGGAAATAGGGTAATGGAAATAGTCTTTTGTGTGGTTAAGTCTAACTCTTCGCAGGTACCAAGTCTCAGGGATCCCACAGTGCACATGGTTTTTATTGGGTGATTCAGGACTGGTGACAGGGAGTTAGACAAGATGACTAACAAAAGGGGAATTATGGGATGGTTGAAATGGGTGTTAGTTCATATAAATGGACATTCGGGACCAAGTGGTATAAGCATGGTATGGGACGTACAGGTCTTCTTGTCCAGTTATATGAATTAACGAGAGTAGATGAAGAGCATTCATGCATTAATATTATTAATGTGATATTTGGTTGTGTGATTGCATGTCACTTAATTTAGTTATATCAATCTACTATGGCAAGGTCTCATGTCCCTACTAAGTGGTGGTTGCTCATCCCTCACCCTGTTTAATTTTTCAGATGAATTAGTGGGCAAGACAAGGACTAAACCAGTTGAGGCTGAATTAGAAGAGAAGTTTATTTTAAACCCATGTTTCGGCTTCTTTTTATTTTATTTTACTTTTTATTTTCTCACGCACCAGGCGCAGGGTTTCCACCGACCCCCAAATCTAGGGCGTGACAGACGACCACCAACGATCAAAGCCGATTCTCACTCTCTCGGAAAAAAAAAAAAAAAAAGGGTAAGAAACTCAACGCTCTAACACACATTTGCCTTCGTTTTTAGGGATTAAGGATTTTAGAGATTTTAGCTACTATTCATTATGCATTTGGAAAAATGGATGACTATTTGGATTAACAACTACTCTTGGTTTAGGTTTTGCCTTCGTTTATAGGGATTAAGAATTTTAGAGATTTTACCTATTGTTCATTCTTCATTCTACAATGTAGTTTAGGTTTTGGGTTCAATATTGGTTTCAAAACCTCTAAAAACCAAAAAATTACCAGAGAAAGAGAAAGAGCATTAAATATTTCGGTTTTCTACATGCAGTTTCCGTTAATGCAATGTATTTTCCGTTAATGCAATGCATATCCAATGCAGTTTCCTTTATGTTTTGAGTTTTGGTTTTGAATTTCATTATGATATCTTTGTATTACAGATTGGTCATTTTGAATACTTTTGATACTTCTTGTTTTGACTTCGTTGATCTTTCGATTTCATGTCAAGTTGATATATATTTCTATTATGTTTTGTGTTTTGAATTGCTCCTTTTCAAAACCTCTAAAAACCAAAAAACTACCAGAGAAAGAGAACGAGCGTTGCAGTTTCCGTTAATGCAATGCAATGAACTACAAACTGCTTTGCAGTTTCTATTTTCTATTTTCTGCTTAACTATTTATACTTCTTCCTTGTAGTTTATCTCTACTTGTCCTAATAGTGTTTTCATCCCTTCTTGTTTCAGATCACAAATGGTAGAAGAAATGTCACTACAAAAGAAGGAAGCTCAAAACCAACCAAAGCCAAGAATCAAAACAATGGCTCAAAAGACAAAACCAAAGCCAAACTATGATAAGAAAGCAAAGGACTCGAACTATGTCCAGTTTCGGTGCAACGTCAATCCATTCAACAACATCATTACATATGTTAAAGACAAGCTCAATGACATGCAAAAGAAACTCCTCAAGAAAACACCTTTCTGGAATTTGATTGAGTTGTTTTACAATCAAAGAGTTGACATGAAGAACATGAATAAGTAGGACCTTGACTTAGTAAAGTTGCTTAAGAAGTTTGATCCAGATACAAAGTCCTTCAAATTCGGCACCAAATCATTTAAGATCACAGCAAATGTAGTGACTGAGATTCTAAGATTGCCAAACGAAGTAAATTTGTCCAACTTGGCACTGATAGATACATATCAACCTTTATAACAAGGCACTTTGGAGAAAAGTCAAAACCATCCAAAGGCATGGTAGGAGAAGAATTACAAAAGACAATTGCCTTGGCAAACAAACCAAAGAAAGAAAAGGCCAAGGTAAAGCAAAAGAAGAAAACGAATAGAGGAAAAGCCAAAAAAGAAGCTGAAGAAGAAGAAGAAGAAGAAGAAGAAGAAGAAGAAGAAGAAGGGGAAGACAAAGAGGAAAAAGAGGTTGTTGATTATGACAAGGATGTGGTCACCCTAATCTTGATTATGCTTTGCATGACATTGCTCTTTGCCAACTCTTCATACACTTTGGATTGGAAAATTGTTGAGCACTGTGTGAATCTAGACACACTTTCAAGCTATTCATGGGTAAGAGCTGTTTCAACCTACATAAATGACTCCTTGATCACAAAGGCAAAAGTAAAGAAGGAAGGAGAAGCCTCTATAGGAGTTGTTGCAGGATGCACTATCCTAATATTAGTATGTAAACAGTGGCTTATGATATATATTTTAGTTTTCTGCAATGTAGGTTCGATGCAGTTTCTGTTTTAGCCAATGCAATTTCCAACCTAATTTCTGATATATCTTGTCTTTGAACTGTGCAGTTTCTACTGTGTGAAAAGACAAATATCATACAACCAATCATTGGCAAGGAGAAAGAAACTCCTGCAATTCTTAAATGGAGTCTTGTTGAACTCCACACAAGATTCAACTAAATCAAGGACTTAAATGACATAGAGGTATGCAATTTATCGCATTTTCTATTTTAATGTATCTTGAATGTGAATCTATGCTAAATCATTCTCATTTTACAGGGTATTTTCAAAACCTCTAAAAAGCCAAAAACTACCAGAGAAGAGGGAGACCATGTTGACAAGGTAATTAGAATCTGTACACAGTGGCTTATGCATTGCAATTTCAGTTTTCTGCATTGCAAAAATGGAAACTGCAATGTAGTGCCCATTTCCTGCAATGCAGTTTTCATTTTATCCAATGTAGTTTCTAAATCATTCTCATTGTACGGAGGTATTTTCAAAACCTATAAAAAGAGAAAAACTACCAGAGAAGAAGGAGACCTTGTTGACAAGGTAATTAGAATCTGTAAATAGTGGCTTATGCATTGCAGTTTCTGTTTCCTACAATGCAGTTTCTGTGTTCTGCAATGCAGTTTCCGTTTTATCCAATGCAATTTTTAATTAGTTTCCGTTCAATTTGTAGAAAAAAGAAAACAAAGATGATGAAGGAGAACAAGGAGAAGCAGATGAAGTAGTAGGACAAGGAAAACCTGATGATGATGATCAAACTCCATAATTAAAAGAGATTAGAAAAGAAAGAAAAAAAGGTTTGAGATTGGAGCTGGAAAAGAACCTGTTGGAATTCAAGACCTCTTGGTGAAGTCCATAACAGTCCAAATCAACTACCGCCAACGCCAAAAAAGCTTAAAGCTGTGGAAGGATGAAATTAATAAAGACAATGACAAGAAAATGATGGAATTGTGGGATATATTTATCCAAGCAGAAAAGAGATCAAACGAGCTGGAAGAGAAGTTGGCAACACACAAAGAAAAATTAAATGATGAAGAATATGTGATTGCTACTATGACAGTGGAATCTACAATTCATCTTCACAAAATACAAAATCTGAAAAAGAGGATTGCACAATTGGAAGGCAAGGAACCTCATATTGACCCAGAGCCGAGTGCCAAGAAAATGAAAATTCAGGAAAAGTACAAGGCAGAAATTGAAAGCATGTTCTCGGACCAAACAATCTTTGAAATAGAGCAGGATCTGCCTACAATACAACCAACACAACCAGTTGAAGAAAAAGAAGAAGAGAAAGAAGAAAAGAAAGAAGAACATAAAGAAGAAGACAATAAGAAAGAAGAAGAGAAAGAAGAAGAGAATAAGCAAGATGCTCTAACACCTGATGTTCCTACAAGAATACAAAGGCTCAAAAACAGAGAAAGAAAGAGGCGTCAAGCATCTTGCTATGAGTACGAAAAAGATAAGCAGCCAAAAAAGGAGGCAAAAAAGGATGATGAAGAATTACCATAATTCAAGCTTATCTCTTCTGAGGAGCCATCAACATAAAAGGATCCTCAAAATCAGATGGAGGTATGCAATTACTGCAGTTCAAGCTTCTTTTTTTCTGTTTCCTGCAATGCATTTTCTGTTTTCTGCATTACAGTTTCCGTTTTATCCAATGCCATTTCTAATTAGTTTCCGTTCAATCTCCAGTCAACACAAGAGACATCTCAGCCTGATGCCACAGATCCATTTCCTCATTCCCCACAAGGAACAAGCCTTCATGATCAAATAATTCTAGGTCTGCAAAAATCTGAAGATGAAGATGAACGCCAAAAAAGAAACAAAAAAACCCAATTAAGAAAGCATTAGGATGGGGAAAAAAGAAGGTGTGGCGGAAAATACCAAAATAGGACAGGGACAAAATTCAAGAATACTACTTAAGTACTCAACCTGGGTAATATCTCTAACCCAAAAGAACAATTATTTCATCTTTTTATTACAATTAAATTGAAACCAATCTTGTGAATTTCATTTATTCAAATCCACAAAGATAACTTTTGGGCAGGACTCCGTGATGAGAAAGTGACAAACCGTGATATCAAAGATATTGTATGGGACTTGGAACTGTCACAAAACGTAAGTCTAAACTACTAATTCTAAAACACACACTGCACTGCAGTTCTTATTTGTGCCTCATATATTACCCATTAACAATTCTATTTTTCTTCAATCAATGTGAAACAGGTTACTAAAGTCTATATACAAATTAAGGAGGAGAAAATGGGGCCCATGCAGACAGATACTCCATAGTACATGTTTACATGGACTTGGGCAAGAATTGTTTTCAACATTGATTAAATAGACACTGCACTGTAGTTTTCGAAAAAAAATATACTAACCAATTTCCATTCAATTCTTGCAGACATACATGCAAAACCACATAGAGCCAGCTTGGCATAGAGTCATGTATGAACCCTTGTTGGAAAAACTCGGGAAATGCAATGTGCTATTCTTCCCAATCATTTCAAGCTCCGAGTTCCACTACACCCTCCTCGCATTTCATAAACTAGAACAAAAGTGGAGACACTACAATCCACTCAGGTCATTGGGATCAAGCAAAGAAGAATGATGCATTGATATTGCTCATCAAATTGTAAGTGGAATGAACCCGTCTAAATTTCTCAGAACAAACAGAAACTGCAATGCCGTTTCTGTATTATACCTACTGCCTAATTTCAGACCAAAACTATAATATGCAATGTAAATATTTCTAGTTATGGGATATGAGAAAAGATTTGTTATACATCTAAACTGTCATATAATCTTAGAACATGATGCAACAAAAGGAAAAGGAAACAGGAAACTGCACTGCAGTTTCTAGTCAAAAACTACAACAAATAGAAACTACAGTGCAGTTTCTGAAGAAAAAAATATATGATCAAATGTGAAAAGAAACTAAAAGGCAAAGCCATGATCAAAGTACTAAAACTAAGTTCAAAACACATTTAAGTAGATCAACAGTTGTAACATTCCAATAGACTTGCAAAAATTATTCTAAGATCGAATTATAAACAAAAAAACTGCACTGAAGTTTCTGGTAAGAAACTGCACAAATGGAAACTGCCTTGTAGTTTATGTAAAAAATCTGCTCAAATGTGAAAAGAAACCAAAAGGCAAAGCTATGATCAAAGTACTAAAACTAAGTTCAAAACACATATAAGTCCATGAGCAATTGTAACATTCCCATAGACTAGCAAAAATTATTCTAAAATCGAATTATGAAACAAGAAACTGCAATCTTGTCAAAAACTGCAACAAACAAAAACGGCAATGCAGTTTATGAAACAAAATATGCTCAAATGTGAAAACAAGCATTGAATGGCAGTTAAAAATGAATATCCACTGATGAAACAATTGCATAATTTTCATTAACTTCAAAAAAAAAAAATTATAATATCCAATTAGAAGCTATGTAGCCAATTATAAGTAACTAAAAACTGCAACGTAGAAACTACCTATACATTCACTAAACCATATCTAACATAAGCAATCGTCAACTGAGAAGGAATGTTCATATCACCGCCTTGTAAGTCTTCATGTTGTGCCTAGCAACATTGCACCGAATGCGTTTCAATGGCTTTGTACCTTCACCAAAAGCTTTGATCCACTTCGTTGGTGGTCTTTTGGTTGGCCTCTTGGTAATTGGCGGAAGCACAACTGCAGCAGCTAAATCGTTGCTGCCCAAACCTTTCCCAATATCTGGAATAGGAAGAATATGACTCTCATAGACTTTTCGAAAGAAGTCAGATTTGTAGTAACACTCAACGTAATCATAAACTGAATCTTTCTTTGCTAGAATTGTAGCCACGACATGCATACAAGGAAAACCATCAATTTGCCAAAGACGTCAAGAACATGTCCTATGCCCAAGATCAACCATCACAGAAAAATCAGCAAATACTTCAAAAATAGTACAACAAGAACGGCAAACAACCCAAGTCCTACCAACCTCCGCGTTTACCCACAGTCTAGTTTCCATCTCCGGACATAAAATTTTTGTCCACTTCTCAGCTTCAATTCGTCGTTGAGAATTCAATACCATCAATTTCTTTCGAATCCATTCTATCAAAGGTAACACCAGCAAATCTCAAAATACACCAACCTAGTTATTAAACGACTCGGCTAAATTGTTTGACATCTCCCTATAACGCATTCCTTTGAAAAATGCGTTGGCATAGTGATCTCTAGACAAATCATATATAAATGTCTTCACTTTCGAACTGCCAACAATCATCAACTCATCCATTGTTACTTTAAACTCTTCCTCCGTAACAGCATATACACATCTACTAAATAGATTGATAACATGGTCTTGGAGCAGTTTCCCAAAACCTGACTTCGGGTACTTTGATATCAAATTTTGTTTGAGGTGATAATAACAGTAGGAATGAGGCCATCCAGGAAACACCGCCCCCATTGCATTTAACAAACCTTTATTACAGTCCGAGAAAAAAGTCACCATTCTGCTCATCGGTAGCAATATAGCAGCCAAATGTTGAAGAAACCAAGTCCAATTCTCCTCTGTCTTAGAATCAACAACTCCAAAAGCTAGAAGATAAAACCTTGCAAAACAAAACCAAAAGCACAAGTATAAGCAACAAACGGAAACTGTAGTGCAGTTTATGAAAACAAATCTACTCAAATTTGAAAAGAAAACAAAAGGCAAATCCATAATCAAAGTACTAAAACTAAGTTCAAAACACATATATGTCCATGAGCAGTTGTAACATTCTCATAGACTTGCAAAAATTACTCGGAAATCGAATTATGAAACAAGACTACTCAAAAACTACAACAAATGGAATCTGCTCTGATTTTGTATAGAAAACTAACGGTGGTTCCTTTATAGCGCCCACCTACCACACTATTCTAGGGGTGGCCATTATTACCGAAAACCCGCCTGAACCAAACCGCTTTAGGTGGTTTGGTTCAGTTTTTATACTTAAAAATCACAGAATTGGCAAAATACCAGCACAATCGACTCTGAATCGGTTTGGATCAGTTTTTATTCCCTTCAAACCGCTAAAAATCAAACCAGACCAAATATTTTTATTTTATATTTTTTTAATAAAAAAATACACATGTCAGCAGATTATTCATCAAGTCTACACCATTCCATACTCCATGCTACACCGGATTCCGAGAGAAACCCTAAACATTTCAAGGGTTACGAAATTTTTTTGGTTCCACCTCTTTCTTCCTTCTTTGTTCTTCCTCTTAGTCACTCTTTCTCTCTCGCCTCCTCTCTCAGTCTCTCGCCTTTGCCTCTCTCACTCTCTCAGACTCTCTAGATTTCACACAAATCACGATCTCTCAATCACTCTCTCTCTGTCACCCGCTCTTGTTAATACCACTTTGCAAAACCCAAGGGAAGGTGTCGTATAGTAGTGTAGCTCGGAAGTCCGAGTGTCGTTTCCACAGAGAGCGGTGTAAAGAAAATAACAGAGATGAAAAAGAACAATTGTGATTGAGAGGTAGATTTATGCAAGATTTGATTTAAAGAAAAATTAATTGATTAAAACACTAAGGCATTGGGGTTCCACTTTTAACATAAGCATGCAACTATTAATAATTTGATCCACAAAATATTTTCCAATGTAGTTGTTCAAAATAATTAAAGCTCTTTTTAATTTCCTTTAGAAGTATTCTAAGCATAACTTGTACCATTGGCAACAAACTATCAAAAAATAATCTTCATCAAAATTCTATTATTCTTTAGTAATTCTCTTCTCTTGTAAAAGCATGAAAGTTTTTACTACACAATGGGAAAAACATGATTGAACCCATGAAATAGATTATCAAACATTCATCAATTAATTAAAAAGAAAACTACAAATTCCATTTGAACAAAAACTACAAATTCACATTAAAGCTTAAGTTTGGATCAAACTAATAAAAATTACATACTCATATTAAAAGCTTTCTCCCTAGCCTTAGCTAGGGAGTTAGTTCCCCATAAAATACATAAAACTTAAACAGAAATTTAGAACTATAAAGATGGAGGAAGGAGAGAAAGCTCAAGAGTTGTGGAGCTTGGGTGTGTGTTTTGAAGCTTGAAGACTTCTCTATTTATAGGGCTAAGAAGGAGGAACATCATGATGAATTCCATCACCACCATTCCTATTCCAATACAATCCATAACTCCCACTTCATCTTGTCTACGTTAGTGTGGTTGGAATCAATTCCATCCCATACTTCTTTTGGCATGGGTGTGGCACTTCATGCATTCTTTTCAATTCTTTAGCTGCTGCACCTCAAGCTTTCTTCACATGGGTTTTCAAAGGTGTTTAATTATGGCTGCCTTTTGCTGCCAACCCATGTGGGTTTTCTTTTGGTTGTTGGAAAAAAAACGATTCTTCTGAACCAGGCACGGTGTAGGAAGGCCTGAGATTTCAATATGTATCCAATGGGGCTCAAATTTGGATATGTCATAATAGACACTCATTGGAACAACTTTTGTGAAGAATGTATTCCCATATGAGCAGTACAAGTGTACGTTTTGGGCCTTGCAAGTTGACTGCCGAAAATAGACTGGAATTGGCTTCATTTCTTTTCTTTCTTTTCTTTTTGCTTCACATGCGTGCACATTCTTTCTCCTTAATAGCTCCAACATGCACCTATATAAAATCATGATATTAGAATTGAATGTAACAATTATTGCCCAATTGATAAGAGTTTGGGTGCCACTTCAAAGAGAGAGCTACCAAATAGAGAATTCAAATGAATTAGCCTACATTTCAATGAAGTGCAAATGGATTCGTAAAAGGCAATGGAACATTCTAATTGGTGCAAAAATCAATAAAACAAAGTACTAACAAATATAGATTAGGGATAGAAATTGTAATAATTATGTGTTTATCAGCTCTCTCTAAGTCACTCAATCTCTCTCTCAACCGCTCTCGCTCGCCTCTGCCTCTCTCAATCTCTTGTCTCTGCCTCTGTTTGTTCTTCCTCTTAGTTACTCTCTCTGTCACCCGCTCTCTCTCAGTCACTCATTCTCTCTCTCACCGGCTCTCTCTTAGTCGCTCTCACTCTTGTCTCCCTCAGCCGGTTTCGCTCTCTCTGTCTCTCTCTCAGCCAATATCGCTCTCTCTCACCAGCTCTCTCTTAGTCATCAAAGGTCTCCCTCTCTCAATTTTTTTTGGTTTGAGGTATTAATATTTTGAAACCCTAATTCAAAGGGATTTTTGTTGATTTTTGTTAATTCTATTTATATATCCTGACTTTGTATATATATTTTTTCTGGACAAAATTGCTTTGACGGCAAAGTTTTTCCAGATTGGCTTGCTAGCTGTGTCTATTTTGGAAATGTTGCTGTTTTATTTGCTATTTTTGCTTTATTTTTGTTATTTTTGGAAAGAATTGCATCATTCAATCAATAATGTGATTTGGCAGATATTGAGTAATAATTTAATTTGTATGATTGGATGCTGTTTCAGTTGCTATATTTATTTTTGGTTGCTGTTTGAATAAGAGCTGCATTACCATTGAAAATTGTTGTTGTTTTATTTGTTATTTTTGGTATGGAATTCATCATTAATATGGAATACCTCGCACCTAAATAAAATGCAGAGTGCATACAATATTTTCAGTTGTTTTATTTGTTATTTTCATTATTTGTGATTTGGCATAAATAAGAGGTTGGAAAGTGGAATTATTAAATAATGTGATTTGGCAGATATATAATATTTGTATTTTGGTTGCTGCTTTATTTGCAATATTTGTATTTTGGTTGCTGCTGTATTTTGGCTTATTATTTTTGTTTATTGAAGCATTAAATATTTTCATTTTCGTAGGGTATTATTAATTTCATGGAAGGAGAATCTGAAACCCTTGTTTCAACTAAACCACCACCACCACCAGCCCTTCCACAATCAGCCCCTCCACACCCTCCATAATCAGCCCCTCCACAATCATCCCCTAGCACTTTAGGAAAAAGAAAGCCTTGTAAGAGTGCTTCGGGGGTTTGGGATCATTTCACAAAGATAAAGTGTGAGAATGATACTAGTGAGCCTAGATGCATATGCAAGTACTGTAAAAAGGACTATAAATGTGATGGTAAAAGGAATGGTACATCCACTTTGTGGCACCATTTGAGAAGTCAATGTAAGAATTCTCCATTGAGACATGAGAAAAAACAAAAAGTCCTTTCATTTGAGGGCCAAGCGAAAGGGTGTAACCTAGTAGCACATGCATTTAGTAAAGAGAGATGTATAATTGCATGTGTCAAGATGATTATTCGGGATGAGCTTCCATTTAGTCATGTGGAGGGTATTGGGTTTCGTGAATTTGTGAAGGAGGCACAACCTAGATTTGATTTGCCATCTCATACGACAATTGCTAGAGATGTGTGGGATCTCTATCAAGAGGAGAAAGCTAAAATCAAAAGTGTCTTAACACATAATGCACAAAGAGTGTCTCTTACCACCGAAACTTGAACGTCCATTCAAAATATCAATTACATGGTTCTCACGGCCCACTTCATTGATGATGATTGGGTGTTGCATAAGAGAATCCTTAACTTTTGTGTGATTCCTAATCATAAGGGGGATACAATTGGTAGGCTTGAGGAGACATGTTTGAATGGATGGGGGATAGACAAAGTCTTCACCATATCGGTTGATAATTCTTCCTCCAATGATGGATGTATTAGCTCCATGAAGAAGAGGTTAGAAAAGTGGAATTCACTCATAGGTGATGGTAGTTTGTTGCATGTGAGGTGTTGTGCACATATTACTAACTTGATTGTAACCGATGGAATGAAAGAAATTTATCAATCTATTGAGAGTATTCGCAATTGTGCTAAGTACATTAGGGGGTCATCCCAATGGTTAGAGAAGTTTAGGGCTTGTTTGGAGATGGAGAAGGTTGATACCAAAACCATGGTTCCTTTATATATGTGCACAAGATGGAATTCAACTTACATGATGTTGGAGAGTGCTTTGAACCTCCAAAAAGGTTTTGAGAGGATGGAGGAGGATGACACAACTTTTTGGGGTACTATGAGGAGTATGAAGCTCATGGTAAGGAAAAGAAGAAAAGAGTGGGGCCTCCAACTTTGTTGGATTGGGATAATACAAAGGTATTTGTCAAATTTTTGAAGAAGTTTTATGATGCTACATTGAGGTTTAGTGCATCAAAACAAATGTCTTCTAATGCCCCACTTCATGAGATATGTTCTTTTTTGGAGGAGATAGTGTTAAGCTCATAATTTCATACATATACATGCCCAATTTACTTACTTCTTTTGCTTAGTTTCTTATAATTTTGAGTTATTTGCCTCCCTTTGTGTGTTTTGTAGGCCAAAAGAGCAAGAGAGCATAATTCATGCAATTCATGCATGTTAAGGCCTAATTTGGATGAAGAGAAGAAGAGCTTAAAGACAAACTCATTTTGGCTACAGCCCCCTGCCAGTCCAGTTCCGTAGGTCATATTGCAAGCTTTGTTTCAGCAACCTACATAGCTCGGATGAGGCAACATTCTTCATGAAAGTTGTTCCAATGGGTGTGTACTATAACATATCCAAAATTCAGCCCCATTGGATAAATCTGGAGTCCGTCACCTAGCAAACACAGATCCATGCTCAGGATGGATTTTTGTCAGCGAGCAAACTGAGTTATCAATTTGTTTCGGCCTTAAATTCCTCCTCCGAGCTTGGATTGGGCCAATACTTGTGTGGTTGGATCATACACATTCTGAACTTCACAATGGACATCTTAAAGTCTTCATTTGATTCAGCCTAGCCCAAGTTGTAAGCCCTTGAAGTTGCTGGTCATGCTGACCTCAGGATGAGCTGGTTGGAAGCTTGGTCATGGTGAGCTAGGCATGAGCTATTGTAGCTGGTTGGAAGCTTGGTCATGGTGACATGAAGATGAGCTAGGGCTGCTGGTGGGATTTATTGGTGAAGTGCATCAACCAATTCAGATTTTATAATGCAAGTGTTGTATGCATTAGTGAAGTGCATCAACCAATTCATCTTTTATAATGCAAGTGTTGTATGCATTAGCCATATTGAATTCAGATTTATCACTCCCCTCTCCCTATAAATACCACATCCATTCCACATTCAAGACACAACAAATCTTGGGATTCACAACCCCACAATTCACTCCAACCATCCTCAAACACTCTCACAATCCCAAACACTCCAACAATCACCAAAACAACTCCAGCAAACTTCTCTTCCATTTCCCTACGAATTTCATCTTCCTTAGCCATCACCACTCACTCAAACTCATCCCAAATCACCTCCATATCCTTCATACATCTTTCTAGAAGTGGGGAAGCTCTTGGAGAAGCATTAGAAGTGGAGAAGCACTTGGAGAAGCCTTGGACACCACAAGAACTTCAGAAAAAGGGTTTTTCTACTCTTATTGCATTCATTATGTTTTCTCATTTATGTTCAAGTCTCTTTTCCATTATGAGTAGCTAAATCCATAACTAGGGCTTCGATGTAACCTAATATGAATATTCTGGGTTTATAAGTTTGGAGTTTCAAGTTTGATTCATGATTCATGTTCTTATTCATTATGCTTATAAGTTAACATGCTTGTTTGAATGATTGATCACCATTAGAACTTGTTTGTTAACTATCTTGGTTTGAATTAAGAGTATACACCATGCTTTAATTCGAATTGAACTATGAATAGGAAGAGTATGTATGGACATTCGACAACAGGGATTAGATACATACTTGGTTGTTTAAAATGTTCTTCTATGCTTAATGGGTTCCTAATGCTTAATTTTAGGTTAGACAACAAATGATCAAATTAGGGAATTAGGAACACAAGGTTAGGACCAAACACCATGGCCTAATCATACTTTAGCTAGAATCAATCTTTGAATCTGAATTAGACTTGTTACTTGAATCTTTATAACCCAGAATTGAATTGTTATGGTGAATCGAATGCCCTAGTCTCCAAACTTGTGTTTTAACCTTCAAAACCACCCTTTGTTACTTTTGTTTACTTGCTTTCCGTTGCAATTTCAGTTTGTTCATTTCTTTCTATAATCACAAGCATTCTCACTTCAAAGTTCATTTTAATCTTGCTGCATTTGTTTTCAAACTCACTCTTGCTTTAAATTCTGTTTTAGATTTAACTTCCTAACTTCTTGAATTTGGTAATCTAAAGTACATAACTAATTTGAACTTCTCAGTCTTTGTGGGTACGACCTCGTACTTGTCTTGCTATACTACTAATTGCCCCGTACAATTGCGAGTTAACATATTATTAACAACAGATAGACATAATGATGAATGTTGATGATGTTGTTATGTGCAAAATAGCAACAATGATGAAAAGAAAGTTTGATAAATATTGGGGAAATGTTAATAACATCAACAAGTTATTCTTTGTGGTGGTTATTCTTGATCATCGATACAAGATGGAATATGTGGAATTTTGCTTGGGTGACTTAGTGTCCGATGAAAATGGGGTTAATGACATGTTATTGGAAATCAAGACACTTTTACACAATTTGTATGATTATTATAGAAAGCAAAATCCAGCTGCTGCCTAAGTATTTTATAGTATGTAGAGAGTGAAGGATCATTGCATGTGAACAATGATGTTACTAAATCATCAAGGTTACAAAAGTTCTTGAAGTCAAGGAGAGATAAGGATGTTGTTGAGATAAGAAGTGAGATTGATAAATACCTATTGGAACCTCCCGTGAATCTTACCAATGATGAGTTCAAATTGCTTGATTGGTGGAAGGAGAATGCTACAAAATTTCCAATACTTTCTAATGTTGCAAAAGATGTATTTGCTATCCAAGCATCAACCGTGGCTTAGGAATGTTCTTTTAGCAAGGGAAAGAGAGTTGTAGATCCCTTTAGGAGTTCGTTAACTCCAAAAACCGTGGAGGCATTGATTTGTTGTAGTGATTGGTTAAGGGAGGAGGAGTTTAGCTACTACAAAGAACCCGCATTGGATGAGTTGGATTTCTACCAAGCTTTGGAAAAAATGGAAAAAGGTTTTCTTCCTTTTCTACATTAATCAAAATTTGTAGTTTCTTTATGTGTTATTAATTTATATATTTACTAACTGTTTTTTTTTCTTTGTGCAGAGGTGCAAATTTGATTTGAGGAGTTGAAACTCATGGAATTGTATGTGTATATGTAATGGACATTTATTTGTTTTGATTTGGATTTTCTTTTGAACTTTGCAAATATGCATATTGTGATTGAGATTACTCTCACAATCTGCTATGGTCTGTAATAATGATTGGATTATTTGGACATGTGTGGTGGATGATGATGTTCTTAGGTTTTAAGGTATTTTTTTAGTATTTGAATGATGATAAACTTTAGATATGCAAAGTTGGAGAAACTGGAAAACTTGAAATGGCCTGGAAATCTGACCCAAAAAAAAAAAAAGAATGGGCCTGGAAAATTTTAAAAAAAAAAACACCTTCAATTGTTGCTTTTTTTGGGCCTCGGCAGACATCCGAACTGACCCAATTTGACCCGCCAAATTTAGGTTTCGAACTAAGTCGAAAATGGGCTTATTAAACAGGTGCTCAGTTTACATTTGGGCCTGCAACATGGCCCATTTCGACATACGATTTGGGCTCATAACCAGCCCGACCCGACCCATGTGCAGCCCTACACTATTCAATGCAAGAGTTGATTCGCTCTATATGTCTATGTCTAGCCCTTCTTTTGCTGACCTCCTTTTATGTTACATGGAAAACGGAAGCTAATGGAAACCGCAATTCAAGTTTCTTCTGATACCCTACACACAAATTTGATGGTGTTAAAATTTTACCAATAAATAAACAATCTAAAACTATAATGAACTTCACATAAGAAAATAATCACAAAGTTTTTGAAACACTGACATATATGCATAAGTACAAGAAAAAAAAAATCATAAAATAAAGCATATTTAGTACAAGTTGTATAAGTCTATAAAAATGGGTACAATGTGAAGTTAGAATCGAAAAATTGAAAGAAAAAAAAAAGTGAAGTTACATTTTGATGAGTTTGCTGTAGAGACGATAGTAAATTTAACTAGATTAGTTTCCTCCAATAGCTTATTAAAAATCATAGTTTTTCATAGAAAAATATATATATATATATATATACTTACATCTGCCATTTTTAGGTTTGTTTTTCAAATCACATACTTAAGATAAAGCTTCACGAACGAGCAATGAGTCAGTAACTCAGACACTTCTTGCATGTAAATTGTAATAAGCCAATCACAGAAATGAGAATGAGAAATGCAGACATGTATTTTTTATGAGAAACTCATGTATTCCCTTGGGCATGGTTGGACCACTAGGTATGTTGAAGACAAAGCATCCACTAATTAGTCTTCTGACAGAGGCTCCTCATCAACACTTGCTGGACTGGTTCTTGAATCATGTCGAGTGAATTTGCACATTTTTCATGTTGTCCCTTTCCTCATATATATCAACTCTGTACCATCATCACTTACATTTAAATTTGTTAATGCTTCCAGTTTTCAGCATCTGAAATTTTCTTAGAAGAGCAGAAGAATTGCATGTTTTGAAAATATCATGTACTCTTTAGCTAATGTCACATGCTTTCTGTTGGGAAGGAAGTTTCGAGACAAAATTGGAGCTGAGCTTCATCACATTACTCCACCTAGAGTCTCGAAATAGTGGGAAGAGGTTTTATTTTGCAAAAAACTGAGGTAGAATTGCATCCTTCTTCAAAACAGTCTTCAATAATTTTAGTGCCTTTGTACTTTAGACTATAGCAAATTTTAAATCTCAAGAATAAGAAAAATCTGCTATAGTCTTCAATAATTTTAGTGCCTTTGTAGATTTTCCTTATTCTTGAGATTTTAAAACTAAAATTTGCTTAGCCTAAAGTACAAAGGGAATGAGGGTTTTTCTTACACACACTAGCAAAGCGTCATGGTGGTTCGAACCTGAAACCACTGTTTATTGTACAATATTTTATACATTGTCACTTGAGAAAAATACAGTGCCTATCTTATCAACTGATTTGTTTATATAGTGGTTGCCTGTAACCAATTTATATATATATATAAATACTAGTTGTTTGGAGCAAAATTTGAAATTTATCATTGCATTGTTTATAGTATGGATTTTAATGTCACATGCTTTCTGTTGTGAGGGAGATGGAAAGAGAAGTGGAGCAATAGTCTTTTAGCTTTGCTTGAACGTTCGTCTAAATGAAAAATAAAACGAGGGAAATTAAAAAGAAATCTTATATTACAAATATATTGAGTTGTTTTGGTGAAAAAAAAAATTGAATTACAAATTTCGGCGTACTCATTGCACGCCGTAATATATATAATTTGCATTCACTGCGTATTTACAATCACGTTGTTAAAAGACACAAAAATTATCCTTTTAAGGCATGTTTTCATATGTCGTAAATATAAGTTATTAACGGCACGCTTTACTATCTTTTTAAGGCTTTCTTTGTCATATGCCATAAATATCAGTTATTAACGACACGCACAGAAAACATGCCGTAAATATCAAGTCGTAAAAGCTCCAATTTCGTGTAGTGCCAGCTGATGGACAGAAGCAAATGAAGCAATCAATAATTCCTTTCGTTCATATTAGTTCATGAAATTGTCAAATCAACAGCGTTAAATGCACACTACTACAAAAAACGAAATAGACGACGGGGATCCACCGTCGTTGTAATGCTTTGAAAACCGTCGTTAAATCGACCGCCATCTATTTGGGTGTCAAACTACGACAGCTTTTCACCGTCGTTGTTTATCTATAAAGATGACGGTTTTTAAAGAAAATCGTCGTTGTTTAGAGATAAAGATCGTTAATTATAGGATGAAAGACGACGGTTTTAAAAACCGTCATGTATTGTATGTAAAGATGACGGTTTTTTATGAAAACTGTCATCTTTACATACAATAGACGACCCTTTTTTTAAAAAAACAGTCATCTTTACTTCACAATAGATGACCCTTTTTAAAAAAAACCGTCATCTTTACATATAATAGATTACCCTTTTTTTTTAAAACCGTCATCTTTACATATAATAGACGACTCTCTTTTTTTTTTTAAAACGTCATCTTTACCTATAATAGATGACCTTTTTTATAAAAACCGTCATTAATTATCTGTAAAGATCATGATTTATTATAAAAACCATCGTCTAATAAGTTCCCAAATTGCTACATTTTAGTTCTTTTTGATTTCCTATGATGCTATACAACGATTTTAACTAGAAAACCAACCATAATGCTTTATTAATGAATATATACACTCAAAAATAGTTTCTTTCATAAAACTTGAAGATTCAATAGTTATTACAAAGTTAACCAATCTTTATTCTATAACAAACATAATTCCTAACAAGACCTACGTACTCCTAATCCAAGCCTTCCTCATCCAAACATACAAATGATGCACAACTGAAGTCTCCTCCATCATCCCAGTAAATAAATCAAAATGACAAATAGAGAAAAAAAAAAGCTAAGATTATAAACATAAAAAATTAGGTGGAAGAGAAGGTAACAAATTTTCAACAACAAAAGAACATACGATTCACATAGAAAACCTGCAAAAGAAAAAGTTATAAATCTGCAAGCTTCCTCCTCATCTCCTAATAATCAAATCAGAAAATCTAAAAAGAAACCAGAAATATATAAAAAAAATATGTAAACAAACCAGACAAATCAAGAGAGACAGAAAATCTGAAATCAGGGAGACAAAGAACATACTAGAAACGCAAAGAGACTAATCCAAAATTCACTAGCAAGATATAGAAGGGTATTGAGAGATTAGGTGACTTTCAAATCAAACCTTTCAACCAGCTTTGATTCTCAAATACAGAACCTCCCTCTACATCTTATGGATCTGCGAAAATCTCTCAACTCTTTCATTGATATCGATTTTTTTATGATTTTGTAGAGAGTTCCAAGAGGGTGTTTTAGAGAGTGCAGGAGGGTTTCAAGGAGGGAGAGATAAGGTTTTCAGAGACGAGGGAAAATCTGAAAATTTGTCGAGCACGAATTCACTTAAGTATCCTTTTTTTAGCGTGTTTTAAAAGACGACGCTTGTTAATGAGAGATAAAAGGTTTTCAAAGACGGGTGAAAATTTGAAAATTTGTCGAGCGCGAATTCACTTAAGCGGCCATTTTTTAGCATGTTTTAAAAGACGACGCTTTTAAAAAAAAATCGTCATCTTTACATATAATAGACGACCCTTTTTAAAAAAAAACCGTCGTCTTTACATATAATAGACGACGGTTTTTTATAAAAGCGTCATCTTTACATATAATAGATGACCTATTTTTAAAAAAAACCGTTGTCTTTACATATAATAGACGACGATTTTTTTTATAAAAAGCGTCATCTTTACATATAATAGACGACCCTTTTTAAAAAAAAACCGTCATCTTTACTTCACAATAGACGACCCTTTTTTAAAAAAAAGCGTCATCTTTACATATAATAGACGACCCTTTTTAAAAAAAAAACCGTCATCTTTATTTCAAAATAGACGACCCTTTTTTACAAAAAAGCGTCATCTTTACATATAATAGACGACCCTTTTTAAAAAAAAACCGTCATCTTTACTTCACAATAGACGACCCTTTTTTTTTAAAAAGCGTCATCTTTACATATAATAGACGACCATTTTTTTTAAAAAAACCATCATCTTTATTTCATAATAGACGACCCTTTTTAAAAAAAAAAAACCGTCATCTTTACATATAATAGATGACAGTTTTTTCAAAACAACCATGTCTTTACCAAAAAAAGGACACTTGATTTTTAAAAGACGACGCTTGTCATATCTGCTGTCGTCGTTTTTTGGTCAGATTTTAACTCTGAAGAAAACCTTTTTAATAAGATGACGCTTTTTTATTTGTGTGCGTCGTTATAAAAAAATATTCAATAGTACCTCCGTTTTTTAGTTGTTTAAGTCACTTATCCACGACGGTTTTTTTGTTACCGTCGTCTTTTTCTGGTCGTCTTTTTAGCTTTTTGTAGTAGTGGCATATTGTTGAATATCATCAATAGTCCTTATCACACAGGAAAAAAGAAAAGGGGGAAAAGGAAGAAAAAAATAAATACAGAACAACAACTTTGAAAAGAAATAGAAAAATGTTTTAGAAAAGGGTGTTGATTTTCCAATTTCCATTCTCTCCATTTACACTCCCTTTTGTTTTTTAATACTTTTTAATCAATTTTGTTCTTTTTTATTCTTTCTCTTTTCTATTCTACCCTCACCCTACATTAAAGTTTTGATATTGGTACTCAAACAATGAGAGTGAACAAAACCTAGGCTTTTGGATTTCTCCGTCATCACTGTAACACAACAATAAAACCCAGGCTTTTGGATTCCCCTACAGACTTGGAATGCCGAATTATTTCTATGAGAAGAATTTGTTTCCATTTTTTTAATTTTTTCTTTATCTTCAATTCTTGGTTATTTGTACTTTCTGAGAAGGTTCCCAAACAAAATAAAGGTATGAAATAATCTCATATGAAACAAAGAGAACTCCATTAATGTGAATTTGAAACTCATAGTCTCAAACTCAATTTTATTTTTCGAAATTCTGAGAACTCAATTCATGTCCACAAGTTCATCAATTTTTTTTCCATTCAATATATGTTTTACCAAATGGTTATGAAGGAGAAGAGAGAGAGAAAAACATGGAAAAAGAAAAGGGCTTCTTAGATCTAGGTCCAAAACGATTAGCTGTCATTGGGTTTAGTCCTTGCGTTTTTTGTTTTAGATGTAGGTCATTTGACATTTATTATAATTTTTTTTGTTTTGTCGATTTTACCCTTTGAGGTATATAAGGAAAACACATTGAAAATCTAAATTTAATGCATTATTTCCTTATAATTGAATTCCATAATTTAAATTTTGAATTCTTTCCTTGATAATATTCCTAATATATGGATAAAATACAATTTAATCAATAAGAAGTAAAGACCCACATATTATATCAATCGATTAGAAAAGCACCCACATTAAATTATGTACCTGACATACAGGTAAATAGTGTTATTATTAGCAACGAAAAATACTTAGTGATAAATCGGGTTACCTATAAGTTAGGAACATAAATTAGAAGATTACCTATAAGTCATATACTAAAATAGACAAAATAAAATTTTATATTACTTATATAAAAAAAGGTACATAAAATACTATTACACATTGTCGAAAATATGAAGAAAAAAAAAAAAAAAAAAACCACACACACACACATATATATACCTATGCAATAGGCAATATGACATAAATGACTATTACCCGATTCAAGTCATAAGGGGCAACATTGAAACAAAATATGATTTTAAAAATAAAATAATAAAAAGATTACATCATAAAATATTTAAAAAGGAATGTAATTTTATGTGGCACAAAAATCAAAGGACTTGGATCAAAGTCACCAAATCCTCAATAGGAAGTTGGATATATATTGTAACAACCCGATCCTTAAATAATTTTTAACTAATAATTTATTAGAGGAGAAGACAATTATGCCCTTGAGATATTTTATTTGGTTTTAAGTTGACTTTTTTACCGGGAAGGAATTTGAAAAATCCACTTGTACCATTGCATAGAGCACGACAAAACGAGTCCGTAGACACGTAGTGGACTCGAATCGGACTTGTAACGAAGAAAATACGATCAAAATACGAGAAAAGGGCAAAATGGTATTTTTTTCAAAAATCTGATTCTCTCTCTCTCTCCTCACTTCCTCTTCTTCTTCTTCGCGAAACTTCCCCCTCCCCTGTTCTTCTTTTGCTCCAGCCAACATCCCAAACCGCCACTAACACCCAACCACTCACCACCTCCGGCCACCAGACCGGCCAAGGAAGTGTCGCAGCCACCTCCGCAGCCCAGCCGTCAGCCGCCGCGAGTTTCACCGGAAAACTGCAGAAAAACGGGCTGGTTTTTGCTCAAACTTCTCACCGCTCGTTCTTCCTCCTCCGGCCACCAAATTGGACAAAACAGGTATGGACATTCGACTGATTTTCACGTTCTAGCTGATGGTTGGGTAGGTTTTGAGAAATTTTGAGGTTTGATTTGTTAAATTTCGAGCTGAAAGTTCTGCCAGTTTGCGTCGCCGTTTTCAGTCATTTCCGGCCACTTTTTGGCCATAGTCCAAGAACAAAAGTGGTTCCAAATAGGGTGTTTACCTAGGATAGGAGTTTGGGCGGGCGGTTTGGAGATTTTCCGGCCGCCGGAATTTACTATACACACCCACGCGCTGCCGGCGCGTGGGCGGCGCGTGGGACAGGTAGCAGGGGCCATTCTTGGTCCCAGAACGATTCTCGTGTCCTCACGAGCGCGTAGGTTTTCGCGGATCTCAATTCGGATAACATTTGAACCCCGTACGGATCTCGCATAGTGTGCGTTTTTCGGGTTCAATACGTTCGGACCGTTGGATCATAGCCAAACTGGAGGATGCTGATCTAGGTATTTTAATGATCGTGTAGGATTCGATGGATCGTCAATCGGAGTCCCGGATACTCCGAAAAAGTCAACCCTAGGACTAGGTTTACGGAAAATCATTCATTAGTCCGATCGTACAATTGTGAGCAATCCGACCATCCGACCGAGACCAAACTCTTGGGACATGTGTCCTAGGCCTATTGGAACCTCTAGGAACGATCGGATCGGAATTCTAAGGTCGTGGACCCCACGGGGTCCCGAGTTGACTTTTGGGGATTTTATCGCTTTTGAGTCTCTAGGTACTTTTAAATCGTGTACACCGAGAGGAAAGTGAGTGTGGACATAGGAATGACCTTTAAAGTGATGCACGCATTTTTAGGAGCCGGGGGTCAGGGTTTTTAATTTAATATTATATTACTGAGCAGAGTTTTTAATAAAATATTATGATGGTTATACAGGCACCCGGGCACCAGGTGACCCGCAGGAGGGACCTTCAAAGGGTCCAGCTAGCTCAGAGTATCTGTGAGTGGACTGTTTGTTTTATAAATGTCTTATGCATTTTAATTTCATTATTTGATATTGAATAAGTTTTACTGAATACGGCTTTCCTAGCATGACTTGATAGATTTAAATATTTCTGTTTATTTATGTGCTGCCTAGTGGAACATTTAAAAAGGGATTTGGAAAGTTAGAACTGAGGTATTATCATATCAGATTAAATGGCAGCAGGATTTAAGGAATAGTTTTATAAGTAGTTTTATAAACTTTAATCTTTTTCAAGAATTATATATATATACATTTATTTTAAGCCACCATAGGTACCCAAGGTTGCCTTCAGTATAATAAATGTTGCCTCGGAAATAAAGTTGCCTTCGGAATAAAATTATGTTGCCTTCGGTTATATTGATGTCGACGGACATCCAGTTGCCTTCGGGTAAGTCAGCATGCTAGACACCGCCCCACGAGTTTCGGGGACGCCCAAACCGTGGGTGTGAGGAATGCGGATCAGGCCGACCAAGTGTCCCCTAAATTATGCTAGGATTGCGGCTCGGGTTGACTTTGTGTTTCCCGAGGTCTGCTAGGACGTGTCACTTCGGTGGCACGAGAATGGAATTGACGGATTATAAAGGAATTGACGGAAATTAAAGGAATTGACGGATTATAAGGAATTGACGGATTACTAAATGGGTACACCTAGGTGGTAGATTTAAAGTGTTTTCAATGTTTTCAAAGACTTAATAATTGATCAAGTATATGATTGATATATATATATATATATATATATATATGATTACATTGATTTCAGTACAATTATGAATAAAGAAATGTTATAGTTTCTTAACTGTTTTTACAGAGGGGTTAGTATGTTCTTATACTGTTTTTTCTAAAACTTTGTTTTTGGTCCACTCACCCTTTTAATGTTTTGCGCCCCCAGGCAGTAAGCGTGCACAGTGAGCCACCACCGGGCCGAGTTCATCTTCCGCCACCTTCCTTGACAAAGTAGGGTTTTGTTTAATTATTTTATACTTGTAACCTAATCTGTGTAGAGCTCTGATATTGCCCTAGAACACTTGTCTAACTGTTAGTATGTAAATTTTTGTATGCTAGCAGTTGGTGTATATTATTTTATATGCATGTCTGACAGGTGTAAGTTTGGGATTGGTCTAATTCCAGGGGAGACTCTGCTAATTTTTCGGCAGAAGTCAAACCCCAGTTTTATGTTGAAAGTTGACTGGAAAGGGCAATTAGGTCACTTGTGCCCGGCACTTGCCAGGTGTCGGCCACACACAGGGTTCGGCTCAGATTCCAAAGTGGAATTTGGGTCGGGTCCTGTCATATATCAACTTTTCTAAAAGGAAAATGTAAAAATGTTTAGTTAGATGCATTTATGTTTCTTTATGGCCACCTAAAATTTGTTTCCTTTAATAAAAAAATAAAAAAAATTATGGTTGCAATGTTTATTCCTGAGGCATGAGTTTTGCAGGTGGACCATGTAATTTTGCTTAGAAAAATATATGTTGTTAATTATTTCTTACTCAATTAAAGGAATAAAAAACTATAACTGGAGTGCAAGTTGGAAAATTAAGTATAAAGAAAAAGAAATGATATAAAAGTAAAGTAAAAATAAATTAATGTAGGGTAAGAGTAGAATAGGAAAGAGAAAAAAATAAAAAAGAACAAAATTAATTAAAAAGTATTAAAAAAAAATTTAAAAAAAAGAAGTGTAAATGGAAGAAAGAGAGTGGGACAAGCACCTCCCTTAAAAAAAGGGTTGCACACCACATATGATTAACCATAATGCATCAGCACCAGTAACATGTGATTATATAGAACAAAAGTTTAACCAATATATTAAAGGAGTGGAGTGGGCATGATATGCACCATATATAAGAAAGAAATCGATATATTTGGACAAAAAAGAGAGAAGAGAAATTGATTGATATCATATTAAATTTTGTAGGCCGTGGAGACAATTGCACCTGCCCAGGAGTATGGCCGCCAGCAAAGTACTACTCCACTAGTCTCCAAAATTAAATTTGACATAGGATCACCACATAGTGGGTTATACGTGGAGTTAAGTTCACATGTGAACATTGGGTAAGGGGTAAAGGTAAACATTCAAGCCCAACATGTGAACATTACAATATTAGGTAAGAGTACAGGCCCAATTCAATCAACCCGCTTTGATACCATGTTAAATATCAGAGAGAAGGACCTGTGACCCACCATTAGTAACATCAATATTGTCCCTAACTTAACCACCTTATGCAAAAGGCTTTGATGATATTAGTAGTTAAACCATTCATTATATCTTAAATTTTATTTAGTCAAATTTTTGATGTGAGACTTATATTTTTCAACAACACTATCACAACGCCGAATCTGAACCCACTGCTCATTACAGAATATTTTATACATTGTCACTCGAGAACAATATAGTGCCTATCTAATCAACTCATTTGTTTATATAGTGGTCAAAAGTTTGAAATTTATCATTGCATTGTTTATGGTTATATGGATTTTATTATCCAGCTGATGCTGATGGACAAAAGCAAATGAAGCAACCAATAATTCCCTTGGTTCATATTAGTTCATGAAATTGTCAAGTCAGGAGCATTAAATGCATATCGTTGATTATCTCCGTGGTCCTTATCACACAGGAAAAAAGAAAAGGGATTAAAAAAAGGTATTGATAATATTAAATTTTGCAGCCGGTGGAGGCAACGACCCGGGAATCTGGCCGCCAGTAAAGTACTACTCCACTAGTCTCCAAAACCAAATTCAACATCTTTTTCAATAAATATATTTTGAAAAATCTGTCTTACATGCCTTTCTGTATTTATATCTTTCTAGTCTAGCTCGTTTTAAGTAGTGGGGAAGAGCGTGTGTTTGTTGTGCACCTTTTGATTCAGAGAAAAGAAAATAATGTCAGGACCTCAGTGCTGCTCACACCCACCAGTCCTCAACCCGTCCAGTGGCTCCGGCAATGTTGAGAAGTTTGGTGGTCTCAACTCATATGTCACAGGCTCCCCTCACTCCAAGCTTGCCATTCTTTTCCTCTCTGACATTTTTGGTACTTTCCCACCACTTCAAAATTATTTTTCTTTTTCCTTTCAGTTTAGTAATTATGTGTTATTTTTCTTCATTCTATGAGATATGGGTTATTTGCCTCATTGTGTGTTGCTTTGAGATCATGCAGGATTTCAAGCTCCAAACTTAAGGTATGACTTATACTCCCAGTTTTTCTACAGCTAATTTACGTGTCAAAGGAGCATACTGGAAGAGCAGAAGAATCACTACTTTTTGCATCTTATATGTACTCTGTAGCTAATATCACATGCTTTCTGTTGTGAAGGAAGTTTGCAGACAAAGTTGCAGCTGCTGGGTACTTTGTTGTGGTCCCTGACTTCTTCTATGGAGATCCTTTTGTAGTCGCAGATGATGGCTCCTTTGACCTTCTACCTGTTTGGTTAAAAGATCATAGTCCGGTTGGTTATTAATATTACTGTTGTTGTTTTGAATTTTATTTATGGTTTTCAACTGCGCCGGGGTACAAAAATTGTTAAAAAAAATTACCTGTTTGGTTAAAAGATCAAAGTCTTGTTTTTCGCATGGATAGGAGAAGGGATTTGAAGATGCAAAGCTAGTAATTGAAGCTTTAAAAAGTAAGGGCGTCTCTGCAATTGGTGCTGCAGGCTTCTGCTGGGGAGGTGAGCTTGTTCTCTTTTTCTGCAAAGTTCTTTCTTCCTTTGTTTCATTTTTCCTTGTATTAAATTTAAGTTTATTTGTTGAAATGCCGCATGTGGTTTCCAAATAGTCTTAGTTTGCCTCCTGTTTGAGTGTGTTTAAAAATCCACCATCCAAGTAGTCAGTATGAAGGAACGCATGCACAAGTTGGCTATGAGAAGTTGGAGTTGAGCAGATGCAATTGATGAAAGAGGCGTGGGATTTCTCTACAAAAAGATGAGGAAAGATGCTCAACAAGGTGGAGGATTGCAACTTTTGTAATATAAAACTATGTGATGACGGGAGAAAGTGACGGCAAAGCTTTAGTGTTTGCATGATTATGGTCACTTTTTATATATAAAGCTTTTGCCGTCATTTTCTCCCATCATCACATAGTTTTATATTACAAAAGTTGCAATCCTCCACCTTGTTGAGCATCTTTCCTCATCTTTTTGTAGAGAAATCCCACGCCTCTTTCATCAATTGCATCTGCTCAACTCCAACTTCCCATAGCCAACTTGTGCATGCGTTCCTTCATACTGACTACTTGGATGATGGATTTTTAAACACACTCAAACACCTCCTCACATTTCAAATGACTTAATCGCCCACCCCTCAACTTCCATTATGTGACCAAAGTTGCCCTATTCCGTTAATTTTCAAATAAACACCGTTAAATCAGCTGACGTGGCATGAGTATTTTGGCAAATTTAACTATTAAAAATTAAAAGATTCAAATTGAATAAAAAAAAATGCTTGAAGTTATTTAAAATAGGTAAAAAATAAAGATAAAAATGTCCTTTTTTTTAATCCCTAATCGTCATCTCTCACCACCTGCTCCCAAAGCTTTAGTGTTTGCATGATTATGGTCACTTTTTATATATAAAGCTTTTGCCGTCATTTTCTCCCATCATCACATAGTTTTATATTACAAAAGTTGCAATCCTCCACCTTGTTGAGCATCTTTCCTCATCTTTTTGTAGAGAAATCCCACGCCTCTTTCATCAATTGCATCTGCTCAACTCCAACTTCCCATAGCCAACTTGTGCATGCGTTCCTTCATACTGACTACTTGGATGATGGATTTTTAAACACACTCAAACACCTCCTCACATTTCAAATGACTTAATCGCCCACCCCTCAACTTCCATTATGTGACCAAAGTTGCCCTATTCCGTTAATTTTCAAATAAACACCGTTAAATCAGCTGACGTGGCATGAGTATTTTGGCAAATTTAACTATTAAAAATTAAAAGATTCAAATTGAATAAAAAAAAATGCTTGAAGTTATTTAAAATAGGTAAAAAATAAAGATAAAAATGTCCTTTTTTTTAATCCCTAATCGTCATCTCTCACCACCTGCTCCCTTATCTCAACCAGCCCCATCGCCCAACCAACCCACACCCAAAAAAAAATTATAAAAAAAAACCCACCCCACCTTCTCCCTTCTCTCTCTCTCTCTCTCTCTCCCCCATCAACCCCCTCCCCCCAATTGTCAAAAGGCTCAAAACCCACAAACCAAATCACAGAAGAATGGGGAGGGGGAAGGTGGTTGCTTGGGTTGGTTGGGCAGTGGGGCTGGTTGAGATTAGGGAGAAGGTGTAGGGGCTGACGATTGAGGGAGAAAAAAAAAATAGTTCTTTTTATCTTAATTCTATTTTAAATAATTTCAAGCATTTTTTATATTTATTTTGAATTTTGAATAGTTAAATTTATCAAAATACTCATGCCACGTCAACTGATTTAACGGTTTTTATCTGAAAACTAACGGAATGGGGCAACCTTGGTCACAGAATAGAAGTTCAGGGGGGAAATTGAGTCGTTTGAAACGTTAGAGGGCAAAATGAGACTATTTGGAAATTACAAGGGGCATTTCAACAAATAAGCCTTAAATTTATGTATTCATTTATTTTATGAGAACTTTTTAATAACAAGTTATACTTGCGGCACAAAAGATTCTCACATCTGCACTGTTTTGATCTCAGCCAAGGTTGCGGTTGAACTTGGAAAGCATGACCACGACTTCATCCATGCTGGTGTTCTGTTACATCCTGCATTTACCACTGTGGATGATATCAAAGGTAAGAATTCTGTATGTAATATTCACGTATGGATATACATATATTAGAGGATCGAATTCACAGAAAAAGTGTCGGTCTTAGTTTAATTATCAATGCTGGAACAACTTTCAGAGGTCAAGGTTCCCATTGCCATACTTGGAGCTGAGTTTGACCACATTACTCCAGCTGAAGTCTTGAAGCAGTGGGAAGAGGTTTTAATTGCAAAAACTGAGGTAGGAATTACATCCTTCATCACATTAGTCCTATGATGTTAAAGTTTACGTTTTGAGTTTTTGTTTTTATTTTTTTTTTAAGAAATGATGGGAACAGAAGAAACACAATCAAAATAGTCCTATGATGTTAAAATTAGCCGGCAGAGACTAACATTTGAAATTGATTTGAATGAGTGTTGGTCTTGTGGAATTCACAGATAAAAAGCTACGTGAAAATATTTCCAGAAGTGGAACATGGATGGACGACGAGGTACGATGTGGAAGACAGAAAAACTGTTAAGTCTGCTGAGGAGGCTCATCAAGACTTGTTGGAGTGGTTCTCAAACCATGTCAAGTGAATCACTCAAGTGTATTTGTCTCTCAAGATGAGAACCGTTTGGAGCTTTGTTATCATCAACTGCTAATTTGGATCAATAATGATTAAATAATGCCTGCATTTTTATGTAAACCAATATGTGTGTGTAAATATCAGCTGCTTGGAATATTTAAGGTTGAAATGCGTCATTGCATTGTATAAAGTCAGGGTTCTATAGCCAGCTTTTGGATCATAGTACTGAATGATATTATTTTGGAATAAGGTTGATCTTGGAGATTTTGTGGCACCAATATACCACTGTTGAGAATGCAGTAAGCAAAACAAAACAGAAACAAAAGAAATTTGGTAAATATAAAGTAAACAAAAGAATTTATCTAAGCTTGAAACGAATGTTCACCATGTTGGGGGAATGATCACAAAACTAAAGAATAGGATAAAAATATAAACTAAATTTAACTGTAGACGATGCATTACTTTTAACACTCCCCTTAATGCATTTTTCCTGCACATTTAATTTATCTCGGAAGAAATAAAACTTCTCTCTAGGAAGTGCTTTGGTGAAAACATCTGCAATCTGTTCATCAGTGCCACAAAACTTTAATTCAATCTTTGTCTTCAACCAATTTTCTGATAAAATGATGACGAAGCTCAATGTGTTTTGACCTGCTATGAAAAACAGGATTCTTTGTCATTGCAATTGTGGACATATTATCACAATGAATATCAGTTGGTGATTTTTGAACTTGATGAAGATCTGCCAAAATTCTTCTTAAGCAAACTACTTCACACGCTGTACTTGTGGCTAAAATTTATTTGGCTTCTGCTGATGATAGTGCCACAGTACTTTGCTTCTTTGATGACCATGATAAAGCCTTGTTTCCTAAGAAAAACACATGTCCAAAGGTGCTCTTTCTATCATCAATTGCACATGCCCAGTCACTGTCTGTGTAGCCAACCAACTGTGCTTCCTTCACTTGTGTATATCTAATACCATCTCCCTTGGTTCCTTGTATATATATACCTGAGTATTCTTTTTACTGCAACAAAATGGTGATTACTTGGATCACTCATGAATCTAGCTACCACACTTACGACATGAACAATATCTAGCCTTGTATTTGTAAGATAAATTAATGAACCAACCACACTTCTATATATGGATGCATCAAACTTAGGTGCTCCATCATTACTTGTAAGCTTCAGATTAATTGCCATTGGAGTATCCATTGGTTTGCTCTTCAACGTATTGAATTTTTTCAACAGATTTTCAGCATACTTCTCTTGAGAAATAAATATCCCCTCATCTAATTGTTGAACCTGTATACCAAGAAAATATCTCATAGTGCCCAGATCTGTCATTTCATATTCCGTCATCATGTTCTTGAAAACTTTTGCCAACCTTGGATTTGTGCTTGTATAGATCAAATCATCAACATAAAGGCACAAAATCATAAAATCATGTGTACCTTCTTTTTTGAGATAAAGTGAAGGCTCACTTATGCTTCTGGTAAATCCAGTTTGTTGAAAATAGTGATCAATTTTATTGTTCCAGGCTCTTGGTGCTTGCTTTAAGCCATAAAAGGCTTTACGGAAGCGATAAACTTTATCTTCCCTCCCTTTTTCAACATAACCTTGAGGTTGCTCCACATAAACCTCTTCTTATAGTTCTCCATTTAAAAATGCAGATTTGACATCCAATTGATTAACCTTTGTCTTCAATTGTGCAGCCAAAGCCAAAATAGTCCTTATAGTCTCCATTCGAACTATCGGAGCAAACATCTCATTAAAATCAATTCTTGGTTGTTGAGAGTATCCTTTTGCAACCAAGTGAGCCTTATGCTTTTGGATTGAACCATCTTCATTAAACTTTGTCTTGTAGACCCATTTAAGTCCAGTGATATCTTTTGATTTGGGTCGATCAACAAGTTCCCATGTTCTATTTTTCTTGATAACTCTTATTTCCTCATCCATTGCAACTTGCCAAATATTTTCTTTTACAGCATCTTCGAATTTTTGAGGTTCAATAGCACTCAAAACAACTTCATTAGTGGACTCATATAGATCCTCCATTAAACGTATTTTCTCGATTGGCCTTGCGCTTGAAAGTGGTGTTTTTTTAAAGGAACTAGAACTGGATGAACGTGTTCTTGTACTTGATATTGGACTTTGAAGCATTTGAGTTTCGTCTGAATTTGATGAATCTGGTTCCTCAAAAAATCTTGGCACTTCAATATCATCATTCTCCCATTTCCAAGCCTTGAGTTCATAAAAAATAACATCTCTAGAAATTACCAGTTGGATCAATTAATATGTATGCTTTGGACTGATCACTTTATCCCACAAAAATGTATTTCTCACCTTTCTCGTCAAACTTTTCTCCTTTAAGAAGGAATATGTGCATATGCAATGCAACCAAAAATCTTGAAGAAATCCACATTTGGTTTAAAACGATGCCATGCTTCAAAATGAATCTTATCTTTGACTGCCTTGGTTGGAGACCAATTAAGAATAAACACTGATGTATGAATTGCTTCAACCCAAAATGCATTCGGCAGACCCTTTGCCTTCAACATGCTTCTTGCCATCTCGATAATGGTTCGATTTCTTCGTTCGGCAACTCCGTTTGCTGTGGGGTGTACCTTGCTATCAACTCTCTTTTAATACCATTGCTTTTGCAATATTCAGAAAATTCATTTGACGTAAACTTTCCACCACGATCTGTTCTTTGTGACCACTCTGATTTTCTCCAAAATCTTTGAATTGCTTGAAAATAGAAAATGCTTCTAACTTTTGTTCTAAGAAATATACCCACATCATCCTAGAGAAATCATCTACGAACATAATGAAGTACCTTTTGTTATTGAAGGATGGTGTACAAGTTAGTCCACAAATATATGCATGTAAGAATTCAAGAGGGGCTTTTGCTCTCCAAGATGATTGTGAGAATGGTAACCAGTGGAATTTTCCAAAAATACAGCCCTCACATATTTCCTTTTCAGAGTGAATAGACGGAAGTCCAACCACCATATTTTTTCTGGTGTAACAGCTGCAGGCTTCTTCGATTCAAATGCCCATATCTTAGATGCCATAACAACGAACCATCAACTTTCTCTGCTTTCAAAGCATAGTTTTCTTTTTATGTCATGAACAGCGGAAAAACTTTCTTTGTTATTCTTTTTATTGGAAATAACACAACAATCATCTTCAAATTTCACCAAGAATCCTCTTTGCAAAAGTTGTCCCACACTCAGTAAATTTTGAGCCAAATTAGGAACATACAACGCATCATAGATAAGTTTTGGAGTACCTTCTTTTGTTTGCACAGAAATGATACCCTTGCCTTCCACGTTGTGTAGTTTTTCATCACCAAGCTTGACTTGCAAGTTCACTTTTTCTTCTTATTTGACAAAGCATTGCTTATTTCCTGTCATATGATTATTACATTCGCTATCCACATACCAAACATCTTGTGAACCTTGATGAAAACTGAAACATGTTTAAAATAATTGCTATTGAGAGTCATTGTTCTACATAAAATTTGCTTCATTGTTTTTCTGATATCTGCAGTCTCTTTGTGAATGATTTGGTATCCTGCACCGGGTACATTTGTATCGGCAATCTGCACTTTTATGTCATATCTATTTTCTTAATAATTCAAAAATAATCCACATCAATCCTATTACCAAGAGAAAAAGAAAAGAATTTTTTTTTAGGATTATTCGCAGCAATGGTCCCTCAACTATACCCCAAGTTACACTTTGGTCCCTCAACTCAAATATTAGTTGTAAAGGTCACTCAATTAGGTGTTTTGTTGCACCGTTAGTCCTACCGTCAAGTCTCTCTAACGGTAGGGACTAATGGTGCAACACAACACCTAATTGAGTGACCAAAATGTAACTCCGAATATAGTTGAGGGATCATTGCGACAAATAATCTTAACTGAAAATTCACATTTGCCCATCAATAATCAAAGAGATGCTTGCCACGTCATCATTTTAAACAGAAAAAGTAACAGACTTGACGGTAGGACTAACGGTACAACAAAACACCTAATTGAGTGACCTCTGCAACTAATATTTGAGTTGAGTGACCAAAGTGTAACTTGGGGTATAGTTGTGGGACCATTGCTGCGAATAATCCTTTTTTTTATCTATTATCTTTGATAAGAAAGAGAGGTAACACTACTGTCGGTTCATGACCAAAGCGTCTAGTTCAATTGAAATACGAACATTACATAAATCAGTATTATTTTACATACTTTCGAATATGCTTCTTTACTTTTTCTTTCCGTTTACCTCCTTAATCATTTTTAGTCAAAATGTAGACAACCATTGTTCAACAAAATAGTTTTAGGGTTTTAATGTTGTTTAAATCTCAGACTTTCTGTGGTCAACGTATGAAATACAAGTGTTTTATATTACTTGGAAATGAAGAGGGGATTTGGTTCCTTAACTGTGTGAGGCTTTTATTGAGATAATGACAAGAACAGGAGTAAACTCTTATGTATTTTTGCAAGTCTTCTTTATCTCGCTTTTGGGCTCAAGATCCTTCTTTTTACATGAATGGTAAGCTCTATTTATAGGGAGTTTTTACAAGATAATTTCAAGCCAGTCACCTTGACTTAGAGCCGAGCCATTTAAGTCACACCAAGCCATCATATCAAGTGTTGGATGGTTGGGGTTCGTCCACGTCCTCCTCTCATGATGGCTTCACGCGTTTTGCTAGAGGTTGGGCTTGAGCAGAGTAGCCTATTCACAAGTGGCCGGAGTCCCATCTGGACAGGCGGCGGGTTAGGTGGTTTACACATGGCCTCGGAGACGGAGAGAATAGGGGCGCTATCTCGAGAAGTGGTGAATCCTTCGTTGTCAGGGGAGGTCTTGTCATCGACATGGCTGGTCCGTAGCCTTTCGTGTTCCCCAAGATGGTACTGAGGCTGAGGTGATGAAGGATATAGATGGTCATTTTTGCCAAGTGGCCACCGAGATCCACGTATTCTATTTTTATTGGATAGAAGGGCTCGGTGTATACCAAGATGTCTTATTTTTGACTAATTCTATTTTTATTGGACAAACGGGCTCAGTGTATACCAAGATGTCTTATTTCTGACTAAAAGCTCTTGGTATTGTGTTTAAATGGAAATGGATTAGTTTTCTGCCACACCTCATTCATTTTTATGTTTGTTCATCAAATCACATATTTAAGAAAAAAAACTTCACGAATTTCTTATGAGAGACTAAGACACGTCTTGCATGTAAATTGTAAGAAGCCAATCACTAAAATGAGAATGAGAAAAGAAGCCATGTATTTCTTATGAGAGACTCGTGTATTCCCTTAAGCAATTTATTACCAACGTGAATGCCAATTAAAATTTATTTGCGTGCGAGAATTGATCTTATGGAATCACAGATTAAATTAAAGCCATGTGAAAATATTTCCAAAAGTTGAACATGGTTGGACCACTATGTATAAAAATGTTGAAGACAAAGCATCCACACTAATTAGACTTCTGACGAGGATCATCAAAGACTTAGAGTGGGTCTTGAATTTATTTATATTATGTGAATGATATCATAAATGAAATGCTAGCATTAGTCGTTTATGGTCATCCCAAATATGTATGTGCGTGTTTTGGGGGCCGGGGGGTGTTATTTGTTTGAGGTTTGGGCTTTTATAAAACATTTGAAATTTGTTTGAATGAGTTCTGTGTCAAGGTTGAGGTTTGGGCTTGTCAGGATTGCCAAATCCGCCCAAAATTTGATCACTACAGCCGAAAACAGTTATGAAAATTCCTTTTCTCTAAAGAGTACGCAAAAATAATTTATCAAAAATTGGAATGAGCACGAAAGTATGCCTTCAGGAAAGAAACAAAAAAGGCAAATATTTTCCATTTACAGACAAACATTCGTTAATTACGTCGCGATTTACGATTACAAAAACATTTCTCCACACAAGTATATCATGGCATGGTGTAATGCTTGAAAATATGGATTTGACGAGGAATTATAATTTTGTAATATTATTATTTACATGTTTTTTTTTTAAGGACATTTACATGTTCATATATATATAAAATAAAATACAGAGAACGGTGAAATATTCAAAATATTAGAAAATGTCATTGGTTAATGCAAATATTAAGAATTGAAATTATTAATTAAATGAGGATAATATTATAAACTCACACTTTTTCATATTAAAAAAATTTAAAATTAAAAGAAAAATCAGATAATGAATTCTCCTTTTTATGAAACACAACTACCCATTATCTTTTTTAATTTTAAAATAAATTTTAATTTTTTTTAAAAAGCCTCTTGCACGCGCTTAGCCTCTCGCAGTCGCGGAAGCGTATGCGAAGAGGCTAGTAAATGATAATTGATCATATTTTTATGGAACACAACTGCCCATTATCTTTTTTAATTTTAAAATAAATTTAAATTTAAAAAAAAAAATACGGAAATATGTGCGGAAAGGCTAGTAACAAGAAATAAAATTCTCCATGGAGCATAAGTGGTGGTGGTCCCCAAATCGGACGGTCAGGATCTGTCCTGGAAGTGGAGCCACTCAAGGGAACAGTTGGTTCAAAAGTTTCTGTTCTGCGCTTATCGTGGTCCTGATGAGAAGGAAAGCGGACGCTCTTAGGAACCGCGTGGAGGACACGCTTGGCCAGCAGACGACGCAACGCGGCCTCTCGGATGTGGGTCCCCTTTGACACTGTAACAGTGTTACATCATGGAAAAAGCGCGTGGAACCATCACGTCTTCAATTTTAATTACTATTTATTCTCCACTTTCTAATCATATCCGGCTTCCTACGTACTCTCTCTATAATGCACCTCTACTTTTTCAATTACTACAATTCTGCCATTTGTGTTTTTCTTTTTTCTTTTTTAACCTTACATTCATAACAATAGCAGTGTAATATGTGTGCATAATGGTTTTTTTTTTTTTTTGGATGAATTATTTTTGCATGTATATCAAACTGTGATTCCCATGAAAGAGGAGTATCTCCATACTGGTAAGCAGTGGCGGACCTGTGCAGGCGCAAGAAGGCGCGCCCGCACCTCCGGTCGCTGGAAATCGCCATTACAGGTGCTGGAGTTGCACCTCTGCTGCAGACCAGCGACGCACAGCAGGTGTTTGACGAAATGCGCAAAAGACTTGGGCGCTGCGCAGCTATTTGTGCGCGCTGCGCGCAGCGCGCGCGCGCACTCCTTTTTTTTTAACGAAGCCTGGCCAAAACGACGTCGTTTTGGATCAGGCTGTTTTAAAACATGCTGCTTGTTTTTTTTTAAAAAAAACCTGGCCAAAACGACGTCGTTTTGGACCAGGGTTTTTTAATTTAATAAAAAAACCGGAAACTAAGCTGTGCGTGGGCTTTTTGTGGGTTTTTTCAAATGGGCTTCTATTTCCTTAGTTAAATGGGATTTAATTGGGAGTTCTCTTTATTCAATTGGGTTTTGGGAATTCCTTAATTAAGTAGAATTAGGAATTCTCTTTATAAAAGACCAATTTAACATAACCCAATTTCATCAAAGTGTGTGTGCATCACAATAAATTTTTTTTCTTATTTAGCTCTCTCTATACAGTTATGGAACGATACTTTCAGAGAAAGAGTTCAAATCCTCCTTCAAATAATCCAGCTAGTTCCAACCCTCCTTCAAATAATCCTGCTAGTTCAAATCATTGATAAGCAACTAGTGGAATTGAATAATCGCTTTACAGAGGTAAATACTGAATTGCTCATTTGTATGGCATGTTTGAGTCCGGCTTATAATTTTGCAGCTTTTGACAAACAAAAAATACTTCGTTTTGCTAAATTTTACCCACAAGAATTTAATGACCGAGACCTCATGAAGCTTGAAGATCAACTTGGGCTTTATATTGTTGATATGCAGAGTAGCACAGAGTTTTCATCATTGAACGGAATTACTGATCTGGCCGAAAAATTGGTGAATACAGGAAGGAGTAGAATATACAACTATGTGTATTTACTTGTTACATTGGCTTTAGTTTTACCTGTTGCAACTGCTTCGGTTGAGAGAGCTTTTTCAGCTATGAATATTGTGAAAACACCATTGCGTAACAAAATGGGGAATCAATGGTTGAGTGATAGCTTGGTTGTTTACATTGAGAAAGATGTTTTTTCTTGTATTAGTAATGAAAATATAATGCGACGTTTTCATGATATGAAACCTCGTCAGCAACAATTGTAGGTTAATTGTAATGTTATTTTTTTAATTAATTATGAATAACATTAGTATTGTTTAAATGATAAGGATGTTTCGTTTTTTTTTTTTTTTTTTTTTTTTGAGCTCTTAGTTTTTAAAAATTGCACATCCGCTGAAAAATTCCTGGGTCCGCCGCTGCTGGTAAGGAGGCAAGTAGTATCTTTTGTTACATCACTATTGTTTTTCTATATTTTGGAAATAAAACTAGAAATCGGCATTATTTTTAGGATTTAGGATTTAGGATTTCAACTAAGAATTTTAACTTATAAATTTTTGTTTGGGTAAAGAACAGAAATGTAAAGTTCTTAACCGTTTAAAACACGAACTTCCATCTCAATTCTTGTATTTCTTTTCATTCGATAAATCAAATCATAATGTTTGATTCGTTTGAACTCCGACGATGCTGAATTTGATCAGTTTCTAATTTTGGCCTTCCACATTTACATGCAAGTTCTGATTTTCTACATCGTATCTTGCTTGCTCCATTTTCATTCCCTATTATATTAGTGTTGCACTCATTATTTTCATCTTGTTCAAAGCCTTTTATGATTAAAGCATAACAAGTGGTGTGTACCACATCACATCACAACATGCAACTACAAAAATGCACTAAAGATATATTAACAAAAGTGAAAAGGAAGAAAGCGAGAAAGAGTTGGATATTATTGTGGCTTATTTTCAGGAGGAGTTCTTTCGTAGCACACTCATATGGATGAGATAAATATGAGTTCGGATATGATATATTAAGGAATTATAGGTCAATATAATTGTAGCTCTTTCTTAATTACATCGAGACATTTTGAGATAAAATGATCACTCTTTAATGGATTTATAGACGTGATCGTATTCGTATGAACCTATGTGATTAAATTTGAGACACTATGGAGACAAAGTTGTGCATGAGATTTTTCAACACTCCAATTCATGAGTATAAAAGATTCTCCTTTGGAGATCCCATGTGATGCACATGCACCTGGGCATGCAAATTGCAATGCATCATAGTGAATGTTTATACAGTGAATTATGAGTTTTTATAATTTAATACTCCATTTCCGGTTACCAATGGATAAATACCAACTCATTCTTGCATCGAAATTCTGACAGATTTATTTCTTTATTTACTGTTTTTTTTAATAGTCCACTGTTCACCAGTTATGTTGGAACAAATTAATACTATTAGATTGCCTCTAATAAATCTCAATTTACTAACCAAGTAATTGTTAAATGCAGTTCGTACCTATTCGTCGATGAATCTCTTGGATGATAAGCTGTTCACCAGTTTTTTTTAAAATTGTTTTTTACATGGATATTTTCCTATAAACTTGTCCAGATGACCTAGGATGATAAGCTCATGTGAGTAGAGTGCCATGATCTTGTTGGCATCCATCCACCGCTACATGATAAACTACAAATAAGAAGTGTTTATTGTGAGAGTAAATATTTTGGCAATCAATTATGGGGCGCTACTTGAACAATGGGAATATTTCTTTGGTCACTTGACAATGTTTTATTTAATTGGTCAATTGTTTAGACTTAAAATAGGGATAATACCATAAATTAGGGATTTGATCTTCATTAAATCTTTAATTGATTCAATCTCTCTATTTAAGGGAGAGAATAATCCCTTCCATATGAGAATTATTCTCTGAAAAATCCTAGAAGGCAAGAGCACTATAAATACATGGCTACACAAAACACATAAGGTAATTCTAAAAAAACCCTACAAACTCTCTCTTTCTCACCGCCTCCCTCACTCTCTCTTACACGGCTCTAGCCACCCGGTTATCTCGAACTGTAGAGAAAACTCCGACCTTCTTTATTATTTTTGTATCTTTCTAAAGATCATCTAACTGACTTAGGCATCGGAGGGCCTTTGGCCAACACCCCTTGGGTGTGATCTATTTACTCCAGTCTATTTTACAGGGATCGAGGAGGAAGATAGAGAATGAAGCTAGAAGGGTGAAGAATCTCTTGTTAATATTCTCCTGTGAGAAATTTGCACAAACATTTATACCATATCTGACTAGTTAATCATTCCGCGACACGTGGAACATGGAACCCACAAAAGGGCCCACAAAGCTCAATTAAAGCATTGAGGCTCATAAAAATGAGCATTGATAGGGAGAGCCTTCGGCAACCTTACCCTCGTACAAATCATCGTCATGTTGAGCCTTCGACAACCCATCCTGCCGATCCGGCCAAAGAAGTCGCATGTTTTACCAAGCTAGACAAATGACAAGTGGCAGCCTCTCAAGCAATGCCCACATCCCACATCGAAATCCCACTCAAGGTGCACACCTCTCAATATCTAGAAATAAGGGCACAAGTTCCCAAAATGAGGTAACTGTTACATTCGGATACTTAGCCCTTACTCTGTCCAACTTACTATTCACTCTGTCCTTAAGCTAACTTGAGCATTAGAAAGTCTTCGGCCGCTACCACACCGGTGCCCAAGGTCTTACCGTTGCTCTTCGTCTTGCATATCTCCCTCATCTACCGAAGAGCTTAGGAGTTTGAAGATGACGCAACATCACTAAGTTGAGCCCAAAAGTGCTTATCCATTTTTAGGCATCAACAAGAAGTGAATAGTATAGTTTGTTATCTTATACCACAATCATTCTTATGACTCGTCTAATAAACATTTTCTTTTTAGTGTTCAATTTTGTCTTTTATTGGCGATATTAAGGAAATATATAGGAGAAATGAGGGATGAAGAACAATTGAGAAAGGGTGGTGGAAAGGATGTAGAAGAAATGCACATGGAATGGTACGGAAAATGAAAACTATAAACTAAAACAATTTAAAGGTGGTTTCTAGTTTTTGTTCACATATATTGTCCTCATTCCTTCTTTCCTATCTCTCTTGTTTTTAAAAAAACTAAAAATTAAAAATGAAATGGTTATCAAACCGACTTTTAGAAAACGCTTCCTAATTTCGACATCCTAGCTCTCTAAAGTTTATTTATTTCTTTAATGGTTATCAAAAGTTACCTCCTCTAACGAGTGTAGAGATATATCTATTTTGGTCTTTATCAATTATTGTTGAAAAAAATATTGTTTTAATTGCTATATTTTACAAGAATAACGAACGCAAATTATGTTAGAACTTTCACAACAAAAAAATGAAAACATAAATATAACTCTCAAATTTACGTATAATATGAAGAAAAATATTATTAAAAAATCTACTAAATGGTTTGATGTATATATAATGACAAAGGTGACTTATCTTATCTTTTCTTTTTTTTGAGAAATTTTGGGTCACTAGCACTACAAAGGGCCATACAAACTAGCCATAAAGGGACATTATAATAACAAAGCGACCTAACATCAAAATTAAGACAATTTGGTGGGCCTCCATTAACAATTACACATGATCGCAGAAATTCTGACATATGCATCCCAACTAAGATTGCAAACTCAAAACAATAAAAAAATATATATAAAACTTTAAAAATAAAAAAAAAACCGTTCGGTGCCTATCTGAAAAGCTACAAATAAAAAAATAAAAATAAAAACAACACTTTTGAAATTGCAAGTGACGCAACCGTTCGGTGGCAATTTTTCTAATTTTATACATCCAACCATAAGAAATATCTTAATATTAAATATTAAAATTTCCAACAATGCTTATAGGTTATAAAAATGTTTTTTTTGGAGAAACACCTCGCATGTACTTTTTCAGGAATTACTTCGAAGCACTTGAATTTTCAATAAAAATTTTGACTTTTTTTAAATATGATTGCATATGAATATACGTGCTTCATGCAAAAGCATTCTCAAGTTAAAGAATTACTTTGAATTAAAGAAGTCATATTACTAATTGTAATGTGATACTCATATATATGCGTGTAAGGAAACACAATGATATTATGAATTCCCATTATAGGTAAGTAAGTAAACGTGACATCATTACAAATTGCTAATTTGGTCATGTGAAAATAAAGGATTCCAAATACTGAAAGTATTATTTCAAATTTCTTATTTTCTTAAACAATCAAATTTATATATCATTAGCCCAAAAAATCAAATATATATAAATTTTATTAATATTCTATATAATTTTAAATTGCATTAATAATAAAGCTAAAAACTAATCCGATACTAGAATGACAACGTTAAGATTGCAGGAAAGATGTTCGTCTTCATGTGGTGCGACATATTTACAGGGAAGCTAACATAGTAGTTGATGGTCTAGCCAATTTTGAAAGATGTTCGGCTTCTTCGAAGAGCCTTTGTGTAATTTTACTTTTATTTTTTGTTTTTTCAGAAAAAGCTAAAAATTAAGAATAATACGATAATTACATAACATTTTCTTTCATTTATTTTAATTTCTTTTGCTTTCGACCAATCTATTCTCATGTCATCTGTCACATCCTCGCATCCTCACTTCATAATCTAAAATCTTGTTACATTGCATACAAATCGCATGTGTCATAGTTATAAAGAAAGGAAACCTAAGTACCCCAAAAAAAAAAAGGAAACCAAAAAGACAATTAGATTGGTTCCTAGGTATTCATATTTCTTCAATGACATCTCAAGTAGCTCCAAATCATAGATGCAAATGTGCTATTTATTACTCTAGTAAAGCAAAAGTCTAAAATAAAAATAAAAACTAGAATAAAAGCCTAAAGTGAATGGCAAAGAGGTATTTTCACAAAGAATATAATTATTTCAGCACCAAAAAAAACGATGATAATAATTATTTTTCAGTCCCCACCCTGTATATTATTTTATGAGATAAAAGAATAATGCAAAATAATGCCCATCTTTAAACACTTTGCTGTTCTCTCTGTTTTTCTCTGTCTCTCTCTTCGCTCCAAAGGCTCCGACTTGGAGTTCGCCGTTCTGAGATTCTCTCCCTCTTCGTTTTCTCTGTGAGATCCAAAAGCACTTGCACTCAGAAATTTCTAATTCAATCTGCAACTATCTGCCACTTCAAGTCCCAATTTCGGATACAAAACAAAAGCACTTCTACTCTGCTCTTCTCCAAAAGATTCCGTCTTTTCTCTCACTATAAGGTTATATATATATATTTATATATATATTTTCCTGTTTTCCTTGGAAAACATTAGAGATTACCGCCTTGTTAGATCCTCCAAAGTTAGTTATTTCCGCTAGATACTTTGCAGAACTCACACTTTCACTCTGTGATCTGTAAACTCTTCGTTTCCAACTAAATTAGATACTTCCGCCTTTACCTTTTTGACCAATCACTTTGCTCGGTTAAGTATTTCATTTGAATACAAGGGGTTGCTATTTCAGCCCCAAAGCAACCCCAACCTTATTAGCTGTCATATTTTAAGACCAAACGCTCTTCAGGTAGAAGCTTTTCAGTTTTTGATTTTGGATGTTGGTGATATTGAGGAGATTTGATCATCTGGGTATTTGCATTTGAGTGAGATTTGGCTTATCTTTTGCTGCTTTTGTGATCTGGGTTTGAGTTTCAACTTAAGTGTTAGATGCACCCGTTGGATTGTTGCTTAGAAAGTTTTTTGATGCTTTGTTGCTAAGATGCAGCCTGATCAAAGAAAAAAGGTAAATTCAGTCACTTTTAATACTCTTGCAGAAATGCAAAACATGTCTGATGTCTTCTGATGTTTATACTGATATTGGTACCTTATTGTTCATGTTATTAGAAGAAATGGTTTTGCATTTGTTAATTATTTCATGATAATCTCTTTCTGGTGCAAATTTTTATGTTCACAAACTCATTGTGGTTCTCTAATATTAGTATGTGGTCCATATTTAGTGGATTCTTCTGTTGTATTAAGGTATTATTCCTATATGTGGATGTGGGATTGAACAGTGTGCCATGTTCATGTCTCAGTTCTATGCCGTGCATTTTGTTGTCAGGGAAGGGCCCACTTTAATAGTTTTGTCAAGTAAAGCTGTTATTGTTTAGTTTTTGTCTTGTGTCGTAAACATTTTATGGTTAGTTCATGGACCAAAGCCGCTAGTTTAGGCTTAGCTGGGAATCTCTCTTATTTATAACTAATAAACATTCAGTATCATTTACAAACTTTCTGTTATGATTCTTTACTTTTTCTTGCCGTTTACCTCCTTGATCATAATAAGTACTTGTAGTCTTCAGTCAAAATGTGGAGAGATATATTTCAAGAAAATAGTTAGTGGATGTTCACCCTGGTTTAGTGATGTTCTTATTGTGATTGACAAGGTTAGATTGGCATTGCCTTTCATTATGACTGAGGATTTGTTTTGCATTTCAATTATTGTTGATGGGCAAATAATTCCAGACATTCTTTCATCTTTTTGTACATAATTTGCAACATTTGAATTATTTAGTTTTATTGGTCTCTTTTAGTCATTGTAGTATTCTGGAAGGTCCTCAGACCAACTGTTTCCACTCAATGTTGTGAATCATTTCAATTGCATAATAACTTCACTTAAGATGTCATGATGATGAAATGGTATGTTTTCGGTCATGCAGTCATCTGCGGATGTGGACTTCTTCACAGAATATGGTGAGGGTAGTAGGTATAAAATAGAGGAAGTAATTGGTAAAGGAAGCTATGGTGTTGTTTGCTCTGCATTCGATACACATACTGGAGAAAAGGTTGCGATAAAGAAAATAAATGATATCTTTGAACATGTCTCGGATGCCACCCGCATTCTTCGTGAGATTAAACTTCTTAGGCTCCTGCGTCATCCAGACATTGTGGAGATCAAGCACATCTTGTTACCTCCATCCAGAAGGGAATTCAAAGACATATATGTTGTCTTTGAACTCATGGAATCTGATTTACACCAGGTTATCAAAGCAAATGACGATTTGACACCAGAACATTATCAGTTCTTTCTTTATCAGCTTCTTCGAGGCATGAAGTACATACACACAGGTCATAGTCTTATACTTTTGACATTTCTGACCCTGTTTGCACTACTTTATTAGATTTAGCATTAGTGCAGTTGTTTTTAACCTCAAATTCCAAGTATATCAAGATAATGCCGATTCTGATTTTATTCATATATTGGTCTTTGTAGCAAATGTCTTTCACCGAGATCTAAAACCCAAAAATATCTTAGCAAATGCTGACTGCAAACTCAAGATATGCGACTTTGGTCTTGCAAGAGTAGCTTTCAATGATACCCCTACTGCTATATTTTGGACGGTAAGTTTCTACATGAACAACTAATGAGTTTCATTTTCCCCATGGTATCCGATATGCATGGTTTCTAAAAATGCAAGTTTTTGTTCAGATTCGTCATTTATAACTCCATGTCTTCTACATTCAGGACTATGTTGCCACAAGATGGTATAGGGCTCCTGAATTGTGTGGTTCATTTTTCTCAAAGGTGCAAGAATCATTATCCCTTACACTTTCTTGGATGCAATTTGATCTTTTCATCTGGTGTGCAATGATCCTTTGAATTGTTTTCCAACTTCATTTTTTTTTGTAATATTGCATCATTACATGTAAATTGTAATGTTTCCTCATCTCTTCTGTTTTCCAATTTTCTTAAAAATGAAATGTTGTGGTGAACTTTAGTGATGTGAAGATCTAAGCACCTGTCCTTTCTCCTTAACTTATTATGAGTAGATTTAGAAGACTGTTATCATATTTTTTCTTTTGACTGATTATTAGATCTATCTTAGCAAGCCTATCTTAGCTTATTTTTCTTTTGTTGGAAAATTTTATTTCTTCTAAAATTTTGGCATTGCCTGGGACATGAGACAGTATCTATAACCCTTCAAATAATTGGTTTCTATTTGAAAGACTGTTCATTTATACAATAGAATAGTCGAATGAGCCATACCTTATCTATCTTCTATGACAAGCCTATACTCGTTTGCCTTGCATTATCTGTGGGGTTGACGTAACCAACTATTTCCTAATGGGATTACCTCTACATCCTGTAATGGCATTGAACAGTAACCATTGCAAGTTATGTCACTCAGTCATCCAATAATAGCCATCTTCATCTGCTGTAAGAAATTTGTTTGCTTTACTTTTTTTTCTCCTTTTCCAGGTGGGACTATCAGTCTATTGATCCCCTGTTTTCTGTTTTCAGTATACACCCGCAATAGATGTATGGAGCATAGGGTGCATTTTTGCAGAGCTTTTAACTGGAAAGCCTCTTTTTCCTGGCAAAAATGTTGTCCATCAATTGGATCTGATGACTGATTTATTGGGGACACCATCTGCTGAAGCAATTGCTAGGGTCAGTTTCCTGTAATAAACTTAGCCTTAACATAGTTAGGATGTGTATTTGCGCTTGTATTTCCCATTTTCTAGTGTGTTCATTGTCCGAGTCTAATTTTTAATTTTATCAAACAGGTACGCAATGAGAAAGCTCGCAGATACTTAAGCAGTATGCGGAAGAAGAAGCAAATTCCTTTCTCCCATAAATTCCCAAATGCAGACCCACTTGCTCTTCGTTTATTAGAAAAAATGTTGGCATTTGAACCAAAGGATAGACCTACTGCTGAAGAGGTAAATGTTCATTGAAATTCATCAGTACTTTCCCCTATGCATATTATTTTTCTAATAGAGATATTTTCTGCTTCTTTTAGGCCCTTGCTGATCCCTATTTTAAGGGTTTGGCAAAGGTGGAGAGAGAGCCTTCTGCTCAACCAGTTACCAAGATGGAATTTGAATTTGAGAGGCGAAGGATAACCAAAGAAGATGTAAGAGAGCTCATTTACCGTGAGACTCTTGAGTACCATCCAAAGATGTTGAAGGAGTACTTAGAAGGATCAGAACCAACGGGCTTCATGTATCCAAGGTATTTTCTTTTGAAATCTTATATTTATTAATCTAGTAGAAAACATCCTACTCATACATGCTCTTACAAAACCTTTTGCATTTGTAGTCATGTATCCAGGGTATTTTCCTCTGTGTTTCTCATAAAAAAAATAAAGTGGCTGGTCAACATTGTCTGATATTTTAATAAAACTGTTAATGTTTATGGAAAAATTTTTATGTGCCACTAATACTCTGAGTTGTGAAAATGTAAGAGGCTCGATTGTTCTATTGTTACATCAATTCTGTTCAGATTAGGTATGCTTACTAATTGTACTCATATATGACTGCGGGAAATTCCAAATAAAATTCCGACTGCTCTTCCTGGTGGAATATATGATTTCTCTTTTGTTTACATCATGAGGATCGAATTAAGCTTTAACCCTGGAGAAATATTTTTCATAATTGTTAATTTACTTACTTTTTCAATACAGTGCTGTTGACCATTTCAAGAAGCAATTTGCTTATCTTGAGGAGCACTATGGAAATGGCGCAACTGTTGTTCCGCCTGAAAGAACACATGCATCACTACCCAGGTATCCCTTGTAGTTGCTGTTTTCTGAGCATTGCCTGTAAATTTTATTGTGTTTTTGTCAAGCTGCTCACTATCTAATTTTGAAATTGTTGTATTGACTAAAATTTGTGCATGCAGGGCATGTGTTTTATATTCCGATAATACGGTACAGCATTCAACAGAAGTCGCAGATGACCTCTCGAAATGCCGCATCAAAGAAATTGAGAAGCCACAGGTCGACAGGAGCTCTGGGATCCCTACAACAAGGCTTCCAGTTCCTCAAACCATCCAAGGTGCAGATGTTTTCAATAATTATTACAAATTGTCATTGTTAGGTTGTCCTTTAATTATGATGCTCCAGTTTGAGTGGTTGTAACCAGTTCTTGATGCAGGAGCTGCAAGGCCTGGGAAAGTTGTGGGTTCAGTATTACGTTTTAATAATTGTGGGGCAGCCGCTGCAGCAGAGGCTCTTGAGCAGCGAAGGATGGTTAGGAATCCAACTGCTCAACCCCAGTATACTGCAACAAGTACAGGTTCATATCCTCGAAGAAATCCACCCTGTAAAAATGAGAGGGGAGATTGTGAAGGCGTTGAAGGTTCCAATGGTCTGCAGCCAAAGCCCCAGTACATGCCAAGGAAAGTAGCTGCTGCTCAAGGTGGATCTGGTCAATGGTACTGACTCCATGGTGGGTTTATATGGTGGAATCCACTAACCATAACCAATGTTAGATGGGACAGTCATCCACCACATACTAACCAGGATTGATCCATCACTAATTGAAACTTCATCAATTTAAGTGATACAACTATCAGTTCTATGTATTGGTTATTGCCACATCTGCGTGAAAAATATTGAGCCCTGTCGATTTCCGTCGGAGGAAGTTTAGCGAATAGTTGTACTTTATATCACTAATTGGAAGTGAAGGGTTTGTATGATCTGTCTCCATGGTTCCGTTACTCTCTGATTCATATAAGAACAAAGACATAAAGGGCATGTGACAACTTGAATGAAGGAATACTAAGCTATGCATTGACTTTACCCAAGTTCTTTCTATGTGGCATTTTTTCCAGGAGTAACTTTTGAGTTATTTCTCATTTCACCCTTTCGGGGATAACATTAGGGTTTGTATATCACCTTGAATTGTTTTCTTCTTGAAATAATGATCTCTGATTGCAACTTTCTTACGAACATGTTCGGAAATATGCGGCAATTATATTGCATAATTCTCTACCCGTCTAGCATTCCTTTGTAATCATATTAAATTAGCTATCTTACCTATCATTGATCATGTAATTTTTATTTTTATTTTTGTAATGCTACACTTACCACATTTTTATCTCATATGATGTGGCATGTCCATATCATATGCCACATCAATTAAATCAATGAAGTGTATTTTAATAAAGAAAGTTTAATTAACAGTTTTTTAAGTGTTAATAAATAATAAAAGAAAAGAAAATATTAAATCATTTTAATTGATATGGTTGTCAACCTCATCTCATCTGTCACATAACGCGTTATAGGAATGTGGTATGCAAAAATAAAATATTATTATACATGAAAAAGCACGAGTCATTCTATAGTGAGGACTTTATATATGATCTTTAGGTGAGGTTCTATCTCTTAATCGTTGGATCATACTAACCAATTTGATCCAACGGTTAAGAGATAAAACCTCACCTAAGGGTACCGCACTCACTATAGAATTCTTGGAATAAACACACAATGATTACTCAGTTTAGACTAAGCAAATGGCCCAACGCAGAAATTCATATGCCCTATTTCTTTGTTGAATATCCCAGCCGTCGATCCTTAAATCCGTTGGGATGTTTAGTTTCAATTTGGTCTTGCTTTAATGATATGCTTTTTATGGAGAAAGAGTTTCGCTTGTTGCAACTCTTGTTGAATAAAAAACTTGGCATGCCTGAGACACAATTTTCAGACAAAAAAGATCAGAGTTCTTAGTTTATTTGTTTATTTATTTTTGTGGACAAGGGTGATATTCTAAACTACTCTAATCTACTGAGAGAGGGATTGAGCTCGGGTGCAAAGGGCAGACACATTCCTTTTGCCTAACCCACATTTCCATCAGAGTTCTTAGTTGACGAATAATAAGAACATTCATTAAACAGGGTTACAGAAAGGAAAGACGAAGACCTCCAAACTCCAACTTTATTGGCAAATGGATTCATCTTCTATCAACATATATAGATAAACTCTTACAATTAACTCTAATAACTATCTAAACCCCTTTGATTAGGAAAAAGAAAAACGCAATCCTGGATAACCTCAACTTGACAGTGTTTTCTTAAACCCTTTTGAAACGATAAAATTTCCTTTTCCAAGTCCTCATGGTCATCTTATTCAGAACTTCAGCAGCATACTTCGCCACTCCAATCATCTCAGTAGGTGTGATGACCAACAAAAAGAAAAAACAAACTCTGGTGAATTGATGAGGGACTAGTATATTTGACCCGATTGCATCCCATAAAACCATAAGACAAGATATTCAAGATTAGGTGATAATATATTGAGCAGCTATGACCCAAAATAAGGTACAGATAAAAAAAAAACGTGCTGCTCTTATTAACACCATAAAATGATTACCAGTCTAGACCAAGCAAAACTGCACACAAAATAATATAGCCGGCAGAGACCAGGGGTTTACAAAATGTATAACAAATCCTTTATAACACAAAGATATTAAAAAGAAAAACCAAATGAACCACTACAATTCTTTTTTTCTTTTTCTTCATATGGATTAGTCATGTGTTAGCACAATTCAAGAACGTATCCTAGCAAGCTCTCCATGTTTGTTTATTCTTGCAGCTTATTTTCCAAATCAATACAACCTTGGCTTAACCCGCCTTCCATTCGTATCGCTGCCATCAAATAATGTCCCTTTTCCATATCCACAAGCAACAAAAGAATGCTCACCAATACTTGCAACACAACGCAGTAGCTCAGTGATGACAGAAGGGCAGCTTTCCCTCAAGTACTTGTATCCATCAGTTTCAATCACAGCTGAAAAGAATTTACCAGCTTTTTGTCAATATACTGTTAATAAAAAGGCAGCAACAGAGACATTCAATCTGCTTTGAACCTCTGAGAAAATTACTACCATGACTTATTTGAATATATTGAATAAATGAGTAGAGAAAATATATGCACGACAGGTTCCCATCAACAAAGGAATTTTCCTTAATTCAAAACAAATCCTTAAACACCATAGAAGTTTCCTTCAAATCTCTCCAATAACTGATTATGAATTAAAAAGTAATGAACCCAGATTATAATTTTTTTTTTTAAAGCACAAGATATTCCCAACTGACAAAGAAAAAACGCATATATTTTTAATTAAGTAAACATACTTTATTAAAGAAAAAAGAAGGAAAAAAAAAGGAAAGGAAACACGTATATTGCAGATCTAACCAAAGGAACAGTGAGGACCAAGCGACATGTATTTTTCTCAACTTTCAAAAATAGCTCTCTACAAAAATTGATCTCTACCTCTTAAATTTTCAGGCACTGCAATAAATTTGAGGCATACAGCTTTAAGCTGGAAACAGTGGTGCTGCTCTGCCAAGGCTAATGTTGTTGCAACATTGTTTATGGCAACATTCTCGCAAAGTTTAGCCTCACAAAGCAATCTGAGCCTCTCGAGGCCATAACGATCTGCTGCTGCCAACAGATGTTGTGCCATCATTGTAGAAGCCCAATTTGAATTTAGACCCCCAACAAGCTCTTGCATGTCTGGTAGAGCATCCCAGTAGATGAAGTGAAGCAACGCCTGCAAACATCAAAGCAAGGAGGGGAATTATTATCATGTAAGCTCATTTATTCCCATTTACTTCAATAACAGAAATCAACCGACCTGTTTACACTATTCCCATTTCTTCAGCCATATGTGTAAAAATGCAAATCAGCAGATATTAGGCATCTCATTGATGTTTACATCTTCTAATGCTTTTGTTTTGTGTGCGTGTGTGTGTGTGTGTGTGTGTGTGTATGTTGGGGCAGAGGGATGGAGAGGGACATATACAAAGAGGGAGAGAGAGAGAGAGAGAGAACCTTGAAAACAGGAACCTCAATGTCTTCAACTTTTATGCAATGAGTGCTTTTATCTTTCAGCGGACCAAAGAGTTGTGCCCTGAACACAGGCGATCGTGCTGCAAGCACCACCTTGTGGGCAGAAAATACTTCCCGATCAACTTCAAAACTTACATCAGTCAACTTTCCACTTTCTAAAAGCTTACCGAAATGTTGACTGATATTGGAAGGTGGCACTGCTATAGAGTAGATTTTAGGTCCCTCAGTATTTGTCTTAACAACACCAACACGACATTTAATTATAAGGCAATCATCTTTAAGAAAGTCTGATGTCTCTAATTGAGTTCTCTTGAAAAAACGTTTATAACCCCTGCAACATCCAAAAGTTGAACCTATTCAGTTAGGTTTTCAATCCACAAAATGATAGGCAATAAGTGAGTCTTGTACAGACCATAATGACAAGGTAAATACGATATATTTGCTCCAAGAAAGCCAGGCCCGCAAGTCCCAACAAGAATTTTTTGCATTGATCTCACTTAGAAATGCTACTGAAGGCTTTGCCAAGACACAAGAATATTGTGCTAGCATCTACTTCACGTGAGAGTAGATTTTAAACTGTGTAAACAGTGTCCTGGCCATGAAGCAGTTATCAATTTGCCAGGCATAATTTGAGAGAAGATATCCAATTTGGAAGTCAAGAATGTTACAGACCACACTATACAAAGAAGATTTATGATCTTATTACTAGCTTTACATTTAAACAAATTTTATGGTGCTTTAAGATTGTGGCACGCAAAACTTAGAATGGTTAAACGGATAAAAAGCCTTTAATCCTGTAAGCATGCTTAATTAACTCAACAAACCTACAACATTGCATATCAAAGACAGACCATATCATCATTCACTAACCAATCCAACACTAATTTCCTCAATTTCAAACACAAAATTTGCAATCAGAATCCAATACATACACACATATATATATATACATATATACGATACAAAAGTATGCATTCAAATAAAAAATTTCAGTGCATACCACATGCTTCCGCGGTACTTAAGTGTATAGGGACCACTATCGAGCCTCCTCAAAAAATGGCTATGCACTTTGTGCCGTTGTTTCTCGCTCTGATCCAAAAGCGTCAATTCGAACAAAGCCCTGACGTCCGTGCCCTCGCTCGCCAGAGCTATGAAAAGAGACACGAACGCAGCGTTATCCTCAACGCTCTTGCCATCTGGGTAGAAATATATTGCCCATGTATAGCCACCGACAACAAAGGAATCGGACGCGACGAACTTGCCGATTCCCATGCCCTTGGCGAGAGAGTACCCATTGATTTTAAACTCGTGGCAGCCATCAACGGTCTCTGTGCACGAGGTAGAGCACGTGATCGGTGGAGGCAGCGGCGGTGACGAGCTGGGTTTCAATGCTCCATTGAAGACCTTGATTGTGCCCATCAACAATTAATGGCCGGCGGCGCGAAAAGGATCGATTTTGATGTTCTGGATGGGGAATTGTGAAGTGGGTTTGATTGAATTGGTGGGTTAGGTTGGGTTTTGGGTTGGATTCAGAATTAGGGTTTTAATTGAAGGGGGGTGAATTGGGAATTGGGGGTTTTCCGATGAATTTGGCGGGGCAATATTTGCGCTTTGGGGGAAGAGTTTGAGAATTTGAAGGTTTGGAGGGAGAGAATTGAATTGGTTTTTGGGTGATGGTGGTGGTGGTGGTGATTTGGGTTCGTGGTCGATTGACGGTGGGTGGTATGTGTAGGACGGCGGTGATTTTAATGTTATTCTGGATATTGCGTGGTGTACTGGTATTCATAACTTATAGGTTCAAGTGAGGTACGGCTTAGGAATATTATAACAAAGACCACAACTTACCCAATAGTGAAGATGAATGATGTGAAAATAAAGATTAGGATGGTTTTGTTGCTAGAAATATTTTTTTTCTCACTACCCTTAATTAATTACTGTTAGATGAGTTTAATTTTCTTCTAAACAAATAGATTAATGTATAATGCTCACCATAAATTGAGGGTGGTGAGTAAAAATGTTCTCTTAACTACTTCTTAAATAAAGAGTATTGTGTGTGTCAACAGTGGCGGACCTGTGCAGGCGCAAGGAAGTGCACATGCACCTCCGGTCGCCGGAAAAGTCCATAACAGCTGCTGGAGTTGCACCTCTGCTCAGATCAGAGATGCACGGAACTTGTTCGATGAAATGCGCAAGAGAGCTGGGTGCTGCGTTGCTGTCTGTTGCACGCTGCGCGCGTGTTTCTTTTTTTTTTTTTAATGAAGCCTGGCCAAAACAACGTCGTTTTGGACCAGGGTTTTAAAAAAAAATAAAAAATAAAAACTGAAACAGCTGGGCCATTTCGCAGGCTTCTATAGAGTTTTAGTTGGGTATTTACAATTCCTTGTTGAATTGGGTTTTGATTGGATTTTTGTAATTCCTCACTTAATTGGGTTTTTGTATTCCAATTAAAACCCAATTAAGTTTTCTTTATTTAATTGGGTTTTGAGAATTCCTTATTTAAGTGGGATTGAGAATTCTATTTGCAAAGGACCAATTTAACATCACCCAATTTCATCAAAGTGTGTATGCATTTATAAGAATCTTACGTTTTTCTTTTCCTTATTGAGTACGCCAATCCAAAGTAAGTCAGATGCATATAATTGTAGGTTAATTGTAATGTTAATTTTTTTTTTTCAATTAATTATGAATAACATTAGTATTGTTTAAATTATAAGGATGTTTAGTTGTCTTCTTTTTTTGTTTTTTTTTGTTTTTGTTTTTGGAGCTCTTAGCTTTTAAAATTTGCACCTCCGCTGAAAAATTCATGGGTCCGCCACTGTGTGTCAACATAATTAATTTACATGTCAAATATTACCATTGTATACTCGCTTTACACTTTTTGGATGTGATAATTTGATTATTCGTCGCCGTAGTAAATAGGTGAAAATAGAATTTGGTTATATTTACATATTAAGTAATGTTTAATATAGTCCTCTTGATTAGGAGCAGAGCAACACTTTGACTTGAAGTGGATGTTGCCCTCCAAATTAGGGATGCCAACGGGCCAATTCGGGGCCGGATATGGCAATACAATCCTCGTCTCCACTCCCTATCCCTCTTGCCTCGTCCCATCCCCATCCTCGTAGGGGGGCTTTCTCCCGAACCCACCCCAAATCTCTGATTTTTATTTTCTTAATAAAAATACTTATCCTACAGTATAACACTAATTTCACCTTAAACCATCAATCACATTTAATTGACTTTTAAAATTCAACCCAATGATTCACAAACATCTCAATTCAATTTGACAAAACTAAATAAATATTAAATTATATATTTATTGATTATATTATATAATAACCGTACATACTTATATAATATGTATATTTACTTAATAATAAATATATCACTTATCAGGTTGGCTTTGGGGATAGGGATAACAATACTATTCCCATTTCGTACTTGATTGGGAAATTTTAAATCCGAAGATCCCTGTACTTGCCCACGGTTTTTTCTCGAAATCTCTCCCCGTTAGGGCTGGGGACTCAACGATTCATATATAAAATTAAAATATTAAACTTTTAAAATTATTAAGAAAATATTGAGAACTCTATATTGTTAGTTTCCAAATAATAAAAAATAATTGAAAAATCAAACTTAGGATTAGGGATGACAATTTTCTCCACGTGTTAGGATCTTCGACCCTAATAGGTTGCGTATGAAGGATATAAATCAAGTACGGGGACGTGTTTGGGGAAATTTTCGAGTATAGTGTTTGGGGCGAAGCATGGATGATATTCTAATCCCCAACTGTTTTTTGGTCTAAATTCCAATCCCCAACTTGAACCCGTCCCATTTAGAATATATATATCGGTTCATAATGTGTCTTTTCCTGCACATATATTATCATCTCCTTCATCTTTCCTTCTCTTCTCATAATTTTTTTAAACGGTATCTCTGCATAGACTAACAATTTGTTTTTCTTGTTTCTGAGATCTATTTTCTCTCAAAAGGTAATTCTCCTATTTAGTCACCTCTTCCTTTTTGAAGAACCTTAATTAATTCCAGTTTTCAAAAGATTTGCCCCAAATATGCAGAAATAGAATGAGTAATTGAAAGAAGGGTCCCTAAGAGGAGGACGAGTCTTGAGCCTTCCAAGAAATAGTCAATCAAGGTTAAGTGGCTTCTAGGTGTGTCTCACAACTCCCACCAAAATATATATTCACATATTATATATTGAATTTAATAATACATGTTTTTGTAATGGGGGATGGGGAATCCCCAATTTCGAACATCAGGAGTATGAAGGTGAGATGGGAAAAAAAGGGATGAAGATGAGAATGGCATATCCATACCCGATTCGCTTTTTCATATCACCGATTCGTCTCATTGTTATTTTTATTTAGGTAATTAGCTTATGTGAAATGAAGAAACAATTGTTTTGCTATCTCCGACCAACCAGGATATGTCAAGTGAAAAAATTATCACGTATAATATACCTTAATTGACAAAGAATAAAAAGAGTGCTATCCCCTTTTCCACACAAGTGTTTCTTGATTTACCATTCACCCCCAATCACTCAAGTCTTAATAATAACAACAGTTAAGATTCTTGGGCTTTATATATAAGGTGTTTGAAATTGAATCCTAATTTCAACGAGTTCACAAAAAAACAAAAACTCCATCATCTTGGAAGAAAGCGAACCCTGTCACAAACTGTTAGGCTCTATCCAAGAAGGGAGAAAACATTAGCGAAAACCCACACCCAATCTATAACCACAGAGCTGAGATTCCATGTCCTGCATCCCCAACCTCATATAGTGCACCCTCCCCTTTCTCTTTCTCTCTCCCTCTCAATGTTTCGCAGATTCCTCACCACCTCTCTCTCTCGCACCAATCCTCCCCTCCTCCTCAACCCAAAACCACTCAACCCTAAAATCTTCACAACCCCCAATTCCCTTATCCAAACACGCCCTAACCCGAAAATCATTCTCCAATTTTCTTCGAACCCACGATTCTTCTCCCAAATGAGCGATGCTCGACGACCCGGTTCGGTTCCCATACCCAACATCGAAAAAGCCGACCGCTCCGAGCTTCTTCGTGCTCTCGAGGCCTCTCTTGGCTCAGCTTTCAGCCCTGAGCCACTCTGGCCCAATCCCAGTCCCCTGGTTATTGTCATAAGCGGTCCAAGCGGTGTGGGCAAGGACGCTGTGATAAAAAAGCTCAAGGATTTGAACGAAAACTTGCATTTTGTGGTCACGGCGACGAGCCGGGAAATGCGGCCCGGTGAAGTTCATGGTAAAGATTATTACTTTGTGAGCAAAGAGGAGTTTCTTACAATGGTTGAGAGAAATGAGCTTTTGGAATATGCATTGGTGTATGGAGACTATAAGGGTATACCAAAACAGCAGATAAGGGATTATATGGGAAAAGGGTATGACATAGTTTTGAGGGTTGACATTCAGGGTGCTCAAACTTTGAGGAGGATTCTTGGGAATTCGGCTGTTTTTATCTTTTTGATGGCAGAGAGTGAAGCCAAGCTTGTGGAGAGGTTGATTGATAGGAAAACTGAGACTAAGGAGTCTCTTCTTGTTAGAATTGCCACTGCCAGGGAGGAGGTGAAGCATGTTAACAATTTTGACTATGTTGTGGTCAATGCAGAGGGGAGGTTAGACAATGCTGTGAAGTTGGTCGAGTCCATTATCGACGCAGAGAAAGCTAAGGTCCGGCAGAGGCATTCTGTGATATAGCTTTGGCTGTAATTGAGGTATTGGGTTGAATTTTTTTATTTTTTTTTGGGAATTGTACTTGCAATTGTTACAATATTGACTGAATTAGTCTTGTTTAACAATTTCAGTTCTGTTGGTTGTAGGATGTTGTTTTCTTGTAACAATTTGAATATGAAGTTTATGACCTAGGAGAATCAACTTCTTTAAGAAGTTGCAGTTCACAATGTGTTACATCTCGTTTTGGAGTGAGCAAGATAAATAATATTTTCGTCATCGAGTCCTTTTGAACACCACATGTTAAAAAGATTTTGTTCTGGAAATTGGAAACACATTATTAACTTTATTAAAGTTATATCCTTATTGCTTTATTGTAAAGAAGGGGACTATTCACTATAGTTCATGGGTACAGCGGTAGATATGGTTGGACTTGATGCATTAATTAATGTAATGTATGTCAAGTACGAGAAAATTAGGTTCGTTGGAGTTGCTTATGTGATGAACTTTTAGTAAGCTGAGTTTGTAATGCGATAAGCATAAATAAGTGATTGTCTAGATAAAGTTAGACTTTAGCTACGACATTTTTTTTTATGCCATGCAACTCTCTAATAACCAATGTGTTCATTTCTTACCCAAAATGTTTCACTGCCTGCTGCCTCTGCTGGCTTAAATTACATTTGCAATGGTTGACTTGTCTGTTAGCCAATATTTACAGAAATCCTGTCCCTGTGTATTAGCTGAAAATTTATACAGGTGAATACTAGAGAAGGCAATTTATGTTAGCTTCGCTTATTCCCTAAATGAAATCTGGTTTTGATCTCCTTGCAATCAGGTATCACGTATGTAATAAAGGTAAACAACATCCGATCAACCTACCTATGCCCCCATCTTTTGCTTAATTGATTCTGTAGCTAAGGGGCTATTTGGTTTTGTTTGTCATTTGGAGGATGCAAAAAGTTACTGCACGATTTTGTGAAGTCTGGATCTTGTGTGTTGTAGTCATTTTTGTTAATGGCTATGGTTCAAGACTGTCACAATCTGACCACAAACATCAAACTGATGAGCAGTTGATTTTCCTAGGAATTAGATCCTGCATCATACATTACATTTATGTTTTGCAATGTGTAAATGGTTATGGTTCATGATGATGTTTAAGTGGTTAAGTTCATCATTCAATCCTACCCCTTTGTCATCTTTTTGTTTGTCTTAAATGTTTATTGATCGAGAGCTGACATGTGCTGAGTCGCTGGCATTGACTTCCGCTTCCTCTAATATTTCTTTATGCTTATCAGTCCAACTGTTATCTTAACTCTACCATTCCAAGACACCTTCAATCAAAAACACTTGAATAGAAATACTCTGACAATACAAAAGCCATTCTATAGCTTAATAATCTTCCATGCTCAATTGAGTTGTTTTTACTCTGAGCAGGAATTTTGCTAAGAGAGGGACCTGAAAATCCTAGTAATCATAGCATGTAATAAGAGACATTCTAGGAATTTGGCAATTTTCTCTATCGCACTTGTTTGGAAAATGCTGGAGAATGTTGTTGAATCAATTGATACATTAAATGGTGTATATGCTGCTATTTGTTTGCTTATTTGTGTTAACAGCTATTGCTACTATTATATCTCTTCTGGATGATAAGGATAGACATGGAAATGGTAATCCAGTTGCTTTTGTAGCTCGTCTCTTGTCCGAGTTTTCTGGAGGGCATGGAAGCATAATCAAGTGTTGCCTGCTTCAAAATTTTCTGCCAGTCCTACAGTCAAGAGATTTAGTGGAACTCCAAGGATGAATTTTTCTTGGTGTATTCTGAATTTATGCTAAAAAAGCTTTGAGATGAAATTCTTTATTTTTTAATGTCAGATATTTATTGAATTATATGTTAATACATTGGTATTCAGTATGAATGGAAGATTCATTTTGTGGGTTTAGTTGTTTAGAATTTGAAAAGAAAAGATTTGTTTCTATGAAATCGGAAATGCGCGAATTGGATTGGTAGTTCTTTAGACAGTTGCTATATCCTTGGTGCTACTGTTAGGAGGTTTGTACGCAAACTGTTGTCCAGTATATACAAGAACACCATTGCCATTGCTAAGCTGGGGAATTTGATCAGGTCGTGATCTTGCTTAGGAGGCATTTGATCAACTTGTCTAAAATATGTTCTTCTCCGCGTGCAAAGCCAAATTATCTTACTCTACCCACCTGCCTTCCTGCACCTACTACCATCGTTAAACCCACCTAAAACAATGGACTCATTCAACATCCAAAAGCATATTAAACCCACCTAAAATAGTAGGCTCCTTCAATGCCCAACTTTAAAATGTTGCTTCAAATACTCTTTTCATTCTTATTTCTCTGAAGCGATAGTCTAAACTACAAGGATGTGGAGTTTCTCACACACATACACTACCAATGTGCTAAGGAGGTTCGAACACGATACCATTGGTCTGCAAATCAAGGCTATTTTCCACTGCGCTAGACTCTGTTGGCATTTCTCTTAAATTTTATAGCAAACGTAATGTGTTCAAATGTTTTAGGCCTTGCAGGCAATTTGAGTGTGGGTTTATATGTTTAAAGACCAAGTATAACAGAATGTTATGAAAAAGTTTGCGCGTATATTGATCTGTATAAAAGGAATCAAGTTGGAGCCAATAAGCACAGGGAATTTCCTAATCATACAAGCTAAGTTAGAGCCAAAGCCAATACAGAGCTCAAATGCATCTTGCAAGCTAATTGCCTTGAAGCTACTGTCTTTTAGTTGCAGCGCAATACACTCTTTGATAGAGATTGGATGGAAAAATCGAAATAACAAAAAAAATAAAAATAAAAACTCATAATAATAATCGTGCACTCAAAAGAAATTGGAGAATTCGACCGAAAAAAAAAAAAGGAAATTGGAGAAGGGGAGGGACCCACTTGAGCCTTTAACTTGACACAAATGGACTCCATATTATCCATTTCTGCAAGCTACAACCAACTAATTTGCCAAAACTGCACATTAAAGGAATTCTTTAATAAGCCACACAAATAATAAAAAGAAGAACAAGTCAGAACTATTTTTATAAATAAAAAAAAATTAGTCTAGAGAAAGAATATGCTTTATGTAATACTACATATAGAGGAATTATGCTGGCTTAAGCATGGATATGATTAAAAATGGATTTTAAAACTGACAGGACTCAAATTTTGGTTCATCAAATGTTATAATTAACAGTGGACAAGTGGTTTAATTTGATAACATTATGTCCTTCAATTCAAATCAATCCATATCTTTGATATTGCAGATGATTAGTTGGCATAATGTAATTCCATTCGGATGTTGATCTAATAAGAGGACGACTAGGAGGAAATTATGGATTAAGAACTACTTGTACATATAAAAAGACAGAAGTCAATGTCTCTTAGGAATGACCAAAACTAAATATCTCTCAGGACAAGAGAAAAAAGAAAAAGAAAAATAGAAGTCAATATCTCGTCTCCAAGTAAATGTAGGTTAGGCCAGTTGGTCAAGACAGTGTGCCCTCCTTATTACACCCAAATTCGAACCTCCTCCTATAAATTAAAGTAGTTTACAACATAGCCCTTGTACGAAAAAAAACAAAAAACAAAAAACAAAAATCTCGTCTCCAAGCTACAATACATGGTAAAGTGGTAAAGTTGAGAGAAGAAAAACCAACCAATTTCTTCAGCAAGCACACACCCTTTCTTTCTTATTGGCTTTACTCAGAAAAAAAGTGAAAAACTGAAAAGTAACATAAAAGACACTTTTGGTTATAGCAGAAAAAAAAGGTAGGCTTTTGTGCCCTTAGTTGATTTATCAAGAAACTAATTAATGGGCTGTGGAGGCAAGCAACATGCATTAAATCAAGACAGGAGGAGGAGGAGCAAATCAAATGCCAACAAAAATAACGAACTTGAGAGGAAAATGAGGGAAACGAAAGCAATATGACGTTTACTCTTTCCTCTTCTTTTCCACAGAGTTAACGTGCTCCCCAAGCTCATTTTCCTCCTAGTTTATAAGACCACCAACCCCACATTCTGTCAAAGACAACCACACAACTTCAAAGCTGAGCCAATTGATTGAGACACAGTCATATTTCGTCTTCATCTACTTCTGCAAAACAGTAATATTTGATTGATTGATTGAGAGAGAGAGAGAGAGAGAGAGAGAGAGAGAGAGAGATCTAGTAGCTGCTGCTCTGAATCCAGCAACATGGTTCAGCCTAATAACTCAGCAGAAGGTGAAGGAAGCATTCATTTGCAGATTGATGAGCTCCACAGGCTCAATGAAGCCAGAAGTGCAGACAACACAATCTTTGAACCTCAGAGCAGTATTGAGAAAAGAGAGCGTAGCACTGCAACTTCTGTGGGTCCAACCACACCAGCAGTTCCTGCACCAGAAAAGAAGCTAACCCTTTTCGCTCTCCGGCTAGCTGTGCTCGAAAAAGCAGCAACCGGCCTTGGAACTCTGGGTTTCATCTGGGCAACAGTTGTTCTTCTAGGCGGTTTTGCCATCACCTTAGACCAAACAGACTTCTGGTTCATCACAATCATTTTGTTGATTGAGGGGACTAGGATATTCAGCAGAAGCCATGAACTTGAATGGCAACACCAAACCACTTGGTCTATTGCTGATGCCGGGATCAACAGTTTTCGCGCATTGAAAATCAGCTCAAGCTTCATAATTGAGAACATAAAAGCAATTTTCAAGCCTGTTCTTGCAGTTAGGAATCAAAGTCAACGCAGCAGAGACATTGCAAGGACTATTGATTCAATCACTACCAGAAATTCTGATCTTCAAGGGAAGATAGTTCGGACTTGGACGAGCTCAGAAGTCCCTCTGCTACCATATGCTCAATGGATTTTTCGTGCGAGGCATATCAGTAAGATGCTCTATTGGCTCCAGCTTCTCTCAGCATCAGCTTGTGTTGCTCTCTCATTAATGAAGCTCATCAAGCGCAACTATGGTGAGATAGAAAAAGGAGACACTGACAAGAGAAATAGGGAGTCTGCTCTGAACATTTTCTATTCATTGGCCTTGGCAGAAGCTCTGTTGTTTCTGATGGAGAAAGCTTATAGTGAGTTTATGATCAGCTATTGTAATCTGCTGGATGAGGTAAACAAGGAGTGTGATTTGGGGCCTTCAGGCTTAGTTTCAATTAAAAGGTTCTTCTATGATGCCTATTCAAGATGTGTCAATGGAAGCATTTTTGATGGCTTGAAGATGGATATGGTTACTTTTGCCATGGACTTATTGGCTTCAAATTCCTCAGATGAGCAGCTTATTGGAGCTAAAATTCTTCGCCAATTTGCAATGAAGCAGCAGTATTCAGATGATACCTTACAGAAGATTGGTATAAATATATCAGTGATAGAAAGATTGGTTGAGATACTGAATTGGACGGATCAAGAAGAAGAGGAAATCCGACGATCAGCTGCAGAAATATTGTCGAAACTGGCTGGCAAAAAGCAGAACTCCATCCGGATAGCTGGAGTTCCTGGTGCAATGGAATCAATTTCATCTCTGCTCCAAACCTGCAGAAGCTCAAGTGGTGCATCTGATGAAATCAGTGAAAAGAGAATCATTTCTGACCATGCACACTATGGATTCTTGACATTCAATCATTTAGGATTGCTTATTCTGAAGAAACTTGCCCGTGACCACGACAACTGTGGAAAGATTGGAAACACAAGGGGCCTCCTACCAAAAATCATCGATTTTACACATGCTGAAGAGAGGTTTCTGAAGGAAGAACATGGTACACCAGATGATCAGATAATGACACTGAAACGCTCCCTGCAATTGGTGAAGAGGCTTGCAAGCACAACAGGCAATACAGGAAAGAATCTAAGGAGAAATCTTTCGGAGATAGTTTTCACAATCAGCAATATCAGAGATGTTCTGAGATATGGGGAGAAACAGCCAATGCTGCAACAATTGGGCATTGAAATCTTAACCGGTCTGGCACTGGAAGAGGATGCAACTGAGAGAGTAGGTGGAACAGGTGGAGTTCTTAAGGAGTTGTTCAACATTTTCCTTAACAAGGGAATGCTGGAGAATGATAAACAAGTAATAACTAAAGCTGGAGAAGCTCTAGCTATGCTGGCATTAGAGAGCAAGAATAATTGTCAGCGTATCTTAAAACTGGGGGTACTGGAAAGCCTTGTCCAAGCTCTAGAGGTTCGATTGGTTCGTGTGAATGCTGCTAGAATCCTAAGGAATTTGTGCACTTACAGTGGCTCAAACTGTTTCCACCAGCTAAAAGGGATAACGAATGCAACGCCTATAGTAAGTGCTTTCTTGCCACAATACCTACCTGCATTTTTATTCCTCACCAACTTATGTTATGTAGGAGTAATGTTTTCTTGTCAGACACTCTAGTATATTACATTGTCAAGTCGACAACGTGAGACGATATAAATTGTGGGGCAAAGAGAAGATTTCCCATCATGTAGATTAGGAAGAGGCAGTATAGACTAGGTTTCTATTCATACTTCACCAAGATCATGATTATGGAAGACAACTTTTGATCATTTCTTATTCATTTGGCTCCCGTGCAGGTGCTCAAGGCAATCATGTCAGAAGAACACAAACTCCAGGAAGTAATGGTTGGACTAGCTGCACATGTTTTAGCATTCTTGTCTCCAGAAGAATCAAGCCTCATGTTTAAAAAAGCTGAAATTACGGAAGCAGAGGTAGCTAATGAGTTAGTCCAGATTCTGAAGAAGTACAGGCATCCACCAATTAAAGTTCCAAGAATAAGGAGGTTTGCCATAGAGCTGGCAATTTGGATGATGGAAGACAAACCAACAAATGTTCAAAATTTCAAGGATTTTGGGATGGAGAAGGAGCTGGAGTTTGTGCTAGAGACCACTGCAGAGCTTGAAAGCTTCAACATTTTCTCTGGTACTGTAGGAATGAGCAGGCACAGCACAACAATCCACTCACTGGTAGAGACTGCATTGAGGCTGCTAGCTGATGGGTAAAAACCACGCAATATGGTTGATTTAGCCCAAGTCAGTACTGCAACAATTCATTTCATAGGTGGAGATTGAAAAATCCTGTAAATATGTTTGCCTTCAAGTTAATCAGTCCACACAAAATTAAATTCTTTTATTTATTTTTTTATTTTTCGAGAAAGGTTCTTATACTTTTAAGTTAATATTACAAATGTGATTATATTATACGAACAATTGAAATTAAATTTCTAGGCCCCCTGTCACAATATTGTAGCTTTTTTTTTATTTATAAATATTTATAAAAATACCCAATCCTAGACATGTATTTATAAAAATACCCAAGCACTATTTAAACATAGAAACATACCCAAAATGGGTTTTGGGTATGTGTGTAATGATGGGTTTTGGGTATGTTTATAAATGGATTTTGAGTGTGTGTAATGATGAGTTTTGGGTATGTTTATAAAGTGTTTTGGGTGTTGGGTATTTTTATAATTTCAGCCCCAATTTTGGGTATTTTAGTGAAACTCCCTTTTTTTTTTTCCCTTGCAAATTGTTAGCTGAAGACTGTCATTTACTTCTTGGATGAATTTCAAAGAAAGTCTAAGACCATCTTTAATAAGACTTTTTCACAATCGAAATGCGAGTTGGAAAATTAAAACTGCAAGTTGGAACAAAAACATTGGGTAAGAAATTTGGACATTTCCAGGAGCATTTGAACTGAATGTCTGATAGAAAGAATCCAGGGAGAGAGAAATTTGGAATCTAATTCATCTCCTTGACCACCAAATAAACATAGGAATGTAATAGGATGATATTGAAAGATCATTTCCGACATCAATAACACCAACAGAAAATATATTCATCTGTGTTGTGAAAACTGAACGTAGAGAATCTGCAACTGAAAAACCATCTCTCTTTTTTGTTACAACTAAAAATACAACTTCACAGCACTGGTTCTATTCTTTTCCTTTTTTGTTTGTTTTTTTGTTTTTCCAGTCGAGCATTTTACAAATCATGAACCCTGACACTTTAGTTACAAGCCAAATACATCATAATGTCTAAGGAGAGAAGCAAAAAATAGAAGGAAAGAACAGTCATCTTATCGACTGTGGTTGTTTCTAAAGAAGTTAAAATCCCAACGACGAATCAAACCATCCATGACATTGCTTGCAGGGTTTTTTACAACCGTTACTGTGGCTGTTGTGTTAGCTGACATGTCAGAATCTGAGGTGCTTTGGATGCTTGCTGGTGGTGTATCACTTTGGGTAGATGGCCCGGAGCTTCCCAAATCCATTATGGATGGAGGAGTTTGCAATGCAGGTTCTGTAGATGGAACTTTCGTGCGAGTTTGATCCTCAGGTCTTGAATCATGGGCTTCAACTACTGAAGTACAAGTGGATTCTGTTTTCAAAGACCCATGGTGCCCAACCGATGTGGAAGTGGATTCTGTCTCCAACAGCTCTCGCTGCTCTGCAGGAGAGGCATCATCCAGCCGGTCATCCTTTTGGGACAACTTTGAATCAGGGGTATCCCCTGGTGGTTGCTCTTCTGCTTGTGGGCATCTCATTTCTAAGTCTTTTAGTGACAAGATCACTGCTTCCATGAACATCTGAAAATTTGGACGAGTTAAACGTTAATGCAACAAATTCATCAGCCATTCAAAGAAGTCCTGGATCTAGAATTCATCCCAGTTATGACTCACCCTTTCTTCCTCATCCACATCACTAGGAAAACCTGCCAGGTCATCAAGTTGGTATTCTACATATTGATCATCGTCCATTGTGGTTGGAACATGGGGTTCACAAGGATGGCCGTTTGAGAATTCAAAGCTAATCATATCAGAAGATGATGGACAAAGATCATTATCAGCTTTTCCATCCTGTACCACCATGCATTGTCAAGACATATAATTCTGTTAGCTTTCTAGTAAATAGATCGAACCAGACAAGAAGACTTAGAACTATTCAGGCACCATTACACCAGAAAATTTGAGACCCACCAGGCTCATCATGTACCAATCGGTCACAACTCACAAGTTTCACCTATGGTGCCACATAGTTTTTTTATTTTAAAATTATTAATTTGAGAAAATATTTCAGAAAACTGATCAAGCAATCAGGCATACACCATGTTACCACTTCATGTTAATTACGAGGAATAAAATTTGGGACTTTGGAAGCAATTTAACAAGAGAAAAGGCAAGATACCTTGGATTCAGATTGGTCATCTTTAGATGAAATACCAGAAGGAACCTGAGACAAAATCAAATACCGAAAGAAAAAGAAAATTATTTAATATACATGGAGAACCCAAACTGCCAATTATTACCCTTCTAAATTCATGTGTGTGTGTGTGCGTGTCTGATGACAGGAGAGGGGAGGGGGTGATCATTGTATCATACACTAAACGTCCTTTAAAAGATTTTACGTTATTCCCACTCTTTAAAAGTGGTAAATGTCTGCAACCTCCTTATATATTGTGTACCATTTTGACATTTGGGCAACTAAAATAAAATGCAACCAATAACTAACCTCAGTCCGACTCATGGGTCTTCTCGAACGGAGCTGTCTAATGGCATCCTGTTGGCTGCTGCTCGTTGCTGGTTCTGCAGGTAACAACAATCAATAGGAGATTGAGTAAGAAAGAAGTTGCCCAATAAAGATCCTGTCACAAATCAGCACTTAAGAAGTTAAAGAGACAATAAGGTACTTCAGTCATGCCTTTAGAAGCAGTTGAACGTCCATTATCATAATTAACTTCATGCACACTTCTCCAACTACCCTGCAGGTAAAGCAGTCAACATTCAAGAAGGGCTGTGAATGAAAAATCTAGCAATATACAATAGGAACTTACAGCCGGATGAATTGCAGTTATTTTACCTTACCAAAGTTATCGTGCAGAGTGTCAAAAAAAGTTCCCCCAACCTCATCCTCCGGGGGTTGCAAAACATTGTGGAAAAAGATATTTATCGAATCAAAGTAGAATTGAGGTCGTGGAGAATTGTGATCTCCCTCAAATTTGATGATATTTTTGTCTCCCTGCAAAAGTTTACATTATATGACAAGCCAACATAACATTAGACACCTAGAGTTCCAGACAACAGACAGAAAAACTGAGAGAGATGCAACAGCCGTCATCCACATAAAGATATAAAGATATTCAGAAGAGAATGCTGAAAATCAGAGTATAGTAGAAGCAGGAGGCATCTCATTTTGATCAATTGGGAAGGGGGGAATCGAACTTGGAACTTCTTCCAACATTGGGAAGAGAAATACCACTAGACCATGCATAATGAATTGAAGAAGCAATTCATAAAATATACCAGGAAATCATTAACCAACAAGCTCAATTTCAAAAGTGTGCAAAGAGTTTCCCCAATATTTACTTACTAAACTCCTTAGACACCACAGAGAATTGAAAGTTCTTATTTGTTTCAATTCCATGTAAACGTTGTATGAGAAGCAGCATTTGGCCATAAGATGCATGCCAGCATGTAAATCATGTCAAAATTATTGTAACAGCATCATGGATATTTACCATATAAGCCTCAAATATACGATCTGAATGATGGGGTTGTATAAAATCATCATCAATGGCATGGCCAAACAAAGCTGGAACAAAGCAAGAGTTTGCCACCTACAAAATGAAAAAAAAAGAGAGATTATTGATCATTTTTCCAACATCAATTTCCTGCATCTGCAATTACTATAATAACCAGTGCAAAAATAGGCACAGGGATGTCGCCAGAAACTTTTGCTGTATAAGATAAACTCCAATTGTGTGAAAAATCATAATGACGAGAAACAAAGAACATAAATGTGTGTTTTCTATTCCAATGTGTTTACCTTAATGGTGTTCAGATTCGTTATGTCAAATTTAGCCTTTTTCTGGATAGCTCTTCGCATGTATTGGATTGCAAACTTCACCTAAAATAAACAAAAAATAACAGTCATGACTGGGGTTCCTTGCAGTCAATTGGTTAGCCTTCTCAAAAGAAAAAAAAAAGGTAGTCTCAAAAACTGATAAACAAAAGAACTTCATTGCTCAATATGGGCAAAAACTGATAACGAACATCAGAAAAGGCTCTAATTTGTAGCAATTTATTCCCCAGTACGCACCAAAAACACAGCTGCAATATCCCAAATAATCAGACATATTAGGACCTACTTACAGTGAACTTTGGTAAACGGATTTTGTAGGTGTCCACCAGTTCCATCATCAAATCAACCAAATCAGAGAACGGACTGTCAAGAACCATTCCTGCTATTGAAGGATCCTCAGCTCCATACAAAAGACTGCCAAATATGTATATTGTTAATGGCAGATAAACATGGCCAAACAACCGCAGGAGGCTAAGTAAATCAGCAAAGGCAAAGTTAGAGCGCTGCACGATAACAATATGGAATTCAAACCTGCCATGGCCACAGATTTCTAAAGCGTACCGGATAGCAACTATATGCACACACCAAACAAAAGCATGTCTGCTCGACAGATATATGGTCCAAAAGCTATGAACTAAATAAGCAGCTGATCATGTACATAAATACATTAAGTACAGAATTGTTTATGAACAAAGCACAAGAATTGAACATGGTAATGAGCAAATCTTAACTTCTTGATCCTCAAATAATAACTTACTCTCCAAAGATCTAATTATTTGTGCCGACCATACATCTACTTTCTTATATTGTTGATATGTTAATACATTTTATCCACCATCATACATCTGCCTACTTCCTTAGGTTTTGAGACAACGTTTGCATGTGGGCAAATACATAACAGCAAAACTTCTCAGAAACTCAGGGGAAGACACCAGACATATCATAAGATTTTAGATTTGCTAACTTATTGGGCCATACAGGAACTGAACACTTGAACCAAAAGCTGCAAAACCTATCTTGAATGGCTAGTTCTGAGTCCTATATTAGGTTTACAAGTGCAATAACAAAACTATGGCTGGTCTACCAAATTTTGTCTTAGAAAGTTAAATAAAAATTCGAGAGTTTAGTAAACATCAGAGACTATGGGACTGCTAGAACAACATGAACCAATGACTCACGGATAACATAACAATTCCAAGTTACACTAAAAATAGAAAACTGATCTTTATTTGCTTTTTTAACCTTCGATGCAAGTATGGAAAGATCTCCTCCGTCTGCATTCAAAAAATGCAAACTTAACATAGAGATATAAGTGAATGAGCAAAACCTAGTAACAGCACCCATTGAACGGCCCCACAAACCAATCAAAGAGACATTTCCATCTGCTCGCAAATAATCAACCACAGTCCTCAGGTCGTCCTTCTGAAAAACAGTTAAGAATGTCAGATGTCAATTCTCATGATGCACAATAGTAACTACATGCATAAAGGTGATCCAGTGCATCAGGAGCCAAAGGGAAAATGTCATGATTTTGTTGATAGAGAAGTTCAGGCATTTATCGTCATGTAGATGGTTTTGATAGATCGAGAAAAACTTAGGAAATGCCTTCAATGGATGTATTGACTTGAATTTGGATACTCACTGGACCAATTATTAAAGATACCAAATAACATGATGGTACGCGGAGTGTTTAAGTAAACAAGCTGGAGATAATGTGGATTAAACATAATACCACATTTGTAGTCTAGTCTTTAGATAATGAATTTGTCTTCAATAGATACTGAGCACTTACTTCATTCCACCCTAAAGTGACGTGCTCTCCTCCTGAGAGTCCGGATCCTGAGAAATCAAGAGTGAAAACTGTAATATTTGAAGGCAGCAAAATAATAGCTGCTTCACTGGCGTCAGCCCTGCACCCACTGTCAACAAAATATGCTGCAGTCAGTCAAGTTAAAATCTATGGAGGAAAAAAAAGGGCATAAAACATCATTTAGATGAGCACAGGCACATAACTACCATATACTTAAGTGATAACTAGCTACGAAGTATGAAGTGGCCATGGAAGCGTAAATTTTGGTTGATCATCTACTGGTCTGCAATAATATAGGCTGGAAAAGGATATGTGCAGCAAATATCAATCATGTAACTCTGAAAGTATTTTTACAAATTTAACTGGCAGTACAAATGATCGAAGAATTAAGATTTAATTGCATATTCACACATGGGACATGTGCAACAAATATCAATAGGGCTATTTCCAGGGGACCTTCCAATGCTATAGCCTATCTATCTAAAGACAACTAGCATTTCTCTTTTTGTATGTAAATACAATTATACAACCTTAAAAAAATGCCACAATTTTTTATTTTATTCTACTACAGTAAATCATTCCAGGAATAAGATGGGGAGTGGACGTATTCTTTCAGACACAAATATAATATGACATTTTGAAACATTGAAAATTGCAAGGCTGCCACAGTGATCACTAAGAATAGACATCATTCCCATACCTTAGGGTTTTTTTTAAAAAAAACCAAAGGAAACAATGGCCTTCAGTAATTATTGAAATTATGATGCCCACTACTTCATTATTGAGATACCATTAACAATCAAGGAACCCCACCTTCTTGGAGAAGACTAAGGCCATTTAGATTTAGATTTTTTTAATTTTAGAAGAATTAAGGCCATTTAGAAATTGATTCATTAATAGTTACCTAAATGAAATCCATTTCTGTAAATCACAAGGAAGACAATCTTATAGTTGACTACTCAATTTTAATTTAAAATCTCATTCTTCCAAGTTCTGAAATGTGAGAAATACTGTAAACTCTGTATGAAATCCCCTTGCAACAAACATCATCAAGCATAAGTTTCAGTTATACTCACCTGTTTCCGTGACAGTATATTACACAAGGCAAAGGCTTTTCTTCAGGACTAACAATGGGCATGTAATGACTGCACTTGAGGACATCACCCCGGCTGTTTTTCACCTGCAGGATTTTCAAAAGGATGACAACCACATGGAATCAAGTTATAGGCAGACATAAATTGAACATCACTTACATAAAAGTTTTCGAGACAAGCAAACACCAGAGTTGTATTGATTAGAAAGTTAAGACAAGCATCTCTTACATGTTGCATTCCAAAGGAGAAGAAGAACAAGAACAAAATACTTAAAGAAATTAACCGGAACTACTTATACAAAAGGTCATGGCTGTCTCAACAGCATTTCCCCATTTTTCAATGCTTCATGAACACTACATGAGATGCACTTCTCACAACCTAAAATAGGTGATAAGTTAGCTAGGGTTGACCAAAATTTGTCAGACCTGTATTTGACACAGGCAGTTCTGTACCCCATGGTTGGGCCGGACAAAAAAATCTGCTTTGGCCATAAGTAGCAGGTTTAGCACTGCACTGCACCTTCCACCCAACCACACCTTGACTAACACTTTCTTCAATTTTACTCAACAAAAAAGTTAAATAAAAAAACTATGCATATGTTCTGAATTAAGAATTTCCAGAGTTGAACCCCACAATTGTACCATCTGTTTCTGTACTATAGTGCATTTCCAGCAATGGGAAGAAAAGCTTATATATTCAGAAGGTAAAATAAAATACTAATCTACCTTCCTCAGACATTAAAAAAAATGGAAGCTTACCTCCACATCTTTTCTTTGGTACCATTTCCCTTTCAATATGAACTCTTCATCCAATAAATCATTTTTTTGGTCGTATTCAGCCCTGAAACCAAACATGGATAAACTCATAATTTCTTCAAATAATTAAAAATTACTTAAGTTTCTATCTCTAAAGGAAAAATAAATCATTTAAATTTCAACAATTTCGTATGGTATCAAGTTCGACAAATTAATTGCCCATAACTAAAATTTATACCAGAATAAACTGGGAAAGAGAAAAACTGAAATTAAAATGTCTTGCTTTCCCACATATGAAGAAGAAAAAAAGGTTCAACTCCAGCTCTACCACCGAAAAGCAATATTTTGCTCTGCTTAGTTTGAGAAGATACTAATCAAATCAACTATCAATCATATGCTTCATATTCTAATTCTTTATATTCAACAAAAGTAAGGAAAAAATTGGAAAAAAGCTGAATTCTACAAGAACGAATAGTTTAATTGGGCTTAGTTAAATAAAGGGTTTCATTTTCCTACAGACCCACATGGGAAAGTAACTAAGATTCAAAATTTCAGCTTCCAATTCATATTTCTCAGAACATAAACAAAAACCCATCAAGAATTCAATCTCAAAAGCAAGAACAGAATCTCACAGATAAAGAAAGAGCTAGAAAGTAAGAGAGGGTTAGAGGGTATTGTTACCTGGGAGGCCGAATAATAAAGTTGACAAGCTGCTCCATAGATTCAAAATGATCTTCCCCTGAGCTGTAAGCTGTTCTTCAACAATTTTAACTTCTTTCAGCAGATACTCATACAATAAATAATATAATATGATTAAATTACACAAAAGTAATACCAGAAAAAGAACTTGGTGGGTGATCACAAATTGCTCAGACCAATAAGAAACAAGAAGAAGAAAAAGAAGAAGAAGAAAGACCGGCCTATGCTGTTGGTGGGGGGTAATATCAGGCTGGTGGTGCCTAGAATTTGTGTGTTGTTTCCTTGCAAACAAGAACAAAAGCTTGAGTATTTTATTATTTGCTTGCTTCTTCCGAGTCCCGACGCATGTCTCTCTCTTGCCTCTCTGGCTCTTCTTCCTTTTTTTCGCCCAACCTCTCTGGCTCTTCGCACGTGTTACGTGTATGCCTCCATTTCAGAGCTGGCCCGGCCTCAGGTCGGGTTTACGGATCTGTATTCGGGTTGGCGTGCTAATATGTATAAAATGCATCAAAATCGTACATGAATAGAAATCAATGGTACTCTTGGTTTTATATTGAGTTTTAATTTCAAGAATAAAATAATGAAAGTTGTTATTGACATTTAAAAATAGTTATCTCATTTTCTTTTGGGGTAAGTGGTAATGGAAAGACATACATAATGGGTTATTTTTAATTATCAATAATAATTCTTAAAATAGTGCGTATTGAATCTACACATTACGCTAATTGTATTTTTTAAATAATTCTTAAACGCAATGTACATGAACTATTACTCTAATTTTGGATCTCATCTCATTTCATATCTTATTTAGCACAAAACATGTCACCTTATCTTATAGGATAATATTTAAACAATTTTATGAATGTTTATGTGCTAGGGTGGTATGGCTTGGACCTCTAATTTCTATCCCAATGAAAGGAAATAAACAAATACAAACCTAGCGTATTTGAGAACATATTTGTGTATTTTTGAATGGCGTATAGAAAAAGGGACACACATGCAAAACAAAAAAACAAAAAAAAACAAAAATCCAAGTTAGTGGGCTTCAAGGGCAGCCTCTCATTTGCATCAAAGGTTGAATAGATAAAGCAAAACAGGTTATGATAATGACGATGGAGCTTTCATGGAAACTCATGATGTGAAGCAGCACCCACCTTACCAAATGGTGTTCCACTCGTATTATACCGGCACTTGTGTCAGCAACACAATAAGGATCATTCATTTCATTTGCCTTAAGCAATGGGCAACCAACCACACTAATTCCTAAAGTGACATTTGTTCAACTTCATTCCTTTACCTCTCCCAAAAGAGGAAGCCTATACAGCAGCAAATGAAGGCATGCCAATTCCATTAGGGGATACAAATATTCTCATGTCCATGTTCAGACAACAAGAAAGATTTGTGCTTTGTATTGGGTTCTCCCATTTTAAATAAATAACACACAAATAAAGTATAGAGTGAATAAGATACTCATTAGCTGAGCTTGACATATTGATTATTCTGGAAAATAAAAAATTTTGAAAATGAAATTATTATAATAAAGGAAGATTAAGAAATGGGTGTTGTCTGTAATCATGCTGCATTGAAGTGATGTCATGATCATAAACAATAAGTCTTCTTGGTAGCCCATCAACTGACCTAGTTTGTTGGATTCTCGAACCTTGGGTTTGTCAAAGCCTTAAATTGGATTATGCAGATGAAGAATTTGTATGTAAAATGTGAGGTTGTCAACGTGGTCTAGTTCAATAGAAAATGGTCTTAACTTGCAGACTTGAGGTCTCATGTTCGGAATCTTACAACATTGTAGTTGTGTGTGTGTAAGAAATTCACCTTCCTTTTAGTTTAGATAATCGCTTATACTAAAAAAATAAGTGAAGCCATGTAAGTTGTTGAGAGGCTGAGGTTAGGTTACCGTAGAGGTAAAGTCACTTGCCTCTTTTCAAAGACCTGCTGCCATTGGGTCATGGAGACTAACCAAATAATGTACCAGCCACCAAAAAGAGGATACAATTGAAGGCAAGAAGCCAACAAAGACAAGGGTCCAATTTTGCATCCAATTAATTATTATGAGCTTTAAGTTAACCAACCATAGAGGTGGATAACAACAGCTGGGTGTACACTTTGTATTCATGAGACTTGTAGTTTTTCTTTATTTTTTTTAACAAGGTGATCATATTGCATTGGGGCCCATTTGGAACTAGACCTGCCATTGAACATTTTGGTATACAAAATTTACGCATAATATGTGAAAATTTGGGCCTAGACCAAGACCTATCACATTGACACTATAGTGATTTTCCAAAATGTTTTTCTTATAATGAGGAATTTTGATTTTATCATGTATATTATTTTTTAGGGCCTATTTTTAAATACAAGTAATATTAAGAAATGAGAAATTTGAACATAGGACCTTGAATGCATTAGTTAATGCTTTTGCCAATTGAGCTACAAGCCCCTTGCATTTTTAGTATATACTTTAATTTGAACAATAATCTTGAACATTTTCACATCATAGCAATGCTAGCTTTTGTCAAATTTGCATTTTTTGGGGGGCTAGAGTTAGGAGAAATACTTGTGGGAAGTGCTATCTCCGGTCAATCACACTATGCCACTCGTGATAATTTTTCCACATTGCAATCTATAATTGGTCTGGAATAGCAAAACAGTGCTATCCCCATTTCAAACAAGTTTTTATACAAAATTAGGTGTACTTCATCGAAGAAAAGAAACACAATACAAAAACAGTACAAAGTCAACATGAAGGATCATAATGAAAATGGCATGAACAAACAAAAAGCCCAATATCCACAACCATTTGAGCTAAAATTTTAGTTAAACTGCCGGTGCCCCACTAATACAGTGATAAGAAGCTTTGTCTCCACCAAATAGTCCTGAATTCGAAGACTGGCATTGTAAAGTGTGTGTGAGTTTGCACCCACTCCCCCTCCCTCTCCCTAACTATTGGCAAAAAAAACTTTAGTTAAACTATTAGGAGCCCCATATTCTGAACCGTTCTCTACTCTTAAAATATGCCGTACAAAAATTATAGAGCATTTTTGAGAGATTGCAGATGCTTAGTTAAGAGATTCTGCACACAAAGCTTAGCTGGAGAGCATGTGAAAATCTGAGCCAGGGAATAGTAGATGAGCTATTCAACTGACATTTGAAATATGCCTCTCAAATCTCTAAATATGAGACACCATATCTTGTGGTCCCAAAAGTGGCAATATAATGTCCTTTTCTCCACCAAGCATTTCGTTGCACATAATTACATCTTACTATTAATGTATATATTAAACATGCATCATTTTTTTTTTGGTCAGAAATTTCAAACATGCATCTTACAACTCAATTGTCGGTCCATGCAATGAAAAATACAAAAATTAAATACGAGTTTAGCATCTATTTTCATCGAAGATTGTTGAGTTGTACCTTCTTCACACAATTATATAATGTTTCTTTTGAAGCAAGACCCCAAGATCACTTTCTTCGACCCATCATAGTCTAAAGTAATATCTTTTTGTGTTTTGATGACAGAATCATGACAGAAGTGAGAGGATAGCAGATTAGTACAGTGAGAGTAAAGGAATCCAAGTTTCAAAAAAAAAGAAAAAAAAAGAAAAAGAAAAAAGAGAAGAAATTCAAGCCATGACTTTCTTGTTCTATATTACCTTGACTAGCATTAAAACCATAGTTTATTTCCTTACACGTATGCACATCATAAGTTTCACATATATATTCTCTTTCTTTGTGCTAAGTCGGGGGAGAAAGAAAGAAAGAAAGACTAGGAAATTTTATAAACCTTATATTACTAATCCAAGCTTCTCTTGGAGCCTCTTAGGGACCAAAAACTGTTTTCCTCCACACATCCACACCCCTATCTGCTAAGGAAAGGCCAACAAATCTTTTGCCCATCACCCATTATTTTATATAAAAACCCCACACCAAATTCCTCATCTACTCTCTCTCTCTTTCTTTCTCCCTCTCTCTCCCCTCTCACTCAGCTCTGAGCAGTTCCAGCAGAACCCAGTTTCAGCTTTGCTGTTTCCAGCCATTTTGCAGCAGTGATCAGGTAAGTTTTTCTCTTTTGTGCCAACTTCATCATCCATCGTATTTTTTGCTTGTATGAGGGAACAATGGGGAAGTAGAAAGTAGTGAACTTTTTAATTAATGGGTGATGGGTTAGTCAAGCATTCAGTCAAAAGTAGCAATGCCTGACATAATTGATGATTTGATCAACCTCTTGCCTGAACCTGACACAGTGGTGCAAAATTTTCACAGATGGGTAGATTTATATATAGTATATTTTCTTTCTTTTTAAAAATACCAAGTGGTGAGCTGAGTATTTTTTTCCTTAATATCTAATTAGATTATTTTCCTTCTTTGCTGAAATTTTTGAGTTGGAGTGAACCAACCTCCCATTTTAGACAAAGAAAAAGAGTTGAGGGCCTTTTCGTCATTTAGTACAAGTGCCCCTTAAGTTTGTTCTCAAGAAGTCATGGTCCACATGATACGAGTCATGGTTGGACAATATAACTACACCCACTTGCCCGTCTAATTATTAATTAACAATGTCAACTCCAAACCCGCTAGTGCAGTGACTTGGAGCAATTGCTCCCCCAAGAAAAGGTCATGAATTCGAGTCCTAGTATTCGGGTAATGTGTGTAAGTTTAATATACTATCACCTCTCTCAATAGGAAAGGTTCTCAAAATAAAATAAAAAAACAATGTCAACTGCGCCTTTTTTATTTCTTACAATAATTCCTTCCCACTTGTCCTCAATAATATCAAAGTTGACTTCTTTAACTTTTCCATTTTTTTGGGGTTACATTTAAAACCAAATGGTCCAAACCAAACTGATCCATATACCATTGAATCAAGTGGATATGATATCCGAAATTGATATGGATATTAAACATGTATTTGATTAAACCATGACTCATTCAACCAAAAGAGAGAAAAAAAAAATCCCACAAGATGTTAATCATGCTAAAAACAATTTGGTGGTAAGGATAAGAAACCAATGCATTAAAAAGTGATTAATATAGAATTGGATTTAGAAAGAATAGGTAATGTATTCATACCAAAAAACAAATAAAGGAGAGATCAGGCGGTTGATTCAATGAATTTCATAGTTAAATTGTACAATAACTAGAAAACACTTGGCCTTGTTATAAGAGGCAGGGTTTGAAGTTGAACCCAACCAGTTGCTTGCTTTAAAAATCTGGGACTTTATATCCCAGAAGAAGATAAAGAGATGTGCCATCTGTAACTGCAGTTATAGTAATTGCAGTTTTATTAGGTATGCAGTGATTGTAAGTGCCAATATTGAATATCATGAAGATTTATCATTTGATTCTTGTTGCAGAAACACATGAAACTTGTGTTTTCTTAGTTTGAGCTGTTTAAATCTTGATGTTAAGATGCCTTGATGCATTTTCTTAGAACTTAAAATCCTTGCTGATGTCTTAACCTATTTTTCAGTGAGGATTAGGCCAAAATGGCACAGATTTTGGCACCCACTTCACAATGGCAGATGAGAATTACAAAGGGCTCCACCACTGCTAGTCCTATGACAGCAAAGATGTGGAGTTCTCTATTGTTGAAACAGAACAAGAGAGGACCAACCAAGAGCTCTGCTAAGTTTAGAGTGCTTGCCGTCAAGTCTGAAGGTTATACCATAAACAGGCTGGAAGGTTTACTGAATTTGGACCTTACTCCATTTACTGACAGGATTATTGCTGAGTACATTTGGTATGTCTCTTCTTCTCTGTTAACATCTGAAATTCATAATGCACGTTAGCACTTGCAAACTAACCACAACCGAAAGCGATTATGATTAAATTATGAGGTTTTGGTTTGAAAGTTGGCTTATTTAGGCAGTCATTTTGTTTAATCTTTGATATCGTGGCAGGTGATAGCTTATAAGTGGCACTTTTGCCATTAATTTCCCATTCAGTTCACCTCCAAAACATATTTTGATGTAATACTATTTTGAAACAGGATTGGAGGTTCAGGGGTTGATGTCCGTAGCAAGTCAAGGGTATGATAAATTTCCATGGACTTTTAAATTTTAACTTTAACGTTTGATTATTCTCATGCATATATTCGTTTAAAAATTTCAGACAATATCAAAGCCTGTTGAACATCCGTCTGAGCTTCCCAAGTGGAACTATGATGGATCAAGTACCGGGCAAGCACCGGGTGAAGACAGTGAAGTAATCTTATAGTAAGATCTTGAGAAACAAATTACACTTATGGTTGTATCTCTTCATTGTTAAACCATGAAATTGATATAACTTCTATTTTCCAGCCCTCAAGCAATCTTTAAGGACCCTTTCCGTGGTGGCAACAATATATTGGTAGGCATCATACAAGTTCTGACAATTACAAAAATATTGCAATATAATCAGAAAATTTTGTATATAGATATTAGTACTATATTGTCCAGTGAAACTAAACACATAAACTTAATTGACATCATCCTATGTGCTTCATAAAGGTGATTTGTGATGCATACACACCACAAGGCGAGCCTATCCCAACAAACAAACGCGCCAGGGCTGCTGAGATTTTCGCGAACCAGAAGGTTATAGATGAAGTTCCATGGTAATTTCTCCTTCAATAATTTAGTCTTAGTTTTATTGTGTGTGCCTGCGTGTCTGCTCAGTGATTTGAACTAATTTTTTTATTCTCTCTTTTGTATTAATATATCTTTATGTATATTAATGTATTTTGTACCTATTACATAATCTATGATTTACATATTTGGATTCAGAGAATCCTGCTAATCTTGACTATTCTTCTCAGGTATGGGATAGAGCAAGAGTACACATTACTTCAAACCGATGTGAAATGGCCTTTAGGTTGGCCAGTTGGAGGCTATCCTGGTCCTCAGGTTGTTATTCTGTTTGCAAGTATCTGTCAGTTCAGCCTAAATATATTAATTGCTAGTCATTGATAGATTGTCTTATAAAATCATTCACCATGAGTAAGTACTGAGAAATAAAGCATTTCTATAGGGTCCCTATTACTGTGGTGCTGGTGCAGACAAGTCATTTGGCCGTGACATATCAGATGCTCATTACAAGGCTTGCCTATATGCTGGAATTAACATCAGTGGGACCAATGGGGAGGTTATGCCTGGCCAGGTTTTCCTCTCCCCCTTCTCTATCTTGTCCTGCTTTTGGTTCTGGATTCAAGTATTGTGGTTACCTTGCTTCATCCGTCGTTAACAATTATTGGTTTTATCATGCAGTGGGAGTATCAAGTTGGTCCTAGTGTGGGAATCGAAGCTGGAGATCATATATGGGCTTCAAGATACATTCTTGAGGTAACTTATCCCAATCTATTCTTGGACATGTAAAGACTATAAAAATCACTTCAATGAAGAAAGAAAACAATGGCTACCAATTATCTCAACATTTGTTTGGTACCAGCAGTGCACATCTTGTAATTCCCACTGGAATTTCTTCGTACTCATCCCTAAACTCTGTGGCAGTTTTGTAACTGAATGGTATCATTCAACTGGTGTTGGTGTGTTGGTGCTCCTATGATTGACTAAAATATTGTTTTTCCCCTACCCTGACAGAGAATCACTGAACAAGCTGGTGTTGTTCTCACTCTTGATCCAAAACCAATAGAGGTAATATAGTTTTTACCATATACCAAAATTTTCAGTGTATATGTGTAGATGAATGAACATGTCTATTTTGCATGACAGGGTGACTGGAATGGTGCAGGATGCCACACAAATTACAGGTATTTATTTGGACAATATAATATTTTGATGAAATCGGACATATATGTATATAGTTGGGTAGTATGCTACAACTGTTAGGAAAATATTGAATAATCATTGCTTTCACAGTACAAAGAGCATGAGGGAAGAAGGTGGCTTTGAAGTTATTAAAAAGGCAATTTTGAATCTGTCGCTTCGCCACACAGATCATATTGGTGCCTATGGAGAAGGAAATGAGAGAAGGTTGACAGGAAAGCATGAAACAGCCAGCATTAACACATTTTCTTGGGTATGCCCTAAAAAATTGCTAGCTGTTTGTATTGATTTTTTATTTTAAAGAGCAAGAATTGTTTTGCCATTATAATTTGTTATTAAATTCTCATTAACTTGAACTTGTAGGGAGTGGCTAATCGTGGTTGCTCAATCCGTGTTGGTCGTGAAACTGAGAAGCAAGGAAAAGGTACCACTACCACTTTCAGCATTATTATCTTAGCCTTTTTCCAAGACTGATGAAATGTTAAATTTCGCTCCTTTCTTTTTATGCTTCCAAGATGGCCTGTTGGCTGTTATACATATGATTTTCCAGAGGGGAGGAAAACAGTTTCCAACTTTTTTACCAAGGTCACAGCATATATTACACTTAAGTACATAATACTTAGACCAAACATATTGAAAATATGCATGACTCTTTTGTTTTGTTTTGTTTTTTTACTTATTTATACAAGCGATATTCTACTTTAATCTAATCTAAACTATTGGGAGGGGGATTCGAACTCGGGTGCAAAGTGGGAAGCACATCCGCTCTAGGCAACCTAGCTAAGGCCATGTATGCGAAAATATGCATGGCTCATGAAAAGACTATCAGCGGTTAGATGTCAGAAACGAAAGTATCCTTGAAAATGTTGTGATGAGTCCTGTGAGGAACTTTGATATTTCATGAAAACCTGTTTCTAGTATTTCAAGCTATATTGTTACGGGCATTTGCTTTCTGATATGTCATTCTATTAACAGTCTGCATCACTGAATCTCTTGATGTTGTTTTGCTCTTGTGTTAGGTTATCTGGAGGATCGGCGCCCAGCTTCAAACATGGACCCGTACATTGTGACCTCACTGCTGGCAGAAACTACATTATTGTGGGAGCCAACACTTGAGGCTGAAGCTCTTGCCGCTCAAAAGCTTGCATTGAATGTCTGAAACCAATTCGTTGAAGATAATCCACTGGGGCTCAAAACGCAGTCAATTGGGACAAAGCAGCCAAGTGTGTGAAGCATTTTCCCTCACCTTTTAAATCCTTTTGAGAAAGATCCTTTGTAAATAAAGGTCCCATGTGAGTGATTGTTCATGGCATGTTCAACTTTGTAGAATGTTTTCATTGCATTGAAGAAATTGTGTAGATCAGAGCCTTAATTAAATTATTTGACAGTTGATTGGATATTTCACTTAGCATATGAACTCTGTTAATTTAACTGTCCACCACATCACATGAGGTTTTCCATTGAATGTTCACATCCTGCACAATTTGATCTTGTTTTTGTATAACAAATCAAAACCTGGACTATTCGATCATGATGAATCAGACCGGCTGGTGTTGACATGACGCTTGCTTGCGTTGCCTACCGGTTGCAATTTTTTGTTTCCTGATAATATATACTTTTGGGATGAGTTATAAGACAAGGTATTGGAAGCTAAAGAAAATTCCTTTCCTCTCTGTTGATTGTTTTGTACAGTGAGAGCTTATAACAATTCTGGGCAGTGAGAGCACCCTCTAGCTAGGCCTCTAAAATAACTGAAACCTGAAACTGAATACATGAAGATTGAGGCAAGAATAATGTATATAATACTCCTGCCAGCCAAAAAAGCATGAAAACATAGAAAAAGGAAAACTTTATTCTTCATAATTTTTGGTGTGCTTGGCAGGCAAAACTTTATTCCACAACAGAGCTGCCGTGCACAACTGATAATAAGCAAAGAAGCCATTTATATGATTTATTATAAACTTCTCTAAATACCCAACAAAGGATTCTTTGCCCCTTCCATGAGGCAATCCCAATAATGATGGAAAAGAATATAAGCCGTTTCTTTAAATCAAAGGCACTCATTTTAATATTCAACGATTTGTATGTACTATATAGTTCTCTCCTGTCCTGCACCTGCACCCCTACAAGTGTAGCAGCATTCAATTTTCCTCTTGCTATCTCCATACTTCAAACTTCAAGGGCCTCATGACTTCTGGAGGGCCAAAATCAGCAGCATCCATTCTCTTGATCGTCAACCTTGTTCTGTATTTTATTGTGATTGTGATTGCTTCTTGGGCTGTCAACCATGGCATCCAAAGGTCTCGTGATATAGGTAATTAGTTGCAACTTAAATTTTTTTTGTCACATCAATTATATAATCAACTAAACTTATGCAGATGAGGATTAGGCCAGTTGGCCAAGGTTCAGGGCAGTAAGTCTGCCCCTTTGCACCAAAGTTCGAATCCCCCTCCCCGTTTAGAGCAGTTTGGACTATCACTTGTATAAAAAAATAATGACTAAACTTATTACTTTGCACACATGCAGCTTCTGTTTTAACAATTCCAGCGCGAATATTTCCAATCTACTTCCCATTTGGAAACATGGCAACCGGTTTCTTTGTGATTTTCTCCCTCCTTGCTGGTGTTGTTGGCTTTGCCACCTCACTTACTGGACTTCACAACGTTGTCCAATGGGACAGCCCCAACTTGCACACAGCTGCTGCCTCTTCTCTTGGAACTTTCTCCCTCACTCTTCTTGCCATGGGGTCTCTGCCTCTCTTTTTTCCCTACTATTTTACTTTCTGGATCTCCATTTTTCTTAAATGGAACCCCATGTTCATATATATAAACTTGTTCTCCACTGTTTCTGTTTCAGATTGGCTTGTAAAGAAATTCAACTTGGTTGGACCAATTCAAACTTGGTAAGCTGATGCTCTTATTGTATAATTTTCTTTTTCCTTTCTTTATCGAACTTGGTTGGACAGGTTTGAACATTATTAATGGGTTGTGAGAGGAGCATTGTATACGTACGCCAGTCGTAACACACATTATTCTGTTGTACATGACTAATCATGATGTTGTGTGTACACAGCGTACTTTGGAGACCATAACAATAATAGTGAGTGCAACGCAGTTGTTTTCTACTTGTGCCATCCATGCTGGGGTTGAAGATGTTATTGTTCGAGACAGGAGCCACACTGGAAGAGTTTAATCCCTGCATGTTCATCTTCTACACTTCATATGTTGATGTATTATTGTTGTATCCATTACAACACAATTTGTATTCTGGGTGCTGTTTCTATTTCTACATTTTTTTTTCTCATTGTTTTTTTTTTGCGAGATTTTTAAGATGTGTGACACTTTCTTCCCTTTTTCTAATCTACCACTTGAATTCAACATACCATCTTCCTAAGCCTACTACACACATAATTTGCTTAGTGTTGTGATACCCGTTAATGGGTTGTTGTATTTGAGTTGAGCTAATTTTCACGTAATCCATTATCAAATTTACTTACAATTTTCTCACATTTAAAAAAAAAAATGTTCTTCGGCTTAGAAGTTGGTGTATAAACTAATAGTTTGTCATGATAATTGTGACATGGAGAGTTATGTCATGTAATCAACTAACATAGATGAGAGTGAAGAATAAATTGAAGAGGTTGTGAGGTTCTCCTTTTAGTAAATATTCTGGAAGAACTTTGAATTTTATTGAATAATTTGTGCGTTTACAATGATATACAACCAAAACCTTATACAACATGAATAGGAAACATGGTCTCCTACAACATTAAACTGTAAGGTCATCTCTAGCAGTGGAGGGCTAAATATAGTCCACTCATAAAATTTAGCCTACTATTTATAATTTTTAAAAGAATAATGCTAGGCTATATTTTTACCGTCTCTAACAGTGCAAGGCTAAATCATAGGCTCCTCAATATTTTATTAGTTAATTTAATTAAAGTACTATTTTAGACCTTGTTTAAAATTTATTTTAATTTAACTAAAGTACTATTTTAGACCCTGTTTAAAATTTATTTTAGAAGATAAAAATATTTTCGGATAGAATTTTTGACATTCACGAATAGGATTTAAAAAAAAAAAAAAAAATTCGGATACGATAGGATTAATTTAAAAACAACAACAACCCACCCAAGAAACTAAAACATTAATTTAAAAACAACAACCGGCTCACCTAAGAAATAATAAAATAAGATATAATCCACCCAAGAAGTGTGCCTCATTTAATCCAACATTTAGTAGCCCTTTTGGCCCAGTAACATAACATGCATAGCCCATTTACTAGAGATGAGTTTTGGGTGTGAAAGGGCCAAATGAGGATTTTGCCCTTTCTTTGAGACCTCTTAGCTATTTGTGTCCTCTAAGAGCATTTCCACCTGTGCAGGCTAACACGAGCAATAGGCCCCCCAGTCCCTAAAAACCAACTCCAGTGGTGAAGGCCAGCTCGGGCAACGAGTGGGCTCCATCAGTTTGGGGAAGTCCAAAGGCAAGACTTGCCTGAGTTTGCTGATGTCAGCATGACATCAGCAACCAATTTAAATACCCAATTTTTTTTATAAAAAAACCAAAAAATTCAATTTTTTTTAATTATATATAAATACTTAGCCATGTTCTTCACTTCTCACACCAAAACTCCATACAAATTCCTCTTCTTATATCTCATGTGAATAGTATTTGTCTTTACTTGCCATGGCAATGGGTGGAAAAGCAAAATAAAAAAGAATAGAGCAGTCACTGTTCATGTTAATAGTATTTGCCCTTACTTGCCTTTACCCTTTGCTATAGCACCATAGGTGGAAGTGCTCTAAGGAAGGACACAAAATCAAGTCCTCTGTCGACCCACAAGCTCATAATCTAATTTAAGAGGAAATTACACATTAGCACTTGAAATAAAGTTTGGGTTGAAAATTGTAAATTTCATATGGCGATAAAGACCCAAAAGAGAGGATTACTAGTTTAATATGAATAAAACTGAATTTTTTTTTCTGTCAGTTTAAATGTATTTTTTTGTCAGGTACGGAACCATTGAATTTAGATTTTTTTTTAAAATTTTTAATATAGGTGATAGTTTATTTATTAAAAAAAAAAGAGAATTTTCACACACGTTATTAAAGTACCATGATAATTCAAATTGAGACCACTAATCTAAAAATTAAGGTCATTTTCGAATGCAACAAGATTTAAATTTAGCTTAGCTAAAGAAAAGTAGATAAAAAGGAAAACGGTCCTTAGTAGACAACAGCCCGAAGCTGAAACATATCGTTTGCATTCCCGCCACTTTGGAAATTAACGAACTGCACACGAACTGTACAGAAAACATCCAAACCATCCCCCTCTTCTCCCACTCTCAACCTCATCCATGAACTTCGCGCACCGTACCATCACAACGGTCACATTCCCCTGTCTCCCACTAAACCCTAATCCCAAAACCCAAATTGCCCCAAAATTCACTCACCTGCGTTCACTGAACAAAACCCTTATACAAGTAAAGCCAAGATTAAGCCACCAAATTAGAGCCTCAGCAAGCGATAGTAGTCAAACCCCGTGGTGGGTGAACGTGTTGCCAACCAAAGCTTTCGGAGCCGAGAAATTTCTTCGGCTGATTTCAGGTGCCACCGCTAGCCCCATTTGCCAGTACGTGTCGGAACCCAGCACGTTTCTTCATTCTGTGGACCCCAGAATCAAATTGGTATGCTTGATTTTGATGGGTGTTTGTTGGTTTTTGATAATATGTGGTGGGCTTAGTGTAATTTAGTTTTCGTGTTTTTGGCGGCTTAATGGTTTGGTAATTTTAGCTGAAAAGGGATGAAATGGTGTATGGGGTTTAGATGTTGAAGACATGCAAAGATCAAATTTTAATTTTGGTTTTTGGTATTTCAGTTTGTATTTCATTTTATTGAGTTTCTACTGTGTTTGATCTGTATATGTTTCGGAAAAGATTGGTCAAAATGTTCTTCTTTTCTTCTTTTCAATTTTAAGCTGAGTATGTACAGAAAAATATGAAAGTTTACATTTTCTGGGATCGAAGACGGGCTAATTGGGCGCAGCTGTAGGTCTTTTGGATTTTAATTGTTTTAGAACATGGAACTTTAAAATGAAGAATGTTGTTCTTTTCTTGTCGTTCCTTTTTCTCTACTAAAGAGAGGGTTAGGCAACATAATGGTTTCTTTAGCATCCAAGTTTTCTTGGGGAAGTTTAGGGAGAACCACTTTGTATAGTGCAAGAAATTGCTATGGTAGTGTGTCCTTAAAACATTAAATGACAGGAGTTGAACTCCATGCATATACATACACCTCGGATCTCCAACTAGGCAGTTTCTATGATTGAGTTGATTTTTTTTTACTAAATGTGGTGACTCTCAAACGTTGTAGATGACATTTCTATTTAAACTATAAAGTAGCAAATGAGTAGAAGTAGAAACATTATATAAAATGGCAACTTTTTAGGCAAACCAAAATTTTAAAGTACAATATATAAAAGTCGAGGCTGTTTTACTTTGTCAAAATGGGCTTAAAAAATCTACTTGTAATGATATCGTTCTGCATCCTGGAGGGTTTGTCTTTTCTTAAATGTGTATTGACATCTCAGTGCTGGTAAATTTTGCATGATGAGCAGATTATGGGAAAGTGCACATGTAAGTATGTAAATTCTGTGTTATTACCTCTTTTCTTTTTAACTTTGTCGTCTTGATCCTGCAGGTTTGGCTTTTGGCTCTAGTTGTTTTACCAGCAAAGTCACGTATAATACTGCGTTTTGGATTAGTAGTATACTTGGCCGTTTTGTCAATATGGATTCTTCCAAGACATACATGGATGGTAAGTAACTAAGTACCATCCTATGAGTCAGGAGCTGGTTTTAATTCCATCAATATTAAGGTCTTTAGTATTTAATTAACAAGGTCTTAGTGATTCATCCAGTATTTTTATCTTTCTTCTTTCCTCTGAATATATAATCAATGTGATATTTTCTTGATTACAGGACCAACTGGGAAGAGTGTCTTTGATTTCTGGAATTTTATTCATTACGTTGGGGCTGGGTTCAGATGGTGTGCCACCCCTTGTTCAGTTAAGAACCCCACCTCCTGCAATGATGGGATTATCAAATCTTCCTGCATCTCTGGGAGGTTACTCATATTTAATTATGAAACTAGGGCCATTACATTTTACAAGGAAGGGGTTGTCTGTGGCAAGCACAGCTGCTTGCTTAACCTTTACTGTGAGTTGCTTCTATCTCTGCTTGGTACACTTTTTGCCTTTCATTTAATAACGATATTTTTGGATGCCCATTGATATAATCACATTATAAGCTTGTTTGGCACAAGGAGGCACAACCTTTTTATTTTTTTATTTTTACAATGGAGTGGTGTAACTCAAAACAATAGTGGCATGCTTACATTTCTTCAAAGCATACAATTGATGATAAGAAATTATGCTTACCAGACTACATGTAGGTGATTTGAATACAAAAAAGCTTTTGTTTATTCTGAGATCTAGCGTTCGTGTTTTTGTCATAAGGTTTTTCAAAGTGCGAGCCTTTGCCTGACAACCACAACCCCTGAAGAACTTGCATTTGCCTTGCGGTGGTTTATGCTCCCTTTGACACGTCTTGGTGTGCCAGTGGCTGAAATTATTCTGACCCTCATGCTTTCATTGAGGTTCATCAATCTCGTGTTTGATGAGGTACGAGGATTGGTCAATAAGATTTGTGTTCGATTATTTCAAAATTTTAAAGATGCTTTTCTTGACAGAGGATTAATGATGATTTAGTTATTAAATCTACTCATACTGACATCTACCTCTTTGGAATATTTGGTAGGTACGTAATGTTGCATTGGGGATTGTATCTCGTAGGATAAACTGGGAACAGTTGACAATGGTGGAAACACTCGATGGTAAGCTTGCGTTCTTATATGAATTTTTGTATTGTTATTTTTAATAATTGTGTTCTCTTCTTTAGCTATAAAAATAAATCTCATAGTGGGTTGAGAACATCAGTGTTATTTACTTATAGTCTCTCTGCCATATATGGATAGCTACTTCAGACTCTAAAGCTTTAGTATAGTTATCAGCTTTGGTTGATGCATCTATATGAACACCGTCTTATCAACTTTTTTGTGGATAAACTTTGTCCTTAAAAACCTATTTCCTTTTATGATTTGGATCTTATCTTGCAGTTTTCTTTGCCTACTTTCGTCGGATCTTCACAAATATCTTTAGCCATGCAGAGCAGATTTCGCAGGTTTGTGCATCAGTTTAACTTGCAAATGCTTATCTCTCTGCCCAATTGGTCTGCTGTCGCATGCGACATCTGTTGTTTAAAATGCATTGGCATTCCACAACCCTCCCCCTCCCTATCAAAACACAATGGATTAACTTCAATATAGATGCTACTTGCATAGTTATTGCGCAATTCTTTTAAGGAAAAAGTAGTTCAGTGCTTATATTTTTGGCACTAGTGGCTTTTATAAGTGCATCATACTAATTAGTCACGTGAAGGAAAAAAAGTTATTCCAGTTTTTAATGTTTTACCAACGTTATGGCTTTTACAGGCAATGATAGTCAGAGGTTTTAGAGGGGACAGCAACGCTCATAAGATTTACTTGTTGTCCGATCCATCCATTGGAACAGCAGATATCGTTTCCTTGTTAAGCCTGGTCGCTGTAATAGGTGCTTCCGTTTTGTCTGACTACTTTCTAGTATGATATGCAGTGCAAGCCATCCTTGGTAATCCTCCTTTTCTCTCTCCCTATTTTTAGGTGATAAGTTTGAATGTGTCTCTGACCACATCAAATTGTTTGACAGGTGAAAAAGATTGTTGATGATATGGTACCATATATATACGTATACGTGTCCGAACCAGCTGTTAATTTTGGTGGAACTGTATGATTAGGCTGTAGATTTTTGCAATGTACGGAGCATATTTCGTCAGCAGTTCCTACAGAGAAGTGTGGAATTTGCTCATCAAGAATGCAGGCATTGTGCAGTATTTCACCGGAAAGACCGACCAGATATGTTTCGTAGCTGTACTCTTGACCACATGCGTTCGGGCTATCCCAGCTAAACGGAAACAAATGTCGGACTAGCAGTGTGTTGTATGGTTGAAGAAAGACCTATAATCAGAGAAAGATTTAATACCGTTCAGTAACTAGAATCATTTGGTTAGAAGTGATACATAGGCAAAGTTAAAAACTTTGGATTAGCTTACCAACATAAGCGTTGCCAAGTTGACGTATGAAAAGATGATCAGATCCATCTCCCCATGAATGCACCTCTCGGTTTTACATGATTTAAGAGATATTTATAGATTTTTCTTTAGATCATGGTCCTCCTTTCTAACAATGATATCAAGTTTATTATCATTCTGCGCAATCTGGGTCTTATATGCCCCCAAACTGCGTGGATCATGAATCTTCTAATTATGCTCTAATCTAATGGTAGACTCATATTCCCTAAAAATTAACACATCCCCTATGAGATGTGCGATGTCACTTGCTTGCATTTTAGCAAGTAATGTAACAAGCAATTGAAGATAAAAGGGGAAAGTTTAGCAATGCTTCCCGAGTTATAGGTCTGCTTTTCCTACTGAACTTTCAATTTGGGTCTGAGCTCCTCTAAACTTTCAATTGGTGCTAATATCCCCCTGTCGTTAGTTATGTCAATTATTCCATCAAATTAAGGGCCATTTCCGTTCATTCAAATTAGAACTAGCTTTGACCCACTTTCAATTTGGTTTGTCACCTATAAGTTTAGGCCATTAGGCGGAGATTTGAAGCTTAATAACTCCAAGAAAATCATTTGATTTCAAAATAATTATTTAAAGGATTTTAGTGGATATTAATTATGATGATAATCTTGTAGATTTTGTCAAATTTAGGAGGATATGTTGAAGATTGAGTAGAGAGAATGAAGAGTGCAGAGAATTTGGAAGCTGCTCATATTTTCTGATTTCAACATGTTATGTTTTCTATTTCTTCTTAATCATATATACAACCAATTGCCTACCATCACTATACAAGAAAAGACACGGACTGACTAGGAAAAACAACCATAAAACAAGGTCCATAAAACAAGACTCCTCAAGACAAGGAAGTGTATAAAGTCCATAAAACAAGGACTCCTCAAGACAAGAGAGACAAGAGAGAAAGTGTGTTTCTACTTTTTGTTTCACAACTTCACAAGATGACAACTGCTAACACTCCCCCTCAAGTTGGTGCATAGATATCACCAATGCCCAACTTGATCAATGAGTTGTGGAATACTCTGCTAGAAACTACTTTTGTCAATATATCTGCCAGCTGGTCTTCTGACTTGACAAACGGAAGATGAATTTCTTTGTTTTCAAGTTTTTCTTTAATGAAGTGTCGATCCACTTCAACATGTTTAGTGCGATCATGTTGGATTGGATTGTGTGCAATGGATAATGTAGCCTTGTTATCACACTGTAGATGCATTCCTAATGTAGGTGCATATCCAATCTCTGTAAGCAGTCTTTTTAACCAAAGGAGTTCGCAAATTCCTTTGGTCATTCCTCTGAATTCGGCTTCTGCACTAGATAAGGCAATGACATTCTGCTTCTTGCTTCTCCAAGTAACCAAGTTACCTCCTACAAATGTGAAGTAACCTGATGTTGATCGTCTATCAGTGACGTTTCCTGCCCAATCTGCATCTGTATAGCCACTGATATTTAGATGACCATTTTTAGAGAACATAAGTCATTTTCCTGGTGCTGACTTCAAATACTTAAGAATTCGAAGAACCGCATCCATATGATCTTCACTTGGACAATGCATAAACTGATGTTGCATTCCTAAAAGGACACAATTTAATGTGCAAACAACCAATTAAAAATACCCGCAAGTGCACGAATCTATCGAAGTATAGATTGTATAAGTACGGGGTCGATCCCACGAAGAACTTGTCGGTTGTCTATAAGTTCTAATTCGAGTACAAAAAGAACATTTAACTAACACACCACAATGCACAAATGAAAATTTTAAACTAAAAAGAAATATAAAAGAAACAAACAAAACAAAACAAAAAAAAAAAAAGAATTGTGCTGTGAACAGTGACCAGCGACCGGTCGTTTGTTAAGAGCGACCGGTCGTTTTTTTTTTGTCTGGCGACCGGTCGTGAGGTAAAAGCGACCGGTCGTTTTAGTACAGAGTCGAAACTTCAGAATTGTGTGCTGAGCGACCGGTCGTGAGACACTAGCGACCGGTCGTTCATGGGCAGAGTCGTTTTCTCTGTTTTTCCAGTTTCAACCTCTATCCAGTGTTTTGCCTATAACTTTCCAACCGTACGTCCAAAATTCACGTTCTTTATACGGTTGAATTCAGCACAGAAAATAGAAGAACACCACGCGGACCAAAAGTCCAAAACAATTACGAAAACAAATAGAATTTAGTAACAAAGACACGTAACGTGTCAAACACGCAACTCACACACACATTGGGGGGGGGGGGGGGTTTTGATTTGTTTGAAGTAACCTATTTCTATTGCATGAAAGTAAATGGACTTTGAAATTAAATGAGAATGGCGGAGATGAATTATCAAGATGTGAAATCAAAATGTAACAAACACTAGGGTTTCGGAATCCACCCTAAAAAATTCTACCCAAGTTCATGAATACTCAAGTAATGAACTCTAAACGTGTTGATGAAGATGTTCGCAATCAAGACCATGGGTCGTGGCTCAAGACGCATTGATTCTCTCTAATATACGTAAAGTGCATGGTTCGTGCTACAATACTTGTGCCCTCCTCATAACCGAACCTAGGTATGGTTCGTACTTCGATTCAATTACAAGGAGAACCCATTAAGTTCAAAGAGAATATGAACATCACAAGAATCCTAATAGCATGGTGTTTACATTAGGTATTCAAGAAACCAATTCACATAGATGATTCTTACTTCATCCATTTATTGCTTAGGATAACATGAGGATACACATAATCCCAACAATCTCAAGAAGCATGCTTTCAAAGGTGATCAATCAAAGAAGAACATACATCAAGGATAGATTAATTTGGTGAATTGGAATTCATCAACAATATCTAGAAATTCATACACTCAAGCATCAAAACAAAAAGGTAATCATGTTTAGGGCTTCAACCTAAGCCCTAGCTATGGAGTTTAGTTGCTCATACTTATTCCAAATACAAACTCAAAATGAAATTAGAAAGAGTTTACAGATTTTCAGAAAATGATGAGAGCTTCAAGATCATCAATGGTGGAAGTCTTCTTCTCCACTTTTCTTGGCTGCACCTTGGCTTTCTCCTAGCTCCAAGCTCTCCAAAATCTGCTCTCAATTGTGTAGAATGATCGAATGAATTCGCTACCCACGTTCAAAACCTCTCCCACTTCAGATTGCAATTAACTTTCCATTGCCCATCAATTTCCAGCTCACAAATATAATATAAAACTCATACTTTAGTTAAAGCCTTTGCCCTTGTCCCCTTTGCCATGATGAAGCCTTGACTTCACAAAGATGCCAAAAGCTTCAGAAAATATCTCATTTGCAAAGGTAATTCCTTGTTACCAAGAGTTATGGTAACAAGAAATTAAGATGACACAAAAGAGGTAAAAGCTGGCCAAATCCGGATTTCCAGAGCTGTGGTAACATGCTGGATTGGTTGGATAGGCAATACTTGTCCAATGGAGCTCAAATTTGGATATGTTGTAGTTAACATCCATTGGAACAAGTCTCATGAAGATCATGACCTCATCCGAGCACCAGAGCATGTTGATCCCAGGCCAAGAAGTTGACCTACGAAAATGAACAAAAACAGAATTTATGACTAATAATGCACTTTTAGCTCATTTTCATCCCAACCAAGGTAAAACCTATTAAAACACAAAAAAGAAGTAAAAAGCTATAAAATGTCAAGAACTAACTCAAAATAGTGGGTGAATAACATGAAAAATCATGTGTAAAAATGAACCGAACAAACTTCCCAAACTTATCTTTTGCTAGTCCTCGAGCAAAACAGAAACTAAAACAAGACTCGAAACAAAACTTTCCGAACACTTTCCAAAGAGAGAGTGACTTATGCAACTGACTCAAAAGTTTTCACAAGAAAAACTCGGTTTAGACATCATTCACAAGGCAGCAAAGTTCAGAACACAACATGCTCAAGTGTAGTAGTGTGATAGCCAAATGGAACTCATTCTCCAATTTCAGTTTTCACACAACTTCAAAAATCATACCAAGCACAAATGTAACTTCAAATCTCACCAAAGTTGTCCTCTCACAAATGAATCACTCGGAAGAGGGTTACAATGCATCACTCAATAGTAAATATGAGAATAGAGTTAAACCATAAGGGACTTAACTCCAAATTAGCAAGATGAAAAAAAAATGCATGAATATGATCTCAAGAAGGATGCTAAACACTTAAAAGCTGAAAAATGTGTGCAAATCAACCACATGACATTTAGGATCAATTTAGGTCTTTATTATAGGTTGTAATGGGGCTAAGGGTGTAAGGTGAGTAAGAAATGAAAGATATGGATACAACAAAGTCCAAGGAACTCACAATGTAAGAGCATATAATCGTTGACTAAAAGACTTTGAAACATCACGCTTGAGATTTTCACTCAGTTTTTGGTGATCAAATAGACCACAAAGCCTTATACCTCCACTAATTATGATTCACACTCCTTCCTTCCATTTGAACAACCAAGAAACATGGAATTGAAATTGAAACCATTGCCACTTAACCACGACTTTTCTCTTTTCTTTCACCCTTTGAGTGAAGTATTTTTTTTTTTTTTTTTTTAAAGAATGTAATAACCCTTCCCAAACTTAGCATGAAAAACACATCTAAATTAAAGCTCACGAGTTCCTTAGAAAGGTGAATTCTTGTTTTTCAGGCTAAGGCTAGAAGTAATAATTGGTTACTTGAAAGAAAAGGCATACATGTAGGCTCAAAGTGGTTACAATGGAAAATCATGCTTAAGCATGCATAAGGTTAGCTTGAAAGGCACAAACGGTCCAAAGAGGGCCTTAATATCATTTCTCAAATGTCATGTAATCAAATTGCACAAGAATGAGTAACTTTTAAGTGCTCAACCAAATCAATGAATAATGAGATCAGACAACAACTCAGATGACAAGAAAAGTAAGAATATGTGTATAACACTCATGAATTGAAGCACAAGGCTCAAAGCTCACATTATATGGTTATACAAGTCTAATTCATGCTTGATACAATTCTTTGGATCATGCAAGTCCCTCAACTAGAGAATTATGAAACAAATGGCAAGTGCGTAGAGGGTTTCAAACATATCATGCTAGAACGATGCCATTTAGTGAATAACAAATTATTATTTTTTTTATAAAGCATTTTCAATCAAGTCATTTAAACATTCATCACAATCTCATCATATATGTCCGGAAAGTGACTTAAGAACAAAAAAGACTCAAAACAGAAAAGAAAACAAAATAAAAGAAAGTAAGAATTTAAGTGAAACGAAAAAGACTTGCTATCCCTTCCCAAACTTAGAAACAAACATTGTCCTCAATGTTAAAGAATTCAGGCACCAACAACGTTATAACAAGAATTAAAGGGAATAAAGCAAGTAAATACAAGAACAAACACGAAAAACAACTACAACACGGTCGCAAAAACAAAAACAAAAACGAATCCAAACAGAAACAAATAAAACAGTAAGCCCTAACAACAGTCTTACACATGCAGAAATCCAACCCAAAGAAACGCACAAACCAAATGAAAGCCCAACCCAAACGAAAGCCCAAAAGCGAAGAAAGTAAATAAAACAAAGAAACCAAGTCAGAAGCACAAAGAGCGAGGACTCAGTAAAATAGAAAAAGTGGGCCCTAAAGTCTTGGCACCTGTGAGTCACGGGATACAAAGTGAGAGACGTGTCGACAAGCAGAGGTCTCTCTCACGGTCCCAAGCCAGAATTATTGGCTTCATAGGAAGGTGTGACGACTTTCGTTTCTCAAAAGCGCTGAAAGGCGGAACTGTAATTAAAGGGGTTGGGGACCAGGTGAGGTGACCTAAGGGGATAGGCCGTAAGGGCCGCGCAAAACGCAGAAGCGCAGTGGCTAGGGTTACGTAAAAACTAACTCTATAAAGAAGAAGAGAAAGAGTTGGGGAAAAAAAAACACACAAACGCAGAAACACACAACAGAGAAAAGAAAGAACAAAAGAAAAGAAAGTTCAAATGGCTTCTTCCTACCCATTCTCGCTGGATCTCAACCTAGCTCCACCGACTCAGACTCGGGGCCAAGCAGTGGCACCAGTGTGGATGCCCTACTTTGCCTCTGCACGGGGGCACGTGACAGTGAATGACTCGATACTGCTGGACAACGATGTTGCCCTTGGAGTTGCTAGAAATCTAGTAACTCCCAAGGATATACGGGTGCTGGGATCAAGGGATGACAACCGGGTCGTGAGCGATGCTCTGGCACTAAGCGTGCAAAGCACCGCAACAGTCGCAAGTGTGGGTCATCGCCTACTTGCGAAGTCCCATGAAGTGGAGGTGCTAAGAGGTCAGTTGGCGGCGGAGCGAAGTATGGTGGAAGAGTGCCAGAGTATTATTAAAAGTTTAAAAAGGGAAAGGGCAAGGATAGTGGAGGTGAATCGACACCAGCTAGAGGCGTTGCGGGAAGAGAACCAAAATCTCTCAAAGATGGTAAGTGTTTACGCCCATGACATGAGAAAGCAGCTGGAGGACCTGGACCAACCGGGTAAACGCAAGAAAACCGATCGCGAGAGTAGGTATGCTCAAGCTAAGAGTGCGATCTTTGGGAGCTCGAGTGATGAGCCCCAAGAGGCTGTGCGTGAAGCCCCGGAAGAGGATAGCCATAGGGCTAAACTCAAAGGTCCAATGGCCGAGACACCGAGCACTGTGAAAGAATAATTTCTAATGTATTAGTGGTGTGCCTGGTTGTCTTTGCCCTTTCCGTGTATTTGTTTGTTGTTTTTTTGTTTGTTTTTGTTTTGTTTTGTTTTGTTTTTTTTTTTTTTGGGTCAGAAATAAAAGAAATGAAGTTGGAAAAGAAAAAGAAGCACACTTCCCAAACAAAACAAAGACGACAGCCGAAAGGGAAAACACACTTCCCTAACTAAAATAAGACAAAGGTGATAGCCGAAAGGGAAAGGCAAAAACACAAAACACTAGAAAAACACGGAAAAAAGAAAAGTAAAGTGAAAGTTAATGTGCTCCCCCTTGAGGCGATTAGGTCGAGCATGCCCGGGAAATCCGAAATGGCATTGGCTCTCCCTCTCATCTGCATATGTCTATTTAAGCCACGCCTCTGCAAGCGGAAGAGTACCCTGCAATTCTTTCTGCAAACTCAAGGAAAACCATCAAAAACATCCAAGGACAAAACAATGGCATCCACATGTACTCACCTTGATGATCTCAACCTTGAGCTGTCACTAGCACCACCAAATTCCCAGATAAGGGCTCCTCCAAACCCTATCTTCCCAAACTCCTCATACCACCATGGCTCGGCCTCAAACTTCTCTGAGGTGGTGCCGCGAAGGGCAGTAATGCCGGAGGGCATGACTGTCAGCAGACTGACAGTTGCAGATCACCTGCATGTGGCGCAGAGGTCTGACCAGATGGCAGTGGACGAGTCCCACAATCTAACCGTGCTCAACGCGGTCTCGGCCACAAATTTGGGCATGCGCCTACTGGCGAGAACACGAGAGTGCGGGGCACTGAGTGAGGAGGTGGCGGTCCTGAAAGCTCTGGTGGCGGACCTGCAGAAGCGGCTCTACAGCGCCAACCAGCATGTAGAGATGCTGCAGAAAAGGAACGAAGATCATGTAGAGCTGCTGCAGATTCTACAAGCAAGAACAGACAGAGGCAATTAGCAGAAGCCTCAGCTAGCTCAAAATGCAAAAGAAACAAGTGATTCAAAAATTTATTGTTTTTTTTTTTTTTTTTTTTTTTTTTTTTTTAGAAATTTGTGTGTAGAATCACATGTTTTGGAATGAAATAAGCATTTGAGCCAAAATTCTGAGTGCATAAACATAAACAACCTACTTCCCAAACTTATATGAAACAATGTTTATAAATGATGGAGATTTAATACTAAACAATGCCATATAGAAAAATTGGGATGGATAATCACAAAATAAAAGAAATAGTAAACAATTAAAAGTTGAACTAACAGTAAAAGTTGAAACAAACAAACTAATAACCGTCTCAAAATAAAACCCAAAAACAAAATAAATTAAAAGTTCAAAAGGGTACAAAGCTCAAAGTACTACTGATCATCATCAGTCTCATCATCATCATCACCATCAACATCATCACCATCAACATGTGCAGAGGTCCCGGGATGACCTGGCATCTGGAGGTGCGTCCAAATGGCGTCAATGGAAGTGCTCATATGTTGCATCTGCTGATACTGGAGCATCTGCAAGTCCCAAATGGCTTGGAGAGAGGGCTCCCAAGCAGAAGTGTCGACAGTGGGAGCAGGCGGGAATGGCTGGAATGAGGCCGGCCCGTGTGGTGGTGGTGGTGGCATATGAGGCGGCACTGGAGCAGGTGCGGGTGCAGGTGCATGTGCATGGCGCCTCTGAGAGATACTCTTGGACACAGAAGTGTCCGAAATGGGACCCATGGGCTCAACATATATATCAGTGGGGCGAGCCCGAACACCTGAGCGGTCACAAATCATGCTAACAAGGCAAGGATAATAAATTATGCTTTTCTTACGTGCACAAGCCTTCAGGCGTTCAAAAATGATGTCAACAACTGGTAGGATAAAAGTTCCCTCATGCAAAATTTGCAGGAGCTTGACCCCTACTGATGGAATTTCCGACCGTTGGCCGGATGGATAAATGTTGTGGCGCACAAAGCTCCACAGGATGGCAAAGTAGGGTGTCAACTTACCCTGAATGAGGACAGTCTTTTTAGTTTGAGATGCAAAGGCAGCAGGGTCAGCATAAAAAAGTGTTTCAGCTGCCCTTTGCATGTCAAAATCCTCACCCAAAAATTGTCTCCAATTAACAGTATTCTCTCTGTCACTTATTTGAAGAACCTCAGAGATAATGGAGGTGGATAGTACAATATTTTTGCCCCGAACCTTAAGGGGCACCTCTGCATTACGTCTAAGTTCTTCCCTAGGGAAAGCGGCATAAAACTCACGCACAATTGATTCATTATATTTTGCATAGATGTGAGCTAAGGGTAGGAGGTTTCGGTCCCTAATAAGGTGCCGGACTTGAATAAGTCCAGCGGTTTGGATGGAGGGACTAAGATCTAAGTTACGCTCAGTAACCACAGTGGCAGTGAGCATTGCCTCTTCCGGTTGAGGTGCACTTCGTGAAGAAGATGCACCCCCTCTGGTACCCTGTCTAGCTCTAGACATCTAAGGAGAAAAAAAAAAACCAATATGCACAAAACAAATCAACAACAAAATTCATGCCACAATTCCCAAACATGCAATACGCCACAATTATACCAATATCAAAACCAAAATGCATGCACATAGCCAAAATTTGCCACAATACAAATATACACCAATTCGAACGAGTCAACAATTTAATCACAATGTAAAATACCACAATGCCACAATATTAATCATAATGCACAATTAAGCCAAAATTCCAAAATGTAAACAACATTCCCAACATTCAACCAAAATGACAAAATTCCAATAATAAACACAAATAACAACAACAATAATCAAATAAGAGATTGAGAGTGAGAAAAACATACCCAATTGAGGAAAATCACACCAAATGATAAACACAAGCCAAACCCAAAACAAAAACAAGAGAAACAACAAATTAGAAACAAAACAACTATAGGAATGCATTAGAGTAAGAAAATCAAAGAGAAAACACCAAGAAAAATTCGAAAATTACCTTGGTGCTACAGTAACCCTAACTGAAAATCACCTCAAATTGAAGAAAACACTTGAAATTTCAAGGAATAGATGCCAAAAACGGATTCTACTCGAAAAAATAAGTGAGAAAAGTGTGATTTGGGTTAGGATTAGGGTGGGTTGTGAGGGAGGTAGAGGGAGGGAGAAGAGAGAAGTCGAAGGGGGGGGGGTGGGTCTGTCGCTGGGAAGAAGAGGAAGTGAGGAGAGAGAAGAGAGAAAGGAAAGAAAAAGACGGTTTTTAAAAAAAATTGCGACGAGCGACCGGTCGCGAGTGAAAAGCGACCGGTCTCTTTGAAGCAGATTCAATTTTAAGAAAAAACAACGAGCGACCGGTCGCGAGTGAAAAGCGACCGGTCGTTTCGAAGCAGATTCAATTTTAAGAAAAAACAACGAGCGACCGGTCGCGAGTGAAAAGCGACCGGTCGTTTCGAAGCAGATTCAATTTTTTCTGAAACTCCAAACGAGCGACCGGTCGCGAGGCATGTACGACCGGTCGTTCTCTCTCTCTCTTTTTTTTTTTTTTTTTTTTTTTTTTTTTTTTGGGTTGAAAACTTTATTAAGGACTTACCTTCCCAACTCAGTTTTGCATCCCCGAATGTATATCAATGAAGTGAAGCACTTCATCTTCTTGATGCAAAGTATTTTCGTGGTAGATTTTCAACCTATGCCCATTAACTTTGAATTCCTTTCCTATGCCTATTGGTCGGATTTCAACTGCACCATAGGAAAAGACATTAGTAACAACAAATGGGCCAGTCCAGTGGGAACGAAGCTTACCTGGAAAGAGTTTGAACCTAGAGTTAAAGAGTAATACTCTTTGCCCTACTTCAAACGACCTTCTAATGATATGCTTATCATGAAACGCCTTTGTTTTTTCTTTGTAAATTTTTGCGTTCTCATAAGCATCATTGCGAAGCTCATCCAGTTCGCTCAGTTGTAACCTTCTGATATCTCCTGCTTCCTTCATGTCGAAGTTGTACTTCTTAATTGCCCAAAGGGCCCTGTGTTCAAGCTCAACAGGTAGATGACAAGGTTTACCAAAGATTAAGCGAAATGGAGACATACCGATTGGAGTTTTGTAAGCAGTTCGGTAGGCCCAGAGAGCATCGTTAAGGCGCAAAGACCAATCCTTTCGAGTAGGACCAACAGTCTTCTCTAATATATGCTTCACCTCTCTGTTAGAAATCTCCACTTGTCCACTAGTCTGAGGGTGATAGGGGGTGGACACCTTGTGAGTTATGCCATACTTCTTGAGTAGGGTCTCAAATGATCGGTTGCAAAAATGGGATCCCCCATCACTAATGATGGCCCTCGGTGTTCCAAACCTACAAAAGATATTGGCTCGAAGAAAGCTAAGAACAACTTTCGCATCATTAGTCTTGGTTGGAATTGCTTCCACCCATTTTGAAACATAATCAACCGCAAGTAGAATAAATAGATTTCCAAAAGATGAAGGAAATGGACCCATGAAATCTATTCCCCAAACATCAAATATTTCAACAATTAGAATTGGGTTTAAAGGCATTTGATTTCGAGATGAAATGTTACCCATTCGTTGACACCTATCACAAGATAGACAGAATTGTGATGCATCTTTGAACAAGCTTGGCCAATAGAATCCACTTTGCAAAACTTTTAAAGCTGTCTTCTTGGCTCCAAAGTGGCCACCACATGCGTTCGAATGACAGAATGTGAGTATGGACTGAGATTCGGTCTCGGGAACACATCGCCTAATCACGGAGTCCGAACAATACTTCCACAAATATGGGTCATCCCACACATAGGACTTAGTGGTTTTCAGCAATTTGTCCTTTTGACCTCTTGACAAATCCCTTGGTATATTTCCTGTAGCGAGAAAGTTGATAATGTCAGCATACCATGGGTCAGAAATTTGTAATGCAAAAAGTTGCTCATCAGGAAAGGATTCACGAAGAGGAAGAGTGTCTTCTTCGGTATTGGAGTTAGTGATCAATCGGCTAAGGTGGTCAGCTACCACATTCTCCGATCCCTTCTTATCTCTGATTTCAATATCAAACTCTTGGAGCAACAAAACCCATCGTATCAATCTTGGTTTTGCTTCCTTCTTTGCCAAGAGATATTTCAAAGCTGCATGATCAGTGAAAACAATTACTTTAGAGCCTATCAAGTACGAACGAAATTTCTCTAAAGCAAAAATTACAGCTAACAGCTCTTTCTCAGTAGTTGAATAGTTCAACTGAGCATCATTAAGGGTACGGCTTGCATAATATATTGCATGCAATCTCTTCTCAACTCTTTGTCCTAATACAGCTCCAACTGCAAAATCAGATGCATCACACATTAATTCAAAAGGTAAATTCCAATTTGGAGGCATAATGATAGGTGCAGTTGTGAGAAGAGTTTTGAGCCTTTGAAAAGCTGCCAAACATTCATCATTAAGATCAAAATTTGCATCTTTGGCAAGCAAGCTACACAATGGTCGAGAGATCTTAGAAAAATCTTTTATGAATCTTCTATAGAACCCGGCATGTCCTAAGAAGGATCGGATCTCTTTCACTGATGTGGGAGGTGACAACCCGCTTATCACATCTACTTTGGCTCTGTCAACCTCAATGCCTTGACTGGAAATCACATGACCTAAAACGATTCCCTGTTGTACCATGAAATGACACTTTTCCCAATTGAGAATTAAGTTGCATTCCCGGCATCTTTGCAAAACTAAAGACAAGTTGTTAAGGCATGAATCAAATGAATGACCAAACACACTAAAATCATCCATGAATACTTCAATAAATTTTTCTACCATATCGGAGAAAATACTCATCATGCATCGTTGGAAGGTGGCCGGGGCATTACACAATCCAAATGGCATACGCCGGTAGGCGAAGGTACCATAAGGACATGTGAATGTCGTCTTGTGTTGGTCTTCAGGAGCGATGGCAATTTGATTGTATCCTGAATAGCCATCCAAGAAGCAGTAGTAACTGTGACCTGCAAGACGTTCAAGCATTTGGTCAATAAATGGTAATGGAAAATGATCTTTTCGGGTGGCGGTATTTAATTTTCTATAATCAATACAAACACGCCATCCCGTTTTGACACGAGAAGGAATAAGTTCATTTCCCTCATTTCTTACAACAGTTATTCCTGACTTTTTAGGAACCACTTGGACCGGGCTGACCCACTTGCTATCGGAAATAGGATAAATTATACCCACATCCAATAGCTTCAGAATTTCTTTTCGGACTACCTCTGTCATGATTGGGTTTAACCTGCGTTGAGCATCCTTTGTGGGTTTGGAATCAATTTCCAGTAAAATTCTATGCATGCATCTTGTTGGGCTTATTCCCTTGATGTCCGCAATACTCCAACCAATTGCTCCCTTGTGTTCTCTTAACACTTGCATCAACTTCTGTTCATTTTCCACATTGAGATTGCTAGCAATAATCACGGGCAATGTCTCTGTTTTACCTAAATAAACATACTTCAAGTGGGATGGCAATGGTTTGAGCTCTAACTCGGGTGCCCTGTCAAGAGAAGGAACAAGTTTTTCAGTATTGACTGGCAAAGGTATAAAATTTGGAGTGTACTTACGTGGTATGGCTGGACATGCATCAAGGAATTTCACAGCCTCAAGTAACTCATTATCAACAATTTCAGCAACTTGAGGATTTTGTGTCAACACCTTTTCTAATGAATCTGTACCATGAGTACTATTAAATGTATTTTGCACAATATGACACAATGTATCAATACGAAAACATTCATGTTCATCATTGGGGAGTTTAAAGGCATCATAAACTTTGAACTTTATTGTTTCCCCTTGAACTGTCATTGTCAATGTTCCTTGTCGAACATTGATCACAGTATCTGCAGTGGCCATGAAAGGGCGGCCAAGAATCAATGGAAGATCCGCACCCGGAATAGGAGCTTCTTCCATCTCTAGCACCAAAAAGTCAGCTGGTAAGATGAGATCATTTACTTTCACAAGTACATCTTCCAAAATTCCTCTTGGATATCTCACTGATCGGTCCGCCAATTGAATGCTAACAGAAGTTGGTTTAAGATCACCTAAGTTAAGGGCTTCAAAAACAGAATAAGGCATCAGATTAATTGAAGCACCTAAATCAAGTAAAGCTTTGTCAAACAATTTATCTCCAATTATGCAAGGAATTGTAAAACTTCCTGGATCTTTCAATTTGGGAGGGAGCTTCCTTTGCAAAACAGCAGAAGCTTTTTCCGTTAGTGCAACCGTTTCATGATCTTGGAATCTCCTCTTGGTGGTACAAAGGTCCTTCAAAAACTTTGCATAACTCGGAATTTGCTTGATTGCATCCAAGAGAGGAATATTGACTTGCACTTTTCTGAAGGTTTCCAATATTTCCTTGGCTTGTTGAATTTTTTTGGAACTCATAAGCCTGTGAGGAAAAGGAGCACGTAAGATTTCTTCGTCAGTAGGTTCACGACTTACCTTCTCCTTTCTTGCCCTTCTTGCAAGTTCATGCTTTGGGATCCACTCGGATGAAGAAGCTGCTTGCTTATCTCTCTCTTTGTTGCTTTCATCCTTTTCTTTAGGCTCAGCCACTTGTTCAACCTGCATGTCATCAACATTGTGAATCAAATCTTTAGAACCATTTATTTCACCAATTACCTTACCAGTTCTCAAGGTAACTGCTTGAACATGCTCACGCCCAGTTGGATTAATCTCTGGTTGGCTAGGCATCATACCAGGTTCCCTTTGACTCAAAGCTTGAGCAATTTGTCCCACTTGATTTTCTAGATTGGCAATGGCCTTATCCGTTTTCTGCATGTGGGTGTCATTCCTCTGCATGTAGCTTTTTGTCTCAGTGATGAAACTATCTGTGTTTCTAGCCATGGAAGCAACAAGTTCTTCCAAAGATTTTCCTGTAGATTGTGGTTGAGGTGGTGGTTGTGGTGGATTGTAGTAGTGCATTTGACCATGAGGTGGGCGAGTATGTTGTTGACCATGAGGTGGGTGAGTTGGCCCTTGAGGTGGTTGAGTTGGCCCTTGTTGAACATTCGAATTGTCACTCCACCTGAAATTTGGATGATTTCTCCACCCCGGATTGTATGTTTGTGAGAAAGGATCATTCTTAGGCCACTGATTTCTTTGAAATGAGCCCACTGCATTTGCTTCCTCATGTGCCAAGGGACAATCCTCAGTGTCATGACCAATTGTGGAGCAAAATGCACAAACCTTGGATGATCCCGGTGCCAATTTCTTCACCATGTTGGTTAGGTTTGCAATCTGAGCTTCCATACTAGAAAGGGTACTTACATCATAGGATTCCCCTTTTCTGACTGGTCTTTGCCTTGAATTATATTGGCGAGCATTTGCAGCAACAAGATCAAATATTGCTCGCAGTTCTGTTGGAGTCTTGGTCATTATAGTTCCTCCTGCAGCTGCATTCACATTGTTTTGGTCCGCTTCAAAAAGTCCTTCATAGAAGTGTTGCATTAGAAGCCAAGCTTGTATGTTATGATGCGGACAAGTGATTAGAAGTTTCTTGAAACGGTCCCAATAATCCTGGAAGCTTTCTCCCGGCCTTTGCAGAATTCCTGTAATCTGACTTCGGAGTTCATTTGTCCTTTGTGCTGGGAAAAAATGTTGCAAGAACTTTGTAGCAAGATCCGTCCATGTTGTGATGGAATTTGGAGGTAGATAGTGAAGCCATTCCTTTGCTGTATCCTTCAAACTAAATGAGAAAAGTCTCATTCTTATCTCATCACTACTCATGCCTTCAATCTTTATTGTGGAACACACTTCCTCAAAGTCTAGGATATGTGCATTAGGATTTTCTCCAGGATTTCCCAAGAACTTAGGCAATATGTGTATCATGCCCGATCTCAACTCAAAGTTTTCCAAAGTGCTTGCGGGATATACTATGCAAGATGGTTGTCCAGTTGTTGGCGGTGAAGAGTATTCTTGCATAGTAAGTTCCGCATTTGCAGCTGCTGCCGCCATTGGTGAAGGTGGAGGTGACTCGACTTTTGGTGAGCTTGGTGATGATGAAAATGGCGAGAGTGAAAAAGGCAATGGAGTAGACACAGCTAGTTGGATGTTCCTTTCTCTCAAAGCTTGAGCTTGGATATCTTCTACAGTGCTATCTAATGAAATATCCAAATTCAGAAGGGACATAAGCAAAATGTTCCTGCAATAAGAAGAAAACAAAAACAAACTCAAATAAAATGAAATGACAAACAAAGAAAAAAAATGAAAATAAAATTAAGTACTCTAAATATACTCAAACAAAACATATAAGCAACCGTGCCAGTTCCCCGGCAACGGCGCCAAAAATTGTTGCATTCCTAAAAGGACACAATTTAATGTGCAAACAACCAATTAAAAATACCCGCAAGTGCACGAATCTATCGAAGTATAGATTGTATAAGTACGGGGTCGATCCCACGAAGAACTTGTCGGTTGTCTATAAGTTCTAATTCGAGTACAAAAAGAACATTTAACTAACACACCACAATGCACAAATGAAAATTTTAAACTAAAAAGAAATATAAAAGAAACAAACAAAACAAAACAAACAAAAAAAAAGAATTGTGCTGTGAACAGTGACCAGCGACCGGTCGTTTGTTAAGAGCGACCGGTCGTTTTTTTTTTGTCTGGCGACCGGTCGTGAGGTAAAAGCGACCGGTCGTTTTAGTACAGAGTCGAAACTTCAGAATTGTGTGCTGAGCGACCGGTCGTGAGACACTAGCGACCGGTCGTTCATGGGCAGAGTCGTTTTCTCTGTTTTTCCAGTTTCAACCTCTATCCAGTGTTTTGCCTATAACTTTCCAACCGTACGTCCAAAATTCACGTTCTTTATACGGTTGAATTCAGCACAGAAAATAGAAGAACACCACGCGGACCAAAAGTCCAAAACAATTACGAAAACAAATAGAATTTAGTAACAAAGACACGTAACGTGTCAAACACGCAACTCACACACACATTGGGGGGGGGGGGGGGGGTTTGATTTGTTTGAAGTAACCTATTTCTATTGCATGAAAGTAAATGGACTTTGAAATTAAATGAGAATGGCGGAGATGAATTATCAAGATGTGAAATCAAAATGTAACAAACACTAGGGTTTCGGAATCCACCCTAAACAATTCTACCCAAGTTCATGAATACTCAAGTAATGAACTCTAAACGTGTTGATGAAGATGTTCGCAATCAAGACCATGGGTCGTGGCTCAAGACGCATTGATTCTCTCTAATATACGTAAAGTGCATGGTTCGTGCTACAATACTTGTGCCCTCCTCATAACCGAACCTAGGTATGGTTCGTACTTCGATTCAATTACAAGGAGAACCCATTAAGTTCAAAGAGAATATGAACATCACAAGAATCCTAATAGCATGGTGTTTACATTAGGTATTCAAGAAACCAATTCACATAGATGATTCTTACTTCATCCATTTATTGCTTAGGATAACATGAGGATACACATAATCCCAACAATCTCAAGAAGCATGCTTTCAAAGGTGATCAATCAAAGAAGAACATACATCAAGGATAGATTAATTTGGTGAATTGGAATTCATCAACAATATCTAGAAATTCATACACTCAAGCATCAAAACAAAAAGGTAATCATGTTTAGGGCTTCAACCTAAGCCCTAGCTATGGAGTTTAGTTGCTCATACTTATTCCAAATACAAACTCAAAATGAAATTAGAAAGAGTTTACAGATTTTCAGAAAATGATGAGAGCTTCAAGATCATCAATGGTGGAAGTCTTCTTCTCCACTTTTCTTGGCTGCACCTTGGCTTTCTCCTAGCTCCAAGCTCTCCAAAATCTGCTCTCAATTGTGTAGAATGATCGAATGAATTCGCTACCCACGTTCAAAACCTCTCCCACTTCAGATTGCAATTAACTTTCCATTGCCCATCAATTTCCAGCTCACAAATATAATATAAAACTCATACTTTAGTTAAAGCCTTTGCCCTTGTCCCCTTTGCCATGATGAAGCCTTGACTTCACAAAGATGCCAAAAGCTTCAGAAAATATCTCATTTGCAAAGGTAATTCCTTGTTACCAAGAGTTATGGTAACAAGAAATTAAGATGACACAAAAGAGGTAAAAGCTGGCCAAATCCGGATTTCCAGAGCTGTGGTAACATGCTGGATTGGTTGGATAGGCAATACTTGTCCAATGGAGCTCAAATTTGGATATGTTGTAGTTAACATCCATTGGAACAAGTCTCATGAAGATCATGACCTCATCCGAGCACCAGAGCATGTTGATCCCAGGCCAAGAAGTTGACCTACGAAAATGAACAAAAACAGAATTTATGACTAATAATGCACTTTTAGCTCATTTTCATCCCAACCAAGGTAAAACCTATTAAAACACAAAAAAGAAGTAAAAAGCTATAAAATGTCAAGAACTAACTCAAAATAGTGGGTGAATAACATGAAAAATCATGTGTAAAAATGAACCGAACAACTGACTAGCAACACTTTCAGCATATGCGACATCGGGTCGGGTATGAGACAAGTAGATCAATCGCCCTACTAATCTTTGATATCTTTCTTTGTTAGTGGGTACTTGATTGGGATATACCCCAAGGTGGTGATTCTAAACGATTGGAGTGTCCACAGGTTTGCAATCTAACATTCCTGTTTCTGCCAATAAATCTAGAACATACTTCCTTTGTGAGAGATATATGTCTTGCTTTGATCGAGCAACTTCAATGCCCAAGAAGTACTTGAGTCCACCAAGATTCTTCATTTCAAACTCCTTTGCCAAACATTTTTGTAGTTGAGAAATTTCATGCGTATCATTCCCAGTAATAATCATATCATCGACATAAATGATTAGAGCCGTTACCTTTCCTCCCTTGTGTTTTAAGAACAGAGTATGGTCAGAATTACTCTGCTTAAACCCATAATTCTTCATTGCCAAGGCAAAATGCCCAAACCATGCCCAGAGAGACTACTTCAATCCATATAATGCCTTTCGTAATCTGCACACCACATTAGCATGAGTAGATGTAACATATCCTGGTGGGATATCCATGTAGACTTCTTCTGTGAGTTCCCCATGGAGAAAGGCATTCTTCACATCAAATTGGTGGAGAGGCCAATCAAGATTTGCTGCAATGGACAATAGCACTTGAACGGTGTTAAGTTTTGCAACAGGGGCAAAGGTTTCTTCATAGTCAATACCATATGTTTTCGTGTATCCCTTGGCCACAAGTCGTGCTTTGTAACATTCAATTGACCCATCAGCATTGTATTTCAAAGTGTAGACCCATCTGCATCCGACAGTCCTCTTTCCTTGAGGTAAATTCTCCAGTGTCCATTTGTGATTTTTCTCCAGAGCATGCATCTCCTCCTTCATTGCTTGAACCCATTTTGGATCCTTCAATGCCTCACTCACTTTGGTTGGAATATGAATTGCAGATAACTGGTGTACAAAGCCTTGGAGGGGTGCAGATAATTTTTCAGCAGAAACATAGTTTGCAATTGGATACTTTGATGCATTGCCATTATCCGGTGAATACCGAATTGGCGATTTTCCACGGTTCTGTCTATCAGGTAATTGATATCTAACAGGTTCATAAACTAAAGCAGTAGATGTAGTAGAATCACGTACCTCAGGATTATTCTCAGGAGATTGATCAGCAGGTACTAAGATGTGAGGGGGGTCTTCATTATCATCGTCGATGAAGTATGAAAACAAGCCAATTTTCTTGTTGTGGGGTGACCGATCGCTGGTCTCCTCGCGACCGGTCGCATTTGGACAGGTTCGAATTTCAGCTTCAGTACTTCGGTGCGACCGATCGCTGGGCTCCTGGCAACCGGTCGTGGGTGGGCAGATTACATTTTCTCTTGGACTTTTTGGGCTCGTTTTGCTCCAATCTTCAAGTTCTTGAATTTCCAGAGCCTCCTTGCTCATTGGTTCTATTTGTTTGTCTCTTTGGGGCGAAGAGTTGGACATCGGATCATGGAAGAACATTTCAGACTCCATAAAAGTGACATCCAAGGTGACATAGGTACGACGAGTAGGGGGATGATAACACCGATATCCCTTCTGATGAGCAGCATATCCCATAAAAATATATCCGAGAGCACAGGGATCAAGTTTGCTACGTTGATTTTTATGGAGATGAACAAACGCCACACAACCAAAGATTCGTGGTGGAAGCATCGAAACAGATGGCAGGGACCCATAATTGGCAAGCGTTTGAAGCGGAGTCCGAAAGCCCAAGACCTGCGAAGGCATACGATTGAGAAGATAAACTGTCGTGATGATGGCATCATCCCAGTGGTCGCGGGGAATATGAGCCCCAATCAGTAGTGTTCGAGCTGTTTCAAAGAGATGTCGGTTTTTCCGTTCCGCAACACCATTCTGTTGTGGTGTTTGAGGACAAGTCGTCTCATGAATCATGCCGTGCATCTGGAAGTATGTTTGAAAGTCATGGTTGACATATTCGCCCTCATTGTCGGAGCGAAGAACTCTGATCTTGGTAGAGAACTGAGTTTCAATCTGTCTGTGGAAAGACTGAAACATAGTAAACACTTCATTTTTATTCTTCATCAAGTACAACCATGTCATCCGAGTACAATCATCCACAAACGTCACAAACCATCGAAAGCCAGAATGAGAAGTTATAGGTGAGGGCCCCCAAACATCAGAGTGAATTAACTTAAACGGAGTAGTACTCTTACTTGAAATAAACGGGTAGGGCACATGGTGACTTTTAGCCAAAATGCAAGTGTCACATTTGAAGTCGGAGTCCTTGAAATTTGATAATAAGTTTGGTAGAATATGCTTCATATATCCAAATGATGGATGCCCCAATCGACGGTGCCACAACCAGACTTGCCTTTGTTTGATATCATGTGTCACATTGTGAGCCATGCTTGTACTGAGATCCTCCACATAATATAGCCCCCCTCTCATAGTACCACGACCAATAATCTCCTTAGTGTGAATGTCCTGAAGTAAACAAAAACTCGGGTAGATTAATACACAACAATTCAATTGTTCAGTAATCTGACTAACTGACATTAGCTTATTTGATAGAGATGGAACAAGTAAAGTATTAGATAATGAAAGAGATGATGAGAGAGCCACAGTGCCAGCCCCTGTCACAGGAGAAGTAACTCCATTGGCATTAGCAATACTAGTTCGTATGGGTTGACTGGTACTCAGAAAATCATCATGATCAAATGTCATATGATTGGTTGCGCCAGAATCAATTATCCAGCCCGTTGAATTTCTATCATCCAAAGTATGGAATACATAGCCAGAGTCACTACTTGCAGCTTCATATCTTTTTTGATCTTTTTCATATCGTGTAGTTTCAGTCGGGGTTGAGGTCTGGATCATCGGGGTCGGTTGGTTGGGTTGGCGGCAACACCTAGTCCAGGTGAGGCCAATCGGTCGGATCGGTGTCTGGGTCGGGATCGGTGTCTTCAATGCTTCTAGGTAGGTAGGTTGAGAAGAGTTGGTGGTGCTATTTCTAGCAGGGAAAAAAAAATCTTCCCCCATGGAGGTAGCAAAGATTCAAAACAAGAGTCAGCAATTCCAAGATCGCTGCTCTGATACCATGTCAAATTTAGGAGGATATGTTGAAGATTGAGTAGAGAGAATGAAGAGTGCAGAGAATTTGGAAGCTGCTCATATTTTCTGATTTCAACATGTTATGTTTTCTATTTCTTCTTAATCATATATACAACCAATTGCCTACCATCACTATACAAGAAAAGACACGGACTGACTAGGAAAAACAACCATAAAACAAGGTCCATAAAACAAGACTCCTCAAGACAAGAAAGTGTGTAAAGTCCATAAAACAAGGACTCCTCAAGACAAGAGAGACAAGAGAGAAAGTGTGTTTCTACTTTGTGTTTCACAACTTCACAAGATGACAACTGCTAACAGATTTGATCTTGAGGTTGAGAGTATCATAGTTAATTACTTCTAGGCCCGTTTGATTCATGGGAAATGAGACTCGGGTATGAGAAATCAATTGTCGTTGCCTTGCCTTGCACATGAGAAAGTGAAGCCCTCTTGTTTTCCTACTCATGGCAAAGTTTGGGAAAATGAGCCAACAAATATTAAATACACATTTTTCATGACCATATTGTCCCTATTAACAATTTAGAATTACAATAGCATTAAATGCATTCTTTTTTTATTTGATTTCATATGGGTATAATTGGAAAATTAAACAAACTTTGTTTTACATTCCTACACAAACCAAACATGTGAAAGGAAATAAAGTGGTATTTCTTGATTACTTTCCCATGATTATCAAACATGGGAAATGAATCTCCATTTCTCATTCCTTAGGAAATGACATGGGATGGGAAGTGATTTCCCCTCAAATTTGTTCCGTGAACCAAATGATGTGGAGATGGAGAATGACTTCTTTAAATGCTCTCAATGATATCATCTTATTAACTTTTTCTTGAATATATTTTTTTCAATTGCAACATTAATTTTCTAATTTGGTTTCATTGCCATAAAAATGATGATCTTAGTTTAAGGGTACAACTTGCAGCAAACATGAGTTAGACTAGTTGGTCAGGACAGTGAATCCGCCCCATTAGTCTCCCTTCCCTTTATATCAAAAAAAGGATACGACTTGCAATTTTCTATGAAATTTGAAAGGAGATAAATAAAAAAAGAACAAATTGTACGTTACATCAATGTTGCACTCAAATTTGGCACTTCGAAACTATATTACAGAAATACATGTTTTATAAATGTTTGAATTACAGTATATGCCTTTAAAAAACTGTACAAAAAACAATCTTATACAGTGAACAACCATCGTCTATGGTTCTAGCTGTTCGCTCTTGTGATCAAATCCTAGGGCTTGCATGAGTTGTGGGAGGGTTTGTGAGATTTGGCTCTCTTACCAGATATCAAATTCGAACAACGAATCAGCACATGAAGAATTTCTCCTCTTTCAAGTAAAGGGCCCACTAATGTAGTGGTTTGGAGTATTTACTCCCTCAAATAAGGTCCTGGGTTTGAATCCTAGCATTCGGATAGTGTGGGTGAGTTTAGTATATTATCACCCATCTCAATAGAAAAGGTCCTCCCCAAAAACAAAAAAACAAAAAAAAAAAAAAACAATCAGCCAAAATGTTTTTGGTCTGATTTCCATCTAATTAAGTTCTTGTGATCTAAAAAAAGGTTACAACTTTTAACAAAGTTAAACTTTGACATTCGACCAAAAAAATAAAAAAAAAAAGTTAAACTTTGACATAACCAAATACAGCCTCATGCTTTCATTATTGGCTCATAAACTTTTGATATTGATTTCAAGATCAATCATCTGATGAGGGGTAATCTTCACAACACAATATTTACATTACTCTGACATCAACAACAGATTATCCAAGGCAAGTCATCGATCTTTCGATTACATAGCCTAGGCTTGCTGTAGAAAAGGACTAGCTACTTATGTAGCTCAAAAACTTCAAAACTTTATCCATAGAGAATCAGAGATGACTGACTATTGTTTACCTCTGCCAACAAAGTTTTCTTCCACCCTCTCGCATAATTTCGTAGGCAAGTCTGTGCTTTTCAAGAGATGTTGCCCCAGCCTCTATGTATTGACAGGCTGCTTCTCTTAAACTCCATACCATCAAGGCCTTAAGTTCTTGAGGGTTTCCACCAGATTCAGAATCGCAAGGAATGCCATATTCTGCATTTCTAGTCCAACGCTGTAATATATAGCAAGGTGGAACTTCTTTTAGGTCCAAGATTTGGAAAACTCTCAACACATGCCGACACAGCACACCTTCAAATTCAAACATTTGACAGCTGCAAATCACTTTGGGATTGGATGGACCAACAGTTACTACACATTTCTCATTGTCATTCCCACATTTGCGGACCAAATACCTGATGGTGGCCCCTTCTTCATAAATCTTAAATCCTAGATAACTATAGGATTGTAGAAGTTCTTTCTGAAATATCCTGAATATGTTCAGTGTATAAAGCCTTCTACATTGCTCTTCTAATGGTTCTTTTGTCTGCAAGAAGGCTTGCAAGTTAAAAGAGTTAAAATCTTCTTTCCTTTCTTCTTCGCGCCGTCTCTCTAGACCTCTTTCATATTGTGAAACAAACTCCTTAAGTGGTGTTTGGGCATTGAAGCGTGTACCAAAGAATGATTCTATACTTTCATTGAAGGGTATGCCCGCAAAGAATGTAGCTCTTAAGTATAGCGGGACCCAACTTTTGCGCTTTGCATACATTGCTTTCAGCCAACCATTATCCTTCAACCCATACCTGCTGAGGAGTGCATTCCATGCGGTATCAAATTCATCGGCTGTTTGACACTCATAAATGCATTTTTCATACTCATATTTAAAGGAAGTATTCATCAAACGTAGATGCTCACTTTCTTTTGCCTTGAACTGCCACAATGAGAAACGATGATGGGTTCCTGGAAAAACTTGCATGATGGCTTGCTGGATCACATCGTCTTGGTCAGCTATTATTGACAGAGGACAACGTCCTGACATTGCCCTAAGCCATGTTTGAAACAACCAAGTAAAAGATTTCACAGATTCATCAGCAATTAGAGCACAGCCAAGAAGCACTGGTTGCTTATGGTGGTTGATTCCAATGAAAGTGGCAAATGGCACCAGATAAATGCCTTTCCGATATGAGGTATCCAAAATAATGACATCACCAAACTGACAGCATGAAAATCTAGACCTCCCATCAGCCCAGAAAATACTCATGCAACTACCATTATCAACCTCTACTGCATAAAAGAATCCTGTATCTTCAGCCTGTTTGGTCTGAAAATAGTCAAACAGCACACGGTACCAATCACTTCCAATGTGATTTTCTCTACGTCTTTTGACATGGTTACCGTTGTTTATGTCAACAATATCTTCATTTTCTAGCCCACCAATCTCCTCTTCTATGAACTTTTTTGAAGAAAATAGATTTGTCTTTTTAACTTCCAGTTGAGACTCAAGCTCATGGTTATGATTTTTATCAAGACGGTCCACTACCCACCTTCCAGAGTCTTGTCTCTTAATCCTCATAAATGCCCCACAACCAACTCTTGATGGGTGCTGAAAACCTTCCTTTGAGCACACAAATCGCCGGGATGTAATTGACCCATCAAGCTTTGAACGAAATAATTGACCAATCCTGATTCTAAATCCTGTATTTTCTGCATATACATGATAAAGTTGGTATGCTTCATTGGCTGAATTGAACTCTAGACCTGCAGATGGTTCAACTTCTGGCTGCATTTCATCTCCATCCCATTTAAAGCGTTTGGCACTAATAATTCCAGATGGGCAAGGTCGTAAATCCTCAATTTCCTCAATCGATTTGATTTTTGGCCTATGGGACAATTCAACAACGGTGTTTGTACGTGTTAGAGTCTTCTTCTGCAAAATCGGAGAATGGTTTTCCTCTGTGGATCCAAGACCATGATTGTGGTCCTTCAGGAAAAGGTCTACAACCCACTTCCCTGAATCGCGTCTTTGCACCCTTATCAATGCAGGGCAACCAGTTCGTGAACTAATCTGAAATCCCTCCTTGGAGCACACAAATCTCCGAGAAGAAACTGAACCATCTGTTCTCGACCGATACAACTGACCAGTTCGAACTCTAAATCCCATCCGGGTTGCATAGAGACTGTAAAAGTCACGTGCAACATCTGCTGAATCAAACTCTAACCCCACATATGGTTCAAGTACTCTAGACTCTCCTTCATCCTCTGCATTAACAGTTTTCATGGGAAGCATCGGGTATGCTTTTAAGACTAAGTTGTTCCCACTGTCTTCAATCTTAGAATCAGTATCTGAGCTGTGTTCAAACCAAACAAAAATGACATAAAAAAACACTTCAACCTTTGCCACCATTTGATTAACAATTTGAAACAGCATTTACTGATAATGGAAAGCAAACTTGTACAGAAACTAATCTATTAACATGGTCAGCAGCACAGCAGTTCATGAATGTGAACAGTGGTTAGGAAAATAATGAAACAAATACATAAATTAATTATCAGATCAATAAATCATAAATTTATCACAATTTTTCCCCTATTTCTCAGCAACCAAACATAGCAGCATGGGATGAAGGAGAAAAAGAAGAAGAAGAAAAAACCCAACAAACAATCAAAACTACCCAATTCACAAAGTTTGATTGGGTAAGCCATAAATTTAATTGCGAATTAATAGGAAAACAACGGTTAGTTTCAATTTACCTTCTCATAATCGTGAAGTGGGTGGAGCTGGATTCCATGCCCATTTCTGAAGAAGAAGAACACTGCAAGTGCGAGCGATGATTTTGAAACTTGCGACAGTATTTTGGGGGATTTCGTTTACATTTTTGGCGGGAAATAAAATTAGAGGGCGTCCTTTCGGAATCTGATGAAATGGAAGTTCTGGTTTTGGATCCTCTCGGGGCTCTTCAATCTTGTTTCCTGTTTGGTTCTTCTTCAGCTGGCTTGGCTTCTTTTGCTTCTAAATTCAGGTTTGACCTCATTGATTGTATTTTGGAGCTCATTAGGGCACACACTGACATCATTAGCCAATTATACTTTATTTTATTTTAGTATGCAATGATCTCTTCCAGAGAGATATATATATATATATATATATATATATATATAGTTTCAGATCCATCTGTTTCTAATATATATATATATATATTGGTCACATACAATCTTCTAACAAAGTGCATACAAAAAAAATTCTTAAATTACATGAACCAACTTTGTAATGCTGGTATTGATTGAATCTATAATTAAGAGTATGTAGTGTGTAGTGTGTATTTGTTCATGTAATTTGTAAAGAAAAACAAAACAAAAAATCTAATCCTTAGTTGGTAATGTCACTTTCCCTTCAAAAGAGTGGAGAGGGAGTTTCATAAAGTTAAATCCTAACCAATTAAATATGATACGTAACATGTACATGTACATGGGGATGACAAATTTCCTTACCAAATTTCGTGAGTTGGTGCATTTTATGGTTGTCAAATGAGCAAAAGAGAAGTTGGATGTTTGAACCCTAACCTTAAATGTACGGAAAATGTCTCTATTTCAGTGTCACTAGTCAAAAATTACAAATGGTACTCATTGTTTATTTTAATTTTCACTTTTGGTTTCAATTTTGTTACTTTTACCTTTGTAGCTTACGTTTGTTACTAATTACGTTCAAGTGCTCACTTTTCGTCAATTTGTATTTTCTCCAATCATGTTGAGGCTAAACTCAAATTTTCACCCTCTAAAATACAACTATTCATGTATTTTCACGACTCAAACTGTTTTTACCTCCAACCTTGCACTCATAATTTCAGTCCGCAACTTTATCAAATTGTTTAAGAGAAGAATGCTAGCAACCTTCTCTATAACCTTCTCCTTTAGACCTTCTCCCTTTTTTGCTTGACATGTGTCATTCTCCTTACACTTAAAATAATGTCATTAATATACTATACAAGCTAACTTTTGCTTTCTAAGTTTACCCTTATTAAATGTATTCAATTTATCCCAAAAAATTTCACAACTTTCTTACCATCTTATTATTATTTTTTTTTAACATCAATTATTTTTTTAAAGAAAATGTCTTTTTCTTTTTTAAAAGAGGAAACGTCCCTTTTTTTTTAACGTCAAGTTTAGACTTTTTATTTTATTATAAAAAAGGAAATTGATGTTAAAAAAAAAGGAAATGTCAGTATTTTCCTTTTTTTTTTTAAGCAGACATTTTAAAAATAAAAAAATTGACATTAAAAAAAATTAATGAGATGGTAAGAAAGTTGTGAAATTTTTTTGGATAAATTGAATACATTTAATAAGGGTAAACTTGAAAAGCAAAAGTTAGCTTGTATAATATATTAATGACATTATTTTAAGTGTAAGAAGAATGACACATGTCAAGCAAAAAAGGGAGAAGGTCCAAAAGAGAAGGTTGGAGAGAAGGTTGCTAGCATTCCCTTTGTTGAAGAATGGTTAATCTCTATTTTTTTTTGTCATTAACTTTTCTTGACATTATTTTTGTTTCAACATTCACGATTTAATTTTCTGAACATTTAACCTAAAAAATTCAAATTCCAAAACATAGTATAATTGTACTTAAAAATAAATGATTTAGGTGGATTATTTAAAACATGAATGGGTATTTATAGATTTTGGGATGAGTTTTGGGGTTGGATATGATTTAGATTAATTATAAAAAGTATTTGACCGTTGGATTTAAATTTCAACTATTGGATGTGAAATTTTCCCGTTGAGATTGCCTAAAAATAATCATGGACATTAATTTGTTATAGCCTGGGCATTTTATAAAATTTAAATAAATAAATAAAAACTACACTTTAGCTTTCAAATAGAGCCGTTGGATTCCAACGGCTCCTTCACCAGCGGCTGCCACTTGTCACGTGGAAGCAATGGAGTGGTTGACAGCTTTCTGTCATGCGGGGCCCACTGTCTTTTCCTTTGACGTGGGCTGCACAGCTTAAGGTTGGGCTCTACACAAAATTACCAGTCCATGCAATATCCATATTGGAATTCCGCCCTAGATTCTGCCTTGGCCAAAATTCCACCCCTCAAAATACATGGGTTGGAGATGGATTTTGGGCTCAAAACTCAAAATTTGAGATTCCACGCCTTGAGTTGGAGATAGTCTTACGACGCACAATATCAAGCATTCCAGTTGTGCCAAACTATCTAACAAGTAAGGGTAGGCACAGTTTGGTTTGGTCTAGTTTTTGTGAGATCCCTTTTTTTAAAAACTATATATATTATTATTTTAAATAAATATTCATACTACATATTCATTATTTATTAATATGGCTTTTCCTTATTTAATATTTATTGTGAAGACCTACATGTTATTAAATCTCAAGCCTAGTATAAGATTATTCCTTTAGGTGAAAGATGGTACCATTCTTATTTTCCACATATAGAGACTTGGAATTGGTCTTAATCAAATCATCATTGCCATGTCACCTTGCATGCTAGTAACAAGTGGTGTTGTGGTATCATTGGTGGAAATAAATGAGTCACATATTCGTTAAGGAAATCATTGGCCAAAGCGGGATGAGTCACATTATTCCCTTAGTTTTCTATCTTATCTTTTAGTGGTTTAGAATATTATATATATAAATATTATTTGGTTGCATCAGTATCATCCTTCCTTGCTTCAATCATTCATTCCAATTCTTTAGAATAGATTTCTATCATGTAGTAGTGTTTTGATTGAGAGAGAGAGAGAGAGAGAGAGAGAGAGAGAGAGAGAGAGAGAGAAGAAGAAGAAGAAGAAGAAGAAGAAGAAGAAGAAAAAGAAAAAGAAACAAGATGGAGGACGTGTGGATTTGTCTTGCAAGATTTTATAATTATCATTATTATGGTGAGTGAGTTATGTAATGTGTTTTAAAAGTTCTTATTTTGTGATAAATGTGAAAATCATAGATTATCATGGATTTGTTCTATTTACAAATCTCTCTCTATTTTCAAGTCAAGCATGTCTAATATGTGCAATATTTCACACAAAATATATTATTTGGAGTTTTTGTGAGGTACGTACTATTCATGGAACATGAAAACTTCAGTGACAAGATATCTGAAGGATAAATGTACTAGACGGAGACATAGGGCAGTGAGGCCGATAAGGGTCACGTGCTGGGTACTATTTGTAAAGGATAACCGAGATATGAAGTAATGACGTGATATGATTTGGATTGTGTATCTTTTTATTATATTTTTTAGAGTGTGTAAAATGACATTGCTCGACATGCATAGCGGCGGTTTGCTCATCCCTCACCTATTTTATTTTTCAGATCAATTAGTGGTCAAGATAAGGACTAAAATAGAGAAGTTGGATTAGTTGAGAGTGATAAAGTTTTATTTATATCTTGTACACTTGTAAGATTATTATTATTTTTTAAGGGAAATGTATTTTAACAAATTTTTCAGTCCATTTATTTTATTTTGTTCAATTCAAGCACCCTGATTTGGGAATATTCCTTATTTCCGGATCGGGGCGTGACATTTTTCCCTCGAATTGGAACTGAAATGGAAACTCACACATGACCCGGTTTGATTCAATTTTCATAGAAAGTGTCTCAAAGAACCGAATCAAACTGGACCTATATGGTTCCAGTTCGATTTGGCTGGTTTCCGGTTTGGAAAGATAAAAATATAAAGATGCGAAGAAGAGAAAAAGAGGTAGAAGAGAAAAAATAAGAGTGAAAGAGATAGAAGAGAGAAATAGGTGAAGAGAGAAAGAGGAAGAGAAATAGAAAGAAATGGGTGGAAAAGAAAGAAAGACAAGTACAACAAGAACGAGTATGGTTCACCAAAAATAAAAAAAATTGCAGACATGGGTTTAGCCAAGTTAACTAGAGAGAATGTGCTTCCCCACTATGCATTTGAGTTCAAATTCCCCCCCTTAGTTTAGATTAGATTAAAGTAGAATATCGCTTGTATAAATAAATAAAAAGAAGTTGGGTTAGAGTTGTTATTTAGTTGGTTATAAATTGGAACTAAGATATTAGTTAATTGGGCTAAAATGTTGAGATGTTACTTGGAGTTACTAATTAGGCATACTAATAATTTTAGATATAAATGAATAAGTAAACTTAACATAATCGATCCGGTTCAGTGTGTTCATTTCAAATTGGACCAATCTTGACTGTGGATATGTCCTTTACTGTAAAATATCATTGCCCGCATTGTCATTCCAGTTACAGATGTGACTGGCTGGCTGATTAATTTTACCTTTTTATTGCATATTGATAGTGGTTTAATGAATCCAACTATGAAAATATGAAGGGACATAGTCGTGGCACAATACAAGGAGCAAATAGAGAATCTGTATAAGTAAACCTCTTATCCAGGAATTTGCAGATGCACTTTGAAGTGCATGTACTTTATATGAAATAAGTATAGCAAGGCCTAAGTATGTGGCCAGTCCAATAAACTTTTGAGTCCTTGTTTATGTAAATTCCTTGCTATCTCTAAGGTTGTAAATAGGCTCCTCCCTAATAATGGAGTATGGACCAATTACAAGCCTAGCAGAGAAGAGTAAAGAACCAATTAGAGGAAGGTTAGGTGGGGTTTTTAAGTGAGAAGTGAATCAAATAACAAGTTGTCTCATATATATTGAACATGCCTAAGTTCTAACAAAAGAAAATTTATCTCTATTCACTATGTTCTTGGAAAAAGAGTGCTCTCTGTTCACTATCTTCTCTCTGTTCACTAATGATTAACAACCTCCATGCATGTGGAGCTTGGTTGACCAACAATGTCAACCCTGATGAACTGCCTTCTTGCCTCTAGAGCCTGGTTGACCAGTCACCTCAACCCTCAAGAGCCACCTAGCTAGTTAAGACAGATTTGGTTGTTCCATTATTCAAGAAATGAACATATTGCGAACATTTGAAATACATTGCTTGTGGTCCTTACTGTTATGGCTCCAAATATGCTTGGAATAAACCCATCACATACCAAGTGTGTGTGTGTGTGTGTGTGTGTGTGTGTGTGTGTGTGTGTGTGTGTGTGTGTGTGTGTGTGTGTGTGTGTGTGTGTGCGTGCGTGCTTACTTAAGAAGGGCCTAAGTAACTGCAATTGTGACACACTGATTTACATTTGGGAATCAGTCATGTAAACATGTCTTATGTTATGTAGGGCTCTCCTGAAGTTTCTGGTGGGGAATTTCCCACTCAAGATTTGGGTTAACGCGCTTCTCATTGGATTGGCGGTCTCCTACTAATTGATCTGGGTTAACGCGCTTCTCATAATATATATATATATATATATATATATATATATATATATATATATATGTATGTATTGTTTCATCTGGAACGTTGTCTTGAATTTTGGAACTTGTTTTACCTTCATTTACACCATCGATCATGTGTGTGCTTTTATTTTGGGTGGAAAGTTTTTCTTTGCTGAGTTGTATGGATTCAGTTGAAAGGCTTTTTGTTTTCAAAACATCGTTCCATTCGAACTGAATCATAAGCAACTGGGTCTCAGAGTCTGATTGCAACTTAGTATACATAACACTTTCCAAGTCAGACCAGGACAAAGATTAATATTCAAGCATGGCAGGTTTCAAAAGAAATTTAATATGATGGGATGATGTTGAAAGTTCAATTCCTTCCCCAAGGGGCAACAAAAATAAGGAAGCCATTCTTTAATACAATTAGTACCATAAACTGAACATACAAAGAAGTTTTGTTCAAAGCTAAGCTAGGAATTTTCTTGCACAGTAATGAATTCTTCAAGAGTCTCAATGAGATTATTAAAGATTTTTAATGTTAAAATATGATTTGATTATGTAGCACGTTTGTTAATACTGGAAATAGAAACGAAAAAGAAAGACAAATGACTTTGTGCGAGTCATCAATGCACAACCCAAGTGTCAGATTGTGAAACCTTCATGAGTTATTCATGCATCTTTCTACAATTGGAATCAACTTTGAGAAGTCATTGTATTACCGTTGTTGAAAAATAGGCCCAAATTTTTTGAAGTTCCAAGACCTTCATGCTGCTGGACTTCTCCATGTGGGTGAGGTGTCACTCACTTTTCCTTATTGTTTTCTCGCCAAAGCTTGCAGAGGAAAGAATGGGTAAGGGTGCTGGTCAAAAGGTGATTTACTTTCATCAGCACATGGGTTTGCTTGGTTTTGGTGGTTTGGCTTCGATTTGGTTTTAACAAAGATGTTGGATATTTCCACTATGTTGGATATTTTATAAGGTGCTGGGCTGGGCTATTTTATTTCCAGCGGCTTGTGAGTTTGCTTTGATTAAGTCAAGCTGCTGGAAGTTTTGGCTGAGATGGGATTTTTTTCAAGTGTTGTGGGCCTTTTCTTAAGGTGATGGGCTATTAGGTTTCCTCTCTCATGCTTACCCATATGTTTGGGCTCAAGGAATGGGCTTGAGTTTTGGTGCTCCCAAGCAGCCCAAAACTTCCACTCATTGGACCATCAATGGGCCAAGTGAATACTCGTAACCATCCATATCACAACCCGCTCAGCAAGCCCCAGGCATTCCCGTGGCTTGGGCCCACTTAAGCTTGTAGCGTGGCATGTTGCTTATTTGCTTGGCGTGGCACGTGTGCAAGTGCATATGACGAACTCTTGCGTACCCAAGTTAGGGTTTTTCCCAAGTTAGGTGTCTTATTGGGCTAGAAATATATTTGGGCCCAGCCTTGGATTTTTTAGGCCTCAACAAACCCAAACACCACAGACTCATGCCCAAGGCCATTTGAGGAAATTCCATAGCCATTCTTCGGCCAAGCAGACAAGCTTGGCTTAGCAGTCAAGCTCGTCTAAATGGACAGAGTCAGCTCAACGAGCTGTTTTAGCCTGATAGGCAGAGTTGCCCCAGCAGACATGCTCGGCCTAATAAACAGGCTCGACCCAACTGTCAGGTTCATCCCAGCAGACAGATCCAAACTCATCCCAAGATAGGTTCTTGGGTTTTCAAGCCTTAGTTGATATAGACCCGACCACGACCCAAATTACACCCTGTCCTTCAACTGAGAGATAACATATTCACATGGTTTCACGTGGCCATCACCTTGGGATGATGAAAAAGGACGACACACTGAGTGAAACCTGGAATAGGCTTTTCTGGAAAAGCGACGCACCAAGGAGGACATGGAACGTGTTTTCTGGAAAAGGGGAAGACTTTCCACGTCAGGACAAGCACACATTTCTGAATCTGTTAGTGGAGCTACAAGAAGTCATCATTAAGGATAAAACAACAAAGGCTATTATTCCTGACATCTGTCCAAAGTCCCTAACATCCTCCAATCATATTAGGATGAAGGGATGAAAACTCGACCTCGGCCATCAACAGTACTCGGCCAAGGGTAAGGCTCTGACATGTCCACTATCTCCAGATTGTCAACCACTTAAGCCATTTGAAATAAACAAATCCAGAGCTAATTGTCCAAGGGACCTCTACCGAAAGAAGAAAGCAGATGCAGCCCCTCAGATCATGACTTCACCAACATAAGCTTCATCTTCTCACTACAAATACAAGACCCTCAACAACATTCAAAGGGTCCCCGACCAAACAAGCCTCTCATGGAGCAACTTATCCTTTCCTGTCATTTATCTTTCCGTAATGCACTTTTAATATCTTTAAATACTTTCCTAGGAGTAATGGTAAAGTTAAGTTCTTTCATCCATCAATATGTCATACAACCCTTGATTTTCAAGGCGTCGAAGAACAATTCATGTTACTTTTTCATCCACCACATATATCATACAGCCTTTACAATCTAGCGAGGCAATGGAGCACCATCCAAATCCATCGACCGTCTTCCACCATCGACCCCAATCAACGGCCTTGTAGCTCAGGCTGTGAACCTGACGGCCAAGAATTGTTCCTCTCTCGACCACGATCGCTTTGCGCGAAGTCAGATCCAAACAGGCGCACTCAATTAATCCATTCATCTATTCACATCATCTTCCAATGCACGGTAGACCATGCTGGCACGCCCGAGTACACCCATCCAACACAAAGTAGGATGACCTGTGTTAAAGCATATCCCCTCGGCCCGGAGCACTATGTCATAAGATTTTGCTCCGCTAACACCTTGTAGGCAGAACATTAGATAGAATTACGTATAATTTCCCTACGTCAATGGGGGGAAAATATAACCTTGCTAGTCAACGCTTCATTTTGCTTCTTCAAGGTAAAACTAGGAATATACAGAACAAAGATACTTAGCATTCACTGAATACTACAACTTTAGAAATATGTGGAGAGGAAAAGAAGAAAAAGAGAAAACAAAATAATGCCAAGCACACAACTCAACTATCATCATATTTATCTTGACATAATAAGATATAATAGAAATGCAAAATATAGGCAAAGAATAAGTCATAGAAGACAACTTGAAGCCAATTGTGGAAACCAAAATCTCTTTTTCACCACATTGCTTAATTTCTCCAACAAAAACGTGTTCAAAAGTAGAGGAGGAATCAGATGTACTACCACTATCATAAAGACCAAACCAGATAGAATTCCATTGCGTGAGAGATATTTAATGGGAGCAGTTTTGCTGATTTCTTCTATGAATGCAGCATGCCCTTTCTTTTCCACAAAGGTGATAACTTCTTTGCACCTCTAATTTGGGTTGCAATGATCTAAAAGAGAACATAAACGAGAAAAAGTAGGCCTACCCGATCCAATATCGGGCCGGGTTCAGGGATAGGGATGCCAATACCATCCCCGCCCCATACACGACCAGTATTTTTTAAATTCGGGGATACCCATACCCGATCCTCGTTTTGCCCCGAAATCTACCCTCGTTAGGGCCGAGGACTTGACGGGGATTTTTGCCATACTTAGGTGTAAATTTGGGGATTGATGTTTTTGGCTACTTCTAAGCACCACAACCTAAACCCGCCTTATTGAGCACATTGACATGAATGGAGAATATATCTAACCTTCCAATAGTAAACTAACCAAAATCTCAAACTAAAATCCAATCAAACACGACCAAATCAATCTTAAGCTAAAGAATTTCAAAACCAATTGAACTAGGACAAAGCCTTAATTGTCATTTGTCATGTTGAACTAAGGAACTATTAAATAGAAATATGAAAGGAGCCCGGACAAACAAAAGAGGTCAAATGAAGAAGATATTTTGAATGAATGCTTAGGGTTCTTAGAGCCTAAATAAACATCATTTGTTTCTCTATAAAGTTGGAATTGGACACATTTTGGCAATTTGCAAGTGCAAATCCGGGATGTGAAAGTTGAAATTGCTCATTTGCAGGCTAATGTTCCTTCTCCCATGTATTTGTCCAACCTTTAACTTTTACAGTCTCGTTTGGATCTCTTTTTGGAATAGAAGGAGATGATGTGGCGATAACACCCTTGAGTGACCTAGTTGCAGCGAGGGCATAACAACACATGTTTTTCCTAATGGGGATTTTTGAGTGCTCCTTTGGGAAATTCTCCTTCACTTATTTGGAGGTCTTTACTTTGGGGTCAAGAGTTATTGGCTGCTGATCTTTGCTGGAAAGTAGGAGATGGTTTATCAATTAAGATTTATCGAGATCCTTGGCTGCCTCTGCCATCCTCTTTTCGGCCTTCTTCACCTCATTTTTTTGGGGATGATACTACTGTTCATTTCTTATTTGGTCCAGATGGTTGTTGGACTTACTTGTTGTAGTCTTTTCTGAAGAAGATGTAGCTGCTATTTTATCAATTCCTTTTATTCATAATTCATCGGATAAACTTATTTGGCATTACACTGTGAATGGGAAGTATAGTGTCAAGAGTGGTTATTGGTTATCTCAATGTTTGGTTTCGTTATGGCTGGGAGGTGTGAATGGGTCTAGTAATTCGGTGGATTTGTTGTGGTCTTCTATTTGGTCTTTACACATCCCTAATAAATTGAAGGTGCTTTTATGGAGAGCAGTATATGATATTCTTCCATGCAAGGTGAGTCTTTTTAAGCGCCATATTGTTCTTGATTCTCTTTGTTTTCGGTGTTCTCAGCAACTTCAAAGTCCAATACATGCTCTTTGATTTTGTCGGTTGTTACGGGGGGTTTGGCATTATTCACCTTTTCAAGACTTGTTTATTCCTATACAGGTTGATACTTTTAAGGAGTTCTACCGATATGTTTATTTGATTTTACAAATGACGAGTTGGTCTTCTTTATTTTTTCCAGTTGGGGATTATGGTGTTCTCGTAATGATCTTTTTCATTCTGGTTGGAGTACTTCACTTCTTTGTCTTTTGGCTCATACCCGAGAGCTTGTTTTGGAATACCAACGGGCTATTACTTTAAATTTTTCTCATGTTCCAGAAACTGGTGTTGTACGGCGTTGGTCTCCACCTAATGGTACTTTCGTGAAGTTAAATGTCTATGGAGCTATCAATTTTTTGTTTGGTTTTAGGGGTTTGGGGGTTGTTATTCGAGATGGTATGGGTGATTTATTGTTGGCTGTCTCTAAAGGTCTTCATGGCATGTTCTCTCCTAAAGCAATTGAAATTTATGCTGCAATCTTGGGCTTGAAGATTGCAAGTCCAATGAGGCATCACACTTTAATTTAGAAAAAAAAAAAGTGAAAAGTGTCAATATATTATTTGATGAAAAATGTGGAATTGGAAGTGGGAATGCAAGAAGATATAGACTTAGCCAAGTTGGCTAAAGCAGATGTGATCCTCATTCTGCACCGAGTTCAAATCCTAATTTCCATAATTTAGATTAGATTAAAATAGAATATCGTTTGTATAAACAAAATAAAATAAAAGTGGAAATGCAAATAAAAATGGGACATCAAACAGAGGCAACTTTGTTGAAACGATAAATCTCAAGCATTCATGCCCATCTTCTTGTTCATTTTACAGGCTTATGGGATACGCATCTTGTCGTTCATTTAGGACAAGAGTTGACATTGGAAGCTTAACCCGAATTCCACTTTGATATATTACTATTTTATACTTGTCCATTACACAAAACCAAATAAGTAGACTTGGACCTTGTCACCAAATGATCAATACCCAACACCAACATTCAAAAAGACATTATTTATTTCCAACCAAGAGTCCTCCCTAACACTAGAATTGACCGGAGAAATATAAATTTTCATAGAGATGAGCTAAAAGAATTACGTTTTCTTTTCTTTTTTGATGAAAAAAGGGGAGTTACACCCCAAAAGCAAACTAGACAGATTCAGAACAAATCAAACAAGTTCGAGACACCTCTAACACATCATTAGCCAACAAGGAAGCTACCCAACTAGGAGCAACATCATAAAATTATGTTTTCTTTTCTTTAATTATAGTGTTAAAGAGTGAATTAATCTATTTTCAATGATTAAAAAAGATTTAGTGTTGGATAAGAATTTGAACTATTCTCGATCATATCTTAATATTTAACACTTATCAACAAATGTAAAAATATTTTCAGTGCAAAAAGGATTAGTTTCCTAAATTGTAAGCAACCAAAATAAAAACAATTGTAGAAGGAAAACAAATAATTAGAAAGAAAAAGAAAAATATTTAACACTTATCACCGTCATTAATCGAATAACGCGTATAAAAATCCAACGGCGTTAAAATACGGCGTGAGAGTTCCAACCATACCCGCCTGTCATTTTAGCGAAACCGCTGAAAAAGCCAACTCTCGATATGTTTCTTGTTTAATTAGTTCTTAATCTTATCCACCAACCACAAGAAACCAAACCAACCCGCATACTTTTAACAATTTTTCTCTTCTCCCCTCCCAATTTTCCAGAGAAAATTCCTCACCGAGAAAGTGAGAGAGAGAGAGAGAGAGAGAGAGAGAAAATGAACAAGATGCACGGATACACGGAGGTGGGCACGAACAGCGGCAAGGGAGTGGAGGTAGACATAGAGTCAGGGGAGACCTTGTACCCAGGGCTAAGCAAAGGCGAGAACCAGCTACGATGGGGTTTCATTCGCAAGGTCTATGGAATCTTAGCCGCTCAGATCGTTTTGACCACTCTCATCTCCTTCGTCACCGTTCTCTATGCTCCGATCAACGATCTCCTCAAGGGCAGCCCTGGAATTCTCCTCTTCTTCGCCATCCTTCCCTTAATCTGTAAGTACCCAAATACCAAACACCACCACCCCCCCCCCCCCCCCCCCTCTTTTTATAGCATCAATCTGATATTTATGTGCATAGATATTGCTTGTAGATCTGGGATTTGGGGTTTTTGATCCAAAAGTCGAGACTTATTCTTTGTTTTGGTTTTTTGATGGGTGATTATTTGGTACTGGATTTGAAATCAGATTTGACTATTCTGGGTGCGATCTAACGTTTTTGTTATGGAGATTAGTTTTGGGTATTGTTTAAATTTGCTGGTGTCATTATGTATGATGCAGTTACAGGGTTACAATTACATCCTTGGAAAAAAAAATATGGGAATTTTATGCATCGGCAATATGTTTCATATTGATATGAAACTAAACTATGTCTGCTTTTTATGATAGATCTGTGCTCATTACATTGACTTGAAGTCAACCCAATTTCTTTAAAATTGTGTTATCCATTTTTTGTTTTCTGACATTGATATTTTCTGCATCATCTTATTACTAAATTTGAATTTGCTGCAGTGTTGTGGCCCCTGCATGTGTATCAGCAGAAGCATCCCCTCAATTTTGTCTTCCTTGGACTTTTCACTCTGTGTTTGAGTGTCACAGTGGGTGTGGCCGTTGCTAATACAGATGGTTGGTCTCATGACCCTACATTGTGAATGTTTCAATGATATCTTGCAATCTGCTAATGATTATAGGGTTTATTTTGGTTTCTGCTTTTTCGTACTTATGGAATTTTTAGCTCTTGCAATTACTATTAATGGATTATGTTTGTGCTTGCAGGAGCAATTGTGCTTGAAGCCTTAGTTCTAACCTCGGCTGTGGTTGCATCCTTGACCGCGTACACCTTCTGGGCTTCTAAGAAGGGCAAGGACTTCAGCTTCCTTGGACCAGTCTTGTTTACTGGCCTCATTGTCCTCCTCGTAACCGGGTTCATGCAGGTCGGATGTCTTGCTATAAATTTGTCCAGCTAACCCATTATTATAGTCTGTTCAACGTTACATAACACCATACCCAAAATGCTCCAAGTATTGATCTGACTTTGTGATGTTGTTCTTTTATGCAGATGTTCTTCCCTCTTGGCTCTACAACTAATGCTATTTATGGTGCCATTGGTGCTGTCATCTTCTCTGGGTACATCGTTTATGACACCGACAACCTGATCAAGCGCTTTACTTACGATGAATACATCTGGGCCTCCATCACCCTTTATCTTGACATTCTCAACCTGTTCCTGACTATATTGCGGATGCTGAGGCAAAGCAACAATTAGTTGTGCCGGCTGACTCAACTCTCTGCAGTCTGGTTTTGGCTGAAAATCAATTTGGACATAGTATATGAGTCCAAGCCTGAACATAATCATTGTGGATGTAGAGTATATGTTTCCTTTTTACTCTCTAAATAGTTCTAACAGCTGGGTGAGCTGTCTTGCACGTTACGTTATGCAAATTTCTTAGTATTATAACTTTTTGCCCAAATTAAGTGTGCTATATCCCACGATTCTGATCTATTCAATTCGTTTTCTGTCTGTGGATTTGGTTGCTCAGCTTGGATTTGTAACACTGCATTTTCTTCTTTGCATTCGCCTAACCCACTACTTGCTGGCAAAGCTAAGCCCTGCTCTGCTCGCTATGAAGTTATCCCACTATCTACCAATAGACAAAGATTAAGCGTTCAATCAAAAAGTGTAAAAGGGAAATTAAAAGGGAAACCGTTGAGTAACTAGGAAAACAAAACAAACCAAATCTTAATCAATAAAGGGGAACCAATGGGGTGTTAGTTGGAGCAAGCTATTGCTCCCGTGGTTGGTTGCTGCTGGTATTTGCACCTTGGTTGTTGTGGTTGTTCTAGTGGTTGTTTGGTTCACAAGGAATTCGGAGCCATACAAAACCCCCGAATTCAGCATCAACGGTGCTTATCTTACCCGAGTCAATTACACTGAAACCAACCAAACTCTCTTCTACAACATCACCCTCACAAACCCTAACAAGAAAATCTACTTTGAATTGATTGACACCCAAGTCATTGCATACTATCAAACAAAAGATTTGGTCTTGTAACTTTGATCGATAGGTGGGCAACGTTTCACCAAGACCCCAAGAATACAACCATTTTTCAGAATGCAGTTGTTCAAGGATCGAATAGTATCCTGTTTGAGGAACCCGTGCTTCCCAAGTTTAATGTCGAGTTCCATGCTGACCTTTATGGTATTGACATGGTGATTGCTTTCCAGGAAAAGATTGCTAATATGTCAGGCCAAGTCATGTGCAATCTAAACCTTCCTTTTGAGTTTTAGTGGAGCATCTTGGGATAGTTACAAGCCTACAAAGCGCTACGAAGCTTAAGATGTTAATTAATTTCAATTTTCAACTTGTGCTTAGAATATAATATTGTCAAATTTTTGAGTATCTGATGGATGAACAAATAAGGTGGTCAAACCTTTTGAAGTTGCCTTACTCGATGAAGATTCAACTAAGCAATAAATTTACTTAACAAGGTTGTGTATGACTGATTAGCTTTTTAAATTTCAAAATTGTTTTTATGCTTTTATTTAGTTAGCGAGGCCTTATCTAAGCCCCTTAAATGAGGCCCTATCTCTTAACCCGTGGATCAAATTAAATTCACTATAGACTGACTCCACAGGTACGAACTTGCTTAGACTGCAGCATCTATAATGCTTGATGGCTTGAGGCAGGTATTCATGTGCATAAAGACGGAGCAAAAGATTCACCAGTGTGCTTTTTCTACTACCACTAAAGACCAACCTAAGAAAATTAAAAGGTTTCAAAGTTTTAAGTGCTGAACTTCACCTAGGCCTGAAAGAAGGATTTGTTGTGATACAAAGTCAAACCATGGAAAGAGTTTAACATATGTAACTAGTTAGAAGAATGATTGATGAAGAGGAGCTTAGGTAAAACAACAAAACTTTCTCAAACCAAAACTCAAAATCATGAAGGGTGCAAACAACTCCAGTAGATATATAGAGCAAAGGATACCAATATCAGGCTTCTAATTGAAGTGAACTTATAAAATGTGACATTAACGTGATTGTAATCACTTATACTTCAAAGAACAGATATTTACGTATAACAACCAAATAAACAATTATCTTGAGACCTCTTGTGATCTTCTTGAGACCATAATTTTGTCATGATTTAATAGCAGCATCTTCATCATCTTCAATATCCCAGCTCAAATCCTCCTCTTCCTCTGCCGCACTGAGCCGCTTCTGCAAATCAACTCTGTTAGTGCTGCTCCCCAGAGCATCCCCTTTGTTTTCATCCCCACTTCCAATATCTTCAATCTCATCCCACCCAAGATCCTCTTCCTCAGGCATTGAGGGCTGGCTCGAAACTATCGAAACATCGCTCTCTTTGCAAGAATCACCACCATCTGTCTTCCCCTCCGACACTCCATTCTCGTCAAATTTTGCCTCCGCCTTATCCCCACAGTCACTACTCACCGATTCCCTTGCAGCAATTTCAACACTCTCAACATCATCACTGCCCCTTGCAACTTCAAAAGAAGCTTGCTTTTGCTTCTCCAACTCCACAGACCCACTCGTGCCAACCTTCAACCCCGAACCATTACCCTCTTCCTTCTCCACATCTTCATCATCATCAAAATCCCAACTCAAATCCTCTTCCTCCCCGGAAATTGCTCGATTCACAAGCTTAGCTCTCGCCTCCTCAACTTCCGTCAGCTTATGCACCCTATAAAAGTACCTAACCCAAAACCTCTCATTGTCAACCTTACCAGGCACAATTTCCCCATAAATCTCACCAATCACTCCATTTTCCCTCATCAAATTCTCAACCTCCTCTGCTTTCTCATCCAGAACAAACCCTAATGTCCAACTCCTAAAGCTTTCCAAATCCTCAGGCTCCTCCAAATAAGTATTCATATTACTCTGAATTGCACGCACTTGAGCTTCAAACCTACTGTACTTTCTCAAATCACTACCACTGCTACTCAATCGCTTATTACCACTAATCTCACGATTATCACTAACATTATCATCCAAATTATCAGATTCAACATCATCAGCTAAGATTACGTCCCTACCGTGAGAAATGATCTCCGCCGTCGATTTCCACACAGTGCTCCCGATGTCATCGATTGCCTGACCCACCGACTCCAGCGACTCCTGAGCCACCGACGCACCGACCTCGAGAGAAGCCGGAAGGTCCTTGACGGCGCGTGAAGCCACCTGCCGGATCACCGCCGTCTCCTCCTTCAACCCAGACCCGAACTCCTCGAAATCGCGGCGATAGTTCTGGATAACGGACTCAGATTTCGCCGCCAAAGTCGTGATCAGACCTCCGAAGCTCCACGCCCCGGTACCAGAATTCGGAGGCGGGCTGTGGTCCGATTCCGGTTCCGAGTTCGGGTCGTCATCGTTTTGGGTGTCCGAGTGTGAATCGTCGGAGGGAAGCGGGTCGTCGGAGAAGACGGACTTGAAGAAATCCATCGGCGAGAGAGGAGATTTGGGGGTGTTGGAATTTCGGTGAAACTTGTTTGGGGTTTTAGGGATGAAATTATATCAGGGGAAGAGCCCCGCCGGTACAGGGAGAGCGATATTTGAGAGATTTTTGCTCCGAGGCTTTTAATCGGACTCGGAGTCCGAGATGAACCGGATCTCTCTCGACTTAGCATCAAATAAATATACAAATCTCTAAATAAGCAGCATTGTGACGTCATTTACTTTAATATTTTGAAAGGAAAATGTGAAATGAATATCGTTTTAAATGCTAAAATAGGATCCCTAAAGTAGATAGATATTTTTCTATTTTTACAAACATTTATGATGAAAGTAACAATTTCTATTTTTATACAACCGATATTAGAAAATGGGAGAGTCGAACACATAGGACTTCGACTGCAGAAAGGGATGCTACTCTTTAACCACTTGAGCTATAAGCCCCTTGTGAAAATAAGGATTTCAAGAATTCGAATCTAACAATTTCAATAGGAAATGGAAAAATATATAATTAATCAGTATTGTTCATGCCTCTTCAAATTGTCAATTTATGTGTCTTTTACGTGTGCGACATCATGTTTTAAAGTAGATCCATCTAGGATCTGATGTTATTAATCATTAATAATTTCTGTAAGGTGTAAAGTTGTCATTGGCTTATATGTGGACAGCACTTATTATTAACAAACATTTTATTTATTAAGATGCTTAATTCCTACATAACATGAAGGTTAGCATAAGATAACAGCTAAAGGCAAAATCCTCTTTCAAGAGCCTTAAAAAAAGTTGCAAAAAATAAGTCAACTAAAAAAGTTCAGAACATCTCCAGGTCATCATGCCTGTACCATGTACGTGTAGAGGAAGTCAATGAGAACTTCTAAGAATCATATTTTCAAAAGATAATGAGGAAGTCAATCTCACGTTACCAATACCATGTACGTGTAGAATTCTCCAATCTGGAGGTGTTTGATAAATCAAGCAAGGGCAACCATTTTCACATAATTTTTCAGTTCTTTTACAACACGTGTATCCAAGGGCGGACCTAAGCTTAGGCTGGAGTGGGCTCCAGCCTAGGGGAAGATTTATAAAGTATTGAACATGGTTTAAATGTTATAAGCTTTATTTCTACTCTAATAAATATTAGCCCACTCCTAAAGCATATAGGAAATAATAACATCAATCCAAACCTATATAAATTCACTGGAAAAATCATTGTAAGTGCTTCAAATTGCCCCTTTACTCAACTGGTGTGCAGATTACCTTATTTTCATTTTCAACATTTAAGTAAATGTCTTTGTCATTTTACTTTCATTTATTTTTATATTACTCCATTTACTTAAGTTTACAATGTAAATAAGGAAGTACCCCCCATTTGGATTCAAATAAAAATACTAAAAAATCAAATTCTCACCAAATCAAAATATGAAAAATCGGTATTAGTGCAAAATACGATTTAGGCTAAAAATGATGGCTCATTAAGTCAATATATACTTCATATTAAAATCCCATAAAATCAAGTTTTCTTATTTGATGTGTAAGGAATAAAAGCCGCCAAAAATTATCTTGAGAAAATGAGTATTCCGAAAAACCATTTTTCATACTTAGTCAATATTGCACCTCCGCTAAAAAAATTTCTGGGTCCGCCAGTGGCTACACCCACAGAGAGCAAACATAAAAAAATTTCTTCTAGCCACCCAAAACACCATATTTGAATCTTGAGAGCTAAGAGGAAATAGCTCTCCTCCTCTAAAAAATTTACCAACCTATCTTCAGTAGGTTCTTCAATCTTGGTAAGTTTTTTTTATTTTATATATATTCAATTTCCAATTTTAATTGTTGTTGTTAAGTTTTTATGATTTAGGGTTAAGGTGAAAACTTTTGGAGACTGTTGATATATATTTTATTTTTGCAACTTGAATTATTAATTAGCATATATGATTTTTTTAAGTTGGACAATGTATTTGATTTGGTATTTATTTATATTTTGTACTTCTTTATGTTATATTTGCTTGTAACGTGGCCATGTTTGATTTATAAAATTTTATTTACATTTTTGTTTCAAGAGAAAAAAAAGGCTTATAATATATCTCATCTATAAAATAAAATATATATTTAGCCTACCCCTATAAAAATTCCTGGGTCCGCCATTGCGTGTATCAAAAGATTTTTTGTTTTTCTCTTTTAATTCAACAAAGATTACAAGGGCATACATTTCTTGATACACCCAACTCCCTGCTAGTGCATTGAAAGCATTATATTCTATGCATTGCTTTTCCCTTTTCTTGGAAAACTTGTCAGAAGATCATTGCAAAGCATGAAAGTTCAAAAACAGGATTTCAGAACAAACACAGCTAGGAGATGTGAGCTTGTATCAAAAATTAGATAGTTGGGCTACTCTTTCGATTTCCGCAATGATCAGCTCCTTTTCCTCTTCAAATTGCTCATCTTCATCACCTGGTAAAGCACTACAAATCATCAGGGACGAAATCAACGTGAAGTTTTCAATATTTTTGGAAGCACAATTCATTCTTTCACCCGCCAATTCCAGCAAAGAGTTACATGGCCAGAAAAGCAATGAGTTAACCACCTTTGCCAGCAGAGAGATTCTCAAGCAGCTCTCTCAACTTTTCATGGTTTTTAGCCAGGATAACCTTTACTTCCCGTGGCTTATTAGGATTAGCAACAAAGATCTGCATGTAGAACACAGAATAATGAATATGAAAAGTAACAAAAACTAAGTACCATGGAAGGAAACCTAAGCAATATCATTCATTGCTTTCATGAAGTGGACAAATGAGAAGTTATGGCATCAACGTCAGATTGCCAGCCAACACTTTTATAAACTCATGCACACTAAATAATAAGCATCTTGACATTGAGCGCACAATACCCCCCGCTGCATGCCGGTTCAAATAGTAGCCTACACAATGCACTCCATACTCAAATGACATACATAGAAGCACACACATCACACAGAGAGAGCAGGAGAAGGAGAAAAAAATGAGGGGAAGAAAGCACCTTAAAGATGTGGAAGGCAGAGATTTGGATGTTTTTGCTTGAATCCTAGTCATATGAAAACAAAAAACAACAGTAAACAACAGGTGAAAAGCACCTAGAAACAACAATAACACAATTCTCAATTTATCAAGTATATACCAAATGCCAAAAGTTGGTCGAATACAATGGTGTGTAACCAATAGCTAAGTATGCACATTTCAAAGTAGCACCCATAGGTTGGTCATATAAAGCAAAGTTCTAAAGAGTAATAACAACAAGAAACTCAATACCTTGAGCAATGTCATCATGACTTTCAAGTACCGAACTTCTAAAATGTAGCGCTTCATTATATGAGAATTTGGAGTCTCCAAAAGGAATTCGGAGAGAAGCTAAATCAATAAACAAATAATCCTTAGCATATCTCATTGATTAAAAGAACATTAGACAACAGAAGTCAAAAAGTTGGATAACCAGAACCGACCTTTAAAGATTGCCTCCTGGTCACATAATTAGGAGATGTCAGGAGTTTTTCATATAGATCAAAGAACTGGAACAACAATTTCTCATCAGATAGCTAAAAACAATATACACTACAAGTCTACCAATACAATAGTGAAGAAAGCTTTCTTCACAGCCTGCACAATGCAGGTGTACAAAATCAGGGTAAAAAACACAAGAACTTAATTTTGTCTCCAAAACAACAGATATTCAGATGGTGAAAGTGCCCTCCCAAGAGCATCTTCGGCAAGCAGATTTTGTAGGTTTAAATTATTCAATCAACATATACATATCAAAAAGTGATGCAGCTATGATTGCCACTGACTGGATTTGTACAGAAAAATACAGTAAGATAAAGAGTGAACAAACCTCATCATAGTGAGCAGTCAGAAATTCAGATACCACTGTTCCATGTTTAGTTAGTAGATCCTGCCAAATTCAGAGACAAATGAAAGAACAGATAGAGCCTTAAAAGTTCAGCAACACATAGAAAGGTCCAACATCAAAGAAGCTCATGATTCTAACCTTGAAGGTAGAGAACGCATCAGAAGCAACATCAAAGTTAGGCAACTCCACAAATTTAAAAAACAACACAAAGCTCGCAGACTCCAATATGTATCTGAAAAAATACTACAAAAATCAAACGTGTGAAACAAAAGAAACCTGTTTGCTAGCTAGAAGAAAATAGCAACATTCAAAAGTGGAAAAAAGCGCCAACGGGGTCTAGACAAGTGGTAAAGAGCCTCAACTTGAGGCCAGTGGTCTCAGGTTTGAACCCCCACAGCACCTTGGCACTGGCAGTGTGTGCGTGTGAGAATACCCCCTCCCCCTTCCTAACTTTGGCCAACAAAGAAAAAGAAGTGGAAAAAAGCAAACAAAAGAAGGTAGCAGCTCTATTAGTTTTTCTGAAAATTTCCTTTTTTGCCTTCATTCAAAATCTTCTGTAATGGAAAGTAACAGCAGAGCTCCTTTTACAACATAGGATCCACTTTAGCAAGATCACTACCGAACAAACAACAATTAGGGGGGAAAGGATGAGAAGTTTGAATGTCTTACTTTGCAAGTGTAGGGAATCTAATGCAATCCCTCAACATATTTCCACAATTCAAGGCAATTTCCTTGTTGTCATAGCTGCTCAAAAAAGAAACCAATAAGTGTCATGCCATACTAATCTATCAGTTAAAAAAGTACAAAGACATGTGTAGACCATTAAGACAATTTCCCATTGGTCATAGCTGCTGGCCAAATTTACACTAAGATGCATGCATGAGTCCATCATTCACTTGAAAGCAATAAAAAGCATCAAAATTTAAGTAAAGAAACTGCAAGTGTCAAAATTAGCAAGAATTTGGACAAGATCACTCCAGTTGCACAAATTGTTTTAAAAACAAAGATTATAATAGTCAAAATTGTGATGAAAAACATATGCACTCACGAAACAGGAAGTATAAGGTTAAGTAGCATCTGATAAACCACTGCTTACTGTAGTTTATTGCAAAGATGAACAACATGATGTCCGTAAGTTCATAATTGTAACATGACAGTAAACGAAGAGCACCAAACTGTGCCAAATGGAGAAAAGTAAAGGATCTATGTTTTAAACATAAGTATTCATGAAAGCATTAAATAACCTTACCACACGACAAGAAAGTCTAGTAACTCCAAATGGTTCTCAATGTATTCTGCGCAGCAATAAGTAGAGTCAACCTTTTGCTTCAATAATATGGACCAACAATGGACCAAATCTTTTCTTGCCTGTATAGAATACACTATATCATCTAGTGCAATCAATGCTTCATTGCCAGACAGTATGATACAAATGACCATAACTTACTTCCCATCCCAGTATAGGTAACTTGTGAATCAGAAGATCAAGAACACCCTCCTTACAAATTTCAAGAGCCAGCTGCGAAACTTGGTCCATATTTGGTTCGGTCTCCCCATCTCCAGAAACCATACACTTCATTGTCCCAAAATTCTTTTCAACTTCTTCCAAAGCCTATAATAAGCAAAGTAGCATCTTATAAAAGAACAAAAAAATTCAAATCATTAACTAAACAAAAGTTTCATAATATAGCCCCTAAAAAAACCATACTAGATTATGAATCTCACAAGTAGTGGTACCACTATAGACAAAGTTGGGGAAATGAAAGCCAGTAAATTTGCATACTCATGCACAATTCGCGACTTGAAAAGCACTTCCAAACTTACAGTTTTGCTTGCACTAATACCATCTAAAACTACCCCATTGGCAATTGCCTGTTGATAAGTGCAAAATGCTGACACAAGCACCCACAAAGCAAAGGCAAGCACACATTTTGCCCCAATAGTATAACAAAATTTGAAAATGTATGGAGGAACAAGAACATTTTCATAGCAAGAACGTGACTTTAGACATTGGAAAGGAAAATTGAGATGAAACATGGAATGAAAGCATGAAATTGGCGATGAAAATAGCGAAAACCCTAGAAGAAAAAAAAAAGAATCCAAGACCTTTTCGAGGGCTTTAACTTCGACGACGGTCTGGGTGTCGAGGGCCATGAGGCTGTCGTTGATGGCCTTCGCCACCTCCTGTGGAGTTTTGGGCCTCGACGGCTTGAAGAACGAGAACGACATGATCGATGCCGATCAATTTCTCTCTCCTCTCAGTCGAAGAATTGACGGAAATACAGCAAAGCTTTGTCGATGACGGTTCAGAAAAAGGCCAATCTTTTTGTCTCAGTGCAGATCCATCATCAACTTGCAGCTTCAATTAACTTTTTTTTTTCAGACAAATACAAATATTTATGGTTTTGCTTTTATGAGATAAAACGCGGGTATGGTAAGATGAAAGTGAAATAATGTCTACCTACTTTAGGAAAAGAATAAAGGAAAAAAAAATCTACCTTGTAACCTTAATTTCTAAATTAGGTATAAGTCTGAATAATGAGATAAATAAGTAATTGACATTTCTTATCTAATAATTGACAAATCCTCCTCTTCTATTGAGAGATATGATTGAATAATGTGTTAATGGGACAATAATCTAAACTTCATTGTCCAGTAACTAAAATGTGGTGTGATAGTGAAGGACCCATTAGTGTAGTGGTTTGGAGTAAATACTCCCTCAGAAAAGGATGCGAGTTCGAGTCCTAGCATATGTGTAGCCAGTGGCGAACCTATTAAGGCGCAAGGAGGTGCAGTTGCACCTCCCCTCACCGGAAAAACCATTGTATTTACTTTCATTTATTTTTATATTACTCCATTTACTTAAGATTACAATGTAAATAAAGAAGTATCCCCTATTTGGATTCAAATAATAGAAAATCAAATTCCCACCAAATCAAAATATGAAAAATCAGTTTTAGTGAAAAATACAATTTAGGCTAAAAATGATGGCTCATTAAGTCAATATATACTTCATACTAAAATCTCATAAAATCAAGTTTTCTTATTTGATGTGTAAGGAATAAAAGTCGCAAAAAATTATCTTGAGAAAATGATTATCCCAAAAAATCATTTTTCATACTTAGTCAATATTGCACCTCCGCTAAAAAATTTCTGGGTCCGCCAATGTGTGTAGCAGTGGCGGAACTGATCCCATGCTGACTCCACCCCTACTTTGTAGTGTGTGTGTGTGTGTGAATTTAGTATGCTATCGCATCTCTCAATAAAAAATGTCATTAAAAAAATTAGGGAAATTCACTATTATACCCAATATAGGAGCCCAAATTATTTAAAAAAAACCCTATATGAAATAGACTTTAGAAATACACCCAAAGTTCATTTACGACATAACAAAAAGTCTTTTAACTTCTTTTAAATTACAAAACTGCCATTGATTTCTTAAAACAAACTCAACCCCAAAACCTCATAAAAAAGCCCAAAACACTCAATAGGGCATCAAAGTAATTTAATAATCAAAATTAAATTCAATAGGGTCAACTATCATTTTTTGGATTTTTTTTGAGTTTGTTTATAGAAATTAAATGGTGTGGGGTTTATTTATAGTTTTAGTGCTAAGAATGAGTATATAACTAAATATCTCAAAAAATTATGGTATGCTAATTATGATAAATTAAACAAAAGTCTACACTAAGGCGGAAGATAAATTATGAAAACCTTAACCCTTTTTTCACAATGGAGGAATCAAAACCCTTAACCAAACCACCAATAAACTTTTAGTCTAGTACTATTCTCCCCAATGCTTAGAGAATTTATTTTTTACACGTTAATGACTTTTAACCTCCGTTTTTAGAATTTAGAAACACGATCACTTGTGTGCCCCTTAAATAATGCTCAAAATCACTCATGACATGTAAATAAAATGACACTAGAATTCCATGAAGCAATACACAAGACCTTACAAGCCATACTTAAACCACCATCGAGTGATTAAAATTCTCAAGTACATGCTTAAATTCTTCTTCGAGTATAATATATATTCATATTAGAATGTCCAAGAATGGACCCACAGTGAGGTCAATGGAGTCAAATGACCCTATAGACTCCATGGAAATAAGCTTAGAGATCCACTTGAGCTGATTGTGCGACCTCCATGAAGTACCCTTCACCTATTTGATATTTGGCCTGAAGGAATGGCCTACTGCGTTTTTTTTAAACACGCTGGGCAAAATGACTTCGTTTTCACCCAATGAATTTTTTTTTTTAAAATGACCTAGCCAAAACGACGTTGTTTTGGTCCATGTCTTTTAAAAAAAGTAAAACAATCCCCAACTATTCCAAAACCCCTCCACCCGATCACAGCCACTCCAAAACCCCAATTCTTTTCTTCTCAACCCTAAATCCCCAATCTCCTCACCCCTCTTAAACCTTTAACCCCCATCTCCCCCATTGCCGTTGTTGCCGCAGGAAAAAGCTTGTTGTCGTGTCCACCACCTCACAATTCAAGTAAATTCTAACTCTAAGCCTAAATTAATTGAATTGAATTTGAATTTATTATTTTATTATATTGTTTTGATTTATTGGATGTTTCATTTATAAATTTTTTGTGGTTAATTGGTATAAATTTGGTGTTCTCTTTAATTGATGTGAGTTATTAGTTTGATTAATTTATGTTTGAGTCCGAATGATTCATTTGTAGCTTTTGATAAACAAAAGCTACTTCGTCTTGCTCAATTATCCTCAAGACTTTTCGGATGAGGATCTTTTAGCACTTGAAGATCAACTTGAGTTTTATATTCATCATGTGCGTTCGAATAGTGATTTCTTTGAATTGTAAGGGATTGGCGGTCTTGTAAAAACAATGGTGGAGATAAGGATGCATCAAACATTCAATTATGTGTATTTGCTTATTACATTGGCTTTAGTTTTACCAGTTGCAACTGCTTCAGTCGAGAAGGCATTTACCGTCATGAATATTATTAAGGGTCCACTTCGGAACAAAATGGGAGATCAATGGTTGAATCATAGCTTGCTTGTTTATGTTGAGAAGGATGTTTTTGCTTATATTGAAAATGAAGCTATAATGCTACGTTTTCAAAATATGAAATGTCATCATGGACAATTGTAGCTTGTAATGTTGTTTTTGACATGAATTATGAATTAACGCACTATAGTTTCATTTTCAATGTTATTTTAATCTTAAAAAAATTTGGAGCTTTTACACTATGACCCTATGAGATAAGATTCCTGAATCTGTCACCGCATATATCATATCCTTTTCATTATCGAGTCAAGAAATGACAAATCCAAACTCACTAACCTTGTATTAGATCAAATTATGCTATAATGTCATGTTCAAAATGCCATTCCTAAAATTGTGATTGCCATAACTAAAATGTGTTAATGGGACAATAATCTTAACTTCATTGTCTAGTAACTAAAATGTGGTGTGATAGTGAAGAATCCACTAGTGTAGTGGTTTGGAGTAAATACTCCCTCAAGAAAGGTCGAGGGTTCGAGTCTTAGCATATGTGTAGCAGTGGTGGAACTGGTCCCATGCCTCCGCCCCTGCTGTGTAGTGTGTATGTGTGTGTGTGTATGTGAATTTAGTATGTTATCGCATCTCTCAATAATAATAAAAATGTCATAAAAAAATTATGGTTTGCTAATTATCTATATATATAAAGCAAAAGGTAGAAAATGGTGAAATATTCAAAAATTCCGAAAATATCCTTGGTAAACTCAAATTTTAAAATGCACCGATTTTAATTAAAGCAGGTATAATTGTAAAAGAACAATTACGCAGAACTTTAAAAAAAATAAAAAGAAAAGAAAAAAAGGTGCAGACCCCACTCCAGAGCAGTTTCTTCTGGCACGTTTTATTGAAAAAGGATGAAAGCAAAACTGAAACCGTCCAAAACCCACCATGGCCCTCAGAGCCATTCCAGCGAGGGGCTGACTGAGCCCAAGGCTGGGGGGAGAAAAACCAAAAAATCACGTTCCAGCGGTCAGCTGAGGCCCAGGCAGGGTGTGGGGCCCAGCAAGTCGGGCTGGCCCGAAGGCCAGTTCAGCCCCAGGTCCAAAACGAGGGCTGCTGACGTCAGCAACAATTTTTTTTATTAAAAAAATTGAAAAAAAAAATTTCAGATTTTTTAAAAATAAATACTTAGTCATATTTTTCACTTCCCACACCAAAAATCTTTTAAAAAAATTTTGTCCAAATTAATTATTAAGGTGAAAAAACAAAAAAAATGAATAGTAATTGCCCTTAGCTATGTCAACGGGTGGAAATACAAAATATACTATTTGCAAGGGCAACTACTATTCACGTGAATAGTGGCTGCCCATGGTAAGGGGTAAATGGAACTGCTCTCAAACTTGGAAATGCATTTCCTCCCCTCCCATGTTTCGCAGGGCAAGAATCCTTATCTACTCACTGCATAAAAAGGTTTGAGGTTTTTTTTTTTTTTTCTAGGTTTGTTTCTTCATTTGTGATGTCGAAAATTGAGAAGTAAATCATAAATTGAGTTTGGTTTGTTGTTACAGGGAGGAAGATTGAAGGAAAAAGAACTGGAGCAATCAATATTGGAACCCCCAGTCTTCTCATCAATCTGGTAGTTCATGTCTTTGTGTGGGTGATTTTCTCTTTGCCTGTGTTTATTCCAGAAAATTGGTATAAAATTATGCTATGATTTTGTGTACTTATTTTCGTTTTTTATTTTTGTGAATTTTCAGTATTTGTAAGATGTTGCAGTGTATGAGAGAGTCAAGAAAATTATGGTTTGATGTTGTTAAAACCGATTCGACGTTTACTCAGATTCTAAATCAGACGGTCCATCTCGCATCACCAACCCTCAGTCTCAGGTGATATGACGCCCTGCCTCTGCTTCTTTCATATTTGAACTGTTTCCTCTATAAGGGTTTAGTTAGATTATTCACTTGCATATATTCAGCTTAGCATTCCAAGTGTTTGTTAAAATGCGAAAGTTGATTTTAGTTTGAACGCTTTGTTGGTTGGCTTTATTTTGTATTATCTAATTTAGCTTTGTAAATAAGAATTGGGAAATGAAGAGAAATGAGAAAAGCTTAGTTCTTTATAATAAAACTAATTTCAATGAATGCAACAACCTCATAGTGAGGGTGAAAATGAAATTAGAAGTGAGAACAGTGAAGAGATTTGGTGAAAATTGTAAGATTTTTTAGTGTTGGTGAAATTTTTTCTTTTTAGTTCTTTTTCTTTGTTATATTGACTTTTTGAAGAATAGTTTCATGTATGAGTATGCCATGCTTCAGGATGCCAGGTATGGTCAAGTTTTCATGTGTTTAGGCTTGCACAAAACTCAAGTATTTCTTCCTAGGATTCATGTTATATGGATATTAGCCTCTCACCCTGTGCTTTGCATGCTTGAGGCCTTTTCAACAGAACCAAAGTTTGAGAAAACTGTTGGAATCATTGGAGTGGGGAATAAATTTTAAAACTCAATGGTGCGTGTAAGTTTGATTTCACTATTATGTTTTTGGCCGCCTTTATATTATTGTATGGTTTCTGAGAAAAGGGATCAAATGTGAAAAAAAAACAATTTTTAGTTTTAGTTATCTGATAACCATTTCCCTTTCTCTTTAGTTTTAATCCGTATAGGGCAGCAGTTCCGTTCAGTTTTTTTTAGGCTCTCATCTTCTTCTTCTTCACTTTTTGGGGTCCAGTCATTAGTTCAAGAACTCGGAAGTCCAGAATTGCTTCAATGACTCCGGTTCCATGCTTTCTGTTTAATAATCTTCAATCTGCAGAGCATCAATTCTTTAAATGCTACGAATCTCTCTCTCACACAAAGCTATCCCTAATTTATGTTTGATTGACTGAAACTTTGGCTAGGGTCTAGGTCTGTGTTTATGTTTGTGTTTGTGTTTGTAATTATTTATGTGTTTGACTTATGAAATTAAAAGGTCTTTGGAATTTTATCTCAACAGATGGAATCGCCTCTCACCTCGCACTCTCTGACGCATAAGGGTTCCATAAGAAGCAGAGGAAACTATATTTAAGGTTAATGATTCTTTATTTCGTTATATTTTGTATTTTAAGTTTCCAATCAGCATACATTAGTTTAGTTGGAAGATGATTTTTTCCTATTGGGTTCTCTCAAAAGTTGTCCATTATTATACAATCCCTTTTTTCCCCCAAAATTAGACTTTTTAATATTGGCTTTACTGTAACTAGGTGTTTTGTTATCTGCTGATAATTTGGGCCTCCAAATGTGCCTAACAAAGCCATGGCTTTATTTCTCTACGTTCATGTGTTAGTGAGAATCCACGATCTCTATTTTTGTCTTTCTGGAAGACGCAGGTGACAAAGGAAAAAGAAAGCAAACAAATCACCCCTTGGGATACTTTTGGGTTGTTTCTGACTGGAATTGGGTGTTGGTTTACATTTGTTATTTGTTTACACTATCACTATTAGTTTCTTCTTTCTTTATGTTTATTTTTTGTTAAGCATCCAGGTCATTCTAGATCCAGATTCAGTTTCATATTGATGTAAAGTGTCCAGTTCAGGCATCAACTTCTATTTTTTATGTTACGAATAAGATTATGCTTTGATTTTTTCTTCTTTTTATCTCAGATGATTATTTTTGATAAAGGAATTAAAAGCAAAATGAGGATCAGAGTTGGAGGGAGTTCAAGAGTAACATGAAAGCAAAACAAAAGGGAAGCATCATGGTGAGTAAACATAGGCACCGATCATGACTTCTTTGAGCAGTGAACCAAAGTTGCTCTTCTTCGTGGACAAGTCCAAAGGTACCTCATTCATACCTTTGTTTTTTGGTTTTTTGTTTCGAGTGACATAATTGTCTTTTTTCGCTTTCAGTAATTCAATTGCTTCTGTACATCAAATCCCAATTTCAGTTCAACTGCCAGAATTAGGTTTTTTGAGTTTAGATAAGGTTGCTTTGTGTAATCCCTCTAATTTTACATTTGTATTGTTATGAATTTCTGATTTTAGTTTTGGAATAGATTTATTTATTTATTACCATTTATTGTTTCGTATGAAAGGGTCTTACGCCAATGTACAAGTTTATAACAATACGTTTTGAAGTTTTTGAAGTTCACATTCCATCAGCAGCTAATGCAGATGGGGTTGTGGATTTAATTTATGGGATAATTTGTGTAGCCTGTAATCATTGAGAATGTTTTGTTTATGGCATTTTTTAATGGGTTTTATTTTTCGTTTGGTAGAATGCATTTTATTGTGGTTTCAGTGTTTAGGGTGACAGAGTGGTGGAAATGCAGATGGGGGTGTGGGTATTTTGGCTATGTTAAAAGGAAATTGCAGGTTTATGGTTTGGTTTAAACAATTGTGTGGCTGTGTGTTCGCTTTAGGTGAAGGTGTCGTGATGCAAAGGAAACTATGTTTCTAGGTTTAAATTCTGTGTTTCTATGTACTAATTGGGCGATTTCTCAATGTTTCTATTAGGTTATTTCATATGGATGCTAGAAGGGACATAATTTGCTGTGGTGGCAGTTACACTGTGAGCTTTTCTCATTCTTCCTGTCAAAATTTATATAAACTGTGTAATTTGCTTTCTGAAAACTGCTTTTGTCACTAATGATATTTATATGGATGCTAGAAGTTTTGGTGAAAATTAAAGTTTGTTGAATTCACTGTTTCAAGAATGTCATCTCTCATTTATAGCAGTTGCTGTATCTGGGAATGTCATTTATGTATCTTTAAAGTTGTTGGCTTTGAATAAACCAAACACTTGAAGGGCTAATCTGTTTTAGTATTTGAAGGGCATGGTGAAGCTGATAATAACACATCCATAATGAGACACTGCAATAGACTTATTCCGAAACATAAGTCTATTGTTTTAGTATAATTAATATCTTGCTTCATATTAAGTTTTTTCTTTTTCTTTTCTTTTTTGTAAATGCAGATCCAATTTGCTGCATGAGGCTTCCAAAGAAGATAGCAGCAGGAGGAGGTTAATGTACAAGCAGTAGCTAAAAGGATTTTAATTGTCATGAATTTTTTGTTTTTTGTTTTCATTTTTCAAAGGTTGCAATACTAGCTTCAATTACTATATTTTGGTGTAACGAGTTTTGTTTTAAATAAAGACTTATTCAATTGCATCTATTCCAAATTCGGTTCAATGGTTAACTATGATAATTGTTATCAATAAATACAAAGAGGAATTTAAATTAGTTCTTGCATTTGTTTTAAATTCTTTTCAATACAATCAACTATGATAATTGATTTATTTTTATAAAGGTTATCAATGAATACAATACAACATACTAGCCTCCTTGCACGCGCTTCCGCGCGTGCGAGAGGCTGTTTTTTAATCACGCGCGCTACACGTGACTTACATAGTTTTGCAAATATTTTTTCGCGATTGTATTTATATAGATGTCCGTTTCAACAATTTCATATTTTAATTGTGTGCGTCTGATAAATCGTCTTAAAATTTTTCTTTTATTGCCCGTATTTTTCTAGATGTCCATCTCATTAGACTAGCCTCTCTGCACACGCTTCCGCATGTGCGAGAGACTTTTTTTTAATCATGCGCGCTACGCGTGACTTACAAAGTTTAGTTTTAATTTTTTTGCAATTGTATTTTGCTAGATGCCTATATCAACAATTTTAATTTTTTATCGCCCTTATTTTTTTAGATGCCCGTCTCAAGAATTCACACGCTATAAAAGAAAAAAAAAATTGTTGAGATGGGCATCTAGAAAAATAAGGGTGATAAAAAATTAAAATTGTTGATATAGGCATCTAGCAAAATACAATTGCAAAAAAATTAAAACTAAAACTTTGTAAGTCAAGCGTAGCACGCATGATTAAAAAAAAGCCCCTCGCACGCGCGGAAGCGTGTGCAAAGAGGCTAGTGATAAATTAAACAAAAGTCCACACTAAGGTGTAAGATAAATTATGAAAACCTGAACCCTTTTTTCACAATGGAGGAATCAAAACCCTTAACCAAACCACCAATAAACTTTTAGTCTAGTACTATTCTCCCCAATGCTTAGAAAATGTATTTTTTACATGTTAATGACTTTTAACCTCCGTTTTTAGAATTTGGAAACACGATCACTTGTGTGCCCCTTAAATAATGCTGGAAATCACTCATGTCATGTAGATAAAATAATACTAGAATGATTAAACCAGGCCTTACAAGCCATACTTAAACCACCATCGAGTGATTAAAATTCTAAAATACATGCTTAAATTCTTCTTCGAGTATAATATATATTCATATTAGCATATCGTAACATTTTCATTATCGAGTCAAGAAATTACCAATCCAAACTCACTAACCTCTTATTAGATCAAATTATGTTATCATGTCATGTTCAAAATGGCCATTCCTAAAAATTGTGATTGCCATAATTATCGATCCGACAACAAATGAAAACCCGACCCGTTTTATACTCGTACTAAAATGTGGAAAGATCAACATGGCAATCAAAGCATGTTTTAGACAGAGGTTAAAGAAGGAAAGTAAAAAAATGGACCAAACGACTACGCGACAACTAGGGGCATTTATGACAAACGACTACGCAATTTAACCGCCGACTCCACCGCTAACCTGAGAAAACAGAAGAAAAGAAACGCCCGAGAAACGCAAAGACAAACGCCTTCCTTCGTTCATTTCTTCCTTCGATCCCCAAACCTTGTCTTCTCTCTAGCTCGAGCTTCCTCAGAGCCTCAGAAATCTCAACTTCTCTGCGATGCGAGGCCATGATCGGATCAACACGTTTATTCCCGACGAGCTCATCCTCGAGATGTTCCGGCGGCTAGACTCCAAGCCCAGCCGCGACGCCTGCTCGCTCGTCTGCAAGCGGTGGCTCGCACTCGAGCGGCTCAGCCGCACCACTCTCCGCATCTGCGCCACCGGTAGCCCTAACCTCGTTGTCGACCTCCTCGCCGGCCGCTTTCGCAACGTCCGTACCGTTCACATTGACGAGCGGTTGAACATTTCACTTCCTTGTCAGCCCCCTGTAATCAATCAATCCCTAAATTCAATGCAAATCGAATAATTCTAATTCATTGAAGCAAACACGGTCTTAATGTTTTTGTGTTTTGTGTTTCAAGGGGAGGAGGAGAGGGACTGATATTGCTGGGGTTTCGTCGGTGAAGCTGCATTGTGCCAGCGAGAAAAATGGGTCCCCTGATCCTGGGTCTGATTCATGTAGTTTATCGGATGCTGGGTTGACTGCTATTGGTGAAGGCTTTCCGAAGCTCGAAAAGTTGAGCTTAATCTGGTGCTCTAATGTTTCCAGTCTCGGATTGATATCGCTCGCGGGAAAGTGTAGATTGTTGAAATCATTGGATTTGCAGGTGAGCTTTTGGTTAATTAGGCTTTAATCTCTTCTGGTTATTGCTCTATATTGCCTACGAATTACCATTTTTGTAGAGTCTATTCTAATGCTCAGCAATGTGCATTGTAGATTGGGACTTTTGTTCTCATTTTCGGTGCAATGTTTTTGGTACCGTTTTGCTGCTTGCACTCTTGCTTTTGTTAAAGGAGGGGTCTTTTTCATTAAGTGAATCACATTGAAATTTGGTAGTTGATATACATGTCAAGTCCGCTGCATAACTCACCTGCTAACCTTAATTTTCTTTTTCTAAAGGGTTGCTATGTTGGAGATCAGGGCCTAGCTGCCGTGGGACAGTCTTGCAAGCAGCTTGAAGATTTGAATTTGCGGTTTTGCGAGGGATTGACTGACGTATGTTTGGTTGAATTAGCGCATGGTGTTGGGAAGTCATTGAAGTCTCTTGGTATCGCTGCTTGTGCAAAGATAACTGATACTGCAATGGAAGCAGTGGGGTCGCACTGCAAATCTCTCAAGAACTTGTCTTTGGATGCAGAGTTCATACACAACAAAGGGGTGGTTGCTGTGGCCCAAGGATGTCCCGCTTTGAAATCTATGAAGCTACAATGTATTAATGTCACAGATGAAGCTTTGTCAGCTGTGGGAACTTCTTGTCCGTCGCTGGAGGTGTTGGCTCTGTATAGCTTCCAGAGATTTACTGATAAGTTAGTACTCGTTACTCCTCATATTGATGTTTCACTTATTATTTAGTGTAATGGAATTACTTTTCATACTTAACGAACCTGTTATTTTTATCCCTAGTAGTTTCTTTTTGAGTTCTTTCCAATACGAAGCTTCTTTTTGGAATGAATACTGAATACCTGCTCAAGTTTCAGCATTTGTTTCTCTACTGTATCACATTGAATGCACCCAAATCCATGGCATAACTTGTGTAAACTTCAGATTGTGCATGTAGACATTATTTTCCAAGATTACTGAGAACAATATGAAGTTTTGCTCTTGTCTGTTTCATTTCATTAATTCCGCTGTCAAAGTTAAATAACCCTCTCTTTGTTTTCATGTCTGGTACATTTCAGAGGTTTAAGTGCTATTGGGAATGGATGCAAGAAGTTAAAAAATCTTATTCTTAGTGACTGCTACTTCCTGGGTGTCAATGCTTTGGAATCAATTGCAACTGGCTGCAAGGAACTTACACATCTTGAAGTGAATGGGTGCCACAATATTGGAACAATGGGCCTAGAATCCATTGGCAAATCTTGCCCGTATGTTGCTCTCTCAGCTTAACTTAAATTGGTAATTTAGCTGGTAAATGTGTGGATGCATTGAGTGGAGGCCATGTTTGAGTTATAGATGTTGCTAAACTGTTGAAGAATTCCATTAAGCTACATGCTTTCACTAGTTTTCTTTGAATGTGTTATATGGATAAAATTGGCATGAATGTTTAGCAGTGAGTTTCTACTGTCGGTGGAAAATTATGTACATTCAGAAGTTGTATCCTTGGAAATTTTACATTTAGCTCAGTAGTGGGAGTTGATGATTGTGTTCTTCAATACACCGAGCTAAACAGTTGTTTCACTGTTTTCTGAGTATGATGTCATGGCATATGTTCCAGTAGTTAAGGAGTTGCATAGACTCCATCATATGTTTCTTGCATATTTTCTTAGGTTCTAACGTTTTGCTTCATCTGAAATTGCATAGCTATGGTTTTTTTTGGGGTCAATATAATCGGTCGTTTTAAGTATCCATTTGTGCATCGATGGTAAGTTAATCTGAACATTTTGAAAATGTACAGGCGTCTTACTGAGTTAGCACTGTTATACTGCCAAAGGATAGGCAACTTTGCACTCAGTGAGGTTGGACGGGGCTGTCAGTTCTTGCAAGCTCTGCACTTGGTAGATTGCTCAAGTATTGGAGATGAGGCCATTTGCAGTATAGCTAAAGGCTGCAGAAATTTGAAGAAACTTCACATTCGTCGATGTTATGAGGTTCTCTCTTCTCTCTCTCTCTCTCTCTCTCTCTCTCTCTCTCTCTCTCTCTCTCTCTCTCTCTCTCAGGAGGTTCCCAGTTATTTTTGCAAAAATTTCATGTTATTCAACATTTCCTTGGTTAATTTTAATTGGTTAAAATATTCTTCTTGGACTCTAGATGCAGAACAATTTTTCAGGTTGCCGGAATAAGAGAATGTTAGATTGTAGAATCATATTCCCTTTTCTGAAATGTAATATGTTACTGGGAAATGTATTCTTTCATGTTGAAAATATTCTTTTGTTATATATGTTCTGTAAAAAATTCCTTATTTTTAGAGTCATTTACTTATTTGGATTTATTGATCACAGTGTATATCTGTTGCCTTTGGTGTAGATTGGGAACACAGGAATTGTAGCAGTTGGAGAGAATTGTAGGTCTCTCACAGACCTTAGCCTCCGGTTTTGTGATAGGTAAAGTTTCTTCACATCTTGTGTATGTTTCTCTTAAGTTTTCTTTTAACACAATATTTCTGTATTTCTTTTTCTAAGTCAGATCCTTAATTTTTCTGTCTGCTCAGTTCAGAATTTGCTGTTTCAAACATTCATTTAACGTCTTTTTTTTAATGTTTGTTGTTTGGAATCTACAACCTATATTACTTCATGATGTCTATAACATTGTATATCATTTTGCACATCTCCTAACCTTACCTTTTACTACTAGAGTGGGGGATGAGGCCCTTATTGCTGTTGCTCAGTGTAGCTCGCTACAATATCTGAATGTCAGTGGATGCCACCAAATTGGTGATGCTGGATTGATAGCCATTGCAAGAGGGTGCCCACAACTTAGTTACCTAGACGTCAGTGTTCTCCAGGTGTGTTCTCTCTCCCTCTCTCCTCTCTTCCTTCTACCCCCCCACCCATTCTTCCCAACAAACACATGCATCTTCTTATATTATCTTTTTGGCATGTATAATTGATGCAAACGCAATACCTTTGTGGACTATACACGTGCTCCACATGTATTAATATCTTTGGCTCGTTCGACAATCCTTCTTTCAACCTAACATAATTTTCTTTTGAAAAGAATTTGGGGGATATGGCAATGGCTGAAGTGGGAGAAGGCTGTCCAAACCTGAAGGACATTGTGCTGTCTCATTGCCGTCAAATAACAGATGTTGGTATAAACCATCTGGTTAAACATTGCACAATTCTTGCATCCTGCCACATGGTGTATTGCCCGGGTATAACTTCTTCTGGAGTAGCCACTGTGGTTTCAAGTTGCCCCAACATAAAGAAGGTCCTGGTCGAGAAGTGTAAGGTTAGCTCGAGGACCAAACGGAGGGCGGCCTCTGTTATATCCTATCTTTGCATGGACCTGTAAACTCCACTTGTATTTATGCACATCCTTTGCGCTTACTGAATTCAGAACATGAACATCAAAATACCGAAGAGCCAAATCTGGAGCCAAATCCTCACCTCTCTCAAGTTACAAGGGAGTTATCTGCACATGCCTGATGTTTTTTTTTTTTTGGGCGTTTTGTTTTTAAAACATTTTGCCTGTGTTTTTTGGGGGGCAACTTCTTTTTTTAATATTGTAATAAATGTTTGTAATGTTTATTTTTGGGTCAAAATTTTTGTAATGATTTTGAGTGTTATTAGTGGTTGTCAGTTTACATGAATGAAATATATGTATGAAACTTTTTTTTCCAAGACTCGAATTTTTCACATGAGCCTCTGTATTCGAATTTTTTCCACCAATGTTATTTGAGCCAAAAAGTTATTGGGCAATCATCTTCACTCATTATTTTTGTGTTTTTATAACCATATGTTAGAGCAACTCCAGCGGTAAGCCCAGACAGAGGCTGGGGGGAAAAAAAAACCCAATTCCAGCAAGGAGCCCAAGCCTGGGCTGGGAGTGGGACCCACGAAGACGGGCTGGCCCGAAGGCCAGTTTCGCCCGAGGGCTGATGACGTCAGCTCGACGTCAGTGCAAGCTCCAGCCTGTAGAAGACAGGTGTCAAGGCCTTGGCGCTCCGATCTGCTTCTCCTCCTCCAATCCAACGGCTGGCATTTTTTTGGCAATAAAATTATGAAAAAAAAATTGAAATTTTTTTTTAAAAATACCAAAATATTCTGAGTAAATGTCTTTCAAGACCTTATTTTCATTTCAACATTTAAGTAAATGTCTTTGTCCTTTTACTTTTATTTATTTTTATATTACTCTATTTACTTAAGTTTACAATGTAAATAAGGAAGTACCCCTCATTTGGATTCAAATAAAAATACTAGAAAATCAAATTCCCACGAAATCAAAAATATGAAAAATCGGTTTTAGTGCAAAATACGATTTAGGCAAAAAATGATGGCTCATTAAGTCAATATATATTTCATACTAAAATCCCATAAAATCAAGTTTTCTTATTTGATGTGTAAGGAACAAAAGCCACCAAAAATTATCTTGAGAAAATGATTATTCCGAAAAATTATTTTTCATACTTAGTCAATATTGCACCTCCGCTAAAAAATTTCTGGGTCCGCCAATGCACGTAGGAACCCGAAAATCTTATCCAAATTAATTATTAAGGTAAAAAAATTTGTGAAAAAAAACAAAAAAATGAATAGTAATTGCCCTTTGCCATGACAACATGTGGAAACACACAATACTATTTGCAAGGGCAACCACTATTTACATGAATAGTGGCTGCCCCAGCCCCCCCCGGCGCCATGGCAAGGGGCAAATGGGTGGAGTTGCTCTTATAAGGACCTAACTTGGGGGTTGACAACCTTTTAGAACAACAACAAAAAATTTGGAATTTGGAAGTCGTAGTAGGAACTGAGAGAGAGTATTAAAAACGAAGGATAGTTTTATTGAAGGCTAAAAAAGAGAGAGCAACGAGAGTTTAGGTCAACTTATTTCTGACTTCGGGGTCCTTCCAGACTAAAAAAGTTAGGTTTTTAATTGTAGAGGTCCCTGAACTTTACCACGAATTGCAATTGGGTCCCCAAACTTTTTTTCAAGGCAATTAGGTCATCCAACTCTCTCATCCGTTTCAATTGAGTCCTTCCGTCAATTTGGCCATTAATTTGAGGGCTAAAATCGTCAATCTCAATTAAAATATTTTAAATTTTAAAAATGAAAAAAGTGCAAAAAAATAATAAATAAATAAATAAACTTAAAAATAAAAGGCCAAACTGTAGCAATGGTCCCTAGACTAAGACCAAACTTTACTTTTCATCCCTCATATTGCTAAATTGTTACATTGGTACTTTAATTATGCCTCCACTTTCATAAATCGTCATTTCCGTCATCTCAGTCAACTTTTCCATTAAAACTGAGGGCATATTTGTCTTTTCATCCACTCTTCTTTCCCATTCTTTTCTCAGTTCTCAAAGAACATAAATTGAGAATTTTTCCTTCGAAAATCTCATGGTTCCATATATCTGTGCTTGTTAATTTTCTCAAATCTCAACTGGGTTTTTCACAGTCTCTGTAACCCAAAAAATATTTAGTTGTAAATATGGGGAAGAGAAGAGTGTTCTTGTTTTTGTTGTTGGTTTTATGGCTGGCTATGTCCGCAGGGACTTAGGGCCAGGACACCAAGACGCCAAGGGGCCAGGGACTTTGCTGGAACTTGGCTGCTCAATAGACCTTCAAAGATGCCCAGCACAATTCGAACATCACAAAGTGCACAAGACCTTACAACCCCACTTGGACTGTTCGAATTTTCTTCCTCTTCTTCTTGTGCTTGTGGGTTTGTGGTGTTATGGGTTTTGGGTCATTTGGGACTTGGTGTCTTCTGCGTCTCGCGGGGGCACAGAGAGGGGGGGGGGAGAGATGAGATTTATTTTTTAAATTTTTTGTGAAAATACATTTTTGCCTTGCCAAATAGGACTTGTCCATGCCACGTCATCATTTTTAACGGAAAAGTTGACTGAGATGACGGAAAGAATGATTTCTGAAAATGAAGGCATAATTAAAGTACCATCGTAATAATTTAGCAATATGAGGGACGAAAAGTAAAGTTTGGTCTTAGCCAAAATAAAAATAGAAATCCAAATCTCTCTATCTCCCTCTTTCGCTCTCTCTCAGGTCTTCCTCTCTGTCTCTTCCTCTCTCCTGCAACCAACTCCCCCTCCTCCTTATCCCACCCCTTCAAAACCCAGATCCCAACCCAACCTGCAACCCACCCCCCAACTCCTGCAACACCACCCCCAAGATCCAAAGTGTTTGATTTTATTTTATTTTTTCAATTTTTGAATTTGCAAAGAGAGAGAGAGAGAGAGAGAGAGAGAGAGAGAGAGAGAGAGAGAGAGAGAGAGAGAGAGAGAGAGGATATGGATGGGATTTGCAGAGAAAGACAGAGATAGGATCTAGATGGGTCTCAAGTGAGGTTGGGTGGATCTCGGGTGGGGACGAGGGTGGTTGTATGGTGGTGTTGGGCTTGAGGGTTTCTGAATTTTGGGGTTTTGCCTCCGATGGCTTAATCCTTCCTAAAAGTCGAATTGTGGTCGTTGAGTTTTGCGGTTTTGTGGGGTTTTGCCTCTGATGGTTTCACTCTCATAACCAGGATCGTTGAGTTGGGGGTTTCTGAGTTCTGGGCTTGGTGAAGAAGGCTCTGAAGATGGAGGTGAGGTCGTTGGGGTCGATGATGGATGAAGAAGGTGGAGTTGGGGTCAATGAAGGATGAAGAACTCGAAAGGAGGCTTTTACCCCCTCATTTTGACTGTCAAATTGATAGAGTTGGACGGTAGGACCCAATTGAAACTATTTGTCGAGTTAATAGATGTAATTGTCTCAAAAAAAAAAAGTTTGGGGACCCAATTGCAACTCGAGGCAAAGTTCAGGGACGTCTACAGTTAAAAACCCAAAAAGTTATATGTTACTATCTCTATCTCTATCTCTATCTATGGAGAAGAGTCAATCTAGTTGCACAAGTATTCATGCAGAATGGTTTTAGTAGAATATATAGGCTAAAAGTCACTTTTGGTCCATGTAGATGTAGTTTGGCACTTCAATCATTTTTGATCTTGTAGTTTCAATTCCGTCAATTTTGACCATGTAGTTTTGTATTTGTAGCAATTCAAGGACAAGTTAGTATTCTCGTCAACTTCTTTGATGGTGCAAGGGCAATTTCATCAACCCAAAATCCCTAAGCATCAAAGCTTGTTTGAAACTCTCCCCATTTCATATTAGGGCTTGAAATTGACCATTTGAGTTTAGGGTTCTTCAAAAATTGGGATTAGTGGTTGAATTTCAAGCCCTAATATGAAATGGGGTGTGTTTCAGACTACCTTTTATGCTCAAGAGTTTTGGGTTGACAACATTGCCCCTTGCACTGTCAAAGAAATTGAAAAGAATACTATTTTGTCTTTCAATTGCTACAAATACAAAACTACAATGGCAAAATTGATGAAATTGAAACTAGAGGGTCAAAAGTGGTTGAAATGACAAACTATAGGGACCAAAAGTGACTTTTGGCGTAATATATACCCAGACAAGCAACACACGGCATAATTATATCTTACAATAAACTATCTATTCCTCCAAAATTTGAAACTACATTTTTTTAGTTACATCAATAAGGGAGAGGGGGCACACACTCTCAAGGATTCAAAAGTGAGTCATGAGGGGAGGGGGAGCACCTCAACCACTGAAGTAAACCCAAGGACCCCATAATTTGAAACTACTAATATTCCTATTAACGAAGATATCAAGAGATACGGAGGAGCATCACTAGCACGACAACAATTATTCAATGACATCCATTTGCACCTATTATACTAGTCCAATTTCATGAAGATCTATTCTCATATTTTAGCAAGAAGACTTGATGAAACACATAATTTCAAGTTGAGCACAATAAGAGAAGAGACTTTTGAAGTATTGTATAATCAATTAGTAGATCATTTGGAAGCACAAGATGATGACATCTCATACTTGAATAATATAACATAAGAAGAGATTCACAATATCCAGAACATGATGGAAGCATTTCATAAAAAAGAATCTCTCATCTCCCAACAACATATGCAACCATAATAAAAGCAGTAGCAGCATCACCGGTCCATGTGAAGGGATCATCTAAGCAATCATAAAGTAGCAGCTTCAGTTTACTTGAAGAGATCATCTACATAGTACCAAACTTTGTAGAAGAAAGTAGGACCATGTTTGGCACCATACGAAAAATCTACCTTCGCACCATTTCAAAATTAAAAGCAGACTTCCAAGGCAATCTAGAAAAATGAATGAGGACAAAGGACCCACTATTGTAGTGATTTGGAGTAATTGCTTTCATAGGCAAGGTCTTGGGTTCGATTCTTAGCATCCGTGTAGTGTTTGTGAGTTTAGTATATTATTGCCCATTTCAAAAGAAAAGGTCCTATAAAAAAAAAGGGGCATTATCGTCCAACCACTACAAAGTACCTCCTTTATTAGGAGAGAAACTCTCATGCAACTGTGATAGCAAGTGCTATCCCCAGCCAACAACACAATGACACATATCACTTTTTCATCTGTCATTGTGTTATTTTCCGGGATAGCAATGTTACAAGAAAGTGTTTTTTTTCCTAATTACATCCTTTTTGGGGTGGGGGGTGTCGTCCTCCTTGAAAAATACGTATTTCATAATATTATCTTCCTTGAAACGACGCCGTTGTCAACGAATTCCAAAACGGAGCGTCGAAGATCTTTCACCATTTCCAGAACCTGCAGAGCTGTGTCTCTCTATCTCTCTCAGTTCTCGATTAGTCAGTTGCTGAGCGAAGCCATGACCGGAGGTTGTAGCATCAGAGCCATCTGGATCCTCAACCGTCTCGACGCCGTCGTTTTCTCCAGGTCTCCTATACTCCTGTCATTATATCTTGCACAACCACAAACTTAGCTAATCTTAGATACAAATTTTCTGCCTCAATTTCCAAAATCCAATCGAATTAGCACCCAAGCTATTGATTCTTTTGAAATCCAAGACTCTGACGGGTTTCTGAGGAAAACCCAGCAACAAAAAGTTGTTTATTTTATTAACTTGATTGAGTTAAAGCCAACCACTTGGATGAGGATCTGTTTCTGCATTGGTGTGCAAAAGCTAAGATTGGAAACTGGACTCTCTGGTTGGTTGGGTTTCTTGGCAGCCAAACAGGGATTTATGAAATCTGCGTCTTACTGATTTTGTTTTTATTCTTAATTCCTACTCAGGAGGTTTCCGGTGGTAGAGAAGCGGTGGAGGGGAACTTGCAAGAGCGAAAACGAGACCTCTACCGAGGGTGATCTTAATTACAGAGTGTTTACTTCACTTCCTAGTGATTCAGAGTTAGCTGCTGCATTTGTAGATAGAAAGAGAAGGTCAGTTGAAAATCGAAAACCATTTGTGCTTTGTTCCTTGTTTCTCTTGTTTTGTTTTCCTAGGCTGTAGCTATACGAATCATGTGAGAATGTGTTTACAAATATTATACAGCTATGAGGGCGGTGCGTTTGAATTGTAAGAAAATGTGCTAATACTGCTTCATTGATTTAAATATGTTAATTTTATGAGTTACATGTAGTATGTAGCTTTTCTCTGTGCTCTCACTCTCACTCTCGTGCTTGTTGGGTTTTATGTGTTTCTTGCATTATGTATTACAAGTGATTTTTGTTGGTTATGGTAACTTTACTGCGTTTCTGATTCTCCAATGTTACTAACCCTTTCTTTAATGTGTTTAGGGAGGGGTCTCTTCGCGGGTTTGGGGTACGTGTGAGTCAGTCAGCTGAGGGCTCGGATTCTTGGCTTGATGATCCTATTACACGTCATATAATAGGAATTTATATAAACAAAGAAGAGGACGGTGATAGTAATGTGCTATGGCCTTTAATCTTGCACACAAAGGGCCATTATGTCATCCTTATATTTCCGTTGGTGGAGCCCAGGCATCTGAAGGCGTATGTGACATTATGTAATAGATCTGATTGTGGCAATGCTGTTGGAGTGGAGGACAGTATATCTTCCATTCTGCTTGATCTTCCGTCCATCACAGGGTATGGTAAGTTACTTGCAATGTTGTTTAGGAAGAATATCATACTTAGAAGTGTTAGTTGTTTTCTCATTCTCCTCAACATCAAACTGATTTCGGAATCAACTTGTAAATTGACCTATGAGCAGTGCCTGTGAATTAAACCTATGGGGCACATTAAATTTTTTAGAATGCGTAATGAGATTAGTGTGTCCCAGATGTATGTGTAAATTAAAAACCTTCTTATACACATTTCTTGTTCTTGCCTTCAATTAATGGATGCAAGTGATTCCATTTTTTCTGTCTTTCACTACATGTCTTTCCTCCATTATATCAGAAGGGAGCTGGGCTTGCATGTTTTTATAAACTGACTTCTACTTGTAATTGGCATGTATGACTTTCTCCAAAGACATTAAGCAGTTCTTTTTCTTTTTCCCCCTAGTGCATTTATGGTGGCACATGCGATTGGTGACATAATAACTGGCGATGTGGGGGAACCTGAGGTGGTTGTAAGTCCATCTCCATCTGTGGGTGGGCTGTTAGATTCACTAACTGGCAGTATAGGGATATCAAGCATCTCCTCGAGGGCGAAACCTGTAGCTGCACCAGTTGCGTCCTCAACCCCTTCCAGTGGTGCTGTGACAGGAACTGTTACATCAGATGCTCACAAGACTGGTTCTAGGACTTTAGATAAAGATTCACTTCGAACTTTCATAAGTAGTTCAATGCCCTTTGGTTGGTACTTTTTATTATGGTATTTCTCATCTCAGATTTCTTTACTATCGTTATCACTAGTGGCAATTTGGTGGATTACCTTGCATTTAGTTGTCTCTGGTTTGTGTCTTATGTGCTTGTTGATCGTACATATAGGAACACCGTTGGATTTGAGCTTCCCCAATATTATTTCCATTAAGGTTAATGGCTTTTCACAATCAGATCTTCCTCCGGCAGACCTCAAGCAACCAGCATGGAAACCTTACCTATACAGAGGAAGGCAGAGAATGCTATTCTCAGTTCATGAGACTGTCCACGCTGCTATGTATGACCGAGACGAGATTCCAGATAGTATATCAATTTCTGGTCAAATCAATTGTCGAGCAGAATTAGAAGGATTGCCTGATGTGTCCTTCCCCTTGAAAGATCACATTGAAGTTTTATCATTTCATCCTTGTGCTCAAGTTCCAGAAAAAGGTATTGATAAGCAAGCTGTGATGTTTTCACCACCATTAGGCAATTTTGTTCTAATGCGTTACGAAGCAGTCTGTGATCTTGGACCTCCCATAAAGGGATTTTACCAATTGTCGATGGTCTCTGAAGATAAAGGTGATTTCTTATTCAAACTGCGGCTAATGGATGGTTACAAATCTCCTCTCACTATGGAGTTTTGTACTGTGACTATGCCTTTTCCGACGAGAAGGGTTGTATCTTTTGATGGCACTCCATCGGTTGGAATAGTTTCCACTACAGACCATTCTGTGGAATGGAAGATTGTAATGGGTGGGAGGGGACTCACCAAAAGTATTGAGGCAACCTTCTCTGGGAAAGTTCAGTTTGCACCATGGAAACCTAAAAAATTACCTCCTTCTAGTTCGGCCTTTGGAAGCATAGCTGATGAAGATAGCGATATTGAGACCGATGGGAACAATAATAGTATGGTAAATATAGATGAGTTCCTAATGGAGAAAATGAGTAAGGATCTTCAGCCAGCTGATTTGGAGGAGCCATTTTGCTGGCATGCATACAATTATGCCAAGGTATTTGCTTCCTTTTTGTTTTTCTCATATTTAGTTGGAGTTCGTGCAACCGAGAATGATGTCTTATAAAAAAAAGTCTGTTGGCAATTGGAAATGTTGTTTCCATTCTAGTGGTTCAATGTTGGGAAAGGAATTAGATTTGGTTCCCATTTTGTTATTATACTCTTGCTCTTGTCTATCTTAATGAATTGCATACTAAAAAAGGTAACGAAACTACAAAATATGTCTAGCATAATTTTTTTTCTTTTGACCTTTTTCCGAGCCAGTCAAGCACATAATTTGTTTAAATGGAATTTTGTACTTGTTTAGACATTTATTGAGGAGCTAACAGAGCCAGGCATTTTCCGACTCATGTTTGCAGGTGTCTTTCAAGATTGTTGGGGCTTCCTTGTCTGGAATATCAATTGATCCAAAATCGGTAAGTTTTGCTTCCTTAATTCTCCTCTCATGGTCTAGTTCATTACAGCAACCCAGAAATAGGTAACAATAGGAGTTTTTTTTGTTGTATTTAGGTGCTATATATACTTCTTTCGGTTTCCCATTATGAAATTAAGATGTCCTCTTTTTACCACGTCGATACATGCTCTCTAGTTTCCATCAGAACTATCCACTTTTCCAAATCTCAGCATGCACAAATCTGACCATCACTTCTGTTTTCCTGTTGACACATTGAAACTGCATAGCATTTGCTTGTTTGCTGGCTCTCTTAATTGTTTGTGCTACATGCAGGTAAGCATTTATCCAGCTGTCAAAGCACCAGTGGAGTTATCAACTCAGGTAGGTTTTTCTTCAGACTTCTCTATTTTCAAGCTCTACTTTCTATGTTGCAAAAAATGTTGGCATTGTAGAGGCACTGACATGAATGCTGTAGTAGCAGTTAATTTTGCGTCTTTCTTGCATGACTTTTGGGTATCATGTATAAACTTGCATAAATATCATCATGGCAGTGCTACAAATAATTTTCAAATCTTCATTAATTAGTTCGACCAGAGTTATTTTCAAAGGCTATAAGAGAAATTCTTCTCGGTTTCTCTTTTCTTTTGATACTATTAATTATTTATATGTGAAATTTGAGTATGTACTTGTCGGTCTTTCACTTGGTAAACAGGTTACTTCTGGGGATTATATTTTGTGGAATACATTGGGTAGGTGCCCATCTGCTGCTGCAACGAAAGTATAGCGGATTGATATTGATGGCAACTCGGGAATTTAAAATGTAAATTCAGGGTCAACGACGTGTTCTTTGTCTAATCGACTACACCCTGATCTTGACTAAACCTGTTCTTTGTGTTTTAAAGTCCAATGCTTGTGGTGGGACAATTTTTTTCAACTTTCGGTCGTCCTGTTTCAGCAGTATTCCAAGTCCGAGTGTAGTGGGACCGACACTTCGTTCGTAGATAGGGTAGGTGTTTGAAAGATGGAAGGTCAAGTTTATGGTGTGATTCGTATGGAACGGCTTTCAGACATTGAAGTTTCTGAAGAGATCATTCATGTAACTCATAGTTTTCTTGTTTCTGTTAATTACTTAATTACCATTGGTTTGCAAGTCATTCCTTTAAATTTGGTCCCCGAACCACTACAATTTACAGGTTTGTAACCAATAAAAGAAGACTTTTAATGAACATTTACAAATTGGATGGTCTAATCTTGGCAACAACATTCTAACCTAGAGTAGTCAAAAAAATTCTACCATCCAGGTCCCCAGCTTCACTACCGGAGCCAGCCGACGATAGTAACACTGAAGGCGCAAAGAACCCAAGATCCAATCGGATTCTGCCTCCTCAGAGAACATGCCAACCAAGGCATGTGTTATGTGCATAGTTGAATCTGCATTTTATCTCCTGACTTGCATGTTCTCTCTTCACAGTTCACTCTCCTCTTCTATTCTTCCAGGGAGTGTCTAGAAGAATGGTAGAGATCGTACGGTGCCCATAGGTGATCGACAGTGCATGGCTTCCTGGAGTCCAACCTCAACCATGGCTTACCCTTCCCACTCCAATGCAGAAGACTAATGGGACCTGGGTGGAGGCTCCTACACTTTCCTTCAAAGTTGTCACCACCTAGTCCATGTTGGTTCCACCTGTGATCCACAGCCTTGATGTTTCCAGCCAAAACCAGCAAAAATGGCGGCAAAGACCCCAAATTGTATAGCCTCTTTCTCTTTTGCAATGCCATCCACTCCTCAACTTTCTGTGTGTACCCTCCTTTCCTCCATTTATCCACATCCACCACCATCACTCCTGTGTTGAAATAACATGGGTTTCTTCCCTGAAACGTCTTTGGCAAATCCGGGTCAGACCAAAACATATTGGTGAAATACTGTGTGAAATTTGCCTGGCAATATTCTGGTGCAGCCACCACCTTGTCTTCCATGTCCACACTCCATAGCTTGGCAATGTCGTCCACCACAACGAGGTCTGAATCCAAGTAAATAACTCGTCCCATGTCGGGTGGAAGGATGTTAGCTAGATAAATTCTTGCATAATTCATAGGCTGATCCAATGCTTGTCTTATAGACTTTGATATCTTCCCACGAACCCGGTTTGAATCAAAGGCATAAGTCTTGAAGTTCAAATAAGGGAATGTAGACTTTATACTTGAAAAGAATTCTGGTGCAATATGCGCTGAGAGAAAGTGGAAGTAGAGATTTTCAGGGCATGTTGAGTGTTGCAACAAGGAGAAGACAGCAGCCATGGTGCCCCGGATGTAATTGGCATCCAAGGTCATGGCCACGTGGATACCATCTGCGTTCTCGGAGCCACATTGCTCCCCGTTTTGAAAGGAGGGGGCTTCACGGAAGACGGGAAGGTCAGGGGAGCGACGGTGAATGATGCCCAGGCGAATGCCGAAGGTGGTGGTGAGGGGGTGGAGGAGGAGGATGGACAGGAGGCCGAGGAGTATAGGGAGAGGGGTTGAAGTACTCCACGAGGCCATCCTGTCACGGGGTTTGGTATTAATTTTTCGGGATTCTTTGAAGGCTTCTAAGGGCAAAGGCAGGAGAGGCCATTGACATTAGAAATGCGGGTTATGCATGGGAGAGAGGTAGGGACGTTAGGTAGGTAGAGAGAGAGAGAGATAGCATAAATTGTGAGGAAGAGAAAAAAGGTCGGAAAATCTTAGACTAAGGAAGACTTGAGAGTTTTTGGTGAAGCCAAAAAAAGACTAAAAGAACAAGGGAAAGATTTATTGCCCTTTGTTTCTCCGAGTATTTTGGGTTGCTGAAAAATTCAAAAAGAGATTTTTTGTTTAAAGATATATTTTTTTGTTGCCTTTTATTTTGTTTTTAGTTTTTAGTTTTTTTCCTAACTGTGTTCTTGCCATGCTGCTCTATACCAAAGTTAAAAATAAAATTATATATATATATATATATATATATTTATTAACTTGTATAAATTCCTCTCTACTTCCTTGACAGTTCTTTGTTTCATTTCCAAAAAGATTTTGGAAATACCCCTTTTAAGACAGTTTAGGCCCACGTATTGATTTGTCTCGTAATGAAACACTAATGTCAAAGTGGATAAAACTTTTGTTTCAAAAAACAGAAGATAAAACTTGGCTTTCTCTTACCCAATTTGGTAGAATTCTATAAGGCCCTTAGATGAGATCTTATCTCTTTAATGTTAGTTCAAATTAACCAATTTGATCTAACGATTAAAATATAGGGCCTCATCTTACAATAGAATTCCCACCAATTTGGGTAAGAGAAAGCAAAGCTTTATATTATTATTTTTGGTTAGTTTGATTCAATGGTTGAGAGATATGTCATCATCTAAGGCCCTCATTATAGAATCACTCTACCAATTGAATGGTTTTGTAATGCAACGAAATTCTATAGTGAGGGTGCTATATATGGACCCCTCATGTGGATCTTGATATTAGTCATATGATCATTTCATTAAATTTAAGTGAAGTTACTATTTAGATTAATCATTTAATTAACATGAAGATCCACATCTATGATCCATATATGACACCCTCACCTTAGAACGACTCATGTGCAACAAGTTGGAATGAGGCATGTCATGGCTGAATTTTGTGGTGGGTGATCAACGAGTGTTGGGCCCACTGATATAATGGGCTTAATAGGCCAAGGGCCCCATTACAAAGACCTTGTTACTTTTTACAGACAAGTTTTACCCCAAACCTAACAGTAACTTTGAAGGGTCAATTCAGCCATGATAAGTAATTTGATTTTGATTTCAATTTCTTTCTTTATCTTATTCCAATTCAAAAAGACCTAATACTTTTGCATGCTAGTTGAGCTGAATATAAGTTATAATTAGTAGAATATTTAAAAATAAAATATTTTAATCTAGCATGCAGGAGTGTCTAAGATCTGACAAATTATATTGGTACGAATCCTAAGTTGTCTGTGATTAATTAATATATTATTAACGTTAAGAACTTGAGATTGAGATCCTGCTGCTGCTGATATACATTGTATTATTCATATCACGTTAGGCACATAATCAATTCACTTATAACATATTAACATTATAATGATTATGTGTTACATTCCCTTTTTCTTAATCTTATTTTCAATCCATGCAGACCAGCTTATAAGATTTTATTTATTTATTTTAAAAATACTATTGGTTTTCTTTTTTTCTTCATCCAATGAAATGAAGCAATCGACGCAAACAAATAGCAAGAAAATTGCAAAGGACTCATTAGTGTAATGGTTTAAAGCAATTGTTTCCTGTTTCCTTAGGAAAGGTTTTGGGTTCGAGCTCTAGCATTCGTCTATTTTGTGTGAGTGTAGTATATTATCGTTCCTCTCAATAGGAAATGTTCTCTAGAAAAGAAAAAAAAAGCAAGAAAAATTAATTAAGCAATTGTTTGGCATGAGATGCTTCACAGCACAATATCTTTTCGAAGTATGCAAGAGGTAATCATAGGTGATACAGTCCAATTAGGATCTTGTTTACTGCTTTAAACATGTATTAAAACAAAGGATTAACAGTTCCAAGATGTCGGCATTTTTATCTTTTGGTCCACCATTGCCAAAAGCCTAAGAACACTTTTCATTCTCACTCATTGGAAAAGTGAGAGAAATTAAAAAAAGAGAAGAGAGAATAGAAGCATCTTCTAGATTTGTCTTTGTGAAATCCAAAAACCCAAAATAGGGTTTGAGTGAGTCAGAATGTAGAAAGTAGGTTGGCTTAACAAAAAGAAAAAAAAAACTTATTAATAATTATTATATAACTTTTGGAGAGGACAGAGGGTTTGGAGCAGAGGGAACATGATGGCCTCCATGCTTACATATCCATGCCTGAAGTGCCTCTCTCCCTCTCTCTCTCTCTCTCTCTCTCTCTCTCTCTCTCTCTCTCTGAGACAAAAACTCATATTACCAATGGCTTCATTCAAAAAAGAGGCATGGGAAATGGAGTCACTCAATTACATGAATCTCTCTTGAAACTCCCCACTTCTCCTTCTCTCACGGGTCCACTACTGCCAAAATTTACTGAACTGGATTTCATTGACTCACTACGAGTTGGTCCAATCTGAACCGGACTGCACAATCTTAGATAGATCCGGTTGTATATAATTATGCGTCTATTTCTCTTATTTTGTGATGAGAGAAATAGGCTGATGCGATAAAAGTTACTATATACTAAAACACACTTAAAGTAGTTTGAGACAATATTCATGTACTGTGAACTCCCGCCGCATATTCGGTGCCCCAAACCAATCCTGGGCTTTTTTTCAACGCAATCAAAATAGGATTACTAGTTAAGAGTTGGCAAAATGGATAAGAACTTGTGAATCTACTGTGCAAAATGGACAAAAATTACACTACTGCGGATTATGTACTTGAGGCCTTTAGGTAGGGAAAGTAAGCGAATGAGGCAGCAGAGAGGCGAGGCAAGAGAAAGAAAACAAGTCACAAAGTCACACAGCAAAATGATGCTTGCGTGGAGCAATTGAGAGAGATTCGAACTGTGATGTGAGGGCTTTGTGGACAAAAAACAAAGCACGAGTGGAATGATGTGGCGTGTATAGAGGATTAAGATCTCTCTCTCTCTCTCTCTCTCTCTCTCTCTCTCTCTCAAGCTTCGAGATAGATTTTGCATTTTGGTTTGGCAGGGCTCGAGGACTTGGAAACTGTGTCTTCTGGTGTGTGTGACAGAGTGGAAGAGTTGAAGAGTAAAATTATTGTTATTATTTGGTTTGGTCACTTGGGTTGGGTGAGGGGAGGGCTTTGTTTTTGTGAAAATGTGGGGGCAGTTTGTGACTTGGAAGATTATGGCCACTTAAAAGCTTCCCAACATGCCTTGTTTGCTTCAGAATCTTTAGCACCTACTAGGATGTATCATGTCATTCTTCGGTGGGAGCCATCACCCTTCCACTATATTAGGATGCATCACAATTAATTTTCTCTTAATTAAAGTGTTTTAACAATATTGTTATAATCCAATTTTAATGATATTAAACACCCCCAAAAAGATTCAACGGGTCCATAGCTCAATGGTAAGAGCATTTATCTAAACATCAGTAGTCTCATGTTCGAACTCTTAATAGCATATCCCCTCCTCTTCCAAACTTTTTTAAAATAAAAAAAAGACCCCTTAAAAAAGAACAAGTGGGTAAATTTTATTATTTTTTCATTTTGTGACTTCTTACTTGATTATGGGTCACCTAGGATAAACCCTTGAAATTGCCTAAGGTAGCTAGATAGAGGCTTAAATGTAGTTAACTAGTAAAACTCTTGCTAATATTAAAAGAAACACAGTTAGGCATGTCCACCACTTGAGAATTTGATTGGCCTTTTGAGGCTCTAATCATCAAGGTTCTTCTAACATGTGGTTGACTTGTTATTTGCAAACTTGGTTTAAGCTAATACTTTTGCACAATTCTCAATGCACAATGGGTGAATTATTGAAAGTTAAGATTAGTTTAATAGGTAAAGAAGTAACTTTGTATCAGTGATTACTTTTCATATTTAATTTTCATAAATTTAAAATCACTTCTAAACCCCTTTTGAAAATCAATATTATCACATATGGGGAGTTTAGTCATTTTTTTTGGATTGTGCGTGATTCTCTCCATATCAATTCAACATGTTGTTGCGTTTGGTCATGGGAGAATATTTACCCATATTGAACACATAATTGCTTTATAATTTTGTTTGTTTATCAATAAAAACTCTCGTTTATTCTTAAAAAAGACAGCTTTTCTACACTTTTTAGTATAGCATTACAACTCCACTTAGAATTTGGATATTGTGCAAATTTCAAAAGAAGGAAAGTCAAAGAAGATGAATAGGACTAATCAAACCACACCATTTCAGTCCTTTTAGTACATGAACTTGATCTCCATAACCAAAAGGAGTTTTATAAAAAGCTTGAGAGTGAAAACCCATGAACTTGATCATGATGAAACTGAACCAGAAACTAAATTCCAATCCTTGTTGGCTTGTACTGCTCAGCTGTGCACTAAAAACATTTAACATGTCATCAGATGGCACTCCAAGTGAGAGAGTGGTGGACTCCACACAATACATGATATACATTTAGGCAAATTCTGTGCGCATGGTACAGTAGCACTCACGGATGCTCCTTAGTGCTTAAAAAAAAATACACAAACACCTCATATAAATACTAACCTGTCACAACAACACGAGAAATTATTGTCTAATACCGTCACATCATGTAATTAATATGTTTATATTGTAATAAACGTATGTTTATAAATTTATACTTTAAAATTTAAATTCGTCGTCCACTTGTATTATAACACGTCATGTCATGTGATAGTATTTTTTTATAACACACAATCTCAAATCTTTGGTTGTACTTCATGTTTGGAAATATATATTGTGCGCGTGAAAGCATGGTATGAGACTCATGACATGGCGGCTGATTAAGCCCCTCTTGTTCATTCTATGATTCATTTTGGTCCCACCAATTGCAAATGGCGCGACCATGGAGGGCCTGGTGGGGCCAACATGCCCGGAAATTGAAATACATGGAGGGCCTAGGCAGGGGTGGAGCCAACCAAGTGTGCCAAGGAGTTGGGACACATGGTTGATGATGTGTAGCTTTGTAGGGTCTTTCATGGTGGTTGTCGGGGGGTGCACAGGGCCGATGACTGGGACCAATTATATATAGGATTTGAGATGTTGCATATGCATGATTTCATTGATTTGGGTTGGAGGAGAGATAAAATATTGCATTCTACAATGAGTGTATGTACATGTTTTGTATCCTTTGCTTGTGTTCTTGTATACTTGGGTCCAAGCTTATATTGTACTAGATTTAAGCTTCCATTTAGTTTTCTTACCACTATAGATTTTAAACCTCCAACCCTATAGATCAAACAAAAACTCATACTCAAACCTAAAATGTTTGACTCTAGCTAAACTCCAAAATAATGTCATTTTAGACACAAGTATCATATTAGCATGGAAAGTGTAACTTTATGTTTGAAAGTACTTTTGAAATGGCTAAAAGTGCTTCATGACAATCAAAAGCGTTTATAATATCGTTTAGTAGAAAATTTTATAAGTGATTATGGGTCACAAATGCTCTTTCTAGAAAAGCACCTAGCAAGTGTGCTTCTCTAGTAATCCGGGACGCACTTGGATTTTCAATAAATTTGTCGCCTTTCTTCTAATAAAAGCACTTCGAAAAAATACGTATTCCTGAACGAGCCCTAAATGTAAGATTCCCAATGTGCTAATTATGCAATTAGTTATTGGGAGAGCTTATGTTCACATCTACATCATTTTAGACTACCATTAGTTATCTTATCAATATAAACCCTAAAATCGTATACTCTTATATGTCATTATAGGACTAGTTATTATGGGAGGAGCGTTACATACATCTATTGTATCGTGGGAATAAAACCCAGAAAAGAGCTTTTGGGGAGGGAATAGAGTTTAAAAGGTGGGTTAGTGGGACCAAATGAGGATTATAGATAAAGTCTTTCAAAATACCTTTCTTTGTCCCTTCAAATTACCGTTTTTTATTTTTATTTTTCAAAAGAATGAATTAGTCTCAAGTTTAAGTTAAAGAGAGATTTTAGTTTCAACTTTTCCTCGTGTAAAAGGTGTTGGATAGGGGGACTTACTTTGTTGACACTTGATAGTTTGGTTTGGTTGAGACTTTTTAAGTAAGATTTGATTCTAACAAAGCTAAGTGGTTGACCATTTTTGTGGATGGTGATGTGTTGGGGGGAGAGAGAGAGAGAGCGAGTAGGTCTGTTGGGGCTAAGCAGCAAGAAGATTGCGTGCAGAAGAAAGAGAGAGTGTGTGCGGTGTGGGCTTTGAGAGAGATAGTGTTTGAGTTTGGTGATGCGCGTGCAGCACAAAGAGGTGGGATTGTGGTCATAATGGAGGCTGCCAGCCACATCGATCTTTCTTAAGATTTATTCATGACGCCATACACATCCTGCATCATTCCTCTTCTTAAAACAGAAAATTTTGATTCTAAACTCACATATTTCCATCATTGCTTTCCCAACCTTTCTATATTCTTCAATTATATTTTTCACCTCTAGACATACAGCCTAGTGCCTATCCTACAAAGGCTGCTTTTGTATTGATGTTTATCTTCCTTGTCATCTATGACAATATTCTATTATCAACCATGTTTATTATCATATGTTATCAAACTGTCAATTTCAATTGTTCATCGAATAAAACTCTTGTTCGAACTTTGAGTGTGTGTAAACTAGAATCTAACAACGTAACTCGTTAAGCTACTTATTTCATCAACAAATAAAGATGAACGGGATTCGACCATGAAACCTCTTTTAAATAAGGAAGATATTACTAGACAATGTTCTTGGTGCGCCCCATAACCCTAACCCTAAAACCTATATTGAGGAGAAGCTTCTTCATAGCTAGTTCATGATTTGGAATTATTGATATATAATCTTCAGCAATAGTCTTGAATTAAAAGCCAAGGAGAGCCAGAAATGTGATGGAGGAAGTAGTTTGTGCTGGCTGGCTATGAAACTTCCTTGGAAAGCCCACAAAGCACTAATTACCCCCTTTTCCTTCAGAGTTACTGTACCTCCCTCCATTCAACTTTATGTCTGACCAAAATTAACAGGAAAATCATTGTATGAGAAAAATAATTTTTCTTTTCTGTCGGCAGTACTCTTGGTAGATGAATGAAATTATAAACCAACAAACTTATTCTGAATGTTGGGCTGTATGTTAGTTTGTAATGATAGGGCGCCTCAGTTTTGCTAGATTTAGGCTAATCAAAGTTGAAATAAGTATTGATATTGCTAATCAAAGTGAGGCTAAACAAAGGATAAATGCTTTAATACCAGTGCCATGGGATGGGAAGGATCCATTTATTTGAAGGGTAATTATAATAAGGAAAAACCAACTTGTTTGAAAAGATCTGAATAGAGTGAATACTGAATATATGAGTCGAGACATGCATCGAGATCATGTCTTAACTTGATCTCGACTGTGATACAATCTTGACATAACTTAGAACAAGTTCGTTATCAAGCGTTTTAAAAAAGAGTTTAACTTTTAATTAACCTGTGTTAATGAGTTGTTTGTTTGAAGAAACCCTTCTAATTTGAAGGTGAAAATACAAAGATGATAATGCCACCGTAGCTGGGTACATGAATTTGCATGGAGAATAAAAAGAGGAATGGGTTTTTGATTTCACGTACGTGTCTCCCCCTAATTCAAGGATATTCTCATTATTTTTCAGCCACGCCTGATTCCTTTTGTTTTTGGTTTTGTGAACGAAATTATTATTGTTTTTAACTTATAATATATTTTGGGCACGTCTACCTTTTTTTATCCGCAGCATCTGCTTGCTCAATCCTGCTCAGGAATTGGCAGCATTGTCCCTATCAACCCGTTATTTGTTTTCATCTTATACTGTATTTTTCACCTTTCCATTTGCCACTACCTCCCCCATATTCAAATTTGGAGTGCTCATATCAGAGGTCTTTTTATTAGAGTTCTCTACGGAGGTGGGTATTTGAACTCGAGTTAAAGGGGATGGACATTCTGCGTGATGTAGAACAAATGGCTGAAGCAATCGAAGAGGAGTTGGTAAACTGCAGATTTGGGCTTCGAACTCGGAATCAGGCTCATGACCTATCGATTCGAAGATAACAGTGTTAGGAGTATAACTCATTGCTTTACCATGATGTATGGGCTTTTTTGGGCATCCAAGATCGTTTAGTAGCCCGAAATCCAATTTTAAAGTTTTTACAGTTTTTAGAAACTTTGTTATTTTCCTATTTTAATTCCTTTGTTATTTCTAGGGTTTCTAGGAGGATTTAAGCATACTTTACCTATGGTTAGGGTTGTGTTTTGTTATTCCAATTTTATCAATAAACCTTGAGGTTTTCTCATATCTTCTTAGTGGATTCTAGAGTTACATATTTTAGGATAAGATTTAGCCAAACAATTTTCACATTGCGTCAGTGCCTTAACTAACTGACGTAACCCACATTTGTGTCTATAATTAGCTTGCAAGAAAAAAAGCTATAAAAAGTAAATTGAGCTTAGCAGCAAGCAATGATAATAATTATTGTAATGCATAGGATAGGAACAAGAACATATCTATCTCTAGTCTATAATTATGTCTCTGTTTTATGAAGCTATGACTTAGATATAATTGCGTCTAATTGTGAATGCTGAATTTTGACCCATCCTATTTTGAATCTACACTAACAATTAACCCAATTAAAAGTTTCCCCCCCAAAAAAAAAAACATATTTATTATCTTCATCAAAATTGGTCATGATACGGTCCTTGTACAACATTATTCACAATTCGCTGGCTAATCACAAGCTGCTTCTGAATAAGCAGAAACCAATTCATTTCCCCAGTTCTTAGCACAATCAATTCAATTTACTAGCTAGGACCTCCCCTGTTTTTTCTGCTGATTTCTTAGACAACAAGGGACAGAGCAATGAAAACTATGGATTCTGCCACAGCAAAAGACCATGCAAAATCAAAATGGTCAAGAAAACTGCAGACAGATTTTATGCTACCAAATCAGCATGTGAGATATTAAAAAACCAATTCATTTGATCAAATATGTTTTTGTGAATGTTTAATCCAAATGGATTTGAAATAAAGTGGAAACAAGAAATCATTTACTGGCCATGCATATATAGTTGGATTTGCAAGCACTTATGGGAGAGAACAGTGACTGTCTGCTGACTGCAAGTAAGTGGAGAAGTGCAGGGTTGAGAGAATTCACAAAAAAACAGAACAAAAATCTAAAAGAAAGATAAAAGATAAAAATAAAATAAAAGGATTTTCTTTCGCACAGAAAAAATAGGCGTGGGCATAAATTCCGTTGCCTGTTTTACCTGTCTGTGCTGTGCTGTACTGTGGAGAAAGATTTATGCACAGAAAAAATAAAAATGGCAAGGCAAGGCATTTCAATATCATCATCCTTATTCACTTCATAATGCCTGCAATCATGATTCTTGGTTGCCTCACCCGCATGCCCCTCTAACCTCACTACCCCTAGCTACCTTCTCCAATCTCCATCCATCCCACTCTCTCTCTCTCTCCTTTCTCACTCTCTCACTCCTCACACCCACCTACCTATAAATTCCACACACCCCACCTCTCTCTCTCATCTCTCAATTCCTCACAAACTTCTCTCGCTCCACAAACCCTTCTCTCTCTTTCCATTTCTCTCTATCCTACTAGCTTTTGCTACTTCTACCCACTTGTTCATTCATTTGGGTACTTTCATTTTGGTGCTTTTTCAATTGGGTACTTGTTTGTTTTTGTGTTTGTGTGGCCAAAAAGAAAAGAAAAGAAAAGAAAAAAAAAAAAGCAACCCAAATGGCTGTGTCTGGTTTTGAAGGGTTTGAGAAGCGCTTGGAGCTACACTTCTTTGGGGATGACCCTAAAAATATGGGCACTCTTGGGCTTGGCCTAAGGCTTCTTGACTTTGACTCCATCCAAGAAGTCCTAGATGAGGTCCAATGCACCGTGGTCTCTGCCGTAGCCAATCACTACTTCGATGCCTACGTGTTATCCGAGTCCAGCCTCTTCGTCTACCCTACCAAGATCATCATCAAGACCTGTGGGACCACCCAGCTCCTCAAATCCATCCCTCCCCTCCTCCGCCACGCGTCGCTCGATCTCGGCCTCACCCTCTCCTCCTGTCGCTACACCCGCGGGAACTTTATCTTCCCCAGAGCTCAGCCTTTTCCCTACACCAACTTCCAAAACGAGGTCGTTTACTTGGAAGAGTCTCTCCCTGCTGCTCTCTGCTACCGCAAGGCCTCCGTCATGCCCTCCAAGACCCCCTCGCACGCCTGGCACGTGTTCTCCGCGTCCACCCAGAACACGACGTGTCGTTTCGGAGACAGCGACGACGACGATTTGTACACCCTCGAAATCTGCATGACCGAGCTCGACCGCGACCTCGCCCGCAACTTCTTCCGCCGTCCCGGCGACGACAAGAACGGCGATTCCGCCGGCAAAGAGATGACGGAGCTCACGGGGATTTCCCAAATTAACCCTAGGGCTCTGATCTGCGACTTCGCATTCGACCCCTGCGGCTACTCCATGAACGGGATCGACGGCGATCGCCACTCCACGATCCACGTCACCCCGGAAGACGGCTACAGCTACGCGAGCTTCGAGTGCGTCGGGTCGGTCTACGACGACCGCGAAGAAGTCGTTCGGATGCTGAAGAAGGTCGTCCAGGTCTTCCGGCCGGCGACAATGTCCGTGTCGACCACGTGCGCGAGCCACGAGGCGTGGACACGTGTCGCGGGGGCATTGGAGCCGCTGGGGTTCAAGTGCCGGAGCTGCGCGGCAGATGAGTTCCCGGCTGCCGGAACGGTCGTGTATCAAACGTTCGTGGATCGCCGGAGTAATAATTACAATAATAAATCGTAATTAAGTGGGGGGTTTTAAAATTTTAATTAGAAATTAGGTGAAAATTTTAGAAGGAATCGGACGGCGGAGGTGCGAGAAGAAGCAGACGATGATAAAAAAAGTGGGGTTGGCTTGTTGTAGAAAGACAAAAGTGGGGATGCGGTGGGGATAAGTAGTAGAGATGATGTGGATGAAAAAGGGGGGTTTGTTACTACTTGGGGTTGGGAGGTAGCAAAGCATGATGATAATGCACCCCACTTAGGCATGTCACGCCTAAGATTTTGAGGTTTGTGGTGGTAGTAGTCGTAGTGGGGATTAAAAGTGCTTCTTTCTTGAGAGGTTTACTTGGAACTTTTCTTTCTTCTCTATTCTCATCTCTTATTCTATTCATTTTCTTTCATTTCCTACTTCCTTTTGGGGATTTTTTTTTTGCTTCTTCTTCTTCTATTTTCTTTGCCCTTCATTCCCTTCCCTTGTCTCCTTGTCCATGTGTTTTGTTACTAATTAGTTCATCAAAGAACAAATCCCTTTTTACATATGGAATATAAGTCGTAAATTTAACAGTGAATATTCACACACGATCATGCATAAAATATGGTCGTTTCTTACTTGGACGAGTGCACCGCGCAAACATCTGCACCTAAACCGGCATGTTATATCATCTTCTTATGTTTTAAACCCTAAATTTCATTCAACTCTTTAATATAAAGTTTACTCAATCTTGTACAACTTGGATCCTAAAAAAGACTAACATAGTTTGTACCATTAAACAACGTCACGGAACAAAAATCCATTGAAATCTCTTTATGTTTTGAATGCGTGGAGTGTCAAGCGTGGTTTGCATGCATGGGGTTGGATAAACTTTTCATGAACAAAATAATTCCTTCTCCATGATAATGCCCAATGGGGAATGAAGTCACTTATGATGTCACCCAATAGTTCTTTGTCGCATATACATATACAAAACAATAATTATTGTTTTCTTTATTTTTTGAAATTCTTCCCTTCCAGCTTTCACGTTTTAGAAAACATATATAATTTGCACGTGATAATTATTAAGTTGATGAAGTTGTCGGAGACATGAAATAGCTACAGGTGTAAAGGTGTGGAAGCTGCTATAATTACTCACGACAAGTCATTCTATGGTGAGAGTGTCATATGATTAATCTGAATAGTAATTTCGTTTAAGTTTAATGGAATGATCATATGACTAATATGAAAGTCCGTATTAGGAGTCCATAAATAAATAGCACCCTCACTGTAGAATTTCGCAATTAGTCACTGGGTTCGTATGATATGAAATTATTGCATACAGAACAGACAGGGCTTAAAACTTTCTACTGTTTTAAAATGGATTCATTTTCAATTTACATTCTTTTCTGGGCAACTGGCCTTGCTTTTGCTTCAAATACATACATTCGTGTACCAAATAAATTGATGAAATGATGTAAATGGGTAACACTTTTTACAAGCCATTTCCCATTGCATGACAAAGACTTGTTTTAAGCCCAAGGGCCCAATTCTAACTGATAGTTATTGGGCTGGACTAGAAGGTAGATTCAATTCAAGTATGCCGTTGTTCATTCTAGCTTTAAATTTACATTCCCTTTTTGCAGGACGTGAGACAGTCGGATGATCTGGTTGTGTATGACCGGTGTCCGACTGTCTTACGTCTTGCAATATGGGATCCCATCTAAGAAGTGGCATGTTTGTTTTACCTTATCTTTAACAAACGTAGTCTTGCCATATATTTTACAATAAATGTTTGCTTAATTGAGGGGATGTGTATCTGATAAATACTTATGTCGACAGACTGTGAATATGAAACATATATTTTCATGTAAGATTCAGCTTTATTCATTGTCCAAATTCATAGTTTGGCAGAAAGAAAGTATATATTAAGATGATTAATTAACCAAGGAAGAAGAAACTTAACCCATCAACTTTTAGAGTTTTTTAATATCAAAAGCTGAGATTGTGATGGAGAAAAAAGCTAGACATCAAAAGCTCAAAGAATGACAGAATCTAGTGGGACTCTCTATGGGTCATGCGACATGCGTTTGGTCCCCTAATCATCTTGAAAATTGAAATTAATTTCTACCCAACTCAACCCAACCCAACCCAAAACCTCTTTTCCCCAAAAAGCAATTTTGGAATTTTCCTTGGCAACAAGGTTCAAGGTCTTCCCCACAACAAGTCACAGCAGCACCTGATAGAAACCATGAGCGTTGAGCTGTCCATCTTGATTAGCACTCTCATATGAATTGAGGAAGAAACTTCCAATTTAAACAGATTAGGGTGATGCTAAAAAGATATGCAATTACTAAAGAGGTTTGGGGTTGGGTATAGCACCACATATTGGAACTTTGACTTTCAATTATAGGAAGAAAAAAAGAAGTCAATATTGACTGCAATGAATAAATAAAAACTTTTGAATTCGAGATATTATCATAAAAATGCATAATACATTTTTTTAACGTAAGCGATATTGGAGGAAAGAGAATCCGAAACCGGAACTTGAGGTACAAAGTCATTGCTAAATATGATTGGTGATGAAATCAGATTTTTCTTTTTCGTTTTCCCCCTTTCCTTTTCTTTTCTTTTCTTTTCTCTCTTTCCGCAAAGCAACCTACCCTTTCTTTAAACCTTTTTCTTGGTTAGCTCCTCCCTCCTCTTTCACCTTTGCGAAGATTATTCCATGCCAAAACCCCACGTGCTTGCGTTAGTGCTTGCTTGATGCATTGCGTCTGATAACGTTTGCTTTCCGTTGATTTATTCCAAACTTTAAATTCAATTAAGAATAAAATCGCATTTTTGAATTTGGTGGTTTACACAAGGCAATAATTTATTAGGCTGCAATTTTAACGACTCAAATTCAAATTCGGTTTTTTATTTTATTTTATTTTGATTTTGAAAATTTTAGAGAGAGATTGGCTACTCTCACCACTAATGTCAGGGCATATCCACAACCTCGAGCTGGAAGGACTTAAGTGTGCCATCGGTATGGATTTATGTAGAAAATTACAGATCGCGCTACAATGAGGACTACTGGCAGTAGGACTCGAACACTGATGTGGCTACACATAGTGCATGGACCTTACCAACTGAACCAGCCCTCATTGGTTTTTTATTTTATTTTATTGAATGACATATTTTGTTAGATAAATTCAAACAAATACAACCAAAATGTGTGCAAGACGGCAAATTGTTTTAAAATAATTGGAAGTATTTGAACAAAAGTTCTTTGCTTAGCATAATAATGTATTAACAAATACTATTTGAATTCTGAATTGAAAAAAAATTGTGTATTTTATGCATTAAATTCCAAAAAAGGTCAGTAGCTTTACCTTACATGGTTTGGCGATTTCTTGGAACATGGGTTTCTTTCACACACACTAACCCACCCATGCACACATAGAATCTCATTCTTCTCTCTCTCTCTCTCTCTCTCTCTCCCCTTATCTCTCCCTTGAAAGAAACCCCATTTCGTCACCATTTTGCAGAGTCACAGACACAGACCCCATCTTATTTGGACTGTTGCTTTCTTAGGGTTTCGAATTCTTGAATCTTTTTTAAAAAAAAGCTCTGTTCTCTTCTTGAGCCCTGATCTTGTGCCCTCAAAAGAAAGTAGAATTTGTTTTTTTCTTCTCTGAAAACCTCACGTTCTGTTGTGTGTCAAGCCCCATTGCGTTGTGTGTGTTGTGATCAAAGAAAGACCAAAAAGTTTCAACCTTTTTAACTTTATTCCTTTGGTCCTTTGGGTTTGTGCTTTAGGGTTTTGTATTGAATATCGTTTCTCGGTGGTGACGGGATTTGTTCTTTTCTGAGGAGAATTTTCCCGGAAAACCCTCTTTCTTTGAGGGTGGAAAAGGAAACACTCATGCAATTATCGTCTGGGAAACTTAATCCTCTGTAGTCGCAGCTCACAAGGTTCCATTTCTTAGTTCATTTTGCTTTTAGGGTTTTGTACATTGTGCCTCAATTCTGGTTCTGAATCATGAGCCGTGCAGAGAATCACCACTTCCAGCACCACAATGTCGAAATTCAAGGATACCCATTTCACCATTCCCACCAAGAATTGCATTTCAGTAGCTCTCTGCTTTTGGCCACGCTCGGTTTCTTTTAGGCATTTTCTGAAACACCTGGGCTGCAATTGAACTGGAATTGAATTTCTTGGTTCTGTCTGTCTCTCTCATTTCTCTCCCTTTTAGGAGCCATGGGTTGTGTCCATGGCAAGTGTTGCGGTCGTTACCCCCAGTCTTCCGATGGTGATCTCCGGGACTTAAGAGACGCTGGTCCGTACAGTGCGCAAAGGAAGCACATACTCTCAGAGAGGTCATTGGAGCTCGTCCCTGTTCCTTCACATGACTTCCGTTTGGAGTACTCTGTGCTAACGCAGCGTGGTTACTATCCCGACTCGCCGGATAAGGAAAACCAGGACAGTTTCTGTGTTAGAACGCAAGTCAGAGGTAACCCAAATATCCATTTCTTTGGTGTGTTTGATGGGCATGGCCAATTTGGTACCCAGTGTTCTAATTTTGTTAAGGACAGGCTAGTAGAGATATTAGCAAATGATCCCACATTGTCAGCTGACCCTGTGAAAGCTTATAATTCTGCCTTTTTGACGACGAATTATGAGTTGCATAATAGTGACATTGATGATACTATGAGTGGTACCACGGCAATTACTGTGCTTGTTATTGGGAATACCCTTTATGTTGCGAATGTGGGTGATTCGAGAGCTGTGGTTGCAGTGAAAGATGGTAATAGAATTATTGCAGAGGACTTGTCTTATGACCAAACACCATTTAGGAAAGACGAGTATGAGAGAGTGAAGCTTTGTGGGGCCAGGGTTTTGAGTGTTGATCAAGTGGAAGGGCTGAAGGATCCGGATATCCAGACCTGGGGTGATGAAGAGAGTGAAGGTGGTGATCCTCCCAGGCTGTGGGTTCAAAATGGGATGTATCCTGGGACTGCGTTTACAAGGAGTGTAGGTGATAGTACAGCTGAGAAGATTGGCGTTGTTGCAACTCCAGAGGTGTCAATGCTTCAGCTGACACCTAATCATCTCTTCTTTGTTGTCGCAAGTGATGGGGTTTTTGAGTTCCTCTCTAGCCAAGCCGTGGTTAGTATGGTATGTTCACATGACCCATTATAGAATGCAATAAAGATCTACTCATCTTCTTTTTATGTGTATCAACCTTTTTTATTGATAACTTAGTTTGTCTTCATTTAGGCATTAATTTTGTTTTTGGCCTATTGTAGTTGAATTTCTGATCATGCGAATACCATGATCTCTTGCTGCTTTTAGTATTTCACTTTTAGTTCATTGTTTTTAGAGTTTTGTAAATTTGATTGCTACACATTATCAATGACCGAGGCAAATGGTTGTTTGTGTATACTCATGTTCATATATGATTATGATCAATTATGATTAGATAGCTCTATAAATGCAAAAAAAGAATGGAAGAAACTTATATTGCCATCAGATAGTAACTTTTTATTTGGCATCTTAGGTATGTTGATAAGGCTATCATTTCATGGATATATCCATGGTGTTTATTGAGTCTGATCTCCAGATAACTACTTACTGCAGTTTAGGCTTCTCAGTTAGCATCACCATTAATGCTCTGCTCTGCTGTCATATTTGTACAGTAAGAATATAAAAAAGCAGCAATTGCTTGTATGCTTTCCCTCTCTAGCATCTGTAACTGTTAGGTCTTCTGATCTTTTACAGTTTATAGCTTACTAGTAGTTAGCATTTGAGGTAGTTGCTTTATTGTGTCCATATCTCATCTTATTACTCTGCATTCACTTCTACTTGGGTAATTGACTAATCTATTGATGGATTTAATCATGCCTGCATATTTGTGAGTTTCTTTATATGTGTAACTGGTTAGCATTGCCTTGGCTTCTTGTTTATTTCTTTATTCTTTCATACTCCACCAAAAGAATAAACATGTCGAACAATTTCTTCCCTTTATTAGTTTTTATTTCTATTTCCATTCTTCCTGCTTATGAATTTCCGAGCACCATTCTTCATACAGGCGGCAAAATATTCAGATCCTCGGGATGCATGTGCTGCCATTGCTGGAGAATCATACAAAATATGGTTGGAACATGAAAACCGGACGGATGATATAACAATTATCATTGTTCACATCAAAGGCTTGTCTAATGTATGAATTATGTAAACTTTCTGGATTTTTAACTATTTGTTTTTCCATATTTCTTGAGGCCGAGCCCAATGTCCCTCTATAAGAACTTGTGTCAGTCACTACAGTGGTATATGGTAAATGTTCTTGGAAGTGGGCTATGTTTTCCTGAGAGGGGATTTCGGTGGGCATGTTACAAGTTATACTTAGTTTGAGTAAAATTACCAGTGTACTAGTCGTTAAAGAATATTATTTCTGTTGTTTGACTTCTATAATAAAATTGGGCATTTTAAATGCTAAATTTCTAGTCATATGATGTAGCAGGGTGAGACACAACATAGGATTACATATGCCCCATGTCCAGGACAAAGGATTAAATTTACAAGTTGACTGACTTCTTGATTTTATCTGCAATTTGAAGGAATAGATAAACTACTCATTGCTATCCTGCTGCTTCTTCCTTTGCAAATGACACATACAGAATCCAATATTAGCTTTAGAGGGCATTGTTTTCCTATATACAACTCTATTCATTGGCTTATTTACTAACTTTTTATTCTGTGCCCCACAGTCAGGTGGTGGTGTTACTGATGGAACAAGTGGGACCAATAATAGACCAGCAACAAGGATGAGAAAAGTTTCTGAATCATCTGTTACCACTGGGTCAGAAGTTTTCCGTTCGGTGAGAAGTGATTCCTCAGAAGTACAGTCTTGTCAGCTTGTGCTTTCGATGAATCGGAGCCCAGCTATTGTTGTTCCGTCGCCTGCATGTCAGAGCCCTTGGAGTTGGTAGGTCTTTTAAGCTGTTTTATATCATTTTGTGACTATTATGCTATCAGCTAAGCATTTACTTTCCCTCCATTGACTGCAGTGATTGAACTGGAAGGCCTTACTGAAGCTGCCACACATCTCGTTATTTTTCTTAAGTGGTATTTCTCTGCTTGATGTTGCCTTTAATCCTTCGTGTCAAATAGAATCCCCATCAAGTGTCTGCCTGGAGGACACTTTCTTTTTTCTCTCATCAAATTTGATCATAGCAAATTTTTTTGTTTGGAGATCCAGTATTTAACCGATGCCTCTGTTGAAATACCTGACTCAAATTTTACTGATTGCAGGATGTGAGTTAGTGGTGCATCCAGTGATTAGCAGTAGCAGTCGGTTCTGCATACATATATGAAGATGTTCCTGAACACTAATCTCTAGGTTCCTTTGCTAATCTCACTAATGACACGGTTTCTGACCATATGGTATGCCTGGAGAACATTCCTTCAGCTGTAACCTTTGCATCTGCTAATCCAAGCAATGGAGAGGGAGGAAATGAAATGAAAGTAGGAGGTTCCTTTACAAACCTTTCATGTACTTAATCTTGTACAATTTTTAGCTTCGGTTGTGATTCTTCATCTCTTAAAACTTAAAGATGATCAGTAGATATAATATATTGTGTATGTTACTCTCACTTCTCTATCTGTAAATATGATTTCCTCTTCATATAAATTGCATTTTTAACTGCTTTAGGTTAAAATGCAAACCCTGCAATCAGCAATGAAGAGGTTGCTATATTGATGCAGTGACAATAACACCTGCTGTTTAATTTTGTTAAAGATCAGAAAGAGGTGATGTTATTGGATGATGAATTTGAGCAATAATGTTGGCAGGCAGTTTGGTTCAATAATGTCAAGGTCGGAGATTGTCATGGAATGTGACCTTTCTTGATTGTTTGTTTCCTCATTAAGTGACAAAACTCTGAATCGAGAGTGGCCTACATATGTATGCCTTCACCTTTCTTAGCAACCTCATGTCTTATCCAAACAATGACTACTTTGTCCACAAGTTAGGGTAGGGGCAACACTGCCAGCCAATTACTGGAAAACAAGTGCTCTATGATGGTGCCGTGCTTGCTTCACCTCCTTTTTGGGGACCATGCGTTGGCCAAAGAAAGAAAAAGAGTAAAGTAAGTGTGCATGCAGATGGGTAAAAATAATGAGTGCTAGGGTGAGTTGCGATGCAATCTTAGCTCTTCATGAGTGATGGTTTTGATGTGGGGTCTATAACTATCAACGGCTGAGATCGGGTTGAGCATAGGCAGCATTCGTAATCATCTTGCAACGGATGCTAGCATTTCCACAAAAATGAAAATAAAAAAAATAGAAATTTGGTCAATGGCTAAAGGACATGCATGCTGTCTAAGTTTTTCGTAGAAGTCCTGAGCTTCAAAATCGCCCTCAGGATCATAAAACGCGGGATACGGTATGGGTCATCTGGCATGTTTTAGCAATGCTTGACATTTTAATCTCTGAACTTGTAACTTGTTTGTAGACTACGTCAACGAGAGGGAACTCAAACCGTGATTAAAAGTCGAGCAATACCAAGTCAAATAGAAATGTCAACTCTCATAAAGATGAGGAAATGGCATTAGAAATTAGTAACGACGCTTTAATCAGAAAAGGTAGGTTTGAAAATACTTTCTCGCATATCAAGAATTAATCTATTCTTAATGTTATCCAGTTTGAAGCTTAACCCTGAAACTCGTTTGACAGATGCAAGGCAGCTTTTACTTCAAATTTCTGTTGTTACAATTGTACAAAATTCTTACGAAAAAAAATTACTAGTACAAAATTATTAGCAGATCAGAAATAAATGGACAGCTTCTCGTCTATCACATTCTGTAATATGTTACACTGTTCTAACAACATGCTTAATTTTTCAGCTCCCTTTGTTACTTCTCCAGCCATCACTATATCTCTGCCAGCATTCTCTAGTGTCCCATTTACGCGAGATGCATCGTCTATCATTGCTTGATCATCATGCATTAAACGTCTTTCATCCTCCATCTCCATCAAGTCATTTGTGTTAGGGGTCTCATGAATTTCACCATTGGGAGATGTTTCAGGAAGAGTTCGATCAGCTTCTAGCAAGGCCTGATTTCTATGGGACAAAAGAGGGCTATAGCTAGCTGCAATGACTTCATCCAGAGATGGCTGATCAAGATAATAAGGTGAAGGTCCGCTATCTTCAAGCCCCATCTTACCGAGGTTTCCAAAAGCTGTGTTAAGATGAGGACAGTCCAAGATATAAGCTGATGAAAAGGTCCCACTGGCTAAACCCATTAACCGCCAGTTGAAGATTCGTCTGAAAATCATAACCCACTTCGGAACAATGTAGCAGCACGAGTCATCGCGCTCAAGTCGACAACTTCTTTGCAACATTACATGTGCCTCTTTCATAGCAAGTGCAAGCCCCATCATCTTACTTGAATGTGTCAGGTATTCGATTAAGCCATTTTCAAGTTCAATTCTCAGGTTTTCAATCTCCTCTCCAGCATTACATCTGGGCAACCACGAAATATTGTCAGGAAAATCTGGAAGCTTAGAATCACCTAGAGCTGAAATCAATGGTTCAACTTTTTGCACTGCGCTCCATCCTATGCTTGGCAAGTACCACTTCACAACCCTGTACTCATCACTACACTCCTCGAGTAAAGCAATCTCAGGGAAAGGCCAACTGCAAGGATTTTCCCGGACAGCAGCAGCAATTTCCTTCTGTGACCGACCCAAGGCTTCATTGAAGGCAAGGATACAGTTGTCTGGACCTACTTCATAATCTTTCATTTTGTCTAGTGAATCCAACGAAGAATTCAAGTGGCTAAGAATGAGTTCACGTGTTTTTACATGATGAAGAATGGGCTGAAGAGGTGATTCACTTGCAAGCCATCTGAGCCCCTCCCTCAGTCGGCTGTCACTGAAAAACCCATCCACTTGTTCCGTTTGCTGGTTTTCAACAAGGGGAACAACTAGAAAGCTGCTTATTCGTGACTTATCCAAGTCATGGAGACCCAAATTATCAACAACTGTGGAAGAAGGATCTGCAATGTCGTTGTATGACCCACTTAAGATCAGAAGGGGCAAGCAGGAACCATAAGGTATTGACATCAGAAGGTTATGGAGCTGGACTTTTTGCAATTTCCAAGGGATGCTTTCAGATGTAAGGAACAAAATAGCACTTGCACCAGATACAGTTTCAATTAGATTATCAAAATTTGCATCCTTAACCACAGACAAATAGCAGGTCAGATCTGAACCAGGTTGGCCAGGAATCCATTTCTTCCATATTGACACACCAGGAGATGAAATTACGAGATCATTATCATCATCGTCCACATCATTTTCCAAAGGCATGAGCTTTGAAAGCAACCATGGGCCTGCTCCCAAGACATGGCTCCTCTGTCCCAGTTCACCTTCTAGACTGTTCATCTGGGAACATACAACAGTTTTCCAACAGAGGCATCTAGCATCGGGGTTTCTACTCCCTAGTATATCCGCTATTACATCTGAAACATTAAGTCTTGACCATGATTTTCCTTGCTTTTTATATCTCTCCCTCAAAATGAGATCAATGTCAAACTCACCAGATGTGCTCGGTTGCTACAAAATAGAAAATAAAAAGATGTCAAGGCTGAGATAATCATCAGTTAGATTTCTTTCCTAAACTATGTTCCAATAGTTGTAAACACAATTCTTCTAGGTGAACAAGCAAAAATAAAAACTGCACGCATTTAATGATGGAAGATTGGGTAACTGAGTAAGACATTCAGGATGAAAAGGAAGGGGTTCAAGTAGGTTAGCCAAGTGTTACACTATTTTGTGAAGATGGAGAGATGTACAAGTGAAATCTCCTCACTTCTATTTGAGATGAAAATGAACCCAAAAAATTGAGGCGTGAAAAAGAAAATCAAAATACCTTTTCTTTATTTGATAAGAAAAAATGGTTTATTAAGTGATGAGAAAAGTACATCACTGGACAAGAAGTGTAAGACAACAGTATAAAAAGAAACAATCTCTAGAGAGCCACAAATTTTTATCATCCTTCCCCAATAAAATCATTGAAGCATGCTTCATTCCACATCAATAATCACCTAACTACAGCTTCACAATCAGCATCAACAAGACAGGAATATCTCTAAAATCCGCTGCTACCAAAGCTCATAAAGACAAACTTGCAGAACAAAGCAGACAGTTAAACCTCTAGTTTCAAAAAATTGAAAAAGCTTACGTCTATCTTGAGTTGAACTGGTGGCCCCAATGATAAAGAATTCAATGCAGCGTTTGCTGCTAACTGCTTTTGCTCTCGCAGTTCCCTTAGCTTCAAAGAACGCCGCTTCCATAACCTGGTGAGAAAAAAAGTGGGAATATGAAGGGACATGATAAAAATAGCCTCAACATCCAGCAAGATAAGTACAAGAAGCTAAAGTACCTTAGTATCAACTTGAGTTTCGCCTCAGCAATTTCTTCATGTTGATCAGTTGCCATATCATCAATATTTTCTTCTTCCTGATCAAGATCTGGAGGTTCCTCATCTTCCACCTTATTAATGACCACAATTTTTCTGATTGGATGTTCCACACCATAACTATATGTATCAACTGGAGATCTGTCTTGCAGAGCTGTTTTTGACTCAATATGCAATGGCATTCCTTCCATGCCAGAATGCATGCTTTTCTCTGGAGAGTTACTGAAAAGAGCATCATAGTTTGGCTTCTCCATTGTACCAACTTTATCAGGCTGGGGTTTAAATGATGAGAAAGCCAATGGGGAAGGAGAGACAGCGGCCACCTGTTGGGGATGTTCAGTGTATTGACCAAGAATTGGTGTTTGAATTGTTTGCTGCTTTTGTCTGTAAACCTCTGGAGATGAAAAAATAGGTATTTGAATCATTTGCTGCTTTTGTCTGACATCTTTTGGGGATGAAACAGCTTCAAAATTAGGCATTTCTTCATCAACTTCATGGAAGGATTTTATTACTTCAACGGCTGGGACTTCATGGACAGGACTTTTCCTTTCAGCATATGAAACAGTTTTTGGTTCAGGCTTATTTTTCTTAATAAGCTGAATCTCATTTGTTGCTTCAGTAGACAAGGATATGAGTTGAGTAGAAGTTAAAAGATCCTTGATTATCCTTCTTGACTTTTTCATATCAACAAGCTTAGAACACTTGGTAGGATAGTCCTCATCACTATTGAGAAATGGGCCCTCCTTCACCATATATGGCTCTCGAAATGACTTTATTACAAACCCGTGATACTCTGAAAGGCTTTCAATTTCCTCTTCCTAATGTCAATCATCAAAGCACAAGCATAAGATAAAATGAAACAGTTCCTCTTTCCCCCAGAGGGTGCAAAATGGAATTCTCATCAAACCAAGGAAAGGTACCTCCAATGCTAGCCACTTGGCAATATCGGAAACAGGGATCCCTTGATTATTTTGGAGACCTGCATGCACAGAAGCAAGTGCCTGGCTTCGTAACTGGTCAAAACGGCAAACGTTGTTAGATAAAGGTACCAGCAAAAAGATCTAACATCAGCAGCAACAACCAAACTACATGGGCTGAAGATTAGTGGTCTTATTATGGTGTTATTGGAGACCTTATGACTGAATCTCACTATCTGCCACATATTATTTATGAGGACCCTTAGAGCCTAGCCGCTGTGAAAGAGGAGAAGGGGGAGAGAAGAAAGCAAAGACACCATGCTACCATGCTTTAACCCAAAAACTCAAAGCTCAATCCAAACTTCTATTCACCAAAGCTTTCCATCTGAGTACAACGTGATTCATTTGCAACTTCTTCCCTACTTGAATCAGAAAGCTACCAAGCAAACACCTCAAAAATTTAAGATCCGAGGAAACACTCGGAAAAAACCTAGGTAAACCTTCTTTTAAAAATATCCCTAAAATTCGGTACAGGTTTGGTAGAAGACTAAAATTCTACAATTGCAACTAGAATAATGGCTGAAATGCTTTTAATCCTAAACTCTCAATGACACAACGTTCAAAATTATGTTCACATCATTTCCCTTGGATGTCACAGATGAACATAAATATGTGACTGATATATCTGGAACAAAAGGAGCAAAATCTTTAATATGTTTCTTTCTATCCAGCTCAATTTTTTATAGAATCACAGACACATACTACATTGTCCACTACTTGCTGCCGTAGCAACCGAATGCCTCTCTGATAGATAAAGCAGGCCTATTTATTGCTTATGAAGTCAAAAATCCTAAATGTAATTGTGAATCAATAACACAAACTGCGAGAAAAATTTATTCATACCTTTGAGAAGTGAGCATGCATTAGGCATGCTTGGAGGTAACTTGCTTTCCTCGCAAGTCGAAAGAAGGCAATAAAATTACCAGTTCTGCAAGCTCTGCAAGAGGAAATGAATTTGATGTTTATATTCCAGTCTACAACAAAACCAGAAAATACATTTGAAGGGAAGTGAGAACCTTGCTACATCACGTGCAAATAGAACCTCTGAAGTTTGTCTTATGTCTGGGGTCATCTTTGCAAGATCAAGGGAGAGCTCTGCAGGTTCAACCTAGCAGGAATCCATTATTTTCAGACAACAAATTGAAACATGTACAATGGAGTGACTACTGCAGGAGACTTACCATATACCCAGGATGTTTGTCCAGCTTGAGAAGGGCATAGTAACCTCGAAATTCTTTTTCCGTAGGAATGTTTATTCCTTTCTTTCTGTGATCATCATACAATTGGAACAATTCAACAGATGTTTTATTCATCTGTTCAATATTGAGGTGTGCGTCAAACCCCTCCGCAAAGCCCTCTCCTCTTGAGTATTCGCATAATTCATGCATGGCAATTATATGAAGTCTTATCTGAAACCCAATGTGTAACTATCAGTCAAACAGAGCTTTGCATATATCATGAAGGAGAATAAAAAAAAACTATTCAATGAAAAACTTCCATTGTCAAGATAATAATTAGTTGAAATAGATAGAAGGTTTAAAGGAGTTTCTGAGTTACTTATATATAATAATAAAAACAACAAAAAAGAAAGAAAGAAAAACAGAAGTATATGAGAATAATTTAACTGGTAGCATGGGCAGCCTATGAAAATGGACCTGAGAAAACTATATGCAAAAGCCATAAGAATTAGTGAATTGCTTGTCCATCCTACCATTCTAACCTAATCATATTCCTTTCATGTTCACAAAGTTACGATGATGTAATTATGTAAATAGCAACAGCAGATCATGCAAACAGGAAGAAAATTAAAGAGGACTCACCATTTGCTCCAGCATAGTAATAGCCTCTTGGTTAAAAATGTGTTGCATTCTCAAATCCATTCGGATTGCTCGCATCCTATCCCATAAGAAGTTATATATGCTAAGAAACCTATCATTGTAAGGCTGATCGAGCAAATTGAGCAAATAATCAATTGTCTTCTGCAGGATCGGCATCGGTCTTATCAAGTTTGCATCTCGCTCGGCTGTTCTGTTATACTGTGTATGAATGACATGTGAACATCCATCATGCTTCATCTTATCAACAAAGTAATTTCTAGGGGCAAAAGGACAATGGCCTCAAAGAGAAAAATATAAATAATATATATCATATATGAGGGATCCTCCAATAAGCTTATATGAGTGACCCACTTGGCATTGTATTTCAACTATCCAAACAGTTGATTATTCATAGATCATCTTTGAAAACTTGAAAAATAGACCGTTGAATCATTGAAATACAATATGTTGTGGGGCCTACAAGGGCCTCCCTCAAATAAGGGATTTTTCAATTGAAGCTTTATTTGAGGGATCTTTCAATTGAAGCTCCCTCATACATATATTTTACATTTTTTTGGGGGAGACGGACGTAGCAGCACAAAGAATACCTTTTTAACTGCAAGGGATATGCTTGTTTGATTTCTATCCCCATCCAAGCGCTCATACTGATCAAGGTCCCCTTTCCTTTCTCGTTCTGCCCTTTCTGACTCTGAAACATTAAGGAAAATTCTTGGTCAGGACTGAAAGTCTCGTACTCTTCTAGCATAAAAGAAGAAAGTCAATGATATAAATTACTACAAATCTGGGTTCTTAATATTTTTGTTCATATTTCCTTGCTTATGAACCCTCGGTATTTCAGTTGACACTAACACTTAGTATCTTGGTTGAGAGGCACACCTGGACACATATCTGGGCATAACCCAATGATGACACCAGACAATTCCACACCTTCATACTCCAATAAAGCATTGCCATCAGTACCATCCATAGCCATTTCAGTAGAAACCCCCTGCTCTACAATGTCAGGATTGTTTGGAAGAGTTTTTGTTAATTCAACCCTGAACCGGGCTAACCGCTTTGCCTTGGCTTGCATTTCTCTGCAAATTACATCAGGGAAAAAAAATTAGAAAACCTCAAACTTGGGAAAGTATGTAAAAATATAACTAACACACCTAAGATTTTACCGTTCAGTACCATCTTCAGTGGCATAAGAGTTCCCGTTAAAGACTTGATCCTCAGGAAGTAGAGGAGGTGACCTCGTTCTTTTGGCAACCGGGATGCTCGTCAAATTGCTTGCAGCAGCTTCCGAAATAGTATTGCTTGGAGAGTCCAAAGATCTTTGATGTACCCGAGAATCACAAGTACTAAAACTGGCATTTGATCCATTATTCAACATAACAGGTGACACAGAAGGCCTGGAAAGGGAAGCACATACTAGCCTCACTCAGATTTTTCTTCCCTTGTTTTGGGGATGCAAAAGGCGATATGCCCATACAAATTCCATTAAGAAAAGTAACATATTTTGTAAGTGCCTAAAATTTCATTCAATTTCTCATTCCTAAAGTTCCACTATCACTTCAAAGGAAATAACCTCCTAGATGCATTGTTTGTATAAACAAATTGTTCCTTTTATACAAGAAGAAGATAATAAGAACTCCTTTACTTCTCTCCTTATGCATTGAACAATACATCTTAATCTTTTTTGTGGCTGCCCACCACTACAGAAAGTGCACCCTAATTTGTCTTCATAAATTGTAGATATTAAGGTGTCTACTAATATTAGCTAATATAACTTTTATAGTCATTTTGAGGAAAATGAGAGTATTCATGGACAACTTCATTAGTACGGGGTAAAAATGGGAACCTTGTTCGTTTTGGGACTTGAACACCGTCATGTTTGACAGGAAAATTTCTACCAGACGCATAAGAGCCCTCAAAATGTGATACTAGAGAAGGTCCCTGATGAGCCTGCAACTCAGCATGATCTTCTAGCAACTTTGGCTGATTTTCCATTCCAGAGGAGGAAAATGCACGCCTATATAGAAAACAACAGCCTAATCAAAGAAAGATCACTATGAACAAAAAGTGAGGTATTGAATAAAGTTATCTTACAGATTAAAGCCATGTAGAAAAGTGACACACATAAGGCAACCATGCATTTCACCATTAATAAAAGATGAAGAATGTAACTATCGGGGAGAAAAAGATGTTCAAAGTAAAATGACTTTTCTTTTCTATGATGATTCCCTAGCAATGAGCAGACAGGAAAACATAATGAGACCAGTATTTTTGGAGATAACATAGCCAAACTATTATGTTCTTGCATCAAAGTCTCCACCCAAAACATAGTTTCCCAAGTCCCATACATAAAAGTGTTACAAAAGCATACAAAATATGATTTTCAAAAGATTAATAGTTTAAAACTCACCAGACCAACAGTTTAGAACTCACCAGACCATTTGACATACACACACACACGGAGTTGAACTTGGAACTTACCCTTCTACTCCAACAAAAGGATGCAAATCCTCATAAGAGACCAAGGGAGGCGATCGTATTCTTGGAGTAACTAAGTGACTGCACAAATTTACAGGCAAATCTGAGGGGCTACTGGATTAAGCAAACTAAAGCAGAACTAATAAGGCAAGAAAGAAAAGGAAAATCAAAGCAGTCTTTCAAGGAGCACATTGATGCAGACATCATTGAAACTTCCTTTTAATAGAGTCTGGAGCAGATTTCCTTTTTTGTTGTTAGTTTCCTAATTTATTTGTTAGTTTCAGAAGGATTTCTGGTTTTCTAGAAATCTAAGTTTCCTGATTTATTTAGGATTGGTTTGTTTTCCTATTCCTCTGTGGATTAGGATTTCTGTTCTAGTAAAGGATTTTATTCCTATTGTCTCTAGGTTTAGTTTACTATAATTACAGCCCATGTAGTTCATTGGAACATAGTTGAGTTATTGAATTAAAGTTTAGTTTCCAGAGATTGGAATTCTGTTGTGATGCCCCCCCCCCCCCCCCCCCCCCGGAGTGATTCCAGACCTCTCTCTTTATTCATCTAATTTTCTGTTTTTCACTGTTTTTGCTTCCACTAATCTGCCTAAATCTACAATTCACCTATATCCTACATCACATATCCTCATGGAAACTATTTAACCTCAAGTATAAAAGCAAAAGAAACAGTAAATCTCTTCTGTTATGACTCTCAATGGTAATTGCATACATGACCACAAGAAAGGTAGAAAACATATATTAGCATAATTATGAACAGTATAATCAACACAGTTCATATCATTAAAGTTAATGGACTGGACCAAAGTAAAGATTGCAGTCATATAGCACAGTTTTATTTGCAGCTACAGAAACACAGTTTGACAGCTAGAGTAGGTAGGTTGAAGTAATGCAATTTTCAAATGAAAATAAGTGCAAATTCAACATATACAGAACAACATGACAAACCTAACAAGAAAGAAAGGACTTACCTCCTAGGGACACCTTGAGTGGAATATCTTATATTTTCATCATTAGACATAAAGGGAGGAGATCTGGCCCCTTTTGTGTCTTGGAATCTGGCAATCTTGGCCGTAACACTAGTTCCAGAATTACGAGAAACAACAAATGATGTGACGGCAGATGGCCTTTCTTGAGCCTGGGTATCATAATTTTTGAAAAAGGATCTCTGCTCATCATCCCAACTCGGATGAGATTCCGTGGACCTGGGAGCAAAAAATAGCTGCCAATATGAGTTATGACATTTTATGATTTAACATGAGCAGTGACCAGGTACCATAAAACACAGGAGTCACATTAAACACAAATGACCAATTACATGATAACAAATGCATGTATGGAAATGCAAAGCCCAAAATCAGTATCGCTAAACATATGTAACAGATAAATATATATGAGGACCAATATAATTATGGTGCACCTGGAACTCGCAAAGTGGCCCACTGACTGCATTTTCAGGACTTGGGTTTAGGGTTTAGGTGGGCATTTGTTTAATAGAGTTATACAGCATCTAAACAACCATTAGCTCAGATTCTAGGTTTAATTTCTAATCAAACTATTGCATGTGTCAATTTCCCCTGCTTGCTCACCTCCTTAACTAATATATCTTTCAGAAGAAAAGGGAAAAAGAAAACTAATTTTTTGTACACTATGTAGGCCAAAACGCAAAAATATGTATACATCCCCATGGTTTTGAACTACAGTAAACTTTTAAGTGGGTAACTATTTTCTTGACACGTTAAACCCAAAAATTAAATGCGCATACGCCTCAGGCACTCACCACTTTAAAACCACATGCAAAACCTACTCACCAATAGTATAAGAGATGCTAATTGGTTTTCTCGAATAATCTGAAAAGTTGAAGAGATGAAACAGGAGGAGCCACATTTATGGAGTATAGATACTCCCACATTTGTCAATGGAGCATCCTTGTGAAGGTACAATAAAATATTGCTGCGAGTATAATTATGTACTCAGTATTGGTTTTTATGCATAACTGAGCACATTCGTACATAAATGATTTACCACAGCACCACATTTACTGTCACATATGCATATAAATAAATCATACACGAAAAGGATTTTGTGACAGAATTGAGACAGATAACAAAGAAAAAAAGCATAAACACTAAGAGAAACACCGATTAATAAATTTAGAGGTTTACAATTATAAGGGTCGTCGTTACCTATGGACTCCTGCAGATGGGTAAGGATGACTTGGAGCAGGACGAGCACCTTGAAGGGCCAAATACGGTGAATGCAGCTTCCCTAGAGCTTCGGGTCCCCTATTATCAAAGGAAAACCATCAGTTTGTAATACATAACCAAAACCCAAATGCTCAATGACTATTCAAGCACAGGCTTTTACACAGCTCTTGACATTAATCCAGACTTGCACATGACCCTCAAACCCAAAGATGCAGTATACAGATTTAAAAAGTTGCCATAAGCTGTTTTTACAGAATTTGATTCAACAAGCATCCTAGAATACAAATTTGATCATAACAGTACATTCTTTTTCTTTACTCTTCTATTCATACATTCCTTTAAAACCTAGCACATAGTTGGGCACAAAACTCTGAGCCTTTACCCAAACTTCTGTAGTATGCTTAAACTCAGAAAAGGCAAATTTAATATCTGAAATTCTAAAAGGGATTGAGAAAATACAAAATCCAAAAAGATTGATACTTTGAAATCTTTTCTAGAATCCAGCACAAACCCATGTGAGCAACAATCATGAAAGATCGAGAGAGCGAACCTGGAAGGTGATCGAAGTGGTGCAGAGGCGGAAAAAAGAGGGGTGGTCGGTGGAGAGGGTGAAGGAGGTCGACCACTAAAATTTCCGAAAGATGGTTGTGCTTTCGGCGGTTCAGTTGGCCCTGACGCCTTCCCAAACCCCGAGTACATTGGTGTTTCAGAGTGTCTTCTTGTTAATTTTTTGTTTTCTTTTCTTGTTTCAAACTTTTCAACTCGCAGAAAAAGAAAGCCAGAAGATTTTTGAGCTTTGGAGCACGAAACGCAAAGAAACGCCGTCGTCTTAACGGGCCAGATTCAAGCCCAACTCAAAACCATCTGTTAGTATTGGGCCTCCAATTATACAGGCCTACATCACATCACAGCACATGGATAAATCCTTATCCGCTTTGATGCAAAAAAGAAAAGCCCACGTGGTTGATTTTCCGTCCATATTCATTTTCCCGGAAATCTACATCAAGAACTTTCCCAGAAAATCCATCTCAATCATTGAGTGCGGACTGTGGGAATGGCTGCACCAGGACCAGGGTCAGTTCAGAAAGCAGAGGAAGAATGGCGCGCTATTCTCTCCCCTGAACAGTTTAGGATTCTACGCGAGAAGGGGACAGAGTAATTCCTACTCTTTCTTTTTTTCTTCCTTAAAAAGATTTTTTTTTTTATCATCATATACGCTATGATTTATTTAGTTATGTCTCATATGATTTGTGGCCTTTCATGGGTTTTAGCTCTTTCTGGCTTTTGTGATTAGTCTGATTGCTTACAGAGATTTTATTAACCTTTCATTAATTTTGAGAGATTAAATTTTTTGCCTTTTTGTACTTACTGCACAAATAAATGCCTTTTGACTTTTTTTTTCTTGGTATATATTTATTTTCCTTTCATTTGTTGAAATATAATTGTATTTCCTTGATTTAATTCTTAGAATATGTAATGCAAAGCTTGTAGCAGAGTTCCAAAGTCTGATATTTTGTATTTCCTACACAACCATAGCATCAGTGATCATTTGGCAGAAGGCTTTATGGGATGGGTTTTAGTGTTTTTCCTTGTTGTATCTTTAGATTTAGATTAAAGAGGGGCAATAATTATCCCAGTGAACAATTGCTATCTAGTTCCTTCACCAGAATTTGGGGACAAGCAGTTGCATACAAATGAATAGGTTAAATGAGACTTGCTTATCATTGGAGTTTGATGACATACAGGCTAAAATTCACTGGGGAATATGACAAGGTTTTTGAAGAAGGGGTTTACAATTGTGCTGGTTGTGGAACACCGCTTTATAAGTCAACTACCAAGTTCGACTCTGGATGCGGTTGGCCTGCATTCTATGAGGGTCTGCCTGGAGCCATAAACCGCTCTGTAAGCTTCTAACTTTCTATTTCTAAGTTTGTTAAAGTTATTGCCCTATGCATTTTGCTGAAATTTTATAGAACTGAAGCAACTCTGTGTTTCAGCCTGACCCTGATGGGAGGAGAACTGAGATCACATGTGCAGCTTGTGGTGGTCACTTGGGCCATGTTTTTAAAGGGGAGGGGCACAAGGTGCCGACCGATGAACGCCATTGTGTCAACAGCGTTTCGATCAAGCTTGTTCCGGAGAAGTCTACACTGTGAAGTCTTCTGATTAAGTTTGTTTTGTACACTTAAAACCTTAGTGTGGTTCTTGCCTTGCTTGAAGACCAAGATTGATAATCTGATATGCAGTAATTGTTAGTAAGTCGAGGGTGAGCGATGAATGATGTGTTATAATTTTAACTAAGATGGCAATAAAACCTCTTTGTGTTTAGTTTCTTGTTTCATGGCCTGCTGTGTTATATGAATAGTCAGTTTTCAGCGCAATTCCAAATTTATTTTAAGAGTAAATTTCACTTTATACAGGAAGTTTCCTGAAATTCAGTGTCATGACCCGATTCGAAAATAAGGAATATTTCCGAATCATGGTGTGAGTCATATTATAGTCATAAGAATAAAATCCTACAATCATGATATGATTGTGAAATAGAGCCACAAATAATACAAATTTACTTAACAACACAAAATCAGAGTCGCAATAGCTCGTAGTTAAATACAAATTAAGATTTTTATCAAACAGTTGACCACTTACAATTATTAATTACACAAATCAACAACAAAAACCCAGCAGTTTAGTTAAAACTCGCTTTCTTAAACTTCTTCTTTAATCTTATACAATCTATTAGGATATGAGCATTCTAATATCCAGTAGAGTACCATCAATCCCCTTAAGGTTAACTATCACAGTTAATCAAAGTGTCATGCATAAAAAAACACAAAATATATAAATTATGCAATCAGACCAGATAAATAAATTTGCATATGCAGTGATGCCATGAAACTCACTCCCTTCTAATCCCACTAATTCATATCTTAGGGCAACAAGTCTGCATGTCCCATACCATGAATTTTACCACTGTGGCTCCGAATACCCTAAAATAAAAACTAGTGCATGTCCGTCCCTTAACCCATTTTTCTTTTGTTTATGAATTTCTCAACTTTCACTTTTCATTAGAGGCCCTGGTCCCATCACCTCAATATATTCCACATTGTTTTTACTCATATATATCTATTGAGGCTAAAAAAAATCCATGGTTGGGCCCGAATAAATTCCTGGCCTAAGACGATATATTATTGGAAAAAGGCCCAATTTGAGGTGCACAGAAGTTTGCCGTGCACGAGCCATATCCTACATGCCATGCCAAATAAAAATCTATCACGCTAGAAACTGGGGTAAAATTATAAGGATGCATTTAGTTTTGCAAATCCACGCCAATTATCGTATCAAGCGTTATGCTTAAAAGCATGCCAAGCGACACACCGTGCCAAGCGGAAAATTATTATCCCATAACAAGTCTAAGTGGGCCCAAGCCACTCAAATGCCCGGGGCTTGCTTGAGTGGGTTGTGGTATGGATGGTAATGAGTTGTCATGGGGCCCATCGGCGGGTTGAAAAATGGAAGTCTTGGGTCGCTTGGGGGCCTCGGGACTCAAGCCCATTTTTTAGGCCCAAACGTGGGTAAGCACAAGAGAGAGAATAGCCCACCACCTTAGTGAAAAATAGCCCACTATCTCTAATAGTCCACAAAGCCCAAAATATTTGGTAAACTTAGCCCACTAGTTAAATAACTTGACCTTCCATATTAAAAGGCCCATGCAATTTGAATAAATAAGGTCCAAGGCCCTCAGCATGTGGCTGAAACAGAAAGCCACGAAGGGACCAAAGGATCCACAGGAGGAGGGGCTGCCAGGAGGTTCCCCATGGGAGGAGCAAATTCCAAGCAAAAGCATTAAAGGGGCCAAAGGATGTTGGGGCGCAGGGGAGGACGCCATCCCTTGAACCAACATGTATACTGACAGGACCCGACCCAAATTCCACTTTGGAATCCGAGCCGAACCCTGTGCGTGTCCGACACCTGGCAAGTGCCGAGCACAAATGACCAAATTGCCCTTCTAGTCAAATTTCAAAAACAACTGGGGTTTGACTTTTGTCGAAAAACTCAACAGAGTCTCTCCTGAAACGGACCAAACCCAAGATTACACCTGTCAAACATGCATATAGAAATATACACTAACTGCCAGCAAACAAAAATTTACATACTAACAGTTAGACAAGTGTTCTAGGGCAATATCAGAGCTCTACACAGATTAGGTTACAAGTATAAAATAATTAAACAAGGCCCTACTTTGTCAAGGAAGGTGGCGGATGATGGACTCGGCCCGGTTGTGGCTCACTGTGCACGCTTACTGCCTAGGGACGCAAAACATTTAAAGGGTGAGTGGACCAGAAACAAAGCTTTAGAAAAATAGCATAAAAACATACTAACCCCACTGTAAAAACTGTTATAAAAACTAAATCATTTCTTATATAAATACTCGTACTGGAATATATATATATATATATATATATAATTAATCACATACTTGATCAAACATTAAATCATTGAAAGCATTGAAATCAACTTTTAATCTACCACCTAGGTGTACCCATTTATTGTTCTGTCAATTCCATATAATCCGTCAATTCCTTAGTTCCGTCAATTCCTTATGTTTCCGTCAATTCCTCTTTAATTCGTCAATTCCATTCTCGTGCCACCGAAATGACACATTCTCGCAGATTTCGATGACGCAAGGTCAACCCAAACCGCAATCTCGTAGGATTCAGGGGACACTAGGTCAACCTTATCCGCAATCTCGCACCTCACGGTCAGGGCGTCCCCGCAACTCGTGGGGCAGTGTCAAGCATGCTGACCTAACCGAAGGCAACAGGGTGTCCGTCGACACCATTATAACCGAAGGCAACAGGATGTCCGTAGACATCATCATGATCGAAGGCAACCATTTAAATCTGAAGGCAACATATTTATCGAAGGCAACCTTAATTAATCTTGGATACCTATGGTGGTTTCTAAGAAAAATATAGTTTTAGAAAATAATTTAACGAGAAATAAAAATAAATTCTTATTTGACTCTGAACTCTGCTGCCCTTTTATTTGTTAACTATCTAAAACTTTAGTATGCCAAAAATCTCTAGGCGCTCTCAACTTGGCAGCATGTAAAATATAAAAATAAAACATAAAACATATAAAAGCGATAAATCAAGCTATTAAAACTCTGATCAATGAATAAACTCATTCAAGATCAAATAATAAGATTAAACTGCATAAATTCATTTATGAAAACAAAAAGGTCCACTCACAGATACTCTGAGCTAGTTGGACCCTTTGAAGGTCCCTCCTGCGGGTCACTTGGCGCCTGGGTGCCTGTATTACCATCAATATATTTTATTAAAAACTCTGCTCAGTAATATAATATTAAATTAAAAACCCTGACCCCCGACTCCTAAAAGTCCGTGCATCAACTTAAGGATCATTCCTATGCCCACATTAGCTTTCATCTCACTGGGTACAATTTAAAAGCATCTAGGGACTCAAAAGCGATAAAGTCCCAAAAAGTCAACTCGGGACCCCTTGGGGTCCCCGACCTCAGAATTCCATTCCAATCGTTCCTATAGGTCCCGATAAGCCTAGGACACATGTCTCGAGAGTTTGGTCTCGATCAGACAATCAGATTGCTCACGACCGCACGATCGGACGGACAAACGATTTCCCGTAATACTAACCCTAGGGTTGGCCTTTTCGGAGTATCCAGGACTCCGATTTACGATCCGTCAAATCTTACACGATCCTGAAATTACCTAGAACAACATACTCCAGTTTGACTACGATCCAACGGCCCGAACGTATTGAACCCGGAAATCGCACACTATGCGAGATCCGTTCGGGGTTCAAACGTTATCCGAATTGAGATCCGCGAAAACCTACGCGCTCGTGAGGACACAGGGATCATTCTAGGACCACGAGTGATCCCTGCTACCTGGCCCACGCGCCTGCAGCGCGTGGGTGTGCTTAACAATTTCCGGTGACCGGATTTTTTCCACAACATCGGCCCAAACTCCTATCCTAGGTAATATACCCTATTTGGAACCACTTTTGTTCTTGGACTATGGCCAAAAAGTGGCCGGAAGTGGCTGAAATCGGCGACGCAAATCGGCCGAATTTCAATTCGAAATTTAACCTATCAAACCTCAAAATCTCTCCAATCCTACCTAACCATCAGCTAGTTCGTGAAAAATAGCTAGAAATCCATACCTTACTCGCTTGATTTGGTGGTCGGAGGAGAGAGAATGAGAGGCTTGAAATTCGGGGAAAAACCAGCCAAATCCGAGCTGTTTCCGGCGGCTGGAGCTGTCAACGGAGGCGGCGCAAGTCTGGGGTGTGGCGGCGGGGTTGGGCTGGTCCGATCTTGGCCAGTTTCGTGTCAGGCAGCGAGGTGGGGTGGTGGCTATGGAGGTTTGGAGGGGCTGCTGGAAAATTTTCTAAAGGGGTGAGGGGTTTGCGTGAGGAAGAAGGGAGTGAGGAGAGAGAGAAGCAGATTTTCAAAACGATCTGATTTTCATAAATTACCAATTTGCCCTTTTTTCGTACTTTGCTCGTAACTTCTTCGTTACAAGTCCACTACGTGTCTACGAAGTCTTTTTGTCGCGCTCTACGCAACGGTACAAACGGATTTCCCAAATTCTTTCCCAGTCAAAAAGTCAACTTAAAACGGAGTAAAATATTCCAAGGGTAGTTTAGTCTTTTCCTTCATTTAATTAATAATTAAATATTAATTAAGGTTTGGGTTGTTACATATACCCACTTTCTTTCCTTCATTAGATTTGGCCTGGGGGGAGAAAGGAAGAGAGGAAAGGAAATAGGTGAAAGTAGAAACCCTCCTCAGAGGCAGCCGCGGGAAGAGGGGGCCTTGAGCTCCCAAAACCCTTGATTTTATGCAAAGAAGCAGAGTTGACTTCACCAAAAGAAGATGATTGGAAGGATGAGGAGAGAAAGTAAGGGAAGAACTTGGCAAAAATAGGATGAAAGCCATTAGGGTTTCTTGAAGAAGAACCATTCCCAGCAGCTATAAATAGGACCCCTTCTACCCAACACAGAACAACCCACAACCTTCAGAGAGCAAGCTTTCTCTCTCACTTGCAAACTCAGCAATTTTTCGTGCCATCCTTGCCCCTTTTCCTGCTTCCCCTGTTTTTTTGCAGATCGACAGAAGTTTTGACAGAATCACTGTCAAGCTGCCGTAAGCTACGAAAATCACCAAAAACTCTCCACCAATCCACCTTAGAACCTCTCTTCCCTTCCATTAGAACCTCTGTCCTTCGTAGGAACCTACAACTCTCTCTCATAAAGTGCTAAACCCATGATAATTTTGCTCCCATGCCACATGCTTCTCATGCCAGGCCCAAAAGTTTACCTACAAGCATGAAGAAATTATTTGTAAGTTGCTGTTGTTTTGGTTGGTGAAGATAACCAAAATACTTCCAAAAGCCTTGCTGCCCTTTCGAAGCATTTTGGGGCTTAATTTTCGAACTCAGACAAAGGGGACAATTTCATCAGCCCAGCCCATTTGCTGCCGGAAGAAAAAGTCCCCTACAATATCTAAAGCATTCTCCCACCCCTTAGATATACCTTAAACTACACACATGCCCAACACAACTGTATTTATGATGCAAATGTAATCCAGTGCAAACATCATTTATCTGTGTGAAATAATAATACAAATAATAACAATAATATTTCAGGCTTAATCACAAGAATAATAATATTCACCCAACGTCAAATAATATTCACCAAGCAAAGTAACAATAATATTCATATTTATAGTATTATATAAGCACCAAGATTAAAAGTGACATAGCTCAAGTAACAATAATATTCATATTTTTATCTAATCTAAATTATAGAGAGGGGGATTCAAATTCGAGTGCAGAATAGAGAGCACATCCACTCTAGCAAACTTGGATAAGCCCATATCTACATTATTAGCTCTTATAACTTCCATGTTTTCATGGGCACTAATTATCGTAAGAGCATGTCCAGCGAGGGGCTGAGCCCAAGGCTGGGGGGGGAGGGGAAAAAAAATGAAGCTCCAGCGGTCAGCCCAAGCCCAGGCAACTTGGGGGTCCCACCAACTCGGGCTGGCCCGAAGGCCAGTTCAGCCTGAGGTCCAATTCGTGGGTTGGGTGACGTAAGCGCTGACGTCAGCGAGCGGAATCAAATTTTTTTAACGTTGGCGCATGCAATGCACGTGCCAACGGTAAAAAAATTTGAATTAGCTTGCGCTAACGTCAGCCCTGCGCGAGCACCAACGGCTAGAAGACAGGTGTCGTAACCTGGGCGCTCCGATCTTCTTCTCTCCTCCAATCCAACGGCTAGCATTTTTTTGGCAATAAAATTATGAAAAAAAATCGAATTTTAAAAAAAAAAATACTAAAAAATTCTGATTTTTTTTCTTCTATAAATACCTATCAATACCCTTCACTTTCAAGACCAATCCTTATACATTTTATTCTACTTCTACTATTATTCACTCTTTATTCAACATTTTCCTCTCTTTCACCTTGTATTTTTTTTCTTCTTATTTTTATGGCTTCTTCTATCGAAACCGGAGGGGCGTGGAGCACCATGAAAGATGTTTCCTTGTGTGAGGCTTGGCTCCAAGTTTGTCATTGTCCCGTGACAGGCAATGAGATGAAATTTTTTCATATGTGGAAAAAAATTCATGCCGAATTTTGTGAAAAAATTCTGGGGTCGACTCGTACGGAAATGGCATTATCTAGTAGATGGAAAATTCTGAATAAAGAGTTGGGAAAATGGAGAGATGCGTTGTCAAAAGCGATGGAAAACTGTAGAAGCGGGGAAAATCGTACTAACGAGGTAAGTATTTTGTAATTTTCGTTTCATTAAGTTTAATGTCCTAATTTATATATTTTGTTAATATTTCGTGCAAATTAAATATTTTGTTCATATTTCTTGCATTTTAAATATTTTGTTAATATTTCTTGCATTTTCAATATGTTGTTAATATTTTTTGCATTTTTAATATGTTGTTAATATTTCTTGCATTTCCAATTGTTTCTTAATATTTCTTGCACTTCCAATTTATTTGTACGGTTAATTGCATTTCCATTTGTTTTTTTTTTTGGTTACTTGCATATCCAATATATTTTAAATATTTCTTGCATTTCCATTTTTTTTTGTTAAATAGATGATTCAAGCACAGATGTGGTTCGGTGCAACTGGGGGTGGCAAAAAAAGTTTCAACCATCATGAATGTTGGGAGGTGGTGAAATATTGCAAATGCTTCATAATTATTCCCACGGGTCCCGCCGTTGTGTTAAACGAGACGCCACTCCGTGATTCAATGACATCGGAGTCACCTCTAGATTCCCCTATGAGTGAAGACTCACCCATCGAAAAGGAGCCGAGGCCCATTGGCCGAAAGGCTGCGAAGGCAAAAAAAGCGGGTAATTCAAGTAATAGTACTTCAAAGTTTTTGGAGGAAATTGCAAGGCAAAATGCCATAAGAATTGAACTGGAGCAAAAACGCCAAGATAACGAGATGGCAATTCAAGCCGAGTTTTCACGAGAAAGGGAGTATTTGCGCAAAAAAGATACGGAGAAGACGGATCGGAAACCATGGCGATGGATACAAGCCATATGTCCCCTGAAACAGAACAATTTTGGAAGCTAGAACGCAGGGATGTTATGAGAAGAAAAGGACTTTTCCAAGATGATGGGCCTAGCAACACGGATTGGTTAAATGATGAAAATCATTAAATTAGTTGGCATACCTTTTATGTATTTGTATTTTTCATGTTTTCTATTAAAGTTGTTGTAATTCATGTTTTTAATTTTAGTAGTAGTAATTCTTAATGACTTGTATTGGATTTCTTTATTTAATAAACAAAGCATTCAATAAAAGACCTTTTTATTCAATATATTCCATACATCAAACAAAACATAATTAAAATAAAAAAAACTACAAACCACAATAATAATAACAAACCACAACCAAACCATAATAAATAAAAAACCACAACCAAACCATAACTAAATAAAACATAACCAAAGCATCTATGCTCCATCATTCATCTTCATTGCCTATCACCGCCCATAGATGCGCCATCAAGTCACGTTGACGCCTTTCATGAATATACGAAGATTGCATCTCTGTATATCGATATATCATACGGGTCATGAAATGACCATCCCTAAACAACGGCTCCGGTTCAAACGGTTCTCCACTTGGCCCCATGGGCCTTTCATAAATTCGTGTCAAGGCCGTGTTCATTGGATCCGATTCGTAGACCTCTTCAGCTTCATAATCATACTCATCCTCCACAATCATATTATGAAGGATGATGCAAGTCATCATAATGCTTCTGAGGACCTCCTCATCAAACATACGGGCTGCACCTCGAATAATCAACCACCGAGCTTGAAGGATGCCAAAACACCTTTCGTCATCTTTCCTGTATTTTTCTTGATAGGTAGCAAATAATTTTTGCTTCTGGGATCGGGGATTCGGAATGGATTTGACAAATGTGGTCCACCTCGGGTAGATGCCGTCAGCTAGATAATACCCCGTCTGGTAGACTGTATTGTTGACTTGATAGGTGATATTGGGGCCTTGGCCTCTCAAAACCTTGTTGAAGACCGGGGATTGACCCAGCACGTTGAGGTCATTTTGGGATCCAGGAACTCCAAAGAAGGCATGCCAAACCCATGTGTCGAAGCCAGCAACGGCTTCAAGGATGATACTTTTTTGGCCTTTTCTATTTCTGTAATCACCTTGCCAAGCAGTTGGGCAATTCTTCCATTGCCAGTGCATGCAGTCGATGCTGCCAACCATTCCTGGAAATCCTCGAGCTTCGGCTTTTTGTAGAAGCCGTTGGAGGTCCCTGGGCGTAGGTCTACGTAGGTAGTCCCTAGTGTACAGAGTTTCAACTGCATCACAAAATCTTACCAAAGCCTCCAACGTAGTTGACTTCCCCATCCGGGAAACCTCATCCACCTGATCAGCAGATGCTCCATACGCCAACATTCGTATAACAGTTGTAAGCTTTTGCTCCGGAAGAAGTCCCAAAACCCCAATAGCATCACACTTTTGAACAAAGTATGCATCATGATTGCAAATATCATGCATGATTTTATTGAACACATGGGGTTGCATTCTAAATCGCCTTCGAAAATCAACATTACAGTACAAAGAAGTTGGGATAAAATAATCTTCCAAAAGATTCTTATCCCGAGAATGCCTATGTCTGTCCACATTCTGTCGGCGGCCGACTTGTGAACCATGGCGGCGACCTTGGTTCTCTTCATCTTGCAAAGCCACTGCTATGACAACTTGTTCATCGACTTGTCTCTGCAACTCATTGATTTCATCTGCTCTACGGTTTCTCTCATTTCTTTCTCGCTCTTGCCTCTCCAAGCTTCTCCTAAAATCTTCCATTGAGAATGAATTGAGTATGAATTCTAAACTCTGAGAAATGAAAATATAGAAAGATGTGGTGTGAGAGGTATGAGCTGAGCCTCTGGTTTTATAGAAAATTTTGGCAAGATAGAGATGCCACGTGGCTTGATTTGATTAGATGAAAATCTTATCTGAAATTTGAACCCAAATTTAGCTGAAATTTGAATTTTGAAATTCATCCGAAATTTGAACCCAAATTTATTCGAAATTTGAATTTTGAAATTCATCCGAAATTTGAACCCAAATTTTTATCTGAAATTTGAATTTTGAAATTCATCCAAAAATTGAACCCAAAAATCTTATTCGGAAATTTTATCCGATTATGAATAGTCGTGACACGTAGGAACCCGGAAATCTTATCCGAAAATATTATCCAAATTAATTATTGCGGTAAAAAAATTTGTGAAAAAAACAAAAAAATGAATAGTAATGGCCCTTAGCCATGGCAACGGGTGGAAACACAAAATTTACTATTTGCAAGGGCAACCACTATTCACGTGAATAGTGGCTGCCATGGCAAGGGGCAAATGAGTGGAGTTGCTCTAAGGTAATGAAGTTGCATATATTGTTTAGCCAACTTTGCTCATGACTCTTGCACTCTCTGTGCAGCTAAGGGTTATAAACAGAATCTCTAGGGGTTACCTACGTGTATAAGTTCAAATTCAATTGAGAATATTTTCCTTTTAATTTATTCGTATGTATGTTCATCTTCTCTTATGGAGGTTCTTTAAAAAAAATAACAATTTTTCTTTTTTCTTTTTCGTTCAAGAACCAATAAATAACAATGAAAACCTCAATTGAATTACAAAAACTGCAGGCTTTATATGAAAAACAATACAAATTGGTCCAAGCCGCCTGAGGTCGATTTGGTCATCGGATCAGGCCCTAACCTTGCATATCTAAACGACCTCTGCGAAACTTTATCTGTAGCTTGTATGTGTACTCCAGTAATTAATTCGATAACTCAAATGATACAAGTAAATATAACCACCCTATTCACCTTATTCAGTAAGAAAACACTACACAATGGTGAAATTATTGTATGAATAACATGCCTTGCAAGCTTATCTTTCTTTCAGCATCTTAACGCCAATATACCTGCCCAAAGCACAAAAATTGAAGGGGAGATTTCATCACGAAAAAGCCATAGATATATTCAGACTCAGTATGTTAATATTATTTAGTTAAATATTGCTCTCTTTATTATATAGCATACCTGCCCAACATCATGAGGGTGGCTTGGGGATTGGTCCCTGGTGAGAACTTGACTGTGGATCCATCAACAACACGTAAGGCATTGATCCCCTTGACTCGTAAATCCCCATCAACCACCTTTCCCACAAGGCATCCCCCATGGTAGTGCCAAAATGAGGCCACTGTCTCTCGACAAAATGTTTCCACGGATGCGGTATCTGTAAGGTTCATTGGTAATGGTGGCCCGAAGAGGTTGAAACCATCTATGCCCGGCAAATCTTGAGCCTTAAATGGTTTCAACGAATTTGTGCTTAATAAATCACCAACCTTCCTTGTGGCACTAACACAACGAGCAAGATCCAGCGGTTTTGCAAAGTAGTTGAAGCGGACATTTGGACCAACTTTGACATCATAGGACGACTGCAGCCTAAGCGAACCATAGGATAAGGGTCCTGGAATTTTGTACACAATTTGTCCGAAAGTTGAATTTATCTTTGTGGAGAAAGATGGATCAGGAAAAACACTAAAGGGTGGAGTAGAAAATGGCAACCCCGAGAAAGTCTCTACGTAGAAATCGCTTGTGATACCAACAATCTGTGCACTAGAGGCATCTAGTTGAAATGGAGGCAAAATTGTGATGTAATTACGAGGATTATCACGCATAAACTGTCCAATGTAAGGCTCGGGGTGAACAACTGGGATTTTGATAGATGAAAGGTAGGACTCTGGGCCAACACCACTAAGTAGCAGGAGTTGAGTGCTTCCAATTGCTCCGGCACTCAATATAACCTCTCCCTTACCACGTATGAAGGCCTTATGTGACCTCCCTTTAGAATCACTATACACGATTCCTCTAGCAGACAAACCTGCATGGTTAGAACAGATAGTAGTTATTATCGAATTTTTGAAAACCGAAGATATCAATTAACTCTAAATCTAATGGTATTTCTCTCCTGTAAATGTTCGAATACCCTGCTCCATTAACAAAGAAATTAAAGTAAAAGATGCAAATATATGAAACATACTTGGTGCGTTGGAAGAGAATATGATTCTCTCTACTGTGGCATGAACTGCAACTCGCAAGTTCTTTGGGTTTCCTAGATTAAGCAATTCCACAGCTCCATGTCTCCTTCCCTGATTGTCGAAAAGAGTACCCGTGACCTTAGTTCCTGGAATGTGATTTAAATTATATCCGTTATCTGGACGAACACCAGCCTCTAACAAACCTTCCTTCACAACAGATTGCCAACGTGACACATTCGGGGGGGATATGATAGTATTTTCAACCCAATGATAGGCCTTGCTAACCAAATCCATGTCCCATTCAATTCCTGAGTTTCCATAAAAGTCTTTATCGGCTCTAGAGTATATACCAATGTTTATCATGCTTGACCCACCAAGAACCCTGCCTCTTACATTAGCCACACCATCTTCGGATGTGAACCTTTCAGCTGGCGTCTTTCCATCGTCTTCTAGCATGAGAGTTGTAAGAATCTCATCTTGACGCAGAACACTTGGATATGCACTTGGAACACTGCCCTTTTCTAGCAGGAGCACCGAGTACTTTGCTGATAAAGTTGCTGCTAATGGGCAACCTGCTGTACCCCCTCCAACTACAATGTAGTCGTACACTTCTTCTAATGGCAGATCAGTGGAATTATAGACAAATTTCATGTAGCTTAAATCTGCAAAATATGAAGAGATGGAAGCAATTGATTGTGTCAGGAGAACTGTTTGTTATGATGCTATATTTTTTTTTTTGGGCCATATAATACCAGTATATGCTATCTCCTTTTCTCTTTTTCCTTTCTGCCATTTTTGTTTTTTTGGAAGAATTAGAGTGATTCCCTTGAGAATAGTTAGTATATAACCGGACGGGAAAAAGTAGTTTTAAAAATACGGTGAAAATTTCATGTATTATGTAATTTTATAATCTATATATATAAAGCAAAAGACAGAGAATGGTGAAACATTCAAAATACCAGAAAATGCCCTTAGTTAATGCAAACATTATGAATTGAAATTATTAATTAAATGAGGATAATATGGTAAATTCACACTTTTTCATATTTAAAAAAATTAAAATTAAAAGGAAAATCGGATAATGGATCCTATTTTTATGAAAAACAACTACCCATTATCTTTTTTAATTCTAAAATAAAATAAATTTTTTTATAAAAAAAGCCTCTCGCATAATATTATTTATTTCAATTTATTAATGTATGTTATTTATATTCAATAATATGTGAAATACGTTATTTTTTCATGTATTATTAAAAAATTTATAAAAAATACATGTAATAAAAATGTGTATTTGATATGTGTACCCTAAACGAAAATATTTTGAAAAAAAAAAAAAAAACTTAAGTACGTGTATGATACGAGTATTCATCAAAGTTGGGTGTTTAATTAAAAAAAAAATAATGTTTATGTTTTTCCTTAGGAAAAGTATTTCAAATACATACTTATGTAAAAACATTGTAGGTAAAATATACTCGTAGGTACATTGATATAAATGTTATCACACAATTCATATATATATATATATGAATGTACCTATAAATTTGTATTTGTATTTGTATATCAAAATAATGTACCAAATAATAAACGGACTAAAATAAATTTGTATCTGACTTCCCTTTTGTTAAATTTGTTTTCCAAAACTGATTTCAAGATACATGATGAATTATTGAGGAAATAGTGATTTACCATGATGAGATGGAGTGGCGAATGATTGAACCTCAGATTGAGGGTAGAAGACAGACAGGTACAAAAGAAATACTACAACACCAATTCTTGACTTTTCCATGTCTTTTTAGCCAGGCTCACGTTTTTTCTCCTGAAAAATTCAGAAGCAGTTTCAACAGCTTTTCAAGTAAAAAAGAAAATCGAACGAATAAAGACAAAGACAAAAAGTAAAAAAACATTCTTTTTGTCAAAGACAGATTTCAAGACAGTATACGTCCTGTTTTTCTTCATATTTTCTTCCCTTGCATGGAGTTTCTAGATTGTAACACTATAGACCCTAGAGGGCACATCAAAATTAGCGACAGTAATTTGAAATTGAAAAACAAAGTCAAATTTTGAAATTAGCGACAACATCAGTCTAACTTTTTTTAAATTTGAACTTTGTTATAAAGTCCAAATTAATCATTTCCTTTAAGTCACTCCATCCCATAATTGAACATTATGATATCAACAATCAAATTGAATTAGCCAAAGTGAATTCTTCATGAACCAGGAGCCCGATAACACAGGTTAGCTACATGGAAACACCAGCCACCGAAATCATAATCAAATACCGTCGTACTTCAATTTCGGTGTCTCAAACATACGGAAACAAAAAAAAATTATGACAAAAAAAAAAACAATAAGAAAACCTTATGTGCATGCTCACATTCCTACACAAGAATTTGTTTTGTATGTTTAGAAGAACTTACAAATGTTCAATCATAAAATAAAAAAAAATTATAAAATTTTTTATGAGTAATTCATACTTGCAATGAAAAATAGCACCATGTCTGTCGATGATCTAAAGAACTCCATGCACAATGTGAGTTAGGATTTACCTTCGATCAAATTACTACTTCTAGTTATCTAATGCCACGAACTCCTCACACAAAATGACATACATCTTCGAGGCCTTGTTACATATATATAGGCCAAGGAGATCAAAATCAGAGAGATGGAGTTTGATTTTAATATTAATTAAGGTCCCCGAGTCTTCATTTACCCAAGACCAGACAATTAGGCACATTTTTGAAGATGGGTCCATGTAACCAAAGAAATCAAATACAGAGAGATGGACAAAAACTCGCAATGAAAAGTCAAATGAATTGTGCACTTTGAAATGAAACTAAGCAGTCGGTAGTTTTCGTCCCAAAAAAAAAAAAAAAAAAAGCAGTCGGTAGTGTCGTGTGGCAACTTGCTTCCGAATAATTTTCAGATATTTTTTATTTTATTTTATTGGTTTAACTTCTATGATAGACCTACCTACCAATATCAGATTTCAATATGAAAGCGATGAAAATTAATTAAAAAGTGAAAACGTGAATGAAGAGCCATGACGGGTTATGGCTATAGCCTATATGGGAGGAAGTCACGGCACGTTGTAGCAACACTTTCTTTCAGACCGAAGAGTCACCAATGACGCCCAATAATACACTGATTTTAAGATTCATGATGAACTAATATTCACAGTTTTTTACTACACAACACAAGGAGTACTAAACAAGCTATGTAAAGTACGTAGAAATTGGACAAAATAAAACAACAATAAAAATAAAGCAAATCCAAGTATAAGTAAAATTTGCTCAAGAATATTGAAAATAAGTCGGATATGTACCTGACCAAAGAAAGCACAAAAGAAACTGTGAGCTTTTAGAACAAATCTTTCATTGCCAAGGCAAATGATATGTATATGCTGAAATGAAGCTTGTTATTTATAAGCCCTCATTTGCCTTTGGTGCCCGGGAGTCTTGTCGATTTCCACCACTTGCTTCTTTAATAAATATATCGAAACTTGCTGGCCCATGTCTAAATTATAGCTCATATATCAAACTTGCGGAAGAATAATTGATTATGGGAGCAGTGGCGGACCCACAGAGGTGTAAGGAGGTGCACTGCGTAGGGCTTGCAAGTTCTCATGGTGCTGCTCATTTAGCAGACGACAAGTTGCAGAGGCGTTCTTAATGGAGGTTGAGGCACTGCCTCATGAAGGAAGAAGAAGATATAATACCCTAATTTTTCTTTTTCTGAAATGGCGTCGTAAAAAATCTAGTTTCGTTATGTTTAATGAAATTCAGCGTTTAACTAAAGTTGGTTTCTCAAAGCCATTGGAAATACAAAATTGCTCCAATGGGCCCACTACCCCAGCCATTAAAACCAAAACGTCACATACACTAAACCCAAAAAGAAAGAACAATAAACTATTGCTCAGCCCAGTTAAAATCAAAATGTTGCCTATTAAAAACTTAGAAATCTCAATATAATATAATATTTTATTTTGGTCGAAAAATATAATAGAATATTATACAACAAACAAAAACTCTTTTAACCCATAACCAGTCAATATAATAGAATATATTATAATAGATGTTTTTTGGGTATTGAGTTTTGCCGTATCAAGTGCACGTTTATCCAAACTAGGCAGCACAATTTAACATTTTCTTATGAAATAAAGGGATTTTTTTTTTTTTTTTTTGAGCTTTAAACTTTAAAACATTGCCCCTCTCTTAAAAGAAGTATGGATCTGCCACTAACCGTGGATGAGCGTCGACCACCTTGCATGGTCGCTCGCCACCATGCATGGCCGATCCAACCACCGTGGATGAGCGCTGACCACCTTGCATGGCCGACTTGACCACCTTGGATGAGCGCCGACCACCTTGCATGGTCGCCCGCCACGTTGCATGGCCGACTCGACCACCGTGGATGATGCCAACCACTTTGTATGGTCACCTGCTACCTTGCATGGGCACCCACCATCTTGCATGGATGACGCCGACCACTCCGCATGGCCACCCACCACCTTGCATGGATGACGCCGACCACTCCATATGGACACTTGCCACCTGCCACCTGGCACACAACATGACTCACCTCTAAAACCCGGCTTAAGCAAGATATCAACACACAACAAACTGCTCGGCTTGGCCAAACCCTTCTATGGACTTATAAAGTCCCCAGCCAAGAAGTTACTCTTAGACTGAGGACTTGGGGGCTTGTTGACGCATGGTTATGACCAATGCTGATATTGTGTCTGGACCTCACCATTATGGGCCCAAGGGTCTCATTATGCCAAGGCCCACTACCAAAGTCGGTTGGGAAAGGCCTATAAGAGGCAAGGAGGTTGATCACTCTCGAGGATCTCTCTCCAGATTGCTTGGTTGAGGGCTAGCAACTCTCTCCTCATCTCCCAAGCTCCATCCTTCTTATTTACCAAGGCTCTCAAGCCTATCTCAATGTAATATAACTCTCTACACATATATACAAATGCAACAACCAGTGGATGTAGCCCAAGTTTATGGGTGAACCACTCAATCCCTTCGTTCTACTCGTATGATAGTGGTATTACGGCTATCCCAAGTTTATGGGTTCAACAGACGTAAATGAACAACTTTTATGAATGAAGTTTTCTCATTTGAGCTTTCAATATTTGAGTTCTCGGCTGCTCCAAGGAAGTGACGAATTTTGGATTTCGGAGAGCAACAAAAGAAGAATGAGGATGAAAATATTGTAAATGAGGAAGAGAGTGATGATACAATGAATAATGAGGATAAAAATAAATTCATGATCGAAGAGTCTGAGGCTAGGTGAGTCATCAATTTAGAAGAGAGTGATGATACAATGAATGAGGAGGAAGAGAATAAATTCATGATTGAAGAATCTTAGGCTAGGTGAGTCATCAATTTAGAATAGGCGACTCATCGTGTCATAAATGGTGGATTTGAAAGCTTAAGGCAAGGGGGGGAAGAATGAGAGGAGGGTGGTTTTAGGCCTCATCATTTGGCCCGCGGGCTCATGGGCTTACGGGGGCCCGCCCGGCCCATTGAAAAAAAGCCCGGCCCGGCCCGTTATGGGCTTTGAGAGGGCCCGGCCCGCTTGGGCTTGGGCTTAGGTGTTTGAAGCCCGGCCCGGCCCATAGGCCCGGCCCGATTAAGCCCATGAAAGCCCGGCCCGGCCCGCCCACAAAAACCCGGCCCGTTAGGCCCGCATACATATATAATTATGTATAAATAAGGGTTTAGAATTAGGATTACATCACTTGAATGACAAATCTCCCTCTTTAATTTTTTTTTGTGTGTTACTTGTTATAAAAATTGTGTTTGTTTCCATTGAATTCTACTCATTCCTAGTTTATAATTGGATGATTAGCACATTAATTTGTGTCATTTATTAATACAACAATTATATATATATATATATATATATATATATAAATAAGACAAACAACATATCATATCACCAAACATAATCATACCACCAAATATAATCATATTTTTCTTTAACACATCACCAAATGATGAGCACAAAATTAATACAAGTTTTATCCTTAAATTTATAGTTTTTAGTATTTTCTTTTGTTTTATGTAAATCTATTAGAGTATTTTCTTTTGTTTTATGTAAATCTATCAAGGAAATATGCTCAAGACAACGTGAAAATGTGATTACATACAAAAACATGAAAATGCATACATAAATTTAAATTTTCAATTTTGTTGTAGCATAATTTTTTATTTTTTTTTTACACATTATTTTTTAGGCCCATTTCGGCCCGGCCCGTTGGGCTTAGCCCGGCCCGGCCCGATGGGCTTTTTCAAGCCCGACTCATGAGATGGGCTTGGGCTTTGAATTTTCTAAAAAAACCCGGCCCGGCCCGGCCCGATATTTTCTCTCTCCTCTTTAAAGCCCGGCCCGGCCCGGCCCAAGCCCATGAAATTTGGGCCGGGCTAGCCCGGCCCGGCCCATTGACGAGCCCTAGGTGGTTTGATGCCCTCCATGTTTCATAATTTTTTTTTTTGCCTACAAGAGTATTTTGGTAATCTTTCACACATAGGGGTATTTTTTGGTCATTTTTGTCCAACTTCAAATTAAACACACTTAATTTAATAATCTCAATCCAAAATCACTTGATAAAATACCCATAATTATTCTCCACCATAATATTATTTTTCACTAAAATATGAAAATTCATCTTGAATTTTTCGAGGTATTACATTCAGACTTTGCTACACTAAGTTTTTTTCGTCTTGATTTTACTACCACTTTCATACCTCAGATAGTTTGGCTATTAAGTTTTCCTTTAAATGATGTCGTGGCATTCATAGCTCCATGTTGACCATTGAATTTGCGCCACGTGGACCAATAAACAATTAAAAATTTGTATTATTTTCTAAACAATTAAAATTAATAAAGTTAAAATTTTAAATTCAAATGTATAAAAAATAAAATTAGAAAAAGTAACACACAAAAACTAAACCAATCTGCTCTCATCCTTTAATTAGAGGTCATTAACCCATTATTGATTATTGGGAGGTTGGAGCTTAGCCAAGCTATATGAATATGAAAGAGTCAAACCAAGTCTCCATCACGAAACTGAAAAAAAAAATTACAAGGACTAAAGTGAAAACTTTAGTAAATTTCAAGGATGATTACTGCAAATTGAGCTCTCTTTTAACTTTTAAAAAAGCAACAAAAAAAAAAAACATGAAAGAAAACATTGGGCAGAGCAATAGTACATGGCTGGCTCAGAAAGTCCATGAAGTGTACAAGACTACATCATCAGTCCAAGAGGTGACTGAGCCCACCAAAGGAAAAAAGATACCAGCCCAAAAACACAAGCTCTCCTCTGCCCTCCGGCTTTGATTCTGGAATTCCCTAAAGAACACTACTTTCGCGGTCGTTTCCCTCTCATTTCCTCCGCAAATCAAAAACCCATCTATGATGCCGAGAGAAAAGAAAGGGAAAAACCCTACGACCTCAAATAAGAGAGTAGCACAAACAGCACCCATCAGCAGCAAACAGCAAGAACAATGGCAACCAAATGGTCCTTGCGAATTTTTACAACTTCAGCGGGCTTTGGTCATGGACATTCTCTCAAGGCTCACCATCAACACCCTCTTCAACTGCAGGTGCGTTTGCAAAGCCTGGCTTTCTCTAATTTCTGACCCTCAATTTGCCCATCTCTGCATTTCAAGATCACCCATTGGCATATTGATCAAGACCTTTCCCCCTAAAAGCATAACTAGGAGACTTGACTTTGCCCAGACAGAGGTAACTCTGCTGATTCTCGCTGGCGGCTCGAGAAAATGAGGTTTACACCCAAAACTAGCCTACCCATTTCTGAATTTAATCTAATGAACTCGTGCAATGGTTTAATTTGTTTGTCTGGACCCGAAAGAGGTGACCTTTTGTATGTGTGCAATCCAGTTTTGGGTGAGTTCATCACCATTGAACGCTCTGGTAAGGGTATGCCATCTTTCAATTGTGTTGGACTTGGTTTTAGCGTCGGAACCGGTGAGTATAAGGTGTTGCAAACTTTTCTTCCGTCGAGTGAACCGGTCACAAGTTACAACTATGAGGCAGAGATATACACCATTGGTACAGGATTTTGGAGAAGCATTGGAAAGGCTTCTGGGAGCCTTGGTCCTCAGTTACCCTTCAATGCTTATCTTCATGGAGCTCTTCATTGGATTTCCTGTTTTAGGGATGTTCCTGAGCTTATAAATTCTTTCAACTTTGAAACAGAACAATTTCGGGCACTGCCCCCACCTAGCTACTTTGGACCACTACAGAAGCAATTTTCAGACTGTTTGAAGTTGGGAGTGTGGGAAGGTTGCCTCGTTTTGTGTGTGTTTGGGGATGATTCTAGCAAATTTTCCATGTGGGTTATGAAGGATTATGGTGTCCAAGAGTCTTGGACTAAAACTTTTGTTATTGAAAACTTGTATCCCAGAGAACTTAGCTGTGATTTGTATGAACCGATGCTGTTTTTGAGCAACGGGGAAATCGTAATGTCCTACAATGATTGGGTTGTTGTTTGCTATAATCAGAAAAGGATGAGTTTCAGGGAAACTAGAATTACTCGGACTCGATCTGAGTTTCATGCAATTGGTTACAGCCCATGCTTTGTTTCACTCTATGATATTTCAAAGGCAGAGGAGGTGAAAAGGTACTGAAATTGTTCTTCAACAATACACATGAATAATTTAGTTCCATTTCTCTGATACAACTTCTTGTTTTGCTCTCTATTTGTGGAAGTTGATGTCAATGTAGAGAAGTTATGTATTGCATGTTTCAAGTACAGAAATTTTTGATACGATATCCAATCTATATGGCTGATCAGAATACTGGTGTATGCAAGATCCTTTTTTTGAATTATGTGGTTTGTTCAAAAAAAAAAATTTGGGGTTAAATTAGATGAGTTTATTTTCCAGAAAAATCAATTGGTGACAGATTGCCTGCTTTGAGCCTTTGAATTTTGGTTGTTGGATTGTCTCTTGATTCTAAAGTAATACTCAAAACACTTCTTTGAAAATCTTTAGGGATTGAAAAATAAAAAGATATTGTCAATGGTTAGGATGCTATCGGTAAACAATTATTATTACTCTAAATTTGTTCAATATATGGATATTCTGAAAGAAGGCTGTGACACTGGCCAATGGGTATATCAACTCATTTTGGCATGCTTAATATATGATATGCAGGGTGCAAGGCTCTAAGAATTGTGACAAGTTGTCTGCTGAAGGGAGTTTTGATTATGCTGGCTCTGGGATGCCACACCACAAGTCCACAAAACTTAACTCAGGCTATGCCTGGCCGGCCTTTGAAGAAGGTCTTCCTAACTCCATGAATTCCTCTGCGACGGTGAGTTGTCGTAGTTCATGTATCTATCTATTTTCTTGTGATCAGTTTTTGTTTTATTGAATCCATCTGATGGTTGTTACTGTGTCTCTCTGCTAGACAATCTCTTTTCAGCCGGATTTCACCGCAATGGGGTTCCCATGTGCTCGATGCGGTGAGCACTTGGGCTATGTTTTCAGAGGTAAGGGGTTCCCATTGTGTCAACGATGCTCCAACGCAGGTTCCTCTTGAGAATTCTTCAGGATAGCTCCGCTTCCATAGACCAAAATGCAAGTTGTAACTTTTTTTGTTAAAACCTTTTGTGAATGCCGACATGCCTAGTTATATACTTATAAGTTTTTTTTTTGAAGTAAATTAAATTAAATTATTTTGGCAGAAGGGGTTTTATGGCTTATTTCTGTCCTATAGTTTTCTCATGATTTTACTATTGTTAAAGCTAACCTATAATCTTGACTAGTGTTAATCATTTGTTTAATATGAAATGCGATGGCTGTATGTGCATGAATATACCTCCATCTTTAGCTGTATGCGATGCCGTATTACAGTACCATACAATAATTTCACCCCATAAAGGCCCTCTTTAGCTCCAAGTGCATTTGCAAAGCCTGGCTTTCTATAATTTCTGACCCTCAATTTGCTCACCCCAACTCTGCAAGATCACCCATTGGGATCTTGATCAAGATCCTTATTTTTTGGGCAAAACTTGATCAAGACCATGTCCCGCAGGAGCAGACCTTTAGGGTGATATATAAATGAGACACAACTTTTGTGGAATAAGTTGTTGCTGGCCTAACCTTTGAAGAGGGTCTTATATACAGTTCAAATTGTAAAAATAATGTCAAATCAAAACAATTTTGTAATGTTTACTTTTTGAGCATTATTAAACAACGAAACGATTTTTCTTTTTTAGTGCTATATGTTGGTTTGATTGCTTGAATTGCCCATGCAATTCAGCAACTTCAGACTTCAAGGATGCGACTAGAGCAGTCAATGAAGCACACTCTTGATTCTTCACTAGCAAACGCAATCCTACATTTGCTACCGAAGCAGCACAGTGAGTATTGAAAAAATTGGTCTCTTCCACTGTAGCCTTGTCAAACCTCCTTCCCATTACCAAGTTCGCATATGGTGTAAGCATGTTCATAGTTGTTGGGATTTCTTTGTGCATATTTGCAGAGGTAGAACCAGTGTGAAAATTGGAGTGTGGAAACACAACATTTTCATGTGTTATTTCTTGGTTTGAAGAAGGAGCAAGGGATAAATTCAAATCTATTGAGGCTTTAGGAATCGAAGGGAACTCCATTTTTGATTGATTTTTGCTTATGTTTTCTCTTTAGTTTGCTTTTGTTTTCAGATTGAAGGACGTCTTGGTTTAAATAGTAAGGAAAGCATCAGACAACGTCCTTGAATAATGAAAGCATGTTGGGATCTCATCCCTTGTTCTCAGCTCCTATGTTTTTTGGCTTTCCACCTTGACCTACTTAATTATAAAAAAGAAAGAAAAAAAAGAAAAAATATAACAATATCAATTAAAAAAATATTTATCAACAACAAAAATATTACAACGTCGGGTAGAGAAGAAGGGGAGAAGGGAATTGGGTTTAATTTTGTTTTAAAGCCTGGCTCAAAACGACGCCGTTTTGATGCCAGGTCATTAAAAAAATTTGCTGGACCAAAACGACGTAGTTTTGGTCCAGCAGTTTTTAAAAAAAATTGGGCGCGCGCTGCGTTCAAAGACCAGGCTTCGCTGTTGCATTTTGTCGAGCAACTTGCGTGCATCTTAGGGTCACCTCGCTGCTTTTCATGGGGTCTGCTCAGACCTCCATAGGCTGTCCACAGCCATAACTCCGGCCATTTCATGGGGTCGTGCAACCCCATTTGTCCCTTAATCTGTCCGGCACTGGATCTGATAACATTGTCTCTAAAACCTCTGACAATCATTGCCTGTAGTGTAAAGCCAAAGTGTTGGTAAAACATTAAAAACTGAAAGTTGATATTAAAAATAAAAATAAATATAAAAGTTGAGAAGACAGTGTTCATATAGACAAATGTTAATTAAAATCAATTCATCCCTCCTCATCAACCTAAGCTGATAATTATACTAAAGCTTTAGAGTCTGCAGTAACTATCCTTATATATGACACAATATTATTAAAACCAGAATACAAAAGTTCATATAAGAACGGCAAGCTTACGATCGAGTGTTTCCACCATTAATTGTCAACTCTGTTGCCAGTTTATCCCACGAGATATACAATCTCCCCAATGCAGCATTACGTACCTACCAAATATTCCAAAGAGGTAGATATCAGTATGAATAGATTTGAGAACTAAATCATCATTAATCCTCTGTGTCAAGATTTTATGTTTTATTTAATTTAATTTTTTTGGCAGATTATTTCTGTACTATGGTTTTCTCATGATTTTACTAGTGTTAAAGCTAACCTATAATCTTGACTAGTGTTAATCTTTTCTTTTATAGGAAATGCGATGGCTATATGTGCATGAATATACCAACGTCTTCTAGGGACGCAGAAACCAGGCTTTGAAGCATCTTTGCCCAAAACATTAAAAAAAATCCCTTATAAAAGCAACCACAAGATATTCTTTTGAAAGTTACAAAGTCATCATTTTTAACTTGTGTGGTAAAACTAGACTCTGATATAGGCCAACGGGGTCTAGCCTAGTGGAAAAGGGCCTCAACTTGTAGACTAGTTCTCAGGTTCGAAACCCCTCCCCACCTCTAGTTTAGACTATCTCTTGTACTTTTTAAAAAAAAAAAAGACTTGTAGACTAAGTCTCAGGCATGGCATAAAACTGTAAAACGTCTGCCCATTTTTTCTCACAGAGACGCACTAATCAAGTTGGAAGTTTCAGCCGCCTAAAGCACCTCATCCCTCGCAGAAGACTTGATTTTAATTGAATATAACTTTCTGTGAAATGAACATATATGTGTTATTTTGTGTACAACATGTGTTATTTTGCTTATTTTGTATGTATTTTTGTGAAATGAACTTAATTTTGAGAAAGCTTGGTCAATGAATGCAAATGATGATAACTTAGTATTTGCAAATTAATGTCATTTCTGATCCATTTTGTTATATTTGAATCAGAACATTTTCTTATAACCCAAACGTGAAAGGCAGAGATATTAGTGGAAAGATTCGTGGCTTGAAGCATAGGAAAAAAAAAAAAAAAAGCCAACGTTTTGATTTTATTTTTTTGGACAAATAGGCGTCTTTTTAATTAGGATTAATAATATAGTGCTATTAATTTGATCATGAATGCAATTAATTGAATGATAAAACTAAAAAAAAAAAACAAACAATGAAATATACAATTTCATTATTGTGAGAAGTAATTAATTTGTTAGGGTTATTTACTCAAATGATCCTCAAACTTATACCCGAGTTGCATTTTGGTCATTTAACTAAATTATTCGTTCAAACGGTCCACTAACTCTATATTAATCAGCAAATTAGTCCTACTGTTACATTCTGTCAATGTTGCTATCAAATATAGGGGTAAAACAGTTCAGTTAAATAAAATACTAAATAAATTAAAAACTAAAAATCAAAAGAAAAGAAAAGCCTCTCTCCCTCTCCCACCTCCCAGCCCCAACGCCCCATCTTCACCTCCCCCCAACCCACCCTTTCTTCCCCTCCCTCCATGTCCCCTCCTCCTCTCTCCCTCTATCTCTCTTCAAACAAACCCAAACCCCTATAGGCGGTGGGCGTATGCTGATGGAGTTACATGCTCGAAACTACCCACTCAAAGACATGTAAAGAGGATTGAGAGGTTGTTGCAGACCCATGATTTCAAGATTTCGTCAGGTCGGCTGGTCTAAAACCTTTGGTTTGAGAGTCGTTGGCCTAAAACTCGCTACATGAGTTAATTAGAAAGCTTAATGAAACCAAACATTGCATGGTTCCCATAAAAATAATTAAAATTTTAAAATTTTAAAATTTAACAAATGTCTTCGTTTTGTTATTTGCAATGAAATTTGATGCTTGAAAAATATGAGGGTAGTTGGGTTAATTAGAAAGCTTAATGAAATCAAAACAAAATGTTGGGCTGGATACAATTGTTGGGTAGTTGGCTCCTTGGGACTACTTGCCTCTTTCTACGTTGTAAGATGGAGCCGCATCATTTCATTGTCATTAATTTTGTAATTTCTTCCATGTGCTTACCTTATAATAATGAAAGGATAATTGGTGCAGGACCTTTGGCAGCAAAGAGTGGAAGTGCCGCACCATGAAAGAAAAGAAATGGAGTCTTAGCAATATCTTTGAGTTTATTATATGAGAATGTGGACTTACACGTGAAGAATGAAAGAAGCATAGTGAATGTGCAGCCGCCCAAAAGAAGAAAGAATAATGTAAAAATGAAGCATGCGACATAGCTTGTGGGATTACACGTGATGAGCAGGAAAGAATGAAGAAATAGCAGCCGCTGGAGTTAACAATTGGAAAAAGGAATGTTGGCAGCAAAGGGAATGATAAAAGCCAACATCCTGGAGGTGTGCACACGCCAAAAGCAAAGGTGATCATAGAATATGGTATAAAGAATTAAAAAGAAAGCAAAGTTTCTTGTGGCCTTCCACGTGAAAAACTATACTGTATCTGCTCAATTGGAAGGATAATTAATCTCAGGATAATTATGTAAAGTCATTAAGATAAGTGAATGAGTATTTACTAGAGAGTGAATTCACTGAATGTGATCAATCAAGAAATCTTATATGAAAATTTTACTTACATGTCAAACAAGATCTCCATAATTGCAATAATGTAAATTCGTCTGACATGAGTCACCACATTTGTTTTGTGGAAGCGTCGTGGATTTTTGATCTAGTAAAGCGTTGTACTCCTTAGTGGCATGACCATATTGTATGTCAAGGTTCATGATCAATTCATGAAGACAGGTGAGTGTACAACAAGGGATCTCTACCCTCAATAAAGAGGGAGAATGCTATTTCTTTTTTTCTTTTTTTGGTCAAGGTAATTCATTTCATTACAAATGAAAGAGATTATATAGTCAAAAAATGCAAAAATAAAAAACAGCCCGTAGATACAAGACCTCAGCCTAATAGAAACAAAAAAAGAAAATTAGCATAGTTGAGGCCCAAAAACAGACATCTAGCCTAATACAAACACAAAGGAAAAACCTTAAATCTAAGAAGCCTTAGCCGCCACTTCCCACTTGCTGTGCCGCTGTCACAAATCCACAACCGCCAGAGATGGGTACCCAGTAACCAGACATACCAATGCTCAGAACGAAGAATGATGGTGGACAAACCACCCATGCAAAAAGCACTACCATAATCCAAGAAGCACGTGCAAGGAGCACTTTTGAAGCATCGTCATCCATGAAGCCGAGGAGCAGTGGCTGGTGGTTGAGACCTCGGGTCGGGACACAACTAGAGGGAAGTGTGGAGGACACCATAATAGAGAAGGGGCAATGGATGTAGAGGTGAGAAGTGTAGGTTGAAAAACAATATTTTTGGGTGAGGGAGAAAGAAGAGATTGAAAGTGTAGATTTGTGTTTTCCAAATTTAGGCATAATTTAGGGAAATTTAAAGTGAGGGTGAAGAGAAAAATGTAGAGAAAACAAAAAGGAGGTAGAAGCTCATGATCTGAGATAAAGCTCAAGGACAAAACACCCATGTTGGGTATGGAAAAGCCAACGACTCTCAAAATGAAGGCGGGGCACAGTGTCATATCCCGGGATCGGCTCCGTTGTAGCACGATATTGTCCGCTTTGGGCCCCCCTCTCTGCCCTTACGGTTTTGTTTCTGGGAACTCACGAGCAATCCTGGGATTTCTCTAGCCCCAACTCGCTTAACTTCGGAGTTCCCATGACTCCGAAGCCAGTGAGCTCCCAAAAGGCCTTGTGCTAGATGGAGGCGAGCATGTACATATAAGGCACATCACCCCCTCTTCGTTGGTCGATGTGGGATCTTACAATCCACTCCCTTTAGGGGCCCGACGTCCTTGTCGGCACAAGCGGATCACACGGTAGATTGGCTATGATACCAAATTGTTACATCCCGGAATCGGCTCCGCCATAGCACGAAATTGTCCATTTTGGGCCCCCCTCTCTACCATCACGGTTTTGTTTCTGGGAACTCACGAGCAATTTCCCAGTGGCTCACCCATTCTGGGATTGCTCTAGCCCCAACTCGCTTAACTTTGGAGTTCCCATGACTCTGAAGCTAGTGAGCTTCCAAAAGGCCTCGTGCTAGATGGAGGCGAACATGTACATATAAGGCACATCACCCCCTCTCTGTTGGTCGATGTGGGATCTTACACATAGAGCTCAAGAGAGCTCTCAGGAGATGGGGTTTTTGGTTTTTTGAGGGAGGGAGAATGCTCTGATGATATGATTCAGGAGTCTTCGGTCGAATCACTAGGTATGTGTAGGAGTCTTTTTCTTCCAGCAGCCAGATGAATGGGCTTGGGCTGCTGTAAAGGATGAACAGATCAGATTGCCCCTGTTTCTAAGTTCAAAGACTGGGCTCCAAGAGAGTTTTGAAAGGAGTAGTGACAACCTTAGAAAACACCTTGGATTCTTTCCACCAATACACCAGACGAATGTGACAAAACTAGTGACAGTATGGCTTGGCTTGAGGAGCTTATGGCATGGGAGCTAAGCCTTCACAAGTTTAGCAATCTGAGAGAGAGACAAAAGCTTGAATTTCTTATGGAAACGAATGTTTAGGGCAAGGGGGAGATAGATTTGAAGGGATCTTGACTAAGGAAGAGAGGGAGAGATGAAAATAGAGAATGGGGTGTCTTGAGTAAATTCCCAGCCACTTGACAAAGCTTGGTCGCGCTCTGGATGATGGGTTTGTTGAGTAGAGAAAGCTCTCTTTTATAGGCACTTAGAACCCTAATTCTATCGATCTTCCATTCCCACTTTTCCTTTGCTTCTTTCCATTCACTCCTTTTTGGTGAAATCTCTTCAACCAGAGCGCATGGGTCACAGGCTCTTTGGAGTTCCAAGGTTTTCTATGCGGCTGGACCTCCCTATGGGGGTGAGGCGCCACCTGCTTTCTTCCTTGGTTTTCAAATTAGAGCTCGCAGAGGAAAAAGAGAATGGATAGAGTCGTTTGTCCAATGGGTATTCCTCCTACACATATGGATTTCCTTTGGTTCTTGCGATGACCTCTATTTGACTTGGTTCTGGAGCTTTGACATTGGCTAAACTCGATGCTAGATATTTTATTAAGTACTGGGTTGGGCTTCCTAAGGCATTGGGTCGTTGGCTTCCTACTTCCAGCGGTCAGCTAAGGTTTCGTCAGGCTGCTGGAAATGGCTTATTTGCTTTACCTTTTGACAAGGTGCTAGAGGCTTTAACTGATATGGGGCTTTCCTAAGTGTTGCAGACCCTTAAATATTCTTTTAAGGCATTAGGCCACCTCTTCTCTCTCTCTCTCTCTCTCTCTCTCTCTCTCTCTCTCTCTCTCTCTCTCTCTCTCTCTCTATTGCTTACCCATGTGTTTGAGCTCAAGGAATGGGCCTGAGTTTTCGTACTCCCAAGCAGCCCAAAAACTTCTATCCCTTGAACCTTCAATGGGCCTTGTGAATACTTATAACCATCCATACCACAACCTTCTCAGCAAGCCCCAGACATTTGCATGGCTTGGGCCCACTTAAGTTTGTAGCATGGCGTGTTGCTTGTTTGCTTGGCGTGGCACGTGTGTAAGCGCTTATGACGAACTTTCATGTGCTTCAATCGGGTTTTTTCTTAATAAGGTATCGCACTGGGCCAGGAATATTTTTGGGCCAATACGGAACCGTTGAAACAATAAGACAAATATGAAAATAGCAAAATCCAAGAGACACAAGGATTTATACTGGTTCGGCCCGTGTGTAGCTTACATCCAGTTCGAAAATAGCAAGAACTTCCACTAGTATCCCAAAGGAGATTAAACACTTTCACCTAGTCTAGGAATTACATAGTTTAACTCTCACAACCTAAAATCCCAAATACACCCAAGTCACTCATACACAGATATCAAAAGAGAAAGAGAGGCTACAAAGATATGAAGAACAATTATAAACAAAGAAGTTCTTCACATCACCATCTCTTCCTCACGCAAAAGGTGCAGCAGCAAAGACACAATGGTGCATACGGCTTGCCCCTGTGACAAGAGCACTCTCTCACCTTCAAAGTCCTCCATGAAACAAGGAACATTAATGCACCGAAACAACTCAACCACCAGAATTGGAAAAGAAACCAGCCGCTCCTTTCCTGCTGCCAACGAAGTCCCTAATTAGGCATAGCTCTAGTTGGCTTCTCAAAGAACTCAAGAGCCAAAAGTAGTAGCAATAATACAAAGATGATTCTACTTTTCTCTTTTCTCTCTCTAAAGCTCACGGCTGCCACTCTTAATCTTGCAATCAATATGATTGCCACATACCCCAAGTGGCTTAATAAATATAGTAGCCAATCCGTGAATCAAGGGATAAACAATCACAAGCAAATTGTGATCAATATGCAACTAGTCAAACTTGCTTTTCCCATTTTCCAGCTTGCTTCACATGGCTTTTGTTCCCTTCTTTTTTACAAAGGCTGACTTCAACCAACATTCCCTTCCTTTGATAGCTTGCCCACGTACTGCATGTTTTCCTTTTGTACTTTTGTTAATATAACATTCTATCAACAAAAAACACTCTTCCTTTTACCCAAAAAAAAAAACCACTCTTCCTTTGCTTTCAGCAAATGCATGAGAAAGGGAAGAATAATCTCTTCCTTTCTCCAAGTGGTCGACATGCAACACTGGCGGATCCAGAATTTTTTTAGCGGAGTTGCAATATTGACTAGGTATGAAAAATGGTTTTTCGGAATAATCATTTTCTCAAGATAATTTTTGGCGGCTTTTATTCCTTACACATCAACTAAGAAAACTTGATTTTATGAGATTTTAGTATAAAGTATATATTGACTTAATCAGCCATCATTTTTAGCCGAAATAGAATTTTGCACTAAAACCGATTTTTCATATTTTGATTTGGTGGGAATTTGATTTTCTAATATTTTTATTTGAATCCAAATGGGGGGTACTTCCTTATTTACATTGTAAATATTTACTTAAATATTGAAAATGGAAATAAGGTAATCTGTACACTAATTAAGCAAATGGGCAATTTGAAGCATCTACAATGATTTTTCCGACGAGAAGAGGTTTAGCTGCACCTCATTGTGCCTTAACAGATCTGCCGCCACTGACAACAGAGATAGTAAACAACACAATATTTGAGCCAATATTCAACAGCTTCCTCAACCAAACACCGACTCAACAATTTAGAGAGAGAGAGAGAGAGAGAGAGAGAGAGAGAGAGAGAGAGAGAGAGATGTTGGTATGTGTCATATAGATGATAGAGAGAGACAAGAAGGGAAAGGACGTTGATGGATCCTCATCCAAGCGTCATTGCTGGTGATGTGAACATGTCGGTGGTGTTGCGGTTGGTTTCGCAGGAAGAGGAGGGGCCTGGGTTTTGTGACGATCTATCTTGGATATAGGTTGACTTCATACTTGCATAACTCAAGGGAATTGATTATATTGGTGGCTCAATTGGGAATTGATTGCTAGGTTGAAGAAGAGAGAGATGTGCATGGGGCTGTTTTCTTTTATTTTTATAAATGTTATTCTATTTTTCTTATTTTGTATTTTGTTTTGTTTGATATATTTATTGTTTATTTTATTCAAAATTATAAGTTTACCCTTATAGTTAATGAAAAATGAGATGAAATTTACAAAACTTAACAACAAGGGCTAAAATGGTCAATTTAATATAATTTGAGTGTTAAATTGATTGATTTTTTAGTTCTAGGGTTTAGGTAGAGTTGTCAATGAATCAAATTTTGATCCGAATCCGATGTAATTAATAGAAGATGGATCTTGTGGTATAATTCCATAATCCGATTATGTTTCCAATCCATTAGTCCATTGAGTTAATAGAATGAATCTGGATTTGATATAATCCAATCCGATGATGATGCTATCCGATTTAATATAATATATATAGTTTTATTTGATTTTATCTTACTAAATATAATTTTTTATATATATCAATGATCTTACTAAATATATAGGCACTAACAATTAAGTTCCTATAATTTCTGATTAAACAAACAATTAAGTTATTATTGGGCCACAAAAGGGAATGGCTTGGCGTTGGAGCCCCACACAGAAACAAAAGCATGTAGAAAGAAATAATATACACTAGGGAGATATTGCCAAGCCAACAGCCATTCATTCCACTAAAAATAATTTATTATTTAACTCATTACCCGAAAGCCTTTTGTCTCCCACAATTTTTTTTGGGTTCGCTTTTTGTCTCCCACACAGCTTAATTCCTTGTCCCACACGCCTACACCGTGTAGGGCAATTTTCTCTATAAAAAATCCAGTGAAGTCCTCTCAGCGAGCACTTATCTCTCGTTCGCAGCCGCATTCTCGTCATCTCTTTTTTTTTGGTAATAGCAAGTGAGCAACCACTCCGAGTCGTAGACCTGAACGGATTTGACTCTCCCCAGGGGGTGTTTTTCACAAGGTGGGATTCGAACGCTGGACCTCACTGAGGCCAGCTAACATTCGCCCACTTGCAGGCCTAGCCAGGATATCCACTAGACCAAACCCCTTGGGTAACATTCTCGTCATCTCCAAGTGCCAACGAAACACCACTTTTCACTCTTCTAGTCTCCAGAAAACTCTTGTTCTCTTTTGAATCATATATGTTGTCTGCAAAACCCTAACCCATTCACATTTCCAAATTCTGCAATTTTTAGCAACTGCAAGTTTACAACTTCAAATCCAATCCAATCTTTCCTGGATCATCCCAAGCCAACCCATCTCTATATTCACCTGTTTCTCCTCTTAATTTCAAGTCAAATTTAACAACAAACCTTTTCTATTTGCATCTCTGTACCAACTGTGATTCTTTTCTGGCCAGACTGGCAAAATTACTCCCACAACCATGAAGAAGAGCGATCAGAAAGAAAGAACAAGCAGTAGAATGGCAACCCAACGGTACCTGCAACTTCCACAGGCTATAACCATGGACATCCTCTCAAGGCTCTCTGTCAAGACACTTTTCAACTGCAGGTGCGTGTGCAAAGCGTGGCTTTCTATAATCTCTGACCCTCAGTTTACTCGTCTCCACGCTTCAAGATCACCCTTTGGCATCTTGATGGAGATCTTCCCCCCTCCCCCTCTAACAAAACCAATGGAAATTTATTTTACCCATCTGGAAATAGAAGCATGTGCTGCTCCTGGTTCAGATTTGCAGCTCGAGGAAATAACGTTTTCTCCCAGAAATACCCTTCCTCCCGTTGACGACGCCATGGGCGAATTTCGCTTGATAAACTCATGTAATGGTCTGCTTTGTTTTGGAGCTAATGAAGGCTTTCCCCTGTATGTGTGCAACCCTGTTTTGGGCGAGTACATCACCATTCCACCTTCTAATAGAAACGACAAGTGGCTTATTGTTGGACTTGGTTTTAGCATCGGGACCAATGTGTACAAGGTGTTTCAGTTGAACAACCCGGACACTGAGGCTGAGATTTACACCATTGGCGCAGGAGGGGCATGGAGAAGCATTGGACCTCCTCCTCCTGGGGATTATAATAACTTATCGTTCAATAATTTTCTTCATGGAGCTGTTCATTGGATTCCCTATGGTGGTAGGAGTACAAGTTCCAAGGTTATACAATCTTTCGACTTTGAAAGAGAACAATTCCGGCCATTATCACTACCTAGTTTGCTAGCAAAGAATCAATTTTCGGGTAGTTTGACATTGGAAGTGATAGGAGGTTGTCTTCATCTATGTGTGCTCAAGAATGATGCTCGCAAACTGGACATGTGGGTTATGAAGGAGTATGGTGTCCAAGAGTCTTGGACTAAAATTCTTGCTTTCAAAAACTTGTTTGGTCTTCGGAGGGAACGAATCTGTGACAGGTATAATCCAATTATGTTTTTGAGCAATGGGGAAATCCTGATGTTCTACAACTTTGAGCGTGTAGTTTGTTATAATCAAGAAGAAAAGAGCTTCAGAAAAATAAAGATTCCTTCGACTAAGAATTGGTCATTTCAGCCAATTGCTTACAGTCCATCCTTTCTTTCGCTATACCATGTTGCAAAAGGAGAGGACGTGAAGAGGTACTAAAATTATATTTCTAAAATATGGTTGCAGAAACTTAGTTACATTATATTTCTGCCACAACTTTGCTTTCTTCATTTTTATTTTTGCAAGTTGATGCTTTAAAGCAAATGTGAACAATATGTTGCATTTTGCAGAAATGCAAAAATTGTGTCCCAAAGGTACCTGCAACTTCCACAGGCTATAGTCATGGACATCCTCTCAAGGGTCTCTGTCAAGACCATCTTCAACTGCAGGTGCGTGTGCAAAGCGTGGCTTTCTATAATCTCTGACCCTCAGTTTACTCATCTCCATGCTTCAAGATCACCCTTTGGCATCTTGATCGAGACCTTCCCCCCTCCCCTAACAAAACCAATGGAACTTTATTTTACCCATCTGGAAGTAGAAGCATGTGCTGCTCCTGGTTCAGATTTGCAGCTCGAGGAAGTAACGTTTTCTCCCGGAAATTCTCTACCGCCAGTTGACGCTGCCATGCCCGAATTTCGCTTGATAAACTCATGTAATGGTCTGCTTTGTTTTGGAGCTAATGAAGGCTTTCCCCTGTATGTGTGCAACCCTGTTTTGGGCGAGTACATCACCATTCCACCTGCTAATAGAAACGACAAGTGGCTTATTGTTGGACTTGGTTTTAGCATCGGGACCAATGTGTACAAGGTGTTTCAGTTGAATAACCCGGACACTGAGGCTGAGATTTACACCATTGGCGCAGGAGGGGCATGGAGAAGCATTGGACCTCCTCCTCCTGGGGATTATAATAACTTATCGTTCAATAATTTTCTTCATGGAGCTGTTCATTGGATTCCCTATGGTGGTAGGAGTACAAGTTCCAAGGTTATACAATCTTTCGACTTTGAAAGAGAACAATTCCGGCCATTATCACTACCTAGTTTGCTAGCAAATAATCAATTTTCGGGTAGTTTGACATTGGAAGTGATAGGAGGTTGTCTTCATCTATGTGTGCTCAAGAATGATGCTCGCAAACTGGACATGTGGGTTATGAAGGAGTATGGTGTCCAAGAGTCTTGGACTAAAATTCTTGCTTTCAAAAACTTGTTTGGTCTTCGGAGGGAACGAATCTGTGACAGGTATAATCCAATTATGTTTTTGAGCAATGGGGAAATCCTGATGTTCTACAACTTTGAGCGTGTAGTTTGTTATAATCAAGAAGAAAAGAGCTTCAGAAAAATAAAGATTCCTTCGACTAAGAATTGGTCATTTCAGCCAATTGCTTACAGTCCATCCTTTCTTTCGCTATACCATGTTGCAAAAGGAGAGGACGTGAAGAGGTACTAAAATTATATTTCTAAAATATGGTTGCAGAAACTTAGTTACATTATATTTCTGCCACAACTTTGCTTTCTTCATTTTTATTTTTGCAAGTTGATGCTTTAAAGCAAATGTGAACAATATGTTGCATTTTGCAGAAATGCAAAAATTGTGTCCCAAAGGTACCTGCAACTTCCACAGGCTATAGTCATGGACATCCTCTCAAGGGTCTCTGTCAAGACCATCTTCAACTGCAGGTGCGTGTGCAAAGCGTGGCTTTCTATAATCTCTGACCCTCAGTTTACTCATCTCCATGCTTCAAGATCACCCTTTGGCATCTTGATCGAGACCTTCCCCCCTCCCCTAACAAAACCAATGGAACTTTATTTTACCCATCTGGAAGTAGAAGCATGTGCTGCTCCTGGTTCAGATTTGCAGCTCGAGGAAGTAACGTTTTCTCCCGGAAATTCTCTACCGCCAGTTGACGCTGCCATGCCCGAATTTCGCTTGATAAACTCATGTAATGGTCTGCTTTGTTTTGGAGCTAATGAAGGCTTTCCCCTGTATGTGTGCAACCCTGTTTTGGGCGAGTACATCACCATTCCACCTGCTAATAGAAACGACAAGTGGCTTATTGTTGGACTTGGTTTTAGCATCGGGACCAATGTGTACAAGGTGTTTCAGTTGAATAACCCGGACACTGAGGCTGAGATTTACACCATTGGCGCAGGAGGGGCATGGAGAAGCATTGGACCTCCTCCTCCTGGGGATTATAATAACTTATCGTTCAATAATTTTCTTCATGGAGCTGTTCATTGGATTCCCTATGGTGGTAGGAGTACAAGTTCCAAGGTTATACAATCTTTCGACTTTGAAAGAGAACAATTCCGGCCATTATCACTACCTAGTTTGCTAGCAAATAATCAATTTTCGGGTAGTTTGACATTGGAAGTGATAGGAGGTTGTCTTCATCTATGTGTGCTCAAGAATGATGCTCGCAAACTGGACATGTGGGTTATGAAGGAGTATGGTGTCCAAGAGTCTTGGACTAAAATTCTTGCTTTCAAAAACTTGTTTGGTCTTCGGAGGGAACGAATCTGTGACAGGTATAATCCAATTATGTTTTTGAGCAATGGGGAAATCCTGATGGTCTACAATTTTGAGCGTGTAGTTTGTTATAATCAAGAAGAAAAGAGCTTCAGAAAAATAAAGATTCCTTCGACTAAGAATTGGTCATTTCAGCCAATTGCTTACAGTCCATCCTTTCTTTCGCTATACCATGTTGCAAAAGGAGAGGACGTGAAGAGGTACTAAAATTATATTTCTAAAATATGGTTGCATAAACTTAGTTACATTATATTTCTGCCACAACTTTGCTTTCTTCCTTTTTATTTTTGCAAGTTGATGCTTTAAAGCAAATGTGACCAATATGTTGCATTTTGCAGAAATGCAAAAATTGTGTCCCAAAGGTACCTGCAACTTCCACAGGCTATAGTCATGGACATCCTCTCAAGGGTCTCTGTCAAGACCCTCTTCAACTGCAGGTGCGTGTGCAAAGCGTGGCTTTCTATAATCTCTGACCCTCAGTTTACTCATCTCCATGCTTCAAGATCACCCTTTGGCATCTTGATCGAGACCTTCCCCCCTCCCCTAACAAAACCAATGGAACTTTATTTTACCCATCTGGAAGTAGAAGCATGTGCTGCTCCTGGTTCAGATTTGCAGCTCGAGGAAATAACGTTTTCTCCCGGAAATTCTCTACCGCCAGTTGACGCTGCCATGACCGAATTTCGCTTGATAAACTCATGTAATGGTCTGCTTTGTTTTGGAGCTAATGAAGGCTTTCCCCTGTATGTGTGCAACCCTGTTTTGGGCGAGTACATCACCATTCCACCTGCTAATAGAAACGACAGGTGGCTTATTGTTGGACTTGGTTTTAGCATTGGGACCAATGTGTACAAGGTGTTTCAGTTGAACAACCCGGACACTGAGGCTGAGATTTACACCATTGGCGCAGGAGGGGCATGGAGGAGCATTGGACCTCCTCCTCCTGGGGATTATAATAACTTATCGTTCAATAATTTTCTTCATGGAGCTGTTCATTGGATTCCCTATGGTGGTAGAAGTACAAGTTCCAAGGTTATACAATCTTTCGACTTTGAAAGAGAACAATTTCGGCCATTATCACTACCTAGTTTGCTAGCACAGAATGAATATCTGTATAGTTTGACATTGGAAGTGATAGGAGGTTGTCTCCATCTATGTGTGCTTGAGGACGATGCTAGCAAACTGGACATGTGGGTTATGAAGGAGTATGGTGTCCAAGAGTCTTGGACTAAAATTCTTGCTTTCGAAAACTTGTTTGGTCTTTGGACGGAACGAATCTGTGATAGGTATAATCCAATTATGTTTTTGAAAACTGGGGAAATCCTGATGTTCTACAACTTTGAGCGTGTAGTTTGTTATAATCAAGAAGAAAAGAGCTTCAGAAAAATAAAGATTCCTTCGACTAAGAAGTGGTCATTTCAGCCAATTGCTTACAGTCCATCCTTTCTTTCGCTATACGATGTTGCAAAAGGAGAGGACGTGAAGAGGTACTAAAATTATATTTGCATAAACTTAGTTACATTATATTTCTGCCACAATTTTGCTCTCTTCCTTTTTATTTTTGCAAGTTGATGCTTTAAAGCAAATGTGACCAATATGTTGCATTTTGCAGAAATGCAAAAATTGTGTCCCAAAGGTACCTGCAACTTCCACAGGCTATAGTCATGGACATCCTCTCAAGGCTCCCTGTCAAGACCCTCTTCCACTGCAGGTGCGTGTGCAAAGCATGGCTTTCTATAATCTCTGACCCTCAGTTTACTCATCTCCATGCTTCAAGATCACCCTTTGGCATCTTGATCGAGACCTTCCCCCCTCCCCCTCTAACAAAACCAATGGAACTTTATTTTACCCATCTGGAAGTAGAAGCATGTGCTGCTCCTGGTTCAGATTTGCAGCTCGAGGAAATAACGTTTTCTCCTGGAAATTCTCTACCGCCAGTTGACGCTGCCATGCCCGAATTTCGCTTGATAAACTCATGTAATGGTCTGCTTTGTTTTGGAGCTAATGAAGGCTTTCCCCTGTATGTGTGCAACCCTGTTTTGGGCGAGTACATCACCATTCCACCTGCTAATAGAAACGACAAGTGGCTTATTGTTGGACTTGGTTTTAGCATTGGGACCAATGTGTACAAGGTGTTTCAGTTGAACAACCCGGACACTGAGGCTGAGATTTACACCATTGGCGCAGGAGGGGCATGGAGGAGCATTGGACCTCCTCCTCCTGGGGATTATAATAACTTATCGTTCAATAATTTTCTTCATGGAGCTGTTCATTGGATTCCCTATGGTGGTAGAAGTACAAGTTCAAAGGTTATACAATCTTTCGACTTTGAAAGAGAACAATTTCGGCCATTATCCCTACCTTGTTTGCTAGCACAGAATGAATTTCTGTATAGTTTGACATTGGAAGTGATAGGAGGTTGTCTCCATCTATGTGTGCTTGAGGATGATGCTAGCAAACTGGACATGTGGGTTATGAAGGAGTATGGTGTCAAAGAGTCTTGGACTAAAATTCTTGCTTTCGAAAACCTGTTTGGTCTTTGGACGGAACGAATCTGTGATAGGTATAATCCAATTATGTTTTTGAAAACTGGGGAAATCCTGATGTTCTACAACTTTGAGCGTGTAGTTTGTTATAATCAAGAAGAAAAGAGCTTCAGAAAAATAAAGATTCCTTCGACTAAGAAGTGGTCATTTCAGCCAATTGCTTACAGTCCATCCTTTCTTTCCCTATACAATATTGCAAAGGCAGAGGACGTGAAGAGGTACTAAAATTATATTTCTAAAATTGGTTGCATAAACTTAGTTACATTAATTCTCTGCCACAATTTTGCTTTCTTCATTTTTATTTTTGCAAGTTGATGCTTTAAAGCAAATGTGACCAATATGTTGCATTTTGCAGACATGTAAAAAGTGTATGAAGTTGCTAATCTTCTCTAATACTGCATAGAAGTTTGAAATTATGGTATACAATCTGTATGCTTTATCAGTCTTGAAGGTCGCGTCTTAGTGCCACAGATCCTAAACTTAGATTGAAATTTTGATTAACTATGTGGGTTTGGTAAACTTTCTGGGGTTGCATAAACCATGAGTTACTTTTTCACTAAAATCAAGTGGTAACGGAGTTTTTTTCGTAAAATAATTCCTCAGAATTCATGCATAAAAATTAGCTTCATTTCTATGTTACCACTTTTTATGCAGGGTTGGCAGCAGTAAGAGATATAACAAGCTGCCTGTTTGATGAAGCGAGTTATGATTGTACTGCTTTTGAAGAGGCTCTTCATAAAGCCAAAAATTCCTCTGTAAGTTTTCATAGCTTATATATCTGTCTATTTTCTTGTCCTGTTTGTTAGTTGTTATGCATTCATTTTCTGCTCTCTTGATTCTATCTAGTGGTTGCTACTACTATATCCATTTTCTAATTTTCTTTTTTTATTTTCAGCCGGATTCGAATCAGAGGATTGGGACTGCATGATTTCTTCAGAGGAAAAGGGAGGCTTCTTTTTGTTACTTGGCTTCAGCCATCAGGGGAAACTCGGCGTCTATAGACCAAAATGCCTTTGATGGCTTGTCTAGGACAAAGTGATTGAAACCCTTTGTTAAAACTTTTGATTTTAATTAGTGTCTAAATTTCTAGTTACAATCGTACAATTATTTCCTATGGTTATCATTTGTTTTCCTTTTTGGAAGTTGCATATCATTTGTCCTTTTTGCCATGGAAGTATTATCATTTATACCATATTTGTGTTTAGAATTTTGTTATAAATAATTGCAAAAGGTAGTATACATACAATTGGTATAATATTTTTGGTTGCAGTATTAGTTGTAGTATATTGATGTTGCTCTTTTTTGTTGGAGTAAATTTTCATGTCTCTCATTGTTGTTTGATTTGGGTGTATTCATGGTTTTGCACGTGAGGTATTTGATGGGTTGGGTATCTTATTTTGCTTAATGTTGAAGTGATTGCTAATTTGCTACGAATTTTTTAGCTTATTATGTGTCACAATGACTACAATTTGACAATTTTTTTACTTATGTACCTATCAATCAGATAAGATAATTCAATACCTTTACCTTTTGATTAGGTACTAAAAATGAGGTTAACTTGTGATGTGCTTTGTGACATTTTTACCAGAATAGGAGGTATATTGGTAACGACTTACCTACAAGGAGGGGTGGGCATCCGATTGTATCGAACCGACGGTTTGATTTGGTTTAGTTAAATTATTATTCTATATTTTAATTCTACCGTACTGATTCGAACCGAAAAATTTGGTTAAAAGAACGAGTAATAATATCCTATACCGTGAAAACCCGTATCGAACCAAAAATTAAAAATAATTTATTATTTAAATACAAATATACATGGCAACACATTATTAGCTTTTAAGAATGCAATAAGGTTTAAATAGTCTTGGTGGCTTTCGTGAAAGATGTAGATTTTGTTGCTTTGGATGTTGCAAACTTCACAAATACTGATGTGCTAGAAATGATATGAGTACTTAGTTTATTGGTATTTGAATTCTTAGTATTTCTCTGTGATAGTTGCAGTTATCCATGTGTGAAATTCTTGGTAATTCTATGATGTCAGTTTCAGACATCTAATTATATGTAGTAGGGATTCTTAGTATTACTTTTTTGTTAAACGGTACTACCGATGTACCAAACCGAACTTCGATTTCGTTAATGAAAAAGCTCTCTATCGTTCCAAACCGATCCATGTCAAATTCTACTTGCAAGCGAGACAAGTTGATTGTTTGTACCTTTTCTTTAGGTGCCTATATATTTTGCTTGGTTTCTACCTACATAGTAGGTTTATTTAAACGTGTTATATGTTGATTGTTTTTATAAAATTATTTTGGATCGATGAAGGTATTTAATGGTGACTATGCAACATTCAAAATTCAAAATTCGTTATTAAAGCAAGGAATTTTAAATTAGCTTCCATTATTTACCTTTAAGGGTAAAACAGTCACAAAAATAAATAATAAATGCCAATTGGGCCTCCATTTAATATCTGTAACACAATGGTTTTTTCTTCAACATTTTTGATATGAAATGGGTCTATATTTAAAGTCCCTTATCAGAAAATTACCTATAACATTCAACTTAACTACCTACGAGTCCATTCATTATCACAAAAGGCTTTGATACTATTAGGAGTGTAACCATTCATTATAAGTAGTATTTTAATTAGCAATACAATACAACATATAATGAGTGATTACACTCCTAATAGCACTGAGACCTTAATTTTAGTTACAAGAATGGTGGGTTTGGATTTAGTGTTAGTTTTTTTCTTATGGGTTTGGATTTTTATTTATAGAGTGGAGATTGGGATTGATATGAAAAATATTATGGTTTAGGATTTTTGTTGCTCCTTATTACTGGATCCAGTGGCGGTTCTACAGCCAGGGCAGGGTAGGCAGGCCTACCCCAATTTTTTTCACTTAAAAAAAAACCTATATATAAACAAGGTTATTTCTAGCCATCACATGTGATAGTGAAACCTTTGCCTACCTGCCCATGTAAAACTACCCACATGTGTTATAGCCCATTCAAACTTTTTAAAAAAAAAAGGGAAACAATTTTTACCAGCCCACACTCTTGTGTTATGGGATGGCCCAGTCAAACTTTAAAAAAAGAGGAAACACAACTTATAAGCAGCCAAATAGCTTTTGACTGTGCAATTCCGGACAGTTTCGTTGAAGTTTTTGATAATTTCCTCTGAAAAGCAATTCACTCGTACCGTCGAGTTTTTAAGGTAAATTTCGCCTACCTGACTTTTGAATCCTGGATCCGTCACTGACTGGATCGTTTTATTTTTACTCTATTTACTTTAGACCTGACATTGAATCTTAGTTCATAGAATACACGATGCATAATAAGGATACCTCCAGTTGTGCATTTATTATTAAATTTTAGCATTATAAATCATGAAATTGGTACATGTTGGAAATGTTGGAACTAGGTGGGCATGCCAATGTGTTTCTGTTGGTTTTTAACAAACATGCTTTTAGTTTTATGAAAATGGACTAGATGTGGTTAACAGTGTATTTATATCTCTGCAAAGAAAAGTGTTAAGAGCTTAGGCATGAAAGGCTGATGGATAATTAAACTAGTTTCTTCGGAATTCCCCAAATCGTTGAAAGCTAGCTATATGGGTCCGTATGGGGTGGCTGGTGGAGATTTGGGGTTGGGTAGGGTTTATTTTTTAAAATTGATTTCCTTTTAAATTTTATTAAGTCGTAATGGAATTTTAAAATTTTAAAATTATTTAAAGTTAAAATTACTATAGTACCCTTGCCACTTCATCAAAGTTGACGGAGTTATGAATGGAGATAACGGCAAGGGCAAACTGGAACACCAAGGGGGCAAACTGTACCACTTTGACTTACGGGGGGCAGTGTGGGATTTGACCATAATTTCAAGAGGCACTACAATAAATAAGCCTATTTATTATGGCATACATTTAATGCATCTTCTTGTGAAGATTATTTGCATTTTACCAAAGATCCATTTCCGGTTGTATATGGACTTGGTTTTTGTATTTTTCAAAATGTGTCGTTGGAATAGCACATTATGTAGGTGCTTGAAAATGGATGACTACTATGGAGACCGACTTAGGGGCGGCTTGCCTTCGGTAGGTGATTCCCTTCAGCAAGCTTTGGAGGATCTGCAAGAGGAAAGTGCAAGGGTAAAACCTTGTTATCGATGTGGTACCAGCCGAAGGCTCTCCAATGCTTAAGTTAACTAAGTATGAAGAGTAAGTAATTCGGCAGAGTAAGGGGCATTTCCGTCCAATCTTACAATTCCTCCACAACCACCTTCTCCCATCCCTCCTTGCCCTCTCGACAACCTCCTTCTCCTAACTCAATCCGCTCCACAACCTATAGCAACGATACCCCCACATCCACCATATACCCTCACTCTTCCACATGCCCAACATTATGCTGCCTTCCCTTCGCAATCACATTCTCTCTCTCTCTCTCTCTCTCTCTCTCTCAAACTCCAAACCTAATTCCATGCATTGCCCAAAATCCCTCCTTATGAACCCAAGGTAAGGGATTTTGAGAATTAAAAGTATAAGAAAATCTGTAAGGGCTGCGGTGGCAGTGAAAGTAATTGGGGAGGGGATACAATGTTTGACCAAAATGCCCCTTTATAATAAAGTAATTTGACAAAAAAAAAAATGGGGATTTTCATTGAATTGCTTGTAATTGAAACTACACGGACAAAATTGATCAAATTGAAACTACAGATACGTTAGTGGTAAAAGTGATAAAATACACAAACCGAAAATGACTTTAAATAATTAAGAAGACAATACCCCAAATCAGAAAAATAAGACGGTTGTTGTACACGTATCAGAGGATTTCTTCCTTCCTTAATTTTCATTTGACATTTGTCCTTTGCCCAATACATGCCAGTTTATACGTGCCATTTTAGCTCTGAATATTTTTCAAAAGAAAGCATCAACTAGTTCACTCAAGGCACCCCCATCAGCTAGCTCTCGAACTTTCCCAAACCTACAGAATGGCAAGAGAAACGAAAGGAAATCCTATGAATCCAAGAAAAAAAGTGGCAATCAGAGCAGCTATGAGCAGCAAAAACAAAGAGCAATCAGGAGAACAATGCCAACCCAAAGCTCCTTGCAGCAAATTCCAACAACTTCCACAGGCTTCGGTCTTGGAAATCCTCTCAAGCCTCTCCATCAAGACCCTCTTGAATTGTAGGTGCGTGTGCAAAGACTGGCTTTCTATAATTTCTGACCCTCAATTTACTAAGCTCCACTCTTCAAGGTCACCCGTTGGCATCTTGATCAAGACCTACCCCCCTATAAGAAAATCAAGGAAACTTGATTTTACCCATATAGAAGATTGTGCTGGTTCTGATTTGCTGCTTGAGAAAATAAGGTTTAATCCCCAAAACAGCCTACCCATTGGGGCCATGCCTGAATTTCGTTTGATAAACTCATGTAATGGTCTGCTCTGTTTGTCTGGACCCAATAGAGATTACCCATGTTTTGTGTGCAATCCAATTTTGGGTGAGCACATCAGCATCCCTCCTACCAATCTAAGTAGAAACAAGTGTTTTTTTGTTGGGCTTGGTTTTAGCAATGGAACCAGTGAGTACAAGTTGTTGCAAATGACCAATGGCACTGAGGCTGAGATATACACCATTGGTACAGGAGTGTGGAGAAGTATTGGAAATGCTCCTGGGGATATTGATCAGTTACCCTTCAATCCTTTTCTGCATGGAGCTCTTCATTGGGTATCCTATAGTAGTACAGTTCCTGATTTTATACATTCTTTCGACTTCGAAAGAGAACAATTTCGACCACTGCCTGTGCCTAGCTTACTGGGAAATCGATTTTCAGATTGTTATATACTGGAAGTGGTAGGTGGGTGTCTCTGTTTATCTGTGTTTGATGATGATTATAGCAAATTCGACATGTGGGTTATGAAGGAGTATGGTGTTCAAGGGTCTTGGACTAAAGTTCTTGTTTTCGGAAACTTGTACGAGTGTCCAGAGGAACGAATCTGTCATGTGTATGAACCAATTATGTTTTTGAGGAATGGGGAAATCCTGCTGTTGTTCAATAATTGTGCTGTTGTTTGTTATAATCAAGAAACAAAGAGTTTCAGGGAAATAAGAATTACTTGGACTCGGTCACCATTTGAGGCAATTGCTTACAGTCCATCCTTTGTTTCCCTCTACAATGTTTCAAAAGGAGAAGAGGTGAAGAGGTACTAAAATCCTATATGTTTCAAAGATATACATGCTTTAATTTACTTACATTTCTCTGCCACAACTTTTATTTTTTGCTTTATATTTGTGGAAGTTCATGTTTGTCCGAAAATGCAGTCAAGGTATTGCATTTTAAAACTTGCACAAACTTTTTCTTTCCTAGGTTCTTTTAATTTTCCTTAACATTGCATATGAAAGTCTGGAAGTATTCATATAGCTCATACACAAGTAACAAGTTCAATGCTTAAGATTTGTTAATAGAATGATTAATAAGGCTATAGTTACTAAAAAAATACTTGTCACTTGCCGATGCTATGATCATTTGCTACTCACAATGGAGTGAACCCCTCAGGTTTGTTACCATGATAGGTTTTGAGTTTGTTCAAGAATTTTCTTAACTAGGAATTTGAACAATAACACGGATGCTTCAGTAAGTGGCTGGGACATTGGTCACTGATCAACTCATTTTGGCATGCTTACCGTGTATGATATGAAGGGTACAACGCGGTAAGAAATCGGGTAAGAAATCTGGAAAGCTGCTTTCGGAAGGGAGCTATGAGTGTGCCGGCTCTAGTATGCCACCCCGCAAGTCCACAAAACTTAACTCAGGCTATGGATGCCCTGCTTTTGAGGAGGGTCTTCCTTGAACCATAAATCCTCTGTGAGTTGTCGTAGTTCTTATTATCCATCTGTTTTCTTGTGCTAGTGTGTTACTGAATAATTTCATTTGCTTTCAGCTGGATTTCACTCGGAGGATATGGACTGCATTCACTCTATGCGGTGGCCACTTGGGTTATGTTGTAAGAGGTTTAGGTTTCCAATGTGCCAACAATGTTCTGAGTCTTTTGATGACACCGGTTCCTCATGAGAGCTTCTCGATTGCTTGTATATAGGTTTTTGTAATACCCAAGTAGCTCTCCTTTTGTTCTTCAGAATAGACAGAAAAAGGCAGCATTTTGTTTTATAGCCATTATAGTAACTCTGCCCCTATAGATCAATCTGCAGGTGATGACTTGTCTAGACAAAAACCTGGTTGAAACTTTTGTAAAACTTTGTATCAATGTCCAAATGGCTATTTACAACCTTATTTAGAACCCCTATAGATCAATCTGCAAGTGATGACTTATCTCGCCAATTTCTTCTCTTTTATGGCATGTTTGCTTACTTATCCGTAATCATATGAGAAGGAATTGAATTGAGGAGAGTCAGAATCTAGATTTCCAATTAAGTTGGTTACTAAATTACAAGAAACTTTTCAGCGTGACGGTAACATTAGCATAACATATTCATGTAGTCTTAAGTGATCTTGGCTGTTTGTTTTCGTTTCTTACGGTCTATACCTGCATCAAAATGGGATTTATCCTTCTATTTTACAACAGAAAAAGAACAAATCATTTTAACAAGTAAATTTTGTTATAGTGGTGAAGGGCTAAGGGATAGAATTCAAAATGTATTAGTTATTTCATAATTGTTTTTTTAAAAACTGAGAGATTTTTTTATTTTGAAGATATTTTCTATTGCGAGGGGCGATAATATATTAAACTAATACACACTACATGGATGCTAAGACTCCAATCTAGGATTTTTTCTGGAGGAACAATTGCTCCAAACCACTACACTAGTGGGTTTTTAGCAAAAAATGGAGAGATTTTGGGTGAGAAAGATGTGATGAACAAAGAGTTAGTTATTTATAGAGTTGTGAAACGAAAAATGGATTTCTTTTTTTCTTTACAAAGAAAAAAACAAAACATTGTTGATTCAATGAAGTTATCTTACTTTGATAAAAAAAAAAGAAAAAAAGAAAAAAAAAAAGTTTTCATCAATCACGCTACAAAAACTACTTTATTATGTAAATTGGGTTTTGTTTGGCAAAAGAGATCGTCCACTTGCTGACTGATTTGAGTTATTTCTGTCGGTAACAAAAATCCTTGAGAAGTACCATGCCGTAAGGGGTTTTGGCTCCATTAAGATTTTTATGGGGTTTTGGCTCCATTAAGATTTTTATTTAAGATTTTTATGGTAAGAATTGGTTAAGGAGGTTTAATCTTAGTTATTGGACTGCATGTAATGTATATTTTAAAAAATTATTTAATCTATTAATATATCTAATGAATGACTGAGATTAGAACTCCTTGACTAATCCAAAACTTCTATGTTTAAGTTTGGTTAAAAATTCTTAATATTATTCAATGGATTGCATTCATGGTATATATTAAAAAATTATTTAACACACTAACAAATGTAATGGATGGGCTAAGACTAGAACTCCTTAACTAATCATTAACAAAAATCCTTGAAGTCCCCGGATTTGGCTCCATTAAGAACTTTATGTTAAGGATTGGTTAATGACTTATAATTTAGTCATTGAATTGCATGTACGGTATATTATTAAAAAAATTAATTAATTAACCCCACTAACATATCTAATAAATGGTTGAAGGATTTAACCTGCTAACATATCTACTATCTAGTAGATGACTGAGATTAGAACTCTTTAACCGATACTTAACAAAAATCTTTATTAGAGAGGTTCCTTGTTGTAAATACTATTATGTGGATGCTCTTGTAATTACATTTAATATTCTCATGCATTAATCCAATATAATATCACTTGGATAATATTTTAAAGTTTTATTTAAAGTGTAACTACAAGACTGGACCAGACCAGATTCGAATTAAAATTCGGTTGGTCCATTGAGAGGTGCCCCCCTAGCCCACTACAAGAGTGACAAGTGGGACAACCCAAAAACGTAAAGTATGCTGAGCTCTTGCCGCCAAAAGCCCATTTCAATGCTCTTCTGGCATTTCTGCAACGATTTTGACTGCTGATGAGTCTCCTCGTGATAGTCCAAGAAAAAAGAAAACAAAGAAGCCCCAAAATGAAGAATATGAATCCAAGCAAAAGAGTAGCAAATAGAGCAGCGACTTGCAGCAAAGACACAGAGCGATTAGGAGAAAAATGGCAGCAACCCGGAGGTCCTTGTCCCTGCACCTACTTCCAGCAACTCCCACAGGCTATAGCCATGGAGATTCTCTCAAGGCTCTCCATGAAAACCCTCTTCAACTGCAGGTGCGTTTGCAAAGAGTGGCTTTCTCTGCTTTCTGACCCTCACTTTACTCATCTCCACCTATCAAGATCAAGAATTGGCATCTTGATCAAGAAGTATCCCCATAATCTGAAATCATGGAAACCTGAGTTGACCCATGTAGAGGAATGTGCTGAATCTGATTTGTGGGTAGACACAATGAACTTTACTGACAATGTACCCATTTCCGAATTCGGTTTGGTAAACTCATGCAATGGTTTAGTTTGTTTGTCTGGACCTCATAAATATGACCCATGTTATGTTTGCAATCCAATTTTGGGTGAATTCATCATCATTCCACCTACCCAGAAAGGTAGGGGCTGGTGCAGTTTTGTTGGGTTTGGTTTTAGCGTCCGGACGAATGAGTACAAGGTGTTGCAAACGAGCTTATCTGACAACTTCTGCAAGGCTGAGGCTGAGATATACACCATTGGTACAGGGCTTTGGAGAAGCATTGGAAATGCTCCTATGGACTTCCCTGAGTTACCATTCAATTCTTATCTGCGAGGAGCTCTTCATTGGGTTTCCTATGGTGGTAATATGTCTATGCTTATAAACACTTTCAACTATGGAACAGAGCAATTCCAACGATTACCCTCACCTAGCTGCTTTGGACAAAGAAAGAAGCAATCTTCAGAGTCTTTTAAGTTGGGAGTGTTAGGAGGTTGCCTCCTTTTATCTGTGTTGGATGATGAATCTAGAAAAATTGGCATGTGGGTTATGAAGGATTATGGTGTCCAAGAGTCTTGGACTAAATTTCTTGTCATCATCGAAAACTTGTTTCAAAGGACACATTTCTTCAGTTTGCATGAACCTATCATGTTTTTGAGTAATGGGGAAATCCTGATGGTGCACAACAATTGGGATGTTCTTTGTTATAATAAAGAAAAAAAGAGTTTCAGGGAAATCAGAATTACTGGGACTCAGTCGTCATTCTCATTCGATGCAATTGCGTACAGTCCATCCTTTGTTTCACTCTACGATGTTTCAAGAGGAGAGAAGGTGAAGAGGTACTAAAATTCTACTTCAACGATATACATGCACAAACATATATTTCTCTGCTACAACTTCTATTTTGCTTTTTATTTCTGGAAGTAGATAATTTGTAGGCAATATTGTTATAAGGATCCTGCATATGTGTAAGCTCACAAGATCTAACAAGTTCAATTCAATGCCTATTACTAACCAATACAAGGATCTACTTATTCAGAAAATTTGCTTGTCACTTGCTAAGACTATGATCATTATGACAGATTTTTTAGTTTGTCCAAGCATTTGTTTAACTGTGCAATGATGTTTAGCCCTTTGAGCCGGGGGGTGAGGCATTGGTTACTGATTATGGAAACTCATTTGGCTGTGTACCGTATGATATGCAGGGTAAGAGGCAGGAATAAATCTGACAAGCTGCTTGCTGTGGGGAGTTCTGATTGTGTTGGTTCTGGTATGCCACCCTACAAGTACAGAAAACTTAACTGAGGTTATGGCCAGCCTATTTTCTTGTGACCATCTTCTGTTTTCTTGGATACCAAATGGTTGTTGCTGTCTTCTTTTTTTGCTGAACAATTTCAGCTGGATTTCACTTTGAGGATAGGGAATGAATGTGCTATATGTGGCAGGGACTTGGGTTTTGTTTTCAAACGTAAGGGGTTCCGAATGTGTCGATAATGTTACGAAACACAAGTTCATGCTGAGAATTCTTGAATTGCTTTTTAGTTTCAAGGTTGTTCTAATCCCCAAAGCAACTAGCAGCAAAGGTAGAAAATGGCTTCTTTTTGTTACTTCGCCATCAGACAGTAACTCTGCTTCTATACAACATAATGCTAGGACGATTTGTTTTGTGAACTTTTTATGAATTTCTAAAGTGCCTAGTTACAATCTCTTTTTTGGGTCCTTTGAGATTATCCTTATGGTTACAGGAAATTGTTGAAGGCTAATTTCTTTTATGGATTTAGTCAAATTATAAATAGAAAATAAAATAAAAACCAGAGAGTAGATATAGTGGCAATCGTGGTTGAAGCTCATCTTTCATATGATCACAGTTTACACTGTCATTCTTCCTCCTCTCGTTGCATGTCTTCAAGGCCTCAAAGAACCTGAATTTGAAAACAGTTACTAAAATCACACAAGAAAGGAAGAGGAACCAAAGAAGAAATTGTGAGAAAACAAAATGCATGCCCATTTGACAAGATTTCGTGTTCCAGCCGAACCCAGATGGGAAGAGGCCTGAGATCACATGTGCAACTTTTGTTTTGGCCACTTCACTTGGGCAATCTTTCTAGAGGGCCAAAACAAAACAAAAACAAAATGCCTAGGTCGACCTGCTTTAGAAGAGGATCTAGCGCCAGAATTCCACAAGTCTACCACAGTTCATACATCTATTTATTCCATCTTTTGGCTATTATATCATTTTCTGTTTCCTGAATCAAGCTGTTGGTAACTGTTACCGTCTCCTTTTGCTCAACGATATTTTTCATTTCTTTTTTTCAGCCGGATTTCATTTGTAGGATCGGGACTTGGTTGATCTTTTCAGATGAAAGGGATTCTCAATATTGACGTTTGACTTAGGTTCCTCCTGAGAATTCTGCATTACTTCTGTGTCTAATTCCAAAGCATCTCTGCTTCTGTTTCTCAGCAAAAACAGAGAAAGCCTTCTTTATAACTCTGCTTCACTCTAGAACAAAATGCAGTTGATGACTTGTGGAGAGAAGAGAAACATGACTTGTGGGTTTTGGTTACAAGAAATTGTATGCAAAACAACCAAGAAATGGTCACAATTTCATTTAAAGATTCAGTCAAATAATAAAACCCAAAAATCATACATATTAGAAATCCTAATCGAAGCTCATCTTTGCTATGATCTCACTTTCCTCTGTCATTATTCCTCCTCTCATTGCATGCCTTCAAGGCCTGGACTTCTGATGAAATGTTGTTCACAGAAAAAAATGTTGTTCACAGAAAAAAAAAAGAAAAAAAAAAGTAATTATTAATTAATTAAAACAACCCCCCAAAATACAAGCCTACAGGATCACCAAATGAAAAAAGAGCAAAACCCAGGAACAAGATAACTGAAAGAGAAAAAAGAGTGAGAACAAAAATGCATACCCACTTGACACGATTTCCAATTCCTGTCAGTCTTAACAAGGCAATCCTGCAAACCACAGATCAGATGGGTTTTTCATGATTTTCAGGGTTTAGGGTTTTGGAATTTAAAATTCAATAGAAAATTGGGAAATATTACCTGTAAGGATAGGTAGATAACAGAGCAATCCTTGAGCTGTTTTACATTCTCATCATCATCTTCTACCTCTGTGTGGAGGGGAGGTGGTGGCTGCTGTGACTGGTCGCTGCCTTCTGGGTTCGGTTGGGTTAGGGGTTGGTTCATTTTTGGCTTCTACCAAACCAAGCCCTAACTTACCCACCAAATATTAATACCACTGATTATATAAAAAATTTTGTTTTTTTTTAATACAATAAAAATTGGATTTGTGAAAAATTACTAAATATTTGGTAAATGAAAATGACTGAACCATTTTGGAAGGTTAGGTGCTTGTTTCACTTGTGAGTAAGTACCCGTATTATATGGCATCACTTCATCCACCCACATTAGCCTAATAGCCACCAAGAGTAAAGGGTCCTAGACCCAGCTTTCCTAACTTCCCAACCAAAGAAACCAAATGGTCCATATCTCACCTTCTTTTATTTATTTCTATTGCTTTTCTTTCCAAATTTGCATATGTCAATTTGGCAATTACGTTTTATAGACCCCTCATTGAAGTTATGGGCTTTACCAAAATATATAAATCTTGAATTTCCCTAACATTGAAACCGTCCAAGGCAATCAAGGTGGTTGATGTGAGTGGTTCGGTACTCTCATTCCTTAAGAGAGGTCAGAGGTTCGATTCCTGCTCTCGTACGGAGTCACCACTTTGGCCAACACTTTACCCCTTACGGGCCGACCCGGTGTTAGTGGGGATTAGTCTGGGTTGTGGTTAAGGCTTAAAGGTGTCACCCATAATTGGGGCCCATCTAGGACCACCTCATGATTAAAAAAAAAAAAAAAAAAAACCGTCCAAGGCGACATAACAACATTCTTTTGGAAACAAAAAAAAAAAAATAATAATAATTTGAGGAGAAAATGTGAGATATTTTGTTCTACCATAAAGAAAAAGTTAAATGATGAGATATTTTGTAATTATTACAAATGAATGGAAAGTATGTGTTAAAAGAAGAAATATGAAATAGAATATTGAAAAGAAGTTAATCATTACATCAGTTTTAAGTCAGTGGGGTATAGCTTAGTTGGTTGAGTTTTTTCATCTTCACTTCTATGGGTAAAGGTTCGAAACCCCCAGACACTATCTGAATATTTTATGTAAAACCCCCTTCCCCAAATCCCTTGTACTAAAAAAAAATATCAGTTTGAAAATGACGAGAAAAACTATAGAGCATGTTCCAAGCGTAACTCATTTATATACATGTCATATATTGTACATGTGATGGGAATACATTACATATGCGATGTGTATCCTTGACATGCACATATTGCACATGTAACGAATGAATAAGAGTAAGTAGTAAACAAACTAAAAAGAAAAAAAATAAATCATACTTTGGCACTTTGCATACATTGTGTATGCACCTAGTGCATATAATCCGAATTGGTATGATATGTCATTTCTTTGATAAGATGGTAACATGATAATTCGTTTCATTGTAGATTTAAGTCATTAATTCTATGCATTATGGATTCTCAAAAATACCATATATATATATATATTGTACACAAACTCATGGATTATCAAACTTAATATTTCAAAAAAATATAGTAAAACTCGTGATATTAATTGTAACATTTTCTTTCTTTTGGCCCAAGAAATTATTTTTGTTGAATCATTAGTGTAGACAATTTTATTATTGTTGAAATTGATATTTATTATGAAATAACTCATGTATATGAGTAGGTGGGTAATCTTTCTTAACCATGGTTAGTATAGAAAAAGGGCAAATTCAATTAACCTTGGTTACTTGGTCTGGTTATCAGGAAAAATAAAAATAAAAATAAAAATAATTAAAATTACACCCAAAACTTTTGAGAGAGACAGACGTTCAATTCTCTATTTCTCTTTAGACTAAAAATTAAGAAAATAAGAAAATAAAACAACTATAAATTCTCTTTCTGATTCTCTGATCTTCTGAGACTGGTCGTACCTTTGATTGCTCGAACAATAGCTGGAATCGGGTGCGTCTCGATCGTCTATTCTCTGATTATGAACCTCAAATTCTTATATTTGTATTGGAGATCTTTAATTACATGAACACCCACTTACCAGATTCTTGAATTTTGTTCTTTGATTCTTGTTTTGATCTAATGGGTTGGTTTTGATTTTATATTTCTATCGAGTTTCACATTGCTAGCTCATAATTATCATGTATAATCAAGTGGGTATGTTTCAAACGGATTGATTGTTCAGTTTTTGCTTCTGGGTAGTCTTTTCTATATCTTTGATTGATGTGTTTTGATTGATTTTGGTTCTAAAATGTTGGCAACCTTTAATTCAGATACTGAGATTTATATGTGTTGGTCCAGTCCTTGTTGAACGCAATATGCTTTTAGTAATCTGGTTTTAATTGTTTTATTTTGATTGACCAGTAGATGATCTTGTGAGCTGGATTATTGGTTGCAGTTATCAATGTTGATTTTTGTAGTTTGTTGTTTGATTGCAGTTTTGGTAGAAATTATCAATTGGTATTTTGGTATGGCATTAGGAACTGATTGATGATACTTTATGCATATTGATATGTATATATTGAAATAGATTGTTTTATGCAGCTGAAATGGCATCAATGGTCGCCAAGGGCAGTAGTAATTGTAGCACCCAAGTATCTCCCTCAATAACTGTTCAAGAAAAGGGAAGTAGGAATAAGAGGAAATTCCGAGCTGATCCGCCTCTAGGTGACCCGAATAAGATAATTCCTTTACCTCAAACTGAATGCACAAGTTATGAATTTTCAGCTGAAAAGTTTGAAATCACGCAGGGTCATGGACAAATCAGCGTCTGTGACCTGTGTAGTGTTAATAAAGACCATTCTGATGGGTTGAAACTTGACCTCGGATTGTCTAGTACTGTAGGTTCATCTGAGGTTGGGCCAAGCCGGCCCAGAGAGGAATTAGAGGCAGATGAGTTCCAAGATGCCGACTGGAGTGACCTCACAGAAACCCAACTTGAAGAACTTGTTCTAAGCAATTTGGACACAATTTTCAAGAGTGCAATAAAAAAGATTGTTGCTTGTGGTTATGCAGAAGAAGTTGCTACAAAGGCTGTTTTGCGGTCTGGCCTTTGTTATGGTTGTAAAGACACTGTGTCTAATATAGTGGATAATACTTTAATTTTTCTTAGAAGTGGCCAAGAAATTGATCCTTCGAGGGAGCATTGTTTTGAAGATCTACAGCAGCTGGAGAAGTACATATTGGCAGAACTGGTCTGCGTTCTTCGAGAGGTAAGGCCTTTCTTCAGTACGGGTGATGCAATGTGGTGCTTGTTGATTTGTGACATGAATGTCTCTCATGCTTGCGCAATGGATGGTGATCCCTTGAATAGTTTCATGAGTGATGGTGCTTCAAACGGAAGTTCCTCCATGCCGAATCAACCCCAGTCAAAAATAGAAGCCAAAAGTGTTGAATTGAATCTTCTGAGCCCTTCTAAGCCGGTTCCTTCAATTCCTGGTTCTCATTGTTCACAGTATGAGACACCTGCCATTGCAGGAGGGGTTTCAAACATAGCTAAACCAAAAAATTCCCTTGTTCAAAGTGGATCATTCTCTGAGAAAGAGATCACAAATTCCACATTGCATAACGGGGATAAATCTTTTGGTGTTTCTGGAACATCTCAATCTCCTGCAGTAGAGGAAAAACTTTTAGGTAGTAGAAAGGTCCATTCTGTTAGTACCAAGAGAGAATACATGCTTCGGCAGAAGCCACTTCATTTGGAGAAAAATTACCGGACTTACGGATGTAAAGGATCTTCAAGAGCAGGGAAGCTGAGTGGTTTGGGTGGTTTAATCTTGGATAAGAAACTAAAGTCTGTGTCAGACTCTACCGCTGTTAATTTAAAGAATGCTTCCTTGAAGATAAGCAAGGCTATGGGAGTTGATGTGCCTCAAGAAAATGGAAACCACAATCTTTCTTCCAACGCTGGACCTTCTTCGCCTAGAGCATTTAACCTGGATGCTGACAATACTGCTTCTGTTTTGCCGCAGAACAATGTCCCATCCATATTACCTGCTGTCAATACTTCAAATCCACTACCTGCTGTCAGTACTTCAACAGCATTACCTGCTGTCAATTCTTCAACACCATTACCTGTAGCCAATACTCCACCTGCATTATCAGTTGCTGATACTGAGCTTTCTCTCTCTCTGCCTACAAAAAACTCCAGTTCAGTGTCCCTTAGCTGCAAGTCTGATGCAACTAATTCTATTTTTTCTGGAATACCATATGATAAGTCCTTGGGGCAGTGGGTCCCTCGGGACAAGAAAGATGAAATGATTTTGAAGTTAGTTCCAAGGGTGCGAGACCTACAAAATCAGCTCCAAGAGTGGACAGAGTGGGCCAATCAGAAGGTTATGCAGGCTGCTCGTAGGTTGAGTAAGGACAAGGCTGAACTTAAGTCATTGAGGCAAGAGAAAGAAGAAGTTGAACGGCTGAAGAAAGAGAAGCAAACTCTAGAGGAAAACACCATGAAGAAGCTTTCTGAGATGGAAAATGCTTTGTGCAAGGCTAGTGGCCAGGTTGAACGAGCAAATTCTGCCGTCCGGAGGCTTGAGGTGGAGAATGCTGCTTTGAGGCAGGAGATGGAGACTGCTAAAGTACGTGCTGCAGAGTCAGCTGCAAGCTGCCAGGAGGTATCAAAGAGGGAGAAGAAGACACTGATGAAGATTCAATCATGGGAGAAGCAGAAAGTCTTGCTCAATGAAGAACTTGTGACTGAAAAACGCAAGTTCAAACAGCTGCTACAGGAAGTAGAGCAAGCCAAAGATCTCCAGGAACAATTGGAGGTGTGTTTTAAATACTTTATTTCCAAGTTCTCCAAATTGGCAATTAATGCATGGGGATATAGAAATGAAATTATAGAGGGGGTTGTTAAAAACATAAATCAGGTGGTTGCAGGATTTTCCAAATGAATCTAAAATTGTCTGCTATCATATATCCCTTTGACCCAGACTACTGTGCCATTTTCATGTCTTATAAGTATAACATGCTATTTCTTTGGGATAGCACATTTTGCAGTTGTTTCAAATTAAATGGTACCGCATGTGATGTAATGAAGACGATTCAGTCATGTTGTACTTTTACTATTTAGATCTAAGCTATTAATATACTCAGTTTGCTTTCTCCTTTTGGAGCTTATCATTATCATATATTCATACACACAGTGCACATGTGCAAACAAACAATTTTGTACCTTAAAATTTTCAGTCACACATGGATGGGTCGATGGTATGAACTTTGAGAAAGAGCATGTCAATAGCGTTGTTGTACAACTCATTCTGATAAAATCTTGAAAATGTTCTGTTGTTCGTTTTACACTAGTTTCCTTCCTACTTTCTTTAATAGGTTTTAGTTCTGAGCTTCTTCTCACTAAAAGGGAAAGTATGTCGCAGGCTAGATGGCAGCAGGAGGAGACATCAAAAGATGAACTACTTGAGCAGGCCAGTTCAGTAAGAAAAGAAAGAGAACAAATTGAGGCTTCAACAAAATCCAAGGAGGATATGATCAAACTGAAAGCAGAGAACAATCTGCAGAAGTACAAAGATGATATTCAGAAGCTCGAAAAAGAAATCTCCCAATTGAGACTCAAGAGTGATTCTTCAAAGATTGCTGCGCTTCGGAGGGGCATTGATGGAAGCTATGCCAGAAAAGTAACAGACATCGAAAATGGCATAGATCAAAAGGGGTCCCGGATGCCATATATCTCAGAAGTAGTGAAGGATTTTCATGACTACTCTGAGACAGGAGGGGTGAAACGGGAACGGGAGTGTGTGATGTGCCTTTCAGAGGAGATGTCCGTGGTGTTCCTCCCATGTGCGCACCTAGTGGTTTGCAGAACATGCAATGAGCTCCATGAGAAACAGGGTATGAAGGATTGCCCTTCTTGTAGGAGCCCCATACAGTGGCGGATTTCTGTACGTTATGCTCGTTCTTAGTGAAGTTCGTAGAATCGAGTGGAGTGTTCTGAATAAAGATTGTGGGACTCCTATGAACTGAATAAATGCATTTGGATCACTCCCTCTGGGAGTTTTGACAGTTAAGTTGCCTTGTATTCTGAGGTTTGATCCTCTGGGTGGTTTGAGAATTTACACATCATTTTCTCAACAATGTACTAGTTTGAAATCTACAGGGCTATATGCTTATAGCTCTAAATTTTGTTCTCACATATTCGATTAAATTATTTGAAGAATCTTGTACCAAACCCACACCAACAAAAAAAAAAAGTTAGCAACTGAAGTTATACATATACAAATTTGAAAAGAGAAAATCTTGTTCATAGCTATTGTTTTCAACCTGAACACAATACCGATTATAAGTAAGTTGGAAATGAATCGATAGGGAACGAAAACACAACACGATTATAAATGAGTTGGAAATGAATTATGAATTATGAATTGATAGTTCGACAACACAAACATAATACTTTCAAATACATCTTCCCCTTTTGTTTTAGGTAAGTATTCAAATTAAGGATTGGTTACACACTTCTTCTAATCTCGACCGTTGATTGCATCTAAGAGATTACCTATACATTTAATGAATGCAGTCCAATGGCTAAAATTAGAAGTATGTAACCAATCCTTAACATAAAATACTTATTGGAGAATCTCTCTTTGTTTTAATACCTCTAAGAGTGTCTTATATTTTCAAGAAGCCTCCTTTTTGTCTTTTAAAATTTTAACATTTGAAGGAGAATTTGATTGGGTGGGGAGTGGCATATATGTGGATAAGAAAAGAGAGAGCAGGATTCCATGGTGATGATTGTCCACCAGCGAGCCACGTGGCACGAGCTCTTTGAACTCAGATTTTATTCTGGTGAAGGAGTGACGGGCCCCACCGTAATGTGCCGCCCTTTTTTGAGTCAGAAATTATATTATAACAGCTTGGACGCAGGAGTTTGCCAAGTCATCATCAGCCCTCAGCAAGACAGCGTCAACCATAATAACAGACTTTTCCCTCCCATTTTTTGCTCTTTATCCGCTGACTTGAAATACCCAAAATAACCTCCAATAATCTTTCTCTTAAAAGATATGGTTATTGAAGTTCTCTCTCTCAAAAAAAAAGAAAAAGATATGGTTATTAAAATGTGTGCCATATTTTCATATTATTTTTCTAGATAATATTAACCCTTTATTTATTTATTTATTTTTTCAGGGATTAATCCATTTTTATTTGCCACCATTATTATTCTTTTTAAAGGTGCCACCAATTATTATAAAACAAATTATTGATGAGCAAAAATTAATGATCATCAACAAAAAGAGGAATGCAGAATACTTCAAATACTTAGTCTTATGTAAATAAACAAGTCATTAATCAGTCCCCTTTTATTGAGGGATTCCTCAAATACACCCTTTAAGGTCCCTTATGATTTTTCTTTTCAACGATCCAAATAATCTATTTTTTAAGTCCACATTCATAGATCATCCTTGCAAAAAATTAGACAAATCGGAAATCGTTTCAACATTTAATTGTGTCCTACAAAATCAATGAATATGGTGCTTCAAGAAGTTACTAATATTTCAATAATTTTATTGAGTGGTTAAATGTTATCAAATAATATTTGAATGAATATCTACAAAATAAACGGTTTGGATTAGTGAAATACAATATGGAGTGGGCTATTTGAGGGATCCTAAATTAAATCTCACTACGTTAAACATACTAATTACAATGGCTAGCCAATCATTATGTGACATGTCATCAACACATGCCACGTGTCATCCTGTTGTTTATTGCCATTTTAAAATTATGAATCAAAGTAAAGGGGTTCAAAGTTCAGTTCGAAGTAAGACTTAGCGCTATAACTGTAATTTGGTCCACTCATGTCAGTATTCATCACAGCATTACAGACAAAACAGAGAAGGCACCAACCGCCATTTTTCGTTTGCTGAAGAAGCTCATCACACATCCCTTTGATCTCTTTGCAACTTTTTCAAGTCATCTTCTGATTGAAAAAAAGCACCCCAGTCTTCTGCAGGTATGTAATATGCCAACCACATATTTGATCACCATCTCAACAAGTTTGCAATCAAATGATTTGGAATTCTGTTTTGCTCTTTGTTGGTTACGGTTTCTTCCTATCAAATATAACTTCTACATATAACCATCTCTCTCTCTCTCTCTCTCTCTCTTATAATCAATTTAGCATATAGTTTGTATTAAGATTCCAGTATTATATATTGCTTGGAAGTTTGTTTGTACTGATCAGTTAAACATGATTGCATAATTATGCATTTTGCAAGTGACAGGGCTGAGGACTGTACATTGTAACACTTGGGTTTTTGAAGCAAGGGATATAGGAAATTTCATCCACAGTGAAAGGCATGCTCATAAGGACTGCACCGGAGGTTTATAGGCAGAGATTGTTCAAGGGGAAATATGTGGATCAATTTGATCTTGCTAGACAAGAAAACCCTTCCTTCCATAGCCTCAACTGGCCTGGTCAAGTTGGCCACGCACGCCATAGCCGGCAGAGTATGCATATAGTAAATGGGATCACAAACCCAAACCCCAAGAAGTATGAGCCAGGGCACAACAAAGCAAAAGCCATTCTATTCCCAGTTGCAGATTCAACTACACCCACAACCAAAAAGGTACTCATATTGTGCTCTCTAGTTTTGACATGGTATTATAATGATATGTAATTTGTTACATAGCAGGTTTCCTGAAAGCCTTTTTCTCTTGTGTTTATACAGAGAGTATTTACTTTTGGAAAAGGAAAGAGTGAAGGCAACAAGGGCATGAAGTCATTGGTAAGCTTTACTTTACTTTCCATATGAAAAAGAAACCATGAGATCTGATTCAAGTTAAGGGCATGTATTAGTTGGACACCAAATTAATTGACCAGTAAGAGAAATGGAAATGCTACCATTTTTTATAGGGCCCAGTTTTTGAATGAGGAGTTTTACTTTTATCTCAGTGGAGCATAAGTTTGTCGTTTTAATGGAATCGTTCAATTTGAACCTACCCGTTAATTTCCATGTTCAAGTAAGTCTCATTGTCTAAATGTTAATAGAATTTAATGATCAACCGGGGCTGCAAGTTTTAAACTTAAATCATACAATCTGATAGCTGTGTTCATTATGCCTGTGCATTGTAGTTGGGAGGGAAAGGTGCAAACCTGGCAGAAATGGCTAGCATTGGGCTATCCGTCCCGCCTGGACTTACTATATCAACAGAAGCATGCCAAGAGTATCAGGAGAATGGCAAGGAGTTACCAAAAGGTTTGTGGGAGGAGATATTAGAAGGCTTGGATAGTGTGCAGAAGGAAATGGGTGCTATTCTCGGGGACCCTTCCAAGCCTCTCCTCCTTTCTATTCGCTCTGGTGCTGCGGTAAGAGTTCTTTCAATTCCAATTTTTCTTGGCTTGTTTAACTTTAAATCTTCATAATTAATGCAGAGCCTTCCTTATGATGTAAAAATTAGAAACTTATTAGCAAGGAATTACAACTTATCTTGATGCCACCATTAGTTAGGCTCTCCCAGAAATATACGACATTCTACATATGGAGAAGCACTTATTCTAAACAATGTCACAATCAAGCTCAGTATGTTCAACAAGAACTAATTTATTTCATGAACCAACTGATTTTCAAGCTATATACGTAGATTTCAATGCCTGGCATGATGGACACTGTCCTCAACCTTGGACTCAATGATGAGGTGGTTGCTGGTTTGGCTGCAAAAAGTGGAGAGCGCTTTGCTTATGACTCGTACCGACGTTTTCTAGACATGTTTGGAGATGTTGTAAGTGGTTTTATTGATGATGCATTTCATAGTTTTGACCTTCAGTTCTTATCAACCATCTGCTCATTCTCTCTGTTTTAAGCACTAAAAAATGTCTGAAGCTAGCCGTCAAACTAGCAGCATTTGATCAGCATAATATGTGTCCAAACTTGTATTTTTCTCAATATGGCATGATAAAGACACCTTTTCTTCTCTGGATTCAAGATGCAATCTGAACTTATTGGGAGTCATTCGTTTTCCATTTGAAGGTTATGGGCATCCCACACTCATCATTTGAGGAGAAGTTGGAGAAATTAAAAAGTATAAAAGGAGTTGAACTTGATACAAAGCTAACAGCCTCTGATCTTAAAGAGCTGGTAGAACAGTACAAAAATGTCTATCTGGAAACTAAGGGTGAAATATTCCCTTCAGGTTAAAACACCAACAACTTCTTCATATGTTCCACCTCTTTCCTAGTACAGTTCTGTGTGTTAACATGTCCTTTTGCCATGTATATCTGCAGATCCAAAACAACAGCTACTTTTGGCTGTTAAAGCAGTTTTTGATTCTTGGGACAGCCCAAGGGCCAACAAGTACCGGAGCATCAATCAGATAACCGGTTTAAAGGGAACTGCAGTTAACATTCAATGCATGGTTTTTGGGAACATGGGAAATACTTCAGGGACAGGTGTTCTATTCACTAGGAATCCCAGCACTGGTGAAAGGAAGCTTTATGGCGAGTTTCTAATCAATGCTCAGGTTTTTTATGCCACTATTAAGCTTTATCTCTATCCTGCTTTTGACCAAACTTCTCCTTCTAAGCCGATAGTAGTATTTGGTTATGGTTTTATGAGAGTAGCTCAAGAATGGCTTTGAATAGGGAGAAGATGTAGTTGCCGGTATTAGGACACCAGAAGACTTGGATACTATGAAAAGTTGTATGCCAGAAGCTTACAAGGAGCTTGTAGAGAACTGTGAAATTCTGGAAAAACATTACAAAGATATGATGGTAAAAGTTATCATTTCCATATATGATTTTCCAATCAGTATTACATACACATATTTTAATTTATGGGAACATATTGTTCTTGGTTTCATTTTTTATCCTTAAAACCTGAAACACAGGACATCGAGTTCACAGTCCAAGAAAATAGGTTGTGGATGTTACAATGCCGCGCTGGAAAGCGTACTGGTAAAGGTGCGGTTAAGATAGCTGTAGACATGACTAATGAAGGGCTTGTGGATCAGCGCACTGCAATCAAGATGGTGGAACCACAGCACCTTGACCAACTTCTTCACCCACAGGTATTTATTCTCATTTCTAACAAAGAGGAGGGGGAGGGGGAGATGGGGTGGGGGCAGAGAGAAAAGTGAATGTTATATTGTTTAGTAATAATGAATATATCTGCCTATAGGTTCACAGCATATCATTGGCAAATTTGTAGTTTGGTATAATATGCCCTTTGACATGCATATGCATTTGTTAATGTATCCACATTCATAGTTTATGACTTCCTTATGTATAATTTTTTCTTGTCAGTTTGAGGATCCAACAGCTTACAAAGACAAAGTGATTGCCACTGGCTTGCCTGCATCTCCAGGAGCAGCAGTAGGGACAGTCGTGTTTAGTGCTGATGATGCTGAAACATGGCATTCACAAGGAAAGAGTGTCATCTTGGTAGACTAATATTTAAGTTCATCTTTCTCTCTTTTAACTTTTTTTCTTCCCTAGATGATAATTTGGTTCAAACCACACAGAAAGTTTATACTAACTCTTCTTGATAAATCCATAGTGATGGCTTAAATGAACAGATAGAATAATACATCAAGGGATGTGGAATTGATCTTGATATGTTATTCAAATATTGGAGTCATTTTTGGGTTTCATGATTGAGAACTGTTATAACTATAGGTAAGGACAGAAACCAGTCCAGAAGATGTTGGAGGTATGCATGCAGCTGCTGGGATCTTGACAGCTAGAGGTGGCATGACATCTCATGCAGCTGTTGTGGCCCGGGGATGGGGTAAATGTTGTGTTTCTGGCTGCTCTGACATCAGAGTCAATGACACTGAGAAGGTGGTTTTAATAGTCTTCCTTTTGTAAACAACATCTGTTGCAGTAAAGTTTAAAGAGAAAATGGCATAAATGGGGGTTGTTCATTGATGATGATACAGGTGGCTGTGATCGGGAACACAGTCATTAACGAAGGAGAATGGCTTTCACTCAATGGATCCACCGGTGAAGTCATATTGGGAAAACAGCCACTTTCTCCTCCGGCTTTAAGTGTTGATTTGGAAACCTTTATGTCTTGGGCTGATAAAGTCAGGTGCCTCAAGGTGCCATATTTTCTTGCTATATATTTTTCATTTGGACCAGTACCAATTGGGTTCATCTCAAAATATTTGTTGTAATTCTGTAACAGGTTATGGCAAACGCTGACACGCCTGAAGATGCACTCACAGCAAGAAATAACGGTGCCCAAGGGATTGGACTATGCAGGACAGAGCACATGGTAACCATTGCTCCTATCAAAATAAGTTTTAGTTGCTACAAATGTTTTGCTGAATGTGTGATGTTCTATGGCTTGTTGCAAGTCTTATCAATGTTGTAGTTTTGCTTGCTTGCTTGCAATGCTATGTGATGTTAACAATGATGTCTGGTTTTGGAGCTCTTTTGGTTTTCTCATGTTTTTTAGTGTGTTTCAGTTCTTTGCTTCAGATGACAGAATTAAGGCGGTAAGAAGAATGATCATGGCGGCTACAACTGAACAGAGGAAGGCAGCGTTGAACCTCTTACTACCGTATCAAAGATCTGACTTTGAAGGAATTTTTCGTGCAATGGATGGTATTTTTCAAAATGCCTTAGAATCTCAGTACATTGGATTGTTAAGCTCTAAGTCTATATGTTTAAGATTTTGTCTATCTTTTGCTATAAATTTGTAGCTGTAACTTAGCTATTAGATAAATTTATGAAATTCCAGGTCTTCCAGTAACAATCCGCCTGTTAGATCCTCCACTTCATGAATTTCTTCCAGAAGGTGACTTAGAGCAGATTGTCGGGGAACTAACTGCAGAGACTGGCATGACTGAGGATGAAGTTTTCTCAAGAATTGAGAAATTATCAGAAGTAAACCCCATGCTTGGTTTCCGAGGCTGCAGGTTTGACGGCTCTTCAATTTCCATATGAGCTCTCTACCTAAAGATACTCAAATTTTTGTTCTCAGAAAGTTTTGTAACTGATTAACTTCAGTCAATTGGTTCATTAGCTTCACACAGTCATCATTTCTTGTCTATTCAGCATTTGATGTTTGATTTCATTCGTTAAACAAGCTTTCCCCTGCATAAATTTAACAACTTGATGAATGTACATAATAATGAACTTAGTTGCCTAACACTTTGAATCGATTGGCCATAGTGAAAGTTTGATATCTCACTGTGACATGTAGAAAGATCATCTATTTTTTTGTTGATGAAAAGGGTTCTTTTGGTGTGTCAACAGGCTAGGGATATCGTACCCAGAACTCACTGAAATGCAGGCTCGTGCCATCTTTCAGGCTGCAGTCTCAATGAGAAACCAGGGTGTCAAAGTTTTCCCTGAGATAATGGTTCCCCTTGTTGGAACACCTCAGGCAAGATCCTGCATTCTAATTCATCCCTTTGTCCTTTCATGAGCATGCAAAGTTCCATCTTTCTGAAAACATTGACATTTTTGCATGTCAATGTCATGCAGGAACTACGGCATCAAGTGAGCCTAATTCGAAGTGTTGCAAACAAAGTGTTCTCTGAGATGGGTACTACCTTGAGCTATAAAGTTGGCACTATGATTGAGATCCCTAGAGCTGCTCTGGTTGCAGATGAGGTAGGCTAAGTTGATATGTTTCTTTTTTATTGTCCTTTAAAATTTATACTTAACAGTGTAAAAGGAAGAACATATTGTTCATAATCTGCTGATCAACATCATAGATTGCGAAGGAAGCTGAGTTCTTCTCATTCGGGACCAACGATCTCACACAAATGACCTTTGGATACAGCAGAGATGATGTGGGAAAGTTTCTACCCATTTACCTGTCCAAAGGCCTTCTTCAAAATGATCCATTTGAGGTAAGTCATATTTCCTGCGAGTCCATACAGGCTTCATTGCAGATAGCACTTTCCCCGATAGTACCAGAAAAAGGAAAAATAATTCAAACTGATTTCTTGACACTAACAGTCCAAATGCACTGCTTTCAGGTACTTGATCAAAGTGGTGTAGGGCAGCTCATCAAGATGGCCACCGAAAAGGGTCGTGCTGCAAGGCCTAGCTTGAAGGTAACCGGCAATGCATAGCTATTAAGCATTTTATCACAAATTTCAGTGTTAACTTAACAGGGATAATGGCCATATATTAACAAGATTTTTGTTACTCCATTCTTCTTCTTCCGATATTTTTGGATGGTGATTATAAACAAACAGGTTGGAATATGTGGAGAGCATGGTGGGGAGCCTTCTTCTGTTGCATTTTTCGCAGAGGCGGGACTAGACTATGTTTCGTGTTCTCCATTCAGGTTTGCATTTCTTTCATTTGTCTTCTGTAAGTTGAGTTCCTTAGACTAATTTAATAGCTAGATCAAATTCCTTATTCCAAGTTCTTTTTGCAGGGTACCTATTGCTAGGCTAGCAGCAGCTCAAGTTGCTGTCTGAGAAAGATTGCATGGTTGGTGACTGTGCGATTGTAAATAAATGCGGTTTACTTGTAATTCATACAAAGCCATGATCATTATAGAAACCAAAACAGGGAACAAATAAAGTAGGCAAATGTGAATAATTCTTAAGCTTCAACATTTGGCATAAGTTGTTTGTTATATTGAACAACTTGTGACTTGGTATAACTGCACAAGTTGCATTCCACTTCTTGCATTGATCATATATATATATATACATAATTACTATAAGCAAATCCTATAGTTACTATATAGTGTCTTTATGAGCTCCACATTGCAGTCTCACACTCTCTGCCATAGAAGAGAGACAGAGTAACACACGACGTAATCCACACCATTCAATTTTCTTATACTCTGAAGGATATAAGGGGCTTGTAGCTCAATTAGTAAACAAACAATGAAAAGCATAAACTTGCGTGAGCAAACACTAGTACTTTTTTTCACGTGTTAAACAAGAAGCACAGATACTTCAATTTCTTCAGGATTTGTCTGAGTCTTGTGAAGAATCAGAACTTGAGGAGGGGTATCCGATTCCATGGCGATTATTAGGGAACATAAAGAAAACAGTACTGGCAATTGCACCGATGAGAGGAGGCAACACCTGCAGCAAAACCCTCTCAGCGGACTCAAACCCTGGATAGAAGCACCGGACAGTGTTGGTGTCCAATAGTGATACAACTGCAAACACAATCAAGGAAAAGAAGGCATGCACAAAGTCCCCATCCCTAAGCTTATAAGCAGACAAGTCCACAGAGTTGGAATTTGTTGAGGGCCAAAGACCCTTAGGTGTTACAAACGCATAGTGGGTTTGTCCATCACTGCCGGTGTAACTATCAGTGAAGGAAGCAAAAAAGCAAGAGAAACCGGAAATGCCGATGAGAATGGCGCTTAGGTATTTGTTGATTGTGGAGCAGTGGCCATTGTTGGTAAAGACAGGGTTGAGGAACTGGAACAAGAAGACCGTGCCGGTGGGGAGGGGCTTGATGAGATTGCCTGCTCCTGTTAATGTTTTTTTGTTGGTTGTTGTCTTGGGGGAAGAGCAAGTAGAACCCCCCATTTGGGAATTAATGTGTTCTTGAGGGAGTTTGGAAGTGTTCTTTGTGTTGTGTTGTGGTTCTTGTATAAAAAATATGTCGTGTATTTATGTAGAGAAAGTGAGGGAATTGGTTTGTTTTTGTGATGGAAGAGAGCACTTGCTTTTCGTGTTGAGTTGGAAAGGTGGCTTTTTCTTTTAGAAAAGGGCGGGCTTCGTTTCTAATCCAAGCTTAGAGGAACATATTGTTGAATTTGCTGATACTCCCAAGACCAAGACAAATATAAATATAAATATTAAAAAATAGACCATCAACAAGATAAATATGTATATGTCTTAATGAAGCTTATATCATATGATGAAGATAGGATAAACTGCATTTGGAAAGTTAATAATGGTATATATTTACTCCTAATCTTTATTCCATTTTCCTTGTACTTCACAATGCGCGCAGCTGCATGTATGTTTGATTTGTCTAACATATTACTCACTTACGCTAATGAGAATGACCCTATAAAATGAATTTTGAGAAATTGAGAATACTACGGTAGTGCGGTTACTTGATACATCTTGTATACGTGTTATAAAAAAAAAAAAATGGAGTCAATAGGCCTAATGCGGCTCCATCACATGTTGCACTTCCATGTGTATGTTCTTCAATCTAAGCATAAATCCTAAATATGTATAGTTATTCCGTACATGCTAATATCTTAATAAATATTTGCTAAACTCACAAATAATTAAATTGAACTTATAAAATTAGACAATAATTTAATATGTTACGTCTTACAAGTCCCTACAGAGACTTTGGCATTTTTCATAATCTTCTATAAACGATGATGTCTTGGCTCCATTCATGGCAAAATTATCAACTCCACTCATCCCATAATCATGAACTTCATTACCATTCAACTCTATGCAAAAAAAATCCTAAAACTCGATAGATATTCGACGGACGTAGAGCTGCTCCCTCCAAGCCGCCATCACCTATATGTTCCACCCAAAAATAAGTCCAATTGGAAGTGGGCGAGTGCGATATAGCACTTGGCTTGGCACTTTGACGTGGGTTTTAGGGTATAGGTAAGCTTTCATTCTATCCCTTTCATCCGAATGCCATTCGGCCACTACCTAATGCAGCCGAGTCCATCGCCATCCAACTGAAAACTACTCGGTTTGGCATAAAACTATTTTTGGTAGCAATTTATAAAATATATGCCTACACGTGTCAGTTTGAGGATCCAACAGCTTACAAAGACAAAGTGATTGCCACTGGCTTGCCTGCATCTCCGGGAGCAGCAGTAGGGACAGTCGTGTTTAGTGCTGATTGTTGGAATGTAATCCTGCAGCTGCTTTCTTACAGCCGAAGCTACCAAGCTCTATTTCTATTCTTTTATGTTTATTTTATTTGTGATGTAATTAGAACCATTGGATCATAGTCCAGGTGGATTCTCTAGCTTAGATTTGGAATGACAAGTGTAAGCACCTCATAGGGTAACAGCTGTAGTTCGGTTAGAGAAGAATCTTCCTTCTCTCTCTCTCTACCGAGCACACTATGTAAGCTAACTGTTTGTGAAAATGCAATACAACAGTCCTTTCTCATTTTTCTCTCTTCCTCTCTGCAAAATCTCCATCTGCATAAGGCTAAAATATACAAACAACCTAAAATACTAACATGGCCTCAGAGCCAGGTTCGGTTGGTTGCTGGGTGTGAATCTGTGAAAATCGAAAGTTGGTGTTTGGTTGAGTTGAAATCGAGCTCACTCAACATTCCAAGAGGCGCATCTGTTTGAATCCAATGTCTAATATGGCAGGGTCAAGCACTGCTGAGCTTTGCACGCCAGTTTTCAATGGAGAAAACTATGAGTTTTGGAGCATTCGAATGAAAACCATTTTGAAATCTCATGGACTGTGGGATTTGGTTGAAAATGGTTTTGATGCTTCAGATCCAAAGAAGGGAAAGGAAAAAGAAGAAGGATCTAAGGCTACTGAAGTGGAGAAGTCTACGAAGGCTGAGATTTTGATGAAGGATGCTCGTGCACTTGGATTAATCCAAAGTGCAGTCTCATACCAAATCTTCCCCAGAATAGTGAATGAAGAAACCTCAAAGGGTGCTTGGGATATTCTAAAGCAGGAGTTTAGAGGCGATAAACAAGTAAGAAGTGTTAAGTTGCAAGGTCTACGTAGAGAGTTTGAATATACACGTATGAAGGATAGTGAACCATTGTCTTTTTATGTCGCTAAATTGTTTGATTTAATTAATCAAATGAAAAGTTATGGTGAAGAGTTGCCTAGAGAAAGAGTTGTGCAGAAATTGCTGATAAGTTTGCCTAGATCGTATGATTCTATATGCTCTATGATTGAGCATTCTAAAGATCTTGACACTCTTGAAGTTCAAGAAGTGGTTGCATCTCTGAAGAACTTTGAGCTCAGACTTGATAGGCATACTGAAAACTCCACAGAGAAGGCTTTCATTAGTCTGAACATAGAGAGTAAAATCTCTAAGAATGGAAGCTCTTCTGGAAATAACAAATCTCAGAAGAACTGGAAGTCAAATGGGAAGAATTGGAATAACAAGTCTAATTCTACTCCCAAACCAAATGCATCAAATGAAGGAACCAAAACACCCTGCAAACATTCTGAGAAACTGCACTATGGCAAGTGCTGGTTTGAAGGAAAACCAAAATGCAAAGGATGTGGAAAGTTTGGACACATACTCAGAGATTGCCATGGAAATCAATCTGTACAGAAGGTGAATTATGCCAATCAGATTGAGGAAACTGGAACTCTGTTTTTTGCATGCAATGCTGTGACAGGTGTAAAAATGAACAATTCATGGTATGTGGACAGTGGTTGTAGTAACCACATGACTGGAGATGAAAGGCTATTGGTGGATATTCGAAGAAATGTAAATTCCAAGGTGAAAATGGGGACTGGAGAGACAGTCCAAGTTGCAGGGAAAGGCACACTTGTGATAGAAACCAAAGTGGGCAGAAAGCACATTCAAGAAGTGATGTTGGTGCCCGGGTTAGAAGAAAATTTGCTTAGCGTTGGGCAGATGATGGAGCATGGATATTGCCTGGTGTTTGGAAAAGGAATGGTGACAATTTTCGATGATTGGTCACTGCAAAATCCTATTGCTAAAGTTCAAATGACTAGCAATAGGTGCTTTCCTCTCACAATGGTGCCAGCTACTCAGTTGGTGTTGAGAGCAAGTGTGACACACAACTTGCAAATTTGGCACAAGAGGCTGGGGCATCTTAATGATCAAAGCATTAGGCTACTTGAAACTCAAGACATGGTTCATGGCTTGCCTAGCTTGGAAAAGGACCTTGAGGTTTGTGAAGGCTGCAAGCTAGGAAAGCAACATAGAGACTCATTCCCTACAGAATCCACTTGGAGAGCTCAGTTTCCACTAGAGTTGGTACACACAGACATCTGTGGACCAATGCAGATTGCATCTATGTCAGAAAACAGGTATTTTCTGTAATTCATAGACGACTGTACAAGAATGGCTTGGGTATACTTTCTTAGAAATAAATCAAATGCTTTTGAATGCTTCAAGAAATTCAAGGCTATGACAGAATTGCAAAGTGGATATAAGGTGAAATGCTTAAGAAGTGACAGAGGTGGAGAATTCATGTCAAATGAGCTCCATGAATATTGCAGTAATGTTGGAATACAAAGGCAGCTGACAGTAGCATATTCTCCTCAGCAAAATGGAGTAGCTGAGAGAAAGAATAGGACTGTGATAGAGATGGCAAAGTCTATGCTACATGAAAAGGGTCTTCCTTATGAGTTTTGGGCAGAAGCTGTTAATACTGCAGTATATCTACTCAACAGGTGTCCTTCTAAGTCTCTTAAGAAGGTGACACCATTTGAGGCTTACACTGGAAGAAAACCAGGTATTGCACACTTGAAAGTGTTTGGATCTTTATGTCATGTGTTTATTCCTTCAGCATTAAGACACAAGTTGGAAGAAAATAGTCACAAATGCATTTTTGTGGGCTATGGACTTTGTGAAAAAGGTTACAGATTATATGATCCTAGAACTAGAAAGATTATCTTGTCTAGAGATGTTTATTTTGATGAAGATGTCTCATGGAAATGGGAGAATACCAGTAATGCAGGGTTGAGAATGCCTGTGCAGACTGAAAACCAAAGTAATGCAGAACCTGAACATATGGTATCTGATGAACCAACTCAGTTCTTGGATACTCAAATGCAAGTCGAAGAAAATAGTGTACCTCAAGATGAGGAAATACTTGACAGGTCTCAAGTGTTTGATCACACACCTCACAAGTGGAGGAGCATTAATGAAATCATGGCACAATGTAACATGTGCATTGTGGAACCTGAAAGCTTTGAAGTAGCTGACTTGGATGAATCATGGAGAAGCGCTATGAAGGCTGAATTAGAGATGATCGAGAAGAACAATACATGGGAATTAGTTGACAGGCCATTTGACAAACCTGTAATTGGTGTCAAGTGGGTCTACAAGACTAAACTTAATTTAGATGGCACTGTGCAGAAAAATAAAGCTCGACTGGTGGCTAAAGGCTATTCACAAAAGCCTAGAATCAATTACAACGAAACATTTGCACTAGTGGCAAGGCTAGACACCATTCGAACCTTGATTGCTCTTGCTGCACAAAAGGAATGGAACTTGTATCAACTAGATGTGAAGTCTGCCTTTCTAAATGGCATTCTAAAGGAGGAAGCCTATGTTGAACAGCCACAAGGCTATGTTCAAGAGAATACAGAAACCAAAGTGTACAAGTTGAACAAGGCCCTATATGGACTGAAACAAGCCCCAAGGGCTTGGTATGATGAGATAGACGCTTACTTCAACAATGCAGGATTCAAAAAGAGTTCTAGTGAAGCTACTCTATATTTCAAAACAAATGACACTTCAGGTATTATTATTGTCTCACTTTATGTAGATGATATTATTTATACTGGTAGTTGTCCCAAAATGCTTAAGGAATTTAAGCAGGATATGATGCAACACTATGAGATGACAGACTTAGGGTTGTTGCATCACTTTCTTGGCATGGGAGTGATACAAACAGAGAGGCACATTTTTATCCATCAAAAGAAAAATGCACTGAAACTTCTTGAGAAGTTTGGAATGAAGGACTACAAGTCAGTAGCAATTCCACTTGTGGTGAATGAGAAACTGTGCAAAGAAGATGGAAGTGAAGCAGCAAATGAGAGTGAATATAGACAGATAGTAGGGAGCTTGCTCTATTTGACTGCCACAAGACCAGATGTAATGTTTGCATCTAGCCTGCTTGCTAGATTCATGCACAATCCCACAAGGAAACACATAGGAACTGCCAAAAGAGTGCTGAGATACATACAAGGCACTGTTGATTTTGGCATTGAGTTTGTGAAAGGGAAAACAACTACTCTAATAGGGTATTGTGACAGTGATTGGGCAGGAAGTGAGGATGATATGAGAAGCACCTCAGGATACGCTTTCACACTAGGCTCAGGCATGTTTTCTTGGGCTTCCATCAAGCAAAACACAGTGGCTTTGTCCACAGCAGAAGCTGAGTATGTGAGTGCTGTAGAAGCTACTTCACAGGCTAAGTGGCTAAGATTTGTGCTTGAGGATTTTGGTGAAGAACAAGTAGAAGGTACACCAATCCTATGTGACAACACCTCTGCTATTGCAATGGCAAGGAATCTAGTTCATCATCAGAAAACAAGACATATCAGTCGGAAATTCCATTTCATAAGGGAAGCTATTCAAGCAAAAGAAATTGAGCTGATCTAGCAGATATTCTGACCAAGGCTCTACCTAAGGATCGTTTTGTTAGTTTAAGAAGCCTCCTTGGTGTGAAATCAGCTAAAGGATTAGAAGGGAGTGTTGGAATGTAATCCTACAGCTGCTTTCTTATAGCCGAAGCTACCAAGCTCTATTTCTATTCTTTTATGTTTATTTTATTTTTGATGTAATTAGAACCATTGGATCATAGTCCAGGTGGATTCTCTAGCTTAGATTTGGAATGACAAGTGTAAGCACCTCATAGGGTAACAACTGTAATTCGGTTAGAGAAGAATCTTCCTTCTCTCTCTCTCTACCGAGCACACTATGTAAGCTAACTGTTTGTGAAAATGCAATACAACAGTCCCTTCTCATTTTTCTCTCTTCCTCTCTGCAAAATCTCCATCTGCATAAGGCTAAAATATACAAACAACCTAAAATACTAACATTGATGATGCTGAAACATGGCATTCACAAGGAAAGAGTGTCATCTGCTAAAATATGAATATGGGTTTTCAATATGTTCAGATACTTTATTCTTCTCCATAAGGAGGTATATATATGGGTTTACAGAGTGCTTTACAAGGAATAAGATACAATCGGGAATTAGGAAAGTATCTCCTAATTATACACAGATTTGTCAACTAAATGGAATGGGAAAGTAAATCCCTTAATTAATCAAGGAAATAATTCTCCTTGATTAATTAGGAGACTCACGTCAACACTCCTCCTCAAGTTGGTGCATATACGTCACCAATGCCCAACTTGGTAAGTGAGTCATAAAACACTCTGCTACAAACAGCTTTAGTTAAGATATCAGCTAATTGATCTTCTGATTTTACGAATGGTAGGCGGATGATCTTCTTCTCAATTTTTTCTTTGATAAAATGTCTATCCACCTCAACATGTTTGGTTCGATCATGTTGAACTGGATTATGGGCAATATCAATCGCTGACTTGTTGTCACAATGCAACTCCATTGGCTTTCCTGGCTTGAAACCCAGTTCTGTCAAGAGTCTTCTGATCCATAGCAATTCACAAACTCCATGAGCCATTCCTCGATACTCTGCTTCTGCACTAGACCGAGAAACCACATTTTGTTTTTTACTCCGCCAAGTGACTAGATTACCTCCCACGAAGGTGAAGTAGCCTGAAGTAGAGCGTCTGTCAGTAATGGATCCAGCCCAATCAGCATCTGTTTATCCCACAACTTCAAGATCTCTATTTTTTGAGAACATTAATCCTTTTCCAGGGGCTAACTTTAAATACCTTAAGATTCGATCAACTGCATTCCTATGAGACACACTGGGTGAATGCATAAACTGACTAACCACACTCACAGCATATGTAATATCTGGTCTTGTGTGGGCTAAATATATTAACCTTCCAACAAGGCGTTGGTACTGTTCCTTATTGGTTGGTTCTTGATCCATACTTTCACACAACTTGTGATTCATCTCGATTGGTGTGTCAGCAGGCTTACATCCAAGCAATCCTGTTTCAGCAAGTAGATCCAATACATATTTCCTCTGTGACAGAAATATACCATTTGCGGACCTTGCTACTTCAATTCCAAGAAAGTACTTCAGATCACCTAAATCCTTCATCTCAAATTCCTGAGACAAATACTTCTGTAGTTTCAATTGCTCTCCTGTGTCGTTTCCAGTCACAACTATGTCATCCACATAAACAATCAGTGCGGTAAGTTTCTTTCCATCACGCTTCAGGAACAAAGTGTGATCCGCATTACTCTGTGTATATCCAAAAAACTTCATGGATTTAGTGAATCTACCAAACCATGCCCTGGGAGACTGCTTTAACCCATACAATGACTTTTTGAGCTTGCAAACTTGATTCCCTTTGTCACGAGTGAAGTTACATCCTGGTGGTAAGTCCATATATACTTCTTCTTCCAGGTCTCCATGTAAGAATGCATTCTTTACATCAAACTGATGTAATGGCCAATCGAGATTTGCTGCTAGAGACAGGAGGATTTTGATAGTTTTGATCTTGGCTACTGGGGCAAAGGTTTCTTGGTAGTCTATCCCATATCTCTGTGTGTATCCCTTTGCCACCAATCTAGCTTTATATCTTTCAACAAATCCATTTGCCTTGAGTTTCACAGTATAGATCCATCTGCATCCCACTGTCTTCTTTCCATGAGGTAATGGCACGAGTTCCCATGTGCCATTCTTCTGGAGAGCTCGCATTTCTTCATTCATGGCTTCTTTCCATTTTTGATCTTCTAGTGCTTCAGTTACACTGTTGGGAACAGGTATTTCGGCTAACTGCTTCACAAAGTGTACCCGTGACTCAGATAATCTGGTGAGAGATACATAATTGTTGATGGGATATTTCCCCTTTGCATTAATATCTGCTTCGTAGTATACTGGGGGTTTACCACGATTCTTCCTTTTTGGAATCTGATATGTAGGCTCTGCGCCTTCTAAAATGCAATCAGTTATTTCATTAATGTTATCAGTTTCAAGTAGAGAAGTTACCTGAATGACGTCCTCAGCAGATGATTGGTGTGGTACTGGAGCTGAAGAATTTTCCGGAGCAGGCACAAACTCTTCAATTCTCTCCTCTTGAGTGTGATGGCTGGGATCGGACTGAAGCGGAACAATTTCAGAAAAAACTGGGGGGAGCGACCGGTCGTTCGTGTCAGGCGACCGGTCGCTTTCAGGCAAAGTCGTGGACGTGCGTGGCAACCGATCGTGAGAGGCATGCGACCGGTCGCTTTCAGGCAGGGTCGTTGATGTGCGTGGCGACCGGTCGTTAGAGACATGCGACCGGTCGCGTTCAGGCAGAGTCGTTTGCGACCGGTCGTTTTCATCTGGCGACCAGTCGTTTTCGTCGGGCGACCGGTCGCTAGAGGTCTGCGACCGGTCGTTCTGAGTCTGGAACGAATCTGGAAAAACGGCTGAAGGGAAAAATTCTGAAATTGGAGAAGTGTCCTCCTGTGCATCTGAAAAATAGATCTCGTGTTCCCGGAACACAACATCCATCGAAGTATAAACCTTCTGACTAGGAGGATGATAACACCTGTAACCTTTCTGATGAGGTGCATAACCAATGAAAACACACTTGTCGGCGCGGGGATCCAATTTGCTGCGTTGGTGATCATTTAAGTGGACAAACACAACACAACCAAAAATGCGGGGTTCCAGGTTTTGGGTTGGAGGTATTTGGGTATGGTGGTGGAGTGTTTGAAGGGGGGTTTTGAACTGGAGGATACTAGAGGGAATCCGATTTATAAGGTATGCTGCAGAGAGGACGGCCTCTCCCCAAAAGGACCGAGGCATATTTGCACAAAAGAGTGAGGCACGAACTACTTCCAATAAGTGTCTATTCTTTCGTTCTGCCACACCATTCTGTTGTGGAGTGTAAGGACATGAGCGTTGATGTATGATGCCATGATCTTGAAAGAACTGATTCAGATCATGGTTGAGAAATTCTCCCCCATTATCGGAACAAAGAATCTGAATTCGAGTATGAAATTGAGTCTCTACCATGTGATAAAACTGTTGAAATTTGGAACTGACTTCCCCTTTGGTTTGGAGAAGGGAAACTCAGGTCATACTTGTGCAATCATTGATAAACGTGACAAACCATCGAGCGCCCCCTGGAGTGGGAATTCTAGCCGGGCCCCAAACATCAGAATGAACAAGAAAAAAGGGAACCAGACTTTTAGCGGAGCGTAAGGGAAAAGGAACACGATGGCTCTTGGCCAGTTCACAGATGTCACACTGAAAACTGGAAATATCTAACTGTGAAAATAAGGAAGGAAATAGCTTCTGTAAGTATCCAAACGAAGCATGTCCAAGACGGCGATGCCATAACCATACTTTGGAAGTGTGCTTCTCAACACTCGCACCCCCAATTTTGTAAGCTTGACTGAGGCTGGCTTCACTGTCAGAAGCCAAGTCCAGATAGTAGAGTTTGCCCCTCCTAGTACCACAACCAATCGTCCTGCTGCTGAGAATGTCCTGAAAAACACAATGAGTAGGCCAAAAAGTTACAGTACAATTCAAAGCCGTAGTAATTTGGGCAACAGACAAGAGATTATGATGTAAGGATGGAACAATCAACACAGAATCCAAAGTGAGGGAGTCAGAGAGAGAGAGGGAACCCTCCCCAATTACTGGGGAGGGGGTACCATTGGCATTAGACCCCACCGATTGAGAAGACGGTGTATGAGAGTAAATTTGTCCCGGATCAAAGGTCATGTGATCAGTGGCTCCGGTGTCAATGACCCATGTGTGTTTCTTTGAAGAACTATGCAAAACATAACTTGGGGAACCAGTGGTGGCAATTGTGGAGGAAGAGACGATATTCATTGCAGCGGAAGGATTTGAAGAATACGAGGGAAAAAAAAAACTGTTTAGGGTTGCGGATATGTGTTTAGGGTTCGGATTCGTGTTTAGGGTTTCGGATTCGTGTTTAGGGTTTTGGGATTCAGGGTACGAGGATACGGGTTCGTGTTTCAAGGAATTCGATACGAGGGATTCGGGTTTCAAGAAATTCGATACCAGGATTCAGAGTGTGTTTAGGGTTTCGGGATTCAGGATTCAGAGTTTCAGGATTCAGGGTTTCGGGATTCAGGATTCAGGATTCAGGGATTCAAGATACGAGGATACGGGTTCGAGAAATTCAATACGAGGATTTAGAGACAACCTAAGATCGATTGCTCTGATACCATGCTAAAATATGAATATGGGTTTTCAATATGTTCAGATACTTTATTCTTCTCCATAAGGAGGTATATATATGGGTTTACAGAGTGCTTTACAAGGAATAAGATACAATCAGGAATTAGGAAAGTATCTCCTAATTATACACAAATTTGTCAACTAAATGGAATGGGAAAGTAAATCCCTTAATTAATCAAGGAAATAATTCTCCTTGATTAATTAGGAGACTCACGTCAACATCATCTTGGTAAACTAATATTTAAGTTCATCTTTCTCTCTTTTAACTTTTTTTCTTCCCTAGATGATAATTTGGTTCAAGCTACACAAAAAGTTTATACTAACTCTTCTTGATAAATCTATAGTGATGGCTTAAATGAACAGATAGAATAATACATCAAGGGATGTGGAATTGATCTTGATATGTTATTCAAATATTGGAGTCATTTTTGGGTTTCATGATTGGAACTGTTATAACTATAGGTAAGGACAGAAACCAGTCCAGAAGATGTTAGAGGTATGCATGCAGCTGCTGGGATCTTGACAGCTAGAGGTGGCATGACATCTCATGCAGCTGTTGTGGCCCGGGGATGGGGTAAATGTTGTGTTTCTGGCTGCTCTGACATCATCAGAGTCAATGACACTGAGAAGGTGGTTTTAATAGTTTTCCTTTTGTAAAAAACATCTGTTGCAGTAAAGTTTAAAGAGAAAATGGCATAAATGGGGGTTGTTCATTGATGATACAGGTGGCTGTGATCGGGAACACGGTCATTAACGAAGGAGAATGGCTTTCACTCAATGGATCCACCGGTGAAGTCATATTGGGAAAACAGCCACTTTTTCCTCCGGCTTTAAGTGGTGATTTGGAAACCTTTATGTCTTGGGCTGATAAAGTCAGGCGCCTCAAGGTGCCATATTTTCTTGCTATATATTTTTCATTTGGACCAGTACCAATTGGGTTCATCTCAAAATATTTGTTGTAATTCTGTAACAGGTTATGGCAAACGCTGACACGCCTGAAGATGCACTCACAGCAAGAAATAACGGTGCCCAAGGGATTGGACTATGCAGGACAGAGCACATGGTAACCATTGCTCCTATCAAAATAAGTTTTAGTTGCTACAAATGTTTTGCTGAATGTGTGATGTTCTATGGCTTGTTGCAAGTCTTATCAATGTTGTAGTTTTGCTTGCTTGCTTGCAATGCTATGTGATGTTAACAATGATGTCTGGTTTTGGAGCTCTTTTGGTTTTCTCATGTTTTTTAGTGTGTTTCAGTTCTTTGCTTCAGATGACAGAATTAAGGCGGTAAGAAGAATGATCATGGCGGCTACAACTGAACAGAGGAAGGCAGCGTTGAACCTCTTACTACCGTATCAAAGATCTGACTTTGAAGGAATTTTTCGTGCAATGGATGGTATTTTTCAAAATGCCTTAGAATCTCAGTACATTGGATTGTTAAGCTCTAAGTCTATATGTTTAAGATTTTGTCTATCTTTTGCTATAAATTTGTAGCTGTAACTTAGCTATTAGATAAATTTATGAAATTCCAGGTCTTCCAGTAACAATCCGCCTGTTAGATCCTCCACTTCATGAATTTCTTCCAGAAGGTGACTTAGAGCAGATTGTCGGGGAACTAACTGCAGAGACTGGCATGACTGAGGATGAAGTTTTCTCAAGAATTGAGAAATTATCAGAAGTAAACCCCATGCTTGGTTTCCGAGGCTGCAGGTTTGACGGCTCTTCAATTTCCATATGAGCTCTCTACCTAAAGATACTCAAATTTTTGTTCTCAGAAAGTTTTGTAACTGATTAACTTCAGTCAATTGGTTCATTAGCTTCACACAGTCATCATTTCTTGTCTATTCAGCATTTGATGTTTGATTTCATTCGTTAAACAAGCTTTCCCCTGCATAAATTTAACAACTTGATGAATGTACATAATAATGAACTTAGTTGCCTAACACTTTGAATCGATTGGCCATAGTGAAAGTTTGATATCTCACTGTGACATGTAGAAAGATCATCTATTTTTTTGTTGATGAAAAGGGTTCTTTTGGTGTGTCAACAGGCTAGGGATATCGTACCCAGAACTCACTGAAATGCAGGCTCGTGCCATCTTTCAGGCTGCAGTCTCAATGAGAAACCAGGGTGTCAAAGTTTTCCCTGAGATAATGGTTCCCCTTGTTGGAACACCTCAGGCAAGATCCTGCATTCTAATTCATCCCTTTGTCCTTTCATGAGCATGCAAAGTTCCATCTTTCTGAAAACATTGACATTTTTGCATGTCAATGTCATGCAGGAACTACGGCATCAAGTGAGCCTAATTCGAAGTGTTGCAAACAAAGTGTTCTCTGAGATGGGTACTACCTTGAGCTATAAAGTTGGCACTATGATTGAGATCCCTAGAGCTGCTCTGGTTGCAGATGAGGTAGGCTAAGTTGATATGTTTCTTTTTTATTGTCCTTTAAAATTTATACTTAACAGTGTAAAAGGAAGAACATATTGTTCATAATCTGCTGATCAACATCATAGATTGCGAAGGAAGCTGAGTTCTTCTCATTCGGGACCAACGATCTCACACAAATGACCTTTGGATACAGCAGAGATGATGTGGGAAAGTTTCTACCCATTTACCTGTCCAAAGGCCTTCTTCAAAATGATCCATTTGAGGTAAGTCATATTTCCTGCGAGTCCATACAGGCTTCATTGCAGATAGCACTTTCCCCGATAGTACCAGTGTAAATAATCTTGTAAGGGAAGGAAAAATAATTCGAACTGATTTCTTGACACTAGTCCAAATGCACTGCTTTCGGGTACTTGATCAAAGAGGTGTAGGGCAGCTCATCAAGATGGCCACCGAAAAGGGTCGTGCGGCAAGGCCTAGCTTGAAGGTAACCGGCAATGCATAGCTATTAAGCATTTTATCACAAATTGCAGTGTCAACTTAACAGGGATAATGGCCATGTATTAACAAGATTTTTGTTATTCCATTCTTCTTATGATATTTTTGGATGGTGATTATAAACAAACAGGTTGGAATATGTGGAGAACATGGTGGGGAGCCTTCTTCTGTTGCATTTTTCGCAGAGGCAGGACTAGACTATGTTTCATGTTCTCCATTCAGGTTTGCATTTCTTTCATTTGTCTTCTGTAAGTTGAGTTCCATAGACTAATTTTATAGCTTGATCAAATTCCTTATCCTAAGTGCTTTTTACAGGGTGCCTATAGCCAGGCTAGCAGCAGCTCAAGTTGCTGTCTGAGAAAGATTGCATAGTTGGTGAATGTGCCTATAGCCAGGCTAGCAGCAGCTCAAGTAACTTGTAATTCATACAAAGCCATGATCATTATAGAAACCAAAATAAAAGGGTAAATATATTGTTTTTCTCTCTCTTCATATTACTTAAAAAGAACAGGGAACAAATAAAGTAGAAAAATGTGAATAATTCTTAAGCTTCAATATTTGGCATAAATTGACTTGTGACTTGGTACAACTGCACAAGTTGCATTCCTCTTCTTGCATTGATCATATATATACATAATTACTATAAGCAATTCCTATAGTTACTATATAGTGTCTTTATGAGCTCCACATTGCACTCTCACACTCTCTGCCACAGAAGAGAGACAGAGTGACACAAGACATAATCCACATAATTCAATTTTCTTAAATTCTGATGGATATAAGGGGCTTGTAGCTTAATTGGTTAAGAGCGATTATTCATGTACATGAGGTACCGTGTTCGAATCCCTCCTCCCCCAGTATCTCTCGTATAAGGAAGAAAAACTCATGGATACTTCCCCTCCCCTTGAGGGTTTGTTTCATTGGATCTATTTCTTTATTGAAACATCAAAGAGAACTCGGAGCTTTTTCACTTTTAGCTTTAGAATTGAAATTAGGACCAAAGAGAAAAACATTCTACATTATAAGTTTATAACCAAAATTATAATTTTCCATCCACATTAAAAAAAAATTATAATTTTCCATTTCAAAAGAAAAAAAGTAAACAAAATGACCTTTTTCTAAGCACATTTTGCTCAAAAAACAAAAAGTAATAAAATGGAACTCTTTTCTTCGAAACGAGGTCGTTTTGGGTTGGTTTCGACGTTTTGTTATGGTAGGACTTGGCGGCGACTGAGAGAGTCTGAAGAACTGAAATCAGCGAAAGAGGGAAATGGCGGTAGAGAGCTATGTGGTGGTGCACAACATAGCCAAGAGGCACAACGTCGGCACACTCGCCCGAAGCGCCACCGCCTTCGGCGTCTCTGAGCTCATCTTGGTCGGCCGCAGAGAGTTCAACGCCTTCGGCAGCCATGGCTCGACCTCGCACCTTCGCTTTCGCCACTTCCACTCCCTCCAAGACGCTCGTCTCTTTCTCAAGGTCCTCTCTTTCTCTTTGATTTCGTCTTCCTTTCTCTTTTTCGGCTATGGGGCTTACTCTGTTTTCGTTTCTGTATGTGCGTTAGGAGAGAGATTGTGATATTTGCGGCGTTGAGATCACTGATGATGCTCTGCCTGTCAATCACCACCCTTTTACCAAGAGCACCGCTTTTCTTCTTGGCAATGAGGTAATCTTCGTTTTTCACAATTGCCCATATGGGTTCTTTGCTCTGTAAATATTGATTCAATGAGAATTTATTTGACAGTCAAGTAATTTACTTTTCAATAATGGATTCTTGGTTATTTGATTGGTGGGCTTGTTTGACATGTGTTGGTAGTTTGTGAGAGGGATTTTCTACTGGAATTTGACAATCTGATGTTTTGTGTTTCAGTTTGAGTTAAAGTTAAACTTCAGTTTGCAATCATTAGGCATTTGCAAATAAGCCCCATTAGGTGATACATTTATATTTTTCTGCTTGTTGTTTGTAGGGAACAGGCCTTTCTGCCAAAGAATTGGAGATATGTGACTTCTTTGTGTATATTCCACAGTATGGAGGTGGTACCGCTTCATTGAATGTAACGGTGGCAGCTTCTATTGTGTTGCATCAGTTTGGAGGTAACTATAAAAAATGAGCTCATGCCTTTTGTGTTTCTTCTCTTCTTTTACTGTCATGTGGTTTATGTTCTTTTATGTGATGGTTCACTGTATAAGCAAAAAAGATTAACAACGTTTGGTTGATATGACTTATTTTGGTTATTGTCTTGCCATTTAGTTGGTGTGTAAATTTTATCATCCTAAGTTTCATTTTTTATGTTCAATCATCAGACATCATTTATCCTTCTAGAATCCATCTTAGGCTGTTTGTGTGCCCTTCTTTCTTCTCTCCCTGGTCCTCATGATCATGAATTTTCTCTATCACCCAATATAAATTCTTGGAGTCTTATGGGTCACTTCACCTGGTGTCCACTAGCCTTGGCTCAACTGATGAGGGGAAAAGTGGAGTTAGCAGGCCTTCAGTTTGAAGTCTTAACTAAGCAGAAAATTATAACAAGTGTCAGTCAATAAGATTACTTAACTTTCCTGAATGACCAAAATTGTTTTTACGTTAACAAGACAATGAGTAGAAAGTGATTTAGTATTGAACAAGACAACAATTCCTTTCTTTCCAAATTGATTATTTCACTCTTGAATAGAAAGTGACTTTAAGTTGATAACCAACACCCTACCAAAATTAGAGAATCTTTTCTTTTGAATTATCCCCACCACATGTCGGTCCTTCTTGTGCACGACTTATGAAATTCCCCACCCATGGTTGTCTTTCAGTCTGGGCTGGCTTCCCTGAGAGAACTCGTGATGGGAACAAGTTTATTGTGGCAGAGAAACCTGTAAAACAGACAAGACGGAGTTTTTGTGCAGAAACAGCAGATTCCGTAATTGAAGAGCGAAAATGTAGAAAAGAACATGCATCTAATGGTTTCTTTGATGAGAGTGGAAATGAGAATTCATCTTCTAACCTTCTAGATGGATTGTTTGCTGATGTGAGATTATAATACCTTTGGCATCATTGACGCTGAAAATGGTATGGATTGCTAGTATAAACTCCTCAACTGTTGCAAACAAAACAAAAGGAACAGTTTCTGACTTTATGTACGATCTGCAACATGCAGAAGACCCAATTTCTTGTAGAATGTATTGTTAGTGGCAAGGATTTTGTTCAAAGTATTATAATTTGAAGGAATGTGTTTAGAGTTACTGCAATTTGTATGATGACCACAGACGTAAACTAAACTATTAGAAGTCTGCTTTGGTTTGTGCTTGATGCAAAATGTAAGGGTATGTATGGCATGGATTTCGTTTTCCACATGTAGACCTTATTTTATTTTATTTTATTTTATTCAATATTGAATGGACTTTTATTACTTTTCATGGAGATGAAAATCTGCACCAATAAGAAATGTGTGGGGCTGTGAGCCTTTGAGCCTCAAACTAATCGGGAAAAGTGTGAAAACCTATGGACCTTTGCAGATATGTATTCTAAGTTTTTGTTGTTAATTTCAACGTCCAATATTTATCCAATGGCATAAAACATTGTGTGCCTTTCCTATTAAAGCACTTGAGAATTGAGATCAAGTTATAATTCATAAATGGAAATTTTAGCGAACAATAGAAACTTGTTACATACATTCCAGAGGGATCGATACGGAAGAAATTAATCAAACTTAGGCAAACTACTAAACAAACAATGACAAGCATAAACTTGCGTGAGCAAACACTAGTACTTGTTTAGGACTTGTTAAACAAGAAGCTCAGATACTTCAATTTCTTCAGGATTTGTCTGAGTCTTGTGAAGAATCAGAACTTGAGGAGGGGTATCCGATTCCATGGCGATTATTAGGGAACACAACGAAAACAGTACTGGCAATTGCACCGATGAGAGGAGGCAACACCTGCAGCAAAACCTTCTCAGTGGACTCAAACCCTGGATAGAAGCACCGGACAGTGTTGGTGTCCAAAAGTGATACAACTGCAAACACAATCAAGGAAAAGAAGGCATGCACAAAGTCCCCATCCCTAAGTTTATAAGCAGACAAGTCCACAGAGTCGGAATTTGTTGAGGGCCAAAGACCCTTAGGTGTTACAACCGCATAGTGGGTTTGTCCATCACTGCCGGTGTAACTATCAGTGAAGGAAGCAAAAAAGCAAGAGAAACCGGAAATGCCGATGAGAATGGCGCTTAGGTATTTGTTGATTGTGGAGCAGTGGCCATTGTTGGTAAAGACAGGGTTGAGGAATTGGAACAAGAAGACCGTGCCGGTGGGGAGGAGCTTGATGAGATTGCCTGCTCCTGTTAATGTTTTGTGTTTGGTTGTTGTCTTGGGGGAAGAGCAAGTAGAACTCCCCATTTGGGAATTAATGTGTTCTTGAGGGAGTTTGGAAGTGTTCTTTGTGTTGTGTTGTGTTGTGGTTCTTGCATAAAAAATATGTTGTGTATTTATATAGAGAAAGTGAGGGAATTGGTTTGTTTTTGTGATGGAAGAGAGCACTTGCTTTCACGTTAATTGAAAAATGGTGTTGTCGTGTTGAGTTGGAAAGGTGGCTTTTACTTTAGAAAAGGGCGGGCTTCGTTTCTAATCCAAGCTTAGAGGAACATATTGTTGAATTTGCTGATACTCCCAAGACCAAGACAAATATAAATATAAAAAATAGACCATCAACAAGATAAATATGTATATGTCTTAATGAAGCGTATATCATATGATGAAGATAGGATAAACTGCATTTGGAAAGTTAATAATGGTGTTTATTTACTCCTAATCTTTGTTACATTTTCCTTGTACTTTACAATGTGCGCAGCTGCGTGCATATTTGATTTGTCTAACATATCACTCACTTACGCTAATGAGAATGACCCTCTGTAAAATGAATTTTGAGAAATTGAGAATACTACGATAGTGCGGTCACTTGGTACATCTTGTACACGTATTATAATATAAGTGGATATTTATAGATACTATTCCCTCAAAGGGGGGAAATTTATATTTTGTAACGCGTGTACAAGATGTACACCATGTGACCGTACTACCGTAGTATTCTATAATTTCTCATGCAAAATAATTATCCCGAAATGAGATGATTAATGCATATAATTAGCATGCATAACAAGTCAAAATTATATTGAGAAATTAAGTGGTATACAAAGACCTGTTTCAGTCGTACAAATCGTATTCTAACAAAAGACAATCTCTACTTTTTAACGAACCCCTCATTATCTAATAGATTTGATTCATCATCTATTAATCATGATCCAGATACAAAGGGTTTAATAAACAATCAATATTTGAATTGTATATGGATATGGTTTATTGACTATTATTAAGCGTGACAAACTCAAAGATATAATAGACCAATATAATATTAAGCGCAGGCAGCAAATCGCCATTAGTCAAATCAGTCCTCTAATCAAATGAAGATTAATTCAAAAACTCTTGTAGGGTTAACTGAATTACATACATAATGAGTTATGTCACAAATTAACATTTATTCGTGCTCGCATGAGCGATTGTAATCGATCAACAGGGTTGCTGCCTAGAGCAACATACTCACAAGAGGTGGAACCCTTGCATTTGATGTCACCCGAGCTCACCCCTTATGAGTTTCTTACCTCCCACAGTAACCCTACCCAAGACTTTCTTGTGGATAGAACAATTGTGGGATCTACATAAATTTACTGTTGACAATCGCCTACCTAACATTCTTCTTAATATAGAGTGATGTATATGTATTATCTACTAGCAATTCCTAAATTTAAAAAATGTTGAACAATCATGCCATGGCCAGTCTTAAACAAGTCCGATATTCCAAGGAAATTCAACTTTCTTTGTTTGGGCAAGCAAGGAATCAATACATATTAGATGTTGCACGTGTTTGGACTTACAATATCATGCATCATGCCGTGGTATGGAGGGCATCTGTTTTCTCTTTTTGGTCAATTATATAGACTTTTAGATTAGCACAATCATAATCTCAAGAAAGCACAACTTTCACGAAGCAGAAATGTCATTATAACGGTATTTCAAATCAATTAAATATTATCTCGTGAAAAAATTAAATAAAATGACAATACGAGATACACTTGGGAGTGTCGGTGGGTTTTTCTCACCTATTCTTAAACTGTTAAAAAGAGTTTTACTCATTTCGGTGATGATTTAATTTCATATCTTTTACCCTTTTTCGGCAGTGCATGAAGTAGTGCTCGACCAATGTTCTTGTTGGACTTGCAAAATGCAAACCTTATGGGTTTTGGAGTAAGCAGGAAGCCAAAATTAAATTCGGTTAACAACTTTCTTGCTTGCTTGCTTGCTTTGAACTATAGGCCCATAGAAAGAGTTGCGAAATTTGGCATATTGCTCTCAATTATAATCAAACCACACGAAATGAGCACACACATGATGGTTGAGCAAAGCTGTAAAGGTACTTATTATCGTCAGAAAAACAAGTATATTTTCTCTTTCGAAAAGCATGGGCATGCAATATAACCTGGAGGGTTACTGTTTCGTCATGAAACCAAACTGTGAAGGAAGATCACAATGATTTGTTTTGTTTGTATTCATGGAAAGAAGTTTTGTTGACCAAAAACTTTGTTATTTATTTTATATTTGGGTTGTTGAGGTCTGTTTTGAGCTACTGAGTCTTTTTATTGATCAGATGGGCTACTGTTGTTGAGGTCTTAGAATTCTAAGTCTTTTTATTGATGTTGAGGTCTTAGAATTCTAAGTCTTTTTATTGACCAGAAGACCAGATGGGCTACTGTTGTTTATTGACCAGATGGGCTACTGTAGTTGCACTTTGAAGATTAACATGCCACGTCCGTTGAATGCATGATGTGGGAATTGGTTGCAGGTGTTACAGGTCACCCAAATTATAAAAATTGACGGAAATGCAATATTCGACAGAACATGTAATAAAGATAAGGGTAACTTATAAATAAACCCAAAATGAGACAGCTATTTATAACGAGGCCCAAAATTCTAGTTTTTGGACAATAATGTCCTTATTTATTTTTAAATTGCCTAAGGGGTCTTTACTTATTCCTAGCTATATGGAACCAAAAAGTTGGATTTTCTTGCTTTGGACTGATGCTGCATCGTTTTGCTGAGATAATCTCTTCACGTGAGATGATGATGCTTCTGGCTTCACATGGAGTTTATGCTTCCAACATGTTATCTATATTGTGTAGCTCTTCCTCTCCTAATCTATTCCAATATGAGTTGTTGTTGTCTTCTGCTTCAATTTGTTCTGCTATCTGGTTATAGATTTCATCAAAAACTTTTGCTCCTGTTGTGATTATCTTGAATTTATATGTGTCATATATTCTCCTAGATATATTTTCTGAATAAATCTTGATAAAGTTGTGTCTGCCGCGCAAATCTCACGGCCTGGAGTTCCGGGCCGAGGGGATGTGCGTTAACACGGGGTTTTCTGCTTTTGGATGTGGTGCGGTTGTGCGCGGGCGTGCCAGCACGGTTTACCGTGCGTTGATGTTTCGATGAGTGTTGGATGGATGAATAGTGCGCCTGTTTGATCTGTCTTCCTAGTCAAACGATTATAGCCGAGAGAGGAACTGGTCTCGGCTGTTAGATTCACGGCATGAACTACAAGGCCGTCGAGTGATGGTGTTGGTGGTGGATTTTGGGCGGTGCTCCGGCGCGTTGCTCAGGGAGCGACGGTCGTGTGATATATGGAGTGAGTGAACGAACAACAAGGATGGTGCTCCGGCGCCTTGAAAATCAAGGGTCGTATGATATATTGATGAATGGATTCTGCTTACAATCTAACACTACTCCTAGGAAAGCAAGTAAAGATATTGAAAGTGCATTACAGGAAAAAAATAAGTTGCTCCGTGGGAGGCTTGTTTTAGTGTTGAACCCTTTGAATGTAGCTCGAGTCTTGTATTTATAGGAAGAGTCCCTGGATGAGTAATCGAGGCTGAATTTACGCATAGTGGAGTCTGATTAGCGCAAGTGGGCAGTCCAATCGACATTTGGGATCGTGAAGTATGGTGGTGAGACTCCAGAAATCCCGGTGAATCTCGCCCGCCGCTCTCGATCGTGGGTTCTGAACCTCTGGCCGTGGAGACGCATTTATGGCATGGATAGCTGGTGAACCAACATCTCAAGCTGTCAGAATTCTTGTGAGAATGTCCACGTCTAATCACTCTGATCTTCATCACCAAATCCTGACTTCAATCACTTCCCACCTTTCCTCATGCATTAAATGCTACTTTGTGGCCAATGGGTTCGCTGCATTAAACAGGCACTACTTCATTAAATGAAGCCTGGGACCCTGCTGTCACGTGATGATTTGCCTTTAATGCCTTGGCCGCAATTTTGTTCGGCCTCGGCCTCGGCCTGCGCTTGAGGCCGAGATGATAATGCCTTGGCATTTCCTTATTTTATTTTAGGAAGGCGAAATACCCTGGCCAAACGCTGCGTTTCAGCCTCTGCAAACAAGTGTCAGGGCCGAGAGAAAGGGCTCCTTCGGCCAGCTCATGATCGTGATTTATCAGGCACAAACATTGCCCCCACATCCCTGGATTCTTCGGCCTCGGCATGGGTAGGGGCCGAATGGATTCCAAGGGATGGACCCTTTGCATTCCTTTCTGAAGTGATTAATTGACAACTGGGGCATTAAATGCGCAGGCCAGTCGGCGCATTTAATGCCTCGAGCACGTCGTGTAGGCCATCATTGCCCAGGGCGTTGCTTTTGACACGTCGTTGCGCCTATTGAGCGTGCTGACAGAACGTTACGTCTCTCGAGAGAGACATACCCTTTCGTTTCGAATTCTAGCGCCAATATAAAAACCCAGACTTCCTTGCTTTCTCTGTACGCTTTCAAAATCCTCAGACGCCCAAGCTTTGTCAAAGACCCATTTCTCCAAACTCAAAACCCATCAAAACCTTCGCACCTCCAAGGTTACCAGAGAACCCCTCGTGATCTCGCGATTTTTTAGAAACTACGGACCCTATTTCCCCCTTCAAACACTCATCTTGAACCTGTTCCAATGGCCTCTAATACCCCCACATCTGTTGAGGTTCGGTCCCAAACCTTCCAAACTGAATTCGAGGCTATTTGCCAAGATATTCAGGGCTCAATCCTCCCTGACATCATCGCGCCCTGGGCCGACGACGATGGCGCCCCCACTGATTCCTGTGTTCTCGGGCCCTCCATTAATGGCGGAATGCCAGAGAGGCTTGTGGCCCATCTAAAGAACAACCTGGTGGATCACTCGGCCTTTAACGGGGGAGACTTCCAGGACTGGAACGTCCTCAGGCCGCAGCAACAGTGGCCAACCGTGACCCCAGACTGGGAAAAATGGCTGCCGAGGATGGAGCATTTCTTCGGTCAACAATGGAAGGATCAAGGCAACTACCATTTGATCAAGCTATTCGATCGGCCGCTCGTCATGGATCGGTCGCTCTTGGCCGCGGCCCTGTGCTTCTGGTCGTCGGCCACCAACACCATGAACTTTCGGTTCGGCATGATGACGCCGACCGTCCTAGACATGGCCGCCCTATTCGGCCTGTCCCCCCTCGGCGTGGAAGTAAATGCCGCCCTGGTTGCTCCCGAGGTGGAAGGGAGCTTTAAGGCTACGTGGCCTACTCTTGCGAGAGTCGCTGGGAGCAAGGCGAAGAACATGCTCAACTACTCCAGCTTCTACAGCAACTTCGGCGTAGAAGACAGTAATGAAGACGACGCCGTTGCCCCTCTCGGCGAAGTTGAACACGCCGCGTTCTTGCTGTACTGGTTGTGCAAGTTCGTGTTTTGCACCCAGCGCAGGGCAGTTCGTGTTTTGCACAAGGTCACCCTGGAGTTCGCCCACCTGGCCGATTACCTAGCACAGGGCGGTAGGTTAGCGCTCGGCCCGTTCCTACTCGGCCACATCTACCGTACGCTTCATGACATCGTCACCGATGGGATGAAGCCGAAGCACGGTGGTCCACTGTGGGCCTTCCAGTTCTGGCTGCAGGCCTACTTCCCAGAGCTGAGGGGGGTGGCCGCCCCCCAAGACAACGAGCCGCTGGCCAACGCATTTGCTCGCGCCCCCAAGAAGCATAACACCACGGCCTTCTGCTACAAATTCTTCTACAGCTTGGCCGAGAGAACTGGTACGCAGTTCCGAGTCTGCCTTGCTCGGCCGTTCCCTCTGTTCCTGACCCACGACCTCTCCGTCGTTCCTGATGTTGAGACGGAGAACGATCTGAAGGAGATCTGGGGCTCCTTCCTGGTCACACGCGACCTCCATTGCGGCCTGTCCAAGGCCGGGGCCGAGGTGTATCTGCCGAACCTCGTGGCACGGCAGTTTGGCCTAATCCAGACGGCCCCACTCCTTCCTCTGTCAACGAACCGGCTATCGTCCTGGAGGGCCGACGTCTCCCAGCAGCACGGCGTGGCTGAGATCACCTTCCAGGTCCAAAAGGGAATGACCTTCCTGACTCTGACGCCTTGGTCGCGCCGCAATGCGTATGACGATGATGGAAGGGTCTGGTATGAAGAGTGCATCTCGCCCAGATTTATTCGGCCTGTTGAAGAAGCCGTGAGGGCGGCTCTAACGAATGCAGATTGGGACCCTCTCACCCCCAAGGGCAGCAAAATGAAGAAGGTATCAGCTGGGCCGCCTCGTCCAAGTGCCCCGGCCGTGGTCGCCTCCAGGGTACCGGCCCCTTCCTTGGCTAGATCAGCGGCCGTGGCCTCCACCGCGGCCCCATCATCAACCGTGGCCCCAGCTCCCAGGGCGACGCCTGTGGTGGGGGGGTCGCAAGACGCTAGCGCATAGGACCGTGCCGGCCTCCCGAACGTCTCGACCGTCCACTGCTGCTGGTAGGCCTTGCTTATTTTTTCTTATCATTTATTCTCCACCGGCCTCTCTAAACCACTTTTGTCTCTGGTCATCTCACTCTTGTCCCTTTTCCTTGTATACGCATCCTCGGGTCGCAAAAGGAGCCTAGAGGCGTCGGGTACTGAGGCCGCACCGGCCCAGAGTGCCGCGGCCGAGATGGCGGCCGAGGAAGAGGACCCTCTTTACCTCCTCGGAAGGCGGAGGTGAAGAGGAGGCTCTTTCCGCGACTGTGAGTGAGGCCCCTCCTGCGAACGTAAGTACTACTCCCTGGCATCCTTTTTCCTCTCTTGTGCATTCTGGTAATCTGGTTCTTTCCTTAGGTCGTGGTAATAGTCGAGGAGGAGGCTACGGTCGAAGTGCCTTCCACAATGGAAACGGCTGCTGCCCACATGGTGGTCGAGGAAGTGGGAGCCGCAGGGGCAACGGTTGAGGAGGCGGCCGCTGCCGACGAAGGGGTTGAGGCGCAAGATGCTGAGATGGCGCCCGCAGAGGTGCCGTCCACCGAGGAGGCTGCAGAGGGGGCGACCGAAGAGATCGCCGAGGAAGTCGCCGAAGAGGCCACTGAGGGAGCTGCTGACGAGGGCGGCGAGGAGGCCAATGAAGAGGCCGCTGAGGAAGTAACCGACGAGGCCGCCGAAGAGCCTGCTGTGGACGTGCCAAGTGGGCCTTTGACGTCCACCCCTCGTCGCCCAAGCGGCATCTCCTTTCGCTCGGTAAGAATCCACTCTTAAAATACTCGGCTTTATTGTTTTCTTTTGATCTGTTCTACACTTCTGACCGAACTGTTTGTCTCTAGCCTCCCCAATCGTCGCCGCCGCTGGCCATGGTTGCCGTGACCGTGCCTCCTATGCCGTCGTCCCAAGACTCAACGGTTGTGGCCGAGCCAGTGATGACTAGTGCCACGGTCGTGAGTGTGCCGAGCCTCCTGCGGACTACCTCGGCGGTAATGACCGACCTCTCCCTCCCCGTGAGTATTCGACCTCCCTCTTTGTTTATCCCTTTGTGTCCTAGTTAACCATCTCTTACCCTTACTCCCTCTTATGTTCAGGAAGCCACCTCCTCCGACGATCTTGATGAGTTATACGCCAGCCTCCATGAGGAAGGGGGAAGCTCGGCCTCGGCTCCTTTGGACAAGGATTCCAAGACCGTCATTGAACGGCTCCGGGAATTCCTTCTACTTGACGTTCGGCAGATGACCGCTGCTGGGGCGATTTCGGAGTTTAGGTCCTGCTTGGATACGGCCATGGCGCTCGGTCTGCTCGACTCGGCTCAACTGGATGAACTGCAAGCCCGCCTGGCCGAAGGCGAGGAGATGATCGGCCGGTATGCTGAAGCCGTCACGCGGATGGCCGAGCGGAGCTCGCTCGAACAGGATCTGGAGGTGATTAAAGAACAAGTTCATCCTGCAATGGCTCGACTGAAAGAAAACGACCTCGTCGTCCAACGAGAAAATGAGGAGCTTGCGCAGGTTGAGGCCCAGATTACCGAGCTCTAGGCTAGCCGAGATCTCATCCTCCAACGCCGAGATGGCGCGGTCGCGGCCGGGAGCGAGCTGAAATCCTCGGCCAAGCGAATCCTCAAAGCAGCGACTGAGACGAAGAAGGCCCTGGCCGAGCGGAAGCTGATTCGAGCGAGATGGCAAGCGGACATCAATAGTGGGGACATCGCTTGAAGAAGGATCACCTGCCTGATCTGGGGGATGTTCAGCGAAGGGGTCTAAGCGGGCGAAGAGCGGCCACCTTAACTATTTTTCTTTTTTCTTTTTGGGATGTAAATAAATAACCACATACAATTTTAAATTATTTACACATAGTTTTATCTTTTGTTTTATTTCGGCCGTAGCTGGCCGTAGCTGGCCGTTCTCTGTTTGTTAGTAATGCCCCCTTTTTGTTTAAATACAAGGGCCTTCTTTTCTGAAAAGCTAGATGTATGCTGTTGTTTTATTTTGACCGCGCCGTTTGCTTACCTTGGCCGCCTACCTTCCTCTTTTTTTCTTTTTGACTTTTTTGTCGTAGGTCCTCGGCGCCATCTTCTTTTGAATTTGCGCCGAGTTGTAGGCGTCGAGTTCCGACTGTTCTGAATTCTCTGAACTCCTCGGCCTCATCTGCGAGTGGCCCTTCTTCTCTTGACCACGCTGCCCGATACTTTGGGGAAATAGAACCCTCTGCTTTGGTATTTTACCAGGGTCATGGCCGTCGACCAAGACATAAGGGGTTATACCCCTGGCCGAAATTTTTGAGACACGGCGTGCCCAAAAAACCTTAGGAAATAAATCGTGCGCATTGCTAAGTTCCTTGGACAAATGCGGCCTTGGGTAATCTGGTGCCCCCTTTTCTCCCTTTATTAAATCGTCTTTCTCAATAGGCCGGATGTCCTTAAACTGAAACCCTTGACACGGCCTGCTTCGTTGCGCATTGTTTCGCGGCCAATCTTGCCGGGCTGTCTGAGCAACGGTCTCGGCCGTTATGACTGAGCTGGGTAGTTTCAGTGCAACATCGTGGGTTTGGCCGAGATAATCTCGGTCGGTTAGCCATCGAGATATGGTCACCTGATCCTGCTGATCTGTATCATAAAGGGGACCTAGGTGCGTTTGCATTGTCGTCTGAATGGCCAAATCGTGTATTTGCAATGATAGTGCAACAGTCGTGCCTTTTTGCTCGCACAGTTGTGGTAACACTTCGGTCACACTGCTTTGGCCGGACCGTGCTTGATCGGCCAAAATATGGGCTGGGCCGAACTTCTCGGTCGCTGGTACCGCAAGACTCCTTCCGAACGCTTTGGCTAGAGCGTGGAGCGGGCTGCATACTTTCTTTGCTGGTTGGTTTGGTTCGGGACTCTCCCTTGAGGCCTGGGACTGCCCCCAGCCGTTGGTCGGCGGCAAAGAAAGCTGACTGTAGCCTAACGCCGGGGTACGGGAAAAGACGCCAAGGTTGCCGCTTTCGCCGTAAGGCTCAATTCTTTCACGTTCCTGGCTTCTATATCCGGCTCCAGGGAGTGTTGTGGGCGAAGTCACCGGCATTCTCTCCTGGAAAAGCGTTCGTAGCTCTGAAGAAAATCTGTCCATCATGGCCATGAAAGATGTTTCCATTCTACAAGCCTGCCTGGACATCAAATCCTCCATTCCTGCTTGTTCCTGTATGGACTCGGCCGTTCGATCCGTCATTACTGGAACGCTGGCCGAGATCCCGATCATATGTTCGGTCACGGTAATTGGTGAAGTGGACTTAGGAGTCTCAGAAGTCATTTCGACTGCTTTGTTTTTGAGCTTTGCCTGTGCCCTAGTTTCCACCATAAGTTTTTGACAGTTATCCCACCGGGCGTGCCAAAAGTGTCTGCCGCGCAAATCTCACGGCCTGGATTTCCGGGCCGAGGGGATGTGCGTTAACACGGGGTTTCCTGCTTTTGGATGCGTTGCGGTTGTGCGCGGGCGTGCCAGCACGGTTTACCGTGCGTTGATGTTTCGATGAGTGTTGGATGGATGAATGGTGCGCCTGTTTGATCTGTCTTCCTAGTCAAACGATTATAGCCGAGAGAGGAACTGGTCTCAGCTGTTAGGTTCACGGCCTGAACTACAAGGCCGTCGAGTGATGGTGTTGGTGGTGGATTTTGGGCGGTGCTCCGGCGCGTTGCTCAGGGAGCGACGGTCGTGTGATATATGGGGTGAGTGAACGAACAACAAGGATGGTGCTCCGGCGCCTTGAAAATCAAGGGTCGTATGATATATTGATGAATGGATTCTGCTTATAATCTAACACTACTCCTAGGAAAGCAAGTAAAGATATTGAAAGTGCATTACAGGAAAAAAAATAAGTTGCTCCGTGGGAGGCTTGTTTTGGTGTTGAACCCTTTGAATGTAGCTCGAGTCTTGTATTTATAGGAAGAGTCCCTGGATGAGTAATCGAGGCTGAATTTACGCATAGTGGAGTCTGATTAGCGCAAGTGGGCAGTCCAATCGACATTTGGGATCGTGAAGTATGGTGGTGAGACTCCAGAAATCCCGGTGAATCTCGCCCGCCGCTCTCGATCGTGGGTTCTGAACCTCTGGCCGTGGAGACGTATTTATGGCCTGGATAGCTGGTGAACCAACATCTCAAGCTGTCAGAATTCTTGTGAGAATGTCCACGTCTAATCACTCTGATCTTCATCACCAAATCCTGACTTCAATCACTTCCCACCTTTCCTCATGCATTAAATGCTACTTTGTGGCCAATGGGTTCGTTGCATTAAACAGGCACTACTTCATTAAATGAAGCCTGGGACCCTGCTGTCACGTGATGATTTGCCTTTTATTTTAGGAAGGCGAAATACCCTGGCGAAACGCTGCGTTTCAGCCTCTGCAAACAAGTGTCAGGGCCGAGAGAAAGGGCTCCTTCGGCCAGCTCATGACCGTGATTTATCAGGCACAAACAAGTTGGATTGGTTAATGTCACAACCCGATTCGAAAATAAAGAATAGTCCCGAATCATGGCGTGAGTCATGCCATAGTCATAAAAATAAAATAATACAATCATGATATGATGAGAAATAGAGCCACAAATAATACAAATTTACTTAACATTACAAAATCAGAGTCGCAGTAGCTTGTAGTTAACTAAACACTAGGATCTTTAACAAACGGTTGACTACTTACAAATTAATTACACAAATCAACAACAAAAGCCTAGCCGCTTAGTTGAACCCGCTTCCTCAAACTTCTTCTTTAATCCTGCACAATCTATTAGGGTATGAACATTCTAATCCCCAGTAGAGTACCGTCAAACCCCTCAAAGTCAGCTATCACAGTTAATCAAAGTGTCATGCATTAAACAACACAAGATATACAAATTATGTAATCATACCAGATAAATAAATTTGCATATGCGGTGATGCCATGAACTCACTCCCTTCTAATCCTACTAATTCATATCCTAGGGCAACAAGCCTGCATGTCCCATACCATGCGTTTTACCACTGTGGCTCCGAATACCCTAAAATATGAACTAGCGCCCATCCATCCCTTAACCCATTTTTCTTTTGTTTACGAATTTCTCAACTTTCACTTATCATTAGAGGCCCTACTCTCATAACCTCAATATATTCAAGCTCTGCTCCCATCACCTGAATATATTTCTTATTTAAATATTTATTATGCAGATTTATATGTTATTAAATCTTGAGTCTAGTATGAGATTATCCTTTTAGTTGAAAGATGACACCATTCTTGTTATCCATGTGTAGAGACTTAGAATTTGTTTTAATCAAACCATCATCCTCCCTTTCTTCCCCATTTCCCTCTTTCTTTCTCTTAAAAAAAAAAAATGATTTTTATCCCAAATTGGGATGAGTTGTTCATCTATTGGAGGTGAGTCACCTAGTCTAAAGTTTTTGAGTCACCTAACCTAAGATTCTTTCTTATTCTCTTCCTCCTCATTCATTGTATCAACACTCTCTTCTAACTTGGTGACTCACATTATTCCCTTCCTCTTATCTTATCTTTTGGTGATTTAAAATATTGTTTATATAAATATTATTTGGGTGCATGCATAGCCTCTCCTATAAATATCATGCTTCCTTACTTCAATCACTCATTCCAATCCCACTACTACAAAAAACGATATAGACGACGGGGATCCACCGTCGTTGTAATGCTTTGAAATCCGTCGTTAAATCGAAAGCCATCTATTTGGGTGTCAAACTACGACGGTTTTTCACCGTCGTTGTTTATCTGTAAAGACGACGGTTTTTAAAGAAAATCGTCGTTGTTTAAAGGTAAAGATCGTTAATTATAGGATGAAAGACGACGGTTTTAAAAACCGTCGTGTATTGTATGTAAAGATGACGGTTTTTTATGAAAACTGTCATCTTTACATACAATAGACGACCATTTTTTTAAAAAAAAACAGTCATCTTTACTTCACAATAGACAACCCTTTTTTTAAAAAACCGTCATATTTACATATAATAGACGACTCTTTTTTAAAAAAAAAACGTCATCTTTACCTATAACAGACGACCTTTTTTTTAATAAAAATCATCGTTAATTATCTATAAAGATCATGATTTATTATAAAAACCGTCATCTAATAAGTTCCCAAATTGCTACATTTTAGTTCTTTTTGATTTCCTATGATGCTATACAACGATTTTAACTAGAAAACCAACCATAATGCTTTATTAATGAATATATACACTCAAAAATAGTTTCTTTCATAAAACTTGAAGATTCAATAGTTATTACATAGTTAACCAATCTTTATTTTACAACAAACATAATTCCTAACAAGACCTACGTACTCCTAATCCAAGCCTTCCTCATCCAAACATACAAATGATGCACAACTGAAGTCTCCTCCATCATCCCTTTAAATAAATCAAAATGACAAAGAGAGAAAAAAAAAGCTAAGATTATAAACATAAAAAATTAGGTGGAAGAGAAATTTTACCATTGGACCATATTTCCATAGAAAACTTGTAAAATGAGCATAAAAAAGACCATCGAGAACCTGCAAAAGAAAAAATATATAAATAAAATGATAGTGAAACGAGAAGGTAACAAATTTTCAACAACAAAAAAACATACGACTCACATAGAAAACCTGCAAAAGAAAAAGTTATAAATCTGCAAGCTTCCTCCTCATCTCATGATAATAAAATCAGAAAATCTAAAAAGAAACCAGAAATATAAATAAAAAAAATATGTAAACAAACCAGACAAATCAAGAGAGACATAAAATTTGAAATCAGGGAGACAAAGAACATACTAGAAACGCAAAGAGACTAATCCAGAATTCACTAGCAAGATATAGAAGGGTATTGAGAGATTAGGTGACTTTCAAATCAAACCTTTCAACCAGCTTTGATTCTCAAATACAGAACCTCCCTCTATATCTTATGGATCTGCAAAAATCTCTCAACTCTTTCATTGATATCGATTTTTTGATGATTTTGTAGAGAGTTTCATGAGGGTGTTTTAGAGAGTGCTGGAGGGTTTCAAGGAGGGAGAGATAAGGTTTTCAGAGACGGAGGAAAATCTGAAAATTTGTCGAGTGCGAATTCACTTAAGTAGCCTTTTTTTAGCGTGTTTTAAAAGACGACGCTTGTTAATGAGAGATAAGATTTTCAAAGACAAGTGAAAATTTGAAAATTTGTTGAGCGCGAATTCACTTAAGCGGCCATTTTTTAGCGTGTTTTAAAAGACGACGCTTTTTAAAAAAAAACCGTCATCTTTACATATAATAGACGACCCTTTTTTAAAAAAAAACCGTCGTCTTTACATATAATAGATGACATTTTTTTTTAAAAAAGCGTCATCTTTACATATAATAGATGACCCTTTTTTTAAAAAACCGTCGTCTTTACATATAATAGACGACAGTTTTTTTTAAAAAAAGCGTCATCTTTACATATAATGGATGACCCTTTTTAAAAAAAACTGTCGTCTTTACATATAATAGACGACGGTTTTTTTTTATAAAAAGCGTCATCTTTACATATAATAGACGACCCTTTTTTAAAAAAACCGTCATTTTTACTTCACAATAGACGACCCTTTTTTACAAAAAAGCGTCATCTTTACATATAATAGATGACCATTTTTAAAAAAAACCGTCATCTTTACTTCACAATATACGACCCTTTTTTACAAAAAAGCGTCATCTTTACATATAATAGACGACCATTTTTAAAAAAAACCGTCATCTTTACTTCACAATATACGACCCTTTTTTACAAAAAAGCGTCATCTTTACATATAATAGACGACCCTTTTAAAAAAAAACCGTCATCTTTACTTCACAATAGACGACCCTTTTTTACAACAAAACGTCATCTTTACATATAATAGACGACCCTTTTTTAAAAAAAACCGTCATCTTTACATATAATAGACGACAGTTTTTTCAAAACAACCATGTCTTTACCAAAAAAAGGACACTTGATTTTTAAAAGACGACGCTTGTCATATCTGCTGTCGTCGTTTTTTGGTCAGATTTTAACTCTGAAGAAAACCTTTTTAATAAGACGACGCTTTTTTATTTGTGTGCGTTGTTATAAAAAAATATTCAATAGTACCTCCGTTTTTTAGTTGTTTAAGTCACTTATCAACGACGGTTTTTTTTTGTTACCGTTGTCTTTTTAAACACAACGACGGTTTTTTCTTCTACCGTCGTCTTTTTCTGGTCGTCTTTTTCACTTTTTGTAGTAGTGTCCTTTAAGAGAAATTTCTACCATGAAGTGGTGAGAGAGAGAGAGAGAGAGAGAGAGAGAGAAGATGAAGAGCATGTGTGTTTGTCTTGCAATATTTCATACTTATCTTGGTGAGTGGGTTATGTAATGTGTTCTAAAAGTTCTTATTTTGTGATAAATCATGAATTTATTCTATTTACAAATCTCTCTCTATTTTCAAGTCAAGCATGTCTAATTTGTGAAATATTATATATTATTTGGAGTTTTTGTGAAGTATGTGTTATTCATGGAACATGAGAACTTCAGTGACAGGGTATCCGAAGGATAAATGTGTACCAGGCGGGGACATAGGGCAGTGAGGCCAATAAGGGTCACGTGCTGGGTACAATTTGTGAAGGATAACCAAGATTTGAAGGAATGATGTGATATGATTTGGATTGTGTATATTTATATTATATTTTCTAGAGTGTGTAAAATGACATTGCTTGACTGGCATATTACATAATCTACTCACTGAGCGGTGGTTTGCTCATCCCTCACCTATTTTGTTTTTCAGAACAATTAGTGGGTAAGACAAAGACGAAATCAGAGAAGTTGGATTTGTTTAGAGTGTTAAACTTTTATTTATATCTTGTACCCTTGTAAGATTATTATAATTTTTTTAAATATATAATGGTAATGTATTTTAATCAATTTTTCAGTCCTTTTATTTATTCCTTTCAATTCACGCATCCTGATATATCTTGTCACGACCCGATTCGAAAACAAGGAATATTCTCGAATCAGGGTGTAAGTCATACCATAGTCATAAGAATAAAATCCTACAACCATGATATGATGAGAAAAAGAGCCACAAAATAATACAAATTTACTTAACATCACAAAATCAGAGTCGCAGTAGCTTGTAATTAACTACACACTAAGATCTTTAACAAACGGTTGACTACTTACAAATATTAATTACACAAATCAACAACAAAAACCTAGCAGCTTAGTTGAAACCCGCTTCCTCAAACTTCGCCTTGAATCCTTTGAATCCTGCACAATTTATTAGGGTATAAGCATTCTAATGCCCAGTAGAGTAACGTCAAACCCCTCAAAGTCAGCTATCACAGTTAATCAAAGTGTCATGCATCAAACAACACAAGATATATAAATTATGCAATCATACCAGATAAATAAATTTGCATATGCGGTGATGCCATGAACTCACTCCCTTCTAATCCCACTAATTCATATCCTAGGGCAACAAGCCTGCATGTCCCATACCATGCGTTTTACCACTATGGCTCCGAATACCCTAAAATATGAACTAGCGCCCATCCATCCCTTACCCCATTTTTTTCTTTTGTTTACGAATTTCTCAACTTTCACTTATCATTAGAGGCCCTGCTCCCATCACCTTAATATATTCAAGCTCTGCTCCCGTCACCTGAATATATTCCACATTTTATTCAGATATATCTAAAGCCTTCTCCCACCCCTTAGATATATCTCAAACGACACACACACACACACATACACTCCAAAACACCACTGTATTTCTGATGCATATGTAGTGCAGCACAAACATCATTTATTTCTGCTGAATAATGCCACAGATAATAACAATAATATATCAGGCTTAAACACATAAATAATAATATTCACCCAACATCAAATAATATCCACGGAAAAACATTAATAATAATATTCACATAACATCAAATAATATTCATCGAGCATAGCGACAATAATATTCATATCTATAGTACTATATATAATCACCAAGATTAAAAGTGACATAGCCCAATTATCAGGAAATTAGGAAACCCTACCTCAAGTCCAGCTAGCTTAACCTTGTGCAGTTTCGTACTCGAAAGTACGCAGAGTAACACACCAATTTTTAGAGAGTTATAATGATTGCGTTTGGATGATCTTTGGATATGTTATAAAGAGGAGAATTTGGAATAACTATCATGAAGAAACCATAGTGTTTTGAGCTTTTGATATGAGTGTTTTGGACTGAAAACGAGGGAAGGACCTAAGGTTGAAGACTATAAACAAGTTCCACTCTAAACATTCCCAAGGTGGCTATAGAAGTCCGATCAATCTGAAATGTTGATATGTTATAATAGACAGCATTTCAAACAACTTTGATGAAGGAACCAAAGTCATTTGAGTACAGGAAATCACAGAAACAAACTGAAACCGAGCATACTGCTGTGAAATCAGGAAATGGTAAACTCATTGTGATCATACCAACGTTTCAGAGCCTATACTAGTCGGATTGAGCTGAAATGTGAGTATGTTATAGGAATCATGGAAATGAACAACTTTTATGAAGTAGGTTTTCTCATTTGAGCTTCCGAAATATGAGTTCTCAGCAGCTTCAAGAAAGTGACGAATTTTGAATTTTGAAGAGGAACAAAAGAAAAATGAGGATGAAGATAAGTGAATGAGGAAGAAAGGATGATACAATGAACGATGAGGATAAGAGTGAATTTATGATTGAAAAGCCTTAGGCTAGGTGAGTCATTGTTGTGTAGATTTAACTCCACCAAAATGGATTAAGCTGCATCCTCAACTTGTGATACTCGCAAGTGCACGAGCCGTTCGGTAGTATAGCGTATGTAAGTGCGAGGTCGATCCCACGAGGATTGGTGATTGAATGATTCAATTCATTTTCCCTACACAAAACAGAAATGAAAAAGAAGGGAAATAAATAAAACAAGGAAGAAAGAAAATAACTAACTCAAGCAGATAAGTTCCCAAGTTCAATTAGATTAACGGATTGATTCTAGCTAATGTATGATTAAGCCATGGTGTGTGGTCATAACCTTGTGTTCCTAATTCCCTAATTTGATCATTTGTTGTCTAACCTAAAATTAAGCATTAGGAACCCATTAAGCATAGAAGAACAATTTAAACAACCAAGCATGTATCTAATCCCTGTTGTCGAATGTCCATACATACTCTTCCTATTCATAGTTCAATTCGAATTAAAGCATGGTGTATACTCTTAATTCAAACCAAGATAGCTAACATGCAAGCCTAAATGGTGATCAATCATTCAAACTAGCATATTAACTTATAAGCATAATGAATAAGAACAAAAACCATAATTGAAACTTGGAAACTAATTCAACTTGAAAACTTAAGAAAAGAATTTACATAACAAAGAAAAATAAATTACAACTAAGAAAACATTAAGGAAACTAAGAGAACTTTGAGGAAGAAAGGAAGTGTTTGAGAACTTTGAGGAGGGAGAAGAAAGTGTTTGGGAACTTTAGAGAATTTTGGAAGAACATGTGTTTGAGAGCTTTGAGGATTTTGGAAGGGAATGTGTTTAAGACATGGGGAATTTGGAAGAGAGTGTTTAGGAACTTTGAGAATTTGGAAGAGAGTGGTTGAGAACTTGGAGGATGTTTGTGAACTTGGAGAATTTGAGAACTTAGGGAAGGAAGAGAAATGTGTTTGTGAAGTGTTTGAGACATGGAGACTTTTGGAAGAGAAGGGAAGTAGAGAGATGTTTGAGAACTTTGAGGATTTTGGAAGAACATGTGTTTGAGAGCTTTGAGAATTAGAAGAAGAGAAAGGAAAAGTGTTTGATATTTAGTACAAAGAAAATTTAATAGAATGATCTTATTACAACAATTGAGAACTACAAAGGGAAACTAAGAGAATTTGAGGGAGAGAAGGGAAGGGAGCTCTAGAGAAGTGTTTGAGAGCTCCCCCCCCTTGGGGTGTGTTTACAAGCTTAGAGAACTTCCCTATTTATAGGCCTAGGGGAAGTGAAAATCTGAATTCAATATGGCTAATGCATACAACACTTGTTTTATAAAATCTGAAATGGTTGATGCACTTGTATTAGAAAATCTAAATTGGGTGATGCACTTGTGTTAGAAAATCTTGAATTGGTTGATGCACTTCACCAATAGATCCCACCAGCAGCCCTAGCTCATCTTCATGTCACCATGACCAAGCTTCCAACCAGAAATGATAGCTCATACCTAGCTCACCATGACCAAGCATCCAACCAGCACATGCTGAGGTCAGCATGACCAGCAACTTCAAGGGCTTACAACTTGGGCTTCTCTTAATCAAATTAGGACTTTAAGCACTCAAAATTGAAGTTCAGAATGTCTTCTTTCCAGCCATATATTATTTGGGCCAATCCAAGGTCGGAGGAAGAAGTTAAGGCCGAAACAAATTGCTAACTCATTTTCCGCGCTGATAAGATCCATCCTGAGCATGGTTCTGTGTTTGCTAGGTAACGGACTCCAGATTTATCCAATGGGGCTGAATTTTGGATATGTTATAGTACACACCAATTGGAACAACTTTCATGAAGAATGTGGCCTCATTAGAGCTATGTAGGTTGTTGAAACAATGCTTGCAATATGACATACGGAACTGGACTGGCAGGGGGCTGTAGCCAAAATGAGTTTGTCTTTAAGCTCTTCATCCATTCATCCAAATTAGGCCTTAACATGCTTGAATTGCATGAATTATGCTCTCTAAAGCCATAATTATTACCTAAAGCTCAATGAACTGAAAGATAAACACAAAAAGGATTAAAAGCACAAGTTTAACTCAAAAACATAACCAAATCATAAGTTAAAAGGGTACAAAATGATATGTAATTTATGCACCGATCAGTCATCAAGTTAGAAGAGAGGGTTGATACAATGAATGGAGAGGAAGAGCTTAATTAGGCTAGGTGAGTCACTATTTTTAGACTAGGTGACTCATCCACCAATAGATGAACAACTCATCCCAAAATCAGATTTTTGAAGAGAATGTAAGTGGGAAGGGGGGAAGAATGAAGGAGGGAAGAAATGCTTGGCTTACATGTTGCCTCCTTCTCCTTTTTTTTCTTTGCCTACAAGGGTATTTTGGTAATCTATCACACATAGGGATATTTTGGTCATGTTTGTCCAACTTGAAACAATGCTTGCAATATGACATACGGAACTGGACTGGCAGGGGGCTGTAGCCAAAATGAGTTTGTCTTTAAGCTCTTCATCCATTCATCCAAATTAGGCCTTAACATGCTTGAATTGCATGAATTATGCTCTCTAAAGCCATCATTATTACCTAAAGCTCAATGAACTGAAAGATAAACACAAAAAGGATTAAAAGCACAAGTTTAACTCAAAAACATAACCAAATCATAAGTTAAAAGGGTACAAAATGATATGTAATTTATGCACCGATCAAATACCCCCAAACCTAGATTTTGCTAGTCCTCGAGCAAAACAAAAGGAAAACAAAGATAAAAACAAACAATAAGTTAATTAAACCACTTTCGTAGGTAACTCGATTGCATTTAGCGTATGCAACAAGCCTTTAAACCTCTAGGCATCCCTAGTAGGAGGAGTTGTGTCTCCTGAGGGTTTAACAGATACGATACCCACAAACGTTTTACTGACTCTGTAAAACAAAGTAATTAGAAAACTTAAAGATTGTTAGTCCTTAAGCAAAACCAAAAACAAAAACAAACACAAAAACACAAAGAACTTAAAACAATTTTTCCGAACATTTTCTGAAGAGAAATGACTCATGCACATGACTTAAACGTTTTAACAATAAAAGCTCAATTTTTAGACATTATTTACAAAGCGGCAAAGTTCTAAACACAATATGCTCAAAGTGTAGTAGTGTGATAGCCAAATGCAACAAATTCCCCAATCTTAGTTTTCACACAATTTCAAAAATCATACAAAGCATAAGTTCAACTTCAAATCTCACCAAAGTTGTCCTCTCACAAATGAATCACTCAGAAGAGGGCTATAATGCACACTCAGTTATAAACATGAGAATAGAGTTAAACCATAAGGGACTTAACTCGCAATAGAAATATGAAGAACTTGCATTAATATGATCTCAAGAAGGATGTCAAACACTTAAAAGTAGAAAAATGAATGCAATTCAACCACATGACATTTAAGATCAATTTAGGTCTTTAACATGGGTTGTAATGGGGCCAAGGGTGTAAGGTGAGTAAGAAATGAAGGATATGGATAATACAAAGTCCAAGGAACTCGCAATGCAAGAGCATAAAATAATTGTTTACAAGACTTCGAATCATCACGATTAGATTTTTTCTTTTACATGATCAAAACTCCTTATACCTTCATTTACATTGATTGATACTCCTTTCCTTTAATTGAACAAACACCAATTTATTTTGAAGGCCCAAAATGAAATTTCAATCAACCACCACTTAAATTTTCTCTTTTCTTTCACCAATTGTGTGATTTTTTTTTCTTCGAAATGTAACACCCATTCCCAAACTTAGTATGAAAAACACATCCCAATTAAAGCTCATGAGTTCCTTAGAAAGGTAAATATTTGTTTTTCGGGCTAAGGCGATGAAATAAAATTGGTAAATGAAAGAAAAGGTTTACATGTAGGCTCAAAATGGTTAACAATGGAAAATCATGCTTAAGCATGCATAAGGTTAGCTTGAAAGGCACAAACGATCCAAAGAGGGCCTTAATATCACTTCTTAAATGTCATGAAATCAAATTGCATAAGAATGAATGACTTTTAAGTGTTCAACCAAATCAATGAATAATGAGATCAAACAACAACTTTGATAACAAGAAAATAAGAGTATGTATATAACACTCATGAATTGAAGTACAAGGCTCAAAAGCTCACTTTATATGGTTATATAAGTCTAATTTGTGCTTGATACAATTCTTTGGGTCATGCAAATCCTTTAATTGGAAAATTATGAAACAAATGGCAAGTGTAAAGAAGGTTTCAAACATATCATGCTAGAACAATGCCAATTTTTTTTTTATTTTTTAATAAAGAAAAAAAAACACTAAAATAAAATGAAATCCAATTTTTATTTAAGTCATGCAAACATTTATCACTATCTCATCATAAGTGTTCGGAAAGTGACTCAAAACAAAAACAAAACAAAACAATACTTAAAATAAAAACAAGCAAAAAAAAAAAAAAAAAAATTTTTTTTTTTTTCAATTATTTTTTTTTTTTATTTTAAGAAAAACCAAATTTACTTGCTAAACTCCAATACCCCCAAACCTAGAAATGAACATTGTCCTCAATGTTTAAAAATTAGCCACAACCAATGTCATAACAACAAATGAAGGGTATTAAAGCAAATAAAAATCACAAAACATACAAAAATAAAATAAAACAATTACAAAATAAAAATTACAAAACAAACAATCAAATAAAATAAAATAAAATAAATAAATAAACAAAAACGAAACAGTAAAACACTCAAAACAGTAAGCCCTAACAGATAGTCTTACACAAACTGAAACCCAAACAATTGAAAGCCCAACCCAAAATGAAATTAACCCAACAACGGTAAAACCCGACCCAACATGAAATCTGAAGCCCACACGTTTAAATTTAATTTTTTTCTTAAAAAGATAAAACGTGAATTATGAGCGCAAAGCGGGATTTCTAAAAAGAGGGAATGTGGTCCCTGATGTCGTTTCATGGATAGTCACGGGCAGAAAGCAGGAGCCACGTGTCGACGCATAGAGGCGCCGCAGATCCACAAGCGAAAATTACGGGCTCATGGAAAGGCGCGACAACTTTGCTGAACGCGTCCGTTCAGACAAAGCAAGTCGTGACAAATGTGTTGGAAACGGTTGGAAAGTGAGAAGGTTGTGGGACTCGAGGAACGCTGGATATTCAGAAAACGCTTAGACGCTGCAACGGCTAGGGTTTGTTTGTCAAAGACTACATCTATAAGAAGGAAAAAGAAGGGAAAAAAACAAAAAACAAAAAACACACAAACTCAGAAACACAAAAGAGAAAAGAAGCAAGAAAAAGAAAAAAAAAGTGAGAAATCAAATGGCTTCTTCCTACCCCTTTTCGTTAGATCTCAACCTAGCTCCACCGACTCAGACACGAGGCCAAGCAGTAGCACCAGTATGGATGCCCTACTTTGCCTCCGCACGGGGGCCTGTGACTGTCAATGACTCAATACTCCTGGACAACGATGTTGCCATTGGAGTTTGCAGAAATTTAGTGACTCCCAAAGATATACGTGTGTTCGGGACAATGGATGACAACCGGGTCACGAGTGATGCCCTGGCACTGAGCGTGCAGAGTACAGCATGTGTCGCAAGTTTGGGTCATCGCCTACTTGCGAAGTCCCATGAGGTAGAGGTGCTTAAAGCTCAGTTGGCGGCGGAGCGAAGTTTGGTTGAAGACTGTCAGAGTGCTATAAAAAGCTTGAAAAGGGAGAGGTCAAGGATTGTGGAGGTGAATCGACACCAGCTAGAAGTATTGCGAGACGAGAATAAAAATCTATCAAAGATGGTAGAGTTGTACTCTCGCGACATGAGAAAGCAACTGGAGGACCTAGACCGACCGGGTAAACGCAAGCAAGCGGATCGCGAGAGTAGTTACGCTCAAGCTAAGATTGCGATCTTTGGGAGCTCAAGTGATGAGCCCCAAGAGGCTGTGCGTGAAGCCCCGGAAGAGGACAGCCAGAGGGCCAAACTCAAAGCTCCTATGGTCGAGACACCGAGCACTGTGAAGAAATGACTTCTACTGCATTATTGATGTTTTTATTTTAATTTAATTTATTTTTTTTTGGTTGTTTTTGTCTTTATTTTGTTTTGGAAATAAAAGAGTAAATTTGCAGAAGGAAAAAGAAAACGGAAAAGAAAGCACACTTTCCAAACTTAAATCAAGCGAAGACGACAAACGGAAATGGAAGCACAGTTCCCTAACTAAAATAAAATAAAGATGATAGCCGAAAGGGAAAGGCAAAAACACAAAGCTCTAGAAAATGAAAGTAACGGGCAAAACAATAAAACACCAGAAAACACGGAAAAAAGAAAAGTAAAGTGAAAGTAAAGGTGCTCCCCCTTGAAGCGATTAGGTCGAGCATGCCCGGGAAATCCGAAATGGTGTTGGCACCTTCATCAGCATATGTCTATTTAAAGCACGCCTCTACAAGCGGATGATACCCAGCATTTCTTCCTGCAAACTCAAGGAAAAACATCAAAAAATCCAGAAACAAAAAAATGGCATCCTCATGCACTCACCTTGATGATCTCGACCTTGAGCTGTCCCTTGCACCTCCGAATGCCCAGATAAGGGCTCCTCCAAACCGTGTCTTCCCAAACTCCACATATCATCACGGTACGGCCTCAAACTTTGCTGAGGCAATACCGAACTTTTCTGAGGCATTGCCGAACAGAGCAGTGCTGCTAGGAGGCATGATTAGCAGCAAGCTCACTCCGACAGATCATCTGCATGTGGCACAGAGGTCTGACAAGGCAGCGGTAGAGGAGTCCCACAATTTAACTGTGCTCCACGCGGTCTCCGCTACCAATTTGGGCATGCGCCTACTAGCGAGGACAAGGGAGTGTGCCGCGATGAGCGAGGAAATAGCTTCCTTGAAGGCTATGGTGGCGGACTTGCAGAAGCGGCTCTACTGTGCCAATCAGCACGTGGAAGCACTGCAAAGAAAAAATGAGGACCATGTGGAGCTGCTGCAGATTCTACAAGTGCGAGAAAATAGAGGCAAGCCATGATGATGAAGAAGATGAAGAATATGAAGAAGATGATGAAGAAGATGATGAAGAAGATGATGATGATGTTGTTTTTTATTTTTATTGTTTTTTATTTTTTTATTTTTTTTTGTTTTTTTGTTTTTTTTTGGTTTTTATGCAATGTTTGAAAAAAATGTGTTTTAACACTCAGAAATAAACTAACTAACCATACCACGTAAATAAATAAATAAACTAACATAACAACACAAAAACAGAAACAAAACAAAAACAAAGACTCAACAGAAAAGAAAACAAAGAAAATAAAAAAAACTTAATTTTAAAACACACGAATATACAAGCAACTCACGGATGACCAGTTAAGGGCCTCAGAAAACACAGCCAGGGGATCCGGGAAGGTTGGAGGGGTCACAATGGTCCCGCTTAAAACCCAAACTTCTTAGACACTGAAGGTGTCGCCTAAAGAACTCCTAGACACTGTATTAACGGAAGTGCTCACTGGGGTTACCATAAGTCGGCTCATATGAAAAATCTTTTTTTTTTAATTTTAAAATTTTTAAGATAAGAAATAAAAACAAATTAAGATAAAATGAAACAACAAACCATAAACAAAAATGAACTAAGTACTGTAAACAAATTCAAACAAACAACAAAAATTGTTGTACTAAAAGAAACAAACCAAGAAAGAAAAAAAGAAAAATAAACAGCACTTTCTATCACCCGTTTATCACCATTTGGACAGATTCGTTTCTCTGTTTTTCAGCTTCGACCTGTGTTCAGTTTTTAGGCTATAACTTTCCAACCGTAAGTCCAAATTTCACGTTCTTTATATGGTTGGATTCAGCACAGAAAAACAAAGAACTCAACACGGACCAAAAGGTAAAAACAATGACGGAAATAAACATAATTCAAAGAAGAGAAAGGATTGAAATGCTCCCCCTTGAAGCGATTAGGTCGAATGTGATGCACTTGGAGATCGCGACTTCTCCCATTGCTCCACACTTCCCATTCTTATGATTGAGGTTGCCATCTCTCTCCATTTTTATTAAGCTATCATAAATTGCTAAAACAAACACACAAACTTGAAATGGAATTAAAAGGATTAGGAAATAAAAACTAAAATGAAAAGGAAAATCAACACACATCCAATTCCATGCTTCAAAGCAACAAGCACCAATGGGTTGTGTAAGCTGGGACTTAAACCCAGTTCTCTTGCTTGTTGGGCAATTTTCCTTTTCTGTTGGACTACAAACACAACTGGTCCATTAACGTCATTAACTTTAAAACAAGAAATTGTCTAGAAAAACATGAAAATGAAAAATAAAAATAAAACAAGTAGGGAAAGAAATAGAACCAAACTATGTTGCCAATCCCCGGCAACGGCGCCAAAAACTTGTTGTGTAGATTTAACTCCACCAAAATGGATTAAGCTGCATCCTCAACTTGTGATACTCGCAAGTGCACGAGCCGTTCGGTAGTATAGCGTATGTAAGTGCGAGGTCGATCCCACGAGGATTGGTGATTGAATGATTCAATTCATTTTCCCTACACAAAACAGAAATGAAAAAGAAGGGAAATAAATAAAACAAGGAAGAAAGAAAATAACTAACTCAAGCAGATAAGTTCCCAAGTTCAATTAGATTAACGGATTGATTCTAGCTAATGTATGATTAAGCCATGGTGTGTGGTCATAACCTTGTGTTCCTAATTCCCTAATTTGATCATTTGTTGTCTAACCTAAAATTAAGCATTAGGAACCCATTAAGCATAGAAGAACAATTTAAACAACCAAGCATGTATCTAATCCCTGTTGTCGAATGTCCATACATACTCTTCCTATTCATAGTTCAATTCGAATTAAAGCATGGTGTATACTCTTAATTCAAACCAAGATAGCTAACATGCAAGCCTAAATGGTGATCAATCATTCAAACTAGCATATTAACTTATAAGCATAATGAATAAGAACAAAAACCATAATTGAAACTTGGAAACTAATTCAACTTGAAAACTTAAGAAAAGAATTTACATAACAAAGAAAAATAAATTACAACTAAGAAAACATTAAGGAAACTAAGAGAACTTTGAGGAAGAAAGGAAGTGTTTGAGAACTTTGAGGAGGGAGAAGAAAGTGTTTGGGAACTTTAGAGAATTTTGGAAGAACATGTGTTTGAGAGCTTTGAGGATTTTGGAAGGGAATGTGTTTAAGACATGGGGAATTTGGAAGAGAGTGTTTAGGAACTTTGAGAATTTGGAAGAGAGTGGTTGAGAACTTGGAGGATGTTTGTGAACTTGGAGAATTTGAGAACTTAGGGAAGGAAGAGAAATGTGTTTGTGAAGTGTTTGAGACATGGAGACTTTTGGAAGAGAAGGGAAGTAGAGAGATGTTTGAGAACTTTGAGGATTTTGGAAGAACATGTGTTTGAGAGCTTTGAGAATTAGAAGAAGAGAAAGGAAAAGTGTTTGATATTTAGTACAAAGAAAATTTAATAGAATGATCTTATTACAACAATTGAGAACTACAAAGGGAAACTAAGAGAATTTGAGGGAGAGAAGGGAAGGGAGCTCTAGAGAAGTGTTTGAGAGCTCCCCCCCCTTGGGGTGTGTTTACAAGCTTAGAGAACTTCCCTATTTATAGGCCTAGGGGAAGTGAAAATCTGAATTCAATATGGCTAATGCATACAACACTTGTTTTATAAAATCTGAAATGGTTGATGCACTTGTATTAGAAAATCTAAATTGGGTGATGCACTTGTGTTAGAAAATCTTGAATTGGTTGATGCACTTCACCAATAGATCCCACCAGCAGCCCTAGCTCATCTTCATGTCACCATGACCAAGCTTCCAACCAGAAATGATAGCTCATACCTAGCTCACCATGACCAAGCATCCAACCAGCACATGCTGAGGTCAGCATGACCAGCAACTTCAAGGGCTTACAACTTGGGCTTCTCTTAATCAAATTAGGACTTTAAGCACTCAAAATTGAAGTTCAGAATGTCTTCTTTCCAGCCATATATTATTTGGGCCAATCCAAGGTCGGAGGAAGAAGTTAAGGCCGAAACAAATTGCTAACTCATTTTCCGCGCTGATAAGATCCATCCTGAGCATGGTTCTGTGTTTGCTAGGTAACGGACTCCAGATTTATCCAATGGGGCTGAATTTTGGATATGTTATAGTACACACCAATTGGAACAACTTTCATGAAGAATGTGGCCTCATTAGAGCTATGTAGGTTGTTGAAACAATGCTTGCAATATGACATACGGAACTGGACTGGCAGGGGGCTGTAGCCAAAATGAGTTTGTCTTTAAGCTCTTCATCCATTCATCCAAATTAGGCCTTAACATGCTTGAATTGCATGAATTATGCTCTCTAAAGCCATAATTATTACCTAAAGCTCAATGAACTGAAAGATAAACACAAAAAGGATTAAAAGCACAAGTTTAACTCAAAAACATAACCAAATCATAAGTTAAAAGGGTACAAAATGATATGTAATTTATGCACCGATCAGTCATCAAGTTAGAAGAGAGGGTTGATACAATGAATGGAGAGGAAGAGCTTAATTAGGCTAGGTGAGTCACTATTTTTAGACTAGGTGACTCATCCACCAATAGATGAACAACTCATCCCAAAATCAGATTTTTGAAGAGAATGTAAGTGGGAAGGGGGGAAGAATGAAGGAGGGAAGAAATGCTTGGCTTACATGTTGCCTCCTTCTCCTTTTTTTTCTTTGCCTACAAGGGTATTTTGGTAATCTATCACACATAGGGATATTTTGGTCATGTTTGTCCAACTTGAAATTAAACCCCACTTATTTTAATAATTTCAAACCAAAATCACTTGACAAAATCATTCTCCACAATTATATTATTTTTCACTAAAATATGAAAATCCACCTTGAATTTTTCGGGGCATTACATCGTAATGTATTTTAATCAATTTTTCAGTCCTTTTATTTATTCCTTTCAATTCACGCACCCTGATTCGGGAGTATTCTTTATTTTCGAATCGGGTCGTGACAGTTAAAGAGGTTCAGACGATCATCATTGAACAATTGTTGCTTAGCTATTATTGCTCCCTTGTATTTTTGAATGTCTTGCTTGGTAGGGATTTCTATCTTTGCAGATTCTGCTGGACTAAGCAGTTAATTATAAGAAATAAGGGTACTTTATATTTTCTAATCCATGGCTTATTTGTTATTTTCCTAAATTGTTTAGGGATATATTTTCTTCTTCTAAAAATTTTTGAAGGTTGAATTTTAAAATTTTTGTATTGTTGTTTATAAGGTCTATATTTTCTATAACTCTTTCTATATGGCTTTTTCTCCTAAAATTTTCTATGACATCCATATTGTTTAGGTAAATCTATATTTTAACAGCTCATGTAAAACTATTTTCTAATTTGTCTTTTTGCTTTTATTTGACTACATTCTGATCGTAATCTATCATATACATGTTGTATTCTTGCTCCTATGAATACATCTATCACAATTAATTGTTATTAATGAACTTGTCTTTTGTTTCTCGGTCTAAATCTATTTCATGTAATAGAATCAACAAAATTGACCCATCTTACAATTACAAATTTGTGATTTGCAATATATTAGTGAATATACTTCAAACTTTTTCAAGTATTTAGGTAGAACATGCAGAATTGATGATCTTAATTTATTAGATACTTATATGACAAAAATTAAAGGACCAATAGGAGAAAGAATTTGGAATGAATGGCAAAAACACCCTAGGAAACTAGATGTATCCATAGGAGCAAGAATACAATATGTATATGATATAATACGATCAGAATGTAGTCAAATAAAAGCAAAAAGAAGTATGTAGAGAGATAGAGAGATAGAGAGAAGAGGGCTCTTCTTCTTACCCTTAGCCATCTTTAGCAGAGTCGGTGAATAGGTGTATAAAAATCAAAGACATACAAGTCCTAGGCCTCTCTCCTCCACAAAAGACCAAAGCAACATGTGAAGTTCTTGTCTTTTTTTCCAACAGCAGAACAATAACAATGGCAGCAACACAGTAACAGTGTCAGCAACAGCAACAACAGTGCAGCAGCCCATATTTTAAAAGCTTTGTTTGTTTATGCATGTGAATACATCTGAAATAGGCATGTGAATTCGTTGGATTGTATAATTTAACAAAAGCATCTATATTAAACATTTCTTTTGCTGCTTGATGTTCTCTTGGATTTTTAATTTTCCATGCTTGGAAGTAATAAAAAACCATTCCATCTAAAGTATGTTCAAAGTAATATAACATATCCTTATTATTACTAAAACATGTTAATATGATAGAGGCAAAACCAGTGGATAATAGCTTTTTAGAAGGAACATAATTGATTTTACTCAATTTACAAGTAGCAAAAAATAGACAACTTGATAAAGCATAAATTTTTGAAAATCGTATAGGTGAAGCAATTGTAAGATTTACTAATTACAAACAAATAAATGAAATTTCTTAAAAAGTTTACAAGGAGGATTTTTATATACACCTCCAGATATTACATTTTTTAAGAAAGGTATAACCACAACTGATCAAAGTAATATATTAGAGTCTTACAATAGTATTAACATAGAAGAACAAAATTTTAAATACTATAATATGGAAGAATTAGAAGAAATAAATGAAGAAAAGATAGATGAACAAAATAATTTAGAATATGATGATATAATATTTGACCATGAGTATCCAATAATAAATAATGCTCTGATACCATTATTTTTCAAGGGTCTTAGTGGGTCTCGGTCAAGGTTTCTAAAGGTCAAAATAACAACCAGACACCATGCCTAGAACATGGAACTAGAACATGGAACTGCAAAGACGCCAACTTAAAGGCCTATGGAGCAGAACTCAATGGTCCTCTGAACTCAGAGGTTCCCTGACAGACATCCAGTTATTGTTATGGCAAATATCAAACATGACCAAGTGCACAAACAAAGTATTGATCGTCAATTTAGTAAGATAATAACATAATTATGAAAAGCGTTTCCCTGTTTTGGACAAGAAGTCTGCTAAGAAAACCAAAAATAAAAGAGAAAAAGACTTATTTAATTGCTTTTGCTGCTGGAACTGTTATGACCGGGTATTTACAATGGTCGGCGGTATTAAAAGTGGTCTGAGTAAGGGAGTATAATAAGAGAATAAGAGAAAGTATATGAACAAAGGGAGTTTTATTGATTGAAAACTAAAGGAGGAAGTACTGAGATTTTTTTTTTCTCTGGTGTTGTACTTCTCTCTTCAGAGTTACAAAACTATATACACCTATTCACCGACTCTGCTAAGATGGCTAAGGATGAGAAGATAAGCTCTCTTCTCTCTATCTCTCTATCTCTCTATCTCTCTACATACTTCTGAATTTACATATGCACTTCACATGCACACACTATACAATCCAACGAATTCACATGCCTATTTCAGATGTATTCACAAGCATAAACAAACAAAGCTTTTAAAATATGGGCTGTTGCACTGTTGCTGCTGCTGCTGACATTGTTACTATTTGTTGCCACTGTTACTCTGCTATTGCTAAAAAAAAAAGACAAGAACTTCACATGTTGCTTTGGTCTTTTGTGGAGGAGAGAGGCCTAGGACTTGCATGTCTTTGATGTTTAAGATAAGGGGATTTTCTGCCATTTTGAAAATATTTTGGATATGTTTGAGAAGAGCTTGTTTCTTTTGGGTTTTTTTTTACTAAATTTCTATAAAGATAAACCACATGGGTAAAAGCAGTTCTAGTAGTACAAATTGCCAAGGCAAAAGACCTCTTGGGTTGGCAAAAGTCACTCTACCAATGAATTGCAGCCTGAGCAGGATATGGTCTCCATCAAGACGGGGCAAGCCTGAAGGCAAGAACAACCCGAGCTATTGCCTGAGGGTGCTGACTAGGGGTGGGCATTCAAACCGGTGAACCTGAAACTTGAGCCAAACCGCACCGAACCAGATCGGAAAAAAATTGAGTTGACCAAAAAGTCAACAACCGGTCAAAAACTAAACCGGTCAAATTAAAAAATATATAATTTCAATATTTATTTATATTCAATGCTATATTTTTAATCTCTTTTCTAGCTTTAATATTTATTTTTATATGAAATTGAATAATTTGTTAATTTTCAAATAAAAAAATAAAATTTCGGTTGAAAATTGTATTAAAAAATAATTTTTATAATACAATTGCCCTTAGGTTATTATGGCAATGGGTGAAAAAGTAAAAAAAAAATTGCTAGGACAAATATTGTTCATGTGAAGAATAACCGTTTTTACTTACCTTTACTCTTTGCCATGACAAATGAAATTGCTCTAAGATCAACAAAATTCAATACCCAGCACCTAAAGTTACAATTCCCATATCTCGCATGGACCATTTTTGACTTATTGGTATATATCATAGAAGAATTTGAATTAATATAATTTTTATTTCACAAATAGGTCCAAAGCTTGAAGACGCAACCTAAAAACCGTTTCCTAGGTTCTATGGCCCGATCGAAGCTTGCTTTTATTTTTGTCAGTTAGTTACTATTATTATTTTCCACTTTTAAAAGATCTAAAAACTATATATATATTGTAAATCCAAAGGTAGGTTTCCGTTTGCAAGTGGGTGAGGAAAGTGTGCCCGCACTTTGCATCTGAGTTTGACCCTTCCCGTATATTATAGAATAGTTCAGAATATCATTTTTGTAAAATAATAATAATAATAACATATAGAGGTTTCTGTTTTTATTGCATAAATTTCTTTTAGTATATATTTATCAATAGTTTCATGCTTTACCATATTTTTTTTATCTATATATATAAAGCAAAAGGCAGAGAATGGTAAAACATTCAAAATACCAGAAAATGCCCTTGGTTAATGCAAACATTAAGAATTGAAATTATTAATTAAATAAGGATAATATGGTAAATTCACACATTTTTCATATTAAAAAAATTTAAAATTAAAAGAAAAATAAGATAATAGATCATCTTTTTATGGAATACAACTACCCATTATCTTTTTTTATTGTAAAATATTTTTAAATTTTTTAAAAAAAAAGCCTCTTGCAGGCGCAGAAGCGCTTGCGGAGAGGCTAGTATCAATAATGATAGGAACATAAATTTGAGTCCCAAATGAGATGGCATTAGCCATATCATCAGATTTTCAATTATATTTTACACATGTGCTGAGCATCAATTTATTTATTTTGACACAAAAATTTAAAAACTAAATTATGAGTTAACCTAAAAGCCACCACTTCAGAACACTCGTGTTTTATCACCACCAATCCTCCCTGCCTTCCTCCCACTGCGTTGCTCCTCACCACTCTAGAGTCTAAACCACCAGATATCCAAATTAATCATGAAACGAATACGAGGACAACATTGGATCATTTAATCCCCATAGCAAAAATGTTCTTTGTTTTATGGGCGAACTGGTGGGCTTTCCAGTTTCAAAAGGCAGGATCCCAAACCTCGAATTATGGCATTGAGTTTCAATGAAATCCTTTCTACAAATCCCATATTTGATGAGTTTACATATCGAAGTTTATTTTGTTGATTATACTCAGGAGCCATAGGATAGTTTAACATTAATTACAAGGTGACTTTTGACTTTGTAAAAATTAGAACAAGAAAATAAATAAATTTGGAGTATCAGTAAGGTGCAGTGCAGGTCAGCTTTGCTCTAGCAATAGTCTAAAACAGAAAAATTGAAATTATTAGAAATAGAAACATAGCTAAATTAGACAACAAAAACAGAAAGAAAACATATATAGCTAATTGAAATTACCAAAGCGTGCTCCCACAACTGATGCATGAAGTCTTCAGAAATATCTTTCTAATTCTCTAATGTTATTGGCACCAATTCCCTTGCTGTGGCACCAAGGAGAGAAGCAAACTTAGCTGCATTTTCCCCATGTGGCTGGCCTCGAGGATTGAATTCAACTAGGAGCTTCTTTCCTTGGTGCCACATCAAGGGAGTTGGTGCTTATAACATTAGATAATTGGAAAGATATTTCTGAAGACTTCATGCATCAGTTATTATATAAATCGTACACCTCAATCCCATTATTCCAAAGCTCTTTTAAATCATCAATTAATGGCTCTAAATATACAGCTATATCATTTCCTGGCTGCTTGGGGCCCGAGATTAATAATGACACTATCATATTATCCTTCAACATGCATAACGAAGGGGAAAGATTGTAAGTAACTAGCATCACCAGCCAACAACTATATCTAAAACTAAGATCACCAAAGGGATTAAACCCATCAGTTGAAAGGGCCAATCTAAGATTGCGTGGATCCGATGCAAAACTAGGATACTTACGATCTATTTGTTCCCACGCAAGTGAATCAACCGGATGTCTCATCTTGCCATCCTGACTTTTATGATTGGAAAAGTAACTGTTTAGCCTTTTCAGGTGATCTAAACATCCTTTTAAGTCTGAGTACTATAGGAAAATAGCGCAAGACCTTAGCAGAGATTCCCTTGTGAATCTTATTAGTGCGCGCATTAGTTTTCCATCTTGAAGCATCACACTTCGAAATGTATCCAAAGGCTCAAGGTCCTTCAAAAATAAACAACAGTCATTTACACATGCATCTATCTTTTCATAACCTAGATCAAATGTCTCTAGTAATTTTTTTTTTTTTTTTTTTTTGAATACAAAGAATTAGGAAGTGTGTTCCCATCTGGCATTATGTCACGTAAAATTTCAAACATATCATTGTAGGCATTTTTCGTTAAACCATGTGTGGGAGCGATTTTCATCCCACAAGAATATTTGCCAAAGATTTCTTTTTCTCCTTCGCTTCTCTTTCTCCCTGGAAAACCAATCGGAGTAAAAGGACCACATTCGGGGGGTGTTGGCCAAAGGCCCTCCGATGCCTAAGTTAGTTCGATTGATTCGCAGAGAAACAATAGCTAAAAAGGGTATAGAGCTCTCGTGGGGAGAACCGGGTGGCCGGAGCCGTGTGTGGTGGTTTTGCTCCTAGGGCATTTGCTTCCAACCATGGTTGTTTGGAAGGTTTCGGTGGATTGGAAAATAGGAGGAACGGATTCCTTGAGTATGCGTTGAGTATAAATTGTGCTCTCAATGAAAGCACCAATTTGTGGGAGCAATTTTCATCCCACGAGAATATTCGTCTAAGATTCCGTATTCCTCTTCGTTGACTTTTTCTCCCTGCAAAATAAATTGGAATAAGAGGACCACACCCGGGGGGGTGTTGGCCAAAGGCCCTTTGATGCCTAAGTTAGTTCAAGTGTTTGTAGGAAAACAATAGCTAACTAAAATGGTACAAAGATGTATGTATGGTGTGAATCGGGTGGCCGGAGCAGTGTGTGGTGGCCAGAGCCTTGTGTAATAGGGAGAAAGAATTGTGGCGGCTAGGATTTGTGAGATAGAAATTCGGCAGTATTTTGAAACAGAAGTTTAGACATAGGTTTAGAATTACCTTAAGCCTTGGTGTAGCCATGTATTTATAGGAGCCTCGGAGGCTAGGGTTTCAGAAGAATAATTCCACAGATGGAAAGGAATTATTCTTCCCCAATTTGGAGAGATTGATGTAATTAGGGTAAGAATCGAATAATTGCCAATTGAATCAGATAACTCCCAATTAGGCCAAATAATCCCCAAATGAAAGGAAATATTTGACCTAGGGTTTGGCTAAAATTCGGTTCCCACACCATGCATAGCTTTAAACTTGTACAAGACAACAACTACAGACATCTTCATGTACTTCATATAACCAGGAAATAATGCAATTTCAGCATCTTCTAACAAACTTGTAAAACTTGGCTATTCTCTTTTATGTGTTGGTTCCACAACACCATCATCTTGGAAATAAGCATCTCTATACATTCTATACATATCAAGCATTTCTACGTCTTCATTGGCAACCAAGGGTGATAGTGAGGCTGATTTTAAGTGGATCCATAAAACTAGAACCCAAATTCAATAATAAAAAAATCAGAAATCGGTGTAGAATCTTGGATTCTATAATAAAATTATACATATAGAATCCAAATTCAATCTATTAAAAACAAACTTTCACATTGAATCCACAATAAAAGCAAGCAAATGATATCTAGAACTGAACAAAAACCCAGTATCAAACATAGAGGTTAGGGATTTAGAAAATAGAACCTTAGGAACTGTCACTGAGAATTCAGCTTTGCTCGAGCAATAGTCTTCTAGTAAATAAGGAACTGGAGTTCTTGATTAACTGTGAGAGAGAATCCAGAAATTGTGAGAGAGGGAGATGGAGAGAGAAGTGGAGCAATAGTCTTTCAACTTTGCTCGAACGTTCACATCTGAATGAAAAATAAAATGAGGGAATTTTTTTTTAAAATGTTATATTTTTAGCGAATTGCAAATATATTGGGGGGTTTCGGCAAAAAAATAAAATTTGAATTACAAATGGCTTACTCAGTCGCACGTCGTAATATATATATATATATATATGTTGGGGTCTTTTTCCGTCGAAAGGCTTGTCCGGTGTTGTGAAATTATTGCAAGCGCACAATTCGCACAAGTAATATAGAAATAAGTAGAGTATCGTTCCCACGAAGACTGTAATTTCCTATTAATTACCAATTATGATTAATTCAAAAGTTTATCTGAACAATTGATTAAGAAGATTGATTGATTTAAGTAACCTAAAACAATTATGAAAAATAGCAATTTAATTAATGATAGAAAATTAAGATGATGAGACACTAGAGCATCCGATTTCACCATAACCAATTCCACTTAATTCTTATAGCCAATTAACCCTAATTACTATCCATGTTGACAGTTGGTTTCTCCTAATTCATTCGATATCCCCTCTCGGGCTCAACCAAAAGTATTCTTAATTAACAACCCATTCTCTCTCGAGCAACAGATTTAGAAAATCAAGAACCCATTAAGTTCTATGAGAACCTGCAAGAAAACTGCATGAGTCATGTTAGTCCCTCTCGGGCACTCATTCAAGTCATGGTATTTGTTACAAGAAGCAAACACCAAACATCTCCTCTCGGTCTCCGCTTGGATCATCAATTAAATATTAGCTAGATATTTAAATCATTAAGAACAGTAACAAATACTCAACATGGGATAATAATCAGGAATTAATATAACTATAAAAATTAAGTATTCATGGTTAGGCTACATCGTAGCCCTAGCAAGGGAAATTAGTTCATGACAAAAGAAAATATAAACAAGAGAATTATTGTCATAAAACCGCTTTGGCAGATGGATTTGATCTTCGGAGTCTCCACAGGAACACCTTCGAAAGCTCCTCAAGTAGTGCAGCAGCAAATCCTTGGCTCTCGCTGATGTTTCTTTGGGTGTATGAAAGTTGGTGGAAAAGTATGGTATATGGGAGGATGGTCTGAAGAGATCCTTAGGGTGATCTTCTATAGTGTAAAACAACTAAACCCTACTCTTAAAAGGTCTGGAAAAACTCTCCTAAAGCAAAACAAAATCCCAAACAATTAAGGAAACAAATTAGGAAAGAATCCTTCTTTGACTTGGAAACACGTCAGCCAACTTGCACGTACACTTTGGGGTCATTCCACTTCCTAGAAAATTCTGGAAAAATATGAGAAACGTAGCTTTATGTCTAAGCTTTCCAGGCATATATTACACGCCACTAGGAAAAATCGGAAAGGTCTTCAAATCTTCAATCTTCCACAGCAGTGCAGTTTTGACGGAATTTCAACTTAGGCTGTCTTGACTTGCAAGTCTGGAGCATTTGGCTTGGTAGAAAATTATGAAACTTTGATACAATGATCTTCAATGTCTTAGCTTTCTTCTCCAATTGGTCTTGCGCTAAAATTCATTTGAAAAGTCGATTTTCAGTCGAAATCCTTCCAAGAGTGCAGAATAGCTGAAAATAAGGAAAGTAAGGTAATAATGCTATTTTAAATTAACTTTCCCTACAAAAACCAAATAAAAGAGATATAAAAATATAGTAAATAATGCACTTATCATCCGGGCTTGTTGATTCTTGGACCACCATAGAGTGGTGAATCAAGTCTTCATTACTCCTTTTTCTGAGTTAGCGAAAACTAGGCCCAAAGCATCTCGAATGAGAAGCAAGTCCTAGGGGAGTACTCTGTTGTTCTTCCAGCGGCTGCATGTTTTGTGTTGACGTTTCCGGCTGCTCTGAAAATGGGTGAAGATGATTTGCTGATGTTGAACTGAGATTATATGAGCTTGGCATGAGATCTTGGAGTGTGGAAGTTAAAGACCCAAAAGTTTAGCAAATGAGAATGCTTGTGCTTGGCTTAGTGTTTGATATGCTTGAGTTTGAGTGTTGAGAATTTGTTGTTTGAAGCTATGACTATGGTGATTTAAGAGTTTCAAGAGAATGAGAATAGAAGGAAAAGCTTGATGCTTGAAGGATATGGTGTTTATAGCTTGGAAGAGTATGAGGATGAAGGAAAAGCTTGGAGTTATGCTTAGTGAGGCTTTATAGGAAATATGAAGGATTTTAAGGCTAAGAAAGTAGGAGAAATTGCAATGATGGCTGCTGGGATGCTTACAACAGCTAAGAGAATGGGTCGATGGTCACCGGGATGCTTGCAGCAGCCAACAGATGGAGGTTAATGGCTGAGGAATAACTGTGATAGTTGCTAGAATGTTTGTAGCAGCTAAAGGAAGGTGCTCTGATGGTTTCTGGGGTGTTTGCAACATCTAAGAAAAGGGTAATGGCTATTGGGATGCTTGCAGCAGCTAAAGTATGGAGGGGTTCTCATGGTTGCTGAGAGGTTTCTAGCCACTAAGAGAAGTTGGTTTTGCCTGGGCAATGCGTCCCAATTTATAGAAGGTGAAGGCTCTCTTTGGTTTCCAATAGGTAAAAGGAAGTGTTGGAGCTAGTATATTTCCAACAGGTAAAATGGAGCATTGGGACATTCTTATTTCCAACAAGTAAAGCTAAGCATTGGACAGTGACTATTTCCTATGGGTAAAAGGATGTGTTGAAATTGGCTTGTTTCCAACGGGTAATATGGAGCATTAGGACATTCTTATTTCCAGTAAGTAAAACTAGGCATTAGAAAATGACTATTTCCTGTGGGTAAAAGGAAGAGCTTGAAGAATATCTCATTTGCTCATCCACATTAGAGAACTCCAAGTAATGGACTTGGACTTTGGTACTCCCAAGTAGCTAGCCCAAAGTCTCCATTATCCAAGAGCTTCTGTGGACCTCTGTAACCCTCCACATCACAATCCCTCATGCAAGCCTCATAAACCATATGACTTTGGTTCATGCGAGCTTGGTAGGTGATTGGCATAGGAAAAATGTATTAGCGTGGCATAGAGTTATTTGGCATGTGTTTGGAATGCTTGGGCATGTATTACAATGACTTGGGCTTTTGTGACCGAGCCTAGTGACGTATCATAATTAAAGGAATAGGTTTTTGGCATGACATGGATGCTATTAGAATTTGTATAAAAGCTTGCGTACATATTTATTTTGTCAAATTAATTTCCGAAAATATAATTGGAATTAATACGTGACCAATTTATCCCCTATTCCGTACGTCATATTGGGCTTTAAATGCTTTTGGGCTTGTCGTGACTTTTTGGGCCTCAACAATATATAATTTGCATTCACAGTGTATTTACAATAATGCCGTTAAAAGACACATAAATTATCCTTTTAAGGCATTTTTCATTTGCCTTAAATATAAGTTATTAATGACACACTTTACTATCTTTTTAAGGCGTTCTTTGTCATATGCCGTAAATATCAGTTATTAACGATAAGGAGCTTGGTTACATGCCCGTGGTGCATACATAAACCTCATCTCACCTTTCCTAATTGTCGGCCCAGCTCCCTAATGTCAAACCCCGATCCCATCCAAAGTAGCCTCAACCGCCACCTTCTAAATTGTTAATGCCACTAGCCGCACATCTGGTCATAGCCTCCCTGAACTCTGGAACTTGCTTCGGCCATAGGGCAACATCTTGGGGATCAATTGATTTTCCTTCAAAAATCGCCTCATTCCTACACTTCCAAATCCTCCATAGGCCAAAAGCCAGCCACTGTATAAGTTCCCCTGCATGTTCAAAGCTCCGGTTTTTAGAAATATACCCTAAAGCCATAAAGGAAAATAGTTACAAAATTGTAGAGGTAAATCCAGTTTGATGTCTGCTACATCAAAGTGAGGCTTCTTTCGTTTCATAGCGTTCACTGATGATTACTATCGCTTGGACTATGTGTATCTCATAAAACACACATCCATATATTTTGAAATAATTTTAGTATTCAAGAATGTATAAAAGAGAAGCATATTGACAACAAGCACTACTACAAAAAACACTTTGCGTGACGAATGATTTTTGGTCGCGCAAAGGAAAATTTCGCCGCGCAAAGTTTGCACATCGGCGAAAATTCTTCGTCGCACAAAGACATTTTGCGCGACGAAGGATAACAACTTGTGCGATGAACCATGACGATTTTGCGCGACGAAAATAATAACTTTGCGCGACGAATCCTGAAAACTTTGCGCGACGGACAATAACAACTTTGCGCGACGAATATTAATACTTTACGCGACGAATATTATATACTTTGCGCGACGAATAATATCTACTTTGCACGACGAAAGTTAATGTCGCGCAAGTGTACTTTGCGCGACGAATGTTAACGTCGCGCAAAGGTTTGCGCGACGAAATATTCATTTTTTTTTTATTTTTTTATTTTTGTCGCGCAAGGTTTTTGACATTTTTTATTATTATTTCTCTTATATCAATTTCATTATATTAATTTTTTAAAATTTAATTTAATTGTATGATTTTATTTTTCTTAATTACTTTAATTTAAATTGACATATTCAAAATAAAATTACATAAGAAAAATAGTGGTCAAATTATCCAATATACATAATATTCAAAATGTACACTTAAATTAACAAGGTACAATAATAATATCTACAAGCCTCTTATATCAAATCCTCAACTTCAGCCATCAAAGCCTCAACAATTCCCTACAAAAAAAAAAAAACAAATATTGTCAAATAACAAAACAATAACATAAAATAATGACAAATAATTGGCATAAACTCAAAACTAACTCCAAAAACACATATTAATGAAAAAAATTTAAAATTTACAGAGAAGTGAGTGTGAGAGAATTAGAGAAGATAGTGAGAGAGAGAGAGAGATGAGAGAGTGAGTGAGAGTGAGAGATGATGAAAAGAGATATGAGAGAGTGAGTGAGAGTGAGAGATGATGAAAAGAGAGATGAGAGAGTGAGTGAGAGAGAGAGAGATAGTGAAGAGAGAGATGAGAGATTAAGTGAGAGGAGTGAGTGAGAGAAATGGTAGGATTTGGGGAGTGGGAAAGAGAGAAATGGTAGGATTTAGAAGACATTGAGAAAATGGTGGAGGAGTTATTTTGCTTTTAAAGAACGTATCACTTTACGCTACAAAACAATATATTGGTCTCGCAAAGTGTTTTAAAAAAAATTTAAATGCCCGCCAAATTTTTTCAGTTTTGCGCGACGAATTTCTGGTCGCCCAAACTTTTGTGCAACCAAAATATTCCCGTGTCCCATTTTTGGTGCCTGCCTAATTTTTAGAGTATACTTTGCACGACGAATATTTATATATTGGTCGCGCAAAGTCGAAATTTTTTTTTAACAATCCCATTTTTGGTGCCCGCCAAAATTTTAGAATATATACTTTGCGCGACGAATAATTATATATTGGTCGCGCAAAGTCGAAATTTTTTTTTAATTTTAAAAATCCCATTTTTGGTGCCCGCCAAATTTTTAGAGTACACTTTGCGCGACGAATAATTATATATTGGTCGTGCAAAGTTGAAATTTTTTATTTATTTTAAAAATCTCATTTTTGGTGCCCGCCAAATTTTTAGAGTATACTTTGCGCGACGAATATTTATATATTGGTCGCGCAAAGTCGAAATTTTTTTATAAAAAAAAATCCCATTTTTGGTACACGCCCAAATTTTGAGAACATACTTTGCGCGACGAAATACCAATTGGTCGCGCAAAGTCTTAAAAAATATTTAAAGCTAGTAATAAATACATATACTATTCAATTTCTTAAGTGTTATACGTACAAAATAAATAAATTTAAAGCTACTCAACGATCCAACAGTCAAACTTGTTTGTTTATACTTCGAGATCAAATACACCAAAATTCAGAAAAAATAAACATTAAGAGATCAATTAATGGGACAAAACATTTCGACGGTTATAAACAAAAATTCATGATTTAACGGTTATTTCAACCCTGATTTTGATGATTTTTTACAGCTACACTCCTTGATGCTATATGAGTACAATGACTGCATTCGATCGTCAATTTAAAATATTTACACTAGTAGATACCACAAAATCATATGTTATATTTAATAAAAGTATAAATAAACACTTATTTGTTAGTGAATATATTGTTTTCATGGCATACGCATTCTACGAAACTAGTTTCAACGATCCAACCGTCAAATTTGTTTGTTTACACTTCGAGATCATATACACCAAAAATCGGAAAAAATAAACATTCAGAGATTAAGTAATAGGACAAAACTTTTCGACGGTTATAAACGAAAAATCACGATTTAACGGTTATTTCAACTCTGATTTTGATGATTTTTTACAGCTACACTCCTTGACCCTATATGAATACAATGATTGCATTTGATCTTCAATTTAAAATATTTACACTAGTAGCTTATGTTATATTTAATAAAAGTATAAATAAACTCTTATTTGTTAGTGAATATATTGTTTTCATGGCATACGCATTCTACGAAACTAGTTTCAACGATCCAACCGTCAAATTTGTTTGTTTACACTTCGAGATCATATACGCCAAAAATCGGAAAAAATAAACATTCATAGATTAAGTAATAGGACAAAACTTTTCGACGGTTATAAATGAAAACTCACGATTTAACGGTTATTTCAACTCTGATTTTGATGATTTTTTACAGCTACACTCCTTGACCCTATATGAATACAATGAACCACTTCGATCGTCAATTTAAAATATTTACACTAGTGGATACCACAAAATCTTATGTTATATTTAACATTATATAAACTCTTAATTGTTAGTGAATATATTGTTTTAATAGCATATGTATTTTATGAAACCAGTTTCAACGATCCAACCATCAAACTTGTTTGTTTATACTTCGAGATCGTATACCCCAAAAATCGGAAAAAATAAACATTCAGAGATCACGTAAAGGGACAAAACTTTTTGATGGTTATAAACAAAAATCACGATTAAACGGTTATTTTAACTCCGATTTTGATGATTTTTTTATAGCTACACTCCTTGACCCTATATGAATACAATGACTCAATTTGATCTTCAATTGAAAATATTTACACTAGTGGATACTACAAAATCTTATATTGTATTTAATGAAAGTTTATAAACTTTTAATTGTTAGTGAATATATTGTTTTGATGGCATACGCATTCTACGAAACTAGTTTCAACGATCCAACCGTCAAACTTGTTTGTTTATACTTCGAGATCATATACACCAAAAATCGGAAAAAAGAAACATTCAGAGATCAAGTAATAGGACAAAACTTTTCGACGGTTATAAACGAAAAATCATGATTTAATGGTTATTTCAATTTCGATTTTGATGATTTTTTACAGCTACATTCCTTGACCCTATATGAATACAATGAACCAATTTGATCGAATTTAAAATATATATTTTCTAACAAAAACCCAATCCGAACTACAATAAAATACTTTTCTAACAAAATAATTTTGTTTTTTTATTTATTTTAGTATAGACTTTGGAGGACGAAGATTATTATTTCGTCACACAAAAGTCATCCAAAATTTTTTTAATTTTTTTTAAAATTTTAGTAAAGACTTTGCGAGACGAAGATTATTATTTCGTTGCGCAAAGGCATCCAAAAATTTTAAAAAATAATTTTTTATTTCTTTATTTTTGTAAATACTTTGCGAGACGAATCACTATTTGTCGCGCAAAACTCTGTGCACCGAATTCTATTATTCGTCGCGCAAAGTTACTTTTCGCGACGATTTGTTTTTCGTTGCGCAAAATTGAGTCGCATAAGACTTTGAGCGACGATGATTTGTATTGACGAATTTTGTTTCATCACGCAAAGTTTGGTCGCGCAAGGGGTTTTTTTTTAGTAGTGAAGTATTAAAACCTAAATGTATCCTTCTTCTAGATTCTCGGTTGGACATCATTTTTCCCTTCTTCTAGAATCCATCTTAGGATATATGTTTTGTGTGCCCTTCCTTCTTGTCTCCCTGGTCCTCATCTCATGATCATGAATTTTCTCCATCCCCAATATAAATTCTTGAAGTCTTATGGTGTCACTTTATCTGGTGTCCACTAGGCCTTGGCTCAACTGATGAGGGGCAAAGTGGGATTAGGTAGGCCTTTAGTTTTGAAGTCTTAAAATTAGAACAAGTATCAGTCAATAAGATTACTTAACTTTCCTTGATGACCAAAATTGTTTGAACTTTGGCTGGCATACCAGTCTAAGATTTTAGTATTGATACAAGACAAACTCCTTTCTTTCTAAATTGATTATTTTACTCTTCAATAGAAAGTGATTTTAACCTGCAAACCAACACCCTAGCGAAATTAGAGAATATTTTCTTTTATGCCCATCACATGTAGGTGTAATTTTGCACAACTTTTACGATCCTTCTCGTGCACAACTTATGAAATTCCCCACCCATGATAGGAATCAAACAAGTTTGTTGTGGCAGATAACCTGTAAAACAGACAAGATGAAGTTTTTGTGCAGAAACGAACATGCTTCTAATGGTTTCTTTGATGAGAATGAGAATTCATCTTCTAACCTTCTAGATAGATTGTTTGCTGATGTAAGAATTTAATGCCTATATGGCGTTGACATTTACGCGAAAATGGGTTTAATTATATGTATGATCTGCAGTACGTAGAAGATCCAATTTCTTGTAGAACGTATTGTTAGTGGCAAGGATTATAATTTGAAGAATGTGTTTAGAGTTACTGTTAGACTTGGTACCTATGTAATGTATTTTAAGTTTTTGTTGTTAATTTCAACGTCCAATACTTATCCAGTGGCATAAAACATGTGTATCTTTCTTATTAAACTACTTGAGAATTGAGATCAAGTTGTAATTCATAAATGGAAAATTTAGTGCACAATAGAAACTTGTTACATACATTCCAAAGGGATCGATACAGAAGAAATTAAGCAAAAACTAATGCCATATTTAAACAAGAAGCACAGATACTTCAATTCCTTCAGGATTTGTCTGAGTCTTGTGAAGAATCAGAACTTGAGGAGGGGTATCCGATTCCTTGGCGATTATTAGGAAACACACAGAAAACAGTACTGGCAATTACACCGATGACAGGAGGCAACACCTGCAGCAAAACCTTCTCAGTGGACTCAAACCCTGGATAGAAGCACCTGACAGTGTTGGTGTCCAAAAGTGATAGAACTGCAAACACAATCAAGGAAAAGAAGGCATGCACAAAGTCCCCAAACCTAAGCTTATAAGCAGACAAGTCCACGGAGTTGGAATTTGTTGAGGGCCAAAGACCCTTAGCTGTTGCAACCCCATAGTGGGTTTTTCCATCACTGCCGGTGTAACTATCAGTGAAGGAAGCAAAACAGCAAGAGAAACCGGAAATGGCGATGAGAATGGCGCTTAGGAATTTGTTGACGGTGGCGCAGTGACCAGTGTTGGACAAGACAGGGTTGAGGAACTGGAACAAGAAGACGGTGCCGGTGGGGAGGAGCTTGATGAGGTTGCCTGCTGCTTTGAATGTTCTGTCTTTGACAGTTTTCTTTTGGGTTGTTAACAATGACACTGTATTGGAGGAAGTGCTAGTAGAACCCCCCATTTGGGAATTAATGTGTTCTTGAGGGAGTAATTGGAAGTGTTCTTTGTGTTGTGTTGTGGTTCTTTGATAAAAAATATGTCGTATATATATTTATAGAGAAAGTGAGGGAGTTGGTTTGTTTATGTGATGAAAGAGAGTACTTGCTTTCACGTTAATTGAAAAATGGTTTTGTCGTGTTGATTTACAAAGGTGTCGTTTACTTTTAGAAAGGGCGGACTTTGTTTCTAATTCAAGCTTAGAGAAACATAACATATTGTTGAATTTGCTGGTACTCCAAAGAAGATTAGGATAAAGGATCCGGATCCTCTGCTTGAATTTTCTCCATATCGACACATTAACAACCCAATTTCAATATATAATATCTAATTCTCCCCCTATGCCTTTCAATTTTGTAAGCAAGATTTTTTTTAAAGTTCTTGTGGATGGGACAGTCATTGTGAATGAGTCATCAGAAAGGCCCATCCATCCACCATTCCAACTACCGAAGTCAGAGAAAGGCACAGACCAACACAACAAAGTTGTTCAAAACAACACTGTTCTGAGATGGTGCGGCTTCCTATGAATGAAGGAGCAGGGATTGACGACGAAGAGGGAAACAGGTCGGGGAAGATGGAATAACGGCTGTGGGAGAAGTTTTGGTCTGATAGTTTTTGTACATAAGTTGTCTGGGTGAAGAACAAAGAACTGCGAGAGTAGAAAAAAGATTGAATTAGTTTTCAATTTTCGGGTATTTTCTCAATGCTAAACCTAATCTTTCTCAATGCTTCTGTTAGTTCCAATCCTCTGTTAGTTTCAATGCTTCTCTTACTAAAAATGTTTTTAATGTTTTGGGAGACCAAACTGCAAGTGCTAATACTTCCATCCAATGTATTTGTGTACATGATCATTATTCCTACTTTGTAACTCACGATAAAAAGGAACAACAAAGGTAGTCCAAATTGTGCATGCCAAGCAATGTTTTGAAAGGCGAGGAGTAAGGGCAAAGCGTTTTTATTCTCGCTATGTGAGGCATAAGTCTTGAAGCATTGAAACGTAAGCCTTTCAAATATTAATTTATTTTAATAAAAAAAATTGATAAATAATACAATACACAATTAAATTTTACTACTAATTATTATTGAACCCTAATACTGTATTAAGTATAATCATATATAAGTACTAATGGTCTCATTCATGCATAATAATCAATCCCTAAATTTAAAATATTTATTCAACATCAAAACAAAAACACAATTCAGTTCATATATTAGGGTTATACTATAAATATAAATAAATAAATATATATATATATATATATAGAGAGAGAGAGAGAGAAAGAGAGAGAGAGAGAGAGAGAGAGAGAGAGAGAGGTCCATGTTAATATATTAATTTAGAAAAAATAAATAAATAAATAAAAGGGTAAGTAGTGGTGTTTCAGTGGAGGCGTTAAGCATGTTGTTTGTTAAAAACAAAAACTCATGATTTAAAAATAATAAAAAAGGCATGCTGAACGTGAGTTTGTTTAAGTAACCTCAGTACTAAAAGTGGGTTTCATCAACTATATGAAACGAAGTCGTTTCATTACCAACGTACCCTAAAAAAAATACACCAAGTCATCTTCTTCCTTTGGCAGTTGCTTGCAGAACAGCGGCCCTTCGTCCACCTCACCACGCCTTGCCACACCTCTCCAAGCTTCACGACACTAAACATACAACCTGCTAAATAGATGAATGCTTCAAGCGATTTTCTTCCGCCTCACTCCGATGTGCTCTCCGACATGCACTTAGGCATGCCTTTGAAAACAATGATTCCAGGTATCAAATATAATATGAATGAATGATGGAAGATCAAGTCCAAAGAAGTAGATAGTACAAGTGGTGGTGATGCATGCATGTGAAATTAATTTTTTTATGGAAGTTAGTACATGTGATGATGAAGATTAGGTTGATCTGATTGATTTTATATTGTCACATTAATTATCTTTTATTTTTTTTAATTTATAATAATTTCTTCTCCTTAAAAATAGACACACAAGTCTTCTTTTCAAATAGACTAATCTACGGTTTAAGGTAACCTCTCTCTCTGTGCATAAAAAATAAATAAAATGTATAATAAGTCCCGTGTAGCGTACGTGATTTGAAAAAAGCATCTCGTATATGTGGAAGCGTGTATAAGGAGATTAGTATATTTGGAATAAATTGTACTTGGAAACTTAATAATGGTATACATTTACTCTTAGTCTTTATTAAATTGTCTTTAATAATGCATGTATAATTTGTCTGACATATCACTCACTCACTTTCTCTAATGACGCCGTAAAATAAGAATAATGTTACTCTTACCACATTTTGTATACCACATTTCCATACCACATGATATGGCACCTTTCTTGGATATTCTACCTCATTTAATTTCATTTTAAGTTATCTTATTTTTTATTCATTTCGGTTAATATATTTAATAATTATAAATAATAATAAACTTTGTCAGATTTCTCATATTCTTGCGTCCTCCTCCTCCACCACTCTTCGTCTCCCCCAATCAATTTCCTCCTCCCTCTTGAAAGTCCCTCTAAGCCCTAAACCCTTCATCCTCCCTCTCCCTCGTCCGTAATTTCCAGAACAAATGGAAAAAACATCACAAAAGATACAAAAAAAGTAAATTAAAAAAAAATATACAGCAGGATCAATGCAATTAATAGGAAAAAGACCAATCATCGTAGATATATCTGAGAACTTTCAGCCATGAACAATGGCCCATAACCCTTAACATGATATAGACATTTTTCTTCCTTTCGACTCCATTAATTTTCAATGAAACAATTAGATAAAATCATTCTTTATAAAAGTAAAGGAAAGAAAAGATGATTTGCAAGAAATACAATAAGAATCAACTAAAAGAATGGAGAATGGAGAATGGCTGGAAGGGCAAGAAGGGAGGAGGCTGCCGCGGTGGGAGCAAGAGCGGAACCAGGAATTTTTCTCTGGGTGGGCAAGCTAAATTTTTTAGCTTAAAATTTAATTTTTTTTAATTTAAAAAAAAAATCTTACTAGGGTTTTTAATTTAATTTTTTTTACTAGGGTTTTTAATTAAAAAATTAAAAAACGTAAAATGAAATTAAATGATGTGGCATGTCTAAGTAAGGTGCCACATCATATGGTATGGAAATGTGATATACAAAATGTGGTAAGAGTAGCATTACTCGTAAAATAATTATCACAAAATTGGATGATTAATGCATGTAATTAGCATGCATAACATATGTTATTTAGTAGCTTTGAATCATGAGCTGAACCCTCCCACCCACTAAGAACGTACATGAATTCCAAATCAAAGTTACAAGCTGCTAATACATTTTGTGATATCTTTCCATAACGATTACGATAACTGCTTACATCTCGTCCTCTCCCCGTTGCCGGAATACGTGTACCATCAATAGCTCCGATGCAATCCTAAAATTATTCATATATCACAATAACCATATTATGAAAAATACATATTATAATTAGATAATTATCACATACCTTGAAATAAGGGTAAAACCTTGTGCTTTCCCTTATTAGACTTGGGTGGGACTAGCAAAGAACAAATTATTCATTATTAATATATTGCAAATAATATATTGTACTAAACTAGTAAGCTATTAATATATTTAAAAGATTATGAACTAAGCTCACCTTCAAGTAATCTTTCCATACTTCATTACTAGCAGTGAACGTCTTTGCAATTGGGTCCCACCCAAAGCCAGAGTTGTTATGCATAAGCGTAGACATCTTGTTATATTACTTCTTAAACCACTTCATTCGGCTCAAGTAATTATTATAAGTTTTTGGGAACCTAATTTTAGCATTAAGACGAGGAAGTATCAGTCTTTCTACATTTTGCTTGCTAAGTGACCCATTAGCATCACACAATCCACTATTGATAGCATCCACCAAGAGGTGCAACAACTCATTGGTATTGTGCATGGTCCAAGATTCATAGTTCTCTTTCTCTTTGCCCTTTCCTTTGTTATTTCCTTGTTGTGAATCCCCCATTAAATTACTACTATAACATATGTAAGAAATTTATTAGTTATTTCACAAGAATACATATCATACCAAACAAGAAAAGAAAAGAAAAGAATTTCACTCATGTTTCCTATTTTCTATTTTCTTTCTAATTGTCCATGTGTATGTCGGGTGTTATATTCCTAAACGAAAACTATTGTTTTCAATTTATTTCTAATTGTCCATAAACTAATCACTACAACAATAATAAGCATATGAATTTCAACTAGCTGCTACAATAATAAGCATATGTTGGTCTGGATGAAGGATGATAAAATACACCCCCCTAAAACTCGAAATAAAAATAAAAGACAATCTTGTTGGTCTGCTACAATAATAAGCATATGTTACTGTTGAGCTGAAAAATACTAACATATGTTGGCAATCCCTGTGGGGGTTAATCTTTGAATTGGAAAATACTGATTTCCTAGAAACTCATGTATTTGTCGATGAGAGTATCAAACTACTGTATTGGTCTGGTCATTCTTGAGTGCTATTATAAAGTCATTGAAGAAATACGAATTCTACTATATTGGACCAGACCTGTTTTGTTCATGCAATAGGTAGCAACAATTGTTGCGAGACACAGACCTGCGAAGCAATGAAAAGATAGCAGCAACCCACGAAGGGCCATAGACACAGATCATATACAAACATGGCATATAACAAACATATAGACAATAAACGCAAGAAGACATAGCACGAGAAGGAGGCAATACCTTGTTGAAGAGCTGTTTGTCTTCTCTAGCAGACAAAAAAAAATCTCACGTGAAAAGTCTGATGGGTTAGGGTGGGATTTTTTATAGGGTTTGGTAGTTATACCTCCCACTAAAAAGTCACACCAATTCCCTATTTAAAAAAAATCATTCGAAATTAGCAAGTTTTTGAATACCAAAAGACTTTTTGTTACTTGTTTAAAGTCTTGATTGAATACCACTAGATTTGGACACCCTCTTTAAAAAATCCTAATAGTCCTGATTGAATACCACAAGACTTATTTAGATTATTTAAAAGTCTTAATTGAATACCACAAGACTTATTTATCCCAAAATAGTCTTTTAAAATCCTAATTGAATACACCCCCTAAGTGAATTGTGTATATGACAATCTACTTTTCAACGAACTCTTCTTATCCACAACAAACGTGCAATGTGAACCGCTCATAATTATATAAGAGGTTTGATTCATTCCAGATACAATACGAATGCATATGGGTATATTATAAACCATGCAAGTTGCTAGTCACATCAGTCCACTAATCAACTGTACAAATATGAAGAATAGTACAAATGAATACAAACTTATTAATGAATTATGTCACAAATCAACATTTATACACGTTCGCAATTGTAATTTATCAATCGGCGTGCGGGCGATGAGAAAATTATAAGTAGGAATGCCCCCTAGCCTAGGGCAACATACTCACAAGAGGTAGGACCCTTCCATTTGGTGTCACATCAGTTCACCACTAGTGAGTTTCTTACCTCCTACAATAACTCTACCCGAGGCTTGTTGACAATTGCCTACCCACGCTCCGACGACTTTCCTTACATTCCTCCTAATATAGCATATGGAGTGATGTATATATATTATCTACTAGCAATAAATACATTTTGAAATGTTGACAAACCATGCCATGACAACAAGTCCGAGATATTTCAAGGAAATTAAACTCATTTGTTTGGGCAAGCAATTAAACAACACATATCGATGTTGCACATGTTTGGACTTACAATATCATGAGTTGGTGGTATGGAGGCAGTTTTCTTTTTTCGGGTCAATGATGTACATGATATAGACACTTAGAGCATATTCATAATCTCAAGAAGAATAATTTTCAAACAACCGGAATGTCATTGTGACGGTATTTCAAATCAATCAAGTACTATCATTGTGAAAAGTTAAATTAAGTAACTTTGTACTTTTTCGGCAGTGCATGAATAGTGCTCGACCAATATTCTTGTTAATTGGACTTGCAACATTCAAACATTATGGGTTTTGGAGTAAGCCGGAAGCCAAATTTTAATTCCGTTATAAACAACTTTCTTTTGCTTGCTTGCTTGGAACTTTAGGCCCATAGGGGGAGTTGCTAAATTTGGCATATTTCTCTCAATTATAATCAAACCACATGAAATGAGCAGATGATGGTTGAGCAAAGCTGTAAAGGTATTGAATACAATGTCAGAACAACAAATATATTTTCTCTTTCGAAAGCATGGGCATGCAATATACCCTGGAGGGTAACGGTTTCGTCATAATTCTGACATTGTATTTATATATATTATATATAAATGGGCTACTGTTGTTCAGGTCTACTTTAGCTACTACGAGTAATTTGGGCTATGTATCCTTTGTTTTTTTGTTTTTTTTTTTGTCTGAGAACATATAATCTCATATCTAGAATTCCAGAATTCTAAGCCTTACATAACAAAATATTGAGCCTGTTTATTCGTAATTAATTAGTTTTGAGTTGGCTGCTCTAATTCTAACGTGATATTGGAGCAAACGATTTATCCATACACTAAGCTTAATACGTGGTTGCATATTGATGATTTACATGCTAGGTTCGTTGAATGCGGGCGATGTGAGAATTGGTTGCACATGTTACAGGTCACCCAAGTTTGTTTGTTTTTTTTTTTTTTTTTTTTTTTTTTTGCATCAATGAAATATTCTATTGAAATGGGAACCCAGTATCAAAAGTTACAATCGTTTGTTACACAAGACTGTCTTGGTATGAACTATGCTTAGGGATTGTCTTGGCTTGGTCTAAGTTGGATAACACACTTATCCTACGTTTGGTGTATGCTTGGACTAGGATTAGATTGTTTTATTTTTCCAATACATATATTATGTACATGAATTGTAACAACCCAGTCCTAAATTAATAGTTAAATATTAAATTATTCAGGAAAAAGACAATTTTACCACGAATAATATTTAAATGAGTTGAGAGTTGACTTTTTATTTGGGGAAGATTAAATAATTAAAATAAGAGGGAATAAGTTTAAATGAGAAAATAAATGGAAAGGTATATAATTAAAAAAAAAGGATTTGAATTAATTAAGGTTTTTGAGAAATTAAAATATTATTTAATATTAAAAGGGGCAAAAAAGATCATTTTAAGTTGGGGAAGGAATTTGGAAATACCGATTGTATTGTTGCTTAGAGCACATCGAAACGAGTCCATAGACACGTAGTGGACTCGAATCGGAGCTGTAACGAAGAAATGGCGATCAAAAGAAGTTCAGTGGCATAATTGTAATTTTAGCGAAAATCAATTTTTAAACATTCGGAAACGCTCTGTCTCTTTCCCCGATGCAGCCCTCACTCTCTCTCTCTTCGATTCTCTCAGTTCCAGCCACAGCAAGGGCCGGAACCGGTACGGTTCGACTCGTCTCGAAGCCACGAACCCGACCCACCTATTTTCCCGGCCGGAAACCTCGGAATTCGCCGGCGATATCGACTGGTTTCTCTGGTTGTTCACAGCGTCGCTACGGCCGACTCCGGCCGCCATCTACGGCAACCAAGGTAAGATTTCTCACCTATTCTTCACACTCTAGCTGCCTGTTGTGTAGGAATTGGATGATAATCGGGTTTAGAAACTCGATTTAGAATTTAGGTTTTGGCCAGATTTCAAAGTGAAATTCCGGCCACTTTCGCTTGTTTTTCTAGGTAGGTCCAAGAACAAAGGTGGCTCCAATCGATGCCTAGAACCCAAGATAGGAAACTTGGCCCTTGATTTTGAGATTTTCCGGCGAGTGGTATCGCTTTGGGCACCCACCTGCTGCCAACGCGTGCGGCGGCGCGTGGGCCAGGTTTTGGACGGCTTAGGGCTCTAGAATGATCCCCTGGTCCTCACAAGTGCGTAGGTACTTTTGGATTTCAATTTGGACAACGTTAGAACCCCGAACGGATCTTGCCTATTATGCGATTTCCGGGTTCGATACGTTTGACCCGTTGGATCATAGTCAATTTTATATATATTGAGCTAGGTAATCCCAGGATCGTATAGGATTCGACGGATCATAAATCGGAGCCCCAGATACTCCGAGAATGTCAACCCTAGGTCTAGGTTTACAATAACCGTACGATTGTACGATCGTGAGTAATCCGACCGTCCGATCGAGACCAAACTCTCGGGACATGTGTCCTAGGTATGTTAGAGCCTTTAGAAATGCGGCTCAGATTGAAGTGTTATCTCTGAGACCTGCAAGAATTGCGGCTCAGATTGAAGAGTTATCTCTGAGACCTGCGAGCATTGCGGCTCGGATAGAAGTGGTATCTCCGAGGCCTACGAGTATTGCGGCTCGAGGGGACTTGGCGTCTCCGAGGCCTGGGAGGATAGAATTGACTGAGCAGGAATGGGGGTACGCCTAGGTAGAGAGAGTTTCAGTTCTGAGATATTCTTTAACTAAAATAAAGGGGGTTCAGTGTATGACATAATTATATTCAGTTTACGAATGATACGAATAATTGGAAGAACTACGTGTGGCTTGATCCCTCGTTAAGGGTACGTAGGCAGCCCAGAGTTAATAGGTGCAGCCGCGAGGTCAAGTAAAATAAAAGGTAGTTCGGCTAAGTTATTATGAAATCTAACATTGTTCTGTGGATGTTCTAAGAAATTGAATTGAATGTTGTCAGTAGAAAGATTTATTCGATTGATTGAGGCCTGAAGCCAGAATGATATGATTCTTGATTTATGGATTTAATTCGTTACATGTTGGCAGTTGGGATATATATAAATATACATGCTTGTTTTATAGGTGGTAATTTTTGGGGAAATGTTTAATTTACAGGGGAGACTGCCGAATTTTCGGCAAAAGTCGCACTTGATTTTCGTTGAATTTTAGTTAGAAGGGCAATTTGGTCAATTGTGCCCGGCAACTGCCAGGTGTCGGACACGCACAGGGTTCGACTCGGATTCCAAAGTGGAATTTGGGTCGGGTCCTGTCATGTATATATGTATTTTATAATATAATATATATATATATATATGTATATTATAAGATATAATATATATGGGTATGTTATAATAATAATATGCATGTATATATGTGTATATATGCATATAATAATATATACATATATGGGTGTGTTATAATAATAATATACATGTATATATTTGTATATTATAATATATATATATATATATATATATATTGTTAAGGATTATGATAACTTAGGAAAATAATGTTAACTTAAAAGATAATTTTTTTTATTAACTCAAAATAGTGAAGCTTGTAAAACTTACAGAATTCCTTGAAAATAGGAGCAATGCCACTCAAGCACTTACACTCACTTCTCTCAAGTGTTGTCTCAGGTTTAGTAATCTTAGAGAACTTTGAAAACTGAAGAAATTAAAAAGCTTGAATATTACAAATGACTCGGGGCTTATCTTATAGGACTCGGCATACATTGGATTCCAAAAAGATGGAATGATGACTCAAAAGAAAGTAACTTCTACTTTGTTAGGGTAACTGCTTTAACTTGGGGTGAAATCACTTTTACTCAGGGGAATCTGCTTTAACATGGAGTGAAACTGCTTTAACTCTGTAACTCTGCTGCTTTAACTTTTTAACTCTTCCTTTCGGCCACTTTAGTTGAAAGGCTAGTCTTCATTTAAATCATATGGGTCTTGACTGTCTGGATAGTCTGCCCATCTGAACTTTGGCATGGCTTGACTTGGCTTTTGACTAGAGGATGACTCAGATCTTGGACTGGCTTCGTCACTATCTTCATCATTCATTTAGGTGACCTGATCAAGGATTTGTTTGGCTAACTCTTTTAACTCTTTCTTAGATCTTCCTTCGATCAGGAGGGAAGAATGAGAACTGCTTGGCGAGGTAACTTTGACTGGCGCCTGGAGGGGCGGAAACTCTGTGTTAACTTGATATATAATTCTGTCAATACCAAACTTATCCCACCATTTGACTGAAAAATGACGAGACAAAATTCTGGCATCCCAATTAACTTGATAATTCCATTTCATAATCCAAGGGACTTTGTACTTAGCTACAAAATGGAGAAGAGTAGGGAAAAACTTGTCTGACTTTTGTAACTTATATTTTTTACCAAAGTAGGTGATTGACATTTGGAGATTAACTGGAATGATTTCCCAAAGGGGGCCATGGATATCCCACCATTGAAGAAACCAGAAAGGAAATTGACTTTTGAACTTGGCATCAAAGTTTATGAACTATGAATGACTAAAATTAGGATGCCGGTGGAAGACGATTGTGTACCAGGCATCAATGTAATCACTATAATTGTAAGTAAGGCCTGACTGAAGGGGTAACTGGTCATAAGGGTTTTTACTCCAATCTTGTGGCTTAAGAATTTGGCGTATGTAGAGGGAATGGAAAAGGCTAACATTGGGGTTATCCTTATCCTTGATTGGCTTAATATCAATTGACTGGGTTTCATAGAGGATGTCTATGTAAAACTTGATTGACTTGGAGGGATGACTCGGGAAATAATGGAGATTGGGAGGGAAGAATTTTTTGACTATTTTGACGGGGTCAGAAAATTCTTCATAGATTGACTCAACTACGAAAAGATTACAATGACTCTTTAAGGTAAATAAGAAAAACACATTGAAAATCTAAATTTAATGCATTATTTCCTTGTAATTGAATTCCAGATTTTGAATTTTGAATTTTTTTCCTTGATAATATTCCTAATATATAGATAAAATACAATTTAATCAATAAAAAGTGTTTTTTTTTTCCCAAAGAAATTTTGTATGGATTTTTATCTCAGTTGAGTTTAAAGATCCATACCAAGATATTATATGAGTTCAATTAGCTGGGTTAGAGGGTATAACTACCTAGACTAGAGGTAATTTATGGATTTCATTACCTGGACCAGAGGTAATTTATGGTTTAATTACCTACATACTGCATACGAGGTGTATGCATAGGTACCTTACCTATTGTTAAGGTATGAAGTTTTTATGAAATCTTATTACAAATTTTGATGTCGATATACCTTGAGAAAATTTCAGAATTCAATAAATAGATTTGCAATTAAATTCAAATCAAATATGATAATTAATATCCTACAAATCAATAACTTACCAGTTTTATGGATTCATAATTTACCTTATTTATGTTTTAGGTGCATAACTGGAACCAAAAAAAAAAAAAAAAAAAAAGTAAATATCAATAAATTGAAAAAGGCATGTAATCTTATGTGGCACAAAAGTCAAAGGACTTGGATTAACAACAATTTCTACGTAGATTGCACTCAAAATCTCTCCTCATAATGGAACTTAGGCCAAATTTTCTATTTTCCAAAACATATTTTGCAGACTTGCAATCAACTCTGACTAAAAACTTTTGATTTAATAAATCATCTTGAAATTTACTAATGCATAATACTATAGATAAAATTTCTTTATATATATATATATTATACATACATAATATATATTACATATATACTATTATTATAATATTAATATGTATATGTGTATATGGGTATATGGGTATATTATAATAATAATAATATACGTGTATATATATGTATATGTGTATTACAGTCCCGATCTCTTGGACCACAGGAGTCCAAGAGATTATGGTCACCCAACGTTGGATATTAATTTAATGGTTCAAAAAAGTTTCTTAAAAAGAGTGCAAGAGTAAGTGAACCGTTGAATTTACATCCAACGGTGAGTGACCACAAATCTCTTGGACCCCTGTAGTCCAAGAGATCAGGACTGATGTGTATTATATATGTATATATGTGTATATATATACATATATACATATATACATATTATATATATATTATATGTGTATATACGTGTATATATATACATTATAGTGTATTTGTATGTAAGTATAATATAATATAATAATAATAATAATAATAATAATAATAATAATAATTATTATTATTATTATAATAGTAGTAGTAATATATGTTATTATTATTACAATATAATATATGCATCTTATACATTGATGAGCATGGGACTAGTTTTTTTATTTATAGAAAAGATGGTATTTCATTAAACAATTACATGATAAGAACTAGCATGTTAACGGCGGCCTCGTTAAAACCTTCCCAGAGAAACAAAATCCCGGGGTAGGAAAGAGTAACCCATGCTATTGACTAAACAGAAGAGTCAAACAACTTATACCAAACAAACCAACCTAAAAACCAACCACAAAACCGTTAAACCAACATCTCATCACTACATAGGTATTGTCAAAGAAGTCCTCCTATGATATAGAAAAAACATCATAGTTCTTCGTACATAGTCAAAAATGGACTATGGTTATCAGAATAGATCCAGCCAATCACCCAATCGCAAAACCATTGAAACACATCCCATCACTACGTAGATATTGTCAAAGAAAGCCTCCTATGATCTAAAGAAAGCATCATAGTTCTTCGTACAGAGTCAAAAACGTATTGTGAGCATCATAACAGATCCAGCCAAACACCAACCGCCACCTCCAATTTTCTTGATCCAGAACCCCAGTTGACAAGCAAGGGAGACCAAGATTGGCTTCTTAGCCTGAAGAAAATTCCGAAGAAATATCTTCATAGTAGGAACGTTCATCGGTTACCAAGCCTACGAACGTTCCGTAGGAGAATTATTAGGGAAATCTTAGAGACCCCTCGAGGCTGGTCTCCTTCGCCTTGTCAACAAAATCCTCGATACAAAAACTATGCTTATCAGAAAAATTCATGCCACTAACAATCAGATGCCCAACACCACTTGTCGCACGCTTCTGATTCCAACTTGGTGCCGCATACTTTTCATCCCCTTGAGCAGAAGAGGTGGTGGCCATCTCCATAGTGTTAAGATGGAGACCCCTCACCAGCGACTGGCTCCTTGGGAACCCAGAAAGGAAGCCAACGTAGCCACCCCACGGAGGACAAAAGAGCAAAAAAAAAAGAGACAGCACATAGAATGAGTAAATAAATGTCACGACCCGATTCAAAAATAAGGAATATTCCCGAATCATGGTGTGAGTCATACCATAGTCATAAGAATAAAATCATACAACCATGATATGATGAGAAATTGAGCCACAAATAATACAAATTTACTTAACATCACAGAATCAAAGTCGCAGTATCTCGTAGTTAAATACATACTAAGATCTTTAACAAACGGGTGACTACTTACAAATATTAATTCCACAAATCAACAAGAACAGCCCAGCAACTTAGTTGAAACCCGCTTCCTCAAACTTCTTCTTTAATCCTGCATAATCTATTAGGGTATGAGCATTCTAATGCCCAGTAAAGTACCGTCAAACCCCTCAAGGTCAACTATCACAGTTAATCAAAGTGTCATGCATCAAACATCACAAGATATATAAATTATGCAATCATACCAGATAAATAAATTTGCATATGCAGTGATGTCATGAACTCCCTCCCTTCTAATCCCACTAATTCATATCTTAGGGAAACAAGCTTGCATGTCCCATAACATGCGTTTTACCACTGTGGCTCCGAATACCCTAAATTATGAACTAGCGCCCATCCGTCCCTTAACCCATTTTTCTTTTGTTTACGAATTTCTCAACTTTCACTTTTCATTAGAGGCCTTACTCCCATCACCTCAAAATATTCAAGCTCTGCTCCTGTCACCTAAATATATTCCACATTTAATTTACTTAAATATATCTAAGGCCTTCTCCCACCCCTTAGAAATACCTCAAAGGACACACACACACACCCCAAACACCACTGTCTTTATGATGCATATGTAATGCAGCGCAAACATCATTTATCTCTGCAGAATAATAATATCGATAATAACAATAATATTCTAGGCTTAATCACATGCATAATAATATTCACTCAACGTCAAATAATATCCACGGAGAAATATCAACAATAATATTCACATAATATCAAATAGTATTCACCAAGCAACGCAACAATAATATTCATATTTATAGTACTATATATAATCACCAAGATTAAAAGTGACATAGCCCAATCACCGGGAAATCAGGAAACCCTACCTCATGTCCAGCTAGCTTAACCTTGTGCGGTTTCGTCCTCGAAAGTACGCAGAGTAAAACACTTGGTTAAGATAATTTACTGATTAAAATTCATTGGAAATAAGGAAACAAATTTGAGTGTCCTACTAGTGCACGTAAACCTAAAACTCCATAATACACTTGACAAGTTGTTTGACTCGATTGTTACTCCCTTAACCTCACATCCAAGCAAGCATAGAACCAAGCGTCAAGGAAAAACTAATCTATTCCCCTCATATAATAGTTCTACTCTTTGAGATGTTTAAAATCAAGTGGTTCGGCTCTAGACTCATAAAGAAAATTTAAAACATCAATTTAAAACTAAAATTTCAGTTTTGCTAAACATTTGGGTTGGCAGACGTTAACTTTGAAAATTCACTAAATATTGAGTTCAAATCAAAATAATGTAAAACTTTCCAGATCACAATTAGACATAGAAACATTAAAGATGTCAAAATTTGATAAAAATTAGGGTTAAGGAAGCATGTCAAAATAGAAACCAAAACAGACTAGGCTGCAACGTTCTTTTTTTCAGGTTTGTACACTTTATTTTGAAAAATCACCAAAATTACAATTTACAACCAAACTGGATAAAACTTTCCAGATCTGAAGAAAATACGAAAAAGTAAAACATACTAAAATTTCATGAAAATCCAAGTTTAGGAAGTTTTCAAATACTTATTCAAAGCAGGGTACGCAGCAGAATCAAAACAATTCCAGCAGGATAGTCTCTACTTTGAAATTTCACAAAAATCAATTGAAATTCAAATGGCACAAAAGTCAACTTTGAAATAACCCTTGAGATATTCATTTTGATGTAACAAAATCCCATAATGAAATTGGAACAAAATCACATCGAAATAATCTAGAACTTCACAAAAACACACTTCGAAAGATATATATATATATATATATATATATATATATATATATGTATCCTTGAGGCATTCTAACTAACACTTGGTTTATAACTAGTACTCAAAGAGACAATAAAAAGATGAGCTTCATGCCTTCAAATAATCATTTACTTGAGATGATAGTGGCTAATTTGAGCAATTGAATGATAAGGAACAAGCCATTTGAGAGAAAGTACACATCTATAACAAGAAATTCAACATAATCAATTGAACAAGTTTTGTTCATACCAATTTTTAGAGAGTTATAATGGTTGCGTTTGGATGATCTTTGGATATGTTATAAAGAGGAGAATTTGGAGTAACTATCATGAAGAAACCATAGTGTTTTGAGCTTTTGAAATGAGTGTTTTGGATTGAAAACGAAGGAAGGAACTAAGGTCGAAGACTATAAACAAGTTCCACTCTAAATGTTCCCAAGGTGGCTATAGACGTCCGATCAATCTAAATTTTTTATATGTTATAATAGACATCATTTCAAACAACTTTGATGAAGGAACCAAAGTCATTTGAGTACAGGAAATCACAGAAACATATTGAAACCGGGCATACTGCTGTGAAATCAGGAAATGGTAAACTTATTGTGATCATACCAATGTTTCAGAGCCTATACTAGTCCGATTGAGCTGAAATTTGAGTATGTTATAGGAATCACGTAAATGAACAACGTTTATGAAGAAATTTTTCTCATTTGAGCTTCCGAAATTTGAGTTCTCTGCCGCTCCAAGGAAGTGACGAATTTTGAATTTTGAAGGAACAAAAGAAGAATAAGGATGAAACTAAGGTGAATGAGGAAGAAATGGATGATACAATAAATGATGAGGATAAGAGTAAATTCATGATTGAAGAGCCTTAGGCTAAGTGAGTCATCAAGTTAGAAGAGAGTGATGATACAATGAATGGGAAGGAAGAGAATAATTTCTTGATTTAAGAATCTTAATTAGGCTAGGTGACTCACCATTTTAGACTACATGACTCATCCTTTCATGAATGGTGGATATGAAAGCTTGAGGAAAGAGGAGAAGAATGGGAGGAGGGTGGTTTGATTTCCTCCACGTTTCACTTTTTTTCTTTGCCTACTAGGGTGTTTTGGTAATTATCCACGCATAGGGGTATTTTGGTCATGTTTGCCCAACTTGAAATTAAACACACTTAATTTAATAATCTCAATACAAAATCACTTGATAAAATACCCATAATCATTCTCCACCATTACTCATCTCTGACTCCCATCATTCATAGCATCTCTCCACACATTTGAAGATATTCCAACCCTCCATTGGTTAGCATTCCTGCGTTGTTGTTCTTGGATTTGAAAAACTTGATCATAATTATTTCCTTCATTTTCTGGTAACGATGACAATGTTGGATGCTCTTTGTCTCCTTCAACAGGAAATTCATCAAAACAACACTCCTAGCGTAGAAAATTGTGTCTTATATGGAAATGAAGGGGCATAAGTTAAAGTTAATTAAATATATCTAACCAAGTCCAATTGGAAATGGAGGTGTCTTATTTTTTTCCTTTTATTTTGGCGTGGACTAGATATATATACACATTGTAGATTGATATATATATTTGTTGCCATCACACATATATATTGTACATAAACAAATACCAAATAACAACAACTAATAGATAAATAAAGAAGGAAAATGTATAACAAAAAAAAAAAGGAACGACGCCATAGTTTGCTTACTATATATATAATATATGATGTATGGAAAACAACGTTGTGGTTTGCTTACTATATATATATATATATATATATATATATATATATAGTCCTGGAGCTAGTAAATATTTAATTAGTTACCTATATATATAGCCATGGTTAGCCATCATATATATACTGTACAGAAAACGACGCCATGGTTACCCACAACCAAAATAAAAAATAAAAAAAGAAGAAAAAATAATTGGGATGCTTGTTTACATGGATATATGATGTACAACAACTATTCAAAGACTATCAACCATACGATTGCAAGAAGAGGGGTATCAAAAATCATACATATAAGAAAGTGTAGAAGAAAGAAGAATTTTATTACCTCCACTTGACAAGCACACACATTCTGGAAAGTGTAGAGCACGTTTTTAGGGTTGACACAAGATTTGTAATGGCCTTTTTTCATTATACTTATCACTTTAAATTCTAACGAAATCAGGCAACTCATTAATTCCTTCAAAATATATAGCTTTTTGAATACATCTAAACTTCGTCTAACTCCAGTCATGTGTGCGAGAAAAGGATCATTGTCGATCCTCATAGCAGTGGGCTTATCCAAAAGGATCTTACCCTAGATTATTAGATCTTGAATGATATCCTTAAACTGTACACAGTTATTCATAGCATGAGAGAAATAACTATGCCACTTACAGTATATTTTGCCTTTCACTCCTTCTTGTTTGGGGAAGCCGTGCTTTTCATTGAACTAGATCACCTTGTTCCTTAACAATTCGTCAAAGATACTCTCGGCCTTGGATAGGTTGAAGGAATATGACTTATGTTTCTGTTTGTAAGGGATAAATCCTCTAGTAGGGGGAGGGTTGTTTCTTTGTTCTTTGCTTGGCCTTGTTATTGCTTTACAAGTAATAGGGGCTTGGATTTTAATGATTTCAGCTACTAGTATTTCGGGACCTAGATTCTCCCTACTTTCTTCATCAGATTCCTCTACAACTTCGACCTGATGGATCATATTCTTGAAATAAGCCGGCATGGAGTTATTCTTTCTCTGTATTTCTTCTTTTAATAACAGTTCATATTTCATAGCCCATTGTACCACATCTTGTAGGTCTACAAATTTTTTCCCTAAGGGAAAGCCTGAGAGCGTTCTGCGTCATTTTGATGAAATGTTTCTCTTCCATGGGAATCTTGTATTTCTAGCCTGGAGAGTGGAAAGGTCATCAGGTACCAATGCCTCGATTGGATTTCTAGCCTGCGAGAGGATTCTTTCAACTTTTGAACAAAATTGAAAGTTGGATCAGGTTGACAAGAGCGGGCAAGCTTGAGCTAGACCTTGATAACTTGTTTCTTCTGTCCTAATCGTGGGTTGGTAGGCGTGCCACAATTGGGTATGAGACTGGCCCAATAGATCTGGTATATGTAGTGTAAGGTATCGATTTATTGGATTTGCACTTGTTCTAGACTTCTGCTCAAGCGATTGTGCTCCAAGGGGCGTACTGGCCCGGATAAATTCTTTTCTATGCCTAAATCAATAGGACTTCAATATTCTTTCATTCGTGTGTTGTCAGTTCAATGGATATGAACCGTACCTGATCAAACAAGAGGGAAACCAACGTTGTGGTTAATGTTACCCTATTTGGGTTCAGAAACCTAACTTAAATCTGAAATGATCCTAGATTGGGTCAAGATTTCAGTCGATTTAGGCCCAGTGATATAGTTCGAGCCTGAACAAGCCCATACTTTTGGACAGACAGAGCCCTATTCGGGCCTACACCTTTATTTCAGGTTCGAATAATAGGCTTAAATAATATAAAGGCGGGAAAATAAATTATTCTATAAGAATATATACAAAGCAGTCAAATAGCAGATATTCGATAAAATAACTAAGACAAATTTCAGAGAGTGGGGAGGTTTCAGATGTTAAAGATATCTCTATCCAATTTTAGCTTGATAAAAAAAAGGATAAGAGCCACAGATTTCTCCATTTAACTAATTTCAAACACCGATTACAATATATATAAAAACTTGAGATTTCTCTATCCAGTTTGAGTAGTACATATGTCTATAATAATTCAAACTGATTATTTGAAAGAAATCATACCATGAGGATGGTAGAGCAATAAAAGATTAACGCAGGAGTGGTCAACTAGTTATCCGAATATTAAGTAAGCTTATTTGAAAAGAGCTTGAACTTTTTCAAGTATTTTCAAGACGTTGCGTTTGATTTTTGGAGAGAGTCCTCTTTTGCTATTGCGGAGCTTCTATATTTATAGGCAACAATTCCTAATGATGAAGGATGGAAGAGGATATTTGGCTGCTATCCAAAGTCAGCTGTTGGTCTGTCTCCCTGAGCCGGTTTATAAGTGAGAGGACAGAATATCTCGGACAAAACTGCTGGTCACTAGGGATACTTTTCTGACTTGAGTATTTTGTAGCTGGAAATCCATTTGTTAATCAGTTTCTTCCGGTCTTGGTGGCTATTATCCAACTCGCTTTTCTTGTTGGGAGAAAAGGCGATCAAGTTGCCATTAACTGTGACAATCCTTCTTCAGACCCTCATGTGGGTCAATGTGCAATGGTTACCAATTCTCTTAACTTTTAGTGTGGACCAAAGTTAGAGATTTTTAGTACTGTGGGCCTCCACAAAGTTTTTACCCACTATTGGCCCAAAAAACAAAAGGTTTGTTTTATCTTTTCTAGAGGAAAGATAATGGGCCTGGGCTCAATAAACCTTTTCTGAGAATTAAACCATTTTTGGTCCATTTTCCAAATATGGTACAAACACCATGTATGTGTTTTCTCTGGTCCAGATAGAGATGCAGCAACCAACGCAGTAGGGGAAAGTTCTTGAGGAGGCATGCAACCTTCCAACAGATTAGTCAAGTATGGACAATTAATCGCAGTATGGAGAAAACCACCATAGAATTGGCATCGAACTTGGTTAGTAGGAGGAGCTGAGAATGAGCCATAAGTTCCACCACAACCTTGAGAAAATGCAGCGGGTCGGGGGAATTGAAATTACCCCGAAAAGAATTGGAACCACGACCTGCAGAAAACGAATTGCCACCACGATTGACTATAGGGGCAGAGTTGGTAAAACTGTTGCGCTTGCGAGAGGAAGAACCTACGTGACTCTTAGAAAAGAAGGAACCACCACGACCGCATCCCTGATAAGAAGTGTATGATTAGGAGGCAAATAAAGCAATAGAGGTGCCATCAGAAGGAAGGGAAGAATGATAATCTTCCATTCAGGTCTCTGTTAGGTTCATTTTTACACATGATTTATCATGTTATTCACCCAATATTTTAAGTTAGTTCTTGACATTTTATAGCATTTTACTTCCTTTTTATGTTTTCATGGATTTTACCTTGGTTAGAATGAAAGTGAGCTAAGAATGCATTATTGGTTATAAATTAGGTTTCTGCTCATTTTCGTAGGTTACCTTTTTGGCCTTGGATCGGCATGCTCCGATGCCTGGATGAGGTGAAGATTTTCATGAAACTTGTTCCAATGGATGTTGACTACAACATATCTGAATTGAGCTACATTGAGCAAGTATAACCCAGCCAACCAATCCAACAATTGATACTAGCTCTGGAAATCTGTTTGTGCTAGCTCCATTGAATCATTAGACATTTTTCAAAGAATATAGTAGATATTGGAGCTGGAGAGCTGGAGAAGGAAGACAAGGAGCAGCCAAGCAAGAAGGAGAAGAACATTTTCCACCATTGAAGACCTTGAGCTTCCATCACTTTCACAAAATTTGTAAACTCTTTCTAGTTATATTTTGAATTTGTGTTTGAAATAAGTACGAGGAACTAAACTCCATAGCTAGGGCTTAGGTTGAAGCCCTAAACATGATTACTATATTATTTTGATGCTTGAGTTTATGAATTCTAGATGTTGTTGATGAATTCCAATTCACTAAAATAATATGTCCTTCATGTATGTATTTCTTTGATTGATCACCTTTCAAAGCATGCTTCTTGAGATTGTTGGGATTATATGTACCCTCATGTTTTCCTAAGTAACAAATGGATGAAGTAAGAATCATCCATGTGAATTGGTTTCTTGAATGCCTAATGTAAACATCATACAATTAGAGTTCTTGTGATGTTTATATTCTCTTTGAACTTAATGGGTTTTCCATGTAATTAAATCGAAGTACTAAGCACACCTACATTGATTATAGGGAAGGCACAAGTATTGTAGCACTAGCCCTGCACTCTACTTATATTAGAGAGAATCAATATGTCTTCAGCCACTAGACCCGGTCTTGATTGCGAACATCTTCATCAACACATTTAGAGTTCATTTCTTGAGTGTCCATGAACATGGGTAGGATTGTTTAGGGTGGATTCCAAAAACCCTAGTGTTTGTCACATTTTAAGTCACACTTTGATATTCATCATTGTCAATCTTGTTAAAATAAGAGTTTGGTTACATTCTTCCTTTTTCTGTGCTAAATCCAACCATATAAAGAACGTGAAATTTGGATAAACGGTTGGAAAGTTATAGGTCAAAAACTAGACAGAGGTTGAAGCTAAAAACAAAGCACACACTCTGCTTCAAAACAATCGGTCATCACTGTTCATGCAACTGGTCGCCTTCCATTTTGGTTTTCAGGTCACAATCTGTTTCAAAACGATCGGTCATCACTATTCATGAGACCGATCGTGCACTGTTTGAAGGAAACATGCATCTAATGCTTAGGAAATAAACTTTAGCCACAACCTATACAACAAAAACATTCTAAATGGCGGATTCATTTTTTTTATACAAGTTGAGCTAAACCTTTTTCATTTTAAACCAAGTACCTTAGCCTAGTCTCTTTGAACATAAATAGAAAAAGGAAAAAGGTAATAGATCTTTAACTTAAGGCTGAACACCTTTGTTGGAAAGGCATTTTCTTTCTTTTGATTTTGACTTCTTCACCTTAAGGCTCCAAGATTGGAGTCCTCTATATCACCACACCAAATGCTCCTAGAGATGAAGATAAGGCAATCAAGAAGTATGGATGCTAGTCTACTTCTTGATTGGACCAATTTTTGGTTTATGGAAGATGAGATACAAAGATGATCACTCATCAACTAGAATAGGAAACCAAAAACTCTAGCTAGGTTTTCTCCAACACTTAGCTTATAGAGGACAGCACAAAAAGGCAACGGGTGGGTATTTGGGGCTCCATTTGGTCCATGGGTCATGTCATCTTATGCCACTTATCCCTTAGGCCCAATAGCCATTTGGGCTATTTTGTCCATTTCCTTTTAAATCATATTTAAAAGCCCAATCCAATATTTCTATATGTCAATATTAATTCCATAATTAATCTTTTAATTATAATTTAACTATTAAATTATAATTATAGTCTTACTTAATTGATCTGGTCAAACTATTTGACTTTGGTCAATTGCTCCGGTCAACATGTTGACTTTTGATCATTGACTTTGACATTTGATTATCAACCATTGACTTGTGTCTCCTCATTTGTACCTCTAATCACATTCTTTGGGTGTGCAGATCTGTAGGTTCCTTCTATCAAGGTAGTGGGTTAACTCAACTCCTCAAAGATGATATACGAATTAAATTCCACAATTTAATTCTTCCTATTAATAAAGATTAATTGAAACCTTTTAGGACATCCACAAACCATGGTTCTCGCCTAGCAGCAAGTCACGGTTATTCGAGCTAAATGAGACATTGTGAAAGAACCTATTCAAATTGGAATGACCGTGCAATTGAATCCTTCTTTTATGTCAATACTCCTTATTCACATTATTAGATCATGCAATCCGATTGTTAATATCCTAATGTGAATCATTCCTTTTATATGATTATCCTGGTAAGATTTGAAGACTTCTTGTTGGTAATTTTTAACAACAATATTAAAACCTTGCAAGTGCACAAATCAAATGATAGTATAGTAAGCAAGCAAGGGTCATTCCCACAGAGATTGTAATCTAAAGAGATGTTTATCAATGTCACACAAAGAAAACTAGAACACAATTAAACACGAAAACAAAATAAAGATTGAAATCACAAGGACTTCCACACACACGCCAACACCAAGGGGGTTTTGATTTGATTTTGTAAATAAAAGAAAACAAAACAGAATTTAAATTAGAGTTTAAGAGAAATTAGTTTAAAATCAATCAAGAACAATAGCTAGGACTCACTATCCACCTCCAAACAATCAATCAATCCATAAACAACAATAGATAATCAATTTCTAGCAAGCATATGATGACGACACTCACAACAAGATCATGGCATTTGACTCGAGTTGTATGATTCTCTCTTAAGTGTATGTAAAGTGTATGGCATTTACATCAATACGTGTATTCTTAATTGAAATCCAGTATGGCATTTACTCAATTTAACAATCAAGAATCCATTAAGATCAAAGAGAATATGAGTGTCACAAAAACCCTAAAACATGGCATTTGTTATTAGGAATTCAAGAATCGATTTCTCATAACTAGTTCTTAACCCAATTATTCGTTGCAAACAAGAACACATTCAATATGGCAATTGACCTATGGTCTACAAAAATTTAATTCCGATACATGCTTTAAAGTTAGCTACTCAAAGAAACAAAATATCAGAATTCACATAACATCGAGAAACCGAAATCATCCCGCTTGTAGAAACTGAAAAATCCATTCAAACTTGTTTATAGAATTGAAATCATGTTTAGGGCTTCAAGATTAAGCCCTAACTAACAAGAAATTAGTTACTCATGTTCTGGGATGAACTCAAAAATAAATACATAAGAACTGAAAATTAAAAGAAGAAAGGAAAAGAAAGAACTCGCTGGCAGCTTTTTCCTCTTGCGCGGTTGATCTCCTTCGGACCTGAATCCTCTTGATGGGGCCTTGGCTGGCCTTTTATATGACTTAAATCAAAGTCCTAAACCCTAAAATTTACTGAAAAGTCGTCCAAGAAGTCTTGGTAAACAAGGAATCCAAATAGGAAAGTAAAGATCACAATTCCTAACTCCACAGGGAAATACAGCTCAGCCCAATTGTCACACGATTTGGGGATCTTCGGCCTTCTAGAAAAATCAGGAAAAATATATTTTAGAAAGATAAATGTCTTATCTTTCCAACCATATATAGCACGTAACTTGGAAAATTCGGGAAGGCTTCCGTTTCTTCATATTCACGTAACATGTACGAAACTGTCCTGTCTGCACGTGGGCTAACTTTACTTGTAATACTGTACCAATTGGCTCGGTAGAAAATTCTGGAAAAATCACAGATTCAACTTCAAGGTGTTAGCTTTCATCTCCAATTGACCTTGCACTAAAATTCCTCCGAAAAGTTGATTTTCCCTTAAAATCCTTCTAAGAGCGCAGAAAAGCTGAAAATCAGAAAAGTGAAGTAATAAGCCCTTTTTAAGTCTAATTCTTCTACAAAGCCTAAGTAAAGAGAGTACATAAATGAGTATATTTATGGACTTATCAAATACCCACAACTTAGATTTTGCTAGTCCTCGAGCAAAACAACACAGAAAATAAAAACAAAAGAACAAAGACTCAACGCAAACAAGCGATTGACTAACTTCCCAATATTGATCTCAGAGATAATCACCAACCGTTAGCTAACTTCCAAGAAATAAGCAACAATAACTCAAGACATTATCAAAGGGTTAACCAAACTTTAGTTGAACAACTTGGAGTGTCGTGTGTGACATAGCCAACATTAACATAACTACGACTTATGCTTCACAAAAGTTAAATAACCAAATAAGAACAAGCTTTGACTTCAATTCTCACCAAGGATGTTCACTCCAATGACAGCACTCGAAATTTGACTAGGTAGTGTCACTCATATATGTGAGAGGAATCAAAGCAATAGGATGTACTCACATAATTGAAATAAAGGCACATGACAAATATAAAAAATCTCATGGGAAGATATCGCATACTTGAAAACATTTAAACCATCCGACCATAGTACTTCCACACCTATTCTCCACATGAGGAACCACACTTCTCCTTGGATCAAGTAGGACTTTCACTAAGGTTGTAATGGGGTTTAGGGTGATGGGTGAAACAAGAAAAAGATAAGGAATGAACAAATTCTAAGGAATTCATAGAGCTTTCCATTATAACATCTTGCACTTTGAGCACGGAATTGATACTGCCTTGATTTTTTTTTTTTTTTTTTTTTTTTTTTTTCACACATTTTTTTTTTCTTCTCCTAACTCTATTAGCTTTCTAATCAACCCATGTAGCGAGTGTTAGGCCAATGACTCCCAAGCTAGCTAGCTTTAGGGCATTAAATGTAAAACACTCCTAGGGCTTAATAACTCAAGTTGAAAAGGCTTCGAAATTAGTTTTTTTTTATTTTTTTTATTTTTTTATTTTTTTATTTATTAGATAGTATCCTTCACTTTCCACATGATTGACCAATTTGTGCAATGCTCCCTTAACAACGAAAATACTCAACAAAACTCCTTAGAAGGGTGTAGGATAAACATATGATAGATTAAGGTGAGGAGAATTGGGTAAAGAACGAAAAAAGGCTTACATAAAAGGCACAAGGGGGTTAACTAGGGATAAAAGTGATACGGGTTGGCTAGAAGGGCTCAAACGAAAGAAACAAGGCCTATATCACTTCCAAGAATCCATGTGGTTCACGAAGTATGCCTCAAATAGATCATGAAAGTAGTTCTAGCAAACAATTTAAACATCCTCAAGTACTTGACCAAAACAAAGAATAATGAGATCACAACGACTTGTAGACAAGAAAATTATCGAATAGTATATAACACTCAAGAAAGAAAGGCATAGGCTCAAAAGCTCACATGATAAGGGTTATATAAGTCTACACCCTTATTTGGGAATTTAAATCATGTGAACTCCCCAATCGAACATCATATTAATGTGGCTGTGTGCGTAAGGATTTCCAAAGTCTAATCACAAAAATAAGGCTAACACAAAGATAATGTAAAGAATTATTGTCATGCTCAACATTTCTTGAAAGTTAATTGCAAATAAAATTCAATCTCATCATAGAATTGGGAAGTGACTACCACAAACAAAACAAAACAACAAAATAAAAACTAATTAAATAAAAACCGAAAGTTGAAAGGAATTGAAAATCAATAAACAAACTGCAGTTCTGACCCAGGCGCAAAGAATTACACGTATCTCACAAAATACTTGGCTAAACTTCACGTTCTTTATATGGTTGGATTCAGAACGAAAAAACAAAGAACGCAACGCGAGCCAAATTCCAAAAACAGAAGCAGACAAGAACAGAATTGGAAACAAAGACAGAGGACTGCTGCATGCGTTATGAAACCAAAGAACTCAATCACCCACAACTTAAAACAAACATTGTCCTCAATGTTTAAAACAAAGAAAACTAAGTCATGCAAAATTAATTAAAGAGAGAGAGAGAGTGTGAGAACTTCCCAGGTTTGTGTAGGTGTGGTTGAGCAAAGCATAGAATATGTCGAAGTGAGAGAGGATGGACAATGTGACGAACTTAAACACCCACAACTTGCTTCTTGGAATGTCAACAGACCCGTAATAGCTCCTAAAAGTCTCGGAATGCGATGAAATTGGAACAAAATTGAGCTGGATATGGAATCATAAAAATCTGGAAATCTGACTTTTAGCGACGAAAAATCTGATGAACACCGCTGCTAAAACCTCTTTGGTGACGAAAAATCCGATGAACACCGTCGCTAAAACCTCTTTGGTGACGAAAAATCTTCAAATTCTGGGCAAAACAGCAGCTGCCTTTTTTTGTGTTTTAGGTCCTTTTTTGAGCTTCAAATCGTCCTAAAACATAATGTAGGCTACCGGAGACCCCCAAACCTGGTCCAAAACATCAGAATAACTATTCTAAACATGTTGGTGGCATCAGATTGACCTGAAAAACAGCAAAAAATAATTTAGGCAGAAATTCTAGTTTTGACCAAAATAAGAACATAAAAGCTATTTTTCTATTTTCTGGCATTTAAACTCAACCAATGACCAAAAAAACTTCTGTAACACATCTGAAATGTGCTGCAAACATTCTAGGGCTAAAAAAAATGTGAATTTTTTTCTTTGGAACACAAAATCTATTATTTGATGATGCAAAACTTAACAAAAACAAAAAATATGAAAATTATATGAGAAATCACACATAAACTAAAAATAAAAGTTAAGAATGCTTGGGTTGCCTCCCAAGAAGCGCTAAGTTTAAAGTCTTCAGCCAGACGCGGTTCTTTAGATGATTAAACAATAGATGGGGGTGGTGCATCCATGTGCATGCTCTCTTTTCCCAACTCAAAAGATTCATAGTATGGCTTCAAGCGATGTCCGTTCACTTTAAATATGTTTCCCGTCTTGTCATTTTCAATCTCAACTGCACCATGAGGGAAAACATTAGTAACAACAAAAGGACCGTACCATCTAGAACGTAACTTACCTGGGAATAGCCGGAGACGTGAATTGAAGAGCAAGACTTTCTGTCCTATTTCAAAGGTCTTCCTTTGAATTGCTTTGTCATGAAATGCCTTAGTCTTTTCCTTGTAAATTCGTGCACTCTCATAGGCATCATTCCTCATCTCATCCAATTCATTCAATTGGAGTCGCCTTGCATCTCCAGCCTCTTTCATATCGAAATTGAATTTCTTGATTGCCCAAAATGCTCTATGTTCAAGTTCAACCGGAAGGTGACATGCTTTACCATAAACCAAACGAAAAGGAGACATACCAATGGGGGTTTTGTAGGCTGTCCTATATGCCCATAATGCATCATTAAGTCTCAAGCTCCAATCCTTCCGTGTAGGGCTCACGGTTTTCTCCAAGATTTGCTTGATTTCTCGGTTACTAATCTCCACTTGTCCACTTGTTTGGGGATGATAAGGTGTTGAGACCCTATGTGTAATTCCATACCGCTTTAAAAGTGCCTCAAATGACCTATTACAAAAGTGGCTGCCTCCATCGCTGATAATGGCTCTTGGTGTTCCAAACCTAGAAAAGATGTGGTCCTTCACAAAGCTCAAAACAACTTTTGAATCATTAGTCCGGGTAGGAATTGCTTCCACCCATTTAGAGACATAGTCAACAGCAAGAAGGATGTAAATAAAGCCATAAGATGAAGGGAATGGTCCCATAAAATCAATGCCCCACACATCAAATATTTCAACAATAAGGATAGGCGTTAAAGGCATTTGATTCCTAGAGCTAATGTTACCGGTTCTTTGACATCTATCACATGTGGAACAATAAGTATATGCATCTTTGAACAAGCTAGGCCAATAAAAACCACATTGCAATACTTTAAGGGCTGTTTTCTTAGTACCAAAATGTCCACCACATGCAGATGAATGACAAAAGGCAAGTATAGAATTAAATTCAGATTCGGACACGCACCTTCTAACAATCTGATCTGGACAATATTTCCATAAGTATGGATCGTCCCAAACATAATACTTACTTGTTTTCACAAGCTTATCCTTTTGAGCTCGAGTGAGATCCTCTGGAATCAGTTTTGAAGCCTTGTAATTGATAATGTCAGCGTACCAAGGGTCCTTGGCTTCGAAGGTGAAGAGTTGCTCATCGGGGAAACTTTCACGTAGAGGAAGCACGTCCTCTTCTTCATTGGATCCGTGCACCAGCCTACTCAAATGGTCAGCCACCACGTTTTCACTCCCTTTCTTGTCTCTAATCACCAAATCAAATTCTTGAAGCAAGAGAGTCCACCTAATCAGTCGCGGCTTGGCGTCCTTCTTGTGGAGGAGGTACCTAAGTGCTGCATGATCAGAGAATACAATTACCTTAGTGCCAATAAGATATGATCTAAATTTCTCTAAAGCAAAAATAACAGCAAGCAACTCCTTTTCCGTAGTTGAATAATTCAACTGAGCATCATTCAAAGTCCGGGAAGCATAATAGATGGCATGTGGTACGTTGTGCACTCTTTGTCCAAGCACGGCCCCCACTGCATAATCCGAGGCGTCACACATCAACTCAAAGGGAAAATTCCAATCTGGAGGCTGCATGATAGGGGCAGATGTCAAAAGCTCCTTAAGCTTGTTAAATGCAGCCAAGCACTCTTCATTAAACTCGAATTCCACATCTTTGCCAAGCAACCGACATAGGGGCCTTGATATCTTTGAAAAGTCCTTGATGAAACGCCTATAGAACCCTGCATGTCCTAGGAATGACCTAATCTCCTTCACGGTTTTGGGGGGCTGCAAGCTTCTCACAATGTCGATTTTTGCCTTGTCCACTTCAATTCCCCGACAAGAGATAATGTGACCCAAGACAATACCCTGCTGTACCATGAAGTGGCACTTCTCCCAGTTGAGCACTAAATTGCATTCCTGACACCTTTTCAACACTAAAGAAAGGTTGTGAAGACAAATATCAAATGAATCACCAAAAACAGAAAAATCATCCATAAATACCTCGATTATCTCCTCCACCATATCAGAAAAAATTGACATCATGCAACGTTGAAAAGTGGCAGGTGCGTTACATAAACCAAAAGGCATACGCCTATAAGCAAACGTACCAAATGGACAGGTGAAGGTGGTCTTTTCTTGATCTTCCGGAGCAATGGCAATTTGATTGTATCCAGAGTATCCATCCAAGAAGCAATAATGACTATGACCTGCAAGACGCTCAAGCATTTGATCAATAAATGGTAACGGAAAGTGATCCTTACGTGTCGTGGTATTGAGCTTTCTATAATCTATGCATACTCTCCAACCCGTTTGAATTCTTTGAGGCACCAACTCATTGTCTTCATTCTTCACAACGGTAATTCCGGATTTCTTGGGAACAACTTGGACGGGACTCACCCACTTGCTATCCGAAATGGGGTATATAATTCCCACGTCCAAAAGCTTCAAAACTTCCTTCTTAACAACTTCTTTCATCACCGGATTCAGCCTCCTTTGGGCTTCCCTTGTAGGTTTAGATTCTCCTTCCAAAAGGATCCTATGCATGCACTTTGTAGGGCTTATACCTTTGATGTCTGCAATGGTCCAACCTAGGGCAGTCTTGTGCTCCCTTAGAACTCTAATTAGTTTGTCTTCTTCAGATGCACTCAAATTAGAAGCAATGATTACAGGCAGCGTCTTTTCATCACCTAAATATGCATATTTCAAGTTCTCTGGAAGGGGTTTTAGCTCAACCTGTGGTGCTTTCACAATAGAGGGAACAAGCGTATTAGTAGATAACGGAAGAGGCTCAAAAATAGAGTTAGACTTACCTCTTTGGGGAGGCAAGGCCTCAAGCATATTCACGGCTTCAAGTACAGCTGTGTTCCCTTCTTTATTCACAGTTTTGGGGCTTTGGATGAGTGCCCTCTCCAATGGCGTCTCTCCTTGTGATGCATTAAACGTTTCTTGTACCACCTGCTCAAGTACATCTATGGAAAAACAAGCATGATCATCATTAGGATATTTTAAAGCATCTAATACCTTAAACTCCACGGTTTCGTCATCGAATGCCATTGTGAGAGTGCCTTCATACACATCGATTTTTGTCCTTGCTGTTCTCATGAATGGACGTCCTAGAATCAATGGAAGGTCTTTTCCAGGAATAGGAACTTCCTCCATCTCGAGCACTAGAAAGTCGGCTGGAAATATTAGCTCATTCACCTTGACCAAAACATCTTCCAACACTCCCTTAGGATACTTGATTGATCGATCAGCCAATTGTATGCTCACGGAAGTCTTCTTAAGCTCACCTAAATTTAAAGATTCAAAAACAGAAAAAGGCATCAAATTAATTGAAGCACCTAAGTCTAATAAAGCATGTTCAAACCTTTGATTTCCAATGAGACAAGGTATAGTAAAACTCCCTGGATCCTTTAGTTTAGGAGGCAATTTACGCAATAGCACGGCTGAAACTTCTTCACTTAAGGCCACGGTTTCATGCTCCTTGAACTTCCTTTTATTTGTACAAAGATCTTTGAGGAATTTTGCATAGCTTGGAATTTGTTGGATCGCATCGAGCAAGGGAATGTTCACTTGCACTTTTCGGAAAGTCTCTAGGATATCCTTTGAAACTTGCTCCTTCTTTGAATTCAAAAACCTACGAGGAAAAGGAATCTTTGAAGTAATCGAATGATCCACAAGAGAACTTACCTTAGAGTTGTCACTTGGAACCGTAAGCTTGGGAGAGGGGGCAGCCACTGTTTTGGTTGAATTTCTCTCCTCATTGTCATCCTTTCCCACCTCTTTTCCACTTCGAAGAGTAATCGCCTTTGCGGTTTCATGGCCTCCATTAGGATTTGGAATTACTTGGCTTGGAAACTGTCCTGGCTCTCTTTGACTCAAGGAGGCTGCAATTTGTCCAACTTGGTTTTCAAGGCTCTTGATTGCTGTAGACATTTGTGTATGTGTTTGCCTTGTTTCCTGCATAAAACCTTGAGTGCTTAATGCCAAAGAATTAACTAACTCTTCTAAAGACTTACCTTGCCTAGGAGGTGGTGGTGGTGCATTTTGTTGAGGAACAAACTGATTTTGTTGAACTGGGGTTGTTTGCACGTTTTGGTTGTTCTTCCATCCAAAGTTAGGGTGTTGCCGCCATCCCGGATTATAGGTGGTAGAAAATGGATCGTTTCTTGGCTTTTGTTGCTGCATATAGTGTGCTTGAGCCATCTCTTCTCCATCACCATACAAACTTGGACAAGACTCCGTAGGATGTCCGGGATTAGCACACACAGCACACACTTGTGCTTGAGGGATTAACTGCTTAACAAGGTTAGTCAAATTAGCTATTTGAGGACCAATATCACTAGCACTTACCTCATAAACACCTGCTTTCTTTGGGGGAGCTCTCCGATAATTAAATTGTTGAGAGTTTGCTGCAATGTTCTCAAACATCTCCTTAGCTTCAGTAGCACTCTTGTTCATCAAGCCTCCTCCACTAGTAGCATCAACCATCATCCTCTCTGAATCGAGTAATCCCTCATAAAAGTATTGCATAAGTAGCCAATCTTCAATTTGGTGATGAGGGCATGAAGCTAGGAGTCTCTGAAACCGATCCCAATACTCATGAAATGATTCTCCATCTAGTTGCTGCACTCCCATGATCTCCTTCCTAATACGGTTTGTCTTTTGAGCTGGAAAGAACTTTGCAAGGAACTTGGAAGCCAATGCTGTCCATGTAGTGATAGATGCACTAGGTAAAGAATAGAGCCACTCCTTGGCTCGTTCCTTAAGTGAGAATGGAAACAAACGCAATCTGATTGCCTCATCACTAATCCCTCCATTGTGCATAGTCGCGCACACGGCAAAGAAATCCTTGATATGTATGTGAGGATCATCCCCAGGCTTGCCATAGAATTGTGGCAAAAGGTGAATGGTGCCACTCTTGATCTCAAAGGTGGTTGTAGTGGCTGGATACGCAATACATGACGGCTGGTCCAATGCTTTAGGAACCGTGAAATCCTTCAAAGGTCGGGTGAGGTTGTTGAGTGCCAACTCGTCTCCCATCTTGATTGGAAGTGTAGCTTGCGTATCTTTATCTCGATGGAGATAACGAAGTGTGTTCTCTAGTTCAGGGTCGTATGGTATAAGCTTGTAACCTTGCGAACGACGTCCCAGCATATACCTGAAATTGAAAACAAAACTTAATTAGATAAACAATCCCCGGCAACGGCGCCAAAAACTTGTTGGTAATTTTTAACAACAATATTAAAACCTTGCAAGTGCACAAATCAAATGATAGTATAGTAAGCAAGCAAGGGTCATTCCCACAGAGATTGTAATCTAAAGAGATGTTTATCAATGTCACACAAAGAAAACTAGAACACAATTAAACACGAAAACAAAATAAAGATTGAAATCACAAGGACTTCCACACACACGCCAACACCAAGGGGGTTTTGATTTGATTTTGTAAATAAAAGAAAACAAAACAGAATTTAAATTAGAGTTTAAGAGAAATTAGTTTAAAATCAATCAAGAACAATAGCTAGGACTCACTATCCACCTCCAAACAATCAATCAATCCATAAACAACAATAGATAATCAATTTCTAGCAAGCATATGATGACGACACTCACAACAAGATCATGGCATTTGACTCGAGTTGTATGATTCTCTCTTAAGTGTATGTAAAGTGTATGGCATTTACATCAATACGTGTATTCTTAATTGAAATCCAGTATGGCATTTACTCAATTTAACAATCAAGAATCCATTAAGATCAAAGAGAATATGAGTGTCACAAAAACCCTAAAACATGGCATTTGTTATTAGGAATTCAAGAATCGATTTCTCATAACTAGTTCTTAACCCAATTATTCGTTGCAAACAAGAACACATTCAATATGGCAATTGACCTATGGTCTACAACAATTTAATTCCGATACATGCTTTAAAGTTAGCTACTCAAAGAAACAAAATATCAGAATTCACATAACATCGAGAAACCGAAATCATCCCGCTTGTAGAAACTGAAAAATCCATTCAAACTTGTTTATAGAATTGAAATCATGTTTAGGGCTTCAAGATTAAGCCCTAACTAACAAGAAATTAGTTACTCATGTTCTGGGATGAACTCAAAAATAAATACATAAGAACTGAAAATTAAAAGAAGAAAGGAAAAGAAAGAACTCGCTGGCAGCTTTTTCCTCTTGCGCGGTTGATCTCCTTCGGACCTGAATCCTCTTGATGGGGCCTTGGCTGGCCTTTTATATGACTTAAATCAAAGTCCTAAACCCTAAAATTTACTGAAAAGTCGTCCAAGAAGTCTTGGTAAACAAGGAATCCAAATAGGAAAGTAAAGATCACAATTCCTAACTCCACAGGGAAATACAGCTCAGCCCAATTGTCACACGATTTGGGGATCTTCGGCCTTCTAGAAAAATCAGGAAAAATATATTTTAGAAAGATAAATGTCTTATCTTTCCAACCATATATAGCACGTAACTTGGAAAATTCGGGAAGGCTTCCGTTTCTTCATATTCACGTAACATGTACGAAACTGTCCTGTCTGCACGTGGGCTAACTTTACTTGTAATACTGTACCAATTGGCTCGGTAGAAAATTCTGGAAAAATCACAGATTCAACTTCAAGGTGTTAGCTTTCATCTCCAATTGACCTTGCACTAAAATTCCTCCGAAAAGTTGATTTTCCCTTAAAATCCTTCTAAGAGCGCAGAAAAGCTGAAAATCAGAAAAGTGAAGTAATAAGCCCTTTTTAAGTCTAATTCTTCTACAAAGCCTAAGTAAAGAGAGTACATAAATGAGTATATTTATGGACTTATCACTTCTTCTTTCAAGTCTCATCCACTACTCTACGCAAAGATTTGACCAATCATATCTTGAAGTATTCTCTCTCCTTTGCTGAGAGTAGAGATTCATTGTTGTACATTCATTTGCTTCCATGACTCTATTGAGAATCCTGATAAGCACCTCTAAGCTATGCCTAATTCAGCATGACTGTATAGTGCCCTCAAAGATTAACAACATAGCCACAAAACATCTATGATGCCTCAGGTCTAAGGATTAGTTTGCAACATTGCAACTTATGAGTTCCAACTTGACATGTGAGCAAAGACTTCCATGCTGTTACTCATGTGTTGGATCGTGTTCAATGTACTTATTCTTCTACAAGCACCTACACACATATAGATGTGTCTACACACTTAATTACTTGAGACCTTGTCATTCCCTACATATAGGGACGATACTGTGTGTACTGGTCTTTGCGGAATATTGACGTCCAATCAATATTCCTATGACCAGAAACATATTCAGGATTTAGGGATGATGAGAAATCTTCATGTATGCAATCTCATTTCATAGCTCTCATATCCACTTGTGTATTCCTTGGACTATGGTTGTTCTATATATTGAAAGATAATATAGGATGATTTAATGTATAAAACAACTTTTTTTGCCCATAGATAACATAATATGTCTTTATCAAAGATGTCCTTAACTCTAACTATTACATAATTAGTTGGCTTCAAGGGCATATTTCTAACACTGTTCACCAGGTGATAAACAGGTGATAATAGGTGATACAGTGGTAATAGAAATGTGATCAAAGGGTGATAGAAATTTTGTGTTTATCTTTGGTTTCTTGTTTTGTTTCATTTCTTTTACTTTTCTTTATTCACTCTTAGCTTCCAATTTGCAATTTACCTGTCTGTTGTGTTAAATAAGTGTTCTTTATGTACTCAAACTAGAACTTTTAGTAAGTCGACAGTTCCTCATGAGATCAACCCCGTACTTGCAAATCTATACCCCAATAGATCCGTGCACTTGGGGGTATTTTTAATTGAATGCGTAGCACATTAATTTGTGCCAATTATTAATACAACAGTCTCCGCATTAAGTAATAAAGTTGTTACATTATCAAGTGTCACAGCTTTTTCCCGACTTAAAATTGAATTGACAGTGCTTTCAAATGCGCAACACCAACACCATTAAGTATAAGGTCGATGAAGTCTTCATCATCAACTGGCTTGCCTGTGAGGACAAGTTTATCAGCGATGTTACGCATCTTATCAATATAGGCGGTAATGGATAAATTACCCCTCTGTGTTGTTTGTAACTGATGCTTCAATTGGAGCACTCGAGATCGAGACTGAGAAGAATACCGGCTTTCCAAAGACTGCCACGCCTCTTAAGAGGTTGCACACCTTGTAACGGTGGCCAAAACAGTGGGACTAAGGAAACTATCCAACTTAGAAGTTGCTGATCTTGCTTCTGCCATATAATATAATCAGCTGATATGGTTGTACCATCATCTTGAAGTTTTCTTGGGCAGAGCTTTGTTCCATTGACATAGCCCATAAGTTCATTGTTGCGCAAAACGGGAAGAAATTGAGCCAGCCAAAGTGTGTAATTGTCGCATTCATGCTTAATAGACACAAGGCAAGAGACGTTGGAAAGGGAAGATGCAGGTTGGGAGGCCATTGGAGAATTTCAAAGAATTTTTCTTGGGAGTAGATTGGAGAATTTCAAAGACCCGTTTCACCCGTTAAGGAAATAAACTTTTTTTAAAAAATAAAATAAAATAACTATTTGAACAAATTTTAAATGCAAACAGTACATGCCTTGGAAGACAACTTCATCAAAGGTTGGGTTTCTTTCTATTTTCTTCTTCTTTTTTGACGCAATGTGTTGATTTTATTTTTTCACTCCTCTTCTCTCATTTCAATTTCTTACTGTTATAGATACACAACACAAGACAACACATCGTTTTTGTTGGCGAGTCCTATTCTATTTGGGTTTTATTTATTTTTCCTTTGTGTAGATATTATGTAATTAGAATTCCACTTATTTCCTAATTAAACCCTACTAGGGTTTGTAACCTGTATTATAAATACCTCCTTTCGGAGAATGAAATAGATCTGAAAATATTCTACCATATTGTTTGACTTGGTATCAGAGCCTAGTTTCTGGTGACCTGTGTGTGTTGTGCCCACCCGTGTTCTACTCTGTGCCCTAATTTCTTTTTAGGGTTCTTGTGCCGTGTTCTACTCTGTGCCCTAATTTCTTTTTAGGGTTCTTGTGCCCGTGCCTGTGCTGTGTTTATCGTATCTGCTTTGTGTTGTGTTTGTTTCCGCTGCTATCTATCATGGGTGATGATTCCATAGTTGTGACTGGTACTAGTGCCTCTACACCGAATGAGGCACGTCCCTCGCGTGATTACTCTACCCTGATTACATCTGACAAATTGGATGGCTCCAATTATGCCTCTTGGTCTCGTGGTGCGCGTATTACGATTACTAGTCGTCGTATGGCAAGTTGGATCAATGGGAAGAAGCCTGCTCCGTCTCAGGACTCCGCTGACTATACCGAATGGGAAGAAGATAATTGTCTGGTGCAGTCATGGCTTCTAAATTCCATGACTAAACCAGTTCGTGCCTTGTTCGAACGTGGTGATACTGCTTTTGATATATGGGAGGCTGCTCGGAAGACCTTGTTCGGTTCATTTTTACACATGATTTTTCATGTTATTCACCCACTATTTTGAGTTAGTTCTTGACATTTTATAGCTTTTTACTTCTTTTTTGTGTTTTAATAGGTTTTACTTTGGTTTGTATGAAAATGAGCTAAAAGTGCATTATTTGATATAAATTCTGTTTTTGTTCATTTTCGTAGGTCAACTTCGTGGCCTTGGATCAGCATGTTCCGGTCCTTGGATGAGGTGATGATCTTCATAAGACTTGTTCCAATGGATGTTGACTACAACATATCCAAATTTGAGCTCCATTGGATAAGTATTTCCTATCCAACCAATCCAGCATGTTACCACAGCTCTGGAAATCCGAGTTGGCCAGTTTTCACCTCCACTTAGTGTGATCTTACTTCTACTTGTTACCATGCCTTTCGTAACAATATTTCACTTTAGTTAAGTGGAATTTTCTGAGAGTATATTTGTGAGGACAAAACTTCATCATGAGAGGAGACAAGAAAACAAAGGCAAAAGTGTGCCATGATGAAAAGGAGGAGAGAGAGGAGCATAGAGAGGAATCAATTGACTTTGGGGCAGCAGCTAGGCAACGGATCATTCATTCAGTTTTTATTACAATTTGCAGAGACTTTCTAAAAGCGGGGAGCTAGAGAGCTAGAGGAGGAAGACAAAGTCATCCAAGCAAGAAGTGGAAGAGATTTCCACCATTGAAGACCTTGAGCTTCCACCTTCACAAAAGCTGTAACTTCTTTCTAGTTTTATTTCGAATTTGTGTTTGAAATGATTATGAGGAACTAAACTCCATAGCTAGGGCTTAGGTTGAAGCCCTAAACATGAATACCTTATTGTTTTGATGCTTGAGTGTATGAATTTCTAGATATTGTTGATGAATTCCAATTCACCAAATTAATCTATCCTTGATGTATGTTCTTCTTTGATTGATCACCTTTGAAAGCATGCTTCTTGAGATTGTTGGGATTATGTGTATCCTCATGTTATCCTAAGCAATAAATGGATGAAGTAAGAATCATCCATGTGAATTGGTTTCTTGAATACCTAATGTAAACATCATGCTATTAGGATTCTTGTGATGTTCATATTCTCTTTGAACTTAATGGGTTCTCCTTGTAATTGAATCGAAGTACGAACCATACCTAGGTTCGGTTATGAGGAGGGCACAAGTATTGTAGCACGAACCATGCACTTTACGTATATTAGAGAGAATCAATGCGTCTTGAGCCACGACCCATGGTCTTGATTGCGAACATCTTCATCAACACGTTTAGAGTTCATCACTTGAGTATTCATGAACTTGGGTAGAATTGTTTAGGGTGGATTCCGAAACCCTAGTGTTTGTTACATTTTGATTTCACATCTTGATAATTCATCTCTTCCATTCTCATTTAAATTCGAAGTCCATTTACTTACATGCAATAGAAATAGATCACTTGAACTAAATCAAAACCCCCCCCAATGTGTGTGTGAGTTGCGTGTTTGACACGTTACGTGTCTTTGTTACTGAATTTTATTTCTTTCTGTAATTATTTTGGACTTTTGGTCCGCGCTGTGTTCTTCCATTTTCTGTGCTGAATCCAACCGTATAAAGAACGTGAATTTTGGACGTACGGTTGGAAAGTTATAGGCAAAACACTGGACAGAGGTCGAAACTGAAAAACAGAGAAAACGAATCTGCCCAAAAACGACCGGTCGCTTTTACCTGACGACCGGTCGCTTTTCAAGTCAAATTTTGAGTTTCGAATCTGCCCAAAAACGACCGGTCGCTTTTACCTGACGACCGGTCGCTTTAGCACTGTTCATAGGTGATAAATGGGTGATAAAAGGGTGATAGAAAATGCTGTTTGTGTTTTTGTTTAGTTTTCTTGTGTTGTTTCATTTCTTTTACACTTCTTTACTCATTTTTAGTTTCCATTTTGCATTTGTGCATTTGTGGTGTGTCAATTAAGTGTTCTTTACGTACTCAAATTAGAACTTATAGGAAGCCGACAAGTTCTTCGTGGGATCGACCCCGTACTTACATAATCTATACTTCAATAGATTCGTGCACTTGCGGGTATTTTTAATTGGTTGTTTGCACATTAATTTGTGTCCTCTTAGGAATGCAACAATTTTTGGCGCCGTTGCCGGGGAACTGGCACGGTTGCTTATATGTTTTGTTTGAGTATATTTAGAGTACTTAATTTTATTTTCATTTTTTTTCTTTGTTTGTCATTTCATTTTATTTGAGTTTGTTTTTGTTTTCTTCTTATTGCAGGAACATTTTGCTTATGTCCCTTCTGAATTTGGATATTTCATTAGATTGCACTGTAGAAGATATCCAAGCTCAAGCTTTGAGAGAAAGGAACATCCAACTAGCTGTGTCTACTCCATTGCCTTTTTCACTCTCGCCATTTTCATCATCACCAAGCTCACCAAAAGTCGAGTCACCTCCACCTTCACCAATGGCGGCAGCAGCTGCAAATGCGGAACTTACTATGCAAGAATACTCTTCACCGCCAACAACTGGACAACCATCTTGCATAGTATATCCCGCAAGCACTTTGGAAAACTTTGAGTTGAGATCGGGCATGATACACATATTGCCTAAGTTCTTGGGAAATCCTGGAGAAAATCCTAATGCACATATCTTAGACTTCGAGGAAGTGTGTTCCACAATAAAGATCGAAGGCATGAGTAGTGATGAGATAAGAATGAGACTTTTCTCATTTAGTTTAAAGGATACAGCAAAGGAATGGCTTCACTATCTACCTCCAAATTCCATCACAACATGGACGGATCTTGCTTCAAAGTTCTTGCAACATTTTTTCCCAGCACAAAGGACAAATGAACTCCGAAGTCAGATTACAGGAATTCTGCAAAGGCCGGGAGAAAGCTTCCAGGATTATTGGGACCGTTTCAAGAAGCTTCTAATCACTTGTCCGCATCATAACATACAAGCTTGGCTTCTAATGCAACACTTCTATGAAGGACTTTTTGAAGCGGACCAAAATAATGTGAATGCAGCTGCAGGAGGAACTATAATGACCAAGACTCCAACAGAATTGCGAGCAATATTTGATCTTGTTGCTGCAAATGCTCGCCAATATAATTCAAGGCAAAGACCAGTCAGAAAAGGGGAATCCTATGATGTAAGTACCCTTTCTAGTATGGAAGCTCAGATTGCAAACCTAACCAACATGGTGAAGAAATTGGCACCGGGATCATCCAAGGTTTGTGCATTTTGCTCCACAATTTGTCATGACACTGAAGATTGTCCCTTGGCACATGAGGAAGCAAATGCAGTGGGCTCATTTCAGAGAAATCAGTGGCCTAAGAATGATCCTTTCTCACAAACATACAATCCGGGGTGGAGAAATCATCCAAATTTCAGGTGGAGTGACAATTCGAATGTTCAACAAGGGCCAACTCAACCATCTCAAGGGCCAACTCACCCACCTCAAGGTCAACAACATACTCGCCCACCTCATGGTCAAATGCACTACTACAATCCACCACAACCACCACCTCAACCACAATCTACAGGAAAATCTTTGGAAGAACTTGTTGCTTCCATGGCTAGAAACACAGATAGTTTCATCACTGAGACAAAAAGCTACATGCAGAGGAATGACACCCACATGCAGAAAACGGATAAGGCCATTGCCAATCTAGAAAATCAAGTGGGACAAATTGCTCAAGCTTTGAGTCAAAGGGAACCTGGTATGATGCCTAGCCAACCAGAGATTAATCCAACTGGGCGTGAGCATGTTCAAGCAGTTACCTTGAGAACTGGTAAGGTAATTGGTGAAATAAATGGTTCTAAAGATTTGATTCACAATGTTGATGACATGCAGGTTGAACAAGTGGCTGAGCCTAAAGAAAAGGATGAAAGCAACAAAGAGAGAGATAAGCAAGCAGCTTCTTCATCCGAGTGGATCCCAAAGCATGAACTTGCAAGAAGGGCAAGAAAGGAGAAGGTAAGTCGTGAACCTACTGACGAAGAAATCTTACGTGCTCCTTTTCCTCACAGGCTTATGAGTTCTAAAAAAATTCAACAAGCCAAGGAAATATTGGAAACCTTCAGAAAAGTGCAAGTCAATATTCCTCTCCTGGATGCAATCAAGCAAATTCCGAGTTATGCAAAGTTCTTGAAGGACCTTTGTACCAACAAGAGGAGATTCCAAGATCATGAAACGGTTGCACTAACGGAAGAAGCTTCTGCTGTTTTGCAAAGGAAGCTCCCTCCCAAATTAAAAGATCCAGGAAGTTTTACAATTCCTTGCATTATTGGAGATAAATTGTTTGACAAAGCTTTACTTGATTTTGGTGCTTCAATTAATCTGATGCCTTATTCTGTTTTTGAAGCCCTTAACTTAGGTGATCTTAAACCAACTTCTGTCAGCATTCAATTGGCGGACCGATCAGTGAGATATCCAAGAGGAATTTTGGAAGATGTACTTGTGAAAGTAAATGATCTCATTTTACCAGCTGACTTTTTGGTGCTAGAAATGGAAGAAGCTCCTATTCCGGGTGCGGATCTTCCATTGATTCTTGGCCGCCCTTTCATGGCCACTGCAGATACTGTGATCAATGTTCGACAAGGAACATTGACAATGACAGTTCAAGGGGAAACAATAAAGTTCAAAGTATATGATGCCTTCAAACTCCCCAATGATGAACATGAATGTTTTCGTATTGATACATTGTGTCATATTGTGCAAAATACATTTAATAGTACTCATGGTACAGATTCATTAGAAAAGGTGTTGACACAAAATCCTCAAGTTGCTGAAATTGTTGATAATGAGTTACTTGAGGCTGTGAAATTCCTTGATGCATGTCCAGCCATACCACGTAAGTACACTCCAAATTTTATACCTTTGCCAGTCAATACTGAAAAGCTTGTTCCTTCTCTTGACAGGGCACCCGAGTTAGAGCTCAAACCATTGCCATCCCACTTGAAGTATGTTTATTTAGGTAAAACAGAGACATTGCCCGTGATTATTGCTAGCAATCTCAATGTGGAAAATGAACAGAAGTTGATGCAAGTGTTAAGAGAACACAAGAGAGCAATTGGTTGGAGTATTGCGGACATCAAGGGCATAAGCCCAACAAGATGCATGCATAGAATTTTATTGGAAATTGATTCCAAACCCACAAAGGATGCTCAACGCAGGTTAAACCCAATCATGACAGAGGTAGTCCGAAAAGAAATTCTGAAGCTATTGGATGTGGGTATAATTTATCCTATTTCCGATAGCAAGTGGGTAAGCCCGGTCCAAGTGGTTCCTAAAAAGTCAGGAATAACTGTTGTAAGAAATGAGGAAAATGAACTTATTCCTTCTCGTGTCAAAACGGGATGGCGTGTTTGTATTGATTATAGAAAATTAAATACCGCCACCCGAAAAGATCATTTTCCATTACCATTTATTGACCAAATGCTTGAACGTCTTGCAGGTCACAGTTACTACTGCTTCTTGGATGGCTATTCAGGATACAACCAAATTGCCATCGCTCCTGAAGACCAACACAAGACGATGAAGTGCTCCACTTCATTGATGTACCTGCTGGGATGCAACACTGAGTTGGGAAGGTAAGTCCCTAAAAAAAAAAAAAAAAAAAAAAAAAAAAAAACGACCGGTCGTTCTTCCATCGCGACCGGTCGCTCTGCGCGAATTGCTGAAGATTTGATTCTGTATAAAAACGACCGGTCGCTTTTGCCTTGCGACCGGTCGCTCATTTGGTGTTTTAAAAAATAATAATAAATAAATAAAAATTGAATCTGTGAAGAAACGACCGGTCGCTTTTCACAACGACCGGTCGCTCTTCGCGCAATTCTCTTATTTTGAATCTGTTTCAGAACGACCGGTCGCTCGTTGCGTTTTTTTTATTTTATTTTATTTTTCTACAACCGCCTCTGTTTTTCTTCTTTTCCCTCTTGTCTCTTCTCACATTTTTCCCTCAAGTATTTCATCAATTCTTGAGAGATTTGCAGTTAGGGTTCCAAGCCATCCAAGGTAAAGTTTCGTTTCGTTTTTTTCTTGTTCTTCCTCTTTGATTTTCTAACTCTAATTGTTTTTCTTATTATTTTTTTTCTTGTTTCTAACTTGTTTTTCTTTTGAATTGTGGCATATTTGTGCATAATTGTGGTTAATTTTTTTGGGTATAATTGTGGCATATTATAAGTTTGGGAAGTGTTTTCAATTCATTAATGCACAATCAGAATTGGGCGTGAATGCTTCTTCTATTTCATAACATGTGATTACATACATACTAGTGAAAATGCGTACAGTAAATTCCTAATCACATGTTCATTGTTGCATTCTGCGCCCCCAGAGGCTTCTGCTAATTGCCTCTGTCTGTTCTTGCTTGTAGAATCTGCAGCAGCTCTACATGATCTTCGTTCCTTTTCTGCAGCATCTCTACATGCTGGTTGGCGCTGTAGAGCCGCTTCTGCAGGTCCGCCACCATAGCTTTCAGGGCCGCCACTTCCTCACTCAGTGCCCCGCACTCCCGTGTTCTCGCCAGTAGGCGCATGCCCAAATTTGTGGCCGAGACCGCGTTGAGCACGGTTAGGTTGTGGGACTCATCCACTGCCATCTGGTCAGACCTCTGCGCCACATGCAGATGATCTGCAACTGTAAGTCTGCTGACAGTCATGCCCTCCGGCATTACTGCCCTACGCGGCACCACCTCAGAGAAGTTTGAGGCCGAGCCATGGTGGTATGAGGAGTTTGGGAAGATATGGTTTGGAGGAGCCCGTGTCTGGCCATTTGGTGGTGCAAGGGACAACTCAAGGTTAAGGTCATCAACAAGCATATCTGGGGATGCCATTGATTTTTCTGTCTGGGCTTTTTGATGGTTTTTCTTGAGTTTGCAGGTTGAAATGCAGGATGCTCCTTCTTTCAACCGAGAAGTGGTTTAAATAGCCATATGCTCATAAGGGAGCCGACACCACTTTGCATTTCCTGCGCAATTTGCGGTTGCGTCCGGTTAAAAGGGGAAGCATTTCTACTTTCGCTTTGCTTTCTTTTCCTCCCTGTTTTCTGGTGCATTATGTTTTGATTTCTTTTTAGTTTGTCGTTTTTGTTTTATTTCAGTTGGGGAAGTGTGATTTGTGTCTTTTTCGTTTGTCGCATTCCTTTTATTCCGGTTTGGGGAAGTGCGTTTTGTTTTTCTTCTTTGTCTTTTGCAACTTTCTTTTCTTTTATTTCCGGAAACGAGAAATTTAAAATTTTTTAAAAAAAAAAAAAAAACAAATACACGGAAAGGGCAAAGACAACCAGGCACACCACTAATACATTAGAAATTATTCTTTCACAGTGCTCGGTGTCTCGACCATTGGACCTTTGAGTTTAGCCTTATGGCTATCCTCTTCCGGGGCTTCATGCACAGCCTCTTGGGGCTCATCACTCGAGCTCCCAAAGATCGCACTCTTAGCTTGAGCGTACCTACTCTCGCGATCTGTTTTCTTGCGTTTACCCGGTTGGTCCAGGTCCTCCAGCTGCTTTCTCATGTCATGAGCGTAAACACTTACCATCTTTGAGAGATTTTTGTTCTCTTCCCGCAACGCCTCTAGCTGGTGTCGATTCACCTCCACTATCCTTGCCCTTTCCCTTTTTAAACTTTTAATAATACTCTGGCACTCCTCCACCATACTTCGCTCCGCCGCCAACTGACCTCTTAGCACCTCCACCTCATGGGACTTCGCAATTAGGCGATGACCCACACTTGCGACTGTTGCCGAGCTTTGCACGCTTAGTGCCAGAGCATCGCTCACGACCCGGTTGTCATCCCTTGATCCCAGCACCCGTATATCCTTGGGAGTTACTAGATTTCTAGCAACTCCAAGGGCAACATCGTTGTCCAGCAGTATCGAGTCATTCACTGTCACGTGCCCCCGTGCAGAGGCAAAGTAAGGCATCCACACTGGTGCCACTGCTTGGCCCCGAGTCTGAGTCGGTGGAGCTAGGTTGAGGTCCAGCGAGAATGGGTAGGAAGAAGCCATTTGAACTTTCTTTTCTTTTGTTCTTTCTTTTCTCTGTTGTGTGTTTCTGCGTTTGTGTGTTTTTCCCCAACTCTTTCTCTTCTTCTTTTATAGAGTTAGTTTCTACGTAACCCTAGACACGGCGCTTCTGCGTTTTGCGCGGCCCTTACGGCCTATCCCCTTAGGTCACCTCACCTGGTCCCCAACCCCTTTAATTACAGTTTCTCCTTTCAGCGCTTTTGAGAAACGAAAGTCGTCACGCCTTCCTATGAAGCCAATAATTCTGGCTTGGGACCGTGAGAGAGACCTCTGCTTGTCGACACGTCTCTCACTTTGTTTCCCGTGACTCACAGGTGTCGAGACTTCAGGGCCCACTTTTTCTATTTTACTGAGTCCTCGCTCTTTGTGCTTCTGACTTGGTTTCTTTGTTTTATTTACTTTCTTCGCTTTTGGGCTTTCGTTTGGGTTGGGCTTTCATTTGGTTTGTGCGTTTCATTGGGTTGGATTTCTGCATGTGTAAGACTGTTGTTAGGGCTTACTGTTTTATTTGTTTCTGTTTGGTTTCGTTTTTGTTTTTGTTTTTGCAACCGTGTTGTAGTTGTTTTTCGTGTTTGTTCTTGTATTTACTTGCTTTATTCCCTTTAATTCTTGTTATAACGTTGTTGGTGCCTGAATTCTTTAACATTGAGGACAATGTTTGTTTCTAAGTTTGGGAAGGGATAGCAAGTCTTTTTCGTTTCACTTAAATTCTTACTTTCTTTTATTTTGTTTTCTTTTCTGTTTTGAGTCTTTTTTGTTCTTAAGTCACTTTCCGGACATATATGATGAGATTGTGATGAATGTTTAAATGACTTGATTGAAAATGCTTTATAAAAAAAAAATAATTTGTTATTCACTAAATGGCATCGTTCTAGCATGATATGTTTGAAACCCTCTACGCACTTGCCATTTGTTTCATAATTCTCTAGTTGAGGGACTTGCATGATCCAAAGAATTGTATCAAGCATGAATTAGACTTGTATAACCATATAATGTGAGCTTTGAGCCTTGTGCTTCAATTCATGAGTGTTATACACATATTCTTACTTTTCTTGTCATCTGAGTTGTTGTTTGATCTCATTATTCATTGATTTGGTTGAGCACTTAAAAGTCACTCATTCTTGTGCAATTTGATTACATGACATTTGAGAAATGATATTAAGGCCCTCTTTGGACCGTTTGTGCCTTTCAAGCTAACCCTATGCATGCTTAAGCATGATTTTCCATTGTTAACCACCTTGAGCCTATATGTATGCCTTTTCTTTCAAGTAACCAATTATTACTTCTAGCCCTAGCCTGAAAAACAAGAATTTACCTTTCTAAGGAACTCGTGAGCTTTAATTTAGATGTGTTTTTCATGCTAAGTTTGGGAAGTTTGTTATTACATTTCGAAAAAAAAAAAAGAGAAAAAAATAAAAATAAAAATGAGTACCTCACTCAAAGGGTGAAAGAAAAGAGAAAAGTCGTGGTTAAGTGGCAATGGTTTCAAATTCAATTCCATGTTTCTTGGTTGTTCAAATGGAAGGAAGGAGTGTGAATCATAATTAGTGGAGGTATAAGGCTTTGTGGTCTATTTGATCACATATAAAAAATAATAATAATAAAAAAAAAAAGAGTGAAAATCTCAAGGGTGATGTTTCAAAGTCTTTTAGTCAACGATTATATGCTCTTACATTGTGAGTTCCTTGGACTTTGTTGTATCCATATCCTTCATTTTTTACTCACCTTACACCCTTAGCCCCATTACAACCTATAATAAAGACCTAAATTGATCCTAAATGTCATGTGGTTGATTTGCACACATTTTTCAGCTTTTAAGTGTTTAGCATCCTTCTTGAGATCATATTCATGCATGTTTTTCATCTTGCTAATTGTGAGTTAAGTCCCGTATGGTTTAACTCTATTCTCATATTTACTATTGAGTGATGCATTGTAACCCTCTTCCGAGTGATTCATTTGTGAGAGGACAACTTTGGTGAGATTTGAAGTTACATTTGTGCTTGGTATGATTTTTGAAGTTGTGTGAAAACTGAAATTGGAGAATGAGTTCCATTTGGCCATCACACTACTACACTTGAGCATGTTGTGTTCTGAACTTTGCTGCCTTGTGAATGATGTCTAAACTGAGTTTTTTCTTGTGAAAACTTTTGAGTCAGTTGCATAAGTCACTCTCTCTTTGGAAAGTGTTCGGAAAGTTTTGTTTCGAGTCTTGTTTTAATTTCTGTTTTGCTCGAGGACTAGCAAAAGATAAGTTTGGGAAGTTTGTTCGGTTCATTTTTACACATGATTTTTCATGTTATTCACCCACTATTTTGAGTTAGTTCTTGACATTTTATAGCTTTTTACTTCTTTTTTGTGTTTTAATAGGTTTTACTTTGGTTTGTATGAAAATGAGCTAAAAGTGCATTATTTGATATAAATTCTGTTTTTGTTCATTTTCGTAGGTCAACTTCGTGGCCTTGGATCAGCATGTTCCGGTCCTTGGATGAGGTGATGATCTTCATAAGACTTGTTCCAATGGATGTTGACTACAACATATCCAAATTTGAGCTCCATTGGATAAGTATTTCCTATCCAACCAATCCAGCATGTTACCACAGCTCTGGAAATCCGAGTTGGCCAGTTTTCACCTCCACTTAGTGTGATCTTACTTCTACTTGTTACCATGCCTTTCGTAACAATATTTCACTTTAGTTAAGTGGAATTTTCTGAGAGTATATTTGTGAGGACAAAACTTCATCATGAGAGGAGACAAGAAAACAAAGGCAAAAGTGTGCCATGATGAAAAGGAGGAGAGAGAGGAGCATAGAGAGGAATCAATTGACTTTGGGGCAGCAGCTAGGCAACGGATCATTCATTCAGTTTTTATTACAATTTGCAGAGACTTTCTAAAAGCGGGGAGCTAGAGAGCTAGAGGAGGAAGACAAAGTCATCCAAGCAAGAAGTGGAAGAGATTTCCACCATTGAAGACCTTGAGCTTCCACCTTCACAAAAGCTGTAACTTCTTTCTAGTTTTATTTCGAATTTGTGTTTGAAATGATTATGAGGAACTAAACTCCATAGCTAGGGCTTAGGTTGAAGCCCTAAACATGAATACCTTATTGTTTTGATGCTTGAGTGTATGAATTTCTAGATATTGTTGATGAATTCCAATTCACCAAATTAATCTATCCTTGATGTATGTTCTTCTTTGATTGATCACCTTTGAAAGCATGCTTCTTGAGATTGTTGGGATTATGTGTATCCTCATGTTATCCTAAGCAATAAATGGATGAAGTAAGAATCATCCATGTGAATTGGTTTCTTGAATACCTAATGTAAACATCATGCTATTAGGATTCTTGTGATGTTCATATTCTCTTTGAACTTAATGGGTTCTCCTTGTAATTGAATCGAAGTACGAACCATACCTAGGTTCGGTTATGAGGAGGGCACAAGTATTGTAGCACGAACCATGCACTTTACGTATATTAGAGAGAATCAATGCGTCTTGAGCCACGACCCATGGTCTTGATTGCGAACATCTTCATCAACACGTTTAGAGTTCATCACTTGAGTATTCATGAACTTGGGTAGAATTGTTTAGGGTGGATTCCGAAACCCTAGTGTTTGTTACATTTTGATTTCACATCTTGATAATTCATCTCTTCCATTCTCATTTAAATTCGAAGTCCATTTACTTACATGCAATAGAAATAGATCACTTGAACTAAATCAAAACCCCCCCCAATGTGTGTGTGAGTTGCGTGTTTGACACGTTACGTGTCTTTGTTACTGAATTTTATTTCTTTCTGTAATTATTTTGGACTTTTGGTCCGCGCTGTGTTCTTCCATTTTCTGTGCTGAATCCAACCGTATAAAGAACGTGAATTTTGGACGTACGGTTGGAAAGTTATAGGCAAAACACTGGACAGAGGTCGAAACTGAAAAACAGAGAAAACGAATCTGCCCAAAAACGACCGGTCGCTTTTACCTGACGACCGGTCGCTTTTCAAGTCAAATTTTGAGTTTCGAATCTGCCCAAAAACGACCGGTCGCTTTTACCTGACGACCGGTCGCTTTAGCACTGTTCATAGGTGATAAATGGGTGATAAAAGGGTGATAGAAAATGCTGTTTGTGTTTTTGTTTAGTTTTCTTGTGTTGTTTCATTTCTTTTACACTTCTTTACTCATTTTTAGTTTCCATTTTGCATTTGTGCATTTGTGGTGTGTCAATTAAGTGTTCTTTACGTACTCAAATTAGAACTTATAGGAAGCCGACAAGTTCTTCGTGGGATCGACCCCGTACTTACATAATCTATACTTCAATAGATTCGTGCACTTGCGGGTATTTTTAATTGGTTGTTTGCACATTAATTTGTGTCCTCTTAGGAATGCAACAGACCTATACTGTGACTCAGAATAGTTCTCGTTTGTTTCAACTCCGACGGCAATCTATACTTATAGGTCAGAATGGTGAATCTGTGAAAGTGTTCTATGAAAAACTTCATGCTATCTGGCAAGAGATTGATTGTCTGCGTCCGCATGAGTTTACTTGTTCTACTGATGGGGCTCGTCGTCTGAAAGAAATTGAAGCCGATCGAGTTTATGATTTTCTTGGTGGGCTAGATCCACCGTATGATGGTGTTCGTAGCCGTATTCTTGCTCTTAGCCCTGTTCCACCCCCTCTCGAAGCCTATGCCATGGTCATGGAGGAAGATACCCGTCAGTCCGCTATGCTTGGAGGAGGATCGCTGGCTCTTAAGGTGGATCCAGCACGTCACCGACCAGTCGCCCCGCAAGTAGCGACCGGTCGCCCGCCGCAAAAAAAGTTTGGATCTTCTGCTGGGTTTCGTCCTTCTGCCTCCACCTCTCTTGAAGGTCCGCCTAAGTGCCGCCATTGTAATGGGGATCATGACTCTGAAAAGTGCTTTAAGGAGCATGGTTACCCCGATTGGTTTGCTGACTACAAAGCTCGTATGTATGGTCCCAAGGCCACTTACACTGTGACTCCTGATGAGGCCCATCCTCCAACTCCATCTGCAAATCTGTGTGCTTCTGATACTATGCCAGGTATGGGTTCTACTACTTGGATAATTGACACTGGTGCTTCTGATCATATGACTTATAATGATAAAATGTTTGATGAGTTGTTGCATAACCCTCGTGACCCATATATTACTAGTGCTAATGGTTTACCTTCCCCAGTTACCGGTGAAGGTACCATCCATCTTACTCCTTCTTTACCCCTATCTTATGCACTCTTGGTTCCCAATATTCATTGCAATTTATTATCTGTTGGGCGTTTACTTGATACACTTAACGTTTCTGCTACCTTCTATTCTACCCATTGTTTTTTCCAGGATCTCAGGACTCACGAGAAGATTGGGCATGGTAAACGGATAGGGGGGTTATATTACTTACAGTTGCCGGCTGCAGCAGTTCGTGATTGTGTCGCTAATAAAGCTCTGAGTGGCAGTGTCAAGGACAAGCACCAACTTTGGTTATGGCATCGTCGCTTAGGACATCCATCTTTTGGTTATCTTAGACATTTGTTTCCTTCATTATTTAGTTCATGTGATGAGTCTAGTTTCAAATGTGAGACTTGTGTAATGGCCAAGAGCCACCGTACTGTTTTTCCCTTAAGTAATAATAAAGCTGCTTTGCCTTTTGAGTTAGTACATTCTGATGTCTGGGGTCCTGCTCGTGTGACTTCTCATGGTTTCCGTTGGTTTGTGACTTTTATTGATGACTGCACTCGTTTAACATGGGTGTATTTGATGAAGACTAAACATGATGTTGTCTCTATTCTTCCTGACTTTTGTGCCATGGTGTCTACTCAGTTCCATGCTCGTGTTAAAGTATTTCGCACTGATAATGGCGGTGAATATGTGAATCATACCTTGGCCCAATTCTTTCGTGATCAAGGTATCATTCACCAAACTACCACTCCTTTTACACCTCAACAGAATGGTGTGTCTGAAAGGAAGAATCGCCAGTTACTTGAAGTTGCTCGCTCTCTGATGTTGGATATGTCTGTTCCCCATCACCTTTGGGGACATGGTGTCTTAACTGCCGCCTACTTGATTAATCGTACTCCTAGTCGGGTTCTTGATTTCAAGACTCCACTTGATGTGTTATGTGCTCTTACTCCTCCGGTTTCGGTCTCTAAGTTACCTCCGAAGGTATTTGGGTGTGTTGCGTATGTTCATGTTTACTCTCATCAAAGGAGTAAACTTGATCCTTGTGCTCTCCGCTGTGTCTTCATTGGTTATTCTACGACTCAGAAAGGTTATAAGTGTTATCACCCGCCTACTCAGAAGGTACATGTCACTTTGGATGTCACATTTCATGAAGAAGTACCCTATTATGTGTCTCCCTCCTCTTCAACTCAGGGGGAGAGGGGGAGTGAATTGAAGAGTTTCGGAGTGAAAAATAAGGAAATTTTTCCAGAACAGGATGAAAACGACCGGTCGCCCATAGGAAGCGACCGGTCGCTCGCGTCGAGCTGGGACTACAGTAACGATACGAGGGAAGCGACCGGTCACAGTGAGGAAACGACCGGTCGCGAACGAATCTGCCTGGATACGACCGGTCGTGTAGCAGTGGGCGACCGGTCGCTAATGAATCTGCTTGGAAGCGACCGGTCGCACATAGGAAGCGACCGGTCGCCCACGTCGACGAGCGATAACAGTAACGATACGAGGGAAGCGACCGGTCGCGAGGAAAGCGACGACCGGTCGTCAGACCAAAATTGTGGTTTTTTCGAGCCTCTCTCAGAAGGACATAACAGTGATATTGGCGACTCTCGTACAGATGAAATTGATAATATACCCCCCTCTGCCCTGCCATTGCCTCAATCAAGTTGTGATAATGAGGTACTTTATAGTGATATGCCTACCTATTCTTTGCCCCCACGTACTACCCGTGGGAAACCTAAAGTACAATATTCTCCTGATATACATGCCAAGTCTAAATATCCCATTAACCATTATATGTCAACTCATCGTTTATCTAAGTCATATGCATCATATTTGTGTCAATTATCTAGTGTATGTGTGCCAACTAAGTTGCAGGATGCTCTATCTGATCAAAACTGGGTAGATGCAATACATGTTGAGATGGAAGCCTTGAACAAGAATGCTACTTGGGAGTTAGTTCCTTTACCAAAAGGAAAAAAAGCAGTTGGGTGCAGATGGGTGTTTACTTTGAAGCACAAGGCTGATGGTTCCATTGACCGTTACAAGGCAAGATTGGTAGCAAAAGGGTATACTCAGACATATGGAGTGGATTACACAGATACTTTTGCTCCGGTAGCTAAGCTCAACACTGTACGCGTACTTTTATCCTTAGCTGCTAACCGTGACTGGCCGCTGCTACAATTTGATGTCAAAAATGCATTCCTCCATGGTGATCTCAAGGAAGAAATATATATGGATCCTCCGCCAGGTATCCCTGTGACTTCTAAGGAGGGTGTGGTGTGCAAGCTACGGAAATCCTTGTATGGATTAAAGCAGTCTCCAAGAGCGTGGTTTGGAAGATTTGCTGCATTTATGAAGAAGTTTGGATATGTGCAAAGTAACTCTGATCATACTTTGTTTCTGAAGCGTCATAAAGGTAAATTGACTGCTTTAATTATTTATGTTGATGATATGATTGTGACTGGAGATGATCATGTAGAGATACAGAGACTTCAGAAGTATCTGGCTTCTGAGTTCGATATGAAATCATTGGGTGATTTAAAGTATTTTCTTGGGATTGAAGTTGCCAGATCTAAACATGGTATTTTTCTATCCCAAAGAAAGTATGTTTTGGATTTACTTGCAGAAACTGGAATGTTGGATTGTAAACCGATTGATACCCCTAGTGAGCAGAATCATAAGTTGGGGATATATCCCGATCAAGTTCCAACTGACAAAGAACGTTATCAACGACTTGTGGGGAAGTTGATTTATTTGGCTCATACTCGTCCAGATATTGCGTATGCTGTAAATATAGTGAGTCAGTTTATGCACTCTCCTAGTGTAGATCATATGGGGGCTGTGACTCGTATTTTAAGGTATCTGAAAGTAACTCCTGGCAAGGGGTTAATTTTCTCCAAGTATGGCCATACAAATGTAGAAGGGTATACAGATGCTGATTGGGCAGGTTCAGCCACAGATAGGCGTTCGACATCTGGGTATTTTATGTTTGTGGGTGGCAATCTTGTTACGTGGAGGAGCAAGAAACAAAAGGTGGTGTCTAGATCTAGTGCTGAGGCCGAGTATCGGGGAATGGCCCATGGTGTATCTGAGTTACTATGATTGAGAAGATTGTTGAAAGACCTTGGGTTTGGACCTAATAAACCCATGGAGTTATATTGTGACAATACGGCTGCGATTGCAATTGCTCATAATCCTATACAACATGACCGTACAAAGCATGTGGAGGTTGATTGAAATTTTATTAAGGAAAAGTTGGATGCGGAGATTGTGTCCTTCCCCTTCATCCGTTCAGAGTATCAGTTAGCTGATGTTCTTACGAAAGCTGTTTCTACAAGTATCTTTCTCAACTCGCTTGACAAGTTGGGCATGCGTGACGTCTTTGCTCCAACTTGAGGGGGAGTGTTGGCGAGTCCTATTCTATTTGGGTTTTATTTATTTTTCCTTTGTGTAGATATTATGTAATTAGGATTCCACTTATTTCCTAATTAAACCCTACTAGGGTTTGTAACCTGTATTATAAATACCTCCTTTCGGAGAATGAAATAGATCTGAAAATATTCTACCATATTGTTTGACTGTTTTCAAATATAGTTTGTTGTTATTTATTTTTCTTGCTTCAAGCGTGTGCAAAATCCAAACTTTTCTTCTCCTTTTTGATATGTCAATTTCACGAATTACACCCACAGTTTAATTCAAAGTTTTCACCTTTCTCATCTTTTTGGTGCAAACACGAACACCTAGTACAAGGCTTTTGTTATTATTGGATTGTCATTGGGAATTTGAAAGTGCAAGGCGGCGAGGGTTTCTCACCAAGGAAGTTGAGGACTATGCTACTGGGAGTAGAGAAGAAGAGGAAGGAAAAGGACACTACTAAAAAAACACACACTAGCCACTGATATGAATTTGTCTCCTAAGTTGATTTTAGAGACAATAAATTGTCTCCATTAAGCAATAGAGACTATGCAGCGACTATTTTTGTTTCAGTATCCTAGTTTGGGGTTGCTATTGCTTATTAGGTACAATTTTGGGAGTCAGTCCTTCAATATTTTCAAATAAACAAATACATTATCAGCCAAGCCCAGCCATATTGAATTCTTCCAAGCCGTGGGGTCTTGGGAGAGGGTCTGATATTTGAGAGGCTATCTTCTAAATTAGGGACTAATGACATGTCAGTATCTCATTACTTTATTACATATGTTTAACTAATAATACAATTAAACCCATCAGTCCCCAATTCCATATATCCAAAAAAAAAAAAATATCCAAATATATGCACCATTTCTCTGAATATTAATTCCTAATTTTCAAGATGGATTTTTGGGTTCGAATCACTCCTACAAAAACTGCAAGCCATATATGCAACAATTCCTCGTCCTCGAAGTCAACCATTTCTTAGAGGATCACCAACCATTTGAAGTCACAAACCTGAAGAAAATATATTCAGAAAATCCCCATATGAGCAGAGAATCATATACCGAAAACCCTAAACTTTCTTTTGACAAAAAATTAAAAAAAAACCCTAAACTTTATTAGAAATATATATTATATCCAACTGTAAATGAGCCTTACAGTATTTCCTTTGGATCATTAGGTGATCCTGGCGTTTTCTCCCTTAAGATCTAGGGTTGCTCCAATCGTGTGAAGGAGCTGAAAAAAATAATGAACAGGTTAATGTAACTAAACTAAAACCAAATTTTATACAAAATAATTATATAAAAAATTTCTTACAAAGATTTTGAAGCTCCTCTGTTCAATGTGCTTTCCAAGCTCTCCATTGCCTTTCCTCAAAAATTAAAAAAGAAAAAGACAAAAAGCATTCAGTAACAGCCATATATAAATAAATATCAGACCAAAGTCAAAATCAGATGCTGGAACCAAAATAAGTAAAGGCACACTGAAAAAGAATGATATTTTGATTTTTCAATTACCAGTTCATCAGCGCCTTCTTCCATAACGAAACCATCACGGTATTTGTCCCAGATTTTCTCTCATCAACTTCCAGATAGGCATCTTACCAAGTCACACTGCTCCAACTCTTCAATTTCCAGATCGGGATCTCAAGCCGCAGCCTAGTATTTTGTGACCAGATGGCTTTGTGATTCACGCAAAAAGAATAAGAGAGAGAGAGAGAGAGAGAGAGAGAGAGAGAGAGAGAGGTGAAACAAATCATTCTTTTTTCTTTTTTTTTTGGTGAAATAAGGGAAACCCCCAGAAAACAACTAAGCCCCGCACATGAGTCGAGGCCTAGCAAGACCAAGTAAGTCATCCAGCAACAGACAGCTAACCCAGACAGGAGCCTCATCAAAGAAGCAAATTCCCAAATCCAGATTATAACTCCAGTTTGCCAAACAATCGGCAACACAATTCTTTTCCCTGTAAATGTGGACAAGGTGACAAGTTCCAATTTGTCGCATGAGATCACAACAACTATGCACCAAAGCAGCAAGAGGATGGCATTGCAATGAATTGATTTGTTGAACAAGTGAGACAGCAACAGCAGCATCCATTTCAATAGCAAGGTTAGTGACACCTTTTTCAACAGCAAGTTTTAGCCCAAAATATAGGCCCCAAACCTCAGCCTCCAAGATATGACATTGGCCCAAATTCACAGCAAACCCGGCAATCCAGTCACCTGAGGAGTCACGGATAACACCTCCTGCTCCAATAATATTAGTGGCAGCCCTTCTAGAACCATCCACATTCAGCTTAAGTTGACCAATTGTAGGAGGTTCCCAAGCCAAAAAGACAAGTACTCTATCAGGTTTCTTGCCAGAGCCAATAGCGGCTTTAACCCACTCAACAACCGCAGTAAAGATGGTTTTCCTAGGATTAAAAGGAAAATCCACTGCAATGTTAAAAATCTGCTTGTTACACCAATTCCAGATATACCAACAAGTAATGGCAAAAACAATATTCCAACCAATACCATCAGGTCCATTAACCTTAGAGAGCTCTTTTGCTTATGTCAAAGTGTTTGAAGTTGAGAAATAAAAAATGTGTTTTAACATTGGGCTGTGTGAAAATATCCAATGGAAGAAACTACCAAAAGCAATCAGTATCCAATTTAAGGCCAAATGCCAAAGCTTTTGAGTGAAGGGAGCCAGCCAAGCTTGTTTGTGTTATTTGTGAATGGAGCCGGCTTCTTTTGATAAGTTGGGACTGATAATAACAAGTTGGGACTGATAAAAATGCCCAAATATTAAGGAAAAATAAAGAAAAATACTTTTTTGTATTACACACTAATATCTATCCCAAATACCTTTAATAGGCATAGTGGGAGAATTAGTATCCAAAAAAAAATCACAAGGCACTTTTATGAATTTGTATCTAAATAATCAGTGGCTAGTAGCCATATTTCTAGTAGTGGGAAGATCCTAAATCTAAATTCACTTTGAGATCTCAACCTTCTGACTTTGATGAAGCTAGTAAAAAAAACTATTTACCAAAAAAATTAGGACATTCGTACCTTGAGAGAGGATTTGGCAGGGGAAGATATTGGAAGACAGAGGTGAGATCGCAAGAAGAAGAAGATGAGGTTGTTGTACGAGGTTTTTGAAAAAGAGAAATCGGGAGAGAGATCGCAAGGAGAAGATGAGGTTGAGAGAGAGAGAGAGAGAGAGAGAGAGAGAGAGAGAGCTGCAGAGAGGAGGAGATGGCTGAGAAAGCAACGCGGAATGAAACAAATGCTAGGGTTAGGAGATTTTTTAGAATTGCAAATTACAAAATTGCCCCCACTTAATGGGTTGGTTTGTGTATTCGCGAATGAGCACCAAAAAGACCTGTTAGCTTAACGGGTGGCTTACAAGTCAACACGATATCAACATGACATGATAACTCAAACCCCAATACTGAATTTTTCATGTGAATTCGTGTTGTATGAATGGATTATTGCCAGTTCTATTCTCAGTTTGTATTCCACTCATTTATATTATATTGCAATGAGATATGGACAAATATTATACAAATATCATCCACCAATCACAGTAGAGATTATTGAGCATGTTGGAGAGATATTTTAAGTGGGCATTATGTCTTTGATGAGGAAATATCAGGTGTCATCATTTCCATCACTTTATCACATGTGTTATGTCTATCACCTTCCTTGTTCTCTCCCTGGTCTTCATCTCATGATCATGAAGTTTCTCCATTACTCTTGGAGTCTTATGGTGTCACTTCATCTGCTGTCAACTAGGCGTTGGCTTAACTGATGAGGGGAAAAGTGGGATTAGGTAGGCCTTTAGTTTTGAAGTCTTAAATTTAAAACAAGTATCGGTCAAAAAGATTACCTAACTTTCCTTGATGACCAAAATTGTTTGAACTTTGATTGGCATACCAGTATAAGACTTTAGTATTGATACAAGACAAACTCTTTCTTTCTAAATTGATTATTTTACTCTTCAATAGAAAGTGATTTTTTGTAATTTTGCACAACTTATGAAATTCCACCCATGATAGGAATTGAACAAGTTTATTGTGGCAGATAAACCTGTAAAACAGACAAGATGAAGTTTTTGTGCAGAAAAGAACATGCTTCTAATGGTTTCTTTGATGATAATGAGAATTCATCTTCTAACCTTCTAGATGGATTGTTTGCTGATGTAAGAATATAGTACCTATACACTACTACAATATCGCTCAAAAGACACAGGCCCCTTTTCGTGCTCTTTTAAGTTTAAAAGCACAAATATTTGTGCTTAATACCAATAGCCACAGTGCAGCCATGACAAATGGGTCGGTTCCACTATAGGAGTTTCCTTTGCAAAAGTTTAGAGCACGAATAAGGGATTTGTGCATCTATTCTGACACACTTTTCAATTGATGTAACTTTTTTACAGACCCTTTTGGCACAATACTGAAACATTGTCCAAATAAACAATACAAAGTTACACTCCATGTAATTATTGGACACAAATATAGTTTTTGTGTCTCTTATTGTCACATTGTCAGTTACAATGTATGTAGATTATTGAGCATACAAATACAATTTTTGTGTCCTTTATTGTGACATCAGTCAGATAATCCCAAGAAAAAACTTATGTTTAAAAAAAAAGTTACAAAATGTAAATTAATAGGCACATATATAGCTTTTGTTTCTTTTATATTGTCACATCTGTTAGATAAAAACACAATTATTTGTGTCCGTGAAAATTAAAAAATCATATTTTTTTTTAAGGAATTTGTCAGATAGCACGCTCATCAATATATACAACTAATTAGGCACGATTCTTTGTATATACACGAAATTGGCACAATTATTGGTGTTTTATACGAAAAGAGCACAAATAAAACTTATTTGTGCATAATATTAGGGAAGAGGACACAATACTATATTTGTGTTCTTATGTCCGTGCTCTTTGGCCATTTTTTTAGTAGTGCTATGGTGTCGACATTTACGTGAAAATGGGTTTAATTATGTATGATCTGCAGTACGTAGAAGATCCAATTTCTTGTAGAACGTATTGTTAGTGGCAAGGATGATAATTTGAAGAATGTGTTTAGAGTTACTGTTAGATTTTGTACCTATGTAATGTATTCTAAGTTTTTGTTCTTATTAAACTACTTGAGAATTGAGATCAAGTAATAATTCATAAATGGAAAATTTAGTGCACAATAGAAACTTGTTACATACATTCCAAAGGGATCGATACAGAAGAAATTAAGCATACACAATGCCATATTTAAACAAGAAGCACAGATACTTCAATTCCTTCAGGATTTGTCTGAGTCTTGTGAAGAATCAGAACTTGAGAACGGGTATCCGATTCCATGGCGATTATTAGGGAACACACAGAAAACAGTACCGGCAATTACAGCGATGACAGGAGGCAACACCTGCAGCAAAACCTTCTCAGTGGACTCAAACCCTGGATAGAAGCACCTGACAGTGTTGGTGTCCAAAAGTGATACAACTGCGAACAGAATCAAGGAAAAGAAGGCATGCACAAAGTCCCCAAACCTAAGCTTATAATTAGACAAGTCCACGGAGTTGGAATTTTTTGAGGGCCAAAGACCCTTAGCTGTTGCTGTTGTGAAAATGGACAAACACTTTCACTCACTCCCCTAATGATCTTGTTGTTGATGGACTTTGTGATACACACAAGGATGGATGAATCACACTCACACACACTTGAGAAACCAACCAAGCACAAAGTGACACAAGTATTTTAGAGGTTCAGCAATTGCCTACATCCTCTTGGTGATCCCCTTGAGAAATTCACTAATGAAAGAATAAGTTACAACTTTGGTTTACAAAGAAACCCCCTTAGAACTCTATTCTCTCCCAAGCTCTCTTTTCTCTCTCACCCCTTGCTCAACACTTTGATACACTTGTGAACACTCTCTCACACTTGGTGTTTCCCTTCTTTGGTGTCTAGACTACTCAAGACTCAACTCAGCTCTCTCTTGAACTGATTGCCTTCTCTCTCTTCCTCCCTTGGTGAGATAACCTCCCTTTGAACACAATAGCTCCCAGCTACTTGTCAACTTTGAGATTAACCACACACTTGCTGTCTTGCTTCCTCTTCCCTTTAATACACAAGCCTTTGGACTTCAGAAGAGACTCCTTCTTTCCTCCCACGTTCTGCCCTTGGTTACCTAACATGGACCACAACTTGGGCAGACCAAAGGCTAGGCATTGATAGCTGCAACTTCAGCCACCCTATCTAGAGCTATAGGGTAGGTACTCTTTGAAACAAGTCAACTATCCTCATTCAATGGTGCTCCAGCTTTTCCAGCACCTTGCTAGACATCCTAGAACCCATAAAACTCCTTGGAAGCTCGAGGGATTAGGTAGGAAACCGACACATGTGAAGACACCTTGAAAAACGCATGGAAAAAAACAGCACAGCAACACTGGCGACCGGTCGCCGATATATTGCGACCGGTCGCTGATACCTTATGGATACATTGCGACCGGTCGCTGATACCTTGCGACCGGTCGCTTTCTGCGATTTCTCCAGCCTTCGAATCTGTGTAAAAACGACCGGTCTCCCAAACCTTGCGACCGGTCGCTCACTCCTTCACTTGCATACTAAATGTGAGCCATTTTTCCAACAATCTCCACCTTGGCGAACCATTTAATCACCCCATGAACCATTGTTGACCTCTAGAACCTCTTCAACCTCTTAGAAATCGTTCTAGTAATTTCCAAGAGCTCCACCATGGCAATACACCTCTTGCCTCAATGCACCTTTGGTGGAAGGTGCTCCTCTCAAGCCTAGACTTGAGTAACCTGGACCTCTTGTGCAGAAAAGAGTTCCCCCATGCCAAATTCGTTGCTCCTTGCCTCCTTGGAACCTTGAATCATGGACTTCCTTTGATACGCAAAATACATACCAAACCTTTGTTCACTAAATCCCCTCTTAGCACTCCTTGCTCTTGGATTTAAGAACACCTTTCTTTTCATCTATGCACCTCTCCAACTTTCCCGTTTCATGCTCCCTCTAGCACTCCGAAACGTGGCTGGAACTTCTTGGTCCATCCATCCAAAAACAAGGGACGGTTTGATGGATTCCTTGGGCCCGGACCTTGCACTTGATGATGGCTCCACCTCAAGTAGAACCCCTTTGTGAGTTTGTTGTTGTTGCCCTCCTTCTTCAGCCCTTGTGTCAAGCTCCACCTCAAATGGAGACTCCTCCATGACCACCTTGACAAGAAGTTTCCCTTCAACAACATTCTCCTCCTCATCCCTTGTCTTGACTTCACTTTTTGCACCTTTGAAATCAAGCACCCTTGATGATGAACTTGCATGCAAGAAGAACTTGCTATGACTTCCTTTCCTCATATGTGTCAAACATCAACTTATTTGCACACACATGATATGAGCACCCGGAATCACAAAATCCAACTTGAAGTAGAATTTGAACCCTTACCCGAAGAGCTAGCCATGACTTCCCCGTTACTCTCCTCCGTAACCGTCAAGAGTTCATCACAAATGTCATCATCACATACATTTGCTGAACTTCCAGCTTTCTTCATCTTCTCCTTCCATATTGGACAATTCCGCTTCCAATGATCCTTAGACCTACACTCGAAGCACCTTCATTGTCCTTGGACTTAGAATTCCTCCCGTTGCTTCTCTTGCCTTCACGCTTGCTTAAACGATTCCCTGCGAATAGACCCGTGTCTTGAGAGTTTTCCTCCGAACGTTGGGACATCCGGTGATGCGTCATCACGTCTTGCACCACCTCCTCAAACTTCAAAGTACTCTTCCCAAACATAAGCGTTGTTCGGAAATGTTTATAAGACGGAGGCAAGGATGTTAGAAACATGAGTGCCTTATCCTCCGTATCATACAACACTTCCATCCTTTGCAAATCAGCAACACATCTATTGAAGCTGCTCAAATGCTCCATTAGATTACCTTCCTCCTCCATCCGAAGATTTAGGAGTTCTTCCTTGAGGAAGAGCTTGTTGGACAGCGACTTCCCTGCAAACATCTCTTCGAGCTTCTCCCATGTTTGCTTCGCTGTGTCTTGCATTACATTGATGAGCACCTCATCGGTGATGTAGTTCTCGATGGCTCCTCTAGCCAACTCGTCTAGAACACCCCACTCCGCATCTGTCATGGTTGTTGGCTTCTTCTCCTTGCCTCCCAAGACAATGCTGAGATTTTGTTGTGTAAGGGCTGACTTCATCCTCCTTTGCCATAGAGTGAAGTTCTCCTTCCCTGTGAAAGGCTTCAACTCCACCTTCATGGTGACAGATTGTGGTTGCCTCTGCTGCAAAGAGCTACCTCCTTCTTCACCTTCCTTGTCACTTGCCATCTTCAACACACTAGAACTTGCTGCTCAAACTCAGCTCTGATACCACTTGTTGTGAAAATGGACAAACACTTTCACTCACTCCCCTAATGATCTTGTTGTTGATGGACTTTGTGACACACACAAGGATGGATGAATCACACTCACACACACTTGAGAAACCAACCAAGCACAAAGTGACACAAGTATTTTAGAGGTTCAGCAATTGCCTACATCCTCTTGGTGATCCCCTTGAGAAATTCACTAATGAAAGAATAAGTTACAACTTTGGTTTACAAAGAAACCCCCTTAGAACTCTATTCTCTCCCAAGCTCTCTTTTCTCTCTCACCCCTTGCTCAACACTTTGATACACTTGTGAACACTCTCTCACACTTGGTGTTTCCCTTCTTTGGTGTCTAGACTACTCAAGACTCAACTCAGCTCTCTCTTGAACTGATTGCCTTCTCTCTCTTCCTCCCTTGGTGAGATAACCTCCCTTTGAACACAATAGCTCCCAGCTACTTGTCAACTTTGAGATTAACCACACACTTGCTGTCTTGCTTCCTCTTCCCTTTAATACACAAGCCTTTGGACTTCAGAAGAGACTCCTTCTTTCCTCCCACGTTCTGCCCTTGGTTACCTAACATGGACCACAACTTGGGCAGACCAAAGGCTAGGCATTGATAGCTGCAACTTCAGCCACCCTATCTAGAGCTATAGGGTAGGTACTCTTTGAAACAAGTCAACTATCCTCATTCAATGGTGCTCCAGCTTTTCCAGCACCTTACTAGACATCCTAGAACCCATAAAACTCCTTGGAAGCTCGAGGGATTAGGTAGGAAACCGACACATGTGAAGACACCTTGAAAAACGCATGGAAAAAAACAGCACAGCAACACTGGCGACCGGTCGCCGATATATTGCGACCGGTCGCTGATACCTTATGGATACATTGCGACCGGTCGCTGATACCTTGCGACCGGTCGCTTTCTGCGATTTCTCCAGCCTTCGAATCTGTGTAAAAACGACCGGTCGCCCAAACCTTGCGACCGGTCGCTCACTCCTTCACTTGCATACTAAATGTGAGCCATTTTTCCAACAGTTGCAACCCCATAGTGGGTTTTTCCATCACTGCCGGTGTAACTATCAGTGAAGGAAGCTAAACAGCAAGAGAAACCGGAAATGGCGATGAGAATGGCGCTTAGGTATTTGTTGACGGTGGCGCAGTGGCCAGTGTTGGACAAGACAGGGTTGAGAAACTGGAACAAGAAGACGGTGCCGGTTGGGAGGGGCTTGATGAGGTTGCCTGCTGCTGTGAATGTTCTGTCTTTGACAGTCTTTGACAGTTTTCTTTTTGGTTGTTAACAATGACACTGTATTGGAGGGAGTGCTAGTAGAACCCCCCATTTGGGAATTAATGTGTTCTTGAGGGAGTTATTGGAAGTGTTCTTTGTGTTGTGTTGTGGTTCTTTGATTAAAAAAATATGTCATATATATATTCGTAGAGAAAGTGAGTACTTGCCTTCACGTTAATTGAAAAATGGTTTTGTCGTGTTGATTTGGAAAGGTGGCTTTTACTTTTAAAAAGGGCGGACTCCGTTTCTAATTCAAGCTTAGAGGAACATAACATATTGTTGAATTTGCTAGTACTCAGAAGATCAGGATAAAGGATCCAGATCCTCTGCTCGGATTTTATCTATATCGACACATTAAAAACCCAATTTCAATATATAATATCTAATTCTCCCTCTATGCCTTCCAATTTTGTAAGCAAGAATTTTTTAAAGTTCCTGTGGATGGGACAATCATTGTGAATGAGTCATTGAAGGACCCATCCATGATCCATCCACCATTCCAACTACCGAAGTCAGAGACAGGTACTGACCAACACAACAAAGTTGTTCAAAACAACACTGTTCTGAGATGGTGCGGCTTCCTATGAATGAAGGAGCTGGGATTGACAACGAAGAGGGAAACAGGTCGGGGAAGATGGAATAACGGCTATGGGAGAAGTGTTGGTCCGATAGGTTTTTAACATTATTCCTATTTTGTAACTCACGATAAAAGGGAACAACAAAGGTAGTCCAACTGCATTGTGCAGTTATCAATTAAGATTTCACAGCCAGAAGATTACAGCATGCCAAGTATCAATATAATATGTATGAATGATGGAAGATGAAGTCCAAAGAAGTAGATAGTACATATGATGATGAAGATTAGATTGAAATGATTGATTTTATATTGTGACATTAATTATCTTTTATTTTTATTTTTTTTATAATAATTTCTTCTCCCTAGAAGTAGACACACGAGTCTGTTTTTTTTTTTGGTTACATTGGGAGGAAAGAAACCCCTCGGGGTTTCGAACCTGGGTGTCAAAGCAGAAGGGGGGAGGCCACCACTGTGGTACCTGCTCTCGAATAGGCTAATATACCGTTTAAGGTTACCTCTCCAATCTCTCTGCATAAAAAATAAATAAAAAGTATGATAAGTCTCGTGTAGCGCCTGTAATTGAAAAAAGGCATCTTACATATGCGGAAGCGTGTACAAAAAGACTAGTATACTTAGAATAAATTGTATTTGGAAACTTAATAATGATATACATTTACTCTTAATCTTTATTAAATTGTCTATTATTTCACAACGTACGTATTGCATGCATATATGATATGTCTGACATATCATTCACTCACTTTCTCTAATGACCCCATAATTATGATTAATGCATGTAATTAGCATGCAAAACATGTCATATTTATAAATTAAGTGACTTGTATATGAAAATGTACTTTTTAACGAACTCTTATCCACAACAAACGTGCAATATATGAACCCCTCATTCATCATCGATTAATGGCAATCATAAACCAGATACAAGGAGGATTGAATAAACAATCAATATTTGAATTGAATAAACGACTGTATATATACCAATTAAGCACATGCATATACACAATAGGACATGAGATTGCTTTCATGTAGACATCATTAGTTTACACAGCAAGTGTAAGTGGGCTTAGAAAGAAACAAGAACAAGCGTGCTGCTCATTGGGACCATATTTCCATATTTCCACGTCTCAAACTCCTTTTTTCTTTGAATTATGGTGAAGGAATATCTGTGTTACCTTTAGAGAAAGGCAGCTTAGGTATAAAGTGATGACTGTACATGTCTAGTCAGCATATTAGCTGTAGATCACATGTATATCTTGTGGTCATTTAGGAGTTGTTAAGCAATTGTATAAAGCTCTTGTGTGTACGGTATTTGTTCATTAATAAAATACAAACAGTAAAGATCTCTTAGAAATCTCTGTGTTCTCTCTCTAGCTTTCTTCCTTCTTATCTCTTTCTGCAAATCTCACTTTTGTTATCATGGTATCAGAGCAATCAAGATCGTTTTGATTATGTCGTATTCATGTGGTAAGCCATTTAATGCGCAATGATAAAGTCATCATCAGAAATCTTAGTACCAGCAGCATGTAACTGATCACGCAGATGCTTGAGACGAAGAAGAAATCGCTCAATGGAATCACCACATTTTTGCACAGTCTGAAATTCAGTTTTCAAATGATTGATTCTGGCACGAGAAACCGACGCATAACGATCGGTGAGACTAAGCCAAGCATCCCTGGCAGTCTTACAGCCAATAACATACTCAATTGCTTCGTCAGAGAGAGAAGCAATGAGAAGACTGAGAAGAGCTTTATCAGTGCGCATCCAATCCTTATACACAGCAGTTACTTCCGATGTCACTCCCTTTTCATCAACAATCGCAAATTTGGGCGGAGGAAGAGCAGAGCCATCAAAATGGCCAAAGAGGTCGTAACCTTCCAGAACCGACTCAATTTGATAATTCCACTTAAGAAAATTATCATCAGTAAGACGAATAGTAAGTAATCCAAGGAGTTGTTCAATTTTGAGAGAAGATGATGAAGAAGGAGCCATGGCAGAAATCTAGGGTTTTCTGAAACAAAATTTTTCGATTTTGAGAAGAAAATTCGTTGAAGAAAGATGACGAAGACACAGAAGCAGAGAAAAGAACAAAGATATGCGCAGAAGAAGAATGGATCAGACAGCCACTGAGGGCTCTGATACCATAATCAAAACGATCTTGATTGCTCGTGATACACCAATCTCGTTGAAAGATTTTCGCGCTCAGTTACTAGCTGCTGAGCAAACTGCTGAGGCTCGGATTACCTCTCATTCTGCTATGTTTGTGCCTTATACATCTTCTGGCTATGGGGTTCAAGGAGCTCAAAGTGGTTCATCGTCTGTCTCTATGTCTTCAGGACAAGGTTTGCTTCCTACACCTGCTTCTCATGTTGGTTATTCTGGTAATGCATCTTCTCGACCTCCTTCGCTGTCTTTTGGTCCTCGTCCTGTTTCTCATATTGGTTTTGGTCGAGGCAAGTTCAATGGTGGAAGGAATTTTAGCTCTCCAACTCGTCCAAATTTCAGAGGCATTACTCCTGATTATCGAGGCCACAACACATTTTCTGGTTCCAAGTTTGTTCCTGAATGTCAGATTTGTAATAAAAGGGGTCATACGGCTATTAACTGCTTCTATAGGCATGCCAATTCTCAATCTTCGGTTTCTACAGTGCCTGAGTGCCAAATCTGTGGCAAGCGTGGACATGGTGCTTTGGACTGTTATCACAGGTCGAATTACTCATTTCAAGGTCAAGCTCCTCCTTCTTCCTTAACTGCTCTGACAGCACAGACTTCCTATTCTCCTGAACAAGTATGGATTGCTGATAGTGGAGCCACACATCATATGGTGGGTGATGTGTCTCAGTTGCAAAATGTGACTCCATGTGCTACCGAGGAAAATTTCACAGTTGGAAATGGGGAAGGTCTGAATATCCTTCATATCGGCACTTCTAATCTTTCTTGTGCCACATCTAGGCTTACAATGCCCTCTGTTTTCCATGTTCCTCAACTCAAAGCAAATCTTTTGTCAGTGCACCAACTTTGTAAGGATAACAACTGCTATATTGTGTTTGATGTTTCTGGTTTCTTAATACAGGACAAAGTCACTCATCATGTGCTTCTCAAGGGAAAGAGTGACCATGGCTTATATCCTATTCCACTGCTTCCTCAGTCTACAATATCTTCAGTTTCTTCAATGCATAAAGCTTACATTGGCCAGCAAATAAAGTCCTCTCTGTGGCATCAGAGGTTAGGACATACTGTTCGGTTCATTTTTACACATGATTTTTCATGTTATTCACCCACTATTTTGAGTTAGTTCTTGACATTTTATAGCTTTTTACTTCTTTTTTGTGTTTTAATAGGTTTTACCTTGGTTTGTATGAAAATGAGCTAAAAGTGCATTATTTGATATAAATTCTGTTTTTGTTCATTTTCGTAGGTCAACTTCGTGGCCTTGGATCAGCATGTTCCGGTCCTTGGATGAGGTGATGATCTTCATAAGACTTGTTCCAATGGATGTTAACTACAACATATCCAAATTTGAGCTCCATTGGGCAAGTGTAGCCTGTCCAGCTGATCGGACAATTGACGCTGGCTCTGGATGTTTGTTTTGGCCCAGTTTTCACCCCCACTTAATAGCATTTTATTTCTACTTGTTACCACACCTTTTGGTAACAATGGATTGCATTTGAGTGGCATTTCCTGAGTCAATTGGAGCCTTGGATTATACCTTAAAACAAGGTTTCATCATTTGCAAGGGGACAATGGGCAATAGCTTTAGAGAAAGAATAAGTTTTATACTAAAAGAAAAGCTGGAAAGGAGGAGAGAGAGAAGTCAAAAGGGATTGCAATCAGATTTGGGGGAGTTTTTGCAACGGGAGAGAGGGGATTCCACCATTCTACACAATTGAGAGCAGATTTTGGAGCTTGGAGCTAGGAGAAAGCCAAGGTGCAGTCAAGAAAAGTGGAGAAGAAGACTTCCACCATTGATGATCTTGAAGCTTTCATCATTTTCTGAAAATCTGTAAACTCTTTCTAATTTCATTTTGAATTTGTGTTTGAAATGATTATGAGGAACTAAACTCCATAGCTAGGGCTTAGGTTGAAGCCCTAAACATGATTACCTTTTTGTTTTGATGCTTGAGTGTATGAATTTCTAGATATTGTTGATGAATTCCAATTCACCAAATTAATCTATCCTTGATGTATGTTCTTCTTTGATTGATCACCTTTGAAAGCATGCTTCTTGAGATTGTTGGGATTATGTGTATCCTCATGTTATCCTAAGCAATAAATGGATGAAGTAAGAATCATCCATGTGAATTGGTTTCTTGAATACCTAATGTAAACACCATGCTATTAGGATTCTTGTGATGTTCATATTCTCTTTGAACTTAATGGGTTCTCCTTGTAATTGAATCGAAGTACGAACCATACCTAGGTTCGGTTATGAGGAGGGCACAAGTATTGTAGCACGAACCATGCACTTTACGTATATTAGAGAGAATCAATGCGTCTTGAGCCACGACCCATGGTCTTGATTGCGAACATCTTCATCAACACGTTTAGAGTTTATTACTTGAGTATTCATGAACTTGGGTAGAATTGTTTAGGGTGGATTCCGAAACCCTAGTGTTTGTTACATTTTGATTTCACATCTTGATAATTCATCTCCGCCATTCTCATTTAATTTAAAAGTCCATTTACTTTCATGCAATAGAAATAGGTTACTTCAAACAAATCAAACCCCCCCCCCCCCCAATGTGTGTGTGAGTTGCGTGTTTGACACGTTACGTGTCTTTGTTACTAAATTCTATTTGTTTCCGTAATTGTTTTGGACTTTTGGTCCGCGTGGTGTTCTTCCATTTTCTGTGCTGAATTCAACCGTATAAAGAACGTGAATTTTGGACGTACGGTTGGAAAGTTATAGGCAAAACACTGGATAGAGGTTGAAACTGGAAAAACAGAGAAAACGACTCTGCCCAAGAACGACCGGTCGCTAGTGTCTCACGACCGGTCGCTCAGCACACAATTCTGAAGTTTCGACTCTGTACTAAAACGACCGGTCGCTCTTAACAAACGACCGGTCGCTGGTCACTGTTCACAGCACAATTCTTTTTTTTGTTTTGTTTTGTTTGTTTCTTTTATATTTCTTTTTAGTTTCAAATTTTCATTTGTGCATTGTGGTGTGTTAGTTAAGTGTTCTTTTTGTACTCGAATTAGAACTTATAGACAACCGACAAGTTCTTCGTGGGATCGACCCCGTACTTATACAATCTATACTTCGATAGATTCGTGCACTTGCGGGTATTTTTAATTGGTTGTTTGCACATTAAATTGTGTCCTTTTAGGAATGCAACAATTTTTGGCGCCGTTGCCGGGGAACTGGCACGGTTGCTTATATGTTTTGTTTGAGTATATTTAGAGTACTTAATTTTATTTTCATTTTTTTTCTTTGTTTGTCATTTCATTTTATTTGAGTTTGTTTTTGTTTTCTTCTTATTGCAGGAACATTTTGCTTATGTCCCTTCTGAATTTGGATATTTCATTAGATAGCACTGTAGAAGATATCCAAGCTCAAGCTTTGAGAGAAAGGAACATCCAACTAGCTGTGTCTACTCCATTGCCTTTTTCACTCTCGCCATTTTCATCATCACCAAGCTCACCAAAAGTCGAGTCACCTCCACCTTCACCAATGGCGGCAGCAGCTGCAAATGCGGAACTTACTATGCAAGAATACTCTTCACCGCCAACAACTGGACAACCATCTTGCATAGTATATCCCGCAAGCACTTTGGAAAACTTTGAGTTGAGATCGGGCATGATACACATATTGCCTAAGTTCTTGGGAAATCCTGGAGAAAATCCTAATGCACATATCCTAGACTTTGAGGAAGTGTGTTCCACAATAAAGATTGAAGGCATGAGTAGTGATGAGATAAGAATGAGACTTTTCTCATTTAGTTTGAAGGATACAGCAAAGGAATGGCTTCACTATCTACCTCCAAATTCCATCACAACGTGGACGGATCTTGCTACAAAGTTCTTGCAACATTTTTTCCCAGCACAAAGGACAAATGAACTCCGAAGTCAGATTACAGGAATTCTGCAAAGGCCGGGAGAAAGCTTCCAGGATTATTGGGACCGTTTCAAGAAACTTCTAATCACTTGTCCGCATCATAACATACAAGCTTGGCTTCTAATGCAACACTTCTATGAAGGACTTTTTGAAGCGGACCAAAATAATGTGAATGCAGCTGCAGGAGGAACTATAATGACCAAGACTCCAACAGAACTGCGAGCAATATTTGATCTTGTTGCTGCAAATGCTCGCCAATATAATTCAAGGCAAAGACCAGTCAGAAAAGGGGAATCCTATGATGTAAGTACCCTTTCTAGTATGGAAGCTCAGATTGCAAACCTAACCAACATGGTGAAGAAATTGGCACCGGGATCATCCAAGGTTTGTGCATTTTGCTCCACAATTGGTCATGACACTGAGGATTGTCCCTTGGCACATGAGGAAGCAAATGCAGTGGGCTCATTTCAAAGAAATCAGTGGCCTAAGAATGATCCTTTCTCACAAACATACAATCCGGGGTGGAGAAATCATCCAAATTTCAGGTGGAGTGACAATTCTAATGTTCAACAAGGGCCAACTCAACCACCTCAAGGGCCAACTCACCCACCTCATGGTCAACAACATACTCGCCCACCTCATGGTCAAATGCACTACTACAATCCACCACAACCACCACCTCAACCACAATCTACAGGAAAATCTTTGGAAGAACTTGTTGCTTCCATGGCTAGAAACACAGATAGTTTCATCACTGAGACAAAAAGCTACATGCAGAGGAATGACACCCACATGCAGAAAACGGATAAGGCCATTTCCAATCTAGAAAATCAAGTGGGGCAAATTGCTCAAGCTTTGAGTCAAAGGGAACCTGGTATGATGCCTAGCCAACCAGAGATTAATCCAACTGGGCGTGAGCATGTTCAAGCAGTTACCTTGAGAACTGGTAAGGTAATTGGTGAAATTGATGGTTCTAAAGATTTGATTCACAATGTTGATGACATGCAGGTTGAACAAGTGGCTGAGCCTAAAGAAAAGGATGAAAGCAACAAAGAGAAAGATAAGCAAGCAGCTTCTTCATCCGAGTGGATCCCAAAGCATGAACTTGCAAGAAGGGCAAGAAAGGAGAAGGTAAGTCGTGAACCTACTGACGAAGAAATCTTACGTGCTCCTTTTCCTCACAGGCTTATGAGTTCCAAAAAAATTCAACAAGCCAAGGAAATATTGGAAACCTTCAGAAAAGTGCAAGTCAATATTCCTCTCTTGGATGCAATCAAGCAAATTCCGAGTTATGCAAAGTTTTTGAAGGACCTTTGTACCACCAAGAGGAGATTCCAAGATCATGAAACGGTTGCACTAACGGAAAAAGCTTCTGCTGTTTTGCAAAGGAAGCTCCCTCCCAAATTGAAAGATCCAGGAAGTTTTACAATTCCTTGCATAATTGGAGATAAATTGTTTGACAAAGCTTTACTTGATTTAGGTGCTTCAATTAATCTGATGCCTTATTCTGTTTTTGAAGCCCTTAACTTAGGTGATCTTAAACCAACTTCTGTTAGCATTCAATTGGCGGACCGATCAGTGAGATATCCAAGAGGAATTTTGGAAGATGTACTTGTGAAAGTAAATGATCTCATCTTACCAGCTGACTTTTTGGTGCTAGAGATGGAAGAAGCTCCTATTCCGGGTGCGGATCTTCCATTGATTCTTGGCCGCCCTTTCATGGCCACTGCAGATACTGTGATCAATGTTCGACAAGGAACATTGACAATGACAGTTCAAGGGGAAACAATAAAGTTCAAAGTTTATGATGCCTTTAAACTCCCCAATGATGAACATGAATGTTTTCGTATTGATACATTGTGTCATATTGTGCAAAATACATTTAATAGTACTCATGGTACAGATTCATTAGAAAAGGTGTTGACACAAAATCCTCAAGTTGCTGAAATTGTTGATAATGAGTTACTTGAGGCTGTGAAATTCCTTGATGCATGTCCAGCCATACCACGTAAGTACACTCCAAATTTTATACCTTTGCCAGTCAATACTGAAAAGCTTGTTCCTTCTCTTGACAGGGCACCCGAGTTAGAGCTCAAACCATTGCCATCCCACTTGAAGTATGTTTATTTAGGTAAAACAGAGACATTGCCCGTGATTATTGCTAGCAATCTCAATGTGGAAAATGAACAGAAGTTGATGCAAGTGTTAAGAGAACACAAGGGAGCAATTGGTTGGAGTATTGCGGACATCAAGGGAATAAGCCCAACAAGATGCATGCATAGAATTTTACTGGAAATTGATTCCAAACCCACAAAGGATGCTCAACGCAGGTTAAACCCAATCATGACAGAGGTAGTCCGAAAAGAAATTCTGAAGCTATTGGATGTGGGTATAATTTATCCTATTTCCGATAGCAAGTGGGTAAGCCCGGTCCAAGTGGTTCCTAAAAAGTCAGGAATAACTGTTGTAAGAAATGAGGGAAATGAACTTATTCCTTCTCGTGTCAAAACGGGATGGCGTGTTTGTATTGATTATAGAAAATTAAATACCGCCACCCGAAAAGATCATTTTCCATTACCATTTATTGACCAAATGCTTGAACGTCTTGCAGGTCACAGTTACTACTGCTTCTTGGATGGCTATTCAGGATACAATCAAATTGCCATCGCTCCTGAAGACCAACACAAGACGACATTCACATGTCCTTATGGTACCTTCGCCTACCGGCGTATGCCATTTGGATTGTGTAATGCCCCGGCCACCTTCCAACGATGCATGATGAGTATTTTCTCCGATATGGTAGAAAAATTTATTGAAGTATTCATGGATGATTTTAGTGTGTTTGGTCATTCATTTGATTCATGCCTTAACAACTTGTCTTTAGTTTTGCAAAGATGCCGGGAATGCAACTTAATTCTCAATTGGGAAAAGTGTCATTTCATGGTACAACAGGGAATCGTTTTAGGTCATGTGATTTCCAGTCAAGGCATTGAGGTTGACAGAGCCAAAGTAGATGTGATAAGCGGGTTGTCACCTCCCACATCAGTGAAAGAGATCCGATCCTTCTTAGGACATGCCGGGTTCTATAGAAGATTCATAAAAGATTTTTCTAAGATCTCTCGACCATTGTGTAGCTTGCTTGCCAAAGATGCAAATTTTGATCTTAATGATGAATGTTTGGCAGCTTTTCAAAGGCTCAAAACTCTTCTCACAACTGCACCTATCATTATGCCTCCAAATTGGAATTTACCTTTTGAATTAATGTGTGATGCATCTGATTTTGCAGTTGGAGCTGTATTAGGGCAAAGAGTTGAGAAGAGATTGCATGCAATATATTATGCAAGCCGTACCCTTAATGATGCTCAGTTGAACTATTCAACTACTGAGAAAGAGCTGTTAGCTGTAATTTTTGCTTTAGAGAAATTTCGTTCGTACTTGATAGGCTCTAAAGTAATTGTTTTCACTGATCATGCAGCTTTGAAATATCTCTTGGCAAAGAAGGAAGCAAAACCAAGATTGATACGATGGGTTTTGTTGCTCCAAGAGTTTGATATTGAAATCAGAGATAAGAAGGGATCGGAGAATGTGGTAGCTGACCACCTTAGCCGATTGATCACTAACTCCAATACCGAAGAAGACACTCTTCCTCTTCGTGAATCCTTTCCTGATGAGCAACTTTTTGCATTACAAATTTCTGACCCATGGTATGCTGACATTATCAACTTTCTCGCTACAGGAAATATACCAAGGGATTTGTCAAGAGGTCAAAAGGACAAATTGCTGAAAACCACTAAGTCCTATGTGTGGGATGACCCATATTTGTGGAAGTATTGTTTGGACTCCGTGATTAGGCGATGTGTTCCCGAGACCGAATCTCAGTCCATACTCACATTCTGTCATTCGAACGCATGTGGTGGCCACTTTGGAGCCAAGAAGACAGCTTTAAAAGTTTTGCAAAGTGGATTCTATTGGCCAAGCTTGTTCAAAGATGCATCACAATTCTGTCTATCTTGTGATAGGTGTCAACGAATGGGTAACATTTCATCTCGAAATCAAATGCCTTTAAACCCAATTCTAATTGTTGAAATATTTGATGTTTGGGGAATAGATTTCATGGGTCCATTTCCTTCATCTTTTGGAAATCTATTTATTCTACTTGCGGTTGATTATGTTTCAAAATGGGTGGAAGCAATTCCAACCAAGACTAATGATGCGAAAGTTGTTCTTAGCTTTCTTCGAGCCAATATCTTTTGTAGGTTTGGAACACCGAGGGCCATCATTAGTGATGGGGGATCCCATTTTTGCAACCGATCATTTGAGACCCTACTCAAGAAGTATGGCATAACTCACAAGGTGTCCACCCCCTATCACCCTCAGACTAGTGGACAAGTGGAGATTTCTAACAGAGAGGTGAAGCATATATTAGAGAAGACTGTTGGTCCTACTCGAAAGGATTGGTCTTTGCGCCTTAACGATGCTCTCTGGGCCTACCGAACTGCTTACAAAACTCCAATCGGTATGTCTCCATTTCGCTTAATCTTTGGTAAACCTTGTCATCTACCTGTTGAGCTTGAACACAGGGCCCTTTGGGCAATTAAGAAGTACAACTTCGACATGAAGGAAGCAGGAGATATCAGAAGGTTACAACTGAGCGAACTGGATGAGCTTCGCAATGATGCTTATGAGAACGCAAAAATTTACAAAGAAAAAACAAAGGCGTTTCATGATAAGCATATCATTAGAAGGTCGTTTGAAGTAGGGCAAAGAGTATTACTCTTTAACTCTAGGTTCAAACTCTTTCCAGGTAAGCTTCGTTCCCACTGGACTGGCCCATTTGTTGTTACTAATGTCTTTTCCTATGGTGCAGTTGAAATCCGACCAATAGGCATAGGAAAGGAATTCAAAGTTAATGGGCATAGGTTGAAAATCTACCACGAAAATACTTTGCATCAAGAAGATGAAGTGCTTCACTTCATTGATATACATTCGGGGATGCAAAACTGAGTTGGGAAGGTAAGTCCTTAATAAAGTCTTCAACCCAAAAAAAAAAAAAAAAAAAAAAAGAGAGAGAGAGAACGACCGGTCGTACATGCCTCGCGACCGGTCGCTCGTTTGGAGTTTCAGAAAAAATTGAATCTGCTTCGAAACGACCGGTCGCTTTTCACTCGCGACCGGTCGCTCGTTGTTTTTCTTAAAAAATTGAATCTGCTTCGAAACGACCGGTCGCTTTTCACTCGCGACCGGTCGCTCGTCGTTTTTCTTAAAATTGAATCTGCTTCAAAGCGACCGGTCGCTTTTCACTCGCGACCGGTCGCTCGTCGCAATTTTTTTAAAAAACCGTCTTTTTCTTTCCTTTCTCTCTTCTCTCTCCTCACTTCCTCTTCTTCCCAGCGACAGACCCACCCCCCCCCCCTTCGACTTCTCTCTTCTCCCTCCCTCTACCTCCCTCACAACCCACCCTAATCCTAACCCAAATCACACTTTTCTCACTTAATTTTTCGAGTAGAATCCGTTTTTGGCATCTATTCCTTGAAATTTCAAGTGTTTTCTTCAATTTGAGGTGATTTTCAGTTAGGGTTACTGTAGCACCAAGGTAATTTTCGAATTTTTCTTGGTGTTTTCTCTTTGATTTTCTTACTCTAATGCATTCCTATAGTTGTTTTGTTTCTAATTTGTTGTTTCTCTTGTTTTTGTTTTGGGTTTGGCTTGTGTTTATCATTTGGTGTGATTTTCCTCAATTGGGTATGTTTTTCTCACTCTCAATCTCTTATTTGATTATTGTTGTTGTTATTTGTGTTTATTATTGGAATTTTGTCATTTTGGTTGAATGTTGGGAATGTTGTTTACATTTTGGAATTTTGGCTTAATTGTGCATTGTGATTAATATTGTGGCATTGTGGTATTTTACATTGTGATTAAATTGTTGACTCGTTCGAATTGGTGTATATTTGTATTGTGGCAAATTTTGGCTATGTGCATGCATTTTGGTTTTGATATTGGTATAATTGTGGCGTATTGCATGTTTGGGAACTGTGGCATGAATTTTGTTGTTGATTTGTTTTGTGCATATTGGTTTTTTTCTCCTTAGATGTCTAGAGCTAGACAGGGTACCAGAGGGGGTGCATCTTCTTCACGAAGTGCACCTCAACCGGAAGAGGCAATGCTCACTGCCACTGTGGTTACTGAGCGTAACTTAGATCTTAGTCCCTCCATCCAAACCGCTGGACTTATTCAAGTCCGGCACCTTATTAGGGACCGAAACCTCCTACCCTTAGCTCACATCTATGCAAAATATAATGAATCAATTGTGCGTGAGTTTTATGCCGCTTTCCCTAGGGAAGAACTTAGACGTAATGCAGAGGTGCCCCTTAAGGTTCGGGGCAAAAATATTGTACTATCCACCTCCATTATCTCTGAGGTTCTTCAAATAAGTGACAGAGAGAATACTGTTAATTGGAGACAATTTTTGGGTGAGGATTTTGACATGCAAAGGGCAGCTGAAACACTTTTTTATGCTGACCCTGCTGCCTTTGCATCTCAAACTAAAAAGACTGTCCTCATTCAGGGTAAGTTGACACCCTACTTTGCCATCCTGTGGAGCTTTGTGCGCCACAACATTTATCCATCCGGCCAACGGTCGGAAATTCCATCAGTAGGGGTCAAGCTCCTGCAAATTTTGCATGAGGGAACTTTTATCCTACCAGTTGTTGACATCATTTTTGAACGCCTGAAGGCTTGTGCACGTAAGAAAAGCATAATTTATTATCCTTGCCTTGTTAGCATGATTTGTGACCGCTCAGGTGTTCGGGCTCGCCCCACTGATATATATGTTGAGCCCATGGGTCCCATTTCGGACACTTCTGTGTCCAAAAGTATCTCTCAGAGGCGCCATGCACATGCACCTGCACCCGCACCTGCTCCAGTGCCGCCTCATATGCCACCACCACCACCACACGGGCCGGCCTCATTCCAGCCATTCCCGCCTGCTCCCACTGTCGACACTTCTGCTTGGGAGCCCTCTCTCCAAGCCATTTGGGACTTGCAGATGCTCCAGTATCAGCAGATGCAACATATGAGCACTTCCATTGACGCCATTTGGACGCACCTCCAGATGCCAGGTCATCCCGGGACCTCTGCACATGTTGATGGTGATGATGTTGATGGTGATGATGATGATGAGACTGATGATGATCAGTAGTACTTTGAGCTTTGTACCCTTTTGAACTTTTAATTTATTTTGTTTTTGGGTTTTATTTTGAGACGGTTATTAGTTTGTTTGTTTCAACTTTTACTGTTAGTTCAACTTTTAATTGTTTACTATTTCTTTTATTTTGTGATTATCCATCCCAATTTTTCTATATGGCATTGTTTAGTATTAAATCTCCATCATTTATAAACATTGTTTCATATAAATTTGGGAAGTAGGTTGTTTATGTTTATGCACTCAGAATTTTGGCTCAAATGCTTATTTCATTCCAAAACATGTGATTCTACACACAAATTTCTAAAAAAAAAATAAAAAAAAAATAAAAAAAAACAATAAATTTATGAATCACTTGTTTCTTTTGCATTTTGAGCTAGCTGAGGCTTCTGCTAATTGCCTCTGTCTGTTCTTGCTTGTAGAATCTGCAGCAGCTCTACATGATCTTCGTTCCTTTTCTGCAGCATCTCTACATGCTGGTTGGCGCTGTAGAGCCGCTTCTGCAGGTCCGCCACCAGAGCTTTCAGGACCGCCACCTCCTCACTCAGTGCCCCGCACTCTCGTGTTCTCGCCAGTAGGCGCATGCCCAAATTTGTGGCCGAGACCGCGTTGAGCACGGTTAGATTGTGGGACTCGTCCACTGCCATCTGGTCAGACCTCTGCGCCACATGCAGGTGATCTGCAACTGTCAGTCTGCTGACAGTCATGCCCTCCGGCATTACTGCCCTTCGCGGCACCACCTCAGAGAAGTTTGAGGCCGAGCCATGGTGGTATGAGGAGTTTGGGAAGATAGGGTTTGGAGGAGCCCTTATCTGGGAATTTGGTGGTGCTAGTGACAGCTCAAGGTTGAGATCATCAAGGTGAGTACATGTGGATGCCATTGTTTTGTCTTTGGATGTTTTTGATGGTTTTCTTTGAGTTTGCAGAAAGAATTGCAGGGTACTCTTCCGCTTGCAGAGGCGTGGCTTAAATAGACATATGCAGATGAGAGGGAGAGCCAACGCCATTTCGGATTTCCCGGGCATGCTCGACCTAATCGCTTCAAGGGGGAGCACATTAACTTTCACTTTACTTTTCTTTTTTCCGTGTTTTTCTAGTGTTTTGTGTTTTTGCCTTTCCCTTTCGGCTATCACCTTTGTCTTATTTTAGTTAGGGAAGTGTGTTTTCCCTTTCGGCTGTCGTCTTTGTTTTGTTTGGGAAGTGTGCTTCTTTTTCTTTTCCAACTTCATTTCTTTTATTTCTGACAAAAAAAAAACAAAAAACAAAAAAACAAAAAAAACAACAAACAAATACACGGAAAGGGCAAAGACAACCAGGCACACCACTAATACATTAGAAATTATTCTTTCACAGTGCTCGGTGTCTCGGCCATTGGACCTTTGAGTTTAGCCCTATGGCTATCCTCTTCCGGGGCTTCACGCACAGCCTTTTGGGGCTCATCACTCGAGCTCCCAAAGATCGCACTCTTAGCTTGAGCATACCTACTCTCGCGATCGGTTTTCTTGCGTTTACCCGGTTGGTCCAGGTCCTCCAGCTGCTTTCTCATGTCATGGGCGTAAACACTTACCATCTTTGAGAGATTTTGGTTCTCTTCCCGCAACGCCTCTAGCTGGTGTCGATTCACCTCCACTATCCTTGCCCTTTCCCTTTTTAAACTTTTAATAATACTCTGGCACTCTTCCACCATACTTCGCTCCGCCGCCAACTGACCTCTTAGCACCTCCACTTCATGGGACTTCGCAAGTAGGCGATGACCCACACTTGCGACTGTTGCGGTGCTTTGCACGCTTAGTGCCAGAGCATCGCTCACGACCCGGTTGTCATCCCTTGATCCCAGCACCCGTATATCCTTGGGAGTTACTAGATTTCTAGCAACTCCAAGGGCAACATCGTTGTCCAGCAGTATCGAGTCATTCACTGTCACGTGCCCCCGTGCAGAGGCAAAGTAGGGCATCCACACTGGTGCCACTGCTTGGCCCCGAGTCTGAGTCGGTGGAGCTAGGTTGAGATCCAGCGAGAATGGGTAGGAAGAAGCCATTTGAACTTTCTTTTCTTTTGTTCTTTCTTTTCTCTGTTGTGTGTTTCTGCGTTTGTGTGTTTTTTCCCCAACTCTTTCTCTTCTTCTTTTATAGAGTTAGTTTCTACGTAACCCTAGACACGGCGCTTTTGCGTTTTGCGCGGCCCTTACGGCCTATCCCCTTAGGTCACCTCACCTGGTCCCCAACCCCTTTAATTACAGTTCTGCCTTTCAGCACTTTTGAGAAACAAAAGTCGTCACACCTTCCTATGAAGCCAATAATTCTGGCTTGGGACCGAGAGAGAGACCGCTGCTTGTCGACACGTCTCTCACTTTGTTTCCCGTGACTCACAGGTGCCGAGACTTCAGGGCCCACTTTTTTCTATTTTACTGAGTCCTCGCTCTTTGTGCTTCTGACTTGGTTTCTCTGTTTTTTATTTTTATTTTATTTTTTTTATTTACTTTCTTCGCTTTTGGGCTTTCGTTTGGGTTGGGCTTTCATTTGGTTTGTGCATTTCATTGGGCTGGATTTCTGCATGTGTAAGATTGTTGTTAGGGCTTACTGTTTGGTTTTGTTTGGTGTTGTTTTGTTTTGTTTTGTTTTGCAACCGTGTTGTAGTTGTTTTTCTTTTTTTTATTTTTGTATTTACTTGCTCTTTCCCTTTATTTCTTGTTATAACGTTGTTAATGCCTGAATTCTTTAACATTGAGGACAATGTTTATTTCTAAGTTTGGGAAGGGATAGCAAGTCTTTTTCGTTTCGCTTAAATTCTTGCTTTAATTTGTTCTGTTTTCTTTTCAGTTTTGAGTTTTTTTTTTTTTTTTGTTTTCAAGTCACTTTCCGGACATATATGATGAGATTGTGATGAATGTTTACATGACTTGATTGAAGATGTTAAAAAAAAAATTAAATAAAAAAAAATAATAATAATTTGTTATTCACTAAATGGCATCGTTCTAGCATGATATGTTTGAAACCCTCTATGCACTTGCCATTTGTTTCATAATTCTCCAGTTGAGGGACTTGCATGATCCAAAGAATTGTATCAAGCATGAATTAGACTTGTATAACCATATAATGTGAGCTTTGAGCCTTGTGCTTCAATTCATGAGTGTTATACACATATTCTTACTTTTCTTGTCATCTGAGTTGTTGTCTGATCTCATTATTCATTGATTTGGTTGAGCACTTAAAAGTTACTCATTCTTGTGCAATTTGATTACATGACATTTGAGAAATGATATTAAGGCCCTCTTTGGACCGTTTGTGCCTTTCAAGCTAACCCTATGCATGCTTAAGCATGATTTTCCATTGTTAACCACCTTGAGCCTATATGTATGCCTTTTCTTTCAAGTAACCAATTATTACTTCTAGCCTTAGCCTGAAAAACAAGAATTCACCTTTCTAAGGAACTCGTGAGCTTTAATTTAGATGTGTTTTTCATGCTAAGTTTGGGAAGGGTTATTACATTCTTTGAAAAAAAAAAAAAAAAAAAAAAAAAAAAAAAGTACTTCACTCAAAGGGTGAAAGAAAAGAGAAAAGTCGTGGTTAAGTGGCAATGGTTTCAATTTCAATTCCATGTTTCTTGGTTGTTCAAATGGAAGGAAGGAGTGTGAATCATAATTAGTGGAGGTATAAGGCTTTGTGGTCTATTTGATCACCAAAAACTGAGTGAAAATCTCAAGCGTGATGTTTCAAAGTCTTTTAGTCAACGATTATATGCTCTTACATTGTGAGTTCCTTGGACTTTGTTGTATCCATATCCTTCATTTCTTACTCACCTTACACCCTTAGCCCCATTACAACCTATAATAAAGACCTAAATTGATCCTAAATGTCATGTGGTTGATTTGCACACATTTTTCAGCTTTTAAGTGTTTAGCATCCTTCTTGAGATCATATTCATGCATGTTTTTCATCTTGCTAATTTTGAGTTAAGTCCCGTATGGTTTAACTCTATTCTCATATTTATTATTGAGTGATGCATTGTAACCCTCTTCCGAGTGATTCATTTGTGAGAGGACAACTTTGGTGAGATTTGAAGTTACATTTGTGCTTGGTATGATTTTTGAAGTTGTGTGAAAACTGAAATTGGAGAATGAGTTCCATTTGGCCATCACACTACTACACTTGAGCATGTTGTGTTATGAATTTTGCCGCCTTGTGAATAATGTGTAAACTGAGTTTTTCTTGTGAAAACTTTTGAGTCGTTTGCATGAGTTGCTCTCTCCTTAGAAAGTGTTCGGAAAGTTTTGTTTCGAGTCTTGTTTTAATTTCTGTTTTGCTCGAGGACTAGCAAAAGATAAGTTTGGGAAGTTTGTTCGGTTCATTTTTACACATGATTTTTCATGTTATTCACCCACTATTTTGAGTTAGTTCTTGACATTTTATAGCTTTTTACTTCTTTTTTGTGTTTTAATAGGTTTTACCTTGGTTTGTATGAAAATGAGCTAAAAGTGCATTATTTGATATAAATTCTGTTTTTGTTCATTTTCGTAGGTCAACTTCGTGGCCTTGGATCAGCATGTTCCGGTCCTTGGATGAGGTGATGATCTTCATAAGACTTGTTCCAATGGATGTTAACTACAACATATCCAAATTTGAGCTCCATTGGGCAAGTGTAGCCTATCCAGCTGATCGGACAATTGACGCTGGCTCTGGATGTTTGTTTTGGCCCAGTTTTCACCCCCACTTAATAGCATTTTATTTCTACTTGTTACCACACCTTTTGGTAACAATGGATTGCATTTGAGTGGCATTTCCTGAGTCAATTGGAGCCTTGGATTATACCTTAAAACAAGGTTTCATCATTTGCAAGGGGACAATGGGCAATAGCTTTAGAGAAAGAATAAGTTTTATACTAAAAGAAAAGCTGGAAAGGAGGAGAGAGAGAAGTCAAAAGGGATTGCAATCAGATTTGGGGGAGTTTTTGCAACGGGAGAGAGGGGATTCCACCATTCTACACAATTGAGAGCAGATTTTGGAGCTTGGAGCTAGGAGAAAGCCAAGGTGCAGTCAAGAAAAGTGGAGAAGAAGACTTCCACCATTGATGATCTTGAAGCTTTCATCATTTTCTGAAAATCTGTAAACTCTTTCTAATTTCATTTTGAATTTGTGTTTGAAATGATTATGAGGAACTAAACTCCATAGCTAGGGCTTAGGTTGAAGCCCTAAACATGATTACCTTTTTGTTTTGATGCTTGAGTGTATGAATTTCTAGATATTGTTGATGAATTCCAATTCACCAAATTAATCTATCCTTGATGTATGTTCTTCTTTGATTGATCACCTTTGAAAGCATGCTTCTTGAGATTGTTGGGATTATGTGTATCCTCATGTTATCCTAAGCAATAAATGGATGAAGTAAGAATCATCCATGTGAATTGGTTTCTTGAATACCTAATGTAAACACCATGCTATTAGGATTCTTGTGATGTTCATATTCTCTTTGAACTTAATGGGTTCTCCTTGTAATTGAATCGAAGTACGAACCATACCTAGGTTCGGTTATGAGGAGGGCACAAGTATTGTAGCACGAACCATGCACTTTACGTATATTAGAGAGAATCAATGCGTCTTGAGCCACGACCCATGGTCTTGATTGCGAACATCTTCATCAACACGTTTAGAGTTTATTACTTGAGTATTCATGAACTTGGGTAGAATTGTTTAGGGTGGATTCCGAAACCCTAGTGTTTGTTACATTTTGATTTCACATCTTGATAATTCATCTCCGCCATTCTCATTTAATTTAAAAGTCCATTTACTTTCATGCAATAGAAATAGGTTACTTCAAACAAATCAAACCCCCCCCCCCCCCAATGTGTGTGTGAGTTGCGTGTTTGACACGTTACGTGTCTTTGTTACTAAATTCTATTTGTTTCCGTAATTGTTTTGGACTTTTGGTCCGCGTGGTGTTCTTCCATTTTCTGTGCTGAATTCAACCGTATAAAGAACGTGAATTTTGGACGTACGGTTGGAAAGTTATAGGCAAAACACTGGATAGAGGTTGAAACTGGAAAAACAGAGAAAACGACTCTGCCCAAGAACGACCGGTCGCTAGTGTCTCACGACCGGTCGCTCAGCACACAATTCTGAAGTTTCGACTCTGTACTAAAACGACCGGTCGCTCTTAACAAACGACCGGTCGCTGGTCACTGTTCACAGCACAATTCTTTTTTTTGTTTTGTTTTGTTTGTTTCTTTTATATTTCTTTTTAGTTTCAAATTTTCATTTGTGCATTGTGGTGTGTTAGTTAAGTGTTCTTTTTGTACTCGAATTAGAACTTATAGACAACCGACAAGTTCTTCGTGGGATCGACCCCGTACTTATACAATCTATACTTCGATAGATTCGTGCACTTGCGGGTATTTTTAATTGGTTGTTTGCACATTAAATTGTGTCCTTTTAGGAATGCAACACATACCACTAATGAGGTTACAAAGAAAATGTTGCAAGCTTCTGCTATTTCTGTTTCTGATGATCTGTCTTCAGCTATTTGTTCAGCATGTTTACAAGGAAAAATGCATAGGTTGTCTTTTCCTACTAGTCATTCTAGAGCTACTATGCCATTTCAATGTATCCATAGTGATGTATGGGATCCCTCTGCTGTAAAATCCATTGATGGCTACATATATTATGTCAATTTTGTTGATGAATGTACCGGTTTTATGTGGCTATATCCCATTTTTAATAAATCAGATGTTTTTGGAGTTTTCAAGAAGTTTTATGCTATGCTCACGAATCAGTATGATGCTAAAGTTAAGATATTTCAAACTGATGGAGGGGGTGAGTTTACTAGCACATTATTCACTGCCTTTCTTGATTCTAAAGGCATTATTCATCACTTGTCTTGCCCTCACACTCCTCAGCAGAATGGGCTGGCTGAAAGAAAGAATCGTCATGTTATTGACACAGCCATAACTCTTTTATCTGCTGCTTCACTTCCTACAAAGTTTTGGGTTCATTCTGTTGCTCATGCTGTTTATCTAATAAATAGAATGCCGAGTGAAATTTTGAATCATCAATCTCCATTCCTTAAGTTGTTTGGCCATGCTCCTACTGTTCAGCATCTGAGAGTTTTTGGCACCGCTGTTTATCCTTACTTGAGATGTTATAATGTGCACAAGCTTCAACCAAGGACTGCTCAATGTGTGTTCATGGGTTATGCACAAGGTTACAAGGGAGTTTTGTGTTTTAATCTATTTACTGATAAATTTGTTGTTTCAAGACATGTTTTGCATGATGAGACAGTTTTTCCTTTTGCAAATAAAGTGTCTTCATCTGTTTTGGGTTTGTCTCATGGAAATTCAAAGACAACTCCAGTATTGGTTTCTCTTCCTATTCCTGTGTCTTCATCAGCTCCAGCGCATAGTATGAGATTATTACAGTCTGGTTTACAACATGCTGTATCTCAGGATGTCATTTTACCTCACCAAGTTTCTGATAGTGATCCGATTTCTAGTGCTTCTTCTAGCAATGCTTCTATTGGTGACAGGGTACCTCTTGATTCTATGTCAGTACTCGTGCTAAGGGATGATCAGTTACAAGTGCTTATACCAGCTAGTTCTCAAGATGGTGATGTTTCAGTTCCTAGTGGTTCTGTTAATACCCATACTATGACTACAAGGTCCAAGGATGGTATTGTTTGTAGAAAGCCTTTTTCTGACTATCAATGCTATTATACCTTTATTCCTTCACTGCCTGATGAAACTGAGCCTGCCACTTATAAGTTAGCTTCTCAATCTCCAGTGTGGATAAAAGCTATGCAGGAAGAACTTGATGCATTACACATGCAGGGTACTTGGATTTTAGTTCCAAAACCATGCCATAAAAATGTTGTTGGCAGTAAGTGGGTTTACCGGATTGAAAGGAACTCAAATGGAACTGTTTCTAGGCATAAGGCTCGTCTGGTAGCTCAAGGATTTAGTCAGGAGCCTGGATTGGATTTTAGTGAGACTTTTAGTCCTGTAGTTAGGCATACTACAGTTCGATTAATTCTGAGTATTGCTGCTATGAACAAATGGTCTTTAAGACAATTAGATGTTAAAAATGCATTTTTACACGGCGATCTTGAAGAAGAAGTTTTCATGAGGCAACCCCCTGGTTTTGAAGATTCTGCACATCCAGAGTTTGTGTGTCAATTAAAGAAATCTCTTTATGGTCTTAAGCAAGCTCCAAGGGCTTGGAATGCTAAATTCACTGGTTATTTACCAGCTATTGGTTTCAAATCCTCTCATTCTGACCCAAGTCTATTTGTCAAACATATTGGATCTGATATTGTCATTCTTCTTTTATATGTGGATGATATAATTCTTACAGGTTCCAAGGCATCTTGTATTCAAGAAGTGGTTGATGACCTCAGTTCAGTTTTTGAAATGAAAGACATGGGAAAGCTAACCTATTTCTTGGGTTTACAGATTGATTATAACGCAGAGAGTGATATATTTGTAAGTCAGAAGAAATATGCTACAGAACTTCTACATAAAGCAGGTATGAGTTCCTGCAGACCCTGTTCAACTCCTAGTAAGCCACATACTCAAGTATTGCAGTCTGAGGGTACACTTCTATCTGATCCCTCATTATATCGAAGTGTTGTTGGAGCTTTACAATATTTAACATTTACCCGACCAGATTTATCCTATGCTGTCAATTCTGTTTGCCAATACATGACTGCTCCTACAGAAATTCATTGGTTACTTGTTAAAAGGATACTCAGATACATTCAGGGCACTCTAGATCATGGATTGAAGTTCTCTAGTGGTCCTTGGCAATTACATGCTTTTAGTGATGCAGATTGGGCAGGAGATGTGAATACCAGACGATCTACTACGGGATTTGTGGTTTTCTTAGGTCCTAATCCTATTTCATGGCAATCCAAGAAACAAACCTCTGTGGCTAGGAGTTCAACAGAAGCTGAGTATCGATCCTTGGCACATACCTCCGCTGATATAGCTTGGATAAGGCAAGTGTTGCAAGATTTAAAAGTTCGTCTGCCTCAGCAACCTGTTTTGCATTGTGACAACTTGTCAGCTATTGCACTCAGTTCTAACCCTGTTTTTCATTCACGTATCAAGCATTTAGATACTGATTTTCATTTTGTCAGAGAGAGAGTTCAAAGAGGAGACCTGATTGTTCAATACATACCAAGTGAAGAACAAGTGGCTGATGTATTTACCAAAGGTCTTCATAGTCCTATTTTCCTCAAACACTGTATTAATCTTAGATTGGGGAACCCAGCTGGGTTTGAGGGGGAATGATGACTGTACATGTCTAGTCAGCATATTAGCTGTAGATCACATGTATATCTTGTGGTCATTTAGGAGTTGTTAAGCAATTGTATAAAGCTCTTGTGTGTAAGGTATTTGTTCATTAATAAAATACAAACAGTAAAGATCTCTTAGAAATCTCTGTGTTCTCTCTCTAGCTTTCTTCCTTCTTATCTCTTTCTGCAAATCTCACTTTTGTTATCATAAAGGAGATTAGTAATGATGTTAGTATAATGCACATAAGAAACTGAAGAGAAAAAAAAAAGAAAAAAAAAAGGTGATGAGATAACAGATCAGATCCTGGTCAAAGCCCAAAAGCAAAAGTCTAAATGATATTGGTATACATCTCTGCATCATTGGGACACAAAACTGAGCTGGTCCTGTACCAACTGGAGCAATAAAGTTGTTGGAAATTATGAAAACAAATTAGCATATCATTTCATAAATTCACTTCAATCCTTAGCCTCTTCACTGTCCTTAGTATCAACGTCTGAACTTTCTGTAACTTGTTAGTTTTATGTTGTTTTCATCTTTTATTTATACAATAAGGATCCTTTGTGGTATATGTTGTCTTAGAATTGTTTCATTGTGATTGATAATTTGGCAACAAGAGCAAGCGGCAAGAACAAGCGTGCTGCTCTATTCCCCCAAAGTGATATATTCCCTCAAGGTCAAAATCATCTAAGTCCGCCAAAATGGATGAAGTCATTGAAGCTTGGGCAAAGTCTCTTAATGCCAAAACTGAAGTTTCATTGGCAAGGCTTAAGCGTAAGGGTGAGAAGAAAGTATCCTCTCCATATAGAGAATTGAGCTCTGTTGAGGATTGTATGGAAATATTGGAGGCCATGGAGGGAGTGAATGATGATGCTTATGTGAAAGCTTTGGATAAGTTTACTAATTTGGATTGGAGGAAGATGTTCGTGAAGATGTCGGATCCACGGAGAAGAGTGTGGCTCAATAGCCTACTAAAGTGAACGAGAGTAAATGAGTAGTCTTAATTTATTTAGATTGAATGATTAATTGAGCTTGACACTTATATAGTTGGTGAAAGATTTTGGCTTGGCTGACTTGTCCATTTGGACAATGTAAATTGATTAGTAGTATGTATCTCTCTAGGTGCTACAATTGATTAGTACTGTTTCTTGTTGTTTATATGGAGTTGTTTTTTTACTTGTTATTTGGTATGTTCGGACTTGGATCTGAGCATGCATTTGATGTTGGTTTTGTTGACGTGAGTCTCCTAATTAATCAAGGAGATTTATTTCCTTGATTAATTAAGGGATTTACTTTCCTATTTTATATCATTGATAAATCTTTGTATAATTAGGAGATACTTTCCTAATTCTTTCCTGTATCTAATTCCTTGTATAGCACTATTGTAAACTCTTTATATATACCTCCTTATGGAGAAGAATAAATCATCTGAACATATTGAAAACCCGTATTCATATTTTAGCATGGTATTAGAGCAATCGATCCTAGGTTGTCTCTAAATCCTCGTATCGAATTTCTCGAAACCCGAATCCCTCGTATCGAATTCCTTGAAACAGGAACCCGTATCCTCGTATCCTGAATCCCGAAACCCTGAATCCTGAATCCTGAATCCTGAAACCCTGAATCCTGAAACTCTGAATCCTGAATCCTGAATCCCGAAACCCTGAATCCTGAATCCTGAATCTCGAAACCCTAAACACAACCCCGAAACCCTAAACTCAAACCCGAAACCCTAAATATTTTTCCTCGTATTCTTCAATCATTCCGCTGCAATGAATATCGTCTCTTCCTCCGCAATTGCCACCACTGGTTCCCCAGGTTATGTTTTGCATAGTTCTTCAAAGAAACACACATGGGTCATTGACACCGGAGCCACTGATCACATGACCTTTGATCCCGGACAAATTTACTCTCATACACCGTCTTCTCAATCGGTGGTGTCTAATGCCAATGGTACCCCCTCCCCGGTAATTGGGGAGGGTTCCCTCTCTCTCTCTGACTCCCTCACTTTGGATTCTGTGTTGATTGTTCCATCCTTACATCATAATCTCTTGTCTGTTGCCCAAATTACTACGGCTTTGAATTGTACTGTAACTTTTTGGCCTACTCATTGTGTTTTTCAGGACATTCTCAGCAGCAAGACGATTGGTTGTGGTACTAGGAGGGGCAAACTCTACTATCTGGACTTGGCTTCTGACAGTGAAGCCAGCCTCAGTCAAGCTTACAAAATTGGGGGTGCGAGTGTTGAGAAGCACACTTCCAAAGTATGGTTATGGCATCGCCGTCTTGGACATGCTTCGTTTGGATACTTACATAAGCTATTTCCTTCCTTATTTTCAAAGTTAGATATTTCCAGTTTTCAGTGTGACATCTGTGAACTGGCCAAGACCCATCGTGTTCCTTTTCCCTTACGCTCAGCTAAAAGTCTGGTTCCTTTTTCTCTTGTTCATTCTGATGTTTGGGGCCCGGCTAGAATTCCCACTCCAGGGGGCGCTCGATGGTTTGTCACGTTTATCGATGATTGCACACGTATGACCTGGGTTTCCCTTCTCCAAACCAAAGGGGAAGTCAGTTCCAAATTTCACCAGTTCTATCACATGGTAGAGACTCAATTTCATACTCGAATTCAGATTCTTCGTTCCGATAATGGCGGAGAATTTCTCAACCATGATCTGAATCAGTTCTTTCAAGATCATGGCATCATACATCAACGCTCATGTCCTTACACTCCTCAACAGAATGGTGTGGCAGAACGAAAGAATAGACACTTATTGGAAGTAGTTCGTGCCTCACTCTTTGGTGCAAATATGCCTCGGTCCTTTTGGGGAGAGGCCGTCCTCTCTGCAGCATACCTTATAAATCGGATTCCCTCCAGTATCCTCCAGTTCAAAACCCCCCTTGAAACACTCCACCATCATACCCAAATACCTCCAACCCAAAACCTGGAACCCCGCATTTTTGGTTGTGTGGTGTTTGTCCACTTACATGATCACCAACGCAGCAAATTGGATCCCCGCGCCGACAAGTGTGTTTTCATTGGTTATGCACCTCATCAGAAAGGTTATAGGTGTTATCATCCTCCTAGTCAGAAGGTTTATACTTCGATGGATGTTGTGTTCCGGGAACACGAGATCTATTTTTCAGATGCACAGGAGGACACTTCTCCAAATTCAGATTTTTTCCCTTCGGCCGGTTTTCCAGATTCGTTCCAGACTCAGAACGACCGGTCGCAGACCTCTAGCGACCGGTCGCCCGACGAAAACGACCGGTCTCCAGACGAAAACGACCGGTCTCCATATGAAAACGACTGGTCGCAAACGACTCTGCCTGAAAGCAACCGGTCGCATGTCTCTAACGACCGGTCGCAACGCACGTCCACGACTCTGCCTGAAAGCGACCGGTCGCCTGACCCTAACGACCGGTCGCTTCCCCCAGTTTTTTCTGAAATTGTTCTGCTTCAGTCCGATCCCAGCCATTACACTCAGGAGGAGAGAATTGACGAGTTTGTGCCTGCTCCGGAGAATTCTTCAGCTCCAGTACCACACCAATCACCTGCTGAGGACGTCATTCAGGTAACTTCTCTACCTGAAACTGATAACATTAATGAAATAACTGATTGCATTTCAGAAGGCGCAGAGCCTACATATCAGATTCCAAAAAGGAAGAATCGTGGTAAACCCCCAGTTCACTACGAAGCAGATCTTAATGCAAAGGGGAAATATCCCATCAACAATTATGTATCCCTCACCAAATTATCTGAGTCACGGGTACACTTTGTGAAGCAGTTAGCCGACATAACTGTTCCCAACAGTATAACCGAAGCACTAGAAGACCCAAAATGGAAAGAAGCCATGAATGAAGAAATGCGAGCTCTCCAGAAGAATGGCACATGGGAACTCGTGCCATTACCTCATGGAAAGAAGACAGTGGGATGCAGGTGGATCTATACTGTGAAACTCAAGGCAGATGGATCAATTGAAAGATATAAAGCTAGATTAGTGGCAAAGGGATACACACAGAGATATGGGATAGACTACCAAGAAACCTTTGCCCCAATAGCCAAGATCAAAACTATCAGAGTCCTCCTGTCTTTAGCAGCAAATCTCGATTGGCCATTACATCAATTTGATGTAAAGAATGCATTCTTACATGGAGACCTGGAAGAAGAAGTATATATGGACTTACCACCAGGATGTAACTTCACTCATGACAAGGAGAATCAAGTTTGCAAACTCAGAAAGTCACTGTATGGGTTGAAGCAATCCCCCAGAGCATGGTTTGGCAGATTCACTAAATCCATGAAGAATTTTGGATATATACAGAGTAATGCATATCACACCTTATTCTTGAAGCGTGATGGAAGAAATCTTACTGCATTAATTGTGTATGTGGATGATATAGTCGTAACTAGAAACAACACAGGAGAGCAAATAAAACTGCAGAAGTATTTGTCTCAGGAATTTGAGATGAAGGATTTAGGTGATCTGAAGTATTTTCTTGGAATTGAAGTAGCCAGATCCACAACTGGTATATGTCTGTCTCAAAGAAAGTATGTATTAAATCTACTCACTGAAACAGGAATGCTTGGATGCAAACCTGCTGATACACCCATCGAGATGAATCACAAGTTATGTGAAGACATGAATCAAGAACCAACCAATAAGGAACAGTACCAACGCCTTGTTGGAAGGTTGATATATTTAGCCCACACAAGACCAGATATTGCATATGCTGTGAGTGTGGTTAGTCAGTTTATGCATTCACCCAATGTGTCACATAGGAATGCAGTTGATCGGATCTTAAGATACTTAAAGTCAGCACCTGGGAAAGGATTAATGTTCTCAAAAAATAGAGATCTCGAAGTTGTGGGATATACAAATGCTGATTGGGCTGGCTCTATTACTGATAGACGCTCTACTTCGGGTTACTTCACGTTTGTGGGAGGTAACCTAGTCACTTGGCGGAGTAAGAAACAAAATGTAGTTTCTCGGTCTAGTGCTGAAGCAGAGTATCGAGGAATGGCTCACGGAGTTTGTGAATTACTATGGATCAGAAGATTGTTGACTGAATTGGGTTTCAAGCCAGAAAAACCAATGGAGTTACATTGTGATAACAAGTCAGCCATCGATATTGCTCATAATCCAGTTCAACATGATCGAACTAAACATGTTGAGGTGGATAGAAATGTTATCAAGGAAAAAATTGAAAAGAAGATCATTCGCCTACCATTCGTAAAATCAGAAGATCAATTTGCAGATATCTTAACCAAAGCTGTTTGTAGAAGAGTATTTCATGACTCACTTACCAAGTTGGGCATTGGTGACGTATATGCACCAACTTGAGGAGGAGTGTTGACGTGAGTCTCCTAATTAATCAAGGAGATTTATTTCCTTGATTAATTAAGGGATTTACTTTCCTATTTTATATCATTGATAAATCTTTGTATAATTAGGAGATACTTTCCTAATTCTTTCCTGTATCTAATTCCTTGTATAGCACTATTGTAAACTCTTTATATATACCTCCTTATGGAGAAGAATAAATCATCTGAACATATTGAAAACCCGTATTCATATTTTAGCAGGTTTCTGCATGGTAACTTTCCTTTTACAGTCAAAACCAATCATTTACTGGTTATTTATTGCTCTCTCTCTCTCTCTCTCTCTCTCTCTCTCATAGTGAAGAAAAACAGCAGCCTTGGTAACTTTTTTTGGGTACAAAGCAGCTTTGGTAACTTGATGTTTGTTTCAGTAAAAGAGGCATTGTAACTTTCTTTTAACATTCAAAACCAATCATCTGCTTGTTATTGTTCCCTTTCTCTCTCTCTCTAAGACTAAAAGAGTAAGGAAAAGAAGCAGCTTTGGTAGCTATTTTTGGGTAGAAACTAGAAAGCAAGCATCTTTTGGCAACCTGATTGCAATTTGCCAAAATCACTGGTGGATGATGGTAAATGCTCTTTTTGTTTAAAGCCAAACAGTCTTGTGCAGTTGACTACGGTATGATTTATCAAAATATCTTAATTATAAAAAATGAAGAAAAAAAATTGTTTTCAAGAATTCAACCAAACAAGTTTTCAAATTTTAAAGATTCAAAAACAGTTTTTAAGTTGCATACCAAATAACTTTTTGAATCTTAAAAAATGAATTTGAGAACTCCTTGTTTTTAAGAAAAATAACAATTTTTGAGTTCCCTTCTTGGATAAGATACCAAACAGGTCCTGAAAGACCCATCCATCCACCATTCCAGCTACCGAAGTCAGAGAAAGGTACAGACCAACACAACAAAGTTGTTCAAAACAACACTGTTCTGAGATGGTGCGGCTTCCTATGAATGAAGGAGCAGGGATTGACGACGAAGAGGGAAACAGGTCAGTGAAGATGGAATAACGGCTACGGGAGAAGTGTTGGTCTGATAGTTTTTTTACATTTCCTATTTTGTAACTCGCGATAAAAGGGAACAACAAAGGTAGTCCAACTGCATTGTGCAGTTATCAATTAAGATTTCGCAGCCAGAAGATTACAGCATGCCAAGTGTCAATATAATATGAATGAATGATGGAAGATGAAGTCCAAAGAAGTTTGATAGTACATATGATGATGAAGATTAGATTGAAATGATTGATTTTATATTGTGACATTAATTATCTTTTATTTTTATTTTTTTATAATAATTTCTTCCCCCTGGAAGTTTAGACACACAAGTCTTCTTTTTCAAATAGGCTAATATACCGTTTAAGGTTACCTCTCCCAATCTCTTTGCATAAAAAATAAATAGAAAGTATGATAAGTATTGTGTAGCGCCCGTAATTGGAAAAAGGCATCTTACATTTGCGGATGTGTGTACAAAGAGACTAGTGTACCTAGAATAAATTGTATTTGGAAACTTAATAATGGTATACATTTACTCTTATCTTTATTAAATTGTCTATTATTTCACAACGTTCGTATAGCATGCATTTATGATTTGTCTGACATATCATTCACTCACTTTCTCTAATGACCCCATAATTATGATTAATGAATGTAACTAGCATGCATAACATGTCATATTTATAAATTAAGTGAATTGAATATGACAATGTACTTTTTAACGAACTCTTATCCACAACAAACGTGCAATATGAACCAATATAATACGCGTGCAAGTTGCTAATCAGATCAGTCCACTAATAAACTGTACAAATGAAGAATAGTCAAAAAAAATTTGGTAGGGTTAACTGACGTACAAACATATTAATGAATTATGTCACAAATTAACATTTATCCACGTTCGCATGATCGGGCCGATTGACAGCGCAATTGTAATCTATCAATCGGAGTGTGGGCAGTGAGAAAATCATGAGTACGATTGCCGCCTAGGGCAACATACTCACAAGAGGTAGGACCCTTGCATTTGGTAGGACCCTTGTGAGTTTCTTACCTCCTATCCTGCAATAACTCTACCCAAGGCTTTTTTGTGGGATCTACATAAGTTCAGTGTTGACAATTGCCTACCCACGCTCCGACGACTTTCCTTACATTCCTCCTAATATAGCATATAGAGTGATGTATATATATTATCTACTAGCAATAAATAAATTCTGAAAATGTTGAAAAACCAAGCCATGACAACAAGTCCGATATTTTAAGGAAATTAAACTCATTTGTTTGGGCAAGCAATTAAACAACACATATCGATGTTGCACATGTTTGGACTTACAATATCATTATTATCATGATTCATGAGTTGGTGGTATGGAGGCAGTTTTCTTTTTTCGGGTCAATGACGTATATGTTATAGACACATTAGATGAGCATATTCATAATCTCAAGAAGAATAATTTTCAAACAACCGGAATGTCATTGTGACGGTATTTCAAATCAATCAAGTACTATCTTGGTGAAAAGTTAAATCAAATAACAATACGTAAGTAACTTTGTGATGGTATCTCAGTGTAGTAGGTAGGTTTCTATCCAAGAAAAGCCACTACCTTGGACTGTGAAGGCTCGGAAAATGCACAAGCTGCTTTTTACAGAGACACATGTTAAAACTAGGTTTCCTTTTTCTAGAATCCATAGTGATGTATGGGGTCCTTCCCATTTCAAGTCTCTAGATGGCTATAGGTACTTTGTATCATTTATGGATGAATGTACCAGTTACTTGTGGTTTTTTCCACTATTCAATAAATCAGAAGTTTTCTCTAAGTTTCATCATTTCACTGCATATGTTCAGAATCAGTTTCAGTCTACTATTCAGTGTTTACAAAGTGATGGGGATGGCGAATATATTAGCCAATTGTTTTCTAAGTTTCTTTCATCAAAAGGTATTCTACATCAAGTTTCCTGCCCATACACACCCCAACAAAAGGAATGGCAGAAAGAAAGAATAGGCATGTTATCGAAACTGCTATTACTCTTTTGACTGAAGCATCATTACCAGGGAAGTTTTAGTTTCATGCTATTGCTCATGCTGCTTATTTGATAAATAGAATGCCTAGTTCTGCTCTGGATAATCAAGCTCCTTATTTTCGATTGTTTGGTACATACCCTAATCTTCACTCCTTGAGAATTTTTGGTACAAATGTATATCCATATCGCCGCCATTACAATGCGCACAAGTTACAACCTAGAACTACTTAGTGTGTGTTTCTAGGATATGCAGCAGGATATAAAGGGGTTATAGGCTACAATTGTGCTACTGGAAAATGTGTGATCTCTAAGCATGTAATTCATGATTAGTCTGTTTATGATTTTGTGTCTTCTGCTACTCCAAAGCAGTCTTCTATTTCATCTTATGTTGTGAACACATCTCCTATTATAATTTCTCTACCATCTCAATCTCATCAAGATTCACAACCTGCAATTAATGCTTTATCTGAGGATGAAGTCTCCTTAAGCTCTAGCTCCGTTCCAGTTTAATCTATTCCTAGAAATGTTTCTATGTCAACTGCGTCATCTTCATTATAGTCTGAGAATTATCAGGTAGTGTTTAGAGATCAACAGTTACAGGTGATAGTACCTTATGAAGCCTCTTCTTCTCTTACTCCTTCTCCTAATTCAGAACCAGTTAACACTCATGCTATGCAAACTAGATCCAAGTCTAATATTGTTAAACCAAAACAGTTTCAAGATTATCAAAGTTATTTCACCTGTTTAACTGCCATTGTTGAGCTAGATGAACCTTGTAGTTATAAAGTGGCTTCTTACTCAGCTGAATGGAGGAAAGCTATGCATGAAGAAATAGATGCCCTTCAATTACAAGGTACTTGGAGTTTGGTGCCTAATCCAGGCAAAAAAAATATTATTGCCAGTAAATTGCTATATAAAATAAAGAAGAATTCAAATGGCTCTGTTGCAAGATATAAAGCAAGGCTAGTTGTTCAGGGATTTAGTCAACAACCAGGATTAGATTTTGGAGAAACGTTTAACCCTGTAGTGAGGCATACCACAGTTCGGTTGATTTTAAGTCTTGCTGCTATGAATCACTGGTCGTTAAGGCAACTAGATGTGAATAATGCATTTCTCCATGGAGATTTAGAGGAGGAGGTGTTTATGCGCCAACCACATGGTTATGAAGATCCTGCTTATCCAGAATATGTGTGTAAGCTCAAGAAATCCTTGTATGGTCTGAAGCAAGCTCCAAGAGCTTGGAATGCTAAATTCACACTAAATTCACAGGATATTTACTTGGCTCTGATACCATGTTAACCAACATATTCAGAGAAGTATGAGGAAGAGACCTAAAGAAGAAGGAAAGAGAAATAGAGAGAAATTGCAATCCTGATTTCTATATTTTTTAATCTGTTTTAAGCTACAGCACTATTACACTATATACTTGTTAAGTAAGGCTTAACCATCTAACCAATATAGTTGTCTAACTAACTCACATACACTACTAACAACTCACGTGCCTTGCACACCTAACTTACTAACTGTTTACAATGATATCAATAGTTAACAAACAAGTCCGAAATTTCAAGGAAATTAAACTCATTTGTTTGGGCAAGCAATTAATCAACACATATCGATGTTGCACATGTTTGGACTTACAATATCATGAGTTTGTGGTATGGAGGCAGTTTTCTTTTTTCGGGTCAATGACATACATGATATAGACACATATTAGATGAGCATATTCATAATCTCAAGAAGAATAATTTTCAAACAACCGGAATGTCATTGTGACGATATTTCAAATCAATCAAGTACTATCTTGGTGAAAAGTTAAATCAAATAACAATAAGTAAGTAACTTTGTGATGGTATCTCAGTGTAGTAGGTAGGTTTTTCTCACCTGTTCTTAAGCTGGTAGAAGAGTTCTACTTATTTCGGTGGTGATTTTAATTTCATGTCTTTTTTTCGGCAATGCATGAATAGTTCTCGACCAATATTTTTGTTGGACTTCCAACATGCAAACTTTATGGGTTTTGGAGTAAGCAGGAAGCCAAAATTTAATTCGGTTATGCATTAACACTTTCTTTTGCTTGCTTGCTTTGAAATTTAGGCCCATAGAGGGAGTTGCTATATTTGGCATATTTCTCTCAATTATAATCAAATCAAACCACATGAAATGAGTAGATTGAGCAAAGCTGTAAAGGTATTGAATACAATGTCAGAACAACAAATATATTTTCTCTTCCGAAAGCATGGGCATGCAATATACCCTGGAGGGTAACTGTTTCGTCATAAAACCAAATTGTGAAGGAAGATGACATGATTTGTTTGTATTCATGGGAAGAAGTTTTCTTGACCAAAAACTCTGTTATTTATTGTATATTTGGGCTGTTGAGGTCTATTTGGGCTATGTATCTTTAATTTGAGAACATAGAAGAATTCTAAGCCTTACATAAAAATATATTGAGCCTGTTTATTCATAATTAATTAGTTTTGAGTTGGCAGCTCTAATTCTAACATGATATTGGAGCAAGTGATTTATCCAGCACTAAGCTTAATATGTAGTTGCACATTGATGATTAACATGCTAGGTTCGTTGAATGCGCGCGATGTGGGAATTGGTTGCAGATGGTCAACCAAGTTTTTTTTTATTAAAAAAATTCAGAAATGGAATATTCGATTGAAATGGGTAATGAAAGTATTCAAACAAAGTACCTAAAGTTACAATCGTTTGTTACACAGGACTGTTCTAACGGTATCACCACGTCAGATGGTTGTACAATCTTTTTACAGATGAATTTAACACCCTTTTTTATATTTAAAAATAAAATTAAAAGAATTAAAAACTTTGAAAATAAAAAATAAAATGCCCAGCAACAATCTGCCTCAATGTCAAAACCCCCACCCCTACTGCCTGCCATGGAATTGTATCAGATTCTACATAAACTTTGGAGGGTGTATTCAATTAAGGTTTTAAAAGAGTTTAATGGAGTTATTAAGTTTATAGAGTTCCATATATTTCAATTGATTTCTATAAACTCCACATAGAGTTTGACTGAATTCCTGAATTGATTTGAATGGTGTTTGTTAGAGTTTTATCATAGATTTTAAGAGAGTTTATTAGAGTTCTAAAATGTTTTTTTCTTTTTTTTTTTTTTTTTTTTTTTTTTTGGGTTGTTTATCGTTTTTCCAGATTTTCAAAATAGAAAAGTACCTTTACAAAAATAGAACTTCCAAACAATAACATCAAAGGAAAATTAAAAAAGAGCATCTATTTTTTCAAATGTGCAACCAAATATTATGTGTGCATGTTTATGAAAAATGTGCAAAAGTAAAAACATAAAAGTTAATTCATGACAAAAAAATGATAAGTAAACTATACAGTCCCGATCTCTTGGACTACAGGGGTTCAAGATATTTGTGGTCACTCACCGTTGGATGTAAATTCAACGGTTCACTCACTCTTGCACTTCTTTTAAGAAACTTTTTTGAACCATTGAATTTACATCCAACGGTGGGTGACCACAATCGGGACTGGTAAACTATAATTATAAATGTATAAAAATGAATAAGTATCTGCTTCATTGCTCATCTCTAACTCCCATCATTCATAGCATCTCTCCACACATATGAAGATATTCCAACCCTCCATTGGTTAGCATTGTGGCGTTGTTGTTCTTGGGTTTGAAAAACTTGGTCATAATTATTTCCTTCATTTTCTGGTACTGATGACGATATTGAATGCTCGTTGTCTCCTTCAATAGGAAATTCATCAGAACAACACTCCCGGTGCAGAAAATTGTGTCGTGTATGGAAATGAAGGGGCATACATTCAAGTTAATTAAATATATCTAACCAAGTCCAATTGGAAATGGAGGTGTCTTATTTCTTCCTTTTGTTTTGGCGTGGACTAGATATATATACATTGTAGATTGATAAAGAAGGCCATTATATATATTTGTTGACATCACACATATATATTGTACATAAACAAATACCAAATAACAACAACTAATAGATAAATAAAGAAGTATATATATGATATTATGTACGGAAAACGACGCCATGGAAAACAACGCTATGATTTGCTTACTGTATATATATGTAGTCCTGGAGCTAGTAAATATTTAATTAGTTACCTATATATCTGGCCATGGTTTGCCATTATATATATATATATTGTACAGAAAATGACGCCATAGTTACCCACAACCAAAATAAAAAAAAGAAGAAAAAATAATTGGGATGCTTCTATACATGTATATATGATGTACAACAACTATTCAAAGACTATCAACCATACTTGCAAGAAGAGGGATATCAAAGATCATACATATATGAAAGCATAGAAAAAAAAAAGAATTTTTTTACCTCCACTTGACAAACACACACGTTCTAGAAAGCGTAGAGCACGTTTTTTGGGTTGACATAAGATATGTCATGGCCTTTTCTATTTATACTTACTACTTTAAATTCTAAAGAAATCAGGCAACTCATTAATTCCTTCAAACATTGCGTCCCCAAGAGGAAGCCCCATGGGGTAAAGATGCTCTATTGCTTTGTGTATATTCTAATTTCTTGATGACTTAAAGTGTTGCACAGAATATGTGCAGAAGAAAACATTAAGAAACAATTTATGGAATGATTGGCAAAAGTTGCTTGGGAAGGGCCATGTAATTCAGAAATTAGATGCTTGTATTTTAGCCCAATATATGACCGGTATGAGAATGAAAAGGAGAAAAAGAGAAACAACTGAGTAAGGCATAAAACATTGTGTGCCTTTCCTATTAAAGTACTTGAGAATTGAGATCAAGTTATAATTCATAAATGGGAAATTTAGTGCACAATAGAAACTTGTTACATACATTCCAATGGGATCGATACGGAAGAAATTAATCAGGCTTAGGCAAACTACTAAACAAACAATGAAAAGCATAAACTTGCGTGAGCAAGCACTAGTGTCGTATTTAGGACTACTTTTTAAACAAAGAAGCACGGATACTTCAATTCCTTCAGGATTTCTCTGAGTCTTGTGAAGAATCAGAACTTGAGGAGGGGTATCCGATTCCATGGCGACTATTAGGGAACACAACGAAAACAGCACTGGCAACTGCACCGATGACAGCAGGCAACGCCTGCAGCAAAACCTTCTCACTGGACTGAAACCCTGGATAGAAGCAACTGACACTGTTGGCGTCCAAAAGTGATACAACTGCAAACACAATCAAGGAAAAGAAGGCATGCACGAAGTCCCCAAACCTAAGCTTATAAGCAGACAAGTCCACAGAGTTGGAATTTGTTGAGGGCCAAAGACCCTTAGTTGTTGCAACCCCATAGTGGGTTTTTCCATCACTGCCAGTGTAACTGTCAGTGAAGGAAGCAAAAAAGCAAGAGAAGCCGGAAATGGCGATGAGAATGGCGCTTAGGGATTTGTTGATGACGGCGCAGTGGCCATTGTTGGTCAAGACAGGGTTGAGGAACTGGAACAAGAAGACGGTGCCGGTCGGGAGGACCTTGATGAGGTTGCCTGCTCCTGTTAATGTTCTGTCTTTGACAGTTTTCTTGGAGGAAGAGCTAGTAGAATTCCCCATTTGGGAATTAATGTATTCTTGAGGGAGTTTAAAAGTGTTCTTTTGTGTTGTGTGTTGTGGTTCTTGTATAAAAAATATGTCTTGTATTTATAGAGAAAGTGAGGGAATTGGTTTGTTTATGTGATGGTACTCCAAACCTTAGACTAACATAACATATTATTGAATTTGCTGGTACTCCAAAGACCATCAAGAAGATAAGTACAAATATATGTTTTAATGAAGAGTGGGTAGAGAATCATAAATTGAGGATTTTTTTTATTTTTTTTAAATGATAAAGACGATATATTATATTTATAATTCATGCATAAAGACCATCAGCCACAATAACCAAATAATCACAAGGTTATTATAAAAAGTGTCAATAAATCATAAAAGAAAAGAAAATGTTAAATGAATTTTAAATGATGTGATGTTCACCTCATTTGCCACATAATGTGGTATACAAATGTAGTAAGAGTAACATTATTCGTTTAATAAACAATACATTATTTGATATTGTAATGTATGCATATGAGTTGTTGACGATAAATAAGCGTGTCAAACTATAATATTGCAATGTATACTATTAAGTAACGCTACCGCATAGGGCAACATCCTCACAAGAGGTGTGATCATTGAATTTGGTGGCGCCCGTCCCTCAAGACTTTTTCATGGACAGAACGATTGTGGGATCTCTACATAAATCTATTGTTGACAGTCATCTAACCTCCCTCAGACGACTTCCCTTAACATTCCTCCTGATATAGAATATAGTATATTATCTACTAACAATAAATAAAGGGAAGAAAAAAAAGTTGAACAACCATGCCATGGTCGTCTTAAACAAGGCCGATATTTCAACAAAATAAATTAAACTTTGTTTGTTTGTGCAAGGAATCAACATATATATATTATCTGTTTTTTACGGAATCAATATATTTTAGATGTTGCACGTGTATCATGCCGTGGCATGGAGATACATTTCTTTTTTGGGTTAATGCCGTACATGATATAGAGACTTATTAGATGAATGAGAGAATAATTTCTATGTAACGGGATACCACTGTGTGATCGTATTCTAATCTAATCAACCAATCATACACTGACATGTGATAAAGTTAATATAAATGATCATATGTGATTGACTAGAAGTACCGGCACATAAGTAAGTTTCTCTCCTTCTTGTGTTAGAGCTTTACTAATCTTGGTGATGATTTAATTTCATATATTTTTTCCTTTTTGGGCAGTGCATGAAGTAATGCTCGACCAATGTTGTTGTTGGACTTGCAAAATGCAAACTTATGGGTTTTGGAGTAAGCAGGAAGCCAAAATTAAATTCGGTTAAAATTACCAACTTTTTTGCTTGCATGGACTTTAGGCCCATAAGGGAGTTGATAAATTGGGCATATTTCTCTCAATTATTATCAAGTGATGTTACTTAGACTAATCAGATGAGCTACTTAAGCTACTTAGACTAATTTGGGCCATGTGTATCCTTTGTTTTGAGAGCAGAGAATCTCATATCTAGAATTCTAAGCCTTACATAACAATATATTGAGCCCTTTTTATTGATGGTCAATTAATTTTGGGGGTTGCATGCTCTAATTCTAATATGACATTCATGTGATGAGCTTAATGCGTGGTTGCACATTGAAAATTCACATGTTAGGTCTGTTGATGCATGATGCGGGAGTTGGTTGCATGGGCTACAAGTCACCCAAGTTATAAAAATTGGCGGAAATGGAATATTTGACTTAAACCGGTAATGAAAGTAAACTACATGAGTAAAATCAACAAAATTCAAACCGCAATACCTAAAGTTACAATTCCCTCAAATCGCACGGACCATTTGTGACTCTTTGGCTTATATTGTAGATGAATTTGAAATAATAGAATTTTTATTTGACAAGTAGGTTTGTAAACATAGGCCCAACCTAAAAACCGTTGCCTAGGCTTTATGGCCCGATCCTAGCTTGCTCTAATTGTTGTCAGTTAGTTACTATTATTATCTTTCACCTTTATTTTTCAGATGATCTAGCTCTCGTGGCACCTTAGAGCACTTCCACCCATTTGCCATGGTAAAGGGTAAGGCAATGGTTGTTACTATTCACATGAATAGTTGCGGCCATTGCAAAAGGTTGTGGTGTTTTCACCCATTGCCATGGCAACCAATATTCACATGAAATATGAGGAAAGGAATTTGTATAGAGTTTTGGTGTGGGAAAGGAAGAATATGACTAAATATTTATTTTTGAAATTTTTTTTGAAAATTTTAGTATTTTTTTAGATTTTTTTTTGTTGCTGATGTCAGCAAACTCATGCTAGAGGTCAAGCTGGTTTGGCCTACAGGCTGGCCCGGTTGCGTTAGTCCCACAGCTTGCCCTGGCAAGCTTGACCTGCTGGAAGCACCTCCCTGGACTTGGGCCCTGTGATTTTATATTATATATTTAACCCCATTCTTAGTATATTTTGGTTAATATTTTGGAAGAATTTTGATACTTTGAATTATATTTCAAATATAGGACTTTTGACTTCCTCTGGAGCAAAACATAATCAAATGAACGAATTTTGGAGTAATTCTAGTTGGAGGACGTTCGTGAGTCACTTAGCTCGATCTTATCAAAATTTCAAATTTTTCTACCAAGTGGTTATTTTCTAGCAATAAAATAAAGGAGCAGTACGTGGTGCTAGAATAGTGACGTTTTGGGCTTTTATTGCGTTTTTGGAGCCCAAGATTACCTCAGATGGGTTCGTGGCCTTCTGTTCATAGCCTAGGTCCCTCTTTCGAATCCCAAAAGTGTTCATTTCCCCCTTGCATCTCTGGTGTGTTAGTTTTTTGTTTCTTTTTCTTTTATTTTATTTTATTATTTTTCTCGTTTTCTTTCCTAATTGATTTTCTTAGGATATTTTCTTTATCTTTGATATTTGTTCTCCATTTTCTAGGATTTAGTCGTTTTTGTTCCTGTTCATGTTTCTTCTGTTTATTTTCCACACCTTGAGGACAATGTGTGATTTAAGTTTGAGGGTGGGAAAGTAAATTTTAGATTCTTAATTTTTTTAGTCTTGTTTAAAATTTTCGTTTTTAAGTTAATATCCATATATTATTTTAAACGTTAGAACAAATGGACATGGTGAAGATTAATCCCACAGTAGAGTCTTTTTTATTTATCGTTGCTTAGACACTAATTCATGAATTATACTTTGAAATTTGCACATCACACCAACATGGTTTGTAGGGAGTGAGATTGAAATACTTACTTTTTGTCTAAGTGTGTTTTAATTTTTGTTCTATATAAAATGAAGATAGTATGTGTTATAAAGTAATAATTGTCTCACCCGAGGCTTTGCCTATTAACCGGGCCAATCTTGCCTAATCAGCAGTGATTCTCGAGACAAACGGTAGAGTTTTGGCATGGGACATGGTGGTTAGTTGGTTTCGTAGCTCTTTTCAGCTCGAGTTAATAAGTCCTTAGGGGTGTTCTACACCTAGTGCCCTAGAGCCCTAGTGGTTTGGGAGACATTGACCTAAAGCTCGCTAAACGGGTTGAATTGAAAGCTTAAGGGAACCGACATTGCATGACCACTACCGTTACTAAAACAAAAACAAAAACAAAAAAAACAAAAAGGAGAATGATTCTATAAGTATGTGACGTATGAATAAAAGGGATGAGAGGTAAGGGTTTTAGTCAAGTCTCCTTAATTATGATGGTTCACTTTACACCGAAGGAAGTTTATGAATTCTTTTCTAATTGACTCTAAATGACTTAGACTCTATAGTGGGATTGGTTGGAACTTTTGAAAAGACGTTTTGGTTTTTAACATTTTCTATGGATTGCAACTTGAATGGAAATTTTATTTAGCTAGGTTTTATTTAAAGTTTTTAGTTCGTTAGTTTTGTTTTTATTTTCTAGATTTGTTTTGCTTGAAGACAAGCAAAAAGCTAAGTTTGGGGGTATTTTGATGGGTATATTTTATATTATATATTTAACCCCATTCTTAGTATATTTTGGTTAATATTTTGGAAGAATTTTGATACTTTGAATTATATTTCAAATATAGGACTTTTGACTTCCTCTGGAGCAAAACATAATCAAATGAACGAATTTTGGAGTAATTCTAGTTGGAGGACGTTCGTGAGTCACTTAGCTTGATCGTATCAAAATTTCAGATTTTTCTACCTAGCGGTTATTTTCTGGCAATAAATAAAGGTGCACTGCGCGGTGCTAGAATAGTGACGTTTTGGGCTTTTATTGCGTTTTTGGAGTCCAAGATGACCTCAGATGGGTTCATGGCCTTCTGGAGAAGTGTTCAGAACGTTTTTATCTTTAAAACAAGCTATCTTGGGCCGGATTTGGAGGAGATTTGAGGCCGAAACGTGGCTGGACAGATTGTGGGCAGATTCTCCTAATCCAATTTGGACTTTATATCCTAGTATTATTTTATTTTAACTTAGTTTCCTTATGATTGGGCAGCTGGGTTTTAGGAGGTATTTAAGTTCTTTTTCACATCAATTTTTGGACTTCTTTTTGGCTTTTGAACGTGACATTGTGGGGAGCAATTGCTAGGGTTTTGGAGTTTTGCGACCTTCAGGTGTTTTCATTCTTTTCCTTCTGAATATTTTCCATAATTACATATATTGATCAATTTCTATTTGAGTTTCCTACTTTACCTTTTTTTTTTTTTTTTTTAAACGTAAACATAGGTCTCCCTTAAAAATAGGAAACCATATTTTTTTTTCCCCTTTTTTTTCGACAAAGTAGGAGAACGTGTAATTTATGTTTCCTGTTGTTGTATGTGTGTTTTAAGTAACGGTTTTAATTTGATAAATTGTTCAATGCTGTCTTTTATCCTTGTCCAATATTCACACCCTACTTTCATATTTGCGCTACACTTCAGAGATCAGAAGCTGCAAGTTCAATTTATTCCTTGACGAACAAGTACGCCTTCCTTAAGAGACTCTTTTCTTTTGATTTTGCCCCATTAGGGTTTGATCTCTGTGCATGCCATTATCTGCTTATGATATCCTCTCTGATTCTCTTACGATTATGGTGTTTGGAAATTTAGGGTTACATTCTGTGCAACATTTATCTGATCTCATTATCTACGCAGCTCTCTCTTTCTATATATATATCAAATTATAAGGAAAACTTATTGAGAAGACAACAAGGATTGCATGCATCTAAATACACAAGGTCAAGGTCCAAACTCAAGTGTTGCAAAAGGGTAAGATGGTTCCATCAACCAAATTATCACCAGTAAAATCTCCATTATCAAGCCCAGAAGCTTCAACTTCATCTGCCAGGACCTCACCAGTATCCAATTCGAAAGCATCAGCTTCATTAGAGGGTCAGTCAGAACAGCTATCAGAACAGATTAAGCTTGCCACTGTTGAAGAAGAAAGTAAGAATTCTATTGATTCGGAAGAGGATGACAAACCTTTATCATCAAGGCTTCGACTGAAGCCGAAACCTCAGAAGAAAACTTCTTCTCTGGTCTCTGGTAAGAGGCCTCTAGATGAGGCCAATGTCTCTGAGCAGTCTTCAGTTAAAAGGCCAAAAGTTTCGGATTCTTCTACTTCTGCAAAGAACAAGCAGGTGTCAGCCAAAAAAGAAGCAAAGGAAGAGGAGGATGATGACTTCATTACAATTGCCGATCGAGCTAAGAAAGTCAGGTCAGATAATAAATCATCTGTGGCATTAACAAAGCAAAAAAAGGTAACAAAAGTGGGTTCATCTTCAATCAAGAAAATTATCAAGAAGGGCAAAAAAGCTTCCGAGTTTTCGAAGTACTCTAAATCGACAAACATGGCACCAAGCTCTAATGATGGGCAGGAAAAATGGACTACTTTGGTTCACAATGGTGTCATTTTCCCACCTCCATACAAGCCTCATGATGTAAAGATGCTTTACAATGGGAAGCCAGTCAACTTGACTCCTGAACAAGAGGAGGTCCCTGTCTCACTCTCTCAATGATCTATATATTTATTGCTTTGTTGTATGTTCTAATTTCTTGATGATTTAAGTTTATAACTGCAGGTTGCGACGATGTATGCCGTGATGAAGGACACAGAATATGTGCAGAAAAAAACATTCAGAAACAATTTCTGGAATGATTGGCAAAAGTTGCTTGGGAAGAGGCATGTAATTCAGAAACTGGATGCTTGTGATTTTACCCCAATATATGACTGGTATCAGAATGAAAAGGAGAAAAAGAAACAGCTGACTAAGGAAGTAAGTTGGTAGCTAACTCGAATTCTTTGGTTTTCCTTATACCCCCTTGTTGTTGCAAAATTCTTAAGGAGTATGTGTTGATGCAGGACAAGAAGGCCTTGCAGGAAGAGAAACTGAAACAAGAGGAGAAGTATATGTGGGCTATTGTTGATGGTGTAAAAGAGAAGGTTATCTCTAGCTTTTTGATTGCTTTTTCCCCTGTAACCTAGTCTGCAATCTAGTTAGCCCATCTGCAATATATCTACAAAACTTATGGTGCTTTCCTGATTGTGGATATGGCAGATCTGCTATGTCAATTAATATGTTGTAGAATAATAGTAGCTTAGCTCTGTTCTTTGCATTTTATCATTAAATGAGTAGTTTGCCTAGTGATTTCTGGTTTCAATCTTAATACAGGTCGGAAACTTCAGAGTTGAACCACCTGGATTATTCCGAGGCCGTGGGGAGCATCCAAAGGTTGTTTGATAACTTTTTTTTTTCTCTCTGTGATACAGATTTCAGTTTTGTCGATGATGAGATAGTTTGATAGGTGGTGGCTATCTGTTGAAGTGTTTACACTGATTCTGAGTTTTCTTTGCATATGCTGCCGTTAATTCTTGTTATATATGGTATCAGTTGGGAAAGCTAAAAAGGCGGATTCATCCAAGCGATGTTACGATCAATATAGGAAAGGATGCCCCGATTCCAGAATGTCCCATCCCTGGTGAAAGGTTTTGTTAAAACAACAGAACTCATTTACTTCCAAAGTTATGATAGTTTTTGCTTTTCATTAACTGATTTGGAGTTTAAATCAATGCATTTGATCTATGCAGCTGGAAAGAAGTAAGGCATGACAATATGGTTACATGGTTAGCCTTCTGGAACGATCCAATCAACCAAAAGTTATTCAAATACGTGTTTCTGTCACCTAGTAGTTCCTTGAAGGGGCAAAGTGACAAGGAGAAATATGAGAAAGCAAGGATGCTAAAGGTGTTTTAGATGGGAACATGCCCTTAAACTTTTGAAGATAGTAGTTTTTTCGGATAACATAGAAGATGCTTGCCATCATATTGATGAAAACCCTGCTATTTTGAGTGCAGGACTACATAGGAAACATCAGAGCTGCATACACTAGGGATTTTATTAACAAAGACGGCGCAAAGCGGCAGATAGCAGTTGCTACCTATCTCATCGATAAACTTGCTCTCAGGGCGGGCAATGAGAAGGTAGAGCAAGCATGCAATTCAAAGTTTCAAACCATTTGTCCACAAAGAAGTGGACAGGACTGTTTATGATTGTTTTTTATTGATCTGCAGGAGGATGATGAAGCTGATACTGTTGGTTGCTGCACTTTAAAAGTAGAGAATGTAAAAGCAATCGCCCCTAACTCCTTGGAGGTAATGCCTTGCTGCTGTTATAGAAAATGTTTAAAGTCATTGCAGGTAGTCTGCCAACGTATTTATCACCAGTAAATAACCAGTCAACTCTGTTGTTTATAATCTCAGTTCAACTTCCTTGGTAAAGATTCAATCAGATATGAAAATACTGTTGAAGTTGAGGTTCCTGTTTACAAAGCAATCATAGAGTTCCAGGCTGGTGAGTTGGTGGCTTCCTTCCTTCTTTTTCTGGTAATTGAAGCCTATGAATGTGTTCGACTTTGTTCTTTTTTCTATTCGCTTCAGGGAAGCGTGGCAATGATGATCTGTTTGACAAGTTGGATACCAGTAAATTGAATGCTCATCTGAAAGAACTGATGCCTGGCCTTACAGCCAAAGTTTTCCGTACCTACAATGCATCGATCACATTGGATAACATAGTAAGTTATCTCCTGCCCCTCTCCCTGTTTCAATTTCCTTTTATGATGATTTTTTTTCCTTATTTTTTTTTCTTGGCCTGACGGCAGTTGAACAAGGAAACCAAAGAAGGAGATGTTTCGGAAAAACTTGTTGTTTATCAGCACGCAAACAAAGAGGTATAGCAGTCAATCCCTTGCGAATTTGTACTAAGTTTATAGTAATGCTCCTTTTGACTCAGTGCAATCTACGATTTTCGGCATTCGTTGCAGGTTGCCATCATTTGTAATCATCAACGTACTGTCTCAAAGTCTCATGGTGCACAGATGTCTAAGTTAATGGAGAAGATTGGTGGCCTTCAGGTAATCACCTAATCTGAGTAGGTTTATAAACTCATGGTATTTGAAATGCATGCCTATTTCTTGCTCTGGAACTCATTCTCTTTTCGGGGTTGTAGGGCACCCTTAAAGAGCTGAAAACAGATTTGGACAGGGCCAGAAAGGGAAAGCCTCCTCTGGAAGATGCCGATGGGAAGCGAAAGAGAAACTTGACCCCGGAAGCGTAAGTTTACTTCATTTGTCTGCTTACTTCTCATCATGTCTGGATATGGCCTTTCATGGTGATTTTTTGATTGACACAGGTTGGAGAAGAAGATAGCTAAAACGACAGAAAAAATGGAAAAAATGGAAGCGGATATGAGAACCAAAGAGGATCTGAAAACAGTGGCATTAGGAACGTCCAAAACCAACTATCTTGACCCCAGAATCACTGTTGCATGGTGCAAGCGACATGAAGTTCCACTTGAGAAGGTAGGGTTTCGTTAAAAGATTTTCTAATTGGTTTGGTTTGTATGAGCTGGTGTATGCTCTATGCTTGACCATTTTCTATTGGCACAGATATTCAACAAATCCCTCCTGGAAAAGTTTGCCTGGGCAATGGACGTGGACTTTGACTTCAGATTCTGATATTTGGGAGATGTGGCTCACATGGCCGCCAGGTTTCCTTCTTTTCACATACGTACACTTCAAAAACAAGAGAGGATGCTTGCTTATACAATTCAATCTATTTTATTCAAGAGTCCATTGCACGGCAGATGTGGATTAGACCAATCGACCAGAGCAGTGAGTCCGAGTCCGAGTCCATCCCTAAGACCCAAGTTCAAGTTCGGTTCTCTCTTCGTAAATTGGATTAATTTAGAGTAACTTAGACTATAAAAAACCCAAGAAAAAAAGTCCCTACTCAATGGAAATCTGTGACTTTGCTCTAATGATCTCCCTTGTCTTCTTTAAAATATGATCTTTATGTTTGGGATTTTGGGTTTCTGATCTGTTTCGAGAGGAACTCAAAGTACTTGCAGAGCCAAAAAAATACAGAAAAATAGAAAAACACAAGTTTAAAATTAAGAATTCTTCTTCTGCCCAAATTTTATCTTTCTTTACAATACATTATACATAAACCCCACTGAACAAATTCCCAACACAGCAGAAAAACATTCAACATTTTACAGCCCAACCCACAAATCACATCAAACTCACTAAATAACCAAACCATCCCAATTCCCAAATATATAACAAAATCAAACCCCCATTTCCCACTTCTTTTCTTCTTCCATCTCCCCTTTTCCACCCCTTCCTAACTTTTAAATTTACCGATATACCCCATAATTCTTCATTAATAACCCCACAATATTTCCCATAACAAGCTGATAAGATTAGCTACACCAAGCAAGTGCTAAACTTTAGGTAAATTACTAATTCGCCCCCGTCTTTTTCCAGATTTCAAGATCCACCGCCGTTTAAAAAAATCACGGACAGATCCTACCTCGAAAACTGGGAAGACAAAGGACAGAACCGTTTTCGGATCCGGATCCAGTCGGGGCCTTATTCGGGTCCTCGGATCGGGTCCTCAGATCCGGATCTTCTCTTTCTCAATCCAACCGGAGCAACCGCCTCAGGTCTCGAGTTGCCAAGTCACCATCGACGACCTTCGATACCTGCTTCTTCTTCGAAAACGACGGCAGCGGGAGCGCACTCGGCTCCGGCGACACCGCGAACGCCGATCCGGCGTACATGTCGGTCTTTCCCTCCACCGGAGGCCTCAGATCCACGATCCGCACCTGCTTCGGCACCATTTCTGGGTCGGGTCCCAACCTCTCGGTCCCTGTCACGACCAATCCACCGTTATTTCCTTTCGTCTTCGAATCCAGCGACTCACCGCGCCTCAAGATCGTGACTTTCTCCATCTTGAAGCCGCGAAGGTCTTCGGAGCTGGATCTCTTGGAGACCACCGCCGGCTGCACGTGGATCCTCCTCGGGTCAGAGCGCACCACCGGTTTTCTAGGTCTAGGGTTAGAAACGTAATTCTGGTTAGGTACGGGGTTTCCATAGTAACTCTTCCGGCGCACAAACGACGCCGGAGGGACTCTGATCCGTTCGATCAGACAATCCTGAGGCCTCAATATCTCAGTCCCCATAATAACTAAAAATCAAAAATCAAAATCCCCTAAAAATTGAAAAAACGAAAGAGAAAAACGCTAGTATTTTTTTTTGTTTTTTTTCTTTTTGGCCTCTTCTTCTACCTCACATGGGGGGAGAAGAAGGAGGTTGTATTTTTTTGTGTTTTCCGCTCTGTTGGAAATTTCCTCTCTCCAAATCCGTTTCTTGTGTTTCGTGGGTGTTGTGAGAAATGGAGGGGTTGTTTATATACAAGCAAAGACGAAGATAACGAGCGAGCGAAAGGTCCTACCCACCTTCCCCACTCGACGCGTGAGGCCGCCACGTTTTCAACTTTCAAAGCCATTCGGCTGAAAAGCTGACTGGGTCTTTCGGCCCACCCCTAAGTGGGACCCAGCCGATGTCTGTTTTAACAGAGTCGTTAGGTTCCCTTGTCTGGTTTCCGTTATCCGTAACGGCGTCATGGTTTAAGGTGGGTGGACCGATATTTTTTTCTGTGGTGGCCTTGTGAGTGTCATAAAAGCGAAATGTTAATGTCTGATTTTAAAAATGTCTTGCTTTGGACGCTTGGGGATGTTTGGCATTATTATTGTTATTATTCGTTAATTTTGTTTATAAAATTGTTTAGGTCTTGTGATTAGTTACGTATTTTATTTGAGTTTGGGTTAGTTGGATGATTTTTTTTTTTTAAAGGTGTAATCATTCAAAGACTTTGATTATCATTTCTTTCTTGTTTTCCAGGCATGAGCTAGGAAGGAAGGTGTAATGAAAATTGAAGATTGAAGAGGCATGTTAGCTTTTGTTGACCAAAATTATATCCCGCACATGCATTTTCCTTGTGGTATTTAGCATAATGAAAAAGGGCGTCGACTTGTAAACTAGTAATTTTATGTTCTTCGAATTTTTATAACTCCTTTACTTTGTGTGTGTGCGAAGAACCCTCATTCATTTCTAACTTTGGCAACCAAAAAAAGTTGTAGACGGAAACTTTTGATTTTTTAATATAATTCAAGGGTGTATTATGGAAAGGAAAAGCAAAAGGAATGTGGTTTTAAAAACACCTATTGTTTTATATGAAAATATAAGTTATAACATCGTTGTTGGTCCCAAATTTTGGTTCAACTAAGATGACAATGAACATGACTAAGCGAAGCTTCCAAGTTGAATAACCTTACAAAATAAGCAAAGATTATAGAGAAACACAAAACAATAAATAATTATTGATGATAAACATGAATAGGAAGAATGGTGACATAATAAAAGTAAACTATTTATATATATATATATATATCAGTATCACCTCATCTAGTATTACAACATTGTTAGAATATTAACCATATATGATTAAGATGTGAAATGTGACCTTTAATCTCTTGAGATTTTGATCCTTCGAATTTTGTTTTAAGCATAGAGAGCAAAACATATCTTTGTCCCTTGTATAATCCCTTTTCATCAACCTCGTGATTTACACCTTAATTGCTTTAACGAACCTCTTAATTTTCCAACCATGCTCCTCATGTCATAAGTTAACTTGTGAGAATACATTAAAGGGGAATGCTAGCAACCTTCTCTCACTAATCAATTAAGGTGTAAATCACGAGGTTGATTGAAGGTGTTTTAAATTATCTCAATAAACTTATAAATAATTACTTGTACCACTTTTATTGACCATCTCTCTAATATAAGTGGACTCCACCAATATATGCGGGACTATCTGTGTTAGAGAGATGGTCAATAAATGTGGTGCAAATTGCAGCACCCTAAACTTATATAGTGCATAATCCTTGAAGAAAATAACATTTGTTTTTGCTACATTTTGTAGAGTTTTTTTAGTTCTAATTGTGTCATGGAGAAATTAATTATATTATATTTCCTTAACTAAAAACTCCTCACATTTTGGTAGTTGAGAGACTGATAAAGAATCAAAATTGTCCCCCCACCCCAAATACAATAAAAAAAATTAAGGAATTTTGCAAAGCAAATGCTCAAAAATCAGAGTTTGTACTCTGTACTGAATAATAATTAGAATGCTCCACATGCCATTGTTCATGGTATTATGATAATTATTTGTTTTTTTAATTATTTATTTATTCTAGAACATTGTAAACAACAATTCCCTTTGCCACCCCCATGATTATTTTAAACCCCACTAACATGGCATTTATCTATTTTAATCAGCAACTTAAAAAAAGGCACTCTTTCTTTTTTAAAGTGATAAATCATTAAAGAATCTGCATCAGATTTTGTTTTCTTTATAATAAAAAAATGTAAAAATATTTTTTATTTTATTTTATAATATTATTATGTATTGATTCAGTCAAGGATTCTACTCCAAATGAGACATGTAATCAGCTTATGTTTAATTAGTATAAAACCCTGTGTTAAGATAATAAAGAATAATTAGGAAATCTTGAGGTGAGATTTGAATGATTCTTAGTTTCAGTGCCTGCCAACAAAATACACCATTATCTCTCCTCCTACCTGCAATAATATCTCATAAACTTTACCATCCCATCAAGCTTTTATCCATGACTTTAATTACTGTTTGCTTTTTGTGCCTTTTTCTTTTTCCCCTGCCAATTGCTGTGTTTGAGCAATTGATTTTTCTGGTATAATAATTATCCACTAAAAGAAAAGAAGAGGAAAAAGAAAAAGAAGGGAAGCTTTTAATTGTGGGGTCAAAATTTAAATATTCTTTTCATAAAGAAGTGAATTGCAAGGGAGCAATCATGCCATCTTGTCCAATGTCTCCAACATGTATACTCTTTTTTTCTTATTTATATATATTCTTTCAAATAAAATTATTATTTTAGACTGATTGTTATTGAAATAAAACTATAATCTTTTCATTTTAGTAATTTCGAAAAATGAAAATCATACATAAACTAGAGCTAAAGTTTTTTGTTTTGTTTTGTTTCATAAAGCTAAAGGTTACCTGAAGAATCATGGAAGATTTTACACGTCCATGTGTTCATTGCTTTCATTCAGTTTAGAGATGGAACTGCTTTGGATGTCTTGGTCATGTTGCTTCTCCATGGGAGTGCAAATTAAAGTTTCTTTATGTAAGGGGTTTGTAGCTTAATTGGTTAAGAACACTTACCTATATGCACACAAGGTTCAGTGTTCGAATCTCTCCCTTCTCCAATATTGCTTTATAAAGATAAAATAATTTTAAATAGATTTGACGTGTCATATTCTAACAGGTTAAATTATTTGAATGGTTAATGAAATACGGATAAATTCATAGTATTTTACATTCAGGATCAATGATCACCATGGATGAAACATATGCTAAATCATTATTTGTAGCCTCCGTTTGGTTCACGGAATGGATTTGAGGGGTAATCACCTCCCATGTCATTTCCCAAGGGATGAGAAATAAGGATTCCTTTTCCATGTTTGGTAATCCTGGTAAAGTAATCAAGAAATACCACTTTATTTCCTTTCACATGTTTGGTTTGGGTAGAAATGTAAAACAAAGCTTGTTTAATTTTTCAATTATACCTATAAGAAATCAAATAAAAAAAGAATGCATTTAATGCTATATTGTAATTCTAAATTGTTAATGGGGACATTATGGTCATGAAAAATGTGTATTTAATGTTGGCTCATTTTCTCAAACTTTCCCATGAGGAGAAACACAAAACCCAAGGGGGGGAAAAGGGTTTCACTTTCCCCCCTACTTTCCCATGTGCAAGGCAATGATTTCCATGCAGGACTTTCCAAACATAGGAAAACAATTGATTTCCCATCCCCAAGTCACCTTTCCCATGAACCAAACGGGGCCTAATTGGCTTCCCCATGGACTAACATCAATATGTATAGCTTATGTATAGTCATCATTCTGAATGTCGAGAGAAGTCTCACCAGATTTTGTTGTCAAGGACAGTTTTATCCACATAGGGCACCATGAAACACGAATTAGCAATTAGTAGGAAAAATACCAAGGAACATAGAAGCCAATAAAATTAAAACACCTAATCTTCAAATTAGAAAATCTGTTGCACATAATCATAGTAGGTATTAGGTATTAAAGATTAAACAAATAGTTGAACATCATGGAGAAATTATGTATGACCCCGCACATAAGATGTGTTAAAACTTCTTATGTAACCAAACAAAAGAAGGGTGGCGGGCTCATTCCAAAGAAATGACATAGGAATATTTGAATATGTATGAGATAAACAGCTATTTTTCATGCTGTGTTATGAGCACAAATCTCGTTTCTTTTAGCTTTAACTTGGAATGAACCTGTCTGTTTTACAATGATAATGAACCATACATGCATAAGAAGTTTTAAGCATTTGAAAATATTTAGCACATACTAATTACTTATATAAGATGTTGGAGGAAACTAAATAGATATTTACTGAAAACGAAATGGATTTGTACCAGACAATTATGTGACATTTTCTTTTCTACATATTAATAGTTGTGTAGATTGTAGAATTCAAACATACATAATGGGTATTTATGTTTTGGAAACATTAGAATGCATTCGAATAGGTTTTGATAAAGATGTATTACACACATACATGTTATTTAATCTGATAAATCTTTATCAATTACTTATGCTTTTTAATGGGGAGACTCAACACATTTCTGCTAAGGTATGAACCTGCATTGCTTTGCAAATTAGGCCGTGCTCGTTGAAAAACTTAAAGCTTGTGTGGATATTGTTAGTGGTTATTTTCAGGTTAGGGAGCACATTTTAGATCAAGATGGCGTAACAATGTATCTCACTTTTGGAGCTAGAGAAGTTTAACTCATGAGTGAGTATTGTATAAATATATTAAACAAAACTTGTGTATCAATATATTTGATTATAAATTAATTTGCTCAAAGCAAAGCTCTCAAATAATTTTACACCGTTTGTTATTCAAATAAAACTATAATAAAGACCATAATTTTTATTTTAGTAATAGCATACCATTTGGGAAATTGTAGTGGAAACATCTTCCCAAAATGAAAATGAAAATCATATTCATTGCTTTTCATTCAGAGATGTTTTGGTCACACCTTAGAAATGGAACTGCTTTTGAGTCTTGGTCTTGCTTCCACCATGGGAGTTGAACAGTTGACCTAACTTGATTGAGCCAATTATATGCATGTCCCCTCCCTTGGGTTAACTCAATTTATTATTTCTCTTCTCTGGTCACTTTCAGTAGTGACCTGTGACTCGCTTCATGACTTTGAATTTTATAACATTTCGTCACAACCATGATTATTTTGTGGCTTCTGTGAGAGTCTTGTGAAGGTCGGTAGGAAGGAACACGTTGCAGTCAAAAATGGCTAGCCAAACCAAGGTGGTTGGTGTGAGTGGTTCGGCACTCTCATTCCTTAAGAGAGGTCAGGGGTTCGATTTCTGCTCTCGTATGGAGTCACCACTTTGGCCAACACTTTATCCCTTACGGGCCGACCCGGTGTGAGCGGGGATTAGTTTGAGTTGTGGTTAAGGCTTAAAGGTATCACCCATAATTGAGGCCCATCCAGGACCACCTCGTGGTTCAGACCAAAAAAAAAAAAAAAGTGTATGGTCATTGTCTGCTTTCTATCTTCCTATTAAAGCACCAACCGTTTCTTTGTTTTTTTCTTTTATTTTCAAGGATTCGCAGTCCTTTTGACCTTGTTTGAGGGTTTGATACTAGACATTAAATGATCAATTAAACTGAACTAACTATAATGTCTTGTGTTGAACGAATATAACAACGTTAAACTCAATAAATTGGAAAATTGTTCAATATATTAGATATAACAAACCCTTTCTTAAGGGTGGAATTGTACTCTGTCTTGATCTTACCCGATTAACACTTTTATGATTCTATAATTAATGGCGAGTCGTTGTTTTATCACCTTGCGAACAAGAGCATTTATACTCGAGTAACTCAACATATCTAACAATATATTTTAAATGTCACCAACCCCTTTATACAAGGCGATGGACCAAATATGAGGAAGCCCACAAAGTATGGCCAAATTGCACCAGACCACAAGAATCATCTGAATTTGGTTGGCCGTGGCCGGTAAATCAATCACAATTCTCATCCACCTGTTCCCTTTTCCTTCCATCACCACCACATAAAACGACGACGCTTAGCTTTGCCTCACAAAGGCCCATTACTTGTTTCAAAAATGGGTTTTTACCATTAGGCCCAAAACCACTAGGTCTTATCCAGATTTTGCTGTTGTTTGTCTTTTTTTTTTATCAAAATCCTATCCAATCACAAGCCACATGTTTCCTTCCAATCAGAAAATATACCAACGATAAAAAGAGGAAAAAAAATTGTATTTTGGTTATATGCCGTAGAGTATAAAAAACAAAAAACTTGAAAAAAATTAAATACAAAAAAAGGGTAAAAAAAAAAAAAAACAACAAGGAAGAGCAAGAGAGAGAAAGGTGAGAAATGCTTGCGAAGGAATCGGGTGGTTCGAACTTCGATCTTCCCGAGGAAGTGTTGCAAGTACTGCCGTCGGATCCTTTCGAGCAGCTCGATGTGGCCCGCAAAATCACGTCCGTTGCGCTCTCGACACGTGTCTCTGCCCTGGAATCAGAGTCGTACGCTCTGCGCGCCATGCTCGCCGAGAAGGACCAGCTCATCGCCGAGCTCCAGGCGCAGGTTGAGTCCCTCGACGCCTCGCTCTCCGAGACCGCCGATAAACTCGTCCTCGCCGAGCAGGAGAAGGTCCGACCCGGCCCATGAATCTCATCCCGGTTCAATTTTAATCAATTCGTTGACTGATTGACTTGGTTCTGGAATTGCAGGAGGGCTTGGTGAAAGAGAAGGCGTTGCTCTCCAACACTGTGAGGAAGCTGAACAGAGATGTCTCAAAGGTAACTGAATTTTGAAATTCACGTTGGGGAAGCTGAAACGGTGTCGTTTTGGCTAAGCTTAGTTCGGTTGCTAATGTGCGCAGTTGGAGGTGTTCAGAAAGACGCTTATGCGATCACTTGAAGAGGAGGACGAAAATTCTGTGAGTAATTTTGTTTTGCGAGGCTGATTCTCTGAGACATGGATTACACTCTTGTTGTTAATTAATTTGATAACTTGGATTGAATTTGTGGCACACATTGGATTGGAACAGACCGGAGCTTCGGAGGCTGTTGCTAAGCCTAAGATACAAACCCAAGAGAACTTATCTTCTAAACCACAAGCTGAAGTTGGAGGTTTGCTAAGCTTATTTTATTTTATAATTTTCAATTTTCATAAGTAGATTAATTAATTTTTGTACTACGGCGTGACATGTTATATTGTTAGACTATAAATCAAGACGGCTAATAGAGATTATGAATAAAAATCTCCCGAACATTTCTCATTAAAAGTAATGACAGTAGAATTTTTTAGTTTGTTACTTGTTGAATGTGACCTCATCTTACTATCTTACCCTTTAGCATATGGTTTTGATTTTCTTTTCGACCAACTGCATATGCTCTATGTTTTGGTTTCTCACTTAAATGCCAACACAAAGTAAAATCATAATGTGATAGTAGTTTCAGAAGGTGATGTCCCATTTGCCACATTGCCGCCTTCGAGGGCATCTTCAATCCGTAGCCAGCACTCTGAAACAGGAAGCATATTTTCGGAGGATCGTGACACTGAAGGTATGATTCGAATACAAATCTTAGTCATAGAAAATGCTTCCATGTATGCCATATAGTGAGGAAGCTTCTATAGTCATAAGTGTGAATTGTTAAGCTAGAGAATGCAGTGTAAAACCTTCAACTTGGCATGCCAGTTTTTAACATTGTTGTATTTGTTGCTTCTTATCATTGCAATGGCAGCCGAAAGACCTCGCATATCACCGGGCCTCCTGTTGGCATCCCAAACTAGCACACCTAAGCTCACTCCTCCTGGTTCTCCTCCAGTCTATTCTGCATCCACATCCCCAACAAGAACATCGAAACCTGTGTCCCCTAAGCGGCACTCCATGTCATTCACCACCTCAAGAGGCATGTTTGATGACAGATCTTCTGTGCCTTCAAGCCATCACAGCTCTGAATATGGTTAGCTCGAGAAACCCTTTGTAAAAAATGTTTAATCACATTTCACTTAGAAAGTAGAAACTGCCGTTATTGAGAACTGCTCTTCTGTTATTCGATGTGTATTCTTCTAATGTTCTTAATTCTCTCTTGAATTGTTTTAGGAAGAACTCGGGTGGACGGGAAAGAATTTTTCCGCCAAGTCAGGTAAAGACACTTATTGAGTTTGGAATCTGGGTCTGATGGAAAGAACCATATATAGAAAATCCGATTATTGCCTGCGTCCAAGTTAAAAGTTAATTTCCCGGCTAGTTGAATAAGAAAGTTTGTCGTCTGGTTATTTTGTTTTCCCTCTTATTGGCATCAGAAATCATTTGTATTATGAGCAAATTGATGAGTTCTAGCAATTCTTAAGGACTAAAATTCCCACTGTCCCATTTTTTTTCTTTTTCTCTTTGTTGCCCTCAGGAGTCGTTTGTCTTACGAGCAGTTTGGTGCATTTCTGGCTAATGTTAAGGAACTAAATGGCCACAAGCAAACAAAGGAGGTATGTGTTCCCTTCCTTCCTCCCTCCCTCTCTCCCTCGGTGTCGATGATTTGGTTTGCTACTTACTTGTTATCTGTAAACTTGCAAAATTTCAGGAGACTCTGCAGAAGGCTGGTGAGATATTTGGCCCAGATAACAAGGATCTATATGCTATATTCGAAGGCTTAATCAGTCGCAATGTCCACTAAACTCCCTTGACAATTTAAGCTTTGCACACGTCAGTTTCACCACTTCCATCTGTTTTTGCTGTAAATTAAATGTGAATTAAATCTGTACTAAAACCATTATTTGAACTCCTGGTACTGTATAGCTGAAGATGACTTACATTGCGAGAGCTGGAAAATGAATTTTTTCATCAGAGTCCATGAACATAAAACAAAACAAACAAAAAAAGATTTTATAGTGAAGATGGCTTACATTCTTCAGCATCAAACTTATTTATTTATTTATTTATTTATTTATTTATGGGATAGAGGAGATTCAAACTTGGTACCTCTTTTAGCGTTTCGGGACCAAACTTATTTAAAATGTTAAAATGTGAACATTACACGTTCATACTACTCGCTTGCTTAAGTATCCGTCCTCCCTAATATAACTGCTGTTTCCCTGAAGATTGTCTTTTCACAAGCTCACAACGTCAAGGAAGGCTATTGGCATTCTACTTTAGCTAATTAACGTAGTGTATCTGTTGGAGTCCAGTCTATAATCGTTTATTAATATACAATTAACAAACGTGATAAATTCATATAAATATAAAGATTCTAGTTTCTATTTGATTTTTTTATTTATCACGAAGTTTTATTATCATGGACAATCAAACAAGATTGTACCTAAGTAGTACTAGTATTTTGTTTTATTTTTATGGTGCCCTAATCCGTAATTAACATAATTAATTAATTCCACGTGTCAAAGACCCAGAAGACGTTTGAACTGTGGGAGTTGAGGGAATCTCCATAGCCATACGTGCTTTGCTTTGCAAGCCTTTCAACATCTCATAAACATACTAAAATTGCTAAATTTGTACGCTGTTATTTGTTTGTTTCCGAGAGATAATAAAAAAAAAGGACTGGGTTAAGAAGCAAATGATGTGTCCATAACAAAGAATGCCGATTTTTGAGCATGAATATTCGTTGAATTGTCCAAAAATGCAGGAATATTTAAGGTGCAATACAGGAAAATCATGGGAGCCACTATTTTCATGTGCCTCTCTCTCTCTCTCTCTCTCTCTCTCTTGGCTTCTCTCTGTCTGCCATTTCCCTTGGCTTCTGAAGCCTCTCTTTGGTTGGTTTGGCACCCTTTGAGAGTTCATGGAAGATGCCCCAGAATCTGAACCTGAAACTTCTTCATGGTAATCACCTCGGTGCCTGCTTTTCAGCTCATCGCTTCTGGTTTCGCGGCTTTCATCTCTAAGCAGTAAGCAGTAATCTTTCAAATTCTCAACATGTCATGTTAAATTTCCATTGCCTATGAAATATATAATAATTCATGCATAAAGCCTGCAGCCAGCTAGAGGACTAAATTAATTTTAACAATGCCTGTGTGTGCTAGGCTGCATTTTACTTGTTGTTACATTGCATTCTAAGGAGGTCCTGTAGAAGATTATTAATTTTTTATCTGCCACTATTGTTTTGTTGTTTTACAATGTCGCTTTCGAATTTTTGTTTTCGGGTTTTGGTTTTGTTTCTCATGAGATGATGTTTCAACGGTTCTTCTGCAATCTGTTCACAAATCATTTGTTTGATTCTCTATATCTTGAGATATTTATGCACGTGCCATACAATTTGGCCCTTTCTTCCTATTTCCCCACTTGGATGGTCGGTAGTGGTACTGCTCACCATCCTGGTTTTATCTGAATTTGCTCTTAGAAGGCTCTTAAATCTGTTGGGTTTTGTCATATTTTCTGTTATTTGCTGACACAAAGCTTGTATGGGCAGCAATGGTTCTCGCGACACTGCCAAAGAAAATCAAGAGGCGGAGGTGGAGGCTACAACGCCTTCTCCTTTTGGATCAAGAAGATCAAGAGCTGGATTCTCTGACTCTTTTTCAAGTCAAGGTAACAACTTTATGCTCTTTTTCTTCTCTAGGCAGCAGGCAATGCTAGTATGCAGGAATATAGAGCTTGGTGTGGTACTAATTATGTTGGGATTTTTGTCATAATAGACTTGAGGTCATTACAATTGGATGAGGATTTCAAAATACATGAACCCTCTCCAAGAGGAGTTCTTGAGGATGACTGCCCGAGAAGCTTAGAATCCGAAACGTCTTCTCCTAAGGCTAGCACTTCAGACTCAGATGCAAAAAGCAGCACTACTTCGGAATCAGATCCAAGAGCAAACCAAAATTGGCGTGGTTTCTTTCGTATATTGAAAAAGGGATCACAAAATCCCTTCCCAACCTTCCCTCCTAAAAGTGCCCCAAAGCCGAAACTCACCAGAAGGAAAAGCAAGAGAATAAGAGAGGACTTCATTCCACAGCTCAACTCTCCTGCCCAGAGGTCTTCTTTCGATGCTGACTTTTGCCGCTTCAAATCTTCCTGGAAGAATTACTCACTATTAGAGCTCCAAGCCGCAACCAACAACTTCAGCCAGGGTCTGTACTCTTATCTCTTCAGAGAACTTACATTACATTGGAGTGTAGAGATTCAGTAAAATTCATTTTTTTCTTAGCTGATTTGATGGTAACTCAATACAATTATGTTCTCTTTTGTAAGATTGTCATTGTCATGTGAGGCTGATAACATTTTCTGTTTGTCCTTTTTGAAGAGTATTTGATTGGGGAAGGAGGCTATGCTGAAGTTTACAAGGGGACATTGGAAGATGGGCAGATTGTTGCGATTAAACGCCTGACGAGGGGTAGTCAAGAAGAAATGACTGCAGACTTCTTATCTGAGCTTGGAGTTATAGTTCATGTTGACCATCCCAACATCGCAAAATTGATTGGTTATGGGGTTGAAGGAGGGATGCATCTTGTTCTTCATTTGTCTCCCCATGGGAGCCTAGCATCCATACTTTATGGTTTGTTTATCAATCTGTGAATCTTTTGAATTCCAAAATTCTCTCCATTTCACAATTACAATTAACTTATTGCTTTTGCTTCGTTGTCCCATATTTCTAGGACCTAGAGAGAATCTGGATTGGGGCATCAGATATAAAGTTTCTTTAGGGACTGCTAAGGGCCTTCTGTATCTTCATGAGGGGTGCCAGAGGAGAATTATCCACAAAGATATTAAGGCTTCCAATATATTGCTGGCAGAGGATTTTGAGCCTCAGGTAACCTTTTTCGTCAGTTTACAGATTAGTGAAAAAAGCTGCATTGTGAATAGGTAAAACACCAGAGCAAAATTTATATAATTACTTTATTAATTTTCAATAACTCTCGGTCACTCCAATTGAATCCAGATATCAGATTTTGGGCTTGCAAAGTGGCTACCAGATCATTGGACTCACCATATCGTATCGAAATTTGAAGGCACATTTGGGTCTGTAAATCCAGAAATTTAGATTTTTTTTTTTCTCTTTCACCAAAGTAATTTTCTTTTTGTTAGCTCTTTTTTGCCATAATTTCATTCCCCAATCATGGCAGCTACCTTCCTCCTGAGTTTTTCATGCATGGCATAGTAGATGAAAAAACTGATGTCTATGCTTATGGGGTGCTACTATTAGAGCTCATCACCGGCAGGCAAGCTTTGGATAGCTCACATAAAAGCCTTGTTATGTGGGTATGTTTACTTCTGTGCCCCCAGCTTCCTTGTTTCATTTGAAGGTAGCAAGTAGCATATTGAAATATTGTTGACAGTTTAATTTCAATCTGTTTGAAAAAATACTTTTCAGGCCAAACCTTTACTCTCTACGAATAATATCAAAGAGCTAGCCGATCCATGCCTTGGCGATGCCTATGATTTGCAACAGATGAAGTGTCTCGCCTTGACTGCTTCGATATGCGTACATCAGTCTTCAATGAATCGACCACAAATGAACCAGGCATGTATTTTTCCTAACAAGTTTATGATTTTACAAGTGTTTAAGTGATGACTTAATCGTCAGACAGACAGCAGTATGCATCTTCTGATGTGGCTTTAAATCTACCTCAGATTGTCCAGATTTTAGAAGGTGATGAAAGCATTTTGGAGTATGTTACAAAACGTCAAAAGTCTAAGCTTCAAAGGACGTATTCGGAGGAGCTCTTCGATGCAGATGAGTACAACTCAACCAAGTATTTAAGTGATAGGGATAAACAACTGGAGTTTGTCTTAGAGCCCTCTAATGAGTTCTAAATTTTCGGTGGTGGGGGGTAGTTGATACTGTTTCTTACGGGTGGATTCGTATTGAGTTGAAATCCAGCCACGGACACAAAATGCAGAAACCAGACGGTTTTCGGAAGCAGGAAAAAGATCAGCATGCAAGAGAAGGTAGAGAAGAGGGAGTGAGAACATTGTTGAGAGATGTTGTATATGCTTTGTTAATTACTTAGAATTTGTACCATGAATGTGACATATGCTGTCAAGCTTAGGGTATGCGTTTAGAGCGTGAGCCATGTACAGCTGCTGGAAGCTTAAGGTTGAAGATGAATATGCTTTCTGCTGCAATTTCTCATTTTCATTTACCAGAAGTCAAATAGGTTATTTTTCTCATGAAGGGTGAACTTCTTTGGCTTTGATGTGACAATCAGTTGGAAAATGATTAAAAATTTGCTTTCTTCTTTGTGGTGCCAAGTTTGGGAAACAATTCATAAAGCATGAGTTGGCTACTCTACTTAACAAAAAATAGAGTAATTATTGCTATTACCTTATTAGCAAACCATGTTATATGGAAGGTAATGTTTACTTGTTACTTTAGCTATTATTTTCAGTTATTAATAGACTTCTAACCTATCAGAAGATGAGATTAGAAACTAACATTACTCACAAAAGCAAATAATCTACACTTCTACTACTTAGCTACAATTTCTTATGGATCTGATCGTTATATCCGGTCTCACATTAATTAACTATCAAAAATACGCTTAGAGTCTGTTTGGGATTGCTTATTTAAAAAGTATTTATGCTCATAGGGACTTAGCATTTTGATCAGAAGAATGCCTAAAGTTCCATTAAAAATCCAACTACTTTTTCATGAAGCACTTCCAATTGCTTTTTCTGAAAGCACTTTTATGTCAAAATTTCTCTACCAAACGCTATCTTAAACGTTTTTATTTGCCCGAAAGTGCTCTACCCTTGTATTGCGGTTGTATACTAACTTCAACTACCATGACCAAAAAAAAAAGGAAAATAAAACCTTTTAATTGCTGTCTTAAAAAACAAAAACAAAAACAAAACAAAAAAGTACAAGACGTATGTTATATTAACAGTGAAGTTAAGAAAAAAACAGTATAAATTCACATGGCGCCACAGGCAGTTATATGCAGCAGTGAGATTAGGATTAGGAGGATCATTCCATTACCAACAAAATTCAATCGACTGACTCTTTCTCTCTCTGAGAGATTGGGAATCTGACTGAGTACTGATGACTAGGGTTTGGCTTCAGCTGTTCTTCTTCTTCTTCTTCCTGCTCTCAATCTCCTCCAGCTCCTACGCTGCTTCACCACACACCTTCACAGTCAATCCTTCTAAAGTCAGACAGATCTCATGGAACCCTAGGTCTCTTTCTCTCTCTGGAAAAAATAAAAGTTGACTTCTTTTTTTCTTTTTTGTGATTGCGTTGATGCGATTTAATGATAAATTGCAGAGCTTTCGTGTACGAAGGTTTGCTCACGGACGCTGAGTGCGATCACTTGATCTCCATTGTGAGTTTGCATTTACAAATTTCAAAATTTCAATCTGTTGAATTCGTCAATTGTGCTTTCTTGACGTTTTGTCTTCGTGTTGTTGTTTTGCGATTAGGCGAAATCGGAGCTGAAGAGATCGGCCGTGGCCGATAACTTGTCCGGTCAGAGCAAGCTCAGCGAGGTGCGGACCAGCTCCGGCATGTTCATCCCCAAGGCCAAGGTTTGCTTCTTTGCTCTTCCCTTTTCCATTTTGTCACCATTTTTATTCGCCATTATATGTGTTCTTCTTTTAACTAGATACTAGTTTTAGTTAGGCTTTGCGTTCAATTTTCTGTTTTAGCCCAAAAATACATTAAATGCGCACACATGTGGATGTTCAATTGTTCATGGATCATGAATCCGATTGCAAGTCACCGCAATTAACAGGGTTAAGGTGACACGCAAACATATGTATGAATGTATGTAATGCGTTTTACAAATTAAATTGTTTTTGTAGGATCCTATTGTTGCTGGTATTGAGGACAAGATTGCAACATGGACATTTCTTCCAAAAGGTAAACCCTTTAGAGAAGAATGCTATTTGAGTTATCCTTTTTTATCACCTTGAACAATTCAGTTAATCTCACTGTCATCCATTTTCATATCTCTCTCAATTGAAAAATCCAGGATTTCTCTTTTATGTCCTTTTATTGAGGTCCTCATGCCTTGCTTTGATTTATCCTAAAGCTTTAGTTTCAATTGGAATTCTGTTATTCACCATGTATAAGTCTCCCCAACTAGGCATCCATGACTGAATGGTTGAAGTGTCTAACTCACAATTGCTTCACATTCATATACTGCTTTTTCCGTGTCAGCGCCTTATATACGTTGGGAAATGTGTCTAGATTCTAGAGTAAGATGTGTTTCTCTTCCTTCTTTACATATGTTCTCTTGAATGAGATTGAAATCAAAATTGAATATAAACAGTGAAGATAGTTGAGAAACCATGAGCAGGAATTTTGATATAGATGGCAACATGGCTATTACTACCTAATGAAGTGAAACATGGGACAAATATATGCTAACTTGAACGCTTGGGAGCCATGTTGGTTGTCTATTCTGACATCATGAACTGAGCATCGGCAATATTGGATTGACAAAGAATGATATGATGAAAAGTTACAAATGACTTCTTCATTTTGCTGGAATAAGCTTACAGGTGTTATGTGTTTCTTGATTTTCAGAAAATGGAGAAGACATACAAGTATTGAGATATGAGCCTGGGCAGAAATATGAACCACACTATGATTACTTTGCCGACAAAGTCAATATTGCCAGGGGTGGACATCGCATAGCAACTGTACTGATGTACCTTACTGATGTGACCAAAGGTGGTGAAACAGTGTTCCCTGAAGCAGAGGTTGGTTAAAGTATTCACCTCTTGCATTTTATTAAGTAGTCTTAGAATCCAATCTTAGTTCACATACAGAAAAGAATGCAATATACTGTTCTGTAAGATTTTTATCTTAGACTCCCCCTGGCCGCAGTTGGATTGGTAAAGTAGCATGGCTGACATGCTCGTTAATATGCATTGATTAGCTCTAGAGATTAGATCACATTTGGGCTAGCATAAACCTTGTTATTGCATATAGTTATTTCAACAATCATCTGAAATAGAAATCATGGAAAAGCTAGGACTCCAATCCACAGAAAAAAAAAAAAAAAAAAAAAAGATAAAGAAATGACTGGTTGTATTAACCGGTTGGAGGGTGTTGGTTAGTAGAGTATAAAAAAACTTTTACCAGCTTGCTAATGTGCTTTATTTAATCTTGTTATAATTATTTCTGTAAACGAATCTGGCTGCAGGTACCTTCACGCCGTAAGGCTGCAGAAGTAGATCACAGTCTCTCTGAGTGTGCAAAGAAAGGAATTGCAGGTCAGTTCTAGATAACTTTTTACGGTATTCATTGATATATATAAATTGTTGTAGCAAAGTTGATGCATTCTGTTGTTTTCTATCTTCCTCGGAATTACATAGTGAAACCACGAAGAGGAGATGCCCTTCTATTCTTCAGTCTCACCCCACACGCTGTTCCAGACCCAAAAAGTCTCCATGCTGGGTGCCCAGTGATTGAAGGAGAGAAATGGTCAGCAACAAAGTGGATTCATGTCGACTCATTTGACAAGAACTTGGATGCCGGTGGGAACTGTGCAGATCTGAATGAAAGTTGTGACAGATGGGCTGCCCTTGGAGAATGCACCAAGAACTCAGAGTATATGGTTGGATCTCCTGATCTCCCTGGCTACTGTAGGAGGAGTTGTAAGGTATGTTAGAATTCACTTCCTGATTTCCACGTGGACCATCCGTTGGAGGCTTCCTGTTCTGTTGTGGTTATTCATTAATTTTTTGGTGGATTGTAATCCTATTTTTCATTACAAGCGTTTTACAGACGTATATAGCTGAATAGAACTTTGGCATTTTGGGTTGTAAGTCTTTGCTCTAATTGTACTTTTTTTTTAAACTGTACCCATGCTTTTCGAAGAGAAATGCGGCAATAGAAACCCACCAAAAGAAATGTGTTGTGTCGATGTATGTACTTGAGACCCAAAATAATGACTTGAAGACCATTCTTTTAACATATAGATGGACTGATCTGGCAGTTGCGTAGAGCATTATGATTTATTATGCTTATGATGTTACACTGTTCGACCTTTCACTTCCCCAGTAAGAGGGGAGGTTGAAATATTATCCATGTCACACTCTACATCCATGAACTTTGAGAGTAGAGAGGTGTTGCACGTGCGCACGCTCACTTATGCGCATTCTTGCACGTGTCAGGAGATAAAAAGAAGTAAGTTCACAATTATTTCATGTTTTATGGTGAGATGAAAGAATGGTAGCTTTTGAGCCCTTGTGGATGCAGAAAACTTTCTTGGGAGAGATCCCCGCATATGCGCCCAACAGTACACTGGAGGATTAGGCCTAGGCCATGCTTGGGGATACCTTGGGAAACCAAAAAAAAGAAAGAATGGTAGCTTTCTCACTCATAGTGCATTAGATTAGATTTTTAAGGGGAAGGGAAGGGGGGAAAGGGGTTAGATAGATATGCATCCATTCCATTTTAGTGAAGGTCGATCTTTATTTAGCAAGGGCAAGTGGGTGCCATCAAGGATGAAAATATCGGCCAATATCCCAATATATTCCTATTTTTATGTGTCGATATAGATACAGGGGGTAAGCCCCGATAACCCCCAATATCCTCGATATTTACCGATATTTCTCGATATTTTCCGATACCAGACAAATGACCCAGAAATTTGTCTTCAATTTTGAAAGTAATCATAGATCTCATCCACTGAATCAATGTCAAAAACTAAGTTCTAATACTTAGTAGCTTCTCCTTTCTTCTCTTCTTAGTCATTTTGGCTATCTTTGGCTCTTCCTCTCCTCTCTTTGGTTGCTTGGTTTTCTTGTGTGTTCGATTTTATTTTTCACCAAATCTTCTCTCTCTCATCGCTCTTGTAATAATGTTGGGTTGGGTTATGTTTGAATAATGTTGTCTTTGTTGTGTTAAGTCTAATTGTATTTATTTTTGGGATTTTCATCGCGCATTATATACACATACATTTCATCATATGCATATCTTATACTTAGTATATTTTGAATTTTATTTATTCAATACATTTATTGATAATGTGTTTAATATATATGAAAGTTTCACTTCAAAATTCTGTGTTTTAAAGTCAATATCTGTATTTTTTGTCGATTTTATGCGATACCTAAAATGACATCAATATATCGCCCGAAATATCTGTAAATTGAAGGCCCAATAATATATGTATTGCCGATATTTTCATCATTGGGTACCATTGCTAAAGGTTACCCTACGTTATAGGGTCCCAAATTTGTGTGCATTCAGTTTTCAGCACGCGGGCCGACCGGCCCTGATTTTAGTGCTGTGAGCACTGGATATCTGTCATTTATGGCTTTGTTGGTTGATTTTTGTTAGCCACAAATATTCACGTACGGACTTTGTATTCTTCTGTTTGATTTGGTGTGAAATAGTCTTCTTTGGCATTACTTGCGCAACTTAGAAGGACCACGCTGAGATTCCCATCAATATCTGAAGAAAGGGAGGCCCCCCAAGTAGGAGGAGTGGTGGTGGTCGTAACTCCTTAAGCATTATATCCTACTAGAACTTTGGCAACATCTGCATGCCTATACATTGGGGCTCTTCTTTTTCTCAATCCTCAATCCTCAATCCTCATGTTTGGTAATTCATAAATAGAGGCATGCAAGGCACAGCTTAATGTTGTTTTCAAGATCCCAGTCTCCCTCCCCAAGTGGTCAAATATTCTAGAAATTAGCATGAAACACTTTCTAGCCGCCAGTTAAATAAGATTTATAAACAAAAAGGTGCTTAATTGCTGCTTGTAGAATGAAGGTGATGTAAATGATTCCTTATCTTTCATCGAGATGCTTCTTACAGTTTAGATGGCCCTTTAATTTTGCTAAGGTGAGTCGCCTACGCATGCATGAGAGACTTCTTACTGTTAATGAGATGCATGTACAAAGGTCCGAAATCGCTTATCTGCGTGGGCAACTGACATGATTGATTCACCTGTAGCGGGTAAATGCAGTCCGTGCTTATGAACGGAGTGTGAAAATAAATGGATGGAGCACAAATAGCTCCATCTTGAAACATTATACAACTAATAGAATATATTCCTTTTATCCATACGAATATAAGAATATATTTCCACCGAAACAGTACAATTTTCATTATCATTACCAATTATATACGAAATAAAATAAACTAAGAATAAGACTGTAACCAGACACCTCATTTTGTCATCTTCATAAAACAAACAAAATAAAATAATTGACGAGGGCTGTCTCTCTCTCTGTCTCCCTCTCTCTCTCAACATTTAACATTTCCAAAGCTGCCGAAGCCCAGAGAGAATTATTCCTAAATTGAAAAAAGATTTTTAGTTTAAGGTGAGAGATTTTAGTTTCTTGCCCCCAACACAACTGGCCCATTTTTGTTCTTGGTTGACAAAACAGAACTGACAATCCAAACAGCTGTAAGATTTCGGTGTGACATATCAAGATTCCGTCTATGTTTTAGTAATAACTTATTGGAAGAAGAATTTACAAACATAAAAATCAAACATTGAAAATTGATTCATCAAATTAAATAGTACTAAAAGGGCTTGTATCTCAAGCAGTTAAGAGCATATATCTCTACACTCGAGATCTTAAGTTTAATTTCTCCCTCCCTCAATATTGCGTATATCAAAACCAAAAATAAAATAAGAAAATTCAAATGGTACATGAATGAATGGAGATTGGATTGGATGGTACATAATATGCATTGACATGGTAGAGCATGAACAAATTACCATAATTTCCACATGGGTTGGCCTGGATTAGTCTAGTTCTAATGATTTTTAATCTAGTTGGGGAAGCAAACGAGGAAAAATCTCTAAACAACTTGGCTTTAGTTTAGTGCCAATCCAAACTAGCACTAACAGCTTGTAATGACAGGTGATGTTCCCTCTAATATCCGGCCTTGCCTTAAAAATTTAGAAACATAAAATACTTACTATGTATAAAAGATAACATTTTCCTTCTGTTTTGGGTTCTGGAAAATATAAAGAAAAATAATCGTGAGCCTTAGTTAAGTGAAATCATACCCACAATTTACACAGGATGCGTATCTCATTAGAGGTTTGAGATTGGGCCCCTAATCCAAGCAATAACTTCAAATGCAGGATGAAAGCTGCAAAACTTGAGTGTCAATCAATTGATAGGTTTTAATATTGATTGACATTCACGTCCTGTAACAATATCCCGAGTTTAGAAGTAAACATAAAAGTGTGGGTTATCAATAAAATGTAAGTGGCAAACTTTGTATAACGTCATTAACTAGTTTAAATCTATGCAGAAATGTCGAAGGTTTTAAGGAATAATATGAGATGGAGTAAAGCCTAGAAAGTGGACAAGTAATAAAAAGGCAAAAACTTTGAAACAACTGTTAAAATATGCGCGGAATGACTTGAGTAAACATTTTTAGTAGCAGTAACATTTTATAATTCCGATTTATGAGGAGGAAAAAACAACATGCAGAATTGCACATTCTCCAAATTTTCATAAAGAAGAAACAGGTGAAGTCAGTCCTACGTCAAACCCATGTACACAACTTTCAATCTGAACCAGTAGTTTTCAGCTCAGTGATAAAAGTGAAAAATTGAAGGGAGAAAAAGAAAAGAGAGAGCCAAATACTTGAAAAGGCAATAAAAAATTACAAAGAAAAACAAAGGCACAGAGAGAGAGAGAGAGAGAGAGAGGTTAAATGCTCATAATATATGATGTAGAGGAAGGGCACCCAACTGGTGGGGTTGTGATTCTGTGAGAAAATACCAAAACCAGAGCACATATCCAGAGAGAGATAGAAAGGGGGGTCAGAGTCTACTTGTACTAGACAGTAGACATACCCAAAAGCAAGAAGCTTTTGGATTTTGTTTTACGCATTGAATTCATCAAACCCTTTTCTAGTTTCCCAAGCATTTATACTATAATATTTGATTGTGCAATAATTCCTCAAGATCTGCAATTCAAGGCACCAGCTTTTCTTTCATTTGCTGGCTCACAGCTCCTCCTTAAACACGGTGACTCTTACTCTGTCTGTGTAGAGAGGAACAAAAGCAAAAACATGGAGGTGGGGCAGATGCAGAGACAGTGGGTTGATTACACAAAGTCCTTGTTTCTGGAGGTAAGGAACAAGAAAATGGTGGAATCACTGATGGGTTTGTTTTGTTTTTGGTGTTTTTGGTGTCTCTAATCTTCATCTACTGCTGGGCTGGTTTAGCTTTTTTGTTCTGTTTGTTTTGTTCCTGATTTTGTTTTCTGGTTGTTGCTTTGGGTGTGAGAAGGGGTTTCTGGATGGTCAGTTTTTGCAGCTTCAGCAGCTGCAAGATGAGAGCAACCCAGATTTTGTTGTTGAAGTGGTGTCTCTATTCTTTGAAGATTCTGAGAAGCTTCTCAATGATCTCACCAGAGCTCTGTGAGGATCCGAGATCTTTCCTTTTCTTCTTTTCCTTCTTTCCTTTTCACTGTCTTTTTCTCTCTTGGATTGTGTGGTGCTCATGTTTTGCTTTTGGATACTTTGAGGGGTGCATGAAAGTTTGTTCTGTGTTCTTGAAGTTCCCCACTTTTTTTTTCTTTGCACAGAGAACAGCCAAGTGTAGACTTCAAAAGGGTTGATGCTCATGTTCACCAGTTCAAGGGTAGTAGCTCCAGGTACACACATAAATTTTGTTTTGTTTTTTTTTTTTCCCTACACTGAGAAAAACATGGAATGAAGTAGAAAAAGTTGATTCCTTTTCTTAGTTTGTCTTTTGTAGGAAGATCAATATTTCAGCCTTGAAAAATGAGCTAACTAATCCTGATTTTCATCTCTGATCCATGTATAAATCCTGGTTTTACAGTTAGTGTGACAATCTTTGCATTTTTTCTTTTCGACACCCTTAGATTAAAATTTACAAGAAACTTAATTTAGTTCAGATCCAGGGGATAGGTGCTGATTTTTGTTCATGCTTAGCTCAATGTTGTTTGATGACAGTTTTTGTGGTTGACACAGTATTGGTGCACAAAGAGTTAAAAATGCCTGCATAGCTTTCCGCAACTTCTGCGAGGAACAGAACACTGAAGGGTGAGTTACTTTACACTAAACATTCATAGACAGTGTAATTTTTGCCTTAATCAGCTTTCAAAAGGTGAGAGAGAGGTCATGATCCATGAAATCTGAGAGACTCTTGTTATCAGGTGCATTAGATGTGTTCAACAAGTAAAGCAAGAGTACTACCTTGTGAAGAACAAGCTTGAAACTCTCTTTGCGGTGAGTAGAATCGTATAGACGCTTGCTGTTGCTGATTTGTGTCGAACTTAAAATTTCTCTGTTTATTTATTTCAAATTTATATTGTTGATTGCAGATGGAGCAACAAATTGTGGCAGCTGGTGGGTCAATTCCAATTCTGGAATTAAGTTTTTAAGGCTTCCATTGTGAAAAGAAAACAAGAAAGTTGGGGTGGTTGTAGAGAATCTCTTCACTAGTATTGTATAACAACCTCTCTTAATTGATTGAAAATTCTCGTAACTAATGAATTTGTGCTTGTATGAACTTTATGAAAAGGAGTTCTTCCATCTGGTGCCACTTCTTAATGAACTTTATTTAGGCTCAAATAACCTTGTTATTTATGAAAATGAGTTTTTTATCTGTTGCTAGCTTGTGATATGCACTTCATTGCGTACTTACTATATCACATTCCATTCTTGGGTTGTTTCAGATGAAAAGAAAAAAGAAAGGGATTGAATGTGACTGAAACTGCACAATCGATCGTGAGTTTTTATTTGGGATTAGGAAACTGAAATCCACAGCCTGCAGTTTTTATTTTGTGAAACCTTGCAATGACTCAAGTAGCTTGTTTTGGTTGTTCTTGTTGGTATTATTCTAGTAAGAGAATTTCATGCCTACCATCCTATCAATCCTTAGTTGTCATCTGTGCTAGCAGAGCTTAATTAAATAAAGGTAAATCATGTATACTCTCGTTTAGTTTAACAAATCCATATTAAAAATAATATGAATAGATTAGAAAGATTTGATTCCTTGAAGCCTTAGTGGTCAATCTTGATCTGCTTTGCTGTCCATCTGTCTTGCTGCTAAAACATTGACACAAACGTGGGTACTTATTGTTTCTTTTTCTCTTAGAATTGTTTTTACTTAAGGAAAGGAGAATCTATGGAAAAGGTCAATGATCCCCACCATCACCGCACAATAGCACTATGGTCTTTTATCAAAATTATCCTTGTTTGGTTGCTGTGAATAAAGACGAAAAAACAAAATTCTCTTAGCTGCCCAACAAAACAAATTGTAAACCGTGAGACTACAACATTATTAGGTCGCAGAACTCAAAACCATCAAGAATTTATGCAAGTTATAACTCTGAGTTATTGAATTCTTGATACTACCAAGACTGTTGGGAAATTTTTCTAGAATTTTTTTTTTAATGCAATTTAGAAGTAGTAGATAAAAGGAGTTATTGCAATATGTGAAGGATATGAGTGTTGTGCAGCAGCCGAAGCAAGGATAGCACTGTTTTGTTGTCCCCATACAATCATGTTCTGTCATATGGAATCCTTATAACGCATGATGAAATGTGATAGGTTGGGGATAGCACCATTCAGTCACGAGCTCTGTTTTTGCAGAAGAATGTTAAATTGTTGTGATGCAGCATGGCATAAGCTTACAAACTTAGCAGGTCTTGGATGCTGAAATTATAATAATGATGGTCATAATGATGTTTTGAGTTTTGTTGGTTACCATGTTCCTAAAAGCTTTAAACTGTCAAGATATAAAGTGTATACCAATTATTGATTTTTATATGCTTGTCCTTGTCAACCAAAGGAAGTGATGTTTATCTGCTACAAAGTAATTAGTGACAATTTGTGCAATATAAAATTTGACATAGCAGGATGAGCTCTAAGTAAGTACAATGAAGAATTTTCCTTGTTAAATAAATAAGCCAAAGAAGAAATTTCCAATGGCATTTTCTGGTTTTGTATTTTTTTTCTTTGTTTGTGTTAAAGAGCAGAATGCCTACTTTGCTCATAAGACATTGTTACATCCAATTTCTACACAACTTATAGGGCAGGCTTGGTTTGATTCGGAGGCATCCGCCACAATTTTACTTGCTCTTCAAAACTTACTAATACAGCAGACTGCTCTGAATCACTAAGCCGTTCTGCAAAAAGATCATAATAGGCTTTAGGATTTACACTGTCCAATACTCTGACTAGTTTCCCTTGCTTTTCATCAATCAAAAGTTGCCCATCTTTTGATTCAACACCTTCAGCATGAACTTTGATAGGCTTGACTAGGAAGGTTTGGTTCAGATGGGAATCACCAACTATGAGAACTGCACCAAGTATTTCCCCCAAGAAAGTTTGCTGCATCATAATAACATATGAGAAAGGGTGTTCACAAATACTTGAAGGTCAAGTTAGAAAATTATCTTATAAATTCCTCAAGCTCCCTAACAATGTGTATCAAATTCATGGCAATTGTCAATTAGGAAGCTTAATTACCATGTGATGATATCTATGGTGCAATTGCTGCAAACGGTAGAGCCTTGACAGCACCCGCCTGGCAAAATGCGCCTCGGGCGTCTTCTTTCTCTGGCGCAGCGCTTCTAAGATTTTCGAAAATGAACTAACTTTTTGCTGGATGCTTAGTGGAATGAGTGTGATGTTAAGTGAGGAACCAAACACTGTGTTTGCAGCCAAAGGGTCAAGAAACATATTGAACTCTGCATTTTCATTGGAAGGGATAGTAAACACATTTCCTTTGTCCTTGTCATTGCTGCTGATATGGCCTCCAACTATATATACATCCTGCAATGAGCATTGGCTTCATTGGATACTGCCATTACCAGGAATAAGCACCCTTTTTTTTAAATCTGGTGCAAAAACTTGATATCAGAGAATATATATTCAAAATCAACTAACCTGAATTACAGAGGTAGTGTTCTGCTCCAACAAAATAATCTTTGCTAAAGTAGTCAAGGGTCCATTGGTCAATATGGTAATCTTAGATCCTGGATCCAGTGTTTTCACCACAGACCCCCAAATTTCCAATGCTAGTGGCTGTCTGAGTTCTTGGTGATCTGTATCACGAGGGGCTCCGTAATTTACAGAACTTTCTGCTGTATACCTGGTAACAACAACTTGATATTTTCAGTTCCAGTGCATTTAACATTCACACACCAAACTTGTTTACTAAATAATGTGATGGCGTTTCATTTATTCAAATTTGGGTCGTTCCAAACCTCCTCTAACATATAACATGTAAGATACTGACATATATATATATATATATATATAGATACTGACACATTATTTGGTGAACTTAGCATTACTGTTTTCCATAATTTCTTTGCCAAAAGTTCCATGCTATTCCGAGGGACCGAAAAGTTATTTCCAGTACCTTCTTGGGCTTCGGGGTAAATCTCGGGCAAGGCCATAGAGAGTGTCCGAGTCCAAAAATCCACCATTCCCATGAGGGATGGCCTTAAGGTATTTGCAGTCTCCAACAGCAGAGGAAACTGGATCAGACTGGTTCATAGCAAATACATCTCCCAGACCTACTGGAATGTCATCCCGGCCCATCATATGCAGTAAGTCATAAATGACATCTATTGTAGCAGCATCTGCCCACCCAGTTGGGCTGACCATTATTGCCTGAAAGCAAAGGGGAAACAGATTTGGCTCATTTGGGTTACTTAAACCAGAAGAAAATAAAAATGGGTAGAAAAGAAGAAAAAAAAACTCTCTACCTTGAGATTAATCACTTCAACAGGTACTTTGAGGAGGAAGAACAGAGCTACAAAGTCTCCAGCACTCATATCCATGTCAAAGACAACAGGTTTACCCAGTTTTCTAGTTCCAAATTCTGGTTTATATGTCTCTTCCTTGTAAAAAGGAAATTGTGTTGTGAAATTGAATCTCCCTTTTTGTTGAGGGTTGTTTAGGATCTGTAAAACCAATTGGAAAAGGTGTTGTCATTCCACTCACACATATCACTTGTACATGGAATGTTTATGTGTTATGCTTAGAGTAAAAACCAGACTAGGATGACAAATTTTCAAAGAATTTAAATGGAACAGGTATTTTAACTTAATTACCTCTAAGAAGCTTTTAAAGAATTCTCTGTCAAGTGGGCTTCCAGGGTCCTGATTTGGTTTTGCTTTTGTAGCAACAAGCACAGGCACTGCCTCAGGTCCTGTTACCTCTGTTGTATAACCATCCTGTTGGATTGTGTAGCAACAGAAAGTCAATCAAATTTTGAATTAACATGAGAAGAAAATATGTCAAAATGAGCAATGTTGTATCGCCTTTGTATAGGAAGAAAACTATAGGTGAAGCTTAAAACCACTACGAGAGATTAAACTTTGGAAGTTTTATAGGCAACTCTACCTTGCATTTCCCTTTCCCTTCCTTTACAATGCAAAATGGATCTCTAAGTCCTTTCTGAACGTGGCCACTATGCACACCATGTTTTTCTAAGTTGAACTTTGGAACTTTAAGGCCATCAAAGAAAGGGTTGGAGCCATCAGATATCCCATAAGGTTCATTTGAAGTAATCACAGTTATATTCATATACTCCATTTCAGCAAATTCATTTTCGCCATGAGGGTTATTCGAGTTTCGCATGATTGAGGCTGCCACACCAGCTGTAAACGAGTCCCACATGAAATAGCTCTGCAAAATAGTCAAGTTGTAACATACCAGATCATTTGATTGCTTGCTGTTTGTGGCTTAAGGCATAGAAAGTCTTGATCACAAGAGGGAAATGCAATGAAAAAAGATGATACACTATCTGCAACTCAAACACCAAAAAGAATTGTGGACTTACCGTATAGAACTGGTTGTCGAACCAAGTATCACGAGCCATTTTCAAGGACTGGAAGATATATTGTGCCTCATATGTACTCTGACTCTTCTCAAGTGCCTCAAAGAAGTTTTGACTAATAGGAATGGTGTTTGTTGCATCCAAAGGAACGAGGGTGACAGGAATCCCAGAATGTATAACCTGAAATATCAACACCACTGTAAGAAAATGTAACCATTTTTCTAGGAGCCTAAAAACAGGAAATGCTCTCTTGCCAGATTGAGAATCTGGACGGCTGAACAGGTTGGTTCTTGCTCGAACGTGTGAATCAGAATCACAGTCCGACAACATAATCAACAGTCTAGCAATATAAATCTGGCAAGAGAACGTTACTCTTAATAAGGACTGCAGTGATGTAATAAGGATTACCTGGTATGCAGCAAAGGGATCTCCCAAGAAATTGAACTCTGCATAAGGATTACTTGTATAGTCTGTGAACACATTACCAGGATCACCACACTGCCGAGGTGCACAAGTGGTGGCATTTTCAGGGCAACAACCAGTTGGGTTCTTTGATCTCACACCACCACCCATGACATATATGTGCTCAACATTCCTCTTCAACTGTGGATTGCTCATAAGGAAAATGGCAAAATTTGTATGTGCTCCTATAAGAAACACAGTTATGGGACCTGCAGATATTTTGTCAATCATCACTTGCTGAGCAGTAGGTTGTCGAAAAGGACTATATCTCCTGCTCCCCTAATTCCATATAAAAGAAAAAAGAAGAAAAAAAATCTCTGAGCCAGATATAGAATGTATGACCAAAAGGAACAAAGAATCTCTCATTACATCCCCTTTTTAAATGCCTTACATTTCCTCTGGTGTTTTGCAGGAATTTCAAGTCAAAAGACTTCAACTTATCTCAGCATTGCATTAACATTGATCAGAACAAGCAGTAAAGTTATGGAATTTTTGTCAAACATGTGATTGAACAAGAAGTTCAACATTTTGTGTAATAATTTATATTGTACCTGAGGGAGGAAAGCTTTTCTGATGCCAAAATTAGAATCGATATCTAATCGACCTCCAGAACCTACAGGAATGGCTTGTCTATATCTACATCCTCCCGCTGTTGTAATCCCCTGCATTTAACATAATTTTGCACTCATAATTATCAGAAAATTAACAAACATGAACTTCACATAATTTAAAAAAAAATATCTATCAATTGAGAAAATATCATATAAATACATGGTAACAAGGGAGCTAAGCTAGTTCATGCATGCCTGTTCAATAATTGGAAGATATCCACCAACATTTGGCAAAATGGTGCCATCTTCTTTAATCCCACCCTCACCTCCCACACCAACAGCAACATCATCACGACCCATCATGTATAGCATGTCATACACCTGATGCACAGCATGCCCAGCATTTGTCCAAGCATTTGCATTCACTGTCACTGCCTGTGGTGGTAACAAAATTAATTACAGTGCGGTAATTATTATTACCACAGGTAAAAAAACAATGATTCACTTTTACATAATGGAAAACACAAAGTTGTCTCACCATTTGACCAAAAAGATAAAACACAAAGTTGGGTTGCAAAAATCAACCAAAAAGAGAATTCCAAAAGCACATTGTCTTCAGTTTTAATTAAAGTCCTTTTTTTTAATAATTTTTTTTTCAAATATAGAATCCACTCAACTATATGAATTATTTGACTCAGTCCTCAAGGACTAATAGTAGTATGAACTACAGCTTTTTCATCTTTAAACCCAATATTCATTGCATTCTTTTGGATTTAAATCAACCAAAATTACTTGGATTAGTTTTAATGGTGATCATCACTTGCTTAGACTTACTTATAAGCCAAGCAATAAATTATGAATATAAATACATATATACATGTAAGCTTAAGCATTTGTTGGCCTTGAAATGCTTTTTGGCAACAAAAAACCTTTGGAACATGAATGAATCATCACAAATTAACATTGATATGATCGTGAACTTACCTCCAACTCAAACTCTGATCTGTTAAGCTTCAGGAGGTACAAGAGACCAAAGAAATCGTCGGTATCGACGTCGGTATCCAAGAGAATCCGGCGAGGCCAGCCCTCCACGGCTTGCAAACTAAGTAGACCCACAACAACAATAACTATCCATACCCAACTAAAGTGCTTCTTCTTCAACAACATTTTCTCTCTCTTGATTTCAACCAAAACCCAGAAATCTTTCTCTCTCCAAACTACGAAAATATGGTTTCTTTAACAATATTGCATCAAGCCTTCAATCAAACCATTCCTTCCTGAAATGTATCAAACAAAAGGAACACAAAGCAAAAGTAAACAAAACTCAAGTGAATGACCAAATATATATATATATATATATATATATATATACCAAATGTTATATGCATATATATTTATCAACTTACATATAAGTAGTGGTTTTAAAGAATTACAGAGGCATGGGTTGATGAGTGAGAAACTTAATTAGAGGCTAGATGAGCCTGGTAAACGGGAAGAAAGAGCAAAGTTGACAAATGATGATGATGATGAGCAGAAATAATCAAGTATGGGACACACGTCACTCACGCCGGGAGCACGTGACAAACTTACACCAAACAAACCAACCGAATTATTATCTACACAAGTTTATTTTTCTCTTTCTTTATTTTGTCCTTTTCAAAGTCACCCCGACCACTAAAAAATAGTGGTGATTCACATTCTACCCTTTCAAACTCAACATGGGTTCATATTCTCATCTCCAAGTATTTTAGTCGTTTAAGAATTTTCGTTTTGTTTTTTGTTTTCGTATAGAGACATATGTAGTCAGATTGGACTATATCAATCCACAACAAGGATGAAGAGGTTTAGGGCGGTAATGCGCTAATACGAAGTTCGTAATAATGCTAGAGTCACTAACTTTGTTTATCAAATGATAAATGAATACGTATAACATTGAAAAATATGAAGTCTCATATCGGAAACTTAACAAAATTAAATATACGACATCTGTCGTATATGCAAGTTGTTAAGTTGGGAACATTATCAATGTTGTTAGTAGTGGACCGTGAGTCCCGTCCTTCGGTTTTGAGTGATACCACACAAAATAAATATGGTATTTTCCCATTTTTTAGTTAATAAATTTTAGTATATACAAGTTGTAAGAGACAACATGAGCGTAGACAATGGAGGTCCAATCGGAATTTTTTTTCTCTTCTCTTTTCTTTACATTTGATGACTCGACTCTCTTTTGGGAGGGACCCTTGACATTGATAAGCCACCTCTCTCTATATATGCAGTACATTGCTGCCTCTCTCTCTCTCTCTCTCTCTCTCTCAAGCTAATAGTTGCATGCACCCAAGTGAAAAAGGAATATCACACCAAAAATGCTCATCATGACACTTTGACTCAAATTTCTTTATCGGAAAAAAATAATAATAATTAAAAAAGCATTGAACTCTTACTTAACATACCATGGATTATTCTCAAAACACCCTTGAAAATTTCTTATTAAAACATTTCTTTAAAAATCAGTTATTTTATTTCCTCAAGGAATAAAACGAAAAACCAACCACATCGCCGGCCTCCAAAGAAGAGGCGAGTCTGCTTGCTCTTATAAATTTTAATTCTGATAAATTTAGAAAGAAAAAAAAAATTGTAAGACGTGTATTTCATGGTTATGTATTTTGTCTAGAACCTCACATATATGTCAATACACATGTTTGACCCAAAAAAAAAAAAACAAATTCAATACACATGTTTGAGACTATATCTTAATTAATAAAATCTAAAATGTAAGTATAATTAAGGGCCCCAGGAGCTTTGTTGCAGACATAGATATTCACCAACAGTACATCGCCAACAATGGGATCTATAGAGATATCAGTGATCCAAAAATAGCAGACAAAAATTTTTTTACAACAAAAAAAAACAAAAATCCCAACAGCAGTTAGTTTCTTAAGACATATCTGAGAATCAATTATATATGAAAGTGACATAGATTGTCGAATTGGTTCTTTTTCGTTTTTCTAAACCTGTATTAGGAAGGCTTTTGGGTTTAATGACCTAGACCGGAGGTAATTTATGAATTTACCTAGATTAGAGGTAATTTAAAGGGCTGCAGTTGTATAATATTGCTTAACAACTTTAGTTTCTAAGTTGAATACTGCTAAAATATGAGAACTATGAAAGGACATTTGTTTGTGGGAATTTTCTGTGTATTCTTTCCTTTGTAGGAGGTCATGTTTATAATACCACGTAACTTCAGTTTACACAGAAAACCCCTTAGAACACTACTCTCTCCCTCAAGCTCACTTTTCTCTCTCACCCTCTGTTGAAAACCTTGATGCCTCTATGAACACTTTCACTTAATTTTACCCTTTTTGTTTCTAGACTTACTAAACTCCAACTCTCAGCTCCTAACTTGAGCTGATTGCTCTCACTCTTCCTTGGACTCACAGCTTTCTCTATTTGCTTGTCCTAATTGTATTCTCTAAACTTCCTACTAAAATAAACAAGTAGGAAGCTTCCTTTCAGCTGCTACCTCCCTTGCTAGCCACCCTCATCTATGCCTTGGGATAAGAAGTCTTCACACCAGCCACCCTTGTCTTGTGCTAAGAAGTCTTCTCACCAACCACCTTCATTAATGTCCTTGAGATGGAAAGCCTCCACATTAATGCCTTGACTGCTACAACACACCAGTTGCATATGCTCAATGCATTTGGATGTCCAGCTGCCCCATAAGTGCTATCCCAGCCCTCCCAGTAGATTGCCAACCTCCTTAGAACTCATAAATGACTTAGGTGGTCCTTGCAACTAGACCGGTTTGTCTAATTTTGGAGGCGCTGGACCATTTTGTCTTTGTGCCCTCATATTTGTCCTTATATGGTAAAGCCCCAAAACTATATATAAACATTTAAATAATAATAATAATAATAAAAGAATGTCATCCTACATTGCACAAAAGTCAAAGGACTTCGATCAATAACAAAAAAAATACGTGGATTGCACCCAACTTCTCTTTTTGTTTTTAAACTTAACCTAAATTTTATATTTTCTTTTTTAGGGAATGACGTTTTGCTCTCCCGACCGACATTTAAACAAATTTACCTTGCGTAATAATTTTAATTGACAAATACTAAAAATAATACTAAAGTCATAATGGCACTGCTATGGGTTCACTAGTGCATGCTAGCATATGTAAAGATGTGTTGTTAGCCTCTCTATTTAGGATAAAAACTTGTCTAAACCTGTTACACTCCTCTCTTCTCTTTATATGATAGAGGAGACAAGGTAGTGTCATTGGGATAAGTGAGACAATACCTCTACTTGTATTGAGAGGCTAATATCTAATTAACAAATAATGATAATTAGAAATAATTAGTAGTGGAGCCACATGTATGTCTAAGGGAGAAATTCACATTGTTTTTATTATTATTATTTTTTTTTTATCAAATAGAAACTTCATTAGATAAACTTCAATGGTACAATCAAAGATATCAACAAGACATCTAAAATACAAATTCTAAGAGGGCAACAAACTAACATGCTAAAAGCAAAACTAATGCAGACAAAAGCCGCACTAAAACTACTAGCCCACATCACCACAATTAGTCATAAGCCCAAACAAAGCCCACAAACCTAACATAACCAAAACCCTAAATCAACCCATGACCTTAAACAAATCCTACCACCACCACCTGAAGAAGCGCCGTCGCGGCCACACCCACCACTGCATCCGTAATAGATTTGAGAAAATATGATTTCCAGCGATCTACTTGCGCATAAGAACTAATAAATAAACGAAAACAACAACTTTGCCAAAGAACAATTGGGTGATTTGCAACAACCTCCGTCAAACACAATGCATAAACAAATTTAAAGAATATGAGCGGTGTTAGGGAGTGAGTTTTGGGAGTAGGATTTGATTAAGAACATAGACTAAAAGGGGTGATGGGAAACTTTAATCTAACCATGGCTTAGAAGAAACCACCACAAGATGCTTTTTATTCAAAACGCCACAGTGGACTTATTCACTAACCTAAAAGGAAAAGACTAGAAGAGAGGAGGGGGAGGAGGGGCAGTGACGCTTCTTTCTCCTCCCCCCCTCTATGGAATTTTCCTTTGAGACTCGCAGAGGGAGAGAGCCGCTAGGGTTTGGGGCACTTCACATTGTTCTTAATGCTTTGAGAAATGTATGAGTTAAAGAGTAGTGAAATTATAACCGACTTTAAATGTACCTAGAGATGAATATGATGGGAAAGGAAATGTATCAATATTGTAGAGAAATGAATCCAAATAAACCGAAACTATATAAGAATTCATATAAAAACACTACTCGGTTGAGCTAATCTTGATCGTTAATGTATTATGAATTTCATACGCATTAACAATCAAAATTTACTTATACGCTTGTTTGGCAACTGGCTTAGCACTGCTTATCCATATAAATACGTATTTTTTTGGGTCAGAATACAGATAGGTACCGTATGTTGTTCCAAGCACCCAATGATCCGAATCTTTTATGAGAATCCAATACCATGATGAAAGTTCAATTTGTCCCCTTCTTTTTTTGTTCACATGAAAGTTCAATTAGTCATAGATGAACAGTTGCTGGACTTTTTCGCGAATGCCCAAAAAGCTTCGAAACCGTCCAATGGTATGTGGCCACGTGTATGACACGCAGTTCCACTTTGATTTGAACCGATTGATTTGTCATATGTGGGTCCCTTTTCTATATATATATATAATACACCTCACCACCAGTCAGCAGTCACCATGTTTTATTCAAATTTCTATAATTGGCAAGACTCAAACCCGAAGCATCCAGCGAAAGCCATTAATATCCCTTCTTTTTCAGCTTTGGCGGTTGGGGGATCAATAATTTTTGGTTCTTTCACACTTTCCATTCTATCTTCTTTTCTTTTTGGTCGGTCTCTTAATTAATTAATACTTAATCTAATAGTAAAAATATTAGTATCTTCAAAGGAGATGTCAACTATCAAATATTAAATTTGAATTTAATGACTTATGCGCTAATTTGATATATAATAGAGTTTTACATTCCACCCGATATGTCAAATTAAAATATAATTTTTCTATTTAAACTCGACACTTTTCTTTGTTCATCCAAATACTTAAATCATTAAGCTTTTAAATTTTATTAGTATAAAAAGACAAAATTAACCCTAATACATCTATACACACAGCCCACCACTCTTCATATTAAGTTTTAGAAAAACACAAACTCCTCTACAACTTATTATAAGATTACTCTTCTCTTTCACATTAGCATTCATACAGTTCATCCTATGCTTGAAGCATTAATAAGTCACTGAAAAGATCAATAACCCGACATCAAATCCATTGGGTAAAGGCTAAAAAGGTAATAGTACATATATGCTTACCAAGTAAAGTGATCTTCACAGCAAATATAACCTGATATGATTGAAAGCCCAATGCCTTTCCTGCAACACAAGTGCATATTTAATTTATTGGACACTGACGGATCATTTTATTTATAAGAAAATGATAAGAAATATATGCATCACAATCTCTTAGGATCATTTTGTTGATCATTTTATGTGTGTAATCCATTTCATCTTCTCACTCAAGACTCATTTCTTTATTTTGTTTTGTTTAGTTTACAGAAATTCTATCACTAGATTTCAGTGGGTTAAGATCTTAAAGATCATATGAGGTATGACCCCCACAAACATAGCGGGGTGTGGGGTTGATGAATTTTTTTATTATTTTTTCTGTTGGGTGTGTATTTAGGTGTAGTTTGAAAAGATAGTGGAGTTTTATTAGAAATTGTGAAAATTTGAATCAGAAGTTGGGGTGAACTTAGAAAATGGGGTGAACAAAAAGAAGCGGAGTTTAAATAGAAAAACTCATTAAAATATCATTTATTAGTTTACTACAATATAGGCATATTAATTAAAATAATAAAATAACATCACGAGGTGAAACAGTCAAAAGTAACTGCAAGAGAGAGAAATGTTATTCCACGTAGACTGTAGTATTTAACATTTCAGTTGAAGTGAGTCTCAACTATTTTTTCTATATGCTAAAGGTGCCATGTTGGATTTAAAATCTCCCTTAAAGATGGTCTTAATTTTTATATCAAACAACAATATTCATTAAAAAAAATCTAACATGAGTATCGCTAATAATAAACATGAGGTTTTTTATTATATCAATCAACGATAAAATTAACATGAGTATCGTTAGTAATAAACCTAAGGATCGTTAGTTGGGGACGAGAATTAAACCAAATGAACACGAAATGAATCAAGTCCAACCAAATTGGGAACACTATTTTCCCTCAATTCTTAATGAGTGGTTGGCTTTCCTCTTAGAAAAAGAAAAAGATAAAGAAAAGAGTGGTTGGCTAATTGTAATTAAATTGGTCAATTACGTAGAGTAGACTAATATTAAGGTCTTTTACGTGTTCATCCATCATCATATCAAAACTTAGTACATTGACAATTGTGTCACATTGTCAATGCAATAAGAAATTGTAACCAAAAGAAAATAAATAAATAAATGATACATAATAATAAACAAAACATGCATATGATTGAGAGGGACGCTAATATACTAAACTCACACACACTATACGGATACTAAGTACCAAACCGAGAACCCCACCACATATATCTCGCATGTCTCTCACATTTATATATTAATCTTGAATGTTCTCCAACTTCATACCACCTCCTATTTGATGAGAGAAACCCCACCACGTTAAGATCCTATTTTTTCAGCCATTCAATGCGCATGAACTTTTATAGTTGAGGGATAGCCCGCATTGCCATTACTTGTTTTTCTAATTGGTGGCCATCGAATTAAAAGTTGAATTAATTAATTCATTATATATATGTATAGGATAAGTTGATGGAATGAATATATTGACTATTGAGGGATAATAATTATGGGCTAACCAAAAAGTGATTAGAAGATTTAAGAAGCACTCTATATGTTCCTATATATATAAAAAAACACTATATGTATCAAACTTTACCCGCATTTGGGCTCCAGCATTTAGACTCCGTGTATAGTACCTTTTATGAAAATGCGTGTGTTAAGTCGTTGGATTAGTTGAGCGGCTTAAATTTACCGAAATACGGATGAATGTACAAAACCTAAATGTAGGAGCATAAAAAATTAATGATAATTATTTGAGAACATTTCTAAGAAAGATTTATCATTTCTTTTCTTTTTTTTAATTATTTTTTTTTTATACAAGCGCTATTCTACTTAATATAATCTAAACTACAGAGAGGGGAATTCGAACTCAAGTGCATAGTGGGGAGCAACTTGACTAAGTCCAAGTCTCCCATATTTCCCATTTCTAGATACATATACTATTTGAAAAATAATAAAGAAAAAGGTATGTTTGCAGTAAAGATGCTTTACTTTACAAATATATAAATAGTTAATTTTGGTCAAATTAATTAAAGCTCATGTTTTCCTTGGTAATAGGGTGTTCGTTTGGACACGTACATGAAAATCCGAAGGACAAGATTAGATCGATCACCTTGAATTTTGTTGTTATGTTCCTTGTATACTTCAAAAAATCCTGTCTATTCATTGTGTGAATGTGATTCTGAATAAGGCCACCCAGCAGCAAGCCATTTTCAAACATTCAGAAATATTCTGATTAGAATTAACTTGTAACTAGAGGACAAGGAAAACCAGGCCAACTGTGATTGTTTAAGAACCAAGTAAGGAACAAATTAGAAGACAAATTACTTGTGTTACACAAGCAATTAAGTTAAAGTTGCAAGGGCCAACCTTTGTTGCCTAAATGAAGCTAAACCTAAAGTTCATTATGATCAGTGATGACTGCCTAAGTATGGTCCCGTGCAATAAAAATCATTGCGTATAAACTAAGACGAGAGTAGAACGAGATAATGGTCTAAAATGTGATTACGATTCCGCTTGTATTATTTCAACTGGTCGTATTGTGACATATTTGTGCAATCTCCTTAACAGATGCGAGACTCGCTTATGTCAATCTCAATAAATATATATCATGTGTCTATTAGAGAATGTGTAAATGATTTTATTATAGTTAAATGAAACTAATAATTAACATGGATTAAGCTTTGACCTATATATCTAGCTAACGTGTAATATTTAACATATTCTTTTGAGCATGCGGAGAAGAACCGACTCATGCTTTAAAGGTCTATTAGTCTAAGTGATCCTATTCTTCTATCCCAATTGTAATATTCATATATTCCTTGCGGGGTGGTAGGTAGGGTGCATGGTGTTTGAGCGATTTTGGACAAATTAATACATGGATATCGTACTCCTTGGCCCAACCACAATTAAAATTTAAATGTGGTAGGAAGCATGAGTTAATCAAAGTGTAAACCTTTCGTCACTGAGATATTAAGCGAGTCATCTCCTTAAATTATGATGGAACCTTTGAATAAAAATCTCACGTGTAAATGTAGGTTAGGTTAGTTGGTCAGAGCAATGAGCCCCCTTGCATTCAAGTTCGAATTATTCTTTCAGTAAATTAGATTAATTTAAAGTAATTAGTTAAGTTGGCGATAATATCATTGTAAGATGAGCATCAAATCTCTTTGACTCCCAACAAGTGGTATCAATTTTTTATTTTTTAGAAACCCAACAAGTGGGCATCATACAAGATGGTTATGATTGCAAAATTAAAAGTCATCTTAGTAGGGAACAAGCACAATATGCGACTCAAAGTTGGAGTTGACTTTAAATTATTATCCATCTCATTCAGAGACTTACTCGATAGGGTATGTGGTGATTATTATTAATTACAATGTCCTAAGGTGGTGCAGATTGCTTTGGTGCTTGAAAATAATGGAAAGATCAAGCGATGAGATTGGTAGAAATTGTGAATCAAATTCAACTCCAACAATAAGATCAATAACATTAAGTGGGAGATTTCTTTAAGTTAAAACCTAGCTAGGTCAACTCAATAGTGAAGTTAGGGCTTTGGGAGGGTCATAATCACTTATATAGGGAAGCACGTAGGAGGTGCTTCTCCATAAAATCATCAAAAACCACTCATAAAGTGATTGTATGGAGAAGGAAGTGATTATTGACCTATTTAGAATCACTTCCAAACGAGCCCTCAATGAATATTATTGCAATAAGTAGCGTTCCCAATACAATAAAGCTAATGACTTTTCAAGAGTAGCTTAATTAAAGTAAGAATGACTTTTGGACAAAGTACATGCACTTAATAAAGAAACAGCAACACTAGCATTTCAAAACCTAGTGTTTATATTATATTGTAAAATCTTATAACATTACAAAACCTAGCCAATCCAGTTCTAGTCTTCTAGTTCTAGATGATCAGAATTTAACTCATTGCGTTGTAGAAAACACAAAAGATCCCATCAAGGAAGGAACACTTGCGGCTGGAAATGATGGTTTTCATCTGCAAGGGACGACCCATGAGTTTATAGAATTCAGAATTCAAAGCTGACTTATCTAACTTGGAAATCTATGCAAAGGAAAAATCTGACGTTAAAGAATCAAAGTGTTCAAAAGTCAATGCATGGGTTTCTTTATTTCTCCATCATCATGCATTTTCATACATTGTGTTTTCACTCTTTTTATATAAACCAGAAAAATCAAGTTTGAAGAAAACAAGTGTAAGTATGTGAATGGTCTTGCGTATTGTTAAAGGGAAGATGTTGACAAGTGTATGCACAAAATCTTGCTCTAGAGAAAAATCAAGTTTGAAGAAAACAAGTGTATGCATGTGAATGGTATTGCGTATTGTTAAGCGAAGATGTTGACCTTGATGCACAAAATCTTGCTCTAGAGAAATGTCAAAAAACTAAGATCTACGATGTTGGAGAGAGTATCTTGGAAAATATTGTGAAATTATTGGACATCTATAATTTATGCATCGTGCAAATTCCCAAGGTAAGTCTCTCTTGTTACTAAAAAATACAAACAATTTTCTTTATTGTATTTTTTTTCTACTTAAGCTTGTTACTTAAGTCCCATCTAAAAAATACAAATAATTTGTCGAATACCAAACGTTAAATTTAAATTTAATGATTTATGTGCCAATTTGACATTTTACATAAGGGAGAAACATTATTATTCCACGTGGGCCTTAATATTTCAGTTAGAGTGATTCTCGGCTATTTTTTCTACATAATAAAAATGCCACGCTAAATTTGACATCCCCTTTAAAGATGCTCTTAGGTTTCATAGGATTTTGTTCAATATGTAATCAGTGAAGAAAAGAGGAAGAAAAAAAAGTGTTGTTACTTGGATAATTTGATGGGTAGCTAGAAAACGAAGGTTATTAACAAGCTTTGGCAGTCCAACTAAGTCATAAAGACCCAAAATGAGTGAAAAAGAACATACAAATCTGATTAAACAATCAAAATGGCAAGCCCAAGTCCCATAACTCGTAATCTCTTATGGCCCATTTTTATTTGTCCTTTCACCACCTCATGCCATACCTACTATGTCATGGGAGGTGACCCACACTGTTCACAGTAGAGGTGAAATTTTTGTGTGTAACACATCATCACAAAGTGTTACTAATTCACGCATCATAATACGGATGGACGACAAAATTGATATATCATGGACTTTTTCTAGCCCGACACAGAAAAATTACTCTAGTTGAGTACGAACTCTCAGAAAAATGGCTCTCACTTCACTTCAAGCTTTGAAAGGAGAGTAATAATCATATATTCGGCAGTTGAATGACCTACTTTAAGCCTAAAGAAATTTAAGGCAATAGGTAGGTAATAGTAACCCATACAGATAGAAACAGCTAAATGATATCAATATTTAGACTGGTAAGTTCTCACTGGTTTCTCCTGTTTCTTCAGAACCAATCTGCTTACAGAAAATCTTGCAAAAAAAACGGCTTCCAAGTTCTAACACTCAGATATCTGCATTTGCACCGCCTTCACACTTTCCCTCTCGGCTTTCCGCATGCACCCACATGCATCCACATGAAGGAAAGAACACTTGGAGGACTTCTCCAATGCCTTATAGCAGCCTAAAGAAGAACACTCACAGATCTAGATCTTCCTGGTAAACTTTGGTGAGATGTATACATATACATACATAATGCTTGTTTAGGACCAAATCGCTTAATTTAGGAAATCATATCACAACCCCTAAACAAATTAGGAACCCAAATATTCCTATAGAATCCTAATTACAGTATACTATTAGTTTCCAACAGTTTCGATCTCCCACTCATTATTAAACACAAAATTCATGCTTAACTATTGGATCAAAATCCAACAAAAAATATAGAAATCCGGATTAGTACTTTGATTTTGTGAGTAAGTATCATCTGTTGGATCATAATCCAATAGTTGGTGAGCATGGATGACCCTCACATGACTATATGAAGAAAAGAAAATAACAAAAAGAAATGAAAATCCGCTGATTCTTCCTTACATAACTTGCAGAATGGAAACTATATTTTGATGAACAGCCATAGTTAGAACTTTAAACTTTGTATTCTAATCCAAAACATTCATGAATGGCATGTACAATCAATCAAGCCAGAGCATCTAAATTATCAAATTCATCCCTTTTTCGGGTTCGCATATAAACTACAGATTTGAAAGCGTACCAAAAATCAAAACCAAAGGCAATCACTAATCCAATGCATCAAATCAAACTAAATCAAATCAAAACTCAGTACAACTCTATTAATATATTTCCAGAAAGGGTTACATTATCCGGCATTCATAGCAGGTTGTACAAATTTTTCTTTCTACAAGTAGTAATTTCCAGGAGGAAGTATTTCAGTTCTTTGGAAATATATTAATCTAAGATAATTAGCCACTTCATTCGAAAAGACTAGATCTGAACAACAAACCCATTTGGCCACCATTAACATTCCCACACAGAAAAGCACATAACAGAAATCGGAACGGTAAAAGAACTTTCATGAAACCTGGTGGAGCAATAGCCTCCGGGTCGTGGCCCACCCGACATTCTTCGCGACCCGATCTACGCGGGACCCCGAATCCGATTCGTCGTGGTACCAACCCACCGATTTCTGAGCTTCCAGAACGATCTTCGACAAACCTGAACCCCATTTCAAAACCCAGAGCAAAAAATTCATACCCAGAAAACGAAAAATCAAAAATCAAAGCGGAAAAAGGAAAGTGAATGTATGTACCTTGTTGAACGGTCTGTTTGTTTTCGCGGATCTCGTGGATGGTGGCTGAGATTTTCCAGTAGAGAGGTCGACCGACGTAGAAGAGGACCAGAAGAACCAGAGCTATGATGAGTATGCGGAAGGTGATCCTTGCTGCGGACGACGCCATTGTCGTTTGCTTGGCAAGTTCTTTGCTTGCTTGGTTTGTTTGTTTCTTTGGTTTTGTTATGTCAGTTGGGCTTTGGCTTTGGTGGGTAAATTAAATAAGATTTTATTTGTTTGTTTGGTGTGTGAGTTTTGGGGGTTCCGAGGATAGTAAAGACTAGGACAAGGTTAAAGTTATTCCGGATTTGGATTGTTATCTGTCGTTTTATGCTAATTTGCCAAGTCATTACAAGATTTCATTTCATGGAAGATTAAAAGTAAGAAATTTCAGTTTTAAGGAATATGAAATCCTTTTTGGATAATAGACTAGAACTTCCAAAGACTTATTATCAAAAATTATATTTTTTCATAAGCCTACTGTTACATGTTAAACAGAAACAAAAATAAAGTTTAATCCTAACATGCCAATATCATCATCAAAATCACAAGAAATTATTGGATACTCCTCATACGAGTATGCAAAGTAAATCGAGTTTTCTTCCAATCCTGGCAATTCTTGAGTGGATAATGACACGAGAAACAGAACTCATACAATGTATATCCGGGTTGAGGAGTTTTCTTTCAAATTTATCCACTCAGGAATTGCCACGATAAGTAGGCATATAATAACTTTCAGAGACTTATTATTAGAAGTTATAAGTATCATAAGCCTACTTGTTACATGTCAAATAGAAAAAAAAAAAACTAAAGTTTGATACCAACATCACCAGGGAGTAGGAAGAATCCAAAGGGCTGGTGCATACCTAGCGTTCGCATGAGCTGCAGTTGTATAATATTGCTTAACACGTTTAGTTTCTAAGCTGAATACTCCTCGAACATGAATATCATTAAAAGAACTACATGAATACTCCTGATATGAGTCTGCGAAGTAAATCGAGTTTTCTTCCAATTCTGGCAATTTGGCCGTGGATAACGACATTGCCGATCCATTACTGTCCACAAATAAAGCACAATCACGCAAAGATTCCACCTTCTCCCACTTTTTGGCAGCAATGTTTAACTTGTAGACATAGAAGAGCTCCGCTCCTCTGCAATGTTGCCCTAAGAACTCCATCTCCACAAGCAAAACCTCACCCATTGACTCCAGCAACCATTTTGTATCACTCGTCATGCAGCTAAGAACATTCCGATCAATATCAATGGAAGCTCGAAATCTCAGGATCTTGGCGGGATGGTTATTATAGGTGTCCCCAAAGTCCCAAACTTCAATTGAGTGGTCTAAGGACAGTGCAAATAAATAATGGCCATTGTTGAGGAGTTGGATATCAGAATAGCCGCCAAAATGATTATGTGAATCCTCTAAGTCAGTCCATGCCCCCGCAGCAGCGTTTTCTTCGCCTCTGCCGTGCTGATAGAATGTTAGCCTTGCCGATCGGGATGTGGCATCGTGAATTACCACGACAAAGTTGTTGTTGCGAGAGGGGTCCGAGGAAAGCACAACTTTTCTGATTGAAGACACACCCTGGCGCAAGGGAGGAACCGTCTTGCTTTTTCTTGATATTGGATTGAAAAGACGAATTCCACGGATTTCGTGGAATAACATTGACCCCACCACCTCCAGCATCACCAGCCACCCATGTGATGAATTACACACCAGCCATCCGTCATGTGATGAACCCGGAAAGGAATCTACGTCGACAGGAAAGCCTTGAGACGCTTTCCAGTCCATCTTGTAATCCTTATTCTCTGCCAGGCTGAAGAAGCATATCACCGTCGCTAGGGGGCTTGGACCACCTACCATGTAATTTGAGGGTGGGGAGCATAAGCCATGGACATTGAGGAGTCAACGCGGCAGTAGAGGTATACCATCTTGCAGCGCGGTTCCAAGAAGAACAGACAGCTTCAAAGCGAAGGATGTCCATGAAATTTGAAGCGAGCTTTTTCACGATCAACCCTAACAGCTCAGGTGGGAGCTCATCAGCCCACTTATGCATAGCAGCGCTTCTATTCTCACCCACTTGTCCTATTTTCCCACCCATTTTATCTTTAAAATTTTAAAGGCAAATTTATCCTATTGTAAAATGACTTTTAAAGAACTTAACTCTAAGTTAACAGTGTTAAGTCAAGAAAATAAAAGTAAAAATAAAAACAGAAAATTAGAATAAATGAATAAAAAAAGCCCAGCAAACAACCCTCAGACTACCCACCCAACCCCGTGACAACCAAACCAACCTCCCCTCCTTACCTCACTGGCAGCTACATCATCAATTGCCATCTAAACCAAATGAGTTGCTCTTGTAAGATTCCCAGTTGTCCTCCTCTCTATTTTTTTTTTTTTTTTTTATAAATCTAAATTAGCGAAAAAGGGCCATGAAGTTTCTGATATTGATGAAGACTACGATGAGCGACTTTGGCAGGCAATGCAGTCGAAGTGTCGTCTCAGATCTGGGCCAATTGATGTAATATTTCTCGTGGGTTTATTTATTCGTGGGTTGATTGAAACGGAGAGAGGAGAAGAATGTTAGATTGGGGTTTGAAGGTGTTGTTCAATACAACTGAAATAATGGTGAAAGAGACACGAGGAGGAGGATGGAGGAGGGGAGGCTTGGCCCGAGGTGGTAGGTATGGGTGGTTCTTGTTTTGATGGAGTGTGCGGTGGGTGGTTGCTGAAACCTTTTTTTTTTTTTAATTTTTTTTTTTTTCGGACTCAATCAATAGTATTAAGTTAGGGTTAAAAATGTTAAGTGAATGGAAGGGTATTTTAGGAATAATGGTGGGTGTAAAGATAGGATTGTGGTTTTTCAAATTTTCATGGCGGGTGGGAAAATAAGACAGGTGGGTGGAAATAGCAGCACTCTTTTTTATGCTCAACCGTTTACACAATGACACGCGTGAGATCATAAGTGATTGTAGCTAGAGTCCCTCACTTTGTATTACTCCACGTTTCCTTTACATGTATTTATATATATTTATAGGCGTCGCTTACAATATAAATCCCATTTGAATTAGGATATACTATAAATTTTGGGTGTTCTTAAACGAATACCAAACTATTTTTTGAATTACTAATTTACTCTAATATAAAAAGACCAAAAGGTATTTATTCCAAGAAGAACAGACTGGCTTCAAAGCTTCGAAGCTAAACATTTGATTTTATTTAATGAATACATGAGTAAAATCCCTTGAAATCAAATAGGAGTGAGTCGCATGCTGAACATATCAATGCAACTTTACACACTATTTGTTTTTATTGTGAATAACAATAACATTACTGTTGTAAAAGTCTTGATGAGTGGAGCCCACGCATTTGGAAATAATGAAGAATATAAAGATGATGTTGGAGGAAGATTTTGGAGATCGACTGCACACTCACGGGAAGCCAAGAAACTTTCCCTATAAGTGGACGTCCTCCCTTCATTGTAAAAATAAGAAAGAGATAGATAGAAGAGATAGAAAGAGAGATACAGAGAAAGACTGAAAATATCAGAAGAATATTTCTATCACTATTTGAATTCTCTAAATTCTATCCTCAATCTCTTTAGTTTTATAACACGTTATCAGCACGAATATCTCTAAAAATACCAGCTGAATTCTCTGATAAATCGCATCTGCTTCAATACCTTTCTTTCTCAAATTTCTAGCAATCAACCTTTCAACTGTAGCAGAGAGTAAAGCCCTCTCTAAAACATGTCTACAAACATATTGTTCATAGACTGACCTCAACCAAAGGTCATGGAGCTCAAGGAAGCTTTGGATGCCGATATCCATGAAAGGATCCTGAAAGCAGCGAAGCAGTTGGGATCAGGAAAACACTGGTTTTCTGCCAAAGGAAGCGCCGCTACGATGAGACCCAAACTAAACTCGATGGTTCATGCATGAATATCAGCTCTCGTCTTCTCAAAGAAAGAGAAAGCCTCAAAGACCATCAGATATTATTCCTCAACCCTCCAACAGCAAGAGGACTCAGACTCAAAGATTAATGGAGATAAGAAAGCAACTGGGAGCATGGAAAACCATATCCTTATCAATCGCTTGTTATTTGCTTTTAGTTACTTTATACATTATATTATTATATAATTAGTTTTGGTGGGAGATTTAATAGTTTATATATTGACTACAGCATGGACAACCAGCTTTGGGTACTGAGATTATTGGCACCTTTTGTTTTGTTCTCGTCCACACAGCTTGTGCAGGTTCATGTTCATCCACTTTATAATTATCACTTAAAGGAGCAGACAAACGTGAAGGCAGACTAGCACTATATATTAATATAATAATATTATATCTTTTCCTATTTCCTCTAGCTTTAAGAGGAATTCCACCGAAAGAAAAAAAGGGGGAGGCAATTCAAGTTGACAACATATATATTATTTAATTGTGGTGTTGACAAGAATCCACAAATAATTGCTGTTACTTTATCCATATATATAGTATGGACAGTTTCACTTCCTATATTTTTAAGTGGTGGTTTTTAATCCCGCATTTACTTTATTTACTGTATGGTGTAGGTTCATTACCCATACAATATATTTACTGTATGGTGTAGGTTTATTGCCCATACAACAGTATTTATTTAAAAGTGTGGCGCGGGTTTATCGTCCACACAACTGCCTTTACTTTTATTTAAAAGTATGGAGTAGAATTAGTGCCCATACAAGCACATTTATTTTACCGCACATTTACTTTATTATTTAAAGTATGGTGCGGAATTAACGTCCATACAGCAAGCAATTTAATTTATGAATTTACTTTACCGCACATTTACATTTATTTAAAGTATGGTGCGGGTTTATCGTCCATATCAGCAATTTATTTACCAGTAATTTATTTACAAGCTATTTATTTTATGAATTAATTGTGTGATATGATGAGTTTTTACAGAATACAGAGATCAGGACCAGAAGTTCTTTGATCCTCATCATCCAACTACATCAGGACTTGAAAGATCCTTGATGATGATAATGATATGAGAGCTGGCAGTCTCTCCGGTACTGTATTTGTAAATAAGAGATCGGATCTGAAGATCCTTGATCCTTGACATGTAAATATGGACTTGGAGTTCCTTGATAATGTAACAGTACCGTATTGGTTAATAGTGCCGTACACATGAATAGTAATTGTACTGGCAAATGTACTGTACGCATGAATAGATACGTATTCATGACCTGATGAATAGTACCATATACATGAATAGTGACGTATGCATAAATATTAACCATTTTGGGTAAACCGTCACTATATACAAAAGGGAACCTGCAATTCCTTAAACTCATGGATGAGTAATTAAATGAGATGCCAGGAGATCCTCATGGACAATTATGTAAAAGACTAAAGTCCTGAAATATGTACAGGAATTTATAAAAATGTCCATACCATGAGAATATGTGATTTTGGCCTGAAGTTCAAATCTGGCAATATTGAGAGCCTGAAGTTCCAACAATTAAATGGACAACCCTTGAGGTATTATTGCAAATTGTGGAACACCACATGTTTCTTTGGCATAAGAAAATGATGAATTTGATAAAGTTCGATTCTGTTACAATCGACACCTCAAGAAAGAAATATATTTTGTGAATTCCGGTTGTTAAGAATACACCGTGAAATGGATAATATCAGGATAAACCTCAAAGGATGAATTGAGGCTCCCCACATATTTTGTTATATTATATGATCTCGGCCGGAAACCCATGGATCCAAATATATAAGAGATCCCGAACTTGAAGTTTTGGGTATATAGTAGTTAATGCTCCTCACTACTATATTGCAATATTATCATGGCTTTTACTCAATTCATATTTCATGCCTATTTGAAAAGGGCAAATAAATTTTGAAGTCGTGTTTAGCCCTGGGCAGAAGCTCCGGACTCACATGCATTGAAATATGTAAGTTGAGAGATTTGTTGTGGTTATTTGAACCTATAAGGCACAAGGTTCCAAACCGTCATTTTGAAAAGACGCAAAAACCACAAGGTGCAAGTTTAAGAATTTGCCCAATTATTATAACAGAAAAGGAGCATACAACAGATAGATTTTCTTCACCTGCAAGAAAGGAGCAGGCTCTGTTAAAATCTATAAAATTCCATTATGTTCTGGAAGCCTCTGCAGGAAGAGGACGACGCCTCTTAAGCTTAGCCATGAGCCACTCGTGTTCTTCCAGAATCTTTTCATTGGAAATCTGCAGCATGTTAAGCCTTGTCTGCGTATCAGTGGAGTATGAACTCACTAGTTTCAACAAGGCATTATTCTCCTCTTTAAGTTTCTCAACCTCCTGTTGAGACTCCTGAAGCTTTCTCTGAAGAGAAGAATTTTCAGTGTTCAACTCCTGAATCTCATTTGCTCTAGCACGCAAACGATTAGCCATGTTAGAAACAGAAGCAGCACTCTGAATGCTAAAAGCCAATGAGTCATCAATGGCCTCTTCTTCAGACCTCCAGGTTAACAACATGTCATCCATAGGAATAAGGAAATTCCTAGCTACTGTGACAGCAGTAGCATCATTCATCATCACAGAATCATCAACTGTGAGATGACGATTTTGGGATGCAAAGGATGGCTGCCATATTTTGATGTCACGAGCTGTTTTGGGGTCAACATTTAAATCAAGATGATTTGGGCGGGAAGAAGAGGAAGCCATTTTTTAGAAGGTTTTTGAGGAAAGTTTTAGAAAAACTGGACTTTCAGAGAATGAAAAGGAATTGAGTTGAAACGCAGTTACTCTAATCAGATGTTACAGATGCAATATCTATAGGTGGAAATGTGGCACCGTATCCAGGATCCCAATATTTCCCCGGATCCCCATATTCTTCTTCTTTTCCCAGGTTCCAAAACTTCACGTGGTCTCCAGTAATGTCTGTCGGCACTTTCGGCGTTTCCAGGATTATTTTCATCAAAGCCGATCCTGCTTTGCGGATTTCACGGAGTTCCTTTTTCAAAAGCTCCCCGAGAATCTCGCAAATCTCTACGGTTAATTTGAAATTCACCGAATTTACTTATTCCCCTTATTTGTGTATAAATATGTTACTAACGAAATTTTCTTTGCAGAACACACTCAGTTTCCTCCAATTTTCTTCATATCCAATGATGCAATATCTACTTGTTTTTCATATTAGTGAGCCCTCGATGTGCTTTAGAAGCGAGACTATCTCTGATCATCCATTCTGGAAGCGAGATTATCCCTGATCACGTTTCCGCTACATCAGGGAACTGCTAGAATGAACACATGCTCTGATCTCCTGAAGTTCTCCTTGACTAGGAGAGATGAGAGTTTGTAGTTTGCTCCCACCAGCTTCCTTCCTTGATTGCTTACCTTACCTTGCAATCAATATCACAATTTTTTGTATTTTTTCTTTCTTTTTTATAACTCTCTGTTCATAAGGGATTTTGTTTCTTCAGATCCACCATCAGAAGAACAAATCCATGTAGTGATCCTAACACTGAGGGTTATATTTTTGACAGAAACAGAAGGATTGTGATTTTTGCTCTTGCAGGATATAACTAGATCATCAAGCATCACATTATATTTGCAGAACCGATACGAGCTTGAATGATACTTGAGAAAAGTTTCTCCCACCTAATGATGTAAGAAATACTTGTGTTATTTCATGCTTGTACTATTATTTTGATATTTTGTACTACATCCTTAAAGGTAACCAAATGAGGAGATAAGGCCGTTCCGGGAGAACGCCGTGCAAATGGCTATTCCAGAAAAGTGGCTTGTATCGTTCTAATATGTATCCATGAATTATTAATGCAAATTTCACAGATTGCAAGTTGGATACATTGACAATACACTGCACAGATTAAAGTCCCATAAGAATAGAATATGGGTATAGCAGTGATCAATATGATGCACGCCTGTTGCGTAGCAAATGATATGGATTGAAGTCCCTAAAGGACAATCCTTTAACATGTCAATGGTAATACAGTGCACGCTTGATGCGTAGCAAATTATATGGTTTCAAGTACCATAAGGACAATTAATTGACATGTATGTATTAATCTGTGGCATGCCTGTAGCATGACAGATATATGGGTTCTAAATGTTCCAACTCCTTAAATGGAGATTATCCACGCCCTACTGTAAAATAACGCTCTACTGGAGGTTATGATCCACATTCTCACATAATTCATTCTATAAGATATGTCTGTCTGGAAAGAGACAGTAAAAGCCCCTTGAAGTGGCTCGGGTACCCAAAAGCAAAGAAACGCTTATAATTGATGCATGCGCATGCACATGAGAATGGTGGGATCATGAATTGATGAATGAAAATTTTGATTTTGGAGTAGCTACTCAAATCATCAATGGGATGTGTTGATTGGAACCACGTTCTATTATTAAATGTCGACAATATCATTGGCCAAAATGGAAAGAGGCAATTCCATTACAGATGAGAATGAACGTGAAAGAACAAACCCATAGTACGAACCCCAAAAGATGTTATACTGAAAGATATACTTGGGTGTTCAGAATAAATGGGAATATACCCATTTTGTATGACACAATGTTTCTGGCAGAAACAAGGAATGTTGGGTTTCTCCATATTTACAGATGCAATTGTGCTTTCCTATTGCACATCTACTGAGACCAACATATTATCTTTAAGGGTTATTAAATGCACGTAGCATATCGCCAGACGCGATTCCCTAAAGATGTATCAGCAAAACAAATAGCTGGATATAAAGCTATATAATGTGTCATGAAGTATAATCTCTTAAATCCATGAAGGATTGAAATTGCATGAAGCAAGTCCTTGAAGGACGTATGCATGAAGCACAAATTTTGTACTCAATACTAATATATATAAATTGCCTCAGTGAGTACACTAATTACGATATGGTTGCAACCCATTACAGCTCTTAAAGAGTTGATAATTGATCAAAACTCATGAAGAGTTAATACTTGGTTAAAACTCCTGAAAAGTTCAAGTAACATTTGTCTCGGCTTGAAGATCGAGCATTATGCCAACGAGATTCTTGCTTATACTAAGAAAGTATTGAAGCATTTTATGTGGATTATCCGTTGAGCACTTAAATGATTTTCCGGAAATATACTGGACTGGACATTGTATTTTCCAGGTTTTGTTAGATACGCGGACTTTGAAAATTTCTATGATTTACATAGAGATAGCTCACTGGAAATATATTTACTTACTCAACTACATGAATTGTTGGTGGCTACATCATTCACTCAATTCGAAAGATCTTTTCTCTAGAAAGATAGTAATGAAGATATCAGGGGGAGATACTCTTCAGGGGGAGCATCCAACAATATTATAAGACTGACTCACAGAAGCAGTGTCAACTATGACATTCAGAAAGATGATCAACAGTACGGCTTAAAGATATTTTGCCAATCATCAGGGGGAGCGTGCTGTCACTAAAGACCTTCACACACTGTACTCTTTTTCCTTCGTCCAGGTTTTTATCCCACTGGGTTTTTCCTGGCAAGGTTTTAACGAGGCAGTGTCACACGCACGTCAATATACACAGAATTTTATGTTACACATGGTTATGTACTCTTTTTCCCTTCGACCAGTTTTTGTCCCATTGGGTTTTACTGGCAAGGTTTTTAACGAGGCATATTTCATACATGGTGGTCTCCAAGGGGGAGTGTTGTAAAAGTCTTGATGAGTGGAGCCCACGCATTTGGAAATAATGAAGAATATAAAGATGATGTTGGAGGAAGATTTTGGAGATCGACTGCACACTCACGGGAAGCCAAGAAACTTTCCCTATAAGTGGACGTCCTCCCTTCATTGTAAAAATAAGAAAGAGATAGATAGAAGAGATAGAAAGAGAGATACAGAGAAAGACTGAAAATATCAGAAGAATATTTCTATCACTATTTGAATTCTCTAAATTCTCTCCTCAATCTCTTTAGTTTTATAACAATTACATATTTTACATTTGTGTATAGCCATTATAGTTTGTAAGGCTTCGACCAAAGAACTATAATTTTTCTGTACTTACTGACTGCAATTTTTTTTATAAATAAAAATGCAGTACAACATTACAAACTCTGTGAAAAACATGAACCATCCTCAATAGTTATAGTAGCCTCTCCTCCGGCGCGCTCTCGGCCTCACCAGGGTGGGTACTTGGTCATCCCCAGGAAATTCCCATCTGGCAATCGTCCCATCCCAAGAAGAGCTGACCAACATCGGATAGAGAGGATGCCAACTACAGTCTCTTACAGGTCCTTCGTGATGGTTGAGTCTCGCAACTTGAGCTCCGGTCACCTTTATAGAACAAACAAAATTACTAGAGATCCAATAATCACAGGTTCCCAAGACAGAATTTTTCAAGAAGGGAACATGTTAGCCTATTACTGAGCTTTGTACTAGTGACAAGCCAACAAGCTGAATTCAGGAGAAATTCTCATGGGAGTGTTATTTTATTAGAGACTGCCAACCATGATTCTTGCTTTGCCACAAGGAACTCATACAAGCATTTACTTTTGTCTTCTTTTTATGGGTTGTACAGATGAATACGAAAAAAGATGATAGCTACCTCATCTCATTACATCAACTATTGAACAGGATGACATGAGAAAACGTTGTGTTGATGATGTGAAACATGAAAGATGAGTTACGTACCAGATCATATATATAGACACAATGATCACTAGATCCAGTGTAGATGTACTTTTGTCCAGTACTGCAATAAGTAGGACACGAAGTTAGGAACATACTCCAAACATACTCCTAAACAACTGTCAACACAGCCAACTGATTATATGACAGATGAAACGGATTCCCTAGAACCAGAAAAACAGCCAATAAGATTGTAGGCTGAATCAATTACTTGACCAACTTCCCTAGATCTATGATCATAATCTGATAAATGAACTTGGTGTTGAACTTTGAAATAAAGCATAATAAAAAACCAAGACCAGGGTTAACTATGAAAGCAGTTAATGGAACATACACCTACTCCAGCAGTTCAATAAGTCATTTGAACTCATAACTCAGTCAATACATCATGAAGAGTAAAGCCTAGCCCATTCAATCTTGGACTTACCACAAGGGTTTTTTTACTTTATTATTATTACTTTTTTGAACTGACCAGATTCAAGCCAATATCACTATCTGCAACTTTGGATTCACATATCTTTGAAGCCAAATTTAAAATTAATACAGAAATGAGAATTACCTATATGCTGGAGAAAAGTAACAGCGAATTAAAGTACGCAGGACTCCATGGCCTCTATATGTAGCCAATGACTGATCATTTGGATGTTTCAAAGTTTTTGCATGAGCTGGGTACTCCATCCATCTGTAATCCCAGTCATGATCTCTAAGCCCTGGGCTGCTGGTTGGAAAATTGAAAATCAGTGGCCACAAAAGTAAATCCATACACTAATATTTAACTGTGGAGGCTCTAGACTTTAGTCATTGACCCAGTATCTCAGTATCTAAATCATAAACCGATTTGACAAGAGTGTTTATTCCACACGCAGACAGGCACAAACAAATTCAAATTAACTTGAGATACATGAACTGCATGTTTTAATATGGTAAAAACACAATAGTGACATTAAGACAAAATGGTTCAACAAAGATCAGAGACATATTCCATGCTATAATAATAGTAGCTGCTGTATTCGAATCTCACAAAGATGGTCCTCTTTTCACCATGCTTTAATATGTTAATCTGATAAAAGTTCGATAAATTCCACCATGCTCTAATCATAGTAACTATTTGCAAATAATCTACCTTTCCACTTCTAATTGTTCCCCAACCTTTTACCATCCCTTCTACAGACAGAAAATATCACGATATAAAGTTCTATTAAGCTGTCAGCACTCAATATGTCTGTTACCATATCATCTTCTTTATATTATTGATATAAAACAATTAATAGCATCATAGGTCAACCTATTGAAGAAAGACTGCCAAAACCATGTCAAAAATCAGATATTAATGTGAGAATATAACAAAATTGGGTCAACTTATCCCATGCTGTTGACAGCAATAAATATTATATTTATATAGCACTGAACAGAAATCCAAAAGTTAACATGAGCAGAAAAGGGAAACAAGTAACACAGACTTACTACATGGCTCTAGAGGACATCTTTCTTATATCCCAGAGTTTGGTAGTCTGGTCCTTCCCATTTGATATTAAGTAACGCCCATCTCCCCGACTATCAAGAAATGTAACACCTTCAAGATGTCCCATGAGGACCCCAGCTGCTTGTCCTTTTGTGATTAAGCAGCGTCTATCCCAAACCTGTACAAGAAAATAAATAGGGCTATAATTCATGGGGACTCATAGCTCCAATGGTAAAGTATCCTCCCTCCCCAGGCCTTAGGCCTCCTTAATCAGAAAATAAAAGGACAAAGGTTCCTTCACTGAAAAACCTTTAATAACAGTATTTAAGATTGACATTCAGTGACAACAAAAGGGAAATGCCAAAATAAAAGAAAATTAAAAACAAGAACCAAACAATGTAGAGATCATGATTTCTACATCTTATACCATATAAAGACCATGGATGAACCCTACCTTACAGAGATTATCGTCACTGCCAGAATATATGAGATGTCCAGTCTCATCCGCAAAGCAAACAGTGTTTACATCAGACTGCAACAAAAGTTAAATAAAATAATCAACTGATACCTGTAAGTTCCATCCAGATAGTCTCTGGAGAAAGGAACTAGAATTGGCAACTATGTGCCTTTAAAAGTAGACGGCAAACTTCTTAGAAACCACCATTAAGGAGTAATTTGATTATATTCGATTTTTTAGAGCCTTTACCGCATGTGCTGGTATTCGGAGGTTAACTTTATTTGCTTGGAGATCATAAACATATATTGAAGCATCACTACTTGCAGCTACAAGCTCTCGCCCATCAGTTGAAAATCTAACTGAGAAAATTCCAAATTCGTCCTCATCACCATCAACAGAAAAATCCAGACCTTCATGAATTTCCTGAACAGAAAAGGTAATCTTTAAATGTAAGAAAGAATAAGTATGAACAAGAAAGTGATTCTATGAAGCGCACCATCATAACAGAAAATCACCTGATTATTAAAATTGAATAAGTAATTATCCAAAAAATAAAATGTACACTTCAAAATGTACAAAAACAGGTTATAATGAGATAAACCCAAGCATTATAGTGGGGAGTTGTAACATCTTGCAAAATCACCAATATGCCAACAGATTATCCAGGAAAAACAATAATTTTGAAATGAAGTCAACAAAACATCCCTAGCTAACCTCGGATATCATAGCTAGGAAGTAATATCTACCAGCTTTCATGATCTGGTAACATTAATAAACATTCCTACTTTACAAGATGGAGACAACGATTCAAACAACAGATCTGTAAAAGGCCCAGGAACATTATGGACCACACCAGATCTGTAAACAAACCAATTAAAATAGCATCTACAAGATATTCTGTATTAAATTCAAAGCTAGTAGCACTAGTGTCACATACCGTAACATTTGCAACTGACCCTGTCATAGAAGATCCAACATTGACAATATTGACAATGGGTGTCATGCTAGCATAAACCTGCAATTTTACATTCAAATTAATCGTGACTAATAATAATTCTGGAATGATGATCATAATTGTCAGGAAAACGAAAACAAGCCATATATTCAATAAATCTTGATGACATTATCTTTATCATCCCAGACACATCTAAACCTATTCTATAGAGAGGAGAAAGAACTACATATACACAAGCTAAGGAATTTGCACGAAGTGTAACCAAATGTATAGAAAAGTTTGCATGATGATTGAGAGCACATATACAGAAGTCTACAATTTAAAAGTCTTAGTTATATACAGAAGGCCCATTTGATTCAATAAAGCATCAATAACTCACAAGATAACGTTGATCTGGCGATAGAGATGTATCAGTAATTGTCCATCTCAAGCTTTTGGTTAGGATGTCCTTCTGAACTTTCCATCCTTTATCAACATTATACATTCTAATATGGCCTCCCTGTTTCATTAAAAGAAGAAAGTTAGGACTCTGTATCTGCATGAATGCATAGTGGGGAAATTGATTTTTTTTAAGCACAAGAATAAATGAGTTATATCATTAAGCCCATAAACCCCAATACCTGAAATCCAGCAACAAAAAACAAACCATCATTTGAAAATTGAGAAACATAAGCAGGACTTGTTGACTGGTCCACCCCCCAAGGACCATTGATGGGCAGATACCGGCTCAAAACATGGCAACCGTCAGCAGACGAGAATCTCCCGCGTCCCGAATGATTACTTTCACGACCAACCAACATTTTCATTGTTGAAACCAGTAACCTCGACTTTCCAGGCATGTCCTGGCTCAGAAGCTGATGGGGTCTTGATCTATGCTTAGTGAGTTGAGCAATTTCATGATCAAAATCATTTGATACTTCATTGGGTCCTATACTTGAACCAGAACCTTCAGCAGTATTTCCACTATCACAAGCGCTAGTATCTTTTCCAAACCTCGTTCTGTAACTCATTTTGTAATTTTTCCCAATACCCACTACTCAATGGGCCATCATATTAATGTAATTTAGTTCCAACAGTAGTGACCCTGCACATAATTAATGTATAATTCAGAGTTGAGACCAAAAAAATCCCTAACTTTAAACGTGAAAAATCTTCCTATTCACAGTTCTCGCACACACAAACAGTCAAGCGCAGCTCAACCAAGCTCAGTAAAACCCACTTCCAATTCCTCAGAAACCAAACAATACTCAAACAAAAGATTCTAACTTTGAATTCCCATTTAACATTTGTCGGCAGAGGCAAACAAAACAAAGCGTTGAAAGATAATCAGAGAGCTACTTACTTACCTTGGCGAATCGAATTTTGATCCCTAGAAATTGGGAGAGAGAGGAGGCGATGTGTGAATTGGGACTGAGCGAGATCGTTGATGAACCGCCATGAATGGGTTTTGGGTCGAAGGAGAGGTCGTTAAGGTGGAGCTATACGTGTTTGAATGCAAAGCAGGGCATGGTCATGGTGAAACAGATGATGGTCTAAAGTCTTCGACTCGTGGACCATCCAAAATGAAACAAATCGGATTTTGTTTTGTGTTTTTTTTTCCCAACAAATATCAAACCCTCTGCAAGGCTGTCTTGGTCAATAATATGTATAATAGCCGAATTTTCATCGTATACTTTTATCGGATGATACACATGCATATTTTATACAAGTTTGTTTGTTTTAGACATTTCTTATTGAGATGGACGATAATATACTAAATTTACACATATTAGATGAATGTTAAGACTCGAACCTAGAACCTTGCCTAGATGAGTAATTACTCCAAACCACTATACTAGTGGGTTTTGCATTTTATACAAGTTAAGTACAAATGAGATACAAAGAATCCATTTCCGTCTTGCATTCTATATCGGGAAGAATGTTACCATTAATCAATGATTCATGTATGTGCGAGTATTATGATCCATTATACCATATCAAATTATCAATTGTATCGTGAGTCCTCTCCTTCAATATCAATTGCAAATTTCTCTGAAAATGAACGGTTAGGATCCATACTCATCAACGGCTGAGAATCAATCACTTACAATTATCCATGTACTTGTGTTGTGAGTGATCTGAACTGTTATACCGTATGAATCACATCTTGGTTCCTCCTCCCACAGTTTTCCATCTAGGAGAATGTTACCGTCAATCATATTTTTGTGCACCAATCGATTGATATCATACTTTGCCTAAAACTTGGAGAGGTCAAAACCAGGGCATAACTCGTTTGTTTGAGTATAGTTTGCATACAACCTTGCTTTCCACAGTTTTCTATCCAAAAACGAATACAAGCATTTCTTTTTCTATATCGCATTCTATATTTTGAGAGTTCAAAACTCAAAGAATTATACACACAATGAGATATTTGTGTTGCATTTGTAACTTCTTGTATTTCTCTGACATTAAAAAAAAACTCCTAGAGGTTGTTAGTTCATATACTTTGTCTTCTGTCTGGATTGAGGCTTGCCTGAATTTCTTCTAGTGTTTTTCCTTTGGTCTCTGGGACTATCTTGGCCACAAATAGAATGGTCAACAAACAGACTGCAGAGTATAGGAAGTAAGTTCCTGTAAAATAATTCAAATAAATAAATTTGAATCAGACTTCAGCTGTGAAACAATACAAAACCATTTCTCAGTATCAAGCAATGTGTTTGGTTCAAGGAGTTTTACTTACCTGGGGAACTCCATCTCATCAGAAAGTTGTAAGTATAGGAAACTATCCAAGCACCTGACCAGTTTACAAGCACCACCAAGCTCCCACCAACTCCCTTGATATCAATTGGGAAAATCTGCAAAGAGAAACCATATTACATATATAAAATATATATGTATTTTGATCCATAAAGTATTCTGCAGCGCTGCCGTCTCTTTGGTTCAACATTCCTCAAATATGAATAGCTTTGAGGAACTGATAAGTTTTCCACAGTTTACCTCAGACATTATTACCCAAGGGCCTGCTCCCATCCCGATGGAGAAAAACGCAACGTAAATCTGATTTCACATGTACCAAATGTAACCCAAGTAAAATGAGAAGATGTAGTGAAGAAGTTTGATGATACTTTCCAAAGTTTGAAGATGTAATGATTAACTTACCAGCACACCAGACACAGCTATTATCGGTACCCAATCGAGCAGCAAACCTTGTCCCTGATTTACAAAAGATGTTAAATTACAAACTTAAGTTAAGACCATGATCAAACAGGGAAAAGACAGAAGATTTTTGTTATAGAATGTAGTTTTGGACTTTTGATACCTTGAGAGAGAAGGAAGTTCCTGCCAGCATACAGCCTACGAACATCCCAGCTGCTGAAACCTTCATGACATAAAAACAAACACCTATAATGAAAGGCTTACCCTATAAAAATGTCCTTTTAGAAAAAGGTCAGGGTTTCTAGATCAATGGATACCATTACAAGAACTCTCCTTCCTGTCTTATCCATAAGCAATGCTCCTACTAGAGTTATTGGGACCTGTCAATGAATTTTACATGAGCTAAGTTTAGATGGACAAACTCAAACATGAACAGGAGAAAGTGATTTACCTGAAGACATGCATAAGCTATGGTTCCAATTTTGCTTGAAACTCCTGCAATTGGCATTACAGAAATAGAGTAAGTTTCACAGGAAAGACTTACATAAAAAACCAAGAGAAATGTAGTATAAGGAAAGCCCGGATTATTACCAGCTGATTCGAAGGTTTCGCTTGCATAGAATTGTACACCATTAATACCCGCAAATTGTTGAAATACCATTAGTCCAACCCCAATCTAAAACCATGACCATGTTCAGGAGATTTCAGTATAAAAAAAAGAAGTTATTTGATTAGCATCATTAGAGAAAATATGGAAACATACAGATGAAAGTTGCTTACAATCACTGCACGGATGTTTCTGCTTTGAAACAAATCCAAGATTGAGGCTTTTGGAAGACTATTTAGAGTAGCAATATATTCCTGTCATCAAATAGACAGGGTCACTTTGTTCGAAATCTTCATTTTCAATGTTAAAATGGTGATTATTAGATTAATATTTTTCGGGTTGACAGGAAGTACTTGAATTTCGGTCATTTCATTGGATATATCAGCATTATTTCCACGGAGTGTCTGTAGAGCAACTTCAAATTCTTTGTCACGGCCAACCTTTGCCTGAAAACAACGCTTTTAGCCTTACACATCTTTTTCTCCATTTTGGTGGGAACATGAAAAACAAAAGGTAAAAGAAAGCTAATCTGATTTGAATTCTCACCAGCCATCTAGGAGACTCAGGTACAAAGCATACACCCAAAAGCAAGATAAGGCAAGGTACAGTTGCTTCAGATTGAAACCAAACAATCAGTCCCTTCAAAATTTTCAGTTCCTTCCGAAGGAAACTTAGTCGAACCACGTTTTGTAATTAAGGATAGCAAGATACCCTATGGAATAAGAATTTACCTATTAGAGCTAGTGATCTCCAGTTTATAATTGTTCCTACTATGAATGCAAATGATCCTCCAGTAACAATGAAAAGCTGCAGAACAAGCATAGAAAAAGGAGTACAGTACAGTTATGTCTTAATGATCATCATATATTTTTCAAGCAGGTATGCACTCGATTCTAAATTCTCCTACCTGATTTAATGTTGCAAGCCCTCCGCGGAGATTCTTAGGAGCTATTTCTGCTATAAATACTGGGACCTGTTCATCCACTTTGCTAATTTTGGTTAAAACTTGGGTATATCATCATCAAATAGATTAAACAGCCTTGCTCAGCTATTGAAAAGAAATGGCTTGAGATATATCATATATATATACCACATAAGAGAAAGCTGCAATTCCATATCCTGTGAGAAACCTTCCTGTGTCAAGTGACAGAGCTCCCTGCATAAGAGTCATAACAAATACCGTCATTAATATGAACCTGTTCAATTACATTTAACAACTAAAAACTGTGCAAACAGCATATACCTGAGAGAAATAGATGGCTAGCCATGCTACAATGCAAATCACAGAGGACACTCTCATCGCCTGCCACCAATAAAATTTCAAGAAGCTTAGTGCAATGGAGATTGCTAAGCTTCAGTTTTTTCTTTTTTCTTTTACACCAGAAAGTCACATTTACCATACCCCTTTTCGGCCGAGAAAATCTGCAATCTTACCACTTGTTATAGCACCCAGCACTGCACCAATTGATAGTATAGACCCAAACATTGAATACTGCCAAAACACTGAAAATTACTAATAATTCCCTTTACCATTAAGGCATGTCTAAAACCAGCAAAGAGAACAACAATGCAAACCTCCGCTAGAGAGAGATTAAGATCTTTCCTGATAGCAGATTGAGTTGGTGCTGAATATCCAACCTGCCAAAAGAACAACTTTAAGCTAAACAACCAACCCTTTTTTCGGTTTTAGCCCCCCTAATCAGAAGAAAACGCAGAAAAGCCTATTCTTTATATAATCTACTCTCAGTCTTTGACTAAAAACACAATGTTCATAGAGAATTTCAAGAGAACTTACGCATATTCCGAATTGGAAAGAGCCACAAACAGCAACACCTGTGCTAAGCAAAACCATCCCAATGGATTCATTTTGAAATTCTTTCCCACTGCCATCATCTTCATGAGCAACAACTTTCTGCCGCCTAATGAAAGGCTGTTCCAACTCCTCTTGGTTACTACTAGTTCCACGTTCAACATCTTTGCCCTGCTCCATTGCCAATATACGTTTCTCTCTCAGTACTCTAACAAAGTAATGTATGGTGTATAATAATCAATGCCATAAGTATACATCAACTGCCACATCAAATGCGACCTGAAAATGTGATTTCTTAGCATTTATCCTCTAAAATTTCAATTCAAACAAGAAGTATGAAATCTTCCTGAGGTCTATTTTAATCAACAACAGTGTCTACTCACACATATCATGAGAAGGTTATTTAGATTTCAGGGCCTACATAAGATGTTTTCCAGACTAAAACATGAATGGTTTCTAAAATCAAATTTAGATCCTTCATTTAACACACCATGACGCACATCTACTAATTATTAAAGTAATAATTTTTAACCACAAAAAAAAAAGATTTTTTCATCAAACATATGTTCACTTTCTTGTTTACTTTTTTGAATAATCCTTGTCTAGTTATTATTCAAACAAGTTAATGTTTGTGGCATAAACTTAACAGGAACTAAGGGGCAACAGAAAGAGATCAAACAAATTGTCAGCAGAGGTTGAAGAAATTAAGCAAACCTCCTTTCCCATTCTCTTTTTATGGTCAAACTCCTTCCCCATCATGAGCCCACACAATCCTCACAACCCTCAATGTGTGTTATGAACTTATGATTGATTGATTGATTGAGAATGCTGGTTTTGAGTCCCTGTTCAAGTACAAGTGCTGAGTTCTGTTATTTGAGGTTGGGTATGACACAAAGTATCATTGTAAAGTGACCTCCTTTGGATCAATGAAATTAAATTGAAAAAAATGTCTGCGCTTTGGTATTTATGTATAAGTAGGACACTAGTGTTTTTTTTGGAACTTTTGTGGGTTGTTGTGATTTTGGTTGATGTGATGGAGGTGAAGTAGAGATGTGTGTGTGTGTGTGTGTGTGTGTGTGTGTGAGAGAGAGAGAGAGAGAGAGAGAGAGAGAGAGAGAGAAGTGTATAATTAGTATGCGTGTGATATGACAAGTTGTTAGAGTTGAAGGGTGAAGAGGATGGAGAAACAGAGAGATTAGCGGAGGAGAATTCATTGTACTTCAGGAAAACACTTTTGTTTTGGAACGAGTCTCTAACACCAAGTTTTCTTGTGAATCTTGTGGGGGTGCATCATACATCGCTTCAAAGTACAGTGCTTATTAGATATGATCGTGCATTTAAGGCCTTATATACGCTTCTCAAAGGAAGTGTCAAAAGTGTTTTCTAACAGTCAAAAGCATTTTTTACTGTTAATTTCAGTAATTATTACTCTTGACAAACATATCATCTCTATGTGAAATTTGTTTTTATTATAAAAGTTTATTAGGAGACTAATTTGTCTTCAATTTTGATATGAAAGTGGGTGCAACTAATGAAGATCTTGGTATAAAATTTTGATGGAGGGTTATATTGAGAATTGAGAAGATACAATGACAACTTGGATATACGATCATGATTTCAACCACTTGGAGTGCACAAAAAGGAAGTAAGAATATTCTGAAATACTATCAATATTTATAGTTAAATTTATTTAATGAATTAAGCGTTGTACTATTTGTTCATAGTTTCATCAGGTGCACTCAAAGTTTCATAGACTATTGCAGGCCCATATTTGAGTACCAATATTTGAGAGGTATTCTTGATTATATGAATTTATATATAGTAAGATGGCAGAAATCCCCGTCGGGTACCCGGCCCTAACGGGGGGAGATTTTGGGGCAAAATAGGGATTGAGTACATGGATTCCCGAATTTAAAAAATACCCGATGAGTACGGAGCGGGGATAGTATTAGTATCCCCATCCTCGAACCTGGCCTGATAATTATATATTAATTTTTAAAAACTCTTAATATATTTAAGAAACAGGGGCGGCCTTGGGGTGGTGCCAAGGACGGACCGTCCTTCTGACTAACCTGGGCTATAGCCCAGGCAAATTTGTTTTTCTTTTTCTAGTCTAAAATAGCAAACCCAGCACACCTTCCCCAAGTTCCAATCAACCCATGTAAATGGACCCCAACTGACAGATTTAGTGCATTGACTTGGTGGAGTTTCGTGTGAGGCAACTTCCCTTTTTAGTCCCCCCCACACTTTCCCAATTTTATTAACATTTAACACTTTATATAAATAAAAACAAACAAAAAATCTTCACATACAGAAACAATTAACATTAAAAACCACACTTCCCCGTTAAATTTCTGTTTAAATTAAAACCACACACCCCATTCCTCAACTTTAAAAATTGTAAAATTAACATCAAAGAATTTTGAAAAATTATTTGAGTATGAGATATAAATGAATTGTTCTATTTTAGAGGGGAAAATTTTGGGTTTGAGTTATCTAGCTAGCTAGCATTAGAGATGGACTTAATAGGTTTCTATGCAAGGTAAATTTAGCCCACCCTATTTTGAAATCCTGGGTCCGTCCCTGGGTGGTGCAAGTGGCGCCTCTACACAGGGCTCCTGATTTTTGAGGGCCGCCGAAATATTTCTTTATATATTATATATATTAATATTATAGGAATGATATATATACTACAGCGTGCCCCATATTATCACAAAAGTGCATGTGGTGAAGCTAGCTTTGTAGTGCATATCCATTAATAGAAGGGCCAATGCTCGAGTCTCATTGAAGTCATTCTACCTATTATTATTATTATTTTTGCATTATAACAACAAATTTTAAATAATTATAAATAAAAAACAGAAACACCTTTAAAAAGGTTAACATCAAACTAAGCTAACTATATATCCTCCCTATTGTTCTTCATGAAAAAAAATAAAAATTCATGGCTTCTTCTTTTTCTTAAACTCTGTTTTTCTGGTAAGTAATCATCATCATTCATCAATCTCTCTTTGGTTCATTTTTAGACTAACCTTGATTTCAATTGGAAGTGAACTTCTAGAAAAACTTGATTATGAACATTTTATCAATTTTCAGACATTAAGTATCGTACTGATTGTGTTTTTTTTTCCTTTTGGGGAAAAAACTCTTGTAATATTTTTAATTCTTCAAATAAAGATAACAAATACAATGTGAATGTTTTTTTGGATAGTAAGATATGTTTTTGTCATTACATGTTTATTGATGATGACTTTGAATTATAAATATTTTTATATTAGATTATGTGAGGCCCCAATTTAGAGCATCTACAATGGGCTCCCTAATCACCTCCTTAGACAAATTTTAGGGAGGCATTGTAAAAATGCAACTCCAACCATGCTCCCTATCCACCTCATAAAATAGGGAGTCCTCTAGGAGCTCCTAAATCTGAGGAGAGAGAAAGGACTCCTAGTGGCTCCCTATAATTTAATGCTACCTTATTTAATGAGTATTTCCAACCTTTATTTAATGCTAACTTTTTTTTTTTTTTTAATAGAGATGGACCAATCAAAAAAGAATTATAGCATTTATGACTCTCCAAATTAGGGAGTATGGTTGGAGTTGATATTTTTTAGAGAGCTCCTAAAATAGCTTTCTTATATTTTTAGCTAAATTTTAGTTAAGAAATAGAGAGCATCATTGCGGATGCTCTTAAATTTAGCATAGGCCTCAAAATCTCAAGGATGACCCTATTAAGAGATGGAGGCACACCATTAGTACTCCTTGTGTTAAGATAAAATAATTAAAGCATTTAATACTTCCCATTCAAACAGAATAGAACAAAATATAAAAAAGTAACCCTTGCTTTTTTGGTTGATAAAACTAACTCTATTCATAAAAAATAGAGGGGCTTGCTTGTGCTGTCCATGCTTCTTTTCCACCTCTTCCTCTTTTTCTTCCTCTTCCTCCTCTCTTCTTCTCCTCTTCTTCCTCTCTTCTTTTATTTGTAGGCTATTTGTACCTGCACGTAAGGAAGTTATAAAGGCTTTAAGACAATGTCTCTAACGCGCTTCACCATACCAACTTTCTTAATCTTAATTAATTTTACTTTTATATACCTGTTATTTGTTTCTTTAGTTTTACTTTACCTTAAAAGATTTTCCAATTTATTTTATATATTATTTATATTATAAAGGATTTTGCTTTTAACTTTTACGGAAATAGAAAAACTATATTTTAGTAATAATCCATTAAGAAATAAAAGAATCAAAGAAAAATTTAATTACGCATGCACGCCTTTCCAAAAACCAAACAAACAATACCCAACGTTTAAAACAGTAATTGCAAACAATAACAAAGTACCAAGAATATATGATAATTGCTTCTAACGTTGGTATGCAGGACTTCCGAAAGTAAAGTAGTTAAAGACCACCATTTTTGGCAATTAAGGATGATAAAACGATATTAAGTCCAACAAAAAAACGATATTAAGGACCATTATACAAAAGAATAGCGAAGCACGACAAAAAAATAGTGATCGGGTTTAGCCAAAAGCCAAAAATTATAGTTTTCCTCTTTCCGTAAAACAAATTGGAAAGTCTTTTAAGATAAAGTAAAACTAAAGAAACAAATAATAGGTAAATAAAAGTAAAATAAATTAAGATTAAGAAAGCAAGCTTGATATGGTGAAGCACGTCAAAGATGTTGTCCTAAAGCCTTTGTAGCATCCCTACGTACAAGTAGTCTACAAGACTCCAAATATGACCCAATACACAAGCTCAAGGTCCGCTATGAGCACATTCACAGTCGGATATAGGTCTCCAAGTCACAAAACCGTTGCCCAAAAATAATAATATAAGTAGAGCAAGTATGAAAGGTAGAAGAGAAGAGAATCAAATTGTGGTGGTGATTGTGGCATATGGTATTGTGGTAGTACATCAAAGGTGAAGGAGGAGTGGCTTTTTATAGGCATCCAAGAACATATAACCTCCACCACATTAAACTAGAAAACTAAGGCGTTTAATATAAAAATAAAACCTGAAAATTAAATATTTATAACCCCAACAATAAATAAAATAAAACAGCCAAAATAATTAAACAAATCAAAACGGTAAAAATTTTAAAACTGTTTTAAAATTCCAACACTTTTGGTAGAAAAATTTAATAGTTCTTGTACTAACGTTTATGTGCTTCCTACCGAAAAGTTTGGCAATGCTTATACTACCGCTTTTGAATTTTCTACATAAAAAGTCTCAAACCTATGAACAAGAAGGAGAGTGGCACTGTTATCAACTTATCTTTTCCTAAACTACTCACTACATTCACTTAAAGAAAAATATTGATTGCAATTTTATTCCACAATGGAATTACCTAAAAAGGGTATATTAAGAGTGTAAAAAAATCCCGCTTTGTCGGCTCTGTGTGTAGTAAATTTTTCTACATTGTTACTAGTTTGATGCTATTTTCCCTTTGCTTTTTGCAATTGGGTTATCTGCTTGCGACGGGCTTCAAGGTTTTTTCCTAAGTCGGTCTGTGCAGTGTGGCTAGTGAAGAAGCACGCCAGGTGTTTGTCAGTGTTCCTCTGTCAAGTAGCTGATGCATGTTTTCTGACTCTTGTCCAACTCGTGAGGAACCTTTTTGGTTCTTTCTCGTTAGCCTCTATTGGCTGTGGTCTGTGCTCTATTTTGGGAAGGCCCCCTCTCGTCGAGCTTCATGAACCTTTTGAGCTGGAATTGTCAGGGGCTTGGGAACCCTCCGACTGTTCAGGCGGTGGTGAACCTCATTCACCAAAAAAGGCCAAAAGTGATTTTTCTTAGTGAAACAAGATGTAGCATGGCGAAGATGGAGCAAATTAAATTCCGGTTGGGGTTCTCGAATTTGTTCGTTGTTCCAAGCAGGGGCAGTGCTGGTGGCCTTTGCCTCCTGTGGAGGGAGGAAGTGAATATTGTCATCAAATCTTCCTCTCTCAATCATATTGATGCTGAGTGCGATTCGGGTGACTCGGTAGGAGTTTGGAGACTGACTGGGTTCTACGGCTGCCCCCAAGTGTCTGATCGTTCTTTCTCTTGGAATATCCTATCTCGTTTGGGTCAGCAGTCCTCCTTACCGTGGTTGTGCTTTGGGGATTTCAACGAAATCCTAAGTAATCAGGAGAAGTGCGGTGGTCTCTTAAGATCTGAATGGCAGATGGATAACTTCAGAGATGCCCTCGCTGATAGTGATCTTTCTGACCTTGGCTTCGTAGGGAGTCCTTTCACTTGGTCTTCATCCAGGTCTGGTGGGATTTCTTGCAGGTTGGATCGTGCTGTTGCTAACTTTCCTTGGCGGGACAAGTTCCCCCATCATCGTGTGGTGCATTTGGCTCCTAGTAAATCTGATCACTTGCCCGTCCTTATCGAGGTGCGAACTGGAGTCTCTCGGACTGCTTCTCAATCAAGGCGCAGATTCCGTTTTGAGGAGTTTTGGCTCCAGCATTCGGAATGTGAGCAGATAGTTCGGTCTGGCTGGAGCACAGCTGCTCCCGGAGTGCCTATGGCTCAAGTGTGTGAGAAACTCAAAGCAACCAGGTTTGCTTTACTTCACTGGAACAGGCACACCTTCGGTCATTTTAAGGCTGAATTGGAAGGAATCCAGAACTCTCTTGAGGTCCTTTGGAATTTGCCCCCTTCTAGTCTGGTGCATGCTCAGCAGAAGGCCTTGATGGGGCAGCTCGATTCCCTCCTTTCTCGCGAGGAAATTTACTGGAGACAACGCTCTCGCTCTCTGTGGCTTAAGAATGGGGATCGGAATACTCGGTACTTTCACCAGCAAGCCTCAAATCGGAAACGTAGGAATTGCTTAAAGGGGCTTAAAGATGCTCAAGGAGTTTGGCACGACGATGAAAAAGGCATTAAGGTCATCGTTCTGGATCATTTCAGGAAGATTTTCTTGGCGCAGGGAGAGAATACTTCCGCTGTTCATGAGGTGTTAAAGGTGGTTGAGCCCAAATTCACTAGTACAATGAATGATGCTTTGTGTGTAGAATTTTCAGCCGAAGAGATTAGGTTGGCTCTGTTTTCCATGGCCCCCTCCACTGCCCCTGGCCCTGATGGTATGGCTCCAGTCTTCTTTCAAAAATTCTGGAATATCGTCGGTGATGATGTGGTCTGTGCAGTTCGCTCTTTCTTGTTGGGGAATGGTTTTCTTAAACAAATCTGCTTCACTCATGTGGCCCTGATTCCTAAAACTCAGTCTCCTCAGGATATGTCGCAAATCCGCCCTATCAGTCTCTGTAACGTGCTTTATAAGATTGCTGCTAAGGTTTTGACGAACCGACTGAAACCAATGATGGATTCTATTATATCTCCCTTTCAGAGTGCCTTTGTCCCTGGGCGTTTGATTTCTGATAACTCTCTTGTTGCGGCAGAGGTTGCGCACCATTTGCATGGCAAGCGTGGTGGGAATTCAGGTTCCATGGCTATTAAACTAGATATGAGCAAGGCTTACGACCGGGTTGAATGGTCTTTTTTAAGGGCTATGATGTTGCGGCTGGGTCTGAATCTCCAGTGGGTTGATATGATCATGAGATGTGTTACTTCTGTCTCTTATTCCTTTTTGATTAATGGAGTCCCAACAGGCTTTGTGGTTCCCTCTCGCGGGTTGAGACAAGGGGATCCCATATCCCCGTATTTGTTCCTTATGTGTGTGGAAGGGTTGTCTGCTCTGATTTCTAGTAGAGAGCGGGATGGTTTAATCCAGGGGGTTAAAATTTGCAGGAACGCCCCAAGTATACATCATTTACTCTTTGCAGATGACAGCTTCATTTTTGCTAGAGCTTCTAGGGATGAATGTTCTCAAGTGATGAAAATTCTGCGGTCTTATGAACTAGCCTCAGGTCAGGTTGTCAATCTCCTAAAAAGCAGCGTGGTCTTCAGCAAAAATGTGAAGGATCACACTCGTGCTGTGCTTTCTAGTATTTTGGGGGTGCTCTGTGTCTCGGTCCATGAAAAGTACCTTGGTTTGCCTACTTTTGTGGGTCGGGCCAAACGCATGGTCTTTGCTTCCCTCAAAGAAAAGTTGTGGAATAAGCTTAAAGGGTGGAAAGGTAAGCTTTTGAGTGGGGCTGGTAGGGAGATTTTGATTAAGGCAGTGGCTCAATCTCTGCCAACTTACACCATGAACTGCTTTTTGCTTCCTAAAGGCTTTTGTGATGAATTAAATAGTGCTGTTGCCAAATTTTGGTGGAGTGGGGATAAAGACAAACGTAAGATTCATTGGCTGCCTTGGAAGAAGTTGTGCAACTTCAAGTTGGAAGGTGGTCTGAACTTCCGTGAACTCCGTGCTTTCAATTTAGCTCTTTTGGCCAAACAAGGATGGCGGCTTTGTCAACAGCCAAACTCTTTGGTGGCTCGCTTATTCCGGGCTAAGTACTACCCTGGTTCTGACTTCTTATTGGCCCCAGAAGGAAACAACCCTTCCTTTTGTTGGCGTAGCATCTTTGCTGCCAAACAGGTTCTGGAGAGAGGGATGCGTTGGCAAGTCGGCAATGGGTCTTCCATTAGGGTGTGGTTTGATAAATGGATCCCTAGACTTCCTTCTTTCCAAGTCCTCTCCCCCCCACCCCATGACTCTTTCCGAAATCTGAGAGTGGATGCCCTCCTTGAGGCTGACGGAAACTGGAATTTTCGACTCCTCCATGATCTTTTCCCGGTGGGGGAGGTGGAGGCTATTAGTTCGATCCCTTTGAGCTTTCGCAAGCCTCAAGATCGTCGGATTTGGCACCATGAGCCAAATGGTTGTTTCACCGTTCGCAGTGCCTATGGTGTTGCCCGGGATTGGCTGATAAGTGGGGAGGTGGCCCTCCCTCAATTTCCTGCTGCTGTTGTTGAGACTGATAAGAAGTTTTGGTCTGCGATCTGGCGTGCCAAGATCCCTCCGAAAGTTAAAATTTGTGCTTGGAAAGTTGCTTGGGACATTATTCCTACCCGAGTAAGGTTGTATCATCGGAAAGTGGATATTGGTACAGACTGTGTGAGGTGTATCTCTTCTGAGGAATCTTCCCTGCATCTTTTTGTCCAATGCCCTTTTGCTACCGCTGTCTGGTCGGCTTCTCCTCTGGGCCCGAAGTTGTCTCGTCTTCGTGCGTCGAGCATGTCAGATTGGTTAAAGGCTGCTTCTATCCTTCTCTCTAAGCAGTCGTTTGCTCTAGCTCTTATGCTTCTTTGGGCTCTTTGGAAAGACCGTAATTCTCGTATCTGGGAGTGTGTGGGTACTAGTCCCACGGGTTTAGTGTTTCAGGCCTCTTCGTGGTTGCAGGAGTTTCATAGTCTGCTCTTGGGTCAATCACCTTCAGTCCCCCTTCTGCCTATTCACAGATGGATTGCGCCTAGGGACGGTTTTGCCAAAGTCAACGTCGGTGGGGCGTGGCTTGCTGCCGATCGTTGCGGGGGTATTGGGGTGGTGATCCGCAACGAGTCAGGGAGCGTTCTGGCGGCTTGTTCTAAAAAAATTAGGAATATTGGGTCTCTTGATCATCTTCACGCTGTGTCTTTGCTGGCGGGCATCCGGTTGGCTGTGGAGTTGAATCTCCAACGGGTTTGTTTCGAGTGCGGCTCCGCCAAGCTTGCTATAGCTGTCTCGCAAGATACCTCTGTTGCTTCTAGTGGGGGGGTTTTGATTGATGACTGTTGTGTGCTCCTCTCTCACTTCCAGTCATCTTCCGTGGCCAATGTGCCTAGGCTTTGTAACCGTGTCGCTAACAGGCTTGCCTTGTTTGCTTTTCATTTGCACCAAGATTGTTTTTGGTTTGGTGAGGCCCCTGAGCTTGTTCAGGAACTCCTCACCCAAGACTGTTGCCTCAGCTAATCTTCTTTGCAATGAATCGGTTTATTTCAAAAAAAAAGAGTGTAAAAAAATAAAAATAAAAACTTATGACAACTCCAAGAACTTATCACTTAGAGGTTGCACTTGCCTTGATAGGAAGGTGCTAGTTTGAGTGTTGGATTATAGGGGTGGGTACGGTCTAGTTTGGTTTGGTTCTTACTTCAAATAGAAATTGAAATCGATATTATTTAACTGGTCTGGTTTGGTTTGGTTTTAGTGAATTTTTTAAAAAAACCACTTTCGGTTTTGAACCGAATTATTTTTATTTTAAAAAAATACAAATTTTAACAAATAAGTTATTTTTTGGGCTTGAAAATTAACAAATGATCCAATTCATACATGGAGAGATGTTCTAAAGTTGAACTTGGAAAAATATTAGTTATAAAATAAAAAATATAGCATTGGATTTAAATAATTTGTAAAAAAAAAATTACACAACCGATCCGGTTCGATCTGGTTCGATTTTGTGTGGTATGAAACTAGAACCAAAATTGATTAAAACCAATTCAGTCAGGTTTTGGTCCAATTTGTTGATTGTTTAGGTAAACCAATTTTTTTCATCTAGTCCGATTCGATATTCCGGTTTTCCAGTCCCAATGCCCACCCCTATTGGATTATATCAAATTTTGTGTGACATTGTTTTCTGCATCTAAATAGGAGCAACAACTCTTAAGAAAATCAAAATCAAAATTTTGCAGAGCTCAAAATTAAAGGAACAAGTCTTTTATTATAGATTTGCATTAAGAATTTCTTTCCACCATTTTCCATACAACATGAATACAAGCACACACTTTGCTATATTGCATCTTCCATGTTGAGTTGAAGGCCCAAAGAAATTTGACGCATAATGAATGGTAAGGGTATTTTGCTCCGACGTGAAACTCACCTCCAAATCAAAATGGGGAAGACACTTTCGAGCCAAAATCACACGGAAATTTTCTAACATATCTACTCCTAAACGTTATCAGCTAATGATGTCTTGTCTTCTTGATCTATCTGCATTGATGCATGCCTGAATTTCTTCTAGGGTTTTGCCTTTGGTTTCTGGGACTAACTTGGCCACAAATAGGATGGTCAACAAAGAAAATCCAGAGTAAATGTAATAAGTTCCTGCAAAACAAATCAAAGTGTATATATATGGAATATCAGTTGTGAAACAATACAAACCAATCAATTGGTTCAAAAGTTTTACTTACTTGAGGAACTCCAGCTCACGAGAAAGTTGTAGGTGTAGGAAATTGCCCAAGCACCCAACCAGTTCACAAGCACCACCAAGCTCCCAGCAGCTCCCTTCACATGGATTGGAAAAATCTGCAAAAGAAACCATGTTTATAGAGTTTTAAATGATTTCTCTGCTGTCTGTTTGGTTAAAAATGCTTACATTATCATGAATGGCACTGAGGAACTGACAAGGTTAATTGTTCAAACTTACCTCAGACATTATCACCCAAGGCACAGCTCCCATTCCAATCGAGAAGGACGCAATGTAAGTCTGATTCGAAAGGGGAAAAAATAAACAAGGTGAAATGAGAAGCTGCAGTAAGAGGCATGATACTTTCCAAGTTTGCAGTTACAAATCGTGATGGTTAACTTACCAGCACGCCGGTCACAGCTATTATTGGTACCCAATCGAGCAACAAACCATATCCCTGATAAACAAAAAGATGATACATACATCAGACCATAATGTAACAGGAAAGGGCAGAAAAGATTTTGTAACAGAACATAGTTTTAAAGTTTTGATACCTTCAGAAAGAAAGAAGTTCCTGCTAGAAAACAGCCTAGGAATGTCCCAGTTGCTGAAACCTTCACACGAAAACAAAAGCTCATCACGAAAAGTTTATCTATAAAGATCCTCTGTAAGAGATCAGGTTTTCTAGATCAATTGCTACCATTATAAGAGGCCTCCTTCCTGACTTATCAATTAACGTTGCTCCGACCATAGTGATCGGGACCTGCCAATAGATTTTACATGAGCCGAGCTTGGATGGACAAACTCAAACATTTGAGATTCAACAGATGATAGGAGAAAATGGTTACCTGAACACATGCATAAGCTATGGTTCCAGCTTTGCTTGAAATTCCTGCAATTGGCATTACGGAAAGAGATAACTTTAACAGGAAAGATTAGCAACAAACCAAATGAAATGAAGCATAGGAAAGCCCCAGTTGAAATACCAGCTTCTTCAAAGGTTTGACTTGCATAGAATCCTATCCCATTAATACCTCCAAACTGTTGAAACACCATTAATCCAACCCCAATCTGGATGTTCAGGAGTTTGGAGTCAAGAAATGAAGTCATTTGGTTAACAGCATTAGAGAAAGTTATGAAAATTGACAGAGAAAAGTTGCTTACAATTACAGAGCGAATATGTTTGCTTTTAAACAAATCCAACAATTTGGCTTTTGGAACACTTTGTAGAGTAACAATATATTCCTGTCAAGATACAGACAGGGTGATTTTGTTAGTAATGTTGATTTTAGATTATGAAAGATTCAATTAACATTTTTTCGGTTGACAGGACGTACTTGAATTTCAGCCATTTCATCAGATATATCGGCATGTTTTCCACGGAGTCTCTGTAGTGCAATTTGAAATTCTTTCTCATGGCCAATCTTTGCCTGAAAAAAAATAATTTCAGCTTCATACGTCTGTTTTGTTCTCACTATTTATTTTTTCTCTGGTTTTGTGAGAATAAGAAAACAAAAGGTAAAGCTTATTATGAACTGAAATCTTACCAGCCATCGAGGCGACTCTGGCACAAACCATAGACCCACAAGCAGGAAAATGCAAGGAACAATGCCTTCATATCAAAACCCAATTATCAATCTCTTCAAAGTTTTCAGTTACTTCCAAAGGCAATTAAGTTGAGCCACCTATTGTCATTAAGAATAACAAAATATCCTATGGGATCAGAACTTACCAGTTAGAGCAAGTGTTGTCCAACTTATAATTGTTCCGATTACAAATGCAACTGATGCTCCAGTCACAATCATGAGCTGCAGGACAAGTACAAGGAAAAAGATAACAGCATGTTAAAGAACATATAGATTTCTAGCTAGTAGGGAGATGATTTTGTGCAGAGAAAGCTCATAAATTTCCTACCTGATTTAATGTTGTAAGAGCTCCGCGGAGATTTTTGGGCGCGATTTCTGCTATAAATATTGGGACCTGTTCATCCAGATGATGCCAGAGAAACTCTGATTAGATTAAACAGCCTTGTTCAGATATTGCAAAGCATATGAATAGAACTTGGCATTAAAATAAAATAAAATTATATACCACATAGGAGAAAACTCCAATTCCATATCCAGTGAAAAACCTTCCTATGTCAAGGGCCAAAGCTCCCTGCATAAGATTTATAGCAAATACATTCAGCATGTGACCTCTGTTTGACTGAACTTAAGAAAAATATACAAATTCAAGAGTTTAAAATGGTGGAAATATACCTTAGAGAAAAAGATGGCTAGCCATCCTGTAATGCAAAAACTAGCTGACATTCTCATTGCCTATTTCCATACAAATTCAAGAAGTTTAGTGCAAAGTTTAGGACATAGGATATGACCAAGCTTTCATTTGTTTCTTCTTTAACACCAGAAATTAAAATTTATCATACCCCTTTTCGACCGAGAAAATCTGCAATCCGACCACTTGTTATAGCACCCAGCATTGCACCAATTGTTAGTATAGAGCCAAACATGGAGAACTGCCATGTGATTGGAAATCAGTAACAATTTACTTCAATATAATGCAAATTTTTTTAATGACCAAAGAGAACAACAGGGCAAACCTGGGCAAGAGAGAGATTGAGATCTTCCCTGATAGCAGATTGAGTGGGAGCTGAATAGCCCACCTGCCAAAACAAGAACTTAAGCTAAACAAACATTCTTTTTTTTGGGTTATGTTTGTATTTTTCCCCCCTAATCAGAAGAAACACAAACAACAAAAATAACACACTTAGTCTACCAAGAACCTTCTTAAACCAGAAACACAGAGAGCCTGCAACCTGCTCTGACTAAAAACGCAATGTTCATAGAAATTAGAAGAACACTTACACATGATCCAAACTCAAAAGAGCCACAAACAGCAACACAAGTGCTGAGCAAAACCATCAAAATGGATCCACTTTTCTCAGTACTCTTCTCATCACTCCCATATTTATCTTCATAGGAAGCAATTTTCTCCTGCTTAATGACCAGAGGCTGTTCCAAATCCTCAAGGGTGCTATTTTCTCCATTTTCAACATCTCTGAACTGCCCAATTGCCATGTTTTTTTCTCACTACTCTAAAAAAAACTAAAGAATTCAAACAAAAAGAAGGAAAAACAGGAGCAAAAGGACTCTGCTCCTGGTAGGACTCTCCTCTTGGTGGGATGCAATATATGCTTGTGTTCTCAAGTATTTATACACATGTCAAATCTGCATGTAGCTAGATATTTTATGAACAAAAATTTTTATAAAAAAAATAGAAAAAAACAAAAATAAAAAAAAGTGCATCTAGATATTTATGAGTTTGTCTACTAGCAATTGATTAGGAAGAAGGTAGAAGGTTGTATCAGATGGGAAACTGGGTACTGCATGTGAGTTAAAGCTGTCACTGATCTGGTGAAAATGATGAGGTTTTAGCTAAGCATAGCCTAATTGGGACATGTGGAAGCAGACCAAGATGATAAGGCTAGTTAAAGCTAATTTTTGCATGTGATCAAATTTTAAGTCTGGTAAATTATGATTAATTTGGTTTAAATATCATGCATGCTTGCGTGGACCTTACTCAGATCGATTGCTAGGAATTATAAGAAACAAAGAACAATTGGGAGCTTGTGGGCGGCAAGGCACAGTGTTCTTGTTCTGTTGCTGAAGATGAAGCTGGCAAAAGATAATTTATTTTATTTTATAAATAAACTCTGCTGGTTTTTGACTGATTTTTTGTTTTCATATTGGCCAAACTTCAATAATTTAAGGTGGAAGTGTATGGGACAACTGGGGACCTCCTCCATTTGCTGTCAATTATAATGAATAGTCTATCCTAATCAACGATCCTAATCAACGATTGAAAATCGTTCACGATGCGTTTAGACTGAAATATGTTTTAAATTAAATATCCTATGTCACATCATATGGCCTTAATGGGAAAACACCCACAAATATCATGACTCATGTTAGGTTGCTGTTGGTGAATTACATAATCCTTTGAACAAATGAGGGGAGAAAAGGGTAAGCAAAGCATATCTTCATGTTTGCTTTTTTTCTTTTTTCTTTTTAAAGTTGTGTTGGGGCATCATATGAGTAATCATCATTTCAGTTGAAAAGGAATACTTGAAATCTCTGTACGAACAAGCGACAAATTCTCTAATTAGCAAACAAATAAAATAAATGAATGAATAAATAACAAAGCCGTTGTGTCATCATGACTCATGCATATACGATCACGTATAAGATTTTGCCATTTTTATATACTATAACATTCAAATATTGCCAAAAAATAATAATTCAAATATTGCTATTTTTTATATGTTATAACATTTAAATACGCACATAATAATAATATGCAAGGAGTATGTAGTTCAAGTGGTTAAGAGCACTTACTCGTATATCTGAAGTTCTAGATTCAATTCTCCCCCTTTCCCAATATCGCTTGTAAAAAAAGTACACATAGTATATGATGATATTATAATTTGTATAAATTAGAAATAAAATATGTTCAAATTATCATTATTGTTATCAATTGAGAACAAAAAAAAATCAATTTTTTTAGGACCTTTCCTATTAAAAGGGACGATAATATACTAAACTCACACACACTACATGGATACTAAAAAAATCAATTATTAATGGACAATTTCCAACAACAAACAAAATTATTGGACAGTTTCAATTGTTTTGTTATAGACCTCCCTCCATTAAAAACGGATCTACACAATGTAATAGGAACATCAGAGGGTGACATGGTATAGCCAAGCGGTTATACTCTTTACACAAGACACTGTGATCTTTTTCTATAAAAAATTGTTTTTCTCCGATTTTTGTTTATTGATAAGGGTAATTTAGAGCCTTATCCATTACTATTAGGCCATTATATGAGTCTCTATTGTCCCCTTTCGAGTTTTTACTTTTCCGGAGCTATTACCAGTATAAAGAATTTAGCATTTTCACATTTAATACTCGTATTGTACACGTACGTACGTATTTTTCATGTTTAATAATACACTTTTTTATTACAAAATTTTCAATTATTCACACAAAAATCGGGTATTATACACATAATTTTCGCATATTATTGAATAAAAATAATATATATTAAATAAATTAAATAAATCATATTAAAATTTTATATAGTGCCCAAACTTATCAGTTGTAATTTGCCAAAATATTTCCGAATAAAACACGTACGTATTTTATTCATATTTTTCCCATTCCGTATTTTACTAACTCAAAGAATGTGAAAGGCTAAGATTATTTCTTACTTGTTGTAACAAAAAAAGATGGTGATTTTCCAAACTCTTTGCCAACCAGAACAACAATTTCAAACATAGATTTATGGGTATAGTAGTAAGCAAGGTAGTAGTATTCTTCATGTAAAGTGTTGTTTGAAATGTGAAGCAATTACCAAGAACACTCCAACTCAGCATGCAATTCTCTACAATAAATCATGCGTGCATTAACAAAATTTAGTTGCATTTGAGAGAACGAGGTAGACCAAAGTCAAACATTCCCACAAAAATAGAAGAAGAAAAAATTGAACTCTCAAATTGATTTAGTGTGAAATTCTCTCTCTTCAATATTTGCTTTGGAGAGGTCAAAACTAGCAAATTAATCTATATATATAAAGCAAAAAGCAGAGAATGGTGAAACATTCAAAATACCAAAAAATTCCCTTGGTTAATGCAAACATTAAGAATTGAAATTATTAATTAAATGAGGATAATATGGTAAATTCACACTTTTTCATATTAAAATTTTTTAAAATTAAAAGAAAAATCAGATAATGGATCCTTTTTTTATGGAACATAACTACCCATTATCTTTTTTAATTTTAAAATAACTTTTTTTTTATTTTTAAAAAAGGCCTCTCGCAGGCGCGGAAGCACATGCAGAGAGGCTAGTATCTATAAAGTATAAATTAGTAAACTTCTTAATCCGACTTGATTGATAAACTCAAAGGATAAGGACTTTGCATAAAGTTTCAGGAAACAAATGTGTAGTCTGGCCGAAAAAAGAAAGTACTAGCTGGGGAACTGCTCTTAAATGAGTATGTCGATAACCTTACCTGCAGAACACCAGCAGCAGCTAAAATCTGCTGCCCATGGCAGATGGATGCAACTGGTTTCCCAGCTTCCACGATTTGCTTCACTATTTCAATAACTTTCTCATCCAATGCCAAATATTCTGGAGCTCGACCTCCAGGGATTACAAGAGCATCGTAACTTGAGACATCAATAGTATCAAAATCAGCTGTTAAAGTGAAAATGTGGCCTGGCTTCTCACTGTAGGTTTGATCACCTTCAAAATCATGGACAGAAGTTGTGCAGATATCACTAGCTTTTTTCTTGGGGCAAACTCCATCAACATGGCATCCTAGAGCTTAAGGGATTGAAAAGGCACAGTTATCTCATAATCTTCCATGAAATCCTACAAATATTGAGGGAGAGAAAGTGAATGATGCTCAGTAACTGTATGAGAATTAGTTCATTAACAAACGACAAGCCCCTTTAAGGGGTTACACTAAATTAAAACAAGCAGCCAATCTTGGTTTATCAGCAATCTTATCACTGTTGTTTGATCCAAAACAAGAAGTAAAAGAATATTTTGATGTAGGATAGCTTAAATAATCAGCCTACAACTGTTTATATGGTGGGCTTTAAGGTTTGTCAACTTGTATTTTTTGACATGTGGCGTAGCAGGCGCTAGGCGCCAGGCAGGTCCTCTATTTTTCTTTATAAATAGTATAGCCGGGCGGCTATAATCGGGGTTTTTATATTTTGTTGACACGTGGCGAAATGGGCGCTAGGCGCTAGGCGCTAGGCGGGTGGTCTTTTTTTTATTATAAATCGTATAGCCGGGCGGCTATACTCAGTGTTTTTTTAATAAAAATCGTTTAGCCGTGCGGCTATCCTATTTTTTGACACGTGGCCAAACTGCGCAAGCGCCAGAGGGTCCTTTTTTAACAAATAGTATAGCCGCACGGCTATACTCGGATTTTTTAATAATAAAAATGGTATAGTCGCGTGGCTATACACATGGCGAAATGGGCGCTAGCAGCTAGGCGGGTGCCTTTTTTTTTTTTTTAATAAATAGTATAGCCGCCTCGGTGTTATTTTTTTTTAACAGAAAAGACTCAGGTCCTTTTTTAAAATTAAAAAAAAACATTTTTCCCCAATTTTTGTTTATCGATAAGGATAGTTTAGAGCCTTATCCATTACTAGCCCATTATGCAAGTCTCTATTGTCCCCTTTTGAGTTTTTACTTTTCCATAGCTATTACATGTATAAATAATTTAGTATTTTCATGTTTAATAAAAATGCAGGATGGTGATTTTGCAAACTCTTTGCCAACCAGAACAACAATTACAAACAAATATTTTTTATTACTCAGGGCTTTTATACTATTTTTGACATGTGGCGAAATGGGCGGGTCCTTTTTTTTTATATAAATAGTATGGCCGTGCGGTCATACTTAGATTTTTTAATAATAAAAATAGTATAGCGGGGCGGCTATACTACGGTTTTTATTATAAATAAAATAGTATTACTGTTTACTAGGATCGTTTTTTAATAAATATTTTTTATAAATAGTATAGCTAACCGGCAATACTCTTCACATAAGACACTGTGATTTTTTAAAAAATTAAAAAAAAAAACTGTTTTCCCCCGATTTTAGTTTATCGATAAGGGTAGTTTAGAGCCTTATCCATTAATATTAGGCCATTACCCGTATAAAGAATTTAGCATTTTCACATTTAATACTCGTATTATACACATATACACGTATTTTTCATGTTTAATACACTTTTTTTTACAAAATTTTCAATTATACACATAATTTTTGCATATTATTGAATAAAAATAATATATATTTAAAATTTTAAATAAATCATTTTCAAATATTATATAGTGGCCAAACTTATCAGTTGTAATTTGCCAAAATATTGCCGAATAAAAACGTACGTATTTTATTCATATTCCGCATTTTACTAACTCAAAGAATGTGAGAGGCTAAGATTATTTCTTACTTGTTGTAACAAAAATACAAGATGGTGATTTTGCAAACTCTTTGCCAACCAAAACAACAATTTCAAACAAAGATTTATGGGTATAGTAGTAAGCGTGTGGTAGTATTCTTCATGTAAAGTGTTATTTGAAATGTGAAGCAATTGCCAAGAACACTCCAACACAGCATGTAATTCTCTACAACAAATAATGTGGGCAGTAACAAAATTTAGTAGAACTCGAGAGAACAAGGTAGACTAAAGGCAAATATTCCCACACACACACCAAAAAAAAAAACTCTCAAATTGATTTATTGTGAAATTTCTCTCCCTTCAATATCTGCTTTGGTGATGTCAAAACTAGCAACTTAATATATATACTAGCCTCTCTGTGCCTGTGAGAGGCTTTTTTTAAAAAAAAAATTAAATTTATTTTAGAATTAAAAAAAGATAATGGTTAGTTGTGTTCCATAAAAATAGGATCCATTATCTTATTTTTCTTTTAATTTTAATTTTTTTAATTTAAAAAATGTGAATTTACCATATTATCCTCATTTAATTAATAATTTCAATTCTTTATAAAGCAAAAGGCAGGGAATTGTGAAACATTCAAAATACCACAAAATGCCCTTGGTTAATGCAAACATTAAGAATTGAAATTATTAATTAAATGAGGATAATATGGTAAATTCACACTTTTTCATATTTAAAAAAAATTAAAATTAAAAGAAAAATCAGATAATGGATCCTATTTTTATGGAACACAACTACCCATTATCTTTTTTAATTCTAAAATAAAATAAAATTTTTTTTTAAAAGCCTCTCGCAGGCGTGGAAGCACGTGAGGAGAGGCTAGTATTTATAAAGCATAAACTAATGCAACTATTACTTTTAATGTTTATTTTTAATAAACAGTATAGCCGGGCGGCTATACTCCTATTAAATATAAATACGTGTCAGCGAATTAGTGGCAACATGGAAGCAGCTCCATGTACCTGATCGAACTCGAAAACAAACGAAAGAGTCGCACTCTCGGACTCGCCTCAGCTCTCTCAGTCGATCGAACCCACTGTCACTGTAAATCCTAATTTAGGGTTTTTATGGGTGCAGATCCATTGTCATTGTAAACCCTAATCTCTTCAAGACTGAGAGTGAGTATTTGATCAATGGCGTCGCAATCGGATCACAAGGCCGCGATAATTGACGGAAAAGCCATAGCCCAGACCATCCGAAACGAAATCGCCGAGGAAGTCCGCCATATCTCCCAGAAATATGGCAAGGTTTGCTTTTTTGCTCTATTTATCTGAATTAATTTTTGTAATTATTTATTTAGTGAATAAATTTTGACAATGCAATTATTCAATTATGCAATCAATCAATGGTTTAGGTTCCGGGACTGGCAGTAGTGATTGTAGGGAACAGGAAGGACTCTCAGAGCTATGTGAGCATGAAGAGAAAGGCTTGTGCTGAGGTTGCCATTAAATCCTTGGACATAGACCTCCTTGAGGATGTGTCCCAAGACGACCTCATTGCCAAAGTTCATGAATTGAATGCCAATCCCGATGTTCATGGTTGGTTTCATGAAAGATGATCACTTTTTCCATTCTAAGTTGTCAAAATATAATTGCAAAATTCTACCAGTTGTTTATGTGCTACATTTTCGTTGTTGATCGTCATGAAAGTAGGTTTTGTTTTGTTGGTAGGTATTCTAGTCCAGCTTCCCTTGCCTAAGCATATTAATGAGGAGAAGGTGTTGAGTGAAATCAGCATCGAGAAGGATGTTGATGGCTTCCATCCTCTCAACATCGGCAAGCTCGCGATGAAAGGCAGAGAACCTCTGTTCCTTCCTTGCACTCCCAAGGCAAGACACTTGAGTTATGTACTCAAACACAGATAGATGCAGACGCACACACACGTATGCTTTTGTTTCTTTGGGTATACTTTGTGCCAAACAAGGGAACCTTGTTATCCAAGAAATACTCATATGGAGCTGTGAGAGGCTTTCATGTGGCAGGTAGCAGTTTTGTTTTATGAGATAATTTTCTCTGCAGGGCTGTCTGGAACTTCTGTCGCGGAGTGGCATAAGCATAAAGGGAAAGAAGGCAGTGGTGGTGGGCAGAAGTAACATAGTCGGATTGCCAGTTTCGTTGCTGCTTTTGAAAGCAGATGCTACAGTTACTGTAGTCCATTCTCATTCTCATGATCCAGAGAGTATCATTCGTGAAGCGGACATTATTATTGCTGCAGCAGGGCAAGCAATGATGGTAGGTAGTTCACAGATTGTTGTTCCTTGATATGCAGTAACATCGTCTTATGACATACCTGTTTTCTCTCGTTTAATATTTGTTTGGCTTTCCATGAAAATTCTAGTACTTAATTTGTTCAAGTTAAAAGTAGTGCTGAAGACCATGGTAATTTGTTCACCCATAAATACTAGCACATAACACTAAGATCCCACATACGAACTGCTCCATATTTTTCAGTAAACACAACTTGTACATAGTTAAATACTTCAAACACCTTAAGATATGCTTGAACAAGAAAACTTAAATGCAACTAATAAGAGAATAGGTATACTTGGTTGTTTCCTCCCATATATTCATCCCAGGTGAAGGAAAAAGGAAATTCTTCGGCCTTGGTACTTCCATCATTTTTACTTGGAAGTTATAAGACAATGGCTTTGATGCTTTATAAGCAGTGGTCTGGTGTGTATAAAATAGCCCTCTTCACTAAGTTGTATCATTGCTTATATGAAATGACTGCCATCTGTTAGTGGAGCAAACATCGTTTCTGTGTGTCGTATAATACATTCCTTGTCTTGGTTGGACGCTGTGGGACGTAGGGTTTATGTTTCAAATTGATGAAATCTATCTGAAATTTGTTAATCATTTTTCAGATCAAGGGGAGTTGGATAAAACCAGGTGCTGCAGTCATTGATGTCGGCACAAATGCTATAGACGACTCAAGTAGAAAATCAGGCTATAGATTGGTTGGAGATGTCGATTTCCAGGAAGCATGTAAGGTTGCTGGATGGGTAACTCCTGTTCCTGGAGGCGTGGGCCCAATGACTGTTGCAATGTTACTCAAGAATACTTTGGATGGTGCTAAGCGTGTTATTGCAAAATAAAAGCTGTTGCTATTCCAGCCAAGTGGGCCTAATTTAGAATTTAGAATTTGAAGATGTACTAGAAGTTTTATTTTTATTTGTATTTTTACCCCTCAACAGAATATCAATAAAGAAAGAGTGCTGCTAAATGAACCCTAAAATTAACTGAGTACACCCTATGATCTAAGTGCACCCTAATATTTAAATTAAAATGTAAAATTAACTAAGTACACTCTATTTTACTACCAAAAATACCCATAGTACACCCTAATACACTCTATCTTGCCAAAAAAATAAAAACCAACAACATTCATCGATCTCCCTATGATCCCTTTTTCTCCATGCTTTGATTCTCAAAAAATTTAACTGTACAATCTGGACAATATTGTTCTTTTTGATATATCCTAAATCTAACTAATGATACAAAAACGTTCTCATAATTTTTTATTTATTTAATGAATCCAATATCTAAAACCAAAAAACAACTCTGATTGCCTTCTTAGTCAGGGGTTGACAAGGTTAGGCTATCTGTAGTCTCTGTCTTTTTTTCAATGAAATCTTTGATTCATGACCACCCAAAAAAAAAAAAAAACTGATTGCCTTGCTTGCTGATATAAGCCCCAATATGATTGGTGTGGCTACTTTTGAGGAGGGAAATTGGAGAAAACAAGTTTTTACAAGGAGCTTCAAATATTTTAGGGAATTTTCTGAATTGAAAGATGAGAAAAATGAAAAAATTATAAGTTTGGAGAAGAAGAGTGATTGAAAGGAGAAGAGGCTCTGCTAGGCTTGGGTTTGAGAGATAAAAGAGTTCGGCTGTCCAAATGCTAAGATGGAGAAGAAGAGAAGTGTAGGGAAAAATATGTGGTGTCATGTTTTAGATGGTTTTTAAAAAGTGCTGCTAAACGAACCCTAAAATTAACTGAGTACACACTATGATCTAAGTACACCCTAAAAATATGTGGTGTCATGTTTCACAATTCAATATATCCTTTTTAGTCATTTTATATTAGGGTAAATTAGTAATCCAAAAAATACTTTGATAGTAGGGTGTACTTAGTTAATTTTAGGGTTCGTTTAGCAGCACTCTAAAGAAAAAGGTTTTGCTTGTGTGGATTGACAATCAAATGGGGTGGAATTCGTTGTCAATTAGTGGATAACCTACCTTAAGTTGCTAACTATTTTGTGCTAAATTAAGATATATCATGTGGCCTTTGATTTGAAAACACGACAAATATCATGAGCCATGACTCATGCTATGGATAAATAAGGGGAGAAAAGGGTAAGCTACCTTCATGTTTTTGTTTTTGGGTTTTTTGGGGTATTGGGTTTGTTATATCTTCATCTTTTCTGTTGCAGTTTGGGCAGATGAGCAGCATCGCATCAGTTGAAAGGAATACTTTGAAATCTTTAGAGGATAAAATAAATGAATAAATAACAAGCACAACAAGCGTTTGCTTAACTTGCATCATGCGTACACTTCAACATTCGAACGTGCACATAATATATACTGAAATTAGAAAGAAAATATGTTCAAATTATCATTATTATTATTATTATTATCAACTGCGCAAAAAATATTAATTAATGGACAGTTTTGAATTGTTTTAGGGTCTTCATAAGAAAAAAAATCCAAAAACAAAAGCAGCATGAAACCCCATATTCCATAACGTTTAGAAGGAATTCGATCAGAAAACCAGGCCTCTTTTATTACTTAAGCACAACACCAAATCTATATCTAAACATTACAACAATATAATACACAATGCAACTGGAACATCAGCCGCCGCTGATATTGCATTACCAAAATTAAAATTAAAATTCGAGCAGCTTCATTTTCTTATAAAATAAAAATAAAAATTACTATCTCAAAGGCCGTAGGCAAACATAGTCCAGAAAATGTGACTCAACAGAGGCAATACGCAGAATTTATGCTTCGAGCAAGAACAGCACCCGAAAACAGAATGAGACTTAACAGAGGCAGTACTCAGAATTTATGCTTGCAGCAAGAACAGCTCGGTGACGAAAAACTTTTTGGCGGCTTGTCTTAATCTAATATTAGAAAGTAGTGCACAACGGAGATACATAATACATACATATATATATACAGATTTAAGGGATTGAGGAATACATTCTAAGGAGAAAAAAACAAAACTAAAACATCTAAAAGTTGTCAAATAAACATCTGCGCATTGTTACTGCAAATTCACCAACCTTGTGAGGATGAAAGAGGACTGCACAAAATCCTAAACAGATAGCTGCAGCACAAATTACATAAAGTGCAGGGCGAAATCTCAAGAACCCCCCACTAGAGCGGGACATTAAGACCTCCCCAGAAGTGTAACAGTTAGCCACTCTTGGCCATTTCTTGATCAGGTTAGCTTTCATGACTGCTTTTTTACTCAAGAGTGGAACAGTTTCACTTCTCTCATGAGAAGTTGAACCCACCATCACATCCACCCTACCATCCACAGTTATCTCCGTATCCTGCATAGTATTACATAACAATTAACAGAACAAAACTTGTATCAGTTTATCAAATAAGAGTACAGAAAATAACAAGTATGTAAATTATGTACAATTAGTGACCGCCCTACCCTCAATTGGATATCTCTTGCTAGCTATAAGAAGTACGAAAACATTTTACTGATAAAAATGTGATGGTGAATAACACAACTAGTTATAAGATCTTAGATGGCCAAAATAGAACTGTAGATTTCAATTTAGCAAAAGGGAGGAAAAAACAAGTTGTCATGCACTTAACCACAACGTAGCCAAACAGTTAGAATCAAAAAAATCCTTCACTAGTTGACTGTAGAAGTAGTATTTCAGATCCCAAAGTGATAGGAAAAGAAAGCAGGGCAGCCTCTAAGAAAAATCAGTAGGGCAATAACAACTAATGAAATGACATGCAAGCAACAAGTTTGAACTCAAATTTTTTTGGACAAAAATAAAAGAAAAGAAAATCCCTGTCAGAAATAAAAACAGTTAAATTACCAGGAAGGCAATGCCTTACCACAATATTTTCTTCTTAAAATGTTGGAATTCGAACTACCAGACTACCAGATGAGAAGAAATGTTAAATTGCTAATGAGTAAAATGTATATGAAACCAAAGCTAACTTAAAAGAAGAAGAAATAATCACCATACCAAAATTGAATGAAGTTCTCACCTGACATTGTAACGGAACAACCAAATTTCCAACATTCTGAAAGCAGCTTTGACTTTGAGAAACAATATCCTCTTTTTGCACCAATCTTCCAGACAATGGTACTAAAACCCCAGAGTTGTCAATTTTTTGACGATCACGGGCATAATCCATGTAATTCTTTAAGAGCCTCATGTCAGCATCACTGGTGCCATCATTTGCACTGTGTAACTCCATGTTATCCATCAGAGTCTTCAAATTTTGTGAAACTTTCTCCAATATGGTTGTTGACTTAATGGATATCAAAAAGTTCAATAAATAGTTGAATCTTTGGATCTGTGAAACAGTCATGATCCGTTGAAAATTTTCTGATGAGGGCTTTTTAAGTAACCATGCTATATCTAAAATAACTTCAGAAAATGCTGTGTGTCTCAGGGAAGATGCTTCACAAGAGTCTGACAGAGAACCACTAGAAGAAAAGCGTGATCCTTGCAAAGAGAAAGATTCTTCATATCTCTTCTGAATAGTATTCATTTCTGCACAAACCTCCTTGTCCGCAATGAGTATGGGTAGAAAGTTCGATAAGCCAGATTCATTCTCAATCTGCAATATAGATTCATCCAAAGATAAATTATGAGGCAAAGAAAATCCTGGCAAGTTAAAAACCAAGTACCATGCTTTAAAATGCTTTTGTAACTATGATTCTGTCTCCATGTGAACCTCAAAATTTATCTATATGAATCCTACTATTTTCCATATACCTATCGCAGATTCCAGTCCACAGATATAGCTTATGGCTAATGTTATCAGCAATAGCTACATAATTGACTACATACCATGTTTCAAGACCAACAATTCTCATCAATGCATTAACCAATCAAAGAAGTTGCATATCAAATTATAAATCGCTGGTCATAAAAGGGTTTACTGCATAGGGAATGTCAAGTGTTTGACACATATCAGTAATCAGCATTGCAGAAACATGGTCAAACACCCATGCAAGCAACAATATGCATATCATAACACTATCTTTACTTTTGTCAGCATGATGGAATACCACAACACTATTATGATCGCTGGAGTCTGGAGATATGATCAGACAAGAATATACACCATAAGGAGGCTAAAGAAAAGAGCCCAGAAAATTTACCTCAATAAATGCAGGACCAAAACGATTTGCTTCAGTCTGAGGGACATGTATCTTGTATAATTGATGGTCTAAGTTAGTAGCAGTGTCACCTTCAATCTGACTAGGAGAAGATTCAGGATAGTAATTATAAGCCAGATACTTTCCAGAGAAGGATACAAGAAACCTGTCACCATAATGATCTTTATTAGGCAACTTACTTGACAATAATTCTGCTCTCTACATACATGGAACAAGTAAACAGAATATTATAGAACATACACCTGACTGCAAAACTTTAAATTAATCAGAATTATTTTATTTGGATACAATCAGAAGAGTAATCAGCATGTGCCATCAGACAACTACAGATCTGCCATAATTGATATACATCTCTGATCAATACATTCTAGCACTTCCAAGATCACACTATCAGTGCTACACTTTTGGACCAACAAAGAACAGTAGCTATTATGTACTAGTGACAAGTCTATGTAGACTGTTGAGAGTGTCACCAAGTAGTTTCCCCTCCCTCCATTATAATCTAGTCTTACAGTTGATAGGAAGTGTCGTGTTCATGAAAAGCTACCTTATCATAATAACACATGATTCAAAACGACAGAACTGAAAGGGGCTGAATCAAAATACAACACAATAAACTACTATCAACAGGTGGAAAACCCTGAAAGGAAGTCCTACCGAAATTTGGGTTGTAATAAATCACTTCCACAGGCAACAAACTCCATGGGCTTGCCTGCCTCAAAATATCTAGGATGAACGTAATGAAGCCTTGGGGCCCGCATCTCAACTTTCCCTTTTATTACAGAAGTCCCATCTGTGCATACCAAAATGAAAAGCAGCACATTAATTACTGAAAATAGATTACCCCAAAAGAAGAAAAAGATACCGACCAGTCCTGCTACCAGGAAACGTGAAAATTAGTCAGAAATTCTACTCGCCCAAAATCTAAGATCAACCAACACAAATTGATGATTCTGACCAACATAATTTCATAAATTTTGTTTAGTTCTGTACATCCATTTACATCTCATGGAAAGATTGCAAACAAGAATTATTCAGAGATCTGTATCTTTTAACAGCAATATGTCAAGATGGATCATCAAATAAACGCAGAGGCCAATTAATTTAAGTCATATTTTACCGCATAATTAATAAAAGAATAGAAATACAACACATCTATGGAGCATCAGATTACCTTTCACAACACGGAAAATCATGTCATTTAGATAAACAAGTATATTGCCTCTCCCAGACAGCATCCTTCCAGGTACAACAACAAAGTCATGTACATATGATACAGGATCTTCAAGTAACTGAGCAAAACCATCACATGATCAAAACCAAAGTTGTTGAACAAAATTTGTAAAGTCAAGGTAAGAGGAAAACTTTGACAAACTGAATATCAATCTTGCAAATAAGATTACCGACATCATTACCTTCATCCACATAAACTTTGGCATTGCAATAAAAACAGTCAAGATAGTACATCCAGGGCGGATATACCCCTCCAACTCAACCGGCATGCTGGCCAACCATTGGAATATCTGTAAACACATTTACCCACATGTTAATCCAAGTCCTGACATATTTCTATTAAAATAATTCTCTCTATATATACTAAACTGTAATAACAATCTTTTAATAATACTTGGTGCCGAAGTCTTCGAGGGAACTCCGCTGGATTCCAATCATAGAGCTTGAATGAGATGCGACCTGTCGGACACTACAAGTATGTATCAAATCAGTACATCTCAATCATATCTCCTCATGTAAAGATCAGTTTTAACCAGGCAGCAAAGACCCACCATAGAAGAGTAGGCACTTTTATCACAATTTGGCGGAGAAAGAGAGTTGTTAGAATCATGTTTTCTTCCATCCACTTGGGTTTCACCAGAAGCTACCAAAGATGCACCACCATCACTATGGACAATCTGGGAATCAGGCAATGAACTGAGGGTAGAAATACGTCCACCTTCAGACTCCGGCAATTCTTCCTTGTCATTTAACTGACTGCTTAACCGTATACTGTCTGTACATTATGCATACAAATTGGATCAGTAGACTCTTTTTCCAGGAAGGAAAAACTACTATACAGCTCATTTTACAAACTGGTTGCCTTAAAACCAACATTGAATACCTTCTCCTGCTCCACCATCACAATTGGTATCTTCAATTTGAATTTCCCTTTGAGATTCCTTTCTAATCCCTCCTTTGGAATTAGTAGGTTTCCTTCGTCGTCTATTATTATGACGCTCTAGTTTTCTTCGACAACTTCGCTTACCTTCATCAAAATCTGATAAGACATGGAACCTGCCAAAGAATTGGAGCACAAGCAGAAACGAAATTACAAAAGCAAAATTAAAATTATTCCAGCACACTCAACAAAAATAATACATGCAGTCCCTCAATAAAACAGAAATGTGACAGTGTTACAACTTCCTCTTCATCCCAGGTCGACGAATCTTCTGGAAAGTACAATGACTCATTACACTAATAATTATTGCCAATCTAAACTCCCTCTGAAAAAGTATTACTTATTGTAACCCGCCAGTCTTCACGACAAAGACAAGCAGTATGGAATCCAAAATGCCTATGGCTTATGAAGAACTTAAAGAAAGAGCCAAACGTAGGCAGTGACCTTATCCTACAGCCAATGACAGCTGCAAGCCATTCAACATCTCCAATGTGCTAAATTGCTAATAGGGGTTGTCTCACTTTTCTCAACATCTATCTTTATGTATAAAAGACCCTTAAAACAAATCAGCCAAACCTTAATATAATTAATATCTAAGTGCAGTATCCTCTGACCCATTAAAAGATATATGTCATCCACAGAAAGAAGAGCACATGTAATTATTCTGTTGCTTCTAAACAGTCCCTTCTCTGCATTTTGGAGAGTTAACAAGTGCAAAGTAACCTTATAGGTAAAAGCATAAAATTGATTGTCATATAAGATTACAATCACAACTCAGGACCTGTGAAGCTAGCTTAATCCAAATTATCCAAAAGCTTCCTGAAAAAAACTTGGGTAATTGCCAATGCTAAGTTGTGAACATACTAACAGCTTTGAAGATTACTAATACGAAACTGCTAAACTATAACTAATGCAAAGATAAAATCACTATCTCTGAAATTGAAAATCAACTTAAAATTGAGCTTACTTGCCACACTGCTGACAATAACGCTTGGTCTCACCGTCAAGAAAGACAGTGCTGGCATTTGCACAGGCAAGGCACACTCTGTGCCTCCGATGGTACCCCTTCAGCTCCTTAATGTCGGCACGACAAGACGGAACCTGACACCGGGCCGTCCCAGGAGGGGCCCGAGCCGTCTTGACCCTCTTCTTTCCATGCCCGGCTTCCTCCTCTTCCAACTCCATCATCCTCTCGTCGATCTCGGGGCACGCGCACGGCACATGACCCGCCAAGAAGTTGGTGCACGCCAGCCTCGGGTCGCGCTTCCTTATTCGACCCGAATTCAAATTCGGATCCTCCGGCGGATCTTCCAGAGCCGGAGCCGGGTCGATCTCGACGGAGCCCCACGAGATCGATAGGTCGTCGTCCACGGTGAAGTCAAGGAGATCTCCCCAGTCCCAGACGGTGGAGGTGTCTTGGTTGGGCAGTGGAGGTTGAATCTCCATCTCTGAAACCCTAGCTTCGTCCAAACGCTGCCGTTGTGATAGCGTTGAAGAAGGAGATGCAGGCCCTTCCATAGTTTTTGTGGTCAAAATCAACTAACCTGCCAGCACACCTAACATCCTTCTTCTTCTTCTAGCTTAGACGTCAAGATTCCCTCCCTCCCTGTCAACAACGCTTAAAAGTACAGTAATACCATTTTTTTTTTTTTTCTTTTTTTGGTTTAGGGTAAATAAAAATAAACAATAGTTTTTACTGTCGCTGTGTGTTTAGAGAGTGACTGTTTTTCAAATATTATTTTTTAAGTTTGAAGTAATAACCCTTTCAATAATTAGTGGATAACCTATTGTCCTCATCAAAAATCTCAAAGTTGTTTCATATGTGAGATTGAAATCACCTCCTCTTTATTGGTTTAGCCGAGCCAAATTGGCTAAAGCAAATATACTCTTCGATTCGAAACACATACAAAAAATACTCATTATCTTCTTCTTATTCAAAAAGTGTTATTTATTAAATAATTGGATTCAGCTCAATGTGCAAGGGCCTTAATTTGCAAGTGAGCGATCTTCAGTTCTAACTATCATAACACAGCAGTGCGTGTGAGAAGATCTTCTATCTCTTGATGGTAATTTTTTTCTCCGTCATTATTAGCAAAGTGTTGAAATTAAATTTTTTAAATAGAACTAATTACGGTTAACCAAGACATGTCGGGGTCTCCAGGATTGCGGGAAGCGTTTTGTTTTTATTTTTTCCCATCTATTTCTGGTTAATAATTTAACATTTTAAATTCCAAAAGTAATAAAAAGAGTGTGGAAAATTCTTACCAAAAAAGAGAGTGCGTGTGGAAATTATGACGACATCTTGGATTGTTCTATCCGACAAGGGACGTGGAAAAGCGAGCGGTTGCCTCACACGCGCGAAGCACGTGCTGAGATTGTGGCGTGTAAAGATGAGAGAGAGAGTGGGCAGGTGAGGCGATGCGTTTGAGGTTGAGTGGTTACCGAATCTGCGGGTGAAGTGGAGAGGACATGCAATGCAACATATTCAACCCTAAACTCTAAAACAATAAAAATAATAATAATAAAAAGATAAGAGGAGGTTGAGCTAACGACCCCACCAATGCAATGATAAAATAAAAGAAAGCATATTCTAATCCAGCTCGCCACGTTGCAAAATCATGTGGTTCCTTTTTGCCTTTTTCTTACCGCTACTTTTCCGATATTTTTTTTGTCTTAACCTTGTCTATTTTTTTGGTTTTCCAGGGTATCCCCGTGCGACTGCAGAGACTAAATCCCTCGAGGTATGGTCAAGCGCAAAGCGGGGACCTCTCCCAACAGAGTCTATTCTATTCACAAGTACCTGGGATCGAACTCAGGACCTCTTGTTTAAAGGATCCAAGCCCCTTCAACTTGGACCAACTCATGTTGGTAACCTTGTCTATTTTTCACAACAACAAAAAAACATACAAAATTATAATGGATATTTTCTTATTTTCTATATTTATTTTTATAGTTTTATAAAATTTAATTAATGATCTTTAGTGTTTGTTTGTTTGTTTATATATGATTCATGACATGTTTGACACTGCTTTTACGTGAAATAGTTTAACTTATAGTGCTTTTTGTTACTAAAAGTGTTTTTATGAAACAATAAACACTTTTAAGGTTAAATTTTTATGCTAAACACTGATAGAAACAAGAGCGAAGCTAAAATTCTATAGAAAATACAAGTATATAAATTACATAAGTATTCACTAATTACATGTTTATAGCTAAATATTTATAATTTAGTCATGTCTAATTTATTTTATATAGAATTTTAACTTAAATTATAAGTTGTTTTATTACAAATTCTATATGTTATATATAATATAATAGAGAAGAGAAGAGATCAAAATCTAAAGGGATTCTAGGCTTAGAAGTGGCTCCCACTAGATAGAAACCTTTTTTTTTTTTTTTTTTGAAAAAATGCTTTTAGTCATTTCACTTATAAAGAACAACAATGGAACTTTTTTTCTTCCTCTCGATAAGAATGATGAATCAAAAGTCAAAAAGGGTGACCTTTTCCTGTGTGGGATACAAGATTGATATATTTATTCAAAAACCCATTTTAAAGATTCCTCTCCCACCATGTTAATTGGTTAATGCCGTGTTAATCAACAATGACGATGCATCAATGTAAACAAGTTGATTATTGATTGTTAATTTAGTGCTTCTGATTATGACGTGTTGTTATTTTTTAATGTATTTTCTTAAGGTCAATAGTGTTATGCATTTCATTATTTTTATGAGGTGGTCTTTCTATATGGTGAGGTCAATCATTTCGGCCGAAAGAGAGAGATATACATATATTTTATTTCTTTTTGGGTATTAATTTTGATATATTTTATTAAATGTGTGGTGGTTCACACAAAGAGTTCTGAGCTCCAAATTTCTCGTATTTGTTATCTTTTAATAATTTATTAATATAAATCTATGATGCATATATTAAAAAATATAAACTCAATTGGATATGACTGTTTTTTGTTTATAGCTCAAATCATGCTACTGCTACATATACCACTACATAGTTAAAATGTCAACCCAATAGTCAACAATTTACAATGTCACCTTATTAGGATAGTTGACATGGCAAACATAGTGGAAAGCCAATTATAGTTGGGTGTAGAACAAGTACTCTTTGATCACTAGATTTACAAGCTCTTAATTCTTTTATTAAACTTTTAAACTCAAAACTCCTAGATTGCAATACTCATTTGTAGGGCTGGAATCTTAACAAGATAAACCAATAAACTCACTTAACCAAGATTGTCGGTTTTGTCGATTTCGGCTGCAGAGAGGAAATGTCAGTTTCGAGTTGATTACCTATACTAACAGACACATTCAAATGTCAGTGTTGGTACTGGGATTTTGGATACCTTCGGTAACAGAATTGAACTAACAAATATTATTTAATATATCCAATTAATATTTTAAATAGATGTAAGATATGAGTAATTTAGATTACAAATCAATTTGAAGGCCCAGATTCACTCTCTCACTCACCTTCTACGATTTCATTGCTCGACTCTCATTTATATCGAACTCATCGCTCTCTTCAACCCTCTCAAAGCCACAATCATTGGTCCATGTTGCCCTATATCTCTCAAAGTTTCAATCGGCACCATTCTCTCAGTCTCAAACAATTGCCCATTGCACCATCAAAGAAATTGACAAGAATACTACTTTGTCCTTGAATTGCTACAAATACGAAACTATAATGGCAAAATTGACGAAATTGAAACTACATGGTCAAAAGTGGTTGAAGTGCCAAACTACAAGGACCAAAAGTGACTTTTGGCCTTTTATTTTTCAAAGTAAAATTAAATGTTTTGAAGAGTCAATGTCAACTTACCAGTTATGAAGAGAGATAAAGAGGTTGCAGGTTGGAGGTGCTCTTAATATTTCCAATCAATTCTTCGTGTACATCAATTACTCTATAGTATATATATTTATTTATTTTTCCAAGAATAGATTTTAAGCTCAAATCTTCTTTTTATATTGATTAAAATAAAATAGAGTAAATCGTCATACACCCCCCCTCCCCGAACAAGAACCATAATTGAACTTAACCCCCGAACTCAAAAGTTAGCCAATTTAACACCCGAATTAATTAAAATGGCCAATTTAGGCATTGCTGTTAAGTTTTGTGAATTTCATCCAATTTTCCGTTAGTTATAGGGGTAAACTTGTAGTTTCGAGTAAAATAAATCAAACAAAAATAAAATAAATAATAAATAATAAGAAAAATGTACGAATCTACCTTCACAAACCCATAAAGCAAGGTGGAAAATAAGAAAGACCCAGATGAGAAAAAGCATAGAAGAAGAAAAGAGAGGACCTTTCTTGGCCAACAGTGTCGCAAATCCGAGCTTTGATGCCATTTCCATCAATATTCAAGGTCCTGGTAGCGAATTCAACCCCAATGTTAGACTTGGTTTTAGGGTAAACATCTCTAACGCGTAAACAAGAAATAAAAGAAACATGTGCCACTGCTAAATTACGATTATTGTGGAGAGCCTGTCGGGTGGTAGCCAGGATGGCGGGGCGGGAAGCGTTTATTAATTTTTTCCTTTTTTTTTGTGACATAATTTTAAAACGGCCTGTGGAAATCTCTAAAAAAAAAACCAGTGTTGAAATCATGACGACATATTGGATTATTCTATCTGACAAGGGGCGTTGAGATTTGGCCGCTTGCCTTCCACGCACGAAACACGTGTAAAGAATAGAGAGAGCGAGCTGGTGAGTTAGATGCGTTTGAGGTTGAGTGGCTACCAAATCTACGGGGTGAATAGGTGAGGACACGTGCACTTCATTCATCTCATCATCAACGGCTTCAACTCAATCGATGATAAAAGATTAGACTTAATAAGAGGAGGTTGAGCTAACGACCCCACCAGTCCAGTACTAAGAAATGCAATGATAAACGAAGCATATTCTACCTTTCTAGGTTGCAATAATCATATGCTCTCTTTTGGCATTTTTTTTATTTTTTATTTTTTATATTTAGGTCCCGTTTGAAAATAAATTCCCATAAATTTTCTTAGAGAGAGGGAAATTGAAGATTCATTTGGTAAAACTGGGAATATATATATATATTAATTATAATTAATGCTTGTCTAGTTTCTCATAAGAGCACTTCCACTAGTTTACCTTTTGCCATGGCAAATGGGGGCTAGGGTAGCTACTATTCACATGAATAGTGGCTGTCCTTGGAAAAGGTTGTGGTGTTTCCACTCATTGCCATGACAACAACTATTCACATGAGATATGATAAGAGAAATTTGTATAGAGTTTTGGTGTGGGAAGTGAAAACTATGACTAAGTATTTATTTTTAAAAAAATATTTGAAATTTTTTGTAGAATTTTTTTTTGCTGATATCATCGCTGACGTTAGCAAACTCAAGCTTGAACTCGAGCTCATCTTGCTTGAGGGTTGGCCTGGTTTCGTGGGCCCCAGCAACTGCCCTTGCTGCTGGAAACGATTTTTTGGCCTAAACCCCCCAGCCCCCCCCCCCTTTCGTGGGCCCCAGCAACTGCCCTTGCTGCTGGAAACGATTTTTTGGATAGTGAGGGGAAAAGATGAAGAAGGCTCCTATTTTTTGAGAAGAAGATGAAGGTCTTTGTGTTTAGTATGCCATTGGTTAATGGAAACATTAAGAATTGAAATGATTCATTAAATGAGGATAATATGGTAAATTCACTCTTTTTTATATTAAAAAAATTTAAAATTTAAAACAAAATCAGATTATGAGTCCTATTTTTATGAAACACAACTATTAATTATCTAAAATTGATTGGGCCAGCTTAATACTAGTACCAATTAAAATTGATTGGGTTCATATCAAAACCAAAACCCCCAAACAAAAAAGGAAAATAAAAGGTTTGGGTTGGGTTGGGCCTTTGGATTTATAATTGGGCAAGCTTACTATTACTAATTATAATCTATAAAAAAAAAAAAAAGAAAAAAAAAAAAGGGTCATTGAAGAGCGCTCATCATTAAGTCGGTATGTGCACCGCACGCTATTCGTCCCTCCAAATCCGAAACTTCGAAACCCACACACACAACTCAAAACAGCAAGCGCTTGCTTTGCTCCTTCGTTTCCTCCTCTCTCACTAGGGGCTAGGGTTAGGGTTAGGGTTTTGCGTGCTTGCTTGGGGTTCAAACCCTAGCTGCAGCAATGGCCAGGTACAGAAGCCGAAGCAGAAGCTACAGCCCTCGTCGACGCAGCCGGACTCCGCCACGTGGACGCAAGCGATACGACGACGACCCTCGTGATCGCTACCGTGAAAGCAGGTCTTACAGAGACCGTCGCTCACCCGCTCCTTCTGGCCTGCTCGTTCGAAATCTTCCTCTCGATGCCAGGTCTCTCTTTCCTTCCCTATGAATGCATTTGTGTGCACATATGTTTATATATATTTTCGTATTTATGTGTATTTTGTTTTGTTTATTCAGGATTAGTTATCTTGTTGGCTATATATGTTTATGTAGTTTATTCTTCAAATGTGGGACTAAATTTGGGTGCTAGTAATGAATTATTGGTTTTGTTTTTGTAATTGTTCATGCTATAATTTTCTATTTATGCGGATGAAATGTGTACAGAGGAGTGAATGTTTCTCTGTGTGTTTGTGTTTGTGTTTTATAATATACACAAATGTTCGTAGTTCTGACACCAGTATTTTATATAACAATAACTAGATTTTACATGAATATAGAAATAATCCTTCAACAAATTGAGTATATTATGATTATGGTGAGTCCTTTTAACCACAAATTACGGATACATCAATTTTTCCACAACTATACCTGTAAGCTTCTTGTTGTTATAATTATCTTTTACAAAATAATTTATGGTTTATCTAAGTTTTTGCAGGCCTGAAGATCTTAGGATCCCATTTGAGCGATATGGCCCAGTGAAGGATGTGTATCTTCCTAAGAATTACTACACTGGGTATGCCCTTTTTTATAGTTATACTGTGGATTATGCTAGAGATGCAGTGCAATTCTTCTTTGGTGTAAAAGTTGAACTCCTTGAATAGATAATTCTTTAAAAGTGGATATAATTCAGACACTTGTACCATATGAGACATGATGCCACTATTAAGTTATTTAATTAAGCTGTGCCTATTTGAATCTACAGGGAGCCACGGGGCTTTGGGTTTGTGAAGTACCGTTATGCGGAGGATGCAGCTGAAGCAAAGCAACAACTGAACCATTCAGTTATTGGTGGACGTGAAATAAGAATTGTGTTTGCTGAGGAGAATAGAAAAACTCCCCAAGAAATGCGTACAACTACTCGCGTAAGGTACACTGCATTTTGCTTCAATACCACCCATCATTTCATATGTCTCCCTAATTGAAATAAGATATTTATTTCATAAATGTTGATTTTTTTTTTCATTTCTAAATTTATCAGCAGTGGTCGACATGGAGGAAGCTCCAGAAGGAGATCTCCACCGAGGTCCCCAAGACGGCAATATCGTTGTCAGTTTGAACTTTCACTTGGCATTTGTTGAATTGCAAACGAGGCTTCTTTTATCTGACATCCTTTATGAAATGATTCTGTTCCCTCTGTTTTTCTGCTAAACTATCATCCTAATTTTTTGGTCACAGCTTACTCGCGGTCACCTTCACCTGTTAGGCGTGACTCAAGGTCTGTACCTTATCTCTAGAAGTTGCCATATGCTATTTTAAAATTTGATCAATAGTTATAGGTTTTCAATGCTAGTTTTCATGGATGAGTAAACAGTGGCTTCTTCATCATATGGCATGCTGTTGGTGTGTGTAGGCAATAGGGAACAAAGAACAAACAAGTCTATTCAGCTTTGTTTTGGAACTTGTATTGCTGAATTTGTTGATGAGGATTCTATATCTCTCCATCTTAATTTTTGCTGAGTTTGAACCATATTTTTTTGTGGTCATTAATGTAGTTTGGTTGAAACCAAAATTAGATATGTATTTGCAGTTTGGTGGTATTTGTGTCTGCGTTTCTTGCTTCCTTCACTAGGTAACGAAAAATATCAATTTTCCGAACTCTACTGTTTTATGTTCACATACCTGTATCTCCTTTGACATACTTTGTAAACTAATTTTATGGTAATTATAGGAGCTTCTTTACTGAAATTGCAGAATGAGAACTCTTTAGGTACAGAGACTTCATCTCTTGCATGCATCGTGTGTCCAATGAATTGTATAATATCAGCTGGTGGCCTTGTTTGTGCAGATATTAAAGTGAAAAAGGAGACTTTAAAGACATCTGGATTAATAAAGTTTAATGTGAAAAGTGATCATAAAAGTGATGGGCAACTTCTTTACCTTTCTACCAAAGCCTCTCCATAAGTCTTATCCATATCCATCATCAACATTCATCTACGAATGGCATTGGGTTTCCTATTCTTATGACTTCGGTTTGTGAGACTTTCTACGACTGACTGAACTGACAAGCTAAAGTTGGTGTTAGAGATGATTGGGATCATACTAATATTTATTTATTTTTCCTTCTTATATTAATGTTAAAGTAAGTTTTTAATAAGAAAATTTGTTAAGTTTGATATCTTGTTTTGCATATACGATCCAGTAAAGAGAGAATATAGAGCTTATAGTTGGCCAAAGAAAGAAATCATCTTCAAAGAAACGAAGCCATCCAAAGTTTTTACCGGTAGAGTATGGTGACATTGTTGAAGGAAAAGATATTATCTGGTATTAGAAAGTTGGGGCAAAGTGAGCTATGAAGTTTCAGATGCTGATCAACCAGTACTAGCCTAACTCTGAGTATTTGGACCAAGTGTTATATTTTTTGTTCAGAACCCTGAAAAGGTTCAGGTAAAGGTCATATTTTGATCAACTAGATTCTGAAGAGGATGTAAGTAGCTATTGTGTTGTCTAAAAACATATAATTAACTTTCAATTGTTGACCTGTCCCAAAATTACTTTGCTTGGGCACTTCTATTAGCTTATGAATAGGGGAAGCTTTTCTCACTTTTTTGGTGAATGGAGATGGTTTTAATTGGTATCTCTTATCCACATAGAACATATCTTATCTTATTCTCTTGTTGCGTTAGCAATAATTTTTTTCAAAAAATAAAATAAGTATATTTGTCATTGAAAGGGACCATGGGGCTAGGGATGATTATCGTTCGCCAGTGCAATCTAGATCAATTTCACGATCTCCTTCACCACGTGATGAAAGAGACTACAGGAGGTCCCCAAGTCCACGGGAGAATGGTCGGAGTCCTCATGATGAAAGAGACTATGCACCCAGCAGATCAAGGAGTCTGAGGGGTAACAGTCGCAGTCCATCAAGGTCTCGTTCACGATCCTACAGGTAGATGCCTCTTCCATTTTGCAGTCATATATTGAATACATAATTTCCAGCCATAATAAGCTTAGCTGTCCAAAGTGGGGCCACTGAGTATGGTCTTAAATTTAGGGCAAATAGTCTCATATTGCATGAGAGAGACTACAAATGGATTTTTGTTCCTTTTTCTTTTTAAAGTTTTTCTTGTATGGAAACAATATTTACCTCCAAATTATTATCTTTTATTTTTGGGTTGATTTTATTCTTATGAATCGGTAAATTAGTTCGATAATTTGTTTGCTGCTGTCAATTACTTGAGCTTTGTGCTAGTCATTAGATGATGGTGAAAGTTTTGCCTTTTCCTTTCTTTTAATGCTGAGTCTGTTTGTTAGACCAATTAAAAATTACTTTCAATTTTGATTCCTATTAGAATGGATGGGTAATGTGCTTGTGTAATGCGGCTGTTGATTAAGGATGTTCTCTTGAATTGACTTGCGGGTGTGATCCTATTTAATTTACATTGCCTAATCAAATAGTTAGGTGATAATTTCTACAATTTTTGATGTGGAGTCATCCTGACATCCTACGATTCTTCATTGGCTAATTGAACTTGTGTTGATGATTTCTACAAAACTTTTTGCTGTGCAGTCCTCGCTGACGCCCGTCACGGGTACACTGCTGTGAATTTGCATCATCTGGTGGTGTTGCTGCTTGAAAGTCTACTATGAGCAATTAGTAGTTAACTGGATGATATGCTTAGTATTCTGGAAGGTCATGGACGTGTTTGGTAAATATGACTTTTGGACCATATCAGTTTGTCTAATGGATTTATACCATCCACATGTTAGTCATGTGGGAAGTGTAATTTTTGAACGAGCTTAATGTGAGTTTTACGGTTGGTTTAGTTGACAATCATCTTTTTCTAGAGTGCAAAGTTCTGCTGGGTAAGAAATTCCATGTGCATAATTTACGATTGAATGCCTGCATGTGTTTTCCCCGTTTTTCCTTCTTGTTTTGTTGTAGTACCCCTACCTTACACTTTGGGTGGTAGTTCTCTTGTTCATTCCACGCCTTACTTGGTTGGGGAATGTTACTAAGAGGTGGCAACTCGCACAAAATCTTTATATTTGCATGTGTTAAATTGTGATTTGTAGGAAGTAGAAATGCCTCCGAGAAATGTCCGGTTTGGCAATTACAATACATGTTTATACCCATAATTCAGCAGCTGTAACTGAGTACCTTTTTGTCTTTGAAGTTCAAAGTGAATCATATAAACCCAACGAAAAAATATGTTGCTTATATTGCACGCACTACCAAGGAGGCAGCGGGTTGAGACTCAACAGAACTACTAATTGAATCAAGCTAAATGACTCAATTACTTCGGGGTTTTATGGTCGAATGACTCAACCTTAAAGTTACGTTTTTCCAAGCAAAAGATGTTCAGGACCAAAAAAAAGAGCCATTTCTGCAATTTGCATAATGAAAGCCCATTATGCCTTTACAATGGATGCAAGGTACAACTCCAACTGCAATAGAAGTAATCAAACATGCTTCAAAAGGCATTTGGGCATACAAATAGGAAAATAGCTCAGATCTAAAGCCAAGATGAATTCAAATTGTACGCAACAATATCTGATCATTGCAAGCTGCCCATCTTATTGTGATCATGGTGGGATAAAAGGGCATGCATGTCCTCATGCCAATGGGCATTTTTTCTCGAATTCGTCTTGCTCTTTGCGACATAATTCAAATTCATTGGTATTGTAATACATGCATCCAACATAAGCATCCATCTCTTTCGTGCACCTCTGATGAAGATCTTTCAACCTGCAGGAAGAAATGCCATGTTTAGAAGGGTAACAAGGAATATGACTTTCTTCTCACCCCTTCAAAAATAGCATACCTCTCTGTGTATGTGTGTGTACATCAGCATGTTTGATGAGAGAACCAAAACTGATTCAAATTTCTCAATGAATTAGGTGGAAAAGTTGATGAATTGGTTACCAATCTAATTGTTGGTCAAGGTTTCATAGACATCATGCAATTAACTGGATGATTAAATCACAAAAAATTCCAAATCTGACTTGGTGCAGATACAAAGATGCATATTTCAATAAGTTGTGAGAGGAGAACGAAAAGAGAATCGTGATACTTGAAAATTGGTCCACTCAAAGGCTGTTAGTGAGACTCTATATAATATCTTAGGCCTCGTTTGTTTGGGAGGACTAGATTGGACCAAACTAGACTAGCAAAATGCCTACATTTCATGTGCAATCAAAGGCATAATATGAATATTGTTGTCTAACTTGGAGGATGAATGAGGCCTATTCATAAGAGGTTGATGACTAAAACTTATCCCTAATAATCCCACCAATTTCAAGGGGATTGGGGGGGATAAATTTTAGTCATCAACCTCTTAGTCCCCATTCTTCCTCCAAGTTAGGTAACATATCCATATTATGCCTTCAATGCACATGAAATGTAGGCATTTTTCTAGTCTAGTCTAGTCCTCCATAACAAACAAGCCCTTATAGTACTAAGCAATAGTCTTAGGATGTCTGATACATACAGAAGACCAGTGGGATTTTCCTTATTCATGTTTGGGGAAATACTCACCTGAACTTGAAGTCAATGGTACTACGGTTTTTTCCATTTTTGCCTGGAACCTATTAATTGGGTTTAGGCTTTTCTACTGGTTCTAGGCCATTGAATAAGTCGTGCAAGTTGCTAATATGTAGAGAATGACAACCTCGTGATGTCTACAGATATCACCGAGCAATGAACAAATGTTAATTGGAAAGAAATAAATATAGGTTCCAGAATGTAAAAGAAAACCAACTAAGCCATTCACCAAAAGGATACTATAATGTCATAAAATCCAGTTTCAATCTAATATCTGGGTAGGGTTGAATACTTCATAATAGAAACAATAGAGGACAATATACAACATTGTCATTCACCATCAGTGTTCTTTGCTGAAGTGGTTTTTTACCTCTAAACCTGGAGTAAGGTCACAATTAACAAGGTTTTGAACAAGGATTCTGAAATCTGCTGCCAATGAACTTTACGAAGTTGATACAACAAAAAGAAAGGCTAGTGATAGCCTCCTAGTAAGTAACACCTAGATTTAGGGTCTCAAAATTTATGGCATTTAGCACAAGTTCTAAAATCTAGGTACCAATAAGCAAGGTATGAATTGAGTATAATAAAGAATGGGGGATGTGTTTACATGTGCTAGACTCAGGTGTAAAATTAACAAATGAAGAGCATGAACATGTAAGCACAAATCGTGGCATAGCTTCAAATACAGAAGCAGTCAGCTAGATCTCATAAATTGTGGCATAGCTCTAAATATTTGCCTCGATAGACGGTCATGCGATGGTATAAAGTATAAACATAGATGCGCACACATTTAACATTTCCATTGCAATAACACAAGTTTGAGAATTCTCTACAACCCAGAACCCACATTCAGCTCATTGGAGCAACCAAAGTCCCAAATCAGAAAAACCACAACACAAAAACGTTTAAATTCCAAAAGGGTCGACATAAAACCGAAGCATAAGAATCTCAGGGAAATAAAAAAGGAAGCGAATTTGAATTGGCTTACAGGCTAAGAACGCATCGAGTGACTTGGCGACCCTTGTCGAGACACTTCTCAGGGTTCGGGTCTTTCTTCTTGCACTTGAGAAAAGCCACGTTCTCGGCTTGGCACTGGAACTGAATGTGCTTCGACGCCGCCGTCAGAACTGCCGATGTTGGGATCGGATCTCCTGCTGCGTCCACTGCGCTGGCCATCTTCAGTTCCTCCGATCGATTCTGATAAAATTAAGAAAAAATATCGAAAACTGGAAGTAAAAAACGTTAATTTCGAGAAATTGAATTGAGAAAGAAAGTGTAGAATTGGTAAAGTCCGTACCTTTCTTCTCTTTACTATCGGTTTCTCTGGTTCAATGAGTTTCCTCAGCTGAGTGAGAGAAGGGGGGAGAGGAAGTGAGTGTGTTAGGTTATGGTGATAACAGCTAGCTTCGCTGACTCAGGAGTTGGAGGACCAAAAACAAAAAGGTAAAGGGTATTTCAGTCCTTTGACACAAATGGTGTCCATTAAAACGGCCGCGGTTCGTTTTGGTTAGGGCTCTTTTCTTCTCACAACTCTCTGCATCATACTCTCTATTTCGGCCTCCTCCTCTCTGACAACTACAAAGGTTTGAACAGTAAGTACTCAATTCTCTTAACCATTTCTAACGAAAAGATTTCCATTATCTGCCTATTTGTTGCTGTTGCTGTTGCTGTTGTTGTTATTTTACTTGTTTGTTTGTTTTGAACTGGGAATGGTTGGAGGTTTGTAATAATGGAGATGGATTATGGATAGATGGAAAGGTTTAGATTCCTTTTTTTTTTTGGTTTTCAATGAAAATATCTTATATTTAGAGCAAATATGATATGGGTTTGCTTTTTTGTATCAGGCTTGTTGAAGATGTTAATATGCACATGTAGATAATATATGGATTTTAAGTGGGTTTTCAAAGTTTTTGTTCTTCTCAGTTGCAAAGAGCTTTCTTGATTGATTCTATACCTATGTGGCCTCCCTTAAGAATATCATTTTTAGGGCACAAATTTACACCTACAAGTATGGTGGCCCTGTGAGTTGTGATGGGTTTTCTGTACTAGGATTACTTACTCTCATTATAAGTTGTTCTGAAATCTTGAAATGGATTTCTATTACAGATGGTTGTTGTTCATCATCTTGACTATTTTTTCCTTTCTGTTTGGGGCAATATTGAAGGTCAATGTGAAGACCAATACCTATTTAGTGATTTTCATGTTTCCGGCAGATGCACATCTTTAGTTTAACACATATTTATCTGCCCACCCTTATTGTGTAGTGAAACATGTGTTTTTCTGTTACTTTTGATTGGTTCTCTCTTTCTCTTGCTTGAATTAAGGAATGGGTGACAAAAAGAAGAAGGCTACTGTTTTCATCCGACTTGTCTCAGCTGCTGGCACCGGATTTTTCTATGTCAAGAGGAAGCCTACTAAGGTGACAGAGAAGCTTGAGTTCCGAAAATTTGACCCTCGGGTAAATCGTCACGTTCTATTTACAGAGGCAAAAATGAAATGAGCAACCTGCCTGTCCAATATAGATGATTTCATTGCCCCACCTTGTTTTTCTTTCTGTTGTAGACACTTTGTTTTAAGGTAGGGACCTAACTCCTAAGAATATGCAGTCGTTGTTGGTGGTGTCTATTTTATCTTGATGAAAGTTCGTGCTTTCTCTATCTGAAGTATAATAAGTTCAAATTTTGTTTGGCCATTCAACTAGTCTTATGCTGTTCCAAAACAATGGTTGATTGAAATGTTGAGGAGCTTTTATTAAGAGTTAATACGATGTGGTTTCTTTTTTGGCCTATTTCAGACCTAAGTTGCTAGTTGTTTGAATTTGAGTTGTCTTCTGGGTCTCAAGGTATTTGCTTCTGGGCTCTCCAGTCTTCGGAGTTTTTCTTTTTTTTCTGCCAGACTTAAGTGTTGGAGCTTCATGTTCATCAACCGAAGTTGATTAGGTTTGGGTGAAAAAAAAAAGTTAGCTAAAACTTGGAAAATTTGATTTGGGTGAAATCGTGATGGGTTGTTTTAACGAATGGGCCCTCAATTGATAATGTCATTTTGTTATCTTCCCAATTGGCAAATGTGGGATCTTAATAACTATGCCCCTTCCAATTTGTGGAAAATTCTAAACTGAAAAGTACTCTTGAATCTGATAATTTTTCTCTCTTATTGCTCTAGGAATGGTAGAAGTTGAAGCCTTTTTTCAACAAACAATTTCCCCCCCTTTTTTTTAATGAATTTTGCAGGCTAAGTATATAATGGTAACAAATAGCAATGTGTTGCAAATTATTATAATAATATAGTTTCATCAAGGCGTAAGCGGATGTGGTTTAACCTTAGTCAAAGCAATGAGCTCGCACCCTTGCACTCGAGTTTGAATTCACCTCTCCATGAATTCACTTATATATATAGAAGCAGCCAAAACAGCATTTTTGATACCTTCCTGTCTACATCCAATGAATGAGTTTGTTAGGATTACCACTGCTAGGCTTGTACTGGTGTAGTTTATCTTTTTTGATTTTTCTTGGGCTTCGGCCCTCCTTGTAACCCAACAAAAAACAAAAAAAAATAAAAATTCCCATTGAAGGCATTAAACAGGGACGTTCATATTCCTACCTTAAATTCAATATGTTAAAGAATATATCTATAATATAACAGTATTTTTCACAAGTTCGTTGTGACTAAACAACATTCACGTAACAATTGAGTTTAGAATTAATCTATAATATCACGGTATTTTCTACAAATTTGTTGCAACTGACCTTAACGTTCATCTTTAATATAATAGTATTACACAAATTTTCTTATTAGATTGCTGTTGGGGACAAGTAATGGACAATTTTTCTTTTCAAGATTGTAATATATTAGTATAAAATTATTAAATTAAAATGGATGACGTTGCAAAATAAATGCGACTGCCACGTCAGTGAGTGACCACCATTTGGAAAATGTTTTTTTGTGTATTGCTGTATTCGTATCTATCATCAACCTATCTTTCTGTGATTTCTAGTGACGTGGCCCAATGAATGAGCACATGCACACTTTGATCCAAAAGCATTGGTGCTGGTAAAAACAATTTACAGGTACGAACATGAAAAGTAAACAAGTTGAAGCTGTTTAGACCATTTTTGGTCTTTGAATGCTCTTACTTTCCATCGACTCTTAGACACTATTTCACCATCAGCCACACATCATTCACAGTAACGCGCATTTCAGTCCTCTCTCTCTCTCTCTCTCTCTCTAGCTCTCTCTCTATTTATTTATTCAATTCCCCACTGACACTACCACCATTTTCACCCAGCACTTCCTCGCAGTGGGAAAACTGTCAGGCCTTAATTTCTTAATAACCCTTTTCTGGGTTCTTCTTCATTTCACTTCTAATTACAATTTTGAAGTTGTTTAGCTCTCCTTGAAGTTCTTCTACATGCAATGGCTCTTTGTACATTCTCATTTCCTGCACATATCAACCGGCCAACAACACATTCAGATGCTCAGAAATCCACCTCTTTGTTTTCCCATTTCTCTTGGGGAACAGTTCTGCCATGCCAATCTCAGCACAAGCTCAATCAGGTTAGAAAGTCTGCATCTTTCTTGTAGAATTTAAGAAGAGGAACTCATCGCATGGCTGAAATGATTTAAGGAGGAACTGGGTTTTGTTTCATAATTCAGCACCTCTGAAAAACTGAACAGGACAAAAGTTTTTGCTGAAAGATAAGGGCTTTTTTGTTCGCATTTGGAACACACAGGTCAGGAGGAAAAGGCCAGCTGGGATTTGTGCATCACTGTCAGAGAGTGGGGAGTATCACTCACAGAGACCACCCACTCCTCTCTTGGACACCATAAACTATCCAATTCACATGAAAAATCTTTCTGTCAAGGTACATATCTGAAGGCCTATTACTAACTGGTACTTTTTTTGAATATCTTTTTTAATTTTTATATCAGGAAGAGCTTCAAATCTTTGTATAGCTTTAATTTGATCTTTTTTCTTATGCTGATTGTGAATTCAGGAGCTTAAACAACTAGCAGATGAGCTGAGGTCTGATGTCATCTTCAATGTTTCTAAAACTGGAGGTCACCTGGGCTCAAGCCTTGGTGTTGTGGAGCTCACTGTGGCTCTTCATTATGTCTTCAATGCTCCTCAAGATAGGATCTTATGGGATGTTGGCCATCAGGTTTCAATTGGTTCCTCAAGCTTGCAAACATAGAAAAATATTGATACCACGAATTTTCCATATCTGATTGTAAGTTTTTGTTTTGATTTATGTAGTCTTACCCACACAAAATCTTGACCGGGAGGAGAGATAAGATGCACACTATGAGGCAGACAGATGGGTTAGCTGGCTTCACTAAGCGCTCTGAGAGTGAATATGATTGCTTTGGCACTGGTCACAGTTCTACCACTATCTCAGCAGGCTTGGGTAATTTCTTCTTCTGCACCATTTTGAAAGCTTTTTTGATCTTAACAGTATTCTTGTTTTGTTTATAAAATGATTTTATGATTAGAATCTACAATTATGGTCTGAGCTAAAAGATTTCCATTTAACATCTTTCCTTATCTTATTGAAGACAGTTTCTTATAGAACTAATTAAAAACCTGTTTAAGAAAAATTCTATTATTGTGTAAATGAAAGAAATCAGCTTCCTTTGACAATATTTTTGTGTAACTGTTTGTGGGATGCCTGATGATACACTTGCATCTTATGTTATGGAAAATGTTTATTATATTATCAGTCATACAATCACATTGGCCTTTTCTATATATGAATGATCCAATTGACTTCTATTAAATTGCTAAAGTTACAGTCTCGATTAAAATTCTTAGATCACAACATTGATTTCTCTCTTTGGTTTTAACCTTTGGGATGTTAATCAACACACAGGGATGGCGGTGGGAAGGGATCTAAAGGGTGGAAATAATCATGTGGTTGCTGTAATAGGTGATGGTGCTATGACAGCAGGGCAAGCTTACGAAGCCATGAACAACGCTGGGTACCTCGATTCTGACATGATTATAATTCTGAATGACAATAAACAGGTTTCGTTACCTACTGCCAGTCTTGATGGACCCATACCTCCAGTAGGAGCTTTGAGTAGTGCTCTCAGTAGGTTGCAGTCAAACAGGCCACTCAGAGAATTAAGAGAGGTTGCCAAAGTAAGTAATCTGAATTCAGAACAGAATTAAGCATAAAGACAGCACAACATTTTTAAAATCTGGTGAGTCTGAATGTGGTTCAACTTTCATTTGAGTTTGTTGCAGGGAGTTACCAAACAAATTGGTGGTCCGGTGCATAATCTGGCAGCAAAAGTTGATGAGTATGCTCGTGGAATGATCAGTGGTACTGGTTCATCACTATTTGAAGAGCTTGGACTATATTATATTGGTCCAGTTGATGGTCACAACATAGATGATCTTATTGCCATTCTCAAAGAGGTTAAAAGTACCAAAACAACAGGTCCTGTCCTGATCCACCTTATCACTGAGAAAGGCCGGGGATATCCATATGCAGAGAAAGCTGCAGACAAGTACCATGGTAAATATGGAATTTCGTTGAATTATTTCCAAAATTGATCCATCTCATTCGCTCAAGATGCCATGCAAGGAAAACTGATAATCTTCAATGCAATTAAAAAGATCTCACTGATGTGATCTGCATATGCCTTATCTCAATCCATCAAGGACGTTTAAGTAGTTTTGCTTTCACTTTTGCTTTTTCAGGAGTGGCCAAGTTTGATCCTGCAACCGGAAAGCAATTCAAAGCCAGTGCTAGTACACTTTCTTACACAACATACTTTGCTGAGGCTTTGATTGCAGAAGCTGAAGCGGACAAAGATATTGTAGCAATCCATGCTGCAATGGGAGGTGGAACAGGCATGAATCTCTTCCTCCGCCGTTTTCCAACAAGATGCTTTGATGTTGGAATAGCAGAGCAGCATGCGGTTACTTTTGCTGCAGGTCTGGCCTGTGAAGGCCTAAAACCTTTCTGTGCAATTTACTCATCTTTTTTGCAGAGGGCTTATGACCAGGCAAGCTAATAGCTTCTTCCATATACGTCTCCCCCCATCATTATCTTCGTTTGAAATTTTATATGGTGCTATTCTTTTATAGTCATAATATTACTGAAAGAGTGTGCAAACTCAAAGGTTGTATTCTCTGGGTTCATGCCACAGGTGGTACATGATGTAGATTTGCAGAAGCTGCCTGTGAGATTTGCCATGGACCGAGCTGGACTGGTTGGAGCTGATGGTCCCACGCATTGTGGGTCTTTTGATGTGACTTTTATGGCATGCCTGCCTAACATGGTGGTGATGGCTCCTTCTGATGAGGCAGAGCTTTTCCATATGGTAGCCACAGCTGCGGCCATAGATGACCGACCAAGTTGTTTCCGATACCCAAGAGGAAATGGGGTTGGTGTTCAACTGCCGCCAGGGAATAAAGGCACTCCTCTTGAGGTGACTTTCAACAGAGTCTACTTCTATATATCTCCATAGTGGTGGAAAGTCTCAATAGCATTTTACAAGATAATTAAATGTTTGGTAATTCAACTACAGGTAGGAAAAGGCAGAATATTGATTGAAGGGGAAAGAGTGGCACTTTTGGGATATGGAGCAGCAGTTCAGAGCTGTTTGGCTGCATCCTCTTTGGTTGAATCCCATGGCTTGCGCCTAACAGTTGCTGATGCACGGTTTTGCAAACCACTGGATCGTGCTCTTATTCGCAGCCTTGCAAAATCACATGAGTTTTTGATTACAGTGGAAGAGGGATCCATTGGAGGGTTCGGATCTCACGTTGCTCAGTTTCTGGCCCTTGATGGCCTTCTTGACGGCAAACTTAAGGTGTGAATTTATTGTTATGACATGATGTTTCATTGAGTCTTGCATTAACATTGAACTCCTCAGCTACTGGTAAACAAACCTCACTTTGATGTTGTATAACTTGCAGTGGAGACCGCTGGTTCTTCCAGACCGGTACATTGACCATGGTTCCCCTGCTGATCAATTGGTTGAAGCCGGGCTCACCCCTTCTCATATTGCAGCAACAGTATTCAACGTACTTGGACAAACAAGAGAGGCACTGAAGATAATGTCATGAAGGGAAACTAAAGAGTTCCCTTTTTTCACTGTATACAAAACCAAAACTGTAATGATTTATATTTAGTTTCCCCATCTGTATAAAGTAGCATATTTGAGCAAAAGAGTGGCATTAGCTGAAGGCAGCCTAACCAATCCAGTACATCAATCACCAGCTCAAACTAGTTGAGTTCCCAGAGATTTTAGCATGTCCTATAAATGCAAGAATTGATTTGTAGACTAGAAGACAGCTTTTGAAGTCTTTTTCATGTTTGCAATTCCAATTCTGAGTTGCCAAGCACTTGGTTACCTCATTGCTTAACCATTATGCCAATAAACAAAAGCTAGATCTGCAAAATATTATTGGACACTGGAAAGAGAAGAACAAGGGTGGAAAAATTGTTTATTTTTCTGGTATATGATATAATGCTGGCAACTTCTTGTTGACGGTGAATGTGAATGGTGCATGTATCATGGTGCTTATTGTTTGATAGAGTACTACAAATGTTTGAGATATGATCAACTCTGCAATCTCTAAAATCTGTCACAACCAAGAGGTTGGTGGGTCGGTGCTGGAAAATTTCACATGCATTGCATTTGTCATAATGCATCCCATTATACTCAGATGCTGACACTTTGAGAGAGAGAGAGAGAGAGAGAGAGAGAGAGAGAGAGAGAGAGAGAGAGAGAGAGAGAGAGTGGCTTTGGCACAAGACGACGTTCCATATGTAGGCAGGAGGAGACTAGTTAGTGGTGAGCGGTATGAAACCACATTTTATTACTACTTTTCATGGCTTGCCAAAGCAATCACATACATACCCAACTGATTAAATTGAAGTATGCATCCCCACCTCTCCAATTATAAGTCATGAATTGACATATCTCCAAAACAGTTAGTCAAAAAAAATAGAAAGAGTTAGGCCACATTGCCTTATTCATCAGAAAATGAAAGCAAATAATACAAAATTCATAAAGGCCACCGCATATGGAAACCAACCACCAATGCATTATTTCCCTTTATATCCTGCAAACAAATTATTGCCCATCTCAAATATTAAATAAACAAAATGATTTGTGCACCTAAAAAGAAAACTTGTATGAATGGAATGGCTTATGTCATCCATCCGTCACAAGTGCGGATGCGAGACTCACAAATAGGACCTCACATCTTCTTACGCTTCAAAGAATTTATAAATTTTGTGTTATTTCTGTGAGAAACGGACGGACGAACGCATGATGAATTTTGATCTTTGGTTACATCATGCAACAAGCATTAGGGTTCTCATCACTAAACATCATTAGAATATCAGTCTCTTTGCAGCAGTCAAAAAAAGGTTTTGCCAAATTGCCTTCATCAGACGCATCGTTTGGTTTTTCTTCCTTGTCAACCACAATCTCTACTTTCTTGCCTGTCTTCTTCCTCAGTTTCTTCAAAACCTTTTGTGGGTCCATCTTCCCCGTCACAACAACCTTGTGTTTGTTCATGTCTGTCGTAAACTTCTCCACCCCTAATGAATTAACCCACGAAATTAAATAAGCAAAATACAATTAAAAATAATAATCGTATGTTTAAGAAGAGATGAAGATCGAATTGCACAAGTGATTTACCTTTGAGTTTGGAAAGAGTTTTAGCAACGGTTCTTTCGCATGCATTACAGTGCATTGAGACGTTGAATTCTGCCACAATTACCTACATATATATAAGTAAGAAATGTAATAATTAATTTTGAAATTTTGAGTTTCGATTTTAATGGTGAAATAATTGGAAATATAGAATCTTACTTTGGCTTCCTGATCATTTTTCTTCTTCTTTCCCATTGACAGTGTTGGAAACATGCAAATTAACCATGCACGGGAAATTAAGGGAAACGATATTGCCTTTGGCCTTTGAGAGAGAAAAGGCAGTTCGGTAAATATTTTTTTTGCACGTGAGTGAGTTTGGTAAAAGCGGTTAATATTAATTTTGGGTTGATCAATTACGGACATGCCCCTCTTCCTTGGTCGGAAAATCTCTTTGCCCCACATCAACACATATATTGATCATATCGCTGAGTACCTTTCTAATAAAGGTGGACTCTAGTCTAATATATGTGGAACTCATATATATTAGAGATGTGGTCAGCAATGCGGTTAGTAAATATGGTACAAATAGCTTCATTTGGATCAAAATACATCGGTCAGTAAATATGGTACAAATAGCGTCATTTGAATCAAAATTAACTATTTTTGAAACTATAAATATACCCTTTTCTAGGATGTTTATTTTATTCAGTTCGATCGAGTGGTACGGCTTTTTGTTGAGTTGCAACCACCAAGGCCCTACCTATTTATTCCCATTAGAAAAAAGAGAAAAGAGCAAACTATATGACATTACAGACGTGACAATTAATAATAGACCATATAATTAATGGAGATATCTTAATCTTAATTAGCTGCATTAACAACCCTGCAATTCTTCCTAATCTCTCCATCATCCCGGGCACCTTTTTTGACTCCAATGGCACCCATTTTCTTCATTGAAAGCCCAAAGTTAGCCATGAAAACATTGAACCCTTGAAAGCTTTTTACAACTCTAGCCGAACGTGGGTCAGTGAGTAGGGCTGCATCTGATCCCAAGAGCCCTTTGTTGTGCCTCAAACCCACAAAGTAATGGCTGTCAAAGGAAACTGAGCTGTTGGCGTCCAATGCCACGGCGACCGCCGGGTTAGGCGGGGTGGTGCATTGCGTTCTCAAGAACTGTGCGTATTCTGGATCAAGTGAAGGGTCGGCGTCACCTTTGCCTGTCGCATTCAGTCTCCTTTGAAATACAGCGCAATGTGCCACTCCAATTGTATGTGCCCCTACAAAGTTTTGAAATTAACATTCTCTTATCAGACAGTCTGATCAGTTAGTTTGAACCATTAACGAGATAGATTCTTATTTGAACACGGAATTCAGATTCGTATATCTGTCTAGCTTGTTATATATATATATATATACCTGATAAGGCAACAAGATCTATGATGTTTAGGCCAAGACCAGCAAATTGCTGTTGGAGGGTGGTGAAGTTTGCATTTCCGGAGGGCAAGTCCCTTGAAGCCTCTGTGGCAAGTGAGACTCTTCCATCTTTTCTGCCAGTCAAAACCTGCCACATGGGCCTCCCAAACTGCACAAGCGCGATGTTAGATGATATTGATGAAATCTTACTAGAAAAAAAGAACATTATGTGTACGTAATATTGTCGTCACACATAATAATTTTTATTAATATGTGATAAAAAAGAGGAATGATTTTAGTGTGCATGGCACGTACTTGGTAAGAAACAGCATCCCTGGCAGCCAAGGCAACAATATCAGCACATGAGACGATGTCGGGACATTCTTCTTCTAATTTGGTTTTGATTTCGTCAATAACATCGTAACCTCCGATGGACCTGTTTGGTATTGCATCCTTTTCTGCCGCGTTGCCACTCGTTGAATCTATCAATATTGATGCATCACATCCCTACAAACAAACAACATATATATATATATATATATATGCATGCATTAGGAAAAATTAATATGAAGGGCATGATAGGTCATCGTGAACCATAGATTAAACTGACCGTCCGCTAAAGTCAATTCAATTAACAACGTTAAGAGCCGTCACATACATACAAATTAGTATATAATTAGTGAGGTGTATTATCTACTTATAAGAGCATCCACAGTGGGGAGGGTGTAAAGCCACTTTTACATTCTCTTTACATCTCCGGGGGTTTAAATGTGGTTTTTACTCCAATGGGAAAAATGTAAATCTAAAGATGTATAATTGATTTTGCTCACTTTTGTCCATATTTTTTTTTTTTTTCTCATGTAGGCCTCACCTGCAAGGGATGTAAAAAATGATGCACATGTGCATCTAAATTTGCATCTCATGATTGTAATGCAAATTTACAATTGTTTACACCTTCCCATTGCAGGTGATTCCGATCACAAATGGTATATATTTAACATACATCTCATTATACAACCCCTCACTAGAGATGCTTAATGATGTATAAATTGAGTGCTTAAAATTAATTATACCCGAACAAAGCAATCATGGTAGTGGAGCCTTAGAAGCTTGGCTGCCAAGGTAGGATTTGCTGCAACCTTGCTCCATGTAATGCTCCTCACTATTCTTCCAATTTGAGGGCAACTCTTGCGATAGAACGCCGGGCTCAAGCCACGTCCATTGCAAACACTAACAACCTCTATGAGCACAAGAAGAGAAACAAACAATACATTTAAATTGACAAGCCTCATGATTTCAATTAATTATCCAGAAAAAAAAAAACCCCCCAAATTAATTTTGAGTATGGTCTTGCAGGAAGCAATGCCAATGTTTGTTTTCTGCTAGCTGAATGAATATGCAATCTCAAAAGCAGCAAGACTCTATATATATAGTACGTAGTAGCAAACCCACTTTCGAAGTTGATTCTTGGTTTCCTTGTGCTATAATTAATCCATTAAAAACCTATTTGAACGTTCACTTTTCCAAGGGTAATGCTCTTCATGATATCTTTTGAATAATTGAAGTATATGATTGGCCAAGTCAACTACTAATTAATCATTTGCCCCTTGCTTCATTGAACCAAGGCTTTGACCGAAAGAAATGGGAGACGACTTGTTTTTCAATGTTTATTAAGGTATTTTAAAATGAAAAACTAGGTTACCTATTAATGAGTATAAGAATTTGTGTATAGTTCAATACTAATGCATAAGGAGTAAAAAAACTATCTAGGTTCCACGTTAAAATCTATATATAATCCAATACTTGAAAAATCTTGGAAGTAGATTGATTAGAAAAGCGCAGTTGATTTTATACTCATTCCTTCTTTTCTATATTTCTAACTTCCCCGATTCATAAGTGAACATACGAGCAAATGTCTATTGGGTTTGACATTTGCAATTATTACTTTATATTACTACATGCGATTGAACTTAGTTAGGTGACAAAATTTCAATGTTTCAACGTAATTCAAGGTATATACCTTGCTTCTTACATATATATAAGTACATGATTTTGCACGTCCCTAGATCGACTATCTTGATGGCTGGCAATGGCATAGTGATATTAGTTAATTATACAAATATTTAATTAATTTCAATGTATGCTTTTGGAGAGATCTGTGCACAAATGATGGAGAGTAAAAAGAAAGCAAATGGTTGGGCGATTCAGTTTCAGATAAACCTGGACGGCCATAACCATTATATTATAAGGACGGCTTGTTTTTAACCCATGTTCATACTTCCATTTGAACAAGGATCCACTAAAATCTGGAAATTAATTTTGCGATACCACGCAATTTGGTATATAATCAATTTACTCTTTTAGGATTCAAAGGGTATACGGAATTTCGTGGGACTTTTATACCAACAAATTTTCTTTTATTCATGTGAGTCGAACCTTAAATTTTCTCAAATTAAATGGAGATAGCTGCCATGAAACCAAATAATAGTCAATTAATTTAAGTTAATTACTCTTGTGATGTTTTTCTTTTACTTCCGTGGTGGCCGCATTTGCTTCAGGGGAAGATATAGATGCCGCCAAAGCATACATTATAGATTAAACTCCAAATCACTTTAATTCAAAGCATAATATATGCAGGGGGTTCTCTTTGGTTTGAGGATATAGCTTCCAGATAATCAAAACTTCGAGAACCCTTTTTTTCGGATGGCGCCTGAGAAAAGTTAAGCCTCCAATAAATCTTCAACCAAAAGGTAAGACTAGTGCATAAAACTCTATCCAAAACACAATGGCAAGGATACATCATTCTTAATTGGACATATATAATCACAGTTACATAGATCACTGATGAAAGCTCCAAAAAGGGCATGCAAACACACACCTTAAGACATTTTCTCTACATCTTTAACACAAAACTTAAATTATATATGCTTCTAAAGCCTAAGAAAAATGACAGAGGAAGACGAAATCTCCACCGAAAACTTGATACAACAATTGGTCGTAGTGAGTTGCTAGACCGTCTCTTAAAAATCTTAACAATATCTAACTGTAATATCTCATTCATCTTTAGACCGAAACTTAAATTATGTCTGTAATAATTAAGAAAGACAGAGGAGGTATATAATCAAAAGTAATTACAAATTAAGGACTTGATGATGGGTACCCTACTGCCATGCAAGTCTCCCAAAAGAGCCTATCCTCCTCCATCTCATCCATGCTGTTGTTAACATGACAAACCATCTTTGATTCCACTTCTTCTTCTTCATCTTCCTCATAACCTGAGCCTGCATCTGACTGCAGCCACACCTTGCTACTACACCGACTCTTCTGACGCTCTTCGGCATCCTTACAGTAACTATCAAGAGCCTCACAAGCACCAAATGCATGATCACTAAGTGTGCCAGAGCTGCATGACTCTGCATCCTCAGCTTCAAGTGCTATTTCTATTTTAGTGCTGTTGTTTGCATTCAGAGGGCCAGTGTGATGATCTGCCTCTGAATCTGCACTGCCTTCCCATAGAAAGAAGCAAGACACATCAACAAAACCCTCCTTGCAATCCATAATCTTCACTGCTTTTTCATTGAATTGAATATTAACTCTGTGGTGGTTAAAGTTAGGTGGGTAATCTTTGCCTATATAATGCTTTCTTATAGGGCCATAGTTCAAAACCTAATAATTTTTTTTTTTTTTTCCTGTTTGTTGATGCAACAGTGACAAAACGCACTTCTCACTCCTATTTGGTCAAAATGTGGTAGGTTCTCGCTTGACATTCCAATTTGGTGGTGGGTTCTATCATCCATCCACTCATCTTTCCCAAACTGTTCATTTTGGATTTAAAAAAAAAAAAATCTTGCACATAAGATTTTGGATTTCTCTTTCCATTGCCAATTAATTTTAAATCTAATCAAATTGTTGACTGCATGATATAATTCATTTGTGTAGATAAGTCTTACTTACGTGGAAAATGTAATGAATAATGTGATCGATAAATATGATACATGACATTTACCATTGATTAAGGAAAATGATTTTCCCACTCCTCTTTTATCCACATACACTCCTTTTTGTTTAGAAAAAGGGAGTGGGAAAATCAGCACCCTTAATTAATCGCTATTGGTAAAGGCACTAATAAATAGCAACGGAACGAAGGACTCATGTTCATGATTATTTTTAAAGTGGGTTTGATAATCCCAATTATTTTTTGGTTAGGATGAATTGATAACCAATCGCAATGTTTTTTTTTGGACAAATTGATAATCAATTTAATGGTTCATTATCTGACTAGCTAACCTACTCCCCAAGCTCAGGTGCTAATTTCCATTAGCACAAAAGTAAATTATAGATGATTGAAAACGCACTGCTAAATCTTGGGGTATGCCGACAAGCATTCAAGTGTTCGACTCCTGTTGTCATGTCAAGCTACCACGCTTTCATATGATCTTTTAGATATTGTTTTTAAGTTCAGGACGTGTTGTTACTTACATCTTCAAGATATCGTGTGGCTTTAAATTTATGAGGTTGGTAAGTGACAATTTTTATTGACTACTTAACAAAATTTTAGCCACTCAATTTCCAATTTCATTTTAGCGCATTACAAAGTCACTGTACATTATGAGTTGTATAAAAACAAGTCACGTGAGGAGAGAGGTAGAGACAACATGTGCGTACATCCGGGGCATGCTAGTTTTTCTCCTTTACACTAGCAATTATCAAAGCAACAATCAACTTGATATGTTAGGTTGATTGAACACCCTGAATCTACTTACAGAGGCAACAAAAATGTCGGCCAGATAGTACAAGCTATTCTTCCATGGCGCAAAGATTTTAGCTTCATAGCCATGGCGCACATGCTAAAGGTTTAAGAGTAACAGAACTTTTGTCTCGATCATTCGGAACTGTAGTTGCTTACAAGAACCAATCAAAAAGGCTACATGAACGTATTCATCAAAATTGTTGATCATGTAACCAGGACAACAAGAATATAAATTACAGAAATCGGAGGAATGAAATAATTTTCAGGATGATCAAGGTTATCTCTCACTTTGTTCTACTCAGAAGAAACAGTGTAATTTCTTGTCAGTATTTTCCGAATGATCCCCCGCTTATAATGTTATCTTCTTCCTGCAGAGTCACAAAAACACTGTTCAGTTTTTTGATATACCAAACCTGTTTACAGACAAATCTTGTGCAGTATGAGAGTTAAAATAAAAACTAGAGTCAGATGTTTTACCGTGATAAAGAAGATATTCAAAATTCAACCATATCATGCTGTCAAATATTCAGAGGTTATATTCACTTTCCAGGCATAGTTCAAGCTGAGCTCATAAACAGATTCTAATACTATCAGCTACCATTCCTACTTGGTAGAGATATTAGTCCAAATCAATCAATCGTGGAAACTAATGGCCAAGTCAAAAGATTAAAATCTGTGATCTGTATTACTATTATAGATACTAATACAGATATTGAAACTGTAAGGCAGATCACACCCCACACAAAAATGGTTTAGGATCATGAACCAGCCATAAGTTGTGGAAAATAGGAAAACACTAACTAACAAGACAGTCAATTAGAGTCCGCTAGCAACTGTGAATCCTGAATGGCATCACGACTATAAACAGTCGCAGTTCTTGATATTGTATGTCGAACCAAGCAAATGGATTGCATTGTACAAAGAAATTTAGATTCCCACTACCAACATGCAATAGTAAACAAACCTTATGAACATGCTGCCATCCAACTTAGGATTCTTTCCTCGCTTCTGCATCACGATCTTTCCAAGGATTCAGAGCATCTCTGATTGCCTGAGCCTCCAGTGAATTCTCCCAAGCCCGTTTCTCTGACTCCAAAACAGTTACTTTGTCATCTGCCCGCATAGAAAGAGAGTAACTAAGAATTAGATTGTGCAACAACAAAAATCAAAATGATAAGAGAGAATGCAACAGGCACCCTTTTGGTAAAAATGGCACAGAACAATTCAACTAGATAAAGCCAAGCAACAAAAGTGGACATTTGTTAGAAACAACATTAACATGTAAAGGTAACTAGTTTCTTGTAAAGATGGGCCAAAAGACGGTGGATATTTTTTTTGTGTGTTTGTTCTTTTGCTGAAAGAAAAACAAATGGTTAGGACAGGAGACACCCGAGGCGAGAAGAGGGTAGAGGTGGCCAAGGACAACTTAGAGGGCCCAACCCTAGTCCAAGTGCACCGCAACAAGGGCTCAAATGGGGAGCAACACAGATCAAAGGAAATATTTAGTGGAAACTGTTGTTCCCCAAGTTCGAACTCCACTTGGGAGTAACCAGCACCAACAAAAGTGCCAATTCAAAGGGTCCAAGAAATCAATAAAAACCGTGTGAATGTGAAACCTCATCTAAGTTCAGTTCAACCACCAATATCATTCATATCTAACATTGAATATAGAAGTGCACATATAATGCCATCACAGCCATTTTCAAAATTCCCTAATACAAGTCTGATGTTTTGCTTTCATACATTATAACAGTTATGAACAACCCTGTAATATTTATCAAATTACATGAATTTGCACCATACAATCACAATCTAATCAATTCTAAGAAGGAAAATAAAAATCTAAATTTAAGGATGAACTTAATCCTCTACCAAACAGTTAATTGCAAACTCCAGTTATAAATATCAGGGGTAGATACATAGTTGCACCCCAAAAAAAAAAGAAGAAGAAATAATAGGCAGCAAAGCAATAGTAAGCAGGAGAAAGAAGCAATTGGGTAAAGATGGAAAGGAGTGAAAAAGGAGAGTTCTCACACAGAAGCCGGTTTTGATCATGAAAAACTCCATAGAAGCTCCAATCAGAGCCGACCCGAGTGCAATCTTTACATACCAATCCATAAACTTCATTTTCACTACAGAACGACACGTACAGAACCCAAAGAAAAAATCAAAAGTTCGATTTCAATAAGCATATTATAATAAGGGCATGTTTGCTAAAGCATTAAAAGGCAAAACTGAGAGTAGAGATTTACACAGCTCAAGAGTAGACGGAGTTCTGGTGGAGAAGACTCTCTCTCTACCTGCGAGAGTGAGTTTTGCGTTTTGGAGTTTGGAGTTCGGATTTGGACTCAGGAACTTCGAGATGGGCCTGGCGTTTTGGGTTTTTTTTTTTTTTTGTTGTTGTTTTTTTTTGTTTTTTGAGGAGAGGTGCGATTTGGGTTAAAAGTAAAAAGTATAACAACATTTAACAAAAAATAAAATAAAATAATACTAATATTTTTTTTAATACAAGCGATAGTCTAAAGTATTCTAAATTAATCTACTTTATTGAGAGGAGAATTCGAACTTGAATGTAAGCGGGCTAGCTTATTGCCCTGACCAACTGACCTAACTCACTGTCCTGACCAACTGACCTAACACACACATGCATCAAACTACATTTTATAATATCCAAAAAATCATCGTCTTTAACTTGGATCCGACCCATCCAAACCCATCAAAATCTAACCCGACTTTAACTTTAACCTGTAAATTATAGGCTATGTTTGCGAAACACAGTTCAACACCAAATTGTAACTCGACCCTCAATTTTAATGTTTTGTTTTATAGCTAGTTTGATACTAAGATCTTTCTCAATAGTAGACGATGTCTCGGGTTTGAATTTCTACTCACTAAGTGACCCTATAATTTTTAATAAATCATGAATGGTGGAGTTGATTATTGTCCCATTATTCAATAAATAATTATTGAATAATGAAGGGTGTGTAGCTAATTCTTCCATGGCATGTGAATTTCTGCTAGTGCTATGCACACGAGAATAATAGCTAGCTTGTGAACAATTCTGTAACTGATGGATTTTTGTTGGAGGTTGGTAGCTAAAAGATCCATTGTGTGCTGCTTTGTTTTTCTTTTGTTTCGTTCGTGTGTGGTGAATGAATTGAAAATGGTGGTGACGACGATGATGATGATGATGAAATTCAATGCGATGGGCCAACTCATAACTACAAGTAAGATAGTTGCCCTCATCTCATGATCTACTTTCCTCCAGTAGCATGTACAATACACATGCCTTCAGCTATTCTTTTTGGTTTTCCAAGGTATCCCCAGGCATGGTCCAGACATAATCCTCCGAGGTACTGTCTGGCGCATATGAGAAGACCTCTTCTAAAAAAGTTTTCTGCATCCACAAGGGCTCAAACTCGAGACCACTTGTTTAAGCGACCAAAGCCCCTTCCACTCTGACCAACCTTCATTGATCATGCCTTCAGCTATTCATCAATTAATCTAATTCATGTTAAGTATTGAATTACGAATTATAAATTCGCATATATTTATTATTATTATGTATGTGTTACTAAATAATGAGAAACCAGCCAACTCAGTGGAAGATGACCTTGACTTACAAACCAGTGGTCTTAAGTTCGAACCCTCATTATACCTTAATAGTGTGTGTAGATTATCGCTTGTATTAAAAAAAAAAACATTAAAAAACTAAAAATTAGAATAATTCTAAATGCATATGTAGTAAACACATGTTAAGTCATGAATGAATCAAAATAATTCCACTACTCATTCAAGATAAGTACACGCGATATCCTAACATTCAATGGTGATACTCTAATGTTCATGCATCGATTAACTTGGAATATTTTTAATTTTAAAAGAAAAATATCACTTCACCAAAAAATTATTTGGTAAAAAAATGAATATATTATACCGAAAGAAAAAGGAAATGCAAACGCAAATTATGCAATAAAAAAGTGGGCCCTTAAAAGCGAGTAAGAAGGTTTCTAAAAAGAGCGCGAGTGGTGGAGTGAATGCGGCAACGAGAAGAAAGCCTCTGGAGATATCAAACAAATTTCGCGTCATCTTCTACGCGACCGGACCAGACCAGCGTCCTCCTTATAACATTTCCTATTATTAAAAATGAAAAATTAAATTAAAAAAACCTCCGCTGCTCATCACCACTCTCCCTATTTCCTTAAATCTTTCATTCCTCAGTCTCTGTTTCAGATTTGTCATTCCTTTTTATTTTCTGGGTAGTCTTTTTAATAAGAACAATGCAAGCCGCTCAAGCAGTGAGCAATGGAGCTGCAGAAGCTCCTCCTGCTGAGGTTTATCTCTTAATTTCCCTACCTCTCACTATATTTGTGTGTTACCATGTTTGCATTTACTACTTGTGGAGCTGTGTGCAAGCAGCTTATGCTTTGTTGTTTGTTCTTGAAAGATTTGGGCTTGAATTATTGGGGTTTCCCCCATTCTGCATTAAAAAAAAAAAAGATTTGGGCTTGAATCTCCATTGATGTAGCTCAAGAAACCAACTGGGTTCACTGGGCATCCCTTTTCTTCTTTCTTTCCATTTTTGCAAATACTATCTGTTTGGTTTGCTGCTGTATTTAAATTAGAGCTGGATCATAGTTATTTTTGTCTTTGGTGGTTGGTTTTCAGGTGATGAATCATTATCTGATAGCATTAAGAATGAAGTTTATGGGTGTCCAGTTTCTCATTTCACTGGTTTAATTTTAGTTTTTTTTTTAATTGGAACTGATTTCGAACTGTTACATTCTTCTTTGCCCTCCTTAACTAGTATTTGCAGATCTTGATTGTGTTATGTAAACTGCTTTACAGTTACTTTTGTTATTATTGCAGATCTGTATTGTTTTAAAATCAGTATGGTCTTTATAGCCATTTGGCTGAATTGTGCAATGGGCACACCCTCCCACCCACTGTTGAAATATGGGTTGTTTTTCCTTTTGTGTAAAAATTTTGAGTTTGTTGGAGTGATATAAGAAATCTTATGAAAACTTATAGGCCAAATGACTAGTAGTGGTAGATAATTGTTTTATGCAGGCTGGTCCCGAAAATGTGAAGGAAGAAGCTACAGACCAAGGACCTGCTGGGAGGCGCCCAGACATATCACTTCAAATACCCCCAAGGCCTGCGGCTTTTGGCAGTAGCCGCAGCGGAAAGGGTTTACTCCAGTCTCAAGGTTCCTCTAAGGGTAGCTCACTATCAGGTGGCCTCTTCCGGGGGTTAAGCTTCAAGAAAAAAGCTACTCTACCAGATGGTGAGAAAAGCTCCCTCCTTAATACAGACCCCAGTAAAGCTCCTGAAAGTCCCACAATGGCCAATTTTGCATCAGCTCTTCCTTGGGCAAGATGTACCTCACTTCCTGTTACGCCGGCGTCAAATTTGTCCCCCTCTGTTTCTACACCTATCTCTGCGAGGATGTATAATGAAGTGCACAAGCCACATGTAAGTGGTCATGCATTCTAGAGTTTTCCCTAGTTTTTGAGGTTTGACATGAACTTATTTGTATAAAAATGATCATGCAACAAAGATAATTCCACTTTTCTCATGATTTGCCAGACAGAAACCATTATAAATGATTGAACTGACATTATTGATATCTTTTTTTTTAATCCCATAAATGCTGTTTCCAAGAATGATGTCTGAGCATTCATTACCCCACAAATGAAATCTGATTTATGTTTCCACTTTAGATACTCAGGGTATCTCTTACTAGTTTTATATTATAATTCAGCTCAATTTCGCCATTAAACTACTATATCTCTATGAAAAAGAAAAAGAAATCTGAATCTTTGTACTTCTCTCAAATTTTTCCCTTTTTAATGTGATGGTTTGTAAATCTGAAACTCATCTAACTGAGAAAAATCTGATATACTTCTGGTTAATGTTGTGCAGAAAGAAACTGTTCAGGCTACAGTTTCAAGGTCCCTGTCTGTGCCTGGACGAAATATTGTCATTGTAAGATCCGTATCTTTTGCTACTCGAAATGAGCAGACCCAAACAGATCCTAGTAATGGTAGGTAGTAAATCTGCTGTTTTAGTTTCTTATTCATGCTGCACTGCACATGCAGCTTATATATTTGTAAGATTGGAGGAATTTCCATCTTTCAGGGTATAGAGTCAGCTAAAGATAAACATCCTATAACTTCAAAGGTTTTCTCATTAATTTCTTTCTACTGATTGCCTTATGTATTCCTCTTTTTCTCTCTCTTTGCCATTGGGATCTTGTCACATTCATTTCTGGTTAAGAAAATGGATCAGACTCAAATGAGATGCTTCTCAATCCTGTTTGGTTTGGCAGAGTGGTTCACCGAGCCATGTGCTTGGTCCCATGGAAAAAGTTAGGAAAGATTTGTAAATGATTGCACTGTATATAATCCTCTCTAACTTTGTTTTTGGCAAATCAGATCAAATAACTCCAGTTCCAGTGGAGGAGACCAATGATGAAGAAATTCCAGAAGAAGAAGCAGTGTGCAGGATATGTCTTGATGTATGTGAAGAACAAAATACACTCAAAATGGAATGCTTTTGCAAAGGTGCTCTCAGACTTGTGCATGAAGAGTGTGCCATTAAGTGGTTTAGCACAAAAGGAAACAAGAAATGTGATGTATGTGGGAAAGAGGTTCAGAATTTACCTGTAACCTTACTTCGGGTGCAGAGCTCTGTTCAAAGGGGTACCAGACAGGAGCACAATCAACAGAGCTTGCGTCCAGAAACGATAAGGTGAGATATTGTGGGATTGAGATCTATTTAGAGATTCATGGTATCGTGACTATTAAAGGTTGTGCATCATAAAGATATATGAAAACAGAAAGAAAAACCTTTATATGATGCGTCCATTTCCAGTCAGTCATGATGTCATGGATGTCCAAATAGATTTCTCCATCTTAAGTGCCAGAAGATGATCCAAACCGTATAGTTTGGATCCACATATTTCTTACCCTGCTGAGAAATTACAGCCATTTTAGCCACGTCATTGATTTATCAATAGGCAGTTGATAATGTCTGCTGTAGGGTTTTCTTTTTTAGCAAGTCACCCCTGTACTTTATTTATAGAATTCAATTCTGTCAAGCATATGATAGTTTGCTTCTATTTAACCTTTATAGCTAATTAAATCATAATTTTATGCAGTGCCTGGCAGGACTTTGTGGTACTGGTCTTAATTAGCACAATATGCTATTTCTTCTTCCTTGAGCAGCTACTGGTATGCCATTCTTCTATTGAAGAAACTTTAAGAACAAATTATTTGGTTTCCACTAAACTAGAATTATTCATGTCTCATGTTGAGTTTGACATCATCCAATCTCAAATTAAATTCAAAATAATCCAGTCTGATTATGTGCAATTAGACCATACGCAGCACTACACAAGACAATGTGTAAGAACACGTAACATGCGGCTCCAGTTTTCATGAAATATTTTTTCTGTTCATTTGTATGGTCTAGAACTGTCTGAGGAAATACAGTGTTCCGAAAAGTACACACATTGAAAGTAGAGACAGAACTGGTTCAAGTTGTAATTAATTATGATTTGCAAAAGTAAAGCAATTTTTATCAAGCATCTTTATATTTTCAAGTTCTGTAATAATTTTTCGACCAAAAAAAAAGTTCTGTAATAATTGGCATAAGCATGGTAATTCTGCTCTTTCTCATTGTGTAGATTGGTGACTTGAAAACTCAAGCAATTGTTATTGCAGCACCATTTGCATTTACATTGGGCCTCTTGGCATCCATATTTTCCATCATCCTTGGTACGAACCTCTAAAAGTACTAGTTCTCTTCTCTCTTTATAGTTTATAACTCTCTCACTGTTTGCTTGTCCAATTTGCAGCAATCAAGGAGTATATATGGACATATGCAGCTCTTGAGTTTGCACTTGTGGCCATTCTCGTCCATCTGCTCTACTCGATAGTGAGTGGTGTTGTCTAATGTGATTTCATGTAAAACTAAATTTGCTTCTCTCCATGTCATTAATATGCTCCATGATTTCTATGCGTGTGTTGCTTAGCGCGGCGGCTATTTTTCCACAATTTATCTGAAATCTTGACCACCAAAGTAGCTTAATGTGAAGTGCTTGATTATTTTACTCCACTTTTGCTTCCATTATCATCAGGGCCTTACTTGATTCAGATGTTCCTTTGAATTTAGATCTTGTTGTCTTGTTAACTAAACCTTTTTATTCTCTCTTTCAGCTTCATCTGATGGCTATTTACTCAATATTGATTGCTTCGGTATTGGGTTTTGGTATAGCCATGAGCCTCAACTCATTGTATATGCAATATTTCACCTGGAGAGTTCAAGTTGCACAAAATCAAAACTCCAGCCCAGTATGACTGAATCCTGGTACCAACAAGGAATCGCTTGCATTATGTTGGCCAATTGTTAACAAATTAGTGTACATCCATTACTCAGGCCAAATTTAACTTCTTCCTTTTCTCTTCAATGAGAGGGGCCAAATTTAACTAATAGTATACAGTGCTTTGTATTATATAAAGATGAAGCCTGTAGCTGAAGATCCAAGTTTTTTGGCCAATTGCTTTTGCTGTTTTATATTTATTTATTATTTATTTTAATTCTGAGCAAAAGTGCACCATTTTCCTCATCTCTCCCCCTAGTGGATGGTATTATCAAGGTTATTAATCAGGATCCAATAGATGGTCAAATCTTGGGTTGGTTGAAGGACGAACCCTCTACAAGTTTCAACAAGCTTTAGTGGGTGAAGTCCTATAGTGAGGGCCTTAAGGCCCTTAGATGATGTCATATCTCTTAACCAGTGAATCCAATGGCTAATCAATTTGATCCAATGGTTAAAAGATAAAACCTCATCTAAGGGCTTTAGATAATGCCATAACTATAGAATTCTAATAGTGGTTTTGCTTCTTCATAACTCCATAATGTATACCATGATTTAATATCATCTTACATGAGGGAAAACGAGAGCTCAACCTTTTTAAGGTACCATATTGTGTTGAAGTAAAGTGATCGATTAGTGCCAGGAACCATGGCTTCGATACATGAAGTTTGAAATTACACGATTTGCGACATTGACCACTAACTAGCTACATTACCCAATAAATAGGGGAGAACAAAGACGGAAAAATTTACACTTTTTATGTACAGCATATATATTTTTACATGAAAAAAAAGAAGAAAAAAAAAAAGAAGTCAATTAGGAAAGCAACTAACAAAAATGGGTGACCATATAAAGGAGAAAAAGGGAAACTGCGAAGACAAAAATGTTTCACCTTATTTATTTTTTGTTACAGGCAGGAACTTATTGTCATCTTTCCTCAGCCATATGGTGGAACGGGTTTTCTTAACTTGATCAGAAAAGAGGAGATGCCTGTCCAATTTTTTTGCAAAATGTGTTAGGGAAACAAGGTTAAGAATCCATTAAACATAAACTCCAGTCTTCGCCGGGGTAAAAACAAGCTAGGGATGAACATTAGGAATCAAAACCATTTATCTTTTTAAAATAAAATAAAAATTTATGGGAGAGGATGAAACCAATTGAATGCAATTATAAACGTCCATTTAATCCGTTATTTTCCCTCTCGACCAGAACAAAAGATATTATTCTCTGATAGTAAAAGTGATACCCTGGAAATAAAACCAACCTTTCAAACTCCAGCTTCTGAGTAACAATCCCATTCAATAGCAGCTCTGAACTGTAAACTGCAGCTCCTGCAAGTATACAGCAGTGTCACAACAATCAGTTGTATTCCTATAAATACTTTTGACATAAAGAAGATTGCTACTAACCTTTTTCAAGTAAAGGCACACATATTTCATAATCTTCCTCACAAGATAGAACCAACAGATCATCTGGAATTTTATCAGCGTTCAGAGTTGATCTACCAATTCTCTCCACGGCCTAAGGGGCAATTCAAATAACATCAAAACCAACTCAACCTAAAGTTTGCTGGAAGTAATGGCACCAAAAATATCAGATAAGAAAAAGAATAAAAAGTATACATGCATGTGGCCACGTGCACGAAGAGAAAGAGAGAGAGAGAGAGAGAGAGAGAGAGAGAGAGCTTAATTTATGTTTTTCTGCTGCAGAAAAAACAATCTGTTCTTTATTATCAAAAAGTTTTTTAAGACAATTAAAAACGCTGCAAAAGAGATAAATCCAGCTTTACAAAATGAAATAGGAGACTGTACCTGGCCTTTGACTGCTTTGACCAAATTTGAAATTATTTCTTTACCAGGCTTTGTATTTGGGGTGATGAAGACTTTACGGTCCTGCAGAATTCATGTGTTAACAGAACTGCAGAATAAGTAGCTAATAAATCTGGTCACACCAACATAAACATAATATTTACCTGTAAAAGTGGATGCTGGCATGCATGTGCCAATGACGCTGGCATGCTAAATCCAAACTCCTTCTCCTTTTTATTATCCCTTAGTATATGACTTTTCTCATCAACGAAACAGCCAGCTTGTCCACAGCTCTCGAGCCATAAATGCGTCACCACTGGCTTCCCAAAAGCAATAGCTTCTAACATATTTCTCGTACGCACGAACTGATCTGCTATGAAGTGTGTGGCATCTGTCATAGACGATGCTACAGAAACTCCTAGTCGGGCCAAAATCTACAAGACAAAGATCAACAGATAAGATTACTTTAGAGTTTATATTTAGACTAAACTAATTAACAAAGTACCTTTTTCTGCTTCTTAATTATATCGTCATCCAAGTGGTGACTATACAAAACTCGAACATCAGTCATATCTCTCCTCTTTCTTAACTCTGGTGTTGAAGTTGGTTCACACACAGTTGCACTTAAGCCACGGATTTCTTTCAAAAGACTTGACCCTAACAGCCTCCTCTTGCATGTCTGTTTGAAATATTCATTGCCCATACAAACAGGAGATGCAGCATTGACAGGCACCTTATTGTTAACTGGAGTAGTACATGATGAATCAGATGGTTTACAGTTCTCTCTTGGGAATTCATCCGACATTTTAGCAGCAGAAGAGCAATTTGCAACACTCTTCCTGTCAGAGATCCCAACTACCTTCTTGCCAGTTATAATCTCTGATATCATTCTCCCATCCTTATGAGAAGAATTACAATGAAGGGGAGCTTCCCCAGGACCTCCTTTTAAAATTTCTTGAGCAAACTTTCCATCCAAATTCTGGTCTCCACATGTAGATGATCGTGTCCTCCTTGTCAACTTTATATCAGTGCAAATGTTTTTCGCACCACTCCGCAACCTTTTGTGGCTATTGACATGTTGTCCAATTTTGTCTGCCTGAACAGATGGCTCAGATGGACCATCTGAGTTATTGGGTCCATAAACCTGAATGGACATATTTCGCCGAGATCTTCTTCTTTTGGGAAAGTTTAACACATCCAATTTAATACCGTTACTAACTGCTTCGAACTTGAAATCTGACTCCTCCTGTTGGCTTGGTTTGTTATTTCCCACTTTTCCAGTTTTATTGGAATCTAGTTTTGAAGATTTTGCATTTAGCACTTTAGACTTCTGAACACCTGTAAAACTAATTATTTTTTCCCTAATTGCAACATTCTGTGTCTGATAGCTCGACTCTTCTCCACAATCACTTGATACTTTGTCAGCTTTCTGTAACTGATTTACCACCATAGAATGTCTAGTCCGACGTGCAATGGGTACAAAATTACCAACATCTGGTAAATGCCCTTTTATAGATTCTTCTGTTCTCAGGTCAATAGCGACAGAAGGTATTTTCTCCAAGCTTTTGTTCCCATTGATGTTAAGGTGCTTTTTAGCATTTGAATTGGCCTTCTTTGATTTTGTTATCACCAACTCTGTTTCGCACTTCTTCCTGGCAGTCTTAGAATATTCTGGAGATGAAATTGAAGAATGTTTCCCAGATTTGGCACCAATCCTAGTTTTCTTGGCTTGTCGAGATTCTCGAGAAGCAACCCCTGCATCAGACAGACGTGCTCTTTTCTGAGAAGAGGGTTTCCTTGAAGAAAGTGTATTCTTTGTTTTTTCACCCACGGAACCTTCAGGAGAACTTTTTGGATTTCCTTGAACATCTGGAAGTGCAGTAATAGCATCACAATTGGAAATTCCTTCACCATTAAATAATGCTTCTATAGCTTCAGCTGCCATTTGAGTATCAATACCTACATCTAGCATTTCAGGATCATTGTTCTTTTTGACATTAGCATCCAACTGTCCTCTAGTGGAGTTGATGTCAAACTGCTTGTCAAACTCACTAGCAAGATTCTTTTTATGTTTGATTTCATCTTCATGTTCTGTCTTCTTGTTGAATTTTGAATTATGCAACAATAGTTTTGAATCTGAATGAATTACACCCATTTTCTTGTTCTTTCCCTGTAATTGTTCTTTGTGATCCTTCTGGCCCTCCTGTCTGTTCCCTTTGGACTTCTGGGATTGGGGAAGAGATCTCCAGCCATGGCTTCCACCACCAAAGAAGTCTGTCTTTCTCCGGCAGAAAAAATCACCTCCCTCTTCATTCTCCCGGCTGTCATCCCAATCAAAAATGCCTACATCTTGAACTATGCTTTTATCAATGGCTTTCTTGGCCAATCTTTGTGGCCCTTTTGCACTTGAGACAAATTTTGAATTTTCCCCAGCACTCTTTCCACGGTCAACTTCTTTAACAAACTCCTCAACATTAACTTGGAGGAACTTATCCACAAAATCAAGCGCATTAGCCTGTGATAATTCACCAGGTTCTTGAGAGTCAATATAGCTTAACCCTGCCAAATTACAAGGAAACTGAAGCAGGCCTTCTCCTTCTTCACCACTACTGCTGTTATGAGGAAATCCATTTTCTTCAGCATCTGAATCCTCATTAAAAAGTTTTCTCGCTGTTGAGTTACCAGTCCTGCAATTGTTCTCATTCGTTGACCTCTTTATTTTCTCATTACATCTCCCCATATCATATTCCTGGTTGACTTTCTCCCCACCTATGGTGGAACCCCATAAAAGAGATACTGCATCCTTCCCAGAAAGTTGCTCCAAACACTGACTATTACTTGGAACAGAAGGAGACTCACTATTCGTGCCCTTCAAGCGAGCTGCTAGACCAGAGGCCCGCAATGATGCGGCACGGACTGAGGTGAAATGCATACGCACAGATCCTGGCCAGAATGGGAAGACAGATAAATAAATAAAAACCCAGATTGACAAAGCAGTTCTCATCAGGAGTGCATTAATATTATTGGATTTTTTATTATAAGAAAATTAATATTATTGAATTGAATAATCTGAATTCTGAATTTCCAATACTTCTACAATTCCAAAGGAGCAAGAAGACATGCCACCAGAAATTCCGATATAAGCAACTGAAAAATAAATGCAGACCATGTTTCCTTTATATTTTATTTTTGCTTTTTAGAAAATCAATTCAACATTATCGATAGAAATTAGGCCCAGAAATTAGGCCCAGACGTCTGTGCTCTGAATGAACCACAATGGCATGGAGAAACAATAGACTGAAAAAGAAACCAATAATATGCTTAAACAAATTGGCAGCACCTTAATCCAAAATAAGTCGGGCAAAATTTGTAATTGAGATGAATTACGTACTGTTTGAAGGAGTTATTTATACACAACCAAGCAAGATCATTACATCAATAAACATTTGCCTAATTTCTGATTAGAAAAAATACACTATCTAACCATAAAGAAGTGGGATAGCGGATACCGGGTTTCAGTTCCGGGGAGCTTTTATCCACAGGTGTTTCTGTAGAAACATGGAGCCCTAAAAGATTAAACCCCAACTTACTTTTAAGAATTAGCACATAATATTTGAATGCAGAATTTAAATGTGAAAATGAGAGTTCATTTGAATTCCAAAAATTCCTACAAATGAAAAAACAGAACAAGCATGCCAAAACCAAAGAATGATATCCCATTTTGACCCAAAAAAAAATAATGATATCCCATACAATGAATTACAAAAAGGCACTAATTTGCAATCCATCATCCCATGATGTAATTCATTCTCTCCCAGAAACGCATCATTGAAATAATAGATAAAGCAAAAGAATAATGCATTGATTATTTAAGCATGCAAAGTTAAGTTTTAGACCACAAATCGAGCTTTTTAATGATACAATAATAATCGAAAGATTGGTATTCTTAACTCGTTTAAAGAAGGCAAACCTGCATTTTGTTTCTCGTGGATCGAATTATTGGCTTGCTCCATTAACCCCTTTTCACTATTTTCAAAAGGAGTGCAGCAAATCTTCTCCTCATTCACTACTTGACCAGAACCTCTTCTTACTGATTCATCATGAGTTAGATGCTTGTTATCATCAAAAACTTCAGTTGTATCCGACTCTTCACTGTCAGTGTCACTGACAACTTCATCTTCAAACTCTAATAACTGAGTTTCCATGTTCTCAACGCAGTTTATATAATCTAATACTTGGGTCTCACTACCAAAATCAATGACTTGGGTTTCGCCACCGAAATCCATTACTTGGGTTTCAGCACCAAAATCCATTACTTGGGTTTCGCCAGCAAGATTAAGCACTTGAGTTTCGAATGCATCTTCAACTAGAACAGTATCATCAAAAGGCACAGTGTCTTGCACTATCTCATGAGCATCCTCAAATTTGGCCTTTTCATCTAATTTTCATTGTTTAAAAAAAGAGGGTGAGCTCATTAACAATTTTCATATGTCATTAGAAAGAAGATAAAGTTTTATATTCTAGAATCAAGGTCAATCATAAAGAAAACTATCTCATAATCAATTTACCCCAATGGGAATCCTAAACCAATAGACAGCGGCATTCACATCCTGGCATGCTTGAAGATCATACTAAAGCACATCCACATGTAAATGCTGACAATGACATGCACTGAATGTGACAGATATGCTCAAACATGTAACAGATTTGGACTTGTCCATGAAAAGCTCACAGACAAAAGTTGAAGGGCTTGAACAAAAATTGCTCCTTATTTATATATTCCGCAGAAAATTACCATAAAAGACACAACTTCAACAAAAATAACTATAAAGATTACCAGGAGATGGAGGACTTGAAATCTGACTATCAATGGGCTGGGTATGGGCACAATCGACAACTGGATTTGTTTCCATTGGCTTGATTTCATCGTTTTCGTCCCAAAGAGAACCCATTTCAATTCACATCGAATAGAATACCAGAATCCACTAGGAACCCTAAAACAAAGCAATGAAATTTCTAAAGGGAAAAAAATAGAAATAAGAAAAATTGGTCGCGACGAGGAAAACTAGAGTAGCAATTATACAGAAGTAAGTAAAGAAACACACTCAATTAGGAAGGAAAAAGAGAGAGTTTAGGGTTTAGGGATTTGGAGGTGAAGGAAATTTGGGAAGATAGTGGGGTAACGAGTAAATGGAGGGTGGGATTTTTGGAGGGAAAATCAGCGACTAGTACAACAACAACACTGTTCACTTCACTTTCTGGAGAGAGAGAGAGAGAGAGTTTAGCGGCGAAACTGATAGTTGGTAACTTCTTCAACTATGTGCTTTTCTGTTTTGTTACTTTTCTACGCATTTACCATTTACTAGTTTTACCACGAAACGACAAATCAAAAACCAAAATCGATTTATTAATTCTAAAAGAAACAAAAAATTTAATATAAGGCAGGGGGGCATTCCGAGAATCGAACTCGGGACCTCTCGCACCCAAAGCGAGAATCATACCACTAGACCAAATGCCCTTCATGTCTCTGTAAAAGTTTAAAATATATTTAATAAACGTGATGTTTTGGTTAAGCCACAATAAAAAGGAGACATAAATCTTAATTGAAAGTTGAAAGTCGTTCGCTTCAGACATCAACTACGAAATTGTCAACAATTATGAGTGCCAAATCTGTCATTGTTTATAATCGAATCCTGAAGAAACTGAAGTTGAGTGAAGAAGTAAAACTAAAAGCCCTACATTAAAACCTTTAAAAAGCCTCAATGGAGAAGAACTTGCATGTCCCGGAGATAGCATATCTCCAATATTTTGCTATCCCCATCCAATTACATTTCGCCATATGAAACTCTTATCACGCGTTTCGCCATATGTATCAGCGTAACGGAACATGATTGGAGGGGCAAATAAAGTACTCATGAACTATAATGCGAAGTGATTTCTATCAAATGCTATGCAATTGCCTCAAGTACTTCCTGGCGGCAGCTGGACATGGTGCCAGAAGTGTTCATTTGTCGAAGACTTTAATATCGAGAATGCCCTTGCAAAACTAGGAAGCAATGAGGCTGGCCCACAAAAGTTGTTGGAAAAACACCCTACAGAATAAAGCATTGATGGGGGCATTCTAATTTTGTAAAACATCAAAACATGCGATGCTAGTAGAACAGTAGTAGTATCTAGGAAGAAAAGATTTTTCAGAGGAATTTAAAAACTAAGGTTCTGGTTACAGAAGAAAAGTTTCAGTTCTTTCATTGTTCGTTAACATTCCAGCACCATCAGTCATTTAGTCAGCCCAGGTAGCCAGGGTTCATGAAAAATTAAAGGGTCTATATAAACAAGAAATTCTGAATATGCAACATAAAACCAGCAGAGCCACCTCTTTCTTCACCAAGACCAAAATACCAAAACACTTGGGCTGCAAAAAATTATCTGGAATCGTATGCACCTTCGTCAGAGTACACACAAAAGAGGACTGGTCCATTTATCAGAACTGAGCAGGCTCAGTCGCACTAAAATACAAAAGAATCTTCTCCCAGATCATTCCATTTTCCACACCAGCATTCCGGGAAAGGGCCCTAGCTAGAGAGGCATTGGTTGAATCCGGGAACGTGCATTATAAGGCATAAGGCCAGTCCACATTACCAACTCAAGTCTAACTGAAGAAACAAACGGGCAATGCAGCAGGATCAAGTTCCCAGCAGCCTCTCAGGCTGCCACCTTTCTCTTCTGTTAGCTGGAACGAAGGAATGCTGTGAGAAAACCTCAGCAGCTCAACCTCCGGGATAGTCATCATTTCAGGAGATCTTCCTTTCACTCGAGTCTTGAAAACCGAATTGTAACCATCCACACGCTCTAAAACCAAGACCTCTATCTGCAAATCATTTTCCGCATGTACTGCCACTATGTCATACTCGCAGGTTTCCAAGTCAGAACATGAGATATCAGCAGCCCAGTTCTTATACAATGCCCAAACCTCACCTCTCCTAGGAAATATTTCAAATTCATTCTTACTAACAGGAAGTGCTTTTACCCGATGTGAAAAGGACATGAAAGAATCATAGTCCTGGAGTGGATTTCTTTTAACCCTAAATCTCCCACAACAAATGGGCATCCCTTCGTCATGCCACCGAATCACATTGTCTGGCAGTGAGTTGGAATCAAGCCATGCAATATGCAATTTTAATCGGCGAGAATCAATGTTCTTGACCTGACCATAGTATTTTGGCAAACCATCCTCATCACTATATAATGCCCAGATCTCACCAATCTGAAACGTGGCCAGGGATTTATCAGCATCAAAGTTGTAGAACTCAGCTTCTGGAATTTCAATACCTTCTGAGGATGATACTTTGGGAGCATTACTATCTTCATTGACTGTATCTGGAGATGTAGAAAAACCATTAGGATGAGCACTAGCCTCCATTTTAAGATCTTTAGAAACAGGAACTTCTTCATTATCAAAAGGCAAAGAGGCGGGATCAAGCTCAAACGATCCTGATGGCACTCCTACTCCTTCATCACCGGTCAGCATAAAGGACGGAACTCTGTGGGAGAACCTCAATAACTCACCTGGTGGAACTTTTAAAATACCTTTCCCATCATTTAGTCTTTGACAGAAAACACTCACAGTGTCTTTCACCTTCTCCAAGAGTGCAACCCATATTCCAACCCCCTCAGCATAGTCCGACAAAATTTTAACAAATTCATATTCAAACTTAGGCTTAGGATTAGAGTCCAGATCAGAGTACCAGTTTATACTCCAGTTCTTGAAAATGGCCCAAGTCTCCCCCTTTCTTGGATATATCTGGTAATAACTTTTAATCTTCTCCCAAGACATTGTATGAGAGAACATGAGATGATCTTTCCTGGTTTCAGAGTGACCTTGTCTGAATTTCCCACAAGAAAATGGCAAGCCTGCTTCAGCCCATTTCATTTCATTATCATCTTCAGGGTCTGGCTCTAGCCACGTTATCTGCACCTTGAATCCAGAAGGGTGAACTTTCTTGATTCTAGCATAGTATCTTGGCATCCCATTTCGAGTATCATAAATAGCCCACACCTGCCCCACTTCAAAGCATTCTTCTTTCCGGATCTTCTCAAAGTCGTTGAACTCACTATCAGGAAATGAGAAGAAGGGGTCTGCTTCTTGTTCCTCCTGGGAGCTTTTATCTAATGGAGAATTCTCATGAGCCTCAGAATCTTTCTCACAATCAAATACCTTCACCCTTTCTTTAGCCTCAAACTTCTTGGTTTCCCCGACACTTTTTGTTAAGCACTCTTCAAAACAAGCACTTTCTTTCTGTTTCACCCTTTCCTCATCTCCTTTAATGCCAGCAGCACAATCAGATTGATTACTCATTTTAGAAGCCTCCTCTTTAGATGTGTCTTCATCCTCCTCTTCAGTGGCACACGACGAGCCACTCCTCTTCTCCCTTTTTGATGGAGGAATGCCATCATCATCGCTTAGATTTTCCTTATAAGAAACCTGCTGCTTATGGCGTGAAGATCTCCGTGGTTGCTGCTCTCCATAAATTCCTGATTTCAGTCCAGCCTGAAGAACAGCATCATCAATGACCATATCCTCTTCAGACTCACTGCTGCTTTCAGAGTCGGAGCTTTCACTGGATTCTATTACACCCCTTCTTTTACGTGTCACCCTAACTAAGTGAACACCAGAAGAGCTACCTGCCTTTTGACCTGTCTTTCGGAAAGATTCAGCTTTGGAATTATCAGCTCCAGCATTCCCCGAAAATCTCACTTCAGATTTGTTAGTACCATCTTTTTGCTGGGGGAATGCCTGCTGACTTAAGTTAGTTGGTGGTGGTGCACCTGGCACATTTGTGTCATATGCAACGAAGGGCTTATTGCAGCTTTGACAACGAAGAGATCTATTAAGAACTTCTCTATAATACTGATACTTAACTGAACAAAATGGGCAAACAGTCCAAAAAGTCGAGCGGGAATCTGAATACCCAGGTGGAAAGGGCTGCTGTTGCTGCTGGTTCTGGGGATTAATGTTTGAAAAGTTGCCTCTGAAGTTGTTTTGAACTCCAACATTCGAATTCCAACTCGCCTTCTGCGGGGGTCGATATGGCATAGTCGTTTTACTCACAGAAGCCTTGCGTTTCAGGTCATGCATGCTTCGTTTGTCACGGTCGAGAAGCATTCTTTGAGCTTCTCCAATCAGCTTAAAAGCAGCTTCTGCACCAGCAAACTTGTTTTTATCAGGATGAAGTTGGAGAGCAAACTTCCTGTACTGCTTCTTAATTGTTAGCTCATTCGCTGTTTGATCAATCTGAAGAATACCATACCAGTCCATCTCACTCCCAAACAATTTCTGCTCAGCAGAGCAATGCACTTCACAAACCATAAGCATCTGAGATATATTCTCCAGATCAGGATAGAGTTGTTGCGCCTTTATAGCAATTTTACGAGCCGCCACAAAATCCTTGCTCTGCATCTTCTTCTCTGCAATTCCCTTGGCCCTAATGGCCTCTTCTTTATTGCAATCCATCACCAATCTGGAGAACCTGAACTGCTCAAACTGATTTAGTCGTGTATAAGCATGCTTCCTTATCGAGATAAACCAAGTCTAGATCCAAAGCCACTAAGAACCAAAGTGAAATTCCCAACCATCAACGTCTGCAATAATCACTAGTCACATTCGGTTGAACCCTGCCAATTTTGTATCACCTTAAGAGTTAAGACCAATTTAAAGCCTAGTATCAACAGAGAAAAAAAAACATGGTTTAAAAGATTAAAATTAAAAAGTGTGTGACATTTAGCTCCACTTTTAAGTACCACAATGATATTCAAATTACAAAAAAATAATGCAAACTGCATTTTGGCAATTTAATTGTAGATCGCAAAATCACCTACTTATGTAGCGCAACTTAATAAAGTGGGGATATTTTTTATAAAATAAAAATCTACTTAATGACCAAATAATACATACTGATATTTTCCTCACGTATCAGAAAAAAATTCAACAAATTCTGCAATCCCAGAACCACATTCAAAATAATTGCTAAGAAACCAGAAACCATATGTAAAAAATTATATATATAAACTATAAACATCACCACAATGCGTGAGAATTTTCAAAAACCTCTCAAACTGAGAGAACTTGTAAGACACAACTAGAACAAAAGTTATTGTGTGCGGCCAGCACAGTGTGCCAAGCTCATAGAAAAGTTCCTCCAACTACAAAGGGGTGGTCCATGCTAAACTTACAAAACTAACCCGAGGGCCTGAGGCCATTACAATTGTTGAGTTTATTTTAGAAAATAATCAATATTGAACTCCGCAAACTGATTCTCTGTTCTAAACATTATATTTCATTTGCATATAAACCAAACTCTTTTTTCATTTGGTTCCAGCCAGTATGTAAAGAATTCTCAGACAATCTCATGGCCACCACATTCACTTTGTAAACTAAACACATTATATCAACGCTCCCACAACGAAACCTTTAGAGACATGCAACCCAAACCCAAAGAAACCTTTAACATCACAGACCAAAATGGAAAGCAAAACACTCGTAAAAAGTCGTAACGGAGAGGCAGAACCCTAATTTCACCCAAGCACAACAAGCAACTTTAGAAAAATTTAAAATTTTAAAAAATTATTGTAATTCATTTATATATTTCAATCGCTAAAACAGACCCATACAAGTATAATATAATATAGTGAGCAAATAAAGTCAAATATCGTTCTTCAAGCTAAAGATTGAAACTTCAACAACTTCGGGAAAGCACACAAAAAAAGTGCTAAATATGTTAAAACCAATGAAGAAATGAATGGGTTTGTAAAAGAAGCGCTTACTATTTTGTTCAGCTTGAGAAATCACAAAGCTGATTTGAGAGAGTCTGGAGGGACCTGGGGTTTTCAGAAGTGGGGAAGAAGACCTATGATACTTCGGCTTATTTCTCTAATACCACTCGTTTGGGTTTATTTGTAAACAGTGTTGTAATTTCATTCAAATTGAGGGGAATTTTGTTTTCATTAAATTTTCGATTGGCCTGCCCAATACTGTTTTACGGGACTGCATTTGGTTGATAAAAACGAAAATTTAATTACAATTTCTTTGACCAAAAGAAAATTACAATTATGTCCTCTTGCATAATTACCTAATAGGGTAAAATCAATGGGAGCTGCTAGAAGGATTGCCCAACTGGTTGGGCTAGAAGTGTCAAACGGGCTGTGTTGGGCCGGCCCATTTAGAGTCATCTTATTTAATAAACGGGCCGAATTGGGCTCATTCATTTATGAAAATCATTAATTTCGGCCCGAGTTCACTTCTCCATCCAATATGGGACTCGATTGGACTCATGTTGGACCACTAAACGAGTAGATATGGGCCCACCCCAAGCTCAACTTATGTATTGTATTTTTTTTGTAACACCCGACCCAACAAATTGTTTTTATTTAATTATTTAATTGTTCAAATACATTTTTGCCCTTAGGGTTAGGGGTATTTTAGTCACTTTTTGTTCGGGATCGATTTTGGAAATTAGAATTATGGATTGCACCATTACATGTACCTCCCGTTGGATACTGATACTTGGATACGAATGTTACCCACACGTGCAATGTGTTGCCGGCGTGTAGGAGGATACCGGGCACCCTTGGCGGGGCAGTATGAGCACATAAGACTTGTTGATTTGTTTCAGCCACACGTGCGATGTGTTGCCGCCTTGTGTGCTACTAAGCAATAGTCCCCCGGTTGGACTACTCAACCCTAATCATGGGGTAAAGTGATGCTATCCCCTGGTCTAGTCAAATGATGCCCCCATTGGATTGTTTCCTCAGTACTTAATGTTAGTGTGGTGAATGTGCGTGCGTGTATATATGTATATCAAGGTTTATTTCCAAGTTGAGGTTTCTTGAGCATGTGCATTGAGAGTACACTGCACATGTATGAACATTTGAAATGAAGTTTAGAAATGAGATTGGATATTTGGAAATTTTTGGCATGTTGTATTTTTGCAAGGGTATGGTTGTGGGAAAAAGGATTTTGGGTTGTGATGATCATATTTTATATTAATGGGTTACTTGGGTGGTGTTGAAATTTGCAGTTTTACAATAAGGACTAGTTTATATTGTTTTCAAAGAATTTGAGAGGTATTAATTAAATGATTTTCCTTATTGCATGTCATAATATAAGTATACTGAATTAAATTATTTTCAAGTATCGGATGATATATATTTACGTATACAAAAGGATTTAGTTGGATAGTGTTTTGACATTATTTTCTAAAATGGAGGGGGTTATTTATGTTGAATATAAATTATGTTTAAAGCTTTGTTTTCATCCACTCACATTTTCTCTTTTGCACCCCGCAGGTTCTAGATATCCAGGGTTGCGACCACCACATCGAGGCATCGGCGCTGTCCGCAATGTAGGAATTCCTCCATTATCTTTATCTACTTTCCTTTTTCCTGAGTTGTAAACTTAATCTTTAGCTGCTCTGCTTGCCTGTTTTGAGTTTAGGTAGACGGCGTGCCCATTTGAATAGTCTTAATTGTTGTGTGTGTCTTTACCTTGTACATGCTGAAAGTTGAGATTATTTCGTTTGCATGTACTATAAATTGGGAGATATTCAATTTACAGAGGAGATTTCGCCGAAATTTCGGCAGAAGTCGAAGTCTTTATTAGTTTAAATTAGGGCTAAGGAACGTTTTAAGAAAGTGGGTCCAACATCAGTTAGATGCCGGACGAGAAGCAGGGTTGTCACGGAATCCAAGGCGGGTCCTGTCATGTTTTGTATTTTTTTTTTCAATTTCATTTCAATGTTTTTTACAAACATGCATATACTAACAAGATTTATTATTTGTTGAAAAAAGTGGTCAATCACTTTATTTGAAGAAAGTGGTCAATCACTTTATTTGAAGTACATTTAAATAACAAATAGCTAGATTATGGTTCGAGTTTAAAAAATTGAAACTTGAAAAACAAAATAATTATTTTATTTATAAAGAAAACATTGAATTTTAAAATATACTATTAGATAAATAAATAAACATGAATTTAATATATAATTATAATAATATTATGTAATATTTTTCTTTAAAATAAATATAATTTAATAAAGGCTTAATTGGTATAGTGCCCCCTTTAACATTAGTCAATTCCCACAGTACCCCCTTAAAGTTAAAGTGACTCACTTTGCCCCATTGACCGATGTTTTGTGTTTCACTTTGCCCCTCACCGTCAAGTCTGTTAAAAATGTTGATGTGGCACAAATGGGACCCACTAATTTGCTAAACGAAGTGCCATGTGTGAAGAAAAAAAATTAAAAATTAAAAAATTCAATCCTTTTTAAATTAACAAATACAAAATGAAAACATTAATAATAAATCAGAAAAATTCATTCCTTTTTAACTCTCGTGCCCTCCCCCTCCCATCATAACCACCATCTAACAAGCCATTGCCCAATATCACCCACCCAGCAACCAACCCTTACCACCCTCCCACCACAAAACTTTTCAAGACACCCCACCTATCTCTTTGTCTCAAGTCCAGCCCCCAAAATTCAGTGCAAGCAAAAGACCACATTGCTCATAATTTATTATAATATGGCCAATAGATCTGCAAAAAAATAAATTTTTTAAAAAAATTGCTCCAACCTAGCTCACCCACCAAGACCTATTTCAATTTTATTTTCACTTATTATGGCTTATTTGATGATATTTGTGAGAAACATAATTTGAAGTCGGGAACGGTAAAATCTATAGCTATCTCCAAGTTATTAAAAATCGATTGATGACAAACAGTGGCGGATCCAGGATTCAAAAGCCAAGTAGGCGAAACTTACCTTAAAAACTCGACGGTACGAGTGAATTTTATTGATAAAAATAAAAAGATACACCTAGTCAGGGGGGACGTAATGAGCCTTACCCTCAAATATGCATATCTATACATAAATAAAAGCTTAACAAAAGAACAAGAAGTAAATGCAATGCAACACAAAACTAAACTATTTTGATCTAAAACCTTACCCTACGAGGCTTAGAAATCTTAAATTCCTCAATTATCTCTTCATTATCAATATTATTAGCAAACTCTCTTTCAATGTGTAGAATCATGCAATCAGCAAGGAATTCATCAGCTATGGTGCTCCGAAGTCTATTCTTAATAATTCTCATACATGAAAAAGCTCGTTCCGTTGTTGCTGTAGAAACAGGAAGAGTCAACACCAACTGAATCAACCTGTAAAGCAAATGGTAGTTTTCTGCCAAAGTTGTTTCCACCAATTGTTGACATAACTGAGGAAGAGTGGTGAGGTCCTTAAAGCAGGGAAGGCGATGCATATCATTTTGAAAATACCTCAACTCAATTTCTAAAGCTTTCAAGTCACTTGGACTGAAATCAGCATGATAGAATTTCTCAGCAAGTTTACATAGATGCCCAATATTGAATGATTTGAAGGAATTACGAGGATCCAATGCTGAGCTAAGAATAAGAAGTTTAATTGTTTGCTCTGGTTAGGTCCATAATCACTGATTTCTTGGAGAAGTATTTTTGTCTCTTTAAATAAACTAATCAAACTTGTAATAGAGGCAAAGTGAGATCCCCAACGAGTGGCTCCAGCTCGTTTCAAACTACGACCTTGATTAAGTCCTCTACCTGTCTCAACTTCCCCAAAATCCAACAACTCTTTGAGTTCAGCTTTTCGAATTAAATTTAACTAATTACGGCGCTTAGCAGAAGCACTAACAAAAGTTACAATGTTAGTCAACATTGAAAAAAATCTCCATACAACTTTCACATCTTTAGCCGCACCATTTAATGCTAATTGCAAGCGATGAGCAAAGCAATGCACATAATATGCATATGGACAATCTTGAAGAAACAATGCTTGTAATCCATTCCGTGACCTCGAAAAGCCAATGCTTAATTTACTAGATACCTAATGCCCTCTATTGTAGTTGTAAGTCACAACCGATTGTCCATCACTTGTTGCTTTGATTGCTTATCTACCACTGTTTCAATATAAAGAGATGGGTTTTTTAAACTAACCCACTTTTGCATAACAAGATGATGTGGTGAATTTAACTTGCCTATATGACGTTGAAATACACATTGATTGCCACAAATTCTCTTCCAATTTTGAAATCCATGAATAGTAAAGGTTGCATGTGAATGATTCATGTCAAATAGGAAGCAAGGAAAACAAAATGCCATATCTTTAGCAATTGAATCCCAAATTATAATTAATTTCTAATTAAACCCTAGAATACTCAATTTCAAATTAAAATTAAAATTAAGATGCATACATGTATTTTAGGAAAACCCCAAAAAGAGAAGATAATTAAAGAGGAGAGAATGAGAAATACTTGTTGCCAAAAAAGGAGAAGAAGCTGCTGAAGATCTTGCTGCCAAGGAGAAAAAAAGTGGGGACCAGCCAACCAATTGTTCAAGGGGAGAAGAAAAGTGGGGACCGTCACTTGGAGTATTGAATAATATTTGGTTTGGCTGTATTGGATATTGAGTAATATTTAGTTTGCTAAAAAATGGGGCAGGCAGTTGAGTAGGCAGATTGTATTGGGTATTGAATAATATTTGGTTCGGCTGTATTGGGTATGGAGTAATATTTAGTTTGCTAAAAAATGGAGCAGGCAGTTGAGTAGGCAGATTGTATTGGGTATTGAATAATATTTGGTTTGGTTGTATTGGGTATTGAATAATATTTAGTTTGCTAAAAAATGGGGTAGGCAGATTGTATTGGGTATTGAATAATATTTGGTTTGGCTGTATTGGATATCGAGTAATATTTAGTTTGCTAAAAAATGGGGTAGGCAGCTGCCTACCCTGCCCTTAGGGTAGGACCGCCTCTGATGACAAAGCTGTATATTGGAGAATATCTAGTTTTAGGTTATGGTGGTGGTGGAGGGATGATTAGCGGTTGTGGTGGGATGAGGTGGAGGGCCAAATAAGAGAGAGAGAGAGAGAGAGGGATGAAGGAGGTCGGTGCGATGATGTTGGGTTGTACGTAGGGATGGGGTTGGGGGTGGGTCACGGCTAGGGGTAGGGGTGGGGTTGGGGATAGGGTGCTATCATATGGTGGAGAAATGAAGAGGGAGAGATACAGCAGAGAGTGACGAAGGCTTCTAGGGAGGGGAGAAGAAGATATATTTTTTATTTATTAATTTTTCCATTTTGTATTGTTTATTTTTTTTTCTTCATACATGGCACAAGGTCTAAAATATCGATGATATTGGAAATATTGATAGTCCAAAAACACGGAAATTTAGATGGAAATATCGGGATATTATCGATATCGATAAAAATTGAATAAAAACCACGGAAATTATAAGAAAAATTTGGAAATTTTTATTGAAACTTTGCAGGATGTTTATTTAGTCAATTATCTATTAGTTTATCATAAAAAATTGGAAGGAAATGCATTGCATGATGGATTTAATTGATTTAAGTTGATTATATAGCGAGTTGACAAACATTGTGAGTGTAGAAAATATGTAGTAATTAATGAAAGAAGATTAAACACACCATAATCATTTATATATAATGAATTACTACAAAAAGAATTCAAAACAAAACCATGTATATATATATATAAATATTTTAGCGGGTATACTGGTGAAATACCCCCTGAACTTGTACCTCGCTTTCAATTAGCCCCCTATCCTTTTTTTTTAGAAAATTAAAGATATGAACTTCTTTTTTCCGTCAATTTCCCCCCTCCGTCTAAATCCACAACATTTCATCCAATTTTCCGTTAAAAATGAGGGTAAAATGGTCATTTTATACATTAAAAATAAATAACAAATGAAAAATAAAAATAAAAACATAAATACTCTCTCTTATCTCTCTCTCTCTCTCTCTCTCTCCCTCCCCCAGCGACAGACCCGACCCCCTCCCTCTGCAAAACACCCAGCCACAGCCACCGTCCACCGTAGCCAGTGCCGCCAGCACCAATCGAACCGGCCTGGACCTGCCGTCGCGCTCCGAGCCATCCCCGCCCCGAAAACCACCGTCAACCGCCGGATTTTTTGGAACCTACAGGCTGGGTTTTCTTTTGTTTCAATTTTTGGAAATATCATCGTTGGTTTCAATTTGGGGATTTCTCTTGTTTTTTTTTTTTTTTTTTTTGTTGCTGGGTTTTAGGGTGCTTTGGCTGTGTTGATGGGGTTGATGTGCTGGAGGAGATAGAGCTAGGGGAGGGGGCGATGTGTTGATGGGGTTGATGTGTTGATGGGGTTTTAGGGTGCTTTGGCTGCCAGCCACCCTTTCTTCTTCCACAACGTCGTCTCGGCCCACCCCGTCCAAGCCCTCTCTGTCTCCACTCTCTTCCTCCACCAGCCTGAACCCGCCGTCCCCGCCCGATGTCTCTGATGTGCTGGAGGAGAGCAATAGGGTTGCTGGTTCAGTCTTTTTCTTCTTTCTTTTTTTTTTGGGGTCAAATTTTTTTTTCAATTTTTAAAAATAATTTAACTGAAAATTGGATGAAATCTTGAGGATTTAGACGGTAGGGGGCACATTGGCGAAAAAAAATAGTTTGGTTCCTTAATTTTCTAAAAAAAAACGGATAGGGACCTAATTGAAAATTAGGTACAAGTTTAGGGGGCAAATCACTAGTATACCCATATTTTAGCATATTTTCACAAAAACATAAGTGATATGGTGGTTAAGGTGTTGAAGGAGTAAAATGGGAGGGGTTCGAATCCCCTTGGTGTCTTTTTAGAAATTTATCCTAGATAATAAATATGAGCTTGCAGACATTTTAAAGACGTTATAAATATTACACACCGAAAGTATAATCACATTCACGTACGCAGTTGAGTTGGATAAGGCGCTGAGCTGTTCTTATAGAGGCAGAGTTCGAATCCCTCCATGCGCAATAGGGAGAATTTTCAGCATTTTCCATGTATTAATATCGGCTATAATATCGACATTTCATTCCTTGCATGGCACTTAGTTTAGCAAAATAGTGGGTCCTATTGGTGCCACGTCAGCATTTTAAACGGAATTTTTAACAGACTTGACGGTGAAGGGCAAAGTGAGACACAAAACATTGGTCAAGGAGGCAAAGTGGATCACTTTAATTTTAAAAGGGGTATTGTGGGAATTAACCAATGTTTCAAGAGGCACTATAGCACTTAAGCCTTTAATAAACGGGTCGATCTTTTGGGCATCAAGTTGACACGGCTCACAACGGGCCTCGGGCCAACCTGGGTCATTGAGTCGAATTACCTCATCTTGGTCCGCCTAAAAATGCAAGTAGTGTCTTGTCAAGCCTAACTTAATTGGGTCGAACTCATGCCGTGCTCGACTTGGCCTGACCTGTTTGACACCTTAGACTTACTCAAACCCGTCATAAGTCCTGTCGGCCCAACGGTCCAGCCCCTTTAGAGCCCAATATTAAAAGATCACTTGTAGTAAAAGAAAAAAAACAACAATTATTAGGGTATTACCAAATTGTGAAGATGCTTGTTTGATACTATTTAATATTTTATCTTATCTTTAAAAAATTATATTTTTTCTTGCCTTGTTTTTTAATATCCAATTTTTTCAACTAACGTTTTCCTTTACTTGTTTTCTCTTATGTAGTTTTTCTTTTTATTTGTACTAGCCTCTCTACATGTGCAATCACAACTTCAAATCTTTTTAGTTTTTTGTAATTGTATTTTTCCAGATAGCCATCTTTAAAAAATTTCTTTATCACCCGTACTTTTCGAGATGCATGTCTCAACAGTTTACGCTTGATAAAGGATAAAAAGAGAAAGGGATGAGTAAAAGCAGAGCAATAGATGAGTATCAAGCAAAAGGTAGCAAAATAGAGGTGAAGTAGAGGATAACCAAACTCCCTATATCAAAATACTGTAGTAAACACAAAAGAATAGACCAAATTTCATAACCTTGAGAGTGAATAAGACTGTTGGAATCGAGAAACGACTTTTGGAGACAGTGGTGGATTTAGAAATTTTTAAGAGAAGTGGCAATATTTAAAAGGCTAATAGCTCCAAAAAAAAAAAAAAAACTTTGAGAATTCAAATGATATTATTATTATTCATAATTTATGAAAGAAAGAATATTTTCTTATTAATTGAAAAAGATTCACTAATGAATTTTTTATTTTTGCTTTGGAAGACTCAATTCTAATTATCCCTTTTTTTCTTTTTTGTGTGAAGTGCATATTCTAGTAAGCTCTAAGGACCACTCTACCCTCAAATTAAAGTTGCCGCATGTTGTGGTATTTAATAAAACTAAAACTAAAACACGTGTAGTGCACACAGCAATTTTAAAAGAAAAATAGATCATGTTGTCTTGCTGCTATGTTTCTCTTCACTCCGGCCTTTCCACAAACAGGTTGTGAACATTTTTGCCCAGCCACCTAGTAGCCCAAGATGTCAAGAAGACTTCTATATTTTTGCCCGCTACTGGCTAGAGAGATATTAAGGCTGCCATAGGCCAAATTTATAACAAATTTTTGACAAAAATAAATTCATCACAAACCAATATATAAACAATAAGTAATTAGTAATGGGAATTATCAAAGAGTGTATTGTTTTTGTTTTTGTTTTTGTCCTTTGACACATTCGTCTTCTTGAAAGATAGAAATTAAAAGAGGAAATTATTGACCCAAAATTGTATTCTCACAAACACAACATCCCAGAGAAGCAATGACATGGCTTTGTTATCTGTTGAGGCCCAAAAAGTCACAAGAAGCCCAAAGACATTTAAAGCCTAATATAACATATAATGTTGGTCATGCATTGATCCAAGCTGTATTTTGGGAATGAATTCATTAAATAAATATAGAAATAGTGTGCATGCCATGCCAAGCCAATAATACATTTTTCATATGTCAATCACCTACTAAGCTCGCATGAACCCAAGTAATGTGGTTTACAGGGCTTGCACGATGGATTGTGGTGTAGAAGGTTATGGAGGTCCACAAGGCCCACGGAAGCTCTTGGATAATGGAGACTTTGGGTTAGCTACTTAAGAGCACCAAAGTCCAAGCCCATTACTTAGAGTTCTTCAATGTGGGTGAGCAAATGAGATATTCTTCAAGCACTCCCTATTACCCACTGGAAACAAGCCAATTCCGACACTTCCTTTTACCCATAGGAAATAGTCATTTTCCAAAGCCTAGCTTTACCTGCTGGAAATAAGAATGTCCCAATGCTCCTTATTACCCGCTAGAAACTAGCCAATTCCAACACTTCCTTTTACCCATATGAAATAGTCATTTTCAATGCCTAGCTTTACCTGCTGGAAATAAGAATGTCCCAATGCTCTCTTTTACCCGTTGGAAATAGACTAGCTCCAACACTTTCTTTTACTTATTGTAAACCAAATAGAGCCTTCACCTTCTATAAATTGGCAAGCATTGCCCAGGCAAAACCAACTCCTTTTGGTTGCTGCAAGCCTCTCAGCAACCATGAGAACTCACTTTTCTTCAGCTGCTGTAAGCATTCTAGCAGCCATCACAGTCATTCCTTAGCCATCAACCTCCATCCTTTGACGGCAGCAAGCATCCCAGCAACCATCGACCGACATCTCTTGGTTGCTTAAGCACCCCAGCAACCATTAGACCACCTTTCTTCCTCCCTTCTACTGCTGTAAGCATTCCAGCAACCATCTCAGCCATTCCTCAGCTATTACAACCATTTCTTCTACTTTCTTAGCCTTGAAATCCTCCATCTTCCCTATAAAGCCTCACCAAGCATAATACCAAGCTTTTCCTTCCTCCTCATACCCTTCCAAGCTATAAACACCACAGCCTTCAAGCCTCAAGCTTTTCCTTCCATCACCCTTCTTTTGAAACTCTTAAATCACCATAGCTATAGCCACAAACAACAAATTATCAACACCCAAACTCAAGCCTATCCACACCAAGCCAAGCACATGCATTCTCATTTGCTAAACTTGCGGGTCTTTAGCTCCCACACTACAAGCTCTCATTCCAAGTTGGCACAATCTCAGTTCAACATCATTAAGTTATCTTCAACCACGCAAAAGCACAACCAAACATTCGTCAAGCTACTAGAAATCTACTCAAGCCACCCATCCTTTATCTCCATATATATATATATATATATCTCTCTCTCTCTCTCAAAAAGCTCCATCCCTAATATGAAACACCCATCCTCTCAAGCTAAGTTGAAACCACAGTCATTACCTTTTTAGTAAGCAAACGCAGACATCGCAAGCTCTTCGTCTAGCTGCCGAAAACACCCAAAATCTCAAGCCTTAATCCTTTCTTTATGCTCTTTTTCTCTTATCTCCCACGCCACAAGCCTCTTATGTCAAGCCTAATAATATCTTGATTCACCAAAGCAAGCTCTCATGCCAAGCATATGCAACATCAATGCACCATCTCCAACTCTTCGTCTAGTAGTCGGAAACATCAACACAAAACACACAGCCGTTGGAAAAAGAACAAAGTACTCCCCTGGGACTTGCTTCTCCCTCGGGATGCTTTGGGCCAGGTTCACTAACTCAAAAAAAGGGTCAACGAAGACTTGATTCATCACTTTATGACGGTCCAAGAATCAACAAGCCCGGACTAGCCAAAAATTGTAGTATTAGGAACCAAAAATTAGAAATAGCATAAATAATGAAAGAAAATGTATTAGAAATAATGAAAGAAATTGCAGTATTAGGAACCAAAAATTAGAGAAGTTGAGAAAGAGAGAGGGATTCGTACCATTTAAAGCATTAATGCTCTGCATAAGAAGATTAAACATAAAGTATATGACTGAAAAGTGGAGAAGAAGAGAAGGGGTTAATGGACCCAAAAAAAATTATAAGGAACTACTGTAAACTGAAAGGAATTGTACGATGGCGAGAGGTTTTTAAAACAACACGTCTTATTCTTTTTCTTTTTTTTTGGGTTAAAACGACACGTCTTATCCTTAATTGATGTTCTTCGTTTTTTAAAAACCTTTATTTTAATTCACCTTTTTTTTTACTCGTTTATCCTCTTTTAAATAAAATCTGTGTGTTTTAATATTTTACTTCATGAAGGCTAGTGTCAGGATTATTGAAATTTTCACTTTTAAGGCATTCTGCCTTTATATATATATATATATATATATATATATATTATTATTTATTAAGTAATATAATTATGAAGTTAATTAAAATATTTAATACTAATTATTCACTAAATAAATAATAATTAAAATATAATTACTAATGAAAGTAATTAAATAAGGCTAAGATATTATTTAATTACTAAAAAGAAAATATTTTTAAAAAAAATTATTGACCTAAAGATACTAAGTTTATATTTATTTAAAAAAAAATTACCTGACAAAACGTCGTCGGTAAAGGTCTATCTCGGCGAAACTTTGCAGATTAGACCTATCCCGACGAAAATTTGTCGGCAAAGGTGAATTTCGTCGAGAGAGGTCTAATCCGGCAAATATTTGCCGGCATAGGTCTGTGCCGACGAAATGTCGTCGGGAGAGGTTGTAATCCTATTTTATTTTTCATTTTAAAAATATAAAATTAGTTTCTTTACTTTAGTTTTTTGGCCAACTTCTTTAATTTAATATATGTAATTAAGTAATATCTTAGTCTTTTTTTATTGCTTTAATTAATAATTATGTTTTAATTATTATTTCTTTAGTAAATATTTAAATATTTTTCTCATTTCATCATCAATTATTGAATAAATAGTAATTATTTATTTTAAATTACTTTGTGAACTTTTGTTTTTTTTTTAAAAAAAAACTAAATAATAATTAAAATATAAAATATTTAAAGAGTACATCTGCACGACTATACTATTTGAATATTCAAATTTATTTAAGTAAATATGAAAAAGGGCACCTAAAAAGATAAGCAACCTCTTTATATCACTGCTCATACACATGCAACACACAAACAAGGCATAAAATTTTAACCAAGAAAAATAAGTTATAAGGAAATTGTATACGTAAACAAAAATAATATAATTTTTTTGACCGTGGAGGTACTCCGGAAGTGAGTCCAAATCTACCCAGCACTCCCTTGAAGAATCTCAATAACCCTTCCCGTAGTTCATTGGTCAAGAAAGCAATGCGAACATTGAGCAGCAAAACACCAAATTAAAAAGAAGCATTGAAATAATTGCAAAATTTAATTTATCTTCATTCTTTTCATTTTCTGTTTTGTGAGGAGGGAATACTGAGAAAGAAAGAGGAGAAGAAAAGAAAATGGGAAACTGGGTAGCTGTTTTGGAGGTTTCTGGAGTTTAGTGGGGATGGGAGTGAGAAATCAACGGTGAGTTTCTCTTAAATTCCCGTAGGGATTTTTGGTTTGACGGTTATTTTCAACATGTCTTCAGTTTTTCTTCTTTTCTAAATTTTTTTACCTTTGTTATTTGGCTGCATTTGACTGTTTTGCCCCATTTATATTGGATATTTTTGTTTTCGTGTTTTTACTTGACCAAGGACATTTTTGGAGTTTTAAAAATTTTCACGTGCTTCTGCGTCTACGAGATGCTTTTTTTATTTTATAAAAATTAATTCATTTTAGAATTAAAAAAGATAATGCGTAGTTGTGTTTCATAAAATATGATCCATTATCTTATTTTTCTTTTAATTTTAATTTTTTTAATATGAAAAAAATGTGAATTTATCATATTATCCTCATTTAATTAATAATTGCATTAACTAATAGCATTTTCTGGTATTTTGAATGTTTTACCATTCTTTACATTTTGCTTTATATATATAGAAGATTAAATTTTGTGCATCACTAAAATTGTTCTTATTTTCCATTATAGCATATAATTTGGACCTAAGGCGTTCTTGTTTATAAAACATTAATTCAAAACTGAGTTTTTGTCAATTGAAAAATACGAATAAAACAAGATCCTAAAACGGAATGCTAGTAAAAGTAAATCAAACAAGATAGAGTCAATTCCTTCTTTTCTTGGGGGTGGTTTTGGTTATTAGTTTGAAGAATAAAAAGATAAATATGTCGACTAAAAATATTTTCTTAAAAGCAAATATGAGCTTAGTCAAGTTGGTCAGAGCGAATGTGCTATCCACTCTGTACTCAAGTTCAAATCTCATCTCCCTCCCTGTAGTTTAAATTAGATCAAAGTTGAATATCCCTCGTATAAAATAATTTTTTTTTCCTTGAAACGTTCATTTTATACCCCGAATTGTGTTATCAGATTAAATTCTTAGGTTGATAGAGGATAAAAATAATCATGAAAATCTTTCCCCTGAAATCAAAATGAACTTGTATTATGGAGTTTCTGGCTATGAATCTGTGACCATTGAGCTTTTTGCTGCAAAATGAATTAGGCATGCAGTGATCGAATCCTCCCTCTGGGTATATTTTACAGATTGCAACGAACCAAATTTAGGCTCCAAATTCTCAAAGGAGATAATCGGGTTAGCAAAAAGTTTGCTGCTGACATCTAAATTCAGCGCCCAGCAAAAGTTTAAATCCCAGTGATGAGTTTGTGGAAGACAGTTCGACAAAATAAGTCATAAATACTCTATCTACACACTAATTGGAAACTAAATATTACCCATTTATAAAGGGCAAACTATACTTCACTGAATATATATGTTTTTATGGTCTAACAAGCTGTACATATTCTACAGTCAAGACACTCATTCAACTTCGGGCTGTGCCATTGAGCTACCACCTGGTTTCTCAGATGATGACTCCACAGTTTCACCTTCCTGTGCTGTTGAAGATGGCTCAAAATCCATGTTTTCCGACTCGTTTTCTGGCATTGTCCCACAAACCTGAGAAGCGTCACCAGCTTTAGCTTCAGTTTCTGAGTCCGGTGACTTGGAGCTGCCTACAGGCCCCGCCTCAGATAAGGCTTCAATACTATCACCCCCCATGGCCAAGATAACCGGAGGCTGATCCATGCTTTCGGACATATTTTCTGGCGTTGCCACACAACCCTGAGAAGCAACACCAACTTTATCTTCAGATTCTAACTCTTCTGGTGATTTGGAGCTGCCTACAGGCTCTGCCTCAGATAAGCATTCAACATGATCATCCCCAACGACCAAGTTAACTAGGGGTTGATCCAGGTTGTCAGGCACAGTTTCTGGCATTGACGCACAAACCTGAGAATCATCACCAACTTTAGATTCAGATTCTAACTCTGGTGATTTGGAGCTGCCCGCAGGGCCTGCCTCAGATAAACCTTCAACGTCATCACCAACTTTAGCTTCGGGTACAGTTTCTGGCATTGGTGCACAAACCTGAGAATCATCACCAACTTTAGTTTCAGTTTCTAACTCTGGTAATTTGGAACTGCCTGCAGGCCCTGCCTCAGATAAAACTTCAACGTCATCACCAACTTTAGCTTCGGGCACAGTTTCTGGCATTGGTGCACAAATCTGAGAATCATCACCAACTTTAGTTTCAGATTCTAACTCTGGTAATTTGGAACTGCCTGCAGGCCCTGCCTCAGATAAACCTTCAACGTCATCACCAACTTTAGCTTCGGGCACAGTTTCTGGCATTGGTGCACAAACCTGAGAATCATCACCAACTTTAGTTTCAGATTCTAACTCTGGTAATTTGGAGCTGCCCGCAGGCCCTGCCTCAGATAAACCTTCGACGTGACCACCCCCCTTGGCCAGAGCCTTATCTGGGTTTCTAAATGCAGTTTCTGGAATTGACCCACAAACCTGGGAAGCATCACCAACTTTAGCTTCACATTTTGACTCCTCTGGTGATTTGGAGCTGCCTGCAGGCCCAGCCTCAGGTAGTGCTTCAACACTATCACCCCCCATGGTCAAGGGAGCTTCAGACTTATCCAGGTTTTCCGACACATTTTCTTGCATTGTCCCAGCAACCTGAGATGCATCACCAACTTTATCTTCACATTTTGACTCTTCTAGTGATTTGGAGCTGTCCATAGGCCCTGCCTCTTCAACACCATCACCCCTTATGGCCAAGGTAACTGGAAGCTGATCCAAGTTTTCAGACACATCTACTGGCAATGTCCCACAAACCTCAGAAGCATCACCAACTTTAGCTTCACATTTTGACTCTTCTAATGATTTGGAGCTGTCCATAGGCCCTGCCTCAGATAAGCCTTCAACACTATCACCCCTTATGGCCAAGGTAACTGGAAGCTGATCCAAGTTTTCAGACACATCTACTGGCAATGTCCCACAAACCTCAGAAGCATCACCAACTTTAGCTTCACATTTTGACTCTTCTAATGATTTGGAGCTGTCCATAGGCCCTGCCTCAGATAAGCCTTCAACACTATCACCCCTTATGGCCAAGGTAACTGGAAGCTGATCCAAGTTTTCAGACACATCTACTGGCAATGTCCCCCAAACCCCAGAAGCATCAACTATTTTAGCTTCAGATTTTGACTCTTCTAGTGATTTGGAGCTGTCTATAGGCCGTGCGTCAGATAAGCCTTCAACACTATCCCCCTCTATGGCCAAAGTAACTGGAAGCTGATCCAAGTTTTCAGACACATTTCCTGGCAATGTCCCACAAACCAGAGAAGCATCAACAATTTTAGTTTCAGATTTTGACTCTTCTAGTGAATTGGAGTTGTCTATAGGCCCTGCCTCAGATAAGCCTTCCACATTATCGCCCCCTATGGCCAAGGTAACTGGAAGCTGATCCAAGTTTTCAGAAACATTTCCTGGCAATGTCCCACAAACCTGAAAACCATCAACAATTTTAGCTTCAGACTCCAACCCCTCTGGTGATTTGGAGCTGCCTATAGGCACTGCATCAGATGAGCCTTCAACACTATCACCCACTATGGTTGAGGTAACCAGAGGCAGATCCATGTTTTCAGATACAATTTCTTGCACCCTCTCACAAGCATCAGAAGCATTCACTTGAGGAACCATTTCAGCTACAGATGTTTTTGAACCCTCCATCACTGAGCAGCCAACTTTTCCCTCAGATGGACCTACTACCTCTTTTCCTTCAGTCTCTATGGAAGATGCAGGCAGGTCAACGTTTTCTGAAATAGCTTCTTCCAGCAGCATTACACCAACCTGAGTAATACAAATATGAAATTACACATTAATAATCTAAGTAATAACAATAGATCAACCTTGTGATTGTCTGTGGGCATTTACATGCACTTACTTGTCATAAGTAATCGTTATCCTATACCTATCAAGACATTACGGTTTACAATTCTGTCCAGTTGGAGGTTCTGAGATAAATGAAGGAGTTTTTTCTAGGGCAGAGGGGGGGGAGGGTTTACTCTAGTGACTTATAAACTAACAAGCCAACTGGCTACCAAAATCAAGGTACAAAACTCTGATCAACTTAAAAAATAATAATAACAATAAATGAATGTTTAACCTAATTCCCATTGAGTTCAACCAACCTTAGATGCATCCAAATGATCACCCATCTCAGGTTCAGAAACCTTTGATTCCACCTGTGGTGCTAAGCTGCTTACAGGATCCTTCTCAGATAAGCCATGAATCTTCTCTTCTGAATCCACACTTTCTGATACAATAGAGTCTGGCAAATCCCCAGAATATCTGGGCGTTTCCATTTGATGATCCATTTCATCGTCCTTTCCATTTGGTTCATCCAGTTGTACTGAGCTGCCATCTTGATCCTTCTCAGAAGAGCACTCAGTCTTTTCCTGCTCTTTTGTCAAAGTAGATAAAGGTTGAACCGCAGCTTCTAACATATTTTTGGGCACAAACACATCAACCCGAGAAACAACCATATTATCAGTAACTAAATCTTCAGATGTTTCCCCCAGCACTATTGATCTGTTAACTGGACCCCTCTCAGATGAACACTCAATCTTTCCTTCCTTAACTGCTGCAGAAGATGAAGGCACAATAACACTTTCAGTTTCTGTTAGAAACCCACGAGCCTGAGAAACATCCATTTGAACATCCATTTCAGCATCAGATCCTTGTGATTCTCCCAGTAGGTCTGAATTCCCACCTAAAAGTTTCATAGATATTCCATCAATCTGGTCTTCTTTCATTTGTACTGGACTGCCAAGTAGACACTTTCCCAATGAGTCCCCAATCTTTACTTCCTCTGTCACTAAAGAAGATAGATGAGAACCTAAGTTGTCTGCCACAACCATTTGCGGTAAAATGCCATCAACCTGAGACAAATCAATTCGAGCATCTCTTTCAGCTCCAGAAACTTCTGGTTCCTCCACAGGTACAGATCTGCAAACTTGATTCTTCTTAGATATTTCCTCAGTCGTCCCTTCTCCAGTCACTAAGAAAGATGAAGGTGGATCCATACCTTCTGATACAACATTCTCTTGCAAAGTTTCACAAACCTGAGATAAATCAATTTGAACAACTGTTAAAGCTCCAGGACCTTTTGAATCTTCCAGTAGTATCGAGCTGCAACTTGGCCTCTCCTCAGATGAACCCTCAATATTTTCTTCCTGTTTAATTAAAGATAAAGGAACATCCAAGTTTTTTGGTATAAGTTCCTCTGACAAAATAACATCCTTTTCAGTAACAGAATCTTTCCTTTCCTCTGAAGATGACAAGCTGGAATTTTGGCAATTCACAGATGCACCCCCTACTGGTTCCTCTTCCACCAAGGAAGATGACTGTAAGATTTCTGATCTATCTCCTGAAATGAAACCATCATCCTGAGAAACAACCAATGCTGCACCATAACTTTTTGGGTTCTCCTGTGCTACATAGCTGTCAACTTGACCTCTATCAGATGAGTCATCAATTTCTCCCACCATTAACAATGAAGATGCAGGTAAACTCGTGTCTGATACTTTTTCAGATGGATAACAACCAACATGAGAAACATTCATTTGATCACCCTCAGAGGGGACAACTTCCATATTGCACACATCAATACTACCATCCTCAATCACATCAGTTTGAAGTTCCAAGATGCCCTTTTCAGTAGGAATATCATGCATAGTATTATGCCCTGAGGCAACATCAGCTGACCCACGAGTGACTTCGAAATCATCAGCCTTCGAGGAAATTTCAGGATTCGAAAAATTACCTTCACCAGAACAATTAGCAGCTTCAGATTCTGTACAAGGCACATCAACCTTGTCAATACAACCCCCACCAAACACAATATTTGGGATTGTGGTAATAGTTGTGGAAATTTCATGGCTTATATCAACAGGAGAAGATTTTGGACAACCTTTTGAAGCAGACTCAAGCATTTCTCCAGAGGCATTCTCAGCCATGCCAGGAAGCTCCGAATCCTCTAAACCAACAGACATGGGTGCACTCTCTCCTGGACAAACGTTTTCAAATGTTGTGGATACATTATCATGAGGGGAAGATTCTCGAGACTCTTTTGAAGAAGGCTCTGTTTTGTCTACGGCATTTGTTTCAGTCATTTCAGTAATATCAGGAGCAACAGCTGAACGATCTGGACTTGCAGAAATGGGTGAGGTATCTTTAGAATGATTGCCAACATCATCAGAATCTTTGGGAATTAAGGGAGCGCACTCAAGGCTGGCAGCATTACGAGGAGGAGATGTAGGATGCTCTTTAACACAAGGCTCTATCATGGCAGGAGGGCCCACCACACCTGACTCAACTGGGCCCTCAGGAACAGGAGGTGTCAATACAAGATGAAGACTGGCATTGTCAGTGTTCATGGAAATTGTAGGACATTTATTGTCACTTAAATCAACAGAAGCGGATTTAGGAGACTCTCCTGACAAAGATTCAGTTTTGTTTCCACCAATCACCTGAGGATGCTCAACACTACTTGAAAATACCAAAGATGAATTTACCTCACTGCCACAGGCCCCTATACTAGAAGCAGTCACATCAACATCTGGAGATAGTGTTTGAAAAACAGTCTTACTCACCCTAGTTGTGCCATCAACAGAAAGTTGTTTTGAACCTTTCAACTCTTTGATGGAGCCCACAGTTGTCTTGCTTTCAGGTTGGTCCATATTAGTGATGGGAACATTGGTTTCATTCAAAGCAGGTGTCTTGTCCCTCTCCCCTTTTGCATCAGTCCCAGTAAGGTCAAGTACATGAGCTGCTGTTTCCAAAGTTGGCAGAGTAGGACATGATTTATCCTCCAAACATTGGCTTTTGGCTGTGTCCACAGGAATCTTACTTGATAAAGGTGCAGAGGGGGCAACCCTACCTTCTCTCCCGAAAGTTTCAGGAATTTTAGCTTTTGACAAACATGTTCCAGAAAAGACCTCCTTCATCACACGAGCAACATCATTTACATTAGCAGTCTGGATACGGCCCAAAGCAGAACTCTTATCAGAAGATCCAGGAGCACTGTCAAGTGCTGATGATGAGTTTGTAGGTTGCCTATTGTGGGCAGAATAGCCTGACTGCTCTTTTCTTTTTGGATCATGACCCACTAAACTGCTAGCCAAATGCACTTGGCTTGTCTGGGCCTGAATAGCACTTGTCAGTTCCTGTCCATCAGTACCTTGCTTACTTCTCGGAGCAACAGACTTACTTCCCATTGTAACAGCAGATGCATTCTGTAATTGAGAATTTAATTTTGGATCCTGACCGGCTGGACCATCAGAGACAGCAGTTAACACCGGAGCCTGCTTCCTTCCCCTACGACGGGGTGCTTCTGCTCTGTTTGAAGTCTTTCGACCTTGTCGTTTGACTTCTAGTGATTCGGAAGGGCAAGGAGTGATAGATTGAGATGCCAGAGGAACAGAATGGTACGAAGGCGTTGACTGAGAGCTAGGAGCAATCTTAGCAACATCATATTTTGTCTCACTGGGGTTTTCCACAGCAGTGGAACTGGGAAAGGAATCAGTTAAAGGAGTACGAGCTGGAGCTGCAGTTATGGAAGTTGCAATAGCTGGACAAGCTTTATCCTCCAAACTCTGGCTCTTATTCACCTCAGCTGGAATGGCAGCACCTTCATTCCCTGAAGCCTTGTCATTCTTAGGTTTGGATGAGCATCTTTCAGGCAAAGCCACTTTTGTCACAGCAGCATTGCATGCAATAACATTTAGGCTTTCCCCTGTCACAGGGCCTGCACAATATTAAAATGTCTCAGTTTATGTAAGGAAATTTATCATGATTTCAGTTGTGAAAAATTCTTCCTAAACATGCATGCATGCACAGTATTTACCCAGGGTTCTGAGGGCAGTCTCGTGTATCATTGATGAGCTTGTTGTCTGCTTGGCTTCAGCTAAATTTACTGATTCTTCAGTTGAGTTCAGATTCTGACCAGGTAAACCATCAGCCTCTTGCTTACTTCTCACAGCACTGTCTTTGCTCACAGATAAATCTCCAGGTTTATCCTGTGGTTGCAGATTTGGTTTTAAATCCTGAGCATCTAACACATCAGGAACAGCAGGTGATACTGGCGCCTGTTTCTTTCCCCTACGCCGCTGTGCTCCGGCGCCGCTTTGAGCCTTCCGGTTTTGCCCTTTCGTTTGCACAGGTACAGAAGGGGAAGGAGAAGATTGAGAGGAAGGAGCAACAGATGGGGAAGGAAGGGTTGGCTGAGAAGTCAAAGCCATCGCACCACCAACTTGATGATCAGTCCCATTGGCACCTTGTAAAGGAACAGAACCAGGTAAAGAATCAGGATGTTGGACTGCAGAAGTACAAGAAACAGTTTCGCTCATGCCAATGGCTTGATTTTCTAATGGGTTCACAGATGTGTTCTGTGATACTTCATTTTGTTTTGGATCAGAACCAGCTAGTCCACCAGAAACACCAGGTGATTGTGGCACCTGTTTCTTTCCCCTACGCCTGGGTGCTTCTAATCCACTTTGAGTTTTCCGACCTTGTCCTCTTACTTGTGTTGATGCAGACGGGCTAACAATGGTCGTTTGAGAACCAGGAGTAACAGAAGGTTTAGGATCAGTTGGCTGAGAGCTAGGTGAGGCCACGATACTATTAGGTTGTACAATTCCACCAATACCCTGTACATTAACAGAACCAGGTGATGAATCAGGGCCTGAATTTGTTACAGGGCTCGACACTATTCCTCTCTGTAACCCAGTTTCCACCTTGACAGTTCCAGAAGGTGCTGTATGAGCCATCGCAGTTGGTGATTGATCCAGTGTTGCTCTTTTTGGCCTTCCACGGCCTCTTTTAGCTGGTGGTGTAACCTCTTTACTTTGCTGTATCTGGGGCAGCTCCACAGAGGGTAATGGTAAGTGTGGTGGAAGTGGAGCAGGAAGTTCTGTTTTACAAACAGCCACCACAGACCCACTGTCATCTTTTGGCAAGTTTGACTCCATAAATTCTTCCTTTGATTTTGTGGGGGAATCAGGTGAGTCAGCCTGACACAACTTTTCAAATTCCTCTTCTGTCCATTGTTCTTCATATGAACGCACCTAAAAAGCATTGAAAGAAACGGATTCACATTCAATTAGCAGCTTTGTGGTCAAAGAAACACAGGGGCAGAAGGGATACAATCAAGCAATAAGAATCAAATATGACAAACAAACCTCTCTTGCCCGTTTGCCCCTGCCATAACGTTGAGTATCGAGGCCCCCAAGAGCCCCACCCTTCCGCTTTACCCCGACATTAGACACTTCACCAGTCTTTGGCACCTCATATACCTTCATTACTTCACAGAACTCCTTCAAGTCATCGTCTGTAACGAGGCGTGAAGGCAAAGGAGGCAGAGTTTCAGAACTATCGATGCCTTGAACACATGCTAATTTCCTCCATCTTGCCTACAAAATTAAATTTTTTTATAAAGCTGCAGCATCAGAGGAACAGGTAGCATGCAAGATATACAAGGATACTTATGCAATGTAAAACCAAAGAGACAGCATTGAGTGCAAATGTTAAGTGAATACCATCTCTTCTTCTCGCCTTCTTTTGTCAATAGTTTCAAATACATCAATTTCTGGCTCACTGCAGGAAGAGAGGCAATCATTGATAAATCACCTTCAAATAAAAAAATCGAGCAAAAAACCTTTGCATAAAATAAATTTTTCCTTCATTAATCATTAATCAGCAAGCAAAAAAAAAAATCAAATAATAATGACAAACAAAATCCAGCGAGCGAAAAATGGCTTTGCATATTAGTCATTAACCAAATCCAACATGCTAATGAGATTGCGAAATTCCCAGCCCTTCTGAGTTTGCAGATAATTTTGACAGGAGGGAAAAAATAGGACAGCAAACTCATCATTGCTTATGAAAACAGTAAATGTCATGAAAGCCAAAGCAAAACGGCAAGGTACCATAGTCTACAGAGTGCTCCATCTATTCAAGAAACCTATGGATGGAAATGCTATTCCCTATAAAATTGATGCTGAAACAGGAAATCTCATTCAGACGACCAGTCACGTCAAGTGCAAAATATAAACAAAAATCGTCAGACTGTATGTACCTGCGAGCTAAGAGATCGTTTAAAGCATCATCATCTAATACAGGTGCAGCTTCTTCTTTCTTACACTCACGCAAAAGGGACTCCAAATATTCTCTTCGATCTTCAGCACTGTGGTAAAACAATTTTCAAGAACAATTAGCAACTTCTTTAGAAGAGTATGCAACAGAGTTTAGCTCAGCAACAATTCAAATTAACCTTGTATTGTTGTCAAAGAAACCAGCAGTAATGCTCTGATTCGCAACTCCCAGTTTGTGCTCAGCTGCAGCTCTGACTTGTTCCTCAACAGTTTGAACCTTATACAAAAGAAACAATTCAAGCACTTAGACATCCAGACTCCTAAAGTGTAGATAATTTAATCTGAAGACATAAATAGAGAAGAAAAAGAGCAGTTTCAAATTGAAACATAGCCCAGGGGAGAAATTGCATACTGTTTCAAATCGCAGAACAAGCACATCCCTCTTCTGGCCAATTCTGTGAGCCCTTGCTTGAGCTTGCAAATCAACCTGAAAATTTACAAATGAAAAAATAAATCAACTTTACAATTGAAACTATATGGTTTAAATTCAAAATATAAATCATTGAGCAGTAATTTCGTAAATTGCCTGTGGATTCCAGTCAGTGTCAAATATTATCACTGTATCTGCAGCTTGAAGATTTACTCCAACACCACCAGCCCGAATGCTATCAAAATCATACATATGTCAGTACCATTTATACTCATGTGCACACAATCACGCATGCAGACACATATCAGCACAACAAAACTTCTATACTTTTTATTTACTACTTGCTCGTAACAACCTACATCAGTGTCAAGCACGAAGCAACCCAATATATGGTGGCCTAATTCTAGAACCCAAGTGAGATTTTACTAAATTAGTGTAGGATTCTTACAGCCTATTTGGTAGAGCTTTTGTATAAAGCGCATCTGTTGGAGGCACATAAGAAAAATCATCAAACATGAAATGCATCCTCCATATTCACCTGGCAGTCCTCCATGAAGCACTAAAAGTGTTCCTCTCACCACCAAAAACACTTTTGTCCATTTCAAACAAAAACTCAATAAAAAAAACCACCTTTTATCGGAAAGTGCTTTTGACACTACAAAGCACACCTTTTGGTGCTTCCAACTTCACATGTAAGGTTTAACCTACAGCTAAATCATAGCACAGCCCCTGCAGGCTCTCCCTCTAACCCGAAGTTCCAGTAACCTATTGAACCACCTAACCCACTAAAAGCAGACATAAAAGTACAATACGCACAAAAAGAATCACCTGAGAAGAAATATAAAAAAGGGAGAATCCGGTTTATTGAACATGTCAATAAGGGTACCACGATCACCCCCAGATGTATGTCCATCCAACCTGAGGTATCGATATTGTTTGCAGTTGAGATATTCCTCCATAACATCAAGTAGCCTAGTCATTGTGGAAAAGAAAAGAACCTGCACAGTGACAAGTTCCAATCAGTTGCACTCTGATATCAAGTCCAACAACTGGAATATTCATAAAAAGAGATAGTTAAACCAAAAAACCATGTCGCCAGACACAGGTAAATGCCTTCCGTACCCTATGATCTGTTGCTTTTAGCTTGGGAAGTAATCGATCTAACATCTCAAGCTTCCCACAAAGCCTTATAATTGGTGGCAGATAATGCTTTGGTATATAGGTATCAACCTACAAGAAGCAATCAGACAAAGAAGTTTATCTTGAGAACACAAGGTAATAATGAAAATTGCTTCCTCCTCCCTTTCAGCATCTTTTACAAGAGCAAATAAAAACTTTAAATGAACAGGTAAAGAGCATGCCTCCTCTGCATGAAGCTGGCTGAGATATGGATGATTACATATATTTCGAAGCTCCATAACAGAGTTGTGCACTGACCGGGCCTGAAAAAAATGTGTAAATTATAATAAGATACACTTAACAGTTCACCTCCCTAAATTGAAAGGAGAATTAAAAATACCTTGGAATTTCCAATTGTACCCAAATTATCTTCTACCCTCTTCATCAAAAGCTTCTGATAAGCAGAAGCCTCACATCTTACAAGTCTCTCAATCTTTTCCGGTAGTTCATTTTCAACCTGCCAAAAAGAAATTAAAATGCAGGAACATTAACATAGAAACTTCCAAAACTCAACATTTACAATTGAATGCATTTTTAAGGATAGAACAGAAACTTCAATAAAATATTACCAAGGGCCCAGAAGCAATACATTTTATATCAAATTTCTCAATGTAACACTCCATAACAAATCAAATACAAAAGCCAGATGCACTAAGCACCTAAAGAAAATATTCAGAAGTCAAGTCTTATTGGAAGTTAACCTCAAATCAATCATGCAGCACTGCATATCATAATCAAACTACCAAGTCTACACATGCCTTCCATACAAAAATAATGAAGTTAACCAGGATTTTGTTGATCAACTGAAATGTATGGGATTATCATGGATGAGGCACAATGTTAGTATCCAAGTCATTTCTTAAAAGTTTTATGGCGACAAAACAATTTCCTTGACCAGAATACATAAATGGATACACAAGAAAGAATTCCAGAAAACCATAGACATGCATGCCTGTATGCGTACACATTCATATATAAACACATTACATGCATATAAGAAACCAGATTTCAAAGCCACACAAACACAAATAAATCCAAGAAAAAAAACACATTCCAAATGCAAATATTATTGATAAGCAGAAAACAAATTTTAGGAACCTTATGCTTCAGCCTCCGAAGGACAAATGGTCGAAGAACTTGGTGAAGACGGTTTATGATCAATAGATTCTCCTCCTCAGAGAGTAAGGCCTTGTCAATATATGCCAACAATACATACACGACTGTCAGATTTTGATGCAACCGGAGTCACAATAGTTTTTAAAACGTCAATTCTCAAATACAACATTCCAAAGCTTACTTGCTCAGCTGTGCTATCACCACTACTTTCAAATGGTTTGTTGAACCACTGAGAAAAATCTTCTGATGAATTAAAAATATTAGGCAACAAGAAATTTAGTAGCGCCCACAACTCCTCGAGATTATTCTAATCAAAACACAAGAATAGAAAGTAATCAGGATACTGCATTAATACACAAGGGAAAGACAATACACATTTATTAAACCACAGAAAATGAGTGCAAACAATAAATAAAAGAAGAGCACACGAAAAGACATCATGAAACCTGCAGTGGAGTTCCAGTTAACAGCAATCTGTGAGAGCTTTGATAATGCTTCAACTCAGCATTTAACTTGCAGGAAGCATTCTTTATCCGATGGCCTTCATCGATTATTATATAATGCCAGTGTATTTTGCTTAGTTTAGGTCTGTCATGCTTATTCATCAGATACTCGTATGTGGTAAGGAGGACATTAAATTTCCGTTGAACTATTCTTTCCCTGCAATGTAAAGTACTTCCTGAGCTTCTGTATAAATATAAATAAAATACATAAGGAAGTAACAGTTCGGTTTTAATGGGATTACTTGAATAGCCTACGTCTCTCCTCAGGGGGCCCAGCATAGACGATCCTAAGAATACTAGGGGCCCAAAAGTTCATTTCTGATTCCCATCCAGGTAACACTGAAGATGGCACAACCACTAGGAAAGGTCCTCGATCATTTTTTGTTTCCATCAGGTAACAAATTAAAGAAATAACCTAACAACAAACATGTTTTAGATTATGGACTGGAAACAAACTGTGAATGGTTTAGGGAGGACTCAGAATCAATCCCTACCTGAACAGTTTTACCCAAGCCCATTTCATCAGCAAGTATACCATTCAAATGATTGTTGTATAGAGACACCAACCACCTTAAGCCATTCATTTGATACCTGAAGGTCAAAAATACCGTTTTTAGAAAAATCACACATGAGGTGTTAGTAAAAAAACCTCCCTCGATCAATTCAAATGGATATAACACCAAAAAATTGCTTTTAAAGTTGAGAAAAAGAAGATCAACCCTTTTATCCTTCCCCCAACATAAGATAATATATATCTATCAGATCACATTCTACTCACTCTCTCAATTTTCCACCATTAAGAATAGATGGCTGCTCCGCGATATTCTCTTTTATACTGCAAAAACCAAAGTTAATATACTTGGTTAGAGCTGTAAATCAGTACTATTACGGGAAAATAATTTGTCAAATTGACAGCCCTCAAGACAGTCAGACTTTCATATTTATTGAAATTTAAAAAAAAATTGATGTTCCAACTTCAACGTTAAGAAAGGAAATCTCTTAAAGATCGAAACAATTAAAGGAAACAGAGGTTAGCTGAGTTAACCACTGCTAAATAAATGTTACAAAGTGAGGAATTCTATTCTAAAGCAGCAAACAAGGTGACATCAACAATAAATCCATGATAAAGAAGCCATATACATACCTATGAGCCATCAAATAGTACTTCTCATTGCTTTCCATGTAATGCTGCAAAACAGTGATAAAATACACAATGAGCGGGAACTTAAAAAAAAACTGTAGTATACAGAGAACAAACTTGCCTTTGCCTGGTCACTTTCATCTTCATTTTCAAAACTAGGCTCACTCTTCTCAATAGCAGCTCCACTTCCACTTTCATCCATATCATGCTCAAACTGACTTGCCACAGCCTTTGCATCTCGTAGCTTAGATCCGAGCTTTTGAAGATATTTTTCCGTCTCTTTGAGAAGTTGCTTAACACGGTCAGATTTGGCATCCTATCATGAGTTTCAAAAATGTTATGCAAAAAGAATAAAAATAAGATGCAATCCTAAAGTAAGTAAAATTTAGAACATACCTGCACCATTCGCAGATATCCCTCCACATCATTGATCTTCAATAAATTTATCTTTTCACGTTGAATCCGATCAATCTTCTCACGATGGATGCGTTCCTTCCTTTTGTGGAACTCCTTCGCATATTTATTGAAAACCTTCCACCGCTCTCTTTTAATTTTAAACACATCATCCAGTCTTTCCCTTAAGTCCAGATTAGAAAGCAATTCAGAAAAGCAGGCACAACAAACCAAATGAAATAGGAGAAACGGAAGTAATGATTACTAAGCTCCTCAAAAAACATAGAAAGCTAAAGGTATTGACACACACTGGACAAAAAGAGAGTACGTACTTGTGAACCTCTATTTCACCAAAGAACTCCTTTTGCCTCTCCCGAATTCTCTTTTGTCGCTCTTCCTTCATCTTTTGCTCAAACTTTTCAAGTTGTTTTATCCTCCTACCATGTCTAAATTTCTTACAGTTTCTCAAGTGATCCATTTCAGTATTGATTGGTTTGAAGAAATCATTCAAAAATTCACTGCCCAAATGAAACAAAACAAGGATTAAGTGTCTAGAAAATAAAACAAAATATAGAGAAAAGATTTGTACCATTTAGACTGAGAAACAAAGATAATATATACTCCCTCTGTCCTGAATAAATGGTCTACACTTCCCTTTTAAGAATCCAAAAAACTTAGCCATTATCCAAAATTCAAATAATTTATTTTCCCTTTTTCCACAATAACCTTTGTCATCTCCTTAATTACATTTTATGCAAGTACTTTGGATTTTTAAATTTAAAAGTAAGATTGATAATTGAATATAAACACATGAAAAGTAGGTAGAAAAGCATTAAAATAGTTACTTAAAATTTTATACGAAAGCATTAAAATAGTTCCATATAATTCGGTAGGAAAGCATTAAAGTGGTCCTTAAAATTCATTTTTTCTGTAAAGAAGGCAATTCCGTAAAGGACAGAGGGAGTAATTGGTTTCCACATGGAAGCCCATAGAGGATGAACAATAACCTCCGGAGACGGCGTTGCAGCTCAAAGAGTTGTAGTTTTTTCAGTTCTATAACACTTTTGGTTTTTGCAGATATATCTTCAGATGAGCTCACATTTTCCTACAAGTAGTAAAATGCAGTACATGAGGCGCATAAAATATCAAATACAGGACCAAAATGAACCCATCAAACCATGCATCTGGTTCAATTTATCTTTCTGCAAAGAAATAGTCATCATACGTATACAAGGGTACACAAATTCATGCACATAGAATAGAACCATCAAATCTATTAAACAACGCATATACATTGTAAAGAAGCAAAAAGGCACAGGTATGGTCGCATATCAGTAACTGGTTCCACATAACAAACCCAGGTTGAAGCTCCAACCACATAACAACTAGGCAAAACCATGATATGGAGATCATTTATCAACTCCAACATCTTCAAGGCAAACAAGACAAGTACATAATTTCCTTTTCGTAACTGATGTATTGTTTGAACAGTGAGATACACGTTATGAATAATAAAAGCACATGAAAAATAACAAGCAAATCATATAAATATCCCTTCAGTGATGTGAACATTATTATGTGCCCAAAAACTTTTCTTGTGCGACTCTGTTCAACACTATCCAAACACAACTAAGATGGCAGAGCATAACACACAACTTACACGGCAGCAGATAGTTATATTAACGTTTTTATTCATCTTTTAATTCGTGATCCTCACATCAAGCTATGAGGTGCCAATCTTACTAAAGAGGTAAACTGACACCCAGATTTCCATTCTTCCATCATTCCAGGAGAGAGAATTTTTATGTTATCCAAAGCCCCCATGATCAAGTCATCATAGAGCAGCATTGCTTCAAACATTTCCTTCACCAATACCTTCTTAATGCCACTCTCACAAAGAAACAAGATACAAATTTTATACATCCATCATGTTTAACTTTTCTGGATCGCAACATTCTTTCACAGTACAGATACTTGAAATTTATTATGATTGCTATCACTCCAGAGACATTTTCCATAAGAAAACAATTAAGTTAGAGACATTAGTCCTTGAATTCTAAATCCAATCCTTCCCCTAAAACTTCTAACACAGTTGTATCAGTTATAAAAATAATTCTATTTAAAGTATGTGCATATGTTCCCTTTTGTATTTGACAGAAGTTTTGTTAGGGGATTATTTAAGCTGAATTTCAGTTTTACAGTAACCTCCAGAACCCCATCATGCCCCCCCACTCCCCTTCCCCCAAAAGAAAAACAATAATAGTAACTATAAATTAAACCCATACCAATCATTGGGCAGGAATTATAAGGAAAATAAGTCATGGTAATAAAAGGACATAAACAATATTTGAAGTCACATACTATCTTTCTAACGGACCTTTAACTTGTGGAAACATGTGGCAATTTTTTGCCTTGCTTTTTGCTGTTTTAGAGTCCAATTTTGTTCATACAGAAGCTTCTTTTTCTGCTTAGCCATAATCCACTTCTCTGACATAGTGTATTTTGGTGAAGGTGGCAAATCAGTATGGTTATCTTCCTTTCCTTGTCCTGTAGTAAAAAAAAATGTCATTTTTCAGTGTCAATAAGAGGAACTGATTTTATATAACTAAAAAGCATTTATTTTGAAATTCAGATACCTATGAATCACCTACCACCACCATTAACAGAAGTAGCAAGATCAATGCAAAAGAAAAAAACTCTGGACATAGATTGGTTATACTATTCTCACCATGAGAAACGCGTTTTGGCATCATGTGAGCATCCTTTGATGCACTTGCTGAGTGATGATCATTGCCAATCCCAGAAATTGGTTTCCAACGATCTCCGAATGAAAAAGAAGTTGGGTGATTATCAGTATGTTGACTACCCAGAGCACTGCTGCTACCAAGATTTGGGAACTGACCTGGTGCATTATCATTTCTTTCAGACACCAACTCTGCCTGACCAGCAGAGGCTGCTAACAGTCCCCTGGAAACTTCGTTCTGATTGCCAACTCCAGTCCAGCTGATTATCTCAGAATTCTGCTTATTCATACCCATTAGGGAAGAAGTTTGGTTAGCCCTTCCAACTTGCAAATGTCCATTTTCCATATTTTCCACAGGATTACTAACAGGTAAACCACTCCTTGCACCTGAAGATTCAGGCTGCTGTGATGTCATGGTTAAACATGCTGGTGAGGCAGTGGTCTCCAGGGTCTGTGTCTCAGATTCTGATTTTTGTGAAGCAAGAAGATGCTTTCTTTCTTCAGCCAGAACAAAGAGATCCGGAGGTGGGCCATTCTTTTCTTCCATCTTTGGGTTCTCAGTTTCTTTTGACAGAGAGTCGGTCTCCAGGAATTTTCCGGTGGACGAGGCACTGGGAAGCATTTTATCAGTTTCCCTCTCATTGTTAAGTCTTCCATATGGTGTAGTGGAATCAGAAATGCTGTTTGGCTCATTTGAAAATTGTGTTTTTCCTTTATGGTCAATGAACTCTTTTCGAGGCCCATCCGTACTGCCACCTAAGATTTTATAAGTTCATACATCAAGGACGGTAATATAAAAGTTGCTGCAACTTGGCAAGTTAGTAAAAATTGAGGACTTTTAAAACAAAATTGAAAATAGTTACCTTCTTTAGGAAAAACATTTCCCAGTGCAATTTCAAGATGAAGTTTCTTTGGCATCAAACCATTTCTGCATGCAGAAAATCACAATTTAACCCAACCAAGACAAATATTTGAACCAGATACCAAAAAGAATAGCATCAGAACAAAAATAAAACAAACTACCTAAAGGCTAAAAAGACAAGGCACTGCGCTCTGAGCTGTTTCAACTGCTGTTCCTTGAAAGGCATGCCAGGAGAGCCAGGAGCCAGGTGGACTGGAGTTTTACCTGTATCTCTCACAGCTGCACTTCTCAGCATACTCATTTCTAATGCACTATTTTGCCTTCCAGCCTATGAACAAATGTAGCAGAAGCAAATTACATACACAAGCTTTCAAACAGTAGAGTTGCAAACGGTTTCATGTGCAATACAAATTTAAAAATAATCTACACGTATCAAATCACAGCAAGACGACGTCAGTTAAGAAGATGGGCAACATGATAAAACAAAAGGATCGAAGTCACACAGAACACATGCAGTATACACATATTCTCAGAACTACATGTTTGCCCTAACATTTGAAAGAAGAAACACATATGGTAAGCATATTGTAGTAGCTATGTTCTCTTTTATTTCGCCTTCATCCTCATATATCATGTGAGAACACTACAAATCACTGAAGTTCAGCACGGACACAATTGAGCACAATGCCCTTATTTTGCCTAAAAGTAGCAAACATTAGGGGGGAAATTGAGTACCTGAAATATCTTATTTGCATCGGCTAATATATTAGTATTTCCTCCATCATGCTCAGAGACCTTTCCAGTTGAAGGCATTGTCCCACTGTATTGCATTGGACTCGAGAATCCTGGTTCTGCCACTTGATATGAACTAGATGTAACTGGAACACCTCCTTGAATCTTGCCAAAAGAACCTGAATTTCCAACAATATAATGTGAGCCTTAATTACTCAATGACCCAGGAGATATTAGAGGAGGTTCGGCCTCCTTAATAAGATTAACCCCAACTTGAATAGTTTCTTTTTGATCGATAACTTGAATAGTTTCTTCGTTTGTAAATAAATGAATAAAGGAGAAAATACCATTAAAGAACAAAGAGAATTCATGGTTTTAATTCAACCAAAGTTGATACCAAAATCAACTAATCTGGAGGTCAGGAGATTGTTTAAGGACATGGTTCAAGGTCCAAATTTTTCTATACCAATTTTGATCCTGATTAATATGAAACATCTTTAATTTTTCCAGCACAAAAATTCAGGTGCATTGCTTTCCAACAAGTTAATTCTGCAACTTTAATAACAATGTTTTCCAAATTCTTACTTGATCCAGGTGATGGAGATGTTGACTGCTGCATTTGAATTTCTGCTGTCATATTACTTGGGACAACAACATTAGAAGAAAACCTGGGAACTTGAGACTTATCAAATGGAAACCCAGCTTTACTTTGATTCCACACACCCATAGTGTCATGTGTAAGAGGTACAGGAGCAGCTTGCTGCTGTGCTAAAGCATTATGAGTAGAAGAAACTTCCATTTCTTCAGGGTGTTTTGCATTCGGAGCCCGAGACATCGAATTGCTAGTGTTTGTCAAATCCAACTGCTTTTCTATCAAATTTTGACCTTCTTGCTTGGCTCTAAGCAGTGGTCTCATGCTTCCAGAGAAAGATGTAAAATGTTCCATTTGACCACTACTTGGAGCAATATTAAAATTAGCATTTTCACCCCCTTTAATTGGGAAACCAGCCGGTGGTTCAACCTTGTTCATCTTTCCCTTCCTCGTATTAGCTATAGCATTTCGAGTATCAAGATGTTGAGGGTTATCAAGATGTGGTTCTGTAGGTATGGATGTATCTCCCCTCTTCCTCTTAGTGGTGGCTTTTTTACCATCCTTTCGATTCACCTGTTTGTCCCAGTTTGCTGTATCACGCCTTTCTTGTGACTGTGAATTGGCAGACCTAGAGTCCAAGCTAGAAGGACTTTCATGATCAAAAGACTGACTACTCCGATGAGTAGTAGATCCTTGATAATAATCATGCCCTGTACTGCTAGGGCCAACAGGTGGTCTGCTTGTAGAAAACGGGTCCATATTAGACATCTCATTTTCGGCCAAACCTGTTTTGGAATCTTTTGAAACTCCAACAGCCTGAGAAGACCCTGCAGAAAAATGGCTGCACAGTTATCTCAACATGACCAAAAAGTATGATTAGCAGATTTGGTTTAATTAAAATGAAAATAATTACCTGTTTGAGCTCCACCAGACAAAGGAAGGCGTGATGACTTCAGAGCTTCAATATCAAGACCATGTTGATTAATAACAGTCTCCATGGCCCTTAGTGGATGAAAGAAGATAAGTTAGTGAAAATGATAAGCTATGATGGGGAAAAAGACACAATTGACAATTCAAGTAAGAGAAAGCAGGAATTTCAGGTATAAGTTGTGTTTCTCCTCAGCAATAATTGATATACTAAAACAAAAAGAAAAACCAAGACAAACACGAGTATCAGATATGAATTAAGACAACAGGTTAAGAACAACTCACAAAGAAAAAATAGTTTCATGTAAAAGAATCTTCTATACCAAAGCAGTTTAATCTTAAAATAATATTATTTTCTACCAAAAACAAGTAAATTACTTAATGGCCTAACCAATATTATTGGATAAAATTCAACTACCCTCACCAAGTATCAGATATGAATTAAGACAACAGGTTAAGAACAACTCACAAAGAAAAAATAGTTTCATGTAAAAGAATCTTCTATACCAAAGCAGTTTAATCTTAAAATAATATTATTTTCTACCAAAAACAAGTAAATTACTTAATGGCCTAACCAATATTATTGGATAAAATTCAACTACCCTCACCGTGTGATGTGAATACTTGAATAAAATAAAATGCAGCCTCACCCTCCAGATTAATAAAGTACATAAAATCATGTCCTTGGAAGTTGCAAGCTTGTAGATTACATAACCAAGTTCATTGTCATGAGGATTTACTAAATTCACCAACCCCATGTAAAATGATAACAATGCTAGCACAGTTTTTAAATTCATTTACGGGTCTATATTTTAAACCCAGAACTCCACTTTGTCGACATTGCTGACTCAGCTTCCAAACTGGGGCCCACCCCCGAACCCTACAGTCTTTTGGGGCAAGAAACACTGGCAAATTGCTAGATAGGTACCTTGATGAGAGTTGAACCCCTGACCACATGCCAGGGCCCAACTAGAGTCCCAACCACTGAACTAACAACTCGTTGGAATTCACGGGTCTATATAACTCATGCAATTTTTCATATATTTCTTATTATCATAAAATAAGTCCACTATTAACAAAATACCATCAAATACAGTGAACAATGATTAATCTTTACCTTGATATCACTTGATATGGCATGGAATGTTCCTTCCCACTTGACTTCATGTGTTGTAATATCTGCATTTTTTCAAAAACAATGTAAATAAATACATGTACGTTGATGTCATAACAAATAGAAGTAAACAGAGGGCGCGAAGAGATAAAAGGAAAATTTATTGAGAGAAAACTATACTAACCACATAAAGCTTTGTGGCAAGTTTGGCAGGCTCATCTTTAGAATCTTGAATGAGCTTGTGGAGAAACTTTGCTGCCTCCAACTCGACATTATGCGAAGATGCCATCTCATTTGAACTAATCATGCAATTAGTGAAATCAAAGAGCAGTAAAACATAGCTATCATAGTCAATGAATGAATTTTCTGGTTCAAGATTGAAATCAGAAACACCATTCACATATATGGTTGAGGATTGCAATTTTGATGTACAGTAGTAACCAATAGCTTTGAGCTCCTGATTGTAATAAATAAATAAAAACCACTAAGACAAATAGACCTGCTTATCAACATCTCATACACTCATGCATTAGATTGTCTTCCAAGAAAATAAGTCCTCTCCCCATCAACTAATAAGAGAGAGAAGCATTGAATGCAGTGGTGAAATAAGTGCATTTTATTTTATGCAAAGTAAAAAATTCTTAAAAACATCAAATGGCGGCTACAAATACTTCCTATTTGAGATATTGATCAATTTGATCACTGCTATCTTCCTAACTAATTTCTAAAATTGAATACAGTAATAATACTATCAATTTAAGCCAATTTTGAAATTCAATTTAAACAAAAAGAAACCCAAGTCAACTTTAACACACAAGCACACAAGAAACCCCAAATTTTGACCAAAACACTACCTTGGCCCTTGTTGTATGAAATTCGGACCTCGAAATGAGTAAAACAAAGATAACGCTTGAACCAAAACCATCGCAAATTGTATACAGGAAGTAAATGTTGGCCTTAAAAAACAAAAATTGATATTTACAGAAAGTATCCGAAATCGATTTCTTAGCGTTTTGACGTTTGAGTTCGGAAACAGTAAAAATGTAGACGACGATATAATACAAAAGGAAAAGGTGCAGCTTGAAACGCAACGGGTTACCTAATCGAAGATCCGGCCCGGAATTCGACGGCAAAGCCGGTGCGAGATCGTCAGCTTCATACACAGAAAGATAGCGAGGGAGAGAGAGAGAGAGAGAGAGAGAGAGTGCAGATCTGTAAACCCTCGCTGAGAAATGTATTTTGCTTTGGGCAAGCACGTACGAAACTTTCACTTCGTTTAAATTACCAGATAGCCCTTCATATACCTTTCATTTAACTTCTTTTTTTTCTTTGCCTAGAAGTTTTCTCCACGTACGGCTCGAGAAAATTAAATTATTATGTCTATGAGGAGTTCAACTTTCCTGTTTCCCTTTTCCTGTGCCCACCATGTTTCCCTCTTATTTTTCTAACACGTGTCCTGTTAATTAACGGAAGGTTAATTCTGTTTAATATGTCAATTTTATTAAAATTTTATCAAATAATTCGTTCATCTTCATCTTCCCTTTTATTAATAAAAAAAATCGTTCATCTACCCTGCAATCCTCCGCAAACAGCACACCTCAGCGGCAGGCCCCTCTACTCGTCACTGCCCCAAGCCTCCCTTTCTCTCTCTTTGAATTTCTACACCATATCAAGATAGTTTGAACTCAACCCGACCTCTTCTCCCACTTTGAATGCATCATCAACCACTGCCATAGCTCTCTCTGTTCCTTTTGGATTTTTTAATGTCTTTAAACTTGTTACTTTGATCGGTCGATCATCAACGAGACAAAGCTTGAGAACAATCGCGCCTCGAGATCACTACGGAGAAAACGAAATTTATAGTTTTTTATACCAAAAATTAAAAAATTAAAATAGTTCACAGTTCTGGCAACGTTTTGGGGTTTTTGTTTTGGGATTTAGTAGTGAGATTGTTTTGGGATTTAGTAGTGAGAGAGTCGAGAGTGTGATGACGAAAGGTGCGTGCTTCTTGTTCCAGATCTGTTTCCTCTCAAAACCTTCATATTTAGATCTTCACCATAAGAGAGAGAGAGAGAGAGAGAGAGAAAGAGAGAGAGAGAGAGAGTGTGTGTGTGTGTGTGTGTGTGTGTCTGTGTGTGTGAGGACTGGGGGGGAGGGGGCTAGGGTCGGCTATTGCGTTTTTGCTTGGGTCGCTGCTAGGTTTCTATTTTTTTTTATATTTCTTTTCATTTTATTCTGTCATTTTATTTTTCATTTTATTCAAAGTTAACATCGTTGTGTTTCATGTTAAGAGAGAGAACAGGTGTCAGAAGAATAAGGGGGAAACATGGTGGGCACAGGAAAAAGAGAAACAGGAAAATTAGGACACCTGTGAGAGTTGTTTTCCCTTATGACTAGTATAACAGGGTGGGCACAGGAATAAGGGGGAAACAGGGTGGGCACAGGAAATCCAATGATGGTAAATTCGATACAATTTGTTCGATAAGGCCTTTCCACTACTCAAATGAAGTTGACTTCTTCATGGTAGTTGTTCCTCCAGATGTCTACGACAACTTATCCAAATATGGGAGCAATCCGATCAGTGTATCATTCTCATAGTACTAAACACTGAAGCCTGCTCAAAGGGATGTCGCTCGTGACGATTAGTGTGTCCGAGAGAGCAATTCGACTTGCTTGCCCCTCTCAAATGAATTTGACTTCTTCATGAGAGTTGTTTTCCCTTATGTCTAGTATAACATATCCAAATATGGAAGCATTTGGATAAGTGTTGCCTTCTCAGACTGTCATATATTGAATCATGTTCGAAAAAGAGATAAGCAGGCTGCTAACCAACTTTCATTAGCTACATCAATGGAGAAACTGAGCCTTGACATGGGAGCTTGGGTTGATTCAGCATGTGTCACTATCTCATTGGAGGAAAGGAATAAAGAATTCTAAAGCTACTTACCAATTCCAATAGAGAAAGCCTTAGTGCACATGCCTCTTATTTTAATATTATCTTTACAAGCTTTATTAAGAAATAAATGGGCAGCCAACATAAAGAAACTATAAAGAATAAAGTGGCAGCCCATGTGCACCAGTCAAAAGAGGAGAGAAGAAATACAATATTATTTTATCAAGCCGTGAATTGCTATCACTTAACACTTTCATGTCAAATGGTTGCTTTCTTTGATTTCTTTTATGCAGATGAGATTGAGCATCCAATGGGTAATGGACAAAACAATGAAGATATATTAAAATATGAAGATGAAGCTTATTCCATCCTCTATAAATGAAGATTGAACATCCAGTGGCATGTCTGTTCCTAGCATATGTTCAACATGTATGTGTCAGTGGTGTGTTCAAATGTGAAGAATGAGTGGTCTTTTATAGGCATCCAACACTGGTAACCTCTATACACATTAAATCAGAAAAATTAAGGCAATGAATAGAAAATAAAAACTGAAAATTAAAACAATTGTAACTCCCATAATAAATAAAAGAAAACAACCAAAATATTAAAACAAAATCAAAACGTTAAATTTTAAAAACTGTTCAAATAATAACACTTTCTCATAGCGGACCTTGAGCCTGCGTATTGGGGTTGTATCTTGGAGTCTTGTAGACCGTCATTACTTGCACGTAGGGAGGCTACAAAGGCTTTAGGACAGTGTCTTTGACATACCTTCACTATACTAGGCTTGCTTTCTTACTCTTGACTTATTTTACTTATTCATTTGTTTCTTTATTTTTACTTTACTGTTAAAACTTTATTTTATTTATTATTTATATTTAAAGGGTTTGAGTAAGAGTTTTACAGAAAAGGCAAAACACAATTTTTAATTACATGAAGCATATAAGACAAAAGGCCAATAGAGGTTGAAGATGTAGATGCTACTCATGATACCAATAGAGGTGGTAGGCTATCAAATTAGTTTTAGTTTTTCAGTGGTAATATACCGAATTCATTTCTGAGTTTGTACTTAATATTATTTTTCAGATATGAAAAGGAGTCGTAGAGGTACTGTTGAGGCTGCATCATCTCGACCTGATAGAGTGCGTCCCACTGCCTCAACCAGAAGACATGGAGTGGTGAGGCTAGCCCCTCAAGAGGACCAACCCATTATGGTCTCCTAGATCACTCCTAGTATACTAAATAGGTTGAAGATGTAGCTGCTACTCATGGTACTAATGTTGAGGTAGATGCCAGCCTACTAATCCATCTCGGGTAGGTCCTATTGATCCATCTTTACTTACGAGTTTCAAAACTCACATAACATCTATAATTTGAAATAACTAACTAATTCGTTTTACTGTAACATTAAAAGGCATAATATAAGTTTGGTTTATGATAATTAACCTTAAAAAAAATTTGGATTTGACTACAGGAACGTGAGCCCCTTGTATGTCGAACACATCTACCCTTCGTGAATGGAATTGGTAGGCTAAACCAAATAATGATATTACTATTAGTCACTTCCCTTCTTCCCTCGTGCATTAAATGCCTTCTTGCTGCTAGTGGGTTTGCTAGTCAGAGGCGTTACTTCATTAAATGAAGCGTGGGACCCTGCTGCCACGTGGTGATTTGACTCTAATATCTTTGGCTGTGTCTCTTTCGTCCTTCGACCTCGGCCCATAATGCCGCGATCGAGGCCGAGATGATTATGCCTTTGCAGCTTTTCCTTAACACCACGTTCCAGTTCATGAATAGGTGCTAGGGCCGAGCGGAAACTCCTTCGGTCATTTTTATGACCATGATTTATTAGGCACAAACAACCTGCATAATTTTTTTTTTCCTCATGTTGCTTGTCATATACTAACCAAACTAATATCAGAGAATTAATTTTGCGTAGGCAAGTTTTTATTCTTTCGATGTTGGCACTGGTATCTATCTTTACTATTACTGTTATTCGTGAAATTGGTATTTGTATTTTGCAATTTGAGTGTGGTTGGGAAGTTGTGTGGAGTTGCCTCATATTGCAGGGTTTGCCATTGTTGGGTTATGTCATCATTGTAATGTAACTGCAGTTACATGCCAAAATGAAAACTATGCTATCAGAAAACCGATACAAGTTTAGTAGAGAACACATTTTGGTCAAACTGCCAGGTTGGAGAAAATGAAGTTATCTACAAACAGGTAGTAACAATTTATTAATCTAGCTCAAATGCATGATATAACTTGTTTTCATACCAAATGTTATAATTTAATGTAAGAATTTTTATTTTATTTTATATATCTTGGTCAAAATGTTAGAATTTTTTTTTTATCTTGATCAAAATGTTAGAACTTACCATTATAAAACCAACTTGCGTTGCGTCTTGAAAATTTTATAATAAACACAAAATCTAGATCCAATCTAATATGTTTTATCCTTAATATGAAAGATTTCGGATGAGACACAATCTAAACATAATCCTTATCCAATTTGCATTTATTAGAAGTCCTACCCCTAATTGCTATAATTAAAAAACACAATGCAATTTCCATTTATTAAAAGTCTCTAACCTTATACAATGAGATTACTATTATCATTATATGAAAACTTATCACACATAACATAGGCTTCCACATTTATCACTAAATAAATATATCATGCTTATGTTTGCACTTCACGAGCATACTTAAAAAGATAACTTCAATTAAGTTTTTTTAAAAAAAAACACTTAAAACCCTACTTAATAATTAGTTAATTAAAATCATTATTACATATCAACAAGAAAGAACACATGATAGACTCAAAAACCCTTTACACATAGAAAATCTATTAATACAAAACGAGTACGTATATATATTATTCCAAACTCACATATCCTTCTTATTCATAATATGAGAAGGAAAAAAAGGTACTTGTCATAATTTAATGTTATAACTTTTTTTAATATTTATCTTGGTCAAAATATTAGAACTTATCGTTATAAAATCAACTTGCGTTGCATCTTGAGAATTTTATAACAAACGCATAATCTATATATGTTATGTCCTCAATGTGAAAGATTTAGGATGAGACACAATAATCCTCATGCAATACACTATGGATATGTAAAAATATTGCGTCAATCCACTAAATAAGTCACATAGTTGCTAGCCTATTTGATTGACTAATACAAGAAGCACCGCACTCAAATAATCTTTCTTTTTTTGTTTGAAACACTCAAACAATCCAATATCCTTTTCTAAGGGCCATTTGATTCATTAATCACAAGATTGTCAAAGAGTTAATAATTAATTAATATTAACTAAGTACACAAGCCACAAGCAATAAAGAGGACAAAAGTATACACAAGCAAGAAGATGATGCAAGAATGTCTAGGTTATATCAAAGCCAAGGGACATTGGTTCACTGGTGTCACTCTTTTCAAAATTTACAGTGAAGGATTGAGAGAATCAACTTTATTATTTATGTGCTGCTATCATTGATATTATTTCCTGAAATTGGTATTTGCATTTACTAGGTTGCTAGATTGTGGTTGGCAAGTTGTGTGGAGTTGTCAATGCATAGGTTGCAATTGTTGAATAATGTAACTGCACTTGTAAGTCTTAGTTCTTTCTTTTTGTTAAAGCATTCACAGTGGGGGGGGTGTATTTTCGGAGGTGTAAAGCCACTTTTACATCCCTTTTACACTTCTGGGTAAATGTGTCAAACGGGACAGGCTAGCCCAGCACGGCATGAGCCCACCCCGTTTAAATGAAGCACGGCACGAGCACGAATTTTCGTAGGCCGTGCTTGGCACAACATGAAAACTTGGGCCTGACCTAGGATAAAAAAAATATTGAGGTCCAATGGACCGAGTCGGCTCGTGGCTCAAGCCCGCTTCAAGCACGGCCTGAGTTCAGCCCACTTAACTTTTTTTTCTTTTCTCAAAAGTCAAAATACAGTACTTTGACATCTAATGTCATTGTTTATATAGTTTTTAAAAAAAAATTTATATAATCATAAACATATATTTGATGTCTTTCTTTTTAGGGAAATTACTTGGGTCCTTAATTAATTAAACATATCAACTACAAATTAATTAAACAACATTGGACTTGATATCTAATCAGTACATATGACATATACGCTTCTTTTATAATCAAAGCAAGACGTTTCTTCACATATAAAATAATAAGTTGTTTAAAGTTGAAAAGTTGAAGTGGACTTTATGGAGTTGGATACCTTTTGCCCTCCACCCTTTCATATTGTTTGGATGTTTGATTGATTAATGTTTTCAAATAGTTCATCATTTCTAGTAACTACTCTATAGAGCATCTTGGGCAAGTGGATTTACCTTCAGTCCTTTTATTTTATTTTTTTATTTTATTTATAAATGAAATAAGGGGGAAGAACCCCAAACACAGAAATTACATTGCAGTACTACTAATCAACCTAGTACGAGAAACCCCTATCAAATCATCAGCTAATAAAGATACTATCCAATCCGAAGCTGAATCAAAATAACAAACTCTCAGCCCCATATTGTAACTCCCATTTGCAAGACCATCAGTCACACAAATTCTCTCTAAAAACATGCTGCACCACACAAGTCTCAATCTGGTTCATAACTTCCCTACATCTAACAACTAGGCCAACAAATGCGTGTGAATCAATCAAACAATGTTGTTGAAGAAGGTGGACAGCAACTGCTAAATCCATCTCAACAATCACCTTCGACAGACCTTGAGTCACTGCAAGCTTAAGGCAAAAAAAAACCCCTAGAGCTCAACTTCTAGGACCTGTCCAATCCCTAAATTAAAAGAAAAACCACCCACCCAATCACCAAGTGAATTATAGATTACACCACCAGCACCAATTGCCCCGGAACTATTTCTTCGAGACCCATCAACATTCAACTTGAATCCCCTATTCTCGGGAGCTTCCCAAGCCAGAGAAACCTAGACTTTATCAGTTGTAAACTTTAAAGCATAAGCATTCCTTAACCATTCCTTAGCAACATGTAAAATTATAATTTGAGGATGAGCAGGAAACTCCTCCCCAAGATTAAAGACATATCTATTTCTCCATTTCCAGACAAACCAACAAATAAAACCAAACATTAAGCTCCAAGGTAGGCCAGCAATCCCTTTGTTATTAGAAAATAAATTAGTTATCAACCCAGGCTTCAGATAATTATATATATAAAAAATGAGATTCATGCAAAGGCATTAAAAACACGTTATCAAATTGCTTCAGCTTGAGCACACGTCTCAGGATACGTAACACAGACTCAGAGCTCCACCAACAAATAACACAAGAAGGATCCACAATTAGATTTCGTATAGCCCTCTGCTCATTTGATAAAACTTTCCCATGATAACCCAGCCACAGGAAAATTTTAATTTTTGGAGGAAGTTTGAGTTTCCACAACCCTTCCCAAAAAGGTTCCTTCCAACCATTATTCTGGAAGAGTAAATCATAGGCACTTTTAATAGTAAAAACCTCATTTGAAGTGGGTTTTCAAATTTGAGCATCACTCAAAGAGTTATCAAAACCCACACGGAAATTCACAATCTTATGAACCAAGGCTTCACTGACCACAACTCTCAATTTCTCGACATCTCACCAGTCATCTTTAATAAAATTAGAAACCAAGCACTCAGGCTCAGAAACATTGAGAACCCCATCATACTGCATTAAATGCACATAAAAAAGCCAACAATCCTACCAAAAACGAACAACATCCCCTTTTCCAATTCGCCACCTCAAACCTTGACTAAGCAAACCAGCTCCATGTAGAACACCTCTCCAAGTAGAAGTGCAGATTTTCCTATCTTTCCAAGAGCTATCAAGAATAACTTACCCTTTAAATATTTATATGCAAAAATTTCACCCACAACCTTGTATCATGGCAATGAAGCATCCACCCAACTTTAGCAAGAAGAGCTTGGTTCATATCATAAGATTTCTTCAACCCCAAACCATCTTGACTCTTAAGTCTGCAAACTAAGTTCCACTGGAAAAGATGAATCTTTTGCTTTTTATCACTTCTACCCCAAAAAAATTACGATTAATACGATCCAATTCTTCACAAGTGCTCACGAGGAGCTTAATGGTTTGCATGGCATATATAGGAATAGTAGCAGTGACAGCTTGAATCAAAGTAGCCCTCCCAGCAAGAGACAAGAAATTACTTTTCCAACCAGCCAATCTTTTATGAACCTTGTCTACCAACCCATAATACGTATATCTAGGGATTTTGGAATGTAGGATAGGCATCCCCAAATATCTCCCTAAATTTTCAGTGAGAGGAGACCAACATATAGAACTAATCTCTCGATCAACTTCTCTACAAGTGTTAGGAGAACATAAAATCACAGACTTATCAAAATTTACTGCTTTTCCTAAGAGTTTTCAGAACTTATCCAAACAATGCTTCATGACCCTAGCTTGCTTGGAGCTAGATTCAGCAAACAAGATCAAATCATTTGCAAAAAATAAATGAGACACTGTAGGCCCAGATTGAGAGGCTTTAACAAGTTTCCACCTTTTGTTACTATCGGCCTCCAACACAATATGGGATAGTTTTTCAATGCATAACACAAACAAGTAAGGAGAGAGGAGGTCACCTTGACAAATGCCACTCCCAGGAGTAAAAGATTCAATAACCTCTCCATTCATACACACTCTATACTTCACAATAGAAATACAACCCATAATAAGTTGAATAAATTGCAAAAGTAGACCCAATTCAGTGAGAACAAACTCCAGGAAATGTCAATTCAATCTATCATAGGCCTTTGACAAATCCACTTTCCAAGCAAAAAAACCTTTTCTCCCCTTAGAAACTTGAAACTTATGCATAATTTCCTGAGCATTAACAATGTTATTTGTGATGTGACTCCCAAGAACAAAATTGACCTAGTGTGGACTAATCAGCTTAGACATCAAAGGCCTTATCCGAGCAACAATTATCTTTGAGATAACTTTATAAAAAGTACAACATAAGCTAATAGGCCGAAACTGTGCCATATTTTGGGGATTTGCAACCTTGGGAACATGAGTAATCAATGTCTCATTTAATCTGACCAACACATGGCCCTCCTGGAACACCTTACAAACCACATCACTAATATCATTAGCACACAAGCTCCAATGATTCTGATAAAAGCCAGCTGAAAATCCATCAACTTCAGGAGCTTTACCACTACCAATATTAAAGAGACTCGATTGAACCTCTGATAAATCCACAAGACGCATCAAATCGCTAATATCCATTGACTCCAATCTTGGAAAACGCTTAGGAATATGTCCTTGAAAAGAAATAACTTGGCCTTGAGACAACAAGTTGGAAAAGTAGTTTAATGTTAAGGTTTTCAAGCCAACAGCCTCATAAACCAAATCCCCATTCTCATTTTTCAGCCTCTCCAACTTATTCCTTCTTCTCCTAAGAATTGTGGACATGTGGAAGAACTTCGTATTTCTGTCTCTTTCTTGCAACCACTGAACCCTAGATTTTTGGCTTCAAAAGATTGCTTCTTGATCCAATAACAAATTAGAATCATTTACCAAAGAAGACATGAACTAGCTCAAGAACTTGTTAGGGCTATTACACAAAGCTTTATGTATACCAGCCAATCTAGCTCGAAGTCTAGCTTTTCTTTGTTTCAAGTGCCCAAAAACATCAACATTCCACTGCTTTAAACAAACAATTAAACCAAAAGATTTATCTAGGGCAGAACCAAAATGTTGACCCAATTTGTGCATAACAAACTCTTTAAACTTCTCATGCTTCATCCATATAGATTGAAACCTAAAAGGCCTTTCACTGGGAGAAGAAGAAAATCTGGACTGCAAGCAAATCTTAATAGGACAATGATTTGATTTTGTCATTGGAAGATGCAAAACATGGGCATCCGCAAAGCGTTGTCTCAACTACAAATTACACATGCCCTTGTCAATTCTTTCAAAAACCCTATTATGTCGAGGTGAATTTAGGGCCAGAGTAACCTAAATCCATCATAACATTATCATTAAACCATTTCTCAAACCCTTTCAATATACAAGGAGAAGCTCCCTCCAATTTATCCTCCACTTGCAGAATCTCATTAAAGTCCCTAGTAAGCATCAAAGGTAAGTTATGACAGGTAGCCACAAAGGAAATGTAATCCCATAATTGCTCCCTTTTAGTCTCACAAGGCTTGCATAGATTGCAGTAAAAACCCAAGGGACTTGATTATTCCAAGAAATACAAGCTGTAATAGCTTGATTGAAAGTGCCTAAAATATGGACATTAACGTTCCTATCATTCCAAAGTAACCATAAATCACCAGAAAAGCCACAGGATCAACAATTTCAAAAGAAGAAAACCTCAAAGAATTCACCATATTAATTGCCTTATACCCACTAATTCAAGGCTCACACACAAACAACATATCAATTTTATGGCAAAGAATTAGGTCCGTCACATTATTCCAAAATTTGGTGCACGCAACACCTCTAACATTTCAACAAATTCAATTCACAGAAAAAATCACACATCGAGAAGAAAAACCTGAGGGCTATGCCCTAATTAAGATTCGAGACTCATACCTTCAACATTGTTGGAGGTGTGACTAGCAAACTCCTCATGAGTATAATTTTTTTTGTCCTTCAAACAAGTTCATTTGATCATTAAGTAACCCACCATCATGAGCAGAGGAAACCAAAGAGGTCGTAATAATATCTGTCTCAAACTCATTTTCATGATCATTATTACTAATGCCAATGTTAGGAGGTTGATGCCCAAAGATATAAACTCCCTTAACATCATACTCTTTAGCACCACTCACCCAATTATTTAACTACTCTTGGATTGAAATACGCCTTTCCAACCTTTTACCACCAACCACCATCTTACCCTTGGTAGCAAAAGTACTAGAAGTAGCTCCGACGTTACCACAAGTATTCAAATTCCTTTTCGTCTTGAATGGGTTATTTGAAATATCATTCAAAGTTGACAGAGAACCAGCTTTATAGGCCTCATACTTGGTTCATACTTTTGATCCCAACTCATCATCTTGTTTGAATGAACCCTTTTGAGTTTTACTACCACTAGCAAACACTTTCACCACACCAACAGTCTCATCCACTTCCCTTAAAATATCAAAACGAGACCCTTGACTCTTATTGCCAGAACCCTTGTTGCCCATATCTTTAAACACAACCTTCGATTTTCTATGCGCTGCCACATTCATCCAAGGCCCTTGCAGACCTCCCAAAGTACCTTCGTTATCCATAACAACATCAGTTCTTATAGCAGCACCAGTATCTGAAACCTGTAGCTCCCTACCCACAATATCATTCACAGTATTCTTCAACTCACAATTATCTCGCTTAGAGCATCACCAATGGTCACATGTAAATCCAGATGTGTGCTAAATATACATCTTTCTTGGTCGAAAACTCCTGCAGTGGGAGTGTGTAAAAGGTTGTAAAATTGCATTTGATTTCGGAGATGCAAAAAAATTTCTATGTTTACATCTGTTTTTACACCTTCGGAACTGGCCCCACTACTTAGAAAGGAGGAGAGAGGATAGAGGATTAAAGCTAAATCACACTTCCAACTCTACAGAATACTAGCCATACAAACTCATTGGAGTAAAAAATACATCTTTGGATTTACATCTTCCCTATTAGAGTAAAAAACACATATACACTCCCCGAATGTGTAAAGGGGATGTAAAAGTGGCTTTACACCCCCGAAAATACACCCCATACTGGTGATGCTCTTATGCCTATATCTACCACATAAGTAACAAATATCAGGAAGACCTTTATATTCAATGTTATACCAAGTTTGATTTATCTGAACAAAATGCCTCCAATGGCTTAGTCAAATCCAACACAACACAAAGGCGAGCAAACTTCCCCATGTTCTGAGAAGTAGTAAGGGCATCAATTTTTAAGAGTTTCCTCAATCAGTTTCCAATCCGTTTCAATGCTCAGACATCAAAATACTCCCATTGATTTGTAGAAACACGAATCCAAGTAGCCATTCTAGTGATTTTATTTGTTGCTGGACAAAACCCAGGCCTCCATTTTTGCATAACCATGTATTTCCCTACAATGATCCAAGGCCCTCTGTTGTATTCATAACTGACACAAATTAATGTGGAAACAACCAATTAAAAATACCCGCAAGTGCACGAATCTATTGAGGTATAGATTATGTAAGTACGGGGTCTGTGAGTCACACCATTTCATTTGACAAAAAAAAAAATCAAGAAGATCAAATATACTTTGGAGTTTAACCATATCAAGGAAGAAGTATGGAAAATGAAATTGAAGATGGTTGCTGTGAATCCAGCTGATTACCACGAGTAAGAGGAGGAAGAAGGAGAAGAAAAGAAAAAACTAGAAATAAAAGTAAGACTGTAGGTTGCGGCTTAAAGCTTAAGTACTTAGGGCAGTTTCTAGCTTTAGGTGAGCTCTCATTGTAATAGAAATAAAAGTAGGGCTATAGGCTGCCGCTTAAGGCTTAGATACTGTAGGCCGCTGCTTAAAGCTTAGGATCATATAAAACTAACCAAAATGTAGCCATTTTGATGTATTACAATTAAAGTTTGTACATATCTTCTTTAATTATCTATTGGCCCTTTACCACATTTGACTTCTTATAATCTTTATACAAAAGTGGACTATCTTAAGGAGAAAAATGAAGCCATGTGGTTGAGGTGGAGGTGGTAGCTAGCTATTGGGACCAATAGCATTTTGCTCTATTTAAGGAGAGAGTGTGGGTGGATGGAGGCAAACATAGTACAATTCAAAATCAAAGCAAGCAAAACCATTTCCCAAGCCAAGCCCTGGTTATCCATTCACTAAGAAAATGTCAATTGCTTCTTATGTTGCTCTCTCAAATTTCAAAAAGATAACAAATGGTTTGTTGGTTGCTGAAGAACATGTAAATGAAGCAATCAACGCTACTCTTTCCTACAACAAATTTTTCATCAAATCTGAAGCGGACCTCTACACACTCCTCCAACTTGCCAAGAAAGCAAAATGGCAGACAGGGTTTGTGAGTCACACTGTTTCATTTGACCAAAAAAAAAAAGATCAAATATGCTTTGGAGTTGAACCATATCAAGGAAGAAGTTTGGAAAATGAAATTGAAGATGGTGGTTTTGAATCCAGCTGATTACCACGAGTAAGAGGAGGAAGAAGGAGAAGAGAAGAAAAAAATAGAAATAAAAGTAGGATTGTATGCTGCAGCTTAAGGCTTAAGTACTTAGGGCAGTTTCTGGCTCTAGCTGGGCTCCCATTATAATAGAAATAAAAGTAGGATTGTAGGCCACCATTTAAAGCTTAAGATCATATAAAACTAGCCAAAATATAGCCATATTGATGTATTGCAATTAAAGTTTTGTACATATCTTCTTTAATTGTCCATTGGCCCTTTATAACATCTGACTTCTTATAACCTTTGTACAAAAGTGGACAATCTTGAGGAGAAACATGAAGCTATGTAGTTGACGTGAAGGTGGCAGCTACCTATTGGGACCAAGAGCATTTTGCTCTATTTAAGGAGAGAGTGTGGATGGGAGGAGGCAAACATAGGACAATTCAAAATCAAAGCAAGCAAAACCCTCCCCCAAGCCAAGCCTTAGCTACTCATTCACCAAGAAAATGCCAATTGCTTCTCACGTTGCTCTCTCAAATTTCAGAGAGGTAACAAATGGTTTGTCGGTTGCTAAAGAACATGTAAATGAGGCAATGAACGTTGCTCTCTCGTACAACAAATTTTTCATCAAATCTGAAGCGGACCTCTACACACTCCTCCAACTTGCCAAGAAAGCAAAATGTCAGACAAGGTCTATTAGTCACACTGTTTCGTTTCACCAAAAAAAAAAAAAAGGAGATCAAAAATGCTTTGGAGTTGAACCATATCAAGGAAGAAGTATGGAAACTGAAACTGAAGATGATGGTTGTGAATCCAGCTAATTACCACAAGTAAGAGGTGGAAGAAGGAGAAGAGAAGGAAAAAATAGAAATAAAAGTAGCGGCTTAAGGCAGTTTTTGGCTCTAGCTGGATTGTAGGCCGCCGCTTAAGGCTTAGGTACTGTAGGCTGCCGCTTAAGGCTTAGGTACTGTAGGCCGCCACTTAAAGCTTAGGATCATATAAAACTAGCCAAAATGTAGCAATATTGATGTATTGCAATTAAAGTTTTGTACATATCTTCTTTAATTGTCCATTGGCCTTTTACCACATTTGACTTCTTATGACCTTTGTACAAAAGTAGATCATCTTGAGGAGAAACATGAAGTCATGTGGTTGACGTGAAGGTGGCAGCTACCTATTGGGACAAAGAGCATTTTGCTCTATTTAAGGATAGAGTGTGGATGGTGGAGGCAAACATAGCACAATTCAAAATCAAAGCAAGTAAAACCCTCCCCCAAGCCAAGCTCTAGCTACCCATTGACCAAGGAAATGCCAATTGCTTCTCACATTGCTCTCTCAAATTTTAGAGAGGTAACAAATGGTTTGTTGGTTGCTAAGGAATATGTAAATGAAGCAATGAACAATGCTCTCTCCTAAAACAAATTTTTCATCAAATCTGAAGCGGACCTCTACACACTCCTCCCACTTGCCAAGAAAGCAAAATGGGAGATAGGGCCTGTCACCGCTTCATTTGACAAAAAAAGAAAAGAAAAAAGATCAAAGATGCATTGGAGTTGAACCATATCAAGGAAGAAGTATGGAAACTGAAACTAAAGACGGTGGTTGTGAATCCCGCTAATTTCCACAAGTGGAAGAAGAAGGAGAAGAGAAAGAAAAAATAGAAATAAAAGTATGACTGTAGGCCACGGCTTAAGGTTTAGGTATTTAGGGCAGTTTCTGGCTCTAGCTGTGCTCTCATTATAATTGAGATAAAAGTAGAACTGTAGGTTGCAGCTTAAGACTTGGGTATTTTTGGCAGTTTCTAGCTCTAGTTAGGCTCCCATTGTAAAGAAAGATCACATTTGATCCAAAGAAAAAGGAAATGTAAAGAAAAATTAGCTTATGTTTAAATGAAATGAAAATTTCTTTTGTTTAATTTCTTTATGTGTTTATCTCGATCTCCCTGTTTCGTGTTTTATCTTTCTGCTTTTTAGTTGCCAATTTGAAGGTGGTTCTTATCTCCACAGTTTCATTTGAATCATAGAGCCCAATTTGAAGAGGGTTCTTTATCTCCTTTGTATTTTATGACTCTGCGATTTTGGATTATCAAGAATGAAGAACAGCATATCTCTCTCCTTGAGATCCACTGCAGGGACAGTAAGCTATACTCAACAACTTGCTCTTTCTCACATATGGCTGAAGCCATGAATTTTGTTGATACCATGACTAACCAAGCAAGCTAGGAGCAATGCAAAGAGTCCCACATCGACAAAACAATTTTATGGAAGCTTCCATTCACTTATAAAAGGAGACCACTCTCCACTTAGAAATGGGCTGGAGGATGGCCTTCGATTCCATGGCCTTCAACCTGATCTTTGGTATTCGACCTCAGGCCGTCATTCCATTTCCTTCGAGTCAAACCCTTTATACCATGTAAATACACAATATTATAATGAGAATATACTTAGGGTTTAGGGTAGCCCAACCATGCATAGATGTAGCCCAACCATGCATATATGTCTTTTACATACATCTTCATCTTCGTCTTGTCACTGTCTGCGGAAGCTCTTCACCTTCCCCCTGCCTACTGAAGGCACATACATTTGCCGAAGGTCCTCACCTTCAGCCATCAACTATCATATCTCATCTCTATGTTTGGTTAAATCTTGGCCATCCATTTTTGAGTGTCAACAGTTTGGCACTGTCTGTGGGAATCGCCATATGTGGTTCTCCTTCATCAGTGCTCCTCGGCAGCAATTGTTCTTCAGTATCAAGGGCCAACGTATCCGTAATGGGTGCATTTCTTCAGTCATTATGATCACCGTATCTGTAGTAGTTATATTCTCCACTCCCATAAGTTATTTAAACTCATCTACTCGGACTTGGTACAGTTCAGTCATACGATACTGAACTCATTCCCAATTTACGGTGGAACTCCACCGTATCCTATAAGTTAACAATCGATCACATACAACTAAAATAGGTTCAATGTTTCAGTGGATGGCCACTGAATTTTCCTATCTTGTTCGATAGTGGTATGATGAACGTAAGTAGTGACGACCATGCAACTCAACACTCAAAAAAAGCCAAAAAAAATTAACTCATACCCCCCATTCGAAGTCCTCCCTAACTTCATTCTCACCCTTCATGAATAAATACTAGGTATGTTTTCAACCTTTATGGTTGTAGAAATATGATGGTTTGAGAAATAAGTTTAACTAGTGTTGTAGAAACGTATGTGGGTGTAGTGAGCAAATTTAATTTTTATTTTAAATATTTTTTTTCCTTAACAGTAATTATATACAAAAGTAAAATTAGTTACTCATGTTTAAAATGAGTGTGGGGTCAAAAGAGCAAATTTTAGGGTTCAAATAAAATCACCCTATAAAAAAAGTTGGCTTAAATGTTAAAATGGTCCCTGTGTTTTCTCTTATAGGCCAATTTAGTCTCTGTGTTATCAATTTAGCCAATTTGATCATTGTGTTTGTATATGTTAGTCAATGTAGTCCATTCCCTTAAAAATATAAAATATAAAATATTTAAAATTAATTAAAAAAACTGTAATTGATTATAAAATTTTAAATTCAATCTGAAAATGGAATATATATATTTTTAAATTTCACCTTCCCCAATTTCATGCACACACCTCAACCACCTCCCAAACCCAGCCACCCTCACCACTACCACTATAACCCCAAACCCATAGCCACCATCACCACCATTCCAACCCCACCTAAACCACAACAACTCTCTCTCTCTCTCTCTCTCTCTCTCTCTCTCTCTCTCTCTCTCTCTCTCTCTCTCTCTCTCAGCTTCCTCTCTAACAAATCACGAAGATCTTCATAGCTGGTCAACGTAACCTTGATGGCTCTATCGCCAATTAATCATCCTCGTTGCAGCAAAAGTCGACGACATTCAGGCCAATGGATCGAAGAGGAGAGAGAGATGAAGGGTAGAGACCATTGGAGGTTGAGGTTGTGTGGGTTTTAATCATTTTAGCATTATTATTATTTGAGTTTAAATCTTTATAATTAATTACAGATTTTTAAATTAATTTTAAATGTCATTTTTTTAGGTTTTAACATAATTTTGACGGAAAGGATCAAATTTGTTAACAAATACAAACACATTGACTAAATTGGCCAAATTAATAACATGGGGACTAAATTGGCCGATAAGCTAAAACACAGGAGCCATTTTGACATTTAAGCCAAAAAAGTTTGAATCCCAAATCTACATCCAATTTTGGGTTGCCTATATCAAAAACAGGTTGAAAATAGCAAAGTAATCAGGCCACGTGGCAGTCAGTACCCCCAGCTTTCAAATTTTGAAATGAAACGGATGGATGTACTGTTTGGTTACAACTCAAACCTAAAACTCGATGCGCTTTTTCTCTATTAATTCCTCGTTTGATTTTGATTTTCAATGAAATTCCACGTTCCCGCTCACTCATTCCCCCACAGTCTCTCTCTAATTTGACCTTTCGTCCCACAAAAGCCCCATTTCACTCCAATCAAATCCAAGCCTCTCTCTCTCTCTCTCTCTCTCTCTCTCTCTCTGCTTCACAGACTATCATCCTCCTCTGGTTTCAAATCTGCAACCCTAGAAAAGCTTAGAGATGAACCAGTACCACATATACGAAGCCATTGGCCGTGGAAAATGCTCGGTAACATTGCTTCTCAAGCTCTGTCGAATTTATAAATCTGAACTCACCGATGAACTGCTCAGTTTTACTTCAGTTAGTTACTTAATTTATCCGATTCATGTTGAATTTGCAGACTGTGTACAAAGGGAGGAAGAAGAAGACCATCGAGTACTTTGCGATTAAGAGCGTTGAGAAATCGCAGAAGAGCAAGCTTCTTCAAGAAGTAAGTAGATAAATTTTAGTTAGCAAACTAGAACGAAATTCAGATTTAGCAATATTTGGGCATTATTTTGGTTCGTAGAATTCAAATTCAGATATGCCTGGGTTATGTAACGTTCGATTTAATGCAGGTTAAGATTCTTCACACTCTAGATCATCAAAATATCCTCAAATTTTTTTGGTGGTAAGTATTCTTCATCAGTTAATTTCTTCTGGGACTGAATATAACTGTTTATATTTGCTTCCTGCTAACAACTGAATTATGTATTTGTGAATTTCCTTTTTCTTTTGCCACTGCTTAGGTATGAAACTTCTGCTCACTTGTGGTTAGTTTTGGAGTACTGTGTTGGAGGCAATTTGATGACATTATTAAACCAGGTATTAATCACTTAGTGTGAACTTTGCATTGCCTTAATGTGTAGAAGCTTGTGGATATGTTATTTGCTATGCTTAATCTGTTTGGTCTTAGAACGGTGCTAATGTTGTATAATGATTCCATGCATCATGTTATGTCGTAAAATTCTACATTTGGAATGCTGGTTTGGAACATGTACAATGTTTTTAGCACTGTGATACTAATAATGTACGGAAGAATTGCAGGATAAGCAGCTACCTGAAGAGTCAATTCACGACCTTGGGTGTGACCTTGTTAGAGCTTTGTTGTAAGAAATCTTCAATTGCTTCATTTTATTTCTTCTTACAAGTCTCTACATGTTTAATTTATTTAAGTTATGTTCTTGGACTCACTTCCTTTTAGGTTTTTACATTCAAAGGGAATCATATACTGTGATTTGAAACCATCAAATATCCTTTTGGACGAGAATGGCCGTACCAAGGTATAAGGCATGCTGTTTTGCTCGTTTATTTCTCTTAATTTTTGAATTGTTTTGCTCTTTAACTGAACTAGTATCTTTGCACAATGCAGCTCTGTGATTTTGGATTGGCTAGAAAGTTGAGCGATATTTCACAAACAACTTCTTCCTCAGTAGGTTATCTTATCTATCACAACATTTGAAATTCTTTTGATGAAGTTTATATGAGCTTGGTTAGAAATTTTCCAATTCTTTTTTTTTTTTGTCAACAAAATATGAAAACACTAATGTAGCTTTCCCTTCTTGCACATGTATAGTTGCCACAAGCAAAACGTGGAACCCCTTGTTATATGGCTCCTGAACTGTTTGAAGAGGGGGGTGTCCATTCATATGCATCTGATTTCTGGGCCCTTGGTTGTGTTCTATATGAGTGCTATGCTGGGAGGCCTCCCTTTGTGGGTAGGGAATTTACTCAGCTAGTAAAATCCATCCTCTCAGATCCAGCGCCTCCTCTACCTGGCACTCCTAGTCGTTCTTTTGTCAATCTAATAAATTTTTTACTCGTAAAGGATCCAGCAGAAAGAATACAGTGGCCTGAACTTTGTGGTCATGCCTTCTGGAGGACTAAGTTAAATGTGGTGCCTCTACCTCCTCAGCCTGCTTTTGATAATATGCTAGAGCAATGTGCTAAGCCATGTCTGTCAGTACGTAATGGTGATCAATCTTCCATAAACAGGACTCCTAAATCTCGTCAAAAGGATGTTAAAAAAACTTTTAAGCAGGATGAGAATTCTACTTTAGGAACAAAAGGCCATGAGACTCCAGTCAAGGGTACACCAGGTGGCCGCAGAACTCAAGCAAAGGTTTCTGGAAGAGGGGTTGATGAAAAAAAGGATCCTTCTGGTGCTACCAGGGGTGTGAATCTTTTGAGACTCTCAAGAATAGCAAAAATGAACCTGCAGAGGGAAAATGAGAAGGAAAACTACCGGAGGCCGGTATCTACCAATTCTGAGAATGATTCTGAAGTCAAAATTGAGAACACTGATATGGAACTTGACTTTAATGAGAACACTGAAGATGACACGCAGGATGAATCTGATGGGTCTGAGAATCAAGCTTGTACACCTGATAACAAATTTTCAAGTCAGAATCAGCACCAGGGTAAAGTGGAAGACATGGAAAACAACTCAAACCAATCAGACACCCTTTCTGTGCTTAATATGCCTGCCTCAGATGACTCAAGAGTACTTGATCAGGAATCATCTCCTCATAATATTGAAGTGGCTGTAATCCCACCCAGTGCCAGTCCTGTAATAAAAAATCAGAGATTTAAAGATGGTTCAGGATCTGCAATGGAATATGATCCTGTAAAATCTTCGAATAACCTTTCACAGGTTCTTTGGCATCCATCTGATCTCTCAGTCAGACCTGTGATGCCCAGCAGAAAATCTGATAAAAATTCGGATGTTCTTCCTTCACTTCCTTTTGACACTCTGCAAGCCTCTGATTTTGTGAAAATCTCTAAAGACCATTTGGATGCACTCAACAATAAGATTATAGCCATTTTTAATGGGAACAGTAGCATTGGGGAGAAGCAGAATGTAATTAGATACCTTGAGATGTTAAGCAATAATGCTGAGGCCGCCAATATCTTGACCAATGGACCTATCATGCTTATGCTTGTTAAAATGCTTCGGCTGTCCAAGGCTTTGGCGTTGCGTGTCCAACTTGCTTCTCTGGTTGGTTTGCTGATTCGCCATTCTACTTTTATTCAAGATGATTTGGCAAATTCTGGAATTTTGGGTTCACTTGCCGATGGCCTTAGAGACAAGCAGGAAAAAGTGAGGAGGTTTTCTATGGCTGCTTTAGGTGAGTTGCTATTCTATATATCTACTCAAAGTGAGCAAGCTGGAGACAACAATCCAGCAGAGTCTCCATCAAAGGAAATCCGGTCCACATCCGGGTGGCAGGTTAGCTTCCTACATTATTGCAATAAATTTGTTGGTTATGCACCTTATGATAAAAAGAATGACTGTTATACTATTTACAGCATGTAATTCTACTCTTCACAAGAGTAAAAGATGGAGTTCCATATTGTATGTGTGTATGCTTTAGTAAAAAAACACTCTTCTTGTTGCTCTTTGCTGCCCTTTTGTTTATATTTTCTTGATTGATAACTTATTTTACCTCGGGCAGGTTTCAAATTCATTGCTTTCATTGGTGTCATCAATTTTGCGCAAAGGGGAGGATGATTTAACTCAACTATATGCATTGAGGACAATTGAAAATATTTGCAGTCAAGCAGGGCACTGGGCAGCTCGTTTGACTAGCCAGGACATGATTAATAACCTGTGCTATTTATATAGGGCTGCTGGGAAGCAGGAGAGCATGAGGCTCACAGCAGGATCGTGTTTAGTCCGTCTTGTTCGTTTCAATCCACCTAGCATTCAATCAGTAATAGAGAAGCTCTCTTTAAAAGAAATAGCATCAGCTCTTGTGAAGGGCAGTCTACGTGAGCAGCAAATCAGCTTAAACCTTTTAAACATGGCCATGCTTGGAAGTCATATGTTCACTAATATTGGCAGGCAGCTCCTGCCATTGATGGAGGATAAGAATCTTGTCCCAGGTCTTGTGTCTCTTATCGATCAGGGAAGTGAGGTTTTGAAGGGAAAGGCACTTGTTTTCGTTGCTCTTCTTTGTAAGAATGGTAGGAGGTGGCTGCCACATTTGTTTTGCAATGCCAAGTTACTTTCTGCCGTGGACAGGTTGGCAAAAGAGAAGGACCACTATGTGCAGCAGTGTTTAGATGCATCCGTGTGTGTTGTGGCATCTACTATACCCAGTTTACTGGATACTATAACCGGAGAAATACAGCAAATGATGGGAGGAAGGCGCCATGGGCATCTATCTCCCCTGAACAGTAGAGTTACTCCAAAGACCAATGTTCATATGTTTCCTGTAGTTCTCCATCTTCTTCGGAGCTCGTCTTTTAGGCGCAAGGTGGTGAGTGATCAGGTCCTGCAGCAGTTGGCAAATCTAATTAAACTGGTGGAGACAACATTTCAGGTAGGTGGCTGCAGCCCAACCATTCTTTGTTGTTTAGTCATTGCTAGTCTTTTTGTTATCTGGCTAATCCAAGGTAGACGTTTAATTTGGATATGAAAAATTAGTAATGCCAAAATGGCTTAGATCAGCCAACTGTTAATGATTGGAACTTGGGATGATATGTAACTTGCCTGGCTCAGGTACTGTGTCTTGGAAAGTAATCCCAGGTTGTAATAGGTTGTTAAAATGCACGAACAAGTGACAACCAGATATTTTTACACTAATCACTAGTAAACCATGCCATTATTTTTAAGTGGGCACCTTTTAGTTGTGTGGTCTTGGCCTGAATCCTACGGACAAGGGGGTGGGGATGATTTGAAGGGCTACAGAATAAACGTCTATTAGCTTGGACTTTTGGTAAATGATGTCATAGATACTGCTAAATGATTTACTGTTGATTTTCAGGGCAGGGATGACTTTCAGATTACCCTTCTTCGAGTTCTTGAGTCTGTGTCAGAGGAGTCACTTGTAATTCTTGAAAGCCCTGATATTTTTATCCGTGAAATCCTCCCCAGTTTGGCTGTGCTTTATAAGGGCAACAAGGATGGTGATGCCAGGTTTCTGTGCTTGAAAATTTTGTTTGAGGTGATGGTTATTTTCCTGAATGAACAATCTGAGGATGAGCAGAGGTCCAAAGAATTGGAATCCATATCCAATAAAAATTTTCTTCCTCTCTACCCTTCTTTGATTGAAGATGAAGATCCAATCCCCTTGTACGCACAAAAGCTTCTTGTGATGCTGATTGAGTTTAATTACATCAAAATTGCAGACATTCTAGATCTTAAGATAGTCTCACAATGCTTTGAGTTTTTGCTTGGTGATCTCTCAAGTGCAAATGTCAACAATGTAATGCTATGTCTGGCTCTGACTTCGGCACCTGAAATGGAAACCAAGTTACTTTCTCAGCTAAAGGTAGTTAGGAAAATAGGAAACCTTCTAGAGTTCGTATACGCAAAAGATATGGAAGATTTTCTGGAGCCAACCCTTGGCCTATGTAGGGCTTTCCTTTTACGGTCAGTGAGTAGTAGAAAAGGCTTCATCTATTCAAAAGAACCTGCTCTTATAGGTGATGTATCCTCCGAGGCAAGTGGTGCTGATCAACAAGGCATTAGAGATATCACGGACTTTGGCAGCAATGTTGGTGTCTTGCTAGAGTTGACTAGATCCCATGGAGGAAATGTGGCAGATATAGCTTCTGAATGTGTGGTCTTGTTGCTCAAGGCAGCTCCAAGGGAAGCCTCTGCCGGTCTTCTAACTAATCTGCCAAAAGTTACTGCAGTCCTTGAGTCTTGGCGTAGGGGCACATCTCACTTACTGGTGCAGCGGGTGCTCCATGCACTTGGTTATTCTTGCCGGCAATATTTGCTACATGCAATGATATTGTCGATATCTATACCCGAGATTTCGAGAATTGAGGGCATAGTTTCTGAGCTTAAAGGTTCAGGTGTACCTGTTTTAGCCACTGCTGCTTTCCATGTGGCAGTGGAGTTGCAACGGCTGCCTCGCTGCTTGTGAAACGCTAGAGGTAATATGGTGGTTTCTTTTCCCTATTGTTTTGTTTCATAATATTTATGATCTCTCAAACTTAGTGATTTCTTTTTTCCGTGTGCAGTATGCAAATCAATTGGCTTTCACAATGGCATAAAGACATGCCTCTTGAGTTCCTGAGAAGGGTTCAACAACTTATGAAGGTGAGTTTAATTTTTCTGCATAAAATTTTAGTGTCAATCCAGCTCTGGTTGACATGTCATTGTATAATCCGTGTACACTTTGTATGTCCATTGCAATTCTAAATATAGTTTCTTTTAATACATATTTTTCTTGGAATTTAGAGTTGCTGCAATTTGATCAAACTCCTGTGTTCGACTAATATCAAAATGCTGATTAGTTGTGGTATGAGATTGGTTAGTTGATGTCCATGATAGGATTTGAAGATGTTAATCTACAAATTTATGGGGTCACAAAATTCTTGTACATAAAGGAAATATAAACCATGAATTTTTTTTTTCAAATTCTAGAAAACCATGGATTTGGCTGGGATGGAGAGACCAAACTCTGATTCCATCTACCCAAAAACAAACAAAAAAGACTTTCTTTGGCAAATAAGAAAAAAAAAGCTTTGGATCCACTGCTCATGCATGCTGGAATAGTGTGACAATCCCATCCTGTGAAATTCCTTGGGTTAGGATATCATTTGTCGGTAATTTTTTTTTTATTTAAATTTAATCTAATTTTTTACTTGATGGACCCGTGATTTTGGGGGGAGGGGTTGGGGGTGGGTATAGGTTGTCCTTGACCTCTCAGACTTTTTCAATCTACGGTTGGAAAAATGTGTAATGCGAGAATCTATCATGATTGCAAATCTTTGCATCAAGAGTCAATAATTTCCAATGTCGCAACATTTCTACTCATTTTTTACATTCAATAATTCTGATAATTGAATTTTTAAAACTAAACTTGTTTATTGACGCCAATGGGAAGGGAATCTATGGACATCGAAACGTTTCTGTTGTCAGGCCCTGCAAATGGCTTTTGAACTATGGAAGTTTGTGGATTGACTAGAGAATGGTAGAAAATAAATTTAATTTGTTACATGCATTATTGTATCTGAATTTCTGATTTTTTATTTTTTATTTTTTTTTATATATAAATGGTAATGGAATCAATTTACAAATCATAACATCAATCAACGCTTCCCATGAAATTTCTCCAAACTTTTCCTAGTACTTCTCTTGGATGCTTGTATGTTTTTGAGTAATTTGCAATATTGATTGATGTCCGCACCATATGAAATTCAAATTTTCGTCGATCGAATGCTATTAGGGAATTCGAACACATGATCTTATACAAGAATAATTGTTATTAATCACTTGAATAATAAACCTCTGAATTGACAAATTTGATGACGGTGATTATCAATGATTATAGCATTGAAACTAGTCAAGTAGATTAGTAGGACTTCTCCCGGATTATCAGAAATCAGGGAACAGCAAGATCACGGACCAAAAGGAAAAATAAAAACAAAACCATCTGATTCCAATTACAAAAGATGCTAACCCATCTTTGATCTTTGTGTCTTCCCTAAATATGCCAACCTGTATTTTCTCATATCCATCCAAATTTCACTACCCACGTGGCATATGGACCCCACCCTAGTCTAGTCATCCTTTTAAAATACCCCAAATCATAACGTCCACCAAAAGACCACACACAAAATCCCATTCACTCTGCTCTTTTAGTAAAAACTTTGATTGCACAAAATATATAAGCCCTTCACTCTCCCAACTTTGATATCTTCATCATTAGAAATGGCCTCTTTTTGGTCCCATATAGTGTTTCTCATTATGGCTTTCATGGCCTCACCTCTGCTTTCCTTTCATTCAAAAGCCTCCTCTGCCTCATCTAGCGTCTCAGCTTCACCAGCATTCTTGGTTACCAATCTTCCTCCATCTTTACAAGGATTGCCTCCAGAAATAGCTCCACTTTTGCCATCTCCTGGTCCTGTGGTTCCTGCTACTCCAACTGATTCATCTATCCCCACCATTCCCTCCAACCCTAGCCCTCCGAATCCGGACGACTTGGTTTCTCCTGGCCCCTATTCTTCACTCTCACCATTTGGGTCATTGCCAGCTTCCTCAGCAGCATCTATAAGCTTAATTTGGCCTTTAAAGCTGGCTGCTTTTGCAGGTTTAGCCGCATATGTAGTCTATGCAGCTTCTTAGGGTGTATGTCTTTTCTGGGCTACGAGATTCAATTGTCATTGTTTGTAGTTAGTACCTCAAAATGGGATGGAGTGAAACCATCTAATATATATATGTATAGTCCTACTTCCATCATAGGTTAGAGAGTTTGTAATTGATTATGTAAGTGGTTAAAGAAAATTTATCATAGTATCCGAGGTTTTATGTTCGATTTTCTCTTCTGTATCACGAACGTCAAAGGACTTGTAAGAACATTAATCCCCATGCCATCCCACAAGGGAAAAGTACAACACCAAAAAATAATTCAGGATGTTGCACATGGTTTTCAATTGGATGAATAATTGAAGCTACTTCTATTTCAAGTGCATGTGAGACTCCAAAGTATACGATAAGTAGCCAGTCACATGTTGTACAATCAGGCTAAAATAAAATTGGTGGTTTAGGTAATCTAATTTGTCTGTTTTCGGGTGTCCTGATCTTTAAAAGCAGTTTCCTATAGGATTTTTTTTTTTTTTATAAAAAAAATCTAATAGTGATGGCTCGATTTTAATAAGAATTTCTAGTAAGTTTGTTTGTCAGACGCTACCCAAGTGGGTGGAGAAACACTGTTTTTTTGTTCAATGGTGTGTGAAATGCTATTCCGATCAATTATGGCACGTTATGCGTGATAACTTTTTTACGTAGCAATTTGTGATTGATTGAGAATAATAAAACAATATTATCCCGTATCCCACAAATTTTTCTGAAGTGGGTGGGGCAGAAAGTGAAGCAAAGAACATGTTCAACTTGGGAGTTGGGTCAAGGGCCTGATTCATACATGATTAAGTTTTCCCTTTCTTCCTTTTCATTTAAAATCCATAATTAAGTCTTTCTTAGGCAAAATTTAGCAGAAAATCAATAATTCGACCATCTCATTTGCATAATTGAAGATAGCTTTTCATAACTAAATCTAATTTAGTCCCTGTGGCATCGTTTGTATTTTTGTCCTAATCAATTCAAGTTCATTAAAATCCCCAAAAAGGGAAAGAAACAAACAACTAATACAAGTACACAAGAACATAGAAGATTAGACTAAAACCCAACACATTGTACTGGTACATAATAAAACAATCTTCACCGTTACAAAATCAAAACAAATACAATACAAAGCCATCGTCACCACCAAAAAGACGGAGACCGCACCATCAAGGGCACAAAAGAGTGAATGCACACCCACCACATGAGACAACACTGCTGCACATAGAGACCAACCAATCATCCGCCAAGAAGAGAAGCTCCCCAATAACCAGAAACACCTCAGCACAAAAGTCACAATCTCCGAGACACCAGAACAATCCTCCAAAAGTCACAATCTCCGAGGCATCGTTTGAAATGTTAATTTACAAAACGTATCGACTATAGGACGTTGGGCAAAAAATTACAAGTCTCGAAGTTTAATTCTATAGACAAAATTACTTTTATTCAAACATTCCAACTTTGGGTGGATCACAATTTAATTCAACACAAATAGATTTTTGGTTTTTGTATATAGAAAACACCGAGAGTTAAAAATTTCCGAAGTACTTTTACAGAGAAAGTGGGCAAAAAATGATAACTAAGGGCCAATTTGGCATTGCTGTGCTGTGAAAATAATCGCTGTCAGATTTGCTGTGAGAGAAATCAGCTGTGAGAGAAAGCAGTTTGGCGTTTGGTAAATTTTTTGTTAAGAGTGTTATTGGTACTAATTCCCGTGTAATCAGAAAATGATTCCCGCATAATCATTAAACTTAGCGCCTCTTCGAAACTGATTCCAGTATAATCAGAAAATGAAAGCACCTCATCAGCTGCTTTCCCTTATAGCTTTCTGTCACAGCAATTTTTAACAATAAGTGATTTTTTCATAGTTTACCAAACAGGCTGGGCTTCCTAAAATTTTTTAAAAATCACTTATTACCCTAGATAAGCAATGCCAAACTGGCACTAACAACTGCATTTGAGGTCTTAGGTTGGACTTCCCCCTCCCGGATCATCGGTTGTATTAAAAATAAAGTAACTAAATAAACTTCTATTCAAGAGGCAATATCATTAGAAGTTCAAATAGAATGAACTTTTGTATTTAAAGACTAATCCAAATAGCATAAATGAAGGTAGAGTGAGTAAATTTTCAGAACTCAACAACCATTTTTCCAGTATTTTTTCGCTCTTCATCAGATAAAAAAGCCAAATTCAGAACATAAGAAACACCACTTGAGATCATCACATTTAAGAACACTAAAATATCCATAAGATAATTAAAGTACCAAAACCATAATATAAAGCTCGTACAAAACAAAAACAAAAACAAAGAAAAACTAAAGGAAGAAAAAGGTCCATAGGTTTTTCTGATTCTCTCTAAACTATTAAGTACTCTTCTTCTCAACGAGCTTCTCAATCAGATCTGCTGCATCTTGAACAGTGGCGATGGTCTGGGCACTTTCTTCCTCCACACTGATGCCAAACTCCTCCTCAAGTCCCATCACAATCTCAACCTGTATAAAAACAATGTGGGAAACGAATGATCAGTCACATTCTTGTGACATGCATGTCGTTTTCTCCTCGTGGAAGATGTACTGAAGAAAATAGCAATATATATTCAAATTTAAAAGAAAATCGGACACCGTGGCCTGTTGTATCCACTCTGTAAAAACGCTGTCATTTTGAAATTCAACTTGCATTGTAGAAAAGAAAAAACTACAGAAAGCTACAATATTAATCGGCTTGGTAGAAAATGAAAGCAACAAAAGATAGTTGGGAATTACTGTGTCAAGAGAATCAGCGCCAAGTTCAGCAAACTTTGAGCCTGGGGTCACAGCTGTGTCTTCGGGTAAAGCCAACTGCTTCTTCACTATGTCACACACCTTGTTCAGAGTCTCTGGTTTGGCCTACAAAGAAGTAATAATACCACATTACTAGTTATTAATATTACAGAATAGGACTGATTTTTCAAGAATGTGAGCCATTTTCATGATCAAAGTTAGATAAATTCATGATCATAGACCACTGAACTTACCAAAACTATGTTAAAGAAAAAAATTTACATAAACAACACAAAGCTAAGCAACCTATCACATGGTTTTGATATACAAAGGAGAATTTGCTACATAGATAAAAGGAAACTACAGAAGAATGTAGACATCATAGCGAGCCAAAAGCACATTGAAGGTACAAACCCTGGCTTTCTGAGATGCCATTATTTGTTATCAGGTCCTCTCTTACCCAAAAAAATGAGACAATCTGAGGACTGCATTAGAGGAAACAGCACCCCATGTCTTGAGAGGACCTCAAAAGATAATTTGTTTCATAGATAAAAGGAAAGTATGGAAGAGTGTAGGCATCATAGCGAGCCAAGAGCATATTAAAGGTACAAAGCACTGGCTTTCTGAGATGACATAATTTGCTATCAGGTCCTCTCTTCTCCCAAAAAAGGAGACATTCTGAGGTCTGCATTAGAGGAAACAGCACTCCATGTCTTAAGAGGACCTCAAAAGATAATTTGTTTCATAGATAAAAGGAAAGTACGTAAGAGTGTAGGCATCATAGCGAGCCAAGAGCACATTAAAGGTACAAAGAACTGGCTTTCTGAGATGACATTATTTGCTATTAGGTCCTCTCTTATCCCAAAAAAGGAGACATTCTGAGGTCTGCATTAGAGGAAACAGCACTCCATGTCTTAAGAGGACCTCAAAGGATAATTTGTTTTACTACAGTTAAACCTCTCTAAGAAGTGTAATGTGTTAAGGGAACAAAATTGATTTTCCAAACAAGTCCAACCATTAATCATATTTAAGCAATTAGAAATAAAATTTATAGAATAAATTACAAACTAATGCCACATCAACAAAAGTGGAGATACGCAGAAATTTATCCATGAGACCGCTGGGGAAAATGAAACAACAACAAAAACAAAAGCAACAATAGCATTACAATCAATTGAGCTTACCGAACAAGAAACTTGAAAACGCCCAGGTCGGGAACTGAGAGATGGGAAGCGCTTTCCAGTGATGGAAAAGGAAACTGACTTCAGACCAGAGCTCCTGCTGCTGGCTGCCTGCTTCAACATTCAACCATAGAGCAAAAATGTAAGGAAGCTAAATTTTCTAAGTCAATATTTTTCTGTTATCTAAAAATTGACATCATGAAAGAGATAACCTCAATATATGCCTTCTAAACATTCAATCTCCTACCTAGCAAATACCTTACAACTTCTACAGCTTCCTTTAACTTGATAAAGTGTTATTGAGCAGTTACAAGAGAGGAAGTAGTATGAAATTTAGAGCAAATTAGTCTACACCACAAAATCAATCACAGACCAAGTTGACTCGAAACACCAAATGGGACCCACCGTGTAATGGGTCTTGATGACAACTCTGGTTAATGTAATGTCTAACTTTAACCTAATAACATGCAGACATGGTGCAGCTCCCCAAACTTCAAAATAGTATATCAAAAAGTCAATTTGAGCAAACTCAAGCTTACTCTCTCGTCTCATTAAAAACTCAAACTTAATGATTAGCAAAAGAAGCTCAGACTTAACCTAATAAAATCCAAATCACCCATTTCAATCAATAAGAAACGGAAGCAAGCTGCAAGATTTACAGTAGACCACAAAGAATCACTACCAAGCTCAACAATTTACCCAGATTCATTAATTCAACAAACCGAAGATCCAAATCTAATAGCAAAACCTCAAATCGTGAAAACAAAACAAACAGACATGATGATGAAAATCATAAATCTTGAAAATTAGATTGTAATTAACAACAGATAAATGACCACAGAAGACGGGGGAAGTAATACCAAGGTGGGCTTGAAGGAGGTTGAAAGAGCAGTAGAAGCTTGTGTGAGAGAAGCCATTGGTGTCGACAGAAGAGAGATCTGATATTGAAAGAAGAACAAATGAGAAGGAGAGAGAGAGGCGGAGAGCACGAAGAGTGTGTACGTGAGAGAGAGAGAGAGTGTGGGGTTTGATTTGAGAAGAAGGGAGGGTCTTCAAACAGGTTTTATAAACGCTGGATTTTGTTGTTTCTTGGTGTTTGTTGGGATTTGTTGGGCTTTTTCGCTTTGTTTCTATCGAAATTGCGACTATTTGGGCCTCCCCCTTCTTATTTCTTTCTTGTTGTTTGCCTCCTTGATGGATCTGGGGTATTTATGGTAATTAATATCTTTTGCTGCAGCCACTGTGACAGTTGTCTTCGCTTCCCCTGATCAAATGCGTTACGTTTCATATACTGCCCAAAATAAAAACAATAGTAATTCATAGAGGCTTTGTAGTTTATGTGATTAAAAGTATTTATCTCATGAGATTTATTTTTTCTTTCTATTAATATCATTTGTAATTAAAATATAAAATAAAAATGCAGGATTTTAGAATTCGAATACAAAACCTTTCTTAGAAGAATATTTGCCCCAAACCGCTATATTAATAGGTCATTTGTAGTTTCTCACCCATTTTTTATAGATTATTTCAGTGACAATTTTTTTCTTTATGTCAAATTACTTAAAAGGCAATTAAATTTTTTATTTATTAAAAAAAATACATATGCAGCAGACAGCCATGTAAGCATAAATAGAAACCTTAGGGTAATGATTCATTGCAAATCTCATTAGAACTATCATTTTCTTTCATTTTGTTTTTGCTTCTCTGAAAGAATTTGATAGAAAATTATTTTTCATATTTTTTAGGAATATTTCTCATTATTTGGCAATGCTAGGAATGTAACCATGCAATTCCACTTTATTTCCTTTCCCATGTTTGACTTGTATAGAAATGAAAAACAAATTTGATTTAGTTTTCCAATTATACCTACTCACACATGTGCCAATTGGTTTTCTTTTTTTATTTTATAATTAAAAAAGATGATAGGTAGTTGTGTTTCATAAAAATAGGACCATTATCTTATTTTGTTTTTAATTTTTAATTTTTAGATATGAAAAATGTGAATTTACCATATTGTCCTCATTTAATTAATAATTTCAATTCTTAATGTTTGCATTAACTAAGGGAATTTTGTTTGCTTTATATTATACCTATATTAGAATTATAAAATAAAAAAGAATTGTTGTTGGATAAAATTGTAATTCTAAATTGTTAATAGGGACAAATTGGTCATGAAAAAAAATGAATTTAATTATGACATTGATTTCCCGTAGCAAGTTTCATTTTTCCCCCTTTTCTTATGTGCCAAGAAACCATTTCCTATATTTAGACTTAGAGCAGGTCCACCCATGAAGGCTAAGGCAAGGGCTGGCACTATTCACATGAATAGTGGCAGCCTTGCCTTTTTTGGTTCCACCCCAAAAGGCTAGGGCAAGGGCAAATACTATTCACATGAGATATGAGGAGATGAATTTGTATAGAGTTTTTGGTGTGGGAAGTAAAGAATATGTCTCGGTATTTATTTAAAAAAATTCTAGAATTTTTAGTTTTTTTTTTCCTTTTTTTTCCATTTTTTTTCAAAATTTTTTGGTTGCTGATATCATTATGACGTCAGCATTGCATCATCCTGCCCATGCAGCAGCTCGGGCTGAATTTGCCCGTGGGCTTGCTTGGGCTCGTGGGACCCAGCTCTTGCCAGGGCTGGCCTTGCGCGCTAGAGGCATTTTGGGCTAGCCTGGGGGGCCTTTAGCCCGGTTTGATAGCAAGGCTGGACTTGCTCTTACAAAAAATTCGAAATGAAATGATTCCCCTTTCACACGCCCCTTTTCTTACAAACCACATACACAACTTTTCTTGAAACACTAAGTGGGAACTGTACAAGAAACACCAAATTTTACTAAAAAGATAAATTTAGTTATAGAAAAACAATTTAAGGAATTTAAAGAACAATATATGAGATGGGTTGGTCAATCCAAATAATAGGGATCAATCATATGCCAATTTTTTTACAATTCAAACACCATCAGAAAGTCTACCAACTTGATTAAATGCCTTGAGCTTAGAAAACTCCACACGCTCCATATGTTTCCCAATTAAAGGGCAGCCGGTCCCTAAAATAGTTAGAAATAGGTTTTTTTTTTCTTTCTTTTGAGGTAATATTCTAAATTACTATAATTTACTACATAAGTAGGGGTCGAACTCAAATGCAAAGGCAGATACATTCCCATAAGAGCGTTTCCAGCCATAGCCCTCAACCCTGGCAGGACAAGGCTCGAGCCCAGGCAACAGCTTCCAGCGGGCCAAGCTTGTGCTGGCAAGTTGTGGGCCCCACGAGACAGAGCCAGCCCGTAGGCTAAACCAGCTTGACCTCTAGCTTGGGTTTGCTGACGTCAACGATGATGTCAACAACCAAAAAAAATCTTTAAAAAGTACTAAAATTTTATGATTTTTTTTAAAATAATAAATACTTAGTCATATTCTTCACTTCCCATACCAAAACTCTATACAAATTCCTCTCCTCATATCTCATGTGAATAGTGGTTGCCATGGCAATGAATGGAAACACCACAATCTTTTACAATGGCTACCACTATTCACGTAAATAGTAACAGCCCTTGCCTCACCCTTACCATTTACCATGGGCAAATGGGTGGAAGTGCTTTGACTAATTGACGTAACTCACATTTTACGTTGAGTAATTTTGTTGCATATTCACATCAGCCTCATGGTGAATGCAGCTTCATAGGTATATGTGTAATGTGCACATATATTGCTTGCTGACACACCTTCAATCTATGTGTTGTCTTGTTTGTCATGCTTGATTTTGAGTCTCTTTGTCAAACTGTGGGTTGCACAATTCAGTTAGGTAAACTAGAATGCTGTGTTAGCCTTGGCTTTGGTTGCTTCCTAGCTATAAATTCCAACCAAATATTTCCATTTGCGAACACTCATAATTAAATCAAAGCATGGTTAGGAAGGCCTAACTTGCCTACATTTGCCAGCTCTTTATTCCACTAGTTGACAAGGTATGGTGCTGAATTGGGCTGGCTTAAAAGCTCCAAGCTCTTGTGAGTTCTAAAACTTAAAGGCATAAAATTCTTTTGGTAAAGCTTTGTTGTGGATGATTTCTATATTCAGTTAAATGAAAAGATTACAACATTATAGATCTTTGCTTTCCATTTGCTATCTTCTGCATCATTTATTATTGCAAGAGATCCAGAAAATGATTTGCTTCTTCTTCTTTTTTCCCCCACTCATACCAACATCTCTCATGGCTCTTGATCTGGCTAGTTTGACGTTATAATTTTGATTACAAGATGGGACCAATTGAAAGGGGAATCCGAACTCGGAAGTAAAACCCTCATTGCCCTCACAAGCTTAAAATTCCCCTCCCACCCTCTCAATTATTTTCCTTGGGTTAATCGTTTTATTAGTCCCTGAACTTAAACCCGATTTGCATTTGAGTCCCTCAATTTCCAAAATCGTTCCCATTGTCCTTTAACTTCTCTTTCGTCAAGACAAATGGTTCTACCATCAATTTTGTTAACTTTTTCTGTTAAATGCAGGGGCAAAATGATATTTTTATATTAAAACCAAAAATTGAATAAAAAATCATATCTTTAAAATAACAATAAAATAAAATAAATAAAAAAACCAACAAAAAATATAAAAATAGTTTGGGGGGAGTGAAAATCAGGATAGAGGGAGAGAAGTGAGAGTTTAATTTTAATTTTTTATTCATATTTTAATCAATTTATTACAAAAATACCATTTTGCCCTTGCATTTAACAGAAAAGTTAACAAAATTTACAGCAAGACCATTTATCCTAACGAAAGTGAAGTTGAAGGACCACGGGAACGATTTTGGAAATTGAGGAACTCAAATGCAAATCGGGTCTAAATTCAGGGACTAATAAAATGATTATCCCTATTTTCCTTAATATCCAAAATAATCATGTGTGATATAACATCACATACAACATAACATTGATCAAAATTTTCTTTTTGTACTCATTTTTGACTTCCTACCTTTCCCCTTAGGAAAAGGTAAAGGAAAAGGCGGATAAAAGCAGTTCTTAATTTTTTGGCTTCTCCTCCTTTTGGCCTTTTACTTTCGGTGAGGTAAAAAGAGAGACTGTACAAGTGCATGTGGCACAGTCGCAGTGGTAGCAATCCACGAACGGCCAGCTTGTCTAGTTTGGTGGGTTTGCTTTGAGCTTTTGGCCCTCTGTTGGGTTTCATTTTCTGTCACAAAAATCTATCTCCTCTGATACCATCTTGGGCATTTGGGTCTATTTGCTCTGTTGGGTGTTTGCTAAGAAAGAAAATGGAAGAGAAAGCGGGTACAACCGTTCACAATTGAGAGAGGGAGAGAGAGAGAGAGAGAGAAACACAGACCCACTGCAACCAACAACAACACAATCCCCAATTGCTTTCTTTGCTTTCACTTCTCTGCTTCGCCTTAACCTTCTTCATATAGTACTTCACATCACCAACACACCAACCTTTCTGCCATTCACAGACCCTCACAATCTCTCTCTCTCTCTCTCTCCTTTCTTGGCTCTTTTCTTCATCTGGGTTCTTCACATCTGCCTGCGTTTTCTCAAGGTTTGACAATGATGATGACCACAGAGCTTTTGGATGTTCAACCCCGCGAACTCAAATTCACATGTAACTTCTCACTCTTTTTGGTTTTATTAGTATTGTTTCATCAAAACCCAAGAACCAAGAATCCAAATCAAACTGACTTGTTTAATGTTTTTAATTGTCTCTTGATTTTCCTTCCCTCTTGTAGTTGAGTTGAAGAAGCAAAGTTTATGCTCGATTCAACTTGGCAATAAGTCTGATCACTATGTTGCTTTCAAGGTATTGCTTCAATTTTCACAACTTTTATTCTGTTTTTCTTAATTATTTATATAGCTTTTGTATGCTCTGTGTTTGTGTGCATGGAAACATATCCTTACTCACTTTTCATGAAAGTATGTCCCAATTGATGAAAATCGGGTTTGATTAGGACTTAAGAAGATTGGATTGGCACTTAATGCTTTGCAATTTGGCAAAATCTATGCGCAGGTTAAAACCACTTCTCCAAAGAAATACTGCGTGCGGCCTAACGCTGGCATCATAAAACCCAAGGCATCATGTGATTTCACAGGTCTTATGTTCTTCATTCTCTCTTCTTAGTTCTTACTTATCCATCCCCATCTTGGGTTCTTGAGTTTTTCTCCAATACACCTTTGCCGTCATGATTGCAGTACTCTTTCCCCTTACATACATGTATTATAGTGACCTCGTTAGTAAGATTAAAGTAATGATCAAGAGCTGTACTGAACGAGTACACTATAAAATTGAACATAAATTTCCATGTTACTAGAGAAGTGACCAGTAGCCCGCTGTGGTGCAGACCAAAAATCTAGTACCAAAACTAATGGACTTTTGACTCTTCACCTCTTTTGTCAATGCAGTTACTATGCAAGCTCAGCGTGTCGTGCCACCTGATTTGCAGTGCAAAGACAAGTTCCTTATCCTGAGCACAGTTATTCCATTTGGGACAACTGAAGAGGAAATTACATCTGATATGGTAAGAAAGTAAGAATTGTTGGTTCTCTTGGTCTAACTTTTTCATAAAAAAATGTTCATTTTAATTTCTCCTTTTCTTGGCAGTTCTCAAAAGATAGTGGCAAATACATTGAAGAGAAGAAACTAAGAGTGGTGCTCATCAGCCCACCCTCTTCCCCAGTATTTGTACCAATTAATGGAGAGTCAAAGCAAGATCCATGTTATGAAAATTCAGTGAAAAAGGATAGAGTTCTGAGTGGAGTTGAAAACATACCCCCGCCTCATGGGGTAAGAGCAATACTGTTATCTGTTTAAACTGATTCTTAACTGACCTCCTAACTTTTTTTTTATGTTTCCTTTTTCTTGAATTTCTTGCTCTGTGTGTATGTATCCAAATATCATTTTTTTTCTTGACAATGCATGGGCGGGAGCACTCTAGGACATCTGCATTAGCATTTTGATGTGGTTGGCAGCATTGTTTGCCATCTGTACGTTAGTAGGGGACATAATTTTTTTTGGAGCCAATTATCTGGAAGCAGAAATATTGATCTGAACCCTGCTTTCCAGGAATGGCTATTTTATATTGCAATCAAGTCTGAAACTGTGTTTTCATAAAACAGTTGTTCACACATATTTTACTGACCCTTGCACCACGATCTGTTTTCCTTGTGCCAGGTTGCTGAGGATGTTGAGGGGTTTGAAACTTATAAGGACATGGATGAGTCAAGAGCAGTTAAGGATGTCGAGGAATTGAAACCAGCTAACGTTGTGGAGGAATTGAAACCAGCTAAGGATGGTGTTGCGTTGAATTTAACAAAGGATTTTGAGGAATTGAAATTGAAGCTAAATACAGTGGATTCAAAGCTAAAAGAGGTCAGTTTTTCTCATCTAGATCTTTCTTATAGCGTGGTAACCATGAAATCCTTCTTTTTAATATTAGGTGTCATAATTCTCTTTGAAAGGATTTTTGGAGAAATATCTGAATTTAAGGAGCCTGACAGGGGAATAATATGGGTAGAGGTCTACTTTCTAAACATGTTGAAGTATGTTTGTTAAGTTTTTTTAGATACACATCTACTATTCGAGAAATGTTGTGAATACCAAACTTTTTTGTTCCTAAGATTCCCCCCTTTTCGATAGTCCATATCCCAATGAGGCAGACTAGGAGCTGCTTCCTATTTCTATTTACAATGTTAACATAACCCCTCAAAAATGTAAATAATAGTAATTTCAATGTCATATATTCTTTGCAGGCTGATCTTACCATCATGAAGCTAACAGAAGAGAGAAGCATGACCACTCGCGAGAAGAATATGCTTAAACATGAATTGGTGGGTAATTTATTCCACGAATCCATTTTTCTGTTATCTTCATTAGAGGATAGCCGCACAAGCTGTAAATGCAGTATATATTCTCTACCATAATTGCCTTCGAATCAGATAGTATGCAGGTTGAGAGAGAGAATTGGATGACTAAAGTGACAAGAATAGTATAGAATTAAAAACACCCTTATTTGAATAATCTAAATATCGATTGTAAAGGGTTGACTTTTGAGCTTTATTTCTTTTTAAGAGTTTTGAACTTTTGAGCTACAAGGAATATTAACTGGTGGAGGGGTGAAATGCTAGTTTCTCTGTTTGACGTTTTATTTTCTTAAAATAATTGGTTTCTCTCTCTTGGACCAATCCAATTTCTATCTCATCAATTGATTGTTTTGCTTCAGTCTTCTTTTCCCATGATTTGAGCCTTGCTGCTCTTTCCAATTACTTTAATAGTATGCTGTGTTTATGTTGTATATATGAGCCGTAGTCTAGAGATTTGATTGTCTGCCTTTTCTCTTTGTAGGAGTTGCTGAGGAGGAAGAACAATGTCAAAAGGATTATGGTTGGCTTCCCTCTCTTTTATGTTTGTATGGTTGCTCTCATCAGTCTAGCAATCGGATACTATATCCATCCGTAGAGAAAAAAATTATGGCCCAGATATTAGACAGTAAAACAAAGCTGTGTCTCCTTCGTGGCTAATTTGGAAGGATCTATCTGCTTGCATGTTTCTGACACCAGAGATGTTCTTCAGTCTGATGTGTAAAATATGGACCCATCTGAATTCTGCATGTACGAGCTGATCTCTCAAATAAAGTTTTATAAAGGAATGTCATTTTGTTGATGCCAGGTTTATTTTGAAGCCAATGTTCCATAAATTTCAGTTATCGATGTTGATTTTAGCCTTTTTCAACAACAAAAAAATTGTTGAATGTAGCAAATCTAGTGACTTTTTTCAAGTTCAGAGTAAGGTTCAAATCATAATTTATGTCCGTGATTTAATCATAGAACTGAAATACGTAAACATGTTATTAGGCGTAAAACTAACTTCTGAAACGACTTGTATCAATCTGAAAATGACTGCCCATTTACATAAACGACAATAATCTCTTATTATGTATTTTGACAAGAGCGATATTCTCAACTATTCTAATATACATTCATTCTAATATACATTCTAATATACGGGAAGGGAATTCAGATGCAAGGGAGCATGGTCACACTGTTCTAACATACGGGAAGGGGATTCAGATGCAAGGGAGCATGGTCACACTGCCTTGGCCTAACCAACCACATTTGCTGACAATAATTTCTTTTATAAATTATGCAAATTAGAATCGATGAGCCAGAAGCACTTTCATATATTTCAGTAAGAAATGGGTCTGTTTTGGATCGGGTTTTGTCAAAAACATGCAACCATAAAAGCTAATAACATTGAAATTTTGGAAATCAAAATTCTGAAGGATCATTACAAAATCATCCATATACAACACCAATCACGCAAAACTTACAAGGGTACGAACCGTCAAGAAATTAATCTAGTCAGCAACCTATGAAGACACGAAAATTTTGCACCACCACACGGAACAAGCTGCTCATCTTGTGTAAAATGCTGTCACCACACTCCAAATTCTGATATGTATAAACAAATGCACACTGAAGCCGATCTCAATCCAAACCTATAAATTACATAAATTGGAGCTTATATGAGTATCAGTTACTTCTCAATGCCATTGATGATCATTTTGTTCGACAGGTGAGCCTGGAACATAAGGTACAAAACCCCGCCCACCAAACACAGGCCGCATGAAGGCATTATCAAATTTTCGCCAATAATGGTGGACAGTATGAGTAGGACTGCTTAGGAGCATTCGTAAACTAGTTGGACGGGGTATGTTCACAGGCCCATGATTTGCCTCTGAATCTTGCACCCCAAGGCTCACCTCTGAATCTTGCCCATTGCTGAGCAGTGGCACAGTGATTGATTTAGGACTAGATGGTTCAGAAGACATCATACTGCTGATGTGTTTTGAGGAAGGAAGCAAAATCCTCACTAGTGGTTTAGTCATCAAACCAAATACCTGCATACACAAAAGGATAGAATATAGCCAAACCAGTCATTTGTGGTTGATATATGAAATGTGTTCCAAATGAGCTCTAGTTTTTGAGCCACTGGTTTCTTACCACTGTGCTGAAAAGAACAACTGTGATAGTACTGGTGATCATGATCGCATTTGCACGCAAGTCAGTATGGCCAGACCTAGTAAACTGCATACTCATAACAAATTAGGAACTCATTATATAATTTCTTTTTCTTTTCAAACCTAGTTCACAACAAAATATCAATGCTAGTGTTACAGAACACTTTGCCGAGCTTAAAATTGCTCAACATCATTGTAACAGCAGTATAGAGCAAAGACAGTTCAAAGCCGGTACCATAAGAACACAACAAGGATTTACTCTGGCTTTTATGCATATATGAAAGTTCCAAAGACTAGAACATATCAGTCTCATAGGTTACAGAAAGGACAATGTTCAATGTTTACCTGATTATAAGCAAGTGCCATAGAAACAGAGCCACGCATAAGCCCAGCCCACCAAATTGTAACCTGAAAACCAGACAACCCATTGAGACGTGTAATATATCATTTGATTCAAAGAATCTATAACAAAAGAGACAACTGGAAAGAAAAAAAGATAAACTCTTACTTGTTGCTTCAAACTGATTTTATCAGATGGAGATTTCTTAGTCAAGTTGGTTAAGAAAGATAAGGGGAAAACAAAGGCTGCTCTTCCAACCAGAACCAGCGCCAACAGTATTGAACTCACCGCTATAGATTTTCCAGGGCTGAATAAAGAAGCAAAACAAAAATCAACTTAATAATCAAGAACAAGTAAACACTGTCTGACACACATGTACAAGAAGGAAGGAATCTAAAGGAGGCCAATCTCCATTTTATGCATTAAGCATACCTATCGCTCACAAATCTCCATTTCTCAATGTCCAAGGCATCCATGCCGACATAAAGAAAGATAAAAATCTCAGCAACAAATGACAGAGTGGCAAAAGTATGCCTGCATTAGTTGGTAAAGAGAATTGAAACATCAGTAACATGACAGCTATTCCAGCAATGATTTCCAGAGGTATAGACAAATTCAATAAGACTGACTTTCAATTGTCCAGGAAAATGTTTTATGGAGATTCAACATACTTAGTTGTCACTCTGGAACTTTCAGTCACATTATGCCATGTGTAGTGAGACATAACAATTCCGCAAAAGAACACAGTGAGAATGGCACTTAAATAAAACAGCTGCAAGATAAATCAAAATTTTAACTTATGGTCAGATCTCCCTCTGGACAAGAAACAAGAACAAAAGAGAGATGATGTACAAGTTTCCAGAAATCTTACTTCAGATAGAATGTATGAAAGGTAAGCCATGAGTATCATAAGAGCAACTTCACGATCAGTTGAGTGTCTGATTTTTGTAAATTGCAAAAACAAGCATAAGAGCACTACTCAAAATCACATTGAAAATTACCTCTCTCTCTCTCTCTCTCTCTTTATCTTTACTTAATATTTGGCAATTTCTGTTGTTGTGGTTTGTGTGGGTTTCTCACAACATTACATAATTAGAAACCCAACAAAAAAAAATCATGTGCAGGGGAAAAGGAACAGTTCTCTTGCAGGCAGGTAATACTTTTAAGTTTTATCCAATATTCATGCGCTCCCATTCTTTTAAGATTCCAACCAGAAGCATACAAGTACGGCATTTTATTTTTATTTTTTAATAAAAAAGTAATTTAATGTGTCTTTGCATGGGTATCTTATAGCCATTTATGTAGTGGTACAATAGGTGATTTGATGGAAAATCAGCAATTCATTAATTTTGCTCCTACTGATTGAAAATTAATTGGTTACTTTCTTATTGCCTTCACTCAATCATATTCATGGTATCACAAGATACTATTTCTTACAAACCTGCCAAAATAGAGCTTCTTAATGACATATGCACTAAGTAGTCCAGCCTGCAAGAAAAAAATAAAGGATGGGTCATATCATAACAAGGAGGCACAAATGTGTCTGCATTTTCTTCTTCTTTTTGTTTTTATTTTTGGGGAGGGGGTGGAGAGAGAGAGAGAGAGGGACTCACTACAACTCCCAGAATTGTACTTGCAGCAAATAAATATAAGAAGTTTCCTATAAATTGCAAAGCAGTGCTTGTATTGATGTGAGAGAGGTCAAAGCTCTGGATTGCATTGAAAAGCACCACTGATGTGGCATCATTAACCACCCCTTCCCCAAAAACCAGGCTGTATAACAAAGGTGTCTCATCCTGATTAAGCACCTGCATTGAGAGTTTGGATTTAATTCAGGTGTTGTTCTTAAAGCTGCAACAAGAGCACAGCTTCAGAAGAGTCAAGACAATGCATACCTGCAAGGTGCAAACAGAATCGGTTGCAGAAAATATCGCACCAAGGGCTGCAACCAAGGAACTGACACAATTAAAGAGGAAGTAATGGAATAAAAACAAAACAAAAATCATTTGATATCATAAAGAAAAATTGGGTATACCAAGATAATCTCCAATCTTGAGGGAACCAATATTGAACTTGTGGAAAAAGTGCATAGCACCTGGATCAAAATAAAAAAGAATTCATTAACATGGAAAGCCCCGTGATTAAAATTCTCCACTGGTCAATCGAAGTCAAAGAGTATCAACAACAGAATATATGACAAACAGAAACAAACTGACCCAAAATAACTCTTATTGCAAAAGAAGCTAAAGTAAATGTAAAATTGTACATCTTCACCTTTAGAACATTGGAAACACAAGGAAACTCATTTCTTTTTAAGCTATAGCATCTAAGAATATAAATCACACTATGTAAACCTCTTCATACACCCACACAAATAGCTGTTTGATAAAGATGTCTGCTAATGGAGTCACATGCATTGTTGCACACACAGTTAGTGTTTCCAAATAGATGTGGTGCGGAAAAAACAAGCACTAGACATCCACTTACCTGTTTTAAGTAACCAAAGTTATGAATTTTAATAACTTCGTTCTGTAAAAAAAAGATGATTGATTCAGATTATTTTCCTCTTTCCAGATTTTCAGTTGAATCATAAAATGTCTTGAGTCACTTTATGACCCTCACAAAAGAATAAATTTGCACATGCAGCAAGTTTTGTGTATTTCTGGTGAATTTAATAGATTCTGTCAAATCAGTTATCATTCAAGTGTTTGGCAAAGAAAAAAAAACTAAAAATGAAGTTCCCAATGATTCTGAATGATTGGAACACTTAACAAAAAAGAGAATCTGATAATTAGTGAACACTTGTACCATATCACGTTTACACTACAGTTGCATCAATAGAGATTTCACCCAACTAAAAGTGCTGACACGTATAAGAACTTAGAAACTGGAAATACCGAAGCTTGTTCACAACCAAGTCAAACTTTAAATGATTTATTGTTTCCAACAATTTTTTTATATCCTAGCACACCTAAAGTGCCGCACATCTTTAAACCTTTACAGCACAAACCTAAGCTATAAAAGCTAAAATCCTCAGGTGGCAATTTACCTAAGGATATGATGGCAAAGGATATGAGAGTGCCAACAGCACCAAACGTCATGATAGTCATGAAGTTACGAAAAAACTGCTTCTTCTTTACCTGGAACCTGATGATGTTGGAAAGAAAAGATCAAATCATAATCTACTACCAACTTAGTAATAAACAGTAAGTAAAACTTTCGAAATAGCCTTTTTCTAATTCCATCAACTTACTCCTGTTAAAGGTTTAAATAGATCAATTCATTTTGCAGGAAGATCATTTTCTACTCCTGATTTGCATGATTGAATGATGACAAGTCATTGGTCGTTTTTCAAGAAAAAAAAAATAGAAATAGAACAAATTTATGATCACATGAAGAGACCCCTCATCTATTGGCTTATCTCCGACCGAATCAATCATATAAATCATACATCTTATGCTATTCACGCCAGCTCTTGTTATTGAACAGAAGTCCTGTCGTTTCATACCATTTATGTTACTTTAGAAGCTTTAATTAAACTGATTAGACAAACCCATAATTATAACAACTAAAAGTGAATGAATAATGAATCTGATGTAAACAGTCATTTAAAACTTAAAAGGTGCATCCATAAAACCCAATTGAACTTACCCGGCATTGAAAATGATAGGCGGAAGCAGATATATAAAGAAGAGATCTTCACTAAATACTAACAAATGGGAGCTTTTCCCTCCAGTGGTTAGCAATATAATAACTCCAGTGCACAGTCCCTGCCCACCAAAACAAAACTCACACAAAGTCATTCTCAATTGAATTCTCCATCAAACACACACACATGCATATACAGATACAGAAAATTAAGCTGGCTCACAATGGCAAGGGCGGTTATGGACTCATTCATCCATCGACTTTCCTCCAACAAATGACCAAGTAAAATACAAGCGCAAAGAAGAGCCACAAACAGGTTCATCGACACCACGGAGGTGTGGTCTGAGGTCATCAGCATTCCCACCGATCTCTCTGAAAGTGAGCTCACGTCGACCGTCATTGTACTTGGCACTGGAGCAAAACCCAAGTGCCAGTTAACTGTTCTAGTCAAAGCCTTTTGAGACGAATCTCAAGGCCTAGATTTTGAAGGGCCTTCGTTTTCTGGGGTTTGAAAAAAGTGAACATATTGTAAGAAAAATGAGATCTTTACTTTAATTTGATTCTTTTGGGCCACACAAACTAAGCAAAAGGGAAAAAGTACGTGAAATTAGATATTTGAATGGAAATATCTAGCTTTAATAGAAGAGAAGCCAAAACAGTTAAACACTGGTGACAATCCAAGTCAAGACTTTCCTTTCCTTTACATTTTCTCACCAGCCAAACAGAGACTGAATATTTTCAACTTGGAATTGTCTGGGTTAAATTAACAAAATTCAAATAAAGCTTGAAAATTAAGCATACAAACTCGGCTCTTGATTCACTCACCAGTAACCGCACAAGCTTGAGTTTTTGAAGCTGTTAAGTTTTGATTCTTGAACAAGAAAGGAAGTGATCCAATTTGGATCTGGTTTTTTAGGAAAAAAACAAAACTTCCAACCTAAAAAATTCCAAAAATTTCTCAGTTTCACGAGATTTTAGAGAGAGAAAGTGAGTTTAGAGTTTGGACAGAGAGAGAGACTAGGGAGAAGGAGCAGAGCAGGGGCTGAGAAGCGAGAGGACTCATGAGGAGGAAGAGAGACCGCCAAGTAAGGAAATATATATGGCTTCGTGTAGAGAGAAAGTTTGAACTTGGAAAGAAAGTGACCGTTGATCGAGCAACAATGATTACACGTGGACGGTGATGATGTTATTCTGTGTTTAGACGGTTTTGGTAATCAAACAGAAAATGTTTGTACTGTGACGTATCATTGTGTCGCCTTGAACTAAGGATCTCTTCTGTATTTATTTTATTATTATATTCTTATTCTCATTCGACCTGGAAGCTCTCTTTTTTGTTTTTTTTATGTTTTTGTTTTGCATGAGTAGATGTAGATCGGGCTTCGCTTTGACAATTTCCATGGTCATAGAAAAATATAAAATACTTATTTATTGATGCCAACTCAGATGTCGCATGATATTGCGTAAGCACAAGCGTAACGCATTGTGCATGTATCATGTTACACATTGCCGTGTGTTAAAGTATCATAAGTAGTATAAATCCGAGTTAACCTTAGAATGAGAAAATGAGTTAGAATTAAGACGGAAGACTTCATCCCTTTAGTATATTGTATATGTATAGTTTATCATGGATAGAATTCTAGCTTCATTCTTATAAGTAGATAAAATTATTTGAACTATATTACGAATTGGGATCCCGAACCTCTGCATTTAGCATATACGCATTTACACGCATTTAAAAAGATCTTAATCATTTAATTAATCTAATGAATTTGATCAATCCATGTCACCATGGGGTGCACCGTATCCTTTTAGTCTAATACCAGATACGTGTCTTTCCCCACAAATCTGACAATCTCCTCAATGAAGTATAGAGAGGCACGTCTCTAACTTCAAGTTGCAAAATTTTCACAAATCTAAAACTCAAATATGAATTGGCATACCAAAAGGCATAACATACCAAATTTTCCTAAGAAAAAAAGAGACAAATTGAATTGGCTTAATGGGTATTTCCTTAATTCTTTCATCACTATCCACTTAAATTAGAAAATTTATTGAATTTTTGGGACAATTGAACAACTTAGATTTCTGAGCTAACTCATTAATTATTTCTTCACTACCAATGAAATTAGAAAATGCGTTGAATTTTGTGGACAGTTTCTTCATCCATCTTGGCTTTGGGTTGATTTTTTTTTTGGAATCAAATAGAATCTTCATTAGGTAAACTTCAACAGTACAATCAAAGACATCAACAAGATATCTAAAATACCAATCCCAAGAGGACAACAAACTAACATGCTAAAAGAAAAACTAATGCAGACAAAAGCCGCACCAAAACCACTAGCCCATATCATCACAATTAACCATAAGCCCAAACAAAGCCCACAAACCCAACATAACCAAAACCCTAAAACAATCCATGAGCCTAGGCGAACCCTATCACCACCACCTGAAGAAGCATCGTCGCGGCCACACCCACCACCGCATCCGTAATAGATTTAGGGAAAATATAATTTCCAGCGATCTACCTGCGTATAAGAGCGAACAAATAAACGAAAACAATAACTTTGTCAAAGAACAATTGGATGATTTATAGCAATCTCTGTCAAAGACGATGTAGAATCAAATTTAGAGAACATGAGCGACATTAAGGGGCGGGTTTTGGGAGCAGAATTTGATTGAGAACATAGACTAAAATTGGTGATGAGGAACTTCAATCTAACCATGGCTCAGAAGAAACCACTACAAGGGGTTTTTATTCAAAATGCTCCAGTGGACTTATTCACAAACTTATAAAGAAAATACGAGAAGAGAAGAGGGGGAGGAGAGGCAGTGACGCTTCTTCCTCCTCCCTTTTCTTTGGAATTTTCCTTTAGGATTCACAGAAGGAGAGCGCGGCTAGAGTTTCTTCAAGAGATCTTTAGTCATTTAATTGAAAAGATACCTCAATCCGGCTTTGGGTTGATTATTGGTCCTTCAAGTTTATCGTATTTCTTCTAAATCTTCTTTTTATATATAAAAATTCGATTTAATAAACATACTCCAGTGAACAATGAAGGACCAACATGCATGAGAGAAATGAAGGAACACTTTAGATGGATAAGTGAAGACGATAAGGTACAATGGGTGATTGTTTAGTCTAACACAATGATTATGACATGGACGGATCAATTCCATTAGATTATTCAAATGGTTAAAATAGTTTTAAATGCGTGGATACTAAATGTAAAGACTCGAAATCCTACGAATTGCATCGCTAATCAAATCTCCTAAATTTGTGGGATATAAAGATGAATTGTATGTAGGTTTTCTAAGTGTGGCAATAAATCCATACTAATTCTTGAATACCTACCAATTAAGATACTATTACCCTTCCTTTTTCTCCTAATTAGCAGGGCCTATATATGGAAAAATAATTTTGAATAGGACCATTTTAGAATCTCAGCGTATGGATGGGCCAACCTTGCTCCCCACATAAGGCAGCAACCAAAGGCAAAGTGGTTCCCCGCGTTCAAAAGGCTCGGTGGATGGTTCGTACGGCCACCATCACCATAAATCATAATGCCCACACCAACCCTCAAATATTTCTGATATATATATATATATATATATATTTTTTCATTTTTATTATTTTGTAAAATTCAAATATATATTTCTGACCTGTTAATAAAGTGAGCAAATAACATTTTATATTTGAAGGGTACGGTACGGATGATGGGGGGTTTGTTGTAGTTGAAATGAGGACCGTTCGTCGTGGTGGTGCTGCATGATGATGTCCATTCTGACTGCAAAGCTATGATGACTGCTCAGCTTCATGCCGACATCTTTAAAGGTCAATATTAGATACAGTGGCATTGAGTGGCGTAAGGAGAGAATCATTCTTATGGGATCCAACCGCATGGTCCACATCATCACCAATCTATTGCCACGTGGCTACTCACGTAATTTGATGAGTTGATGAGATACTGGTACATGAAGAATTATAGTTACTGGATGTCGGTAACGAGTTTATCTACTCTATAATATGCTTAGATGCGAGGTCTAAAATATCGATAGATCTCTCTTTATTTACATTGTAAACCCTAAACTAAATTAGGGGTACTTCTTTATTTACATTGTAAACTTAAGTAAATGGAGTAATATAAAAATAAATGAAAATAAATGAACAAAGACATTTACTTAAATGTTGAAAATGGAAATAAGGTAATCTGTACACCAGTTCAGCAAAGGGGCAATTTGAAGCACCTACAATGATTTTTTCGGCGAGGAGAGGTGCAGTTGCACCTCTTTGCACCTTAATAGGTCCGCCTATGGATGCGAGGTCTAAAATATTGATGGCTTTAGAAATATCGGTAGTCCAAAAATATGGAAATTTTAATAGAAATATCGGGATATTATCAATATTGATACAAATTGAATTAAAATCACAGAAATTACATTGAAACCTCATGGGATGTTCATGTAATTTTTTAGACCTGAGGGGATTTTGTGAAAACACAAGAAATCTCAGGGGGTGTTAGTGTAAAATAACTCTTCAAATTTTTCATTGTCTTCATTATCTCGGTATTATCAATATTATAGCGATATTTTGGCCAAATATTGCTAAAGTGAGAGAACTTATCAACATCGATATTATCGATATTTATACAATATACGTTTCAAAATATCATTGATATGAAAAAAGGATAATATCCTCGATATTTCGTCGATATTATCGATATTTTAGACTATGGGTAGATGACATGGTTAATATGTTAGGATCTAAGTTATAGTATTAATCAATAAATATACGTGTTATAATATGGGTGGACTGGTGACAATATATAGTCATGTGACTGAGATACTAAAAAATTACTCATGTTAGAGTATGAAAAAATTTTGAAGTCACACTGTTGCATGGTATTACTAATCAAAATATCTAATAAGAGTGAATTTTGATGTAACTATAATATCGCCGCGTAGTGTTCCTAATTCATTAATTTTATAATACATGTATTTTATTCATTAATATTATACCCTACATTCATAAAATATAAATTACTCATTTAAGTGTTAAATTATTTACCCATACTATAACACTTAAATTAACAATATAACATAACGGAATGACAATCGCACTGAAAAATTTCTAAGTAAAAGTGTTATTCCCATTTATATATCATGGCCCCATTGTTTGCACGAGTTGCCTTCCTTCCTAGTTCCTAGGTAAATTAGGGACCCTATAAGCAAAACCCACCTCACTGATTCTGTTTGCCAATCAAGCTTCTAAAGCTTCTCGCATGAATTAATATATGGCCTTCTGATCAGTGTTGTTCATCATGTCTCTTTAAGCACTCCCAATTAGAACCTCTTTTTTTTTGGTTGTCGGCGTGAGATTATAAGTTTATCTCCACTCCACTTAAGCCCACTTACTGCATCACATAATAAATTTCAAAGCATAATAAATCTTATCTTGGGTATAGTTTTATTATAGTTTATAGCATATTTGAATATAAGTTAGACTAATTCGTCGGGATAGTGTCCCCGTTTTCTTACATTCAAGTTCGAATCTTTCTCCTTCTATAGCATGGACCTCGCCAAGCCCAAAGTTCAACTTTATAACTCCATAAAGCAGGGAACGTAGCCAACCTACGAGGTTGACATGGGTTTGTTGGAAGAGTTGGGCTGGGCTAGTTAATGGCACCAAAATGTTACCACTGATCACACTTCCAAGTGGGCCGCCCGATAGTGCAACCGGGGGATGTGCAACAAGGGGAAAAGACAAGAGTAAAAATACTGGACTTTTTTTTTTGAACATTTCAATTATGTTATAAAACTAAAGAAATTGAGGAAAGAATTTAGAGAATTCAAATAGCGATAGAAATGTTCTTTTGATATTTTCATTGTGTCTTGCTCTGTACATATAAATGAGAATGAAGCCCTATTTTATAGGCAAAGCCTTGGCTAACAATTAGATTAAAAGAAGACTCCAGGAAGGTGTATGTAGATTCCCTTCCAACATGTGGGCTCCACTTATTAGCTTTACAACACTCCCCTTTGGAGGCCACAGTGTATGGAATATGTCTCATTAAAAACCTTGCCAGTAAAAACCCAGTGGGACAAAAAACTGGTCGAAGGAAAAAAGAATACATAAACATGTGTAACATAAAATTTTGTGTATATTGACACGTGTACGACACTGCCTCGTTAAAACATTGCCAGGAAAAACCCAGTGGGATAAAAAACATGGACGAAGGAAAAAGAATACAGTGTGTGAAGATCTTTATTTATAGCATGCTCCCTCTGATGCTTGGCAAAATATCTTTTAAGTCATACTGTTGATCATCTGTCTGAATGTCATAGTTGACACTGCTTTTGTGAGTCAATCTTGTAATATTGTTGGATGCTTCCCCTAAAGAATATATCCCCCTAATATCTTCATGACTATCTTTATAGAGGGAAGATTTTTCAGACTGAGTGAATGATGTAGCCATCAGCAATTCATGTAGTTGAGTGAGCAAATATATTTTCAGTGAGCTATCTCTATGTAAATCATAGAAATTTCCAGAGTCCGCGTATCCAACAAAACCTAGGCTATTTGTAAGTTTACTTGAAAAGAATATGCCCGTATATGGTTTTATGCGGAGATAACATCAAATATGTCTCACATCATCCCAAAGTGGTGGTGATGGAGCTGAGCTCTATTTGGAAAATACAATGTCAGGCCTAGCATGCTTCCGAAAAATATTTTAAGTGCACAACGGATAATCCACATAAAAAAAATGCTTTAATACTTTCTTAGTATAAGCAAGAATCTCGTTGGCATAATCCTCGATCTTCAAGCCGAGACAAATATTTCTTGAATTCTTCAGGAGTTTTAATCCAAGCATTAATTCTTCATGAGTTTTGATCAATTATCAACTCTTCGGGAGTTGTAATGTGTTGCAACCATATCATAATTAATGTACACACTGAGACAATTTATACATATTAGTATTGAGTACAAAATTTGTGCTTCAGGCATATGTCCTTCAGAGACTTGTTTTATGCAATTTCAATCCTTCATGGATTTAAGGGATTACACTTCATGACACATTATATAGCTTTATATCCAGCTTTTTGTTCTGCTTGTACATCTTTAGGGAATCGCTTTTGGCGATGTGCTCCGTACATTTAATAACCCTTAAAGATAACATGTTGGTCTCCGTAAATGTGCAATAAGGAGGCACTATTGCATTTGTAAATATGGAGAAATCCAACATTCCTTGTTTCTGCCAGAAACATTGTGTCATACAAAGTGGGTATATTCCTTTTTTATTCCGAACACCCAAGTATAACTTTCATTATTAACATCTTTTGGGGTTCATACTATGGGTTTGTTCTTTCACGCTCATTCTCATATGTAATGAAATTGCCTCTTTCCATTTGGGCCAATGATATTGTCGACATTTAATAATAGAACGTGGTTCCAATCAACACAGCCCATTGATGATTTGAGTAGCTACTTTAAAACCAAAAATTGTCATTTATCAATTCGTGATCCCACTATTCTCATGTGCATGCGCATGCATCAATTATAAGCATTTCTTTGCTTTTGGGTACCCAAGCCACTTCAGGGGGCTTTTATTGTCTCTTTCCAGACAGACATCTCTTATAGGATGAATTATGTGAGAATGTGGATCATAACCTCCAATGGAGCGTTATTTTACAGTAGGGCATGGATAATCTCCCTTTAGGGAGTTGGAACATTTAGAACCCATATATCTGTCATGCTGCAGGCATGCCACAGATTAATACATACATGTCAATTAATTGTCCTTCTAAGACTTTAAAACATATAATTTGCTACGCATTAGGCGTGCACCGTATTAACATTGACATGTTAAAAGATTGTTCTTTTGGGACTTCAATCCATATCATTTGCTACGCTACAGGCGTGCATCATATTGATCACTGCTATACCTATGTTATGTTCTTATGGGACTTTAGTCTATGCAGTGTATCATTAATGTATCCAACTTGCAATATGTGAAATTTACATTAATAATTCATGAATACATATCAGAATGATACAAGCCATTCTTCTGGAATGGTCATAATACAAGTCGTTCTTCTGGAACGATCTATAATGTAAGGCATTCTTTTGGAATGGTCCTTTGCATGGCGTTTTTCTGGAACGGCTTTATCTCCCCATTTGGTTACCTTTAAAGATGTCATACAAAATATCAAAATAAGAGTACAAGCATGAAATAATACAAGTGTTTCTTACATCCTTGGGTGGAAGAAACTTTGTACAAATATCATTCAACCTCGTATTGGCTCAGGCAATGCTTGATGATCCAGTTATATCTCTCATTTCTCCTAGCATAGAAGAACTACAGGAGACTAGAGCATGTGGTCGTCCTTACAGCTCCCTGACATCGCTGAAACGTGATCAGGGATAGTCTCGCTTCCTGAATGGATGATCAGAGATAGTCTCGCTTCTCAAGCACATCGAGTGCTCACTGATAGGAAAAACAAGTGGATATTGCATCACTAGATATGGAGAAAATTGGAGAAAACTAGATGTATTCTGCAAAGAAAATTTAGTTAGTAACATATTTATACACAAATTAGAGGAATAGTTATATTCGGTGAATCTCAAATTAACCACAGAAAATTGTGAGGTTCTCGAGATGCTTTTGAAAAAGTATCTCCGTGAAATCTGCAAAGCAAGATCGGCTTTAACGAAAATAGTCCTTGAAAACCCCTAAGGTGCCGACATACATTAATGGAGGCCACGTGAAGTTTTGGAATATGAAAAAGAAAAAGAGAATATGGGGATCCGAGAAAATATTGGGATCCTGGAAACAATGCCACATTTTCGTCTATAGATATTGCCTCTGCAACGCCTGATTGGAGTAACTGCATTTCAACTCAACTTCCTTCCATTTTTTGAAAATTCAGCTTTTCTAAGACTTTTCTTGAAACCCTTTTAAAATGGCTTCATCTTCTTCTCGCCCAAATCACTTCGACTTAAATGTTGCTCCCAAAACAATCTGTAGAAGTTTGGCGTCCATCCTTTGTATCCTAAAATCATCATCTCACGGTTAATGATTCTGTGATGATGAATGATACGACTGCTGTCATAGTAGCTAGGAATTTCCTTACTCCAATGGATGAAATATTGTTAACAGGAAGGTCTGACGAAGAGGCTATTGATGACTCAATGACTTTTAGCATTCAGAGTGTTGCTTCTATTTCTAACATGGCTGATCATTTGCATGCCAGAGCAAACGAGATTCAGGAGCTGAACACTGAAAATTCGTCTCTTCGGAGAATGCTTCATGAGTCTCAACAAGAGGTTGAGAAACTTAAAGAGGAAAATAATTCCTTGTTGAAACTGGTGAGTTCATACTCTATTAATACGCAGACAAGGCTTGACATGCTGCAGATTGTTGTGTAGATACAGCTGCACCAAAATGGATTCAGTTGCATCCTCAACTTGTGATACTCGCAAGTGCACGAGCCGTTAGGTAGTATAGCATATGTAAGTGCGAGGTCGATCCCACGAGGATTGGTGATTGAATGATCCAATTCATTTCCCTACACAAAACATAAATGAAAACAAAAGGAAATAAATAAAACAAGGAAGAAAGAAATAACTAACTCAAGCAGATAAGTTCCCAAGTTCAATTAGATTAATGGATTGATTCTAGCTAAAGTATGATTAAGCCATGGTGTGTGGTCATAACCTTGTGTTCCTAATTCCCTAATTTGATCATTTGTTGTCTAACCTAAAATTAAGCATTAGGAACCCATTAAGCATAGAAGAACAATTTAAACAACCAAGTATGTATCTAATCCCTGTTGTCGAATGTCCATACATACTCTTCCTATTCATAGTTCAATTCGAATTAAAGCATGGTGTATACTCTTAATTCAAACCAAGATAGCTAACATGCAAGCCTAAATGGTGATCATCATTCAAACTAGCATATTAACTTATAAGCATAATGAATAAGAACATGAACCATAATTGAAACTTGGAAACTAATCAAACTTGAAAAACTAAAGAAAAGAATTTACATAATGAAAAGTAAAGTGGAACTAAGAAAAACTTAAGGAAAATTTCAGCACAAAAGATTTCATTACAACAATTGAAAACTAGAAAATGAAACTAAGAGAATTTGAGGGAGAGAAGGGAAGGGAGCTCTAGAGAAGTGTTTGAGAGCTCCCCCCCTTGGGGTGTGTTTACAAGCTTAGAGAACCTCCCTATTTATAGGCCTAAGGAAGTGAAAAATCTGAATTCAATATGGCTAATGCATACAACACTTGTTTTATAAAATCTGAAATGGTTGATGCACTTGTATTAGAAAATCTAAATTGGGTGATGCACTTGTATTAGAAAATCTTGAATTGGTTGATGCACTTCACCAATAGATCCCACCAGCAGCCCTAGCTCATCTTCATGTCACCATGACCAAGCTTCCAACCAGAAATGATAGCTCATACCTAGCTCACCATGACCAAGCATCCAACCAGCACATGCTGAGGTCAGCATGACCAGCAACTTCAAGGGCTTACAACTTGGGCTTCTCTTAATCAAATTAGGACTTTAAGCACTCGAAATTGAAGTTCAGAATGTCTTCTTTCCAGCCATATGTTATTTGGGCCAATCCAAGGTCGGAGGAAGAAGTTAAGGCCGAAACAAATTACTAACTCATTTTGCGCGCTGATAAAATCCATCCTGAGCATGGCTCTGTGTTTGCTAGGTAACAGACTCCATATTTATCCAATGGGGTTGAATTTTGGATATGTTATAGTATACACCCATTGGAACAACTTTCATGAAGAATGTGGCCTCATTCGAGCTATGTAGGTTGTTGAAACAAAGCTTGCAATATGACCTACGGAACTGGACTGGCAGGGGGCTGTAGCCAAAATTGAGTTTGTCTTTTAAGCTCTTCTTCCCTTCATCCAAATTAGGCCTTAACATGCATGGATTGCATGAATTATGCTCTCTAAAGCCATCATTATTACCTAAAGCTCAATGAACTGAAAGATAAACACAAAAAGGATTAAAAGCACAAGTTTAACTCAAAAACATAACCAAATCATAAGCTAGAAGGGTACAAAATGATATACAATTATGAACCGATCACAGATTTCCAATGAAAAGATTCTAGGAGCCCACGAGAGGCTCATGGCTAAGCTTAAGAGGTGCCGTCTTTTTCCTTCAGAGGCTTCCAGAACATAATGAAATTTTATAGATTTTACAGATCCTGCTTCTTCCTTGCAGGTAAAAAGAATCTATTTGTTGTATGCTCATTTCCTGTTATAATAATTGAGTAAATTCTTAAACTTGCACCTGTGGTTTTCATGTCTTTTCAAAATGACGGTTTGGAACCTTGTGCCTTATAGGTTCAAATAACCACATCAAATCTCTTAAATTACATATTTCAATGTATGTGAGTCTGGAACTTCTGGCCCTGGCTAAACACGACCTCAAAATTTATTTGCCCTTTTCAAGTGGGCATGAAATATAAATTGAGTAAAAGCCACGATAATATTGCAATAGAGTAGTGAAGAGCATTAACTACTATATACCCAAAACTTCAGGTTCGGGATCTCTCATATATTTGGATCCATGGGCTTCCGGCCTAGATCATATAATATAACAAAATATGTGGAGAGCCTCAATTCATCCTTTGAGGTTTATCCTGATATTATCCATTTCACGGTGTATTCTTAACAACCGGAATTCACAGAATATATTTCTTCCTTGAGGTGTTGATTGTAACAGAATCGATCTTTATTAAATTCATTATTTTCTTATGCTAAAGAAATATGTAGTTTGCCATAACTTGCAATAGAACCTCAAGGGTTGTCCATTTAATTGTTGGAACTTAAGGTTTTCAACACTGTTAGATTTTGAACTTCAGGCCAAAATCATATATTTTCATGGTATGGACATTTTTATAATTTCTTGTACATATTTCGAGACTTCAGGTCCTTACATAGTTGCCCATGTTTTGAGGAACTTCTGGCATCTCATTTAATTCCTCATCCATGAGTTTAAGGAACTGCAAGTTCTCTTTTGTATATAGTGACGGTTTACCCAAAATGGTTAATATTTATGCATACGTCACTATTCATGTATATGGTACTATTCATCAGGTCATGAATAAGTGTCTATTCATGCGTACAGTACATTTTCTAGTACAGTTACTATTCATGTGTACGGCACTATAAACCAATATGGTATTATTACATTATCAAGGAACTCCAAGTCCTTATTTACATGTTAAGGATCAAGGATCTTCAGGTCCGATCTCTTGTTTACAAATATAGTACCGGAGAAACTGCCAGCTCTCATATCAATATCATTATCAAGGATCTTCAAGTCCTGATGTAGTTGTACGATGAGGATCAAGGAACTTCTGGTCCTGATTTGTATACTGTAAAACTCATCATACCGCATAATTAATCCATAAAGTAAATTACTTGTAAATAAATTCCTGGCAAATAAATTGTTGGTATGGATGATAAACCCGCACCATACTTTAAGTAAATGTGAGATAAAATAAATTCATAAAGTAAATTACTTGTTTTATGGGGGTTAATTCTGCACCATACTTTAAATAATAAAGTAAATGTGCTTGTATGGGCACTAATTTTACTCCATACTTTTAAATAAAAAGTAAAGCCGGTTGTGTGGACGATAAATCTGCACCACATTTTTAAATAAATACTATTGTATGGGTAATAAACCTACGCCGTACAATAAATAAAGTAAATGCGGGGATAAAACCACCGCTAAAAATATAAGAGGTGAAATCATCCATTAAAGCTACAATAATAGAATTACTGTATATATATATATATATGGATAAAGTAAAGTCAGTTATGAATGGGTTCTTATCAACACCATGATCAAATAATATAATATAATATTATTATCGTTTGTGGAAGACATCATGCTTGTCTCCCCAAATCAAATGCTTTCCACCTGTAATCTGCACACCTGCACTTATATTGATATTAAAGATTATAGAATAATAATAAAATAATAGAGAAGATAAGGGGGCAGAGAGCTTATTGCTTATTCTTTCGATGGGTTTGTTGTTCCAATTTTTCTTTGTTTTCTTCTTTTTCAGATCGCAAGCAAAGCTGAGTTCGAGTTTTGGTTCGGTTGGTCTGGGATCGCTATGGGTTGACTCCCCTGCATCTTGATAATCCAATCCAGCTAAGTTTGACCAGAAAATCAGAAGCTAGAAAGCTGGAACCTCAAGTAGCAGTCGGAAAACTGGTTTCACCGATCAGAACTAGTGGCAATTCCGATGAGCCCAGCTGAGGCCATGAATTCCACTATCTAGATCAACGACTCATCTCCAGCTTCTTTCCCTGGATCTCCTTCCACAATTCGTGCACTGGTCCTCACCATGGCAACTTCAAATGTCTCAATTGCAAGCTTCTGCATCAGGACCTGGTTTGCATCATAAACAATCTTGTTGTTCATACTGGAAACAACATGAATAAGATGGATGGCATCGACAAGCCTATAAAAGTGAATACGGGCCCAATCGAAAGCGTGCTTGCTGTTAGACCCATGATCCACATCGATGACTATGTCACGGCCACGCCTTCTCTCCACCGTCTCCCTCTCTAGAAAAGTGGTTTGCTCTTTGTGTATGTGAGTGTGAGGGTTTAGAAACAGAGATCAGTCTATGATGATGATGGTGAGGAAGAAGAAAAGGAATAAAAGATCTGGGATTCATCAAAGAATTCAACCCGTATTTTGAAAGCGAATTCGTGCTGATAACGTGTTATAAAACTAAAGAAATTGAGGAGAGAATTTAGAGAATTCAAATAGTGATAGAAATGTTCTTCTAATTTTTTCATTGAGTCTTGCTATGTACATACAAATGAGAATGAAGCCATATTTTATAGGCAAAGCCTTGGCTAACAATTAGGTAAAAAGAAGACTTCGGTGTATGGAGATTCCCTTCCAACATGTGGGCTCCACTTATTAGCTTTACAAAAAATTCATGTTTTTTTGGTAAATTAAATTTATTTTTAGGAAGGTAATTTTGGTCCAGTGGAATTTAGTCTCTATTTTGTTGGTAAACTTTAAGTTCAAGTTTCTTTGGTGACATTGTTGGATAAGAAACGAAGTGAGTAATTAAAAGAAAAGTCTTTGGGGTCGGTGGCCTACATCCCTCTCCTCCCCCCTCATTCCCTTCCCTCATTACCCGACTAGACCTTCCCCTCCCCTCTCCACTTCCCCTCCTCACCCATCCCCTCAAACACCTTCGTTTTTGCTGAGTTTGGTGGTTGTTTGGTTGTCTTGGTGACAATGTGGTGGCAGATCGGGTTATTTTTACTTGTTTTGTGATGTAGTTTTGTGAGTTGTAACAAGTGCATCAACTCCTTTTGAGTTTGTTGTGTGTTTCTAGTCTTTATTTGTATTTTATACTTGTAAATCGGGTTTTTTTACTTGTTTTGTGATGTAGTTTTGTGAGTTGTAATAAGTGCATCAACTCCTTTTGAGTTTGTTGCGTGTTTCTAGTCTCTACTTGTATTTTATACTTGCGAGACACCCCCCCCCCTCTCCACTTCCCCTCCTCACCCATCCCCTCAAACACCTTTGTTTTTGCTGAGTTTGGTGGTTGTTTGGTTGTCTTGGTGACAATGTGGTGGCAGATCGGGTTATTTTTACTTGTTTTGTGATGTAGTTTTGTGAGTTGTAACAAGTGCATCAACTCCTTTTGAGTTTGTTGTGTGTTTCTAGTCTTTATTTGTATTTTATACTTGTAAATCGGGTTTTTTTACTTGTTTTGTGATGTAGTTTTGTGAGTTGTAATAAGTGCATCAACTCCTTTTGAGTTTGTTGCGTGTTTCTAGTCTCTACTTGTATTTTATACTTGCGAGACACCCCCCCCCCCCCCCCATTTCTTAGGGTTATGAGTGGAGGTACGTCTTGTGCACTTGATGATGCTAGTGTACTCCGTATTTGGATTAACCCCTTGTGGTTAATGTGATTCTATAATTGTATTAAACCTATGTGGTTATTTGTATTGGTCCTTATGACTAACGACCATGATGCCTGAATTATGAATACAATCTATCGCCACTGCATGTAAATGCAAACATTTAGCACAGTTTGTACCATAGTTTGGGCATGACATTAGCCCACTTCAAGAAGCCCATGAAAGTAGGCCCATTAGTTTTTCCCTATACAATGGCACTCTCAGTGTAATTCTCTACACACATCTCCACAATTATAGCAAGTTTCTCCCAACTGCTCTCAAGCCTCTATGTAAAGTTGGACATTTTTTGTGTGTTGATTGGTTTTGTTATTTGTTGATACAATCTCTAGTCAGACTCTAAACTACTCTAATTTATAGGGAGAGGGATTCAAACATGAACGCAAAGTGGTGGACTCACTATAATAATCAACTGGCCTAATTCACATATTTTTTTGGGTGGAATGTTGAGTGTAGTGATATGTTTGTTGGAACTTGGGTGTATATAACAACACTTGGTTAGAAAATGTGTCAGATGCTAGACGGTAAAAAGAAAATTACTTTAACCCATTACCAGGGTGAAATTTTTTGAAATCCAGTGGGCAACTGTGGAGCACGTGCTGGCCGTTCTCTTACAAACACATATATATTTCATACGCGCGGCCAAAACCAATTCAGAAAAAAGGCCCTTCTCTCTCTCCTCTCTCTCTCTTACAACTTGTAGCTTTTGCCACCTCTTCTCTTCTTTTCTTCTCCTCTCGGAGGAGAAAAGGATTGCACAGGTATAGAAAGAGAGCAGCAGCACCCACACTCAATACCATTTTCGAGTTTCAACGCCACACTAAAAAGGAAAACAAAAAAAGTGAAATTCTCTCTTCGTCTCCATTCTAGGGTTTTCGCTTCCGCCATTGTCACGCACATTCAGACATTCTCTTCTCCTTCGTACTCCGCGAGCATTGCTCCGAGCTCTCTGAGTTCGCACTCGTCACTGATTCGGAATTCTCGATTTCGTCTCGGTTTCGGTAATTGCGAATTTTATCGGTTTTGTTTGAAGGATTTCTTGTGCACGGACTCAAGGTGAGGTTCGTCCGCTTGATTTTGGTTTTGATTTTTTTGAAGTGGTTGACATTAAGCATGGCTGCGTTTTGCTCATTAGCTTGAACCTTTTGTTAGGGTTTTGGATTGTATTACACTTTTATGGGCGTGTATTTTGCGTTTTACACATAATGATGAGTTCGATTTTTTAGTTTATTTTATTTTATTTAAAATTTGGGTTTAGAGTAGCAGATAAGTATTTGTTTGAATTGCACACAATAATGGATTCTTTCATGCTTATAATGGTGAAATTGCCCCTCCATTTTTGAAGTATGTTTGCCATATAAACCTTGAGCAGCAGCTGCTGAATTTGCCTTACCCTGCCTTTATTGTTTATTGTTTATTTTTCCTTTCCGGTTATATGGTAATGCAAGGGTGGACAAATGTTCTGTAGGGTCTTGGTCACTTACAGTCATTTACAGCAGTCATTCACTATTGCTGATTGTTACCTACAGATATATACAAGTCTCAATGGTATGCTCACTTGGAAGTGGGAGGATGGCAGTGATGGCAAGGCTTCTTGCATCGGGGAGTGTCACACAAAGCATAGCAGGTACAATGAGACTTTGGGATTGCATTTAGTTGTGTGCTCTGCCTTTATACATATAGATGATCTACCTATGATTTGTAGAACTCATAACTTTTACTCCTAAGCAGCATTGCATTGGTTATTTTGGTTTCTTATTGACCTCATTCCCCTGTATCCCCTGTACAGAGGAAGTTGGCCATCAGAAGTTTGATGCTCAAATGATTTGCAGAGAGTTAAGTGACGCAAATGAAGCAAATTTGCTTGACGAAGAAGGTGATTTCTTTACGCATTTCAGATACCCCTTTAATAAAAAAGTGCATTTGTTCCATGTTTGATGTAGCAGGCTTGCTTGAATTAATCTTGAGTTTTCTAACATGGAAAATGCTATAGTGCCGCAGTGATGTTTAATGATAATGGGGTGGTGGTGGTGGTAGAGAGTCTAGAGACTAGGCACATCTTTTAATCAACATTATTATACAGTATGTTCACAATTAGATCAAATTTGGCTCACAAAATGTTCACCTTTAATAGTCATTCTGTTTATATAATTTTAGTTTTGCAGATGCATATGATATCACAATTCTTGGTGTTCAATTCTGTTACATAACATTTTATAATTTTGCACAAGCCTTTTGCTTTTCTAAGTTTGTAGTTTCATAAACTTGTTGATGATTTCCATTGGGGTCTGCAGATATGAATGTGTTTGGTTTGAAGCCGATGGATGATCCTTTGCGTTTGGTAAGGTTTAGATCACATTGTTTTGTCATGCTATATGGTATTGAGGTCTATAAAGTAAAGATTTGGTCGTAAACAATATACAAATATGTATATGGAAGTATGTATTTGGCCATGTATGTTGGGTGTTTCTGCTTCGGCCCAGAAAAATTTGTATACTGGTCATGTGGATATAACACTGTTCAAGCTGGCTCTTTCTTTCTTTCTCTCGTCCTAAATAAAATATCAATAGCTTCATATTTACTACCTGTGTGCTTCTTATACAATTAAGTCTCATAACTACCTCTTAACGGAAATTAAAGGATACCTTAACCACTTGAAGAATATAATTTACCCTAAACCCTATGTGAATTCCTTTAACAATGTGGTCCTTCAGCCTACTAACACTACCACTACCACTGCCTAATATGATATTAATGGAGTGCTAATCCAAAATGAAGAATATGTTTTCTTTATTTTATAGCTGATCTATTTTTGAGTTAAAATAAAAAGGGTACCAAAGATTACCTAACGCATTTATGTAATTGTTTAGTTCTGATGTGTTTGTGTGATTACATGTCTACATAACCTCTATCTAATCTGATTATTAACTATCACTGTGAAGGTATGTTGCAATGCTTGTAAAAGACCAGTCAAGGCCAGTCAATATGTGGCACATGCAGGTTTGAAGGTTTTATATATGTATTAAAAAAAATTATTTGTTTTACTTAAAGTCTTTATTTATTTATATAGACACATATGTTTCTTTTCTTTCTTGTGTGCATATTTGGTCGGTCCATTCCTTTATGAAAATTTCTTTGTAAATTCCAAATGGTATCAATCATTATTCGATACGTGATTCATCCTTAATTTATTTTTAGAGAAACACAGATTTTTTTTATATGATAAAGATTTAAAAATATCTTGCTGATAAGGATTTATAAACAAGGATTTTTTCATCCTAGCTCAAATCAAATTCAAATTTAGGATCAAAAAGACCTCATCAATGTTTATTGGCCTGCATGTAGTGCTTGCTATTTGGTTGTTTCCTAACTCTTAAGTGTGCTGGTTCTAGCCCTATGCTGAGATGGCTCGAAATTTTCAGAACTTTGTAGGTCATTAAATGCTATGCAAGAAACTACTTTGGAGCCTGATGGAAGTATGGGACAAAGGAAGCCTCCAAGGAAGGAGAAGAAAAAGTTGTTAACTGCTTATGCTAGTATCCTTTTTATAACGACTTCAGTGAAATTTAGTGTTTTCCTTGTTCTTTCTGACATTTCCTACCGATATGTCACCCCCTTTCTCCTTTTCTTTTTCTATTTGAACCAAAGTGGAGTAAAGTTCCTAGTTTTTTGAAAGAGTTCATGGTAGTCATTATTTTAAAACCAATTTCTGGGTGTTTTGCAAGTATCTTCTCAGAGGTATTTTGTTCTGGTTCGAAGGCTAATGTTATTTAATGGTGTGACAATCTGATGGTTCTTAACCTTTTCTAGACCAGTCCACATCAGTTGGGGAGCTAGAAAGATCTGAGTCTGTAGAAGCAGATGATATTGCTGTATCACAACCCCAGTTGGATGGGCAAATAGGAATGAATTCTTGCTGTTTTATGGAGACAAAAAGTAACTCTTTCTTGCCTTTGATCTTGTGCTTCAGTTTGATCTATTGGCTTCCTCATATTAAATTTCTGTTTTGCTTCGTCATTTTTTTTTCTGGCCCCACCGGTTGCCTTTTACTACTAGGCTAGTCCAATTTGTCATGAAAATCACGTTCCTGGAAAAAATATTCAAAGCTGTAACTTAGGGTCTGTTTGGTGATGTTGTTGTTTTTGGCATTTTATTTATAATTAAAGATATAGAAACGGAAAAAAGAGAAATTGAGAAGAGAGAGAGAGTAGATTTGAGGGAGAGAGGCGAGGATATAAAGAATGGTTTTTGCAATACAAACAAAAAATTGTTTGTTTTCCCCCCATTTTTTCTCATCTTTCTCCTTGATTTCTTCTATATATTTTCCTTCTCTTTAATTAAGAAAAAGGAACAAAATACAAACTAAAATGTTATCGGACGGACCCTTGGCTTTTTAGCTATCACATCGGCGTGTACAACTTTTTGGGCAGTGCCAGCTTTTATCTTCTGGGTTGTCATTATCTTTTTTCCTGTTCAATGAGCTAGTAAAGCAGAGGAACTATCTTTTTAATTCAAGAAACCATGAAGCTAGAGCATACTTGTAGTGGTTGATTTGACAACACTAATGACACGTGATCAGAATTTATTAATGGTTATATGAGCTGTATAAAGTTACTAGCCCTGTTACGTGAAGTATTACGTTGCAGATTGTACGTATTCTTAAGATTCTCCCTGGAGTTTAGATCTATTCTTGATATCATCTAGCAATGTCACAATAGCCTTTTTAAGTTGGTTTCTTTTCTGCACAACATGCTTGGGAGATAATATTCAAATATGTAAGATGATTTCTTTTCAATTTGTATTTTGAAAAAATAAACGTATAGCAATTGAACAAATTATTTTACTGTTCAATCTGTATTCAGCTTTCTCCATTTTTTTACCATGTCATCTAGGGAATTCAGCTTATGTAGATGCGACATATATGATGGATGGTTCAGGAGATAGTCCTGGAAATACCAATGGCTCAAAATGTGTGATGCTTCCTCCAACAAAACGGTCTAAAATGTATGATTTTTATTATTATGAATGATAATTATTTTGCATTATGATTTTTTGCATATCTTAAGTACATTAAAACTGTATATTTGAACCTTTGAATATATATTGCACACTAGTACCCTGGCTCTTTCCCTCCTAGTTCCTCTGATCTTGTGTAATGCTGCACTGTTAATTTTCAGTTTATTTTTTTAAAGGAAGTTAAGTATTTATGCACTGTGTTCTGGAGCAATTTAGAGAAATGGACTCTCAGTGGCTTTATATGTCCTATAGTGGTGTAGAATGTCCAGATAATAAGCGCTTAGGCATGCGATCTAGGTGAATTCTTCTTTCATTTGTCCCTGAACCTATGCTTCCTTTGGTTTCTTCTAGAGAAAAGGGTGCAGTTGCTACTTTTATTTATGCCTTAAATTGCAACATGTCAAAGTGGGATATATTCTTGCATCCTTTATATAAGTCAAATGCAATGGTTTGTTGGAATGTTCATTTGTTATTTTGTTTTAATTTTTAAGGAAAGCACCCTTTAAATACTGTTGATATTTGTCATTCATTTCCTTTATGTGACACAAATCCCTTTTTCCCCTCTTGTAGGGTAGCAGGTGAGCAGCTGCCACTATCAGATGATATAGGAATAGTATCTGCTGTATCAAAGCTTACAAGTACTCAGGACGCATGCCCCTGTGAGGCTAAATCTTTAATATGTATTTGTCTTCTTATACACTGCCCTGTAGCTTGGCCGTTCTCGAATATCCAATCACTTTATTTATGTAAATCCTCCCGAAGGTGAAATTACAGGGGATTTGCAAAGATTGTTGAAGGAAATTTTAACTTTGCATGTGTAGCTAGCTTCATTACTTGGGAATGAGTCCTTTACCACAATGTGTCAAAGTATGAGAAGTTGGATATGGTTGAATTTTACTTTTGACTCTCTTTATTCATTAATTTAACGAGCTTTTGATTTCCAACCCCTACACCCAAGAGGAAAGAAAGAACTGAAACTGGGAAGAAACAACAATTGCTTCTTGTACTTCGAACTGTTTTCATTATTCTATATACGTGCTTAAAGATTGGTAACTATTGCCTCTAATGTAACTGAAACTTTGTTGATTCTATAGTTGATTTTAAATTTATGATGTACTCATGTATAGGAATGTATTTCATGCATGTGTGCAGATAGGGATTCTTCAAAAGGAGTCATTTCTGTAAGTGAAATACCTGATGACTCTGCCCTTAAATATAAGAAGTCTGGGCAAGCCCTTGAATGCTGCATGCCAATTAAAGGTATACTAATAGTTGTGTCAGTTTGCTCAATTCTTATACTTCAGCACACAAAGATTAACAATGATCTTGCTTCTTAAAGATGAATTATCAAATATGTAAATCAACTGCTTAGGAAAGTTTATCCTGATGATTCTTCTTTTTCGATTATCTACTGTGTGTTCTCATTTTACAGTATTTGACAATGAGTTTGTATCAATCAGATTGCCCTCTTCCCCTTGCTACTAAAGTATATTACTCTCAAAAAAGCAATCGTCTTCGATCAGCACTTTGCCATCTTTACTATGAGGCAGTGGCATCAACTAAGGGGCTGTGTAGTGACATGGTGAGTGCACTAATATTAAGGTGTTGAGTGTTGAAGCCTAAACGTTAAGCAATTATAGGACAACGTTTGCATTGCGTCACGATATGCATAAATGATCCCCCTCCCAATCCTCTGTCTCCTTTTCTTGTCGAACTTTATAGTGATTAACAACTAATTCCAGATACTTATTGCAAAACAGAGAGACTCACAGTCTTTACCTTCCATGAGGAAACCTGATCAAATTCTTGCACAAAATTCGGAAGTTTGCTTGGGGAACTCAGTAGGTTCCCTTCCTGATGGCGACTTCTCAAATCAGTTTCCTGTTGATAATGTTCCAAGGCCTCAGGTTGCTGGTGTTGGTTTAACAAGAAGCAAAATTCTTTCAAAACCTTATTCTTTTGCGGGTAACTCAGGTATTCTTTAATTCTTTGTAAGATTGTTTTTTATTTTTTATTTTTTCAGTGTTTCATAGGATGTGTGCATTAGATTTGATCCTGTTTGATTTGGGCTGTAACTTGGTGAATAAATCCTTCACCTGGATAATTTCATTTGTTTTGTAGGACAATCACTGGGGACCATGCAACAGCAAAATGGTAGTGTTCATGTTATATAGGAATCCTGGTAGGAATTTTTGCCTCGGTGAAGGTTTAATTTTAACCTAATGCTTGAGGTTAGGACTTAGGATTCTTTTTTTGATATTGACTAAGCTTATCTTTAAATTGTTCATTCTAGGCCTCTACATTCTAGTCAATGACTGACCTATATTTAGATATCAATTGCTGTGCATTTCAATTTTAAGTTTCTGTCAGAAGATATGCTACTCTCGAATTTGTAAATACGACTTCTTCTAGTCTTTCAATTGGTTTATATTTTTATTGTTCCGTTAGTTTGGTTAATATTGTCTTCCTTTTGCTATAATAAAGATCTTGGATTTGTTTCATGGAGAAAAAGAGAAAAGTTTAATCTCTTGAGAGTGCAACAACATGCTGATTTATGTGATGCAAATTATATATATATATATATATATATATATATATATATATATATATATATATTATTTGATGTCATTGGTCATTGGCAACTCCTAAAGGATAGACAAGAAAATACATCCTCTTCTCTTGTATCTATCGAAGGTTTGGTGGAGATGGAAACATGTTGCTCCATTTCAATGTGAAATTAAGTGGGAGTTCTCAGTTGGTGGGACCTGGTAAGTTGCCATTAACATTTATGCAATGAAAGTGGCACAAGACTAATGTGTGACAGCAATAGACTTGGACAGCTTCCAGTTGTGCTAGGATATTATTAAATACATTGGTCTTTTATTTTCAACGAGGAGTTTGCTTGGTTGTTATTAAAATATCAGCATTCTTGGGTAATAATTCAATCATAAGTTTCAGACTGGATGTGGTAAAAAAGAGGTGGTCTCCGGAGAAAAAAACGTTGTGATTCTTGGATATTTTTCTGTCAGTCAGGTGAGTTAAAGCAAAGTAAGCTAAATTACGTTGTTAGCGACTAACCGTACCACAACTCATACCCAGAGATGTTATTGATGTCTTGGGTCTCTTCAATTAGATGCTTTCATTTGTTATGGAAACAAGAAATACAGGGTCTTCCTTGAATACAGAATCTTTATAGATTTATCATAACTTTATAACCATCATCTTTAATTCTTTATAGGTATAGATTTGATGTTTTTTTAAAATTAAAAAAATTCTTTACAAAGTGAATCGGAGGAAGTGAAAGATGATTTAAGGCTGGTGCAGGATGCTTGCGAATATCATATTTGTCATGTGATTGATAAGGCTGGCATCCATCCATCCTTCCATCCTCTGTCTCCAATAGTGCCCCATTTTAGAAGAATTGCGATTGTCACTTTCCAAATCCCTACCCATACCAATTGGTATGTGGCCTTTCACTTTTTCGTGAGACAAATCAATGCAAAAGTTGGTTGGGTTTTTTGGGTATGTATCAACATCTTAAATTCATGTTTGGTTGCTGTTGTAATAATCATTTTTCTTTGGGTTGTCCCATGCCTATCCTGTCGACAAAACATAAAATGTCATCTCTCTCTTTCAGTATAGAGAATATAATATTCGAATTTCATAATAGCCGAATTTCATTTGCTCAAATCACGGTTTAGCACATGTACAAAAACAATTCATCAAAACTTCTACATGTATGCCATTGGTAGAAATGCAAGAGTTCCTACTTACACGGGAAATTAAGGAAATATTTTCCATAATACCCTAATCCTCCGAGTGAGCTAGGTCAATTGTGCTCCTGATCAGGTTTGGCCTCCAAAGGATCTCATATCATATCATATCTGAAAGCATATTTTGCCTGGTAGGTTTTGATTAGACAAAGAGACGTCGATTTAAGTACCGACAAACAAAGCGTTCCTCTCATTACAAGAGGATATATCATGTCCTCATTTACACATGCTCTGTTCTAATTTGTTTGCTTTTGGTTTCTGTTTTTGGTGCTTTCCTCTCATCTTTATAAACTTGCTTGCCGTATAAGTGTTGTGTGAGAGAAGAGAAGAGAGAGGTCCAGCTAAACACAGAAAACACAAAACAGATGGAATATGATTATTGGAGTGGCCCACAACAACAATTAGATTAGAGATTCCCGTCAGAATTTTCACTCCGGGTTGGGTGGGGGGTATACTTAGCAAAATCAGATGGAATTAGAATATGTTGCGTCTTCTTCTTTTTGGACCCATTTGAAAAATAAAAACAAAGGTTATGCCACTTTTGCGATAAAACAAAAATTAATGTGTTTATTTTATTTGTATAATATATAGATACGAGAAAAGCTAATTTTTGCTTTATTATATGGCAATTTTTAAAATTTATAAATATTCTACCAACTTGTTTTAGCCGGCAAGTTTGTGCCATCCGCGGCTCCGCCCATCGATTGAGACTGTGATTAATTTATTTGTGCATGTATGTGTGCCTCTACCTCAGCCTGTGGGGTCCACTTTCGGATAATTGAAATTGATCCATAATCAACTATTTTGCGTTGTATTTTCTGCAGGCAGCAGTTCAAGCGAATTTAATGAGGACCAAATTATTAGTTGAAAAATGGGTTGGGGTTTGCCTTGCTTACAAAAACATATCAGCGTTTTCCTTGTGCCAGAAGATATCAACATTATTTCGCAAAAAATGAAAGAAAGAAGCTACATCAACATTAAAGTAGAATGTAATCAGCTTAGCTATAACATAAGAGAGAAAACCTTTGGGGTCAGCGGCCTAGCCACTAGGCTTGTATACAGGTTGGAGATGGAGCGGAGCACTTGAAATTTGACCCAAACTCGATTTTAAAAATATTTCGACTCGATCTGATCTGAAAATCCGACAGATCATTAACAACTAGATTCATATTGAATTATCCAATACCAAATCCGATAACCCGATCCGAATTCTTTTATATCATATACACAAATAATTAAAAAAATATTTTTATTTATTTACAAAATTCACATTTCTTCTCCTCTCTTTCCCTTCCTTTTCCCTCTGGATTCTTTGTTTTGTTTTTGTTTTTTGTTTTGTTTTGTGATGTAGAACCATCGTAGTAAAACATTGTCGTCATCATGATATAGTTGCTGTCTTTCGACCCACGAATGTAAGGATTTGGCTCAAGTTGTCAGCTTTCGATATAGATTTGGAGCTATGAAGCGGGGGTGATGCCGAGTTGTGTCGGGTTTGGGTTTGGGCACTTCAAGTTGCCCGAGAGGACGTGGAGCGATGGTTTTGTTTCTTAGTTTGTTTTAGTCTAATAAGTCTCATGAACTCTTTAGAAGTTTGATGTGGCTTATTTTTTGTTTAGGATATTTTATTTTATTTTGGCTTTTGCTTTCGATACAGATTTGTTGTTTCTGGCGTTGTGAGACAAATCTTTATTGCAAATTTGAGTACATGTTCTTTTGGTTGTTGATTAAGAGATTTAATCATTTTTTGTGTTGTATGTATTCTCTCCAGATCAATTCAACTTGTTGCATTTGGTCACTAGAGAAATTGTGTTCATATTCGGCACCTTAGTTGCTTTGTGCTTGTTTTTTATTTTATTTTTATATTATCAATAAAATACTATCGCTATTTTATATATATACAATTAATCAGCTACTTTGGACTAAAATAGATATTCACGTAATAAAACATACTGGTTACTTAAAGATGAATTAAATGGCCAAAGTAATCAATAGTTACCAAATTGGATTTAAATAGGATTGGATTAAATTGGGTCGATCAGTTTGGTTAAATTGTATTGAATTGAAATGCGCCTACCTACCTACCACTAAACTCCAATCTCAAGAAACATTCATGCATTTTTATTGTTGGGTTTTCTTTTCCATATTTGATCATGACCTATTTTCCATCACACAGCTAGTAAATCTCCTAATTACACTTCAATGATCAAAATACGCCACGTGTATCATAACAACAAGTCATTTTAAGAGTTGAAAACATTAAACATATTATATATTTAAACAAAATGCTGAAGAAATGTTAAATGTTTGACCAAATCAGCCTATGCAGGAAGCAAAATATATTCAATTCAAATCACGTTTTCATTTTGTTAGATTCTATTTTCTGCTGACCAATTTTTAACGAAAATTAGCAATTCCCCTCATTTCTTTCTTTATGCCATACACTATATACAATTAATAATGGCCCCAAAAAAAGAAAACAAAATCTTGCTAAAAAGCCAAAAATGGTTACTATTATTTTGCTTTTTTTTTTCTTTTCCTTTTTCCCACCCACCAAACTAAATAAATAAATAAATAAATAACACTAGCCATGGCTATCTTCTCGAACACAATAAAATAAGAAGAAATTCAAATGCTTTTTTGTAGTGTGATGATAAGGAAGGAGGCTTGGAGAGAGAAAAATGCAAACAAACAGACAACAAAACAAATAAATATTCCTACTTGCCTCGCCCACACTCGATCCTTCTTCAAAATCCCAATCCTTCCGTTCCAAAAACCAAAAACCCAGAACCAAAAATTCATCTTTTTCATCGCAGAGTTAATAGATTTTGATAAGCTTGAGTAGAGAAATGTCGATAAGGAGTATACTTCAGGACATGAAGTTTTCCCGGTCGCAGCGGGTGGTCCAAGACTCGTCTGGCCCGGCCGAGTCGGTGGGCGAGTCACTGAAGCAGAGCTGCTGGGCCCAGATGCCTCAGGAGCTGCTGAGGGAGGTGCTGGTGAGAATCGAGGCCTCCGAGGCCGCTTGGCCGCCGCGGAAGAGCGTCGTCGCCTGCGCCGGTGTTTGCCGGAGCTGGAGGCACCTCACCAAGGAGATCGTCAAGGCTCCTGAGCTCACTGGGAAGCTGACCTTCCCCATCTCCGTCAAGCAGGTCTCTTTTTCTCTCTCAAGGAAAAAGAAAGAAGCTTTATATTGATTGAGTTTATGGTCGAATTTATATTTGTGTTTGATATCGCTGCATTAACAGTTTCCAATTTACAAAACATGATGGGGGTTTCGGTGGAAATTGCTTGTTTTGTTTGGGATACTTCTCGGGTGAGATTGGAGTGGACTAGTTAGGATAATTCTTGGTCCTTCTATGCCAATTGCTCCAAATTCTCTGTCTTTGTAATGTTTATAGAGGAAATCGCTTACCAATTTCCCTCAATGATGATAGTGGCTGAAATTTCCTATCCATTTCCTATGTTAGAGTGTTTATCAGCTAAATTTTTAGATGACATGCAGTGTATAGTGATGGGAAGAGCCTAAGATCATGTCAATCTTGTTCTGTGCTCTCATTATGTTTGATTTTCTGATTGGAAACTCGTGGGTTTGCCAAAATTTTGATTTATTGTTTTCTACCTTTGAAATCTTCTTTTTACATATTTTCAATATCTGTTTTTTGCTGGTTGCAGCCTGGTCCAAGGGATGATCTCCTGCGGTGCTTTATAAAACGGAACCGTTCCAGCCAAACATATTACCTTTACCTTGGTCTTACCCATGGTGAGCATTTTCTAACCTAAATGGATGTTTCTTATTGTGTAGTACAGTGTGAATGATAGGTAACCTTTTTTTTCTTCTTTTAGGTTGTTTGTCAAAGATATGGCTTTGCCATATTTGATCTGGTTTTGTTTAGTTAGGTTATCTAGGTATTCATTTCCCTCCCCAGAAATTGCCGTTACTTTCTGTAAATAGTGGGCCTGTGTCCTCTTCTGGTGTCCTTTTTGAGCTATAACCTTTTTTTAACTTTTTTGTTGTCCATGGCAGCACTAACTGATGAGGGAAAGTTCCTACTTGCTGCACGCAAGTATAAACGCGCCACCTGCACTGATTATATTGTCTCACTACATGCTGATGATATGTCAAAGGGGAGCAGCAACTATATTGGGAAATTGAGGTGTGGCTGAAGATGCATATGATGTAACTTTTTCTTTTTCACCATGAGCTTAAATATTAACACACTATCCCCTCTCTTTGTGAAGATCAAACTTTTTGGGAACAAAGTTCACAATCTTTGATGGGCAGCCGACTCATGCCGGAGCCAAGATTACAAAAAGTCGCTCTACTAGGCCAGTAAATTTGAAACAAGTTTCACCTAGGGTCCCTGCTGGAAACTATCCAGTTGCTCACATCCAGTATGAACTAAATATGTTGGGTTCCAGGTAAAATTTTTTCTTCTGTGACAAGTCATTGAACGTTCCTTTATGAATGAAATTATAAGAGTACATCTAGGAATTTCATCTGCATAGGTGATGCTTTCCTTTTTCTCTTAGTCTCTGCTGTGATCATAATTTGTTCAGTACACGTAGATCAGGGTGCATTTTTATTCTAACAAACTGAGGAAATTACATAACTCACAAAGTTTGTACAAGCAGGGGTCCAAGGAGAATGCAGTGTACCATGGATGCCATTCCTGCCACTTCAGTTGAACCTGGAGGAGTAGCCCCCACACAGGCAGATTTTTCATATAGCAATGCAGAATTCCTTCCATCCCTCCCCTTTTTCCGATCAAAATCAAACCATTTGGAAAGAATAACAGGGCCTTTGGCCAGCCAGAAAGGTGGGGTGCTGGTGTTAAGAAACAAGTCTCCTAGGTGGCATGAGCAACTCCAGTGTTGGTGTTTGAACTTCCATGGACGAGTAACAGTTGCTTCAGTGAAAAACTTTCAGTTGGTGGCTTCTCCAGAAAATGGACCAGCTGGGCCAGAACACGAGAAGATCATCCTCCAATTTGGAAAAGTGGGGAAAGATTTATTTACCATGGATTACGGGTACCCAATATCAGCATTCCAGGCATTTTCAATCTGCCTCAGCAGCTTTGACACCAAGATCGCCTGTGAATAATGATTTGGAAGCTGAATCTTCCGGAATCTGGTAAATAGTTTAATTTGAATCTAAATTAATAAACTATTATATACTTAAAACATAACGCTTTGACCGTAGATATCAGCAATACTTACATAATCTGAATGGATGGTTCTGTGTGCTCTGATGTATAATGATAGTCAAGCTAATTGGTCTGTAGGAGCTGCTAGGTTTAAAGGTCATTTTGTGGGTTGAATTCAATGGACTGTTTGCTGAAGGTGATTGCAGTGCTGGGCTTGACAGGCAGGCTGCATTCTCAGATGCTGCAAACCTTTTCGGATCATGATTTTGCCGAACTACGGAAGGATTCTGGAATATAAAGTCGGAGAGCTTTGGTTCTTTGTCATCCACCATGTGTTGTATATTTTACTTGTTAATGTACATAGTAGTGATTTTTATAAAAACCCTCGTATTGCTGAAATTTAACGCCACATTTAATTTTATTTTGGCGTTCATTTTGTATATTTTATTATGTCAAATCAGCCATTGAAGTTGTAGGTGTTTTTTTTGTTTTGTTAAAAGGCTTTAATATTTCATTAGAAATCACAAGATATGCATCACTGTCAGCTCGAATAAGAGCATCAAGCCAAATTGGTACATCTTCCCACCAATACAAACTTGAGCCTAAATTGAAAGATGTTGGGCTAATACATGCACAACTGTATTGAAGTTGTAGCATCCTGCTCCTTTTATGAGTATTTTGAACAAGGTCATATTTAATTTATTGTTGTTTGTGTACTGGGGTTTTAGGTATAGATTGGGTATTTTGGGGTTTGGGTCCAACATAGATGCAAAATAGAAATTTAATAGGATTGGGGTTTGATGTGTGAATTTTGGCATTTTAGGGGTTTAGATTTTGAATTTTAGCAATTTTTGGTTTGAGTTGAGACACCAAACCCCAACATATCGAAATTCAAACCTTTTCTTTTGGGTCAAAGTGGCTCTATTCATTAAGAGCGGGAAGCATTACAAAAGCTGGAAAGTCCAAAAAAGCATTACAAAATATAAATTTAACTAGAAGAAGGTAACTATGTCCTTCGGGAGGTTCATGAAGGCATTTGCGGCAACCAATGGTGCCCGATCTCTTGCTCACAAAGTTATTTGGCAGGGATATTTTTGGCCCACTGTCCACACTGACGCCCAAGCCTTCACCCAAAAATATGACAAATGCCAAAGGTTTGCCACCATCCCACAACTTCATGCCGAATCAGTGACACCAATGATCAACCCATGGTCATTCGCTCAGTGGAGACTTGACTTCATCAGACCTATTCTGGAAGGAAAGGGCAAGGTCAAGTACACTGTTGTTGTGGACTATTTTACCAAGTAGGCCGAAACTGAAGCCCTAGCCACCATCACATCAGCTTTGCTTATAAAAAACGTGTTGCCAAATACTATGACTCTCGTGTGAAGCCTCGCGCCTTCAAACCTAGAGATTGGGTCATGTGCAAGGCCTCGCTAGCCACCAAAAACTCAGCCGAAGGTACTCTCGAACCAAAAACTCTTCTATCTAAGTTGAATCCAATTTTGGACATCAACATTGGGAGTATTCAATTTTGACATTTTGGGGTCTGGTATGTGCTTTGGGCATTTGGAGTGTTTCAAAAAAAATGGGTTAATAAAATATGAAGACGCTGCAGAACAAGAGAGTGAAAGTAACATGAACATTTACCATCCAATCCAAACGAAGCTAAAATTGCTCACATGACCATAGTTTTTGGTACAGGAGGTACAGGGTAATGCCAGTAATATACTGGCCATTCTTGTTAAGATTTAGCTTATATGATTTTGCCTAATACCCATCAGATACAAGTATAGTATACAAGTTTTATATATTCACTATAATTCTAACTCCTACTAAGCAGCTTGCATGTGGTTGACTGATTCTGAATTCGAATGTACAGATTCAACAACTTCTTCTTCGATAGGTAGATCATCTGACGGCAGTGCCGGTTGATAGAGGTTCCAAACAAACTTCGAAAATGAAGGAAAATGTTCTGGTGAGAAAAAATCAGCTCCCATTCTCTGATAAGTGAACAGGTCCATTACATTCTCTCCCATCAAATTCTTCTTTATCTGTTGAAAGCCCCCACGACCTCCTGAAACTGATGAGTTTTGCCCAGCAATCTCAACCCCATGCTTTCTGCAAGCTGTTGTAATTTGTGATAGTAATAACTCAGGACTTGAAAGGGAGTCCTGTGGCTGATTTTCGTCTGATAGGTCCATTCCAGGCAATATAATTTTGCACGAATTCCTTGCGAACATCTGGGCAACTGCTTCATAACCATCTCTAGAGGATGTATTGTAGAAGCCAGATGTTAGCTCAGAAGCGTGGGAGCTTGTTTTGTACCAAGAGTGAATTAGTGGGACTTTGCCATAAATTGTCACTTCAGCGTCTGTAAAAGTTGAAGAGGCAAGCGACAGGAGACGATCTCCATGAGATATGAGCTGGTTTGAGTACCAGGAAAGGAAGAAGTCACCATAAGGAGACTCCCATGATCCCCCATGGTCCTTGAAGAAGTTGCTTGAGTTCGGTGACTGGTCATAGTTTGGAACATCATGAGGACCGCCAAGACCCCACAAGGGATTTCCGGTGACTTCAGCATGTTGTTTAAGATTGCTAAGCATGCTTTCATCATAACATTGGAACTCTCCAACCCCAGGAATTTTATTTTTGACTAGTCGGTGATGAGAAGGATATCGAAGCTCACCATCGGGTCCTAGGCTCATTGAGATGCCCTGAAATTTAACAATACAGGAGAGATTGACAGTTCAGAACCAGTATGAAACCAAAGAGAGTAAGATGATTAATCTTTCAATATAGAGTCTGAGGGGTCAGGATTTCTTACCGTTATTGTGGAACCCAGGAACGGCGCGAATGAAGATTTAAAGCTTTCACAGAAGTCGTGGTAAACTTGGATTGGAGTCTTTCCATTGAGAACAGGAAGTTCATCGACAGCCAATGATAAGCACTCTTTGTATTGCTGCCCTGACCGATCTGTAAAGAAGATACTAGGTTGGGACTCACCAAGGCGAGATACCCACTCAGGGAGTGAGATCTTCGGTTGTTTCGATGCATGGAAGCAGAGTGACACATGAAGCTCGAGACCGGCTTTCTGAACCATCTCTGCAACAGAAAGGTAGCCTGACCATTCATATTTCCCCATGGTTTCTTTCTCAACCATTCCCCACCAGACGGGGAGCTCTACTCCTTCCACCCCCAATAGTTTCAGAGCCCTCAACCCAGCTGCAATTGCTCTAGCATGGTTTACCGCATTGCAGTCTGAAACTGTATCTAGGGGTAGCCCAACAAATAATCTTACTCCATCATTCTGCAAAAGTAAAATTGCAAGAAAAATAAGCCAACTAAGTTGAACTAATCAATCATGGCAAGAAAAAACTCAATGCCACAAAGATCAAGCTTCTGAAACATACACAATTAAATACTAAAATTTTCCTTGAGTGATTCAAGCACTTCAGCTGTACATCTTTTGCAAAACATGCAACAGAGGTTTGGTTTTATATAGATTAGGTGTTTGAAGGCATACCCAATCGGTATTGGCCCCTTAAAAACAGGTTCTAAGTTCTAATAGTAACTCTGGCCTTTCAAACCAAGAACTACGAAACATCAAAATTATCATGTTTACTGAAAACCCTTTTAAAATTTCATGAATTTATGGTCAGCTGTATCATGAAATTTCGAACTTTCATCACAATCTCAGAAAAACCACTCCCACCTAACAGTCCTAATACAACCTACAACTACTTTTTCATTTCCTTTAAATTCAGAGAAACCAAACTTAAAATTAACACAAAAAACAGAGAAGAAATCTCTTACCTGTTTGGATCTTCTGGCAGGAGCCGAAACTTTATCGGACCGAACCGCTTCAGATTGTACGGCCCTCACAGTAAGCTGAAGCCGGGCGTTTTTCCAGGTCGTCCTTTGACCAAAACAGATGTTGGTCTTCAAATTACCATTCAATTTACAGAACCCGAGCTCCGTTCGAACCAATTCGGCCTTCCCGACGGTCGCCTGAGAGCTGCGAAACACCGAAACCTCCATTTTCCAATACGGTAAATACCCAATTACTCGAAAAACACAAACTTTTCACAACCCGAAAGCAATAGACTAAGAAAATCAATAACCCAAAAAAGAAAAAACTGGAAATTGGCTTGTTTCGCCTTTAATTTATGAAAATCCACAAAAGTTTGAAAGCTTCAGAATGCAGACGATGAGTTCTGAGAAGTTTAGGTAACGGCAACCTGGAAGCGAAGCTTTATAGACACGCAAAGCAGGACCTCAGACGCGTTTTTCATAAAAGAAAAATAATAAAATGACAAAAATAATATGCCACTTGTCGATCGCAGAGGAGACCAAAGTAGTGCGCCGCTAAATAATTATATTTTTTTTCAAAAGAAAAAAGGGGGCAAATATGCAAATATATAGTGTTTTGTGATTATAAATAAATTCCTTATCCAAATGGTACGAAGGTATCTTTCTTACTTAGTTATCACTAGGACAGCCATGTGGTGTGGTTGTGGTGACATGTGTCGAGGTTTATGAATGATGAGGTTTTTTGTTGTCTCATTTAAGATATAGAACTGGCTTATCCATTATCATTATATGTATATATAATATCTTTCCTAAATGAAAAAGATTTCCTTTGCAATCATTCAAACTAAAAAACAAGGGCACATGAGATGTATATATCTGAGTTATTATTAAGAAATTTAGTGTTATTAATTTCTGTTATATTCGTACCTGTATTATAATTCTTCTTATTAGATATATGTAGACGAGGCTTAGTGGTTTATAGAAAAAGTAATGTAGAACAATTAATATTGAAAAATAAAAAGGGTAATTGAGAGATATTGTAGGAAATATTCATCGAATTAGTTCACAACATTTGACTAAGAATTCTAGTACTCATCCTGTTGTTTATGATAATCCACTGTTTTAAGAATTTCGAGTGTTCAAGAAATGTGTGCGTGGCGTGGACAATACACAGATATTTGTGAGAATATTATTTGCGGATATGGAGATTGGAGTGAGTCATAGAGAGAGTTGGGTGGTAGTCTACATAACAATTTACATCGAATTTGAGGAAGCCACCTCATGCCAACTTCCATCAACCACAAAACCCGTTTCTCTGTCTCTCTCTCTCACCTTTTTTTTATATTTCCATTCAAACATTCAATGATTGGACACTGGAAGGGGCGGTTTGGATTGGAGTGGCATGTGGTAAATAATTCAGAAGCAGGTGCTGGTGTTGGGGTGCTGACTCATGTCCAGGGCAGACTGCTTCCTCATTCCATGCCTCAGCTTTTGTTTTTTCTTCAATTTTCCTCAGTTTGATTGCCAACCACACAGGTCCACATGACCCACACCACATCACAGAAGAGAGAGAGAGAGAGAGAGAGAGAGAGCTTGTGGTTGCAGATAAGAACATTTCCTACGTTGATAGGAATAATAAATTAAGAAGCAGCATCATGATTTTGTTTGCTCACACAAATCTCTTCATGAATAATCAGTCAATCAATTGCATCACGTCTCGCATAATAATGTATAAATCTATATCTATCTAGGGTTTTCCCATGAGAGCCTCCTAAGTTCCTGGTCACATTTTTGTTTTGTTTTAATTTTTCTGTGTTCTGGTTTTTTGGGATAACCAACCAGAAAACTGTTTTATTGCATCTCTTGCTAAACATCACATGCAAGATTGACTATTTCCATGTCGATTCCAAACCATGTATCATCTCACTGTGTTTTAAGGGTTACACAATTGTTTTTGAGTTCTAACAATTTGGCTGAAAGAAGAAAAGAAAAGCAAAAGAAGATAGATGCAGTTCAGTTTTGCTGGAAAACGTGAATATTATTGCTCTAATAATTCTATCAAGAATAGTACTAAACTGGACCCGACCATGAAGAAGGGTAAGTTTGACACGATTTTTACGTTGGACAAGTCATTGACTACATGGATGGATTAAATTCAGTCAAGTTGCAGATTGAAACCTCATCCATTCAATCCAATACAAATGTCGATTGATTGTTGTTGAATATTCTGGATGATAATGACATGTTACGCTTTATGGGCTGATCCCAAACAATACTGTATGATATGTGTATATAAATGATTATCAACTGTTTATTAGTTACTATATATGAATCTTATGTTGGTAAAAAATAAAGATAATTGCTAGATTTACAGAATTTCGAAAATAAAAATTCACTATATAATTGAAAATAAATACAAGGAAATAACGATAAGGAAAATTAAGAATACTTTATAGATGATGCTGGAACTTGGTTCTATCTCTTTAAGACGAAATTGCCTCCTCACATGTGCTTTTAGGATTTACTTGGCAAATGTCTCCAGGATACAATGATCGACTTCTTGTTGAAGTAGAACTACAATCCCCAAGAAAAGCGAACTCAAACTTTTGTATGAACTCTCTCATTATATTTTTGAAAATATAACGCTATGAATGCTCTAAAAACTACTATTGTCGGATGACAATTGGATGAATGAAATATTGTAGGACCTTCTCTATTTATAAGCAACAAGGCCTTTGTTCAAAAAAGATGTGACTGAAAAATATCAACACATGTGTCTTTTCTTGTTACAATCATAAGCCAAGAAGTGCAATGTTTCAATTACTATGAAACAATACAACTTTTCACATAAAGTATTATTATTTTATTCACAAACAAAATAAATAATATTTTATTTTTCCTTTATTAAGAACATGACTATTCTACATACCAATTCGTAAAAGTCATGTACTTAAAGTCACAAGTCCCACAATTTAATTTCCATTCAATTATTAAAAAGATAGGGTACATAATGGCAACTATTGAGATATAGGCTTTAGCCCCATTCCCCTCAATGATTTGTCAACTAGCTCTCTCGTCGAACCTTTCGTAAACAGATCCGCTAAATTATCTCTTGATCTTATATAGTCAATAGTAATTATACCACTTGAGAGCAATTGTCTTACGGTATTATGTCTTCAACGTATGTGTTAAGACTTACCATTATACATATTATTTTGTGTCCTTCTAATTAATCGTCGCTTGACTATCACAATGTATACATATTGCGGGCACATGCTTTAGCCAATTTGGAATATCTTCTAAGAAATTACGAAGCCACTCAGCTAACTTTTGGATATGTCATAATCAATTAAGAGTTGTCATGGCCTGTGTATATATTTGTGGCAGTTCCATGTGTTGGAACAAAATCTTATATGTAACTTTTCAAACGAAAAGTTGCTATGATATTCGCCATGATGAATTGCAGACCAAACTAAGGCCCGTTTGGGATTGTTTTTTTTTTTGCCAAAAACCTACTTCACTCTAAAATTAAGTAGTTTAAGGTGTTTGGTAAAAATAAAAGGATTAACATCAAGAGACCCCCTCAAGATTTGGGGTCATTCTTAATATGGGTCACCGGGTTTTAATTTCATCATTTTACACCCCATAGTTTTCAAATTCGCCCAATCTACACCGTCCGTCAAGTTCATCGTTAGATTTTCTGTTAAATTGGTGACGTGGCAATTGTGGTACCCACTTTGATGCTGACGTGTGAACAAAAATAATAAAAAAAACTCTTTAAAAATATTATTAAATTAGATTTTTAAAAACAGGAAAAAAAAATATATTCCCCACTCTCTCTCTCTCTCTCCTCCTATCTCCCTCCCTCTTTCTGCCCAGAACTTGAAAACCCTACCCACATCTCCGACCCATCTCCGACCACCTCCCCACCCAACCACCATTGAAGCCAACAAACCCCACCCACATTTCCGCCCCACCCCGACTCACTATCTCATTCTCTCCCCTTCTCCTCTTGTTATTTTCAGAAATCCCCAAATTAGCCAAGCTCCCTTTTCTAATTCTCCATCTGTGGCCCTTCTCTGCCTCTCCAAATTAAGGTTTCTAATCCGATCCTCCCCCGGTGCACCGAGCTATCTCAGAAACCCTAATCCTCTCAGAAACAAAATTATCCCTGATCGTATTCTATTCTCACGCTAGGGTTTTATTCATCATTATAATTATCATTTCCGATTCTCTTGGTTACGTCAAACCCTAGCTATATATGTAGCGATGAAGCACATGAAGAGGAGAAGGAAGAAGAAGAGCTCAGTAGATCCGAAGCCAGTCGCCAAAGAAGACGAAGGCCAGAAGGTGATCCGAGCGCTTACAGAGGTCTTCTCCTTGGTTTCACTCGACGACGCCATTTCTACATATCGCGAAGCCAACGGTGACCGGAACAGAGCCGCAGAGATTTTGGAGTGAGCTGTGGCTGAAAGCTCCGAAGAGCCGTTCATGAGTTCCACAACAAGTGGCGTTTCTGGATCGGATGCGGGTTTGAGTTGGGGCTCGAGCTCGGGTTTGGGTTCGTCAAAAGGGTTCGAGTCAGGCTGTATTCAGAATTTGGTGAGCGAGAAGGGTTTTAGGGGTATGCAGAAGAGGGTTGTGGCGGCTGTGGGAATATGATATGTTGTATGCTGTTGCATGACCTGAAAGTTTGTTTTTGCAGGTCAGTGTGGGTATGATGTTGAAAAGGTACTAAGAGCATTGGGAGTCAGAGCTTATCATTTTTTTGCTCTCTTCTAAGAGCTTGCATATGTCGGTATGAAGATGAGTTAGTTGTGGCTAGCGTGTATAGAGTTTATATCATGTTTCACTGAGTGCTTAAGAAGGGGAGAGAATGAGATAGTGAGTCGGGGATGGGCGGATATGTGGGTGGGGTTTGTATGGCTTCAATGGTGGTTGGGTAGGGAGATGGTCGGAGATGTGGGTGGGGTTTTCAAGTTCTGGGCAGAGAGAGTGGGGGAGATAGGAGGAGAGAGAGAGAGAGAGTGGGGAATATATTTTTTTTTTCCTGTTTTTAAAAATCTAATTTAATAATATTTTTAAAGAGTTTTTTATTATTTTTGTTCACACGTCAGCATCAAAGTGGGTACCACAATTGCCACGTCACCAATTTAACAGAAAATCTAACGATGAACTTGACGGACGGTGTAGATTGGGCGAATTTGAAAACTATAGGGTGTAAAATGATGAAAATAAAACCCGGGGACCCATATTAAGAATGACCCCAAATCTTGAGGGGGTCTCTTGCCGATTGTTTTAAAAGCAGTGGCCTTTTGACAGTAGCTTTTAAAAGCAGGCTCTGGGTTACTTTTCAAAGCTGCTTTCAAAAGAAGCCGAGATGAGCTTTTAATGAATTTTTTTAATTCCTAAAATACCATCAAACATTTTAAAAGATGACACCACCTCCACTTTCACATCCAACTCCACCACCTCCACCACCACATTCACCACCTCTACAACCACTGTTGCCGCCACCACCACCACCACATCTTCCTCCTCCTCATCCTCCGCTGCCACCACCACCTCCTCCACCATCTCCACCACGCAGCCATCGCCACCACCAGCTCCACCTCCACAACTGCCATCCCCACCACCACTACTACCACAACCACCATCTCCACCTTCAACACCACCATCACCTTCACCTCTATCTCCTTCACCCAAACCCTCACCCCCACCACCACCACCACCACCACATGATTAGCACATAACACTTTCAACATCATGTATATTTTAGTCATTATTCACAGTTACAACGGTTTTATATTAAAATTTACCAAACGATTTTGACACTGCTTTTTGTACTAACAGCACTTTAAAAATATTATTTACCAAACATGGAGCTACTTTACTTTATAGCTAATTATTTTTAAAGCACAGTAGAAGCAACTTTTTTTAAAAGTGACAGCAATCCCAAACTGGGCCTATGTGGTTTCGAGTTCCACTGTCATTGTGCAGATTTGGATGCCTTCAAGGTACTGTTAAGAAACCATTTGATGTTTTCTATCATAAATGGGTCTTAAAGCTATGAAGATGTCCATCGGTTACACAAAACCAGATTTTCGGGTGAGTCGATGTTTGTTAGAAAATTTGATACTTAGGGCCAGTTTTGCATTGCTGTGCTGTGAAAATAATCGCTATCAAATTTGTTGTGAGAGAAATCAGCTGTGAGAGAAAGCAGTTTGGCGTTTTGGTAAACTTTTTATTATAAGTGCTATTTGTACAATAATCAGTTTTTGAGCGTTTGGTAAATTTTTTTGTAAAAGTGCTGTGAGCTGTGTATAATGACTAAAAAGGGCATTATGCTGAAATGAATTTTCTGTTCAAGTGTTCGGTAAAAGGAAAAGCACTTTCACTTTAGCTTATATAATTTTTTTGTATTAAATATGTTTCTATCACACCCTAAAAATTATTTTAATTATAAAATAAATAAAGTATTCCATTAAAAATAAATATATTGTCAATAATATGGTCATAACAAAAATTAAACTAGTCATAAACAAGCAATCATATACATTTCTAAGAAGATGAACTCATTAAACTTGCGGCTATATGATTTCTCAATGCCTCAATTTCTTGTGTTACAGGACCATCTTCTTGTTGTGCATCAACCTCTCTCTCAATCTCTTCATCTTGAGTAACATTTAGGTCATCTTCACTTTCATCAAAATGACAATCACGTTTGGCATGTCTTCTTATATAGTTATGAAGTGCCATGGTTGCAATAACTATTTTGACTTGTTTTGCAAAAGGATAACTAGGCATGTCTCGTAAAATACTCCATCCCTTTTTCCATACTCCAAAAGTGCGTTCAATAACACTTATAAGGGAAGAGTGTGCATGATTGAATACCTCTTTATGACCCATCGGTTGAACACCCCTACGAAAATCAGGAAGATGATATCTTTCACCTTTATATGGTTCTAAGTAGCCTCTCATTTGTGGGTATCTCGCATCTATTAGATAATATTTTCCTTTATAAAAAAAAACTAATAGATTATTCATAATGTAAAAAATTGAAATATAAATTATATGAATTTTTTTTCTTTAGATAGAAATAGAACCATTTGGAGGTTTAGGAAAATTCAAACTTTGATCACGTAAAGCCGATAGAAATATCCTTGTGTCATGGGCCGTGCCTTCCCATCCAGCACATGCAAATATAAATTGCATGTCAAAATTGCATGCAGCCATCATATTTTGGGTAGGTATCCCTTTTCTACCAATAAATGGTATTTGATTAGAAGAAGATACTACAGCTTGCACATGAACACCATCTATAGCACCAATACAATCCTACAAGTGATAAAAAGACAAAAATAATATTAATTATAACATAATAAAACATAGACAAATATTTAATAATATATGCAATAGTTACCTTGAAACTAATAAAAAGAATTCACCTAACCAACTTGCAACTCAATAAGATACCAAATAATAGTTGCTCACTACTGATATAAAAATTCATCTAGAACCCAAAATTCCAAAATGAAAACATAACCAATGAATCAATGATAGTTTTTCAGCATACATATATTAGGGAGAGAAACAAAATAAGACCATAACAAAATCTGTCATATTAACAGGAATGCAAGCATTTCAGGACCATTATAGTGAAATATAAAAAGATTTAAAACCATTGAGAGGGGTTTAGAGCTTTATGCTTTGGAGGTTATGACCAAGATAATATAGAAAATTCCAAGTAAAAAATACTGATGGCCAAGATAACATAGAAAATTCAAAGTAAAAATTAGAGCTTTATGCTTTGGAGGTTTGACCCCTTCAGATCCCTTCAAAATCTATTTGCCCATAACCAAATAGAAAGAAACAGCAAGAGAGAGAGAGTGAGTAAGTGAGGAAGGCTGGGATATTTTTTGCAAGTGAGACAAACAATAACAGAGCAAGCGAGACAAATAGTAATAGAGCAACAGACAAAGACAACAAGGATATTTTTTGCAAGTCGGGCAGGACTGCCTTTCTAATCTAAGCCCATTTTCTTGGGTCAGTGGTGATGTGTGATCGGTTCATAATTGTATATCATTTTGTACCCTTCTAGCTTATGATTTGGTTATGTTTTTGAGTTAAACTTGTGCTTTTAATCCTTTTTGTGTTTATCTTTTAGTTCATTGAGCTTTAGGTAATAATGATGGCTTTAGAGAGCATAATTCATGCAATTCAAGCATGTTAGGGCCTAATTTGGATGAATGGATGAAGAGCTTAAAGACAAACTCAATTTTGGCTACAGTCCCCTGCCAGCCCAGTTTCGTAGGTCATATTGCAAGCTTTGTTTCAGCAACCTACATAGCTCGGATGAGGCCACATTCTTCATGAAAGTTGTTCCAATGGGTGTGTAATATAACATATCCAAAATTCAGCCCCATTGGATAAATATGGAGTCTGTTACCTAGCAAACACAGAGCCATGCTCAGGATGGATTTTATCAGCGCGCAAAATGAGTTAGAAATTTGTTTTGGCCTTAACTTCCTCCTCCGACCTTGGATTGGCCCAAATGATATATGGCTGGAAAGAAGACATTCTGAACTTCAAGTTTGAGTGCTTAAAGTCTTAATTTGCTTAAGGGAAGCCCAATTCGTAAGCCCTTGAAGTTGCTGGTCATGCTGACCTCAGGATGAGCTATTATTTCTGGTTGGAAGCTTGGTCATGGTGACATGAAGATGAGCTAGGGCTGCTGGTGGGATTTATTAGTGAAGTGCATCAACCATTTCAGATTTTATAATGGAAGTGTTGTATGCATTAGTGAAGTGCATCAACCATTTCAGATTTTATAAAACAAGTGTTGTATGCATTAGCCATACTTAATTCAGATTTTCAGCTTCCTTAGGCCTATATATAGTGAGGTTTCCCAAGCTTGTAAACACACCCCAAGGGGGGGAGCTCTCAAACACTTCTCTAGAGCTCCCTTCCCTTCTCTCCCTCAAATTCTCTTTGTTTTCCTTTCTAGTTCTCAATTCTAGCTTTCTTTAATGTTTTCTTAGTTGTAATTTATTTTTCTTGTAATGTACATTCTTTCTTAAGTTTTCAAGTTGAATTAGTTTCCAAGTTTCAATTATGGTTTTTGTTCTTATTCATTATGCTTATAAGTTGATATGCTAGTTTGAATGATTGATCACCATTTAGGCTTGCATGTTAGCTATCTTGGTTTGAATTAAGAGTAGACACCATGCTTTAATTCGAATTGAACTATGAATAGGAAGAGTATGTATGGACATTCGACAACAGGGATTAGATACATGCTTGGTTGTTTAAATTGTTCTTCTATGCTTAATGGGTTCCTAATGCTTAATTTTAGGTTAGACAACAAATGATCAAATTAGGGAATTAGGAACACAAGGTTATGACCACACACCATGGCTTAATCATACTTTAGCTAGAACCAATCCATTAATCTAATTGAACTTGGGAATTTATTTGCTTGAGTTACTTTCTTATTTTCTTCCTTCTTTCATGTTCTTTGTTTTTGTTTCTATTTTGTGTAGGGAAACTAAATTGGATTATTCAATCACCAATCCCTGTGGAATCGACCTCGCACTTACATACGCTAAACTACCAACGGTTCGTGCACTTGCGAGTATCACAAGTTGAGGATGCAACTGAATCCATTTTGGTGCAGCTGTATCGACGCAACAAGTTTTTGGCGCCGTTGCCGGGGATCGGTAACATTGTTTGATTCTATTTGGCTTTCCTACTTTATTTTTTTTTCTTAACTAGACAATTTCAAGTTTTAAAGTTAATGACGTTAATGGACAAGTTGTGTTTGTAGTCCAACAGAAAAGGACAATTGCCCAACAAGCAAGAGAACTGGGTTTAAGTCCCAGCTTACACAACCCATTGGTGCTTGTTGCTTTGAAGCATGGAATTGGACTTGTGTTGATTTTCCCTTTCATTTTTAGTTTTTTTATATATATTTCGTAATCCTTTAATTCCGTTTCAAGTTTTTGTATGTGTTTGTTTTAGCAATGTAAATAGCTCAATAAAAATGGAGAGAGATGGCAACTTCAAAGATAGGAAGTGTGGAGTAGTGGGAGAAGTCGCGACCTCCAAATGCATCACGCTCGACCTAATCGCTTCAAGGGGGAGCATTTCAATCCTTTCTCTTCTTTGAATTCTGTTTATTTCCGTAGTTGTTTTTGCCTTTTGGTCCGCGTTGAGTTCTTTGTTTTTCTATGCTGAATCCAACCATATAAAGAACGTAAAATTTGGACTTACGGTTGGAAAGTTATAGCCTAAAAACGGAACAGAGGTCGAAGCTGAAAAACATAGAAACGAATCTGTCCAAATGGTGATAAACGGGTGATAGAAAGTGCTGTTTGTTTGTTTGTTTTTTTTTTTTTTCTTTGGTTTCTTGGTTTGTTTCTTTTAGTACAACAATTTATGTTGTTTGTTTGAATTTGTTTACAGTACTTAGTTCATTTACGTTTATGGTTTGTTGTTTCATTTTATCTTAATTTATTTTTGTTTCTTATCTTAAAATTTTAAAAATAAAATAAAATAAAATTTTCATATGAGCCGACTTATGGTAACCCCAGTGAGCACTTCCGTTAATACAGTGTCTAGGAGTTCTTTAGGCGACACCTTCGGTGTCTAAGAAGTTTGGGTTTTAAGCGGGACCATTGTGACCCCTCCAACCTTCCCGGATCCCCTGGCTGTGTTTTCTGAGGCCCTTAACTGGTCATCCGTGAGTTGCTTGTATATTGTGTGTTTTTAAATTAAGTTTTTATTTTATTTTATTTTATTTTCTTTGTTTTCTTTTCTGTTGAGTCTTTGTTTTTGTTTTGTTTCTGTTTTTGTGTTGTTATGTTAGTTTATTTATTTATTTACGTGGTATGGTTAGTTAGTTTATTTCTGAGTGTTAAAACACATTTTTATTTCAAACATTGCATAAAAACAAAAACAAAAACAAAATAAAAAAAAAATAAAAAAAAAAAACATTAAAAAAAAAAAAAAAAAAAAACATCATCATCATCATCTTCATCATCATCTTCTTCATCTTCTTCATCTCCATCATCATCATGGCTTGCCTCTATTTTCTCGCACTTGTAGAATCTGCAGCAGCTCCACATGGTCCTCATTTTTTCTCTGCAGTGCTTCCACGTGCTGATTGGCACAGTAGAGCCGCTTCTGCAAATCCGCCACCATAGCCTTCAAGGAAGCTATTTCCTCGCTCATCGCGGCACACTCCCTTGTCCTCGCTAGTAGGCGCATGCCCAAATTGGTAGCGGAGACCGCGTGGAGCACAGTTAAATTGTGGGACTCCTCTACCGCTGCCTTATCAGACCTCTGTGCCACATGCAGATGATCTGTCGGAGTGAGCTTGCTGCTAATCATGCCTCCTAGCAGCACTGCTCTGTTCGACAGTGCCTCAGAAAAGTTCGGTATTGCCTCAGCAAAGTTTGAGGCCGTGCCGTGATGATATGAAGAGTTTGAAAAGACAGTGTTTGGAGGAGCCCTTGTCTGGGCATTCGGTGGTGCAAGTGAGAGCTCAAGGTTGAGATCATCAAGGTGAGTGCATGAGGATGCCATTTGTTTTGCTTCTGAATTTTTTGATGTTTTTCCTTGAGTTTGCAGGAAGAAATGCTGGGTATCATCCGCTTGCAGAGGTGTGGTTTAAATAGACATACACTGATGAGAGAAAGCCAACACCATTTCGGATTTCCCGGGCATGCTCGACCTAATCACTTCAAGGGGGAGCACCTTTACTTTCACTTTACTTTTCTTTTTTCCGTGTTTTCTGGTGTTTTATGTTTTTGCCCGTTACTTTCATTTTCTAGAGCTTTGTGTTTTTGCTTTTTCCTTTCGGCTGTCATCTTTATTTTATTTTAGTTAAGGAACTGTGCTTTCTTTTCCGTTTGTCGTCTTTATTTGATTTAAGTTTGGGAAGTGTGCTTTCTTTTCCGTTTTTTTTTTTTTTTTTTTTTCTTCTGCAACTTTACTATTTTATTTTCAAAACAAAATAACGAAAATACAAAAACAACAAAATAAAATAAAAACAACAATAATGCAGTAGGAAATCATTTCTTCTCGGTGCTTGGTGTCTCGACCATTGGAGCTTTGAGTTTGGCCCTCTGGCTGTCCTCTTCCGGGGCTTCACGCACAGCTTCTTGGGGCTCATCACTTGAGCTCCCAAAGATCGCAATCTTAGCTTGAGCGTAACTACTCTCGCGATCTGCTTGTTTGCGTTTACCCGGTCTGTCTAGGTCTTCCAGCTGTTTTCGCATGTCGCGAGAGTACAACTCTACCATCTTTGATAGGTTTCTATTCTCGTCCCGCAATACTTCTAGCTGGTGTCGATTCACCTCCACTATCATTGACCTCTCCATTTTCAAGCTTTTTATAGCAGTCTGACACTCCTCAACCATACTTCGCTCCGCCGCCAACTGACCTTTCAGCACCTCTACCTCATGGGACTTCGCAAGTAGGCGATGACCCAAACTTGCGACTGTTGCCGTACTCTGCACGCTCAGTGCCAGGGCATCGCTCACGACCCGGTTGTCATCCCTTGTCCCCAGAACACGTATATCTTTAGGAGTCACCAGATTTCTGCCCACTCCAATGGCAACATCGTTGTCCAGGAGTATTGAGTCAGTTACTGTCACAGGCCCCCGTGCGGAAGCAAAGTAGGGCATCCATACTGGTGCCGCTGCTTGGCCTCGTGTCTGAGTCGGTGGAGCTAGGTTGAGATCCAACGAAAATGGGTAGTTAGAGGCCATTTGATTTCTCACTCTCTTTTCTTTCTTTCTTTCTTTTCTCTTTTGTGTGTTTCTGAGTTTGCGTTTTTTTTTTTCACCCTTTCTTATAGACTTAGTCTTTGACAAACCCTAGCCATTGCAGCATCTGAGCATTTTCTGAATCTCCAGCATTCCTTGAGTCCCACAACCTTCTCGCCTTCCAACCATACCCAACTCATTTATCACGACGTGTCTTTTCTGAACGAACGCGTTCAGTAAAGTCTTCGCGCCTTTCCATGAGCCCGTAATTTTTGCTTGTGGAGTCTGCGGCGCCTCTATGTGTCGACACGTGTCTCACCCTGTCTGTTGGTCCCTTACACTGAACCGAGACATCATGACCCATGTTAAAATCCCGCTCTTTGTGTTGCTATTCATGGTTCGATAGTTTGTTTTTACAAAACTAAATAATAATAAAAAGCTGGAAATGAAAACAAATTGTGGGTCGGGTTTCACTTTAGTTTGGGTTTCAAAGTGGGTTAAATTCACCGTGGTTTGTGTTTCGAAATTGTGGGCTTTGGGCTTCAAAATTTTTTTGGGTTTCGGAATTGTGTGATTAGGGTTTACTGTTTCATTTTTTTTGTTTGTTTGTTTGTTTGTGTTGTAATTTTTATTTTATAATTATTTTGTTTTTGTTTTCTTTTGTGATTTTGTGATTTTTTATTTATTTGCTTTAATACCTTTCATTTGTTGTTATGACATTGTTTGTGGCTAATTTTTAAACATTGAGGACAATGCTCATTTCTAGGTTTGGGGGTATTGGAGTTTAGCAAGTAAACTTGGTTTTTCTTAAAAAAAAAATTTAAAAAAATTTAAATTTCTTTCTTGTTTTGAATCTTGTTTTGTTTAGTCACTTTCTGAACACATTTGATGGGATTGTGATAAATGTTGCATGACTTAAATAAAAAATTGAATTTTATTTATTATTTATTTTTTTCCTTGTAAATTTTTATTGTAAAAAATAATAATTAATTAATTAATTAATTTGGCATCGTTCTAGCATGACATGTTCGAAACCTTCTTTGCACTTGCCATTTGTTTCATAATTTTCCAATTAAAGGATTTGCATGATCTAAAGAATTGTATCAAGCATAAATTAGACTTATATAACCATATAATGTGAGCTTTTGAGCCTTGTGCTTCATTTCATGAGTGTTATACACATACTCTTATTTTCTTGTCATCAAAGTTGTTGTTTGATCTCATTATTCATTGATTTGGTTGAACACTTAAAAGTCATTCATTCTTATGCAATTTGACTTCATGACATTTTAAGAAGTGATATTAAGGCCTTCTTTGGATCGTTTGTGCCTTTCAAGCTAACCTTATGCATGCTTAAGCATGATTTTCCATTGTTTACCATTTTGAGCCTACATGTAAACCTTTTCTTTCATTTTACCAATTATATTTCCTCGCCTTAGCCCGAAAAACAAATATTTACCTTTCTAAGGAATTCATGAGCTCTAATTCGGATGTGTTTTTCATGCTAAGTTTGGGAAGGGATATTACATAAAAAAATAAAAAATAAAATAAAATTCACTCAATTGGTGAAAGAAAAGAAAAGAAAAGAGAAAAATTGTGATTAAGTGGTGGTTGAATGAAATTTCATTTTTGGGTTTCATTTTTGGGCCTTCTAAATAAATTGGTGTTTGTTCAATTCAAGGAAAGGAGTATGAATAATTGTAAATGAAGGTATAAGGAGTTTTGATCGTGTAAAAGAAAAAATCTAATCGTGATGATTCGAAGTCTTGCAAACAATTGTTTTATGCTCTTATATTTTGAGTTCCTTGGACTTTGTTTTATCCATACCTTTCATTTCTTACTCACCTTACACCCTTGGCCCCATTACAACCTATGTTAAAGACCTAAATTGATCTTAAATGTCATGTGGTTGAATTGCATTCATTTTTCTACTTTTAAGTGTTTGGCATCCTTCTTGAGATCATATTAATGCAAGTTCTTCATCTTTCTATTTCGAGTTAAGTCTTTATGGTTTAACTCTAATCTCATGTTTATAACTGAGTGTTGCATTATAGCCCTCTTCCGAGTGATTCATTTGTGAGAGGACAACTTTGGTGAGATTTGAAGTTGAACTTGTGCTTTGTATGATTTTTGAAATTGTGTGAAAACTAAGATTGGGGAATTTGTTGCATTTGGCTATCACACTACCACACTTTGAGCATATTATGTTTTGAACTTTGCCGCTTTGTGAATAATGTTTAAAATTGAGCTTTTATTGTTAAAACTTTTGAGTCATGTGCATGAGTCATTTCTCTTCAGAAAATGTTCGGAAAGATTGTTTTGAGTTCTTTTTATTTTTGTAATTTTTTTTGTTTTGTTTTGTTTTGTTTTTGTTAATGTAATTTTTTTTTTGTTTTTGTTTTTTATTTTGCTTAAGGACTAACAATCTTTTAAGTTTTCTAATTACCTTGTTTTACAGAGTCAGTAAAACGTTTGTGGGTATCGTATCTGTTAAACCCTCAGGAGACACAACTCCTCCTACTAGGGATGCCTAGAGGTTTAAAGGCTTGTTGCATTCGCTCAATGCAATCGAGTTACCTACGAAAGTGGTCTAGTTAACTTCTTGTTTTGTTTTGTGTTGTTTTGCTCGAGGACTAGCAAAATCTAGGTTTGGGGGTATTTGATCGGTTCATAATTGTATATCATTTTGTACCCTTCTAGCTTATGATTTGGTTATGTTTTTGAGTTAAACTTGTGCTTTTAATCCTTTTTGTGTTTATCTTTCAGTTCATTGAGCTTTAGGTAATAATGATGGCTTTAGAGAGCATAATTCATGCAATTCAAGCATGTTAGGGCCTAATTTGGATGAATGGATGAAGAGCTTAAAGACAAACTCAATTTTGGCTACAGTCCCCTGCCAGCCCAGTTTCGTAGGTCATATTGCAAGCTTTGTTTCAGCAACCTACATAGCTCGGATGAGGCCACATTCTTCATGAAAGTTGTTCCAATGGGTGTGTAATATAACATATCCAAAATTCAGCCCCATTGGATAAATATGGAGTCTGTTACCTAGCAAACACAGAGCCATGCTCAGGATGGATTTTATCAGCGCGCAAAATGAGTTAGAAATTTGTTTTGGCCTTAACTTCCTCCTCCGACCTTGGATTGGCCCAAATGATATATGGCTGGAAAGAAGACATTCTGAACTTCAAGTTTGAGTGCTTAAAGTCTTAATTTGCTTAAGGGAAGCCCAATTCGTAAGCCCTTGAAGTTGCTGGTCATGCTGACCTCAGGATGAGCTATTATTTCTGGTTGGAAGCTTGGTCATGGTGACATGAAGATGAGCTAGGGCTGCTGGTGGGATTTATTAGTGAAGTGCATCAACCATTTCAGATTTTATAATGGAAGTGTTGTATGCATTAGTGAAGTGCATCAACCATTTCAGATTTTATAAAACAAGTGTTGTATGCATTAGCCATACTTAATTCAGATTTTCAGCTTCCTTAGGCCTATATATAGTGAGGTTTCCCAAGCTTGTAAACACACCCCAAGGGGGGGAGCTCTCAAACACTTCTCTAGAGCTCCCTTCCCTTCTCTCCCTCAAATTCTCTTTGTTTTCCTTTCTAGTTCTCAATTCTAGCTTTCTTTAATGTTTTCTTAGTTGTAATTTATTTTTCTTGTAATGTACATTCTTTCTTAAGTTTTCAAGTTGAATTAGTTTCCAAGTTTCAATTATGGTTTTTGTTCTTATTCATTATGCTTATAAGTTGATATGCTAGTTTGAATGATTGATCACCATTTAGGCTTGCATGTTAGCTATCTTGGTTTGAATTAAGAGTAGACACCATGCTTTAATTCGAATTGAACTATGAATAGGAAGAGTATGTATGGACATTCGACAACAGGGATTAGATACATGCTTGGTTGTTTAAATTGTTCTTCTATGCTTAATGGGTTCCTAATGCTTAATTTTAGGTTAGACAACAAATGATCAAATTAGGGAATTAGGAACACAAGGTTATGACCACACACCATGGCTTAATCATACTTTAGCTAGAACCAATCCATTAATCTAATTGAACTTGGGAATTTATTTGCTTGAGTTACTTTCTTATTTTCTTCCTTCTTTCATGTTCTTTGTTTTTGTTTCTATTTTGTGTAGGGAAACTAAATTGGATCATTCAATCACCAATCCCTGTGGAATCGACCTCGCACTTACATACGCTAAACTACCAACGGTTCGTGCACTTGCGAGTATCACAAGTTGAGGATGCAACTGAATCCATTTTGGTGCAGCTGTATCGACGCAACAATGTGCGTTTTTGCTATTGGTTTTCCATATTACGTATTGGCATGAGAATGGCATTTTTCCATTTGGGAAGATAGTTAAAACCCTAGAAATTAAAAAGAAGGAGGGAAGATAGAAATTGAAAAGAAATAAACATAATATTCGTCTCTTACTTGAGTCTTGTGGCTCAGCAGTGCGCTTCAATTGATCCAACAAGAAAAAACCGTAGGCAGAATGGAAGAGAAGGAGAAGAGTGGCCTCTGTGAAGAGATTGTGTGAAGAAGCAACGTGATGTGAGGGAAGAAGGAAGAGAGAGCGTGAAAATAGATTGGGGTATTTTCGGAAGTTTGTAAAATTCATTAAAACCCAGCGCTCCCTCAAATCTGATTACCATATAATCAGAAAATGAAAGCAGGTCATTAGCTGCTTTCATTTATTACTTTCTCTCACAGCAATTTTTAACAATAAGTGATTTTCTCATAGATTACCAAACGGGCTGGGCTTCCCGAAATTTTTTAAAAATCACTTATTACCCCAAATAAGCAATGTCAAACGGGTACTTAGATATTAAGTTTTCTAAATTGATGGGAAGTGCACATCAAAATCTGGAAGTTTTGCTATCCATTTTATGTCAAAACATATATGCTATGATTTTGTATAGAATATTAGGTTCATGCAATGTGCTGGGGCTGTTGGAGATATACAGACCCATTTGGTTGGATTATTTCAAGGTACTGTTAAGAAACCAGTAAAAGTATTTCGAGTAAGGCACTTGGTAAGAAAACTTTGAGGCTTCAAAGAGGGAAAGCTAATTACATAGAGACTAAGAAGTGAAGATATTTTAAGAATAAATATCTCCATTGTACTACATATAGAATGAGATGGCTATGAACAAAGGGTACCAAAGCCTTACCCTACGTATAAAATGATGTGCACTTTATAAAGGAAAATTAGTTTTATAATGATTTGCTTTAATCAATTAATGAACATGTTAATTATGTTATAAACATGGTTCTATTACTAATGCAACATTAAATTGATTTAAAGGAAATTATAAACTAATACTATAGAACTATTATCTCCTTCTTTAAGGAAAAAGTAAAAGTTTTCTACTTCTTAGGTATATGAAAAATGATTGACAGATTTCTTATTACCTTCCACAGTTATGTGAAAATTGTGGGGGTGACCGACATGAAGGAAAATTTGGAATTCTATTTCCTAGAAGAGAAAATGAAAGTTTTCTAGATTGGCCCATAAGCACTACGTTTTTTGTGGAGAGAGGCTTTGATGTTTACAAGAGTTTAAATTTCTCTTATACAAAGTATGAGAAGGTTAGAGACCTTCCTATAAAGGCCCTCTCCAGTCATAGGGCTAAATGTAGCTAAAGATTTAGCCCTTCAAAATATTAATTTTTTAAAGAATAGTGTAGAGCTAAATTTTTCCATCTCCAACCATGCAGAGTTATATTTTAGGGTCCTTCATATTTTATTATTTTGAGAAAAACTATAGTACAACACTCATACATTCCACAACTATGTATTGTTTAATTTAATTAAACTACTATTTAGAGACAATATTCCATATATGACAAGATTTCTGATAAGATTTTTGGTCCACGTGGCACGTCTTATCCTGGAGGAATCTTAATAATTTTTCGGACTACGATTTTCGAGTGACACGCGTTGAATTTTTTATAATTTTTTCTTAAATAACACAAATTGAAAACATTTAAAACATTTAAAAAGTATGTGGGGAAACATGAATTGAAAACATTTAAAACATTTTAAAACATTGAAAACATTGAAAACATTTTAAAACATTTAAAAATTGAAAACATAATTTTTCGGGCTCCAACTATCATGACTAGTAATTTTTATAATTTTTTCTTAAATAACAGGAATTGAAAACATTTAAAAAGGTAACAACATTTATAAAAATAAAATAAAAAAGGGTTTCAATGGTCTGACCTCCAACAGTCATGACCATTAATTTTTGGCTTTTTTTATCACAAATGGTCCTTGACGTTTATGAAATTATCATGAATGGTCCTTGAGGTTTTTTTGTGACACTAATAATCCATTAAAAAACCATTTAGAGAGTAGAGAGAGAGAGAGAGGCTAAATGGACTATTAGTGTCACAAAAAAACCTCAAGGATCATTCGTGATAATTTCGTAAACGTCAAGGACCATTTGTGATAAAAAGCCTTAATTTTTTATAAATTTTTCTTAAACAACACGAATTGAAAACATTTAAAAAGGCTTTTAAATAAATAAATAAATATATATATATATATATCCAGCTGACGTAATCAATGACATCGGCGCTTTTAATGTTGGCTGTTGGATATGTATTTGCATGAGATGATTCGTGCTCTTGCCCATACTTGATAATTTATCTTCTTCAAAAGCACATACATGGGGCCCACAAAAAATTTAACCTAGACCAAAACTGGGCTACATGTGATCCAGTTGGAGGGCTACATATTGTCCACAACAAGGGACATCAAAGTTTGGTTTGGTTGAGATGCGGCAGATTCAAAGTGAAGCAGACCCATAAATAAAAAAAATAAAAAAAGACTAAGGTGCAATTTCTGGCATGCTTACAAGTAGGTGGTTCAGTAGTAGCTCCAAGGGATTTGAGATGAAACTCAACTTTGGATTGGATGGATGCATGGGCTTGACCCAACTGTATATTTGACCTAGGTGGTTAAGTTTGGACAACATTGCTGCTAGTTGTTTTGGGATTTTACCTTGTAACCATCCCATTTTACAAATAAACTGAGTTACCTACCCCCCATACTTGTGGAGGGCTTTTTTCCCTAGCCGTTTTGTGCTAGGCTTTTGTCTCCCTTGTATGTTGCAAGGTTCGTCTCACCCTAGTTATTCTAGAGTTTTCTTACCAACTTTTTTAGTTGGATATTTGTAGATTTGTGTAGATTTATTGTTAAAGAATATAAGTACCACATCGAAAATTTGACTAAATGAAATACATATATAATGAATGGCACCACTCCTAATAACAGCGAGACCTTTTGTGATAAAACCTCACACCTACTGGACTTTGTAGGTGGTTAAGTTGAGGACAATATTGGTGTTGTTAGTAGTAAGCCGCTAGCCCAGAAAGGGGACAATATCGGTGTTGCTAGTAGTAGGTCACTGACCCATCTCTCTAAATTTTAATACTATCTTTGTTTGGCCTCTACTATGTTCTCCTTGCAATTTTGGGGTTGATGAGGTGGATCCCCATTAGATATCTATGGTGAGGGGTGGAGCTGTTTGATTTTGTGGATCTATTATGAATTGGTGCTTTGGGTTTAGGGGTGTTTATGAGTGTTGTGAAAATGTGTCTTCGTAGAAATTGAGCGGGATTTGCTTTTCTACTTGTAGATGTTTCCTATCCCCGAATCCCAAATTGGTAGAGAGCTAAACTCTCATATGATTTTCTTGCAACACTGAATGTAGTGGTTTTATGGAACCTCTTATGTCTTTAGTTCCTTACAAGCTGATTTTCAATATGTGAAATTGATTTTGCTAATTGCATTGCAATAGTTTATTTATTTATTTATTTTGTTTGTATCTTTCTGTTGTTTGCAAAAGCCCTCTATGGGGTTATGTATCTTGTATTGCCCTTACATTAATGAAATTGTTGTGGCTATATAAATTTTTTTTTGAAAAAAGCGTTACTTCGTTATTCCTAGACTTCAAGGTCATGGTCGACTTATATCCTACGGGTTAAGTGGTTGGGTGGCCCAAGGGGTTAGGTGGTTGTGGGCAGTGGCGGACCCACAGAGGCGCAAGGAGGTGCAGTTGCACCTCCCCTCGCCGGAAAACACTGTGGTGGTGGCACACTTTGCCCCTCTGGTTTGCCCACCAACTATTTGTGTTTTTGCCTGAGTGAAACCCCTTTCTATTTGATGAGCTGTGCTGTGCCTTTGTGTTTGTTGCACTGCTGTGTTGTGCGCACAGCCCGAGCTCTGTTTTTTTTCAAAAGTCCTGGCCCAAAACGACGTCGTTTTGGACTAGGCAAAAAAAAAACAAAAAGACTTGCCCAAGGCCTTACCCAATACGGAATCAGTATAGCATATTATATATAAACCCTATTAATAAAGAGCGGAGAGGAGCAATTCAATTCAAAACTATAAGCTCTGTTTGTTGAAGTCTCTCTTGCGGCAGTCAGATTCAGACCCAATCCTTTTCCAAGGTTTGTGATTTTTTTGCTTATGTTGTTGTTCTCTTCTATTTTTTCTTTCTTATGTTTTTTTTTCCTCTCTTTTTCTTTTTCATAATATATATATTTTTTCATATATATATATTTTCTGATTTGGCTGTCTCTGTATTTGTATAATCATTAGCAAACTCGAGAGAGAAGAAGAGGTTGCGTAGTGCACAGCTGGAGGTATGATCAATTACAATTTGATTATCTAATTAATAAAGTAATATACATTTTGTAATATTATTTTTTTCCATGAATTATTAATGACGTTAGTACTGTTTAAATTTGAAGGATATTTGATTCTCTAAATTTTGTTGTTGTTGAGCTTTTAGCCTTTTAAAATTGCCCCTTCTCTGAAAAATTCCTGGATCCGCCACTGGTTGTGGGCACAGGAAGAAGGGATGGTTGGACTGGGTACTGTTGGGGTTGGTGGGGAAGGGGGTTGACGGCAAAACATGGGGAACAAGGGGAACATTTCAGTTTAAATTCTTGTCCTTGTATTTCAATTACAGTCTTAGTTTAATCTTTATCGTTCTTATTGGTTTACTTTCCGCATTTTAATTTATGCAATTTATATCACGCACTCGTCTTTAGTATCTTTACTTTACGCATTATAATTTCTAGCATTTACTTTACACACTTTAATTTATGTCATTGTCATTTCAATTCAATTCACTTCACGCACTTTCTATTCAGTTCAATTGTATTTACTTTCAATTCCGTTTACTTTCTCGTTCAATCTTCATCTCCACACACTCTACATCACTTGGTTTCTCATATAAAGCCTTGACTCCTAGGTAGTGAAAGAACTTAGGCCATGAGGAGGTTCTTTGTTTTGCCGAACAATCGTTTTATTAAAGTCAGATCTTGGACAAATCATCTACTCTTATTCCTTTCAAGCCAAATTTGTGGCTTTGTGAGGGCACGCTCGTGCATTCAATTAAAGAAGGGCCAAAAAAACTTCTTCAATTGGCCAAAACTTCTTCAATTGGCCTACCTGATCGAAAAAAAGGAAAGATAAATAAAGGTTAAAAATTTAGGAGTTTTTGGTTCAAATATCATAAACTAACCTAGAATATTTAAGAAATACAAGTAGAGGAGAGATCAATAATTTTTATGGTTAATTTCTAGACAAAAAGAACTTAATATATATGATTCATTTTAGGGTAAATATGCTGAAACTAATCTAATATATTATAATATTATGATATTTACTCAATATTGTTGTTTATTTATTGCGTAATTTTATAAATATTATGACATTTACTAAATATTATAATATTAGGTAAGTATTGTTGCTTGTCTTTTATTTCGTAACTTTCTCTCTCTGACATTTACTTTTTCCTTCGACTTTAAGTTACAAAAATAAGGCAGGCATGGGCTAGCCAAGTTGGCTACAGCGGATGTGCTCCCCACTCTTCATCTAAGTTTGAATCTCCATCCCCGTAGTTTAGATTAGATTAAAATAGAATATCATTTGTATAAAAAAAAAAATTACAAAAATAAGAATTAAATGGTCAATTAGGGTCTAGCGCAGTGGAAAATGGCCTTAACTTGCAGATTAATAGTATCAAGTTCGAAACCCCATAACACTTCGGTAGCGTGTGTGTGTGTGTGAGAAACCCCCTTCCTTTAAATAATATTTTGAATTTCATAGAAACATAAATCACACGTTGGATTTTAGTTTTGGTATATGGTTTTTTAGGTTTATATAATTTGAAGTCACTACTTTTTCAGTTTTCCTCAATGATCATTTTATCTTTCCCTTCTAATAAGAGTGAACACCCTACTTGTATGTCATCCTAAGCAACATCATAATACTTTTGTTGAAACCAAATTTCACATGCCTAGGGAAATCCCTTGAAAGACCTACAAATAAGAGAGAAAAAAGCCTTAAAGATAGGTAGGCTTTTCAAAGTTTTACATGATTTTTATGTTGAACGAGTGATTATAGAATACTATAGTAGTACAGTCATGTGGTACATGTTATACACGTGTTATAACATAAGTGGATACTTATTGATACTATTTTTTAAAAGAGGGGAAATAAACCATGTCGTCCACCCATATTATAACATGTAAATAAGATGTACCATGTAACTATACTACCATAGTATTATATAAATTCTCTTTGTGCAGACAGCATGTCAAAGAATCATCTCTATTATCTATTGGTTACATAGATTATGCCAAATTGGCCAATTTTGCATTTCCCTACATCTCAGTTCAATTCCTTGTAATTTAGACAAAGCGAGAGCTAGTGTGTGTGTTTGAATTATTTTCAATTGTTCACTAGTTACTATATATGAATCTCACATGCATCGATGATGATCGGAATAACAATTGTTTAGATGGATGTGAAAATTTTATTTTATTTTATTTTAATCTAAGTTTAATGTTTTTGAATTTCAAGTACATCAATGACTGAGAGTCGTGCAAACCTCTTTGGACAATAGACTACGTCACTAACCTGAATATTTTATAATATAAAAAAAAAACTAAAAAGAAAAAGAATGAGTGAGTGAGATTAATCACTCCTTCCCCTCCATGGGAGTTTCATTTTGCTGATACCACTGGATATCCATGCAATTAAGGCAGTGATGGTTGGGGACCACCTGGATCCAGGCCCAATGGCTTAGGAAAGAGTAAAGGACAAAGTGTGGAAGTTGGGGGAATGTGGCTCAAGGAGATCAAAAAGCGTAGGAGGTGGGGGCCAGCCAGCCAGCTGGATGAGGAGGTGGGTGGCTGGGCAAACTATTCACTGCTAGGTTGGGTAAGCATCTCTAGGAGAGTCTTTAAATTTTAGTTAAATTTCAGCTAAAATAGCTAGAAAGCCATTATTTTATTATTTCTCTACTTTGGCTAGTCTTTAATATTTTATTATCTCTCTCATCCTCTCTAAATTAAAAGTTCATTAAAAACAATAATCAAAAAGTAAGAGGTGAGTAAGAGGGGGTTGTTTGCCTGGGGAGAGGGAAGATGAAGAAATGGAGAACTCTCAATTTCTCTCTCATCCTTTTCAAATGTAGAGAGCCACCAAACTCAAATAAGGAGTTCTCCAAAATACAGAGCCAGATAGCAAGTCTGCTGGAGCTGCGTTTTGCCCTCATTCTAGCCAAAATGGCTAAAGATCAAAGTATAGCAACTCTACTAGAGATGCTCTAAGGATTGTTTGCTTGCTTTCTTTCATTTTCATGTGTATACGAGAAGTGGAGAAGCACATCTGACAATGTTTGACATGAAAACTTCAAAATGCTTACGGATTATAAAAGCACTTCAAATTGCTTTACCGAAAAGCACTTGGATTTTTAATAAAATTTTCAAGGTCCTAATAAAAGTGCTTAAGCAATTCCATTACATAGTCACTTTCATTTTTTGTTTTTGAAAAGAACATAATCACTTTAATTCTTACAATCCCTTTGCTTTTTCTTCGGCAAATTCTTGACATCTTGTACTTGCTTTGTTGAGCATTGCCACTAAAAAGAAAATCAACATGTTCCACCTTTATATCAGCACTTGGTCCTCTCACCCTCATTCCCTTTTAATGCCACTACAACTAAAACTTTACAAGAGAGAGAGAGCACCAACTGCAAAAAGTTAATTTAAGCACTCTCCATTTGATCCACCTTCAGAATTATATCCAACCAAAACCAAGCCTCGCTCACAATAGAATTTACAAGTTCTTTACCAAGTTTGGAGCACGTGGCGTAGAGCTTACAACATATAACAAAATTGGAGATGACAACTGAAACCAAGATTGGAGTTCCCAAAACAAATTTATTAGAATTACAACTAACCTAAATACATTGTTTAAAGGCAGAGAGAAAAATATGAAGAAATAAAATATACAATATAAATAAGCCTCTCATACAAAAATAATAGAAAATAAATGAGAAAACTGAATTACAAGATATATAATTATATATCACCTCTCCATGCAATTTGAATGGCTTTCCCGGCTCGGATGAATCAGCAGCATTTGCAGCCCTCATGAGCAGTCTCACAAAATGACAGAAAGTTGTTTCAAATGACATTTTTCTAACTGATCCGAGCTGACCCCTCATCTTTTTGAGTCTTTTTTTGAGGACTTTGTATGTGAATGAATATGTCCTGATGTGTGTTTCTTCCTCCTTGGAGCCCCTACCGCACCAGGGTCCACCAATGGGCCAGACCACGTTTGGATGGATTCTTTTGAATATGAGAAGTTTGTGGAGCTGAATGGAACATCAGGAGGATCAAAAACAGGATCGATGTGATTTGACGAACCCAAAGGATAGCCAAGCGTTCCATCTTGGTGTGGAGGAGGAAACTTCTCACTCTTACTCTTTGCATTTGCATGTGTTATTAGGCGTCGCCTCTGCAATAGGACAAAACATAAAGAAGGACAATTAACAAGTGCTCAAATTTAAGTAAAGCCACCGGTTTAACTGCTCACGTAGTGAAGCTACACAGTCAAGGGGCACCATTAGTAAACCCTGTGTGCCATTCCCCCACCGGGATCAGAAGCCTAAATGTAATTTTGGAATCCCAAACCATTGATAGCCATATGCATCAACTACAACAGAAATAGTTACCACGAAATATTCCAATGAACCCAGATGTTTTGCAATTAGGCCACCCCACTTGAAAGGTTGACAGAGGTTTAGCCACTTCATGTTATAGCATACAAGGTGGCACGTGTTATTAAATCATTTCTTAAAATACTGACACAACATCGATAAGTTGTCAGCACCAACTTGCTTGTTCCCCATTTCGCTTGAGTTATGTACCATAGTATTATTATATTAAAAATGATAAGCAGCACATACAATATGCATATCTCTAGCTAAACTGTGTGAGGGAGGCATACATAAGCTTATCTCCCCATAAGGCACAGGGAAAAGCAAGATAGGTTAGGTGCCCTATGTACAGAAAGTGCTGTGTATGCCATCCATGTGCTCTTCATTTTGAACTCATAATTCTACCTAAACAACAATGGTGGTGGCAACTGGCAAGGGAATTTTTTTTCTTCAAGGTATTCTAAGACAACAATTTTTACTTGTTGATAGAACAGATAAGATACCATTGAAAACAGTTACTGTCACAAACTAAACTCAATTATAAGAATGGATGGGACTGCCTATGTTAATTCTTAAAACCTACTAAAGAAAATATTGTTGAATAAAAAAGCAGCTTATATGACATACATCAAGATTGGCTTGAAGCTCAGCATTGGCTTCTGGAGCAGGAAGTCCCCTGCGATCACGTGGGCGAGATTTCCTCACACCATCTGCATTAGCTTTCCCAGCAGCTCTCAATCTACAATCATGAAACTCGTTTCAGGTTGCATATATCAAGCAAATTTTCCATTTTTATAGAGGGAGGTGAATCAGAAGAAGAAAATGGAAATGTCTGAGAGAATTTAAAACTGATAGAAGAACAATAATCTTACAAAGAAATGTGAAAATATATGGAAAGTCAAGGGTCAAGGAAATACACATGCTTCATCAGAATAATAGTGTTGATAATTCTCTACATATTAAGATTTGTCGGTTTAAAACTTCAGGAGAGCGTCTAAATAACACTCTAAAGGTTCGTGTTCATGTGAACTGTTAATCTAACTACAGAAAATTTGGTCAGATAAACAGTAATAATTAAGACTTTAAGGTTAATTCATTAATTGCAATCATCAACCTTCTAGCTTCTTCATCCCGTAGCTTAGCATCCATCTCTTTGCTGGGTGGATATTTTGGGAGGCTAGAAGGCTCACAAGCATAAGGTTTGGTTACGAAGAACTGCAAAAGATAGACAACCATCACATGACAAGATTCAATAGATTATAAATCGTATGATGAAAACTTATTCCTGAGTGAGGATGATAAACTACATGAAGATAAAAATAAAATAAATATAAAAGAACCGGCATTCAACATCCTGTACCAGAGAATGAAGAAGAAAGGAAATTTGACAAGATCAATTTAATAGTGAAAAATGAAATCTCACTTCATTCCTCAATGCTGCAGTGGCAGTCTGACGTTCAGCTGGGTCAATTGCAAGGAGGGTCTCAATTAGTGGCAACGATGACGGTGGAAAATCTTTAAATGTCTCTGCAATGCATCTTTTGTATGATTGTTGAGGCTTAAAAATGGTTGCATGAGGCAACTTTGACTTTTTCCAATATTCTTCAGAAGGGGAGCCGCATAACTTAAATATCTTGTGTAGCTGTTCCACCTATTTAAAGTAAGAGCTTAATTAGGAGACTAAATCCATGAATCTCAAAGCATCAAAGACAGCCCAAGCACAGGATCCACCAGTGACAAACCAGACAAACTAAACACAGTGCAGTGAAGGAACTCAAGCATTTAGAACTTACTTCTGTGCGACCTGGCATGATTGGTTTCCCAGCCAACAGCTCAGCTAAAATGCAGCCAGCACTCCAGAGGTCCACACCTACACCATAATCGGTGGCACCAAGAAGAAGCTCTGGGGGCCGATACCAAAGAGTGACCACCCTACTAGTCATTGGTTGCTTGTGATTAGGATCAAAGAAGGAAGCCAATCCAAAATCCGCAATCTTTAGGACTCCACCATTATCAATAAGAAGATTGGACCCTTTAATATCACGATGAAGCACATGGCGGTTGTGACAATGTTCAAGCCCTGATAATAGCTGGTTCATATAACATTTAACCTGCCATATTCACAAATAATAGATAAGAGAGAAGTGACTCATTATCCAAGAAAAAAGGGGAATTTTTGTACACTTATATGTCAACTAAACAAAGTAAAACTAAAGCAAGAGAATTGTGCAATACCTGAGGCTCTGTGAACTTGATTGCAGGGCTTGCAGCAAGTCCTGCCAAATCATGCTCCATATATTCAAATACAAGATACAAACTACACGACATCCTCGAAGTCACTAAGCCTTCTAACTTTACAACATTAGGATGATCCAAACGGCGCAGAATGAGAATCTCTCTAGCCATGAACTTTACACTCTCTGGCTCCAAATTATCAAACCGAACTTTCTTTAGCGCAACAATTTTCCCCGTCAAAGCATCCCTAGCTTTGTACACATTACTATACGTCCCTTGCCCAATCTGATCAAGACAACAAATTCACAAGCACAACTGACTAAGCCATTCATTCACCCAAAAGGTAAGAACTTCAGCAAGTAAATAGCTAAGTAATTAAATCAAAGTTTAATTAATCCATTCATTAATGAAGCTTACCAATTTCAGTTGATCGCTATTATTAGAAACCAAACATGATACAGAAAGACTCAACTTTTGTTTCCTACTCTTAACTTCACATTAATCCTTTTATGTTTCCTTACATTTTCTCAACAACCAAACATTAAAAAAACTCCAAAATCATCGAACACCAAACAAGCTCACATGTGATGCAAACAAACAAAGATCATCGGATGCAGAGAAAAAAAAAACAACCAAGCGTCACACCTTATCAAGCTTCTCGAAGGTATCGGCACGGCGCGGCGTCCAGCCATTGATAGCCTCGCCGGCGACGGCGGAGAGCCAGGAAGGCCAACCGGCGGCGACCTGCTCGCCATGTAGGTTCTTGGGGGGATTGCTGAGCCTAGGATTGGGCCTGGACGATCGCCTCTTCTCGCCTTTGGGCCTCGAACTCCTCTCCTCCTCATTCTCCTTGCGACCATTGTTACTGTTATCGTTACTATTACTCACACCATTCTGAGCCTCAGTGACCTCGCCGCCGCTCGCCTCTGCTTTCTTGGAAACCCTAATTTCTCCATCCTCGTCCTTCCCTACTGGCTTCGCCGAAGCCTGCCTGCCGAAGACGCACCCCATCTCTTCTCAGTCATTGACTCATTTCTCTTCACAGTCCCTGCACATTTTGCTTCTTCTGCTATGGAGACCAAGCAGAGCAAAGCAAAAGCCCTAGTGATTTGGTAGAGGAAATGGGCTATGGAGGAAAAAAAGAAAGAAAGAAAGGGTTTTGATTAAAGAGAGTGGTAATTGAAGAGGAGGGCTTGGCTTTTTTGAGACAAAAGTGAAGAAGAGCAATGATTTGGAAGGAGGAGGAGGAAGCTGAGCTGCCCACAATTTGTGGGCACAGTCAAACAATGTTTGAGCTTTGGTCTACTAGTACAGCACACAAATTCACTAATAAAAAGGAAATTAAAGCAATTGCTCCCGGAAAGGTCTTGGTTCGAGTCGTAGCATCCGTGTAATCCTAACAATTATTTGTTACTTTTGCTTTGCTTTTCCGTTTTTGGGATTAAATTAAATGGAGTTTTTCTTTTTAATATTTTTTAAATTTTTCGTTGGAGTTGAAAGATTTAGTAAAAGAGAATGTTAGAAAAGAGCAAAAGGATTCATGTGGATCTTCCCTTTCGTTTTTGGCCTCTTTTCTCTTTCCTCTTTCTGTGTATTTTTGACTCTCTTTCTCTCTCTGTCTCAAGTCTCATTGAGTAATAGCAATTCAGGGACAGGCAGGTCAATTTCTCTCCTCTTTTTCTGGTGAAAGAAAATTTAAGGGGAAATTAGCTTTTCTCACCACCAATGTCCGGACATGCCACAATCTCGTTCTTCATTGGCTAATATATTTGGTATATAGGAAAATGTCCAAATTTATATTCTTCAATGGTTTTTTGTTGGATGTTTTGCTTATGTATAAACAACTTTTTTTTTTGTTAATTAGTTTTTAAATATAAATTACTTGCTATTCTAGCCAAAAACACTTCTTAACCTTCAACAGGACCTAGTTTTAGATATAAACATAAGTATTAAAAATATTTCAAAAAACTTTTCCCCTTTCCTTAATATCGGTTGCATAACCCAAAAAAAAAAATTCAAAAATATTTTTATAATATCTTGTTATTATGTTTTAAATTGAGGATTGTAGTTTGGTGAGAAGGTATAATGGGTTCCACTCCACAAGAATTTTACCCTCTTGTCGAATATTCCATTGAGGGGGTATTCAAATGCTCTTCATATGTGTAGAGATAAAGTAATTACCTTTGGAGCTACAAATACTCATATTTGTTTGAGTAATTGAGATTGATTAGGTAAAAGTGCATTATCATTTTAACTTCTAAGTTTACTCAAATAAAAATCAAGTTGTTAATAAAGAAATGTATAAATTACAATAGTAAAACATAAAAATATATCATATTCTAAATTTGTTCAAATTAGACATAGAAGTGAAAATGTAGATTTCGTGTATTTTATATTATTAGTAGCACGTTGACGATTCATCAACAGTACTGAAAACACAAGTCCACATGCAAATAAGTATAATCGTAATAGGGAAAATACTTGCTTCCATTTTTTTTAATAAAAAGAATCATTCTTCGTTAAAAGATAAATTACAATTTAACACGCACGCATATGCTTTTATTTTAGTATTTTTAAAGAGTTAATACGATAAAGTAGCCAAGCATAGCATTGTGTAAAATTGTTTGAGAAGGATATATCACTCTCCTCTCTTTCAATATAGGGCCAAAAGAGTCGCAAGTTTTGTTGATCATAGAATATCTTTTTGAGTTGTCCTCTACTCTTTAATATTGTGTAAAATTGTTTAAGTTGTCCTTTACGTTCGAGGTCATTGATTTTAGGACCCAGGTGGGATTGTTGGGTTCGCTACATTTTGATATTTGGGCCACCTCTTTTTAATTTGATAGCTACTTGAAATCTGATGCCAATTTACAATATCTGTGACAATATATAAAGATAGGACGATTATTATATTTCTTAAATAAATATCTTACTCTTTTTTTTTTGGTGTGGTAATTTATCTTACTTTTTTTTTAAGTGACATGTATTAAAAGCTAAAGGAATTTGTTGTTGGAGATATACTTTTATACATTTATTAATCCACCATTTTGCATAGAAATAATATTTGATGCATGGCATTATGCTGTCCACCATTAATTATAATTAAGCAACAAGTATTTGCTACAAGGTAGTTTTAAATAAGTACTTTGCAATCAATTGGGTAATTAATTAATTAATTAATTTTTTTATTACAAGAGATTTTGGAGGAGGGGAGGTTTTTCACACACACAGAGTAAAAGCGCCACCATAGGAGTTCGAACTTGAGACCATGTGTCTACAAGTTAAGGGTCTTTTTTATTGGACTAGACCTTGTTGGCTTGTGTAATTAACTTAATGACGAGGTTAATACGATTAAGATGACAATTGAATTGCATTTTCAAAGGAGGAGGAAAATATTAGACAATGACATGGAAACAAGGTTTGTTAAGGTACGTATTAAGTTAGCAAATCTTGGCCATACGTAGCCATAAAATTATCCCTTTCAATGATGTTAGATTGAAGCAGGTTAGACTTAGACGCAAACAATGAGAAGGACAGTCACGAGATTAATTGTTGGAAAAGAAAGCTGCTAATTATGTTATTAACATCAAGGCCAAAACATCAGCATGAGTAAATTATTCAACTATATAAAATAATGAGATTATGAAGAGTTTATTGTATTTATTTATTATTTTTTCCCTCAAAACAAGACTATAGGAAGATGCTAATCATATCAATTGTGAATTGAGGATTACAAAAACAACCTTACAAAAAGTCATTACGCCAAAGTCTCCCTCAAATTCACCTTTTGAAATGTTCACCACCAACTATATACATTCTTTTGTATGAATTGGTAGGAATAAACTAAGAATCGAATTTGGAATATCATCTAACAATTTGAAAAAAAATGCATGCACCATCTATAATATTTATAGAGGGTGAGAAATTCTTTTTTTAGGTAGCTACCTTTAACCTCTGGCCTCTTAGGTCTCATTTTGTTCATGGGAAAGGAGATTTGGGGATGGGAAATCAATTGCGTTCCCATGTTTAGTAAGTCCAGGCATGGGAAATGGTCACTTGACACATGAGAAAGTAAAGGGGGAAGTGAATCTTCCATTTCCCATCATCAGGGAAATGACATGGGAAGTGATTTCCCCTCAAATCTGTTCCGTGAATCAAACAGGGCCTTTGTTCTTAAACCTTGGGGATTTATACCGATATTACTAAATCAGGGTGTTCATATCCTCATGATCAATGACAATATACTTCATTGTATAACTGTAAGGTTAATAAAGTTTCCCAACTGATATTTTAAGATATTCAAGGTATTTTGAACTTGTGTTTTTTAAAAGAATCCATTAGTAGCCCGACTCTAGCTTGTTGTGTGCTCAAAGTAACACCATTTGTGAGCCTCTGTGTTTTATTCTTGTGAAGTGGAGTGCTTCAGAGTAGTTATGAAACTGTTGTCTGAAATGGAGGTGGGGGAAGACGAGATTGATGCTATGTCTATATGTTTTTGAAGACAGCCTTGACTTGAAGGAGAGGCATGAAAACAAGATCACACTAGTGGGCCTACTCATTGCAAACCAGGAGCCACCTCAGTCTGTGGTCAAGGAGATCCTCAAAGTAGCTGGGAATAATATGGGAGAAGTGTAGGTCTCAAAAGCCAAGCCCAATGTTTATGCCATCACGGTGGGTCAGGAAGATGTTGCCCACCGGCTTCTGGATGGTAGCCCCTGGATTGTAAAAGGATACACCCTTATGGCTAAGCCTTGGCCATTGTACTGCTCTCTAGACGACATTGAAGCAAACAATGGTGTTCTGGGTCCAGGCACACGGTAAACCCCGCAACCTTTGTACCCGGAAAAATGCTCGGACTCTCAGAGGTAGAATTGGCTCTGTTTTAGAAGTAGAGGACTCTGCGGAGACTGGTTTAGGGGTTTCATGCATTCAAAGTTGATATGGATGCATCCAGACCACTTCAACCAGGGTTTACCACTCCGTGCCCAATGAGAGAAAAATGCCTAATTCGACTTAAATACGAAGGATTGCGCAACTTCTGTTTTCGATGTGGCCGCTTGGGTCACACAAGGGGATGCAGCTACCCTATTAACCAGCACCTTGAGTTGGAAAACCTAAAATACAACGATGAGATGCGAACCCCTCCGATGTCAAAATCCTCCACCCTTCTATTTCATGTGAGAAAGACACCTCCTAAGCCGACAGAGGTGTTCAACAGGAGACATTGGAGATTCAATCTCGAGAATGAAACCGGTGAATTGTACGGCTTTCCCAATGATCGGAATCCAGTGAACAAAAGGTGGATGAAAGGGTCAGCGGGTCAACAAATGGGACAACATGCATTAACCATTCGCATAATTCTGCTCTGTCTCAAAATGCTTTTTCTCAGTCTGATACAATTTAGGAGGGGAGTCTGATTCCTAGGACTGACATCTTTGCTCTCATGAACATCAAGCTTGTTATCCCTAATTACTCTAGGATGTGTGATCCCAACAACAATGAGACCATTTTTAAAATGGATGTCTAACCGTTGCCATAAGTGGGCTTTCTCTGGAGAAGAATTGGCGTGATCCTGATAATTTGCCTCATTTGTCCCTTACAAATCTTTCTTTGGCCCAAATCGGGAGTGGCTTCACTGGGATGGAGATGGGTGCTGAGAGGCCAATGTATCCAATATGCCCACTATTACAGAAATTGTTGAGCATAAGGCTACAAAGCCACAAGAAGTGGGCTAAAAAACCCAAAATGAAAAAAGAAATGCTGAAGCTAATGAAGTCTGCTATGTTAGTCCAAACCCAACAAAAATAGCTAAGGTCTCTTTAAGCCAAAACGTCAGGTGCTCTATGAAATTGTCAAACAGAGGAGGACGAAATCAGAAATCTAGAGGTAGAGGTGGAAGATCCGATGTGACAGTAAGACAAGTGCTGTCAATTTAAGTAAGGAGCAACAATCTGCTAGTGGCGATGGTAAGCTATCTGATGTCATCATCAATCCTACCAACGAACTACAAGATGCGGAAGACAAGCTTAAAGCAATGGGTAAGGAGGGCTTCTCACAACTCCAGGGTTGTGGTGGTTGGCCTCAAATAGCCGCACGAAATCCATGAATTTGATCTCCTAGAATTGCCAAGGTTTGGGGAACACCTTGACAATTCTCTATTTGAAGGAGCGAATACGTTCCAAAAATCCCTATGTGGTGTTCATAATGGAAAGGAAGCAAAATCACCACAGGGTCCAAGTGCTTCGTCATGCTTGTGGTTTTCATAATGAGTTTTCGGTGGACTCAATAGGTCAAACGAGAGGTATTTGTGTTTGGTGGAAACACAATGTTGAGATACGAATTATTGGGTCAACCACAAACTGAATAAATAGTATTGTGTTGATCAAGAATGAGAACATCCAGTGTAGATGTACATGGATGTATGGTACCCCATATATGAGAGATAAAGCTGAGATTTAGGGTAATTTAGAGAATTTCAATTGGAATAATGGTAACCCATGGATAGTTGTGGGTGACTTAAATGAAATGATTTGGCAATCAAAAAAGAAGGGAGGTGCCGTGTTTAATTTAAGGAGAATATGATTCCTAATAGAGTTCTTGGAATCAAACCAGTTGATCGATCTAAGGTTCATAAGTAACAACTTTACTTGGGAGAGAAATTGTGGTAATGTGGGTGTGGTTAAGGAATGACTGGATCGAGGTGTAGTGAATACCGATTGGTTCTTTGAAATGGCCTAACACCTTTGTTCACCTTTTGATGAGAATCAGTTTTGACCATAGCCCAATTTTTGTGGAGTGCAACCCATTGCATTCCGAAGGAAACAAGTTATTTAGATTCGAAGCGTCTTAGGCTGGTGAAAGTAGCTGCGAAGAGTTTGTGAAAAACTGCTGGCAGAATCATAATCCTTTTATGATTCGCTAATAGATCCAAAAACTAAACAAGTGTAGGTCAAGTTTGAAACTTTGGAGCAAAATCTGATTCCCAAATGCAAAAAGGCAAATTTCTGTTCTATATGAGGAACTTTTTGATTTGCAAAAAGATTCATCATCTCCTTCTTCTGTCATTCGTTAGAGGGAAATCAAATCCAAATTAGAAGATTTCTGGAGTCAGGAGGAAATGTACTGGAAACAAAGGTCAAGAGTCAACTCGTTACAAGCAGGAGATGAGAATACTCGCTTCTTTCATTTGTCCACCATTTAGTGTAGGCAGAGGAACAAAATCCACAGAATAAAAGATACAACAAGCGGTTGACCAACTGGGTCTCATGAAGGCCCATGGACCTCACGGCTTCCCTGGAGTCTTTTATCAGAAATTTTGGCCTATTGTGAAGGATATTGTTAGCGGCGTAGCCTCTGGTTTTCTTGGTGGGGTTGAGCAAGTGAAGCTCATAAACCGAACTCATATTGCTCTTATATCTAAAGTTGCTGATCCTGAATCTCTGGACCAATTTCGCCCGATCAGCCTCTGTAATAAGCATGCAAAATTCTGGCTAAGTTACTAGCCAATAGGCTCATATTGCTCCTTCCTGATTTGATTAGCCCAAACCCAAATGCTTTTGTCAAGGAGCGAATAATTCAGGACAATCTTATCATAGCCCATGAATCATTTCAACACTTGAAACTTAAAAAGAAAGATGGAAAACACGAGTTTGGTTTAAAAGTGGCTATGAACAAAGCTTTCGATCGTGTCGAGTGGGACTTTTTGGAGGCCCCCCTTCTGAAATTGGGTTTCAGAGCTCACTGGGTCAGACTCATTATGGCGTATGGCACTTCTGTTTCCTTCTCAGTGCTCATTAATGGTAAACCTGGTCCTTCTTTCTCTCCCTCACATGTGCTCAGGCAGGGAGACTCGCTTTCTCCTTACCTTTTTCGATTAATGTGTGATGTATTATCTAATAATCTTACAAAGTGTGTGTTGGCGAGGTAGATCAAAGTCATAAGTTGTCGTAGCGTAGCCTTGTTCTTTCTCATTTGCTGTTTGCAAACGACTCTCTGTTCTTCCTTAAGGTCAAGGAGGTGAACTACAAAAGATTTATGCACATGCTGAAGCGTTACTGTAAGGCCATCGGGCAACTAGTAAATCACCAAAAATCTAGTTTGTTCTTCAGCAGGAACACTCCCGTTGATGTGTGTGCTAGAAACAGTTCTATCTTAGAAGTTGAATGCACTGACAACCCTGGGAATTACCTAGGGATGCCCACGGTGTGGGGTAGGTCTAAAGAGGTTGTCATGAACTATGTGAAGGAAAGTGTCAAGAAGAAGATTTTGGAGTGAAAACAGAGTACTCTTTCTTTGGCTGGAAAGGAGATCCTCATTAAGGTAGTTGCTACTGCTGTGCCTACTTACCCCATGCATTGTTTTAAATTTACTATAAGTCTTTGCAATGAAATTAATAGTGAAATTGCCAAATTTTGGTGGGGAAATTAGGAGTTGGAGAAAAAGATCCATTGGAAGTCTTGGGCTACTTTGCGCCTTCCCAAATCTGAAGAAGGCCTTGGCTTTCGTGATTTAAATTCCTTCAATCTAGCCTTTCTTGGGAAACAAGCGTGGAGGTTACTTTGTGACCCGAATGCTTATTGGGCGAGATTGATAAAGGCAAGGTATTTCCCGATTGCGACTTTATAAAGGCTATGCCAGGCAATAGACCATCCTACAGTTGGGTAATTCTAGTCTTCTTGTGCCTACGACAGGTGTACCTGTGTTCGCCCCACAACTGGTCTCTAAGATCATGTTTAGACAGAGTAAAACATGGAACACTCAAGCCATTGCTCCTTTTGTGGACTATGAGACACTAAATCTTATTCGTGAAGTGCCTATGGGCAACACCATCAAAGATGATCGAATTGTCTGGCCTATGAACAGTTCTGGTTTGTATTCTGTTAGATTTGGCTACCATAAAATTGTGGTCTCTGTCTCTTCAATTGTTTGGAATAATCATTGGTTCCATCTTGTCCAAAATGGCTTTTGGAATGGAATTTGGAGGGCTACCACTCTGCCCAAAATCAAACTTTTTCTCTGGCGAATGATGGGGAGGATCTTGCCAACTAGACTCAACCTTTTCAAGAAACAAATTATCGACTCTCTCATATGCCCCATTTGCAATCAATTTGAGGAATTTGAGGAACATTCTATTCACCTTTTTCCTTGGACACATGTGTTTTGGTTTGGTTTTCCTTTGAATTATCATGTGAACTCTCAAAGCCTTACAACGGTTGATCGATGGTTTAATGGTCTATTAACTTCTTTGGAGTCCTCAAAGAATGATTGAGATTGGATGATCTCCTTAGCTAGCTTTATTGTATGGGAATTTTGGAAAGCAAGATGTAAATTTATCTTTGAAATATCGATTCTTGATCTTAGATGAGTGATTGAATCTGCCATACTAGAATTTAAGGGGTAAAAAGTAGGGATGCTATTCCCAAGGATTTGGATGGCAACAACCATTCCATTATTAGTTTTTGAGTGCCTTCTGCGCTTGGAGTCATAAAAATTAATTTTGATGCTGCTTGGATCAATCATAGGGCTGGTCTGGGAGTTATAATGCGTAATGAGATGAATGTTTTTTATTATGGTTTCACTTGCAGTCATAGAAGTAACAGTGCTTTGGTAGCTGAAATTGAAGCGGCTATTGTGGCTTTGTCATGCGCGGAACAAAGTGGATATACTAGAATTACTATGGAATCTGATTCTAAAGTGCTTATTGACACTATCAATGGTAAATCTTGTGTCAAGGCTTGGACTATTCTTTCTTTACTGGATGAAATCAGGCTGCTTTGCTCTAGCTTCATAGCCGTAGAGTAGGGTTGGATCCTCAGAGGGGAAAATAACCCATCTCCGTCCCTGGTGCAGGTGATGATGTATGACGAGCTTCCATGCCCCCTTAATTCTATTGTCTTTCTAACTTTTTGGTACATGGGGAAGACTTGTTCTTTAGAATCTAAGACTTTAGCTCTCTTTTCCTAAATTTCTTCTCCTGTCTTGCTTTTGTATATGGCTCCCCTTTGCTTTAATGAAAGCCATTTCGACCAAAAAAAAAAAAAGAGTAGCTAAAGTCGTTTAAGATTAATTGATGAGTACCAAATCTACAGTTCGGGCGTTGGCTTTGTGGTGTTAGTTAATTGGATATCCAACCATAAAAATAGACAGTTTGAATCGTAATAATATATCGAAAAATGAGACTCAACATCGTGACAATCAAGTTCTTTTTTGGTATGATAACATTGTGACAATCAAGTTTAAGTCTTCATATTCAGCCTAATTTGATTGTCTCCAATGAACAATCAAGTTTTTTTTGTCTGATAACATTGTGACAATCAAGTTTAAGTCTTCATATTTAGTCCTAATTTGATTTTCTCCAATGAACACACACAATATGTATTCTTATGCCTTTTTTAGGGGTAAGAAATTGGTATCTAACTCAATGTAACTCAATTATGTTTTAGTTATGGGTTTTGGATGGCTTTATGTCTGAAGTGGGCTTATGCTTAGATCAGACTTTATGTATGGTTGGCTTTCTGCCTTTTTGTGTTGATTTTGTTAGACTCACTATGTGTGAATAGAGGAACTGGATCATGTATTTTTTTGGACTTCATCGAAAAAGAACTATGCCTAAATTTCTCTAATATGATTTATTGTGCTCATTTTTTTGTGTAACTACCCCATTGTAATCTTTATTATTTCGAGTTTAGCTCAAAATTCAAAATTAAGCTCGGATTGAGCACACATTTGTCTAATATTTGATTTTGGGTAATTTTCGCTTTACTACGATAAAGTTTACTGACTTTTAGAGTTCGATGCATCAAATTCTTTTGGTCTCATTCTTTCTGTTAACAAGTTTGTTAATTGCTGACGTGGCAACAAATGTGCCATGTAGACTCACTCATATGATTCCACATGTTCCGCATATATTATTAAATAAATAAATAAACATTAATTTATTAATTAATTAAATAAAAAAACTTAAAATGAAAAAAAAAAAAATCTCTCTCTCTCTCTCTCTCTCTCTCTCTCTCTCTCTCACTCTTTCTTAGCCCTCTCTCTCCTTCTCTCCTTGCTCTCTTCCTCCTTCCCCTTGCCCCCATCTCTACCTAGAACCCCAGCCAACCTTGAGGGTTCACAGACCCATATGATCCACCCCACCTTACCAACTCAACCTCACAGACCCCACTTACTCGACCCAACCCTCAATCCCCTCTTTCCTGACCTGCTCCCTCCCTCTCTCCCTCTCTTCCTCTCTCTCACCCTCTGTTTTTCTCTCTACCCAGAACACCTCCAAGCTCAACGCCACCATTCAACTACCCTTATCCCCACCCGAGATCCACCCCCAGCCCCACCTGAGACCCATCCAGATCCTCTCTCTCTCTCTCTCTCTCTCTTTGCAAATTCAAAAATTGAAAAAGAAAATAAATTTCAAACACTTTGCAGGTGGGTTCTAGGTTTTGCAGGTTTGGGGGGTCGGGTTGAGCTGTGGGCTGGGTTGGTCTCTGGGTTCTAAGGGGGTGGGAGTGGGAGGAGGAGGAGGAGGGGTGGGGGGAGGAGTTGTGGGAGGAGAGAGAGAGAGAGAGAGAGAGAGAGAGAGAGAGAGAGAGAGATTTATTTTAAAGTTTTTTTTTAAAATTAATTAATTAATTAATTAATATTTATTTATTTAATAATATATATATGGACCACGTGGCATCATATGAGTGAGTCTACGTGGCACATTTGTATATGAAAGAGGTAAGAAAATCAACTTTGTGTATGCGACTGAGATGAAAAAAATTTGATGTATCTAACTTTAAAAGTCGTTAAACTTTACCGTAATAAAGTGAAAATTACCCTTGATTTTGTTAGAAGCTAAGCAAATTTATGTTTTAATATGCACTCCATCCTACTAGAGCTTGATCTTCACTGAGCTTTGTTACACCCGTCACTAACGACGTCGTTTTGATTTGGATGAAGCAGCTTGTTTTTTAATCCGGATCCTGGCAACTAGTTAACCCATCCCACCTACCGAAAATCACAACGGTATGGAACGTTTCCTCTTTGACCGTTGGATGCAAAATCTTTCCAAGCAACGGCCATGATCATCCCCCGCTTCACCACGTGTAAACTTCTGATTGGCATGTGAGAAACCCTCCATAACCAGCATGGCATCTCATCTGCCTTATCAAATCCTCTGCGACAGTCTCCAAGCTCGAGGACAATGGTAGCCATTGCCTGTTGTTTCAGTGGTCTCCCCACGCCATCAATAAGACCTCAAGGACTCGTTGGGCATTTCCCAAATCTTCATTGCCCCTCTCTCAAGTTTGCCCATTTGAGAACTAACTTCAGTACACCCATGGCCACAACCCCTTTCCAAGTCTCTGCATCATCATCGTCATCCACCATTGGTCTAATCTCACTCTATTTTTCCCATTTCTCACTCAAATTCTTTTAAAGCTTGTATTTTTTTTATTTGGGTTTGTTTAATTTTTGGAAATTTGTTGATGGGTTGGTGGGTGAAGGTGCACCAGATGAAGAAAAGGAGGCAGCCTCTTCTGTGAGGGTGGGAGCCAATGACCTGCTGATTGTGGGGCCAGGAGTTCTCGGGCGCTTAGTGGCACAAAAATGGCGGGAGGTATTTTTCGTATCTTGGTCTCTATGTGATTATTTCAGGGATACAGTGTTAAGATTGTGTTTAGTTTAGTAATTAGTGGTTAAAGTAATTAATGTTTGTAGGAGCATCCTGGGTGTGAAATACATGGGCAAACAATGACAGTTGATCACCATGAGGAGTTGAGTAAGGTGGGTATTAATCCATGTTTGAAGGGGACCAAAACCACCCACAAGTTTCCTTATGTAATCTTTTGTGCTCCACCATCAAGAACCTCGGATTATCCTGGTGATGTTAGGTGAGTGCATGGAAATTGAATACATGCTTGAAAGTGATAATTGCATAGTGAGTGTTTCATGTTTGTTGATTTTTAGCAAGTACTATCTATGTTGTGGTAGAATCAATTTGTAATTTTGGCAATGACTTATTTAATTTAACTGTAGAAGATTCATGGGTTGGGCTTTTTTGAATAAGCAGACTGGCTGCATTGAACTGGAATGGTGAAGGTTCTTTTTTATTTACTTCAAGCTCTGCACCATATGACTGCAACGACAATGGTCCATGTGATGAGGTAGACACTTATTTCTGCTAGTGGTACCAACTCTTTACTTTTTTTTTCTTCTTATATTGACTCAGACAGGTTTTCTTGTCCATGTATTATGTGGGTTTTGTCTTTTGAATTAATGCTGTTGCTGCCAAGTTGCTTTATTGATGATGTTCTGAATAATCCTCTGCCTCTTTCCTTCTGTAAACTTGTTGGCTTTTGAAAATGTGTTGGACTTAGAGTGTTTTGTTTGTCATAGTGTTCATATTCTTCTTTGCAGGACACTCCAGTAGTACAGCCCGTAGGTATTAGATTAAGCACTCAAACAATAGAACATAGAAGAATATAAGAGATCGAGGAGACGAAAATATAGATCGAAGGGATGAAAGAAAGGACCGAAATCAGAGAACCGAGAAGGAAGGACAGAAATCACATAGTTTTAAGAGAAGGTTTACTCAATATCCAAATCTGAATTTTAAAGAACTACATGGGGTTATTTATAGCAAACTAAAACCTAGACATAATAGGATAAAAATCCCTTGCTTAAACAGAAATCCCAACCCAAATAAAATAGGAAACTTAAAACTAGAAATCTGGAAAAGTAGAAATCCACTAGAATTTGGGAAACTAGAGAATCTAGGAAACTAACAAATATATTAGGAAACTAATAAATTGAGGTCCTACGCGTTCTGCATCAGTTTTGTTTGTCATAGTGTTCCTATTCTTCTTTGCAGGACACTCCAGCAGTGCCAATAGGGAGGAGCCCCAGGACTGATGTCCTTCTTAAAGCAGAAAAAGTAGTGCTGGAGTTTGGGGGTGTTGTTCTCAGATTGGCGGGGCTTTACATATCCTTTATGAAAGTCGAACTCCGAAAGATTATTTGTGCAGTAGAGGAAAGCTTTCACAGGTTTGGGTGCATCTTAGTATTTTTCATATTTGAAAGTGACCTTAACTATGCCTACAAATCAGATAGAGGTGCACATGTTTATTGGTTACACAAGGGGATCGTAGAAACTCGTCCAGATCACATCCTGAATCTTATACATTATGAGGTGACTGAATCATCCTACTGTACTCGTGTCTATGATAAATTATTCAATATAGTTCTACTAATATCCATTCCTTTCTTTCATTATATTTAGAATCTGTTTTTCTTTTTGGTTTGAGTATAACGCTTTTAAATATTTGTTTCTGTATTATCATTCTCAGCAACATATTTCTTGTTTCATTGCATTGTCAGGATGCGGCTTCCCTCTCTGTTGCAATCTTGAAGAAGAGATTACATAACAGGATCCTCTTGGGTTGTGACAATCATCCATTGTCCAGGTCCTAATCTTAAAGATGCATGACGGCCTTCAACATTGTTGAGTTGTGTTGACTTTATTGTATGGTCAACTGGGCAGCAGTTGCATGTTTTGTGTGTGTGTGTAGCGATGCGATTGATTCATGTTGGTTTAATTTCAAACGATGCACCCAAAGTTTTTAAAAGGGTTGGGGAAACCCGGCCTCAACCCATCTTCCACTCATCGTACCGTCATGTTTTTCAAAAAGTTTTATCCGCTTTGTTGATTTGACAGTTGGATTTAATGCTACTCATGCTTAATATCAAATTTCAAGTGAATCAAATGCCTCTTAACCATTCCATCAATATTGTATTAAAATTAGTATTTTTTGTGTATAAATTGAACCCTTTTTTCATTGCGTGTTTGTCTTATATTGAATCTATTTGAAGTTGTTTTACATTATGTGTTTGATTAAATGCTAAAGCTAATGGTTGGATCAGCCTAAAACTGGCAAGTTAACCTGATGTCAGCTCAATTTGTCATACATGTGCATGCAACGTGCACTTGCGGGCACACACACACTGCTAGATGGAAAGAGATACCCAGATTCTTATTATCATTTTGTTGTTTACTTTTGATCCTTAATTATACAAGTGAACTAGTGACATGAGCGTCTTTTGCCCTGCTAATATCTTTACAGGCAAGAAGTAATGGACTTGGTTACTAAAAGTGGGAAATTTTCAGGAGTGTTTGAGGGTTTTACAGGTAAGCTTCTTGCTAGTATTCCATATTTATATTAAAGGGGGGATCGATTTTCTTTTCAGTGTGTGAGAACATTTTGAATTTCCCTTATTCTTGTTTTGATATCTAAGAAAGAAATGTAAACATAATTTAATTGGGAACGTTAAAATGGAGAGAATAAAAATTAGTTATAAGAGAAAATAAGGCTCCAAAGTTCATTCTCACTCTTTCTAATGTTTCTCTCTATGTTGAAATCATTGAAACGTGGAAAATTGATAAAATTATCTCCATCTCTCTTTACTTCTCACCAGTTTTCCTCCATCCAAACACTGTATATATGGTGAAATTTAACTATATCATTAGCATGATGCCTTAGTGTGCTTCTTGTCGAGACTCGAGAAATGTTGAAAATTTAGCAAATTATTCCGGTTTTGAAACTCACCTCAGACTATTTGATGCTGTTTATGCAGGAACTACTGATCCTTTGGGCAAGAGATTAAACAACTCAAAAACTCGTGAAGAAATAGGGTGGGAACCAAAATACCCCAGTTTCTCTCAATTCCTTGAGAGTATTTGATTTACTACTAGCATCTATCTGCATTGTTGGGATTGGATTTAGTGGTGGGAAGTATTGGTTTAAGTTGACCCAAGTAATGTTTGCCATGGAGCTGCTCAGGGTCTTACATTTGGAAATACTTGCTGCAGTGGGCTCGCATCTGTAGAGAACTGACAATGCTTAACCTCCTCAGTCAGAATTATCTGGCCATTGAAGCTCTGCGGCGATGTCGAACATTAAACTTCATGTATCTGTGTACGGGCAGCTGATATATATAATTGGTCCCAAATTCAATGTTGGACCAGACCATATAAATCTCTCAAATGCATGAACACTTTTGTGAGTAAGTCTTTCTGCTACATAAGATATATTCTACTTGCTTATGTTGCGACCCACAAACTATATTTCTTCTTGATTGATTTACGGTCGATTGCGATTTGACTCAGATTTTTAGTGAGTAAAAGATTGATAATGCAAGTTGATTATGTTAATAAACCTTAAATATTTGTTTAATTATTGCAATTAATGTTACAAGTACTTTGCTGGACAAGCAAGTTTTCTGCTTCTCTTGTTTGATTCAGACACGATCCCTTCTTTACGGTTGACACTCTTTTTCATGTTTTGCTATTCGGTTTAAAAGCTTGTCCCCTGTGATAATTAAACTTTTATCTTTCAACTCACCAATTTCACAATTTGCCTGTTTTTTTCTCAAAAGAATTTTGTTTTAACATACAGAGAGAAGAGAGACAGATGAAGGGGAAAATACACAAAATGAATAAATAGTGAAAAACAATTCACAATGACCTTTACTTCTGAGTTTAATTTCATCTGTTCCTTACTTTCTTCCTTGTTTGTTCTCTCTTGACTCTTTCCTGTTTCCCTCCATCTTTAATTAAAAATTGAAAAATATAAACGCGACAGAAAGGATTCCAACTCTTGCAAAATTTTGGTTGTGAACAGATATGGTACTTTATTTGTTCATACTTTATCCAACTTTTAACTCGTTTAGTTATAACAACTAAGACTCTTTCACATTAGCAAAGGACCCGCTAGTATAGCTTCCTTAGGCAAGGTTTTAGGTTCGAGTTCTAGCATCTGTGTAGTGTGTGTGAGTTTTGTATATTATCTCCCCTCTTAATAGGAAATGTGTTTTTTAAATAAAATTGAAAAGCGTATGTGTAGTGTGTGTGAGTTTTTAATTCCATATGTTCCTTGTCCTTTCTCTCTTGACTCTTTCCTATTTCCCATTATCTTTAATTAAAAATTAAAAATATAAACATGACAGAAAAAATTCCAACTCGTGCAAAATTTTGGATGTGAACAGATATGGTACTCTATTTGTTCATACTTTATCCAACTTTTAACTCCATTTACTTATAACAACTAAAAGTCTTTCACATTAGCAAAGGACAGTAGTTTCGAGCAATTGCTCCCTGGGCAACATTTTGGGTTCAAGTCCTAGAATTCATGTAGTGTGTGTGAATTTTGTATATTATCGCTCCTCTTAATAAAAAAGGTCTTTAAAAAAAAAACTCTTTCACATTAATTAGCATTTAGAATTTGGCAAAATGCCGTCATTATTTGGTGAAATAAATTGTATCTAATTGAAGCAAAAGCTAACATGATTGAGCATAATTTGTTTAATAATGTTCAGATCTTGACTTATTAGGTGAGTAAGAGAGGAATTTTCCCGCACTTCGTCATGTTATCTAGAAACATAGGGTAGGAGATGATGCAATAATTAAACAAAGTGTTATTTCGAGGCAGGTCCAAAATAGAGTTCAAAATACTAAAGACTTCAAGTCAACTTGACTTAATAATTTAGTCTATAACTAGAAGTTGGGGATCCAAGAATTTCCAACCCCTCAAAATCACCCCCTCTCATACTCCATTTGCAAAAAGCTTTCTAGCTTTTGCAACTTTGCCTTGGAAGTGTAAAGCTTCAAGTTTTTGCAACTTTTGCCTCATAGTTCAGAGCTTCAAGCTTGTGCTTTGTAGAGGTGACATATATATCTATATTGCATATGGGGAAGTATTGCTGTTCTGAAGATGATGATAGTGGTATTGGTCTCGCAACAGTTCTGGTGGTGATTGTCCTAGCTCTTGTCATTATGACTGTTTTCTCTCCACCACCGCGGCGTGGCCGGGTTGTTTGCCTGTATCGCTGCTTTTGAGTCTTGACCTCTCAGTATTTTTTTTAATCCTTTTTACTGCATAGAGGTGCTGCTAATAATCATGGTTGGTTTCATAGTTATATTGGTTCAATTTGATGTAAATCATATGTAATATGTGCTTGTGACAAGGTCTTGGAAACATGATCTTTTCCAGTTGTAATAAGACTTGGGAGGCAATTTATAAACTCATAATAAATTAGATATTGTTTTGCTCTCTCTAATTTTATGGTACTTGTTTCTGCTTTCATCTGCAGTCTTCCAAGTTCAATTCCTTATGATCCAGCTGCACAAATCACAATATTTAGCCAAGGGATTTTTCTTTTGGTGGCTTTGCCTCTTTTTTTTTCTTTAAGAGAAATGATTGGGATTTATTATTTTATTATTTAATATCTTTATTTTTTGTGGTAAGAAGTTTGGCCAAGAAGAAATTGCCCCGAGTATGAAACTTCCTTGGTTTTTCTTTGGCCAGAGAATCTTCCTCGATTGACTAACAACAAGACTTAGTCCTCAAAAAGTATTTGTCTTGAAAGTTCTAGTTGACTTCCAAAACTCTGCTTTTGCCTATGTGTGAATCCACAAAAAAGAAAAAAAAAAAAAATGTGTGTGTGAATGCTCAGAATTCCACATGGATTGAGTTGGCAGATAACTTACCCAATTTTACTTTTTCCTTGGTGATGACCCAACTGATTTTTGAAAGAGAAATTTGGAAAATATTGCTCTTTTATTATGCACACCCTAGGAATTGGTCATAAGGATGTAGATATATACACCTTCCAAACCAGAGAAAGAACCTCAATCAGCTGCATAACTTGGTTGGCTTGCACTTTTGCATAAAAAGAGGCTTGGAGTAATGGTCAAAACTTCTACAACTCCAACTTAATTACTTCTACCAACATTGATTAGCATGTTCGACCCAAAATAAAACATTGATTAGCATGTCTTACCAGCTGAAAAATGGTAATCTTTTATAGTCCAAACCTAGAAATTAGCATCTTGATGTGTATATTTATGTATAAAATTATTAACACAAAAATATGAATAGAATGAGCTTAAAATGACACACTCTTACATCTATGCTGTCTCCTCCCCTTGTATAGTTTTGTAGATCAAAATATTTCGGCTTTTTTATTTGGATTTATGCTAACTTAATTTTGAATTTTTATTTTATTTAACAACTATTGTTCATGAGATTTGAATCACCATTTATTTTATTTTATGTTTTTTTTTATTTTTTATTTTTGTGCCAAAATTAGGAGGGAGAAAGGGAAAACTCATATACACAGATACACCAAAAGTCTGGACGAATCCAACTGACATCCTATTGCTATATTTTATGTTTCTGAGTTTTTAGTTTTGGGAAATAATTTCAATTAATGTTTTTTTTTTTTTTGAGAAATAGAAACTGTAGAGTTACACGTCATCATTTATATCCACCTATCGTTTGGATCCTACTCTAAGATAGAGTGTCAGCTCCAAAACGACCATGAATTCCACTGAACTGAAACCACAAGCTCCTCCTCGCTGATCAACTTTCCTGAAATTGAACAAAAGAAGGGAAAAAAAATGTCACTGTGCTTCTCCTCCCTTGTATTCAATCTTCATTCAGCAAAGAACCAAAGCTTCTTAACACGTTTCTCTTCTCAGTTCACCAACCAAGCTAAGGTAAGCTCTGTTCCTTATGGTTCCCCATCTTCTCCTTTAAACTTATCTGAAATTTTCAAGTTTAGCAAAGAAAGAACAAAACCCATTTCAGCTTCAGCGACACCAACTGCTGAAACCACCTCTCCACCTTCATTCAGAGGCAAAAACCCAAAAGATATAAACATTTTGGTAGTGGGTGCAACTGGGTACATTGGAAAATTTGTGGTTAAGGAGTTAGTTAATAGAGAGTTCAATGTTATAGCCGTTGCTAGGGAGAAGAGTGGAATTAGAGGTAAGGTTAATAAGGATGAGACTTTGAATCAGTTGAAAGGAGCCAATGTGTGCTTTTCAGATGTTACCCATTTGGATACTTTGGAGAAATCTTTGGAAAACATGGGTGTTTCAATTGATGTTGTTGTTTCATGCCTTGCTAGCCGTTCTGGTGGTGTAAAGGACTCTTGGAAGATAGACTATGAGGCAACAAAGAATAGTCTTGTTGCCGGTAGGAGACGTGGGGCCTCACATTTTGTATTGCTTTCTGCAATTTGTGTGCAGAAGCCCCTTCTTGAGTTCCAGCGTGCGAAACTGAAATTCGAGTCCGAGTTGATCAGAGAAGCCGAAGAGGACAATGGGTTCACTTATAGTATTGTGAGGCCAACTGCATTCTTTAAGAGCTTGGGTGGCCAGGTTGAGTTGGTGAAAGATGGAAAGCCTTATGTGATGTTTGGGGATGGAAGGTTGTGTGCTTGCAAGCCAATTAGCGAGGCGGATTTGGCTTCGTTTATTTCGGATTGTGTGTTGAGTGAAAACAAAATTAACCAGGTTTTGCCTATTGGCGGACCCGGGAAGGCCTTAACACCATTGGAGCAGGGGGAGTTGCTGTATAGACTTGTGGGGAGGGAACCCAAGTTCTTGAAAGTGCCCATCGAAATAATGGACTTTGCTATCGGGGTTCTTGATTTCCTCGTAAAGATCTTTCCTTCAATGGAAGATACTGCTGAATTTGGGAAGATTGGGAGGTATTATGCAGCTGAGAGTATGTTGGTTTTGGATCCTGAGACTGGAGAATATAATGCTGAGAAAACACCAAGCTATGGTAAAGACACATTGGAAGAATTCTTTGAGACTGTGCTGAGGGAGGGGATGGCTGGACAGGAATTAGGGGAACAGACAATTTTCTAAGAAGTTGGGCTGTGGTAACAAGTTTGTACATTCACTTCCTCAATTGGTTCAACCAGTTTTGTACTTAGTCTGCTTTAAGGTATGCAGTTTCTTATCAGTACACCAACTGTATTCTGTATGAGTGACAAGCAAGTAATTATGATCATTGCTGTAAGATGCTTTACTGATTCTTCAATTACATCATCATAATTCATATCATCAAATTGTTTATTTAAGCCCATAATGTAATCACTTGTTAGATTTTAATGTCTTGCAAGCTGCAACCTGTAATTAGTCAGGTTGGGTACTGGATATACTTTTCATTTATTTTGTTCCTACGGTGCAAAATGCGTATCGATGTGGTGTACTTAATCTTCTTTCTAGGCAAGCTATGAAAAAGAATGAGCTGAAACTTCAAGTAAAGCTCATATACTTCTATATAGGCAGTCTACATTCATGTACTTTTCATTTTGCAACTGAACCTTAGTGGGTTTCCTTCCTGATATACCATATCAAATGCGGTTCATATTTCTTGCTTTTCCTTGTAATGGCTTTCTTTCCACATTAAAGAAGATGGAAATCACATAGCAATTCCTTTGTAATTTTGTGAGGTAGGTTAACATATGAACCAAAACCCAGGAGTAAACAGGTTTGCATTTACAACAGCAACTAATTCTCATTCATTTGCACTTAAAAAAACCCATGACCAGGACATGAGTCCTCACTTACAAATGATTCAAAACAAATCAATACCGTACAAGACTACAAGTAGACGACAGTTAAAATTCAAAACAACCTGCAAATGTGCAGAAATCCAAACACAAACATTCATCCATGAGGTTTACATATCATACCAGACACCTCAGAGACAAGATAGATATACTGTACAAGTAGAAAACATTTACACAATAAACGAACCTATAAAATATACACAACTCCACAAACACTAGGATTCAATATGAAACACACAAGACATACACACACAATATCTGATGGGATGTGGGTAGGATTCTAATATATGTATGGCCATCTGCACAAACTCTATTTGGGAATTTTTCGGTGGAGAGTGAAAGTGGAGAGCCAGACCAGAAGGACAAGCAAAACTGAGGCAAACAATGAGGTAGCCAGAGCGCCTACAACGTGTTTACAGAACTTATCAAAAGTAGAGCACACTTTCAGCCAGTGCGTATGGTCATTGCCCTTGTATCCGATATATGCAACAGCCCCGGCTGTGCCGGTGGCAGAGGCTACCAGACCCAATACCAGCTGCATCATAAGCATTGCACATGCATAGTTTGTCAATCTTGTGTTTACCATAACAAGAATGAAAGGAACAAATTTTAGCTGCTTGGATTACACTACAAACGAGCTTGAAATGTAAGTGCCAGCAAACTATTTGAATTGTTTATGGTGTTGGGACATATAAGAAAACAGATTAGAGCTTACCACATCCAAAAATACAAAATGAAGCAAGAGCTTTGTTGAGAGGATTGGCTTCCAGGTGACTGAAAGGGATAATAGCGTAGTAAGAATGGCGTAGAGGCCTGCAACTGATAGTGCCGCCACAAAGTATCTGAAACAAGAAGATACATCAAACCAAGATAAAAGCTGTTGTGATCTGATATCCTTATTCTATGTGTGAGCAACCTACCCTTGCATATTATTAACTATTGTGGTGGTTTAGGACATTTTTGTTTGTTTGTTTTCTTTGTTAAACATGTCCTTTTCCTTTGTTACATGTTTTCTAGGGGCAAGTCACCTTGTCATCAGCCATCAGAGACATCTCTCTAGTGGGAGATATTGTATATACAACCTCTCCTTCACAATTCAATCCTCATTTGCTGGTGAAATATTTAATTATGGTGAGATATACAAATTGTATACAATATTTTCTCCTTGTGGAAACCACTAATTTAAGAAATTAGATGCCCCAATTTGGTAAGAGGAATATCTTTAATTGTGGGCCCATCCTATTTACTAAGATGATTAGAAAATCCTCTAGTGGGTGAGTGGGTGACATGCAAAGGTTTCTAAGCTTGATGCCAATTAATCCTCCATTTTTTATAAAAAGAGAATCCCACTACTCAAAGAGAAGATTAGATAGATAGATTCCATGTCAAAGGAAGGAAAAGCAAAGATTAGAGTTATTAAAAACTAGAAGATTGCTTAATCTTCAGCAGGTAATCTTTCTGATTCAAATGTAACAGGTGGCTAGTGGTTGGAGATTTACCTACTTTTTTGGTAGGAAATCATCCTAGTCTAAACACAAATACATGTTCCTATATAGCTAGGGGAAAAAACCCAACACAACAAGAAAAATAAAACTGAATTTACTTATTTGATCATTTGTTGTGTCACGATGAGTAATATTACAATAATTTTAAAGTGCTTATGGGTTATAAAGTGTTTTCTGAAGAAGTACCGTGCTTTTTCAGAAAGCATAAAAAAAGTTTGACGTTTTAATTCTAATGAAAGCACCTATAAGCAGAAGTACTTTCTATACAAGCAATCTAACCTAAAATGATTGATACAAATAGATAGATGAAAAGCTGATTTCAAGCATAAAGGGTAAGACTCTTAAGAATTGTAGAGAAAATAGAGAGTCCCATTTCGACTAGAACATGTCTTGGAATTTATAGTGTAATTTTAGTTTTTTTAAAATTAAATTTTTGGAAAGAAGAATAACATGAAAGAGAATTTTGGTTATTCCTTGTCCATCAAGAAATTTCATTTAGGATTCTCATGGAGAGAAATAATTGTTGAGCTTTTGAAAACGGAACTAATTAGAGTGTTCTGTCTGCAAGATGAACAATCAATCATAATATGTGCATGTTTGTGTTGAGCAAGCCCAAGCTGTAACCATGCATCTAAATATATGCTAGCAAAAGCTTAAAAAAACATTTTGGGTGCATGTAAATTACTCACATGAAGGCCGGAGAGTGATTAAACTTGGCCACAGATAGTGTAGGACCTAGGTGAACTGTTTGCTTGCTGATGACAATGACCAACACACTTGAAAGTGATGCTGCAAACACTAAGAATCTGAGAACCACATCAGCTACAAAGAAGTGATCGTGTTTAGGGGGAGGAGGTGTGGACCCGTAGGCCTCCCCTTTTGGTGGTGGCGGGACTTCCTTGGTGGTTTCCAGGTCGGCCGGCTTATCTGTAGATCCCATGGAAGCTGGTATGGGCTCAGTTAAGTTTGGTTAAGCGAAGCAGAAGTCTAAGTGTGGCTGTAGTAGTAAATGGTGGTGGGAAAGGTGCACAATGAGTATGTTATATATATTATGTTTGGTGAACGCTAAATGGTCTAAATACAAATCTAGTTGGAGTTTCCTGCACGCAAGTGAATTTATTTGAAAAGTGTTTAGTTGGTTGAGTATGAAACCTTTGATCATTATCTTATACACCATAGACTTCCTGGTTTTCTTTTTCTCTTCTAAATGTCACCAATAAAAATGAGTAGAGTAGAATATAAGCCAGACGAAGTTGATAGCTTCCTTGTACAAATTCTAGACAATTATAAAACAGAGCAGGATAAATAATTCTGATCATGTAATAAAAGCTGTTTTGTGAATTCAAAAGTTTGGTTGAAATTACTTTAAATATATATTCCCTCCTTTAATTTGTAGTTAAAAGTCACATCAAAATGCAATTTGCGTGTGGCTGTTCAATCTCTAGAACCCTTATCACTAATTTGCTTCTTACCTCTTCTTCTTTTCGGAATACTGATTGCCTCATTCAGTGGCGGTTCCAGGATTCAAAAGCTGATTGGGCAAAACTTACATACTAAACTCCACGGTACGATGAATTTCATTAATAAACATAAAAAGATACATATAGTCGGGGGATATAATAAGCCTTACTCTCAAATATGCACCTCTATCTATAAATAAAAGTTCAACAAATACAAAAGCAAAACTAAAACCAAAAGTAAATGCAATGCAATACAAAACAACACTATTCAAATTCGTTGTTCTCTTGGGATTCCGATTGTGATCCGACATAATAAAAGATAGCCTATGAATAATATGTAGAAAGAATTTTAATCAAACATACCAACAAAAAATCAAACAAATTCTCATAATAACATCTCAACAATACCAAACCAAAAATTATAATTCATCCATAGCTAAACCATAAAAAACTCAATTTTAACAAAATCCCAAATCAAAGCCCTAGAATAATTCAGCCATAAACCTATAATTAAAGATATATAGCAAAGGAGAGAATGAGAATAATACTTGTTGTTGACAAAAGGAGAGGAGAAGATGTTGTTGCCAAGTTGCCCACCCAAGATAATAGAAGATTTAAAAAATAAGGGGGGAGAAACTTGCTGCGGTCGAGTAGCAAAGAGAGAGAGAGAGAATATATGGAACCACCTGGATGGGCAACATATGTGTAGCATATGCTTTTAATTTTTATTATTATTTTGAGATGGACTTATAACACATGTAGGTATTTTTTATTTTGAAAAAATTTGGGCTGGGCAGGCACCCAACCTGCCCCGTGCATAACACCGCCTATGGCCTCATTCCCTGAAAGGAGATTCTCATTCTTCTTTCAAATTACGGTTTGACACATGTACAAAAGTAATTCATAAAAATACAAAAAGAAAAATTTATACACACATACGTGCTGTTATTAACAGGAATATAGAATGTCCTACTTATAAGGGCAAGAGGGGAAGTATCTTCCCTTTTTTTCCTCACCTAGATTGTAGCAGATGACTATATATACATGAAAGCAAATTCTTCTTTTGTTTCTTTTCCCCTTTCTAATCAACCAAGCAGTATACAATAATACAATGGGCTCATTTAAAACAAAAGAGGGTGCAAGAGTCTTTTTCATTTATCAAACGCAAATGATTGGAGAAAAAAATAATATTATGTGTGCAATGCATATCTGTCACGAAAGTGGCCAACCTTCTTTTGCATTTTGTCACCTACCATTCAAATTCAAATGAGTAGCCTCCAAGAAATTAAGCTTTGGCTACTTCGGTTCAATCTTTTCTTTTGCATTGCAGTGCAGACTTTTTTGTCAACAGAAGTTTCAAGAGGTTTCACTAGTCTACAGTAGAGGATAATGAAATGATTATATTAAATTAATTTTCATATACTGGACGTACACGTCGTTGTGAAATATAAACATATAGAGCCTATCCCATTAGTTGGACCCAAATGGGGTGCCTATATATTATTATGACTTACGTAACCATCACTTGGGTCACTTCTGCTATCACTAATTATCTATATCTATAGGGGGCTTCTTCAACTCACCCTAGATGATACCTTGTGAATTTGCCCATCGATGACGACGGTTGGTATCAAAGAACCTATAGTCCCTTTTTATCAGAAAAGATTCTGAGTTCAAATCTCGTGAACAAATTTTTTAGAATTTAAGAAGAAAAACAATAGAAAGCTTCGTGAATTCCAAAATACCAAATATATTTTTATCACAAATAACTCACACTTATATTAGAATATGAGATTACCATACTTCAAGTGGGCAAACAAATTTACATGTAGACATCAAATTCCCAACACACAGCCACATATATTTACAGCAAAAGGATTCTAATTATATGTCTGTGGTGCAGCTGGTGACTGTGGAGGTGGGCCAGCACTAGCCCTAGCATTACGAGAATAGGTCTGTTTGGAGATCCTTTTGTAAAGGGTAATGATGGAGGTCCAGAGAAGCAAGATGAGCAAAATGGAGGCAAATATGGAGACCCCGAAGGAGACTCCAAGATGTCGACAGAAGCTGCTCTAAGCATAGCAGAAATCCGACCAGCTAAAAGCATCGTTGCCCCTTAGCAAGATATATGCAACACTTCCATCAGTGCCTGTGGCTGAGGCTATGATCCCTAATATCAACTGTCACACACACACAACGCGCGTATACGGAAATGTTGCTTTGTCAAACTGTTAATCTGGATTGGTTAAGTTGACCATTGATTGAAAATTATACATAAGGAGTGTGTGTGAGAGAGAAAGCTAACCACATCAAAAAGCGCAAAAAGGACCAAGATTGCTGAGGAAGCTGGAGCTAAGATGACTAAAAACGATGTAAAACGTAGTAATGGTAGCATAAACCCCTGCAACAGATAATGCTGCAACATAGTATCTGCAGGGTTTTATTAGATTCAAATTAGGGTTTTGAAACCAAATTAAACTTATTTGAATGTATATATAATTAACATGATGTTCCAATTCCATACATTTGTATTCAAATTAAACTTATTTGACTTATATATAATTAGCCTCTCTAGAAAATACTTTCTGACTTCGTCCTTGAACAAGTTAATTTAAGTTATAAAATAAATTAATAACAAAATATATCGTTGTCACTATATCAAATCCTCTCACTAAACAAAATCTTGTTTACTATAAAAAAAAGTTCAATTGCTTGAACTTTATGTTTTCCTAGATAAGGATGTAAAATTTGTTGCCTATGAAGTTGACTTTTCCATTCATTTTGGTCAACAACCATTTCTTGCCAGAGAGAAATGGGTTGCTTGTTTGTTTTCTTCGAGCCCAACGTTTGACAGGCTTAAGCATAGAAATAATTTATTATGGGAAAAAAATTATTCAATTGGATTTGCATATCTGGTTCTGATCATACATTTAGGGATTGTGCAGGTGTGAGGTTTTATACAAAAGATCTCGATATTATAAGGAGTGGAGCCATTTATTATATGAGACTTTCTATATTGTTAAGTTTTCGATGTGGAACTCTATGTATTCTTCAACGAACAATTGTTTTATTGCACAATCTTCAAGTATAGAGAGTCAGACAATTATGCAATTTATTTTTAAGTTATATTTTGACCAAAAGGACTGAAAAATAATTTTACTAGCTCTTAATTCAGCGAGTTATAGTCTGTACGAGCTAATATGAATAATTTGTTGACCAAACAAGACAAAATTTTGAACTAAAGAAGAAGAAAACGAAATTTTGATTGGGCCTTGTATTTGGTTTGAGCTGACATTCTATCTGGGCTACCATTTTTGTTAATTTGAATGCCCATTGGGCCTAATGCAAGCTCCTATCTTGCCAAATTAAAAACAAAATTATATTTATAAATAAATAAAAACCAAAACAAAATTTTGTAATAGGTCTCACGGCCTCATAGCAGCGTCCTTTGCCTAGCCAAAAAATAGAATCTGAAAAAAGAAATTGAGAAGAATGTACATAATTAAGGGTAGGTGCATGAAACTCACATGAAGGCGGGTGATTGAGTGAATTTGAAGGAAATGGTTGCATAGTAATTCCCTTTTTCATAGTACCAGTCCTCAGATTTCTTGCTAGTTAACATGAACACAACACCAACCACTGATGCCTCTAAGAAAAGAAAAATAGAGAGTCTGAGGCATTTGATTTTGTTGGTTGATTGAGCAAAATGGTGGCTTGTAATGCTGCTCCATGGGTTGTTATCTTCATCAGAATTGGAAGAGCAAGCAAACGGGTTGTCGCCGATTCCATCATAGAAAATTCCACCGAACTCATCTTCACTACCAACCTGTGGCTGGTCCTTTGTTTCTTCTCCGTCAGTACTCTCATCCTCCAAGAAGTTTGAATTCTTCTGAACCAACTCTCTGAATATTGATGATTGAAGGACAAGGTAATCAGAGGCAAAAAGATTTGTGTGTGAGAAAGAGTCCTCTGTTGGGATGTAGCTGTTGCCCATGAATGGCATATTCTGAGGCTCTGCGACTGACTTTGATTCTTAAGTGGCTATTGGATCGTCTGCTCTTGGCTTTAGCCACCTTATGTAAGAACTCAAGTCAAAGTTAGTCACAGCATTGATACCTCTCTACTCAATTGCTGCAATGTCATAGGCACGAGCTGCTTCCTCTTGAGTGCCTGAAATGAGATTAAAAAGACACATTGCTCGGTAAGTGCAAATTTTCTTCATTATAGTTTTCCACTCTCTTTTACGACAGTTTATATTGCAGCTAGTTTTTGAATATGTTACATAATGTTATAATCAGTGATGGAGATAGGAGATCAGAGATAACTTACTGTAAGTGCCAAGGTAGAGGTACTTGTTTCCAAAAACTCTTCCTATTCTAGCTTCCCATCTACCATAACAATGGTAGTGTGTAAAGGTGGATATATGCTAAATTTACACTTATTGCGCCCGGAAGTTAAGTATAGCCGTGCGGCCATACTATTTTTTAAAATATTAAAAAATGGCTTAGCGCTTGGGCACCCACGTGTCAAAACATTATAGCCGCACGGCTACACTATTTATTAAAAGAACAATTTAAAATAACGAGCCCCGTAAAGCCGCGCGGCTATACGCTTTAAATACATTATATTTTAGAAGGTTTAGCCGCGCGGCTATATTATTTAAATTTAAAAAAAAAAATCTAGTATAGCCGATCGGCTATACTCATTACTAAAAAAAAACAGAGCAGTCGCACAGCGTTAGGCGCCCACGTGTATACTTTTAAAAAAACAATTTAAAAAAACTGAGTATAGCCGTGCGGCTAAACTATTTTTAAAAAAGGGGCCTCAGGGATTAGGCGCCACGTGTCAAAAATAACTATAGCCGCCGGCTATACTTTTGTTTATTAAAAAATTGTAGTATAGCCGCACGGCTATACAATTTAAATACATTATATTTAAAAAACCTATACTATTTAATAAAAAAAAGAAAAGAAAAAAGAACCCTCCTAGTTGCATTAGTTTGTACTTTATAGATATTAATTTTCTAGTTTCTACAAATCTAATGTAGATATTAATCGGCTACTATATAACATTTTGATATAATTTTTATAATATATTATTCTTATTCAACAATATATGAGAATTATTTGTATAATACGTGAATTTTGTGTGTCTCATTGAAAATTTTGTAAAAATTATGTTTATTAAGCATTAGAAATACGTATGTACATACGACTAACAACATAGCATCTGGCAAATCTAATCAGCCGTATTTACAAATAATGGAAATCTTATATTGCATTAGAGTCTGGCTCCTAATGAAAATTATGACTTCTTAATTATCATTGGCTCAAATTCAGCCATATTTTTATATAGTCACATATCACATATAAACCCATTTGGCAGCTGATACGGGATCAGCTTAACTTTTGTCCATTTATTCAATTTCATAATCTCTGGAATTTTCGTTTGATGAATAACTCATTGCAGAGAAGATATACAAAACACTCTTTGAGAGATGCAAATTACAATGGTACCCTTTATTTACGCAACACGTACGGCATCGCCATAATGTGCAGTTACATGCAGAGGTGAGATTCACAATACAAAAATTACAGGAAAAAAATTTCAACTATGCCTCTGCCTGTGTTAATTGTGGTGGTGGGCTCTGCTTTGAGATTCTTTTGTACAAAGAAAAGAGGGAGGTCCAGAGAAGAAAGATGAGCAAAATGGTGGCAAATATGGAGATGCCGACGGAGAATCCTAGATGGTTGCAGAAGGTGTTGTAAACGTTGCAGAACTCCGACCAGCTGAAGTTATCGTTTCCCATTTGTAAGGTATATACAACAAAGCCAATGCTGCCCGTGGCCGAGGCTACCAGCCCCAGTGTCAACTGTCACATTATAATTTCAAACAGATTAGTTTAATTTTGTGTTTACTTAAGAAAAAAAAAATGTAACACATGGAGAAAGAGAGAGCTAACATATAGTGCAAATCTAGCTAGGTTCACTTTGGAGAGAGAGAGAGAGAGAGAGAGAGCTAACCACATCAAAAACCGCAAAGAGGAGCAACATTGTTGGGGAAGCTGGAGCTAAGCAGATGACTAAACAAGATGATAACTTAATAATGATGTTATAAAGGCCAGCCACTGAGAATACCACCACAAAGTATCTGCACATATGCAATCATTCTTAAAAAAAAATAACAAGTTTTAAAACAATTAGTGACGATTTCATTGGATTGGCAACAACAGCTCCCTTAGAGCAGTTCTAGCAAAGAAGGCAAGGGGCGGGCTGGGGGGGGGGGGGCGGTGGGGTTTGAGCCCAAATCACATTTCCAGCAGAGAAGGCTGGCTCAGGTAGTAGGTGGACCCCAGCAGACTGGGCTGGCCCGAGGGAGAGTTCAGCCTGAGTTCAAGCCCGGGTTTGCTGACGTCAGCAATGATGTCAGCAACAAAAAAAATCTATAAAAAAATAAAATAAAATTCAGATTTAAAAAATAAAAATAAATACTTGGTCATATTTTTCACTTCCCACACCAAAACTCTATACAAATTTATCTCCTCATATCTCATGTGAATAGTTGTTGCCATGGCAATTGGTGGAAACACCACAACCTTTTGCAAGGGCAGCCACTATTCATGTGAATAGTAGCTGCCCTAGCCCCCCCTTTCCATGGCAAAGGGCAAATTGCTGGAAGTGCTCTTAGCAAAAACATATTTTGCAAATCAAATTATTCTTAAGAAGCATTGAAAACAAAGGAAACATTTGACTAATAATGGTTGAGTTTGAGAGTGCTTTCTAATAAAAGTGTTTTCTAAAGCGCAAAGGAAGACTTTGTAATTCATCTTGCACTCAATGGTTCGTGTTGTCTATTGTAAACAAATGTTAATGATAAGAAACTATTAGGAAATACGTTTGCATAATATCAATGTTAATGATAAGAAACTGTTAATTAGGATTTACTTTCCTAGTAGGTTTCCTAGATTGGAGGACTTGTTTCCTTGTACACTAAGACACTCTTATATAAATCTTTTGTACCTATCAATTAAAATTATTCTCTTCCAATATCAAATTCACATGGTATCAAAGCAGGACATTAAACCCTAGCTCTTCATACTTCTTTTCCTGCCGCACTTTACCTTCTCGTGCCGTAGATCTTTCGCCGCCGGAAACCATGGGTGATTCCTCTGGCACATTCAAGGTTGAACCTTCAAGCCCTTACTACATCAATAATTCAAATCATCCAGGTTTGGTAATTGTACCAAAGCCCTTGAATGGAGATAATTATGCGACGTGGCCCAGATTCATGACTATTTCATTGAACGCAAAGAATAAATTGGGTTTCGTTGATGGAACTCTCAAAAAGCCGTCATCGGAATCCAATCCTGATGAACACGTGGTATAACGACATGGTTTTCCCTTGGATTGTCAACACGCTTGATCCCGAAATCAGCGATAGTGTCATATATTGCACCACAGCCTGCGAAATTTGGGAGGATCTCCGTGAACGATTCTCTCAAAGCAACGCTCCTCGTATCGTCCAACTTCAAAGGGAGACTTCGTATTTGACACAAGACCAATTGTCAATTACTTCCTATTACACCAAGTGAAAGGTCTTTAGGATGAACTTGCTTCCTACACAGATTCTTCTACCTGTACCTGTGCAGCCCACGGTGATTGCAACAAACTCATGCAATTCCTTATGGGATTGAATGAGTCTTATAGTGTTGTTCGTGGCCAAATTCTATTGATGAATCATTTGCCGTTTGTTCGGCAAGCATACGCCTCTATCAGCCAAGAAGAAAAGCAACGCATGATTGGAGCCTCACGAGCCGCTGCGGGAACCTCTGATACTGCTGCCATGGCTGTTGGAACTGGACGCCCTAATCAAAATCGATCCACCAACCGCGAGGATCGTCGCACTGACCGGTTAGACCAAAACCGTTCCCAGACCTCCAACCATGATGACCGCCGTGCTGGATCTTCAAGAAACCGACCCCATTGCACCCATTGTGATGACGATGGTCATCACATTGATACTTGCTGGAAGCTTCATGGGTATCCAGAAGGTCATCCACGCCACAAACCTAAGAAAAATCATGGTGGTCCATCTTCCAATCATGTTTCGGAAGGCCCAACCAAGGATGAGATGCAGTCCATTATGTATGGCCTTTCAAACCTTCAAATTCAGCAAATGTTGGCTATCATGCATGACAAACCAACGCTTGACAAGAAATCCCAAGTCAATGTCGTTGCCACCAATAAAGGTTTGTCAAAATTAAAATTTCAGAGATGGATTATCGACAGTGGTGCGACTGACCACATTGTTTCTTCTCCAAAATTGTTAGTTCATCGTAATATTGATCATTCTATGCAACCGGTTCACATGCCTAGTGGGGAGAAGGCTTCAATTACTTCCACGGGATCATTCCCTCTCAATTCTACATATACTTTGCGTGATGTGCTATGTGTACCTACTTTCACAGTAGATTTGATGTCTATGAGTAGGGTTACAAAAAATTTGAATTGTTCAGTGACTTTTTTCCCATATTTGTGTATTTTGTAGGACCTTGCTACGAGGAAGACGATTGGTTTGGGTAAGCAACATGGCGGGCTTTATTATTTGGTGGCACTATTGGCGGAGAAACCCCCAACACAACCCATCAATATCCCTCTCACCGTCCATCCTGCAATCACATTGTCACCACCACCGACCTTTGGCATCGTCGTCTTGGCCATGTTTCTTCCTCCAGATTAAATTTTAGGGTTAATTACAGTTTGGTACCCTGAAGTTGTACCCTTAAGGCATGTTAGTCCCTATCTTTTCAATTTTAACAATCATGTACCCTTAGTTTGTAAATTTTTTGCAATGTGGTTCCGCTGTTAGGGTTTCTGTTAGATCTCTCTGTTAGTTGCCTACGTGGCACGATGGGTCCCACATTTTCAAAATTTTTAATTTAAAATTGATTAAAATATTAAAAACCAAAAAAATTAAAAAATCTAAAAAATTAAATATATATACATATATATATATATATATATATATATCTCTCTCTCTCTCTCTCTCTCTGCTTTTTCTCTTTGCAACGATTTCCAAACCCAGCTCTCTCTTCTCTCTGCTCTCCACCCCATGACACCACCACTAGCTCTCTCTCTCTCTCTCTCTCTCTCTCTCTCTCTGTTGGTCTTGAAAAAACTGGAGGTTGCTGGGTTCTTGGGTTTGTGTGTATTTGGGTCAGTGTTTATTTTGTTAGATGAAGGCCATGCCCTTACCCTTTGAGCAGTTTCAAGGGAAGGGGGTGTTAGATTTCTCTTCTTCAATTTCAGATTCATAGCCACCGCAAAATCAACATCTCCACCACCACCATAATCAGCATCAGCAGCAGCAAAAGTGGAATCAAAACAGCAACAAGGAGAATTGCTATGTGGGCAGCACTGAGCCCACTCTATTCTTGACACCAGAAGAAGCCCAAGCCCTCCCACATCCTCTTCAACACTGTCTTCTTCTCTCGGCGGCGGCGGAGCCAGCGACAGTGGTGGTGGCGGTCCCCGAAATCTCCAAATTCCCCAATTTATCGGTCCTGTCACCGGCGAAGTTTTGATGAAGCGCCGCTCGCTTCTGAAAGAGAGTGGGGGATGAGCACCCACTGGAGGGAATACGTGAAGGGGTCTCAGTGGCTTAGCCCTGTTGAGAGCACCCCAGAGCCATCGAAGCCTTGGAAGCCCGTAAGGCTAAAGTCGCCATCGAGCTCAGTGTCGTTGTTGGGCGCTGGCTGCAACCGAGTCGTTGGGAACTCGGCGCTCGAACTCAATTCGGGAGTACCCATCTGAGATTGAGAATTGATGGCTGTGAAACCCATCAAAGCAGAGGAATTGGAAGGTTGGTTTCCCTGGAAGGAGCTGAGAAAGCCACTGTCGCAGCCCAAATCGAAGCCATTGTCAAAAGGGTTGGTGGAGACGACGTTGAGGAGAGAAGAGAAGCAGGATTTGGAGGGGAACATCCAAACGGCGCTGCTGGACATCGGCAGAAAACTGAGAAAAGGGTAGAAAGAGAGCTGGGTTCTGGGTTCGTTGCACAGAGAGAGAGAGAGAGAGAGAGAGAGAGAGAGAGAGAGAGAGAGAAATTTTTTAATTTTTTGATTTTTGATTTTTAATATTTTATTCATATTTTAATCAATTTAAAATTAAAAAAATTAAAAAATGTGGGACCCACAATGCCACATAGGCAATTAACAGAGAGATCTAACAGAAACCCTAACGGCGGAACCACATGCAAAAAATTTACAAACTAAGGGTATGTGATTGTTAAAATTGAAAAGATAGGGACTAACATGCCTTAAAGGTACAACTTCAGGGTACCAAACTGTAATTAACCCAAAATTTTATGTCTAAGCATTTAATAGATTTCCCATTTGTCTCTAATAACGCTTGCCATGTTTGTCCCTTGGCAAAGCAAAGTCGTCTCCCTTTTGGAACAGGTTCAATTTCCTCTGTCAAAACATTTGATTTAATTCATTGTGATATTTGGGACCCTTATAAGCATTCGTCAATTTCTGGTGCCCATTATTTTCTTACAATAGTTGATGATTATTCTCGCTTTACTTGGGTATTTTTAATGCGCCGTAAACATGAGACTCAACATCTTTTAAAAACTTTTTTTTCTTTTGTTGGCACTCAATTTGATTCCCAAATTAAACAACTTCATGCCGACAATGGAGGGGAATTTCTTTCTCTTCAAACTTTCTTTCATGAACAGGGTGTCATTTTTCAACACTCTTGCGTTTATACGCCTCAACAAAATGGGGCCGTAGAACGTAAGCATCGCCACATCCTTGAAACGGCTTGTGCTTTAAAAATTCAGGCCAATCTTCCTTCTAAATTTTGGGGGGAATGTGTTTTAACTGCAGTTCATCTCATCAACCGTTTTCCTACTCCTCTTTTTTCTTTTAACACTCCTTTTGAACGTCTTTATTAAAAAAAAACCCACTTTCTCCCACCTTCGCGTTTTTGGTTGTCTTGCATATGCCACTAATGTTCACGTGACACATAAATTCGCTCCTCGTGCTATTCCATATGTTTTCCTTGGTTATCCCCTTGGTCAAAAAGCCTTCAAGCTTTATGATCTTGAGTGTCACAAAATTTTCACAAGTCGTGATGTTAAATTCCATGAAAATATTTTTCCCTATCACACTTTTCCTTCTCTCTCTCTTCACTTTTGGTTCCCTCTTCTTTTCCGGCTCCTCCTTTCCCTTCTGACGTGGACCCAATTTTTTCTTCTCCAGCCGCTACTCTATCTGAGTCGACCCCCACCATTCCACATCCCATGCCTTCATCCCCATCCGACACCACCACCCCCACCCCCACCCCCACCGAGCCTGATGAGCCTGGTCCAGCTTTGCTTTTATCCCCACTAGCTGAGCGCACCCACAGTCCACTTGCCACCAGTCCACATGCACCCACACTTGACCCACCACCTCTCCACCGATCTGAACGCATCTTTGTGCCTTCTGTTCGCCTACGTGACTACATCTGCAATCAGGTCATGTTGCCTATCCCTGATCACTCGTCTTCTTTACTATCGGGTCCTACTAAAAGTACACGTTTTTCGCTTTGCAATTATCTCTCCTATTATCGTTATCCCCCGCCTCACCTTTCTTTCATTGCACAAGTCAGTAACATTGTTGAACCCATTTCTTATGAGGAAGTTGCTCCCCACTCTCATTGGTAAGAGGCCATGCAGTTTGAATTGCAGGCCTTGTCCGATAACCACATTTGGAGTCTTACTCCGTTACCTGCTGGAAAGAGGCCCATTTGTTGTCAGTGGGTGTATAAAATAAAGCTTAAATCTGATGGCTCTGTTGAGCAATATAAAGCCCAGTTGGTTGCTAAAGGTTTTACTCAGCTGGAAGGTGTTGATTATCATGATATTTTTTCTCTTACTACCAAAATGCCCATTGTCCGCTGCCTCCTTGCTCTTGCTGCCGCCCGTAATTGGCCTTTTCATCAGCTTGACGTCAACAATGCTTTTCTTCATGGTGATCTCCATGAGGAAATCTACATGCTCCCTCCTCCTGGTCTTTGGCGACAGGGGGAGAACTTGGTATGTCGCCTTCATAAATCTCTTTATGGTTTAAAGCAAGCTTCTCTTCTATGGTTTGCTAAGTTTTCTCAGGCCATATGTTCTACTGGTTACATTCAGTCTAAAGCTGACTATTCATTGTTTACACGCCATAAGGGGCACTCTTTCACAGCATTATTGATTTATGTTGATGACATTGTTATCACGGGCAATGACCCTATAGCTATCTCGACACTTAAGAATTTTTTGCACAGTCATTTTCGTATTAAAGATCTTGGAGATTTGAAATACTTTTTGGGGATTGAGGTATCAAGATCAAAACAGGGCATTTTCTTATCTCAACGCAAGTATGCATTGGAAATTTTGAAGGATGCAAAACTCCTAGGTGCCGCACCTGTTGATTTTCCTATGGAAAAAGGTCTTAAACTCTCGGATAAGGGTGAATTACTTAAAGATCCAACTCATTATAGAAGACTCGTTGGTCGCTTAATTTATTGGACCATCACAAGGCCAGACATTACTTACTATGTTCATGTCTTAAGCAGGTTTATGCATGCCCCAAGTAAACCTCACATGGAGGCCGCACTCCGCATTCTTCGTTATTTGAAAAAGTCGCAAGTCAAGGCATATTATTGTCTTCTCAAAATGACTTGACTTTGCGTGCCTTCTATGATTCTGATTGGGCAGGTTGTCCTAATACTAGAAGGTCTACTACAGGCTATTGTGTGTTTTTGGGATCTTCTTTAATTTCATGGAAATCGAAGCAACAGAAAATTGTATCTTTATCTTCAGCAAAAGCCGAATATAGATCTATGGTGGCAGCATGTTGTGAGTTGTCTTGGCTTCGATCCCTTCTCAAGGATTTGCGCATCCTTCATTGCCAATCTACTTTGTTGTATTGTGACAACAAGGCAGCTTTACATATTGCTGCTAATCCAGCATTTCATGAGAGAACAAGACATATTGAGATGGATTGTCATTTTATTCGAGATAAGATTCAGGAAGGTTTGATTGCTACACCACATGTGAGTTCATCCTCTCAGTTAGCCCATATTCTTACTAAGGCATTGGGACGAGAAGAATTCAACAATCTTGTTTGCAAGTTGAGAGTTCTTGATATCCACTCTTCAACTTGAGGGGGAGTGTTAGGAAATATGTTTGTATAATATCAATTAATATCAATACTGTTGTAATTAGGATTTACTTTCCTAGTAGGTTTCCTAGATTGGAGGACTTGTTTCCTTGTACACTATGACACTCTTGTATAAACCTTTTGTACCTATCAATTAAAATTATTCTCTTCCAATATCAAAGTCACAGAAACCTTCATACTAAAGCACTCTAAAGAATAGACACATAACTCTTTGTAGAACGTTTGCTTTTGTTAAAGAATAGGTTTGTATCGATATTGTCAATAATGTATCTATTAGAGACATGTTCTTGATACTTAAGAGTTAGGGAGTTGCATGTATATATATTTAATTTAACTCACATGAAAGATGGCGACGCAGTAAAATTGGAAGGTGCAACGTCTCTCTCTCACAGTTGACTTGAAATAAATTTAAAGTTTGTATGCATTATTAGTTGCAGAAATTAATTAAAGTGTATATATGCTTCATTAATCCTAGCCGACATAGCCGTCGATAAATAATTAGCCTCATAATTAGCTCAGACAAATAATAAATGAAAGTAGACATTTTTATTTTGTCACTACAGTTCGCCGTGCACGTTTTCTGCAGAATTTAAGTTTCATAATGCTGCGCTTTATATATGCAGCAATTATCCCTATTAGATTTTCCATTGTTGAAGTAGAGTTGTACCTAACATTTTTAACTTTTTATCTAAAATTTTGACCAGCGCTGTTATATGAGGTATTCTCTAATTCAGTTTAATAACATTAACATTTTTTAAATATTTGTCACCTTCAGTCGAAAACTCTGACCAGTAAGGTAGAAAAACTTGTATGAAACGTGTGAATAGTTAGCACTATTTTGTTATTTCTAATTAGTCACAAACTGTCACGTGGAAAAGTTATCACACGTGACATGCCGTGATTGATCGGAAATAACAAACGTTTCACACAAGTGTTTCTCATTATATTGGATATTTGTCAACTTGATCTAGATCAAATCTTATCGTCTTCATATTGTGTTTGATTTGATATTGAATTCTCAAAGGCCTGTGAAATATGCAAGCCTATGCAAATCCCCGTCCAAAAGGATTTGCGTTTTTGTTGTGATTTTGCCGCAAAGAGAGCAGTATTAGTTCTTGTGGCAGATCATCTTTCGGTTTGAAATATGTATGCAATTTATGACAATTTTTTTAATAATAATTATAATCAGCCCTCATAATTTTTTTATACATAAAATAATATAATAATAATAACTTTGTAATGCGTCATTACTTTTCAAAGTATGGGTCATGCGGCCTTACCCATATAATTGAAAATGTTGGTAGTGTAAAAGCCAATCTTGCAGTCTTGACCAAGAAAAGGGCTCAAGGACTCACCTGGAGTAGTGATCGGTTCATAATTGTATATCATTTTGTACCCTTCTAGCTTATGATTTGGTTATGTTTTTGAGTTAAACTTGTGCTTTTAATCCTTTTTGTGTTTATCTTTCAGTTCATTGAGCTTTAGGTAATAATGAGGGCTTTGGATAGTAAATGATGGAATCCATGCATGTTAGGGCCTAATTTGGATGAATGGATGAAGAGCTTAAAGACAAACTCAATTTTGGCTACAGTCCCCTGCCAGCCCAGTTTCGTAGGTCATATTGCAAGCTTTGTTTCAGCAACCTACATAGCTCGGATGAGGCCACATTCTTCATGAAAGTTGTTCCAATGGGTGTATACTATAACATATCCAAAATTCAGCCCCATTGGATAAATATGGAGTCTGTTACCTAGCAAACACAGAACCATGCTCAGGATGGATTTTATCAGCGCGCAAAATGAGTTAGCAATTTGTTTTGGCCTTAACTTCCTCCTCCGACCTTGGATTGGCCCAAATGATATATGGCTGGAAAGAAGACATTCTGAACTTCAAGTTTGAGTGCTTAAAGTCTTAATTTGCTTAAGGGAAGCCCAATGCGTAATCCCTTGAAGTTGCTGGTCATGCTGACCTCAGGATGAGCTATTATTTCTGGTTGGAAGCTTGGTCATGGTGACATGAAGATGAGCTAGGGCTGCTGGTGGGATTTATTAGTGAAGTGCATCAACCATTTCAGATTTTATAATGGAAGTGTTGTATGCATTAGTGAAGTGCATCAACCATTTCAGATTTTATAAAACAAGTGTTGTATGCATTAGCCATACTTAATTCAGATTTTCAGCTTCCTTAGGCCTATATATAGTGAGGTTTCCCAAGCTTGTAAACACACCCCAAGGGGGGGAGCTCTCAAACACTTCTCTAGAGCTCCCTTCCCTTCTCTCCCTCAAATTCTCTTAGTTTCCCTTTTGTAGTTCTCAATTGTTGTAATAAGATCCTTCTACTAAATTTTCTTTTCATTAAATCTCAAACACTTCACAAACACTTCTCCCTTCTCTTCTTCTCAAGTTTCTCAAACACAATTCCCATTCCCTTCCTTCCACAAATGCTCTCTTTAATGTTCTCTAAGTTGTAATTTATTTTTCTTGTAATGTACATTCTTTCTTAAGTATTCAAGTTTAATTAGTTTCCAAGTTTCAATTATGGTTTTTGTTCTTATTCATTATGCTTATAAGTTAATATGCTAGTTTGAATGATTGATCACCATTTAGGCTTGCATGTTAGCTATCTTGGTTTGAATTAAGAGTATACACCATGCTTTAATTCGAATTGAACTATGAATAGGAAGAGTATGTATGGACATTCGACAACAGGGATTAGATACATGCTTGGTTGTTTAAATTGTTCTTCTATGCTTAATGGGTTCCTAATGCTTAATTTTAGGTTAGACAACAAATGATCAAATTAGGGAATTAGGAACACAAGGTTATGACCACACACCATGGCTTAATCATACTTTAGATAGAATCAATCCATTAATCTAATTGAACTTGGGAACTTATTTGCTTGAGTTAGTTATTTTCTTTCCTCCTTGTTTTATTTATTTCCTTTTGTTTTCATTTCTGTTTTGTGTAGGGAAAATGAATTGAATCATTCAATCACCAATCCTCATGGGATCGACCTCGCACTTACATACGCTATACTACCGAACGGCTCGTGCACTTGCGAGTATCACAAGTTGAGGATGCAGTTGAACCCATTTTGGTGCAGCTGTATCTACACAACAAGTTTTTGGCGCCGTTGCCGGGGATCGGTAACATTGTTTGATTCTATTTGGCTTTCCTACTTTATTTTTTTTCTTAACTAGACAATTTCAAGTTTTAAAGTTAATGACGTTAATGGACAAGTTGTGTTTGTAGTCCAACAGAAAAGGACAATTGCCCAACAAGCAAGAGAACTGGGTTTAAGTCCCAGCTTACACAACCCATTGGTGCTTGTTGCTTTGAAGCATGGAATTGGACTTGTGTTGATTTTTCCCTTTCAATTTTTTTTTTTTTTATATTTCGTAATCCTTTAATTCCGTTTCAAGTTTTTGTATGTGTTTGTTTTAGCAATGTAAATAGCTCAATAAAAATGGAGAGAGATGGCAACTTCAAAGAATGGGAAGTGTGGAGCAATGGGAGAAGTCGCGACCTCCAAGTGCATCACATTCGACCTAATCGCTTCAAGGGGGAGCATTTCAATCCTTTCTCTTCTTTGAATTCTGTTTATTTCCGTAGTTGTTTTTGCCTTTTGGTCCGCGCTGAGTTCTTTGTTTTTCTATGCTGAATCCAACCATATAAAGAACGTAAAATTTGGACTTACGGTTGGAAAGTTATAGCCTAAAAACTGAACAGAGGTCGAAGCTGAAAAACAATGAAACGAATCTGTCCAAATGGTGATAAATAGGTGATAGAAAGTGCTGTTTGTTTTTTTTCTTTGGTTTCTTGGTTTGTTTCTTTTAGTACAACAATTTATGTTGTTTGTTTGAATTTGTTTACAGTACTTAGTTCATTTTCGTTTATGGTTTGTTGTTTCATTTTATCTTAATTTGTTTTTGTTTCTTATCTTAAAAATTTAAAAATAAAAATTAAATTTTTTTTTTTTTTTTTTCATATGAGCCGACTTATGGTAACCCCAGTGAGCACTTCCGTTAATACAGTGTCTAGGAGTTCTTTAGGCGACACCTTCGGTGTCTAAGAAGTTTGGGTTTTAAGCGGGACCATTGTGACCCCTCCAACCTTCCCGGATCCCCTGGCTGTGTTTTCTGAGGCCCTTAACTGGTCATCCGTGAGTTGCTTGTATATTGTGTGTTTTTAAATTAAGTTTTTTTTTATTTTCTTTGTTTTCTTTTCTGTTGAGTCTTTGTTTTTGTTTTGTTTCTGTTTTTGTGTTGTTATGTTAGTTTATTTATTTATTTACGTGGTATGGTTAGTTAGTTTATTTCTGAGTGTTAAAACACATTTTTATTTCAAACATTGCATAAAAAAAAAAACAAAAAAAAACAAAACAAAACAAAACAAAAAAAAAAAAAAACAAAAAAAAAACATCATCATCATCATCTTCATCATCATCTTCTTCATCTTCTTCATCTCCATCATCATCATGGCTTGCCTCTATTTTCTCGCACTTGTAGAATCTGCAGCAGCTCCACATGGTCCTCATTTTTTCTCTGCAGTGCTTCCACGTGCTGATTGGCACAGTAGAGCCGCTTCTGCAAGTCCGCCACCATAGCCTTCAAGGAAGCTATTTCCTCGCTCATCGCGGCACACTCCCTTGTCCTCGCTAGTAGGCGCATGCCCAAATTGGTAGCGGAGACCGCGTGGAGCACAGTTAAATTGTGGGACTCCTCTACCGCTGCCTTGTCAGACCTCTGTGCCACATGCAGATGATCTGTCGGAGTGAGCTTGCTGCTAATCATGCCTCCTAGCAGCACTGCTCTGTTCGGCAGTGCCTCAGAAAAGTTCGGTATTGCCTCAGCAAAGTTTGAGGCCGTACCGTGATGATATGTGGAGTTTGGGAAGACACGGTTTGGAGGAGCCCTTATCTGGGCATTCGGAGGTGCAAGGGACAGCTCAAGGTCGAGATCATCAAGGCGAGTGCATGAGGATGCCATTTTTTTGTTTCTGGATTTTTTTGATGTTTTTCCTTGAGTTTGCAGGAAGAAATGCTGGGTATCATCCGCTTGTAGAGGCGTGCTTTAAATAGACATATGCTGATGAAGGTGCCAACACCATTTCGGATTTCCCGGGCATGCTCGACCTAATCGCTTCAAGGGGGAGCACCTTTACTTTCACTTTACTTTTCTTTTTTCCGTGTTTTCTGGTGTTTTATTGTTTTGCCCGTTACTTTCATTTTCTAGAGCTTTGTGTTTTTGCCTTTCCCTTTCGGCTATCATCTTTATTTTATTTTAGTTAGGGAACTGTGCTTCCATTTCCGTTTGTTGTCTTCGTTTGATTTAAGTTTGGAAAATGTGCTTTCTTTTCCGTTTTCTTTTTCCTTATGCAAATTTACTCTTTTATTTCCAAAACAAAATAAAGACAAAAACAACCAAAAAAATAAAATAAATTAAAATAAAAACATCAATAATGCAGTAGAAGTCATTTCTTCACAGTGCTCGGTGTCTCGACCATTGGAGCTTTGAGTTTGGCCCTCTGGCTGTCCTCTTCCTGGGCTTCATGCACAGCCTCTTGGGGCTCACCACTTGAGCTCCCAAAGATCGCAATCTTAGCTTGAGCGTAACTACTCTCACGATCTGCTTGCTTGCGTTTACCCGGTCGGTCTAGGTCTTCCAGCTGTTTTCGCATGTCGCGAGAGTACAACTCTACCATCTTTGATAGGTTTCTATTCTCGTCCCGCAATACTTCTAGCTGGTGTCGATTCACCTCCACTATCCTTGACCTCTCCCTTTTCAAGCTTTTTATAGCAGTCTGACACTCCTCAACCATACTTCGCTCCGCCGCCAACTGACCTTTCAGCACCTCTACCTCATGGGACTTCGCAAGTAGGCGATGACCCAAACTTGCGACTGTTGCCGTACTCTGCACGCTCAGTGCCAGGGCATCGCTCACGACCCGGTTGTCATCTCTTGTCCCCAGAACACGTATATCTTTAGGAGTCACCAGATTTCTGCCCACTCCAATGGCAACATCGTTGTCCAGGAGTATTGAGTCAGTTACTGTCACAGGCCCCCGTGCGGAAGCAAAGTAGGGCATCCATACTGGTGCCGCTGCTTGGCCTCGTGTCTGAGTCGGTGGAGCTAGGTTGAGATCCAACGAAAAGGGGTAGGAAGAGGCCATTTGATTTCTCACTCTCTTTTCTTCTTTCTTTCTTTTCTCTTTTGTGTGTTTCTGAGTTTGTGTTTTTTTACCCTTTCTTTTTACCTTTTATAGACTTAGTCTGCTAAACCCTAGCCGCTGCGGTTCTGAGTTCTGTGCGGCCCTTACTGCTTATCTCTATATGTCGCCGCACCCGTTTCCCAACCCCTTTAATTGCATTTTCACCTTTCACCACCTTCAAGTGAAAAAGTCGTCGCGCCTTCCTACGAGTCTAATAATTCTAGCTTGGGGGATGTGAAAGCGGCCTCTGCACGCCGACACGTCCCTCACCTATTTTCCCCGTGACTTCCCAGGAACCAAGGCATCAAGGACCACACTTTTTCTGTTTCGTAAATACCCGCCTTCGCACTCCCAATTCACGTTTCATTAAATTAAAATAAATAAATAAATAAAAATAAATTAATAACATTGTGGGCTTCGGGTTTTCACCGTTGTTAGGTTTCAAAGTTTGTTAACTTCTTTTGGGTTGGGCTTTCAATCGTTTGGGTTTTGGTTTGTGTAAGACTGTTTGTTTTCTGTTTCGAGTGTTTTACTGTTTCGTTATTTTTATTTTATTTTTTATTTTTTTTATTTTGTTTGTAATTTTTATTTTGTAATTATTTTATTTCAATTCTTGTGTGTTTTGTGATTTTATATTTACTTTAGTACCTTTCATTTCTTGTTATGACATTGCTTGTTCCTAATTTTTAAACATTGAGGACAATGTTCATATCTAGGTTTGGGGGTATTGGAGTTTACCAAGTAAATTTAGTTTCTCTTATTAAAAAAATATATATATATTTCTTGCTTTTTTTTTCTTTTTTTTTTTTTCTTTTTTTTTCTATATTTTGAGTCTTGTTTTGTTTTGAGTCACTTTCCGAACACATTTGATGAGATTGTGATAAATGTTTGCATGACTTAAATGAAAATTGAATTTTATTTATTTATTTATTTATTTATTTATTTATTTATTTTATTTATTTTTGTTCCTTGTAAATTCTTCTTGTAAAATAAAAAAAAATAAAAAATAATTCATTAATTAATTAATTTGGCATCGTTCTAGCATGGTATGTTCGAAACCTTCTTTGCACTTGCCATTTGTTTCATAATTTTCCAATTAAAGGATTTGCATGACCCAAAGAATTGTATCAAGCATAAATTAGACTTATATAACCATATAATGTGAGCTTTTGAGCCTTGTGCTTCATTTCATGAGTGTTATACACATACTCTTATTTTCTTGTCATCAAAGTTGTTGTTTGATCTCATTATTCATTGATTTGGTTGAACACTTAAAAGTCATTCATTCTTATGCAATTTGATTTCATGACATTTAAGAAGTGATATTAAGGCCCTCTTTGGATCGTTTGTGCCTTTCAAGCTAACCTTATGCATGCTTAAGCATGATTTTCCATTGTTAACCATTTTGAGCCTACATGTAAACCTTTTCTTTCATTTTACCAATTATATTTCCTCGCCTTAGCCCGAAAAACAAGAATTTACCTTTCTAAGGAACTCATGAGCTCTAATTCGGTTGTGTTTTTCATGCTAAGTTTGGGAAGGGATATTACATAAAGAAAAAAAAAAGAAAAAAATTCACTCAATTGGTGAAAGAAAAGAGAAAAGTTGTGATTAAGTGATGGTTGAATGAAATTTCATTTTTGGGTTTCATTTTTGGGCCTTCAAAATAAATTGGTGTTTAAGGAAAGGAGTATGAATCATTGTAAATGAAGGTATAAAGAGTTTTGATCGCGTAAAAGAAAAAATCTAATCGTGATGATTCGAAGTCTTGTAAACAATTGTTTTATGCTCTTATATTTTGAGTTTCTTGGACTTTGTTTTATCCATACCCTTCATTTCTTACTCACCTTACACCCTTGGCCCCATTACAACCTATGCTAAAGACCTAAATTGATCTTAAATGTCATGTGGTTGAATTGCATGCATTTTATTACTTTTAAGTGTTTGGCATCCTTCTTGAGATCATATTAATGCAAGTTCTTCATCTTCCTATTTTGAGTTAACTCCTTTATGGTTTAACTCTAATCCCATGTCTATAACTGAGTGTTGCATTGTAGCCCTCTTCTGAGTGATTCATTTGTGAGAGGACAACTTTGGTGAGATTTGAAGTTGCATTTGTGCTTGGTATGATTTTTGAAATTGTGTGGAAACTAAGATTGGGGAATTTGTTGCATTTGGCTATCACACTACTACACTTTGAGCATATTATGTTTTGAACTTTGCCGCTTTGTGAATAATGTCTAAAATTGAGCTTTTATTGTCAAAACGTTTAAGTCATGTGCATGAGTGTTGCATTCCTAAGAGGACACAAATTAATGTGCAAACAACCAATTAAAAATACCCGCAAGTGCACGAATCTATTGAAGTATAGATTATGTAAGTACGGGGTCGATCCCACGAAGAACTTGTCGGCTTCCTATAAGTTCTAATTTGAGTACGTAAAGAACACTTAATTGACACACCACAAATGCACAAATGCAAAATGGAAACTAAAAATGAGTAAAGAAGTGTAAAAGAAATGAAACAACACAAGAAAACTAAACAAAAACACAAACAGCATTTTCTATCACCCTTTTATCACCCATTTATCACCTATGAACAGTGCTAAAGCGACCGGTCGTCAGGTAAAAGCGACCGGTCTTTTTTGGGCAGATTCGAAACTCAAAATTTGACTTGAAAAGCGACCGGTCGTCAGGTAAAAGCGACCGGTCGTTTTTGGGCAGATTCGTTTTCTCTGTTTTTCAGTTTCGACCTCTGTCCAGTGTTTTGCCTATAACTTTCCAACCGTACGTCCAAAATTCACGTTCTTTATACGGTTGGATTCAGCACAGAAAATGGAAGAACACAACGCGGACCAAAAGTCCAAAACAATTACAGAAAGAAATAAAATTCAGTAACAAAGACACGTAACGTGTCAAACACGCAACTCACACACACATTGGGAGGGGGGGGGGTTTGATTTGTTTGAAGTAACCTATTTCTATTGCATGAAAGTAAATGGACTTTGAAATTAAATGAGAATGGCGGAGATGAATTATCAAGATGTGAAATCAAAATGTAACAAACACTAGGGTTTCGGAATCCACCCTAAACAATTCTACCCAAGTTCATGAATACTCAAGTAATGAACTCTAAACGTGTTGATGAAGATGTTCGCAATCAAGACCATGGGTCGTGGCTCAAGACGCATTGATTCTCTCTAATATACGTAAAGTGCATGGTTCGTGCTACAATACTTGTGCCCTCCCCATAACCGAACCTAGGTATGGTTCGTACTTCGATTCAATTACAAGGAGAACCCATTAAGTTCAAAGAGAATATGAACATCACAAGAATCCTAATAGCATGGTGTTTACATTAGGTATTCAAGAAACCAATTCACATGGATGATTCTTACTTCATCCATTTATTGCTTAGGAGAACATGAAGATACACATAATCCCAACAATCTCAAGAAGCATGCTTTCAAAGGTGATCAATCAAAGAAGAACATACATCAAGGATAGATTAATTTGGTGAATTGGAATTCATCAACAATATCTAGAAATTCATACACTCAAGCATCAAAACAAAAAGGTAATCATGTTTAGGGCTTCAACCTAAGCCCTAGCTATGGAGTTTAGTTCCTCATACTTATTTCAAATACAAACTCAAAACAAAACTAGAAAGAAGTTACAGATTTTGTGAACATGGGAGCTCAAGGTCTTCAATGGTGGAAATCTCTTCCACTTCTTGCTTTGTTGCCCTTGTCTTCCTCCTTGAGCTCCCTAGCTCCAAGCTTCATCTCCAGCTCCAAAATCTCTGCAAAATTATGGAATTATTCTGATTGCAATGGCTGATGCTCTTTGCACTCCTTTTGCTTCCCTCTCTCCTCCTTTCCAGCTTTTACTTTTAGTATTCTAATGCAAAGTATTCACCCATTGTCTTCTTGTCCCCTTGCAAATGATGAAGCCTTGTCCTCACAAAGATGCCAAATGCTTCAGAAAATATCTCATCTACTAAGGTAAATTCTTGTTACCAAGTGTTATGGTAACAAGAATAATCAAGATGACACAATGGGGGTAAAAGCTGGCCAATTCCGGATTTCCAGAGCTGTGGTAACATGCTGGATTGGTTGGATAGGCAATACTTGTCCAATGGAGCTCAAATTTGGATATGTTGTAGTTAACATCCATTGGAACAAGTCTCATGAAGATCATGACCTCATCCGAGCACCAGAGCATGTTGATCCCAGGCCAAGAAGTTGACCTACGAAAATGAACAAAAACAAAGTTTATAACCAATAATGCACTTTTAGCTCATTTTCATTCCAACCAAGGTAAAATCTAACAAAACACAAAAAGGAAGTAAAAAGCTATAAAATGTCAAGAACTAACTCAAAATAGTGTGTGAATAACATGAAAAATCATGTGTAAAAATGAACCGAACAAACTTCCCAAACTTATCTTTTGCTAGTCCTCGAGCAAAACAGAAACTAAAACAAGACTCGAAACAAACTTTCCGAACACTTTCCAAAGAGAGAGCGACTCATGCAAACGACTCAAAAGTTTTCACAAGAAAAACTCAGTTTAGACATTAGTCACAAGGCGGCAAAGTTCAGAACACAACATGCTCAAGTGTAGTAGTGTGATGGCCAAATGGAACTCATTCTCCAATTTCAGTTTTCACACAACTTCAAAAATCATACCAAGCACAAATGTAACTTCAAATCTCACCAAAGTTGTCATCTCACAAATGAATCACTCGGAAGAGGGTTACAATGCATCACTCAATAGTAAATATGAGAATAGAGTTAAACCATAAGGGACTTAACTCAAAATTAGCAAGATGAAAAACATGCATGAATATGATCTCAAGAAGGATGCTAAACACTTAAAAGTTGAAAAATGTGTGCAAATCAACTACATGACATTTAGGATCAATTTAGGTCTTTATTATAGGTTGTAATGGGGCTAAGGGTGTAAGGTGAGTAAGAAATGAAGGATATGGATACAACAAAGTCCAAGGAACTCACAATGTAAGAGCATATAATCGTTGACTAAAAGACTTTGAAACATCACGCTTGAGATTTTCACTCATTTTTTTGGTGATCAAATAGACCACAAAGCCTTATACCTCCACTAATTATGATTCACACTCCTTCCTTCCATTCGAACAACCAAGAAACATGGAATTGAATTTGAGACCATTGCCACTTAACCACAACTTTTCTCTTTTCTTTCACCCTTTTAGTGAAGTACTCTTTTTTTTTTTTTTTTTTTTTTTTTTTTCAATTTGGTGTAATAACCCTTCCCAAACTTAGCATGAAAAACACATCTAAATTAAAGCTCACGAGTTCCTTAGAAAGGTAAATTCTTGTTTTTCAGGCTAAGGCTAGAAGTAATAACTGGTTACTTGAAAGAAAAGGCATACATATAGGCTCAAGGTGGTTAACAATGGAAAATCATGCTTAAGCATGCATAGGGTTAGCTTGAAAGGCACAAACGGTCCAAAGAGGGCCTTAATATCATTTCTCAAATGTCATGTAATCAAATTGCACAAGAATGAGTAACTTTTAAGTGCTCAACCAAATCAATGAATAATGAGATCAAACAACAACTCAGATGACAAGAAAAGTAAGAATATGTGTATAACACTCATGAATTGAAGCACAAGGCTCAAAGCTCACATTATATGGTTATACAAGTCTAATTCATGTTTGATACAATTCTTTGGATCATGCAAGTCCCTCAACTAGAGAATTATGAAACAAATGGCAAGTGCGTAGAGGGTTTCAAACATATCATGCTAGAACGATGCCATTTAGTGAATAACAAATTATTATTTTTTTTTTTAAAGCATTTTCAATCAAGTCATTTAAACATTCATCACAATCTCATCATATATGTCCGGAAAGTGACTTAAGAACAAAAAAGACTCAAAACAGAAAAGAAAACAAAATAAAAGAAAGTAAGAATTTAAGTGAAACGAAAAAGACTTGCTATCCCTTCCCAAACTTAGAAACAAACATTGTCCTCAATGTTAAAGAATTCAGGCATCAACAAAGTTATAACAAGAATTAAAGGGAATAAAGCAAGTAAATACAAGAACAAACACGAAAAACAACTACAACACGGTTGCAAAAACAAAAACAAAAACGAAACCAAACAGAAACAAATAAAACAGTAAGCCCTAACAACAGTCTTACACATGCAGAAATCCAACCCAAAGAAACGTACAAACCAAATGAAAGCCCAACCCAAACGAAAGCCCAAAAGCGAAGAAAGTATATAAAACAAAGAAACCAAGTTAGAAGCACAAAGAGCGAGGACTCAGTAAAATAGAAAAAGTGGGCCCTGAAGTCTCGGCACCTATGAGTCACGGGATACAAAGTGAGAGACGTGTCGACAAGCAGAGGTCCCTCTCAAGTCCCAAAGCCAGAATTATTGGCTTCATAGGAAGGTGTGACGACTTTTGTTTCTTGAAAGCGCTGAAAGGCAGAAATGCAATTAAAGGGGTTGGGGAACAGGTGAGGTGACCTAAGGAGATAGGCCGTAAGGGCCGCGCAAAACGCAGAAGCGCAGTGGCTAGGGTTACGTAGAAACTAACTCTATAAAAGAAGAAGAGAAAGAGTTGGGGAAAAACACACAAACTCATAAACACACAAAAGAGAAAAGAAAGACAAAAGAAAAGAAAGTTCAAATGGCCTCTTCCTACCCATTCTCGTTGGATCTCAACCTAGCTCCACCAACTCAGACTCGGGGCCAAGCAGTGGCACCAGTGTGGATGCCCTACTTTGCCTCTGCACGGGGGCACGTGACAGTGAATGACTCGATACTGCTGGACAACGATGTTGCCCTTGGAGTTGCTAGAAATCTAGTGACTCCCAAGGATATACGGGTGCTGGGATCAAGGGATGACAACAGGGTCGTGAGCGATGCTCTGGCACTAAGCGTGCAAAGCACCGCAACAGTCGCAAGTGTGGGTCATCGCCTAATTGCGAAGTCCCATGAGGTGGAGGTGCTAAGAGGTCAGTTGGCGGCGGAGCGAAGTATGGTGGAGGAGTGCCAGAGTATTATTAAAAGTTTAAAAAGGGAAAGGGCAAGGATAGTGGAGGTGAATCGACACCAGCTAGAGGCGTTGCGGGAAGAGAACAAAAATCTCTCAAAGATGGTAAGTGTTTACGCCCATGACATGAGAAAGCAGCTGGAGGACCTGGACCAACCGGGTAAACGCAAGAAAACAGATCGCGAGAGTAGGTACGCTCAAGCTAAGAGTGCGATCTTTGGGAGCTCGAGTGATGAGCCCCAAGAGGCTGTGCATGAAGCCCCGGAAGAGGATAGCCATAGGGCTAAACTCAAAGGTCCAATGGTCGAGACACCGAGCATTGTGAAAGAATAATTTCTAATGTATTAGTGGTGTGCCTGGTTGTCTTTGCCATTTCCATGTATTTTATTTTATTTTATTTTATTTTAAATTTTAAATTTCTCGTTCCGGAAATAAAAAGAAAAGAAAGTTGCAAAAGACAAAGAAGAAAAACAAAACGCACTTCCCCAAACCGGAATAAAAGGAATGCGACAAACGAAAAAGACACAAATCACACTTCCCCAACTGAAATAAAACAAAAACGACAAACTGAAAAGAAATCAAAACATAATGCACCAGAAAACAGGGAGGAAAAGAAAGCAAAGCGAAAGTAGAAATGCTTCCCCTTTTAACCGGACGCAACCGCAAATTGCGCAGGAAATGCAAAGTGGTGTCGGCTCCCTTATGAGCATATGGCTATTTAAACCACTTCTCGGTTGAAAGAAGGAGCATCCTGCATTTCAACCTGCAAACTCAAGAAAAACCATCAAAAAGCCCAGACAGAAAAATCAATGGCATCCCCAGATATGCTTGTTGATGACCTTAACCTTGAGTTGTCCCTTGCACCACCAAATGCCCAGACACGGGCTCCTCCAAACCCTATCTTCCCAAACTCTTCATACCATCATGGCTCGGCCTCAAACTTCTCTGAGGTGGTGCCGCGTAGGGCAGTATTGCCGGAGGGCATGACTGTCAGCAGACTGACAGTTGCAGATCATCTGCATGTGGCGCAGAGGTCTGACCAGATGGCAGTGGACGAGTCCCACAATCTAACCGTGCTCAACGCGGTCTCGGCCACAAATTTGGGCATGCGCCTACTGGCGAGAACACGAGAGTGCGGGGCACTGAGTGAGGAGGTGGCGGCCCTGAAAGCTCTGGTGGCGGACCTGCAGAAACGGCTCTACAGCGCCAACCAGCATGTAGAGATGCTGCAGAAAAGGAACGAAGATCATGTAGAGCTGCTGCAGATTCTACAAGCAAGAACAGATATAGGCAATTAGCAGAAGCCTCAGGTGGCGCAGAATGCAACAAAGAACATGTGATTAGGAATTATATGTACGCATTTTCACGTTTGTGTATGTAATCACATGTTATGAAATAGAATAAGCATTCACGCCCAATTCCTAATTGTGCATTAATGAATTGAAAACACTTCCCAAACTTAACAACAAAATAGAAACAACAACAAATAAAAGAAAGAAAGAGTAAGAAAAACAAAGAGAAACAACAAGAAAATCTTAATTACCTTGGTTGGAAAAATGTAACCCTAACTCAAAAAAAATAAAATAAAATAAAATAAAATAAAATAAAATAAAAGAAAGTTTGAGTCTAGAGAAACTCCACTTTGAAGCGATTAGGATGACAACAAACTTCTTCTCTTCACCTTGGGTTGCCTCCCAAGAAGCGCTAAGTTTAAAGTCTTTTGCCGGACTTCCAACATACCATGGTCACTTGGGGGGTTTTGGCTCAATCGCCTCTTTGTGCCGAACATGAAGTTTCTTCAAATCCCTTTGCCATCTAATCAACCCCTTTCGTATTCTTTTCTTTTTATGCGCATGAGTAGATTTCAAAAGCAATTTTAAGCGCTCTTCAATACGTGGATTAGATGGAGGAGGCACATATTTAGGATCGGGTGGCCTTCTCATTTGAGTAGAAAGGATGGCATTGAACATATGATTGGTACTTGGAACATGGATGTTCAGCTTGTCTTCCTCTAGTACTTCAAAAATAGAATAAGACATTAGATTAATTGAAGCACCTAAATCAATTAAAGGTTTCTCAAACAATTTATCACCAATGACATATGGAATTGTGAAACTTCCTGGATCTTCCAACTTGGGAGGAAGCTTCCTTTGCAAAACAACAGAAATCTCTTCCGTTAATGCAACAGTTTCGCATTCCTTGAACTTGTTTGCATCCAAGAGAGGAATGTTGACTTGCACCTTCTTGAAAGTTTCCAATATGTCCTTGGTATGTTGAATATTCCTAGAACTCATCAACCTGTGAGGAAAAGGAGCATGTAAGATATCTTCATCAGTAGGTTCACGACATACCTTCTCCTTCCTTGCCCTTCTTGCAATTTCATGCTTTGGGATCCATTCGGATGGAGAAGCTGCTTGTTTATCTTCCTCCATGTTGATTTCATCTTTTTCCTTAGGCCTAATCACTTGCTCAACCTGTATCTCATCATTATTTTGAATTAGACTTTTAGAATTATCAACCTCACAAATTACCTTACCGGTTCTCAAGATAATTGCTTGAACATGCTCATGCTCGGTTGGTATCACTGTTTGGCTAGGCATCATCCCTGCTTCCATTTGACTCAAAGCTGTGGCAATTTGTCCCACATGATTTTCTAGATTGGCAATGGCCTTATCCGTTTTCTGCATGTGGGTGTCATTCCTCTGTATGTAGCTTTTTCTCTCACTGATGAAACTATATGTGCTTCTAGCCATTGAAGCAACAAGTTCTTCCAAAGTCGGTCCTTGAGGTGGTTGGTAAGATTGTGGTGGAGTGTAATGTTGAGGTTGATCATGAGGTGGACAAATATGATGTTGGCCTTGATATGGTTGATATGGCTCTTGTTGAAAATTTGGATTGTCGGTCCACCAGAAGTTCGAATGATTTCTCCACTCCGGATTGTATGTTTGTTGGAAATATTCATTCATAGTCAACTCATTCTGAAATGAGCCAAAAGCATTTGCTTCCTCCATCCCAAATTTATTGGAGTATTCTTGCATAGTAAGTTCCACAATTTCAGTTGCGGCTGCCATTGGTGATGGTGAAGGTGACTCCTTGGATGTTCCTGTAAGAAAAAAAAACAAAAAAAAAACAAATCAAGATAAAATGAAACAACAAAAATAAAACTAAGTACTCTAAACATACTCAAACAAAACAGATAAGCAGCCGTGCCAGTTCCCCGGCAACGGCGCCAAAAATTGTTGCATTCCTAAGAGGACACAAATTAATGTGCAAACAACCAATTAAAAATACCCGCAAGTGCACGAATCTATTGAAGTATAGATTATGTAAGTACGGGGTCGATCCCACGAAGAACTTGTCGGCTTCCTATAAGTTCTAATTTGAGTACGTAAAGAACACTTAATTGACACACCACAAATGCACAAATGCAAAATGGAAACTAAAAATGAGTAAAGAAGTGTAAAAGAAATGAAACAACACAAGAAAACTAAACAAAAACACAAACAGCATTTTCTATCACCCTTTTATCACCCATTTATCACCTATGAACAGTGCTAAAGCGACCGGTCGTCAGGTAAAAGCGACCGGTCTTTTTTGGGCAGATTCGAAACTCAAAATTTGACTTGAAAAGCGACCGGTCGTCAGGTAAAAGAGACCGGTCGTTTTTGGGCAGATTCGTTTTCTCTGTTTTTCAGTTTCGACCTCTGTCCAGTGTTTTGCCTATAACTTTCCAACCGTACGTCCAAAATTCACGTTCTTTATACGGTTGGATTCAGCACAGAAAATGGAAGAACACAACGCGGACCAAAAGTCCAAAACAATTACAGAAAGAAATAAAATTCAGTAACAAAGACACGTAACGTGTCAAACACGCAACTCACACACACATTGGGAGGGGGGGGGGGTTTGATTTGTTTGAAGTAACCTATTTCTATTGCATGAAAGTAAATGGACTTTGAAATTAAATGAGAATGGCGGAGATGAATTATCAAGATGTGAAATCAAAATGTAACAAACACTAGGGTTTCGGAATCCACCCTAAACAATTCTACCCAAGTTCATGAATACTCAAGTAATGAACTCTAAACGTGTTGATGAAGATGTTCGCAATCAAGACCATGGGTCGTGGCTCAAGACGCATTGATTCTCTCTAATATACGTAAAGTGCATGGTTCGTGCTACAATACTTGTGCCCTCCCCATAACCGAACCTAGGTATGGTTCGTACTTCGATTCAATTACAAGGAGAACCCATTAAGTTCAAAGAGAATATGAACATCACAAGAATCCTAATAGCATGGTGTTTACATTAGGTATTCAAGAAACCAATTCACATGGATGATTCTTACTTCATCCATTTATTGCTTAGGAGAACATGAAGATACACATAATCCCAACAATCTCAAGAAGCATGCTTTCAAAGGTGATCAATCAAAGAAGAACATACATCAAGGATAGATTAATTTGGTGAATTGGAATTCATCAACAATATCTAGAAATTCATACACTCAAGCATCAAAACAAAAAGGTAATCATGTTTAGGGCTTCAACCTAAGCCCTAGCTATGGAGTTTAGTTCCTCATACTTATTTCAAATACAAACTCAAAACAAAACTAGAAAGAAGTTACAGATTTTGTGAACATGGGAGCTCAAGGTCTTCAATGGTGGAAATCTCTTCCACTTCTTGCTTTGTTGCCCTTGTCTTCCTCCTTGAGCTCCCTAGCTCCAAGCTTCATCTCCAGCTCCAAAATCTCTGCAAAATTATGGAATTATTCTGATTGCAATGGCTGATGCTCTTTGCACTCCTTTTGCTTCCCTCTCTCCTCCTTTCCAGCTTTTACTTTTAGTATTCTAATGCAAAGTATTCACCCATTGTCTTCTTGTCCCCTTGCAAATGATGAAGCCTTGTCCTCACAAAGATGCCAAATGCTTCAGAAAATATCTCATCTACTAAGGTAAATTCTTGTTACCAAGTGTTATGGTAACAAGAATAATCAAGATGACACAATGGGGGTAAAAGCTGGCCAATTCCGGATTTCCAGAGCTGTGGTAACATGCTGGATTGGTTGGATAGGCAATACTTGTCCAATGGAGCTCAAATTTGGATATGTTGTAGTTAACATCCATTGGAACAAGTCTCATGAAGATCATGACCTCATCCGAGCACCAGAGCATGTTGATCCCAGGCCAAGAAGTTGACCTACGAAAATGAACAAAAACAAAGTTTATAACCAATAATGCACTTTTAGCTCATTTTCATTCCAACCAAGGTAAAATCTAACAAAACACAAAAAGGAAGTAAAAAGCTATAAAATGTCAAGAACTAACTCAAAATAGTGTGTGAATAACATGAAAAATCATGTGTAAAAATGAACCGAACAATGAGTCATTTCTCTTCACAAAATGTTCGGAAAGATTGTTTTGAGTTTTTATTTTGATTTTGATTTTTTTTGTTTTTTGTGTTTTGTGTTTTGTTTTTATTTTTATGTTTGTTTTTGGTTTTGGTTTTGCTTAAGAACTAACAAATCTAATAAGTTTTCTAACCATTTTGTTTTGTAGAGTTAGAAAAACGTTTGTGGGTATCGTAACTGTTAAACCCTCAGGAGACACAACTCCTCCTACTAGGGATGCCTAGAGGTTTAAAGGCTTGTCGCATTCGCTCAATGCAATCGAGTTACCTACGAAAGTGGTCTAGTTAACTTCTTGTTTTGTTTTTAACTTTGTTTTGTGTTGTTTTGCTCAAGGACTAGCAAAATCTAGGTTTGGGGGTATTTGATCGGTTCATAATTGTATATCATTTTGTACCCTTCTAGCTTATGATTTGGTTATGTTTTTGAGTTAAACTTGTGCTTTTAATCCTTTTTGTGTTTATCTTTCAGTTCATTGAGCTTTAGGTAATAATGAGGGCTTTGGATAGTAAATGATGGAATCCATGCATGTAGCCTAATTTGGATGAATGGATGAAGAGCTTAAAGACAAACTCAATTTTGGCTACAGTCCCCTGCCAGCCCAGTTTCGTAGGTCATATTGCAAACTTTGTTTCAGCAACCTACATAGCTCGGATGAGGCCACATTCTTCATGAAAGTTGTTCCAATGGGTGTATACTATAACATATCCAAAATTCAGCCCCATTGGATAAATATGGAGTCTGTTACCTAGCAAACACAGAACCATGCTCAGGATGGATTTTATCAGCGCGCAAAATGAGTTAGCAATTTGTTTTGGCCTTAACTTCCTCCTCCGACCTTGGATTGGCCCAAATGATATATGGCTGGAAATAAGACATTCTGAACTTCAAGTTTGAGTGCTTAAAGTCTTAATTTGCTTAAGGGAAGCCCAATGCGTAAGCCCTTGAAGTTGCTGGTCATGCTGACCTCAGGATGAGCTATTATTTCTGGTTGGAAGCTTGGTCATGGTGACATGAAGATGAGCTAGGGCTGCTGGTGGGATTTATTAGTGAAGTGCATCAACCATTTCAGATTTTATAATGGAAGTGTTGTATGCATTAGTGAAGTGCATCAACCATTTCAGATTTTATAAAACAAGTGTTGTATGCATTAGCCATACTTAATTCAGATTTTCAGCTTCCTTAGGCCTATATATAGTGAGGTTTCCCAAGCTTGTAAACACACCCCAAGGGGGGGAGCTCTCAAACACTTCTCTAGAGCTCCCTTTCCTTCTCTCCCTCAAATTCTCTTAGTTTCCCTTTTGTAGTTCTCAATTGTTGTAATAAGATCCTTCTACTAAATTTTCTTTTCATTAAATCTCAAACACTTCACAAACACTTCTCCCTTCTCTTCTTCTCAAGTTTCTCAAACACAATTCCCATTCCCTTCCTTCCACAAATGCTCTCTTTAATGTTCTCTAAGTTGTAATTTATTTTTCTTGTAATGTACATTCTTTCTTAAGTATTCAAGTTTAATTAGTTTCCAAGTTTCAATTATGGTTTTTGTTCTTATTCATTATGCTTATAAGTTAATATGCTAGTTTGAATGATTGATCACCATTTAGGCTTGCATGTTAGCTATCTTGGTTTGAATTAAGAGTATACACCATGCTTTAATTCGAATTGAACTATGAATAGGAAGAGTATGTATGGACATTCGACAACAGGGATTAGATACATGCTTGGTTGTTTAAATTGTTCTTCTATGCTTAATGGGTTCCTAATGCTTAATTTTAGGTTAGACAACAAATGATCAAATTAGGGAATTAGGAACACAAGGTTATGACCACACACCATGGCTTAATCATACTTTAGATAGAATCAATCCATTAATCTAATTGAACTTGGGAACTTATTTGCTTGAGTTAGTTATTTTCTTTCCTCCTTGTTTTATTTATTTCCTTTTGTTTTCATTTCTGTTTTGTGTAGGGAAAATGAATTGAATCATTCAATCACCAATCCTCATGGGATCGACCTCGCACTTACATACGCTATACTACCGAACGGCTCGTGCACTTGCGAGTATCACAAGTTGAGGATGCAGTTGAACCCATTTTGGTGCAGCTGTATCTACACAACAAGTAGCCGTGTTGGAGATACGCGTGGACAACACATCTTCTATTCACAAGAGAAGAGAGGCCATGACGTGCACTTAATTTCATGTTATTAGAGCACTTCCAGTGGTTAGCCCCATGGCAAGGGGGGCCTAGGGTAGCTACTATTCACTTAAATAGTGGCTGCCCTTACAAAAAGCAATGTGTGTTTCCAGCAGTTATCATGGCAAAAGGCAAATACTATTCATTTTTTTTTTCACAAATTTGTTTACCTAAACAATTAATTTTGATAATATTTTCGGATTAGATTTTTGGGTTCGTACGTGTCAATCTTTATTATAAAATTCATATCTCAAGTCGGGTCAGCCTCCCCCGAGGGCCAGCCCAGTCTGTTGGGGTCCACTTGTTGCCCGGGCTAGCCTCTGTTGCTGGAATCGCTTTTTTGGCCCAAACAACCCCTCCCCCCCCCGCGCCCTAGGGCTAGCCCAGTCTGTTGGGGTCCACCTGTTGCCCGGGCCAGCCCCTGTTCCTGGAATCGCTTTTTTGGCCCAACCCCCCCAAGCCCGTGCCCCAACCTTGCTGTTGGAATTACTCTTAGGGATACTGATTTACTATCTTTCAATATTTTAACACCGAAATTGATGTCTATTAACCCATCACAATCAAATTCTAAATCTAATCATGAAATTATTCGTAAATTACACGTATCATTCAAACTCCTGTGTTTAACATTCATGAAAAATTAACTAAACAAAAAATATTATGTTATGTGGCATCATATGGAAACACCGTCACATAATGTTATTCGTTCACGTATTATAACATGATGCATTTCTTGCCAGCCAGCCATCCATGAGCGTGAGAGTTATCTTGAACTTGTTAGGCAGCTGGTCCTAATTCATCGAAGCATTTGAAAACCCTGCAAGCTATAGAGTCTAGAGAGGCTGCAGATAAATCTAGCGCCGCATATCCAATTGATCACATACGAACATATCGAAAATATGAAAATGTGGCATAGCATATGGACCCTACCCTAACCCTTTTGTCAAAAAAGTCATTCTCTCTACAAGAGCCTTGTAGTTTAACAGATTAGTATAGTAGCATTTACACCTGCATTCGAGTTCTTCGGTTCGATTTCTTTTTTCTTTAATATCTATTGAATAAAAAACATATATGTTTAAGAAAAAGCCATCCTCTCTTAATTTCACACTCTCCCCTTCATAAAAAAAGGACATAAACCCACTATCCTCTGCCTATCTATTTAAAGCTTCAAACTACTAATCCTTCAACTTCTCTCCTATTCTCTCTTTTTGTCTCTGAGTTGGGTTGGTACTTTGGGTACATGGAGAGCCAGAGCCAGTACATTGGGAGCAATAGTTGGATGGATGGGGTGGATCAGAAGGAGGGGAAGATAGCAAACCAGAGAAAAGCAGGGACTTGTGAATCAATTCTGAGGATTTTGGCCTTCATGCTAACTCTAACTGCAGTTGTAGTTCTTGGGGTGAGTAAACAAACCGAAATTGTGTCAATGAAGATCCTCCCAACCTTGCCTCCTATTGATGTTCCAGCCACGACTAAGTGGCATTACTTATCTGCTTTTGTGTAAGTGCGCGCTCTCTCTCTCTCTCTCTCTCTCTCTCTCTCTCTCTCTCTGATTTGAACACTAATTAATTACTAATGTTTTCTTTGATGATACATTTACACACACAGTTTATTTTGTTTTGCATCATTTAACATATTTGTTAGACAAACGGACATGTTATATTATCAGACTGTAATTCAAAAACCATTAACAATCTCACAACATAACGTACGATGCGAGATGCGAGATATCTACCAAGACCTAGAAATCATAACCTTATAAGAGATTGGTGTGTGCAGTGGCGGATCCATGAATTTTCATTCCATGGGTCAATGTGTAAAAGCTTTAAAAAAAAAAATCTATACAAAATAGACCCATTAAAATTAAACGATAATACTCTAATTCATAATTAATAGATAAAACCATACAAAATACTCATATTCATTATCAAAGAGAACTGCTTCAACTTCAAAAAATAGACAAGCATTGCAATACACCAAAAATATATCTAAGAATGTGATAATAAACCAAAAAATTAGCGCATTCCTCTTCATCTTCCAAGGCGTCTTGTCCTATTCGACATAAGAACGGGCATATATTAGCGCAATCCTGCTCATTTTAGGGTATTTACGTCATTTTTGAGGTCCGTCGTCGTTTTGATTTTGGGCTTTATCTGCATTTCTTTTAGGTTCTAGCTCTCAAACTTTGGACCCTTATGAGTAATGTCTTAAGGGGAGCTTATTCAAGTAAATATTTCTTCAATACGTAAGAGTAAGGTTATTCTTGTAAAACTCTTTGTGGATTGAACATCTAAGGTTTTTAACCTAGATTGACCTTAGGTCCCTTTATGCATTCATACCATACATGAAAAACTGTTTTGTGTAAAAATATTGGCTAAGTATGAAAAATGGTTTTTTGGAATAATCATTTTCTCAAGATAATTTTTGGCGGCTTTTATTCCTTATACATCAAATAAAAAAACTTGATTTTATGGGATTTTAGTATGAAGTATATATTGACTTAATGAGCCATCATTTTTAGCCTAAATCGTATTTTGCACTAAAATTGATTTTTCATATTTTGATTTGGTGGGAATTTGATTTTTCTAGTATTTTTATTTGATTCCAAATGGGAGATACTTCCTTATTTACATTGTAAACTTAAGTAAATGGAGTAATATAAAAACAAATGAAAATAAAAGGACAAAGACATTTACTTAAATGTTGAAAGTGGGAATAAGGTAAGCTGCCTGTTGTGCTGCGCCCTCTAGAGCATTCTATTAAGCAGTTTGTGGGCAATTTGCAGGGGTCAACATCTTCACCCACAATGGTGGATTCCGGGCTTGTAGGGGTCAATTGACCCCTCTTGCCCCTATGTGGATCTGCCCCTGGGTGTGAGTAAAGCTAGATGTGATTTGATACAATACAAATTGAAGCTTAAGGCCAAAATCATAAACGAGGGATTTCTTAGATCAAAACAAAACACATATCTCCTACATGAAGATCTGGAAGATCTTGGCTTCCAAATTACAGTAAACTCACATAGTTGACTCAGTCCTCCACCTACCCATGCCTTACCTAAATATTTCTGGCTATTATTCCCGTGATTGCATAAAATCCCCTATGCATGTGAGAAAACTTTACAAGTCCCTCTTTCTTGTTTTCTTTTATGTGGTGAAAGGTCAACATCAACCACAATATCATCTAAGTTTACAAGTCCCTCATAAGTACGTTATCCTCCCTTGTCAGAATTGTTGTCATTATCATCCTCCTTGAGATAGAGGCAAGGTCTTAAATATCGATGGTTCAAAAACACGGAAATATCGATGAAAATATCGGGAAAATATCGATATCGATAAAAATTGAATAAAAACCACGTAAATTGTGATAAATACATGGAAATTTTTAATGAAACTTTAGAAGAAGTTTATTTAGTCAATCATCTATTATTTTGACACAAAAAATTGGAAGGAAATGCATTGCATAGTGGGTTTGAGTGATTTAAGTTGATTATATTGCGAGCTAACAAACTCGGTGACTTAGAAAATCTGGAGTAATTAATGAAAGAGAATTAAACAGCCCCTAGTAATTTATTTATCATTTTTTAGTACAATGTTTTACACTTTATAAATTGCATGGTAAGATACATGAGTAACCTTATTTCACATTATTCACTGGACATGGTACACATTTGATTTTTCATGAAAATTAGGCACTTTACCATGCTTAAAAAATAATAGTGAAGATTGAAAATTAACTAAGAACATAAATAAATTTATCCAAGGAAGAATTAAATAGTAAATAAAGAAAATAATTATAGAGATTTAAGTAATTAAGCAACAATTTGAAGGGGAATTTAGTAATGTAAGTACTTATAATGAATAATAAAATAATCAATAACATTAAATGGATTAAATAGAAAAGAAATAAATTATATTAAGTAATTAGGTAACTGATCAACAATATAAAACAATAAGTAATTATGTTAATTTCTATTTTGAGAAACAGCTCGCAAGTATTGTAAATACAGATTCCATAGCTTATTATCACAAAGTGAGGACTGGCGTGGTGGTTAAGTCGCTACAGACCTTAGAATGGGGAAGAGGTTCGAACCCCTGCATGCATGTGGAGTTTTCTTTAATTTTTGAAAGTTCATATCACGATATTATCGCGATATATTGACCATTCGCAGCGGATAGAGGAGTTCTCAATGACAGAAACTTGCTTAAATGTTCTCAACTAGTTTGTCTCATTCATTTTCAAGAGAATGCTAACAACTTTCTCTCTAATTTTCTCTTATGACATATGTCATTTTCTTTACACTTAAAACAATGTGATTAATACACCAAAAAACCTAACTTTTATTTTTCATATTTACTCTTATTTGATGTATTAACTTTACTTTAATTTATTAGCCTCAATTTTTTACAACTTTGTAAAAAATTATTATATTAATTTATTAAATATTTAAAAAATCAAAATTAAAAACCTATCTCAAGTTGCCCCCACCTTCTTCCCCGAAGCCCATCACCTCCATCTCCCCACCATCTCCTTAGCGCCACTCATCCCCACCCCACCCTCTCCTCACCACCTCCCCATACTCTTCTCCCTCTTTTTCTCTCTTCCCCCAATCTCTCTTCAAACAAAACCAAGCCCCTGCAAGTTTTGGCTACGGTAAGAACACCCTCAAGGCCCAAGGCAAGCATTGGCCATTATACTAAATTTGGGTTTGAGGACCATCACCAAGCACCAACAACAACGACCAAGCCCAAATTTAAAAATCTCACCTTAAAGTTGCAAACTTTAATCTAAGAAATAAACAAAATGATTTTGATGAATTTTGATTTTGATTTTTTTTTTTTGGGGGAGATTTCATGTTGTTTCGGTTGTGAAGGTCTGGCTCTCTCAAAATGATGAGAGGGAGGATTGGATTTGGGGCTGCAAGTCTCTGATTATTTGAAGAGAGAAAAAGTTGTAAAAAAAAAAAAATTTGAATGAATTGAAGTAAACATTAAAGTCAATACATCAAATAAGGGTACATATGGAAAACAAAAGTTAGGTTGTTTGATGTATTAATGGCATTGTTTTAAGTGTAAAGAAAATGACACATGTTATGAGGGAAAGGGAGAATGTCCAAAAAAGAAGGTTGTTAGCATTCCCCAATTTTCAATCAGCTAGTGCTGGACACTGCAGTCTATAATTTATAGACTGTTGGCGAGTCCTTACTTAGTTAGGATTTTGGTTCCTTACTATGTTAGGATTTTAGTTACTTACCTATTTGTCTAGTCCAATTATAATTAAGATTTATTTCCTATTGTAATTTAGATTTACTTTCTATTGTAATTTAGATTTATTTCCTATTTTATTTAGGGTTGTACTTATATAAATACCTCCATATTGGAGAAGAATAAAAATATGAGCGAATATGAGCGTATCTAAGCATAACTGAATATTTACCCTACTTTGTTCGACATGGTATAAGAGCCTAGGTTTTCTTGTGACCTGTGTTTGCGTTCTCCTTGCAATTGAAGTGCTCTCCTCCCCTCCTCTTCAAGGGGGGGAGGGGGAGTGAAAAGGATATGTTTATTGACGTATCCCCATTACCTTGATGTATTCCCATGAAGATATAGCCTATTTCTTGACTCCGACGACCTCTTCAGGGGGAGAGGAGGAGTGAAGAGAAGTTGTCTGTGTGAATTAGCTAAAGTTGATATGGAAGAACTGTTGCTGTTGCTGTTGTCGTTGTCGTTACCTCTACTACTGTCGTTGATGTTACCGTTGCCGCTATTGTTGCCGTTAATGTTGCCTTTGTTTACTTCACTTTCCGTTTCTATGGTTATTGCCGATGATGTTACTGTGTTTTGATTTGTCTCTACCCTAACCCTAGACACTACCTATTTCCGTTGCACTATACATCTAGCTTATAATCCTAGTCTGCCGCCGCCACCGTCTACCTTGCTACCGTCATCGCTGCCTACCTTGCTATTGTCACCACTGCTCATCTATTCCGTTGCAATTTAACCACCTATCTACCTTGGCTGATTATGCTACATCTCAGTGTTAGTCAGTGCATGTTTCTCAAGTACCATTGATCATATGGCTCCATCGACCCCTTCTCTTCAGGGGGAGAAGGGGAGTGAAGAGAAGTTGTCTCTGTTGTTGCTAGTGCCAATGCCTTGTATTGCTGTTGATGATGCCTGTTATGTCTCTGCCTCCTTGTTGCTCCTGCCTGTTATGGTGCCAGTATTGTTGCTCATGCCTTTGCTGGTGTGTTTGCCTTGCCTTTGGTTTCTGCCCTATCTTCTGCTGTGCTCACAGGGCTTCTGTGTTCTGCCTTACCTACTGCCGTGCTCACATGGTGTCTGTGTTCTGCTATATCTACTGCCGTGCTCACAGGGTTTCTGTGTTCTGCCTTACCTATTGCCGTACTCACAGGGTTTCTGTGTTCTGCCATATCTATTGTCGTGCTCACAGGGCTTCTGTGTTCTGCCTTACCTATTGTCGTGCTCACAGGGCTTCTGTGTTCTGCTATGTGCCCTATTTTTTAGGGTTTGCTCTTGTGTTTCCGCTGCGAACTTTGCTTTAGTTTGTCACGTGTTTCACTCGTGGTTGACGAAAAGACCTTCTCTACAATTGGTGCTTCTCAAGTATGGTGTTCTATGACTCGCTTGTCAAGTTGGGCATGCGAAATATCTTTGCCCAACTTGAGGGGGAGTGTTGGCGAGTCCTTACTTAGTTAGGATTTTGGTTCCTTACTATGTTAGGATTTTAGTTACTTACCTATTTGTCTAGTCCAATTATAATTAAGATTTATTTCCTATTGTAATTTAGATTTACTTTCTATTGTAATTTAGATTTATTTCCTATTTTATTTAGGGTTGTACTTATATAAATACCTCCATATTGGAGAAGAATAAAAATATGAGCGAATATGAGCGTATCTAAGCATAACTGAATATTTACCCTACTTTGTTCGACATAGACTATGTTTACTCACCACCTGTAATCGGGGTGAATATTAACATCGCACTAATTACCTTTAGATGAGTGTGATTTAATCAACCGGTTACACAAATGAATGGGTATTGTAATGTTACCAATTAACAGTGGCGAGCAAAAAATGTGTGTTGTTAAGAACTCCAACAACTAAAACTATCACCATATCATATGTCATATCATTTCATGACTAAAATTTCCTTCTTTTTGTTTTGGTACCTCTAGATTATTGATAAATAATTATTGTATAATTCTAGTAACTAATTTTACCAAGGTTGACTATGTGCTAGGTACTTTCTGGTAGCAAATGCCATAGCATGTGCATATGCAGCATTTTCCCTGGTCCTTTCGTTTGGGAATCGGGGCACCAAGAGCGGCTTAGGGCTGGTGATCATCTTCCTTGATCTGTTAATGGTGGCATTGCTCTTCTCCGGCAATGGAGCCTGTTGCTTCGATTCAGCTGCACCAAAATGGATTCAGCTGCATCCTCAACTTGTGATACTCGCAAGTGCACGAGCCGTTTGGTAGTATAGCATATGTAAGTGCGAGGTCGATCCCACGAGGATTGGTGATTGAATGATCCAATTCATTTCCCCTACATAAAACAGAAATGAAAAAGAAAATAAATAAAACAAGTAAAAAGGAAATAACTCAAGCAAATAAGTTCCCAAGTTCAATTAGATTAATGGATTGATTCTAGCTAAAGTATGATTAAGCCATGGTGTTTGGTCAAAACCTTGTGTTCCTAATTCCCTAATTTGATCATTTGTTGTCTAACCTAAAATTAAGCATTAGGAACCCATTAAGCATAGAAGAACAATTTAAACAACCAAGCATGTATCTAATCCCTGTTGTCGAATGTTCATACATACTCTTCTTATTCATAGTTCAATTCGAATTAAAGCATGGTGTCTACTCCTAATTCAAACCAAGATAGCTAACATGCAAGCCTAAATGGTGATCAATCATTCAAACTAGCATATTAACTTATAAGCATAATGAATAAGAACAAAAATCATAATTGAAACTTGGAAACTAATTAAACTTGAATACTTAAGAAAGAATGTACATTACAAATAAAAGTAAAGTAGAACTTGAAAAACTTAAGGAGAATTTCAGCACAAATATTTCATTACAACAATTGAAAACTAGAAAGGAAACTAAGAGAATTTGAGGGAGAGAAGGGAAGGGAGCTCTAGAGAAGTGTTTGAGAGCTCCCCCCCTTGGGGTGTGTTTTGAAGCTTGAAGGCTTCTCTATTTATAGGGCTAAGAGGGAGGAACAACATGATGAAATCCAACACCACCATTCCTCTTTTAATACAACCCATAACTCACACTTCATCTTGTCTATGTTAGTGTGGTTGGAATCAATCTCATCCCATACTTCTTTTGCTGCACCTCAAGCTTTCTTCACATGGGATCAAAGGTGATCAATTGTGGCTGCCTTTTGCTGCCAACCCATGTGGTTGCCTTTTGGTTGCTGAAAAACGAGTTTTCTGAACCAGTCTTGGTGTAGGAAGGCCAGAGGTTTCAAAACGTATCCAATGGTGCTCAAATTTGGATATGTTATAATAGACACCCATTGGAACAACTTCTATGAAGAAAGTATTCCCATCAGAGCAGTATAAGTGTGCGTTTTGGGCCTTACAAGTTGGCAGCCGAACAGAGACTGGAATTGACTTCATTTCATTTCTTTGCTTTACATGCATGCACATGCTTTCTCTATAATAACTCCAGCATGTACCAACTTGCTCCTTTAGAATTTCATAGCTGGAATGCCTCCCCACTTCACTCATTATGTTGGATCCAAAGTCAGTTGCAGCATGGGTGAGGCACATGGCTTAAAGGAGGAGACAAGGCTCAAAGTTGGCAGCTGCAAATCCTCCTGAGCATGGTTCAGTGTTGGACGGGCTAAGGACTCCACATTTGTTCAATTGGGCTGAATTTTGGATATGTTATACTAGACACCCAATTGAACAACTTCTATGAAGAATGTCTCCTCATCCGAGTTGTGCAGATTGCTGAAATGAGACCTGCAAGGTGACTTACGAAACTGGACTGACAAGGAGTGTGGCCCAACTTTGGTTTTGTCTTTAAGCTCTTGCTCTTATGCCAATCAGCCCTTAACATGCATGGATTGCATCAAATGTGATCTCTTGCTATCTTAACCTACAAAACACACAAATAGAGATAAGTGACTCAAAATAAAGAGAAACTAAGCAAAATCACTAAGTAAAGAAGGCAAGCAAGTGTATGAAATTATGGACTTATCAAAACAGAAAATGGATTAAAAGCACAAGTTTAACTCAATAACATAACCAAATCATAAGCTAGAAGGGTACAAAATGATATACAATTATGAACCGATCAAATACCCCCAAACCTAGATTTTGCTAGTCCTCGAGCAAAACAAAAGGAAAACAAAGATAAAAACAAAACAAGAAGTTAAGTAAACCACTTCCGCAGGTAACTCGATTGCATTGAGCATATGCAACAAGCCTTTAAACCTCTAGGCATCCCTAGTAGGAGGAGTTGTGTCTCCTGAGGGTTTAACAGATACGACACCCACAAACGTTTTCCTAACTCTACAAAACAAAGTGGTTAGAAAACTTATTAGATTTGTTAGTCCTTAAGCAAAATAAAACAAAAACCAAAACCAAAATAAAAATAATTACAAAACCAAAATAAATAAATAAATAAATAAATAAAGAAAAAAGTAAACTCAAAACAATCTTTCCGAACATTTTCTGAAGAGAGATGACTCATGCGCATGACTCAAAAATAAAAGCTCAGTTTTTAGACAATATTTACAAGGTGGCAAAGTTCAAAACACAACATGCTCAAAGTGTAGTAGTGTGATAGCCAAATGCAACAAATTCCCCAATCTTAGTTTTTACACAATTTCAAAAATCATACCAAACACAAATGCAACTTCAAATCTCACCAAAGTTGTCCTCTCACAAATGAATCACTCAGAAGAGGGCTACAATGCAACACTCAATTATAAACATGAGATTAGAGTTAAATCATAAGGGACTTAACTCAAAAATAGGAAGATGAAGAACTTGCATTAATATGATCTCAAGAAGGATGCCAAACACTTAAAAGTAGAAAAATGAATGCAATTCAACCACATGATATTTAAGATCAATTTAGGTCTTTATTATAGGTTGTAATGGGGCCAAGGGTGTAAGGTGAGTGAGAAATGAAAGGTATGGATAATACAAAGTCCAAGGAACTCACAATGTAAGAGCATAAAATAAAATTGTTTACAAGACTTCGAATCATCACGATTAGATTTTTTTCTTTTATATGATCAAAACTCCTTATACCTTCATTTACAATGATTCATACTTCTTTCCAAATGCCAATTTATTTTGAAGGCCCAAAAATGAATTTTTAATCAACCACCACTTAATCACAACTTTTTTTTTTTCTTCTTTTCTTTCACCAATTGAGTGAAGTTTTTTTTTTCTTTATGTAATATCCCTTCCCAAACTTAGCATGAAAAACACATCCGAATTAGAGCTCATGAGTTCCTTAGAAAGGTAAATATTTGTTTTTCGGGCTAAGGTGAGGAAATATAATTGGTAAAATGAAAGAAAAGGTTTACATGTAGGCTCAAAATGGTTAACAATGGAAAATCATGCTTAAGCATGCATAAGGTTAGCTTGAAAGGCACAAACGATCCAAAGAAGGCCTTAATATCATTTCTTAAATGTCATGAAATCAAATTGCAAAAGAATGAATGACTTTTAAGTGTTCAACCAAATCAATGAATAATGAGATCAAACAACAACTTTGATGACAAGAAAATAAGAGTATGTGTATAACACTCATGAAATGAAGAACAAGGCTCAAAAGCTCACATTATATGGTTATATAAGTCTAATTTATGCTTGATACAATTCTTTGGGTCATGCAAATCCTTTAATTGGAAAATTATGAAACAAATGGCAAGTGCAAAGAAGGTTTCGAACATATCATGCTAGAACGATGCCAAAATTTTATTTTTTAAAAAATTTTATTTTTTTCATAATTAAATAATAATAATAAAATGAAATCCAATTTTAAGTCATGCAAACATTTATCACAATCTCATCAAATGTGTTCGGAAAGTGAATAAAATCAAAATCAAAATAAAATAAAAATAAAAATAAAAATAAAAGCAAGACTTAAACAAAATAAAAATAAAAACAAGCAAATAAAAAAAAATTAAATTAAGGAAAAACCAAATTTACATGTTAAACTCCAATACCCCCAAACCTAGAAATGAACATTGTCCTCAATGTTTAAAATTTAGGCACAAGCAATGTCAAAAATAACAAATGAAGGTATTAAAGCAAATATATAAAAAAAACACAAAACACACAAGAATTAAAATACAAAATAAAAAAAATAATTACAAAATAAAAATTACAAAACAAACAAATAAAAGAAACGAAACAGTAAAACACTCGAAACAGAAAGCCCTAAACAAACAGTCTTACGCAAACCAAAACCCAAACGATTGAAAGCCCAACCCAAAAGAAGGTTAACCCACTTTGAAACCTAAACAACGGTGAAAACCCGACCCACAAAGAAATCCGAAGCCCACACGTTTTTTATTTTTTTTATTTTTTATTTTTAAGAAGAAACGTGAATTGGGAGCGCAAAGGCGGGATTTCTGAAAAGAGAAAATGTGGTCCCTAATGCCTCGGTTCCTGGGAAGTCACGGGCAAAAGAGGTGAGGGATGTGTCGGCGCGCAGAGGCCGCTTTCACATCCCCCAAGCCAGAATTATTGGCCTCTTGGGTGAAGCGGGACGACTTTTTCACTTTGAAGGTTGTGAAAGGTGAAAATGCAATTAAGGGGAGGTTGGGAAATGGGTGCGGCGATATATAGAGATAAGCCGTAAGGGCCGCACAGAACTCAGAACCGCAGCGGCTAGGATTTAGCAGACTAAGTCTATAAAAGGTAAAAAGAAATGGTAAAAAAAAACACAAACTCAAAAACACACAAAACAGAAAAGAAAGAAGAACAAAGAGTGAGAAATCAAATGGCCTCTTCCTACCCTTTTTCGTTGGATCTCAACCTAGCTCCACCGACTCAGACACGAGGCCAAGCAGCGGCACCAGTATGGATGCCCTACTTTGCTTCCGCACGGGGGTCTGTGACAGTAACTGACTCAATACTCCTGGACAACGATGTTGCCATTGGAGTGGCTAGAAATTTAGTGACTCCTAAAGATATACGTGTGCTGGGGACAAGGGATGACAACCGGGTCGTGAGCGATGCCCTGGCACTGAGCGTGCAGAGTACGGCAACAGTCGCAAGTTTGGGTCATCGCCTACTTGCGAAGTCCCATGAGGTAGAGGTGCTAAAGGGTCAGTCGGCGGCGGAGCGAAGTATGGTTGAAGAGTGTCAGACTGCTATAAAAAGCTTGAAAAGGGAGAGGTCAAGGATAGTGGAGGTGAATCGACACCAGCTAGAAGTATTGCGGGACGAGAATAAAAACCTATCAAAGATGGTAGAGTTGTATTCTCGCGACATGCGAAAGCAGCTAGAGGACCTAGACCGACCGGGTAAACGCAAGCATGTAGATCGCGAGAGAAGTTACGCTCAAGCTAAGATTGCGATCTTTGGGAGCTCAAGTGGTGAGCCCCAAGAGGCTGTGCATGAAGCCCAGGAAGAGGACAGCCAGAGGGCCAAACTCAAAGCTCCAATGGTCGAGACACCGAGCACTGTGAAGAAATGATTTCCTACTGCATTATTGTTGTTTTTATTTTATTGGTTGTTTTTGTTTTTGGTTATTTTGTTTTGGAAATAAAAGTAAAGTTGCAGAAGGAAAAAGAAAAAAGAAAGCACACTTCCCAAACTTAAATCAAACAAAGACGACAAACGGAAAAGAAAGCACAGTTCCCTAACTAAAATAAAATAAAGATGATAGCCGAAAGGAAAAAGCAGAAACACAAAGCTCTAGAAAATGAAAGTAACAGACAAAAATATTAAACACCAGAAAACACGGAAAAAAGAAAAGTAAAGTGAAAGTAAAGGTGCTCCCCCTTGAAGCGATTAGGTCGAGCATGCCCGGGAAATCCGAAATGGTGTTGGCTCTCTCTCATCAGCATATGTCTTTTTAAACCACACCTCTGCAAGCGGATGATACCCAGCATTTCTTCCTGCAAACTCAAGGAAAAACATCAAAAAATTCAGAAGCAAAACAAATGGCATCCTCATGCACTCACCTTGATGATCTCAACCTTGAGCTCTCACTTGCACCACCGAATGCCCAGACAAGGGCTCCTCCAACTCCTGTCTTCCCAAACTCCACATATCATCACGGCACGGCCTCAAACTTTGCTGAGGCAATACCGAACTTTGCTGAGGCAATGCCGAACAGAGCAGTGCTGTTGGGTGGCATGATTGGCAGTATACTCACACCGGCAGATCATCTGCATGTGGCACGTAGGTCTGACAAGATGGCAGTGGATGAGTCCCACTCTTTATCTGTGCTCCATGCGGTCTCGGCTACCAATTTGGGCATGCGATTACTGGCGAGGATGCGGGAGTGCACAGCGCTGAACGAGGAAGTGGCTTCCTTGAAGGCTATGGTGGCAGATTTGCAGAAGCGGCTTTACTGTGCCAATCAGCATGTGGAAGCACTGCAGAGAAAGAATGAGGACCATGTAGAGCTGCTGCAAATTCTACAAGTGCGAGACAATAGAGGCAAGCCATGATGATGATGAAGATGAAGATAAAGAAGATGAAGAAGAAGAAGAAGTTTTTTTTTGTTTTTTTTGTTTTTTTGTTGTTTTTTTTGTTGTTGTTTGTTTTTGTTTGTTTTTGTTTGTTTTTGTTTGTTTTTAATGCAGAGTTTGAAATAAAATAAAAATGTGTTTTAACACTCAGAAATAAACTAACTAACCATACCACGTAAATAAAATACATAAACTAACTTAACAAAACAAAAACAAAAACAAATACTCAACAGAAAAGATAACAAAGAAAATATATAAAAAAACTTAATTTAAAAACACACGAATATACAAGCAACTCACGGATGACCAGTTAAGGGCCTCAGAAAACACAGCCAGGGGATCCGGGAAGGTTGGAGGGGTCACAATGGTCCCGCTTAAAACCCAAACTTCTTAGACACCGAAGGTGTCGCCTAAAGAACTCCTAGACACTGTATTGACAGAAGTGCTCACTGGGGTTACCATAAGTCAGCTCATATGAAAAATCTTTTTAAAATTTTTAAGATAAAAAAAAAAAAAAAACAAATTAAGATAAAATGAAACAACAAACCATAAATGAAAATGAACTAAGTACTCTAAACAAACTCAAACAAACGAAATAAATTGTTGTACTAAAAGAAACAAACCAAGAAACCAAAGAAAAACACAAACAGCACTTTCTATCACCTATTTATCACCATTTGGACAGATTCGTTTCTCTGTTTTTCAGCTTCGACCTGTGTTCAGTTTTTAGGCCATAACTTTCCAACCGCAAGTCCAAATTTCACGTTCTTTATATGGTTGGATTCGGCACAGAAAAACAAAGAACCCAACGTGGACCAAAAGGCAAAAACAATAACAGAAATAAACAGAATTCAAAGAAGAGAAAGGATTGAAATGCTCCCCCTTGAAGCGATTAGGTCGAGCATGGATGCACTTGGAGGTCGACTTCTCCCATTGCTCCACACTACCCATTCTTACGATTGAGGTTGCCATCTCTCTCCATTTTTATTAAGCTGTCATAAATTGCTAAAACCAACACACAAACTTGAAATGGAATTAAAAGGATTAGGAATGAACAATAGAGAACTAAGTAGACTTTAAACATTATAAATAAATAAAAAGTAGGAAAATCAAATAGAATCAAACAATGTTACCGATCCCCGGCAACGGCGCCAAAAACTTGTTGCTTCGATTCAGCTGCACCAAAATGGATTCAGCTGCATCCTCAACTTGTGATACTCGCAAGTGCACGAGCCGTTTGGTAGTATAGCATATGTAAGTGCGAGGTCGATCCCACGAGGATTGGTGATTGAATGATCCAATTCATTTCCCCTACATAAAACAGAAATGAAAAAGAAAATAAATAAAACAAGTAAAAAGGAAATAACTCAAGCAAATAAGTTCCCAAGTTCAATTAGATTAATGGATTGATTCTAGCTAAAGTATGATTAAGCCATGGTGTTTGGTCAAAACCTTGTGTTCCTAATTCCCTAATTTGATCATTTGTTGTCTAACCTAAAATTGAGCATTAGGAACCCATTAAGCATAGAAGAACAATTTAAACAACCAAGCATGTATCTAATCCCTGTTGTCGAATGTCCATACATACTCTTCTTATTCATAGTTCAATTCGAATTAAAGCATGGTGTCTACTCTTAATTCAAACCAAGATAGCTAACATGCAAGCCTAAATGGTGATCAATCATTCAAACTAGCATATTAACTTATAAGCATAATGAATAAGAACAAAAATCATAATTGAAACTTGGAAACTAATTAAACTTGAATACTTAAGAAAGAATGTACATTACAAATAAAAGTAAAGTAGAACTTGAAAAACTTAAGGAGAATTTCAGCACAAATATTTCATTACAACAATTGAAAACTAGAAAGGAAACTAAGAGAATTTGAGGGAGAGAAGGGAAGGGAGCTCTAGAGAAGTGTTTGAGAGCTCCCCCCCTTGGGGTGTGTTTTGAAGCTTGAAGGCTTCTCTATTTATAGGGCTAAGAGGGAGGAACAACATGATGAAATCCAACACCACCATTCCTCTTTTAATACAACCCATAACTCACACTTCATCTTGTCTATGTTAGTGTGGTTGGAATCAATCTCATCCCATACTTCTTTTGCTGCACCTCAAGCTTTCTTCACATGGGATCAAAGGTGATCAATTGTGGCTGCCTTTTGCTGCCAACCCATGTGGTTGCCTTTTGGTTGCTGAAAAACGAGTTTTCTGAACCAGTCTTGGTGTAGGAAGGCCAGAGGTTTCAAAACGTATCCAATGGTGCTCAAATTTGGATATGTTATAATAGACACCCATTGGAACAACTTCTATGAAGAAAGTATTCCCATCAGAGCAGTATAAGTGTGCGTTTTGGGCCTTACAAGTTGGCAGCCGAACAGAGACTGGAATTGACTTCATTTCATTTCTTTGCTTTACATGCATGCACATGCTTTCTCTATAATAACTCCAGCATGTACCAACTTGCTCCTTTAGAATTTCATAGCTGGAATGCCTCCCCACTTCACTCATTATGTTGGATCCAAAGTCAGTTGCAGCATGGGTGAGGCACATGGCTTAAAGGAGGAGACAAGGCTCAAAGCTGGCAGCTGCAAATCCTCCTGAGCATGGTTCAGTGTTGGACGGGCTAAGGACTCCACATTTGTTCAATTGGGCTGAATTTTGGATATGTTATACTAGACACCCAATTGAACAACTTCTATGAAGAATGTCTCCTCATCCGAGTTGTGCAGATTGCTGAAATGAGACCTGCAAGGTGACTTACGAAACTGGACTGACAAGGAGTGTGGCCCAACTTTGGTTTTGTCTTTAAGCTCTTGCTCTTATGCCAATCAGCCCTTAACATGCATGGATTGCATCAAATGTGATCTCTTGCTATCTTAACCTACAAAACACACAAATAGAGGTAAGTGACTCAAAATAAAGAGAAACTAAGCAAAATCACTAAGTAAAGAAGGCAAGCAAGTGTATGAAATTATGGACTTATCAAAACAGAAAATGGATTAAAAGCACAAGTTTAACTCAATAACATAACCAAATCATAAGCTAGAAGGGTACAAAATGATATACAATTATGAACCGATCAGAGCCGCCACGGCAATTGGTCTGATGGGGTACCAAGGGAATTCACATGTGCAATGGAACAAGGTCTGCAACGTGTTCGGGCAATTTTGTAACCAGGTGGCAGCTGCAATAGTCCTGTCCCAGCTTGGATCGCTAGTATTTATGTACCTAGTTGTGCTTGCTGCCTTAGGCCTCCACAGGCGGTCTAAGTAGAATAATGGCATGCACTGCACCCTCTAATTTGCAATACCTATAACAGAGGAAGAGCCCAGTTTTTATTCTCATGTCAAGTGTGTGCATAATAAAGAAATTTGATTTCTTTCACCAATATTTCTTCTGAAGTATTATTTGTCCACTATAGTATTTCTGAAACTGCTTATAGTGTTGTCAATTGCTTTCAAAAGTCTACATGGAAGCAATTACATCATTATGACATAATCTCTCATGCAAAAGTTGAAGAGTATCTTCAATTTCAAACATTAATTGGAAGGAAAATAAAAAGTTGGGTTGGTGGGGGCTTTCTTGTGTTCACAAAGTGTTATATATACACAGAGAGAGAGAGAGAAATAGGTCTTTGATTTTGTGGCTTCTGTTTTCCTAAGGGTGAAATCAAAGGTTGATAAAAAGAGTTCCTAGCAAATTTTTTTTTTCTGATTAAAAGTCTTGAAAGATGAGAAATATTGTTGAATTTGGTTAGGCCACTACCTACTAGAAGGTAGCACAGTCGTCAACTGGAGCAAAAGAAACCACTTGTTCTTCAAGGTCAAAACCAACAAAATAGTTCTGTTGCTGGACATTTCCAAATATGGACAACTTTTCATTGGACCTCAACATGGCAAGGCACCAAAGCCCCTTCTTTGCTTCAATGTAAGTAGTTTGTTTCATTAGAATGACTTCTGCACCATCAAAAATGAATGTCACATCAGGTGCTGCAGATTCCAAGTCCTCAAAACTTCCTTCAAAACACAACTCAAACCATTCGCTTGGTCCTCTCCTTTGTGGAAAATCTATGGCTTCGCTTAGTGCCTTGATCAATGCATCATATGCTTCTGATCTAAGAAATGTGTAAGTTGTGCCTGAATCAATCATAAACCCTCCTTCCCCATCACTTGTCCTGTTAAAAATCCCATCAGGGAGAGGTACATTTTGGTCACCAATGCGAATTCCAATAAGAGTGACATAGTAATACCGATCCTCTCCCTCCAGAAATGGAGTTTGCCCACCAGAGATCACTGCCTCTGATCCAAAATACATCCTGCTTCCCGATCCCTCGTTGTTCGGGAGCACCATGCAGTATGAGAACTTTTTTATGCCTAGGTGAGAAATTAAGGACAGGGGCTGCCGGCTCAAGCCGAGAGCACCTGCTTCATTCCCAACAAAATGCCATGAAGAGTAGTCAGAACAACCAAAATCCAAGTGACCAACATCCACAAGGTTCCTCTCAGGGTCTTCAAATGCAAACTTGTCATGGGACAGAGTTCCCTCTGTTGTAGAACCATCTCCATATCTTACCCTATAGTAGCAAGGGTCAAGAAACTCTGCGCAGGCTCTCCTGCGTACCCCTAAAGCCTCACAGGCAAGGGAATCACACGGATGGTGACCATAAGAGGAGGATTTTGCAGGGTTGAAGACAGGGGATCTTTGTGAGCATTTGACCCAAATGACCTCACTTCCAGTGTCCATGAAGGCATGTACTTGGGTAGGGGGAGTGCCCACAGAGAAAGTCACTATGTACTCACCATTTTCAGGGACTATTCTAGAAGAGATATCTTGTTCTGAGGATGAAAAGGTGGTGGTGAGTGACTGGATCTGGTTAAGACGCAAGACAGAACGATAAGCAGCAGCTTGTATACGATCATAGGCAGTCATGGAATGATTGTATGATGGGGATAGAGGTGAGTCACGGTGGATCAGACGAACCGAAAAGCCATCACCTGCAGTACTGCTGTTGATAGAGTTTATGGATTGAAGAATAAAGATGGTGTTCAAGAAGAAGAAAATGGTGGAAAAGAGAGAGGGCGGTGATATGCCCATTATCTAATATATGTGAATACTGCATCAGAATTTAAGTACCTAGCCAACTAATGCTTTTTTAGGAAGGTAATCTATGCATTTTGGTGCAATAGTTGTCTATTAATAAGGCAGCATTAGGAGTAGATTTAGTTATTAATGTATACCATGTAAGTTTGTGAACTAATATAAAAAAAGTAGGTCAAGAAAGGCATCAAGGATGTGGTACCTTTACTTGCATCGAAAGCAACTGAGTGAATAATATTTAGACATTAGAAAGAATTGTTGCATGGTTAGGTATTTTATGGTTAAGGGTTCATATTGGAAAAACAGCCACAGGAAGCTGAAGAAAAGCTTCAAGGGTGTGAATGCCTGTCTTGGAATCAAAAGATGAGGAAAGACTAATATGATACAAAAGCATGTCCAAGCTCCTGGCCATGGCTATACAGCTAACCTAGCTAACCCCCGTGCCAAGTCGTGATCAGAAGGTAGCACAGCCAACTGGAGCAAATGAAATCACTCTTTGTTCAAGGTCATAACCAAAATAACAGTTCTGCTGCTGAATATTTGCAAATGTGGACAACTTTTCGTTGGACCTGATAATGGTAAGGCACCAAAGTCCCTGCTCTACTTTAATATAAGTAGTTTGCTTCGTTAGCATGACTTCTGCACTGCACCATAAAAAAGAAATGTAACATCTGGTCCTGCAGAGTCCAAGCCCTCAAAACTGCCCTCAAAACTTCCCTCAAACCACTGCTCAAACCATTCGATCGGATCTCTCCTTTGCAGCAAGCGTATGGCTTTTGCACAGTGCAATGACAATTATGTCTGTTTGAGCAAAATTCCGCAAGGGAAATATTCATGGGATGATTCCTCAACCTTCGATCTTCCTTCTATCTCTTCCTCGATCCCTGCTAAATAAATAGGAGTAAATAGTTTTCTCTCATTGGGAGAGTCGGGTGGCCTTAGCCGTATGTGGTGGCGCTTAGCCGTGAGAGAGAGAGAGAGAGAGAGAGAGAGAGGGTTTTTTTGGGTGAGAAAGCAATTAAAAAGAATTTCCTCAAATGTCTTGCGTAGCTATGTATTTATAGTCTCCTTGTGTGCTAGGGTTTTGGGAAAATAATCCTTGTTTGGTTAGGATTATTCTTCCCCAAAAAAATTATAGAAATTATTCCAAGAGGAAATTATTCCAAGAGATTTGGTGGAGATTGGTTCCCTGATTTAGGGAGATATTCCTATCTAAAATCAAAGATAATTTCCCTAATTAAATAGACTTTAATTATGGTAATTAGTTTGACCTAAGAAGTATTCCTTTTCCACGTGTTGTCTTCTTATTGGCCGGTGAAATATATGTTCTCACAAATGCGCCCCCCAACTTCTGCATTGCGATTGTGAGGCATGGAGGCGATGAGAAATATTTACTGGGCTTTCTTCCTTGAGTTGGGCTTCTAATTGGAGTAGGCTTTTGACTTCTTCTTGGAGTTGGGCTCCCAATGGTAATAGGCTTGTAATTCCTCCTTGACTTAGGATGCCTAACCTTTATAAATACAAAGCTTCTTTTCACTCCTCTTCAAATTGCAAACTTTTCATCCTCTACTTTCTAACTTGTGAGAGAGATTTTGAATGAATGTACTGATTGTCGAGGAGAGGAGTCGCGGTGCACGCCAAGGTAGGTCGATTTTTTTTTCGCGGCTAGGACAAGCTGGGTGGGCCCGACTGGTTGTCGTCATGAGCAACGCTACTGCAGGCTCCCATGAATTTCCCTTTTTTTTTTTTGCGGCGAGGACCTGCTGGGTGGGCTTAACTGGTTGTAGTTGTGACCACATGGGGTGGCCAGCACGGCCAGCTATGATGGTGACATCGATTGCTGGAGTAGGCTACTACCGTTTTTTTTTCATGTCATGGGCCAGGCCCATTTGACTGATGCGGTGCAGTGATGGTGCATCCTGGAGTTGTGGAGGCGATGACGAGCTGCAAGCCTGGTGCTATTTGGGCCGTGCAAACGGTTTGGTGTGGATTGGGGCATGCCTACTGTTCCTTTTTTTATTTGGTCGCAACTTAGGGTTTTGATATGCTATCAACTTAGGGTATATTATTCTTATTCAATAATATAAGAGAATTATTTGTATAATACGTGAATTTTGTGTGTTTTACTAAAAATTTTGCAAAAATTATGTTTATTATGCATTAGAAATACGTACGTACATATGACTAACAAAATAGCATCTCGCAATATCTAATCAGCCGTATTTACAAATAATGGAAATCTTATTTTGCATTAGAGTCTGGGTTCTAACGAAAATTATGACTTCTTAATTATCATTGGCTCAAATTCAGCCATATTTTTATGTAGTCACATATCACATATAAACCGATTTGGCAGCTGATACAGGATCAGCTTAACTTTTGTCCATTTATTCAATTTCATAATCTCTGGAATTTTGGTTAAGGTCGGATGACATATCCTCTTTACAATATGAGCCAACAATTCAAGAGATGGAGTTCTATGAATCGATTGAATTAGTTATGTCTTTATAATTTTATGTGCTTTATTAATGTATTATATATATAATATGTACATCTGACTAATGTTTTAATGTGTTTATGTTTTTTTTTTATGTAGATATCATGATTTCATCCACACCTAGCACCACAGCTCCAGCTACTTTTCAATGTTAGGAGGAATTTAATGAAGTTGGATTGAATTTGGGTTGTAATATATATTTGGATTGAATTTTGGTTGTATTTGGCTTGTAATTTATTTTAGAACTTATTTTGTTGAAGTTTGATTGAATTTGAGTTGTAATTTATATGTTGAAGTTGGATTGAATTTGGACTGTATTTTTGTTGAAGTTTGATTCATTTTGATGTGTTGAAAGTTTGATGGAACCTTAAATTTTGGGTATATTGGTATATAAATACATTTTGGGCAGGTCTGTAAAAAAATAAAAAAAATAAAATTTTGGGCCCATGCCCAAATCGGAACAGCAGGAACCGAACTAAAATCGGACAGGTCCGGGTTGGTTCGGATTTCTATATGGATTTTTAAGCAGAATCGGTCCAAATCAAACCAGTCTACATTTTCGATTCAAATTCCATTTTTTAACGAAAACCGGTCCAAACCGGACCGTGCTCACCCCTAACATTTACTCATTGCAGAGAAGATATACAAAACACTCTTTGAGAGATGCAAATTACAATGGTACCCTTTATTCACCCAACACGTATGGCATCACCATAATGTGCAGTTACATGCAGAGGTGAGATTCACAATACAAAAATTAGAGGAAAAAAATTTCAACTATGCCTCTGCCTGTGTTAATTGTGGTGGTGGGCTTTGCTTTGAAATTCTTTTGTAAAAAGAAAAGAGGGAGGTCCAGAGAAGAAAGATGAGCAAAATGGTGGCAAATATGGAGACGCCGACGGAGAATCCTAGATGGTTGCAGAAGGTGTTGTAAACGTTGCAAAACTCCGACCAGTTGAAGTTATCGTTGCCCATTTGTAAGGTATATACAACAAAGCCAAAGCTGCCAGTGGCCGAGGCTACCAGCCCCAGTGTCAACTGTCACATTATAATTTTGCACGGATTAGTTTAATTTTGTGTTTACTTAAGAAAAAAAAAATGTAACACATGGAGAAAGAGAGAGCTAACATATAGTGCAAATTTAGCTAGGTTCACTTTGGAGAGAGAGAGAGAGAGAGAGAGAGCTAACCACATCAAAAAACGCAAAGAGGAGCAACATTGTTGGGGAAGTTGGAGCTAAGCTGACGTAGCACAAGCAAATAGATTTTCAAGTGAAAATCCTAAAGAAAGATAATCTAGAATCCACCAGGAAATTAGAGAGAAAATTCTCTTTGATTATTTGATAAAAGTCGAGATGCTCTCAACCAAGCATGACAGCTGATTAAATACAACGTTCTCACCCTTTGGACTGCCCTGGGGAGTTATTGAAAACGTAACAGAAAAGAAACGGAAAGTCTGTAAATTGAATACAATTTTTAAATGAACTTTTGGAAGGCCAAACGACCTCAGTGTTGGACTCGTGACGTTCTTCCCTTTTCGAGATGGTATTATGTAACTCAATCGGAGCTCAGACGCCAAATCTGTAAATTCCTGCCACGTCCTTTTTCACTTCTTCGCTCCAATTCTTCTTCACTCCAATTCTTCTTCAATCAATTAGAAAATCCCAACGATACGCCTTCCTTCTTTTCCTCGTGCCATGATTGACCATATTTCGTCCTACATCATAAGCAGATGACTAAACAAGATGATAACTTAATAATGATGTTATAAAGGCCTGCCACAGAGAATACCACCACAAAGTATCTGCACATATGCAATCAATCTTCAAAAAAAAATAACAAGTTTTAAAACAATATTAGTGACGATTTCATTGGATTGGCAACAACAGCTCCCTTAGCAAAAACATATTTTGCAAAACAAATTATTCGTAACAAACATTGAAAACAAAGGAAACAATTGACTAATAATGGTTGAGTTTGAGAGTGCTTTTCTAATAGTTTCAAAAGTGTTTTCTAAAGGCCAAAGGAAGACTTTGTAATTCATCTTGCACTCAATGGTTTGTGTTGTCTATTGTAAACAAATGTTAATGATAAGAAACCTTCATACTAAAGCACTCTAAAGAATACGCCTTCAAATTAATCTAGATTATACACATAACTCTTTGTAGAACGTTTGCTTTTGTTAAAGAACAGGTTTATATATCGATATTGTCAATAATGTATCAATTAGAGAAATGTTCTCGATACTTAGAGTTAGGGAGTTGCATGTATATATATTTAATTTAACTCACATGAAAGATGGTGACGCAGTAAAATTGGATAAAAAGGTTCCGTAGTAAGAGGTATCGTCCTCCCAATCTTCTGATCGCCTGGTAGTTAACATGGACACAACACAAATCATTGATGACACGATCAATAAGCTCGTAATTAGAAAACTGCAGCAAAAGTAAATGACAGGCTTCTTAGTTGATCCCATCACTAATCACTTTTAATGTCTCTGGATATTGAGCTACAAGTGGCAATTATAAGTAGCAGATTAAGGTTGACAAGACAATATTAGGGAGTGGTCAGAACAATCAGTAATATATCAGAGGCAAACTAATAGGTTCAATTCAGGGGAGGAATTTGTGGTTGACTTTCTCTGCCGCCCAAATGTTTTATCTGATTTTTTTTTTTTGGGTTAGTGGCATACTATGAAGTATATGTAACATCTTATGGGCTATACAGGTTGAGCCAATTCAAGTTAAAAATAGAAAATCTAAGACTATCTCCAACCATGTTGAGGCTAAACTCAAATTTTCACCCTCTAAAATACAACTATTCATGTATTTTTAGGACTCAAATTGTTTTTTCCTCCAACCTTGCAGACTCATAATTTGAGTCCGCAACTTTATTAAATTGTTTAAGAATGGTTAATCTCTAATTTTCTTTTATCATTAATTTTTCTTGACATTATTTTTGTTTCAACATTCATGATTTAATTTTCTGAACACTTTGATCTAAAAAAATTCAAAAATAATTTTACTTAAAGAATAAAAGCAAGTATAACAAAAAGATGAGTATTTATAGAGTTTGGGATGAGTTTTGAGGTTAGATCTAATTTAGATTAATTATAAAAATTATTTGACTGTTGGATTTAAATTTCAGCCGTTGGATATGAATTTTTCCCGTCGAGATTGCCTAAAAATAATCATGGCCATTGATTATATATAGAAGTTGGAATTAAAAATAAAATAAAATGGGAAACATCAACTTCTTTGCAATAGCTGTTGGTATATTTTTGTTTAAAAAGGATCAGGAGCTTTCAAAATGGAGCCGTTGAAAGGAGGTGAGTGGTCGACATCAGTCTGCAGCACAGGGCCCTCTTTTTTCACCTTTCACATGGGCTGCACAGCTGGTTATTGGGCTCCACAAAAATTTCCAGTCCAGGCAATATCCAGACTGGTATTCCGCCCAATATTTCGCCTGGACTCAAATTCCACCTGCCCAAATACATGGGTTGGAGATGAATTTTGGACTCGAAACCTAAATTTTGACATGGGTTGGAGATGGTCTAATTTTTCTTTTTGGGGAACTCAAGTCTCAAAGGGATGCTTGGGAGAATCTTCTACTTGGTAACTTCATTTTCTTTATTTATCTTTTTTTTTTTTGTGGCCAAAACATTACTTTATTTAATTGAAAGTATGATAATTGCATCTTCTCAATTATGCACTATGGGAGGAGGAAGGTGTTATCTGTACTGTGGTCCTCCTCCAAGCTTTAAAAATTGTATGCACTATGGGAGGAGGAAGGTGTTATCTGTAATGTGGAAATCAGAGTTTCATTTAATGACATCATGCCTAAGGGCCTCTACAGAAGCTCCAAAAGTTTGTTGTACCTTACTTCGATCAAACACTAATTTGGGATACGACCTTGATGATCCTGCTGAAGGGTCTTTACCGAAGGCAGAAGTTATCATGCCGATTTAGGAACGTGTGTTGCTACCACATCAACTTGCAAAAAGTCTCACATCGAATAAATGTGCAAATATCCCAATACTTTTTGTCTATTAAAGGGCAATGTTCCCAAAATGGAAAGGTGAATTAACCTAAAACCAGTGCCAAGGTCTTGACTATTGCTTTCTCTCTTTCCTTTGCAGACCTTACGTCGCTTGCCGAATATTACTTCTGCCTAATCTACCGAAGATAACCACATTCTCTATTCCCCACAAGTTGTATCCAGATTTGGACATCAGCACCTCTTTAATTAGAAGATAATGTGTTCATGTTTGACATTTTATAACGTGTAATTTTATGTGACAATTTAACAACATAAGACATCGAATTGCCCAATTTTAAAATATACGGAATAATGGAAATCTTCTTTTGTACTATAGTTTGGCTCGAGTTTGAGTCATAATATTCAGCCATGACATGAGGACTTCTTGTGCGCTTGTAAAAATCCACACTGAGGATCAGCTTGGAGAACAATTGAGACAAAAATGTTCATTTTATATTTGGGGGTTAGAACTGCATCTGCAAGAAAAACCTTATGGTTTGAAATTTATTATCTTGGAATCTAAATTGGGTTTGGAAGGTGCAACTTCTCTCTCTCTCACAGTTGACTTGAAATAAATTTAAAGTTTGTATGCATTATTAGTTGCAGAAATTAATTAAAGTGTATATATGCTTCATTAATCCTAGCTGACATAGCCGTCGATAAATAATTAGCCTCATAATTAGCTCAGACAAATAATAAATGAAAGTAGACATTTTTATTTTGTCACTACAGTTCGCCGTGCACGTTTTCTGCAGAATTTAAGTTTCATAATGCTGCGCTTTATATATGCAGCAATTATCCCTATTAGATTTTCCATTGTTGAAGTAGAGTTGTACTTGTACCTAACATTTTTTTACTTTTTATAGAAAATTTGGCATAAGTCCAATTATGATGAGAGATTTTGGGTGCAATCCACGCAGAAATTGTTGTTGATCCAAGTCCTTTGACTTTTGCGCCACATAAGATTACATGCCTATTTCAATTTATTGATATTTACTTTTTTTTATTTTTTTATTTTTTGTTCCAGTTATGCACCTAAAACATAAATAAGGTAAATTATGAATTCCTAAAACTGGTAAGTTATTGATTTGTAGGATATTAATTATCATATTTGATTTGAATTTAATTGCAAATCTATTTATTGAATTCTGAAATTTTCCCAAGGTATACCGACATCAAAATTTGTAATAAGAGTTCATTAAAACTTCATACCTTAACAATAGGTAAGGTACCTATGCATACACCTCGTATGCAGTATGCAGGTAATTAAACCCATAAATTACCTCTGGTCCAGGTAATTAAATCCATAAATTACCTATAGTCTAGGTAGTTATACCCTCTAGCCCAGCTAATTGAACTCATATAATATCTTGGTATGGATCTTTAAACTCAACTAAGATAAAAATTCATACAAAATTTCTTTGGAAAAAAAAAAAAAAAAAACACTATTACATGGAAGACATGTACGTATGTATATAAATATGAACCTCCAGAAAAAACTGCTTAAGAAAATTCAAGAAAAAAAACACTTACCAGTAAGGTAGGTACATATATACATGTATGTATTAACATTATTTACCTGTATGTCAGGTACATAATTTAATGTGGGTGCTTGTCTGATCGATTGGTATAATATGTGAGTCTTTACTTTTTATTGATTAAATTGTATTTTATCTATATATTAGGAATATTATAAAGGAAAAAAAATTCAAAATTCAAAATTTGGAATTCAATTTCAAGGAAATAATGCATTAAATTTAGATTTTCAATGTGTTTTCCTTATTTACCTTAAAGGGTAAAATCGACACAACAAAAAAGTAATAAATGTCAAAGGACCTACATCTAAAACCAAAAACACGAGGACTAGACCCAATGATAGCTAATCGTTTTGGACTTAGATCTAAGAACCCCTACTTTTTATCTAAAATTTTGACCAGCACTGTTATATGAGGTATTCTCTAATTCAGTTTAATAACATTAACATTTTTTAAATATTTGTCACCTTCAATCGAAAACTCTGACCAGCAAGGTAGAAAAACTTGTATGAAACGTGTGAATTGTTAGCACTGTTTTGTTATTTCCAATTAGTCACAAACTGCCACGTGGAAAAGTTATCACACGTGGCATGTCGTGAGTAGTCGAAAATAGCAAACGTTTCACACAAGTGTTTCTCATTATATGGGATCTCTGTCACCTCGATCGAGATCAAATCTTATCGTCTTTATATTGTGTTTGATTTGATATTGAATTCTCAAAGGCCTGTGAAATATGCAAGCCTATGCAAATCCCCGTCCAAAAGGATTTGGGTTTTTATTGTGATTTTGCCGCAAAGAGAGCAGTATTAGTTCTTGTGGCAGATCATCTTATTAGGTTTGAAATATGAATGCAATTTATGACAATTTTTTTAATAATAATTGTAGTCAGCCCTCATAATATATTATACATCATAAATAATTTTTTTATACATAAAAAAAATATAATAATAATAACTTTGTAATGCGTCATAACTTTTGAAACAACTAGTAGGTTAAGTTATTGAATTTCAATCAACTACCAGGATTTAAGACTCACTGCTGGCGTTATAATAATATTATAGTTAAGGCGGGAATATAATATCAATTCTGAAATCATTGTGTGAAAGCTGGTTCGTATTTTTAGGTTTTCTTTCCAACTTCATCACCTTGTCAGTGCCAACTTATAAAAGTCATCCCACCAAATATTTACATTCTGGAAATTAAATTATTATCTTATGTGTTGACTAACAATTTATTCACAGTTCCTGTGGGGGAAAAGAATGACACGTTTGCACAATATTGTAGAGAAGAAAGTGATTGCCCCAGGATTGGATCGCATTCTTAGGATCTGTTTTTGCTGCCATTCATTATTTATATCAATGATAGTGGGGATGGGGGATTTTAATACAGTATTTCGAGTATAAGGATAATTGTTCTTAATTACTTTTTTTACGAACTTGGTGTGTTTGCCAGTCTTTTTAAAGAGAAAATGACATATGAGAGAGGTGAGGGAGACGACTCGACGAGAGAGAAACATACAATTAAATAGATTTAATTATTTAATTATTTGAGTATAAAATATCTTCTTCTTTCATTGAACTTATTCGTTTTTCGTTGAAATTTGTATTTCAAAGTATGGGTCAGGCGGCCTTTGCCCATATAATTGAAAACGTTGGTAGTGTAAAAGCCAATCTTGCAGCCTTGACCAAGAAAAGGGCTCAAGGACTGAACTGGGGTAGCCGTGTTGGAAATACGCGTGGACAACACATCTTCTATTCACAAGAGAAGAGAGGCCGTGACGTGCACTTAATTTCATGTTATTAGGGATACTGATTTATTATCTTTCAATATTTTAACACCGAAATTGATATCTACAATCAAATTCTAAATCTAATCATGCAATTATTCGTAAATTACACATATCATTCATTCAAACTCGCGTGTTTAATATTTGTGAAAAATTAACTAAACAAAAAATATTATGTTATGTGGTATATCATATGAAAACATCGGCCGTCACATAATGTTATTCGTTCACGTATTATAACATGATGCATTTCTTGCCAGCCGGCCATCCATGAGCGTGAGAGTTATCCTGAACTTGTTAGGCAGCTGGTCCTAATTCATCGACGCATTTGAAAACCCCGCAAGCTATAGAGTCTAGAGAGGCTGCAGATAAATCTGGCGCCACATATCCAATTGATCACATACGTACATATCGGAAGTATGAAAATGTGGCATAGCATGAGCACATACCCAGCAGAGTCCTATTCCTCTGCCAGTGTGTCTTCTTCCAACTTATCCACCTCCTTTGTTGGCCATTGTCCTTTCCCTAGTTGTTCATTGAAGTTGAATTCATATGGACCCTACCCTAACCCATTTGTCCAAAAAGTCATTCTCTCTACAAGAGCCTTGTAGTTTAAGAGATAAAGTATAGTAGCATTTACACCTGCATTCGAGTTCTTCGGTTCGATTCCTTTCTCCTTTAATATCTATTGAATAATAAAAAAAGATATTTTAGTCATATATCCATTCTTAGCACTAAAACTATAAATAAATTCTACACCATTTCATTTCTATAAACAAACCCAAAAATTGACAGTTGGCCCTATTGAATTTAATTTTGATTATTAAATTACTTTGATGCCCTATTGAGTGTTTTGGGTTTTTTTTATGAGGTTTTGGGGTTGGGTTTGTTTTAAGAAATCAATGACAGTTTTGTAATTTAAAAAAAGTTAAAAACTTTTTTGTTATGTTGTAAATGGGCTTTGGGTGTGTTTCTAAAGTCTATTTCGTATAGGGTTTTTTTTATTTTATAATTTGGGTTCCTATATTTGGTATAATAGTGAATCTCCCTAAAAAAAATATATATGTTTAAGAAAAAGTCATCCTCTCTTAATTTCACACTCTACCCTTCATGAAAAAAGGGCATAAACCCACTATCCTCTGCCTATCTATTTAAAGCTTCAAACTACTCTTAGTCCTTTAACTTCTCTCCTATTCTTTCTTTTAGTCTCTGAGTTGGGTTGGTACTTTGGGAACATGGAGAGCCAGAGCCAGTACATTGGGAGCAATAGTGGGATGGATGGGGTGGATCAGAAGGAAGGGAAGGTAGCAAACCAGAGAAAAGCAGGGACTTGTGAGTCAATTCTGAGGATTTTGGCCTTCATGCTAACTCTAACTGCAGCTGTAGTTCTTGGGGTCAGTAAACAAACCGAAATTGTGTCAGTGAAGATCCTCCCAACCTTGCCTCCTATTGATGTTCCAGCCACTGCTAAGTGGCATTACTTATCTGCTTTTGTGTAAGCTCTCTCTCTCTCTCTCTCTGATTTGAACACTAACTAATTACTAATGTTTTCTTTGATGATACATCCACACATACAGTTTTTTTTTTTTTTTTGCATTATTTAACTTCTTTTTTTTTGGACGAAATTTAACATGTTTGTTGGAAAATCTAACATGTTATGTTATCAGACTGTTATTCGAGAACTATTAACAGTCTCACAACATAACATACTATGCGAGATGCGAGATATCTACCAAGACCTAGAAATCATAACCTTATAAGAGATTGGCTTGAGTAAAGCTAGATGTGATTTGATACAACACAAACTGAAGCTTAAGGCCAAAATCATAAACGAGGGATTTCTTAGATAAAAACAGAACACATATCTCCTACATGAAGATCTGGAAGATCTTAGCTTCCAAATTGCAGTAAACTCACATAGTTGACTCAGTCCTCCACCCACCCATGCCTTATCTAAATATTTCTAGCTATTATTCCCGTGATTGCATAAAATCCCCTATGCATGTGAGAAAACTTACAAGTCCCTCTTGCTTGTTTTCTTTTATGTGGTGAAAGGTCGACATCAACCATAATAATATCATCCAAGTTTACAAGTCCCTCATAAGTACGTAATCCTACCTTCTCACCATTGTTGTTGTCATTATCATCCTCCTTGAAATAGAGTTCTCAATGACAGAAACTTGCGTAAATGTCCTCAACTACTTTGTCTTACTAATTTTCAATCTGGTGCTGGACACCGCAGTCTATAATTTGTAGACTATATGTTTACTCACCACCTGTAATCGGGGCGAATATTAACATCGCATTAATTACCTAGATGAGTGTGATTTAATCTACCACCTACACAAATGAATGGGTATTGTAATGTTACCAATTAACAGTGGCGAGCAAAAAAAGTGTGTTGTCAAGAACTACAACAACAAAAACTCCTCTAAAATTTCCTTCTTTTTGTTTTGGTAACTCTAGATTATTGGTAAGTAATTATTGTATAATTTTTTGTAACTAATTTTACCAAGGTTGACTATGTGCTAGGTACTTTGTGGTAGCAAATGCCATAGCATGTGCATATGCAGCATTTTCCCTAGTCCTTTTGTTTGCGAATCGGGGCACCAAGAGCAGCTTAGGGCTGGTGATCATCTTCCTTGATCAGTTAATGGTGGCATTGCTCTTCTCCTGCAATGGAGCCGCCGCGGCAATTGGTCTGATGGGGTACCAAGGGAATTCACATGTGCAATGGAACAAGGTCTGCAACGTGTTCGGGCGATTTTGTAACCATGCGGCAGCTGCAATAGTCCTGTCCCTGCTTGCATCTCTAGTATTTATGTACCTAGTTGGGCTTGCTGCCTTAGGCCTCCACAGGCGGTCTAAGTAGAATAATGGCATGCACTGCACCCTCTAATTTGCAATACCTATAACAGAGGTAGAGCCCAATTTTTATTCTCCATGTCAAGTACTAGCTAGTTTGGTGTGTGCATAATAAATAAATTTGATTTCTTTCACCAATATTTCTTCTGAAGTATTATTTGTCCACTATAGTATTTCTGAAACTGCTTATTGTTGTCAATTGCTTTCCAAAGTCTACATGGAAGCAGTTAGATCATTATGACATAATCTCTCGTGAAAAAGTCAAAGCGTATCTTCAATTTCAAACATTAATTGGAAGGAAAATAAAAAGTTGGGTTGGTGGGGGCTTTCTTGTATACACAAAGTGTTATATATATATATAGAGAGAGAGAGAGAGAGAGAGAGAGAGAGGAGAAATAGGTGTTTGATTTTGTGGCTTCTGTTTTCCTAAGGGTGAAATCAAAGGTTGATAAAAAGAGTTCCTAGCAAATTTTTTTTTTGTAATTAAAAGTCTTGAAATATGAGAAATATTGTTGAATTTGGTTAGGCCACTACCTACTAGAAGGTAGCGCAGTCGTCAACTGGAGCAAAAGAAACCAGTTGTTCTTCAAGGTCAAAACCAACAAAATAGTTCTGTTGCTGGACATTTCCAAATATGGACAACTTTTCATTGGACCTCACCATGGCAAGGCACCAAAGCCCCTTCTTTGCTTCAATGTAAGTAGTTTGTTTCATTAGAATGACTTCTGCACCATCAAAAATGAATGTCACATCAGGTGCTGCAGATTCCAAGTCCTCAAAACTTCCTTCAAAACACAACTCAAACCATTCGCTTGGTCCTCTCCTTTGTGGCAAATCTATGGCTTCGCTCAGTGCCTTGATCAATGCATCATATGCTTCTGATCTAAGAAATGTGTAAGTTGTGCCTGAATCAATCATAAACCCTCCTTCCCCATCACTTGTCATGTTAAAAATCCCATCAGGGAGAGGTACATTTTGGTCACCAATGCGAATTCCAATAAGAGTGACATAGTAATACCGATCCTCTCCCTCCAGAAATGGAGTTTGCCCACCAGAGATCACTGCCTCTGATCCAAAATACATCCTGCTTCCCGATCCCTCGTTGTTCGGGAGCACCATGCAGTATGAGAACTTTTTTATGCCTAGTTGAGAAATTAAGGACAGGGGCTGCCGGCTCAAGCCGAGAGCACCTGCTTCATTCCCAACAAAATGCCATGAAGAGTAGTCAGAACAACCAAAATCCAAGTGACCAACATCCACAAGGTTCCTCTCAGGGTCTTCAAATGCAAACTTGTCATGGGACAGAGTTCCCTCTGTTGTAGAACCATCTCCATATCTTACCCTATAGTAGCAAGGGTCAAGAAACTCTGCGCAGGTTCTCCTGCGTACCCCTAAAGCCTCACATGCAAGGGAATCACACGGATGGTGACCATAAGAGGAGGATTTTGCAGGGTTGAAGACAGGGGATCTTTGTGAGCATTTGACCCAAATGACCTCACTTCCAGTGTCCATGAAGGCATGTACTTGGGTAGGGGGAGTGCCCACAGAGAAAGTCACTATGTACTCACCATTTTCAGGGACTATTCTACAAGAGATATCATGTTCTGAGGATGAAAAGGTGGTGGTGAGTGAGTGGATGTGGTTAAGGCGCAAGACAGAACGATAAGCAGCAGCTTGTATACGATCATAGGCGGTCATGGAACGATTGTATGATGGGGATAGAGGTGAGTCACGGTGGATCAGACTAACCGAAAAGCCATCACCAGCAGTACTGCTGCTGATAGAGTTTATGGATTGAAGAATAAAGATGGTGTTCAAGAAGAAGAAAATGGTGGAAAAGAGAGAAAGGGCAGTCATATGCCCAGTATCTAATATATGAGAATACTGCATCAGAATTGAAGTACCCAGCCAACTAATGCTTTTTTAGGAAGGTAATCTATGCATTTTGGTGCAATAGTTGTCTATTAATAAGGCAGCATTAGGAGTAGATTTAGTTATTAATGTATACCATGTAAGTTTGTGAACTAATATAAAAAAGTAGGTCAAGAAAGGCGTCAAGGATGTGATAACTTTACTCTTGCATCAAAAGCAGCTGAGTGAATAATATTTAGACATTAGAAAGAATGGTTGCATGGTTAGGTATTTTATGGTTAAGGGTTCATATTGGAAAAACAGCCACAGGAAGCTGAAGAAAAGCTTCAAGGGTGTGAATGCCTGTCTTGGAATCAAAAGATGAGGAAAGACTAATATGATACAAAAGCATGTCCAAGCTCCTGGCCATGGCTATACAGCTAACCTAGCTAACCCCCGTGCCAAGTCGTGATCAGAAGGTAGCCCAGCCAACTGGAGCAAATGAAATCACTCTTTGTTCAAGGTCATAACCAACATAATAGTTCTGCTGCTGAATATTTGCAAATGTGGACAACTTTTCGTTGGACCTGATAATGGTAAGGCACCAAAGTCCCTGCTCTACTTTAATATAAGTAGTTTGCTTCGTTAGCATGACTTAACTACACCATAATTAACATCTGGTCCTGCAGAGTCCAAGCCCTCAAAACTTCCCTCAAAACACTGCTCAAACCATTCGATCGGATCTCTCCTTTGCAGCAAGCGTATGGCTTTGTGCAGTGCAATACGTCTGTTTGAGCAAAATTCTGGAAGGGAAATATTCGTGGGATGATTCCTCAACCTTCGATCTTCCTTCTCTCGCTTCCTCAATCCCTGCGAAATAAATAGGAGTAAATAGACCACACCCGCGGGGTGTTGGCCAAAGGCCCTCCGATGCCTAATTTAGTTCAATTGGATCTTGATAAAGATACGACAATAGCTAAAATGAATGGAGTTTTCTCTCATTGGGAGAGTCGGGTGGCCTTAGCCGTGTGTAGTGGCGCTTAGCCGAGAGAGAGAGAGAGAGAGAGAGAGAGAGAGAGAGAGAGGGTTTTTTCGGGTGAGAAAGCAATTAAAAAGAATTACCTCAAATGTCTTGCGTACCTATGTATTTATAGTCTACTTGTGTGCTAGGGTTTTGGGAGAATAATCCAGGATTATTCTTCCCCAAAAAGATGATAGAAATTATTCCAAGAGATTTGGTGGAGATTGGTTCCTTGATTTAGGGAGATATTCCTATCTTAAATCAAAGATAATTTTCCTAATTAAATAGACTTTAATTATGGTAATTAGTTTGACCTAAGGAGTATTCCTTTTCCAAGTGTCGTCTTCTTATTGGCCGGTGAAATATATGTTCTCACAAATGCACCCCCCAACTTTTGCATTGCAATTGTGAGGCATGGAGGCGATGAGAAATATTTACTGGGCTCTCCAACTACATCTAGGCTTTCTTCCTTGAGTTGGGCTTCTAATTGGAGTAGGCTTTTGACTTCTTCTTGGAGTTGGGCTCCCAATGGTAATAGGCTTGTAATTCCTCCTTGACTTAGGATGCCTAACCTTTATAAATACAAAGCTTCTTTTCACTCCTCTTCAAATTGCAAACTTGCCATCCTCTACTTTCTAACTTGTGAGAGAGATTTTGAATGAGTGTACTGCTTGTCGAGGAGAGGAGTCGCGGTGCACGCTAAGGTAGGTTGAATTTATTTATTTTTCTTCTTTTTTTTTCACAGCTAGGACAAGCTGGGTGGGCCCGACTGGTTGTCGTCGTGACCAACGCTGCTGCAAGCTCCCATGAATTTCCCTTTTTTTTTGCGACGAGGACCAGTTGGGTGGGCTTAGCTAGTTGTCGTCGTGACCTTATAGGGTGGCCAGCGCGGCTAGTTGTGATGGCGACATCGGCTGCTGGAGTAGGCAACTACCATTTTTTTTTTCATGTCATGGGCCAAGCCCATTTGACTGATGCGGTGCAGTGATAGTGCATCCTGGAGTCGTGGAGGCGCTGACGAGCTACGGGCCTGGCGCTATTTGGGCCATGCAAGTGGTTTGGTGTGCCTTAGGCCACGCCTACTGTTCCTTTTTTTTTTTTGGTCGCAACTTAGGGTTTTGACATGCTATCTACTTGCAATTTTATTCCCTTTTCGCACCTATTCACCGATCATGTCTTCCTATGAGGGTAGCCGATCACTGAGTTCATAAGTTCCTTTGTACTTGTAAGGTGGTTCCAAGGTGCACAAGAAATGATTCATGGCTAATCTGCATCGTGTCACAACCGATGCTTTTACCATACCTAATGACGTGTGCGTCAAGCTAGCGGTGCCTTCGACTAACGATGTGCCTTGTGTGGATCCGAACGATCCGAATGCCAGAGTTATCACATTCTGTCCATTCTACTTCTCTTTAGGCTTCACGTTCCCATTATCAAAGTTCTTCAAGAAAGTGTTCTATGCATGGAGTGTGCCCCAAGCCAATCTACCGGGCGATCATGTGTTTTGAGAATCTGAGCCGTTTCTTCAAGTTGGATTTGATGGTGCAGCAGTTCTTTTACTTCTTCGAAGTGAGGCGTTACGAGAACTATGCTTAGGTCCTTGTGTACCAAGCTGTTTAGCAATCTCAGCCAAGGAGATCACGTATAGCGCGTCGATATGTTGGAGGTCAGTGAACGGTGGGAAGGCGAGGTCGGAGAAGGTCCACTTGTTCCCCTCACTTAATACGATGATACGTCGTACTTTATTGATCTGCTTCAAATTTGTTTGAATTTCTTTGATGTATGACTAACTGACTTATGTCTTCTGCTTTCAGAGAATGACATCAACAAGAAGCTGGATCTTGAGCCGGACATGGCTAAGGTCCGTTGGGCCCTAAACATCCTTGTGAGGTTTCGCGAATGGCGTTGGCTGTTGAGCGAGTAGCGGAAAGAAGTTGGTGGTCTACCCCTCCCAAGGATGTTGAGAGATGGAAGCAGTATGGCCCAGACTCGGACGATCTGCCTGCCGAATGGGAGAAGTCCTCGACCGAACTCCCTCAAAAGAGGAAGGCTGATGCCAAGTCCTCCAAAGATGAAGCTGGAACCTCGCAGGCAAGGGACTTGTCTCCGTTGAGAAAGAAGCCAAGACTTCATTCTGCTGTAATCTAGTCTATTTCGAAAGAGGTCTCATAAACTGAGAAGACTCAAGTGGGAGCTGCTCCTTTGTCGTCTGCTAGGGTCAAGCACCTCGTCGGCGCAGATAGTAAGAAGATTGGTGACATGTGGAATGTTCGAGACATTCCACTCAAGTCTCCAACTGACAAGCTCAAGACCTGCAATCTGCCCGGTAAAGAAGTCTGTTCTCGAACTGATTCGCCTGTCGAGAAACAAAGAGCTGCTGACATTCCTCCCCGAAGTTTGATTCGTCTGCACCCGTCAAGGGATGAAGATCGAACTGGGAGGACTGCTTCTCCACCAAACCACCGTGATCCAGCAATCGAGCCACGAGCAGTCAAACATGGAGCTAATTTGGCGTCGTTGACTCAAAATTCACATATTATACACATAATTCTCACATATTATTAAATACAAAAAATATATATTTAAAAATATATTTTTTTTTAAAAAATGGTATAGCCGCACGGCTAGACCCAGTTTTCCCCTAATTTTCTTTAAAAAGTAGTATAGTAGTGCGGTTATACTCTTTTTTTTTAATTTTGTTTAAAAAATAGTATAGCCGCACGGCTATACTCGTTTGACAAGTGGCGCATAAGCGTTGGGCAGGTCTATATATACAAATAGTATAGCCGCCCGGCTATACTAGATTTTTTTTGGAATAATTTTAAGAAATAGTATAGTAATGCTGCTATACACGTTTTTCCTAATTTTTTTTAAAAATAGTATAGCGGCCCGACTTTACTATTTTGACACGTGGCACCTAGGCACTAGACGCATCTTTTATATATATATAGTATAGCGGCAGTGGCGGACCCAGACTTTCGTTGATCTGGGGGCTTAAAAAAATTCAATGGGCTATGTGGGGGCTTTACTTGAGAATGACCTAAAAATAATTAAAAATAATGAATTTAAATGGGATTATATGGCTGAAGTTTTTGGGTAAGTGTGGGCAGCTGCCCATAGTTGGCATTAATTGGGTCCGCCCCTATATAGCGGCGAGGCTATAATTTTTAAAAAGAATCTTTAATCTGGGAAATTTTGCCGGCATAGACCTATGCCGATGATAGTTCATCGAGAGAGGCTTTTTAAAAATTTTAAAAAATATAAAATTAGTTTCTTTACTTTTGTTTTTTGCCTACTTCTTTAATGTAATATATTTAATTAAGTAATATCTTAGCCTTTTGAATTACTTTAATCAATAATTATATTTTTATTTTTATTTAATATAAAAAAATTAAAGAAAAAGTCCACAAAATAATTAATTTCTATTTATTAAGTCTTTTGTGAAATCGTTTGGGTGTCTTAATTAAATTTCTCCATAGCCCAAAAGCCCTATGCATTACTATTGGGCCATTACTTGAGTCTCTATTTCCCCCTTTTGATTGTTTACTTTTCCAAAATTATTGCCCGTAGAAAGATTTTAGCACTTTCACATTTAATAATGTATTATACACGAGCACACGTATTTCTCATATTTAATACACATATTTTTTACAAAAATTTCGATAGGACACACAAAATTCACATATTATACACATAATTCTCACATATTATTGAATAAAAATAGGGAGCTGATTTCCCCACTCCCCTTTTCTCTACTTACACTCCCTTTTGCTTTTTAATACTTTTTAATCAATTTTGTTCTTTCTCTTTACTATTCTATCCTTACCCAACATTAATTTCTTTTTTACTTCACTTTTATATTATTTCTTTCTCTTTACACTTAATTTTCCAACTTACACTCCATTTTCAATATTAAAGGGAAAAAAAAAACTTAATTTCTTACTCGATTAAAGGAAAAAAAAAACTAAAAATGGAGTGCAAGTTGGAAAATTAAATATAAAGAAAAAGAACTAATATAAAAGTGAAGTAAAAAGAAATTAATGTAGGTTAAGGGTAGAATAGGAAAGAGAAAGAATAAAATTGATTAAAAAGCAAAAGGGTGTGTAAGTAGAGAAAAGGGGAGTGGAGAAATCATATCCCTAAAAATAATATATAGTTTTCAAAAATGGTATAGCCGGCCGGCTATACTCAGTTTTTCCCTAATTTTCTTTAAAAAGTGGTATAGCCGTGCGGCTATAATCGTTTTTTATTTTTTATTTTTTTAAAAAAAGACGGGAGCATAGGCGCATAGGCGCATAGGCACCGCCCGGCGATACTATATTTTTTTTGAATTTTTTTTAAAGAAATAGTATAGCCGACCGGCTATACTCATTTTTCTTAATTTTTTAAAAAATAGTATAGCCGCCTGGCGTTACTGTTTTGACACGTGGCACCTTGGGCTGGGCCCGTCGTTTTTTATTATATATAAATAGTATAGCCGCCTGGCTACACGTTTTGAAAAGAATTTTAATTCGGTAAATTTCGCTGGCATAGACCTGTGCCGACAAACTTTCATCGGGGATTTTTTTTTTTAATTTTAAAAATGTAAATTAGTTTCTTTACTTTTTTTTAGGCCATTACTCGAGTCTCTATTTCCCCCTTTTGATTTTTTACTTTTTCAGAGTTATTACCCATAGAAAGATTTTAGCACTTTCGCGTTTAATAATGTATTATACATGTACTCACATATTTCTCATGTTTAATACACATATTTTTTTTACAAAAATTTCAATAAGGCACACAAAATTCACGTATTATACACATAATTCTCACATATTATTGAATTAAAATAATATACATTTTTTTTAAATGGTATAGCCGCACGGCTATGCGCAGTTTTTCCCTAATTTTCTTTAAAAAGTAGTATTCCCGTGCGGCTATACTCTTTTTTAAATTTTTTTTTTTTTTTAAATAGTATAGCCTCATGGCTTTACTCTTTTGACACGTGGCACATAGGCGCTGGGCGGGTCTTTATATATGTGTATATATGTATATATATATATATATATATATACAGAAATTCTCTTATGCGGACATCCGGACGTTATTATCGTGCGGACGCCGTGTATTTCGTACTACACCTCTATGTTTTCCTGCTTGTTTACAATAGGATCCGCACAATAATAACATGCGGACATCCGGATAAGAGAATAACTGTATATATAGGACAAATAGGTCTTCGATCTTGTGGCTTCTGTTTTCCTAAGGGTGAAATCAAAGGTGTTGGAAAAATAATATTATAATATTGATTAGATATTATAATTTTTAATTTTTAATGTGTGAATGAAAATAATTATTTTGTTTAGGTATCAAGGGTTGCATCTGATACAATTGAATTAAGTTCAGTTGCATCTTTCCTTTGCATAAGTGGCGTCATTTAGTGAACAACCATTGTTATTATTCCAAAGGTCACTTAGGTTAATTATATAAAACCCATGTTGTAAGGCTATCCAACTAGTTCTTACCCATGGAAAACTAGAGAATTCCCCAGTGCTCTAGTTTTACTCTTGTAATCAATGCTGAGTCTAGTCTTGAGAGTACAAATATATAATTGGTTCGTCAGAGTCTTAAATTGAAGTGTTTTAATTTAGGATTATCGATTGTTGAATCTTGGGAGATGGATGCCTATAGAACCACGAGCACAAGGGCAGGGGCGAAATATGTCTTTAGGACATTGAAATTCTTGTAAGCCTCAATCGCTAAAGTTGTCAATATTTCTATTTGTGTTTGTTGATTTACATTAATTCCATGTAAATTTGTTATTGTATTTGATTATTACAATTCTATTGAGAATTTTAATTATCTTTAAATTCATATTACCTATCGTTCGACCAACAGTCTAAAGACAGAATTCTGTTTTAAGAAAATCTAAAGACAGAAAAATATGGAACAATTTGGAATATGAACTAGTTCGTTTTGAAAGTATCTCATTAAGTATTGCTGCGATTGAAATTGAGCATGACCTTTCAACCAAAGTCACCCAACCAAACGAAGGGGTCCCATCTCGTTGAACAAGTTAACTATTTTGTTAATCGTTGGGGTCTGTTTGAATAATTGAGACTCGTTTCCCATATATTTAAATTGTAAGTATCGTGGGACTGTTATCCATATTGTTGTTTGACATCATTCTGCCTTGAGTATTTCGGATTTCATGTTAGAAATTCTAAATGCACATGCATGTACAACACTTGATCGGCATAAGATCACTTCGACAATTTCAGATTTTCTCAAAGAATTTTCTATGCACGGCACGCGATCAGTTAAAGATCATTTTGAAAGTTTGTTTATAGATATTTGTCTGCATGTATGTTATTTTTGAAATGAAGAAATCATGTCTGCATGTATGTTTTATTTCCATTGCAATCTGCAAACAAGAAGGAAACGGCATGAAAACCTTTGTTCTTGTTTAGAGAAGTATGCGAATGGGCGCATGAACCTGTGTGTATGCATGCTTGTGGGCTGCATTTTCAAAATTGGCGAACAATTCTTTGTACAGAGAGAAATCATATTACATATTTGTACACAGATCATGGATGTGGTGTTAAGAAAGTAGCGAGTTGCTTTCGATTTGAACGGGTTGTTAACTTACATTAATGGTGCAGCCCCAGTAGAAGAGAGATGTTTATGTTTACATAATTGTATATATGAACCTTTGGGTTAATATGCAGATATGCAATTGGCATATAGAAAGATTGCATAAATTTGGTTTTGCAAATTTTTCTGAAGAAGGGAAAGCAAGTCAGTGTGTTGTCTAAATTTGAAGAGCACAATTGAAAAATACTTCCGAGTAAGTGTTGAGATGACCGGAACGTGGTACATTTCTGTCTTGGTAAGACTAGAACTGAAATGTGGGGGCTAAGGCCTATTTTTTAAAGAATTAAGTTTCTAATTGTGAAGCTTTAAACTACAATGGATTGTATGAAGGAATCCATCACAATTTCCATTAAATGGAAATATTGAGAAATCGAAATTGTGGGGCTCCATTGCAAAATTGCCCTAGATGTTTTTTTTGGTCGAAATTGAGTTTCATTAAATAGAAGGTCAAAGCCCGATTATATCAAATTGAACTCAAATAATTGAGTTCACACAAAATGCAATACAAACAGACATAGAGCCCACTACAAATAAAACTAACAAAATGCATATAGCACACATAAAGGCATAAAGCCCACAGAGAGGCCAAGAGCCCACATAACGGCAAAAAGCCCACAAAAGGCAAAAGCCCACAAAGCACAACACAACATTAGGAAACCCTAAGACCATTAACAGATATGTGCCACAATTGCACTAGATGTAATTTACAAAGTTCTTAAGGTATGTAAATTCATTGGTAGTTTAATAGCAACCACAATTGTAAGAGAATTGTGGGGGTTGGCTTAATTATCTTCGTAATCTCATATTCGTGTAAGAATGGAAAAGTAATTTGCTTTTTAAAAGAGACGAGTAACTTTTATTTTAAGGTACAGAAAGGTTAAAGACTACAAATACCTTAAATATGGGGGAAGTCTACTAAAAAGTTGGCAAATTACTTAGTAAGTCCCAACAAAACGTATGGAGGACTTTTTGAAAACAACTTCTCTCGAATGAATATAATTTCATAAAATGGAATAGTTTATAGTCAACCTAGTGGATCCAAAATTTAAAAGGTTGGCCTAGAGAGTCAGTTGAGCATCGAGGGGAATGAGGTTAAAGTCAACATATTGAATGAATCGGCCGAGCGGAAACCTAACCTAGTTGATTGGAGATTCCATTGTCTAAGTTTAATAGACAAACTGATTGGGCATGATTCAAAGAAGTTAACACACTATACCTCATTCCTATGGTGGAAGAAGTGTGTTGTCTACAGAAGTATAAATGGTACTTTTGTTTAATGATACTATATCTTATAAATAAGAGGAATAGAGCAGACTATTTTGTTCAGCCAAACAAAAAGGTTGATAAAAAGACTTGCTAGTATGTTTTTCTGATTAAAAGTCTGGAAGGATCAGAAATATTATTGAAGTTGGTTAGGCCACTACCTACTAGAAGGTAGCACAGTCTGTTAGAAGTTGTCATATGTTGAATTTGTCTATGTTAATTATGTTGTCTAGTAGTCAATTAATGTGGCTAGTAATAGTCAATTAATGTTTGGCACCTACTATGTTTGGCACCTACAATATTTGGGGGGCTTGACTAGTTTGGTTGCCTAACTTGGTTGGTTGCCTAACTTGGGGGGCTTGACTAATGTCTTAGGAACTTGTATATATATGTGTTGATTGTAAGTAATGAACATAAGTGAAAATCAGAAAATATTCAACAACTCTCATTCTCTCTACTCTTTCCACTTTCTTCTCTCAATATTCTCTATGTTTTGACATGGTATCAGAGCAGCGATCTTGCTGACTCTAGTCTTGAATTGTTGTTTCCATCATGGGAGAAGATGATTTTTCCCATGTTGAAAGTAGCACCACCGATCCTACTACTTTCACCGAATTTGCTGCTCAAATGGCTGAGTTGATGAAGATACAAGCATCAACATCGAATACGACCCCGACCCCGACCCCGACTATTACCTACGAAACCTCTCCTGCACAAATTGGCATTAAGTTGGATGGCTCCAACTATGCCTTATGGTCTCAAGTTATTGAGATGTATGTTGCTGGCAAGGATAAGCTGGGATATCTCACTGGTGAACTCCCAGCACCTTCTCAGACGGACTCGACATTCAACCGATGGCGAACAGAAAATGCAATCGTGAAAGGGTGGCTAATCAACTCCATGGAGCCAAGGTTAATTGGCAACTTCATTAGATTCTCGACGGCCAAAGGAGTTTGGGACGCAATAGCCACAACTTACTTTGATGGCTCTGACACCTCCCAGGTGTATGATCTTAAAAGACGAATCTCCCGTATGCGACAAGGGGGAGGTTCGATTGAAGCTTACTACAATGATCTCCAAGGCTTATGGCGAGAAATCGATTTTCGCCGTCCAAATGAGATGAAGTGCGAGTTGGATATCAAAAAATACTATGATATCATCCAAGAAGATCGAGTTTATATTTTCTTGGATGGTTTGGATGATCGACTAGACAAAGCCCGAAGTGATGTGCTCCAAATGAGTCCATTTCCTACAGTAGAGCAAGCTTATGCTCATGTTCGACGAGAAGATATCCGACAAACTGTGATGTTAGGAGCTCCAACACCAACCGGAGTAGGATTGGTAACAAAAGGAACATACCGACCCTCTCGCCCAATTCCAACTGCTCATCTCCAGCTACAGACAGCTGCCAATAAGACTACTCCACCTTCTCGACCCAAGGCTCCCACAGATGGGAGTGGTTGCACTCACTGCGGGAATCCAAAGCACACTCGAGAAACTTGTTTTAAACTACATGGTTATCCAGATTGGTGGGATGGTCTCAAGGCTCGTAAACTTGCTGCTGGAGGAACGGGTCGTGCTGCCCTTGTCACCTCGGATCCTCTGGTAACGTTAATTCCTCATGAAGAGTCTACCTCAACATCAGAAAAGGACTCTTCATCTTTCAGTAACTCAGGTAACTGTGGATATGTATTTCATACATCATATACAAGTGACTCCACAGGTTGGATTATTGATTCAGGAGCCACAGATCATATGACGTTTGATCCAACCGATTTTCTAAGCACAACCACACCACAACGAACAAGTATTGCCAACGCAAATGGTGTTACCTCTCCTGTGATTGGTGCTGGAACCATTGGCCTCTCTCCATCCCTTACTCTTCAAAATACTTTGCTTGTCCCATCGTTGTCTAATAAATTGATATCTGTTGGCCAAGCTACTGAGCAACTAAATTGTTGTGTACTCATGTATCCCGATTTTTGTTTATTTCAGGATATTCTCACCAAGGAGATCATTGGTCGTGGTACTAAGAGAGGGGGGTTGTACTATGTGGATGATTTCAGTATGGGAAGGGCACATAGTGTGAAGCACTCATCGACTTGGAAGGATCGACAACTTTGGTTATGGCACCGGCGTTTGGGGCATCCGTCTTTTGGCTATATGAGACATCTATTTCCAGATTTGTTTTCGAATTCCTGTACCACTGATTTCCAATGTGATACTTGTATCTTAGCCAAGAGTCACAGAGTCTCTTATCCATCAAGTACAAATAAAAGTGTTGCTCCATTTGCTTTGATACATTCTGATGTTTGGGGTCCTTCACCTATCTCTACAACTTCTGGCTTCCGGTGGTTTATCACCTTTGTAGATGATTGTACCCGCATGACTTGGCTCTTCATGATGAAAAATAAAACTGATGTGTTCCCTATATTCCAGTCATTTCACAAGCAAATTGAAACTCAATTCTCTACCAAGATTCAAGTCCTTCGTTCTGACAATGGGGGTGAATATATCAACCATGATTTTCAGACTTACTTCCAAATACATGGCATCATCCATGAGACCACTTGTCCTCAAACTCCCCAACAGAATGGTGTTGCGGAACGAAAAAACCGACACCTCCTTGAAACAGCACGAGCTCTTTTGATTGGCGCTCATGTTCCTCGCCACCATTGGGATGATGCTATAGTCACCGCAGTGTACCTCATCAATCGAATGCCTTCCAAAGTTTTAGACTTCCGGACTCCATTACAAGCATTTGCCCAACATGGGCCCTTGCCCTCCGTTCAGATGCTTCCGCCCCGAGTTTTTGGTTGTGTAGCATTCGTCCACCTCCATAAGAATCAACGTGGCAAACTTGATCCATGTGCTCTCAGATGTGTGTTTGTAGGCTATGCTGCCCATCAGAAGGGATACCGATGCTATCACCCCTCCAGTCGTCGTACATATGTCACTTTGGATGTCACTTTTATGGAATCGGAAATGTTTTTTCATGATCCGATGTCCAACTCTCCGCCTCACAGAGACATACAAAGAGAACCACTGGGCAAGGAGGCCCTGGAAATTCAAGAACTTGAAGATTGGAGCAAAACGGATCCCAAAAGTCCAGAAGAAAATGTAACCTGCCCAAAAGCGACCGGTCGCCAGGAGCCTAGCGACCGGTCGCATAGAAGTTCTGAAGGTGAAATTCGAACCTGTACAAAAACGACCGGTCGCCAGGAGCCCAGCGACCGGTCGCTTCCAAGCGCTGAAACTGAGTTTCGAATCTGTCCAGAAACGACCGGTCGCCAGGAGCCCAGCGACCGGTCGCTTCCAAGCGCTGAAGCTGAAATTCGAATCTGTACAAAAACGACCGGTCGCCAGGAGCCCAGCGACCGGTCGCTCCACAGCAGAGAGCACAATATTTTTTCCTACTTCGCCGACGATAATGATGAAGACCCCCCTCACATCTCAGTACCAGCTGATCAATCTCCTGAGAATACTCCTGAGGTACGTGATTCTACTACATCTACTGTTTTAGTTGATGAAACTGTTAGTTATAAATTACCTGATAGACAGAATCGTGGAAAACCGCCAATTCGGTATTCACCGGATAATGGCAAGGTATCAAAGTATCCAATTGCAAACTATGTTTCTGCGGAAAAATTATCTGCACCCCTCCAAGGCTTTGTACACCAGTTATCCGCAATTCATATTCCAACCAAAGTGAGTGAGGCATTGAAGGATCCAAAATGGGTTCAAGCAATGAGGGAGGAGATGCATGCTCTGGAGAAAAATCACACATGGACACTGGAGAATTTACCTCAAGGAAAACGGACTGTCGGATGCAGATGGGTTTACACTTTGAAATACAATGCTGATGGGTCAATTGAACGATACAAAGCACGACTTGTGGCAAAGGGATACACGCAGACATATGGTATTGACTATGAAGAAACATTTGCCCCAGTTGCAAAACTTAACACCGTTCGTGTGCTATTGTCCATTGCAGCAAATCTCGATTGGCCTCTCCACCAATTTGATGTGAAGAATGCCTTTCTCCATGGAGAACTCACAGAAGAAGTCTACATGGATATCCCACCAGGATACGTTACATCTACTCCTGCTAATGTGGTGTGCAGATTGCGAAAGGCATTATATGGATTGAAACAGTCTCCCCGAGCATGGTTTGGGCGTTTTACCGTGGCAATGAAGACTTATGGTTTTAAGCAGAGTAATTCTGACCATACTCTGTTCTTAAAACACAAGGGAGGAAAGGTAACTGCTCTCATCATTTATGTTGATGATATGATTATTACTGGGAATGATAAGCAGGAAATTTCTCAACTACAAAAATGTTTGGCAAAGGAGTTTGAAATGAAAAATCTTGGTGGACTCAAGTACTTCTTGGGCATTGAAGTTGCTCGATCAAAGCAAGGCATATTCCTCTCACAAAGGAAGTATGTTCTAGATTTATTGGCAGAAACTGGAATGTTAGATTGCAAACCTGTGGACACTCCAATTGTTCAGAATCACCGCCTTGGGGAATATCCCAATCAAGTACCCACTAACAAAGAAAGATATCAAAGATTGGTGGGACGACTGATCTACCTATCCCATACCCGACCCGACATCGCGTATGCTGTAAGTGTTGCTAGTCAGTTTATGCATTGTCCAAGTGAAGATCATATGGATGCGGTTCTTCGGATTCTTAAATATTTGAAGTCCGCACCAGGAAAAGGACTTATGTTCTCTAAGAATGGTCATCTGAATATCAGTGGCTATACAGATGCAGATTGGGCAGGGAATGTCACTGATAGACGATCAACATCAGGGTATTTCACATTTGTGGGAGGTAACTTGGTTACTTGGAGGAGCAAGAAACAGAATGTTGTTGCTTTGTCTAGTGCAGAAGCGGAATTCAGAGGAATGACCAAAGGAATTTGCGAACTTCTTTGGTTGAGAAAATTGCTTACAGAGATTGGATATGCACCTACATTAGGAATGCATCTACAGTGTGATAACAAGGCTGCAATATCCATTGCACACAATCCAGTTCAACATGATCGCACCAAACATGTTGAAGTGGATCGACACTTCATTAAAGAGAAAGTTGAAAATAAAGAAATTCAGCTTCCGTTTGTCAAGTCCGAAGACCAGCTGGCAGATATTTTGACAAAAGCAGTTTCTAGCAGAGTATTCCACAACTCACTGATCAAGTTGGGCATCGGTGATATCTATGCACCAACTTGAGGGGGAATGTTAGAAGTTGTCATATGTTGAATTTGTCTATGTTAATTATGTTGTCTAGTAGTCAATTAATGTGGCTAGTAATAGTCAATTAATGTTTGGCACCTACTATGTTTGGCACCTACAATATTTGGGGGGCTTGACTAGTTTGGTTGCCTAACTTGGTTGGTTGCCTAACTTGGGGGGCTTGACTAATGTCTTAGGAACTTGTATATATATGTGTTGATTGTAAGTAATGAACATAAGTGAAAATCAGAAAATATTCAACAACTCTCATTCTCTCTACTCTTTCCACTTTCTTCTCTCAATATTCTCTATGTTTTGACACAGTCAACTGGAGCAAAAGAAACCACTTCTTGTTCAAGGTCATAACCAACAAAATAGTTCTGTTGTTGTATATTTCCGAGTATGGACAACGCTTCATTGGACCTCAGCATGGCAAGGCACCAAAGCCCCTTCTCTGCTTCAATGTAAGTAGTTTGTTTCATTAGAATGACTTCTGCACCATCAAAAATGAATTTCAAATCTGGTGCTGCAGAATCCAAGTCCTCAAAACTTCCCTCAAAACACAACTCATACCATTCGCTTGGTCCTCTCCTTTGAGGCAAATCTATGGCTTCCCCCAGTGCCTCGATCAATGCATCATATGCTTCTGATCTAAGGAATGTGTAAGTTGTGCCTGAATCAATAATAAACCCTCCTTCCCCATCACTTGTCATGTTAAAAATCCCATCAGGGAGAGGAACATTTTGGTCACCAATGCTAATTCCGATAAGAGTGACATAGTAATACCAATCCACTCCCTTCAGAAGTGGAGTTTGCCCACCAGAGATCACTGCCTCTGAGCCAAAATACATCCTGCTTCCTGATCCCTCATTGTCCGGGAGCACCATGCAGTACGAGAACTTTTTTATGCCTAGTTGAGAAACTAAGGACAGGGGTTGCCTGCTCAGGCCGAGAGCCCCTGATTGGTTCCCACGAAAATGCCATGAAGAGAAGTCAGAACAACCAAAATCCAAGTGACCAACATCGACAAGGTTCCTCTCAGGGTCTTCAAATGCAAACTTGTCACGGGACAGAGTTCCCTCTGTTGTAGAACCATCTCCATATATTACCCTGTAGTAGCAAGGGTCAAGCAACTCTGCACAGGTTCTCCTACCTACCCCCAGATCCTCACAGGGAAGGGAATCACACAAGTAGTAACCGTAAGAGGAGGATTTTGCAGGGTTGAAGACAGGGGAGCTTTGTGAGCATTTGACCCAAATGGCGTCACTTCCAGTGTCCATGAAGGCATGTACTTGGGTAGGGGGAGTGCCCACAGAGAAAGTCACTATGTACTCACCATTTTCAGGGACTATTCTACAAGAGATATCATGTTCTGAGGATGAAAAGGTGGTGGTGAGTGAGTGGATGTGGTTAAGACGCAAGACAGAACGAAAAGCAGCAGCTTGTATACGATCATAGGCGGTCATGGAACGATTGTATGATGGGGATAGAGGTGAGTCACGGTGGATCAAACGAACCGAAAAGCCATCACCAGCAGTACTGCTGTTGATAGAGTTTATGGATTGAAGAATAAAGATGGTGTTCAAGAAGAAGAAAATGGTGGAAAAGAGAGAGGGCGGTGATATGCCCATTATCTAATATATGTGAATACTGCATCAGAATTTAAGTACCTAGCCAACTAATGCTTTTTTAGGAAGGTAATCTATGCATTTTGGTGCAATAGTTGTCTATTAATAAGGCAGCATTAGGAGTAGATTTAGTTATTAATGTATACCATATAAGTTTGTGAACTAATATAAAGTGTGAATGAGTTTTTTTATTATAAAAAAAGTAGGTCAAGAAAGGCATCAAGGATGTGATACCTTTACTCTTGCATCAAAAGTAGCTGAGTGAATAATATTTGGACATTAGACAGAATTGTTGCAGGGTTAGGTATTTTATGGTTAAGGGTTCATATTGGAAAAACGCAGGAAGCTGAAGAAAAGCTTCAAGGGTGTGAATGCCTGTCTTGGAATCAAAAGATGGGGAAAGACTAACATGACACAAAAGCATGTCCAAGCACCTGGCCATGGCTATACAGCTAACCTAGCTAACCCCCGTGCCAAGTCGTGATCAGAAGGTAGCACAGTCAACCGGAGCAAACGAAACCACTCCTTGTTCAAGGTCATAACCAACAAAATAGTTCCGCAGCTGAATATTTCCAACTGTGGACAACTTTTCATTGGACCTGATAATGGCAAGGCACCAAAGTCCATGCTCTACTTCAATGTAAGTAGTTTGCTTCGTTAGCATGACTTGTACACCATAAAAGAGAAATGTAACATCTGGTCCTGCAGAGTCCAAGTCCTCAAAACTTCCCTCGAAACACTGCTCAAACCATTCGATCAGATCTCTCCTTTGCGGCAAGCGTATGGCTTTGTGCAGTGCCGTGACGAATACGTCATATGCTTCTGATCGAAGCATCGTATAAGTTGTGCCTGAATCAATAACAAACCCTCCTTCCCCATCACTTGTCATTCTAAAAATCCCATCAGGGAGAGGAACATCTTGATCACCAATGCTAATTCCATTCAGAGTGACATAGTAGTAGGCCTTTTCCTCTTTGATCAAATGGAGTTTGGCAGCACCACGCAGTATGAGAACTTTGTATTTCTGATCCAAAATATATCCTGCTTCCTGATTCCTCATTGTCTGGCAGCACCATGCAGTATGAGAACTTCGTTAAGAAGTTAAGGACAAAGCAGCCCTGTTCAAGCCCAGAGCACCTGTTTGTTTGGTTCCCCACAAATTCCCATGAAGAGTAGTTGGAACAGCCAAAATCCAAGTGTCCAACATCTACAAGCTCCCTCTTAGAGCCTTCAAATGCAAACTTGTCATGAGAAAGAGTTGCCCTTGTTGTGGAACCATCTACATATTCTCCTACATAGTAGCAAGGTTCACAAAAATCTCTGCCTCCGCAAGTGTTGCCGCTTGCACCTAGATCATTACAAGAAAGGGAATCGCACGAATAGTAGCTGTAAGAGGAAGATTCTGCAGGGTTAAAGACATTGGAACTTTGTAAGCATTTGATCCAAATGACGTCACTTCCAGTGTCCATAAAGGACTGAACTTGCCTACAGAGAAAGTCACTATGTACTCACCGTTTTCTGGGACTAATCTAGAAGAAATATCATATTCCTGGCGTGAGGATGGAGAGGAGGCGGTGAGGGAGTGGATGTGGTTGAGGCGCAAGAAAGAACGATAAGCAGCTGCTCGTATACGCTCAAGGTTGGTCATGGAGTGGTTGTATAATGGGGAAAGAGGTGAGTCGCGGTGGATCAGGCAAACGGGGCAAAGCCATCACCAGCAGTGCTGCTGATAGCACTTGTGGATTGAAGAATGAAGGTGGTGTATAGGAAGAAGAAAATGCTGAGAAAGAGAGAGGCAACAACAGCCATATCCCACTGCATGCAGAAACTATGCACCTATGAGCCGATTGGTACTTTTATAGGAGTACAATCCAAAGCATTTTCGTGCATTGGTTGTATATTTAACAACACTTTGGTGCATCAGTTGTTTATGTAAATCATAGAATTACTATATAGCTCAAGAGAAGCATCAAGGGTGTGAAACCTTTTACTATCATAAAAAAGCTGAGTGAACATTAGAAAGAATTACGGTTTATATTTGTAAAATTAGCCATAGGAAACTGAAGAAAACCTTCGAGGATGTGAATCACTGTCGAGAAATCAAAAGATATATACGGCCATCCATTAGTTGTTATTAAAAGAAAAGCTTCACGTTGCCCAAATCCAGAAATTGTGAGTTGAAACTATGCAATAGGGTTTAGTAGGTCCTCTTGCTCTGAAAGATCTAGCTAGAGTATAAAATTAACCTATCAAATGTCACATTCTGAAAATATCCCTCCGCGTCAGAAGTTTCAGCTTGAAGATATGTGAAATGATACAAACGCACTAGTAAAGTTAATTGAATCAAATCACTGACATAACAACAAAACTTGCATTGCCTTTGTAAGGAGAGCAATTATTGGAGTGCTCATCAACCATGGCCAAAACACATGGTTCTCTCGGTTGACCAAAAAAAAAAAAGACATGGTTCTCTCTTTTACAGGATACGAACGGCACATGGTTCTCTCTTTTACAGGATACGAACGGCACATGGAGCTTCAGATTTTCATTCATCCCCCAGGAGTTCAATAAAGAACACCTTCTTTGCTGGTTAGGTCCTCAATGTTTACATTCACTTGTAAGCCCGTGGTTAATAAACCACTAACCATTGCAGGAATATCGGATGTTAAAGATACGGCTAATGCCTGGACACAGGAACAATGTGTAAGCTTGAGTTCTCAAACAGACTATTGAACAAGAAAAACAGTTGCATAAATGGTATACCTTTCTGTCCTCTTCCTTCTGGTGCCTAATAACCTCCAAGGGCCACTCACTAACCAACTTTTGAAGCTCAACCACGATGCTGGACTTCTTCGCATCAGGTAAAGTCTGGCATACATAAATCTCAATGGCGTCAGCAAATAGGAAAATATGAAATAAAATCATAACATGGAAATAAGTTTGACCATAATCTTGTCCTTAAAGGTAAGGTGGAGCCAATCTGAAACCAAAATCTTGAGTTGTGTTCAACAATGGAACTCACACCTCATGCAAAACCAGAGTAGGAACTATTCTCTCTTTGTATTTCAAACATTAAATTTACTAATGGGTGGACAGAAGTATTAAAAGTTCAAATATGGTCATTTATCCTGATATAATAAACAAATGAAATGAATCATAGTTGCTCCATTCATTCAACGGAGAGATTCTGTGGTACTGTTTAAAGAGCTTACGTTTCTACAAAAGACTCAGATTTCAAATTAGCTATTGTAGGACTTTTTTCCCCTATCAAAATATAAAGTGTAAAAGGAACCAAACCTGATTTAGAACTTGGATGATGGAAGCAGCTTCCTCGGGCTTATGTTCTAAGAGAAAACCCTGCAAAAAAAAAGTAGTAAATAAATGTCAAAAAATACATGGGGTGAATTGATTGAAACTAATAGCTATACCAAACAAAGCTCTAACTGGAGATGCTGAGGCAAAAAACTTATAAGTTTTTTTTCTTTTTCTTTTTCTTTTTCTTATAAACAAAAAGGGGGATTCAAACTTGGAACCTCATTCGATATTGGCAAAAGAAATACCACTAGACAAAGAGCTAGTTGGTTCTAGCTTCATAGAAGCCATTTAACCAGATATATAGAGGAACTGTCACTTAACCGCCTATAACCAGGTTTGAGCGATTCTCTTACATATCTGGCAATAGAATCATCCATCTCCAGACCATTGCTTACTGGACCCAGCTACCAGTCCGTCTGGTTTTAACAAATACGTATGGAAAGTTTGGGGGGAGAATACAGGGATGTAAGGTTCGATACCTTAGCACATGAAAATCCACTCGCAACAGTGTGCTGCTTCATCGACTCAGATCTTAACTTCTCAATTTTCCACAATGATTCAACATCTCCTGCAAATGAGAAACTTGAAATGCTTTAAACAATATACCGGATGCCATCATAAAGAATAATATTCATTTGAAGCTAAGCATAACCTACTGGGGATGACGATAGAAAAAAATAATAATAATTTGGTCTCAAAACATAATATAAGAGAACAGAGAATTTGTAGAAACCTATTTTAGCAGCTAATTCCATCCATAGATCAAATGCAGTTTGCCGTAGCTTTACTCCAGCTTTGACAAACCTTTTTGAGTACTTAGACATCAGCTGCCAATTATCAGTATTGTAACAGATGCTGCAAATAGTCAACCAAAACAGATTCAAGATCATGTTAAGAACATTAAAAAAATTTAAAAGTGAAACCCTACAGAAAGCAGTAACCTTAGCTAATGATTATCTTGTTTCTTTGCAATGAAACACTACAGAGACCACTTGTGAAATCTGTACAGCATTTTGAGTTCTTTTCCACAATGAAACTTTGAAAGTTAAGAAGTAAAAGCACTATCACAGCAGTCATAGTTTATAACCTAGATACCTGAAAACGATATCTGCTGTACCAGGTTGCAAGGGTAAGTCATTCTTCTTTAAAAGACTCATTATTTCCATCATAAGTTTAGCATCACTGTGTTCTTTAGCATGTATCTGCGGCCAATTTACAGCAAGATTTTATTGCATCTAAATCTCAAGTACAAGAGAAACCTAAATGGTCAACATCCAATTTCATTAGTACCAGTAAATGGTGAGCAGATCCGATGGTAGGAGCCAATCCATACACATTATGTTTCCACAAGGCCTTCTTTCCTGCAATGTCAGATATATCAATTGATAAGATCCAGCAAGTGCAGAACTCTGAACACCCAGCATGGGTTTCTCTAAACTGTAGATTTAGAATTTCACTCACAAAAAGAGACCAAATTTGAGCCCTAAAAATAAGATTCATATGGCATACCAAAGTCAAGGGCCCCCACACGAGCACATGCCTTAGTAACCTCTCGGCAGAGATTGCAATTAAAATCAGAATGGATGCGAAGATTTGACAATCTCTGCAATCAATAGCAAAGCATACAACTGTCAACAGAAACAACTTAAACTTCACTTAGAGTATGCAAATTGAAAATGGTGAGCCAACCATAATGCTGAGAGATTAGGAACTAACAAATCTGCGTAGATTCTGCAAGATGTCAAATAGAAGCTTAATATCTTCATGCTTTTTGCAATTCTCAATCAATGACCATAACCAAGCATTGGGGGGCATTGATCGTTTTATATTCACAGATTGCAGCATTTTATCATACAGCTCCTTCACAACCTCTGCACCCAACCAAGAAAGAAGATATTACTAAAACAACTTAAACATCAATTTGAAGAAATTTACACCAAAGCAAAGCTACAACCTGTGGAACCACCTTCGACGGTACTCGCTTCAGAAGAAAAGGGCGCTCTCAATGTCATCATTGTGCACGTTGTGTGTTGTTCCATTGGCAGAAGAGAACCGCGAGTAATGCCTATATAATTCAATATCCTCATGTTACAAAATTATTGATTTCAAGATATAGACTTTGCTTGTTTGTTTGGTTCATGATAAAATACTCACAGATAACTCACTCAATTATGGTTAACGAGCCTATAAACACATGTTATAAATATAAATAAATAAAAAGTTAAGAATACCTGAGAACATAAAAACGAAAGACTCTAACTTTGTCACTAGAAACATAAGACTCAATAATCATTATCTTTTACCCTTTTATTCCTTTCATTTCCTCAGGTTTCTCAACAACCAAACAACATATAAACTATAGAAACTGCATCAACACAGGAAAAAAAAAATTCTCAAAAGTAATACTTTACTCCTTTGAGTTCAGGTTTGGTTTGCCAGATACTTCTCGGCAACCAAACAGAATATTAGTTACAAAAAAATTTCAACTAAATACAGAAAAGAGAAAGGTTCGCAATGAGAATTAGATGAGCGAATGCTGAGCCTACCAAAGAACAAGGAGTTTTGCGAAGAGACGGTGCTGAGGTTCCGCCATTGGAAAGAAGTGAGGGGAGCTTCGACAACTCGGACATCTGGAGAGAGAAATTGATCGGATTTGATAAAAATGGGAGATTTGAGAGCTCTAGAGAGCCTGCGAGTATTGGAGACCACTTGCATGGCTTTGAAGGACCGAGTCCAGTCTGATATTGGGGCTCCGAGTGAACTCGGCGAGTTTTGGAGAAAGCTAAAGCCCAGGCACTGAACGATCAGGGTTTAGAGGGAAGACCGGAAGAGAGAGGAGCATGTATTTGTATAACGGCGGTCCATGGTTGTTACTGTGGAACTTTTGTTTTTTTTCTTTTCAAGACCGTTAATGGAACTTCACTTCTAAGTTTTTGCTACTTGCTATATACACCCATGAAGTTTGATCATCACACCCAACAACAAGAAGAAATTACGAAATTTCAAACTTTACTCTCTATATATGGTGATAAAAAAGAAATAAAATTTAAAGGGTTTAAATGCAAATAGATTTTCTTAGTTACATTTTTCCAAGGGCTTCAAAAATTATAGGGCGACTACTTGAAGTTGGTGCAAATTAGTGGAATTACTTTTCAAAAGTATATTTGAGTTTATTTCTTTACTTTCATTTTTACCTATATCGGCATGTGATATATTAGTAATTATACTACTCTCAAGTGTATGCATAGTTTGAGATTTGCATTTTGCAAGTAAAATTGAGAATATATCTTAGTGCACTTAAAGCATCAGTTGGTCCGAGACAGTGAGCTCCCATTGCACCTAACTTCGAATCCCCTCTTTATATAGATTAGATTAACTTTAAGTAGTACGACAATGAAACATCTACTTTATAATGAAGACACATATATTAGATACTTAGCTTGTATCCTTAAACATAATAGCACATGAGAATTTCTATTTTAATTAATACACGTATTTTGCAGAGACTTATGATTATTAAAGTGCCTTTGTTAATTAATTATTTGTTAAAGTTATTCATGATGATGATGATGTGGGGCTTTCGATCTCAGAGATGGGGCTTCAAGCCCCCATCCCATATGGGGATTTGATGAGTACCGCTCATCCCAATCCCCATCTTGATCGCCTTGAAGTTAGTTGTGGCAGAGAGTCTTTTTCTCATAATTTCTTGCACTGTGTAATGCAATTTGAAGGAGAAAATGACTCATATCAGCCTGACACTTGCAAGCCAACATCCTAAAGGGGTTGCATTTCCTCCATCCACCCATTGGCCTCTCTCTAGTGTTGCACAACATGCACTGAAACAAATTATCAAACAAAAATAATCTGATCAATGGTTCAAAGTATATATAATGACAGATGATCCTTATTATCACCTGGCAAATCTTTCATTGGTCCCTAAAACCATTCCCTTGAATTGCAGTATATATAATGTTTACATCAACCCAAGACTCATCACCTGGGTTCCACATAAATTGATAGAACAACAATAGCCTGGAAAAAGTTCGACGGACACATACAACATTACAATCATTTGAATCATAATGCAATGGTACAGAATCAATTGAGAGGATAAAAACCGAATCCCCATTTACGTTGTTCATTAACGGTACAAGCTTTTCACTGCACCTACCAGACTGGATATATTGTGAACCATGGTCATTGAGGAAGAACTGGAGGGGCAATCGTGCGGGTGTTGTATGATTTGCAGTGGTTGCATTTCTGCCCAATAATGTGGAAGTAAACTTCGGTAGTGTCGTTGCAATCATTGCACAGGATCCATACCTGCAAATTATCATTGCTTCTTAGACTTGTACATATAAAGAGTTCAGGATTAGTGGGACATTGCATTTTACACCAAAGAGAAAAGGCACGCCCTGGTATTAGAGCTAGACTAGCCTTGTTTTATAGGTAGGCCTGAACAAGGATGAAAAGTAAGTACCTTCTTGAACCGGTAATCCTCAGGCATCGTTGTTGCTTCTATCTGGCAGTTTGAAAATGTCAACAAATTAGTATGAAATCTTCATTGCTACCATGTAACTGGTATCATTCAACCAAGACAAGAAAAATTTGTAAAGAAAAATGACTGAAATCTTTGTAAAAGTATACCTCCTCATCTATTCTCTTCCAGGTTCTGGACATGTCAATCACTGACTTGGAGCATATTGGACAACAGTATCTGAATAATTTAACCAATTTGAGTTAGCAAGCAAAATAATCGTCTTTTGACTTGTAAACTAATGAAATTAAAGTGATTCCACTTACTTGTCACGCTTCATCATTTCATTGTAACATTCACAGTGCATTGTGTGACCACATTTCATTACAGTAGTGTCTTTCAGCGAGTCGAAAAGGAACTGCAGAACACAACATGATAGTTTTACCTGTTAGTTAGGACGTGACAAAAGTTTCCTACTAGTATAACTGCAAAGGAAATTTCAAGACAAACCTCATAACAAATGGGGCAGTGGTGCCGCATGGAGTTCTCCACACACAAGTGATTATCACGTAGGCCAACTGAATAGCAAGACCCTGAAAATATATAAAGCATGTTTATAAGAAACACTCCAACAAAATACCATTGCTAGGAAGTAACTTCTTCAAAATTAAAAAAACTTTTCCCCAACCATCCCCAAAGTCAGAGGAAGAAGTCCCACAGGCAAGAAAGGTTAACTGGAAAAGATTTTTCAGAAAACCAAGATGAATAAGCTGATTTGTAAGCACAAAGAACTCAACGTCATAGAGAATGAAATTTCCCATAGCAAATAAAGATCCAATGTGGTACAGAGTGTAGAGAATGCAGGGCTAAAATTTTAATTTATCCCACAATTTAATCAATGATTGGTAGCCCAAAACCCAACTGGTTTTCCAAAACTAAAATTAGCACTAGAAAATGAATGCTATTGTCCAAAAGACAGATCTGAGTAAATCAAAATGTGAAACAAAATAGTATAGATTTCTTTATTTCAAAGAATAACTAATTGCTTGCAAGAAGTTCATTAAGAAGGCAAGTTTCCAATTTCAGCAACAATATTTCCATAATGGTTGTAAGTACATACCACACTTCTTGCAGTGATAGAAATTCTCACGACCGCCGATTCTGTTCTCCATATAACAGTTTAGATTAAGAAACTCCTCAATATCATGAATTTTTATGACAAAAATCAGCCATATAAAAACAGGAAAAAAAATACTGAAATTGTACTAACCTGCAGATCCCACAATCATTACAATGAAATTGCCCTTTATCAGTCTGCAAGGTATAAATGAAAAGGCAACTTCAAAAAAGGAGGAACCACCAATACCATATAAGATCACACACCAACTACCAAATCTGAATCTAGTTCATTTCTAGAGAAAGACTGATAAATCAACAAAAACAAAGGAAACAAACTTTTCACTAAATATTTTTTCTTTAAATTTCTGGGTACGGTAATTCAATTTGAGCAAATAGTAAGCTTACATCATCATCGTAGAATTTGCAAATTTCACAGAAATATTCCCCCATGCTGACGCCGCAGTTTGTACAGACTCGTGCAACCTAAAACCAATACAGTTATCGAAGAAAATCAGAACCAAGACCGTGTTTTTCTTTGCTCTTTTGTTTAATTTGGATTGAAACCAACATAGGAAGACACATACCGGCTGCTCTGTGTCACAAACTGAACAAACAACCTGAAACAGCACCACAATAAACACATTGAGAAAACTCAGAGAAGTAACACAGAAATAAAAAGGACAGAGTATGGCATATATATTCACGTACTTGTTTAACATCGTAGCGGACGAGCTCATGCCGATCAAAAGGGTTGCTCAACATGCTCTGAACAAATCAAATGTACCCAGATGAGAAACAGGTGCATAGGCCAACCACCAATGTTATGAATTTATGAATTGAAATGCTGTTTTAGCTAATGTAACAAATACCGTGGCTTCGTTGTGACAATGACGACATGGATAGATCTCGTTGCAGCACGGAGCTCGAATCTGGCATCTTCTTCTATAATGCTTGCATCTGCACAAAGAAAAAGCAAAACCCAGAAGAGAAATGAAACAATCAGTCACAAAAACACGAACAAGAGCAAAAATTTGAAGGAAATGAAAATGGAAAGCAAAAAGAAGAAGAAGGATAAGGCGGGTGCGTACCCGTAACCCATCTTTCCAAAATCGAAACGTTCATTCCCTGAGCCTTCCATGAGAGTTGGAGAGGAGATTTGCAGAGAAGGCTAAAAGAATGAAGGGAAGTTTCCCGATACGGCAAGGATGGGTTGGCTGTTGGTTTGGCTCCGTTTGTCTCAATCCCTCAATTAGAAAGAGACAGCCATCACGTAAATGGGTTACGTTTCCATTACTTCCCTCATTAAAATAGTACATTTTTCTCATTATTTAAAGGCTCGAAGCTATTAAATATTAGACTTTGCAAAAAGATCTAATATTTTTATTGTTTTTCTCATTTTCCATGGTTGCGCATACCCACGTGGACAGAGTCAGAAAGAGAAAGAGAAAGAGAGAGAGGATAAGGTGGGTGGGCAGAGGCTGGTGACTTTGATGGCGAAAAGGATAGGCGCCGTGGTCTCAGCCAATCAAATTTCATAGAATGGGCGCAGGCTGACCAAACCAAGCAATCTTTTGCGCATTTTAACAAACACTTGCAAGGCCTAATTATATCAAACCCTTTTTCCTTTTTCATGGGGAAGGGGAATGGACCCATGAAACCAAATCCGGGCAGCTTTCTTTTCTCTTCTTTTCTCTCTTTTTCTTTCATTCCGTTTGGTTCACGAAACGAATTTGAGGTGAAATCACTTCTCATGTTATTTCCCAAGATATGGAAAATGAAAGATTCCTTGTTCATGTTTGGTAATACCGGGAAAGAAACCATAAGATATCACTTTATTTCATTTCCCATGTTTGTTTAGAGTGGGAATGGAAAACAAAGTTTGTATAATTTTTCAATTATACCCATATTAAATCAAATAAAAAATAAATTTAATAATATATTGTAATTCTAAATTATTAATGGGACAAAATCGTCATGAAAAATGTGCATTTAATGTTGGCTCATCTTCCCAAACTTTCTCATGAGAAGGAAAAACAAAACTCAAATTAGAAGGAGGGTTTCACTTTCCTCCTTACTTTCCCATATGCCATACAACCATTTCTCATACTCGACTTACCAAATATAGGAAAGCAATTAATTTCTCATCCCCAAGTCTCATTTTCTATGAACCAAACCGGACCAAAGTTTTTAACTGAGAAAATGTTCAGAACTGATCGATGAATTTTACATATTGATCCAAAATTGAAGGACGACTGAAATTTGATAACAGAAAAAGGCAGTTAAGAGCCCTCACTCACTCACTGGCTTCGATTTGGACGCATCAAATGACTTCATCTTTATCCAGTTGTTTTCCCATATTCGGTTGTCTCTCACGCTACCTTCTGAATTTCTAGCTCCAATACTTTTTTCTTATCCAATTCATAAGACTCTAGTGGGATCTTGTGGCACCAAACCATCACTCCAGCAACCTTACATCTACAACATTATTAGAACAATAATTCAAATATGGTAAGTACTGAGGTGGAATTGACATGACTTCAGACATGCATCTTTAGGTTTATGGGAAGTTGGAAGTGTTTCTTTTTTGTACACTATTGCAGCTATATTTAATTTTCTTTATTCATTTTCTAGGGGTTTGTGCGAATGGATGTTATTGGAGCCTCAAAATCTGAGATCCTTCAAGCGTTTGGGCACTTCTGAATTTTATTGGTCTTCTTCATTCACATCAGCCATTTCAGATATTTCATCTCTCTCTCTCTCTCTCTCTCTCTCTCTCTCTCAACTATGTGCTAGCAATTCCAATTATTGCCAAAGAGCTCGCAGAGGTCGCTTCCTCTGCCAGGGTAATGAGGCCCTGCGCTAGACAAATGCCCATGAGCGAGCCAGCTCAGCATGGGCCCAAACGCCTATCTAGCCTTGGGTTAGGACAGATAAGGCCTTAAGGGATAAGCCCAACATGACTTGTCCTTATATTTCACGCCTATAGAAGATTAGCCCAAATCTGGAAGACTTCCCTAATGACTGTTACAACACTAATTAAGGGAGATCATGTTCACCTACTCTGGGTAAATATCTCACACGTTCCACGACAATAAACCAGTTATCAAAGAGCTAAATATAAACCAATATCGGCCTCTTGGAGAAGGTAATTGTTACTTGAACTAAGAAACCCTATTTTTATCTTTATATGGTCGAACTGACTTAGGCATTGGAGGCTCTTTGGCTCACACCACACTAGTGTATTCAAGGACTTACTATCATCTCTCTTTTCCTAGTTTCAGGTTGCAAAAGTCCTTTCCGATGGCATACAAATTCATTCCCCACAAAGATATTGTAGAGTCCAATTTTTTCTTCCAAAAATAGATTTCTAAACTTTGTCTCATTGAGTATTGAGTTGGTATTGCCTGAATTTTGCAAAAGTTGGGTTCTAAATATTTCCCTAAAAAGTAATTTAAGATTTGATTCAGGAGTGTGTAGTTTTTCAAATGTGTTTTATTTCAAAACGTGAACAATCGAACAATTGAACGAATGAATGAACATCGCCAGAAAAAATGTTTCCTAATTACTAAGGCCTTTTACCTATCTAAAAATACACCAAGGCAAGGCACATTGATGTTGACAATGAGTTGCCAATAAACCCATCTCCACCTTGAAAACACAACGAAAAAAACGGTTCTATATATAAGCTATACCTGCATGACAACCAAATTACACCCATGCAAACCACAGCTCCAACACAAACAAATAACCAAATCAAAACACAACAGCTTTCATTGCCCCCATCTCTAATCTCTCTCTCTCATATTAAAGGGAGCTAAACACATTAATCTCTCAGCCTCTGTCTCCTCTCTCTCTCTCTCTCTCTCTCTCTCTCTCTCTCTTCCTTGAGACCTCACAACACAAACACACAATTGAAAAATGGGTTGTGGGGAATCAAAACTGGCGCTTGCCACCAGCAACACCATCCTCCGCCGCAAGAAATCCAACGTTGATGGCTCTTCCAAGAAGAGCAAAGACATCGAAACCGTCCTCGAAGACGTCGACAACGGCAGCTCAATGGTGCAACAACCAGCAGATTGTAAGAGCAGCGAACAAGTACTCGACAAGGATCATAAGGACATTAATGTAAATAACAATGTTGGCGGCGGCGAGCCAGTGGTGGCTGAGGAGAATGCGAAGGACATCATTGTAAATAACGAAGATGGAGATTATGAAGACGATGGTGATAAAGAATCCTTGGACAAAAGTAACAAAGAAGAGCACGGTGAGGCTGCGGAGAGGCTGATCACGCACGGCTCCCCGAACCGTTTCTTTTCGTCAAGGAAATTGGATGAGGAAGGAATTGATGGGATTATTTCTGAGGGCCGGTCTGGAACGTCTGACTATTACACTCCCCGCCATGGAGCCGGCAGCAAGGGTAGCTTGTACTTCAAGGTAGACGATGATATTCTAGAAGACAACAAAGAATTGGGTTTGGATGAGGAAGAAACAAAAGCCCCAGAGACACAACAAAATGGTTTGTGACCTCAATCATGTTAATTTAATACATATATATAGTTTATTTATAAAACTATACATATCACGTTGCATAAATATAAGCAACGTGCAGATTTCATATCACGTTGCATAAATATAAGCAACGTGCAGATTCATAATCTGGCAACATAAATATATGTCTGACAAGTCGTCAGTCAAATGTATTGTTTGCTAACCTAATTTGGTTATGTGTGTGTACAGAAGAGCCCGTAAAACCGGAGGAGAATTTGGTGAAGGAAGCAGAAGTGGCAGTCACAACAGCCATTGCTGAAGCCAAAGTGGTTCAACCCGAAGTTTCTATCCTTGATGAAGAAGAGAAGAATGATCTGAATCTGAAAACAGAGTGAAGGAACATGTGGGTGATTCGCTAGCCAAGGATTTGAAGACAAGCTTGGGTGTGAAAGGAAAATTAAATCTGAAAAGCTTTTTCTCCTACATTTACCTTCTTTTGTAATTGATCATCACCTAGTTTTTATTGGTTTTGCTCCTGTGCTGAACTCTTGCTATGCATCTAAACATGTAACTTGGACAGAGAATATCTAGTCATACCGTGTACTTGGCAATGATGACATTAAAAATTTGTGAAATTAAGTTGTTATATGCCAAACTTAATCCATCGATTTCAACCGCTTAATATTCTTGTAAGAATATTGTGAAATATAATATAGATCAAGATCGTGGGAAAAATAAATCTAAACAAGTGGTTAGTGCCGTATAATGTAATTGCATTTACGTATTCCATTGTTGGAAGGTGTATTATTAATTAGTAGAATAAACAAGGGTTGCCTAACTAGCTTATTACAAGTTGTAAAACCAAATTAACTTAAATTGAGACCTGAAATTTTTCCTTTTGCAATAGATTTTGCTGCGATCTTCGCGTAGATTATATATCGACATCCCGACATCCCGTGCATATGTAGTGAGACTGATTAATCGAAACATTTCATTCATACTTGTGTTTTGTTTTTAAGTAACATATTACAAAGCAGTAAACGTAGCAAGACTAAACCTAATGCATTGCAGATAATTGAGAAGACTTTAGAAAAGAAAAAGGGGTTTAATTAAGTGTCAGGTTCTAAGTAAAGTAAGAAGAAATATAACCTTTTTATCAAGAAATTAGATGCATGGGACTAGAGCACAAAACAAAGTCTGAGGTAAGAAATTGCCAGGTTGATCAAATTCAAGTTATTCAGCTCGGTTACGAGTTATTTTACTCAGAAAATGGGCAAAGTAGACCCTCGATCTTGTTGGATGCAATTTGGATTTAAGCTATACAAGTTAGAAAACTTGCATTTTCTGCATAGAGAACGGCCATTATATTTACACAAGTAACACAAATGTCAGCATTCATATCCAAAAGAATGAAGATGAACATATTAATATATACACAAGTCATTCGCAGCCTTGGCCCCATCCCACCGATATTTTTCAGCTATGGCTTCTGAAAACAAAAGGCCTACAACGAAACAGCTTTTTCGGGACATAAACCTAAACTGACCTCTCTCAGATTTCGTCCAAGAGAATCATTGGCTGGCATTCTACAGAGGTTTTGCCCCAGCTTCTGACATGGCATTCAACTTTAGAACAGGAGTTGCAAGATCTCTGGACAGTACAAAATTTCCTCCAACATCTGTTCTGCTGTATTCCACTACTCCAGGACCCATCACAATTCTACACCGTCTCCATGTCTTGGCCATTAATTCAACACCAAAATAAACTAGATGGTCTGAAATGCTGTTCCCACTCACCGACCTGCACAAATTTCCCAAGAACTTGTATAATCTTTTCAGGTAAGATTGTTCTTTTCAACTTCAGTATTATATTGTTCTTCTACCAATAGAAGACGGTGGAAGAAAAGAAACCAAGGAGAAAACTTTTGATGACATCACAACACAAGAGAGATTACCTGCTGCAGGTTGGGTCCTCGCCAGAATCATCACAGATCTTCTCAATGTTATAAACAAGACTTTCAATTCCAATGTTATAAAGCCACACCTAGAATAAGAATAGGGCTCTCAATGGTCAGAAGAGAATGAAACTTCCAAAGTATGGTATGTTTATGATTCCAAAATTGTCTCAAAGGTGCAGATAAAGATGGATTTGGTTACAAAAGCAGTGTGCAAGTGTATATCCAAGACTCTTATTCATCTGGCATTATTCTCATTACTCAAACTATTCACAAATAATGGGCCACCAAGAATATGCTAGAATAAAGTACTTGCTCCGTTTATTCTCTAATTGATATTAAAGGATTCAAATTGAACACATAAGTAATCCACCTCTGTGGGTTAGAAAAAATACCTCTCTTGGGAAGTGGTGGTATGTCTTCTGAGGAAAATAAGTATAGTATGGAGGCAAATGAGGAACCATATCATGTTCATTTGTAACTCGTATAGTATTTGGCACAAGTTCGCTAAAGTAAGATGCAAAAGCTGCATTACCAATACGAGGTTGTCCAAATGTCATCACTTGAACATTTCTCTCTTTCTGATTGACCTGGATTACAAAAAGGAAAAAAGAAACATTTCAATGTTACTGGTTTGAAGAATAAGCTTCCAGAATAGAATACAATTAACATTCACAGAAGTAACATGAGTGCTGCAGGGCCAAGAAAAACTCCAGCAAGCAGTGAATGCAATTAAACAAAGGGAGTTTCACTAAAACAGCCAAAATGGGGGCTGAAATTATAAAAAAACCCAACACCCAAAACACTTTATAAACACACCCAAAACCCATCATTACACACACTCAAAACCCATTTATAAACACACCCAAAAAATATACAATTGTTGATTTTGGGGTTGATTTTGGGTTTGTTTCTATGTTTAAATAGTATTTGGGTTTTTTTTATAAATACATGTCTAGGATTGGGTTTATTTATAAATTTGTATTAAACAAATTCAAAAGACCCTTGTGGAATAAGTTCACACTCTTTTACACTGACACACTAACATATCTTGATCAGTTGAAGTGAAAGGGGAAAAGATTAATTGAAGCTCCATTGGTAATAGCTACGTTGACATAACATATGAGTCAAGCTCTGACAGGATACGATACCTAATACTACTTAGTTGCTTGCTACTAAAGCTATTGCATACAAGTGATAACAATCCTCTCACATGACTTCAAATTACCTGCCTAAGGCTAAAACATTATAACTCGCTAACAGAAGTAAAGGTAACTGCTGACCAAGTGAACCATCAAATGTAACTATATTCAAAACCATGCATGCATTTATTGTTTAAGCAATCATGACGATGACCACAAACTACTGTTGAAGAAAAAAGACAACCAGTACATTACCCTGACTCAAAATTTATCCAAGAAAAATAACAAAAAATGATCCTCATTCGGTAGTTACCCAGAACCTAGAGATTACATTGAAATAAAAAAAATACAAAAAATGATGGAAGGCACTAGGAAAAGAAAAATTCAAACAAATATTGCTATAGATGAAACATGCAAAATGGAGACTCGCTTAATTATGAATCTATGATTACCCTTAGATCAAGAGCACAAAATGAAGCCATTGCCCCGCCCATTGAATGACCTGTAACTATGATGCGAATATCTCCGTAGAAGTCCTTAGCTCTTGCAATAGCATTTAAAATTCCAGGGCGTATGGTTGTGTTGTGGTAAGCGTTAAAAAACCCATGGTGCACCTAAAGCAATAGAAAAAGAATAGAGACTTGAAATTTTATATTCCAGAAGCAACAGAGTAGAGAAACTTTACTGTAATAAATACCATTGCATCAGGCATGCCAGGGTAATCTAAATCAAGCTGTTTCCAAAATAAATCTTCGACCCAATTCTGTATGCTGTACACATAAAGTCAATCATTAGTCAACTAACAACTCTGATAAAAGAACAAATCAGATTGCCTATGGTGACGCATAAATTTTGAGGTAAAGCAAGGAATCTAGATGTTAATTTCTCAATTGTATTAACATCTTTATTATTAAATTTTCTTGTCACCTATGTTTTCTTATGTCACAGACAATATAGTTGGACTGCACAACTGACCAGCACAATTCATGAGCAAACCCCTTCTATTGGTCACTGGGTAATTTGGGCTCATAAAAATAATTCAGCAAAAATTTTAATCTCGAATGATATAAGCACTCTAGGACTCTACCTGTGTTCCTGAGTCCCTCTAAATGCAATTATGATAGCATTGGGATCTTGTGCGACTCCAACAAAAGCCTGGAGAAAGTAATGAGTAATGACAATGTAAGACAGAGGCTTAAGAAAATAATTTTAACACATAAAACCAGGCTGAACTATGAAATTGCACCTGTAAGCAATGCTGGATGTCAACAACCAGCTCAATCATTTCAAAATCCTGTTCACATTAAAGGAGGAATAAGGTCAGCGGTTTTTAGGCATAAATTTTTTGAATTGATGCCATAAATCTGAGTACCTTAATCAAACCGTCACATCTTGAGCATGTCCAAGTAAACAGCTCTGTCAAATCTGATAAATACACCTACAAGTGTAGAAGTTTGATTTCAATTGTTACAAAACTTATAGGCGACGCTACTACTAATAGTTAAAATATTGACATATAATCCAGAAAATCTCCACAGTTTTGTTTCCTATTTAATTAGACAGATTTAAATACTCCCCAAAATCAACCTTTCTCTATGTCACAATTACAGCAAACTAGGAATCACAAAATATATCGTACAGATTTGCAAGGGAAATGGTGAGGCTACATATTTCCGTAACATAAATCTTTACCAACCAAATCCTCGTAAATGGTCACACAAGCCAATATCTCATGAAACTTACCGTGGAAGCATACCGCACTAATATAGTGGCAAGCGTATGATTATAGACGGGGCCATGATCCTGGTGCTTAATTTTCAGTTCTGCATTTAGAAGAAGGAAAAATTCCCTGTTAAAAATGTGTTCCATAAGCTCAACAACAGCAAAGTCTATCCGGGATCTACCCTAAACCATATTCAACCCATTTCATCGGTAAGAATCATAACACAACTAATTCATATTTGTATAATTCTCAACGCATGCGCTTCCCTCTCTTCTCCTAAGTGAATGCTACTACCTCTCGAGCCTAGGACAGACTAAAACCACACCAACTTTTTAAGTACATTGTAACAATGTAGAACCAACAATACCACCCATATTGCAAATGCTATCATACATAATTAAGCAATTACATAACATATATTATACACATATATACATCCACCAGTAAAGACTGTTAAGCTTTGCCCACTGTGTCTCCTCAACTAATTTTTCTCCAACCAACCAAAATTCCTTCAAACCCAATTACAATTTCTACGTTCACAACAAGAAATTAGTCTAACCCAAGACCACCATCAAATTAAACATTTCTAATAAAATTTTGATGCATAAGTTCAAATTTTACCTCTTCCAGCAGAAAAAACAAACATCCATGTAAATACTACAAATACCAACCATCTCCTTTTCTCCATGCTCTGGTAAAATGCTTGCATCAAAGGAAACAATTTAGGGCACAATTCAGCAATAATTAGATACAGAAAGACTAGGCCTGTAATTCGGCCGGAACGGATCGGAAACTAGTGTTCCGAATTCCAATCCGAAAATTTTCGGAATTCAATATACCTTCCAATTCCAATCCGAAAAATTTCGGAATTTCAAATCTTATTCCGATTCCAAAATTTCGGATATATCGGAAAAATCGGAACTTTTCGGAATACACTTGTAATCTGAATCCGCTCTAGCTTTTGCTGTGGCGTTTTAATGGAATTCCAGTTTCATACCGGAAAAAAAAAAACACTACTCCAAATTTATGCCTTCATGACTGAAAACACCCAAAAGTCGTTTTCTATATTTTCAGGATCTGTGTTTTCAGGCGAGCACCACACCCACCACCCAATTGAACCACCACGTCAAAACCAATTGAACCAACACTGTCGAACCAAATAGAACCTCCACATTAAACACAATTGAACCCAATTGAAGGGGATGAAGATCTGCGACTTTGAAGGGGAAAATAGAGAAAGATAGGGAGGGAGAGAGAGCCAAAGATAGAGAACTAGAGAGAGAGAGTGAGAACCAGAGAACTTGGGAGGAAGATAGAAAAACGGAGAGAAAAAGAGAGGTGATTTGGGTGGGTTTTGGAGACACCGGAAAAGAGAAGGTGGGGGACGTAAGAAGAAAGAAGTAGGGCTGCACATTTATACCGAAAACCCGACCGAACCGGCTGAATTGAACCGGTTTTGGCGGGTTGGTTCGGTTTTTTAATTAAAATTATTGAAATCGGCAGAAAAACTGGCTGACCCGAACCAGTTTGAATTTTTTCAAACCGTCGAAATCCAAACCGGACCGCTTTCATGTAACTCTGTTCAGGGTGCAGACACAAAGCCCAAATTCCACTGGACTGATGCGTCTTTTTGTGAAATACATGTATGATTGTAATAATATTACAATCTAAAATAATTAAAAAAATATTAAAAGAAAAAAGTTAGGTTTCCTGCCCCACGAACTCTCCTTTTCCTATTCTTCTTTTCTCCAAGCCGTTGCTTTCTTCTTTTCTCTCTCTATTTTTTCTTTTTTGTTCTTCCTCCATTTTTTCTTCTTTCTTCTTCCTCCTGCCACTGGTTGCATCTTCTTCTTTCCTTCTTCTTCTTTTCTTCTTCTTCTTCCTCCCCACGAAGTGGTCTTCAAGCCCTCAATCTCAGTTCAATCCTCTGCCTCAATCTTAGTTCAATCCTTCTCCGAACCAAACCGCACCGCACCGACTTCTCGGCGTGCTGATTGTAGTCGGTCTTCCATCTCCTCGGTGCGGTGGCGGTCTCTAAAATAGCTACGCCGATGACCTCCGGTTCAGTGGTCGGCAGCTCTTCCAAGCCACGGTTATCGAACCGTGTGCAGCCCTAGAAAGAAGACAGAAACAAAGATAAGAAAATAAACGGCGGTGGAGATATAAAGAAGGGTATACTAGTGATTTGCCCCTTAAACTTGTACCTAATTTTCGATTAACCCCCTATTCTTTTTTTTTTAGAAAATTAAGGATATGAACCTTTTTTTTTTCACCAATTTCCCCCCTGCCGTCTACATCTCAACATTTCATCCAATTTTCTGTTAAATTATTATAAACAGATTTGGAAAAAAAGAAGAAAAAGATAACTCAAAATAAAAACCTTATCTCTTCTCTTTTTTATTTCTTCCCCCTCCCTCTGGTTTTTTTCTCCCCCTCCTCTGCTCGATGCTTCTCCTAAGGCCAACCAGCCCTACCACCGACACACCTCCTCCTGCCTCCTTCTCTCTCTCTTGTCGCCCCATTCCCTTAGACTTTAGGGTTTTGATATTCTTTTTTGTTTTTCTTTTCTCTACAAAGTGTGTCTCCCTCTCTCTCTTCTCTCTTCCCCTTCTCTCTCTTCACAAACATCAGCACCGCCCCCTCCTCCTTCTGTCTCCCTCTTTCTTCGACATCCACAACCTCACCTCCCAGAAAACTTAAACAGCCACCCAAAAAAAAATTATTCAAGATCAAAACCCTAAATAGCCATAAAAAAAAAATCAAGATCTTTATTATTAACCTCACCTTACTCCCTAGGAAACCCAAACAGCCAAACAGCCACCAAAGAAAAAAAATTCAAGATCAAAATCCTAAACAACCATCCAAAAAATATCAAGATGTTTATTATTAAATTTTGGGTTTTTTCCTCTCTGTGACCTTGGTAGTGGGAGAGAGAGAGAGAGAGAGACGCGAAAAGAGAGAGTGGGAGGGAGAAGGAGGAGGGGGGGTGGGCACATGGGGGGAGAAGAGACAGAGGGAGGAGGATGGTGATGTTGGTGGATGTTGAAGAGAATGAAGGGGAAAGAGATTGAAGAGAGGGTGGTGATGTTGGTGGCTGTCAAACAGAGGGTGAGAGAGTGGGCTAGAAAGGGGTGGATCTGTGGGGGTTAAGTCGAGAGAGAGAGAAAGATGGCTGGTGGCCTTTTTAAAAAAAAAATTATTTCTATCATTATTATTTCAAATTTTAAATTGTTTTATTTTATTTTAATATGAAAATGACCAATTTACCCTCATATTTAACGGCAAATTGGATGAAATGTTGGGATTTAGACGGCAGGGGGGAAATTGGCAGAAAAAAAAATTCATATCCTTAATTTTCTAAAAAAAAAAGGATAGGGGGCTAATTGAAAGCGATGTACAAGTTTAGGGGGTAAATCACTAGTATACCCTATAAAGAAATAGGGGATTAGGTTAGGGTTGGGATTTGGCATTTGGGCTGCTGCGAAATGGGCTGGGATAAAAGTAACTGGGCTGCTGGCATATAAAACTTTTTTGTTTTTTTGTTTTTGTTGGAAATGTTATATAAACCTTATCATGAATAAGAGTTGCACGATTAAAAATGTGTGACCCAACTAAAAATGTTATATAATTTTTAATATGTTAATATTAACTAACAATGAATGCACTTGTTTAAATTATGATTTTGTTTTTCCGTAACTTTTATTTATTAAATCTTATTTCATCTTTAAAAAAAAATTATGAACATTTTAAGGGAAATAGTAGTATAGTAGATAACACCATTACTTATAATTATATGTATATTTAATATATATAGGGAGAGATATTATAAATGCATGAGTTGGTGGATGACCACCATACCTCTTAGTATTCCACCGTTGGATTTTATGTAACCTATACTTAGTGCTTGTAACCTATAGGTATATTGTAAATGATGGTATTCAATCTCCTATCTTGTAAGCCTATAAATAGGTGGTTCTATCAAAGATTAAGAACGATAAATATGGTGAAACTTTATCCTTAGCATATCATTTCTCTCCATATTTCCCCCATCTAGTTTTATAACACGTTATCAGCACTACTGCTCAATATTTTCTCCTTTCTTACACCACAATGATATGTACAACTTGGACGATGCAGTTGCGCATTTATAAAATACCAGTGTACGATGTGGGTATCATATATACATATTTTTATTATTATTTCATGATATGTTTCACGCTTTAGTTTACTATGTTAAATTTTGTTTGGCTAACCCTTGTGCAGATCATATAATTAGCATAGATCATATTGAAGTTTTTTTTCTCTTTAATTTCTTTTATTGCAAATATAAGAAACTCAATGATGGCGTTCACTTTATGAATCATGTACCTAACATGATATAGTCAAGAGTTATTGTTATTATTATTTTTTAATATGTACGCACGTTTCCTACAATGCTTGTTTTATTTTTATTTTTCTTTTTCTTTTTGTCCTTTTCATACTAATGGAAATTATGTGGCAATTACAATATAAATAAAAAAAGATATGATGGCCTATTAGTTTATTTGTATGCGTTTATGATTAATCAACAAAATTGATTGCATGTTATTATTTGTAGTTGACAGGTATAAATTATAAATAAATGTATTGATGTTTTTTTATCCTTTATGCATATTTTATTTAATTGGCTTGTTTACCAATTTTAAGCATGTTTTTAATTCATTACAATATGTTAAGATGAGTTTGTATTATACAAAAGATAAGGGCCCGAAGTTCCTCGATCCTCATTATATAACTAGATTAGGATCTCGAGTCCTTTTGATTGAATCAGAACCTAAAGTTCTTTGATTCCAAATAATTAAGGGCGTGAAGTTCCGCGAATTTAAAGAGCACATAAGGACATGAAACTCCTTGATTTTGTATTAATCAAAATTAGAATTCTATGAGGCCTACATATGTCAAGAACCTGAACCAGAAGTTTCGAGTGCATATACATCGATTTGAGTATGAAGTTCAAAGCACAACTATTAATTCAATTTATTTAGATCTACGTATTGAAACCTGAAGTTTCGAATATATGTTGATATGAACCTAAAGTTCATAGTTTTTCATGGATCCTAAATATGAACCTGAAATTCATTACTTATTTGTGCCTATATGAACCTGAATTGGTTGGAAATCCAATTCTTAAACTTGTAGTTTTATCTACATATTGACTCCACATTAATATTGGATTATTTTGGAATTTCATAGTCTTTAATTTATTTATTTTATTCCTCGTTTAAACCACTTTACTCATTTTATTTATGTTGGGTTATTAGTTAATTTTGTTTTACAATAGTAATGTCTTGTATTACCGCCCCAATATTGACAGTCAGATGCGTCTATTGGAGAAACTTCCTACTTTCTTTTGTGGGTAGGAAGTTTATGATGTCATGAACTAGAAGTTCACGAGGCCCCAATATTACACAATTATTACAGTAGTTGAACAATATGATGTCATGAACCAGAAGTTCATGAGGCCCCAATATTACACAATTATTACAGTAGTTGAACATTATGATGTCATGAACCAGAAGTTCATTGATCGGATAACTTTTATGTTGTGGCATGACTATCTTGGCAATCCATGTAACTTTTATGTTGTGGCATGACTATCTTTTTTTTTTTTTTTTTTTTTGAGAGGAAGTGGTAAATGTTCATTAAAATTGGGTAAGGTTACAGACTCGAGCGACCAAACGTGGCCTCATTGAAACCTTGCCCAGGAAAACCCAGTGGGACAAAACCTGGGACGAAGGAAAAAGAGTGCCACAAGCTCCATAACGGTTACAAACAAAAGTTCAAGACAACTCCAGTCTATCAGCGTCAGCTTGAAGAAACACATTGAGCCATGGAGGACCCTCTTCAAGCCAAACGTCTATGGACACACTACCTAAAGCAAACTTAGCAAGTCTATCAGCCACAGTATTACACAGTCTAGGAGAAAATACAAAAGAAAGAGAGTCAAAGTTTCTAGATAACATGTGGATGTCATTGATAATCCCCTCTGCAACCCCAAAAGCCTCAGTGCCAGAGATGATGTCGTTAATGGCATTCTTCGCATCTGTCTCAACTACTAATGAATCATAACCGGTCTCCCAAGTAAACTGGAGGCCTTCCCGAATTGCTAAGAGTTCAGTAACCTTGGCAGAGAAACATCCAGTGATAGGGACTGAAATAGCACCCATAAGATCTCCATGCACATTTCTTACAACTGCCCCCAATCCACGCTTCCAAACGGAAGTACTACAAGCACCATCCACATTCAGTTTCAACTTACCAGGAGGGGGAGGACACCAATGAGTAGATGAGGGAGGATGAGTACGCACATGTACACTGTTGGCGAAGATAAATTCCACTGAAAGGCGATGGACAATAGCATATAAGTCATCAGGGTGACGTCCCTTTTGGCCATGCATTCGTGCATTTTGATCAAGCCAAATAAGCCAAGAAAGGTAAGCAAAAACTTCCAGGTCAAAGTTCAAACCCACTGAAATTACATGGCACCAAAGATCTGCAAAAGTAGGTTCATGCCAAATGTTAATCACTTCAGTAAGAAAAGAAAGATTCCAAATCCTTTTCACCTCACGACAGCCCCATAAAGCATGAATAATGGTTTCCTGAGAGCCATGGCAGCGAGGACAGCAACTATCATCTCTAATATGTCTAAAGGTAAGAGCCCAACGACAAGGTAAGGCGTTTTGTAATGCCCTCCAAAGAAAAAGCTTAACTTTATTAGGAACTCTTAGCCTCCAGACCTATTTCCACATTGAACTCGAACTTCCTGCTCCACTACCTTGACCACCAATAGAGCCAATATTATTCAAACCAACATCTTTTAAACATTGTACCCCAATCCAATAGCCACTACGAACTGAATACTGACCATTAGAAGTATAGTGCCATAGAACTTTGTCGCGGTGGGACGAGAGAGCAATAAGGATCGATAAAATAGCTTCAGCATCTTTATCCAAAAAATGTGCCCTTATACGTTGAATATCCCAAAAGCCACCACTTATTAAATCACAGACACGTGTGTTGAGAGGGAGGGATGGTGGGGAAATAGTCTGAAAAGTGGTGGGAGTAGGCAACCATTTATCAAAATAAACAAGAATATTACAACCGTCTCCTACTCTCCATCTGATGCCACTTTGAAGTAAGTCACTGCCCCATAAGATACTTTGCCAAATATAAGAAGGTGATGATCCAGAATCAGCATGTAAGAAACTTTTATTGGGGAAATATTTTGCCTTCAGAACTTGACTAACCAAAGCATGAGGCTGTGTTAGAATTCTCCACGCCATTCGAGCAAGAAGAGCTTGATTGAAACTAGTGAAATCACGAAATCCTAGTCCCCCCTCCTCCTTTGATCGACACAGGACATTCCACTTGAGCCAATGAACACCACGGTTATCTCCCATTCTTCCTCACCAGAACTTGCTAATCATACTTTGAAGCTTCTTGGTGATGGACATGGGCAGTTTAAAAATACTCATTGTATAAGTTGGGAGAGCTTGTGCGACTGTTTCTATTAAGACCTCTTTTCCTGCAATTGAGAGAATATTTCCTTTCCAACCCTGAAGAAGTTTTCCAACTCTGTTGTGTAGGTTGACAAAGAGAGCCTTCTTAGCGCGTCCAACAACCGTTGGTAGTCCAAGGTATTTCTCGTGGAATTGAACTATGGGAATGCCAAGGATCTGCTGCATATTACTTTGGAGTTGATTATTAGAATTAGGACCAAACGCCATAGCAGATTTTTCAAAATTGATACGTTACCCAGCTGCCTTTCCATAGGTTGTAAGCAAATCTTTCAAATACTGACAACTAGCAAGAGATGCTTGTAGAAATAAAAGACTATCATCTGCAAAGAAAAGATGGGAGATTGGGGGAGCGTTTGCTGCTGCTCTAACCCCTTTAATAAGACCCAAATTTTCTGCCTGTTTTAAAAGAGAAGAAAAACCTTCAGTACAAAATAGAAACAAATAAGGAGAGAGTGGGTCACCTTGTCGGATGCCTCTTGAGGGAATGATATGGCCAGCAGGTTGCTGATCGGTTCATAATTGTATATCATTTTGTACCCTTCTAGCTTATGATTTGGTTATGTTTTTGAGTTAAACTTGTGCTTTTAATCCTTTTTGTGTTTATCTTTCAGCTTTAGGTAACAATGATGGCTTTGGATAGGAAATGATGCAATCCATGCATGTTAAAGCCTGATTTGGATAAAGGGAAGAAGTGCTTAAAGACAAACTCATTTTGGCTACAGCCCCCTGCCAGTCCAGTTCCGTAGGTCATATTGCAAGCTTTGTTTCAGCAACCTACACAGCTCGAATGAGACAGCATTCTTCATGAAAGTTGTTCCAATGGGTGTGTACTATAACATATCCAAAATTCAGCCCCATTGGATAAATATGGAGTCTGTTACCTAGCAAACACAGAGCCATGCTCAGGATGGATTTTATCAGCGCGCAAATAGAGTTAGCAATTTGTTTTGGCCTTAACTTCCTCCTCCGACCTTGGATTGGCCCAAATGATATATGGCTGGAAAGAAGACATTCTGAACTTCAAGTTTGAGTGCTTAAAGTCTTAATTTGCTTAAGGGAAGCCCAATTCGTAAGCCCTTGAAGTTTCTGGTCATGCTGACCTCAGGATGAGCTATTGTTTCTGGTTGGAAGCTTGGTCATGGTGAGCTAGGCATGAGCTATTGAGCTGGTTGGAAGCTTGGTCATGGTGACATGAAGATGAGCTAGGGCTGCTGGTGGGATTTATTGGTGAAGTGCATCAACCAATTCAAATTTTCTAATACAAGTGCATCAACCATTTCAGATTTTATAAAACAAGTGTTGTATGCATTAGCCATATTGAATTCAGATTTTTCACTTCCTTAGGCCTATAAATAGGGAGGTTCTCTAAGCTTGTAAACACACCCCAAGGGGGGGAGCTCTCAAACACTTCTCTAGAGCTCCCTTCCCTTCTCTCCCTCAAATTCTCTTAGTTTCTCTTTCTAGTTTTCAATTGTTATAATGAGATCTTTGTGCTGAAATTCTCCTTAAGTTTTTCCAAGTTCTACTTAATTTTCATTGTTATGTAAATTCTTTTCTTTAGTTTCAAGTTTGATTAGTTTCCAAGTTTCAATTATGATTTTTGTTCTTATTCATTATGCTTATAAGTTAATATGCTAGTTTGAATGATTGATCACCATTTAGGCTTGCATGTTAGCTATCTTGGTTTGAATTAAGAGTAGACACCATGCTTTAATTCGAATTGAACTATGAATAGGAAGAGTATGTATGGACATTCGACAACAGGGATTAGATACATGCTTGGTTGTTTAAATTGTTCTTCTATGCTTAATGGGTTCCTAATGCTTAATTTTAGGTTAGACAACAAATGATCAAATTAGGGAATTAGGAACACAAGGTTATGACCAAACACCATGGCTTAATCATACTTTAGCTAGAATCAATCCATTAATCTAATTGAACTTGGGAACTTATCTGCTTGAGTTAGTTATTTCTTTCTTCCTTGTTTTATTTATTTCCTTTCTTTTTCATTTCTGTTTTGTGTAGGAAAAATGAATTGGATCATTCAATCACAAATCCTCGTGGGATCGACCTCGCACTTACATATGCTATACTACCAAACGGCTCGTGCACTTGCGAGTATCACAAGTTGAGGATGCAACTGAATCCATTTTGGTGCAGCTGTATCTACACAACAGTTGCCCATTACAAATAATGGAATAAGTAACTGTTGTCACATACTCCATAATCAAATCCACCCAACGAGTTGCAAAGCCAAGCTTTTCCATGATTTTGCGAAGAAAATTCCACTCAACTCGATCATATGCCTTACTGACATCAAGCTTCACAGCAACCTTCGGCTCCTTAATTCGTCTTTGTTTTTTGATTGTGTGCATAAGCTCAAAAGCAAGAGTGACATTATCAATGACATATCTGCCAGGAACAAAAGCACTTTGAACACTTGAGATCACCTCAGGCAAAATGATCTTCAGACGGTTAGCTAGAGTCTTTGCAACAATTTTGTAGATGACGTTACATAGACTTATAGGTCGGAAATCCTTCACATTCTTTGCATTCTTTAACTTCGGCACCAAAGCCACCAACGTATGGTTAAACTCCTTAATACTTTTACCATTATTCAAGAATTGCAGACATATAAAAGCAATATCTTCCCCAACAATATCCCAATATTTTTGGAAAAATAAGGCAGGCAATCTATCTGGACCAGGGGTTTTCAAAGGTCCCATTTGGGAAAGGGAGTGACTAATTTCTGACAAATCAAAAGGGCGAGTAAGCTGGGCGTTCATCTCAGACGTTACTTTAGGTTCAACAACATCCATAATATTAGCTACATCCACGTTACCATCAGATGTAAACAATTTTTCAAAATAATCAATAAAAGCCCTTTGGATGCCAGGCTCCTCATCAAACCAGCAGTTGTTGTCATCAAAGACCACAGAAATTTTGTTTTTCCTTCCTCTTTGGCGAGCTTTTTCATGAAAATAACGTGTATTCCGATCACCTTCCCGTAGCCATTGGACTCGGGACCTTTGCTTCCAAAAAATCTCCTCTTTCTCAAGTAGATCATCGAGTTTAACTGATAAGACATGCTTCCTGGTTGGGTCTGAGTTGGGTGCATCCAAGTCAAGATTTTGAAGCTCCAAATAACATTGCTGAATCTGTTTTGGAAGAGAACCGAACTGTTGTTGGCTCCAAGTATTGAGACGTTGTGCACATAGTAAAAACTTGTTTGTGAGAGGTAGAGACTGATGAGAAGCCTCACAACAAGCCTTCAGAATAGTATTACGACAACCCTCTTCATTAGCCCACATTGCTTCAAAATGGAAACGCCTTTTACGAAAAGTTGTAGCAGGAGCATGAATTCCAGCATGTAAAACCAAGGGGGCATGATCTGAAGCATCTGAGACAAAGTGGTGGACAAGTAAGTGTTCAAAATGTTGAAAGACAGAATGACTAGCCAAACCTCTATCTAGATGCTCTTTGACCAAACTTCCACCAGACCCTCTACTCCAAGTAAAAGGAGAGCCCAAGAAAGGTATTTCTTTGAAGCAGCAATCAGAGATAGCTTCCTTAAAATCATCCATCTGCCATTGTGGTCGTGGGTTGCCCCCCACCTTCTCAACATTAGAGATAATTTCGTTAAAATCTCCCATACAAATCCAAGGGAGAGAAGAAACACTAGCTAGCCGACGAAGGAGATCCCAAGAATGTTTGCGTTGCGAAGTATCTGGGTTACCGTAAAATCCAGTGAAACGGAATGTGTATCCTTCATGGTCAGTAACCATAACATCAATATGACCAATAGAGTAAGTGAAAATGTGTACTATCCAATCAACAAGCCAAAACATCATAAGCCCTCCACTAAGGCCACGCCTGCTAACACAAAAACCATTGCGAAAACCAAGTTTCAGCTTCAAACCTTCCATTTGAGTCGAGAGCAATTTGGTCTCCATCAAGAACACCAAACTGGGATCTTAAGCCCTAAGCAAATGTCTTAGAGCACGGAATGTGTAGGGGTTCCCAAGCCCCTGCACATTCCAAGCCATGAGTCTCATTGAGATTGACGGGGTAGCCCTGCTAACCCCGTTTCTTGTTCGAAGTCCAATTCGGAAATGCTATGTCCTTCTTGCCGTGGGCTCTCATGTTTCTCCTGGACTTGCGATGCCGGTTGGGTTGCTCGAGCCTTAGCCTTCTAAGATAGGCCTCGCTGCCCATTTCATTTTGGATTAACACTTTTAGTTGGCCCACTGAATTGCTTCATTTGCAGACCCATTTTTGGAAGGGAGGATGGGCTGGGACCCATATTGTTGGAGTCATGACATCTTTTAATTCCAATAACTAAGGGAGAGAAAACACCACCGCTGTCAATGATATTCTTTTCCTTTTCAACGGGTGCTCGCAGGTTAAGTGCCAAAGGATCAGCCCCCAAAAACCGCTCGTGAATTAAATCTCCTTGAATTGCCTCATTACACAGTCCGCTGTCAATGATATTCTTTCCCTTTTCAACGGGCACTCGCGGGTTAAGTGCCAAAGGATCAGCCCCCAAAAACCGCTCGTGAATTAAATCTCCTTGAATTGCCTCATTACACAGTTTACGCCTCTTAGGATGGACATCCTTGATTAAGCCATTATTGTCATTAATGGTGCCCTGCCGTAACTGATCTTCTTCATGTTCACCATCTTCCCGTCGCCGGACTTCACCGGCAAGGCCCAACTCGTCTAAGCTTGGAGCTTTCATCACCCATCTTGGCCGGAGTGATCTAGGTGGTTTTGTCTCAGGTTCATCTAGCCATTCTTTGACCTCTGCTCTAAGCCATGGACCAAAAGGTTTGAAATCCCCATGGTTACTAGCGGACTCCCGAAGTGAACACTGGTTTAGGACATGATCACAAATGCCACACAGATAACAAAATTTTGGTAGCTTTTCGTATTTGATCAAGATAAGATGACTCCCAACCTCTGGGAAAGTAAACCGCAAAAATCGTTTCAGGGGTTGAGTCACGTCGAGAATAACCTTAATTCTCAAGAAACTCCCCAAACAAGTACCTCCTCTTCCAGAATCAGCCTCAAGAAACCGCCCCAAGATATCACTAATGAGTTGCCCAGTACTCCTCTCCATATAAGCCAAAGGAACACCCTTCACTCTAATCCAGAAAGGTTGTGTAGTGAGGGGCACTTGATGGGGGTCTTCAAGTCCATCAGTTTCACCTAAGATCAAAAGAGCATTCTCAAAGGTCCAAGGGCTTCCTTTGAGCACACAATTTCAGTCGCTTTCTGATAGAAAGGAAAACAAGAATCGACCATTCTCCAACTGGCAGATCTCTACACAAGCTCTGGGTGACCAGAGCTTCTTCATAGTCCTCATAAAGAACTGTACCTTAAACTCCTTCAAGGTGAGAAGCCTTCCAACCAAGAAGAAGCGTCGAACCTGCCCATTGTTACCCAGAGGACGCTCAACTACTATAGGCCTGTTTTCATCCTCGGTGAGATTGAGTTGCATAGTAAGTTTGTCCACAATCGCATCCATGGCAGCAAGTAGACAGTCAAAACTTTTACCCAACCAAAAGAATAAAGCCAACCACAATGACATACACTCAACTACAGTACCAAAGTTCTTGGACTCTCTCGCAGGAACTCAATTTTCTCTCAAATACTGTAACCTCTCACGACTCTTAGCAAGAAGGAGAGACTGCTCTTAGCAAATTATCCTAAAATTGATTATGACTATCTTGGCAATCCATGTTCTACAATGATACATAAGATTTTTATAAATTTGTAAGGACATCGTTTAAAGACTCAAACTATTGTTTTGTCCAACAAATATCATTACAAAGAATGTTCACAAATAAAAGCTGTCATAAAATCATCTCAGTCCAAAATTGACTTTGAGCCCTCTTTCCTTAAATAATTCAAGGGGATATTTGTGAGCCCATACAACATTTAATTATGGATCACTTCACCAGTTTTATTGAATGTGCCTACTAAAATGGTCACATATTTGTCTCTTGTCAAGACGCTTACGAGAACAACTCCCACATTATCCAATACAGTCAATTTGACTTGATAATGATGATGAGTTTATTTTCCTAAATTTTGAGACAATTTTCCCGCTGTTAGGGGGAGTAATGACAGTTCCTGAAGAACGTCGTAAAATAGTGTTGAATCGGTCCGCTTTTGTCTCATCAAAGGTTAATGCATATATAAGTTATACATATACTAACATGGATTGATATTCTCATATCACAATCCATTAATATGATAACTATATATATAATGCATGCCTGGAGCATGATAGAAATATAAGTTCTAAAGACTTATCTCTCAGAAGTGGAGATTATTTGAAATATTCATGCCCTATAAAAAAAATAACGCTATATAGGAGGTTATGATCCACATATTCTAAATAATTCATCGTAAAAGAGATGTTTGTCCCATAAGTGACAACATAAGCCTCTGAAGAGGCATTGGTACTCCAAAGCAATGAGATGCTTATAAATTATGCATGCGCATGCACATGAGAATTATGGGATCACGAATTGATGATACATTTGGTTTATTAGTAGCTACTACAATCATCAAGGGCTATGATTATATTAAATTTTGCCTTATGAATGTCGACAAGTTAAGTGATTGGCCAAAAATGGAAATAGGCAATTCCATTTATCACTAAATATAAAAGGTTGGATATTGAACCTATAACTCAAACACCAAATTACAAATGTTAAGTATGAAGATTACGGATTGGTGTTTGTGAAGTGAAATAAGATCACTAATATGACATAAGGTTTCCTGGTAGAGACATGGCTTTAGTCTCCCTTCTCATCGTAGATGCATCCACATTTCTATAAGTACATTTTTTATTTTAAGGCAAAACTTATAGCGTGTGTTAAATGCATATTTATTAAGACTGTATGGTACATAGAGATCCTCAAAGCTCATGAAATATTTGAGATATATCGCATGAAGCAACTCCTTGAAGGATATAAAGTACCACAATATTCTTGATTAAGAGTTAACACTAAGAGTTTGAGTATTTTGAATTCAAATTTAATATTGTTGTAACATTTTCTAACTATTAGATTAGTTGTTGATGCTACTAAAGAGTTCAATCATTTGAAAAGTGAAAGACAAGTCGAATAGTGTGATAAACGATCATGTATGAAGACAATGTTTCTTGTATTGCTCAAATCAGAGAAGGGTTTATCAAAGGTGATAGTTTCAGAAAAAAAGTCAAGAGATTGGAGTCAAACAAATTTCTTCACAAGATAATATGGCGAACATTTTTACCAAAACTTTTCCGAAATCTATATGCCAGAAGTTATTGAAAATCAATGAGAGATATCAATCAGGGGGAGTATCCTAGTTCTACCACATATAACACATATGCGTGTTGTACTCTTTTCCCTTCTATTAGGTTTTTGTCCCACTGGGTTTTTCCTAACAAGGTTTTAATGAGGCAACATAAGCGCATCCAACACCATATCAATGATCCAGAAGAAAGTTTCACTCTTTTTACCTTCGCTTTGGTTTTGTCCCACTGGGTTTTCAAAGCAAGGTTTTTAATGAGGCAACTATGTCATTGTATGGTGGACATCCAAGGGGGAGTGTTATAAATGCATGAGTTGGTGGATAACCACCATACCTCTTAGTATTCCACCGTTGGATTTTATGTAACATATGCACTAAGTATTTGTAATTAGTGCTTGTAACCTATAGATATATTGTAAATGATGGTATTCAATCTCCTATCTTGTAAGCCTATAAATAGGTGGTTCTACCAAAGATTAATAACGATAAACATGGTGAAACTTTATCCTTAGCATATCATTTCTCTCTATATTTTCCTCATCTAGTTTTATAACAAGAGATAGTTTATGTTTGATATAATTAAATGTATGTTTAATTTTGGTTTGTATAAATGTAACTTGGGAAATCTTTTATGTTTTATGTATACATATACATTGTAACAAAAAATAGATATACATGTACATCTAAAACGAAATAAAAGTATTTCACGTGGTATTAGCTAATGACAATTTAATAGAAAAATAATTTAGTATTGCTCTAGATAAGCACACATATATTCCTATCATGATTCATAGGTAACAAACACACATATGCATTTTTGTTATATAGTATAGTCAAAAATACATAATCTTAAAGTGATATGTATGCACATATATGTATATATAATAAACTTAAGTATATATAGGCATGTGTATAATTATGATGTATACATGTATGTGTGTTTTATATATACACATACATTATAACAAAAAATAGATACACATATAATACTTAAGTATACATGCATTGTTGTTATATAGTATGTTTGCATATGATAACCACACATATGAATTTTTGTAATATTCAAACAAAAATGTTAGCCAAAAATACAGTCTTAAAGTAATATATACTCCTATGTTTAGTATACATGTATATATGAATATTTGTATGTTGGAGGGCACTTAAATATAACAAATAAGAAATGAAACATATATAGGACCTATAAACATATGTGTTAGTGGTAATAGACACTCTATGTGATGAGTGACTTAGCACACTCTTGATTTTTCCATTATCTAGTTTAAATAGGTTCCACACATCTTTAGCAATTGTCTTACGAGATGGCGGATCAAACTTTGGTTGGACTTCTCTCATTAAATCTCTAAACCCCACATCCTCTTCATGACTAAATGGAAGCTCATCACGAATAATCATCTATACACATGCAAGTCTAGATCTCTCCTTACTAAATAACAAACTCACTATACTACCCCCATCATCCTTCTTGTCAAACGATAAGAGTTTTTTACTTTTGTCATCTCTAAGTTGAGATGTCTTACTGATCGGTTCATAATTGTATATCATTTTGTACCCTTCTAGCTTATGAATTGTTTATGTTTTTGAGTTAAACTTGTTCTTTTAATCCCTTTTGTGTTTATCTTTCAGTTCATTGAGCTCTTAGGTAGCAATGGTGGTTTTGGATAGGAAAAGATGCAAAATGGTGCAAAAATGAGCAGACTGAGTTAGCAATTTGTTTCAGCCTTAACTTCTTCCTCCCAACTTGTATTGGCCCAAATAATATGAGGTTGGAAAGAGGAGATTCTGAACTGAAAGATGGACTACTAAAACGTATCAATTAATGAAGCCAAGCCCAATCCGTGGGCCCATCAAAATGCACACCATGCTTAGGATTGCAGCTGCCAGCTGTTGAGCCTTGTCACCTCCTTTAAGCCATGTGCCTCACCCCAGCTGTAACTGACTTTGGACCCAACATATTGAGTAAAGTAGGGAGACATTTCAGCTATGAAAGTCTAAAGGAGCAAAAACAAGGCATTGTGGGAAACATGTTTGGATAAATCAAGAAGCACTTTCCAGGCTGCTGATGGGATTAGTTGGTACATGCTGGAGCTATTAAAGAGAAAGAATGTGCATGGATGTGAAGCAAAAAGAAAGGAAATAAAAGAAATGAAGTCAATTCCAGTCTATTTTCGGCAGTCAACTTGCAAGGCCCAAAACGTACACTTTCACTGCTCAGATGAGAATACATTCTTCATAAAAATTGTTCCAATGGGTGTCTATTATGACATAACCAAATTTGAGCCCCATTGGATACATATTGAAACCTCAGGCCTTCCTACACCAAGCCTGTTTCAAAAGAATCGTTTTTTTCAGCAACCAAAAGAAAACCACATGGGTTGGTAGCAAAAGGCAGCCACAATTGAACACCTTTGAAAACCCATGTAAAGAAAGCTTGAGTTGCAGCAGCAAAAGAAGAATGGGATGGAATTAATTCCAACCACACTAACATAGACAAGATGAAGTGAGAGTTATGGATTGTATTAAAAGAGGAATGATGGTGTTGGAATTCATCATGATGTTCCTCCCTCTTAGCCCTATAAATAGAGAAGTCTTCAAGCTTCAAAACACTCCCATCAACCCCACACACTCTAGGTACACAGCCTGGGAATCATAATCCCACAAAAATCCTCTCCTTCCATCCTCAAACACTCCCATCAACCGCATACACTCTATGTACACAGCCTGGGAATCACAATCCCACAAAAATCCTCTCCTTCCATCCTCAAACACTCTCATCAACCTCATACACTCTAGGTACATAGCCTGGGATTCACAACCCCCACACAATTCACCCCAGCCATCCTCCACACTTCTATCATTCCATCAACACATCCAGAAATCATCCTCAAACATTCCCACAACCCCCAAACACTTCAGCAATCAACCTAATACTCTAAATTGCCCCAAATCACCAAAACAGCTCCAGAAAGCCTCCCTTCCATTTCCCTATGAATTTCCTCTTTCTCAGCCATTACCACTCACCCAAACTCATCCCAAATCTCCTACTAGTTGTCATACATTATTCTAAACGTGGGAAAGCTCTTGGAGAAGCATTAGACGTGGAGAAGCACTTGAAGAAGTCTTGGACACCACAAGAACATCAGAAAAGGGGTTTTTCTACTCTTACTACATTCCTTATGTTTTCTCATTTCTATCTAAGTTTCTTTCCATTATGAGAAGCTAATTTCATAACTAGGGCTTCGATGTAACCTAACATGAATATTCTGGGTTTATAAGTTTGAAGTTTGGAGTTTCAAGTTGGATTCATGATTCATGTTCTTATTCGTTATGCTTATCAGTTAATATGCTTGTTTGAATTATTGATCACAATTAGAACTTGTATGGTTTGAATTAAGAGTAGACACCATGCTTTAATTCGAATTGAAATATGAATAGGAAGAGTATGTATGGACATTCGACAACAGGGATTAGATACATGCTTGGTTGTTTAAATTGTTCTTCTATGTTTAATGGGTTCCTAATGCTTAATTTTAGGTTAGACAACAGATGATCAAATTAGGGAATAAGGAACACAAGGTTAGAACCATACACCATGGCCTAATCATACTTTAGCTAGAATCAATCTTTGATTATGAATTAGACTTGTTACTTGACTCCTTATAACCCAGAATTGAATTGTTATGGTGATTCGAATCCCCTAGTCTCCAAGTCTGTTTTCCAGCTCTTAAAACCACTCTTTGTTACACTTACTTACTTTGCTTTTGTTTGCAATTTCATTTTGCTTCTTTTGTTCAACAATCACAACCACTCTTGCTTTAAATTCTGTTTTAGACATAACCTCCTACTTTCTTGAATTTGGTAATCTAAGTACATAACTAGTTTTAACTTCTCAGTCTTCGTGGGTACGACCTCGTACTTGTCTTGCTATACTACTAATTGCCCAGTACAATTGTGAGTTAACATAATATTAACAACACTTACATGTACTCTTTAAATGATACCATAAGGAAGAAGTACCGTTATGGGAGTCACATCCATAATCTTGCTTACAATACTTACATATGCACCTAGTTCATCATCATTCATATCGTCTTTTTCCTGTATCTTATCAAAATATTCCCACACATTAGACAGAGCTGTAGTTTTTCATTTGTGGACGTGGGGAAATGACATTTGATGAACTATCTGCAATTAGTGTAGAGCTTGGTGTTGGGGTAGAACTTGGGTTTGATCTCTTACTCATTTGTAAATTGTACTTACAAGAACAAGCCTAATTGTATTAATAAACAATTATTCAGTCCAACCAACATCATAAAATAAATTGATATTTAATAAAGTATATGGACTTATTTAACAAACAATTATTCAATTGAACAAACAATTATTCAATTAAAGAAACTGGCTTGAGCATGTGCAATTATTATTATAATTTCTATGATGAAATTTGAATATTAGAAAACAATAAATTACTCATGAATATAAATACATGTGCAATTGAAGCAGAGCCTAGAGGACCCAATTTCGTAAAAACAAACCTCACGCAATTGAAGCAAAGTCGAAATGATGTCACACGGGTTATAGACAACAACGGTGCTTGCTTGTGGGTTAGAGACGTGGTGTAGAGGGGTTGATTTGAGCTGATAGAGAGACGAGATATCAGATGCTTAGGGGCTTAGAGATTGGGTGTTTGAGGTTTGAGCGGCTGAATGAGAAACTAAAAGTGGCAGAGCTAATTTTAGGTTATGGTGTGCTGTGTTCTAGTGTTTTGCAACATATGATAACTTTCAACTCCACCACTAATAAGTTGACATGTGTATATTAATATTTAAATAATAAAATAATTATAAATATTGGATTGGTACAGGTTTCCTTCAAGTTAGGGATATTGTTAGGGGTGGGCACGGTCCGGTTTGGATCGATTTTCTTAAATAAAAAAAATGAAACGTGAACCGAAAATGAAGACAAGTTCGGTTTGGACCAATTTTGCTAAAAATCCATACATAAATCCAAACTAGCCCGGACATGTTCGGTTCTGGTTCGGTTCTTGCGATTTCGGTTTAAGCCTGGGCCCAAAATTTTATTTTATAATTTTTTTACAGACCTGCCCAAAATGTATTTATATACTAACATACCCCAAATTTGAGCTTCCATCAAGCTTTCAACACATCAAAAGGAATCAAACTTCAACAAAATACAATCCAAATTCAATCCAACTTCAACAACATATAAATTACAACTCAAATTCAATCAAACTTCAGCAAAATAAGTTCCAAAATAAATTACAACCCAAATACAACCTAAATTCAATTCAAATATATATTACAACCCAAATTCAATCCAACTTCATTAAATTCCTCCTAACATTGAAAAGTAGCTAGAGTAGACTTGGTAGGTGTGGATGAACTCATAATATCTACATAAAAAAACATAAACCCATTAAAACTTTAGTCAAACATACATATTATATAATACATTAATAAAACACATAAAATTATAAAGACATACCTAATTCAATCAATTGATAGAACTCCATCTCTTGAATTTTTGGCTCATATTGTAAAGAGGATATGTCATCTGACCTTAACCAATTTTGAGAGCAAATTAAGGCCTCCAAAACCTTAGGAGTCAAAGAAGCACGAAATGAATTAACTACCCGACCACCCGTACTAAAGCATGATTCCGAAGCCATCGTTGATACTGGGATGGCAAGCACATCATTTGCAATAAGTGCCAACCCCGGATACTTAACCCCATTCAATTTACACCACTTCAAAACATCAAATTCGTCAACCATATATTCAATAGGGTCGGTGATGTATCTATCAATCTCATGCTCCAATATCACAACATCATTTGCTCAAGTCTCTTTTCTCCAATTTTCAGTCATTTGCCTTCGTTTCTTTTCCCCTAGACTTAGGCTACTATTTGTATTCATGGTAGTAGTATCACTAGAACAATAACTACTACTTTGAGTTGATGGTGGTCGTGGTGGCGGCGGCATGACATACTTCTCATAAAGCTTTTTTAAAATCTCTTTGATCTCATTCTTCTTTTTAACCGCATCTTCTGGATTTTCAAACTAGTTCTTCAAGATAAACCCCAAGTTCCACAATTTGTATCGAGGGTCAAGAACAAGAGCAACCATCAAAAGTTGGTTCAATTTATAAAGGTTATCCCAATACTTTTTTAATTTCATCTTCATGTTAAGTGTCATGTCCTTCAAAACCTTGGAGGTTTGGGTTTCACTTAATATTTCCTCCTCTTCCATCAACAAATCCTCAATTTCTTCTTCTATTGCAATCAAGTTGTGAAATGTGGTGTGGGAAACGGGATGCAAAGTGACACTCATCTTCAATGTAGTATCATAAAATACCTTTAAAAATTTCACAAAGGTACGAGCATTGTTCCAATCCTCATTAGTTGGTGGCCCTTCCTTCTTTCTAGAGTAATGAGACATAACTACCCATCTTCGAGATCTGGTTCATCTTCACCAAACCAAGAAATATATGGGCCTTCATCATCTTCTCCCATTCTCCAAAAGGCTTTTTCAAACTTTAAAGCGGCTTCCAACATCATATATGTGGAATTCCACCTAGTTGGCACATCCAACACCACAAGCCCTTTGCATTCAATTTGCTCATTTTTAACACAACTCTTAAAGTCCTCTAACCTTTTGGGAGAAGATCTTACATACTTCACTGCATTTCTTATACACAATATGCTTTTCTCCAATTTCTTCAACTCATCACGGACTATCAAATTCAATATGAGCACAACACCTAATGTGCATGTACTTTCCCTCTAATACAAGACTACCATTTCCGCGACGACCCATTTTCGACTTCAAGTAATCTATTGCCTTTGTGTTTGAAGAAGCATTATTGGTCGTGATGGTTAGTATTTTCTTCATATCTCAATCAAGCAAACATGACTTGAGGAGTTTACCGATTGAGTTCCCCTTGTGATTGGAAATGACACAAAAGTTCAAGATTCTTTTGTGCAAGTTCCAATCACCATCTATGAAGTGTGCCGTGATGATCATGTAATTTATGTTTTGAACACTTGTTCAAGTGTCCGTTGTGAGGCATACTCTATGTAGTGCTAATTCTGCTTTCAATTTTTGTTTCATGGCATCATACATTACTATGAAATGCCTCACAAGTGTCCTACGAGATGACACTTGGAAATGGGGGTTCAAAGAATTACAAAACCGCCTAAACTTTTTTTCCGTCAACCACACTAAACGGCATCTCATCCATTACTTTCATCTCTACGCATGCTTTTAACCACTCTTCTTTACCATGCATTGCTGATGTAAGAACCCCATGTTCTTGGTCAAAAGACAAGAGCTTTTGCCGTTTATCTTTAGGAACCCTCCCCGGATATTTCTTACATAAGTTTTCAATATGCTTCCTCAAATTTGAGGTCTCATTTCTAGTAAAGTCTGCCGCATAGCTCATAGTGCAATACTTGCACCTAGCTCTCTTCTTAGTGGTTGCATATTTGCTCTTATCCTCTTTCACACTCTCAACCACATCTTCATATCTCTTAAAGTGATCTCATACTTCCGATTTTTCTCTTCTTGGGCCGGAATGAGGTAATGGTGGAAAACCACTAGGTTAAGGTGGTGTTTAGGCATGAGGTGTATTTTGAGTTGGTGTTTGAGGGATGGGTAAATTGGGTAAAGGTGTTGATGCAGATGCGGATGCGGATGTGGATACGGATGCGGATGACGAACCAATATCATATTGTTACTTGTTAACCAAACCAAACGTTTCAGTACGGATCGGATCGGAATAAGTAAAATTAAAAAATAATTATTTAATTAAATCAAACCAAACCGTTGGTACGATACGGTCGGTATGCGGATAATTCGGATGAGATGCCCATCCCTACACAGAAGCTACTTGCCAAAAATTGTTAAGAGGAGGGGCAACATTTAAAAGGCTAACAACTCCACACACCCAAAAAAAAAAAATTTACTTTAAAAATTTTGAATTTTTTTATACAAAAACCACCGTATAATTCAAATGATACTGTTATTATTCATAATTTATGAAAGAAACAATATTTTCTTATTAATTGAAAAAGATTACTGATGAATTTTTTGTTTTTGTTTTTGTTTTTGAAGGACTTACATGATGCACATTCATGTTTTGAATATATTGATTAATTGGATTTACAATATTGTAACGTATATATGAACTAACAAAATATTCTAGTATGCTTTAATGACCACTCTACCCTCAAACTAAAGCTGCAACATGTTGTGGTCTTTAATAGAACAAAAACTAAAATACATGTAGTGCACATAGTGATTTTAAAATATATTAATTTTGTTTTGGCTAGATCATTAAAAAGAAAAATAGATCGTGCTGCCTTGTTACTTTGTTGCTCTTCATTCCAGCTGTCACGCCCCGATTCGAAAATAGGAATTATCTCCAAATTAAGGCATGAATCATACCATATTTATAGAAAGAAGCTTCTATAACTATGTTATGATAAAGTAGAGTCAACAATATTACAAACTTATTTAATAAATACAAAGTCAGAGTCGCAGTAACTCAAAGTTTGTTACACACACTAGAGTAATATTCCAATAATTTATTCCTTAATAATTTACAAACAGTAACTAACAACACTGATCTAGTCCTCCGGTGAAACTTCTCCTTTCTCAGGATTTGCATTGGGACCTGCATCATCTATTAGGGTGTGAGCATTTTAATACCCAGTAGGGTACTGTAACATCCCCCCCCCCCCCTCAAAGCCAGGTATCACCCCTAATCAAAGTGACATGCATTAAACAATTACTAGATAAATGTGCTATGCATATGTGATGACGTCATGAACTCACTCCCTTCTTGTTTGTACCATATCTGACCCTCCACTCATTCAGTGACATGTGGATTAGTGAAACTCCCCAACTGCCCAAGGCTGCGAACAAACGGTATCGGCTACCGATGATATTACCCCAAGGCAGCGAACGGTCGACACCGCCTAGCAGAGTCCACAATCGGTACCCTCTACCGATTCTGCAGAATCAATCTCGAAGGGCCCGCTCGAAATATCTAAAGACTCGTGTCAACCTCATAGGGCCCTCTCACGAGTCCCACATCGAAATTAAGTATTAAGAGCATACCAAATGCCTTTTATAAATAGGCCCCTTCACTACAATACAAGGGTAAGACTTTTCAGCTTGACTTTTATGCTAAATACATTGTCAATAGCAAAAGCTCTTAGAAACAAACTTACTTCGGCATCAGAGGGTCTTAGGCTGGTTCCACACCAGTTCCGTAGACCTCACGTGCCTCGGCTTCCTTCTATTCAGGATCAGCATCCAAGGACAGGAAGAACCTGCGTCAAGCACTCAATCGATCTCTAGATCGTCCACATCACTTGTAAGTTGCACTCATCTCTACCTGTTCAGTTTTTAGTGCCAACACTTCTAAACCCACTAATTCATACTTTAAGGCATCAAGCCTACATGTCTCATACCATGTATTTTACCACTATGGCTCCGAATATCCTAAACTATGAAGTAGTGCCCATCTATCCCTTACCCCATGTTTATTTTGTTTACGAATTTCTCAACTTTCACTTTTCATTAGAGGCCCTGCTCCCATCACCTCAATATATTCAAGCCCTACTCTCGTCACCTGAATATATTCCACATTTTTTTTACTCAGATATATCTAAAGTCTTCCCCTACCCCTTAGATATACCTTAAACTACACACAAACCCAGCACAATTGTATTTATGATCCATATGTAATGCAGCTCAAACGTTCATTAATCTTTGCAAAATGATAATAATTCAAATAAAATCATAATATTTCAAATTTAATCACATGGATAGTAATATACTAATATTCATCTAACATCACATAATACTCAATAAACATTCATAAAACAAAACAATAGTATTCACCAAACAATATCCACCAAGCAAAACAACAAAATATTCATGTTTAGTACTATATATAAACGCTAAGATTAAAAGTGATATAGTCTAATCATTGGGGAAAAAGTTAGATACCCTACCTCGTGTCTAATAAGCTAAAATGACGAAATTACCCTTAAGAGGTTGCCGGGTTCTCTCCCGTTCCTAGATTTGAAAAATAAATAGCATATATGATGTTAGAAATTTTTATAAAAACACTTTTTCTCTTAACATAGAGAGTGCACTCCACTCTCCAAGCTAAAACCCTCAAAACGACCCAAAACCTACACCATTGGACTCGGATCAAGAAATCGAGTCGGATGGACAAAAAATATGGCGTTGGAGGCTGTCAGAACAGCCGCCATGGGCCGCCACTTGCTGAAGCCACGAGTGGGCTTGTTTCCGGTTACTGTTTATCGTTTTAAAAAAAATCCTGCAACTTCCCCTGTTTTCCAGATTAAATCCCAGATTTTGTGAAGCATTTTGACCGACCAAAAGTTAACGAAAATGGGCAAACTTGTAGTGGTCTTGAAGCTTAATATCTCTAATTTCTAACTCAACAAACCACACTGAAAACGAAGCTAAAACGATGGAGAAAACCAGCTCCAAAGTTGGGATCGTGGCTGGTTTTCTGCAGAAAACAGATTTTTTTCCAAACTTTGCACATGTGTTTGACCTATCAAAACTCAACCAAATTTGACGAAACCAATTGTTTTTTGTTCCTTGCCATGTCTAGTTTAAAACCCAACAATTGACTTCCTCAAACACTCAAAGTATTATGAGAAAAAGAGAGCCAAAGTGAGGCTCGCGAGCTGAAATTTTTTCGAAAATGACATTTTCCAGATTTGTTTCAAAGTTGTTTTCAACCATTCTAACACCCCCATATTGTTCCTAAGGCTTCCAAAACTCTTCTAAACTTCATACATATCGTAGAACTCATCAAAAACTCAAAATGGAACCAAAATCAACAACACCCACACTTGAAAAATTGCTCTGTCCACCCAACCCGAAAATAAAAATTCAACATCTTCCAATTCAATTTTCTTAACACTCACATAACTCAAATTATTCTTTAAGAGACGAAAATCGCACAACCACAAAGTAAGAACCAAAATTTTCGAAATTGACTCACCTTATTGATTTTTTTCTTCTCTTCTTCCTATTCTCCCTTCTCTTCCTCACCTCAAATTCTATCTCCTTCATCCTATCTTATCTTAATTTATGCAATTAATACTCTTAGCCTAGACTAGGTGATTCATCTACAATAGGTTTACAACTCATCCAAATTTGAGATCAAAACCAGATTCTTTAAGAGATTGTATGAGGGAAAGGGGAAAGAATTAAAGGAATAACAAAGGTTTGGCTTACATGTTGCTTTTCTTTTTTTCTTTTTCTTTTTTAACATTTATAAATTTTATTTTAAACTCATAATTAAGGTTAAATAAATATATTTTATTATTATCTTTTTTTATAAAAAATTTTCCTAGATGTTACACTGGTATTTCCACAAACATGTTGTGGGCATTCTTGGCCAACCACCCAGCAGCCTAAGAGATTAAGATGATTGACTTCTATGGTATTTTTAGGAGAGAAGAGGTGCAACTGCACCTTTTTGCGCCTCTATGAGTCCACCACTGCATGCATGTACTCAGTGGCGAATCCAGGAATTTTCCTTCCAAGGATCAACGTCTAAAAGGTTAACAAATTTCTATCAAAATGGACTAAAAAATGAAATGATAATATTATAATTCCTAATTAATTGAAAAAACCACATTATAATTGTCTACGACGAGTTTTCATATTATAAAAACATCACATTATAGTTTCGTTATCAATACAAGTAGAACATCGTTCTTAATATAAACATGTAAGCAATCACTCAACCATTGATCTCCTATTCAGTTGCGAAGTGGACCTTTCACAATATTCATCGCATAAAATGCTCTCTCTAAATAAGCAGTTGCAACCGGTAGAGTTATGACTAATGTGAGAAGCAAATAAATATAATTAAATGTTATATGCAACCATTTCTCTACCATTTTTCTTGCAAGGCTATCAATCCCTTGCAATTGAGAAAAATTACTCCTCGTACGCATATGATGAATATAAATTCCAAGTTGATCTTCGAGTGCCAAGAGGTCTCGGGGAATAAAATCTTGATGATAAAATTCAGCAAAACGAAGTAGCTTTTGTTTGTCAAAAACTATGAATGAATCATTCGGACTCAAACATGTCAAACAAAGAAGCAACTCAGTATTTACCTCACTGAAGCGATAATTTAATTCTACAAGTTGCCACTTAATGATTCGAATAACGATGTCCACAAGATAATGATGGAGGTGTGTTATTCTAAGAGCTCTCCAATGTGATCTCTATTAAGCTACATATGCATCATCCATGTTTGAAACCTTAGTATCATGTTTGCCACAAAAGGAAGATACTTGATCAAGCAAGGCTTCAAATGCATTCTCTCTCATGTGTTGTAGTTGGTCCTTAGAATCTTTGACTAAAGTCATTGCATTCCCAATATATTGGTCTTTTCTTTGTAATGCTTGTGACAAATCATTTGTGGCTTCCAATATAGATCTCATGAAAAATATGTGAAATACAAACTCAAAAGATTGTATTTCTCTCAATGACCTATTTACTTCACCTATATTATCAGTGAAGCCATCCTCAATAATCAATTTAAGCACTTTCACCACAGATTTGAACATGGAAATAATACTGAGTAATGTACTATAATGTGAGTTCCAACGTGTATCACCAGGACACTTGGGAGGAGTTTCTTGATTTAAGCCCTGCCATGTTGGAAGAGTATATTTTTCAAGAGCTTTCGTAATATCCTTTTGTAGTTGATCTCTAAGCATGTCACGACGCTTACACGATACTCTGACAATATCAATCAACCTATTGCAAGATGTGAAGAAAGTGGCAATATCAGCATTTTCCTTTGCCACGACCACAAGAGCTAATTGAAGTTGATGTGCAAAATAATGAATATAATAGGCACAATGATTTTCTCTCAAAATATGTGTTTTAAAGACCATTGAACTCACCATTCATATTACTAGCTCCATCAGATCCTTGTCCTATTAGCATGGAAATACTTAATTCCTCTCTTGAAAATAATGTGTCAGTAGCCTCATTTGGTGAGTTCGATGTAGTGTTGCCAACACGTTGAATGCCCACAAACCTTTAAATTACATTCCCACTTTTGCCCACATAACGAAACATCACCGTCATCTGTTCTTTTACTAACACATCAGGTGATCCATCAACTAATAAAGAGAAGAATGCATCATCCATATCCTTAATGATTTTCTTAATAGTTTCAGTGGCACAAGCATTCACAATATCTTTTTGAATTGTTGAAGCTATTAGCTTGAGATTCCCTTGAGCATTTTCTAACACAATGGCCTTAACTTTCTCATCATGACCAGTAAGAAATTGTAAGAGCTCCAAATAATTCCTCATGTTTTTTGAAGTGTCACTCTCATCATGGCCACAAAAAAGAAGACCTTGCTTCAACAAAAATCTCACGCAATCAAGATAAGATGTCTAGCAAATGTGATAATCAATATGAGTTTGGTCTGATTGTTTTTTCAAAACTATTTGAATATGTTGGTTCTGATTCATAAGATCCAAACAATATTGTCTAGATTGATTATGAACACTTCCAGCACCTCCAACATGTTGCCTACTTTTATCTTTTTTCTTCCAATTTCTGAAACTCATCTTTGTGAAGGCATTGCTACACCCTTGACCAATTTTGAAATTGGATTTGAAGGGATAACAATAAAGGTAAAATGAAGCATCTTTACTTATACTATACTCCAACCAGTCAAACTCATCTAACCACTTGACATTAAATCGTCGATCATATCCTGAAAGATCGGTTTGTGGAAATATGCAATCCTTAGGCTAACATATACTCTTTTGTAGATATGCTCTTCGAACTTCGTCTCAAATGTTAGGATTATAATCCAACATTTGAGGTCGAAGTCCAAGGTCTACAGGAAGATTAGCAATGACATATGCAATTCACTTTCTTTCGAACTATCCACATCTCTAGAAATACCCACATCTCTCGAACTTGAATTGCCCACATTATCCAAACTAGAAGTAGTTAATGATAACTTTCTCTTGAGGTATCGTTTTATAACTGTATTGGTAGAAATAACCAATCAAGCATCAACAACCAATCCACCAACCAATTGAATAGATAAAAACTAATCCAATTTTCCAAGAAGATACAATCTAATTAAAGCATAAAAACTAACAAATACAATTACAATCTATTCAAAAACCCCAAATTTATTCAAACTAACCAAAATAAAATCTCAACAACCAATTAAATTTAGGATATAATCTAACATAAAACCCTAATTTATTCAAATTAACTAACCAAAATAAAACCTCATCAACAACAACTAATCAAGAAAAACAAAACCATATAAGAATCTTTATTAATTAAATAAAGCATAATGAGATTGGATAACATACTTTCAAATTTGCGGGACAAATACATCTTTGAAATCAAATTGATTTTGGGGATGAATTTTTTACTTTGCTGATGCTGCTGCCACCGCCACTATGAGGATGTCGCCGCCGGCGTCAGATTTGTAGGGGAAGCTGCCATCAAATTGGGTGAACCGGTGTCAGATTTGTAGGGGAAGCTGCCATCAAATTGGGTGAAGGATGGTTTAATAGGTTTAGGGGTTTGGTCGTTTAGGGTTGAGAATTGAAGAAATGAGTTCAAACTCATTTGGGGGAGCTTAAATATCGGGCATCAATTACTGCCTTTTTTATTATTATTTAAATTTTGTTTAAACCTATGCCAAAACGACGTCGTTTTGCCTGGTTTATATATATATAAAAAGGTGCTGCGCTCTAAAGGAAGGAACAGCCTACGATGCGTGCCCTTTGGGGCCTTTCATCTAACAGTTTGCGAGGGTCAAGTTTTTCCCCTTTAATGGGGGATTCCAGAGGTTGTGGGGGTCAATTAACCATAGCTTCTCTATGGATCTGCCCCTGCATATACTTACAAAGCAAAAACCCCATAATGTATGCATGCAAGTTAGAGTTGTAACACTAGTTACCACCATATGTGTTGGAAGCATGCATGATCGATCAACTTGCTATATATGTTCATTTTTGGACACCTCGACCACATTTATTGTCACGCATGGATCTCATGGAGAGTATAGGAAGCTTACATAGGTGGTGACGGTGCTTAATGGGGCCATCTTACTAAGTTCTGCTTCATCTCCCTTTGCGCGCCGCCAGATCGATAATGAACTGACCACGATGCGTTTTGACGTCGGGGCTTATTCCAATGGCTTTGATGGATGGGAGAATAATAATATCTAGTAAGACAAGCATTATAGAGGCGGCCCATGCTAGTACAACTCAGATTGCCATTCTATGTGTATGTGTGCCCCTTCTATTTTTGGGTAGTGTGTTACTTGCTAATTAAGTAAAGCATAGGATAAAGTGCACCCTCAACCAACCTCAGTTGTTGATGAGAAAGAAGCTGTAGGTAAGGCATAAAAATAAAGTTTATCCATTATGTATAATATAAGTAGTAAATTTGGCTTATCCCCTCCAAATTGAATTTTCATTACCCGCAATTCATCACTTTTTGTTCATATTAATAAAACCCAATTTTGATAATTAAAAACCCATGATTAGGATCCAATTCATCAAGTTACCTCATTAAGCTCAATATCTGATTTATTATAATGTTTAAATTCCCAAAATACCCTTATTTACAATTCAACGTGTTATGTGGTGGCGTTTTAATTTTTCATTCCCCACTTTATTGTGGTGATCCCTAGGGGTGGGCAGGGTTCGGTTTGGATCGATTTTTGCCTCAAATTAGAATCGATTCGGTACTATTCATCCAATTTGGTTCGGTTCGATTTTAATTAAAAAAAATTCAAAAACTGTCCGGTTCTTGTTGAATCAGTTCCAGTTCGGTTCAATTTTGAACCGGTTTATAAAAATTATTTTTTGATACAATTTTTAACTGAAATTTTCTTTTTTTGACTTGAAAATTAACAAATTATTTAATTTCATATAAAAATAAATATTAAAGCTAGAAAAGAGAGATATTTTGAAATTGAACTTGGATAAATATTAATTATGAGATTAAAAATATAGCATTGAATATAAATAAATATTGAAATTTTATACTTTTTAATTTGACCGGTTCGGTTCGGCCTGGTCCGTTTTTGAAGACATAGAATCGAAACCAAAATCGGTCCAGTTCAGTTTTTGACCCGTTGTTGACTTTTTGGTCAACTCGATTTTTTTTCGGTTTGGTTCGGTGCAGTTTGGCTTGGATTTCCGGTTCACCAGTTTGAATGCCCACCCCTAATGATCCCCACTAGAATTTTTGTCTGCAATTAATTATTCGTTTTAATGATGGGGTTGATTTCCATATACCTATTATCTTTTATAAATAATAATTTATCTATTATCTTTTATAAATATTAATAATGTACCTATTATCTTTGATTTTCGATTTAATTTACCTATTTTTCTATACAAATAATGTACCTTATTTTATACATAAATTTGTATCTATCTATTTACCTATCTTGTATTAGATATGTAGGTAAATTATTTTTTGCATGTATCGCCATAATTTTCCAATAGACAATTACCTAATCAATATACTTTTAGACAAAAAAGATTAACTTGTAATAGGTATATATTATCATTGTTTAGCTATAATATTGTTATGATTTAGGTAGTATATTACTGTACTGTATGTATTACATTGTTATTTATGTATTCATTAATTTATTTTTTGTCAAAACATTTCAATATTAAATAGGTGCCTAACTAAAAACAGTTAAATATAAATGCTAAACATAAGGAATTTGACAAGTTGGTAGATGGCATAGTGTATAAATATTTTATAATATTATGACAACTATTAACCTATATTTAAATTTGGGTTTTTGATAATAGTTTAAAAATAGATTGATTTATGTCTAGGATATAAGAGTTACAATGGTAGCCAATATATAAGTGGAAGCTAAGCTAGCTATATATGTTATGTAATAATCCCCACTACTTTATTTTAGCTTAATTAAATTTGATCACCCTTTTGTCTTTCATCTTCTAGATATAATTAAATGATGTACATGATGACGATTTAGGCGTTGTGAATGCTTTATATATATATATATATTGTGAAATTATAGAATTGCATTTATGATTTAGCCAAAAAAGTCACTAGTCACAAATGACAATATAAACTAGTTACAAAAGTCATTACAATTATGGGCGGAGCCAATTAGGCCCACAAAGGTCACTCGACCCTTCTAACTCTTTGATAATTTGTTTATGTATGTATTGCATTTGACTCAATTACTTTCTATATTACATGGCTGACCCTTCTCATCTTTTGAGTTTACTCACTTTCTCCCTTTCTCCTTTTCTTTGTTTACTATTTAAATCGCTGGACTATAACAATTAACCAAGTACACTACAAAATCCCTCTTGGCTCTAGTAGTATCTTTTTTCGAACACAACATCACATAAACACACCTCATAATTCCTAAGATTTCTCGTGATTTCTTTAATCGAATGAGCCAATCAATTAGGCAAAATTCTCACTCACTATTTAAGGTTGACCCTCTTTAATAAAATTTCTTGCTTTGCTACTAATTACAATAGCGGAGAAATTTTAAATATTGACAAATAAATTAGCTGATGTACATGATGATCAAGACGCTTCTAATTAATACACTTATTTCAAGGCATATGTATAAATTAAAAGTTTCTTAAGCCATTGATTTTTCTGTTGTACTTGCATAATTAATATACACATTTTTCAGACTCTTAGCAGTACATAATGTATAGAGTAATGGGGTAATGTTTGAATTTGTGCATGATTCAAAGATACTAAACACAAAGAAATCACCAGCAAGTTTATCTTTTAACATACTAAAACAAAGATGAACTTGAACGAGTGAGAATGATATCCTTCACATATAATGATTAATTAGCATTTGATTGCTTGAGGCTTGAGTGAGAGTAAGTATAGAATTACCACTATAAGGAATTTCAATATGATTTCTAGAAGTATGTTTCCTCCAATATTTTAATTTAATAATGGAGTTTTGCATTCTTATGTGACACACAAATGCAAATATATATTGAAAAAACTAATTGTTTAAAAAGAGTGGATAATTTAATTAATGAAGGAACATGCAATTAGACACAATACAGATTTTCATCTTCCTTTTACATACATCTTTATGAGAACATTTTGAAAGTGGTTAAAAGCATTTAATCCTATATTTGATATTCTAAGGGCTCGTTTGGAAGTAATTCTAGATAGGCCAGAATCACTTTTGGGGAGAACCACCTCCCATGTGATTCTCCATATAATCACTTTAAGTTCGATTCCTCTCTCCCCAATATCCCGTCCCTTGTATATAAAAAATAAAATAAAAATCATTATAGCCTCACACAAACCCACAGGAAAGCAAGCCCATTTGCTAGGGGACCAGCGTTGAAGCGCATTTACGACCCAAAAAAGATGGAGGCTCGAGCCGATAAGCCTACGGGTGCCCGACCCAAAGACCCGGAGTACCAACCCAATTACACACGAGCGGGAAATCACGTTTCCTTATTATTGGCGGGAAATTCTCACTTTTCTCCCTCTCCCCCAAACGCAATTCTATACCGCACATCTCACATTTCCAAATCGGACGGCTACAAACGCAATTATTTAATAACCCACCCCCAAGCGCACCACTCTCTCGCATTTTTCAATTTTTCATTATTTTCGCCGAGTGACTTCTAAATTCTAAAATTTAAAGTCGGTCCATTCTCTCCTCCTGAGCGTCTCCTCTTTTTCAATTTACGAAACCCTCGATCTGAGAAAAGAACTATGGCGAGAGCCTCGAAGCCGCAGGTGTCGTCCGATGAAGCCCTATCCAACGGCTCTAATTCGTCCGACGAGGAGCCGATCAACGACCAGGAGGAGGAGGTGGACGAGGAGGAGCTCGAGGCCGTGGCTCGCTCCGCAGATTCTGACGACGACGAGGCCGCCGCCGGCGACGCCTACCCTGGCTCAGACGATGACGTGGCTGCCGATGAGAACGGCGATGACGGCTTTGAGGAGGATGAGGTATGCATTTACTATTCTGCCTTTGCGGCAGCTTCTGTGGAGGGGTTTTGGGGTGTCGTTTTGTTGGATCTGAGTTCGGTTATGTTACTGCTTGTGTGTACTAGGGTTGTTTAATTTATTTTAGGGAACTTTTGCGCTAGGGTTTTGGTGGTCTAGGGATTGGTTATTTTTGCCCATATTGGGGTCAGAAGAATAGCGAAGGAAGGAGAGAAACGAATACTTGGGATCCGGGTTTTTTATATGATTTATCTCCATTTCTATGTTCTGCATGGTGGTCCTTTGTTTCGAAGCTAGAGATGAGTAAAGGAGAGGAAAAGCAAGTTTCTTTACGCGTTTACTGTATCTTCTGGTATGAAAGCTGAGAAACCGATGCTAGTGGTTGATTTTTGGTTGGCTTTACCGGATATTTCTTCTGAAATTTCTCTAAATTAGTTTTCTTTTGGTTGATAATCATTGTCATTGTCATGTTTAATTGAGTTTGTGTCTTCAAGGTTTGGTGCTGTAAACGCCAAACCATTTGGGTGCACCTTTTCTTCCCTCATGTCCTCTTTTGCATGATCGTCTTGCAGGATGACGACACTAATTTGAGTAATGCTGAAATTGGAAAACGTGAAAAGGCCAGGCTTAGAGACATGCAACAAATGAAGAAGCAAAAGGTTCAGGAAATATTGGATACGCAAAATGCAGCCATTGATGCTGACATGGTGAGTATGTTGGAAGGGCTAATATGGTTGGCGTAGTTTACTTGGTATTGGATATTTATAGTCTGTTTTTTACGGTAGCTGATTCTGTCGGTGTTGGTTTAATGACAGAACAATAAGGGGAAGGGGCGGTTGAAGTATCTTCTGCAGCAAACAGAGTTATTTGCCCATTTTGCCAAAAGTGATCAATCTGCATCCCAGAAGAAAGTGAAGGGAAAGTAAGTTCAACAACCATTTAAGAGTATTGCATATTCATAATTCTTACTGTATTGGGTTATTGATTATTGTCGCTGGTGATTTATTTACCTTGAAGAAATAAATAGGAATGCTAGAGTTTCCGACGCTCCAAAAAGTAGGATGAATGCCTTTAATGGGTTACTATTGTTGCATGAATGAATTTTTTAAATGTTCTTACTGGTGCTTTCTTCCTTTTTCACACAAATTAGAGGTCGCCATGCTTCAAAAATAACTGAAGAGGAAGAAGATGAAGAATGCCTTAAGGAGGAAGAAGATGGTTTGTCTGGGACTGGAACCACACGACTGTTGACGCAACCTTCTTGTGAGAGATTTCTCTTAAATTTAGTTGTTTTTTGAAGGCTTTTATTTAATGACAAACTTCACAGTTCAGGGGCAGCTTAAAGTTGAACCCTTGCTTTTCCCTTTTCCTTTTTTGTAGGTATTCAAGGGAAGATGAGGGATTACCAACTTGCTGGGTTGAATTGGCTCATACGACTCTATGAAAATGGTATAAATGGAATCCTCGCAGATGAAATGGTAAGCATTGAATTCTGTCTTTTAGGGTTGGCTCTTTCCTTTCTTCCCCGTGTTGGATTGGGTATTTACGTTTTGTTTTCGAGTTGCAATGTGCCTTTGTCATTCTGTTTTTAAATAACATGAAGGATATTTTACTTTGGTAGGCTATGGTAGTGATAAATGTTTTTTGTTCTCTTCCATTAGGGGCTTGGTAAAACATTGCAAACCATCTCCTTGTTGGGATACCTGCATGAGTTTAGAGGGATAACTGGCCCTCATATGGTAGTTGCTCCAAAGTCAACACTTGGAAACTGGATGAATGAGATTCGGCGTTTCTGCCCCACCTTGCGTGCTGTAAAGTTTCTTGGTAATCCTGATGAAAGAGTAAGTCATTCCGGGTTCGTTTGTACAAGTGAGTCATATTTATATTTTGGTTTATACTCTGCTCAATATTTCATTACTTTCTAAATCTTGCAGAAGCATATACGTGAGGACCTGCTGGTTGCGGGAAATTTTGATGTCTGTGTCACAAGTTTTGAAATGGCCATCAAAGAGAAGACTTGCCTACGCCGTTTTAGCTGGCGCTATATAATCATTGACGAAGCCCATCGAATCAAGAACGAGAATTCACTGCTTTCAAAAACTATGAGGCTGTATAATACAAATTTCCGCCTTCTAATTACGGGCACACCACTTCAGGTATCAATTGTGATATTAGGGACATGCTACATACTGGATGTAATTTAATATGCTGATGCTTTAAGCATGCTTATCTTGCATTCACTTGAAAGTTCCTAATCTCTTTTGCCTCTATATAACTTTCGGAGGGTAACCTGAGTTCAACTCAGTCTTTCTTGCTCTTTTGAAGTAGCAACAATATTTCTTTCTCTGAATTTCGGATTGCTGTAAGGATTCTTGACTCTTTTTTTTGCTGCGGTCAACTTGCAGAACAATCTCCATGAACTATGGTCTCTGCTTAACTTTCTTCTGCCCGAGATATTTAGTTCTGCAGAAACTTTTGATGAATGGTTTCAAATTTCTGGTGAAAATGACCAGCAGGAGGTTGTTCAACAGCTTCATAAGGTAGGCCTAAAATATTCTCAACTGTTTAGTATTGTGGCTCCTGCTTTTATCATTACAGTATCTCACTTCATTTATGTGTCCTTTAAGGTCCTCCGGCCATTTCTTCTCCGAAGGTTGAAGTCAGATGTTGAGAAAGGTTTGCCTCCGAAAAAAGAAACAATACTCAAAGTGGGCATGTCACAAATGCAAAAACAGTACTACAGGGCTTTACTGCAAAAAGATCTTGAAGTTGTTAATGCTGGTGGAGAACGTAAGCGCCTTCTGAACATAGCAATGCAGCTTCGTAAATGCTGCAATCATCCATATCTTTTTCAAGGTGCTGAGCCTGGGCCTCCTTATACAACTGGAGACCATCTTATCACAAATGCTGGTAAGCTTAACATTTTGTGAGCCATGGACCTCATGGATGCATATTGGTTGGTCGATGGTCATTTGACTCATCCTTTCTTAAATCTCCATTGTAGGCAAAATGGTTCTTTTGGATAAGTTGCTTCCAAAGTTAAAAGAACGTGATTCTAGGGTCTTAATATTTTCACAGGTTTGTTCCATTCTGTAAAATCATTTATTGAGTATTGGTATGAATTCCTGTGAATGCTTGTAAGCATTTATGTTGCTGTGCATGCCCAGAGATATTATATCTCATCTGTGTCCTTTGGTTTTAATATCAGATGACAAGGCTGCTAGATATTCTTGAAGATTATTTAATGTTTCGGGGCTACCTGTATTGTCGAATTGATGGAAATACTGGTGGAGAAGATCGTGATGCTTCCATTGATGCCTTTAATAAGCCTGGAAGTGAGAAATTTGTTTTTTTGCTATCAACCAGAGCTGGAGGACTTGGTATTAATCTTGCTACTGCAGATATTGTCATTCTTTACGATAGTGATTGGTAAGCATCTGCAGCATTTTCATTATAGTGGTAGTGATTATTGTTCTTCTGTCTGCATGCCTATACCTCTACTGCTTGATAATGCATGTGACGTGTTATAGGAACCCTCAAGTTGATTTGCAAGCACAAGACCGTGCTCACAGGATTGGTCAAAAGAAAGAAGTTCAAGTGTTCCGGTTCTGCACTGAGGTATGAACGTGTCCTGATATGATACATTTCCAGCTATGCAATGCTTGCACTATGTAGTTTATCAGAAAATGATTTTAATTTTCAAACAGTATACTATTGAGGAGAAAGTGATTGAGAGGGCTTATAAAAAGCTTGCGCTTGATGCTTTGGTGATTCAACAAGGGCGATTAGCAGAGCAAAAAAGTGAGCCACACAATTTCTTCAAGATATCCCTCCTTTAAAATGCATATATGAAACACAAATTTATTCCCTAACATTTTATTCTTGGATGCAGCTGTTAATAAAGATGAGTTACTTCAAATGGTGAGGTTCGGTGCTGAAATGGTTTTCAGCTCCAAGGACAGTACAATTACAGATGAGGACATCGATAGGATCATTGCTAAAGGAGAAGAGGCAACTGCTGAGCTTGATGCAAAGATGAAGAAATTTACTGAAGATGCTATAAAATTTAAGATGGATGATAGTATGTTTACCAATGTTGAAAAGTTCTTGGCATTTAGTTTTATCCTTGATTATATTTTTGTTCTTGCAATAGACAATGTTAAAAGGGAAATTCAAATTTTTAATTTCGATACTGTTTCTGCAGCTGCTGAATTGTATGACTTTGATGATGAGAAGGTAGAGAATGTTTTTGTATTTTTATCGATTATTATAGTATATTGATTTATGTTACCATAGTTATGGCCCATATTTGAAATTTATTGGCCATCTTATATGTGCATCTTTTTACTTGATGAAGGATGAGAAGCTCGACTTCAAGAAAATTGTTAGCGACAACTGGATTGAGCCACCAAAAAGAGAGCGGAAGCGCAAGTAAGGGGTTTTACTTGTCTGCCTCTTTAGTTGTGTATTAATTTCATTTAGTTTCTGAAATATGAATTTTTGTGCTTTCACTTTTAGTTACTCAGAGTCAGAATATTTTAAGCAAACAATGCGCCAAGGTGGTCCAGCAAAACCAAAAGAGCCTCGAATTCCACGCATGCCTCAATTGTAAGCACCTCTTGAAGGCTGCTTACTGATTGTTATCTGTGTTGTGTTCTCTTATCAATGTCTCTTATCAATGTTTGATAATATTATCTCTTCTTGCCTTTGTCTTCAGACATGATTTCCAATTTTTTAACACACAGAGGCTCAGTGAGCTGTATGAAAAGGAAGTACGGTACCTCATGGTGTGTATAAGTGAACTCTCATTTTCCTTTTTATTTTAGCTGCAACAATTTATGGTTTGAGAGTTATTGCTTTGCAAACTATTTATTTATCTTTTTGATGAAAAATTCTCAGCAAACACATCAAAAGAATCAGGTGAAAGACACAATAGAGGTGGATGAACCAGAAGGTACTTATTTTTTTTCCATATGAATTGACACCATGTGCTGATCTGCTTTCTGCTATTCCATTTGCTAACTGGGTATTGAATGTTTAGAAGTCGGGGATCCATTGACTGCTGAAGAGGTGGAAGAAAAGGAACGTCTGTTAGAAGAAGTAAGTCTATTGAATATGTGCTGCAAATGAGGTTCTCATCTAGGTTTTCTTTATTGAGCTTTATTATTGGTGAATTTCAGGGTTTCTCTTCTTGGAGTAGAAGAGATTTCAATACCTTCATTAGGGCCTGTGAGAAGTATGGCCGAAATGACATAAAAAGCATTGCTGCCGAGATGGAGGGGAAAACAGAGGAGGAAGTTGAAAGATATGCAAAGGCTTTTAAAGAAAGATACAAAGAGTTAAATGGTAAGTGATGTCCAACCATTTTGCTGTTGCGTTAGGTAAAGAATGTAGCCTTTAAATCTAACTTGTTGACTCTATTGATGCTTCCAGATTATGATAGAATCATTAAGAACATTGAAAGAGGAGAGGCTAGGATTTCCCGGAAAGATGAGATCATGAAAGCTATTGGGAAGAAGTTGGATCGTTACAAGAATCCATGGCTGGAACTGAAGATCCAGTATGGTCAGAACAAGGGGAAGTTGTACAATGAAGAATGTGATCGTTTCATGGTACAATTTGAAAATATCTTTATGAAAAAATTATTTTATACAGACTGCGAATTTTTGATGTCCATTACCTGGTTATTCATGTCTATTGCTCAATGCAGATATGCATGGTTCACAAGCTCGGGTATGGGAACTGGGATGAGTTGAAGGCAGCATTTCGCACGTCACCCTTGTTTCGTTTTGATTGGTTTGTGAAGTCTCGCACAACTCAGGAACTTGCTAGGAGGTGTGATACATTAATAAGATTGGTGGAGAAAGAGAACCAAGAATATGACGAGAGGGAGAGACAAGCCCGCAAAGAGAAGAAGCTTGCTAAGGTTTGTTCTGTGTTCCCTACCCCAACGTATTGAAAGAACCGAATGCACATTTCTTTTTTGTTATGTTTGTGGTCTAGTTAGTGCCAAATTGGTGAATGCATTATCATATATTATGTATCATGTTTTGTTTCAGAGCATGACACCATCAAAGCGTGCCATGGGTAGGCAGCCGACTGAGAGCCCGATTTCCGGAAAGAAGAGGAAGCAATTAACTATGGATGATTATGTCTCGGTATGCTTCATTTCTAGTTGCAGAGTAATATATGTTGGTTGATGGCCAGAATAACTGAAGCAAGTTATGTTTCTTTTTTTGGTTGCAGGGAAAGAGGAGGAAATGATATAAAATTGAGGATCAGGATATTTTAAGGGGCTTGGGAAGCATGGATGCCAGAGTTTAGGTTTTTCTTTTTATTATTAATTTTCCCCCAATGTTTTTGGGATCATGATCAGGGTTCAACATTACCCGTGATCTCAACAGTGGTGGTGGAATGGAAGGCATAACCAAATTATGAAGCTGTAAAAACGAATAGCACCTAGTACTGATTTACCCCCAATGTTTTGAACACCAGGAATATTACTATTAGGTCATTTAATGAGATGTATATTTTTTGGGTAATTGCTTGTGTTTTGTGTTGTGACATAATAATATGTTCGGTTAAATCATGAAGTGTGCCTGCCCCATTGAACCTGAGTTCGAACTCCTTTCCCTTGCACTAGAATTGTTTTAGAATTTGTCACAAAAAATCATGGATCGTCAGAATATCAGATGTTGAGGACAGTATCTCAATACTTTTCAAGTGACAGTACTTTTGAGCAAATTGGAGCTTGAAATACTTTCCAATGTGTACTTGCAGTAAATATTTTCCAGCAGAGGGTAGAAAGTAAAATACGAAGTAACTTTTGTCCCATTTGTGAGCAGTAGTAGCTGTTTTAGATTTACCCAACTGAGTAGGTCGAGTGAAATTGTACAAGCATCTTCGAAAGTCTCATCAAAAGTAGTCCGAAGATTTGTGTTTTTCATTTTATATTAATTTATTAATTTTTCTTTTAGTGTGGGCCTAGTTATGGTACTTTGTAACGTCATTTATTGCGGTAAAATGACATGCAGATTGGCTTTCATTGGTTTCATTTCATGTCGTGTTATGAATTATTAGCTACTGGGGAGTAGATATCTTGTTTGCCTGGTGGGCAGTACGAGTGGTTGCAATTCTGTTGTCCACCTGCACGCCATTTCCCGTATTTTTCTTGTGCCCTAGGCTTTATGGATGCTCAACTTCATTTGTCTTATCATTGAGGTTATAAATGTACCATCTATAAATCAATTCTTCCTATGTTAATGGGGTCTAGTCCAATAGAAAAAAGACAATAACATGTAGACCAGTGGCTTCGAATACGAACACCCTATGTATGAGAAATCCCTTTCCTTTTCCTAACTTTGGCAACATAAAAAATATAAAAAAATCAATTCTTCCTACACAGATGTGGCAGACTGATACTAATAAAGTGCCAATATCATTGTCGATAATATGCCAATTAAAAAAAAATACTTCGACACATTATCGATACATATTTCTTCAATTTGGGTCCATGCTGAACAAACGAATGTTATGACATAAAGAAGAGAATGATGGAAGTATGTAGCTTCACATAGTATGAAGGCCAATATTTTGCAATAGGATTTTTTTGTTCTTTTTCGCACTTGAACATTGAAGACTTCAAAACATTTGGAAAATAGCTTTGATAAGGAGAGAAATTTACATGGAGAACAATCGGATCAAACGTTTCTGTATAGGCCGAAAACATGACTCAGAAATCCATACATGAGATTGTATGAGTACAAAGATGCAACAACATCCAAACCAAACCCACTAATTCCCCCACTTACAACAGGCTAATATATGGGGCAAAAATTACACATCGTCCTGACTCTCCCTGTAATATGAGCATCAGAACATAAATACAAAGATGAATATGTTCCATACAACCATTCTGCTGTGGGGCTACACCCGTAAATCCCCCGAAATCGTGAATCTACCCCCTTCCTCCAATACCTCCCTTTCTCTTACTGTTTTTCTTTTACCACAATACCCAAGCATTCAGTTTCCATACTCAACTACAAGAATGACATATGACAAGCAAACAATAGCCAAAGCCGGACGATGAAAGGACACTTATTCCCTTGGTGAAGATGGAAACCAAGATCGTAGAGGATGATCTACCCCTCGCAATTTCTCTTTCATCAACAATGAGCCCCAGAACCTAACAACACTCTTTTTTTCCTCAGAAGGTGATAGAAAAATTTGCTTGGCATGTTGGTGCATTTACTCATTTGTACCATCAAAGCTACCCATTGCATTTGCTCGCTTCTTTTCTCTCCAATTTTCACCCCAAACCTTTGCCTCGGCCACTGCACGTTCTCTATCTAGATCACGATTTCTTGGAGTTTCCCTTGCTCTCCCAGCACTCACTGGACTGTCTCTCTGAGACTCTTGTCGCTCTAACCCATCTAAACCCCACCTTCTCCCAGACCCTGTGCCAGTTTCAATCCTCCCTAATTCTACGCCAGTATTCAAGTCCCTGATGGGGTCTCTCCTTCTGTAATCGGGTGAGTTTTTATGCGTAGAAGGGGAACCATGCCGCCCACCACGTCCAGGTTCATCTGGGCTATCCAGTCCATCTGCCATGTTCCTTCGTTCGTCCTTGTGCCTAGGAGTAGATGGACCAACTCTGTTACTATGACCACTGGCTGAGTTTGGATCATATGTTTGAGAGGCTAAGTATGTGAGAGCCGTCACAACATCCCCTATTAGAGGCCTTGTAGCCGCTTGTTCCTGCAAACACATGGCTGCAACAGCAAGAGCTTGGTAAAGCCCTCGCATTGGGTAACGGCCTTGCAATAGTGGATCAGCCATTTTTGGGAACTTCCTACGATCCTTGAAAAGTGGCCGTGCCTGAAAACCAAAGAGCCGAAAAATGGAAAGACAAACAAAAAAAGGGAAACCTTTGCTTCAAGTGAATCCATGAAAAGTTAACCAGATAAATGCTGACAACGCAAAAAATTCTCAAATGATAAATGAATACTTACCCATGCAACAAGATTATGCTCTCCATGACCTCTGGTATTATCAATGGCTTTTCGCCCTGTAATAAGTTCGAGGAAGACCACGCCAAAACTGTAGACATCGGACTTCAAAGTGAGTTGACCAGTCATAGCATATTCTGGAGCACAGTAGCCATATGTCCCCATCACACGTGTGGAGACATGTGTCTTGTCACCAACAGGACCTAGTTTTGCAAGCCCAAAATCAGATAACTTTGGGTGAAATCCCTCATCAAGAAGGATGTTGGATGATTTCAAGTCTCTGTATATGACGGGAGGGTTTGCTTTATCATGCAAATACTCCAACCCCTTAGCTGCACCAGCTGCAATCTTCATTCTTGTATTCCAGTCCAGGGGTTCCTTGTCCGACGGAAGATCTGAAAACAGTAAACGAAAAGCAATCTGGGTAATTTACAGAAATTATACACGCACAACACAAACTTCAGACTTTTACTTGAGTAACTAAGAGATTTGTGGGTATAATAAGTTGCTCAAGGAAAATACAGATAATCATACTGCAAAATTTTAAAATTAGGCTCTTAAGCATTTTCAAAATTACAATCCTGAAGTTTTGGTGATATAATTAAGCAAAATAATTACAGATGCTTCTCAGTACATTAAATTAAGTAATTATGACTTAGATCTCTACGTATTCACGGTATGACATTGACATCACTTGTTCATGAAGTGCTCTATACATATATGAAATGTAGGCATGTGTGGGCATTCTTCCATGTGATCATTGACTTGTATTCTTCATTTCGTATACTAGATATGGCAAAAGTAATCATCATGTTTGCAGAAAAGGCCAGTAACCATCAAATTACTCATCTAGAGAATTCTGTTTATATTATTTACTGTCTCATGTTAACATTTTCCGGTTAATATAGTATTTCTTTCACTGAGCAGTGTTTAGTTGTTCACTTGTTAGCACTGAGAAAGGTTTCCTAGAGATCCTTGGTAAACTTGAACCTAGGTATGGGTAGTTGACCCCCACAAGACTTTATTAGGGAAGCAGTCCACATCTTTGGAGATAGATAAATTGAGTTAGAGCCTTGATTCTAACAACTTGGGAATTGCCAACCCCCTTTTTCAGCTTAGCTTCATTCAGGGCCTTTTCAAACTCTATTTTCCTGTTCCAATACTAATTTGAGGGCCCTTTGCCTTGAACTTGAATCTAATCACCTCTCCATACTATTTAGATCTTTTCCCCCTCACCCCTATCTCATGGCCCAACAAAGTGGTGACTAGATTAAATATACAGTGAAGATTCCTCCCCTTCTTTCTTCAAGACAAAGTGGTGACTAGATTAACAGCTTCCTCTAAATTGGAATCAACATCAATACGATGTCAGCTTTACATAAAGGGCTTCTGTACATATCCCGTGTACATCTCAGTACTGCTTTTCTTAGGACCATTGTGCCAATGTACATTCAAGTGATGCCCTTCCTAGTCTTCTAGTATCCCCAATTTAAACAGTACATGGATTGACAAATATGAAAAAAATGAAATTTGGAATTTCAACTACGCAAACCAAGCCTAGAACTACAACAGAAACACAAAATGTCCCATGAACGTAATGAACCAAAATAAGAGCCATACAAAAAGTCATAGACCAAAGATTAGCTAGGCAGCTAGATTTAAGAACTTATAATAGTGAAGATTTTCCACGTCTTCTCCAACAATCATTGGTCATCACTGGTTTTTCTAAATTTGAATTCCCCAATAAACTTTAATTACATTTTCCCTGTAGGAAGGACATCCAATCTCACTAATGATAAACATAACAGAGTCGGGTAAAACATTGTATGATGGTCAAGGAAATAGCAAAAACCGTTAATCAATAGTTCACTATGTCATGATTCTTCTTTTTTGACTTGGCGAAAACTAAAAACTATCCACTATCACTAATTATGTGAATTTAATCATCAGCACTCCCATCTACTTCAGTGATGGTAACCTATTTGCATGATACTAACTCACGTGATAGAACTTCTTGACATTGTACATTAAAAAGCTTCAGGCCCCAGATAATTTTTGTTAGGAACTCCTAGATAATGCCTGACAGGCATTTAATTTCCTTGACTAATGCAACATTACTTCAGTGATGTCAATTAATTAGTATTTTTGACTGCAAACCCCCATAAAATAACTCAATTCACAGGCCATAATAGCTCTTACATTTTTTAAGACAGCCGTCAAACAGACAAATACCATACACAAAACATGACGACACAACACAAAGCATATACATACTTCATATATTCTAATGGAAACAACTGAGTTTTCACTACTATGCACAAAGCTTTTGCTGAACCCCTGATTAACTCATGTTTCATGTGAGAAATGTTGCCATAAAAGCAATCCCTAAAAGCTTATTGCAAATTCAAAAGATCACGTAAAGGAACTAACATTTTAGGACTTACACATGCAGAACTAGTTATCCAGATATGTATTTATCATGTACAATGTATAAGGTGCATCGCCATTAAATAAAGTAAAAGTCTTTATCTTTTCTATGGGAATAAAAGAAATTCAATCTGACCGTGTAAATGATCTTCCAAGGATCCCAAAGGCATAAACTCATAAACAAGGAGGCGTTGATCCCCATCAGCACAATAGCCAATCAAGTTGACAAGGTTTGGGTGGTGCAGAAGGCTAAGCATAAGAACCTCCACCAAAAATTCTCGATTTCCTTGAAGGCCATTCCGGTCAAGTTGTTTCACGGCAACTACCTGGAAACAAATTATTCCAAAGTAAAGAGATCCATCATGGAGTAGATGGAGACTCAACAATTGAGTTCTGCATAAGTACATATAATCTTTGGAAAAGCAAAATGTAGAACGATGTAGAATATGCTGAATAAGATCCTAAATCTTACAGATAGGATAAATGACTCAGAGGCAAACACTCAAAACATGCTTTGATGATGATTCTCATTTCATTTTCAACCAATCAACCTACCTGTCCTGTGCTCTCCAATCGACCTTTGTAGACACGTCCAAAACCACCTTCACCCAATAAACATTCTGCCTTAAAATTCTTTGTTGCAGCTGCAAGCTCCCGGAAAGTAAATGTCTGTGCAGCAATGTGTGCCGTAGGTCCATCTTTTGGAATAGCTGGTTCTTTCTTATGATCAGAACCATTTCGAGATTTTTTGTCTGCAAAAATTATGCAAAAGGAACAAAGATGTTAAAAAGGTGTTTTGGTTAACAATGAAACTAAAATACATAGATCCAACATAACATCTTCCCTGAATTTCTTGAAAATATTCAGTAGCCTAATGGACGTTTATAAAAATGGGAAAAAGAAAACAAGAAGTGAGATGGTAATGGCCTTTATGTTTTCTAAATGCAAAATATACAAGCAAACATATTACAATCAAATCATTGAAAATGATGATTACTCCAATATGTCCACTATAATATCGCATAACACACATTTGTTGGATGTCCTATGCTGGACAAGTAATCCAAACCAGTACTGTAGTCTGTATTGCACACAGAAATTGCCATGGTAGTGATTCCAACGACCATGTTAATTTAAAGCTTAAACATTTCAACTAATATAGGTTCTAAATTGTATACAGAGGTGCACAGCATCTGAAAAGAAAAAAGTTTTCTGTTCTAAATTTTGATTGTTCCATTAAAGCTTTCACCTCACTTATTAGAAACTCTTTCTCATACATTTGGCAGTTCAAGAATGAACAGAAACGTCATCAAAAGAAAGCAAAATGCTTGAAACTTCAGAAATTAATTGCAGATCTCCAGGAATGATCCATTTGCAACTCCATCAAGTTAAAGTCCAAACGACACAAATCCGCAAACAAGGAATCACTCTAACAGAGAAAGCATGAAAACCCCAATTAGAAAACCAACCAAAAAAATAAAAAACCACCACCACCACAGACGCATCAGATCAACATAATAAAAAATTCCACCAGAAACCCACCATCAGAAGACTTCCAAAAACACCATAAATTTACAAAATTCAGTACAACCATAAGAAACCCAGTAATCAGACTAACCAAAACTAAAGAAAACCCAGAAACAGTTGTGAAAAAAAATTGGGGAAAGAAAATTCACCTGAGCTAACTCTTGTAACATGGTGAGACTGAGCAGCTGAGCCTTCTTTAACTGAGTCCTTCTTGGTCACTTCCTTTACACCACTACCCTCCTTGTTGGATGATCCAAAACAAGGAAAGCACCCACCCATATCAAAGTCCAAGCAAATCAAAGCCACCCAACAAAGCCCCACAAAGCTCAAAACTTTTCACAATCATTCATCAGTCATTACCTACCGTCTTCTCCACAGACACAACCCCATATCACAATTCCAATCAAAATTCAAATTCACCCACTCTGTCTCTTTGTCTCTCTCTCTCACCCTCCCTCTCTCTCTCTCTAGGATCCCCAGTGGCCATTTAAGAGAAAGATCGAGACCAACATGTCTGAGAAGCAGATCAACAAATCGAAGAAAACTGATGTGGTGTGTAATAAGAGAAGGTAAAGACTAAAGAAAAAGAAGGCCCCCAAAAAATAAAATAAAGTAACAAAAAATAAACAAATATGTGAAATAAGCAAACCCACAATAATGAAAATAATAATAAGAGTCCTTGGGGATTAACTTCGAATTTAACTATGGATTTATGTTGTCATTAAGAGCTAAATCCTCATACGTAATGTAATCTCTTGGAATAAAAAGAAGATGCTTTATGCCACCAACAAGGAAAAAAAAAAATAAGAAAATGCTTTTTCGGGTTTTGCTTTTTTTTTTTACCCCTCGGAATGTCAAAATATTACAGCCAAAGCAAGGGTTAATACCAATACTAATAATCATCATCACGGTCGGAAAAGTGGGGCCCGCCTCCCAAGGAGATGTGCTTCCACAGACTTGTGATGGACATTCTTAACACATGTCTTAAAACTACATTCAGACTTTGTGTTTTTGTAAGGAAGAGTGATGATCGGGTGCGGTACGGAGTATTTTATGCGTGGTATTGGGCTGTGAGCCGTTGGATGGAAAGATGAGTGGGTGGCTTGGATAAAAGGTATGACGTCATGGTGCCTGATCCAACCTTGTGGGGAGCTCAGAGTAGCACAGTACACACTTCTGACAAATTTTTTTAAAAAATATAAAAAAACTAATACCAGTACAAAATTTTATATTTTATACATTGTGTGGTTAGAAACTACAAAAAAATTTGTTTTTATTTATTTATAAATAATAATAAAAATATTTTTGTTGTTGTAGAGTGTGCTGTGAATTGAAATGGCCCAATAGGATTGTACAAGTTGCTTGTTATTTTATGTTATTTTTTATGTATATTTTCTAGTCAAATAAACCAACAACTACTGCCTAACATCCCTACCACAAACCCAATTCCTCTGACTCAAAATTAATATTAAAAAGAAAAACCTTGTCAAGAGAAGATAAAGTATGAGTTCACACTACACAAATAGGGGTGTTAATGAATTCAAATTGCAGTAAAAAGAAAAGGAGAGACTTGGTCTAAGGGCTGAAAAAATTTCAAATTTTTACCATTTAAATTAAAGGGAGTTGTTATTAACACTCTAAAAAAGTCATTGTGTTCTCATTTCTTATATATATATATATATATATAGTTATTCTTTTATCCGAATGTCTACACATCATTATCCTGCGAAAGCAATTGTAAACAAGCAGAAAAGCAGAGAGTGATAGTATAAAATACATGGCGTTCGCACCATAATAACGTCCGGATGTCTGCATAGGAGAATTTTTGTATATATACCGGTAATGAACACCCTCCATTTTGTTTATCTTATTTTATTTGGTTAATTTATATTAATTTATATAACTTTTATATGTTTGTATCTTCAATCGACATCTTTCATCCATTGAACGCAGCCACGACCTAAGAACACCCTCCATTGCCGCTCTACAGCTCCTCCATAACCTCCGTCGTAGTACTATCACCATCATCGCACAACTTCTGCAGAAAATTTTAGGAAAAAGAAACTCCATTTTTTTTAACAACATCAGATTTAACCTTACATAAAAATAAAAAAAATAAAAAATAAAAATCCGATGCAAGGGATATACTCATCTATGTAATCCATAACATTAGTTTTTTTCCTTCATTTTTTTTACGATGTCTCGAGCCATGACATATCTTCTCTGTATCTTTTGGAGTGCAAACAAGAAAGAGCAATAATACAGATTCACCAACCCAAATAAACTTCATAATAAAAAAAAACTGAATAGACATAATGAAACTAGTACGTAGGAAAACCAGATCTGAGTCTCAGGTTTGGAGTTATAAAAGATCATCAACTATGAAACTCGAACAAGAAATATATATGCAGGGCTTTGGACCCAACCCCATCTTCCTCGTTGCTAAATCCACAATATATGCTGCTTGGTACTGGCGGTGGGTTGGGTGACTGCAACAAGAACAACGATGGTCCCAAAGTTGAAGATTGGGTGGGATGGCACTGGGTTGTTTGGCTGCAGCAGTGGATCACGGTATATGCTTGATAATTACAAGGGGCGGAGGATTTCTCATGGGGTTCAAACTTGAAACTACTGTTCTGCAAGTCAAGACTCTTTTTTACTGGATTAGACCCGTTAGCATTAGTTATATAATTTAACCTAAAACAATTGGGCTAAAGCACTAGCTTAATTTTGAGCTTTTAGCAATGTCCACGAGCCACGAGAGAATGGGCACATTTCTAGAATATGCGCTCCACTTGAAACTTCAACTTAAGATGATTATATCCCACCCAAACCAACCCAACCCAAGATGCACCCCATATCCATAGCCATAGGCATAATATTAGCTATAAAAAGCTGAATCTATTGGGCACTTCCTATGGCTGTGAGGCTTTTGGCTCCTGCAGACTTCGCAGGGACGCACCAAATTGCATGTGCTCGTGTCCAGTAATAACCAATAACCTCAGTTGACCACCCAACTCTCACAATCAAAGTGCCAATGTCAAAAACATTACACGATTGCTTCAACCCAAATAGCACCTACCAATTTAGGGCTTTCTAGGCTTCTTACTATTAAAATATTTGATTTTTGCTAACCTTGTCTACGAGCACAAATTTGATTCATTAATGTGTTGTTAGTTTCACATGCATCTATGGTCAGAAATTGTGTTCGTCCCTAAGCATCTAAGACCTCCTTTATTAGAAAAAAACAAAACAAAAAAACAAAAACAAAAACAAAAGCCAATACTAATTCTATGTGAAGAAAAAAGAAATCCCTTTAATTGGAGGATAAAAATGTGTAGCACAATGACAATAAAAAGCCAGCACATTTATATAGGTTTTCCCGTCATCTATATGAATGAATATAAGACTCTGAAGATCAAGGCATTATGCCCACTTAATTTAATTTGTTAGCCTTGGGAAAATCTATACTAATGGCATGTTTACTAATCAGGAATTGGAATTCTCATCCGGAATTGAATTCCGCTTATGGAGAATTCATTCGTTTACTTCACATCAAGGAATTGAAAAGTAAGCGGGGCCCACACAAAATTAGGAATTGGAGGTGGTATTCTAATTCCGGGAGAATTCACCCATTAGGAATTCATCTTTTTTACCCATTATATCCTCACACAATTTTCAAAATTCCAAATATGTCATCTACTTTAACCAAAAAATGTGGACATTTTAGTAATTAGTAGCACTTCTACCCCAATTCCATATAGTTTAGTAAACAACTTCAATAGGAATTCGGAATCTAACTCCCCTCAATCCATATGGTTTAGTAAACAACTTCATTAGGAATCCGGAATCTAATTCTCCTCAATCCAACTCCTCCTCAATTCAATTCATCCTCAATCCAACTCCTCCTCAATTCAATTCATCCTCAATTCAATTCCCCCTAATTCAATTCCGGATTAGTAAACATGCCATAAGTGACTGGAAAAGAAGATGTGATATTGGAATCTTCACTAATATATTTGTACAATTTTGCAAAGGAGAATTTTTTATTTATTATTTATTTGGCTACATAATTAAGCTACCATATGTCTTTGCTGGTGTGGTTTAATGCATGATTAAATCAGCTAATCTATTATTAATAGTAGATTGGTACGTAAAAGTTTTTGAATCACTCTGAGTTGGGAATGTATGTCTTTTCAAATTAACACTGGCCTGCCGACATGAAGAATTGATCTTAATGGCCCTTCTAATCATCTTTTACTTTCTTTTAGATGATATCAAGTACCTTTTTAAGTTCTTGAATATGCATTGAACTTCAGATGGATGACATGAAAAGCAGGATAAGTTTGTCTGGTAGAATCTGCCTATAATATGATCGTTGGGTTGCTAGCTTTCCTTTCCCTTCTAGCTTTTTTCGCTGAATAAAGCTAACATTGAATTAGGGACGAAGCAACCAATGCCACCAATGAAAACATCGTAAATCATCTTTAATTTCATGCAAAGTCTTTATATACAAGTTACAACAATGTAAGAATGTTCTCTTATCAAATAGTCTGACATGTTATGTTGTTTATTGTCAACTTAAATGATTAAATTTTTACTTAAACGAGTAAACTTTTCCTTAAAGGGCAGTCCAAACTCAACTACCTCTCAATATAAAGATCTTAACTTGATTAAACTAGGTCCAAAGTTCATTCCCTCAGCTTCCATTCAATAAAGAAAAAAAAAACATAAAACTATATCCTAGCTACATATGCATACATTAATTAGAACTTTAGTTGTCATTGACAAAGTCTTGAGGGAAAAGCCCAATGATGTAGCTCTTGAATATATTGTGGGGCTCATATTGAACCCGAACCTCATTGTAAGCCCAAGCCTCTTTTTGCAAAAGTTGCCACAAGCTTCAACATTATATACCATCGTTGAGTTTTGCAAGCACAATATTTTTATTTGAGTACAAGCGATAGTCTAAACTATAGAGGAGGGGGGTTTCTCACAGACACACAACTAAGATGCTATGGGAATTCGAACATGAGATTTCTAATCTGCAAATCAAAGTCCATTTCAGTGGGCTAGATCTCGTTGACATAAAATGCTTGCGATGGCTTCTTCTTTTTTCCTCTTTTTCATGCTTGGTGATTGTTAATTTTTTGCATATTATAAGATAACGTGGAATCAATTCCAACACACAATATAGACAAGGTGAATATATTGCCTATCTAGCTAGCTTTTCCAAAATGGAGCTACAAAGTGCCGCATATATAATAAAGGTGAAGTATCTTTTTTCCCCCAGGTTGGAATTTCAGGTTGGCTGAGTGGTTTTGTAGGCAAAACATCTAATTGCAGCCTTAGAAGTTCATATTAGCAATTGATGGTTGAATTGAATTATTGAGCCACTTATTTTGTGCTTAATTAGTTCATTTCCCCTCCTCCCCGTCCAAGTTTGTGGTCAAATGAATCTTCATTACAACATCAATATAAACCTAAAACATTCTCAGAAGTATTATCATCTGTGCATTACATCCAGTTTTGCCCTAAATCAAATAGATTATAATACATAGTAGGTTGATGAGATCGATCATGCTCGAGTACGTTTGGACAACAAATTAAGAAAGTGATGAAAATTATGAGGATCATGATCATACTAAATATACCACAACACTAAGCACTAAGCACGGGGGAGCTACACTTCAGTATGAGGTCGTGCCCCTCTCTGATAATTCTAACATTTCATGTAAAATTTATATTAAATTTATGTAATTGTTGCAAAATATTGAAAAATCTATGTTGTCGACCCCTGAAAATAATAAATCTATATTATTGGCCCCCCCAAGAAATGAAAATAATAAATCTATATTGTTGGCCCCAAAGAAATGAAAGCTAACTCTGCTTGGGAGTGCTTATGGGAGGAAGCGCTTCTGACAGCGTTTGGGAAAAAAAAATTTAAGTGCTTATGGGTCATAGAAATGCATTTTGGAGAAGCACCCGTTATGTGCTTCTTCATAAAGCACTCCCAAGTGCTTTTCCAAGAGGCACTTAGATTTCTTATGAAAATTTCAATATCTTTATAACAAAAGCGCTTTTTCTAGAAGCGCTTATGAGCAGAATTGCTTCCTAGAGAAGTAGTCCCAAATGAGCTCTAGCTCCATGATTGGAATATACACAAAATTGTGAAGGAGATTTGGGATTGGGAGCATATATATATGCTGCTACGTACAATAATTTGGATATATACTTCAGCAAATGTGTCATGCCCTAGCTCTAGGCGACTATTAAGTACAACAATTAAATATGACATTCCTAGCTCATTCTTTAATAGTTTATATATGTATATATTTAATAAGATATCAGAGCTCTAAATTTATAATCGCAAATGATATCTTTGTCTTAAAATTGTTACAATTTTCGGGCCCATTTGATAACCATTTTAATTTTAGTTTTTAGTTTTCATTTTTGTTCTAAAGTATAGAGGAAAATGAGAGCGAGAATGGGAGTGAGGATGATAGAGAGGGGAGGATGGGAGGGAGAAGTAACAAAAGTGAAAATGACGCAGCGTGACAATTGATTGGCTAAACCTTAGCCTAAAACATGTAACTCTGGAATCCACCAGGAAGCTATGTTGCCCGGACACGGACACGGGTACAAGGAAACGTGACACGGCGACACAAAAAATCTCAAAAAATTAAGACACGGACACGGCTAGAACACGACAATTAAAATAATAATAAATTCTAATAAAATTATAATAATTAAAAATTCATACTCAATACTTCAATGTCATAATATCATAAAACAAATTCATACTCATTTGAGTTAACTTAGCATTACTCATCTTTCCCTCCTAAACAAAATAAAGAATGATACACACATTTATTTACACATATTCATGATTCATCATAAACCAAATTTCACACATTTTCGTATATGATCTATCATCTTCAAAATAAGAAAATCGATTTTCCACTTCATAAAATAAGAATCAAGTTTGCATAAATAAATAAAAAAACAAAGTGAATGAATTACCGACTCAAAAAGATGCTTCTCTCACGACCAAATTGCTATCAAGGTCCTTAGTCAACCAAAAATATCAGCTCTGCAATGAAGGAACAAAGGAAAAAAAAACATAATAAAAAAAATATATTGATTACATTTTTAGCCACTTTTTAAAACTATTTCAAATATGTCCACATAGTTTTCAATAATTATATTTTGGCCATAGTTTTTGTTTTATAATTTTCAAAATGGTCCCTGCCGTGTCTTGATTTCAGTTGACCGTGTCAAAAACGTGTCTTGACCGTTGACCCATGTCCAAGCCGTCTCTGAGGCTTGTCCGTGTGTCCAACACCCCAACACTTCGGCCTAACGGAGTGTTCGTGTTACATAGCCAGGAAGATATGAGAGAACCTCAAGGTTTACTGATAAAATTAGAATAACAAAACATAACCATAATCATGGGTATAGTAGGTTTAAATACTCCTAGAAACCCTAGGAATAACAAAGGAGTTAAAATAGGAAAATAACAAAGTTTCCAAAAATTGTAAAAATTTTAAAACTGAATTTTGGATGGATGCCCGAAAAAGTTCATACATCATGGCAAAGTAATGAGTTTTACTTGTGACGCCGTTCTCTTCGAATTGACGAGTCATGTGCCACATTATGAGCTTGGAGCCCAAATCTACAATTTACCTGATTTTCCCTTGCACGCGTGTCACTCCAACTCCTTTTCGATTGCTTCCGCCATATGTTCAACATCACAAAACAATTTCAAATAGATTTCAGATTTTTGTTTTTGTTTTCACTTTTGTTACTCTTCCCTCTCAATCCCTTCTCCAGTATCATTCTCACTTACATTCTCTCTCTTTTTCCTCTATACTCAAACACAAAAAATAAAAAATTTAAATTTAAATTTAAATAGATATCAAATGGGCCTTCATTTCTCACTTCTATATTATTTATCTTTAACTTGATCATAGATTCTACTCTAACACACCATAAGAATACCAAATGATCATGATGATGATTGGAATAATATTTTGATGGCATGGCATGCAGATGTGTTTTGATTTATTTAAACTTTGAGGCTGTCCGGATCAACCCCACGACACCAGAATCGAAGGGCCATGCGTGATGGAACAACACTAACTAGAATATATGTATATATATAGCTCCAATAAATTCGATCCAATTTCTAATTTAGCTCGTTTAGCCATCAAAGAATATATCCATTTCGTTGAAAAGACATTGCAAAATTCGATCCTTTTTTTTTTTGTGTATATTGTCACCACGTAATATTTGTTGCAGAATTTCAGAGTTTATTCCAAAGGGTACGTGACGCAAATTTAAGCAACTCAGAATCTTCAGCTCTATCTCATTCGATTAATCCTTTTTATATGGCACTCGCGTATGTTTTGTTTACTTAGAAAGCATCCTAGCTTTATATATAGTGTGGTCACTGCTAATCATCTTTTTTTTTGTTTTGTTTTCCATTTACTACTTTTCTCAGTTAATTAATTAAAGATCACTACTTGAATATCAATTTGAAGCATTATTGTACAATAAGTTTCTTTCAAGATCTATCGTTACTTGTATATACTGTTCATGTTGTGAGAGGAATGCTGCATATAATTAGTGCACACAAAATTTGTACGAAGATTTTAATATCGGCCTTAGGAAACTCTCATCATGTCTTAGCACTATATTCTATCATCAATCATTAATCTACAACTTCAAAAGCATAAAATTGTTAACATTTAATAGTTATATACCTCTTTTAAAATTAAAAGGGAAGTATCACTAACTAAGAACTAGTTGGCGAGGTACTTATAACTTGAAAACTGAGAACTAATTAGCGAGGTACTTATAACTTGAAAACGGAAATGACTAGATAACTAATCATACAATATAGTTCTCTATTTAATAGTACTGCACTTCAGAAAGTAATGTAGTTATACAACGTTGTAACCACAACTGAAATTAGTATACTCTCTATATATTATTTTCCATACAAAATGTACTTTAAGCCGCTGGACGTAAGAGAAAGACAAAAGGAAAATATAAGTGACGAGTTACCCTTAATTATTTGGGACACACAAAGATTACTGCATAATATGCTCCATTTAGGGTTTCTAAAGCCATATTGCCCCAGCATCTTTTAGCAACTTCTTTAGAGAGCCATTGAGATGAAGGGTCATGACTGCGTTGGCCGAGCCGACGAATTTGCCTCCGATGAAGACAGCTGGCACTGAGGGCTGGCACCCTAGCCTCACCAAAGCCCACTCCATCTCCTTCCCTCTTGATTCTTCATCGAGCTCATAGATTGCAGGGCTCACCCCTTGTTCATAGAACAGTCTCTTGATTGCATGGGACATGCAGCATGAGCTCTTGCTGAAAATCACCACTGCCTTCTGTGACGCCAACTTTGCTACACGATCCATTTGAAGAAAATAAAATGTACCCAAAAAGTGAAATGTAGTTGTTAAGGATGGCTGAGATGGGATTTAGGTATAATGGTTCAAATGGGGTTTTTGTTTGGAAGCCAAGAAAATTAGATGGGAATGTGTGGGAAAATTGTGGAAAATGGAGCAAATATGTAGAGTAGTAGAAGTGGATTGGTTTGGTGTTGATGGAATTGGATCTCTTGTGAGCATGTATATATAGGGTTAAGCCGTATGGGAGAAAGATAGAGATGACATATTATATTATATGCATTTTTTTTATAAATAAAAAATCCAAAGGAGAAAAGGGTAGGTTCGTTTAGATATTTGGATTGATGCCCAAACTACCCTTGACATGAAAGGAACTTGTGTGGCTTACTACACTAGCTCATTTACCTCTAGTTGTGCCAAGAATCTAAGATACCATAAAGATAAGCCAAACGTGGCCGAAAGTGGGTTTAATTTAATAAGAGAGATCAAAATAATAATAATAATAATCAAATAACAATTTTGACTGTATGCACGGCGGCGAATGTCAACTTTGGATATAACTGGTGATGATGATAACGTGGGAGGAGGGAGGATATTGTAAGTGTTGGATGAAGACTTGCACGAATAGTTGCATCACACAAAGACGATGATGGCCGTGATGCATGCATGGCTTTTTGAGCATTTTTTGTACAATTCATTCTTCGTAAAAGTTGGGAAATTTCTAGATGAGATGATGTTTGCAAATTGCATATATAGAATATCAAATCCCAATTCAGTAGAGAACCTAAAAAGTAGTGAGAGAGATGGCTGAGAGCTTGCCACTTCTCTGTTGTGTGTCTCCGTTCACTGAACAAGAATTTCTTTGTAACAACAAATGCTAAAATTTTAAGACGCAAGTTGATGCGTATTTATTCCATCAGTTATTATGATTGATGTTTAACTAATACATAAATCACTACATCACATTGTCTAAAAATAGGATGTCTCTTATGATTGATGTTTAACTAATACATATATCACTACATCACATTGCCTAAAAATATGGTGTCTTTTGTCAAGGGGTCTAATCCAATGAAAAAGGGTCTAATCCGTTTGGAATTGCTTTTTTTTTTTTTTTGGGTCCAAAAACCTGCTTCACTTTAAAGTTAAGCAGTTTAAAGTGTTTGGTAAAATTAAAATATCATGATTATTTTAAAAGTAGTGGCCTTTCAAAAGAAGCATATGAGCCCTTAATGAATTTTTTTAATTCCCAAAATACCATCATTAATTTTTAAAAATTACACCAACTCCACCACCTCCACTACCACCGCCACTGCCATAACCACCACCTCCTCCTCTACCACCACGCCGCCACTGCGACCACCACCTCCTCCTCCTCAACCTCCACCACCTCCACCTCCACAACCACCATCCCCACCACCACTGCTACCACAACCACCACCTCTACCTTCATCGCCACCTCCACCATTACTACCTTCATTTTCATCTATTTCACCACCAACTACACCACCACCACCACCACCACTACCACCACATGATTAGCGCATAACACTTTCAACATCATGTCTATTTTAGTCATTATTCACAGTTACAACAGTTTTATATCCTAAAATTTACCAACGGTTTTGACACTACTTTTTGTACTAACAACATTTTAAAAATATTGTTTACCAAACATGGAGCAGCTTTACTTTACAACTAATTATTTTCAAAGCACAGCAGACGCATTTTTTTTTTAATTTATAAAAAATGACAGCAATCTTAAACTGGCCCTTAGACTATCACTTATATTAAATTAAAGAAAAGTGTCTCTTCATTAGGTTTGGAAAGCAATGTGAAAATTTTATTGAAGGAACTTAATGAACGCGACACAAGTCCTCAAGCACCACATCCTGCAAAGTAACTTGAGGTACTTCTAATTGACAAAGCGTAACGAGCTAAACAATAAGTTAAATTGAGTCTCTCTTAAATACCCAACCTATAATTTTGTAAATTGGAGACGCATTGCTAGTACTAAGCACATTTTAGCTTGAACACATAATTTTGTGAGACCCTAGGGTAAATACTTTCTGTTGCTTGGAAAGTATTTTATAAATTTTTAGATGTTTCATTTCCACACTATATTTGCTACATTTTGTTTTTCTAACCATATGTCTTAAGTTCTATTGAGAGTGTAGTGTTATGATGTTTGGTTTTAACATTGTAACATTGCATTATCAATAAGGCGTGGCATTGTTACGTGCCTAGTTTTCTAGGCGTGACAATTTTCCTTTTTGAATTTAATCATCAATTACACTTTTAAACTATGTGTAACTTAAAATATATAATTTTAACCTAAATTTGAACCTAATATGTACTTTTGAAGACTATGTATAAATAGTTTGGGTTGACACGCACCCCTTGACCCATATGCCGATCCACGATTATAAGCCCTTATTCATTCATGGTTCATGGCTAGGCTAGCTCATGATTGTGGGTTATATTATAATCTCCAACAATCTTTGGAATGCTAAAATAGGCGAGCCATATCATCAAAAAAAATTCCAACAACCTTGTCAAACGCAATCATCAAAGCTACAACATCTTTCTCTCTCTTTCCATATTTTTCATATTTTTCATTCATTTCACATATTTTCACATCAACAAACTTCAATTTGAAGAGTTTGATTTGCTACTACTGTTGATGAAGATGCTCAATATCCCTTATCTATAACTTACTGGTCAACAACCCTCAAGGTTGACCTTGGGTAGTCTCCTTTGCCTCAAGAGGAGTTGGTAAAAGCTGACGCGCAATTGACTCTAAGATTTCTGGCTTTACTAAAACCAGTATTTACATATGCATTTACTTCTAAAGTCTTCAAAACTCTATTTATCCAAACTTGTAAAGAATTTTTACAAATCAAGTTTGATCAAACTCTCGATTGACTATAGCGAAATCTAAAAATGGCGTTATGCTTCTCAACATGAATTGAACATTATTTGTTTGTGGTCCCGAAAATTTCGACTCCAACAAAAACCATATTCCACCCTTACTCCATAATTCGAAATGTTCCGATAAATCATCGAGATAAAGCAAAAATTGCTTAAACTTGTGCACGTGTTTAATGCTGATAGATAGAATCATAGAGAGGATTGACAAATTAAGCCCCCCCTCCCCCTCGTCCTCTATCCATCCTAATTAGCTAGAAGATGCCAGCACCAACAAGAACATCACGAATCATGCTCTCCTCCAATCTTAACATACAAGATATATTTGCAGAATAATTAATTGATTAAAACTTTTGATGATTAATATATGATCCCTTTTAGCAAAGCGAGCCAAGTAGTTATCATATAATTATATTGTTCGATATTAGAAATGACATATATATGTATAGAAATTCTCTTATGCGGACATTCAAACGTTATTATCGTGCAGACATCGTGTATTTTGTATTACCCCTTTATGTTTTCCTACTTGTTTACAATATGATCCGCACGATAATAATATGCGGACATCCGAATAAGAGAATAACTGATATATATATATATATATATATATATATATATATATATATATATATATGTCAACAATATAAGTTGGAGAGAGATTTTGATTCTTTCTTTTTCTGCTTTAAGATTTTGGACGGAGAAGTATTCTGTGTGTTTTCGTATCGGCAAAAGCAAATGGGGGCCCTCATCATCAGGCATGCATTAAATTAAATTAAATCATCCCTTTCCTTTCTTTTTTCTCCGATGGAATAAAAACAAGAGAGAATCTGTACAGGGCCTGTACTCAGAACACACATAATCAAATTGTGTGGTGCCACTTGGACTAAAATAACAATATAAATCAAACTTGTGATGCCACGATCCGTCCTCGCATACCTTCTTTATCTTTAATAAGTTTTTTTTTGTGCTTAAAGTTGACATTCTTTTCTCAACTTATTACGCCACCCACACACACGCATGTATATGGACCTCATCCCCCACTCTCTCTCTCTCTCTCTCTCCCTCTCTTCCATGCATGCATGGTACATATATGTGATGATGGTACAGCGATGTTTATGATGCGTTTGCTATAACCCTAATAAATGAACCTATGGCAGTAAATTAAATATGTTCTTTGGAATGTTGAGAGTCATGCATGCATATATACATACGACATGATCACTAAGAACCCATGCATGCATGGTGATGGTTGGCATATGTATGCGTCATGATCATGCTGTAGCTAATAAGTACGAGCGAGCAGTGTAATGTACGGTCAAGGAACATTAGCTACAAACTGGCCCTTGGCCTCCTAATTGAGCCATTGTTCCTTAATGCCCTGAAATCACATATTTATATATATAGCATAAAGAACTAATACACATATTTATAATGTTGATATACTGTATACATACATATATATATGTATATATATACACCTAGCCCAAACCCTAGTCCCCTCTCTCCAATAAAAATAAAAAAAAACCCTCCTAGAGCCGTTTTCACTTTGAGGGGGTAGGAAGCCATTGTTCTTCCTTCCCTCTCCTCTCTTCTCTTCGTCCCTATCTTCTCCCCTCATTTTCAGAGACAAAATATTTCTCCTATTTATCTTTGTTTTGTTATGATTTTCCTCCAACCATCACAGGCGGCTGCATCTCAGCGTAGAATCTCCACCTGCGTTTCAGCGTCGAATCTTCACCGCCATCCTTTTTGCAGTTTCTTTATGTTCGGAATAAGTCACAGAGACTCTTTAGGTTATTTGTGTAGTTTCCACCTCTCCTTTTGTGAGAGCTTTTCACCTCTCATTTGTGAGCTTTTCATCTCTCTTTTGTGAGATCTTTATTTGTATTGTTATGGCTTGGTTTTTTCAAGTTTTATCTCTTTTTGATTATTCTGAGTTTAATCTTAGTTGTGATGCCTATGTCAGAGTTTCTTTGATCCTGTGATCTTAGCGGAGGCGTACTAGATTGTCTTAATTTTGATGTTAGACCACTTCGTTATTGTAATGGCCTTTTGTGGCTAGTGACTTTTTTGACTAAATTATGAATGCAATCCTAAAATTTCTCAATATATATATATATATATATATATATATAGTCCCATTTTATTGAGGAACACCCTTTCGGTTCCCCTACAAATTTTTTTTCAACAATCCAAAACATCTATTTTTTCACATCTTCATTCATAGATCATCCTTTCAAAAATTCATGCAAATTGAAAATCATTAAGGCATCTAATTGAGACCAATAAAATCAATGAACACAGTGCCTCAAGAAAGTACTTAAATTTCAATAATTTAATTGAGTAGTCAAATGATATCTGATTCAAGTGATTTTTTTGTAGAGATGATCTTTGAATGAATATCTACAAAATAAACGGTTTGGATTAGTGAAATACAATGCGAAGTGGGCGATACAAGATTGTCCCTCAAATCCCTTAACGAAAATTTAAACGGAAGTGACTAATATATATATATATATTACGTAGGTATACTTTGACGTTACCATCAATTGCATGACCAATATTCGAATTGGAAATGGTGACGGAAAGTGGAAAGAAAGTGAAGGAGCTTTTCATTTGACGGAAATCACCAATTCTTATACAGACGACTGATCATCGTCTCTCTCTATACCTTTCGAAAATATTTATTTATATATGCGTAGGCGGTCCACAGTCGTAGATATTATTTCATGGAAAATAGACACGCAAAATTTCACACATGACGTTTTTCCAGATATAGAATATAAAAAAAGGCAGCTAATTACTCTACATCAATTCGACATGGAAAAGGCTATACAGAGGATAACGTTTGGGACCTCACAGCATCATTGTACGTACGGCGTCATGTTTTTTGGATTTGGGACTTGTCATCGATGGAAAGTGAGAGGGACTGATTTAGAACTAGTTAATTATTAATTCATTAGAAAGTTCATATTTTAGGTCAAAAAAAATTAGTTAATTAATTACTCTAGCTATTATTTATTTTTGGGTAAGCTCATAGAGACATATAGATGATATCTTTGCAATTAATAAATAAATAATATATATATATATATATATATATATTAGGCTTCTTGATCAATTAAAACTTTTGATGTGTATTGTGCATGAACACACATGTATATGTATAATTCATGCACATTTGTGTTTTCTCTTTCACTTGGCTTTCTGTTTCGTTTTCATGAATTGGATGCGAATCCAAATACAAAAAGGAGGTCCCAAATGGATAAAACCAACTTGTTTCTCCAACTCAGCAGATGCTCGATGATAGATATGGCAGATCAAAAAAACCAAGTATGGAAAATGAGCCACCTAGCTAGCTGCTGTTCATCATCAACTCACCAAGTATTCTCCAAGTACTATTGCGCCGGCCCTTTCTGCTTTCTCTAGTTCTATGGGCAGAGAAACCAGAGCACAGAAACGGGTTCCTTTGAAAAACAAGACAGGAATATAAACCCGGAAATGAAAATTTTGGTGGATATGTTCGCATGCCACAAAGTGTTACCATCACATAGAAAAATTCCTCCGGAAATATAAGCATGACGGAATAATAATGTATGAAAGAAGCAAATCAGGATAAGATGTGAAGAAGAAAAAGAAAAAGAATACAAGTACACAAACAATGTGCATATTTAGGCAATCAGCACATCAAAAACAAGATAAGAATGTGAAGCCGTACAAAGGACACGTCTCTATATTTCCGTAGTCAAGAAGATTCGATCAAATTGGATGACTGTCAAGTGAAGATCAAAGCAAGATTTGGCAAGCAGTGTCGAAATAACATTCTTCTTTTCCTGCACAGTGCACTATCAAATTAAAATCCCCTTTTAATTTCTAGCAAAATAGCTAAAGCCAACAATGCCAATCCACTTGAACTCTCCCACCACCATGTCCCTATATATACACTCCCACCACAACCCAAATACTCACCACACAAAACCTCAATTCTCACAAAGCTCACATTGCTCATTGCTCTCCTGACCCTTTTCTTAATAATTTCCTCTAAATTTCTGTCACACATTTCACTTCAAATCCCAGTTGAAAATCATCTCACCAAACTTGTCAACCTTTGATCAATTGGGCATTGTGCTGCATTTTACCAGTTAGCTTAGCAATGGAGGTGGTGACCAAGATGGCTTCAGAGAGACCAGTTGTGATCTTCAGCAAGAGCTCATGCTGCATGTGCCATTCAATCAAGACCCTGTTTTCTGATTTTGGGGTGAACCCAGCAGTGTACGAGCTTGACGAGATGCAGAGAGGGAGAGAGATAGAGCAAGCTCTTTCAAGGCTTGGCTGCAACCCTACTGTGCCTGCAGTGTTCATTGGGGGAGACTTTGTGGGTGGAGCCAATGAGGTCATGAATCTTCATCTTCAGCGCTCCTTAATCCCGATGCTTAAACGCGTTGGAGCGTTGTGGGTTTGATGATGATCAGATCATTAAACCTAATTAACTTTCATATAACAGGTGCTATTAAGAATCATGGTTATGCATGACTGGTTTTATATATATATATATATATATAACAAGTATGAGAATATCGGCCGATATAATATATAATAAACATATATAGCATATAGAGCCAGTAAGAGTTTGTAATAAGACGTTATTACTTAATTACATATTATGTACTCCAGCTTTTTTGTAATGCTATATCTGGATATAATAAAAATATTACTTTGTGGTGAGAATTGATGCTCTGTTTTTATTCATATATATATAAGAATTAGTAGATAATATTAGTAGAATTAGCTAGTTGATATAATGCATGCATGCACATTTAGCCTAGTTTTACAATATCCCTATGCATATTTAGCTACATTGTGCAATTCATTGTCCACTTTATTTTGATTAACGAGTCTTCACTATACTTACTTACACAGTCGTATCATTATCATCCGAATCATTCATTGTTTAAATCAGAATTCAACGATCATTTCTGCAAAAATCAATCAAATTGGAAATAGCTTAATCATCCGTATGTATCAAACAAATCCACAATTTTTGTAACAATTAAGATCCTTACAAGTTGTTTTTAAAGGGGAGAGTCGGGATGAATTCCAGTCGATTGCTCTGAGCTCAAGTGAATTAGGTTCTCTTCTGGGAACTATGTTATTTGGGCTTGTAGGCCTCATGTCATCTTCTTCTTCTTAGCAGGGTCCACCCCTTTATTCCCACGGCCCTAACCCACTTTCTAAAAATTTATTTAAATTTAAAAATAAATAAAGACAACCGTGAACTGGGAAACGAAAAATACGTAATTAATTGTCACTACATACAACAAAAACATGTATGCTGATTCTAGAGTAATTCCAAAGTTTGGCAGTCTTACACATACAACTTCAATCAAGGTATTTCTCTGTTATGGGTTCCATGACATATGAATTATGTTTTCCACTTATATTATAACACCTAAGTTCATAATATCAAACTTAAAAACTTCTTGAATATACCTATAAATTTAGTTCCGTACATTCTATCATATAATTATGAATGACATTAGTATTGTTTAAATTTTAAGAATATTTGGTTGTCAGGTTCAAATCCCCGCAACATCATAGTTGTGTGTGTGTGTGAGAAATTCCCCTATCCCGTAATTTAGACTATCGCTTGTACTATAAAAAATTGGATATTTGGTTGTCTAAATTTTTCTTTGAAGCTTTTAAACCTTTTAAGTATTGCCCCCTACCTTGAAAAATTCATGAATCTGCCACTTGTATATATTTAAACTTCACATGTACTAAAGAGATAGTATCAATAGTTTGTCTTAATAAAATAAGGGGATTATTATAAGAGAACAATTTTTTAAAATGTAAATTAAAGTTTGAGGATGCACCGTGACATGGTAGCTTAGCAATGGTGAAGCCATAAAGTTTTATGAGTGTAGGTTTTTAACTGTAGACGTCTTTGAATTTTACCTCAAGTTTTAATTGAGTCTCGTAATTTTTTTTAAGGCAATTACATCCGTGAACTCGACAAGTAGTTCATATGGGGTCCTACCGTCACAGAATGCGTCAAGTGTAGTTTCTAATTGGATGGGCAAATTGACAGACTATCACGGTAGAATCTAATTGGAATTACTTGTTGAGTTCACAGATGTAATTTCCTTAAAAAAAGGGTTTCGGGACTCAATTGAAACTCGAGTTAAAATTCAGGGATATCTACAGCTAAAAACCCTAGGTAATAATTAAAGTACGACTATATTGGTACTAGATAATGAACTCATTCATTTTGCATGCATATAAATAAAATAGATGGATGAAAAATATTCTTATGATTTATGACATGAAATTTCATTCTACCTAATAATCACATTTATTCTGCAATAGTGGAAAATGATAATTTCCTGTCATTTCAAAATGTTCTCATAAAGATGTATATAAAGGGGAGGGGTAAATTTGTATAATGTATAATTGCATTTTCGTTCATTGAATTATCCACTCCTTTTAGATAAATTTTTTTTCTTTCAATTTTCCACTAGTAAATTAAAATATTGGAGGGAAAATATTAAGGCAAGAAAGACAATATGAGAATGCAGTCTCTATTTTTGATGTCCCTACATATCCCATCTCTAATTTCTTGACATGTGTCCGCCTACTTACTAACAATTTTATTAAAATAAAAAAATACTTTTGTTTGTACCAAAATTATTGTAAATTTGCTCTAAATTAAATGAAGAAATTATGGTTCTTGCAATATGGTTAAATTTGATAGCCTAGACTTCCAGTCAGATCATTCTAGTCACTTCGATGAGTAACTTCCAATGCTCAAATGTAGTTTCTTTCTTTTTTGGAAAAAAAAAAGTAGTTTCTTTCTTTGTGAAGGTTATTCATTTGGATGTTTAATACAACATACATTATTTGGATTCATTTGGATGTATACTACAACATATCCAAAGTTGACAGCATTTGGATACGTATTGAATCTTCAGGGCATGAAATACTGAAGCATAGTTTCCAACTCAATCTGCCAAACTTCTAGTCGGATAAGCAACTTCCAGTACTCAAATGAATTTTCTTTTTTAATCAAAGTTGTTCATTTGGATGTTTCCTACAACATATCCAAAATTGGCGGCATTTCGATAAGTATTGAATCCCCAGCGAAGCAAACACCGGATGAGAGTAGTAGCAGTCTATTTGAGCCTGATCGAAGTCCGACCATGCGTCTTGGAAAACCAATAGGCCAAAATGCAAATTGGCGGCTCAAGGTGCCTAATGGCCAAATCGAAACAAGAAGGCCGGACTTAGGGGTCATCATGCACCCTATGTCGTTTAATCTTCAATAAAATCTATAGCGAATAGAGAAATCTTTAGTTTAGGGCAATTATCCGTCATTATTTGCTTTGAGTTTGCATTGATAATGAACAGAATTGAGAAATCTTCAGTTCCATATCATATTCTTCATTTTCATTTCTGTTATTTTTATTTTCTCTTATCTTCGCATTAGAAAAATATTGAAGTCCTCTTCATTGAGGCATAGAAAAAAATCTATATTGGGTCAATTCCCCACCCAATTCACAATCGATTGATTAGTCGATATTGGAGCGTATTTTACATTTTTCAATCACTTTCTATTGGAGCTTTCGCTGCCAACAATGGCACGCCTACATAACAACAAGTGAAAACAATCCCACGGCCAACTCTGGGGCGCCACGGATGAATTTTCCGAAGTAGAATAAACAACTTTTATAAAAACTAGGATATAAAATTTAAAAATAAGCAGCGTAGCAGCCACCACAGCGCACCCAACCCCAGCCCATCAACCGGCACCTCCACTCCGCCCTTGAGCCCCTCCACCCCCTCTTCTTTGTCTCTCGCTCGTGCTCTTTCTCTCTTTCCTTTCTCTCTCTCCCCCTTTTCTCTCTTTCCCTCTTCGTTGTCACTCTCTCACTGCCCTTGTCCCCCTTCGCAAAACCTGTTCAGAATTATTGTAAGTCTATTGAGGCAAGTCCAACGCTTTTTGAAATTTTTATGGATACCAATTGAAATGAAAATGTAACTAACAGTTGTATTGGGAGGAAAAAAAATCTCATATTTAATAAGATGTTATTTAATTACTTATTATGAAACTTATATATATATATATATTTATGTGTCAGAAATTACAAACTGAGAATTACGAAATTAAACAGGATTTAATCAAATTAATAGAATCCAAAGCAGAGTCTAGTAATCCTTTTGGAAAATCTAGTTCTGAGTCAGAACCTGAGTCTTCTAACAAAGAAGATAAAGTCATCAATCTAATTAAACAAATTAATTTTAGAAAATGGTATTCTCAAGTTAGTATTTTTATTAACGAATTTAAATTAAACACAGTTGCCTTGTTTGATTAAGGAGCCGATTTAAACTGTATTCAAGAAGGTCTAGTTCCAACCTGGTATTACAAGAAGTCAAAAGAAGTCTTAGGAACAGCATCCAATAAAGCTTTAAAGTTAAAATACGAGTTACCCAAAGCCCATGTTTGCCAAAATAAAATATGCTTTAAGACGTCCTTTGTCCTAATCTAGGATATCACAGATGAAGTAATTTTAGGTTTACCTTTCATATCACTACTTTACCCCTTCCAGGTAGAATACGATGGAGTCACATCTAGTCACCTAGGTGAAAGAGTTAAATTTGAATTTTTAACCAAACCTAAGTTACACAGTCTTAAGTCACTACAAAAGTCTGCAGTATCCAAGTCAGTAAAATTAATCCAAAGCAAAACAAAACAAGTTAATTTTCTAAAAGAAGAGATTAGATTTAAACGAGTAGAACAACAGTTAACAGACAAATCTTTACAGTCAGCAATCAGTAAGTTCGAAGATAAGTTAAAAAATGAGGTTTGTTCTGATATGCCCAATGCTTTCTGGCACCGAAAGCAGCATGTCGTTACTTTACCTTATGTCAAGTCATTTAGTGAAAAGAATATTCCTACTAAAGCCAGACCAATCCAAATGAGTCAAGAGTTAATGGAATTATGCAAACAGGAAGTCACCGAGCTAGTCCAAAAAGGAATAGTAAGAAAAAGTAAATCACCCTGGTCTTGTCCAGCTTTTTATGTTTAGAAAAATGCCGAGTTAGAAAGAGGAGCCCCTCACTTAGTTATTAATTATAAGCCCCTTAATTCAGTCTTAGAATGGATTAGATACCCAATTCCTAATAAAAGAAACCTAGTTAACAGATTAGGAAACGCAGTCATCTTTAGTAAATTTGACATGAAAAGTGCATTTTGGCAAATACAAATCAAAGAGTCAGATAGATACAAACCGCATTCGTAACCCCCTTTGGTCACTACGAATGGAATGTTATGCCTTTCGAATTAAAAAAATGTGCCTAGTGAATTCCAAAATATAATGAATGAAATTTTTAATCAATATAGTCAATTCTCTATAGTTTACATTGATGATGTCTTGATCTTTTCTAAGTCAATTGAGCAACATTGGAAACATTTAAATAAGTTCCTCCAGATAGTTAAACAAAGTGGTCTAGTTATTTCTGCTAAGAAAATCAAGTTATTCTAAACAAATGTCAGATTTTTAGGATTCAACATCAGTCAAAACCAAATAAGCCCAATAGATCGAGTTATCCAGTTCGCTGATAAGTTTCCGGATCAAATTCTTGAGAAGAGCCAACTTCAAAGGTTTTTAGGATCTTTGAATTATGTTTCTGATTTCTATCAAAATTTAAGAAAGTTATGCAAGCCCCTGTTTGATCGTCTCCAGAGCAATCCGCCTGCCTAGACTCCTAATCATACAGATTTAGTTAAACAAATCAAAATCCATGTCAAGTCTCTTCCATGCCTTGGTATTCCTTCAGTTAATTCATTCAAAATTGTCGAAACAGATGCCTCTGAGTTTGGATACAGTGGTATCCTAAAGCAAAAAGTCACTCCTGAGTCACCTGAGCAAATCATCCGTTTCCATTTTGGTATTTGGACATAGTCACAAAGTAATTATAGTACTATTAAAAAAGAGATTTTATCTATTGTATTATGCATTAGTAAATTTCAAAATGATTTATTAAATCAAAAGTTTTTAGTTAGAGTCGATTGTAAGTCAGCAAAACATGTTTTAGAAAAAGATGTGAAAAATATTGCATCAAAATAGATTTTTGCACGATGGCAAGCAATCCTGAGTGTTTTTTATTTTGAGTTAGAATATTTGAGAGGAAGTGAAAACAGTATTCCTGATTTCCTTACCAAAGAATTCTTGTAGGACAGTCAAAAATGCTCACCAGAAGTAAAGACAAAGACAAGCAAAAAGAATGCAGTCAACCAAGTCAATCCAGTCAACCTAGAATCCTACCCAGTTCAATGAATCCAGTTAAACAAGAGTCAAGTTCCCAAGTCGTCCCCTTCCCGGGATGTTCCCCAATCCCAGTCAGCAATAGATTCAACCCCCTGAGTTCCGGTTCCTTACGCCCAAATTACCAGTCAGCCTTAGTCTCCAGTTATGATCCTTTCATAATAAATCCACCCTTATCCATGCCAAGTCCAGTTACTCAAAAATCATCTCCTTATTATCCCAAAAGTCATTGCAACCTCTTTGTAGTTGAGTCAATTTATGAAGAGCTTTCTGACCCAGTCAAAATAATTAAGAAATTCTTCCCTCCAAATCTCCACTATTTCCCAAGTCATCCCTCAAAGTCAATCAAATTCTATAGAGATATCCTCTATGAAACCCAGTCAATTGAAATCAGGCCAATCAAAGACAGAGACAACACTAATATTACCCGTTTCCATTCTCTCTATATCCGCCAAATTCTCAGGCCACAAGATTGGAGTCAAAACCCTTATGATCAGTTACCTCTTTAGTCAGGTCTCACTTACAATTATGGTGACTACATTGATGCCTGGTACACAATCTTCTTCCACCAGCATCCTGATTTTAGTCACTCTTGGTTCATAAATTTCGATGCCAAATTCAAAAGTCAATTCCCCTTCTGGTTTCTTCAGTGGTGGGATATCCTTGACCCTCTTTGGGACATCATTCCAGTTAGTCTCCAGAATTACTTACTTTGGTCAAAAATACAAGTTACAAAAGTCAGACAAGTTCTTCCCTACCCTTCTTCATTTTGTAGCCAAGTACAAAGTTCCTTGGATTATGAAATGGAATTATCAAGTTAATTGGGATACCAGAATTTTATCTCGTCATTTTTCAGTCAAGTGGTGAGATAAGTTTGGTATTGACAGAATCATTTCTCAAGTTAACACAGAGTTTTCGCCTCTCCAGGTGCCGGTCAAAGTTACTTCTCCCAACAGTTCTCATTCTTCCATCCCAATCGAAGGAAGATCCAAGAAAGAGTTAAAAGAATTAGCCAGACAAATCCTTGATCAAGTTACTCAAATGAAGGACGAAGATAGTGATGATGCCAGTCCAAAATCTGAGTCATCCTCCAGTCAAAAGCCAAGCCAAGCCACACCAAAGTTCAATTGGGCAGACTATCCAGACAGTCAAGACCCATATGATTTAAATGAAGACTAACTTCTCAGTTAAAGCAGTCGAAAGCAAAAGTTAAAACAGTTTCACCAGAGTAAAAGCAGAGTTAAAGCAGATTCTTCGACAAGTGAAAGTTAAACCAGTTTCACCCAAGTTAAAGCAGAAAGTAAATTCAAAAGTTATTTTGTCTTCTTTTGTTTGCCAAGTCTGTAAGTTAAACCCCGAGTCATTTGTATTCCCCAAGCTTTGTAAGCATTGTAATTTCTTTCAGTCTTCAAAGTTCTCTCAGACCCATTACTCTGAGATAACAATTGAGAGTCTTGTGAGTGTGAGTGTCCTTGTGGCATTGCTCCTTGCTCTTATAAGTCTATAAGTTTTACAAGCTTCATTGCTTCACTAGTTTCAAGTTAATAAAGTCATTAATTTCAAAGTTAATCCTATTTTCGTTCCTAAGCATTCTTTTCATTCTTTTCATGATTAATTATATTTTCATTCATGCTATTTTAGAATTAAGAATTTTATGCATTTACGCCTTGGTCAAATTTTATTCTGAGTTATTCCAATTTTATCGTCTGATCTTCCTGGTTCTCCCCATCTTGGTATCAGGAAGAACCCAGTTCCAATAACCTCCTAGGTATTAGGAAGAACCCAGTTCCAGTAACCCTCCTAGGATAAGTCTTAACACTACCCTAGAAAGGTTTAGTAAAAAGAAGGAAGTCACTCTTCAGGATCTTCAGTTAGAAGTCAAAACAGTCAAAACAGTTAAAAATTGAATAAAAACCACGAAAATTGTAAGAAAAACTTGAAAATTTTTATTAAAACTTTGGAGAATGTTTATTTAGTCAATTATCTATTAGTTTATCACAAAAAATTAGAAGGAAATGCATTGCATGATGGATTTAACTGATTTAAGTTGATTATACAGCGAGCTGACAAACACTGTGAGTGTAGAAAATATGTAGTAATTATGAAAAAAAATTAAACACACTTGATTTACTACAATATTGCACTTTATACATTGCATGGTAAGATACATGAGTGACTTAGTACCACATAGAGTTCCTATGAGGTTCAAATTTTTCACTATCTTCATCATCTCTATGTGTATAGTAAGTGTATTGTGAAGAGTAGTCATCAAATGATAAATCCCCAAAATAGTTTAGCATATTATCACAAAAACATAAGTGATATGGTGGTTAAGGTGTTGGAGGAGTAAAATGGTAGGGGTTCAAATCCTCTTTGTGTTTTTTTTCTCCCTTTTTTTCCTTTTTTTTTTTTTTTTTTTTTTTTTTTCCTTTACATCGATATTTTCGATATTTTAGCGATATTACACCGATATTTTGACAAAAATATTGCTGAAGTATGAGCGAAATTATCGACATCAATATTTTCCGATATTATCGTCGATATTGTCGATATTTATACGATATGTACATGGATATGTTCCGAAATATCCGTGATTCGAAAAAATCGAAATATCCTCGATATTTCGTCGATATTATCGATATTTCAGACTATGCTTCCGCCTTAGACAAGTTTGACTATTTTAGTGCAAAAAAATCATCCTTCGAACATGGCCTTAGTAGTATCAATCAATAGTGGTCTAAATTCTTCTTGTGTTTAAAAAACAGACGTCCTCTCTTGAAAAGAAAAACATACATTTTTTATAATAATAGAAAAACAAATTTTTTTTTTCAAAGAAAACTGACATTTTTTTATTATTTAATTTATTTAACAAGGTGATAAAATAGATATAAAATAAAAAGATAAATGAAGGAAATAAAAAAGCTAATACATTTAATAAGGGTAAATTTGGAAAACAAAAAGTAGCTTGTGTGATGCATTAATGACATTATTTTAAGTGTAAGGAAATTGACACATGTCATAAGGAGAAGGTCCAAAAGAGAAAGTTAGAGAGAAGATTGCTAGCATTCTCCATAAATAATTTATATTTCCCTAAATTAGGGAGCATGGTTGAAGTTGAAATTTTATAAGGAGCACTTAAAATAACTTTCTAGTATTTTAAACCAAATTTTAACTAAAAAATAAGAAGCATGATTGTGGATGCTCTTTAAGATGTGGATAGGGAGCATAGTTGGAGTTCTATTTTTTCAAATTCTCCCTAAAATTTGCCTAAAAAAATGATTTAAGGAGCCCTTTATGGATGCTCTAAGGAGAGAATGAGAATGAATTCCCATCGATTGCTCTCAGCTTGAGTGAATTGGGTTCTCTCATCTGGGGGACTATGTAATTTGGGCTTGTAGGCCTCATGTCATCTTCTTAGCAGTTTATTCCCGCGGCCCTAACCCACTTTCTCGAAAATTATTGAAATTCTAGAAGAAATAACAATATTAAAAATAATAAAAATGCAACCCGTGAAATGGGCCAACAAACGCAAAATACGGAATTAATTGTCACAATCCTATTTATTAGATACAACAAAGACATACGTCCGACCAAAGAGAGAAAAAACAAAGACATGTTGGTCCTGGAATAATTCCAAAGTTTGGTACAGTCTTCTTACACATACAAATTCAACCAAGTATGTTCGTTACTGTCCCCATTTTCATGATACGTCAATTATGTCTTCCATCTATATTATAAGTTTCGTACTGTCAAATAAAAATGCGGCTATGAAACCTAACAAAAATCATCAAATAAAAATGAGACTATAAGTAATTAATTATATGAGACTCAACTGATGTTGATACTAATAATGAACTCATTCGTATTGCATGCCCATAAATAAAAAATTTCTTATGATTTATCACATGAAATTTCATTCTACCTGACAAATCACACTTACACCGCAATAGCGGGAAATGAAGATTTCATGCCATTCCAAAATGTTCTCATAAAGATGTATATAAAGGGGAGAGGAAAATTTGTATTGTGTCTAATTGCATTCTCTCGTTTATTGAATTATCCACTCCTTTTAGACAATTAAGTTTTTTTAATATATAATTTTCACTAGTAAATTAAAATATTGGAGGAAACTAATCACGTGTTTGGTTGTTATTAGTTGTACAGCTCAGTATAAATACTGAAACTTAGCATTGTAACTCATTCAGAAAAGAGAAATAACAAATTATACAGAGCATTCTCTCTTGTTTTCTCTTTGTTTCTTCAAACTTTTCATCCAAACCTCCATAAGACAACATGATATTTATCGGCGAGGTACAAGTATTTAAAAGAGTTTGCCTAATTACAAGTATTTATAGGCTAGGTACAAGTATTTATCGGATATTTATAAACTCTTCATCCAAACCTCCATAATTCTAATAAATACTGAAATTTAGATGGTTTGTACAAGTATTTAAAAGAGTTTCCCTTATGAAATGCAAAGTATCATACTCTCCTATTAATAAAACCTTGAGTTTGAGTAGTTCGTTGTTTGTTCCATCGGTAGAACTGAAAGCACAAAATGTGTCAATGATCAAATTGTCATTAATATTCTTCTTCTAATAAACAAAAATAAGAAAATTAGTATGTTGGTAAACAGAAATTAATAGTAATTGCCTTTGCTTTTAATGGTAAAAATAAATTTAAAAAATTTGAAAAAAGTGGTAGAAATCCAGTGTTTTTGCACACCAAATCTTATTCATTAGAATTATGAAACATTTTTAAATGTGAGAAAAGTGGAGGTAAAAATATCTTACTAATCTTATTCCTACATTGTCCATTAGTTTTAAAGTGGAGGTAAAACAGAGATTTGATCTTCAGCTTGGAAACCCCAAGTCCCAATGCATCCTCGCGGGACCCAGTGCCGCACACAATAAATGTCTGTTTACTCTCGATTATACCTCGAATATTTAAACCGCGCTCTTCTTCACCCAACGGTCGTTTCACACCACGAAAATAAATAAATTTTTTTTTGGGTTTCATTTTGTGTGTTTTTTTTTTCCCCACAGTACGATGCAATTGCAATATACAAAATACAAATTGCTTGTTATGATAATTTCGACAAAAAATAAAAAGAAAGAAAAATCATATGATCCACTACAAGACAACCTACGGGAAGATGCTAACGTGCGCATCTTACCTCTGCTCTTCTTGTTACAGTGTCCCCAGGCCTCCAGCTCACTTACTTAGAGACTAGAGAGTGAGAGAGAGAGATAACACTAAAACAAGCTCGTAATTCGTGATTTTTCTCTTGCTCGTTTTCCTTCACTTTCTCGGCTACCAAACAGAGGGTACTTACTTGCTCATATCTCCTTAAAAAATAAACTTTTTATTTATTTATTTATTTATTTTATTTTACTGGGTTTAAGAACTTGAATGGCTCTAGATTCTCTCATACTCGAAGAATGTAGCTTGCTCTCTGAAATTTAGGAATTTTCTTTGATGTTTGTGCTTGTTTAGGAAAAGTAGAGGTTCTTTCCTGCTGTTGAGGCTCTTGTTTCCCCAACAAAAATGTTCGGTTTTTCTCGCAGACGCATGAAGCTTGGACGGTGACCTTTTCTTCTTATTCTATTTTCTGCTTTATCTCCACTTTGAGCTTTCTTGCTTTTTTTATTTTTTTGGTTGAAATTTTTGAGCTATTTTTCCTTCAGTTTATACCTCTTAATCAGTGAATGTTGTGACATTTGAAAGTTTGATATAAATAAAAGTAAAAATCAGTGTGTTTGTGTGGGCTCAGATTAAAAGTCCAGCTCTCAGACTCTGCTCAGGGAACTAGAAGCCCCATAAGACAACCGAAACGAAATAACAGCTCCAATGTAAGGGTTTTAGCTTTGTTTTGCATATAAATTAATTTGGCCTCAATCAGTCCTGCACTAAGCCTATTTGAAATTTCCAGAGTGAATGTGATGCCCCTGCAAGCAGTAATTCTGATGAGCTCGATCACCAGTGTTCGTCTGCTGCTCCTGAGATTAGTAATTCCACAATGGGGAGCTCCGAGAATTGGATGGTGTTGTCAGTTTCTGGGGACAAGCCGACGCCCCGCTTCAATGTAAATTGTTATTGATACTTGGTCCTGTAATTGCTTCACATGGTGCATTGATTTAATTGATTTTTTTTTATGGTGTTGCTGAAATTGAAAGCTTTGTGTTTAATGTTCTTGCATAGCATGCCGCAGCTGTAATTGGGAACAAGATGATAGTGGTTGGTGGTGAATCTGGGAATGAATTGCTAGATGATGTACAGGTAGGATAATGTTCCTTACGTCTCAAGGGAATTATTTAAACTTGGAGAAGCTATCTTTGGCTTTTATTTGATAATGAATTCAATGGGGACTCATGTTGCAAATCATTGTGTTGGATTGGATATACAATAACAGCTGGTGTTTCCAATTGCATCAGGTGCTTAATTTCGACAGTTTTACCTGGACCACAGCTTCGTCTAAGCTTTACTTGTCACCGAGCAGTCTACCATTAAAGATCCCTGCATGCAAGGGCCACAGACTGGTACAATCATATATTTGTACCAAATGTTGTGTCATGTTTGTTTTTCTTTTCCTCTGTTATGATGCTCCAGTGTATACTTTGCTATGTTAAATTGGATATATTGCCTGGTGAGACACATTGGATATCAAAACCCATGTAGATGAGGAATTTGGGGAGCTGGTTTCCTAGAAAGCTATGAACTTAAAATTTGAAAGAATACCAAGGAAAAGAGTTACCATATCATAAATTGGAATCAATAACAATGTCTAGGTAAATCAGATTGGTTGATCTTTTGAAAGTTTTGTTCGTTCTTTCTCTTGTCTAGGTGTCTTGGGGAAAAAAGGCACTCCTTATTGGAGGAAAAACTGAACCTGGGAACGAAAAAATTTCAGGTTAAATTTCTGTCTTGAAGCTCACGAAATCATCTCCCTTTTTTTTTGGCTTGTGCTTGTATGAAGTTGTCCAATTGTTCTTTCATTTTGCAGTTTGGGCATTTGACACAGAGACAGAATGCTGGTCTCATATGGAAGCTAAGGGCGATATACCGGTACTTCTTTTAACGAGTTAATTACACAAACATTTCTTGGGGTTTAGCATAATTTTGACTTAGGCCTTACACTTATAACACGACTACTTGAGTTTTAATTATGGTTGCATTGCATATACACACCCCCCCCCCCCGTTAATCTACTGTGAGTAAAAAACTGACCTCAGTTTAATTATTTTCTTAAAATGCCAAATTTGACCTCAGTTGTATGTAGTTAATAATAGTAAAAAATCCATGAAAAACACCAAGACACCATAAACGCTACAATAAGAGGAGCTATTTTTGAGGTGAAGATGCTAAAAGGACATGGCATCCAATGACCAGTGGTGGGTTGCTTATTGAACCAATAAGTAATTACTACATTGTCCCTGTAACTTATTGTCTGCCTCAGTAACTTCGAATTAGTGACCTAATGATAATTTAACGGAGTGATAGTTTAATGCTAAGCAGTCCCACCCACATCTCACGCATGGCAGGTTGCTCGCACTGGTCACACTGTTGTCAGGGCAAGCTCTGTATTGTTCCTATTTGGGGGTGAGGATGCTAAAAGAAGGAAGCTGAATGATCTGCATATGTTTGATCTGAAGTCCTTGACATGGCTACCTCTTCATTGCACGTGAGTGAGTTTTGCTATATTGTGTGAAATTCATTGTTCTAATGTTAACCTCTTTCCTTTTATGGAAACCCTTGTTGCAGGAACCTTTTAACTAAGATTCTTTGTAAACTTTTTAATTTCTTGATATGCGTACAGAGGAACAGGACCATCTCCGAGGTCCAATCACGTGGCAGCTCTTTATGATGATAAGACTCTTTTTGTATTTGGAGGCACATCAAAATCCAGGACTTTGAGTGATCTGTATTCACTTGACTTTGAAACTGTGTGTGAATTCTCTCTCATTCTTATATCTTTTAAAATACTGGATTATGTGGCCAAACATTTCATCTCGTTATGGATGAGAATTTGATGTTTATCTGTGATGTGCTGATGGACTTTTTCCACAGATGGTATGGTCAAGAATAAAGAAACGAGGTTTCCATCCATCACCTAGAGGTGGTAGCTGTGGGGTCCTATGTGGAACCAAATGGTATATTGTTGGGGGCGGAAGCAGGAAAAAACGTATGCCTCATAATTGAAAGACATGCTTGAACATTTTTACCAGTTTCTTAACGTTGAGCTTTTACATATGATATGCATGATTGTTATGCTTCCTTAATGTTAGCTTTGAAACATTAAAAAATGTTGCAACATATTCTATTGGCTTACCTATAAAAAAAACAGATAAAAAAGCATATCCCTTAATGCAATTTTTTCTAATCTTTCCAGGACATGCGGAGACTCTGATCTTTGATATCTTGACATTTGAGTGGTCAGTGGCCATTGCATCACCTCCTTCTTCAATCACCGCCAATAAGGTGTGCAATGGTGATTTTTACCTTTGCCATAATTTTCATAGGTTTTGACGTTTTATTTTCCTTTAAAATACCATAGTTTTAGTAATGTTCTTCTTGTTTAACACATTTTTTAACTTATAAAACAAATACTCACTTTTATATGTAGTCTAAATAGATGGCATTTTCGAACGCTACATGATGTCAGTAAAACTAGCTTATGGAATGCATGAATAAAATTGACACTGACGCTGGGCAGGGACAGAGGTGGTTCCCTGCTTGTGCTTTGTCTGAAGGTTAGGATTCCCATCCCCGCCTTACATACATGGGGATATGTAAGGTAAACGCACAATAAGAACAGAGATACTGTAATAGCAAAACAAATATTACTAGGGTTGAGTGGGGATGAGAGTCCTAGGATGGGTACTCTGTCCCTCATGTAAGGGCTATGGTCGATCCCTGCAAGTTCCAATTATTAAAATTTTCCATTCTTATGACAGCATGAACATAATTCTTCGGTTGTTACTTTATGCATAGTTCTTATGTTGCATTCTCAGGGTTTCAGCCTAGAGCTTGTGCAGCACAAAGAAAAAGATTTTCTTGTTTCATTTGGTGGATGCAGAAAGGAGCCAACAAATCAGGTTTGTAGAAACTAATGTTTATAGTTTAGTTGATTTCTCATTAACATGCCTTATTCCCTCAAAAAATTTGTTGCAGGTCGAAGTACTGACCATGGAAAAGAATGAATCATCCATGAGTCGCCGATCTTTTCCCAGCAAAGTCCCTGGAACTTTGTTGCCTGAGAAACGCTCATCCACTGGCCTGGTTGGTCAACTAAATAATGGTTCTTCTCAGCGCTCAGTTAATTCAGTTACTAGACAAAATCTTGCATCTGCAATTGAACATCATGGTTCTGGAAGAAAATCTTTGTCAGAGTCCTTGCTTGTTGATCCAAATCCTGTTTCTGGTAATGTTTCACTTAGGAAACAATTCCATAATGACGAAGAATACAACACGACTGTTAGGGTGGTAAAGAGTTCTGAAGATGAAAGCTCTTTCTCACAGGTAAGTTGCGGAAGTTTTTCTTAACTAACTACCATCTGACTTATGGTACCATCTCTATCACTAGTTAAGAATTGAGTTATAAAGCGAAACTTATATGGTTTGAAGAAAGTTTTGAGTTCAGTTTTGCTTTGTGTTCCTTAGATGGCCCAAAGACTGTTGGGGGTTGCCATACAAATCTGTTTCATTGTGCCGAGTCATTTTTAGTTGTAATTTAACCTGCTTCAATGATGTACTGACTTAAATATTATATTCGTTTCAGCCAACAGAAAAGAAAAACAGTCAATCTGATTCAGGAGTCCAGACTAACGTACTTGGAAGTAGACTCTATTCGGAGGAGATGCTCTCTGGATATGAGTATGAAAATTCAAATCATCACAATCATGGAATCGGAAACCTTTCAGTTGATAACAATGATGCAATGTTCCTAGAAACTGATAGTAAACCAGGGGCCCTATCAGCTCCGTCAAGTATTTACCACTATTATGAATCAAAGATGGCTACAATAATAAGAAAGAATGGAATTTTAGAAGGGCAGTTGGCTGCTGCATTGACCAGCCGAGAAGCGGCTGAGAAAAATTTATCATCTGCCCTCAAGAGCAGACAGGAGATGGAGAGAAAATTAGCAGACACTGCAAAGGAGATGGAATTGCTCAAGGAAAAAGTTGCTGGTGTAGAGATAGCACAAGAGGAGGCTAACAACCTCTCAAATATTGTTCATTCTGACAATGTGAGGCTTGAGCACGATGTGGCTTTCCTCAAGGCAGTTTTGGATGATACTCAGAAGGTATTGTGAACATCACACTTTAATGTTCTCATTTAGTATCCAAGTTATCACTTATTACATTAACCAATTCAAATCAATTCTGGTGATTAAATATAAATGCAGGAGCTCCATTCAACTAGAGGAGTGCTTGCAGGAGAACGAGCAAGGGCATTCCAACTACAGGTATGGCTTTGAAAGGGGTGAAATTTCTGCTGAATGTTGCTTTACATTAAAATTCTTATAGCATCTTTTATGGCAGCTCTTCTTCAAAATAATTTATCTCGAAACTTTACAATGCATGTGCCATTTTACCAAAATCCATATATCATAGGTTTAGACGTTTAGTTCTTAATTTTGTTTTTCCCCTTTAATAACCTCATTTTACATATATCAGGAGTTGAATCCAATGCATGGAACTTATAAAACCTTTTTATCCTTCACTTTTTAAAATTAGACTTGTTTACTCCTCCCTGATTTGTTTTAAGCCACCGTCGCCATCCCTTCATGTTGCCATGCAGGTCGAAGTCTTTCATCTCAAACAAAGATTGCAATCTATGGAGAATCGAGCACCTACCCCAAGGAAACCTTTCTAGTCCGTAGAAAACAAAGGGTTGAGAGTTAGGGACGTCAATATCTAATGAAAGGCAAGCAGGGAACTGTGGAACAAATCACAACTGCACTCCAATGGCACAGGCCCCAACCCATAGCAGACGTCAAGCCGCCTCAATCTTTGCTTGATTACAAGCCCAGTCACACACCTCGAGAGCTTGTTGTGGTGAATCCTACTTGTTCTACCATGTACATAAGTGTATCAACCAGTCACCTTAAACATGTATGTTTCTTTTTTGGTCAAAAGCTTGAAACGAAAGCAGATATGCTACATTTTGTGAGCTTTTTCCACGTTCAGATGAGGAAAACGTTGATTCTGTGTCTAATGGCGACTGAGAAGCTAATTTCTGTGCACATTGTACCCTTTTTTGGCAGCGATACTTATTACCATTGGCTGCTAACCAATAAATCCTCACCCGTTAGCAATAACCATTTGATAGACGACACAATTTTATGTAAAGACGACATTGCACCGAGGCAGCCATATTAGCCAAAATTGGCAGGTACATTTAAATCAAAATATTGCAAGGGAGTGACAAGAATTCGTCAAGGTACAAATAAAAAAAGACTGCAAACTGAAAATATTTCTTGTAGGTTAAATTGGGTGATTCAATCACGTTAACTTTGTCTCCATCTTGATAATATGGAGAAAAAGAATACTAAAACTTACAAGAATTACATAAAAACTACATAAATAAAAAGGCAGAAGCAAAATGTCGATAACATGCGCTAATCATTCTTCATCTTGTACTTAAATTAGTTGTGAAGGGCTCCACTTTATACAAGTTGTAACATGAGATCACAAAGAAAATACACTATATGACACTAAATGATGTAACAAAATTTGACAAAATTTGTAAGGAAATGGAAATGACACAGGGTTGCCAACTTGCCACAATGAGGAGGATTTGCCTGCCATGAAGATTGTAACTCCGCAGCCACTGGTGAATACTCTTTCTTGCTCCCTATCTACGCAGCATGACCTTAGGCCATTCGTACCATATTAATACAAAAAATTCCGTTGGTTGCATGACGTGATACCAAGAAATATATCGGAAAAGAAAGCATTTCTTAGGGGTGTCAACTTGCTTGCAGAACGGCAACCCCCAACTGGCATTCTTTGCAACTACAGTCTCTTCACAAAAGCTTTACAAAATACCTTTAGTTAGCTTAATTCACAGAAGCTCAGTCTCTTCTTGGTCTCCATCAGCATCGTCAACCTCATTTTCTTCATCTTCTTCAGGTGCATCGGGATCCACCCCCTAGAGAAATAACAACTTTTAAAATTGACCTTGCTGAATTGCATCACCATTATTGAATATTTTGGAATTAAGAACATCATTAAAATAGAATACAATAATTGGATTCGTGGATTTAAAATGATGTATTTAGTTTAATTTGTTGCACCAAATGTTGAAAGTAAATTAATAAAACAGAGTTTTGATACTTTTGTAAATTGTAACAGATTGAAAAGAAAAAAAAATTGCACTCTTCTTCTATACAAAACAAGATCATTTATTTTTTTTAAAGAATTTTAGTTGAGTGATTTAAAGAGTGAATTTGAAATTAAATTATTTTCTTGAGTATTTGAATCCCTACACCACAAATACTGAAACTTGTGGATTTTTCAACCAAAAAAAAAAAGATTACTTCTAAAGTTTCATTAAACAATTTACACTACATTCAATCACCCATTTTAAGCAGTATAAACAGGACAAACCTTCATCTGTTTCTCTAAGCGCTCTAAACCTTTTTTTGCCGCTTCATTCTGTCGGTTTATCCTGTAATGCATGTCAGGAAATAAAATTTTGAGCACATTTTAGTCATTTTATGATCATACCAGGGCAGCATATTCCAACATCATTCAGGGTGTATTAAAGCACTCTATAGTGAATGACCATATTTTACAGCAGGCATATGATCAAAAGTCTGTTGTTTCAAGAAAACTAACTTATAATCCCATGTCATCCATACTTGGCTTTTAACTTCTTTAATCACCTTAAAATGCTATTTATGGAGCAACTGAATTTCCACAGCATACCCAAACACACCCCAGCAAAAGCTCCGTGAGAATGTAGATTTTAATTCCTAACACTAACAGCGAAAAAGTGATTCAGGACATATAAAATAATTGTTAACCTCAATGCATCTTCATAATGCGACAATGCCTCTTGGAGCATATTTGTTGCGGCAAATACTTGAGCTAGTTTAACATGCAGAGAGTCATCAGCCCAGTCCTTAAGATATCGTTCTAGCAGAGACACAGCATCCCCGTTGCGGCCTTCAATAACATGTAGCTCAGCCAGAGCTAATGCAGCTCCAAGGTAACCAGGTTCCAGCCTAAGGGCTGACTCATAGAACTTTTTTGCCTATTTCAAGATTAGTTGAATTCATAAGGAGGAAAACTTGATTTCTGAACTCGTGCTGAAATGATCTAATTACAGGCTTACCTTCTCCCTACCACTAGAGTTACTTGCATGTACATCCCCTACCAATTTTAGAGCCTTCGCAGATTGAGGCATAGCCTTCATAGCTTCCCTGGAAGCATATAGAGCCTCTTTGATTTTAGAGAGAGCTAAATAGGAATGAACCAAACCTGAAATCATAATTGAGTTACTGATCATTAGCTTCTGCAATTACTTCACATATTTCTCTCTTTACAAAATGCTTGGATGAAACAAAAATAAGTCAATGACAGACAATAGATGCATGTCATGCAAGTGAGTATTTTCCTTTACAAGTCCCACCTTGATATGAACGAATATCAGGTCTCAACTCTTGAGCTACCCTGAAGGCAACTACAGCAGCTTCTGCTCGCTTCATTGATAATAATAGGTTACCCTGAAAGGTTGAAATAATTTTTTTATATCATTTGAGAAAAGGGGAAGAAGAAAGATACTGATATATTTATAAACACAGATGCTCCAGGCTATCAAATATAAGATCATATCAATACCTTCATTATATAACCCGGTATGTGTCTCTCATCAATTCGTATACTCTGATGCAAATAAATAAGGAACTTATGAGATGAATAATTGAAAAAAACACCAAGCTTACACTATTTTAATTAACAGACCTTCTCAGCATAGGACAAAGAGCCTCTCTCATCTTTCCTTTCCCAAAGTACGGATAAGGCCACAAAAACTTCTGGCCTTGTAGAATCAGTTATCAGCAAATCATGCACTAATTTGTTTAGCTTTGAAAAATCAGACTTTGTTTTTAGAAGCATTGCATACTCATCCATATATGTTACAACATATGGATCCATAGATCGAGCCTGCAAACAACATAAACTTGAAAGTATGAGTTCATATTTACATGACATGTATTCATAGGGTGTATGTGCAACCGTGCTTGCGTGTGTGGGAGTGTGTTTGTGTGTTTGTGTGTGTGTGTGTGTGTGTGTGTGTGTGTGTGTGTGTGTGTGAGAGAGAGAGAGAGAGAGAGAGAGAGAGGTCTATGAACACTTGAATTACCATAATAACTTAAAAATGAATTACCTTTTCAAAATTCATTATAGCCTCATCATTTTTCCCAATAATAGCTTCAACCTTCACATGCAATTATATATACAAAAGCAGAAATTAAAATGCTACCTTGTTAGAAACAACATAGTATAATTATAATTTAAGATCTCATATATAAAAATTTAACCCAAGCAATTAGATTAAAAAGTACTCTTTGTAATCATTCAGTGAAATTTGTTGTATTCTTCATAGGGCCAAAAGTCAGTATTTTCAGAAATAATTAAAAAAATGATGTAACTACATTTCCGAAAGTAAGTTATGCCCACAGGTAATTTATATAAAGGATAAAACTATAATTATCAGGGTTGAGCATTTTGGTGGGTGGTAATAGTGCACACTCAATTTTGTTTTTTGTCAAATTATACCTAATTGAGAGTAGCTGCAAAGGATTGAGAACTTAAAAGAAGCAAACGCACAACCCAGAAACTCTCGTAAAAAAAAACCTAGAAATTCATGGTCCATATAAATGAGAGATCGTGTCAGAAGCCTATTCCTCCCATCAAGATAACTTCATTCAGAAATCAGTGCATGCATATATTTTCTAATTATCAAGCAAAACCAGTAGACAACAAAATACCATTCTTAGCATAGAAAAAAACCTAAATAGATCACATACAATCAGTTCTAACCTTTGCAACTTCAAGTAACAGGTGTAAATTATTAGGGAAACGTTGTAAAAGATCTGTAAAGAGTTCCAGACCACCTGCAAAACCAAAAATAAATAAGTATAAACTGTAAAAAGTTGTAGACATTAATCATCAGTTATTACTCAAACAAATAATGCAAGTAGAAGTTTCCCTAAATACACCATGAAACTACATCTAGGAATGGGAAAGGATATGAAAACTTTCTACTTCCATATAGGAACATTGTACAACATGAAATCAACAGTAATAATACCCAGTTTTATCCATGCAAAATCCCCAACATTGCAGAAGAAAATATTCCTTTTACCTTTGTAATCATTCGAAGCAATGCAACACTGGGCCTCAACATAGCGCTGCACAAAGAAAAACAAATGTAAAAACAATTTTGTTGGAGTAACAGGGTTTCCTCTTCCCCCCCTCTTCTTTCCAATATTTACACAATATGCACAATATGTGCTCAGTTGAGGAAGGAAAGAATTATGTGCAAGCTGAATTGCAAAACGCACATGCATGACAAAACACCAATACAGACTGACCAACAAAATTTTGTCTTGAATCAGTGCTATGATAACTATGCCTAAAGAAAGCTCCTTTCAGTATATGTCCATCCAAACAAACTTTAAAAATTTGTCAGGAAGAGTGGGGCAGTTCATGTGGATATGAATCCATCTAAACATGCTTAGCATAAAAGAGGAAAAATTGTCCAATGTGTTAGCTAATAATAAATGACCGCTGCTTCCTCATTTGTTACTTACATGTAGCCAGCGACTTGAGTCAAAGTGATCAAATGGAGCCCTCCCGCTTCTATTTGGAGTCTGAAATTGAAAGCCAAGAAACGGAATTGAAAAAAACATTGCCATTGGGCATTCTTAAAAGATTTCCTGTTTTATTATAAAAGTCAAATCATATTTTGTAATCAAAATCGAGTCTTGAGCTCCAACATTCAACTTATCCAAGTAACATTTAGAGGAGCTCTATCCAAGTAATCAGAGAACTATGGATTGATAAGTTATATGCCGCATATGAACACTGCAACTTTTTTTTTCTTTTTCTTTTTCTACAGATAGCATAAGTCAAATACAGCTTCACTATGACAAGCTTTACAGGACATCCAAGATATAAAGAACTTAACACGACACCAGACATGCTAAAATGATTTGATCAGCTAAATTTAAATGGCTTCATGCTTCAGCCAAAAACCTGAGGAATCAAGGAAATAATGTCTTTGGCAGCAACTCCTAGTTCTGCTAAGGCTACAATAGCCTCAATGACATAAGGGCAATGCCTGTCAAAAGCACCAAAAATGAAGCAGCGTGAATATAAAAGATAATATATTAATTCTATAGAGATTGCTAGCAAACCAAAAAAGCATTAACACAATTGTACACATAGATGAACAAGGATGCAACAGGAAAGCTAGAATTCACATGATAACAATAATCTCTGTGAGGGTATAGTCCAGCCATACTTAAGTGAGCAGGGGAAGGAAATCCAAGATTTTTACATTCAATAGTAATATCTTGGTCATTAACTTTTAAAAAGTAATTTTCAGTGATATCCTTCTTTAATTACATAGGACGCTCTCAGAAAAAGTCAAGCATATTAGAGGGGATTTAAAGGGTGTGCAAGCCATAGATATTGACCAAAACAGAACACCTATAAATCGTGCAATGGAGAGAGAGAGAGAGAGAGAGAGAGAGAGAGAGGTTAGGGTACAGTGAATTCTGAATCTTTAACCTCGACCATCACCCTGTAATTACTTCAATTGCAATATCCAATTCTTAATAATAATAATGCTCAGGAAGAATCTAATACTGCCTACTCCAGATAAACAAAGAACTCAGTGATTCTTGTGATTCAGAGTATTAGTGCAGCATAGAGATCACACGGAAAGCGTGTTCGCAAGCTAGTATTTCTAGAATTTTATGACAAGAACACATGAGCTTATAAAAGATACAAGTAAAAGAGAATCTCAAGATATCTACATTTCTTAAAATACAAACTGAGTTAAAAGATGATATGCACAATTTGATTGACATACCTTAGACATTCTTTGAAACAAGAAACAGCAGAACGGTTCTGTCTAGAGTACCGATAAAGCTTTCCCATCAACAGATTCATCTGCAAGTTTCTCACTTTGCTTGGAATGTTGTCCATCTGCAAAGTTTTAAAAGTGCATCAGACCCCAAAGTGAATGTGCTAAAAGTGCCATATGAAATATAATTATAGATATAGATAAACGACTGGTAGAACTTATCCTTGCAAAATCGGCTTACAAGGAAAGAGCCATGTGTTTATATATGACATATTCCAAAAGGTACCCCGGCAATGTGGGACTATGCTAACAGATTATATATTTAGGATAAATAAATAGAAAACAGATAAAACAAAAGACAAGGAAGCAATCCCTGATTAAAACCAACAAAATTTACATTGGAACTATCAAGATTCTCGTACTCAGACCTGAAGTTTACACAAATTATAGTAGGATTTGCCTTGCCCATAAACATTAGTGCATGTATGTCTGTACCTCAGAAAGGGCTGTTCCATTCTCACCAAGCGAAAAATGACAGGAAGCAATTTTGAACTTCACCTGTCATGTAAGAAGGGGACTTTGTATAAATAGCGCCAAACAGAAAAGAAACACCATTATCCTCTGAAAAAGCTCAACATAGAAAATAACTATTTGGCGAATGAAATCAGCCTACCTCATTCTCATTAATTCCTGAAATGTTAAAAAAATTTGGAGAAGAGGACCTGTTTGATGACAATGAACTTCTGGTAGATGTTGCATTTGTTTTGGAAATCATCTTGCAAAATTGCAATGCTTGCTTGTACGTATGCTGTCGGCGAACAAGAAAAATGAATTATATAATCTTTCAAAATTTATAATGTAACAGCATAATTAGATAAAGAAACAAATCCCAAGTTGGTTGCATACGGTTCTTAACATGAGCATAACTACCAAATGGACTTTTCCACCTAATGCTTTAGCTCACTTACTTTACAGTTAGTCATCAGTAGAATCAGTACTTGCAAAAAAGGACCACTTTTTTTTTTGTTCTATAAAGAGGGTCTTTTGCTTTGTGCAAGTTCACTAATTTGTATATTACAGAATAAAATTAGTGAAAAATGTGTGTGTTTATCTTACAATTGCTCTGCGATACTCCCTCTCGCGAAACAATGAATCTCCAAGAAGCACCTGTGCAGAAAAGAAAAAAAAGAGAGAGAGAAATTTAACAAGAGAGAGAGAGAGAGAAGGCCATCGATGGGAGTTGAAGATTCTGACCAAGCTTTCAGCTTTAAGGTGTGGGTTTACTTCGGCATTAGCAGCTGGTGAAGAAACAAGAAAACAACCCTACCCAATTTCCAAACACAAACAACATTTCAATCACCACGAAAATTTAAGAAAAAAAAAAAGAGAAGAAAATTTGAAATAGGAGGGGGGAGAAGAACGATTACGAGCATCTGAGCTGAGTTGTAGAGACCATGCTCCATTAGAGTAGCGATTTGATCCTTTGGGACGTCCATTTATGCGAGTGACTGAGTGAAAGCTTTGCTTCTGTCACTGAAATTTTTTGAACCGATTGGCGTCAGTGTTTGGAAGTTAACCCAAAACCCGCTCACCGTCTCCTCTGTCAGTTGGGTGTATAAATGAAGGGCGTGTTTGGTGATCGAAATAGATTTGCAATAATTCTTCATTTCTCCGAAATTTAAATCAATGTTTTGAGAAAACGGCAATAATAATTGTGCCGTTTCCTAGCAATTAGGCCAACACTTGGCAACTTGGCGTCAAATTACCCTAGGCCCCATTTGGTTCATAGAATGGATTTGAGGGGAAATCACTTCCCATGTAATTTTCCAACGGATGAGAAATGGAAGATTCTTTTTCCACATTTGGTAATGTTGGGAAAGTAATCGGGAGATATTACTTTATTTCCTTTCCCATGTTTGTTTTGAGTAGGAATAGAAAACAAAGTTTGTATAATTTTTCAATTATACCCATATTAAATCAAATAAAAAAATGCATTTAATGATATATTATAATTCTAAATTGTTAATGGGGACAAAATGGTCATGAAAAATGTGTATTTAATGTTGGCTCATTTTCCCAAACTTTCCCATGATAAGGGAAAACAAAACCCAAGTTGGGAGGGCTTTACTTTCCCTCTACTTTCCCATGAGCCAGGCAATGGCTTTCCATGCTTAGACTTACCAAATATGGAAAAACAATTGATTTCTCATCCCCAAGCATCCTTTCTCATGAACCAAATGAGGCCTACACTCAAACACGACTTTTTTTTTTTTTTTATACAAGCAATATTCTATTTTAATTTAATCTAAACTAAGGGAAGGTGGATTCAAACTCTGGTGCAGAGTTGGGAGTATATCCACTCTCGCTAACTTGGCCAACTTTACTAAACTCAAACACAACTTGTTAACTTATCTTGTTAATAATATATAAAAGTTAACCTCATCCGCACATCTAATATGTCATGTTTTGACTAATTAGCTTTTGGTCCGGTGATAGTTCAAATTCTACATTCTCATTAATCAAAAGTAAAACAAAAATGTTTATAATCTTATTGTGTTGTATTTCACTTGTTTTTCTCTTATTTTTGTCAACCAAATATGAAATAAAAAGGAAGAAGATGATATCAATTATAGCATAAATAAGTTTTGGGCATGTACACAAAAAATGTATTTAAAAACATAAATCACAAATAAAATGATTTTTTCTAAAAGGAAAGAAAAAAAACATGTCTTTTTTTGGTTGAAATACAAGTAATAATCTAATTTAGGAAAGGAGGATTCGAACCTAGGTGCAAGGAAACAAGTTCATTATATTGGCCAATTGATGTAAAACCCAAATCCACCTCTAAACAGCTTTAGGGGGGTGTATTCAATTATATAATTTGGTTATTTATCCATGTGGCATGATTAATCCATGTTATTATATAATTTTTATTTCATATGAAATCCTAGAGCAAATCTTTTGATTCTTTGGAGAATACAAAAAAGTCCTAAGTGAATCATAAGAGAATCATGTAATTACAATCTATTAAAATCATAAGTAAAATCTTGTAATTACAAATCTTGCTGAAATCCATTACATTAAAATCATATGATTACAATCTATTAAAATCCTAATTGAATACACCCCCTGGCCACATCAGATGGACTTTGACCCCAAATCCAGCTCAGATCCACATCTAATTCCTCGGCCCAAATGGTTGTAAAAACGCGCGTACTTCGGGCCTTGAATCTCTCTCTCTCTCTCTCTCTCTCTCTCTCTATGGAAGCGTCTCCAAGAAAACCATCGGAGAAAAGCAGGAGCCGCGAGAAGCTGGTGGGGAGGGTAATATGGCCGGCAATCCGAGGGCAAAATTGTCCAATATGCTTGGGAGCCCTGGAACCTCGCAGCGCAGTGGTGCTCACGTCGTGTAACCACGCCTACTGCGTCCGATGCATTCGAAAATGGAGCGGGTTGAGACGAAAATGCCCTCTCTGCAACGCCGACTTCGATTCTTGGTTCTCCCATATCAGCCTATCTTCTCGAAGCTTCCACAGAGAGATTTTGCCGCCTCTGGATAGCACTTCTAGTTCTAGAAGCTTCAGACTTCAACAAGAAGAGCATCCTTCAAGGTCTGATTTTCTAGTTGTTTAGTTTTTGGTCCTCCGCTTTTGTTGAAATTGCGATTTTGAGCTCAAATTTCGCTCTTTTATAAATAATTAGGCATGTGAGAAATAGTGAACGGAGGCGATCAAGGCCTTTGCCATGGCGGCGATCGTTTGGACGGCCAGGATCAGTCACTCCTGATGTGATTTCCGAAAGGAAGCTTCAATGGCGTGTCAGGTAACTTTTCACCCTGATTTTATTGTTGTTTGCTAATTTGGGCAGTTGGAATTTTTAGTTTTTAGTTTTTAAATTTTTTTTTTTAAAGCAGCGTATATGAAGGACGCTTGCAAGCTGTTCCTTCAGCTCCAAGAAGTCGTCTTCAAGTGGTTAGTGCATGCCATTACTCTCTCTTTCTCTGATTAATATCCCAGTTGACTGATTAGTGAAGAAATGGTGGATTGAATTGTATTTTGCGTTTGAAATTTCAGAGTGTACCAATAAATGACGGTGTTAAAGAGAGAATTTTGCAAAGAATAGAACCATGGATTCGTAGGGAGCTGCAGGCTCTTCTCGGAGACCGAGATCCATCTATTATTGTTCATGTGGCCACCTCACTCTTCATTGCAAGCCTTGAAAATGAGGGTCATGTCCCTTCTGGACAGTGTGATGTTCGAGATGACTTCCTTGCACGGTTGCGCCCTTTTCTGCTTGATCGAACTGATATGTTTTGGCACGAGCTAAGGTAGCTTAATGACCTCAGAATGCTTATTCGTTTAATGCATTTGTGTTTGATGCTTCTCCTACTTTAATTTACGGCTGTTTACTGTCGTCTTTCTCTGGTTCCTTCCATCATCTAATATTTGTCAGTTAAGCTGAATTTGTAATTTTATGTTGCTTTTGTTTACTTGTGAATAAAGTGAAGTTTACTCAGTTGCCTAAATGGAAAATGTATGTTGCCTTTATTCACTTTGTGGTTAGAAAAGTAGTTGCCCGTCATATGTGATTAAAAGAGAGGAAAGAACCGGGGTTACATGTGAACAGATTTTGATTAAAAGAGTAAGCAACCCTTAGGTGTGGAATCGTTGTAAATGTTTATCACCAATTAATCAGGTAAGATGGAACATGCCTTAGTAGCACTGTAGTCTATGCTTCAACTCAAATTTTATTCCTCTAAAAATAGTTGGCTCTGTAGAGGTGAAGAAAGCAAGTAATCTGTATTTTCCATTTGTTGCTTTGCTTGTAAATGTTTTCTAACTGGAAACTACTGCCCTGCAGATGTTTTGCCGAGAGTTCATTTAACATGGAAACCTATGATGCAGTGGTTGAGTATAAAAGGCTCCGTCGATTGTAGAGAAGAAACTTCAGACTAATTTGTGACTTGCCTATACGTAGGAAGATATGGTGGTCTCCTCAACGAGGAAGTTAGAGCGGCCAACTGCTTGATTAAGTCATGTGATGCATTTTCAGGGTCATAAGAGAAAGTAATGAGTAAAGCTTAACGAGGGCTTTAATTTTTAACGGCAGCAAAATTTGAAGTTGCCTTTATGCCAAAAGCCAGTGGAAGGATTCAAGAAGCAGGGCCTGATTTCTTATTAACTCACAATCTCATGTTAGCTGGAGTTGCTTGGTAGGTCATTATTGGTACAATGATTAGTGCTTCTGCTTGCCCTAGACCAACGAGAAGATTACTCAAGGAGGCATTTGAGTTACATTACTTGGTCCTCAAATGCGTTAGAAGATTAGCGAGATGCTGTTTCTGCATATGGGCAAGCATGAAATGGACTAGTTACAGAATTGGCATGTTTTGGGATATTCCACCCATTTCTTAGTTGTGAAAAAAGTCTGTCAATCACCACAGTTAAATTGTTGGAGAGAGAGAGAGAGAGAGAGTGAGCACTCCAATCAACAATCAGCTATATTATTATTTTACATTTCACATTGACTTACACAGTTCTACAAGGATAGCTACAATTCGATTCAATTCATCTCGTTAACACAATTAAAAAACCAAGAACCAAAAACCAAAAGAAAACAAAACCCTCTAAATTTGTTAGTAAAGGAACAAACTTTCAAGTCATCAAGTGTATTTACGATTCTTCTTCGGGTTCCTCCTCTTCTTGAAGAAGATTTTCTCTATTGTCATGCGCCCAGAAACCACGCACATCTATGAGCATGCTGGCTACAGTGCCACCTTGTTTGCAAGCTAGTAAATCAGCCAATGTTATCCGTAGTGGATCAGCTGGCTTAACCATGTCCCAGATTTCGTCCCTTACGTCCTCAATACACAATTCATAGTTCCCACCCTCGATCCATTTCTGATGTACATCCCTGTTTCATAAGTCCAGGAAATAAGATCTTTCAGCTGACACAACATGCTAAGGGATCGGTGCTAAAGCATATCTGGAATTGCATACTATTTAATGCATTGGATGAACTACTTGGGGACCAGGATGAACAATTTTAAAACATATCATATTTTTTGCTTCGCCCCTCTCCAAGGACAAATCTCTGATTTTGCCACTTGATTGAATGGCACTAAAGATCTTATAGGTTGTTAAGCATTCATGTCTCTGATAATCTGAGACTTGCAGATATTGCTAAGTACTGCAAGCAGGAAAATACTACAGAGATTTTCTGTAGGAAGATTGTATCAGGTAGCATCCCAACTTTTGGATGCTCCTCTTCTTTACTTCCATATTTGGCTCTGCTTGATTGCTCAGAACATGGTGAAAGCTATCCTCACATTTTGCAACGGCAGCCAAGCAAATCATAGAATAAAATCTAACAACATAAGTCCTATGAATGACAAAATAAAATTTTCTTTTCTTTTGGGTTTCTTTTAAGTGGCCCCACAAACAAGTTAAAAGCAGAAGACAAAACTTACCTGAAAAGAGAGTGTATATCAGCTGTTGTAAGGTACCCCCTCCCGTTAAGATCAAGACATCGAAACAAATATGTTAACCCTTCTGGAGTGTCTTTGTTTTCTAAGGCCAGAACAAAGTCCAGATAACTATCAAAGTCCATCTCCCTTGAACTTGCTCCCCCAACTTTTCCTCGTCGAACATGCTCATCAAACACTATTGAGGGCATATCAAATGCAGAGCATGAATAAACGGAACTAAAAAAAGTAAATACAAGATGCATTATAATTTATAACATTTAGACTGCTGTTGATTTATACATTATGCGATAGCTTTACGGTACCATGAGGAAATGTGTGACCTGAAGTAAGGTAAATCAGGTCGGGGCATCCTCAAATATAGATTCCATATTATTTCTTAGCATTTTTGGGTAAATTAATATGCACGTAGTACAAATAATGGATGTTTAAGTTTTTATGCATACCTCTTTCAATGATAATTTCAGTCAATGCCCCATCCGCATATTCTCGAAGCTCCTGCTTGCTCAATGTTCCATTGTTATCTTTATCAAGCAAAATGAAGATGTCTACAGAAAGCACAGGATGCAATCAGCTATAGGAATTAGAGTATATTTTTTTTAAGTTTTCAGTTATAACCATCACATTTCGGGCTCGAGAGTGCCAGGCATATATTGAGCATGGGACTTTAGCATTGGCAAACTCATGACTTGTAACGACTTGGATGAAGATATCTAGAACACAAATAACAACTTGGGGACTCAAGACCATGAAGAATAAATCAAAATAATATAATGCTTGTGTTACACTTAATAGCAACACAAATAGGTCACATACAGAAGCTAATCAATTAGACAACAGCAAACAAGGAACGAAAATGGAACCCAGAGACATGAAAACTACGCACCACATACGCGCTTGGCAGATGCCATAGAGAACCAGTTTTCAGCTTGCTCAGTGTCAGTGACTTCTTCCTCACTTTCCTATTATTGAATCAAAGTACAGAGCACATGGTTAGCAGAAGAGCAGAATTTATTGCAGTATATATACCTAATAAAGATGGTACAATTTGTAACGTAGAATGTTTTGACAGATTCTTTCACAACCTACCTGGTGCAGTTCCATTAGTTCCTGGAGACAATTACTTAATAACACCTTTTTTATGCACGCTTTTCCTGTATGCAAAAACAAGGTGTAAAATTTTCTTAACTAAAGGAATAATTATCAAATGCAGTATCACTGATTAAAGTCAAACCTCGTCTATGAGGGTCACAGAAGAAGAAGAACTTCTGCGCAGCTATGCGGCAATACATTTGAACAAAGCTTGCAGGCATGTCCCGTAATTGCGCCAGATTAGGTATAAGACCTCGTATATAGGCCTCCATTTCCTGAAGAAAAACAAGATCAATACAGTTATAGCCAAGGATGGAGAAAAATAACACATTTTTTCTCTGTTAAACATCATACTGAAAGATAACGTAGCTAAAGAAAACGGCTCAATATTCTAATATAACCCTTAGATGCTCAAACTTTGCAATAAGTTCATACTTGAGGTTGAAGGAAACCATCAGAATCCTCATCAAGCTCGCTCATGTCAATTCTAGCTTGGGTAAGTGAAACCTGGAAGGTAAAAAATAGTAAGTAGCATTCCGGACTTTTATAATTCAGACTGCAAGAAAAAGCCAGGTGAATTAATGATCAATTAGACCCACCGTTCTCATCACATAAAGGTAAAAGGGCAGAATGGCAATTCTTCCTTGTTCATCTTTCTCAAACTTCATGAAATTGGAAGGGCTGAAAAAGCGACGGCATTTGGGCCCTATCTGCTCTGTACATACAGAGGCAATGTGGCAAAAGTCTTCATAATTCATCTACAAAATGATAAATAAGGGGACTTATTAGAATCAGTCAGATACCTAACAACTCAATTAAGAAGTTATTATGATTCAAAGCCATAAACTGAAGCGCAGATGATAACATAATGGAAGTAGATGAGATACCATAATACTACAATGTTAAACTTCTTTAAAGATTTTGATAAAACATTAATAACCATTTGTTTGAAACCCATAAGAGATATTTACAACATATGAAAAAATCGAAAACAAGATTAAGATGGAAAACCAGACCTTTTCTGCACCAGTTGCATCATCAATCACACAATTTTCCCTTAAGCAAACCCACATAGCATCTAGATCATCAGCATTTAGCAAAAGATCAGATTGCTTCTGCAGAAACAAAGGGGTAAATGCCACCAATAAAGCATAATGTTAGATACTTAGCCAATGTAATAAAACAACAATAAGGACGAAAATCCAGATGATTACCTTTAAAAACCGATATTTTGCCAGCCTCTGGACCCTATGACTAATAGATCCATCTTCAGGTTTCTGAAAAAAGGGAAAAAGCTTTGAAAGTCATAAAGGACCTAGGAAAGAGCACATAACAAGAGTGAAACAAAAATGAAATAATTTTTTTTTTGAATTTTCTATGACATAAAAGTAATGCCTTCACACTCAAATTCCCAAGCATGAACAGAATCATTGAAATACAACAAAAATCCTACTACATGCCTTCTTATAGAAACTTGGTATTGTGCCAGCTTCAGCACTTTTTTGTTGCTTCTCTTTGAAAATATCAAGCAAGATTCTCTTTGTTTCAAGCTCTACACAGGAAAAATACAAAATACATAAACACTTAGTTAAATCGTAAGCAGAAAATAAGGTATCAAGATGGAAATGTGTGGATTACATATGTCTTGGCTTCATAAGTGCATGTCTCAGAAATTACAAAATCCGTTTCTAATCCGAGCTTGCACACACACACACACACACACACACACACACAGATGAACTCATAAAAGCATATTACAGCGGCCAAATATCTACTAAAAACTTGGGAAGGGACTCAAATGGTCAATGAACATGTGCCGCACACTTCACAATAAAAGACCAGAGAGAAAGAAAACCAACCTGAACTCTTGAAATTGGCTAGCACACAAATGAACCATTGTCTCAGTCTAGTGTATACCAAAATTCAACCATTAGCACAAATGAACAATTGTGATAGCTTGACATCAGCCCCCACACTCATAAAAATTGAAGCTTGAAGGCTGTTTTCATACTTATTTGTGTTGTTTTAATTATCTTATCTTACAAGTGTGATCACACTCGATTTATCAGTTCTAATCAAGGTTCCTAATTACTATGAAAACAGCTTAATAAAGCTTCATTATCTCTAGAACAAAGGAAAAATTGAGAACAGCTAAATGCTCCAAAAAACAAAACCCAAATGCGTAAGACATGGTTCTATATCTATATCTATACATACATTTATATACACACATATACACATACATACATGGAGCTCGGCATACCCAGAAAAACAATATTTGACAAAAAAGAAAGAACGAAAATTGGAATGAAAAGCATGGAAATGAGAGAGAGAGAAGTGTGAGGTAGAATACCCATGAGGGCTTCGGATCCGAGTCCGGTACCGGATCCGATGAAGCGGCGGAGGTTCCGGACCCACAACATGGACGAAGCAGGCGGGATCTTCCTCTGCGCGGCCTCATGGCCTCCTTCGCCATCACTGGACCCACTGTACATTGCTGAACTCGGGCCAACTCAGAGTTCGCGTACGATTAGACTCGCTGAACAAAACCCTAGCTAGGAGGAGCCAGGGGCATGTATAATTTACAGAGTGAAAAAGATCTTAGCTTGAACCCGGATCTACCGAGGAAAGTGGCAACAGCAGAGAAAAGCCTTTGTTTAATTTTTCTGTTTTTTTTTTTTTTTTTTTTTTGGGGTTAACTGATTTTGTTTAATATATAAATTTATTATGAAAACAAGTATTATCTATCTTTTAAATAGAATTTTAGTGTTCATTCCTAAATTTGTTTGAATATAAAAAAAAAAAAGATGGTGATGTCAAATTTTCATTTTAGTTACTAATATTTGGAGAGCAACTACCTAACCTACCTAAAGATCAAATTCATTTTCCCTTCCACAAACCCTATATAGTCATATCTTATAAATTCAAATGCGTAGCACTTTCAACATTTTTTTAGTACAAGCGATAGGGGAGTGGGATTGCTCACACACACAATTATTATGCCAAGAGGAATCGAACCTGAGACCTCTGATTTGCAAATTAAGGTCTTTTTTCATTGGACTAGACCCCGTTGGCCTCAACTTGTATTCTTTTGTTTGTAGCCAAAAAGAAAAAATAACTTTTATTCTTTTGTTTTTTAGTACAGTCCTTCAAATCTAGTGTTCAAATCAAATCTAACTTAACTCAATAATTTGTAAATTTATCCGCTAAATGATGATTCATGTGTCCATCAAGCTTCGAACTCTCTGTATATAACTTGTGAGATTTTGCATCAACAATAGAGATTCTGCTAGCCTTCTATTCTTCTTATGGGTGGGTTCATTTCCACTTATTTTTCAAAATAACAAAAAGTTTCCCATAAAATTGTTCCATGGACCATTGAATCCATGACCTTTATTGTTTAATGGAATGACCAGAGAGTTGTTCACGTACTTTTGTTTTATGGCATCAATTTATGGGTATTTTTTGGGTAGTATTTTCATGTTAGATGATGTGAGAGTTTTAATTTAAATTTTGCACAAAGCCTTCAAAATTTCATAGCCAACCCTCATAAACAATGAATCTTAGTTGAATTACTATAGAAAATCCGGCAAAATGCATTGAACACACATACTTTTGATATTCTTTATGTGTTTTTATCACAAATGGTCCATGACCTTGTTAAAAGTCCTCATTTTAGTCCTTAAACTCTCAAATCAATCAATGTGATCCTACATCTTTTGGTCTACAAATTAATTTGGTCTCTATTGTTGCATTCTGAAAAAACATTCGTTGAATTTTGTCTCATATCATCACGTGACCAACTTTAAAAGAGCACTTTCATCCAAATATAGCTCGTTTAAGTTATAAAACTCACATTTTTGCTCAAAAAGGTCATCTTTTCTCCATTTATTAGGGATTTACATTTGGGTTCCATCAAGGAGAACGAATAGCCTTGTTGAGCTAAATACGTGAGATTTACTTTTTGTTATGGGTAGATATGTTGTGCTTTGACGGAAAATACTGCTTCAAAGTTTATTACATGATGAATTTTAACGAAATGCAATGAGAGAGACAACTAATGTGTTGAGCAAAACATTAAGGATCAAATTGATTGATTTGAAAGTTGAAGGACTCAAATGAATTTTTTTGAAAAGTTCAGGAACCATTCGTGATAAAAACCATTTCTTTATTTATTTAGCTTTTTTTTTTTTTTTGGATAGACGATTGCTATGTATATCATGAAGTATGTATCCGACAATTTCTTTTGTGAAACGAAATGAGAAAGCCATTGGTTTTGTATTCTCTCCAAAAAGTCTACATTGAGACCCGCGGTTTATATTGTGATTGTCGACTCACAAACGTTTGTGGGTCCTATATTATTCCGAGGGACACACCTCAAGCATCAAACTTTTTTCAGACTAGAGATATATTCAAATCTTGATCAAGAAAAAAAAAAGAGAGAGGTTCAAATCAGAAACCAAAGATATAGGTTCAAATCACAAACTAAAGACATAGGTCCAAATCATACTAAAAAGTGATTGCTGCTTGTAATTTCACAAGGGAGAAAAAAGAAAAGTTCATTCGAGCAATGTAACAATTAATTCTTGCCTTCAGTTGACTTGAAAGTCCTAAATTTTTCGAAGACGTAAAAAACAAGCCTTTGAGACAAGGCTCCATCATGTATATTTTATTCTGAAATAATTTATTGAAATTTTCTTTTGATCAATGATACGAAGTAACGTAATATGACAGAGTGTCTTTAAACGAAAATTACTTAGAGAAAGTATATATTGATTTAAGAGAAAGAAAAAAGAGAAGACTTTTTATGTGCATTAGATTCCTTGCTCACCATGTGCTGCATCAGCAGTCAGTTTCAGTGGTCATGAATCAAGTGCAATAGACTGCATGGTTTTATTCCCTCTACAAATTAAAATGGTCCCCTACACACAGCATTTCTCGATTTTATTCCAAGCATGCATATGATCTGGCTGAATGGTACAATTGGGACGATTCATCCTTGACCCAATTAGCTTGCAGCACAGAGATTCAAAAACCATTTTAAACAAAGAGGGTAAGTGTAACCTTGCAAAAGGCTCACGTGAATAGTAATAGCCCTTGCCTCCCCTTGCCTTTTGCCATGGCAAATGGGTGGAGTTGCTCTTAGTGAGAAGCAAGTATAAGCATGAAGTTAATTGGTTTTTTAACCAGGGTTTTGCAGAAAGAAATATCAAATATCCCCACTTGTCTCTCAGAGTCTGAGACAATATCAGATCCAAAACCACAGCCAATTTGAGATTTGAGAAAATCCAGCCTTCCCTACAAGGCCTTAGTCTGTGTGATATGGACATTGTATATAGACCTGCACAACATGACAACCCTCTTTCCAAACCCTCTTCTCCTTTTCCAACCAAACCAACAACACAACAAATTTCAGGAAAACAAACAAAATGAATTAAATAACAGGAGAGAGACTTACAGCTCAATAGGCATCCCCACCAATATTTTGTACAGCTCAACCAAATGCTGGAAATATAAATATATACAGTAGCAGGCAAAGGGAAATAAAATTTCCACGTGCCCGTTTTGCCAAAACAGAAAATATATTCATTCTTAGAACAATAAAACCAAGGGCATGTAGCCATGGAAACTGAGCACCCTGCTGAAACTTGCTGTGCTATTATGTGTTGTTGGATCAGCTGTCAATGACCCCATGTGAGGAAGAGACCCCTTATTTGTACAAAAATAGAAATTGCCTCCCTCTCTTTCCAGATCAGATAACAGAAAAGAGGCAAAAAGAAAGATGGAGTGAATTCAGGGAAAAGGGTTGATAGAGTGAGGGATAACTACCTTTTCTTTTGATCCCCTCCTCAATAATTATGTCTTCCAGTGCCCAACCAATAAAAGTCACTCGCACACCTGTCCGCATCTACATAGTAAAAACTATAGTATTTTACAGTTGGTAACAACAACAACAACAACAACAACAAGCCAATAAAGACATTGAATTTTTTATTTTTTTATTTTTTATTTTTGAAGGATTTCTTTTTTTGAAATTTTTAAGTGGAGAGAAACCACAAAAAGATGCTCAATGATCTCTTTGTACATCCACTGATATCTGCATAAAGTGTGCTTAGGTTGTCACCTCTTTCACTTGACAAAAGTGTCTGCTGTGCATAATATAATATTATTATTATTTTTGTTTATTTTCTGATCTGCCTAAGATAACAATTACGATTTTGAAATTACAGTGTCTGAACATGAAGGTTTCTGTTGTAATCAGAACTGCCAAATATAAACCAACATGGAGTGTAACAACAGTAAGAGAAAAGAGTAATAATTTCTGCTTTATGTTTTTCCCACTTGCTTCAAAAATCACCCCTTTACCTCATCAAATTAAACAGAGAAAGGGGGTGGGGATGGGGAGGTTTTGAAAGGACAAGGTGTTCTTCAGTGATGGGGCTTCTCCAATGTCATTTTTGATGAGATGCTGAATACTTAACAGCAGCAAAGTGGGGTACAGTGAAAAGCAAATGAGTTGTCTTTCTGATCTTTTGTTTAGATTTTAGCAGCATTAATGCTTACAGAAGTTCTCGTTTCCTAAGTAGATACTTGAGATCAGCCAGTCAACATTTCTGAGCACTTGTCGGCACCAAAACCCCACTAGAAAGTGCTCAAATGCCAGTTCAAAACAAGGGGCAATATATCTCAACCAAGAGTACCGCTTGATCTTCAATTTCCATTTACTGGTGGCAAAGGCTACTATTCTTGGAGCCTCTTAAGTTGTGTTGCCACAGATATGAATAGTTCATTCCAACTTTGCTAAAATGCTTCTTCAACTGACCAGTCTCTTGGTTCTCATGCATCACAGGTTCAATGTTTAAGTTTGTTGCTGGAGAAGCAAAGGCTGTAACCACATGTCAAAGCCATCTGCTGCCATAGTTGGAGGTGCTGCTGGGGCACTTGCCTTGGTGGCAATAGTCATCGGAGTCGTGTGGTTCTACAAGACACATTGCAAGAATCTTTCAAACAAGAATTCAGAGACAGGTTCCTCAGATCCATCTGCAATAGGTAAAGATCAGTTCTTTTTCATGCTGATGAACTTGGAGAGTTTTAATTACATGAGCTGCTATTTAATGCCACATTGGCTAAATGCCTGTAGTGTTGTTAATCACTCACCCACCTTCCTCCCCAACATTGTCAGTGGAATGGAGTAGGGGTGGACCCAGTTCCGGGGTACGGCAGGGAGCAAGGCTCTTCACATTGGAGGAGCTAGACCAAGCTACCAAGCATTTTGATGAAAGCAGCCTCCTGGGATATGGAAGCTTTGGCCTGGTTTATAAAGGGTTGCTCCGTGATGGGACGGTTGTGGCTATCAAAAGGCGACCTGGTGCTCCTAGACAAGAATTTGTCTCAGAGGTATAGCTAAGTGGGACACATAGCTCCTAGTTAACTGATTGAAAAAACAAAAATGTTCAGCATTTGTATGCATAACATATTGTAGCTCTTTGCTATGCCTAAAATGAAGATGGGGTTAAGGATCATAACCAAAGAACTTTTTATGAGATTAATCTTATAAAAATTCTTGAGGAAGTAACAAATTATGTGGCAACAGGTAACGTATTTGTCGGAGATTCATCATCGAAATTTAGTTACAATACTGGGTTACTGCCAGGAAAGTGGATTTCAAGTATTGGTATTTGAATATATACCAAACGGCAGCGTGTGCAATCACCTATATGGTAATGGTATACCTCCTTTTACTGGCAGTATATAATACTGGTTTTATATGCATGTTACATATGCTATTCATTTGGTGGCAGATACTAGACTAGAGTCATCAACTAAACTTGAGTTTAAGCAAAGGCTATCCATAGCTGTAGGGGCTGCAAAAGGTAGACCCAATCCAATAGAAACTTGATAAGAAGTGAGAAATTAAGGATCATATTGAAGATTAAATTTGTGTCTCTAACTTTGCAGGGTTGTGCCACTTGCATGGCCTAAAACCTCCCTTGGTACACAAAAACTTCAAAACAGCCAATGTCTTGGTTGATGAGGACTTCATTGCCCAGGTTGCAGATGCAGGGATTGCAAAACTACTTGAAAAGATTGAAGAAGCAGGTCCTTCTCGCACGTCTAGTGTCAATATTTTCCAAGATCCAGAGTAATTCAATGTCTTCTGCATGAACTCTGTTTTAAATGTGTTATGGTAAAACATAAGATTTCATCATATTCAGCTAATAATACATGAATGTATACCAATGAATTATAGGGTTGGAGCATCTGGGGTTGCGTCTGAAATGAGTGATGTGTACAGCTTTGGGGTTTTTCTTTTGGAGCTTCTAACTGGACAGGAGGCTTTGGACATTGGCTCCTTGGGATCAAATGAAAGCTTGTTTCAATGGGTATGACCAAAATATTCTTTTCTCCTTCAATGCCTTGCTAAAAGATGCATTGTGGATATTAATTACTAGGTAGTTTAAGGAGAACTTTAAGTAAAAGTCATCAATAAAATGAAAGTATTTGTGCCCCATTTACCGACTACATTACTGATCACATCTCTTGTACGAGTAGGGGCTAACACAAGACTCACCGGTGTGATCGAATCTCCCTTTGGTCATATAATTTTGCGCTAGTTAGGGGCTATCAATTCTTCGTCTTCTCTATCGATTTTTCTGACTGTGTGAAGGTGGAACCACGGCTGAGTTCAAATACTCTGGTGGACAGGCGGCTAGTAGGAAGCTTCACTGGAGAGGGAATGAAGGACTTGATCAGGCTGACACTGCAATGCATGAGTTTTCCAGGAAGAAGAAGGCCCAAGATGGAGATGGTTGTGGTTGAGCTTGAGAGAATTAAAGAGAAAGAAATGGCAATGACAACAGTGATGGGGGAGGGTACTGATACATTCGCTCTCGGGAGTGTACTATTCACTTGAACATGAGCTTGGGCAAAGCTCAAGCTCTAACCACACCAACAAAAACATCATCTTATAGCTTGGCTAGAACGATTTGTAATGCAAGACCTAAACTGCTGTAAATTTGAGTTTCCATTTTACATTCAAAATAAATGCATGGAGCTTCAGGATTCAATTCAAACCAGTTATCTAACAGTTGGATAAATGTAGCAAACCAAATGTAAAACCTCCAAATACTTGATTCAAACAATCATCTCAATCAATCCATATACATATTCACAATTTGTAAGTACCAAAAAAAAAAAAAGAACATAAAACTGGAACTACACAAAGCCGGTTTATAAGTGAGAGTTAATATACAGGGACGGAGCTAAAAGCAGGCCAGCCATTTTACAATCCCCTCTAACACTTAGGGAAAAAAATATTATAAGTAAATTTCACAACTAAACTAATGTTGGCCGCTCCGCCCCATTTAAGATGATAAAGTCATTTATAGTTAAGTTTTAAATTTTGGCACCCGCAATCTAAAAATCGTAACTCCGCCATATCTCGTACTAGGTCTAGGTTTACCAGAGCTGTTTATGTCCCATCCCATGTTTTATTAATCCACTTTCTCCACATTACATCAAAGTCATGAGTTTCAAGTCTCAAGTTTAAACATCAGAAATAGAACCTTAAAATATGCACTTGCCAATCTGTTTACCGACCAGAATATACCAGCAAAATAAAGGTGATGCATACCAGCTGCTACTTAGTACTATGGACATGCCTATCTGGTGGTCTCTTGTTCATGGCAGGAAGACCACAAGAATGGCTTTGTAATTTGTAGGGGCCATTCCACCCAATTTTACAAAACCCGCTTCTCACATTTTAGTGTTGAGTTGAAATGACACCACATATGATCTTTGATTGGTGACCCCCATTTGGTACCCTTTCAAAACATTGTCTCATAACCTTTTGGATCATTCAAATTTCACATCAACCCACTGAAATGACTACTTATCCGGAATAGTACTGGAATGATTCCAATTCTTGTTTTTCTTGTGTTTACTAACACATGGGTATTAGAACAATTTCAATTTCCGACTTGTTTTTCCGAAACTAAACATTTTTCACTCGGTTAAAAATTATGCGGTAACCACATTAAAATTAGTAATAAACTAAGGGAATAGTTAATCTGATTCTAATTCCTTAATTCACTAAACTTCCCAATTCATAATTTCCTCCATTCATGTGGTAAGTAAATATGCCATAAATAGTTGGACACATATATGATCGATCAAATTATTAGTGATTGTCCTATGACACACTCTCATATGAAGCCAAACATAACACAACGGATTCCTAGCTGCTATCTGACCCACAAAAGTCATTGCCCCCTCTATAATTTGGGGAAGGGGTCCACAAAGATTTTAGGTTGCCCTACTAAAATTTGCTGTCTTTTTATCATTTCAACCAGAGAGTAACTTAGTGTCCACGAAACCGGGATTAGGCAAACAAAATAGGGTGTTTAAGATTCGATCTAATTTAATTAACAATAACATCATACACAATGTACACATTCACACATTTTGTGTATATTTGTCCATATTATTAAGGATAACATTTTGCGCGCTACTTTAACTCAGTGTCTACCTTCATCATCATTCTTAATACTTGACATATGTTCATAAGTATAACCATAGTTAACTCTTTATTTTTTATTTTTCTGATAACATTATTATGAAAGAGAAATAATACTTTAATAACATATTTCCGGATTTACCTTTCTTCACTTGTAACCCAGCTGCTCTCTCCTTGAGACGTTATTTTACTCAACTCCAATCTAACAGTGTTAAACTCTAATTCAAAAATAAAAATAAAAACTAAAAACTAAACGAAAAACCATAATCTTCAAACCTTATGTGACTGAAATATGTGGGTAACATAAAAACTAAAGCTTAGTTGCATATCTAATGAAACCAAATCACCATCCGTGAAACAACCTGAAATCATGTCGGAGGATTTACAATTAAATTGAATCAGAGCATCAAGTGAGATGATGGAGAGATCTGAACCCATGTTTCCATGTCGAGCCAAAGAAGAATCAAGGTCATCTACAAAGCCACTCATTGGCATATCATGACCTGCTGATGCAATTTTTGACTTCCGGAAAGGGAAAGCGAGATTGTTTTGTTGCTAACCCTGCTTGGCTGTTCAAGGAGATCAAGACATGATGAGTTTTTATAAAAGATAGCCAAAATTTACTCTCACTTTCTAAAAAAACTCACATAAATAGACTCAAATGCCCTCAAGACTAAAACCCATATAAACTTAAAAAGCAAAAGGTTCATCTCTTTTGGTTGTTTTGTGTTTGCAATCTTAGTTGGGATGCCTATGCCAGAGTTTCTTTGATCATGCGTGATCGTTAGTGAAGGCGCATCAGATTGTCTTAATTTTAATGTTAGATTGCTCAGTTATTGTAATGGCTCTTTGTGGCTAGTGGCTTTTTTGTCTGAATTATAAATACAATCCCAAATTTCTCAAACAAAAAAAAAAAAAAAGACAACCAAAAGACTCTCTAGGTCTCACAAAATAAAATTAAAAAAGATGAAACAATGTAAACACATACGTATATATATTTTTTTCACAAATGAACATTTTCAATAAGAGTTTTATTGATGACAGTACAAAAAGGTTTCCTTTAATTAACAGGGTAAATGTATCTAAATTTTTAGAACATACGTGAAACAATACAATATACTTGATAAACTTGAATGAGAGCTTTATATTCCCTAGACTATTGAAGCGAACTGACCATTTACGATCTACTAAGTACTGCAACTCAAATACAAATATGTCAATTGGTATTATGATCATGTGTGTATGTATATACTTGTAATTACATCAAGATTTCATATAATGCATATAATGAAAATCATATTAGTATGGGGTAAGATAAGTGTAGAAAACATATTATAAAACTTCACTACCATGCTAATTTGACTATGTTATTAACAACTTGATTTGCACTTACTAGGGCCATATGCAATCAGATTTTGACCAAAACTAAAAAGAAAAACATGATTAATCAAGTGTAATGGATCATCATTCAGACAATGTAATAGGTAAATCTATTATCGTTGTTTTTTTGGTAGATAGGAGGGCTAAAGCCCACTATTATAGTTGTTTATTTTCTTATGAAGTCAATTTCAGATGTCCATTTATCCCCATATTTTCTGCCAATATGCCCATTATTATTATTTTAAAATAAGACTTATATTAAAATCGGGCAAAAAAAAAAAGAAAAAAGAATACCTTGGAGCTCAAACATCTTTGCACTCACAGGTAGTTTGACTAGGGCTCCAATACTTCTTCAAACCTGCGTTTAAAGACTCTCAAATTTTTATTTAACATAGTTTTTTTTAATAAGATCTAACAGTGGTTTGATTTTTAGGTTTATTTAGGTTTTAGTTTAAGAGCATTTGAGTCTATTTAGGTGAATTTTTTATTTTTTATTTATAAAAACTTGATCAAGAGGGAATAATGAGATCATTAGCTGATCTCGAGGCCTGAGCAAACCAATTAAAACCGAAAGTGCTTTAAAAAGTAAATAAATAAATTTAAATAAAAATCAACTAGATAATGGATTAATTTCTACAAGGCTCATAATTCACGGGTAAAACGATTGAAAATCCTATATGAAATTATATCCCTATTTCATCAAACAATTTTAACAACAAATTTCTAAACTAAGGTTTTTATAGTGATTATCGTTCCCTACTTTAAAGACTTTTAGCTTGGAAATTTTCTCTTAGAACCACCATCACATGCACACGCATCATATGTGTGATACATCTGGTTTACAATAAAAGTTATAATAAAATGAGAAAAATTGCGAGCGAGGGAAAAAATAGAGTTGGATTACTATATAATATATCACTCTTATTTTTCAAATTTATTTTTAGGCTTATGCAGTATAAAATTGACATAATTGAAATTATATATGCTTTAATTGATTTAAAAAAATGACTATATTATATTATACAATATAGTAAAAGGTACAAAAATAATTTAAGTTTTTTTTTGGGTGAAAATGAAATTTAGTATATGAAAGCACCTAACTTTTTTTTTTTTTCCGAATACAAACTATAGTCTAAACTACAAGGGAATGAGGCACCCACTCTCCATGAGGGTTCGAACCTGAGACATTTTCCACTAGGTTAGACTACGTTTGCGAAAGGACCTAAATGTTACCAAGAAGGGGAAAAATTCAAAAAAAAACCCATCAAAAAAGGAAAAACAAACCCAAGGCGGAAACGCTGCGTTTTGGAGCGTAATCTAGATGGGGATAAGCGGCATAACGACAAACTCCGTTAGCAGTTTACCAGCTCAAGAAAACTTGGAGTTTCATTTTGCCGCGCCTGGAAATGGCGACCATATCCATAAGTTTCTGTCCGTACGCCATGGCTCGGCCCAGGGTCCCACAAACTCGCAAACCTCCGGTGAAGAAGCAGACAGTACGGAGCCCTAACCCTAACCCTAGCCATAGGCTGAAGGCTCGAACTGGCGCCAAACAGTTGTCATCCATCGGAGTCGAAGCCACTACCTACACTCGCTTGCCTCCCAGAGAGGACTTCTCCCTCCCTTCTTTGGATTCATCGTCGTTTGAGTTCTCATCCGAAGTCAAGCTCTCCGAATCAAATGTCGCGCTTAAAGTTGAGAAGGAGATTGATAATTTAAGCAGTGAAGAGGAGGAAGAAGAAGATGAAGAAAAGGGCTTAGATGGTAATTTGGGGGTGAATTATGGTCAATTTGAGGTCTTTCAGGGGACTTATGATTCTGAACTGGACGAGGAAGATGATGATAGCGATATTGAGGGGTTTAGTGATGAGAAATTGGAAAGTGTTTATCAAAACGACGACGGTGAATTGCAAGGGTTTAAGGAGGGCGAAACTGTGAATTTATCCGATAATGAGGGCAAATTGGAGGAAGGGGAAGTGAAGGAGAAGGGAGTACCAGCAGTAATGCGGTGTTTCGACCGCGCAAAAATCTTCGCGAAGGCAGGGGACGGAGGGAACGGCGTCGTCGCAATGCGGCGTGAAAAGTTCGTGCCTTTGGGCGGTCCTTCAGGCGGTGACGGTGGGCGAGGAGGTAATGTGTACATGGAAGTAGAGGGTTCGATGAATTCACTTCTGCCATTTCGAAACAGCGTTCATTTTCGGGCAGGGAGAGGTGATCATGGAAGAGGGCAGTCCCAGAATGGGGCTAAGGGAGAGGACGTCGTGATTAAAGTAGCTCCTGGGACTGTTGTTCGAGAGGCTGGGAAGGAGGGGGTGCTTCTGGAGTTATTGCACCCCGGGCAGCGTGCACTGTTGTTGCCGGGAGGAAGAGGCGGGAGAGGGAACGCTTCGTTTAAGTCGGGGACGAATAAGGTGCCAAGGATTGCTGAGAATGGTGCAGAGGGTCCTGAAATGTGAGCTCAGCTCTTTTGGTTCTCTAATCAACCGAATTGCATTGCTTTAAGTTTGTGCTTCTTGTTGTTATCATTAATGTTGTTTGGCTCTTACATTGTGATTTTTGATAGTTGGAATTTTCTGTTAGCATGTAGTCATTCAAATGTAGAACAATGGTGAAAAACTTGTGAATTATTTGAGACGTTATTCTGGCAGTAAATGTTGATATGCACCAAGCATTTAAAAGAACTGATAGTGTGACCCAAATATTGGTGTAAGTAGAAGTTAGGTGCATTTCCAGGATATCTCTACTCATGTTAGTGTAAAGGAGGTTCTCTTGTAGACATGTAGTGTTTCTCTTTGTTCTACTTGCAGGCTTCGAGTTTTAAAAATAGGCAATCATTAGCTGGTATGAAACAGTTGGGGTTAGCTTAGTTAATTGGTAGAGGTTGTCTGATATCTTACAATATTGGCCTCTCCTTGCTCCCAGCCATGTCAAAATTAGAGATACTTGCTATCTTTGTGTTATCACTTTCACTGCTTGAACAGTATGAATGAAATGATGGTATTCTTCATCAGGTGGTTGGAGCTGGAGCTAAAGTTAGTTGCAGATATTGGAATAGTGGGCGCCCCAAATGCAGGGAAAAGCACACTTTTGAGTGTGATAAGTGCTGCTCAGCCAACAATAGCAAATTATCCCTTCACAACTTTACTTCCTAATCTGGGTGTGGTTTCTTTTGACTATGATTCTACAATGGTAGTAGCAGATCTGCCAGGTTTACTTGAAGGAGCACACCGGGGTTTTGGTTTGGGACATGAGTTTCTACGGCACACTGAGAGGTGTTCTGCCCTGGTATAAGCTGTGACCATCATCTCCCAAGTTATTGAAAACTTAGTTACAAATACTTTTTTATGCTCAGGGATGAAAACAAGTTGATTATTTTTATCATCTTACTGTCTTTACCTTATCTTAATGTCTGAGCCCGTGGAAACACAATAAGTATTGTCTTTCAACTAACATATATAGTGTTTTTTCTTGTCATTTTTGTCAATTTCTTGTATTATATATTGGGTCCTTCCTTCCTATTTTACAATACATACAAAATTCAGTGGACTAAATTTTGGAATTTTAGTTCTACTTCTCTCTCTGGCTAGGGAAAACAAAAGAACTCCATATTTATTCTCTAATTACTATTTTAAATTTTGTTATTTAAGTTTTATTTAATTCCTTATCATCACCATCATTATTATTTGCCTTGTATTAACAATGTTGAATATTGATATGAACTTCATCTTTCTGGAAATCTCAGATACATGTTGTTGATGGCTCATCACAACAGCCAGAATTCGAATTTGATGCAGTCCGTCTAGAGTTGGAACTGTTTAGTCCTGAAATTGCTGAAAAGCCTTATGTTGTTGCTTTCAATAAAATGGACCTTCCAGATGCATATGAAAACTGGCCATCATTCAAAAAAAGTTTAGAAGCTCGTGGGATTGAAGTTTTTTGCATGAGTGCAGTGAAAAGAGAGGGAACTCATGAAGTGTCCTCCGCTGCTTACCAGCTTCTACGAGAAAATAAAGTGGCCGAGGACAAGTTAACAGGTCAAAGTTTTTTTTTATAAAATTTCTTATTTTAAATAAATTATTTCTACATTCCCCTGAGAATTTCTGACAATTTTTAGACATACATATATTCTTTTTCGGGTTTTGTTCTATAGGATAGATAAGTTTTAACTCCATATGTTATTTTGTCACCATGTTGACAAGTCTCCTTTGAAGTACAGAAGATCCGGTCAATTTAAATCATGTAGCTGAGATGGTGCGGAAGCAGCAAACTGCGTCTATTAATGAGTTTGAGATCACTCATGACAGCACTACCAATACTTGGCATGTTGTGGGATCTGGTTTGCAACGGTTTGTTCAGATGACAAATTGGCGGTAGGTTGACAAATCTTTATCGTCGCCTCCATGATTTTCCATCTTATGCTTTCTTGAATTTTTAAGTCTGACCTGTTATGATATCACATTTGTATCATTAAGAAAAGCTTTAGTTTCTAAATGCACATTGACGGTATGCAATGAAGATGCATTATTATGCATATAATTCTTATGATTCTAGTAACTGATAAAAGTCTTTTCATTTTGTTGCCTCACTCTTCGTGAAAGAATAGAGTAGGGTAAGGGGATTGCTCAGTGGTGTGAGGCGGACAATCTCACTAGTAAATAGAGTGAAGCAATATCCACCTCTTCTTTTGATGTAGTTTGGTAGAAAATATCTAATGAATACGGATTGATGAATTGATGCAGACCAATTTAGCCACTCTATCACTGAGAGTTTTTTTTTTTTTTTTTTTCCCTCTCAATTTTGGGGTTTACTTTTCTGGTTGGGACATTCCCTGTTTTTAGTTGTTTTCTGTGCGTAATTCAATTCATGATGTAAAATTATTGTCTCTATCGGTCTCTTCAATTGCTTTGTGTTGATATAGTACTCCAAGTAAAGGATTTTCCTGAACCTGAATAGCTTATTAATGGTTTCAATACATTTTTGTTTTTCATATTTTTTTTCTTAAAAAAAAAAACATGTGCATTGCCTTTAACACGGCTCTAAATTGCACCCTTGTTTTATTATCATTGGGACCCACACACATTGTATCATCAAATTACTGCTATAATCTGCAGTCAGTCGCATCTTACATCATTGAATGTTCTCCAAATTGATCGCAATGCCAATGCCTCATTGTATCTGTTTTGGAATAACTGACATCTTTCTTTCTGTTGGTCCAATACTAATGACCAAATTATAATGAATGTGTTCGAACAGATATGTGGATTCTGGGAGAAGGTTCCAACATGTTCTGGAGGCTTGTGGTGTGAACAAGTCTCTTATAAAACTTGGTGTCAAGGAAGGTGACACAGTGATTGTTGGAGATGTATGTTTTTCTCTGTTATTACTTTCTTTGTGTTACATTTTGAATCCTATGCACATGAACTCACAGCATCTTTTCTTTCCTTTTCTTCTAATATAATTAACGTCCGACAACTATTCTCCTTTGCTTCCTCCAGATGGAAATGATATGGCATGATGCTGCAGATACTTCTGGTTTTTCAAATTTTAGGAAAGGATCCACAGAAACAACCAAGTGGCCTCAGTGGAAGTGACGACGGTTATGTGTTATTTAACTGCTAACATATGAAAGAGAAAGGTATTGTATTGATTAACGTTCAAGGTCTAGGCATTTTCATTCATATTAGCATAGCAGGGGAAGATTTATATACATGGACATATATTAGCATTCAGAGTCTCCTCCAGCCTTATTGTGTCAATGGCTTCTCATGCGATGAACAATTTGGTGGGAGGGATGGGAGCAGGATTGAACAAACTAATTTCAAATCGAAAGAATTATGAAAATAAATTAAGGGAAAAGAATCACTCATAAATTTGAAATTTAAACAATTAATGATCAAATGGTCAAATTTGCATAAAATTGTGTTCGTGTGTTGAAAATATTGCTTAGTTATGATTTTGTGGTACATGTTTCAGGGCAACCGTATGTGTTTTATTTTTTACAAACAATATTCTAAATTACACTAATTTACACATTAATTTACCTATATTTATATGTTGTAAATTAAGTTACCAAAATTTACAAGTTCAATACTGTACCTAGAGGTAAAAATATACAGGTAAATTAGTTTCTAACAAAAACATAGGGACCAAGAATTTGAGGGAGCAAGAACACGTCTTGCCTTTTGAACAAGTTAATTTCAAATCATAACAATTATAAAATTTGACAATTTGATATAAACGAAGGGAAAACACTGGCCTATCAATTTGAAATTCAAAACAAATAATGATCAACTACTCAAATTTGCAATAAACTCTACCAATAGCAACGAGCATATCCTAAAATGTATGTCATAAAAAATAAAACTGGAAAAGGATACACAGTCGTCCGAGGTTTCACTCCAGCACCAACCCTTGACCTAGATTTTCTGCAAAAGTGAATAGCACACTTGTAAACCCAATAACCCTCTCAGCCTTTCCACCTCTTGGTGGTTGCCCCTCATTATAACTTGTGGTAGATAAAGACACCTACCCTACCCCCCAAGCTTTAATCCCTTTGTGTGTTTCTAGTTAATTGAAAGGTTTTAGAGAGAGAGAGAGAGAGAGAGAGAGAGAGAGAGAGAGAGGGTTAACCTCTAATATAAAGGAAGGTTTCCTGTTCATTATATTTCTCATGTTTTGTTTACTGTTCCTCTTCCTCTAGGTTTCCTAGCTAGCTAGCTAGCTAAGCCACTCTATCTCGATCCTTTGGGGGGGCTATAATCTTCCATTTCCATACCTTTTCATCACTTGGGGAAGCCTATTCATCGTGTGGGCAGCTTATTGGTTGGTGCTATTGCGTGCCATACTTCCATATCCCATTTGGCTTCCGATGTGTCTAGCCTATAATCTCATTTTGTTCATCCAAGTGGGTAATAGGCTACGGTTGGTACGCATATGAAACCAACTCAGGGGGAACTAGGTATGTAATTTTTTTTTCTCTCTTTCTTATTTTTTTTAATTTTTATTTTTAAAAGCAATAATCTTTTTAATGTTTATTTTATTATTTATGGCAGTATCCAAGGTTGGTGGTGGGTCGAAGATGAAGAAGAAGAAGGGAAGAAGTGGGAGCAAGTTCTCCAATGTTTAATGTTTATTTAGTCATTTTGTTTTGTTCTTTCTTCTTCGGTTTAAACCCATGTATATATTTTCTCTTCAATTAATGGACGCAAAGCCGTTTGTGAACCTCCATAATTTTGAGGCAGAGGTGGCTTCAACCTTGAACGCAGATCCATACTATAAACAACTGCATAGCTACAACGTTTGAGCTGCTACTTTCAAGTTGTCTCATAACAAAGCAGACAAGGCCTCAACTTTTTATGGGCGTTTTTGGGTTTTTGACAACTTGTTTGTTCATATCTTGAACTCAAAACCTCAACCTTTGATCCATCAAACACAAACCTCTTGGTTATTACGATCTCATGATCTCAAAACCTCAACTTGATGCATTTCCATTCTCCTTTCCCGCCAATCCTCTGCCATAACTGGTGCATTCATTCCTCAACCGAGAGAGAGAGAGAGAGAGAGAGAGAGAGAGAGAGGTAAACTCTATCATAAAGCAAGCAAGATTCCCTATTCATTATTTCTCATATTTTGTTTACTCTTCCTCTTCCTCTAGGTTTCCTAGCAAGCTAGCAGCTACTCTCTTCCTTCCTCCTTTTTGCTTTCCTTCATCTTCCTTCCTCGTCTACTTTGACTCCTCCCAATCTTGATAGGGTTTAGGCCATGTCCTTTTGCGCATTACGTACATGTACAGTGAATGCTGTTGATTATCCATTTGACAAACTATTGCTCTATTCTTGTTGGGCAGGGATGTTGATGATATGGTGGAGGCTTCTAGTTATTACATATGAGCTTCCATTTCATTCCATACGTCCATCATCACTTCACTTGGGTAGGCCTTTTAATCTTCTGGGCAACTTTATAATGAACCCAATAACTCGCTCAGCCTTTTAAACCCTTGGTGGTTGCCCCTCGTAACTCCCCACAAGCTTTAATAATCCCTTTCTGTGTTTGAAGTTAATTGATTATCATCAATGTCACAACCACCCATTTCCATTCTCCTTCCCGGCCAATCCTCTGTGCATTCCTCAACCGAGACTCACACAAAGGTTTTAGAGAGAGAGAGAGAGAGAGAGAGAGAGAGAGAGAGAGAGAGAGAGAGAGAGAGAGAGAGAGAGGTATACTCTACATAAAGCAAGCCCCCATCCACCCACAATATTCCTGTTCATTATTTTCATATTTTGTTTCCTCTTCCTCTAGGTTTCCTAGCTAGCTAGCTACTTTCTTTCTCTGCCTCGTCCTTTTTTGTTTTCCTTCCTCTTCCTTCCTTGTCAAGTTGTCAACTCTCACTTCTCCTCAGTCACTATGGACAACGCCAACCAAGAACAGAAGAGCTCCCTCGTGCTTACCGTCATAGTCGCGCTAGGGCTAGCTTTCGGCTGTGTCTCTGCAGTGAATGGTGGTGATTATCCATTCAACAATCCATTGCTAGGGATGTACATTAGATTGTGGAAGCTTCTAGTTATTCAATACAGTCTTCCAAAAGTTTTCACCATTTTGGTACTAATCTTCATGTGGGTAACTTATTGGTTTCAAATGCATGCCATACTTCCATATTCCATGTGGCTTGAGATGCTTCCGTTTTGTCTAATCTGTAGTATCTTTTATATCATCCTTGTGGCTGTTGTGCTGCTACGGTTGGCACGCAAACGAAACCAACTCAGGGGAAACTAGCAACTTGGTATGTAATTTTTTTTTCGTTCTTTCATAATTTGTTTTTTAAAATTTATTTATGGCATTCTCAAAGGTAAAATTTATTTATGGCATTCTCAAAGGTTGTTTGTGGGTTGAAGAAGAAGAAGAAGAAGAAGGGAAGAAGTGGGTGCAAGTTCTCCAATGTTTAAACCCTATGTATATATTTTCTCTTCAATTAATGGACACAACTCAAGCCGTTTGTCTTTCTTCGCATTATGAGGCAGAGGTGGCTTCAACTCTGCTTGAACGCAGATCCATAATATAACCAACTGCGTGCAACGTTTGAGGTGCTACTCTCTAGGTCTTGACAACACAAAGATTTCGCATAACAAAGCAGACAAGGCCTCAACTTTTTATGTTTGTTTTTGGGTTTTTGACAACTTGATGCATTGGTCATATCTTCATCTCAAAACCTCAACCTTTGATCAATCAAACACAAACCTCTTGGTTATGAGATCTCATGCTTGTTGGTGATGAAAACCCCTAAATACCCATCCATATTTCTTGGTGTGAAAATTGAAGCTGCAGAAAAATCTGGACCCAATATAGCTATATTGTTCCCCTGTGCACAAGTAGAAATAGCTACCCAATCCAATTACTTGATCCAGCTTGAATGTGTTTGGGCCAAAATTGACTTGGGCCACTTTAATGGCTAGAAAAAGGAATAAAATGAATTGAGCCCAGATTTTTAAACCCAAAGACAAGATTGGGTTGCAATGAACCAAGCTCATTGAATGGCGTTTAGGTCTGTTGGGCTCAAAATGCGGAGTAATTTTTGCATATTGGAGGCACACCACGTGTTTTATGTGGATTTATTTTATTTTTGTGTCTTATGTGTATTGGACAATATTCTCACATGTTCTATGTATATTGGATAGTATTTGACTCCGAGACTCTCTATCTAGTTAGAGGCATCAAACGCAAACCTCTTTGGTACCCTGTTCTTATTGTGATGCATATGCCTGGAGGCTGGACGCATCATATCCAATCCAATATTGAACTCCTTTGGTGGGAAGAGTGCGGCTCAAACAAACTTGCATTTGAGAGGTTGATGATCTCCACTAGCTGTGGCATGGCTGGCAGCCCAAGTTTTGCTGAACATGAAATGAGATAACCAATAGCAAACCCTCCACATTAATTCAAAATATGTTGAGCTGAACCCCTAGACTAGAGCAAATTCATTAACAACGTACATCACCCAGTTCCAATGAAATGAACTCACTGAGTTCATCTGGGATTGGATTGTTGAGAAAATCACGAAGCGTGCACTTGACTTGTGCTTCAAGATGGGGAATCCCCTCATCATTGCAATTAAAAAAAAAAAACTTATAAATTGTATGTATAACACTATAATGTTTGTGCCCAAATTATCGTTTTTTTCTTTCCACGTATATGATCTTGTCACAACTATTAATATCATTCTATCTCTGATTTGTTTTCTTTCCATGAAGATACAATAACAATTGAAACTGATGTGATGCATTTGACACTCACAGATCTTTCTCTTCTCCAAATTACAATAAATTTTACTGTATCAGTTTGGTTTGAGTTTGTATGTGGGCTGGGGACTTGTGGAGCAACTATCGTGGTTTGTACCCCAAGGCAAAGACAAGAGGATCCTTTTGGCCGTCCAATCTGAATCTGAATCTCAATCAGATCAGATCAGACCGTCCAGATTGAATCTTTGACCACTCCTTGTAGGGTTTTACTCTTTAGATTCGCTTTCACTGTTCTCTGTAGAAACTTCTGAACCTGCTTCATTCCCAACCAACCTCGTATCTCATATCTCCCCTCTCCCATTTTCGCTTTACAAGGAGGCCCTGTTGGGTTTTTTCCGTGATTTACGTAGTCTTTACATGTGTACGAAGATCTTTGTTCTTCTATGCCACGTCACCGTGACATCAGCGACACGCCTGAGAGCTCGACACGCATGCACTTAGTTTGAATGGATGATTGATGATGATGATGGTGATGGTGGTGGTGGGTGCTACAGTCCTATTGCATTGCATGTTTACAGTTTCCGATGGCAACAGTGTCCACGTGTCCCGGACTGGTTGGCCTTAACCTCAAATAGTAGTTTGTGACTAGCTTTGGTATTGTTTAATTTGACATAGAAGGCGGGGAATTTAGGCAATCATTATCCAACAACTTTTTAGATAATTTATGGTTAGTTTAAATTCTTATTTACATTGTAAGTGGATAGTGTTTTTCTGTCACTTAGAACATGTCAATTCTAATTTCACTTGTTTAATTAATCGTGTCAAAATTAAAGAATTTATGTTTGAAATTAACTTGTCATCCATGTTATATATGAGTTCGTGTCAAGTGGTGTCATGTTATTTGCAGACTTGTCAAGTAGTGTCATGTTATTCTCAATTCGAGTTAGATTATCGCCGCGTGTATTCAAGTTGCCACCACTAAAATTCAATTTGTTAACTTTATGCATCACCTAGTGAGTTTGAGTGCATCTTATGTATACTTTCACACTTTTGATGAGATAATAGATTTCTGACTCTCATCTTCTTTTTACTTAAATGGCATGCTTGCTTAATTAGTTACTTTCAATAGAAATAATGAATCAAAATATTAGGAATAGAGGAGAGAAGGACTGAGTATGAAATCAACTCTTTCCTCCTAATTATTATTCTAATTTATGGGTTTTCAGGTATTAGACTGTAAATTTTAATATAAAACGTATATAATTATTGATTCCTTATGTTATGAGTTAGTACAGGTGAGGAAATAAGTAATCAGAATAATTCAAATATTCATGTATTAATAACATAGAGAAAATCGTGAATTACAATAAAATGGTGTATTTACTAATTAGGAATTGGAATTTTCATAAGGAATTGAATTTTACCTATGGAGGATTCCTATGTTTACTTTACATTAAGGAATTAAAAAGTAAGTGGGGGCACACACAAAATTAGTAATTGAACTCTTGATTTTGGAGAAATTTAATTCTTAGATGGGAGGTGGAATTCTAATTCATCGAGAACTAACCTATTAAGAATTCATGTTTTTTACCCATTATATCCCCACACAATTTTAAAATTTTAAAATTTGCCATTTACTTTAACCCAACAATAAAGACATTTAGTAATTAGTACTACTCATACTCCAATTCCATATAATTTAGTAAACAACTTCAATAGGAATCCAGAATCTAACTCCCCTCAATACATATAGTTTAGTAAACAACTTAAATAAGAATTCGGAATCTAATTTTCTTCAATCCAACTCCTCTTCAATTCAATTCCTCCTAATTTAATTAGGAATTAGTAAACAAGTCATAATTTCAATACTTGTTTTGCCTTGCCACTGTATAAATAAGCTCCAGTTATGGGGACCAAAGACACAGCTGTCACCAAGGCCATGAAAGCATGGATTTGCCAGACTGAGAGACCAGTCTCAGTTGCATGATGAATTGATGATAAACAAACAATTAGAGAAAAAAAGCAGTGGTCTGCCACCTTGGGATTATATCAGAAAGCAATCACACAAGCCACATCCCCCAATGCCAAAACAAAAACATTATGTTAATTTGCTCAGAAAAATAAATGGCTTATTATTATATGCATAATGTGACTGCAGCTTACTTAGTGGAAGGACACGAGCGCGTTGCATTTTACTAGAAAGTAGAAAGTAGCTGAACCACAAAAGGCTAAAATCTAACATGGGATTTGGACACATTTTGAATCAAAAGTGCACACAAATTTTTTTCAATGTAAAGACCACTAATCTCCAAAAACTTCAAAACCCTCTCTCTCTCTCTCTCTCTCTCTCTCTCTCTCTCTGGTGTCAAAGTCCAAAGTCCTAAGTCATAACAAGGGAAAGACACTTCCATCTTTTTCCCTAAATCCCGGGCGAACCTTTAACACTAAATGAAAAGTGTGTGTGCCTGTTTTGGGGAGTGTGCAAAATTCCCATTTGACCCAAAACCAGACCCATGTCAAAGAAAAAAACTTGGAACAATGGATTGGACAAAGTGTCATAGTGAGACAGAGGAGGAGGCCCTCAGGTCAGGCCCCTACCCCATCTCTTATATTATTGTTTTTGGTCAATATTAATACAAAATTACAACTTCAAGCTCATCCATTTTAAGCAAAATCTAATAAGTGCTTTGTCAAGTTGCTGTGCTCCATCATCCTTTCCAACTAGCTTAACACTTTTTCTCAGATGGGGCTTGACTAAAGACTAACCTTTCTTCTATCATCTGGTGTTGAAGTCATAAATAAATATAAAAACCCTTCACTTTCAATAGAATTTATTCAGATGGGGTTTAATGAAATTATGGAACAATCCTATCTTATTGGTTTTTGTTAGTGGAGGAGTCAAGGGTCATAGATTCCAATTGAGTCCATCTCATTCTGGAAAGAAACAATTTTTTTTTGTAAAACAAAACAACAACAAAACTTTGATGAATTTTAGTCATTTTATTGTTTATCCTTTTAAGTTGTAACCCATCTCTATGTCTATGTTTTGTTCAACTATTTGAAAATATACCCCCACCCCCCCTCCCCCTTTTTTTTTTTTTTTTTTTTCCTCTCATTGTTTATATCTGTTAGGACCATTAGATTTAGGCAATCACAAATAGACCATGACAGTGACCAGTGGCAAAGCATTGCAACATTTTGGAAATGCTAAGTGAACTGAAAGCAGGTTGACCCATTTGCTGTTATGATTAGTTTATGTCATTCCCAATGCTGTTTAGGCAATGTGAGGTTTAATCAAAGGGATTAAATAGTGCTTTTCAATATTGGAAGTGCCTAATTAATTAATGGATAATGCTTCCCTCCAAATGGGTTTATTATTATGCATGCCCCACTTATAGCTTTTGTTTGGGCAGTTTTAATCCCCCCTTTGCTTAGTAAGAGTTTTTTGTTTGTTTTAAGCTTTTGATTTCCTTTTGACCCAAGTCCCTTTTCTGATTACTTTGAGGGTCATGTCTCCATCAAAATTTGCTATATTTTACTTGAAAAGATGTTACTTAAAAGGGTTCTTTGTGAAGTAACTTGTAGTAAAAATGGAATGTTCACCATCTGTTTGCTGCATTATATATTTGTCCTTTGTCTCCAAATTTACCATTTAGGCTCTGTTTATGTCTGCATCTGTTTATCATCACTTTATCCCTAGTTTACCATTACACACCAATGGCCACTGTCGGTCGTGGCTACGCAAACCGTGGCCTTAGTCCTTTTTTCTAGTATGTTTATAATTGACATTCCCAGTTGATTGAATATTTTTATCGTTCTTATACCCTCAGAGAATGCCAGAAGTTAAAACTCTGCATATGTCATATGGTTACTATTTCTACTGCTACTAAAAAAAATATATAAATCGTACATAAGAGGCATATATAGACCAGCAAAACAAAACAAGCATAAAACTTTGAGGCAATGGGCCCTTATGAGGGAGCCTATTGTTTTTGTACTCTGATGTGGGGTTGTTTCCATGATGCAGACCAAAAAAACAAGCTCAATAGAATATGCTGGCTCTTTGATAATTTCGATTTTAGTTGAGAAAATCTTAACTGCTCCGTTTGAAAATCATGAAGCAGACAAGAAGTTACAAAGAATTTGGTTGCAGAAAATGCGGATTTACATGTGAATATTGGAGATAAATTTTTGTTGGTACATCATGAATTCAAAATTTGTTTTTAAAGACTTTCTGTAGGAGGAGTAGGTACTCAGAAAAACCACGCAGCTGTTTTGATCATTTTTCTGGTTTTTATGTATGCATGAATTGATCCCCCAAGTTTTGATGGGGATTTTATCTACCAGTCATCTTCTTGGTCCTCAAACTTTGACATTAATTTCAACTTGGGTTGTTCTGAAACTTTAATTATTTTTAATAATATTAAATGGTTCATGGAGCTTTTCAAGCATAAAGTTTACTACTTGTCAAATTTTTTCACATAGATTAGACCTTAGCTCCACACGTGAGTGGATCATATGAAGATTCAAAACCAATAAAACTCTCTCTCACCAAATCCCAATAGTTACATAGACATGATGCAATAATTACCTCATTAGTTAAAAACTACAATTTTGAAGGGTTGAAATTTAGTGCAGATGATAAATTATCAGGGTGTTGTTGGAACTTGGAAGAAAGTGACTGTAGCTAGAAAATGAAAAAACTGCAGAGCAGCTAGTAGATCTCCATTTTGAGTTTTTGTTTTGACAAGTACTGCTGGGAATCTCCTACATTTTTCACCTACAAGTGCTAGCTTCTTATTATTTTCCAGCTGAAAAGCTGTGGGATTAAATAGAAATGAGAAAAGGAAAGATTTTTAAAATAGTAGGTGGAAAAGGGAAGGATGGTCTTCCACAGAATGACATCTGCAATGTCCTTTTCCTTGCCTCTCTCCCTCGCCCCTCTCTCTCTCTCTCTCTCTCTCTCTCTCTCTCTCTCTCTCATGATTATATATCAGTCTTTAAAAGCCTTCCTACAACTTCCACATTCTTCACCATTCAAAAACCAAAACCAAAACCAAAACCCAACTCATTCATTCAACCACATTTTTGGCTTTTCTTCTCTAGAAGTAGCACATTTTCTCTAGTGCTTCTTTCTACTTGTAATTCTACCACGCCAATGTCCACCTCCAAAACCTCAGATAAACCCTTTAAAGCTTATGAGCAGGGCCAGGCACAGATGGGTTTTGCTTCTGTGCTTCAGAGGAACACACCTCCCTCTCAATCTGGTGAGAGAAGGGGCCGAAGAAAGCAAGCAGAGCCAGGGAGGTTTCTTGGGGTGAGGAGAAGGCCTTGGGGAAGATATGCTGCTGAAATTCGAGACCCTAGCACTAAAGAAAGGCACTGGCTTGGCACATTTGACACTGCTCAAGAAGCAGCTCTGGCTTATGACAGAGCTGCTCTGTCCATGAAAGGCTCACAAGCAAGAACCAACTTCATTTATTCTGACAACACCACTTTTCACTCTCTCCTAACACCCTTTGATCTCCAAACCCTTTCACCACAACAATCACAGTTTTTCTCAGCTGCCAAACAACAACCCACCAATCACAACAGTCCACCTCATCAGTCAGGCATTTTTCAGAATGATCAAACTCAAAACCCCAATATCAGGTCCAATAACATTAACACATGTGGAGCTGAAACCTCTCATGGTTCATCTTCACATGATGGGGATGATGATGGTTTCTTTTTCTCCAATGGTTCTAATTCTAACTCAGGCTACTTGGCCTGCATAGTTCCTGACAACTGCTTGAGGCCTCCTTCTGAATCTGATCATCATGCCACTAATCACAGAAGCTCCAAAACCAGTGACTTTAATATTGATCAAGATTGTAGCTTTGCAAACACTAACTCCATTGAAACCAAATCACATTGTCTAGATGTTATGAATGTGCAAGCTGCATTAATGGCTTCTAGCACTAACCCTCCTGGAGATCAGCTTCCTAGCTTTGATGAATTCAGCCAGGGATTCTGGGACAACCAGCAGCCAATATGGGAGTTGCATTCAAGAGAGCTGTCTGCAGCCATGGTGGACAATCCATTCATGATTGAAGATGGATGCATGGGAGGAGGAGCTTTGTATCCGATCGTCGAAAATTCTAGTTTTGGCTTAATACCTCAGGCAACTACTTCTTCTTCTTCATGCTCTTGTTCTCCATCAGTTCCTCCTTTTGGTGATGCAGTCTTTGATTTTGGCCAGTCACTCTTTTGATTAACTTTTGGTGGGTGCATCCATGGATTATCAAGTGAATTTAATTTATGTGCATGCACTCTTTTTTGTTTTCTTTTTTGTGTCTTGGGTTTTTTTTCCTTCTTCTTGCAACTCTTTCTTTCATTGTAACTACCCTAAAAAACCTCCATTGGAGCCATTTGAGGAGGAGATTTAGATCAATGTTTACCATGGCTCTTACAAGTTTTAATGGAAATTGTTTGAAAGAAATCTAGTACTACTTTATGAAGTCTTTGTCACATATATCTTTTGCACCCATTTCATAATACTGCCTATAGCTTAGCTCTTTATGGGGTCAGCATATATAATAGATGCATTATGTGTCTACCTTTACGGCTATTTGCCTCACCTTTTACTGACAACGTAGCCTAAAAACAATAGATGCATGCAACTTATAATTTAGATGCACAAACACAGAAGGACCACTAATTGCAAAAGTATTAGTGCTTTGCAATAACGCTTCTCTTTATTTACTTTCTGTTTGGTCCATAGTTTTGGTTCAGTTAATGGTGGGTTAAAATATGTAGAACCAAAGTTAAGAAAGCGTCGTATAGCTCGAGTAGTTTAAAATATTTACTTCTGCACTCGAGATCCCTTTTACTCTAATTTCATTTTGTATTAAAAAAAAACCCTTATACTATTTAAGAACTTTGGAAGATTAAGGAGACCAGGGTGACTAAAGAATTTATGCTCCTAAATTTATGCAAGTAAAAGGGGAACACAAGGCTTCTGAACATGTTGGAGTTCTTCTACACTTGAAGATTAAAGTAGGATAAGCACTTCATTTCAGTGTTTTTTTTTTGTCCCTTTGTTTTTCTTTTTAAGGATGCCTTGAGCACTACTAGTTTGCAAAGCAATGAGATCCATTAATTTTGCCAACATAGTTCATTGCCTTCAAACCTGGATTCATCTTGTCTTCTTGTCGGTCATGCCATGAAATAAATTAGACAATGGAAAATATGACTCAATGGCGTATATGGTTGGAAGAGGTTGTGACTTCAGTTTCTTTTCCGTAACTTGATAGGTAATAAAGTTATTATGGGCAATGCAATAGTGTGAATTTTGTTGGAAGGGAGAAAAGACATCACAAGAAAATTGGAAATAATGGGTATTATGGGAAATTCCTGCATAAACCCTATAATATCTTTTCCTTGGGAATATGTTCTGCTCAATCAAATGGTACTTGGGCAAATCTTTGAGAGGGTGAAGATATGACCAAAGCCATAAAGTTCCTAAACTACCGCACATCCCATCAATTCAATCCATATTTAGGATGGAAAGAAATTAAAAGGCAGGAGTCGTACCCTTCAATGGCAGAAAAACTTGTGTGAACACTGTTTTGCTATTCTTAACCAATCACAGATTGCCACATGAAACATTTATCACGCATGGCATGATGTGATTGGCTTTCACACATAGTGTTTCTCCTTCAATGGACCAAGTTTTGCATAAAATGGTTTTTAATATTTTTTTAAAAAATTAATAAAATGGATGAAAAGAATTTCCAATTAGCCAAAAAGGTTCATCTTCAAGCCATGCTGCCATATATCACACTGGAATGATTTGGCATGCATACAATACAAGCAATCTACAGGAAAGTAAGAGATATCAAGGAAGAGAGATTATTACACAGTCAAGAGTGATACTTTCATATATTTTGTATTTCATAATAAATTTATGAATAACATGGTCAAGCATTTCAATTGACTGACACAGAATAACTATGTATCTGATCCCACATAAAAGTAAGCATTGTGATATGCCTCCTTGGGTCTTTAGTTTTACTTCTCTTTCTCAAAATAGACCTTGGACAAAAAGTGGGGGAACAAGCATTCAAATTTCAAAGTTTATGTGAAAGCTTGTTCCCCAATTTAAAAGAAAATTCAGAAAGGATAGACATGAATTACACACGGTCAATCTAAAAGCGAGAACACCGTGGAACTAATCTTTTCATTCTGGAAAAGGCCACAAATGAACATAACACACCCCAAAATTGGAGAGCTGGACACAGATTTGCCTAACGGAACTGCAAATTCTTTCACGGTTATTGAAGAGAAAAGTGGAAGACTATATGGGGTTTGCTGAACTTTTGGAGCTTGGCCATAGCTTATTCAAGATAAAAGGGGAGGCCATATAAAGATGATATAGACACAGAGATGAACATGACTGATGTATGCTAAGCCAGTGAGATAAGCCTCTATTGGAGGACTTGAAAAAAGAAAAAATGATGCTTTGGGAGAAAGTTGATCAAAAAGGAAGAATGAAAAATTGCTTGGCATTGCTTAGCTTGGACTATGAGACTCTGTACTGCTGCCACTGCTAGTTGAAGGGCCAGAACCCTGAGCAGACTGTTGAACACCCAAATGGGCAATACCACCCTTAGAAACAGTTGAACCAACTGATCCACTAGAAGTGCTCAGTGATGAAGACATTCTGGCTGAAACTAAGTCCTTTCCAGAGCCTGAATTAAGCTCAGGCCGCAATTCTGTGGATGAGGATGAGGATGATGGGGCTAGCGTACCAATTGATGATCCCACTGGGTACGGTGCAACTGGCATATCAGCAAGAGAAGACGCTGATGGGCTGTAACTGAGTGTTCCCATTGGATGGTCGAATTTGCATGCAGGCCCAAACTTGCATACTCCTCGTTGTGCATAGTGAGTGCAAAGTGGTGCACCCTGATTATCACATAGAATTTCAAATTCACAGCAGAAAAACGAGCATGTGAGAGAGACAGAGAGAGAGAGAGAGAAGTGCATAAATGACCAAGAAGGCATTCACAGTACAAGAAAGCACAAAAAAGAATATTGAACACATAATATAATGCTAAGAAAGAAGGCCAGCAGATTGAGTTAAAAATGCAGAGGACAAGCAGATTTTACAGCCAATATCACCAATAAGCAACCAAAAAAAGAGAGGCTTAAATGCAAGGAAAAATAAAGAAACCCAAAAGACTGGAAAAAATAACCCTGAGAAAGTGATGCTCCCTAAAGTGGACCCTAGGTCCAAACAATCATCATCATCCAGATAGCCCTAACTTACACATTTTTCCAACTAAATAACGAACCATCTATCAGCGGCAAAGATTATGTTTCAGCGCATATTTCCCACAGATATTAAGTGCTGCTGTGTAAAAATATTCTTCCACAGGTGAATATATCAAAAGACTGGAAAAAATAACACTGAGAAAGTGATGCTCCCTAAAGTGGACCCTAGGTCCAAACAATCATCATCATCCAGATAGCCCTAACTTACACATTTTTCCAACTAAATAACGAACCATCTATCAGCGGCAAAGATTATGTTTCAGCGCATATTACCCACAGATACTAAGTGCTGCTGTGTAAAAATATTCTTCCACGGGTGAATATATCTAGATGTTTTCCGTGGGGAATTCCAACAGTTTCTCTAGTTTCAAGTTGGAAACATCTACAATCTTCCAACGAAACCTAACAGTCCATATATCACATATATTTTCATGAAGCACATGAGGATGACGAAACCTCAACAAGCTAGAAGAATAAAACATTCCTGAATAAGAGAGAGAGGCAGAGAGAGAGTTTGAAAGATCATTCACTAGTAAATTACAGTTTTAAGTAAGAACACGTTCATGGTTCATGCCCTAGTAAAAGCCTACATGGGATTTGTAAGGGCGGCTCACCGGGCGCGAAGGAAGACCACTGGGGCTGAGGGCAACAGTTGTTTTTGGTCCAACAACTTCTGGTGGGTGATGATATCTACATGAGGACCCAAATTTACAATCCCCTGTTCTCATGTAATACTGACAATCTGGTTGACCAGGTCTTTCAGGAAATAAGTGCTCCTTCTGGCTGGTGGTTGGAAGACCAAGAGAAGAAGGTAAAGGTATCGGCTGATACATTCCTGTATATGCAGCTGCTGAAGGAGATAGTTGACTCATCCCATAAAGTGTCCCAGAACCGACACCAGGTTGAGTACTAGGAGAGGGCAATGGGCTTGCAGGTGGCTGCACCACATGGCTAACAGCTTAATGGAAATCCATGCAATTTAAAAGATAATGGAGCAGAAAATGTTTCTTACCTGATATGGACTCCAACCTGGAAAAGGAATTGTGCCAGGGGAAAGCAGGACTTGACCATAGGGACTTTGAACATATGAACCCGGTAGCAAAGGAGGCCTTGCAAATACTACTCCATATTGTTGCGATGAAACAGACGGAGATTGCACAGTTTGATACAATGCAGGTGCAGCAGGTACAGGTGAAACTTGAGGGGCTGGTGATGGCACTGGAAGTGGTATGCCAGCTGGCTGTGGATGATGGAATTTACAAGTTGCACCAAACTTACACTGTCCAGTTTTCACATAGTAGGAACACTCTCTTTCACCCTGTTTTATTTGCAACATGATGGCGATACTTTACCTCACAGTCATGAAATGGGATTTACAATATGACAATTTTTTTTTTTGAAGAATTGAAGTTAAAATTTAAGAAATACAGACCTGTCGTAATGGGTATCCATAATAATTTAGAGATACAGGGCTACCAGAGCTTCCTCCCTGCTTAGGATGGTGGTACTTACAAGAAGCGCCAAATTTGCAAGTCCCTGTCCTCATATAGTACTGCCATCAAAGAATCACAGCACAATCAAACAAAGGGGATTCACAAACTTTCAAGGATTATCCAACAGACAAAGCATGTAATCATCTTTAGATGACGGTCCTCCGTCCAGAATGGACACGAATGGAAGCTGAATATGTGATCTTCCAGAACTAAGCAGATGTATACCACTCCATGGTAGCATTTTGGCCTAAACCCCAATATTCAGAACCAATTAGAAAAACCAAGTGAAGTACCTGGCACACAGGCTGGCCCGCTCGCTCAGGGTACTCCAATCCTCCAGGTCTCGCAGCTCCCGTAACCTGAGAAATATACATCTGTCAACCTTAACTAGTAAACCGGTAATAATATCAACACCAACCACATAGATCTTAACAAATATACCCAGGAAAAGAGAAATTACAAATTTCCCCACAATGACTTAAATTCAATGAATTCAGAACAATCCCACCAACCAAATTGCTTAAAAATCATAAAATTCATCATCAAATCTGCATACAAAACCACAATACCAATACTAAAAGACAAGATCAAACCAAATTGGACCCCAGAAAACCAAATGATCACAGTGGCAATCAATCAAAACCATCCAAATAAGCCCCAAATTCAACCCATTGAAGCAGTAAAAAAGGGTAATTCAATAAAATTACCGCACTACGATCACGAGGATGATTGTACCGACACCGAGAGCCGTACCCACAAATCCCAGTCCTCAAGTAGTAACTACAATCGGTAACGTTGGTTCGTTCCGGATACGATTCCCCGGGTCCGAGCCCCAACTGCCACATGGACTCTGCATTTTGGCAAACACGAAAAGATCAAACCCAATTGCGAAACCGGACCACATTCGCTCCAAACCCACCAAATCGCAATCCCCAAAACCCGAAATTCGATCGAAATTGAAATGAAATTGAAATGCAGAGTGGTTTTGGACAGAGAAAGCTCTCACCTTCCAGCCCTGTTTCGGGTCCCGGAACAGTCCACTCGGGCGACGGATCGGACTGTGACCCTTCTGTGGTCCGACCGTACCGCTCCATTGTACGGTCACACTGAATCACTTGGGTTCTTCACTAAACAATCTTGATGCTTCCACAATCTCTCTCTCTCTCTCTCTCTCCTCCTTCAAGGAATGAGATTGTGAGAGAGGTTGTGATCAAATGGGGTTATCAAAGAGAGGAAAATATGAAAAGGGTTTAGATTTTCAGGGCTCCCCTCTCTCTCTCTCTCTCTCTTCTCTCTCACACATACACACAAACACTGTGTATGTCCCTCTCTCTGTTTTGGTTTTGGTTTTGGTTTGGTTTTGGATTTCTCTCTCTCTACTATCAGTTTTCAAAGCGTTTTTTGGTTTTGATCTCTTACTTTTCTCCTCTTCCTTCACTTTGAGAGGTTCTTTTTTATTTATTTATTTTTATTTTATTATTTTATTTATTTTATTATGGGTCTCCCTGAGTCCGTTGGTTTATATACGCGCCAAACCTACAACAAAATTACCCACCATTATTTCTTTTTCCCTTTTTTTTTTTCTTCTTTAAATATAAAATAAAATATATTTATCTTATTAAATAAACCAAAATTCCAAAAAAAACAAAACAAAACAAAACAAACAAACAAACTGTGTGAGTTTAGCCATGCCAGAAAAGAGGGGGGAGGGTGGTGATGATGTAAGGAATGACGAAATTGCCCCTTCATTTAAAACATGTGACTAAAATAGGACCATGCAGTGTAGGAATATGACGCAGACACAGAGAGACAGAGTTGTCCTTTTGCCAATAAGATTTTATTACAGTCTACGGTGCAGACAGTTAATGATGTGATTAAACTAATCCTCTGCAAACAAAGTACAATGCAAAGGTAACAAAATAAAAATAATAATAATTAAGGTTGTGAATGTTAATGTTAGGAGGACAGATGCTCATGCTGTCTTGCCAACGTGGCATTGGAAGAAAGATATAAACCTTAAATTTGGTTAAAAACTAAAAGGAAGGTTACAAAGCACAAACACTAGTACAATTGAGTGGGAGTTGAGGCTTTGTTCCCACCTCTCCACCACTCTCCTCTAACTCAACAATTCTTTCTTCTTTTTACTTTTCGTTTGTCCTAAGAACACACAAATTATAAATCTGGCATGTCATATGTCTGATAGCAATTCATATTTATGTCAAACTTTAAATCAGTTTTCATTTTCTTATAATACACTAAATTCAATATTTTAACGACATTCATCTTCATCGTCTTCAAAATCTCAAATCAATCAAGTATCCTAAATTAGTCAATTTATGTTTCATGTATTCATAGAGAATAATATTTTTTAATTACTATTTTTGTTAGTAAAATTATTTTAAAATGACGATGAAGTAAAACGACAAATTTGCTTTATTGCTATGACGTCCACCTAAAATGAACAAACCAACTTTGGTACGTTGCAGGTATACAACATAACACGCTCTATCTCGTTACGTAACACCACTCAGATTTATTAGCGTGGACCACTTATAACGGTGACACTCTCCATTTGTCTTGTTTATATGCTCTCTTAAAAGAAGTGAAAGAAGCTTTTAGAGAGAATGCTGACAGCATTCTTCTTGGATTTTACCATATTCACATCATATTCATGTTTATACATTTTTTAAAAGAAGTGAAACATAACATGCTCTAACTCGTTACGCAACACCACTTAAATCATTAGCGTGGACCACTAGCAGCAGTGACATTGTCCGTATGTATTGTTTATACATTCTCTAAAAGAACTCAAAGAAACTTTTAAGAGAGTGCTAACAACATTCTTCTTAAATTTTACCATATTGACATCATATCCGTGTTTATATACTATTTAACATAAGTAAAGAAAATCTCTTTAAAAGGAGTGAAATATGTGCCCTTTAAAAGAAGTGAAACAAGCTTTTTAAGAGAGCGATGTCAATATTCTCCTTAAATTTCACCATATCGACGTCATATCCATATTTATACACTCTTTAAAAGAAGTGAAATGCGCGTCCTTCAAAAGAAGCGAAAGCATCTTTTAATTGCCCTTAAAACATTCTCCTCAAATTTCACCATATTAACATCATATTCATGTTAATCTCTTCGACTCGATATGAATATGTATATTTGATCTTCACATATAAATATCGTTCTTTATTGTTTGTTGAACTAAACATTATACACGTCAAAATTGCAAAAGTTTTGTAGGAGCCAATCATAAGTCGACACGCATGCATTAAGGACCTCACTTGCAATCTTCACACGGGTTAAAAGCATCGTGTGTGAGTGAGACGCGGTTACTCGGATGAGATCGACGGGCGAGATCCGTTGCGGTGAAGTGGATGGCTGGGATGCGAGTGACGTCAGCATGTGTTTGAAGTGGTGATGCTCGGAGTAGGTGAGGGGGGGTTTCATAGATGCATAATTATTCAGTACATCAGGTAAAACCTGTGACCGGTTGCACCCGGTTGGCTGAAAAGGATGATTGGGACCGAAGGAACCGGATGGGGCGGTGATCAGGGTGGAAAGTGGGGTAGTTTTGACTTGGACAAGAGTTGGCCACAAGTGGCACTTTTTAAGATTTGGTGCAAATGGCTCTGATTTGGACTGTAGCAATCGTATCTTATCAAACCAAATGTCGGCGAGCAGTCCTGGTGTGATATTTTCTTTTTCTTTTTTTTATAAAAATTTTATTTTATTTCCTAAATTCGCTTTCTGCCAGTTTGTGGTGGGCTTTATTGATCCATGAATTGCTTTTTTTATTTTCGTTTTTGTGGATACTGGGCTGACACAATTCTCTAGCATCCATAAATAGCCTTCAACTCCGGACCAAAAATGGAAAAAGGGGTTTTTTTTTTTTGGTTGCTACAACTGGTTGGTTGGTTTTTGCAGGGTGAGGGTTGCTTTCTTTTTCTTTTCCTTTTTGGATGCAGAAAAACATCAAAAGTTAGATTCCCTTAATATTATACATATCCGAATAGACATCAACACGAAAATTACAAAACCAAATACATGAATTGTGGTAAAAAGTGTTATCTTTTCGCTAATTGATCCGTCATCGTATTTACCTCCCTCTAAACGTGATGAATGGAAACTTGAGAAAAATTGCACAATAGTTGCCATATCTCTTCTGTTATAGATTTCAAATATATATTGCATATGTATGGATAATAAATTAAGAATGATACGTGCCTAGGGTTGCATCTTTTGGAAAAAACCATTTGAATTCAAAAGTTGTATCCTTTGGAATTAGCAGTTATTTACCAAAAGGGTGTTTTGGCACCTTTTCAGCAATCTCAGATGGATGCTTTTAGTTATTGCTAAACTAAAATTTCAGTCTTTGTTGTATCCTGGAAGTGGTTTGTCTAAGACCCGTTAGCAAACTCATTAATCAGTAGGGGACAAATATCACTTTAAGGAAGACGTAGTAAAGTGTCACAAAGCCAAATTTTCTGTTTATTCTCAATCCAATTTCTAACATCTTCTGCAAAAGTCTTCAGTCTCCATGGCAATTGTGCCTTTTTGGAAATGATTTGAATAAGTGTCTTGGAATCACCCTCTCAATGTCCGTCCTGGATAGCTTCAGCCTGTTTGCCCAAATTAAAGCACGTTTAAGAGCAGTTGCCTCAGCTTGTAAAATGCAGGGTTGCTTTCTATTCAATGCCAACATTCTACATTCATTTTTCTTCTTTTGTTGAAACTTTTATTGTATTTCCCCTCTGGTCCTTAAATTTTAAAAATTCAAACATAAGCTATAGATTATCATAGTTTTGGTTAAATTATTAACATAACATTACTGTGATAAAACGAGTAGCGTGCGATCACTTCTTTAGGAATATAATATGATGATAGCATATTCTAAGAGCATCCGCAATGGTTTGTTAGCGACTATCAAATTCAAATTGCAATGAAATACACACTTTTGTTATATTGCTAAGATTTGATTAAACAATATCAATTTGGCTATAAAATTAATTAATTAAATCAACCCGCAATTCCAATGAAAAGTTATGAAATCTTTCAGGCCGGCCGTATAAGCAGTTGGAAAAAGAAAACCATAATTTCCAGTATTTTTCATGAGACAACAACAATATGGCATTCCGTCTCTTGACCCGATTCCTTTTTGCACTTGACTCTCTTGGCAATAGCCCAATCGCCATTACAGCCTTGGCAAAGTTCAATGCAACGTCGTTTTGAACATTTTTCATCAGTCTTCAGAAAGTACACATCACAACAATTATCACAGAGCCCAACCACCTCAATTACCATATATATTTCACTGCGGAAGTATAAACCAATAAATCAGGCCCACAAAATAATAAGGCAAACTGAGAAGAAAACAAAAAAGAAGTTGAATAGATATCACTTTTTTCATCAACAGAGAATTATAGTTAGTTATGTACATACGTATATTATATACATAATAAATACTACCTTACGAAACTATTTGACAACCATGAAAAAACATAAAGTGCTTATGTTGCCATATCGTGAATTTTTTACTATTGATCAGGTTGACTTTTGCATGAATATATGATCTAGAGTCACAGTAAGAATATCTTTTCCCTCAAGATACTCTAGCAACATAAGTTTGACAAGATCGAACATACTTACATATAGGATGTTACATATAGTTGAGAGAGAGAGAGAGAGAGAGAGAGAGAGAGAGAGAGAGAGAGAGAGAGAGAGAGAGCTGAGTACCTATGCAGAGGAAAAGAATAAGATGAAGCAAAGTGAAATAAGGTAATAAAGTTGGACTTTTTCATATTTTTCAGAAGAGCAACTGTAAAAAAGAAAGAAAAAGGAATTAAAAGAATGTTTTTAGAGGGTTTGTTACATGAACTGCATATCAAAATGAATATAGAAAGAGAGACATTATCAAAATTATCAGAAGAGTCTTAGCTTATATACATAACCAAAACATTTGAATAATCAACTTGATCAACATCTAATTCTTTATTAAGAAAAGAGGCTTTGTCAACTTTCGTTAAAAGTGCTCCTTATGTTACTGTTTTACTAGTATTACCTTATTTGTTTAAAAAAGAAAAAAATAGAAGCGATAATCTAAACTTAAATGAATCAAACTCGACCGTGCCAGGGGGTGCTTACAAGAAAAATATTTGTTTTCATTGGTATGTGCCTATATAGAATTCTACAAAAAAAAACGAATAGGCCTTTTACAACCATAAAAAGATATTTAGGCCTTATAAAAAAAATATCACTTTACGTATTTGAATGGCTAAATTTTTTAGGACTCCAACTTTGATATGGTTTGAGTAAAGACAAGGGCAAACCAAAACTGAAAGATCAACTTTAAGAAATTTTGATGTCGGCTTGTTATCTACATAACTAATATAACCTCAATTAAGAAAGTAAAAAAGAAAAAGAAATTGGGGCCCTCCTTGAGGCAGGGCCCAGCGCGATCACCCTTCAAGCCCAATCTTAGGGCCGACACTGACTTAAATTTAGGTGCAAGGGAGTAGGCTCATTGACCTGACCAACTGGTCTAACCCATGTTTGCTTACCAACATTATCCTTATTAAAAAAAAAAGAAAACCAAATATAATAAGGGTTAATACGTAATTAGCATTTTAATAAAATAAAAATAACAAATATTGCCACACAATTTTCACCACTAAGCCTTTCTGTGTGACAACTATGAAATTGGTATTTAGGTGAATAAGAGATAAACTAAGAGAGAATACAATGAAATGAACTAAGCTATAATATGACTAGTAGTCATAGACTCAAGAACACAACCACAACAATAATGTAACATCTAGGAATAAGAAAACTTGATTTTATGGAATTTTAGTATGAAGTATATATTGACTTAATGAACCATCATTTTTAGCCCAAATCATATTTTACACTAAAACCGATTTTTCATATTTTGATTTGGTGGGAATTTGATTTTCTAATATTTTTATTTGAATCCAAATGGGGGGTACTTCCTTATTCACATTGTAAACTTAAGTAAATGGAGTAATATAAAAATAAATGAAAGTAAAAGGACAATTTGAAGCACCTACAATGGTTTTTTCGGCAAAGGAAGGTGCAGCTGCACCTCCTTGCGCCTTAATAGGTCCGTCACTATAACCAATCATTGTGTGTTTTGAGACATGAAGTGACCAATCAAAGGCTGCCACGTGTAATGTAGTTGGTGGCAATTAATGTTCGCCCTTGGCAAATCTGACCTGACCTAGACACCCACTATAAATTGGTTATGATGGTAGAGGTGGCCGTCATGCAACCTCACAGAGAGCATCGTTCTTTCCAAAGCTGGTATTAGGTTGGGGTTCTCGTGTAGTTGGCCTTGTTCTGAAGAGAAATGAAGGCAAAAAAAAGCATCCTTCATTTCTCAAACAGAAAGAGACTCAAACACAAACATGTTTACGGTTTAGGTTATGAATCAGAAACTTTACATCGAATCGATGATTTACCAGACAATGTATTATTAGGCTGTGAGCGAGGAAAAGCCTTCTCTAGTTTTGTGACAATGGGATTGATCTGGTAAGATTCCATAATCATGTATGTTTATCTGTCTTACATGCCTATCTGATGAGCAAATTATTCTACACTATTGGATGTTTGGACTGAGGTCTGATTGTGGATATGACTTTTGCGTGCAGGTTTTGCAACCCAATGACGAGTGCAACAATGGAGATCAAAGGCTGGATCTTTCTCTTAACAGCTATTTGGCTCCAGAAAGATGTGACAGGAAATCTATTCCTCAATCTGAAGATGGATTTCCTTCCTTGTGGAAAGATGGCACTTGCGACCTAGATGAGTTTAATAAGGAAAAATGTGGAAGCATCTAAACCTTCTTGCATTTTCTCGGCAAAAACTACATGGTGAAAGGCTGCTCTTCATGGTTTGGAAATCACCAGTATGTAGTTGGGCCGTGTTGCATTCCTAAAAGGACACAATTTAATGTGCAAACAACCAATTAAAAATACCCGCAAGTGCACGAATCTATCGAAGTATAGATTGTATAAGTACGGGGTCGATCCCACGAAGAACTTGTCGGTTGTCTATAAGTTCTAATTCGAGTACAAAAAGAACATTTAACTAACACACCACAATGCACAAATGAAAATTTTAAACTAAGAAGAAATATAAAAGAAACAAACAAAACAAAACAAAAAAAGAATTGTGCTGTGAACAGTGACCAGAGACCGGTCGTTTGTTAAGAGAGACCGGTCGTTTTTTTGTCTGGCGACCGGTCGTGAGGTAAAAGCGACCGGTCGTTTTAGTACAGAGTCGAAACTTCAGAATTGTGTGCTGAGCGACCGGTCGTGAGACACTAGCGACCGGTCGTTCTTGGGCAGAGTCGTTTTCTCTGTTTTTCCAGTTTCAACCTCTATCCAGTGTTTTGCCTATAACTTTCCAACCGTACGTCCAAAATTCACGTTCTTTATACGGTTGAATTCAGCACAGAAAATGGAAGAACACCACGCGGACCAAAAGTCCAAAACAATTACGGAAACAAATAGAATTTAGTAACAAAGACACGTAACGTGTCAAACACGCAACTCACACACACATTGGGGGGGGGGGGGGGGTTTGATTTGTTTGAAGTAACCTATTTCTATTGCATGAAAGTAAATGGACTTTGAAATTAAATGAGAATGGCGGAGATGAATTATCAAGATGTGAAATCAAAATGTAACAAACACTAGGGTTTCGGAATCCACCCTAAACAATTCTACCCAAGTTCATGAATACTCAAGTAATGAACTCTAAACGTGTTGATGAAGATGTTCGCAATCAAGACCATGGGTCGTGGCTCAAGACGCATTGATTCTCTCTAATATACGTAAAGTGCATGGTTCGTGCTACAATACTTGTGCCCTCCTCATAACCGAACCTAGGTATGGTTCGTACTTCGATTCAATTACAAGGAGAACCCATTAAGTTCAAAGAGAATATGAACATCACAAGAATCCTAATAGCATGGTGTTTACATTAGGTATTCAAGAAACCAATTCACATGGATGATTCTTACTTCATCCATTTATTGCTTAGGATAACATGAGGATACACATAATCCCAACAATCTCAAGAAGCATGCTTTCAAAGGTGATCAATCAAAGAAGAACATACATCAAGGATAGATTAATTTGGTGAATTGGAATTCATCAACAATATCTAGAAATTCATACACTCAAGCATCAAAACAAAAAGGTAATCATGTTTAGGGCTTCAACCTAAGCCCTAGCTATGGAGTTTAGTTCCTCATAATCATTTCAAACACAAATTCAAAATGAAATTAGAAAGAGTTTACAGATTTTCAGAAAATGATGAAAGCTCAAGATCATCAATGGTGGAAGTCTTCTTCTCCACTTTTCTTGACTGCACCTTGGCTTTCTCCTAGCTCCAAGCTCCAAAATCTGCTCTCAATTGTGTAGAATGGTGGAATCCCCTCTCTCCCGTTGCAAAAACTCCCCCAAATCTGATTGCAATCCCTTTTGACTTCTCTCTCTCCTCCTTTCCAGCTTTTCTTTTAGTATAAAACTTATTCTTTCTCTAAAGCTATTGCCCATTGTCCCCTTGCAAATGATGAAACCTTGTTTTAAGGTATAATCCAAGGCTCCAATTGACTCAGGAAATGCCACTCAAATGCAATCCATTGTTACCAAAAGGTGTGGTAACAAGTAGAAATAAAATGCTATTAAGTGGGGGTGAAAACTGGGCCAAAACAAACATCCAGAGCCAGCGTCAATTGTCCGATCAGCTGGATAGGCTACACTTGCCCAATGGAGCTCAAATTTGGATATGTTGTAGTTAACATCCATTGGAACAAGTCTTATGAAGATCATCACCTCATCCAAGGACCGGAACATGCTGATCCAAGGCCACGAAGTTGACCTACGAAAATGAACAAAAATAGAATTTATATCAAATAATGCACTTTTAGCTCATTTTCATACAAACCAAGGTAAAACCTATTAAAACACAAAAAAGAAGTAAAAAGCTATAAAATGTCAAGAACTAACTCAAAATAGTGGGTGAATAACATGAAAAATCATGTGTAAAAATGAACCGAACAAACTTCCCAAACTTATCTTTTGCTAGTCCTCGAGCAAAACAGAAATTAAAACAAGACTCGAAACAAAACTTTCCGAACACTTTCTAAGGAGAGAGCAACTCATGCAAACGACTCAAAAGTTTTCACAAGAAAAACTCAGTTTACACATTATTCACAAGGCGGCAAAATTCATAACACAACATGCTCAAGTGTAGTAGTGTGATGGCCAAATGGAACTCATTCTCCAATTTCAGTTTTCACACAACTTCAAAAATCATACCAAGCACAAATGTAACTTCAAATCTCACCAAAGTTGTCCTCTCACAAATGAATCACTCGGAAGAGGGTTACAATGCATCACTCAATAATAAATATGAGAATAGAGTTAAACCATACGGGACTTAACTCAAAATTAGCAAGATGAAAAACATGCATGAATATGATCTCAAGAAGGATGCTAAACACTTAAAAGCTGAAAAATGTGTGCAAATCAACCACATGACATTTTGGATCAATTTAGGTCTTTATTATAGGTTGTAATGGGGCTAAGGGTGTAAGGTGAGTAAGAAATGAAGGATATGGATACAACAAAGTCCAAGGAACTCACAATGTAAGAGCATATAATCGTTGACTAAAAGACTTTGAAACATCACGCTTGAGATTTTCACTCAGTTTTTGGTGATCAAATAGACCACAAAGCCTTATACCTCCACTAATTATGATTCACACTCCTTCCTTCCATTCGAACAACCAAGAAACATGGAATTGAATTTGAAACCATTGCCACTTAACCACAACTTTTCTCTTTTCTTTCACCCTTTTAGTGAAGTACTCTTTTTTTTTTTTTTTTTTTTTTTTTTCAATTAGGTGTAATAACCCTTCCCAAACTTAGCATGAAAAACACATCTAAATTAAAGCTCACGAGTTCCTTAGAAAGGTAAATTCTTGTTTTTCAGGCTAAGGCTAGAAGTAATAATTGGTTACTTGAAAGAAAAGGCATACATGTAGGCTCAAAGTGGTTACAATGGAAAATCATGCTTAAGCATGCATAAGGTTAGCTTGAAAGGCACAAACGGTCCAAAGAGGGCCTTAATATCATTTCTCAAATGTCATGTAATCAAATTGCACAAGAATGAGTAACTTTTAAGTGCTCAACCAAATCAATGAATAATGAGATCAGACAACAACTCAGATGACAAGAAAAGTAAGAATATGTGTATAACACTCATGAATTGAAGCACAAGGCTCAAAGCTCACATTATATGGTTATACAAGTCTAATTCATGCTTGATACAATTCTTTGGATCATGCAAGTCCCTCAACTAGAGAATTATGAAACAAATGGCAAGTGCGTAGAGGGTTTCAAACATATCATGCTAGAACGATGCCATTTAGTGAATAACAAATTATTATTATTTTTTTTAAAGCATTTTCAATCAAGTCATTTAAACATTCATCACAATCTCATCATATATGTCCGGAAAGTGACTTAAGAACAAAAAAGACTCAAAACAGAAAAGAAAACAAAATAAAAGAAAGTAAGAATTTAAGTGAAACGAAAAAGACTTGCTATCCCTTCCCAAACTTAGAAACAAACATTGTCCTCAATGTTAAAGAATTCAGGCACCAACAACGTTATAACAAGAATTAAAGGGAATAAAGCAAGTAAATACAAGAACAAACACGAAAAACAACTACAACACGGTCGCAAAAACAAAAACAAAAACGAATCCAAACAGAAACAAATAAAACAGTAAGCCCTAACAACAGTCTTACACATGCAGAAATCCAACCCAAAGAAACGCACAAACCAAATGAAAGCCCAACCCAAACGAAAGCCCAAAAGCGAAGAAAGTAAATAAAACAAAGAAACCAAGTCAGAAGCACAAAGAGCGAGGACTCAGTAAAATAGAAAAAGTGGGCCCTAAAGTCTCGGCACCTGTGAGTCACGGGATACAAAGTGAGAGACGTGTCGACAAGCAGAGGTCTCTCTCACGGTCCCAAGCCAGAATTATTGGCTTCATAGGAAGGTGTGACGACTTTCGTTTCTCAAAAGCGCTGAAAGGCGGAACTGTAATTAAAGGGGTTGGGGACCAGGTGAGGTGACCTAAGGGGATAGGCCGTAAGGGCCGCGCAAAACGCAGAAGCGCAGTGGCTAGGGTTACGTAAAAACTAACTCTATAAAAGAAGAAGAGAAAGAGTTGGGGAAGAACACACAAACTCAGAAACACACAAAAGAGAAAAGAAAGACAAAAGAAAGTAAGAGTTGAAATGGCGTCTTCCTACCCATTCTCGTTGGATCTCAACCTAGCTCCACCGACTCAGACTCGGGGCCAAGCAGTGGCACCAGTGTGGATGCCCTACTTTGCCTCTGCACGGGGGCATGTGACAGTGAATGACTCGATACTGCTGGACAACGATGTTGCCCTTGGAGTTGCTAGAAATCTAGTAACTCCCAAGGATATACGGGTGCTGGGATCAAGGGATGACAACCGGGTCGTGAGCGATGCTCTGGCACTAAGCGTGCAAAGCACCGCAACAGTCGCAAGTGTGGGTCATCGCCTACTTGCGAAGTCCCATGAAGTGGAGGTGCTAAGAGGTCAGTTGGCGGCGGAGCGAAGTATGGTGGAAGAGTGCCAGAGTATTATTAAAAGTTTAAAAAGGGAAAGGGCAAGGATAGTGGAGGTGAATCGACACCAGCTAGAGGCGTTGCGGGAAGAGAACCAAAATCTCTCAAAGATGGTAAGTGTTTACGCCCATGACATGAGAAAGCAGCTGGAGGACCTGGACCAACCGGGTAAACGCAAGAAAACCGATCGCGAGAGTAGGTATGCTCAAGCTAAGAGTGCGATCTTTGGGAGCTCGAGTGATGAGCCCCAAGAGGCTGTGCGTGAAGCCCCGGAAGAGGATAGCCATATGGCTAAACTCAAAGGTCCAATGGCCGAGACACCGAGCACTGTGAAAGAATAATTTCTAATGTATTAGTGGTGTGCCTGGTTGTCTTTGCCCTTTCCGTGTATTTGTTTGTTGTTTTTTTTTTTTTTTTTTTGTTTTTTTTTTTGTCAGAAATAAAAGAAATGAAGTTGCAAAAGAAAAAGAAGCACACTTCCCAAACAAAACAAAGACGACAGCCGAAAGGGAAAACACACTTCCCTAACTAAAATAAGACAAAGGTGATAGCCGAAAGGGAAAGGCAAAAACACAAAACACTAGAAAAACACGGAAAAAAGAAAAGTAAAGTGAAAGTTAATGTGCTCCCCCTTGAAGCGATTAGGTCGAGCATGCCCGGGAAATCCGAAATGGCGTTGGCTCTCCCTCTCATCTGCATATGTCTATTTAAGCCACGCCTCTGCAAGCGGAAGAGTACCCTGCAATTCTTTCTGCAAACTCAAGGAAAACCATCAAAAACATCCAAAGACAAAACAATGGCATCCACATGTACTCACCTTGATGATCTCAACCTTGAGCTGTCACTAGCACCACCAAATTCCCAGATAAGGGCTCCTCCAAACCCTATCTTCCCAAACTCCTCATACCACCATGGCTCGGCCTCAAACTTCTCTGAGGTGGTGCCGCGAAGGGCAGTAATGCCGGAGGGCATGACTGTCAGCAGACTGACAGTTGCAGATCACCTGCATGTGGCGCAGAGGTCTGACCAGATGGCAGTGGACGAGTCCCACAATCTAACCGTGCTCAACGCGGTCTCGGCCACAAATTTGGGCATGCGCCTACTGGCGAGAACACGAGAGTGCGGGGCACTGAGTGAGGAGGTGGCGGTCCTGAAAGCTCTGGTGGCGGACCTGCAGAAGCGGCTCTACAGCGCCAACCAGCATGTAGAGATGCTGCAGAAAAGGAACGAAGATCATGTAGAGCTGCTGCAGATTCTACAAGCAAGAACAGACAGAGGCAATTAGCAGAAGCCTCAGCTAGCTCAAAATGCAAAAGAAACAAGTGATTCATAAATTTATTGTTTTTTTTTTTATTTATTTTTTTTTTTTTAATTTTTTTTTTTATAAATTTGTGTGTAGAATCACATGTTTTGGAATGAAATAAGCATTTGAGCCAAAATTCTGAGTGCATAAACATAAACAACCTACTTCCCAAACTTATATGAAACAATGTTTATAAATGATGGAGATTTAATACTAAACAATGCCATATAGAAAAATTGGGATGGATAATCACAAAATAAAAGAAATAGTAAACAATTAAAAGTTGAACTAACAGTAAAAGTTGAAACAAACAAACTAATAACCGTCTCAAAATAAAACCCAAAAACAAAATAAATTAAAAGTTCAAAAGGGTACAAAGCTCAAAGTACTACTGATCATCATCAGTCTCATCATCATCATCACCATCAACATCATCACCATCAACATGTGCAGAGGTCCCGGGATGACCTGGCATCTGGAGGTGCGTCCAAATGGCGTCAATGGAAGTGCTCATATGTTGCATCTGCTGATACTGGAGCATCTGCAAGTCCCAAATGGCTTGGAGAGAGGGCTCTCAAGCAGAAGTGTCGACAGTGGGAGCAGGCGGGAATGGCTGGAATGAGGCCGGCCCGTGTGGTGGTGGTGGTGGCATATGAGGCGGCACTGGAGCAGGTGCGGGTGCAGGTGCATGTGCATGGCGCCTCTGAGAGATACTCTTGGACACAGAAGTGTCCGAAATGGGACCCATGGGCTCAACATATATATCAGTGGGGCGAGCCCGAACACCTGAGCGGTCACAAATCATGCTAACAAGGCAAGGATAATAAATTATGCTTTTCTTACGTGCACAAGCCTTCAGGCGTTCAAAAATGATGTCAACAACTGGTAGGATAAAAGTTCCCTCATGCAAAATTTGCAGGAGCTTGACCCCTACTGATGGAATTTCCGACCGTTGGCCGGATGGATAAATGTTGTGGCGCACAAAGCTCCACAGGATGGCAAAGTAGGGTGTCAACTTACCCTGAATGAGGACAGTCTTTTTAGTTTGAGATGCAAAGGCAGCAGGGTCAGCATAAAAAAGTGTTTCAGCTGCCCTTTGCATGTCAAAATCCTCACCCAAAAATTGTCTCCAATTAACAGTATTCTCTCTGTCACTTATTTGAAGAACCTCAGAGATAATGGAGGTGGATAGTACAATATTTTTGCCCCGAACCTTAAGGGGCACCTCTGCATTACGTCTAAGTTCTTCCCTGGGGAAAGCGGCATAAAACTCACGCACAATTGATTCATTATATTTTGCATAGATGTGAGCTAAGGGTAGGAGGTTTCGGTCCCTAATAAGGTGCTGGACTTGAATAAGTCCAGCGGTTTGGATGGAGGGACTAAGATCTAAGTTACGCTCAGTAACCACAGTGGCAGTGAGCATTGCCTCTTCCGGTTGAGGTGCACTTCGTGAAGAAGATGCACCCCCTCTGGTACCCTGTCTAGCTCTAGACATCTAAGGAGAAAAAAAAAAAACCAATATGCACAAAACAAATCAACAACAAAATTCATGCCACAATTCCCAAACATGCAATACGCCACAATTATACCAATATCAAAACCAAAATGCATGCACATAGCCAAAATTTGCCACAATACAAATATACACCAATTCGAACGAGTCGACAATTTAATCACAATGTAAAATACCACAATGCCACAATATTAATCACAATGCACAATTAAGCCAAAATTCCAAAATGTAAACAACATTCCCAACATTCAACCAAAATGACAAAATTCCAATAATAAACACAAATAACAACAACAATAATCAAATAAGAGATTGAGAGTGAGAAAAAAAATACCCAATTGAGGAAAATCACACCAAATGATAAACACAAGCCAAACCCAAAACAAAAACAAGAGAAACAACAAATTAGAAACAAAACAACTATAGGAATGCATTAGAGTAAGAAAATCAAAGAGAAAACACCAAGAAAAATTCGAAAATTACCTTGGTGCTACAGTAACCCTAACTGAAAATCACCTCAAATTGAAGAAAACACTTGAAATTTCAAGGAATAGATGCCAAAAACGGATTATACTCGAAAAATTAAGTGAGAAAAGTGTGATTTGGGTTAGGATTAGGGTGGGTTGTGAGGGAGGTAGAGGGAGGGAGAAGAGAGAAGTCGAAGGGGGGGGGTGGGTCTGTCGCTGGGAAGAAGAGGAAGTGAGGAGAGAGAAGAGAGAAAGGAAAGAAAAAGACGGTTTTTAAAAAAAATCGCGACGAGCGACCGGTCGCGAGTGAAAAGCGACCGGTCGCTTTGAAGCAGATTCAATTTTTAAGAAAAACAACGAGCGACCGGTCGCGAGTGAAAAGCGACCGGTCGTTTCGAAGCAGATTCAATTTTTTCTGAAACTCCAAACGAGCGACCGGTCGCGAGGCATGTACGACCGGTCGTTCTCTCTCTCTCTTTTTTTTTTTTTTTTTTTTTTTTTTTTTTTTTTTGGGTTGAAAACTTTATTAAGGACTTACCTTCCCAACTCAGTTTTGCATCCCCGAATGTATATCAATGAAGTGAAGCACTTCATCTTCTTGATGCAAAGTATTTTCGTGGTAGATTTTCAACCTATGCCCATTAACTTTGAATTCCTTTCCTATGCCTATTGGTCGGATTTCAACTGCACCATAGGAAAAGACATTAGTAACAACAAATGGGCCAGTCCAGTGGGAACGAAGCTTACCTGGAAAGAGTTTGAACCTAGAGTTAAAGAGTAATACTCTTTGCCCTACTTCAAACGACCTTCTAATGATATGCTTATCATGAAACGCCTTTGTTTTTTCTTTGTAAATTTTTGCGTTCTCATAAGCATCATTGCGAAGCTCATCCAGTTCGCTCAGTTGTAACCTTCTGATATCTCCTGCTTCCTTCATGTCGAAGTTGTACTTCTTAATTGCCCAAAGGGCCCTGTGTTCAAGCTCAACAGGTAGATGACAAGGTTTACCAAAGATTAAGCGAAATGGAGACATACCGATTGGAGTTTTGTAAGCAGTTCGGTAGGCCCAGAGAGCATCGTTAAGGCGCAAAGACCAATCCTTTCGAGTAGGACCAACAGTCTTCTCTAATATATGCTTCACCTATCTGTTAGAAATCTCCACTTGTCCACTAGTCTGAGGGTGATAGGGGGTGGACACCTTGTGAGTTATGCCATACTTCTTGAGTAGGGTCTCAAATGATCGGTTGCAAAAATGGGATCCCCCATCACTAATGATGGCCCTCGGCGTTCCAAACCTACAAAAGATATTGGCTCGAAGAAAGCTAAGAACAACTTTCGCATCATTAGTCTTGGTTGGAATTGCTTCCACCCATTTTGAAACATAATCAACCGCAAGTAGAATAAATAGATTTCCAAAAGATGAAGGAAATGGACCCATGAAATCTATTCCCCAAACATCAAATATTTCAACAATTAGAATTGGGTTTAAAGGCATTTGATTTCGAGATGAAATGTTACCCATTCGTTGACACCTATCACAAGATAGACAGAATTGTGATGCATCTTTGAACAAGCTTGGCCAATAGAATCCACTTTGCAAAACTTTTAAAGCTGTCTTCTTGGCTCCAAAGTGGCCACCACATGCGTTCGAATGACAGAATGTGAGTATGGACTGAGATTCGGTCTCGGGAACACATCGCCTAATCACGGAGTCCGAACAATACTTCCACAAATATGGGTCATCCCACACATAGGACTTGGTGGTTTTCAGCAATTTGTCCTTTTGACCTCTTGACAAATCCCTTGGTATATTTCCTGTAGCGAGAAAGTTGATAATGTCAGCATACCATGGGTCAGAAATTTGTAATGCAAAAAGTTGCTCATCAGGAAAGGATTCACGAAGAGGAAGAGTGTCTTCTTCGGTATTGGAGTTAGTGATCAATCGGCTAAGGTGGTCAGCTACCACATTCTCCGATCCCTTCTTATCTCTGATTTCAATATCAAACTCTTGGAGCAACAAAACCCATCGTATCAATCTTGGTTTTGCTTCCTTCTTTGCCAAGAGATATTTCAAAGCTGCATGATCAGTGAAAACAATTACTTTAGAGCCTATCAAGTACGAACGAAATTTCTCTAAAGCAAAAATTACAGCTAACAGCTCTTTCTCAGTAGTTGAATAGTTCAACTGAGCATCATTAAGGGTACGGCTTGCATAATATATTGCATGCAATCTCTTCTCAACTCTTTGCCCTAATACAGCTCCAACTGCAAAATCAGATGCATCACACATTAATTCAAAAGGTAAATTCCAATTTGGAGGCATAATGATAGGTGCAGTTGTGAGAAGAGTTTTGAGCCTTTGAAAAGCTGCCAAACATTCATCATTAAGATCAAAATTTGCATCTTTGGCAAGCAAGCTACACAATGGTCGAGAGATCTTAGAAAAATCTTTTATGAATCTTCTATAGAACCCGGCATGTCCTAAGAAGGATCGGATCTCTTTCACTGATGTGGGAGGTGACAACCCGCTTATCACATCTACTTTGGCTCTGTCAACCTCAATGCCTTGACTGGAAATCACATGACCTAAAACGATTCCCTGTTGTACCATGAAATGACACTTTTCCCAATTGAGAATTAAGTTGCATTCCCGGCATCTTTGCAAAACTAAAGACAAGTTGTTAAGGCATGAATCAAATGAATGACCAAACACACTAAAATCATCCATGAATACTTCAATAAATTTTTCTACCATATCGGAGAAAATACTCATCATGCATCGTTGGAAGGTGGCCGGGGCATTACACAATCCAAATGGCATACGCCGGTAGGCGAAGGTACCATAAGGACATGTGAATGTCGTCTTGTGTTGGTCTTCAGGAGCGATGACAATTTGATTGTATCCTGAATAGCCATCCAAGAAGCAGTAGTAACTGTGACCTGCAAGACGTTCAAGCATTTGGTCAATGAATGGTAATGGAAAATGATCTTTTCGGGTGGCGGTATTTAATTTTCTATAATCAATACAAACACGCCATCCCGTTTTGACACGAGAAGGAATAAGTTCATTTCCCTCATTTCTTACAACAGTTATTCCTGACTTTTTAGGAACCACTTGGACCGGGCTTACCCACTTGCTATCGGAAATAGGATAAATTATACCCACATCCAATAGCTTCAGAATTTCTTTTCGGACTACCTCTGTCATGATTGGGTTTAACCTGCGTTGAGCATCCTTTGTGGGTTTGGAATCAATTTCCAGTAAAATTCTATGCATGCATCTTGTTGGGCTTATTCCCTTGATGTCCGCAATACTCCAACCAATTGCTCCCTTGTGTTCTCTTAACACTTGCATCAACTTCTGTTCATTTTCCACATTGAGATTGCTAGCAATAATCACGGGCAATGTCTCTGTTTTACCTAAATAAACATACTTCAAGTGGGATGGCAATGGTTTGAGCTCTAACTCGGGTGCCCTGTCAAGAGAAGGAACAAGTTTTTCAGTATTGACTGGCAAAGGTATAAAATTTGGAGTGTACTTACGTGGTATGGCTGGACATGCATCAAGGAATTTCACAGCCTCAAGTAACTCATTATCAACAATTTCAGCAACTTGAGGATTTTGTGTCAACACCTTTTCTAATGAATCTGTACCATGAGTACTATTAAATGTATTTTGCACAATATGACACAATGTATCAATACGAAAACATTCATGTTCATCATTGGGGAGTTTGAAGGCATCATATACTTTGAACTTTATTGTTTCCCCTTGAACTGTCATTGTCAATGTTCCTTGTCGAACATTGATCACAGTATCTGCAGTGGCCATGAAAGGGCGGCCAAGAATCAATGGAAGATCCGCACCCGGAATAGGAGCTTCTTCCATCTCTAGCACCAAAAAGTCAGCTGGTAAGATGAGATCATTTACTTTCACAAGTACATCTTCCAAAATTCCTCTTGGATATCTCACTGATCGGTCCGCCAATTGAATGCTAACAGAAGTTGGTTTAAGATCACCTAAGTTAAGGGCTTCAAAAACAGAATAAGGCATCAGATTAATTGAAGCACCTAAATCAAGTAAAGCTTTGTCAAACAATTTATCTCCAATTATGCAAGGAATTGTAAAACTTCCTGGATCTTTCAATTTGGGAGGGAGCTTCCTTTGCAAAACAGCAGAAGCTTTTTCCGTTAGTGCAACCGTTTCATGATCTTGGAATCTCCTCTTGGTGGTACAAAGGTCCTTCAAAAACTTTGCATAACTCGGAATTTGCTTGATTGCATCCAAGAGAGGAATATTGACTTGCACTTTTCTGAAGGTTTCCAATATTTCCTTGGCTTGTTGAATTTTTTTGGAACTCATAAGCCTGTGAGGAAAAGGAGCACGTAAGATTTCTTCGTCAGTAGGTTCACGACTTACCTTCTCCTTTCTTGCCCTTCTTGCAAGTTCATGCTTTGGGATCCACTCGGATGAAGAAGCTGCTTGCTTATCTTTCTCTTTGTTGCTTTCATCCTTTTCTTTAGGCTCAGCCACTTGTTCAACCTGCATGTCATCAACATTGTGAATCAAATCTTTAGAACCATCAATTTCACCAATTACCTTACCAGTTCTCAAGGTAACTGCTTGAACATGCTCACGCCCAGTTGGATTAATCTCTGGTTGGCTAGGCATCATACCAGGTTCCCTTTGACTCAAAGCTTGAGCAATTTGCCCCACTTGATTTTCTAGATTGGAAATGGCCTTATCCGTTTTCTGCATGTGGGTGTCATTCCTCTGCATGTAGCTTTTTGTCTCAGTGATGAAACTATCTGTGTTTCTAGCCATGGAAGCAACAAGTTCTTCCAAAGATTTTCCTGTAGATTGTGGTTGAGGTGGTGGTTGTGGTGGATTGTAGTAGTGCATTTGACCATGAGGTGGGCGAGTATGTTGTTGACCATGAGGTGGTTGAGTTGGCCCTTGTTGAACATTAGAATTGTCACTCCACCTGAAATTTGGATGATTTCTCCACCCCGGATTGTATGTTTGTGAGAAAGGATCATTCTTAGGCCACTGATTTCTTTGAAATGAGCCCACTGCATTTGCTTCCTCATGTGCCAAGGGACAATCCTCAGTGTCATGACCAATTGTGGAGCAAAATGCACAAACCTTGGATGATCCCGGTGCCAATTTCTTCACCATGTTGGTTAGGTTTGCAATCTGAGCTTCCATACTAGAAAGGGTACTTACATCATAGGATTCCCCTTTTCTGACTGGTCTTTGCCTTGAATTATATTGGCGAGCATTTGCAGCAACAAGATCAAATATTGCTCGCAGTTCTGTTGGAGTCTTGGTCATTATAGTTCCTCCTGCAGCTGCATTCACATTGTTTTGGTCCGCTTCAAAAAGTCCTTCATAGAAGTGTTGCATTAGAAGCCAAGCTTGTATGTTATGATGCGGACAAGTGATTAGAAGTTTCTTGAAACGGTCCCAATAATCCTGGAAGCTTTCTCCCGGCCTTTGCAGAATTCCTGTAATCTGACTTCGGAGTTCATTTGTCCTTTGTGCTGGGAAAAAATGTTGCAAGAACTTTGTAGCAAGATCCGTCCATGTTGTGATGGAATTTGGAGGTAGATAGTGAAGCCATTCCTTTGCTGTATCCTTCAAACTAAATGAGAAAAGTCTCATTCTTATCTCATCACTACTCATGCCTTCAATCTTTATTGTGGAACACACTTCCTCAAAGTCTAGGATATGTGCATTAGGATTTTCTCCAGGATTTCCCAAGAACTTAGGCAATATGTGTATCATGCCCGATCTCAACTCAAAGTTTTCCAAAGTGCTTGCGGGATATACTATGCAAGATGGTTGTCCAGTTGTTGGCGGTGAAGAGTATTCTTGCATAGTAAGTTCCGCATTTGCAGCTGCTGCCGCCATTGGTGAAGGTGGAGGTGACTCGACTTTTGGTGAGCTTGGTGATGATGAAAATGGCGAGAGTGAAAAAGGCAATGGAGTAGACACAGCTAGTTGGATGTTCCTTTCTCTCAAAGCTTGAGCTTGGATATCTTCTACAGTGCTATCTAATGAAATATCCAAATTCAGAAGGGACATAAGCAAAATGTTCCTGCAATAAGAAGAAAACAAAAACAAACTCAAATAAAATGAAATGACAAACAAAGAAAAAAAATGAAAATAAAATTAAGTACTCTAAATATACTCAAACAAAACATATAAGCAACCGTGCCAGTTCCCCGGCAACGGCGCCAAAAATTGTTGCATTCCTAAAAGGACACAATTTAATGTGCAAACAACCAATTAAAAATACCCGCAAGTGCACGAATCTATCGAAGTATAGATTGTATAAGTACGGGGTCGATCCCACGAAGAACTTGTCGGTTGTCTATAAGTTCTAATTCGAGTACAAAAAGAACATTTAACTAACACACCACAATGCACAAATGAAAATTTTAAACTAAGAAGAAATATAAAAGAAACAAACAAAACAAAACAAAAAAAGAATTGTGCTGTGAACAGTGACCAGAGACCGGTCGTTTGTTAAGAGAGACCGGTCGTTTTTTTGTCTGGCGACCGGTCGTGAGGTAAAAGCGACCGGTCGTTTTAGTACAGAGTCGAAACTTCAGAATTGTGTGCTGAGCGACCGGTCGTGAGACACTAGCGACCGGTCGTTCTTGGGCAGAGTCGTTTTCTCTGTTTTTCCAGTTTCAACCTCTATCCAGTGTTTTGCCTATAACTTTCCAACCGTACGTCCAAAATTCACGTTCTTTATACGGTTGAATTCAGCACAGAAAATGGAAGAACACCACGCGGACCAAAAGTCCAAAACAATTACGGAAACAAATAGAATTTAGTAACAAAGACACGTAACGTGTCAAACACGCAACTCACACACACATTGGGGGGGGGGGGGGTTTTGATTTGTTTGAAGTAACCTATTTCTATTGCATGAAAGTAAATGGACTTTGAAATTAAATGAGAATGGCGGAGATGAATTATCAAGATGTGAAATCAAAATGTAACAAACACTAGGGTTTCGGAATCCACCCTAAACAATTCTACCCAAGTTCATGAATACTCAAGTAATGAACTCTAAACGTGTTGATGAAGATGTTCGCAATCAAGACCATGGGTCGTGGCTCAAGACGCATTGATTCTCTCTAATATACGTAAAGTGCATGGTTCGTGCTACAATACTTGTGCCCTCCTCATAACCGAACCTAGGTATGGTTCGTACTTCGATTCAATTACAAGGAGAACCCATTAAGTTCAAAGAGAATATGAACATCACAAGAATCCTAATAGCATGGTGTTTACATTAGGTATTCAAGAAACCAATTCACATGGATGATTCTTACTTCATCCATTTATTGCTTAGGATAACATGAGGATACACATAATCCCAACAATCTCAAGAAGCATGCTTTCAAAGGTGATCAATCAAAGAAGAACATACATCAAGGATAGATTAATTTGGTGAATTGGAATTCATCAACAATATCTAGAAATTCATACACTCAAGCATCAAAACAAAAAGGTAATCATGTTTAGGTCTTCAACCTAAGCCCTAGCTATGGAGTTTAGTTCCTCATAATCATTTCAAACACAAATTCAAAATGAAATTAGAAAGAGTTTACAGATTTTCAGAAAATGATGAAAGCTCAAGATCATCAATGGTGGAAGTCTTCTTCTCCACTTTTCTTGACTGCACCTTGGCTTTCTCCTAGCTCCAAGCTCCAAAATCTGCTCTCAATTGTGTAGAATGGTGGAATCCCCTCTCTCCCGTTGCAAAAACTCCCCCAAATCTGATTGCAATCCCTTTTGACTTCTCTCTCTCCTCCTTTCCAGCTTTTCTTTTAGTATAAAACTTATTCTTTCTCTAAAGCTATTGCCCATTGTCCCCTTGCAAATGATGAAACCTTGTTTTAAGGTATAATCCAAGGCTCCAATTGACTCAGGAAATGCCACTCAAATGCAATCCATTGTTACCAAAAGGTGTGGTAACAAGTAGAAATAAAATGCTATTAAGTGGGGGTGAAAACTGGGCCAAAACAAACATCCAGAGCCAGCGTCAATTGTCCGATCAGCTGGATAGGCTACACTTGCCCAATGGAGCTCAAATTTGGATATGTTGTAGTTAACATCCATTGGAACAAGTCTTATGAAGATCATCACCTCATCCAAGGACCGGAACATGCTGATCCAAGGCCACGAAGTTGACCTACGAAAATGAACAAAAACAGAATTTATATCAAATAATGCACTTTTAGCTCATTTTCATACAAACCAAGGTAAAACCTATTAAAACACAAAAAAGAAGTAAAAAGCTATAAAATGTCAAGAACTAACTCAAAATAGTGGGTGAATAACATGAAAAATCATGTGTAAAAATGAACCGAACAGGCCGCCTAAAAGATGATGTGTTGGTGTACTTTATAATTTTAGATTTATCAGATTGATCGAATTTATGATTTACCAGATGTTTGTAATTAGATTATAACTTTTTGTAACATGGAAGAACATAAATATTTGCAACGTAATTAATAGAAGAGTTTTTGTATTTAAACCCCACACTTCTCTTTGTTCACTCCATATTCTAAGTTCACCCCAACTTCTAATTCAAATTTTCACAATTTCTAAGAAAACTCCACTATCTTCCCAAACTACCCTCAAATACACACTCAGTAGAAAAAAATAAATAAATAAAACTCATCAACCTCACACCCCAAGTTCACCTCAATCTCACATTACTTAAAGAGATAAAAACATTGTTGTCAAATGTGTACTATGGTTAAGTATTAAGTTGGATGACCTTTTTTTGTCTTTTTACACAATAATAAAACTTAAGAGCTTAATAATTTAAGTATTAGGGTGAACAAAGAAAAGTGTGTGGTTTAAATAGAAAAACTCTTAATAGAATGGTTGTGCTCATGTCTAAGTATATATGATACTTCTTTATTACAGTTTACAATTTCCCTCATAGATATTATATATATATATATAAATCTACAAAGAAGTTTATCTAAAGGATTACAATCTTTCTCTAAAAAAAGAATTCAAGAAACCAAAGGATTTTGGCATGCAAGGGAGGATGCCATCCCTTAAACCAACAGGCGCACCCACTTTCTTTCTTTCACCAGATTTGGCCATGGAAAGAGGAAGAAAGAGGAGAAAGAAGATGGGTGAAAAGGGGAAGTTCCCCTCTGAGGCAGCCGCTGGAAGAAGCTTGGAGCACCCAAAATCTATGATTTTGTGGGAGTGGGCAGAGCTGACTTTGCCACCATGAGGTAAGTCAAGAAGGAGGAGAAGAAAAGAAGAAGAAAGCCTAGCTAAGTTGGGAAGAAACCATTAGGGTTTCTTGGAGAAGAACAAACCTCAGCAACTATAAATAGGGCCTCTCCTACCCAATACAACACAACCCCACAACCTTCAGAGAGCAAGCTTCCTCTCTCTCACTTGCAAACCCAGCAAATTTTCGTGCTTTGCTTGCCCACTTCCCCCATCTCCCCTGCTTTGGCAGATTGCTACAGCTTTGACAGAATCACTGTCATGCTGCTGGAAGCTACGAAAATCACCAAAAACTCTCCTCCTTAGAACCTCTCTTCCCTTCCATTAGAACCTCTGTCCTTCGTAGGAACCCACAACTCACTCTCTCTAAAGTGCTAAACCCATGATAATTTTGCTCCCATGCCACATGCCTCTCATGCCAAGCCCGAAAGTTTATCTGTAAGAACAAAGAAATTATCTGTAAATTGCTGTTGTTTTGTTGGTGAAGATAACCAAAATACTTCCTAAGGCCTTGCTGCCCTTTCGAAGCATTTTGGGGCTTAATTTTCGAACTCAGACAAAGGGGACAACTTCATCAACCCAACCTACTTGCTGCCGGAAGAAAAAAGCCCCTACACTCATCAACCTCACACCCCAAGTTCACCTCAATCTCACATTACTTAAAGAGATAAAAACATTGTTGTCAAATGTGTACTATGGTTAAGTATTAAGTTGGATGACCTTTTTTTGTCTTTTTACACAATAATAAAACTTAAGAGCTTAATAATTTAAGTATTAGGGTGAACAAAGAAAAGTGTGGGGTTTAAATAGAAAAACTCTTAATAGAATGGTTGTGCTCATGTCTAAGTATATATGATACTTCTTTATTACAGTTTACAATTTCCCTCATAGATATTATATATATATATATATTAATCTACAAAGAAGTTTATCTAAAGGATGACAATCTTTCTCTATAAAAAAAGGATTACAATCTAATTTCTTATATTTTTATATACTCCAACAAAGCATACTTGCAATAACCACAAAGTCCTCGTTTGAGACTATTTTTCTAGGAAGCACTTCTGCTAATAAGCGCTTTTAGTAATCGCGCTTTTATTATGAAGATGTTGAAATTTTCTTAAGAAATCGAAGTGCTTCTTGGAAAAGCACTTTGGAGTGCTTGGCAGGTGCTTCTCCAGAAAGTGCTTCTATGGACCATAAACACTTCCAAACTTTTCTGCCAAATATTATCAAAAGCACTTTTGATTGCAAAAAAGTGCTTTTAAGCCTTCCAAAAGGACTCCCAAACGGTCCTTTGTAATTTATTCAAGGGCTACATATAGTTATTATTATTTTTTTCGATCTGAAGGCATTCGTCTCAACACTATACAATAAATAGGCATCTAGAGAGGGCTATAGTCCTTATCGTCCTTCACAAAAATCCTAGCTAGGTCATAAGTGAAAGTGAATTGTGATGGGGCTTGGGTTGCTCAGACAATGGTGGGAGGCTATGGGTGGGTAATAAGAGACTTTGTGGGTTGGATGTTGCAAGCAGGAGGAAAAGGAGATATGCGATATGGGTCTGCTCTTATAGCGGAAGTGGATGCCATTCGTGCAGCTATGGTGGCTTGCCAGCAAGGAGGTTTTTCTCACATCATAGTGGAATCTGATTCTCTTACTGCCATTCAAATGGTAAAAGGGGATCGAGTGGTGGATGCGGAGGTGGAAGGTTTGCTTTTCGATATCCATGCTGTGACAAGAGAACTCCAGGAGGTGACTTTTACTTATGCTCCTTGCAGTTGTAATACGGCTGCTCATGAGGTTGCGGCTTATGTCTGTAGGAATGGAGGTGTTTATTGGTGGGACTTTATTCCCCCTGAATGGTTGTTTAACATTCTGGCTTGTGAGGCCAATGTAAGTGTTCGACTTTAATTTTTTAATAAAACTTTTGTTTCGGAAAAAAACAAAATTAGTTGAAGTATTGTCATAAATATTTTTCATATAAAAAAGGAAATAAAATTTGTATATAGAAGTTAAGCAAAATTGCAAATTGTAAATAAAACACATCCTTGTGATAGAGCGCGCTGGCTGTACAAGAGGGGAAATGAACTAGAAGATATGTTTCTCGTAAATAAATAAATAAAATTAAGATGAATTTAATAATTAAATTATTGTCATAAATATGATTGCAACCTTCGAAATAAAATACATTCTGAAGCTGGAGGGCGGTGACGTGCAAGAGGGGTAATGAACGAGTATGTATAGCATGTTCTGTGAAAATGATACATGCAATCTATACTTGCTTGAAACGTAAGGTGATATGTACTTGCCATCCTTTCAAACTATCGTACAAATTATTGTAATTATTGCCGCCAAATTTATTAACTATCAAAACAATGAATTTTATTCTTTTGCTGTGAATCAATCGTGAAAAAGAGGAACCTCTTCTCATTTTCTTATTTACTTTCCTTTAACTTTCCGGAGGTTGTTTCAAAATATAGATCTAGTTTATACGAGTAGGTAGATCCATCCATGGCTAGCCTCAAATTTGTATTTGGATTTTGCTACAATTAGTTTGCATCTTGTATATAGGCCAGGTATGACAATACCATCCCCGTCCCCGCAATCCATCCCCTCCCCCGTCTCCGAATTCATCCCCGTTTAATAGGTTTCGGGGAATCCCCGTCCCCGTCCTCGTCGGAGGACTATCCCTCATACCTGCCTTGAATCCCCGATTTTTTTTGCATAAAAATATTTATCATACATTTTAACATTAAGTTTCATATTAAATTATCATTCAACACATCCAAATTAACTATAAAGTTCAACTCAACTATTCAAAACCACATCAATATGAAATTTCAGAGAAGAGTAGGAAGAATTAGGAGAGGAAGATTAACTTAGGGTTAAACATAAATATTATAATTATATATATATTTATTTAAATATAAACATATATATTTTCAAGTCGGATTCGGAGATGGGGACGCAAAACCATCCCCTCCCCGTACTCGTTGGGGATTTTTCAAGTTTGGGGATCCCCGTACCCAATACCTATTTGCCCCTGAAATCTCCCTCTCATTAGGGTCGGGGACCCGCCCCCGTGGGGATTTTTGCCATCCCTACTTGCCCATTATTAATTGCAAACTGAAACATATTTATTCCTAAACCCATTTATTCCTCTTTCTTTTTCTTTTAACAAAAGAAATTTAACAACTTTTTTTCTCTTTTAATACTAATAAATTTTGGCAAAACACCCATTAGTGTAGTGGTTTGGAGCAATTGCTTTTTCAGAAAAAGTCATGTGTTTGAGTCCTAGTATCCGTGTAGTGTGTGTGAGTTTAGTATATTATTGCCTCTCTCTACCAAGAAAATAGTAATCAATTTTGGATAAGACATATGCACTTGTATGAGATGTAAAATTAATTTCAGTTATTGTAATTCCAACTATATGTATGAATTATATGACTTCAAAGCCTTTGGCTAATAAAAACTTAAGTTGGGTTTATAATTCGGACTAGTCTACTTTACTATGCTAGACTAATAATTAACTATTGCTTGTATTAAAAGAAAATATTGGACTCATCAATTTAACTAATTATTGATCTAGTTGTACTTCTATTTCTCTTCAAGTATCCCGAGAGAGCAGATTAGACTGCCTCCATGGGCTCATGAAGGAGGTGGCTCTCTGTCAGGCCCGCCAAATAGCGGGCTACAGGCCTTAATATTATTCAACACAGTTTGCAACTTCCAAGGTACGAAACCCTTCAAATTTCCAAACCAAAACTCCAAGTTACCGCACTTCCAAACTGTAGAGATGGACCGCAAAGATAATCAATATCCTCAAGGTTTTCAAAGACCTCTTTACTTCTGGATTGTTTTCGTTTTCATTTTTTGGTTATTAGATGAGTATAATTCAAATTGAAAATGGTGCAGGTGAGACAGTTCGGATTCTGGTTGAATTCCCGGAGGTGGCAATCACTTCAATCGTTTTCCTCAAAGGAATTTACCCTCCAGGTTTGTTCTAAACCCACTTCTCGTTTTGGTTGCTGAGAAAAAAAGTTGTGGTTTTGAGTTCTGTTTTTCTTCAGTATCTGGGGAACCCAGAAAGCAAAACCCAGTTTTCAAATTGCATATGAGCTTAGCGGGATAATGGGTAATTGTTGTTTTTGCATGTTCAACTGCTTTCACTGATGGTTGATTTTGGGCAAAGGTGATTTTGAAATAAGGAAATATGTGAATTTGGTGGTTCATAGCGCTCGTCACCCTGAACTCAGAGATTATATCCATTCTGCTGTCTCGGGACTTCATCCTTTCATCCAAAAGGTTGATCCTTTACTCGTTTCTTTCCTTTTACTTTTTTCTTTCTTGTTTCTTCAAAAATTTCTCATATATCTCATGTGTTCGAAAATTCGGCCTAGGCGGGTCTGGGAGGCTGGGCGGGTTGGATATTTTTTTTCTTTTTTTTTTTGTTGATTTTTTTAAGAAAGGTGCAGTCTTTCTTATTCGTTTAATGTCTTTATTCCGGTGATGTACCATTTTCACTAAAACAGACGCTACATTTTACAAACTAGGGTCTGGTGGAGAGAGTAGTAGTTATTTTCTTTAACAGTGATAGCATCCTTGTGGAAAGATTTATGTTTAAGCTCACTGTGAATCAGTCTTATGGCTTAAGGGTGGAAGAAGCTGACCTGGAGTTCTCACTAAGGTCGCTTTTTATCGAGCTTCCTTTCGCAGAATCCCTCACACGGGTTCTTCCCCAGGGTAAGTTTTCAGTTTCATTGTTGACAACTTGACATTGATGTTCATTTTTTTGCTTCAGTGTTGTTGGAAATCTGCCTGACCTGGCGGCCGTCATATGCAAAACCTCGAAGAGATGATCTTTCTTCAAAAGCTAGCTCATTGGCCTTATTCTGCAGAGAAATGAAGGATAATTATAGCATCCTTCGGTTTTGAAATAGGAAGAGACCAATGGCGGACCCAATCATTTTTATAGGGTTAGGCTAATTTTTAGTATTATTTTTATTTTTACAGGAGATATATTATAAGCTCTTTTTTTTTCTCTCGAAACAAAAATGTAAATAAAATTTTATAAATCAAACAAGGCCACATTACGAGCAAACATAACACAAAGAAGTACAAAATATAAATGAATACCAAATCAAACATATTGTTCAACTACTTGAGATCCGAGTTGAGTAAGTTCCTTAGGAATTGAAGTATCAACATTATATGCAGAAGGTGTATCCTTGGTATCGTTACCTAAATGAGATTGTTAGGTTTTCAATACACATAAAGTATTGTTCCGTACAATTTTTTTAATTTTAAAGTATTGTTATATATATGTCTTTTATAGAAGGAAAAAAAAATCGCTATGTAAAAGTTAAGCAAAACTGCATACGGGAAATTGAAGTCTAGAAAATAAACACATTCCCGTGCTAGAGCACGTTGGAGTGCAAGAGGGGTAATGAAAAAGTACGTATATATATAGTGTGTTCTATAAAAGTGATGCTGCATGCACTTTGTCCATACGTGTATGTGAAATGAGATATTTACTAACTGTCTTTTATGTTGTAATTGTAGTGACAAACTTTATTAAATATCGAAACGATGTCTTTTTTCTCCATTTTAGGACTATATTTCAACTTCCATCCTTTTTTTAATCACTAATTCAATTTGAAACACCGCTTTTCTTAACCATACTTTTTTTTATTTTTTATAAATTTCTTCATATATACATCCAATTTGCTGCCTCGCACTAGCAATGTGTTCCTTAGCTACCTAAACACACACACATATATAGAAGCATAATTATTTCCTTCTATATCATCATTTTCCTAATTATGACATGGCTGGACCAATCATTGTGTGTTTGAGACATTAAGTGCCCAATCAAAGGCTGCCATATGTAACGTGGTTGTTGGAAATGTTCAGACGTGGGCAATCTGCCTGACCTAGACACCCACTATAAATTGGTTGTGATGCAAGAGGTGGCCGTCATATGCAAAACCCTATCGTCCTTCAGAAAGGTTAGCTTGATTATTTCGCTGCCGTTCTCTTGTTTGGTCTTGTGATCTGCAGAGAAATGAAGGAAAATCAAAGCATCCTTCTCTTCTCCAATAGGAAGAGACTCAAACACAAACATGTTTTGATTCAGATTATGAATCACAGACATTGCATCGAATCGATGATTTACCAGAAAATGTAACTTGAAGGGAGCAAAAGACTTCTCTTGCCCAGCAACAATTGTACAATTGTAAGATTTTGTGATGAGCATGATTATTCGACACTTGCATGTTGAGACTGTGGTCTGATAATTGTGTTGTGTGCAGATTTTACGACCTGATGACGAGAGATCATGTAATTTTGATGTATGTATTTTCCTTATCTTTATTTAATTTGCCTTTAACATATATATGTTGTTTGGATATGGATGTGCTTTATATGAGTAGGCAGATCGATCCATGGCTGGCCTCCAGTTTGTATTTTTTGTTTTTTTACAATTAATTTGCATCTTGTATAAAGACCTAAGATTGATCTTTTCTTGTCTTCCCTCCACAGTTTGCTGGTCACGTTTGGCTCGTCAAGTTGTGCGGCAGGGAAGTATTCAACTCAAGCACATCTAGAGGTTTCGATGTCAAAAAACCTGTGGTTGTGCCAAAAGATCATCAAAACCTGTAGTTGTGCCTTCTAAATACGATTCTTACGAAAAATAGATGTGATGTTGTCGAATCAATGATTTACCAGATGCTTATAACTTTTGTAATTTGTAAACATATCAATTTGTTTCGCTAGGCTCAGTCATGTTGCAAGTATTTATTTGAATCACATCCACATGAATTAGTTCTTTGTTAACAAGAATATTCATGAATCAATTACGAATCAAGAGAGGATTCTATCCAAAGTGCACTATACATGTTTTATATATAGGTGCCAAGTAAAATCGCTATAACCACAATTTTTTTCCCTTTGTGATTCGTGCCAAACCTGCAACTGATAAAAATTGTTGTCGTTTTCTGAAATTAATATTTTTTTCAAAATTAAGTGTAAGATCATTAATCCACCATATATCATGATGTTGGTTTGATATGGCCCGGAGGAGGAGGAAGAGCTGAGACCGAAAAAAAAGAGATAGGAAATGAGTGAGGACCAGAGGAAAAACTTCTTGTTACTATTCGTTCAAAATAATTTTGAGTTTCTTCGGTTTCGATTCCCTTGAATGTATAAAAAAAAATTATACACATAAAAAGGCAACTAAGATAAGTTAATAATTAAAGTATTGTCATATTTATCTTTAAAATAAAAGGAAGAGAAAAAAAATATTGCATCTAAAAGTTAAGCAAAATTGCGGAGTGCAAATTTTAGTCTAGGAGATGAACATATATTCCTGCCCAAGAGCGTGCCGAAGTAATAGCACGTACAGGGTGTTCTCTAAAAGTGATGCTTGCATGGTATTATATTTTCTCTACACTTATATGATACGTGTACATGATATGTAGTTGCAATAATATTTTTGTTTATTGGAATTATTGTGACCAAGACCGACTTTATTAACTATCAAAACAATAGGTATTATTATTTTTCTCTTTTTTCTTTTGGGTTTCCCCTTTTTAAACTCCCATAGTTTTTTTTTTTATAACAAGTTAATTGGAACTACCATTATTCTTAACTATTTTTGTTAGTGTTTTCGTGTTTGATCTTCTTCTCCAGAGAAATGAAGGAAAATCATACCATCTTTCGGTTTTCAAATAGGAAGAGGCTCAAACACACACATGTTTTGGTTCAGGTTCTAGAACGATTCTGTAATTATATATATGTTAATTATTTGTCTTAATTACATGCCTATGTGATGATCTCATGTTCAGACTCGTCTAATTATGTGGATTTTTTGTGTGCAGAAGGCGGCACTTGCATCATCTAGGTAGGTGTTTGTGTGGTTGTATGTTTTCAACTCTTGACTTAGCAGATTTTAAGCGAGCCCAAGAAATTCAAAGTTGTTGAATCGATGATTTACCAGAGATGCTTGTAACTATATTGTAATCTATAAACATATTCTTTCGAAATAAGTATAAGAACTAATCACGATGTTGGTTTGACAAGGCCTGAGGTAGGAGGAAAAGCCCTGAGGGAACAAAAAGTGAGAAGACTGGAAACTTGTAGTGTGAGTCTGTCCACTCCAAAATGCTAAATGAAATTTTCTGTTTCAATTTATACACACATTAGAAGAAAAAAAAAACAAGGGTTAAATACTAAAATGATTCATGTCTTTTATTTATGTCGCCAATTTAGAAGTGTTTTCAATTCAAGTATGCAAATTGGTATCTAAAAGTTAGGTAAACTTGCGAATCGGCTAGCTATCAAATATTCTCGCGCTCGAGTTCAAGGGGGTGTTGCAATCACAATTAAAATTTCTCATAAATGGGGGCAAACAAGGAAGAGAGTGTTGCAATCACAATTAAAATTTCTCAAAAAAGGGAGGCAAACAAGGAAGAGAATGAGGAACAAAGAAAAAACTAGTAGTTTGACTAACCACTCAAAAAACGTTAATTGAATTTATGAGTTTCAATACATTAGAATCCACAAACAACATGACAAATTAAATTTTGTTCACATAAAATATAAAGAAAATAGTTTTAAATGTTAGACCCATCGTTTTAGCATAATGAATTATTTTGTTTTTGTTTTTCAACTTTAGTTTTATTTTCTAGTTTTCAATGATCTGATTTATTAAGCAAATTGTTGAATTAAAAATATGATTAAACAAAAACACATGATATCACACATTTACAATTTTGGCACGTGCACAATTTTGAAAAATCTAGGCAAAGATTTTATTTGCACTCTACAATCTGCTCTTTTGAACCCACACTAATTGTACATAAATAACCTATTTTACCTTTGTAAATAATTACCGTTAAGGACAAAAATATTTAAAATAGAAATTAAATTTGCTCACTACACCCTCCACTGAAACATTGAACCTATTTTGGTTGTATGTGATCGGTCGTTAACTTAGGATACAGTGGAACTCCACTGTAAAATGGGAATGGTTCGGTATCATATGACCAAACCGTATCTATTATTCGATGGTGAAACACGAAGTATATTTGGTTTTTCAATAACTTGTTGTCGACCTTAAATTTGGGGTAATGAAAAAGTACGTATAGTGTGTTCTATAAAAGTGATGCATGCATGCATTTTGTCCATACGTGTATGTAAAATGAGATATTTACTAACCGTATTTTATGTTGTAATTGTAGTGACAAACTTCATTAAATATCGAAATGATGTCTTTTTTCTCCATTTTAGGACTATATTTCAACTTCCATCCTTTTTTTACGCACTAATTCAATTTGAAACACCGCTTTTCTTAACCATATTTTTTTAAAAAAATATAAATTTCTTCATACATCCAATCTGCTGCCTCGCACTAGCAATGTGTTCCTTAGCTACCTAAACACACACACATATATAGAAGCATAATTTTTTACTTCTATATCATCATTTTCCTAATCAGCCAGTATGACATGGCTGGACCAATCATTGTGTGTTTGAGACATTAAGTGCCCAATCAAAGGCTGCCATATGTAAATGTTCAGACGTGGGCAATCTGCCTGACCTAGACACCCACTATAAATTGGTTGTGATGCAAGAGGTGGCCGTCATATGCAAAACCCTATCGTCCTTCAGAAAGCTTGGCTTGATTATTTCGCTGCCGTTCTCTTGTTTGGTCTTGTGATCTGCAGAGAAATGAAGGGAAATCAAAGCATCCTTCTATTCTCAAATAGGAAGAGACTCAAACACAAACATGTTTTGATTCAGATTATGAATCACAGACATTGCATCGAATCGATGATTTACCAGAAAATGTAACTTGAAGGGAGCAAAAGACTTCTCTTGCCCAGCAACAATTGTACAATTGTAAGATTTTGTGATGAGCATGATTATTCGACACTTGCATGTTGAGACTGTGGTCTGATAATTGTGTTGTGTGCAGATTTTACGACCTGATGACGAGAGATCATGTAATTTTGATGTATGTATTTTCCTTATCTTTATTTAATTTGCCTTTAACATATATATGTTGTTTGGATATGGATGTGCTTTATATGAGTAGGCAGATCGATCCATGGCTGGCCTCCAGTTTGTATTTTTTGTTTTTTTACAATTAATTTGCATCTTGTATAAAGACCTAAGATTGATCTTTTCTTGTCTTCCCTCAACAGTTTGCTGGTCACGTTTGGCTCGTCAAGTTGTGCGGCAGGGAAGTATTCAACTCAAGCACATCTAGAGGTTTCGATGTCAAAAAACCTGTGGTTGTGCCAAAAGATCATCAAAACCTGTAGTTGTGCCTTCTAAATACGATTCTTACGAAAAATAGATGTGATGTTGTCGAATCAATGATTTACCAGATGCTTATAACTTTTGTAATTTGTAAACATATCAATTTGTTTCGCTAGGCTCAGTCATGTTGCAAGTATTTATTTGAATCACATCCACATGAATTAGTTCTTTGTTAACAAGAATATTCATGAATCAATTACGAATCAAGAGAGGATTCTATCCAAAGTGCACTATACATGTTTTATATATAGGTGCCAAGTAAAATCGCTATAACCACAATTTTTTTCCCTTTGTGATTCGTGCCAAACCTGCAACTGATAAAAATTGTTGTCGTTTTCTGAAATTAATATTTTTTTTCAAAATTAAGTGTAAGATCATTAATCCACCATATATCATGATGTTGGTTTGATATGGCCCGGAGGAGGAGGAAGAGCTGAGACCGAAAAAAAAGAGATAGGAAATGAGTGAGGACCAGAGGAAAAACTTCTTGTTACTATTCGTTCAAAATAATTTTGAGTTTCTTCGGTTTCGATTCCCTTGAGGGCATGTTTACGTATCAGTAATGGAGAAAGTAAGGAATCAGAGAATTTAGGAATCGGGGAACTACTGAATCGGTATGGGAAGAATCATTCCCATAAAGTTGTTTACTAAACATATGGAATTAGCAAAGGAATGGGGTTGATTCCCATTATTATTGTTTACTAATTTTCATGAATCAGAATCCAAATTAATTTGATTACTAAAATGCCCTGCACATTTTCACCACAGCACATATATAATTCTCAAATTGGCTAAGGAGACCAAACTAATCCGGTAGCAAACTAGTAAGGCGGTGTAAACATGAAGAATCAATATGTTGAACAAGATGAACAGCAAGAGGCCGGTTCAATGATAATGTTTATAACACCTTTGTCAAGAGCCAATTTCAAACGAAAAAATAAACTCCAATAAATATATATCTTTCACCTACGTAACTAGTAAACAATCAAATAATAATGACCTGCATAATCTTCATACTACAAAAAAAAAATATATATAATCTCCACAAAAGTCTTTATCTATGACCGTACTATGTTTTGTGATGAATGTGAAGACAAAAGATAGAAGAAGAAGATAGATAGATAGAATGATTTACATAGCACAAGGCGTTGCTGCTGCTCATGGGAGGTTGTTTCTGCACCGATAACGTGAAAAAGAAGTTGGAGCGTCTTGGAACTTATTGGCGTGAGTTTTTATCTTTTTTAGGGTTTGGGGGTTTTCGGAATTATGGTAAAGTAGTAAAGGTATTTTTGGAAGTTATTAAGAGAAAACAGGAATGGGAATCGTATCGACTACTCCCCCATAGGTGATCTGATACCCGGTTTTGAGGGGATGTGATTACGAATTTTGAGGTGGGGCCCACTTATTTTTTCATTCCTGATTGCAAGTAAACGCAGAGGAAGTCAGGAATGGAAATCATTCCCTTTCCTCCCATACCCATTACTGATACGTAAACATGCCCTGAATGTATAAAAAAAAAATTATACACATAAAAAGGCAACTAAGATAAGTTAATAATTAAAGTATTGTCATATTTATCTTTAAAATAAAAGGAAGAGAAAAAAAAATATTGCATCTAAAAGTTAAGCAAAATTGCGGAGTGCAAATTTTAGTCTAGGAGATGAACATATATTCCTGCCCAAGAGCGTGCCGAAGTAATAGCACGTACAGGGTGTTCTCTAAAAGTGGAGTAATTTTTGAGTGTTCCCGGTACACCACGTGGTTGGTGTACCATCCAATAATATGTCCAATGCAATCCGCCACATGTAATAAGAAGAAATGCAGTAAGTTGGATAATAATTCCACATGTTCTATGTTTATTGGATGGTACACCAAACACGTGGTGTACCTAGAACTGATGCTTGCATGGTATTATATTTTCTCTACACTTATATGATACGTGTACGTGATATGTAGTTGCAATAATATTTTTGTTTATTGGAATTATTGTGACCAAGACCGACTTTATTAACTATCAAAACAATAGGTATTATTATTTTTCTCTTTTTTCTTTTGGGTTTCCCCTTTTTAAACTCCCATAGTTTTTCTTTTTATAACAAGTTAATTGGAACTACCATTATTATTAACTATTTTTGTTAGTGTTTTCGTGTTTGGTCTTCTTCTCCAGAGAAATGAAGGAAAATCATACCATCTTTCGGTTTTCAAATAGGAAGAGGCTCAAACACACACATGTTTTGGTTCAGGTTCTAGAACGATTCTGTAATTATAATATGTTAATTATTTGTCTTAATTACATGCCTATGTGATGATCTCATGTTCAGACTCGTCTAATTATGTGGATTTTTTGTGTGCAGAAGGCGGCACTTGCATCATCTAGGTAGGTGTTTGTGTGGTTGTACGTTTTCAACTCTTGACTTAGCAGATTTTAAGCGAGCCCAAGAAATTCAAAGTTGTTGAATCGATGATTTACCAGAGATGCTTGTAACTATATTGTAATCTATAAACATATTCTTTCGAAATAAGTATAAGAACTAATCACGATGTTGGTTTGACAAGGCCTGAGGTAGGAGGAAAAGCCCTGAGGGAACAAAAAGTGAGAAGACTGGAAACTTGTAGTGTGAGTCTGTCCACTCCAAAATGCTAAATGAAATTTTCTGTTTCAATTTATACACACATTAGAAGAAAAAAAAAAAACAAAGGGTTAAATACTAAAATGATTCATGTCTTTTATTTATCTCGCCAATTTATAAGTGTTTTCAATTCAAGTATGCAAATTGGTATCTAAAAGTTAGGTAAACTTGCGGATCTCGGCTAGCTATCAAGGAAGAGAATGAGGAACAAAGAAAAAACTAGTAGTTTGACTAACCACTCAAAAAACGTTAATTGAATTTATGAGTTTCAATACATTAGAATCCACAAACAACATGACAAATTAAATTTTGTTCACATAAAATATAAAGAAAATAGTTTTAAATGTTATACCCATCGTTTTAGCATAATGAATTATTTTGTTTTTGTTTTTCAACTTTAGTTTTATTTTCTAGTTTTCAATGATCTGATTTATTAAGCAAATTGCTGAATTAAAAATATGATTAAACAAAAACACATGATATCACACATTTACAATTTTGGCACGTGCACAATTTTGAAAAATCTAGGCAAAGATTTTATTTGCACTCTACAATCTGCTCTTTTGAACCCACACTAATTGTACATAAATAACCTATTTTACCTTTGTATATAATTACCGTTAAGGACAAAAATATTTAAAATAGAAATTAAATTTGCTCACTACACCCTCCACTGAAACATTGAACCTATTTTGGTTGTATGTGATCGGTCGTTAACTTAGGATACAGTGGAACTCCACTGTAAAATGGGAATGGTTCGGTATCATATGACCAAACCGTATCTATTATTCGATGGTGAAACACGAAGTATATTTGGTTTTTCAATAACTTGTTGTCGACCTTAAATTTGGGGTAATGAAAAAGTACGTATAGTGTGTTCTATAAAAGTGATGCATGCATGCATTTTGTCCATACGTGTATGTAAAATGAGATATTTACTAACCGTATTTTATGTTGTAATTGTAGTGACAAACTTCATTAAATATCGAAATGATGTCTTTTTTCTCCATTTTAGGACTATATTTCAACTTCCATCCTTTTTTTACGCACTAATTCAATTTGAAACACCGCTTTTCTTAACCATACTTTTTTTAAAAAATATAAATTTCTTCATACATCCAATCTGCTGCCTCGCACTAGCAATGTGTTCCTTAGCTACCTAAACACACACACATATATAGAAGCATAATTTTTTACTTCTATATCATCATTTTCCTAATCAGCCAGTATGACATGGCTGGACCAATCATTGTGTGTTTGAGACATTAAGTGCCCAATCAAAGGCTGCCATATGTAAATGTTCAGACGTGGGCAATCTGCCTGACCTAGACACCCACTATAAATTGGTTGTGATGCAAGAGGTGGCCGTCATATGCAAAACCCTATCGTCCTTCAGAAAGCTTGGCTTGATTATTTCGCTGCCGTTCTCTTGTTTGGTCTTGTGATCTGCAGAGAAATGAAGGGAAATCAAAGCATCCTTCTATTCTCAAATAGGAAGAGACTCAAACACAAACATGTTTTGGTTTAGATTATGAATCACAGACATTACATCGAATCGATGATTTACCAGAAAATGTAACTTGAAAGGAGCAAAAGACTTCTCTTGCCCAGCAACAATTGTACAATTGTAAGATTTTGTGATGAGCATGATTATTCGACACTTGCATGTTGAGACTGTGGTCTGATAATTGTGTTGTGTGCAGATTTTACGACCTGATGATGAGAGATCATGTAATTTTGATGTATGTATTTTCCTTATCTTTATTTAATTTGCCTTTAACATATATATGTTGTTTGGATATGGATGTGCTTTATATGAGTAGAAAGATCGATCCATGGCTGGCCTCCAGTTTGTATTTTTTGTTTTGTTACAATTAATTTTGCAATAAAGGCCTAAGATTGATCTTTTCTTGTCTCCCCTCCACAGTTTGCTGGTCATGTTTGGCTCGTCAAGTTGTGTGGCAGGGAAGTATTCAACTCATGCACATCTAGAGAGGTTTTGATGTCAGAAAACCTGTGGTTGTGTAATCTAAAAGATCATCAGAACATGTAGTTGTGCCATCTAAATACAATTCCTTTAAAATAAAATAAAAGATGTAAAAGATGCTTGTAACTTTTGTAATTTGTAAATATATCAATTTGTTTCGCTAGAGGCTCAGTCAAGATGCTGGTATTTATTTGAATAGAAAATTTGGCATAAGTCCAATTATGAGGAGAGATTTTGGGTGCAATCCACGCAGAAATTGTTGTTGATCCAGGTCCTTTGACTTTTGCGCCACATAAGATTACATGTCTATTTCAATTTATTGATATTTACTTTTTTATATATTATATTTTTTGTTCCAATTTTGCACCTAAAACATAAAATAAGGTAAATTATGAATTCCTAAAACTGGTAAGTTATTGATTTGTAGGATATTAATTATCATATTTGATTTGAATTTAATTGCAAATCTATTTATTGAATTCTAAAATTTTCCCAAGGTATACCGACATCAAAATTTGTAATAAGAGTTCATAAAAACTTCATACCTTAACAATAGGTAAGATACCTATGCATACACCTCGTATGCAGTATGCAGGTAATTAAACTCCTCGTATGCAGTATGCAGGTAATTAAACTCATAAATTACCTATTGTCTAGGTAATTAAATCCATAAATTACCTCTAGTTTAGGTAGTTATACCCTCTAGCCAAGCTAATTGAACTCATATAATATCTTGGTATGGATCTTTAAACTCAACTAAGATAAAAATCCATACAAAATTTCTTTGGAAAAAAAAAAAACACTATTACATGGAAGACATGTACATATGTATATAAATATGAACCTCCAGAAAAAACTGCTTAAGAAAACTCAAGAAAAAAACACTTACCTGTAAGGCAGGTACATATATACCTGTACGTATTAACATTATTTACCTGTATGTCAGGTACATAATTTAATGTGGATGCTTACTGATCGATTGGTATAATATGTGAGTCATTACTTTTTATTGATTAAATTGTATTTTATCTATATATTAGGAATATTATCAAGGAAAAAAAATTCAAAATTCAAAATTTGGAATTCAATTTCAAGGAAATAATGCATTAAATTTAGATTTTCAATGTGTTTTCCTTATTTACCTTAAAGGGTAAAATCGACACAACAAAAAAGTAATAAATGTCAAAGGACCTACATCTAAAACCAAAAACTCGAGGACTAGACCCAATGACAGCTAATCGTTTTGGACCTAGATCTAAGAACCCCTTATTTGAATCACATGTATTAGTTCTTTATTTGAATATTCATGAATCAATTACGAATCAAGAGCAAAAGGAGTCCATCCATAGTGCACTATATACATGTTTTATACATAGGTGCCAAGCAAAATTCCTATAACCGAAAGGAAGGGAAAAAAAAAAGAGATATTTAGTCAAATACCCATTCTTAGCACTAAAACTATAAATAAACCCCACACCATTTAATTTCTATAAACAAACCCAAAAAAAACCCAAAAAATGACAATCGGCCATATTGAATTTAATTTTGATTATTAAATTACTTTGATGTCCTATTGAGTATTTTAAGCTTGTTTATATGTTTTGGGGTTGGGTTTGCTTTGAGAAATCAATGGCAGTTTTGTAATTTAAAAGAAGTTAAAAGTTTTTTTGTTATGTTATAAATGAGTTTTGGGTGTGTTTCTAAAATCCATTTCATATGGGGTATTTTTATAATTTGGGCTCCTATATTGGGTATATTAGTGAATCTCCCAAAAAATATTGCATCTAAATGTTAAGCAAAATTGCGGAGTGCAAATTTTTTTTTTTTTTTGTCTAAACCATGAGGTGGTCCTGGATGGGCCCCAACTATGGGTGGCACCTTTAAGCCTTAACCACAACCCAGACTAATCCCCACTCACACCGGGTCGGCCCGTAAGGGGTAAAGTGTTGGCCAAAGTGCGGAGTGCAAATTTTAGCCTAGGAGATAAACATATATTCCCACTCAAGAACGTGCCGAAGTGTAAGCGAAGTAATAGCATGTACAATGTATTCTCTACAAGTGATGCATGCATGGTATTATATTTTTTCTATACTTATGTGATAGGTGTACGTGAAATGTATTTGCAATATTTTCGTTTATTGGAATTATTCTGACCAAGACTGGCTTTATTAACTATCAAAACAGTAGGTATATATTATTATTTTTCTCTTTTTTCTTTTGGGTTTCCCTTTTTTAGATTTACCAATATATAAACTCCTGTCGTTTTTTATTTATTTATAACTAGTTAGTTGTAACTAGGTACCTCTATTTTTAATTGTTTTTTTTTAATAACAGAAGCGATAGTCTAAATTATAAAGGGGAGGGGGGGTTTCTCATACATATACTATCAAGGTGTCATGGGAATTCGAACATGAGACCACCGGTCTACAAGTTAAGACCATTTTCCAATGAGTTAGACCCTGTTGGTAACTATTTTAAACCCTCATCGTATATATTTGAGACACAAACATACACTCACATAGAAGCATAAATATTGCCATGTCATTTTCCTAGTCAGCCAGTATGACATTGGTTCTATGACCTCATCATGACCAATCATTATATGTTTGAGTCATGAAGTGACCACTCATTGTATGTTTCAGACATATAAATGACCAATCAAAGGTTGCCATGTGTAATGTAGTTACTGAAATATTCCCTCACTCAGGTTTAAGAGGGCGTAATGAAAGAGCACATATAGCGTGAGTGATGTACGCCTGGTGTACGCGCAATTGTGTGTTTTCGAAATATTCTAGTATTCATTGTAATTAATAATTATTGTAACCAACTTTATTTACTATCAAAACGATAATTAAGTAATTTTCTCTCTATTTCACACTTACTAATATTTAACTTTTATTGTTTTAACTATCTTAATTCGAGACACCGCTATTCTTCATAATTTTAGACCATCATTTCTTCATGCATAACATCATGTCCCTTAGTAAGGCGGATGCCACATACATGGTTGTATGACCTTGTGATGGCTAATCATTGTGTATAGTTGTTGACACAATTAGTGTGCAGACATGGAAAATATGTGTGACCTAACCACGTAAGTTAATAACACCACATCATGGTGTTATAATCACAATTAAAATTTCTTACAAATGAGGGGGCAAATGAGAAAGTTAGTGAGTGTTGCACTCAGACTTAAAATTTCTAGAAAAAGTGACATAGAAAAAACTAGTAGTACCACTCAAAAAACGTTAATTGAATTTTATGAGTTTCAATACATTACAAATTAAATTTTGTTAAAATCTATATAAATAAAGCAAAAGGCAGAGAATGGTCAAACATTCAAAATACCAGAAAATGCCCTTGGTTAATTCAAACATTAAGAATTGAAATTATTAATTAAATGATGATAATATGGTAAATTCAAAATTTTTCATATTAAAAAAATTAAAATTAAAAACAAAATCAGATAATAAGTCTTACTTTTATGAAACATAACTATGCATGTTATTTTTTCTTAATTCTAAAAATAAAATAAAAAATAAAAAAGAAAACAAATTGGCACATGCTGGGGCTAGTCAAATATAAAGAAATCGTTTTAGCATAATGAATTATTTTGTTTTTGTTTTTCAACTTTAGTTTTTATTTTCTTTATTTTCTAGTTTTCAATGATCTGATTTATTGAGCAAAAACACGTGATATCACACAATTACAATTTTGACACGTGCACAAATTTGAAAAATTCGGGCAAAATAACAAAATTCTCAACTCCGATTAAAAGTGTTTTAAAGTTTCGCGGCTGTCCGCGCCCAATTTCTCATTCTTCTTCTTCAACTTCGTCGTCTTCTTCTTTTTTCTCAACCACTGCCACTAGCTCTCAGTTCCAGTGCTGCTCAAATGCGCTTTCACTCCATCGCTCAGAACCTGGACGAGCTCTAATCGGCGTGCAAACACTCCTCCAGAGGTGAATTTCCCTTTTTTCTTTTCGAATTTTCTCTATGTTAGGGTTATCAGATTTTCGAATTGCAAGCCGTGTATTGGTAACGCTTTACATTTTTAGGTTTCGTTCGATCTTTGGTTGCCGAGAAAACTGTGAACAGTAAAAGAAATCGCAATTTTGTCCATTATTAACTTTTATTTTTGTTTTTAGCGGAAAATTTTCCTCAGCTCGGACGAAATTGTTACATTTGGGCTCTGTGTATTTTTTTGGGGGTCGATTTTGTTGTTTAAGAATCTTTTCGAACTTTTTTTAAAGTAAGGGAGCCTCGAATTATGAGAAATTTTGTGTTCGAAAGTGGATTTTCTGTGTAACTCTCGAAGCCCAAATGCTACTGCCGAGTTATCTGGTTGAGATAGGCTTAGTTTTAAGCTGGATGGTTCAGATCTAAGATTTTCTTTTTCCACTGGGTTATACATAAAATTGGCGGGAAAATTGATTTACAGTGAATAATTTTTTTTTCCCTTTTTCCAAAAACAAAAAAAAGTATCAGAAGTATAAAAGCTTGGAATTCTGAATTTTCGTTTTGTTTCTTATGAAGGATTATTAGTCTCTTTCCTTTTGCCTTGTTGGCCTTGATATGCTTTCTCTTTTTCAATAATGAGAATGTTGGTCGTGATACGTGAAAAATACATTTACTGATCTTGCTATGGAAAGTGTCAGTTATTATACCCACTATGAATCAGAACTTTGTGGTGGATTTCTAAAAGGCTTGTGTTCTCCAAAGTTCCCTGTAATTTGTTGTCAAAGTCGCGAAGATGGTAGGAAAAGTTTGGACGATAAGGCAATCTTAAACTTTTGTAGGACGATCTGACGCAACCCACATATTACTTGCATAGTTTGTTGCTGGTGTCGGCATTAATTACTGTATGACCTTGCTCTTCATTTTGGATATGACTTTGTGGACTTGTGCTTTTCTACTTGTTTTGTTTCAGGTAACTAAGGAAGTTAGCCATGGCCCCATCAAGAATATCAAGAAGTATAAATAAGCGGTTTTCTTATATGAATGAGGCTGCTTCTAACAAGTACGGAGAGAATGCTAACAAAACTGGGCAGAAAGTGAGTCCTGACTTTGTTCTGAGGATGTTTATCATCTGAATTGTTCTATATTTAGTCAACAAAAACTGAATTTGAAATCTTGATTTTCTTCCTTCTCCTGAAGCAACAACTTTGCATTGCCATTCTAGGAAGTTACTATGTGATCAGTGTTGGTTTACGTATCGTTATGTATATGCAGATCTCAAATAGCAAACCTCGAGTTTCTTCTGAAGTATTAGAACTGCTTAAAATTAGTAATTGTTAACCAGTTCTATATGCATTTTCCCCCTGTCCTCTCATGTGCAGAAGAGAAAGTTGTCTGCCATGTTAGGGCCTCAATGGACCAAGGAAGAGCTAGAGAATTTCTATGAAGCATATCGTAAGTATGGGAAAGATTGGAAGAAGGTTAGTACAAATTTTATGATACTCTTCACTTGATTAACATGTTTGGGCCAGCCGTAAGCTTACTAATTTACTTATAATTTTTCATTTTAGGTGGCTTCTGTAGTTCGTCACCGATCTGTGGAAATGGTGGAGGCCCTTTACTCTATGAATAAGGTATGTGCGGGATATAGTGTAATTTTATCTTGTAACACAACTGGACACTATCTTGTCCATGTGCATAAAACTTTATGTCTAAAAAATTTGGTATGGTCATGGTTAATTCCTTCTATCCCCAGTGTGTGCAATTCTATGCATAGTGGAATGCTTTTGCCTCCACTCACATAACTCCTGTTTCCAAGTTGTGGCAAGTCCACCATTGCATGGGGTTTTGAGTTTTTTTTATTTATAGAAAAACTGAATAATCTGGTCTTAATTTTCATCAATGTATAAGATTTGGCACCATTTTAATTTGTTGAGCTCTGTAAATTAGATATTTTCCCTGAAAATCTGAACTACATAATAATCAGTTCAATGTAGTTCAGTCAATGCTTGATGAAGTCTCATTCTTTGAGTTTTTTCCAAGCTAAATATGAAAGTAAAATAATATTAGAATTGTCATAGAATCAGTAAAGACATTAAGTTTTGTGTTTAGAATTTGACAAACTATGTTTATGCCATAATCTTGAATTATCTACGTTTCCCCAAGAGATTAATAAATGCCTATGTTTTCTATGTTTTAATCATAACCTATTTATACCATGTGGGTGACTCAGGATTGTTCTATATTTTCAGGCCTATTTATCTCTTCCTGAGGGCGTTGCTTCTGTGGTTGGCCTAATAGCAATGATGACTGACCACTATTGTATACTGGTAAGATTGAACGTTTGTGGTTTTGTAGATCAATCTGTGCACTTACCTTCTAGGAACTATTCTTGTGGGTAATATTTTGGTACTTCAAAATGGTTTTCCTTTGTTTAGTGCAAATCCATGTTTAGTTGTTCTGGTACTTCTACAAACACTGCATGGGGAAGGGAAACTTTACCTTTTGCCATGAAATCTTTAAGAACATGAAAACAAAAAGTAGCTGACTGAAGGGGGGAAAAAAAGGAGGCTTTTATGACCAAAAAAAGAAGGTTTCTTTTGCAATAGTGCAGGCCTTTGCTATTTCTTTGACCAGTGGTTTGGATTGTGTCCTGTAGGCTGTAACTTATACTCCTTGTTCCCCAACCTGTAGTTTGCTTTTCAAATTGGAGTGCCTCTTCTTTAGTTAATTTTGTAGCTAAATGAGGATATGTTTGTATTGTTCTATTAGAGAGGATTTCATGTCCCCTGCTTTATAATTGCATCCTTCATTGCAATAAAGCTTCCATTTCTTTTTAAAATGAAAAAGAAAGGAACGTCAAGGGATATAGATTATTTATATTTTTTATTTTGTTTTCTGGTTGGCTGGTTAAACATGTTTTTCAACCTAAGGAATAGTTGAAATTCACTGGTCTGAATTTCATCATTGTTTCTATTCATTGAAGGGTTTCCTAGCTGTTAATACAACTTTTTTTCTAAGGGGAAATGAAAACCTGGCATTGGTTCTATTGCTAAAGCAAACTGTAATGAAGTTCCTTCTTTAAGAAATATCCATTTATGGTGAGCAGCATGTGCATATGTGTTAGTTTATTAATGAGTTTAATGATCTAGTAATACTCTTCTGTTGATATCAATTGGGCTATGTATTGGAAATGACCCACATGGAACTCACATAGAGGACTCTGGCCTTACAGGGAGGAAGTGACAGTGAACAAGAAAACAATGACGATGCAGAAACCTCTAGGAAACCCCAAAAGCATGCAAGGTCAAAACTTCGGAGTGAGTCCTCAAAAGAATTAGAAGGACATATTCCAGATTTTTCAGAGTCCCATCCAATGGCATCAACTAGTGACTGCTTGTCACCGCTGAAGAATAGGCGCTCAGGTGGGAAATTATTGTGATCTGTGTGTGTGTCTGGGTCAGCACATGTACAATTTGCATATCTTTTTTCCATTTGTTTTTTACTTTGTGGTTATCTTTTACTCATTTGTGGCTTGGAACCGAAGCTGTTTTGCTGCTGCCTTTTTATGCTGCTCGAGTCATATTTTCTCACTATTATTTAAAAGCAAAGCTTCTACACTTCATAGGAAAATATTGTGCAACTTGGTGGGAAAATGTCAATTGTTGCTTCTTGTTGACCCTTGTCTTTGGAAAAGAGAAATTGGTAGCGGATGCAAGAAAATGGTGTAGGAGCAAAAGAGGGAAACAGGTTTATTTTAATTAATTTTTATTTATAAAAATTAGAATTTAGGGATTTAGTTATTTATTAACGTATTTTACTATTGCAGGATTACCTCTATAAATATGGTCTATTGTAATGGAATTCAAGAGTTTTATTGAATTGAGATTAACTTTTCTTGCTCTTATTCTACTCCTCACTTCTCTCTCTCTCTCTCTCTCTCTCTCTCTCTCTCTCTCTCTCTCTCTCTCTCTCTCTCTCTCTCTACTTTTTTCACTTTTCTATTTTCTTCTTGGTTCTACTTCAAAAATTCCATCGTCCTCCTTTGGGTCTATTTTACATTATATGTTCTTTAATGGCGCTGCCATTAATATGTTTTGAATTTTTTTCAGGAATAAGGCCTCATGCTGTTAAAAAAAGGACTCCTCGAGTCCCTGTTGCATATTCTAATGATCAAGATAATAGTAGAAAGTATTCTCCGCCTGCCAGGCAAGGTTTAAAACTCAATGTGGATGCTAACAATAATGATGTTGCTCATGAGATAGCATTGGCATTGACTGAGGCCTCGCATAGAGGTGGTTCTCCCCTAGTTTCTTGGACGCCTAAGAGAAAAGCCAAAGGCACTACACCATCACCTGTTCGGAATGGTGAAAGGATGGTGAGATTATTATTTTAAAAAAATCTTCATTGCTTTTCTAGACTTATTTCAAGATGATAATTTAATCATTCATTATTGTTTCTGACATTTAGCGTGCAGAATCAGAAATGACTAATGCCAGGCTCCATGGTTGTGAAATGGATGTGGGTGGTTGTGAATTAAGCTTAGGTAGCACTGAAGCTGACAATGATTACTATGACAGAAATGAAAAGTACGCAATGGGTAGAGAAGGGACTGGTACTCTGGAAGTTCAGCAGAGGAGGAAGAGATACTTTGTAAAGAAGAAAGAAGTTGACGAAAGTAAAAACGAACATGTTGAGTTCATAAAAGAAGCTTGTAGTGGAACAGAGGAAGGACAGAAATTAGGTGCTATCAAAAGAAAACTTGATACTAAAGTTGCGAAAAGTGCTAGGTCCTTCTACAAGGATACAAGAAAGAAAAGTAAAAAAGCTCTGGTTGGAGGAGGTATGTTTTCAAATATTTAAGCCAAGCTCCCTCCCCCCTTTAATTTAAAGTCCATTCCTAGCATATTAGAGTAACTATGTTTTTAACTTTGGATGCTTGTTCAGTTGTGCAGATGTCAAACCTTATTAGAAGTCGTAAGGCGGTGACGACTGCACAGAGTTCGCCTCCCCCGGCTCAGCCGTCAGCTGCCAATGCTCCAGCACAAATGGACCACTTGCCGGTTGGTCCCGGGGTCTCCCATGAGCCAGCGTCATCAGCGTCATCAGTGGCGCAACCTGTTAGCGTCAGGCGTCGTCACCGTCCCCCCAGCACGACCGACACAACATCGACATCTGCTACTGGTGCGTCGCAGTCAAACAGTCAGGTGATTGCTTTGACAGCGAAGGTGGCCAAGCTTGAGACCCAACTTGCCTCGTTTAGTACTCAGATGTCACAGTTTCTAGAGTCCCTCACTCGGTCCGGCATTCCAATCCCGCATTTTGGTCCCTTGTAGACCTCCGAGCCCTTCCAACCCGAGCTTGGCCATCACACCTCCACCCTTGTCGACAATGTCCAGACCTCCGAGCCGCATTTGCAAGACGACCACGTAGATTTTGGAACATTTTTTGATTAGTTTTTTACTTTCTTAATTACATTTTAAACATTTCTCTTGTACTATATATGTATATTATTTTATTAAAAAAACATTTCTCTTCATTCCATTTTTTATTGCAATTTCATTTTATTACCAAAAAAAAAAAACCAAATTTATTTTTTGTACAAAATTTTAATAAAATATATTTTATTTTTACGCGACGCAACACTTTTTGTCGCGCCAATTCACGTTTTTACAAAATAAAAATATTTTTTTTTTTTATTTTTGCTCGACAAAAGGCTTCGTCTCGCAAAAAAGAAAAAGCGACTAAGACAATTTCATCGCGCTACACAAGTCATCGTGCAAACGTTTGCGACACGAACAGTTTTCTCGTCCCTACATTTCTGTGCGACAAATAGAAATCGTCACGCTGTGTACTCGCAACGAACGTACTGTCGTCGCGCAAAGGTTTGAGAGACGAACATTTGTCTCGTCCCTAAACTTTTGTGCAACGAGGTTAATCGTCGCTCACGTTTTCACGACCAATTAAAAACCTTTGTCGCACAAAGTTTTTTTTTCACGATCTTTGCACTACGGATTTAGCGCGCTGAAGTTTGTGCGACTCAAATGTGCTTTGCACGACCAAATCATCTTCGTCGCGCAAATAGTAAAATGTGGTAGTGTGTGGTATGATAATTGTGTTGTGTGCAGATTTTGCGACCCGATGACGAGAGATCATGCTGTTTTCATGTATGTGTTTGCCTGGTGCCGTTACTTTTTCCATATCTGTATTTAATTTGCCTTTATACGTTGAGTAGGCAGATCCATCCACGCTCCAGTTTGTACTTTTTGATTTGTTACAATTAATTTTGCATCATAAAGGCCTAAGATTGATCTTTTCTTTTCTCCCCTCCATATTTTGCTGGTCACGTTTGGCTCGTCAAGTTGTGCGGCAGGGAAGTATTCAACTCAAGCACATCTAGAGGTTTCGATGTCAAAAAACCTGTGGTTGTGCCACCTAAAAGATCATCCGAACCTGTAGTTGCGACATCTAAATATGATTCTTACGAAATTCAGATGTGATGTTGTCGAATCAATGATTTACCAGATGCTTATAACTTTTGTAATTTGTAACCATATCAATTTGTTTCGCTAGTCTCAGTTATATTGCGAGTATTTATTTGAATCACTTGTATTTGTTCTTTATTAACAAGAATATTCATAAATCAATTACATGTTTTATAAACACACAAATAAAAGCATAATTCTTGCCAATTTCCTAGTCTGCAAGTATGACAAGGTTATATGACCTGTGGTAACCAATCATTGTGTGTTTTGATACAGGAATTGACCAATCAAAGGCTGCCATGTGTAATGTAGTTGGCGGCAATTAATGTTCACCCTTGGCAAATCTGACCTGACCTAGCCGCCACTATAAATTGGTTATGATGGTAGAGGTGGCCGTCATGCAAGACCTCACAGAGAGCATCGTTCTTTCCAAAGCTGGTATTGGATTGGGGTTCTCGTGTATTTGGCCTTGTTCTGAAGAGAAATGAAGGCAAAACGAAGCATCCTTCATTTCTCAAACAGAAAGAGACTCAAACACAAACATGTTTATGGTTCAGGTTATGAATCAGAAACTTTACATCGAATCGATGATTTACCAGACAGTGGATCAGCTATTTGACTCCAGAAAGATGTGACAGGAAATCTATTCCTCAATCTGAAGATGGATTTCCTTCCTTGTGGAAAGATGGCACTTGCAAACTAGATGAGTTTATAAGGAAAAATGCGGAAGCCATCTATGCTGCAAATCTGAACCTTCTTGCATTTTCTGGGCAAAAACTACATGGTGAACGGCTGGTCTTGATGGTTTGGAAATCATCAGTATGTAGTTGGGCGGCCTAAAAGATGATGTGTTGGTGTACTTTGTAATTTTATATTTATCAGATTCATCGAATCTATGATTTACCAGATGTTTGTAATTAGATTATAACTTTTTGTAGCACAATATTTGCAACCAGTGGGGGAGCCAGGAATCTTACCACAAGGGGTGTTAGTGTAAAAGTCCCAATAAAAATTTAGGATGGAAAAAAAATATTGAAAATGAAATCATAGTACTTTCATTCATAATTCATAACGGAAAAAACATTACAAGCTATAATTGTCCACGACGAGGTCCTTTTTGTAGATATGATCTTCGGACCTCATCTCTCATATTAGCATCATAATCTATCATTCGAGTTCTTAATCCAGGGTCCGCTTGAAGGTTACCAAAAACACCATCTAACTGACTTTGTCTTGAACTCGGACCCAAAACACCATCTAACTGACTTTGTCTTGAACTTGGAGTTCTTGAACTACCAACATTATTTGAACTATCAACATTATCCGAACTACCCGTACCCGATGATGACTTTCTCTTAAAAAAACCATTCCATAATAACTCTACATATACAAAATAATCAAAATAAATACTCACAATATAAACAAACCATCAACATAATCAAAATAATTATGAATTGGATTTCAATTAAATTAAATATATTCTACATATACAAAATAATGAAAATAAAAACTCACAATATTAACAAAATATCAATATAATCAAAATAAATATGAATTGGATTTCAATTAAATTAAATATATATTCTACATATACAAAATAATGAAAATAAAAACTCACAATATAATCAAAATAAATATGAATTGGGTTTCAATTAAATTAAATATATCATACATAGCAACATAGGGTTTAGAACTTACTTGAATTGTGAAATTTCACAATAACAATGAGAAAAAACAAAGAGAGTAGTTGGTTGCACCGCCACATGGCGACGACGACGGCAGCAAGGGAGGAAATGGAGTTGAGGGTTTGAGGGAGGGGGGGATTGAGTTGGGAACTTAGGGTTGGAGGAGAAAACAAAAAAATTTGGGGTTTAAGAATGGAGGAATTTGGTCTGTGAAGAGAGGGATACGCTGGCCTTTTTTTTTTTTTTTTAAGACCTGGCCCAAAACGACGTCGTTTTGCCCAGGCTATTTTTTTTAAAAAAGGAAGCCCGCACACAGCCTTTTTCTTCAGCTTGCAAACCCTTGGTTCTTTCAGACACCAAGTCGTCGACCACTTGGTGTGTAGCTCCAAGAGGTCGCACCAGCAGCTCCAAAGGGACCTCTAAGCTTATTTCCATGGCTTCCAAGAGGTCGTGCGACCCCACTGACCCCACTATGGCTCCGCCTCTATTTGCAACGTAATTAATAGAATGGTTGTGCTCATGTGTAAGTATATATATTATATTGCTTTAGGCTCAATTTGGGATTGCTATCACTTTTAAAAAAAGTTGCTTCTGCTGTGCTTTGAAAATAATTAGCTGTAAAGTAAAGCAGCTCCATGTTTGGTAAACAATATTTTTAAAGTGCTGTTAGTACAAAAAGCAGTGTCAAAACTGTTTGGTAAATTTTAATATAAAATTGTTGTAACTGTGAATAATGACTAAAATAGACATGATATTGAAAGTGTTATGTACTAATCATGTGGTGGTGATGGAGATGAAGGTGGAGTTGGTGGTTGTGGTAGTGGTGGTGGTGGGGATGGCGGTTGTGGAGGTGGTGATGGTGGTGGCAGTGGCAGCGTGGTGGTGGATATGGAGGTTTTGGAGGAGGTGGTAGTTGTGGTCAAAGGCGGAGCCAATGCAGGCCCACAAGGGTCAGCTGACCCTCCTGAAATTCCTTAATTAACCTTGCATTCAATACTATTTACCCTTTGTATATAAATTATTATTAATATATGACCCTTCTCAATCTCAGCTTTCCTTTTTTCTTTTCTTTACCTTTTTTTTAATAACTTCTTAATTAAAGAACTACTAACCTAAAAGCTAAAGGAGACAACCTTTTGCACTGCTTAAATTAACCCTATTCTATTTCAACTTTGCACTGCGTGAATTAAAAGTCTTCGTTTGCATCAATTATTCAATTCTTTTTTTCTCTCCAACTCTACAGCAAGAATTCAACTTTGTTTCACTGAATTGTGATGACTAATCCAATAAGTCTTTAACCCTAATAGTGTAATTTTTTTTTGTGTAGTTTTTTTATTTTTATAGTTCATTGTATTTGTGGTCTGTTAATTAGTTATTTATTTATTATCTCAAATCAAGAACAATAATCTTTATATGATTTCTTTATCATCTGATTTCTGAAATTTAATTTTAAAACAGTTATAGAGAAATATTCTGATTTATGAACGATTGTGAATGTATTCGAATGATTTATGAGTTATTACTAAAGACTTTGTTTTTTTATATAAATTTATCTTGTTATGCGATGATTTTAATTTTTGAGGTTGACCCTCCTTGATGAATTTTCTGGCTCCGCCACTGGTTGTGGTGGTGGTGGTGGTGGTGGAGGTGGAGGAGGTGGAGGAGGTGGAGGTGGAGGTGGTGGTGGAGGTGGAGGTGGTGGTTGTGGTGGTGGCGGCAGAGGTTGAGGAGGAGGAGGACATGGTGGTGGCGATGGCAATGGTTGTGGATGTAGTGAATGTGGTGGTGCAAGTGGTGGAGTTAGATGTGGAAGTGGAGGGGGTGTCATTTTTTTAAAATGAATGATGGTATTTTGGGAATTAAAAGAATTCATTAAAAGCTCATCTCTACTTCTTTTGAAAACAGTTTTGAAAAGCAACCTAGAGCATACTTTTAAAAGTTTTTGTCAAAAGGCCACTGCTTTTAAAATAATTGTTATATTTTATTTTTACCAAACACCATAAATTGCTTAACTTTAAAGTGAAACAGGTTTTTGGCGAAAAAAACAAATCCCAAACGGGGCCTTATTACAACTCACAATTTCCCTCATAGATATTATATATTAATCTACAAAGAAGTTTATCTAAAAGATTACAATCTTTCTCCAAAAAAAAAGGATTACAATCTAATTTCTTATATTTTATATGCTCCTCCAAAGCATACTCGCAATAACCACAAAGTGCTCGTTCGAGATTACTTTTTTAGGAAGCACTTATGCTTATAAGCGCTTTTAGTAAAAGTGCTTTTATTATAAAGATGTTGAAATTTTCTTAAGAAATCGAAGTGCTTCTTAGAAAAGCACTTTAGAGTGTTTGGCAGGTGCTTCTCCAGAAAGCGCTTCTATGGACCATAAACACTTCTAAATTTTTCTGCCAAATGTTATCAGAAGCGCTTTTGGTTGCAAAAAAGTGCTTTTAACCCTTCCAGAAGGACTCCCAAACGGTCTTTTGTAATTTGTTCAAAGGCCAGATATATTTATTATTATTTTTTTCTCGATCTAAAGGTATTCGTCTCAACACTATACAATAAATAGGCACCTAGAGGGGGCTATAGTCCTTATCGTCCTTCACAAAAATCCTAGCTAGGTCCTATGTGTAGCTTATTAATAAAATGTATGTTTCTTGTAAAAAAAAAATAATAAAGAGAGGACGAATTTATTAGTTAAAGTATTTTCATAAATATTTTTCATATAAAAGGAAATCAAATTTGTATATAAAAGTTGAGCAAAATTGCAAATTGTAAATAAAACACATCCTTGTGATAGAGCCCCCTGGCGTGCAAGAGGAGAAATGAACTAGTACTTATAGCACGTTTCATGAAAATGATACATGCACAATGTTATATTTTATCTATACTTGCATGGCACGTAAGGCAATATATATTTGCTGTCTTTTTAAACTATCGTACAAATTATTGTAATTATTGTCGCCAACTTTATCAAAACAATAACTCTTATTTTTTAAAATATTTTAGACTTACCAATAATTCAACTTTCATATTTGATTACACTGATATTTCTTCTTACATCCTTAGCAAAGGGGTTGCCCCTCTTGAACCTCCCTATAAAACACAAAATAAAAGCATAATTCTTGCTAATTTTCCTAGTCAGCAAGTATGACATGGTTATATGACCAATCATTGTGTATTTTGTGACCTGAAGTGACCAATCAAAGGCTGCCATGTGTAATTTAATGTTCAGCCGTGGGAAATCTGGCCTGACCTAGACACTGTTGAAATATCACTTATAATTGAGAGAATGCAGAATAATATATTGAATGGAAAGTGGCTTTTAAATAGCCTTACAGAACAGAAAGCAAAAGAACACGATCCCATGACTAACAGTCCCTGATATCAAGGGATCCTCCTAAAGAAAAGTTCAAACCTTATCTACTTCCTTAAAACAAGGTTTATTTCAACTAAAACTAAACAACTTTAACAAATAGTAAATAATAACTTTTCATCCTCCCTTAAATTGAAAAGCAATTAAGCTTTCAATTTACAGACAAACTTGAGCAGATCCCCAGCAATTTCTGCATCTTTACGAATGCCTCCAACTTTAATGGCTTAGTTAGGATATCAGCAACCTGCATATTGCTTGGACAGTGCTCTAACTCAATTACTTCATTTTTGACAAGATCTCGAAGGAAATGGAATCTGACATCAATGTGCTTGCTCCTCCCATGCATTACTGGATTTCTGGACAGCTTAATAGCAGAGCTATTGTCACAGAAAATCACAGTAGGCTTATCTTGTTGAAAGCACAGTTCTGTGAGCAACCTTCTTAGCCAAACAGCTTGACATGCACTTGACGTTGCAGCTATGAATTCAGCTTCTGTTGTAGAGAGAGTAACAACTGGCTGTTTTTTCGATGACCAAGAGATAGCTGCTGAACTTAGCATGAATACATATCCAGATGTACTTTTCCTATCATCAAGATCACCTGCATAGTCACTGTCGCTGAATCCCATTAACTCACCCCCAGCTTCCTTCTTGTTTCTAGTTTCCTTCTTGTAGAATAGACCAAGGTCTGTTGTTCCTTTCAAATAGCGAAGCACTCTCTTAGCTGTCTGATAATGAAGTTCAGTAGGTGATTCCATGTACCTGCTAATAAGGCTCACAGCAAACATCAGATCAGGTCTGGTAGCAGTTAAGTACATTAGGCTTCCGACTATCTGCTTGAAGTGAGTGCTATCGACTCTTTCTCCTCCCGCATCCTTGTTAAGCTTTGTTCCTGGAACTATAGGATTTTGGACAGAATTGCAATCTTCCATGTGAAATCTTTTGAGAATTTCCTCAGCATATTTCTTCTGTCCAATAAAGACCCCATTGCTTGTTTGCTTCACTTCAATTCCAAGAAAATAGTGCATTTTTCCCAAGTCTGTCATCTCGAATTCTTCCATCATGGACTTCTTGAATTCTTTGAACATATCTTCATTATTTCCTGTGAAAATTAGATCATCCACATAAAGGCATACAATAAGAATCTCACATTCTTTACCATGCTTGACAAACAAAGTGTGCTCGTATGGGCACTTGGTGAATCCAGCTTTCAAGAAGTGTGACTCTATACGACTATACCAAGCTCTTGGAGCCTGCTTTAGTCCGTATAGAGCCCTTTTTAATCTGTAGACCTTCTGTTCTTCCCCTCTTTGCACATATCCAGGGGGTTGATCGATGAACACTCTTTCATTGAGCTCTCCATATAAAAATGCAGACTTCACATCAAGTTGATAGATTGACCAATCATTTTGTGCAGCTAAGGATATAACCAAGCGTATGGTATCATGACGAACCACAGGGGCAAATACTTCTGAATAATCAATACCATATTCTTGAGTATAACCTTTAGCTACTAACCTGGCCTTGTACTTGTCAATCTCTCCATTTTCTTTGAATTTGGTCTTGAATATCCACTTCACTCCCACTGTTTTTTCCCCTTCAGGCAAGTCAATCAACTCCCACGTATCATTTCTTTCAATAGCTTGTATCTCCAAGTCCATGGCTTTTCTCCACTTTGAACTCTTCACAGCATCATCAAAAGTAGTGGGATCATTCCCACCAGTCAAAGCAATTTGAGCAATGTTCTCATTATCTGAGAGCTCATTACCGCTCACATAATCTGTCATCCAGCCAGGGGGTCTTCTTTGCCTTGATACATTTGGTGAAGCTTCAGTAATTCTTGGTGAATTGTGTCCAACAGGTTCATCTTCGACTTCTCTGGTTGTGACTTCTTCAACACCATTCACAGCTTCAATTTCTTCAAGATCAACACCAGCTCTCTTTTCTTGTTTATTGTTCCAGTCCCAACCATTAGCTTCATCAAATACCACATCTCTACTGATTATGATCTTTTGAGTCTTTGGATTGTACAGTCTGTAGGCCTTTGACTCTTCACTAACTCCGAGCATCACACATTTTGTGCTCTTATCATCAAGCTTGGTTCTTAGATTGTCTGGAGTGTGAACATAAGCCAGACAACCAAAAACCTTAAAATAATTCACTTGAGGTTTTTTGCCACTCCATGCTTCCTCTGGTGTTACATTCTTCACAGCATGAGTAGGACATCTGTTTAGGATGTGTGAGCTCCAATTCACAGCTTCGGGCCAAAATTTCTTTGGCACCTTCATTCTTGCTAGCATGCTCCTTACCATGTTCATAATGGTACGATTTTTCCTCTCGGCCACACCGTTTTGTTGTGGTGAGTAAGCTGCAGTTAATTGCCTGTGTATACCATTCTTCTCACAGAAATGAACAAATTCATTGGAAGTAAATTCTCCACCCCTGTCAGTTCGAATAGCTTTAATAAACACACCAGTTTCTTTTTCAACAGAGGCTTTAAATTTCTTGAAAACTACTAGAGCTTCAGACTTCTCAGTAAGGAAATATATCCATGTTTTCCTACTAAAATCATCAGTAAAGGTTATGAAATACCTTTTGTTGCTGTTGGAGATTGGGTTAACAGGTCCACAAATGTCAGAATGCACCAATTCAAGTATTTGTGTGGCTCTCCAATTGCTCTCCTTAGGAAATGGCTCACGATGTTGCTTTCCCACCATACATTCTTCACAAACTTTTGAAGGGACTTGCAGTGGAGGAAGACCTTTCACCATATTTTTTTGTTGGAGTGTTTTGAGACCATTGAAGTTTAGATGTCCAAACCTGTAGTGCCACAACCACGTGTCCTCTTCTGTTGTGGATTTGAAACACATTTGCTTTTCAGTTGCTGATTCAGTTTTCAGTAAAAACATGCGGTTGGAAGTCATATCAGCTTGAATGATCAAACCTTTAACAGGATGATGAATCTGGCAAGAGTTCTTTTGAAACAAAATGACAATTCCTTTCTCTTGCAACTGACCAAGACTGATCAGATTGCTTTTTAACTCAGGAACATAAAATACCTCAGTTATACAGTGCTTCACTCCATTGACTTCAATCCTTATGTTGCCTTTTCCCATGACACGAAGACTGGAGTTGTTTCCAAGCTTCACATTATCCATGAAAGATTCATCCATTTTCGCAAACAGCTTCTTACTCCCACTCATGTGATTGCTGCATCCAGAATCCAAGTACCAAGTGCTGCCCATTTGATCACCTTCGTCTTCAACATATGCCATCAGCAACATTTCTTCCTCAGTCTCAGCCACATTAGCCTTATACTCCTTCTCCTTCTGAGGACATTCATACTGAAAATGTCCAAGTTCATGACAGTGGTAACACTCCACAGTTGATTTGTCAAATGAACCTTGTCGACCTCTCCCTCTTCCACGACCTCTGAAACTGCCTCGACCTCTTCCTCTTCCTGGTGAATAAGTCTCTTGACTAACCTTTAGAGCTTGCTCTTCCATTTCATGGCAGGTCATCCTTTGTTCATGTACCAGCAGACTACTTTGCAGTTCATCAATTGAAAGGGCATCAATATCTTTTGACTCTTCAATTGAACATACAACATAGTTGTACTTAGGTGTCATAGACCTGAGAATCTTCTCAATCACAGTGACATCTTCCATTTTATCTCCATGTATCCTCATTTTGTTTGCCACAGTCAATGTTCTCGCAAAATAGTCAGTGACTGTTTCTCCATTCTTCATTTGCAACATCTCGAACTCTTTGCGAAGAGCTTGCAGCTGTGCACGTTTAACTCTAGCCGTGCCTTGATACTTTTTCTTCAAGGAATCCCAGATATCCTTTGCCGTATCCTTCTTCAGAATTGTCTCCAAAATTGCTCGATCAATGGCTTGAAACAAGTAATTCTTGGCCTTCAAGTCTTTGAGCTTCTGATCCTCTAAGGTTTTTTGTTGAGCTTCTGTCAACACCGTTCCTCCTGCATATGCTGTGATTCCATTCTCCACGAGACTCCAGTATTCTTTAGATCTCAAAAAATTCTCCATTAACATGCTCCAATGGTCATAGTGACCATCGAAGCGTGGGATTGATGGTTGAACAAAGCTGCTTCCTTCAGTCGACATTGATACTTGCTACGGCAAGAGTTGCTGCTTTCTTTGCTCTTCAGGCCCCAATTTAGTGCTCTGATACCAATTGTTGAAATATCACTTATAATTGAGAGAATGCAGAATAATATATTGAATGGAAAGTGGCTTTTAAATAGCCTTACAGAACAGAAAGCAAAAGAACACGATCCCATGACTAACAGTCCCTGATATCAAGGGATCCTCCTAAAGAAAAGTTCAAACCTTATCTACTTCCTTAAAACAAGGTTTATTTCAACTAAAACTAAACAACTTTAACAAATAGTAAATAATAACTTTTCAGACACCACTATAAATTTGGTTATGATGGCAGAGGTGGCCGTCATGCAAGCCCTCACAGAGAGCATCGTTCTTTCTAAAAGCTTATATTGGGTTGGGGTTCTCGTTTGTTTGGCCTTGATCTGAAGAGAAATGAAGGAAGAACAAAGAATCCTTCATTTCTCAAAGAGGAAGGGACTCAAACACAAACATGTTTATGGTTCAAATTATGAATCAGAAAATTTACATGGAATCGATGATTTACCAGAAGCTGGAAAGGAGACTTCTCTATGTTTTGCGAGTATGGGATTGATCATGTAAGAATGATTCTACACTATTGGATGTTGGACTGAGTTCTGATTGTGGATATGATTTTTGTGAGCAGGTTTTGCAACCCAATGACGAGTGCAACAATGGATATCAAGGGCTGGATCTTTCTCTTAACAGCTATTTGGCTGCAGAAAGATGTGACAGGAAATCTATTCCTCAATCTGAAGATGTATTTCCGTCGATGTTAGACTCGTCGAACAGGCAGCAGCAGGGAAGTACTCAACTCAAGTATTGTTATATATATATGTCTTTTATACAAGGAAAAAAAAATCGCCATGTAAAAGTTAAGCAAAACTGCATACGGGAAATTGAAGTCTAGAAAATAAACACATTCCCGTGCTAGAGCACGTTGGAGTGCAAGAGGGGTAATGAAAAAGTACGTATATATATAGTGTGTTCTATAAAAGTGATGCATGCATGCACTTTGTCCATACGTGTATGTGAAATGAGATACTTACTAACCGTCTTTTATGTTGTAATTGTAGTGACAAACTTTATTAAATATCGAAACGATGTCTTTTTTCTCCATTTTAGGACTATATTTCAACTTCCATCCTTTTTTTAATCACTAATTCAATTTGAAACACCGCTTTTCTTAACCATACTTTTTATTTTTATTTTATAAATTTCTTCATACATCCAATTTGCTGCCTCGCACTAGCAATGTGTTCCTTAGCTACCTAAACACACACACATATATAGAAGCATAATTATTTCCTTCTATATCATCATTTTCCTAATCAGCCAGTATGACATGGCTGGACCAATCATTGTGTGTTTGAGACATTAAGTGCCCAATCAAAGGCTGCCATATGTAAATGTTCAGACGTGGGCAATCTGCCTGACCTAGACACACACTATAAATTGGTTGTGATGCAAGAGGTGGCCGTCATATGCAAAACCCTATCGTCCTTCAGAAAGGTTAGCTTGATTATTTCGCTGCCGTTCTCTTGTTTGGTCTTGTGATCTGCAGAGAAATGAAGGAAAATCAAAGCATCCTTCTCTTCTCCAATAGGAAGAGACTCAAACACAAACATGTTTTGATTCAGATTATGAATCACAGACATTGCATCGAATCGATGATTTACCAGAAAATGTAACTTGAAGGGAGCAAAAGACTTCTCTTGCCCAGCAACAATTGTACAATTGTAAGATTTTGTGATGAGCATGATTATTCGACACTTGCATGTTGAGACTGTGGTCTGATAATTGTGTTGTGTGCAGATTTTGCGACGAGAGATCATGCTATTTTCATGTATGTGTTTTTCCTGGTACCGTTACTTTTTCCTTATTTTTATTTAATTTGCCTTTAACATATATATGTTGTTTGGAATCTGCTTTATATGAGTAGGCAGATCCATCCATGGCTGGTCTCCAGTTTGTATTTTTTGTTTTGTTACAATTAATTTTGCATCTTGTATAGAGACCTAAGATTGATCTTTTCTTGTCTTCCCTCCACAGTTTGCTGGTCACGTTTGGCTCGTCAACTTATATATGCGGCATATAAAAACACGCCGTAATAACTTTTCAGCTTACCTTTTTTTATGGATTAAGAATAACACATTGCTTAGTAATGATCAACTACTAACAGATTGCTCAGTAATTTTCGAGTGTATTTACTCATGTATTTTCATTATTTTTTCTGGGTGATGTTTCAGCAAGAAGCTGGTTTGCTGAGAGGAAATGATCAACAACTAACAGATTGCTCAGTAATTTTCAAGTGTATTTACTCATGTATTTTCATTATTTTTTCTGGGTGATGTTTCAGCAAGAAGCTGGTTTGCTGAGAGGAAATGATCAACAACTAACAGATTGCTCAGTAATTTTCGAATGTATTTACTCATGTATTTTCATTATTTTTTCTGGGTGATGTTTCAGCAAGAAGCTGGTTTGCTGAGAGGAAATGATCAACTACCAACACTAGGGCTGGAAGCGTTAGCCACTACACTCGCTGCTGCTTAGTATCTATGGAAATTGCTTGGTCTTTTTTGTATGGCTCTATTGACATTAGGTGCTTCAGTTCATCAATCAAATGTTATGTTTTTGTATTTGAAAATTTCTATTGATTAATCCAAGCACAAGGATGCCTTCATTAATCTCGTTCGATATCTATTTCTTTAATACTGGGTTAGATGGCAATGGTTTTATAAATTTTGAGTTTTTTAACAGGTAACAGGTATTGAATGACATGACACAATCAACATGAGATTTATTATTAGAAAAAGAAAAAAAAAAGAAAAAAAAGAAGAAAAAAAAACCCTATCACGGCATACATAATAAGCCGTAATTGCTAGTCAATAGTCTTCATTTACGACAAACACTGCATGTCGTAATTGCTTCTACTGAATTACGGCTCACATTGCAAGCCGTCTAAAGTAATTATAACGACGTTATATGTACGCCTTAATAAGGTTTACGGCGTGATTTTCATGTGATTATTTGCGACTGGAAAAACATGTCGTAATTGAGGAATATCATTTACGACGAGGGCTTTTACTGCTTGCAGCCTTGCGTCGTGAATGACACTTTACGGCGTGCTTTGTGTGCCGTAAATGATATGTTCTGGTGTAGTGACATCTAGAGGTTTCGATGTCAAAAAACCTGTGGTTGTGCCAAAAGATCATCAAAACCTGTAGTTGTGCCTTCTAAATACGATTCTTACGAAAAATAGATGTGATGTTGTCGAATCAATGATTTACCAGATGCTTATAACTTTTGTAATTTTGTAAACATATCAATTTGTTTCGCTAGGCTCAGTCATGTTGCAAGTATTTATTTGAATCACATGTATTAGTTCTTTATTAACAAGAATATTCATGAATCAATTACGAATCAAGAGCAAAATGAGTATGATTTTCCAGATGTTTGTAATTAGATTATGATTTTTTGTAATATGTAAGTTAAAAATTATTTGCAAGCTAATTAATAGAATCATGTGAAAGTATATATTATACTGCTTTATTATTACGTACAGTAATAACCACAATTTCCCACAGCACTTTATCTAAAGGATTACAATCTAATTTCTTATATTTTATATGCATACCACAAAGTTAATCCTTTGTAATTTGTTGAAGGGCCAAATAGTTATTATTTGTTGTGACTTTTTGATATTTTAGCTTATGATGTAAACGTTGCTATTCGTCTTTGAATTCACTACTACAAAAAGGGCAAAAGACGACCAGAAAACGACGGTAGATCAAAAAACCGTGGTTATTTTTTAAAAGACGACGGTAATAGAAACCAGTCGTAGATACATAACTTAAACACCTAAAAAACCAGGATCCGCATAGATATTTCTAAAACACGACGCACCAAATTAAAAAAGCGTCTTCTTATTAAAAAGGTTTTGTTCCGAGTTAAAATCAGAACCTAAAAACAACGACTGCAGCTATGAACTCACCGCCGTAGAAAGTAAAGACGACGGTTTAAAAATCAACTGCCATGTTAACTCATGAATAAAAACGACCAAATTTTCTTAGTCAGCGACGCATAAATTCAAAGGAATCAACGACCGTAAATTACAAAAAATTCGCTGTATTAAATTAATTAACCACGACGGTAAAGATAAATTTATCGACTTTTTAATTACAGTATACTACGACGGTATCTATAACTCTACTGCCTACTTAATTTTCACTAACCACGACAGTTTGTTCAATTAACGACATATAAAATTTCATACCACTTCGTGGAGTTAAAAATACCGTCATATTAATTAACTTTATACGTCTCTCATTATCTATAAACCGTTTGTTTTTTTTTTCTTCGATCTGAAGGCATTCGTCTCAACACTATACAATAAATCCTAGCTAGGTCCTATATGCAGCTTATTTACTCGTAAATAAATAAATAAAACTAAGATGAATTTAATAATTAAAGTATTGTCATAAATATTTTTCATATAAAAGGAAATAAAATTTATAGATAAAATTTAAGCGAAATTGCAACATTGGGAATTAAACACATATTCTCGCGCTAGAGCGCGGTGGTGTGCAAGAGGGGTAATGAACGAGTACGTATAGCACGTTATGTGAAAATGATACATGTAATCTATACTTGCGTGGCACGTAAAGTGATATATACTTGTCTTCCTTTCAAACTATTGTACAAATTGTAATTATTGTCGCCAACTTTATTAACTATCAAAATAATAAATCTTCACTACAAAAAAAAATGGCAACAGTTACCATTATGTCACCAAATTTTGTGACTGTTGTGAGGGTTACTAAAGGCTTTAGTCACCTTTTTTTGACTTTTTTGGTGACTAAAAAGGCTTTTAGTCACCATTTTTGCTTTTTTTAGTGACTAAAGCCTTTAATAACCCCCACAATAGTCACCAAATGTCACCAAATAATGATAATTGTTGGCAATTTTTTTTGTAGTGCTTATTTTTAGACTTACCAATACTTCAACTTTCATATTTGCTTACACCACTATTTCTAACTATTTTAAAGCTCAGTTCTTCTTACATCCTTAGCAAAGGGGATGCCCCACTTCAACATCCTTATAAAACACACAAAAAAGCATAAGTAATTCTTGCTAATTTGCCTAGTCAGCAAATGACGTGGTTATATGACCTCTGACCAATTATTGTGTGTTTTGAGACATGAAGTGACCAATCAAAGGCTGCCATGTGTAATGTAATGTTCGGTCGTGGGAAATCTGGACTGACCTAGACACCCACTATAAATTGGTTAGGCAAAATTATAACAATGGTCCCTGGACTAAGACCAAACTTTACTTTTCGTCCCTCATATTGCTAAATTGTTACCGTCATCTCAATCATCGTCATTTCCGTCATCTCAGTCAACTTTTCCGTTAAAAATGAGGGCATATTTGTCTTTTCAGATTATGAATCACAGACATTACATTGAATCGATGATTTACCAGAAAATGTAACTTGAAGGGAGCAAAAGACTTCTCTTGCCTAGCAACAATTGTACAATTGTAAGATTTTGTGATGAGCAAGATTATTCGACACTTGCATGTTGAGACTGTGGTCTGATAATTGTGTTGTGTGCAGATTTTGCGACATGATGATGAGAGATCATGCTATTTTCATGTATGTGCTTGACTGGTGCCGTTACTTTTTCTTTATCTTTATTTAATTTGCCTTTATATGATGAGTAGGCAGATCCATCCATGGCTGGCCTCCGGTTTGTATTTTTTGTTTTGTTACAATTAATTTTGTAATAAAGGCCTAAGATTTATCTTTTCTTGTCTACCCTCCACAATTTTCTGATCACGTTTGGCTCGTCAAGTTGTGCGGCAGGGAAGTATTCAACTCAAGCACATCTAGAGGTTTTGATGTCAAAAAACCTGTGGTTGTGCCATCCAAAAGATCATCAAAACCTGTAGTTGTGCCATCTAAATACAATTCCTTGAAAGAAAAAAAAAAACAGATGTAATGTTGTCAAATAAATGATTTATCAGATGCTTGTAACTTTTGTAATTTGTAAATATGTCAATTTGTTTCGCTAGAGGCTCAGTCATGATGCTGGTATTTTTTTGAATCACATGTATTAGTTCTTTATTTGAAAATTCACAAGGCACGCGCTTCTACGCCTGCGAGAGGCTTTTTTTTAAAAAAATTAAAATTTATTTTAGAATTAAAAAAGATAATGGGTAGTTGTTTTCAATAAAAATAGGATTCATTATCCGATTTTTTTTTTAATTTTAATTTTTTAAAATATGAAAAATGTGAATTTACCATATTATCCTCATTTAATTAATAATTTCAATTCTTAATGTTTGTATTAACCAAGGGCATTTTCTGGTATTTTGAATGTTTCACCATTCTCTGCCTTTTGCTTTATATATATAGAAGATACACGTTTTATATATAGGTGCCAAGCAAAATCGCTATAACTGAATTTTTTTGTTTCCTTTGTGATTCGTGCCAAACCCGCAACTGATAAAAACTGTTGTCCTTTTTTGAAATTAATATTTTTATTCAAAATTAAGTATAAGATCATTAATCCACCATATATCATGGTGTTGGTTTGATATGGCCCGGGGGAGGAGGAAGAGCTGAGACAGAAAAAAAAAAGGAAATGAGTGAGGACCAGAGAAAAAACTTATTGTGTTAATTACTATCCATTCAAAATAACATTGAGTTTCTTCGGTTTTGATTCCTTTGAATGTAACCAAAAAAAATTATAAACATAAAAAGGCAACTAAGATAAGTTAATTATTAAAGTATTGTCATATTTATCTTTCATATAAAGGGAAGGGAAAAAAAATTGCATCTAAAAGTTAATCAAAATTGCGGAGTGCAAATTTTAGCCTAGGAGATAAACATATATTCTCGCCCAAGAGCGTGCCGAAGTGTAAGCGAAGTAATAGCACGTACAACCACTACTACATTTTACGATTTGCGTGACGATATTTTGCCCGACTGTTGCTTCGATTCAGCTGCACCAAAATAGATTCAGCTGCATCCTCAACTTGTGATACTCGCAAGTGCACGAGCCGTTTGGTAGTATAGCATATGTAAGTGCGAGGTCGATCCCACGAGGATTGGTGATTGAATGATCCAATTTGTTTTCCCTACACAAAATAGAAATGAAAAAGGAAATAAATAAAACAAGAAAAAAAAGAAATAACTCAAGCAAATAAGTTCCCAAGTTCAATTAGATTAATGGATTGATTCTAGCTAAAGTATGATTAAGCCATGGTGTTTGGTCAAAACCTTGTGTTCCTAATTCCCTAATTTGATCATTTGTTGTCTAACCTAAAACTAAGCATTAGGAACCCATTAAGCATAGAAGAACATTTTAAACAACCAAGTATGTATCTAATCCCTGTTGTCGAATGTCCATACATACTCTTCCTATCCATAGTTCAATTCGAATTAAAGCATGGTGTCTACTCTTAATTCAAACCAAGATAGCTAACATGCAAGCCTAAATGGTGATCAATCATTCAAACTAGCATATTAACTTATAAGCATAATGAATAAGAACAAAAATCATAATTGAAACTTGGAAACTAATTAAACTTGAATACTTAAGAAAGAATGTACATTACAAATAAAAGTAAAGTAGAACTTGAAAAACTTAAGGAGAATTTCAGCACAAATATTTCATTACAACAATTGAAAACTAGAAAAGAAACTAAGAGAATTTGAGGGAGAGAAGGGAAGGGAGCTCTAGAGAAGTGTTTGAGAGCTCCCCCCCTTGGGGTGTGATTTATGAAGCTTGAAGGCTTCTCTATTTATAGGGCTAAGAGGGAGGAACAACATGATGAAATCCAACACCACAATTCCTCTTTTAATACAACCCATAACTCACACTTCATCTTGTCTATGTTAGTGTGGTTGGAATCAATCTCATCCCATACTTCTTTTGCTGCACCTCAAGCTTTCTTCACATGGGATCAAAGGTGATCAATTGTGGCTGCCTTTTGCTGCCAACCCATGTGGTCTTCTTTTGGTTGTTGAACAAAAACGAGTCTTCTGAACCAGACTTGGTGTAGGAAGGCCAGAGGTTTCAAAACTTATCCAATGGGGCTCAAATTTGGATATGTTATACTAGACACCCATTGGAACAACTTCTATGAAGAAAGTATTCCCATCGGAGCAGTAGAAGTGTGCGTTTTGGGCCTTGCAAGTTGGCTGCCGAACAGAGACTGGAATTGACTTCATTTCATTTCTTTGCTTTACATGCATGCACATGCTTTCTCTATAATAACTCCAGCATGTACCAACTTGCTCCTTTAGAATTTCATAGCTGGAATGCCTCCCCACTTCACTCATTATGTTGGATCCAAAGTCAGTTGGGTGAGGCACATGGCTTAAAGGAGGAGACAAGGCTCAAAGCTGGCAGCTGCAAATCCTCCTGAGCATGGTTCAGTGTTGGACGGGTTAAGGACTCCACATATGTTCAATTGGGCTGAATTTTGGATATGTTATACTAGACACCCAATTGAACAACTTCTATGAAGAATGTCTCCTCATCCGAGCCCTAGAGAATGCTGATCCAAGGCCAAGAAGTTGACCTACGAAACTGGGCTGGAAATGGGCTGTAGCCAAAATTAGTTTGTCTTTAAGCTCATATTCCTCATATGCCAATCAGCCCTTAACATGCATGGATTGCATCAAATGTTATCTCTTGCTATCTTAACCTACAAAACACACAAACATAGGTAAGTGACTCAAAATAAAGAGAAACTAAGCAAAATCACTAAGTAAAGAAGGCATGCAAGTGTATGAAATTATGGACTTATCAAAATAGAAAATGAATTAAAAGCACAAGTTTAACTCAATAACATAACCAAATCATAAGCTAGAAGGGTACAAAATGATATACAATTATGAACCGATCACCGACTAACAAAAATTTGTCGCACAAGAAACACTTGCGCGATGCAAAAACTCATTCATAGCCCAAACTATCGCGGATAATAATTTTATATTTCTAAACTTGCGCGACCAAAAAGTTCGTCGCGAAAGAACACTTAACGCGACCATACCTGTTATCGTCGGGCAAAATTTGCAAGAAAAACGTAGGTTTATTTTATTTGGCGCCAAACACTTGTGTGACGACAGCTATCGTCGCGAAAGAACACATAGCGCGACCATACCCATTATCGTTGCGTAAGAAAAAGGCGGGTTTATTTTATTTGGCGCCAAATACTTGAGTGACGAAAGTCACAGTCGTCGCGTAAAGTTGGAGTTCATGCGTGATGAACGGGTTTTTGCGTGACGAAAGTTATCTTTTGCAGAAACACTTCGAGATACAAATGTTATACAAGAGCCGTTTCAGATACAAGGAGTGTATTCAATCGAAATACCGATTCAGTCAATTACAGTTCTCTCTCTCTCTCTCTCTCTCTCTCTCTCTCTCTCTCTCTACACATTTATGTCTATCTATGTATTTGTAGTTTTGGCGTGTAGCAAAAAAATAATCCAATACAGATACATCAAACCTGCCATTTCTGCAGTGACTTGCCCATCTAACTAATTTCTATGCTACTATCCTCTAGTATATGGACAAACCTCCTAAAGGAAAGCACTTTACAAAGGGGCTTGGCAAGAAAATAACTCAGGAGTCGGAGTATGTAAAATGGAAGGACGATGTCATCGTGCCTTGTGAAAAACCAGTTCCATCAAATATCAAGGCCTCTGAGCTAATGTATAACGAGTACATTGTTTATGATGAAGCTCAAGTAAGTTCTAAGCTTTGTTCTTATTGGTCATTACCACTTGTGACACTATCTTTACACTTGTTTTGGAGACATATAGTAACTTAACAGGGTGTTGACATCTATGGACAGGTTAAAATGCAATTCTTGTTTAGGATTTAGGGTTCAGGTTTAGGGTTTGCGCAACGCAATACGTTCTTCTACATTGCGCAAGGAGAGCAACTTGCGGGTTTAGGGTTTGCGTGATGGAATACGTTCTTGTTTGTCACGCAAATTGGCGAAAATTTGTGCAGGCCAAAAAAAAAAAAAGGAGCTCCTTGCATGACGCATTAATTTGTTCGTCGCGCAAATTCGTGAACATTTTGGCGGGCCAAAAAAAGGCGCTGTTTTTTTTCATTAATTCTGAAAATTTTGGCCTCACTTCTTCAACCCCTCAGACCCTCTGTGTGTCGATCCCTCTCTCCAACCCCTCTCATACCCTCTCTCCTTCAACCCCTCTCTCTCTCTACCCCCGCGAACAACCCCCTGTCAAATTCTTCCGCCAACCGTGCCATCCCAAACCTTCATACCACCACCGCCAGCCACGGCCAGCCCCAAGACCAGACCCAACACGTCCGGCCGGACTCTGCCGTCGCATCACAGGCCTCGGCTGCCCTCGTCGACGACCCCAGCCATCGGAAAATCCAAAGATTTGGCTGGTTTTTCGACGAACAACCCCCCCTCTCGATCTCTCCCCTTCGGACACCAATTCAGTCGAGTAAGGTACGGATTTTCGACGATTTTCCATGCTCTAGCCGATGGTTGGGTAGGATTTGATCAATTCCTAGCGTAGGTGGTTCAATTTTCAACCTAAAGTTTGGCCGGATTTCGGGATGAAATTTCGGCCACTTCAGGCCATTTTTCGGGGTATGTCCAAGAACAAAAGTGGCTCTAATCGATGTCCTGAACCTAGGGTAGGAAGATTGGCCCTTGATTTTGAGATTTTTCCGGCGATCGTTATTGTTTTGGGACACCCACGCGCTGCCGGCGCGTGGGCACTGCAGAAAAAGAACATTGTGTCCCGATGCGATCCCCTAGTTGTCATGGGCGCGTAGGTATGTTCGAATTCCAATTTGGATACCGTTTGAGCCTCGAACGGATTTCGCCTATTGTGGGATTTCCGGGATTGATATGTTCGGACCGTTGGATTGAACTCAAACTCACGTATGTTGTACATTGTATTTCTAGGATCGTATAGGATTCGACGGATCATGGATCGGAGTCCCGGATACTCTGGAATCGCGAACCCTAGGGCAAGATATGCTTTAATTAATTAGTAAATATTCTTAATGAAATTGTATATGCTTAGATTATATCTTGGTAAATTGGATTAATTTTTATGTTTGTTAATTAGTGAAGATTCTTATATATTTTTGTTTTATTAGGTGTTGGGATTTTTATTTTTATTTTGTTAGACGTTGACCCCATTTAAAAAAAATGAAATAAATGTTTAAATGGTTTTAGACCACATATTAGAGTAACTATGTCTGTAACTTTGGATGCTTGTTCCTAGGGCAAGATGTCAAACCTTATTAGAAGTCGTAAGGCGGTGACAATTGCACAGAGTTCGCCTCCCCAGACTCAGTCGTCAGCTGCCACTGCTACAGCACATATGGAACACTTGCCGGTTGGTCCCGGGGTCTCCCATGCGCCAGCGACATTAGTGTCATCAGTGGCGCAACCTGTTAGCGCCAGGCGTCGTCACCGCCCCCCCCCAGCACTACCGACACAACGTCGACATTTGCTACTGGTGCATCGGGGTCACAACTAGGTAAATATTTCCTTGAACTCCAGCTGTTTTGGACTAAGATTTTAGTAGCATTTGTTATTTAACGTTAAGTTTATGTTTCTTTGCAGCCAAGAAGAACACCCGGGGACCTTATCGCTAGTTGAAGACGGCGAAGATCACGGCCGGGTGACCAACAGTTGTATCAACTTGTATACGACGAGCGACATCAGGCTGCACCAACGGCGGCGGACCAGCATAGCTCATTAGCCCACGACATTGGTCACATCGTTCGGACCCATTGCCCGATGAAATGGAAGTCTTGGAAGGTCATGCCTGACGAGATGAGGATGGAGGTGCGCAGACAGTTGTCGGTATGTATCCTACATTTTAATTGTTTTTCCTTCAAACCTTATATATTTCTATTACTTAATGTATGTAATTAATTTATTGCAGATGAACTACAATTTAGAGGACCTCGACGACGATTCGTTGGCGTACGTCAACAGACTCTTTGCTGAGAGGTACAAGCAGTGGAAGTGCGACCTGCACCACCATTTTTAGGCATTTGATGATCCGCATGTCGCTATTCAGGAGGGTTGCACGAAGGAGCTTGAGGGGCGGGAGGATAGTTGGGCGTGGCTCTACGGTCATTTTCAGGAGCCCGATTATGTGGTATTTTTTAATATTAAGTTGAAAATTATTACACATTTCTTTCTAATGTTTATTTAATTTTTTATATTTCATTTCAATTTCAACTAATACAGAAGAAGGCGAAAGCAAATAAGGGCAATAGGGACAAGAAGACTCTTCTCCACCATTCAGGTTCCAGGCCCTTCTCATATAGGATGGAGGCGCGGCGGCGGGTAATAATAAAGTCGTTTATATTCAATTTTTAATATGTCATTAATATTAATTTGTTTTTTTTTTTGTACTAACATTTTTCTTCTCTTGTTAATTCAGGGGGGGTCCAAATTCCCGGAGATCGACGTCTTTGGCGACATTTATGTTCGACCTGGGAATGAGTTGGTCAATTCCCTTCATGTAAGTATTCTTTAATTTTAATTATTATCTTACGCATTCAAGTTTCATGGTTATTATATGAATGTTTTAATTAATATTTTATGTTATGTTAAACAGGCGACGATGATGGAGAAAAGCCAGTTGGTTCTTCAAGAGTCCACCTCCCAACTTCCTCTCGATACTCCACTCGAGTCTGTGGATCCTCCACAGGATGCGGGGTTTCAAATCTTGATGAAGACCTTGGATTAGACTATCGGGAGGAGGCCAGGGACATATTGTCGAGGGATGGGGAATGCCCGGCGGCGGGAACCTAGACCCCGTTCATCGTCGCAATCAAACAGTTAGGTGACTGCTTTGACAACAGAGGTGGCCGAGCTTAAGACCCAAGTCGCCTCGTATAGTACCCAGATGTCACAGCTTCTGGAGTCCCTCGCTCGGTCCGGTATTCCAATCCCTCATTTTGGTCCCTCGTCGACCTCCGAGCCCCTCCAACCCGAGCATGGCCACTACACCTCTACCCCTGTCGACAATGTCCGAACCTCCGAGCCGCATTTGCAAGACGACCACGTAGATTTTGGAACATTTTTTTATTAATTTTTTACTTTCTTAATTACATTTTAAATGACTATTGTACTATATACATTTATATTATTCTTCATTACATTTTTTATTTATTGCAATTTCATTTTATTACCAAAACAAAACCAATTTAAATAAATTAAAAAAGGTAAAATTAAAATTAAATAAAATATATTTTATTTTTGCGCGACGAAACTCTTCGTCTCGCGAAAAAAGGAAGCGACTAAGACATTTTCGTCGCGCAAAGGTTTGAGAGGCGAAGCGCCCTCTCGTCCCTACATTTCAGTGCGACGAAGGCTAACCGTCGCGCTGTGCAATCGCGACGAACTGTTGTCGTCGCTCAACGTGTTGAGAGACGAATATTAGTGTTGTCGCTCAATGTTTTGTGCGCCAAAGATTAGCCGTCGCTCTGGGTTTTTGCGACCAATTTTAAATTATCGTCGCACAGAGGCTTTCTTCACGATCTTTGCGCAATGGATTGAGCGCGACGAAGTTTTTGTCGCGCATAGCTTTGTGTGACTAAAGTTTTTTCGTCACGCAAATAGTAAAATGTAGTAGTGAACGTGTTCTCTAAAAGTGATGCATGCATGGTATTATATTTTCTCTATACTTGTATGATACATGTACGTGATATGTAATTGCAATATTTTCGTTTTTTGGAATTATTGTGACCAAGACCGGCTTTATTAACTATCAAAACAATTGGTATTATTATTTTTCTCTTTTTTCTTTTGGGTTTCCCCTTTTTTAGATTTACCAAGATATAAGCTCCCATCGTTTTTTATTCATTTATAACAAGTTAATTGGAACTACGTCCTGCTATTCTTAACTTTTTTTTTAACACAAGCAATAGTTTAAACTATAAGGGGGAATGGGGGGTTTCTCATACACATATTATGATGGTGTCCTGGGAATTTGAACATGAGACCACTAGTCTGCAAATTAAGGCAATTTTCTAATGAGTTAGACTCTGTTGGTAACTATTTAAAACCCTTATTGTATATATTTGAGACACAACATACACACTCACATAGAAGCATAAATATTGCCATGTCATTTTATTAGTCAACCAGTATGACATGGTTCTATGACCTCATCGTGACCAATCATTATATGTTTGAGTCATGATGAAGTGACCACTCATTGTATGTTTGAGTCATGATGAAGTGACCACTCATTGTATGTTTCAGACATAAAAAATGACCAATCAAAGGCTGCCATGTGTAATGTAGTTACTGAAATCTCCCTGACCTAGCTAGACACACACTATAAATTGGTTAATGATGGTAGAGGTGGCCGTCATATGCAAGACCTCATAGAGATTATCGTTCTTCAAAAGCTAGCTTATTGGGTTAGGGTTTTCGTATTTGGCCTTCTTCTCCAGAGAAATGAAGGAAAATCATAGTATTTTCGGTTTTCAAATGGGAAAAGGCTCAAACACACACATATTTTGGTTCAGATCTTACGAATTGTAGACTTTTTACATCGAATCAATGATTTACCAGATAATGTAAAGGAAAGAGAGCATAAGACGTCCCCAATATTGTAGCAATGGGGTTCTTGTACGATTCCGTAATTATATATATGTTCATTATATGTCTTAATTACATGCCTATGTGATGATTATGTGGATTTTTTGTGTGCACTTGCATCATCTAGGTAGGTGTTTGTGTGGTGTTTGCGCAGATCCATCCATGTCTGGCCTCCAATTTGTATTTTCTTAGAATTTTGTTAGAATTTACACCTAGCTGTTATTTCATGTTTATCTTCTTTCTGTCTCCTCTGAACATTAGGGGTTGGCATGTATTAAGCTTGTCAAGTAGCATGAGGGAAGTACTCAACTCAAGCAGGTCTATAGGGTTTTGGTATAAAAAAATATGTAATTGCGGACCTAAAAGATGATGTGTTGGTTGTACTTTTTCAACTCTTGACTTAGCAGATTAAGCTAGCCCAAGAAATTCGAAGTTGTCGAATCGATGATTTAGCAGAGATGCCTGTAACTATATTGCAATCTATAAACATATCAAATATCTTGTGACCTAAAAGATGGTCTACTGGGTATTATTTTGTTATATATTCATGTTCAGTAATGGTATTTAACTTGATCAATCACATGTATAGGTATTTTTGTAAATATGTGCCAAGCACATAATGACAATAACCATAATAGTTTTTATCCTCTGTGATTAATCCACAACTGATAAAAATTGTATTCTTATCCTTTTTGGAAACTTCTGTTCTTTTAAAATAATCAAACATATATCTCGGTGTTGGTTTGATAAGGTCTGAGGTAGTAGTCAATGTTAAAATTGGTAAAAGAGAAGAACTTGCTGAGAAATTTCTCGTGTTTTCATTGATATTTTAGCAAGCAGATACAAATCTTAAATACAAGAAAGGAAAAGCTGTACAAGTAAAGTTAACTAAACTTGTACCTAAAGTCTTGCAACTTATTACAATCAGAATAATGGAAAGATTGCATAAGAGCAGATCCTACAATTATGGCTTGACTTAAATGTGACTAAAGAGATTTGCTGATTCTCAATACGCCCCCTCAAGTTGGAGCATGGATATCCAAAGCTCTTAACTTGCGTAGATGGTGATGGAACAGTGCACTCCCAAGAGGTTTTGTGAATATATCTGCAATTTGATGGGCATAAGGTACATGAGTAGTTGCAATAAGACCTGATTGGATCCTTTCACGCACTGTATGGAAATCTAACTCAATATGTTTTGTACGCTCATGGAATACAGGATTTGCCTTTATGTGTAAGGCAGCTTGGTTATCACAAAACAAGGTTGCTGGTTGTTCATGCTTAATTTGCAAGTCTTCCAAAAGATATTTCAACCATACCAACTCACAAGTGATAGAGGCCATGGATCTATACTCTGACTCTGCTGATGAACATGACACAGTGGTTTGTTTCTTACTCTTCCAAGATATAGGTGCATCACCAAGAAATATGCAAAAACCTGTGATTGACCTTCTTGTGGTAGGACACCCAGTCCATTCAGCGTCGCAATAACCCCTCAGCTGTAATGAACTCTGTGTGGGAAACAAAAAACCCTGGTCTGGTGCCTTCTTTAAATAACGTAAGACACGATGAGTTGCCTCTAGATGCGTCTTCCTTGGTTGCTGCATAAATTGACTAAGAATGTGCACTGAGTAGGTAATGTCTGGCCTTGTGATGGTAAGGTATATAAGACGCCCAACAAGTCACCTATATTGTGAAGGATCCTTGAGCAATTCACCGTCAGTTGGAGTCAATTTCAAGTTCTGTTCCATTGGAAAGTTGACAGGTTTTGCACCAAGTAGCCCAGCATCTTCAAGAATATCTAATGTATATTTTCATTGAGAAATGGAAATGCCTTTCTTTGAATGGGCAACTTCCACTCCAAGAAAATACTTGAGATTTCCCAAGTCCTTGATTCGAAAGCTGGTGTGAAGGAACTTTTTAAGGTCTTGTATGGCTTTGTCATCATTTCCTGTAATTATCATGTCATCAACATAAATCAATATATGTAAATGATTCACCACATACATGAGTAAATAAGGAATAATCTACCTTTGATTGGGTATAACCAGCACTCTGAATAGCAGTAGAAAATTTAGAGAACCAATTACGAGATGCCTGCTTGAGGCCATACAATGACTTGTTGAGTCGACACACATATTCGCCCCCTGTCGACGAAAACCAGGAGGAGGCAGCATATAAACTTCCTCATCCAAATCACCGTGGAGGAAAGCATTTTGCACATCTAGTTGGTGAAGAGACCAGCCGTGAACAGCGGCAATGGAAAGCAAACATTTGACAGTGACAAGTTTTGCAACTGGAGCGAATGTCTCTGTATAATCGAGGCCCTCTGTTTGAGTATATCCTTTTGCCACTAAAGGTGTTTTGTAGCGTTCAATTGTGCCATCTAAATTATACTTGATCTTATAGACCCATTTACTACCAATGGCGTGTTTTCCAGAAGGCAGTGGAGTCATAGTCCAGGTATTATTGTGCTCAAGAGCCAAAAGTTTGGCTTGCATGGCTTCTTTCCATTTGGGATCAGCATTAGCCTGTGCAAATGTGGTGGGTTCGATAGTGGTAGAAAGACTACTGAGAAAGCAACGGTGAGAAGATGACAAGTGATTATAGGAAATAAAATTTGAGAGAGGGTGGTGTGAACCTGACCGTGAAGATGATGATGGGCCAAGGGGAGTAACACGAACCTGGGAGCATTGATAATCTTGGAGCCATGATGGTGGTTAGCGGTCTCTTTGGCTACGACGTGGTGCAACTTGAGGAGTGGGATTGGATAAGGATCTGTCATGTTGGTTAGATTCGTTAGATTGAGGTGATATGTTTGGTTCAGGTTGAGTAATAGGTGGTGTGTCAATGTATGGAGGTGATGGAGTTTCATGTGGTGGGCCAATATGTGTAGGTGGCGGTGTTTCAGGTTGTGTAGGACTTGGGGTGTCTAGTGGTGGTATTGGTGTAGAGTGGGAAGTAATGGCATCGTGAATAGGCAAAGGTAAACATAGATGTTCAAAATGATCAAGTAGGGTGTCACAAGGCAAGGTAGAAAATGGAAAATTTTGTTCGTGAAAAACAACGTCTCGGCTAGAGAAGAATGTCTTAGTTTGAAGGTCATATAGTTTATAGGCTTTTTGACCCAATGGATACCCAACAAATATGCATTTTCTTGCTCGGGAATCAAACTTTGAAGAAGGTTTGGTATTGGTGGCATAGCATAAGCAACCAAAGACTCGTAAGTGGTGATATTGGGGTACATGTTTATGGAGCATTTCATATGGTGTTCTTTTGGAAAGCAAAAGGGTTGGTAAACGGTTGATAATATATGCAGCTGTTTAAATGCTTTCTCCCCAAAATTTTAAGGGAAGGTGTGCTTGAAAACGTAAGGCTCGTGCGACATTAAGGAGGTGGCAATGTTTGCGTTCAATGACACCGTTTTGTTGGAGTGTAGAAGGACAAGAGTGCTGGAAAATGATGCCCAAATCATTAAAGAAAGGACGCATGTAAGTAAATTCACTCCCATTGTCTGAACGAACCTGTTTAACATGACATTGGAACTGTGTTCGCACGAAAGCAAAGAATGATTTTAATAGGCTCTGTGTTTCATATTTAAATTGCATGAGATGAACCCATGTGTAACGAGAAAAATCATCCACAATGGTTAAGAAATAACGAGCACCGGAATGTGAATTAATGCGATGAGGTCCCCATATATCACAGTGTATCAAATCAAAGGGTGCAAGTGTAGAAATAGAACTTAAAGAAAATGGTAGTTGAGTCTGTTTGGCCATTGGACAGATTTCACAATGAAAATTTAAATTGAAAGGAATACCATATACGGATTTTGACAGAAATTGTAATGGGCAGCAGAGGGATGCCTAAGACGACGGTGCCACAAATCAGAATTGGTGGAGGTGGTATGTGCTGCAGGTGGCGGCTTGATATCCGTGGGCTTGGTAAGATAATACAAGCCATTATGCTCCTTCCCCAGGCCAATCACCTTCTTCGTTGTCAGGTCCTGTAGAATACAAAATCCTTGGTAGAAAATGACAGTGCAATGAAGGTCACGAGTTATCTTACTCACTGAAAGCAAATTGACATTGAAGACATTGAAGGAGGGAACAGAAAGGACATCTTTAATAACAAGGTCAGAATTAATTTTCAAGGAACCAGTAGAAATTATATCAACACGTGACCCATTTGGTAACTAGACAAAAGAAGGATGTGATGCCGATGTATGCAAGAGATCAGGTGATGATGTTATATGGTCAGTGGCACCACTATCAATTATCCAATCCTTAGAACCTTGATGAAAAGAAGCAACATGACATTTGGAAATGGATGTACCTATGACTTTTTCACAAAACTGAAATTTACCGTCACGTAACATAGCCTTGATATGATGGTATTCATGTGCTGTGAATTGAGGGATTCCATGGAATGAATCGCCACTTTTGGAAGGAGTACCTTGCGCATTGTGTGCCAAGGAGTGGTTGCCTTCACAGTATGTGCAAAATAAGGATTTGCCTTTGACATCTCGAGACGTATTGTCAACGCTCGTCATCTTCAAAGTAAGTGTTGTAGCGGAATGGAATGAGGCTTAGAGTATCGAAGATCGATGCTCTGATACCATGTTAAAATTGGTAAAAGAGAAGAACTTGCAGAGAAATTTCTTGTGTTTTCATTGATATTTTAGCAAGCTGATACAAATCTTAAATACAAGAAAGGAAAAGCTGTACAAGTAAAGTTAACTAAACTTGTGCCTAAGGTCTTGCAACTGATTACAATTAGAATAATGGAAAGATTGCATAAGAGCAGATCCTACAATTATGGCTTGACTTAAATGTGACTAAAGAGATTTGATGATTCTTAATAGTCAAAGCCCTAAGGGAGAGAACAAGAGTGAAAGACTGGGTTAAATAAAAAAATAGTGACACTGGAAACTTGTAGTGTGAGTGATGCTAAATAAAATTAGAAGAAGAAAAAACAAACAAGGGTTAAATACTAAATTGATTCATGCCTTTTATTTATCTCACCAATTTAGAATGTGTTTTCAATTCAAGTATTCAAATTGGTATCTAAAAGTTAGGCAAACTTTCGGATCGGCTATCAAATATTCCCGCACTCAAGTTTAAGAGGGCGTAATGAAATAGCACATATAGCGTGAGTGATGCATGCATGGTGTACGTGCAATTCTGTGTTTTTGAAATATTCTAGTGTTCATTGTAATTAATAACTAGGGCTAATGACAAAAGACACTCTGCAAGTTTGGGGTGGTTCTCAATATGGACTCAGGGTAACAATTTTATCAATTTACACCTTTACGGTTGCAACATCGTCCAATTTCATCCTTCCGTTAAGTTGACCATGTGGTCAATCATTAAATACTGACGTGGCTACTGACGAGTCCAGGTCCTGCGATGCCAATCAGACCAAGCTCATCAATCGTACTCTCCAATTGGGTGTGTTGCCGAGTTGGGACGAACTTGGGAGCCTGGGCGTTCAGCCGGCTAAACGAGACGTTCCGAGACGAAGATGGATCTGATGTAGAATTGGATGGTGGGGATGGGGTTTAGGAGTGTTATGAATGAGGGTGGGGGAAGAAAGAGGAACCTGGATATTACGAGGATGGGAATTTTGGAATAAGATTTGGAGAACATGCTTATAATCAACGAAGCTAATACAAAATTCAACTTTGGTGCCAAGGGTTACTTGCAATTTGAGCACATAACATGGGTAAGCTTGTTGTTCTCTATCGAATAGCTAAATTAGTTTGCAATTGGAGCGCATAATATAGCTACGTTAGCTTGAAGTGATTGCTATTGTGGTTGTTTCTGAATGGGGACTTGTAGTTTAGTATGACAGTATCTGTCTAGCCATGTTTTTAATGCTTAATTTGTTAGTTGTGTTCTTGATGCTGTGCACACTACCCGACATTTACGATTATAACAACATTTTTCCTAGACCCACTTTATGAATTTTGCAGTAGATGGATGTCTTTTCAACTTGATATTGTTTAAGCAAATTTTCCAGAGAGAGATTGCAGGTTGGGCTAATCCCTCTGTATTTGATGTTTCATAATCTGTCTAGGCACCATATCAGAGAAAGTTGATCGACTTGAGTCTTTTAGCACATGAAGAGTTGGACTTCACTGCTTTCTTTTTTCTTACTAGAATTGGGTTTTGGTGTTCCGCTGCCGAGCCGACGCCAGAGAGAGAGAGAGGGATGGCTCTGGGGTTGGTGTGGGGCGAGAGAGTGTGAACAACGGGTGCTGGGTTTGTTGGCCTGGGAAGGGGCTGTGATTTTTTAAGTCTATTTTTTTAAAAAAATTATGTTATTTTATCATTTTATATAAAAAAAATTTATGTACTGGTTGGTTAGTAGGTGGGTCCCATAATAGACACGTTAGCATTTAAAGATTGATCACACGATCAACTTAACAGAAGGATGAAATTGGACGATGTTGCAAACGTAAGGGTGTAAATTGATAAAATTGATATCCTGAGGTCCATATTGAGAACCACCCCAAACCTGCAGGGTGTTTTTTGTTGTTAGCCTTAATAATTAGGCCAAAAGTCACTTTTGGTCCCTGTAGTTTGGCACTTCAACCACTTTTAACCCTGTAGTTTCAATTCTGTCAATTTTGCCATTGTAGTTTCGTATTTGTAGCAATTCAAGGACATGTTAGTATTCTTGTCAATTTCTTTAATGATGTAAGGACAATTTCGTCAACCCAAAACCCTTGAGCGTAAAAGCTTGTTTGAAATTCTCCCCATTTCATATTATGGCTCAAAATTCAACCACTAATCCCAATTTTTGAAGAACCCTAAACCCAATTAACCAATTTCAAGCCCTAATATGAAATTAGGGAAGTTTCAGACGAGCTTTTATGCTCAAGGATTTTGGGTTGACAAAATTGCCCCTTGCACCATCAAAGAAATTGACAAGAATACTAACTTGTCCTTGAATTGCTACAAATACGAAACTATCGGATTAAAATTGACGGAATTAAAACTACAGGGTCAAAAGTGGTTGAAGTGCCAAACTACATGGACCAAAAGTGACTTTTAGCCAAATAATTATTTTAACCAACTTTATTTACTATCAAAATGATAATGAAGTAATTTTCTCTCTATTTCATACTTACTAATATTTTAACTTTTATTGTTTTAACTATCTTAATTCGAAACACCGCTATTCTTCACATTTTTAAACCATCATTTCTTCAAGCATAGCATTGTGTCCCTTAGTAAGGAGGATGCCACATACATGGTTGTATGACCTTGTGATGGCCAATCATTGGGTATAGTTGTTGATAATTAAAATTTCTCATGAGGGGGCAAACGAGAAAATTAGCGAGTGTTGCACTTAGGATTAAAATTTCTCAATAAAGGGACAAGGAAGAAAATGAGGAACATAGAGCAAAGATGGCTTCCAACGGCTATAAATAGGGCCTTTTTTACCTAACAAAAATCACCCACAACCAGAGAGCAAGCTTCCTCTCTTATTTTCAAAACCAATAATTTTCGTGCTTAGTTCATCTCCTTCCTCAGTTTTCCTTCTTGACATGATGTTCTAACACTTGACAGAACCACTGTCAAGCTGCTGGAAAAAGCACTCAAGCCACCCTTTTCTTTCTTTCCTTCATTCTCAACCAAAACCCTCTTCAAAATCCTTTCTCTCCTATCTTAATACCCATATTTCCCCAAGAACACTTAATTTTCTCTTTAGTGCTAAACTCATGGCACTTTGCTCCCATACCACAAGCCTCTCATGCCAAGCTAAAATTCTACCTGTAAGCACTAAGAAATTATCTGTAAGCAGCCATTATTTTTGTTGGTGAAGGTAACCAAGATGTTTCCTAAGACTTTGCTATCCTTTCGAAACATTTTGGGGTCTGATCTTTGAACTCAGATATAGGGGATATTTTCTTCAGTTTGCTCCTTACGACAGCCCAGCCCATTTGGTAGCTGCCATAAGAAAAAGATCCCTACAGTTTCAATACATTACAAATTAAATTTTGTTAAAATAAAATATAAAGAAATCGTTTTAGCATAATGAATTATTTCGTTTTTGTTTTTAAACTTTAGTTTTTATTTTCTTTATTTTCTAGTTTTCAATGATCTGATTTATTAAGCAAAAACACGTGATATCACACATTTACAAATTTGACACGTGCACAAATTTGAAAAATCCGGGCAAAATAACAAAATTCTCAACTCCGATTAACAGTGTTTTAAAGTTTCGCGGCTGTCCGCCCCCAATTTCTCATTCTTCTTCTTCAACTTCGTCGTCTTCTTCTTTTTTCTCATCCACTGCCACTATCTCTCAGTTCCAGTGCTGCTCAAATGCGCTTTCACTCCATCGCTCAGAACCTGGACGAGCTCTAATCGGCGTGCAAACACTCCTCCAGAGGTGAATTTCCCTTTTTTCTTTTTTCTTTTTCTCTATGTTAGGGTTATCAGGTTTTCGAATTGCAAGCCGTGTATTGGTAACGCTTTACATTTTTAGGTTTCGTTCGATCTTTGGTTGCTGAGAAAACTGTGAACAGTAAAAGAAATCGCAATTTTGTCCATTATTAACTTTTATTTTTGTTTTTAGCGGAAAATTTTCCTCAGCTCGGACGAAATTGTTACATTTGGGCTCTGTGTATTTTTTTGGGGGTCGATTTTGTTGTTTAAGAATCTTTTCGAACTTTTTTTAAAGTAAGGGAGCCTCGAATTATGAGAAATTTTGTGTTCGAAAGTGGATTTTCTGTGTAACTCTTGAAGCCCAAAGGCTACTGCCGAGTTATCTGGTTGAGATAGGCTTAGTTTTAAGCTGGATGGTTCAGATCTAAGATTTTCTTTTTCCACTAGGTTATACATAAAATTGGCGGGAAAATTGATTTACAGTGAAGAAATTTTTTTTCCCTTTTTCCAAAAACAAAAAAAAGTATCAGAAGTATAAAAGCTGGGAATTCTGAATTTGAGTTTTGTTTCTTATGAAGGATTATTAGTCTCTTTCCTTTTGCCTTGTTGGCCTTGATATGCTTTTTCTTTTTCAATAATGAGAATGTTGGTCGTGATACGTGAAAAATACATTTACTGATCTTGCTATGGAAAGTGTCAGTTATTATACCCACTATGAATCAGAACTTTGTGGTAGATTTCTAAAAGGCTTGTGTTCTCCAAAGTTCCCTGTAATTTGTTGTCAAAGTCGCGAAGATGGTAGGAAAAGTTTGACGATAAGGCAATCTTAAACTTTTGTAGGACGATCTGACGCAACCCACATATTACTTGCATAGTTTGTTGCTGATGTCGGCATTAATTACTGTATGACCTTGCTCTTCATTTTGGATATGACTTTGTGGGCTTGTGCTTTTCTACTTGTTTTGTTTCAGGTAACTAAGGAAGTTAGCCATGGCCCCATCGAGAAAATCAAGGAGTGTAAATAAGCGGTTTTCTTATATGAATGAGGCTGCTTCTAACAAGTATGGAGAGAATGCTAACAAAACTGGGCAGAAAGTGAGTCCTGACTTTGTTCTGAGGATGTTTTATCATCTGAATTGTTCTATATTTAGTCAACAAAAACTGAATTTGAAATCTTGATTTTCTTCCTCCTTCTCCTGAAGCAACAACTTTGCATTGCCATTCTAGGAAGTTACTATGTGATCAGTGTTGGTTTACATATCGTTATGTATATGCAGATCTCAAATAGCAAACCTCGAGTTTCTTCTGAAGTATTAGAACTGCTTAAAATTAGTAATTGTTAACCAGTTCTGTATGCATTTTCCCCCTGTCCTCTCATGTGCAGAAGAGAAAGTTGTCTAACATGTTAGGACCTCAATGGACCAAGGAAGAGCTAGAGAATTTCTATGAAGCATATCGTAAGTATGGGAAAGATTGGAAGAAGGTTAGTACAAATTTTATGATACTCTTCACTTGATTAACATGTTTGGGCCAGCCGTAAGCTTACTTATTTACTTATAATTTTTCATTTTAGGTGGCTTCTGTAGTTCGTCACCGATCTGTAGAAATGGTGGAGGCCCTTTACTCTATGAATAAGGTATGTGCGGGATATAGTGTAATTTTATCTTGTAACACAACTGGACACTATCTTGTCCATATGCGTAAAACTTTATGTCTAAAAATGGTCATGGTTAATTCCTTCTATCCCCAGTGTGTGCAATTCTATGCATAGTGGAATGCTTTTGCCTCCACTCACATAACTCTTCTGTTTCCAAGTTGTGGCAAGTCCACCATTGCATGGGGTTTTGAGTTTTTATTTATTTATAGAAAAACTGAATAATCTGATCTTAATTTTCATCAATGTATAAGATTTGGCACCATTTTAATTTGTTGAGCTCTGTAAATTAGATATTTTCCCTGAAAATCTGAACTACATAATAATCAGTTCAATGTAGTTCAGTCAATGCTTGATGAAGTCTCATTCTTTGGGAAGGGGAAAGAAGGCTAAAATTTTATGGGGCAGCTTGATGCAGGCAGTGGTCTGGAATCTTTGGTTGGAACGTAATAGGAGAATTTTCGAGGATTATAAGGGAGTGGGAATGGTAGAGTTATGGGAAAGAGTGAAGTTTTGGGCTGCTCTTTGGGCATCAACTTCTCACGCTTTTAAGGATATATCCTATCCTACAATTATGCGAAATCTTTTAGCTGTAGTATCTTAAGGAGTGTCTCATGTCTGGCTGGTTTTCTGTGTTGAGTGGCTTTGAGTCTGTTTTTTGGCAAGTGTGTCTGTTTGGTCTGTGTCCTAAATGTCATCATTTTTTCCATTCAATTTTGAATAAAAAGTGTTTCTATTCAAAAAAAAATGAAGTCTCATTCTTTGAGTTTTTTCCAAGCTAATATGAAAGTAAAATAATATTAGAATTGTCATAGAATCAGTAAAGACATTAAGTTTTGTGTTTAGAATTTGACAAACTTTGTTTATGCCATAATCTTGAATTATCTACGTTTCCCCAAGAGATTAATAAATGCCTATGTTTTCTATGTTTTAATCATAACCTATTTATACCATGTGGGTGACTCAGGATTGTTCTATATTTTCAGGCCTATTTATCTCTTCCTGAGGGCGTTGCTTCTGTGGTTGGCCTAATAGCAATGATGACTGACCACTATTGTATACTGGTAAGATTGAACGTTTGTGGTTTTGTAGATCAATCTGTGCACTTACCTTCTAGGAACTATTCTTGTGGGTAATATTTTGGTACTTCAAAATGGTTTTCCTTTGTTTAGTGCAAATCCATGTTTAGTTGTTCTGGTGCTTCTACAAACACTGCATGGGGAAGGGAAACTTTACCTTTTGCCATGAAAACAAAAAGTAGCTGACTGAAGGGGGAAAAAAGGAGGCTTTTATGACCAAAAAAAGAAGGTTTCTTTGGCAATAGTGCAGGCCTTTGCTATTTCTTTGACCAGAGGTTTGGATTGTCTCCTGTAGGCTGTAACTTATACTCCTTGTTCCCCAACCTGTAGTTTGCTTTTCAAATTGGAGTGCCTCTTCTTTAGTTAATTTTGTAGCTGAATGAGGATATGTTTGTATTGTTCTATTAGAGAGGATTTCATGTCCCCTGCTTTATAATTGCATCCTTCATTGCAATAAAGCTTCCATTTCTTTTAAAAAATGAAAAAGAAAGGAACATCAAGGGATACAGATTATTTATATTTTTTATTTTGTTTTCTGGTTGGCTGGTTAAACATGTTTTTCAACCAAAGGAATAGTTGAAATTCACTGGTCTGAATTTCATCATTGTTTCTATTCATTGAAGGGTTTCCTAGCTGTTAATACAACTTTGTTTCTAAGGGGAAATGAAAACCTGGCATTGGTTATATTGCTAAAGGAAACTGTAATGAAGTTCCATTTTAAGAAATATCCATTTATGGTGAGCAGCATGTACATATGTGTTAGTTTGTTAATGAGTTTAATGATCTAGTAATACTCTTCTGTTGATATCAATTGGGCTATGTATTGGAAATGGCCCACATGGAACTCACATAGAGGACTCTGGCCTTACAGGGAGGAAGTGACAGTGAACAAGAAAACAATGAGGATGCAGAAACCTCTAGGAAGCCCCAAAAGCATGCAAGGTCAAAACTTCGGAGTGAGTCCTCAAAAGGATTAGAAGGACATATTCCAGATTTTTCACAGTCCCATCCAATGGCATCAACTAGTGACTGCTTGTCACTGCTGAAGAATAGGCGCTCAGGTGGGAAATTATTGTGATCTGTGTGTGTGTCTGGGTCAGCACATGTACAATTTGCATATCTTTTTTTCATTTGTTTTTTACCTAGTGGTTATCTTTTACTCATTTGTGGCTTGGAACCGAAGCTGTTTTGCTGCTGCCTTTTTATGCTGCTCGAGTCATATTTTCTCACTATTATTGAAAAGCAAAGCTTCTATACTTCATAGGAAAATATAGTGCAACTTGGTGGGAAAATGTCAATTGTTGCTTCTTGTTTATGTATGTTTGACCCTTGTCTTTGGAAAAGAGAAATTGGTAGTGGATGCAAGAAAATGGTGTAGGAGCAAAAGTGGGAAACGGGTTTATTTTAATTAATTTTTATTTATAAAAATTAGAATTTAGGGATTAAGTTATTTATTAACGTATTTTACTATTGCAGGATTACCACTATAAATAGGGTCTATTGTAATGGAATTCAAGAGTTTTATTGAATTGAGATTAACTTGTCTTGCTCTTATTCTACTCCTCACTTCTCTCTCTCTCTCTCTCTCTCTCTCTACTTTTTTCACTTTTCTATTTTCTTCTTGGTTCTACTTCAAAAATTCCATCGTCCCCCTTTGGGTCTATTTTACATTATATGTTCTCTTTAATGGTGCTGCCATTAATATGTTTTGAATTTGTTTCAGGAATAAGGCCTCATGCTGTTAAAAAAAGGACTCCTCGAGTCCCTGTTGCATATTCTAATGATCAAGATAATAGTAGAAAGTATTCTTCACCTGCCAGGCAAGGTTTAAAACTCAATGCAGATGCTAACAATAATGATGTTGCTCATGAGATAGCATTGGCATTGACTGAGGCCTCGCATAGAGGTGGTTCTCCCTTAGTTTCTTGGACGCCTAAGAGAAAAGCCAAAGGCACTACACCATCACCTGTTCGGAATGGTGAAAGGATGGTAAGATTATTATTTTTTAAAAAATCTTCATTGCTTTTCTAGACTTATTTCAAGATGATAATTTAATCATTCATTATTGTTTCTGACATTTAGCGTGCAGAATCAGAAATGACTAATGCCAGGCTCCATGGTTGTGAAATGGATGAGGGCGGTTGTGAATTAAGCTTAGGTAGCACTGAAGCTGACAATGATTACTATGACAGAAATGAAAAGTATGCAATGGGTAGAGAAGGGACTGGTACTCTGGAAGTTCAGCAGAGGAGGAAGAGATACTTTGTAAAGAAGAACGAAGTTGACGAAAGTAAAAACGAACATGTTGAGGACATAAAAGAAGCTTGTAGTGGAACAGAGGAAGGAGAGAAATTAGGTGCTATCAAAGGAAAACTTGATACTAAAGTTGCGAAAAGTGCTAGGTCCTTCTACAAGGATACAAGAAAGAAAAGTAAAAAAGCTCTGGTTGGAGGAGGTATGTTTTCAAATATTTAAGCCAAGCTCCCTCCCCCCTTCATACCTCGCTTTCCCTCTATAACTGATATTCAGATATGCTTTTGCACAACTTGTTTCCTTTGCAATTTCCAGTTTGGTACTTTTGGTTTGTAGTACAGATACAGTTGAGGTAGTTTTATTTTGTGTTGCTTTTTTCTTTTATTTCTTTTTGAGACAGTCATCTGGGTTATTTTTGGCTTCTGTTTTTCTGTGCATATCCAACCATTTAGAAGATTATCTAGATTGTATACAAGCCAACGCGTTTGGAAATTGTAGTATTGATGATCGGGTTGCATTGCTTTTCCACTTTTGATTTTTGATATGATCTTAAATTTGACTGCTCTGGCTTCCAATCTGTTGAAGCATGTCCAGTTATTACTCATTCTAACTCTTCTCTCCATGCAGATGAAGGCTCTCCCTTTGATGCACTACAAACTCTGGCAGATCTATCCTTGATGATGCCTGAAGCTGCTGATACAGGTAAAACATTTGTGTTTTGACAAGTACAATTTTCTACCACTATTTTGCTAGGAACACTGGGTTTTATCTCTTATCATGTCCTTTTAAGGTTTATATAATTCCTTAATGTTCAGTTTATGTCTTTCATTTTTTCCTTATATCTCTAGTATTCAGTTTCAAAATTCAGAAACATTCTTATTCTTGTCATGTTAGAGCTAGCTTACCTGGTACCTTATCAAGGGGTTCTGATCAAATACAGTGGCTTCATTTGAATTATTAATTTCTCATCAGTCTTTCTTTATATTTCTCGTATAAGAAACAAAGCCTCTTTTTATGTCATGAAGATTTTAACTTGAATTACATTTTGCATGCTTGAATAAAGCTGTGTTTGTCTTTTTTTAGCTGTACTGTTTAGTGCTTATCAATAGTTCTAGGGGTCTTTTGTGTCAATTTGTTGCTGCAATATGTATTTTGTCTCTTGAGGATTGCAAATCAGTTAAACATGGGGTGATGTTAACGGTATTATAGTTTACTTTATAGATCCTCTTTAACTGCTAACTGATGTATTTGACTCAAATTTTGATTTCTTGTTGGTTCTGTGTTTAGAGTCATCTGCACATGTCAAGGAAGACAATTTCAATATTGCTAACAAGTCTAAACTGAAAGGGAGTCATCCAATTCCTGGGGTTGAACATGCTGCTTTTAAAACGTCTAAACTGGGCAAACTCGGAGAGGGAGTTCATCAGTCTAATAGTGGGCTGCAAAAAGGAAAACAGAAGTCATTGTCATTTAAGGTAAGGACAGATAACACTTTTCCTACAAATTCCTTTAGTTTTGCTTTACTTGTGTTACCCCATATGGTCCATCTGGCTATGGCAGGAATTGATGACCATGTATGACGTTATTTATTTGCAGATATATAATGAAGCTCAAACTGACTGCTATGGGAGTGACAATGAAAAGATTGAGGTATGGGGTCCTTTCACCCTGACTTTTTCACAGTGTTTTCACTTTACAGATGACTTTGTGGTTGTTTTAAAAAAGTCTGGATGTTATTAATTATAAGTCTAGAAGGTGTTCCCTTTTTTTCTTTTTCCTTTTTGCCGTTTTTGTTACCAGAAATAAGGCTTAGCATAGTTACCTTCAGAAGGGAATGGCACATTCTTTTGATCCCTTAAAAAATGTTTTTTGAACAGAGCAGATGGTTAAACTTTCTTTATATGTTGCTGTTTTGGAAGTTCAGTAGTCTTTAGATCGAAATTATTCAAAAGTTTCATGTCATTTCTTATGGTAGTCACAAATCACAATTTGATTTCTTTATAATTTTCATGTGCCTACAATCACTTTTGACTTTTGGTATTTATAATTGGTTTCAGGCTACAGTTGAGGTGAAGAAGTCCGCGAGTAAAGGTAAACGATCTTCACATTATACTACGCACCCAAAGCAAGGGAAATTGGTGAAGAAGACTCTATGGAATGCATCTTCTACTACTGATCGTAAAAGGGAAGAAAACAATTCAGGTTTATCAACTGTACAAGTTCCATCTGCAAACCCGGCCAACTTACCTACAAAAAACAAGGGTAAATGGGAGATGGACATGCAGAAATCATCAATACAGAAGGATACAAAGTCTCCTGAGAGTATTTTAGATGACCAACCTGATAAACTGGTTCCTTCAGTTCATAACAGAGAACTAAATATTAAGGTAAATGTGTCATCATTTATATTGCCATCTGAATTTTTTGAATATTTGATTATGTTTCATATATAAGTGTACCTCTACATTTACAGGAAAAGCTTTCTAATTGCTTATCTCGGTATCAAGTGCGGAGATGGTGTGCTTTTGAATGGTTTTACAGTGCAATTGATTACCCATGGTTTGCTAAAAGGGAGTTTGTGGAGTACTTGGATCATGTTGGATTGGGTCATGTTCCAAGATTAACTCGTGTTGAATGGGGTGTAATAAGGAGGTAGATGTCCCTGATCTGCTTCTTTGACTGGAACTTTTTGTTTGGCCAGTTTTGACTTGCCTTTCAGATTGATAAGCTCTGCAAATTTTGTTGTTGGTACTTGTTGATGCAGCTCCCTTGGCAGACCACGGAGATTTTCTGAACAGTTTTTGAAGGAAGAAAAAGAGAAGCTTAATCAGTACCGGGAATCTGTTAGAACCCATTATGCTGAACTTAATGCTGGTACAAGGGAGGGACTTCCGACTGACTTAGCTCGGCCTTTATCAGTTGGACAGCATGTCATTGCTTTTCATCCCAGGGCAAGAGAGATCCACAATGGAATTGTACTAACGGTCGACCATAGTAGGTGTTCTGTGCAGTTTGACCAGCCTGAACTAGGGGTTGAATATATCATGGTAATTAGTTTCCCTCACTGAATTTTATGACATAATTATGTATTTTTGTTTAAGGAGAATATTTCATTTTGTTGAAACCTTCATGGGAGGAACTTTCTTTGGTGGCCAATAGAGGCGGGAGGGGAAGTAAGGAAGGAGGTTCTGATATCTCTGAAATTTAATACTTCTGAAGAGCGGTTGGGATAACTGCCATAAGTATTTGTAAGCATTCAACTGAAGTAATCATTTGGAAGTTTTATGGATGAAATTTTCTGTTGGCACCACTCGGATAGTCCCCTGTTTTCTCAATGTTTAGAAATTGTTCTTATGCATTGTTTATATTTTCTTTTTCTCTATTAAAAAAATAAAGAAACTGTAATAGAGTTTTTATGCCTTTGAACTATGTTGCATCAATGGCCAAAACAAACCGTGTTGCATCCTTTTCTTTGTTTCATATAGCACTAAATCTAATTCTCACAGCATGTTTGTGTTTTCTTTCTTTATTTTCATTTCCATGAGAGCTTACAAGTTACCCTTGTTTGGATGCTTTTAGCAGATATAGGATCTGTTTGTAGTTCCGGTTGTTCCTTTTTAATGGCATGGTGTATTGACTTTCATCACAGGATGTTGATTGCATGCCTATACATCCAGCAGAAAATTTACCTGCTTCTTTCAGAAAGCACAATGTCACTGTCAACAAATATATTGAGAACCTTAAGGAGCTCAAGATTAATGAACAACTGAAAGAAGGGAAGACTAAAGGATATATGAAGATTTCCTCTAGTGACAAGCTGGTGAGCACTGGTGTTCCAGGTTATATTCTGCCATCAAATCTTTGTATCAATAAATCATCAAAGCAGACAGGGGTTAGTTTTGATTTCCAGCTGCCAAAACATATTGTGGTTCCTTTTATATTTACGTGCAAGATGGCTTGTAATCTTATAATAGGTGCCTGTCTGTCCTTTATTTGGCAATATTAAATGTTCAAGCATCGTCTTGTAGTATCTGATATTGTCATGACCATGAAACTGCCCCCATTTATAAGAGGAGCATTCTTCCAAGCATATCAATGTCTTGATGACACAACAAGAAGTTCACTTTTTCTCTCTAAAAAAGAAGAAAGAAATAAAGAGAACTGCCAAAATTTGTGATTTGGTTCAGACTGAAACTGAACATCTGCCATTTATTTGGGATCGAATTGTGTTCATCTTACTTGAACTATATTGCTATTCCCCGCATGCTTTTCACTTCATGTTTTTAGGACTCATTGTTTCTGTTGGTCATTTGTTTTTGCTGACTACTTGAACCATTGACCTTACATTGCTGCTGTATCTTTAATAGGAAACATTAAAATGCAGAATAATTATATGCTATTATCTAAGTAGGAAATGTTTTGGTTAGGTGAAGTCATCAAGCTTTAATGTGCAAGCTAAAGTTGGGCCTGGTGAAACTGCTAGTACACAAGTTGCAAATTATCGGCCTTCAATTCCTTCACAGACCCAAGCAAAAGAAGCTGATGTGCAAGCTATATATGAGTTGACTCGTGCACTTGACAAAAAGGTGAAGTTCTTAATACATAATTCTATATCAATTTTAGGCGTTAACAATTGGAAAAATGTCTTGTATTTGAAGGGAAACGAGCGATTGTACCTATTCAACTCCTGTCGATGTGGGTATTTGAGAACTGAGTTGACAGATCATGTTGAAACTTGTAGGAAGCCGTGGTGTCTGAGTTGAGGCGCATGAATGATGAGGTGTTTGAGAACCAAAGAGATGAAGACAACTCTATCAGGGATTCTGAGCCCTTTAAAAAGGAATATGCTGCAGTACTCTTACAGTTGAGTCAAGTCAATGACCAGGTATCCATCGTCCCATCTGTTGCTTCATTCCCTTTCCTTCTATCATGTGGCATCTTGGTTACAACTATGCAGCAATCAAGTGACTATTTGAGAGTGAGTGAGAGAGAGGAAAGAGAAGGAAGCTGATTTCCTTTCATGTGCAGGTTTCTTCTGCTCTTTTATGCTTGAGACAACGCAATACGTATAGAGGGAGCTCCCCGCATACAGTTGTGAAGCCCATGGACAATTTAAGTGGCCCTGGTAGCCACTCAAACTCCTATGGGTATTCTTGTGATTTTCAAGAATCAGCATCTCATATGCATGAAATTGTTGAAAGTTCAAGAGCAAAAGCTCACAAAATGGTTGATGCAGCTATGCAGGTATGGTAAGGGCATTTTGTGCTCTGTTATTCTATATCCTGGGGGCCTTCTAGGAAGTTATTGCTATGACCAAATCTATCATGGCAACTATACTGCAAAACGCTAATTACTTTTTGTACTCTGACAACAATGCCATCTTAATTACTATTTCAGGCGTTTTCATCCTTGAGGAAGGAAAATAACTTTGACAAAATTGAGGAGGTTATAGACTTTGTAAGTAATCGGCTCTCAGATGATGCTGGCATGCTAGCAATGGGATCTTCCACTACCCCTGCAGATCCAATTCCGGTTTCCCAGGATCAGTTAACTTCCTGTACATCAAAACCATTGGCAACTGGGTGTGCACATGATCCTTCAAAGTCAAATAATCTATCCAACCAAAGTGAAGAAAAACTCCTTTCAGACCTTATTGTAAATTGTGTAGCAGCTTTTATGATGATTCAGGTAATTAAATATATGTTGCATTATTTTGCTGTGGTAAATCTCCTCCCATGGTTATTCCTCTTTGGCACCTTTCGTCTGCAAGTGTTTTTCACTTGTTTTATTACTTGTTTGTTGTTATCAAGTCATTACCTGTTTCAATGATCATTTTGTCCATCACTGTTATGCTGATAGGAAGCTTATATCTGTTTATAACCTTGGATTTTGATTTTTACCACACGAATTGCAGACATGTACAGCACGACAGTTTCCGCCAGCTGATGTCGCCCAGGTATTAGATCATGCCGTTACTAGTTTGCAGCCATTTTGCCCCCAGAACCTTTCAGTTTACGGAGAAATACAGAAGTGCATGGGCATTATTAGGAATCAGATAATGGCGCTCGTTCCTACATAGTCACTCTGCCTAAATATGTGATCAATGTTTTGTTTATCACTAGAATCAATACATGTATAGAGGTATCTTGAGCATTTTGTATGTATAAACATTATTAGCACATGAAGTTCATGCTGTTTTTTTGTTATGAGGTGGTATATAGTATAAAATATAAATGTTGTAAAAGAGAGTTTCTGTTCTTATTAAAATAACCAATAATGGTAATTGCAATTTAATTTTTCGTATTTCCTTTCTGCTTTAAGCATCCAAAGGAATTGATAAGTGTAATCCTTATCATTCCATGTGATCTGTTTTACTATTAAATTCTTTAAAATAAAAGCATTTTGTACCAAATAATTTAACATTTGTCAATCTTATTCTTAACTATTGATGGAGTATATTCATGCTTTTTTTTTTCTTCTTTTTTTTTTTTTTTCTTTTTTTCGTGGAGAAATTTTCCATTTGAATTTGTAGTCCAAATTACCAATTGAACGGCACAGTTTGCAACAAAATTTTATCCTTCCTTTCCATTATCTTCTCTTTCCAACTCCCAGGCATGGTATTAAGATCAAGAAAGCTAAACTGAAAGTGATTAATTATCCGCTTCGGATGAGACAGAACAGATAGAAAATGCAAATGCTCAGAGATCAATTGATTTCACTGCTGAAAACAAGTATGAAGTTCTACAAGCACACACATCACAGGAACATTCTCATTTAAAAGGAGAAGAAAAAAGAAAGGAAAATCCATGCATCAATCAGAAAAATGGATCCCCCTTATGTTCCCTCATTCAAAGTGTACAAAGCTGAAATTGTTCAATCTGACGATAACAACAATCAATGCAATGAAGAACAGAACAAATCCAAATGTGCTTGGTATGGCTTTGCACTGACCCTCAACATTTCGTACAAAAGTGTACAACTCAAATCTTCCAACTAGCCTTGAATTTGAAGCCTCTATCTAATTCCAGGAACCAAAATAAACCCATAATCTCATGTAATCACAATCCTAACTTCTTTTTTGGCTTTTTTACCACAGCACACCTAGAGTCCTCCATTATCTGCAGCACAACACAAGTTAGTAGCAAAAGAGGCAACAAAAGAACAAAACAAATCATGAAGAAGAAAAAAACCATCAATGATAATGGCACATTTCCCTCTGTTGAGTTACTAACCTTTTGTCTCTTTTTCTTCTCACTCTTCTTTTTCTTCTTATTTTTTTTCTTCAGCTTCTTGGGCTCAGAATTTTCCACATTTTCTTCTTGTTGCAGAGGTTCCTGTATATTTTACACCAAATTTCATAAAAACAATCAAAGAGGCAAGACAATCTTGATATTCTCATCAAAATGGAAGCAGAACTTGGGGAAGAAGAAAAAAAAAAATCACCTCAAAATCAGAATCACCAAAAGAGTCAACATGTCGTATGGTTATTCCAGAATTAGATGCCCCACCTGATTAACCCCAAAAAAAAAAACCAAGTTTAAATCAATCAAATGTGATTAAAGCAAATGTAGGTAGTTAAGATGCTGAATTGAAGAGGAGAGTGGAGTTTACCGGCGACAACGGTGCGTTTGGCGTTCTGGACAGCTCGTTCCACAAGATGCGGGTTGATGTTGTCCAATCCATTGGGATCCTGCAGTTTTCTTTCTAGAAATTTCGCCAAGGCCGCTGCTTTATTCGTCGTCAACGGACCCCCAGGATGAGCCAACCTATAGATAGATATATAATTAAATAAATAAAAACCCTAGCAGAAGAGATGAAGAAGATGAAAGAAACAAACCTGGGTTGGGGTTGGGAACGAGGAGGTAACGATGGGAGAGGTGCGAATTTGCTACCTCTTAAAGCTCTCTTTTCTTCTTCGCTTAACTCTTCGCCTCTTTCTTTCACCATCTCTCTCTCTCTCTCTCTCTCTCTCTCTCTCACTCTCTGTGTACCGGCCGGTGAATAATCACAACTCCGATTCAGATAAAAAATAACACAAATCAAACCTTTAAATTTTGATTTTTTGGCCCCTTTTGGGTCACTCCTAATTAGAGCTTTCAAATTCCCATTTCTTAAATAATAAAGAAAAATAAAACTTTTTTAAAATGACTTTTGATATTCATATTCTAATTGTGCGCGGAAATAAGCTCCAAAAGATAAATTATTTTTCTGACAAAAAAAATAGGTAAATTATATTTAAACATAATAATTTCCTTTAGAAACCCCAATTTTATTTTATTTTCACACATTACAAAAATTAAAGATTAAAAATTCTACTCAAAACTGCTTCTTTTATTCCTCACTAGCCTCTTTGCACGCGCTTCCGCGCCTGCGAGAGTTTTTTTCTTTTTTTAAATATTTTATTTTAGAATTAAAAAAGATATTTGGTAGTTGTGTTCCATAAAAACAGGATTCATTATATGATTTTTCTTTTAATTTTAATTTTTTTAAATATGAAAAAGTATGAATTTACCATATTATCCTCATTTAATTAATAATTTCAATTCTTAATGTTTGCATTAACTAAGGGCATTTTCTGGTATTTTGAATATTTCACCATTCTCTACCTTTTGCTTTATATATATAGATTCTTCAAACTTTCCCTTAATTACTCATGTGGAATTTGTTTTTTTATTTTTATAATTTGATAAATTAGTTGTCTATATAGAGTGGTGATTTCCCCACTCCAATTTTATCCACTTACACTCCATTTTATAACTAAAAAAAGAGTGTAAGTGAATAAAAAGAGAGTGAAGAAATCATTATTATTTTAATTTCATTATATTACATCGTGGTGTTTTAATGTATTTTCAGGATATTTGAATGTTCCAAAGGATTAGGTCTCTAGGGTGTTGCTATTTAGACTACATTTTACAGACCACATTATTAATCAGAAAATTATTAATTGCATATAAAGACGTTCTTCAATTTATTTTTAATTAGTTCTCAGAAAAATAAAATTAAAGAGTCGCTCTTTTATACCTCATAGATTTTTTTTAAAGATTTTCTTTGTATCAATACACGAGTTCCAGCCAAAGAAAATATTACAATGAGTTGCAAAAATGACAATAACAAACTCCTTTTATAAGGTACCAAATCCCAGCTAGATTTGTGAGAATTTAGGGGGATCCAATTTTTATTTTTATTTTTACAAATAAATGACAAGATGCAACCCCAGATACCACAATCTCATCAACATTACACTAGTAGATACACAGCATGATATGGTTCTCATTATTGAGTTCTCCATTTGCCTGCTACTTACAATACGTCTGAAGAAGATCAAACCACAAGAAGATATGGATGAACCTAAAAACCAATTACATGACAACAAGTAAGCATAGAACCCAATAACTTCAATTGTTCATAGCGTTCCTCCTCCACTGCATCATTTTCTGCATTTTTTTCCCCTAATTTCAACAGAAAACTAATACAGGAACCTGCTATTCAGTAACATCGCATCTACATCAGCAGCACAATGTATAAATAATAAAGGGAGGGCGATGACCAACAAATTTCAGAGGAAACGAATTCCTCGCAATTTACAGGCCTCTTCTTCAGCCTAAAATTCTAAAAAACTAGGCGAAGCAAAGAGGCCAATCCAATTGTATGTTTGAATGAAACCAGACCAAGTCACCAGGTAAGGTACTGGATCCTCTAATGAACAGTTGGGAAGACATGGGTGCAGTCGAGAACCACTGAACAAACCCCTTCTGCCTTTTTCAACTACTGCTTTGAGGAGCTAACCAAGCAAGAACTTGAAAATGTCACTTAGTGAAACAATGCCTTCAATCCGCTTACTGCCAGCTTCCACAATGACAAGTCGTCTGACACCTGAAATCCAAATTATGAGGGAAGTTCAGCGGGTGGGGATCTTTTAAGTTATCAAGGGAGCCACCCAAAGATTGAACAAGAGCACACGGCTACTGATTGGACTCAAAGAGTTCAAAAGAAAAGTTCTGGAAAGATCAGCTGGCCAAATGGTGCTCTATGTGATCAGGATATCACACCTTTACCCAACAACATCACAACATTACCGTCTTTACCTGAAAGAAAAGGAGATGGTTCCAAATAAAAATGGAAGAAATAAGCATATACCTGGATTGGCCAATCGCTCCATCACTTTATGCAGCGAATCAGAGCGCAAACACATCTGACATCTTTGACTTCTTGGTTCAAAGGGAGAATAAGAGTCTTGTCCCAACTGCAATGCCTGAAAAGAAAAAAATATAAGAACTAAGATGACATCCCTTCAAGCTTCTCTGAAGCCAAAACACCCAGACCATCTCTTCCACCAAAATATATAAACATGTAGAGAATGCCAAAGAGAAAAAAAATCCTTCAAACTGAAAGAAGAGCCACCTCAAATCTTAAAATCCCACTTACTAAACCACAACTTATAATTCTCAAAATAATGACCTTAAATCTCACCATCCCCAAAATAAATAATTGATCAGAAATCTGGCGCATCTGAAGAAGTCTCACTCCACAAGACATTCATGATGCACACAAGAATGTATGGACACTAGGAAATTAATATGTTCAGGGATGGGGGAAGAAAATTGCAGCAATTACCTGATGAATAGTCATTTCATTGAGATTAATATGTGCATATGCTCTATCTTTAGCCAAAGCTGTTATGTCACTGTAAAGAAGATGTGAATGGAGAAATATCACTAATGGTTCATTAAAAGCCTGCTAATTTTTAAATACAATGAATCAAGACAAAAATCAGTAATCAAATACAAATAGAGTACAACTAACCTCCGACAATATATATCCACTAAAGAGTCATTATCATCAACAATAGGTATTGAACTTACTTGAGCTGCAAAGCAAACGCGAAAAAAGTATGAGTTAGCATGATGTGGGAATATAAGTCTAAATTACTCTCTCTCTCTCTCTCTCTCTCTCAAATTTGGATGCTAATTAGATTCACACCTCCACCCAAATCCAATTACATATGAAGTCATCCATCCTATGCATTTATGACCAAAAAATTGAACATAGAAAATCCTTAAATCCAAGACCTGTTAAGATAACTTGATTCCACTTTGACAAGAGCAAGCCTAACACATGACAATGCAATGCATGGATATTGTGCACTATCCATTGGACAAGGCAGCCTATGTATATGCAATTGCTGCATCATGACTTTAAAACATCCAAGCTATAGATCAAAACACAAAGCTTACCTTGCACTAATAAGTTTAATGCTGCACTAAGTGAAGCACTTGGTCTCAACATTGCTAATGGTCGACAATTTGACTCTCCAATTTCCGGAACCCAAGTACCCACATGAAGTTCACATATTGGTGCTTGAAGTATGGGCAATGAGCTAGAAGAATGCCTAAAGTACCTGCAAATACCTGAAAATTAAGATTCATCAGCACCAATTAAGAACCAAACATATGGTCTTACATAACAAGATTCTGGAAAGCTTACATTTTAAAATACCAGACAGCGAAGCAAGATGTAATAGCTGTGGAAATGTGCCATCTTCTGAAGATGAATGAATAATTGGAACCGTAGCAACCTCATTTTGCAAAAGTTTCAAAACAACATCTTTCAAATTATCATATGGCCCAGCCTGCAAAATAAATAAACAGTGTGGCCAAGGAACAAAGAATGATCATTATTCCAATGAAAAAAAAGAACTACATGAACAGTGAGAAAAACCTAGAGACAAATTCATAAATGAACCATCAAAGCAAATTTTATCAACACAAGTGGAACTAACTACCATATGGGCTCGCAAGACAGTATAGATTAAGAAGGTAAAATAGCCCATTCATGCGTCTCTGGCACTACCATATCGTTTCAAATTTTAGCATTGACATTAGTTTTTCTCGTTATGGTCATACACAAGTTTCCATTGTGCAACTGATGAAGGTAGACTGCTTCTGTGCTCAAGAAGCAATTCTCTAAGGCATGAAAAAAAATTGAGTTTCTTCATGTATGTTTTAAAGTAGATCTTGAACTAATAATTTCACATATGCACGGACACATATAGACCTTATTAATGCATGAATGCCTAAGATAAAAGATTACAAATATTGTGTGCAATATGAAATGCATAAATTATATAGAGGGTAATGTTCTCTTGCACGATATCTGGTATGTTCTGTGGTCAAACTATGCATCACCACACATTAGAATAGCAAGTCAAACTCTCAAACAAGAGTATATATATGATTATGAGAATGTTTACGTCAAAGCACAAATGCACACACTATAAAAGTATCCTTTAAGGTTACTGGTCCACATTTTAAGCCAGAGATTCGAAACGTGTCACGTAAAACACTCACATGGATGAAACGCCTTGGCAATGCTCTCCCATGCCCATCAATTTGTCCGTTTAGATATGCTTTTCCTTCTTTCCATGCAGCTATAGTATGTGTTTCAAGCTCTTCCTCTGTCAAATTAGACCCATGGTTCCCAAGCTAAAAGATAAAAGGTAAGTTAGCCACTTTAAGTAGTATCATACATCACTCAAAAGGTGAATATCTGCGCATAATGTGTGAAAAATGAATTTTACATAAAACTATCAAATAGTAAAGTCCTACTTAACCAGTATTTAGCCAATAAAATAACCATATCAATAGTTCGGCAAAGTTTAACAACAGTCTGATTCACAATTTTCTAAGAATATACATTACAAAAAATGAAAGTATAGGAGACTGGCGGGCTCATATTAATATCTCTGAATTGGATAAGAATTCAAAATAACAACAATGAGAAATTTGCATCTTGGAGGACTCGCCAGTAGGGAAAAAAAATCAGCATTTCAGAAGCAAACATACCTCTCTTAATATCAATATAAAATCCAATGCAGTTAGAACTCCAACAAACTGTCCCTTGCTGAAGTCCCAAAGAGGCGCCAAAGGGATTCCCTGGAAAAAAAAGCTTGGTTCAGAAATATGCATATGCAAGCTTTATACCAGCATCAGTAAGCATGTCAAAAATAATAAGCAAGGTAGCATGCAACTTTGGCAACAAACTAGGAGAGCTTGGGCGAATTTCCTAGTTGAAATTGTTTTACAAAAATGACATGAGAATATCAAATAAAAGATCAACACTAACAATTATACATAAAGGGTGGAATCATGTGAACAAAGGGCCCTAAAGAAAAAACACCAATTACTACATTTTGGAGCTTTTCCATTATTACGGCATCAATGCCCAAGGACGTATAAAGATATCTTGAGGGATCCTCCAGTTATAACTTATAACTTAATATAAGTTACTTTAAACTACCACAACGCCCATTACGAAAAATGACAATGACAATCAACTACAATGCATCAATTTCCTCTTCAAAAAATCAAATATACAGAGCATGGCTCAATAAAAAATGAGAAAGTATTTTCCTTTGTATATACCTGCTCATGCAATATATGAAATGCTTGCTTTACAGGCAAATCAACATCCAAGGCGACAACCTGTGAAATTGATGTGATTAAAAAAGGGAAGAGCGGAAGTAATTCACAGTGAATCAAATTCATACAGACAACCAAATGCAGAACGCATAAAGGAGGGTCAATGAAAAGACATCCAAACCTTGCCTGACTCGGGGAGTAGTTCATAAGTGGTATGTGCAGACAAGAAGACAGAAATACGATGACGAGAGCCCTGCAGATCACCCTCTGTTATCCTCGGTACTACATCAGTTAAATTACCATCTGTAATCCGGACCTGCATTATAATTCAGAATCCCAGTCCACTATTGATAATAACTCATAGAAGAAGAAAGAACTGAAAATAAATAGATAAATAAACACAGCTTAAAGGAGCAGAAATGAATGCTAAAATACAAGAATGACCAAAGAAACACCACACCCGCGATTTTTCCTAATTTAAAACATAATTTTCTTTATTTGGGAAAAAAGGTTACTCAGACCATGCCCAAGTAGCCCCTAGGACCCTCTGCAAGGTTCAAAATGTGCAAAACTTTGCAATGCATAGATATTTGAGCATCCTAGTTTCTCAAATCACAATCAGCCATGGATGGAATAATGCTAAAGCACCTCTGAGTTCACCATATTCTTAAGGAAAAACAGGATAACAGAAAGAGGTTAAACTTTTCCAGGTAACTTTAATCTTAAATGATAAGGAATGAATGAGTCTTACCAAACGCCGAAAGGCCTCAGTATCCTCTTCCATATTAGATCCAGAAGTTATCTCTGGGGTTACATTTGGATGAAAGAAATTAGGATCCGTAGCCAAGAGAACGGTGTTCACTAACCCATATTCACCACTCACGTAAGGTTGGTGCTCATCATGTCGCCATTCTCCATCAACGAAAAACTTGTACTGTTGTAAAAGAAACATGTGCAAGTTAGCAAGACTCTGATGAAAATAGTTTAAAACGTAGAAGATCCCAGTACTAGCATTCTAAAATCAAATGACAGGCATCCGTTAGGCTTAGTAAAATTTCACGCATTCAATCACTCCAACCCATATACTCCAAAAACAGTGGTCCACTTAACATAAGCATGCCTACAAAAGAATAAGAAATGCTCCATTCTAAATAGTGTCATATTGATATACTAATCCTATCTATTCATGTATACATCTGCGTGCCAATTGCCCAGAATTCATATCAACTACCACATCTCATAGACTTAAAAATGTCAGTATTAACACTATTACTCATATTCGCCTCAAAGGTGAAAGCACATCATTTCATGCAACAACAAAAACTCAAATGCTTTAATTCAAATAGGAAAAACTTGCCTGGTGATATCCAGGCGTTACGCTGTAAATAGCCTGAAACACAGTGGGGCAACCCTCAACCGGCGTCATAGGAATAAGTTCAGACCACCTGCTGAAGAAGAACATCCCATTTAGAAACACTCAGAAACAAATGACTTAATTTAACTAAATAAAAGCAGCCTAGCAAATCACATGAAATCAAATTCCAACTAGTAATAATATTTGGGACCAAAAACTCCGAGTCTCACCGTGCAAATGAACCACTGAGAAATACACTTCTGCCTCCGTAAGGCCACACAAACCGCATTGGGATCAACACCGTGCTTGGAGCCCCACCTACATCCCGCGCCGAATCCATGTTGGTAGCAAACATTTGCCCCCAAATTTTATATAAATATTTCTCAAAAATAATTAACCCTCCAAGCAATATAAACTCCCTACGACATGCCCGCTCATTTTATTAACTGTAAAAACAAATTCAACCAAATTACGCTAAAAATCATGCAGATGGTACCAAAATCAGACCAAATGAAACAAAATTTCAGCTAATCTAACTCACTCTAATAAGAAACACAGGAAACTGTTTCAATAAGTATTAGCAATTTACTTGCAGAAGCTAAAATTGTACCGGAAAAGCCCTACCCACGTTAAGATTGGGGGCAGAAACCTACCAATTAGAGCAGCGAAACGCCCTCCATTTCGATAAATCGACGAAAATGGCAAGTGAAAACGAAACCCTAGCGGAAATAATTAGGATAAATTTAAAAATGGGTGAGAAAATCGAGAAGGCTTGCGACACGATCGAATCTAATTTCGAACCCTAAAAGACAGAAACTCTGATAGTGATGTTAAAAAATCATAAAACGATGTGTTTTTCTCTTTCTTTCTTTTTTCTCTTTTTTTTCTTTTTTCTTTTTTCTTTTTTTATTTTAAAAAATTACAACAGCAAAGAGCTCGAGAATTTGCCGCGACTCTGTGGACGTAACTGGTAAAAACTGTTGAAAGATTTCGGACGGCGTCAGATATCGTTGAAGTTTTTTTGTGCTGCGAACACGTGGCACGGCTTTACGGTAATAGAAAAATATGTAGGCCAATTTTCTTTTCATTGTTTTTTAAATTTTACCAAAATGAAATTTTAGTTTAAACTGCAACATTTCATTTTTTTAATAAATAAATTTTCTGAAATTCCAACTTATCCAATCAACTTATAAAAATATAAGTGCACAGATAAGGTAACAAGATCATGTTTTTTTACTATAATAAATAAATTTTGTGAAATTCCAGCTTATCCAATCAATTATAATATATGTATTTTTTTTTGTGCAAACAATGTAGTCATTTCTTACAATTAATAATGTAAGAAATATGTGATAATATTGGAAACTTCATATTCTTTTTTTTTTTTTAACTTTTTCTTCAATAATTAAAGGATATTCTCAGTACTAACTCTAACCTCTCATTCATGTTTTGCTCTTTTTAAAAAAAATTCCATTTATAGATTTTAGTGAGAAAAAGTATAGTAACTCTATGAAGGGAGGTTTGGTGCAAAATGCATATGGTTTGTGCTTCTTGTAAATTGCATGAAAATTTGTTAACATATACCTTACATAAAATAGTAATGACAAGCCAACGAGGTCTAGAGCAGTGGAAAAGAACATTGATTTGCAGACTAGTAATCTCAAGTTCAAACTCAATGACACCCCTTTCTCAATATCGATTGTATTAAATATACATACATATATATATATTACACTCCTTTGTATGTTATAGTAAAAAATATTTATTTAAAAAAAAGGGAGTGTAAGTGGACAAAAAGGGAATGAGAAAATCACCACCAATATATATATAGTAATGAGAAGATCATAGACGTTAATGTAAAATGGTGTTATTTCTCCACAGTAGAGAAAATGTGGAATCAAAGAGAAAATCCCCCTAGCATGACTATATAGATACATAACCTTCTATTTCCTAAGTGGTTTAGGTCCTTGTACTTGTTGTATGTTTTCTCCTGTCTTTCTCTCATGGAATACACTGATGGATTCAGTTTCTAAAGAAGAAAAAAATGTACATAACCTTGTCAACAATAACCTATGATTCGACAAAGACTTAACCAAGGATCAAAATAATGCATTGGGTGGACCAAACTCAGTCATTTTCAAGTATGATTCCATTTCAATTAATATATATGGATCCGACGGCAAAATTCTTAACTTCTAAAGTTGAACATAACACACTTTATTGAACAATATCAACATGCCAACTTCATCTCTACCTTGTACCACGCACAGGCCAGCTAATCCACCGGTTCCAATCGACTGTGGGGCTTATCCAACGATAATTGAACAACAAAAAAACAAAAACAACCCCAAAAATTTCAGCAGTGCATTGGTCCTTCTGTTTTTTCATTTTCGTTCCTTTTTTGTGCCTAGTTAATTAGAGACAAGCTCCACATGGTCATTAAATAAATAAATAAATTTAAAAAAAAAACCAAATGAAGACGATGGAAAGCAAATGCCCATGACAATTGAAACGTCAAAAATGCAAAAGGAAGGGGATGTAACACGAGGACTTCCCAAGAGGTCACCCATCCTAGTACTACTCTCGCCCAAACACGCTTAACTTCGAAGTTATGATGGGATCCGGTGCATGTGAGTTGGCATGATCGCATTTGCTTATAACGCCTAAAAGTATATAAGCCATGATTGAGCCATGTCATATGACTAAGAGTTGCCTATCCAACACTGCCCACGTGACATGGCATGGGCTATTAGGCCTTGCCGTCCCTACCCCTACTTTGCGCCACGCGTAGGCCTGTCGATCCTCCTGTTCCAATGGGCTGTAGAGGCCCAACAATAATTGAAAAAACAAAAACAAAAACAACCCCAAAAATTTCGGCAAAGTGTCGGTCCTACTATTTTTTCATTTTTGTTCTTTTCCAGTGCCTAGTTAATTAGAGATGAGATCCACGAGGTAATGAAAAGAAGGAAAAAAAAAAAAGCCAGATGAAGACGACGAAAAGCAAACGCCCACGACAATTGAAACGTCAAAAACGCAAAAAGAAGGGAATGCAACACGAGGACTTCCCTAGAGGTCACCCATCCAAGTACTACTCTCGCCCAAACTCGCTTCTAATGGGATCTGGTGCATGTGAGTTGGTATGATCCCATCCATAAGCTTAAAACTCCTAAAACTATATAAGCCATGTTTGAGCCATACCATATGACCATGGGTTCACTATCCAATGACCCCCGTGTGACATGGCATGCAGTCACATGAAATGGCATGGGCTGTTAGGCCTTGCCGTCGCCACCCCCACCTTGCGTCATGTGTAGGCTTGTCGATCTGCCAATTCCAATGGGCTATAGAGCCTACCCAACGATAATTGAACAAAAAAATAGAAACAACCCCAAAAATTTCGAATGTGCATCGATCCTGCTGTTTTTTCATTTTCATTCCTTTTTGGTGCCTAATTAAATAGAAATGAGCTTCACAAGGTCATGAAAAAAAAAAGCAGCCAGATGAAGACGATAAAAAGCAAACTCCCACGACAATTGAACTGTCAAAAACACAAAAAGAATGGGATGCAACACGATATTTAGTTTATTATTAAGTTATTCATGGGCAAGACTAGTTGTTTTCAACCATGAGATTTAGTTTATTATTATAACAGTAAAACAACTATAGTCCTAGGAATATATAAGTGGACATGAGAACTATGTAATGAGATTGCATACACTGAGACTTATCATGATCCCTAATCCTAAATATCTTCCTGGTCATAGGAGTATTAATTTGGCGTTGATATTTCGCCAAGACCAATACACACAGTATCTTTTCTATATGTAGAGAATGACGAGGTCTCAAGTCATTGAGTGTATTGACACCAAGATATGTGTATAGGTACTTGCAGGAGAACAAGTATATTGAAGCGATCAAATACATGAGTTCTAGAATGGAAGTCTTTACTCACATGCAGTGGCGGACCTGTGCAGGCGCAAGGAGGTGCACCTGCACCTCCGGTCGCCGGAAAAGTCCATTAGAGCAACTGGAGTTGCACCTCTGCTCCAGACCATTGATGCATAGAAGCTGTTCGACGAAATGCCCAAGAGAACTTGCATTGCTGCTGTGCGCGCTGCGCGCAGCGCACGCGTGCTCCTGTTTTTTTTTTACTAAAAGCAAGAGTGTAGCCGAGCGGCTATACGCTGTAAACATTCGAATTTACTAAAGTAGGTGGATTTGAAAAAACGCCTTTCAGCATGTGAAGAAGCAAGGACGATTTTGGGCTGTGGGCTTTCGGGCTTTTTTTTGGGCTTTTCAAAGGGCCTTTCAAAGGGCTTCTTTGGGTTTTAATTGGGTATTTTCTTTATTCAATTAGGTTTTGAGAATTCCTTAATTAAGTAGGATTAGCAATTCTCTCTATAAAAGACCAATTTAACATCACCCAATTTCATCAAAGTGTATATTTACTGATCTAGCAGAAAAATTGGGTTTTGATTGGGTTTTTGTAATTCCTCACTTAATTGAGTTTTTGTATTCCAATTAAAACCCAATTAAGTTTTCTTTATTTAATTGGGTTTTGGGAATTCATTATTTAAGTGGGATTGAGAATTCTCTTTATAAAGGATCAATTTAACATCACCCAATTTCATCAAAGTGTGTATGCATCACAAGAATCCTACGTTTTTCTTTTCCTTCTTGAGTACGCCAATCCAAAGTAAGTAAGATGCATATATATATTTTCTTGAGCAAACGCCGATTTTGTTTATTCTTTTTTTAATATTTTTTTTTTGCTTATTTAGCTCTCCATGTATTAGTAAGATCAATAGCAAACTCGAGGAACAATTGTAGGTTAATTGTAATGTTATTTTTTTTTCAATTAATTATGAATAACATTAGTATTGTTTAAATTATAAAGATTTTTAGTAGTCTTCTTTTTTTTTTTTTTTTTTTTTTTGGATTTCTTAGCTTTTAAAATTTGCACCTCCACTGAAAAATTCCTGGGTCCGCCGCTGCTCACATGTCAAACTAAAACTCATAAATTGCAATAGTACAAACTAATCCTTCGACCTGAGAGATCATAGATGTCTTGTGGCTATGTTATTAGTCTTTGAGGGCACTATATAGTTGTGTTGAAGAAGACATGACCTAAAGGTGTTTATCAGGACTCTCAATAAAGTCATAGAGACAAATGAATGTACAACAAGGAATCTCTACTCTGAGTAAGGAGAGAGAATACTCCAAGAATAGGATTGATCAAATCGCTGCATAGCGTAGTGGATAAGATTTGAAAGAAGAAGTTTTCAAATTTTACCAGGATAATCATATAAAGAATAATTCACATTAGGATATTCGACATTAGATTCTATTATTTAGTAACTTGAATAAGGAGTATTGTAATGTGAATAAGGATATTCGGCCATACTATTTTTGACATGTGGGCACCTAATCACTAGGGGGCGTTTAAGCGCTAGGCGAGTCCTCTTTTTTTAAATATATATATATATATATGCATACTATAGCTGGCTATACTTTTTTTTTTTTTTTTTTTTTAAAGTTAGTGTAGCTATACTATTTTTTCCAAAAAAAAACAAAAAAATCGAGTATAGCCGCGCAGCTATACTTAAAAAAAAACCGAGTATATCCGCAGGGCTATACTTTATAAAAACATAAAATAAAATAAAATAAAAAAGTGGACCTGCCTAGCTCCTAGGCGCCCACATGTCAAAAAAAGTATAGCCACACCGCTGTACTCTTTAAATACATTATATTTAAAATGTATAGCCTCCCAGCTATACGATTTAATTTTAAAAAATTAAGAAAAAAGGACCCTCCTAGTGTCATTAGTTTATACTTTATCTATATATATAAAGCAAAAGGCAGAGAATGGTGAAACATTCAAAATACCAGAAAATGCCCTTGATTAATGCAAACATTAAGAATTGAAATTATTAATTAAATGAGGATAATATGGTAAATTCATACTTTTTCATATTAAAAAAAATTAAAATTAAAAGAAAATTCAGATAATGGATCCTATTTTTATGGAACACAACTACTCATTATCTTTTTTACTTCTAAAATAAATTTAAATTTTTTTTAAAAAAGCCTCTCTCAAGCGCGGAATCGCGTGCGAAGAGGCTAGTAGATATTAATTTGCCAGTTTCAACCTATCCAAAGCAGATATTGAAAAGAGAGAAATTTCACAATAAATCAATCTGAGAGTTCTTTTTTTTTTTGTTTGGTATGGGAATGTTTGTATTTGATCGACCTCATTCTCTTGAGTTCTACTAAATTTTGTTACTGCACATATTATTTGTCATAGAGATGCTGAGTTGGAGTATTCTTGGTAATTGCTTCACTTTTCAAACAACACTTTACATGAAGAATACTACCACCTCTCTTATTACTATCCATAAATATTTGTTTGAAATTGTTGTTCTGGTTGACAAAGAGATTACAAAATCACCATCTTGCATTTTTGTTACAACAAGTAAGAAATAATCTTAGCCTCTCACATTATTCATAGTTAGTAAAATACGGAACGGGAAAAAATATGAATAAAATACATACGTGTTTTATTCGGCAAAATTTTGGCAAATTACAACTTAAAAGTTCGCCCACTATATTATATTTTAATATAATTTATTGACATTTTTAAATATATATTATTTTTATTCAATAATATGTGAGAATTATGGGTATAATACATGAATTTTGTGCGTCTTATTGAAAATTTTGTAAAAAATACATGCATTAAACGTGAAAAATATGTAAGTACATGTACAATACGAGTATTGTACGTTTGCTTTTCAAAAAAACATGAATTTTACTAAGTCTTTAAGATGTGTACAAAACAAGGATCTATTGTTGAAAAATACGTACTACGTATATAATACTTTATTAAACGCTAGAGTGCTAAATTATTTATATGGGCAATAACTTTGGAAAAGTAAAAAATCAAAAGGGGCAATAGAGAGTTGGGTAATGGCCTAATAGTAATAGACAATGCTCTAAACTATTCTTATTGATAAACGAAAATCGTAGAAAAAAATTTAAAAGAAAAAACAGATCCTAGTATATATAAAGCGTATAACCGGTTGGCTATACTCCTTAAATATAATGAATTTGAATATTTAAATAGTATAGCCGCGCTGCTATACTTTTTAAATATAGTAAATTCGAATATTTAAAGGGTATAGCCGCGCGGCTATACTCAATGTAATAAATTTGAATATTTACATATGAGGTTCAACAATTCCCAGAGAAACCAAATACAAAATATAGATTTACGAGTAACATTATACGGGAACCTGTTTATTTATGTCTTTTCTAAATATTTGGTGGGAAAATTATGGATTACAGGTAGAGTACTTGTTGGTTGATGGGTTGATAAAATTTATGACACTTGATCTGCAAGATGCAAAGGTAATTCTTTGTTCTTTTTTTAGCTCATACGATAATTACGCTAATGGAAATTTGTGAAGGTATTGTGGTAGTAAGATAGATGACTAAGCGTAAATTGTGTTGGCGAGTAGAGCATATCCTATTCTATTTGGGTTTTATTTATTTTTCCTTTTGTGTAGATATTATGTAATTAGGATTCCACTTATTTCCTAATTAAACCCTACTAGGGTTTGTAACCTGTATTATAAATACCTCCATTCGGAGAATGAAATACATCTGAAAATATTCTACCCATATTATTTGACTTGGTATCAGAACCGACTTTCTGGTGACCTGTGTGTGTTGTGCCCACCCGTGTTCTACTGTGTGCCCTAATTTCTTTAGGGTTCTTGTGCCTGCGCCTTTGTCGTGTTCCGCTGTGTGCTCTGTCGTGTTCGTGCCTCTATTTCCTGTGCTTTTGCTGTGTTCTGCTGTGTGCATCTGCCTTTACTGTGTTCGTGCCTCTACTGTCTTCGTACATCTGCCGGATTTGTGTCTGTGCTGTGTTCTGTTGTATACTCTGCGTGATTTGTTGGGTTTCTGCTACAATCATGGGTGATAATTCCATTGTTGGTGCTGCTGCTGCTTCTGCGAATTTGCGTGTTTCTGACTCTATTCCAGGTACTGGCTCTAATACTTGGATAATTGACACTGGTGCTTCTGATCATATGACTTATGATGCTAAATTTTTTGATGAGTTGTCTAGTAACACCCGTAACCCATACATAACTAGTGCTAATGGCTTGCCCTCTCCAATTATTGGCGAGGGCACCATTTCTCTCACCCCAACTCTGTCCTTGTCTCATGCGTTATTAGTTCCCAATATCCATTGTAACTTGTTATCTGTTGGTCGCTTACTTGATACACTTAATGCTTCTGCTACTTTCTATCCTACCCATTGCTCTTTTCAGGATCTTAGGACTCACGAGATGATTGGGCATGGTAAACGGATAGGGGGGTTATATTATTTGACGTTGCCTTCTGCACCAGTTCGTGATCGTGTCGTTAATACTGTTCAAAGTTGCAGTGTCAAAGACAAACAACAAATTTGGTTATGGCATCGTCGCTTGGGACACCCGTCATTTGGCTACCTTAAGCATCTGTTTCCATCTTTATTCCGCTCCTGTGATGAGTCCAGTTTTAAGTGTGAGACATGTATTTTGGCCAAGAGCCATCGCACTGTATTTCCTTTAAGTGACAGTAAAGCTGCAAAGCCTTTTGATTTAGTGCATTCTGATGTGTGGGGTCCGGCTCGCGTTACTTCGAACGGATTTCGTTGGTTCGTCACATTTATTGATGATTGTACCCGACTTACTTGGGTTTTCTTGCTGAAAAATAAACATGATGTTGTTTCCATCCTTCCAGAGTTTTTGTACTATGGTGTCTACTCAGTTTCATGCTCGGGTCAAAGTATTTCGAACAGACAACGGAGGTGAATATGTGAATAATACTTTAGCGTCTTTCTTCCGTACTCAAGGGATTATTCACCAAACGACAACCCCTTTTACTCCTCAACAAAATGGTGTGTCTGAAAGAAAGAACCGACACTTGCTTGAAGTTGCCCGCTCACTCATGTTGGATATGTCTGTTTCCCATCACCTTTGGGGGCATGCTGTTCTGTCTACTTCCTATTTGATTAATCGTACTCCTAGCCGGGTTCTTGATTTCAAGACTCCGCATGATGTGTTTGGTGACCATGTTTCCCCTGTCTCCGTTTCCAAGTTGCCCCCTAAAGTTTTTGGGTGTGTTGCTTATGTTCATGTCTACTCTCATCAACGGAGTAAACTTGATCCTTGTGCTCTGCGATGTGTCTTTATTGGTTATTCTTCTACTCATAAGGGTTATAAGTGTTATCATCCACCTACCCAGAAGGTGCATGTTACTTTGGATGTGACTTTCCATGAAGAAGTGCCTTATTATGTATCTCCCTCCTCTCCAATTCAAGGGGAGAAGGGGAGTGAATTGAAGAGTTTCGGAGTGAAAAATATGGAAGATGTTGGACCTGAAGAAGGAATTTCTGAAGAACATGAAGAAGGATTTTTTGAAGAACAGGAAGCGACCGGTCGCATGGAGGAAGCGACCGGTCGTGAACGAATCTGCCTAGATACGACCGGTCGCTAACGAATCTGCCTGAAAACGACCGGTCGCACATAGGAAACGACCGGTCGCCTGCCTCGACAAGCGACGACAATGACGATACGAGTGAAGCGACCGGTCGCCAGGAATGTCACGACCGGTCGCCAAGTGATATTTTGGAATTTTTCGAGCCTCTCTCAGAAGGACATAACAGTGATACTAGCGACTCTCGTACAGATGAAATTGATACAAGACCCCCCTCTGCCCTGCCACTGCCCCAATCAACTCATGATAATGAGGTACTTTCTAGTGATGTGCCTACTTATTCATTGCCCCCACGCACTACCCGTGGGAAACCTAAAATACAATATTCTCCTGATATACATGCCAAGTCCAAATATCTCATTAACCATTATATGTCAACTCATCGTTTATCTAAGTCATATGCATCATATTTGTGTCAATTATCTAGTGTATGTGTGCCAACTAAGTTGCAGGATGCTCTATCTGATCAAAACTGGGTAGATGCAATGCATATTGAGATGGAAGCCTTGAACAAGAATGCTACTTGGGAGTTAGTTCCTTTGCCAAAAGGGAAAAAGGCAGTTGGGTGCAGATGGATGTTTACTTTGAAGCATAAGGCTGATGGTTCTATTGACCGTTACAAGGCAAGATTGGTAGCAAAAGGGTATACTCAGACTTATGGAGTGGATTACACAGAGACTTTCGCTCCAGTAGCCAAGCTCAACACTGTACGCGTACTCTTGTCTTTAGCTGCTAATCATGATTGGCCGCTATTACAATTTGATGTCAAGAATGCATTCCTCCATGGTGACCTCAAAGAAGAAATATACATGGATCCTCCACCGGGTATCCTTGTAACCTCTAAGGAGGGTATGGTGTGTAAGTTACGGAAATCATTATATGGACTAAAGCAGTCTCCAAGAGCTTGGTTCGGGAGGTTTGCTGCAGCTATGAGGAAGTCTGGGTATGTACAAAGTAACTCGGATCATACTTTATTTCTGAAACGTCGCAGAGGTAAATTGACAGCTTTAATAATTTATGTTGATGATATGATTGTAACTGGAGATGATCAGGTGGAAATACAGAGTCTTCAGAAATATCTTGCGTCTGAATTTGAGATGAAATCATTAGGTGACTTGAAATACTTTCTTGGGATTGAAGTTGCCAGATCTAAGCATGGTATTTTTTTGTCCCAAAGAAAGTATGTTTTGGATTTGCTTGCAGAAACTGGAATGTTGGATTGTAAACCCATTGATACTCCTAGTGAACAGAATCACAAGTTGGGGTTGTATCCCGATCAAGTTCCAACTGATAAAGAACGTTATCAACGACTTGTGGGGAAGTTGATTTATTTGGCTCATACTCGTCCAGATATTGCGTATGCTGTAAATATAGTGAGTCAGTTTATGCACTCTCCTAGTGTAGATCATATGGGGGCTGTGACTCGTATTTTAAGGTATCTGAAAGTAACTCCTGGCAAGGGGTTAATTTTCTCCAAGTATGGCCATACAAATGTAGAAGGGTATACAGATGCTGATTGGGCAGGTTCAGCCACAGATAGGCGTTCGACATTTGGTTATTTTATGTTTGTGGGTGGCAATCTTGTTACGTGGAGGAGCAAGAAACAAAAGGTGGTGTCTAGATCTAGTGCTGAGGCCGAGTATCGGGGAATGGCCCATGGTGTATCTGAGTTATTATGGTTGAGAAGATTGTTGAAAGACCTTGGTTTTGGGCCTAATAAACCCATGGAGTTATATTGTGACAATACAGCTGCGATTGCAATTGCTCATAATCCTGTACAACATGACCGTACAAAGCATGTGGAGGTTGATCGAAATTTCATTAAGGAAAAGTTGGATGCGGAGATTGTGTCCTTCCCCTTCATCCGTTCAGAGTATCAGTTAGCTGATGTTCTTACGAAAGTTGTTTCTACGAGTATCTTTCTCAACTCGCTTGACAAGTTGGGCATGCGTGACGTCTTTGCTCCAACTTGAGGGGGAGTGTTGGCGAGTAGAGCATATCCTATTCTATTTGGGTTTTATTTATTTTTCCTTTTGTGTAGATATTATGTAATTAGGATTCCACTTATTTCCTAATTAAACCCTACTAGGGTTTGTAACCTGTATTATAAATACCTCCTTTCGGAGAATGAAATGCATCTGAAAATATTCTACCCATATTATTTGACTAATTGTGATAAAGTTCATAAAACTTTTACTTTCTTTTTCTTACAAGCTTTTCTCTTAATTTTGCAGGAATCCGGACGTTGCTTTGACAAAGCTATACATGCTTATGATCAGATATTGTAGATCTCCATGAAAATTTTCTAAGGAAGTATAGTCACACTCAAATACTTAAGCAATGAATTATATATATTTAAAGAGTATAGCCGGGCAGCTATAATCTTTAAATATAATAAATTTGAATATTTAAATAGTATTGCTGCTCGACTATACTCTTTAAAGATAATAAATTCAAATATTTAGATAGTATAGCCGTGCGGCTATACTCTGTAAATATAGTGAATTCGAATATTTAAAGCGTATAGCCGTGCGGCTATACTATAAAAATATAATAAATTCGAATAGTTAAATAGTATAGCCGCCCGGCTATACGCATTGAATATAATAAATTCGAATATTGAAATCGTATAGCCGAGTGGCCATACTGTTTACATATAATAAATTCAAATATTTAAATAGTATAGCCGATCGCTAGACTCCTTAAATATAATAAATTTGAATATTTAAATAGTAAACCGCATGGCTATACTTTTTAAATATAATAAATTAGAATATTAAATAGTATAACTGCCTTGCTATACTTTTTAATATAATAAATTGGAATATTTAAAGAGTATAGCCGCCCGGCTATACGCCTTAAATATAATAAATTTGAATATTTAAATAGTACAGATATGTTTTAAATATAATAAATTAGAATATTAAATAGTATAGCCACCCTGCTGTACTTTTTTTTAATACATATTTAATTTTCAAGTATTATTTCTATATTAATGCCTTAATTTTCTGATTTAATATGGTGAAGGTTATATTATCTTGGATGCCTATAAAAGGCCACTCCTCATTCACATTTGATATACGATCAGAATATCACATACCACAATAACCACCGCACTCTGATTCTCTCCTCTTCGAACTAGGAAAAGCTTGTTGGGAAGTTGATTGATATCTCGTTTGTGAAATCTGAAGAACAACTGGCATATGCATTGATGCATGTAGTGTCAACAAATGTGTTTCATGACTTACTTGACAAGTTGGGCATATAAGATATCTACGCACCAACAAAGGTGATTGATCAATCCCTTTTGTACAGATATCTTATAATTTGGAATATTTACTTACTTGTTTTACTCCATTAGGGTTTACGCCATTGTACTATAAATACATCCTTTTGGAGAATGGAATAAACACAACAAACAATTCAATCCCAAATTTCCTTTCAACTTAAAATAGTAATGAAAAGTCAACGGGGTCTAGCCAAATGGAAATGGGTTTTGACTTGCAGAACAGCAATCTCAAGTTCGAACCAGGGACGACTATGAGATTTTGGGGGCCCTTTAAAAAATTAGTAATAGGGCCTCCTAAAACATAGTATTGAACAAAAATATATAAAAAGAATTGGACCATATATATTGATAGTAGATTTAGGGCCAGTTTGGCATTGATGTGCTGTGAAAATAATCGCTATCAGATTTGCTGTGAGAGAAATCAGCTGTGAAAGAAATCAGTTTGGCGTTTGGTAAACTTTTTGTTAAAAGTGTTGTTGGTATTGATTTCCTCATAATCAAAAAATGATTGCGGCATAATCATTAAACCCAGCGCCTCGTCAAAACTGATTCTTGCATAATCAGAAAATGAAAGCACCTCATTAGATGCTTTCTTTTATAGCTTTCTCTCACAGCAATTTTTAACAATAAGTGATTTTCTCACAATTTACCAAACGGTATGGACTTCCTAAATTTTTTTAAAAATCACTTATCACCCTAAATAAGCAATGCCAAACGGGCACTTAAAACTACTCATCAACATATATATTTTAAATATTATAAAGGATTATCAAACAAATTATTCAACAAGGAACATAAAATAAAAAACACATGTTTCATCAAATTAGTAATTATAATTAACAAAAATAAAAACTATGGTTGCTGGATTTAGCATTGATGAAGATAGATAGAAAAGGTTGGAGAAAGTGACATTAACCCTTGAAATTCTATCCATGTTGATATGGAATTGATATAATCATTTATGATTAGACCAAGTAACCTTGTGTTTTGATGAAACACTATTAATCAAAATGGCCAAACGATGTTCAATTCAGTCAATCGTTTTTATGAATACTTCCTGAAGAATGACCTTAATACGAATGATTATAATATAACATTGCAAAATAAAGAAAAAAAAGAAAAGAAAATAAGTTGTAAAGAGAAAATAGCTAGCATTCTCGTAATTAGAAATTTGTTTAAGGTAATATATATTATATAATGCTAAATTATGCACACATAACATGTCCCAATCCAAAGGTCCCAAACCAAGGTCCACAACACACAGGTTTGCGGCGGTATTTGCTAAGAGTCACAGCAAACACGTGGCAAACGGCGCCGTTTCCTTCAGAAACCTGTCTCCTCCCTCCGACTTCCTATAATTTTGAATACAATGTCGCTCAGCAATCATGTATTGGCACGCACCCTCACCTTTTCACGCGCCAAAATTATTACTTGCTTATTAAATAAATAAAAAAAAGAAAAGTTTTTATTTTCAATTTTTAATTTTCAATTTTTGGGCTAAAACTTACCTATACTAGATACATGGTAGCGTTATTATGAGCCAATAATTTATTGTTATGTGTTTTAATTTTCCGATATTGTTAATGTTATTTTCCATGGCAATATGTGATAAGCTTGAAATACCGCAACGATAGCATCCCGTTACGTATAAGTTATTCTCGATAGACAGGGCCCTAGAAATAAATAAATTTAAGGTAAAAAGAAAAGGTAAAGAAAAATAAAAATAGACGGAAGGGGAAAGCAAAGGCTCTTGGTGTTGGGCTTCCTTGTGCTGCACAGAAATAAAATACAAAAGAAATTATAGAGCAACAAGAGAAGAGAGGCAGTGTGCGTAAAATCGAATCAATACGATTACTCGCCGTCTAAACCCGTTGCAGGCAATCAATACTCAGCACTGATCGGTCCGCCCAATCCCACCGTCGATCTCAGAACCTGATCGTCGTGTTCAAGGGAAAGAGTTTTAACATAAATGAATTCAGTTAATTTTTATTTGATATTTTTGGGGATTTATTTCATAGAGGGCCTGTGAAATTTCCACTGTAAGGGTCGGTTATCGGAGATTTGGTTTCTGGGTTTTGTTGGGTTTTGTGAAAGCTTTGGTGGGTCGGCGAGCGTTTTCTGGGAATTGGACTGATGCTGGACTTTAGGGAAGGTTGTTGTGGAAGGAGTTAGGGTTAGGGTTTTAGGGTTAGGGTTAGGGTTAGGGTTTGATGGGGTTGGAGATGGATGAGAATAATACTGAGCTTGAAGAAGGCGAGGCTTCTTGCTATTACAAGGATGACGAGGAAAACGTTGACCCGGACAACGATCTCTCTTACATTGTAAGGGCATCTTTGTGTCATTGATTCAATTAAGTTTGAATTTTTCGTCGGAATTTTGCTTAACAGCTTTGGAGTTAATTAACAATGGTCATCTTAACAATGTTCTTAAGACTGAGTTTCTATTTTGTTTGATATATCTGTAAATTAAATACAATGGTGGATTGTAACTGCTTGTTTTTGTTTCCAAGAACATATAAGAATAACAAAGAAATTGAGTTAAAACAGGAATCTTAGACTTGCAGACAACTGTTTGGCTTGGTGAAGTAGAATTTTTGATCACTTGGAAAGTAAACAAATACGGAACGCAATAATTAAGATTCTTAAAACTCATGCTTTAGTTTGTGCTGTATTCCAATGGGGCGTAATATGCAAAAAGCTTCGGAAACTACCAGTGAAGTTTCTGGATATTTTGCTGGCTTTGGAAACAATGTAGATTATTTTCTGATTTAAGTATAGGAAAAGTGCACATTCCTGGCCGAATGTTGAATAATTGATTATGCAACAACATTGTTGTAGTAAACTTCTGGAGGTGTTCTGTAGCTATCATTTATGTACTATAAATTCTAGTATTCAGAGTTTTTAAGTTCATTTTTTGTCTTTTCTTTTTTGATACTTCATAGATTATTGATGATTATCTGGTTGTTGATCCAAGGAAAACAAAAGTGAATTTGAACTCAATACTTGTTTTGTTCAGTGTCTGATAGAACAAAGTATTTAATCCCCCTTATAAATTTCCAAATCCTGAGCAGCTGAGTTGAGTTCAGTGTGCCAAATGTTTGTCTCTGAACAATGAAAGTTAATAACTTTCAGTTTTTATTTCCTCATTTTTGTTTTCTTGGCAATCAATTTTACCATTCATGAAAATAAAATAAAAATTCCAGGACAGTCTCAAGACTCAACCTTATTGGTTGCCAATTATGTTGATAAGATAAGCAGGAAATTGATATCAGTATCCCAAAACAAGTTCACATCATTGGCTTCTTTTAAAAAAAAAGAAAAAGAAAGTTGAAGTGTGATTTTCTTCTCCAACGCTATGTGTGCCTAGAAAAACCTGTTGTTGTTGGTTATTGTTCATATTTCTGATCTCATGTATGTAATGACACTACCTTCTGATTTTTGCAAGGATGAGAGACTTCAACATGCTCTGGGCCATTTCCAGAAGGATTTTGAGGGCGGGGCTTTTGCTGAGAGTCTTGGTAAGTGACATACATGAAAGTAATAGATCACAGAGTGAAGCTAAGTTCATCTTTGTACTTGAAAATTTAGTTGTTAATAGCTCATTAGGTATATTGACTTTATTGTTCTGTCAGGGCCAAAATATGGTGGATATGGCTCATTTTTACCATCCTATGAAAGGTCTTCAGCCGTTTGGTCTCATCCAAAGACACCGCAGAAAAGCTACAACACATCAAGATCTCCTAAAAGTTTAATGGAGGTATATGGAAAAAAATTTCTTCGTATTTGTTATTTGGTAGGAAGGAGATATATATATATGGCTGAGATCTTGTCAGATTGGAAAATTATATTTTAGTTGAGCACTGTGGGTTATGTGACCATACAGGGTGCTACTCAGAATTTGAAAGCTTCATCAAGTGCACCCCCAACTGCGAGGCTTGGTACTGCCAGCAGTGCTCAGTTGTCACATAATTCAAGGGTCCCCCCTCGGGACATTTCAGTTAAACAGGATTCATGTGTGCCTTCTACTCAAGTAGCTGAGAGGTGTTCCTTGAAAGATGAAACTTTAAACAAATCTGGCAATCCAACTGATCTAAGGACACTGAAGGTTCGAATCAAAATGAACTCTGATAACACAGCTCGGAAGAATGTAGCAATTTATAGTGGTCTTGGGCTTAACTCCCCATCTTCATCCTTGGAGAACAGCCCTGAGGAAAGTGGAGATATGCCACCTCCATCTCAAGTGACTGTGGACGAGTCTCCCACTAACATTGTTCAGGTAAGGTCAGATGTTTTAGTGCAGTTCCTCTTTCTGTGGATGGACTATGATCTGGTTGCATTCATGGGCATTTTTTTGTTTTCTGTTTTTTTGGTTGTTGTAACAGGTTATGACTTCTTTCCCTGTTCCTGGAGATGCGTTGATATCACCACTTCATGACAGTCTTCTTTGCTTAATAAGAAAGAGAAAGGTGCCTTCATCTAAGGGTCATCAAGAACATTCTTCTTTGTCTGTAGAGGAGTCAGTTTCCACACGGGGCAATGGGAAAGTGTCGAAGGAGACGAAAATTAAAGTAGCAGGGAAAGGTGAAAGTTTGGTTAAGTTGAAGCTTGAGAATGGTATCAAGAATAGCACGAGAATTCTTATGAAAAAGAAATCAGAAACTGAGACCCTAGAAGGCAAGGAGCTTCTGCCCAATGACTTGAGAGCAACACCTTTGTCCAACTTAGTATGTGATGTTGGTGACCCTCTGAAAGGGATTGGTAGGACATCTGAAGCTTCGAGGGAAGCCAATGAGAATGAAGTGAAAGGAAGATTTTCTTCCTCTGAATTAGTGAAGGAAGAATCATTGGAGTCGATATCTGGTCAGGGCTGTGTCAAGAATGAGAAGCAAAATTCTAGGTATGGTTCAGTGGAAAAGGTTTGGGAACAGAAGGATGTTCCAGTTCATCTCAGGGATGATGGCAAGTGCAAGGTTTACAAAAGTTCAGCCCCACAACATGATACTGATGTATCCAAAGTCAAGGAAGAGCCAGACCTGCACAGACACAATGCTGGAAAGAAATGTACATCACATGAGCAAGAAAAAACTAATGATCCTGGTAAGAGGGCAAAGCTATCATTAGAGGGCAGGCTTAAGTCAAAGGAAAATCAAAGCAATGAAAAGCCACCTACTGTCTCAACAAAGGAAAGCTTGGGGTTTGAAATGGGTGTAGTACCAAAAGATGAATTGAGTGGTGGTCATGGTGTTCCTCCTTCTGGTAGAAAAATTCGTAAGTTAAAGTCACAGAAGGATAAGGTCATAGATAATCAAAGAGATTCATTTGGGGGCAAAAGTTTGGAACAAAGGAATAAAATGGATCTAGCAGAAAGACCTGCTGATGATATTGAAGTAAAATGGAAGGCATGTTTGGATAAACCAAAGGAAAAATTGAGTGGTAAAAAGATTGATAATAGGTTAGTTTCAAAAGATGCTCCTCATTCGTGCCAACCTACAATGGAAAATGGACTTGCTTCAGAGGTCGTACCTGCAGCTGCAGCTGCAGCTCCTATTGTTATAGAAGAAAATTGGGTATGTTGTGATAAGTGTCAGAAGTGGCGGCTTCTACCCTTTGGTACCAAGCCAGAGCAACTCCCTGAGAAATGGTTGTGTAGCATGCTAAATTGGCTGTAAGCTTCCTTCTCATTCTTGGGTTTGAGCAATATGCAACTGCTCTATCTCATTTATTGATTTATGGTTGCGGCCAGACCCTAACTTGAATATTTAATAATGTATTGCTTGCCTTTTCTCTCTCATCTCTCTCTCTCTCTCTCTCTCTCTCTTACACACACACACACACACACACACACACACACATTTAAGTCTTTGGGTTTATGTGTAAATAATCAACTAATAACATTTACATACGTGTGCATGTGTATTGGTGCCTTTTCACTGTGGTATTGAGTATTGACACTGTCTTGTAGGCCTGGGATGAACCGATGTGACATCAGTGAAGAGGAAACTACAAAAGCACTCAATGCATTGTACCAACCATCTTCAGAAAGTCTAAATAAGCTGCAGGCTCATGCTAATGGAACAGCATCTGCAGTATCTGCAGTCGATGTCTTAAATCTTGATCAGAATCACCAGAAGCTCAGTTCTCATGCCATGTCTAATCAAGGGAAAAAGAAACATGGTTTAAAGGAAATACCCAATACAGGTAGTGGTAGTGGTCTCTTGAACGCTACAAAGAACCACCTTCAAGAAGCTGTGAAAAGTGTAAGCTCAAAGGACATAAACCGGCCTCCTTTAGAATCAAATCCGATGAAGAAATCTGGTTCTCGACAAATGAGCAAGCTGCAAAACTTGGGAATGGAAAAAAGCACAACTAAGCAGAAGGAGAAGCACACAAGTGGAGGTATGTAATTCATTATGAAGTTTCCATTTCCTAATGCCATAACACATTTATGCAAAATTAGGTAACTTGTGCCTGTATTTATTTATTTGGGCTGTTATATATCTGCAGGTGATGCCAAGAAAGTAAGATTGAAATACAATGGGGCTGATCAATTTACTTGTGGAGCTTCAAAGAAACTCAAGAGAGAAGAGATGTGGCATGGTGATAAAAATCGGAATGCTCATATTGACCTTGGGAAGGTTGGTGTTGGTTCAAGTACTGGTTTGCTGACCCAGGCACGTGGTCAGGACGTCAAATACAATGACCTCTGTTATTCTGATGATACAAAGGATGTAGTGAAGGACATAGCACAAGTTTCTGCAAAGAAACTGCGAGACCAAACTCAGGTGTCATGCCCTGGTGGGTCTTTGGACGTGAGAAAATGCAGCAGAGGCGATAGTTCCATGAAGAAAAGGAAAATGAGAGACTGGCAGGATACTCAGAATAATGTGGAGACATTTCAAAATTTTGCGCATGAAGGGAAGGTATATAGCAAGGAGGAAAGTAGTGAAAGTGGATATCGGAAGGAAAAGAAGTCGAGGATTTTAAAGACTGATGGTAAAGAGTCCAGTACTAGTAATGGAGATGATAAATCAAACAGAAAAAGCAGAGTGACCCAAATTGTTATGTCAGGCACAAAAGTTCATTCAATTGATGCTATGGAAAAGGATAGGAGTATTGTGAAAGACCAGCAACCTGGGAAACATAGTAAACAGAATGCATCTCAACAAACATTGGATGGTGTAAATTCATTAAAAAAGGATTTGGGGTCTGTTTCCTTGGCTGCCACTTCAAGCTCTTCAAAGGTTTCGGGTTCCCATAGAACTAGAGTTAACTTTGAAGAAGTAAAAGGCTCACCTGTGGAATCAGTTTCATCATCTCCTTTGAGGACCTCCCATTCAGACAGGCTTACTTCATCTAGGGGAGATGCTTTTGGGAAAGATGATGCTGTTTATGGTGATTTCCCTCCATCAAATACTCCCAAAAGATTTTGGGATGGGGATGAAACTGGTAATATTGATAAATTTGTGACTACCCGGAAGAAGAAGATTTCCTGCAGTACTCATCCTGAATCTCATAAATTTTCATCAGTAGGCTGCCATAATATAGATGCTAATGGTGAATTCAGTGTCAAAGCCAAACCTTCTTCTGAAGTTTGGAGTAGCCATTTGCTTAGTGGTAATGATAGTTTGGAACCACATGGTCAGTGCCTCAGTAATCAGCATGGCATGGATCGTTGCAACGATGATGATAGAGAGAACAAGAAGCAAACTGAAGTTGCAGTTTGTGTGCAGAAATCTGGCAAGGGTTCCTTTTTGCAGTCAAAGGACAATGTTAGAAGCTGCACTTCTGATTTAGATAGGAACAAGGTGAAAGTTTCAGATCAAGTGAATGATCACTCGAAGAAGAGTCAACGATATGAGCCTGAGATTGAACGCAATCATCAGGCATTTGTTCTTGAAAAAGGGAATAATGTTAGACACAATCTTCCTAAAAAGTGTAGCACTAAGTCGGTCAAGGTCAAGGATGATAACTGTCATGTTAGTCGGGGAGATAATGCAGGAAATGGGTCAAGTGACAGTGGAGTGGAAACTCAACTGAGACGAAAAGAATATGATGTGTCAGATGTGAAGTTTAGCGCTACACGGAGCCCTAATAGGAAGGGTGCCCCTGCCCTGCAACAGAACTTGATTCAGAATCATGGGGACAGTCAGATTCAAAATGACCCAAGAAGCGGGAAACCACAATTGTTTTCACATTGCCAAGGTGAAAGGAAAGAAGAAACACCATCTCTTTGCTCCCGACCTGTTGCAGGGTCCGAGAGAGAAGTGGTGTTTCAGGGGCTTCCAGTCAATGCCACTGTCAATGGTGATGAATCGAAGTCAGTAAAACTGTCTGGGACTTCGGCTAACAAGAATGGAATTAATTGCAATTTGGTACACTTCATGCCTGATCAACAGAGAGCAATAGATGTCAGTTCGCCAAGTCCTGTGAGAAGCTCCTCTGGGCAGACTGCTAGTAATTCCCTAAAAGAAGCTAAAAGGCTCAGAGACTATGCTGATTATCTTAAGGTTTCTTCTTGTTCTTATTTGGCTTTTAGCTTATCTTTACAGGATTAATACGATGTTGTTTTTCTGTTCTCTTAATCCATACTTTGGTTTTGTAGAACTCTGGGTTTGATTTCGAAAGTAGTGAGGCTTACTTCCAAGCTGCTCTGAAGTTTCTCCAAGGAGCCGTGCTTTTAGAAAGTTGCAGTAGTGAGAATGGCAAACATGGAGATATGACTCAGTTGCAAGTGTACAGTACTACAGCTAAACTTTGCGAGTAAGTTAAATGCCCTAAGTTTAAGAAAACTAGTTGTTTCTCATTCTAATACTATAATTAGATTGTTGAAACTCTTCTCCTTGATTGAGTTGACTTTAATACTAACTTCTTGGGTTTTGAGTTTTAAGAAAATATTAACACTGGAATAAGTTTGACTCTAGTAGATGCTTCTTCTAATGTTCTGTGAGGTACACAAAGCATGGTTACTCCACTGTTGGAGTTTTTTCTTTTGATCAGAGCTCAAGCGACCTTTGTTAAGCCATGCTTGGCCTCGTTTGGTACTCCATTTTCTAAGCCAAACCCAAGCAACTTGTATATGGCTTTTCTTGCATCGGCTCATTTTTGTCCCTATTTTCAGTGTTTTAATGTTGTTTATAAAAGAGATCTAACAGCTCAGGATTGCGTCCTTAGATCCTTACTAGAGCTAAGTATATCAATGTTTTAAAAGGCCTGTGTTGAGGCGTGCCTAAGTGATAGGCGTCCGAAAATGCAGCGAAGCGTCCAAAGCAGGGCGCGATGCAATTGAGGTGTGGCGGAGGCACACTTGAGGCATGCCGGAGGCGGACGGCGCCACGTTTTAGGGTTTTGTTCCCCTTTTTTAGTTTAGAAAAAAGGTTCCCAGGGCCAAAACGACATCATTTTGACCCTGTTTTTCAATTTTTAAAAACTCTCCTCTCGCAGACCGAAGCATGAGTTTCTCTCCCCTCTTTGCTGTGCGCGATTTCTTCCCCCTAAATCAACCCTAAAACCCCTAAATTCTTTATCACCCGTATAGTTATAGATTTCGGCATATTCAAGGGAATTTTGGACCAGTTCTCCATATCATCCCTAAATTTAAGTTTGGTGGATCTTGTTGAAATATATGTTTTTTGCTTGATTGGTATAGAATTTTGGTTAAATGACAAACCTTAGTTGTTGAATTATTTGGTTTTCATTATATTTAATATATATTTATATTTATTATAATATTTCTAAGCATGAAAGGCTTACACCCCAACGTGGTGAGGCGCCATAAAACGCCTTGAAGTATATATATCTCTTAGGGTGCTTAAATAAAGTTCTTAAACGAGGTCTTGCTTATTAGCTTTTAAAGCAAAAATGGACTTTTGAGATGTATTGCATGCAACAAGCCTCTCAATTATCCATATCTGATCTAACAATTGAGAAACAAGTTGGAGTTTCTCTATAGACACACACATATATGGATGTGGTCTAACAAGGACTGAGACTTATGTCTCAGCCATTACACTCGGCTGCTTATATATGATCTAATAGTTGAGATGCAAGCCCTTATTGAATTTCACCATGTACATATGGATATGTGTATTTCTAATATATGATAGATACATTCGGCTTATATTTATGAGTTTCATATTAGTTCTTCATTATTTATTTGACTTGTCAATTGCCCAATTAGCTATCATTTAATTTGGATATGGTTACTTTTAACTTTACATAATATGTAATAACTTTACTTAATATGTAACGTACTATACTGTTTTGAAGTTTTCATTTCTTTGTTGCTATTCCCGTGCCTGGCTCTGTGCTGAACCTTTTGAATTCACAGATTATGTGCCCATGAATATGAAACCCGTAACGAAGTGGCTTCCGCTGCCCTGGCCTATAAATGCATGGAGGTGGCATACATGAGGGTGGTTTACTGCAAACATTTTAGTACAAACAGAGATCAGCATGAGTTGCAAGCTACTCTCAATATAGCTCCTCCAGGTAATGGAGCAGGTTATGAATATATTCAGGGTTCCTGGCTGATTTATGTGATGATCTTTAGATTTCGTTTCCTAGTTTCATTTCTGTTCTCTCCTTAGGAGATGCTTGCGATTTGAAGTTGTAAATCATTTGTTCTAGTTTAAACATCGATATTTCCAAACAATCATGTAGTTCCTCTTGCTTTTCACTGAGAATGGAATACCAAGCAACTCACACTTTTTTTCTCTTTTAAAACCCTTTACTGTTTAGGTGAGTCTCCATCGTCTTCTGCATCAGATGTAGATAACTTGAACAACCAAGTGATAGCAGAAAAGGCTGTATTGTCCAAGGGTACTGGTTCTCATGTTTCTGGAAACCATGTTGTTGTTGCTCGAAACCGCCCGAATTTTGTCAGGCTGCTTGACTTTGTAAGTTGATTTGATCTTGCACTCAGTCTCTACATGAATATTGTTAACTTCCTAAAGAATTGTTCTTTCAAGGTATTAAACTCACTTATTCAGGACTAAGGAGTCAGTACTATGAATCATGGATGTATACTGGATAAAAGTGTCAGTGTCGAGAAATCCGAATGAGAATTGCCAGCTACTGGCTAGTGCATGTTGTCCTAGATTAGCCAATTGTTTGTTATTGGAATTTCAGCGGACAAAAGACCTTTTAATGCATGAAAGCCTCCAAGTTGACCTTTTTTTTTTCTTAAGAAAATAAAATACAAGCATATTGAGTGACTTGCAATTATCATGAAAATTATTTTTCAGCTATATGAACTCTCTTTCTGGACAGCCAATTTAATGCATATCTATGACTTTTAGTTGGTTGGCTTTTGATGCTCATACTGGATTTCTTTTGCTTCCATTTTTTACATGGTTAGTTGGATTATGAAGTCATAGGCATCTCATGTAGGACCAGTAAGATATTGACGCACAGATTGTATGGCATGGTTTTACCAGGGTGTTACAAGAGGGTAAGATTAGTGTGTATTATTTTGCAGACACAGGATGTAAATTTTGCAATGGAAGCCACAAGAAAGTCCCAGAATGCTTTTGCAGTTGCGTGCTCAACGCTGGAAGATGCACATAAGAATGATTGTATTTGTTCTATTAAGCGGGTCATTGATTTCAGCTTCCAAGATTTAGAGGAACTCATCCGTCTGGTTAAGCTTGCAATGGAGGCCATAAGTCGATCCAAATTTGGTGGTGCTAGAGACTGAGTCAACCCTGTATATATTGGACGTTTTTATGGTTTCTCTCCTAAACAGCAGGATGCCTACGTGGACCGTCACTTGAAATCTGCAAAGAGGCGAGTCACTGACGGTTCATTACCCTTCTGTACATGTGTACAAAGTGAGATTGATTAGCAAATTTTGTTATGTATTTTTTTTGCAAGTTAAGTCTATTCTTGACGTGGATAAGGGCACAGCATGCTCACCCATAGTTTTCATGGATTGGGAAAAGAGTAAATGAATTAATTGTTCGCCAGCACAGCTCGGAGATTATGTAATAGTTAAGGTTTTTTTTTTTTGGGCTCCTGTGTTTCGGAGCTTGAGGGTAAAAAAAAATATCTATAGAGATTGGATGATACTCTTAGGCAACCATTTTGAGGAGGTTGACTACTGATATAGTGGTGACTGGTCAATGCTCTATCAAGCATTTTCTGTTTTGTTACTATTTATTAAAATTTTGATCGAATGGAAACCAAATTCTTGGACAAGGTTGCCTTTATATTTCTAGGAAAATCATCAAGCTTAAGCTTTCGTGTATAGATTGTGCCAGCTTTCCAAGGATATGAAATTTAATCTTCAGGTACGTAATCTTTTACTTCACTATATATAGGCAATAATGGAGGAACTCTCTTTCCCATAATAAACTTTTCAGTATGTTGAGTTTACCGTGGGATTTTTTATGTTAGTGTAGGTGACCGTGATAATTAAAGAGCTTTGGTTGCTTTACTTGGGCTCTGAGCAGTTGCTGAGAAGTTCAGACTTGTGACCTACATGGAGTACGCACTCTAGGACCGTCATTGCATGTGAGTTCAAGTATATACTTGCTATTTAATTTTCAGTAAGAAGATTTATATGCTGTGTTCATAAACCATAACTGCAATTCACTTATTTGGTCCTAGTGTTGGTCACACTGGTATGCTTATTTGGTGGCAGTATTTTGGACAGTTTAGTTATACGTGCAGTAACTGAGTGCAAATGCTCATTGTTTTCCAGGCACACTCTAGTGATCGGTTTTCATACTGTTTTCACTTATATTTCATGCAGTGTCATTCGTTGATTTTAGAAGCTTGTATTGTGCTAATACATGCCATTTGATTGTTTGAGTTATCAATGTTATATTTATAATGAGGGAATGAGGTTCTGGCGAATATGTTTCATGATGTTGTAGATCTTATGTATGTTGGTAACTCATGTGGCTGCTTTACATTGAATTTCAGTGCGCAACAATTTTGGAGTCCGGTTATGATTTATTTAACAATAGCTTTTAAGGCAGCTTGCATTGAGGAGGGTGATCATGTACGCCGCTTTCACTAATCACTCTCCTGTAATTCCATGGTGGTGCTCTCTCTCTCTCTCTCTCTCTCTGATTTTGTGTCTGATTATGTACAGCTAGTAAGTTATGTTAAAAGTAGCAATCCTTAAAGACTATATTTTTTTTGGGGGGGGTGTGGGCGCGGTGTGGTGTTTTACTTTCCTGTCATTTGAAAATACCCATTTTTATTTTGCTATGTAGGTTTAATACACCAGTCTTACCAGATAGGCAAACAGTTTGTTGATTTCAGTTTTGCCTTGAAATGATAAGACATCCTTTTTAAGATGATTATTATTGTTGTTAAATTTGTTCTTTTATCATGGGGAAGCAGGATATTTTCCAATGGATCATACAGGTATTGAAGCAGTGTTATTGTGATGATTTTGATCAACGAAAGAGGTATCTTGGTTGGTTTAGGAAGGAGGATATGGGTGCTTTGACTTCGTTGCAGGCAGCAGCATTTGCTTGTTATTGACATAACGTATTTTCTGTACACTTTTGCTTGTTTGTTTTTATTCCAATATTCAATGTTCTTTTCAGTGCGGGCTGAATAAAAAGCATATGCTTGTTAAGGTGATTTTAGCCTGTTTTTATCGGTTGCTGAGTTGCCTCCAGAATTCTGTGCAATATGTATCATTCATGAACAATAATGATTAAAGTAATAATAGAGCTGTCGGGCTTTCTTTAACCTTCGAGTTATTTGTTCTTATCGTTGTTCATTTAATTCTGCCCCGCATTGTCTTTCACAAATATTTTCCCAGGGTTTCAACTCAGGTATTTGATTAAAATGACAACTTGAGAAGAAAAAAATGGTGCTTTTTTGTTGCATTTTCAAATCTGTTCATGGGTTTTTCAAATTTTCATGTCCTTTGTGGAATTAATTAAACAGTAAATATTCCTACTGCCATTGAGATTGTTAAGGATATACACAGAAATCGGATGTTCATCACCAAAAATCCCTACAAGTGCAAGAACCACTTTTAAAGTGATGAAATCTGTTTACATCTCTAACAACGAATTCCCTCTCAACAATATCACTAATGAGCTTGAAAGCCTCATGACAGTCCCTACACATTCTCAGGTTCTTCATTATTCTAATGGTGACTCCTTTTGGTATGCTTACCAACGCAAAACCCAATGCCAATCTCTCACTGTGCAGACCTACGATTCCCTCCTTGGCTTCCTCCTCCACATCAACAAATACCAATCCCCTACTCCCTCCTACATAGCCTCTTTGTTTCATTTTGCCCTCCAACTCCCTCAACAAAGTCACAACCTCACTCCCCCGTGCGCACGATGACACATCTCCGGCATAGAACACATAACTTGAATCCTTAACCTCAACCCAACTGCAACCGGGTTCTTTTTGCACCCCGGTACGCCTCATTTCTGACCGAAGATCATGTGCAGTTTCCCACTCCCCATTCAAGGCATAAGCATTTGATAATGTAACATATGCACCTCCTACTTGTTGATTAGAATCTATTAGTCGTCGACTAGCTTCAACTGCAATATCTACCCTTCCATGAAGCCTACTTGCTGAAAGAAGTGTGCCCCACAACAAGGCCTCTTGGTTGGGCTCTGCTTCGATAGATTTGGCTAGTTCGTAAGCCTCGTTAAGCCGGCCAGTTCTACCAAGCATATCAACAATGCATGTGTAGTGCTTTGCAGTTGGGGTTATTCCATGTTTCTCATGCATAGATTCCAACTGCTGGAGACCTTCATCAACAAGCCCTGAATGGCTACAAGCATGCAAGACCCCAACGAAGGTGACATCGTTGGGTTTTATTCTTCTATCGATCATTTCTTGAAAGAGTTGAAGAGACATTCTCCCGAGTCCATACTTTGCAGCAGCCACAATCATTGAAGTGTAGGGTATTACAGAGGGATTTCGAATTCTCCTGAAAACCTTGTCAGAATACTCAACGCACCCACATTTAGCATACATGTCCAGCAATGCACTGGCAATCACATCATTCGAATCATAGCCACCACGAATCACCGCTCCATGTGCAACTTTCCCAGAAACCAACCTACCCAAGCTTGCACAAGCATTGACAACACTAGCTAACATAAAATGATTCGGACGCTCCAACATCAAACGATTAAATTCTGTGAAAAGTTGGAGCGCTTCATCACCCTGTGCATTTTGGGCATAAGCAGCAATAATTGAAGTCCAAGAAACAACATTCCTACAACCCATCAAGTCGAAAACCCGCTGAGCATGGTCGACATCATTGCACTTCCCGTACATATCAACCAGCGAAGAGCAGACAACAAGGTTGGATTGAAATCCCAAAAGTTCAACAAGCGCATGAATTTTTTTGCCAGTTCTAAGGTGAGCAAGAATTGAACACGCATTAATCACAGTGGCAAAAGTGAACTCATTGGGCAGAACAGAACACTCGGGCATTTTCCCAAAGAGCCACAGAGCCATTCTGGGCTGATCCGTATCGACGTAACCGGCCATGAGCGAAGTCCATGACACAACGTTTGGTTCAGGCATTTCAACAAACAACTGGCTTGCAAGGTCAATTCTTCGGAGTCTGACATAGCAATTGATGAGATGGTTGGTGGTGAATGTGTCGTATAAAGACCCAGACTTTATACCGTTGGAATGTAACGACTTTGCAGAATCGGAATCTTTGCAGCTCCGGAGCTGTTGTATGAGATGAGAAGGTGACAGTTGATTTTGGCGGGAAAGGTTGGAGGCGGTGAGGGCAGAAATGAGATTTTCGTTTAACGTCTTTCTCATCTGTCTCGCGCGCTCTCGCAATGGAAGCTCTTTCTGGTTTATGTTATCGTATTAGAGTTAAACGACGACGGATTGGTCGTAGCTGTTATATTGCCCTTGCCTTGAAAGAGAATAGTTTTAATTTATGGGATCGTAATTCAATTATTGTTTAAAAATACCTTTATTAAAGAAGTTATTAACTGATTTTTTATTATTTATTATTTTTCGATTTTACTAGGCTAATGTATTAGTCTATGGATATGTTATTTTGTTTTTTAATTTTTTCTTTTGAAATTATTAATTGAATGATGACTTCTCAAGAATATCATTTGTAAAAACCATTAGAGTAAAATGATTTTATATGTCACTTATAGACTAGCATGAGAGATTTTAATAGTTATTTTTATTTATTTATTAACACAATTAAGGCGTAAACAAGTAGATGCCGAGTCAAAAATACAATTAAAGCGTAAACAGATAATTCTAAGTTGTGCTATCTTCTATACATTTTTATAGTGCTTCTTATTTTTAATAAAGCATCTATTCCAACGACAAAAAAGAAGAAGTAAATTCCAAATTGGAAGAACGTGAAACCTTACCTTGCCTTTAGCTTTTGATATAATCGGCTCACAATGCTTGCGCAAACAACAAGATTAATCATTTAATTGGAGGTTGATTGATAGTGCCCAAGTCTTCTATCTTTTCAGAAAAAGAAGAATGCACAATCTTCCAAAGGTAGGTTGCTGTCCATAACTCGTCAAAAAAGCAACCCATTAGAGTCAGCAATGCATATCTATTTATGTATGCTTTGGAATTTCTCCCCCTATACGTTTTCCTCAATTCCTCATCCACTTTTCTCTCCTAAAATTTTGTTAGGGCAATTTTTAGTTCGTTATGTTTTTGGACTTCATCTTGGGCACATTCAGAATTTGAAAATGTCTAAAACCGAAATCTAGTTCCTAGTTAGGTTTTTGAGTCCAAACGGTTTCTTCAAATTCACCAAATTTAACCACTTTTGAGAAAGAGAATTCATTTATACAACTAAAGACGTAGAACGGCATGATACACTGGCTCATGGGACAAACTCCAAGAGAGGGAAAAGTACCACACATGTCATAGACTAATAAGAGAGTTCAATTCAAGTCACTTTGAATCATTACAATAAAAAATAAATAAATAACGAAAACTAACACAAAGACCTTCAACGAGAACCACTTGTGTGTTCCTGCCTTCTATAAACTATATTGCCTTGAGTAACCCAAATTAGTAAAATAAAAATAAATGGGAAAGTATTTGTCCCCTTCATCTGGAGGGAGACATTCCTCCTTATCCGCAAATTACTGCAAAAACTTTCTTTTATGCGTTTTTAATAAATTATTTGATAAATGTGTGTAAGTTTACGAGCCAATAGATAAAGGGTGGAGAAAGAAATGATGACAAGACTGTATTTTGGTCTGCCAAAAATGAAGGCATCTGAATAGCAATTGGGATAGGCCCCTACTACTACCACCCATATAAGCCTGCCACAACAGACAATTGAGTGTACTACCACCACTGTTAGATTCCTTTTTCTCAGAAGAAAGTTTTACTGCATCACATCACATGTTTCATAACAAAGATAAATAAAATAATAAATAGGATATATTTCACTATAGGATAATGCTAGAGGCATCAACCCTCCAATAGAGCGTGGGATCCGTTGTATTAGAGGGCTCCACCTCTATTAGAGAGTTGGTGCCCAAATTGGTGCCTCTAGCACCACCCTTTCACTATATTACCGGAAAATTTTACGAGATTCAGACTTTGCTACATGAAGTTTTTTTTTCGAGTCTACTTCATAAATAAAATTTGATATTCTTACAACTTTCATACCTCCGTTAGTATGTCCATCAAATCTTCGCACCTAAACTTTGATATTAACCAATACCCTGCCTGTCATTAGTCATTTGGTTGAGCCTCTGGTCTAATGGGATGATACATGTATGACTTAATTTGTAAAGTGCACAATGTAGGTCCCCAAAAACACACAACCAATTTCTGATGCAACAACAATACCAATATTAAATAGAAGCCCCATAAACAAAGTTGCCTACATTTATGCTTTTTCTCTCTCTATAAATACAGGCTTCCACAACACTTGAGCTACCAAGTAGAACTAGCAATCAATAGAATTTGATTAATTTTGTTGCCTCCGAATTTTGTGCTTCCATGGCCCCAATACCCATCTCCTCCATCAAGGTTGGCCAGATTGATGATGTCCAAGAACTGAGAAAGACTAAGCCCACCATAATTCCTGAAAGATTTGTAAGGGACATGGCTGAGAGACCAACTCTGGCCCCTGCCATGCCATGCTCTAGTGACATTCCCACAATCAACTTCTCGAAGCTTTCAAAAGGAAGCAAAGATGAACTCAAAAGTGAAATCTCTCAGCTTGCAGCTGCCTGTGAGCATTGGGGATTTTTCCAGGTACAAATTTACATTAAAGTTTTTTATGTTTCTGGCTTTGAAAAACATTATCAAATGGAGGCTAATGATCTGTGGTAACTGTACATGACAGGTGATAAATCATGGGATTGATCTGAGTCTGCTTGAGAGCATAGAGAAAGTGGCCAAGGACTTCTTCATGCTACCTTTGGAAGAGAAAAAGAAGTATGCAATGGCTCCTGGGACTGTTCAGGGATATGGGCAGGCTTTTGTGCTATCAGAGGACCAAAAACTGGATTGGTGCAACATGTTTGCTCTTGGGGTTGAACCCAATTTTATAAGGAACCCCTTGTTATGGCCAACAGAACCAGAAAAGTTCAGGTAAAAAGTTTTGCTATGCTTCGAAGTTTATTAGTCTCTTGGTTTTAATTAAGTCTATAGTGTTAAGTCTAAACCTTTTTCTTTCACTAAAGTGGAACTGTAGAGGTTTACTCAAAAGAAGTAAGGAAACTGTGCGAGAATCTGCTGAAATACATAGCCATGAGCCTTGGCTTAAAAGGTGATGTGTTTGAAAAGATGTTTGGGGAGACTGTGCAAGCCATAAGGATGAACTATTACCCTCCATGTTCAAGACCTGACCTTGTTTTGGGTCTAAGCCCACATTCAGATGGAAGTGCCCTCACAGTGCTGCAGCAGGGGAAGGACACGTCAGTAGGACTTCAAATTCTCAAAGATGACAGATGGGTTCCTGTTAAGCCCATCCCTAATGCACTCATACTCAACATTGGTGACACCCTAGAAGTGAGAAAATATCTTCTATTTGATCTTGTTATAGTTTCTTTTTCAAATTTTGGTATCTATGATTTTTGTTTTTTATACAAGCGATAGTCTAAACTACAAGGGTGAGGGGGTTTTCTCACACACATACACCCCAATGTGTCATGGGAGTTCAAATTTGAAATCACTAGAAGTCTGTCCTTTTTCATTAGGCTAGAACCTGTTGGCGTATCTTGGATATATTAGTTTCTAATATCAAAATAAATGCAGGTTCTTACAAATGGGAAATATAAGAGTGTGGAGCACAGAGCAGTGACTCATAAGGAGAAAGACCGCCTTTCAATTGTGACATTTTATGCTCCTAGCTATGAGATAGAGCTTGCACCTATGGAAGAACTGGTGGATGAAAACAACCCATGCAAGTACAGAAGATACAATCATGGAGAATACAGTAAACACTATGTAACCAACAAGTTGCAAGGCAAGAAAACCTTGGAGTTTGCCAAGATTTCCAACCAAAAACTCGAACTAGTTAATGAAGGCCCTATTTAGTCCCCAACCCCATCATTAAACTCTGTACACACTGTATCATTTTAATCTGTTCCCAGTTCCCCAAATCTTTTAAATTTCAGGCCGAAAAGGAAAAAGCTAGTTGGTGCTTATGTATGTCAAACAAGTGCAAATTATCGAGCTGCACTGTTCATGTGCAACACAATTTGTACAAGCCTACCAATCAATTGAAGCCTTGTGGGGTCTTTGTGTTTACAAGCTTTTCTTGTCAATTTGTCTTTGTCTTTGATGGCCTCATTGAACTAGCAGTACTTGTAAGCACAAGGAAACAAGAATCAAACAGAAAAATGTCACTTTTTACTGTTTTCTATATAAGATTCTTAATATATAAAAAAAAGAAGCATGCAATGCAATCATATGGAGGAATCAAAGACCAAACACCAAAAGAAAATGGACAACAATAATCGGTCTTCCATTGCTGAAGGGAAAAGAGGGTGAGCTTTTTCTCAATGGTGGGAAATGTCTGGAAATTTTTTGTTGTTGTTCACATTATTGGGGTGAAGGAAAGAAGCACTGAGCAAGTTGTGTTGTAATGGTTTTTTTTTTTTTTTGGGGTGATTCAAAACTGAAATGACAAGTGAGTGCTAACAACAAGTAGAGCACAAAGCTAAGCTCAAACATTCATGACATGAGAGGTGAGGTAAACAGAAGAAACAAGGTTTGTTTGCTGCCTGCTTATAATTGCTCTGTGCCCACTACAAAGTTCTTCGTGTAAATAAAATAATGCTAAAGTGAAAACAAAGCTGGAGACCTACTTGGCAAAGGAAGTACGGGCGTGAGAAAATTCAGACCAATATATCAAGCATGACCTATGCAACTTGAACAATGTCACTAAGAAAAGCAAATCGATGATGCAATTTGTTTAGTGGAATAAATTAATTAACTAACCAAGACATGGTTTGATGAAATTTGTACACAGATTCAAGAATCTGTTCCCATTTGCTTCTATATACAATTTAATGGTTGTATGTAATTTTCAGAGAATTCAGAAAGGAACTAGGCAACTTCAGAAAAGTCATCATGCACTCATTTAAGTGCAGTTTCTTTACAATAATAAATATTGGAGGAAAGCATGATGACTTTTTTTTAAAGTGTCAATAAGTGTTCTTATTCCGAGTTTCATCAAACCCTTTATAAATATTTCATTACAAACTTCTTATCGATGGGTAGTCAATGAGTGAGGAAGTACTATTTGGTAACAAGCTATTTAAGACATTAAGAGGCTTATAACTCGAGTGATTCAGATCATATACTCCTGTATTTGAGCTCCTAGTTTGGATTTCCCCCTCCTCCAATATCGTTCATATCCTTAAAAAAAGGCTAAAAAATGGAGACATGAAAGTCCGACTAACTCTTAATCTCATGATATTTCTATTTTTAGTGTTAGAAGAGGTCTCAAGTTCAATTCTCCCTTTCACATTGATAAAAAAACCCATGAAATAAATTATAGAGAAAAAGATTGACAAGAGCCGTAAGTTTACACAAAATCTCTGAGTTTATACCTAGACTCATGCATGAGGAGCAAAAGAAAAGCAAAGCTCAACCACATTTTATGACTTTTGACAAAATGAAACCCACTAATAACCAAAGTGCTCACGCAAGTTTTGTTCTGTTTCTTTCTAATTTGGCCATTACCATCAGCAATTGTGGGAACTTCACCCCCTCTTTCCCCCAAAGGCAATGATGCATCCTTTTCAAGAAATCCTCTGTTTGGTTAGCATAATTGGAGGAGGGTGATCTCAGCAAATGGGTCCCAAAATCCAAGTTTGGCGAACTTTATAAGCTGCAAATCCCAAACATGATTAAACAAGTGATTTTGTAATGAGAATGAGCAGGCTTTAGAAAAAGTAAGCACCAATGGGATGAGAGGAAGAGGAAGCTCAGAATTAATGTAGGGATGGGGACCCAAATTGGCATTCATTCATAAGAGCAACTTCTGGTTTTCCCTTTGTGAAAGAGAACCGCTAATTTTGCTTAGCTCACTTCCATTACCATTCTACACTTTGGCATGGGAATTCATTGAACCTCCTAGAAAAAAGCCTGCCTTTTTTGTTTTGTTTTGTTTTGTTTTTTCTTTTGTGTATTATAATACAAAAGTTCCAAAACATTGATCACCATCACCAAACCTGAAAATCTCACTTTTTCCTTTTCCACTCTTGTTAGAATATGTATAATATATATTTTTTAAAAGAACTTATTATATTTTGGTGACTATTTCTGCCACGTTAGCAAGATGTAATCAGAATGGAAATCGAGTTTCCATTGTCATATAATTTATAAATCATGTTAGCATCATTTGTCCAGACGCAATGACTGAGCCGTTAATGCATATTGATTTATTGTGTAACCTAATTGTTCGGCTTCCCACCGGTGGTTATATTATATTAAGATTTGATTGCGTGTCAACTTGGTCAAAACAGCACTCATGTTTTAAATATTATGACCAACGACGCAAAAATCTCACAGCAAGGTGCTTCCACCTCTCCCAATGTCAGGGTTGGAATGATATCAAATATTATGACATCAACTCCTTTAGCAATCATTTTTACCCCCACTGCTTATATTTTTTAAACTCAACTCTCACAAGCATTAAGCCTTGGGGAACCAATTGCAGATTGAGATTATGAGTGGTTATTACTTTTGGGATTATTCGAGGAAGAGTCCAAACGGGTTGTCCCTACCGAATATGAGATTTTATTCTCTTCCAAGTCTAACTTCTCTGAATAAAAACGAAAACATTCCTGAGAAAATCTTATTCAAATTCATCAACTTCAGAAAAGAAAAAAGAGCATCACCGGAACTAATATACAAGAGTCAGACCAAACAACTCGTGAAGCACAAGTGCATAAGCATCTGATGATTATAGACAAATTCAGAGTTTACAAGCCATGCGTTTCGCAATCAAAGAAGAAAGCATCCACCTGATCAATTTTATATTCCATCGTCAGCTAGCACAACTCAAGTGGACATACTGGGAACGAAAGTATACTTTTCCTTCCAGTGAGGGCGAAGAAACAATTAACGGAAAATGTAGTCATGGGACGACGGATATTGGGGTAATTAAACAAAGATACCAGACAGTCCTGTGGTACACCGGACCGTATTATGAAGTCAATTACAAATTTCTCCAGCAAGGGTGCACTATCCATAGTAGTCAGCCATACCTTGCTCCAAGGGCAAAATGTACAAAGCAGTCTCAGCTCCTGCTTTAAGCAATCACTATTAGTCACTGGTGCACCGGCATTTACATGTGATTGTGCCACTTCTTCCACCGCCTGACCCACTTCTTGGGCAAACTATAGCAGAAAAAGGTACTGCTTCATTTCAAGGATAATCAACTAGACCACATCATGCCAAGTACCTAAACAAATTAGGGTTATCTTTGTCCCTTTCTAAGTAGTCTCTTGTGATTAGATCTTCAATCCGCTTTTTTATTGCTTTGAAGTCGGGCTGAAAGAATGAGAGGGAGAGTGAAATAAACACCACTGGTTTAGAACCAAGAAAAAAGATCTCAATATCTTATAAGAGCAGAAAAATAAGGACTACACAAACCTTGAACATGCGACCAAGCTGCTCTACACACTCCATAACCAACTGCTGATGACCCAAAACTTTACGGCTCTTCATGATACGCACAATTGAGGCATCAATGGCATACCGTCTGTCCTTGTCAACGTCTTCAATTACTTTCTTCTTCTCGTCCACAGGTGGGAGGGGAATCTGCATGGTGAACACAGTTATAACTCATCACTCACATAAACCACAAAATTAGAAGACAAGAAAAGAACACGAGACAGTGAAAAGATCAAAGTACCTTGATCCTCCTCATTTTGTCAGTAAACTTAGAGTTGAACTCAAAGTAATCAGTAGGAGAGAGAGTTTTTGTATTTGGTTCCTTGTTAAGGATCTTATACTTGGCACATGACAAGGAATGGAGCAGTCTAACAACATCGTCATCAGTCAAATTTAATTGAGTCATGATCTCTGAATAACTCAGTCTATCTGAGGTATTGAATAGCAGCAGGGCTGATGCCTAAAGTAAGATTAAGAGAAATCAGTCTTAGAAAATATAGAAATCTCTACTTGAAACTGTATCTCAGAAACCAAAAGGAAAATATGAAAAATAGATCTATGGATTAGGAAAGTTGGAATAAAATGTTGAACACATCACCTGATAAGTTGTCACAATAAGCTCTATGGTTTTGGGTTCAAATTTTCCACTGATGTTACAAGTACCCAGTGAATACATCCATGTAAGCTTTCTGTGCTTTGTCTTTGTTTGATAGAATTCCCTGAAAATTTCAACGCACTTAACCTAAAGCAAGAGTGATACATGAGAAGTTAGCAACATCATCAGATACTTAACCCAGCAGATATAAATTTTATTAGGAAAGAAATTTCAAATTTTCTCAGTAGAATCTGTGTACCATCTCTGCGGGAAGGTTGAGGTCAAAGGACTTGTAGCTTGGCCAGAAGCCAGTGGTCAACACAGTAACTGTCAAATCAATACCAGGATTCGCCTGTGGATTTTTGCTCAGATAATCCTCAAAGCTGGCTTGATTCTCCTTAGCCAATGTCAAATCTGTAACCTGCAAACAAAACAACCAATTTTTCTTTCTTTGGTCAGATCCCCAGTAGCAACCCAGAAATACATGAACAGAACATTCAAAACAGCATTTCTCGAAGGATTAGCAAATGCAACTGACCATCCCCTCCATCTTTGAGGTAAATTGACCGCCACATTGTTGCTTCAGTTTTGTCAAGATACATCTCTCATGGTCATCATTAGCACTCTTGTCAAAAAGAAGACGTCGGGCAAGCTTTTTCCTGCCATCAATTAAACATCTAAAGTTAATCTAATGTTTTCTAGTTTCAAACTTAATGTAATCATCTAAGACCTCCCCAAAACATATTTGATTGAAATCAAGCAATTTGAAAAATAGAAGTGACACCTATAGAATTCAGCGAATAGGTCTTTGTCACTAATATACGCCAGCAGCTTCACTACCTGTAGTTTGATTGGCATTTATTAATGAATATTGTTTATCCAAACAAAAAAAAAATTAATATTTCTATGTAACATAAATAAATGTAATGGCACATCAAGAGTCCAGACCTTCTCAAGTGTCTCCTCAATGGCTTCATCACTCAATTTCTCACTCCCGCCTTTCTTAAGAATGTTATCACAAAAAGTGGCAAGTAGTTCCGCACTTGAGCTTCCAGCAACACCCTTGTTGCAAAAGATCTCAAAAGCCTCCTTGAGGGCCTACAGATTGACAAAAAAAATACTGTCAGATGTGCACAAGTAGTCAGTAGAGACAATAGGAACATTAATACCTTGTTAAAATACAAACCTTGTGGAAAAGAGTATGGTTTTGGAAACAATCATTGACATATGCTAGATACTTGTCATGAAGCTCAATCACTTTTCTAACGAAAACCTGAAAAGTACAATCATATTAGCTTTCACTCAAGCAAATCAAAAGTTCTAGATGTGCAACGTTCGTGAAATTACCTGTTCCTGCAAACCAACCACGTCCTTTTTCTCCGCCTGTGGGGGGAACAAGAAGTCAGCATTCAAGTACAATTAACTGTCGATTACCATGACATACGCAAATAATCTGTACCAAATGAAGGTTAGGGCACAAACCTTCTTGTTGCTTGCTGCATCTTCCGCCTGTTTGACTAAGGCTGTTCCTTCAGCCGTAACATGCTGCATCATGGCACGCCATGTAATGTTTAGCAAATGAAAGAAAAGACAGAAAATGAAATATATATCACACCAGATAACCCAGAAAAAAACAAAGGAAGAGTGCTAACCTGCTTAAATATACTTGAAACTGGATCCAAGCCTCGAGGTATCTTAGAAAATAGCCTGAACATTCTAGACAAATCATCCACCTAAAACAGACAGAAGAGAAATGATAAGAAGAAAGCAACATTTGTCTGGTTTTTCTGATTTTATTCGATCTAATCAACAAATCCGTAAATTTAACAGACTCAGAGAGTACCTTGTCATCTCGCAGCAATGCATGGCATCCAGAGTGCTCTTTCTCAAGTAGTTGGGTTGCATACACAGACAACAGCTCATGTTGAACTTTCTACATTAAGAAAATAATAACAATATTAACAGCCAGTATTCATATTCTACAGATAACTGTATTCCAACTCACCTAGAATTACAATTTCCAAAAGACTAGATATGCGTACAAGGTGAATTTAAAGAAATAATAAAGTACAAACCTCAAGCAGCTTTGGCTCACTACTAGAATGCAAGTAATGAGCAACTCTATCTTTCTCCCGCCTTAAACATTCTTCTGCCTGAAATTTCGAAAGAACAAAGTCCATTGGTGATAATTTCATATAGACTCATATACATTTTAACCTGATAAAACAAACATAACGAAGTTTACTTTCAGCATATAATCTGGACAAGAATCTTCTAGGATCCAGTTGGAAGCTTTCCGCGAATAATAAGCTGCAGTGTCTTTAAGCATGTCTGCTTCAAAGTCATTTTCATAGTGATCCATATGTCCCATGCCAATCTCAACAAATATATCCAGAACATTCTTCAATAGAGCTCGATCAATCTGCTCTCCTTCACGTTCTTGATCAATCTGATTTGAAAAAATACGGTCAATTATATTTATTCCACAACTTCACTAGTAGGACATGCAGCTCTGGTAAAATTGAAAACGTACCAGAGATATTACAGCATCTCTTACTTTCGCATTTAATTCTTGGTAGACCTGAAAACCACAATCATATGTCCATCATATTACAATCTATTACACAACAAAATCTCATCAAGCTGTGAAAGGATCAGGTTGGAGGACATCTTTCATTCAAATTTTACTAAAATTAGGTTTAGGGATGAGGGAGGAGAACAGATAGTAGAGAAACAAAAGTATCAACATGGGAGTATCAAAATGGGTATATGGAAGTCAGTTTGGGCTACAGTTCAAGGAGGCAATCCAAAGAATACACCAAAGTACATGATTTAAGATGAGTAAGAGTTCCGACTCGACTTACCAGATCTCGGAAGCAAGTAAGTCCAACTTCATTTAGGGGAGGAAGCGACCTTCGAGCTATAAAGTAGCGATCAAGATAATGAAAGAAACGAGAGAGCCACCTAACCATGATTTTATGGTTTGTCCACCTCTTCACAAGCTCTCTCAACATGAACTCATCATGCTTCTCTCTCAAAGATGGCAACACCTGATAATAAGCATATAACATTAAATTATATTAGAAATAGGCATCACGAATAGCATCCGTAAGTGAAAAGAAGGAAAAAACTATTGTCCAATATCTCAAACACTAGGAGTTGGGGAAGGCATACATTAGCCCTTACTACACATGTCACATTGAATATCATATTAATATACATTTAATTCTAATAGTTCTAGTACAGGACATTACAGAATCTCAATCTGAGGACAGGACGTTACAGAGCTCGTGACAGTGTAAATAATGCAACCTATATTACAGTAGGAAGAGTTGGGAATTGAACGAAACAAAAACAGCTAAAAGCTTCCTCACTGTCGAAGTAATGTACTCTTCAAAAGACTCCTTATACTTGTCATAGAGCTGTTGTGAATAGTCATGTGGTGGCTTTTGAGTGCACATATTGTATATGGTTCTGCAAAGATAACAAAAACACAATCAGCAACATTAATCTTTGGAGCATACAGAACCAACAAAAATGACAATGAGTACCACAACAACAACAAAATAGATAAAAGATTACGTGTAGAGCATCATGTAGTCCTCTGAGCTGAACTGCGGCTCAGGCAATCCTTCTAGAATGTTCTTCAGCTTTGTGATCCCCTTCTGCATAAACTCCCATCCTTGTTCTAAATCAATTGTCTTACGCTCGTTCATCGTCATTTTCCGACACTCGAATTCTCAACCGCAATATGAAAATCTGCAAGACTCAATCACCGAATTGTCAAAGACTGAGACAAAGTCAAATTTCCCAATACATAAACCAAAGACATTCAATAAACCCTAACTCGACTAGTTCAATCAACTTCCCCTCTAATTTGAAGCTGGGGAACCACAAACCCTAAATGCTCTGTTTGGCAGCCAAAAAAACACAGGAGAGATTTCGAAAACAATGATTTCCCACGATTTCTCAACAATCAAACAAAGCTCAAGACTCCAAACCTCCCGAATCGAACTCCAAAATCAAAATTGATAAAAACACAGCCCCAATCAATGCTGACAAGCTCAAGTTCACAATTAACAGTAAGTTGAAGAAAATCATATAAAATGAATTCATGATCAGAATAAATATCAAGAATCACGATTTATACAAGTAAGTAGACGGATTCACCTGAGTTAGGAAGCGAAGAAACTCTAATCGGAGGAGACAGAGAGAGGGAGCAGAGGGCTAGAAGAGGAGGGTGAACGAAGACGACGAAGTCCGATAATGAGAAAAGGGGAAAATGGATGACAAAAGAGTTTGGGTAATTGGCGGTGTAAAGTGATCTCAGATGTGGAGCTCTTTCGGTTTCGGATCCACTGCCTCTACTTCTGCAATCGTGTTTTTTTTCTTTTTTGTTTTAAATTCGCTTTTTCTTCTTTTCCTTTTTTTTTTTTTGGCCAGTTCTTCTTTTCCTTTTTAAATAAATGTTTTTTTTTTCTTTTGGTCTAAAAGCTCCTCTCATACTTAGGCCTAGTCTGGGATTGCTGTCACTTTTAAAAAAAGTTGCTTCTGCTGTGCTTTGAAAATAATTAGCTGTAAAGTAAAGCAGCTCCATGTTTGGTAAACAATATTTTTAAAGTGCTGTTAGTACAAAAAGCAGTGTAAAAGCGTTTGGTAAATTTTAATATAAAATTGTTGTAACTGTGAATAATGACTAAAATAGACATGGTGTTAAAAGTGTTATGTATTAATCATGTGGTGGTAGTTGTAGTGATGGAGTGGAGGTGGTGGTGGTGATGAAGGTGGAGTTGGTGGTGGTGGGGATGGCGGTTGTGGAGGTGGTGGTGGTGGTGGTGGTGGCAGTGGCAGCATGGTGGTAGTTGTAGTGATGGAGTGGAGGTGGTGGTGGTAATGAAGGTGGAGTTGGTGGTGGAGGGGATGGTGGTTGTGGAGGTGGTGGTGGAGGAGGAGGAGGTGGTGGTGGTGGTGATGTTGGTTGTGGAGGTGGTGGTGGATTTGGAGGTTTTGGAGGAGGTGGTGGTTGTGGTGGTGGTCGTTGTGGAGGTGGAGGTGGAGGTGGAGGTGGAGGTGAAGGAGGAGGTGGTGGTGGAGGTGGTGGTTGTGGTGGTGGTGGTGGAGGATGAGGAGGAAGAGGATGTGGTGGTGGTGGTTGTGGAGGTAGTGAATGTGGTGGTGCAAGTGGTGGAGTTGGATGTGAAAGTGGGGGTGGTGTCATTTTTTAAAATGAATGATGGTATTTTGGGAATTAAAAAAATTCATTAAATGTTCATATCTGCTTTTTTTGAAAGCAGCTTTGAAAAGCAACCCAGAATCTGCTTTTAAAAGCTGCTGTCAAAAAGCCATTGCTTTTAAAATAATCGGGATATTTTCTTTTTACCAAACACCTTAAATTGCTTAACTTTAAAGTGAAGCAGGTTTTTGGCCAAAAAAAGCAACCCCAAACGGGGCCTTATTGTTTGTGGCAGTAGGATAAGAGGTTCGTGATAAAGTTTGGTGGTTCATCGTCTATTTTTTTGGTGAAAATTCCGACAACAAGAAAATGGATAAAACCAATAAAAACTAAAAACCACTCAGTCAAAATAAGAAATAAATGAGAACTTATTTCCATCCCAAAATAGGAGCACACGAAACTCTAGCCCAAATATCCGAACTCAAAGAGAAGAAATATACTAGAGAAAATTGCCCAAATCAAGCACGAAAATTAAGGGCTCATTTGATAATTATTTCAATTTTATTTTTTAGTTTTCATTTTTTGTGCTAGAGTATGGAGGAACATGAGAGTGAGGATGAGATTGAGAGAGAGGATAAGAGGGAGGAGTAACAAAAGTGAAAACAAAAACTTGAAAGTGAAAACAATTTCAAATACATTTTTGTTTTAACTTTTGTTACTTCTCTCTCCCATCCTCTCCTCTCATGTTCTCTCTCAATCCCATCTCCACTCTCATTCTCACTTCTATTCTCCCTCTTTTTCTTCTATACTCTAACACAAAAAATGAAAATTAAACTAAAATTGAAATGGTTATCAAACGGGCCCTAAATTTGTTAAAATGGCCCAAGCCCGATGTTTCCATTAAGATAGGATTACTTAAAACTTAGTTTGATAGTTCACATAAAAAAAAAAAAGAAAAAAGAAATATAACACAAGTGCACAAATACTCCAAGTCAAGGTAACATAATAAAACTACAAATTTCCTCATTTTCTCTAGGTGCACAATCAGCATCACTATTGCCAATAAACACAAAGCCTCCAAATGAAAACTTCCGAGCACTTGAAATGGAAGATTTATGTTTAGCAAAACATGTGAGAATTGGCCCTAAGTGGTTTGGTAAAGTGGCTAGTGGTGCAAAAACTACCTTTATTTTTCCACAACTACAATATGCATCCAGGGTATTTAATTATTTATTTAGTCAAGGTTTCGATGTGAGACTTTATATTTTTCCACAACCACCATATAGTTGGCCACAAATGGAGCCAAGTCAACATCAAAGTCAATCATTCAACCCTAACACATGAACACCACATATTGAGTAAGGATAAACATTCAAGCCCAGCATGTGAACACCACATGTTGGATAAGGGGTAAAGCTAAAGGCCAAATAATCTAGGCCGGGTCAATCAACCCACTCTCATACCTTGTTAAGTTTCAGATAGACGAGCCAGCGGCCCATTACTGGCAAACTTTAACCTCGACTTTAGATTATGCCCCCATAGTACTAATCAAATACATCTAACTTTTCTACTCTATCTAGAATTAACAATGCTCATAGTAAACAATAAGTCTGCAATATTGATATCAAGCAGCTAGTTCGCAGCTTGAACCATTCTTAAGTAACAATAATATATAGCTCTTCCAGCATAGCCAACACACTCCCTAAACGCCTTTGCATATATACTATTCCTCTACATCCAATCTTTTGAATCTAGTTTCTCTGGCAATAATTCCATTGACAAATATCGACTCCTTTTGCCACATAAACTATCAATATTTATGCTCTTTCTGATCTCCAACATCTTTTTTTGTATCACTAACTCATTTGACGTCCATCTTCACAAAATCTTATTCCAATAAGTTTTTTTTGCTGTAGAGACAATATTATTTCCCAAATCTTTACCTTCCACATTAATTTTGTTTTTTTCTAAATCTGAAGGCTGGATAATAGACAGGGACAGTGGGAATCTCGTTAATCCATTCATGAGTGTCACTAATTAGATGACGAGACATTTGGCTACCTTAAGAGAGTCATAGTTACTCCCATCGTTTACCCGCGCTTGATTGAATTTCTTCACTTTGACATTCAGAGCATTAGGTAGAAATCACATTGCGTTGGCATTATCCGTACTAGTTTTGAGGCAGCTGTTTGACGTCCGAGGAAAGTCCCCAAAGGAACGCTCCCAGTCTGTCCCCCGATAGGCACGCGATGACCCGCGGGAGCAGCTTGAGCAGTCCACTGATAGCCGACAGGTTTGGGACTAGGACCCTTGTGCCCAGCCTTCAGAGCCAAAACTTTTTCCGAGGTTACAGATCCATTTTGCCAACTTCCCTTGCCTACATTGTTCCATCGACCAGAGGTTGTTTACCTTGGAGACCTGAAGTGGTTATGAGTACGACCGAGCGTGAATGGTACTCGATCCTCTGAATTTTCGAGGGTTGTCAAGCGTGAATGGTACTTGTGCGGTGCTCTTCCAACCGCTAGACCCTACCTCCTACTGAGCCGTTTCCAAGATGGGCAGGCTGTTAAACAGAAAACATAACTCTTCCCAAGGCCCCCGCCAACGTCTCCGAACTCCCTAACGTTGTCGTCAACCACCACGTCCCAGTTAATCAATTTTAACTCGATTTTCTTTCGAAGTTCGCGCTAGACACACTATCAGATGGGCTTCCCCCGTCTCTTAGGATCAACTAACCCATGTGCAAGTGCCGTTTACATGGAACCTTTCCGTCTTCGGCCTTCAAAGTTCTCATTTGAATATTTGCTACTACCACCAAGATCTACACTGACGACCACTCCACCCTGGCTCGCGCCCCAGGTTTTACAGCGACCGCTATGCCCTCCTACTCATCAGGGATTGACACTTGCCCCGATTGCCTGGTATAGGTCGCATGCTCACTCCCAACCATCTAATGTACGGGGGTGGCTATGTTAACCCTATCAAATGATTTGTAAGCCAAACCAAATTTTTAGTAAAAAACTAATTGAAGCCCATATGGATTGCAATCGACAATGGCTAGTACCGGAGGTCTTAAGTCATAATAAAGTTTTTTCAAGAATACCTTGGTAGATCTGTCACCATATCCTTTGTCGAACACCATAATGCCTTTAGCATTCTCATGAAATTTTGCATGGGCTAAATCGTGGAACACCGTATTCTTCTCAACCAATAAGATGAATGATGCCTCATAGTTGTTACAATTAGTACAGACTATACAATGACAAGACGGGATTTCCTGAGCACTCGAAGAACAATCATGAGGAGTATCATCGCACACGAAGTTAAATGGACCAATAACTTTACATGTTGAGTCGGAAATGACCCTAAAACTCGGCCTTATGGAGCTTAGCATGCAACATACGTCATCAAGTACTCCATATGCATCGTACTCACTCTTAAATTGGTTAGTATCAATATAATAAATCACACGATTCTTATGTATCATTTTTTACCAATGAAGCATTTGTAATAGATGGTCAACAAAATGAAAAGGGTAGACATGCATAACTTTGAATTTGTACCAGAGGAGAAACGCCTTGTATCATGTTTGGTCAGCAACCTACGGCCTAAGTGACGCTTGAAGACCATGTAACTCTTACTTCTAGAAGGCACATTGAACTCGAAGGTTTTTCTTTTTTGAAGGAATGTACTACATAGTCGATTGTTTTTATATATAAAAATTCACATCTTCACCGGGAAGATTGGACACCTCAACATATACTTCTTTTTCTTGTATTAAAAAAGGTGGGAGATGTGCAAAATCCGACTCATCATCCTTAATGTTCTTCTTGATGAGTTCGAGATTAATGTTACGTTGCACCTCTGGTTGATTTGATTCATCTTCTTGAAGATAATCTTGAACCATGGAGTGAAAGGATAGAAGTAACTTCTTGTTGCAGAGACATCTTTATCACGCTTTGACATTGTCAAAATAGATTTTTTTTAAATTTTCAAAATAAGCCTTTAAGTGGTTTATACTAAAACCTTTTTAAAATTCCAACATATAATCCATATAATAGCATAGTTAGAACTGATAAAGTACAATTGAACTCATAGGCTGTTCGTTAACAAACTATGTTGTAAACAACATCTCCAAAGCAACCCAATTTGTAGCAAGAACTACTGCTGCAAACTTTTCCAGTTCATAACTTCTTTATGGGGCTTCAAAACCAATTGTATTGCTCTGGTTGTCAGAGGACAACCTACAAAATGGAAATGGCAAGTACATAAAAATTCCAAGAATAAGTTATTATCAACTATGATGTGTATAATCTATCAAGGGCATGACCAACTAGAGTATTTTGTTTGGATTTTGGTATATACGAAAGTATGCCTGCACCTCTGTCATTTAAGTTGATATATTGACTTCTTGTAACGATTGTAGATAGAAATGCATTATCAGTAAAGCACCGTCTTTAAATCTTAGACAATACAATTGAAAATATAAACCAAATCAACCAACCAAGGCAAAAATAAAAACTAAAAAATTTAATTTCCCCATAAACCAAACAGAAATATATACAGAAAAATGAAAACGAAACCCACAACAAACAACAATACACAACTATAGTAAACAAATCGATTCCAACCTCAATACCTTTCCTTTGCTAAAATGAAGAACATAAACACATTAACCCATGAAAGCTTCTTAAACTACGAATACTCATACAAATTTTAACTCCTCCAACGCTGTCTTACTCAACAAATCATTGTCCAAACAAAAACAAAATGAGTATCTTGAAAAAGAAATCATTCAAAATTGAAACAACCCAAAAAAGAAAAGAAAAGAATACATAAAATAGTAAACAAGAAACCCAATTGTAGAAATTGCAAGTGAAGAGCCAAACTCGTAAACCCAATCAATACCCATATTCAATTTTCTCCAAATTTATTAAACAAGAATAACAAAATGAGTTATTCTACATATGTACAACCACAACCAGTTGATTGATCAAACTTTCGAGTGGTTAACCAAAAGAGCAAAGCTTTTACATGTGGAATTGAAAAGATAAGAACTCTAGTCGATGAAAAGAAATTTCGTTCAGGGATGAGGGCGACAGAAGACACAAGCTTGAAATTAGAGCATGGCCTTCAGACTTGGCATTCAAAAAATGGATGATTGAGATAAAGGATAAAAGAGTTGGGAAAGTTGGGCTCAGATTTACATTATGAACTAGAAAGCACTGTGTTCGTGAGAGTTGTGAGAGAAGATGTGTTCAGAGCGTAGACATTAGCCAAATGAATTTTTTAGGGGATAAAAGGTCAATATTGAAGTATTTATATGCAGGGTACTTTGTTACGTTTAGGTTGGAAAGTGAGTATTTGTGGTTAAGTTTTATAAAGTGAGTTTTTTTTTTTTTAAATTGAGGTTTATGTTTATTGAATATGTAAGTCAATTTAAAGCCCATATGGATTGCAATCGATAATGGCTAGTACGGGAAGCCTTAAGTCATAATAAAGCTTTTTCAAGAATACCTTGGTAGATTTGTCATCATATCCTTTGCCGGACACCATAATGCATTTAGCATTCTCATGAAATTTCACCTGGACTAAACCGTGAAACACCGTATTCTTCTAAACCAATAAGATGAATAATGCATCACAACTGTTGAAACTAGTACAGACTATACGATGACAAGATGCGATCTTATCTAGGGCTCGTCACTGGGCCGGGCCGGGCTTTAAAGAGGAGAGAGAAAATACCGAGCCGGGTTTTTTTAGAAAGTTCAAAGCCCAAGCCCAACCCATGGGCCGGGCCGGGCCGAAACGAGCCTACTTCAATCGAAAAAAATCATAAACTTAATCATAAGGGCATTTTAGTCCAAATTTGAGATTAAACTCACTTAATTCCAATATTTTCACATCAAACCAAATTCATAAAACATCTAATAAAGTCATACAACTTAATAAGATTTTCCACAAAAATAATAAAACCAAGTATTATTTTTGAGGTTATTACATAATTAGACTGTAATATGTTTTAAGAAATAATTTTAAAAAATAATAAGTATAAAAATATAAAAAAAAATTTAAAGGATGGTATGAATAAATATGCAAATGTTTGGTGATGTGTTCAAGAAAAGCATGATTATATTTGGTGGTACGATTATGTTTCGTTATATGATTATATTTGGTGATATGATATGTTGTTCATCTTATTTATATATATATATATATAAATTGTTGTATTAATAATTGACACAAATTAAATTAATGTGCTAATCATTCAATTATAAACTAGGAATGAGTAAAGAAAAGTAAATGAAATGAAACAAATCATATATGTGATTTAAGTGATATAATCATAATCCTAAACACTTATTTATACATAATTATATATGTATGCGGGCTTAATGGGCCAGGCTTTCTTGGGCGGGTCGGGCCGGGCTTTCTTGGGCCTAATCGGGCCGGGCTGGGCTTCAGACATCCAAGCCCAAGCCTAGCCCAGCCCAAGGCGGGCCGGGCCATCTCAAAGCCCATAACAGGCCGAGCCGGGCTTTTTTTGGATGGGTCAGGCAGGGCCATATCGGCCCATGAGCCCGCGGGCTGATCGGTTCATAATTGTATATCATTCTAGCTTATGATTTGGTTATGTTTTTGAGTTAAACTTGTGCTTTTAATCCTTTTTGTGTTTATCTTTCAGTTAATTGACATTTAGGTAACAATGATGACTTTGGATAGGAAATGATGCAATCCATGCATGTTAAGGCTTGATTTGGGTGAATGGAAGAAGGGCTTAAAAACAAACACATTTTGGCTACAACTCCTTTCCAGCCCAATTTCGTAGGTCAGCTTCTTGGCCTTGGATCAGCATGCTATGGGGCTTGGATGAGGTGAAGATCTTCATGAAACTTGTTCCAATGGGTGTCTAGTACAACATATCCAAATTTCAGCCCAATTGGACATTTGTGGAGTGCTCAGCCCGCCCAACACTCAACCTTGCTCAGCAGGATTTGCAGCTGCCAGCTTGGAGCCTTGTCTCCTCCTTTTAGCCATGTGCCTCACCCATGCTGCAACTGACTTTGCACCCAGCATAATGAGTGAAGTTGGGAGGCATTCCAGCTATGAAAATCTAAAGGAGCAAGTTGGTACATGCTGGAGCTATTATAGAGAAAGCATGTGCATGCATGTGAATCAAAAAGGAAAGAAAAGATGAAATGAAGTCAATTCCAGTCTCTGTTCGGCTGACAACTTGCAAGGGCCAAAACGCACACTTCTACTGGTCCGATGGAAATACTTTCTTCATAGAAGTTGTTCCAATGGGTGTCTAGTATAACATATCCAAATTTGAGCCCCATTGGATACGTTTTGAAACCTCTGGCCTTCCTACACCAAGACTGGTTCAGAAAACTCGTTTTTCAGCAACCAAAAGGCAACCACATGGGTTGGCAGCAAAAGGCAATCACATGGGTTGGCAGCAAAGGGCAGCCACATCTGACCACCTTTGAACCCATGTGATGAAAGCTTGAGGTGCAACAAAAGATGAAGGATGGTGTGGGAGTTCATCATGATGTTCCTCCCTCTTAGCCCTATAAATAGAGAAGCCTTCAAGCTTCAAAACAGACCCCAAGGGGGGGGAGCTCTCAAACACTTCTCTAGAGCTCCCTTCCCTTCTCTCCCTCAAATTCTCTTAGTTTCTCTTTCTAAGTTTTCAATTGTTGTAATGAAATTCTGAAATTCTGATTAAGTTTTTCTTAGTTTCACTTTACTTTTCATTGTAATGTACATTCTTTCTTAAGTTTCAAGTTTAATTAGTTTCCAAGTTTCAATTATGGTTTTTGTTCTTATTCATTATGCTTATAAGTTAATATGCTAGTTTGAATGATTGATCACCATTTAGGCTTGCATGTTAGCTATCTTGGTTTGAATTAAGAGTAGACACCATGCTTTAATTCGAATTGAACTAGGAATAGGAAGAGTATGTATGGACATTCGACAACAGGGATTAGATACATACTTGGTTGTTTAAATTGTTCTTCTATGCTTAATGGGTTCCTAATGCTTAGTTTTAGGTTAGACAACAAATGATCAAATTAGGGAATTAGGAACACAAGGTTATGACCAAACACCATGGCTTAATCATACTTTAGCTAGAATCAATCCATTAATCTAATTGAACTTGGGAACTTATTTGCTTGAGTTATTTCCTTTTTTCTTGTTTTATTTATTTTCTTTTTCATTTCTGTTTTATGTAGGGGAAATGAATTGGATCATTCAATCACCAATCCTCGTGGGATCGACCTCGCACTTACATATGTTATACTATCAAACGGCTCGTGCACTTGCGAGTATCACAAGTTGAGGATGCAGCTGAATCTATTTTGGTGCAGCTGAATCGACGCAACACGGGCCAAATGATGAGGCCGAATCTTATCAACACTCGAAGAACAAGCATAAGGAGTATCATCGCACACGAAGGTAAATGGCCCAATAACCTTACCTATTAAGTCGGAAATGACTCTAAGACTAGGCCTTGTGTGGCTTAGCACGCAGAATACGTAATCAATTACTCCATATGCATCGTACTCACTCTTAAATTGGTTAATATCAGTATAATAAATCTCACACTTCTTTATGTACTGTGATTTACCAATGAAGCATTGGTTATAGATCATCAACAAAACGAGAATGGTAGACATGCATAACTCTGAATTTGTGCCAGAGGAGGAACATCTTGTATTATGTTTGGTCAGCAACCTACGACCTAAGTGACGCTTGAAGACCATGTAACTCTTACTTTTAGAAGGCGCATTGAATTTAAAGCCTTTTTTTTTTCTTGAAAGGATTGGATGACATAATTGATTGTTTTTTTATAATTAAAAAAAAAATCGCATCTTCCTCGAGAATATTAGACTTCTCAACATATACTTTTTTTTCTTGTATTGAAAAAGGTAGAAGAGGGTGTAAAACAAGGCCCTAAGCTCTAAAAGCCTACAGAGGGGCGGTGAAGTAGGTTATGGGACAAAAACCTACCTTTTTAGATTTTAAGTTCTTTAAAGGCACACAAGCACAAACAGAAACAATTTCGTGGTTAATAAATTAAAAGTAGTAATAATGGAATGTAAATAACACACGAGAATTGTTGACCCAGAAAACCCAACAGGATGAAAAATTGAGAGCATCAAGCTAGGAGAGATCTAATCTACTCAATTAAGAAATACAAGAAAAACGAAAGAAGACTTAGCTCAATCTATCACCTATAGGCGGCTACAACCCAACCTTTCAGCAAGCACCTTTTCTTTATCTCTTATCAACAAATCCTCTCAAGAGCACCAAGCTCAAGTTGCATGTAGTTTGATGTATGAAGTGAGTTATAGTTTCATTGATTCATCTATCTTAATCACAAATTATAATTGAGCTAGACAAATGAAACCTGAGTGTTGTGATGATTTAAACTCAAAGCAATGACCCATGAAGCATATAGTTTAAATCAACATAACAATAATGAATAAATAAACGTTCAGTTGAAATCTTGTAAATGTACTTGTAGAAAGCTATATGTATACAATCAATCGTATACTCACAAGTAACATAAACTAGCTGAAACAATAATGAAGTAATTAAAGCAATGAAAACATTTAGCCGTTTAAAGAGTGAAAATCAGCTTGGGGAAGAACTTATGTGTATGCATTCATTCACATAACCCTCAAGAGTTTAAAAACATTGGCTGAGAAAGAAAAATAGTTTTTCCAAAAGTTTTTATGAAACTGTTTCTGCAGATAATATAACTTGTGTAGCAGAAAAATAGTTTCAATGCATGAGTGAGTTGCAAAGAAAACATCAACCAGGGAAGAATATATAGATTCTTTGAATAACTCTATTTTCAAAAGGAAACATACCAACATCTCTTAAGGAAGGAGCGGCTCAAGAAACAAAGAAGACAAAAGATTTTTAAATTCTTTTTGGGACCAAGTGAACTAACAAAACACTTTTATTAAAGATGAAATAAAATACGCATCAGTGTTTTGATAAGTTGGAACAACAAAGAGCTGCACATGGGTTTTGAATAAAAAATATTCAATTCATAGTCCAAAGTCTAAAACGATGTAATAAATAACTCATACCCCATAACTTAGAAAAGGGAGCCGTTTTGAAAAAGCCTATCAGTTAGAAGAGATAAGGTAAATGAATAAATATACTAAGGACTCATGGGCCAGAGGATAAAAACATCCGCATAATGTATCTATATTTTCGAAAACAAATTTAAAAGAAAAAAGTTGTAACAAATGCAAAAATGAAAGTTTGGATCAACATACGTGAGCATGTATTAATCCAATGAACATGCATATGATTTTACCTTTGACAACAACGAGAAGACTTGGAATCATCTTCAACCCATTTCAATCCTATCCTCTAATCTATCCTAAAAAACTAAGAACTTAATACAATGGTTTTGTGAATTACAAGAGAAGAGCCAAATAACATACATGGAAAAATACAACCCTTATAGAGGGGCAAAATCCGACTCATCATCCTTAATGTTCTTCTCGATGAATTCGAGATTAATGTTGGGTTGCACCTCTGGTTAAGTTGATACGTCCCCTTGAAGATAATCTTAAACTATGGAGTGAAGGGACAAACGTAACTTCTTGTTGGCGAGGACATCATTATCACACTTCAACATTGTCAAAACAGATTTTTCTAATTCTCAAAATAAGTTTAAGCGATGTATACAATAGTTGCTCGAGAAAGAACTCGATTGACAAATATCGATTCCCTTTGCAATACAAACTATTAATATCTATGCTCTTTCCAATCTCTAACATTATTTTTATCTCACTAACCCAATTGTCGTTCAATTAACTAAATCTTGTTCCAATAAGGTTTTTTTGTTGTAGAGGCAACATTCTTTCTCAAATCTTTGCCTTCTACATTAATTTTGTATTTTTCTAAATCTAAAGGCCTCACTCCCAACCATCTAATGTATGAGATGGCTATGTTAACGTTGTCAAATGATTTGTGAGCCGAACCAAATCTGTAATAAAAAAGAATTTGAAACCCATATGGATTGCAATTAACAATGGCTAGTACCAAAAGCCTTAAGTCATAATAAAGCTTTTTCAAGAATACCTTGGTAAATGTGTCACCATATCCTTTGCCGAACACCATAATGTATTTAGCATTCTCATGAAATTTCCCTTGAGCTAAACCTTGGAATATTGTATTTTTATAATGTCTCATAGTTGTTGAAACTAGTACAGACTATACGATGACAAGACGGGATCTCCTCAAGACTCGAAGAACCATCATGAGGAGTATCATCGCACACGAAGGTAAATGACCCAATAACCTTACATGTTGAATCAGAAATGACCCTTAAACTCAGCCTTGTGCCGCTTAACATGCAACATACGTCATCAATTACTCCATATGCATCGTACTCACTCTTAAATTGGTTAGTATCAATATAATAAATCTCACGCTTCTTTATATAATGTGGTTTACTAATGAAGTATTGGTTACAAATCGTCAACAAAACGAAAAAGGCTGACGTGCATAACTCTAAATTTGTACAAAAGAAGGAACATCTTGTATCATGTTTAGTCAGCAACCTACGACCTAAGTGACGCTTGAAGATCATGTAACTCTTATCTTTGGAGGACATGAAGAGTTGCACCGTGTTGAAGGCGACGCCGTTTATGGTGACGGAGGTTGAGAAGCGAGGATTGTGGTCGAGGCCAAGCTTTGTGGCATTGTACTCAGGCAAGTGCCATTTCCTCTGCTGGCACAACTCATACAGCCTTGACTTGTACATCCTCTCTCTTTTAGTGTGATGCAATGGTGGTTGCTCTATTATGAGAAATTTGAAGAAGATGGAGATGGTCAAGTTAAATAAATTGTAAGTATTTTCATAAAAATAATAAATGGTAAACATTAGTAAAAGCTGCACAATTAATGAATTGAGGTCAAATTTCAAGTAGCTGGCATGCAAGGAAAATAGACTGGCAGATTTATTTATGTGAAAATTTTATTTATTTTGTACAAATTGAGTAACAACATTTTTCGGCACTACTAAATGTTTTTTTGAATCAAAAATTTAAGAACATTTTCTATTTAATTTATCAAACACTACAATATACTTCTAACCATTAATTAGTCGGCAATTTCAAAACTTGAAATGATAGTACTATAAGCCACAAGCATTGCGGAATAGTGATGAATAGTGAGGAAGTCGTAATGAGCATAACACACTAAATAAGATAATACATAAAAATTTCAACCTAGCCAGCATCAGAATAAATTCCAAGCTTGAGTCCTTTTCCATGTATATATCAGCAAGAGCTTTAATTCTTGGTGGAAATGTTTTAGGATGAGAGACCAGTTGACCCTGCTCAACCAAACAACAACTTTGAGGAATTGAAATTCAAGTAGATTCATAGAGGACAGAAGATTTTATAAATACTGGACTAAGATATATTATTTTGAGAAGTTGCATTTGAATCATTAATGCTGAATTTTCTTCATAAGCTAAGCGCCGTAATGAGTTAAATTAAATTTGAAAAGCTGAACTCAAAGAGTTGTTGGATTTTGGGGAACTTGAGACAGGCAGAGGACTTAATCAAGCTCGTAGTTTGAAACGACCTAGAGCCACTCATTGGGGCTCTCACTTTGCCTCTATTACAAGTTTAATGAGTTTATTTAACAAGATTAAATTACTTCATCAGGAAATCAGTGATTATGGACCTAACCAACAATTTCATGGCGGTACAAAGAGTAACTATATTGCTATGATGTCTTTTGAGTTTGTGTTTTCATTGGTTTTGATTGATAAAACTATGGGATTGACCAACTTTCTTTGTCAAGTATTTCAAACAAAAACTCAAGATATTATAAGTTCTTTAAATTTTGTTGAAAATACAAAAATGATGTTCCAAGATATGAGGGCACATGACTGGGATGATTTATTTATGAGTGTGGTATCATTTTGTGAACTACATAGTGTTGACGTTCCTGATATGGGTTCTCATTATATGACGGGCACAAGTTGTTCTTGTCAACAACAAATAATTATTACAGTTGAACATTACTTTCACGTTGATGTATTTAATGATGTGATAGATTGCATGTTGAGGGAGTTAAATGACATATTTCGAGAGCAAACAGTTGAACTTCTTATTCTTAGCTCATCATTGGATCCTCGTAATTCCTTCAAGTCATTCAATATTGAGCATCTATGTAAACTCTTACTTCTAGATGGCACATTGAATTCGAAGTCTTTTTTCTTCTTTGAAGGATTGGATGGCATAATCGATTATTTTTAATAAAAAAATTTCACATCTTCCCCTCAGAGCTTGGACACCTCAACATATACTTCTTTTTCTTGTGGATGAGGGGCAAAAATCCTTCTCATCATCCTTAATGTTCTTCTTGATGAGTTCTAGATCAATGTTATGTTGCACCCAAGGTCAAAAATATCGGTGATATCGGAAATATCGGTAGGCCAAAAACACAGAAATTTCGATGGAAATATCGTGATATTATCGATATCGATAAAAATTGAATAAAAACCACTGAAATTGTAAGAAAAACTTGGAAATTTTTATTGAAACTTTGCATGATGTTTATTTAGTCAATTATCTATTAGTTTATCATAAAAAATTGGAAGGAAATGTATTGCATGATGGATTAACTGATTTAAGTTGATTATATAGTGAGCTGGCAAACACTGTGAGTGTAGAAAATATGTAGTAATTAATGAAAAAAGATTAAACACACCATAATCAAAAGTAGAAACTTGAAAAGGAATGGTCAAAAGAATTCAAAACAATTTGTTTCTTGCAAAAAAAAATTCAAAACAAAATCATGTATATATATAAATATTTTAGCATATTTTCACAAAAACATAAGTGATATGGTGGTTAAGGTGTTGAAGGAGTAAAATGGGAGGGGTTCAAATTGTTACCCCATGGGGTCATAATACTAGTGTTAAAATTCTGAATTTTTTTAAAGGATAAAAACAATGCTAAAAATTAAAAAAACACACCAAACTTATTCCAATTAACAAAAACATCATTCAATAAATTGAGCCCATTATGTAAACCATAAATTTAATCGAAATAATAACACCAACCAACCCAAATAATAAATACACACACCAAAAAATAACCCAAATAATAAAATATCTGGAATATTACAACAAAAAGAGCACAATGGGTGTTGAACCCTTGACCAAAAACTTCTTTTCAATTCAGAGGCCACTATGGTAAGTGATAGCTTTATATTATTTATGTATATTTTTAGTATTTATAGGTCTAACCAACATAATTGTAAAAAATATTTTTAAAAACCCTAACAGATCAATTCGTTTTTTATAAAAAAAATTGTGTTTGCTCTTGCGACGTGCTTTCTTTTTTCTCCCTCTCAATTAGTCTTCTTCTTCCTCCATTTCTCTCTCTTCTTCCTCTCTCTTTCTTCTCCCTCTCAATCACTGTCTTCTTCTTCTTCCTCCCTCTCTCTCTCTCTCTCTCTTCTTCCTCCATTTTTCTTCTCCCTCGCAACTTGCATCTTCTTCTCCATGGGGGTCGTCTCCCATGGCTGCCAAGGCCAACAAGGGACCTCTAAACCCCATGGTGGATCCGAGAATGAGAAAAGTTAGATCTGAGAGAGCTTCTTCTGAGATGTGGAAGGTATTTAATCTATTGCTGTAATATAATATATTTTTATTTTATTGATTGCAATAATCTGATGTTGTACATAATTTCAGTCATCTGTCCATTGACGTATCATATCATTCAGAAAATTTTCAGCATTTTTCATGTGTTTGGGTCAAAATATCGCGACATTATCGATAATATCGCGATATTTTGACCATTTCAGCTTGAATTTGCACGAAAATATCCATCCCGAAATTTCACCGATATTATCGATGATAATTTCGATAAAATGACGAAACATAACTGGTATGCAAGGAAAATATCGACAGCCACAAATAACGATATTATCGCCGAAATATCGGCGATAATATCGATATTTCATTCCTTGGTTGCACCTCTGGTTGAGTTGATACGTCTCCTTGAAGATAATCTTGAACCATGAAGTGAAGGGACATACATAAATTCTGGTTGGCATGGACATCTTTATCACACAAAATCGATTTTTTTTTTTAATTCTCAAAATAAGCCTTTAAGCGCTTTATACAATATTTGCTATGGCAAAGAATTCCATTGACAAACATTGACTCCCTTTGCAATACAAACTATGAATATCTATACTCTTTCCAATCTCCAACATTATTTTTATCTCACTAACCCAATTGTCATCCATCTTCACAAAATCTTATTCCAATATGTAGACAACATTCTTTCCCAAATCTTTGCCTTCCACATTAATTTTGTATTTTTCTAAATTTGAAGGCCTCACTCTCAACCATCTAATATATGGGGTGGCTACGTGATCGGTTCATAATTGTATATCATTTTGTACCCTTCTAGCTTATGATTTGGTTATGTTTTTGAGTTAAACTTGTGCTTTTAATCCTTTTTGTGTTTATCTTTCAGTTCATTGAGCTTTAGGTAATAATGATGGCTTTGGATAGTAAATGATGCAATCCATGCATGTTAGGGCCTAATTTGGATGAATGGATGAAGAGCTTAAAGACAAACTCAATTTTGGCTACAGTCCCCTGCCAGCCCAGTTTCGTAGGTCATATTGCAAGCTTTGTTTCAGCAACCTACATAGCTCGGATGAGGCCACATTCTTCATGAAAGTTGTTCCAATGGGTGTATACTATAACATATCCGAAATTCAGCCCCATTGGATAATTTTGGAGTCTGTTACCTAGCAAACACAGAGCCATGCTCAGGATGGATTTTATCAGCGCGCAAAATGAGTTAGCAATTTGTTTTGGCCTTAACTTCCTCCTCCGACCTTGGATTGGCCCAAATGATATATGGCTGGAAAGAAGACATTCTGAACTTCAAGTTTGAGTGCTTAAAGTCTTAATTTGATTAAGGGAAGCCCAATTCGTAAGCCCTTGAAGTTGCTGGTCATGCTGACCTCAGGATGAGCTATTATTTCTGGTTGGAAGCTTGGTCATGGTGACATGAAGATGAGCTAGGGCTGCTGGTGGGATTTATTAGTGAAGTGCATCAACCATTTTAGATTTTATAATGGAAGTGTTGTATGCATTAGTGAAGTGCATCAACCATTTCAGATTTTATAAAACAAGTGTTGTATGCATTAGCCATACTTAATTCAGATTTTCAGCTTCCTTAGGCCTATATATAGTGAGGTTTCCCAAGCTTGTAAACACACCCCAAGGGGGGGAGCTCTCAAACACTTCTCTAGAGCTCCCTTCCCTTCTCTCCCTCAAATTCTCTTAGTTTTCCTTTCTAGTTCTCAATTGATTGTAACAAAAATCCTTTTACTAAATTTTCCTTTAAGTCTTTCCAAGTTCTACTTTAATTTTCATTGTTATGTAAATTCTTTTCTTTAGTTTTTTCAAGTTTGATTAGTTTCCAAGTTTCAATTATGGTTCATGTTCTTATTCATTATGCTTATAAGTTAATATGCTAGTTTGAATGATTGATCACCATTTAGGCTTGCATGTTAGCTATCTTGGTTTGAATTAAGAGTATACACCATGCTTTAATTCGAATTGAACTATGAATAGGAAGAGTATGTATGGACATTCGACAACAGGGATTAGATACATGCTTGGTTGTTTAAATTGTTCTTCTATGCTTAATGGGTTCCTAATGCTTAATTTTAGGTTAGACAACAAATGATCAAATTAGGGAATTAGGAACACAAGGTTATGACCACACACCATGGCTTAATCATACTTTAGCTAGAATCAATCCATTAATCTAATTGAACTTGGGAACTTATCTACTTGAGTTAGTTATTTTCTTTCTTCCTTGTTTTATTTATTTCCTTTCTTTTTCATTTCTGTTTTGTGTAGGAGAAATGAATTGGATCATTCAATCACCAATCCTCGTGGGATCGACCTCGCACTTACATACGCTATACTACCGAACGGCTCGTGCACTTGCGAGTATCACAAGTTGAGGATGCAACTGAATCCATTTTGGTGCAGCTGTATCTACACAACAAGTTTTTGGCGCCGTTGCCGGGGATCGGTAACATTGTTTGATTCTATTTGGCTTTCCTACTTTATTTTTTTTTTTAACTAGACAATTTCAAGTTTTAAAGTTAATGACGTTAATGGACAAGTTGTGTTTGTAGTCCAACAGAAAAGGACAATTGCCCAACAAGCAAGAGAACTGGGTTTAAGTCCTAGCTTACACAACCCATTGGTGCTTGTTGTTTTGAAGCATGGAATTGGATGTGTGTTGATTTTCCTTTTCATTTTAGTTTTTATTTCCTAATCCTTTTAATTCCATTTCAAGTTTGTGTGTTTGTTTTAGCAATTTATGATAGCTTAATAAAAATGGAGAGAGATGGCAACCTCAATCATAAGAATGGGAAGTGTGGAGCAATGGGAGAAGTCGCGACCTCCAAGTGCATCACGCTCGACCTAATCGCTTCAAGGGGGAGCATTTCAATCCTTTCTCTTCTTTGAATTCTGTTTATTTTCGTAGTTGTTTTTGCCTTTTGGTCCGTGTTGAGTTCTTTGTTTTTCTATGCTGAATCCAACCATATAAAGAACGTAAAATTTGGACTTACGGTTGGAAAGTTATAGCCTAAAAACTGAACATAGGTCGACGCTGAAAAACATAGAAACGAATCTGTCCAAATGGTGATAAACGGGTGATAGAAAGTGCTGTTTGTTTTTTTTTTTTTTTCTTTGGTTTCTTGGTTTGTTTCTTTTAGTACAACAATTTATGTTGTTTGTTTGAATTTGTTTACAGTACTTAGTTCATTTTTGTTTATGGTTTGTTGTTTCATTTTATCTTAATTTGTATTTTTTCTATCTTAAAAATTTTTTAAAAAAACATTTTTCATATGAGCTGACTTATGGTAACCCCAGTGAGCACTTCCGTTAATACAGTGTCTAGGAGTTCTTTAGGCGACACCTTCGGTGTCTAAGAAGTTTGGGTTTTAAGCGGGACCATTGTGACCCCTCCAACCTTCCCGGATCCCCTGGCTGTGTTTTCTGAGGCCCTTAACTGGTCATCCATGAGTTGCTTGTATATTCGTGTGTTTTTAAATTAAGTTTTTTTTATTTTTATTTTTATTTTCTTTGTTTTCTTTTCTGTTAAGTCTTTGTTTTTGTTTTGTTTTTGTTTTTGTTTTGTTAAGTTAGTTTATGTATTTATTTACGTGGTATGGTTAGTTAGTTTTTTTTTCTCTGAGTGTTAAAAACAAACTTTATTTCAATTCAAACATTGCATAAAAAAAAAATAATAATAAAAACAAAACAACAAAAAAAAAAAAAAAACAATAAAAATAAAAAAACAACATCATCATCATCTTCTTCATCATCTTCTTCATCTTCTTCATCTCCATCATCATCATGGCTTGCCTCTATTTTCTCGCACTTGTAGAATCTGCAGCAGCTCCACATGGTCCTCATTTTTTCTCTGCAGTGCTTCCACGTGCTGATTGGCACAGTAGAGCCGCTTCTGCAAGTCCGCCACCATAGCCTTCAAGGAAGCTATTTCCTCGCTCATCGCGGCACACTCCCTTGTCCTCGCCAGTAATCGCATGCCCAAATTGGTAGCGGAGACCGCGTGGAGCACAGTCAAACTGTGGGACTCCTCTACCGCTGCCTTATCAGACCTCTGTGCCACATGCAGATGATCTGTCGGAGTGAGCTTGCTGCTAATCATGCCTCCTAGCCGCACTGCTCTGTTCGACAGTGCCTCAGAAAAGTTCGGTATTGCCTCAGCAAAGTTTGAGGCCGTGCCGTGATGATATGTGGAGTTTGGGAAGATAGGAGTTGGAGGAGCCCTTGTCTGGGCATTCGGTGGTGCAAGTGAGAGTTCAAGGTTGAGATCATCAAGGTGAGTGCATGAGGATGCCATTTTTTTTTGTTTCTGGATTTTTTGATGTTTTTCCTTGAGTTTGCAGGAATAAATGCTGGGTATCATCCGCTTGCAGAGGTGTGGTTTAAATAGACATATGCTGATGAGAGAGAGCCAACACCATTTCGGATTTCCCGGGCATGCTCGACCTAATCGCTTCAAGGGGGAGCACATTAACTTTCACTTTACTTTTCTTTTCTCCGTGTTTTCTGGTGTTTTATGTTTTTGCCCGTTACTTTCATTTTCTAGAGCTTTGTGTTTTTGCTTTTCCCTTTCGGCTATCATCTTTATCTTATTTTAGTTAGGGAAATGTGTTTTCTTTTCCGTTTGTCGTTTTTTTTTCTTTTTCTTTTTCTTTTTCTTTTTCTTTCTGTAACCTTACTCTTTTATTTCCGAAACAAAATAACGAAAATACAAAAACAACAAAATAAAATAAAAACAACAATAATGCAGTAGGAAATCATTTCTTCTCGATGCTTGGTGTCTCGACCATTGGAGCTTTGAGTTTGGCCCTCTGGCTGTCCTCTTCCGGGGCTTCACGCATAGCTTCTTGGGGCTCATCACTTGAGCTCCCAAAGATCGCAATCTTAGCTTGAGCGTAACTACTCTCGCGATCTGCTTGTTTGCGTTTACCCGGTCGGTCTAGGTCTTCCAGCTGTTTTCGCATGTCGCGAGAGTACAACTCTACCATTTTTGATAGGTTTTTATTCTCGTCCCGCAATACTTCTAGCTGGTGTCGATTCACCTCCACTATCCTTGACCTCTCCCTTTTCAAGCTTTTTATAGCAGTCTGACACTCCTCAACCATACTTCGCTCCGCCGCCAACTGACCTTTCAGCACCTCTACCTCATGGGACTTCGCAAGTAGGCGATGACCCAAACTTGCGACTGTTGCTGTACTCTGCACGCTCAGTGCCAGGGCATCGCTCACGACCCGGTTGTCATCCCTTGTCCCCAGAACACGTATATCTTTAGGGGTCACTAAATTTCTAGCCACTCCAATGGCAACATCGTTGTCCAGGAGTATTGAGTCAGTTACTGACACAGGCCCCCGGGAGGAGCCAAAGTAGGGCATCCATACTGGTGCCGCTGCTTGGCCCAATGTCTGAGTCGGTGGAGCTAGGTTGAGATCCAACGAAAATGGGTAGTTAGAGGCCATTTGATTTCTCACTCTCTTTTCTTCTTTCTTTCTTTTCTCTTTTGTGTGTTTCTGAGTTTGTGTTTTTTTTACCCTTTCTTTTTACCTTTTATAGACTTAGTCTGCTAAACCCTAGCCGTTGCGGTTCTGAGTTCTGTGCGGCCCTTACGGCTTATCTCTATATGTCGCCGCACCCGTTTCCCAACCCCCCTTAATTGCATTTTCACCTTTCACCACCTTCTAGTGAAAAAGTCGTCCCGCTTCACCCAAGAAGCCAATAATTCTGGCTTGGGGGATGTGACAGCTGCTTCTGCGCGGCGACACGTCCCTCACCCCTTTCACCCGTGACTTCCCAGGAACCAAGGCATCAGGGACCACACACTTTCTTTTCAGAAATCCCGCCTTTGCGCTCCCAATTCAAGTTTCATTTTATTTTTTAAAAAAATAATAATAATAATAACAAACGTGTGGGCTTCAGATTTCATTGTGGGTTAGGTTTTCACCGTTGTTAGGTTTCAAGGTGGGTTAACTTTCTTTTGGGTTGGGCTTTCAATTGTTTGGGTTTTGGTTTGCGTAAGACTGTCTGTTTAGGGCTTTCTGTTTCGAGTGTTTTACTGTTTCATTTTATTTTTTTTTTGGTTATTTGTTTGTTTGTTTTGTAATTTTTATTTTTGTAATTATTTTATTTTATTTTTTTATTTTTTTTATTTTTTTTTTGTGGTTTATATTTACTTTAGTACCTTTCATTTCTTGTTATGACATTGCTTGTTCCTAATTTTTAAACATTGAGGACAATGTTCATTTCTAGGTTTGGGGGTATTGGAGTTTAGCATGTAAAATTGGTTTTTCCTTAATTTAATTTAAATTTTTTTTTATTTGCTTGTTTTTATTTTTTTTATTTTGTTAAGTCTTGCTTTTATTTTGATTTTGATTTTGATTTTGATTTTGATTTTGATTTTGAGTCACTTTCCGAACACATTTGATGAGATTGTGATAAATGTTGCATGACTTAAATAAAAAATTGAATTTTATTTATTATTTATTTTTTTCCTTGTAAATTTTTATTGTAAAAAATAATAATTAATTAATTAATTAATTTGGCATCGTTCTAGCATGACATGTTCGAAACCTTCTTTGCACTTGCCATTTGTTTCATAATTTTCCAATTGAAGGATTTGCATGATCTAAAGAATTGTATGAATCATAAATTAGACTTATTTAACCAACTATATAAAGTGAGCTTTTGAGCCTTGTGCTTCATTTCATGAGTGTTATACACATACTCTTATTTTCTTGTCATCAAAGTTGTTGTTTGATCTCATTATTCATTGATTTGGTTGAACACTTAAAAGTCATTCATTCTTATGCAATTTGATTTTATGACATTTAAAGAAATGATATTAAGGCCTTCTTTGGATCGTTTGTGCCTTTCAAGCTAACCTTATGCATGCTTAAGCATGATTTTCCATTGTTAACCATTTTGAGCCTACATGTAAACCTTTTCTTTCATTTTACCAATTATATTTCCTCGCCTTAGCCCGAAAAACAAATATTTACCTTTCTAAGGAACTCATGAGCTCTAATTCGGATGTGTTTTTCATGCTAAGTTTGGGAAGGGATATTACATAGAAGAAAAAAAGAAAAAAAAAAGAAAATCACACAATTGGTGAAAGAAAAGAAAAGAAAAAAGTTATGATTAAATGGTGGTTGAATGAAATTTCATTTTTGGGTTTCATTTTTGAGCCTTCTAAATAAATTGGTGTTTGTTCAATTCAAGGAAAGGAGTATGAATAATTGTAAATGAAGGTATAAGGAGTTTTGATCGTGTAAAAGAAAAAATCTAATCGTGATGATTCGAAGTCTTGTAAACAATTGTTTTATGCTCTTATATTTTGAGTTTCTTGGACTTTGTTTTATCCATACCCTTCATTTCTTACTCACCTTACACCCTTGGCCCCATTACAACCTATGCTAAAGACCTAAATTGATCTTAAATGTCATGTGGTTGAATTGCATGCATTTTATTACTTTTAAGTGTTTGGCATCCTTCTTGAGATCATATTAATGCAAGTTCTTCATCTTCCTATTTTGAGTTAACTCCTTTATGGTTTAACTCTAATCCCATGTCTATAACTGAGTGTTGCATTGTAGCCCTCTTCTGAGTGATTCATTTGTGAGAGGACAACTTTGGTGAGATTTGAAGTTGCATTTGTGCTTGGTATGATTTTTGAAATTGTGTGGAAACTAAGATTGGGGAATTTGTTGCATTTGGCTATCACACTACTACACTTTGAGCATATTATGTTTTGAACTTTGCCGCTTTGTGAATAATGTCTAAAATTGAGCTTTTATTGTCAAAACGTTTAAGTCATGTGCATGAGTCATTTCTCTTCACAAAATGTTCGGAAAGATTGTTTTGAGTTTTTATTTTGATTTTGATTTTTTTTGTTTTTTGTGTTTTGTGTTTTGTTTTTATTTTTATGTTTGTTTTTGGTTTTGGTTTTGCTTAAGAACTAACAAATCTAATAAGTTTTCTAACCATTTTGTTTTGTAGAGTTAGAAAAACGTTTGTGGGTATCGTAACTGTTAAACCCTCAGGAGACACAACTCCTCCTACTAGGGATGCCTAGAGGTTTAAAGGCTTGTTGCATTCGCTCAATGCAATCGAGTTACCTACGAAAGTGGTCTAGTTAACTTCTTGTTTTGTTTTTAACTTTGTTTTGTGTTGTTTTGCTCGAGGACTAGCAAAATCTAGGTTTGGGGGTATTTGATCGGTTCATAATTGTATATCATTTTGTACCCTTCTAGCTTATGATTTGGTTATGTTTTTGAGTTAAACTTGTGCTTTTAATCCTTTTTGTGTTTATCTTTCAGTTCATTGAGCTTTAGGTAATAATGATGGCTTTGGATAGTAAATGATGCAATCCATGCATGTTAGGGCCTAATTTGGATGAATGGATGAAGAGCTTAAAGACAAACTCAATTTTGGCTACAGTCCCCTGCCAGCCCAGTTTCGTAGGTCATATTGCAAGCTTTGTTTCAGCAACCTACATAGCTCGGATGAGGCCACATTCTTCATGAAAGTTGTTCCAATGGGTGTATACTATAACATATCCGAAATTCAGCCCCATTGGATAATTTTGGAGTCTGTTACCTAGCAAACACAGAGCCATGCTCAGGATGGATTTTATCAGCGCGCAAAATGAGTTAGCAATTTGTTTTGGCCTTAACTTCCTCCTCCGACCTTGGATTGGCCCAAATGATATATGGCTGGAAAGAAGACATTCTGAACTTCAAGTTTGAGTGCTTAAAGTCTTAATTTGCTTAAGGGAAGCCCAATTCGTAAGCCCTTGAAGTTGCTGGTCATGCTGACCTCAGGATGAGCTATTATTTCTGGTTGGAAGCTTGGTCATGGTGACATGAAGATGAGCTAGGGCTGCTGGTGGGATTTATTAGTGAAGTGCATCAACCATTTTAGATTTTATAATGGAAGTGTTGTATGCATTAGTGAAGTGCATCAACCATTTCAGATTTTATAAAACAAGTGTTGTATGCATTAGCCATACTTAATTCAGATTTTCAGCTTCCTTAGGCCTATATATAGTGAGGTTTCCCAAGCTTGTAAACACACCCCAAGGGGGGGAGCTCTCAAACACTTCTCTAGAGCTCCCTTCCCTTCTCTCCCTCAAATTCTCTTAGTTTTCCTTTCTAGTTCTCAATTGATTGTAACAAAAATCCTTTTACTAAATTTTCCTTTAAGTCTTTCCAAGTTCTACTTTAATTTTCATTGTTATGTAAATTCTTTTCTTTAGTTTTTTCAAGTTTGATTAGTTTCCAAGTTTCAATTATGGTTCATGTTCTTATTCATTATGCTTATAAGTTAATATGCTAGTTTGAATGATTGATCACCATTTAGGCTTGCATGTTAGCTATCTTGGTTTGAATTAAGAGTATACACCATGCTTTAATTCGAATTGAACTATGAATAGGAAGAGTATGTATGGACATTCGACAACAGGGATTAGATACATGCTTGGTTGTTTAAATTGTTCTTCTATGCTTAATGGGTTCCTAATGCTTAATTTTAGGTTAGACAACAAATGATCAAATTAGGGAATTAGGAACACAAGGTTATGACCACACACCATGGCTTAATCATACTTTAGCTAGAATCAATCCATTAATCTAATTGAACTTGGGAACTTATCTACTTGAGTTAGTTATTTTCTTTCTTCCTTGTTTTATTTATTTCCTTTCTTTTTCATTTCTGTTTTGTGTAGGAGAAATGAATTGGATCATTCAATCACCAATCCTCGTGGGATCGACCTCGCACTTACATACGCTATACTACCGAACGGCTCGTGCACTTGCGAGTATCACAAGTTGAGGATGCAACTGAATCCATTTTGGTGCAGCTGTATCTACACAACACTACGTTAACGCTGTCAAATGATTTATGAGCCAAACCAAATCTATAATAGAAAAGCATTTGAAGCCCATATGAATTGCAATCGACAATGGCTAGTACTGGAAGCCTTAAGTCATAATAAAGCTTTTTCAAGAATACCTTGGTAGATCTATCACCATATCCTTTGTTGGACACCATAATGCATTTAGCATCACTACAACAAACACTAGATACGACAACTCAAAAAAGCACAACGCCCAATTTAAACGTTGTTGAAAATAGTAATCGACAACGTTCTTTAAGCGTGCGTTGTCATATCCTATTACTAGATATCATTTCACAACGTGCAAATATGATATTGTTAAAAATGGATAGCACAACGTTTATGTGCACATTGCGAAATACTATTTTACATATACAATGTTCTCGTGTGTGTTGCAGTTTTTGTTAAACATATATAACGTTCATGTGTTCATTGCGAAATACAGTTTCACATACAACTTTATTGCGCGCATTGTAGTTCCTGTTAAACATATACGACATTCATGCGCAAGTTGCAAAATACTGTTTTGCAACATTCAATGAACGTTGTTGAATGAAATCCTTTTAATATTAAAATATTTCAACCCCAAATGCCAAATATTTGGTGCTAAACAAAATATCAAACTGAAAAATGGGCGCTAGCCTAAAAACCAAAAATCCTAAAATCCTATGCCAAAATGCACTCTCCCTCTTTTTCTATTGCTCTCTTCCATCTTCATATCTCCATAGCCTTTCAAGCCTAACCCCAACAACCCAAATTCCTCAACCCCAATTCCAGACCCAACCCCTAAAACTCCCATACCCTCTCTCTCTCTCTCTCTCTCTCTCTCTCTCTCTCTCTCTCTCTCTGTGGCAAGTAATATGGAAATTGAGATGAAGGAGCTGAGATTAGCAATGGACGGAAGCTTTTGGAACCTTGACATGTCTACTCTGAGGACTCTTGATGGGATAAGCCGACCTGTTCCCACTGACCCACTTCATCTCAGTCTAATCTGTTCCCTCAAATCACATGGAACAGGTTCTCTTCTCTTCTCCCTCACCTCCTTTATTGCTATTTATTTTATAGCAATTTTAGTTACTCTGTTTCTTCTATCTAGCAAGCAAATTGTGAAGTTTTCATGCCATTTCTATCTGGTCGTGGGCCCTTGGAAATGCCAATTTACAGTTTGCCTTCCAAGATCCTTGCAATGTTGTTTGCGTTCTTCTAAAGGTAAACTGCTCCTCTCTGTGTTTAACAAAATCTGATGGGTATGTGTCTGGACTAGAAAATTATATGGCCCATAATTTATGAGAATTTATTAATTGTAAAATTATTTGAATGACTCATTTGAATGGTTCACATAAATGAAGTGTTTTCTCAAATCAACTTGTTTCCTCTAACTGAGGTTAGTTACTAAGTGCTGAGATGACTTTACTTAGGCCTCATAAGAAGTTACAAGAAACTGATATTATATCCTTTTTTTGCCATTAATTTTTTTTGTTATATGTTTGTTTCCTAAATAAATAAATAAAAATTATAGTATACAATCTGCCTGTGTGGTTCATAATTTGAAAACTTTAGGTATCTATTACTTTGAATTTCACAGTTGATAAGAGACTACGTTCAAACTACATTCACAATAATACAAAATTGCATCCTTGTTTATATGTGTAAAGTCTGATGCAACAATAAGGGGTATTGTGCTTGTATATTGAAAATTGAAGGATATATTTTTTAATCACAAGTTTATCAAGAATGGCATTTGAGGTGGTTCAAAGTAATTACTCTTTCTAAGTTATTTGATACCTCTGTAGCAATCCAAGCCAGTTTAGGATCAGCATGTTTGATGGAGAAGTGTTCAACTTTTAAGTTTTTTTTTTTTTGGTTGTGGATGCTTACAAAAGTTAGTATGTTTGGTGGTTTTGTTTGATTGCATTAAAATGAATGCCCTTTTACATATCCATACTGAACATTAGATAGAATGTATGTTTTTTTTTTTGCAAGACATGAAACCATTACCCTGTTATTACTCACTTGGACTGTCATGTTACTAGCTAGCAACCTCCTCCTGGCAAGAAAAGGTTAGGGCTGATGTTGTTAATATTATGTTAACTCGCAATTGTACGGGGCAATTAGTAGTATAGCAAGACAAGTACGAGGTCGTACCCACGAAGACTGAGAAGTTAAAACTAGTTATGTACTTAGATTCCCAAATTCAAGAAAGTAGGAGGTTATGTCTAAAACATAATTTAAAACAAGAGTGGTTGTGATTGTTGAACAAAAGAAGCAAAATGAAATTTCAAACAAAAACAAGTAAACAAATGTAACAAAGAGTGGTTTTAAGAGTTGGAAAACAGATTTTGAGACTAGGGCATTCGAATCACTATAACAATTCAATTCTGGGTTATAAAGATTCAAGTAACAAGTCTAATTCAGATTCAAAGATTGATTCTAGCTAAAGTATGATTAGGCCATGGTGTTTGGTCCTAACCTTGTGTTCCTAATTCCCTAATTTGATCATTTGTTGTCTAACCTAAAATTAAGCATTAGGAACCCATTAAGCATAGAAGAACATTTTAAACAACCAAGTATGTATCTAATCCCTGTTGTCGAATGTCCATACATACTCTTCCTATTCATAGTTCAATTCGAATTAAAGCATGGTGTATACTCTTAATTCAAACCAAGATAGTTAACAAACAAGTTCTAATGGTGATCAATCATTCAAACAAGCATGTTAACTTATAAGCATAATGAATAAGAACATGAATCATGAATCAAACTTGAAACTCCAAACTTATAAACCCAGAATATTCATGTTAGGTTACATCGAAGCCCTAGTTATGGATTTAGCTACTCATAATGGAAAAGAGACTTGAACAGAAATGAGAAAACATAATGAATGCAATAAGAGTAGAAAAACCCTTTTTCTGAAGTTCTTGTGGTGTCCAAGGCTTCTCCAAGTGCTTCTCCACTTCTAATGCTTCTCCAAGAGCTTCCCCACTTCTCGAAAGATGATGAAGGATATGGAGGTGATTTGGGATGAGTTTGAGTGAGTGGTGATGGCTAAGGAAGATGAAATTCGTAGGGAAATGGAAGAGAGGTTTGCTGGAGTTGTTTTGGTGATTGTTGGAGTGTTTGGGATTTTGAGAGTGTTTGAGGATGGTTGGAGTGAATTGTGGGGTTGTGAATCCTAGGATTTGTTGTGTCTTGAATGTGGAATGGATGTGGTATTTATAGGGAGAGGGGAGTGATAAATCTGAATTCAATATGGCTAATGCATACAACACTTGCATTATAAAAGATGAATTGGTTGATGCACTTCACCAATAGATCCCACCTGCAGCCCTAGCTCATCTTCATGTCACCATGACCAAGCTTCCAACCAGAAATGATAGCTCATACCTAGCTCACCATGACCAAGCATCCAACCAGCACATGCTGAGGTCAGCATGACCAGCAACTTCAAGGGCTTACAACTTGGGCTTCTCTTAATCAAATTAGGACTTTAAGCACTCGAAATTGAAGTTCAGAATGTCTTCTTTCCAGCCATATGTTATTTGGGCCAATCCAAGGTCGGAGGAAGAAATTAAGGCCGAAACAAATTGCTAACTCATTTTCCGCGCTGATAAGATCCATCCTGAGCATGGTTCTGTGTTTGCTAGGTAACGGACTCCAGATTTATCCAATGGAGCTGAATTTTGGATATGTTATAGTACACACCCATTGGAACAACTTTCATGAAGAATGCTGCCTCATCCGAGCTGTGTAGGTTGCTGAAACAAAGCTTACAATATGACCTACGGAACTGGACTGGCAGGGGGCTGTAGCCAAAATGAGTTTGTCTTTTAAGCTCTTCATCCCTTTATCCAAATCAGGCTTTAACATACATGGATTACATCATTTCATATCCAAAGCCATCATTGTTACCTAAAGCTGAAAGATAAACACAAAAAGGATTAAAAGCACAAGTTTAACTCAAAAACATAACCAAATCATAAGCTAGAAGGGTACAAAATGATATACAATTATGAACCGATCAAATACCCCCAAACCTAGATTTTGCTAGTCCTCGAGCAAAACCACACAAAACAAAGTTAAAAACAAAACTAACTAGACCACTTTCGTAGGTAACTCGATTGCATTGAGCGTATGCAACAAGCCTTTAAACCTCTAGGCATCCCTAGTAGGAGGAGTTGTGTCTCCTGAGGGTTTAACAGATACGATACCCACAAACGTTTTTCTAACTCTACAAAACAAAATGGTTAGAAAAACAACTAATGAAAATGAAAGAAAACTTTAGTCATACCTCCAACACCATAGAGTTGCCAAGATAGGTCATCAATCAGTGTGTACAAGTGGAAGCTATAGCTCAAAGGCACACAGTTTCAAAGCAAGCATACTCAAACCTTGAATAGAGAACATGCTTCGACTCTAATTCTCACAGATAACACTCAATCACTCAGAACCTATGTTTTAATTCTCTCAAGAAAGCATAAGTGAGTGTATGAAATAGAAGCACAAATTTGGTTAGATCTCATGAAAGGAATTAAATACTAAGAATAGAGATACACACATACTTACCAGCACCCATGAATACATCCTCAAAGATCAGCTAGGTCTTTCACAATGTTGTAATGAAAGGCTAAGGTTTAGGGGAAATGGAAGAATTGGAAGGAAAAACAAATAACTTAAGAACATACCAAGGTTGCATGCTTCATTAATCTGCAAGGCATCATTGATTTAGATTGGCATGGCAGCAAACTTCATGGTATCACCTGGCATAGACTTTATTTTTCACACTTAGATCATATTGAAACACTTTCATCTTTGCTGATTTGATTTGCAACTTCTTTAACTTTATTGCACAGACTCACACCAAATTTCATTTAGGTACACGGCAGCAACTTCCTTGCATCAAACTTTATCTTGGCACACCTTGGTATATTTCTAAGTTATAGGGTATGGCTACAAGAGGTTAAGTATCTCAGATTGAGATACAAAGGTAGGGAAAATGATGAGGGTGATAAAAGAAAAGGCTTTGAGTGTTTGGCTTCAAGAGGGCTAATGGAACACACATATGGGTAGGGTGAAAAGAAAGCATATAGAATGGTTATACACACATAGCCTAGCATCACTTCAATGAGTTCATTCATGAATGAGAGCAAGCATATGATATCTGCAAAAGAAAATCATCCTTAGTATTCGATCAAAATGAAATGATGAGATCAATTAGAGTGAATTGAAGAAAATAAGTATGGATGAGAAATAGAACACTTTAAACCCTCTCAAGAAAGCAATTAGGCTCGATATAGCTCACTAGGGTAGTCTCCACTATTTTCCTTCAAGAATTTGAGCATGGTACTTTAGCCACCAGAATTCTAAGAGCCAAAGCTTTGTGAAGTGCAAAATTCTGATATGAAAACCTCAATGGCAGCTCCATAGCATCGATTGTATGACATTTCGCCAAAAAAATTAGTGACAAATGAACAAAAATTGAAACACAAATGAATGAAATTTGAAAACCTTCCCCCAGACCTGAATTAAACATTGTCCTCAATGTTAAAGCAAAGTAAAGATGATTGAGAACAAGTAAATGATAAAGGGAAAAGTTAAGAAAAAGGTTTAGAGAAAAAAAATAAATAAATAAATGAATATATAAGCAACTCATGGATGACCAGTTAAGGGCCTCAGAAAACACAGCCAGGGGATCCGGGAAGGTTGGAGGGGTCACAATGGTCCCGCTTAAAACCCAAACTTCTTAGACACCGAAGGTGTCGCCTAAAGAACTCCTAGACACTGTATTGACGGAGGTGCTCACTGGGGTTACCAAAAGTTAGCTTATAAGAAATTTTTTTTATTTTTTATTTTTTATTTTTTATTTTTTTATTTTTATATTTATTTATTTATAAAAAGGAACAGAAACTTAAAATGACTAAAATAAAAACAAAACAAGTAAAGAGAAAGGATTGAAATGCTTCCCCTTGATGCGATTAGGTCGATTTCTACCAAGCACCTTCTTCTTGAACACATGGGTTGCCTCCCAAGAAGCGCCTTAGTTACTGTCTTGGCAAGACATTGTGCAATCAGCTAAGTTGATGGTACGAAGGGAAGTTGATCTACCACATAGCCAGTTTGGATGCCAGCTGAAACTCCCTCATAGAATGGCTTTAAACGTTGTCCATTTACTTTGAAAGTTGAGCCATCTTTAGGGTTTTGAATCTCCACAGCTCCATAGGGAGAAACATTGACCACGGTGAATGGGCCTTGCCATCTAGACTTCAATTTTCCTGGAAAGAGACGCAAACGTGAGTTAAACAAAAGAACTGACATACCTTTGGAGAACTCTTTCCGTTGAATGTTTCTGTCATGGTAACTCTTGGTTCGTTCTTTGTAAAGCTTTGCATTCTCATAAGACTCATGTCTAATTTCTTCCAATTCATTGAGCTGAAACTTTCTTGCATGGCCTGCCTTGTCTAGATCAAAATTCAACTTCTTGATGTCCCAAAAAGCATTGTGTTCAAGCTCCATTGGCAGGTGACAAGCTTTCCCAAACACAAGACGATAAGGGCTCATTCCAATGGGAGTCTTATATGCAGTCCTATAAGCCCATAATGCATCATTGAGCTTGGCTGCCCAATCTTTCCTTGTATTGTTCACCACTTTCTCCAGGATGTGCTTAACTTCTCTATTGCTTATTTCCACTTGACCAGAAGTTTGCGGATGATATGGTGTAGAGACTCGATGGGTGATGTTGTACTTTTTCATGAGTGCTTCGAATGGCTTGTTACAGAAGTGGCTGCCTCCATCACTAATGACAGCCCTTGGAGTACCAAACCTTGTGAAAATATTATCCTTCAAGAACTTCAGCACCACCTTATAATCATTGGTTTTGGTGGCTATGGCTTCCACCCATTTAGACACATAATCAACAGCAACAAGTATGTAAGTATAACCAAAGGAAGATGGGAATGGTCCCATGAAATCAATACCCCACACATCGAAGAGCTCCACAACAAGTATGTTATTCAATGGCATTTCATTCCTGCGACTTATGTTCCCCATCCTTTGGCACCTATCACACTTAACACAAAAATTAAACGCATCTTTGAATAGAGTGGGCCAAAAGAAACCAGATTGCAGAATTTTAAGTGCTGTTTTCTTAGCTCCAAAGTGACCTCCACAAGCCAATTCGTGGCTATGCCTAAGTATGCTTTCTTGCTCTTCTTCTGGAACACATCTTCTAATGAGTTGATCCGGGCAATGCTTGAATAAGAAAGGTTCATCCCAGACATAATGTTTCACCATGGAAAAGAACTTCTTCTTGTCCTGAGAAGTTAGATCATTTCTAAGAACACCACAAGCAAGATAATTAACAAAATCAGCATACCATGGCTCTTTGACTTGGGCAGCATATAGTTGTTCATCAGGGAAAGTCTCATTCAAGGGTAGCATAGCTGCTCCTTTTTCTTCAACCACAATTCTGCTCAAATGATCAGCTACCACATTCTCACATCCCTTCTTATCTCGAATCTCCAAATCGAATTCTTGCAGCAAGAGAATCCATCTAATCAAGCGTGGTTTGGCATCCTTCTTAGTGAGCAAGTATCTAAGAGCTGCATGGTCAGAATAAACAATTACTTTAGAACCAACAAGGTAAGAATGAAATTTTTCTAAAGCAAAAACCACAGCAAGCAACTCCTTCTCTGTTGTGGAGTAGTTGATTTGAGCATCATTCAAGGTCCGGCTAGCATAATGAATCACATGGGGCAGCTTGTTCTTCTTTTGACCTAAAACTGCACCAATAGCAAAGTCAGAGGCATCACACATTATTTCAAATGGTAAAGACCAATCCGGAGCTATGATAATAGGGGCTGAAGTTAGCTCCCTCTTCAAGGTAGAAAAAGCTTCCATGCAAGCTTCATTAAACTCAAAAACAGCATCCTTAGCAAGGAGATTACACAATGGCCTTGTAATGCTTGAGAAATTTTTGATGAACCTTCTATAGAATCCAGCATGACCTAGAAAGCTTCTAATTCCTTTAACAGAGGTAGGGGGTGGAAGATTTGAGATGAGATCGATCTTGGCTTTATCCACTTCGATTCCCTTGCTTGAAATCACATGGCCTAGTACAATGCCTTGTCTCACCATGAAGTGACACTTCTCCCAATTCAAAATCAGATTTGTTTCTTGGCATCTTTTAAGCACTAGAGACAAGTGGTGAAGACAATTATCAAAAGAGGAACCAAAAACTGAAAAATCATCCATAAATACCTCAATGAATCGTTCCACCATATCTGAAAAGATTGACATCATGCATCTTTGGAAAGTTGCTGGGGCATTGCACAAACCGAATGGCATCCTTCTATAAGCAAACGTACCAAATGGGCATGTGAATGTGGTTTTCTCTTGGTCTTCCGGAGCAATGAGAATTTGATTATAACCTGAAAAACCATCAAGAAAACAATAGTAAGCATGGCCAGATAAACGTTCAAGCATTTGATCAATAAAAGGCAAGGGGAAATGATCTTTTCTAGTGGATGTGTTCAACTTCCTGTAATCAATGCAAACTCTCCAACCAGTGACAGTTCGTGTAGGAACTAGCTCATTCTTCTCATTCTTCACAACGGTGATTCCGGACTTCTTTGGAACAACTTGCACAGGGCTCACCCACTTAGAATCTGAAATTGGGTAGATGATTCCTACATCGAGTAGCTTTAAAACTTCAGCTCTAACCACCTCTTTCATGTTGGGATTTAGCCTCCTTTGGGCATCACGGGATGGTTTGCTGTCTTCTTCCATTAAAATCCGGTGCATGCACATGCTTGGACTAATTCCTTTGATGTCTGCTATGGTCCACCCAATGGCTGTTTTATGCTCTTTTAGAACTTTAATTAAGCTCTCTTCTTCATGTGAGGAGAGACCTGCAGCAATTATAACAGGGAGAGTTTCGTTAGCACCCAAATATGTATATTTAAGATTATTGGGAAGAGGTTTAAGTTCTAGCTTTGGTGGGATGACAATGGATGGCTCCAATTTCATGGATGATGGTCCAAGAGGCTCGATTGGTGGCCTAAAGGATGGTGGGTATGGCGGAAACACTTCTAAGGCAGCCACCACTTCTTGGAACTCCGGTTCACAAAGATCTTCCTCTTCTTGTGTTAAGACAGCTTCTAGAGCATCATTAGACTTTCTCTGCAAAATTTTGGAAGAAACCTCATGATCCACAACATCAATTGAAAAGCAAGAATCAAGAGAGATAGAAGGTTGAGATAGAGCATTAAGCATTTTAAATTCAACAGTTTCACCCAAAACAGTCATGGAGAGGGTGCTATCTTTCACTTTGATGATTGTGTCTGCAGTGGCCATGAATGGCATGCCTAGGAGAATGGGATCAACACGATCTCCATTTGGATTGTCTTCCATGTCCATCACTACAAAATCAGCAGGGAGAATTAGTGTATTAACTTGAACTAGAATATCTTCTACAATACCTTTTGGATATTTTATAGAATGATCAGCTAGTTCAAGTCGCATTGAAGTCTTCTTCATCCCTTCTAAGCCAAGCTCTTGATAAACTGAATATGGCAAAACATTGATGCTTGCTCCCAAGTCCAACATGGCTCTTCCAACCTTCTTGCCTCCAATGTTAATGGGAATGTCAAAGCTGCCAGGATCATCTAGTTTTGGTGGAAGCTTCCTTTGCAACACAGCACTTACATTCTGGTCGAGCTTTACTCCTTCATTTGGAGCGAAATTGAGCTTGTGAGTTTTCAAGTCCTTGATGAATTTTCCATATGCAGGAATCTGTTCAATAAGATCAAGCAAAGGCAAATTGATATTAACTTTACTCAAAATATCATAAATCTCTTTAAAAGCCTTATCTTGCTTTGCTTTCTTAAGACGGCCTGGAAATGGAATCTGTGGAACATATGGAGCGGGTGGCACGTATCTATCTTCTTGAAGATGTGGTGGCACAAATTTGTCATCCCTTTTATGCAATTGGAATTGATCGGATTTCTGAGAATCTGATTTGGCCTTAGGAGCAGATTGAGAAGTTTTGAGTTGTTCTTCTTCCGTGGCCATGGTCTCCTCGTCTTTATCTTCTACAATCACAACATCATTTGAAAGATTAGAATTATCATTATTATCAATGATCTTACCTGATCTGAGCACATGAATGGCCTTGGCTTCTGGGTTCTTTGGATTGATCTCAGTTTGGCTTGGCCATTTCCCAGGCACTCTTTGAGTTATTTCAGCAGCTATTTGGCCTAATTGGACTTCCAATTTGGAGATGGCAGCTTGTGTAGTTTGCTGAAAATTGGATTGGTTGATTGTCATCTGCTTCACTATATCTTCCAATGATGATGATGATTGTTGTGGCCTTTGGAATGAAGGGGGATTTGCTTGATTCTGGGTATTTCTCCATGAAAAGTTTGGATGATTCCTCCAACCTGGATTATAACTTTGAGAGTATGGATCATTTCTTGGACCTTGGTTGTAGGAATTTACCAACTTAGCTTGCTCTTGCACAAATTCTGGATATCCAGCCCCAAGTGGACAAGCTGTGGTAGAATGGTCATGAGATTCACAAATGCTACACACTTCCTTCGGAGGGCTTCTTGAGTTTAATGCAAGAAGAGCATCTAGCTTTTGTTCCAGTTTTGAAATCTGCATACTAGAAGCATCATTAGAACCACTAATAACACGTTTACCTCTTGTATCCGTATGTTGGGTCTCCATTGCTATCTCCTCAAAGAGTTCGTACGTTTCTTCTGGAGTTTTGGTTTTAAAAGAACCACCTGCAAAATTGGTGACTATATTATGACTAGAAGGGGTTAGTCCTTTATAAAACATACGCATTTGAAGCTTCAATGGAATCCCATGATGAGGACATTGGTTGAGCAGCCCATTGAATCTCTCCCATGCTTCACAAAACGATTCATCATCTTGCTGTGCAAATAACAAGATCTTATCCCTAAGCATGTCGGTCTTTTGCGTGGAGAAGTATTTTTCCAGGAACTTCTTTTGAATGGCAGACCATGTAGTGAGTGAACCAGGCTTCAAAGAATTCAACCAATACTTCGCCTTATCCTTTAAAGTGTATGGAAACACTCTCATTCGAAGTTGATCTTCTGTCACACCTGTCAAGGGAAAAGAACTCACAACATTAAAAATATCCTTTATATGGGTTAATGGATCTTCATTAGGTAAACCATAAAAGGAAGGCAGCATATTAAGATGAGAAGATTTAAGCTCATAATTTCGAGCTACAGTGGGCAGCAAAATGCTTGAAGGAGATGCTGGAATTGTTGGGATATCAAGTTCTCCCATGAACTCAATGGCAGCCATCATTTCTTCTTCTTCTTGGTCTGAACTTGCTTCCGAATTTGAAAGTGAAGAACCAGGCAGTTCAGTGTGGAGAGCAAGACTTGTAAATGTAGCAAGAGCTTGCTCTTTTGTAGTTGACAACTCCCTTTCTAGACGATTCTGAATTTCAGAGGTCACTCGTCTGGGTTGCAATGATGGTCCTGCGTTCAAAGATCTAGAACGTTGGAACGAAGACCTCACTTGTTCAAGTAATGGCTTTTTAGACATAAACTACCTGAAACAGAAAATTAGATTAATTAGAAACACTAAAAAGAATAGGGTAACCTTGGGCACATAACCAGGGAAGAACTTTCGTTCAGTCCCCGGCAACGGCGCCAAAATTTGTTGTTAATATTATGTTAACTCGCAATTGTACGGGGCAATTAGTAGTATAGCAAGACAAGTACGAGGTCGTACCCACGAAGACTGAGAAGTTAAAACTAGTTATGTACTTAGATTCCCAAATTCAAGAAAGTAGGAGGTTATGTCTAAAACATAATTTAAAACAAGAGTGGTTGTGATTGTTGAACAAAAGAAGCAAAATGAAATTTCAAACAAAAACAAGTAAACAAATGTAACAAAGAGTGGTTTTAAGAGTTGGAAAACAGATTTTGAGACTAGGGCATTCGAATCACCATAACAATTCAATTCTGGGTTATAAAGATTCAAGTAACAAGTCTAATTCAGATTCAAAGATTGATTCTAGCTAAAGTATGATTAGGCCATGGTGTTTGGTCCTAACCTTGTGTTCCTAATTCCCTAATTTGATCATTTGTTGTCTAACCTAAAATTAAGCATTAGGAACCCATTAAGCATAGAAGAACATTTTAAACAACCAAGTATGTATCTAATCCCTGTTGTCGAATGTCCATACATACTCTTCCTATTCATAGTTCAATTCGAATTAAAGCATGGTGTATACTCTTAATTCAAACCAAGATAGTTAACAAACAAGTTCTAATGGTGATCAATCATTCAAACAAGCATGTTAACTTATAAGCATAATGAATAAGAACATGAATCATGAATCAAACTTGAAACTCCAAACTTATAAACCCAGAATATTCATGTTAGGTTACATTGAAGCCCTAGTTATGGATTTAGCTACTCATAATGGAAAAGAGACTTGAACAGAAATGAGAAAACATAATGAATGCAATAAGAGTAGAAAAACCCTTTTTCTGAAGTTCTTGTGGTGTCCAAGGCTTCTCCAAGTGCTTCTCCACTTCTAATGCTTCTCCAAGAGCTTCCCCACTTCTCGAAAGATGATGAAGGATATGGAGGTGATTTGGGATGAGTTTGAGTGAGTGGTGATGGCTAAGGAAGATGAAATTCGTAGGGAAATGGAAGAGAGGTTTGCTGGAGTTGTTTTGGTGATTGTTGGAGTGTTTGGGATTTTGAGAGTGTTTGAGGATGGTTGGAGTGAATTGTGGGGTTGTGAATCCTAGGATTTGTTGTGTCTTGAATGTGGAATGGATGTGGTATTTATAGGGAGAGGGGAGTGATAAATCTGAATTCAATATGGCTAATGCATACAACACTTGCATTATAAAAGATGAATTGGTTGATGCACTTCACCAATAGATCCCACCTGCAGCCCTAGCTCATCTTCATGTCACCATGACCAAGCTTCCAACCAGAAATGATAGCTCATACCTAGCTCACCATGACCAAGCATCCAACCAGCACATGCTGAGGTCAGCATGACCAGCAACTTCAAGGGCTTACAACTTGGGCTTCTCTTAATCAAATTAGGACTTTAAGCACTCGAAATTGAATTTCAGAATGTCTTCTTTCCAGCCATATGTTATTTGGGCCAATCCAAGGTCGGAGGAAGAAGTTAAGGCCGAAACAAATTGCTAACTCATTTTCCGCGCTGATAAGATCCATCCTGAGCATGGTTCTGTGTTTGCTAGGTAACGGACTCCAGATTTATCCAATGGAGCTGAATTTTGGATATGTTATAGTACACACCCATTGGAACAACTTTCATGAAGAATGCTGCCTCATCCGAGCTGTGTAGGTTGCTGAAACAAAGCTTACAATATGACCTACGGAACTGGACTGGCAGGGGGCTGTAGCCAAAATGAGTTTGTCTTTTAAGCTCTTCATCCCTTTATCCAAATCAGGCTTTAACATACATGGATTACATCATTTCATATCCAAAGCCATCATTGTTACCTAAAGCTGAAAGATAAATACAAAAAGGATTAAAAGCACAAGTTTAACTCAAAAACATAACCAAATCATAAGCTAGAAGGGTACAAAATGATATACAATTATGAACCGATCAGCTGACATGAAGCAAGTTTGCAATTGTGGAACTCCCTCTGTTGATCATCTATCCAAGCTCACCTTGTTAAGCAAGCTTACTTTGCAAGCTGCTTTTGCAGTTTGATTGTGAAGTTGGAAGCACAAGGAAAGCTTGTATAAATTGCAATGGTATTGGAGTTCATATGACATTTGTATGATTATATGAGTGTTAATACTTTTTTTTAATAGATCTGAATTATACTTTATTTATGAATCATATTGTTGGAAGTCATATGGATGATATTAGACATTTTGCATGAATGACTTAAACTTGGAACATGTTTTGGATGAATATGATTTTTAGATTTAATTTAATTTATTAATATAAAAACCAGGATTTGACAATGCTCATATTCATGTTGTGGATAACAATATGACAACGTTGAAAGTGTGTTGTGAAAACATGATCTGCAACGCTCATAAGATGTTAAAAGAATAAGAGGGTGGTAGTTTTTACCACATCCTTGGAGGGTTGTCAAATAAGTTTTCGAACGTTGTGAAATAAGTTTAAACAACATGCATTAATATGTACGACAACATCAAAAAGACGTTGTTAAAAGTGCAAGACTTTAACAACATCAAGGTACACGACATTCGCAAGTGCATTGTCAAAAGGCATTCGCAATGTTCATTGCCCGTTGTTGAATACAAGTTTTGGTGTAGTGCATTTTCATGAAATTTTGCCTAGGCTAAATCGTGGAACACCGTTTTCTTCTCAACCAATAAGATGAATGATACCTTCCAGTTGTTGAAACTAGTATGAACTATACCATGACAAGATGTGATCTCCTCGGCACTTGAAGAACAATCATGAGGAGTATCATCGCACACGAAGGTAAATGGACCGATAACCTTAAGACTCGGGCTTGTGCAGCTTAGCAAACAGCATACATCATCAATTACTCTATATACATCGTACTTACTCTTAAATTGGTTAGTATCAATATAATAAATCCTACGTTTCTTTATGTACTATGGTTTACCAATGAAGCATTGGTTATAGATGGTCAACAAAATGAAAAGGGTAGACATGCATAACTCTGAATTTGTACCATAGGAGGAATGTCTTGTATCATGTTTGGTCAACAACCTACGGCCTAAGTGACGCTTGAAGAGCGTGTGACTCTTACCTCTGGAAGGCACAGTGAATTTGAAGTCTTTTTTTTTTCTTGGAAGGATTGGACAACACAATCGATTCTATTTTTTAAGAAAAAATTTCACATCTTCCCTGGGAATATTGGACACCTCAACATATACTTCTGTTTCTTGTATTGATAAAGGTGGGAGAGGGGCAATATCCGACCCATCATTATTAATGTTCTTCTTAATGTGTTCGAGATCAATGTTACGTTGCATCTCTCGTTGAGTTGATTCGTTCCTTTGAAGATAATCTTGAACCATGGAGTGAAGGGACATACGTAGGTTCTTGTTGGCGTGGACATCTTTATAACGCTTCAACATTTTTTTAGCGCTTTATAGAACATCTACTCTTGTTGGTGCATCAAACCTTCAGCAAATGAGTAGCAACAATTTAAGAAGAGAGTTTTGGGTGCACTTTTATTGGAAGGAAAAAAGAAGAGAGTTTTGGTTGCTAGTGTCGATATTGCCAACGGCCCACTACTAGCAACAAGAGCAACTGCAATTGAATGTGGAATATTTGTTTTATATGATTGAAGATTGTTAGGTTGATGATTTTGGTTTCATAAGATTATAAGAAGTAAAATATTTGATGCATTGTTTCAGCTTTCAAGTATAAAAATTGCTATGTTTCATTTCACATAACTATTAGATTTGAAAAGTTCATGTAAATACAAGTGCTAGAAAATGAAACACTACAAAAATTGATATAACTTTATAATCTAATTACGCTGAATCACCAAAAAAAACTAAAACAAATAAAAGAGTATTTAGCTTAGATTATTTGGGATATGTTTGCTTTGAGAATACTTTTGTAAGAAGCACTTAAAGGATATATATATATATATAGCCAGAAACCCTAATTGTTTCTTTAACTCTTCCTTTGTGTTTATGTGGTTTAGGAAGATGACCTGATACAATGAATCACGTAAACATGGCCTAATTAAATTGGGTTTTGGCCACTGAATATTGTGGTCCCAAACCTGGCAGCTCCCACATTTTAGGTTAATTTAAACAAACTCCAACGTTAGACGCTTGTCCTATAGTCAATATATATATATATCACAGAGAGTGATGTTAATTATGCGTCGGTGATCATGATACGAGTTGCATTGAAGTTGATGAACTAAAAAATGAAGTATCATTTCGATTGGATTAGTATACTTTTGTGTTAATACTTATATATATAGGTAATTAACCTAAATACAGACTAATGACGATGTTTAAATTTATTGGCAACTATACATCCTATGAAACTCCACTACAAGAAGCAGAAACTCCAAATAATTTTCAAGATTTTTTATTTTTGAAACCAAAACACTAAATTACAACCAGGTTCATCTTTCGAAACCCTAAATTAACTTCGTATATCATACAAAATTCTGTGATAAACCAAGGAAAGTAGATTTGAGAACCAAATATAAGGTTGTCCTAAACTATGACCATGCTGTGCTAACACGTCTGCGACCATATTGGCTTCTCTATAAACATGCTGAATTTTGTAAAATTAATAAGCACCTGTGAATCACCTTCAATTGCAATAGACTGCAAATTCAATCGAATATCCCATAAAGTAATTGCTTCAGCTTCTAAATAAATCTCAAAATAAAGCCAATTAAGATTTATAAATCTCAAAATAAAGAGAGAAACAACCCACACATGATGGAAAAGCAAAATGATCAGTAAAATCATGGCTAAACTAGACATGATCAGTATCTTAATTACATGCCTAATTAATCCCATGAAACTCCAAAACAACCTTAGTAATATAATCACTTCCCTCTCTCAATGACACTAATTAATTTTCCTTTTATGGAAAAAAAAAAAAAAAAAAGTAGACGCAGTAATTTGGGTTCAATACTTGAGCAAACACACGCACGCGCATACTGAATTTATCTACAGCCCATTAGTACTTGATCCTTTGTAAAAATTAGGTCTTTGTGTATGAGGATGGTTGAGCAATATCCTTTGTTGTTGATCTTCGGTGTTGTTGTTATCCTTGTCTTGATTATTTTCATTATTATTATTATTAGCTGATAATGATAGTCTCTCTCCTTCTTGCTCTCTGTACCTGTGTAAGTACCTCCGTAATGGGCCGGTGTAGTCATCGAAACCCAGGGCTCCGAGAGCCCAGCAGAGATCATCGCCGTTCACGGTCTTTCGCCTCTCCTTGCGGCACTTCTCCGACGCCTCGCTGGTGACGAAGCTGATGAACTCCGAGACACACTCTTGCATGGTTTCCTTGGCCTCCTTGGAGATCTTGGCGTTGGGTGGCAGTATTTGCTTCATGATCCGCCCAACGTTGGCTATTGGCAGCAACTGGTCATGGTCTTTCATCATAGCGCCGTCCTCATCATGATTTGCAGCACCACTTGCTCCAATATTATTATTATTGTCGACCATTATTTCTCTGGATATATGATGAGCTACTACTTGCAGCTTTTGTACCTGTGGCTTGGGAGGTCAACACCCTATTTATATACAAATTCATGTCATGGATGTGTATGTATGTAGACGCTCTACATCAAATACTTGTATTTATATGTATATGTAGATAGAGGTAAGTTTTTTTTTTTTTTTTTTTTGGTCGAAAGGTAGAGGTAAGTTTCAATTAAGGAAAATAAGGTTATTATTTGAGTATACCTTCTAGGGCTCATTATGTCTTTTTGTTTTGTTTTGAGTACAACTTACAAGCGATACTCTAAACTACAGAGGGAGATGAATTTCTCTCACACACACAACTATAATGCCATGGGGGTTCGAACTTGAGACTTCTGGTCTGTAAGTCAAACCATGAGGTTAATTATGTATTTTTAATTTAATGATCTGAAGCATTTATTTTTTTAGATATGAATATAATATACCTAGTTGTTTGTTATTACATATATATGTTTCAAAGTACGCATTGTATCTAGTTAAATAACCAAAAGTAACATGTAGTCATTGATCTAGTGGTATTTCTCTCAACTTTGTTGGATGATATCTCGAGATCATATCTTCCACCTCAAAAAGTTAAAAAAAATTAAAAATTGGACAAAACCTAAAATCCAATCTACTTAATTAGGTTCAATGAAAAGAAAAAGAGTATGGATGACAATCTAATTTTCATTAGAATCATGCCCAAATATCTGAAATATATAAAGAGAAAATTTTCCACCTTTAATAGCGCATGTAGTTGTGACTTATGTCTTGTTCTTCTATAGGGCATGTGATATTTGATGCCGACCTGGTCAGCATTAGTGTTGGGGCCACGCTCGATCGAGCTCAATCTAATTGGATCGCATAATTAATTTACGATTAACACATACATATAGTTTGATGTTCTCTGCAAAATTAATTATTTGGTTATGGACCATGTCAACGATACCTTCCTGATTATGCAAATTAATCTCTGGTATTTTATTTTATTTAAATTTAGGTCCCATTTGGTTCCTGGGAAAGGAGACTTGAGGATGAGAAATAAATTGTTTTTTCATGTTTGGTAAGTCTAGCTATGGGAAATCGTTGTCTGGCCCATGGGAAAGTAGGGGGGAGAGTGAAGCCCTCGTCACAACTTGGGTTTTGTTTTCTCTCCTTATGTAGAAGTTTGGGAAAATTAGCCAACATTAAATACACATTTTTTATGATCAGTTTGTCCCCATTAACAATTTAGAATTACAATATATCATTAAATGCATTCTTTTTTTATTTGATTTAATATGGGTACAATTGAAAAATTATATAAACTTTGTTTTCCATTTCTACTCAAAAAAAACATTGGAAAGGAAACAAAGTGGTATCTCTCGGTTACTTTCCCAACATTACCAAACGTGGAAAATGAATTTTTTATTTTTCATCCCTTGGAAAATTACATGGGAAGTAATTTACCCTCAAATCCGTTCGGTGAACCAAAATTCCTTTACATGCAAACAGTTAATTGTTAATGGATGCTGAGAAGGTTTTTGTGATTTATTTTTTTTATTTTTTTTTTATAAAAGTTAATTAATTTAAAACAAGGTGTACGTCTCATCAATGTTTGCAATTATACCAGCCTCCATCCGCATTAATATTTAGAGCACTTTATACGTTTAAATAATAATTAAAAGTTTGTGGAATGTAGAATGTGGATGCAGAATTTTTATTTTTAATTTTTTTAATGTCAATGCAAAACAATAATAATTCATGTGGATCACGTGGATAATATTCAAACCAAATCTTTAAGCACTTAATCTTTTGAAAATTTGTATTATGTACGGAAATTGAGTTAATTAATGATCATGCAACATAGGTTTTAAGTTTACATCATTCCATGCGACAGCATATTTATGGCTTTAATTAGTACGTTTCATATTTGTTTTATTTTTCATGTTGGTGGGAGACGCATACAAAGCCAAAGGCAAACTTGGCAATAGGGTGTAATGTTATGTAGAAATGGACAGTGCAGCTACTTAGAATTAGTTGGTAGTTTTTATAATAATAAAAATTACTAGAATGATTATAAGTCCCAACGGAAATCAAAGATCGCACGCAGTGGCTGTTCCGGGATTCGAATGCCGTCTGAGTAAAACTTACATACTAAAACTCGACAATATAAGTGAATTTCATTAATAAACATAAAAAGATACACCTAGTTAGGGTACGTTAGGAGCTTTATTCTCGAATGCATCTCTATTTATAAATAAAAGTTTAACAAATACAAAAACTAAAACTAGACAACGTAATCATGAATCACGCTAAAAAAATAAAACTAATTCTCATAATATCATCAATGCAAAACATCTCAACAATACCAACAACAAATCAAACATTTCAACAAAATTCGTAAAATCAAAGCCCTAATTAATTTCAACAAAATTCCCAAATTATAATTCATTCCTAATTAAACCTAGAATACTCAATTTCAAATTAAAGATGCATAAGAGATAATGAGAAGAATAATTGTTGACAAGAAGAGAGAAAAACAAGAAAATAGGAAGAAGAATAAAATAACTGCGGAGAAAAACAGAAGAGGAGAAGTTGATGTAGACACAAACAAGACTGCCCAGTCTGTCCTTAACGTAGAAACAAAAAATAGTTAGAACGGCTGAAATCTGTAATCGCATCTGCTACAAAGTTAGCTTCCCGTAAATATGATGAAAAGGAGATGCACTCGAATCGACAAGCAATCTTTGTATATATAATTGGAGCAATGGCTCCATTTCATAATAAAGAAGATACACTCAGATTCCTCATCGGCTGATGAGTGGGGAAGTAAGTATTTTAAGATCCAGTCAGCCATACATACTCTCTAGTTTTATGGCTCCCTTTGGGCTATGAAGAGACATTAGCACCTAGCATAAGGAAAAGAAAAAGGTTCTTTAGTTATAAACATTACAGAAAATATTTTCCCTTCTTATCGTGTAAGTAGGAGCTTATACGTCCCTATCAATAACAGTGTGACATATGTGCATAAGTTTTTCTTTTTGTGTTTTTGGTGAATTATTTTTGCATATGTCAAACTGTGATTCGTGGAAAGAATGCGTATCTCCTTACAGGAAAGAAGGGAAGCAATATATATCCAAATATTATTGTTTGAAAGCTTGTCTCAAACTCAATTTCAATTTATTGGGTTACTGCAAGTTACAAGTTTTTCTTATTATTATTTAAATGTAAATAAATAAAAAAGGTTGTCCTTTTGTGAAACTGACTAATCTTGGTGACATTTTCACTTGTCCTGTTTTGAAGGTGATGAGGATGATTATGCCGATAAACATTGCCAACCCAAAACCTTTTTTATCCACTGATTGTGATTTTTAAACTACATCCTCTTTTGTGCTAATATATCTTAGACTTTTTTTTTTAGGACCTTTTTTATTGATAGGGGCGATAATATACCTTTTTTTTTTGGAAGAATAATTGCTCCAAACTACTATACTAATGAGTCCTTTGCTATCGTAAGCATGTTTAACTCTATTGCAACGCTTCATATTATTAATTAATTAATTTGTTCTTTAAGTGGCACTTAAATCGGTATGCACGTAGGACAAATTGAGTGTTCGGTGGAAATAACCTTAATTAAACAAATTAAGACTTCACATAGACTGCAAATACTCTAAATTAAATTAATCTTAGGATGTTCAACAGAAAAAACAAAAAAATAAAGTAAAATCCTAGGATGAGTTGAAGATCTACTGAGAATCTTAAGAATATATCCTTTGATGGTGTCCTTTCTTCTTGATTAGCGGCCGCTGCTAGTTTTGCGCCCAAAGAAATATTCTCCACTTGTTGTAGTTCAGTGTTATAGCAAATATTCACATTGAAGTGAAAGCTAGTTGGAATATTAATTCAGGGTTTTCAGGCATAATGGTCTCTACGTTTCCAAAAGTCATCATTTTGGTCATCTATTTTCAAAATGGATCAATGTCGTTTTCTATATTTTATTTTGTCCCCAACACCAATATTGTTGATGTTGTCCAATTCTGTCGAACTTTGTGTTAATTTTAGGTGCAATTTTGTCAAACCATCCCCACCACCAATGAACTTGTGACATCTGTATGAATCTTTTAAAAAAATACTAAAAAGAAAGAAATTAGAAATTGCAATCAACCAAAAGAAAGAAATTAGAAATCGCAATCAACCAAAAATGTAGGCTTTATCTTCTTCTTCTTTATTTATTTTTTAATGTTAGGCTTTCATATTTGATCGTTAAGTAAACAAAACTGTAAGACTAAAATTACACAAAAATCACATATCTGGATTAGCTCCCAAATTTGAATCTCATTTCCTGTAGATTAGATTAATTCAGAGTAATTTATCGTTTCTTTAAAAAAATGAGTAGTTTACTGTTTGTATTTTTTTTGTAAAGAGGATCAAAATGGGAAGTGGGCCAAACCACAAGGAAAGGAAAATGTGATTTGTCTCTTTTTGTTTTGTTGGTGAAAGGTCGAAGGGAAATACAAACGTTTATTTTTAGGTTTATTAATTCATTTAATTTATTTATCTTTTATATTTGTCCATTCACATGGCGCAATATGAGTGGATGTGGATCTTTATGAGCCTATTAATGAAGGATTTGACGAATATACTAATTGAGGTATGAAAGTGGTAAGAATATCAAATTTTAGATACGAAGTCGACACAAAAAAAACTTAATGTAACAAATTCTAAATCTCGTGAAACTTGCTGGTAGTAAAGTGAAATTTACCCTACATTTTTATAACGCACTTTTTCATAATTAGCACTTTAAAGTTGGGCCAAACCATAAGTCTGTATAGCTTATTAAGAGCACCTCCACCGCTAGACCCAAACCCTGGCAACAGGCCCCCCAAGCCCAAGTTACACCCTCTAGCGCGCAGCCTGAAGCCTGGGCAAGCCCTGGGGCCCACCAGCTGTTTGTGCCTAATAAATCACGGCCATAAGCTGGCCGAAGGAGCCCCTTTTCTCGGCCCTGGCATTTGCTCGTAAAACTGAAATGCAGCGTTTCAACAGGGTGCTTTGCCTTCCTGAAGACAAAAGAAAAATGCTAAGGCATGATCATCTCGGCCTCGAGTGCAAGCCGAGGCCGAGGCCGAGCAAAATCACGGCCAAAGGCATTAAAGGCGAATCATCACGTGACAACAGGGTCCCAGGCTTCATTTAATGAAGTAGTGCCTCTGTTTATTGCAGCAAACCCACTGACCACGAATAAGCATTTAATGCACGAGGAAAGGTGGGAAGTGATTGAGGTCAGGATTTGGTGATGAGGATCAGAGTGATTAGACGTAGACATTCTCACAAGAATTCTGACAGCTTGAGATATTAGGTCACCAGCTATCAAGGCCATAAATGCGTCTCCACGGCCAGAAGCGCAGAGTCCATGATCGGGGCGGCGGCCGAGATTCACCAGGATTTATGGGGTCACACCACCATACTTCACGATCCCAAATGTCGATTGGACTACCCACTTGCTCTAATCAGGCTCCACCATGCAGATTTTCAGCCTCGATTACTCCTCCAGGAACTCTTCCTATAAATACAAGGCTCAAGCTACATTCAAAGGGTTCAAACACCAAACCAAAGCCTCCCACGGAGCAACTTATTTTTTCCTGTAATGCACTTTCAATATCTTTACTTGCTTTCCTAGGAGTAGTGTTAGACTGTAAGGAAAATTCATTCATCAATATATCATACGACCCTTGATTATCAAGGCGCCGGAGCACCATCCTTGTTGTTCGTTCACTCACCCCATATATCATACGACCGTCGCTCCCTGAGCGACGCGCCGGAGCACCGCCCAAAACCCACCACCAACACCATCACTCAACGGCCTTGTAGTTCAGGCGGTGAACCTAACAGCCGAGACTAGTTCCTCTCTCGGCTACAATCGTTTGATTAGAAGACGAGTTCAAACAGGCGCACCACTTATCCATCCTACACTCATCAACATCTCGACGCACGGTAGACCGTGCTGGCACGCCCGCGCACAACCGCACCGCACCCAAAAGCAGGAAGCCGCGTGCCAACGCATATCCCCTCGGCCTGGAACTCCATGCCGTGAGATTTGCGCGGCAGACACCAGCCCGGGCAAGACCAAGGGCAATTCTTGATTGGGCTTTAGCTCGAAGTCGCTGATGTCAGTGTGAAGTCAGCCTTGACAGCTCCCAATGGGAAGACGCCACATGGCGCTTCCCGAACGCTCATATCGGTTTTTCTCCAGAAATCTAACGGTCTTCATTTTTTTGGCTTAAAAAATTGAAAAAAATTCGAATTTAAAAACAAAATATATAGCAAAAAATTCTTGATTTTTTCCCTATAAATACCTAACCATTTTATTCACCTTCCACACCAAATCTTCACACAACTCTTCTCCTTCCCTTTTATTCAATAAAGAAAGCATTAAATAATATGACTATTTATTAAAAACATTGCACATCAAAACAAAGTTTAATTATAAAAAAAAACCTTAATTTATTGCAAACAACACACAAAACAAAGCATAATTAAAAACAAGCATAATTCCAAACACACCACACACAACATAAAGCATAATTCAAAACAAAGCATTAATTGACTTCATCCACTATGATTGCCTTTCATCTCCCACAAGTGCTCGATCAAGTCAACTTGACATCTCTCATGAACATATGAAGATTGCATTTCCTAATAACGATCAATCATGGGGTTATTGTATCGACCATCCCGAATTAACGGTTCGTGCTCCATTGGCTATCCATTTGGTCTCATCGGCCTTTCATAAATTCTTGTCAACGCCGTGTTCATGGGATTGGGTTCGAACACCTCTGGAGCATCATAATCATACTCATCCTCCACAATCATGTTATGGAGGATGATGCAAGTCATCATAATGTTTCGCAACACGTCCTCATCAAGCATCCGAGTAGCACCTCTAATAATTGCCTAACGAGCTTGCAAGATACCGAAATACTTTTCCACGTCTTTCCTATAACATTCTTGAAAGACAGCAAAGCTTTTTTCCTTCTCGGATTGAGGATTAGGAATTATTTTCACGAATGTTGTCCACCTAGGATAAATTCCGTCGGCGAGGTAGTACGCACTCGAGTATATGGTATTGTTGATTCGGTACGTGATCTGGGGGGAATGACCTCGCAATACATCATTGAACACCGGAGATTGACCAAGCACATTGAGGTCATTCTGAGATCCGGCAGCTTCGAAGAAGGCATGCCAAACCCAAGTGTCGAATGAAGCTACGGCCTCCAGAATTATACTTTTTTGGCCCTTTCGATTCTCATAATCTCCTTGCCAAGCAGTTGGGCAATTCTTCCACTGACAGTGCATGCAATCGATACTTCCAATCATTCCTGGGAAACCTCGAGCCTCAGCTTTTTGTACAAGCCTTCGGAGGTCCTTAGCCATAGGTTTGCGAAGGTACTCCTTCTTGTAGAGATTTTCTACTGCATCACAAAATCTCATCAAGCACTCTAGGATAGTTGATTTTCCCATCCGCGCAATCTCATCCACCTGCTCTGCAGATGCCCCATAAGCAAGCATCCGTAAAGCAGTTGTAAGTTTTTGATCAGGAAGAAGACCTAAAACCCCAACAACATCATACTTTTGAACGAAGTATGTGTCGTAATTACAAATATCATGCATGATTTTTTGGAACAAATGAGGCTGCATTCTATATCTCTCTCGAAAATAAGAAACATGATATAACGAATTTGGGATAAAGTAATCTTCCAAGAGATTCTTACCCCAATACTGTCTATGTCGGTCCACATTCGGGGCACGACGACGGTGGTGTTGCCTTGATTCATTGAGCATACACACCGCTACAACCATTTCTTCCTCCTCTTCATCAGCCTCACGATCTTCTTCAGCACATCTGCGTCTGATTTCTTCCTCTTCTTGCTCTTGCCTCTCCAACACCCTCCTCAGGTTAGACATTGAGAGTAGAATGTGTTTTGTAAAATATGATAAATGAAATAATAGAGAAGATATGGTGTGAGAGGTATGAGTTGAGGGTGTAGTTTTATAGAGGGATTTAGAAGATAGAGATGACACATGGTGCAATTTTAGAGAATGAAAATCTTATCTGAAATATGAGATTATAATTTTTTTTAATAAATATCTGAAAATCTTATCTGACATGGGACACGTGGAGCAATTTTAGAAGGTGAAAATCTTATCTGAAATCTAAGATTATCTGAAATCTAAGATTATAATTTTTTTTTAATAAATATATGAAAATCTTATCTAAAATAAGACACGTGGCAAACGAGAATCTTATCCAAAAATCTCATCTGAAATTTGATGGACATGTGATCTTATCCGAAAATTTAATTTGAAAATTTTATCTGAAAATTTAATTTGAAAATTTTATCCGAAAATGTTATCTGAAATTTTAGGTGAAAATTTTATAATAAATAGTGACACCTGACAACCGAAAATATTATCTGAAAAGCTTATCAAAATTAATGGTTTAAGTATACAAAATATAGAAAATAAAGTAAAGTGAATAGTATTTGCCCTTTGGGGTGGAACCGAAAAAGGCAGGCTGTTCGGTTCATTTTTACACATGATTTTTCATGTTATTCACCCACTATTTTGAGTTAGTTCTTGACATTTTATAGCTTTTTACTTCCTTTTTGTGTTTTCTTAGATTTTACCTTGGTTAGAATGAAAATGAGCTAAAAGTGCATTATTGGTTATAAATTCTGTTTTTGTTCATTTTCGTAGGTCAACTTCTTGGCCCGGGATCAACATGCTCTGGTACTCGGATGAGGTGAAGATCTTCATGAAACTTGTTCCAATGGATGTTAACTACAACATATCCAAATTTGAGCTCCATTGGACAAGTATTGCCTATCCAACCAATCCAGCATGTTACCACAGCTCTGGAAATTCGAAGTAGTCCAGCTTTTACCTCCAATGTGTCACTTGATTCTTCTTGTTACCATAACACTTGGTAACAAGAATTTACCTTAGTGAAAGAGATATTTTCTGAGGCAAAGAGCATATTTTCAAGGACAAAGCTTCATCATGGCAAGGGGACAATGGGTGAAGGCTTTGGAGGAAAGAATGACTTTTATATTCAAAGTGTGAGCTGTAAATTGATGGGCAAGGGAAAGGTGAGTGCAATCTGAAGTATGAGAGGCTTTTGAACGTGGGTAACCTGGGCATTCTATTATTCCACAATTTGGAGAGATTTTGGAGCTGGAGATGAAGCTTGGAGCTAGGGAGCTCAAGGAGGAAGACAAGGGCAACAAAGCAAAGAGTGGAAGAGATTTCCACCATTGAAGACCTTGAGCTCCCATGTTCACAAAATCTGTAACTTCTTTCTAATTTTGTTTTGAGTTTGTATTTGGAATAAGTATGAGCAACTAAACTCCATAGCTAGGGCTTAGGTTGAAGCCCTAAACATGATTACCTTATTGTTTTGATGCTTGAGTGTATGAATTTCTAGATATTGTTGATGAATTCCAATTCACCAAATTAATCTATCCTTGATGTATGTTTTTCTTTGATTGATCACCTTTGAAAGCATGCTTCTTGAGATTGTTGGGATTATGTGTATCTTCATGTTATCCTAAGCAATAAATGGATAAAGTAAGAATCATCCATGTGAATTGGTTTCTTGAATACCTAATGTAAACACCATGCTATTAGGGTTCTTGTGATGTTCATATTTTCTTTGAACTTAATGGGTTTTTCTTGTAATTGAATCAAAGTACTAAGCACACCTAGATTGGATTATAGGGAAGGCACAAGTATTGTAGCACTCGTACTGCACTTTACGTACATTAGAGAGAATCAATGCGTCTTGAGCCACTCGTACTGGTCTTGATTGCGAACATCTTCAACAACATGTTTAGAGTTCATCACTTGAGTATTCATGAACAGTGGTAGAATTGTTTAGGGTGGATTCCGAAACCCTAGTGTTTGTTACATTTTAATTCCACTCTTGATCATTCATCTCTGCCATTCTCATTTAATTTCAAAGTCCATTTACTTTCATGCAATAGAAATATGTCACTTCAAACAAATCAAACCCCCCCCCCAATGTGTGTGTGAGTTGCGTGTTTGACACGTTATGTGTCTTTGTTACTGATTTTTTTTGTTTCCGTAATTGTTTTAGACTTTTGGTCCGCCCTGTGTTCTTCCATTTTCTGTGCTGAATCTAACCGTATAAAGAATGTGAATTTTGGATAAACGGTTGGAAAGTTATAGGCAAAACACTGGATATAGGTCGAAACTGGAAAAACAGAGAAACGAATCTGCCCAAAAACGACCGGTCGTTACTGTTCAGAGACCGGTCGCACATGAATCTGCCCAAAAACGACCGGTCGTCACTGTTCATTTTCACTGTTCACCGGTACTGTTCACAGGTGATAAATGGTTGATAAAAGGGTGATAGAAAGTGCTGTTTCTGTTTTTCTTTGGTTTCTTTTGTTGTTTCATTTCTTTTACATTTCTTTACTCATTTTTAGTTTCCAATTTGCATTTGTGCATTTGTGGTGTGTTAAATTAGTGTTCTTTACGTACTCAAACTAGAACTTATAGGAAGCCGACAAGTTCTTCGTGGGATCGACCCCGTACTTACATAATCTATACTTCGATAGATTCATGCACTTGCGGGTATTTTTAATTGGTTGTTTGCACATTAATTTGTGTCCTTTTAGGAATGCAACACAGGTTGCCACTATTCAAGTGAATAGTGTCAAACCTTGGCGAGGTGCTCCAACGAGTTTGAACTTAACACTTTTTCGTGCTAAAACGTGAAGCCCATTCTCAGTTTCAGGCTTTGCTCCTTTTGAGGTGGATTTTGGTGTTTTGTTTCTTTGTCCATGGATGTATGTTATGCTTATGGACAAAGAAACTAGGGTAAACTGCCGAAATGCCCCTTGAACTTGTACCTAATTATCAATTTACCCCCTGACCTTTTTTTTTTAGCGAATTAAGGGCTCGAATTAAATTTTATTATCAATGTTCCCCCTGCCGTCTAAATCATCAAAATTTCATCCAATAATCCATCAAATCATTAAAAAAATAAAGAAATATATATATTTTTTGAAAAAATTAAAGAAAAAAAAGAAAAAGAAAAATCTTATGGACCCACCCCACCCCCTGCGTCTTCTTCTCCAACCTATCCCCCCTTACTCTCTCTCTCTCTCTCTCTCTTTTTGCAGGCTTGAGTGGGGATGGAGGTGGTTGTTTGGTGGCGTTGGGTGGTGGTCTAGGGATGGATCTCGCGTGTCTCTCTCTCTTTTTGCAGGCTCGAGTGGGGATGGAGGTTGTTGTATGGTGGCGTTGGGTGGTGGTCTAGGGATGGATCTTGCGTGGGGATGGGGCTGGGGGATGGGTCTCGGTTGGGGGGGCAAGGCTGGGGAATGGGATGGGTCTGGATCTTGGGGGCAAGGGATGGGGATGGGAGAGAGAGTGTTTCAATTTTCTGTGAGGAGAAAAGAAATAAAAGGCATGGTGGCCTAATGTCCAGTGGCTACATGTCCAACCGCATGGCAAAAGGTTTGGTCAGCTCCAGATCAATTTCAAGAGCCACCATTCTCTACTCTTACTTGTTGGTCAAATCAATTTCAAGAGCCACCATTGTCTACTCTTACTATTACTAGCACAAGCTTTCAAAAACATACATATCAGGTGAGGTTAAATGGGGTTAAATGCTGGGCCAAGAGCTGGGGGTTTTAGGGTTGATGGGTTGATGTGCTGGAGGAGATAGAGCTGGGGGAGGGGGCAATAGGGTTGCTGGTTCTTTCTTTTTTTTTCCCTTTTTGGGTCAATTTTCTTCTTTTTCTTTAATCTTCTTCTAAAAAAATAATTTTTAAAAATGATTTAATTGAAAATTGGATGAATCGTAGGGAGAGAGGGAAGAAAGCGTTTGGTTGCAGAGAGAGAGGGGGAAGAAAGGGTTTGGTTTGCAGAGAGAGAGAGGGAGTCGTAGGGAGAGAGGGAAGAAAAAGTTTGGTTGCAGAGAGAGAGAAGAAAGGGTGGGAGTTTATTAAAATGATTTTTTTTTTCATTTTATATGTCATACTATTGTATTTTATAGTATTTAATTATTTTTAACATATGAAATGACCAATTTGCCCTCATATTTAACGGCAAATTGGATGAAATGTTGATGATTTAGACGGCAGGGGGAACATTGATAATAAAATTTAATTCGAGCCCTTAATTCGCTAAAAAAAAAGGTCAGGGGGTAAATTGATAGTTATGTACAAGTTTAGGGGGCAATTCGGCAGTTTACCCAAGAAACTAAAGTTAACACCAAAACGAAAGCTTTTATTTTTGGGTAGCTGTTTCGGCTTATTCTACCACTAGCCTCTCCGCATGCGCTTCCGCGCTTACGAGAGGCTTTTTTAAAAAAAATTAACATTTATTTTAGAATTAAAAAAGATAATGGGTAGTTGTGTTCCATAAAAGTAGGCTATTATCTGATTTTTCTTTTCATTTTAATTTTTTTTAAATATGAAAAGGTGTGAATTGACCATATTATCCTCATTTAATTAATAATTTCAATTCTTAATGTTTGCATTAACCAAGGGCATTTTCTGATATTTTGAATGTTTCACCATTCTCTGCCTTTTGCTTTATATATATAGATTCAACGTTCTGTGTGTGTTCTGAACTGTTCCTTGAGAATGATGGGATCGTGTTGGAGTTCTCAGAGGGAAGTCGAAGGTTTTTGTTTGTGTAAGTGATTGTTTTGCATTATTTTGTTCTCTGATGAGTTAATTCATTTATCATGAAGTTTGAAACTCGGAATGATGTTGGTGTAATTAGTTGAGATTATGTTGGTTTTGCTATCTGAGATCAATGTGCTTAATGGGTTTTGAGATATTTGTTTCAAAGTTTTGGTTTTGACAGTGATGCTGCTTTGAGTTTAGTCTGGGTTCGAAAACAAATTCAGGGGTTGATTATTTTGTTATGAATTTGCTGCCTCATGCTATTTGCACATGTATCTTCTGGGGTGTTGCTTGCTTTATAGAAATATGTGCTCTTCTAGATGGGGGTACGTAGTGCTATACTTTTTGTTTTGCATCAAATACTCATGAAACTTGGTTAATTGGTACTTCTCGGTTGCTTTCGTAGAAATTTCATCCTCTTCTTCTCTGTGATTTGTGGTTGACTAGTCTAGGATTGATTGTTGTCAGTGCAGAGTTTCAATGTGTATTACTATTTGCTAAGAATCAGTACTTTGCCGGTATGTTTTAGATGAGCCTGTAATAGTAGTAGCTAAAAGGCATTCGGATTGCTTCATTTTCGATAGACTGAAACTAGGTGTGACTGAACCATTGAAAGGAAAGGTATCAGAAAAATGTAGAATTGTCTTTGATTTTTTCTTGGTGCTTGATTGATGAAGAACTAACACTTTTCATAGTAAGATGGAAGAAAAAGTGTTCCTTCATGGGTTTTTCTTTTTTAGTATGCATTCTCATGTCTTCTTGTTTCCTTTTTGTTTGGCTATCGTACGGTGTCAGAACATCGTGAGGATGACACTGAATATTTCAAATTGGCTTATATCATTCTACAATTTTCAATTTTTTTTGTTTTTGTTGAATTTCATGCGTAATTCATCGTTCATTGAACGGGGGGGAGAGGAAAAACTAAGTTTTTTGTTGTCTCAGACAGCAACTTAATTGTACCTTTTCTTTTTTTTCTTTTTTCTGCAGATGGGTTCCATTGAAGAACATCACCATGGTGATTTCAATGAGGTTAATCTGGTAAGCATTCATTTCCTTCAGAAGCTTCTGATATATGATGTCTTTGGTGAACCTGAGACACTTCCTAGAGTTGAAGATGAGTGCCAGGTTGAAATTCCACCTCTATCAGCTATATCTTACTTTATAAACAACCTAACTAATGCAAAAAATCACTGGTGATGGCCCCTATAATTTTCTAATGGGGTTGCCTTACCAGTAATGTGGATCAATCAGGAAGTTGAGAGCAAAGAGCGTGAGTCAGAGGCTTTTGATGTTGTAGTTAATGCATCCAATAAAGAGTCTAAAAAATCTGAACATGTCAGGAAAAACTCGGGTTGTCTAGAAAGTGACAACTTAAAACCCAATTCTGAACCAAGAATAGTAAGTCAGATCATGGGACAATATCAGATGACTCGGCGAAGTTAGCTTGGAAACAAGAAAAGATGACTGAAATGCATCCGAAGTGTAGTAGAATAGTGTACTTTCTGGTTCGTTCCTGGATACTTGGGTGACAACTGGAGTGACATAGAAGAAGTTAGTTTTCTTCTTGGTTTTTATGTATCTTTGGGAAAAACCTCATTCAGGTGAAGGTTGTTGGGAATAAACAGATGGGACATGTATTATCATTCCACTACGGAAAATTTTACAGGTCTCACAGAAACATCAGATGGGCGAAATGCCCGAAATTGAGAAGTAGAAGATGTAAATTTGGACCAAGAATATTTACAGGATTAAGGCAACAGGAGTTGTTATCTCATTTGCTCCCTCACATGGCAGAAGAATGTCAAAATACTTTACTTGAGGAAATATATCTTACTGAAACTTTTATGCTACGATTTACCTTTGCAGTGTGAATTGAATTATAGGAACTTGTCTGCACATTTGTATTATATAATCATATGCAAACCAACAAAAGTTTTCTAAACTAATTATTTACTTTAAAGAGTATTACTCTACTTCAAATTCTGTGTGAACTGTCTGCCACATTTTTGTTTGAGTCCAAGATTGTAGAACAGTAGAAAATATAAGTACGTTATTATTTCATACATAAAAATATTAGGCAGATTAACATCCCTTTAATTCTGAACTTCTCTAATGTTTTTTTTTTCATAAGTTTCCTTGTACCAGTACTTTCCTAAGTTTTCTTTCCTTTTATAAAGTTCTTGCTCTAATGTGCGAATTTAATACTCTTATGCTGGTCAACATGAGTTATGCTTTTGTTAGCATTAGCAAGAGACGAGTTTCATTGATGTGATGACTTCTTTGCGTATGAATTTTTCTCTAGTAAAACTTGAAGCTCTTTTCATCTGATTTGCAATACAGGACTTTGGATATTGTTCTGTACGAAGATTTAGTTTTATGTATATTCAAGGATGGAAAAATAGCAATATAAGCGTGGGCATTAGTTCAATTTTAACTGATAACTTTTGCTATCGATTCTTGCCTACTCAAATTGAATTTATAGATATCTTTGGTTGCATGTTTTGTACATTTTATGTAAATCCTAGTAAAAATCCTTGTCTGTATTGTATAAAAGAACCATATGAGAAAATGTACTGATGCAACACAGAACTTTCCATTTTCGGATGACGAAAGGGAGGTAAATGCAAGTATGTGGTGTTTGTGGATCCATCCTATCTGCCAATTGTGTCCATCAGATTTTTTATGTTGGTAGATGTGATAGCTAAGAAATTTATGATTGACAAAATAGAAACATAGAAATTGGTTGCTCACGATGAAGCCATTTTATGCCGTTAATCAGATAATGGGCAGAAGATGTGCCCTGGATTTGAATTTTTGGTGTTGTAATTTTGTCATTATCTTTATGTGCCCAATATTTATGAATTGGGTCAGGATGGCAGTCAAGGACCTAAAAGTGGCGCAATCCAAGTCCAAGAACCTGGAAGCTAAAGAGCTGCTGAAGAGATCATTCAGTCAGAGCTGCTTATATTCGCTTCTGGCTAATATGTCATGTTCTGTGTTTTTTAGGCTTTGTTCACTTTCTTCCAAGCTCATCAAGAGAGACCATCAAGATCCTGAAGGAAAAACATGACCAAGGGGCAAAGATGGAGTTGGAGGCCAGCCTTGTTTATTATTGAGCGTGACCAAGCTGAACAGGATAGGCACAAGGCTACTGCAGCCAAGACGTAGCTCCGTCTCATCCAAGGACAACCGGCCAAAACGCAAGGATCTTGTTGAGGCGAAAGCCAAGTTCACCAGGTTCAGCTCGGAGCTGGATCATGCTCGGGGATGGAGAGCAGGCAGCAGTTGAGATGAGTAGAAGCAACTCAAAGTAGAGGCACAGAAGAGTGGGAGCACATCCACGCAATCTTGAACTCAAAGTAGAGGCCAAGAAGCGCGGCTACATGATGCATGTAATGCATGGATGCATCATGCATGGATCCATGTTATCGTTGTGTTAGTTTGTAAATCATATTTTGTCGATATTTAGAATATCCTAATAGTCAATAATGTAAATAACTAAATAAAAAAACACCTTATTTTTTGCAAAAATAAAAAACATTTGATCGTGTTATTATCGATGATGTGAAGATTTTAGCGTCTCAAATTTCTTTTATTTCGTTTGTTAATCCCACTGTTTCTTCTTCTATTTGAATGAAATCCTTCTTGATAAAAATAAAAGGACAATTCAATATAATTTTTCTACACGAAGTTCTTTTTGTTCTTTCGCAGATATGTGGTGTGACCTGCAGTGGAGGAAGAAAGGAAAATGCAGGGAGACGAACAGAATGGAAGAAGCGAATGAGTGGCTTCATTGACTAAAGACACTTAAGACACCCACACCAACTTTTTCTTTTTTCTTTTTTCTTTTTTCTTTTTTCTTTTTTCTTTTTTCTTTTTTCTTCTTTTCTTGGAAGATATTTGCAGCCCCTTTTTTATTTCCTCACTAACGTAAAGTTAAAAAAAAAGAAGAAAAAAGAGTTATCCTATGCTCACATAGAGAGAGAGAGAGAGAGAGAGAGAGAGAGAGATTTGTTTCACAATATAATAATTGATCATGTATTACTCAACTACAAGTAATTAAATGACTGTTAATCTATGAAAACTCACCGACAGTAATGCAAACGTCATCAAATACATGGAGGAGGATTAGTGTCGTAAGCCTGGGATGTCATTCAATCGGTTCAATAATACTAAACACGCACATACGTGCGAATGGGGAATAAATTAGTTGGTTGAGCTCTTTCATATCTACTTATAACATTCGCAATGGTTGCTCAACAGTTCAATAGTTCAATTTATTGAACTTTTTTAGCAGCTATTGAACTGAATTGTAGTTTCATTTGCAGTAGTGTAGTTCAAATAGCTTATAAATTAAAAACTAATGTTGTCCATGTGTCAATAAGAGAGAGGTTGTAGAGTTATTATTGTAGGTTAGCTCATTGAAATGAACTATTGATCCCTAAAATGAAATATTGATCTCTAAAATGAACTGAATTTTACCATTGCTAATTAAAAGTTCAATTTATTGAAATAAAATTGAAATGACCTTCACCAATGTTGATGCTCTTATGTGGACAAAGATTCGAAACCCAGAGACCTGAATGTTTGATTCAACCCCCTTCCCCAATCACCTGTACCAAAAAACAACACACATTTATTACACCAACTTTTGATCATGAATACCAGCTGATGTGGAAAATCCATATTGAGGCTATAAAATGAAAACAAAAGAAACCATTGTCACATCAGTTAATGTCCAAAAGTCAGTGTAATAAGTCTCTAATATTAATTATTCTATTGTTATTTTAGTTTGTGAATTATTATTATTATTATTATTTTGGTTTAATTCCTCTATTGTCATATTTTTCTTGTCTAATTAAATAAATTGAGTAGGCAACAAGTTTCACAGACGATTACTTAAAATAGAAGGAGAAGAGAGTTGGCTCGGCTGCTGCTGTCCTTCCTTCCCAAAGAAGATAGGTCAACATTATAAAATGATCTCCAAAAATAGAAACAACTCTCTCAAAGCAACTAAGCATGTAATTATGGTTTTTAAAAAAATGAAACTAGACATGAAAGGTTTCAGGTAAGCATGAAGGGATTTATCTTTTTAAAACTGAGTAAAACTACATCTTTGCAAATGGGTAGATCACAGCCGTTTATTTGATCTAACGGTGGATGCAATTTGCAACAAATGACTCTTCCACTCCATAAACTAGGAAGTGATTTTAGCTACTTCTGTGAGATTTTGTCACAAATTATATACTTAAAAGGCATAATTGAATTTAGCAAAAAGAACAAGGAGAACAAAAGAGAATTCATATCTCATACAAAGACAATTTATTACACCATATCTCAAGAATGTCAATTGCATACATTCAAACATGTTCCATCTTACCATTTTATATGGATTCATAACCTCATAACATAACATTGCCTCATATCTCATACACTACTCAATGCATAGTTGGTAGTTTGTAACCTAATATATCAAATCATTTGGTAAGAAAGCATTACCTCACACACTAATGCAAGTTTATCTTTTGTTGGCAGTATGCGCTTTAGTGCGCACTATCCAGTGTCATAAAACCGAATCCACAAACCAGATTACGTATTCAAATGCCATTAATGGTACACGACAAAATTTCTATATCCAATGTCAGTACATGCAAAGGAAAAAAAGAAAGTTAAAGAGAATAAAACCAGACGCATACGTAACGTTATCTATTCAGATAATCAGTTACTCACTTCACATTGTTCGTTACTGGTATGTTATATTATTTGCTGCTAATCACCTCTTCTCCTTTGTTAATTGGCAACATTGTGTGGTATTTTGGTATGAGTTATGAAGTTAAGCCCAAGTTAACCCTTTACCTAACTCCATGTTTAAGAGGATATGTCCTCCGAGTTAGCCACAGCTTGACTCAGTTAATAACCAAACCCCACGTGAATTGAACGTTGAGCCTTTCCTTATTAAGAAATTCCGCAAACAATATTTAAGAAATCCCTCCGAATGATTATTTTGGAAAAATAAAAAATTTACAATTAAATGCAATCCAAACAACTATTAGTTATCCATACGCGCCATAGAGTGCGTAGGGCCACAATATGCAACAAACACCATGGCTTGCAATTCTGGCTTCTAATCACATCACTACGACCTGTCGTTTAACCCGACCTCCGTACCACCCACATACGTGGCAGAAGATTATTGCCTGGGCCCAGGGCTACGCAGGCCATTATGTAGCAAATTTGGGCCGGTCGATCGCAGTAGGAATCTTTAGTGCCACGTGTCAAATAATCCAAGCTACTCATCCATTACGCGCCGTGGGGCGCGTGGAGGGATTACTTTCGTACCTCTTTAAACGGTCCACAGCCCCCTCTTTCTCTCACTAAAAGAGAAAACACTCAGACTCTCTCTCTCTCTCTCTCTCTCCAAGGAAACAACGACTTTGCTTTCTCATATATATTTTTTCTTTCTTTCTCTCAAGGCCTCTTCGAAATCAGCCTTCGTGGTCATGAAAGCTTAGCTTCTATAAAACCCAGGTACAACTTTCTCTCTCCTCTCTCTCTATTTTCATGTACAAGTGTGTGTATGTGTGTCTTCTTCTCTCTCTCTCTCTAAACAGAGACTCTGTGTCTCTGTGTGTCTCTGCGTGTGTGCGCTTCACGCTTTGTTTATTTTTAATCTATAACTTGCAAATTGGTGCTCAAACTTGAAGACCCATTTTCTCAGGCTTGCTCTTTCACGTGGGTTTCGGCCTCAAATTTCGTTTCTTTGTCCATGGAGGTATAGTAATGAAAACCAAATCTTTTCTTTTTTGGGCTGCTGTTTTTTCTTATTTGTACGATTCAATGCAGTTTTTTCTGTGTTTGTTAAGGGTCATTGTTGAGTAAATAAGTGGAATTTTATGGGATCGTATTGGAATTCTCACTGGGACAGTGATTTTTGTTTGTCTAAGTGTGCTTGCTATGCTTATTGTCATTTATTTTCTATGTTGGTTTTATTTATTTTTGTTCAAGTTTAAAGCTTTGGATTGGATGTTTTGTTGGTTTTGGTTGTGATTATGTTTAGTTTTGTTATTTGTCATAAATGTGCTTAATGGGTTTTGTGATATTTATATGAAAGTTTATGTTTTTCCTAGTGGGGTTGCGTCGGTTTTAGACTGGATTCGAAAATGGATCTGGGGTTGATTATTTGTTTATGAGTTTGCTGCGTCATGCTCTATTTGCTTGTATTTCTTCTGGGTGATGCTTAAAAATACATGTTAGTGGATTTTTATTTCTTTTGAAAATTTACGATCATTTGTTACCAACAAAAAAATTACGATAATTCGTGGTGTATGAATAAACTTTTAAAAAATAAATGCAGGAAAATATTTTTTGTTTTGTTGTTTATTTTCTATCCACGAAATACTGTTGCTTATTTTGAACGTGTGTTCTTCTATTTGGTGGTACATAGCATTATATTTTTGTAACTTTGCATCTAGTCGTCTTGAAATTTTGACATTGGTACTTGTCAGTTTCTTTTGTAGAAAACCCCCATCTCTTTCTATCTGTGAATAGACTAGGATTAGGATTGATTGCTGTCAGTTGCATGAGAACTTCAATGTGTATTGATAGGATTAGAATCAATGCTTTACCTGGCATGTTTTTGACGAGCCTGCAACAGTAATAGTTCAAATGCTTTTGGACTGCTTCGTTTTCGATAGACTGTAAAATAGGGATGACCACCATGTCTAGCTTGTTCTTTTTTATCCTAGAAACAGAAGCCTTTAGATTGGCTACATTGAACAGAATGAAAAATTTGAGTCTGGCAAATTTTCGAAGGTATCAGAAAAGTGTAAAATATTGTCATCGGTTTTTTTATCCTGGGGGATTTTAGTAAGAAAGCTATGTTCTTTTTATTGTATAATGAAAGAGGAGATGTTCCTTCATGGTTTAGCATGCAATGTTTTTCGTATTATTTTCTATATTTTCCAGTTGGCCATCATTTAATATGGTATCAAAATATGATCAGGATAGCAATGTAAAATTTCATATTGACATATAAAATTTATTAATTTTCAAAATTCTTATGAACTTCATGCCTTATATATTGTTTGTTGAAAAGAAAGGAAAAAAATTAATTCTCTTGTTGTCTCAGAAAGCCACTTTAACAATACCATTTCACACCCCCTCTTCCCCTCAATCTCATATGGCAGATGGATTCAGTTGAAGGAAATCACCACGGGGATTTCAATGAGGATGAATTTGCTGAGAATTCATTTTCTCCAGAAGCTTCTGATAGATCTGGTGTACTTGGTGACCCTGAGATACTTCCTAGAGTTGGAGATGAGTACCAGGTTGAAGTTCCCTCTCTAATAGCCGTTTCAGACTATCTCTGGCTTTTAAAGAACCCAACTGTTGCAGAAAGTGCTACTGGCGGTTCCTATGGTTTAATAGCGGGGTTGCCCATACCAGTAATGTGGATCAATGAGGGAGTTGATGGCAAAAAGCATGAACCAGAGACTGCTTTTCATGATGCAGTTTATGTATCCAATAAAAATGAGTCGCTGAAATCTGAACATGTCAGAGAGACCCTGATTGTTTCAGCAAGTGACAACATAAAATGCAAAGTTGAGCCAATGGATGTTAAGTTCGATCATGGGGTAATATCAGGTGAGTCAACAAAGTTTGTTTTGAAGGAAGAAGTGATAACTGAAATGCATCAGAACGATATTGGAAGAGGGTATCCGGTTCCTGGTTCCGCTGGTGACAACTGGAGTGACATAGAAGAAGCCAGCTTTCTTCTTGGTTTATATATCTTTGGAAAGAACCTCATTCTGGTGAAGAAATTTGTTGGGAGTAAAAAGATGGGCGATATATTATCGTTCTACTATGGGAAATTTTACAGGTCTGACAGATACAGGAGATGGTCAGAATGCCAGAAAAGAAGGAGTAGAAAATGTATATTTGGACACAGAATATTTACAGGGTCAAGGCAACAGGAGCTGTTATCTCGTTTGCTTCCTGATGTGTCAGTAGAATGCCAAAATACTTTGCTTGAGGTATGTGGATTGAATTATATCAACCTGTCTGCACATACACATTAATAAGTAAACAAACAAAAGTATGCTAAACTAGTTGTTTTGCTTGTGTTTTCGAACCTTTGAAAATTCATGAATTATATATAAAAGAGTTTTATAAGAAATGTATAATGTAGCAGAGAACTTTGTATTTTCTGATGAAGAAAGAGAAGCAAATGCCTGCGATGCATGTGGATCCATATCTGCCACTTGCGTCCTTCAGATGTTTTCTGATGCGAGACACGATACCTCTAATTACCCAATGTGGAAGTAACATGTGATTCACTAACAGTAACATATAACATTGATTGCTCAAAATGAAATCCTATAATGCAGATAATCAGATATTGGGCAGCTGGGACATGCCCCGGATTTTGCTGCTATGACTGTTTGCTCTTTAGTTGTTCATATCAGGGTATGGTTCCTTCTAATTTTGTTTGACCAATTGCCTAGGTATCGAAGACATTTGGGGAAGGAAAAATTTTACTAGAAGAGTATGTATTCATTTTAAAGGCTAGATTTGGATTGAATGCTCTTGTGGAGGCAGTGGGAATCGGTAAAGGGAAGCGAGATCTCACAGGCATTGCCACAGAGACTTTAAAGTCCAATCAGGCTGTTCCTGTTCGCCCAGAAATACCAATTGGCAAAGCATGCTCCACACTTACACCATTGGAAATAGTCAACTTTCTAACAGGGGACTTCCGGCTAAGCAAAGCCCGATCAAGTGATCTATTTTGGGAAGCTGTCTGGCCTCGCTTGCTTGCAAGAGGGTGGCACTCTGAGCAGCCTAGCCATGGTTTTTCCACTGGTTCCAAGCATTCATTGGTCTTTCTAATCCCTGGGATTAAGAAGTTCTCAAGAAGGAAACTGGTGAAGGGAAGCCACTATTTTGATTCTGTAACCGACGTCCTGAGTAAAGTTGCTTCAGACCCCGAGCTTCTTGAGCTTGATATGGGAGCAAATAAAAGTTCCGGAAGCAAGGATGAAAATGGGTGGACAGATGAAACAAAGCTGGATGAAGAAGATTTCCCTAATCAGCAACGCCACTGTTATCTGAAGCCTCGTACTCCAAAACGTAATGGAGATGTTGTGAAGTTTACGGTTGTGGATACAAGTCTGTCTAATGGGAAGACATCTAAGGTGAGGGAACTGCGAAGCTTACCATTTGAATTGAACACTCCCACCTCCAGTAGTGATTCTGAAGATGATGATGGGGATGCTTCTGAGTCAACAGATAAATCCATTTCTGCTGATAACTTGTGTTCGCATAGGGATGAAGTCAATGTTCCCAAGGCCATAAAGATCCGCTTGGGTAGAAAAGATGACAAATATTTTGAATATGATACTTCAAAGTGGGAGCATCAAGTTTTTGTCCAAGGTGCAAATATTCCCGAGGATGATAACGTAGGTTTGTGCAATGACATGCAACCTAGAAAAGCCATGAAGTGCCAAAAGAGCCGGAAAATGGTGTCTCAAAATAAAAATCATGTTGCCCCCGTTTCAAAACGACGTCGATTAGCTGCTTGTAGTCGAGCAGAGACCACACGCAGCATGGACCACGTCTTGCAAGGTCGCTTATTACAACAAGATGCATGCAGCTCTGGAGGCCATCTTGAACTTAGTGAGAAAACTCCCTCTCAAATGGACCCATCTGAAGAGAAGTTATCATCCACCAGTACTTCATCTAGAGGTGGCAGCCCAGTCTTTAGTTGTGAAGGCATTCCTGGCCGCAACAATTTGCATGTGGAACAACCTCATGAGATTCCTCAGCCCCGTACACTGATTGACTTGAACATCCCCATTTCTCTAGATGCTGAAACTGATGAACCTTTCACAATGATAGAAAGACAAGATGATCAAACAAGCCAGGAACTGGATGAACCCCATTCAGTGATATCCTCCGAATGTAGGGGTACTTCTGAACAGCAGCCTACAATTAACTCTCGGAGACAGAGCACAAGAAATCGACCACTGACCACTAAGGTACTGGAAGCTTTTGCTTGTGGATTTTTAGACACAAAGCAGAAGCGGAAGAGTACCGATGCATTTCCTGGGGACAGCTCCAAGCCATCTCGTCGTGCTCGTACTAGGAAGAGGGTTCCTGACAGTTTTGATGCTAGTCTCGCAGATTTCAATATGCAGGAAACCACAGCCGCTATCCATAATAGTACTGCAGATGGGTTCAGCAAGGTTGACGTGGTTTCATAAGTTGCTGAAAATCCAACTTACAAGTTGAGCATGGAGCTTCTGGATACAACAGAGACTGCTGGTTTTGGCTGCTATCATAACCGTTATGATATATAGCAAAGCTAACAATCGCTTCTTCCTCCTGCACTGTATATGGTGTTACATACAAATTTCACATAGGGGAGTCGGATTAGTAGTGTCTTTGCAAGAGACATTACATCAGAAAAAGCAGCACCAAGAATCGGAAAGCCAAGATGAGAGTTAAAAGTTACCTTCCCCTCAACTCTTAGTTCAACAGCATTTGATAAATCATTACTGTATCTCATGTACAATTTGCTTTAAAGTGGTTGTCTTCTTTTTTTTTTTTTTGGTTGCAATACCAACCCATAATGTCAACGAAAGTCAGGTGACTGCTGCATTGCTTGCATTCTGATCAAATGTCTGCACACATGCTTGTCAGTTGATAATAGTAGTGTAGCAACCATTGTGGTTGAATTTAGATCGATGACAACAGTTTCGTATCGTTTTACATGTGAAATTATCCATAATGAGTAGAGATTTGTGTTATGCAGAAGATAAATGGAGCGTTTAAGTTTCCCTATTACAGTTCAGTGCCTTGCAAATTACAGTATAAGAAAGAATGCATGGAGTTTATGAATGTCCTTGTCCCGTAATTTGTAGAAAAATGCTAGTAGAAACGAACTCGGCTACTGGCGTTCTCATGTGAAAGCCCCATTTACAGTTTCACTGATTACACAATTTCATTGAAAATTCATTCTACCCATATTTTGTGATGCAAAATGAAGTTATTTTTTATTCTTCCTTAAAACATATCTTCAAATTGATAGAAGAGTTGGTCCATTTAATCACTCATGTTACATGGTGAACTGTATATGCAATTCTATTAATTTTGTTTTATTTTTAAGATCAAGCTTGTTTTGTGTGAAACCAACTATTCTGCAGATTGTTATGTACAGGATTGGTCCATTTAGCTATCTAGCAGTTTAATTTTGGTTTTCTTTTTTGACATTATAACAAAAAAGTGAAAAATTGACAGGGGGAGGGACCAAATAGCAAATGGACATACCTAAGAAATCAATTTTCTAGTCTGTTTTGTTATAATCCTTCAAAGAGGCAATGGTTTCCAAGTTGCAAAAAACTGGGGTTCTCATGTCAAACCCATGATCTTCAAGCTTAGTTTCGATTCGTAAAAACTATATTTCAATATCCAAAACTATAGGTGTTCCGATAATTGTAGTTTTTAACAATAGCTTTTAACTAGTATAAAAATGTGAATGATTGATAAACCGAATTTGATTTTTAAACCTAATCAAAATATTCTCAAACTTTCAACATTTGAAGCACAACGCTTTATCATATGAACACGAAAATCAAAACTCCAACTTTATTTATTTATTTATTTAATACAAGCGATAGTCTAAACTTTATTTAAACAAGAAAAAATAAAACAACTCAAAACTGAGTTTTTCAAATGAGAAGATGTGCTCAATAAAAATAAGGGAGATTCACTATTATACCAAATATTGGAGCCCAAATTATTAAAAAAACTATATATGAAATGGACTTTAGAAACAAACCCAAAACCTATTTATAACATAACAAAAAGATTTTTAACTTCTTTTAAATTACAAAACTGCCATTGATTTTTTAAAACAAACCCAACCCCAAAACTTCATTAAAAAAAACCTAAAACACTCAATAGAGCATCAAAGTAATTTAATAATCAAAATTAAATTCAATAGGGCCAGCTGTTATTTGTTGGATTTTTTTGAGTTTTTTTTAATAGAAATTGAATGGTATATTGTTTATCTATATTATTAGTATTAAGAATGAATATATGACTAAATATCTCTAAAAGTAATAATAATAATAATAATAATAAGATGTGCACATGAATAAATATATAGATGGAAAAATTTCGAGAAAGGTGAAAAGGGAGCGAAAATGCAAAAAATAAAAGAAATGGGGGGCATGCCATGGTAATTTTTGGTATCTTGTGTAGGACAATAGGCCAAGTAGCAGAAGCGAGACGTGTGTCCATAAGGAGACCACCACGCGCCACTCCAGTGTGTACTACTTACAGCTCCATCTTCATTGCTCTTCATCTTCATCTTCTGCTCTCCTACCTCCTTTTCCAATTTTCCAAACCCTATATTCTAATTTCTATTCATTAAAAAACTAAAGAGGGTTTTTCTATTTAATCAAGATTTTTAGGAGAAATTAGAAAATACAAAGGAGAAATCGGCAATGGGTCAGGCACTTCGCCGAGCTGCTGGAAGAATCCGACCCTCTTCCAGCATTGAACCGACGTCGGCGAAGCCAAAGACCGTCGTCGTCGATAAGCGGCCTCCTCCTCTGGGCCCCACCGAATCGGCGGAGATCTCCAAGGCCGGCGACGCTCTTAATTCTGGTATATAAAGTTGTCGCCTTTAATTTGTCCCTTCCCTCTTTACACGCATTCTTTCTCAGCTCAATTTCATTACATTTACGGCGTCGTTTTCGTTGATTTTTGTCTGAAGATGGTAGTGCAGCAACAGCAGCAGACGCAGAAGCAGGAGCAGCCAACGTTGAGAATGTACTTGAAGAACGAGATCCAAGCTACGACGCCATGCTTAATCAAATGGTGGGTAGAATTAAATCAAAGCCCGGAGGAAAACTGGAGATGGGTGAGGTCAGTTTCTCTCTCATGTTCTTTAATTTCTCGTTTTAAGTTCAAACTAAGTAGCTCCAATTTGGTCTTTGAATTTGAGTTTAGTTATTTGATTGTTGTATTTTACATGTTTTGGTTATGTAATTGATGTAATTGTGGTGCAGGCATTTGTGGTGGAAAAGTATAAGAGGCCTCTACCGAAGCTGAGAGATACAAAGCCAGATTCAGGCAGGTACGAGGAGAGTCCGGCTGCTCCGGGAACTCTGAATGTGGCCCAGCTGCGCCACATCATCCTCCTCCATCAGGGCAAGGCTGAGGATCACAATGGCCCCATGGAGGCGGACCAAATCGCCGACAAGTTCCGGGTTGATGTCGCAGAGGTTCGGAGGATCTTGCAGTTTGTATCACTGCCCCCAGAGGACAGCAGCAAACAGAAGAACAATCCTTGAAGAAGACATGGGTAGATAACTTTGGTGTCTACCATTCTCCTTTGCAACACTCGCACTACCGGTTGGGTTTTCTGTTGAATAAAACTGGCTCGCATACAAATTTGAAAAATATCAGAGAATCTGTCCTTTGGCAGCATCTGTAACATGTAGGAAATTTTGTACCTAGCGTTTGGGTTCTGAGAAAGGCAATCACCGAACTTATAACTTTTGTTGAGGTATTTGATTTGAACACAAATTGAGAATCTGTTTCATATGTTATGGGAAAGTTTTATTTTGTTTTATAAGTTCATTTTGAGGCAGTGAGTAACCAGCTAATTTCCACGAGTAAAAGAAAAAGAAAAAGAAACAATTCAATCATGACTCAAAATGCTGATACAAAAATCTTGGTGCTCCAAATCTCAACTTTCATCTTCAAACATTTTGCAGTCTAATTACAATCTTATGGCCTGTAGTCGTGACAAAAATAATGTGCCCACTTCCTTTCCTTTGAGGAGGGCTTTGCAAGGTCTTGAAGGGCAAAAGAATCGCATAATCCAAAAATAATATCTGAAACTAAAAGTGAACGGTTCGATCAAGTCAATGCAGACTCTAACCAGTCTGATGTATATTCATAAGCCACAAATGTTACGGCGCCAGCAGGAGCGGCCTTGACCGTCGATGGAACTATTCCCTTATAAAGACCAGCCCAGCCCTCCCTCTGCAATATTCTTCGCAAGGCATCAAACATGTTTCGGTAAGCACGATGCTCTACTCGAGCCCCATATCTTGGGTGCCTCTGTAGTCCTTCAATCTGCAGGGATAGAACAACAAGATTCATATAACCAACCTCATTGCATTAACACGAAAGCATTTTGATCTACATATCCCTTCCGATGTTTTCTTCGGGGATGATTGCTAAACAGCATGAAAATCCAGATTAACTGAAAGTTCTAGAGTAGAGACGGAGCTCAGGACGTCTAAATATCTACCTGGAATCTTTTCTTGACCACATCAAGTGGATGACAGACAAGTTTGGCACATGTCCCAGCTGCTAGACCACAGAGGAAAAGCTGAAAGCTTGAGAGACCATCTTCTCTACTGTGTAAGTTTGTATTGGAGGATCTATACTGGTTCCATGCCTACAATGAACATAACAAAATACGTGAAATCTTACTATGACTGGCTACTGTTGTCAAATAGGTTGTGCATTAAGCAGAAAGAAACATGCTGCAAAATATGTTCCTTAATCTAAGAACCCTCCTCACAACACAAATACATATTGGAAGCGATGGGCAATTTTATTCCAATTACTGACACTATTTGAATTCAAGTATTAAAACTGTCATGTTTTACAACTAGCTATTGAACTTCATGTCATGGTGAGTTTGAAAGCACGTGCACACAGCATATACATACAAAGCTGATTTCAACCAAAACATTTACAAATCTGATTTCCTAGTCTAAAAGATATAGTCCCATCCCATCAAGGCATGGGGACATAAAGTAATCTACTTCATACCCACAAAAAGGAAAATGATAAAGCAGAACCTGAACCTTACCATGGTCCAGCGCTTAAATGTGTCATATGTACCAAATTGCAAGCCTGCATAAGGAATAATCTCAACCAGTGTTGGCGACAATCCAGCATACAATCCTCGAAATCCACGAGTTTTAACTATTTCCACCAATGCAGTCCTCATAGTTGGATACACCTAAATCAAGGTAAATATCAGTACGGTCCTATTATGCCAAAGAACTCTTCACATTGGTGTTTTTGCAGAAACCAATTTTAAAGATGGCTTGAGTTAGGGTACTAATATTTATTGGTAATATAGCTTTAATTACTTCACATACATGAAACCCCAAAGAAACCTCAAAGTGAAAAACAAAAATGGCCAGCTAAAGGCTGTGTAGTCTAAAAGCTGTATGCAAACCAAATCCTCTGAAAGACATCATAGGCCTGCAAAAAAGAGGCCCACCAGGCCTCCCTAAATCCCAAAAGTGTGTAGAATGTCTCGGTCAACCAATTCTTTTTGCAATTAATATACAGTCATGCACCAGGGTCTCAACCCAAGCTTGGTCAAACCAACCAAACTTGCCCACAGCAAACTCTCAAGACCACCATGCCAAGAACTAAGTCCAATCCATAAATAAGCTACAACATCAAGTTTGAAACTTTTGGCCATTAATATATGAAAAGCAGTAGAATTGCCCATGGTAGACAAGAAAGCAATTTAGAACATTTGATATTAAGCACTTTTCAAAGCTTCTGATTGCATAAAGGACAGCTCATTTACTGTAAGATGCAGAACTTTGTAAGAAATTAAAAAGAATAACATGGATCTAAGATTCTAACACTAACTTCTATGCTCTCAGATTTGCAGTTGCAGTCATAGATAGTGAGAACCAGTTTGAAAGTTAATTTACACACATACACGCACACACATAGTAAAAATTCAATGCATTAGCTTGAGTTCTATACCTTAGGTTCGCCCTGTGAAGCTAATAAGGTTCTTAGAAGATCAAATGGATATGATCCGACAGTGGCTGCACAACCTGCTAATGCTCCACTGATGTAAGACAAATAAGGACTCAAATGTATGTGATCCCCTGCATCGGAACAAACAAACAAACAAACGATCACGACATATAAGAAAATAAGGGAAGATAAGATATAACCACATCCAAAGTTGAGTCCAAGGGTTTCAAACAAATGCTGAGTCCCAGTTACCATACCCTTGCTAGAATCATGTACTATTGAAATTATTAGTCCAGTGAAGTGAAGAGTTCACATAAGATAACATCGAAGGAAAAGATATTGACTATTCTCAAAGTACCTGTCTTGGAGGAACCAGCAGCAAATGTTTTCAATTGGTGTAACACAGTAAATTGTATAGCGGTATACGGCATAACCATAAGTAGAGCTGGGACATTGCCACGCCAAAAGCCCTGTCATAAGAAATTCTCAGAATAAAATTGAGAGAAAACATAAATTTCCTCGCAAAACTGAATGAAATCTCCTTCTATAGAATGCCACAAGGAGCAAGTGGATAACGATTACATTGCAAGTTCCATGATTAGAAATTGAGTCACTGTACCGGTAAGCCTTCCTCTCTGAAAATATCCCTCGTTGCCTGCAACATCCCAGTATATTTTGACGGTTGAGACAAATTTTTACGAACCAAAGCCCATGAAGTGGTGGGCTCCAGTTGAACCTATCAACCAAAACAAAGAACAACTTCTTCAATTCACCACCAACCTTTAAGATATAGACGGAAATAAGCATACCCCAAACTCCAAATTGATAAATAAACATTCCCAAAACCCACTACATTTTGCTCAACAACCTTTTTTTCTCACTTTCATTTTAGCACGTCAACTTATGCATAACTTACAAATACAAGAACAAAAATATGGATTTTCTACAGTAAAAAACAAGGCAAAGCTCAGAAACTGCAAAAATTACTAACTGCTAAGTTTCACGGACCTGGAATCTAATCTTAATAACGTCAAGCGGCGATGTAACTGTTCGCGATATACCACCGGCGATTAAACCCGCCGTAGCATCAATGAAGGCTCGCTTGAGCTGCCCTGTCTCTTCCATTGCCAAGAAAACCTCCCTCAGGTACAAAATCTAAGCTTTATCACCTAACAAATCAATACCGTTCAAATGCAATTCAGTTGAGACATCAAAAATCCAATTCCAAAAGCAAAATCCAAGAGCCTGCTAGATGATTAGGGTTCCAATGAGTAAATAATACGCGAAAAAGGTAAAGTTGAATAGAGAAAGGGAGGAACCTGGAGAGGACAAAATCGGCAATGAAGAGAGTGGGGGCACCATTGAATTGCCTTTTGCCGCCTTATTGGATTGAGAGAGAAGAGAGAGAGAGGGGGGGTAGAGAGAGAGAATAGACAGCGGCGACCTTTAAGAAAGAAGAGGGAGGGAGATATTATATTTTGGTGGGCGGTGTTTTTGTGGGCCAGCTAGATAATCGGGTGGGCAACGGAAGCCCTGCCTTTCTATTTTCACTTCACAGAATCCTTCCCGTCCGCCAATAGCGATCCATTTTAGCACCCACCCCGCACACGATATTTTATTATTTCCTGAAACCAGATATTTGTTTCCATTTTTTTCACTTTCGTTTTATTTTTATTTTTTATTTCCTTATAGTAAATAAGAAGTAGCACGGCCCAATCTCTTTTTATGCCACTATTGTTAAAGACGCGAATGCGTTCCACGTTTTCTTTAGAGCGGTCGTTTGCAATTAATTTGTTCTGTTCGAAGATGAGAAATGCAAGAATCAAAGTCTTACTATAAACATGAGTCATGATAGTAAAATTTGATAAATTTTATGTCACGTGGTGTATCGTATATATTTATTGGTTTTTTTACGAATATCTTACTAATGGAATCACCTTCTAATTGCGTAGTAGAGATTCACAATTGGGTTATTTCATAAGTTCATTTATCGAGTCACAATAACAATAATATTAGGTACGAGAACGATGAGTCGAATATATATAATTAACATTTTATCTATATATATAAAGCAAAATGCAGAGAATGGTGAAACATTCAAAATACCAGAAAATGTCTTTGGTTAATGCAAACATTAAGAATTGAAATTATTGATTAAATGAGGATAATATGGTAAATTCACACTTTTTCATATTAAAAAATTTTAAAATTAAAAAGAAAAATCAGATAATAGATTCTCTTTTTATGGAACACAACTACCCATTATCTTTTTAAATTCTAAAATAATTTTTTTTTATATATATATATAAAAAAAGCCTCTTGCAAGTGCGGAAGCGCGTGCGAAGAGGCTAGTACATTATAAAACGAGAGTTTCCCTTCATATACCACTTCAATTTTTCCTTTGTGTCATGTTGAGTATCTTTCTTTAAAATTTTAAATTTTAAAAAAAAAAAAGAATAAATATATATATATAAATGAATCATATATGGACAAATAAAAATAGAGCTTAGGATACAACAAACCCAGATTTCGTAAAGACCAGAGAAGCCCATGAGAAGCTTTGACCCCACTGGGTATTGGCGGGAAGATGGGCCTGCAAGTTCACGGGGCCTTGTTAGCCTCTCTCTGATATTCGTTTGCTTTTCAAAGACCCTCTATCTTTATGGAAAATACTTCACTTTTTACCATGTAAGTAGGAGTTTCTACATTCCCGCCACTAATAGTGTGACATGTGTGCAGAATTTTATCTTTTTGTGTTTTTGATGAATTATTTTTTCATATGTGTCAAAGGAGTATCTCTTTACCGAGAATGAAACCTATTAACTTTTATTTTTCCGAGCATTTACATTTAAAAGTCCTATTACTTTAATACTAACTATTCTCTCCGAAGTTTAAGTATTACAAGCAAACAATTAAGAAGACGGAATCAATTTGAGATGGACCTTCACTTCTCCATAGTTGATAGCGACGCCTAAAATATGTTCAACTTTGAATGCAACTACGCCTTCTTTTCTCTACTGTGCCCTGCCCTGCTGTTTCCTTCTCCCTTCTTATGGCATCGTATGTATGGTGCTCAAAACAAAGACTAGTCAACCAAACCTTAAGCATTTTTGTTTGGTGACGTGTAGTTCACTACTTTTCACAACGCTAATTCACATTTGCATTTGTCTTACTAACAATATGAGTCGTATACAACAATGTATTTATCTGTCTCGTCATGTGAATTCACACATAATTATATGCAGTTGGTTGTGTTAAAAAAGAACTCGTGACAATATATAATTGAATCCCTTTTTAACGTACTCAAACCCCACTTTATCTACTAATAAGTACTACTAGCTAACATCAAACATTTTTTTGCCATGTTTTGAACTTCTTTCTTATTTTTCTTTTTTTGGATTCAACTGCATCACTAAACTTATTCCCTCTCATCAAATATACCTTACTTTCCCTGTCTCTATCCCTAATGCTTCTAGTGTTATAGTGATTAACATATATTATTATTATTAAGCATGTTGTTAATTACGGTATCTCTCATCCCATGTTCCCAGCAATGAGCCATGCCTCTACTTTTCTTTATTTTATACAAAAGCAAGCCTTGACCTTAGCCAACTAACCTAAATCACCTTTCCCAAGAGTTGACCTAATATTTCAGACTTCCACAATATAAACATTTCTACCAGCTTTTCTCTCCCCCCAAATCCCAACCTCACCTCCAAATTCCAAGCCCATCTCTCTTTCTCTCAAAGATGGAGCAGAGAACCCTAGAACTCGAACTTATCTCAGCCAAGGACCTCAAAGATGTCAACTTCATCTCCAAGATGGACGTATACGCCGTCGTTTCACTCCAGGGCGACGACTCGCACGGCAAGCAGAAAACCAAAACCAAGGTGGCGAAAGACTGCGGGACCCATCCCACCTGGAACTTCCCCATGAAATTCACCCTCGACGAGGTTCTTCTTAACCGCCTTAGCCTCGAGTTCAAGCTCGTCTGCGACCGCAGCCTCGGCGACAAAGACATAGGCCAAGTCGTCGTCCCCGTTAAAGAGCTCTTCGCCTCCGTGGCGGCGGCAGCAGCTGATCCCAACTCCATGAAGTCCGTTGCTTACCAGGTCAGAAAACCATCCGGAAAACCCAAAGGCGAACTTCATTTCTCCTACAAATTTGGCGACAAAGTCCCCGTCCCAGTGACGGCAGCGCCGCCGAAGGGTTATGAGTCCGTAACAGCAGCGCCGCCGAAGGGTTATGAGGCCGTGACGGCGTATCCGATGGTTGGGCCATCTGCGCCGACAGTGAAGGGATACGGCGCTTACCCGCCTCCAGCTGGCAGCTCAACGGGACCGCCGCCGCCACCTGAATACGGGTACCCACCACCGCCTCCTGGATACGGGTACCCACCACCTCCTCCTGGATACGGATACCCGCCGCCACCCGGGTACGGGTACCCGCCTCCGCCCCCGGGGTATGGATACCCGCCGGTGCAGCAACCCCCGGTCCAAGAGAAGAAGAAGAATAAGTTTGGGATGGGGCTGGGGGCTGGATTGTTAGGAGGGGTGCTTGGTGGGATGTTGATCGGAGATATTGTATCTGATGGCGGCGGTGGTTGTGGTGGCGGCGGTGGATGTGGTGGCGGTGGCTGCGGTGGCGGTTTTTAATTTTCGGGTGTGGTATGTTTTTTATCTTCTTGTTTAGAGTATAAGTTTTGTTGGATTGTTTTGTTTGTATTTGATGGTAAAATTGGATTTTGACTTTTTGTCAATGTAATAATAACTTTTATCTTTGAAAAAAATTTAATGTGACAAGACATCATCAATGCTTTATATTTGTATTTTTGTTTTTTAGATGAACCTCGAAATTTTGGAAATATATTTGTTCATCACTTTAACTTAAGGTGTACACTCACTATCATTCTCAATACTTGACACGTATTCATAAGAATAACTATAAGTATATAAATCAAAGCAAAAAATTAACCATGAATATGTTTATGGACACGTGTCAAGTATTAAGAAATGTGATGAGTATATACCTTGAGTTAAAGTGGCGAGGAAAAATATTTTTCAAAACTTCGATAGTAATTTATTGATAGCTTAAGTAGTACATTGGGGGTAAAAGAACTTGACCCCGATCAATCTTGAATAAAAAATACAAATACAATGGTTGACCTCTCAATTCAAAATTCCAATTCCCATTTTAAATGCTTAATTTGGGGAAATCCCCATTATAATTGCACTCAAGTAGCAATTATTTTGTAACCATCTTATTAGTAATATCAAAATGAAGACTTTTAAAATAATGTACATGACATATTATGTATGTTTTTTTTGTAGTTTAAATATATTATGTATGGTTGCACACTCAAGATTAAGCATTTTTCAGGTCAAGTATATTTTTTTCCTTTTCCTTTTGGAACCAACTCAAGGTCAAGCCATTAATCAAATATGAAAGGGTGTTATTGCTTGGCCTATTATTCTAAAATTAATAGGACTTTGTCCTCCTCCATATTACTATATAATATTTATACATAAATTTTCTTATGCAAACGTTTGGATGTTATTATTGTGTGGACGTCAATATATTTTCTATTATCTCTTCTTGCTTTTATCTCTAATTACAATGACATTCACACGATAATATCCCAAAAAAAAAAGTATCTATATATATACGGTCAAGAAAATCTTGTGCCGGAAATAAAGAGTTATATACGGTCACTGGAGCAAGTAATCAAAGAATAGTATTATTAGAATATCAACCTCTAATTGGCTGATTATTTTGTTGCTTTCATCTGAGGGTGAAGTGCATGGAAGACGACGTCAACTTTGAATTTTGGCATTATTTTAACACATTGCTTTTGTTTTTTCGTCGAAGAAGCACATAGCTTCTATACCAAACCAAAAGCAAAATACGTTTTTTCTAGAAGAAAAAATGACGACACGTCACACATGGATGCCATTTCTAACACGACACCGCCATAAGTCATTGCCCCATTGTAGACACTTGGACGCAAGTTGAAACCCGCCAAATTTTATGGCCCATTCTAATCTAGAGCTTCTAACGAGGATTAATTCCTAGATAGAAAAGCTAGAAGCTTCCGCTCAACTCATCAGTAATTAAAAAGTCATAATAATTCCAATTAGATTTTGAATTTTTGAACACTAAACAACCTTTATTCTTAATAATACTACAAATAATTTAAGAGATATCATCTTAATTTTTAATAATTCATGATTTGCCATGTGGGACTAACTCCATTTGAGGGTATTTAAGTAATTTAATACTAATTTTAAAACAAATAAATAAAACCATAAATACAGAAAATCATTCAAATCATGGAGTTGATGCTAGGTGCCAAATCATGGATTTTCAAAAATGTAGATGACATCTCTTTTAAATTGTTTGTTAAGTTGACAAAATTAAAATGGTGTATCAGTTCAGGTAACATTTCTAATATTTTCCCTTATTTTTGTTTCCTCTTTTCACAAAAAATAACATAAAATCATGCTAATCATTTCATAGCATTTTCCAAACACTAGGGGAAAATACTCCCCTAGTTTTGCTTCCAAACATAAAATCATGCTAATCATTTCATAGCATTTTCCTCCCCTCTCTCGTTAATAACTTTGGCAACAAAAACAAAAACACATAAAAGTCAGGAATCATACAAATTCTAATACTCCCTTTCTTTTTTTGAGTACAAGTTATAGTCTAAACTACAAAAAAAAAAAAAAAAACTCCCTCCCCCTGTAGTTTAGACTATCGCTTAAAAAAAATATTGTGACAATTCGTCAATTTTTCTATTATTAACTAGGTTTGATTCTCTCGTTCCCCAATATCCAATATTGTCTCGCTTGTATTAAAAAAAAAAACTATATTGTTATTACTTCAGATGATTTTAATAACAGACGAGTTGCATTAAAAAAAAAAATAATAATAATAATAGGCGAGTTTATAAATAAATTAGCCCATATTTAACCACATTGAAAAAAATAACCATTATTGAATAATAATGTTCAACTTTGAGTAAACTTAAATCCTATTTTCTGGCTCTCCCTTATCTGTGTGAAAAAAAAAATGGAGTACAGCGACAGGACACTAGAAGTGGAACTCAACTTAGCCAAATGCCTGAAAGACGTGAACTTTTTTACCAAGATGTCCGTATGCACCGTCGTTTCTATCAGGGGTGGCAACAATATTCTTTTCCAAGGTAAAAATTACAATTAATTAAGTGACAAAATCTATCAATTTAACTTGGATTTTGACTCATGAGTTGCCTTGACGGTGAGTCGTTGACGATGAATTAGATTTTATAATTTCAATGCTAGTATGGGTAGTTTTAGAGTACAATTATTTGGTATAATTTGTTCACTAATTATGATATAAATGAGTATTTATTAATTTATTCTAAAAGTATGAAATATAAACCCTATTGTTCACCCATTTATAACACCGTGAACGAATTATGTTATGTGACCGTATTCTAGTATCATACTATTCAAGCGTTTTCCCCTCTCTTTTAACCTTCTTCTATGCTCAGAAAAGACAAGTTAACCTGAACTTTTTTTCTTTTTTCTTAAAATTTGTAATCTTTTAACAACATTCAGTCATTTGCATTATTACTTCGTACATGATTTTAAGAGCATGCGTTTGAAAGAAATTAGCCCAAATTTTAGCCCCATAGTACATAGGCCAAGCGGTTGCTCCCCTGAAAGATCTTTTCGACATCACACAGGCAGACGAGGTCAAAGACGAGGACGAGGTAGCTCCCCTGGACCAGACATTCGTCCATGGTGAACTGCATGGGCATGTTGATCCACGATGGGATGAGTGCCGCAGTTTCGGACCACTGGAGTTTATGAGTCTCTGCTCCCCCGTGTGAGTCGCCGCCCTGGATGGAAACGACACTGCATATACGGACATCTTGGTAAAGAGTTTCATGTCTTTCAAGTCTATGGCTAATGGTTGAGTTGAGTTCCACTGCTATAGGGTCCTGTACTCCATTAACATTTGTGGGGAGCTTATAATCAGGGAAAAAGTGACCGTTGCACTGCCGCGGGGATACATTTACAAGTACCGGTACCGCGCCAGAATACCCTCCCCTGGCCGTGGGGCAACGCCAGCAACTCCGAGCCCACCGGCGTATTGGTCTGCTGCTGAGGATAACTCTGTTCGTATTTGTTAATAATCGTTAATATATATTCGGAATAAGGTACTGCATACCTTGCGGAAGATTCCAAGTGAAAAACCGCTTGCAATTACTAGCCCGCCGAGATGCTTCCACGTCACGAACACGCCAACAAGATTCTACACGTTCCTCGTCTCCAAGGTCGTTGGATTGGCTATGAAAGTTACTCCATTGATTCCACGTACCCAAGACCAAGGCTCTTGGTGAATTGCCTAAAGGAGAGTGTTTAGGGAGATATGAGGTTTCTCTCTTTGTGGGTGTAAAACTCACTACAACTCTTTGATATGCACTCACACTTCTTGTCTCACACACACCAACTTAGAGAGTATGCACTAATGCTTCTCATCATCTCTTCACTTGCACACACTCCATCTATTTATAGGAGTTGTTTTAGCTCATCTCAAGAGAGCATAAAACATGCACTAGTGCTTAGGTTGGTAGTGCACTAAAACAAGGTTTAGTGCCTTAAAACAAGGATTAGTGTAGTGCCATAAAACAAGGCCAAGTGCCTTAATTTGTGTAGTGCCATAAAACAAGGCTAAGTGCCTTAATTTGTGTAGTGCCATAAAACAAGGATTAGTGCATAATCATTGTTTTATTACATCTCCCACTCACCCACATAGGGTGTGATGACCTTGTTTTATTACATCTCCCACTCACCCACATAGGGTGTGATAACCTTGTTTTATTACATCTCCCACTCACCCACATAGGGTGTGATAACCTCATAATCATCTTAAACCTCTTGTATACACTCTTCTTCTCATACAGGAAATGGGTCGTGCGACCTTGCGAGAAAAAACGTACAGCTACAAGAGCACATTTTATTAAGTCATCACCAAACTAATAAAAGTGCATCATTTGAAATCATCTCGTACATACCCCAGACTTATTCAGACTACACCAGTATCAGCACTCTTAACCCCTCATAAAAGCAGTGCTTCACCCCAAATATGTTTTGTACTCATGACATGTCATCAACAAATATGACATAGACGCTGGCCAGCTATGAGTCACAAAAACATGGTGTATTGTCGAACAGCCTTCCTTAAGCGCTTATATCAATCCAACTAGACTTAACTGCTTTCTTAGACATGCCCCTTGAGACCTTATAATTGATCCTAGGAAAACAAGCTAAAGTAGCAACATCAAGCATCCTCTTCATGCCATAGGCTAAAGTCAACTAAGGGTACATTTTTAGGATCTTAATTAATGATCCAAGTGGCTCACATAGTGATGAAGCAGGGATTCATTCATCGCTCCCACTGTCGATCGCATCTAGCACATACAGTATAAAATGTATGCTATGACGTATTCTCATAAAATGAGCATGTCACTTGTCCAAGAATTGGACATACGTCATACGAATCTTAGTCTAGACATTACACAAATGTCTAACTTGAGTTCTAGTCTCAGTCACCCTCTCGGTGCCTGTCTGGAATCTCACATTCGGCTCAATACAGGCTTCATAGATTTTATGGCAATTTTCTATTATCGACCTCTTTCCTTTTTCAAGGTCTCATCTTAGCTCCAACTAAGGCGACATTTAGAGAAGTGTTTTATCTTGCTGCCTACTTGGGCGCAGATATACATATATGTCATAATATGTTGTCTAAGCTTTTTAGAACATAACACAAATGTCTCATCTTGCTCGCTATCTCAGCGCCAAGGCGAATCTCCCATGTGAGTGGGCTGACTCAAGCCTGGTGACAAATCTTTGTGCAAAAACCATATCAATCATTCTAGAACAAGTACCATGGAAAAAACGATTAACATTGCATTAATAATAAAGTCAATTACAAAAATAGGTATATTAAAACCTTCGTAGTCCCATACTCCTAATATGAGAAAGGAACACATCTCTAGCAATGGGTTTAGTGAGAGGATCAGCAACCATATTGCCACTTGAGATATGCTTTAATATAACCTCTCCTTGTGCTACCCTCTGTCTGATATAGTGATATCTGACATCTATGTGTTTGGATTTTCCATGGTATTTCGGATCCTTTACATATGCCAAAGCAGATGTACTATCTGAGTAAACAAGTACTGCCTCACAAGTTTTGGCTGTATAGTTTAGTCGTTGCAAGAATCTTCTTAACCAAACAGCTTCCTGAACTGCTGCTGAGCAAGCAACATATTCCGACTCCATTGTGGATAGGGCTATGCAAGACTGTTTCTTGCTACACCAAGAGATAGCTCCACCTCCAAGTATAAAAGCATAACCAGAGGTGGATTTGCGTTCATCTCTGTCATTGGCCCAATCTGCATCGCTGTAACCTCTAAGTCTCAAATCGCCACCATGGTAGCATAAGACAAGATCAGCGGTACCTTGCAGATATCGAAAAATTCTCTTTACTGCTTTCCAATGAGCAGGTCCAGGATTACTTTGATAACGGCTCACCATACCAACTGCATGACAGATGTCTGGCCGTGTACACAACATAGCGTACATTAGACTTCCTATCGCAGATGCATAAGGAACTTTGGTCATTTGGTTTCTTTCCTAATCATTTTTAGGACATTGGTCAAGGGTTAGGACACATCCTTTTTCCATTGGCGTGTCTATGGGTTTGGAGTGATGCATACGAAAACGTTCAAGTATCTTCTTAATGTAAGTCTCTTGAGACAAACCAAGAAGTCCTTTTGAACGGTCTCTTATGATTTTCACTCCTAGCACATAATTTGCTTCACCCATGTCCTTCATTTCAAACTTTGCGGACAACCACTTCTTAGTGGCGACAATGGAATCCATGTCATTTCCTGCTATGAGAATGTCATCAACATACAATGAAAGAATCTGAACATTTTCCTTGGATCGTTTTAGATACACACAGTGGTCTTCTTCAACCATCTCAAAACCAAAGGAGATGATTGAGGTATGAAATCTAATGTTCCACTGTCTAGACGCTTGTTTGAGGCCATAAATAGAACGTTTGAGACGGCAAACTTTGCGCTCTTGTCCTTTGACCTCAAAACCCATTGGTTGATCCATATAGATCTCTTCGTCTAGATCTCCATTGAGAAATGCAGTCTTAACATCCATTTGAAAAAGGTTCAAATCCTTTTGTGCGACAATAGCGAGGATTAGGCGAATAGATGCAAATCTCACCACAGGGGAGAAAGTATCATCATAGTCTATACCCTCTCTTTGAGTATAGCCTTTCGCCACAAGACGTGCCTTGTATTTGTCAATTGAACCGTCCGCTTTGCGTTTGATTTTCAAGACCCATTTGTTTCCAACGGTCTTGCGCCCAGGCGGAAGGTCAACTAACTCCCAGACCTTGTTTTTGTCCATTGAGCTTATCTCATCTTGCATAGCAGTCATCCACTCTTTACTAGCTAAAGATGATAGCGCTTCCTTATAAGAAGCAAGCTCTTCTTCATCTATTGGAGTACACAAGAAAGTTTCCCCTTCAATTTCAAAAAATCGACGGGGAATATTTCCTCGTTTGCTCTTGCGCACCATTAAATCTTGAGTTTCTAGTGGTGTACCATCCTTTGGTATACTCCCACTAGGTTGCAGATCATTGTCACTTTCTTTAGCGATTACTGGATTAGGAATCAATTCCCCATCCTCGCTTAAAGATTGTGAAATATCTTCACTTCCTTCCAACTCATGGAGGTCAAGATTCTTTTGGGCATCACCAATACTAGGAAAATCATTCTCTATGAAATTCACATTTCGGGAATCTATTTCAGTCATTCCTCCATCAGCATGTTCACCATACATCACATAGCCTTTCGAGTGCTCGCAATACCTTATGAAGATATGTTTTTTACCTCGAGGGCCAAGCTTTCCATGCTTGTGGAAAGTATTATGAACAAAACCAGCTGATCCCCAAGGGCGCAAATGCCCCAAATTGGGCTTTTCGCCTTTCCATAATTCGTAAGGGGTTGAAGTGACTGATTGGGAAGGCACTCGGTTAAGAATGTAGGCAGCAGTTAATATTGCATCTCCCCAAAACGAAATTGGGAGATTAGCTTGCGCCATCATAGACCTAACCATGTCTAATAAAGTTCTATTCCTTCTTTCCGCAACACCATTTTGTTGCGGTGTATAAGGAACAGTAAGTTGTCTGCGTATCCCCTTATTTTCACATAGTTCTTTAAACTGTTCAGATAAGTACTCGCGTCTGCGGTCTGTGCGAAGAGCCTTTAAACTCTTCTCTGTCTGATTCTCAACCTCAGCTATAAAACGCTTGAAACAATCCAAGGCTTCATAGCGGTGAGCGATTAGATAGACATAACCATATCGCGTGTAATCATCAATAAATGTGAGAAAATAAGAGGCGCCATGACGTGCCTTCACACTCATAGGTCCACAAATGTCCGAGTGAACTAACTCTAGCGGTTGAGTAGCTCTCTTAGCCTTACCAAAAGGCTTTCTTATAGCTTTACCAGCCAGACAACATTCACATATAGGTAGGTCAACTTTAGCGAGTGAGCCTAAAAGACCTTCTCTAGCTAACCTTGTCATCCTGTCACGTCCTATATGTCCTAGTCTAGCATGCCAAGTTGCAGAATCAACATGTACATCAGCATAAGCTATATAAGAAGATGAGTAATCAGAATCATTCAAATCCAAATAAAAGAAGTTACTCCTTAAAAAACCATGACCAACAATTGTACCATCCAATAACACATCCAAACCAAAAGCAGAAAACTTAAAACAATATCCATCACGCAAACACTCTAAAACTGAAAATAGATTATGCTGAATTCCAGGAACGTAGAGCACATTATTGAGGAGCAATGTGCGCCCATTGCGCATCTGAAGTTGATATGAACCAACTCCCAAAGCTTCTATACGGCTTCCATCACCCATGAACACACCAGAGGTGCCCTTTGGAATTCGTCAATAATCCAAAAAACCTTCTCGATCTCGAGTCACATGTTTGGTTGCTCCCGTATCTACAATCCACCCAGAGGACGTATTAGCAACTAAAACATGCTCACATACATATATGTGGGAAGGTTTAGTCAAGAAAGATACCTTCTTCGGCTCAGTACAATCACGAGCGAAGTGACCCTTCTTATCACAGTTATAGCATTTGACTTTGGACAAGTCTTTCTTCCCACCACGCTTGCCCCGACAGCGCTTGGTTTTGTTGTCATCCTTTGGTGCAAGCTTGTTTGCCCCATCCTGCTTATCTGTCTTTCCTTTTCCTTTACGCTTAGACCCTTTAGTCTTAGTCGTGCCACCCTGGGTGAAAAGGACAGTAGCATTGGTCGCCTCTTGGCGCTCCGATTCTAGCTCAACATGACGAGAAATATAAGAAAAATTCTTGATATTCTCATTATGTGTCATGATTTGTTTCATGGAGCCCCATGAATCTGGCAGGGATCTGATGACTGCCTGCACTTGCTGCTCATCAGTGAGGGTATTTCCAGCAGCCTTTAAGTCACGTATCATGCTAGAAAGCACCCTTAAGTGCTCATGAATCGTGTGCTTAGGATTTTTGCGGTATACCTCAAACTTCAGGACTAAACTTCTAAGTCGAGTGGTGGACGTACCACCAAAATCAAACTTTAGTTGATCCCATAAAGCCTTGGCAGTAGGGTAGCTTTCATATCCCCCAATAAGATCATTGTGCATGCTGCTTAGCATAGTAAAGCGCGCACAACGATCCTTTTTGAACCAAGTCTGATAAGCTTCAAGATCACGGCGATGTTGGGCCGTTTGCCCAACCTCAGGTTCGACCATTGAATTGGTTAATGTTTCCAATAACTCCTGCTCATTCAAGAGATATTGAATTTTCCTATGCCAAATATCATAGTTGGTACCCTCAAGCTTGTCTCCCTTATTTAGGTCAGCAACAACATTTTTGGTGGCCATTATCTATACAACACAAGGATTGACTTTAGTATTAGCGTTTTGCACATTTCTATTTGTTTCAAAAATAAATTGAAAAGAATTATCCTTCCTTACAAATTTGGACTCGAAAATTTGCTATGCTTATAATCATCACCCAAAAAAGCAAGTCAAAATAAACATTTTCAATTACTTTTAAACAAATTTCTACTTAGAAAACACAAAGTTTCCAACCAAACAAATGTTTGCGCAGTTTCATAAAAGCGCATGGGCCTCTCATAGATCTAAAATTGGGAATCCATTTAATAGGTTAACCAATGAAAGTCCACCGAAAAAATGTGACCAGGTAAGTTTCGGGAGTAGTGGTGGAGATGAACTCGCTTAAATACCATTTCCTCTTAAACACCAAAGGTGTTTCCTAAATAACTTGCCTAGACATCACACATTTTTGGGTAGTCAATTCCACTAGTATGACCCATAAATTAACTCAACCAATCTTAAGTCCATATTTGGCATGCTAAATATGAACAACTTAATAACATATTTAGTTTCTAAATGACATGTCATTATGTTGCAACTTCATAAACAAACAATTATTCATTTATTCCAAGTGATACTTAGCCAAATGATTTTTAGAAAAATAGACGGAAGGAGTCCACGATTGGATTCCGTATGTCTAAGATGAAGCTCTACAAAGGGCATACGTGCTCTCACGCGCCTTCAAAGAGGATGTGTTCACAAAGAACACTGTTCACGAAGAACACTATTCATCTTGCTGAAATTTCCAGAAAAAATTTCCAGATTTTCATGATCATTTGGCCATCTTTGGAGACCTCTATCTCCTTCGTTATGCATCCAAATGACGCATACGATATATCATTGGAAAGCTCATGCAACAGAGAATATGCTAAGGCAAAGAAACAGCATTGAAAAACAATTTAACAGCATACAAACATGCTCTAAAAAACTCGAAAACAAACTGTTTTTCATGCTCTTTGGTTTCAATTTTTCTCCTAAACCACTTCTTTAAATTGTACGAAAATTTAAAGGTAAGTTCTCATCACATAGAGGAACATACTTCATGGAAAGAAAACATCAAAAAACAATCAAACAAAAACGAAGTTTCTTGGTTCATGCTTTCATGGTAGTTCTTGCGGAAGAAAAAAAAAAAAAAACACATTCTCATGCATCATAACATGGCGAAAAGCAAGCATACAAGCTCTGATACCACTGTTAATAATCGTTAATATATATTCGGAATAAGGTACTGCATACCTTGCGGAAGATTCCAAGTGAAAAACCGCTTGCAATTACTAGCCCGCCGAGATGCTTCCACGTCACGAACACGCCAACAAGATTCTACACGTTCCTCGTCTCCAAGGTCGTTGGATTGGCTATGAAAGTTACTCCATTGATTCCACGTACCCAAGACCAAGGCTCTTGGTGAATTGCCTAAAGGAGAGTGTTTAGGGAGATATGAGGTTTCTCTCTTTGTGGGTGTAAAACTCACTACAACTCTTTGATATGCACTCACACTTCTTGTCAGTATTTAGTGTTGGTGTTTGTGGTGGTTGCGGCGGCTGTTGTTAATTTTTGGATTGTATGTTCCTCTCTCTTAAATCATTCTCTAAACTTAACCTATGAAGTGTGAAAGTCAAATTTCGAATGTTATGTGATTTGGAGAGCTAGAAGGGTTTGCTCCCAAAAAAAGGTCCAAGTTAGTGTATCGAAAATTTCTTAGTCATCGATTTTGTTTCGTAACTTTCATTTATACCCCCCGTATTGCATTCAATGTAATATGTTGAGCGCATAGGAGAATTTATCATAATTAAGTTGTTCCAATTGGCATGAACTTAGAGGCTGCATGTGCTGCATGCTTGTGCTTGAAGGTATATACACAGACTTGGTGCTGAGCTTGGCTTGATGCCCAGGGCCAAAGTTTAAGAATGTGCCCTTTATAAATAAATATAATGAAATCTTATGCTTCACCTTCATATGCACCTACAAAATAAAAATAGCAATGAAATTCTAATCACAAAAGATCATTTAAAATGTCTTCTTGTTGCAGTTTTAGAAGCAAAATCATCAATTATATTATCATATTTAATGTTTTCCAACGTATCTCTTTCAATGCATAATATAGCTAGTCCATTTAGTCTATCTTGAGCCATGGTGGTCCGCAAATAAAATTTTAATAATTTTAATTTAGAAAAACTTCTTTTTTAAGATGCCACAGTCACAGATATAGTCAGTAATATCCTATAAGCAATTATTACATTTGGAAACATATCCCAATTTCGGAGAGAATAATCAGGTTCCAACTCAAAGTATGGCTTTGTTCCTTCCACACTTAGTTTCAAAGAGAATTAGAATTTAAAATCGATTTCATGGCAAAGCAGCAGATGGAGAGGTTTTGCTTCTCGAGAAAACAATAAGGATGTTGACTTCCTTTTCTTCTAGATCTGTTGGCATCCTTCTTTTTATTATTGTTTTATAATACCAAGTAAAACTCTCAACTAATATCACATATGCCCTTTCACTTTTAGTTTTTATTTTATTTTTTCATATATATATATATATATGTGGACTAATAAATGTTTGTGTGCCCCAATCAATTGTGGGCCCTGGGCAATGGCCCTAGTTGCCCTAACCAAGGGCCGGCCCTACATGTGTGTCTATCTTAGTTCTTAGAGGCTGATGCAAAGGCGGCAACATGGGCAGAACCATAGCCAAGGCTGTGGTGGGCTATAGCCTAGGGAAGTTTTGAAGAAAATAAAATAAAATAAACCTATATCTATATGGCCCACTACAATAATAAACCAATATCTCTTTTCTTTTTTTTTTTGGAAACTATCTGTTACCTTTGACAAAAGGATTTTGAATAAGGAAAAAAAAAGCCTATATGGTTCACCATCAACTACAACACATTAGGGAAATTTTTTTTTTTTTTTGTAAGTACCATGAGGTGTCCGGGCAGCTTGCGCGCACCTCGACTAATCCCCACTCGCGGAACTGAGCCTGCCGCTGGCCACCAGGTGTTGCAACTATTGGGATTCGAACTAGGGAGCAAACCCAGCTGAACCCCCGAGCCTTACCCAAATGGAGGACAAACCAGTGGGCCACTCTCAATTTAAATTGTATTCTCTTTTAAGAATTGAACAATATGTTAACCCAATTCTATTATTCTTGTGTTTACAACTAATATATAAATGAAACATAATTATTTATATTTTTTCACTTTGTATTTGTGAAGCTTATTTGGTTGATGGCAATAAATTTTTAGGGATTCACACTGCAAATGTAAGATATATATATATATTTTTTAATAAAAAAATCATTAGATTTTAAGCTAAAAATTTTAACCAGCCCACCTATTTAAAAATTGATGGTTCAGCACTTGGGTGGCAATGCAATCATGCGTCCCATATATTGTCCTAATTCTGATACATATGTCTTCACCCTAATGAAGGAACAATACTGCTTTCAAACTATTCGTCTTGATGATGATAATGCGGCTTTAAGGGCTCATTAACTCACTAAATTTAACCAGCGTGTGTTGCCTTCTCTGAATATTCTTTTTATGTGATATCTCTCATTTGACGATCATCTCTCCTCCATCATTTCCTCTTCAGATTGATATCAAACAAGTTTTGTTGGCTCATTGTATCATGGAGGAGGAGAGAGATATTCATATGAGATGAATGTTTTTAGTGTAATGGTAAAGATGTCTTTGATATTTATAGAAAAATTGATGACATCTGAGATAAGAATCAGGGAGTTGAGATGAAGATACGAGAATCTGATCCAACAGTTTAAGATGATATCACATCCTGTCATGTCGGATCTTGAATTGTGTGAAAAAACGTGATAAGAAAACAACAATTCAGATTAAATGTACTTTACAATCCAACGGTTCTTATTGGATGCTCTTAATCGCTTGAGCTACAAATCCATTGATACATGTACAAGCTGATCATAAAATTCTATATGTAAATTTGAATCCCTCTATCTATGATTGAAAAAATGGATCAAGAGTATTTTGTGACTTTCATTCTCAACAACGGGCATTGAAATCTCATGTTTCTTTAACTTATTACGTGAATCAAATACATACTGAAATTGTTGTTACTTTATCATTCTTTAGAAAGATAAATATTATAAGTAACTAACAAGTAAAAGTTGAAAATGACTTATAACTCAAGTGATTAAGAGTATATGTATCCATCCATGTATCCAAAGTTGTGTGTTTGATTGGCCATTTCTCAATATAAAAATAAAAACAAAAAACAATAACAATAACACAAATAAAAATAAAAAGGAGAATTTGGATGCAAATGATTCTCTTTTTTTTTTCTTTTTTTTTTCTTTTTTTTTTTGTATTACCCTCCTTCTTATGTTTAAAACAAAGACTAGTCAACCATATATTTTTTAGATTTTTGTAACAACATAGACTCGTGTATGATAATATATAATACTAATTACATTCTTATTACGATTTTAATAATGAATCCGTTTTTAAACAAATTAGCCACAAAAAAAAGCCATTACTGAAAGAATCATGTTTAACTTTAACCAAAATACTCGAATTATTATTTTAGCCGCTTTGAGTACATATATACTTGAATTAATCCCTCTCTCTCTCTCTCTCTCTCTCTGTGAAAAAGATGGAGAAGAGGACGGTACAACTGGAACTCATCTCAGCCAAAGACCTCAAAGATGTCAATTTCTTTACCAAGATGTCAGTATACGCCGTAGTTTCTGTCCTCGGCTGCGACCCCCGCAGCCAGCAGAAAACCAAAACCTTGGCGGTCCGAAACTGCGGCACTCATCCCAAGTGGAACAACTTTCCCATGAACTTCACCGTCGACGAGTGCCTGGCCCAGCAGAACCGCCTCGCCCTCCTCTTCAGGCTCGTCTGCAAGCACCGCCTCCTCGGCGACAAGGACATAGGCCAAGTCGTTGCTCCCATTAAGGAGCTTTTCGATGCCATGGCTGACCCCAGTAAGTGCACCATGACGTTTGCGGCTTACCAGATTGTCAGAAAACCATCAGGAAAGCCCAAAGGTGAACTCCACTTCTCTTACAAGTTCAGCGATAAAGTCACCGTTGCACCGGCGGCCCCCCCGCACGCTCCACTGCTTTATGCACCACCGCCGCATCATCTGCTGATGGATGCTCAGCAACCGTATGCTCAGCCGCCGTATGTTCACCCGCCATATGCTCCGCCACCGTATGATCCTCTTCTGCCTCCGATTGCTCTGCCGCCACGCGGATATGATTACACTCCTTCAGCACCACCGGAATAGCGATACCCAATCTCGAGCCCGATAGATGAATGGAATTACTAAAAAGATCAATGAGAATTGGGTATTGATGTCCACACAGAAGGAGCTTGTATTGATATGGTGCTCACAAAATGGTTTATATTGGTACTTTAGAAATATGTAACTATTTACTCGTGGCGGCTGTGTTGCTAGTCTTGGTTGTTGTTGCGGTGGTGGTTGTGGTGGCGGTGGTTATGGTGGCATAGTTGTAGTTCTTAATTTTTGAATGTCATTTTTTTAGTAAGCATCTCCAATTCTTCGTCAAATTCTTCCCCACTTCCACTTTTAAATTTAGGATAAAATGACGTAAGGTGTGTTCCAATTAGACTTGTAATGGGTCGGATTCAGATTGGATATACCTCAATCCAAATTCGAATTCATTTATTTATAATTGGATTATCTTATTCGGATCGTATTTGGACTATCGGATTCGGATTGCACCTATCAATCCATATTTGTTACACATCGGATTCAGATCTGATCGGATTATTATCGAATTTATTTTTAGATGTACAAAAAATCAAAATTTCATTAGTAGCGTCATTCTTTTATTGTATTTACCCACTTTTTATATCAATTTTTGATATTTTATCATAAAAATTAGTTTTAATTGTAATCTTAGTTCATATAAAACTAAAATAACTCATTTACACATATAAAATATTAATATAAAGCATAAAAAAACTAAATTATACTTCACATTAAGTCGGATCGGATCAACTATAATAATCCATATATGAATCCATTTATAATCAGATTATCATATTCAGATTGTAATCGGATTATCAGATTCAGAAGTCCAATCCATCTCCTATTAATTATCGGATTTTGATCAAAATTCCATCCATTGACAGGTATAACTCCAATCCATCCTTATACTTTCCTCAAATTTAAGAAATCCCAAAAATAATTTATCATATTAAGTTGCATGTTTGGAGATCCCCAAATTATGCTAAATTTTGAAGGGAATTGAGTTTTGGAGGGAACACATAATTAAATGGTATTTTTAAGATATAAGAAACAGATTAGATTTTTTTACAAGGATTTGGCGTTAAAATGGGGAAGGGCTTGGAGTAGTTGTCTTTTAGATCGTTTTGTTTGTTTGATGGGAAAAGTTGGATTTTAACTTTTATAAATCCGAATCTGATTATATTTGTCAATAGATTGTGACTTGCATCTACTCTACAACTACATTCCTCGGTTGGCTCGAAGTTGATCCATCCATATAGATCGTTCCAATTTGAACAAACTATGCGAGGCCGGCAGAAGTTGAATAGAAATAAAATAATAAGCTAATCTAAGACGCCATCAAATTCTGGTTCAACAATCTGTGGGTGTGGCCATCCTCCATTGGTGGTGCTCACAAACAGCAGCCCTATCTATCTTCGAATGTAAGAGATGTGTTTCGCCCATCAATATTATAACCTTTCCCTCTCTTTAATTAATTATATGATTATTTGTTACTTATTTCTTTAATCTAGGCTGGTTTTCAATTCAGCCGTCTTTGTAAGTGTTATCGTCAAATGATCGACATGATTGCATGATAAATGCTATTATCAATGACTCAGATTCTATTATGCGTCCACGCACGACTGACGGTAGCACAACTCAAAAAAGTATAAATAAGTACTTCAAAAACAATACGTAATATAAAACTTCAAAAACAATGTGAACAGATAATGCCTCAATTCTCCAAGGGATTAATTGCTTCTTAAATATATGTTTGCAACAGTAAGAAAATTGTCAATTATGTTGTTCAACAGCCATTTGGGCAGATATGCCTTCAAATATAACGACATGGGAGCTGACCACCTTCAATTCAAGATACGGTCTTGAGGGAGGAGATACGGTCATGAGGCACAGAAGCATTCTGGGCTAGCTTTTTGGAGTTTGGGCCTTTGCTTCTCATTGTACTAAGATCCCTCAAAGATTCTTTGGATTTTGTCTAACAGGAAGTTGATCCTCGAGCTCCTTTGTCCATGTTCTTATGCAAGCCCAATTACATGTTTTTTCATATCTCGATTTTATGTTTAAAACAGTTTACTAATTTATAAATTCTTTAATTCAGGGAAGAATTTATGTATTTTAGTTTCACGTTCTTCTTTCTTTATTTCTCTCGTCACGTGTGTTATGTATGTGAATCTTTTATCATTGAGGGCTTGTTTGATAGGAAGAACTAGATTGGACTAGACTATACTAGAAAAATGCATATATTTCTTGTGTGTTCAAGGTATAATATGGATATACAAGGCATCCTGAATAAAAAAATACAAATACAATGGTTAGCCTCTCAATTCAAAATTCCAATTCCCATTTTAAATGCTTAATTTGGGGAAATCCCCATTATAGCAATTATTTTGTAACCATCTTATTTGTAATATCAAAATGAAGACTTTTAAAATAATGTACATGACATATTATGTATCTTTTTTTTTAGTTTACATATATTATGTATGGCTGCACACTCAAGGACAAGCATTTTTCAGGTCAAGTATATATTTTTCCTTTTCCTTTCCCTTTTGGAACCAACTCAAGGTAAGGCCATTAATCAAATATGAAAGGGTGTTATTGCTTGGCCTATTATTCTAAAATTAATAGGACTTTGTCCTCCTCCATATATATATATATATATATACATAAATTTTCTTATGTGGATGTATAGATGTTATCATCGTGTGGACGTCATGTATTTTCTATTACCTCTCTTTGCTTTCCTCTCTAATTACAATGACATTCGCACGATAATATCCCAAAAAAAATATCTATATATGGTCACTGCAGAAAGTAATCAAGAATAGTATTATTAGAATATCAACCTCTAATTGGCTGATTTTGTTGCTTTCATCTGAGGGTGAAGTGTATGGAAGACAACGTCGACTAGGAATTTTGGCATTATTTAGCACATTGCTTCTTTTTTTTTTTTCTGTCGAAGAAGCACATAGCTTGTATACCAAACCAAAAGCAAAATACGTTTTTTCTAGAAGAAAAAATGACGACACATGGATGCCATTTCAAACACGACACCGCCATAAGTCATCTAGAGCTTCTAATGAGAATTGATTCCTGGATAGAAAACCTAGAAGCTCCCGCTCAACTCATCAGTAATTAAAAAGTCATAATAATTCCAATTAGATTTTGAATTTTCGAACACTAAACCACCTTTATTCTTAATAATACTTACTACAAATAATTTAAGAGAGATGTCATTTTAATTTTTAATAATTCATGACTTGTCATATGGGACCAACTTCATCCGAAATTCTGTTAAAATTTGTCATATGTCATTCATATTTTCTCTACATCCGAGGGTATTTCAGTAATTTAATACTAATTTTAAAATATATAAATAAAACCATAAGCACAGAAAATCATTCAAACATGACAATAATTTGTGTATCACATGCACTTATGTCAGGCTCCACAATAGTTTGAATAAGAAAATTAATTAGCTTTTTTTTTCCCTGCAACGCCTGTATGGAAAGCTAGTTTGGTCTTGGTCCTTTTGTGACAGCACCTAATCTGTTGCTCTTGCTTCCCAAGGACGTTGAATTCAAGTTCAAACCTACCCGCCCAGTTGTCCACCAACAACCACAACCTCTCAAAAAACAAAGAAAGATAATACAAATAAGAGGAAAGTAGCTCGCAAGGAAGCTGTAACTCAAGTGATTAAGAGTATTTATTCATAAGTTTTTGAGGTTCTATATCCGATTCCCAAGAGGCAGTACAACAAATTTAGATCCAGAAAATAACGCAACTCAAGAGCAATAACTGGACCTAGGACGTAGACAATTCGTATTCAATCGAAAGAAAAGAAAAGGAACCAAAAAAAGCTACATTCAATTTAATTTCCTCTGGATTTTGGATATAAATATTCCAACGACCCCAATTCCTTTTCATTATTAAGGTTCAGGGAAGCTAAAATCAAAATGCTTGAATGTACCAGTGCTGATGAATGGGGCTCACCAACCACCCCATTGACTAGAAAAACTGTCCTGCAACCGGGTGTATATATCCCTCTTCCTATATCACTCGTCACATGACTCTAGTGTATATAAGTTTTTCTTTTTATCGACTCGAGTATATCACTCGTCAAGTGATTACTCAATCATGTGACTCCGGTATATGTAAGTTTTTCACTCTATCGACCCAACCCAAGAGTCAAAGCCACATGTGGAAACTTCACAAGTTACAACCCCAGTTTCAGAATGGTGTCACTACTTCTCCCTCTCTGCATGCAAAAAAACATTAACAACGGTTGACCTAATCCAATTGCTTTTTCACAAGTTGATACAAATTTTGTGGACAAACAACCTTGAGGGATTAAACAGTTAAGTAAACACGCTATGTTTTGAAAAACGCTAATTAGCTAATGTGTTCTCTATCTTTAACATTACTCAAAAGAAAAAACCATAATCTAGGAAGGACCGAAGGAAAATTGATGCTTTGCATTTTGCACCCAATTGTAACACTGATCGCCCAACAATGCATCTATTTTTCTTATAGAAAGCCAAATTGAAAAGCATTTGTGAACCATGAAATGTTAGCATGGATGCAAGTTCTAATGGAAACCCATGATCCTATTGATTACCGATAACACCGATAATGAGTATTAAGTGTGTATTGGCAATGGAAATCCACAAATGAGAGTAGAAGAAAATCTGCATAGAGAGAGAGCTGCTTAAATTGAGGATACTGGGCAAAATTCCACATAATTTGATTCAGAAAGAGAGTTCTACACTATTGCAAGACAACAACAAGGTTGTGGCAAGTTCTAACTAAACCAACATATCAACCCCATAGATTTCTTTCCCTTCAGGAATAAACATAAGCCATGCATGCTCAAGGGTAAAGCCTATCTAGCTTTCAGCTTCTTTAGTCCCAACCTCCTTAGTTGAAACATTTGATTCTTTGTCACCATTTTCTTCAACCACAGTATCTTGGGTCTCTTGGCCTTCTTTTTTATCTCCTGAGACATCCTGCAGCTGCGGCAATTAATAAAAAGTTAATTCAGCTCTTGTGGTAGTTTTTTCACTCCAAAGACACAGCAATAGGTATGAAAACATACCCCCAAGTTTCTAAGACTAGTAGTAACATCTTCTTGCTGCTGCTGAAGAGTGGTCCTCAGTTCTTGGAATTCCTAGTTTCATTTCAATAAATCAATTTAACACAACATTCACATATGAAAATTAAACTTGGACAAATTTTGCTGGAGCAACACTTACGGATCGAAGCTGATCCACTTCAGTGTTGAGTGATTTCTTAAGTTCCGAAAGCTCCTGCATTAAGGAAGAGAAAAAGAATTGCAACAAGAAAGCCATATACTTATGAAAAAGAAAGTTTCAGGTCCAAGCAGAAGAGATAGTTCAAAATATAACCCTAAACTAATAGGAAGAGACACCAACCGCTGTGGCTTTTCCAAGTTTCAAAATAGGAAAAGAAGGCATTGGTTTATTGACGGGTATTCTTAACAGGTGAGAAGTTCAAGCATCTCCTCTCTCTCCCTCTCGCTCTTACTCTCATGCGCACACCCGCACACCCACACACCCACACACACAATCAACATCAACATCATTAGGTAAGTTATGGAGGCAGAAAGTGATTAGAAATGCTAATTAGTCAAATGCATACCAAACAACTTGACATTCATTGTGGACCAGTAGACAATCAATAACCTAACTTCAAATTCTGTCTCTTAAAGAATCCTTCAGTCAACAACACTGTGATTTAATGTTCCAATAAAAACTTCGATGAGTTAACCCTACAACTAATCATATTACGATCCCATAACTAAGAACTACACAGATCATGGAAAATGCCAAAGAACAAGCAACCAAATCTACATTAACCAATCCTATAAGCAAGAACAAATCATCCCACCAAGATGAACTATTAATGACAATGCCGTGTGGCATAGAAAAAGGAACCCAGAAACCCAAATGCATGCTTTTCAAGTGTGAAGAAACACAGTATATAAACACTTACATCGCGGTAGACCTTAACTTGAGTGTCCAATTTTGACCTCCAACTTTGCAAATCCTAATTACCCAAACAAACAGATAAACAAGTAAGCAGTTAGCCACAAATTTAAACTCAGACCTTCCATTTTTTTACAAACTAATGAAAAAAGGAAACAATAAAGAGAGAAAGTATTGCTCAGTTTCACCTGCTTCAACCCTTGAATTCTGCCAAGCAGCTCAGACCTCGATTCATTCAATTCCTAGCAACAAACACAACATTGTGGGCAAAATTAAAATGAATACCAAACATCTGTTTCCAGTTCCTTGATAATGTTGAACCCAAAGTTATAATCAGTTTTCTAATTCCCTCTGTAAACATTCTCAGCGCCCAAACAGAATATATCAAGCATAATTTAGAAAATACTTGTAAAAAATGGATCAAAACAAGTTACCGCAATTTTGGAGCCAATGGGGGTCAGATTCTCCTTCGTCTGCAACCTCACAAATTTCAAGTTAAAGCATTCATAAAAGCAACACAAATTAAAGAAAAATTTGAAAGAATAAAAAAAGGGGAAGATGAGCGTACGGATGAGAGTGGAAGAGGAGCGGCAGGGAGAGGAGCGATTGAGGAATCAGAAGAGTTGGCGGCCATTTGAGATCAGCAACGATTTCTTGTGTTGTTTGAATTTTGGGGTTTTTGAGTTTCAGTGGGAGAGTCAGTGGGATGGGAGGGAGGAAGAGCAGAGAGAGAGAGAGAGAGAGAGAGAAAGAAGTTGAATTTTGAATTTTGAAGTTTTGGAGATGTCAAAGAAGTGTTTACTGTTCGACGTTTTGACTGTTTGTTTCACTCTTTTCACACGCCGATGCAACCGGGCGCGGGGGCATCATGCGTGCCGTTTTCCTTTGTTTTGTTTTGTTTTTTGTTTTGGTTGTCCGTTGGGCAGTACTCTTCTTGCTAGGGCTGGACACGGTGCGGGTTGGGTCGGTTATAGGCCCAAACCGTACGCCAAAATAGGTCATGTCGGTAGGCCCAAATGTAAACCTTGCACCTGTTTTTTAGGCCCATTTTCGACTTAGTTCGAAACCCGAATTAGGCGGGTTGGGTTGGGTCAGTTTGGATGTCTGCCGAGGCCCAGCAAAAGCAACAATTGAAGGTTTTTTTTTATAAAAAGTTTCCCAGGCCCATTGTTTTGTTTTAAGTCAGATTTCCAGACCATTTCAAATTTTCCAATTTCCTGTATATACTATATTTTCAAGTTTCTCCAGCTTTGCATATCTAAAGTTTATCATCATTCAAATACTTAAAAAATACCTTAAAATAAAACCTAAGAAAATCAACATCCGCCACAAGTCCAAATACAGAAATCATTATTACAGACCATTGCAAATTGTGAGAGTAATCTCAATCACAATCTGCATATTTGCAAAGTTCAAAAGAAAATCCAAATAAAAACAAATAAATGTATTTAGGGTAAAGCCGCCTATGTACTGACAGTGCTAAATCACAAGAATCCCAGTTGAGAAGATCTGATCTCTTGAACAAGATGACCCTGAAACTTCCACAGATCTTAAAGCTTCTGATCTGCACCGTTCTTTGCTCTCATCCATCATCATCTTCGTTGCTCTGCATTCTGTGCTACAAAACGCACTCTCCTCTGTAAACCACACAGAAAACATATATTAATCACAAACCCAACATCAACTTCAACAACAAAAAACAACATGGGTTGAACCCATATACAACACCAGAAATTACCCATACCAAAAATAACAAAAACACAGCAAAAATAGCAAATAAAACAGCAACAATTCCATACCAGAAAATATGCACAGCCAGCAAGCCAATCTGGAAAAAATTTGTCTTCAAATCAGTTCTGCGCAAAAAAAAAATAATAATAAAAAGTCATAATATATAAATAGAATTAACTCTGTGATCCCATAAACAACACCAGAAATTACCCAAATATATAAAAAGCCAATCTAGAAACAACACCAGAAATTACCAAAATCGTAGAAATCAATTCTGTGATCCCAAAATCAATTCTGTCCCAAAAGAAAGCCAATCGTTTCCTATCATCCCAAAATCAATTCTGTCCACCAAAAATCACAACAAAGTCAGATCACATAAGCAAAATTAACAAAAATTGTAAAATCCCCAAATTTTTTAATTAGGGTTTACTGATATTAATACCTCAAATCAAACTGAGAGAGATCAAGAGAGACTGAGAGAGAGCCGCTGAGAGAGAGCGAGAGTGGCTGAGAGAAAGATAGGGCGAAACCGGCTGAGGGAGACTGAGAGATTGAGTGAGAAAAATCTGGAAAAAAAACTTGAGAGGAACTGAGAGAGGCAGAGGCGAGAGAGTCGAGTGATGAGAGAGGCAGAGTGACTGAGTGACTGAGTGAGAGTGAGAAAAATCTGGAAAACAAAGAAGAAGGAAGAACTTGAGAGGTTCGTGATGAGATCGTGATGAGAGAGAGTGAGAGAGGCGGAGGCGAGAGACTGAGAGAGGAGGCGAGGCGAGAGACTGAGAGAGGAGGCGAGAGAGAGAGGAAGACAGAACGAAGAAGAAAGAAAGAGGAGGCGGAATGAAATTTTTTTCGAAACCTTAGGGTTTCTGAGTTTCTCTATGGATCCGGTGTAGCAAGGAGTATGGAATGGAGTAGACTCGAAGAATAATATGCTGACACGTGTTTTTTTAAAATAAAAAAAAATAAAATATAAATATGCAGTCCGGTTCGGTTTTCTACGGTTTAAATGAAAAAAAACCGGTCCAACCCGATTCAGTTCCGGTTCGGCCGGTTTTTTTGCTGGTTCTTTAATTTTTAAGTATTAAAACCGAACCAAACCACCTAAAACGGTCCGATTCGGGCGGTTCGGTCGGTTTTTCGGTAGAAATGCCCACCCCTACTTCTTGCCCTCTCCAATAGGTCCAAACATAGCTAATCAAATTTCAAAATTCGTATCCCAACTTATACAATTAAATATTGGGGTTAATTGCAGCTTAGTACTTTTGGTTACACTCTTAAGATATGTTAGTCTTTATGTTTTTAATTTTTACAATCACATACCCCGGTCTTTCTAATTTGTTACAATGTGGTTCTGCCGTTAGGATTTCCGTCAAATCTCTCCGTTAATTGCCTATGTGGCATTATGGGGCCCACATGTTCACTTTTTTAAAAATTTAAATTAATTAAAATATTAATTTTTTAGGGAAAAAAAAAAAAGAAAAAAATACCTGCACAATAAACAGAAACCAATATTACAAATTCATTTGAAGTTCTAAAAACAAAAGGCAAGGAGCAATTTTACAAAAGCATAAAGACTGTAACGATGGATTTATATTACTACTTCCAGTTTCAATGTGCATATTGAAGACCCTGATCCTTGCCCTATGACCACCACTCACCAAGCCACCCTCTACCCCCAAACCCATCCCCCCCACCCTTAGAGCAGTTCCACCAAGACCCCCTTGCCTCGGGCTGGGGGAGTTTTTTGCAAAAATAGGTTTCTAGCGGTGAGCCCAAGCACAGGTTGGAGTGGGTCCCACGCAACTCGGCCTGGCCCGAGGTCCAAAACGCAGGCTGGTGCTGTCGTCAGCCCACTCATTTGATTTTTTTTTTCTGTTGCCACGTGGCATCGTCTAGGCTCTCCGATCTGATTTTTTCCTCCAATCCAACAGCAGCCAATTTTTTTGCAATAAAATACTGGAAAAAATTCGGAATTTTTTTAAAAAAATACCCGAAAATTAATGAATTTTTTTCTATAAATACCAGCCAATTTTTTTTTTTTTTTAATTTATCTGAAATTGAAATTGAAAATTGTATCCGATTATGAGATATGAATAGTATTGACACGTAGGAACCCGAAAATCTTATCCGAAAATATTATCCAAATTAATTATTGAGATAAAAAAAGTTGTGAAAATAATTGCCCTTTGCCATGGCAACGGGTGGAAACGGAAATTATTATTTGCAAGGGCAACTACTATTCACGTGAATAGTGACTGCCCTAGCTCCCCCATTGCCATGGCTAAGGGCAAATGGGTGGAGTTGCTCTTATGGTTTTTCACCCACAGACCCACCCCCACCCCCTCGGATTTCTTCTCCCCTTACCTCAACCCCAAACTCCAGTCTCTACCTATCAACCCCTAATCCTCCCTCTCCCGACATATTCATTTTCTCAAAGCCCAACAAATCTATTTCCTCAACTCTCCTCAATCTCCCGCTGCCCCTATTCTCACACAAAGGAACCAAATCGAATCAGACCTATCCATCAACCTAAAAATTACTCTGCATAATTAAACATATATAACTGGGTTGTTTTGCAGGAGGGTTTTGTGGCTAAGGTTGGGAAGATGAGTGGGGGTGCGGCTGGAGTTGGGTTTCGTCAAAGGTGAAGAGTGAGGTGGATGGGGGTTAGGTCTGGTGGCGGGGTTAGGTCGGGGAGAGTGGTGCGGTAAAGTCGAGGAGAAAGTGGTGGGATAAAGTCAGTGAGAGATGGTGGTTATTAAGGTCGAGGGTGGGGTGCTAAGGTTTGGGGAAAAAGAAATCAGGGGAGGGGGAGAAATCGGGAGGAAGGAGGGGGAGGGGGTCTGGGTTGTTGGCTGGGGTGTTGAAGAAATAAACGGGGAGAGGAGAGCATAGAGGGGAGAGACAAAGATTTTTATTATTATTGAAGTTTTTAATATTTTAATCAATTTAAAATTTAAAAAAAGTTAAGATGTGGGCCCCATAATGCCACATAGGCAACTAACGGAGAGATTTGACGGAAACCCTAACAGCGGAACCACATTGTAATAAATTAGAAAGAACGAGATATGTGATTGTAAAAATTAAAAACATAGGGACTAACATGTCTTAAGGGTGTAACCACATAGTACTAAACTGTAATTAACCCTAAATGTTATCTCATTTGCCACTTCATTTAGTAATTGAATTTCGGTATTTCTGTTATTATTCACTATTAAGATCATCTCCAATTGATATGTCAAATTGTCATGTGAACATGCAATGACAATAATTGAAGAAGACATTATTTTATTCGAGTATTTGTGGGGAATTAATTTGCTGGCCTTGAGAAAGGTCCTCTATGTCCTAAAACTAAGAGAAGAAAGACAATCGTGAGTCCTTGAGCCAATCAATTTGGTGTGAGTGTTTCCCTCTTTTCTGCCAAGGTGGTCGTTGAAAGGAACTTTTGGTCCTTCTCTTGGATTGCTTAGGTGTGCCACCACCAAGCCACTAATTGGCTTGAATGGAAAGAGTTGGATTGTTATGTTCGCGCTTCTGACTTCTAACCAACCGATTGATCGGCCAAGCAAGGAACCTCCTCTTGGCCTAGGTCCTTTCACTTCCTCGGGGTCAAAGATGGTTAAGTTTCGTATGGGTATTTTAGTATTTTTTGAGATTTTAATGATAATGATGCAAATTAAATTAAAAGATGCGATTGAACTTAAAGACAAGAATTAAAATGCAATAAAGTAAATCAAAACAATAGATAAACGTAAATGAAACGAAGAACGAAATAAGAACATTATAAATGATAAAGACAATAAAATAAATTGATATGAAATTAAATTAAACTTAAAGAGAATTCAATAACAATTAAAAATAAAGCGATAAGTTTGAATCTTAAAACAACGTAAAGGAAAATGCAAGAAATTAAACTTACACTAACGAAAGTGAAGAACTGATCTAGTTTACTTGCTTGGAAAATAAAAACCTAGTCTAGGGATAGAAAATTGAAAGACAAAAAGTAGGTTTTTGTGTCTGATGTCGGGGGTCCTTTGCTCTTTGTCTGATGTAGTTTATATAGGGGCATTCGTTAGCCCATGGGCTGGCCATTAAATGGCCAAAGGTCAACTTCTTTCAAAATCTTTCCTTGTGTGGCTTCCTAAATTCGCGGAATTGACTCGAATGAAATCATTGGATTACAAATTTGATCACTTGATTCTTTCCTTCTTGGGAATGTTTCAAATTGATATCACTCCCTTTGATTGCTTTCCTTGGATGGATCTCGTTATGTGCATGAAATCATCCGAAAGTGTTGGGTCTACTCCTATGGGCTGGGCTCGCACCTTCGAGACTTGTCTTGCGATCTGGTGAGACGGACTTCTAATCTTGAGAAAATAATCCCATGATGTTGCTGGAAATTCAATGAGTCCACATGCTTCCTCAAGGCGTCTTAATATGAATTATTACTTAAAATATAATACATTTATCAAATAGGCCATAAGGCCATGACTTGCATGTAGGCATAAAGAGAATTCAAGGCACAAAGGCCTCCCCACTTTTTCCAAGTCGACCCGTGAGACCATTGTTTGGCCTTACCAATTATTTTACTCTATATATATACCATATTTTTGACACAAATTTGGACACAATTTTTGGGCCATTAGATTACTCCACTTTTAATGGTTGAGATTAAACCTCACATGACAAAACAATATTTGTTTCTTTAATTAATATTTATACATTTGGATTAAATTTCTGATATCATATTAATTAAGAATTCATTCCCTCTCATCTCATTAATTATCTTTAATTAATTAATTCTCTCTCTTTCTTCTAAAGAGAATTGACGCCTCCTCCTCTGCCTCTGCTTCTTCTTTCTCTCTCTCTCGTCCCATTCTCATCCCCAAAGCCACCCTAACCACCACCACCACTCCAACCCCTACCCTAACCTAAACCACAAATCACAGGGACTCTCTCTTTCTCTCTCCTTCCTCTCCAGTAACACCATCGCTTCTGTACAAGGAAAGATGGATTTTGAAGATCGCCGATCTTGGACTCGGCCGCGCCTTCACCCCTCAAGAGTTACACGCACGAGATTGGTTTAGCTGACTTTGTCTTTCTCAATTCCATTATGAACTTTGTAGCCTAATAAAACAAATATTATAAATAAAAAAGTGCAAAACGATCTGGTTTTCTCAATTCCTTTATGACTCTGTTTGGCTTCATATCAGACTTGTGGCCAAGTTGCCATTGCACTGTAAATTTTACTTTTACTTTTTAATTCTTTCAAATGCTGTCCCTTAAAATAATTATGCATGGATTTTATAATATAGAAATTTAGTGAAATACCCATTCCTAGACATAAAACTATAAATATATCCTATACCATTCAATATATATAAACACACCAAAAAAAAAACCCAAAACTGACAGCTGTTACCTTTTTAAATTTAATTAGATAAATGAAATACCTTTATTACCCATTTAGTATTAAATTAGTTTATTTGAAAAAATTTGGGCGCTCTCTCTCTCATCTCTCTCTGTTCGCTCTCGTCTCTCTGCGTTCGCTCCCGTCTCTCTCCAGCAATCTTGGTGCTCCGGCCACAGCCAGCCGTGAGACTGGTCAGAAAAGGACCGGCCAGGGCCGACGATCAAGTCTGGGCTAAAGCCCAGCCACATCAACCACTCACGACGCCGCTGCGAGCTCGGAAAGGTCTGTGGATTTCGAGTTTTTCGACGTCATTTCCGGCGACTTCGGCGGTTGTTTCCGTCAATCGAGGTATGAAACTTCATCTACTTTTCGTGCTCTAGCTGTTTATGTATGTGGTTATGATAGATTTTGGAGTTTTGGAAATTAATCAATACACCCTAGATTGTGGTGTTTATGTATATGCAATTGTAGATCCAATTCTTCTTGATTTTATATGTTTATTTTTGTTATTGCCGATTTGGAGGCAAGCTATTGGATTTTATGATTTCATTCTAATTTGTATTTAGATATTCGTTTGAGTTTTAAATTGTGATTTTAGTTTCTTTTTGTTTATAATTTGGATTGATTTCATATTCGGTTTGGTTGTGGATTTGTTGTTTGAGCTGTGGTTAGAAATTTGTGATATTCGATTTGGTTTTCATATTAATTGAGGTATGCTTTTTAAGTTGAATCTGAGTATATTCGTGTTTTTTCTGTTTTTCAGTGTAAAGTTCCAGTATAGGGTAGTAACACTGCTTGTTTGCTATGAAATCCTATTTCTAATGCATGTCTACCACTGTAAAGTTCCAGTATAGGGTAATAACACTGCTTGTTTGCTATGAAATCCTATTTCTAATGTTCCAGTATAGGGTAATAACACTGCTTGTTTGCTATGAAATCCTATTTCTAATGCATATCTACCACTGTAAAGTTCCAGTATAGGGTAATAACACTGTTTTTTTGCTATGAAATCCTATTTATAATGCATATCTACCACTTTACAATCCTATTTCTAATGCATATCTACCACTGTAAAGTTCCAGTATAGGGTAATAACACTGCTTGTTTGCTATGAAATCCTATTTCTAATGCATATCTACCACTGTAAAGTTCTAGTATAGGGTAATAACACTGCTTGTTTGCTATGAAATCCTATTTCTAATGCATATCTACCACTGTGAAGTTCCAGTATAGGGTAATAACACTGCTTTTTTGCTATAAAATCGTATTTGTAATGCACGTCTACCACTGTTAAGTTCCAGTCTAGGGTAATAACACTGCTTGTTTGCTATGAAATCCTATTTCTAATGCACGTCTACTAGTGTTATTACCACATACTGGAACTCTACAGTGGTAGACATGCATTACAAATAGGATTTCAGAGGAAACAAGCAGTATTAATACCCTATACTGGAACTTTACAGTGCTAGACGTGCATCAGAAATAGGATTTCAAAGGAAACAAGCAGTGTTATTACCCTATACTGGAACTTTACAGCCATTAATCAGAAATTTCAGTAAACTAGCAACTAAAATAATGATAGTAAATGTCTGAAATTTCAGTATAGGTTTGGTTTGTAAATGTCTTACCTTTGAATCGTTTTCTTGTTGAAATTATTCTCTGAAATTTTGTCTTGGTTTTGTAGGTGAGGTCAGTGTGTGGTGTTTGTTTTTGAAAGTATATCAAGCTTGGTTGTGGTTATGGAGTTTCGGTTTCGAGAGATGAAGAAGACGCTTTGATGAAGACGATGACTGAAGGGACGTTTGGCAAAGATGGTTAATTGAAGTTGCTGGAAGTTACGGTTTTGTTTTCCATTTTTTTGGATAAAAGTTACGGTTTTCTAGATGGTTAAAATGTTTGGGCTTGTTTATAAATTTGGGTTGGGTTGATTTTGGGTGTCTTTTGAGTTTTTTTCTGTTGGGCTTATAAGTGGCAGCCTTGTAATATATAGTAACTTCAATACCAATTTGTTATTTAATAAATGGGTTTTGGGTGTGTTTATAAAGTGTTTTCCATATGGGGTTTTTTTATAATTTCAACACCCATTTTGGGTATATTAGTGAAGCTCCCTTTATAATATTGGGAGGGATAGTCTGAGCTACTCTCTGAGCTTCCAATTCTTTCAAGAATCTGTTTTTCCCAGCCAAACAATAATTGGAGCGGAGCATCTCATATTAGACAATTTCAATAAGCTACAGTAATTCACTAGAATAGCCTCAAACAATTACAACATATAATTGAAAACCTCCAACAGTCGATGCATAAATACTTGTACCAAAATCTCTTAAGCAACTGTCTACCAAGCACAACCTCCCATTGTCCACGATTGATCAGGCGAGCGGATATGCTTAATTATCATGTTCTCAAAACTTTCTAGGAACTAATATGCTAGATGAATTGTATTTTATTTTTATGAGAGAGAAAATAATTTTATTTTATTTTTATGAGAGAGAAAATAAAATTAATAATTGTTTATTTAAAACATTAAAACTATTTCGCATGTCAAATTTAATCTCAATCATTAAAAGTGGAGTAATTTAATGGCCCAAAAAATATGTCAAAATTTGTGTAAAAAATATAGTGCCACGGATCCGCCCTTATATATATATAATAAAACCTCAACCACCAAAGCCCAACTCCATTCGCACTAAAGTTTCAATCAGTTCCAAATCAACCAACATTTTCATTCCATCCAGCCGCTATCTCTACAGCCAACTCTCCCCCAGCCAACTCTTTGGCCAATTCGCTCCAGCCTACTCACGTTACTCGCTTTATATATAACTCTTTGGCCAACTCACGTTATTTGCTTTATATATATATATATATATATATATATATCCAATTGGTTCAGACTCCAGCCAACTTTCTCCAGCCAATTGGTTCAAACTCTAGCCAACTAATGCCATTTGCTTTATAATATATAAATATATATATATATTATATTATATTATATAGCCAACTTTTATGAGAATTGATTTGTAATATACAGATATAGTATTATATATATAGCCAAAACGTCATTGAAGTTTGCAACTTGATCAGCAACAAGTTGGCTATTTGACTAGCCAACTTTTCAACTCAAACAAATATCAACGTGGGGCCATCTTTTCAATTCAAAACAGATATCAACGTTGCGACCAACTTTGGCCTCCTTGATATCACACAAAGGTCTGAAACCCAGCTGCTCATTTTCTTTTTACTATTCCAGCTGCCATTGTTGTTGAAGGAAGCCAAAATTCCAGTTGATTTTTTGATGGTGAGAATTCTTCATTCTCTTAAACCCCTTGGCTGGCCCCAAGCCAAGCTTGTGGGTCTTGCCATTCTATTTATTTATTATTTGACTATTGCTATTATGAATAACAATATCTTTGTTTTGGCTAGACCATTGGGTTTCCACTTGACTAGGTTTGATAATTGGTCTCCTTAATTTGATTTGGAATTGAGACCACTTGACTTGGCCAAAATTTGGTGACCACATCCAAACAGTGAGCCAAAGGGTCTCTGATGCCTAAATCAGTACGATTGTACAAAGAGAATTAGGGTTTATTAGTTCAAGGAATAATTACATTTTCCAAGAGATGGAGATTGGTTTATATTTAGTACTTTGGTGGTTGATTTACAACCGTAGTAGGCTACGTGTTCGATGTTGATTGAGGGTGTTAAGACCCGTTGATGTGCATGTCAAGTCAATTAATCATTTGACTTGGAATGTGTGAGATATTTACCCAAAGTGAGTAATCGTAATCTCCTTAATTATCGCGGCTACAGTTATTGAAGATATCCTTAAGATTTAAAATTTGAGCTCATCTTTTAGCGGTGTGCTGCCTAAGGATATGTCATGTTGAGCTTATCCCTTTAAACCTTGTATGGCATGACCCAAGGTTAGACAAATGTCCAGGCCCGCATTGGACTGGCTTGTCCATGGCTTTTGCCCAAAGAAAGGCCTTGGAGGCTTTCATGGGCAGTTTGGACTCAAAAAGAGCCCATGCTCTCATTAACATGGAAGTGACTTCTACTAGCTTTAGGGTGATAATTTCAACTTCCCTTATTTAGGTCATCTCCAGCCATGGGCTATATCCCAAATATAGCCCTAAAATAATGCAAAACCCATCTCCAGCCATGGGCTAAATAAAATTTTGGCCAAATTTGGAGGGCCACATTTGGCCCTTTAGCCCTCCAACCAGGCCACATATAGCCCACCTTTAGTCTAGACCAAATTTTTGTGGGCCCATGCATTTGCTTTTTAAAAGCCAATAGTAAAGTAAGTTGATGTGATAGCTAGATATATATAATAAAATATAAAGGATCCTAAAATATAGCCCTGAATGGCTGGAGATGGAAAAATTTAGCCCTACACTATTCTTTTAAAAATTAATATTTTGGAGTGCTAAATTTTTAGCCCTGGACTACATTTAGCCCTATGACTGGAGATGGCCTTAATGCTTGATTGGATGCTTCACATTTTCACGAAATTCTATAGTGAGGGTGCCATATATAGACTCCTCATGTGGACTTTTATATAATCACATGATCATTTCATTAAACTTAAGTGAAGTTACTATTCAGATGAATCATACGACTAATATGAAGGTCTACATCCATGATTCATATATGGCACCCTCATCATAGAACGACTCTCGCATCTTCTCCCGCCCTTTATGAAGGAAAATTTGGTCCATGTGGTTGGTTTTTTTTATTTTTTTATTTTTATTATACAAGGCATCTTGTTTAGCATACGATTATTTGCTCACACAGAAGTCATATACATCCCCTCAACAACCAGCCTACACATGAAATCTAACCAATACAATGATTTTTCTTTATAATATATATATATATATATATGTTGTTCTAACTATACGTAGTGAGAGCCTTTCTCTAATGTGAGATAAAAGGGACCAAGTTATGATTGTGTTGATGTTTTTTGTTGTTGAAAAATTTGCTTTATTCGAAACAATAGAAGCATCTTAAGAAAATACAGTGGATAGCATAAGAAACCCAAACATAAGAGACAAGAACAAAAACGTAATCTTAAAAAAACATTCGCAGCCCTAAACCATGATTGGGTTGAAGTTGGGCTGCCCATACTCCCACTATCCTCCTTACAAATTATCCAATTACATCAAGCCTTCATGGGATTGCATAGGAAGTTGTTAAAGCCCAATGCTACTCTAAAGTTTGTTGTTGTTTCGCCCTCTTGAGTTGTTGGACTTAATCTCTATAAATAATAAACAATTACAGTCGCATAAAAAAACCATAATGATAATCGAACGGCTATAAAATTTTGAAAGGTGAGGAAAAAGCAGAAAGGCGCTAGTGCATTAGTAAATCAATTGTGTTTTCATTTTATTTATTTTCCCATAATACCCTCCTTTGGAAACATCGCTCGCCAATTGTATGTCACATTACAGCATCTCTAGGAGAGTCTATAAATTTTAGCCAAATTCTAGCTATTATAACAAACCACTTAAAATGTGTTTCCTCCAGCAATGTTCTCTATTTTGGCTAATCTGAAATATTTTATTATTATTTTCTCTTCTCTTTCTCCCTCTTTCTCTTGCAAATCAAATATATTAAATAAATAAATATAAAATAAAAAAAACCAACCCCACCAACCTCCCAAATGTCTCTATTTCTCCCTCCCTTTTTCTCTCTCCTCCTAGCCAAATTCTCTCTCCTCCTTGCTAGATGTGGAGAGCCAAAAATTGGTTCTCCAAAAAAGAGAGTCAAGTAGGGAGTTTGCTGGAGGAGGATTTTCCTTCTTTTTAACCAAAGTAGCTAGGGATTAAAGGATAGAGAATCTGTTGGAGATGCTCTTGCACTTTGTGCCCAACCAGGGAAATTGAACAGGCTAGGCCAGACATGTTGGGCGAATGTGATCGGAATCCTTAATGAGGTTCCAAGTTCGATCATCCGCATGTGTAAAGAACCTCTTGTGAAGAGCTTTCTCTTAACCTGTGCCTGGCTCAGAGAGGTGACACTCCCTGCCACCATTTTTTTTACCCCAAAAAAAGAAAAACAAGTCTTACATATATGTTTGCAACAGTAAGAAAATTGTGAATTATGTTTTTCAATGGCTATTTGGGCAGATATGCCTTCATTAGAAGATGGAAATCTCAGTCTCTTTGGCAAGTCTTCAAATACAAGGACATGGGAGCTGACCTCCTTCAATCCAAGATACGGTCTTGAGGGAGGAGAGACAGGCATGAGGCAAAGAAGCATTCTGAGCTAGCTTTTTGGAGTTTGGGCCTTTGCTTCTCATTGTACTAAGATCCCTTTGTGGATTTCGTCTAACAGGAGTTGATCCTCGAACGCCTTTGTCCATGTTCTTACGCAAGCCCAATTACATGTTTTTTCATATCTCAATTTTTTGTTTAAAACAGTTTACTAATTTATAAGTTCATTCATTCAGGGAAGAATTTATGTATTTTAGTTTCACGTCCTACTTTCTTTATCTCTCTTCTCACGTGTATTACGTATTACGTAAGTGAATAAATAACTTCTTTTACTATTGAGAGCTTATCTAATAGGGAGGACTAGATTGGATTAAACTAGACTAGAAAAATGCATACATTTCTTGTGCATTCAAGACATAATATAAATATATTGCCTAAGAATAGGGACTATCTATAAGAGATTGATGACTAAAACTTATCCCCCATAATCCTTTTGAAAATGACGGGATTATAAGGGATAAGTTTTAGTCATCACCTCTTATAAGTCATCCTTCACCCTCCAAGTTTAGACAATAATATCCATATTATACCTTAATTGCACATGAAATGTAGCCACTTTGCTAGTCTAGTCTACAGGGAGGCTATAATGAGGGGTAAAAGTGAGGGCTTATAATGAGGGGTTTCTTAATAGCTATCTAATCTAGTGCATAGTTATTATTGGACTACTGGATTGAATCCCCTCATTATAACCCCTCACTTTTACCCCTCATTATAAAAACTGCACTTTAATCTAGTTTAGTCTAATCTAATGGCGGAGCCAGGAATTTAAGTAAGAGGGGGCACCCTTAAAAATTCAAACACTTTCTTTTATGACAAATCAACCTAGTTTTTAAGAAATCCGTAATTTTATCACTTTCCTCTATTTTTTTTTTCTTTATTTTTTGTATGAATAACCTATCACTCTTTTGTGATAACAAAATACATGCAATTCAAAAGAAATTTAGACATGAGAATGAAAGAGAAGCAAAGAAAATAGTGGACATTTAAGAATTTGTGAGGAATTTTATAATATTTTTACAATATCATTAACATATAATTGCCTATACAATATTTAAGAGGGGGCCAGTACCCACCCTGGGCATGCATTGGCTCCACCAGTGGTCTAATCCTCCCTAACAAACAAGGTGGGATTGTGCATTGCATGTTCTTTTGAGGTATGAAGCCCAATTTTATGTCCATTGCTTCTACTTTTATAAATATTAGTCCACTGAATGTGCACCAAATAATTTATACCACCAAAGATAACGTCACGTTCCATACTTAGTATAATTTACCAATAATATAATAAGAAATCAATTTTAAACTTTTTGTAATTAGTAGAATTAGAATAAAATGATCGATCTTGTCATTTTCAGTGAATTTGGAATATGATTAAAAGAATTAGCTTAGCTCCCCTTAATTTATGTTCTTATGTGGGAATTGATCCTACATTCCAAATGTTTATTACTTTATTCTCAAAATCAGTGTAATTGGCCTAAATCCATCTTTCTAATTCAAAGTTAGGCATAAACTAATACTAGATAAGCAAATCCTTCTCCTATTGCTTTATTTTATTCTCTTTATAGCGAAGTTCTCTCTCTATATATCTCACTATAAGACAAATTCCCATTGATATCTTCGCAAAACACTCACCCTTTTAAAAACCCAAATAGCCAATGAGTTTTTATTGTATTATTATATAAGTATAATGGAGAATAGGTTCACTACACATGCATGAAAAGCAATTGGTAATTTATATTGAAGATACTACTAATTAAATTAAGTGGGATAATCATTTGGAATTACTCACTTTAAGGGGAAAAAAGTGTAAACAAAGATTACTAGGCACTCCATTTTCCTTTACACTATACATGGTATCCACTTGCCTCTCCACTAGGAGAAATCAAGGCATGTTGCTCTTCGTATAGTACTGATGTATTTTTCTTTATAATAATGTTGGAAGAGATATCAAATTTAAATCTCGCTTAATTACAAAGAACGGAGAATATACATTTTTTTGACATATCACCGACCTCATTAGACGGTCATCTATAATCGAATTCCAAAGGAATTATATCCTAATATCCACTCATTCAAATGTTGAGCCTTAAATTCGAATCATGATGTACACATAGTCATAGTTATATGCACTTACGTGAACAAGGAGAGAACACATAAACTGCCTTTTGTTTGGTGATTAAGAGAGGTCGTTATTGCTTTTCTTTAAAGGGCGATATACAAATATCTTGCTTAGTTAAATCGAGGACCTGAAAGAAGAAGGAAAAAAGGAAAATTGGCCATTGTGGAGGACAATCACATGGGCATGTTGACATGTTGTATATATGTTACACGAAATAGAGCTTTCCATACTTTATGGAGACTCTTATATATATATATATACTTACTGACACTGTGATGATATATAGAGGGTTAAAGCCAAGCAACTATGCATTATGAAAAAAGCTGGTCGGGGCTATAGAAATGTTCCCTCAGATCACTTGGAATTCCCAGAAAAAAGTTTGAAGAAAAAAGATTCAATCCAGCTGATGTGGCATGCTGCAAACCTATTTTTGGGGGAAATTTCCCTTTTATGGGGCATCACTTGTATATACATCATGATGATCTTGATGCATTCCCTTTGGTTTATTCTTTCGTGGGTGAATTGAAAGTTTCTAGGCTAGGCTTGATGAAACACAGGTAGGAATAAAATTCTCGTAAATTTATATTCATAATGTTCTCTTGTCAGACTTACGTTGTCAATGAATTTAAACTATATATATTATGGCAAAACCAACATGATCAATGATCTATAGATACAAAGTGACGACATAAACATATTACGTTGACAATGGTAAAGAGAAATTTCTAGAAGACATTGCTACATCAATGATCTATAAATAATAAAGGTAATTAATATTCCGAAATTTTCTAGAAGACATTGAATTGTACTTGGGTAAGTAATTTGAAGGAAAAAAAGTACTTAGAAAAATTGGTGTGGTCCAAACTATGAGATTGAGAGGAATATGAAGGAAGATGTGACAAAATTGGAAACCCAATTAAGCAGAGCTCATTGTCATGAGAAGGGAAAATGCTGGGTTTGGTCTGGCTGGGGTCTGTGTCACAGGGCCAAGTGGCTGGATGAGGAAGAAGCAAAATCTAACAAGGGCATGATCATGGCACTGTGGAAAAGAGAATGTGTGTCCTAAAGGGCAACAAACTCCATGCATATATCACACCATCTATCCATTGGTTTGGGTTGGATTGGATTCTGGAATCCATATAACTGCTTTTTTGAATTCCCTAGCTCCTAGTTTTTGTTGGTTACTCCCCCTCAGACACATACCATAATTTCCTAGCTCTAAGTAGCTAGTGAAAATATAAAATGCAAATTATAGAGGTCTCTTCATATAATGCAAATTAAGATCATGATGATGACATTACCTAATTGCCTAATAGATAAAACAAAAATTTGGAGAAGAGACTGGGAGAGAAAAACTGACATACACCGGGATGTCACTGCGGTTGTATCCCAATCAATTACACACTATCATATAATAAAAAATTATAAGACATAATTAACTTGAGATACCGACACATTAACATTCCACGTAGGAAAGTTCTTTAATTTATAGCACATGTGTAAATGGTGAGGCAAGTAGCTAGTCAACAGTTAGGCAGAGGGGGCCTGTGCAGGATTCACATTGGTCATCTATACGGAAAGTGAATTATACTGAGCTCCCCAAATATCCCTCCCAACAACTAGAGTTGAGAATCCTTTTCTTTTTGGTCCCACCCTTCACAGCTCATCAGTCATCTCTCTGCCACAACCATTCACATTCTCTGGAAAAAGACATTAAACTTTTACAATGCCTTGAGCATCTCAAATTTCCCTCTTACAGAAATTTTATTCCATGACCGTCCAATTCTTCTCCTATATATTAATTAAAATCCACACTAATTCCCTCTTTTCTTTTATTCAAAGTGATACTTCAAATGAGTAAAGCAAAAACCTTTCATCTACAAGATCTTATATCGCATGGGAATTAGATCATTGTTCAAAGTTGATATTTTTCAAAACTTGTAATCTAAGTTCACTTTTGAAAAACAGAAGTAATATTTGTTCGGAAACATACATATAACAAGAGAACATTACTCTTACTATACATATGTAATAAATTCCGTTATTCGCTGTGTTTTTTAAAATATAGAAAATAAATTCCGTTATTCGCTTTGTTTCTGAAGATGGAATATAAGTGTAAATTTCATCATCCCCAATTCAAACTATTCCACCTTCCAAAGGTACATGATGTAGCCTTAGCTAATTGAATTACATCATGCATGCATATGAGACCCTCTCACTCAAAACTCAAAACCATCAACATCAAACTGCCTTTAACCGATGCCCGCATACAAACATCCGCAGAGTTAATCCGTCGGCAGCTTTCAAATATTGATAGCTATATGTGTTTTTTTATGCCCACAATTCAATCCACAAATAATATGAAAGTCATGATCATTTTCTATTAGTCTGCTAGCCAGCTCTCTCGAGAATAACTAGTCTCCATCCTAATATTTTTTCCACAAACAAAACAAAGATTCCCAATGTGGGGTTAAAGCCTTAAAAAAAAACAAAAACAAAAAGAAGAAAGGAAAAAAAAGGGGAAAAATAACAAGGATTCTCTCCTAGAGGATATATGAGTTATGCCCACACTTAAATAGGTGATTGGTACTGGTCCATGGCTGCATGTCCCAAACACCATGACCCCTATTGTATCCTGGCTAAGACCACCACAATCAAGTGGGCCCCACCTTACCCCACTATAACCACATCCAAACATGCCCATAATTTTATTTCTCCTAAATTATAAAAAAATAATAATAATAACCACATCACATTTTCCATCTCATCGCTCTTCTATATATATACACTACATCTCCAGGCTCAATGTCTCATAACAACTCTCTCTCTCTCTCCTTCTCAGCTCTCTCTCACTCACTACCAGCTTTTTGCCTTCTTACTTAATTAAGCTCTTGATTATCAAACATGTCTGGGGTTTGGGTTTTCAAGAACGGCGTCGTTCGACTCGTGGACGGGGCGGATTCCATGCAGGGCTCCAACGCCAGGCGCAAGGTGCTGGTCCACACCCCAAGTGAGGAAGTGATCAGCTCCTACGCCGTGCTCGAGCGCAAGCTGTCGTCGCTGGGTTGGGAGCGTTACTACGACGACCCAGACCTTCTCCAGTTCCACAAAAGATCCACCGTCCATCTCATCTCTCTCCCCAAGGATTTCAGCAAGTTCAAGTCCATGCACATGTACGACATCGTTGTTAAAAACCGCAATGTGTTTGAAGTGAGGGACATGTAGTCCTTCCTTGGTACTTGTAATATATAGCTACCCTGCTGCATGTGCTTGGTGATGACTTAATTGTGTGTTAATATATAATTTATGTATGTTTTTTTCTGATTTGGGGTTCACTTTTGAGTTTTGGTTTGGTTTAGTTTGGTTTGATTTGGTTTGATTCGACTTGGCTTGTGGATGAAATTTAATTGGGTTTAGTTTAGGGTTTGCTCACTGGGTGCTGTGGTTATGTACAAATTGAATTTTATAATTAATCAAGGATCATTGTGAAATGAAAATTGGGTCTAGACTCTTGCTGGGTTTTCTTTATTTGTTTTACATGCCCTATTGTTTCCTTGAAAAGAATCAGAAGAGCCAGCAATTTCCATGCCCCTTATTGATAAAATTCTAACTAGAAAAGAAAGAAATTTAAACTAAATGAAAATTATGTTGGTGTTGTTCTTTCCTTTCTATAGCCAGTTTGAAATTCTTGCCTTATAGTTCAAATTAAGAATCCGGTAACATAATAGGTAAGATTGCAAGACGCCATGGAAAAAATTTCACATGAATTCTATCTTTTTTATGGGATTTATGTTGGAGTATGGTTTGGCTCCTTAAAATTGGAGAAATTTTTATATGTTCTAGGAATACCACATGTAAATTGAGGAGGAGCACATCCTCACAATAAATAAAAGAATTAATTGACAAGTGTCAAAACTCCATTTGTTTTGAGGAGGAGTTCTTCCTCAATTTTAAGGAGCCAAAACGACATTGGTTGTAAGAAGGAACTCCTCCTCAATTTTCTTGGAGAAATGCACGTTGATTGGCCTTGACTAAGAGAGGGAATGAGGGGGCAATGACATGTCATCTAATTTGTTTGTATATTATTATACATTTTTTGATAGTATACAATACTAAACTATATAAAGGGGGATAATAACTAATAGGGGAGCATATCGCTTCTAGCCAACTTATAGGTTGAATCAATACCAATCTAAGAAAGAAAGAAAAAAATCAATACCTTAAAGCCAAATCAAATGGGCAAAATATGAAATTAAACAGAAATAAAAAATAAAAAATTGGAGTGCGAGAAAGTGAATCACGTTTAGGCCAACCATTTGCTTTGCTTACCAACAACGTGGTGCCACCACGTGTGTATGGCCAGTTCTATCCGCTCAGAGAAAATTCATTGAAATCCCCAAATTACCCTACACAAATCAAACAAGTGAGAGGCAATTATTGAGTTTTTCCTAGCCCAAAAGTGGGAATAATACAAAGCCATGGACATGCAAAGTCAGCAAGTGGCTAATTTTGGGTGAGACAAAAATAAGTCTTTTCTTGAAATATCGAAACTTTATCAGGGGTTTAGGGAAATTGAAATATTCTTTTACTCGAAACGGAAAATTTTGCCAGAAATGGAAATTGAAATTGAAAATTTTTGCCTCTGCCAACTCTAACACGACTCTTGAAAGCTCTGTCTCATCCTACAAAGCAAGCATTGTTTTGACCTAGAACGTATATAATCTAGGCTAACATGAAGAGTTAGGTGGAGTTTGGTAATCTAAGTAGGAACTTAAAAACTTTAAAAACAAGGAGTTCTAAAATTCATGTTTCAAGATTCAAAAATTTGTTTAGTACGCAACTTGGAAATAGTTTCTCGAATAAAAAAAAATTCTAGAAAAACAGATTTTGTCTGTTTTCAAGTATTTGGGTGAGTTTGAGTTATCTTTTAGTTTGGGTTTTCAAAACTAAGTTTACCAAACAAATTTTATGAGTTTTGGACTCAAATTCTGTTTTTAAGTTTAGAAAGTTGAATTCAAAGGACGCAAGATAGTTAGAGTTGCTACGTACTCATCACCAAATGATGCGATAATTAGATAATGAAAAATCATCTGATAGATAAATTAAATGAACAAATTTGATAAACCTAGCATTATTTATGATAGTTGAATACGACACATGGATCCCTTACTAAAAAAAAAGTAGGGACAAAGATATTAGGGGACACCAAAGAGTAGTGGAATATGCCGTAAGACATGTATATCCTCCTAAGGAGAAGGACATCAAAGCCCTAATAGGCTATTAATATCCTTACACAATTTACTTCTTCCTACTAACATTCTCATATTCATTTCCGAGATATATGGCCATGCATGAATTAATCCAGAGTTTTTGGAGCCATATATCATGCCAATTTGACAATTTGCCAATTTGCCATGCATGTCCAAGCAACATGTGCTTTAAAGAACGTTATGGAGGAGAGATCTTCCACTATCCAAACCCTAAAACGAAAGTAAGAGAGAGAGGCACCAAAAACTCGTGTGGATAAGAGGCTTATCAACGTGTGTCAAAAAGATCGTACGGGCGAGAGGCCATGATCGATGCATGAAGGGTCATGAGAGAGCACAAATTCGAGCTCATCTGTTTTCTCATTCGTCTGGCAAAAAGCCGCCATCCCCCATCCCTTGTTTGAATGGGCTAGAATTGACTTTTCATTGAGTGGTCAGTTCCTCCAAATTAATAATGATATGGTCTTCTTCTGATTCCAAAGGGCAACAAAGTATGAATGAATGAAAGGATCGGGCGCCAACTGATAGCTAGCAAGGGAAGGGAGCTCTTTGTTTTCTTCTTTATATCATCCGATTCCTATCCACAAAGGATGGGGAGAGGGATCCTTTCTGTCTTCTTATGTGTGAGTTTGATTTTGACGGCAATGTCAAAGCTTATGTCATATCAATGCCATCATTGATTCATTGCCATGCAATACTTTGTCAAACAGTTTGGAAGAAGATATGTATATATATATATATACATGCACATGAGACCCAACTGGACTACACACATTGAATATATTATCCTTTTGGCAAGAAAAGGAATGTTGAAAAATGGAAGCATATGCATTACATGTTTGTATTAACTAATGTCAACAAACTGACAGTTTCAATTTTGCCTCATCTATTAATCTCACCAATTTTTTATAAAAAAAGAAAAAAGAAAAGAGAAATAATGAACTCATTATCAGGTTCGATCTAACTGAGATGGAAGAGGACGAACACACTGCATGTATTGGTCAACTGACCTAATCCATATCTGGCTATAAGTCGTTAATGATATATATATAAATAATGATATATATATAAACAAGTTCCATGGTTTCTTAGGGGGTCGTTAAGTCTCTCCCCTAACCAAACCCTACTCACCAAAAGGGAAACCTAGCTCCAAAATCACTTTTCTGTGCGAAATTTCCAATTGATTAGGATGTAGTATTAGGGCGAGATGTAGACTCGAGTTTATTTTAATATTTGTTTCAGAAAAGTTGTGTTCCAGAGTTTGAATTTGTGAGGTCGAGTGTTCTGTTTTTCAAACTTTTACTTCCGTATATTCTTCTGCTACGCCTGCCTTGATTTCATGGGACTCTCTCACTACTTTAAGGTCGGTACATTACAGAAGAAAATGATTAGTTAAAGAGTTTAGTGGTGTGGTTGGCAGGCCATGACTTATGGTGCTGCTAAATCATAACCTATAGCTCTACTTATTTGTCTTTTATACCTTCCGACGTTTTGTGCTGCCATTCTTTCACGCTTAAATTTTCTTAAGATGATGATGAAAGAAGGAATCGGATGTTTGAGTTGAATACTCTAATTAATATTTGTCCGCTTTTAATTAGTCTCTCACTAGATTGTCATTAATATTTGTCCGCTTTTAATCAGTCTCTCACTAGATTGTCATTAATATTTGTCCGCTTTTAATCAGTCCCTCATTAGATTGTCATTTTGTTGTCTTTTTTCTCTTTTTTCTAAACAAAAACTTTGGACCATTTCCGATTCATGCGTCATTCTTGCGCATGAGCCATGCCAATCTTCTATGTATCGTTCACCATGCTAATTTTCCATGTATGGTTCCTCCATGCTAATCTTCTATGCTTCCCGCCATGCTAATCTTCTATGCATCGTTCCAATTTTAACGGATGTCTCAAACAAACCAGACTGCGTTTTTCATCAACAACATTTATTTGGTTTGACCTGCCAAACTAGATTGTTTTCCCCAACTCTTTGTTTGTAGAACCCATATCATAAAAGTCACACTATATGTTAAAAGAGTCGGGAAGAAAAAATTGAAGTGAATTGAATTGTATAACATCTTCACAAAATTTTCTTTTGGAACACATGCGGGATCTTCTGATCTAATCAGTCAACTGAAATTTTGAAAATAAAAATAAAAAAAATCACCAAAACCGCATTCGCATTGTTGCTGTATTGAAATAAAATCTAGAAACATAACGAACAATTTGATAAAGACCAGAATGTAAGAATTCTCTCACTGTCTCTCCCCTCCCTCCCTCCTTTTTCAACACAAGTTGAATTGAAGCCCATGTATGGTATAATTTGAACGCAAAGCTTTGTGACTAATTATTACTAGTTTGTGCAGTCAAATCCATGACAAATTGAAACCCAGATTACCAAGACCAGAAGCAACAGGATTCCGAAAACGACCAACTTTATCTTCATGTTTTGATACCACATTTTCCTTCTGATTTGAGTCCCCTTACTTTTGTAGTCTTGGGCCTGAAAAGTGCAACACACAAGGGTGTTCAGTACTCAACTAAGATATATATGGCAGATAAAAGGGCAGGGTTGCTCTCTTGCCTCAACTTACCTGAGAACGAAGGGTTTCAGTCTTGTCAACAAGAACAGTCAGGTTTTCCCCTCTATCAATGGCCTGAAAAACATGTACGGGAGGAATTAACATGAAATGCAACATCTATTTCCTAGTTAGGAGGGTATAATAAACCGACACAGATGAAAGGAACCTTCAAAATGATGAAATGAAGTTAATAAAGCAAGGTTGATACACGCAAGATGTTGACTGCCAAAAAAGAAGAGACGCATACAGCACCACCAGGCCTAGTTAAAGGAAAAATGAATTAAAATTTAATGCTAGTAGCATAGGGCAACTTAGTTTACCCCTCCTCTTTAACTAAACACTCAGTTTGCAAATTTACCTCCAAGCAGAGAGAGCATCTTCCAGTTACAGCACCAGATGCTCTGGTCCTTGGATGAAATGGTTTGGTCTAAACAAGTAAATCACTCCAAACTCCACTGCAATATAGTACAAATACAGGGACCTCCCATTTGTTTCTAAGAATTATACTCAGGTGAATTTTAAATAGTTAACTGAATATCAAATGACAACGCACACAGCACAGCAACATTTACAGCATCACAGAAGCCCCAGTAGCCCCTCTCCAACAATCCATGGAATCTGTGAACTACAAAACCACACTCAAAGAATAGACTAACGAACCAGCAAGATCTCCTTGCCTCTCTATATCTTTATGTTCCTTCTTAGTTTGAGATTCCTCTGTTTAAGAGGTTGTGAACTAAATCTAAAAGACTTCTTTTTTTTGCCAGACTATGATAAAGAGACTTCTTAACTTGCCTTTATGAAAAAGCTTGGCAGGTATGGGTTGAAACGCAGATCACTCCCTTGCCAAAAGAATTATTGGAAAAGTTAATCTCCAAAAGATACTCCGTGCTTTTTTATTGCGAATTGAACTCCCACCATAGATGTGGGATGACTTCCACCAGCCTCAGAAAACCCCAACACCACCACCATGAATAGATCACATACATTCATGATGAAGCCAATTGACACCACAACTGGTGGGTCACAACTCTCTCAAGTACTTTTCTTTTACAAATAAATGTTAACCGGAAGATTTTGATCCATTGTGACCTCAGCAGTCTAATATAAGTCTGCTTTATACAATATTTCATAGATTTTTGATAGGCTAAATTCGTCAACTTACTTGATTAAAGATAATAAATACATTTTAGTTCTTTGATAACGCCATTACTCTTAATTGTTTGTCTCCATCTTAGTGAGGATCAGTGTGTCTTCTGAGTACAAATGTTGAGGGAGGCCAAATTTTAGAAACAGGGGAGAGGCCCATGTATGCTAAAAGAAACAGTTTCTACAGTTTCTACTAAAGAAAATAAAAGTTTTGTGTGGCAACATCACTAATTAGACCTATGTGTATGTTAGCAGAAACAAAAAAAAGCATGTAGTGTAGATGCAGATGGAAAATTACTAACTAAAAGAAAAATCAAAATATGCACTATAATTGAGAACAGAAACCACGTTTAACTCATTGAGGTTTATTTACCTTGTCAATATTCTCTAACATTATACTTTTAACTTCTGAAACCTGCGCCTTCACTTTCAATAGCTTTTCAATCTCTTCTGCATGATCGATAATATACTTCATGTGCTCTTTCATAATTGGTCTGTAATTTACAAATCCATCTTAGTTGACCACTTGGACAGAAAAATGCCCTCAAAAGCATAGAGATACTTGCATATATTACATAAAGTCTATCTTGAATGAACATACCCGAATTCCTTGTTAAGACTTTTGGCAATAGCCGTATCTGCTTTACCACCCCCATATCTTTTTCTAAAGTCAGCTTTCATTCGTTCCAAAAATGCAATAGATATCTGTTTGCCAACAGAGTCTTTAGCAACAACACAGTACGCTGCAAATTCAATAAAACACTGTATATAAGGTTTGATGCCACATACATTGCCCACTAAAACTTACTGATTGAAAGTGCACTGACTTGGACACACACATAGACGCATACAGAAAACAAAAGAGAATAACAGATTGCAGTACTGATTCGTTAAATACCATTTCATCTAGAAACTAAGAACTAGCATTAATGGTTGCTTCAGAAATAACATAAAGCTTTTATTCAATGAAAGATTTGTATGCAAAGAGTAATGGCATAAAACATCATAAAAACAAACATCTAGCTATTTAAATGGTTCAACCCCAAGACCTGTATGACAAAACTCCTGTGCTTGTGCTATGTTTACATGAATTCACAGGTAATCTCAATTGCCAACTGACACAACCGCACAATGCTAGAACTGAAACTACTTTTCCTTTTTCGTTTGAAGGAGGCCAAAAGTCTAGAGTCGAGATTTGAACTCCCACCATAGATGTGGGGTAATATGTCTTATCAACTAAGCTGTTGATCCCCCACAAACTGATACTCATTTTCATAAGCCTTAATTTAATAGATACTTATTTATAGTGAGGTGAGGGGTTTAAAACTCTGTGGAGGATTCATTTATATTCAAGGCTGCATACTAGTGGGATGCATGGTGTGATGTGATATATAGGTTCTAGTACTAAACGAACATAAAGTAACAGACTGCGATACGAATCCTAGAGAATAACATAATTGTTTTTCTTCTGTTGAAAGTGAATTAATAATAATTCACAATAGGAGTTGAATTTCCAGAATCTAAACAAGGACGAGCTTATTCGCATTCTTTATTAAACAAAAGGTGTTCCTTAAATCAGTACTTCTTCCATCCTTAAACTTCTACAATTACTTGCATAGAATTCCATTCTTTTGAACAATTTAACTAACGCTTGATGCCAGAACTCAACTGATTTCTAATCCTACTAAACTGAGCTGAAATACAAACTCTTTTAAATTGTCGGAAAGCAAAACAACTCAAAATTCGAAATTTTAATCTTTTTTTCCATTTCTCAGCGTTCAAACAGCTAAAAAACCAAAATTTATGAGAAGCTCAGAAAACCAAGCAAAACCCAGTTAAAAAAGTTCACTGCTTTTCAAGTTTCAGCAACAAACCAAGCACAACCAGATCATACATACTAAAATTGTACTGTTTCGCACTAGATCCAACTACTTCCACATGCAATTCAAGCTCCCAGAGTGTTTGCTTCCTGGGAACCGAGAGAAAGTAAAAAGAAAATGATACATAGAGGGAGATCAGCTAGCTAAAAGGTGAGAATTGAATTACGCACCATAGCCATCCTCGACGAGAAAATTGAAGGTGTGGTGATCGCAGCTGTAGGTGAACTTGTTGTTGGAGGACGGCAGTTTCTGAAGGCACTGAGTCGCAATCGCCGGGAAGTTGCCGGTGAACTCAGTGTACTCGGCCAGGATCATTGTGCCCCTGGCCACAAAGCTGTATATGAACGATTCCTGACTCATTTCCTCGCACTGAGTCAGCTCGCTCTCAGCTGGGGGGAGGGAGATCAGAAAGGAGGGAGATGGAAGCAGACAAATTGTAGGCTCTGGTTGGTTTTGTTTCTTTCCTGTGAAGTAAGAATTTAGCTTTTGGTTTTACTTTATTTGACTAAAAAAAAAAAAGAAAAAAAAAGGGACAGGGAAAAAAAAAATGATAAAGAGATTAATTTTAGAATATTAATTTTGGGTGGACCTGAGTCGTAAAGGACCTGTAATTATATTGTGCCGTTGATGTCTCGGCTTTGACTGGTTTATAGTGGAATGACGACAACACCCCTGATTGGGCGAAAAGTGGAATGTTACACAAATGGCGATCGATGTTTCCAGAGGAGGGTATTATGGGAAAATAAATAAAATGAAAACACAATTGATTTACTAAATTATAAAAAGCCGGCAGCGGGGCAGCCGTGCAATGCACTAGCGCCTTTCTGCTTTTTCCTCACCTTTCAAAATTTTATAGCCGTTCGATTATCATTATTGTTGTTTTTAGGGGGTTTCACTAAAACACCCAAAATGGGGGCTGAAATTATAAAAACACCCAACACCAAAAACACTTTATAAACACACCCAAAATCCATCATTACACACTCAAAACTCATTTATAAACACACCCAAAAAAATATACAATTGTTGATTTTGGGTGTGTTTCTATGTTTAAATAGTGTGTGGGTTTTTTTATAAATACATGTCTAGAATTGGGTTTATTTATAATAATCTATTGTTTTTATGCGTCTATAAAAGACTGTAATTGTTTATTATTTATAGAGATTAAGTAACAACTCATGAAGGCGAAACAACAACAAACTTTAGAGTAGCATTGGGCTTTAGCAACTTCCTATGCAATCCCATGAAGGCTTGAAGTAATTGGATAATTTGTGAGGAGGATAGTGGAGGTATGCGTAGCCCAACTTCAACCCAATCATGGTTTAGGGCCGCCAATGTCTTTTTAAGATTACGTTTTTGTTCTTGTCTCTTACGTTTGGGTTTTTTTTTCTTTTCTTAAGATGCCTTCTATGTTTTGAATAAAGCAAATTTTCCAACAAAAAAACACCAACACAATCATAAATTGGTCCCTTTATCTCACATTAGAGAGAGGCTCTCACTACTTATAGTTAGAACAATATTTAATATTATTTTTTTTGAAAGAAAAATTATTGTATTGGTTAGATTTCATGTGTGGGCCGGTTGTTGAGGGGATGTATATGACTTCTGTGTGAGCAAATAATCGTATGCTAAACAAGATGTCATGTATAATCAAAATTAAAAATTAAAAAAACCAACGACGTGGACTAAATTTTCCTTGATAAAGAGCGAGAGAAGATGCGAGAGTCGTTCTTTGATGAGGGTGCCATATATGAATCATGGATGTAGACTTTCATATTAGTCGCATGATTCATCTGAATCGCAACTTCACTTAAGTTTAATGAAATAATCATGTGGCTAATATAAAGGTCTACATAAGGAGTCTATATATGGCACTCTCTCTATAGAATTTCGCAAAGATACGGAGCATCTAATCAAGCATTAAATAAGGGTAGTTAAAATTATCACCCCAAAGCTAGTAGAAGTCACTTCCACTACCATGGTAATGAGAGCATGAGCTCTGCTTGAGTCCAAACTGCCCACGAATGCCTCCAATGCCTTTCTTTGGGCAAAAGCCATGGACAAGCTAGTCCAATGCGGGCCCGGACATCTGTCTAACCTTGGCCATGCCATACAAGGCTTAAGGGGATAAGCTCAACATGACATATCTTTATGCAGCACACCGCTAAAAGATGAGCTCAAATTTTAAATCTTGAGTATATCCTCAATAACTGTAGATGTGGTAATCAAGGAGATTATGCTTACTCACTTTGGGTAAATATCTCACACATTCCAAGTCAAACGATTAATTGACTTGACGTGCGCATCAACGGGTCTTGACACCCCCAATCCACATCGAACACGTAGCCTCCTACGGTGGTAAATCAACCACTAAATTACCAAATATAAACCAATCTCCATCTCTTGGAAAAGGGAATTGATCCTTGAACTAATAAACCCTAATTCTCTTTGTATAATCGTACTAATTTACGCATCAAAGACCCTTTGGCTCACACCAAATAAATTGGCTCACACCAAATAAATTGGCTCAAGGACTAACGATTGTCTTTCTTCTCTTAGTTTTTGGACATAGAGGACACGAAGACCAAGAAGTGAGTAATTTATCAGCCAAGCATTCTTCTTACGGCTAGATCCAATCTTCTGGTCCCTACGGAAAGAAAAAATAATTTCACGTTCTTCCTTTCAGGAAGGGAGGATTAGGAAAATCCTATTGATTGCAGCTTTCTCCAGACCTTCGGGAAAAGCATGAAAAATAAGGCTCGAATGGTACGATCCCTCCGTCACCCCATCTCAAGGCCGACAAATTAATTCCACACAAAGTCGAATAGTGAATCAAACAGTCAAAAAGTCAAACAGTAAACACTTCTTTGACATCTCCAAAACTTCAAAATTTTAAATTTAACTTGTTTCTCTCTCTTTCTCTCTCTCTCTGCACTTCCTCCCTCCCATCTAGAGGTGTCAAATGGGCCGTGCCGGATCGGCCCGTCCCATTTAAACTCGTGCTTTTAACATTTTCGTGCCGTACCGGGCCGACCCATTTAATTTATCGGGCCGTGCCGTGCCGGCCCATTTAATAAGATCATTAATCCCGACCCAGCCCAAAGCCCATGTCCATATTCAAACGGGCCGGGCCGGGCTCATGCTGTGCCCGTGCTCGTGCTCGTCCCATACTCGGGCCCAAGAATCAACCCATTTAATTTGAATTTTTTTCACTTGATTTTTTTTTTCCATTAGATAATTCAAATTATAAACATTAAAAATATAATTAGAGACAAGAAATTATGAACTATTTGAAAACATTAATCAATCAAACATCCAAACAATATGAAGGGGCGGAGGGCAAAAAATGTCCAACTCCGCAAAGTCCACTTGAACTTTTTATCTTTAAACAACTTATTATTTTATATGTGAAGAAATGTTTTGCTTTGATTATAGGAGAAGCGTATATGTCATATGTATTGATTAGATATCAAGTCCAATGTTGTTTAATTAATTTGTAGTTGATATGTTTAATTAACTAAGGACTCAAGTAATTTCCCTAAAATGAAAGACATCAAATATATGTTTATGATTTTTTTTTTTTTAAAAAAAAAACATATAAACAATGACATTAGATGTCAAATTATTGCATTTTGACTTTTTGAGAAGAAAAAAAAATGCTAAATGGGCCGTGCTTGGACCGTGCTTGGGCTTGTGCCATGCTTGAAGCGGGCTCGGGCCAAGCCCGGCCCATGTCGAGCCATGGGCCGGCCTGGTCCATTGGACCTATTTCTTGATCCCGGCCCGGCCCAAGTTTTCGTGCCGTGCCGAGCACAGCCCATTAATATTCGTGCTCGTGCCGTGCCGTGCCTCATTTAAACGGGCTGGGCTCGTGCCGTGCTGGGCCGGCCCGTCCCGTTTGACACCTCTACTCCCATCCCACTGACTCTCCCACTGAAACTCAAAAACCCCAAAACTCAAATAACACAAGAAATCGTTGCTGATCTCAAATGGCCGCCAACTCTTCTGATTCCTCAATCGCTCCTCTCCCTGCCGTTCCTCAGGAGATAACAAAAGAAGGCCAAGAGACCCAAGATACTGTGGTTGAAGAAAATGGTGACAAAGAATCAAATGTTTCAACTAAGGAGGTTGGAACTAAAGAAGCTGAGAGCTAGATAGGCTTTACCCTTGAGCATGCAGTATCCTCAATTTAAGCAGCTCTCTCTCTCTCTCTCTCTCTATGCAGCTTTTCTTCTACTCTCATTTGTGGATTTCCATTGCCAATACACACTGAATATGAGATGAATTACTTTTTCTTGTTTTAGGAATGCTTAATCAATTAATACTCATTATCGGTGTTATCGGTAATCAATGGGATCATGGGTTTCCATTAGAACTTGCATCCATGCTACCATTTCATGGTTCACAAATGCTTTTCAATTTGGATTTTTATAAGAAAAATAGATGCATTGTTGGGCGATCAGTCAGTGTTACAATTGGGTGCAAAATGCAAAGCATCAATTTTCCTTCGGTCCTTACTAGATTATGGTTTGTTCTTTTGAGTAATGTTAAAGATAGAGAACACATTAGCTAATTAGTGTTTTGCAAAACATAGCGTGTTTACTTAACGGTTTAATCCCTCAAGAATCCATCTTCTTTTTTCGCCCTCGTAGCATCTTTGGTCAGTTGTTTGTCCAGAAAATTTGTATCAACTTGTGAAAATGCAATTGAATTAGGTCAACAGTTGTTAATTAATGTTCTTTGCATGCAGATAGGGAGAAGTAGTGACACCATTTTGAAACTGGGGTTGTAACTTGTGAAGTTACCACATGTGGCTTTGACTCTTGGGTTGGGTCGATAGAGAGAAACTTACATATATAGGGGTCACTAGTCACTTGCGAGTGATATACTTAGGTCGATAAAAAGAAAAACTTACATACACCGGAGTCACATGACGAGTGATAGGAAGAGGGATATACACACCCTGTTGCAAGACGGTTTTTCTAGTCAATAGGATGGTTGGTGAGCGATCAACATTTTTCCTACTATCATCAATGCAATACAAATTACAATGGTATAAAATGAACTTCATGAATGCATGAGCATATATTTAGTGTTGTCGTAATGATTATGTAAGCCCCATTCATCAGCACTGGTACATGCAAAGCATTTTGATTTTAGCTTCCCTGAACGTTAATAATGAAAAGGAATTGGGGGTCGTTGGAATATTTATATCCAAAATCCAAAGGAGGAAATTAAATTGAATGTAGCTGTTTTTTTTTTCCTTTTCTTTACTGTTGATTGAATACGAGTTGTCTAGTCCTAGGTCCATTTATTGCTTTTGAGTTGCTTTATTTTCTGGATCTAAATTTGTTGTAAATACATAAATAAATGCTTTTAATCACTTGAGTTACAAGTTTCTTACGAGCCACTTTCCTATAATTTGTATTATCTTTGGTTGTTTTTTGAGAGGCTGTGGTTGTTGGTGGACAACTGAGCGGGTAGGTCTGAACTTGAATTCAATCTCCTTGGGAAGCAACAGATTAGGTGCTGTCACAAAAAGGACTAAGACCAAACTAGCTTTCCATTTACAGGCGTTGCAGGAAAAAAAGAATGCTAGTTAATTTTCTTATCCAAACTATTGTCATGTTTGCACCGTGGAGCCTGACATAAGTGCATGTGATCCACAAAGCTTTGTAGTTTGGGGCAAAAATATGGAAACATATCTGAGCTATATATTAGTTTCACCTTAAACAATCTTAATGTACTGAGTTATCTCAACGATACAATGACATAACATGTTGAACTATAAACAAAGACATATTGGTTTTGTACAAGTAAAACATCTAAATTACTACCCCTGCTTCTCTTGGAAATTATAATATACATCATTTTTCTTGAGAGCTAGAAGTAAAGATTGAGAAAAATAGGGGTATCTTTATGTCATTTTCTCAAGGATTTTCTGCGTCAGATTCTTAAGAACGCCATTCACTTTTTCGTTTAATTAAGGGTAAATTTGTAATTTTGCGGAAAATTAAATAGTGGTATTTTTTTTTTTGGGTCAATAAATAGTGGTATTAAATAGTTGTTTAAAAACAATATGAAAAATGATAAACAAAAATTTTAAAAAACATCCCTCATCTTCATCCCCAAACCCTAGCACCTCACCATCTTCTCATCGCCAGCCACCGCCACCCTACCCTCTCATGAACGCCCGCCTCCACCCCACCCTAGCATCGCCGCTGCCCATCCCCTCCTCTTTCTCTCTCCCTCTGTCTCTCTACCCCTCTATCTTTTCCCTTTCTCTCTCTCTTCCCCCTCTATCAACTTGCAAGTTGCTGTAGAAGAACCTGCTTTGCGACAGGCTCTGAACAATTTAATTGAGAGTGCATTATTGCATATGCATACTGGGGGAAAGGTAGAAATCGTGTCTACTGGAGCACCAACAGGTGGTGTTCTTGTAGTAATTGATGATGATGGGCCTGATATGCACTATATGGTAATAGTTTCAAACCTTGAACTATCTTCTATATACAAATGAGAGGGACAGAGACAGAGACAAAGAGAGCTTGGGGTTATGGGGAAGAGTGTTGTGTGTGTGCTTTAAGTTGAAAATGGTGATGGGGTTGGATGTGGTGGTTGTGGGTGAGTTTAGAATTTAGATGGGAGGGGCGAGAAAGACAGAGAGGGGCGTGGAGGGTAGAGATGCATCAACGGTGGGGCTGGGTAGGTGAGGTTTTTCATTTTATTTAAAATAAAAATAAAAATTCTTTAAATTACGAATTTACCCTTAATTTAGACGGAAGTTTGGATGGAATTTGAAAAAATGAACGGTAGGTCCTCAATTGGCGATTTTTAAACAATTGGAGTTCTTAATTTACTAAAAAAAACTGTTAAAGAGCTAAATTGACAATATACAAAAGAGGCAAAACTGCAGAAAATCCTTTTTCCCAAAAAAAAACTTTGATAGCTGAGCTCCTTGCAGCTTTAGATGTTACATAGGTGTACACATTGCGGACCACATCGTCCATGCTCTCTGCCACTACACTCTAATTGTCTCACTCAAAACTCGCCTTTTAATTTCCTCTTCCAGTCTGAACCTTCTTCTTCAGTGTCTTTAGCTCTCCTTCTAAGCTCTGGTAAATGCTGCTGCTAGCTCTCTCTTTCCAATGGCTTCCCTAGTTTCAGCTCAACAAGTCTCAGAATCACTCAAATATCAGGTACACTTCTCTGTTACATGCACAAAACAAGCCCATTTCTCCTCTTCATCTTTCCTTCTTTCTTGTTCTGCTGTTTTTCTGTTTGATGATGCATGAGTTTTTACTGTTCTTCTTTCTCTAGCTTGATATTTACCATTTTAGTCCTTAACTTTTACTTCTCTTTGGTTTTTCCAGACATGGGTATTGAGAGTTTCTATCCACTGTGAAGGTTGCAAGAGGAAAGTCAAGAAAGTTCTACAAAAAATTGATGGTACACATTTGGATGAAAAAGAAAAGAACTTTCTTTTTTGTTTGTTTTTAAAAAAAAAAATCAACAAATAAAAAAAGAGTTACTGTTAACATAAGATTTGGACTATATTTCTTTGACTAATAATTTCTGCAGGTGTTTACACCACAGCTATTGACTCACAGCAAAACAGAGTTACAGTCACTGGAAACGTCGACGTTCAGACCCTCATCAAGAAGCTGATCATGAAAGCAGGTAAGAAAGCAGAGTTATGGCCTGGAAATCTCACTGGCAAAGACCAACACTCCGTGAAAGCCAAGAACAAGGACAAACAGAAAGGCCCAAATCACAGTGATGAGCAGAACCCATGTGAGAAAGTTGGAGCGCTCAAGCTTAGCTCTGCCAAAAACAGAGCAAGTACTGCTACTCAGGCCGACCCACCTAAGGTTTCCGGTGATATTTCGCCGGAAATGACCGCCGGCGGCAAGGAATTTCCGGCCATGAAGCTTCAGAGCAGTGAAAGTGAGAAAAGTAGTGTCAGCAAAAAGAAGAAAAGCAAAGAGCCAAAAGATTATGAGAACAGCAGGGGGGGTAATTTGGGTTCTACAGGAGGCTCTGGTGCACCTGCAAGCAGAGGATCTCAGCCTCTGGATCATCCAGGTGATCGCAGCCATACATGTCAGAAGGCATACCTGTATCCGATGGATTACAACTCTCCTCTGGTGCATGTTGCGAGTGGCAGTGCAGGTGCTAGCATGAGCTTGGCTCCTAATTTTTATCATGTTCCATCACCACCGTACACGTGGGCAACAACTAGTCATCAAGAGATTGATGGGGTGATGAAGAAGGCAACATGTCTGGACATTTTGCAGATTTTCAGTGATGAAAATGCTAATGGGTGTTTTATCATGTGATTTTTGGCTTGCCTTTGGGCTTTGTTGAAAATTAGTGCAAGTCAATGTTAATAATAGAAGCAGAAGCAGCTGTAGGGAATGGAAGGTAGATGATTTTGTAACATGTAACACAAGAGAGGGACTTAGTAGGTAATGGGAGTAATCAGAACGGTTAAGACTTGACAAAACATGTAAGCACTAGTCCTTGATTAGTTAATTTCATGTTTTATACTAGATAAGCCAGGCTTCGCGTTGCTCTAAGTTTAGTGGTACTTTCTTTTTCTCAATATTCGAAAGTTCGAATCAACTGTATCCGTTATTTACACAGTTTACTAAAAATTCCAGCAGTGAAGAATAGTAGTGGGGTCTTATGTCCCCCCTAACATCAACAACATTTTTCTCTTTGCTTCACCTTTTTCCAGGGTAGAATATTCACTACAGGTTCCTCATTGTGAAATTTGGAAAATACAGAATATATTGATTCCCTTGAATTGCCATTTGAGATTCTAATAGAGCTTAGGTTAAAAAAACAGCATCACAACTAAGTTTATTAACATATTAGTTATGTGCCCCACAGACTTGAATATTTGCTAGAACATATTCTTTTGAAGTAGTGGGAAAAGGGAAACACTTTGACTTTGGGCCTTTGGCTGGGAATGATACACGAACCGGACGATTCATAAACAACAATAATATGATATGATTGATCTGAGCACATGAAAGACAACTTTGTGCTTGTGATTCTCATGTTGAATGAAGGCCACCCATTTTGGCACAGAAGTTCATGCCACTCATTTCTATTTGAGGTCTAAAGAAACTTAATTTTTTTGCTAATTATCTGAAGGACTTGTCCTGTCTATCATAAAAAAGAGGCATCCATGATCATCTCCAATTCCACAGTTCTATTGGTCATTGACAAATATCAGAAATCTGAAGCACACACTTGATCATCAGTGCATCATTTGCTTGTGGACCTAAACTCTTGTAGGAAGAAATCAATTAGGTAGCAGAAAAAACAACAACAAAAAATAAAAATAAAGAGTGAGCAATGTATCAACAGTAGTTCCACTTTCAGAATTGTGAGAGGCTGGTAAGCCAAAGAACAGATTTCAAGAGAGAGACTGCGATCACATTGACATAATTACAAGGAGGGAACAGATTTTTATAATCTTAAAAAGCATTTTACACTAAATTTTAATTTATTGAGAGCAATTGCTTCATATGGGATACATATATGCTTGCAAGTTTTGTGAACAATAATAAAGATTCAGACAATTATGTGCCTTCTTTGACAAGCCTCTCAAAGGATAATAAAGATCAGCAATTTGCAGATCAATGCAATCAAGTAGTTTTTGTCAAACAAAAATGGATAATGATAACGATCATTATAGAGCAGGAGGAAGGGCATATCTGATATCCAATATATACAATTTGAAACCTAAAACTAGAATGCCAAAAGTAAAAAATATTACACCGCAAAAAATCTTACACGCACGTTGATGCCTTCGTAGTACGCTGATTTGTACCCAGAATAATCACAATTACAGGTACATCATCATGATACTTCCTCCTCCTTCCTGCTGGAATATTCATTAATTCTTCCATACTGAAACCTGAAACAAAAATATAGTGCTTAAAAACCTGGGCAGTGAAAAATAATAGACTAGTTTATTGGCTACATAGACTAGTTAGTTTTTCAGTTAAAATAAAATTTAAACAACTCTGTACTGGTATTTACTTTTCTGAAAACGGTATACCAAATTCTGGAATCAAATGTGTATGCATGCCTTAGGGTGTGGTGCGGTGTGGTGTCTGGGCTGTATGATCAGTGTCAAATAACATCTTAGTTAAATTTGGTATAAAATGTTTCAATCAGTTATGTTGTCAGGAAGATATTTGTATCAAAGCTGGAGTTTTGTTGAGCCATCCCCAAAAGTGTTCTCTTCAAACAGTTCAGAAGAAGAAATTATGCGAGAATTTAACAAACAACATTTAAACTGAAACAACTTATAAGTAATTTGACTGGAATGACAACAAAATCTTCACATGAAATGTCAGAAGGTCTACCTGCACAATTGGCTGCTCTTACTACAAGCTGCTCCAGCAGAAACTTAGCTGGATCACCAGAGGGGTTGCTCAAGATATAGGAATGGACAAGCTTTACCGCCTCGTCATTGGTAAAAAAGTCAAACAAACCATCACTCCCAACTACAACAAAACAATCAGATTTTGATATTCTATGCACATTCAATGATGGTTGAGTGGAAACATATGGTGGGCTCATAAGGTTGCGAACTTGAAGAATTCCCATCAATGCGTCATTCAGTTTTTTCTGTAGGAAAATAGAATCAGTAACTAACCAGATAATGTCAGAGTTAATCTAAAAAAAATATCCAATTTGGCATTGGTACATAATTGTTAAACGGTAAGAGTAGTCACCTTTTTCAAGTAACCAACCCCAAAAGCTCGAGTGACCTTCAATTTCCCTTTTACTCTTCCAGCCACAATGGTCATGGGATCATCAGGATGATCACACAAAACTCGCATTCTTTCACCTTCGTCATCAACTGTATGACTATCCGTGAGCTGAATAGCTTTTAGCCTCTCACTCCCATTTATGAAATCACCATTACCATATGTTGCCAAAACAGCTCGGCTGTCACCTAAATTAAGTGTATACAAATCTTTCCCATGTAGAAGCACAACTAAAACACAAGAACCAACAGAAACCAAATCTGGGCGATCCTCCATTTCCTGCTCAACCATGTATAGAAAGTCATTCTCAGATTGACTAAGAGCACGTTGGAGGCTGTCAAGCACCCCATGCCTAAATGAATCGGTGGATATTTTTGGTTTAGCACATGGAGCATTCTTGGAGACATTGTCAACACTTGAATCCCTGTCTGTGTAAATTTGGGATAGAAATCTTTCTTCGTTAATAGTATTGCTATCATCTTCTATATATGGAAGGGACCCATCTAAATCTAGACCACTAGAAGCTTTGATGGATTCCTGACTTGATTCCCAGTCTAATAATTTAAAGTAAAACACGATGGTTTCATACAGTGTCCCAGCCAGAAAATCAGCTGCGTCTCTTCCATTAAAGCCATCATATATTGCACAAAAGAGCCACCCATTTTCTTCAGAACAGACAGCTTGAACCCTGTCTTCACCAGCAGCTCCACCTGCCACTTGCACTTCCATGGCATTAAGAAAACCTTCACTTCTGGAAGGAGGACTCATGGATTTCATTAAGTAAGAATCAGAATCAGGTGTAGATGGACTGCAACTTAAGTTTGACATACTACTCTGAAGAGAAGATGATAGTATGTCCAACCTTGAAAGAGTTGGGGAAGAGGGAACCCTACGAAATGAATTAGGGGAGTCCCAACTGGGAAGTATTTCTGCCCCTATCAAACCATTACAGATATTTGTGTTTGCCAGAGTAGCATTGGCACTTAAGGCAGCACCAGACAAGCAAGAGAAACTACTGTTCCTTCGGAGTTCAGGTAGGGTTTCATATTCATCAGAATCCTCACAAGAACTGTCTCTGTTGCTATTGCATTGATAGCCAAAGCTTACTTTTAGTTCTCCTTCAGGTTTAATCATAATTCCTCCTCGCATGGTCTATAGCTGAAAAAAGACAAACGTTTAGGTTATTCATTACCTCAAACATTTGTAAGAAACTTGGAATTGATCTGATCATATTTTATTGCACAAATACCAAATTTTCTTCAAATATCATGAACATGTAATTGAATCCAATCTTTTTCCAAAGTCCATTTTTAGAGTAATATCAACTAAACAGATTGGTGATGATGATGTAAAACGTGTGTTCTTTGTGTTGGGTGTGAGAGAGTGAAACACTGAAAGGGAAATTTTGTGTGCTATAAGCCACAAGAATACGCGTGTTCAAAACCAAAAGAATAACACACACAAAGAAAAGGAATTAAATTTATCTGATCAACTGAACGTGGAGCTTATGGAGCCTTGCAGCTCTAGTGGTCAAGAACATTTACACCAAGGCCAGAGTTTGAAACGCCCTGCCCTTTGGCCTCCAAAGGGAAAGAGACTAAACTTGGAGCAATCCCCTTTGGGCTCCCTTGGATAAGAAAATAATTACAATTCAAAAACAAAAGGCAATCCTGTATGAGAATGCACCTTTTACTACACCAAAAGATCGATACTTGGCTATATATGTAAGGTTCAAAAGTGATTCCTTCCAACGCAACAAAAACCAACAAAACCAACAGGGTGAAAGAATAAGCAAATTCAATCAAATACAAGGTTCAGAAACAGAGCAAAGATAGTTTAAACCAGACGCAACAACCGTCTATTAAGAACCAAAACAGTAAGCTAAAACTGAATCAAAAAACAAAGAAACAAAAGAGAAACAATCCAACAGTGACAAAACACACAACATAATCATGCATTATCATACAAAAACAAAACAAACAGAGTTATGATTCGAAACCCACCTCACCTTATTTGTCTTCAACAAAGAGGCGCCCACAGGAGAAATGGAAACAAACCCAGAATGTGACTTGTGCTATGTAACTTATATATACAAAGAGTGATGGGTTGTTGTATAGTAAGAGGGAGTGTTAAAGGGTAAGACTTTGGAAAGAAAAAGCAGAAAAGCACAAGCAAGAGCAGATCTGAGAAAGAGAGAAACCGAGAAAGAGATAGAAAGAGGTAGTGGAGAATCTGTATCTGGGTGGTACATAAAAGACGAAGGGAATGGATGGTGAGGAAGGGTCTTTGCTGAATTTAGCGGAATTTCTTTGGCTGGCGTTTTGGCTTTTTGTCTATTCGCTCCTACCGGTAATGCCGTTTTCCCAGTTCTATTTGAACTCTATCGATATTTTGCTTCCTTCCTGCTATTATTCCTTTCTTAACTCTCTTTCTCCAATCTTTCCCTTCCCAAAAAAAACAAAAAAAACAAAAAAAAACGAAAAAAGAAAAGAAAATAAACTGAAATATCTCCTCCAGATAATATTGTTGTTGTTGTTTTTTTTTTTTTTCAGAAAAAGAACATTTCATTGAAATAACACAATTCAAAATACAAGTAAAAAAAAAACAAAAACTGGGTCTCGGTGATGCAACCTCGTAATATTATTGTTATTAAGATTGCCTTTTATTTTTTTCCTTTTATTTTAATTAAAGTTTTATTTATGGTTACAGATTTATTTAAATGGTTATAGATTTTTTGGAGTTATATTTCCATACAAGGTCAGGAAATTAAATAAGGTCGAATTATTGTTTTTTTGGTTCTAAGGGTGCCGAAACTCAGAAATAAAACTATATATACAAACTTCTGGCTCTAGCAACCCCACTCAAATTTTCCAGTAGATAATGTCCAAACCCTGCAGGCACACCCTCCCAAAATCTACACCCCAAATCTAGTTTTGAATAAGGTCAATTTTGGTTTGTTAACATTGACATCATAATTTGCACTTAGATATTTCGTTATTATAATTTTTCCTTCTTTTAAGGATCACAGCTAGACTACAATTGTGTTTATATACCCATTGGATTTTGTTATTATAGTTTTTCCAATTAAATAATTCAATTGGGCTGATGAGCTCATAAACAAAAATTAAGCATAAAAAAGAAAGCTCTTAATTTGAAGATAATTTCTTATTAGCAGTCATTTGCACACCTTTTTTTTTTTCCTTCTTTTCTCATTTGGGTAAATTTAAACTTCGGGTTAAGTGTTTAAGGTCAACCAACGTCTCAATCAAATGATCTATTTGGGTTTGCTAATAGTTCATGAGATGTTATAGTGGCTGCTACTGTCGACCAAAGGTCCATATGAAAGAAAGAAAATGGCTTTAAACTTCCCCAATCAAACCTTCTGTGTTTTAAGTGGATTTGACTTGGCCAAACGCCGCTGAGAAAAGCAGCAGATTTCAACCGCAAAGAAAGCTGAACCACCCCAAGAAAAAGAGACAAAAGAGAGTGTTTGACCGGAAAGAAAACAAAACCAGAAGTGCGTACCAAATTTTTTTCATTTATACATTTCCGATGATTTCGTCGTATGCAAATTTACGAAAAAGACCTAAAGAATATGGACCTCAAATAAAAATATTTTATTTTCCATGCATTTTTTTCCAGATGTGGATTGTGGACCACACCGGTAAATCTCCTTGTACCCCAGCATATGCCTTGCAACTTCCAGCAGCCGAATAAAATTTCCAAGTGTTGATCGAAACTTGAGGCCGAAGGTCAAACTATGAAATCCAAATTTACGATGGCGATGCTTTTGGCCTCGGCATGTCTGAGACAAAGTATGCTCCTTGTCTTTGCCAAGGAACTTTTGGGTTATTCGCATCAATGGTCCCTCAACTATACCCGTAGTTACACTTTGGTCCATCAATTCAATTATTAGTTGCCGGGGTCACTCAACTCTGTGTTTCGTTGCACCAGCAGTCCTTCTGTCAAGTCTGTTAAATTTTCTGTCAAAAGTGAGGGTAAATTTGGAAATTCATCCACAAGAATCAAATAATAAATAACCAAAAACTACCCACCTTATAATCATTTATCAAATACTATCTATAAATACTGTCTTATTGCCTATTGAACACTTTTTATCACTTTTTTCTTCTCTCTCAACTCTCTCTTCGCTCTCTCTCTCAGCTCCCTCTTCGCTCTCTCTCTCTCAGCTCTCAAAGTTTATTTTCTCTTTTGTTTCTTGCAAATCAATCTCAAGCACTCAATCAAAAAGGTTTGTTTACCCTTTCTTGGAATGAACTTGGTTAATTGATGATTGTTTCATGCCTCGTAATTGATGATTCTCTATGTCTGGTTTTGGGTCTTTTGATTTCCACCTAAATTCCCATTTCAATCCCTTCATTTCTTTTTTATTTTGGGCCTTTCTTTTGTGATTTGTTCTTCTGCTGGGACTATAAGAAGCGGAAGAGCAAGAGCTCTTCTTGGGTCTTTTCTGCAGAACCTGGTGGCTTGGCTGTTAAGATTGCATCTGGAGGTTGATGATGGAGTTGAGCTTTGTGGGTTTCGCCATTGTTCTACACCAATGGTTTTGGATCTGTGCTTGTTGAGATGGAATCTGACGGTGGAGAATTTGTCATGTGTCGGGAGTGAAACAAACCCCCAAATTGAAAACTGCAGAATGAGCACAACACGAAAACTACAAACCAGCCCTTGAACGACTGAGCTGGGTATGAAGGCTTGGAGGCGGCTAAGGTGGGGGAGATTGGAGGTTACGATGGCAGGGTTGGAGGCTGCTAAGGTGAAGAAGGCTAACTGAAAAGTCAGATTTGCCCCTCACGAATCTATGAGATTCTCACAGATACTTGCCACGTCATCATTTTAAACGGAAAAAACTAACAGACTTGACGGAAGGACTACTGGTGCAACGGAACACAGAGTTGAGTGACCCCCGCAACTAATAATTGAATTGATGGACCAAAGTGTAACTACGGGTATAGTTGAGGGACCATTGCTGCGAATAACCCGGAACTTTTTTTTCAACTTTACAAATCATGTACCTTGAACCTTATTATCCATTTGAGGCTTTCCACATTAATATCCACATAAAATAAACGATGAGTTCTATGTATATAAACAAAATACAAGCACTGCTTCACCTTTTCAAAAGTCATATTGTCAATTGACTATCAACACACAACAGCTAGCTCATCCAAAAATACGTCACATTTTAGTAGTTCCAGACCTTTGTATCGATGAGGGTGTAAAATGTTACACCAAGAATTAGGACCCAACATTGTAAAAGACCTTTGTGGATCCTTTCTTTGTTCGTATTTGAGAAACCTGAACAAGCAACAAAACACCTCACTTCAACGACGGAAATAAGAGCAGACCAACAGATTCTTACTTTATACACTCAGTTCATGCTCATGATTGAGAAAAATTGTGAACATCGATTTATAAAAATGTTGAAGCGAATGGATCTTACCGTAAGACTCTTGATCTCTGAAATATCAGAAACATGGGTACCACCACACGGACAGCCAGGACTGTCCCCTAGCTTCACAATGCGAGGAGTGCTGCTCTGGAAGAGATCGGAGATGCAACAAAGTAAAATCGCAGTTATTAGTTAGCACTCAACAATTTGCAGCACTAAAATTTGAAAGCTCCTGCATGTTCATGTATATAAAACAGGCCTAGTATAAGGAATAACCTTGGGAATGTAATCGGGAAGGAAATCACCACACAGTTTACACGCTTCTTCATATGGTAACAAGGCAGCAGAAACCTAAGAGAAATATAGTAAAGCATTAGACCCAAATCCCATACTACCAACCAACCAAGCAACTTTAAATAAATATTGCAAGTTTGCAACTCACTTTCCCTCCTCTAGATATTAATGCATTAGCTTCTAGCTCCAACTCCTTTTGCTTACTTTCCATATCTTTTTGTGGAACGGTGCCTTTGTATTCCACATATGGCCTGGCAAGAAGCACATTATAAGTACTAATTTCAACCAAATTACAAAGGATTTCCAAACGACAACATTGTGTCTCAAATAACAGAAGTTGTTCACATATTCAGGATCATTGTGCTGCTTAAGGCTTTGGGGCTGTTGCTAAGCTTAAGAGCAAGGACCATTGTTCTGTTAGGTGGAAAAAATTTAGGACCTCACATTTCCCATATTTGGATTGAGAAGAATTGTGTCTTTTAAAAACAGCTCATAACTTTTTAAAGGGTTGTTGTCGTCATAGACTCTGCTCAAAAGCTGCCGCCTATGGAATGTAAAAAGAATTTCATGAACATCGTCGTCGTCAACAGTGAATTTGATACAAACACAGAAAGAGTATAAGGGAAGGCGAGGACGCAGCGTGGAGTGGGAGGAGAAAATAAAGAGGAATTGTAGAGGCTAGCTTCTCTATTAAATAGCTTAACGAAGAAATCCTCTTGCAGAAGCAGAACTAAAGAAGGAATATACCCACACTTTTTAATCCAAGAATTAGACAATAAAGCAGAACAAAATCATACCCCTGAGGGAAATGGTAGCCTTTGGTTGGCTCTAAATCACCCAATCCCACATTTCTCATACATGCATCCAGCAAATGCCCAGCTGAGTGAAGCCTGCAAAAAACAATTGCACATAATGATTAAAATATGAAAAATGAATCAGCAAGTAAGCAATCAAACTTGCTCAAAAACTTAACATGGCCTATAATCAACACAACACAAGCAAGTTCCAAATTTCTCCACACAAAAAAAAAAATCATAAATTTAACTAATCAAATGAGCCTATTTCTTTGTGTATATGGGTACCTAGAATTTAGCTTGCGCCTAGCCTCATCAACACGCAAGAACACCTCTTTCCCTTTCTCAAATTTTGATTCCATTTCCTCAACAGAATTTTCAACAAAACCGTAGTGGTAAACCTAACCAAAATTGAGTGAAGCACCAATCATAAAGATAACCTTTTTTTCATAACAAAAATAAAGAAAATATTAAAATTTTGATTACTTACTATTCCGTCTTTTGACCGTACATCTTCTGCTACGAATTTGAGACAGGAATCTGCGACGGCGATGAAGCCTGTGTCGGCAGGTTGGCCACCACCTTGTGGATGGAAAATCGTACGGTCCAATACCAAAGCGGTTCGTCCATCTTCACCCTTCAAAACCACAAAGCACACACCACAATTCAATTAGTGATTTTCGATTTTCGTTTAACGAATGGCACTAATTTTTCTCTGAACTTTCTCGGAAAACAAACAGAAAGGAATTAAAGCCCTAAGATTTTATCAGAGAGAAAGTGAAGCTGAAAAAGAAGAAGTATGTGAGACTGAAGTGAAGAAAAGGAACTAACTTTGGATAAAGACAGCACTGTGGCTTTGGACTGGAGCTTCCACATGTCGTCGAAATAATCGAGCTTCGTGGGGATCAAGCTGCTCGAAGCCATGGCTTTCACAGAACACCGATTTCAAAACTGAGTCACTACCGCGTTCAGAACTCGGAAATCGTTGCGTAGCAATGACGGCTCTATATAGAAGGTCATGTTTGAACTTTTGACCATTAATTACGTAGTTGGTTTGTTGTACAATTTGACTAAAGTGGATGTGATCATCCCCACAAAATCCCTCGCCGTAATTTAGATTAAATTAAAATAAAATATCATTTATATTGTATAAAAAAAATTACAAATTATAATTATAATGTTATAATGAAAATAACATTTTCTTTCGATTCATATAGTAAGAAAATTGTGTGTTATATAGATATAATATAGTTATAATGTTGATGATTGAATGAGCTGAAGCAACCCAATTGGTGAGACTTGTCAACCTGCGCACATATTTTTGAGAAGAGCTTTGTGACCATATTATGTTTATGCCATATTTTTTTACAAGATGTTCAACGTTTTGGTTGTCAGCTTGTGAAGCTTTTTCAGCAGTTGAGGAGTGAGTTCTGATATGACCTAGAAATTTAAAAGAGGAAAATGTTTCACGCTATGACTTGTGTTGCAATTGATGTTAGCACAACTCTATTAAAATTCATCGTTGACACAGAATGTGTTGGGGTTATTGACGAGTAGTGGATGCATGGCCTAAATTAATATCGGTCATTGATGAATGTGGATCTCATAATGAGCATAGGAATCCCATATAAATTGAGATTGTGTTTTCTTTTTTCTTCAAAAACAAAAACACAAAAATTTGCAAGAAAAGAAAGAGATAGATTTTCATTTGTTCAGACTTAGTATTTAATATTATTAGTAATCAGGCCGCCCAACGAAGGCATGTCATGGTATTGGTCGGTCCAGTATATTATAATGTTATTAAACAGTCCTAATTAGATAAGTTAAGAATCTAGTATTATTAGTATGCAAGAAAACCAATTTAGCCAAGTTAACCACCGCCTTAATTTTGTTTTAGGAAATCCAATTTTCATATGACTTCGGTGTTTCTTGTCCTAACCCTACAAGGGTTTGTGTTTGTGTCTGATATATAATCACACGTACGTACATTCCTCTTTTATTTTGCATGCTGGTGTCGGTTGTCCCATGTCTTTGGGGAAGTCTTCTGGTTTCAGTTTTTGGTGTTTTTTTTTTTTTTTGGGGGTGGTGAAGAACTGGGATTCATAAGACCAGAGCGCAAATAACACGCCAAACTTACAAGAAAAACAGTATCCAACTTGAAAGGACTACCAGCAAACGGCAAATTGGAAAGCAAAAACGACGTCGCGTTAGGAAGCAGAACAACGTCAGGCTGTCCAACTCTGATCAGGAAGCTTATTTAAGCTTATTTTCACCGAAATAATTTGTGGTTTCTCTCTACCTCCATGTTTTTGGCTTTCTTTTTAGTTTAATATATTCTTGAGTTTGCCAAATTTAAGGGTTTTTATTTGCCCTTTTTACAAACATATGGAAGCTTTAATTTGTTCTAATGAATAACTAGAATGTTCTTGTTATCAGGCATCAATGGCGCCTCTCACAAGGTCAATGAAGAAGAAAGCAGCAAACAGCAAGAGTCGCATCATGCAATCTCTTCCGAAGGAGCTTTTGGTAGAAGTTCTTGCAAAGGTGGCTTCGAACTCTTTCAACGATCTCTACTCGGCAAAGTTAAGCTGCAAGGACTTCAACAAAACGGCTGAAGAAGACTACATATTCCAGTGCGTTGACATGAGCAAATTCCCATTGGATTCTTGGAGGTTTGACGACAAATTCTCCAAATTTCTGAAACGCTGCAAAAAGTGCGGCAACGTGGAGGCCTTGTACCGACAAGGGCTTCGAGATCTTTTCAGAGGCAAGAGGGTGCAACAAGGAATCATGTGTCTGAAGAAAGCAGCCTCGAAGGGTCATGTAGAAGCGACGTATGTTTACGGCACCATCTTGGTGTGTTTCGGGGGAGAGGCGAAGCAGGAAGGCCTGGAGCTTCTGTATTCTCTCAATCATTACAAACCGAAAGGATTCAGCGTGAGAGAATGCAGGGAGAGGGTTAAAGGACTTGTTTGGAACATGTGGTCTGACAGGAAGGTGGTGGGTAAAATTGTACAAGCCCGCCATGAGAGTGCCGTTTCGAAAACATGCAGCGACTGTGGAAATAGACAGGAGGTTTTCACAGTCGAGCGAGGATGGGATCCTCTTGATCATGAAAATTTCAGCAGCTGCAATTCCTGTAGGTGGCATCAAGAAGTAAATATTTTCTGTGATATATTAAACGACAGTTGCACCCCTCTGTATTGAATGGATTGATGTGTATGGATAGGATGCGTAATCCACACCAGTTTCTCTGTTGCACGCTAATGTTTTTGTAAGGGCAACATTTGCCCACATGGCATTCTAAATTATTGGGGTGATCTTGTAAACTTTAGATAATCAGTAAGCTCATCTGCAAGCTATTTAATCAATTTAAAACTCACCAACGTTTGAATGTTAGATTCTCCCAATTTCTATATGATTTCCTAAGCTATTTGATCAATAACAATACCAGTTTTTTATGTCAACACATGAATCTTTACAAGCAATTAACAGCCCACAAGAGATAATAAGCAAAGGCAAAGGCAGAGGGTGGTAGCTTAATTTGTGCCACTGGCAAAAGCAGGCACAACAAGCAATAGATATGAATTGCCGACTACAAATCTTTAGTCACAAGCTCTCAAAACATATACTGCCCTGGACTTCAATCATCATGCATTACCAGTGTAAATAGCGACGTAAAGCAGAGGCATATATTTAAAATACTCCAAGGAGTAAAAGTTTCACTACTTCGCAGTCAAAAGAACAGCCCAATTCAAGAACACCAAAAAGTTGGGAGCTAGTTGCAACATTCACTACTAATTGGAAAAGAAAAACGCTCAAGATAATATATTTTAGTTCACTAAAACAACACTTCCATTGTCGATAAGAGACGTCCAGAAAAGAAACCACATAAGAAAAATCATCTCTCTCTACTGTTGTTTAACTTCAGATTTCTTCTTCTGCCAGAGACGGTCCAGACCACTGTCAGCCTCTCCCTGAAAAATAAAAGAAATCATGCAACGAATCAGAACTGGAACCAATGGGCTCCCCAAAGTGAAAAATTTATGAACTCAAAAAAGCGAACACAACATTGTCATTAAAGAACCATTCAAAAACCTAATTAACCGACCCCTCATAATCTAAACTTTATTAGAAGCATGGAAAATCTTAAGACAACTAAGTTTACAAAAGTTTAGATGCTTGTGTGTACTATTTGGGGTTTTCGGTTTGATTATGGGATCCCAACATATGTTTGTGTTTACTTGGCTCTTCTGATATTCGATTCGGTAAAAGGCATCCTCGAATTAGAAGTGAATCCATAGTGGTTGAAAAAATTCTGACGATGTAAATGCAACTGCTTGCTAATGTAATGAAGAAACTAAGTGCTGAGATACGCATCCAACTTGAATGATTTGTATGTTATTTTCCTCAGAGTCAGGATGAGAAGTGCAGTCTACAATCATTCTACGAGATTAATCTTAATGAAAAGACAACAGAATCAATACCCACAATCATTCTACATTCCTATTAGCATATACACTTACAATATGCTAAAAAAAAACACAAATATTTACCATAATAGTACTGAAATGAAAGAAAGAAGATGAACCTGAGCGCGGACATAGCCACAGAGAGCGAAAGTGGAGAACTGGCCAGTGTAGATGCCATTCTCATCCAGATGCCCAATGTTAATCTGAACAGACGCGTGGTCCTTTGAAGTGATCAGCCTGTTTGTGGCCGAGCTGCATCCAAACACCACAAAATTTTAGCCCAAACCCTAAAAATCACAACCACACAAACAAAACAATGATACAAAAATTTCAATTGCAATAAGATTTAATACCATTTCCTGGGAATGTAAAGCTCAGTGATTTGTCCCTCCTCGTTCTGCATATTGTCGATTGAGTTGAAACCCTAAAAATCCAAATCCAACGAACACACAAACAAATCTCAATTTTCTCAAATCGGTGGACTGGTCGGATGATGGATCACTGATAATATTTTTGAAAGATTCAGAATGTAAGGAAGAGAAAGAATCTACCTTTGAACAGAGATGAGATTGAGAAGTGGTGGCGGCAGCTGCTGAACTGTAGTGCTCTGCGTTCGTTAGGGTTTTCTAACTCTGAAGGGGTTTTTGGTTTTATATGAAATGTGAAGCGAGAACTGGTGCTGCGCTAACTATAAACTGGGCCTACCAGAGAACTTAAAAAAAAGGTCGGGCTTCTCCAATTAAAAGCCCATCTTGACCACATCTTGAATGGGCTGATTGTATAGAAGTTGCTTCTAACTTTACCATGAATTTAAGAATAATAATAAAAAATCAAAATTAAATATTTTAAAATTCAAACATCAAATTATTTATTTAAATTTATGATTTTAAAATAATCAATTTTATGTTAGCGGACTGTTAAATGAGAAACCCAAATTCGAATATTCAATTATAATTTTTATTTGACAAAGTGATATTGTACTCTCCAGGAATGAAGATTGAATTCAAGTGCAAAAGGGTGGACACATTGTCTTAGTCAATTGACTTAACCTATATGGGGAAGGAGATTCAACTCAGATTCAACACGCTACCTTAGCTAATTGGTATAACTCATATTTACGAATCAATAATGTTATTTGTACCATATTTATTAACTATATTAGAGAGGTGATAAGCAATGTAGTCAGTAAATATGGTACAAATAGTGTCACACGACAAGTAAGATAAACTCTTGATTAAACCTCACAAACATGTAACTATTATATCAAACAAACTATAACATACACGTCCACAATCTCAAATCAAAATGAACTTCCCAAAACAAGGGGAACATGCCCAAAATTGAAAAAACTCAAATTAAATTACATGGCTCTTAAAATATAAAATTCTAGTTTGAAATAAGATTTTGAGCGAGCACTACGTAGCCAGGCAGGCACACACAACAAGAGCTTCCTAATTCACAGCCCTGCAGTTGTTCCTGATTTCTCCATTTCTCCCCACCATCACATCAATGGAACCCATCTTCACCATTGCAGCGGCAAACTTAGAGGCCCATGCACCTGGATGGTTCCTGTTGTACTTCACCATCTTCCTCGTCAACCCACTGCTCCAAAGCTCCTGATCAGAAGCCAAAAGCCCTCTGTGGCTCACCAAGTTCTTGTAGTAGTTGTTATCAAGCAGAGCCGGCGTTGAGGGATCAAAAGCCACAACTGGGTCAACAGAATCTGTCAAATTCCGAGGCCTTGGGCATTTAGATTTCAAAGTTTCAGCATAAGCCGCATCCATCGAAGGGTCTTGTGGAAATCTTGCACTGAAAGAGTAAAGCCTTTTGGAGAAGGCAGAGCAATGAGAATCTCCAATGGAGTGAGCTCCAGAGAGCGTCACCATTTCCTCCATTGACAGCCCTTTTCTTGCAAAGTTGCCCCTCAACTCTGTCGAATTGAAAAATGCACCGGGGAGATTTTCGGCCGCTTCGTCGATCAACGAAGCCAAGCCGTCGCGCCTTCCGCCAGGGACAGCATAGAGGAGGCCGCCGGCACCAAAAACGCTGTCTCTGGCCGCGAAGGCGATGATGTCTGCGCAGGAAACTGTGTTTGGGCATTGGGCTTCTATCGCCGCCTTGGCTTCGTCTATCACCTCAAAGCCTTGGACGCCTTTGTTCATCGTGCTTTCTTTCTCTGCTGGGATTCCCGGCTTAGAATCAAGCAGAATAGAAGCTTCACAACCCTGCATAATATTATTAAACACGATCGCATCTGTCATACTCTAAACTTAGACCATAGTTTTTTTAAAAAAATACGAAAAGAGAAAAATAAAAATATGTAGGTGTATTATTCGATAATATTTTAAAAACTCTGATAAAAATTCGGCCCCTATATAGTGTTTTAATATTATTCATTTATAATTTTTATGTATAGTATATTTATTTATATAATATGTGACTTTTATCTGTATTTTTCAAAAATTAGTAACAAATGTGTATTCGCGCTTGTATTGTACGTTTGATTTTTAAAGTATATATATACGTGAACCTACACATTCCAAAAAACAAATATAGGACCAATGGTCATAATCTAGGCAATCAGTCTGGTAAAGAAAGCATTTTTGTACGAATGAAAATATAATAAATATTTTGCATATAATAAGAAAATGATCAGAAGTGACATACCCTTACAAAACAGTCGTGGAAATGGAGTCTGATGAGGGCAGCAGCCATGGCAGGATCTGCGGCAAGTGCCTTAGTGACTGTATTTCTGACCATGGTCTCAGCCGAGGGGCATGCAGTCTGGTAGAAACCAATCTTCAAAGGCACAGAGATGGCTGGTTTGACTAGATCTAGAACCACTGCCATGATGATCTGCAACAAGGCTAAGGAAGTAAACAATAAGCTTGCCATTTTGATCTGATTGAGCACTTGAGGCTGGCTTGCGCGTAGTGCTATTTATAGAAGCAAGTGTGAGGAAAAAAACCCATACTGGATTAATTTATATTTGAAACCAGACAGCAATTGCAGTGAGCAAGACTGAAAATTATAGTAAACAAGTCACAACATGCAAATAAACAATTCAGAGGCGTGTGCTCCCCCTACACTACTCCTTTACATAAACTTAAAACCAGGACTAGATGGACAAATGTGAAAACTATAATCTAATGACCTAGCAATGCCACGGCTTTTACCTATTTTAGATACTATCATGTTTGGAGGGCCATATGCTTAAAATTATGGGAATTTTTTTTTCTGCAATCTATGTCTATTCTCTATAGTAAAGGAGGTGAGAAGATAAGGAGCGGGGCGGGAAGGAATATTTTTATAATTCAAAAGTATTATCTCATGTTTGATGCTGCTTGAGATTTTGGACTATTTTTCCAATTTAATTGTATTAGTTTATGTCAATGGGCTCTAGGTTAGTTAAAAAGGGTCCTGATTTACAGACCAGAGGTCTCAGGTTCGAATCTCCACAACATCATAGTTGTGCTCAAGTCGAATTTTCAATATACCTCCCACCTAAGAATTGAATTCCTCGAAGATCAAAAATTGAATTCCTGATTTTATACGAGCCTTATTTACTTTTTAATTCTTTGATGTGGAATAATAAACGCATAAATCCTTTGTAATTGGAATTATTCTTAATTAGTAAACACAGTATGAGTTCCAACCAATTGCTAACCCCACCTAAAGAGGAAGTTCAGCATAAAAAGATGGTTTTAAAAAGGCCCATAGTAAAGAGCTAGCTAGACGGTCAACAGCCCACAGAAAAGAGCTAGCTTTTGTTCTAAGTTGGCAACTAGAGCACCCAACGGTTCAAATGACTTTTCTCTTTTCCCTGAAGTTCTCGGAGATTTCCTTCACTCACATTTTCCGTGAATCTAATATGGTGGTAGATGCTTTAAAGGACATCATTATCAGCACTCCTGTATTTGGTTTAGTCATTTTCCGGTAGATGTTAATTATATTGTATGGATATGTTTGGAACTAAGATCCCTAGGGAATCTCATGTGTAATTTTTTTTTGGATTTCAAAAAAAAAAAGTTATGTTTTTCACATTCAAGATACAGGGATTTAGAACATTAATATACAAGCATCCCCACTTGTTGAGAGAAACTCTCATCTAACCGGGATAGCACTTTTTACTATCCCTAGCCAATAACGCAGTGACACGTAGAATAACTTTTTCACATGTCATTGTGTTATTAGCCGAAAATAGCAAAACAATGTTATTCCCGTTATAGGTAAAAAAAAATTCCCACTTGTTAGAGCATGTCCACCAATGAAGGCTAAGGCAAGGCAAGGGCTGCCACTATTCACATGAATAGTGGCAGCTTTTGCCTTAGTTGGCTCCACCCTTGGAAGGCTAAGGCAAGGGCAAATACTATTCATTGTACTTTATTTTCTATTTTTTTATACTTTAAACCATTAATGTTGATAAGCTTTTCATATAATATTTTCGGTTGCCACGTGTCACTATTTATTATAAATTTATCACCTAAAATTTTAGATAAAATTTTCAAATTAAATTTTCAGATAAGATTTTAATTATGGTTTATTTTGTGTGTTGTTTGCAATAAATGAAGGTTTGTTTTAATTAATATTTGTTGTGATGTTGATGTGCAAATATTTTTAATAAATAGTCATATTATTTCATGCTTTTTTTATTGGAAAGTAGTAGAAAAATGTGAGTGGAAAGTAAAAAATATTGGAAGGAGAAGAGTTTGTATGAAGATTTGGTGTGGAAAGTGAATAAAATTGTTATGTATTTATTGGGAAAACATCCATAATTTTTTGGTTTTTTTTATATAAAAATTTAAATTTTTTTCGATTTTTTTGAATATTTTTTTGGCTCACTGACGTCAACATAACATCACGCTGACGTCAGCACCTTCGGGCTGAAGCCCAGGCAGGATTTGCCTGTGGGCTTGCCCAGGTTGGTGGGACCAGGGCTTGCCTGGGCTTCTTCTCTCGCGCTGGGCTTGACTGGGGGGCCTCCTGCCCGGTTTGATGCTAACGCTGGACATGCTCTTATGGATATTGAATTTGTCACACCAGCCCAACACCCAGCCCAAGTGCATAGGTATCATGGGTCTACTAGACTCTAGGCCCAGTTAGGAAGAGTTGCAATTTAGAACTTATTTTTAAGCTTGGCATATAGTTTGCAGTTGTAGAAGTTGCTTAGTTAGATTGTGTTGGAGATTCCAAGTCAGTAAATTTTGGTTTGCAAGTTTGTTGAGATTGAGTCGTTGGTTCAATATTGTATATGGTTGTGGGATTAAATATTCTCCCTTCTTCTAGATTGCTCAAATCAATCTCAAGCATCTAGATTTATGAGTTCTCCAACAACCCTAATACACTAACTCAAGTGGGTGAGAGAGAGAGATCGCATTTACAAGTTCAAGCTTTAAATTATCAACTTTTTTTTCAAGGCTGCGATTGCTATATTTATACAGATGCTTTTATGATGGAATAATGCACACATAATAATTATCCTAACGAGACTAGTCACAACTAGATATCAAATTCATATAAATATACATATCGTCTTTGCAGCCACTTGAGTTTAACTTGAGAGTATATCCAACCAAGTGGAGACTACTATCACAAGATATCATATTTGCATTTATATATATGAGCCGAACATAAGACATCTTCCTATTAAATGGAGGCAATTACCATTATTTAACCACGTAATCGATTACTAAATTCATGTGATCAAAATATAAGATATGGAGCACAAGAAATTACTCAACAAAATATAAAATAATGAGCATTAGGTTACTTCATATTGAAGATGGAAGTTGGAGGTTTTATCTCTTACCAAATGGCATTATCAACTGCCACCTTCTTCTCATTCCTTCATTGTCACATTGGTTGGCCACTAACTGGCTTTTAATGTTTAAATTCCATCACGATTGCGATGCTCTTGTTTGTGTTTTTTTGTATTTAACTTTTAATTTTTAATTTTAATAAATTAGGACAAAAGTCCCAATTTCAATTAAAATGTACAAAATGAAGTCAAAAAGCGTGATTAGTGGATGTCTATAAAGTCTTTGACATTCTTAAATTTGAAGCAAAATCAGTCATGTAAAGGTCAAGTGGCATGTCCCCGTAAATACTTCCCCAAACCAGTGGCATTTCCAAACCAACGGTCACTTATAATCCCAAACCCACCCCACAAACCATTTCCTCTCAAAAACAAAATTCAGATTGGAAAACCCCCAAAATGGGAAGCTCTAGCTCAAGAACACCGCCACTCTTTGCCTTCATCTTCATCTGCGCAATCTTGGCCGCTCATTTAGTACATGCTTCATCTGCAGCCGTCGATTTCAGTGGAGGCCACCAGCTGGGCCAGCTGAGCTGGGTCTCCACGAGATCAGCGGGAGGACTGATAGCTGAGGACGAGGATTTGGAGCTGCCGATGGAGTCGGAGATCAGCCGGCGCATCTTAGCCACGAACCGGTACATCAGCTACGGTGCGCTGAGGAGGAACACTGTCCCCTGCTCGCGACGTGGCGCGTCCTACTACAACTGCCGACCTGGAGCTCAGGCAAATCCCTACTCTCGCGGCTGTAGCGCCATAACTCGCTGCAGGCACTAATTTGTTTTTATTTTATTTTATTTGTTTAATTTTTACCCTCCCTTTTTCTGTTATTATTTAAAAAAAAAAAAAGTTTATATTATTTATGGGGTTATCTTATTGTGTGTTATATACTTGATGAGATTTTAATAATGGTTAGACAAAATTATTGACGTGTCATATTGTAATGTTAAAATACCAAATTTGCTACTCTCTTTTTATTTTTTTATTTTTTTATTTGGTTGAATTGTGGATGGATGTGCTTGTAATATTAGCATTATTGTCATATATAATTTTGGGTATGATTTCTTTTTCATTTTGTATTATTTAATTTTCATTACGGAAAGGGATTCGAACTTACAAGTTTTTTCTTAATATTGGATTAAGAAAATTAGAGAAAATAATATTTGTGGGCTGTTGATAAATAAAAAAACATATATGGGGGGCTGAGCTAAATTCCAGAAACCGCGTGTGTGTATTGGGTTGGAAAGGTGCTTTGCTAGCTGTGAGCTTTTGAGGCAATGAGCAAATAATGACTGAGATTTGATTTCGAGGCATCTGTATCCTTGCAGTATACAACTGTCTTTGCTATAGTGCAAACAAGGACAACAACACGTAGATGTAGATGATTTTTGTTTTGGCTATGGATTTTTTTCTTCTTCTATTTTTGGGGGGGTGTCGGCTGTGAGATTGAAATCATGAGAAATTGCCACTTTTGGCTGGATATTTATTAAACAAATTTTTATTTTCAGGAAAATGTTATTATATTGTCCTATGAAAAATAAGGTAAACCTTACCAAAATAAATTTTACGTGCTCACGTGCAACTGACGCTTCCGTGTTTCAAATCAAAATTGTTATTCTCAAAAAAATCATGCATATGATGGTTGTGTCATTCCTCTGAAAGCAATGGAAATAGCCATACACACACGCACGCGCACAAAGAAAATAAAAATGGAACTTCTTGTTGGCCAACGGTCAATTCCAGCGCATTCTCATTGGCATTTTCAAAATATGAAAAGATGTTTTGAAATTATGGAATCTTATTATATTGCCTTCCACAATTAAAAGCAAATTCCACACCACATGCAGTAAAGCACTCGTCGGCGGTCGAAATGAGTGAATGTGTGAGGTCTCTCTCTCTCTCTCTCTCACACACCATTATGTTATGGGCATCTTTTAGGCCTTTTGTGAGAGACAAATCTAATCGACACCTCATATGTCTCTGTCGTATTAGCCATCTATAAACCCACCCATATGAATCATAAAAATCAACATTTAGAATCACAGGACCACAATCAATAGTTCTGGACGGCCACAAATTTGCAAGCTTTCTTTTTATTTTTCCTAGCAAATTATTTTATTTCGATTTTCCCTGATTATGTGCTATAAAATAAGAAACTTCATCAATAATTATAATGTAGAAAATGGGTTGTCAGGCAATCACACACACCTGTAAAGATGCATTACGAAAATATGAATGAGGGAGAGCAATTCTATCTCTGAAAATGAACCAGGAATTCAGCATATTTGAATACAGATAATCCATCCAAGGGCTTCCTACATTTCTGTTACAAAATGAGAATTAAAACTTGGCCTTGTCTTACAAATCCATGGAGCATTGATCCGATCCAAGATACTGTGTATAGTATGATTTCCATTTCAAATGAAAGAGTAAAAATAAACACTCAAAAGCCGGGCAGTAGACACACTATTTGATTAAAGCAACACAGCATGCCGTGGCTACTCGTTGGTTGAATCATCAGCTGACTTGGGTTCGATATTTGACTTCGAAGGGGCTGAAGGAGATGGTGAGCCCTCGACTCCCATCTCGGTTCTGAGATCATTGATGCTCTGCTCCAACTCATCGATCCTATTGCCCATCTCATCGAGTGCATCATGGTGGTCAAGGAAACAAGTAACAACATAATTCAAATCAATGAGATCAATTAAGTTTCTATATTTGAGCAACACCTAATAATAATAGTTTCATATCTATCTCCATTGCAGCCCTTTGAAAAGAAATTCAAAATCTCCAACATAGAATAAGTCAAATGTGATTAAAGAAAGAAAAAAAAAACATATGTCAAATGAACATGCTTCACTACTGAAAGAACAACTGCTAGCACGGGCCAATTCAAAAAATTTGTTTTCTAATATGTAATCATAAAACTAGCTAAAGATAAGTCATAAAACTAATGTAAAATAAATATGTATATCAATTTGTAATTGGCAAGCAAAACAACAAAGGATATTCTTTGTGATGATGGAGTCAGACATTGTCTGGAACCTGGATTGCTGCAAAATTAAAAAACATAAGCCATACAATCCATTGAACAGAGTCAGTCATCACAAACACATAACAAACTCACCATCTGTTGAAGAAGATTTTGTACCTGCAAAAACCAAAACAGAGATTGAGCAAAGGCAAATGGAGTGACAAATTATCACATACACATTTAAATCAAACTACCTAGTATATCCCTGAATAAAGTAAACGCCAATGATTGATTAACCAATAAAATACCTACATTTGGGAATAGTGGCAAACCAACGAATTCATCAACATTAACTAATTGATAACCTCTTCATCGTTCAGTTCTAAATATTTTTTCACCCTCATTTTGAACGGTTTCATTGCCCAACATGGTTATATATAAAATTGTTTTCTCCAGACTACTAGACACAAATAGGGCCACACAGTCATTAATCTTTACATGCATAACACTCATCCACATGCCCATGTAGAAGTAGTACAATTAATTTATAATGAACAAAATAAGAAAGATAGTTGAACTGGAACTCACAAAAGCTGTCATATCAGCAGTGCTCTGTTTCGGGTCATCTGTGTCATGTCCATCCTGCCAAAAAAATGATGAGATACTTCACCAAAATGTCATCAACAGTATCACTATCAGTACATGCTACGGTGCTGAATTAGGCTAAATATAGTCAGTTCATATGAAAGGAAAGTTAACAGAAAGAAACCATTCTCAGTTGATAATGTGAAGGGGGTGTAGTTTAACTGACTTCTTTTTGGACCCCCAAAGGCAACAAAGGCCTGCACAATTTGGGCTCTAGCTTGTAGCCAACCCTTGCCCCACTACCTACCTTAAGAAGACATCTCCAGGGAAATCTCTGGATATGTCACTGACATGTTATGTTATTGATTTTAAAAAAAAAAGAAGAAACTAGCCTATGTCTTGTCCCAAGCACTCAGTTCATGTTATGTAATATTATTCATCGTTCATCCGACAAGTTATGAATGTGCCCTTGACTTCTAATGTAACAAAAGGAAGATAAGCCTAACTCCACCAGTGTGTATTCCAAAAATACCAAAGACACATGTTCAAAAAACTCCATCAACCAACAAGCATACAACATTCGTGTATTGAAACTCCCACAAATACTGTCATACATATATGATTGTTTTTAATCAAAACATGGTCAAGTACTTGCTTCACAGTTTTCCAGTCCTTACATTACATGTCAAGTTTCCATAAAAAACATGCATTAGTTTCCCCATACACATATATGCATTGTACATAAGTTGGTGAAATCGGTATTGACTTTTTCAGGATGATCATCACGTATTTCACACCCTTCTAGTTCATCCAGCCTTTACCAGGTTCCCCTTCTTAAAGTAGTCGAAGAAATGTATTCAAGAAACTACCAAGTTTCTCTCATTACTTTTTCCACCATTTTACAAGTATTCATGCAATTACAATTGAGTGCAAATCCGACAAGCTAATGAGATTAACACAAACCCTAAATATTCCAGCCAGAAGACCTATTAGGTTCCTAAAACTAAGCACTATGAGATTGTTCTAATGCAGCAATATAATAGCACACCATAAACATATGCCAACTTGATGTTTGATGAACTGTTAGAGGGAAGATGAAAGTACTCCAATTCCATTACATACAGCTATGAACATACTAGAGAAAATGATGTACGCATTGGTGCATTACAAAAGAGGGAAGAAAAAAGAGAGGAGGAATTGTAACTCCCCAAGTCCATCAACAGGCTATTTCTTCAAACACATAAAGGGATTATTAAAGCTTGTGGGGAGTTACGAGGGGCAACAAGCAAGGGTTTAAAAGGCTGAGCGAGTTATTGGGTTCATTATAAAGTTGCCCAGAAGATTAATAGGCCTACCCAAGTGAAGTGATGAAGGACGTACGGAATGAAATGGAAGCTCATATGTAATAACTAGAAGCCTCCACCATATCATCAACATCCCTACCCAACAAGAATAAAGCAATAGGTTTTCAAATGGATAATCAACAGCATTCACTGTACGTAATGCGCAAAAAGACATGGCCTAAACCCTAGCAAGATTGCGAGGAGTCAAAGTAGACAAGGAAGGAAGATGAAGGAAAGCAAAGAGGAAGGAAGAGAATAGCTGCTAGCTAGCTAGGAAACCTCGAGGAAGAGGAAGAGTAAACAAAATATGAGGTTTTGAGATCATCAGATCGTAATGCTAATATGAATGAAAATGCCTAGACTTTGAACGTTAATCAATACAATACCTTTCTCTTTGATATGTTAGCAGTTAAATAACACATAACCGTCGTCACTTCCACTGAGGCCACTTGGTTGTGTCTGTGGATCCTTTCCTAAAATTTGAAAAACCAGAAGTATCTGCAGCATCATGCCATATCATTTCTATCTGGAGGAAACAAACGAGAATAGTAGTTGGACGTTAATTATATTAGAAGAAAAGGAAAGGAAAGATGCTGTGAGTTCATGTGTTTAGGATTCAAAATACAACACAAAGAAAGTAATAACAGAGAAAAACATACATCTCCAACAATCACTGTCACTTTCCTTGACATTCATTATAAATTCTTCATGAGTATTGGACCAACAGAAAGAAAGATGTCAATTATTCGAAAACAGATACAGAAAGAAAGATGTCAATTATTTGAAAACAGATACAATGAGGCATTGGCATTGTAATCAATTTGGAGAACATTCAATGATGTAGGATGTGACTGACTGCAGATTATAGCAGTAATTTGATGATACCAAATGTGTGGGTGAGATAAAAATATCAAATCATTGCAAAACTTCCACAAATATCAAATCAAACCACAACTTAGCGGCAGCATGTACATACCAAATTGTGGCACATCTCATTTCAGCTCATAAATCGTCAAACAACGTGCATATCTGGCAATGTGATACTAATTTACGTGAATGACAACATTGATGCTACAGAAAAGTTTTTTGCTAAGTTGTGTCTAGTGTGCAAGTCACTAACTAATGAGATTAAGGATCCAGTTAATTTGAGTATCATGAACTACAAAGCTCTAAGGATATGCCCAGCACAATTTGCAATTAGCAATACAAACTGAGGGATTAAAGTAACTAATTAAAATCTTAAAAACAGAAAGAATAATTAATAAAAAAACATACAATATGCTCATTCAAATTGCATAGTCATCACATCACTGGTAACTGAATTTTACACCACACTCACACAGCATAATGAAGGTTTTTCTATTCTAAATCTCTAACTCTTCAATGTACATCATCACCTTTCTGTGGCCATTTCAGCACATCTGAATTCTAGTCTCTTACTCAAGAAAAAAGGGAAGAAAAAACATTAGTTCTGCAATGAGATAACTAATCACAAATAACAATTAGGGGCCTCAACTTTCACCATGGTAACAATCCTGTTCAGCTGTCACATTTCTCCTGCTTACTGTTAGCAGTAATTTTGGGCTTGTAATATGCCAAAACTACAGAATTAAAGAAACTGCATGTATGCTGGTCGATCGATCAGCCAGCAGCAACTGCATCAGCCCTTGGACTCGCATCCAGGAGTTGATGCAGCTTAGCCCCCGAGTTTTTTTCATACATGTCACCCTCTTTCTCAGCATCCCTCGCAATGGAACTAGAGTTATTAACTCTCGACAGTGGGTTCTCAGTACTAATAGGTTGGACCTCTTATCATCAATGTTCATCATAATCTCTTCCATTCGTCCTACGTGTGTATTTTTCAGTTTATCCTAGTATGTTGAGACAAAGGGTAAGTTAGCCAAAAATAAATGAGGTAGAAATTTTTATCAATCTCCGAGGAAAGAAATTTTTAGGAAATAGCATGTAGAATATGGATGTACCATTAATGTAGCATTTTCTAGCTTCAGTGTGCTAGAATTCTCAGTCAATTGACTTATTTCAGATTTAAGTGCCACATTCTCCGCGGATAAGGCGTCGACTTTTCGTGCAAGTTCCTCAGTCTCAGCCTGGAAGGAAGAAGCATTAGCTTCATATCTCCATTCATGAACACATACTAAAAGAAAAATATTGGACCATGGAACCTTCACAACTTTCATACCTGCTTCCTCAACCTGGACCTTCTAGCAGATTCTCGATTAGACTGTTTCCTCCTCTCCCTTTTTAGCTCCCGTTCATTCTGTGAATCATAACGAAACCACCACAAAGTACATTCAGTGATGTGAAACTTCGATGGAGTGTGAGAAACAAAGACAAATCCAAAAATAACCGAGTAACATATGCAGACAGTACACATTCATATCATATAAATTGAAAGGATGAACCAATATTTTGCAAAAGCACAAAATTTTATTAACATCCCAACAAACCCAAAGGATAAAAACAGATAATCAAATCAATTATGAAATAGATAATTACAGACAGAATATGCACGTATAAAGAAGACATGCAACAATCAATCGTGGTTGTCATCAAAGATTTGAATACAGTCAAAGAATAAAAACTAAAATTAATAGAGAAAATTGAACCTGATTTGAAGCTTACCAATATGTTGTGATATATAAATACCTCAGCTCTTATATAGCGTTAGGGATTACCCAAGAACCTGAAATCAAATTAACCAAATAAATGAAACTAATTTAACGAAATAAATGAGCCCAAATTCATACAAAGGACAAAAAATCTCCCAGCCAACAAACAAATTCTTCAGAAACACTTCGATTCAAAACGCCATCTTTGTACCAAAATCTCCAGTTTTTAGCGTTTCGCTTTCACTCTGTCATCAAATCCAGACCCAAAAACAGATTGTATGTGCAAGGAAGAATAAAAGGCGAGCTCGGTCTCTAAGATTACCAAGATTGTTGCGCCAATTGATGCTTGTTATCGTGTCCAACCTCAAGATATTGCCTCAGCCGCTGGATCTGGTTATCGAAGAAATTTGCAGTGGAGATGGCAATGGAGGGGGTTTGGGAATTTGGAAGGGTTTTGGAGGAGGAGGAGGCTTTGATGGGTTCGGAAGGAAAAGAAACATAAAGTTGTTATTAGGGAAATGTTCGACTCCAGATGAACATCGAAGAAGCAACCCGGCTCTCCAATCCTTGCCCCTGAAGCTGTCAAACCAGCCAGTTGCAACCCAACCAAGCGCCTCTGAAGAACAGGCGCTAGGTTAGATTGGAATGAGGGAGGGCAAAACGCGCAAAACACAAAGGGATCAGCCAAGGGAAAATGCGTGATTTTACTGTGCGAGGAAAGAAAATGAGTTAGCTAGCTCAACAGTTAAAAACAGGGATATTCTCGTAAATTCACTGTGCTCAAGAACAGTGTCTAGTTGCATTGAGCTTTAGTATATATATAAATAGAAAGGTTACTACAACAACCATTGCTGTGTGAGAATGTCTTAGAGACTCCAAAGTTACTACAACAACGTTTGGTTGACTCATGATTCCACAATGCTGATTTGTATATTGGCTATGATATTTGGTAGCAATATTGAGCTAGAAAATAATATAAATGTCATACAGCAAAAAAATAATATAATAATCAGTGTAAAGCTGCCATAGTGGACTCCCTAGTCTTCTTATATACTCAGTCAATCCGAGAGTAGATTCTATAAATTATTGAAAGATCTTAGAGTTAGCAAATTCTGACCACATGATAGTTGTTGAAGTTTCTTAATGGACCATACTTCTTCTCTGGGGCTCAGTCACATTTCATTACAAAGTATGTTCATGAATTTTACGGAAGGTTTAATCATTACAACAAAGCTCAACAATCAACAAAGCTCAATAACCCAAAACACTCAACACATTCAACAACAAAGAGAGATCGAACTCATATTGTCTTATTTCAACCAATTAATATATCTAAGAACCCAAGATGCATATTAAATATATTTTCACGTTGAATACTAAGTAATTAGGTGATGATTAGGTGATCCCTCATCGCTGGAAGATTACCAGGTCTTACAGACAATGAAATCAAGAACTTCTGGAAAATTAATTTGAGTAAGAGAGTTCCAGAGGCAAGACCACGTCGCATCAAGATTAATGCTAAAAATGATGGCGCTGATGAAGGTGGTAATTGTACTGCTAAAGATGATCAGGTTCAGGTGATTCAAAGTAAAACATAAATTGCACAAAGGCAGCTGCCATGATGCGAAGACTTGCACAAAAATAAACCTAAGAACGCAAAATTCCAACTATGTGGTCCATATGAATTTAAGGTTACACTTTCTAACAAACCATTCATATTTCCACAAAGATCAAAATTCCATACATACACAACAGTCCTCTACAGAAGCATTTTTATTGAATTTATACCTACTTTATACCGTTATGGCCTCCCAGAAAAATGGGTTCAGTGTCAATAACAGGAAGAAAACACACTTACTCGCCAACATCCACCAAAAACTAAGGGATCTCAATAGAAACAGATATTAAGTTAAGGGCTTTATATGAAGAAATCTTATAAGTAATTGAAAAAAAAAACTCTATACAGATACTATTCTCCTCTATTTTTCTCTCTCCATCAGTCTTAAAACACTCAAAACATTCAACAACATGCTCAGATGTTTCAATCCATTGCTCTATCCTAAAATTAACCTCAACAAAACACCCAAAAGATTCAACAATATACTCATATTAGAGGGTTTAGGGTTAGAAAGCTCATTTTTTTTATTATCAAACAACATAATTGATAAACCCAAATAACATGATTATTAACTCATAGATTGACAAGAACCCCAGAATAATAAAAAAGAAAAAGGACAATGAATGAAAACCAAATTCAATAGAGGTTAAGATAAAATCATTCCCAATTTCTATTTTGTCAAAACCTGATTAATCTTCACTTCTCTTTTCCTTGTGTTTTATCATTAATTTTTTTTCTCCATATTTAGGATACAGCAACCAAAAGCAGATAAAAAAAAAGGATTTTTTTTTTTTTTTTTAAAGCATGCTTGGTCTTTGCTTTCCAGTGTTTTATCGGCAACCAAAACAGAAATTAGGAATGATTTCCATTTCTAAGATTTCTCCAGAGAGCAAAGTCATTGAATCGACAATTGATTAAAAAAATTAATAGTAAGAACGATGGAAATACCTGAGCTAATCTGTGAGATTCAATCCCCTTCCTGATAGGACCCAGGGGAGTCGGAAAGTGAGCACCTTGGAAATACCTTAGCTCACCAATATGTTGTGATATATAAATACCTTAGCTCTTATATAGCATTAGGGATTACCCAAGAACCTGAAATCAAATTAACCAAATAAATGAGCCCAAATTCGTAAAAATAAATCAAAAATACCCTAAAGATGGGACATGCTGACACCAACGCTCTACAAAGGATGAAAAATCTACCAGCCAACAAACAAATTCATGAGATGAAGACCAAAATATCTGTTAAAAAGTTGACGGATGCATACCTGAAGACAAATGATGCGAAAATTCGCAAGCAATAAAGATGGAAGACGTATGAGACGAAGGCTGTAGAAACGAAGACAAATCTCTATCTCAACCAAAGACAAATCCATGAGACGAAGACCAAAAGGGCAGCGCCGCCTCCCTAAATGAAAATCAACGGCCCCCCACGCATGCAGAATAGTGAACGTAGATCTTCCATGGCTGCCCCCCAAACAGCCCAACCAGCTGGTTCGAACTGGACGCCTTCTCTGAGCAAACGAATCGTTCACAACGGAAGAGATACGAATGGGAAAGGGCAAATAGGGAAGAGAAGGAAAGGTTTAGTGGAGGGTATTTTCGCCAATTTACTGCGATGAGGATGCAATAAAATGGGAGACAACAGTAAAATGAGGGGCATTTTAGTAATTATACTGTGCTTAAGAACAGTGTCTGGTTGGATTTAGCTGTAGTATATATATAATTTTAGGATATGCTCGTTGCTATTGGTAGAGTTTATTGCAAATTTGAGTAGTTGATCATTATTTGTTTTGAATTTCAAATTGATAGGCCAGTGTTGATGTAGAACAGGCATCCTGCATCAAGTGTTTTCCCTTCATTTATATCAAATTGTCAAATTTTACAATTGTTATGATTTGAAATTAACTTGTTCAAAAGACAAGACGTGTTCTTGCTCCCTTAAATTCTTGGTCCCTATGTTTTTGTTAGAGAGATCGAACAAATCTCAATAACCCAAAACGCTCAAAACATTCAACAACAAAGAGAGATCGAACTCATATTGTCTTATTTCAACCAATTAATATATCTAAGAACCCAAGATGCATATTAAATATATTTTCACGTTGAATACTAAGTAATTAGGTGATGATTAGGTGGTCCCTCATCGCTGGAAGATTACCAGGTCTTACAGACAATGAAATCAAGAACTTGTGGAAAATTTGCTCCCACACCTTCCCTTATACTCTCTCTGTGTTTGTATCAAATTCACCGTTGACGACAACGTTCATGAAATTCTTTTTACATTCCTTAGGCGGCAACTATTGAGCAGAGTCTATGACGACCACAACCCTTTAAGAAGTTATGAGCTGTTTTTCTAAGACACAATTCCTCTCAATCCAAATATGGGAAATGTGAGGTCCTAAAATTTTTCCACCTAACAGAACAATGTTCCTTCCTCTTAAGCCTAGCAACAGCCCCCAAGCCTTAAGCAGCACAATGATCCTGAATATGTGAACAACTTCTGTTATTTGAGACACAATGCTGTCGTTGTTTGGAAATCCTTTGTAATTTGGTTGAAATTAGTACTTATAATGTACTTCTTGCCAGGCCATATGTGGAATACAAAGGCACCGTTCCACAAAAAGATATGGAGCTAGAAGCTAATGCATTAATATCGAGAGGAGGGAAAGTGAGTTGCAAACTTGCAATATTTATTTAAAGTTGCTTGGTTGGTGGTAATGGATTTGGCTCTAATGCTTTACTATATTTCTCTAAGGTTTCTGCTGCCTTGTTACCATATGCAGAAGCGTGTTAACTGTGTGGTGATTTCCTTCCCGATTACATTCCCAAGGTTATTCCTTATACTAGGCCTGTTTTATAGACATGAACTTGCAGGAGCTTTCAAATTTTAGAGCTAACTAATAACTGCAATTTTACTGTTTTTACATCTCCGATCTCTTCCAGGGCAGCACTCCTCGCATTGTGAAGCTAGGGGAAAGTCCTGGCTGCCCGTGTGGTGTCACCCATGTTTCTGATATTTCAGAGATCAAGAGTGTTACAGTAAGAATCCATTGGCTTCAACATTTTTATAAATCGATGTTCAAAATTTCTCTCAAACATGAGCATGAAATGAATTGAGTGTTTAAAGTAGGAATATGTTGGTCTACTCTTATTTCCGTCGATGAAGTGAGGTATTTCGTTGCTTGTTCAGGTTTCTCAAATACGAACAAAGAAAGGATCCACAAAGGTGTTCTACAATGTTGGGTCATAATTCTTGGTCGAACATTTTACACCCTCACTACTGATACAGAGGTCTGGAACTTCTAAAATGAACTTTCATTCAAGATTACATTTTTTTGGATAAGCTAGCTATTGTGTGTTGATAGTCAATTTGACAATATGACTTTTGAAAAGGTGAAGCAGTGCTTGTATTTTGTTTTTGTTGCCCACGTGTACTCGGTATTTATAATGATGATAAATATACATAAAACTCATCGTTTATTTTATGTGGATATTAATGCGGGGTAGGCCTGAAAAATTAGGTATTAGACATAACTATCCTTAATAATTAGTATTTGAGACAAACAATATTTCTGTTTTGTTTTTAATACCTAGGAATTGAATTTTGTTTTGGATTTGGTCAAAGGGGAGGCCCAGATTCTTTGGCCCACCATATATTAATCACTGAAAAGACAATTATATCCTTTTTATTTAAAAGCCTGACCCAATTAATCTCTCTCTCTTCCGGGCAATGCAAATCTTCTGCTTGGAAGATTGGAGGCACCAAGCGTTAGACTTTCAGGAAGGTAATGAAAAGCTATCAAAGATGATAGATTTTTATTCTAAAGACATCTCTTATAATATTATCGTATTTTTTTGTTCTATTTTGTATAGAATTTTTTTACCTTTTAGATTTTGACCCCTGCAAGGAAAATTCCTGGATCCGCCACTGGGTGTGGCACTGGCAACCCTATAAGCAATGCTAAGGCATTCCTATAATTTTTTTTCAAATCCAAAACATCACATCAAATTCAGGCCATGAAAAAATCTCTCTTATTCAATGAATCGTGGAAACAAATATGTCAAATCTATGAGGTTTTTAACACTAGAATGTGAAAACAAATAAAGTAGTAACCCAGTGCTTTAGATTTGAAGATTTACCTCTCTTCACTTGTAACCCAGCTGCTCTCTCCATGAGATGTCATTTTACTCAACTTCAATCTAATAGTGTTAAACTCTAATTCAAAAATAAAAATAAAAACTAAAAACTAATAATCTTCAAACCTTATGTGACTAAAATATGTGGGTAACATAAAAACTAAAGCTTAGTTGCAGGTCTAATGAAACCAAACCTGAAATCATATGGGAGGTGTTGGCACCTTGTTGACCTCACCTTCCTCAAGCAAATTCCACCAATTAAGGCTCATCTCGGCCTTATTATCTCCACACATGTGTGCTCGGCTCGGCCTCACAACCTCAACAGATATGTGCTCGGCTCGGTCAAAACTGGTTTTACTAGAAAGTCCCCAGCCAAGAAGCTCTTCTCAATTGTGAGCTTGGAGGCTTCTGTTGACCTCACATCCCCCCTTTAAGCAAATCCCACCAATTAAGGGATAGCCCTTCTTGTCATAGGTCACATCCCACCAAACAAGGAGTAGCTAGCCGCAAAGGTCCTAGCCATCAATCAACCTTGTCTACTCCAACTTGGACTATAAAAGAGAGCTTATCACCTCCAAGTAAAGGGACCATCGACTGCTACTTCTTCACTTCTCCAAGAGTTGCCCAAAGCTCTCACAAGCTTTCTATTTCTCTTCTACTAGAGCTCTCAAGCCTCTCTTCCCATATCTCTCTCATGTACAATGTAATCTCCATATTCAAATACCAATACAAAGCTATAAACTATAGTGGATGTAGCCCCATTATGGGTGAACCACTCAAACACTTGTGTTATGTGTGTGCTTATGTCTTAATTCGTTAGGTTCAAATTCACCCGTTAACATTTGGCGCCGTCTGTGGGAAGCGCAACAAAGATCCATGTTGTTTTCACCATTTTTGTTACTGGCCGGGATGCACCTTGAGCAGGCAGGAGGTTCACCAGAAAATCTGTTTTGATTGGAGGCAGCCCCTCATCTCTTGGTTTGAACAAGGCCTGTGACACATGAAGAATGCCCTTCTCTATCACAACACCCCAACCTGTTGCTCTAGCCAAGTGTTGAGGCCCAAAAAATCCACGGTTCGGCCCAAATAAATTCTCGACCCAATGCAATACCTTACCGAGAAGAAACCCGATTTGGGCATGCGAAAGTTCGTCATATGCGCTTGCACACATGCCACGCCAAGCAAATAAGCAACACGCCACGCTACAAACTTAAGTGGGCCCAAGCCACGCAAAATGCCTTGGGCTTGCTTGAGTGGGTTGTGGTATGGATGGTAATAAGTTGACATGAGGCCCATTGATGGGCCAAGAAATGGAAGTCCCGGGGTTGCTTGGGAGCCTCGGAACTCAGGCCCATTTCTTAGGCCCAAACATGTGGGTGAGCACAAAGAGAAAATATCCCAACCAAAAAGCCCAACTGAAATAGCCCATTAGCTTAACCAAATTAGCCCAACACCTCAACAAAAAATAGGCCAACACTTGTTGAGGTTAGCCCATTCATTTTGACAAACCAACCCATTATCTTAGAAGGCCCATACAATTAGAAATGAGAAGTAGCAAAAGCCTCAGCCCCTTACTGAAAAAACAGAAGCCACGAAGGGAAGTTTGGAGGTCCACTATGCAGAGCTGCTGGGAGGCTCCAGCGCAGGCAAAGGAACAAGTTCCAAGCTGAAACATCCGAAGGACCAAGGGATAGTGGCGCGAAGGGGAAGATGCCATCCTTTGAACCAGCAGACATACCCGTTTCCTTTCTCCATCAGATTTGGCCATGGAAAGAAGAGGAAAGAGGAGAAAAGAGATATATGAAAATAGACATTCTTCACAGAGGCAGCCGCGGGAAAGGGGGCCTTGAGCTCCCAAAATCCCTAATTTTATGCAAAGGAGCAGAGTAAATTTCACCACAAGAAGATGGTTGAAAGGATGAGGAGAGAAAGGAAGGGGAAAGCTTGGTAAAATAGGAGGGAAGTCATTAGGGTTTCTTGAAAATAGATGGCTTACAACGGCTATAAATAGGGCCTCTTCCACCTAACGAGAATCATACACAACTAGAGAGTAGGCTTCCTCTCTTACTTTCAAAACCAACAACTTTCGTGCTTAGTTCATCTCCTTCCTCAGTTTTCCTTCTTGCCATGTTATTCTAACACTTGACAGAGCCTCTGTCAAGCTACTGGAAAATTACCCAAAACACCAAATACTTCACCACTAGCCATAACCACAAATCCAGGAGCAAGCTTCCTCTCCTACCTGCAAGAACTCAGCAAAATTCGTGCTCTACTCCTCATCCCCCTCATTTTTCCCTTTCTGGCAGGCTGCTCTAGCATTTGACAGAGTCGCTGTCAAGTTGCCGGAAATAATATTCAAGCCACCCATTCCTCTCTTTTTCCTCATTCACAGCCAAACCTCTCTGTAAACTCTTCATCTCCTACATTAATACCCCTTCCCCCCCCCCCCCCCCAGGAATACTTAGTTTTCTCTTCAGTGCTAAACTCATGACAATTTTGCTCCTATACCACAAGCTTCTCATGCCAAGCCAAGAAATTATCTGTAATTTGTTGCTATTTTCATTGGTGAGGGTAACCAAGGAGTTTTCTAAGGCCTCACTACCCTTTCGAGACATCCTTGGGGCTTAATCTTCGAACTCAAACACAAGGGGATAATTTCATATTTCGCTCTTTACGGCGGCCCAGCCCATCTGTAGCTGCCGGAAGAAAAAGACCCATACACCAAGCAACTATGAAGACATCCATGTGTCTCCTCTGCCAAAACTTTTCAAGATAGATCCTACCATTACTGGACTTGGGGGCTTTTCTCCAAATACAAACACCCAGCCGGCAATCTCATCCATTTCTCTAGGCATGATCAATACCATGTGCCTTCCACCTCCTCAATTCCATGCTCCTTTGTGCTAGGTCTGACACCATTCGAAGAAGATGAGAAATCTCTTCTCTCATTTAGTGATTTTACCATAAAATAATATCTAAACATAAATATCTAGATATAAATATCTAAACATAAATATCTAGGTATGATATCTCAACTTAATATCTGTGATGGGATGTCATAACATCTTGTGATATTATATTATTATTATTATGTGTCGATACATGAACCAGGTTATGACCACCTTGCATGGTCGCCTTCCACCTTGCATGGCAGACCCAACCACCGAGGATGAGCGCCGACCACTTTGCATGGTCGCCCTCCACCTTGCATGGTCATCTACAACGTCGAACTACCGACCCGACCACCTTGCATGATCATCTATCACGTCGAATGACCGACCCGACCACCTTGCATGGTCATCTACAACGTCGAACTACCAACCCGACCACCTTGCATGGTCATCTATCACATCGAACGGCTGACTCGACCACCTTGCAAGGTCATCTACAACGTCGAATGACTGACTCGACCACCTGGCATGGTCATCTATCACGTTGAACTACCGACCCGACCACCTTGCATGGTCATCTACCACGTCAAACGACCGACCCGTCCACCTTGCATGGCCAACCACCAGGTCGCATGACCTACTCGACCATCTCGCATGCTCAATCTCCATGTCATATTACTCGATCAAAAGCTCTCCCCACCAAAGCACAAGTTGATCAGCTCGACCAACAATGGTTTTACTTTAAGGTTCCCAGTCGATAGCAAGTTCTTAACTAAAGAACTTGGGGGCTCGAGGGCACTAGCGGACCTACAGAGGCGCAAGGAGGTACAGCTGCACCTCCCCTCGTCGGAAAAAGCTATGGAGTCACCAGATGTCTTTGCAAGTGCCCACCAACTGTTTGACCAAATGACTGAGTGACATTCTTTGTGTTCTTCTTTGCTGTGCGCGCTGCGCATCTCTCTTTTTAAAAAAAATAATCCTGGCCAAAACGATGCGTTTTTGGACCAAGCCAAATATTTGAAAATAAAAAATAAAAATAAAAAGCAAGATGAAGAAGAAACCCTACCTTCCACGCATAGGAGTCTTGAAAGAAGACTTTAATTTGATTTTAATTACCAAAAAAGAGAAGCCTGGCTTGGGCGTGGCGTTGAAGGGGAGTAGGCTCTTGTTGATACAGAAGACCCATCCTCTCCACCAAGTTGCAAGTTTGACTTCGTATGTTTTTTTTTTAATGTTGTTTTTTCTTATGGGTTTTTTCCTTATGTTTTTTTTAAATAAAAAAAATATGTCTTTCATTATTATTATTATTATTATTATTATTTATTATTTTCTGATTTATTTGTTTAATTGATAATTTGATTTTCATTTTGATTAGATTAATTAATATTGATTTTTGTTAGATTAATTGATAATTTGATATGAATTTTGGTATACTAATTATGTAAATTGGCATGGATTTTGTTCATATTAATTGATATAGACTTCAATTAGTCATGGTATTGGTTGTCTATTTTTATTTTTTAGTTTTTAGTTTTTAGCCTTTCAAATATTGCACCTCCTCTGAAAAATTCCTGGATCCGCCACTGCTCGGGGGACACTATGTATATCAGCCACACCATCTCCAATATGTCTAGCCATGCTTAAAGGAGGAGGAAAATTATCTCCAATATATGTGCTTGGCTCGGCCTTATTATCTATGGAAATATGCTCGGCTCGGCCTCGTCATCTTGACATATATGAGCTTGGCTCGGCCACGCTATCTCCAATATGTCTTGCCATGCTAAAAAAGAAGGAAAATTCCCCATATATGCGCTCGCTCGGCTCGGGTAATGACTATCTCAACGCAAGTAAGGGATTATACATACCTATTTTTATCTAAATTACTAACTAGTGTGCATTATCTTCGTACCATCATGTCATAACATATATTCATCTACATTACATCGCCACCATGACATGACATACAAATCCATTACATCGCCATTATGACATAGCATACATCGCTGTCATTTCATGGCATACATTGCAACCATGACACAACATACATCGCCATTATGACATGGCATATATCATCATACAACACCAACATCACAAAATCATGTGATATGTGCTCGGCTCGGCTCTTATTATCTCCATATGTGTTCGGCTCGGCCTTATTATCTCCATATGTGTTTGGCTCGGCCCTTATTATCTCCATATGTGTTCGGCTCGGCCCTTATTATCTCCATGTGTTCGGCTCGGCCCTTATTATCTCTATATGTGTTCGGCTCGGCTCTTATTATCTCCATATGTGTTCGGCTCAGCCTTATTATCTCCTTATGTGTTCGGCTCGGTCCCTTTTATCTTCATATGTGTTCGGCTCGGCCTTATTATCTCCATATGTGAGCTCGGCTTGGCCAAACCATCTCCAATATGTCTCGCCATACTTAAAGAGGGAAAATTATCTCAATATGTGTGCTCGGCTCAGCCTCACTACCTCAACAGATATGTGCTCGGCTTGGTCAAAACTGGTTTTACTACAAAGTCCCCAACCAAGAAGCTATTCTCGACTGTGAACTTGGGGGCTTCTGTTGGCACCTTGTTGACCTCACCTTCCCCTTTAAGCAAATCCCACTAATTAAGGCTCGGCTCGGCCTTATTATCTCCACACATGTGTGCTCGGCTTGGCCTCACCACCTCAACAGATATGTGCTCATCTCGGTCAAAATTGGTTTTACTAGAAAGTCCCCAGCCAAGAAGCTCTTCTCGATTGTGAGCTTGGAGGCTTCTGTTGACCTCACCTCCCCCCTTTAAGCAAATCCCACCAATTAAGGGATAACCCTTCTTGTCATAAGTCACATCCCACCAAACAAGGCGTAGCTAGCCATGCAAAGGTCCCAGCCATCAATCAACCTTATCTACTCCAACTTGGACTATAAAAGAAAGCTCACCACCTCCAAGCAAAGGGACCATCGGCTGTTACTTCTTCACTTCTCCAAGAGCTGCCCAAAGCTCTCACAAGCTTTCTATTTCTCTTCTACTAGAGCTCTCAAGCCTCTCTTCCATATCTCTCTCATGTACAATGTAATCTCCATATTCAAATACCAATACAAAGCTATAACTATAGTGGATGTGGCCCCATTATGGGTGAACCACTCAAACACTTGTGTTATGTGTGTGCTTATGTCTTAATTCGTTAGGTACAAATTCACCCGTTAACAGGAGGATTTACAATTAAATTGAATTAGAGCATCAAGTGAGATGATGAAGCGATCTGAACCCATGTTTCCATGTCGAGCCAAAGAAGAATCCAGGTCATCTACAAAGCCTCTCATTGGCATATCATGACATGCTGATGCAATTTTTGACTTCGGGAAAGGGAAAGCGAGATTGTTTTGTTGCTAACCCTGCTTGGCTGTTCAAGGAGATCAGGACATGTTGAGTTTTTATAAAAGAAAGCCAAAATTTACCCTCATTTTAGCAAAAAACTCATCTAAATAGATTTAAATGCCCTCAAAACTAAAACACATATAACCTAAAAAGCAAAAGGTTCACCTAACAGGACCCGACCCAAATTCCACTTTGAAATCTGAGCCGAACCCTGTGCGTTCCTGGCACCGGGCTCAGATTCCAAAGTGGAATTTGGGTAGGGTCTTGTCATCACCTCTTTTTGGTTGTTCTGTGTTTGCAATCTTAGTTGGGATGCCTATGTCAGAGTTTCTTCGATCATGCGTGATCGTTAGTGGGGCACACCAGATTGTCTTAATTTTAATGTTAGATTGCTCTATTATTGTAATAGCTAATGCCTTTTTTGACTGAATTATGAATGCAATCCCAAAATTTCTCAAAAAAGAAAAGAAAAGAAAAGACAACCAAAAGACTCTCTAGGTCTCATAAAATAAAATTAAAAAAGATGAAACAAACATAAGCACATACATATATATTTTTTCACAAATGATCATTTTCAGTAAGAGTTTTATTGATGATAGTGCAGAAAGCTTTTCCTTTAATTAACAGGGTAAATGTATCTAAATTTTCAGAACATATGTGAAACAATATGGTATACTTGATAAACTTGAATGAGAGCTTTATATTCCTTAGACTGTTGAAGCGAAATGTCCATATACGGTCCACTAAGTACTGCAACTCAAATATAAATATGTTTCTTAGTATTATGATTATGTGTATGTATGTATATACTTATAACTTCGACCAAAAAAAAAATGTATATACTTATAAGTATGGGGTAAGATAAGTGCATAAAACATATTATAAAACTTGACTACCATGCTGATTTGACTCTGTTATTAAGAAAACTTGATTTGTACGTACTTACTAGGGCCTTATGCAACCAGATTTTGACCAAATTACTTTTAAAAAAAAGAAAAGATTAATCAAGTGTAATTGATCATCATTCAGACATTAGAATAGGTAATCTATTATTGTTGTTTTTTTTTTAGGGGTAGATATGAGGGCTAAAGCCCACTATTATCGTTGTTTATTTTCTTATGAAATCAGTTTCGGATGTCCATTTATCCCGATATTTTTTGCCAATATGCCAATTATTATTATTTTTAAATAAGACCTATATTAAAATCGGGCCCCAAAAAAAAGAAGGAAAAGAATACCTTGGAGCTCTAACATCTTTGCACTCACAGGTAGTTTAACTAGGGCTCCAATATTTCTTCAAACCTGCGTTTCAAGGCTCTCAAATTTTTATCTAACAGCGTTTTGATTAGGTTTATGTACATTTTAGTTTAAGGGCATTTAAGTTTATTTAGGTGAACTTTTACTATTTTTTTAAATATATAAACTTGATTATGAGGGAATGATGAGATCATTAGCTGATCTTGAGGCCTGAGCAAACCAAATAAAACCGAAAGAGCTTTAAAAAGTAAAAAAATAAATTTAAATCAAAATCAACTAGATAATGGATTAATTTCTACAAGACTCATAATTCATGGGTAAAACGTTTGAAAATCCTATATGAAATGTCAATTATATCCCTATTTCATCAAACAATTTTAACAACAAATTTCTAAACGTTTTTATAGTGATTATCTTTCCCTACTTTAAAGACTTTTAACTTGGAAATTTTCTCTTCGAACCACCATCACATGCACACGCATCATATGTGTGATACATCTGGTTTACAATAAAGTTATAATAAAATGAGAAAAATTGCGAGTGAGGAAAAAAATAGAGTTGGATTACTATATAACGTATCACTCTTATCTTTCAAATTTATTTTTAAGCTTATCCAGTATAAAATTGACATAATTGAAATTATATATGCTTTAGTTGATAAAAAATGACTATATTATATTATACAATATAGTAAAAGGTACAAAAATAATTTAAGTTTTTTTTGGGTGAAAATGAAATTTAGTATATGAAAGCACCTAATTTTTTTTTGAGGGAATACAAATGATAGTCTAAACTAAAAGGGAATGAGGATTTCTCACACACCCACTACCAAAGGTGCCATAGGTGTTCAAACCTAAGACATTTTCCACTCGGTTAGACTATATTTGCGAAAATACCTAAATGTTACCAAGAAGAGAAAAAAATGGGAAAAGAATGACGCGTTTGCGTAATATTTATCGGCACTTCAATACTATAATCTTGTGTCAGAGGGACATTTCTCGGATTTTTTTCACTTTTCCTCCTTGGATTTTCTTTCGTACTCGTTAGTCCCACTGCCATGGCAGGAGGAATTCAGATCAGATGCATTATTGAAAAGCAATTCAGATGCATTAGTGTTTCGGTTACGGCATTAGTTATGTCATCTGTTTGGTATGTCCTGTGTTCGGTATGGGTGCATATATGATTCAAATGACAGGAGGTTTCTTTTCTGTTGTTGGAAGGACAATATTTGCATTTTATTATGTTTAGTTGGAAGTATTTTTATGGAACTCTACTTATCTCCTAATTCTTTGGGTGAAGCTCTAATACTTATCTAAAGTATTCGAGAAGTGTTATAAGGAAACTGAAAATCCTTGGCGCCCAAGCAGGTGGCAAAATATATAACCACCGTTCTATTCCTCACTCAAAATCAAAAGAGAGTGTTGAATTTGAATTAGAGGAATATTAGCGATGAAGAAATCAATGCCAGTGCAAGTATGTTTCACTTTCATCAGGGTTCTGAAAGTCTTGTCTCCTCCTACTCCTCCTCCGCTTCCACTGCTCGCAAGAAGATTTATGGCTTCCAACTCCAAGGGGGAGAATGACATGGCCAAGAACATCTTTTCCATCTCCCCTATTTCCTACGGTGATCCCTGCCATGATCTGTATTTTCACGTGAAATCACCAGACAACGTCATAAGAATGTGTATCTCACCAGAGCCCACTGATGAACAGGTGGAGCAGCACAACAAGGCCTGCATAAACTACCTGAAGCAACTGCTGCCGGTGGCCTGGTCCCACAATTCCCTAACCACCCTCAAGCTCATCTTCAATCTCAACTCTCTCAGTGGTCCTGGAGAAAAATATTTTCCGGCAGCCTTCTACGCGGCCGCATCCTGGCTCCACCACAACCACCCCAAGACGCTATTATGCAACATCCCCTCCTTTGCCAGCTCCGGCTCCTTCTACCCCTCGATAGCTCGTTTGTGGGACCTTGTCGAGATTCTCTACGGCCTTCTTCTAGAACAAGGCCAAGAATCTGCGGCACAGAGGCTCTACCATGACACGCACTATAAGTTGTTGCACGACCGGGTTATGGAGGTCTTGGCGGAGCAGTTAAAGTCTGATATTGACACATTGAAGCAGCACAGACTGAAGATGGAATTGGAACCTGAAGATAATGATAAACTGCTTCTCGTTAGCCAGGCTGCAGAATGTTGCACTCCCAGCACCCCTGAAGAAGTCCAGGCCACCTGCGCCGTTTTGATGTTTGAAAGCCTTGGGAGGATTCTTTTCCCGCAAGAATCAGATCAATCAGAAGAATGGGAACGACTTAGGAAGGAGTTTTTGGAGCCCTTGACCGAGTATAGTCGTCAACGCACGCAAGTTTATCCCATTCGAGTTCGAGAGCCCTTAGTGGTCAAGAAGTATTTGGAGGAGGTGAAAGCAGGCGGCAGCATCATAAAGTCGGATGCATTGCTTCCAAATGATATCATAAGATATGTAAAAGATAAGGATGTTGGGGAAGCAGCTGAGATTCAGTGGAAGGCAATGATGAAGAACATGTACCAGGGGGAGAACAAATTTAAGAACTGCTTGGCAGTGTGTAACATCACCTACGCCATGAGCGCAGTCCCAGAATTGGCGGCAAGTTTGGGAATTTTGGTGTCTGAATTGAGTGAAGAGCCGGCATGGAAAGGAAAGGTGATCACTCTAGGTCCATTGCCTGATAAGCTGCCGCTGCTGCATTCGATACAAGGCAGTGATCTCAAGTCCAGGTACGACTTTGTGATCAGCACATGCAGCAACAGTTACCTCAAGGATGTTGATTTTGATCAGGTGTGTGATTTGATTCTGGAAGTGGCTGTGAATAATAACTTGAAGGCGGAGCAGATGATCAAGAAGGTGTTTGTGCTCACCGACTCTGTAAGATTTGGTGGCTGCAGCACATCCTGGAAGACTCTGTATGAGGCAAAACGCAGCAAGTTTAAGGAGCATGGTTACGGGGATGATGCAATGCCACACATTTTGTTTTGGAATATTTGGGACTTTGGGGGGTTTATGCCTCGTGTAGAAGAACCTCATCCAGGAGTGACCCTCTTGAGGGGAAACCCGAAGACATTGATCAAGTCCTTCTTGGATAATGGTGGGGAAATTGACCGGCATCGGCTCCTGGAAGCAGCCATTGCCGACAAAGAGTATCAAACTCTCTCTGTGGTCGACTGAACGTAAACTGAGATTGATTCAGATCAAGATCAAGATCATCCATTTCGGAGGAATAGGACTTGATGATGTGATAGTTAGTTTTAGTAATCTTTTGATGTTATTTGCTTTTATATTTTTGTCTGTGTCTTAGCCTAGCCTATGCTTAGCTACTAGAATTTGGATTTTGTTTAACAAAATGGTTATCTGGCAACAGAGGCACTGTTTTTTTCATTTTCACTCTTTGGAGGCTGATGCTGTGAACGATCTGAGTTGATTTGATCCCAATAGACACAAGGTTCAGGCCGGTAAGCGCACACTATGCTACCAATGTCATTCCTTAAACTTTGTGTACTTATTTGTCAATGATGATTGTTGTGCTTGCTTTCTGGTTTCAACTTGAATTTGTTGTCTTGTTTTCCAAATCTTCCAGGAAAATCTAGCTTATATTTATCTCTCCACGCTTCTCAGGAAAGATAGCTGTTTTCGGCGGGTATAGTGAGTACACTGATGCTCCATAGATGGGGTATGCAATCACAAGTGTCTCCATCATCCTTATGATGTGTATTTAATCATTCTTTTTTCTCTTATGTGTAGTTTTCAGTATAAATTGTAGCTATGAATTTGTCAGCTGATGGCATGATATTTTTCAGGATGGACTCTTTCTTGTTACAAACTCTCTTGATCATGTAAGCGGATATCCCTTGGATGTGCTGACCCCAAATGTAAATGAAAACAAGCACCTTGTACGGAAAGTTTTGAGTTGTGAAGTGAATGATGAAGACGCTCATGAGTCATGAGCAGCTACTATCTCTTGCAAAAAGGTGAACATCTCCTTCAATCTTTCTTGTATTGTGTTGGAGGGGTTGACAACTGATTAATCTATACTTATATCTCAGTATGAAATAATAACAACTTATTTTGTTGAGAAGTTAATAAGGATGTTTTGCAAATTAGTAATGTCATTTGAACACACTTAATTGACCATATTAGCTAACCACCTTATGTGGGCAATGCCACATCAATTCATGAAATTAGCTGACATGAATTATTAATTTTATTTATAATTTTAAAATTGATTCTTTGGTCTCCCAAGAAAAGGTTTTCCCTGATATTGCTCTGCTCGTTCATGTCCACCACCACAAGAAGTCGTCGTCGCCAGATGCTTACTGGGTTGTCCCTAGCAAATGTGGAAGTAACAACCCAGTAAGCGTAACAAAAGCAGAGTGTCTAACTTGTACTGTATCCAAGACAGGCACTTCTAATTGTAAACCTTAAATTACAAACACAAATTTAAATTATAGAAAATTCGGTATAAGTCCAAAATCGAAAACAGAAGTTGGATGCAATCCTCATATTTGTTGTTATTGATATAAGTCCTTTGACTTTTGTGCCACGTATAATTACATCTCCTTTTTTTTATTCTTTTTGATATTTACATTTTTATTTTTAAATTACTTTGTTATTCCCATCAAGTCGTCGTCGCCAAATGCTTACTGGGTTGTCCCTAGCAAAAAATGAAAGCACCTCATTAGCTGCCTTCCCTTATAGTTTTCTCTCACATCAATATTTTTAACAATAAGTTATTTTCTCATAATTTACCAAACATGCTGAGCTTCCCAACTTTTTTTAAAAATCACTTATCACCCCAAATAAGCAATGTGAAATGGGCGCTCATTTCCTATTAGAGGCTATAAGTGATTTTTTAAAATTGTTTTAAAGCCCAGCATGTTTGGTAAAAAGTTTGAAAATCACTTTTATGGAATGATTGTTGCCACCCAAAGCAATTTGGAGAAGAGGGTGTTGAGCAGCTTTCATTTTTTGATTATGTGGAAATAAGTACCAACAACACTTTTAACATAAAATTTACCAAACGTCAAACTGCTTTATCTCACAGCTGATTTATCTCATAGCAAATCTAACAGCGATTATTTTCACAGCACAGCAATGTTAAACTGGCCCTCAGGAGGCGCTGGATGTTTAATGAATTTTTCAAACTACCCAAAATAACCCTCATTAACTTTACAATTTACATTTGTTATCCATCTGTTTTCACGTCTTCCACTGTTACTTAAATTCAGACCCTTCATCTCCCTCTCTTCCTCTTCCACTGTTACTTTAATTTTTCTTTTTGGATCCATTGAGCCATTCTCTAGAAGCTACAACACTCTTGTAAGTTTAATATTGGGTTATTTCTCCTCAATTTTCATTTTCCCCCTTTTTCTTTAATTTATAGGATTTTAATATCTTTTTAATGTTTCTTTAATTTCTAGGCTTTTATTCAGTTCAATATTCTTTAAGGTCAAAGCAAATCGTCTCTTTCTCTAATAGGTACATATTTCATTTTACATTTCTAATTGCTGTTGATTTTTCTGGCTTTTCCCTCATAAAAGAAAAATTGTTATATGGATGCGTGTTACATGCATTTTTTGGTTGGGATGAATTTGTGCTTTTATTTGTTGTTGTTAACTGAGAAAGCAAAGAAAAAGAAAAGGTAAATTTAGCCCACTCTATTTTAAAATTCTGGATCAATTCCTGAATTTTTATTTTATTTTTTTTTGTCTGAGATCAATTCCTGAATCAGTCCCTAGTTTTAGTGAAACTTTTGACTGTCATAGTAGGGCCCACTTAAGTTTGCCACGTGCACGCTCTCTATCTTCTTCCACAGCTGAAAAAACCAACAATTTTGCCGAACGATTTCACCGTTTTTGAGTGTGTTAACATAGCAGAAATTTTTTATTAAAAAAAGGAAAAAAAAAAAAAAAAAAAGTTAGCTTGATTCATTAAAGGCTTCGCATTTCGTTGATTTTCGCAGTTCTTGTATCGGTATGTATCTGCAGTTTCTTCTTCATAGTTCACCAATTTGATAAATTTTTGGGTAAGTTCATCTCATGATAGTATTCTTTCTTTTTTTTGGGTTTTTAGTTGTAGCAAAGTGTGGTGCTTGGTCATTGATGTTAGTAAAACAAGGAATAAATTCTGGGTTTGGTGCAATTTATATGTTGGCTTCGTCTCCTGTGTTGAGAAGGCAACAGTTTTTGATAAGGTCTCTTGGAGATTACAGCGATCAGAACACTAACACCCATCAGAAAAGAATGCAAGGAATAAAATTCACCAGTGGAGCCTCTTTGGAGGCTGATGCTGAGAACGTTCTGAGAGCAATCACTCCGACCCTTGATCCCAATAGACACAAGGGTCAGGCTGGTAAGTGCATACTATGCTACCAATGTCATTTCTTTAACTTTGTATACTTATTTGTCAATGATGATTGTTGTGCTTGATACTGTATAATCTACGCAATGACTGAAAACTGAGGAATGCTGCAGCGTTTTGATGTTGATTCAAGGGAACTGACTTGCTTGCTTTCTGGTTTTATTTGAATTGGTTTTGTTATTTGTTTTACCAATCATCTTCTAAATCTACCTTATCTTTACCCCTCAATGCTTCTCAGGAAAGATAGCTGTTATCGGCGGGTGTCGTGAGTACACTGGTGCTCCATATTTTGCAGCTATCTCAGCATTAAAAATTGTTAGTGTTCTGCTTTTTAATTTAAAACTGAAAATAAAAAAGTTGGCTGGATTCAATCAAGAATGTAGCCTATTCTAGACTGAAATGGGATAAACAAGTGATTTCTATTTTTCGTTATGCTTGGCTTGCTAATATGGTGGAACAAAAATATATTCTTTCCCTTTCAGGGTGCAATGGCTCGGGCATCTTTTGCTAGTTCTTTATCTATAAGCAGACCCTAGTTTCAATGGGGTTGGAGACAAAACATTAAAAACAGAAGTGAAGGACATTCCAACTAGGATTAAGATTGCTTACCTCGAATAAGATGGTATTTCCCAGTGCTCGTCTTGCATAAGCTTAGATGAGTCAATGGCTCACTGAGCAAACAGGAAAATAAAAAAGTTTATCTCACATTTCTCAACATATTGAAAAGATCTCACACTCGTCAACACAATACTTGATGTAAACAAGTGAAGAAAGCACAATGATACAAGCAGATGACAAAAGTCCCAAAAAAGAAATGACATATACTCAAAGAAACCAAAATGATATAGTCTTAAGAAGGAAAATAACCTAGTTCACGCTCGGCCATCTGGATATTTGAATTGGTAATATCCATTCTATTCCGCTACTCAGCCATCAAAAACATGATTTCCTATTTCTTCAAACACATAAAGGGATTATTAAAGCTTGTGGGGAGTTACGAGGGGCAACAAGCAAGGGTTTAAAAGGCTGGGCGAGTTATTGGGTTCATTATAAAGTTGCCCAGAAGATTAATAGGCCTACCCAAGTGAAGTGATGAAGGACGTACGGAATGAAATGGAAGCTCATATGTAATAACTAGAAGCCTCCACCATATCATCAACATCCCTACCCAACAAGAATAAAGCAATAGGTTTTCAAATGGATAATCAACAGCATTCACTGTACGTAATGCGCAAAAAGACATGGCCTAAACCCTAGCAAGATTGCGAGGAGTCAAAGTAGACAAGGAAGGAAGATGAAGGAAAGCAAAGAGGAAGAGTAAACAAAATATGAGGTTTTGAGATCATCAGATCGTAATGCTAATATGAAAGAAAATGCCTAGACTTTGAACGTTAATCAATACAATACCTTTCTCTTTGATATGTTAGCAGTTAAATAACACATAACCGTCGTCACTTCCACTGAGGCCACTTGGTTGTGGATCCTTTCCTAAAATTTGAAAAACCAGAAGTATCTGCAGCATCATGCCATATCATTTCCATCTGGAGGAAACAAATGAGAATAGTAGTTGGACGTTAATTATATTAGAAGAAAAGGAAAGGAAAGATGCTGTGAGTTCATGTGTTTAGGATTCAAAATACAACACAAAGAAAGTAATAACAGAGAAAAACATACATCTCCAACAATCACTGTCACTTTCCTTGACATTCATTATAAATTCTTCATGAGTATTGGACCAACAGAAAGAAAGATGTCAATTATTCGAAAACAGATACAGAAAGAAAGATGTCAATTATTCGAAAACAGATACAGAAAGAAAGATGTCAATTATTTGAAAACAGATACAATGAGGCATTGGCATTGTAATCAATTTGGAGAACATTCAATGATGTAGGATGTGACTGACTGCAGATTATAGCAGTAATTTGATGATACCAAATGTGTGGGTGAGATAAAAATATCAAATCATTGCAAAACTTCCACAAATATCAAATCAAACCACAACTTAGCGGCAGCATGTACGTACCAAATTGTGGCACATCTCATTTCAGCTCATAAATCGTCAAACAACGTGCATATCCGGCAATGTGATACTAATTTACGTGAATGACAACATTGATGTTACAGAAAAGTTTTTTGCTAAGTTGTGTCTAGTGTGCAAGGTCACTAACTAATGAGATTAAGGATCCAGTTAATTTGAGTATTATGAACTACAAAGCTCTAAGGATATGCCAAGCACAATTTGCAATTAGCAATACAAACTGAGGGATTAAAGTAACTAATTAAAATCTTAAAAACAGAAAGAATAATTAATAAAAAAAACATACAATATGCTCATTCAAATTGCATAGTCATCACATCACTAGTAACTGAATTTTACACCACACTCACACAGCATAATGAAGGTTTTTCTATTCTAAATCTCTAACTCTTCAATGTACATCATCACCTTTCTGTGGCCATTTCAGCACATCTGAATTCTAGTCTCTTACTCAAGAAAAAAGGGAAGAAAAAACATTAGTTCTGCAATGAGATAACTAATCACAAATAACAATTAGGGGCCTCAACTTTCACCATGGTAGGCCATCTCCAGCCATGGGCTATTATAGCCCTAAAATAATACCAAAACCATCTCCAGTCATGGGCTAAACAAAATTTTGGCCAAATTTGGAGGGCCACATTTGGCCCTTTAGCCCTCCAAAAAGGCCATATGTAGCCCAGCTTTAGGAATGGGCCAAATTTGTAGTGGGACCCATACATATGCTTTTCAACAGCCACATCAAAGCACATCTGCTTTTTTATTTATTTATAATAATAAATGTGGTCAGTGTTGAAATAAAAAAAATCGGCAAATAAATCTTATCATTTATTTCAAATAAAAAATAATCATAAGGGATAAATGCAAGCCAAGATAAGTTCCCCAAATTTTGGGATATCTGTTATGTTTCAAATTGGGGAGGCTAAATCTGATCAACACTTATCTGTAATTCAAAAGTGTTGTTGGCTTAAAGGAGTCTTATCTAGTTGGCCTATAAAAAGGCAACGACAGAAAAAGGAAAAAAGAAAGAGGAGCCAACGACAGATAAAAAAAAGGAGACTGCAGGAGAACTGAGAGCAGAAGAAAAGTTCTACAGGTAGTCGATCATCTTGATTTTCCTTTCCTATGTTGGGCATAGCATGCCACAAATTGATGGGTTAGAAACCCAAAAAATTATATGGATGCAAATCCATGGGTGAGTAACCCCGAAAATATTTGGATGCAAATCCATGGGTGAGTAACCCCGAAATCATTTGGATGTAAAAATCCATGTGGGTGAGTAACCCCGACAATATTGGGATGCAAATCCATGGGTGAGTAACCCCGAAAATATTTGGATGTAAAAATCCACATGGGTGAGAAACCCAGAACCTCTGCAGACAAGAAATCTGGAAAATGGATTTACAGATGCGAGTAAAAAAAAATGGCTATACCTCTGCCTTTGGTGTCAATTTTCTCCCTCTCTGTCAAAAAAAAGGGGCACACCAATTTCTTCTATGTCTGGGCTGCTCTGAAACAGAAAAGAAACAGATCAGTTATCTGCATACAGACGGAATAGACAAAAAAAAAGAAATGAACAACAATGGCTTGTTGCTGTGTGTGGCAGCCAAAAGAAGTGGCAGACGCCACTTTGAAGTGAAGAACAGTAAAAAATATATATAATATAAAAAAAAAAGGGGGAATTGTTCGAAAGGGGGAAAGTCACGCCCTCAGACAAGAAGAAGATGTGAAAAAAAATACAAAGTTGAAAAAGAAGGGGAAGAGAGGTCAAAAAAATAAAAAGAAAGACAAAAGACAAAAAAAGTGAATGTTGCGTCAGCCACTTTGTCTGGGACCTTTGCAGGATAAGTATTGTTGCATATAACAACAATAGACAAGGAATTGAAAGGTGTAGGCCAACATGGAGGAAAGAAACAAGACTCATTGTTGTTCTCGCCCAGCTTGCTTCGCAGACCTGCTTCGAAATCTTGTTTGACTGTTCTGAAGGGCTATTATGAGATATTCGAGTTAATCTCAAGAAGTCCAGATAAATAGGGAGGTACAAGGCCTGGTTCCATCCGGAAACAAACTCTACAAGAGTTCCTTAGTTATCAGGTTTGGCTTCAATTGGATGTTGGACCAAAACTTCTCTGGGCTCCTTGTTCGTGGGCTAGCTGACACCAAATATCAAATGCCCAACATGGATTAATGGGCTGTCAAAACCCATTAAGTTTATAGAGGCCCAAATTTCCTATTATATGGTTAATGGATTAATTTCCTCATAGTCATATTTGGGATCCAAATGCAAATGTCAATTTTAGAAAATTAGTGAGTTAACCAAAATTGCTCATTATTTTTCTTGGACATTGACAAAAAGAAAAAATGGTACAAAACCATTCTGAATTTTCTCATGGGTCATCTACCCATGCAAATTCCAACGAGATTAAATTTAAATCTCTAAAACACAAATTCTCAATTAGTGGGCCACACTTACCCATTAATTTCCAGTTTTTCCCATAGGTCATCTACCTATGAAAATCTCTAAATTGTCTCAAAGACACAAATTCTAGATTAGTGGGCCACACTTACCCATTAATTTCCAATTTTTCTCATGAGTCATCTACTCATGAAAATTCCAACGAGATCAAATTTAAATCTCTAAAACGCAAATTCTCAATTTGTGGGCCACACTTATCCATTAATTTCCAATTTTTCCCATAGGTCATCTACCTATGAAAATCTCCAAATTGTCTCAAAGACACAAATTCTTAATTAGTGGGCCACACTTACCCATTAATTTCCAAATCTTTTTGGAACTACGCTGGTTTGATCCCGTCAAGGGTACGTAGGCAGTCTAGCATCCTAATAGACGCAACCACAACCAAATTCCCTCCAATCAAATCTCCATACAAATCATTTTGGAACTACGCCGGTTTGATCCCATCAAGGGTACGTAGGCAGTCTAGTATCCCAATAGACGCAACCGCATCCACACAAAATCCCAAGTGGTACAAAACCACACCAGAATCCCAAGTGGTACAAAACCACGCCAAAATCCCAAGTGGTACAAAACCATGCAAATTAAACAATCTTTTCCGAACTACGTTGGTTTGATCCCTTCAAAAGGGTACATAGGCAATCTAGAGATTCAATCTAGATGCAACCACCCAAATCTCAAATCCAAACAGAATCCCTGGTTATTCTTAATCAAATTCACCCCAAACACACATCAAAATCGAATCCCTGGTTTATTCAGCTAAATTCACTCAGACACTGTCTCAATCAAATTCGTACATATTTTTCCTTTTTGCAATGTGTCATCCATTCATTGCGAGTTCTTAGAACTACGAGTGGCTTGATTCCCGCGAGGGATACGTAGGCACCCTGAGGTTGGACTTGGGAGCAGCCGCAAAACCAAACACACACGTTCTGTTTCTTTATGATGGAATCAAAGGGTTTTTCCCTTCAAACAAGGGATTGTAATTAAGAGACTTGCGTCTCGAATGGGTCGAACCTAAAATAATAAAACCCCATTATTTAATTAGTGGTGGTGAAATTGTGTTGGGAGGCTCACATTTATCTTCAACAGTCAGCTTTTCAAATCTTTTAAAGTGTTGTTTTAAAAAAAAATTATAAAAAAATCTCGTTTGGACTATTTTCATACAGAGAAGGAGAAACACACGTACCCAAGGAGCTTGTGGACAAAGACCACCCCCTAAGGCATTGCATCAGTTTGAATATATACAATATTTTAAAAAGAATTACTCCACCCTTGGGCCTTCGTATTCCATCAAGGAATATTGTGGCGTTTGATATATTTCTCTGCTCCAAAGGCTCCGAGCCAATATTTATCTCTCTCTCTCTCTCTCTCTCTTAGTGTTTGGTGTTGTTTAAAAAATTGTAAAATTTTTTGGGTCATGACCGTTGGACGTCTCAGACCCTTGAAACCCTTCCTTTTTTTTTTTTTAAATTGCCTTTGTTGGCTTTATTATTATTATTATTATTTTTAAATTTATAAACCTAAAATTTGTCTATAAATACCTCTCCCACTCATTTCATTCCACACTTCTTACAAATTCTATCACATATAGTTTAATTAAATAGTAGTTTAATTAAATTAAACAATATATAGTTGTGGAATGTATGAGTGTTGTACCATAGTTTTTCTCAAAATAATAAAATATGAAGGACCCTAAAAATATAGCCCTGCATGGCTGGAGATGGAAAAATTTAGCCCTGCACTATTCTTTAAAAAATTAATATTTTGGAGGGCTAAATTTTTAGCCCTGGACTACATTTAGCCCAATGGCTGGAGATGGCCTAACAATCCTGTTCAGCTGTCACATTTCTCCTGCTTACTGTTAGCAGTAATTTTGGGCTTGTAATATGCCAAAACTACAGAATTAAAGAAACTGCACGTATGCTGGTCGATCGATCAGCCAGCAGCAACTGCATCAGCCCTTGGACTCGCATCCAGGAGTTGATGCAGCTTAGCCCCCGAGTTTTTTTCATACATGTCACCCTCTTTCTCAGCATCCCTCGCAATGGAACTAGAGTTATTAACTCTCGACAGTGGGTTCTCAGTACTAATAGGTTGGACCTCTTATCATCAATGTTCATCATAATCTCTTCCATTCGTCCTACGTGTGTATTTTTCAGTTTATCCTAGTATGTTGAGACAAAGGGTAAGTTAGCCAAAAATAAATGAGGTAGAAATTTTTATCAATCTCCGAGGAAAGAAATGTTTAGGAAATAGCATGTAGAATATGGATGTACCATTAATGTAGCATTTTCTAGCTTCGGTGTGCTAGAATTCTCAGTCAATCGACTTATTTCAGATTTAAGTGCCACATTCTCCGCGGATAAGGCGTCAACTTTTCGTGCAAGTTCCTCAGTCTCAGCCTGGAAGGAAGAAGCATTAGCTTCATATCTCCATTCATGAACACATACTAAAAGAAAAATATTGGACCATGGAACCTTCACAACTTTCATACCTGCTTCCTCAACCTGGACCTTCTAGCAGATTCTCGATTAGACTGTTTCCTCCTCTCCCTTTTTAGCTCCCGTTCATTCTGTGAATCATAACGAAACCACCACAAAGTACATTCAGTGATGTGAAACTTCGATGGAGTGTGAGAAACAAAGACAAATCCAAAAATAACCGAGTAACATATGCAGACAGTACACATTCATATCATATAAATTGAAAGGATGAACCAATATTTTGCAAAAGCACAAAATTTTATTAACATCCCAACAAACCCAAAGGATAAAAACAGATAATCAAATCAATTATGAAATAGATAATTACAGACAGAATATGCACGTATAAAGAAGACATGCAACAATCAATCGTGGTTGTCATCAAAGATTTGAATACAGTCAAAGAATAAAAACTAAAATTAATAGAGAAAATTGAACCTGATTTGAAGCTTACCAATATGTTGTGATATATAAATACCTCAGCTCTTATATAGCGTTAGGGATTACCCAAGAACCTGAAATCAAATTAACCAAATAAATGAAACTAATTTAACGAAATAAATGAGCCCAAATTCATACAAAGGACAAAAAATCTCCCAGACAACAAACAAATTCTTCAGAGACACTTCGATTCAAAACGCCATCTTTGTACCAAAATCTCCAGTTTTTAGCGTTTCGCTTTCACTCAGAATAAAAGGCGAGCTGGGTCTCTAAGATTACCAAGATTGTTGCGCCAATTGATGCTCGTTATCATGTCTAACCTCAAGATATTGCCTCAGCCGCTGGATCTGGTTATCGAAGAAATTTGCAGTGGAGATGGCAATGGAGGGGGTTTGGGAATTTGGAAGGGTTTTGGAGGAGGAGGAGGCTTTGATGGGTTCGGAAGGAAAAGAAACATAAAGTTGTTATTAGGGAAATGGAAGTCGAAGCCTCCAGATGAACATCGAAGAAGCAACCCGGCTCTCCCATCCTTGCCCCTGACGCTGTCGAACCAGCCAGTTGCAACCCAACCAAGCGCCTCTGAAGAAGGAACAGGCGCTAGGTTAGATTGGAATGAGGGAGGGCAAAACGGGCAAAACACAAAGGGATCAGCCAAGGGAAAATGCGTGATTTTACTGTGCGAGGAAAGAAAATGAGTTAGCTAGCTCAACAGTTAAAAACAGGGATATTCTTGTAAATTCACTGTGCTCAAGAACAGTGTCTAGTTGCATTGAGCTTTAGTATATATATAAATAGCAAAGTTACTACAACAACCATTGCTGTGTGAGAATGTCTTAGAGACTCCAAAGTTACTACAACAACGTTTGGTTGACTCATGATTCCACAAAGCTGATTTGTATATTGGCTATGATATTTGGTAGCAATATTGAGCTAGAAAATAATATAAATGTCATACAGCAAAAAAATAATATAATAATCAGTGTAAAGCTGCCATAGTGGACTTCCTAGTCTTCTTATATACTCAGTCAATCCGAGAGTAGATTCTATAAATTATTGAAAGATCTTAGAGTTAGCAAATTCTGACCACATGATAGTTGTTGAAGTTTCTTAATGGACCATACTTCTTCTCTGGGGCTCAGTCACATTTCATTACAAAGTATGTTCATGAATTTTACGGAAGGTTTAATCATTACAACAAAGCTCAACAATCAACAAAGCTCAATAACCCAAAACACTCAAAACATTCAACAACAAAGAGAGATCGAACTCATATTGTCTTATTTCAACCAATTAATATATCTAAGAACCCAAGATGCATATTAAATATATTTTCACGTTGAATACTAAGTAATTAGGTGATGATTAGGTGGTCCCTCATTGCTGGAAGATTACCAGGTCTTACAGACAATGAAATCAAGAACTTCTGGAAAATTAATTTGAGTAAGAGAGTTCCAGAGGCAAGACCACATCGCATCAAGATTAATGCTAAAAATGATGGCGCTGATGAAGGTGGTAATTGTACTGCTAAAGATGATCAGGTTCAGGTGATTCAAAGTAAAACATAAATTGCACAAAGGCAGCTGCCATGATGCGAAGACTTGCACAAAAATAAACCTAAGAATGCAAAATTCCAACTATGCGGTCCCTATGAATTTAAGGTTACACTTTCTAACAAACCATTCATATTTCCACAAAGATCAAAATTCCATACATACACAATAGTCTTCTACATAAGCATTTTTACTGAATTTATACCTACTTTATACCGTTATGGCCTCCCAGAAAAATGGGTTCAGTGTCAATAACAGGAAGAACACACACTTACACGCCAACATCCACCAAAAACTAAGGGATCTCAATAGAAACAGATATTAAGTTAAGGGCTTTATATGAAGATATCTTATAAGTAATTGAAAAAAAAAAAACCTCTATACAGATACTATTCTCCTCTATTTTTCTCTCTCCATCAGTCTTAAAACACTCAAAACATTCAACAACATGCTCAGATGTTTCAATCCATTGCTCTACCCTAGAATTAACCTCAACAAAACACCCAAAAGATTCAACAATATACTCATATTAGAGGGTTTAAGGTTAGAAAGCTCATTTTTTTATTATCAAACAACATAATTGATAAACCCAAATAACATGATTATTAACTCATAGATTGACAAGAACCCCAAAATAATAAAAAAGAAAAAAGACAATGAATGAAAACCAAATTCAATAGAGGTTAAGATAAAATCATTCCCAATTTCTATTTTGTCAAAACCTGATTAATCTTCACTTCTTTTTTCCTTGTGTTTTATCATTAATTTTTTTCTCCATATTTAGGATACAGCAACCAAAAGCAGATAAAAAAAGGATTTTTTTTTTTTTTAAAAGCATGCTTGGTCTTTGCTTTCCAGTGTTTTATCGGCAACCAAAACAGAAATTAGGAATGATTTCCATTTCTAAGATTTCTCCAGAGAGCAAAGTCATTGAATCGACAATTGATTAAAAAAATTAATAGTAAGAACGATGGAAATACCTGAGCTAATCTGTGAGATTCAATCCCCTTCCTGATAGGACCCAGGGGAGTCGGAAAGTGAGCACCTTGGAAATACCTTAGCTCACCAATATGTTGTGATATATAAATACCTTAGCTCTTATATAGCATTAGGGATTACCCAAGAACCTGAAATCAAATTAACCAAATAAATGAGCCCAAATTCGTAAAAATAAATCAAAAATACCCTAAAGATGGGACATGCTGACACCAACGCTCTACAAAGGATGAAAAATCTACCAGCCAACAAACAAATTCATGAGATGAAGACCAAAATATCTGTTAAAAAGTTGACGGATGCATACCTGAAGACAAATGATGCGAAAATTCGCAAGCAATAAAGATGGAAGACGTATGAGACGAAGGCTGTAGAAACGAAGACAAATCTCTAATAGTGAACGTAGATCTTCCATGGCTGCCCCCCAAACAGCCCAACCAGCTGGTTCGAACTGGACGCCTTCTCTGAGCAAACGAATCGTTCACAACGGAAGAGATACGAATGGGAAAGGGCAAATAGGGAAGAGAAGGAAAGGTTTAGTGGAGGGTATTTTCGCCAATTTACTGCGATGAGGATGCAATAAAATGGGAGACAACACTAAAATGAGGGGCATTTTAGTAATTATACTGTGCTTAAGAACAGTGTCTGGTTGGATTTAGCTGTAGTATATATATAATTTTAGGATATGCTCGTTGCTATTGGTAGAGTTTATTGCAAATTTGAGTAGTTGATCATTATTTGTTTTGAATTTCAAATTGATAGGCCAGTGTTGATGTAGAACAGGCATCCTGCATCAAGTGTTTTCCCTTCATTTATATCAAATTGTCAAATTTTACAATTGTTATGATTTGAAATTAACTTGTTCAAAAGGCAAGACGTGTTCTTGCTCCCTTAAATTCTTGGTCCCTATGTTTTTGTTAGAAACTAATTTACCTCTATATTTTTACCTCTAGGTACGTTATTGAACTTGTAAATTTTGGTAACTTAATTTACGACATATAAATATAGGTAACTTAGTGTGTAAATTAGTGTAATTTAGAATACTGTTTGTCAAAAAAAAAAAAAAACACACACACACACACGGTTGCCCTGAAACATGTTGAACCACAAAATCATAACAAAGTTGTTTGTGCCTAATAAATCACGGTCGTAAAAATGACCGAAGGAGTTTCCGCTCGGCCCTAGCACCTATTTATGAACTGGAACGTGGCGTTTTGTCTTCTCAGAGACAAAGGCAAAGCTGCAAAGGCATAATCATCTCGGCCTCGACCGCGACATTATGGGCTGAGGCCAAAGGACGAAAGAGACACAGCCAAAGATATTGGAGTCAAATCACCACGTGGCAGCAGAGTCTCACGCTTCATTTAATGAAGTAACGCCTCTGACTAGCAAACCCACTAGCCGCAAGAATGCATTTAATGCACGAGGGAAGTAGGGAAGTGACTAAAGTCAGGATTTGGTGATAAAAATCAGAATGGTTAGGCGCAAACATTCTTACAAAAATTCTTACAACTTGAGGTCAAATCACCAACCACCAGACCAGGGCATTAAATGTGTCCCCACGGCCAGACACGCAGAACCCACGATCAGGGCGGCGGCCGAGATTTACCAGGATTTATGGGGACACACCACCATGCTTCACGATCCCAAATGTCGATTGGACTACCCACTTGCTCTGATTAGGCTCCATCATGCACATTTTCAGCCTCGATTACTCCTCCAGAGCTCTTCCTATAAATACCAAGCTCAAGCTACATTCAAAGGGTTCAAACACCAAACCAAAAGCCTCTCACGGAGCAAATTATATTTTCCTGTAATGCACTTTCAATACCTTTACTTGCTTTCCTAGGAGTAGTGATAGATTGTAAGGAAAATCCATTCATCAATATATCATACGACCCTTGATTTTCAAGGCGCCGGAGCACCATCTCTGTTATGCTCTCATTCACCCCATATATCATACGACCGTCGCTCTCCGAGCAACGCGCCGGAGCACCGCCCAAAACCCACCATCAACACCACCACTAAACGGCCTTGTAGCTCAGGCCGTGAACCTGACGACCGAAATCAGTTCATCTCTCGACCACAATCGTTTAATTAGAAGTCAGACTCAAAACAGGCGCACCACTTAAACCATTCTATCCAAACCACATCACCATCTCGACGCACGGTAGACCGTGCTGGCACGCCCGCGCACAACCGCACCGCATCCAAAAGAAGGACGTCACGTGTTGACGCATATCCCCTCGGCCCGGAGCATCAGGCCGTGAGATTTGCGCCGCCAACACTTTTGGCACACCCGGTGGGATACTTGTCAAAAAAACTCATGGTGGAAACTAGGGCACATGCAAAACTCAAGAATAAAACAGTCGAAATGACTTCCGAGACTCTTGAGTCCACCGCGCCAATAACTATCATTGAGACCGAACATGCGGTCAGAATCTCGGCCAGCGTTCCAGTGACCACGGATCGCACAGCCGAGTCCATACAAGAGCAAGCAGTGGTGGATGATCTGATGTCTAAGCAGGCCTACAGGATAGAGTAATCCTTTATGGCCGCAATGGACAGATTTTCCTCAGAACTGCGGACGCTTTTCCAAGAAAGGATGCCGGCAACCTCGACCGCGACATCTCCCAGAACCGGACAGAGAAGCCAAGAGCGCAAAAGGAACGAGCCTTACGGCGAAAGCAGCAGCCTCGGCGCCTCTGGCCGCACCCAAGCATCAGGCTACGGCCAGCATTCCCAATAGCCGAAGAATAGCTGGGGGCAGTCCTAGCCCACATGGGCAAACCCCGGACTAACCTGCCCAGCCGAAACAGCGTACGGCCCACTCCATGCTCTGGCCGTATCATTAGGGCAAAGCAGCCCCATGCATTCCGCGATCCAACAACTCGGCCCAATTCATACTTTGGCCGTCCAGACGCAGCTCGGCCCAAGTAACGCGACCACTGCTCCATCACAGCAGTACGGTCAGAGCAATCCGACCGTTTCACCACTATCGCAGGCATCGTTATTTCTGTTAGGCTCCCACCTTCAGTATGGTTCGGCCATTCCGACGGTAACACACGCGCACCCTGGACAAACCCACGATCAGGGCAGCGGTCGAGATTTACCAGGATTTATGGAGATACACCACCAGGCCGAGATTTACAAAAATTCTTACAAAAATTCTTATTTTATGCTATTTGCTTGCAGCTTTCTTTTGCTTGAATACAATCCATAAACAATTGACAAGTGCTAGCTAGTGTCGTATGTATATAATTCTTAATTTGAATACTTATTAAATATTAAAGTTAATAATTAATTAATGATCAATTTGGCTAGATCTTCTCCTTGTTTAGTGAAGAGTAAGATATAATTAAATTTGGTTCAACACCTATATTAATAATGTATGTTAGTGTTAAGAATGATTGTGTACTTGTGGAGCAGCATTGAATTGAATGGTAAAAGGAAATTAAGACATGTATATATAGCTCACCTAGACTAGATGGCATATATTGACTAGATGGCTTGGCTATTGGATTGTAAAGGTGCTTTGCTAGCTGTGAGCTTTTGAGGCAATGAGCCAATAGTTATAGTGCCTAAGATTTGATTTTGATTTAGCCGTGTTCACAGGGTTTCTGTGTTCTTAGCCGTGTTCACAGGGTTTCTGTGTCCTTTAACCGTGTTCACAGGGTTTCTGTGTCCTTTAGCCGTGTTCACATGGTTTCTGTGTCCTTTAACCGAATTCACAGGGTTTCTGTGTTCTTAGCCGTGTTCACAGGGTTTCTGTGTTCTTTACATTCCTCATATCGTATCGAATTTTCTTGAACCACAAACCCAAAATCACATCCCTCATATCGTATTTCTCATATTTCTCCCAAATCCAAATCTCTCAAATCTAAAGTCCTCAAATGCCTTATCTCAAATTTCTCATATTCAAATCTAAAACCCTAAATCAAATTCCTCATATTTTTCCCCAAATCCAAATCCCTCAAATCTAAAGTCCTCAAATGCCTTATCTCAAATTTCTCATATTCAAATCCAAATTCCTCAAATCAAATTCCTCCAATCAAAATCCCTCACATTCTCATATCACATTGTACTTACGCTGAGATGTCAGGAATCCCTACGATTCTCCCTCTTACTGCAAACTCAAAACGACCGTTCGCCCGAAGCAAACGACCGGTCGCCAAAGACTCTGCCTGAATTGCATGGATTATCGACTTGGGTGCTACGAATTTCATGACTCACTTACCAAGTTGGACGTGAGATTTGCGCCGCCAACAAAAGCAATATATTCAACACACGAACACAATTTTATGCAAATTGACTATTTGATCATTAATTGTTTAAATTTCAAATTTATTGGTATTTTTTCCTTTAATTTATTTTCACAATTCTTTTGATTTGAAATTAGTTTGTTCAATCCTGCTCCCATCCCTCCCTCCAAATTGTTCATCGCATGAGAAGCCATTGACACAATAAGGCTAAAGGAGACTTTGAATGCTAATGTATGTCCATGTACGTATATTAAATCTTCCCCTGCTATGCTAATACGAATGAAAATGCCTAGACTTTGAACAAAAATGTATTGAAACCATTGATAAGCTGTTCAGGTTCAGGAAAATCCTTTACTTGGAGTACTATATCAACACAAAGCAATTAAAGAGACTAGAATTTAACACCATGAATTGAATTACGCACAGAAAACAACTAAAAACAGTGAATACCCCAACCAGAAAAGTAAACCCCAAAATTGAGAGAGGGAAAAAAAAGAAGAAAACTCTCAGTGATAGAATGGCTAAATTGGTCTGCATCAACTCATCAATCCGTATTCATTAGATATTTTCTACCAAACTAGGAGACCTACTAGCTTCAACACGGTCTCCCTACTATGGTGCTCTCCTGCCCTCTCACTGGTGCTTCAACGGTCTCCCTTGGGCCACTGTGCAAATCCATACTCTCCTGATGAACCTTTCCTGTTAAAAACAAATATATAATTCAAATTTTATTTTTATTTCTCTTAATGCAATTTATAAATAAAATATAAAATAAAATGGTAAAAACACTCACTCGTTCAGGAACAATTCCTCCTCTAGGGAAAAAGGAATTATTTCTAGCTTATTTTCTTTAGCCATGGCCACTATCTTGTCATATTCTTTTGTGTCCAACTTGCCGTTAATGGCAACCTTGTTGGTCTTGGTCCATCTTTCACTTGTTTTGGCCTCGACCACTTTTCCCATGTCCTCCACACCTTGTATAGTAAGGTGGGGCAACATATTCAAATGTGCAGTGATACGTTAATTGACCTTGGAAGATTTGGAAACGATCTTGTACAAAGTGTTGCTAATAAAAGCCATTTCTCAATATAAGATGGAATAAAGTACGGAGATTTTTGTTTGTGTAACATCCATTGATTTATATACACGATGATCACTAAAATGGAATGATGAAGTTGGTGGGTGCATCATAAGTTTTGTGTTGCTAAACAACCATCCAGTTCCTTCAGTCCCAATCATCATTTTCCGCCAACGGGGTGCAACTGGTCATAGGGTTTACATGCTGCACTGAATAATTATGCGCACTTGACTATTACACCCACCCCGAGTACTTGATTCAATTATACTACGTACCATGCCATGCATATATATACCACAGAATTTTGTGTATTAATTGTTACTGTTTGTTTGTATCTCTCCTCCTTTGCTTGTTTTATGCTGTTTGCTTGCAGCTTTCTTTTGCTTTGATACAATCCGTAAACAATTGATAAGTGCCAGCTAGTGTCGTATGTATATAATTCTTAATTTGAATACTTATTAAACATTAAAGTTAATAATTAATTAATGATCAATTTGGCTAGATCTTCTCCTTGTTTAGTGAAGAGTAAGATATAATTAAATTTGGTTCAACACCTATATTAATAATGTATGTTAGTGTTAAGAATGATTGTGTACTTGTGGAGACATTACTTTTACCATGGCAACATTGAATTGAATGGTAAAAGGAAATTAAGACATGTATATATAGCTCACCTAGACTAGATGGCATATATTGACTAGATGGCTTGGCTATTGGGTTGTAAAGGTGCTTTGCTAGCTGTGAGCTTTTGAGGCAATGAGCCAATAGTTATAGTGCCTAAGATTTGATTTTGATTTAGCCGTGTTCACAGGGTTTCTGTGTCCTTTGACCGAATTCACATGGTTTCTGTGTTCTTAGCCGTGTTCACAGGGTTTCTGTGTCCTTTAGCCGTGTTCACATGGTTTCTTTGTCCTTTAACCGAATTCATAGGATTTCTGTGTTCTTAGCTGTGTTCACAGGGTTTATGTGTTCTTTACATTCCTCATATCGTATTGAATTTTCTTGAACCACAAACCCAAAATCACATCCCTCATATCGTATTTCTCATATTTCTCCCAAATCCAAATCTCTCAAATCTAAAGTCCTCAAATGCCTTATCTCAAATTTCTCATATTCAAATCTAAAACCCTAAATCAAATTCCTCATATTTTTCCCCAAATCCAAATCCCTCAAATCTAAAGTCCTCAAATGCCTTATCTCAAATTTCTCATATTCAAATCCAAATTCCTCAAATCAAATTCCTCCATTCAAAATCCCTCACATTCTCATATCACATCGTACTTACGCTGAGATGTCAGGAATCCCTACGATTCTCCCTCTTATTGCAAACTCAAAACGACCGGTCGCCCGAAGCAAACGACCGTTCGCCCGAATCAAACGACCGGTTGCCAAAGACTCTGCCTGAATTGCATGGATTATCGACTTGGGTGCTACGAATTTCATGACTCACTTACCAAGTTGGACGTCAGATTTGCGCCGCCAACAAAAGCAATATATTCAACACACGAACACAATTTTATGCAAATTGACTATTTGATCATTAATTGTTTAAATATCAAATTTGTGGGTATTTTTTCCTTTAATTTATTTTCACAATTCTTTTGATTTGAAATTAGTTTGTTCAATCCTGCTCCCATCCCTCCCTCCAAATTGTTCATCGCATGAGAAGCCATTGACACAATAAGGCTAAAGGAGACTTTGAATGCTAATGTATGTCCATGTACGTATATTAAATCTTCCCCTGCTATGCTAATACGAATGAAAATGCCTAGACTTTGAACAAAAATGTATTGAAACCATTAATAAGCTGTTCAGGTTCACGAAAATCCTTTACTTGGAGTACTATATCAACACAAAGCAATTAAAGAGACTAGAATTTAACATCATGAATTGAATTACGCACAGAAAACAACTAAAAACAGTTAATATCCCAACCAGAAAAGTAAACCGCAAAATTGAGAGGGGGAAAAATATAAGAAAACTCTCAGTGACAGAATGGCTAAATTGGTCTGCATCAACTCATCAATCTGTATTCATTAGATATTTTCTACCAAACTAGGAGACCTAATAGCTTCAACACGGTCTCCCTACTATGGTGCTCTCCTGCCCTCTCACTGGTGCTTCAACGGTCTCCCTTGGGCCATTGTGCAAATCCATACTCTCCTGATGAACTTTTCCTGTTAAAAACAAATATATAATTCAAATTTTATTTTTATTTCTCTTAATGCAATTTATAAATAAAATATAAAATAAAATTGTAAAAAAACTCACTCGTTCAGGAACAATTCCTCCTCTAGGGAAAAAGGAATTATTTCTAGCTTATTTTCTTTAGCCATGGCCACTATCTTGTCATATTCTTTTGTGTCCAACTTGCCGTCAATGGCAACCTTGTTGGTCTTGATCCATCTTTCACTTGTTTTGGCCTCGATCACTTTTCCCATGTCCTCCACACCTTGTATAGTAAGGTGGGGCAACATATTCAAATGTGCAGTGATACGTTAATTGACCTTGGAAGATTTGGAAACGATCTTGTACAAAGTGTTGCTAATAAAAGCCATTTCTCAATTTAAGATGGAATAAACTACGGAGATTTTTGTTTGTGTAACATCCATTGATTTATATACACGATGATCACTAAAATGGAATGATGAATTTGGTGGGTGCATCATAAGTTTTGTGTTGCTAAACAACCATCCAGTTCCTTCAGTCCCAATCATCATTTTTCGCCAACGGGGTGCAACTGGTCATAGGGTTTACATGCTGCACTGAATAATTATGCGCACTTGACTATTACACCCACCCCGAGTACTTGATTCAATTATACTACGTACCATGCCATGCATATATATACCACAGAATTTTGTGTATTAATTGTTACTGTCTGTTTGTATCTCTCCTCCTTTGCTTGTTTTATGCTGTTTGCTTGCAGCTTTCTTTTGCTTTGATACAATCCGTAAACAATTGATAAGTGCTAGCTAGTGTCGTATGTATATAATTCTTAATTTGAATACTTATTAAACATTAAAGTTAATAATTAATTAATGATCAATTTGGCTAGATCTTCTCCTTGTTTAGTGAAGAGTAAGATATAATTAAATTTGGTTCAACACCTATATTAATAATGTATGTTAGTGTTAAGAATGATTGTGTACTTGTGGAGACATTACTTTTACCATGGCAGCATTGAATTGAATGGTAAAAGGAAATTAAGACATGTATATATAGCTCACCTAGACTAGATGGCATATATTGACTAGATGGCTTGGCTATTGGGTTGTAAAGGTGCTTTGCTAGCTGTGAGCTTTTGAGGCAATGAGCCAATAGTTATAGTGCCTAAGATTTGATTTTGATTTAGCCGTGTTCACAGGGTTTCTGTGTCCTTTGACCGAATTCACAGGGTTTCTGTGTTCTTAGCCGTGTTCACAGGGTTTCTGTGTCCTTTAGCCGTGTTCACAGGGTTTCTGTGTCCTTTAGCCGTGTTCACATGGTTTCTGTGTCCTTTAACCGAATTCACAGGATTTCTGTGTTCTTAGCCGTGTTCACAGGGTTTCTGTGTTCTTTACATTCCTCATATCGTATTGAATTTTCTTGAACCACAAACCCAAAATCACATCCCTCATATCGTATTTCTCATATTTCTCCCAAATCCAAATCTCTCAAATCTAAAGTCCTCAAATGCCTTATCTCAAATTTCTCATATTCAAATCCAAATTCCTCAAATCAAATTCCTCCAATCAAAATCCCTCACATTCTCATATCACATCGTACTTACGCTGAGATGTCAGGAATCCCTACGATTCTCCCTCTTATTGCAAACTCAAAATGACCGGTCGCCCGAAGCAAACGACCGTTTGCCCGAAGCAAACGACCGGTCGCCAAAGACTCTGCCTGAATTGCATGGATTATTGACTTGGGTTCTACGAATTTCATGACTCACTTACCAAGTTGGACGTCAGATTTGCGCCGCCAACAAAAGCAATATATTCAACACACGAACACAATTTTATGCAAATTGACTATTTGATCATTAATTGTTTAAATTTCAAATTTATGGGTATTTTTTCCTTTAATTTATTTTCACAATTCTTTTGATTTGAAATTAGTTTGTTCAATCCTGCTCCCATCCCTCCCTCCAAATTGTTCATCGCATGAGAAGCCATTGACACAATAAGGCTAAAGGAGACTTTGAATGCTAATGTATGTCCATGTACGTTTATTAAATCTTCTCCTGCTATGCTAATACGAATGAAAATGCCTAGACTTTGAACAAAAATGTATTGAAACCATTAATAAGCTGTTCAGGTTCACGAAAATCCTTTACTTGGAGTACTATATCAACACAAAGCAATTAAAGAGACTAGAATTTAACACCATGAATTGAATTACGCACAGAAAACAACTAAAAATAGTGAATATCCCAACCAGAAAAGTAAACCCCAAAATTGAGAGGGGGAAAAAAAGAAGAAAACTCTCAGTGATAGGATGGCTAAATTGGTCTGCATCAACTCATCAATCCGTATTCATTAGATATTTTCTACCAAACTAGGAGACCTAATAGCTTCAACACGGTCTCCCTACTATGGTGCTCTCCTGCCCTCTCACTGGTGCTTCAACGGTCTCCCTTGGGCCATTGTGCAAATCCATACTCTCCTGATGAACCTTTCCTGTTAAAAACAAATATATAATTCAAATTTTATTTTTATTTCTCTTAATGCAATTTATAAATAAAATATAAAATAAAATTGTAAAAAAACTCACTCGTTCAGGAACAATTCCTCCTCTAGGGAAAAAGGAATTATTTCTAGCTTATTTTCTTTAGCCATGGCCACTATCTTGTCATATTCTTTTGTGTCCAACTTGCCGTCAATGGCAACCTTGTTGGTCTTGATCCATCTTTCACTTGTTTTGGCCTCGACCACTTTTCCCATGTCCTCCACACCTTGTATAGTAAGGTGGGGCAACATATTCAAATGTGCAGTGATACGTTAATTGACCTTGGAAGATTTGGAAACGATCTTGTACAAAGTGTTGCTAATAATAGCCATTTCTCAATTTAAGATGGAATAAACTACGGAGATTTTTGTTTGTGTAACATCCATTGATTTATATACACGATGATCACTAAAATGGAATGATGAATTTGGTGGGTGCGTCATAAGTTTTGTGTTGCTAAACAACCATCCAGTTCCTTCAGTCCCAATCATCATTTTCCGCCAACGGGGTGCAACTGGTCATAGGGTTTACATGCTGCACTGAATACTTATGCGCACTTGACTATTACACCCACCCCGAGTACTTGATTCAATTATACTACGTACCATGCCATGCATATATATACCATAGAATTTTGTGTATTAATTGTTACTGTCTGTTTGTATCTCTCCTCCTTTGCTTGTTTTATGCTGTTTGCTTGCAGCTTTCTTTTGCTTGGATACAATCCGTAAACAATTGATAAGTGATAGCTAGTGTCGTATGTATATAATTCTTAATTTGAATACTTATTAAACATTAAAGTTAATAATTAATTAATGATCAATTTGGCTAGATCTTCTCCTTGTTTAGTGAAGAGTAAGATATAATTAAATTTGGTTCAACACCTATATTAATAATGTATGTTAGTGTTAAGAATGATTGTGTACTTGTGGAGACATTACTTTTACCATGGCAGCATTGAATTGAATGGTAAAAGGAAATTAAGACATGTATATATAGCTCACCTAGACTAGATGGCATATATTGACTAGATGGCTTGGCTATTGGGTTGTAAAGGTGCTTTGCTAGCTGTGAGCTTTTGAGGCAATGAGCCAATAGTTATAGTGCCTAAGATTTGATTTTGATTTAGCCGTGTTCACAGGGTTTCTGTGTTCTTTGACCGAATTCACAGGGTTTCTGTGTTCTTAGCCGCGTTCACAGGGTTTCTGTGTCCTTTAGCCGTGTTCACAGGGTTTCTGTGTCCTTTAGCCGTGTTCACATGGTTTCTGTGTCCTTTAACCGAATTCACAGGGTTTCTCTGTTCTTAGCCGTGTTCACAGGGTTTCTGTGTTCTTTACATTCCTCATATCGTATCGAATTTTCTTGAACCACAAACCCAAAATCACATCCCTCATATCGTATTTCTCATATTTCTCCCAAATCCAAATCTCTCAAATCTAAAGTCCTCAAATGCCTTATCTCAAATTTCTCATATTCAAATCTCTAAAACCCTAAATCAAATTCCTCATATTTTTCCCCAAATCCAAATCCCTCAAATCTAAAGTCCTCAAATGCCTTATCTCAAATTTCTCATATTCAAATCCAAATTCCTCAAATCAAATTCCTCCAATCAAAATCCCTCACATTCTCATATCACATCGTACTTACGCTGAGATGTCAGGAATCCCTACAATTCTCCCTCTTGTTGCAAACTCAAAACGACCGGTCGCCCGAAGCAAACGACCGTTCGCCCGAACAAACGACCGGTCGCCAAAGACTCTGCCTGAATTGCATGGATTATCGACTTGGGTGCTACGAATTTTTAGAAATGTGCCCTAAGAGCCAATACATTTGATGTGATCTCCTTAGAATACATTTCATATATGTTATATAAAGGGAAAACTTAATTTGTTATCTTTTACATCGTGTAAAGAAACTAATGTCCAGGGTATGCTAAATAAGAGATAAAGTAATCTAAAGAAGATTAGATTCATGAGACCTTTAATCTCTAACTGTAGTATCCCAAAATATTCCTAATCATAGGTTATCAAATGGGCATTGATAAACCGTCAAGATTAGCACATATTATGTATGCTCAATTGGGAGGATGGTTAGTCTCGAACCATTTGTGTAGTTGACATTAATACAAGTATGTGGGTGCTCATTAGTGAATGAGTACACTGAACGCGATCAACCGTAGTTCTCATGTGGAGTATTTATCTACATGTCAAATGAGAACTCATAGTTGCAATAATGCAAATTAGTCCTTAGACCTGAGGCATCATGGTTGTCCTGTGATGCGTATTGATCTTTGATAGCTCTTAAAGGCAAGCCGTAAAAGATTTGTCTTAAGTGTTGTTGGGATCTCTTAATTAATCATAGGGGCATGTGAATGTACAATAAGGAATCTCTACTTTCGATAAAGAAGGAGAATGTTTCAAGATGTGATTCAGTAAATCTTTGGCCAAAGTATTTTTGAGCTTGATTTAGAAAGTTGTTCTTAATCATGTTCTTTTGAATCACATGAGGTTATAAATCATATTAGGGGTTTGACATAATCAATCTGTACCCTAATAATATGATTTGAAACATTGTATAAGAGAAGGACCGTATTGCATTGCAATTCCAACTGAATAGGTTTTTCATCTATTCTGGTTAGCTTGGGTAACCTTGATATATTGCTAGATGTCACTCTTGGCTTGTGGAAGTCCTAGGATTGATTGTGATTGATCCAAATAAAGGAAGAATTAAAAAGGGGTTTTAATTCCAGTTGGTTAGAAAGAGTTCTAATATTTCCCCACTGCCTTGCTAATTAGAACCTAATGGATCGCACACCTTAAATGGTTAACTTTGAGTAATACAAATGAGAATGAGGAAATCAATTTGATTGATTTGATGTGGATGATTTACTATGTGTAAAAACGTATTTGGGCCTCAGTAATAGTTAATGGGAATCCCAAATGGTTGGGTATCAAGCCCAAGGGCTTAAGACAACTAAAAATTATGGTTTAAGTGTCATAAGGCCCAATTTTGGAAGCCCAATGGGGTTTGTCCGAAAATGCTTAAGTGAATGTGTATGGGAATTGTTTCCATAAGCTCATTCACACACAAACACAATCCAACATCAACCAAATGGGTTTGGGAGATCAAAGAGAGATAAAAGAGAGTTTTCAAGAGTGAAACACTTTCATCTTTCAAAATGGTTTAGATTGAAACCAATCTTGAGAATCTTGCACTAGCATCCATGTATTCTCAAGATACTTCTTCTCATCTCAAGGTTCCATTGGTGTGGAGACTTAGAGGCCATATACTTTTGTGGCTCACATGGAGGAGAAAGATCAAGGAGCAAAGATCAAAGATCAAAGGTCAAAGAGGAGATCAACAAAGAGGAAATCATCAAGAGAAGACCAAACACAAATTGGTTCATATAATTGCTTCAAGGGTAATTAGATCTTATCCTTTCTCTTGAATTTTCATTTATGAAAAACATATCAATGTTCATGGCTTAAGATACTTGGAAGAAGTTTTGTTTTTGAATTTAAACAACCACCTTAGACTTCCGCTGCGATTAATTTGATTAAATGCATGTTTAATATTCAAATGAACTTCAGAAAAATGTTTTGAAATTCCTACACGAATTTCATGACTCACTTACCAAGTTGAACATTTGTGACGTATATGCACCAACTTGAGGATGAGTGTTGAAATGAGTCTCCTAATTAATCAAGGAGATTTATTTCCTTGATTAATTAAGGGATTTACTTTCCTATTTTATATAGTTGTCAAATCATTGTATAATTAGGAGATACTTTCCTCCTAATCCTTTACTGGATCTAATTCCTTGTAAAGCACTCATGTAAACTCTTATATATACCTCCTTATGGAGAAGAATAAAGAAGAACCTAACATATTCAAACCCATATTCATATTTTAGCACAACTTGCCGTCAATGGCAACCTTGTTGGTGTTGGTCCATCTTTCACTTGTTTTGGCCTCGACCACTTCTTGCATGTCCTCCACACCTTGTATAGTAAGGTGGGGCAACATATTCAAATGTTTAGTGACATGTTCGTTGACCTTGGAAGATTTTGAAACGATCTTGTACAAAGAGTTGCTAATAAAAGCCATTTCTCAATTTAAGATGGAAGAAACTACGGAGATTTTTGTTTGTGTAACATCCATTGATTTATATACACGATGATCACTAAAATGGAATGATGAAGTTGGTGGGTGCATCATAAGTTTTGTGTTGCTAAACAACCATCCAGTTCCTTTAGTCCCAATCATCATTTTCCGCCAACGGGGTGCAACTGGTCATAGGGTTTACATGCTACACTGAATAATTATGCGCACTTGACTATTACACCCACCCCAAGTACTTGATTCAATTATACTACGTACCATGCCATGCATATATATACCACAGAATTTTGTGTATTAATTGTTACTGTCTGTTTGTATCTCTCCTCCTTTACTTGTTTTATGCTATTTGCTTGCAGCTTTCTTTTGCTTGGATACAATCCATAAACAATTGACAAGTGCTAGCTAGTGTCGTATGTATATAATTCTTAATTTGAATACTTATTAAACATTAAAGTTAATAATTAATTAATGATCAATTTGGCTAGATCTTCTCCTTGTTTAGTGAAGAGTAAGATATAATTAAATTTGGTTCAACACCTATATTAATAATATATGTTAGTGTTAAGAATGATTGTGTACTTGTGGAGACATTACTTTTACCATGGCAGCATTGAATTGAATGGTAAAAGGAAATTAAGACATATATATATAGCTCACCTAGACTAGATGGCATATATTGACTAGATGGCTTGGCTATTGGGTTGTAAAGGTGCTTTGCTAGCTGTGAGCTTTTGAGGCAATGAGCCAATAGTTATAGTGCCTGAGATTTGATTTTGATTTGAGGCATCTGTATCCTTGCAGTATACAACTGTCTTGCTATAGTGCAAACAAGGACAACAACAGGTAGATGTAGGTGTAGATGATTTTTGTTTGGGCTATGGTTTTTTTTCTTTTTCTATTTTTGGGGGGTGTCGGCTATGAGATTGAAATCATGAGAAATTGCCACTTTTGGCTGGATATTTATTAAATAAATTTTTATTTTCACGAAAACGTTATTATGAAAAATAAGGCAAACCTTCCCAAAATAAATTTTACTTTAGATGCTGCCGATTAATGCATCAATTCAATGCTTTATTTGTTCATATCAGAAAAATTATACTTCACTTATTTCATGTTGTTAGTTATCGAGATAAATGTTTCTTAACAAACAATTTGATATGTAAATGTTTATTTTGTTAATTTACACATCCAGATTCGCGTACTATTAATTTGTACCGTGTACACGATTGTGCTAGTTTCACGTGCTCACGCGCAACTAACGCTTTCGTGTTTCAAATCAAAATTGTTATTTTCAAAAGAATCATGCATATGGTAGTTGTATCATTCTTTCTGAAAGCAATGGAAATAGCCAAACACACACGCACGCGCACAAAGAAAATAAAAATGGAACTTCTTGTTGGCCAACGGTCAATTCCAGCGCATTCTCATTGGCATTTTCAAAATATGAAAAGATGTTTTGAAATTATGGAATCTTATATTGCCATCCACAATTAAAAGCAAATTCCTCCCCACATGCAGTAAAGCACTCGTCGGCGGTCGAAATGAGTGAATGTGTGAGGTCTCTCTCTCTCTCTCTCTCTCTCTCTCACACCATTATGTTATGGGCATCTTTTAGGCCTTTTGTGAGAGACAAATCTAATCAACACCTCATATGTCTTTGTCGTATTAGCCATCTATAAACACACCCATATGAAATTATGAATCATAAAAATCAACATTTGCAATCACAGGACCACAATCAATAGCTCTGGACGGCCACAAATTTGCAAGCTTTTTTTTTCCCCCCCTAGCAAATTATTTTATTTCGGTTTCCCGGAATTATGTGCTATAAAATAAGAATGGGGGAGAGCAATTCTATCTCTGAAAATGAACCAGGAATTCAGCATATTTGAAGACAGATAATCCATCAAGGGCTTCCTACATTTCTGTTACAAAATGAGAATTAAAACTTGGCCTTGTTTTACCAATCCATGGAGCATTGATCCGATCCAAGATAGTGTGTATAGTATGATTTCCATTTCAAATGAAAGAGTAAAAATAAACACTCAAAAGCCGGGCAGTAGACACACTATTTGATTCAAGCAACACACCATGCCGTGGCTACTCGTTGGTTGAATCATCAGCTGACTTGGGTTCGATATTTGACTTCGAAGGGGCTGAAGGAGATGGTGAGCCCTCGACTCCCATCTCGGTTCTGAGATCATTGATGCTCTGCTCCAACTCATCGATCCTATTGCCCATCTCATCGAGTGCATCATGGTGGTCAAGGAAACAAGTAACAACATAATTCAAATCAATGAGATCAATTAAGTTTCTATATTTGAGCAACACCTAATAATAATAGTTTCATATCTATCTCCATTGCAGCCCTTTGAAAAGAAATTCAAAATCTCCAACATAGAATAAGTCAAATGTGATTAAAGAAAGAAAAAAAAAACATATGTCAAATGAACATGCTTCACTACTGAAAGAACAACTGCTAGCACGGGCCAATTCAAAAAATTTGTTTTCTAATATGTAATCATAAAACTAGCTAAAGATAAGTCATAAAACTAATGTAAAATAAATATGTATATCAATTTGTAATTGGCAAGCAAAACAACAAAGGATATTCTTTGTGATGATGGAGTCAGACATTGTCTGGAACCTGGATTGCTGCAAAATTAAAAAACATAAGCCATACAATCCATTGAACAGAGTCAGTCATCACAAACACATAACAAACTCACCATCTGTTGAAGAAGATTTTGTACCTGCAAAAACCAAAACAGAGATTGAGCAAAGGCAAATGGAGTGACAAATTATCACATACACATTTAAATCAAACTACCTAGTATATCCCTGAATAAAGTAAACGCCAATGATTGATTAACCAATAAAATACCTACATTTGGGAATAGTGGCAAACCAACGAATTCATCAACATTAACTAATTGATAACCTCTTCATCGTTCAGTTCTAAATATTTTTTCACCCTCATTTTGAACGGTTTCATTGCCCAACATGGTTATATATAAAATTGTTTTCTCCAGACTACTAGACACAAATAGGGCCACACAGTCATTAATCTTTACATGCATAACACTCATCCACATGCCCATGTAGAAGTAGTACAATTAATTTATAATGAACAAAATAAGAAAGATAGTTGAACTGGAACTCACAAAAGCTGTCATATCAGCAGTGCTCTGTTTCGGGTCATCTGCGTCATGTCCATCCTGCCAAAAAAATGATGAGATACTTCACCAAAATGTCATCAACAGTATCACTATCAGTACATGCAACGGTGCTGAATTAGGCTAAATATATAGTCAGTTCATATGAAAGGAAAGTTAACAGAAAGAAACCATTCTCAGTTGATAATGTGAAGGGGGTGTAGTTTAATTGACTTCTTTTTGGACCCCCAAAGGCAACAAAGGCCTGCACAATTTGGGCTCTAGCTTGTAGCCAACCCTTGCCCCACTACCTACCTTAAGAAGACATCTCCAGGGAAATCTCTGGATATGTCACTGACATGTTATGTTATTGATTTTAAAAAAAGAAGAAGAAACTAGCCTATGTCTTGTCCCAAGCACTCAGTTCATGTTATGTAATATTATTCATCGTTCATCCGACAAGTTATGAATGTGCCCTTGACTTCTAATGTAACAAAAGGAAGATAAGCCTAACTCCACCAGTGTGTATTCCAAAAATACCAAAGACACATGTTCAAAAAACTCCATCAACCAACAAGCATACAACATTCGTGTATTGAAACTCCCACAAATACTGTCATACATATATGATTGTTTTTAATCAAAACATGGTCAAGTACTTGCTTCACAGTTTTCCAGTCCTTACATTACATGTCAAGTTTCCATAAAAAACATGCATTAGTTTCCCCATACACATATATGCATTGTACATAAGTTGGTGAAATCGGTATTGAATTTTTCAGGATGATCATCACGTATTTCACACCCTTCTAGTTCATCCAGCCTTTACCAGGTTCCCCTTCTTAAAGTAGTCGAAGAAATGTATTCAAGAAACTACCAAGTTTCTCTCATTACTTTTTCCACCATTTTACAAGTATTCATGCAATTACAATTGAGTGCAAATCCGACAAGCTAATGAGATTAACACAAACCCTAAATATTCCAGCCAGAAGACCTATTAGGTTCCTAAAACTAAGCACTACGAGATTGTTCTAATGCAGCAATATAATAGCACACCATAAACATATGCCAACTTGATGTTTGATGAACTGTTAGAGGGAAGATGAAAGAACTCCAATTCCATTACATACAGCTATGAACATACTAGAGAAAATGAAGTACGCATTGGTGCATTACAAAAGAGGGAAGAAAAAAGAGAGGAGGAATTGTAACTCCCCAAGTCCATCAACAGGCTAAAAATAATCAGAAACAATAGCACCACTACTACTTCCCAGACACTCCTTCTAGGAACGGACTTGCTATACAACATGGACTGTCAAATTAAAAGTTTCAGAAAAATGCAACTATATTAGTATATATTATGTTCACTTATTTTCTCCAATTTTCTCAGTAACCAAACAGAAATCTGAACACGAAGCGAAAATCACTCACAAAAGCGATGGAAGTCAAAGTTTCAAAGCAGTACAACAACATAAGCTTATTGAAATAACAGATCGGACGCTAATGCAACGCATTTTCTGATGAAAGAGAGCGAGATTTCAAAACCCTAAGGGGTTCAATCTACATATGATCAATATCAGTGAAAACTAAACAATTCCTGGGATAAAGTTTCATGAGTGAAAAAGGGAAATTACCATGTTCGAAGCCTCTGCTGGGAAGGTTTTGGAGACTATCGGTCACGCAGTGCAGTCAGTACAGAGCGGAGAAAGGTGTTGCTTCAGTATTTGGTTGTAAAGAGGAAGGGAATGGTGTAAAGCGTTGCAAAGATACACAATTACCAGTTTGTCCCTATTTGCTTGTTGGGCGAATTATTATTGGGACCTATTTTTACTATTATTATTAGTTTTTCTTTCTTTTTCTTTTTTCTTTTTGGTGTTGAAGGGTCTATTACCATATTTTCATATGCTTGAAAATTACTTCTATTTTGGACTAAAACAAATATCATACTTTTTATTTTGACCCAAATCTTGGGTTCATCTTGACCTGTGTAAAATTGGTTAATATATATATATATTTTTTCAATTGTGATCATAGATTTTTTTTGTAATTTCAAGTTAATCTAACTCGCGCGAAGGGTGACTCGAACTTGAATATGTTCTATTAATTATATTGCAATTTTGGCATTTTAAACTCGGTAATGCTAAACATACCACATTTTTATACCACATTATGTACTACTTCTCTAATAGGGGCGGAGCTCACCAATACAATGGGCCTAACATTTTCCTTTTAAACTTGGTATAGTAGTAGTTTGTTAAGGACGAGTATATTGTGTTGTGTGTTTTATTTTTGGGTAAATTTGCTTGTGTTAGTTTCTCAATTGTTTTTTCTTTTTATGAAAAATAGAATCATTCACATTCTAAGAAACCCCTAAATTTGCTCCATAACGTTCATTTTTGTCCTATAACATCTCCCACTAATATTTTTGTTATGAACTCCACCTCTCCCTCCACAATTTTCTTGCCATGGCTTCCAACACCCTCCATCACCGGCTCAACAATGACCAACCCATTTCCACCAAACTCACCACCACGACCACCGCCACGACCTTGACCAAACAAGAAAAGGCCAAGAGAGCTCTAAGGTCCCTAGCCATAGGCATTGCAATTCCTCTCACCTTGACCACAACCGCAATTTTCTTCTTCGGCTCGGGCCCCAAGTACCGGACCCTAACCAAACCCTTTTGGCTCCCTCCTCTCTGGCTCATAAACTTTGCCACATTCTTCTCGTCCTTCCTCATGGGTCTCTCGGCTTGGCTTGTTTGGGCTGAAGGTGGATTTCATGCCCAATCCAATGCATTTGTCCTCTACATTGCCCAAGTTTCATTGAGCATTTTGTGGGGTCCTGTTGTGCTTGCATCTGGGGCAGCTTGGCTTGGATTGGTCATTTGCTTGATGAATTTTGGAGCTCTGTTTGCCTGCTATAAGTGTTTTCGATGCGTGAATCCATTTGCTATGGATCTTGTAAAACCTTGTTTGGCATGGGTGGCTTATCTTGCCATTGTTAATTGTAAGCTTCTCTGTCTTGGATTTTGATTGTATGCCACACAATTTAAATTTATGGTTAGGTTTTAGCACTAGAGAGGCATGAGATGAAATCAAACTAGCAATCACCCTGAGGAAGAAATCTTGTCTATAAGCGTGCTATATACAACTTATCTTTCACATTTATTATTATAATTTAGGTTTTTAAGTTAAAACATGTATGCAGACTTTTGACTTTGTATTTTCATGGAATTATCAATGTATGATTAATTTTGGACAAATATTATTAGAAGGTATTAGGTGCTGTAGACGATCGTGGTTGGCACACATCTACTTGTATGTCGCAAACTTTTTATATTTGTATAAAACATTATAACTAGAGTTGGCATTTAGAGCGAAAATAGTCGAACCGGCCAAACTAAACTAGTGGTTCAATTTGATGAAATTTTCTTCTTCTTCTTTTAAATCGGTGTATAATCTGACTAGATTTATGATTCTAGTTCAGAGTGGTCGAATGTGGGAATAAGAATGCTATGAATTTTGTATTTGAATTGTCAATCATATTTTAGACTTAAACGTATGTTTGGTATGAAATTTGGGCTAGTTTTGAATTTAGCCCAAAACCCACAAGTTCGGTGCATTGAACTGAAGCAAACCACCGTGTTCGATTGACTAACTTGGTTCGTTGGTTCTTACACCTCATGATTCGTTTTCGGTTCCAAATTTCAAAGAACCAAGGGCTTCGATTCGGTAGTGGGTTTGGGCTCGAAACTGAACCAAATCAAATCGAGCCTAACTCTAATTATAACTAATCAATATATATATATATATGACAGTTGATGTATTAATTAACTATTGATCATAATTCATAATAAATACAAATTGATTATCACATTATATGATGAGTTAATGTGACGTCTTTAGCTATCTTAATGAAATGCAATACCATTTAGTCTTAGAAAAAAGAATGTAACTATTATTTAACCACATATGTTACATAAATAATTTTTTAATCATGTTCGACTTTTTCACTTGACAAATGATGGTGCGTTGTTAATTTTTTTTAGGACATCTTACCTAAATTTGACGCCCAAAAAAATCCAAAAAAATAAAAAAAATAAATTATTAGTACTCGATTGATTTGAATAATTATGTGCCAACTTGCACTAAGTTGATCAAATAATAAGTTAATTAAGTAGCAATAAGAAGCTTCGATTATAATTTAATAATCTAAGGTGAAGATACTAGAAAGTGACTGGAGCCGCGTAATGTTTGCCACGTGTAGCTATATGCTGCGGACGGTCAAACTCTGTCCTTTTGTCTTGGTTCCAAATCGGCGTCTGCTGGCCCGTTCTTTTCTCAAATCACATGAAAAAAAATCATATTATTATTAGCTGTTAACTCGTAGCAGCTAAAATTGATGCATATTAGCTGTTGCTAACTTATATAAAACGTCACGCACGAACGCGGACAGATGCATGTGATTTTGAATAAATATGCAAACCATCAAATCTATCTCCATCTATGTCTATCTCATATGCAGCTCGCGTCAAGTGCCCCCACCCAACACGTTACACATGCTTTGGTTTTTCTTCACTTGGAGTTGGATTGCATATGCTTTGGTTGTTCCTTTTCATGTCGTGATCTCACTACTACGATTGAAAGCTTTTATATGCTCGAAAGAGGGTTCAATTCCTTTTACTTGTTTGTTTTCCTCTCATTTTCGTATAGAGATTTTCACTTATTCACTCGACTCTAACACTTCTCAAGCTAAAATTATGAGACTTTAACGTTCGAATTTTCCCTATGTGTAAATACTTTTGTAAATATCATATTGTTTGTTGAAAATAGAGACTCATTATTTACACTTCAAAAACATCATCTTGTAAAAGCACGAGAGTTGAGTGTAATAGAACTTCTTTAGAATGTCAATAATAGTTTCCAAATAAAATCATTTTTTTTAAGTCAAGAAAGGAAGCATTTTTTTATTATAAAAAAAATTATTGTGTGTAGCCCCATTAGTGTTCGAGTCCCACTGCCAATAGTCATCGTTAGTGCGCGATCTGTAATTTTCTACATAAATTCATACCGGTGGCAGTTGGTAATTGGATGCCATGTATAAGTCCTTCCAACTCGAGGTTGTGAATCTGCCCTGGCGTTGGTGGTGAGAGTTGCCAATCTCCTCCTAATTTTTTTAAATAAAAAAAAAGGCAACTAATTTTAGAACATATGTACTAAATATGCTAATTCATTTAACTAATCTGAAGGACAATACATTTATTCCTTAAAATTGACATGAATTTTCATTACCTTCAACTTTTTTTTCAGTGATTACCTAAAACTTACGATGCTTACGTTTTTGGTAAATTCTTTTATGGCAACTTTTTTTGATAAATTGCTATTTTAGACTTTGAGAAATTTATTGCACTTTTGGTGTTATATATAGTAGTTATTGTATTTAACATATATTTTTTGAAGATTATATAAATAGATACTGTAAATGAAAAATTGGCGGGATTGACATAAAACAGACTTTCTGGCAATTAAGGTTGAGGCCGCGGGATCCACGAGTCTACGTACTGGATTCGACCACCGAGGATCTATTCCCTCCAACGTGATGACGTGCGAGAAGAACTTAAAATTTTAATTTAATAAAATAATTTTGTTAAAAATAAGAAACTTGTAGGAAGCCCAACACATTTCTAATCTCTTTTTTCTTCAGCTCCACCGACGCTTCCCATTCTCACTTCTCTAAACCTCATCTCCTCCATAAACACCCACAAACCTCACCATATTTACCACCCTAGCCAAACCAAATACAATTCAAAGCATTGTGCTCCACAGCCTCATCCTGAACACGACCTCACACTCCACTTCCCTCCGGTTCAACTCAGCCGACTCAGAATGCTGGAGCGGTGCTTAGGGCCTCGCCGGGCACACCAAGTCCAGAGGATGCTCCGCCACGGAACGACGACGTTTCTCTGTCTATTCTTAACCGTCGTCGTCCTGCGCGGCACAATCGGCGCCGGCAAATTCGGAACCCCGGAACAAGACTTCAACGAAATCCGCGAGCACTTCTACTCGCACAACCGGCGCGTGGAGCCTCACCGGGTCCTCCAAGAAGCCACCACCCAACCCGACCAAAAGGAAGCCGACCCAGCCCAGTCCAACAACTACGCCACCTTCGACATATCCAAAATCCTCGTCGACGAACCAGGATCCGACGACGAAAAGCGGGACCCGAACACTCCGTACAGTCTTGGGCCAAAAATATCCGATTGGGACGAGCAGAGATCAGATTGGTTGAAAAAGAACCCGAGTTTCCCCAACTTTCTCGGACCCAATAAGCCCCGGGTGTTGCTGGTAACCGGGTCGTCGCCCAAACCGTGTGAAAACCCGGTCGGCGATCACTACCTCTTGAAATCGATCAAGAACAAAATCGACTACTGTAGGATCCACGGGATTGAGATCTTCTACAACTTCGCGCTTCTAGACGCGGAAATGGCCGGGTTTTGGGCCAAGCTTCCATTGATCCGAAAGCTCCTGCTTTCCCATCCGGAAGTGGAGTTTCTATGGTGGATGGACAGCGACGCCATGTTCACCGACATGGCGTTTGAGGTCCCCTGGGAACGCTACAAGGACCACAACTTCGTTATGCACGGCTGGAACGAGATGGTGTACGATCAGAAGAACTGGATCGGGTTGAACACCGGAAGCTTCTTGCTGAGAAATTGCCAGTGGTCGCTTGACATTCTCGACGTCTGGGCTCCGATGGGTCCTAAGGGGAAGATCCGAGACGAGGCGGGTAAGGTTTTGACCCGGGAGCTCAAAGGCCGACCCGTTTTCGAAGCCGACGACCAGTCCGCCATGGTTTACATCTTGGCGAAAGGGAGAGAGACTTGGGGGGACAAGGTGTACTTAGAGAGCGCGTATTATTTACACGGGTATTGGGGCATTTTGGTGGATCGATACGAGGAGATGATCGAGAGCTACCATCCGGGTTTCGGCGACCACCGGTGGCCGCTGGTGACCCATTTCGTGGGTTGCAAGCCGTGCGGGAAGTTCGGGGATTATCCGGTGGAGCGGTGCCTGAAGCAGATGGACCGGGCTTACAATTTTGGGGATAATCAGGTGTTGCAGATGTATGGGTTCACGCATAAGTCTCTGGGTAGTAGGAGAGTGAAGAGGGTTAGGAATGAGAGTAGCAACCCACTTGAAGTGAAGGATGAGCTTGGCTTGCTTCACCCTGCTTTCAAAGCTTTCAAGCCATCATCATCATCATCTTCTTGATGTTTTTTTTTTCCCCACTTTTATTTATTTATTTTATTTAAGGTAATAATACATGTCAATTTGTATCTTCTTGCTTTTCTGATTTTTTTGTTATTTTTATGTATTCTTGTGTTAAAAATGACTTTAAACTTCAGATACAATTCTTGGCTTTTTGGAAGAAATGCATATGCCATATATGTATAGGAGGAGCTCCTTACACTTTGGAGTGGTGAAGAAGATTTTTTGTTTTGCTTTGTTGAATCCTTTTGGGGGCAAGATTGTATTTGTCTTCTTTGAGTTTTTGACTGAAGTGACAACACCTACCACAAGGTTCAAATCAAAATCAACACCATTTGTGGAATGCAACTAAATTGCTTGAAATTATAAGGCCTTCCACTCCCCTCCCACATGATCCATTAATATGACCACTAAATAATTGATGAATATAAAAATTTATCAAATCAAGTTTTGGTTGTTTCGCAATTTGAACGCGATGGTCCGTTTGATAACCATTTTAATTTTAGTTTTTAGTTTTATTTTTTGTGTTAGAATATAGAAGAAAAAGGAGTTTGTTAAAGAGGAAGATGAGAAGAGTGACTAAAACTAAAAAGTGAAATCTATTTGAAATTGTTTTTACTTTCAAGTTTTTGTATTCACTTTTGTTACCTCTCCCTTCCATCCTCTCTCAATCTCATCCTCACTCCCATTCTTACTCTTATTTTCCTCTATACTCTAACACAGAAAGGGAAAACTAAAAACTAAAATTGAAATGATTATCAAACGGGCTCTAATGTTTGGAATTTTCATTAATATTTAAAAGCGCTTCTAGCATTTTTAAAAACATTGCCGGTAATCCTTTCTACAGAACAAAAACTACTCTTAATTGCTTTGTCTATTTAGAATGATGTGTACAAGAGACTATTTGAAGGAAGATTTGTCATAGTCGTCCAACATTATCGACTCGGTCAGTATTTCTAACAATTTCTCACTTGCACTAAAGTTTAATCGCCACAACACAGGTGTCTTATGAAGACGTCGTCGACATGAGTGCTTGGGCTCCGATTTCTCGGCCTGACACATCGAATTGTGTAAGCTAGTGGTGGTGGGTCCAGTCCACGGGCAGCCCCACTAGTGAAAAAGCGAAAGGGAAGTCTGTTAAATTTGGGCCAAGCAAAAGGTAAAGCAAAGAGCTAGTCTGGCCTGCCACAAAACTCCGAATAATTACAAAACCCCACTTCAAAGCCCCGAAACAAGCAAGGAACCCATTCCCCCGGGCCCACAGCCGAATCCAACACTCACAAACTCACCACGTCACCAACATCAACAACAACAACTGCAAGACCTCACGAACACGTCAGCACGTGTTCCCCCCTTCCTCAAGAGAAGAGAGAGTGAAGTCTCACAAAGCTCACCGAAGCATTTAAAACGCACACTCAAAGACTCAAAGCTCGTAGCCGCGCACACTATAAAAGCCCAAAGCTATTGTCCGATGGGGTTTTATCTCTTTCCTTTGGCGGCTCTCTAAATTCTCCACCCTCTAGCTGCTCTCAGAAACCCTAATTTTCTCTCGCCAACACTGTCTTTTTTTATAAAAAGTCGGTGCTTTTTTTCCTTTTTCTTTTTCTTTTTTTTTTTGGAATAAAATTGATAAATAAATTTTCGGATTGAGTTTGGAGGAGGCGATAATGGAGGGCTCGAAAGGAGAAGAAGCGCAAAAACAGCAGGAGTTTGCTTTGGCTTCCATTTCTGAGCTTGCGTCGTCTTCTTCTTCTTCTTCTTTGACGCCTGCGGTTGCTCGGTTTAGCGCGGAAGACGGAGTTGGAGAGCTTCGATTTCAGCAGGAGGCTGAGTCCGATGCTCGCGTCAATGTCGATCTTCAAACTGCTCAGGTTTGCTTCTGTTATTTGGAGTATGCTTTTTTTGTTTTGTAACTATTGTTCGGTTGGCTGCTAAGGAAGTAGAAAAAAGAACAGAGAGTGAACCTTTTAGTTTAGCATTGTAAGTTTAGAAAATATTTGGTTTCGTTCTTCGTTTGGTTGCTGAGAAAGTGAAGGAAAATAAAAACAGAGGGAAAAAAAAAAGTATCTCGAGCATCACTTAAGTGGAGCAATATAGTTGATCGAAGGGAACGGTTTACTCTGTATGTGGTGTGTGCCTTCGAAGAAGTGTACATAAATAAAGATAAATATAGATATATACATATTCATTTTTCTTACTTTTTTGTTTCTCAGTGACCATGAACGCAATGTAGACATCTTGTTTGAATGATCGGTTAAATTATTCATTGTGGAGAAAACTAAGTTTTTTATTTGATTTTGGTGTATGTTTTTGTGCTCCTCAGCTATTCAAGTTAGGCCCCGTGCAGTCAGTTTGCATATCTCAAGGTTCTGATACGGGCACAGAGGTAACCAGAATACTTTATCTATGTGCATTTGCATTTTGAATATTTTACTCGGCATTTTGTACCAGCATCTATCTACTTTAACTTTAGCGAATTTTCTGTTTTGCATGTTGATTATATTTTTGTGTGCGGCATTGCCATATGATTTGTTAAAGTCCTGCCAGATGTTTATATCTTTTGACGTTACTCCTTTTGAACCAGAAACTGTTTTCAAGGGGAGTCACTATCCATTTTAAAAATGAGGAGGAGAGTGGAGCCTTCCATAATGCATTTGAGCAGTGGAAGAAGGACTTTATTGTTCAAGGTGCTGTTTTTTGAAGTTTACTTATCTGTGCTTTAACATAATTCTTTTGTTTATAAATTGACCCAAGAAGGTACTAGATGAATGCTCATCGCAGATGCAGAACCGTAGTTATTCTTTTGTAATTTGGTTTCAATTTGTCTCACTAGTTATTCTGTACTTTGATGGAGTTAATTTTGTCCTGTTCCTAGAAGTTGTTTTCTATTGCTCTTTTACAGTATTACATGCCTGTCAATGACGACTCCTTTGTTTACCCTTTCAGGAAAGAAACTACCAAATGGAGAAATATCATCTTCCAAAAGCAAGTTTGACGATAAAATAGAGCCATCTTCTGCTAAAATGTATTTCCACTACTATGGACAATTGCTACATCAACAGAACATGTTGCAGGATTATGTTAGGACAGGTTAGTCCACTTAGCTAAAATTTCTGTGCTCATTTTCCATCTTATGTTTCTTTGATTTTGGAGTTATTTAGTTTTCTTGAGCTTCAAAATCCAAACCTAGGGATTACAAGGCAGTTATTTCGATATGTAGGGTTCAGGGGCATCACACATAAATTTATACCAAGCTTTTATTAGTTTCCAGTAAAAAATGTTATGAGTAGCTCTTACGGGTGTTAATGATGATCTATTTATCCTTCCTCAGGAACCTATTATGCTGCAGTAATAGAAAATCGTGTGGATTTTACGGGTCGTGTGGTGGTTGATGTTGGTGCTGGTAGTGGTATTTTGTCGTTATTTGCTGCTCAGGTATACTCTGCTCTTTGATCAATTAAGTTTATGTTTCATAATCTTGCATATTTGGTTCTGGCATACATCTTCATTTTTGTTTCTTCTAATGATCATTTATTTCTTTTATGCTCCCTATAGGCTGGTGCTAAGCATGTTTATGCTGTGGAAGCATCTGAAATGGCAGAATATGCTCGCAAGCTAATTGCAGGGAACCCTTCACTGGGTCAAAGGATAACAGTGAGACTTCTTTATGTCATTTCTTAACTTTTTTGTCGTTTCCTCTCATTATTCTTGTCCTCATATGGGACCATATGTCATCTACATTATAGGTAATCAAAGGTAAAGTTGAGGAGGTTGAATTGCCTGAGAAAGCAGATATTCTTATCTCGGAGCCAATGGGTAAGTGTTTATATATTTGCTTTAGCCAATTCAAGAGCATGTTTCCCTGCTCTTCTTGATGTTAAACACGTATTTTTTTCATCTCTATAATTACTCTATTTGTGCAACATCAGCCTTGGCAGAAATTTGAAACATATTTGGAAGATCAGAATAGCATGTTCTGTGATCCTTATTTTTTATTTTTAAATTTTTATTATTGAGGTAAATCTAACACAAGATTTTCTTTGGCATGGCTTTAGGCACCTTGTTAATTAATGAAAGAATGCTGGAGACCTATGTCATTGCAAGAGATCGGTTTCTTCAGCCAAATGGAAAAATGTTCCCTACACTAGGAAGGTAAAATGATTTTTCAATTCCTCCTGCGTTTTGTTTTCGAGTAGCTCTTGTTGACATTATTCTATCTGTATCCTGGACACTCCTTGAAAAATTTTTGCTTCTTGATTCTCATATATGACCTGTACTTTTGAACAGCTTATATATTAGACTCAAATGCCACCATGAGCCAGTAAAATTGACTGGTCCTGCCTAAATTAGAGTTGTTTATATGTGTATACATTTACATGGTCTTTTATTCGGACTCACCTACCTACATTAAAATATCAACCTTGGTGTAGCTGAAAATTAAATATATAAATTTTGATAAAATATACTGTTATTAAACATACTTATGTTGCCTGGTCATGTTATTTTACCCTTGAGTGGTTGGATGATGCTGATGCAATATTAGATTCTTTCATTTCATTTGCTTGTGGTCCTAGTGTATTTGCATTCAAATTTACTGTAAAAGTTTCATAACCATTAGTATTATTACCTATTTAAAAAGGTTGTCTATTAATTTTTTTCTCATCAGTTCAAATTGATTACTTCTTCAGGATACACATGGCACCTTTCAGTGATGAATATTTGTTTGTTGAAATTGCAAATAAGGTGCGTATGCCATCATCATGTCCTGTTTATTTATATATAGAATAACATAATGGATGACCATTCAGGAAGTTCTAACCTACCAGCCATGTCTAGTGCAGTTTATTAGATTGCTGTTATAAACTTTTAGTGTAATCAGTTTCCTACCTTTGTTCTTTAGAAGAAATGTACATTATTGTTTTTGTTTTGTATATATACAGGCCCTCTTCTGGCAGCAACAAAATTATTATGGTGTTGATTTGCAACCGTTGTATGCGTCTGCATTCCAGGGATATTTTTCACAGGTCTATATTATTTCTTACACATCTCTAAAATTTATTGGAATTTAGTGTGCCATCCATTTTTTTGTTGAACAAGCTTGATTGTCTGCAACCGATGTACTTTGAGATATTGTTCTCTTTTTGTAACTATGATTCCCATGCCTAGGTTAAGTAAGAACTTTAGTAATAAAAGCTTTTATTTATTTAGAGTAATTCCTTGTAGTATTTCCTGGTATCTTCTTAATCATATTCCCATGAGAATTAGGCGTTTGAAGCAAAGAGGAACTTGAAGTGAACATTCTGCTTTCACTGTTTTCTGAGAGACAATGTACCAGAGGACAAACCAAATAAAACTTGACATGTCACCTGGTGTATCTCCAATTCTTCCTGATCTGGTTAAACTCATGGCATGCTCTTCACTATTCATGGTATTGTGAAATAAGGGGTAGCTAGATACCCTCTGCCATCATAATTTAAGAGCCCAATTTCCTTTTAGTTGATTGGTATGGTTTTGTAAGATACCAAACTACTTTTATTAATTTACCCCTGCCTTTTATCTAGGGTTCCGTTCATACAAGTTTAATATATGTAGCAAAAGTTTGAGGCATCTCTTAAATAAATAAATAAATAAAAAAGAACCCTGGACATATGTGGCATCAATATTTGTCTTGCCAAGGATTTTCCAAATCCCTAGATTTCTTTGGCTGAATTGCCTTGGTGAGTGATCATTTAACGCTTCCAGGTTCCAGATTTGTGTGTGCTCAAATTTTTTCTTTGGCTGTTGTTTTGGTTGCTAAGAATTGATGATGTGCTGAATTAATCTTGTTTTATTTTCATACAGCCTGTGGTAGATGCTTTTGATCCAAGATTATTGGTGGCTCCTTCAATGTCTCATGTGATTGACTTTACCAAAATAAATGAAGAGGACTTGTATGAATTCGATATACCATTACGGTTTGTCGCTGCTGTAGGCACTAGAGTGCATGGGTTAGCATGCTGGTTTGATGTCTTATTTGATGGGAGGTAATCATCTGATTTTAATGAATAGTATTGTGAATTTTCAGTGGGCTTGATTTCTTTTGCATATTCTTTCTGATTCAAATTTGTGCGCCCCCTGACTACTTTCACACTGCTTATGGACAGTACTGTACAAAGGTGGCTTACCACTGCGCCTGGTGCACCAACAACTCACTGGTACCAATTACGCTGTGTTCTCTCTCAGCCCATTTATGTAATGGCAGGACAAGAAATAACTGGCCGACTTCACATGATTGCCCACAATGCTCAAAGTTACACAATATATCTTACATTGGCAGGTCAGTTTTCATCTACTTGTTTTGGTAGTGGATTTCTTTTTCTGGTTTACTAACTAGTTACGGTTTCACTCGTCAGCTAAAATGTGGGGGCCTGGTGCTGAGCAGGGAGGAATAATTCAGGAATCCTCTTGTAAACTTGATCTCAAAGAGCCCTACTATAGAATGTCCCAACCACAAGCCTATACAATTACCCAAGATCAGCAACCACATCAGCAAATACAGGCGCAGGTATAGGCTAACACCGTAAACTGGACTCTGTTCTGATTTATTTGAATTGACGTTTTTGAGTCAAAGAATAATGATTTAACTAAATCGCCAGGATCTCTAGGAGCAAAAAAATTTGTATGTGTACCAGGTTGTGTCCTGCATTTGTTTGCAATTTCCGTGCCGTTCTTCTGGCCGTCAGAGTGTACTAACTTGGTGTGTGTTGTTATAGGATATACCAATTCACTCCCAGGATTTTGAAGATTCAGAATTTATTCCACAACCATCACCAAGTTCTGGCGTAAAGATGACACTGGCAGATTTTGGTAGATCCACCGGTTCGTTGAAAGACTCTTTATGATATGGGCATCTCTGTTTGTAACATAGAAACTGCTCTGCTCTAGCAAGTGCTGCTATGGTTCCCCGTTAGTCCCCACCACTTCCCCAGTTAATTGGTCTCTCCCGCATTTACATGTTAGGGCTTAACCCTGTAAATTAGATATTCATTTGAGTGCTTGTGCAGCAGATATGTGCAATTTTTACCTTGATCTCCAGCTTATCAATAAAACTCAGTCTGTTGCAAAATATTTTCTAGGCTTGGGGTCATAGGCATCCTGCAATATGCTTCCCAACTGATTTACAAAGGGAAATTTTGAAATGCGAAGACACCAGTAATGCCATGCAAAGTTAGGTCATAGGCATTTGATGTCTTTTTGCTATGTACCCTCCCGATTGGACGTGCTCTATTCCTTGGAGTGCGGTATTGAAGGACAAGCAAATGATGAGCTTGATCTTCTCTATTGGTAAGGCTAATTTCTATACAGTATGCAGATTGTTGTGTTTGTATGATAACCTGTTGCACCCATTTAAAAAAACTTGGGTGTGCATTGGTTTGAAATCAAAGTTGCATAATGTAAAATTGGATTGCGAATTTTTCAGTTCAATCCAATGATTAGAGCTTAGGATCGGATCTAATGTATATTGGATTGCACGATCGGTTTTAATAATGGAAAAAAACATATTGAGACATCAAAATTAGATGTTTATTTTTTTGTGTGGACATAAAATTTGAGACGTTAAAAAGGTGTTTTGGTTCTATAATATGCTAGAGTATGGTTCCATCAAATTGCTTATATTTCATAATTTATCATTCCATTTCAAATGCTTGGGAAAGAAAAAAAAATTGAAATCAACTAGATTGGGTTAGATTCTCACATGTAAATATGTCATTATCCATGGAGTGTTGGGATCCAATTCATTCCGCTAACTCATTGAATTGAAACTGATCATAATTGTTTCGCAAAAAAATTAGCCATTTTACTTTTGGAAATTTGAGATTTAATTCAATCCGTCCAATCATTGAAAAGGATTAAAAATTGAATTAAATCGGTCGATTTAGGCGGACTAGGTGGATTAAATTGGAAGACCATGGAATCTCCCAAAAATCTTCATAACACAGCAAAACGAAGAATGTAGCGTATCTGCAATTGGAAATTAACCACGTGCCTTATTTCTAAAAATGTAGGGAAACATTGGAGGACATTCCATGTAAATTAAAACTTGGATTATTGTATTATTGGTGGTAATTTTCAACAAAATCTCCGACGGATGCTGTACAAATGATGCTCTAGGCAATAATATACTGTACAAAAGCCACTCGTCTGCTCAACCTAAAAAGGAATGGATTTGAAGCAGAACCGTACCGGAATACTATATGGAGAACAAATCTTGAATCTGAGTTATGCTGTCTACAGCTCTTACACTTTAATCTCAACTAACCACAGCTACAGCTGGAGATTGTTGAATATCAACCACATTATAACAGCGGCTGCAAAGGGTGCTGTGCTCTGGAAAGGAACCAACTTGAGGCGAATAATTCCAGCATCTTTCGCACTTTAAGCCCTCAGCACGAGACACTCCGATCCAGACTCTGATATTTCCTTCGATGACGTATTCTCCTTTATGGGGTATATCTTCAATCAGCTTATCCTCCAAGGAAGGAAGAACCTCTGCCTGCATATAAACAAATGTAAACAACATCAATATAATGTTAAAATCTCCAAGTTCAAGACAATAATTGCAGTTATATAGCTTGTTTCTGGTGTCAAAGTTAGAAATTTGAACTTACCTGAGATGTTATGAATATACGATGCAATGTGTCTGCGTCGTTGTTGGCTGCAGACATTTCAACTAACCTAGAGGCCATACTGGAATCAGAAGTATGGAGGTAGACCTTAGCTTCTAAACTGGAGCCAATTAACTTTTCTGTACGGGCAACCTCCAGGACTCTATTCACCTCGGTTCTCAACTGGTCACAAGTGCATAAGTATTAGAAACAAGTGAAATACGTTGAGACAGATGTCAGCCTGATAACTTTTTCAATGTTATAAGAGCATTCTTCTAGCATAAGCAATTAGATATCTACATTATTTCACAGGTGAATACATGCTCATCATTAAAGTATTGCCAAAAAGGAAATAAACACAAAAAAATACGCAAAATCAGACCCCAAAATTTCAGTTAATTTTCACGCTATACAATCTCTAGCAATGGAAATGCCAAACACTTAAACATCAAATTTTTTTACATGCTACAGAACATCTTATGCTCTCCAAAACATAGTGATAAGATGACATAGACATATTGGAACTAGCTGTCTCCTTTTTTATCTGAATGCGCACAGTACATTTCTGGCTTAGAGGGGAAACATAGACAATTAAGTTCAAGAGCATTAAGTTTATGAATATCAATTATTTTTTTGGCAGAAAACAAAAAACAAATACAGTTCAAAATTTCCAAGCAGATTCCCCTTAAACAACCACAAACCCAAAATTGGACTAGTGTGTAACCATTAGAAGAAAATGGTAATTACCTCAAGAACTTTTTCCCAGAAATCAGTTTCCTCCTTTGGAAGAGAGAGCCGTGTTTTGTTCAAAGGTGGCCATCTTGACTCAAAAACAAATTCAGCAGCAGAGCCATCTTCGTCAGTGTACTGGAACGGAAGGTTTTGCCATACATCCTCAGCCAAATGGGGCAATATTGGAGCAATCACTCTCACTATAGAAAGGAGAAGTTCCGCGAGAACTGTTTGACAACTTCTCCTAGTAAAACTTGTCGTGCCCCTGAAAATGATAAACTATGCTTCATCACTACTTGTGGGAAAAGAGAATACAAGATCACAAGCCAAGTTTAATTTAATGATGAATCTGATGAAGGATTATAAATCCACAGAAGTTCAATATGAACACTTCAACCTTGAAGGGGGACATGAAGCTGACCTTTGCAATATAATGTGCCCAATCATGTGCATTTTTGTATCAAAGTCATTTTTGTCAAAGAAAATTCATTTCATTTTAATATTCCACCACATTGAGGAAATATATTCACACAACCAAAAATTAACTCCCCTCCCAAACGAGAATTGAAGGAGACAAGCAAGTCTATAGAAAATGAAAACTTGAATTGTAAAAACATATGCGCATCGTTAGGGTGATAGAATTAAAGTAAAAGAGTTATGCACTTGCTTAGAAACTGGTAGATAGAGCAGGGGAAGAATTACCCAACGTAAAGGCGATCTTTGGCGACATCAAAATAGAAATTCGACAGGTCAACAATGACAAACCGCTGTATGATCTGAAAATAAGAAGCCAATCAAATAGTTGCATGGTAATGTTTTCCAGCTAAACTAAGGGCTAAATGGACACATGAACAAGCTTCAGAAGCCACAACCCTTAAAGATTTACTGCCGTGCTTTTTAAAATGATTTTCCCAATGCCTCATATTGTCATCTAAGTATGAAACCAAGAATGGAAAATTTATTTTCTATGCTTTCTTTTAAAGAGGATAAACCCACCATACATTTACACTCTTTTCTTCAACATATTTGTTATTTGGTTTATGGACCAAATACACAAACTTCCGTCTGCCATAATGGCATTTGTACGTTGGTTCTATGAATTGGCACACATCAAAGCACATATTTTTCCTCTATACCCCCTCCCTCCCTTTAAATTGCATTACAAATCTCAGTTTTTTGTGAGTCTGATTTTCCTGTCTTATTAAACTCCCAATTTTCAGACAAAGAAAAAATATGTAAAGTTGATACATCTGTGACCATATAAATCTAGGAGCCATTGGAGAAAAGGAGCCTTTGAACAATGATATCATCTAATTGAGCATAAGATTGAAAATTATAAACAGAAACATAGCAAAATAAAACCAACAAGATTAAGAAGTTCACCTGAAATATCTTAAAGAACTGATAGTTTTCATAGCACTCTCTACTGCTCTTTACAAAATTTTCAAGCTGAAACAGTGCATGCTGGTCAATCATGGGAAGATCGTGGTATGAAATAGTGGTATCAGCCTGCCAACAGGATGTAGTTATAATAAGTAAAAACAACAGACTAAGAGATAAAGTGCATGAAACAGCATTGTCACTTGCAGTGTAACAAAGAAGAAGTTACTTTGCTTTAAACGAGTAGTGTGCATGCTCATCAATCTGTGTATGCGGAAGAGAGAGAGAGAGAGAGAGAGAGAGAGAGAGAGAGAGAGAGAGAGAGCAATTCTATTATTTCCATGTAATATATTTATCCAGCAAGAGGTAGTAAAGATGGGAAGTCTTAAGATGAGCAAATAGGTAGAACATACATGCCAATCATGCAGATTTCCCAAAAGGTATCTCAGTGTTCCTCGCAGCTTCCTATATATATCTGACATTTGACGGAGAATTTGAGGGCCGATCGTTACATCGCCTGTATAATCTACACTCGAAACCCAGAGACGCAGGACATCGGCTCCATAGCCATCCTGCCAGCAGGGAAACAAGACTTGAGTATGCAGATACTGTTGGAGATTGCTTCAGGTGGTTAAATGAGTAGGTTCAAATTCCCTTTACAACAATTACTGACCTTTTGGTTCTTCCCTCCTTCAATCACGGTTCGTGGATCTACAACATTACCCAAAGATTTGCTCATTTTTGAACCCTTCTCATCCAATACAAATCCATGTGTTATAACACTGGAATATGGAGCCTTTCCTGTATCAAAGAAAAGTGACAGATTCATGTCGTGTATCTAAACAAATATTTTTCTTGTAAAAGAAAAGCATCCTCATTGGCTTAGAATCCATGCAGAAGAATGAACACCTGACCAGAAACAAAAATATACTAGCATTGCAGAAACTTTAAATCACACTCCCTCCAAGTTCAACTACTGTAGTAAGAGACTAAAGACTACAATGCAGCAGTCAAGATATTTAATTCCAAAGATCTAACGTAGCAACCCATCTTTCATATAACCTTGGTTTGTATTCCCAAAGTACCATTCTTATTCACCTATGATGTCAAAACTCAAAGTGCAAGGGATATGAAGATAATGCAATGGAAGGATTGACATGGCCTTTTGACCATAATTTTTCTACATAAATCGTGAAGGGGGAAAAAAACAGCTGTAACATTTGTGATTCTTTTTTCTGTTAAAAGGCTTAAAACCAACTGCTTTACATAACAGAACAAACCACATCAGGTATGGGTGGTAATAGAGGGAACCACAGGAAGTGTAACTGTCATAAATAAACCACTGGGTCTCCAATGAAAATGTGGAAAGCACTCTTCCCTAAAATTTATCACACTGCAAATACTAGGAGTAATCCAAAATGTGCTATTTATACAAAGAAAACCATATTCAAATTTGCACAGTGAAGAATTCCGCAAAATACTATACATGAACATGTCCGGATTGTCATTACCTTTGGTAGCAACACTTGTCAGCAAAGAACTCTGGAACCACCCCCGATGCTGATCCATACCTTCAAGGTACAAGTCTGCAGGAAGACTATGGCTATTTCTTTTTCCCAACACAGCAGCCCAAGAAGAGCCTGAAACATAATGTATCCATTTATTTAAATGCATGTAAATAAATACAGGAGATAAAATCATGGAGTCGAATTGCAGTTACAGAACCGAAAAGCCAGATGCAGTTATAGAACTGAAAAGCCAGATGCAGTTATGAACATGCATCCAAAGGAGTAAAACACTTACTGATCCAATAAATAATATGGCAAGTGAAAAGACAAAAGTCAATAATGTAAGAAATTGGCAAGACAATTATACAACAAAATCAACAAGTAACCACTATATATGTAACACATATCAACAAGACAATCAATTATGTTTCAAGCAAACTGGCGCAACTTCATATATCATAAAAAATGACCATGGAGATACCAAATCAAGTCATATAAAATATGAGATATTTCAAGATTGCCCTTTTGTGGGGAAAATACAATCATCACTAATGAAAGTATCTATCTATATTCATGTTATTGTCAAGCTGTAGAGGATATGAAAATACTTATTATATAGAAGTGTAAGGTAATGCTGACAAAGGTTAAATAATTCTAATACTATATTATTAATACCTGAATCAAACCATACATCCATTGTGTCAGTCCCCTTTTCATATTCAGATGCTTTATCGCGATATTTATCAGGGAGAAGATCCTCCACCTTCATGTACCACCATGCATCACTACCCTTCTCGGATATTATAGCTGCGAAAATAGATGACTGGGAGAATCAAGCTTTAATCTATAAAATAAAGCATTCATCTTTCAAAGAATTTAAAAGTAGGCTAATAAATTGAGCAGTCTTTGCATAAATGGATATTGAAAGCACACAAATATGGACCCGTGTGTATACAGACTGGCAGACATGCATACTGGCAAAAGTGAGAAAACCCTCATATTGTATGCAGTTAGAAATATCCCCAATTGATGCTCAGACTTAAATCAAAGATTAACTTATTCAAATCTTAATTAGACACAGTGCTTTTGGAAATAACCAAATGGATCTTACACTTGACATGCTCAATAGTTTCTTCATTCATTAGAGGTTCCTTGGACTGCACATGATAAAAGACTGGAATTGGAACACCCCATGTCCTCTGCCGTGATATACACCAATCAGAGCGGCTAGAAGTCATTGCAGATATTCTGTTTTCTGCCTGAACAAACAATGGCAATGCAAACTACTGTAAATCCAGACATGTAAGTAATGATTAATTCAACAAATGCTAAATCATTATATTTTTCCCAAAACTACTAGGAAGACATATCTAGAAGCTTCACAATTCCAAGCACATTCTCCATCTGGGCAAGCAGAAATGGACCGAGTATTAAGTTTAATGGAGACAACTTGGGTTACTTGTTGTAAAAATGAGGAAAATAATTATTAGGTTAGATTAAGTTGAATAAATGCAGTTGAAGATGTCGTCATAGCAGCACGATGAAGCAATATTGTTGAATAGCAAGAATAAGCTTTCAAAGGGCACACTTTAATATTAATTATATTTGTACAGGGCGCATTTAATTTATGCCAGATAACTAATATGACCCTTATCATTCATACAATAACAAGTCTTGCAATACTAGTCCATAATGCAGACCAGACCAATACCTTAGGTGGAATCCATTTTACATGACCAATAGCATCCATAACAGCCTCGCGAAACCCTTCCACTGATGCAAACCATTGCTCGGTCGCCCTAAATATTGTGGGTTTTTTTGTTCTCCAATCATATGGATACTTATGTTCTGCATAATAGAAGGAAGAGATTTGTCACTGACACAACTTGCTATAACCGAAAGGAAAAGGGAACAGCAAATTCCCTGATCTGCTTAAGAAGAGGGGAGAAAACTTACGGTAGGATTCTTCCATGATAATTGATAAATGTTCATCCAAGTATTTCACAACAGCACTATTACCATCCGCAAGTACATCAAGCCCGCAAAACTTTCCAGCTTCTTCAGTGAACTTTCCCTCATCGTCCACAGGAGAAAGCATAGGCAGTCCATACTTCAGGCCAGTGACATAATCTTCTTGACCATGTCCAGGAGCTGTATGGACCAGCCCCGTTCCTGACTCCGTTGTAATATAATCTCCTCCAATGACAACGGGGCATTCCCTATTAAATACCGGATGGACATACCTGCACAAAAATTAGAAACAAATCCTTAGTCAATAGTTTTCAGTTTCACCTTTTATGGAAAGAAGGAGATAGTTTTCAGTTTCTTATTCATATGTTTCTTTTTAAATCTGTAACCTGCAGTTTTCGAGATCTGAACCCGACACCCTTTTCCTAACAACAAGCTTCACTCCCCATTTTGCTTCTAATGCTGGCACAAGATCTGAAGCAACAATAAGGAAAGGCTTATTTTCTTCCTTTAGAACATTTCCGGGCCTTCGTTTTTTGTTTCCATCAGATAAAGAAACATCTTCTGGGTCTGACTGTACTTCAACAATGGCATATATAAGCTTGGCATTCACTGCAACCGCTGTGAAAATGAGGGAGAGTAAAATTATTACTTCAATCATTCAAGGAAGTTGCTCATATCTTCAAATGAGAACATTTTAGCTCTGGTGAAAGAAGAAGAAGAATTAGAAGGAAAACATATATTAACTAATACCAATTGCCAGCAAGATGAGAATCCTTAATTGTGTAGCAAGTGATATTATAAAGGAGAAGAGGCAAGGGTTTTATATGGTTTCTTGATCAATAGATTTTCTTCAAAGTCAGTTCGTCCTATCTTCCAAATCAAGCTAATTTTAAGATTAAGAAGTACTTTTACAAAATCTAGGCCAAATAAATTTTAGAAAAAGAACTAAAAGGCAGCTTCAGAAAACAACTGACTTGTAGAGATGGATACCTAGCGAATTGCCTCATTCACACACAATGATATACCACAGTCGTGGTACTTTTCTGATGACTTTTAACCACTACTACGCTTTATTATGATGTTACCGCCATGAGATACACAGAATGAAAGGGGAACTAATGTAACGAGTGAAAATAGTATAAAAATGCCAAAGTGTATGCTGCTACCCATATTTTAGCAATTTAGAAAAATCAGCAAAGAAACTCTCACCAGCATTGGCTGGAATGGTCCAGGGAGTAGTTGTCCAAATGGCCAAGCACACATTGGGGAAATACTCGTTTAATAAGCCACCTGAAGTCGGAGAGGCACTGACTAATTTGAAAATGGCATATATGCTTCTCGACACATGCCCCTCCGGATACTGCAAATAAAAGTTTCAGTTAGGTACATAGGAGCTAAACTAATACAAGATAAGAAAGCAAAATGAGAAGAACGTTTGAGCTTGGCCTACAAACGAGTGGGAAGAAATTTATGGAAGGAATACATGAAGGAATCTATGCTTCTATAACAGATCTATAACAGTAAGTAACTGGAAAATCTTGAAACACATTTGAACCCTTTCCTTTGGATAAATAAAACACATTTGTACTTAGACAAAGTACTCTCGAGGATGTGACAGAGTTTCATGAAGATATGAAGATGAACTAGAGCACAGTCTAAGCCTGATCAGAATTTGGAACTATTCAGAAGCTCCTCAATGTCCCATTCTTACACATGTCACAGCGTTGACATCTTCTTTATTAATGTTAAGCAGATAAAAATCTACATCATGAAAAGATTATTTACCTCCAATTCAGCCTCTGCAAGAGCCGTTCGTGATGAGGGACTCCAGTGAACTGGTTTCCTGCCTCTGTATATAAAACCTTGAATGACCATCTGGCCAAACACTTCTATCTAGAAAATGGTACGACGCAAATGAGACAAATGCGTACTGTCGCAATTACATATAACCACATATAAGATCAACATCCTTAACCAGAAAGATGAGAAGGTTTGGTCTCTTTTCACATATTTCATTTCTCTTTTTAACGTCTGTTCAGCAAAAAGAATTCTATATGAAAAACCTTAGTACACATATTTTTACCATAGTATAGGATTGTTGACCATCTTCTAGAAGTTACATTCAATTCAAATTGTCTACAAAGAAAGCATGAGCAAAATTGTAACTAACCTGAGCAGCTTCATATTCTGGATCAAGAGTTAGGTAGGGATTATTCCAGTCTGCCCACACTCCATAACGCTGCAATCAGATGACACAATTAATGTTCAGGAATATTCCAAAGCAGAGGTTTCCAATCTGTTAAAAACTAAGGTTTTTTTGTTTTTGTTTTTCCAAATAGAAAAATCAACATCCTAACAACTTAAATTATATCCAAATTATACCTGAAAGGTCAAGAAAAGCATCTGCAAAGTATCATGCTTATAGAGCAGCCAAGAAACGAACATTAATGTGAGAGGAGAAAAAGGGTATTTACCTTAAATGATTCCATCTGAGTTTTAACTGTTTGCTTGGCAAACTTAGCTGCCTTTTGTCTCAACTTTATTGGTGTTAGATCCTTTCGAGCAGCTTGATCAAGTGATTGCAGAACTGAAATAAACGAAATGATGCTGAAGTTAATCAGCACATTCACCTAGGAAAATAAAGTGTACCTAAACTTGACTTTTACAAATTAAGGGCACTTTAGGGCAAACAGAGAGGATATTACAGAAGTCCTAGCAGTTTTTGTTTTTTTTTTTTTGGTTAGATTGGGAGGAAAGAAACCCTGGGGTTTCAATCCTGGGTGCCAAGCAGTGGGGAAGGGGGAGGGCCACAACCACTGTGGTAATCCCGCTCGACAAGTCCTAGCAGTTTCTTGATTTCAGATGTGTACATATGATTTATTCAAAATATAAGGTTGCAAATGACTATACAATGCCTCTTCAACATAGTTTCCATCTGAACGCGTTTTTCATAATAAAACAAATGAGTATGATTAAAACAATACTTGCCTTTCAACTCAATTGGTAAGCCATGACAATCCCAACCAGGCACATAATGAACTTTATAATTTTGAAGAAGCTGCCCACAGAAAAAAAAAATACAGGAATGAACTTTATTTAATTTTGTGAAAGGACCATTGAGCTTTGACAGTCAATGAAATGTAGCTTAGTTTGCATAGAAGCTGGATTTGTGTGACTAAAGCTTTTTTGTTATATAATTACATTTCTTTTAAATATAATAGTATCATAATGAATGGATAAGCAAGGGAAGGATATATACCTTATAACGATTAATAAAATCCTTTAAAATCTTATTTAAAGCATGGCCTATGTGAAGATCACCATTGGCATACGGAGGACCATCGTGAAGAATGAAATTTTCCTGACCAAGTAAAAGTCAGCCAATAAGTCATGTCAGGTAACAAATACCTAAGGCAAGGTACGAAACTTACCCCTGTGTTTTTACCAACAACTCTCTTGAACACTTGATTGTCATCCCATATTTTTTGAATTTCAGGCTCTCGTATCATAGAGTTCGCTCTCATGCCAAATGACGTCTTTGGCAGATCAACTGTGTGCTTGTATTTCCCATCTTCTTGCTTTGCCCCTTATCAACAAGGATCAACTCAAACAATTAGAAAAGAGGACAATCACGTTCAGGTTCCAGACAAAAATTACAAATAGTTTAAAAGTAACTCTCTAAAAATCATGTGATGGATCAACACTACAAGCACCATCTTTCGAGAAAGAATAATAACACAGAAAAACACCTTCAGCGGCTTTCTTTGCGGCCATAACAGGTCCTCGAGATCTTCGCTTTGAGGAAGAAGCAAACTCATCATTGGAATAACTAGAATGGTGTGCCATATGAAAGAGGGAGAATACTTTAACTGAAGACCTATCTCTGAAATAAAAGAGACCAACAGAAGCTGTGCTCCTAAAGGATGAGCAAGTTCTTTGTGACAGAACCTGATCATGTACAACACAATCTATCAGTTTTGTTTATTAAAAAATATTAAATTTAAGATGGAGTAAAATGAGATACAAATTCAATCTTCAAATGAAAAATTGAACTCAATCATGAATTGAACCATTTATTTCAAGTAAAATACTGTTGAAATAAGTTCAGAAGAAGAAGAAAAGAAAAAAACTGACTGTGAAGGACATGTACAAACTTGTGGAAAGAAATCTTAATCTATATGTTAATAGTAAGTTACAAGAACGAGTTATTTAGTCCACGATTATATTACCACCATTGTGATTCGGCTTGGACGTCAAATTCCGGTAGAAGTTAAGGCAGAGTCATTTTACAGAGTTTTTTTTTATACATTTTTTTAAAACAGAAAAAAAAAATTTCCCTTTTTCCAGAACTTGAAAAATCAATTCTGTGTGCTGGCACTTTTGAATTCCATTTACGATAAACAAGAGACCACAAAAATTTGAAAATGTATTTTTTTTCTCTCCCTGCATCTTCTACCAATTTGAACAAGAAAAAAATAAAAGAAACAGTTAAAATTCTAACCATAGAAGTCGATGTCCCTCTATGGCATTTCATCAAGCAAGTGGTGCACCAAAAACAAAAGCCTACCAACGCCACATAAACTCATTTGCCGATAACCATTTTAATTTTATGCACATACAGTCACACACACAATCAAAATGTAATGCATTTCCCTATACAAATCTAATTAAAAACCTGAATTCAAAATTTTTTTCACTTCATCACCAGAACTGGTCAACAATTCCATAACGAGCAAGAATTACAATCACAAAAAGCATCACAACTTTAAAACGCGTCGCAAAACGCTCTTCATTTTATCCCAATCACAGAAAGCTGTTCAAGTAGTTTAAAGTAGGCTCGTTTTCCCAGAAACCATAGGAGAAATGTAGGAAGAAGACAAAGCTTGAAATCTCAAACAGAACCCAGAACTACTATAACGCAGTCGAAACTGCCAAAGTCTTTCTAGTGTTTCCTAACACTTTCTCGGGAACCAAACAGAGCATGAACACTCAAATGTGAGCTAAAGTTAAGCATTTGTGTGTATGTCTATGTGCGTGCATATAGATACAAATATACAAATATATGTCTCTTGTGTGTGTAAATATATACCCTGTAAGGAGAGGTTGGAATCACAGCCATTGTGGCCTCCCTGGGTTTGAACGAGAAGGAGTGTGTGGCGAAGGATTTGAAGTTCATTGGAAGAGCTTCGCCATTTGGGGACGGGGACTGTTAGCAAAAAGAGGGAAACTCCATGCGGATAAAACGAACCATTTGGTCCAAAACGACCAAAACCTTACAGCCGTTTGTTTATTCATGTTCCGACCCGTCAAAGAAACGGGTCGGGTCGAGGCTCAACCCGTTTTAAAAAAAGATTTTCTGTATGAAGGGGTTTTTGTTTTGTTTTATTTTTATTTTTTACTTTTCGCCTTTCCTCCTAGCTCTATAATAAATTTTTATTGTAGGATTTCATTATCCAAATCTTTGTAAACATGTTTCTTAAAGGATTAAAATTGAGCCAAATTGCACAATAAAACCTACTCTATACCATATAATCAAGTTTACGTAATAATTTGCTTCTTACGATAAAAAAATCATTTGTAAAGAAAAATGTACCTAATCCAACAACTTGTACAAATTTTATTTTTCACAATGATAAGTAGATTCAAACTGGGGTGCAAAAGGGGCACGCACACAATCCTAATTAACTGGCCAAACCTAAGGTTGCAAACGCATTATTTGATAAGCAAATTTATAGAATACAAAACCGCTTGTAAGGAAAAGAATCCTAATTGAAGAACTTGTACGTAATTTATTTTTGGCAATGATAATAAGATAGTAATATGTGTACTATAACACATTATTTGATTAGCAAATTTGTTTCCTTACCCAGTAAAGAAGAGAATTTTCAAGAATTAAGAACAAGAATCCTTACGCTCTTTTGATGGGTCGGGAGTCGGGATTGGATCAATTGCACACTCATACAGTTTTTGTCAATGAGTGAGCAACAAACGTTGGTATTTATTGAGAGAGATTGTTCATTTTAATTAGGAAAGTGACACACTTGACGTTGCCATCCAGACAGAAAAGAAATAAAAGAAAAGAGGAAACACAAATTGAAACTTGGAGGCCAAGGTTCCACGAGACTTGGAGGCCAAGGCTGCAACAAACAAACTATGTCAGACAAATTAGTCAACAAACTTAATACACAGTTTTATTGCCCGCAGTAGATAACTGTGGAAACAAGCTTAGGAGAGGATCCGGATCCATGAGGACACGATGTCCAAACTCATTAAGAAACTTCAATATGTAGGTTCTGTTTCATAAATATTTCTTTAAAAATTAAAATTAAAAAATCTACGAGGGAGAGGGATTCAAAGTCTTGCATATTAAAACTGGACTGACAAACCAACAGGGATAGGCTTATGTACACTATCCTTTACACCATCAAAACTTGACTATCAACCAACATCAAAAGGAAAATTACACCTATTATGTCGAGTTTTGAACACCAAATCTAGGACGGAAAATCCCAAAGATTGAAGCTGCAAATGAAAGAATACCGACAAGTGCACTTTGGAATTTGTCCGAGTTGCTTGTCCTTATGGCAATCTGACCCCTTTGCTTGTTGCTCAATACAACATGAACAGCCATTTTAGAACCTCCAACAGAGAACAGAGATAGTATATCGGCTGTCAGAACAAGACCACCTCCCCACTTCATCAGAGACAAACCCAAGCCAGTTTGGTCCTGCCTTCTAGGGCAATCCTTATTCTTGAGACGCACTTCCAATTTGGCTCCATGTGCTGTTTCACCTTTAAACTGCAGAGCTCCAGCACTTCCAGCCAAAACCAAGTGCTTCCCAATAGCCATTTGATCCTCAATCTTGAGTCCGGTGGCCACATTCTCATCTGAAAAAGTTACAGTTAAACTAGCAGCTGTTCCATCTATGTTGAAATTTTTTACTTCGGTTTGACCAATAAAAATGTGTTTGTGTGTCACATTGGAACTTGGTGTGATCAATTTAAGGAAATCACAACACAGTGCATATTCAAATCTATCAAGGTCAGTAGCTTCAGACAAATCACCGTTACCCAAATACACGATTTCCTGAATTTGATTTTCATTCTTCTCAACACCAAAATCAGTTCCCGAATGCATTCTTTTTTCCAGTGCCTCAGAACTTCTGCTAGTATCAACACCATCCCTTTTGTTATTTGGACAATGCACAATGGATTCTTCTGCCACATACTTGGCTTTCTCCCCTCCTTCCCATACATTGAAGTTGTCATTGATCTCTGCAGCAGCAAGATCATTATCTTCAATCATTTCAGCTTGAATAGAATCCCCGTTTTGGCCTTTAAAGTCTGAACACTCTACACAGTTTAGCTCTATGGAAGGTTCAGACTGTTTAATGACCAAGGACTCTTTCCGCAGCACTGGCCCGTATTCTTCTCCTTCTTCAACTACCATAACTCCAGGTGTGATACTAATATTTTCCCCAAGCAGAACCAAGCTGGTTGGTTCTTTCTCTGCAGGGACATCCTTCTCCGCAGGGACATCCTTCTCCTTGAGAGACACTTCCACTTTGGCTCCATATATTGTATCGCCTTGAAATTTCACAGCACCAGCGTTTTCTGCCACATTCTCGCATAAGAGAGTAACAGATAGTGAGTTCAGCGTGATTGATTTAAGCAAATCACTACACAGTGCATTTTCAAATTCCTCATCCTTAGTAAGCTCAGATAAATCACAATTTTCCAAACACAAAGTCTGATTTTCGCTCCACTTGACGCCTAAATCAACGCCATTCCTTTCGCTATTTGGGCAATGCACAAAGGATTCTTCTGCCACATACTTTGCTTTCTCCTCTTCTTCAAATACATTAATGCTCAACTCCTCAGCATTTGCTTCATTTGTCTCTGTCATAGCAAGACCATTATCTTCAATCCATTCAGCTTGAACAGAATCTCCATTTTGACCTTTGCCAAAATTACTCAAATCACCCTCAACACCTTCAACATTCTTTACCTCTATGGCAGGTTCAGATTGTTCAACTACCAAAGGCTCTTCCCACTTCACTGTCTCATCTTCTTCTCCTTCTTCAACCTCAGAAACCTTAACTCTCGGCGCAATACTAAGCTTCTCCACAAACCCATTACCAGGAACCTTAACCTGACCCACAAAATCACCATTTTCCACTTCACTCAAAACCTCTTCACTATCCACCACATCATTATCATCACTCTCCCATGACAACTGGGCAATGGGCATAACCCTCTCTGAAATTGCATCATCCACCATAACTTTCTCGAAAACAGGTTCAAACTCATCTGGGTAGGCCACAGAAGGCCAAGAAAGCTCATATTTTCCAACAGAGTCACTCCGTTGAAGAGCTTCCTCATCTGGGTCTGCCACCAATGGCCTCTCCGACGCCGTTTCAAACTCCTCCCCAGTCACAAAGGCCTCAGATTCAGACCCACTCTCACAACCAATACTGCTAATATTACAACTACTGCTATAACCCGAATCATGACCGTTGAATTCAGAATCAGAGTCAGAATCAGAATCAGGAGTAGGAGGAGCTCGGATAGGAAGAGAACCTGCGAGTGAAGATGAGCTCAAAAGAGCGAGATTACCTGGTGTCCCTTGTGTTGCAGAAAGTCGGACATAAGGTTTTGAATCCATAGACTCGAGCTCCTGTACTTCCAAAAGCAAAAGCAAGAAACAGCAGCTGCCAAAGGAAAAAAAGGGTTTTGCTTGTTTTTGTTTTTGTTTTTGTTTTTTTGTCTTTTTTTATTAATAAAGGGTTTTGCTTGTTGGATCTTAAAATTTTGGATTATTTGTTCTCTCTCTTCGTTTTCTCGACGACTTCTATGTATCTTGATTTTTTTTCTCGATAATTGCTATGTTTTTTAAGGTCTAATAGGAATAAGTCGTTTGAATAATAGACGAGTCGTTTGGTAATGCTTCTCCATATAAGTGATTTTAAGTGATTCTGAGCAGAAGCCCCTCTTATGTATTTCTTTATAAAATCACTTAAAAATTAAAACTACTTAAATGATTCTTTGAAGAAGTGATTTTCTATAGAAGTGCTTTTTGGTCTATCTATAATCACTTTTAAATTAACAGTGGTGTATCAAGAAAGTGATTACTCCACTTTTTAATATGAAGTACATGTGCATTTCATTAGTTGTAGGATTTTTAAATGATTTTATTTTATGATGAGGATGACTATCCCTTGATCAATTTTTTAGGTTCTTATTTTGCTTTTATCCTTAAAATATTGAAGGTTGTTGTCTCAAAATTTTGCAGAATATGTAGGGCTTCTTTGGTATCCTATTTGGATTCAATTTTATAAACTAAAAATAAGATTTTAAGTCCAAAGCTTGAAAAAAAACCTCGTTTGGTAGGCCCATTTTTAAAATTCCAAACCCAAAACAAACTAAAAAACAACCATATTATTAAGAACAAAAAAAAAAGTGAAGTTTTATACTTTTTTCTCTCTCTCTCTCCGTCTCTCGTCACTCATCACTCATCTGTCTCTCTCTTTCTCTCTCGTCAGTTAGTGGTTCTGAGTCGAAACCGTCGTTTGCAGCTCCGTCAAGGTCTCCTTCGTCCACTACCTGACCCCAAATTGATTAATCTTTTTTCATGTTTTGGGTTTTAGGGTTTCAATTGAAAACTCATAGGTTTTTCTTTTCTTTTGTTAATTTCAATTTGGGAACCTAGGGTTTCTGATTTTAATTTCAATTTTGTTTAGATCTTAAAAATAGTTTGGAGTTCGATACCAAACAAGTTTTTTTATCTTAAAATTACTATTTGAAAACTCATCTTTTTAAAAAAGAATTATAATTTATGAATTTATTTTTTTTAGTAGGATGCCAAACAGGGTCGTACTTTTTTCTTCTTTTTATTATTTATTTTAAAACAAACTGGGTATAAACTTATTCTTAAGCAAATTTCCAATATATACCATGATATTTTATAGGGAGTTTCATTATTATACCAAATATAGGGGCCCAAATTATAAAAAAACCATACATGAAATGGACTTTAGAAATACACCAAAAGCCCATTTACAACATAAGAAAGAGGTTTCGAACTTCCTATAAATTACAAAATTGCCATGAATTTCTTAAAATAAGCTTAACCCCAAAACCTCATAAAAAAAAACACCCAAAACACTCAACAGGGTATCAAAGTAATTTAATAATAAAAATTAAATTCAAAAGGGCCAGTTGTCTGTTTTTGGGTTTGTTTATAGAAATTAAATAATGTAGATTTATAAAAATACCCAATCCTAGACATGTATTTATAAAAATACCCAAGCACTATTTAAACATAGAAACATACCCAAAATGGGTTTTGGGTATGTGTGTAATGATAGGTTTTGGGTATGTTTATAAATGGGTTTTGAGTGTGTGTAATGATGAGTTTTGGGTATGTTTATAAAGTGTTTTGGGTGTTGGGTATTTTTATAATTTCAGCCCCCATTTTGGGTATTTTAGTGAAACTCCCTTATTAATATCACTAGTACTAAGAATGGGTACATAACTAAATACCTCAATTTTATAAATATTTAATTACTATTTTACCTCTAGAATGGACGCTCAGTCTGACTTTAACAGTAATTAAACCTTTTATAAACGAACAGTTGAAGAATTACATCACACGACTCGTTAACAGCTTGCTGGGCCATTTTACTCTAGGGCGCTAGGTTCTTTTTCCATTGTATAATTGCGATGGAAATCATCAAATAGACCATGGGCCTGTATCTCTTCTCAACAACTAAAGAATTGCAAGTTTGAACTAGAGGGGTGCGCCCTCATGCAGTAGTGGGGTTTATGGAGGAACAAACTATTTAGTTAATAATTCCCTTTATATTTTCCACAAAACTACAAAATAGGAACAAACTATCCCATAGAACACCACCCACTACTTATGTTGGATTATGAGGGAGGGAATCTAAACTAATAATTATTGGACTTAGTATACTAAACTAACCGACAAAAGTAAAATCAACTTGAGGAAGCAAAGTAATGGCTAGAAACATGCTGATTTTTTTTTTAGCAGAAGAATATGTTGATTTAGAATAAATTCTTATATATGTTTTTGGGCTAAGAATAAACTCTGTCACAGCTGGATATATCAAACAATTATATCAGACAAAAAGAAAAAATCAACTTGAGGAAGACGAGAAATGAGCCTATTTTGATAGCCAACAACATAAAGTTGATGTTGAATTGAGGAAGGGGCCGCGCGAACGTAGGCCCCCACTACAACAAATTAAGACGTTGGCTCTCCTACGTTGAGGAGACCATAGGCAGGCACCCCTCCTAAGTGCAATGGAGGTCACCAACCTAGGCCATGAGCCTTCTTGATCGCCCATAGACTCCGTCCAGGTAAGTATGTTTTTAAGTGCCTCTTGTTCCTTTTAAATACATCAGTCTCGCTCTCTACTTCTTGTATATTTCCGATGTGGTACTTTAAGCTAAACATAATCACTTGGAAAAAGTGCTAGAGGCACATACGATTTGACAAGCTTAATTAATCTACATAAACACTTGACTTCCAAATTCACAAATTTAATCCTCAAGTCATTAACATTAGTTCAAGTGATGAGGGTGAGTCAAAAAGTTAGTAAGAATTATGATAAGTAAAGAGTTCGCTTATCTTTTATTGTAACAAAAGAATTTAAGCCTACATTTGTAATCGCTTTATAAAATGACATTTGGGTTCACATATTGACCCAAAGACACGGACTTTGAAGGCTTGGTCTGCAAATTCATGGAAGAACAATGATCCTCAATACTAGGGATGACAATGGGTCGAATCGGGGGTGGGTATGTCATTCCCATCCCCATCCCCATTAAGCATTTTTTTCCCCATCCCCAATACTGTGGCATTATTAAGTACAGGAAGTGTTAAAATAAAGAAATACAATTTGTTATTTGTTATGTTTGATACAGTTTATTTCTTTTTCAAAATGTTCTTCTCGTGACAAATAAAAGAAAGGGTTATTGACCGAAATGGTCCCCCAACTATTGCTTAAGTTTCATGTTGGTCCACCAACTAAAATTTTCATTTCAATAGTCCTCAAACTCTCCATTTAGTATAAAAATGGTCCTACTGTCAAAGTTTGTCAATTTTACCGTTAAATTGAGGGATAAAACCGTCCATATGTTGGAAGCTCCCCGAAATTAGAACCCTAGTTTTGCTGGATTGCTGGACCCAGCTACCAGAGCCAAAGGCTTCTTCTCTTTTTCAATTGTATCCACAAACACTTGTTCACTGTCTTCCACCTTCCTCTTTGCTCAGTAAAATTTGCTTTGGGCCTCAAGGTTTTCAACCTCTCAACTATCTCATTGGTAACTTTAGTTTCAAAGGTTGTGGCAATTCCACCACTGCATCTCTAGAAAGCTCCTAGTGCCTTTACCTTTTGAGCATAACAAAGGGTTCTCTGTTAAATTATAAAAGTGACAACAAATCGCTCTATCAATTCAATCCAACAACAATGTTAATGGAATAGATGTATAGAGAAGCGAAGAGAGAATGAAAATATTGTGAGAATGTGAAGGTAAAGAGTTCCATATTGGAAAGTTGAGAAACCTAGCAAGGGCTTATAAGGAGTTGGGTTACTCCCCCCATAGCCAATTGGTTTTGGAGTGGAACCTCAACTTCCTTCATGGTATCAGAGCAGGTTAGCCCACGTGTGAAAGCCCAACGGCCACACGTACTCCACGTCACCCAATATGTGTTGTCCACGTGTTAGGCTTGAAAATTCGCCACACGTGCGGGGGCGTGTGAGAATGTGAAGGTAAAGAGTCCCACATTGGAAAGTTGAGAAACATAGTAAGGGCTTATGAGGAGTTGGTTTACTCCCCCCATTGCCAATTGATTTTGGGATGGAACCTCAACTTCCTTCACATATAAGCAACAACAATGTTACTGGAGCAAACAATGAGACTAGTCTTCTTGTTCGAACAACCCCATTTCACTCTATCATTAAATCCCCATTCTCCTCTATCATTACCAGAAACGTGGCTTCTGTTGACGACACAACCCATATCTTCTTTTGATCAGGCTATTTGTACGCAGCAGTGAAATGTGTTTTTTTGGCTTCTGGGTTTTTCTTGTGGTGCCTAATTTGCAACTATTTTGAGGAATCAATGCAAAGTCGTCGTTATGAAATAGAGACAGAGAGAGATAGGGTAGAGGGGAGAGAGGGAACGAAGGGGAAGGGCTGGAGAGATTGCTTTGTAAGGATGGACAAACTTTGATGGTTTTTACCCTCAATTTCACAAAATATTTGACAAACTTTGACGGAATGACAATTTTTATACTAAATGGGGAATTGAATGACTATTGAAATGAACAATTTAGTTGGTCGACCAAAATGAAACTCGAGAAATAATTGAAGAACCATTTTGGTCAAAAACCATAAAAGAAAATTTTAGACTAAATTTAGTGGGGTGCGCCAGGCCCATGCAATAGTGCAACGCTTGGGCGACACTTGACCCACATATCAGATATTAAACTGATAAGAACAGATACTACACTTGATCTTAGCTAAAAGGCCGAGAAAGGTATGCTTTTTCTCATCTCTTGTTTCTCTTTTTATCGGGCCATTCACTTCCATCGTTATTGGTCCAGTTGATGTGGGACTGTTCAACATTTACAAACAGCAAAGGGGGCTACGAAGGCTGAAAGCATAATTGATTTGGGTTATACATGCATACATGTGTTGACAAAGCTAAAATATTGGCGACAAAACAATGATATTTGTTGACGCCAAAAAGTGGTTCTCTGACTTAGAGGGTCAACTTAGTAATTTTATACCTTCGGTATCCTCAATGCTTCGGTAGGGAGCGTGACCTGTAATAGGAGCAAACGCTCAGTAAGACCCAAGGCACCGGTGTGGTACCGGCCGAAGGCTCTCCGATGCTTAAGTAAGTTCGGGAATAGAAAGTTTAACTGACAGATCAATAGGCTTGTATGCCGTAAGTTCTGATTACCTCTATTTTTGGGTGATTGGCCTCTCTTATAGGCATTGGGAGGTGTGCACTTTGTTGATAATTTCGATGTGGGACTGTGGACGTCGCTTGGGAGCATGCCACGTGTCCCAGGAGAGGGCGTTGCCCTAATGGAGCAATCGGAAGGTATGATGCCGAAGGCATCCCTGACCAGGCACGATTTCTTCCACGTGTCTTGTTCTCATTGGATGTTCATTTTGGGTGTAAACAATATTCAATTACATACACGTTCTAAAAAAGGATTGTATTTCTCATATACGAGAAGAAAAAGGCTTATTGCAATTTGGGAAAAAGGTATGGCCAAGGTTTGGTATGTGTACTATGTGCGATTCCAAATTGCTTAGAACTTCACTCTTTTCTTAGTTTTCACTATTCATCATACAAAATCTTCATAGAATATCCAATTTTGAACAAACTCCATTAGCACCAAAATATTAATGTTGAACAAACCTAGGGCCTGTTTGATAACAATTTCAATTTTAGTTTTTAGTTTTCATTTTTTTTTGCTAGAGTATAGAGGAAAAAGAGGGAGAATGGAAGCAAGAATGAGAGCGGGGATGAGATTAAGAAGAAAGATGAGAGGGGAGGATGGGAGGGAGAGGTAACAAAAGCGAAAAACAAAAACCAAAAACTAAAAACTGAAATCTATTTGAAATTGTTTTCACTTTTGTTACTCATCTCTTCGATCCTCCCCTCTCACTCATACTCACTCTCATTTTTACTCTCATTGTCCTCTATACTCTAGCACAAAAAAGAAAATCTAAAAACTAAAATTAAAATGGTTATCAAACGGACCCTAATTAGCACTTTTCATTATGCAATCGGAACGATGCTTAAAAGGAGTGGCTTAAACTAAGAGAAACAATGAAAATATGGAATTGGGGATTATGGAGAAATCCTTGACCTCTTTTAAGTGGGGTTTATGGAGGAACCCTTGACGTCTTTTAGGTGGGGTTTGTGGAGGAACCTGACCTCTAACCAAAAGTTAGTTAATAATTATCAAGCTTCATCCACTATAACAGCATCTAACTACAAAGGAACAAACTATCCCACAGAACAGCACCCACTACTCACGCTGGATGAGGGATTAAGGGAATCTCATCATACAAATAAAAACATAAAACATAATACGTAACGCTTAATTACCAATCTATCATATAACTTTTTCAAATTCACAAATTTAATCATCTTAAGCCCTTGATATTAGTTCAAGTGATGAGGGTAAAGTCTAGAAATGAGTTAGGCCTATGATAGATAAAGAGTTCACTTCTTTTACCCTTAAAATGAGCGCTCGGTCTTACTTTAACAGAAATTAAACCTTTTATGAATGAACGGTTTAAGAATTACACGTCGACCCGTTACCAGCTTGTTGGGCCATTTTGCTCGGGGGCGCTAGTTCTTTTTCCATTGTATAATTGTGATGGAAATCATCAAATAGACCATGGGCCTATAGCTCTTCTCTACAACTAAAGAATTGCAAAACTAGGTTTAGTGGGGTGCGCCAGGCCCATGCAAATCTATGAAATATTAATAAAATAAAAACATAATATGTAACACTTATTTATATAAATTTATAATATGCAAGGATTGATATTGACGAAGCAATTTATGGATTGTTTGATAGAAAAGGTCCGGTTAAATTCACTAAAAATTATTTTTGCATGTCACAACTGGATATATTAAACAATTATACCAGACAAAAAGGTAAAATCAACTTGAGGAAGACGAGGAATGAGCCTATTTTGCTCGCTAGTTGCATAAAGTTGATATTGAATTACGGCAGGGGCCGCGCGAACGCAGGCCCCCACTACAACAAATTATGACGTTGGCTCTCCCACGTTGAGGAGACCATAGGCGGGCACCCCTCCTAAGTGCAATAGAGGTCACCAACCTAGGCCATGAGCCTTCTCTCATAGACCCCGTCCAGGTAAGTATGTTTTGAAGTGCCTCTCATTCCTTTTTAATACATTAGTCTCACTCTCAACATCTTGTGCATTTCCAATGTGGTACTTTAAGCTAGACATAATCACTGGTTAAAAAATGATGAAAAAAGTACCAGAGACGCATGCAATTTAACAAGCTTAATTAATCTAGAGAAACACTTAGCTTCCAAATTCACAAATTTAATCCTCAAGCCATTAACATTAGTTCAAGTGATGAGGGCGAGTCAAAAAATTAATTTATGATATGTAAAGAGTTCGCTTCTCTTTCATTGTAACAAAAGAATTTAAGCTGACATTTGTAATTGCTTTATAAAATGACTTTTCTGCCATAAAAAATAATTTGGGTTCACATACGGACCCAAAGACATGCAGTTTGAAGGCTTGGTTTGCAAATTCAGAAGAACAATGTTACTCAATAAGGTTTGTGGCATTATTCAAGTACATATAGTGTTATAAATATAGAAATACAAGTTGTGATTTGTTAGACATGCAGTTTGAAGGCTTTGTCTGCAAATTCAGAAGAACAATGTTACTCAATAAGGTTTGTGGCATTATTCAAGTACATAGTGTTATAAATATAGAAAAACAATTTGTGATTTGTTATGTTTGAGACAGTTTATTTCTTTTTCAGAATGTTCTTGAAGTTACAAATAATACAAATAGACAGTTTATTTCTTTTTCAGAATTTTCTTCAAGTTACAAATAATACAAATAGATGTTGTAAGTCCTCAAAGAGGCCTTGGTAACTAGAATGAGTAGCTTCCCTCTCCTAAATACCAAAATAAAAAATTAATACAAATGGACACATTTAAACTAGATTTGGTGGAGTGTGCCAGGCCCGTGCAATAGTGCAACGCTTGGGCGACACTTGAGAACCCCTATAGCAAGCTATTATGGTGGACCCTCCTCCTAAAGAAATTAATTTAATATCATGTGAGCCATTGGCCCACGTATCAGATATTAAACTGATAAGAACAGATACTACACTTGATCTTAGCCAAAAGGCCGAGAAAGGTATGCTTATTCCCACGTCTTGTTTCTAATTTTATACGCCCATTCTCATCCATGCTTCTCTGGTTCAGACGATATGGGATTGTTATAAGGCTGCGTGGGAAGGGCTGGTGAGTTTGTGACTCGAACTAACAGAGAGCAAAACTGATTTGGCTTATACATGCATACATACATACATCTGTTAACAAAAGTAAAACGTTGGTGCAAAACGAAGATATTCAATTACATACAAATTGTCTCATATAGAAGAAGCAAAGGCTGCTTGCGATTTGGGAAAATGGTATGGCCAAGGCTTGGTATCTGTGCTAACTATTTGTGGTTCCAAATTGCGTAGAAGTTAATCACACTCATGCTCTAATTAGACGATAACATAAGTTAAAACACTCTTTTTATTTATTTATTGGTGTTCATTCTTCATCTATTGTCTAGACTTGAACAAACCCCATTAGCACCAATACTAATGTTTTGACCTGGCAAACGGGTGGTGTTAACAAGTTTGGGGTCATGTTAAGGGGTTGACACGAACACGACCTGTTAAGTTAACAAGTGAAAAATACCATACCCAAATACGGCCCGTTACAATTCGCGAATGAACCGTTAAGAACATGGGCGTAGCTAGCATGGGACCAGTGTGGTCCCAAGCCCGCCCCTACTCCATTTTGATCTCTTTTATTTGTATATTATATATGATATGTAATATTATAATATATTAGATTAGTTTTAGGATATTTACCCTAAAATAAAATAATATATTAGGTCGTTTTTGTCGACAAATAAACCATAAAATATCTTGATCTCCCTTAAATCTTCTAGGTTAGTTTATGATATTTGCAATATAAACTCCTAAAGTTTTAACCTTTTTTTTCTCTTCCTCTTTTTTTTAAAGCTTTGTGAAAATTTTATTTTCCTCAGTTTTTTCATGTATGAATTGGGTACCTTAATATTGTGCTTTATGAACTCTTTTTTTTTTTTTTTTTTTTTTTCTCAATTGGAATATAAATGATTAATTTTTAAGTCTTTAATAGTGTAGATGATGAAATTAGTATTGAACCAATTTAAAATATGAAATTCATGATAATTAATTTATGAAGAGACGACAAGTTTTATGAAGGGCCCCCTCTAATGTGAAACCTGGCTTTGTCACTTGTTAAGAATAAACCCAAAAAAAACAAAAACCAAAAAGCAGAAGAAAAAAAACACACAGCCAACAACCCTCTCTCTCGGTCCTTTTTCTCCCAATTTTCATCTCATAAACACCATCCAGAAATCTTTCATGATGATTGCTGTACTGCATGTAGGACAATACATTGCAAATATGCAAGTCTACAAGTTCGGGATTAGACTTGCATAAAGATGAGGGAACATTCACGTTGGATGAGGGATTAAGGGAATCTCATCATATAGACTAATTATTAAACTAACTTTTTAAATCTATATATATAAAGCAAAAGACAGAGAATGGTGAAACATTCAAAATACCAGAAAATGCCCTTGATTAATTCAAACATTAAGAATTGAAATTATTAATTAAATGAGGATAATATGGTAAATTCACAATTACAAAATTAAAAATAAAAACAAAATCGGATAATGGATCCTACTTTTATGGAAAATAACTACCCATTTTTTCTTTTCTTAATTCTAAAAACAAAAACAAAAACAAAAAAACCAATTGGCACACGCGTGAGCGTGTGGCAAGGGACTAGTATTAATAAAATAAAAACATAAAACAGAAAACATAATACGTAACACTTAATTATCAATCTATCATATAACTTTTTCAAATTCACAAATTTTATCTACTTAAGCCCTTGATACTAGTTCAAGTGATGAGGGTAAGTCTGGAAATGAGTTAGGCCTACGATAGATAAAGAGTTCGCTTCTTTTACCTCTAAAATGGGCGCTTGGTCTTACTTTAACAGTAATTAAACCTTTTATAAACGAACGGTTTAAGAATTACACCACGACCCATTAACAGCTTGTTGGGCCATTTTGCTCGAGAGCGCTAATTCTTTTTCCATTGTATAATTGCGATGGAAATCATCAAATAGACCATGGGCCTGTAGCTCTTCTCTACAACCAAAGAATTGCAAGTTTGAACTAGGTTTAGTGGGGGTGATAAAATAAAAACATAATATGTAACATTTATTTATAAATTTATAATATGCAAGGATTGATATTGACGAAGCAATTTATCGGTTTGACAGTTGTTTACCCGTTTAGATTTGTTTCCGGTAATAATAGGGTAAAGTTCCCCATTAATTCAAAGACCATTGTTTGGTCAATAAATTAACTTTCTTTATGTGTTGAGCGTGCCACTGTTAGCAACTTTTTCAATTCTAACAGACTCTTTGCTAACAGACTCGAGAGTAAAAATAACTTGCGCCCCAAGCTATTGAATTTGAACAAACGATTGTGAATTTGGGTGAGGAATATCTCCCAAGTAAGTTCTTTTCTATGCCTTAGACTGGTAAGGACTTTATAATTTTCCTCAATATAAAACCGGTAGTTCTGGCCAGAATAACTGATAACAGACTGAACTAATTCCAGGCAGAACTCCCCTTTTCAAGACTCAAAAAGGGAAAACTGACTATACAAAGACAAAAAGAGGGCTCTACTTCCATTTCTGACTGGGTAGTTGCCTCTGTTCTGGACTGGACTGGATGTTAAACAACTTCAAGTGCTGGACTCTGGCTGCAAATCGATACCAAAGCTTGATTTTGGTAGAGCTTTAATTCATTTCAAACCCTGGAAGGCTTTTGGATGGACAGAACTGGGACTTCTCCAGTCTGAAAGAGACAGAAGTGGCTGGACTTGAGCTGGAGGTGTACTGTGGTACCTGTGCTGCTTAGTCAGGGCTCTCCATAAATTTGTTGAGTTTTTCGTTTTGAGAAAACTCAAATTCTGCTTGTCTTGGCTTTTGCTGAACCAAATTTGTAACGAGAGAAATCTCGTTATTGTTGACTTGTGAACTGAGATTCAAATCCGAAACAGTATTCTAACTGTCTTTGCTGGGAGAAAAAGGATGATTCTGCAAGCTTGTTGAGAAGCTTCGGAATTGAAGTGCTTCAGACTCTAAGTCTGCTGGGCTTAGTTTGAAGTTTTTGTGATTAAGTGATCATTTGAGTGTTTGTCCTTTGACTGGGTTTTCTTTGGTTGTGTTGATTGATTGTCCCTGTTTCTGTTCACCCTCTCTTGTATATATAAGAAATGTTCTTTGAGAGTGGGCGGCAAGTAAAAAATCTTTTTTTAATTTTTAATTGAAATAAACAGGGGTTCCATCCATTTTATGGCAAGTAAACATTCATCGATCAGTTCCTGAAATGACTACTTCTCTGTTTTCTTTTGATGGGGTGCCATGCCCCTCTTTCATTTCAACTGCTTTCTGAGAGTCTGAGAGTCTTTTGAGATAGTAAGTTCTCAGTTTTTTTGATCCCTGTTTCCCGCTTATCCCCTTTTCACAGAGGCAGAGTCTGCTTATTCCTTGAAAATGGTGTTTTCTCCGGAACAGGAAATATCTTTTGAATAATTAAAACGGGATTTGATCTCCTGGCAACTGAGTTTTTTCAGAGACGTTCTTCTGCCCCTGTTCAATCTTTTATTTCAGCCGATTTTGTTGACTTCTCTAAGTCAGGGATCACGTGGGACTGTTTTTAAAAGACCAGTTGGGTTTAGTTTGCTCTGAGCCCAATTCTAGTTCTTCCGAGGCCCAAGTCTCTTTTCTGATTTCCACTGTTTCTAGGCTTTCGACGTTTTGGGCCGAGTTCTTCGTTTTGGCCTGTTTATTCGTTTAACGGGCTGGGCGCTTTTGATGGATTGAGGGTGCCAATTTTGAGCCCAAATAGGCGACTTTAGAAGAAATGATGTGGGCCTTTGCTTTTGAACTGGGCGTGCCAAATTTAAGCCCAAACAAAGGTCCAGTTGAATTTTACTAAAAATTATTTTTGCATGTCACTGCAGAATTGAAGGGATAAATTAATAATTATTTTTGCATGTCACAACTAGATATATTAAACAATTATACCAGATAAAAAGGTAAAATCAACTTGAGGAAGACGAGGAATGAGCCTATTTTGCTAGCTAGTTGCATAAAGTTGATATTGAATTAAGGTAGGGGCCGCGCGAACGCAGGCCCCCACTACAACAAATTATGACGTTGGCTCTCCTACGTTGAGGAGACCATAGGCGGGCACCCCTCCTAAGTGCAATGGAGGTCACCACCCTAGGCCATGAGCCTTCTTGATCGCTCATAGACCCCGTCCAGGTAAGTATGTTTTGAAGTGCCTCTTGTTCCTTTTTAATACACGAGTCTCGCTCTCTACTTCTTGTGCATTTCCAATGTGGTACTTTAAGCTAAACATAATCACTTGCTAAAAAATGATGAAAAAAGTGCCAGAGACACATGCGATTTGACAAGCTTAATTAATCTAGAGAAACACTTAACTTCCAAATTCACAAATTTAATCCTCAAGCCATTAACATTAGTTCAAGTGATGAGGGTGAGTCAAAAAATTAATTAGAATTATGATAAGTAAAGAATTTGCTTCTCTTTCATTGTAATAAAAGAATTTAAGCTGACATTTGTAATTACATTATAAAATAACTTCTTAGCCATAAAAAATAATTTGGGTTCACATACTAACCCAAAGACATGCAGTTTGAAGGCTTGGTATGCAAATTCAAAAGAACAATGTTACTCAATAAGGTTTGTGGCATTATTCAAGTACATGTAGTGTTATAAATATAGAAATACAATTTGTGATTTGTTATGTTCGAGACTGTTTATTTCTTTTTCAAAATGTTCTTCAAGTTACAAATAAACTTTTTCAGAATTTTCTTCAAGTTACAAATAATACAAATAGATGCCGATGAGGGTTGGTTGAGTTCGTAAGAATCGGTCTCTTTGCTAATCTGTAAAAACCCAAAAAATGACTAAGTGCCCGTTTGGCATTGCTTATTTGGGGAGATAAGTGATTTTTAAAAAATTTTGAGAAGTCCAGCCCGTTTGGTAAACTGTGAGAAAATCACTTATTGTTAAAATTGATGTGAGAGAAAGCTATAAGGGAAAGCAGCTAATGAGGTGCTTTCATTTTCTGATTATACATGAATCAGTTTTGAAGAGGCGCTGGGTTTAATGATTATGCCACAATCATTTTCTGATTATGAGGAAATCAATACCAACAACACTTTTAACAAAAAATTTACCAAACGCCAAACTGCTTTCCCTTACAGCTGATTTCTCTCACAGCAAATCTGACAGCGATTATTTTCACAGCACAGCAATGCCAAACTGGCTCTAAAAACTCAATCTGTAAATCCTCACAGAGGTCTTGGTATGTCCTAGCTCCTAGCTAGAATGAGGTAGCTTCTCCTCCCCTAACACCAAAATAAAAAACAATACAATGGACATATTTGAACTAGGTTTGGTGGAGTGTGCCAGGCCCATGCAATAGTGCAACACTTGGGGGACACTTGAGAGCCCCAATAGCAAGCTATTATGGTGGGCCCTCCTCCTAAAGAAATTAATTTAATATCATGTGAGCCATTGACCCACGTATCAGATATTAAACTGATAAGAACAGATACTACACTTGATCTTAGCCAAAAGGCCGAGAAAGGTATGCTTATTCCCACATCTTGTTTCCGTTCTTATAGGTCCATTCGCTTCCATGCTTCTTTGGTCAAGCCGATGTGGGATTGGTACAAACCGCTAAAGCGTGCTTATAAGGCTGAGTGGTAAGGGCTATAATGTTGGCTACAAAGGACTGTATTTCTCATATAAGAGAAGCAAAAGAGGCTTGCAATTTGGGAAAAAGGTATAGCCAAGGTTTGGTATGTGTGTGATAAAAAACAAAAACAAAAACAAAAAGGTTTGGTATGTGTACTTACTATGGGCGGTTCCCAATTGCTTAGAAGATTACACTCTTTTCTTAGTTTTCACTATTCATCGTACAAACCCAATTAGCACTTTTCATCACACAATGATGCTTCAAGGAGTGGCTTATTGATATGGATTGAAGTAAAAGACTAGGAGAAACAATGGAAGTATGGAATTGGGCATTATGGATGACAGTTGGTCTACACAAGAGAAAAAGCTTCATCCACTATCAATAACATTTAACTACAAGTAGTAGGAACAAACTATCCTATAGAACATCACCCACTACCCACGTTAATTACTACACCAAATTAATAATCTATCATATTATTCTTCCAAATTCATAAATTTAATCTTCTTAAACTCTTGACATTAGTTCAATTGACGAGGGCGAGTCCAAAAATAAGTTAGGATTATGATAAACAAAAAGTCCGCTTCTTGTTCATTGTGACAAAAGAATTTCAACTGCGTAAATAATTTGGGTTCCATATACAGACATCTATTGATGAAATGTTAACAATTAAATGCAGATATTGAATTTTAAGCATGTACATACAAAAAGAGGTATTTTTTTTTTTCTTCTCACAAAAGGTGCATGGGCACCAAAAATATTCGTGACACCAAAAACATGGAAGATAGTTGGCCTATAGGAAAAGCTTCATCTACTATCAATAACATGTAACTGCAAAATAGGAACAAACTATCCCATAGCCAACAGCATAAAGTTGATATTGAATTGAGGGAGGGGCTGCGCGAACGCAGCCCCCACTACAACAAATTATGACGTTGGCTCTCCTACGTTGAGGAGACCATAGGCGGCCACCCCTCCTAAGTGCAATGGAGGTCACCAACCTAGGCCATGAGCCTTCTTGATCGCCCATAGACTCCGTCCAGGTAAGTATGTTTTGAAGTGCCTCTTGTTCCTTTTAAATACACGAGTCTCGCTCTCTACTTCTTGTGCATTTCCGATGTGGTACTTTAAGCTAAACATAATCACTTGGAAAAAGTGCCAGAGGCACATACGATTTGACAAGCTTAATTAATCTACATAGACACTTAACTTCCAAATTCACAAATTTAATGCTCAAGTCATTAACATTAGTTCAAGTGATGAGGGTGAGTCAAAAAATTAGTAAGAATTACGATAAGTAAAGAGTTCGCTTCTCTTTCATTGTAACAAAAGAATTTAAGCCGACATTTGTAATTGCTTTATATAATGACATTTGGGTTCACATACTGACCCAAAGACATGCACTTTGAAGGCTTGGTCTGCAAATTCATGGAAGAACAATGATCCTTAATATTAGGGATAACAATGGGTCGAATCGGAGGTGGGTATGTCATTCCCATCCCCATCCCCGTTAAGCATTTTTTTCCCATCCCCAATACTATGGCATTCCCCCAACTATTGCCCAAGTTTCAAGTTGGTCCACCAACTAAAATTTTCATTTCAATACTCCTCCAACTCTCCATTTGGTATCAAAGTGGTCCTACCGTCAAAGTTTGTCAATTTTACCGTTAAATTGAGGGGTAAAACAGTCCATATGTTAGAAGCTCCCCGAAATTAGAACCTTAGTTTTGCTGGACCCGGCTACCAGAGCCAAAGGCTTCTTCTCTCTTTCAGTTGTATCCACCCACATTTGTTCACTGTCTTCCACCTTCCTCTCTGCTCAGTAAAATTTGCTTTGGGCCTCAAGGTTTTCAACCTCTCAACTATCTCATTAGTAACTTCAGTTTTAAAGGTTGTGGCAATTCCACCACTGCGTCTCTAGAAAGCTCCTAGTGCCTTCACCTTTTGAGCATAAGAAAGGGTTCTCTGTTAAATTATAAAAGTTACAGCAAATCGCTCCATCAATTCAATCCAACAACAATGTTAATGGAGTAGATGTACAGAGAAGCGTAGAGAGAACGAACATAGAAGCAATAACAATGTTAGTGGAGCAAATGATGGACAGACTTTGACGGTTTGGCCCCACAATTTCACAAAATATTTGACAGACACGGTTCTGCCCCTCAATTTCACAAAATATTTGATAGACTTTGACAATATGATCATTTTTAAACGGAGAATTAGAAGACTATTGAAATAAAAAATTTAATTCGGTCAATAATTGTAAAAGAAAATTTAGTCTAAGAAAATTTTAGACTAAATTTAGTGGGGTGCGCCAGGCCCATGCAATAGTGCAACACTTGGGCGACACTTGAGAGCCCCATAGCAAGCTATTGTAGTGGACCCTCCCCCTAAAGAAATTAATTTAATATCGTGTGGATCATTGACCCACATATCAGATATTAAACTGATAAGAACAGATACTACACTTGATCTTAGCCAAAAGGCCGAGAAAGGTATGCTTTTTCTCATCTCTTGTTTCTCTTTTTATCGGGCCATTCACTTCCATCGTTATTGGTCCAGTCGATGTGAGACTGTTCAACATTTACAAACAGCAAAAGGGGGCTACGAAGGCTGAGAGCATAATTGATTTGGGTTATACATGCATACATGTGTTGAAGCTAAAATATTGGCGACAAAACAAAGATATTCAATTACATACACGTTCTGAAAAAGGATCGTATTTCTCATATAAGAGAAGCAAAAGGCTGCTTGCGATTTGGGAAAAAGGTGTGGCTAAGGTTTGGTATGTGTACTATGTGCGATTCCAAATTGCTTAGAACTTCAATCTTTTCTTAGTTTTCACTATTCATCATACAGAATCTTCATAGAATATCCAATTTTGAACAAACCCCATTGGCACCAAAATATTAATGTTGAACAAACTTAGGGCCCGTTTGATAATCATTTCAATTTTAGTTTTTAGTTTTTAGTTTTTTTTTTTGCTAGAGTAGTATAGAGGAAAAAGAGGGAGAATGGAAGTGAGAATGAAAGTGGAGATGAGATTAAGAAGAAAGATGAGAGGGGAGGATGGGAGGGAGAAGTAACAAAAGTGAAAAACAAAAACTAAAAACTGAAATCTATTTGAAATTGTTTTCACTTTTGTTACTCATCTCTTCCATCCTCCACTCTCACTCATACTCACTCTCATTTTTACTCTCATTGTCCTCTGTACTCTAGCACAAAAAAGAAAATCTAAAAACTAAAATTAAAATGGTTATCAAACGGCCCCTAATTAGCACTTTTCAATATGCAATCGCAACAATGCTTAAAAGGAGTGGCTTAAACTAGGAGAAACAATGAAAATATGGAATTGGGGATTATGGAGAAATCCTTGACCTCTTTTAAGTGCGGTTTATGGAGGAACCTTGACGTCTTTTAGGTGGGGTTTGTGGAGGAACCTGACCTCTAACCAAAAGTTAGTTAATAATTATCAAGCTTCATCCACTATAACAACATCTAACTACAAAGGAACAAACTATCCCACAGAACAGTACCCACTACTCACGCTGGATGAGGGATTAAGGGAATCTCATCATGCAGACTAATTATTAAACTAACTTATGAAATATTAATAAAATAAAAACATAAAACATAATACGTAACGCTTAATTACCAATCTATCATATAACTTTTTCAAATTCACAAATTTAATCATCTTAAGCCCTTGATATTAGTTCAAGTGATGAGGGTAAAGTCTAGAAATGAGTTAGGCCAATGATAGATAAAGAGTTCACTTCTTTTACCCTTAAAATGGGCGCTCGGTTTTACTTTAACAGAAATTAAACCTTTTATGAATGAACGGTTTAAGAATTACACCTCAACCCGTTAACAGCTTGTTGGGCCATTTTGCTCGAGGGCGCTAGTTCATTTTCCATTGTATAATTGCGATGGAAATCATCAAACAGACTATGGGCCTATAGCTCTTCTCTACAACTAAAGAATTGCAAACTAGGTTTAGTGGGGTGCGCCAGGCCCATGCAAATCTATGAAATATTAATAAAATAAAAACATAATATGTAACACTTATTTATATAAATTTATAATATGCAAGGATTGATATTGACGAAGCAATTTATGGATGGTTTGATAGAAAAGGTCCAGTTGAATTCACTAAAAATTATTTTTGCATGTCACAACTGGATATATTAAACAATTATACCAGACAAAAACGTAAAATCAACTTGGGGAAGACGAGGAATGAGCCTATTTTGCTAGCTAGTTGCATAAAGTTGATATTGAATTAAGGCAGGGGCCGCGCGAACGCAGGCCCCCACTACAACAAATTATGACGTTGGCTCTCCCACGTTGAGGAGACCATAGGCGGGCACCCCTCCTAAGTGCAATAGAGGTCACCAACCTAGGCCATGAGCCTTCTTGATCGCTCATAGACCCCGTCCAGGTAAGTATGTTTTGAAGTGCCTCTCATTCCTTTTTAATACATTAGTCTCACTCTCAACTTCTTGTGCATTTCCGATGTGGTACTTTAAGCTAGACATAATCACTGGTTAAAAAATGATGAAAAAAGTACCAGAGACGCATGCGATTTAACAAGCTTAATTAATCTAGAGAAACACTTAACTTCCAAATTCACAAATTTAATCCTCAAGCCATTAACATTAGTTCAAGTGATGAGGGCGAGTAAAAAAATTAATTAGAATTATGATAAGTAAAGAGTTCGCTTCTCTTTCATTGTAACAAAAGAATTTAAGCTGACATTTGTAATTGCTTTATAAAATGACTTTTCAGCCATAAAAAATAATTTGGGTTCACATACTGACCCAAAGACATGCAGTTTGAAGGCTTGGTCTGCAAATTCAGAAGAACAGTGTTACTCAATAAGGTTTGTGGCATTATTCAAGTACATGTAGTGTTATAAATATAGAAATACAAGTTGTGATTTGTTAGACATGCAGTTTGAAGGCTTTGTCTGCAAATTCAGAAGAACAATCTTACTCAACAAGGTTTGTGGCATTATTCAAGTACATAGTGTTATAAATATAGAAATACAATTTGTGAGTTGTTATGTTTGAGACAATTTATTTCTTTTTCAGAATGTTCTTTAAGTTACAAAATAATACAAATAGACAGTTTATTTCTTTTTCAGAATTTTCTTCAAGTTACAAATAATACAAATTGATGTTGTAAGTCCTCAAAGAGGCCTTGGTAACTAGAATGAGTAGCTTCCCCTCTCCTAAATACCAAAATAAAAAATTAATACAAATGGACACATTTAAACTAGATTTGGTGGAGTGCGCCAGGCCCATGCAATAGTGCAACACTTGGGCGACACTTGAGAGCCCCAATAGCAAGCTATTATGGTGGACCCTCCTCCTAAAGAAATTAATTTAATATCATGTGAGCCATTGACCCACGTATCAGATATTAAACTGATAAGAACAGATACTACACTTGATCTTAGCCAAAAGGCCGAGAAAGGTATGCTTATTCCCACGTCTTGTTTCCCCTTTTATACGCCCATTCTCATCCATGCTTCTCTGGTTCAGACGATATGGGATTGTTATAAGGCTGCGTGGGAAGGGCTGGTGAGTTTGTGACTCGAACTAACAGAGAGCAAAACTGATTCATGCATACATACATCTGTTAAAAAAGTAAAATATTGGCGACAAAACGAAGATATTCAATTACATACAAATTGTCTTATATAGGAGAAGCAAGGCTGCTTGCGATTTGGGAAAATGGTATGGCCAAGGCTTGGTATCTGTGCTAACTATTTGTGGTTCCAAATTGCGTAGAAGTTAATCACACCCATGCTCTAATTAGACGATAACACAAGTTAAAACACTCTTTTTTTTTATTAGTAGTGTTCACTCTTCATCTATTATCTAGACTTCAACAAACCCCATTAGCACCAATGCTAATGTTTTGACCTGGCAAACGGGTGGTGTAATAACCCGATCCTAAATTAATATTTAATTATTAATTTATAGTAGAAGACTATTTTACCTCGGGAATATTTTAATGGGTTTAAAGTTGACTTTTTGTTTGGGAAAGAATTTGGGGATTTTAGTAGTATCGTTGTGTAGAGCACGTTGTGACGAATCCGTTGAAACGTAGTGGGCTCAAATCAAAGTTGTAACGAAGAAGTTACGATCAAAAGAAGCCTAGTGACATAACCGTAATTATCTCAAAAAGTCAGATTTTTAGGGCCCAATCAGACCTCTCCTTACTCTCTCACGCGTCACCCCTCTTCTCTCTCTCCTCCCTTCCGATTTTTCTTCTCCCTGCGACAGAACAGCCGGCCATTATTAGCCTGCAAACTCCTTGCTCCGGCCGCCATTTTCAATGCCACCACCAAAATTTCTATCTCTCTTCCCTCTTCAAAGCCTCCTAACAATTACAGATCAAAACCATCAAGATTAAACCCATAATTCGAGCCAAACCTGAGCCCAAATCGGGCTGTTTCAAAACAGTGGCTTCCGACGGCTTTTCCGGCCAACTCCGGCCACCACTGCCCGTGCAATCACACCCAAAACACTCCCCTACCTTCACTTTGTATTTTCCCTCAAAGACTCAACCAAATTTCAAGTATTAGGGATGAATCCAAACCAAAAACTTTCTAGGTTTTTCAAAAGAGGAAATCGTTTGTTCAAGGACTTTAATGGTTGAATTGATATTCGAGCAAAGGTATAAAGTTACTCCCCTTGATGTGCTCGATCTGTTGGAATGAATATTGGCCGGCGGTTTGGATTTTTCCGATCACCAGAAAATTTCTCTAAACACCCGTTGGCGGTGGCGGTGCGTGGCGGCGCGTCGGTAGGATGTCAAGGTTGGGTTTTGGTCCTAAAATGAACCCCACGTGGTCCCGAGCACGACGGTATGCTCGGATTTCAATTTGGTTACAGTTTAACTGTCGATCGGATATCGCATATTAAGGGAATCTCATCATACATACTAATTATTAAACTAACTTATGAAATATTAATAAAATAAAACATAAAACATAATATGTAACACTTAATTATCAATCTATCATATAACTTATTCAAATTCACAAATTTAATCATCTTAAGCCCTTGATATTAGTTTAAGTGATGAGGGTAAGTCTGGAATGAGTTAGGTCTACGATAGATAAAGAGTTCGCTTCTTTTATCCCTAAAATGGGCGCTCGGTCTTACTTTAACAGTAATTAAACCTTTTATAAACGAACAGTTTAAGAATTACACCTCTTAATAGCTTGTTGGGCCATTTTGCTCGAGGGCGCTAGTTCTTTTTCCATTGTATAATTGCGATGGAAATAATCAAATAGACCATGGGCCTGTAGCTCTTCTCTACAACTAAAGAATTGCAAACTGGGTTTAGTGGGGTGCGATAGGCCCGTGCTGTAGTGCGCTAGGCCCATGCAAATTTATGAAATATTAATAAAATAAAAACATAATATGTAACACTTATTTGTAAATTTATAAAATGCAAGGATTGATATTGACGAAGCAATTTATGGATGGTTTGACAAAAAAGGTACAGTTGAATTTTACTAAAAATTATTTTTGCATGTCATAACTGGATATATTAAACAATTATACCAGATGAAAAGGTAAAATCAACTTGAGGAAAACGAGGAATGAGCCTATTTTGCTATCTAGTTGCATAAAGTTGATATTGAATTAAGGCAGGGGCCGCGCGAACGCAGGCCCCCACTACAACAAATTATGACGTTGGCTCTCCTACGTTAAGGAGACCATAGGCTTGCACCCCTCCTAAGTGCAATGGAGGTCACCAACCTAGGCCGTGAGCCTTCTTGATCGCTCATAGACCCCGTCCAGGTAAGTATGTTTTGAAGTGCCTCTTGTTCCTTTTTAATACATTAGTCTCGCTCTCAACTTATTGTGTATTTCCGATGTGGTACTTTAAGCTAGACATAATCACTTGCTAAAAAATGATGAAAAAAGCGCCAGAGACACATGCGATTTGACAAGCTTAATTAATCTAGAGAAACACTTAACTTCCAAATTCACAAATTTAATCCTCAAGCCATTAACATTAGTTCAAGTGATGAGGGTGAGTCAAAAAATTAATTAGAATTATGATAAGTAAAGAATTTGCTTCTCTTTCATTGTAATAAAAGAATTTAAGCTGACATATGTAATTGCATTATAAAATAACTTCTTAGCCAGAAAAAATAATTTGGGTTCACATACTAACCCAAAGAAATGAAGTTTGAAGGCTTGGTCTGCAAATTCAAAAGAACAATGTTACTCAATAAGGTTTGTGGCATTATTCAAGTACATGTAGTGTTATAAATATAGAAATACAATTTGTGATTTGTTATGTTCGAGACTGTTTATTTCTTTTTCAAAATGTTCTTCAAGTTACAAATAATCTTTTTCAGAATTTTCTTCAAGTTACAAATAATACAAATAGATGCCGACGAGGGTTGGTTGAGTTCGTAAGGATCGGTCTATTTGCTAATCTATAAATACCCAAAAAATGACTAAGACTCCATATGTAAATCCTCAAAAAGATCTTGGTATGTCCTAGCTCCTAGCTAGAATGAGGTATCTTCTCCTCACCTAACACCAAAATAAAAAATAATACAAATGGACAGATTTGAACTAGATTTGGTGGAGTGTGCCAGGCCCATGCAATAGTGCAACGCTTGGGCGACACTTGAAAGCCCCAATAGCAAGCTATTGTAGTGGACCCTCCCCCTAAAGAAATTAATTTAATATCGTGTGGGTCATTGACCCACATATCAGATATTAAACTGATAAGAACAGATACTACACTTGATCTTAGCCAAAAGGCCGAGAAAGGTATGCTTTCTCTCATCTCTTGTTTCTCCTTTTATCGGGCCATTCACTTCGATCGTTATTGGTCCAGTCGATGTGGGACTGTTCAACATTTACAAACAGCAAAAGGGGGCTACGAAGGCTGAGAGCATAATTGATTTGGGTTATAAATGCATACAAGTGTTGACAAAGCTAAAATATTGGCGACAAAACGAAGATATTCAATTACATACACGTTCTAAAAAAGGATTGTCTTTCTCATATAAGAGAAGAAAAAGGCTGCTTGCAATTTGGGAAAAAGGTATGGCCAAGGTTTGGTATGTGTACTATGTGCGATTTCCAAATTGCTTAGAACTTCACTCTTTTCTTAGTTTTCACTATTCATCATACGAAGTCTTCATAGAATATCCAATTTTGAACAAACTCCATTAGCACCAAAATATTAATGTTGAACAAATCTAGAGCCCGTTTGATAACCATTTCAATTTTAGTTCTCATTTTTTGTGCTAAAGTATAGAAGAAAAAGAGGGAGAATAGAAGTGAGAATGAGAGTGGAGATAAGATTAAGAAGAAAGATGAGAGGGAAGGATGGGAGGGAGAAGTAACAACAGTGAAAACAAAAACTAAACACTAAAAATTGAAATCTATTTGAAATTGTTTTTCACTTTTGTTACTCATATCTTCCATCCTCCCCTCTCACTCATACTCACTCTCATTTTTACTCTCATTGTCCTCTACACTCTAGCACAAAAAAGAAAAATTAAAAACTAAAATTAAAATGGTTATCAAACGGCCCCTAATTAGCACTTTTCATTATGCAATCACAATGATGCTTAAAGGAGTGGCATAAACTAGGAGAAACAATGAAAATATGGAATTGGGGATTATGGAGAAATCCTTGACCTCTTTTAAGTGGGCTTTATGGAGGAACCCTTGACGTCTTTTAGGTGGGGTTTGTGGAGGAACCTGACCTATAACCAAAAGTTAGTTAATAATTATCAAGCTTCATCCACTATAACAACATCTAACTAAAAAGGAACAAACTATTCCACAGAACAACACCCACTACTCACGTTGGATGAGGTACTAAGGGAATCTCGTCATACAGACTAATTATTAAACTAACTTTTGAAATATTAATAAAATAAAAACATAATACGTAACCCTTAATTATCAATCTATCATATAACTTTTTCAAATTCACAAATTTAATCATCTTAAGCCCTTGATATTAGTTCGAGTGATGAGGGTAAGTCTGGAAATGAGTTAGGCCTACGATAGATAAAGAGTTCGCTTCTTGTACCCCTAAAATGAGTGCTCGGTCTTACTTTAATAGTAATTAAACCATTTATAAATTAACGGTTTAAGAATTACACCTCGACCCGTTAACAGCTTGTTGGGCCATTTTGCTCAAGGGCGCTAGTTCTTTTTCCTTTGTATAATTGTGATGGAAATCATCAAATAGACCATGGGCCTGTAGCTCTTCTCTACAATATAAAGAATTGCAAACTAGGTTTAGTGGGGCGCCAGGGCCATGAGGTAGTGCGCCAGGTCCATGCAAATCTATGAAATATTAATAAAATAAAAACTTAATATGTAAAACTTATTTATAAATTTATAATATGCAAGGATTGATATTGACGAAGCAATTTATGGATGGTTTGACAGAAAAGGTCCAGTTGAATTTTACTAAAAATTATTTTTGCATGTCACTGGAGAATTGAAGGGATAAATTAATAATTATTTTTGCATGTCACAACTGGATATATTAAACAATTATACCAGACAAAAAGGTAAAATCAACTTGAGGAAGACGAGGAATGAGCCTATTTTGCTATCTAGTTGCATAAAGTTGATATTGAATTAAGGCAGGGCCGCGCGAACACATGCCCCCACTACAACAAATTATGACGTTGGCTCTCCTACGTTGAGGAGACCATAGGTGGGCACCCCTCCTAAGTGCAATGGAGGTCACCAACCTAGGCCATGAGCCTTCTTGATCGCTCATAGACCCCGTCCAGGTAAGTATGTTTTGAAGTGCCTCTTGTTCTTTTTTAATACATTAGTCTCGCTCTCAACCATGGTCTTAAATATCGATAATATCCCCGATATTATCCCGATAATATCTGATTTTTGGGGGTCCGATATTTTAACAACTAACCATATAGTTATCGTCAATATATCGATATTATCCCGATATTATCGGAAAGATATTTTCAACACTTTTATGAATGATTTGGTCAATATATCGAGATATTATCGATAATATCCCGATAATATCCCGATATGAAACTCAAAAAATGTAGAGAACTGAAGTAGCTCATTGAACTGATTTGGGTACTCTACGGAAAGCATGTCTCCTAGAGTAATACAAAAGTAGCTCATTGAGCTAATAAACAAAGCATGTCTAGCCGACAAAATGCTCACATGCTTTTACAAAATGGATAAAATATAAAACTTAGCTTTGGATTCCTGGCTTGGTTTACAAAATGGATAAAATATAAAACTCACCAACGTTTTTTCAACTTACATTACTTACCCTACCATTTAACCACTCACATGCTTTTACTTACCCTACCATGGCAGTAGGCGGGCAGGACCAGGAATTGGTGCCATAGGGAAGAACTATACTCGTAGAGAAAGAGACGAGGGGACATTGTCAAGTCAAGAAGATGACTCGTTATCTATAACTTCGGACTCTGTTGGAGTAGGAAGTAGTAACTATGGTTATACTCATAACCAACCATTTCCCTACCCTTCATATCCCATTCTTGTTGGGATGGAATCAAGTGACACATGGAAAGAATCCGAGACTCAATCTTCAAATGATTTTGCTTATGGACAACGTCAACCAATCTCGGATCCATATGGGTGGCATGTTAACAATTACATGGAAAACTATTTTGGGGATTTATCATTTGATGACTACTCTTCAAAATATACTTACTCTACACATAGAGATGATGAAGATAGTGAAAATTTTGAACCTCATAGGAACTCTATGTGGTACTAAGTCACTCATGTATCTTACCATGCAATGTATAAAGTATAAAATATTGTAGTAATTCATTATATATAAATGATTATGGTGTGTTTAATCTTCTTTCATTAATTACTACATATTTCTACACTTACGGTGTTTGCCAGCTCGCTATAAAATCAACTTAAATCAATTAAATCCATCATGCAATGCATTTCCTTCCAATTTTTTGTGATAAACTAATAGATAATTGACTAAATAAACATCCTACAAAGTTTCAATAAAAATTTCCAAGTTTTTCTTACAATTTCCGTGGTTTTTATTCAATTTTTTCCGATACCGATAATATCCCGATATTTCCTGCGATATTTCCGTGTTTTTTGACTTCCGATACTTCCGATACCTCCGACATTTAAGACCATGCTCTCAACTTCTTGTGCATTTCCGATGTGGTACTTTAAGCTAGACATAATCACTAGCTAAAAAATGATGAAAAAAAATGTCAGAGACGCATGCGATTTGACAAGATTAATTAATCTAGAGAAATACTTAACTTCCAAATTCACAAATTTAATCCTCAAGCCATTAACTTTAGTTCAAATGATGAGGGTTAGTCAAAAAATTAATTAGAATTATGATAAGTAAGGAGTTCGCTTCTCTTTCATTGTAACAAAAGAATTTAAGCCGACATTTGTAATTGCTTTATAAAATGACTTTTCAGCCATAAAAAATAATTTGGGTTCACATACAGACCCAGAGACATGCAGTTTGAAGGCTTGGTTTGCAAATTCAGAAGAACAATGTTACTCAATAAGGTTTGTGGCATTATTCAAGTACATGTAGTGTTATAAATATAGAAATACAATTTGTGATTTGTTAGACATGCAGTTTGAAGGCTTGGTCTGCAAATTTAGAATAACAATGTTACTCAATTAGGTTTGTGGCATTATTCAAGTACATGTAGTGTTATAAACATAGAAATACAATTTGTGATTTGTTATGTTCGAGACAATTTATTTCTTTTTCGGAATGTTCTTCAAGTTACAAATAATACAAATATGCAGTTTATTTCTTTTTCAAAATTTTCTTCAAGTTACAAATAATACAAATAGACGCCAATAAGAATTGATTGAGTTTGTAAGGATCGGTCTTTTCGCTAATCTGTAAAAACAAAAAAAGAGGACTACAACTCCCTCTGTAAGTCCTCAAGAACGCCTTGATATGTCATAATGACAATGAGTAGCTTCCCCTCCCCTAAATACCAAAATAAAAAATTAATACAAATAGACACATTTAAACTAGATTTGGTGGAGTGCGCCAGGCCCATGCAATGGTGCAACGCTTGGGCGACACTTGAGAGCCCCAATAGCAAGCTATTATTGCGGACCCTCCTCATAAAGAAATTAATTTAATATCATGTGAGCCATTGGCCCATGTATCAGATATTAAACTGATAAGAACAGATACTACACTTGATCTTAGCCAAAAGGCCGAGAAAGGTATATTTATTCTCGCGTCTTGTTTTCGTTCTTATAGGTCCATTCGCTTCCATGCTTCTTTGGTCAAGCCGATGTGGGATTGGTACAAACAGCTAAAGTGTGCTTAGAGCAACTCCACCCATTTGCCCTTAGCCATGGCAAGGGGGGAGCTAGGGCAGCCACTATTCACGTGTGAATAGTAGTTGCCCTTGCAAATAATATTTTGTGTTTTCACCCGTTGCCATGGCTAAGGGCAGTTACTATTCATTTTTTTGTTTTTTTCACAAATTTTTTTACCTCAATAATTAATTCGGATAATATTTTCGGACAATATTTTCGGATTCCTACGTGTCAAGACTATTCATAATTGGATAAAATTTCCGGATAAGATTTTTGTGTTCAAATTTCGGATAAATTTCAAATTTCAAATTTTAGATAAATTTCAAATTTCAAACAAATTATGCCTTGTTTGTGGTTTGTTTTTATTATTGTGCCTTGTTTGTAGTTTTTGTTTTTATTATTTATTATGCTTTGGTTGTGGTTTTTCCTTTAAATTATGTTTTGTTTGATGTATGGAATATGTTGAATAAAAATGTATTTTATTGAATGCTTTGTTTATTAAATAAAGAAAGCCAATACAAGTCATTAAGAATTACTACTACTAAAATAAAATACATGAATTACAAGAACTTTAATAGAAAACATGAAAAATACAAATACATAAAAGGTATGCCAACTAATTTAATGGTTTTGATCATTTAACCAATCCGTGTTGCTAGGCCCATCATCCCGGAAAAGTTTTCTTCTCATAACATCCCTTTGTTCTAGCTTCCAAAATTGTTTTGTTTCAGGGGACATATGGCTTGTATCCATCACCATGGTTTCCCGATCCGTTTTGTCCATCTCTTTTTTCCGCAAATACTCCCTTTCTTGTGCATATTGTGCTTCCATTGCCATCTCGTTGTCTTGGCGTTTCAGCTCCATTTCAACTCTTATGGCGCTCTGCCTTGCAATTTCCTCCAAAATTTTTGATGTATTACTACTCGAATTACCCCCTTTCTTTGCTTTCGCAGCCTTTCGGCCAATGGGCCTCGGCTCCTTTTCGATGGGTGAGTCTTGACTCATAGGGGAATCGACAGGTGAATCCGATGTCATTGAATCACAGAGTGGCGTCTCGTTTAACATAACGGCGGGACCCGTGGGAATTATTCTGAAGCGTTTGCAATTTTTCACCACGTCCCAACATTCATGATGGTTGAAAATTTTTTTGCCTTGCCCAATTGCACCAAACCACATCTGTGCTTGAATCATCTATTTAAAAAAAAATAATGGACATGCAAGAAATATTTAAAATATATTGGATATGCAAGTAACAAAAAATAATAATAATGGAAATGCAATTAACCTTACAAATATATTGGAAGTGCAAGAAATATTAACAAAATATTGAATATGCAAGAAATATTAACAAAATATTGAAAATGCAATAAACATAAAAAAAATATATATATTAGGACATTAAACTTAATAAAACTCAAATTACAAAATACTTACCTCGTTACTAAGATTTTCCCCACTTCTATGGTTGTCCATCGCTTTGGCCAAGGCATCCCTCCATTTTCCCAACTCTTTATTGAGAATTTTCCACCTACTAGACAATGCCATTTCCGTACGAGTCGACCCCGGAATTTTTTCACAAAATTCGGCATGAATTTTTTTCCACATATGAAAAAATTTCATCTCATTGCCTATCACGGGACAATGACAAATTTGGAGCCAAGCCTCACATAAGGAAACATCTTCCATGGTGCTCCATGCCCCTCCGGTTTCGATAGAAGAAGCCATAAATATAAGAAATAAAAATACAATTTGAATGAGAGGAAAATGTTGAGTAAAGAGTGAATAATAGTAGAAGTAGAAGAAAATGTATGAGGATTGGTGTTGAAAGTGAAGGGTATTGAAAGGTATTTATAGAAAAAAAAATTCAGAATATTTTGGTATTTTTTCATAATTTTATTGCCAAAAAAATGCCAGTCGTTGGATTGGAGGAGAGAAGCAGATCGGAGCGCCCAGGGCTTGACAACTGGCTTTTACCCGTTGGAGCTGGCGCAGAGCTGACGTCACGCTAACGTCGTGCGCACGTCATCAGCCCTTGGTTTGGGTCTCGGGCGAAGCTGGCCTTCGGGCTAGCCCGTATTGGTGGGTCCCACTCCCCCCCAGGCCTGGGCTCTGTTCGGTTCATTTTTACACATGATTTTTCATGTTATTCACCCACTATTTTGAGTTAGTTCTTGACATTTTATAGCTTTTTACTTCTTTTTTGTGTTTTAATAGGTTTTACCTTGGTTTGTATGAAAATGAGCTAAAAGTGCATTATTTGATATAAATTCTGTTTTTGTTCATTTTCGTAGGTCAACTTCGTGGCCTTGGATCAGCATGTTCCGGTCCTTGGATGAGGTGATGATCTTCATAAGACTTGTTCCAATGGATGTTAACTACAACATATCCAAATTTGAGCTCCATTGGGCAAGTGTAGCCTATCCAGCTGATCGGACAATTGACGCTGGCTCTGGATGTTTGTTTTGGCCCAGTTTTCACCCCCACTTAATAGCATTTTATTTCTACTTGTTACCACACCTTTTGGTAACAATGGATTGCATTTGAGTGGCATTTCCTGAGTCAATTGGAGCCTTGGATTATACCTTAAAACAAGGTTTCATCATTTGCAAGGGGACAATGGGCAATAGCTTTAGAGAAAGAATAAGTTTTATACTAAAAGAAAAGCTGGAAAGGAGGAGAGAGAGAAGTCAAAAGGGATTGCAATCAGATTTGGGGGAGTTTTTGCAACGGGAGAGAGGGTATTCCACCATTCTACACAATTGAGAGCAGATTTTGGAGCTTGGAGCTAGGAGAAAGACAAGGTGCAGTCAAGAAAAGTGGAGAAGAAGACTTCCACCATTGATGATCTTGAAGCTTTCATCATTTTCTGAAAATCTGTAAACTCTTTCTAATTTCATTTTGAATTTGTGTTTGAAATGATTATGAGGAACTAAACTCCATAGCTAGGGCTTAGGTTGAAGCCCTAAACATGATTACCTTATTGTTTTGATGCTTGAGTGTATGAATTTCTAGATGTTGTTGATGAACCCCATTCACTAATTGAATTTTATGATATGTGTTTGCTTCCTTTGCTTAATCACCTTAGGTTGTATGCATGTAGCTAAAGTTGAGAAGTTGTGTAAGATAACCAAGAACACAATTTCTAATTAGCAACAAATGATTGAACTTGTTTAAGTGAGCATCATGTGAATTGGTTTCTTGACAACAATTGATGAATTCCAAATTCACCAAATTAATCTATCCTTGATGTGTGTTTTCCTTGATTGATTACCTTTGAAAGCATGCTTCTTGAGGTTGTTGGGATTATGTGTATCTTCATGTTTTCCTAAGCAATAGATGGATGGAGTAAGAACCATCCATGTGAATTGGTTTCTTGAATACCTAATGTAAACACCATGCTATTAGGGTTCTTGTGATGTTCATATTCTCTTTGAACTTAATGGGTTTTCCTTGCAATCGAATCGAAGTACGAACCATACCTAGGTTCGGTTATGAGGAGGGCACAAGTATTGTAGCACGAACCATGCACTTTACGTATATTAGAGAGAATCAATGCGTCTTGAGCCACGACCCATGGTCTTGATTGCGAACATCTTCATCAATACATTTAGAGTTCATCACTTGAGTATCCATGAACATGGGTAGAATTGTTTAGGGTGGATTCCGAAACCCTAGTGTTTGTTACATTTTAATTTCACATTTTGATAATTCATCTCTGCCATTCACATTTAAATTCAAAGTCCATTTACTTTCATGCAATAGAAATAGGTCACTTGAACCAAATCAAAAAACCCCCCCAATGTGTGTGTGAGTTGCGTGTTTGACACGTTTTGTGTCTTTGTCACTGAATTTTGTTTGTTTCGTAATTGTTTTGGACTTTTGGTCCGCGTTGTGTTCTTGCATTTTCTGTGCTGATTCCAACCGTATAAAGAACGTGAATTTTGGATAAACGGTTGGAAAGTTATAGGTCAAAAACTGGACAGAGGTCGAAACTGAAAAACAGAGAAACGAATCTGTCCAAATGGTGATAAACGGGTGATAGAAAGTGCTGTTTGTGTTTTTCTTTATTTTCTTGTGTTGTTTCATTTCTTTTATCTTCCTTACTTCATTTTTAGTTTCCAATTTGTATTGTGTTTGTGTGTTGTGTAAAATTAGTGTTCTTTACGTACTCAAATTAGAACTTATAGGAAACCGACAAGTTCTTCGTGGGATCGACCCCGTACTTACATAATCTATACTTCATTAGATTCGTGCACTTGCGGGTATTTTTAATTGGTTGTTTGCACATTAATTTGTGTCCTTTTAGGAATGCAACAATTTTTGGCGCCGTTGCCGGGGAACTGGCACGGTTGCTTATTTGTTTTGTTTGAGTATGTTTAGAGTACTTAGTTTTATTTTTGTTTATTGATTGTTGTTTCATTTTATCTTGATTTATTTTTGTTTCTTTTTCTTACAGGAACATCCGAGGAGTCACCTCCACCATCTCCAATGGCAGCCGCAACTGAAATTGTGGAACTTACTATGTAAGAATACTCCAATAAATTTGTGATGGAAGAAGCAAATGTTTTTGGCTCATTTCATAATGAATTGCCTATGAATGAATATTTCCGACAAACATACAATTCGGAGTGGAGAAATAATTCAAACTTCTGGTGGACCGACAATCCAAATTTTCAACAAGGGTCATATCAACCATATCAAGGCCAACATAATACTTGTCCACCTTATGGTCAACCCCAATATTATAATCCACCACCACTTAGTCAATCTCACCAACCACCTCAAGGACCAACTTTGGAAGAAATTGTTGCTTCAATGGTTAGACACACAGATAGTTTCATCATGCAGAGGAATGACACCCATATGCAGAGGAATGATACCCACATGCAGAAAATGGTTAAGGCCATTGCCAATCTAGAAAATCAAGTGGGGCAAATTGTCACATCTTTGAGTCAAAGGGAAGCTAGGATAATGTCTAGCCAAACAGTGATACAAAATGGGCGTGAGCATGTTCAAGCAGTTACCTTGAGAACTGGTAAGGTAATTGGTGAAATTGATGGTTCTAAAAATTTGATTCACAATGTTGATGAAATGCAGGTTGAGCAAGTGATTGGGCCTAAGGAAAATGATGAAATCAACAAGGGGGAAGATAAACAAGCAGCATCTTCACCTGAGTGGATCCCAAAGCATGAACTTGCAAGAAGGGCAAGAAAGGAGAAGGTAAGTCGTGAACCTACTGATGAAGATATCTTACATGCTCCTTTTCCTCACAGGTTGATGAGTTCTAGGAAAAATCAACATGCCAATGACATATTGGAAACTTTCAAGCAAGTGCAAGTCAATATTCCTTCCTTGGATGCAAACAAGCTCAAGGAATGCGAAACTGTTGCATTAACGGAAGAGGTTTCTGCTGTTTTGCAAAGGAAGCTTCCTCCCAATTTGCAAGATCCAGGAAGTTTCACAATTCCTTGTATAGTTGGTGATAAATTATTTGAGGAACCTTTAATTGATTTCGGTGCTTCAATTAATCTAATGCCATATTCTGTTTTTGAAGTACTAAAGGAAGACAAGCTGAACATCCATGTTCCAAGCACCAATCATATGTTCAATGTCACTCCTTCTACTCAAATGAGAAGGCCACCCGACCCTAAATTTGTGCCTCCTCCATCTAATCCACGTATTGAAGAGCGCTTAAAATTGCTTTTGAAACCTACTCATGTGCATAAAAAGAAAAGAATACGAAATGGGTTGATTAGATGGCAAAGGGATTTGAAGAAACTTCATGTTCGGCACAAGGAGGCGATTGAGCCAAAACCCCCCAAGTGACCCAAGTATGTTGGAAGTCCGGCAAAAGACTTTAAACTTAGCGCTTCTTGGGAGGCAACCCAAGGTGAATAGAAGAAGTTTGTTGTCGTCCTAATCGCTTCAAAGTGGAGTTTCTCTAGACTCAAACTTACTTTTATTTTACTTTATTTATTTATTTTCCTTTTGAGTTAGGATTTCAATCTCCAACCAAGGTAATTTCGATTTTCTTGTTGTTTCTCTTTGTTTTTCTTACTTTTACTTTCCTTTACTTGTTTGTGTTTCTATTTTGTTGTTAAGTTTGGGAAGTAAATTGCTTCATGATTGCACACACTGAACTTTGGCTCAAATGTTTATTTCATTCCATACATGTGATTCCAAACACAAACTTGAAAAAAAAAAAAAAAAAAAAAAAAACATAAATTTCTCAATCACATGTTCATTGTTGCATTTTGCACCACCTGAGGCTTCTGCTAATTGCCTCTGTCTGTTCTTGCTTGTAGAACCTGCAAAAGCTCTACATGATCTTCATTCCTCTTTTGCAGCATCTCTACATGCTGGCTGGCACTGTAGAGCCGCTTCTGCAGGTCCGCCACCAGAGCTTTCAGGGCCGCCACCTCCTCACTCAGTGCCCCGCACTCTCGTGTTCTCGCCAGTAGGCGCATGCCCAAATTTGTGGCCGAGACCGCGTTGAGCACGGTTAGATTGTGGGACTCGTCCACTGCCATCTGGTCAGACCTCTGCGCCACATGCAGGTGATCTGCAACTGTCAGTCTGCTGACAGTCATGCCCTCCGGCATTACTGCCCTTCGCGGCACCACCTCAGAGAAGTTTGAGGCCGAGCCATGGTGGTATGAGGAGTTTGGGAAGATAGGGTTTGGAGGAGCCCTTATCTGGGAATTTGGTGGTGCTAGTGACAGCTCAAGGTTGAGATCATCAAGGTGAGTACATGTGGATGCCATTGTTTTGTTTTTGGATGTTTTTGATGGTTTTCCTTGAGTTTGCAGAAAGAATTGCAGGGTACTCTTCCGCTTGCAGAGGCGTGGCTTAAATAGACATATGCAGATGAGAGGGAGAGCCAACGCCATTTCAGATTTCCCGGGCATGCTCGACCTAATCGCTTCAAGGGGGAGCACATTAACTTTCACTTTACTTTTCTTTTTTCCGTGTTTTTCTAGTGTTTTGTGTTTTTGCCTTTCCCTTTCGGCTATCACCTTTGTCTTATTTTAGTTAGGGAAGTGTGTTTTCCCTTTCGGCTGTCGTCTTTGTTTTGTTTGGGAAGTGTGCTTCTTTTTCTTTTGCAACTTCATTTTCTTTTATTTCTGAAAAAAAAAAAAAAAAAAAAAACAACAACAACAAACAAATACACGGAAAGGGCAAAGACAACCAGGCACACCACTAATACATTAGAAATTATTCTTTCACAGTGCTCGGTGTCTCGGCCATTGGACCTTTGAGTTTAGCCCTATGGCTATCCTCTTCCGGGGCTTCACGCACAGCCTCTTGGGGCTCATCACTCGAGCTCCCAAAGATCGCACTCTTAGCTTGAGCATACCTACTCTCGCGATCGGTTTTCTTGCGTTTACCCGGTTGGTCCAGGTCCTCCAGCTGCTTTCTCATGTCATGGGCGTAAACACTTACCATCTTTGAGAGATTTTGGTTCTCTTCCCGAAACGCCTCTAGCTGGTGTCGATTCACCTCCACTATCCTTGCCCTTTCCCTTTTTAAACTTTTAATAATACTCTGGCACTCTTCCACCATACTTCGCTCCGCCGCCAACTGACCTCTTAGCACCTCCACTTCATGGGACTTCGCAAGTAGGCGATGACCCACACTTGCGACTGTTGCGGTGCTTTGCACGCTTAGTGCCAGAGCATCGCTCACGACCCGGTTGTCATCCCTTGATCCCAGCACCCGTATATCCTTGGGAGTTACTAGATTTCTAGCAACTCCAAGGGCAACATCGTTGTCCAGCAGTATCGAGTCATTCACTGTCACGTGCCCCCGTGCAGAGGCAAAGTAGGGCATCCACACTGGTGCCACTGCTTGGCCCCGAGTCTGAGTCGGTGGAGCTAGGTTGAGATCCAGCGAGAATGGGTAGGAAGAAGCCATTTGAACTTTCTTTTCTTTTGTTCTTTCTTTTCTCTGTTGTGTGTTTCTGCGTTTGTGTGTTTTTCCCCAACTCTTTCTCTTCTTCTTTTATAGAGTTAGTTTCTACGTAACCCTAGACACGGCGCTTCTGCGTTTTGCGCGGCCCTTACGGCCTATCCCCTTAGGTCACCTCACCTGGTCCCCAACCCCTTTAATTACAGTTCTGCCTTTCAGCACTTTTGAGAAACAAAAGTCGTCACACCTTCCTATGAAGCCAATAATTCTGGCTTGGGACCGAGAGAGAGACCGCTGCTTGTCGACACGTCTCTCACTTTGTTTCCCGTGACTCACAGGTGCCGAGACTTCAGGGCCCACTTTTTTCTATTTTACTGAGTCCTCGCTCTTTGTGCTTCTGACTTGGTTTCTCTGTTTTTTATTTTTTTTATTTTTTTATTTACTTTCTTCGCTTTTGGGCTTTCGTTTGGGTTGGGCTTTCATTTGGTTTGTGCATTTCATTGGGCTGGTTTTCTGCATGTGTAAGATTGTTGTTAGGGCTTACTGTTTGGTTTTGTTTGGTGTTGTTTTGTTTTGTTTTGTTTTGCAACCGTGTTGTAGTTGTTTTTCTTTTTTCTTTTTGTATTTACTTGCTCTTTCCCTTTATTTCTTGTTATAACGTTGTTAATGCCTGAATTCTTTAACATTGAGGACAATGTTTATTTCTAAGTTTGGGAAGGGATAGCAAGTCTTTTTTGTTTCGCTTAAATTCTTGCTTTAATTTGTTCTGTTTTCTTTTCAGTTTTGAGTCTTTTTTGTTTTCAAGTCACTTTCCGGACATATATGATGAGATTGTGATGAATGTTTACATGACTTGATTGAAGATGTTAAAAAAAAAAAATAAAAAAAAAATAATAATTTGTTATTCACTAAATGGCATCGTTCTAGCATGATATGTTTGAAACCCTCTATGCACTTGCCATTTGTTTCATAATTCTCCAGTTGAGGGACTTGCATGATCCAAAGAATTGTATCAAGCATGAATTAGACTTGTATAACCATATAATGTGAGCTTTGAGCCTTGTGCTTCAATTCATGAGTGTTATACACATATTCTTACTTTTCTTGTCATCTGAGTTGTTGTCTGATCTCATTATTCATTGATTTGGTTGAGCACTTAAAAGTTACTCATTCTTGTGCAATTTGATTACATGACATTTGAGAAATGATATTAAGGCCCTCTTTGGACCGTTTGTGCCTTTCAAGCTAACCCTATGCATGCTTAAGCATGATTTTCCATTGTTAACCACCTTGAGCCTATATGTATGCCTTTTCTTTCAAGTAACCAATTATTACTTCTAGCCTTAGCCTGAAAAACAAGAATTCACCTTTCTAAGGAACTCGTGAGCTTTAATTTAGATGTGTTTTTCATGCTAAGTTTGGGAAGGGTTATTACATTCTTTAAAAAAAAAAAAAAAAAAAAAAAAAAAGTACTTCACTCAAAGGGTGAAAGAAAAGAGAAAAGTCGTGGTTAAGTGGCAATGGTTTCAATTTCAATTCCATGTTTCTTGGTTGTTCAAATGGAAGGAAGGAGTGTGAATCATAATTAGTGGAGGTATAAGGCTTTGTGGTCTATTTGATCACCAAAAACTGAGTGAAAATCTCAAGCGTGATGTTTCAAAGTCTTTTAGTCAACGATTATATGCTCTTACATTGTGAGTTCCTTGGACTTTGTTGTATCCATATCCTTCATTTCTTACTCACCTTACACCCTTAGCCCCATTACAACCTATAATAAAGACCTAAATTGATCCTAAATGTCATGTGGTTGATTTGCACACATTTTTCAGCTTTTAAGTGTTTAGCATCCTTCTTGAGATCATATTCATGCATGTTTTTCATCTTGCTAATTTTGAGTTAAGTCCCGTATGGTTTAACTCTATTCTCATATTTAGTATTGAGTGATGCATTGTAACCCTCTTCCGAGTGATTCATTTGTGAGAGGACAACTTTGGTGAGATTTGAAGTTACATTTGTGCTTGGTATGATTTTTGAAGTTGTGTGAAAACTGAAATTGGAGAATGAGTTCCATTTGGCCATCACACTACTACACTTGAGCATGTTGTGTTATGAATTTTGCCGCCTTGTGAATAATGTGTAAACTGAGTTTTTCTTATGAAAACTTTTGAGTCGTTTGCATGAGTTGCTCTCTCCTTAGAAAGTGTTCGGAAAGTTTTGTTTCGAGTCTTGTTTTAATTTCTGTTTTGCTCGAGGACTAGCAAAAGATAAGTTTGGGAAGTTTGTTCGGTTCATTTTTACACATGATTTTTCATGTTATTCACCCACTATTTTGAGTTAGTTCTTGACATTTTATAGCTTTTTACTTCTTTTTTGTGTTTTAATAGGTTTTACCTTGGTTTGTATGAAAATGAGCTAAAAGTGCATTATTTGATATAAATTCTGTTTTTGTTCATTTTCGTAGGTCAACTTCGTGGCCTTGGATCAGCATGTTCCGGTCCTTGGATGAGGTGATGATCTTCATAAGACTTGTTCCAATGGATGTTAACTACAACATATCCAAATTTGAGCTCCATTGGGCAAGTGTAGCCTATCCAGCTGATCGGACAATTGACGCTGGCTCTGGATGTTTGTTTTGGCCCAGTTTTCACCCCCACTTAATAGCATTTTATTTCTACTTGTTACCACACCTTTTGGTAACAATGGATTGCATTTGAGTGGCATTTCCTGAGTCAATTGGAGCCTTGGATTATACCTTAAAACAAGGTTTCATCATTTGCAAGGGGACAATGGGCAATAGCTTTAGAGAAAGAATAAGTTTTATACTAAAAGAAAAGCTGGAAAGGAGGAGAGAGAGAAGTCAAAAGGGATTGCAATCAGATTTGGGGGAGTTTTTGCAACGGGAGAGAGGGTATTCCACCATTCTACACAATTGAGAGCAGATTTTGGAGCTTGGAGCTAGGAGAAAGACAAGGTGCAGTCAAGAAAAGTGGAGAAGAAGACTTCCACCATTGATGATCTTGAAGCTTTCATCATTTTCTGAAAATCTGTAAACTCTTTCTAATTTCATTTTGAATTTGTGTTTGAAATGATTATGAGGAACTAAACTCCATAGCTAGGGCTTAGGTTGAAGCCCTAAACATGATTACCTTATTGTTTTGATGCTTGAGTGTATGAATTTCTAGATGTTGTTGATGAACCCCATTCACTAATTGAATTTTATGATATGTGTTTGCTTCCTTTGCTTAATCACCTTAGGTTGTATGCATGTAGCTAAAGTTGAGAAGTTGTGTAAGATAACCAAGAACACAATTTCTAATTAGCAACAAATGATTGAACTTGTTTAAGTGAGCATCATGTGAATTGGTTTCTTGACAACAATTGATGAATTCCAATTCACCAAATTAATCTATCCTTGATGTGTGTTTTCCTTGATTGATTACCTTTGAAAGCATGCTTCTTGAGGTTGTTGGGATTATGTGTATCTTCATGTTTTCCTAAGCAATAGATGGATGGAGTAAGAACCATCCATGTGAATTGGTTTCTTGAATACCTAATGTAAACACCATGCTATTAGGGTTCTTGTGATGTTCATATTCTCTTTGAACTTAATGGGTTTTCCTTGCAATCGAATCGAAGTACGAACCATACCTAGGTTCGGTTATGAGGAGGGCACAAGTATTGTAGCACGAACCATGCACTTTACGTATATTAGAGAGAATCAATGCGTCTTGAGCCACGACCCATGGTCTTGATTGCGAACATCTTCATCAATACATTTAGAGTTCATCACTTGAGTATCCATGAACATGGGTAGAATTGTTTAGGGTGGATTCCGAAACCCTAGTGTTTGTTACATTTTAATTTCACATTTTGATAATTCATCTCTGCCATTCACATTTAAATTCAAAGTCCATTTACTTTCATGCAATAGAAATAGGTCACTTGAACCAAATCAAAAAACCCCCCCAATGTGTGTGTGAGTTGCGTGTTTGACACGTTTTGTGTCTTTGTCACTGAATTTTGTTTGTTTCGTAATTGTTTTGGACTTTTGGTCCGCGTTGTGTTCTTGCATTTTCTGTGCTGATTCCAACCGTATAAAGAACGTGAATTTTGGATAAACGGTTGGAAAGTTATAGGTCAAAAACTGGACAGAGGTCGAAACTGAAAAACAGAGAAACGAATCTGTCCAAATGGTGATAAACGGGTGATAGAAAGTGCTGTTTGTGTTTTTCTTTATTTTCTTGTGTTGTTTCATTTCTTTTATCTTCCTTACTTCATTTTTAGTTTCCAATTTGTATTGTGTTTGTGTGTTGTGTAAAATTAGTGTTCTTTACGTACTCAAATTAGAACTTATAGGAAACCGACAAGTTCTTCGTGGGATCGACCCCGTACTTACATAATCTATACTTCATTAGATTCGTGCACTTGCGGGTATTTTTAATTGGTTGTTTGCACATTAATTTGTGTCCTTTTAGGAATGCAACAGGCTCCTCGCTGGAGCCTCTTTTTTTTTTTGCCTCACCCCAGCCCTGGGCTCAGCTCCTCGCTGGAGTTGCTCTTATAAGGCTGAGTGGTAAGGGCTATAATGTTGGAGACAAAGGACTGTACACTACTAGAAAAACGCTCAATAGGGACCCCTTTATTAGAGACCCAAATAAAAACAGTCTCTATTGAATGTTATTAGGGACTGATAATAGAAACAGTCTCTATAAAATACTATTAGGGACGGATTAATAAATTTTGTGACTAATTATTTGAATAAGTTAACAAATAAGGCACATATAACTAACAACCGTGCCTAAAAGCCCTCCACCATCTTTTTTTTTTTTTTTGGTGAAATAAGGGAAACCCCCAGAAAACAACTAAGCCCCGCACATGAGTCGAGGCCTAGCAAGACCAAGTAAGTCATCCACCATCTTCACTAAAGGCACGGATAACTTAAAAACCATGCCTAAAAGCCCTCCACCGTGCCATTGTACCAAGTACCAACTAAAAACTTATACGTATACATCATCGTCTACACCCTTCCTTCTTTCTTTTACCCCTCATATTTTAGGTTTTTTGTTGTTGAGATTTTCTATTTAAACCCCGCACTTCTCTTTGTTCACCCCAATACTTAAATCATTAAACTATAAGTTTTATTATTGTGTAAAAAGACAAAAAAGGTCATCCAACTTAATAATTAACCCTAGTACATCTATATACACACCCCACACCCCACACACCCCACACACCCCACCATTCTTCATATCAAGTTTTAGAAAAATACAAACTTCTCTACATCTTATTGCCAGATTACTCTTTTCTTTAAAAGACATAGAAAATTGATTAGCCTACCTCTTTAAATATGCGTGGGAGTTGATGGAAAGGCTTGTTGATTATCAACTCAACAATACCCAAGTGTTGGAATTCCAGTTACAGTTCTTGGAGAGAGTTAAAGTTGTTCTCTTTCTCTAGAAAGTATTAAATTTCAACTTTAGGGTTCTATTTGTTTGTGTTTGTTTTGCTGGGAACAAAGAAAATTGTGGGGTTTAAATAGAAAATCTCTTTTATTTCTTATTTTTTCAGTTTGGGGTGTATTTAAAGGTAGTTTGGGAAGATAGTGGGGTTTTCTTAGAAATTGTGAAAATTTAAATTAAAAGATGGGGTGAACATGAGGTGAACTAAGAGAAGTGTGGGGTTTAAATAGAAAATCTTTTTTTTTCTTTCCCTTTTTCTTTTTTCGGGCAAGCAGAGCTCTCTCTCTCAACTCTTGAACTACCTCCTCCTCTGTAAAACCAGGCCCTAAGCTCTAAAAGCCTACAGAGGGGGGGTGAAGTAGGCGAGAAGAAAAAGACTACCCTTTTTAAAAAACACTTCTTCAAAAGCACATAAGCACCAACACAAGCAATTTCGTGGTTAATAAAATAAAACTAGTAATAGCGGAATGTAAATAACACACGATAATTGTTGACCCAAAAAACCCAATAGGGTGAAAAACTGGGGGCACCAAGCCAGGAGAGATCCAATCTACTCAATTAAGAAATACAAGAAAAACGAAAGAAGACTTAGCTCATCTATCACCTATAGGAAGCTACAATCCAACCTTTCAGCAAGCACCTTTTCTTTATCTCTTAGCAGCAGATCCTCTCAAGAGCACCAAGCTCAAGTTGCATGTAGTTTGATGTATGAAGTGAGTTATGGTTTCACATATTCATCTATCTCAATCACAAAGTATGATTGAGCTAGACAAATGAAACCTAAGTGTTGTGATGATTAAACTAGAAGTAATGAACTTGAAGCATATAGTTTAACTCAAAATAACAACAATGAAACAATGAAACTTCAGCCGAAATCAATGTGATTTAATTTGGAGTTTTTCAATGAATTATGCAATCATAACCATGCTCTTAATTAAATCACAATGGCTAAAGTAATAACAATTGTTTTTGAATGCTCAAAAGCAAATTAGAATTGTTTTTCAAAAACTATAAACATGACTGCATAAGATTTTAAGTGTATGTGCAGTTTCTGTTTTTCCATCAAGAATGAATGGTCTGCTTCATATTTCAAAGGAAAGTGCAGCACCTATTTTCATGCATGAGTGAAAGCCCTCTCATGCAAGTCTATCCGAAGGGAAATATATAGAGCTATTTCAAAACACTTTGTTTTAGCAAGCCACAGGCAAAAGAACTTTAACAAGTGAACGGCTCCAAAAACCAAAACAATATAAGGAATTGTTTTATCCTTTTTGGAGAGCATGTGGGCTGACAAGGTATGGAGAGGAATATAACCAAATAGCATGGGTGTGTTTGGGAACCAACAATAGCCGCATGTGGCTGCTTGACAAGAAGAATAATTAATAGGAAAAATCCCATCACTTTAAAAAGGTGGGAGACAAACAGCTTTTTTTGTAAGGAAGGGTATGGGTTATTACACAAAACAAAAACATGATTCCTGGAAAGCAAAGAGCCGTTTGAGAGTGAGTAAGATACTCTCAAGCTTTTGTCAAATACACAAGCACAAGTTTTGCACAAAAGTATAGTTGAGATGTGTGTGCAAAAGACAAAGAAAGAATATAATAATCAAGAGTCTTTAGAAAGAAGGGGTTTAATATTTTGTAAAGATAGTCAATAATAAGTATAATAAACCCAATGGCGGACCCAGGAATTTTTATATGGGTATGCTAAATATTTTTTTTTTTTTGAGAGGAGATATATTATAAGCCTTTTTTCTCTTGAAAAAAAAATGTAAATAAAATTTTATAAATCAAACAAAGTCACATTACAAGCAAATATAACACCAAAAAGTACAAAATATAAATAAATATCAAATCAAACACATTGTCCAACTTCAAAAAAATTTGTTCGATTGCAAAAAAATTTAAAGAGCTTACCTAGTGAAGTGGAACCCTTCTCTCTTTGAGTGTATCAAAATCTTTGATTATTGAATCTGAATCAATATCCACAGAAAGCTCTTTCTCAATGTAGACAATGAGGGAATCTGTGAGATACTCATCCTCCATTTTGTTGCGAAGTACAGTCTTAACATGTTTCATAGCTGAAAATGCTCGTTCTGTAGTCGCCGTAGAAACCGGAAGAGTTAACACTAAACGAATCAACCTATCAATCAAATAATATGCCTTTGCTCTGTCTGTTTTAATTAATACTTGACATAGTTCTGAAAGAGTAGACATATTTTGAAAGATATCAAGATCATGTTGGTGTACTTCAAACTCAAAAAGTTCGAGCTGGCACCTCAATAAACGTAATTCTTTAACAGTGAAATCTTGAGGATAAAATTTCTCTGCAAGCTTGCAAATATCATCAATCTTAAATGATTTAAAACCATTGCTAGGGTCCAAAGCAGAGCTGAGAATAAGAAGTTCCATTGTTCCTTCGCTAAATCTACTATTTAACTCTTCCCATTGATAATCTATTGTATCATTGAATAAATCAACCCGGTAATGATGTTCAATTGTAATATCATCACGTTGTTGACAAGAACGACGTGTACCAGCTTTATAAGGAGCATTCATATCTGGCATATCGATGTCATGCTTTTTGCAAAATGATTCCACTTCCTCAAAGAAAGTATCCCAACCCTCCAATCTTAATTTCTGAAGAGCATCTTTTGTACTACGAACTAAATTCATGGCAGTAAGAATATCTTGAGATTTATTTTGCAATGCTCGACAAAGGCTATCAGTAAGTCCCATAATTTTTTCTAGCAAATTCAAGATAAATATGAACTCGTAAGATGTCATCGCTTTGAACGTACCAGTTGCTTCCCCACGTATAGAATTAGAGGCTCCATCCTTAATCAAGGTCTCAACAACTGTACAAGATGCATTAAACATATTTAATAAATCTGAACAAGAATCATAATGAGAGCCCCAACGAGTAGCACCAGGCCGATGCAAGGTACCAATTTGATTAAGCCCTCTATCTGTCTCACGTTCACCAGTGTCAAGCATATGTGCAATATCAATTTCTTGGGTAGATTGTAACTCACCATGGCGCTTGGGAGAAGCAGTAATAAGATTGATAATGGAATTCAGTGTTGAAAAGAATATCCAAATAGGAGCCACATCTTTTGATGCTGCAACTAATGCTAATTGTAGCCTGTGAGCAAAACAATGCACATAATATGCATATGGGCAATCTCTAAGAAATAATGCTTGTAGTCCATTCCATGCACCTCGCATGTTGCTAGCACCATCATATCCTTGACCTCGCATTTTATCAATTTGGAGACCAAAATTCATAAGAACCCGAGATATCTCTTTTTTAAGTGTCAACGAACTAGTATCTTCAACCCTCACAATCTCAAAAAAACGTTCTCGTACAAAACCATCCTTATCAACAAATCTTAAAACAATGGCCATTTGCTCTCTATTAGATGCATCTTTTGCTTCATCAACAAGAATACAATAAGTTGATTCCCCAACTTCATCACGAATTTTGTTTCTCACTTTGTCAGCAAGAATATGTAAAACTTGCTTTTGAATTGATGGTGCGATATATTTAGCATTTCTCGGGGCATTCTCTAAAACAACTTCAGCAACTTTATCATTCCATTGTGCTGTATATTTTATCAATTCAATGAAATTTCCACGATTCATTGAGTCTATGGATTCATCATGACCTCTAAAAGCACATGCTTGAAATGTAAGCCACCGAACACTCTCAATTGTTGCCTTGAGTCGTAATCGGTTCTTCAAAATTTGATCTTTCGGTTGTTTATGAATAACTTTCTCAATATGCTCAGATGATTTCATTAAGTCTTGAGCACCTCTGACACAATTGTTATGTGGTGAAGATGGACCTCCAACATGAACCAAAAATGCACAATTCTTTCCATCATTAACTCTTTTCCAATTATTGAACCCATCAGTAATTAGTGCAGACCCACTTGCTGGATTTTTTTCAAAGACAAAGCATGGTAAACAATATGCTTTATCTGTTGAAGGAGAATACTCTAACCATGGAAATTGTGAAAACCAAGAATGTTGAAAACGACGTCTTTGTTGGCCGAACAAAGTCCTCGGATACTCAAAAAGTTTCGGTTGATAAGGCCCCAACTTAATATAAGCCTTTCGAATCTCATCACGTTGATTGATTGGGTGCTCACAAATTGGAATGCGTTTCCCAGGATCCCGTTCTAAAGAAGCAATATCAAACTCTTTAGGTTGAACTGCGTGAGATTCTAGTTCAAAAAGTTCCTCAGGAATTGAAGTATGAATAGTAGATGCAGAAGGTGTATCCTTATTATCGTTACCACTTTTTTTGAAGAATGAATAAATAGTTTTTCCTCTCTTTGCCGGTCTATTATCATCATGTGACATGATATCCTAACAAGAAATATCAAACACCAAAATTCATATATGCTAATTAATAATTCAAGTTACAAAAATAAAACATATATCAACAATCTCCAAAAAATTTCACCCAAACCCTAAATCATAAAAACTTAACAACAACAATTAAAATTGGAAATTGAATATATAAAATAAAATTTAAAAAAAAAAGAGAAAAACTTACCGAGATTGAAGAACCGACTGAAGATAGGTTGGTACAATTTTGTAGAGGAGGAGAACTATTTCCTCTAGGCTCTCAAGGTTCAAATATGGCGTTTTGGGTGGCTAGAAGAATTTTTTTATGTTTGCTCTCTGTGGGTGTAGCCCAATATCAATACGATTAGAATAGGTCAAGTTGGTAGAGCCTTAGCGTGAGTTCTACTTCTAATCAAATTTATATAGGTTTGAATTGTTGTTTGTTATTTCCTATATGCTTCAGGAGTGGGCTTGTTTTAAATAAAGCTATTATTTACTTTACTTAAATTGGGCTATTATTAGTTTATTATATTTATTTGGTGTAGTGGGCTAATATTTATTGGAGTAGGAATAAACTTAACTATATTTAATATTTTAAAATTTTCCCTTTCCATATTTAAAAATTAAAAAATTTCCCCTAGGCTGGAGCCCACTCCAGCCTAGCTGTACGTCCGCCCTTGAATAAACCCCATGCTTTGGTCAGATAAGAAATATCAATGCAATAAAGGAATCTAACAAAGCTGTAAAAACTGACGCATAATGGATTAATACAAGTGAGAATGTATTAATCCAAGTGATCTATGCATATGATTTTACCTTTTGAACTGCAACGAGGAGACATGGAAGCCCTTCAACCCACACTGATTCTAACCTAGAATCTAGTTAATATTACAAGGGTTTTGTTGGTTTAAGAGAAGAGCCAAAATACAATAAAGGTCCAAATAAAAACCTTACATCCTCCCTCCCTCCTCTCTCAACCTCTCTATCTCATCAGATCCTCTGTTCCTTATTTACACTTGTACTAACCTTCAATTGTCATCATAAATTTGCTACATTTTCCTAATGCTTGAATTCCTTGTGTTTTTTTCTCTCTCTTTTAGAAGTAGATTAATTAATTAGTTAACGAATTCATTCAAATGAAGGATTGAGGCAGTTTTTGCAACAAATATTTTGGTACGAAGATGATTCTTTGAGCATGAAAATGCAAATATGTTGACCAAAACCAATGAATAAGAGGGATTCGCATACTAGGCAAGAGTAAGAGTAGCAACATAGTAGTCATTTACTGTTGAAGCTAATTTTGAGTTATTCCCTACCCTTTTACCCATTTATCTTGATTATTAATGGTCATCTATCTCTATGGTAGGTATTAACTGCAGCAATGTGATTAAATTTCATCCTCTTCTTTCCTCGAATTTACTAATTCATGACTCTTAGATTCTCCTCATTTTTGGTACTTCCTTGGGCTTGTGGATGTATCTTTTAAAAATATCCATTACAATCAGGGGCGGTCCTACCCTAAGGGCAGGGTAGGCAGCCACTTACTCCATTTTTTTCCAAACTAAATATTACTCAATACCCAATACAGCCAACCAAATATTACTCAATACCATTGATGCAATCTGCCTACTCAAACCCAACCCACTCAAATTTTTCCCTTTAACAAAAACAATAGCCCAGCCCACTCAAACTTTCTCCTTTAACAAAAACAATAAAAAGCTTTGTCAACTCATATGCTCAGCCAACATTCTCCAACCCCATGGGCCATGCCCACTTATTTTATATTTCAAAAAAATAAAAAGAGCAAAGCAAACCCTATATCAAGTGACGGTCCTCACTTTTCTTCTCCCCTTGAACAATTGGCTGGCTGCAACCCAATGGTCCCCACTTTTTTTCTCCTTAGCAGCAAGATCTTCAGCAGCTTCTTCTCCTTTTTTGGCAACAAGTATTTCTCATTCTCTCCTCTTTAATTATCTTCTCTTTTTGGGGTTTTCCTAAAATACATGTATGCATCTTAATTTTAATTTTAATTTGAAATTGAGTATTCTAGGGTTTAATTAGAAATTAATTATAATTTGGGATTTTGTTGAAATTAATTAGGTCTTTAAAATTGAGTATTGTCTCCTCTTTGTTGAGATGTTTGATTTGATGTTGGTATTATTGAGATGTTTGATTTGTTGTTGGTATGTTAATGTTTCATTAAAGACATTGATTTTATTATGAGAATTTGTTTGATTTTTGGTTGTGATGTTTGATCTTTTATTATGTCAGATCACAATCGGAACCCTAAGAAAACAAAGAATTTGTTCTCTTTTTTTAAGAAAAAGAATGATGGGTCATCATCTAGTACAATGCCTCCCCTTTGTGATAAGCAAAATCCTCTCGACTCTCCCATTGTCGAGTCCCAAGTTGAAAGAGTTGATAGTGGTCAAGATTTTAATATTAATTATCTTGAGCATGATCTGGGATTACGTCGTCAAATATGCCAATATTCAGTGAATGAACAAGATAATGTGCGAAAAGGCTATATTATTTTAGGACCATGTCAACCGGAGTTAGAAGATTATCTAAGCCATTTAGAAGGACGAGACTTACGTCGATTTAATAAAACGTGGTTTAGTAAATTCCCTTGGCTTGAGTATTCAGTTGCTAAAGATATGGCATTTTGTTTTCCTTGCTTCCTATTTGACATGAATCATTCACATGCAACCTTTACTATTCATGGATTTCAAAATTGGAAGAGAATTGGTGGCAATCAATGTGTATTTCAACGTCATGTAGGCAAGCTAAATTCACCACATCATCTTGCTATGCAAAAGTGGATTAGCTTAAAAAACTCATCTCTTCATATTGAACCAGTGGTAGATAAGCAATCAAAGCAACAAGTGATGGACAATCGGTTGCGACTTACAACTACAATAGAGGGCATTAGGTATCTAGTAAATCAAGCATTGGCTTTTCGAGGTCACGATGAATCCGTTGACTCATCTAACCGGAAAAATTTCATTGAAATCTTAAAGTCTTTTGCAAGAATGAATATAGAAGTTGAGAAGGTTGTCCTAAATAAGGCTCCTCATAATGCTCAGTATCTTGCTCATGACACACAAAAACAGATCTTGCATATTTTTGCTACCAAGGTGAAGAAGAAAATTTGTAGCGAACTTGGGAAGAACAAATATTGTATTCTTGTTGATGAATCACTTGATGAATCAGGTAAGGAACAAATGTCTATTATTCTAAGATTTGTTGATTGTGATGGATTTATTCGTGAACGCTTTTTCAATATTGTGAGTGTCATAGACACTAATGCCCTGACTCTTAAACAAGAGATATGCAAAGTGCTTGATAATAACAGCATTCTAGTGGAAAACATGCGTGGCCAAGGATATGATGGTGCTAGTAATATGTGTGGTTCATGGAATGGATTACAAGCATTGTTTCTTCAAGATTGTCCATATGCATATTATGTGCATTACTTTGCTCATCGCTTGCAATTAGCATTAAACGGTGCGGCTAAAGATGTGAAAGTTGTATGGAGATTTTTTTCAATGTTGACTAACATTGTAAATTTTGTTAGTGCTTCTGCTAAGCGCTGTAATGAGTTAAATTTAATTCGAAAAGCTAAACTCAAAGAGTTGTTGGATTCTAGGGAAGTTGAGACAGGTAGAGGACTTAATCAAGGTCGTAGTTTGAAACGAGCTGGAGTCACTCGTTGGGGATCTCACTTTGCCTCTATTACAAGTTTGATGAGTTTATTTAAAGAGACAAAAATACTTCTCCAGGAAATCAGTGATTATGGACCTAACCAACAATTTCGTGATGATGCTGAGAGTAACTATATTGCTATGATGTCTTTTGAGTTTGTGTTTTCATTGCTTTTGATGGATAAAATTATGGGATTGACCAATTTTCTTTGTGTTGCATTGCATTTACTTCTTGTTCTTTTGTTAAGCTTTTATTTATGTATAAATATGCATATTTGAGGGTAAGGCTCATTACATCCCCCCTGACTAGGTGTATCTTTTTATTTTTATTAATAAAATTCACTCATATCGTCGAGTTTTTAAGGTAAATTTCGCCTACATGGCTTTTGAATCCTGGATCCACCACTGCCTCTAACCAAAAGTTAGTTAATAATTATCAAGCTTCATCCACTATAACAACATCTAACTACAAAAGGAACAAACTATCCCACAGAACAGCACCCACTACTCATGTTGGATGAGGGATTAAGGGAATCTCATCATACAGACTAATTATTAAACTAACTTATGAAATATTAATAAAATAAAAACATAAAACATAATACGTAACGCTTAATTATCAATCTATCCTATAACTTTTTCAAATTCACAAATTTAATCATTTTAAGCCCTTTATGTTAGTTCAAGTGATGAGGGTAAGTCTGAAATGAGTTAGGCCTATGATAGATAAAGAGTTCGCTTCTTTTACCCCTAAAATGGGCGCTCGGTCTTACTTTAAAAGGTATTAAACCTTTTATAAACGAACGGTTTAAGAATTACACATCGACCCGTTAACAGCTTGTTGGGCCATTTTGCTCAAGGGCTCTAGTTCTTTTTCCATTGTATAATTGCGATGGAAATCATCAAATAGACCATGGGCCTGTAGCTCTTCTCTACAACTAAAGAATTGCAAACTAGGTTTAGTGGGGTGCGCCAGGCCCATGCAAATCTATGAAATATTAATCAAATAAAAACATAATATGTAACACTTATTTATAAATTTATAATATGCAAGGATTGATATTGACAACGCAATTTATGGATGGTTTGACAGAAAAGGTCCAGTTGAATTTTACTAAAAATTAATTTTGCATGTCACTGCAGAATTGAAGGGATAAATTAATAATTATTTTTGCATGTCACAACTGGATATATTAAACAATTATATCAAACAAAAAGGTAAAATCAACTTGAGGAAGACAAGGCATGAGCCTATTTTGCTATCTAGTTGCCTAAAGTTGATCTTGAATTAAGGCAGGGGCCGCACGAACGCAGGCCCCCACTACAACAAATTATGACGTTGGCTCTCCTACATTGAGGAGACCATAGGCGGGCACCCGACCTAAGTGCAATGGAGGTCACCAACCTAGGCCATGAGCCTTCTTGATCGCTCATAGACTTCATCCAGGTAAGTATGTTTTGAAGTGCCTCTTGTTCTTTTTTAATACATTAGTCTCACTCTCAACTTCTTGTGCATTTCCGATGTGGTACTTTAAGCTAGACATAATCACTAGCTAAAAAATGATGAAAAAAATGTCAGAGACGCATGCGATTTGACAAGCTTAATTAATCTAGAGAAACACTTAACTTCCAAATTCACAAATTTAATCCTCAAGCCATTAACATTAGTTCAAGTGATGAGGGCAAGTCAAAAAATTAATTAGAATTATGATAAGTAAAGAGTTCGCTTCTCTTTCATTGTAACAAAAGAATTTAAGCTAACATTTGTAATTGCTTTATAAAATGACTTTTCAGCCATAAAAAATAATTTGGGTTCACATACTAACCCAAAGACATGCAGTTTGAAGGCTTGGTTTGCAAATTCAAAAGAACAATGTTACTCAATAAGGTTTGTGGAATTATTCAAGTACATGTAGTGTTATAAATATAGAAATACAAGTTGTGATTTGTTAGACATGCAGTGTGAAGGCTTTGTCTGCAAATTCAGAAGAACAATGTTACTCAACAAGGTTTGTGGCATTATTCAAGTTCTTGTAGTGTTATAAATATAGAAATACAATTTGTGCTTTGTTCGACATGCAGTTTGAAGGCTTGGTCTGCAAATTCAGAAGAACAATGTTACTCAATAAGGTTTGTGGCATTATTCAAGTACATGTAGTGTTATAAATATAGAAATACAACTTGAGATTTGTTATGTTCGAAAAAGTTTATTTGTTTTTCAGAATGTTCTTCAGGTTACAAATAATACAAATAGACAGTTTATTTCTTTTTCAGAATTTTCTTCAAGTTACAAATAATACAAATAGATGCCAATGAAGGTTGGTTGAGTTCGTAAGGATCGATCTCTTCGCTAATTTGTAAAAACCAAAAAAGAGGACTAAGAAGTCCTCAAAGAAACCTTGGTATGTCCTAACTAGAATGAATAGCTTCCCCTCCCCTAAATACCAAAATAAAAAATTAATACAAATGGACACATTTGAACTAGATTTGGTGGAGTGCGCCCGGCCCATACAATAGTGCAACGCTTGGGCGACACTTATCATGTGAGCCATTGGCCCACGTATCAGATATTAAACTGATAAGAACAGATACTACATTTGATCTTAGCCAAAAGGCCGAGAAAGGTATATTTATTCTCGCGTCTTGTTTCCGTTCTTATAGGTCCATTCGCTTCCATGCTTCTTTGGTCAAGCCGATGTGGGATTGGTACAAACAGCCAAAGCGTGCTTATAAGGCTGAGTGGTAAAGGCTATAAGAGAAGCAAAAGCGGCTTGCAATTATACACCTTTATAGAAGTGTATCCAAGGTTTGGTATGTGTTTGATCAAAAAAATAAAATAAAGGTTTGGTAAAAGACTAGGAGAAACAATGGAAGTATCGAATTGGGCATTATGGAGGACCCTTCACCTCTTTTTTCAGCGTCTTACAAAAGGTGTCCAGAACGGAGTTTGAAGGTCTGCAAATTCACAGAATATATTTTTCTCTTTCTCAGGATGCTTCCTCCGGTGTTACAAAATACACAATGGTTGGCTTGCAATTGAGAGGATAATTTTAAGTTCGAACTAGATTTGGTGGGATGCGCCAGGCCCATGCAGTAGTGCAACGCTTGAGCGACGCGCAAGAGCCCCAGTAGCAAGCTACTGTGGGTGGACCCTCCCTCTAAAGAAATTAATTTAATATCGTGTGGACCATTGGTCCACGTATCAGATATTAAACTGATAAGAACAGATACTACACTTGATCTTAGCCAAAAGGCCGAGAAAGGTATGCTTATTCCCACGTCTTGTTTCTAATTTTATACGCCCATTCTCATCCATGCTTCTCTGGTTCAGACGATATGGGATTGTTATAAGGCTGCGTGGGAAGGGCTGGTGAGTTTGTGACTCGAACTAACAGAGAGCAAAACTGATTTGGCTTATACATGCATACATACATACATCTGTTAACAAAAGTAAAACGTTGGTGCAAAACGAAGATATTCAATTACATACAAATTGTCTCATATAGAAGAAGCAAAGGCTGCTTGCGATTTGGGAAAATGGTATGGCCAAGGCTTGGTATCTGTGCTAACTATTTGTGGTTCCAAATTGCGTAGAAGTTAATCACACTCATGCTCTAATTAGACGATAACATAAGTTAAAACACTCTTTTTATTTATTTATTGGTGTTCATTCTTCATCTATTATCTAGACTTGAAAAAACCCCATTTGCACCAATACTAATGTTCAGACCTGGCAAACGGGTGGTGGTAACAAGTTTGGGGTCGTGTTAAGGGGTTGACACAAACATGACTTGTTAAGTTAACAAGTGAAAAATACCATACCCAAACACGACTCGTTACAATTCGCGAATGACCCGTTAAGAACATGGGCGTAGCTAGACGATAGTTCTTTCAAAAAAACCGTCGTCTTTATATCTAATAGACAACAGTCCCTTTCAAAAAAAGTCGTCTTTACATATAATAGATGACAGTTCATTAATTTTTAAGTCTTTAATAGTGTAGATGATGAAATTAGTATTTAACCAATTTAAAATATGAAATTCATGATAATTAAATTATGAAGAGAAGACAAGTTTTATGAAGGGCCCCCTCTAATGTGAAATCATGGCGCTACCACTAGTTAAGAATAAACCCAAAAAAAAAAAAAAGTAGAAGAAAAAAAACACACAGCCAACAACCCCCTCTCTCTGTCCTTTTTCTCCCAATTTTCATGACAGGACCCGACCCAAATTTCACTTTGGAATCCGAGCCGAACCCCGTGCATGTCCGACACCTGACAATCGCGGGACACAATTGACCAAATTGCCCTTCTAACCAAAATTCCATGAAATTTAAGTGCGACTTCTGCCGAAAATTCGGCAGAGTCTCCCATCTAAATTGAACATTTTCCAAACATTCCCACCTGTAAAACAAGCATGTATGTTTATATATAACCCAACTGCCAGCATGCAATAATTTATATCCAAGAAAATCAAGCGTCATACCACTCTGGCCTCATGCCTCAATAATTCAAATAAATATTCTGCCAATAAAACTCGATTCTAAATCTTAGAACATCCTCAGAACCGTATGAAGTTTCAAAATAACTTAACTGGACTGCTTTTCAATCATTTGGCCTCGCGGCTGAACCTAGAATTCTAGGTTGCCTACGTATCCTTAACAAACGATCAAGCCACCCGTAGTTCTTCTATTTAATAATATAATTGAATATCTTATTCATTCATCATATTTCCATGTGTTTTGCAAATCAAACTGAATTCTCATGTGCGTGATGTACTCAATCATATTCACAATTCTAAAACAATATTTTGCAACTTCCCAATGCACGTAACAGTCAAATACTGGTTATAAATAAGCCATATACTGAACTCCCTCTATTTTAGTTTAAGAACATCTCGAAATCGAGATTCTCTCCACCTAAGCGTACCCTCATTCCTGATCCGTCAATTCCATTAATACCGTCAATTCCATCCTCGCAGGCCTTGGAGACACCAAGTCTACTTGAGCCGCAATACTCGCATGCCTCGGAGATACCAAGTCTATCCGAGACGCAGTCCGCTCAGCCCTCAGAGACACCAAGTCTATTCGAGCCGCAATCCTTGCAGGCCTCAGGGGACCATTGGTCAGCCTGAGCCGCATTCCTCGCACCACAAGGTTCAGGGGTTCCCAAAACACGTGGGGCATCATTTATAAATGACTCTGTTTCAAAGCAACTAGGGGGTACCCTTGTGGTGGGTTTGAAAAACCATATCCCAAACGTATATCAATACTCTCCCTTTAATTCACAATCCATATCCCGACCTTAATATCAACTTTCAATAAATTGATTCTCAATTATACTTAATATATATATATATGCCATATTCTGATAAAGACCAAGGGCCATGACTCATCATTTTCAGCTACTGAGTATATGTATTAAATATGAACATGCACTTAAATATTTAATTAGTTTATTAACCACTTCGAACTTCGATTATCATACCATTCCAACACTAAAATAATAATCTTAATAGCAAATAAATTACTAAATAAATAAGCTAATAAAAGAATAAAACAATAAGTTGATATTCACTACGCCCATAGATTCCAACGAATACTATAGTGCACTTTCAAGTAACTCATAGTTAAACTATGCACAATTTAGCAGTCTGTAAATGACTATCTATATTTAATCTGTAACACCACCCAGATAACTCATTTCCGGTCAGGACTCGCTTACATGGTCATTCTAATGCTTCTCAAAGGTTATAACTGCCTCGGAAGACTCACGGTCAACCGAGCCCGCGGGGCCCACGTCCTCCTAAGCAAATCTGGGAGTCCCTAAAGGTTCCAATATGCCTAGAACACATGTCCCGAGCGTTTGGTCTCGATCGGACGGTTAGATAACTCACGATCGCACGATCGGACGGTTATTGTAAACCTAGCCCTAGGGTTGGCATTTTCGGAGTATCCGGGACTCCGTTTTTACTATCCGTCGAATCCTATACGATCCTAGAATTATCTAGATCAACATATATGAAATTGACTATGATCCAACAATTCAAACATATCGAACCCGAAAATTGCACAATAGGTGAGATCCGTTCGGGGTTCAAACGTTGCCCGAATTGAAATCCGAAAGTACCTACGTGCTAGTGAGGACCAGGAGATCATTCTGAAACCCTAAGCCGGTCCAAATCCTGGCCCAAATTCCGACGGCCGGAAAAACTCCAAACTGCTGGCCCATTCCTACCCTAGGTGTAAAACCCCATTTGGAACCACTTTTGTTCTTGGACCTACCCCGAAAAATGGCCGGAAGTGGCCAAAATTTCAATTTGAAAATCGGCCAAATTTCAACTCGTATTTTGGGTTATCTAAGCTACAAATCAATCAAATCCTACCCAACCATCAGCTAGAGCTCGAAACTTAGGTGGAAAAGCATACCTTATTTGACCGGTTTGGTGGCCGGAGGAGGGAGAAACGGCCGGCAAAAGTTTAAGAAAAATCTATCCAAAACCGCCTGGTTCATGGCTGATTCCGACGACTACGGCGGTGGATTGAGGCGGAGAAGGGCTGGGGCTGGAAGAGGGAAGTGTGGTGGTTTGTTTAGGACCGGTTTTGCTTGAAACGGAGACCGGAGTTGGGAGAAATCACCATATGAAGTTGGCTGGTCGAGCTGCCAAGTGAAGAAATTCTAGGTATTTTAAAAAAAACTGAACTTCGGAATATTTACGATTATGCCACTAGCCTATTCTTGATCGCCATTTCTTCGTTACAACTCCGATTCAAGCCACTACGTGTCTACGGACTCGTCTCAATGTGCTCTACGCAACGGTTCAATTAAAATTTCCAAATTCCTTCCCGAACTTAAAATGACCCTTTTGCCCCTCTTTATATTAAATAATATTTTTAATTTTCAAAAACCTTAATTAATTCAAATCATTTTATTTTATTTTTTATTTCAATTTATTTTCAACTCTTAAATCATTTCAATATTCCCGGGGTAAAATTGTCTTTTCCTTGAATAATTTAATGTTTAACTATTAATTTAGGATCGGGTTGTTCCATTTCATCTCATAAACACCATCCAGAAATCTTTCATGATGATTACTGTATTGCCTGTAGGACAATACATTGCAAATATGCAAGTCTACAAGTTTGGGTTATGGGTTTGTTGGGGGGTGGGTTTGTGATGGGGGATGCGGGGATGAAAATGGATGGTTCAAGTATGATTCGTCCTTTAATTTTGGATCTAGGTTTTACCTTTTTTCCTAAATTTGTATAACTTCATGTTTGTTAAAGCTGATTTGCTGGAATATATCCGGAACAAACCATTGTTAGATGCATATGTTAAGAAAGAACACCAACTAGCCCCATCTCTTTAATGTAAAAGAAAATTATGTTGGCAATTGACGAGGGAAATGGCCAGGAGAAAAAGAGTGTGTTAATATGTGATTATTAGGGGTGGGTCTGTGGGTGAAAAAACATTTGGGTTCGTTGGGGGGGATCCATAGGAATTTTTTTTTCTTTAATTTTTTCAAAAAATAAATTTTTTTAATGATTTGACGGATTATTGGATGACATGTTATTGATTTGGACGGTAGGGGGAAATTGAGAATAAATTTAGTTTGAGTCCTTAATTTTTGAAAAAAAAAAGTTTAAGAGGTAAATTGATAATTATGTACAAGTTCAAGGGGCATTTCGGCAGTTTACCCTATAGAAAAGAGAGGGAGAGAGAGATGAAGAGAGAAGGAAAAGAATAAATAATGAAAAAAGAGGCATGGCGTTGAAGACTTGGGATATTTTATATAAAAAAACATTTAGTAAAATTACCAAATTACTCTCCTTAACGGGTGAATGTGAATATTTGCGAATTGACCCAACACAATTCATTAGCTTAACAGGTGGCTAACGGGTTCACTTGTTTTCAACCTGTTGGGATCTTTTTCCGTTGGAAGGCTCGTCCGGGCTTGTTGATTCTTGGACTGCCATAGAATGGTGAATCAAGCCTTCGTTGCCCCTTTTTCTGAGTTAGCGAGAATTAGGCCCAAAGCATCATGAGGGAGAAGCAAGTCCCAGGAAAGTACTCTGTTCTTCTTCCAACGGCTGCGTGTTTTATGCTGATATTTTCGGCAGCTTGACGAAGAGTTGAAGATGGTGCATTGATGTCGCACAAGCTTGACATGAGAGTTTGCTTTGGTGAATCAAGATACTACTAGGCTTAGCTTGAGAGGATAGGTGTTTCAGATATGGGATGGAGCCTTTTTGAGAGAGAGAGAGAGAGAGAGAGAGAGAGAGAGGATGAGTGGCTTTAGCATATTTCTAGCAACTTGACGAAAGCTTCATCAAGCTCTTGTGTGGCTTGCCAGAAGAGAAAAAAGAGAAGAAATTGAAGAATAGAGCTTGAAATTGAAGGGTTCCAGAGGTGAGAGGTGATGCTTGCTCTCTCTATTTTGATCGTAACTTTTTCGTTACAACTCCGATTCGAGCCCACTACGTGTCTACGGACTCATCTCAGTACGATCTATGTAAAAATACCAGTTATTACCCCAAAATCCTTCCGGATTATAAAGTGACCATTTTGAGAGAGAGAGAGAGAGAGAGAGAGAGAGAGAGAGAGAGAGAGAGAGAGAGAGAGAGAGGATGCGTGGCTTTAGCAGATTTCCAGCAACCTGACAAAAGCTTCGTCAAGCTCTTGTGTGGCTTGCCAGAAGAGAAAAAAGAGAAGAAATGGAAGAATAGAGCTTGAAATCGAAGGGTTCCAGAGGTGAGAGGTGATGCTTGCTCTCTCTATTTTGATCGTAACTTTTTCGTTACAACTCCGATTTGAGCCGACTATGTGTCTACGGACTCATCTCGGTACGATCTATGTAAAAATACCACTTATTACCCCAAAATCCTTCCGGATTATAAAGTGACCATTTTACCCCTACCCCGAGGGCAAATTTGTACATTCAAAATTGTTGAAATTAATTAATTAAATTAATGAATAATCTTACTTTGGGTCGGAATGTTACAAATAGCACCTAGTTGGCTGATTTTTTTAATTTATTTTTTAGCCGCCATAGCCGCAACACGGTTATACTCCGTGCAGAGGTCGCAGCCGCTTGCTTTCTAAGGTAAGGTACGAACTAATGCTGGTAAGTGAACGAACCTGTGAATTCTCGCTAAGACGTGTACAAAAAAGGAAAGTATTATTGAAAAATACGTACGTATGTATATAATACGAGTATTAAATGGGAAAATGCTAAATTCTTTATACGAGTAATAACTCTGGAAAAATAAAAAATGAAAAGGGGACAATAGAGACCTGGGAAAATGCTAAATTCCTAATAGAAATGGATAATGTTCTAAACTAATCTTATCAATAAACGAAAATAAGGGAAAAAAATTATAAATAAAAAAAGAGGATCTCAATATATGTTTAAAGAGTGTAGCCGATCGGCTATACTATTCATTATTAAAAAAGTTAAAAAAAGGGACCACAATATAACCGGCCAGCTAGCTATGCTCTTTAAAAGGGACCACAATATAACCGGCCAGCTAGCTATGCTCTTTAAATATATTTAAAGGTCTAGCCTCGCGGCTATACTATTTATTTTTTTCAGAAAAAGAGGACTCGACGATCCCCTAGGAACTGATTCTCGTTTCGTAGGCATGCCATAATTTTGAACTGATACTCGTTTCTGTTGCTTGATCATTTAAGCTTATGTGTAACATACACAAAGTTTAAGTTATATTTCTTCATGCAGTGTTGTTAATATGTGTTGCATGGCATTCCTTTGTTGTTTTCTTGACTTTGAAGTTGCTATTAAGAGGCTTTTTACGCTTTCAAGGAAATTGTGACAACAATTTCTAAGTCTTTGCATTCTATCAAAAAAATTTCTCATTGGATTAGCTTTTAATTTGTAACTTTCTTGGTTGACTTGTCTCACATAAGATCGAAGTTCTTAGTTATGATGACAGTATGGAGCTGTGCTTCTTTCGGGCATGAGTTTGGAAGCCTTTTATCCAGCTATTGATGATTGTTTCTATGCTATGATTGGAGAAGGTTCAGCAGCAGGTTACAACATTAATGTCCCCAGGGAAAATGTGTGGGGATGCAGACTATTTTGCAGTTTGGGACCATATTTTGGTTCCTGGAATTGCAGCAATTTCATATTAACTAATTATGTACTATCATCTTCAAATATCAGCATCTATTTCTATCATTTGGAATAATGAGGTCATCATATTTTGTTTGGCCTGGGTGATCATTATAGTTTATAATCGTCATAAACTACCATTTGCAAACCAGTGATCTATAACAAATATCCAAAAAGCAATTCATGCACAAGAACCCATTGATCATCATATAAATTTCCAAAGAAGAAAAGGCTTGTAACTCAGAGGTTAAGTAATACAGTTAATGCCTCTTTCCACTGCCACTGGGGTTCAGATAACGAAAGAAGACGCTGCAAAATTGACAACTGCCATTCCCACTCTTCAAATGTTTAGCAATTGACGCTCTCCACTCCAATGCTTGTCTTCCACCCCTACTTACGCCATCACTTAGAGCATGATCTAGTTCAGTTATAAACTTATAGTTGAAGGAAGACAGTGATGTAATATATCTAGTAGTTTCCCCATGAAAGATACAACTAATTTGTTTCCCTCTTCACGTGTTAGATCAGTTTGCTCTGAAGCACATGTGAAATGTGATTCAGAATAGCTCCATGGTGAGGCACAATGAGCCAAATTGAGAGAATGATCATCCATATGTAAAAGCGAACTTATGACATTCGCCATCATGATCTGCATCATTACAGAAGCATTATAAAATAATTACAATGAAGAACAGGAAAAAAGATGCAGCAAACTAATAAAACTGATGACATCACAAACAAATTGAGAGCATTTAAATTTCAAAGGAAAACATGAAACTTCAAAGTAAAATTGAACAAAATACCAAAATGCAATCCATTTAGCAGTTGCTAATTCTCTAGCATAAGAACATGAATGATAAATAATTTGTTTTGCATGCATTTTTTGGTGACTATATTTTACACAAAACAACTTTCAAAGACAACAGGCAACAGATTTGCCCGAGGAAACATGTTAGACATGTAATTGCAAGTTGAACTTATCTGGCATAAACATGAGAAAATAACAGTTTTAACAACCACAAAAGGAGGTACGATTGAAAATGTTAGGCTAAAAGAAAACCATATTCAGAATAGACTACCTTGCGAGGGATGTCATTGACAGCCTCCAAATGGTTCTGTAGATCTTTCAAATGGTCAAATGCAACTTGATGAAAACTTTTTCTTTCACCAGTCATAGTCCTTTCCATCACTCCAACATCAAGAACAGCTAAATCTAGAGCATACCACATGTGCATAAGTTCAATGTCCTGCATCCTGCCATGTAATAAAATAGAACAGAGAAACGCGAAACCATCAACATGTGAAGAAAAGCATGTCAAATCCCAAAATGAAAAAAATATGAAATACCAAAATTCGTTTGCAGATCTAATTTAAGGGTTGGAGAAATCCATTTTCGGGATTGGGGCATAATTCTCCCTTGGATGCATAATGCATTGGCCTTCTTCCATTTCATTCCCCTCCACCTCCCCACCCCCTGCACACACACACACAACAGAAAAGACTCCCACAAACTTGCGAGTTACAACACAATATGACAGTATTATTATATTAACGTGTCAAAACTAACAGAAATATTATCATAGCTTCTCTTGGGTCGTGTTTGTTAAAGCATTTCAAAGACTAATTTATTGTAACTCATGTTGATTGGACAGAGTTTTGGGCTGAATGTAATCTGATTTCATATGTCATGTCATGATTGTTGGTCTGATTTTGATGGTTTTCTACAAGATATCTTTGAAGATGAAAAGAACAAAGAAATTATTTTCCTTTCTTTGCTTTCTTTCTAGCCCATCTTTCTTGTAGGTTTTCTTTCTCTGTTTTGAATAAGATACAGTTTTCCGTGTCAAAACAACAAAGAAATAGACCAGAACAAGATTATTTTGAGAATTTTGAGGACTTACCCGAAGTGGACTGTGATTTCAAGTACGAAATTCTCAACAAAAGGGTCTAACAGGTGATCTTCGTATGCTATTTGTTCTTTAGCAGACAACATCAACGATAATTTTCAACTGCATGCTTGACCAGAATTGACGCAGGCAACAGAAGAGGAAAGATCAAGCCGATAACACAAAGAATCACAAGGAAATTTTTGAAAAATTGGGCAAGGCGCTCGCCTAGGCGGCCTGGGCGGCTGTGTGCAATATCAAATTAGTTTCTTTAGGTTTTTTTATTTTCTTTTTTGTAATTAAACAATATCTTTGCTTTATTTTAATTACTTTTATTAGTAATTATGTTTTAATTATTATTTATTTAGTGAACAATTAGTATTAAATATGTTAATTAAATTACTTAATAAATATTAATTATTATGTTGTAATATTTTTCTGACTTTAATTTTCATAGGGATAAATTTTTTTTTTGAAATAGCTAATTAATTAATATTTTTAATTGAATAATATCTTAGTCTTATTTAATTAATATAATTACTAATTAGCTTTTAGGTATTATTTGTTTCATAAATTACTTATCAAACAATAATTAATTTTTATGAATTATTTTGTGCTCTTAAAAACCAAGAAAGTGGTTGCAACATAAGTATATATCACAAAAGAACCAATACATACATATAGTATACTTGATTTGCTTATGAACTTAATCCTTGATTGACTGGTTTGTAGTGGTTACATGTCCTCATAATACGAAATTGATGGGTTCTACTCGCTAAAATCCGATGTCTATAGTTTTGATGGGTTGATGCTAGATACAGTGAGTGGGAAGAGAAACATAGGATTTACTCATTGCTTTTTTTTGTTTCTTCTTTTAAGTAAGCACAATGATTTTGAACTTTTGATAAATTCTTTTAGGCATGGATGCTATACACAGAAGGCAGGTCTATTAAAGTGCTTGATACATCAATAGGGGACTCAGGTGATCCACATGAAGTTGTGAGATTATTTCATGCACGTAGGTCTTTTATGTGTGTAGCGTAACCTGGTAGATTGGCCGAGCATGCCAGTTACAGTGAAAGGGATCTCAATGAACTCGAAGTTGGTCATTCTTTTAAAGCATTTTCAACAAATGAACGCAAGTGCTTCAAATTTGGGGCAAAGATTCATGAAGTTCCAAATTGTGTGAGGAAAGATCTCCTAAAATGCCACTGCAATGTGCACGTGTTATAAGGTATGCAATTACAGTCACTTCAGTCATATGCACTTAGCCAGTTAGTGATAGGGGAAACCAGTCTAGAATTTTTAGATTCTTTACAGAGCATGTGTTTTTGTCGTTTTTGACCATTGTGTGATATTTATTATGTGTAGTCCGAGATGGCTATTTCGACTTTAAAGACTATTTTGAATCTCTATGTGATACTGTCGAATTTGCTTTGAAAGCTATTTAGAGGCTCAGGTAATTATTTATGTTTACTCGGCGGTCCCAACCCAAACCATATATATGCAGTTTGAGTTTGGCGTTGTATAACTTACTGAGAGGACTTGGGGAACTGAACCATGCATATTCCCTTCTAATGGCTAGCTCAACCTTACCGTCACCCTCATCCACACACTAGTAGCAATAGTTTACATATTGAATCAGTGGTCAATAAGCTTTCCAATAACATATATATTTGTTCTAGATAAGCAGCTGTGAGCCTGTGGCAATAGGAGGGTACTAAAGAGACAGATACTACTACTTGTGTGTATATATATATATATGGTGGATCCGTGGCTTCATATTTTTGACACAAGTTTTGACACAAGTTCTTTACCATTAGATTAACACATTATAAATGGCTGAGATTAAATCTCACTACTATTTATTACTATCTTTTTAACAATACTTTTTGCCTAAAATTACTATTATTTTAATAGAGGAATTATGAATTGCACAATTCCCATGATTCTCTCTCTATATCTCTTCTCCGTGCCCACCGTTGGCTCTACTTCTATCCCTCTTCCTCCATGGCCACCATTGACTACATCAATCAAGAATGCCAGCAGCAATCAACAACCGCCATCTATTAATTAAAAAAATTTCTTCCCATCCTTCATCAGGCCAACAAGCATAACCCAATTCCTCCGAGGCTTATCAAGATCATATCTTCAGTGCCTCAAAGTTCATCAAAATATTCAAAGTGAAAGCTTGAACAACATGTTCAATGGATTAGTTGAACCAACCCCTGCAGACTATTCTCAAGCAATTATCTCACATCTTACCACCCATTATACAGTTTTACGAAGGCTCAATGATGAGACAAGTAATTAACTAAAGAATTAGGAATTTTCCTTCGAGTTTTAATTATTAATTCAAGTTTTTTTTTTTTTTTTTTAAAACCAACGTCTTTCATTTTAAGAAACAAAACCAGAACAGCAGGAGATATAAACCAAAACAGAGTAGCGAAAAAAAATACAGCTGACTTATGGCCCTTGTTCCGTCTTCAATTTCTTAGAGGGCATGGTAGCCCATCCAAATGAGTTAGGACTAATGAGGGTCGGTCCACCTAGACCTCTTCGTGCATCATCCTCTTCTCCCAAGATGCACTGGAGAGTTTAGGTTGTACATTTGATAGATACCCAAGGGTGGGCATGGTGGAAGAGAGATGTCGCGATTTACATGGAGAAAAAGAGAGAGTTTTGGGACCCGTGCCAGTCTTAATTATTCTAATAAAATAATAATAATTTTTGAATAAAAGTATTATTAACATGATAATAATCAATTAGTTGTGAGATTTAATCTCATCCATTTATATTGTGTTAATCTAATGGTCAAGAATTTGTGTCAAAAATATAGTGCCATGGATCCACCCCTATATACATAGTTGGCTTATTATCACAAAACGTCTCTAAGATTTACGAAAGATTGCATCGTTAATGTTTTTTTTTTTTGTCATTCGTGGTCCACAAGGTTAGTATGTGTGATCACAAATGGTCCATGCCGTTAGGTTCCGTAAAAAACTCTGTTAGTTTGTTGACGTGACATATATATATATCACAAAACATCCATGAGGTTCACACACCTATCACAAATGGTCCTTGCAAATTTTTTTAATTTAAAATTCATAAATTTTTTTGGTTTTCTTTTTTAAATCTTATGAATTTTAAATACACATGACACTATATTATTGTAGATGTGGGCACCACATATATGCCACATCAACAAACTAATGAAGTTTTTTTAAAATAATTTAAAATTCATAAAATTTAAAAATGAAAAAACAAAGGGTTTAGGGTTCATAAATGGTCCTCAAGGTTAAAATCCATCTATAAATGATTTTTTCATTTTTAAATTTTATGAATTTTAAATTATTTTTAAAAACTTCATTAGTTTGTTGATATGGCATATATGTGGAGCTCACATCTTCAAAAATATAGTGTCATATGTATTTAAAATACAATATAAATTATGAATTTTAAATTAAAAAATTTCGCATGGACCATTTGTGATAGATGTATGAACCTCAGGGATGTTTTGTGATATATATATATATATATATATATGCCACATCAGCAAACTAACGGAGTTTTTGACGGAACCTAACGGTAAAGACCATTTGTGATAGATGTATGAACCTCAGGGATGTTTTGTGATATATATATATATATATATATATATATATATGCCACATCAGCAAACTAACGGAGTTTTTGACGGAACCTAACGGTAAAGACCATTTGTGATCACACATACTAACCTTGAGGACCATGAATAACACAAAAAAACATTAAGGATGCAATCTGATAGTTTCGTAAACCTTAGGGACGTTTTGTGATAATAAGCCTATATAGTTCTATATCAATTCAAAGTGTAATAACTGCAGGCTGTATACCTATCGCCTCAAGTAAAGACTTTAAGCTATAAATTTCACGTTTACAATTTATTGAGTTTTACATAAACGGCCAAGGGATGTAACGTGTGCTTTGGGGATGCCTTTAGTTAGAATAACACTGATCTTACTTTCAACCCAAGAGAAAAAAGACTATTGCTTTTATAATCAAAAAAATTCTTTTTTTTTTTTTCTTATTGGCAACATTTCATAAAATTCAAATCATCTCACAGCAATATATTTATTAATTTTATTTTCTAAATACGGACCAAGGTATTAACTTTATATTTTTATTACGTTTGGAAACTAGTGTTATTAGAAATTTAACTTATCAAACATATTATATAAGCAAAAGAAAAAGAATTGAGCTTAACCTTTAAAACATCTTTTCAAACCAAAAAAATAAAATAAAATAATTTAGTTTGGTAATTACTTAAAAGAGCTAATTTTAAAGTAATTTACTTGTCGTGTTTATTATTAGAATACATTTCTAATAATAACTTTTGAATAAAATAATAAAATAATAATAACTTTTGAATAAAAGTATGATTAACATGATAATAATCAATTAGTTGTGAGATTTAATCTTATCCATTTGTAAATGTATTAATCTAATGGTCAAGAACTTGTGTCAAAAATATAGTGCCATGGATCCACCCCCTAGATATATAGTTCTATATCAATTCAAAGTGTAATAACTATAGGCTGTATACCTATCACCTTAAGTAAAGACTTTAAGCTGTAAATTTCTACGCAGCAGGCACGAGCCTAGCGCTTAGAGGAGTAATCGACTAGGCGTTTTATTTATTTATAATTATTTTGTATTATAAATTATAAATTTATACATAAATAATGCAAAAATAAAAGGACATATAAATGATAAAGTACCATAATCTATATATATAAAGCAAAATGCAAAGAATGGTAAAACATTCAAAATACCAAAAAAAACCCTTGGTTAATGCAAACATTAAGAATTTAAATTATTAATTAAATGAGGATAATATGGTAAATTCACACTTTTTCACATTAAAAAAAATTGAAAAAAAAATCATATATAAGATTCTATTTTTATGGAACACAACTACCCATTATCTTTTATAATTCTAAATTTTTTTATTTTTTTATTTTTTAAAAAGCCTCACGCAGGCGCGGAAGCGCGTGTGGAGAGGTTAGTTGATATAAAACATGGGAAATAGTTAGGCATAAAACCTAGGTTTTCTTTAGAGGGTGCATTTGCTAATGCATGAGTTGGGAATCTCTTAATTATATTTAACTTTTCAAACTAACTTCAAAAGCACTAGATTAACACACCAACATGAAATATCGTTTATTGAGCCTCCCTTAGTGTAAAAGGACCGTGACTTCCTTAGCTGAAAATGCTTTAGAAGAAGGATTGACCTCGAGTTCATTCACATCCTATTTTTTGTTGTTGTATTTATGAGTAAACCCGTGTTATTTGTTATAAATAAAATCCAATTTTTTATTTTTGCCAAATGGGCTAATAGCTGGAAATCATTAGAATGGGAGTTATTGGAAAGAATTTAAATTCTCATTCCCCAATATCGCTTATACAAATAAAATAATTAAAGAAATAACTCTAGCCCAATGGACTAAAGTGGTATTTCAGCCCCAAACCTTAAAATGATATGACAAAATTGTATATTTAAAGCGTATAGCCAGGCGGCTATACTCGCCAAACATATTAGAATATTTTAAACGTACAGCCGATCGGCTGTACTTTTTAAATACATTCGAATATTTTAAAAGTATAGGCGTTCGGCTATACGCTTGAAATATTAATATATTCGAATATTTTAAGAGTATAGCCGCGCGGCTATACTCTTTAAATACATTCCAAACGAACACGAAGTTAGCACTCAGAGGACGGAGGTTGCAGTCGAAGTTTCGCTTCTCTATCAACTCAAGCTTCGATTTGTTTTCTTCGGTTTCGGTTGCTTCGTCGTCCGGGTTCGGCACCAAAAATAGACCCAACCCGCCTAGGAGGCCCGCCCAGCCGCCTAGCGCCCGCCTAGCCGCCCGCCTAGGCCCATTTTTTAGAGTCTAAAGCACAAGATGCCGAGGATAGACTTGAAACGGTTGCCTCTCAAGCTCAAAAGGTCATGCACTGATGTACTCAATCCATCTTTGGTCTATGGCTATGAGTGTGTGATGTTGTTAGTGTGGTGTTTATTTTGCCATTGGCTTCTTTCTCTTTGCTTTCAGATGGCTGACATTGTTAGAGAACAATGGATTCGAATTCAGCGGCTTGAGCAGGCTCTTCATATTACACAAATAAGTTTTTTCTGCTTGAAACTGGCTTCAGGTTCTTTATTTGCTAAATTCATAAGTTTGGCTGATTCACTAATATTTGCTAGTTTCTTCTTGGTTGGACTGCTTTTCATTCTTTGGATATTGCATTTCTGTTATAGATTTTGTCATTTGATCATGCCCTCTTGTTTGCTGAGAGAAAAAGAAAAAGAAAAAAGAAAGATTTGTCTCCTCCTCCTGTTGCATAAGAACCCAAAACTAGCCCACCAAAGAACAGAAAAAAAAATATTGAAATATTACACCACCTCAAGTGAAAAATCTAATTCATTTAAGCTTTTATATTTGTTCTTGTATCAGCATCTGTGTTTCTGTTGTGTGAACTCCACCTCAACTCCAAAGAAAACAGTCTCTCGACATCATGGTGCAGTAACTCTGTGCTCTACAACTAAGAATTAATCCAGTGCTACAAAAGACAGTCTTCTCATAACCCACGACTTATCAAAATCATGTTATAAAATATATTACTATAAATTCATGTTATGCAATCAACTAAGGTTTGATATGCGTCACATATGAAACTGGACGTTTGAGCATTCACACATAGACAAACAAAAGAAGACCACCGATACAGATCTCTGCAGATCACGAAAGTCAGCATTGTCCATTTAGTACTACAGCCCTAAAGATGAGTGGTAAAATTCTATCATATAGAAGGTTTAATATAATTTGTGATAAGGTTTAATATAATTTGTGATAGGAGAAAGTTCAAGGTCATTAAAAGTAAATCAAACCCAGATTGCAGATTGGGTGTGTCCAAGACCCCATGAAGAATTCCTTGCTATATTTTGGAGCCTGCAATGCAAAGAGACCAGCGTTTTTTTGTCATTCGTATGAATTTTGGAAATATTTCAACAACTCATGTTGTGATTTGTGTAACTTAAAGTTTGTTCCTTTATTCTATCATGATTTCAACAACTCATGTTGTGATTTGAATTAGAGTTAATATATTGTTTGGTATTAGAAGTTGATCAGAAAAATGTTGCTTGAGAATATGTGTGGTTATTTTTTTTTTTTCAACTTAAATCTTCTAGTGGGATCGCTTTTGCATCCAATGTTGATGTTCTGAATGCACTGTTTTGTCATGGCTGCTGTTTTACATATTTACATATATCAAGTTAATTAAGTGCTCTCAAAAGCTTCATTGATGTTTCTTTCTTTAGGGGAGGCTTCATCCTTGATGCAGCCACACCTGGAGAATTCATTGGTGGGTTAAAGACTACCATGTAATGCCAGGAACCAAGCCAAACAAAAAAAAAATTAGAAACTCAGAGAGAATGAGAGGGGAAATTGACTCTTTCCAACTAACAGGAACAAGACATTTTCATTAAAGACTACCAATAGATTGATAGTGTTCTTATGGTCAACAAGGACAAGAATTCCAGGGCTGCTCACCTTGAGTACACCTGATGAACCAGTGAGGGGTGTGTTTCTTTTAGTCTGCACTATACATGGAGAGTTTGACTCTAATTAGAAGATAATTGTATTAATTTGATGAAGTTTTCTGTAACTGTCTCTCACCTTAAAAAATCTCACAATTAGCAGCATTGGAAACTTGATTAGAAATTAGAAACCCTACAGTATGTAGTTTAAGTTGAGTAGCTGGGAAGACAATTAGTAAGCTATCGATACTAAAGTTGAATAGTGGGGAGGCAAATTACTAAAGTTCCAAGGACAGATAAATAGGATGAATTTCTCATAAGGGATCCCCCTTTCACTGTAGCTTGGAGTAGAATTCGTTTTGACACAATATCAATTATCAATGTAAACACGTTACTGATGCATTATCAACAATATCAATGCACATCATATCAAATTTAGATGCGTAATTGAATGCAAATAAACATCACTCTCTCCAGTGTGAAATGGAGAAAATTCTCTTCAATCAAAAAGTGGGCTTGCTTCAAATTTAGTTCAAGAATGATGGGGTCTTGCCTGACAATTGACTATTAGGAGCGTTCCCCTAGTAGAAAAATCTAAATCATTTGTGGTCATCCACTCACTTGGTTAGTCTTCCAGAATCAAATACCAAATCAACTCAAAGGTAGCTGCAATTTTCTGAATTGTATACTTGTTTTAATTCTTCCTATCTTTTTCTCTCTTTCAGTTTTTTTGTCCCCCTCAAGTTAATACTTAGTGAGTTGCCAAATGGGGGAAAAAAGAGAGTAGAAGAGATGAACCCCACATTTGACTTTAATAGACAAATGCCCAAGAGAAGTACCAATAAGACCATCTCCAATTGGGAGGTGCTATCCTATAATTTGACACACATTTCTTATTTTTTTTCAATTCTAACATCATGTCATCTATATCGCAATGGGCCATTGTAGTTAAATTTTCAAATAACCAAGTTGCTCTCTATTTTCCAAAGAAGACTAGAAAACAACTTACCATCTATCTGGTGCTGCTTCTTCCAAACATTAGAAAAAACAGAGCTTCACCCAGGAGGAGCCCAGGAGATGACACAATACTGCCTACTATGATTCTTACTTTCTTCACATTCAATGAGACTATTAAATATAACCCAAGTGGTCTAACCCTCCGGGCCGAAATTGGGTTTAGCAGGTTTAGCACTGATTGTTGTATGGTCTTCATGATCTAGGCAGGAAATATATTTGAAAGCAAAAAGAGTGAAAAGTTAGATATTGATAAAGAAAGAAAAAAAAACTTCTGTAATGTCTATCATCCATTGATCTTAACAGACGAATTTTGAAAGTAGAGTTTGATAATTGTGTCCAAATCCAAAATTATGGAGTAACAACCTTTGGGTTTGATATGTTTTGACTTTACTTTTTGTACATGATCATGAAGAGATGGATAACTCCCAATTGACTGTTCCATATCCAAAGATGTTTCTTTTTTCTCTTGTTTTCTTTAAAATTTGCATTAACACACTTACTTTTGAGATTAAAAATGACTCAATACCTAGTTCTGATGCTGCCATTCTAAAATAAATATCTTGCCCATTTTCAGTGAAATTTCTTACATCAATCTGCTCACTAAACCACAGCAGGCACCCACTTCCTCCATCCCTGGTATCCAAGTTTGCAAAAGCTGTGCAGGAGCAGTTCTTCATGCACAACATCTCACATTCCTTGAGTTCCATACTTCTGTTAAACCCAGATCCATCATTTGCAGTCTGTTTTGTTCACTCTTAAGGTTTGTTTCCTGTTTCAGCTTAAAATCTTCAGCTTTCAAGTATATGCTAAATTGAAAGCAAATATATAATATTTGGTTGTATTTATATGTCACAGAGAGACTCATTGGCTACTGATGAGAGGCTTAATGCTGTAGAAGAAGAGGTTCACATCTTTTTCAATTTATTTTTTGCAATTTTCAATTCAATGAAAAAGTAGCAGAAGGGGTTTGTTGGATTTGAGAAATGGGCTTTGCAATGCTTTTTAGGTACGGCTTCTGTGAGCAGCATCAAGAAATTACAACTTTGATCTTCATGTTTTAGAGTCTAAAGCACAAGATGCCGAGGATAGACTCGAAACGGTTGCCTCTCAGGCTCAAAAGGTCATGCACTGATGTACTCAATCCATCTTTGGTCTATGGCTATGAGTGTGTGATGTTGTTAGTGTTCATTTTGCCATTGGCTTCTTTCTCTTTGCTTTCAGATGGCTGACATTGTTACAGAACAATGGATTCAAATTCAGCGGCGCTTTTCATATTACACAAGTAAGTTTTTTCTGCTTGAAACTGGCTTCAGGTTCTTTTTTTGCTAAATTCATAAGTTTGGCTGATTCACTAATATTTGCTAGTTTCTTCTTGGTTGGACCGCTTTTCAATTTTTGGATATCGCATTTCTGTTATAGATTTTGACATTTGATCATGCCCTCTTGTTTGCTGAGAGAAAAAAAGAAGAAGATGAAAGATTTGTCTCCTCCTCCTGTTGCATAGGAACCCAAAACCAACCCACCGAAGAACAGAAAAAAAAAATTGAAATATTACACGACCTCAAGTGAAAAATCTAATTCATTTAAGCTTTTATATTTGTTCTTGTATCAGCATCTGTGTTTCTGTTGTGTGAACTCCACCTCGACACCAAAGAAAACAAATAAAAAAAATTAGAAGGTGCATTTGCTAATGCATGGGTTGGGAATCTCTTAATTATATTTAACTTTTCAAACTGACTTCAAAAGCACTAGATTAACATACCAACATGATATATCGTTTATCGAGCCTCCCTTAGTGTAAAAGGACTGTGACTTCATTAGCTGAAAATGCTTTAGAAGAAGGATAGACCTCGAGTTCATTGACATCCCTTTCACTATAAAAACCAGGCTTTTAAGATTGAGGCAATGACCCTTCAATTTTGAAGGATAGCAAAGATTATTCAGCAAACATCTCCAATTTTGAAGGATTCAAAAGGTGACAAATATTTTAATCTGATCTCTTAACAATTTGTGTCTAATAATGGCTAATATGCCGTTAGAGAAACATAGATAGAGATGTGCATATCACTGTGCTGGTTGTAACATTTGGCTAATATGTACCTACAGGAACTATGAATATGTCTGTTTTCTAACCGTCCAGCATTCAGTCCCATATAGCATGGCTGGTCTAACAGATGTTCTATAAACTTAGATTTCAATTCTAGCAAAATATGATGATCACACTATATATATGCTTAACAAAACCCTCCATTTTACCTATCGTGCTTTGATTCTATGAGCCACATCATCTCCATTCTCCCCTTGTATATATGGATGATTGAGTACACGCTAGATAGTGAAAGTTTTTGCTTTTTGATATACTCTTAGTGGTGCAATTGGTTGCTCTTATGTCTTTGTCAGAACCAAAGGCTCCTCTTGGTTAGCAGAATTCAAAAGAATATGGTTCCAGTCCAGTGACCATCTAGTAGATGCAACTTTGCCTGCTACTGAAGTCAAATCATCAGAACTGAGTATAAGGAATGGTACAAATAATCTTCACTATTATCATCAACAGTGTCTTCTCCATCACGATTCTCTTTCTTTGTTTTAATGAAAGTTGGTAACTTAAATTTGTGTTTCTTATAAAAAGAAAAATTATAAATTGCTCTTATTGTAGAGTTCATGCAATAGAATTGGGTTAGTTAAAGTGTTGAGACAGACTCGTTGTATCTACTTAGCTTTTTTTGTTCAAAATATTTTGGATGTGTTATTAAAAGTGTGAAGATAGCATTTTGTTCCTATGGTAAATGGATGCTATATGTGCAATGCTTATGATTTCTTATCTCAGTTATAGGAGAAACAAAGACTTCCGTAGCTTCTGGAAATGAGCATATTGGGTAGAAGCAATTAATGGATGTCTTAGTTAATTGGTGAAACTTCTTATAAGAAGATGGAGTCCAAAATAGTAAAGGAGCCACGCACAATTCAACAATGAGGCACCCATCACCTATTTCCAGTCCTAGCAAGGGATATGACTTACAAATTATTATTTTATTTATTTTGGAACTGCATAATTGGTTATACTTTAAGTCTTCTTTTGAGTTTAATAAAATTGGTAATATATTTAGGTGTTATTTTTGGGTGTCCAATTCTTTCCTAACAAGTTAAGAGTATATATCTTCGCAACGTTGAAATTGTAGCACAATTGTGACTGTGGTTGGTAATTTTTTTGCCTTGTCATTTATTGAACCTATACCTTCCTTCCTTTATGTGGTAACACTTGTGTTGTTGAACATAATCATGCAGATAGTGAAGAAAGAGATCTCGTGAATATTTTTGCTAGTCTCAGTCTAAAGCCTTCGAATCTTCCTGCTCGAGATGCTCCTTGGAAGTGGGTAACTTCTCCTTTTAAGATGTTACATATGTGTATTCTATCATGGTTTCAACAACTCATGTTGTGATTTGAAATAGAGTTAATATATTGTTTGGTATTAGAAGTTGATCAGAAAAATGTTGCTTGAGAATATGTGTGGTTTTTTTATTTTTTGAACTTAAATCTTCCAGTGGGATCGCTTTTGCATCCTGTGTTGATGTTCTGAATGCACTGTTTTGTTATGGCTGCTGTTTTACATATTTACATATATCAAGTTAATTAAGTGCTCTCAAAAGCTTCATTGATGTTTCTTTCTTTAGGGGAGGCTTCATCCTTGATGCAGCCACACCTGGAGAATTCATTGGTGGGTTAAAGACTACCATGTAATGCCAGGAACCAAGCCAAACAAAAAAAAAATTAGAAACTCAGAGAGAATGAGAGGGGAAATTGACTCTTTCCAACTAACAGGAACAAGACATTTTCATTAAAGACTACCAATAGATTGATAGTGTTCTTATGGTCAACAAGGACAAGAATTCCAAGGCTGGTCACCTTGAGTACACCTGATGAACCAGTGAGGGATGTGTTTCTTTTAGTCTGCACTATATATGGAGAATTTGACTCTAATTAGAAGATAATTGTATTAATTTGATAAAGTTTTTTGTAACTATCTCTCACCTTAAAAAATCTCACAATTAGCAGCATTGGAAACTTGATTAGAAAGTAGAAACCCTACAGTATTTAGTTTAAGTTGAGTAGCTGGGAAGACATTAGTAAGCTATCAATACTAAAGTTGAATAGTGGGGAGGCAAATTACTAAAGTTTCAAGGAAAGATAAATAGGATGAATTTCTCATAAGAGAATGACATGATTTGAATTCCCACTATTTGTGTATTGCAAGTACCCTTCTGCTCGGGAAAGACAGTTAAAAGAGAGAGGTTACGTTGGAAGCAAAACATAAGCTTTCTAGTTGTTGAGTTTGCAAAGAAGGATGCCCTATAAATTTTGAAATTATGTGGCCTACTTCCATTAGTTTATACTTTATAGTCATTAATTTGCTAGTTTCAAAATATCCAAAGCAGATATTGAAAAAATGAAAATTTCACAGTAAATCAATATGAGAGTTCAATTAGTTCATCTTCTTCTTTTTTCATGCGAACGTCTGCCTTGGATCAACCTCATTCTCTCGAGTGCTATATGTGTATTTTACCGAGTTTTTAAGATGTGTATGGAAAACGGAAGTATTATTGAAAAACACGTACATTCGTGTATAATACAAGTATTAAACGGGGAAATGTTAAATTCTTTATACGGGTAATAACTCTAGAAAAGTAAAAAATCAAAAGGGGACTATAGAGAGTAATGGCCTAATAGTAATGGATAATGCTCTAAATGAAAATATGGGGAAAACATTTGTTTAAAACAAAAAAACAAAAAAACAAAAAAGGGACGCCAATATAGCCAAGCGGTTATACTCTTTAAATATATTACATTTAATCGTCTAGCCGCGCGGCCATACTATTTATTTAAAAGATGAAAAAAAAACACCGTATAGCCGTGCGGCTGTACTATTTATTAAATTAATTAAATAAAAAAAGGACCCACCTAATAGCACCTAGTCAGCCGATTTTTTTAATTTATTTTTTAGCTGCCATAGCCGCAGCACGGTTATACTCCGTGTAGAGGTCGCGGCTGCTTGCTTTCTAAGGTAAGTTACGAACTAATGATGGTAAGTGAACGAACCTGTGAATTCTTGCTAAGACGTGTACGAAAAGGGGAAGTATTCTTGAAAAATACGTACGTATGTGTATAATACGAGTATTAAACGGGAAAATGCTAAATTCTTTAAACGAGTAATAACTCTGGAAAAGTAAAAAATGAAAATGGGACAATAGAGACTCAGTAATGGCCTAATAGAAAAGGATAATGTTCTAAACTAATCTTATCGATAGAAGAAAATAAGGGAAAAAAAATTATTTAAAAAAAGAAGAAAAAAAGAAGAAGAGGATCCCAATATATATTTAAAGAGTGTAGCCGATCGGCTATGCTATTTATTTATATAAAAAATTCCATAATCAAAACATCCATCTAAAATGCATATTATTTCAATCTATAAAAACCATGCACTTTCAAAACAAAGTCCATTCACAGATAGTCACACGCTACTTAACCTTGAGAGGGTCCTGCCTGCTGCGTACGCGTGGTCGGAGTACCTATTTTAGACTACGAGCATGCAATTAATATAAAGTGCTATCGAACGAGAATCTTTAAATTAAAACCCAAATTCCCGAGTTTCAAGTAAGCACGAGGAACAAGACATTCCTAAGGTCCAACTACGTGTTTCGGTTGATAGAATAGCCTCGGAAGACGCTCGGTCAACCGGGCGGTCAAACTTTCCAAATTGGGTCAACCGGTCCCACAGGAGCCATGACATCCGTTTTACGATCCGAAAGATCCTATGAGTCCCACAAGGTTTAGGAAACATGTCCTGCAAGTTTGGTCCGAATCGAATAGTCGAATCGCTCAGGATCACGGTTATCGTAAAACGCAAACTTTAAGTTACTGAATCGGAACATCCGGGGGTCCGATTCACTATCCGTGAAATCCTACACGATCCTAGGAATGCCTAGATCAACATATATTAAATTGGAGTCGATCCAATGGCCTGAACATATCGAACCCGGATACCGCCTAATATGCGATATCCGATCGACGATCAAACGATATCCAAATTCATATCCGAGCATACTGTCGTGCTCAGGACAACATGAGGATGATTTTAGGACTCAAGGACCGGCCGAAAAGTGGCCTACGCGCGTGGCTGTCCTAAGCGATTCCGGCGATCAAAAAATCTCCAAACCACCGGTCACATAGAGTGGAGCAACTTTTGTTCTTGGACCTACCCCAAAAAGTTGACGAAAGTGGCCGAAATTGGAGGCCGAAAACCGGCCAAACTCTTATCGCTTATAAACGTTTCAAAACTCAGAAATTTCTCCTAAATACCACAACCAGCAGCTAGAACACATTGAAAGGATAGAAAATCATACCAAATTCAAAAGATTTGGTGGTCGGAGGAGTCCGAACGAGCTCCCGAAAATTTATGAAAAAACTGTCAAAATCGGCATGTTTCGTGGCTGTTTCCGGGGACCATGATCGCGGATCGAGGCGGTAGAGGGATGGGGCTGGAATAGGGAAGTGTGGTGGTCCTTTTGGGACAGGTGCCGCCAAGATTGGCGACCGGAGTTGGCGGCGGTGGCTTGGAGAAGTCACTGCCGTCGCAAAGGGGGGTTGTTTCGCAGGAGAGAGAGAGAGAGAGAGAGAGAGAGAGAGAGAGAGAGAGAGAGAGAAGAGAGGAAGAAGATGGAAGAACACAACTTAGAATTGAAGCTTCCTGCAATGAGTAAGGATGTTGCTCGCTCTGGATGAGTTGATAATGACTTGCTAATGTTGATTTGAGATTATATGAGCTTGGCATGAGAGCTTCGAATGTGGGAGCTAAAGACCCACAAGTTTAGCAAATGAGAATGCTTGTGCTTGGCTTGGTGTTTGATATGCTTGCGTTTGGGTGTTGAGAATTTATTGTTGGTGGCTATGGCTATGAAGATTTAAGAGTTTCAAGAGAATGAGGATAAGAGGAAAAGCTTGAGGTTTGAAGGTTATGGTCTTTATAGCTTGGAAGGAAGGAAAAACTTGGAGTTATGCTTGGTGAGGCTTTATGGATTTAAAAGTTTCAAGAGAAGGAGGATGGGAGGAAAAGTTTAAGGTTTGAAGGCTATGATGTTTATATCTTGGAATGAAGGAAAAACTTAGAGTTATGCTTGGTGAGGCTTTATAGAGATGATGGATTTTAAGGGTGGGAAAGTAGGAGACATGGTTGTGATGGCTAAGGAATGGTTGGGATGCCAAAGGGAGGAAGGGAAATGGTTTGATGGTTGTTGGGGTGCTTAAGCAACCAAGAGATGTTGGTCGATGGTTGCTGAGATGCTTGCAGCAGCTAAAGAATGAAGGTTGATGGCTCAAGAATGACTGTGATGGCTGCTGGAATGCTTGCAGCAGATGAAGAAAGGTGAGTTCTCATGGTTGCTGAGAGGCTTGTAACAACCAGGATGGGTTGGTTTTGCCTGGGCAATGCCTCCCAATTTATAGAAAGTGAAGGCTCTCTTTGGTTTCCAATGGGTAAAAGGAAGTGTTGGAACTAGTCTATTTTCAACATGTAAAAAGGAGCATTGGGGCATTTTTATTTTCAGCAGGTAAAGCTAGGCATTGGAAAATGACTATTTCCTATGGGTAAACGGAAGTGTTGGAATTGACTTGTTTCCAGCGGGTAATAGGGAGCATTGGGATATTCTTATTTTCAACGGGTAAAGTTAGGCATTAGAAAATGACTATTTCCTATGAGTAAAAAGAAGTGCTTGAAAAATATCTCATTTACTCACTCACATTGGAGAACTCCAAGTAATGGGCTTGGACTTTGGTGCTCCCAAGTAGCTAGCCCAAAGTCTCCATTATCCAAGAGCTTCCGTGGGCCTTGTGGACCTATGTAAACTTCCACACCACAATCCCTCGTGCAAGCCCTGTAAACCACATGACTTGGGTTCATGTGAGCTTGATAGGTGATTGACATATGAAAAATGTATTATTAGCTTCGCATGGCATGGACACTATTATTTATTTAATGAATTAATTTCCAAAATTCAGCTTGGATTAACGCATAACCAACATTATATGTTATATTGGGCTTCAAATGTCTTTGGGCTTCTCATGACTTTTTTGGGCCTCAACATAACTCGACTCATTAAGCACAACTCAAATATTAATAATTCCGTGCGAATTCGTGTCGTGTTAATGGGTCATGTACAATATTGTCAGGTCTATTAATGTTCAACAAACCCAATTAGCATTTTCATCACACAATGATACAAGCTTCAAGGAGTGGGTCATTTATCAATCTATCATATAATTCTTGTAAATTCTCAAATTTAATATTTCCAAGCTATTGACATCAGTTCAAGTAATGAAACTGGGTGAGAAAATGAGTTAGAATTATGATAGGTTAAATAGTTTCATTATCTTCGTAACAAAATAATTTAAGGTGACATTTGTTATCGTTTTACAAAATGAGTTTTCACGTTCGAAAACCTCTTGAAGAACATGAGATACAATTTGATGTTTCTTGTGTCAATGAATTTTTCTTTATATATATTTTTTAATTTCTTCTTTCTTCAAATTAAATTTATTCTTTTTTTTCTATTAAAAAAAAAAAAAGAATTATTCTTTTTTCGTTGTTCTAAAATGGGGGTACAAAAGAAGGGCCTCAACTCAACGGGCTTATAACTAATTTCCCTACATTCACATTTAGCTCGTGCCAGTTCTACAAATACAATCTAGCTGAAAATTCAAACCGAAGCACCTACCTTTCCTTAACCAGCAATGGCGGGTGCGCATTGCGCCACCTTCCCTTTCCTCACGCCTCCAATCTGCTCCACCGCCAAACCAACCAAACCCATCCTATCAGCCTCTATTGCCCTACCATCAAAGCCCACACGACGGAAAAACTATCTGCGCCCGAAAATCCTCAAAACCCTAGCTAAACCCGACCCGCCACCCAGAACCCCTCTCCTTCCCGAACAACCCCTAACAAGCCCCGTAATTCCCATTGAGTACCCCGTAACCCAATATGAAAACGACTCTAATCTCGAGCGTAGCTCCGACCAAGGCGACGTCGTTGCCGGAGAAGGCAATAAGGTCGAGGAATTCAGCGTATCTGATACGACCCCGGAGTATAATGGCATTGTTGGTAAATTATCTGCGAAGTCTGTCCTTAAATTTGGAGCGTATTTGGTTGGGGCTTATTTGTTTCAGGCGTTTTTTACTGTTTGGCTACTGGGAAATGACAATCCTGATGAGGAAAATAGGAAATCGAAGAGTTCAGGTTTAAGTTTATCCAAAGGGAAAGTTTTGAATACAAATGTTGGGTCTGGATTGAGCAATGTGGTTTATTTGGATGAGCTCCAGTTGGATGAGAAAATAGAAGAAATTAGAGCAATGGCAAGGGAAGCGCGAAAGCAAGAGAAAAAGGAAGGGAAGGGAAGTGTTGGTGACGAAGATGATGTTATTGATGAAAGTTCGATGCCAAGGAATAGAATCGGTATTGAAAAAGAGGTCGGGGAGCGGTTGGTTAAGTTGCAGAATAGGTTGAATTCTAAAAGGGAGAAGTTACAGGGTCCATATGTGAAAGACTTTGGAAAGCATGAGAATAGTGAAGATGAGAATTTGAAAGAGAGGGAAGGGGGATTGATGTTTAAGAAAAAGCTTAAATTTAAGGCTGAGGCGAAAAGAAGTCCCAAGGGATTTGGAGATTTGGAAGAGCATGATGAAAACCGGCGAGAGACGGATTTCGAACAAAGTGTTTCTGAGACTTTGGAGGAAGAACCCAAATTGTTGCAAGATGATGGGAACCACTTGGACAAAGGAACTGGAAAAATGGATAGTGGAAAGGACATAGGAGTTGGAACTATTGAAACAAAGAATGGTAAAGTTTTTAAATTGCACAAAGACCGGTTTGTTGTTAGTCTGGCTGTTTTATTGATTTGCTAAATTTTAGGTACCGTCCAGAGGACAAGACGAGGGAGATCATCTGAAGGAGTAAAGTCAAAAAAATCAAGAGAGTTGGGGAAGAAAAAATCTCGCTTGAAGAAAGAAGTCCAAGAAACTACCATAAAATCTGGTGATCATGTAAATGGCAGTTCAAGACACAAAGAAGCTGAAAAGGAACCAGTGCCTAACAAAGTCAGTGGCAATCGATCGAAGAATGGGATTGATCCATGGTGGTTGGATCTTCCTTATGTTTTGGTATGTTGTGAAACTTTTCTATATTTACTATATATTTTTAAAATTGTGCTGCCTGTTTAGCAATTGGACTTTGTTGCATTTGACCAAGCCATCTTAGGCAACCATTTAACTTTACTTACTCATTGGTGCTACCATAAAATTTTCATGGATGCTTACAATTCTTAGCTTATGCTTTATGATTGTGTTAGTCAGTCTATAGTACCATTTTAGCTGTATTTCTTTTCCCTTTTATGCCCCGTTATGAATTTCATTTACAAGTTTTACTTATCAAACCAATAAACTCTGTGTTTTGGTATATTATTTTTGTGTTCGGGTAAGCATTTTTGTCTCCAACTGACAATCGAAATAGTACGTATCCCATGCCAGGTTATTCTGATGCGGAGAGGTTCTGGTAGTGAGCAAGGAGGACTTTATACCTTAAAGTTCAGTTCTCAGCCCCGAAACCAGAGGGATTCTTCATATACTGTTGCTTTCGAGGACCACGCTGATGCCAATAACTTCTGTTTCCTATTGGAATCTCTTTTTGAAGATCTGGGTGATTTCAGTGCTGATATTGCTCCTTTGCCAAACAAAGTAAGAATTATAATTTGATTTTAGAAAAGTTTAAACTTACCCATATCAAATCTTTATGTTTGAGTCACTATTGTATTGTCCAACATACTGTGACACCTTTTAAAATTGTCCCAAAGACAACTTCCCATTAGACATGCCTTTTTCTTTCATTCTTGTCATCTGTGCTAAGCTGAGAAAGGGGCTTTATTTTTCATAGGAACTTCGTGAAGCAATAAAATCAGATAACATGAAGGTAATCTTTGTGAAAAAGGGGCAGCTTCCGCTGTATGCTGGGCAACCTTTTGAAGAAGTTGAGATGGCTTTGCGCTCTTTGGTTGAACATGATTGAAATTTTGGTTTTTTTTTTCCTGTTTCAAGTGCTGCCCTCCAATCAGGGTGGCTTTTGGTTTTAGGGTTCTATAATTTCTGATGTTAAGATGGCTTGGGTCTCCCTAATCTCAACTGAAGGTTTGTTAGGGTAAACTGTGAATATGTTATTTCCTTGTGGTTGTGGAATATGCAAGAGCAGATATGAATGACCCAGTTGTCACAAAATACAGCGAAGGGTGCAGTTTTTGCTCGTAGGGATGTCTTTTTATTTCTTTCTTTTCAATCAAATGATTTCAACGGGAAATCTTTCAAACGTAGGATTCATGTATTCAAACTAATAGACAATATGGGAATAGCTTAGATGAGTTATGTTGACTTTCACTTGTACATACATATATTGAGCAGCTGATTTTAATCTGCTGGTGAAATGAATTTAATCTGTTTTTGGGATATTGAGCAGATGATTTTAATCTGTTTGTGAAATGAATGGCTGGCTTGCAATTGTGGCATGTTGTAGTTGCACACACCAGAAATTACTGATAATTTGTTGCTGGCTGTACAAGACTAGGTGCACTAAAAATATTGTAGACAAATAAATTACTGATAATTTATGCACAAAGAGATAATGGTAGATCGCTGTCATCACTTTTTTGGTCACTTGGTTGGCTAGTAATTAACAATGAAAATTTCATTAAGAAGAAATTTACATGAAACTGGAAGATGTATGTAAACTCATCTTCCCTTTCATTTGACCAGTAACACTCCTAATATAGTACCTGCTACCAGGCTGCTTCTACCAGCAGAATCACTGGCCAAAGTAGCACTCAGACTATAGCTGCTTCTACCAGAAAAATCACTAATCACTATCTTCTAAACTCTACTGAGAAGAAGTAATTTTGACCATGGACTGAGCATGAATTGGTGTCAAATTAGACTGGCAAAAGTTTAGCCATGTCTCCTGCTTCTCCTCTTCATTCTCTGTATAGGCATTGTACACTGAAAGCACAATACCCCGTGCCGCTTCCCTTGCCTCCGGCAGCCTATCATTCAACAAATCTGCAGCCATTTTAACCATAGAGACCAGCCCATAATCCTTCATTCCTTCAAGCCCCTGAAATTTGTAGAAAACCCCCATTTTGCTTAAGAAAAAATGGTATGCTTAGAAGACAAGAGAACACTTCATTTTTTTTAGTATTTACCATCTTAGAGACACAAGCTGAGACGGAAACGGCAGCTTTGGCTCTGACTCTGGGGTTGGCATGGGAAGCATAGGCTCGAAGCTTTTGAAGCAAAGGCAGAGGAGTCAAAGACTGCACCATTGTGTTCAGGGTCCTGTCTGCTTCTTCGCACACAAACCGTTTGTCTTGAGATGCTTTCAGCAGCAGTTGCAGCAGCTGTGAACCCATCAAACAATCCAAGCCGTTCATCAGAACATAATAAAATGATGATCAAAATATGCGGAAATTAAGAAAATCAAAAATAGTATTGGGTGCACACCAATTGATCAAATGCAGCAGAGGTGGCAGAGTCAAATAAACTGTCACCAAAGGCCCTAAAGATATCAAACGAAGCCATAATGGATGTCTTGCATAAAGCACTTCTGGGATTCTTCATTGCCTTAACCATCACCACCATAACTTTCTCCCTGTTCATACCACAATATACATGTTAACAAAGCCATCACTGACAAAAAGACGTCGTTTTGTTCACTGCTTACAGCAAACAATAGAAAAAAGAGAAGAAAAAGCACTTACAGAGTAGGAACCAAAAGAGCAGAGTGATAGAGCGCAAAACGCCTAACATTGTTCAGAGACTCGCACACCTTCACCCAATCCTTTGAATCTAATCCCTCATTCAAGCTCTGAAATTCCAAAAATTGAAGAATTTAGTGCCAAATTCCAGTTGGGTTTGTTCTAAATTACAGAAAGAAATAAAAGAAATTTGGAAAATTACCAGAATCTTGAAATCAGGGTCTGAGATGGGTTTGAGATTCTCAGAAGAGATATAATCAATGGTGGCATCAATGGTTGCTGCAGGAAGTGGAGCCTGGTTTTCATCATTGACCCCAAACTCGGGTTGCTTTTGGATTGAAACAGGAACTTTGGTTTGCTTTTTGGGCCTTTCTGGTGTGGTTGGAAGAGCATTATCGATGGGCCTGAGAGCCATAGCCATTGAAATCGCAGAAAAACGCAGAGAAGGAACAAAGAAGAGGAGGAGAGAGAGATGGGACTGGAAATCTTTGGGGTTTTGATAACGAGAAGAATGAAGGGCTGGTGGAGGGGTTTGATGATACAGATAAAGAAGTAAATTATTGTTTACCTTTCTCGTTTGAAAATTTAAAATTTGAAAAGCTGTAGAAAGATCCGTTGGACCCTCCTGTGTTAACGGTTACATTAACGAAGCGCATCATACTCTACACTCTGTTGCAACGTGTACCTTTCTGTATAGTGACTATATTTCAAATTTCCATACCGTTAAGACACGTGGCATGAATATGATGGCTTGGCTTCGGGGCCATTCATAATTTATCATATAGTTGCGATTAATTAATCATTATAATTGCTCCAAAAACATAAAGTGCTTGGGTATAACATTATAGAACCAGCTATTGGGTGTCACATACAGAATTTACCTATGCTTGGGAGGAAAGAGAAAAATTTACAGAAGAAGATGACCTGCCCAACGACTATATCCAACATAGGCCATCGGCCATACAACCCAAAAATTTGCCCTCTTTGTAGGGGAGGGGGGCTGCTCCTCCAAAGAGGCCCATTAACTCAATTGAACCAAGTATCCGGAATAATTTACAAGGCACTGTATTCAATCAAGAACCATCGGTTCTCCAAAACAAACTCATGCTCCTGAATAACTGCGGCTGAAGTTATTGTTGCAAAGAGTTAAATAGGTCGGGAAGAAAGAGTCCGAGGTTGGGCCGGACGACATACATCTTGGAAGGAAGGTTCATTCTCTTCAGACTCAGTTTCCTTGACATCCCACAACCGAGACAAATTCGAAACACTCTATACCTGCAACCATAAGTATTTAGTCAATGCAACGGTTGCATCAATAGCACTCTTGCTACAACATCAATACATAAAAATGGTCGAAAACTGAATCATTTGTTTTGAGAATTTAGAATCATGGAAATTTGAAAATCTGCCAGAACCACATCAGCACAAAAGGAAAAGGGAGAGAGAAAAGGCCAACATCCGCCTGAAGAATTACACATCATTCACATAGCTTTCCTCTACCAAACTGTGTACTTTGCATATTATGCATGCGCCAAAAAGCAAAAGACAATATTGAGCACACATGCACTAAAACACCATAGAATTCTAGATTTTAAAAGTTACAACCCTGAATATTCAATTCATCAGAACATTTTATTCAAATGTGAATCAGAGGAATAACATGTTGGCGTCGTCCCAAAAGTCACGAGACTCAGGACTCCTATTCCAGATACATGCATCCAATTTCAGTAACTACAATTGTAATCGTAAAGGAGTTACCTCTATAGAGAGCGACCTCAATCATGTTAAGGAATTGATGGAATGAAGACTTTTCAAGAAAAACCAAAAAAAAGATCTCCCATCCCCCAATATTTGCTCCATCAGCAGGAATGCATGAGAAGGCACCTTGTGTCATCACCACTCACTGAGCAAAACACATCTACTAATCCCTCCAGTAAATTGCACGATATGAAATTTTACCATGATCTTGAAGCATGCTGAGACTTTGCAGTTTCCCTAAGCACAGCACCGACAATTGCTGCCTGCTCAAGGCATTCAGCCTTGTGCAAGGCATCCAACAGAACAACACATGTCTTGGTATGAATATGACAACCTTTCTGCCGAGTTTCCTCAAAAAGTGCATATGCTTCCATTGCCCTATTTCCACTACTTAATCCTTCTATCATAGCATTATAACTAGCAGAATCGAGAATGCCACCACTGGCTTTAAACCTCTCAAAAAGCCCACTAGCATCCCTTATGTTCCCAGCCTTTGCAAGTCCGGATATCATGGTGGTGTAGGTGATTGTGTTGGGCTGTAACCCTTGTTTCTTCATCTCTTGCCAGTACACAAAAGCCTTATTGAATTTTCTAACTCTACAAAGACCATTTATGAGAATGCTATAAGTTACATGGTTGGGTGTACATTTCAAGTCTTTCATGGATTGAAAGCAGACAATGGCTTCATCAATTTCGCCAGCTTTCACAAGTGCATCAAGCAAGCAATTATATGTGTAAACATTAGGTGCCAAACCTTTCTGCATTAGCTCTTCCATGATTAGATACGCTTCATCAATTCTACCCACCTTCCCAAACCCATCAACAAGACTACTATAAATAATTACATTCAATTCTACTCCTTTTGACTTTGCTTCTTCAAAAAGCATGTATGCTTCATCAAGTCTGTCAATCTTGGAAAGCCCGTCAATGACAGAACCATAAGTAACAACTGTGGGCTGGTGACCCTTAGTTTTCATCTCCTCCAGCAGCTGGTATGCTTTATTCACCTTTCCACATTTGCAGAATCCATCAATGATGGCATTGTAAGCACGGGTGTCCAAGACACAGCCTTGATCCTTCATCGCATGAAATAATTCATAGGTTTCATGTGCCAAACCTGCTTTTACAAGGCCATGAATTAAGATTGAATAGCTCCGCACATCCGGGATGAATCCTTGTGCCTTTATCTCCTCAAACAAAGATCTACCTTTGTCAATTTCACCAGCCTTGAAAACACAATCCATATAGGTGTTAAGAAGCATCAGATCAGGAGAACAGCCCCTACGCACCATTTCTTTGTATATTTTGTGACCATCCTCCTTTCTACCACACCTAAAGAAGTTCCTGATGAGGGATGTATATACAATAGCATTTGGAATCTGATCAGAATCCAGCATCTTCTCGTAAAGCCTGTAGGCATTATCTACCTTTCCTTGTTTTCCCAAGCCATCTATAAGAGAACAGAACGTAACTGCATCTGGTGTGCAAACTTTGTGATCCATTCCTTCAAAGATAGAACAAGCATCATCAAGTTTCTGAGCCTTACAGAGTCGATCGATCATTATGTTTACAGTCATAACATTAGGATATAAACCAGCTTCTTTCATGGCATCCCGAACACGCAGGGCAGCCTCGAGGTTACCTGCCTTGCAAAGCATGTCTATTAGAATGTTATAAGTTGGAAGATTGGGAGCTGCATCTTTCTTCATCTCATCAAAAATCCTTAACGCTTCTTCTACTCTTCCCTTCTTTCCTAGGCAAGTGAGAACACAATTATATGCAATCACACTTGGAATGCACCCCTTTCTTTTTTGCCTCTCAAATAAGCTGTATGCTTCCTCAAACCTTCCAGCAGAACCATAGCCCATGATCATGGTGTTATACGCATACACACAAGGTACTTTCCTATTCACATCCATCTCCTCAAATAACTCCACCGCTTCACCTAGTCTCTCAGCTTTGCAGAGAACTCCTATCATGCTAGTATATGTCACATCATCAGGCACCATGCCATGCATTCTCATTTCATGAAATAATTTCCAGGCCATATCCACCTTACCAACTTTACCAAAGCAGTCTATACAGACGTTATAAAGAACAACATCCGCATTAAAAGAGTTGCTCTTCATCTCATCCAACAAGGAGAGAGCAGCATCAACTCGGCCTTCCTTGGCAAATACACGAATAATAGTTGTAAATAAATGCACAGTAACTTCATAACCTATCTCCTGCATTTGATGAAAGAGAGTCAGCATGAGATCAGATTCAGGAACTGTAGACAAAGCTCCAATTAGAGTTGTATAGGCTGAAAATGCTGGGCGGAATTTGAACTTCCTCATGGTTTGCAGTAGATTGAAAGCTTCTCTCAGCTTCTGTGACTTGACACAGCTCACAACTAACTCAATACATATGTTATTAAATGGGCCAATTCCTGCAATACTCATTTCTTCCAGGACCTGTTCCAAGAACTTAAAATTTCTACTCCTAGCCATGACCATGAGAAGTGAATTGTATGCTTCAGGGCAATGTGCTTGGTCAGTTTGTCTCTCACACCACCGAAAATAATTAATTGCTAGACCTACATCTTTCAGTCTCCTTAAGACTCCAATAACTGATTCTGATTGAGGTTTGTTGTCAAGCGTTGATAAAGCATTCTCAAGGGTAGGTCCCCAAGGATTACCCTCCAAAACTCGGCACACATCATCAACTACTTGTCTCACACCCTCAACTTTTCTCGAATTATCGCAACTAACCCTATCCATGGAGGAAACAACTTTCCTATCATGTTCAGAAGAAGGCCCATTTGGCAAGGATGAAAACCTTTTTGAAAAAGTGTAAATGTTACAGCAGTTCAAATGAAAACGGCCTATTCCTGCAAAAAGGAAAAATAAAGCAGATGGTAAGAAGTGATTCCCGTACATGCCACCAGAAGTATTAAATGACAAACATCATGGAAACCAAAGACATTTGTGAACATTTTCTTTTTCTGATCCATGTTTACCAACATACTTTACTCAATAGAGAAGAAAGAATCTGTACATGCCAAAATTACCTTGTTTTCTTAGGAGCATCTTCACAAAAGCATGCCCAATCTAACACTGTGTCTGTCCTTCACCTTCCAAAAATATAGAGAAGTTCAACACACAAGTCATTTCAGGACAAAAGGTACTCTAATCACACTCAGTAAGCTAAACATTTAGAAAATTAGACACGAAAATTAAAACACTAAAACAAACAGAAAAAGAAGAGGCAGAGGGGTGGAAATCATTAAGCAAATACGAACAATGCATATCAAGAGGGGCACAACACAATGTTTAATTAAGGAAAAACTTTCACACTTCATTCAATTTTAATATACATACTCATATGAATTTGGCCTAAGTTTGTGGTGCAAAATGGAAGCTTTTGAAAGCATTTTTCATATATGATGAGAAAGTGAGAGAAAATGGGAAACAGTTCATGGTTGAGGACTGAGCTCCGATTGCAGGGACACGAATTGCTAAGCATTTCGACTCCTAAACTGTGCCCTAGAAACAAAAAGAAGAAACGCTTGACAAAATTTATGGGCTTGTCAATTCACATACCAGAAAATCTTGAAGCGCAGGGTTTAGGGTTTAAAGTTTAAACCAATCTGCCAGAGAGAGAGAGAGAGAGTTGAGCTTAACACCAACAAAGACGATGACACTGAAACTGGTACTAAACACCGCCGTTTCGAGAACGACTTAATACGACGTCGTCTCGAAGCATAGAGGAAAACGTATAACAAATGGGCTGGGCGGGCCAAACGGGTCAAGTCAGTCGGGTCCGACCCGCGCCCATCCCCTTCGCATTTCCAAAGCTGCAGCAGTTCGTGTAGAGCAAGTAACAACAGCAAATCAAATCAACAATGGCTCTCTGATCTGCAGCGCCGTTCTCTCACTCTCATCATCGCCACTCTCGTACACCTGATAATCGAAAAACCAACCAAGTGCAAGTGTAGGTGTGGTTCATATGGACCCTCAGTATCCTAGCAATCCCGCCAGGTCGTATGGGCCGCAAATGAAGATGACGATCCATCCCTCGCAGCACTCCGACAACGACCGGAGCAGCGGCGAGCTGCGCGCACTGGATTGCAACCTCACGGCGCTCTGCGACCACATTCAATTGGAGGGCTTCAACTCCGGCGCCTTCTCCGATATGGTCGTTCACGCCATGGGCTCCACCTACCACCTCCACCGCCTCGTTCTCTCTCGCAGCCCCTACTTCAGGTCCGTTTCCCCTGTCAATTTACCAAAATGCCCTTGAATTCGCGCCCTCTCGCTTTGCTTGGGCGTTGTTTGATGACGCTGAAAGCAGAAAATTTGGGGTTTATTTGTTGATTATGATAGTTTAAGTATATTTGTTGATGCTATTTCTGGGGAATTAATTTTCGTTTTTTTTAATAATACACGCGTAATTATGTATTTATTGGGTGCTTACGAGTAAAATTGTGGGTTTTCATGTGCTACCCTCTGTGAGCCTGGCAGGAACATGCTTCATGGACCTTGGAAAGAAGCCAATGCGCCGGTTTTAACCTTACATATTGACGATAAGAATGTTAACGGAGAAGCAATTGCAATGGCTTTGGCATATCTATACGGCCACCACCCCAAGCTTAATGATAACAATGCATTTCGTGTTTTGGCTGCCGCTTCTTTTCTTGACCTTCAGGTATCATATTCTCATTGTAGACCTGAAGTTTATATTTTTATGTTTCTTGTGCTCTTTTAATTTTATGGGACTTTAATTTTTCTGCTCTTGGAATGCCTTCCCCATGTGTGCATTTGGATTACATCTTGCTATTCTTTTAATGCAGGATTTATGTGCAATATGCACAGACTTCATTATATCTGAATTATGGACTTCAAACTTCTTAGCCTATCAGGTTCAAAATTCTTGTGCTGCCTCTTTGTGTTTGGTCCACATGCTACCTATTTCTTATGTTATTGACGGCGTCTACCTGTGCTTTCAGGTGTTTGCAGAGAGCCAAGATTATGGCATACATGGAGAGCGAGTAAGAAATGCTTGCTGGGGCTACCTTTGTCAAAGTGGTTCCATGGAGTTGAAAGAGGTAATGGATGGTGAGCTTACTTCGTAGTTATGCCTTGTGGGTGTTGTTAGTTTCTCTCATATTCTCTGTTCCTTTGGGATCATATAATATGATAACATAAGAAAATATTAGAGAGAAGGACAGAGCAGTGGACCGAGGAAACATACTTATTTTTCGCACTTTGTAATATAGACATATTTATCCTTGCCCACAGCCATAAAAAAAACATGGTTTAAGCTCTATCTTTAAATTTAATAACGACTATGTAGTTCAAATTTTTTTCCTCTCTTGGATCTATCTGTGTTGTCAGTATATTTGATTTTTTTATGAGGATTAAGTATACTTTTAGTTTTTCAACTTTGTTCAGGCAAACCTACTGTCTACATTTTTTTTTAAACTTCCTGGTCATGAACAGGTGCTTCCAAAACTTTCTGCTCAAACCTTGCTTGCATTGCTGACCTCTGATGAGCTCTGGGTACCCACTGAAGAGAAACGGTAAGGAGTATCTACGGCCTCTAACTAGGTTTATTGTCCACAGCTTAGTTCCTATTAAAAAAAAAATTTCTTCTTCTTCTGTGGAAAGGTTTGAACTGGCATTGTATACATTCCTTGCAAAAGGTGCTCAATGCAAACAAGAAGATTATGATCATGGAAGTTCCAGTTCTGAGGCAGGAACAGATACTCAATCTGATTCATCTAATGCAAAGGGGAAGAATCTGATGGCTAGTTTCACTAATAAAAAGTTGGAGTCTGAACTGGGGCGCTTAACTCTAAAAGATGATGTAGATGGCCATAATACTGCTCGTAATCTTCTGATAGAGCTTGCAGACTGTGTGGTTGACTTCCAAACAGGAGTTTCAAATTCCAAACAGCAAGTACAACAAGTTGCATACCCTCAGTCCAATTTGGAGCCAGGATGCAACTGCAGCATGGGTGGTCCTTCATCATTGAGTAATTCATTTTCAGAAATGGATGTAATTAGAACTTCATGTTATACTGAAATGCCAGTTGGTGTTGGAGCAAGTAGATTGGGAGCAAATGGAGTTGCTATGGAAGGGCCATCTGATGAAGGATCGTGCTATCACTTAAATAACAATAGTTGGCTTGCCAGGGATCAGTCAAGGCAATGCTCTTCAATGAACTCTTCCACTAGTGAGCTAATGCCAAATGATTGGGGAAGATGTGGCATGCCTCCTCTTTCATGGGGTGGCAGAACTGTAGGCAGAAGACAGCTTAAAGGTTATGCTAAAGGGAACTTTGGGGTTGGTGGTGAGGAATATGATGCCTTTGTTAATATATTTGAAGGGGGTTCTCTTTTATACTGCAACATGTCTTTTGAGGCACTTCTTAGTGTAAGAAAGCAACTTGAGGAATTGGGATTCCCCTGCAAAGCTGTAAATGATGGTCTTTGGTTGCAGGTCTCTTTCTGCTTACTGTTTTCTTTTTAAGTTTTTCTTGCTTTTACTATTCTATCTCTTATAAACCATACTGCTGATAAATCAATTATAGGCCCTTGCAGACTGGCTGCAAGGGCTCTCCGCCCACTCCCACCATGAGAAATTCAGAAAGCTCTTTCTACCACATACATACACAAAGTGTTGCCCTGCGGTTATGCTTTTGAAGAGATTGTTGTATTTTTAATTTGCATTTATCTATTACTTACCAAAGAAAAATCTATCTGTTTATTCAATAACTTGTTTGTTTGGTATGTGATTATATAGATGCTGTTAAGCCAGAGAGTTCAAGAAACTGGTGCTGATACATGCAAAAGTTGCTGTCTTACAAGTTTAGCATGCACTTGCAGACAGCAATTTTCATTCTCACATGGAGTTACCACTGGATATTACATGCAAGAGCACAATCAGAATAATTCTCCTGGCGTGTATGTTGCTGAGTCTGCTCCAGGTGAAGGAAATGGCCTCTTTAGGCCTGTACGTGTGCATGTTAGGGGTCCTATTGATGGGCTTGCTGGTATTGGACGCGGAACTACATTTGTCCCAGCAACTGCCTGGCCTCCAACTCGGTTTGTCTTTTCCCGAGTGCCATTTGGCATGGGCAACAGAAATTGCCAGCAGTCTCTTGCTAATGATGATTCTGAGGCTAGAGCTGACCATAGTGGGGACCTGTCTGGAGATGGATTGACAGCTTTGGTTGGGCTAAGCCAAGGAGGGAACAATGTAGCTAATGCTCATGGGGAGCAAACAGAGAAAGCCTATGAGATGGATGTGCAAAGCCGAATGCCTGGAACCTCCATGGCAGTGCCAAGTACGAGTGGCATACCCATGCAGATGGTAGAGTCGTCAGACCGTGCAATTGGGATTGAGTGGGATAATCCAAACAGTTCTTCCATATCATTGGATTTGAAAACACCTTTAAGCCACTTCCCTCCTTTCCGCTTTGGGTACTTGAGCTCTTTCCATTGCTCCTTTACAGCTGTGCTTCAGATTTTGAGCTCTCTTTTGAAAAATAAGAATCCATAAATTCTTTTTAGGATGCTGTCCTATGATCTCCTAGCTCAGAAGTCTCCTTTACAAGTTGCTTACAAGTGCCTTTGAAAATCTATTTATACTAAGCCTTTTTTCTTGGGACTGGATTATTTGTCCGAGTGTCATGGATCTAATGATTGGTCATTATGTTCAATTCTCCATCCTACTAATTACAAGTCAATTCCTTTTTGGTCTCTAGTTTACCTTTTCACTTAAATTCTCTATCCTGGTTCTACAGGGTGCAATTTGAGGATGTGCACAGGCTCAGTGATGGCCAAGTGAAGCACTCTCCAGAAGTCTTTTATGCTGGTTCTTTATGGAAGGTGTTTCAGTATAAACTTTTGTTCTTTTAATTATAAGAGTTAGATTTGTGATGATGCTTTTCGGTTTCCATTTTCCATGCTCTCATACAGATTGGATTTTGTTGTTCAAATTTATAGGTTAGCGTTCAGGCTTTTAATGATGAAGACCCTCAAGGACGTCGAACACTTGGTACTGTTCTTAGCTGTTCAATGATATACCTCAGAAACATGTTATTTTGCTTTCCTAAGTTTTATTTGAAATATGTTCCTTAAGCTAAACATATATCATATGTTTGTTATTTCAGGATTATTTCTTCACCGACGTAAGGCAGAGATTACTGATTCATTTAGAAAGGTTAGCCTGCTTGTGATTGTTTGAGCATGAGATGGGTTATTTTGGTTGTGGAGAATAATGCTTCTTCTTATCTTCACGTTTCAATGATCACCCTTTCTGTTTCACCGTGTTTCTGTCTAGTATGTTTATTTGCATTTATAATCCCTAGTAGAAGTTGTTAATTGATACATTACGGTGTGCCCGACACAGGTGCAGATGTATGTCGATTCTCGTGAAAAGGTTACTGCCCGGTATCAGGTAAGATCCAAAGTGAACAAAATGTTCTCAGTTTCACCGATTCTCGTATAATCAGTGTTTGCTACACCAGAATCTGGCATATTGATTTTGTAGTTCATGTACATTTATGATGTAGTTAATCTGTCCATCAAAGAGGGAAGTCATGGTGTTTGGAAGTTTCAAGCAAACAGGCACGCTTTTGCCGAAAGCTCCAAAGGGCTGGGGCTGGCGAACAGCTCTGTTATTTGATGAGCTTGCTGATCTTCTCCAAAATGGGGCCTTAAGAGTGGCTGCTGTTGTGCAGCTTGTATGAATTGAACAAGGTAAGTTGTAAATTTTTCTGGAATAATGTGATAATAACTATCCTCCCTGCAAATTCAATTTGCTGATACAAATATTTTCTTATGTTTCAGATATTTATCCCAGCTGAATAATTTGGCTTCGATATACGAGGACGTTGTATCCATAACCTGTTATATGTACATATTAGCGACCGTCAGTTAAACTGTTATTTACTCCAGTGTCCTTTAGGTCTTGCAATTTGCGAAGTAACATGGTAATGAGGGAAAGAAACATTAATTTTATATTATTTTTCAAGTCTTTGAGTAAACACAATGGATGTACTGGATTTGGTTTAAGCTTCCTCCCCTAATTGTATGCTCATACTCTCTATTTTTTAGTTAAATTTTAGCTAAAAACATATAAAAGTTATTTTAGAAGCTCTATATAAAATTTAAAGTCCAATCATGCTCTCTAATTTAGGGAGTCATAAGTGCTATAACTCTTTTTTAATTGGTCCATCTCTACGAAAAAATAATATAAAAATTAATTAACATTAATTAAGGGTTTGAAATACTCATTAAATAAAGCAACATTAAATTATAGGGAGCTACTATGAGTCATTTCTCTCTCCTCAGATTTAGGAGCTCCTAGAGGTCTCCTTATTTTAGGAGGTGAATAGGGAGCATGGTTGGAGTTGTATTTTTCCAAATCCTCCCTAAAATTTGTCTAATGATGTGGTTTAGGGAGCCCATTGTGGATGCTCTAAAACTCAAAGATTTACCTAATCGCCTCCAATTTCTTACCCACCTACTTTTCCCAAAATTCATAAATACTTGAATAAAAATTGACCCATCATTATTCTTATTTAAATTACTCCCAATCAACCAAGGTGGTTGGTGTGAGTGGTTCGGCACTCTCATTCCTTAAGAGAGGTCAGGGGTTCGATCCCTGCTCTCGTACGGAGTCACCACTTTGGCCAACACTTTACCCCTTACGGGCCGACCCGGTGTGAGTGGGGATTAGTCTGGGTTGTGGTTAAGGCTTAAAGGTGCCACCCATAGTTGGGGCCCATCCAGGACCACCTCATGGTTCAGACCAAAAAAAAAAAAAAAAAAAAATTACTCCCAATCCAACAAACTGAAGCTCTTTCTCTGTTTAGTGATTAAAGTCATAAGTAAGTTGGCTAAAGTGAATATGCTCCCCACTCTACAATTTAAATCTCCCTTCCAGTAGTTTAAACTATATTAAAGTAGATATTGTCTCGGAATGTGGTTTTATATAGATTGGGAATTAGTAATAGAGGTGGGATGGTCAGAAGGGTAGCAATAGCTCCTTAACGAGGAATTTTTTAATGTGACAAGTCAACATTTACGTGGTGTTATAAATTCACTTATGCTATAATGTATATTTTATTTATTAATATTATTATGAAATATAAATCAATGATACATCCATATTATAACATGTAAATTAGTAATATAATGTTTCAATGTGATAGTCAAACACAATTTTTTCTCCTTAACCAAAAAGTGAGGTGCATTGAGAAGTAACCATGCCTACTTGGACAATTTTTTCCTTGTGGCATACTGACTTATTTAGAATTGGTATGTCTCACTTCTCTTGAATTTACTAACATATAGGTATTGAAATATTTCAATTCTTGATTTTCATACATTTAACATATATGTAATTAAACCCTACAAGACTTAGGAAACAGATTAATTTGAAATAATTTGATATGATATTCATTCATTCTTTCCTATATTTTCCTTATTCTCTTTTTTTGTTGGGTTAATTTCCTGATTCTTTTTTATTGTTGGGTTAATTTCCTGATTCCTTTTTTTTTGTTGGGTTAATTTCATGATTCCTTGTTTTTTTGTTGGGTTAATTTCCTGATTCCTTTTTTTTTTTTTTGGGTTAATTTCCTGATTCCTTTTTTTAGTTGGGTTAATTTCCTGATTCATACAAGTGTTACGTGCTACTATTTAAAAAATAATAATAGAAAATACCATATAATTTCCTACACAGAACCGGGAAAGACGAAACGCCTCCTACAGCAAATCGGGTTACAGATCCCAACTCAAGCTGGTGCATCAAAATTGAAAATCCTCTTCAACGTTAATAACAAATATTGAAGGAAAACAAGCTCCTCCTCCGCTCTCTCTCTCTCTCATCTCAGCCCCCTTTTTTTATTTTGTAGCGGGAACACTTGATATTTGTCTAGACAGATTTTCTGGTGCGTGCTTATTTGAAATCGACCCCCGCTTCCTAAGCGTTTATAGGGTTTTGTTCCCTCCCTTCAAATCTCTGTGATTTTGAAATCGAACCATTCTCTTCCTCTAATTTTTGTCCTTCTTCTTTGGAACTTAAGCAAAACCCTAACTTTTGGTTCCAATTGCCTCGCATTTAGGGTTTAAGTTTCGCCAGCTGATTGCTCATTCAATCCGCCCACCAAAAATTTCAAATTGGTTGTGTTTGCCCTAAGATGGCATTCTTTGGATGAGATGTGAATTAGTAGGTCCTTTTGTGCTCTGGGTTTATCAATGGGAGCACTAACCAGCAATCGTAAGCGAGGGGACGAGTGTTTGAGCTTGAATTCTGCACACCCATCTCCTTATTCGCAGAATTTTCAAATTTCAAAGCGACCCAGATTCTCTTATATGAAACAAATCCCGGACCGGCCCATATTATCTTCCAATAGCGTCGCTTCGAGGGTCTCTCGGTACCCAGATATAAAGCCGCCACTGACGAGAGTTCACGCCCCTTGTAGAACAGGCAAATTCGGGTTCTTCTCGAACAGAGAAGATTCGAGCCCAAAAACCAGAGGGGTTCATGAGAAGGAGCTGTCGGGTGTCATAATGGGCAGCGTATTGTCTTTCCATTTGGAAAAGGCGAAGAGCAGGGCTTTAGATACATTCCGCTATTTGAACAAGGGCAAGAAGGTGATTGAATTGGATGAAGAGGTTGAAATTGACCGAGTTTCTGAGGATTCGAGCATAGAAGAAGTTCTGGCTATAGAGGAAGATGACCGAGAAGGGCCTTCTGTGGTGGATTATGTGCAGGAATTGGATACGAAGATGGGGGACTGTGGACCTCAGGGTACTCAGCCATCGGCTTCTTCGGTGGTTTCGGACTTGACCACGCTGACGAATGGCCCTTTCAAAGTGGACAGTGCAGGAAAGATGTTGGACTCATTCTCACTAAATCGAGGGGTGGATGTGCCGAGTGTGGTAGTATACAAGCAGTTGCTTGAGAGTGTAGAGAGGCGGACTCCGAAACTTGAACATTTGCATTCCCAAATTGAGTTCAATGTGAGCAAACTGTCTCTGTTTGAATCGCTGCGTCCACAAAAGAAACCAGTGAAGGTGAATTTCTTTTCATTAACTTACTACCTGTTTTGAAGTATCATTTGCAATGTTAGCATACTAAAGTTTACAGCTTGTGGTAAGTAAATATTGATGATGAATTTATCAACAGTCTTCTCTTAATAGTTAAATCCTTTTCTTTTTAGGTTGTACCCGATGAACCCTTTGTTGCTCTTCGAAAGGAGGAAATGGCTGAGGTTGAGCAAGCATTTTCCTCTGCCAATCGGTATGGTTTTATACATATTCTGTTTCATCTTTGAATTGGTTTAGTTGAAACTTGAAAGTATAACAGTGTTGGGGTTCATACAGGAGGAGAGTCTTGGTAACTCATGAGAACTCAAACATAGAGATCACAGGTGAAATGCTGCAGTGCCTTAGACCACGTGCATGGTTGAATGACGAGGTATTTTCTAGGTTACATTTGTACTTTTTTGTTAAATTGCAATAACAAAAAAAAGTTTTCATTACATTTTGTTTTTTATGGTTCATGGGGGCTTTTCTGGGCTTGCCTAGTTGGTAATGTAATTGATACATTTGCACTCTTTTCCATTCCAGGTCATAAATGTCTACTTTGAGTTGCTGAAAGAGAGGGAAAAGAGAGAGCCACAGAAGTTCTTAAAATGTCATTTCTTCAACACATTTTTCTACAAAAAGGTTTGTAATTTGCTTTCTTTCTTGTTCTTTCTTTTACACTTTGTTCCTGGCGGTGGTTGTATATGCATAATCTCTTCAGTTTTCCCTTTTTTTTTTACTGTCAGAAGAATTTTTATTGATTTCATTAATTTGTTGTCTAGATAAGTACTGGTATGAATACATGAGTTCTTGTCACTGCTTGATTTAGGGAACCACTTCTTAGGACTATTTCTGTTTTTATGAAGTAGAAAAAATGCAAAAATTATAAAGCTCTAATGCATGTTCATTTTCAAATAGTCTCATACTTCTATTTCATCATTTAATTATTAGGACTGTTTATTGAGTTGGATTGGTCAAAAGCTTTGATCAATTTGGCCTGAATTTTTTATTAGGATGAGTCTCATTTGAGTTTTGGCTGAGTTTTTAGACCTGATTTGAAGTTCAGGATGAATCAGCATGATATAACGCCAACCCAAATTGTACCCATTTGTTTCTTTCTCATTTGTATACATATATTACATTTCATTAGGCCCGAAGATTGGGCTGGGCTGAGAGCTCAGCCATGTGCTTATTGGGCTAACCTCAGGCAAGGTCTGTCAGCTCAGCCCGTGCAATTCACACTCCTAGTAATTATTTGCCTAGATTGGGTAACCATCTTTGCTGTTGGATTTAGGATATTGATTTCTATATTAGCTACTCTTATTTTACTGAAATTGTATGTGCAGTTGATAGGTGGGAAAAGTAACTATGATTATAAATCCGTCAGAAGGTGGACTACCCAAAAGAAGCTGGGATACAGCCTCATCGAATGTGACAAAGTAACTTCATTCAAACCTTCTTCATTGCACATATACACAGTTTAAGTGAAATTACATTTATTTCATAAGTGGTTTTCTTCTCAGATATTTGTTCCCATCCACAAAGAAATACATTGGTGTTTGGCAGTTATAAACAAGGCAGAGGAGAAGTTACAGTATCTTGATTCACTCAAAGGAAGGGATACCCAAGTGATGAACAGATTGGTATGCTTTGTAGTCATTTTCTGTTTGGCTGTTGATATAATTTATTGATGATGCATGCAATAAAGTCAGAAAGTCTGTTACACAAAATGTCGGTCCTTGACAAATACCCTTTCACATTTTCTTGTGGGAAGGGGGTGATGGGCAGTGATGCTTTGAAAAAATAAAATCTTGCCATTAGCGGTTCTTGTAATTTGCTGTTACTCAGACTACAACATCTGTTTGAATTGATTGGGTTCATATTTGTTTGGTCTGGAATTGACTGGGTTCATGAATTTTACAAATGAAGAAAATCATCTTGTCAGTCTTGCCTGCAGAACTTGATAACAATTGTCCTTCCTCCATTCTTGATGTGGTATGAAATATGCGCATAGGCACATAAAAAGTTTGCTGTGTGGACAAATATTTCATCGATCATCAGCCATCAATTAACTCTTCATCTTTGTTTTTCTTTTTCTTTTTGGATACTAATGGCAGTGCCTTGGTACGGATGTTTTTCAAAATGGTAGGAAAACTAATAAATTAATTAAACCGATTGAGTTGCAGCTATCGTTGACTGTTTATGTTTGACAGGCGAAATACTATGTTGATGAAGTGAAGGATAAGTGTGGAAAAGACATCAATTTGAGTTCTTGGAAATTAGAATATGTTGAAGACCTTCCTGAGCAGGAGAATGGGTAGGCATTACATGTCTTGAAACCTAATGTTATAGGTTTTCTTTTATCTTTTTCCCGAACTCTTTACAGTAAGCAAAGACACTTCTGCTAATTGAAATGTATTTTTGAATTAATTTTTCTTAACAGGTTTGACTGTGGTGTGTTCATGATCAAATATGCTGACTTTTATAGCAGGGGCTTGGATCTCTGTTTCAAGCAGGTAAGGCGCTTAGAGATGCTTCTGTTGCTTTGCCACACGGAAGTGTATATTTTGTCTCCCAAGTTAAAGTATCTTTTGGTTGTTTTCATTTTTATTTGCTTGGACGTGCATTCAAACCATTAATAATGGAAAGTTATATGTTGTCCACTTCCCAACGACATAATTCTAGGGGGACAATACTTGGCACTCCAAATAATTGATTGGGAAGTAGTATGCTATAGAATGAAATGCTCATGTATATCCTGCTCTCGGTTAACTCAACTGTTAATTAGTATGATTCAACTCTGTGTTTGTTGTCCTTGCAGGAACACATGCCATATTTTCGATTGAGAACAGCCAAGGAGATCCTAAAATTGAGAGCAGACTGATTGAGCAAGCTAGCTTTGGCATGCGGTAGTACCAATCAAGAATTAGGAATTAGAGAGTAACAGACAATGAATTAGGTGTGCTCGAGAGTGTGAGTCGCATGCCAGCTTCGAAATTTTTGAAATAATTTAAGATTTGTGTTGGTGAGGTGAGTCCTGTGAGGAAAGGTTAGCAGAGCACAAGGCAGAAATAGTAACTTGTATATACTATACAAGTGCGAACCTTTGATTTGTCACATATATGTTCAAAAAGTTCCATAAGCTTTAAGGTTATGCGCTGACTGAGTCCTTGTTGCTAGTTTCTTTTTGGTCCATGTATCTTTTTGGCCATTTGCCTTTTAATTAGTGATTGAGTTAATCCAACAATTGTAACACAAGATTTCTGGAGAATTCTGTTCTATAAAAGAAAGTTTCATTTGTTTTGGCCAGTTTGTTGAAGATTCATTTGTGCCCCTGAATTAAGTGATAGTTACTTGCCAGAATTTACTCTGCCCGATAAAATAATATTTTGGTTCATGTTTATTTGGTTTTGTTTAACCTGGAAAATAGCCAAATCCTCGGGGAATAATTCTGTGATCAATATTGGAATTGTATGGTACTCAGGGGGCAGTGCAAAAGAAAAGAACGAAATAAGATAATAGTCAGGATGACAGAGTAATAAACATTCTATTTCTTTTTTTTTTCTTTACTAGAAAATACATTGTCAAATCAAATTTCCAGTCACTTACACAACAGCCAAAGTCCACAACCCATAAAAGACTCGGCAAGAGCACATCGACTTATCTAAAGAATTACAAATGAGAACACAATACCGGCAAAAGACATGAATTGAATCCTCATTGCCGCCCTTAGCCAGAAGTCTAGATGTGAACTGCCCGGAGTCTGCAATGCCTCAAATCCCTCTCCCGCAGATCCTGCTTTGTAACTGTGCCGGGACCATAACAAGACAGAATAAGCAGAACTTAAAAAGGATGCTGTTTAGTATCAATGTTTTCCACCAGATGAGATGAAAATGAAAAATATATACAAGAGAGTTCAGATTAATACAAGTAACAGTGCCGCCATCAGCGCAAGGAAACAAAGTGCCTGCCTTAACGAGGTCCTCTTTTGCGACTTAGTATTTCCTGCTCTTTTAGTCTATGCTGGAATCTTGCAAGACGGGCTTGAAGGCTAACCAGACCAGCTGCCTTGCGAGAAAGCACAAAGCTCAACTGGGTCACATAGTTGTCTATAAGGCTCCCTGGTTGGTCGACTTCTGCCAACAGTTTCATTTCCTGGTAACCAAAACAACACAGGATAAGCACCTATTTACCAAAAAATACAGGATGCACACTATATAGCAGGTTGACGTGACAGACAAGTTAAAAATGCCAGTTTCTCACTCCATCAGTTACCAAGATCTGTTGGAGATATCAAAATATCTTGCGAAAAAACAAAAGAAGAAAGTTTCACTTACTTCGCGAACAATTTCCATCGTATCCTCAATTTCTTTTCTATGGGCAGCAATTAGGGCCTCTTCTTCCTAAAACAGTCCAAAGAGCTCAAAAAATTGGCAGGGGGTGCAGGATTACTTGTAAAACAACTACAAATATAATGACCAAAGCCAGAGTACCAACCTCGAGAATGGCATTGATATGCCCATCAGGAAGTTGAGGCTCAGATTGTCTGGATCCAACATTGCTTGTGTTATAATTTCCTGTATTTTGCTGCTTAGAACTTGTGGTGGAGAGATCAGATCCACCTTTTTTCAGCCAATTACCCAACTTTTCTGATTTTTCATCCTTGGTTACTTTCCTACGAGGTGGTGACACTTTTTGTACTTTCTCTTCTGTATCAACCGAGTTTTGGGAATAATAGAGCATCTTCTGACTGTAAGAATCGCCATAAGAATTATTAATTTCAAATCTCTCCCTATCCATTACACCAGAAGCCACCGCACTTTCTTCCCGAATACTAATGGGGTTACTTGATGACAACTTTGCAGGCTGCTTGTCAAACTCAACAGTTGGAATATATGTGAAACTTTCTTTCTCCACAGCTCTTCTGCCTGTATCAGCTACTTTAACTTCTTGACGTTGCTCACGGACATCCTCTACCTCAGCAGAAACCAGCGTAGATGATGTCGATGAAACATCCTTAATAGTTGGTGGTAAAGAATTTACTGCTTGATCCTTTCTAGCATTGCCACCTTTTGAAAGACTTTTAACCCTGTTCGTTTAAAGTTAATCTTTTAGTCTGAAATATAAGTTTAATCATTAAGCACTAGTACAGTAATTTGAGTTGTTTAAGTTCACAATAGCATAAAGCATACCGATCCGCATATCTCAAAGTGTTAAGTGTATGCTCGCATGACCCTGCATTTGGAGAAATGCAAGATATCATAACAGTCCTTGAATTGCCAACAAAGGAATCACGGAGCACTTCTGTGAGTTTGCTTCCACGGAAAGGTATATGGATCTGGTCATTGTCCAGAGCACGAATACACTCCTTTAGAGCCAAAAGGCTCTTGTTAATTTCTGCTCCCTCAATTCTGCAATAACCCATTTTGGTTCAACAAATTCAGTAGTCAGTAAATCATCATAACAGCACTGTCATTACAATGAATGTGTGAAAGAACGGTAGCCTAAGAAGCATTATCCTGATGGAATAGGTACAGCCAAAAACAATTTCTGATTATCTTTAGTACAATTGACAACATGGGCCTTCCTAAAACCTGCCCAGGCGTCACACTTAGCCCAATGACGGATTTGCAAGTACAATTATATCACCAAACACCAAAATCACAGAGACAAGAAAAAAAAAAGGCGATAGCCTAAAGAAGTTGGAAGATTACCTTGTTTGTCGGTCATTATCAGTGGTGTCAGCACCCCTTTCACTACCAGCAAGATCAATGAAAGAGATCTTCCCCACAACCTTCCCACTTCTAGATTCATTTCCATCATTGTTCCGCCTAGAATCTTTTACCTCACTGTGCTTTTTCACAACTAGTTGTAAAATAGCATGAGACCTAGAAGACTCTTCATTAGCACCAGTTGACCCTGTACTTCTAGCAGCATTCCCTCTCTCAATATATTCTTTAACAATTTGTACATCTGAAACTTCAAATTCTTGCAGTCCAACAATGCAAACTTGTTGCCGTCCATCTTCTCTCATACAAAGTTTCCTATTGCAAAGAAATGAAGTCATTTATGTCATAACATAACTACAGCAGTAGACCACCAAGTGAACCAAAATTCACATACGCAGATGCATATGTGCATTATTATGTATCTCTAAAAAAATGCAAATAAATGTGCTGTCATATAAAATAAGATGATGCATAATGCATACAGAAACAAATGCTTGCACGTAATCAGAACACCCATTCTAAAATTATACCACATAACTCAACTAGTAATAATTATATGCTTTCCACAAACATTGCACAAAAAATTCACATGAAATTTAATACTTGGTGAAAATGGACAACTGATGCCTTAGTAACTGAAACATGACATGCTTCAAACCATTGCAACATCATTGGTAGTTACACAAATGAATCCTTCACACACAAAACTATGTGTCTTACATCCTTCACACACAAAACTATGTGTCTTACGCCCTGTCCTATACTCAGCAAGACCATTATTATGCACTAACACACATAGCTACCCTCTGCAATCCAATAGATCATTCTAGAACATAGCTATCCCTAAGGGTATCTCCAAGCCTATACCTTTCCTTAAAAGAGGATGTCATGAGTTCAAACCCATTCCAATGTCGTAGCAATTTAAAGTTAAAAATTAGAAACAAACAAATAGAACAGTATTTTTGGCCAAAAAGAAACTAATTTTCAAATATCATCATAACATTAAAATAAAAGAACCAGTCAAACAAAGAGATATACTTCCTCTCACTGAGAAGATCAAAGAGCTTTCCTCCATAAATCTCAAAGTAGCTAAGCCACAATTTGAATCTCTGGTTACGGTAAACTGGCTGATGTAACAATCTGACCAGGTCTTCTGCAGCCCTGATAGGTAACGGTTGCATTGTGAATGTCTTGCCACTACCTGCAATTCAAATCTTGTTAGTATTTTCAGTCCAGAAGACATTTAGCTTGACTGAAAAGGATCACATAGCAACAAGTAAAACCACTAAGTGGCACCAGAAATAAACTACAAACATAATGTCTCAGATCTAAACTCATGTTTCTTTTTTTCCCCCCCAAACAAAGTGAATAGATCTGACAAGCGTGAAAACCTGAATTTTGTCTATTGATAACTTTCTAAAAGTATATAAAGCTAAAGCAAGGACAAACTTAGCAGTCAAACTCCGACTAGAGAAGAATAGAATATGATTTGGAATTATAATTATTTAAATATATATCACAAGGTCATTATTCAACCAATGATACTGCATTTTGATGACTGTCATATACACAGATGAAAAGAATAAAGTTTCAACAAGGATAAACTGATAATCAAGCAGTGTATGACATGGACAGATTATATACACCACCTACCTGTTTGACCATAAGCAAAACATGTAGCCTTTGTTCGCTCAAAAATAATGGGAATAATTGGTTCTACAGTAGCCCGGTATACCTGTTTCATAAAGCATTTCAAGTGGTTAAACCATTTTTATCCAACCGAGAAACAATCATAGAGGAACATGCACATAAGGACCATTCCTAATGTGCAACAGTATCCTAAACATCAAAGGAAATATTAGGTCAAGATTTACACACTTTCATGTACAAAAAGATATATATTACCTCATCATTTGAAACATACTCATTCAGAACAGCATCAAAACAAAATTCATGCTTCTCCACGTATGCAGTCAAGTCCACCTATTACATGACCAAAAATGTAAAACCCAAACAGAATATGTGCAAGAAAGAGACTTCAATTTCGAAAACAAAATTCAGCCAGAAATTTTAAGTGGCATCTGGTTGCTGAGAACAAACCTTTAGTTTGGGTTCGTGGACTGTCAAATAAGCATTGTCGTACACAGAAACAATATCCTCCTCCTTCCGCGTAAGCTCCTTCTTATTTAAAGGTCTTTTGCGTACCTAATATACCCATTAGAACACAAAAAATTTAAAAGTTTCACACAAAATAATACACATGATATTCCATCATATGCCTTCAAATCACACGACAGGATCAGATGCCAAGATTGATATACGTTAAGACCCAAAGCTTCATATAGAAATTAGGTACCAAGTCCTCAACAACTTGATATAACCACACATATCCAACAATACACAAGCACAGCACTCGGCTGCGAAATGAAACACATACCACAACTTTAATCTTAGCCACATTAGTTTCCTTTGTGCTCTCCTTTTCACTCTGGGCTACTGGAACTGGTGCATCTGGATCAGGTAGTACTCTTTGCTGCCTACCACTTGTCAAATTGAATTCATCATCAAATGCTTTACCACCAGGCATAAATGGCGATGGCTCAAACGGTTCAGGGATGACATGCTGAACATGAAAACAATATTGCATTTTATTAACAAATAAAGCAACAGAGTAGGAAGTAAAAAATATCCTAGGCCTACAAAGCAGTCTCATTGATCATAACTCCAGAAAAAGTTAAAGAACAGACCCCAAGACAGTATGCACAACATTTCAAAAGTAGGTGAGGATTTAACTCTTTTCACTATGCAGCTATAAATATATATCACAAGTAAACAAGGACCAATAACAAATAGGTAAAGGGAACAAAAATGATAATGTACTGGCTAGAATCAGAGATGTTACTAGTTTTACAAAGCAAATTTAAATTTAAGAACCTATTCACAAGTAAAATTCATATAGAAACAAAACCAGCAATCCAAGAGAAATTACCCTAACAAGTGAGTGAATTTCCAGGGAATCCCCATCAACCCATCCTGAATTCACAATTTAATTAAAATCTTTAGCTCATAAAAATTTGGCCATAAATTCAGACCAATTTATCATTATAAAATACTGATGTCACAACTTGATATTCCCAAGTGCATAACGGGTCTGAATTCCAGCACATATCACCGAATAACAACATGGAATGTTGTAAAGCAACTTCAAACAAAACGACTCAATGTCAGGGATTAGTAACCAATCTCGTCCTTTGAGAGCAACCAGTAGCCAATCTCGTACTTCGTTGTTATGAATGTTTTAACACAAATCCATGCAGAACTTCCCAGCTAAGTTAAACACAGAACATTATGAATTTTTTAAATGACTATACCTCAGACAGAAGCTCTGTATCATCCATAGCATGAAGGTCCAACAGCCCAGCTCCAAAATCCCCCCTGAACTCCGGAGAATACAAACCATCCGATGCAGCCCCACCTGAAGTTTGTGCAGTAGGTGTATAGGGCTCAGAACCAGACTCCCCATTGAAATTGAGGTTTCGCATTAATTTGAAAAGCCTCTGTTTCTCTTCAGCAGATTGAGCGCCATAACCCTATAACAATATCAAACGCTTAGTCTTCATGTAATTCTACATGAAAAAAGCGGATAAGATAGCACAATCTCACAGGCAATGGCTATGAATATAATACCTGCATGAGGAGATTGGGGAGCATACGGTTGTCGATTCCCGTGGAAGCCAATGGTGAGGCCAGATGCTGTAACCCAGCGGACTGGAGCCACCGGGCCATGACTGCATCACCAGCATCGCCGGCAGGCCCCGCATTGTGCAGAGGCCCGGCAGGGGCGCCGGTGGCGTGGTCGTACAGAGCAGTAGCCGCGGCGGCATTGCTCTGCTGCATCTGGCCACCCATGTGGCGCTGCGACCGTCTTTGGGGAGCCAATTTTCAAGATCTATATTCCAACAACCGCTTCACAAAAACAAACCACACAAATGCATTTATATATACGTGCAATCCAAAAGGCATAAGAATTTCAACGAAATTATAGCATATTGATTTGCATGGGATCATATATACTCACGAGGTGGGGAGAAGTTGAATTCAAAGCAGGACATGAAAGTAAAATTCCAACGGAAATGCGATTCAAATCCTCAGAATCTGCAATTCAACCGAATCTGATCTCAGAATCCCACGCCGAGCAACGTAGAAAATCAATCAGTTTCTCACATTTACGATTAAACGTACCGGAACAGAAGGAACCAAAACAATTACGCGACCAGGATCTGTGGCTTCTCAATAATCTCAAAAGAATGCGATATTGGGATCAGATCTGCAAACGAATTGGGAAAAGCAAAACCCTAATTCGATTGTAAAGAGGGAAGGGTGTTGGAATTTGGTTTCAGAGAAATGGGGGTTGAATTGATGATGGTAAGGGGCTCCACAGAAGAGAGAGAAAGTGTACGCCTTGCTTAGATTATAAAATAATCTTTCTGCGACAACAGGAGAGAGAGTCAGAGAGCGATGTCGTTATAATTGTCATTTGGTAGATTATAATTTTCAAAATTATTAAAACGGCTGTTCGCACAATTGAATTAATCTAAAAAGACTGATACGCCCTCGAGGTTGTTGCTAATTTTCGGTTCGGAGCTCGGATGGACGGTTCAGAGCCTTCGGACGACAGACTGGAATAAATTTAATATGATCGGACGTAAATACCCTTGGATTTTCTTTTATTTGCTTGCCGCCGAAACTAAAAACGTCCACCACTCCCTCCCACCACCAACAATAATGAAAATCTTTTTCTTTTTCTTTTTTCTCTCATGACCCAACAAAAATAAAAAGGAAATTTTCATTGAGGGTTGATGGGTATTTTTCTCCTTCTTTGTTTTATTTATTTATGGGGATAAAAGTGCAATATTAAGAGGAAAAAATAAAATTTCTCAAACAAGAAAAAAAAAACACAATTAATTTATCCTTTTTCTCATTATTTTGCCTTTTTTTAATATTATTTTTGGGTTTTGCAAAATTACTATTATGGAATGAAAATGGAGTTTGAGGACATTATTGAGGTGGCTCGTCCTCCCTCAATTTTTGATGTAATTATTTTATTGTTTAAGGCGCGTTTGGCCTATTTGTTAATTAAGCAAACTGAGATTCATAAGATCTTGTCCGAAAATTAAAAATAAAAATCCTTCAACTAACAAGAACTAATACAACAATCCCAATAGAAGAATAGTATGTTTCAAGTTAAGAAATTATTGAAATACACTCAACCACCTCAAATCAAATGTCCAAGCAAACCCTTAATAGAATATAAAAATGAATCGAATAAAATATACGGTAACGTGCTAACCTTTTATTTATATATATATATCAAAAGGCAGATAATGGTAAAATTTTCAAAATACCAGAAAATACCTTAATTAATAAAAATATTAAGAAATGAAATTTGATTAGTGTGAACAAATACAAGCTATGTCTCTTAATTTTTCAAGCCAGGCACATGTGGTGAAATTTCAAGCTTAACACATGAACAACACATATTGGGTGACGTGGGAGCACGTGTGGCCGTTGGGCCCAACATGTGAAAGATGGCTCTGATACCATGAAGAAAGTTGAGGTTCCACCCCCCAAATTCAAATTCCTCACAACGTAATTTAGATAAAATTAAAGCAACTTGATTAGTATATACATGCAATTTATTTAGGTGTAAGCGTGTTTATATATTGCTGTAATCTTTTCTCAACTTCAGACTTGGATTGGGACGGTGGGGCTGAGACTTCTGGCTCTGAAAAATATGTACAGATGCTCTAAATAAAATTACTAATATATATTGAGCTTGTGCAGCAGTTTTATACAATTGCTGGCTAAGCAGCAGGCAACAGAATAAGTCGTAGTGCGGGTCGGTTTAACTAGAAATTTGCACTTCCAGTCGAAACGAGACATGAAAGTTTGTACCTTGTTGTTTATTTCATTTACAATTTTACATTACATATATACGTTCTTCATCATTCTTCAACCAACAAAAAAAAAACTTCTTCATCATTATCAATGCTCTCTATAACTTTTCATCACATGTTTGCATTACTCATTATTTTGTAGATTATCATTTTTTTTCTAGCAAAAAACAATTGTATTATATATACATATATATTTACAACAAATGCATTAGTCATTTGAATCCATGATGTTATTTTTTCAGGTGTTTGCCGACTTGTATATTTACATATTAATGTCGATATGCTATGCTTCTAAGGCCCTAGAATTGTTTAATGCTGAAAGGTCAAACTTTACGGTCTCAAGTTCAAATAAGCATATATATATATATATATATATATATATATACCCTTGCCTCAAGCTTTTTGTTATTGTCAATAATACCCTCCCAAACTCGCTTCAGCCATTTGGTGATGGAACGTACACAGTGTGATAGAATGATGACTGATGACAGCAAGATTATTTATGCGCTGTACCTTTCTAGGTGGACTTTCTTTTTGTAAATTCCTAAAAGACCTCGCTTTTCTAACTTTGTGCTTTTATATGTTTACTTTCCTTTGCTATTTTCCAAAGGTGACAATTATTTCAGAGACACAATATATGAATTCAACCTAAATTTTGGTGAGGAAAAGTATTGATAATTGTCTACTAAATAATTATGGATATTTCGAGTAAATTTTTATTATATAAATCATATTAGTAAGATAGAATTAACAATTCATATCGATATAAGATTGATCTGTACGCAATGTATATCTAAAATAACATAACATAATCGAAACTTGAGAAAAAGGCCACGAAAACGGACGGATGCATCATGAAACATACTTTTGGTTGCATAAATATACTTTGTCATAAAATCATTTAATAATCTTATTCTAATTTTACTTAAGGTCAATATTTTATTTTATTTTGCTTCAAGTTTCTTTTATAAAAAAAAGGTTTGTTCGTTGTTCTGGAAATTGGGTCGACATTGATAAATGCTGGTGGATCTCCAAGTGGACCCAACTTTATTTATTTATTTTATTAAAAAAAAGTATAAATAAATAAATAAAAACCCCACTTTTCTGTTCGGTTCCCTAACCTATTATCCGTGTGGTACACTTATTTTGGGAAAAGCCTTGCTTTAACTTAAAGCATGTGAGGGTTGAGACCGATGCTTAGCTCAGGATTCTAATTTGAATTAAAGTTTTTAAACGTTTCTAGACCCAATTTGGCTCCCACCATCCTTTCTTTCTTTTGGTAATGAAGGGTTCCTCTAGACTAGACCCTCGCCATAATCTCAACCTTTTAGAGCAAGTCCACCCATGAAGGCTAAGGCAAGGCAAGGGCTGCCACTATTCATGTGAATAGTGGCACCCTTGCCTTAGTTGGTTCCACCATTGGAAGTCTAGGGCAAAGGTAAGAAAAAGAAAAAGATTATGCAACAAAATATAAACAATTTAGAAAGTGAATAAAATTATTATGTATTTATAGGGAAAACATCCATAATATTTTGTTTTTTTTAAAAAAAAAAATTGAATTTTTTTGCTCGCTGACGTCAGCGCCTTCGGGCTTGAGCCCAGGCAAGATTTGCCTGTGGGCTTGCCCAGGCTGGTGGGTCCCATGCCTTGCCCCGGCTGGATCTCTCCCGCTGGACTCGTTTTTTGCTTGCCTGGGGGGCCTTTAGCCCGGTTTGGCTCTATAGCTGGACTTGCTCTTAGTGAGATTCATAATTCCACTACATTTAACTCTAGTCAAATTAGACGTAATTTAATTTATGTTATTTTCAAGTTACCGAACATTTGACTATAATTTATGAATCCTATTCAGTCATATATTTCAGCTCACCAAGCAACAGACCCTAAGCTAGGAGTGTGCAAAAAATTGTCCGAAGATTTCAAATCGGTCAAATTAAACTACTATGAGTGTGTTAATCCAATTTGTACACTCAAAAGTGTAATATTATGCCAAATCAGACCAAATTGTAACTAATTTAATTTGTAAAGGCTCCTAAAGAGGGATCATACTTGGCCCAACACTCCACTTTGATATGAGCCATGAATTGGACCTCACAGAAACTCCCGCCATCTCAAGGCCATTGATCCACAGAGAGTTAGAAACCGAGTCGAGGGGCGTAACGACCTCGATACAGTTACCCACAATTTAGGCATATATATATACTTGACTGAGATGCCATATGCCACCACCATCATATTCAGCAACAGCAAGCTACTATCCTTTACAGCCGTTACCACCCAGAAGCACACTCTCCAACTAAATTAATCCCACACTCGACTAATTAATTTGGATATTCTTGTTGTTTTTGTTGATAATTAGTGATTAACTTGGATTACTTAGCGAGTAATTAAGATAATGGCGGAAGGCAGTGAGAACAAGGGGAAGCCGCTGATGCTAGTTGCAGTGGACGACAGTGAGCATAGCTTTTATGCATTGGAGTGGACCTTGGACCATTTCTTTGCTCACGGCACCAACCACCCTTTCAAGCTCATCGTCATTCATGCTAGGGCTTCTCCCTCTTCTGCCCTCGGCGTCGCCGGATTTGGTAATTAACAGAACCAATCTCATTTTCTGCTTCATTAATTAACTTAATTAATTGCATGGTTAATTCATTTTATTGTAAAATGCAGGTTCTGTGGACTTTATGACTTCGTTGGAGGCGGATATGAAGAAATCCGCTGGTAAGACCGTGCAGAAAGCTAAGGATATTTGCACCAGCAAAAAGGTAAGTACAAAATCCTGCAAGTGATGTGTTGTTATGAACACACTCACTAGGCTATTTTTCCAAATTCCGCCATTTTTTGTAATTCACGCATTATTTTTCATATAATGTGGTCAGTTAATTAATGCGATTTATCAAGCAAACACGGTTAATTAGCGACGGTGCAGGTGGAAGATGTGGAAGTGGAAGTAATGGAAGGTGATCCCAGAAATGTTATGAATGATGCTGTGGAAAAACACCATGCCTCCCTTTTGGTTCTTGGCAGTCATGGTTATGGACTTGTAAAGAGGTACATGTTTTAACTTACAAAATCCAAAATTCCTTTTTATTTATTTATATTTCTTCCTCCTCCAGGCTCTTCTAAAATGTGACACAAAATTCGAATCTCTTGCAGGGCAGTTCTTGGAAGTGTAAGCGACTACTGTGCTCATCATGTTAAATGCTCCGTCATGATTGTAAAGAAACCCACGAAGCACTGAGCCTTTCATCAAGCGTTCAATAAAATTTTATGCATTGTGGGTCTATGAATAATAGGGCCAATTTCATTTGGATTTTTTTCTTTGTTTGAGCAAGTTATTATTATTTGACAAAACAAAAAACAAAAACAGTTTAAGGGTATTGGAATGAATTGCACTTCGTATCCATGTAGTGGATTGAATAATGTGATTTTCTTCCCAATAATCTTACTCTTGGCAAAGACAACAACATCATACCTCCTTTAACTTGACGATAATGATCTAAACAATTCTGAAAAATCCATCGGTATCGCTCTTACCATGTCTTCTTCTTTCGGTTGAACGCAAACTCATTTCTTAATCACTTGAACTACAAGCGCGTTTGTTACGAAATTATTAAACTGATGATTCAACTAGCCAAGGTCAAGTACCAAACCTCTGTACAGGTGCACAAGCTGTTACAGTTCTTCACTTGTGCGCAAACTCAATTCTTAATCACTTGAACTACAAGAGAGTTTGTTACGAAATTGTTAAACTGATGATTCAACTAGCCAAGGTCAAGTACCAAACCTCTGTACAGGTGCACAAGCTGTTACAGTTCCACCGTCTACACAGTACTGCAGACCCATTTGCGTTTGTCCCAGTAATGAATGAACCATGATTTTTTTAAACGGGCTGGTAGATTTATGAATTATACAACATACAGATGTGCATGCATAGATATGAATGAAGATTTGGAGCTGCTAAAATCTAGAATACAATATTATTCTTATTTCTCAATCAAAACATAGAACCAAATAAATTAGAAATCCAAGTCGAAATTCGAAAATACCATTAACAAACGACATAGAAGGAGGCATAAAGCCTGAAGTCACCAAATGCAAAACATTCTAAAGAAAACAAGCAAAAATAGACTCCTGATTCCCCAATTTAGAGAAGAAAAAAAAAGAGCAACAATATAGACTAGGATTACAACAAGCATTCTGCTTGAAGCCAGCTGTGCCAATACTTAGCACTTGACCTCCCTCAAACCATGAGCAAAGTAGATAAATGTTGGGTCAGTGGCACCCTCCTTGTAGTAGGCAAACACCAAACCACCATCATCATGCATGCTCTCCCCAACAAAGCTGCAAAAGAACATGCGATTCAATGCTTGTATCTTTTTTCGAGTAAAAATTCCACAATGATAGCAAGTGCCAAAGTATTCTATCAACAGGATGACTAAAATGGTAAATCACTAAAGGGACCAACAAAACTTACAATTGGAGGTCACTGAGCTTCGAAAGCAGAAACTTGGTTGCTCCCTCAATGTTCTTCTTGAATTCCTCTTGTTTCTCCCCCTCCAGCTTGGGTGTCAACAGTTTGATGTACCTCTTCACCCATGTGACAAACTGCTTCTTGTCGAAAGGCGGTTGCTCCTGCAAGCATCAGGCAATAACAATCAATTTCTACTCCAAGACAAAATTTGGAGGCCAACAGAACAGTGGGCACTACATACCTGAAGCCTAAATGTGTCAACGATGTCAACCACCTTCACGGTTTGATCATCAACACCCTCATCTTCCCCACCACCTTCAGCAGAGGGATTTGCACCAATGTCTACATCAACTGCTCCTTGCACAACCCACTGGAGACAAAAAATCATACAAACTTACGTTTAATAAACTGTGCAACAGTAGAAGTTAACATAAACAGCAGAGCTCAATACAACCACCTTGATACCCACACATTAAATTTGAGTTATGCAAATAAATTAAAATCATTGCGAGAACCATCTGTTAAACTTGTTAAGTTCAAAATTGATGAACCCACCTTTCCATCAACTTCCCACAACACTCCATTATGAACTTCCTTGTATGTAAACGAATCCGAGAGAAGCTCATCACCTAGTATGAATACACTAAAATTGGTCAACAACTTGAAACGAGAGCTTCGATATATATAAGCTCAATAAAAAAAATCAGATCGAACAAGAAGAACCTCACAAACAAACTTATAAAAGTATCTAAGTTAAAGTACTTAGTTAACCCATCCAAGTTTTAGAATTGCGTCATGATAACAAAGCTATATTCAATCCAAACATCTTCCACCAACCACATCACATGCATATGCCAACAAAAATACAAAAAATAGTTCGAAAACCATTGAAATACTGACTAAAACTACAAATTAGGTTTTTTTAATCAGTTGAACAGAACAAATTCAGTAGCTTGACAAAATATACACAACATGCAGCCCAGTAGCTGATTACATAAAAAAAAAAACTTGCACATGATCAACACAAAATAAATACAGCAGCTATAGATCAAGAAATTTGTGAAACAACAAGACGAATACGGCAGTAGTGAAAATTGGGCGCCAGTGAACAAAATCAGATCCCTAGCCTAACTTAAAATTTGGAGATTTAACAGAGATCTAACTTCGTATCATCCCTGAAAACTAATACTGAACACAACTAAAACCCTAATTTAAGACAGAGAGGGGGAAAATAAAATAACGGGGGAAATTACCAGTGAGGAGGTCTTGGTAAACCAACATGTTTGCAGCAGAGTCTTTCTCTCGGATCGCCCCAACAAGATTTACTAGGGATTTGAGAGGATAGAGCGACGCAGCAACGAGAGAGCAAGAGAGGGTTTCAAGTGCTTTCGTCAACTGGAATTTATAGGCGAGGGTTTGGCCGAGAACACGAATATGCTACGCAACTCGAAAATTACGGGAAAGGACTTGTTTTTTCTCTTGAATTCCTGTTATGCCCTTTCTAGTAAAACTGTAAAACCAGGTTTTTGGTTCCAAGTCCTAGTAAAATTGTAAAACCAGGTTTTTCGGGTAGTCTAGTCGGTCCAGTTCTAATGCTCTTAATTGGGTCTATAAATTATTTGGGCTTGCCAGCTAGGCCTCGTTAATTTGGCAGTATAGGCTGGTTAACTCCGTTAGACCATCTCCAGCCAAGAATGCCAAACCCAAATTTGGGTAAAATATAACCCGAAATCATGTTCGACCCAAGATTTCCATTGGTACAAATTTGGGAAATCATGTGGGAATTTAGGGTAGGCACGGTTCGTTTGTGTCTGTTTCACCTTCAAAATTGAAAATTAAACCAATTACAATAATTGATTTGGTTCGATTTCGGGTTGGTGTATTTGATTGATTCTATTTGATTTAATTTTCTAGACTTCTCCCATAATCACTTGAAACCCAATCTTGAACGAGAAACAACAAAAGGACAATGGATGACACAAACAACTATATTGGAATCAATCCCCTTGCTTGTCTTATCTTCATGAAATTACATTGTGAGGTTGGTTCCAACATACTGAGTTGTGCCGTGCTAAATTACACTTTTGTGTATTTGAAAGTTCCTCATTGAATAAGAACTATCGACCTACTACACGAAAGCTCTAGTGAGAACATGTTTTCTCACAATCAGTTTCATTTTCTTTTTGGCTAACTAAATGCCCAAGATAAACAAGGAAATTACATCAGATAGCTCTGGCCCTCACGCCAATTTCACGAGGACATAGATAAAGCTTGTGGAGTGTTCAAGTACGACACACTGACATCAGCTGTCACAACAAAGAATACTTATTAATAATTTAAGAGTAATGCTATTTAGACGCAGCATTGATCACCTTAGCCGACTATCTTATGTGGCAGCTGATGTGTTATACCATCTCAATTAATAAACATTGCCATGTATATTCTATTTTTTATTTATTCTCTTTTCAATGAATAAAACCAAACATAGACCACCCAATCATCAAACAACATATACGAAAACCCTCCACGTGTTTGCCACACAATCGCCAAAGCGATCACTTCCCATGGACTCGACCGCAGGGGAACCCAATCTCCGGTTTTGAAATAGATATGCTTGCCACTCCCATTGACAAGTTACCATATATAGACGCGGGTGACAACCAATTTGGTTCTTCCTGAGGAGCTATGATTCTCTGGCTGTATAAATGTCTGTGCCTCTGCGCCCCTTTCTTTGCGTATTCTTCTTCATCCTCTGCTCTGCTCTTCTTCTCACATACTCTCAGTCTCTGTGGGGCTTTTCCTTGCTCGGGCGCAAATGGACAACGCGACGTCGCCCGATTCGTCTTCCTCGACTGTCAAGTGCTCCATCTGCATGGACGACGTCTCCGATGACTGTGGCCGTACGGTCGTCAGGCTTCGCTGCTCTCACTCGTTTCATCTCGGTGAGTAAATCACAGAGACTTCGCCAACTTTTAAATCTTTTTCTTTTATTTTATGTTCTTTCTTTACTAAATTATATATGTGTGTACATAACTATGGAATTGAAATTTTTTTTTTTTCAAAATTATTGTTAATGATTATTATAGGATACCATAGAAATGATTATCACTGTTATTATTGTTGTTGATGTCATTAGTGTTTTAATTGCTGTTACTATTTTCTTTTTCTGGTATTTGATGAAGGTATGCTGGTGTGTGTATTGGAACTATGAGCTCAATAGTCAGTGTCCTGTAATTCATGAAAAAAAAAGAAACTATGTACTGTTTGACTTTGGATCAGGAAAATGAATCGGGTTGTGCCTAAGCTGTTCGACGAATTGGCTGTTTTAAAAGTAGGATTTATTGGATTTATCATTTGTAGACATGTCTAACATGGGGTGTGTGTGTGTGTGTGTATACATGTACATTTACTAAGACATATTAGCTTTTATGGGTGAGCTATGGAAACTCCTAAATCCTAATGAAGTTCAAAATGACTTTTGGTCTAAATATTGACTTGTGTCTTGGTTTATGCTTATCTCCTAGGTGCTAATACACGCCTTGTGAGAATTACGGTATGATATAAGGTCACAAAAAGAAAGGCATTTATGAATGATAGTAGAGGGTCACATTTCCTAGGTTTGGTATATTTTCACCTTACACCTTTTGACTGCTGAAAAAAAGTTAACCTCCTAAATCATGAAATATTTACTTAATTTTGTTTGTTCGTGGAATTTTGTTATTTTTTCTGATATCATGTGTTTTCCTTTTTCTTCAGATTGCATCGGTTCTGCATTCAATGTAAAAGGTGTCATGGAATGCCCGAATTGCCGTGAGATTGAGAATGGTGTATGGAGGTGTTTTGAGAATGGTAGCCCTGAGCCTGACTTATATGAGGGGATGGATGAGGAGCCTGTGGATTTCATTGACATGGTAAAAGCAAAGACTACTTATAAATTTTAATTATTTTTGTACCAATTTATAGGTTCCTCAAAGCTGCAAACACTCATTTTTCTCGCTCATTTTGACTTGCTTTAGTGGGTGCATTGAGTTAGCAGAACTGGTTAAGGAAATTATTTGTAAAACCAACTGAGGACACTTAAAATGTCATTTTATGCTATCAGTTTTTGGTTCGGCTTCGAAATATCAACAAATGTGTGACTGATTCTGCCTCATATACAGAATTTTAGATTACTTTGTTCCTTTACATCACTAAGCAATTTGTATTTTTCCTCATAACACACACATGGAATATAATCTTTGCAACATGTTTTCATGGTTTTATAGCCATACCTGGATGTTCAATGTATTTTTTTCCATGATTCATTGCCATATTATATATAAATATATATGTATAAGTACATCACTTGACGTGATCATCAGTTTGTCTAAGTCGTTCGTCTTAATTTGTAAATACATTTGTGGATGTTTCAGGGAAATGGAACTTTTGTACGTCACTATACTTGGTAAGCATTATTTCTCCTGTGCAAGGTCTTTACTTTCCTTCTGCTTCATTTTTGTGTTAAAATTTGCCATTATACTATCTTCGATATCACTTGAATATTTATTGATCTTAAACATTAATTACTGGGAATTGTTAAGCCTAGATTAGTTTTGGGCTATCATTGGCATGTGAAAGTTGTGTTTTTAGTTAACTATAAAAACTTCAACTCTAGATATTAAATTGTCCTATGTTAATGCGTGTTGTTTATGTGTTCATCTAATAGGTCGTCAGATTGATGAGTTAAAAAAACTTGTAGCCCAGGACTTCAATTAGTAGTTGCTAGTTGTGCTTGGATTCTTTCCTTTTGAGATGCTGATATATCCCATCTAACATGAATTTTTGTGTTGCTTGTGTGGTTATCATTATGCTGTGGTAATGCTGTTTACTTGGTGGGGGTATCCTATTGATGAACTACTATAATGGAATTACAAGTTTGCCTAGGTAGCAGTTGCATTGAAATGTCTAGAAGTGAGTCTATTGTAAACAAGGGGATTGTATGTTAGAACTTGAGAAGGGCCATCTCTAAAGAATGGGATTATTGGAATTATTGAAGAGGCTTCCTTCATCCACATTATTCTCAGTTCCATCTTCCTTTCGTCCCCCAATCCCATATTGGGCATTGCCTGCTGCATGAGTCCTCATTTTTCTTATGCCAATTGATATTGTTTATGAGTCTTCTAAATACCCATACCAAAAGTAAGTTTGAAGCTCAAGGATACCTCTATCTAATGTCCTTGATTATTTCTAGTCAAGAGGCTGAATTTCTCCTCTGGTGTAGTTAGTTGCTGAGTCTTTCATGCAGAAACTTATATCCCAAACTTATGGAAAAATGAACCCAGATAAATAAATTCAATGTAAATGTAATGCGTTTTTAAGTGATTTTAACATCTGGCCGAAATACCATATTTGTTGCATAAACTTGCTGTTATCTGAAAACAGAAATAATCAGATTGATTAGATTCTGATTGTATTCTAGAGGTTTGGGTCCAAAGTATAGTACCATAAAGAGAGATGATTTCTGTGTTCAATTTTTTTTTTCATCTTTAAATGAAAAATAAAAAATAAAAAAATTGAAAGGAAACCAATAGTGTATGCAGAAAGTTTAATTGTCCTAGGTTTTCAAGAATCATGAAATTCACCTCTATTTTCCGGCAGTTTATTGAGACTGGAGATAATAATTACTAAAGATGTTATGGTTTGTGTCTTTTTTGGTCTTTGTTTTACATGTGGATGTTTTGAAACTTGCAGGGAAACAAGGTTACCATCACCTGGCTGTAAGTTCATTTTCTTCTGCTCCCACCTTAAATTTAAATACCCAGTTAATAGAAAACTTGTTTTAACAACAGACTTAGAACCACATATTGAAGATGCAGATGGGAATTTCATTGACCCCTATGCCGTCTTTTCTGGTAATCCTAATACCAGCCATCAATTGAGTGGCCCTCCTGTACACAGTGGGGTATTTACTTCCCGGGTTAATTGGAGATGTGATCCTTTCATATGTGATACCTGTATCAATTCTTTTTCAAGGGGTCACCATACCAGTGGTGCTAATTGGGCTTCAGTTAGATCTGCAACCTTGAGTGCTGGGCTTGATTTTCATGCTATGCCAAATGAACCATTTGTTCCTCGAATCGTTGAGCGTGGGTAAGCTTTTGATAAACTCAACGCTCATTATCCGTACTTGAGACTGACAATGCGGATCTTGACCAAGGTCAGCTAACCCCATCTAATATGAACGCTTTTATAAATATGAGAGTAATGGTATGTGCTTTTAGCTTCATAGATAACATTTATTATTTGAAATAAACCTGAGAAAAAGCGATGGGCCAGGCTTGGTTATGCTGGAATGATGTCATGGCTCATGAGGGATACATCATATTATTAAAATATCCCAAGTCACTCTGAACCTGCATTGTGTTCATTGTCCTTCATTTTTCTTAGCCTTGCCTATTTTACACTGCGCCTTAAATATCTTACATGCACCTTTTCCTTGTAGGATGCGTGTTCAAACTGCTACTGAATCTCCATTTGGTTTGGGTTATCAAGGAAGCAATGATCCAGTTTATTCCAACTTACGAAGGATGCAGCAGACACCAACCAATTCCTCTTCATCTGCCGCGGACACTTACATGAGAAGATCAAATGGATTGAGGGGCTGGTTTCCAGCAGAGTACACAGCACCTTCGCTAGTTGAACAGACTGGGAATTCCTTTGCATGGTCTGTGAACCTCAACTCTAACCTGTCAGAAGCAGCAACTCACAGTCATCACCATGTCCAGGAAAGAAATGCAGTCGAACCTCTCCAACTATTTCCTGAAGACACTGGTTCACTGCTCCCGGACATTAATGAGTAAGCTTGATAGCAGGCTGAACTGAAATGTCCGTGAGAGGCAAAAAAAAAGCTAAGTTGCTTAGCCTTGAATAATTATTACCGCAGGTGCAAAATGTTCTTCCTATGAAGAGCATAAACTCCAAGGATGAGAAACCATAACTGCAAAACTTGAGGCTATGAAGGTGTTAGTTTCAGGCCTAGGAATGTATGGCTGGTTAGTTGATGCCATATGGTATGGACTAAATTTGTTTTATGCAACCAACGAAAGAAAAAAAAATTGCCTTGTGCAAACTCTTTTTATAACTTTCGCATCCTTGCCAATGTGATGTACTGTGGATCACTTAGTGCCACATCCAAACGACCAAAGTCAAGTTCGACTTTGATTCTACACAAGTCGGCGTTGGCATTGGAGCTGATTAGATGGGTAAGTCATTGAAAATCCAATAAGTAATATGTGTTCTTGAATCTGGGGTATTTTCGTTTTTTTTTTTTTCAGGCGTAAAGTCATTTTTGGTCTATTTAGTTAGTTTGTTTACCACTTTGGTCCCATTAGTATCAATTTTGTCTATGTAATTTTAAATCTCTTGCAATTCAATGACACTTGGAAATGCAAGGCTAGGTCAATCAGCATCTGGACTGTCAGCGGTAGTGGGAATTCTCCTGTTCCCTGGTGCTCGTCCAAGCGAGTTCAGTTTTCCTGTTACCAAACTCCCTGTGCCACCCTGTGACCTTCTTATACTTTTGACACGTGTCCCTTCATTTAACAAAAACTTAACTCTATTAAGTCTTTAATTTTTATCAAAATAATAATTAAAATAATTATATTAAAGGTTTGTTTATCAAGAACTGGCTGAGCTTTCATATAAGCGCAGGAAAGATGAAGGGGTAACGAAAACATTTTTCCGATGTAAGGTGGTTAAAAGGCTGACGGGGTTTTGTACGTTGGAGCATGGCGGTTCTGTTGCTGGGCCTCGACAACTCGAGTAGAAGCTCGGCGGGTCGGCAAATTGCAGATTCGACAAAGATTTCTAAGGCGAGTTCGACAACTTTCAGGTGTTGGATGACGGTGTTTCATCTGGGTTCCATAAATCGAAGCCCGTGGGTGTCACCAATTGATGTGCGGTTGTCGGAAATTAACCAGGCCAGCGGCTGTCACCTCGGTGGTATCAACAATCTGATTTGATCAATGAAAAAAACACAACAAAGAAAAGTTTGTGAATTTAAGATGGGTTCATTGATGTTGATGACCGGACAAAAATACACATGCAAATCTACCACTTATGGGCTATTGTTGTGGAGAATTTTTGCATGATAATTTGTCGCTGAGAGTGAATATCTGGGCACAGACCAAAGAGAAAGATGATGAAGAATTATTTTTTTGTTTTTAAATTTTCAAATGAAGTTAACTGTGTTAATTTTATGTTAAGTGAAGTGACACATGTCAAGAGAATAAGAAGGTCACAGGGTGGCACATGGAGTTTGGTCACAGGAAAACTGAACTCCGTCCAAGCAGGGAGTTTACTTTACCCAACTCACTCAAGGATACAGAGCATGTTGACTCAACAGAATCAGTCTGGGGTAGAACCGGATAAAGTTTCGAATTGAATGAAATTTTAACGTGTCCTTGAATTGCAATAATATCAAACTACATACATTAAATTGTCAGGATTAAAACCACATGGATAAAAGTGGAAAATCCGACAAACTACATGGGGCCAAAAATGAGTGTTTTTGAGTCAAGGGATCTAAATCTTGAATCAATAACAACTTTTCAAGTGCAACTCAATATAGCTACTTTATTAGGAGCATCCTCCACCATGAACTATTTTAACTCAAGTTTTGAGTTCCAAACAGTGTGTGTTTTAGACATTACATCTTTCAAAATCTTGAACCCCAAAGCTTCAATTACATTTTTCTTATGAGACGTACTGCCACCATACTCGTCATCTCCTTTCGCACTTAACTTGGTTAAATTTATTTCACAAGTCATCTCATTTTCTACTCAACTTTACTAATAATTCACAAAAGTTTTGGTAATTAATAGACAAATAAATCAGAAATTAACATACAGAATACTTATCTCCGTATGAGGATGAGGTGATAACTAATTAACAATAGCGTTACTTTTATTTTTGTTATAAAAAAAAATTTCGTCTGAAAGCTCGGCATTTTCTTCCCCGAAAAAGAAGAAGCGGGAAACCCAAAATTTGAAAATCAGGGCCAAGCAGAGAGAGAGAAGGGGCCTCCTGCAGCCATCCATTTTCCCAGTGGGAGTGACCTCAAACCAAAACAGCCATGGAGGAAGCCATAACCCGAATAGTCACAGAGCTCGAAGAACTCCGCCACTCTGAAAACCCCTCAGACCGCCAAACCCTACCCATCTCCGATTCCACCCTCTCAGACCTCCAAACCCTCTTAGACAACGCCCTCGCCGACGATGACTCTGAACTCATGGACCGCCTCCACGACGAGCTCTCCTCCAAGGCCCTCTCTTTGTCCAATCTCGTCCGTCCGATCGCCTCCGCCATGGATTTGGGCCGTACCCATCTCGCCCTTTCAGCCTCCAAAGTCTACCTCTCTCTTCTCCTCTCACCCAATTCCCCTGTCTGCACTCTCTTCAACCCCATGGACTTTCTCTCTCTCCTCCAGTCCATTCGCCGGTCCCTCAAGCATCGTCCTCCAGGTGAATCCAGCCATGGGTCCCACGTTGCCGCTAATAAGAAGAGAAAGGGCCTCATCAGAAATCGGGGTTTGAAGAATTGTGCCCAGAGTTCTCACGATGAAGATTGTGATGGGGAAGAGAGTGAATTTGATGTGAAGGTCTTGTTTACTGTTCTTGAAAGGTTGGAACTTGTAATGGGTTTGATTCATTTGGACCGCTTTCCGGATAGTTTAAAGTCTTTGGTTCAAACTGTGGCTGAAATTCCGGTGATGGCGCTTGAAGTAGGTGGTAATTCAGGCAGTTATAGCAGACTAACCGATTTGTGCTCGCAGATTTTGCTTAAAGTGTTCATACCTGAGCACGAGGACCAAGCTAACATTGCAGCCGAGGTGTTGAAGTCATTGTCTCCGATGATTCTTCAGCATAAATCTCAAGTGCGGGCATTTGCATTGGGGTTTGTGACGAATCGACTGATGAGTGCGGCCAAGACGCTTGATGGTGTCAGGAAAGCAGTGATGAATTTTCCGAGGTACTTGGTTCAAAAGGCACCGGAGAAGTCTGAGCCTCGGGCTTTGGCTGTAGAGTCTATCATGGAGATTGTTAGATTTTTGGAATTTGAGGACCAAATGGGGTTTGTGGGTTATGTAGTGAAGATGACTCAAGGGAAAGCTAGCTTGAGGCTCTTGGCTGTTGACCTTATTCTGGTGCTAGTGACATCGTTGAGAGATACATTGGGGTTGAATTCAGAAAGTGAAGTGAACGATTCATTGGGTCTGAAATGCTTGGAGGCTTTGATTCAACGTTGTTCAGATGTAGTTGCTGGAGTTCGAGCCCGTGCTTTGTCAAACTTGTCACAGCTGGTGGGCTTATTGTCAGGTGATGCTAGGGGTCAGGCTGTGCTGGAAGAAGTTATGGGGCTTGGCAATGCAAGTGACCAAAGGCCGAAGGGTTGGATGAATGAAATTTTAATGAAAAGGTGCATGGATGAGAAGGCAGGTGTAAGGAAGGCTGCACTTCTTTTAATTACCAAGTTGATAGCCATTCTCGGCAGTGACTTTGATGGAGGCTTGCTCAAGACAATGGGCATGGCTTGTTCTGATCCACTTGTTAGCATACGTAAAACGGCAATTTCAGCTCTTTCAGCGGTAAATTTTATGTTGTGCTTCATCTAACCTTTCTTCATTGAGCTGATGTTTTAGTTAAAGATAATAATTTTGGTTTCTGATTGGTTTGTATACTTTGTGTAGTTAATGTTAGGAAGTATGGCATCTAATTGGTCGTATACTTTGTATAGCCTCCGAAATTCCATGTATTCCATTTATATTTTTGAACAATGTATACTTTTGGGCACTTATCTTGGTTTTGATCCTAAAAGGGTTACCCTGTTAACTTCTTTCCAGCCACCTGGAACACAAAATCTAGCTCACTATGGTTGTCTTGTATGAGACACTTTCAGAAATCTGATTATGTTTAATTGAAAATTCTCAATTATGTTTCTGTCAACCACACTTTGTAGAGGCGCATCTGCATTTGCTGACAATTTGGATCAAAGTGCTGTAATATTCTTAGTGGGTAGGTTAAACTTTGGGATTTTAATGGTTTCGACAAGATACATAATTTCTGAAAGAAAAAGAGAACTAACGAGATACATAATCAGAAATACACTTCATTAAGCTTCTCTTAGCGGAAATTATTTTATTTTAATGCCTGCGTCAGAGTAAGTATGTATTCTCCTGATCTATTTACTTTTCCTTTTGAATTGTGCCTGTTATGTATTTATTTTTTGTGGAATACCTGATCTTATATGTTAGAACTTTGCATTGACTTTGTAGGCCTTCAGAACATTCCTGGATGAAAGGGTGGCTACTGAGTGGCTACACTCTGTTCCACGCTTAATTGCTGATAACGAGTCTAGCATTCAAGAAGAATGTGAGAACTTGTTTCTAGAGCTGGTATTGGAACGGGTATCTACAGGGTCTGTTAGTTCTCTTCATGATGAATCCAGGTTTAGTAATTCAAATAAAGCAAAAGGTTTGGAAATGGATGTTGACTCGGTGTTTCCTGAAGGTGTTTTGAGTCTTTTGAAAGAGATTTGCAATGGAGAGGTGACACCTTGGGTGAAGAAAATTTGCACAAACCTGGGAAAGAAGAAATTGATGAAGCACAAATTTGCTATTTCTCTTCAGAACATCATAAGGACATCTGAGTCTCTGTGGCTCAGTAAATCCATGCCAATAGAGAAATGGACAGCCCCACCTGGCTCTTGGTTTCTTCTATCAGAGGTGTCAGCATACCTTGCAAAAGCAGTCGACTGGGAGTTTCTCCATCATCATTGGGAGCTCTTTGACAAGTATGGCATGGGAGGGGAGATTCAAAGCCCATTTGCACAAGGATATGCATGTGAAGAGGAAGATGGTATAGATTCCACTTCTGTTGCTTGGGCTGGGGATCGTGTTTTTCTCTTACAGACAATCTCTAATGTTTCTGTTGAGCTGCCCCCTGAACTTGCAGCAGATTTAGCTCATAATATGCTTAAAAGAATTGAAGAGTTCAACATGCATTCAACAGAGGTACTCATCTGTTGGTATCAGTATATTTGTTCAATACTTTGTTGGTTAGTACATTAGTTTGCCTGCTTGCCTTGCGGGTTGAAGTACACAAGCACTCACTCAATGTTAAGCTCAACTTATCTGGATGGAGAGATTGAACATGCTCATGATGTTTCATATATATTTTGAATGATTTCCAGCTAAATGAACTGAATTCTTCAAACTTTGATTTTATTTATGAAGCTAGAAACAACGTTTTTCACTCTAGGCAAAGTTGGTTCTGTTCATCCTGTTTGCATGACTAATCTGAAGAGTGAATAACAAGTAGATTGCTTCCATGAGATAATCTCTAATCAGAGTTTCATTTCACTTTTTGAATTGTAAACTACTACTTATGTTTACATTTGTATCAGAGGAGTGACTAGTGAAAGAATATGGTGGAAATGTTGAACAAATAATTGAGATAATTGAGTTTTCCTTTGCTTAGACTGAGTGCTGCTTTTATGAGCTTACTTGGTACAAAAGTGGGGAGATGTGCAATTAGCCGTGAGGATATGACAATAAAAATAGCCACGTGTAGAGACCTATGCATAGTCAGCACCAACTTGCTAATACATATGGTTTTTATTTCCACCTTTTCTCTATTATTTAACATGTGCTTTTGCTTTGCTTTATTTGATGACAGGTTAATGCTCATGTAAAAGCACTCAGAACATTGTGCAAGCGGAAGGCTTCAAACTCAGAGGAGGCTGATACCCTTGTTATGAAATGGGCACACCAGCTTATCTCAAAAGCTTCTCAGATTTTAGAGAAGTTCATTTTGGATGATTCAGATGCAAAAAGAAAAGGAGACTTCTTTACGCCACCTAGAAGTGGGACTAGAAAGGGCAAGAGAGCTATGGCCATGTCGAGGTCATTGTCAGAAGCAGTCACAGCAGCTTACACCATTGGGTCTTTGGTTATCATCTGTCCATCTGCTGATATGACCAAAGCCATTCCACTACTATACACCATCATCACTTCTGGGAATTCTGATCCAAAAGCTGATAAATTAACAAGGCCCAAAAGCTCTGTAAATCAGACGGCCCCTTCTTTGTACATCCAAGCATGGCTGACTTTGGGGAAGATTTGCCTTGCAGATGGAAAAATTGCGAAGAGTTATATTCCTCTGTTTGTCAAGGTTGGTCTTTGACTTTGCATCTTTTATGTTATACAGCTTTAAATGCTTTTTGTAAACAGCTTATTGACATGTGGCCTTGACAAGATGCTTCAGATTTCTATGGAACCTATAACCTAGAAAATGTTATGCTAACAATCTTGTTCTTCTGTAGCCTACCAGCTTTACACCCATATCAATTGATTGTGACGTATATATATAATTACATAATTATATATTTATCATATGTGTGTGTGTGCGTCAGCAGTTTCAAAACTCTCTGTTTCTTTTAACCAAATCCTTTTCTTTTGTCCGAAGACGTAATTGAGTTCCAAATCTCACAAGTTTCTGTAGGAACTTGAAAAGAGTGATAGTGCAGCACTTCGCAACAATTTGGTGGTGATGATGGCAGATTTTTGTGTTCGCTACACTGCTTTAGTTGATAGGTAAGCCTGTAAAACTGTAACTTAAATGAACTAGAGTCGACTAATATCTTTGCATTTAAACTACCTATGAAGAATTAAAGGTGAATTATTGTTTTGCTTTATAAGTTTCTCAATAGTTTTTCTTGAAGTCAACAGTTATATACCAAAGATCACAAAGTGTCTCTGTGATCCATGCGAACTTGTAAGAAGGCAGACATTTATACTTCTCTCCAGATTGTTGCAGGTATATGTTAGTCCTATGCCTTAACATTTCCATTTTGGTGATTGAAATCTGGTTAGATTACTAATTCTTTGTTTCATACTATATTGTCAAATTCAGAGGGACTATGTGAAGTGGAGAGGAGTTATGTTCCTTAGATTTCTTTTGTCCCTTGTTGATGAGTCAGAGAAGATAAGGCAGCTTGCTAATTTTCTCTTTAACAATATTCTGAAAGGTTACAAGGTTTTCTCTCGTTTTGAAGTTGTGAAATTAATGTATTTGTTTGTCATTGAGATTTGACTGTTCTGCGTGAATTTTTTTTTTCAGTCAAGGCACCACTTCTAGGATATAACAGTTTTGTAGAAGCAATTTTTGTTCTGAATGACTGCCATGTCCACAATGGACACAGTAATGCTCAGGGATCGCGAGCAGAGAGCCGGCTTTTTTCCATCAGGTAGGTGTGTCTATAATGAACTGAAAGGAAAGCAGCTTTACAGATGGGATTAGATTTTATATATAGTTTATTTTGTTATTCTCAGGGGCAATGATGAAAATTCAAGGTCTAAAAGAATGCAGATCTATGTTACTTTGCTAAAACAAATGGCTCCAGAGCACTTATTGGCTACCTTTGCAAAGTTGTGTGCAGAGATTCTTGCTGCAGCATCTGATGGTATGCTCAATATAGATGATATAACTGGGCAGTCTGTTCTCAAGGTATTTGCCTCATGGTGTTCAAAAACTTCTTGCATGTTACTGCATATGGTAGCTGATTTCTGTGGAATATGCAAAATGTATTGACATGTTTACATACCCAACAGAACTTATTTTAACATGTGTGCCTTCCAGTTCAGTCCTTTTAATGAGTTGAAGAGCAGATATATTTCTAGATTCTCTAATTTAGTTCCCTTTTAATCTTGGCTAATATTAATGTGTTTGTGTTTGCTACTTGCCTGTTATATTTGAAATATGCTTTCTTAATTTCCGGATCAGGATGCTTTCCAAATTCTCGCCTGCAAAGAGATCCGAATTCCATCCAACCGAGGATCATCAGCTGACACTGGAGACATTGATGAAGAAGGTGGTGATAATGGTGGAGCATCTGCTAAGGGAAGGATAACTCAAGCAGTAAAAAAGGGCCTCATCCAAAACACAGTACCCATCTTTATAGAGCTGAAAAGGCTATTGGAAAGCAAAAACAGCCCCCTCATTGGCTCCCTCATGGAATGCCTTCGTATCATCCTCAAGGATTACAAGAATGAGATCGAAGACATATTGGTTGCCGATAAGCAGCTCCAGAAAGAGCTCATATATGACATGCAGAAGTATGAAGCAGCAAAGGCCAAATCAACAGCTGCTGAGGCTGTTGCCAACAGCAAGAAAACAATTAGCTTCAACTCGCCCGTTGTATCTAAGATTGAGAGTGTAAGACATGCCCAAAACAAGTTTGGTAGCAAACTCCAAGGTGACACACAATTGGCCTCAGCGATGGCTGATGCAGCTGCTGAAGCCACTGCAAGGTCAGTGCTCAAGGAAGTGAACAAGGGGTTACAGTCACCGCCTCTTAGCGCTCTGAGCGTGCCTAAACTCAAGACATGTCAAGGAGGACGCAGCGGTCGCAGTGATCTTCCCTTTGATGTCTTAGAATCTGTGAGGAAAAAACAGAACTTTGACTTTGATGAAGAGAACTAAACTAAAGACACCAACCCATGAAATGAAAGCCTGCGAGTTTGGTTTTGTATACTTGTTTGGTCTTTCCTTTGTACTGCGATGTAAATATAAAAACAGAGTAGATCAACTAATCAGTAATTTAACGCTTAATCATTGTAAATTAATGAAAACAAACATTCCCTGATCCCTCTTGTAAATTGCTTCCACTTCATTGTTAGTTTCCTATGTTCTTTGTCACAACCAATGTCATGGGCAGTTGGGCCGGGTTTTTTTCGTCATGGATCCAAAAAGATAAAATAAAAACTAAAAGGAAATTAGAAAATAAAATAAAAAAAGACCCATTTTTAGTCTTTGCTCCATGAACGACGTGGCATGATCTAATTGGGAAGATGACCATTCATGGTGGTGATCAAAATTAGGATTGGTGCTTTGAGTCCTTTGACGCAACACACTCCTCTGCTGTTGGTCCGGTGCTTTCTGTCCGAGTCCAATTTCCAAACCCTTCTCTCTCTCTCTCTCTCTCTCTCTCTCTCTCTCTCCTGTCACATATACATGCTGGCATTGTTTCGAGGCTTCGATCGATTTCAAAAGGTATGCTTCTCTGTGATTGTTTCCACAATATGTATACATGCATGAACATGAACTGATTCATCAAAATCTAATCGGCATTTCCTTTGAATTAGGGCATATATTGAATTCACGGATGGGATAATTGAAATCTGAAACCTCCATTTGGGGCTTGGAATTGAGTTTGGTACTTGCCCAATTTGAACATTGGTTTGTCCATGCTAGCATTTCTTGTCGTAATCGAAATTTGAGAATTGGGTTTGAATTATTAGGTAGGTCTCTGATAATGGATGGTAACAAGGATGAAGCTTTGAGATGCGTTCGTATTGCTGAAGAAGCAATTGCGTCCGGTAACAAAGGGCGTGCGCTCAAATTTATTAAAATAGCGCAACGCCTTAATCAGAGTTTGCAAGTTAATGAGCTTTTGGCTGCCTGTGAGAAGATCGATTTGGGGTCTCCTGCATCTTCCATTGGTGAAAAGGGTGCTACTGAGATTAAGAATGAGCCTGGTGTGGAGAAATTGGGCCAAGGTTTGAATGGGGAAGTTAGTTATACCGAAGAGCATGTTCAGTTGATTACGAAGATTAAGAGAAACAAAGACTATTATGCCATTCTTGGCGTGGAAAAGACTTGCTCAGTTGAGGACATTAGGAAGGCTTATAGGAAATTGTCATTGAAAGTTCATCCTGATAAGAACAAGGCTCCCGGTTCGGAAGAGGCATTTAAGATAGTAAGCAAGGCTTTCAAGTGTTTGAGTGATGGAGATTCGAGGAGGCAGTATGATCAGACTGGCTTGGTTGATGAATTTGAGTACAACCAGCAACACAATGTGAGGAGGAGGAGGAGGAGAGCTGGGCATGATTTGTTTGATGATGATTTCGACCCTGATGAGATATTTAGGGCGTTCTTTGGTCAATCAGACATGTTTCGGACAAGTCATGTTTATAGGACTAGTAGAACTGCTGGCCATCAGAGGGAGGAGGTTCAGGGAGGGGGACCTAATATCATGGTTCTTATTCAACTATTACCGTTCTTGGTAATTGTATTGCTGGCATATCTTCCCTTTTCAGAGCCTAACTACTCTTTGCAGAAGACTTACAACTACCAGATTCCCAAGACAACAGAGAAACATGGAGTGGAATTTTATGTTAAATCAGAAGCATTTGATGAAAATTATCCCCTTGGAAGTGTTGCTCGAGATAACATAGAGAACCATGTTATCAAGGATTACAAGAATGTGCTTCTACACTACTGTCGGGTTGAACTTCAAAGGCGTCAATGGAGTAAGAATCTGCCTACTCCTCACTGCGATAAGTTGAATAACCTTGGAATAGCGTGAAGGTAAGATATGATATTTCATGTTACGAAAAGAAAGAAATCTATGGTTTTTACCTGCTCGTTGTGTGCTTGATTATAAATCGTCTTCCTCTGTCCTAATCTTGGCTTTTACGCAAACAAAGAAAAAAAAGAAATTAATAAGTCGCTCTACTTGTTGAATTATCAACATAAACAGATTGTCTTATATCATTGTCTTTTTTAAAGCACCTTTACTATGTGGACCTCTTGTGTGAATCACATGATCCTCTACAGGAGTTTAACATCTTTATTTCTTTTTGGTGCACCTTCATCTTCATTCAATCCCCAGATCCCAAGTTGAGTTGCTGTCCAGAAATTACTGCACCCTACATGTTTTTCAGCAACTGTACACCAAATTTAAGCCCTTTGAAACATAATTCATCAACTAGACCTAAATCGCAGTTCCAAACCCTAAAATCAGTTTTCCTTTTAACCATAGTGTACCGAATAAGATAATGTGGGAAGTTATTTTTGTCTCCTACTTGTCCCCATTTCTGTATCAATTCAAGCCGCCGTTCAAACACATTTATTCCCAAGTATCTCTCTGTTGTTCAAATCTTGAATTTATCTAGTTTAGTCAATTAAGATTTTACTTTAACTGGAAAACTGATACCATGACCCATCTTGATGTTGCTAATTGTCATATATTACGAAGAAAAGGTGAAGGCCCTTTGCCAATCCTTCCTTGGCTTGTGTTATGCATGCTCTAAACCATTTATTTTCTGTGTTTGGGTATACTCTTTGAGAGCTCTTGTTTTAGTGTGTAAAAAGAAAAAAATGTTTTGAATTCATGTGCCCCGTTCTTTGTTGGTTGATCTTGCATTTCTTTCTGTTAATCATTTTGATGATATTGTGTTTTTTATTTTTGTTTTTGTTTTTATCAAGCAGAGGCTATACGGCTGATGTTGATGTAGCTTTAGTGCCACTATGATGTTGAGCATGGACTTGAAAGTACAGCTGGTTGATATTGTAAATGCTGGGGACGAGTTCTTTGGAAGTGACCAAGGATAGCCTTTCCTCAACATGACTTGTTGGCCATACAACTGTTTGCAGATGTTGTCCAGGATGGTGGTAGCGAGGGTTTTCAACACCCTAATGGCATTCATTTGGTTAGAAATAATAGTGTACACAGCTTTTGCAATTACCTGGGAGGTCAATACTAGTTACGAAATATTATGAAATTTGAGCGATAGGTTTGTAATAATGAGTTTTTTCACTGAAGAAACACTTATATTCTTTTTATCAGACCATGCAGTTTCTGTTTACCATTTGGTTGTATTTATTTCAGAAAGTAAGCATATTTATGTGCAACTTAAACATCAAGCCCCCATATCATTAGTTGTTATTTTGTTTCTTAATGACTGTTTAGCGAATTTCTTTGCCCCTGACCAATCTCTGAGCAATTCATACACGTTGTTAGCATCTGAGGAAATACTTTGTTTTTCTTGGTTGGCATTATTGGTCTTTATGTGCTGTCTTGATTTTCAAGAGACTTGTTAGAGGGCAGTTTAATCCTCGCCGTGCAGTAACGCCGGTTGCCGGGATAGATGAGTCCTCCCATGTAAAACCATTGACACATTCACAGCATCAACGCAAACGGGCACCACTGTCATGTGATGAATAAGAACATATCGATCTCTTATCTGCACTGATTTATAGTTCTGAAGGAAACAACATGGATTGTTCATTTTCATTGAACTTGATCATATCTTTAAGTTACCTCCCTACGTGAGTTTTATGAGCTTGGGCAGCCTACTTTCCTTCAAAGCACTTTTACTTGATTGATCAAAGCTAGACTTCATACAATCTGAAGATAAACATTGTTTTTCTCAAAAGATTTTTCACAGATTTACATATCTCACTCATATCTGTTTATGAATCTTCCTTGTTGGTATGAAATTGTTTCCTTATTTTTATAAGCTCCTCAAATCACCACAATCCCCAATATATTCACAACAGCAGATTTAGATTTCTGAACCCACGGTTCACGAGTGGTGCTTATAAAATGGAGAATTACAAAAAATATCACCCTGCAGCAGACCCTCCTCCTCCACATGTTATGTCGGTCCACTGCATCTACCAATATATTAGATGCATATTCGCTTTTTCCTATTCAATGTTTACCCAAAAGAAAAACTATATTCCTGATTTCAGTTCAACAGACCAATCTAAAGGTTTCTTTTCTTCTTCTTTTTTTTTTTTATCAAAAGGAAGAAAAAAACAAAACATTACGTTGCAGTTCACTTTCTTCATAATCTGAAATTGAAGATTCACAAGATTTGCATTACCCATTTCATCAGTACTTAAATTAAATATAATTAGTTAATAGGGTATAGCTTAGTTGGTTGAGCTCTTCCACCTCAATCTATGTAAGTGGATATTCGAAATCCTCATATACCCAATGAATATTTGTGTAAACTCCCCTCCTCCAATCACTTATACTTAATATATATTTATATATTAAAAAAAAAATTAAAGTCTAATGAAAATTGTTAATTATGTGCAATATAAATAAAATAAAATCATCAATTTTGGTAAACGAAATAGAATGCATTAAAAAGTAAAAGAGACGAAATAAAAAGGAGCGTCCACGTGCAAGCGTGAAGGGGGCAGGCCACAAAACGACAAAAAGCAAAGTAGTCAAAGATGGAGCCGAAGAGGGCAAAACACCGCGCCTCCGCGCACCGACATGTCAAAAGCCCTCCTCAACTATTCAGAATGACCAAAATACCCTCAAACTATCACCGTGAAATTCCACTCCTCAGCTTGGTATTCGCTCTAATTACAAACCATCCCCACCCATGTTCATTTCATATATGAAAAAGAAGTTCAAGTACGTACCCCAATACTCGTATCCCTTTCTAGACGGTATAATTAATTTATAAATAAAATCCTCCAAAGCCAGATCCATGCTAATTACCATGTTGACATGTTGCTAATCGTCACTCATCATCGTCGCCGCCGCCGAAGATCGATATCCGGTTGTAAAGAAGGAAGAGGATGAGGACGAGAAACAATGCAACGCCAACAGGGGAGCCGCTGACCCTGTGAATGGTGTCAGGCTCCCCGTTTGAGAACATGGAGGAGACGAAGGAGCCGCGATCCGAAGACAGAAACTGGATGGTGAGGAGGAGAATAATGGGCAAGAGAAGAAGACCCACAGGGCTCAAGAGCTCAGAAATGCCTTCGGTTATGGCCTCGCCTTGGTCACCAAGAAAAAACGGCACCACGATCACTGCCACAACCACAGCTGCCAGTAGAATCCCATGGGGCGCAGTTCCAGCTTGTCTCTCTTGATCTATCATTTTTGTTTTTTTTTTGGTATGACTTTTGTTTTGGTTAAAAATGGGAGGTGGATGGAGACTTGGAGAGATATAGTGGGGGTGAAAATATATAGGGTTTTGCTTTGGACGCGTTTGGTTGGATGAAGTGTTTTTTTGAAGGCGTGTGATTGGAGAAGGCAAAAGTTGATGTGGATGGTAGGCTTTATATATTATAATGTCTGCTACTTGGGTGACTCAAGGATTCAAAAGAAAAGGGTTTTATATTTGTGTTGATGGGATGATGGATGAAACTTTCTTTTTGTCATTTATTTGAAGAAAGAAAAAGAGAGAGAGAGAGAGAATTGATATTAAAGTGACTACAGCTTTTCTTGGATGTGCTTCTATTTTCTGTATGGTGGGGAGGACTTTGGGTCCAGTTAACTCATTACGCGTATAGTGAGCATGAGAAAGAGAGAGATATTTTGAAAATGGGGTTTTTGTATGGCTAATAAAGGCACCGTGTGTGGAAATGGTGAACTTACCCAGAAGGCTGGCTCATGCAATGCAGACAGATCTAATGCATGAAGTTGATGCTTTGTTGTCAGGGCCATGACTTTGAGGCATGGAAATTCAAGTTTCATTTTACACACGACTTTCTCTTTGGAGAGTCGCTTTGAGACGAAGCAGCTGTGAATGGGTGGGAAAAGAATCAAAACTTTGAGAATATTGCAATTTTCTTCTTGTATTTCGTTTTTTAGCCTGTCAATCTTTCTAGTTTCTGTGTGTCACTTTGAGTTTTTTCAAGGTCTAGAACTTCAGGCCCAGATAAGAAATAGCCCGAGAACAAAACAGAAATGGCCATTGTCAAAGACAAAATTGGGCCCTTCCACTTACTGTGACCTTTCTATAGAGGGTTTGCTCAGTCAAAATAAATAACGGGGATGCGTGTACGACTGAAGTTAGCATAATTCTTACTTTATAAACCAAACTTTTAGACTTCACTACTTATACAAGCACTAGCAAGAAAAATGTAATAGATTCGACTTCATTGACCTTAACTATAATGCTCCCAAACCAGCTAAGGTAAGAGCACTTATACCCATTTGTCATAGGTAAAGGCAAGAGTAGGCAAAGATAGTTACTATTCACATGAATAGTGCTTGCCATAGCAAATTTTTTGTACTTTTCCACTCATTTCATGGTAACCCAAGGGCAATTACTATAAACATGAGATTAATTTGATTTATATGTATGAAATTAATAAATAAAAAACTGCTAGGTATGTATAAAAAAAAAAGATTTTGAATTTTTTGGTAATTTTTTAGTTTTTTGGTTCTTCGCTGATATTAGCGCTCTCAGGCAGCAGCTCGGGCTGATCTTGCCTTCGAGCCTACCCGGTAGTGGTGGAGCCCACATCTTGCCCGGGCAAGAATACATTGGTGGATAGATTTTTTTCAGCCCAAGGGGCCTTTTGGCCATGGATAAAAATGCTCTAACATCAGAAATTCAGAAGGAGATTTGGAATAAACAATATTTTCTGAGGTTAATAGTGGGACGCTCGCGTATTTAATTTTGAGATATTTAGTCATATATCCGTTCTTAACACTAATAATATGGATAAACCTACTCTATTTAATTTCTATAAACAAACTCAAAAAAACTCAAAAAATGACAGCTGGCCCTATTAAATTTAATTTTGATTATTAAATACTTTGATGCCCTATTGAGTGTTTTGAGTTTTTTTTAATGAGATTTTGGGGTTGGGCTTGTTTTAAAAAATCGATGTCAGTTTTATAATTTATAAGAAGTTAAAAGTCTCTTTGTTAAGTTGTAAATGAGCTTTGGATGTGTTTCTAAAGTCCATTTCATATAAAGTTTTTTATATATAATAATTTAGGCTCCTATATTGGGTATAATACTGAATCTCCCTTTAATTTTTTGGTCTATTTCTCAAACTAGAGAGATTTAGGATAAACAATATTTTTTGCAGGAAACGTTTAAAAATGAAACACCCAATATTTTTGAACGTGCACACTTGACAAGCCCACAATCACATGCCCTCTCTGATCACATGCCCCACAGTGCTTCCTATCATTTGGTGCATGGAATCCTTAATTGCACAATTAACAAAAGCACGTTAAAAAAAGCATCATGTACTACCACGCCTTACATTGATTCTTTTTCACGACCCCAGCACATTATGGTGACAGGATTATCATTAGTGGAAGGAAAATGAAATGCGCCCATGTTACATCACATAAGCAAATTGGATTAAAAAAACCATTATGAATTTCTGCTCTTAGCTGAAATTGATTAATTATGACCCATTATTGAGCAAAAATAAGATAATGCAATTATCGAAAGTGGGGTTCAAGCGAGAGATCCCATTTGTTTCCCTTTCAATCGGGACCCATTGATACGACCTTGGTTTAGCTCCTTTGCTCGTAGCTTTTCGTTTGGGATTGAAAAAGTGAAAATAGAATCCTTAGGGGAGGTGACAGCATCCGTGAGTTATGTCAATTGGTTGAAGTAGTTTGCTTACCTTCTTGTATCTGAGTTCGGTTTCTCTCCCTGTATATTAAGAGTAGCTTAGAATATCGTTTTATCAACCAAAACAACGGAGTTTAATAGCCTAGTGAAAAATGTCTTGACTTATAGACTAGTGTGCTCTGAGATTCAAATCCCCTTCCTAACTTTCGTGAAAAAAAAGAAAGAATAATGGTGGCAATGGCCCCAACCCAACCTTTTCATGTGGACCAGGCTAAACAATCAAAGTTTCAGATACCATTCTAGTCCAGTGGAAGGCAGAGCTCATTCCAGCCTATCATTTTCACAAATTTGGCAAAAGTTCTCTCCTTTTATACTTTTTCTGGGTCAATTATTCATGTTTTTTTTTCTCAGAAGTTAAATGACGAGATGGAAGAAGTGTATGGTGTATTTTGAGCAAATATTACTAAAAGAGAAACAAAAGAAAAGAAAAGAAAAATAACACATCAATCCTTCCTTTCCTTCCTTCCCAAGCCCGTAGATAAATTATCAGTTGGCAGATGCATGTGATGGGATGTAAATTCAACGTTGAAAACACCACACTTTTTTAGAAGCTCAAGTTTTGTGCCCGTGACAGACAATAGTCCAATCCAATCTGTACTATAGGGACCTCTCCTTGATAGCAATTTAAATATTAATCAAGCTTAGAAATTATCTACAGAAAAATTCACGGGCTTAATATGCAATCTAGTACGCAAAGACTTTGACAAATTATATCTACAGAAGAATTTGTTTATCATATTGTTGATTATATCTTGAGTATAAGACGTAAGATCTTTATAAAATTCACATAAAACCGACCTAGCAATGTTTTCAACTTTGTGGAAAATGCGTTATTATAATATGATACATGTAACATTCCCTCAATAATAGAATCGGGTTTCTGCAGTTGCTTAGAGTAATGTCCCTTTCCCTCAATAATAGAATCGGGTTTATGCAGTTGCTTAGAGTAATGTCCCTTTCGTGACAGCTTCACGAATGCTCACCATCTCTGGCCTTCACCACACCAAACAAAAGAAGATGAAATTGATCACCCAGATATCAGGCGACATTAGAGTATGATTGCCACGCAGCTTCATGTTAATCCAACAACTAAACGAAGTTCTGTGGGTGTTCTCTTCTTCTCTGGCCCTTCTTTAGCTCTATAATTTGCAGATAGGGCCTGAAAGAATCTTATAATATAACCTGAGAATGTAAAATAATAATTCTACAGAATGTATACAGTGCTGGTAAATGATATTAGGGTAAAGTAGAATGGGGGTCCAGCTCATATGACGTGGCCTGCTCTGACAGGTCAACATGCTATCTTGTAGTGCAGGTTTGCTTGCGCGATTATCAAGTCATCCTAAGTACGAATGACTAGAATTTGCTGCACTAAATACATTGCATCTTCCAAAAACTATTAACAATAGTGTTATTAATAATACTGTATTAAATTAATCCATAGTACTATTCACCACAATTTCTTATGCCATGTATATCTTCTCTTATCAGACCGTCTTACAATATAAGATATTAACTTACTGTCCGCTAAATGCTTATGCATGAAAATGTTCTCCAATCATAATGTCTGATAATATAAAACGACAAATTATTGTCTAACAAATGTTTATATTGTTAAAATGCAAATTTAGATGATATAAATGTTAATATTTTCTTTGAATTAATGTGTGGCTCAAATTTACGGTCTTACAAGGCAATGTTACCAATTTATCTACAACCAAACTATATGTATATTGTGCAGGATGATGGTATGCTGGAGCCCTGGAAAGATCCCAAGTGTTATAATATTAGGACATGTGAAGGTGACCACTTGGGAATGTTGTTTTCTTTCTCATCTTTCCCTCCCTCAATGGTGGCAACGGTCAATTTTTTGTCTGTAGGAGCAAGCAAACACATAGAGGGGTCCATTGAAGTCTGGAAATTGGCTGGTGCAGAAAGTCACGGGATTTGATCCAAACCCTCTCCAAAAGACTCTCCTGACACTACTATTAATACTTATCTCCTTCGAAGATAGTTTTTTTTCTTCCTATATGAAAATCAATAACCAGTCATGGTGGAAATGGAAGCTACCTCCTCTTCTGCTCCAATGGCTTCCTCATTCCATGAACAAGAGAGACTGGACTTGAAATCCATTTGGGCAGTTGTCATTTCAGTCAATAGTTGCATTCACAAACTCATATCAAATGCCAAAGCTAGAAATTCTATACGTCTCAGATGCACCTTCAAGTTTAGTGCTCAAAAAGAGGAATTCTTCGAATTTTCAGAGCAATCTGTCATATCAAATCTTTACTGGGGGATTGACAGCATTGAAGCCGCGATTCGAGCAAAATGTCCAGAACAAAAAGCCTCTCTGCTCAAGAAGGCAGAGCAAATGCTGCAGGTTCCCGCGCTGCTCGATGAACATGGAGTCACAGCAGGATTTAAGAACTGCTGTTTGGTGTGCTGCTCATACTTTTACCTCTCAGTGGTTAGGAAGCTCCAAGAGGATGAGTGGCAGGTTGCACTGCATTTCCTGCAGGCAGTTCTGGTGTTCCCAAGGCTTGTTCAAACAGAATTCGCACCCGAACTTTGCGAAAGGCTTTTCGCGTCATGCACCACCAACTCTGGAAAACAAGAAACAAGAGAAAGTAGAAGCTTGGGATCAATTTTTTCGGCGGCTTACATAGAGGATGACAAAGATGAAGCAATAAGGCAGATGGCAAGGGTGTATAGGGATTGGCTGATGTATTATCAGGTCATGTTATATGGAGAGACAACTCAGTTGCACTGTGGATACAGAGAAATGTTTTCCCCCGATAATGAGTCACAATATTCTATGTAAGTTTTTCTCAGGTTCTGCCTATCATAATATTCACAGGGTAGTGTTTCTCTAAAGACATGTTATTCAATCATGCTGTACTCTTTAATCACTACACTAACAAACCACAGATAAAATTTAGATTTTGAAGCAGAGTTATTTGACTTTAATATCAGAAAATCACACTCATTTGTGCACAGGCATGGGAAATCGAGCAGCTCAGGCTCTTCGAATACAACGGAGCATGAACATAGCTTGCACCCTCACTGGAATGTAAGCCTTGTCCTATATATGCATATCCTCCTCCAATATCAGTGTGCAATTTCAGTATGTGATATAAGTTTGAAAGAAGATTTCCTCCCATGCACTTCTGTATAAGTTTCAAAATCACTTGTCTTCCTACATTCCCTGGTATAATAAATAGTTTGAACAAAATCCTTTTCCGTATATACATTTTTTAATTTTTTGGTATGATACTCAATGCAGCATCAAAAGGTTCACCCTTTTGATCCTCAACAAGATACTGGTGGTGGCATGGAAGAAGAACTCAAGACTTCCATCTACATCCCGGAATTTGAAGAATATGAGGAAACGACAAAAGATTTGGATCAAGCAACACATTTTGATGTTAACAATTTCCTAAGCAGTTCAAGTATCAAAAGACTCCAAGATATGCTGGATGACTACCAATCGGATATGCGAACTTCAGTGGATTCGTGCTCTGAATTTTCTGCATATGACATTGAGTCAGAGGTTTTTTTTTCAAAAGACATTACTATCTTTAACAAAGATTTAGCTTTTGAAAATATAAATGCATCCTTTGTGATTCAGTAGAAACAGACTTGATTGATGAATGAAAATTATATCTTCTAACAAAACCAGTTAATTATTGTTTTAAGAACTATAGTTGCATTATTTTCACAAATGTCTTTGTAAATCAGGTCATGGATGATGGGGAATGCTCAATGCCAACCACAAGAATAAGTGCAGATCTCCCCAAGTCAGAAATTTGTGATTGGTTGGTTCATACTCACAATTATACCTTTATTTATCTGTTTTCTCTTTTGGAGACCCAAACCTCATTATAGAAAACATAATGTCAGAGCTTAATATGTTTTCCTAATTTCCAAGCACCCTGTACAGGAAGCTGCAGGATTCAGTGCCTAAAGAAGCCCTTGAAGTAAATCATTCTATGTTACTTGGCAGCAGATGCCCAATCAATTTAACTTTAACTATTTCAGAACATAGAGATGAAAAGCCAAACATCCTTCAGAGTTGCTACGTAGAGAATGAGTGTGCATTTCAGAAGAACTATAAGATCAACCAGATGGATCACAAAAGAAGTAATTCAAGGAGAAAACAGAATTTGCATACCCCAAAAAGCTTTCTTGAAGTAAGTGTATATTCTGCAAAAGATTCCAAAAGTGAATTACTTGGTATCACTGAAAAGGCAATTTCAAAACTATTGTACTTGGAAGGATTAGGAAAATGGGATGAAGATTGTGCTTTAGAAGTTACAACAATATATGAATTATTAGGCAAAAGGAATGGAGAGAAATGTGCTATCTTGAAAGACATGATATTGGATCAACTGCTAGCAGGTATTTCAACTTCAAAGGAGGAAATGGTTATAAGGGCATCAGTGTCCATACTAACCAGTATTGTTGCAGCAAATAAGTCAGCTATAGAAGACATCAAGAAGAAAGGTCTACAGCTGTCTGATTTGGCAAGTGCTCTAAAAAGAGATGTGCATGAGGCATCAATACTGTTTTACTTGATGAATCCATCTCCTGCAGAAATTAAGAGTTTAGAAATTTTACCGATATTGGCGGGGGTCATGTGCAATTCAAACAGTTACAAGGGTAGGTCAGAATCTCTGCCAACACCTCTGACAGCATCCCTGATGATTATTGAAGTTTTAGTAACTGCATTTGACCATTGCACAAATAACATGCACTTGGCTGAAATCAGTTCTCCAAAAGTTCTTCACGGGCTCATAGATGTTGCAAGAGTTAGTAACATTGAAGAATTGATCTCCTGGGCTACTGTTCTTGTAAAATGCATACAATATGATGGACATTGTAGAAGATACATATCAAAACTAGCTCCTGTCGCTCCATTTGTCCATCTCCTAGAGAGTAACAAGAAGCATGCCAAGTTCATAGCACTGGAATTATTCCATGAGGTTCTTTGCATGCCAAGGTATGAAAAATGCTTCAAATTCCAATATTTTGAATAGTTTTTATTACAACAATTCAAGTAATTTAAAATGTGGAAATGAGAGTTAAGAAATGTATCATTTTCATATAATATTTTGAATACTTTCTTGAGAATTTTAAATCTCACATGTTTCATTGTCAATAAAATATATCACAAGAGTATGTTATACACATAGTTTAACCCTTCAAACCGATGCATGTAAGTATAAGGTTATTAATGACTGAGCATTCTCTTTTTTCAGAAAGTTAGGTGTATCTATTTTATGTTTGAGAAAATTAGATGGTACAGTTAAGTAACCTAGTTTTTTTACACAGTAATTCTAGTCCTATGAGGCTCTCAAACATCATATTCTCATTTTTTTAAGGTCATCGGCTATTATCTTTTTGAAGAGGCTACACCAAGAAGGAAGCACCAACATTATGAACTCACTCATGCTGTGTGTCCGACAAATGCAACCTCAATACCAACTTTTGGCAGCAAATTTGCTGCTCCATTTAGATACACTGGTAAGTAGAATGAATATCATCAAGCAAATGTGCAACCTCAATGCCGACTTTTGGCAGCAAATGTGCTAGTAATTACATACACGTCCCAATTTCCAAGGCCTAGGCAATAGAACAAATATCATCAAGCAATGCATCTTTCTTTATACAGGAGATTCCATCAAATCTAATCATTACATATGAATCTAACTCAACTCACTACACACTCTAATTGACATCAAATGAATATCTGCAGGATAACACCACTTGTAAGAGTTTATTCAGAGACGAAGCAATGCAGGTTATCCTCAAGTCAGTGGCATCTGAAGAAGGTTCTGATACACAGCTTTTATCTGCATTCATTATATCGAATATTGGTGGAACATATTCTTGGACAGGGGAGCCATACACAATAGCATGGTTGGTTAAAAAAGCATGTTTGACTTCCTCGTATCAACGTAATATGATCAAAAACATTTATTGGTTGGATGATTGCTTAGAGGTGAGCTTTCAATCAAAATGTGGTGAAATATAAACTACAATCTATCAGTAGAAAATGTACCAATAGAGAATATTGCATGAATTTGCAGGATGCTGGAACAGACTCATGGTGCAGCAAAATTGCCAGAAGCCTCATTAATATTGGGAATCCTGTCTTCCATTCTTTAGAGAAGGGTCTAAAGAGCAAGGTAAGAAGGGTTTCTAGGGACTGTCTAACAGCCATTGCATGGCTTGGATTTGAAATTGCAAAGAGTCCAGAAAGCATTAAATTTTCTGCCTGTGAGATCTTACTTAGTGGAGTCGAGCAATTTTTGCATCCTGGAATGGAGCTAGAAGAAAGAGTTCTAGCATGTCTCTGCATATATAACTATGCTTCTGGCAAAGGTAGTTCCCTTGTAACAAAAAAATGCAAAGAAAAAATAAATTTTAGAACATCAGTTAGCTTTTAGAATATCTACATTAGCATAGCAAACTGCTTATAAAAGGCCATGAGATAGTCAGGGAAAAATTCAGCAACTTATGTTAGAATTTCAGACTGATAAACAACAGTAAAGACTCAATTGATTCCATGCAAATGTAAATCGTTTCATCATGTAGGGATGAAAAAATTAATTCATTTCTCGGAAGGAGTGCGAGAATCACTAAGACGATTGTCAAATGTAACATGGATGGCAGAGGAGTTACATAAAGTAGCTGACTATGTTCTACCAACCTTATCAGTGAGTACTCAACATTCACTTTGAAGAATTTACTCAAGAGCTTGTAGATTATGCCATCAGTCTATTCATGTGTTTAATATCTACCATCAGTAACAGATTTATGTAATGTTTTGTTGGAATCATTATAATGGTAATGCAGCGTATCTCGTGTGTTCACACACAAATCCTTGAGGTTGCTATCACTTGCAGTGGAGCTGTATGTGCCCTCATCTATTACAAGGGATTTCTTTACAGTGGACACTCAGATGGTTCTATCAAGGTGAGGAATTAACTATCAGGTGCTTCCTACACAGAGTAACCATATTTGGTTATTTCACTTTAATAATGTATGCATATTCTTGTTTCTTGGTAAAGAATCTACTTGGATAAAACATTCTATAGCTAAGCATATATTAGGGTGAGGTGAGGTCACTTAATAGGATCATCAGACACCTCTGCCACAAACTGTTGCACAGCCAAAATGCTTAGTTTTTGAGTGGCTCAAGAATCTAAATCAATGTATGTGTGTGCATTCAATAGGTCTGGAACATCAAGGGGCAATCAGCCACCCTTGTATGGAACATAAAGGAGCACAAAAAGGCGGTTACATGCTTTTCACTATTCGAACCAGGAGACAGCCTTATAAGTGGATCACCGGACAAAACCATCAGGGTATGGTAAAATTTTACCATGAAGATCTGCAATACATTAACAGACACTAAACTAAACTGCAACATGCAACTTCCTTCTACAGGTATGGCAAGTGGTTCACAGGAAATTGGAGTGCATTGAAGTAATTGCAACAAAGGAACCAATTCAGCACCTAAATACATACGGCCAAACAATATTTGCAACTACTAATGGCCATGGGATTAAGGTAATGACTATAAAATCCACAGCAACCTAGTACTAAAGTAAGTGTAGCTAGAAATGACTAATCTTTTTTCCAGGTGTTTGATGCATCAAGAAAGGTCAAGGATAATTGCAAGAGTAAAAAGGTGAATTGTCTGGCAGTGGTTCAGGGGAAGATTTATGCAGGGTGCAAGGATTCAAGCATACAGGTTGGTTTAAAGGTATTGTTTAAAGAAATCATGCTTTGATTGCAACAACACTAGGTGACATCTCACTGTTTTTAGGAGTTTTCAATAACGAACAACCGGGCACAAGAGATCAAAGCAGCGACGAAATTTTGGAAGCTGCAAAAGAAGCCCATTAATGCAATTTTCACATATAAAGATTGGCTTTACAGTGCAAGTTCAGTTGTGGAAGGTTCAAATTTGAAGGTATGGATTTCAATTAGAAGCTCACATTGTGAGAGAGAGAGAGCCTTTCACTGATTAAAAGGGTATATATGCAGGAATGGAGAAGACACAGCAAACCCCAAATGTCGCTAAAAACCGGCAAAAGAGAACGTGTTATGGCAATGGGAATAGTTGAAGACTTCATATATCTCAACTGCAGCTCAGCAACAAACAGCATTCAGGTAAATAACACTGTTGGGGCACACAACAACAACAACATCTTTTAAATGCGATTTTCAGCGTACACACTTTGTGAAAACAGATATGGTTAAGAGGGACTCAGCAGAAAGTGGGCAGAATTTCAGCTGGAAGCAGAATTACCAGCCTCCTCACTGCCAATGACATTATCCTATGTGGTACCGAGACGGGTCTGATCAAGGTGTGTACATTAAACCCATCTATGACCTAAAGTTTCTGCATTAATCATACTTACACATTACGGATTGAACAGTTTTTATTTTTAATTTTTTTTTATAATTATAGGGGTTTCACACTAATTATGCTATAATTTCAAACTAAAACAGGGTTGGATCCCCCTATAGCATGAAATACATCAGCCAGCACGTCTGAGACAGCAAAGAAGGATGATGCTTCGTATTTATGCCTTATTTTCAAATACAGTTGCATGTAAGGAGCTATGTTGCGTCATTGGTTGCTAAGTATGTAATATGCGATATCATTGTTTGTGCATTGTATTTTGTATTCAACATGTGTACCGATATGGTGGTTGATTTACCCATAAAGAGAAAGCTAAAAACCCTAGCCTCCCTTCTCTCTCTCTCTCTCTCTCTTTTCCTTACCTCCCCGCTTATTTTCCCCTTCCCCATCTATTGGATTTGGGGTTTTAATTGTGGGGGTCGATTTGTGTCTAGATCTGCTTTGGATTTGTGGTTTTGTTGGTTGGTGATTTAGTTGTAAGGTGACTGGCTGCAAGCTCGGTGATGTTCTCTGTTTTCAAGGAGGCGACAACATATGTGGTGGCGGTGGCAACAATCGCGGTAGTGGCTCTATTGGTTTTTGGTTGTTTGTTTGCAGTTTTCTTATTTTGTAATAATTGCATCAATTCCTTGTGAGTTGGGTGTTGGGTGTTTGATTGTTTTCTAGTCTCTACTAATATTTTGTACTTGTGAGAGTTAAATGTTGTAGTTGTATTGGTAGATTTGGCCCCTGTAATTCATGTTTGCCGAAATTTCTCTATCTTTTTGTAGCCTGTATATGGATTAACTCTATGTGGTTTTTATGCTTCCATATTTGTATTACCACTTTGTGGGCATTTGTATTTGCCCTTATAGCAGATAGTCTTTGTGCCTAATTTATGAATATAATTATCACTCTTCTCTATAAAAAAAAGATAAACAATAGTCGAACGGTTGAAAACAAATTAATAGTATTAAATTCTCTAAAGGGTAAAATTAAATTAAAATTAGTTAAAGAATTATATATATATATATATATATATATGGAAATTTTGGATATGGTCAATTGAAATTAGCAAATTTTCACATTTTTAGCATCTACTCAATACCCCACAAAAGATGCTCCTTATCACCAGCCATGACACCACTGTCAACAGCTTCCGCAATTTGCAGACAGCAACCGTCAACAGCTTCTGCAATTTGCAGACAGCAACCGTCAACGCCTGTCAACAACACCTTCCCACATGTGTTGACATCTACCAACAGCTTTCGACGCTTGTTGCCGAGACTCCTTCCGACACATGCCATGCACTGATGCGCATTAGCAAAGCACTTACCACAAGCAAAAAAAGAAAAGGAGCCACCTCATAAGTAGAGATGTCAAACGGATCGAGTTGGCCGTAATACGGCTCGACACATCATGTATCTCTGGGCTGGCTATGCCGGCCCGAAACCCAACGAGCATGCCCATTTAAAGCTCATTTATTAAATTATATTTATTTTAGAGAAAAATAATACATAATATTATTATATTTATATCTTAAATTCAAGTCTATTTCTTTTCTCTAATAATATATATTAAAATTTAATGTTTTATTTATCTATATATATAAAGCAAAAGGTAGAGAATGGTAAAACATTCAAACTACCAAAAAATGCATTTGGTTAATGCAAACATTAAGAATTGAAATTATTAATTAAATGAGGATAATATGGTAAATTCATACTTTTTCATATTAAAAAAAATTAAAATTAAAAGAAAAATCAGATAATGGATCCTATTTTTATGGAATACAACTACCCATTATTTTTTTTAATTCTAAAATAAATTTAAAATTATAAATATAAAAAAAAAAAAACCTCTCGCAGGTGCGGAAGCGCGTGCGGAGAGGCTAGCATATAAAATAATGATTTTGTTTTTCAAGTTTCAATTTTAAAATCCAAACAATAATCTAGTTATTTTCTATTTAAATGTACTTTAAATAAAGTTTTTGTCCTCTTTTTTCATCAAATAATAAATCTTGTTTGTACATAATTTTAAAAATATTTAAATGAAGTTGTAAAAAAAGTTACCAAAAAAAAAAAAAGCAATACATAAGTCAAATTTGGCATGCACCTATTTCGGCCCGTTTAGTGGCTCGACATGAGCACGACCCGACACGGTCTGTTTATTAAATGAGCCAACTATAAACAGGCCAGTTCAACCCAACACAACTCGTTTGACACCTCTACAGTCTATGTTTTTATGCGTGGTAAATCAATCACATCAATTTCAATCAAACTTGATTTCTTCATTCTCATTTGTATTTCAATCAAAGTGTACGATCCATTAGGTTTTAATTAGCAAGGCACTGAGAAACATTAGAACTCTTTCTAATCAAATGAAATTAAAAACCCTTTTTTATTCTTCCTTTATATGGATTGATCACTATCAATCATAGGACTTCCATGAGCCAAGAGTGACATCTAGCAATATATCAAGGTTACCCAAGGTTACAAGAATAGATGAAGAATCTATTCAGTTGGATTTGCAATGCAATACCGTCATTCTCTTGTACAATATTGCAAACCATATTATTATTGTACAGATTGACTATGTCAAACCCTAATATAATTTATAACCAAATGTGATTTTAAGGACATGATTAAAAATAACATTCTAAAGCAAGCTCAAATACTTTGGACAAAGATTTACTGAATCACATCTTGAAACATTCTCATTCTTTATCAAAGGTAGAGATTCCTTATTGTATTATTATTATTATTATTATTATTATTATTTATTTAATGTTTATGAAACCACTTTAAAAAAAGAAAAACAAAAGGAGAAAATGATTTTGAAGTCCCTTTCTGATCTTGAATTGTTAAATTAATACAAGCAATTGAAAATATCTCTTTCTGGTGTGAGCGGAGGAAACAAATTGATATGCACATCCACTTTAAACGTAACATCCGTGGATGTCACTCTTGGGGAGGATTTGGATCCTCTGCTCTGATTTTCTCTGCCATGATCTGCTATACTTTTGTTATCCATACGACACCTCATTAAAATTTAATCTAATGGATTTACAAATTGACACATCATCCTAAAACAAAAACCCAATTTACTCCTAATTAAAAAAGGAAAAAAAACCCTAACACCCAACTAACGGGATGGTTAACGTCCAAAGTTGTTTTTTTGCTCCTTGCTTTAGTGTCCTCTTCTCTTTTTTGAGTTCTTCCTTACGTTCTAGTTTTTTTTTTTCCCTCTTAATGTCTATGCCCCAAAATCAATTTTATGGAGTATAATTGGCCGGATCCAATCATCACCAGACAAAAGCTTTGAGTTTGTTTGATTGATAGGAAGTAATCTGTATTTTGTGTACGTACTATACGTGCCCAGGTCGATGCAGCAGTTCTCCAGTACCAGAACCAGAGACTTCTTCCGCAAATAGACAAATAGAAGCATGATTTGCAAGATCTTGAAGCGAAAATTAAGGAACTAAAGGATAAGCAAGGTTCTTATGATGAAATGCTAATCACAGTGAATCAAATATGGAATCATGTTTGGTTGGGTTTCCTTCCTTTTCATGGTCTCAATTGTGTCCACCAGGATGACATGTAATTTTTTTTTCTGATGGTGATTTCTTTATTTTCTGATGATTAAATTTTTCTTGGACTATGTGCTGGAGGAAGCCAAAATGCTTTACAAATTTTAGATGGCACTGATTATTCCCGAGGGTTTTCTTTTTAGGCCTATAAATTCAAAAATCCATCCAGTCCTTCACTATGAGCCATCGGTAATTACAATCAAACAAACTCAAAGCTTTTGTCTGGTGATGATTGGATCCGGCCAATTATACTCCATAAAATTGATTTTGAGCAGAGACATGAAGAGGGAAAAAAGAAACCATAACATAAGGAAGAACCCGAGAAAGAGAAGAGGACACTGAAGCAAGAAGGAGAAAAAAAAAACAACTTTGGACGTTAACCATCCCGTTAGTTGGGTGTTAGGTTTTTTTTCCTTTTTTAATTAGGAGTAAATTGGGTTTTTGTTTTAGGATGATGTGTCAATTTGTAAATCCATTAGATTAAATTTTAATGAGGTGTCGTATGTATAACAAAAATATAGCAGATCATGGCAGAGAAAATCAGAGCAGAGGATCTGTATCCTCTTGGGGAGGCTTTCCATGTTTCGTGGCTTCATTTTATTTTATGTTTGAATAAAAAAAACTTCATTAGAGACCAATCATTGTAATAAGAAAATGCACCCATGGTCAGACTCAGCTGTTGGAGAATGACAAAAATTGCCATGTGGATATAAAATGACAAAAATTAAAAGTTAAAGTTACTCAAACCGAGAAGATATGTTAAAATAACATATCTAAAAGCTTGATGTCATTTAATATTTTTTTTAGTCATGAACCCCACTATCATTTTATATTATTTAAAACTTTATGTATTATATGAGCTCCATTTGCTTAAAATATGATAAAATAATATAATATTTGGCATTTCGGGTGGAGTTAAAAAAAAATTTAAATGTCAAATTGTCACATAAGCCATCAAATGATGCTTTAACGAGAGCGAGCGTCCTCGTAATTTTCTTTGAAAATGAGAAGACTGTCCGAATACTTTTGCATTTTTTTAAGAGTGCTGCTAAACGAACCCTAAAATTAACTGAGTACACCCTATGATCTAAGTACACCCTAATATTTAAATCAAAATGTAAAATTAACTAAGTACACCCTATTTAATTACCAAAAATACCCCGGATACACCCTAATCCACTCTATCACACAGCAGCAAACCCATTCGAATCTGGTAACAGCATTCATCAAGGTCAATTGGCATACTAAATTATTCGGAAAATGTCAGTAGACGGGTGAAAATGTCATCCATTGATGAGTAGAATCCCAAACTATCAAAAAGAAGACTTGTGTTCCACACAGTATCATTATAGGCCTGATACAAGGACCTATATTAGATCTTTAAGCACAAGGTCTGAATCAAACTGACAAAACTAAAAATTGAAACTTCAAACCCCCATAACCTTATTCCTTATGTGGGATAACATAAAAAATAAAAAAAATAAAAATCGATAAGTGAATTATAATTTCTTAGCTAATCTTGATCAAGAATAAGAAAGTTACAATAGAGGAGATACAACAAACATACAGAAAAAGTAGAGATAATTTGCAATAATGCACAATCGTAAAGTTGAAAAGTACTCACTGCGAGAGGCATTTCAGATATTTCATTTTCAATATAGACATCACCCATTAATTCTTCGAATCCAGAATTATGCAACAAAACTATTAAGGTGATACAACAAGACAACTTAAAAGGACGAAACTTTGACACAATCAGTATATAACAATAAGAACCCAGATGCGTAAATCAATCATATGATGAGAAAAACACAACAAATTAACCCCATTCTTTCAACATACTGAACTTAAGTAACTCATCATCAAAACAAAATGTAATAAAGATATCAGATAGCAACTTACAGTCAAAGAAGGACAATCTGCAGAACCCAGAAACAGCCTGTGGCTTAGCAGAAGCAAAGCCAATTTAATTTATAGAGGGAAGAAGAGAAGGAACAAAAATCTGCAGACCCCATTTCCAAGGAAGTTTAAACTTGCTAAACATGAGCTGTCATAATTTTGAATCCCATCAATAAACATAGAAGAAAATGAAGTTGGGATACCCCTGGGAAATCCTATCTTTGTATGATCAGTGTGTCTGGCTTTTTCTCCTTCAACCACTAAATGGGCCTTCCTCAGTTTTATCTTTTAATTTTCCTTATATTTGAATTCTCTCTGCATCACTTTCCCTGATTCGAGTTTGAATGAATTAGCCCATGTACCTCGCTCAACCACATAATGGAATAGGGTTTCTATCTATTTTTCCCAGTTAAGCAGATTCTTCAACTCAAATCCCAAAAGTTTCAATCTTTATTTTCTTAGTTTTCACCCAAATTGAATTAGGTTTCTTCAATTTTTTAGAATTTCAATACACAATTACCAAATTCCAATTTCAATTCCAAGTAAGCACGTATGAACTTGCTCGGTATTTGGAGGTTTTTAAATCTTTTTATTGTCAATAAAAGGAAATAACAGAGTTTTTGGAGTAGGGTTTTTCGTTTATGTTTGATTAGAGTTGAATATGGTGAGTAGGGTGTACTTATTAAAATTACATTTATTTCATAATTCAAAATATCCTTTTTGGTAATTTTATATTAGGATAAATTAGTAATTCAATAAATAGTTTAATAATAGGGTGTACTCAGTTAATTTTAGGGTTCATTTAGCACCACTCTTTTTTAATCATCGAAGTGTAAAGAGAGGGCCCTTTTATTTTTTGTCGAAGTAAAGAGAAACCTTTAAGGTCAAATGGTCAAGAAGGTGTACGGACCAACCAATTGTTCAAAAGAACTTCCCCGCTAAGTAGAAACCCCCGAATAGTACCATTTCTCTTTCGGCGTTTCTTTTATTGATGAAAGGAAGCTGCCTTCTCCATTGGGTGAAAGGGTTGCTAAATGCTAATGTGTATGTATGTATCTTTCTTGTAATGCATGACAGTGCTCCTCGTACTATTACAAGATTCCTAGACTTCTCTTTTTCTCTTTTGATTGACACTGATCATGTGCATATCTTTTCTCTCTCTGCCTAGCTTTGTGACTAAGAAAAAATCCAATATCCTTTTATCTCTCTATTGAAGTGGGTTTTTGTGAACTGAGTTGAAAATCATATGCTTTACTTACACTGAATGCATATAAGAAAAGAAAAGCCAAGTGTGGGAGAGAGAGAGAGTGATTGACTGAGTGAGTGAGTGAGAGGAGATGGAGGAAGCTAAAACAGAACGTTTCAGTGATATCGTGTTTTCTTGGTCGCTCGAAGACATTTTCAATGAAAATCTTTACAAGAACCAGGTATTTTCTTGCACTTCGTTCACGTAACGTTTCCTGAATCGTTTGTCATTTTATTCTGAACCTTTTTTTTAATTACTGTTTCAGGTGGAAAAGATTCCTGAGTCATTTCATTCGGTTTGGCAATATTTTGGGTCTTATATACATCCTTTATTGGAAGAAACTCGAGCACAGGTGCATTCAAGTATGGAAACTATTGACAGAGCACCATTTGCTGAAGTGGTTGGTTTTGAAGAATGCAATCCTCATGGGGTTGGGGCTTACGGGAAAAATGTATATGATATCAAGGTTGATTGCTGGAGAAACAGGTTCAGTAATCTCGGCAAGGAGCCATACAAAACTTTGCCTGGGGATCTTTTTGTCTTAGCAGATGCCAAACCCGAAACTGTTTCTGATTTACAAAGGGTATGGAGGTCCTGGGCTTTTGTTTCAGTCACTAATGTCTCAGAAAATGAGAACGAGGATGATACTACTTTTCTTTATTTTAAAGTCAAGGCATCCAAAGAGTTTGAAGTCAACGATAGCACCCATACATCACTATTTTTGGTTTTCCTGGTAAATTTAATCCCTAATGGCAGAATATGGAAAGCATTGCGCATGTCCGGAAACCAGAAGATTATCAAAGAAGTTTTGTGCACCGATTCTGTGGTAAGACCTTCAAGATTGCCTTCACCAAAATGTACATGATCCAAGATGTAATGTAATAGTAATACTTACCACCACACAGCATACTAAATTATCAGTGTTACTTTTTTCATAACTAAATATAATAATACTCTAGTAATGTTGACACATTATCATCCTCTTTAAAGTTTAACAAGAAAAATGGCGTTTGTTGCTGCGATTGACTGAAAATCTTATGTTTGGTAAACAGGCTCAGAAAAACAATCATCTCTGTTCCTAAACAAATGATGGCATCCGGGATAAGTGGTTAGTTGAGAGTTCATCATGGGGATTGAATGAGTCCCAAACTGGGGCTGTTTTGGCATGTCTTGAAATGCTGCATTGTGATTCCAAGTCTACTGTGCAACTTATATGGGGTCCACCAGGTACAGGAAAAACTAAAACCACCGCTACGTTGCTTTTTACTCTGTTACAGATGAACTGTAGGACTGTTATTTGTGCCCCAACGAATGTTGCAATAACTGAAGTTGCTTCTCGTTTTCTAAAGATAGTAACTAAAGCAGAGTCCAAGTCCTTGTTCTGTTCTTTGGGAGAAGTTCTTCTATTTGGGAATAAGGAACGACTTAAAGTTGGTGCACACATTGAAGATATATATTTGAATTACCGTGTCAAAAAGCTAGGAGAGTGCTTGGGGCCAGTGACTGGTTGGAGGAGTTGCTTCGCTTCCATGATAGATTTTCTTGAAGATTGTGTTTCTCATTACCACGTTTTCTTGGAAAATGAGTTAACCGAAGAGAAAGAACATAATGGTGTTACTGAACTGAAAGAGAAAGAATGCAGAAGTGACACTGAACTTATCAAGGGGAAGTGCAAATCATTTCTTGAATTTTTCAGAGATAGATTTATTTCTACTGCATTACCACTAAGAGATTGCATTTCTACCTTATGTACCCATATAGCCAAAAATTACATTTCAGAACATAATTTCCAAAACATGATTTCGCTCGTATGCTTAGTTGAAACCATTGAATTTTTATTGGCCCAAAAAAATGTTGTTTCTGAAGCATTGGAACACCTTTGCTCTCGTTCAGAAGTTGAAGATGTGCCTGAGTCATTTGTAGATAACTCATTTCAGCTGTGCATCCATATAAGAGAATGCCTTTCAGTGTTACGTACTCTACAGGATTCTCTTAGTAGACTTCACCTTCCAAATGTTAGGAATGAAGAATCTCTAATGGAATTCTGTTTTCAAAGAGCTTCCTTAATATTTTGCACCGTGTCAAGTTCCTATAAGCTGCATAGAGTGGAAATGGAGCCACTGACAATTGCTGTTATTGATGAAGCTGCACAATTGAAAGAATGTGAATCAACAATAACCCTGCAACTTCCAGGTGTGAAGCATGCTGTTCTTGTTGGTGATGAATGTCAGTTAACAGCTACGGTGAAAAGCAATGTACGTCAATGCTACTTGGTCATACATATATATATCCTTTGTTTCTCTTATTGCAATTTTTCATTCCACTTCTAATTCATTTGTGTTTATATATAACTTTTTATTCATTTGTGTTTATATCTAACCTCTTTTCTTGCATAGGTTTCTAATGAGGCTGGTTTTTCTAGAAGCTTGTTTGAGAGGTTGAGCTCAATGGGTCACTCAAAACACCTTCTGAATATGCAATACAGAATGCATCCCTCAATAAGTTTCTTCCCAAATTCAAATTTCTATAATAACCAGATCCTAGACGCTCCAATCGTTAAAAAAAGAAGCCATGAGAAATTAAATAAATAAAATAGAGATGATGTTAGGGTTTGGTTGTTAAACAAATTAATTAAATAAATTTTAAAAACATAAAAAAGCTGATTAAATTAAAATAGAGATGATCCATGTCATGTGACACATCAGTTGGTAATAAAAAGTTGGTGTTTAAGTTGCTATCCATAGCATTACTGCTATTAAAATTACATTTGTTTCACAATTCAATATATCCTTTTTGGTCATTTTATATTAGGGTAAATTAGTAATTTAATAAATAATTTGGTAGTAAGGTGTACTCAGTTAATTTTAGGGTTCATTTAGCAACACTCTTTTTATATTATCTTAACCCTGGCTTGTTTTGCTTTTGGTCCGTTTTAATCAAACTGTTGGTATTTCAAGCCAAAGGCAAGACTGCCATTATTAAACCTATATAAGGCGTGTATTTCATTTTTTTATGAATTTGAAAGTATGCATGTGTTCCTCTAAAGAAATTCATACAAAAAATGCGTCCATAAATAAATATTACACTTTTTTCTTTCACATAGAAAACATATTTAGTTCGCTTCAATACCTAAATTACCAATATCTTTGATTCCATTTTTTTAATAAGTGATATTGAGGGAGGAGAATCAAACTTAAGATCTCGGATGGATGAATAAATACTCACTTGACTTACAAGCCTGTAAGTTCCAAATATGTAAATCAAGAACCTATCACCAAATAAATAAATATAAAAAAAGTAGCATTCAAAGTTCTGTTGAACTCCTACATATCAGTTTCAACAAGCATGAACTATTTTTATTTATCGCAACATACCATGCAAAATTTCAGGGTACATAGAATAGAACTGGTATAAATCTATCTGTTCATATTTTGTGTGTTTTCAAGACTAGTACATTTTATTGTGATCTGCCCTTTAGAGATTTTGGTTTATAGAATTGTCCACGCAAAAAAAGAAAAATGGCATGTTCGCCTTTTTGAAACTCATTATATTTTTACCTTCGTCTATCTGCCAAGGTAAGTCATGTTATGTTAAAGTTTTGCTTTCATCATGTTCTCTTGGTTTCTTGGTTTCTACTTCTTTTCTCCCTTTGGGCTTTAGAATAGAAGCTTTATTTCCCTTTCTTATAAACCCCCACCCCCCCCCACCCCCCAAAAAAAAAAAAACCTAAACCAGCCACCTATCTATAAAATTAAAAACAAGTTAATAAAAAAAGAAAAAGAGAAAGCCGAGAAAGCCCTTTCGTTTTTAATTTTAGAATTTTTTTAATATGAAAAAGTGTTCTTTTACCATATTATTTTTATTAAATTAATTATTTCAATTCTTAATGTTTGCATTAATTAAAGGTATTTTCTATTATTTTGAATGTTTCATCATTCTCTGACTTTTGCTATATATATAGGTATTAATTTTAAACAAAAAAATTATTGAAAATTAGATTAGATTTTCCTACTAAAGGCATATTAACCGACTAACATCGGCTTGTCTTTCGCGGGGCAGCCCGGCCGGATGACCAAATATACAAAACGCGCCGTCTCCTAAAATAGGCAGGCCCTTAGCCTCTCGACTAGGACTTTCTCCTCTCTCTCTCTCTCACTCGCTTCCCTCTCCTCCAACTAGGGCTTGGAGTGAGAATCGACTGGCCTTAAACCCTAGAACGCATTGCCTGAATATAGAAGACGATGCCTGGGCCGACCTTAGAGATGGAGCCAGTGGAGCCACAGTCGCTGAAAAAGCTCAGTTTCAAATCCCTCAAGCGAGCTCGCGATCTCTTCTCTCCTGCCCATGGTGAACTCGCCCCTCCTGACCCCGAAAGGTACCGCCATTTGCTTTGATTTCTATCTCTTCTTATTTGCCTCTTGACAAATTTGTAATGTTAATTCTTGCGTACTTTATTTTTTATTTTTTTGCAGTAAAAGAATTCGTACGAGCCACAAGGTTAGTGTCTTAATTTTGTTAGTTCGTTTCTGATTTAGAAGCTGTGAAATTATTGAGTTGAAGAATATTGCATTAGAATAAAAATTTTGGTTGAATTATTAGATAAGCGTGGAGTATGGAGGAATTGAACCCACGGCTAGTCAAAAACCGCCCCGCCGGGCTGAGTCCAGTGCACCAGGTCGCGGTCCTCAAGGGCCTTCCAATGCTCTTGCCCTTCCAGGTATTCTTTGTTCTGATTAAAATTTCAAAATGTTATTTGTAAGCAGTTGCTTGTAAGTTCTAACTACAAGTAGGGATTATTCAGCTTATTGTTTTGGGGAAATTGCATTTATTTGGGTATTCTATATTGACATTGTAACTTGCTAAAATAGTTGCTTGATATCATGTGTGTCGTGAAGATTCTAGGGACTCAAGTACGGAAGGAGCTCAAAATGCATTGGTTGTCGGTCCATCTGCACCAAGGGCACCGTAAGTAGTCTTGCTGGTGTATTAATGGTTTCTTATGCCTTTATTTAATCTCTCAATGTTTCAGATATTTTGACTTGCCCCCCTTCACAAGATATTTGCATATTCATGTACTCTAGTTTTCCACTTCTCTTGTTCAAAGTGATTGGGCTCAAATCTAAATCATATATGAGAATTATATGAGTGATTTGTGGAATTTGAAAGGTTATGTGTTTCTAATGTTGCTGGAATGTAAATAGATTGTGGAGTGAACTGTGATAATCATGTCCTTGTTTATTTCCAGGAATGATGTTGGCATTTCGGGTAGAGGCACGCTAGCTGTTTCTGCTCCAGGGTCATCCGAAAGGTTTGAGCTTTGTTCTTCTCTGAGTTGTTTTATGCACTTAGAATGCATGACTTAAACAAGCGATTTGCCTTCAGTTTTTGTTTTCATTCCAGACTGCAGTACATGTTTAATAGCTCAGTACTTGGCCTAAGCAGTGTATTATGCAATTCTTAGGCTGCTTGGAGTTGGTGAAGGGAGAAATATCTGCAATGTTAGATAAAAATCACCCTAGGGATGTTCTTGGCAATATAGAATACCAGTCAAAATGTTCAAAGAGTTAGATATGATTATGGTAATTTTGATGTTTCAACATAGATCCGCATTACATTGGTTTGAATCCCTTTGATACAGTTGAATACTTTTTTCATCAGTTTACTTTTATTCTACTACCTGAAATTTAGGCATGTCGTGGCCATTTTTCAGCATCTGCATGCATTATGCAGGGTTAGGATTGTATTAATTGGCATCATATTATGTGCTTCCAAAGTGTCTTAGATTGAAGCTTTTATTAGGTTTTTTTTTTATGGGATATTTTATGAAAATTGAAGATCCTAAACATTACAAGCTGGCTGATGCTCTATACCATCTTTCATTTCATTTTCTCTAATCTCGATAATACTATTATGGAAAATGCAGCCCATTTTTCCTTTAACTGTCACTTTTCTCTTCTCTAGGTATTCAACATCGGCTTTAATGGAAAGAATTCCTAGCAGATGGCCACGTCCTGTTTGGCATGCTCCTTGGAAGATCTACAGGGTAAGAACAATGTATTCTTAATCCTACACAGTTAGGAGCAGCAAGAAAAGTGCTAGGGCTTTTATTGTCTGAGTAACTTGGAGATTCTTATTAGATGAATGTTATTAGGAATGCAGTACTTCATGTTATATGAGTGCTAGTTTATATTTTTGTTGCCCTTGGTTCTGCATTTTCGTGTCTAACGAGTTGATAAGATTGGCCTGCATCTCTTTGAGTTGTATTCACGTACTATTATGCTAATGTTGCATATGAGAATAAAGAAAAAGATTATGCATACTGTTGCTTATAAGCCATTGTTCCATTTGATTATGTAGGTCATTAGTGGCCACTTGGGATGGGTACGATCTATTGCCTTTGATCCAAGTAATAAATGGTTTTGCACTGGCTCAGCAGATCGTACAATCAAGGTATTGAACTTTATGCTTCATTTGTCCAAGTTGGTCTATCTGAGTTGGTTCATGTGTTATTGTTATGCTGTCAGAGAAACTCAAGTTTTTTCCCCCTTTCCTGCAATGTTTTCTTCTCTCTAGAAGTTAAAATCAATTGCCTTTTTTTTTTTTGTCTTCTTTTTCTGATACTTAAACGAAAATTTCTGAAGGATCATTTTTGGGGTTTTTATTGTAAATTTATGTTGGGTTGTGTTTGTTCTGATTTTTGTTGGTCAGATATGGGATGTAGGAACTGGAACATTACAGCTTTCACTGACTGGACATATTGAACAAATACGAGGTTCGTTTCTCTTGAATTATTGCTGGTGGGATTGCTTGCTTTTGGTTATCCATGCTGTGGTTAATGACTGTGTTGGCTGTGTTGGTAACAATAATTGGTTTTTTGCAGGACTTGCTGTTAGCAGCAGGCATACCTATATGTTTTCTGCTGGTGATGACAAACTAGTTAAATGCTGGGACCTTGAACAGAACAAGGTTGGAACTTCTATTAAATCAACTTTTTTTTCATTCTAGCTGTTCTCTAAGGAATACTGATTTTTACAACATAATTTTTTGTGTAGGTTATCCGTTCATATCATGGTCATCTAAGTGGTGTTTACTGCTTGGCTCTTCATCCCACTCTTGATGTTTTACTTACTGGGGGACGTGATTCTGTATGCAGGGTATGTACTTTGTCTTATTAGTAAAGTTCATTTCCTGCATATTTTAACGGATGAAGTACTTTTAGGGACTGAGCAAAGTCATTATTGTAATTTGTATCAGAGTGGCATTGTGGTAATGATACCTATGTTATGGTGCAATAAAATTTCAGGTTTGGGATATTCGAAGCAAGATGCAAGTTCATGCATTGTCGGGACATGATAACACAGTTTGCTCAGTTTTTACTCGACCAACAGTATGAAAAACCCTTACTCTCTTGCGTTCAATTTTCCTTGTGGTTTTCTGATTGTATTGCAGAGTATCCATGCATACATAAATTCATACAGTTCAGAATAATTACCTTATTCTTGCTGGTGTCATCATCGTAATAGTAACTTATATTTTTGCTGCTGTTATCTCTAGATGATTGGGATTCAGAGTTTTCTCTTATTTAATGTTGGGCTGAATTTTTGCTCTCCTCATCTGGCAGCAAATGCAAGTGTTAACAATTTCTTGCCATGCCCTGAGAATTGTATTATGTTGTGTTAGGTAGCCTTCACTGTTACATCATTCTTTATAAAAGTTTTGAATCCTGTAATCCTTGGCTCTCATTTCTTCCCTAAAGCACAGCTAATAAACAAGTTGCAGATAATTGAATTTACTGGCACTTTGAATTTCTACTTTTATGCTAAAACTACAAGTACAACTATGAATTTTTATTTATCTTTTTGTTGTGTATTTTTTCAAAAGTTAGATATCTATTTTTGGATGCTATCTTTATGTTTTTTTATAATTTTCATCCAGTGCTCTTTATATGGTTAAAATAGGCAATAGTTCTTATATTTTGTTACCTCATATTTCCAGGATCCACAAGTTATTACTGGCTCTCATGACTCAACCATCAAGTTCTGGGACCTTCGATATGGTAATTTATGTTCTTTAACTAATTGCAACTCAGTTTTGGTAATCCCTCTTTAAAAGTATTTTTTAAGTATCAATTTACATTCCTTGCAGGGAAAACGATGTCAACCCTCACACACCATAAGAAATCTGTGCGTGCAATGGCACAACATCCTAAAGAGTATGAACATTACTTGTTACTTCATGTGCAGTGAATTATCTTGCTAGTGTAGATTATTACACACCCTTAAATTGTATGCTTTGATGTCGTTTCTAATTGTGTTTGGTTGTCCAGAAATTGTTTTGCATCTGCATCAGCTGACAACATTAAGAAGTTCAACCTTCCAAAAGGCGAATTTTTACACAACATGCTGTGAGTATTTTAATAAACTTAATTTTTTCAATTTTCTGATGAATCAACAGTATTTAGTTTGAGTTTTTTTTTCATATAAATTATATTAGTTCTCTAGTGAGTTTCGTTAATAACAATATTCCTAAATTATTTGTTGTCTTTGAGCAGCTCTCAGCAGAAAACCATAATTAACGCAATGGCTGTCAATGAGGATGGAGTTATGGCCACTGGAGGTACGGATTTTTAACATATTAGCTAGGACACTTTTTTATTCCTTTTTTTCGTTTCATAAAACTTGGTAACTCAAACCTTTTCCCCATTTGTTTTATTGAAGGTGACAATGGGAGTGTCTGGTTTTGGGATTGGAAGAGCGGTCATAATTTTCAGCAATCCCAAACAATTGTACAGCCTGGTATGTCCACTGTGTTGTGCCTTTTTACCATTTTATGTTTTCTTCCCTACTTTTACGGTTTACTGAAGCATGGAGGGGGGCTAACATCTAGAGATGCTTTATTACAGGCTCACTGGATAGTGAAGCTGCTATATATGCTCTTTCCTACGATGTTACTGGTACAAGGCTGGTTAGTTGCGAAGCTGATAAGACGATCAAAATGTGGAAACAAGACGAAAATGCCACTCCAGAAACTCATCCCCTCAACTTCAGGCCACCTAAAGATATTCGACGGTTCTAGTTCAATCCTCCTTTGCTGTTGCTCCCTTTTGTGACATGTGTAATATCAAAATGTGTAATATGTGATTCACTATTTACTGTTTTGGTGAAGGCTTTCTACTGTTGTCGTGCTGCTTGTTACTATGAGATAGGAACTATACAAATTTTGATGTATTATTTACTACTCCTAGTTAAATATATGTCGAACATGTTCTTGAATTAGATTCAGAAAGAATTTTTGTCAAGCACTAGAAAATTTTGTTTTTTCATAGTAAAATTTCTTCTTTTTTTCAAGGGAAAAAGATTCAAAATCCCCCTTGCGTCCATCCTCTGCTTTTTTGACTAACCGGAAGGGGATTAAATCTTTAATTTGTGGACTGCCCGCATGTTAAGCGACAGCCAACACAGGCTTTGCCTCTGCTTGCGATGCAGTGTTGTTTAACTCTGTTTCCATGCCCAATGCACTCTGTATTACATAAATCTCGGGGAAGAGTTCAATCAGCAAATGCCGCGGCATCTGCCGTAAGAAGCTCATTCGCAAATCTGTTCCTTTTCTTTCTACTCAAAGCCTAAAACCTCAACTTCTACCATTTTTGCCCTTGTTTCAATTTCACATTCGTCTTTTACGTCCTTTCTTTCCTTTAAATAACAATTGTAGGCAGAAGTTGAGGCAAAGTCCTAAGTTCGAGTTCTAACATCCGTTTAATATGTGAGTTTAATATATTATCACCCTCTCAGCCCCCTGCAGCATGTGGCAACGCTACATTCCTTGATGTGAGGTTAGGGACACACACTATTTAGTCCCGAGGGGCACAGTCGGCACTTCATTCATCTGCCACGTGGTGCTCTGTGAATGTCATTTGATGAATGATGATGCATCTATATATCTTTGCATGAATTTTGACCAAGTTAAAAGAAATCAAGACAGCTGTCTGTCTATAGGAGCATGAACTCTATAGCATAGGGATTGGGGAGGAAACCAAAAAAACCAGTCAAAGTAAAAGTGCTTACCAAACAATATTACGTTTTAGTTACCTTTGCCATAACTGTAATCATCCCAAGTCTGGTGCCAAAAGTAAGCAAGTAACTCCCTCTCTCTCTCCCATTGCCATATTGCCTAAAAAGCAACCCAAAACCCAGAGAGATGCACGCACATAGCACGCGCCTTAGAACGATTATACGGCAAAATTTCATGCATGAAAGTCCCCATGTACGGACCACTTCGACCCAAAAAACTGCTCTCCCAACCCACATATCACTCAACACACACCCAACCTCCATCTCTCCCTCTCTCTCTCTCTCTCTCTCCCCCATCCCATGCTGCCCACCTTTTTCCATTTTCCATCTGTTTCAATCCAAGCTAGCTACCTCCATTTCGATCAAAACCAAAACTTTCCCAACAAAATCTGAACGACTCACAAAACCCAACTTGAAATTATGATCAGCTCCGATAACCAGTCTTTAGTTCACAGAACCCACACAACCCAATCTCATCAGCAAGATGAACAACCCGACCAATCATCACAACCCACCATTGATTTTGATCCTCAAAACAATTGCAGGCCTCCCCATACAAACCCACTTCGCTATTTGCTTCGCGAGCAGCGCCTCGTCTTCCTCCTCATTGGCATCACCATAGCCACCCTCTTCTTCAGCAGCTTCCCCTTATCAAACCCGGAATTGGTGACGACCCACGACCCGGGTTTTGAATCCGGATCGGGTCTCGATCTCCCGGCCAACCCGACCCGGAGGGTACTCTACGAGGCCCGGGGTGTTGGGTTTGGGTCTGTGATGAGCGCGGGCGGGAAGGTGCCGCTGGGGTTGAAGAAGAAGAACCAGAGGATTGTGGTGACCGGTGGGGCCGGGTTCGTGGGGAGCCACCTCGTGGACCGTCTGATCGCGAGAGGGGACAGCGTGATCGTACTGGATAATTTCTTCACGGGGAGGAAAGAGAACCTGGTGCACCACTTCGGGAACCCGAAGTTCGAGCTCATTCGACACGACGTCGTTGAGCCGATTCTTTTGGAGGTTGACCAGATCTATCACCTCGCTTGCCCTGCCTCCCCTGTTCATTACAAGTTCAATCCGGTCAAGACAATTATATCCTTTTTATTATTGTCTAGTAAATTATTTGTATTTATAATTTTCTTTTTTCTTTTTTAGCTAAATGAAAATCAAAGTTAAAGTAACTCATTATTTTATGTGCATGCATGAAACTCTTCAAATTATAAATTTATTAGTTTGCGCAAATACAAGGAAAAAGTTCAGTTTAAAATTCAAAAAATATTTAATTTCATTACCAAGTAAAAGATAAGATTTATTTCATACAAAAGTATGTAATAAGAAAATTCGTAATTTATCCAAATTTTCAGTTGAATATTGAATGATAGGATGTATATATGTTGTGGTTAAAGTGATATTTTTGTTTGATTTGCTAGGAATTACTAGAACTCGGCTAGTTTCTACTGATATGTTGGTGTAGATTGTTCTTTGGGGTTTTTCCCCCTTTTTTTCATTTTTGTGTTTTTTTTTTTAAGTGATATTTTTGTTTTGGGTTTGGGGTCCTTGATTTGTTGTGTGAGCTTGGGGTTCACAAGACCAATGTGGTGGGCACATTGAACATGCTGGGACTGGCAAAAAGAGTAGGTGCACGCTTCTTGCTCACAAGCACCAGTGAGGTGTATGGTGACCCCTTGCAGCACCCTCAGGCTGAGTCCTACTGGGGCAATGTCAACCCCATCGGTGAGTCACTCCCAAACCTCTATCTCTTTCTCCTCATTATTTATTGTAGCAATGTTCTCAAATAACACTATTACAGTAGCAAATCCAGATAGTGTAAAAGTATAGACACTATCGACAACATATCGAAATGATATGAATATAATTAGACAATTTTCTGTAATAACAGTTCAAGTTAGAATCAATTTCACTATATTTACTAATTATATTGTTAATTTGAGTCTCTCGTAACGTGAGACGAGTAATATTTGATCACATTTCTCATCATGAAAAAGAGACTTACGTGTGATCAGCAATGCAATGCGACCTAGTGAAAAATATGTTCTCTCTACATGGTTCAAAACTTGATCATTTCAAAACAAGTGTTTTAGGCTATGATTATAAATTTGCAATTCTCTTTTGACATGGTTCTGTTGGCATTTGGCAGGTGTAAGGAGCTGTTACGATGAAGGAAAACGCACAGCAGAGACTCTCACCATGGATTACCATAGAGGCCTTGGCATTGAGGTCACATTATTGATTTTTCTGTGTCTTATTGCCTTGGTTTCACGGGTCTAATGTACATAAAGTCTTGCAGGTGAGAATTGCTCGGATTTTCAATACTTATGGACCACGTATGTGCATCGATGATGGTCGTGTTGTTAGCAATTTCGTAGCTCAGGTGTGCCTTTTTGTCAAACAGAATTTTTTTTTGCATGAATTCATTTTGATTTTCCTACAAAATTTTATGCGTCTATGAACAACACAGGCACTAAGGAAGGAGCCATTGACAGTTTACGGTGATGGCAAGCAAACCAGAAGTTTCCAATACGTTTCTGACTTGGTACATTTCTCCTCCTTTTGTCCTGATCATGGTCAAAGTAAAGTTATGGTGAAACAGTTTCTTCTGCATTAAATTGTAAATCATTCTGAAAAAGGAAGATGTTTTCTGCATATTTGGCAAAAACCATTCAAAATGCTTATAATAATGTATCATTTGTATTGGTTCAAACAATTTTCATGAAATTTAGAGTTTGAACAATTTGTGTTGTGCATTATTGCATATGTGCTAGGTTGAGGGTCTAATGCGGCTGATGGAAGGAAATCATGTGGGCCCTTTCAATCTTGGCAACCCTGGTGAATTCACCATGCTAGAACTTGCTCAGGTAAATTAACTAAACTCATTTACTGTGCAGATTGCAAACAAACAAACAATACTCAAAATGGTACATATATTTCTGTTCAAATTCTTGCCCTTTTCCTCTATTTTTTGCTTCAATTTCGCAATACAAAAGGCACAAATGAATGAAGCTACTTAAGTGGGAATATTCAAGAGAAGGTCACGGTGAGGCGAGCCGTTTATCATTACGATAGGTGTCAAGTAGAAGTGCAGTGATGTAAATTTGAACCCTGGTTTCTGCAGGTTGTACAAGACACTATAGATCCAAATGCAAAGATAGAGTTCAGGCCCAACACAGAAGACGACCCACATAAAAGGAAGCCAGACATTTCAAAGGCTAAGGAGCTTCTCGGGTGGGAGCCTAATGTGTCCCTCCGCAAGGGGCTTCCTCTTATGGTCGCCGACTTTAGACACCGTATATTTGGTGACCCAAGAGACAATCAAGGAGGCTCTACAACCTTCGCTTGATTTTCACGTACTGTTGATGAGGAGAAGTAGGAAAAAAGAAGAGAGAGAAATAGATGTGAAAAATAAAGTTAGAATAAAATTGAAATTCTGATTGTTAGCTTTATATCTGTGATGTTTCTTGGTTACTTCTTATAGGAATAAAATTTGGCATGTGGGGATTTGCCAATGGAAGATTATTCTCAGAATAGTATAGTGATAATTTATTTTGTACTTCTTCCAATTTTCCATAAACTATAGATTTTTTGTTATTGAAAAAAAATATTAAACTTCTAGCATCATGTATGCACATTCCTTGTGTTGAGGGAAAATGTAAAACAAAAATCTCCCACATAATTTCACCCATATTCAAATAAGAGGGTTTTATTATTTTAAGTCCGACTCATAATCTCTTAACTACAACTATTGTAATGAATTAAAAGGGAACACCCTTTGGTTAAAATTACAAAGGTACGTAATGAGAAAAATTGTGTTTGTTTGGTTTTGTGGTTGCACTTGGAACAAAAACCAAGTTGCCTATGTATCCTTTTGAGGTAATCAAGCCAACTCATAGCTCGTTGAATTTGATTTGGTACTTTTGGTGGTAGAGATTACTATATGGAATGTGGTGTTTGATGATCATTTCGATATGGAAAAGTGTTTGGGGGCGAATTTGGTTAGGGTAAACCATAGATTATGCTTGGGCAGGATCAAAGCAACCTAGTTCCTTTGATTGGGTGGTGGTTTTGTACCACTTAGGTTCTTTAGTGATTTTGTACCACTTAGGTTTTTGAGTGTGCGACTTGAAATTTGTTTCAATGCTGCGAGTTCTCTCCTTTGCCTTGAAATTTTTCTCTCCTTAAATTCTCCTCCGATTCTTGGTGGTTTCTCTTATCACATATGCTCTTTTTTATAGGCACTCAGTGAGAAGGGGCTAAGGTTTTCTTTTTCTTGCAAGACACTCCTTTTTCTTTGTTCGCAAGCAACCTACTTTTCTGATATATTTTGTTTCCTTGCCAATCAAGTTGCTTTGCTTGCAAGGAACTCTTTTTTTTTTTTTTTTCCTTTCGTTTTTCTGCAAGGTAAAAGAAGGTAAAAAAGAAGTGAAGTTCTAAATTTTACTTGGAGTTTACTTCTCATCGGGCTTGGATTGGAGAAAAACCCTATATAATATTGGGCCTGATCCACCCAAAGAAAGGACCCGTGACCCGATTAAGTAAGAAAATAAAAAAAAGCGCTCTCATCCTTTTGCCTAGACAGACAGAACTATCAACCAGCGAATTTCTCTTAAACCTGTGCGGCTGCGTTCTCTCTATCGCTTGACAAAACCCTCGCTCACTCTCATCATCTTGCCCGGGTACCTACTTCTCCATTTATCTCTTTCTCTCTCTCTCCTACTGCTAGTGATATTTCACTTTTTTTCTTTTTCAGAAATTTTTTGTTTAGATTTTTGGTCTGTTTGATTCGAGTGTTCTTGTTCAAATTTTTTAGAAATTAATTTTTTCCGATGATATTGACCTCAATTAGTTGTTCTTTTTAGTTGTAAAAAAGGAGCATTTAACAGATTTCTTTTAGAGCTTTTAGGGTTTTTGCATCTCGGTCCATACTGTGGTTTTCACAGTTTTCTATCGTTAAAGGATCTTGGTGGACTTTAGGGTTTTCCTCTTCCTCTTTGTTATTTTATTTGTCAATTTTTTTGGAAATGCTATTTCCAAAAATAGCCTAAATTCTTTATGATGTCACACGCACGACCCACAACCATCATATATTTTAGCTTTTGGCATGGCATTCTTATTTCTTCTGACAAAAATGTTTATCGTATTTTTTGGCTTTTGACAAATTTTTCTTTGTTTCCATTGATTGGATTTGATTCATCTTGTTCACCGTAAGTTTGATGTGGTTTTGCACTGAATGCTTTTAGGTTTTTGTAGCAAATACTATTGTGTGGTTCTTGATTTGCAGTTTTAGAAGAATTGTGCGTTAGTCCATTTGGCAGTGTAGTGTCTGTTTTCAACTAAGTGCCGCTCTGTTTATTAACAATGTGATTAATTTGTGCAGTTTGTCACTCTTAATACCACCCAGTTGTTAGCTGATTACTTATTTGAGCCGGAGGATCCAGTAATAGCTGTCAAAATGTCGAGGAAGGGTTTGATGGAGCAAGACCTGAGTAAACTGGATGTAACAAAGTTACATCCACTGTCGCCTGAAGTTATATCTCGCCAGGCGACTATCAATATTGGTAATCTCAAATCCAATGTTCAAAATCGTTTAAGATTATTTAGGTCATTATTATATTGATTTAACCATCAATTATTTTGAGTAAAGGTTCTTGTTGGCTATTTTGTACATGCCTAATTTTGCAATTATTTGGGTTATCCGAGTTACCTCTCAGGTACTATAGGTCATGTGGCTCATGGAAAGTCAACAGTTGTAAAAGCAATATCTGGTGTTCAGGTGATTAGTAGTTTCCATCTTGCATTTGATGCTGCTTGCAGTTTTTCCTCTATTTTTTTTCTTTCTGCATGGACATTTGATAATCAGGAAAGCATCTGTTTCCACGCACGAGAGTGTAAAACATTGACATCTGGTTATGACTTTTTGAGCTACCAATACACACTCATAGCTAAGGATTTTTTTTGTTGGTAAATATGTTCTGGGATACAGATGTATTATAATTGCAGAATAAAAGGATTTAGGTTGTTGTGCATTATCATGGCTCACTAACAATATTGGCTAAGCACATCAGATGGCTATGAAAAATATACCTTTTACTCTTGGTAGAGGTATATTTACTCATAAGTTGAGCATTAACAATGGAAACTGTCTTTTATCTTGTATTATGGAGTGTTCTTTAGTATTGATATTTTGTAACCCAAAAGAAAGGGATAATTGAAATCTTAACCATATAGGTTTGACATTTTGGCTGCTATTAATACAAAGTGCATAGTGTATCTGGTTTTTTGAATTTCTGGAGATATGATATGCTTTAGTATGTTTTGCTGGAGTTCCTTTAATAACCTGGGGTGTTTTAGCCTGATTCTGTTCTACTTCCCTTTAGAGTGCACATTGTGCTTCAAAATTCTTTCATTTCACTGTTCTTAAGTTACTTTATATCCTAAAAGCATAACCTGATTGGATATGGGCCCATTATAGTGAACCAGATTGAATCCAACATTTCACATGCTAACTACAATAAAATGAAGTTATATGCGTTATGACTGTAGCTTGCCAGGATTTTCTTGATATTAAGTATTGTCTTGTTTAAATTGCAAACAATCCTGATGTTATGCAGACTGTTCGTTTTAAAAATGAGCTGGAGCGCAACATTACTATCAAGCTTGGATATGCCAATGCAAAAATATACATGTGTGAAGATGAGCGGTGCCCTCGACCTATGAGCTACAAGTGGGTACACATTTAATCTAATTGTCTTTGATTATGTTTTCCCATTTTATTAACATGTATTCCTTTTCTAATTAGGGCATATGGAAGTGGAAAGGAAGACACTCCTCTCTGTGATGTTCCTGGATTTGAGAACTGCAGGATGAAACTGTTGAGACACGTATCTTTTGTAGATTGCCCGGTAAGATACATATCTTTATAACTGCACTAGGACTGTTCTTCTATCCCTGGTCATACTTGCGTCACAGGAGGTTCTGAGCCTGATACATTGAATCTTGGTCAAGATAATTTATACATTGTCTTAGCTTATCATTTTTTTGTTGTTGTACCCATTGTCCATGTATGACATTATAGTTAGTAGTGCATCAAATATTCCCATGAGTTCTTGCAACATTTTATTAGCTGCATGGGATGTTCTGTATTAACCATTGTCAAGCTTCTGATTCTACTGTCCAAATTATCTGAATTCCTTTGGGGAGGGGGTAGACAAAACATAATTGGTGGTAATTTCATGTTTTGTGTCTATTGGTCTGAAAAAATTGGTTAGGTTGACTGTCAAAGTGATGGTTGCATACAAGTGACGGAATTGGTTTTTGGTTATTTATCTAGATTTGATTTTGTTATGTTTTGTTATTTATCTAGATTTGATTTTGTTATGTTTTATAGGGTCATGATATTCTTATGGCTACTATGCTTAATGGTGCCGCCATTATGGATGGAGCCTTACTTCTCATAGCTGCTAACGAAAGCTGTCCCCAACCACAAACTTCTGAGCATCTGGCTGCTGTTGAAATTATGCGTCTGCAACATATTATTATCCTTCAAAATAAAGTTGACCTGATTCAGGAGAATGTGGCCATCAATCAGCATGAGGCAATCCGGAAGTTTATTCAGGTAAGCTTCCATGAATCCTTTTTTCTTGGGTTTTTTAGTTTCAGTCTGCTAATTATATCATTCAACATTTTGTGTACCAGGGAACTGTAGCTGATAATGCACCAGTGGTGCCAATTTCTGCTCAGTTGAAGTATAATATTGATGTTGTTTGCGAGTACATTGTCAAAAAGATCCCCATTCCAGAAAGGAACTTTATCTCACCTCCCAATATGATTGTTATCCGTTCTTTTGATGTCAATAAACCTGGGTTTGAGGTCGATGAGATTAGAGGTGGAGTGGCTGGTGGAAGCATCCTCAGGGTATGTTTTTATTGTTGAGTTTTTTCATAAGTGTCGACAATGCTTAAACTATATATCATGTTCCAGTATTTGAGTCTTTGTTTTATGTTTTTGTTTTAAACCCTGCTTTGCTTGCCCAATACCATTCTACTTTCTTGGTGGAGTTTTGGGTTGTGAAATGTGCACACCTGCTCTTGATTTGGACCTAATAATTTGGGGTTTTTCGAAAGATTCATATTCCATAAAATGCTATAGTTTGCGAATACCATAATTGACATTGTGTCTTTGCAGGGTGTCTTGAAGGTGAACCAATATATCGAGGTTCGTCCTGGGATTGTTGTTAAGGACGAGAGTGGAAACATAAAATGCACGCCAATATATTCTAGAATAGTTTCATTGTATGCTGAGCAAAATGAGTTGCAATTTGCGGTTCCAGGAGGTCTCATTGGAGTTGGAACGACCATGGATCCTACTTTGACACGTGCTGATAGGCTAGTGGGTCAAGTTCTTGGTGAAGTTGGATCTCTCCCTGAAGTATTTGTTGAGCTTGAGGTAAATGACTGCAGCTGCAAGGCTCTTTATTTTCATAGTTTCTTAAAGCTGATGAAACTTCAGTGGATGATGTTTCTAAGAAAATTGAGCAAATGTGTGTTTATATGCATCCTCAGTCATGATCTCTTTATTTCTTAGTTTCTGAAAGCTGATGAAACTTAAGTAGATGATGTTTCTAAGCAAATTGAGCAAATGTGTGTTTATATGCATCCTCAGTCATGAGCTCATTGACTGCTTTTTGGTTTAGTTTTCAGGATGTGGCACTGTTGTCTTCTTTTGGAATAATATTGGGTTTTGTATTGTATTTATTATTTTGAATCTTTTTTCTTTTATGTTTCCGCATCCCAAACTAGACAAATCTCATTGATCAGAAATGGATGTTAACAAATATTTGGTATACTTTCAACTTCATGAGCTGCCGAAGTCTTTGGTGCTGAAGATTGGGCTCTATGATTTTGCAGGTGAACTTCTTCCTGTTGAGAAGGCTTCTGGGGGTCAGGACAAAGGGGTCGGAGAAGCAAGGAAAGGTCTCAAAGCTGGCCAAGGGTGAAATCCTGATGTTGAATATCGGATCCATGTCTACAGGGGCTAAGGTTATTGCTGTAAGGAATGATTTGGCAAAGCTGCAACTCACCTCTCCAGTGTGCACCAGCAGAGGAGAGAAAATTGCACTCAGTCGGCGAGTTGAGAAGCATTGGCGTCTTATTGGGTGGGGCACGATTCAAGCTGGAACAACCCTTGATGTCCCACCCTCCCCAATCTGATTAGACTCCACAAATTGGTAAGACAGAAAGCAAGAAAACCACTAAGACAGTTAAAGAGTAGGGAAGATGTGGAAAGGCAGGCAATTATTGGGAACCATTTTTGTCAGATGGAGGAGAAAACATTGTTTGGATAATTGTGTTTTCTGTTTTGTTTCTTTGACTTTTGATAAAATCATACTTTCATCAGCATTCGTATTCTTCGAGTTTTGGACCCGACTCATTCCAACAGATGAGGGAATGATTGATGGTTATGTTATCTCTTCCAGAAAATATTGTGTTCTTAATTCGATGAAGTTTGAGTTTGATTTGGACCTTATTAGAAATTAGCGATCGCCAGCATCTTTAGGACGGTAATTAGGCAATACTGTTCATGCTAGTTGATTTGATTTGAATGCCGTTCAACATTAGGCGTCTGCCTAGAGAGTTTTAGTTCTTTTAATATCTCAGATTCAGAAATATTCTCGTTGACAAACATGAAACTGGACTCGATCCGGTGAAGTTACACCAAATAGTCTCTAGGCAGAAATCTCTACTGAATAAAAATATTAAATCTAAAGCATGCATTAACAAGTTACATCAAATAGTCTCTTCCCGTCTTCTTTGAAACGTCTCTGCAAGCATTCATGTTCTGGATCAAACATCTAGCAGGAAACAAAATGATCCAAAAATATGCACCTTGTCCACCGGGGTCTGGCTTTTGTTAGATGTTTGTTTCCATACCAAGTCTTGGCTTATAATCTAAATCATCTTCACCAATAATCGTTGCATCAATTGAATTATAATGTTTATGATACAATCACCGGGGTCTGGCTTTTCATTCCCAATCTATAAACAAATATAATAATGTTTGGTTAATCGTTTTATTAGTTCCTAAACTTAGACCTGATTTGTATTTGAGTATCTCAATTTCCAAAATGGTTCCCGTGATCCTTCAACTTCAGTTTCGTTATGACAAATGGTCTTGCCGTTAATTTTGTTAACTTTTCTGTTAAATGCAGGGGCAAAATGGTATTTTTGTATCAAAATTGATTAAAATATGAAAAAATTAAAATTAAAATTAAACTCTCTCTCTCCCCCTCTAATCCCGATTTCTATTCCCTCCAAACTTAGTTTTTCATTTTTTTTTGTTGGTTTTTTTTATTTGATTTGATTTTATTGTTATTTTAAAGATATGATTTTTTATTCATTTTTTTGGTTTTAATATAAAAATATTATTTTGCCCTTGCATTTAACAAAAAAAGTTAACAAAATTGACGGCAAGACCATTTGTCCTAACGAAAGTGAAGTTAAAGAACCACGGGAACCATTTTGGAAATTGAGGTACTCAAATGCAAATCGGGTCTAAGTTCAGGGATTAATAAAATGAGTAACCCTAATAATGTTTATGATACAATCACAATAGTCAAATTTATATTTACAAATTAAAGATGAGAATTGAAGTAGATGGTAGCAAAAATAGTAGGTAAAATTTATTGTTGGTTAGTTTGTGCATGTCTAATTTTGCAATTATTTACCTCTCAGGTACTATAGGTCATGTGGCTCATGGAAAGTCAACAATTGTAAAAGCAATATCTGGTGTTCAGGTGATTATTCCATCTTGCATTTGATGCTGCTTGCAGTGTTTACTTCTTCAATTTTTCTTTTCTACGTGGACATTAGAAAATCAGGAAAGCATATGTTTCCACTCATGACTAGGGGTGGGCATTAATCCGGCTGATTCAAACTGTAATTATCGGTGTGGTTTGATTTTGATTAAGAAAAAGTTAAACAGTTTAAAAACCAAATCAGACTGTCTATAGTTTGGTTTGTTTGGTTCAATTTTGAGTTTTTATAAATTGACTTATTTATTTATTTATATTTTATTTTGCACGTGTAGTCCTCTAATTAGATAATAACTATACATGGATGTTGAATTTGAAGTTTGATGAACCATTGAAGTTATATATATTTGAATTATAGCTATATTAGTTATTGAAATTTGAGGTTTGATGACATGTTGAGTTTTAGTATGGTTTGTTACATTAGAAATTGAAAAAAGTATGTAGCAAGTTGTGAATTTTTAAGTTGTAAATGGGCTAACAATGTTGAAAAACGTAAAAGGAAAATTGGACTTAGGCCCAAACTAACCAAACTGAATTAAACCGTTATATTATAATTGGTTCAGCCGCAATTTTAGGGAGAAATTGATTCAATCCTAGACCACTCAAAAGTGAGGGTAGGCATTGTTTTTTGGCTACCAATACACACTCACAGCTAAGGACATTTAAAAAAAAAAAAAATACACGTAGTCTAAACTAAAAGGGAGGGGTTTTAGTTATTTATTTATATTTGAATAAAATGAAACTTTTTTTTTAGAGGGAATAAAATGAAACTTATATGTCTTATGAGTGTACGTAGCATGCCATTATTTTTTTGATATTAAGTACGTAAATAACACTTATTTAACACAACACAAAGGTAAAATACAAATTGGATACTAGAAATGAGTAAAGAAAAGTAAAAGAAATGAAACAAAACAAGAAACCAAAGGTAAACACAATCAGCATTTTGTATCACTCCTGTATCACCACTTTATCACTGCTTTATCACCATTTTATCGCTTCTTTATCACCCGGGTACTGTAGTAGCGATCAATCGCTTTTGAACATAAAGGAAATTCTCTGGATAACAAACTAAAAGATCGATCGCTTGTCGGAAGTGACCAATTGCTTTTTGGCAAAGAATAGAGAAATGAATAACAAACTAAAAGATCGATCGCTTGTCGGAAGTGACCAATTGCTTTTTGGCAAAGAATAGAGAAATGAATTTCCTCTATATTTCCATCTTTGACCTCTGTTCCTTTTTTGACATGTAACTTTCAAACCGTTAATCCATATTTTTATTGTTGGTGCAATGTGGAAATATATTTAAAGAGTATAGCCGCGCATCTATACTCTATAAATAATATATTTTAAAGGTATAATTGCACATCGATACTCCAAAATATAATACTTTAAAGGTCCAGTGGCGCAGCTATACTATTGTGTAAGAAACATGAATGAAAACAAGTATAGCCGCACGGCTAGACTATATTTTTTTTATAAAAAATAGAAAAAAACCGGGTACAGCTGCGCGGCTATACTAATATTTATAAAAATAAAAAACCGGGTATAGCCGGGCGGCTATACTATTTATGAATAAAAAAAGGGAAAAAGGTCCCACGAATAAAAAATCAGTATAGCCGCACGGCGGTACTATTTTAAAAAAAACAGATTATAGCCGCCCGGCTATACGATTTTTTTAAAAAAATAAAAACTGTCTTGCGATTAGGTGCCCACGTGTTTAAAATAAGTATAGCCGCCCCGCTATATTATTTTTAAAAATAAATAAAAAACCGGTTATAGCCGGTCGGCTATACGATTTATGTATAAAAAAAAGGAAAAAAGGGGCCCACAAGTCAAAAAATAAGTATAGCCGCCCGCCCGGCTATACTTTTTATTTTTATTTTTAAAAGGACCTTTTTACAACTTAAAAGTTCAGCCACTATAAATATTTTAATATATATCATTTTTATATAATAATATGTGATAATTATTTGTATAATACGTGAATTTTGTGTGTCTTCTTGAAAATTTTGTTAAAAATAAGTGTATTAAACATGAAGAATACATACATGTATTTTATCACTTCTTTATCACTCGGGTACTGTAGTAGCAATCAATCGCTTTTGGACAGAAAGGAAATTCTCCGGATAACAAACTAAACAATCGATCGCTTGTCGGAAGCGATCAATCACTTTTCGGCAGAGAAGAGAGAAACGAATTTCCTCTGTTTTCCTACTTTCAAACCATTAATCCAAATTTTACGTTCTTTATATGGTTGGATTTAGCATGGAAAAATGACGAACCTAACGCGAACCAAATGTCAAAAACAGGTACAAAAGTGAGAAGAATTCAATGGAAAGAACACACAATATTTCAAACAACACACACACAAAACAGGGGGATTTTGATTCAAGTGAAGTGACCTAATTCTAATGCTTAAATGTAAACAAATGCTAATTTAATAAGTTTAGACAACGTGATTATCAAAGTGTGAAATTAATATGTGACAACCACTGGGATTTTCGAAATCCACTCTAAACAATCCTACTCATGTCCATGGATACTCAAGTTATGAACTCTATGTAAACCTTATTGACTGCACATAAGTAGAACACATATCTTTGGTATGTCGTAGAAACTGTTGAAATATCAAGAATATACACAAGAGCTCTTCTCCTCAATCCGATCCCTTCATACACTCATTCTAGATGGGGTGAATTCTTTTGTGTGGGTTGGCTTGATCGGTTGAGCAGGGGCACTTGTATTTATATGCATCTTCCTAAGAGTCTTGCCCATCAAGAAACTCTTAAGAAGTCCTTATTGCATTAGGTTTATAACTTCTAATCCACAATTAAGATAGGAATCCTTCTAGCTCTTATATTAGCCTTAAAACACTAACTTTAATAGAGCTGCAGGTTTAGTTGTATTTGAACTCCTAATTGATATAAAGTCTTAGAATCCTTTGATGATTATAAGACCACACTTTAATGGGTTAGACATCTCTACACGTCTAACACTCTACTCTTTTTTCTGCCATTTCTTCTTCCTCCTTTCGCATCTATGGTGAGCCAACTTCAACAGGAGCTACCCTTGATGTCCCACCCTGCCCAATCTGAGTCCACTCCACAAATTAGTAAGACAGAAAGCAAGAAAACCACTAAGACAGCTCAAGAGTGGGGAAGATGTGGGAAAGCAGAGAATTATGGGGAACCATTTTTGTCAGATGGAGGAGATAACATTTTGTTTTGTTTCTTTGGTTTTTTTATAAAATCATACTTTCATCTGCATTCTTATCCTTCGAGTTTTGGATCTGACTCATCCCAACAGATGAGGGAACGATAAATGGTTTTGTTGGTTAGGACCTTAAGGCCTTGTTTGTTACAGGGGATTGGCTAAGACAGGACTAATCACAAGGATTAGCTACGACAGTTTTCCCTTAATACAACCAACAAAGTTCAATTGACCAAAAACTAGACCCAATTGACCAAAAAATACATATTTTCCCTTGATACAACCAACAAAGTTCAAAGGTTTCTCACTTACAAAAATATACAGTTTTCAAGAGTTTATAATCAGTTGAGTATGGTAATCAGACAGTTTATCCATGGAGCTGGCCATAATATAGATATGCAACACAGATGCTCAAAGAATTTTAATTATCTGAAAACATTCTTTAAAAACGTTACCAGACGAGCCCTTACTTTCTCAAGAAACAAGATTCAAATCCAAAATGATTGAAAACAACATTTATCCTAATTTTAAAACTTCCCCACCTAATCAACATTTGTAAGCTGCAAAATGCAATTGGACCACAATTCCAATCCCAATTGATCAACAATACGACCAATACAAATACGAATATAACACATAAATATCTCAGATTCAGAAATACTCTCGTTGACAAACATAAACTCTGCTGCATAAAAGTACTAAATCTAAATCATGCCATAACAAGTTACATCAAGTAGTCTCTCTAGTTTGGAATCTCTACAGGATATGAATGGATTATGTCTCTCCACACATTTTCTCTCTCAGCACCCACATTGGCAACACACTTCCAAACCGCACTGTTACACTTGAAGCCGCTCCCAAATGCAATTTGCCAGACCCTATCTCCCTTCTTCATCTTTCCTTTTGCTTCTATATAACTGAGCTCGTACCATAACGAAGAAGAAGACGTATTTCCGAATCTGTACAGAGTCATCTTTGAGGCCTCAACATCTTCTTTTCTTAACTCCAGGTTTCTCTCAATTCCTTGTATTACTGCCCTCCCTCCAGCATGTATGCAGAAATGCTCAAAAGCTTTCTTGAAATTCGGTATGCGAGGCTTCCTCCTCCTTTGGCTCCATATCTTTCGGATGAGTATCGAAATCCCATATCGAATCTGCTCGGAAATTGGCAAAACCATCGGCCCCAGAGCACTAATGTTTGCCTTCAATGCATCTCCAGCAACATGTAGTATGTCTTTGGATATTGAAATCCCCTGTTTGTTCTCAGGGTCCATATCTTGAAACACACAGGCATGAGACTGATCTTCTTGTGCTTTGTTTGTTCTAACAAGGTGTTGCAGCTCATACTTTGCCCGTCCCTTGTCTTGTTTTCGACTTGACATTAACACGGCCGCTCCTCCCATTCGGAACAAACAATTGGTCAGCAACATGGATGGTACTTTTCCTTTGTACCAATTTAAAACTAAGGTCTCTGTGCTGACAATTAAAGCCAATGAGTTGCTGTGAACTCTCAGTAAGTCCTTAGCTAGACTAACTGCTATAAGTCCAGCACTGCATCCCATACCTGATAAGTTGAAATTCTTTATGTTGCTCCGCATTCTGAACTTGTTAATTATCAGAGTGCTGAGAGATGGTGTGGGACAAAACAAGCTGCTGTTAGAAATCAGTACATCGACGGCTCTCGGGTTGATGTTGTGTTTCTCAAACAAATCCGAAACTGCAGAAAACATTACTGTTGTGACCTCTTCCAAAGCAAATGAGAGTGACTTTCTTATAGGTAAGCAAGTGAGAGATGGAGGAATACAAGTCTCCTCACTGAACCCAGATTTCTCTAGGATCTTGACTTGAAAAGCTATGCTGTCAGGGTCTGTGCCATCCAGAAGGACATTCTCCAGGAACATTGACATGGGCAGCCTACAAGAGTTTGGTGGCTGGTAGCAGCTGAAGTCCAATAAATAAACTTTGGGTTTTCTCTGGTGGATCAGATACATGAGAATAAGGCCTGCAATTGCCGCCGCCATAGTAGAACATATAGCGGTGGAGATGATGAGCTCAGGGTACATGAGAATGTATTCTTGGATCCTTGCCATGAATGAAGGGAGAAAACTGGAACAGGTCTCTTTGATTTTGTCTAGGCAGAGTTTTATGATATGTCTTCATATATGGCACATATATTTGAGCAGATGGAAAAGCTTGTGGGAGAAGTAATAGGAAGGTGGAAACGTGGAGATATATGCAGGTCTTTGAACCTATTTTATACGCATAGGTTTTCTTTGCGTTGTCGAGTTCTTTTGCTATTTGACAATAACTGAAGTGTATCTTAACAAACTTGAAATCATCCCAATCTTGTTTTCCATAGAAAAAGTGACGGCTGTTCTTGGCTAACACATTAAATTTCTATGCTGGGGTGGTATAAGTTGAATATAATTAACGTTTGCTAGTAAATTTTACACATTTGGGATGGGGATTGCTAAACTCATTTATCTGCCAACTTGCCCTTGAGAAACAAACACCATGTCTCTGTTCTAGGGGATGAACAACACTGAGACATGCCTCTGTTTCATTTAGAGATTGATTAAGAACCTGATATTTGTAAAACATAGAAATCCTGGTACTGAAAGAGTACTCGTTCAATTCGATATGCTGTCAACAATAAGATTGTTCTGCGTTTTGGTGGAGCAATTTATTGCAATACCTCTACTATAGAGATGGCAAAACATTATGGTCAGTTGACATGATACAAATGGCAACACTCGTGTATAAAGTGAGAAGCCGTTGTGGTGACCATTTTATTCTTTTCAAGGCTGTGTTATTAAGTTTAGACTTGGAGGGTGAACCCGACTGGGGTGACATTGATGACGCTGAGGGCACCGACGAGGGTGGTTCCAAAGAACTGCAAGGCCGATATGAGAACTCCTGACGGCGGCAAACAAGTATTGCAGGTGGCGAGTGGTGTGGTGACAACAAGCCTGCAACCAGTCAAAAGTGAAGAGAGAAGAAAGTGTAAAGGATCCAACAAGATTGAAAACACTCCTGACGCATTGGCTGTGACAGTAGAGACCCCATTTCCAGCTCCACACTGCAGTTGGACAGTGGCATCTACAAACAAAATAAACAAGAATAATAACAAATTAAAACCATGGTCATAAGGCTAAAAAAGGCTAATAAAAAATACTGATCAGAGTGAGAGTGATGACTTGCACATGAAGCGAGTGAAACTTGGCCCAATTGATTTAACTTACTTGGGAACACTGGAGTAGCAGCAATGCCACCAACACTCACAGTGCCATTGGCAGTGCAAAATACAGTGCCTTGTATCCGAAACAGACCGAGAAGAGGGGGCAGGAGATTCCCAAGTTGGGCATCGGCTAGTGGAAGTGCCATGGCAGCAACTTTGCAGACTGACTTGCAAAGTTGCTGCATAAGTTTAATCCTGATCAAAATGGAATGCTCTTAGTGAAAGAACAAAAAACAAAAACAAAAAGCAATTTTGTGATCGTCAGTTATTCCTTTCACAGCCTAAGGTTGCCACGAAGCTCATCTTCACCCTACAAGCCAACTATTGATCTGTAACATGGGATTATATAAATCCTCTATCCCCACCAGGAGAAATAAAAAATAAAAAAAGAAAACGGAAAAGTTAACGGTACATGTCACTATCTACTCCCTTATGTGTTGGCAGAGGTGTGTAATTTTTATTTTTTTTGGCTAAGAAGTCCCGAATGTGTCCTACTATAAAGAATTGATGATTTGGACGAGGATACTAGGTATTCTGAGGTAGGGTATATATATGCCTCCATCTTACAATCACTTCATCATGTCAATAGTGTGATATGTAGTAGTTATGAGAGAGAGAGAGAGAGAGAGAGAGAGAGAGAGAGAAGTTTGTGAACTTACATTCCAGATATTAACCAAAGCATCCGGTGATTTGAATGAAACTAACAAAAGAGAGGCTTGCTGGGACAGTTTTGGTGATTTGGGGCTGTTTAGAGCTTTGGGTTGATTGCTGGAGTGTTTGGGGTTGTGAGAGTGTTTGAGGATGATTTCTGAATGTGTTTGGGGAATGATAGGAGTGTGGAAGATAGAGTGAAGGATGGAGTGGTTTATGAGATTTTGAATCCCAGGATGTCCGAATGTGTTTGGGAAAATGATGGGATTGTGAATCCCAGAATCTGTCACACTTTAGGAAAATTGTGGGATTGTGAATCCCAGGCTGTGTCACAATTTGGTGTGGGAAGGATGTGGTATTTATAGGGAGAGGGAAGTGAGAAATCTAAATTGAATATGGCTATCACTTACAACACTTGCAATTGAAAATCATTTTCTTGGCTGCTGCACTTCACCACCAAATCCCACCAGAAATAATAGCTCATGCATAGCTCATCATGACCAATCAACAATCAGCTCATCCTTATGTCAGCATGACGTGTAACTTTATGGGCTCACGAATTGGGCTTCCCTTAAGCAATTAATGACTTTGAGCCGTCCATCTTGAAGTTCAGAGTGTCATCTTTCCAACCACATGTGATTTGGGCCAATCCAAGTTCGGAGGAAGGAGTTAAGGCTGAAATGAATTGCTAACTCAGTCTGCACGTTTTTTGCACCATTTTGCATCTTTTCCTATCCAACGCCACCATTGGCTACCTGGTCATTGAACTGAATCATAAACACAAAAGGGATTAAAAGCACAAGTTTAACTCAAAAACACAATCAAATCATAAGCTAGAATGGTACAAAATGATATATATACAATTATGAACTGATCAACTGTTGATTAAAGGTATCTACTTTTTATTTTGGCTAAGTGATGTCTTTTCTTAAAATTTTTATGAAAGCTATTTGATTTATGGTTTTTGTTGTTCAGGTAATTTCTCTTTTGTTGATTCATATTGTTGTTTTCGTTTTCGTTGATTTATATATGGATATATGTGTTTTCCCAGTGTGGTATTCTTCTCCAATTTTTCATTTTTTTCTTCCTTTTTCTTCTCCTTTTTTATTTTATTTTTTATAAAACCATGTTTTATTTTGATCTTTTGCAGGTGTTCTTTTGTTGCTTTGAATAGACCAGTTTGGTTCGTGTTTTCGGTTCTGTTAAGCAAGAGGTAAGTTTCTAGGTTGAAATTCCAATTAATTGTTTTAAGTTTTGTGAATAGAGCCTAGGAATTAGCTAATCACATCAATTGACAATTGGTTTGGATAAGTTTGAACTAATTCGTATGGTTGTGCATACATGATTAGGCGTTCCTCTATATTCTGCAATCATTTTGTACACATTTATAGTGACAAAAGCCTCTCTTTTTTTTTTTTTTTCAGATTCAAACCACAATGAACATTGCTCCGATCCGCAATCTCCAGCCGTTTCAGTTCGGCTTTACAATTAGAGTTCGTGTGTGTAGAACATGGAGACCAAAAGTCTTCGAATCGGATGATCAATTTGCTGGTTTACAATGCATCTTGGTAGATGCAATAGTGAGGAAATCAGTCCCTTATACTATTTCAACTTAAACAGTAACAGGACGTACATGAATTCATATATTTGCTTGGACATTGATGTTTGGCTGTTAACGCAGGTCTTATTAATCAATTCTTTTAGTTGATTATGCAATCTAACCCCTACCATTTGTCATATTTTTGGCCTTTCATATGCATTTAGAATACTCACCGCTTTCAATTAAATGTATATTTATGGTTAAAAAAGCACAATTCATTTTTTTTTTTTTTTTGGCTTCATTAATTGTGTGTCATTTTAGTTTATCAGATTAATCATTTCTTTATATGATTTTCGGTTAAAATTGATTGGAATTTGTAATATCTGTGATATTATTTTGGATTGTAGTCAATAGGTAAAACATGGCTTTACACGTATGGTCATGAATCATAACTCCTACAATTTAATATATAAAATGCATATGAAATTATGTGTATGCCACAAACAAAAAAAAGAGCCATTATTTTCTTCATGGCCATGAACAAAAAACCTTTTATATATTTTGAACATCGATAAGTCTTATTGATCAACTTTCATTGCTAATTGTACAATATAATCCCTAACAAATTTTTATAATTTTGGCCTACAATTTACATTTAAAATGTTAATTGCTTTCAATTGAATGTATCTCCATATACTTTAACAACTCAATTAATTTGCAATGCCTTTCTCCCTCATAATCGTCAATGCTATTAAAGCTCAAGTGTTTTCGCTTAAATCTCCTATAGATCTTTAATAAATTGTCACAATTGTCTTCAGTTTGTTTTCAATTGATTTGACAGATTGAACTTACTTTTGTCCATCAAATTAATACAATGCTTGATATATCTACTTTGTTGTTTGTCATGTTTGATTTTTTAACTTAATTCTATCATATTAGTTATTGTTCTCACTCTAAATTTTTTCATTCATCAACATTAACACATGACATTTTCCAATTTTATGGGAACAAAGTTAAAACCTGTGCTGAGGAAAAGGAGCATAAGTTGGCTCTGCAACAAAGCCATCAACAGTTAGATCCCCTTTGAACAAACATCTAAAAGGAAAAATTCCCTTCCACGACCCAATAGCATATAGATAAACAGTTGTACCAGCTATTTTGAACAATGCACAGCTCAAAACTTCTCATATTTTGATGTTTTTATAGCTACTTCATCTATTAAAATATGCCCAATATTTTAAGATATCAAACAACATATAAAACATGTTTTTATTTTATTTTTTGTAACTAAAACTTGGAAAACTAACTGCGATGACACTATTTACATTTTTCATGTATATACAAACATAACGATGTACCCTGTCTATTTTCATCGCTTTATACACATCTCACACAATTTTAAAACCCGCAACATCACGCTTTTGCTAGTGGATTCCCCTATTTAAATCATATATACTATATAGGCATAAAAAAAAATCTTATAATCTTAATTATTTACTTAAAATATGCCATGTCTTAAGATTGAAAGAATTGCCACGATAATATTTGAGTTTACTGTGCATGGTTACTCCAGGGGAGGGATAGCTTTAAGATTTAGAAGCTATAAAGGAATTTCATATAATTGCAATTACAATTGGTGACTGCCATGCAATGCAATCACTAAAATTACTGATTTATGGGTTAATGAATGAACCCTTCAGATACAAAGTTTTTATGGTTATTTTTCTAAGAATTATGAGCTAAAAGGGTCCCATCCCATGGATATTTTATTTCATTTCACGTTTTTCTAAGAAATATGTGACGAAACATGTTGTTTAGCATGATCCAATTGATTCTTCTGATTCCCATATTGCAAAGACGAGAAAGAGGCTCGCACAGAATTGCCGAAGTACCCAATTCTCACGTGCGCATAATTGCCAAAGTACCAAATTCTCACGTGCACATAATTATATTTAAATATAGTAACAAACAGTCGCATAACCAGAAATTTAATTGAAAGGACAACCTTAGACAATATAAACATTTTTTTAAAGTCATTATTTGACCTTCTGTCTGTCTTCACACGATCTCTCCTCCATCGGCCACTATCTCTCCTCCACCAACAGCAGGAACAGCAGCATCAGCACCAATAACATATCGCCGGAACAAAAAGAGAGCATAGCAGGAAGGCAGCCAGCACACAACCACGAAAGCAAACCATAGCAGTGGGTGGAGGAATGTTGCAAGGGTAAACCAGTATGGAATGGCAGCACCCATTAGGAGAAGATAAACCAAGGGTGCAAAAGGGTTGCGACCCACCAGAATAATAAGCATGATACCAGATAACATCAGCGCCAGTGAAATAAATAATACCGACAAAAGAGTCAGGGCCGAACAAGCGCAATTTTTTACGTTCCAAGCAGGGGTAATGCACTTACAGTGTTGGAGCTCGGGAGGATTGATCCCCACCGAATATAGAGTGGCGGAGACCAAGGTCACGACCACGAGTAAGATGTTTCTTTTTTCCACGATGTCAGAGTTTGGTTCCATGTCTGCATGGCGGAACTGCAGTGCAAGTTGAGCACACCGTTGTACCCGACCCGTGAGAGAATTGAGGAAGAACAACATTTGAAACAATAGGATTAACTAGGTGGGATCTCTGCTTTTATCCTATTGGTAGGAATGGAGTTGAGAGATGCAGAGGGAGGGAAGTAGGAGCAACAATAGGGTTAACTAGGGGGGATCTCTGCTTTTATCCTATTGGTCTTCTAAACAAAAAAACCTCCCTTCTTTTTCTTTTTCCCAGTAATCGTAAATTTAAAGTAGGAAAGAGAAGAAGAGAGGCGAGTAACCAAAAGGTGTACTGGAAAGAACAAAGAATGTAACCAAAAGAAGGGAGACAGTAATTGTAAAGTGGCAGATGGTGATGAGCCAACCTCCTTTGTCTTTTTCCCAGTAATCGTAAATTCAAAGTAGGAAAGAGAAGAAGAGAGACGAGTAACGAAAAGAACAAAGAACGTAACCAAAAGAAGGGAGACGGTAATTGTAAAGTAGCAGATGGTGATGAGCCTGGACTTTTTTTCCTTGGAAGTCGAGCCGGCATTCATTTTGATTCGAAATAAAAACAGTAGTGTAGATGTCACATGAGCAAAATGGCATTACATACAGTGGTGAGGCATATCCACAACTTTAGCAGTGACACCATGCAAATCACTTCCTGAGTACCTCTGTAATCTGTATTGCATACAAATTGATCACAATAACAGATTAGCCAATAAAGATACAGATAATAACTTCTTTCTTTTCCATATAGATTTCTAAATTTACAGATTAATGTTTGTATCTCAATGAAACAATATTGTCCAGGTAGCCTACATTTTCCATTTTCTCGACCGGCGACTGTGCTTGCTCACATTATTCATTTTCATATTTCCATTGCTGCCCTATAACAGCATGATCAACAGAGAACCAAAAAAAGTTTTATCTCAGATTTTGTTCTTTTTCCTCTCTCGTACCATATGGACCACACAATATCTCACCCGAGTCAAACATAAAATGTTAAAAAACAAAAAACCTGCAGGGGTGACGTCACGCAGTGAGGAGAGATCGATGAGCAGCAGGAGAGTGATGTTGTGGCAGAGATCAAGGTGAGGTGGTGAGGGCTCGTGGGAGTTACGCAGTGTCAATTTTGGTAAGAAAATGCGTTAAATCATTCTTGTCCTCGGTTGATTGTTGTGACTCAAGGTCTTCATCTTGTTGCACCAATTTGGACATAAAAATGCCAAACTCATTTTGGTTCATTTGATCTGCATCCAATGCCGGATCTACGAATGGGCTCGACTGGGCTTTAGTCCAGTGCTAGTTTTGTAGTTTAGTCTTAATTATACAACAAAATCCATTGCAATTAAATATTAACCCACTTATCTTTTAGAATTCAGTCTATCCTAGCCACCCACATCATATTTTTTTTCTTATACCCACTGAAATCCTACCATATTTTCTATAATAAATATATATAAAAAAACATATAATCCTACCATATAATATTAATTAGTCCAAAAATTCTTGGTTATAAAAGATCCCCAAAAAAATAAATAATTTAGCCCAAGTCTAGAAACATTTCTGAGTCCGGCATTGTCTGCATCAGTTTAAATAGTTTTGCTAAACTCACTAATTATCACGCAACAGAAACTGGAAGACATGACTCTGTTTATTCTAGAGATTGAATACACATATTTCTACCACAACAGAAGGTTATAGGGATTCAAATTGCATAGCGACTGTCACAAGCAGTAGTTTTCTCTCTGCCAAGTAATATAAAGGTCATGTAATACGTGTCCTTAACTATAATTCATCGTTCGTCTTTAAAGAGGATATTTTGGATATGAATCATGACAGACTAGGTAAGAAAACCAGCCACCCGAACTGAACCGGCTGGTTTAGACTCGGTTGGTTTTTTTTTTCCCATTGTTTCCATCCGAATCGGACCAAAGCAGTATGAACTGTTTCCTATGACTCGATTACTGATATGATCTTGTCACTGCACATTGCACAACTCCAGATATAGTCAAATCTTACCAGGGTAGGAGCTCCAATGTCAAAACCGAGCAAACCGGAGAAACATAACCATCACTGACCATCTTGGTTTAATTTGACTCTAGCGTAAGATTTTTCAACAACTGTTCTGATCCAAACTGATTTTCAACGGTGATTTGGTTGTCGGTCGGAATGCTTGGTTGGGTTAAACCGACATGTGCCCAACCCTAATTATGAACTTTTGAAAAGAATATTTTTATTATTTTATAAAATAAAATAAAAAAGATAGTATGAACTGTAATAGAGCCAAGGTGTTACCATCGACTCATGTTATAACATGTATTTTATTTACTAATACTATTACATATCATAAAATATAAACCCGTCTTACACCCATATTATAGTGCCTTAAATTGGGCTCTACCTCCTTAGGGCTCCTAAATATAGAGCCCAAGTGCAAAAAGGCATCCCCAATGGCAGAATTTTTGGGCTCTATATCATAAAACTGGTCTGAGATAATCCTAAATCTGAGGACTCGTATAGAGCCTTAGAACCCCAGCAGGCCCCACATTTTGAAAAACAGAACCTACAAAAGCATGAAAAACCAGCAGGCCCTGCATATTGAAAAGCATTAAAAATTACTTTTTCTGTTGCAAAGGTCCTTTTTTTCCTTTACGTTTACTATTTCATTCTTCTTCTTCTTCTTTTTTCCTCTTTGCTTTCATGTTTTTTTCTTTCATGGGCATACTTCAATTGTTCTATGTTTCTAGATTTAAATATGCTTCCTTTTTTTAAGTACAAATTTGAAACATTAGGAGTTTATATTTTATTGTGTTTACTTTCAAATCTTTTTTTTTTTTAATATTTTCCAAATTTTGATTTTTTTTGGATAGAAATGCTCGTTAAAAAAACTAATATAACATAAGCATACATTAAAACAAAATAAGTTAACAACAACAAAATTAATGCGTAAAATAAATTACATCATACAAAAAATACTTATAGAGCCCCACATTGTGAGAAAGATACATTTAGAGCCCGTAATATTTCATCGGAGCTCTAAATAGGGCTCTATCCACCATATTTAGAGCCTCAACCATTGGGGATGACCTTACACCACTCAATCATACAATGAATTAGCCTAATTCTATGGATCTTTTTATAGGGGTGTTTTAGCTGAAAAGAATTCCCTCAAAAAGGGTTATATTCTCTCACATTTAGCAGGTGTAAATCTTACAGATAAACATGGGCTGGGTTTTAGGCTCAAAGATTTTGCCCAGACACAAAGCATTGGCTAAGCCCATGTCTTCAGGAACTCCAGGTTGATTGGGCTTTGAGCCATGGACCTTTTAAAAATTTTGAAAGATAATGAGTGGACTTGTTTCGGCAATCTCCAACCCAAATAGTGGCCGATTTAGTGCGGAAAAGCTAGAATGAGGAGGTTGAGTGAGGAGGTTATTTGAGGAGGTGAAATCTCACCATCAACAACAAAAAACAAAGCACATGGGGGGGTGCATTGGGGGCTCCACACCCCTTTTGATGGTGAGATGGGCCTCCTCAAATAAACTCCTCAAATAGCATCCTCATTATAGAAGCTCCCGATTTAGTGAAAGCAACTTGGGCTTCATTAAAGATGTTATGTTTTTCAGAGAGCTAAAGGATGAGATCCATATAGTTGACTTGTGGGGTGAAGAAGCTTTAGCCTATCACCCACTGAGAGTCTGAGAGTAGGGTGGCGTGCATGGTGATTAATGGTGACGATGAGCTTCATGGGAACCATAAACTTTGATGATCGCATAACTCACGATTTTCTGGATCAACCCAACAGAATCTGTTAAACCTTTAACACAAACTTCCGCAGAGAGGGAATTTTGATCACAATTAAAAATGTAGCAACTTTCCGTATTGTATATAGCTTGATTGATGGCCTATATAATTGGCCCGGGCAAGAAGAGTGAACCGATACTCTTTTTATTGATATTTCCCACAATCACTACACGAGATGAACCTTGGTTTGGTGAATTGAAGTTGACCTTAGGTGTAATAGGGACTCCCAGTTACTGTGCCACTCTCCACAGCAATTGTGTCCCTCTTGGTTGCTGCAGTGGTTGTTCCACTAGCTCAAGCCCCGATCATCCCCGCCCTTCTTAGTCTCATCCGCATCGAAGAGTTTTTGCATTGCACTCCCAATGGAAATGTAAGTTTATTCATGAATTGCCCTAATTCAGTTAGTTTGATCACTTGCTTAATTTCCACAATGGGGCATGTTCACTCAAGTTTTCGTTAATCAGAACATTATCATCATTTTGTATATTATTGCCTCTATATCTATTGGAAGTAAACCGTATGAAAATGGTCGGTCATCCTACAAATAAATTTAAATATTATATGTACATACATATATAATTACCCTGATAAGGGGTTCTGTGATGTTAATTATTATATGACCTTCAAGGAGTTAAGCTAAATTTACTAGTATATATATGTATATTATTTTTCACAATGTACAATCAGCACCAATAAAATACAGGATTTTACTTATATATATGAAAATTTTGTTAAATATACATGTATTAAACATGAAAAATACATACGTATATGTACAATACAAGTATTGTACATTTGCTTTTTTAAAAAGCGTGAATTTTAACGAGTCCTTAAAACATGTACAGAACACAGATGTATTATTGAAAAATATGTACGTACGTGTATAATAGAGTATTAAACATGAAAGTGCTAAATTATTTATACGGGTAATAACTCTTGAAAAGTAAAAGATGAAAATGGGACAATAGAGACTCGGGTAATGGCCTAATAGTAATGGATAATACTCTAAACTACTGATCTTATCGAAAAATGAAAATCGGGGAATTTTTTTTTTTTTAAAAAAGATCCCAATAAATTCCTTATTTTCATTTGGGTATCTTAATTAAATTTTTCCAAAGCCCAAGAGCCCCAAGGGTTTAGGGTTTAGGGCCCAATGCCCAAGTCTTTGATTAATATAATATTTATTAATCAAAGCCAAATCCAATGCCGAGCCTATAGCCAAGCCCATTAGCCCAACTCTCCAATGTTTATCACATGTACAAAACCATCATAATGCTTTGTTTATAAACACCTTTACAATTTACAAGAGTGTGGATTTTTTATGTGGGATTTTCACAAAGGGCACCTCAAAAGATAAACCTATAGAGAAATCCATATTTTTACTGTTGGTGAAATGTGGAAATATATTTAAAGAGTATAACCGCGCGTCTATACTCTATAAATAGAATATTTTAAAGGTATAGCTTCACGGCGTTACTAAAAAATAGAATACTTTAAAGGTCCAGCGGTGCAGCTACACAATTTTTTTTTTAAAAGAAAAAAATCGGGTAACGCCGCGCGGCTATACTATTTTGGAAGAAACTTTAATAAAAACGAGTATAGCCGTTCGGCTATACACGGCTATACAATTTTTGAAAGAAAAAAAAATCGTGTATAGCAGCGTGGCTACACTATTTTGTAAGAAACATTAATAAAAAGAAGTATAGCCGGTCGGCTACACTATTTTTTAAAAAAATAAGAAAAAACCGAGTATAGCCGATCGGCTATACTATTTTAAAAAAACAAAAAAACCGAGTATAGCCGCTCGTCTATACTCTATAAATAAAATATTTTAAAGATATAGCCACACGGTGATACTCCAAAATAGAATACTTTAAAGGTCCACCGACACAGCTATACAAGTTTTTTTTTTTAAATTAGAATAAAATCGAGTATAGCGGCGCGGCTATACTATTTTGTAAGAAACATTAATAAAAATGAGTATACCCGTGCGGCTATACTATTTATGTATAAAAAACGAAAAAAATAAAAAAAGACGGCTGTACTATTTTCTTTTTTTTAAAAGAGGACCCTAGCAATTGGGTGCCACATGTCCAAATAAGAATAGTTGAACGGCTATACTATATATTTTTTTTAATCATAGTATAGCCGCACGGCTAGACAATATAAATATAGCCGCACGGTTGTACTATTGAATAAATAAAAAATTAAGAAAAAAGCACCCTAGTTGCATTAGTTTATACTTTATAGATATTAATTTGCTAGTTTCAACATATCCAAAACATATATTAATCTGCCATCATATAATATTTAATATAATTTTTTTAATATATATTATTTTTATTCAATAATATGTGAGAATTATTTATATAATATGTGAATTTTATTTGTCTTATTGAAAATTTTGTAAAAAAATATGTGTATTAAACAAGAGAAATGCATACTTACATGTACAATATGAGTATTGTACGTTTGCTTTTTAAAAAAAACCTTAATTTTATCGAGTCTTTAAGACGTGTACAGAACACGAATGTATTATTGAAAAATAGGTATGTACGTGTATAATAGAGTATTAAACGTGAAAGTGCTAAATTCTTTATACAAGTAATGACTCTGGAAAAGTAAAAAATTAAAAGGGGACAATAGAGACCCAGTTAATGGCCTGATAGTAATGGGTAATGCTATAAACTACTCTTATCGATAACCGAAAATCGGGGAAAAAATTTAAAAGAAAAAGAAATCCCAGTATATATATAGTGTATAGCCGCTGGGCTATACTATTTATTAAATGCAATTAAAACCCAAAAAAACCATTACAGCCGACCGGCTATACTGTTTATTAAAAAAAAAAACAGAGTAGCCGCACAGCGCCCAGGCGCCAAGTGTCAAAAACAGTATAACCGCGCGGCTATACTGTTTTTAAAGAAACATTAATAAAACCAAGTATAGCCACTCGGCTATACTATTTATTATTAAACAAAAGGATCAGTCCAGCGAGTAGGTCAAAAGAAGTATAGCCGTTCGGCTATACGATTTTAAAAAAAAAATTAAAAACACCGAGTATAGCAGCGCTTATATACTATTTTTTATATATAAAAAAGACCACTTATCGTTTAGGCGCCACGTGTCAAAATAAGTATAACCGCGCAGCTATACGATTTTTTTTAGGTTATGCTATCAACTCTTACCAATCTTGTACTTTTTAGTTTGACTTAGTTAATTGGAGAATGATTATTTAGTCAATTATCTATTACTTTACTAGAGTTAAGATATCGAGAAAGAAGAGAGCATTACTCTCTCTCTGTGTGGCTGTAATTTTGGATACCAGAAGGGAGCATTGCATCTTCTGTTGATCCTCAACCTGTACTTTCTGGTCTCTTCTAGCATTTACACATGTGCCATGAATTATTCCTGTGCCTGGACTTAGGACATTTTTATACTTCTATATTTTAACACAATTACTCATTTTAGGGACTGTGTAAAAGTTTATCATCCTGGACGTGTTGGCAAAAAGAAATCCTCCATTGAAACTGGAAAGCGCTGGACTTGTAGTAAGAAACTTCACTTTTATCAATGACGATTCGTTTGTGCTTTTATTGAAATCATTGTACATAGCATATTACAGAATTGATAATGTGTATGCATGGTATAAATGATGCTTCACAATTTTCTGAATATCATGCATACCTTCCCCAGAATTGTATATATTTATTCTTTTACCTCACAGAGAATTATCAGCTTCAAGAGTTGGACATCTCAACCTTAGAAACTCTTTCTGATTGGGATGTCAATGGAGGTTGGGATCGACCTTTCACCAGCCATCCCAAGGTTTCTTTTGCAGTCTCTTTCTTATAATATATGTGTGTGCACGCTCGCACCCCCATGTGTATGTAGGGCAATGTTGTGAAGTGTAAGTGGAGAAAAGAGGAGTGGGAAAATCACCTCCCAAAATAAATAGATAAATTGCATAAATGAAGAGCAAAGTTACTCATAACATGTACTTTTTCCTCCTTCATTTGAATAGCATGATGACACTTTGCTATGACCACATAGGTTTTACCCTACATTCCATTATATAAGGCCTTGGAAAATTTGGGAGAAATACATGTAAATTATAATTTACAGCCCGTGTCATTGTCCAATGTTTACATTCCATATACTTAGTGCCCGCAGCTAGACGCAACTTGATTTAACTAGTAGCTGGATCATGGGGATCCATGGACCTAGCTAGCTAGCTATAGCTACTTAGGACTTTTTGAAGTAAATGTCTGACCACTTATTCTGGGTCAAACCAAACTTACACATCTTGGCAAGGTAATCTATAGCTAGCTAGCAATAAAACAGTCGCCAATTAAATCTAGTGAGAGAAAACAACTGATGACAAGTTCTCATATTAGGGCATGCTAAGACACAGAGCTAGCTATGGAAGGTATAACAGTTGGCTTCTAGGGTGAAGCCCACCCACTGAGCCCGCGTGCATGGTGTATGAACTTCATGACAACCATAGATTTTGATGGAAATACGTAAGACAAGAATGTTATAACTTTCCTTGGCATAATTGTCCGGATCATCCAAAATGTATACTGTCGTTTTTACACAAACTGCCGCACAGAAAGCTTTTCATTTAGTCAGAAAAATCTGCAGCAACTTGTCCCTCTTGTGGCTTGCTTTGCTTAGCTTAGCCTATAAATTGGTCATTCCTGCACAGCAATTCTGCAAGTCCAGTTAATTAGCAACTTAGCAAAGAAGAATACTTGAACTGTTGCACTCAGGACCAATGGCCTCCAAAACAATTCTCCTTGTGTGCCTCTTGGTTGCCACAGTGGCAATAGTAGTTCCAATAGCTGAAGCTCAACTTGGGCTCATCAGCGGCCTCCTTGGTCTGATCCGCATACAAGGAACTCTGTTTTGCTCTCCCACCGGAAATGTGGGCACCGGTGGTGCTTCCGCTACCCCGGTATTCGCAAGTAAGTAAACTAATTAGCTAACTACCCCAAACCCTAATTAGATTAGCTGGCTACTCCAAACCCTAATTAATCAGCCATATGCATGTTTAATTTTTCTGATATCAATTTAATTTCAATCAAAGTAATGTTTTATTGTTAATGCCCGTGAATATGAATTACGATGAGAATAATTCTTACCAAAACGTGTGGTTCATATTCATAATGTGACGATATGTACATATAAGCCTCGCAACAGAATATTTTCTACTTTCACCATATATTTGTTATGTTTGTTTGTTGTAGATGCTACTCTACAACTGCTGTGTGGAACTTTGGGGAATGTGATTTCAACTGCAACAACCAATAGCCAAGGAATCTTTTCAATCTTGTTGGATCCTCTACAATTTCTCCTCTCTTCACTATTGTCGGATTGCAAGCTGATGGTGAGGACACCGCTCTCCGCCTGCAACTCTTCGTTGACCGGGCTTCTGGCATCCCCCTTGCAGTTTATCGGAAACACCATTTCCGGTCTCCTCAACATCATCAACATCATCCCAGGCGGCTTCAACCTCATCAATTAAATAGCGTACAGAGTAATAATTAAAAGAATAATATGGCAACTGCATGCTGCAGTTTGCTTCTTTATTTGTATGTATTTGCTATCAATAAGGTCAATTAAGGATGTAACCTTTTGACTACACCCTATAGCTAGTTGGTTTCGGGTTATTAATTTGTCTTCCAAGTAAATCTGTTATGAAATAACGAAGATTTTGGGATTCGAATTGTATTTCCATTGGTGGCCCTATTATTTTCAAATTATATATGTTTTATTATTTTCAATCAAAGCTCCCTTCCCTAGCAATAGTAAATATATATTCTAAGTAATTGTTGAGGCCCAAAAATTCTCAAGGAAGATCCGTGCATATTTTTAAGCTTAATTTATTATCGTGCTATAAAACAGATGCGTAGGCCCATCAAATACGGCTACTAAGTGCCTAAACAAGCTTTTATATTTGTGACATGCCAAGCAAGACTACAATTTGGCACGTGGGGAGGTCACAATACGGTTTACTAATTTCACATGCAAACCTATAGAGTTGAACAATGTCACATGCTCGTGCTCACCTAGCCCACTGCTTCGTCAAGCATTATCTAGCACAGCCCTTAGCCACTGCAATATAACGTAGCCCAAGCATAAGCACGCAAATAACATGTCATGCCAAGCTACTCCCTTTAGTGTCAAACCACTCGACAAGCTTAAGTAGGCTCAAGCCACATACATGCCTAAGACTTGCTAAGCGAGTTGTGGTGTGGATGGGTACGAGGGTCCATAAGGCCCATTGAGGGTTCAAAAGGTGGAGGTTTTGGGCCACTTGGGATCACCAAAACCCAAGCCCACTTTCTTGAGCCCAACGCATGGGTAAGTAAGAGAGAAGTTCCAGCACCCTTTCCCTTGACATCGGACCAACCTTGCCCAATTCAAACTGAAACCCTTAAATCAAAGTAATTTAATAAATCAAAATTAAATTCAATAGGACTAACTGTCATTTTTTGGGGGTTTTTTGGAGTTTGTTTATAGAAATTAATTGGTGGTATGGTTTATTTATAGTTTTAGTACTAAGAATGGGTTTATGATTAAATATCTCTATATAAAAAGGAGGCTAACCAGATGACCCAAAGATATTCAGGATAGTTGGGCTTAGCCCATAAACTTTCTTCTTCTCTTTTTGGGAAAATCCCATAACCTAATTTCTAGATTATCACTAGTACTACCATAGTATATCCATTGGTGGCCCTATTATTTTGAAATATTCTATCTCAAAAAGATTTTCCCAGGTAAAGATGCGTTGGAAACTTGGATATACACACAACACAAGTGTCCTTCACCAACCAATTCACCTCAGTGTCCTTTTGGAACCAAAATGAGAAATTTAGGTTAGATTTTAGGGAGGATTTTATTCCTAACCATAGACATTAAAATATATAAAAATAAATAAATCAGAGAAACGTAACAGCGTTTGCACCCACGTGTCAATGACTTTACAGCCTTCACCCATTTACCCTGTCTATATATAAAGAAGGCAAACACAAACCCTAACCCTAACCCTTCTCTTCGCCGCCACCCCAAAGAGAGCCCACGAACTGAAGAAGGGAGAGGAACATCACCTCTCTTTCCCTTTCTCCTTCGTTCTCATGGCTTCTCTGTTATACACCAAATCAAATCCACTGGCTTCCTTTCTCCCCAAAACTAAGTTCCTTATTCAACGGTGCGTTTTACTCTGTCAAGTTTTTGTGTTTTTGTTTTCTTTTTCTTTTTCTTTAGAACTAAATTACAATTTTCGTTTTACCTCGGGTGTATGAATAACTGTTTTTAATTGTGGTGAAACAGGCGTTGTTATGCAGCCGCGTCACACGGGCCGGTGCCAGCTGGATTGGGTAGGGGAGGGTCCAGGAGCTCTATGGTGGAAGAGCGGGTCGTGAATGCTATGAAAGAAGAATCTGGGCTTGGCTCTTCATCTGCGTGGGCCCCAGATCCCCGAACTGGATATTACAGGCCCGCCAATTGTGCGGACGAGATTGACCCGGTGGAGCTCCGAGAAATGCTATTGGGACACAGAACAAAGTGAGCCCAAGCCCACAACAGTGACTAGCAGAACAAGTGATATGTGTAGGACTTGGATGTATCATTACGAGATCATTGTGGTGTCCTTGGCATTAAGGATTTTTAATTAATTATTAATCCTGATTATGTGAGCTAATAGTAGTTTAGGAGCTTTTTAGCTGGTTGTGATGCAGTGTTACTCTTTTTCCTGACCGGATTTTCCTTATCCGGGATTTTCCTTACCCGATGTTTTTTAAGGAAGATTTTAATGAGGCCACAATTGTTATATCACCCATATCCAGTTTTCTATTATTTATTTATTTTTGTCTTTCAGTCCTTATGAATTGCTTTAGGTAGCCATCTCCTTGTTGGAATGTGCTTGTGTCCCGACTTTCATGTGGTCACTGACAGTAGTTCACTTGGAACTAATAAAGTTCGACTTCTATCCATCAAAAAAGCCGAGAGTTACGGTGGTGGGTTAATATTAGCCTATTATAATAAAGATAATAATTAATAATATTGTTTTGTCTCTACTCTTCCTCTTCAAGTTGGTTTAACCACACTAATCTGTGTTTACATAAAATAATAGGAATGGATAAGAAAGAGGAACTTTGTGTGTAGCTAAAGCAGCAACTAAAAACAAAACAAACCGAAAAAGGGATCCGACAATGAATTTGATTAGCGTGCTAATTGAGGAGGAAATTTACAAGCACTAGGCTTTGGAATCTGGGAAAAGCTTTGATCCTGATCGCGTAAAGTAAAGGCGGAGCAGAGTAGCAGTTCCGATTCTTTTTCCCACTTTGATATGGAGCTCAATTTCATATCCGAAATGCCAACATGATTTCATGGTTTAATTTTCTTAAGCGGTCCCTCAATATCGCTTATATCAAAACAAAAACAAAAATGCTTACACCTTGACACGAATGTCCCCTAACACAAAATTGACAAAATTGCATATTTGACGAAAATTACTTATAAATGTAGATCGCAATGGCTCTCCAAAAGATACATTACCCATATTAACTTGCACGACAAACCATAAGAATCATTTGTGATTGATTTCGACATAAATTCATTCGTAGCCTTTTACCTATTCCTTTGAATCTAATCCAGCACTTTTTCCTTGGAGTATTTTTTCTCTTTTTGGTAGCATTCATAATGAGATACATAATTGTTTACACAATTTGTTTTGTGCATTATTGAATGTGAATGCAAAACTAGTGAAAAATATAACCTATTTATGCATTGCACCAGCTGGTAGGGGATAAAAGTACAAGCACTCGGGTCGGGTCCACAATTTCACATCCATGTCCATATATATGGCTTGCGGGAACTGTGTAAAAAAGGAGGAGGAAATCTAAAGCCCATGGGTTAAAAGTACAAGTACATGGGCCGGGTCCACATATTATTACTCTTTTCTGCGTTCTGACTTGTGAGTCAATAAACAATGACCCACATGAAAAGCTGTCCTTTTGTAAATTTGGAACTCTTGCCCGTCTCATGAGTTTTCACATTTTTTTTCTACTTCCAAACAATATTCCTTTCACTATAAAGGGGAAAAAAACAATAACATCTTTGTTTGTTTCCACATCCCACAGTCGATGTTAGCTCAAAATTTGTTTGGAATAAAAAGTGAGTTCCATATCCATATTGTATGTTAAAGTATGTAATAATTATTAAAGATCTGAGATTGAGAAGAAACTTTTCAAGCTCGAGAAATAAAATCATGCCAATATCCAAATTCGAATAAAACACAACACTCTAAAGAGAGATTTTTGAGTGTCATGAATCATGATAATTTACATGTTATAATATGAATAGATGTTAGGGTTAATATGTCTTGGATTTTTAGGATATAATTTTAATAAATAAAGACTCTTATTATAACATAGGATTAATCGTTTTATTAGTCTTTGAATTTAGACCCGATTTGCATTTGAGTCCCTCAATTTTCAAAATCTTTCCCGTGGTCCTTTAACTTCAATTTTGTTAGGACAAATGGTCCTACGGTCAATGTTGTTAACTTTTTCTGTTAAATGCAAGGGCAAAATGCTATTTTTATATTAAAACCAAAAAAATGAATAAAAGTTTATCATGAAAATCTTAATTCCCCCTAAAACCCGTCACTACACCAAGATCATATTCAAATTCCCCCTAAAACCCCATATTTACTTAGATGCCATCCAAATGACCCATTCTATCCAACCAAAGCAACAAATCCCACCGCACCCAATCAAGCAAGAGTTTACCCACGTACCCATCCAGTCAAAGAACACTTGGCATCTCCCCATAGGTTCCCAAAAATCCCTCTAAAAAACATAACGACACTGAAGAGAAGTCCCCCCAAATTGGTTTGATCATGCATATCATTGCTAAAAACTTCCTTTCCTCAGATATTTTCAATCTCCCCCATCTGTGAATCTTAGGGACATTTAAACAACCAGGGTGGAAGGGGGACCCCTAGAATTAATTAAAGTATATTTTGTCAAAGGGGTCATCATAAGAAAATTTTATTTAGTCCAGTGCAGTCCAAAACCAAATAGTGCTGGGGATTCTGTAACATGGGCCATTGTGATTTTGGAGCTTACAGTTTGTCCAACACCAACCAAACATGTGTATGCATGTGACAACTGAAAGCTCACAAGAAGCCACACATGCAATTTATACTTTTTAAGAAGAAATTAATACTCATATTTCTTTGCCATAACATTAATATCAAGGTCCAAATTACAAATAAAATAAAAATTCAAAGACTGAAAAAATACACCAAATCCCAAAAACAACAGAAGAACAGATAAAGATGGTCAACATCTGCACTTCACTTTAAAAATTTTAAAAAAAAAACAGTAGTCACTGTGCAAGCACAAGAAATTTTAGCCATGAAACCAAGAGACTAATTAGGATTTAGGATGAAACCCAATGTGTTACATTACTAATGGAATTGCAGACCACCAAATTAAGATAAATAAACACAGGGACTAGTAGAGTAATTAATAATAAACAGGTGGGTAATTTAAGTAATTTAATTAATTAACAGAGTTTAATAATGTGTATGATGAAAATGGTGATGAAGATCAACCTCTGACTGATAGCAAGGAAGGAATGGCATTCAGGTTGGGGGTGGTGTTCTTATCTGAAGCTTGCCTAACTATATCTCTCTTCCCATCTTTCGAAGAAGAAGAAGGCTTGGTGAAGGCTCTCATGGGGCTAGCAAAAGCCCAGCCCCAGCTCCTGCTGCGCCCATGGACGAGCTGTCCATCTGCAGAAGACGAAACCCAATAAGAGGAAGACGATGAAGATGAAGATGATGATGTCATCATGAACCCACTGAAAATCCCACCACATTTCACTCGCTCTTTCATGCAGTGGCTGTTGTTGTGCTCGCCCTGACGGTGGACGCTGGCTTTCGGCTTGCCTTCTCTCTGAGACTCGACCCTTCTGAGAGTGCAGTCGCCGAACCCAGTTGAGATCCGCTCGAAGAAGTCGCCGGAGAAGCTTCTGCTGCCGCACCCGACGGATCTGGATCTCGAGACCTTGCGCTCGAACGAGGAGCCCGAGGCAGCAGTGGCTTGGCTGCTGTTGGGGCTAGCGCTGTCGTCGTCTGCTGCAGCTACTGCCTCGACCGCAAGGTGTTCGCTTTTATTCCTTTGAGAGGACGACCCCAAGCATTTGGAATCTTTCTGCGCCGCTGACGATGTGAAGGAAGAAGAGGACGAGATCTTGGACTTTTCGATTGCTTTCTTGTTCAAACTGTTTGATGAGGAGGACTTGGCGGAAGAGTGATAGAGAAACGACCAAAACCCACCTCTCTTTCTGGGGCTGAAGTCCTCAGAACCATCCAGGAAATGGTGGGCTCTTCTTGGGGTTGTGGTCGATTTGCTTCTTTTGAACACAACATCAGCCGCCGCTCGATCGGAAGACGCAGCATTAGAAGTAGCAGTGCTCACTTTCTTCTTCTTCTTCGCCAAGAGAAACGAAATCCTGGCTCTCCTTGTGCTGTAGAAGTCATCTTCATGACGATAACTGTTACCAATATTGCTTCTAGGTTTTGCAGAAGCTGAGGCTGGGTGGACTGAGAGGGAGAGTGAGAGAGAGGCAGCAGAGGAAGAAGGACCAGCAGCAACACCATTGCCATTATGAGCAACACCAACATTGACAGTGTCAGATCTAAAAGAAGGGGAGGAAGAAGGGGAGGCTGAAGCATGAATGGGGAGAGGGAAAGAGGAAGACACAAGCTTCCCAAGCTTCTCTTGGAGGCAGAAAGCACAGATCCCTCCTGGGTTGTTTCTGTATGGATGGTCACTGCACTGCATCCCATCTCCCATGTCTTGATCTTGAACTTGAACTTGAACTTGATCATGATGGCCCCCCACGCCATTCACCCTCCCTCCTCCTCCTCCCTTGATGCCTTCCATCATCATCATCATCAAGCTTGTAACCAAAACCAAATCTTTGTGCTCAACTAGAGATGGGGTGTTTGATATTTTTGCATTATTTTTGGTGGAGAATAATGGGTATTTGTTCTCTGGTTTTCTGTGCTTGGGAGAGATGGGGTTTGAGAGGGGGAAGCAAACAAAACAGAGAAAAGGAGTAAGCAGAGATGGTCAGAGGGTGTAATTGAGTGGGAGAAAATAATTATATGATGGCATTGAAGTTGTGGAGAGAGATAGAGGGAGAGAGGGAGAGAGTCCCCAGGAGCACGTGGAAGACTGACTTCTCCCTATACGCTTAAAAAAGTGTGTAAAAAGACAACCATAACACTTAAATATTTTTGCAGACAGCCCAAGCGGAAGAATCTATAAAAGACTATGTATGCACACTCAACTCAACCCCTCTCTAGTCTCTACTCTTCGCACGGATTCATTTCTCTTTTTCTGCTATTATATTAATCTATTTATTTATTAATTAATTATTTTGCTTCTTATATTTATTTAACAATTTTAATTCCAAGAACAAAAGCTTCTGCAAATATATAGATTCCTCCTCCAATGCTACGGCCTCGCAGGCTTTGCTGCTGCCACTACGTGTCCTGCATGTCCTCTCTCCGCTGTCTCACGCGGCGCTTTTACTTCTACTTCTACTATATTCAATATTTTCTATTATTATATCCCACTATTTACAACGCCTATAACTAAATTACTTGAATATTAACTTTAATTTACAGCAGCTTAAATTAATCGAAAGTAATCAAAGAATCTTCTGTCTGCAAAAGCAAAAGGGTGTATCAAATTCAATTTGTATCATTGTTTTGTACAAAATTAATGGGGAGTTCTATATAGAAGACAAGACTAGGGGTGGCAATTTTCAATACGACCCGTTACACGATTTGAAATTCGCATGGAAAAAATATGACACGAACCCGCACGATTAAAAAACGAGTCATTTTAAAGTCAATTCGCCAGTGACCCGTTTATAAATGGGTGAGTTTCGAGTTAACCCGCCAACCCGCTAAAACACATGTTTAACCCGTTTATTAAATGGGTCAACCCACCAACCCGTTAAAATACCTATATACCCGCCAACCCGATAAAATACCTATGTAACCTGCCAACCCGACACCTGTTTAACCAATTTATTAAACGGGTCAACTCGCTAACCCGCTAAAATACCTATATAATCTGTCAATCCTCTAAAATACCTATATAACCCGCCAACCCATTTCTTTGTTTTTTCTTCATTTTCTTTATTTTTAAATTTCTCATTCTCAATTTTTATATATAGGGAGGGGCAAAATGAAATAATTATTTTAAATAATAAATATAAAATGCAATTACTTGATTAATTTATCAAAATTTAGATTTTTTTATTATTTTTTTATTTGCTATCACTTAGCATGTCAACCCGACATGACCCGAAATTCGCATGGAAAATAAATGGGTCAACTCGAAAATGACACGTTAATTAAACGGGTTGGATTTGGATTTAGCATTCTTGACACATATATAATCCTGACACGACACGACACAACCCATTGCCACCTCTAGACAAAGACCCCTTTAGTGAGTAGTAAACTATTTTAACTGTCACGGCCAACACAAGAGATTTTGAGAGAGGACATTCGAACACATGACCTCGAGTGCAAAAATAATTGCTTTTAAGCATTTAAGTTACAAACTTTTTGCGCAAAATAGATTAGGCTTATAGAATTTGCGAACGGCTTCATTTTCAGTTAAAAAGAAAACTTTAGAACATAATGTTGTAATTAAGAACACTTGTCGACTGAATTAAACATGGGAATTGTTGTGTTCATCTACCAGGGGGAAGATTCATAATGCTTAGGGCCCCAACGCGTACATGGCTACATGGGTTGTGAAGTAGACAAATCAAAGATGGAGCATGGACAGTTTATCAAATTTGTTAGTCGGCCTGAGGACAGTCAGTCGTCCACGAAATATATGGATCCCACATCGTTATAAATTAATATCCATAGTTGGGATCAGCTACAGTACTACACTTCACACGTGGTTGTGCATGCATGCCTAAATAAATAAGACTTCTTCAACGCATATTAATGTTGGCCACCAGACAATGAGCTTTCCGAGCTTTTACTAGATGTGGTCTCTAATGTGTTCCTTAGGTACAATTTTACCGTACTAAATCACTAGGCCCTTTTTGTTTTGATTTGACATCAAATTTATGGAGATTTTATGATCCCGTTTGAGGATTGTTTAAATAAAATGAATTCGTAACGCTCTATGTATGCGAGCAATATGTTAGTAGATCGTGTATCAATGATATCGAGTATGGTTGAAAAGATCATTCATGTGTAAGTTTTTAGTATAGTACCTTACGAGTTTTCATACGAAATTGATGTTTTTTTAACAATAGTGATCCGAGAGTTTTGTTAAAATCGCAATTCGGTGAATTGAATTCGAATGATTATTCTCGATTGAGCCTTTTGTATTACCAACATGGAGAACAAACTAATGAGCAAAACCTGGCATAGAGTTCCTTCTTTGCTGTGATTGTCTGGTGCAAGTACAATTTGGTCGAATTTTTCTTGGTTAATTAATTGATTGATAACCAACTCACCATCAACACAAAAACTCAGAGAGACAGAGAGGCCACGGTGATTGCCATAAGATAAGACCATACATTACAATGCAAACAGATTGCATTTTGGGACGTGACAATGAATATATGACATGATTAGATTAGAGAAGGCTCTCTCCAGCTGAACCGTCTCCATCCACCTGGATTTCTCAAGACCCTTCATCTATCAGTAAATCTATATCAGTATCAGATGATCTGCCCCACTCATTCAGTCCAAATCATCACAGCCGTCCATCATCACTTCGTCTTCAACTGTCAACTCAGTGACATCCAAATCTTTCTTTCTCTACTGTTCACCCTAATCCTAACTTTATTATCAGATATAATGATAACCTTTCATTTTGTTCAGTTTTATGATATTTTGCAGCTTCTTTTTTGGAGCCTGAAAAAATAGAAAAACTTTTTTGTAACTGGTTACGGGTATAGTTATACCCGGTCAATAATGTAATAATATGTAAAAAAGTTATTCTGTGCGTTATTAGCTGAAAATAAAAAAAAACATACTATTCCCCAGCCACTAAAAACTAATAGACTACTCTAAAGTGGTTATAAAGTAATAATATTTTGGCGACAAATAAGACAAAATATTTGTCGTTCTAAAATGACTTTATGGGGACCATGGACAGTAGCCTAATACCCCAGCCATGCTACAAAATATTAAATACATATGCAACTTTTTTTTATTTTTTTATTTTCTGAATAATGGGTTGGTTTACTTTGCAGTGGTACAGCTCGGCATATGCAGCAACTCCACACTTGGCAGTCGTCTTCTGGGCCGTCGCTATTGCTTGATTATTATTTAGAAATTATTTTATTTCCAGGTTTTTGGTTTTGTAAATTGTGTCTGAATAGACAGCTATAATAGAAAAAAGTTGGATAAGATAGTAACCGGAAGGGGCCTCAAACGGACAAAAAAGTCCAATTATTATTGATTCTAGTTACCCAATGTCACAGTCCAAACTAAAAATCAACCAAAATTGAGATTCCTAATAATGCAATAATGCATATGCATTGAAGAAATTGACGGTTTTGATAACAATTAAGATTTTCATGATAAACCGTTCATTTATTTAACAAATACGGAAGATTCGTTAACTTAATAAATAGTAATTCGAAAAATAAATAATTTTAATTACGACATATGTACTCGAAGATTCGTTAATAACAACTTGGATTGAATGGGCAAGAAGGTTCACCCAAATTTATTGTCAATTATGCAATGCATAATAATCGCGGGGTACTATTTGGGTTTTGAGGCTTTGATTGGGGATCATAATGTCAGTTGGTTAACCTAATTGTAACTTTCGCAGTTTAGTCTGGTCAATTTCAATTTAGCTACTGCTTGCTTGTACATCAAGTTATATAATATTAAATAGGTTATTTATTCAAATGATCTTTAAACTTATACTTGAGTTACATTTTGGTTCCTCAATTAAATTATTCGTTCAAATGGTCTACCAACTCTATATTAATCGGCAAATTTGTTCTACCATTACATTTCATCAATGTTACCGTCAATTTGAGAGTTATTTAAAATATTAATTAATTTCTTAAAAAATATAAAAAAAATATACTATAAAAATCAATTTTATATATGAAAATTAAGAAAAATAAAAACTAAAAACTAAAATGCCCAATAGTAAAAAAAAGAAAAAAACCCACCATGACCCTCCCCCCACCTCCATCCTTGCAACCCACCCCCCAATCTTTTTTTCTTCCTTCCTTTTTTTCAACAAATGAAACAGAGCTAAATTCCCAAAAAAACAAACAAAAAAACCAAAAATTAAAATATTCGTTGAAACCCTTTTAACACCAACACCCTTGTGAGCAATTGGGTACATGGAGAACATGGCAATGAAGGTAATGGTAGAGGCGAATGAGAGAAAGAAGATGCAGAGGAGTAGATGCTTCTAAGGCCAGAGACTATTGGTGGTGAGGACAACGAAAAAGGATGGGTTCTGTTAGAGTGAGAACTTGGAGGGCAACGATGCAAGTGAGGCTTTGTCTCTTGATTCCATGGATGGTCTGGTGCAATGGTTTGGGATGCCGTTCAGGCGAGCATGTCCACATCCAGCACCCTCTTGAGGTATGAAAAAGACAACAACCTTGTCAAAGCCTTTTGAGGTCTGAAAAAGACACATATACCCATCCTATACCCCACCGGTAACGTTGGCTTGAGTAAAAACGGTATGACTAATCCATCGATTAATATATAGTTGGTGAATTATTTGAATGAATAATTTAATTGAGGGATCAAAATGCAATTCAAATATAAGTTTGAGGACCATTTGAATAAATAACCCAAAAATCCATCAAGAATTTGTTGCTGCTTGCTTTCATGGGCCTTGTCCAGATTTGGAGAACTTCTTCCACATTTATGACATAATTTATTCCACTATTTCAGTTTCAGACTTTTTCCTTTTTATTGGTCGGAATGGGTTTTCGACGTACTTGCCATAAGAATCTTCCGTATGGCCTATCTCTCAAGGTCCTACGAATGGTAGAATTGGGCTGGGGTTGCTTTCTTAAACAACTTAGCAGCCCTGGTTTTCCTTCTTCTAAACAAGTGAGAGAAAGAAAAGGTTTGAATGTATGAATTGTAGGAAATTTAGAGGAGAGGACAGTAAGAGTCCGTATTTTTTTTTATCAAAGTTTATTAAAAAGGAATAAACATTATTATATGCATATTTATAAGTAATTATCTTGGTAAAAAGGAAATAGATATTGTTTTGCATTGATAGTACTATTCTAATAATTATTTATATATATATTAATTTACTTTAGTAAATTGGTTCTTGAAAAGGTGGTTAGTTAGGATTTGTTGTTAGTTAAATTCATGAGTTCTTTTGTTTTTTTTATAATTTCTTTAAAGGTTTTGATTTAATTTAATTTTAATGTTTATTATTGCATGACTATGTATTCTTTCTAAAAGGATAACTCCATTTTTATACGTGAATAGTAATTAAAAGTACACCTCCTCCTTGTTAGGTGTCAATAAGGCCTTGTCTACTCATCATTCTAAGATGAAAATTGTTAGGATATGATTGGTGGAATTGGAGTCACCACAATGTGTCTTCATAGTAATTCTTTTCTTATCCGTTGTTGACTTGGAGTGCAAGGCCATATTGATATATATTACTTGGAGATTAAGTTCTTGCATAAATGTTGATATTATCATGTACTGTAGCTATCATCTTCACTACACTATAAATAGACCATTCCATTCCTTTGTTTTTCATTCTCATTTCAGCCAAGTTGTGAAGCATTTGTAAGTTTGCATGAAGAAAAAAAAAAATACATAGAAGAAGAAATATTAGAGAGAAATAGAGTGGGAAACTGAGTTTGTGAATGCGGTGGAAAAATTGGGAATCGTCTTACATTTCGAGCAAAAGCTTTGGTGTCAATATAGGGGGTTTCTTAGGGGCCTTTACAAAGATTGATTTAATTAAATTTCATGAACACTATATTATGCGTGATACGATTATTTGATTAATATTCTTGTTATAATTGAATGTTTTTCTTGGAATGTTTATGCGTTCTTGACTAGTTGAATAATGTTGGCATAATTATATATATACATTGGTGATGTTTTAAATATTACATTGTTGTGAGATATATGGATATGTCATGGAGAAAATAATGATGGAAAAGAGGGTAATGGAAATAGTCTTTTGTGTAGTTGAGTCTAACTCTTGGCAGGTACCAGGTCTCAAGGATCCCAAAGTGCACATGGTTTTTATTGGGTGATTCGGGACTGACAACAGGGAGTTAGACAAGATGACTAACAAAAAGGGAATTAAGGGATGATTGAAATGGGTGTTAGTTCATATAAACGGGCATTCGGGACCAAGTGGTATAAGCATGGTATGAGACGTGCAGGTATCCTTATCTAGTTATATGAATTAACGAGAGTAGATGAAGAGCATTCATGCATTATATTATTATTAATGTGATATTTGGCAGTGTGATTGTATGTCACTTAATTTAGTTATATCAATCTACTGTGATAAGGTCTCATGTCCCTACTGAGCGGTAGTCGCTCATCCCTCACCCTGTTTAATTTTTCAGATAAATTAGTGGGCAAGACAAGGACTAAACCAGTTGAGGCTGAATTAGATGAGAGTGATAGAGCTTTATTTATTAATTGTAAAATTGTAAGATTTTGGAGCCATTTTTATAAGAGAAGTTTATTTTAAATCCATGTTTTGACTTCTTTTTATTTTATTTTACTTTTTATTTTCTCACTCACCGGGCGCGGGATTTCCACCGACTCCCAGGTCTGGGGCGTGACAAGGACAATATGTTTGGTTTCAATATAATCAAATCAATCCTTGCGTGTAAAAGACCCACTAGTGTAGTGTTTTGAGGCAATTGTTCCCGCATGAAAGGTCCTAAGTTTGAGTCATAGCATCCGTATAATGTGTATGAGTTTTGTATACTATCGCCCCGCTCAATAGGAAAGGTCCTAAAAAAAATTCAATCATTGCCTAAGTTTTCTGGATAAGCATTATGAAGCAATAATAATTTTAAAGATTACAGCCATTTTTTCCATGTTTTCCATTCAATACGACTATAGATGCAATCCTTGTAATCCACTTTTGTGTCACTCTATAATGTTTACCTTTGAATTTGGTTCATATTTAATTCTCCGTCCTCTAATATTACTTATAAAAAATAAAAATAAAAAGGAAAATTGGGTGGAGTTCTTAGTATAAACCCAATACTAAAGAGATGGGAATAAGAGCAGGCCGTAAGTGAGCCCAGTACGTAGCCTACTCATCAGATCATGGCATTGACAAGCAAGGGGCCTCCCTCTAAGAAGATGAAGATACTTTTAGACATACCAGTACGTATATAGGCCTGACAAAATAATGCTGCAATAACTCAATCAAATCTATCTCTCTCTCTCTCTCATTTTCTTTTTTCATTTTTGTTTTATCACAGGCACCTAACCTATACACCTAATTAATTGACTCCCCAAACACACTTGCATAGGAAGGAAAAAAAAAAGTCATAAAAACAGATGATTTAAGAACACTAGAGGTGTAAGGTCTAGCTAGCTAATTAAGTGGTCTCCAATATTTCTCCATTTTTTTGGTGTGATGGAGTAGGAGAAGAAGGTGAGATAAGAGGTTCATGTTGCCTTCCTTCTTCCAGTAGCCCACTTGAAATATTATCGGCTGGTTTGGCATTGTTGTAAATCGCATATAGCACTAGCTGCGTTGTTCCAAGAAGAAACCCAATCCCGTTTGGTACCTAAACCATGCATAAAAAGAGATATTTATTTTTTTATTTTATTTTTTTCAAAAAGAAAAATGTTTGCATTAATAAGCTTAGAATTTCCTATTTTAAAAAAAGGGATAGGAATTATTATTACCCCAAGGAAAACATCTCGTATGAGCCAAGCATAGAAAGTCCACACCCCTCCATTGAGGAAAAAGAAAAATGAGAGGAAGAATGGCATGTACTCCACACTCTTAGTTGTTATCACTGTTTTCTGAGAATAAGATAAAATGCATGATGATATGTCATAATTCAGATAATAGATTCCAAATGTGCATAAAGCAATAATAAGGGCCAAACCAAACCTAGTTCTTAACATATTATAATTGGTGCTCAGATAATAGATTCCACTTAAACACGAGAGTTAATGGAAATCTATATGTAACACAAGGGCGGAACTAGGTTAATGGCTATAGTGGGTTATAGGCCAGGGAAGGTATTGGGGATTTTGTGAAGAAAAAAAAAATCAAACTTATATATTTGATTTGTTTTGAATATAGCTAAGCATATATTAACCTATTAAAGTCCAAAAAAGTATATTTTTTTTTATTTATATTAATTTAGTTGTAGAGTGTATTAAAATTGAAAATATGTTCAACAACCAAATTGAAAGTGTATTAAAGGGCCTCATATTCATTTTGATAATATGTGTTTTTTGGTTGTATTTAATATGTATTTTTTTTATACGAGCGATATTCTACTTTAATCTAATCTAAAATACGAGGAGGGGGATTCGAACTCTAGAGCAGAGTGGGGAAAACATCCACTCTAACCAACTTGACTAAGCCCATGTCTGCAATATGTATTTGTTTTATGCTAAAGTTTATTGGAAATTAGCATTTAGCCATGCACTCGAGGTCCTAGAATAAACAAAAAAAAAACTTATTGGAAATTAATCATGGAATTATGAACAAGCGTGGGTTTTATGATTTAATGTATACTTTTATTTCTAGAAAAAAAACTATAAAAATTGCAAGTACCAAAAAAAATATATTATTTGGTTTTTAAGCTAGCCACCCATTGAAAAATTTATGGTTCCGCCATTGATGTTACATGTAACATTTTTTTTCTTTTAAAACAAAGCTTATTTATGTTTGAAATAAGCATATGCTTATTATTTTTCTTAGGGTTAAATACCTTTTTGGTCAGTTGGTTTTACACGAAAATTCAATTTGGTCACTCAAAAATAAATTTAGCCAAATTAATCACTATGTTTCCTAAACCTTTATCTTCCGTTAAATGCAATTAATTTTTTAAGGAAGCACATTCAGTCTTCTTTCTCTAATTTACTCAACCAGTAAAGGTATATTATGCTATTAGGGTTTAACAAATTGGGGGAAATCTTGTGTTGAAATCAAAATTATGATGTATAAGATTACAGATTGGATGCTATATTGAAGCCTGAATTGATTCATTTAGAATCACATTGTGACTTCAGATGGCAATCAATGTGATAGAGCACCAAAATATGTTGGTAAGTTGTTGATTTCATTTTAATTTGGTTTGGCGTTTTGATTTTCCTTATATCTCACAATTTCGATTTCAACCTAAGATTTCCCCCAATTTGTTAAACCATAGTATCCCAATATTCCTTAACTCGTTGAGTTATAAGAAGAAGACTAAAAAAATAACAATAAAAACTGCACTTAGCAAAAGATAACGGAATTTCCATATCAATTGTAAACTTTGGAGAACACAGTGACCAATTTGGCTAAATTTTTTTCTCAGTGACTAAATTGAATTTTCGTGTCAAACCCAACGACCAAAAAAGTATTTAACCTTTTTTCTTATGTTCATAGTAAATAAAGTACTCTCTTACTAAACTTTTGATGTGAAAACAAATGCTTATGTACGTAGTAAATATGGATAACAGTTTTATGCAAAGATTGAGTTGATAAAATTTCTAAATTCACAAGAGCATTTGTGTTGTATGGCATGCGGACCCTACGAATGCAGCTTTTCGAACAGCTAGCTCCCACTATGAATTATAAATTGACCAAATACTGTATGGTATTGGACCTGAGTTTCTACTTTCTAGATCTTCAACAAAATGAATTTAATGAATGGTGTGGACGGAAAGAAAAGGATCAAACAAAAGATTTTTCTTTTGCCTGGGAGATCAAACAGAAGTTAAAGAACACTTTTTTCTTTTATTTCTGGTGATAAAAAACAATCCAACATGGTAATATATTTTTTTCCTATCATTATTTTATCCAAAGATAAACCAATCGGCTTCTTTATCCATATCAAAACAACAAAAAACTGTCTGGCATATACCTACCGACTAGCAATTAGGTCAGAGGGTGTTTCTTGCAAAAAAAGGTCTTAATTTGAATCCCTCCTCACCAATTAATAAAATAAAAAATAAAAAAAAGAAGTTGACCCAGATTTTAATTATTGGACCAACCAAGGGTTCGATCTTCTTATCATGACAATGAGAAAAAAAAATATATCTAAAAACCAAATATGGGTGTAGTGAGCAAAATTTAGGTGTCCTTACCATGGCAACTAGCGGCGAGCCGTACATGATGATGTTTAAGCCTGCACAAATGAACCCTAGTGCATCAATACGTGTCTCTCCCTGCAATGCCAGCCAGGTAGCTAAAATGGCTGCTGCTAGAAAACCTACATCCAAGGTTCCAATCAAGATGGCCGTCTTTGCCTGAAATGTTGTTGCAGACATCAAATAGATCGTCAATTGAGATATACCACAAACGAAACAAAAAAGACTGTGAATCTGGACCGTACATTCAACAAAAAGATATATAAAATCAATCGTCTGAATTCACAGTCTGTAACGAAAAGAGTGAAGAAAGTTAAACATTACCCTCATCTTTGCTGAGGCATATACTAGAAACAAAGTAAGGTAGATAATCTCAACAACGACACCAAAACCATTGACAGTGGCCACAAGTAATCCTCCGGCGGGCCTTATAATTCCATAGTAAGTCCACAAGAAGGAGTTGAGGAATGTGCAAACATAAGGCAGACTCTCAAAGTCCTCCGTCGATCTGTGCTTTACAATTCTCCAAAATGTTCCACTGCATTTATATATAATTCAAAAACTCTTAGCTCTTTCTCTTTCAAGGGGTTTGGAAGCTTAGTTGAAACTATTATCATGAGATTAAGATCTTACACAGGAGCAAGGAACATTAGCACTGAGATGATGTTGCCTGCAAAGTATAGGAAAAATTGCCATCAGAAAAGATTATGCTAAAAGAATTACATACTAATTAAATAATTAATGCAAATTAAAACTTAATTAGTGGTTTTCTTATACCTATGACCCCAACAAATAAAATCAAGCCTTCCATGTTTTTTCCTCTTCAATTTGGATCAGGCGCCAGGAGAGAGCTAGCTAGCTAGGAGGTTGAAGAGAGAGAGAGAGAGAGAGAGAGAGAGTTTGTTTCTTCAATTTTAACTTACACATGGTTTGAACTTGAAGCACAATGGTTCAATAATTTATGATAATATACTTGCGCATGTTCTTTGAGGAATTAAATTATATTTTTCTTTGCCCCAAAAGTTGTGGGTCTACTCAAGTGAGAATTATTTCTTTTCTTGTTTGGGAAAAAGTGTTATGTGTAAGTAGTGTCCATGAATTAATTAAACTAAAGACAGAAGACTTGAGTGAAGTCACGTGCTAGCTGGACGTAACTTTAAGCTTCATGGAAGTAATAAACCTAGATCATTTGGGATTTAATAAATATATTACCACCAGGAAATATGAGCTCTTATATTCTTGTTAATAGCAACGTGACGTGAATGTATGAGTTTTTGCTTTTGTGTTTTTGATGAATTATTCTTGTATATGTGTCAAACTGTGATTCGTAGAAAGGATATCTCCTTATGGAGAAGGAGACAAGCAATATCCTTATCATCACAATCATGTTACCCATTTATTCATATAATTGGTTTTTTTCTTTAACGTTTGTGCTCGAGACCTTTTTTAACATGAAAAAATAGAAATATAACTAGATTAAGAGTTGGTTGGTTATATAATTGGTTCGCAAATTAAGATTTAATATAAAGAAAGTGAAATCATCTTCTTTTGTGCTTTGAGTAGGTGAAATTAAGGTAGAAACATTAGTGAGCTGGGGTTTGATTAATATAAACTTTTTTTTAGTTTTTTGTGGAATTAAGTAAAAGAGTGATTTTATTGGCACCTCATTATTTGCTTATTGCACCTTATACTAATTTTAAATATGAATAATCTATTTAACCCTTGTACATAATTACTATTAAGGACAAAAAATATTTAAAATAAAAATTAAATTTGCTCACTATACCCCACATATGTTCTTGTAACCATAGTTAGACTTTTTTCTCAAATTATCACGTTCCTACAACCCTAACGAGGTTTATATGCTTATATTGGTGAAAAAATATTTTGCATTTGTTCATGAATGGTGAGACTGAAGTTAGAGAGGCTTCGAATGAGGTATGAGTTTATTGTTTAGAGTTTTTCAAGTTTATGATTTCATGGTGGTCGCTGGTTGCGTTAAGCACACTAGTACCGAATGCAATAGGTAAATTCAGTGGGATATCATTGAAACATTGCATCTATTTCGGTTGTGTTTGACCGGCCATTAATTTAAGATGCGGTGGAGATCCACCATAACATGGAACGGTGTTCGGTGGTGTATTACTGAATTTTTACCTACAATTCAATAGCAACGAATCGAAATATATTTATTTTTTCAGTAACTTATTGTTGACCACAAATTTAATGCAAGCTATTTTGACCTTACTCTCATTGAAGGAACAAAAACAAGGTGACACTCCTACTGAAGACAACAATGTTGGAACATAATATGTAATGGACTATAGTGATCAATTCACAACTTGTTCAGTAATTATTTTGAGTTTTTTTTTTTGTCTAAATTTTTTTTTAGTATCATTAACTTGACATTAATGTTTCAAATTTTAACTTTAAATAACATGAATTTAATGTGTAAATATTCAATGGTAGAGATGCATTAATTAGATGGGCTCGTGCACAAGGAAAAATGTATATATCACTCACTAGATTGAAGTTCTTCTGGATGGTAACTGTGGATATAGAGTCATAGCTATGATAATGAGATTTGGTCATAATGAATGGCGCAGGGATTGCAAAGATTTGTTGCAGCAACTACATGATATGTCTTCTATTTTTAAGAATTGTATTCAGGAGCACAAACGGTACAACAAGATTGAGTGAGTGCTAAATTATTTTGGTGATGGATTTGTACCATTTTTTTGTTGGATAACCATGCTTGATATGGGCCATGTTGTTGCCACATATTATAATGTGGTTTTAATCCTTCTAAGCATACGTTAATGCCTTACATTTCTTCCCTTCTCAGTTCAATAGGGTAAAACCAAGTTACGTGAGATTGCCATTGGTTTTGTTAATGATGATCACTATGTCCAGGTATGAATTTATTTGTTTATACTACACAGTTTAATTTTATATGCTATACGTATATTAATGAATTCTTGTTTTGTAGGTTCATTTGGCTCCAGATCGTCATATTCCACAAGTTTCTAGAATATAGTATGAACAAGGTGACATATGCAATGTAACACATTTGTACTCGAGGTACCAAGAGCGTGTGGATGTGTTTCCAAAACTTTCGGGAGTGGAGAATGTAGCTACTACATATACGGTCATCCTAATGACTAATGAAAATGCACCCACTACATAATTGAGATTATAAATATAATAATTCTATTTATTTTTTTGTGGGACAAACTTCATAAGGGTCAGAATGAGTTCTAAAGTTCTAAAGTTCCATGAGTTCTAATAAACGCATGCTAGCAAATCCGTTAACTATGACGACATTGATATGTCATGGTAGACCGTGTGTTTATACCCTCTAAAATCTGCTGCAAGGTCTCAACTGCTGAGGCTAGTCCTCTTGAGGGGCTAACCTCGCCGCTCTATGTTTCCTCGTTGAGGTTGTGGGATGCTGTCTATCAGGTCGAGATGATTAAGCCTCAATAGTACCTTTGCAAGTCCTCTTTATATCTAAAAAACAATATTAAGTACGAACTCAGTAACGAATTCAGTAGATGATCACTGAAACAATAAACGAATTCACTGAAACAAGAAACGAATTCAGTAGACTCTCATTGAAAAACGGAAACAAATTCGATGAACTACCTTTGAAAAACTGAAATAGATTCGGTGGACTACCACTGAAAACGGAAACACATTCGGTGCTAAGTTAAGGAATGGGGTTCATGAAGACAACTGAGGAAGAAAAATGGGGTGTAGTTGTAATTTTAAATTTTACTGAATTTAGTGGGGTGTAAAGAGAATATGGGTTGCAAAGAACAAATTTTGAGGTGTCAATAAAATCTGCAGGGTGGGCCTAATTAAAGCTTCATTTTCAATAGTAATACACTCTAACTCCTCTTTTTTCTTTTAATTCGATGGTCCAAATTATTTTAACGTATTTATTGCTGTAGTGTTGTTGATAGACCAAATAATTGGTACTGGCGGGGCCTTATACGTGACTGGGATGACAATATTTTTATATTTTTTTTATTGTAGAACAGATATTTGTTTAGGAGTATAGTGGAGATTGTATATACGTACATTAGATTTTGTACAATTGGGAGGGAAAAAGGAACCCTCACCACATTACGTGAAGAGTCAAAGCTATATTTACAACTCATACTTCATATTTCAATTGTAAAAAATACGTATCACTAAATCAAGAGCTAATTAATATATGTAGCTGAAAAATATTCAGTTTCTCCCCCGACTAATTTAGCTTTATGAAAAATTTTAATTAGCATGATATATAAGTACTCAATTAGGCCAATCTAGCTATGACCAATTACAGAAAACCCGTCTCATCTGTTAAACCCTAGAGCTTAAAAATAAATTACAAGTCAACGTAATTAACTTATTTGTTATTCATTATAAATAAATATGAAAAAACTAATTTCTTCTATATGAAATATTGTGGTGTATTTGGTAGTTGGTTGTTACTAGTGTGCTGTGCATTTGATGTGCCATCCATGTCTCACCAACTCAACCAATTCATTACAATTTACAATCTACAAAAATAGATCATCACATAATCAGATATTGGAGCCTTTAATTTATTAATATTCATCACATATATAAAATTGATTTTGCCTTTTAGTTGGCCAATTTCTCAAACGTGTGCAACGTGCTGAAATGACTGCCCATCATTTTCCATTGAAAACAAAACAATGGAAGATGGATGGATTCCTTTAAATAATTATATGGGGCCATATCCTTCCAATGCATTATTGCTAAAAACAGCCGGGTTAGTTGCATCTTGAATATATTGGCATTCTAAATCCATTTCTTTTTTGTTGTTTTGTTGTTTTGGTGGAATATTTTTTCAGAACTTTTTTTATTGAGTGGGGTAATAATATATTAAATTTACACATACTATACCGATGCTAGGACTCGAACCCAAAATCTATCATGGAAGAGCAATTTATTTTGATTTATGTTCAATAAACCTCAAATTGTAGGAATAGTTTGGTGTAATGCGAACAAAAATGGACAGGAACATCTTCAAAAGCAAAAGATTTGGAGATCTGATATTATCGTATTATAATATAGCAGCGACAACACAAATGACAAGTATAAAGAGCAGACTATATATTATGAAGACTTTTGTGTTTTAATATACGTACACTCATTACTTCATTCTTCTTCTCAACGTATCATTTTATAAATTATAAATTATGAAATATACAAGTTTCTAAAGCTTCATGCTAGGGGTTTTTTTTTCTGTAAGCAGAAGGAAGGGAAAATAAAAAGAACATTGTTTGCAAGCATTTTAACCCAGATAGTGAAGGAAAGACAAGAGGGTTAGGACTTCAATCCCATCCCAATGTATCAATTGGGATGCCCCACAAGAAAAGAAAACTAGAAAAGTTAAAAATAAAAATGGAAACAATATATTTAGAATGTGTGAGGAAGCTCAAAAGATGGCCCGCAATAATCATCAAAACTTTTCTATTTTGATATTTAGATATTTAGACAGCGAGGAGGTTGTGAATCACGTGGTTCTTGAGTCTTGACTGGTAGATGAACCCTCATGTGGTGTCACATTTTCATAATCAAAGTTAATTCACCTGTTAGTGATTCCCCATGTCCTTACAAGAAAGATTGGGACATCATAGAAATTTTTTAATGATCATGGTTTAACAAGTCAAGGGGTCAATCCTTAGAACAACGTTATGATTAGTCCGCACACACGAAAATGTAGTCATTCACACATGAAGAATGTAATTGTCTCGAATGACTGAAAATGTAGTTAGTAAGTCATTCACACACGAAGAGTGTAATTGTCTCGAATAATTGTCCATTTGCATGCGCGCCTCGAATGACTGTCAACTGACTGTAACATTCGGGTGCGTGCATGGGCTGTGACGCAGCTCTAAAATCATAAATCAGCAAGGAACCTGTAGCCATATACTCTTTACAATAGGATGACGAAAAGAAAGAGAGTATATCTGCCATATAATCTTCAGCTGGCAAATACATTATTAAAATTAATTTAAGACAATAAGGAATATATATATATACATATCCATCAGTTGTTGAGCAAATTACCCTTTCTGGGAAAAATCCCATATGAACTATATATGAAAAATTGTGAAGTATTATCATCCAAACTTGTCTCATATAAAAAAATAATTATTATCCAAGTTATCACTTGTTACATTTTTGACATTCCCAAATGTTCTTATCTCCTCGTGTACATTTTTATTTATACCTAAACCTTATTTGTTGCTGAGCCATCTTCAACATGGAAAAGAAAATAGTATTTAGGACTAAAGAAAATTAGAACCAAGAACTCCAAAGGCAATGGGAAAACTTTCTTATAACCGAGAATTTGCTTGCTTCGACGGAGCACTCTGCAAGGAAGCAGTGGAAAGCACTGTTAGACAGGAAACAGATACCAACTATACAATAACCGGTACTCTAATTTATACTAGCCCACAACCCACGATTGTTACTGAGTTCATGAAGCATGAGATAACATTCAATTGTACAATTTTTCACGTGTTAAGAGGCTATTTGCAGAAATAATATTCCAAGAATGTTTACAGGAAAAGGGAAATGGATAGGAATATAAGCCTCTTGCTTTTTGAGTGAGCTAAGCCCTTCACTGGCCTGTAAGTTAACATTGTTCAACAGGAAATCGACGAAACTAACGGCCAAGGAATACTATTGATAAACAATTTTCATGATGAAACACCAAGTAAGTTTCAGATAGTCACTACAAGATAAACATCACATGGTTTCAAATTTCTTACCAGAGAAGCCCCCTTTGCAGCTCTTTCAGCCAAATAGGCACAAGGCTTGAAAAATTCACCATAAATATTTGACCATTCCTCCAGTCTTGAATATATGTATTTGGATCCAAGTAAATCAGCCCAGAACAAGATACCTCCCCTGATCAGAAATGCCCAAACAAGTTATTGGTGCATTTTATGGCGTTTAAGAAGGTATTCCCAACAAAGTATATAAATACAAACCTGTAAGGTGGGAAACCCATGCCCATGACTGCAGCAATGTCAAGGTCAGCAGCTTTTACAGCAATACCTTCAGCAAGCACTCGACAGGCCTCATTCACAACAGGGAAAAATATCATCTCCACAATGTCCTTTTCTGATAGCTTCAATAGCTATTGTTCAGATGGCACAAACATGAGTCAGATTCATGGTTTTTATACTTCAGATATTGTCATCCAACTTGAAGTAGCACGAGGGAGAGAGTGAGAGAGAGAGAGAGAGAGATAAAAAACCTTAGAATCTATTGAAACACCAGAAATGCTCCTTGACTTCTCAATATATTTTTTCAATTCAGGATCTGGGCTAGCTTTGCGTTTATCACCATAAGTATAGAACCCTTTTCGAGTACTTTCACCTAAAACAGTATAAAACCATATCATGAGATTATTTTTTATTTTTTATTTTTTGTTATGAGAGAAAATGAGAAATACATACTCATCTGTGCTGAAGTTTAACAGAAGTTGGTAAATAAATATTTTACTAGCCAAGTATGCTTCAACGACAAATTATTACCTGCTCTTCCATCCTCCTGCATCAGAGGGATAATCATTGATGTATATGTCCTCTCAGGAAAATTCTCAATAAATTGCGAACCAGTTGCAATAGCGACACCAAAGCCAACCAGATCAGCCAATCTGCATGAATAAATAAAATATAAAAGTCAGTTCAGCGGAAAACAATAGGGTTTAAAGGTGGGGAAAAACAAAGGAACCACCAAGTCATAATTTTTCATAAAAGTACTATTGACCTGAATGGGCCCATAGGCATTCCAAACTTGGTGATTACTCTATCAATCTGATAGACGTCAGCACCACGTTCAACAAGCAAAAGACCAGCTTGTGTATAAGGAAAGAACATTCTGTTTACAGCAAATCCTGTGCAGTTTCCAACAACAACTGGGGTTTTCTTTATCTTTTTCCCAACTTCTAGCAAATCGACAACAACTTGGGGAGACGTCTGATTAGTACGAACAATTTCCAAAAGTGGCATGACATGAGCGGGACTGCATGGAGAGATCAAATTAGTTATCAAGTTAACAATTTGAGAAAGATAAACAAGGGAAAACGTGCACTTTATAATATTACCTAAAGAAATGGGCGCCAATAATCCGATCATGAGACTTCGTCTTCTCTCCAATGAGGTTCAAGTCGATTGTGGAAGTATTACTTGCAAGTATGCAGTGTTGTGGGCAATATTTTTCAAGATCAGCAAAAATTTGTTGCTTTAGAGAAACCTTCTCAATAACCGCCTGCTCCAAGCATAGAAGATGAAAATTTCAGACCTTTTCCCCTTGTTTTCAAGCAAAATAACATAAGGGTGAACCAAAACCAACATGCTTTGTGAACTACCTCTATGACAATGTCCACATCTTTAAAGCTTTCATAATCCAGGACACCCTTAAGAAGAGAGACGGTCTTTTCAAACTTTTCTTGAGTCATTTTTCCTTTCTTGACACGGCTCTGTAGATTGGCTGGACCACAACATTGACAACTTATAGCAGACTTGCATTACAAAAACTTAACAAAGAACCGTCATTATAATTTATAACACAGGAACCAAGACAACTAGTATATATAATTTATTATAAAATATTAGAAGGATAAAGCTTTTAGAAGCAAATATGAACTGAACATAAAATACTAAAGTAGAAGCTCTAATCTTAAAAAGGACTTCAAGCCTCACCTCTGACTCTACCAATCCCAGCCTGCAAGAACTTATCATTTACTTCTTTCAGGATCACTGGATAATTACTAAGAATCAATGCTGTAGCTATTCCAGACCCCATTAATCCTCCACCAATGACAGCAACCTTAGTTACTCGTCTAGGCACCAAACCACGATCAGTCACCCCAGGTACCTAATATATGGTTAAGAGAGGACAAGTATTAAGAAGTTATATTAAAAAAAAGGTGGTTAATATTGGTAAGGCTGAATTTAAGTTCGCAACTTAGAGAGTGTAATAGTGTTACTCTTACCCAAGAATAATCGGTTGTAGCAATGGAGCAGTATCCATTTTTATATTATTAATATACGAAGATTTTTAGATAAATTACATGACTGAAAAGCTTATATACATTATAATAGATTATTGTGCAAACATAATATGTTTGTTCTATTAACAATGTGATTCCAAATCTCAGTTCAGATTTTAAAGACATGCCTATTCTTGTGAATTTTCAACCCACGCCGGTTAAATTTCAGTCACCATGGCATGGCAGTTTAACAAGCACGGCTCAAAACTTCTTAAAACTTCCATTGAAAAGCAACTAAATGATAACATATAAACAAAAGTTACTCCAGTTCAGTACCACGCAATCACTGCTTCAATAGGAATCAAATCTGGTTGAATTGAGAAATTATATGTCATTTTAAACTAACAGTATAATATAATTAATGTCAGTGATCTACTTTTAAAATGCTATGGCAGGATGTGTTAAATTTTAGAGATGAATAAGTAAAAGTTATGTGTCAAACCTTTGATGTTCCCCGTTGAGCAAAGAAGATATGGATCAAACTCTTGGAAGTGTCAGAATGCAGAAGTGCTTGAAAAGCCTCAGCCTCCTGCAAAATCCAGAAACAATGTCTCATAATTGCACGTCAATAATTTTGGCAAGGCCAAGGAGAATATTGAAACAGATAAAAACCTTCCAAAGTCCAGACCGGCCACCAGAGGCTATACCCTCTTCAACAACATCAATGCAAACCAATGGGTGTTTGAGATTTGGAGCCTGCTTCCTGACTTGAGCTCTTGCAAATTTAAGCATTTCCCTAGCTTCTCCAAGGGGCTCTAACTTGTCAGTCTTGTGAAGAGTAACAACCCACGGTCTTCTACGCTCCAAGATATCCAAGGCCCACTGGCGTGCGGTGCTCACCAACTGATCAGGTGAAACAATAGCATCGACAAGGCCTAAATCACAAGCCTCTTGCCCTTTAACTGGTTTTGATGTCTAATAAGGCACACACAAAGGGGAATCGGGAAGGTAATGTGATCAGTATTAATAAAGTTAGCATATCAAAACTATATAAGTTATTAAGATGTTGAGAAATGACCAAATACACAACAGACCAGCATCATCTCAAGTGCCTTTGCGATTCCCACAAGACGTGGAAGCCGTTGCGTCCCTGAGAAAATTCAGGATCATGTGATTGCAATCTAAAAAATGCAAGGAATATCAAGTCAACAATGCCAATATGCCATATACATTCTGATATGATCATGCGACTATTTTTTCTCTTTTCGTGGCTAATAAGATGAGCTACAGAACAGGGGATGGCCTCGACTGCCAATCCAGGTGATGGAAGTATTTGATACTAGGTCTTAGTACAGTTTATTGAAAATTAAACAGTTCTTGAGTTAAAGCCTTCAATATGAAGGAATTTCAAGATAATATCTCAACAGGTTTTGATAGCGCCATTTTCAACTCAAATTTGCAGTGAAAACATAATGTTAAAATTTTAGGGAGATATTAAGAGCAGAAAATGGTAAGCTAGGTCAAGTAAAGATGTGGTAGGCATGAACATCAACCGAAAAGTTAAATATTACTCCAGACTCAAGAGTGTAAAGCATTTTAGTTCCTCATTTTCTCAACCATAACAGCCACTACCAAATATAAACAAAATTTCTTAATCAATTTAGCCATACCTCCGAATCCAGGAATAAGTCCAAGCTGTAGTTCGGGCAGGCCTAATTGTGCATTAGGAGTTGATATTCGGGCATTGCACACCTAACACGAGAACATCAAAATTTCATCAAACAAAATCCAGTATTAAAACTTTCAGTCAAAAACAATATCAACACATACCATTGCAACCTCCAATCCTCCCCCGAGTGCAAGGCCATCAATGGCAGCAACTGAAGGTTTACTAGTACCTGGGAAATTAAGCAACCCATCGTAGGTCAATTCAACGTACTCTTGATTAGAAAGAAAAAAATGTTAAGAAAACAAAACAAAACAGATATATACCTTCAAAAATGTCAGTGATGACTTCCACAGACATAAAACCAGGCTTTGACTCGTCTGTAAAAAAATAACAAGAACAACTTCACTGAATATGTAGTAACGCATTATTTTTTACTAGAATATGAAAAGCATGGAAAAGCAAACATACCCTTCTGTCCCCCTTGGAGTCCACCAAAAGCAGTAATATCAAAGCCACCAGAAAATTTGCCTTTTGCACCTGTTCCCCAATAATACAAACCATCAATTAGCTTCATTTCTCAACCACCCCAGCTGCTAAAAAATAAGAACCAATTGCCCACTTACCCGTAAGAACAATTGCCTTCACATCATTTCTGCGCAAAGCCTCTTCAAAATTGTCCTTCAAGCTGTATAATACTGAAAGAGAGAGAGGCCGTTTTGGGTTATTGCCAATAGAGTTAATTGAATCAAATTATGGATCAACGAGCAATTATTTCAGCCAAAAAAAACCCAGTAACAATTCAAACATATACAAAATATCAGTCTAAAACGCACCAAATAATTGAAAGGGTGTGATGGGTAAAATTGGAGAAAAAAAAGAAAAGAAAAATACCATCAAAAGAGAGGGAATTGACAGGAGGGTTGATGATGGTGATGAGAGCCACGCCATCAGCTCCTACTTCCAAAACGGTACGACCCTTTCCGCGGCTACCCATTTGCTAGTTTGCTCTGCTTGCTTGTTTCTCTCTGGTTCTCAATTTGAACAGGCGCTGTTCCTTCTTTAATGGAAAGTTTGATGGGTTCGTTTGGTTGCCGTTTTAATTGTTGTGTGTGACCGATTGTTTCAGAGTGACGTTGGAAAGGTTTGTAAGGAAACTGAATTTGGCAAGATCTGCAGTGTAATGGATGAGCAAGCGACGCTCTACTTTTACTCGCCTTTCTGGGGAGGGAGTGACCACGCTCGCATTGCTAACTATAGTTATTAGTTAGTTATGCCTTTGCTACTTATGTTTTAAGGAATCGCATATGAGTAAACAACATAGTAACTATGTGTACCATAATTGCTAAATGGATAAGAAAATCATTCAATTTTACATTTTTCTTTTGACAATACGTGATTATAAACTAATCTCATGTACAGAAAGGGACATTGCACCAATCGCGGTATATTAAAGTTGTAATTCACTAATTATCTCTTGTATAAAGAAGCAGACACGCTATCTTAACTAACTCACCTAACTAACTTATACATTCAATTTGAAATGAGGCAAGTTATGAATATAAAAAATAATAATAATAAGGTTGGTAATCAACCAGAACGGGTCGTTGCATGACACGCATATTTATTGCAGTGGTGGCGGGGAAGCCCCGCCTCTTCTGTTCACTAAAAAAATACATTTTTTCTTGAAGTTTTCAATATCAGAAGGCCACGTCAGACGTCTAAAAGCCTAATCCATATATTATGTCATAATTACATCATTATTGCGCGTGAGGTGTTTACACGAAGCCAACGATGTGCTGGCGTCTCCTGATTGGCTGCCACTTCGGCAACCCATTCGCGGGGGAGCGTGATTCCCTGGAAGATAAACGGATCAGATCAGACACTTGGACGAGTCGGTTGCTGATACTCATACCAAGTTTCACGAATTACGATGTCGTCGTCGTCGTCGTTTTCATACATTGTAGATAGAAGAAAGACAGCGTGCCCAAATCAAATTCGGCAACTTTCGTGCTAGCTTGCACTCCAGTTTGGGACACGCGTCGTATACAGAAGCAAAAGGAGGGTGAAGATGGACTGCATATATCCATACCCGATTAGGCCTCAAGCTCATGTTTAGTAGATGCTCAAAGTTATTTGGGCTTCAATATGACTGCAACATAGGCTTGAGTGTTTCTAATGTTATGAATTGTGCACCTGCAAATTTGATCAAAGCACCCACCATTTATTTTCTTTTTTATTTTCAGTTTTCATCTTGCATTTTTGATCTATTGAAACACTTCATTGATGACATTTGAGCTAGTCTACATGTCACTTATGTCAAAGTAGAAAATATAATGTCATGAATAGGTAATTATAACTATTTTGCATGTATAAAAATCAGTAAGAATTTGGGGACAATCAACTGAATAAATCAAAACTGTGTTTGGATGTCGTCGTTTTCTTTCTATTCTAGTATACTTTCATTGCTCAAAATTACTATTAACATTCACAAAATTGAATATTAAAGAAAAATGAATTTATCAAATTGCTAAATGAAATACTATTACAACAAGATATTGCATCAATCTTCGCGCTATCACATTTAGTTTTACAATATGATTTTATTTTCAATGCATGTCACCAAGAGTTCACTTTGGTTCACAATGTATCCAAAAAAATTTGTGAATCCAAGGGCGAAAAAAAAAAGATTTCTAAAAACTTTTAAATTCTCCCCAACCAAAAAAAAAAGGTACTTTTCAATTTAAAAACGCTTGAGAAAAAAGGTACGATATAACCGTGTGTTTAATAAGCGCTTAATAAAATTAAAAAAACCCCTGCCAAAAATCCGCACGAAACTCTTCCCGCGCAACAGAGAAACAAGACCCTACTGTAGAGTCCACAGCAAGCTTCCCACAACCGCTCTCCACCACCACCATCAAAATCTGCGGTGACTGAGAAATCAAAAAGACTCAGAATTTCAGAGAAAACCCGAGCAACCATGAGCCCAACCACAACCACAGCCCCAAGGGAACCGCCGCAACCTCTATCAGACGCCGATATCATACGATTGGCCCAATCCTGCTCCCCAATCCCCTCCTTCCTCCTCACCACCTCGTCCCACCAAACCCTCCTCTCCTACCTCACTTCTCGCTCTCAATCCTCTTCGCCGTCGAAGCCAGTCTCCGATTACACTCTCTCTCTCCTCTCCCTTATCTCTCTATCTCCCCAAACCCACTCTCTCTCTACCCTTCTCTCCTCCGTCCTCCTCTCCTACACCCACCTCTTCACCTCCTTCAGAATCCCACACGACCCAAACTCCCTCAAGACCATCCAGTTCTTCCACACCCTCTTACCCTACGTGCCCACCACCGAACTTCCCCAAATAGTCGAACCCATTGTGTCATTTTTGCCCCAAATCGTCGATTCCGAGAATGCCCAGATCCTCGATCTCCTTCCCCGCTGCTTCAACTTGATTCGTAATGCCGAGGAGATCGAAGGCGGTGGGCGTTTTGTCAATTCGGTGATTGATAAGATTCTGGGGATCAATTGGTCCAAAGGGTTGGTGAGCAAGATGGTTTCGATTGTCCGGGACTTTCCAGTTCTCGATAAAACGAGGGCTCTAGAGTTTGTCGAAAAGGTATTTGTGGGAATGTCTAGCTTAGACTTGCAGGACTTGCCGTCGCTTGTGTACCAGTTGCTGGTTTTGGCGTCCAAAGGGTTTGTTAAGAGGGAGGTGATTGAAGGGATTGTGACGTTTTTTGGGTCTAAAATGGGGTCTAAGGCGAGCTCCATAGTTAGGCAAGTTGAAGGGACTGTGTTGCTTCACGTGAACTTTGCAGTGAAGCAGGACCCTTCATTGGGACAAGAGGTGATGGGGCTTGTGAGGTCGGATCTCAGAGCTTTCAATCATTTTACTGTTGCTGTTTTGTTGTCGGTTTCTAGGGTTCGGAAGTTCGGCGAGAGCTCGATGGGGGCTTTGAAAATAGCTCTGCTTACCGCGTACCGGGATTACAAGTTTGTCGAGTGAGTTGATGCCTTGTCTCAGTTTTGTTATTTGTTTAGTTTTCCTTGAAGTTGTGGCAGTGAATGCTTACTATGAATAAGTAATATGAAAAAGTTGCCTCAGGAAGTGTCACATTCGTTCATCTTCAGCACAATATGTATATAGGTCCCCTTTTCTTTTTCTAGAAAACATAAATATGTATATAGTTATGTAATTATTTGGAAACTTTTTCTTTCCTTCTTTGGGGACTGAATTTGCAAACTCGTTCTTATCTTGCAGAGATTGTAAGTGGATACCTGATGACATGAAGGAAGAATATCTGCAAAATGTCAAAGTAGTGGAGAAGGCCATGTTAAGAGCTGTAATTGCCTTTCGTCTGTTACCTTTTATATGTAGACATCTGTTCTTTCAAGTTTAGGTAATTGAATCTAAACATATAACAGTTATACGTATTCACTCTTCCGTTGAAATTTAGGTGAATGAGAGCAACTATGGAAGGGAACATATTGTGCCCAGCATTTTGGAGTTTTCTTTTTTATTGCTAGAGTCAATGGAAGGCGGAAATCAGAAAGACCCCTGCAATTCAAGTGGTTTGTTAGGCATCGAGGAACTAGCTATTCAGATGCTGAAAGCTCTATTTGAGGCCCATGATATGGCAAGGAATGAGGTCAGTACAGCAGTTTGAATACGGATTCACATTACTAACTTTTGAAAGTGCTCAGTCAATATTTTGTAGTTGGGGAGTGGGAAAAAAATAATATACGTGTATGGAATGTAATTTACAAAGACATATCTTCATTTGTTGTGCATCACTTGGCCTTTCTAGCCACACATGTTTAGTTGTAGGATTTTTAATGGGTTTAAGCATATCAGTGTATGAAAGTGGGTCTGAAAAAGTATCTGACAAGTGTCTTTTATCATATAAAAAAATCAATTTAATAAAGCTGATTCCATGTAATTGGAAAGCAGAGCAAATTATGTTTAACCAGTTCATGTCGCCATCTAACCATCCACAATGTACAACATTAGTTGATTGATTTCAATGTTTTATAGATTATCGAGCAGTGCAAATTTCGCATCCTTTCTTTAAAGCCAGAGCAGAGCATGGCAATCATTAGGTAATTGAAGTGACCTGCTTAAAAATGATGTTTATACTATGTTTTGTGTTAAGGTTTAATTATTGTTTATGTGCAGACTGCTTGGTAATCTTGTTCAAAGTTATCCTTATCCCATGTTAGAACATGTTTCCCGTATGAAGGAATTGTTAGATTATTTCACTTTCATGCATGGCAAAGTTGCTGCGGAAGTTGTTTCTGTTTTATTGCCTCTCATCAAGTTCAGCCGTGATCTTCAGGTAGTCATTGTTCCATTGCCTAATATGTGCCAAAATTGTACATTTATACTTGTGAATTTGGATACAATGTTCTTAAGCTCCATTGAAAAGATTCTGTTTTTTTTTTTAATATTTTAATTTATTTATAATTACCTGGAATATGCACAGAATCCACAGTTTTTTAACATTGAAAAGTTCTAGAAACAATATGTTATATTCAATGCAGCCTGGCAAGGAAATTTGAATTGTGGGGTATGAAGTACCGAATCACTCTGATACAGTCATGTTTTGCGCACAAAGTATGCTATTATAGAAGTGAGAACTTTTGTTGAAGTTGTTAATAAACAAAGTATTTTTATTTTCTTGTTTAATTCAATGCAGGATTACACAATTTTGGTAATGCGTAAGGCGATGTTTAGACGAGAAGATGCAGTTCGTCTGGCAGCAACTGCTGCTGTTATTGATCTAATTGTTGCAGAAAAACAATCCAAGAGAGATGACCCATTATCTTTTCAAGAGTCATCAAGCCAAGCTAGTAGCAGCCAGCAATCTGAGATACGCTACAGCGTGGGGGGAGGCCTCTTTCAAGAGCTTAGTGGTTTGCTACAGAGATGTCTTTACCAGCAGGTTTTGTATTCATCTTGATAATGTTATTCTCTTTTAGTTTGAAGAATGCCTTTGAATATAATTGGGTCATGGTTTTAGGCAAATGTCAAGGAAGTCCTGTATCATGGACTTGTGAAGCTTGTGCTGGTGGACCCGTCAAGTGGGAGGGCTGTCTTTGATTTTCTGTTGCCTCACTTCCTCCAGTTCTTTAAGGAGGTAAATGCAGTTGCTTGTCATTGATTGTTTTCTGATGCTTTATGTTGTTTCTGAATTCCAAGTTTTGATCCCTTATTGAACAAAGCTTATGGCTTATCACGTCAAATTTCATGAGAAGAAACTGAAACATTGGTTAATCTAAATTCCATGCTTTACATCGAAGCACTATCTTGGCAGGATGAAGACGTTCAACTACAAATTAACTGCTGCGTCAAATCAGAGAGTGGCAAGGCTTATATTGGAGAGCCCTTACATTGTCTTTTATCTTGTATCTCTTGGATGCTACTTCTACAACCGCATGGTAAAACTGAGCAAGCCTTGGAATCGTCATGGGCATGTTTAGGTTTCTCCCTTTCACAAGAAAACGAGGTATCTGATTGCTCGTAGTAGTGAACAAAACTCATGACGCTATTGATAACATATGGATTCTTGTTTCTTCTTATTTATTTATTTGATACAATATGATTTCTTGTTTTGATGAAAAAAAAGAAGATAATATATATATATATATATATTTTGTCTTACAATGTCAAAATGAAACCACTGACAGGCAGGAAGAAATTCGTCTGTTGACTCCTTCTGTACTGCTTTTTTGAAGATACGGAAGTCTCTAAGAAATCAGAATTTGGAAGGTTTGCAGAAATACTTGATTAACCTATGCCATATCTTCCCTCCCTTGTTTTCTCTTGAGGTTGTGTGAAGTATCATTAGTCTATCTTTTTCAAATTTGGGGGTATGCATACTTTGTAATGTTTCAAAAGACTGGTTTTTGGGGAATTTGCACTTGGTGAAACATTAAGCAAAAAGAAACAAAAAGTTTATCGTGCTTTGTTAGACGCATATTGTCAGTATCCTTGCTGAGTTCTTTAAATTTTCTCAGCTTATTTATCTGGATGGTTTTGAAGTGAAAATTAAAAGGAGATTAACTGAAGCATTAGTTTACCTCTATTTGGTTATGTGGTATTGGAGAAAGAATAAGGTCTGTCCTCAACACCCAGACTGATTCAAAAAAAAAAAAAAAGTGGAAACTACTTAATTCCCTTAAGAAGTGGTGAACTAAACATTAATTGATCATTCCTTTTTAAGGCAGATCCTCCTTAACAGTTAGTTTCTTTATGTGTCAGATCAGGTATCTTTGGTCAAACTCAGGATCCAGGATCTGCATCTGTTGAAGAGGACAAAAGAAAATGCTGCTCGTTGATTTTATCAGGAATTATTGAAGTAGTCTTGAATGCTATTGCTACTGGGTTGGAGAAAGCAACAGATGGAAAGAAATTGGATTTGGAAAAGGAGCTTATTGAGTTTGTTGACCTTCATGATTCATTGGATAAGGATACAGGTTTCTCCAGGCAGAGTACAGTTATCAGAAGAGGAAATCCTCGCACTTCCGCTCATGATGTACCAAACAACATGGAGTCAGGCCACTCAAAAGTGACACAAGGACGAATTTCTTTCTTTGCAACTTCGAGTATATATCAGATATTGCAAACAGTATTGAAATTACTCAACACTGATAATCCTAATCATGTTGCAGCTTCCCAAAACAATAGCCAGCTTACTTGCAAGACGTCAAAATGCTGCTCTAAGATGATTTGTTTTGTCTTGAATGTGTCCCTTAGTCATATAAAATCTTCCTCTGTTCTGCAAAATGACGATCCATTGAGAGCTTTGATCTATGGAGAAATTAAAGTGCTAGGTCCCCCATTGTTGAAATTGATATTTTTGCTTACATCACGGCCAAGGATGGTGTCAAATCAAAACAAAACGGAAGCTAAGGGAAAGAAAGATGTTCAAGAACAAAAGGAGCATCTTCATCTAGCCTTGATTTGCTTGAAGGAATTGATAATGATTTGCTCACGGACTACACACTTGACTGGTTTGCTTGAAGATATGGTTTCAATCTCCACTCTTCAGCATGCGGGTTTGGATAATGAAAGTGAAACAATCTCCATAATCGAAGATCAACATACAAGAAGCAAAGAACTGTTCATTGTGAAAACCTTGAAGCCTCTATTTTCTGAGCTTCTTGCACTTTCATTTTTTAGTGAAGTTGAGGTAACCAGCATCTATGACCTTGCTGATTTATACCTTTCTTTTTTAATTTTCCTTCTAAAAGACATTTATCGATTTCTCAAAAGAACTATTTTTTCTTTCAGATTATTTGTGACATGATATTGATCATTGGGGGCAAATTGCCATGCAAATTAAGTAACTCCCATGGAGCTTGGGCCATTAGTGTTTGCAAGAGCAATGAAATATTAAACTCAAAGGTTGGAAAAAGTCTTGTGACACTGGCTATATGCTTAAGCTCACCTCCAAATGATTTAATAATATGTCAAGATATGGCAAGAGCGCTGTTACAGGTTATTGGATCCGAGGGAAATGTCCCAATGAAGGTGTCTGAAGTATACCCCCTCGTAAACCATCTGACAAGTCCCACAATAAATTCTTGTATCCTGCACATAATTGAAGCCGTTATAGTTGACATGGATTGGGCCATCAAAAAGTTGAAGACATTCTCTTTAGTCTCTCAAAAAAGCATTCATCTTAGTCAGAACATCGAGCAATCTCTGGTGTTGGCACTTGAGGAAAATCTTTACGCTAGGGCAGAAGCAGTGGTGAAAGTACTATCATCCTTTGCTTCAATGAGCCTCAACGGTGCGTGTGCAGTTTGTACTATGAAATGAACTTAAAGTAGGTCACTCCTGTTTATGCATTTTTGCTTTGAAATTGTGCAGATACTCAAGCAGAGTTTTTGCTGCGATTTTGTGCAAGGTTTTACAAGCATTTAGCTCAGATGTCAAAGCTTAGGATTGCTCCTAAAGGTTGCAAACAGATTTTTCCTAGCCTTAAGTTTCTGAAGCTTGTGGAGGTAACCTGCAAGCAGCTCACGAATCCTCTATATAACTTTGTGGCAATTATGCAAGGGGTACGTGTGCAGTTTGCACTATCAAATGTTTGCTGTCAGTTGTAAAGGTTTACCTGATGATGGTGTTCCGTTTCATCATACTTATGTTGCAGAAACATCAAGAAAATGCTAATACAAAGGGAATGATCAACAAAATAAAGAGGGAGAACAGGTGCATCCCGGAGCTGATATTTCAGATAGAAGATTATGAAAAGTATCTCATCCAGCTTAGCAAAGTGTGCAAAGTAAATTTATTAAGGCACGCGAAGCGTAGTACTGCGCGGGATTTCAGAATAATCCCAAACAACATTAACAGGGAAGAAGATCCTCCAGGTCAAGAACCAAACCAGGACAATTCCAATGCAGTTGAAAATGAGTCAGGTGAGGATCTTGGGGACACTGAAGGAGATGATGATGGGTCAGAGCATATTTTATCACCAGAAGACAACAGTCCTCTGGTTGCAGGGGACTCTGGCTCTGATAATGAAGATGGAGATGGCCTTCCTAGTGCCAAGAGGTTGAAGAGAAGCAACAGAGTTGTGCAGGACTCTGATGATGAAGCCTAAAACAAAATGCATGGAGCTGATAAATGGTATATACACTATTAGTAATTATGTTATACAGGAAATTCATAGTTGTCAGTTGGCCATCTTTCAATTTTGATACTTATGTTTTCGGCCAACTCAGTTTTGATATTTTGCCTGCTTCTACTTTGATAGAATTTTAAGCAAAAGTAGTGATTTGCTTGTTACAATACAAATTAGTGATCTTCAAGCTATCATTTTAATTTCTGGTAATGTTCATAAATGTATAAAAAATCATTACTTTAAATTAGTCTAATTTGAATTTGAATTTGAATTTGAGTGAGGTGGTTTCACTTATATGACTAACTGACCTAATTCAGGTATTCGCTCATAAAATTTTAAATGAGGCAAAAGAGGCCTAATGATGTGTACCACAGTTGAATGATGAGTTGGAACTGAAAGTACAAAAGAGTAGAAACACAGCCATCATTACACAAAAAATGAAATGATTAAAATTTGGTCGGACGTCCAAAAGGATTTAAATTCCAGGAAGGGCAAAACGACACCGTCGCGTCCCATTCACACAACTTACCTAGCCGTAAAACTCGTTGTTGGTCGAAACTCGTTGTTCTTCAGGCATATCATGGATCGGGGAACCATTTTCCTGTTTCCGTACGCGGTAAAAAACCACCAAACTCAAAACGCAGTAAAAAAGAAAAAGAAAAAGAAAAGAAAGAGCCCCCAACCCAACAAAAGTAAAAGAAGGCATCTCCATAATTTCACACTTTCATTCCACTCATTACAGTCAGTCACGGTCACGGTCACGGTCACAGTCACAGGCTCGCAGAGAGAGAGAGAGAGCAAAGAAAGGGTGGATGTGGAGGGTGTTCTTCTTCTTCTCTCTGCAGAAAAGAACAAGTCTCGTCCTGCTTTTGCAAGCAAACCTCTGATTTATTACCAAATCGGAACCAGACACAGTCAGACTTTCTCTCGCTTTTGAAAGCAAAGCAAAGCGCAGAAGAAAAATAGCACAAAATGAGTGAAGACGCCAAGAGAAGCGTCCCTGGAGCTCTGTCGTCGAAGCCTAATTCCGACGACCGTAAACCCTCGCCGGCGGTCACCACAGCCACCGGCAAGCGTGTCATCATCAAGAGCGCCGACATGTTCCAGGATATGCAGAAGGAGGCTGTCGACATCGCCATCGGCGTTAGCTCCTCTCTCTCTCTCTCTATATCTTGTTTTTATTATTATTTTTTTGAATTTTCTCATAACGAATCTTTGGGTTTAATTTACAAATGGGTTTTTTTGGGAAAACAAAAGTATTGAATTTCTGGGTTTTATTCAGGCATTTGAGAAGCACAGCGTAGAGAAGGACGTTGCGGAGTATATTAAGAAGGAGTTCGATAAGAGGCATGGACCCACTTGGCATTGCATCGTCGGTCGTAATTTTGGTAACCCGTTCAGTTTCTCTCTTCCCTTTTCTGGGTATTCTTTTTCTTTTTTCTTATTGGGGTGTTTTGTTCAGATATAACATTTCAGAACTTTGGGTGATAATGAACAAATCTAATGCATGATTTTTTGCTTTTAGTTGCTGTTGGGTTTTTTCTAGTTTGATGAGGATGGGTTGTGCTGTTTGAAATGAAATAGATCTAAAACATTGTAGCTCTCTCAGATTGAGAAATTCTCAGTTGAATGGCTGAAAAACTTTGTTAATATATATTACTTTTTTTGTTGACATGGAAGGGTGCTTAAACTCAAGAGTGGAAAACCTTTTGACCAATGATTATTGTCCAATGGATCCTGATTTTGGAGGGATATCTGTTATTGTTCTTTCTTCAGCCTTTAGAAAATTAGATATTCAGCTGCGGTTGAATGGTTGAAAGAGTTTTGTAAGTAATAGAAAATGGGGGATTCAGACTTGTATATAATCTCTATGCAATCCCAATCGGGTTTGTCAATGATTGAAATTAAGTTGTCAGTTTGGCTTTCTCATTGGTTGTGTACCTGATGTTCTAGGTTGAGCCTAATATGCTATGGCTAGATCAATGTCTTATTGAAGCCTTGGGCATAGGCGCATAACTAAATATGCTTGGGGTTTGGCTTCTGTATGTAGTGCAACAACATGGTTCCCTAAATGCTAGCTGGTTATTTGGAGGACAGAGATTGTGGGTGGTTATCCGAAATAAAATTTAGGAGACATGTTTGAGTAGTTCACTAAACATAACTTGAGCTGAGAAAAATTTATTCATAGCCCGTCAATCACAAAAGGTTGTGCTTTTGATGCATTACCAGGCGAGAGGCAGCCCATCGAGGCGTTAATTTGCTTACAGTAAATTTTGTTGTATGCCATCTTGTTTTGCTCTACTTCTGTATATGGCAGGATATTTTATTTCATGTGCATTGTTATGTGTTATCCTCTGTTTACGTTTTCACATGCAATGGTTTGAGATTGGTGTAAAATTCAATATCAATCCTTGATTTTAACAATGTGTCCATATTTCCTGTTTAGTATGAGTATTAGTTTGTACCAATTCTATTGCAAGGAAACAGTTTCTGGGATTCCCATGGAGAACCAGCGTGTCATTTTGTTTAGTTTCTATTCAGCCAACTTGTCAGCTTCACATAGTTGTAATAAAAACACGAGGCACGACCTAGGTTGAATAGTTCATCATTGCCATGTGAATCTCCTATTTTCTTCCACAAGTACCCTTTTGGTTAATTATGAATCTCACAAGCACTGACATTGCTGCTTCAGAGTTTAGAGTGTTCACACTTACATTTGGTTGTTGGGTCTAACGTAGCTTCGACCTTTTCTTTTCAACGTATTACTGACATATGTATGGAATAGCCTGTGTAGTAGGCAAAGGCTTGTGTATGATGCCTTCGGTGATCTTTGATATGGCATCCAGCTCCTGTTGAAACAAGGACTACCAAGGGCAATTGCTGCTAATTTTTCTTGCTCCATTCAGAATGCAATATATAGAAATTGTCTTTAATTTTGGATTTTTGGAATCCCTTTTGTTTTTCTTGCTTAATCTGAATCCAGAGATTAAATCAATTAACATAGAGTTGTTTTTATCTTGCTTAATCTGAATCCAGAGATTAAATCAATTAACATATAGTTGTTTTTATCTTGCTTCCTTAGTAGTAATCTTTAGATTGTTCTTTGTATACCAAATTACAAAAAATTTGTAACATAGAATAAGAATCATTCACAGTTATGATTTCGTGTTTCTTTGTGCAGGTTCATATGTGACTCATGAAACAAACCACTTTGTTTACTTCTACTTGGATCAGAAAGCAGTTTTGCTATTTAAATCCGGTTGAACACGGTTGTGATGTTGGCAAAGATGGAGATGAAAAGAATGACGAGCCTGAAATTGTGATGCCATAAGTTGCACCTGTATGTATTAGTTGAAATCTGCTAGCTTGCAAACCGCTTGCTTAACATTTTCTTGTGCTTAACTTGTATATCTAATATCACTTCTACGGGCTGTGAACCTTGGGTATGAATTTCAGTCTTTCAAATGAATTGTTTCTCTAAACTTGGCTCTTTATCAGAAAGCTCACTCATTTTTCTTTGTTGGGTGAAGTGAAAATATGGAACTTGTATGGGGACTTCTGAACTTCACATCACAGTAACTTAATTTGTACAATTCTCTTCTGGTTTAGAAGAATGGTTTTTAGTAGGAACTCACTAAACATCAGAAAAGATTGCTACTTTTTCTTTTCTTTGATTGGATGTAGACATATGAATATAAAACCTAATGGTTTCTCTAACTCTAATTATTGATTCAATTTCATGCTGTGAACTGATTATTTTCCTACTGAACAAACAAGGAACAAGGAAAGCTATACTATTTCAATGAACGTACAAAATGAAGGGGAGATATTCTTATTGGTTTAAGAATGATTGAATTAGAGGTGGTAAATTACACATAGTTTATTAGCTAGTTAATAGCATATATTCCTTTGAAGTCAAGCAACAAACCTTTGCCATGAGGCCCATGGCTAAGCTAAAGTCCAATGGTTTAAAATAGGTTTAAAATTTCAGTTGCCTTTAAATAAAGTCATTCCCAGCCAACATAAGAATCTCCTCTTTCTTCTTTTTTTTTTTTTTGATAAGTTGGCTAGAGCGGATCCCCGCTTGCACCCGAGTTCGAATCCCCCTCCCAATAATTTAGATTAGATTAAAGTAAGAATCTCTTCTTTGAGTAGTATGATTAGATTGAAAACTCTTTTAAACAACTAATAGATAAACTAGCACTATCAATTAAATAGGCTTTTTGGGGGGCAACTACTGATAATTTTTCTTTTTTAAATAAAGGAAGAGAATCTTGCATGGCAACTCCACTAAGAGCTAGCTAACTATTCTATCGGCTCTAAGCCACCTAGAATTTAAAACTACATGCTATATCTGTCTGCCCAAGAATCTTTATCAAGGTCTAAAATATCGATGATATCGGAAATATCGATAGTCCAAAAACACGGAAATTTCGATAGAAATATAAGATATTATCGATATCGATAAAAATTGAATAAAAACCACGGAAATTGTAAGAAAAACTTGAAATTTTTATTGAAACTTTGGATGATGTTTATTTAGTCAATTATCTATTCGTTTATCACAAAAAATTGGAAGGAAATTCATTGTATGATGGATTTAATTGATTTAAGTTGATTATATAGCGTGCTGACAAATACTGTGAGTGTAGAAAATATGTAGTAATTAATGAAAGAAGATTAAACACACCATAATCATTTATATATAATGATTTACTACAATATTTTACACTTTATACATTGCATGGTAAGATACATGAGTGACTATGAGGTTCAAAAAATTTCAGTATCTTCATCATCTCTATGTGTAGAGTAAGTGTATTGTGAGTAGTCATCAAATGATAAATCCCCAAAATAGTTTTCCATGTAATTATTAATATGTCACTCATATGGATCTGAGATTGATTGACATTGTCTATAAACAAAATCATTTGAAGATTGGGTCTCAAATTCTTTCCATGAGCTGCTTGATTCCTTCCCAAAAGTAAAAGTCAAAGACTCACATTCTCATGTGAAAATTTAATTCTTACAAAAGCAGTTCAAAACGAAACAGTATAAATATACATATTTTAGCATTGTATCACAAAAACATAAGCAACATGGTGGTTAAGGTGTTGGAGGAGTAAAATGGCAAGGGTTTGAATCCCCTTTGAGTGTGTGATTTGTGTTTTTTTCTTTCTCTTTTTCCATTACATCGATATTTTTGATATTTTTGATATTTTCAATATTATAGCGATATTTTGACAAAATATTGTTGAAGTGTGAGCGAAATTATCGACATCGATATTTTTTGATATTATCGATATTTATACGATATGTGTATGGATACGTTCCGAAATATCAGTGACCCGAAAAAACGATAATATCCTCGATATTATCGATATTTTATTTAGACTATGATGTTTATAATGTTTTTGGCAATTCTAAGATTGCCTTGTCTTGGCTTGCTCGTGTCTAGCCGCCGGCAAGTTGATCGACTCGAATGAAGCAAGTCTAATGTTTATTTGAGGAACATAATCAAGAAGATTATTATATTTAATCTCTTTTACAAAAAGTTTGTAGAATTCTATATATATTGAGTTTGGCTACTTGTCATATTTAATATAAAATTCTATAGAAGCCTCTCATTTCTCTCCGTCTCTGTCAAGGCTGCGAAAAGCAGAATTCACAGTCGTCTTGAAGCTATTAAAAATGGTTTTTCTCAGGCAGCAGCAAGGTTAAGACCTAAAATTACAGTGTCGTTTTGCAGGGAAGGCTTATTGAGCATATATAAGGAGGAGGGAGGGCATAAAGACAAATAAGTGGCAAATCCTATTTATTCCAATTAGCATTTTCCAAATTCCAATCCCTCTTTCTAGGGTTCTAAGTTCCTACTTTCAAGACTGCATGAGCACATAAAAAAGCATATAGATTCCATTCCGAGGTCCTAATTCCTGTGCTTTATTTTATTTATTTATTTTTATTTTTAAAGGCTTCGAAATTAATCCATGTTCATTCACAGAAGAAAAGTAAAAGAAATATAAAAAGAGATTCACACCCACTATTTTCCCCAAATGATTGATTCGTACCAGAAACCCTTTTCCTTGTTTTGTATCTTTCTTTATGGAACTGTTTCCCAATGTCAATTTGTGCAGACATGATGTTTCAACTTCCAATCATGCATGCATCTCGCTTGCCTCACCTAAACACAATACAAAAATTACTCGAGTGCTTGCAGATGAAGCCATGGCTGCACTATATATCATTGGATTGTGCAGGTAAAATTATTGTACCGATTCTCCCATAATGTGCACGTAAAGTTCATTATTATGTGACCTGATCTGGCTTGGTAGGTACCACGTGTATTGTTCGATGAAAGTTACATATAATTGATACATATAAAATACAAAATATTTTACTTAATACGACACTGATAAATGCTAATAAAATACTGTCCATTTGCATTGTTATAGGAAAGTTACATATAATCAGTGCATACGAAACTTTACCTAAGCCAACCAGTAACAATCAACTTTTCATTAATGTGACACCAATAAATGGTAACAATCAACTTTTATTCTAAATTGTCAGAGAAAAGTTACATATAATCGAATCATGCATAATCTTCCCCTAATGCAATACCGACAACAATCAACTTTTTTTCTACATAGTCGGAGAAAGTTACGTATAATCGACACAAGCCAAATCTTCCTCTAAGAGCATCTCCAAGGGAGATGTCAAATACCAAACATCAAATTTAAATTTGATGGCTGATGTGACAATTTGACATCTTACACAGCTTTACACTCCACCCGATATGTCAAATTAAATTATTATTTTATTACATTTTAGTGTTGATTTATTTTTAATTAAAAAGAATATAAAAGAAAAAATAATAAAATATTCATTTGACATCTTACTTTTGGGATGTCAAAAATAACATCTCAATCTTCAGCCATCATTCCACATCAGCTTTGACACATCGGTTGGAGTGTGTGAGATGTTATTTCTAGCTGTTAAATATCTATATGGCACTTTTGACATATCGGTTGGAGATGCTCTAATACAACATAAATAAATGATAAAATTTTCTTCAACATTGTCAGAGAAAAATTACTTATGTTCGACGCAAACAAAATTTTTCTCAAATACGACGCTAATAAAACAATATACTTTTTATTACGCATTGTCAGAGAAAAGTTACATATAACCGACGGGTTCAGAACAGTTACCCTAATAATGCGACATCGATTAATGGTGACAGTCAGCATTCCTTTGCCGAAAATTTGCAACCGTTCTGATATTTTATCCTCGGATGTTTTCTACTTGATGAAACATTTTACCTTCTCTTTCTTTGGCTTTTCCTTCCCCATTTCTTTTAATGATCAAAGACCATTCAACGTCCTTGGCAATATTATTGGACCGCCTATCTTTGTCAAATGTAAGAATGGGAACCCATGAAATTAAAATGGTAGCTAAAGGATCAAAATCACACTCATTTCAAGCACTAAATGTATCGTATTCAATGTTGCAAATTGCAATCAAATCAAGAGGGGCTTAGATTTAAGATGCATAAAAAGGGGAGGGCCTATAAATTAAACCAGAAAAGTACAAGGGGTTGAAAGAAATATATTCAATCTCATGGTTCCTTCCTTGGTGGCAGTAATCTTTTTTCTTATTGGGACCATGACATTGTTCTCCAAGTACTAATTCTGCACTATGTTGTCCACCAATATATACTATTGTCCCCTCACTCAGTGCGCAATTTAGACATTCCCTCTACAATTCCACTAAAAATGCGCATCGGATCAGAAAAAGAAACAACAGAGATTTTCCATTGTTGTCATGGTGTCAAAAGAAAAGAAGACAAGTAAAATCATGCTCCATCTCATGAGCAGTATTACCACACTCAAAAATTTTATAAAATTTCAATAATTAAAATCATCAATGCACAATAACAAAATGCCATTAATGCCCTCTCAACTGTCACAAAATCCCACCACTGTCCTCCATGGTTTCTGCTCTAAACAATGGTGGAGCAACCAAAACCGTGGGCTATTACAGATAAAATGTTTGGGGGCAAAACAGGTTGGATCCTTTTGTCCTCTTGGCAGGAAGCACTAATAAAAAGGACAAAGAACATCATAGTCATTTCGAAATAAACCAAGGGGTAAAACTGAAAATACAACTCAAAGAAACCAATTCTTGGTTTCCAACTGGTTCTCTCTCAGTCTCAGTAGGCAAAACCACTCCCTCGGTTTCTGGTTCCTTTCCGTTGATTGGAGGCAGCAGATGAAGAAGAAGATGATGAGGAAGCCGAAGTAGGTTTCATGGCAGCCATTGAACACTGCTTCTCTTGGCGAAGACTCTCTTCCTCGTCCATGAAAATCTGCCTGTACCTGCACTCCACGCTGCAGAAGCCCCTGTCACCCCTGCATTTTCAAAACCAAATGAAAAAAACCCAAATCAAGATCTTCACTTTTTTCTCCAAAACCGCCATGCAATGATGCAAAACCAAAAACAACATCTGGGTTTTTTAAGAAACAGTAAAATCAGAGGTGGGTTGTGCTTATTTTAACAAAAAGGTGTGAGCTTTTGTGTTTTTTTTTTTGGGGGTTGTGGGCGGACTTACTTGTACATGTAGATGTCTTTGCCAGGCAAGAGTTTCTGTCTGCACAAAAAACATTGGTCAAGAAAAGTTGGGGCCAAGAAGGGTGTCTGAGGAGAAAAGAGAAGATTTTTGTGGCTTTTTGAAGGGTTTGAAGGAGAAGGCAAACAAGAAGACGACGATGAAGGCTTGTTGATCACAACCATGGTGGTTTTGTTAATAACTTGTGGGATATTTTTGCCCACACCACCACTTCGCTTTTGACCTTCCAATACTATGCTAAGTCCAACCATATCTCATTCTCTGTGTGTGCCTTCTTCAACACACACACACACACGCAAACCCTCTTTGAACCTCTTTCTCTGTAAATTTGGTGATGGGAGGAAGAGAGAGGCTTCTGGAGGATAAAAAATTTGAGGAAAATAAATAGAGCAGAAAGACAAGGGATTGGTGGGTCCCCTAACAGCTATGGAGCAGTAACAAGGACGATTAGCGTAGCCATTGATTTGACTCCTTGTGCTGGTTAACTGCCACATACCCCCTTCTCTAGTTCCCAATTCATTTTCTTTTTTTTACATTCTTTTTTTGGGGGTTTTTTTAATTTTCTTTTGGGCTATTTTTGTTTTTGTTTTGTCTGCTTATGTTTACGTTTTAAATGCGATTGCTTGTATAAAACTCGTCTCATAATTATTATTATTATGGTCAGAAGTAAAAACAAAAAAACCCAGTCGCATTCGAACAAAGCCAGAAATGGGTCATGTGATCAGTTGCTCTCTTCTGCGGAGGGTTGCATGGGCTGTATGATTTATACATAAACTGAAGACTGACAGAAAAGCATGCTTTGCTTTTGTCTATATGCCTAATTGCCAAAACAAACTAACAAACCCATGAGTTTATTACACACCTTCTAATAATTTTGTGTGCTATACTCTACAAATTCTTTCTTGGTTTCTTCTGTCTTTTTCATAACTAAGGAAAGATTATTGTTTACTTAATTCACTAACCTAAATTAATGCCCTAATAGATTATGGTAAACTTTGTTGGTGAGGATGATTGGACATTGTTTTGAAAGTTCTATCTCAACCCACCCTGGGATTTTTTTATATTTATTTTCCTTTTTCTTGACCAATGGAAGTATAAATTTCTAACCCAATCCGAACCCACTAACAGATAGGGTGGGGTTTACTAATTGCTTTCTTAAAAGGTCTTGAAATACAGATAGTGTTATATATAGACTATCTAAATGCTTCCTAATCCAACTTTAAAATAAATAAACAGGACATTCATTGCTTTTGTTTTATGCATAATCAATGTTTTAAAATAAATAAAAAAGAGAAATATCATAAGATGAATAACGAGATGGTTCTACGATGGATATTTGCAATTGCAAACCCGTTATGTCCCTTGATCAAGCATAACCTGCAATATTTATGGTGATTTAGTAGATGAATAAAGATATATAGCACTAGTTCCTTTGAAATTTGGCAAGACAATTTAGACCATTTTTCCAATAATTCAGAAGTTTTTAAATGAACTACTAGACAGAGGCGTCTGGTAGCATAAAAACTTATATAAAACGGGTATAACATTGTTTTGTTATCTCAGCCAATTAAGCTATATCAAGTAAAAAAATTATCACGCACATCGTGATTAGCCAAAAATAGCAAAACAGTATTACCCATTTGCACTCAAATGTTTCTCCTATGACAGAGATTTGGTTGATAAATTATGGCTTCCATCCCCACCCCAACAACATAAAATAAAGGGAAAAAAGAGGAGGGTGAGCACTCCTGGATGGAGCAGCTGCAATTCTAAGTGAATGACTGCCTCTGTTTATGTTGATCTGCATAGCATTCCAAATCTGTCTTGGAAAAAATATATATAAATTATTGCAAAGATGGAGAGGATTGAGTTTGATAGCAACCTTTTATATTCATCGTATTGCATCCTTCTCAGCCTACCTATCCCTATTTTATATATACATATATCTCTTAGACTTAGAGCTATTAATTGTTTATTTTATTTATACTCTAATCTCAGGTATTTTTACAATATTACCAAGGAATTATTATTTACCATATATATTTACAAGCCAAAGGAAGAGACGTTGCTCTTTTTCTGAGAAAGAGAATTCATTTATAGAACCAAAGATGTACAAAGAGCGACATGATACAGTGGCCTCGTTAAAACCTTCTTAGGACAACCTCATGGGACAAACCCCAAGGGAGAAAAGAGTACCACACATGACATGAGCTAACAAGAGAGTCCAAATCAGGTCACTTTGGATTACAATAAAAGAACAAATCAAAAACGAAAACTAACACAAAGACTTCCAACGAGAACTGCAACTAGAGACCAACACAGTAGACCCACATGAGAGGACCTCAGAAACCCCAAATAGTAAACCCACAGGAGAGGACCGCAAAACATCCCAACTGTCAAAAGAAGCATTTTATTAGCAAAATCATAGTCCTTTGACACCCACACAAACTACAAGGCATACCATAGCAGAAACCATGAGAGAACACGAAGGAGGAACACATAAACAACAGTAAAAGGACCCTGAGAAGCACTCCACTTCAACTCAAAACTTGACAAAGAAAACTTCTTATGACCAAGCATAGTTCTTCAGTCGATGTAGAGTAAAGAAGAGCACCACAACCCAACAACTACCACCAGCGTCACTGTTGTCGCCGTTATTGAACAGAGACAAAACATCAGCCATCAGGTATCACAACTCTCCCATGCATGGAGAGACATAATCCAGCGTTACTACTATGCCACCGCCGAGACAAAGACAACACGAGTCACCTAGAACACTGCAAAAACAACTAAACAAAACAAACAAACAAACAAACCTAGATCTAAACAAATCTAGACTATCTAAGGAGGGGAAGGGGAGGAAAAGATGGGATAAGAGGAAGGGAAAATATTGGAGAAAAATAATGGGAGATGAGGAGAGGAAGGGGAAAATGGGCGGAGGGGAGGTGGGCCACCTCCCCCCTTTAGCTTCCTTGTGGTTGATTGTCGGCAAGGAGAGAAAGGACCAGGGTGAGACTAGGGTTTTTTTAGAATGACACGTTGCTCTTATTGGAGGATTAATGTAATAAGGCCCCAACCCCCTATCAAATCCTTTGCAAGCCTTTGATGGTTAATTAATCCTATGACCTATCAAGATATTATTATTTTTACTTTTATATTTTTGCAAATTTTGACCTAGGGAAAGAAGTGCGTACAAGAAAAATATAACATATATGAATTAGGATAGTTAAACACCCTTTAATTGCTTTCACTTTCATGCTTATCAAGAATAATGGGTCAAGTAACTTAGTCTTAAATCTTTCCTGACTTAGTCCAATTATAGGTGAAAACGAAACCACAACCATTACGCATGTAAAATAAGATATAAAATAAGATGAGCATAGGGAAAAAGATGTAAATCAAACACATTTGATTTGATGGTACATTTAGAAAAGTGATCAGATGAAGATATTATTTTCAAATGGGGAAGAGCAAATTGCATGGCGCTTTTGTTTACTATCAGATTAAGTAGAAGATAAGATCTAATAATTAGACCCCATTTGTTTAATAAACCATATCAGAACATTGGTAAGTAACCAGAGAGAGAAGGAAATTAACCATGTAATTAGATATGGATGGAGGAGGTGGTTGTAACTTTTGAAAGCTCCAATTAGATATTAATTTTCCGGGGGTGTGGGGGTAAGTATTTATTATTATACTGTAAAGACTGGTTAAAAACCCAGCTAGGTGGTCTTGAAGCAAGGGAAGAAAGGATCGTATCGTATCAGTTCCAAAATGGTAGGGATAGTTTGCTGACTAAAACAAAAGCCTCGAAGAGATAAACGAACAGATGGTTTTGATGCAGTTAGCGACTTTGTCCTTTTTTAAACACACACAAAGCGGATCGACCATGGAATTAAATTACAAGAAAGAAAACAAAGAAAGAAAAAAAGATTGAGATGGAGATAAAGAGATAGGTCATCATATCTTGTACGTACATTAGCTATATAGCTAATGAGAGAGAGAGAGAGAGAGAGAGAGAGAAGGTTAATGCTTTGCGTTGTGGAGCTCAGCTAGCAAAGCAAAGAAAAGATTAAAGGAAGGGAGGAGGAGGCCTGCTTTTTCCAGGTGTTGGTACTGAGAGGATGATGACGTGTAAGAATAGTGGGGGCTTTGTTTTCTTCCAACACAAAATACAAAACAAAACAAAATTGCAGAAGGCCGTACGTAGATTCTTTATAATAAAGCCGGCGCCACAGGGAGACAGGTGGCTCTGGTTATTTCTCATCTTGACATGCCTCCTCGTGAATGACATTGAGGGATTGCTTGGTTTTAGTTCACTTGGGTATTAATTATGATCATAAGTTCATAACCCATGGTTATCCATTAGAACTACAACAACTACTAACTAGACTTATAGACTCTAGCTAGGTTAGCTAATGGTTATTAATGCTCTCAAAGTTCCATTTTACTTGACTTTGTTTTTGTAGATATAGTTATTGACGCATTAATTGTCACATTATACAACCAGTTAGCATGATTTGATTTGATTTTCTTTTTTCTTCCTATTATTACTTTGCTAAAATCTATAAACTCATCCCATTCTAAACTTTTTCACTTCCCTCCCTTCCAAACACACAGGAAGATGTATTGCCTCAAAATGTATCATACATTCCACAAGTGTGGAATATGAATCATAGAAACGATTTCAATAAGTCTTACCTTTTGTATTAGATTTAACCATACTAATGTTGGGAAACTGTAATTTTATTGTTATCGTGTAATTTTTTGTATCGATAACAACAAAAATGACAATAATAAAGACAAATTTTCAACTCTATGGTTAATACAAATTTCAATAGATCTTATCTTTTATAGTAGGTTTAGCCCCACTATATTTGACAAAATGTCAAAAATTAGGGTGATAATAGCTTTCGATATGTACCAACTCTCTTTTGTCACATGTATGTATAAAATCTTAAGGAAGAATTTCATTAGATTTAGCCTTACTATAGTTGAGAGCTGTCATTTTTGTCGTCATCGATAAAAGTTATGGCGAAGAAAATTTTCAGCTCCAAATAATTAATTGTGTCCTTCTCTTTTGTCGTGTGTATGTACAAAATCTCATACGACAACTTTCATTAATTACTCTTACCTTTCTTAGTATATTTAGCTTCATTATAGTTTGAGTACAATTTTTTGACCTTATTTTTAGGTTTTAAATCTTAATTTCTTCGATACCCAATATGTAGATAGAAAATGGTGCTTCTACAATATGTTGTACATCTTACATTTGTTGATTTCATGTAAGAGCTTGAACATGTGATAATATAAAATATTAATATTTTTAAATCAATTTGAAAAAAAGAAATTCAAATTTGGAATAACATTAATAGCATGTTTACTAATCCGCAAGTAGATTATGAGGAATTGAATTGAGAATGAGTTGGATTGAGGAGAATTAGATTCCGGATTCCTATTGAAGTTGTTTACTGATTCCCTCATAATCAGAAAATGATTGCCGCATAATCATTAAACCCAACGCCTCTTCGAAACTAATTCTTGCATAATCAGAAAATAAAAGCACCCCATTAGCTGCTTTCCCTTATAGCTTTCTCTCACAACAATTTTTAACAATAAATGATTTTCTCATAGTTTACCAAATGGGCTGGGCTTCCCAAATTTTTTTAAAAATCACTTATCACCTCAAATAAGCAATGTCAAATGGGCACATAACCATATGGAATTGGGGTAGGAATCATATTAATTACTAAAATGTCCTTATTGCAAAAGCGATTTTGTACATATATTTATATATTTCCAAAAAGTTACTTTGTATAATTTACTATATATAGATATAATTACATAATAATAGACTTGGTTTGAGAAAAAGCTAGCTGAAGTGATTGGTAGATTTGAAAGCTGAATGATGCTCCTCTTGTCTTTCGCTAAATATTTTGAACGTTGCCATTATGATCAAATATTAAATTAACTCTTGCACACTCACATACACCGGCCGCCCGGCATATAGAATCCTACACAATCTTTCTTTTCTAATGCAATGAAATTAATATACAGCTAGGGTTTTGCATCTTCCTTTTTCTCTTTTTGGTAAACTGTCTTTCATATAAATTCCTACATCTGCAGGGAAGGCATCAATGGTTACAATATTCATCTTAACTCCCCATTTATGTTTAATTAGATGTGGGCTCAAGATCACATCAAGTCCGACTGACATAAAACGAACCCCATCCCCATGCCATGGTGGTTTGGTTTCAATGAACCTTAATTTATTATGGTCCCCATTGATACAAGATAGAAACCAGAGCAGTGCAACCACTCACCATCGCCTTCATCAGTTTGCCTGCCCTGCCCTTAACTGAAAAATGAGAAAAGCAATATTTATAATTTAATTTAGGATACTGCTTGCCTCATTCCTGCAAATCATGCTTTGTACTGTCATTGACATGAATGAATAAATACAGGAGTCTCTACTTACACGGGAAGGAGGGAAATATTTTTATTTAATTTATTTGCTTGAGGAGACTTGGATAGTATAGCCAGTAGAAAAAAAGAATAATTCTAAAAGAAGAAAAGAAAATGTTGAGAAGTCTCTTGGGCAGCGGTGGAGGCATATTATATTCATGAATTTTGATCTAACGGGTAAGAGATAGGACCTCGCCTAAGGACTCTCTCACTCTAGAATAACTCTACAATATAATATTATGCAAAGATATTGGTTGACAATTGTGAATGAGATGCTAAGCCCATCTCTTTTTCTAGGGCCGAATGTGTTTTGCTTATTGGACTAGGCAGATTAAAAGCCCAAACCAATTGAACTCAAGGGCAGAGATAAAAGACCTTAAAAATGACACAACATTTTGAAGTTTGCATGTCTCGAGTAACAAGAAAAAGTTTTCGGCGAGGTGAAAAAAAACATCTTATGGAATAATTTTTTAGATTGATAGTTCGGTCACATATAAAAGACTTTTCATTTTGTTTAGCCTGAATTATAGGAAGAAAGATCACATTGGAGCTTTTGCAACATAACTTGTCTCGGGTTTAAGACGTTAGCTTTTGCGACTTTATAATATGTACATCTTTTCGCTTTTTCTTTTTCAGGTAAGAAATAGATGACTCGGTGTCGGCTGAATTTGAAAGTTGTTGATCCTTAATTGTATTACAAAGCCAACAAATTCTAAAGTCACTCTTTCCTTTTCAAAGGACAAACACCAACCTTGCAAAGTCAATCGATTCAATTAGTCTAATGCTAGATTGATTAGACTAATTGCTAGAGCATTAAGTCCAAACAAAGTATGAACTATTGACCAGAAAAGGTCAAAGACAAGGTATGAACAAAACAACCATTTAAAATTGGCTAGTTTTTGTCATATCAGCTGGTCCTTTTTACATTACACAGCACACGTCTTGATCTTCATTCATAATCATATGCATGAACTGTCTCTGTAACCAGATCGAAATGTCAGAGTTTTCAGACCACCCATAATCCCTTGGATTCAACTCCAGCCTCCAGGGGCTTGACATTTTATATCTCTTTAATCATGTCGACACTTTACAATTAGTGTTTAAAAAATTTCTGAAAAGAAAAATTAATCCCATGAAGTCTAGAACCAATGATCCAGCGATGACCAGCTGGGTCAAGTTGATGTGTCTGGAGCCCAGGCACAGAAGAAGCAGGCTTCAACATTAGTGAGAAAGTCTTCATCCTAATAGTTGTGGGGGATCCACATATTTATAACAAAAACAAATACATATATATAGGTCAAGTCAAGCATACATGAATTGCTTGTCTTGGGTCGGAGACTCTTTCGTTGAATTCCAACAACATCTCTTATTTTAAAGTATTTTAGATGCAAGTAATTTTGCTTTGTTTTTTTTTTTTTTTAAGAAAAAGTTCTGTCGGAGTAATACCATAAGAGATTTCACTTTAATATTCAGTGGTATTCTCATATTCTGTCTATTTTACAAGAATATATATTTATATGCCAAGAAACGACAAATACTTGGTAAGTAAGAGTAACAAAAACTTCAATTTCAGACTTTTCAGAGGGAATGTCTTCAAATGGTAGCAACACACATACGTATATATGTCTCACATCACAAGTAGCTTTTAGCCTAGCCAACTAGTATTCAATAATTCCAAAATTATTCTCAGTCATCTTCAACGTATAACTTACGCAAGAGATCTATCAATATTAATTAAAGAAAGAAGAGAGTCCAAGTATGACTTTGGATGTACGTTTTTTTTTTTATGGATGGATGTACGTATTTTAGCACATGATAGTTATAAGTTCATCAAATAAGATAAGGTATACATGCATAGCAAAGGACCCACTAATATAGTGGTTTATAGCAATTGTTCCTTCAGGTAAGGTCTTGGGTTCGAATTCTCGTATCTGTGTAGTGTGTGCGAATTTAGTATATTATTGCCCCTCTTAGTAAGAAAGGTCGTTTAAAAAAAAAGAAAAAAAAGAGGTATACATGCATACAAATCTTCTAACATATATGTGAAGACTAATACAAGAAAAAAAAATATATAGTTGGACAAAAAGTAGATATAATATTTTCATATATGGGGCAATGGAGTGGAAATATAAATTTGAGGTTGTCCTATTCAAATCCGAATTAATGTAAATTACTAATTTCTTCCCTCATCAAAATCATTTTAATCACTTTTTCAAAATTCTGCTTTTTTCTCTTAGAAACGCCAACATGGAGCTAGCCTCTTCACATTCAACCCGACTGTTTGGTTTTCCACGAATTCCCTTTCACATTTCAAAATCTTGTAATTTTGCAAGGTGCCCTCTTCACATTTGACTGTTTCATCTGCATGTGGAAATGCTGCCACTCTGTTGTTACTCTTTCCCACAAACTCTCTACTCTTGAGCCATTCTCTCTCCCAATCTGTCTTGTGTACCACTGTTAATATGGAAATCACACATGTGATTTGAGCCGCTAGAAGTCCATAACAAAGCCCTTGAAACCCTAGTCTCCAAACAAACGCCATGACTATTGCCACAGGAGCACCCACCATGTAAAATGAGTAAAAGTTAATCCATGCCCCGATGCCCGGCCTGGCACTTCCTCTCAAAATGCCACAACTTGTAGTTTGTGGACAATTAGCAAGCTCACATAGTCCGATTATGGGCAGCACAGCCATGGTCAGCTCCAAAACCTCACCATCCTCTGTGAAGATTCTCCCCCATGTCTCTCTTCCTAAGGTGGTCAACGACAAGCCCAACAATGAGCTCACTAGGGAGATCCCCACCGCCACCACTGCCGCCAAACGTGCCTTTTTGGGTTGGCCTGCCCCAAGTTCGTTGCCTACTCGTGTTGACACCGATGCACTTAGTGATGCTGGCAAGGTGTACATGAGAGATGTGGTTTGTATCACTATGGCCGATGTTGCAAGGGCAATGTGAGGTTTGTGAAGGTAACCGGCTAGAAGTGTCATGAACTCGTACCACCACCATTCTAAACAAACTGCTAGGCAACTTTGTATAGCGAGTCGAATTAGCATCCTCCATTGATCAGCCCCTAGTGCGGTCGGTACCAAATTTTTGGGTAATAATGGTTGGGACAATATCGGTGCTGGTTCAGAATTAGTAGTGGACAATAGCCAACAATACTTACGCTCTTTTAGGACATGAGCATAGACCATGTAACCCAAAAAAAAGAAGAGAGTGATGAAGTTGGAGAGAGAAGTAGAAATAGCTACCCCCTTGACCCCAAGAGAAAGAGTGAAGGTTAAGAAGATGGTGAGGGGAAGGTGTAGGACAATTGCTGGTAAAGTACACCACATTAATGGCCATGTTGTGCTTTGACTACGTAAAAAAATGCGTATAGGGTGGAGAAGGCTATTAGCTAGAAGATCAGGGATGGCAAATTGGCAATACAAGCTTGCAATTCTTGTGATATCAGGGTTTTGATGGAGAAGGAGCATGAGAGGTTCAAGATTGACCCAAAGGAGAGCAATAGGAAGAGAAGTGAGAAGTAATAAGAGAATGGTTCTTTTTAAAGTGAGGAATGCTATGGAGAAGTTTTGTGAGCCAAAAGCTTGGCTACATAGGGGCTCCATACCCATGGCCAAGCCAGAAAGGACCGAGTAGCCAGTGATGTTGGTGAAGCCAATGGCTAAAGCCCCACCAGCCAGCTCAAGACTTCCTAGCCTTCCCATGCATACAACTAGGACCATGTTTTTGAGGTAGCCCACTAAGCTCATGGCCGCAATAGGGAAGCCAATATCTGTCGTTCTCTTGAGTTCTTCCACCACCTAAAAGGATGTTAAAAATTGGAAAAATATCAGTCATAATGAAAATGGAAATTCCCAAGAGTTCAAATGAATTGGAAAAGATCAAGAAGATTCTGCGAATAATGTTTAGTGAGATTTTGTACCTCTGGCATTGTCGGGTACTTTCGGGATTGCTCTGCTGCTTCAACCATTATATCTTTGTTTCCTTTTGCTTTGTTTCTAGCTTGCTTTGTTTAATTTCCTCTGCTATGAGAGAGAGGGGTAGAGAGAGAGAGAGAGAGAGAGAGAGAGAGAGAGAGAGAGAGAGAGGTAAGTGTGTTGGGAAATTAATGAACGTGCAAGGTTTTTATAAGGATATATGGGTGTAGTGTAGGACTGGTGGGGGTTTGATAAGTTTCTTTTGTTCCGTGGAAGTTAGTTACCTATAGCTGTCTATTTAAAGCTACAGCCTTCCATTGCAGACGTACGACCAGTTGGCCAGGGTTGTGAACATGCCCGGTCATACTCAAGTTTGAGTCCTTCTCTTCGTAAATAAGATTAATTTAGAGTAGTTTAGATTATCGTTTGTATTATAAAAAAATTACAACTTTTCACTTACAAATTAAGAATACGTGAATGATTAGTTGGTACCGAATACCAATTTACGAATTTCATAAAGTGTAACTCTGTTGTGAATAAGATGAAAAAAGCTTTCAAACAAATCCCCTACCATAGCCACTATGACGCATTTTATAGAGTAATTTGCGCCTCAACCTTAGGGCATTTTAATGTACACAAATATCGGTAATGGTCCCTAGCATAGAGGGATGGACGGGATCAATAAGGCATGTTTAAACCGTGTGATATATTTGAGCAGTGGCCTCAAGCCCCTCATGCCCTCATGCCCACTCTCCTATTGTTTTAACCATATTTTGTCAGTTTTCAAAATAAACGAGAACACATCCACCACCACTTTTAATAAAAACCAAGCACTAGTCGATTCTTTCTTTCTTCACGTGAGGAAATTTGGTCGCTGTCGTTATCATTTTACATTCTTATTATTATATTATCTTCAATTTTACTTTCAAGTCTTTTGTATTTGTACTAAAATATATTCATTATCGGTCAGTGTCACAATTGCTAAGTTCCTATCCTCTTTGGTGTGCTGTCTACTTTTCCAGCTTCTGTGCACTGAAAAGTACTCTGATTTTCAAGCAAATTGTTAACAAACTTGTTCTGAAATTATTGTGTGCACAATTCGAATAAGTGATATAGAGATAAGTGAAGTGTTGTTTCCGCAAAGACTGTAATTCCCTTTTAATTACCAATTATGATTAATGTAGAAGTTTATTTGAACAGTTAATTAGGAAGATTGATTGATTTAATTAAACTAAAACAGTTATGAAAATAACAATTTAATTAATGATGGAAAATCAAGTTTGATGAGACACTAGTAGAGCATCTGATTTCACCATAACCATTCCACTTAATTCTTATAGCCAATTAACTCTAATTACCACCCATGTTGACAGTTGGTTTCTCCTAATTAATTCGATATCCCTTCTCAGGTTCAACCAAAAGTATTCTTAATTAACAGCGCATTCTCTCTCGAGCAATAGATTTAGAAAATCAAGAATCCATTAAGTTTTATGAGAACCTGCAAGAAAACTGCATGAGTCATGTTAGTCCCTCTTGGGCACTCATTCAAGACATTGTATTTGTTACGAGAAGCAAACACCAAACATATCCTTTTGGTCTCCGCTTGGATCATCAAATCAATTAAATATTGGCAAGATATTCAAAGCATTAAGAACAGTAACAAATACTCAACATGGAATAGTAATCAGAAATTAATATAACTTTACAAATTAAGTATTCATGGTTAGGCTACATTGTAGCCCTAGCAAGGAAAATTAGTTCATGACAAAAGAAAAGATAAACAAAAGAATTGTTGTCATAAAACCGATTTGGCAGATGGATTTGATCTATGGATTCTCCATAGCAACACCTTTGTAAGCTCCAAAAGCACCGCGACAACAACTCTTGGCTCTCTCTCTCTGATATATTTGAGGGTATATTGAAATATGGTGAAAAAGTAAATGGTATGTGGTTAGAGTGACCTTATATAGTTTAAAACAACTAAACCCTACTCTAAAAAGGTCTGGAAAAACTCTCCTAAGGCAAAACAAAATCCTAAACAATTAAGGAAACAAACTAGGAAATAATCTTTCTTTGACTTGGAAACACGTCAGCCAACTTGCACACATGTTTTGGGATCGTTCCACTTCCTAGAAAATTTGATCTCTAAGCTTTCCAAGCATATATCACACGCTACTAGGAAAAATAGGAAAGGTCTTCAAATCTTCAATTTTCCACAGCAGTGCAGTTCTGACCGGATTTCAACTTAGGCTGTCTTGACTTGCAAGTATGGAGCATTTGACTTGGTAGAAAATTATGAAACTTTGACACAATGATCTTCAATGTCTTAGCTTTCTTTTCCAATTGGCCTTGCTCTAAAATTCATTAGAAAAGTCGATTTTCAATCGAAATCCTTCCAAGAGCACAGAATAGCTGAAAATAAGGAAAGTAGGTAAGGTAATAATGCTCTTTTAAATTAACTTTCCCCACAAAAACCAAATATAATAGGTATAAAAATATAGGAAATAATGCACTTATCACAAACGAATCATGCTGTTAAATGAAGATTAATTTAGTAATTTGTATTTTGTAACTAACTAAAAGTTTGAAACATACTAAACGTAAACCCACGAGTGCACCACCGTACATTTTCTGTTGTGTTATGGACTCTATGTTTGACTTATACATCATGACTTTTATCAAACTACCTACATGAATATCTTTCCTATATATCTCATAAGCGCCTAATCAAATTAGGCACGAAACTGATACATCTATTCATCAAGGAACTTTTAGTTAGTTAATAACTCTAATTAGAATTCTTGAAGGAAACGTTGTAAAACCTTCTTGATGAATTGTTTGTATATATTAGGTCACTTTCTTCTTCAATCCTCTATCGATCTCATGGGCCATTTGAAATAAATTTGGGCACAAGGTCGCCTTCATGTGCACATGTGTTACCTAGAGAGTATATAGAAATTTTAGGTAGCGATGGAAAGCCTTTTCTTTTACATCACATGCTTTTTTCAAGATTCTTCGATATAACCAAAAAACCCATAAGAGGGAAGCGGACCAAACAAGCCAAACCCCCACGTTTCTTTTTGAAGCACACACCTTGTTCAGTGAAGTTGCTACAACCAACCCTCCTTTCTGTATCATCTCTCTCATTTTCTTCTGTTGCAAAAACCCCTAGGTTTGATCGCTAGCTCAGGAAATTAACAAACTTAGTTGATTAAAAGATAAGCTACTTGTTGAGTTTGGTCAGTGGAGAAGTTGTATTCATATTCGACACTTTAGTTGCTTTTAAAGTACTTGTACTTGTTTTTGTTTATCTTATTAATAAAATACTATCACCGATCTTTAAAGTAGTTGTACTTGTTTTTGGTTTAAAATAGTTGCAATTCTTTGTCATTTCCAATGGAATTAAAGAAAAGTTAATTTTTAAAATTTAAATAAGAAAAAAATTGAGAACTATTATTGCTATACCCGATCAAATGACAAGAGAGCAAAGATAATACTTAAAAATTAAGATAATTATGAATAGTGCTGAAAAGCTCGGTAGCTAGCTAGCAGCAGCCACGTCCTATTTGCCATCTTTCATATGGTTCTTGCTCTTTTTGCATGTAACTGCTCAGAAACGACTTTTTGGTCCTCTTGACCAAAAGTTCCAATAACGTTGTACAAAATGCGGCATTCCTTTAAGACGTGTTTGTTTGATCTCTCTGAACTGTAGAGTTTTTCTTTCTGGGGAAAATGCAAATTGTCCAACAATATTTTCCTTTTCAAACTTTCATCTCTTCTAAATAGACATTAGGCGGAGACAGTTCATATTAACTGACCTCTCTTATAGTAATAAGATTTGCTTACGATAATGTGATGAATAAATGTGATACATATAAATTGTAATTATTAACAATATATTCACGACACGACTATAACTTTTCTCTCTCTCAAAACACCTGTCTTATTATCAAATTAATTGATATTAAGAATCATCACTACCTCTATGAAACTCTCTCTCTCTCTCTCTCTCTCCAAACACTTGTCTTATTGTCAAATTAATTGACATTAAGAATCATCACTACCTCTACGAAATTAATTATCCAAGTGACAGTTGCATGGAACCCTGCATGTGCGTCTAGTTACACCAAATGACCAAAGCGATCCTTTCTTCCATTCATAATTATTACACCCACCTTCAATAATATTCTACTTTGTCGACAGATTGCTTTTCAATCACCTTTTTCTTTCATGTCGACACATATAATATATAAATGTCCTAGGATGGGATTCTTTACCTTCAATATTCAACAAATCTCATGGGGTGGTTGTTACTTGTTAGGGGGAAAGGATGGAATATCCAACGCTCTTTCTCGTAGTATTTGCGAGCTTTGTTGGAAAAACACTCTTTCTTTGGTCCCAAGCTCGCAGGCTTTGTTGGGCAGAACTCAAACAACAAACACTATTCTCACTTGCCCCGCCATGAGTGACAGATTGCATGTTGTAGGTATTTTCCATCAAATCATCAACTATGTTCTAACCTCCAATTAGTCCCTTCAAAATTGAACGAATCAAAAGAAGATATCATGTCTAAAAGCTTAAGCAAATATATGCAATTATTCTACATTACTTGTAGCACCATATATGGGTGACAAATTAAAGACCATAGTTCTTGAAAAACTAATGACATAATTACAAGTTAAAGAGATTCGACCTTAATTCCATGCCAAACATGAAAATCTGGGTTAGACCAATTGACCAGGGTTGTATGCTGGCTCTCTTGCACCCGAATTTGAGTCGCCCTCACCATAAATTGTAGTAGTTTAGAAAAAAAATTCCATATACCAAACATTGGTCAATAGAAAATTAAGCTCAAATTAAGCGAGATTGGGGATCTTAAGGAAATAATCCTTGGAGGGCCCACGAGTTTGACATTTCTTACTTTAAGTATAGCACTAATTCCTCTTTGTTCTATTAGTCAACAAACTCTCATGTCTAATAAACCACTAACTGTGATGGCAGTAGCTCTGGAAATCCTAGTGGACAGAATCTCTCATCTGCTAGATTGTCCACATTACTTGGTCTTTTAAGTGCCAAATATACTATAGGCCTAGGGTGGATCTCTTCTCTTGGGTCAAAAGATGTTGAAGATTTAGAGTGCCATAGCCTTTTGACCACAACCGCTTTCGAGCAAAATATAGTAATAAAAAACCAACGTAACTATTTGTAAATCATATTGCTAATTCACACCTCTTACTGACTTGATCGCGATATACATTTCTAGTATTTTCAAGTGCCCGATATAACATAAAAACGTAGTCAAGCTTTGCTTTAAAGGACATGCAATGATTTTGGCAAGCACACATCTCCTGTGAGTCTGTGACTTACAAGATAAAAACTTTGTCCATTAAAACAGTTTTTCTACTTGAGAAGCAATATATGTTAAAAAAAGTAAACTCATCACCTCAACCGAGCACATATAACGCGTCAAGGGGATTTGAATTTGATGATCGATCGATGAAATCGAAAAATGCATGAGATAGAGTAGAGAGATGCTTAAATGGTATGCCCTAAACATGAAATGCAATATTTAGAAAGATGGGTAATGGATGCGCATGGTTTTCATAGTTCAATTTGATATAAAGTCAGAAAATTATGATGTGATGAAGGATGGGTTGTGCACTCACTTCACTTCACTTCACATAAATGATAAATCTAAAGTTTTCATCACCCATCATCCCCCTTGTTATGATGAATTAATAGAGCAATGTATATTGCTCCAAAATACATGTGAGCTTAATTTGGTGCATGAAAAAAGCAAAGAAAAGCACATTTTGCACAAGGGATCATGGAAGTTTGGTATTTGTGCAGTAGCTTATTAGCATATATGGAAAAACATTATCTACATGCGGAACCCTTTTGTGCATGGAGAGGTGATCAGAAATAACGAACTCACTAACATGTAATCAACACAACGTGGCATCGCCGACAAGCATTGATGGGTAATTGGTCTAATCTGACTTCAACTTTGGTTGGTGTTGGCAGCCCATGGGCTGAGCTGCTTGATTGAAATCGATTTTGGTCTGCAACCCAACCCAAAGCCTTTTATGGTCCAATTACTATCAAAGCCTTTTTCGGCTCGAAAAATTCTTAGGTATAACTGGATGTACACTAATGGATCCACATCACGGCCAGTGTGCAAATGTTTTCTTTTTTAATGTTTGATAAAATGAGGCAGAGAGGTTGGTGCATTGTAGCGTAAGGTAGGAAGCCAAGGGTAACTCATCTTGCTACGGAAAATAAAAATTTATGGATACACCACTGCAATGTACACACTATCGTTTCCGTGATTAGCGCAGAACTACTTATTGTGAGAGGAGCGTGGCCCATAACGAGTCTGATTTGGGCTTGTTTCTTGGTGTTAGTTAAAGGGTCAGACTGGTGGGCTTTAGTTGTTTCGTTACCCTTTCCAATTGTTTGTGTTGTTGGGCCTTTGCCTGGTCATCGTCTTCGCTCAGTTTGGTTTACCCAACCAAAATAAAAAAAGAAAAGAAACCCATTCGAGAACGAATTGAAAATCAGAAATGGCTGCTTATGCGTCAGCTGTTGAGCCGTGTAGATCCTGCACTTTGCAGAGCAAAGCTGAAAAAACACCAAGTATGGCAAAACTTATCTGATGCTGTCATGCTGATGCGGCATACGATTAAATTAAACTCTCAGAGCCAAATCGACAAACTGTACAGCTGGACCTATCTTCATCATCATCGTCATCTATATACACTGATACAGAGCTCTGAGCTTACTCCCCAACAATAATACTCTACTCTAAATTCAATTTAATCGACTAATCCAATCATTTTTGAGCTCTCGTACGGAAACCAAAAACGAAGATGATCGCTAGGCGGGCCTGGCACAAGCAGGCTTTGGTCTCCGGTCGCCGGTGGCTCTGTCCGTACACCTCTTCAGCTCCGTCACCGGCGACGGTGCACTCGGGCCGCAGTCCTCCGTTTCGAGCGTTCTCTTCCGAGCTTGTTGCATTCTCCACCGTCGCTTCCACTCCATTTCGCTTTGCTGTTCCGATATCCAATGTAAGTCTCTCTCAGTAGCTTTAATTCTTTGGTTTTGAGTAAAATGATTGGTCGATAATCAAAATTGTGAAAGTTGTTGAAATTTACATACAAAAATGGATTCTTTTCGAATATTTTATAGTAAATTTGTTAAATTTATTTATTTTTGCAATTTTGTAGTGTAGCGTTGCGTATAATGTGAAGAGGAGCTGGTTTTCAAGTCAGGCAATGGCTGATGTTACAGCAGGTGGTAATGGCATAGTTGATGTGCCATTGGCTCAAACTGGTGAAGGCATTGCTGAGTGTGAGCTCCTCAAATGGTTTGTGCAAGAGGTCTGTATTGAAAAAAACTGAACCTCTTCATTTGCCATACAATTGGAGAGGCATTTAATATGAACATATGATTACGACCCTCAAATGGTTGTTTTAAAGGTTTATTTTGTGAATTTGGCAGGGGGATCAAGTGGAAGAATTTCAGCAACTTTGTGAAGTTCAAAGTGACAAAGCAACCATTGAAATAACAAGCCGTTATCAAGGAAAGGTTAACCAGCTTCTCTACGTTCCTGGTGACATCGTTAAGGTGAGAATTTGTATACACCTTACATCTCAAGTATTTAGGAACAGTGGAGAGAGGTTCATATGTGTAAGAGAGTGTTAGAGTAGAAAATAATTGATGGATCACATCCTAACATCTTAAGTGTTTAGGAATGGTCGTAAACTTATCAAATTAAACTAGGTTACGGGGGTGGGATACTGGGATGTGTTGGCAGTCATTAATAGCTCTGCCACTGGTTATGGCCTTTCTTTGTTTCTCCTATGCTGTATGTTTGAACTTGTTCCAGGACTTGTTCTTTTAGAATCTTGATGAAAACATTTCTCTATTTTGGATTAGCTCATTTAGCTTTTAATCCTAATTTGACACTCTTATTTATGCTTTAGAGTTTAAATGAAATCTTAGGTTGGAGAAATTCTTTTAAAGATGGCCGTTGAGGAATCTCAGGTTCCAAAGCAGATTTCTGAGAGTTTGGAAAACACCAAGTCACTAGATTCTGAGCTGAACACTCAGAACATAGGTGGAGTTTTATCCACACCTCCTGTTCGGAATCTTGCAAAGCAATATGATATAGATATAAATGAAGTCGATGGAACTGGTAAAGATGGGAGAGTATTGAAAGGAGATGTCCTTAAATATGCTGCCCAGAAAGGAATCATTCAAGACCCATCTGCCTCTTTGAGTGCTAGTTCTGATAAAGTTTTGGGAGACGAAAAGAGTTACTCACATCCATCAGCTGAATCCGGATGTAATTATGATGATAAGACAGTTACCCTGAGGTAAAGTATAGTATACAATTACGAACTTGGAACACCTTCTCCTTTCATTCATTTGTATGATTCATGGCTGAAACTTATGTGGCATAATATTGAATTCTAAATCTTAATGTTTCTGCAATATTATAATTTGGTGGAGAATGTGATTGTTAGTGGTCGAATTCAAAAGGAAGTGAAGTATGCATCAAGTTACTTATACTCTGTACTTTCAGGGGATTCCAACGAAGGATGGTTAAATCGATGAGTATGGCTGCAAAAGTTCCACATTTTCATTATGTTGAGGAGATAAAATGTGACGCACTTGTAGAGCTGAAACAGTCTTTCCAAAGTAATAACTCTGATTCAAATGTCAAGCACACGTTCCTTCCATTATTGATAAAGACACTTTCAATGGCCATGGGCAAATATCCGTTAATGAATAGTTGCTTCAATGAAGAGTCACTTGAGGTCATCCTCAAAGGTTTGTACATCAACTTCTACTTACTCCATTGCAATTATCAATATCATCTGTTGGCTCTGGCAATGTTTTAACTTGAGCTTAGTCTTTATCTTCTTGAAGTGGGTTTTAGACTTAACTAATGGAAATTGTTATAGGTTCCCACAATATTGGAATTGCCATGGCTACTCCATATGGTCTAGTTGTGCCAATCATAAAGAATGTCCAGTCTCTTTCCATTTTGGAGGTTAGTCTATGTGACCCTCAACTGTAACTTACACTGTGTATCAGAAAACGTGCACTGCTTGGTTTATTTGTTGGAGATCCAGGATTTGGAGAACAATTTTGTGGTTGTAGCTTGAATTTCAGGATTTTATGATAATTGATGCTTGCAGTTTCTCTCTATATATGCAAAAATAATGATACTCTATGCTTGGTCGTATAGAATGACATATACTTATATTTACATAGGAATCAATTTTCATTTGCATACTTTGTGAGCACGCTTTATTAATTATATATATGCCATGTACGTAGATAACAAAGGAACTTTCACGGTTACAACAACTGGCATTGGAAAACAAGCTTAGGCCTGAAGATATAACTGGAGGAACAATAACTTTAAGTAATATTGGAGCAATTGGTGGGAAATACGGTTCGCCTCTGCTCAACTTGCCTGAGGTTGCCATAATTGCACTTGGGCGGATTCAGAAGGTTCCTCAATTTGCAGATGACGGAAATGTATATCCTGTGTCAATTATGACTGTGAGTGTTAAGTTTTTCTATTATTTTTCCTTTTCATTATTTGAAAAGTGAAATCTACAAATTACCTTGTTCTGAGCACTGCATGCCAGTGCCCTTACTTGGCTGCCAGTTTGCTGAAGAAGCAAGATTCACCCTTGAGAAAAGAGAGGCCTAGCCCCTCACCCTTGTAAACCCCACATGCACGTGCGCATCGGATGGTTCAAATGAATCATTCGGCTGAATGATCAGAATGCTGATCTGAACTGGTGATGCCTACTATATGCGATGAAAGAGTTGGCCTGACTAAATACGATATTTTTTTTTTGCTCAGGTCAATATAGGGGCTGATCATAGAGTGCTGGATGGAGCAACTGTTGCCAGGTTTTGCAACGAGTGGAAACAATTTATACAGAATCCAGAGCTGCTCATGTTGCATATGAGATAGATGGCTGGTCATGTTGCTTGAAATATGCAGTTCTCAACTTGCTAAATATTCGTTACCTAGCAGCTGGAGTTGCAACCAAGATGTTAATACTATGCATAGATAATTTTCAAGCTGTTTACAAGCAAGAGGCCCGGCTCAAGAGAAGTTAGGCGAAAATTGAAAAGTAGGCCTTTTTACAGCGGTTCAAGCTTGGAACCGATAATCTCAAATGATACACATGTAGACCTACTTTTTTCTATTAATAAATTTGATGAAGTAATTTAAAAAATAAATGCTGTTTTACTTCAATTGCAAAAAATGGAGAACGATTTCTACTGCTGGTAAAAGGTACACATTTTTTGGTTTAGAATACAAGGGGAAAAATAGAGGGGTCGAAAAGAAAGAGAAAAAGAAAACTCGTGGACAAAAAGTAAGCAGAAAAGCCGCGCCACTAGTTAAACCGTCTTCAACCGTCACCAACCGCTCAATGAAATCTAACGGACATTAACCTCCCGTTTAAAACCGAGCCTTCCTTCACAAACCTGAATCTGTACGTTCCTTTGCAGATCCCAAACCGTTCGGTTTTCTCTCCATGGCAATCAAAATGCACTTGCACATACTGGTTTGGCTCTTGGCTCTCTCCGTTGGCACCAAAATTTTAACTTCAGGTATTCACAGACCTTTTCCTTTTTTTCTTCAGAAATTGGTTCACAATGCACCATGTCTTTAGACGTCTTCTTTGTCTGTGTTTGTTTCAGACGAAGCAGCGATGCCTGCGTTCACTTTCAGTTGGATGGATGACAAAGACACTTTCCGAGCCGGCGACACTGCGACCATAAGGATCAGAGCACTGAACAACTTTGACAAGCTTGACAAGAATGCGTTCAAGCCTACTCTCACAGTAAATGGGAAGCCTGGGAATAGCTCTTTTGTATCTGGGGTTCTGTCAGATTTTGAAGCAGACCCTACTAGTTGGAAACTTTTCTTCACTACGATAACTGCCGGATTGTTTAACGTTATGATCAATGAGGACAGCTACAGAGTGTTTGATTCTTCTCTGCATTTCCAAGTTCAGCCAGGTGCTTTAGTTTCTTTAATTTCACTACAAGAATTGAACTATTGATTTCCACAGCAACTGAGCTCTTTTTTGTTTTTCATTTCACTGTAGTTGGTGTAGCTATTGTTTGCTACATCTCTGCATGTCCATCTCTCCAACTGTTTAACCCAATCTTTTTTGTCTACTTTTTTTATTGAAGGGAAAATGTACCCATCTGGCTGTGTTGTGTCTTGGATGGGTTTAGGTCATGAATTTGAAGCAGGCACTAAAGCTAGAGTGCTGATACTTCCCAAGGACGCATTTGGCAATAATATTAATATCTCTGAATCCAGTGAAGATCCGAAGTTACATAATTTTACAGTGTCTGCATTCTATGCAAATGAGTCCATAGCAAGCGTGCCAGAAATCACCCATTTGGGTTGGAATGAATTTGGTTATATCATCATCGAATTCCTTGTGGTGAAAGCTGGAGACCTCTTTTTGTATGTGGGAGGTGGTAATGAGACCTTGAATGGCTCTCCACTACCATTTAAGGTGAACCCAGGTGGTGTATCATAGCAATAGTTATACGTTAACTTTTGCTTAAGTGAAGTTATCTCTAATTTGTGATTCAAGTATTCTATTTAGGTTTATAATAGCAATGATTATGCCCATTCGCGTGCAGCATAGATTGGCCGATTGTGTTATTACTTCACACTTCACAGATGCATTCTTCTGGACTTTCCAATTGTTGGAAATGTAAATTTCATAAGATTTAAGATAATGGGAAACACGTACTTAGTTGTTACTTCCTACCCGTTTGTTGATTCTGATGCTTTAAAGGCTATTTTCTTATCTATATTTGTTGTAAGTAGCTTATTAAGTACCATTTTTTGTTTGTGATAAATTTTCATTTCCTATATAGCAGGACCACTAGAAGTTTCCAATTCTGTGGCCAAGTGGGATTTTGAACCAAATGCATGGCAATTATATTCCAAGATGGAAGTCCTTATACATCAGCAAGATCGATATGGGAACCTTGTTCCGGGTCTGTATGCATTTGACGCTGAAGTTGTTGAGATAGAGACAAATTTGTCTATACCTGTTGCAGATTTGCACTTCGAAGAAGTGGTGGCTGGAATTCAATTGTTTTCCTTTAGTAATCTGGAACCGGGAAACTTCTTGCTCACTATATCTGATATGAAGCATGACAAAAGTATCTCTAATATGCCATATGCTTATACTGTCTTTGTTGGTGCGTGCCATTTAGCTATTGAATCTTGTTATTAATAACCTATTGGTGTTTTCCACTTCTATTCACATGCCTCTCTCATGTTTCATTTAAATAGGTTATTGCAATGGGACAAACAGTGTTGTTAATGGATCTGGTTTAAATAGTTCTACTGCTGGAGAACGAGCAGAGTTTTCAGTTTACTTGAACGATGCTTATCAGTATCCTTCCCCTGTTGAAATAGAAAGGCTTGAAGTACAAATTGTAAGGGAAACTGACTCCTACCGAGTGCAGTCAAGCATATTTCCTTTGCAGATCATCAATGGTATATATGCAAGCTAGCAACTATTGAAGTGTTTCCTTTGATAAACATTTTTGTTATAATTTTACGAAAGTTTGTCTCTCTAAGTTAGGGACTGGACCTGCTCGAGGGATAAGATATGGTGCAACCAGCCAGATAGAAATCACTCCTTCACCATCTATGGACTCAGCAAATTCTGTAAGAAGTACCCGTGGATGCATGAGCTAAAACACACATAAACATGTACATACATAGATATATGCATTACTGATTTAAGATTTTTGTATTCTAATTGACTTTCTTTCTGAATTCAGTCTGTTGGGAGCTTCGGCACTCTGGCAACTGCTTTCAATGTGGTTTATACACCTGACAAGAGTGGGATTTATAAAATCTATGTACTTTGTGGAAATATTCTACTGAATGGTGGTCAACCATTTACAATGGAAGTAAGAGGTGGTATAATTTCACACCTGACATTTTCTATTATTTTTCATGACCATCATGTCAAGGAGCTACCTGAGAAAAACTGAAACTGAAGGAACCTAATGCAGATACTGCATAACTTGAGTTGGAAGTTTGCCCTCTAGTAAATGATTTTTATTTTACCCTTTAGTTTCAGTTGAATTAAATTATACATGATCTTGATAAGTTCGTCACAGTTTTTATTCATCAGCCATATTGGTCTGTCGTACTTGGTAATTGCATGAACTATCATATTCTTTCAGCCTCTTATTTCATTTGTGATGAATGAATTCCTAACCTTTTTTCCGCAGGAGAGGTTAATACATCACTCTCACAAGTTGTCAAATTTTCTCCCAAGGTGCCAAAAATGATTAATAATGACGTAGTAGTGCAGCTCGTGGATTCATTTTTTAACCCTGTCTTGTCTCAACAATCCAGGCTGAAACTAGCCATTGTTTCAGTTAACAGTTCTGGGTTTTCAAGTTCCGTGTTTGTGGATAATAGTAATGGCTCATACACGGTTCACTATCTTGCTGAGGATGTTGGAAGTTATGAGATGTGTGCTTCATTTGAAGGCAAACAAGTCTCTCCCTGTCCCTTTGGGGTCAATGCCTACAGCAGTAAGAATAACAAGAAGTTATACAAGAGTAGTTTTTTTTTTTTTTGGGTTCAAGCATGCTAGAGAAATGATATATAATTGATGTTTATCGTCCATTGTTATTGATACCAACCATTAATTTTACTTTGATCTTTAATATTATAGTTGTTTTCTAACTTCCACGGACCGATTTATGTTCTTGGCCCTCTGCAGGTGAGTATTTTCCCAGAGCCTACATTGATACAATATCTGTCTGGGAGGATGAGTCAATTGATTTTGATGTTTTAGCAAATGACTACTTTGCTGGAAAGAATGCAAGTGTTGTTGAATTCTCAAAGGTACAATATAAAGTGAAAGCATTTTTCTAATGTTTCCCTTTGGTGTCTTCCTTGTTGAACTACCCTATTAGAATGAGCAACTCAATTGACCTACCCTCGATGTCTGCCTTGTTGAACTAAAAGAATGCATATATGTCTGTTACTTCAACTAAAAGGGAAACAAAATTCTCTGATGAATTCAGAACTGACTACTTCAAGTTTCTAGATGCATAAAGTTTTCGAACCATTGTTTCCTATGTAGAGATGGTTGGAAGATTTGCATCATGTTTTGATACTATTTCTGTACTCTCTCTTCTTTACAATGGAGCTGCTACTGATCAATGATCACACGTAGGCATTTGCACACAAACAGCACCTACCATTTAAAGGAATTTTCCTGGAAATATGACTGGCTTATATTTGTCAGCCAGGTCATGGTTCCCTTCTCGAGTATGGAAGGCTCCTCCGGTATACACCTCAAAAAGACTATTATGGGAATGATTCATTTGTGTACACAATGTCTGATATAAACGGGAATCTTGCTACTGCTGCTGTAAACATATCTGTTCTCACTATCCCACCCCAATTTGTTTCTTTTCCAACTGAACTGCAAGCAACTGAAGATGAGATTAGTCCCAGATTTGGGTAAGGAACTATTAATATATAACACTTCTTAGAAATTTCTGTATGATAATATGTTTGGCTATTTGCAGTGGTTTCCCAGGGTTTGAGATAAGATACTCAGACATGATGGAGAGCATCTCTGTTAATCTCAGCGCACAATCTGGGACGGTCTTTCTGGCTCCTATGCTAATGCAATTCTGGGAGCCAGTTTGGACGGGAATTTCTGTGTACAAAGAGGATGGAGAAGTGAAGGGTTTGATTTTAGAAGGCAATGTGGAAGTAATCAATTTTGCCCTTCAGTCAATACAGTACTACGGGTAGGTGTCCTTATGGCCCTTGTAGCTCCGAGTAACAAATTGCGGATAAAATTACCATTTGCAAAGTCTCATGTTGAATTGTTCTTTATTTCAGTTTTCAGGATCAGTAACTTTTTTTTTTTTTCCTTCAATTTTCCTCATCAGGAATGAGAACTTTTGCGGCTATGATACAGTTCGAGTCTCTACAAGGAACAGGAATGGAGTTAATGTATTGGATGTTCCAGTTTTGGTGGAACCTATTAACGATCCTCCATTTATTCATGCCCCTGCATATATTATTTTGAAAAATAATGAAGATGAGTCACTGATATATGACAGAGAAAAAGACAAGTTTGAGTTCTGCATTGGAGATCCAGATCTTCTTGCCTTCCATGGTATGGTTAGATAAGATCATATGTCTTATGTATTGAATCATGCTGGAGATGGGATTATTGATTTATGCTAAAACTAAGAGCATCGTACTGCCAATATAGACATATTTATGAGTACTATGTCCAAGTGTTGAGAATGTCAAATTTTGGTCATCATAAGTGGATTCTGAAATCCTGGACTGTATCACTATTTTGTTCTAGTATAAAAGATGTCTTCAACCTCTGAGTTAGAGGATTGATGTAACTTCTTGGCTGGATAATCTTTCAGGTAATGAGTCCCTCTTTGCGGTCACATTTTCTGTGGAAGTTAATGATGGATTTTTGGTAACGAGCCTACCGGCTGAGCTGATCACTACAACTGAACTGAAGCTCAAGAACAGTTACCAGTGGCTACCTCTTCAAACATATGTCAGCATCTCAAAACATTTCATGGTCAAAGCTAAGGGAGTTAGATTTCATGGAACAGTAAATAACTGCAACAGTGTAATGCAACAGCTCTTTTATCATGTAAGTTTGGTTCTTCACTTTGGACTTGATTGCAGCCTTGTTAATGGATTTGATAAACCCCTGGTTCTGTGGAAGGCCAGGATTTATCTTGCAGTACTTATGGAAGATGAAGCATATACAGAAATCTTCTTGCTGCAATAAATTATTGCATCTCAGGCCCTACCAATACCCCCTTCCTTGATTAGGAACACCAGAAATATAATATATATAAAAATCTTAGGGTGTACTGTGCTTTTTCAACCAAGCTAGCATTGCAAGTTTGGAATTTAAACCAGTCATCATCTGTTGATTTATCGCCTTTTTTTGTACAGGGGGGAGAACAAGATGCCATCTTGACAGTGACATTGAATGACATGGGAAACTATGGATGCTATTTTAATTGTGCTGAAAAGATATCAGTGCCTTTGCAGGCTGAGGCTTCTGTTAATCTAATAAGACGAAGGCCAATGAGTTCACTTGTGGCTCACGGTAAGTGGCAATCAATGTACATTGAATTCCTGAGTGATTATCTCAGAGATTGTCTAAAGTGCTTCTTTCTTGAAACAGTCCATCTGTTTATTTTGTTTGCAATACAGGCTTGGGATCTGCTATTGTCCTTGAAGCCATTATAGTGTTTTCACTCGGATCAGCACTACTATTTTTCACCTGCAAATGTGCAACTCACCTTGTAAATGAAAGAAGAAACAAAGCTACCAGGGGGCCTGAACCAGAAAGCACACATCGTTTGCGCAAAGGGACTGTAAGTGTGCCGAGTTTCTTCTAAAACATTTGCCTGAAATGCTCACCTCTTGATATGCAATGCTGTGCTGATTTATGTGCAGCCAAAGACAAACGTATCAGAGCATGCAACTCACCTCACTGGGAGTTGTTCAAGCCCTTTGCTTGGCAGCCAACGTCCCAACTTTCGCCAACGGTAATAAGTTTTCGGGACTCGAATTAAGAGGCAATAGCAAAGGATTGTGAAGGATATTTTCTGACATGTAATGTCTTTGGATATATTCAGGTCGTCCTGCCGTCAATCTGGAGATGAGGAATCTTCTAAGGCAGCATATCAGAGGTTCCGTTCTACTAGTGGACGCAGTCAGCACACTCCTGCGCCTAGCTTTAAGCCCCTTGCTATTGAAAAAGAACAAAGTGAAACAGTTTAAGCTTTTGACGTTGTGTATTGTCCAAATTACTCAATGTAAGACCTGGTTTTCTTTTTCTGGAAACAAATGGATGTACTTTTCTTTCCCTTTTTGTTCATCTCCTCTGTTTTTGGCTCTATGCTTAATTTTATGAAAGTAAATTGTGGCTCCAATGTGGTTATAAAGATGTGGGTTATGTCAGTTGGTCAAGGCAGTGTACTCCACCTCTTGCATCAAGTTCGATTCCCCTCTCCATTTTTTTTTCCGATGGTACGATTCCCCTCTCCATACATCCGGTACATTAGAGTTGTCAAAAAAATGGTTTTAGATTGTGTAAATTCTGCCATACAATACAACCACTCTTTTAATCGTTAGATGTAACGGATTCACCATTCTTTTTTATTTAGAATAATAACTATGAAGTGTTCTCTAACGATACAATCGGACAAGTTGTTTCGACACTTTTTGACAATTCTATCGATTTTTTTGTAACATTGTGTAACAGAAAGAAAAAAGAAAGTTAAAATTGTATTATGACATAGAAATATGATCTTAGTGGCTTTTGGGCTTATGGCTTCATTACATTACCTCATTTTATACGGAAAAATAATAATAGTAGAAATAAAACAAAATAAAGTCGATGAAAATGAAATGTTGCGACAAAATATATGTAAAATTGAAAAGGCAGAAGGTCATTAGCTGAAACAGCCTGACAGACGACTTTGAGGAGCAGAACAGAGCAGGCTTTGATTTACAAGTTGAAGTAAACGACATCTCCGTGCGGGAGAGTTTGAGCTTGGAATCGTCGTCGGAGTCAAAGACGAAAAAGAAGTGTGTGATTTGGAGATGGCTACGGCGGCGTTAGAGAAGCTTCTGCAAGTAGGCACTAAGATCGTCGCAGTTGGCAGAAACTACGCCGCTCACGCCAAGGAACTCGGCAACGCCGTCCCCAAGGTCCCTCTTTCTCTCTCACTCTCTCCCTCTCTCCGATCCTCTCTCTGCGCTGCATTTCGTTAATTTCTGTATCTTAATTTCTTTTCTTTTTTCCATTTTTGAGATTTGATTTTGTCAATTCATGAAGGAGCCTGTGCTTTTTCTCAAACCGACGTCGTCTTATTTGGAAAACGGAGGCACAATCGAGGTCCCTCACCCTCTGTTGTCTTTGGACCATGAGGTGGAGCTGGCCGTCGTCATCTCTAAGAAAGCTCGCGATGTTCCGCAGACCACTGCCATGGACTACGTTGCCGGTATACTTTTATTTGTTCATCAATTAATTCTGCTATTATTTTTATTTTTGAAAAGTTCAGATTTTTTTAGAGTTAAATCTAATTAGCCACAATCGAATCATTTTAAGGTTATGCACTTGCTCTTGATATGACCGCCAGAGAAATTCAAGCTTCTGCTAAGGTAATTTACTATAATTAGGCAGTATATTTTCACAGTTGTCTCTAATTACAGTGGTAATACTATAATTCATGATAATCAATTTGAGATTCCAATTTTAACAGCTACTACAATCGTTGGTTTCCAATCAATGAGTTACCTTTTCTACATAAAACTTTGGTTTTTTCGCCTTTTCATCCATAAGGGTCAATACAAATGATGCTTCGCAGAGGGAAATAAACATTACATGAACAACTTTAATATGCCGAGAGGTACAGGCTTTTGATATAAACTGTGAAAAACTCTAGCAGGTTCACTGCTATGCCTGTTTCCATGAAGAATAAGGGTGGAACAGTTCAAATTCTGAACGTGCACTCTTGTGTTGGATATCTACGGTTAAAACATGTCCTTTTATTTTCCCTCTCCTAAGTGAGAATAAAGATTAGTATATGGGCTTACTGCGCATGTCAGTATAGTATCGTTGTCATTGTTAATGTAAGTAGTGTTCTTTGACAGTCTTCAGGTCTTCCATGGACCATAGCTAAAGGGCAGGACACCTTCACACCAATCAGTTCCTTGGTAAGAATTGCATTGCAGATCTTTGATACTTTTCTCTGTGTTATTAGTGCTTTTCTATTGTATGTTTAAAGTGTGTGAGCCGGCTACCAAGAAGTTCGCTTCAGACCAATATGTGCAAAAGATAACTTACTCATCACAACAATATAGTGTGGGAGTGGGGTGATATGGTGAAGCCAGATGGAAATTCATTTGCATGTGTGTGTGTGTGTGTGTGTTTATTTATTTATTATTATTATAAATTTCATGTTTCTGTATTGTTATATACTTGTATTGTAATACGGTGTGTGTTATTGCATTTTATGTGCTATATTCTTTGGTTACTGTGACATTTATAATTTTAGAAAGGAATGACATTTCTTAAAAGAAGAGAGTTTACCGAGCTCCCCTACCCAATGAGATCCTTGTTTAGACGTGGGGATGGAGATGAGGATGAAAACCTGACCCAATCGGCTCTGTTTTCGCTCAAGTGGAGCTGCTGAGATTAATTTATGTAATTTACGTTTAGGTATACCCCTAGTTAACATCTGTTTTCTGGACCCCTTGTGGAGCTACGAGTGTTGGTATAGTTGTAAAATTGGAGTTTTACCACAATTACTATTTATTTATTTATTTTTCAGTTTGGGAGGTAAATTGTTCTATCTCTATAAACAGCTATTTTCTTTTATTTTAATTTTTAAAGCATGCTAAGCAATTTGACTCTCCAAACTTCATGCAGCTACCCAAGGAAATGGTGCCAGACCCAGACAATATAGAGTTGTGGCTGAAGGTTAGTGTTTCCTTTTCTACAACCTTCTTTATTCGTGTCCTGTTTTTTGAATTGGTCACCACTTCTGATGTGTTCAAATTAATTTGCTTCACCATAGGTAGATGGAGAATTGAGGCAGAAAGGCTCAACCAAGGATATGATATTTAAGCTCCCATTTCTCATCAGCCACATAAGCTCCATTATGACACTTCTTGAAGGAGATGTAATACTAACAGGTAGATGGTTTACATCTGCTTCTGAGGTTTTCCTCCCCTTGCCTAGGAGTCACAAATACTTTTGACGTCCAGCTAAACACGTTTTGGCACTGTTTGTGCAGGCACTCCCAAAGGTGTTGGCCCAGTTAAAGTAGGTCAAAAGATAACTGCTGGCATAACGAACCTCCTGGATGTTGAATTCAATGTTGAAAAAAAGCAGAAGCAAGGAAGCTCTTGAGCTGATTGAATTTTCTACCAGGTGTTATTGCATTTGACAGTTCCAGCAGGAAAAAGAAAATAATTTCAACTGAAACCAGAGAACTGGAGTGAGCATGGATGCAGACACGAAGATGTTGCAGTCTTGGTTAGCATAAACTCCCAGTTCAATTCAAGGATCTTGCAAGGCGGTAATTAAACATGTCCATTTGTTTCGTTCTTCATGTTGGGAATGAATGGAGTGATAATAAGGAATTAGTCGTAGAAATAACTTGGGATGGCAAAAAACTTTTCCACAGTTCTGAATTTGGCACGCAAGATGTCAGAGGTGCAAAGAATTTTGGTTCTCTTTTATTTTATTTTAAAACAGTAATGCTATTTACTCGTACCCCCTCCCCAGAAAAATTTCTTCCATTTGTAATTTGGGTTACTTAACAAGGAAGAGGACTACAGAAATTAGTGTAAGAAGATATTTAATATGCGGAAGCGAAATATAATTTTATGTTTTAACAACAGAACAGATTTTTGTATTATGTTTTAACAACAGAACAGTAATAAAAAAATCGTTGCATTATCATACATAATTAACCAGGAAAGAAAAGAGAAAACCATGCATCACAGATTCACAATGCGTATTTACATAACATAAACCCAGAGAACAAATAAGAACCATGCTTAACCTGGAAATTGCAGAGAAGCAAAATCAGCTCACCAACGGCAACAATCACCGTTTTTGTAACTACACTTCTTGAGCGCTTTGGTGGGTTCCGAAGTCCACACTTCCACTAAGGTTGTCCTCCTCGTCATCATCTTCATCAATCTCCTGGTCTGGCGCCTCAACGTTCTCATTGTTGGAAAAATGGCTCACATTAAGTATGCAAGTGAAGGAGGAAGCGACCGGTCGCTGGGTATTTGCGACCGGTCGTTTTGAAGCAGATTCGAAGTCTGGAGGAGAAGCTGGAAGTCGCGAAAAGCGACCGGTCGCAAGGTGCAAGCGACCGGTCGCCTGCAGTCAGAGTGTAAAGCGACCGGTCGCCAGTAACGGGCGACCGGTCGCCAGGCTACTGTGCTGTTTTCTTCCACGCGTTTTTCAAGAGGCCTTCACATGTATTGGTTCCCTACCTAATCCCTCGGGCCTCTAAGGTGTGTTATGGGTTCTAGGAGGTCTAGCAAGGTACTGGAAAAGCTGGAGCACCATTGAATGAGGATAGTTGACTTGTTTCAAAGAGTACCTACCCTATAGCTCTAGATAGGGTGGCTGAAGTTGCAGCTATCTATGCCTAGCCTTTGTTCTGCCCAAGTTGTGGTCCAAGTCTGGAAACCAAGGGGAGAATGTGGGATGAAAAGATGGAGCCTTCTCCTAAGTCCAAAGGCTTGTGTATTAAAGGGAAGAGGAAGCAAGACAGCAAGTGTGGTTAATCTCAAAGTTGTCAAGTAGCCTTGGAGCTATTGTGTTCAAAGGGAGGTTATCTCACCAAGGGAGGAAGAGAGAGAAGGCAATCAGTTCAAGAGAGAGTTGAGTTGAGTCTTGAGTAGTCTAGACACCAAAGAAGGGAAACACCAAGTGTGAGAGAGTATTCACAAGTGCATCAAAGTGTTGAGCAAGGGGTGAGAGAGAAAAGAGAGCTTGGGAGAGAATAGAGTTCTAAGGGGGTTTCTTTGTAAACCAAAGTTGTAACTTATTCTTTCATTAGTGAATTTCTCAAAGGGGATCACCAAGAGGATGTAGGCAATTGCTGAACCTCTATAAATTCTTGTGTCACTCTGTGCTTGGTTGATTTCTAAAGTGTGTGAGTGTGTGATTCATCCATTATTGTGTTTGTCACAAAGTCCATCAACAACAAGATCATTAGGGGAGTGAGTGAAAGTGTTTGTCCATTTTCACAACACTCATGACCATCAGTCCCCGTTTCATTTCCATTGTTGGCAGATTTTCGTGATTTGTTGTTGCGATAAAAGTATATGGAGATGCACACGTAATAAATTAGGTTAGCAAGACTTAGGTAAGTTAATAGCTCGAAAAAATGATCTAGGCGACTCCCATTTATGTTGTGATGGAACCAACTTCGCCTAAACAATATTATGGTAGAAGCTGTAATTAATTTTCCAACACCAAGGATGAGGTCAGAGATGTGGGATGCATAATAAGTGGCCCTTAGTGCATCATTATTAGCAATTCGATCAGCAAGGAAATCAATCAATCCATTTAGGGCTAGCCCTTCCATTACTCCCAACAGGACGAACTGTGGAAGTAACCACGAAATGCTCATAGTCTTAGGCGTGTCATCTTCAAGCCCTTCTTCATTGCTAATTGCCTTCAACCTCTTTCCCTCAACCTGCCAAGCAGCAACACAAAATAGCATAGAACAAGCCAATCCGCAGCCAATTCTCACCAGCGTAAGTGTACCCGTAGCCTTTCTCCAGTGCTTTGGAATCAGTAACTTGTACAAAAATGAGATTAAGAAACTTGAGAAGTCCCTAAGTACTGTGAAATATAATGGAAGGAACTCGATTGACCCAATCCGACTATCCAAATTACTCGTTTGTTCAAAAAAGAAGGTGCTCCCTGTTGCCTCCACCAAACTGTACGCGAAGAAGGCCGACCACATAGCTATCACTTCTGTGAAAAAACCCTTTTCGTCCTTCAGTTTTATGAGTGGCCAAAACTTTTTTCTTCGTGCTTCTTTTGGTGAATACGAGGAGGACGAGGTCCCTCTTGTGACTATGCCAATCTCTCCTCCTCCTCTTTGTTCTTGTTCTATTTGAAGATAGTCCTGACGAGCTTTCCAAGTAGATTCGTCAATTCTTCTGCTTTACGAAGTAACGGTGGTAGCCATACAAGAACACGAAACTAGTGACTCCCACTAAATTGCTGAAATCATGAACGTAGCTTCCCAGGTCCGAGTTGGAAGTAAAACAGCTAACAATGCACCTAAAAACCATGGAAGGCGCCACAAAGCTTCTTTACGAGTTTCCAGTCGTTTTAAATAATTTTCTTCTGTGGTCGTTCCTTCTTTCTGTTCACTAAAATATTGATCCTCAAGAAATTCCTGCAAGGTAGCCGATCGACCAGCTTCCCCTAATACTATCAGTGGCGCTGCTCCATAGTATACCTTAGCCTCAGTATGTGTGCTCATAAACAGAGAACAAATCCACAATAGAAGCAGTCCCTGCATGTGCATATATTATATATATATATGCAACAAATTAACATATATATATATATATAGGCAGCAAATATAACTGTATGCATATACAATCGAGTTTTAGAGATTTCTTTTATTTAAAATTTTACATTTTTGCAAAGATACGCACACATGGAGATTAAGTGACAGGCGATCCAAGAATAATCACCATGATGCCCGATACCTGTGGGAGCAAATTTCCTCCAACGGGAATATTTGGTTGAAAGATTCATTCGTCTTCTCCGCCTCTCTTTCTCCCTGCAAAACGAATAGCAATAAGAGGACCACACTCGGGGGATGTTGGCCAAAGGCCCTCCGATGCCTAAATTAGTTCAAGAGTTTTGTAAAGAAAACACTAGCTAACTAGGGTACGGAGTTATATGTGTTTTTGGGATGAACCGAGCGGCCGGAGCCTTATGTAAAAGAGGGAGAGAAATGAGGTGGCTAGGGTTTCTGAGAGATAATTTCTGCAGAGTTTCAGTAGGAGTTTAGACGTACCTCAACCCTTGTATGTGGCCATCCTTTTATAGAGGTCTCGGGAGCTAGGGTTTCAGAGGAATAATTCCGTAGATGGAAGAGAATTATTCCTCCCCAATTTGGCGAGATTTGACTAATTAGGGATTTGATTTATTTGATTTAAATCAAATCCCTAATCATGGTAGCAATCAAATCAATACCTAATTTAATTAGGTAACTCCTCCATTAATTGAGAATATTCGTAGGAATCAAATCAATCCTCAACCTAATTAGGTAACATTCTATTTAATTGGATAATCCCCAATTAAATTGAATAATTCCCAATTAGGTCAAATAATCCCCAAATGGAAGGAATTATTTGACCTAGAGTTACGAATTAATTCGGCTCCCACAAATGCCCCCCAGCTTCTGCATGGCGCGTGGTGGCATGTAGGAGATGTAAATCATCTGTTGGGCTGTCCAGCTGTAACTGGGTTTCCTTCTTGGATTTGGGCTCCTGAGTGGAGGAAGTATATGACTTGCACTTGGAGTTCGGTTCCTAGTAGGAATGGGCTTGCAATTCTTTCTTGACCTAGGATGCCGAATATGTGTAAATGCAGGGCTTCTCTTCACTCTTCTTCACATTGCAAACTTAACTTCTCTACTTTCTAGCTTGAGAGAGATCTTGGAGAATTTGTACTGCTTGTCGAAGAGAGGAGTCGCCGTGCATCCTAAGGTAAGTCGAGCACGTGTATTTCTTTTTCTTCTTTTTTGCTTCGAGGATCAGCTAGGGGAAGCCCGACTAGATGTCGTCGTGACAGGCGACGGCTGGCAGTGGGCAGCAGCTGTGGTGGAGCAGGTGCGCATGTGGACCAGCCACTGCCTATGCGTTGCGGGCGTCATCAGTTGGGCAAGTATTGGGAGAAAGTCGGTGGTCTGCCCCCTGCCCAGGATGTTGAGAGATGGAAGCTAAATGGTCCAGACTCTGATGATCTGCCAGCTGGGCAGGAGAAGTGTTCTGCTGAATCTCCCCCAAAGAGAAAGGCTGCTACCAAGTCTTCAAGAGATGAAGCTACTCATTCGCAGGCAGAGAATGTGTCTCCATTGAGGAAGAAGCCAAGGTTCCCTTATGCTGAGAAGACTCTAATGGGGTCTGCTCCGTCATCATCTTCCAGGGCCAAACATCTCATGGACGCATATAGCACGAAGGTTGGTGGCATGCGAGGTGTTCGGGGTGTTCTGCCCGAGCCTCCTGCTGACTAGCTTGAAAACCATGATCTGCTTCATAAAGCAGTTCGTGCCCAATCTAGTTCTGCCGAGCGTCAAATAGATGCAGACATTCCTCCTCGAAGTTCGAGTCATCTGCATCTGTCAAAAGATGGAGATCGGAGCGGGAGGTTTGCTCATGATCTAGCTGTTGAGTCACGGGCAATCAAGCGTGGAGTTGATTCAGTATCATTGACTCTTTTGGAGGTGAGATTGGCAGTGGCTAAGAAGATGAGAGAGTCATCTGCCTAGGCGAAGGGTTCTTCTTCAGCGTCGGCGGTTGATCCCAAGGCCAACAAGTCTAGCCCTGTAGGGGATGCATGCATGTCTGATCTGCTCAAGACGAACTTCCTATCAAACTCGGCCTCCTGTGCTGAGTTGGTCGATCACATCCGTCAAGCCGGCGATCTTGGCACATTTTCAAGTCTTTCCTTGGAAAAACAAAATGAAGCAACATTTTATCTGCTTCAAAAAGGAGTAGTTCTTGTTGCTGAAACTATCCGAAACTCCTCTGTTGTTGCCCCCTCTTCTGTTGCTGACTTGGTTAGTCGAAAAGATGCCTACTTCCGTCTTGAGCACAAGAATGCTGACGTCTCCTTTAGTCATGACAAGCTTTTGGCTAGATTTGGCGCATATCATAAGTCTGCTGAGAAGTCCAGGTTCTAAGCTACCATGAATGCGTACAAGTTGGGCTACTTAGACTGTTCAAATGGAAATGATCCCTTCTATGCCATTGGAGATGGAGATATCGAGATGCTCTGTTCTGACTTGCTCCATGTGCAAAGTGAGCAGGTTAATGCTGTGAACATGGAAGGAGTTGAAGAGTAGGCGGCCGAAGAAGCGGTAGTTGAAGAGCAGGTGAAGCAGAGGAGGATGCAGCATATGAGGTAATGGCAGACGTCGCGGACCAAGCAGGTGGAGTTGCTGAGAACGTGGCTGATCAGGCGGACGTCGAAGAGGCTGTAGATCAAGGATCTCATGCTGGTGTCTCAGAGTAAATGAAGACTCCTTTATTTCTTTTCATCTTGTAGTCTGCTTTCTTGTTTAGAATAATTGGTCTTGTCTGACCATCTTCTTTTTGTTGAACTTGGTAAGTGCCAGGGTCCCCCTTGAGGGACTCCGGGCATGTTCTGCATATCCTGTAGGATGTTTTCCCTTAGGAAATAGGCGAGGGCCAGGATCCCCCTTGAGGGACTCCGGGCGTGTTCTGCGTATCCCGTAGGATGTTCTTCCCTTAAGAAATTGGCGAGGGCCAGGGTCCCCTTTGAGGGACTTCGGGCGTGTTTTGCGCATCCTGTAGGATGTTTTGGTCGTTGCCCTGCGTCTCCCGAAGGACTCTGCTTATGGGTAACTGTGTGACTATCCTGCCTCCCTTAGGAAACGGATAGGAACCTGGATACCTCCCTTAGGAAATTCATGGCGCACCCTGCGTCTCCCTTAGGACGCTTCTTATGGGCTGCGTCTCCCAAAGGACGCTTTGGTCGTCGCCTTGCGTCTCCCTTAGGACGCTCCTTATGGGCAACTGTGTGACTATCCTGCCTCCTTTAGGAAACGGATAGGAACCTGGATACCTCCCTTAGGAAATTCCTGGCGCACCCTGCGTCTCCTTTAGGACGCTTCTTATGGGATGCGTCTCCCGAAGGACACTTTGGTCGTCGCCCTGCGTCTCCCTAAGGACGCTCCTTATGGGCAACTGTGTGACTATCCTGCCTCCCTTAGGAAACGGATAGGAACCTGGATACCTCCCTTAGGAAATTCCTGGCGCACCCTGCGTCTCCCTTAGGACGCTTCTTATGGGCTGTGTCTCCCAAAGGACGCTTTGGTCGTCGCCCTGCGTCTCCCTTAGGACGCTGCTTATGGGCAACTGTCTTTTGTTGTGGCACATTCTGGAATTTGCAGTAGATGGTTCTCTTCTTCAGAAATGTGCAGGGCTCAGTCATCTGCTTGTCGATGAATTGTGAGCCATTGTCGGTAACTGGTGGTTGTGGGTAGCCAAATCGGCAGATGATGTTTCTCCAGATGAATCGTTCCACATCGGCTTCTTTAGTAGAGGATAGAGCTTCGGCTTCAATCCATTTAGTAAAGTAGTCGGTGGCAACGATCATCATGTCCTTCTTGGCAGGCGCTGGTGTCAAGAGACCCACTAGGTCAATGGCCCATTGCATGAATGGCCATGGATTGTTTTGCGAATGGTAGACTTCGGCAGGCAGGTTAGGAATTGGCTTGTATCGCTGGCAGCGATCACATTTTTTGACATATTCGATGGAGTCGTGGCGCATGGTAGGCCAGAAGTAGCCTATGTTTAGAGCCTTCTAGGTGAGTGATATGCCCCCAGAGTGGTTGTCACACTCGCCGTTGTGAATTTTCTAGAGAACCTCAAGTGTTTAAGAGTATTTTATGCAGGTGAGATGAGGGCCGAAGTATGTTCTGCGGATGAGCTTGTTGCCGTGCATGTAGTATCTCGCGGCTTTCTGCTGGACTTTTCTAGCTTCGGACTTTTCCGTTGGTAGATTTCCATTCATTAGGTAGTCGATGATGGGGCCTTGCCAACTGGGGTCCTCGTTAATCTGCATTGTGTCGATTGGCTCTATTTCTTCAATGCTTGGTCGGTCTAGGTGTTTGACCGGGATGGAGCGTCTGAATTGGGTATCTAGCGCGGACCCTAAGCTTGCCAGGACATCTGCATGCGCGTTCTCTGCTCGAGGCACCTGTTGGATAGTGAAGGTAGGAAACGCCTTCAATAGCTCTTGGACTTTGTCAAGATACAAGATCATCCTTAGGTGCTTTGCCATGTATTCACCTGAGGCTTGATTCGTGATCAACTGGGAATCTGAGTAGATGGCTAGCTTCTTGATCGCTAGCTCCTTTGCCAAGCGCAGGCCAGCGAGCAATGCCTTGTATTTTGCCTCGTTGTTTGAGGTTGGGAAACCAAGCCTGATGGCCTGCTCCAATAGGGTCCCATCTGGGGTGATGATGACGACATCTGCTCCCGCTCCTTTTTGGTTCGACGCTCCGTCTACGCGCAATTGCCACATGTCTGTGGGTTGGCCAGGTTCGGCGGATGTGCTATCTGTTTTTGAACTTTCCTTCTTATGGTTGACCAGCTTCTCTTCTTCGGCTGATGAGGTGAATTCTGCCACAAAGTCTGCTAGAGCCTGGGCTTTTATTGCAGTCTTTGGCCGGTAGAGGAGGTCATACTAGCTTAGTTCTATAGCCCATTTCATGAGTCGCTGGGAAGCGTCAGGGCTGTGAAGTATTGATCTCAAAGGAAAGTCGGTCATGATGATGACTCTGTGAGCTTGGTAGTAGGGTCGTAACTTTCTCGTTGAAACTACAAGTGCCAAAATAAGCTTTTCCAATTTCGGGTAGCGAGTCTCTGCATCGAGGAGTGCTTTTGACGTGTAGAATACCGGATGTTGGGCCCCTAGTTCTTCTCGAATGAGAGCTGAGCTAACGGCCGAGTTGGACACTGCCAGGTACACGAACAAGTCCTCGCCTGGAACTGATTTTGAGAGCAGGGGAGGTGAAGTGAGGTAAGTCTTCAGATTCTAAAAAGCTACTTCGCACTCCTCATCCCACTTGTCTCTTTGTCCTTTTTTCAAAGCTTTGAAAAATGGTCTGCACTTGTCGGTAGATCTCGAGAGGAATCGATTGAGGGCCGCTGCTCTGCTCGTCAGACTTTGTATTTCCTTCATTGTGGAAGGCGACTTCATCTCGAGAATGGCCTTGATTTGTCGTGGGTGTGCCTCGATACCTCATTGCGTGACTAGGTACCCTAGGAATCGGCCGGACGATACGCCAAACGTGCATTTACTTGGATTCAACTTCATGCGATACTGGCGTAGCAAGCTGAATGCCTCGGCGAGGTTTTTGATGTGATCTGCACGTTTTGGGGCTTTGACCAGCATGTCGTCTACGTAGACTTCCATAGTCTTGCCGGTCTGCTCCTTGAAGATTTTATTCATGAGCCTTTGGTATGTTGCTCCGGCGTTCTTTAGTCCAAAGGGCATGACCTTGTAGCAGTAGGTCCCTCTCTCGATGATGAAAGAAGTTTTCGCCTTGTCATCCTCGTGCATCATGATTTGATTGTAGCCGGAGTAGGCGTCCATGAAGCTGAGCAGCTTATTGCCGAAGGTCGAATCCACGAGTTGGTCGATTCTCGGCAATGGGAAGTTGTCTTTAGGACATGCCTTGTTGAGGTCAGTGTAGTTGACGCAAACTCTCCATTTGCCCTTCTCTTGTTTCGCCACCAGAACAACATTGGCCAACCACTCCGAGTAGGAGACCTCTTCAATGAAGCCGGCTGCTAGAAGTTTGTCGATCTCGGCTTCAATGATTGCGACCCGCTCTGGAGCGAAGTTGCATCTCTTCTGCGCCACTGGCTTGCTGGCAGGGTTGACGTGGAGTCGATGGCAGATGATGTTCGGGTCGATGCCTGGTATGTCTGACGGTGACCATGCGAACATGTCCTTGTTGTTCTAGAGAAAGGTGGTCAGCTCCACCTTCTCGTCTGGGCTTAGGCGCGAGCCGATCCGCGCTTTTTTGTCTGGCTGGTAAGGATCCAAGGGTATTAGCTCGACGTCCTCTTCGGGTTTCCATCCTTCTTCAGGGGAGACCTCCGGACGGATTTCCTCGACTTGGTCCCGATGCTTTGATTGCTATAAGGGGATATCTATCCCCTTCCCCTTCTGGCTTGCTCGGTTGCTAGGAACGAGATCTGGTTGTTCTACTCTCTCCAGATCTGCCTGATTCACAGGGAGGAACTGTATTGGCTTGCTTTTCTTCAGCCCTTGAGCTGAGCATTTCCTCGCCATTGCCTGGTCGCTGTTGATTTGGCAGACACCGCCCCCAGGAATTGGGTAGCGGATTTTCTGATGAGTGGCAGAGGTGATGGCGTTGATCTTACCAATCCATGGTCTACCCAGGATGCCATTGTAGGGTGAGACTTCATCAATGACTATGAATGTTTGTGAGCTGATTACAGGTGGGGAGTAGACGTCGAGATCTATTGTGCCCACAGTAACCGTCGTTGCGCCATTGAAGCCAGTCAGCGACCTGGCTGATTTGTTGATCTTTGCTTCCAAGCCCATCTGCTGGATGATAGTCAACTGCAGGATATTGGCTGCGCTGCCTTCGTCCACATGGTTTCGGTCGACCATGGCCTGGGCGATTTGAATGCTGACGACAAGGGCGTCGTTGTGTGGCATATCGAGGCCGATCAGATCTTTCTTCTGGAAGCCGATCACAGGGTCGTCTTCCGCCGGTGGAAGGTCGGTCGAGACTTGGGAGACCACAATGACCTATTTGATCTTCCTCTTCTTTTCTTTGCTGGTCAGCCCAGACTCCTCGGAGTCGGCGAGGATTGTGTTAATCTTTATGACCTTCTGAGATGGCTCCTTGGTGGTGTCGCGATACTCTATCCGCTGGATGGCTTGCTTCGCGATGAACTCCGTGCAGTGACCTTCTCTCACGAGTTCCTCAAGGTGCGTTTTCCAAGCAAAGCAGTTGTTTGTTGTGTGTCCGTGCGTCCCGTGGAAGGCACAGTATTTTCTGGTATCCCTTTTGTCTGGATCTCCCTTCAAGGGCGGCGACCTTCTTACCCAAGGTTTGTCCTTCACTTGGGATAAGATTTGGTGTATGGGGATGGAGAACTTGGTGTGACTCTCTCCTACCATAGCGTCCTCTTTTGGGTGCGACCTGCGCTTGTCCTTGTTCCTGTTGCTGAACCCATCATTCTTTTGGCCTGCCCGCTTGGTTGGTTGATCTTCCTGCTTAGTAGACTTCTTTGCGGCGATTCGATCGTCATCCCAGAGTGCATAGCGTTCCGCGGTTGTGAAGACCTCTGCCAGAGTCTGGCTGGGAGCGATAGTCAGCTCGCGGTATAAGTCGTGTTCAGCTGGAAGGCCTTTCTTGAAAGCAGAGGACGCGATCCGGTCGTCACATCCTACGATGTTGGCCTTTTCTGCTTTGAATCTCTTGATGTAGTCTCGAAGGGATTCGTCGGACTTCTTACGTAGGTTGAACAAGTGGTCGGGGTTCTTCTTGATTGTCCGGTAAGACGTGTATTCTTTGGCGAAGACGTATGCCAGCTCCTTGAAGCTACTGATCAACCCGGATGGTAGGGTGTGGAACCAGTCCTGAGCTGCTCCCTGCAGGGTCATCACAAACACCTTGCACATCAATGCGTCATCGGCCTTGTGCAGGATCATGACACTTTTGAAGTGTTTTAGGTGGCTCTCGGGATCGGAGTCTCCCTTGAAGGGCGTGAACGAAGGCGTCGAGAACCGCTTCGGGGGAGCCGCCTGCTCAATTTCGACAGTGAAAGGCGTGGAGTTCGCTTGGTCCATCTCCTTGCGTAGGGCATCTTCGAAGTTCCTGCCGGCTTTCAAGTCTCGTAGTTGGTCACTCACAAGCTTCTTGACGTCCTCTGCACGCATTGCTGGTTGGACACGTCGACGACCCTCACGATTTGGACGACGCTGATTGACCTCCTCATTGATTCGCAAGGTTAGAGCTTCTTGGCTGTGTTGCCTAGGCGGCGTGTTGGTGGGCTGCGCTTGCGAGTGATTCTCCGCAGCTTGTCGACGAGAATCGGTCCTTCGAGAGTGAGCAGGGGAGCGCCTTTCCTCGCGGTTCTCACCGTGAAGGTTGTCAAGTTGACCTCCTTGGGAGCCTAGCCTTTGAAGAATGTTCCTCGGCGAGTGAACATTAGAGCGCCTTTCTTCACGATCCTCATTGCGATGGTCGTCAGGCTGATCTCTCTGGGAGCCTAGCCCTTGAGGAGCATTCCTCTGCGGGCCTAGGCGGTCGCGGACGTGGAGTCGTGGGCCCTGCCTTCCTCGCACGTTGCTCTGAGTGTGGCTTGCGGATGCTTGTGACATGTTGGCGAGATGATCACGTTGTTGTCCCTCTCCTTGTCTGCTCATGCCTGCTTGACCTGCTCGGCGCCCGTCGATCTGCCTGTTGGCGCAGTCGTCCATCCTTCTCTCTTCGCCCAGCGGTCCAAGGCCAAGGTTTTGAGCTAGATTGATTTGGTTGAGGAGCTGCCTCATCAAATTGCTTTGGTCATCCATTCTCTGAGCTAGCTGGTCAACTCTCAGATTAAGGTCTGCTTGACTTCGTGGATCGGGAGGAGAGAAGTGTGTGGAGCCCAACTGCATACGGGCTAGGGTTTCATGAGAGGTATACGCGGAAGCGTGCATCGAGCATGGATGCAATGGAGGGAATGCTTGAGGGATCATGCGTTGGGTTGATCGGAGAATCGTTGATCAGGTGGACCAAGGACTCATAGGTTAGCCACCAACTCATTTGGTATTTTTCTGATCATTAGTGATGAAATGTAATTAGCTCGCATGATAGAAACACAATTATATGCCAACTATAATATCACTTGTGCCTCTAAACAATAAATCTATTAAATAAGGTATGTGCAATAAGAGGTGGAACAATTCCAGCCGCATGTATGGCCGTTCCAGCGGCCATTTGCGACCGTTCTATGGCTTCTGGAGGCTGCGGCAAGGTATGGGCAGCCATGGGAGGTTGCTGCGATGTATTGGCAGTCACGGGAAGCTGCGGAAATGTGCTGGCAGCCGCGGGAGGCTGCTGCAAAATAGGTACAGCAGCTGTTTGGAGAGGTTGTGAGGCCCCCGGAGGTGGTTGGACAGTAAGGGCAGCCACGGGGGGCTGCTGGAAAGCGTTGGGGAGCTGCTGGAACGCCCTGGCAGCTATGGGAGGCTGCTGCAAGTCTCCTGGGAGCTGCTGGAACGCGCTGGCAGCCATAGGATGTTGCTGGATCTCGCGGGGAAGCTGCTGGAACGCGCTGGCAGCGATGGGAGGTTGCTGCAAATCGCTAGCAGCAGCTGTACCTCGTGGTGGCAGCGAGGTTTTGGCCTTTCCGGAGTGCGCCGTCGCGGTGGTTTTGCTTCTAAAACGTTTGCTTCCAACCATGGTTGTTTGGAAGGCTTCGGTGGATTGGAAAATAGGAGGAACGGATTCCTTGAGCACATGTTGAGTATAACTCGTGCTCTCAATGAAAGCACCAATTTGTGGGAGCAAATTTCCTCCCACGGGAATATTCGGTTGAAAGATTCCTTCGTCTTCTCCGCCTCTCTTTCTCCCTACAAAATGAATAGCAATAAGAGGACCACATGTTCGGTTCATTTTTACACATGATTTTTCATGTTATTCACCCACTATTTTGAGTTAGTTCTTGACATTTTATAGCTTTTTACTTCTTTTTTGTGTTTTAATAGGTTTTACTTTGGTTTGTATGAAAATGAGCTAAAAGTGCATTATTTGATATAAATTCTGTTTTTGTTCATTTTCGTAGGTCAACTTCGTGGCCTTGGATCAGCATGTTCCGGTCCTTGGATGAGGTGATGATCTTCATAAGACTTGTTCCAATGGATGTTGACTACAACATATCCAAATTTGAGCTCCATTGGATAAGTATTGCCTATCCAACCAATCCAGCATGTTACCACAGCTCTGGAAATCCGAGTTGGCCAGTTTTCACCTCCACTTAGTGTGATCTTACTTCTACTTGTTACCATGCCTTTCGTAACAATATTTTACTTTAGTTAAGTGGAATTTTCTGAGAGTATATTTGTGAGGACAAAACTTCATCATGAGAGGAGACAAGAAAACAAAGGCAAAAGTGTGCCATGATGAAAAGGAGGAGAGAGAGGAGCATAGAGAGGAATCAATTGACTTTGGGGCAGCAGCTAGGCAACGGATCATTCATTCAGTTTTTATTACAATTTGCAGAGACTTTCTAAAAGCTGGGAGCTAGAGAGCTAGAGGAGGAAGACAAAGTCATCCAAGCAAGAAGTGGAAGAGATTTCCACCATTGAAGACCTTGAGCTTCCACCTTCACAAAAGCTGTAACTTCTTTCTAGTTTTATTTCGAATTTGTGTTTGAAATGATTATGAGGAACTAAACTCCATAGCTAGGGCTTAGGTTGAAGCCCTAAACATGAATACCTTATTGTTTTGATGCTTGAGTGTATGAATTTCTAGATATTGTTGATGAATTCCAATTCACCAAATTAATCTATCCTTGATGTATGTTCTTCTTTGATTGATCACCTTTGAAAGCATGCTTCTTGAGATTGTTGGGATTATGTGTATCCTCATGTTATCCTAAGCAATAAATGGATGAAGTAAGAACCATCCATGTGAATTGGTTTCTTGAATACCTAATGTAAACACCATGCTATTAGGATTCTTGTGATGTTCATATTCTCTTTGAACTTAATGGGTTCTCCTTGTAATTGAATCGAAGTACGAACCATACCTAGGTTCGGTTATGAGGAGGGCACAAGTATTGTAGCACGAACCATGCACTTTACGTATATTAGAGAGAATCAATGCGTCTTGAGCCACGACCCATGGTCTTGATTGCGAACATCTTCATCAACACGTTTAGAGTTCATCACTTGAGTATTCATGAACTTGGGTAGAATTGTTTAGGGTGGATTCCGAAACCCTAGTGTTTGTTACATTTTGATTTCACATCTTGATAATTCATCTCTTCCATTCTCATTTAAATTCGAAGTCCATTTACTTACATGCAATAGAAATAGATCACTTGAACCAAATCAAAACCCCCCCCAATGTGTGTGTGAGTTGCGTGTTTGACACGTTACGTGTCTTTGTTACTGAATTTTATTTCTTTCTGTAATTGTTTTGGACTTTTGGTCCGCGTTGTGTTCTTCCATTTTCTGTGCTGAATCCAACCGTATAAAGAACGTGAATTTTGGACGTACAGTTGGAAAGTTATAGGCAAAACACTGGACAGAGGTCGAAACTGAAAAACAGAGAAAACGAATCTGCCCAAAAACGACCGGTCGCTTTTACCTGACGACCGGTCGCTTTTCAAGTCAAATTTTGAGTTTCGAATCTGCCCAAAAACGACCGGTCGCTTTTACCTGACGACCGGTCGCTTTAGCACTGTTCATAGGTGATAAATGGGTGATAAAAGGGTGATAGAAAATGCTGTTTGTGTTTTTGTTTAGTTTTCTTGTGTTGTTTCATTTCTTTTACACTTCTTTACTCATTTTTAGTTTCCATTTTGCATTTGTGCATTTGTGGTGTGTCAATTAAGTGTTCTTTACGTACTCAAATTAGAACTTATAGGAAGCCGACAAGTTCTTCGTGGGATCGACCCCGTACTTACATAATCTATACTTCAATAGATTCGTGCACTTGCGGGTATTTTTAATTGGTTGTTTGCACATTAATTTGTGTCCTCTTAGGAATGCAACACCACACCCGGGGGGTGTTGGCCAAAGGCCCTCCGATGCCTAAATTAGTTCAAGAGTTTTGTAAAGAAAACACTAGCTAACTAGGGTACGGAGTTATATGTGTTTTTGGGATGAACCGAGTGGCCGGAGCCTTATGTAAAAGAGGGAGAGAAAGGAGGTGGCTAGGGTTTCTGAGAGATAATTTATGTAGAGTTTCAGTAGGAGTTTAGACGTACCTCAACCCTTGTATGTGGCCATCCTTTTATAGAGATCTCGGGAGCTAGGGTTTCAGAGGAATAATTCCGTAGATAGAAGGGAATTATTCCTCCCCAATTTGGCGAGATTTGACTAATTAGGGATTTGATTTATTTGATTTAAATCAAATCCCTAATCAGGGTAGCAATCAAATCAATACCTAATTTAATTAGGTAACTCCTCCATTAATTGAGAATATTCGTAGGAATCAAATCAATCCTCAACCTAATTAGGTAACATTCTATTTAATTGGATAATCCCCAATTAAATTGAATAATTCCCAATTAGGTCAAATAATCCCCAAATAGAAGGAATTATTTGACCTAGGGTTACGAATTAATTCGGCTCCCACAATACCCCTTCTTGAACATTTGTAACTAGGGCAGCCATTTCAAAATGTGTAGTACTCCAATTATCCGTGAGGTACGTTATCAAGATATATATTCACTAACGCGTGGTTTATGAAGCTATGGCTGAAAACCAGAGCTATATATATATATATATATATATAATATTATATATACATATATACGCCATCACAAAGCAACGGAAGAAATCAGAAACTAAGGTGGTTTGAAAGAAGTATACAAGATAAAATTCAGTGAATGAGTGCATGTTAATTCAACAGGGATGAATCACCTTGGATGCGTGTAGTAGCCTCGGAGAAGTAGTAGTAGTTTCCAATCCAGTTTCTCACTGAGACAATGCATGGGTAGAGAAGAATGTTGCGATGACCCTCAATATTGAGTCAGCTCTGAAGAATCCTCTCATGGCAAGCAAAACCTGCAATCGTAGCATCCAAAATGCATAATATAAACTAGTGAATGTATAGGTTATATGTATGTGAGTTCAAACTTCAAATAGAATGGATTACTATTTGAAATATATATTGTCGTATTTCATCATAATTATTTATTTTGACCCAAAGTTCAGAAATTAAACTATAAACCTTAAGCAATGAGAGATTCTAACGAAGGGTAGATGTGGGTTGAATCCTCATTTTCGTAGATTAGATTAATTTAATATAATTTAGATTATTACTTATATAAAATAAAATAAAAATTAAACCTAACAAAGGAGTATATTAGATTACTAAAGAAAAATACAAAATGAAGTCCAGATGGCTAGGATCACTGATCAAAGAGAGGAATTCAAATATGTTGAAAAGCATGGTAAAGACAAAATGAGCATGGCATCTGTAAAGTATCAATATGTTCCGACAGTTACCAAAAAAAAAAAAACTTGTTCCTACAGAAAGACTATAGAAGCAAAGATGCGTACCTCCAATCCAATGTTTACCAGACTCTCTCCACTACTGTTTACTCTGAGAGAGAGAGAGAGAGAGAGAGAGAGAGAGAGAGAGAGAGAGAGAGAGAGAGAGAGAGAGGATGAAGGTGAAGGTGAAGATGAGGAGAAGACAAATTTGCTCTCTATATGAGATATTTGAAACGACAAGTTGTTGCCTAGTCTTCTGTCTCAAGTCTTCTCTTCTTTGTCTTTTCTTTTTCATTATGAATATGAGGAATGAATGAGGCACAGGCATCCAGAAAGTGCATGTTTCTTTTTAACCTTATTGTTAACCCTGTTATTTATATAACTTTAATACTGTTAAAGAAAAATGTGAACTTCCCAACACAATTTCACCATCACTAAATAAATAATGGGATTTTATTATTTTACGTTCAACTCATTCGAGACGCAAGTCTTTTAATTACAATCCCTTGCTTCAAGGGATAACCCTTTGATTCCATCATAAAGAAATAGAACGTGTGTGTTTGGTTTTGCAGCTGCTCCCAAGTCCAACCTTAGGGTGCCTACGTATCCATCGCGGGAATCAAGCCACTGGTAGTTCAAAGAATTACAATAAATGAATGACTCATTGCAAAAGGGAAAATTTGTATGAATTTGATTGAGAGAGTGTTTGAGTGAATTTAGCTGAATAAACCATGGATTCAATTTTGATGTGTGTTTGGGGTGAATTTGGTTAAGAATAACCAGGGACTCTGTTTGGCTTTGTGATTTGGGCGGTTGCATCTAGATTGAATCTCTAGATTGCCTACGTACCATTTCGAAGGGATCAAACCAACGTAGTTCAGAAAAGATTGTTTAATTTGCGTGGTTTTGTACCACTCGGGCCTTTGACGTGATTTTGTACCACTTGGGCCTTTGATGTGATTTTGTACAACTTGGGATTTTGGCGTGGTTTTGTACCACTTGGGATTTGGTGCGGTGTTGTACAACTTGAGATTTGGTTTGGATGCGGTTGCGTCTATTGGGATGCTAGACTGCCTACGTACCCTTGATGGGATCAAACCGGCGTAGTTCGGAAAAGATTTGTATGGAGAGAGATTTGATTTGTGAGAATTTGATTGATGTAACCAGTGATTCAAATTTGTTTGCGGTTGCGTCTATTAGGATGCTAGACTACCTACGTACCCTTAACGGGATCAAACCAGCATAGTTCCAAAATTTGTAATTAATGGGTAAGTGTGGCCCACTAATTGAGAATTTGTGTTTTTGAGACAATTTGGAGATTTTCGTAGGTAGATGACCTATGAGAAAAATTGGAAATTAATGGGTAAGTGTGGCCCATTAATTGAGAATTTGTGTCTTGTCTTTGAGATAATTTGGAGATTTTCATAGGTAGATGACCTATGGGAAAAATTGGAAATTAATGGGTAAGTGTGGCCCACTTGTTGAGAATTTGTGTTTGAGAAATTTGAATTTAATCTCATTGAAATTTGCATGGGTAGATGACCCATGGGAAAAATTGGATATTAATGGGTAAGTGTGGCCCATTAACTGAGAATTTGTGTTTGAGTGATTTGGATTTAATCTCATTGAAGTTTTCATGGGTAGATGACCCATGGGGATAATTGGAAATTAATGGGTAAGTATGGCCCACTAATTGAGGATTTCTGTTTGAGAGATTTGAATTTAATCTCGTTGGAATTTTCATGGGTAGATGACCCATGAGAAAATTTGGAATGGTTTTGTACCATTTTTTTTCTTTTTGTCAATGTCCAAGAAAAATAATGAGCAATTTTGGTTAACTCACTAATTTTCTAAAATTGACATTTGTATTTGGATCCCAAATATGACTATGAGGAAATTAATCAATTAACCATATAATAGGAAATTTGGGCATTTGTAAAATTTAATGGGTAATTATTTGACCACCCATTAAATATATTAGGCTTTGGAGACTTTGGGACTTTGGAGAATTAATGGGCAAATATTTTGACAACCCAATAATTTGTCTCGGGCCTTTGATGTTTGTTATCAATTAGCCTATGAGCAAGGAGTTCATATTAGAGAAGCGTTGGTACCCAACAGCGAATTGAAGCCAAAACAGCGGCTGTTAAAATATTTTGTTTCCAAGCTTTACACTCCCAAATTTAATCCAAAATGAGAGCTATCTGACACAAAGCAGAAGAGAAAACAAACAGTAAGGTTGCAAAGAAATGTCATCCATATTCTTTTCCTCCTTTTTTATTTTGCCTCTCTCTCCGCTGGCCCCATTTTTTCTTTGTCCACATGCGAATTCAAAGAAAGTGGCTGTGCTTTCTTCCTTTTTTTTAATGTTTTGCTTGTTGACTTATCCTCTTCTTTTTTTCTTTTCAGTGGCTGTCTTCTTTCTTTTTCTTTGTTGCTGCTATATGCAAACAACAACAAGCCAAGCCAAAAAAAAAAACGTGGCTGTCTTCATTTTCCTTTTGTCTATTCACACACCAACACAACTCCTTCCTCTTGCTGTTTCTTTTTTTTTTGGGTGCTGTAACAAGCCTTTTTCCAAAACAAAACACAAAGCCTCTCGTCCAAGCCTTTTTGTTTGCTGTCTTCCCCATTTCCCAAATGGGTCAGTAGCTGATGGATCTGTTTAGCTCGGGATTCCATGGCTACGCTCCTTCCTTTGTTTTGACAGAGGGAGAGAGTTGATCAGATTCTCCAAAGGGAGAGGTATAACCCATTTTTAATTGTTGTGAGATTAAACCCCTTCATGGTTTTGTTTGTGGGTTTTGTACCCAAATTGGATTTGTCATCCAGAGAACTCAGTGAATGAGCTTTATGCCCCAAAATGGATACCCATGATGGATTTTGTATTCAAGATTTATTTGGGATGTAAAAACCCAAAGCCTTGATTGAGGGTGAACACCCTGGCTTTATTTCTAGGGAGCAAAACCCAAATTTGTTTTCAGGGTGAAAACCCATATTTGTTTTCAGGGTGAAATACCCAAACTTTTTTATCCGGGGTGTAAAAACCCAATGCTTTGATTTCAGGGTTAAAACTCAATGATGAATTGAACATCCAAGAAATTTGATTCAAGGAATGTCATCCCACATGGATTGCCATCCATTTGATTGATTAAAGGGTTGCCACCCAACATGGAGGATCTCAAGAGTGGAGCTTTGTTGCAGATGCATTGCTTATGTTCTTTTTTTATTTATTATTTTTCTCCAGCCTTTCGGCTGTCCTCCCTCCTTTCTTGTGGCCTTGTGAGCCCTCCCTTTTTCTTTTCAGCCTCCCCTTTTTATTTACAGCCGTGCTTTTTGTAGGCTAGCCATCAGAGATCACTTCTGTGAAGGACTCTTCATGCAATAAACACTCCACCAAAATAGGAACCACCAAACTCCCTTGAGAGCTTTCATTGGTTGGTCAAACTCCTATTTTTATAAAACTCCTTTAGAATATCTTCACGTGGGGATCAACCCACCTTTGAATTGTTTTATCCCTTGGCTTTGAAACTTGGAAAGCCTATTGGATAGTTGGCTTTACTTTCTTTTTAGCTTTTTGAAACACTTATCAATCAGATAAGCTTGTTGGACGTGGGCTTAGCCAAACACAATCCAAATTTTTTTGTGAATTTTTTTGGTTCAACAAATACAATATTATCTTCTCGACTTCTTGACTGACAAGGTAGAATACTGGGCAAAAACAGATTTCTAGCGTGAATAGAGTCGAAATTTAGTGGTGATACATATACGTTTAAAGCAGTGACACATGTTGTAATTTTTAAGCACATTAATCCTAAAACAAGAATCTAGCTGGCGAGCTACAATTATTGATGGGTTGAATAGGAACAAAATGCGTCGATATTAAAAGGACAATGCTTGGGTCCTGATGCTCCACAGCTGACGTGACTTCCTTAAAATATACGTTTTTATTGGTGATGCTCTAAGGACCCATTTTGATAATTATTTCAATTTTAATTTTTAATTTTCATTTGTTGTGCTATAGTATAGAAGAAAAAGAGGAAGAATAGAATAGTTGTCTTAAATTTGTTCTGAGAAGTTCTCTTATAACAACTACTATTATCAAATAATACAAAATGAAGACTTGCAAGTTGCTCCTAGTCGTTCGATGATTAGGACGCACAGCAGCCACATACAGATGAAGACAAATATTGAAAGAGTTACAATTCGCACCTCTCATGTCTTCTGGTTCTGATAAAACGAAAAGGAAAATAGTTGTGGACTTGTTTTCGTTTAAAAAATAGAAAATACTTGTCTCATTTCTTGGAAGTAGGAACTTCTATTTTCCTGTCAATCACAGTTTGGTATGTGTGTAGAGATTTTTCTTTTTGTGATTTTCATGAATTATTTTTGCGTATGTTTCAAACCATGACTTGCAAGAAGTAGGAATGCCTCCTTCCACAGACTGGGGCTCATTCTACCTACAAATATATAAAACAAAACATTGAAACACTTGAAAATCGCATGCACCTCTCAGTCTTCTGGTTTTGATTTAAAAAAATATATATATGTAAGAAATATTCCCATTCTCCTGAACCTTGTAGTCCAAGAGTTTGTGGTCACCCACCCTTGGATCTAATCTAAGGGTGGAGAAAACACTTACTTTAAAACACATAAAAGGTTATTTCATTTTCTTTCACTGAATAATATATTAATTAAAAAACCAAAAACAAAACACGTTTCTGGAAACTTGCGGAGTCGCTGCCTAGCCTCCTTCGACCCCATGGTAGAGGTCGACTCTTTTTGGATGAGATCCAAGGGTGTCCACCGCCGACAGTAGTGACTAATCCCTTTCGCCGCGGGAGCTCTCCAAAGGAGGTAAACAGCTGGCCACGAAATGCGCTCCATTCCCATGGGCGGGGATCGAACCCCCAACCACATGGTTAAGGAATGAGGTGAGCTACCACCACACCACATCTCATGGTTGAAGTCGACTCTTTAGCTTAGTCTGGAAACTTGCTCTATTTTTGCTAATTAGTTTTTTTAATCTCATATGGACTCTCAAAGAAACAAGATATTCGGAAAACTTCAGTTTTCGTTTTTTAAATTCTGGGTTTGTTTACTTTTTTGGGTTTCTCCTTTTGCTTTTTCTTCTGTTTTTTGATTAATAAGATAGCAACAAATTTTTTTCTTTTGTTGTTTGATTGATAAGATAGCAACGAATCTTTTTCTTCTGCTTTTTTTTGTGTGTTTTGATTAATAAGATAGCAACGAATTTTTTTCTTCTGTTTTTTGATTGATAAAAACGAATTTTTTTCTTTTGTTGTTGAGAAATTGATATTGGTTGGTTGATAAATCAATGATGTGTTGAATCAAAGGTGAAGAAGAGCAAGAAAAGTTATGATTTCAAATATGGGTTCCTCAATCATTCAAATCTAGGATTTCAAACCAGAAAAATTGAATCAAAGTGGTGAAGAAGAACAAGAAAAGTCATAACACCCAAATTGGCTCTTCTTTCTTTTACAATTCATCCACAAAAGCTGAAAAAACTAACCCAAAAAAATAGAGCAAAAGAATCAGAAGAATCTGCTGCCCCAATGTCAGAAGAATCAGAAGGTGATAAAGGGGTCGAATTCTACAGCGGCTGCACTCAGAGGCGGACCTACTAAGGCATAAGGAGGTGCAGCTGCACCTCCCCTCGCCGGAAAAACCATTGTAGGTGCTTGAAATTGCCCCTTTACTCAACTGGTGTACAGATTACCTTATTTCCATCTTCAACATTTAAGTAAATGTCTTTGTCCTTTTACTTTTATTTATTTTTATATTACTCCATTTACTTAAATTTACAATGTAAATAAGGAAGTACCCCCCATTTGGATTCAAATAAAAATACTAGAAAATCAAATTCCCACGAAATCAAAATATGAAAATTCGGTTATACGATTTAAGCTAAAAATGATGGCTCATTAAGTCAATATATACTTCATACTAAAATCCCATAAAATCAAGTTTTCTTATTTGATGTGTAAGGAACAAAAGCCGCCAAAAATTATCTTGAGAAAATGATTATTCCAAAAAACCATTTTTCATACTTAGTCAATATTGCACCTCCGCTAAAAAATTTCTGGGTCCGCCAGTGGCTGCACTCCAAGTTTTCATAATGTGTTTTTTTTCTTTCTTATTTTTTTTTCCAGAAAATGTGTTTTTTTAACTAATAGAGTAAAAAATATGGATTTTAAAATAAGTTTTTTTCTCCACCCTTAAATTAGATCCAAGGTGGGTGACCACAAACACCTTGGACTACGGGGGTCTAGGTGAACGGGACAGATGTAAGAAATTAGTCTTCGTCTTTTTTTTTTTTTTTTTATATTTTAAAATTTTTATAAAAAAGAATTATGAAAAAGAAGAGAAAGTCTTCTCTTCTCTTTTCATTAAAAACAACAAAAGAAAAAAAGATAAGTCTTCTCTTCTTGGTTTACTATATAAGTCTCTCACTCGCCTCTTCCACACTGCCTAAACAAACTTCCTTTGCATGAGTTTTTCTCACAGAGTGCATCTTCTCTCTCTCTCTCTCAGCAAACATTCACACGCTCTATTTCACAGACCACTGCCCCTCCTCCCCTTCCTCTCCTCATCTTCCTTCTTTTTCTCCCATCTTTTCCCCTCTTCTCCTCCCCTTCCCCTTCCCAAATAGTCTAGATCTGTTTGGATCTAGGTCTGTTTGTTTTGTTCGATTGTTTTTGCAGTGTTCTAGGTGGCTAGTGTTGTCTTTGTCTCGACGGCAGCGACAGTATTGATGCTGGATTGTGTCTCTCTTCGGGAGAGTTGTGAAAGGTCCACCACTGCATACTACACTGAGGAGAGCAGGTGCCATATACCTATGCAAAGATTTTAGTGTTTGCTTTTTTGTTTTTTCTTGAGGGAGGCATTCCAAAGGTTTGTACAGTCAATACGTTTATTAGTACTGCCATGCATATTCATTTGTTCATGATGCATACATGTTTTCATTGCTATTATTTTTGGCTAATATGCATTTCGTTTTGCAAGAGAAGAGGACACGAATTTAATTAGTTGTAAATACTGCAGATTTTGCTTTCAAAAGCAGAACACCCTCCCTCACTTCCTTCACATCGACTGAAGATTATCCGCACTTCCCCCCTCAATAATGGGTTTGGGAGCATTCATTCACTTTGTGAGAGAGTGCATCCATAAGTACCTCTACTTTTCCAAGGCTACAATATGCATCCAGGGTATTTATCTCAGAGATACTTTAAAATGAAAGTATAATGATACATTTTAAAGAGTGTGATTCAAACTAATATCTAATCAATTTTCTTCTTATTTCATATATATATATATATATATATATATATGTAGGTTTGGTTTTGAGCCATAGCTTCGTCAACCATGCGATAATGTCTATCTTCATAACGTACCTCCAAATCAATTGGTCTCATCCACATTTTCAAATAGCTGCCGTAGTTACCAATGTGCAAGAAGGGGTAGCAGACATATTGGTGATTTTCCTAGCTCATTTCTCACACACATTCGATGGTGGTCTCAAAATAATTGCCACCACAAATGCTGCCTATATTCTTGTAAGTACATGTTTTACCCACAAGTCAATTATTTTTTACAAAGCCATATTCTAAACTATTCAAATATACGGGGAGAGGGATCGAACTTGAGTGCAAGGGGGCGAGCACAGTGCCTTAACCAACCGGCCTAATCCACTTTGCTACCCATAAGTCCTTATTGGGAAGAGAATTAACATTTAATCAATTGTTCAAGACTTGTTGACAACTATTTTGATTGTTATTCTTGTGAATCATACAGGGGTTATCTCTGTTATGGCTTCCTAATGAATATAAGCGCGAGGACTACGCAACATTGGCCAGGATATTCTATGGAGCTGTGGTACTATTAACATTAGGCGAATCTGGGCGATCCGCTGTTTTGGAAGAATTTCTTAACAAGCAATGTTTAAGCGAACATAAAGAAACAGGACGCACAGATGACAAACAACCGAAAGGATGGGAAGAAGCTAGCGAACAGAAAGATATAACAGCAGAAAAGCATACAGAAGCTGGAGGTGATCAACAGGTGATGAAAGAAACGGCAGAAAGGGATAAAAAGGACTTCTGGGGTGTTCCATGGTTTTTAGGTGCAGTGGTACCTCTTTTCCTTTTAAAAACAACTTGGACTCAGATCTTCATGATTTCAACAATTGCAATGGCAGTTTCTTATTTATTGTTCTGGTTTGGCTACAACGATTATTTGAAAAACAATAAAGAAGCACAAACAGGGCATCCCCAAGTCACGGAAAGAGAGAACCTTTGGACACTGAACAAAAAGGTGAGGAAGAAAAAACGTTTGCGCAAAGAAATTGTAGCTTCATGGTTAGCCTTCTTTGTATACAGTATGGTAAAGGCAGCGGGGAGCACCTTCTTTTTCGAACAAATGAGTAACTTGAAAAATCCCATCCACAATTATGACCCCGCAGTTTATTTCAAAGTGCTTAGCTCCTTTTCGAAGTACATAATCTCATTTCTCTTCCCCAAACTAATTCCAAAGCGAACGCGGACAAGAATTGGCTGTGGAATGGCTTCTACTGTGTTATGTTGCGTTGCTGCTTGGGTGGTTGAGATCCACAGGATGAGGAAAGTTACAAGGGCAGGGCTTGAAGATGACACTTCAGAAACTATTTCTATGAGCATGTTTTGGTTGGTTCCACAGTTCTTCCTGTTAGGACTTATGGAAGGGTTAGCCGTAGATGGATTGATTGATCTTTTGGTTGATAGAGTGGACGAGAAGGATAAACAAATGGTTATGTATTATGGATCCCACACCAGCGACTTAGTCGTGGGGACTGGAAAGTTATTAACCGCTCTTATTATCTTGGCATTAAGTAAAATATGGTTCAATGACAGCATAAATCTGAGTCGTCTGGACAAGTATTACAGACTGCTAACGTTTCTAAGTCTCTGTAGCTTCGTCTACTACTTTTGTGTGGCCTTTTACTTTTATAGCAAGGATGACACAGAAAACTCTGCCATTGAAGAACATGAACAAGGCCATAATGGAAGTGGAAATATGGAAATGCGACCGTTTAGATCTCTTATAACACGAGTTATTGTCGATGAGTTTGTAAACAGATTTATATGTGTTTAAATTGCATGCATGTTTGTATGTTTTTGGTGTCTTTTTCCTTGACCAAGAAGAGGAAACAACACCGCTCTGTTGTCTGATGTTCAGTATTTAAAATTTATATCCTCAATATCTGTGCTTAAAAGACATGTCTTCAACCTCTGAGTCTTCAACATCTTATGTTTGGCAATTGATAAAAGTTCCAAATGTAACAAACATTTTCTATTCTTAGGATTGAGGCATCAAAAAAGGGTAAGTTCACATACAATATGTGCTTTTGAGATGCGCAAACTGCAATTAACAACAATCACTAGGAGGTATATTCAGAATAATCACTAAAATTAACAACAACCACTGAGATTCATCAGATCTTATATATATGATGGTCATTTTCAAACTTGGACCACACCACCGAGGAAATTGCGAACGTAGTTATTGAAATATATTTTTCCAGTCATTTGGTTATTGGAATTTGGAATTAACAATGGGACGTGCAAGTAGTAATTTTTTTTGTGTGGTTACATACCATATACCTGTTTTGTAATACGGTGCCTCTGGACTTACCAATTAAGTATTTACTTGTATTTAGTTTAATCTGAATTATCACAAATAATTTAATGGTTAGAAACAAGCCACATGAGTTACCTAAGTTTTAGAGTAATTTTGACATCGTTAATGTTTTTTTCTTGCTGTCTTTTCTCCGACTTTTGCTGGTTTTGTATATTTTTATATACTTGTTTTGTAATACGGTGTGTGTTATTGCATTTTATGTGCTATACTGTTTGTTAACTATGACATTTATCATTTTAGAAAGGAATGACATTTCTTAAAAGAAGAGAATTCCTTGTTAAAAATTGGCCCAAATTGTATTGATTAATTAATTGTGTAAGGGCCACTTTATTGTCGTTTGCTAGCTTTCTTCATTTGTCATGCAGTGGGTTTTCAAATGGGAAAATGATGGCACATGTCATCTTTGTTTAAAGGCTTTTTTTTTTGTGGTCGAAATCTTTGTTTAAAGGCTGGAGACAAAGAGATGGAGTGGGAGCCAGCACTTTAGTGATCTACACCTAAAGCAATTGGGGTATGTTTGGTACGCTTCACTGGACTGGACTGGACTAGGCTAAATAGCACTCGAAACCCATATTTGGTAACAGACGGGACTAACTTAAATGAGACTATATAGTCCAATAGTGAAAAAAAGGCCTCACTCGCCCGTCTAATATAGTGAGCCCGAAAAGTGGTTCACTAAATAGCACGTTCCTAAATAGAACACGCTAGTCCGACTCCTCTCTTTAAAAAATATTAGGATTTTATTTGTTTTCTTTTTATTATTGTTTTAAATTTTTAATTGGGATTTTTAACATTTATTTATTTATTAGGTCAAAATCCGTAATTAAATTTAAATATTACAAGAATTATTTTGATATTGCATTTGACCACATTTGTATTTGGAAAATCAAACTATAATAATTGACAAATGCTTGATATTCTTTTTATATTGAAACAAGTTTAATAATTCATGATGTGCTGGAAAATCAAACTATAATAATTGACAAATGCTTGATATTCTTTTTATATTGAAACAAGTTTAATAATTCATGATGTGCTGCTTTCTTTATCGCAAGCAATTATTACCTTGTTAAATTATATTTTTCAGTTTAAAGTCAAAAGTCAAATATACAAAAATTATACATATACATATATATATATATATATATATATATATATATATATATATATATATATATTTTTTAAAAAATTATTTTTTACTTGGTCTTCCATGAAAGACGTAGAATTATATAGAGTGAGTTTAGCTCCTTAGTAATGTTTCGACCAACAAAAAATAGAAGATTTGTAGTAGTCTTGGGGCAAGGCTAAGGAGCAACTAAGATAAATCTTGAGAAGCCAAAAAAAAAATATCAAAATTTTATTCTTCATAAACAATCATAATTTTATTTTTTTTATTGTTTTAAATCTTTGAATTGTGTTTCTTTGTAGCATTTATTTATTTTTAGGTCAAAATTTCAAATTAAATTTAAATATTACAAGAATTATTTTTTAGTCCGACACATCACCAAACATAGGTCTTCACTATTTTTACAATCCAGCTTCTTAGTCCGACGCAGCACCAAACATAGGTCAGTACTTAATCCAGCTTAGTCCAATCCGAGCTAATCCAAGACAGTCCCAGGATTTAGTCCAGTCCATGACAGTCCGCCGTACCAAACGACCCCTTGGAGTCCAATTTAGTGGGCACGTGCTGCTACTCTTGTGGCTAGCTTTGTTTAGGCATTCGGTGGTTTTGCAAATGGGCATGCAAAGTTGATTGGCAGACAGTGGAAAAGCAAAGGCTGGCTGCACTGTTTCACTGTGTGCACGTGGGTTTGTGTCTGCAGCGAAGTCAAGAAAGAGGAGCGGCTGGCTTCTTTTTCCAATGCTAGTAGTTGTGCACTTTCGGCATATTAATGCTCCTTTTCTTGCGGAGCAATTTGGAAGAGCTGGACCAAATCCTTTGGCTACAAAAGAGGAGCAAGACGTGTTAGGGCATTTTCAGCAGTAAAACCCTTGTCATGGCAAGGGGGAGCTAGGGCTGATACTATTCACCTCAATAGTGTCTGCCCTTGTAAACAGTAAGTTGCACTTCCAGCAGTTGCCATGGCAAAGGGCTAGTACTATTCAATTTTTTGTTTTTTTCACAAATTTGTTTACCTAAACAATTAATTTGGACAATATTTTCGGATGAGATTTTCTGATAAAATATTCGGATAAGATTTTCGGTTTCAAATTTCATATAAATTTCAAATTTTAAATTTCATATAAATTTTTGTTTGTTTTTATATTTTTAATGCTTTGGTTGTGGTTAGTTTTTTATGTATGGAATGTTTTGAATAAAAAGGAATTTTATTTAATAGTTTCTTTGGTAACTCAAAGAAAACCAATACTACTAATAAAATAAAATACATGAATTACAACTAAATTTTAAAACAAAACATTAAAATACAATGAAATGAAAAAGCAAGCAAACTAACTTAAGGGTTTTCATCATTTAACCAATCCGTATTGCTAGGTCCATCATCACGAAAAAGTCTTCGTCTCATAATAGCCTTTCGTTCAAGCTTCCAAAATTGTTTTGTTTCAGGAGACATATGGCTTGTATCCATGGCCATGGTTTCCCGATCCTTCTTGTCTTCGTTTTCTTTGCATTGATACTCCCTTTCTTTGCGTACATACTCCCTTTCTTTAGCATATTCTATTCGCATTGCCCTCATCTTCTTGGCCTTTCCTGTCTAATTCAAGTCTCAAGGCGCTTTGCCTTGCAATTTCCTCCAAAAATTTAGAGGCATTACTGGTAGAATTAATTCCTCTCTTTGCCTTCGCCGCCTTCCTCCCAATAGGCCTCGCCTCCTTTTCAATGGGTGAGTCTTCACTCATAGGGGATTCCATAGGCGAATCTGAACCTTGTGAATCATGGAGTGGCGTCTCGTTTAACACCACTGTTTGAGCCGTTGGAATAATGCTAAATCTCTTACAATGCTTCACCACCTCCCAACATTGGGTATGGTTGAAAGTTTTTTTTCCCTTGTCCAATAACACCATACCACATTTGAGCTTGCACAATCTATATAAAAAAAAATTGAATATGCAAGGAACTTAAAAACAATATTGGTAATGCAAAAAAGATAAACATATGAATGAAAATACAAGAAATATTAACAAAATATACAAATTGCAAGAAACATTTAAATAAATATGGAAATACAAGAAATATTAACAAAATATACAAATTGCAAGAAACATTTAAATTAAAATTAATAAGACATTAAAATTAATAAAATGAAAAATACAAATAATTTACCTCATCGTTGAGATTTTCCCCGCTTCTTTGGTTATCCATCGCTTTTGTGAGGGCATCTCTCCATTTCCCCCCAATTCTTTGTTGAGAATTTTCCACCGACTAGATAAGGCCATTTCCGTATGGGTGGAACCCGATCTTTGAACAAATTCGTGATGAATTTTTTTCCACATTTGACTGAATTTCATCTCATTACCCGATATGGGATCATGACTAATTTGGACCCAACACTCACACAACAAGACATCTTCCATGATGCTCCATGCCCCTCCGGTTTCTTGAGAAAAAGCCATAATATGATAGAGAAAAATTAAACTTGAAAGTGAAAAAAATATGGAGTAGAAAGTGAATAATAGTTGGAGGAGGAGAAAATGTATGAGGAATTGTTGTTAAAAATGAAGAGGATTGCTTGGTATTTATAGAAAAAAATTCAGTAATTTTTGGGATTTTTTAAAAACATTTTTCAAATTTTTTTCATAATTTTTTTGCTCAAAAAATTCCCTGCCTATGGATTGGAGGACAAAAACAATCGGACGCGTCAGGAGCCGCCACGTGGCTTATAGCCGTTGGCGGAAAGCACAGGCGCGTGTCGCAAATTTGCACGCGCCAACGGTAAAAAAAATTTGAATTGCCTTGCTGACGCCTGCATGACGTCAGCGCTTGCGTCATCTAGCCCGCAGGCTGTCGCTCGGGCCCCTTCCCCCTTCGGGCCAGCCCAGGCTCGTGGACCCCACCACTTGCTCGGGCTAGCCTGTGTTGCTGGAACTCACTTTTGGGCTCTTGCCCTCCCCCAGCCCCAGCCCTAGGGGGCTGCTGGAACTGCCCTTAGTGAGTGGGCATTTTGTGCCTCACCATTTGGAGGTGCCGTGAGCACCATTGCTCAGAGAGGCTAAAGCAGAAGTGACAGACACTTCCACACAGATAGAAACACTAGAGAGCATCACCATGAAGGTGGAGATAAACTCCTCTTTGGATACACAAGATGTTGCGGGAAGATGAAGCCATTTCAAAGGTTGAGTCTTCTTCATTTGTTCCTTGTGTTTGTGGGAGGTTTATTTCTTTGTATTGTTCTTAGTGTATTCTTTCCTAGTGAGCAAGAACAATTCCTGTGTTCTTGGCTCTTGTGTGTGGTTAGCTTGAGAGTGACTTGGGTGTATTTTGGATTTGGGCTGTGAGAGTTAAACTCTGTAATTTCTATGAGAGGTGAGAGGGTTAATCTCCTTTGGTTGTAATCTCTTTTTGGGATGCTAGTGGAATTTCTCGCTGTCTTCGAACTGGATGTAGGCTTCACATAGGCTGAACCAGTATAAATCCTTGGTGTCATTTGGATTTTCTGTATTTCATATTTTGCTCTTGTTGTTTCAATGGTTCATATCCACCATCCAATGCAATCCGCTTCCGCTACGCACAACAGATGGGACATGAGGATGGAAACCTGACCCAATTGGCTCTATTTTCGCGAACGACAATTTTAAGTTTTAGCAACAAAATAGTAAGAACCCTGCTGGGAAATTGCAAAGAAACAAACGTCAGAGCTATGCTCTCCAACAGCAACAATGACTGTTTTTGTAACTCCACTTCTTGATCTCTTTGGTTGTTTCAGAAGTCCACACCTCATCATCATCATCGATCTCCTGCTCTACTTGTTCCTCTGCGGTTTGTTCGTTTTCCAAGTCCGCACCACATACGGGGACTGGGGCCTCCACAACGTCACCCTCCTTCTCAGCAGCATGAATCCCCTGCTCTACTTGTTCCAACAGACTACTTTGTTTGTTTCCTTTGTTAGCAGATTTTCGTGATTTCTCGTTGCGATAAAAGAATACGGAGATAAACATGTAATAAATTAGGTTAGCAAGACTTAGGTAAGTTAATAGCTCGAGAAAACGATCCAGGCGACTCCCATTTATGTTGGGATGGAACCAACTTCGCCTGAACACTAAAATGCTAGAAGCTGTAACTAATTTTCCAACACCAAGGATGAGCTCAGAGATGTGGGATGCATAATAGTACCTCGCCCTTAGCCTATCATTATTAGCAATTCGATCAGCAAGGAACTCAGTCAATCCATTTAGGGCTAGCCCTTCCATCAGTCCCAACAGGAGGAACTGTGGAACTAACCACGCAACGCTCATAGGAATCGTCTTAGACGTGCCATGTTCGCGTCTCTTACGGCTAACTAACTTCAACCTCTTTCCCTCAACCTGCCAAGCTGCAACACAACATAGCACAGAACATGCCAATCCGCAGCCAATTCTTACCAGTGTAGCCTTTCTCCAGTGCTTTGGAATCACTAAGTTGTAGATAAATGAGACTAAGAAACTTGAGAAGCCGCTAACTAGTGTTAAAAATACTGCCACGTCCATCACTGACCCAATGCCACTATCTGTATCCAAACTACTCATTTGTTCAAAAAATAAGGTGCTCCCTGTTGCCTCCACCAAACTGTATGCGAAGAAGGCCGACCACATAGCTATCACTTCTATCAAAAACCCCTTTCCCCCCTTCAGTTCTATGAGTGGCCAAAACTTTTTTCTTTGTGCTTCTTTTGGTGGACACGAGGAGGACAAGGTCACTCTTCTTGTGACTATGCAAATCTCTCCTCCTTTTTGTTCTTGTTCTTGTTCTTGTACTGGATAGACAAGGGATAATTTTTTAAGATAGTACAGACGAGATTTCCAAGTAGATTTGTGAATTCTACTACTTAAGAAGTAACAGGAGTAGCCAAGCAAGAACAGCAAATAAGAGACTCCCAATAAAATTGTTGAAACCATGAACGTACTTGTCCAGGACGGAGTTGGAAGGAAAACAGCTAGCAATGCACCTAAAAACCAGGGATGGCGCCACAAAGCTTCTTTACGAGTTTCCAGTCGTTTTAAATAATTTTCATCTGTGGACGGTCTTTCTTTCTGTTCACTGAAATATTGATCGTCAAGAAATTCCTTCAAGGTAGCCGATTGACCAGCTTCTCCTATTCCTATCAGTACCGCTGCTCCATAGTATACCTTAGCCTCAGTTTGTGCGCTCACAAACTTAGAACAAATCCACAATAGAAGCAACCCTGCATATATGCATGCAACTAATTAACATATATAGGTTTTTTTTTTTGGGCAAAGGTACGCTCATGGTGTCACATCCCGGATCGGCTCCGCCGTAGCACGATATTGTCCGCTTTGGGCCCCCCTCTCTGGCCCTCACAGTTTTGTTTCTGGGAGCTCAAGACCAACTTCCCAGTGGGTAACCCATCCTGGGATTGCTCTAGCCCTCAACTCGCTTAACTTCGGAGTTTCTACGACACCGAACCAGTGAGCTCCCAAAAGGCCTCGTGCTATATAGATGCGGGCATGTACATATAAGGCACATCAATCCCCTCTCTGTTGGTCGATGTGGGATCTTACATATGGAAATTAACTTAAGTGACAGGGGATGCAAGATTGAATTGTAATGGTAGAACAAGCTTAATTTTAAGTTTTAATGCAAGAAGACTTACAAGTAAATAAGCAGCATTTGTGGAGACAATCATTTTAAAACGAGTCATGTGCGTCTCTGATATACGAGCAAGAAGAATCACCATGATGTCTGATACGCCTTCTTGGACATTTGTAACTAGAGCAGCCATTGCAAAATTGCTAGTACGCCAATTCTCAGTGAGGTACGTCATTAAGATAGACACTAACGCATTGTTTACGTAGCTGTGGCTGAATACCAGACCTATATATATTATGCCAGCACAAAGCAACAGAAGAAGTCAGAAACAGTTGTTTTCAATTCCAAATTGCTCGAATGAATTAACGTTAGATAAACTCAAAATTCAGCGATGAATCACCTCGGATCAGTGTAGTAGCCGTGGAAAAGTAGAAGTGGTTTCCAAGCCACCTTCTCACTGAATCAATGCATTGGCAGGGAAGGATGTTGCAACGACCCCAGATAAGCCCTAGGCGAATCATACTTTGAAGCCTCACTATTGAGTCCGCTCTGAAAAATGCTCTCATGGCTGGCAGGCAGGCAAAACCTGCAATCATAGCTTCCAAAATGCATTAATTATATAATTAGCTAGTGAATGTGTAGGTTAATTAATATACTTGCGTGCATAATTTGGTGGGTTACTGAAAATTTTGGCCAAGAAAAATAAATCAAACGACAAATATGCAGATCCAGTAAGTACATGCACGCACGGTGTATGGTTTACACATCAGTTTGGTCACTCTTGTCTCATTCCCTCAAAGTCTTAGTTTAAACATAACATATCCAGCCATAACATAAAGTAAAGCTCTCATTATTTGCTCAATAATTCTATCTGGTTGCCTTGATGTAACCAAACTTTAAATGGAAAAAGAACTTGTCGAGCAAAAACGTAAATTTTAAGACTAATTAAATTAGCTATATTTTGATAACAATACCCCTTTAAAGTTGGAAACATGACCAAATCTAACGAAAGTTGTCACAATGAGATGACAGAGATCAAATTGATGTGTAGACCAAAAGATGAAGGACTGCATTGATTGATTTGAGAGTTTAATGACTAAAATGAGGACTTTAAAAAGCTTAGAGACCTCTTAAAATAAAAAACCCTAAAAATATGACAGTATGTATTTCTAATAGTTACTCAATTTGAAATTTGAATTCACATACATATATTTTGTAACCTAACTACTAGAAACAATAATTATTGTTAAAACATATGATCAATTTACATCTAGTCTTCTATTTTTAATTTTTGACAGGAAACTCTACATCTAGTTTAAACACACTCATCTTTAATATTTCATTTTTATAGTAAAATATATAACATATATAATTGATTTATGAAATTATAATTATTCATTTTGACCCAAAATTCGAAATCAAACTGTACTCTAAACCTTAAGCTAGCGATGACCCAAAGTTCAGAAATTTAACTAAAAACCTTAAGCAATGAGAGATATCTTCTTCCTGACAAAGCTAAAGACTAAATTACTAAAGAAATATACACAATGTAGTTCAGATAAACATCGAAAACACAAACGAACATGCGTTATTAATTCTTAAAGTACAAATATATATTTAATATTTATGCTCCGAAAGAAAGACTAGAGATGCCTACCTCCAAGATTTACCCGACTCTCTCCACTTCTGTGTATTGTCTGGAAGAGTGAGTACGTATGGACTGGATATAGAGAAAAGAAGAGAAAGAGGATGAAGGTGAAGGTGAAGGTGAAGGTGAAGGGGAGTGCGTATATATTGAGCCTCAGTTTTTGTTTCCCCCTATTTTATACTAGTGGTGCTCTCCCCCCCGCTTTGGAGCGTTCAATGAATGAAGCATGATTTCAACCAAAAAGGGGAGGAGAAGATGCAGGGAGTTTCCCCTCTCTTTGCCTTTTTAGTTTCGAAAAGCGTTTGCAATGGTATGTTATATTATTATATTTGCGTCGCAAGAAAAATGGCACAAAGCCACTGTTGCTGCTCATCGCCATTGATTGACACCAAGCGGACGCGCAATGGCTGAACAACAAACAAGTTTTACCAATGTTGTAGTTGACCTGTGGCTTATATGGAGTTGGGCCCCATTTGTTTTTTTCCTACAGACGAAGAGCATGATTAAAACATTTGCAAAGACCCTTGTCTTCTGTTTCCTTTCCTTTTAGAAAGGTAGTCTTCCTCTTCTTTTTCCTTTTCTTCAAAAGAAACAAAAAAGAGTACGTTCTTATTGGTTGCTAATGCAATTTGCAAAGGCGGCTTCCCTTTCTCTCCCTTCCCTTTGCAAAGGCGACCTCCATACTTTCTGAAACCAACTTTCCCTTGTTCATCTTTCTCTTTCTCTCTCTGAGTACACATTTTCACACATTATTACTTAAAATATATTTGCACCTTAAAAGATTTAAAACTTAAAATATTCAAAAGCAAAAACATCAGACCATCTGTTTGAGGTTTCAAACTTTAATTGCCGTTTTCAAACTTGAGTGTTTTTCAAAAGGATGTACAAACTTAGCTGTCATTAGAAAAATGCAACTCTAGTTATTAGAAAAATCAAATAAAATAATTTCGTCACATGGTAGTTGTTGAACTATTAAGTTGCTCTTCCTAAATTCGTTTACTTGTAATGGTATTTCTTTATTTCGACCAAATATTCAAAGACTTTCAATGGAATATATATATATTGTTGCTTGCTCTTCTCAAGTCTTCAGTGATTGGGGCTCATGCACCTCTCAGTCTTCTAGTTCTGGTTTTATTTATTTATTTAAAAATATGTAAGAAATTAGTCTTCGTCTTTTTTTTTTTTCATTAAGAAAAAGTCTTCGTCTTTTTTTATTTAAAAAATAAAGAAAAAGAAGAGAAAGTCTTCTCTTCTCCTTTCATTAAGAAAAAAAGAGAAGTCTTTCTCTTCTTGGTTGCTATTACAATGGTGGCTTACTATGTATGTAAGTCTCTCTCACTCGCCTCTTCCACACTGCCTAAACAAACTTCCTTTGCATAAGTTTTTCTCACAGAGTGCATCTTCTCCTCACCTCCTTCTCTCTCTCTCTCTCTCTCTCTCTCTCTCTCTCTCTCTCTCTCTCTCTCTCTCTCACACACACACACACAGAGTAACCATTCACACTCACAGAGTGCATCTTCCTTTGCATTATATGTTTTCATTGCTATTATTTTTGGCTAATATGCATTTCGTTTTGCAAGAGAAGAGGGAACTAATTTAATTAGTTGTGAAGACTGCAGATTTTGCTTGCAAAAGCCGAACACCCTCCGTCACTTCCTTTACATCGACTGAAGATTTTCCGCACTCTCCTCCTCAATAATGGGTTTGGGAGCACTCATTCACTTTGTGAGAGAGTGCATCCATAAGTACCTCTACTTTTCCAAGGCTACAATATGCATCCAGGGTATTTATCTCAGAGATCCTTTAAAATGAAAGTATAATGATATATTTTAAGGAGTGTGATTCAAACTAATTTCTAATCAATTTTCTTCTTATTTCTACACACACACACACACATATATATATACATGTAGGTTTGGTTTTCACCCATAGCTTCGTCAACCATGCGATAATGTCTATCTTGATAACGTACCTCCAAATCAATTGGTCTCATCCACATTTTCAAATAGCTGCCGTAGTTACCAATGTGCAAGAAGGGGTAGCAGACATATTGGTATGATTTTCCTAGCTCATTTCTCACACACATTCAATGGTGGTCTCAAAATAATTGCCACCACAAATGCTGCCTATATTCTTGTAAGTACATGTTTTACCCACAAGTCAAATTTTTTTTTTTCAAAGCCATATTCTAAACTATTCTAATATAAGGGGAAGGGGATCGAACTCGAGTGCAAGGGGGCGAGCATAGTACCTTAAACAACTGGCCTAACCCACTCTACTACCCATAAGTCCTTATTGTGAAGAGAATTAACATTTAATTAATTGTTCAAGACTTGTTGACAACTATTACTAGAACATATCAAGGAGTTCATATTTTGATATCTATGTTGGAAAATTGGCTCGCATAAAAGATACTAAGTCTTGGACAAGCGACCGGTCGCTGGCTATTTGCGACCGGTCGTTTTCAGGCAGAGTCGAAGTCTGGAGCGAAGTCGACTAGCGACCGGTCGTTTTCAGGCAGAGTCGAAGTCTGGAGCGAAGTCGACTGGCGACCGGTCGCTGGCTATTTGCGACCGGTCGCTTTCAGGCAGAGTCGAGGCCTGGAGCGAAACCTTCTTGCGACCGGTCGCAAGCTACCAGCGACCGGTCGCCCAGCACGTGCTGTTTCTGATTCCTCGAGTTTTGGACTCCATTTTCAAGGGCTATCGCCTCCTACCTACTTGCAAGGACTCTAGGGGTCACTTCTAAGTCAGAAGAACGTTGGCAATCAGTTGGGAGGTTGGAGGTAGCATTGAAGGACATTGGAAGACTTGTTTTCAAGGTGTAACCACCCTATGGTTCTATATAGGGTGGCTACACAAGTAACCATCAATACATAGCTTGTGGCTGGCCTAACCTGTGGTCTATGTCAGGTACTCAAGGGCAGAACGTAGGAGACAAAGCAAGGGTCTTCTCTCAAGTCTAGAGGCTCATGTATTAAAGGAAAGAGTGAGCAAGTCTGAAATTGTAAGAGAGATAGAGAGAGTTGGAAGAAAAGTAGCTGGAAACTAGTGAGTCAAGAAGAGGAGAGAATTCTCAAGTGTATCAAGGTGTTGAGCAGGGTGAGAGAGAAACAGATTGTGTGGGTAGTGTTCTAAGGGGGTTTCCTTTTGTAAACCAAAGTTGTAACCTATCTTCACTAGTGAAATTTCTCAAGGGGATCACCAAAGAGGATGTAGGCAAATTGCTGAACCTCTATAAACACTTGTGTCTTTTTGTGCTTGATTATTTTCTGTCTGTGTGTGTAAGATTCATCCATCTTGGAGTCTTGTCAAAAGTCCATCAACAACAAGGTCTAAAGGGGAGTGAGTTGGTTCTAATTCACAACAATCTATATGCTTGTTTTGATTGCTATTCTTGTGAATTATACAGGGGCTATCTCTGTTATGGCTTCCTAATGAATATAAGAGCGAGGACTACGCAGCAATGGCTAGGATATTCTATGGAGCTGTGGTACTATTAACATTAGGCGAATCTGGGCGATCCGCTGCTTTGAAAGAATTTCTTAACAAGCAATGTTTAAGCAAACATAAAGAAACAGGACACACAGATGACAAAGGACCGGAAGGATGGGAAGAAGCTAGCGAACATAAAGAAATAAGAGCAGAAAAGCATACAAAAGCTGGTGGTGATCAACAGGTGACGAAAGAAACAGCAGAAAGGGATAAAAAGGACTTCTGGGGTGTTCCATGGTGGTGATCAACAGGTGACGAAAGAAACAGCAGAAAGGGATAAAAAGGACTTCTGGGGTGTTCCATGGTTTTTAGGTGCAGTGGTACCTCTTTTCCTTTTTAAAACAACTTGGACTCAGATCTTCATGATTTCAACAATTGCAATGGCAGTTTCTTATCTATTGTTCTGGTTTGGCTTCAACGATTATTTGAAAAACAATAAAGAAGCACAAGCCGGGGAGCATCCCCAAGTCACGGAAAGAGAGAACCTTTGGACACTGAACAAAAAGGTGGGCAAGAAAAAACGTTTGCGCAAAGAAATTGTAGCTTCATGGTTAGCCTTCTTTGTATACAGTATGGTAAAGGCAGCGGGGAGCACCTTCTTTTTCGAACAAATGAGTAACTTTGAAAAATCCCATCCCCAATTATGACCCTGCAGTTTATTTCAATGTGCTTAGCTCCTTTTCGAAGTACATAATCTCATTTCTCTTCCTCAGACTAATTCCAAAGCGAACGCGGATGAGAATTGGCTGTGGAATGGCGTCTACTGTGTTATGTTGCGTTGTTGCTTGGGTGGTTGAGATCCACAGGATTAGGAAAGTTATGAGGGCAGGGCTTGAAGATGACACTTCAGAAAGTACTATTTCTATGAGCATGTTTTGGTTGGTTCCACAGTTCTTCCTGTTAGGACTTATGGAAGGGTTAGCCGTAGATGGATTGATTGATCTTTTGGCTGATAGAGTGGACGAGAAGGATAAAGAAATGGCTAAGCATTATGGATCCCACACCAGCGACTTAGTCGTGGGGATTGGAAAGTTATTAACCGCTCTTATTATCTTGGCATTTAGGCAAAGATGGTTCAATGACAACATAAATCTGAGTCGTCTGGTCAAGTATTACAGACTGCTAACGGTTCTAAGTCTCATTAGCTTCGTCTACTACTTGTGTGTTGGCTTTTACTTTTATAGAAAGGATAAGGATGACACACAAAACTCTGCCACTGAAGAACATGAACAAGGCCATAATGGAAGTGGAAATATGGAAATGGCGACTGTTTAGATCTCCTAACACATGAGTAATTAGCAATGAGTTTTTAAACAGATTTATATATATGTTTAAATTGCATGAAAGTTTGTACGTTTTTGGGGTCTTTTTCCTTTGACTAAGAGGAGGAAACAACACTGCTCTGTTGTCCGGTGAAAGTTTCTAAAGTTTTGTACTTTGTCCAAGCTTGATGTTCAGTATGTAAAATTTATATCCTCAATATACAAGCACATTTTTGACGTCTCTCTTCTGTGCTTAAAAGACATGTCTTCAACCTCTGAGTCTTCAACATCTTATGTTGGCAAGTCATGAAAGTTCCAAATGTGACAAACATTTTCTATTCTTAGTGTTAGTTTAGGAGAGAAGAGGGTTGGAAAATAGTTGATAGTGTTTAGGACAATAACTTAACTAAGAAAGGAAAACTTTTTGAAATAAAGAAGGGCACAAGGCTTTAGAGTTGGCTAATGGGAGGAGTTAGGCAGCTGTAGATTTCAGCTTTCGTTAATTACAATTTTGTATAGGCATCAAGCCTATATATAGGAGACTTAACCGACATAGCCCAAGTTCCACCGACTTAGCTTCTTCATTTACAGCCACTAGCTTATATAACTTTCTAGACTTAACTATATTATTCTAATATAATATCTAGTTAATGCAGTCTTACTCTAGAGAATTCCTCCATTGATATTTATCTTTAGCCATATGTGTCTTGCTTTGGAAACTTCATCTTTCTTAGAGATTGATGAGTAGCCGACTTTACCTTTTCTTCAAGCGTCTAGATTTTTCTATATATTTTTTGGCACAAATATGCATTAATTTCAACACTTAGGATAGGACGTTTACTTTTGGATTGAGGCATTCAAAAAAGGGTACGTTCACATATAATAAGTGCTTTGAGATGCGCAAACTGCAATTTTCGTTAACGACAACCACTAGGAGGTATATTTATAATAATAATCACTAAAATTATGACAGGGATCCTGAGATTCATCAGATCTTATAGATATTATGGCCATTTTCAAACTTTGACCGCACCCCAAAGGATTACTGAAATATATTTTTCCAGTCATATGGTTATTGGAATTAACAATGGGACGTGTGTTGGAAAAAAATGGCTCACCTAAAAGGATACAAAGTTTTTGGCGCTCAAAGGATGATTTTGAATCTGCCTAAAAGCGACCGGTCGCTGGACATTTGCGACCGGTCGTTTTGAAGCAGATTCGAAGTCTCGTAAGTAATCGACGAGCGACCGGTCGCTAGTTCTTTGCGACCGGTCGCAGGACACGAGAGACCGGTCGCTTGACATTTGCGACCGGTCGCTTAGAAGCAGATTCAAAGTCTGGAGGGAAAACTTCTGGCGACCGGTCGCCCATTCCTGACGACCGGTCGCTCCAGTCGTGCTGTGATGTTTTGCTTACGTATTTTCAACTGTCTTTTCAATGGCTATCGCTTTCCACAAGTTTGCAGGTGCTTAATGGATCACTTCTGAGGTAAAAGAGGGTTGACTACCTGCTGGATAGTTGGGAGAGCACTCATAGCTAATTGGTTATCCTATTTTGATTAATCTCCTCTCCATTTTCTGGTTTAATGGAGGTGGCTAAGTGGGATTGTATTACCTACCTGATCTGACCCTTAGTCTAAGTGGTGACTAAAAGGAAAGAACGTGGAGGACAATCAGATATCCTATCTCTTGTCCATTGGCCTGTGTAGGTAATGGGATGAAGTAAGATAACACAAGGGAGAAAGCATGTTGAACATATGTAGTGGCAAAAGCTGGAAACAAAAGTGAGTTTTTCTGTAGAGAGCTTTGTTCAGAAAAACCAAGGGGAGAGCAAGAGAGTTCTCTAAGTGTATCAAGGTGTTGAGCAAGGGTGTGAGAGAAACAGATTGTGAGGGTAGTGTTTTAAGGGGGTTTCCTTTGTAAACCAAAGTTGTAACCTATCTTCATTAGTGAAATTTCTCAAGGTGATCACCAAAGAGGATGTAGGCAATTTGCTGAACCTCTATAAACACTTGTGTCATTTGTGCTTGGTTAATTTCTGTGTGTGTGTGTAAGACTCATCCATCATTGAGTTCTTTGTCTAAAGTCCATCAACAACAAGATCTTTAAGGGCAGTGAGTTAGTCATTCTAATTCACAACAAGTGGTATCAGAGCTGTGTTTGGCAGCTGGAGCTAGTTCTTCTCTTGGAGTGCTAGTGTGTTGAAGATGGCAAGTGACATGGAAGCTGAGAGTGGTAGCAGTTCACAGCATCTGAAGCCACCACAGGCAGCAAGCATGAAGGTAGAGTTAAAGCCTTTCACAGGGAAGGAGAACTTCACTCTTTGGCAACGAAGGATGAAGTCAGCTCTTACACAACAACAACTCCATGTTGTGTTGGTTGGCAAGGAGAAGAAGCCAGCAAGCATGACGGATGATGAGTGGGGAGTTCTTGACGAGTTAGCCAGAGGAGCTATCGAAAACTATCTCTCCGATGAGGTGCTCATCAACGTGATAAAGGATACAGCGAAGCAAACATGGGAGAAGCTCGAAGAGATGTTTGCAGGGAAATTGTTGTCCAACAAACTCTTCCTCAAGGAAGAACTCCTGAATCTTAAGATGGAGGAGGGAGGAAATCTAATGGAACATCTAAGTAGTTTCAATAGATGTGTTGCTGACTTGCAGAGAATGGATGTGAATTATAGTCCGGAGGATAAGGCTCTCATGTTGTTGACATCCTTACCTTCGTCCTATAAACACTTCCGAACCACTCTTATGTTCGGAAAGGTTACTCTTGATTTTGAGCCTGTGGTGCAAGACATCATGACACACCATAGGATGACTCAACGTTCGGGAGAAAACTCTCAAGGTGAAGGTCTAGTTGCAAAGACCGGAGAGAGAGGTCGTTCAAAGAGGCGTGAAGGCAAGAAAGGCAATAGAGGAAGGTCCAAATCCAAGGCGAAAGATGGTTGTTTCGAGTGTGGGTCAAAGGAGCATTGGAAAAAGAATTGCCCCATATGGAAGGAGAAGAAGAACAAAGGGAAGAATGCAGCAAACACAGCTGAGGATGTCACGGAAAGTGATGGTGAGCTTTTGTGTGTTAATAGCAATGTTAAAACAAATGCATTGGCTAATTCTTCAAGGTGTTCCTCTTCCGATTGGATTTTGGATTCCGGATGCTCATATCATATGTGCTCAAACAAGGAGTGGTTTGACACGTATGAGAAAGAAGATAGCAGTGAAGTGATGATGGGGGATGGCTCAATGTGTAGAGTCAAAGGAACCGGTACAATCAAGGTAAAGATGCATGATGGGGCTGTTAGGACGCTTGGAATGGTAAGGCACATTCCAAAGTTGCGTAAGAATCTCATTTCCCTTGGAACTCTTGATAAGAATGGTTATTCATTCAAAGCAAATGGAGGGAAACTCATAGTCTCACAAGGTTCACTTGTGATTATGAAGGGAGAGATTCAACCTAATTGTCTATATAGGTTGTGTGGTACAACAATCATAGGTGGAGCAGCTGTATCTACAAGCAAGGACTCGGAAGATGAAACTCAGCTTTGGCATTTGAGGCTAGGGCACATGAGTGAGAGGGGCATGCAGGAACTACACAACAGAAAATTGTTGAAAGGTGTTCAAAGTTGCAAGCTTGAGTTCTGCAGATTTTGTACCATGGGAAAGCAATCAAAAATAGCTTTCAAGCAGCGAAACAAAGAGGAAGAAAGTACGGGTGTGCTAGATTATATTCACACGGATGTATGGGGGCCATCACCGGTTAAATCGAAGGGTGGAGCTCGCTATTTTGTGACTTTCTTGGATGATTTTTCCAGGAAGGTTTGGGTCTACTTCATGAAGGAGAAATCTGAGGTCTTCACCAAATTCAAAGAGTGGAAGGCGGAAGTAGAGAACCTAACCGGAAGAAAGATCAAGATCCTAAAGAGTGACAATGGTGGTGAATATAAGGACAGCAAGTTCCTTGAGTTTTGCAAAAGTGAAGGCATTAAGAGGCACTTTACCGTGAAGAAGACACCCCAACAAAATGGAGCTGCGGAGAGGATGAACCGAACTCTCATGGAGCGTGAGAGATGTATGAGAATTCATGCAGGGTTGCCCGAATCTTTTTGGGCAGAAACGGTTAACCACGCTGCCTATTTGGTTAACCGATCGCCGTCAAGAAATCTTGAGTTCAAGTGTGCAGAGGAGGTATGGTCTAAAAGGTCAATCGATTATTCGAATCTTAAGGTGTTTGGGTGCAGTGCATATGCACTTATTCCTAGTGATGAAAGATCCAAGTTGAAGCCAAAGTCTCTTGAATGTATTTTCATTGGATTTGAGAGTGGTGTGAAGGGCTACAAGCTGTGGGATCCAGTGAACCACAAGAAGATACTCAGCAGAAATGTTGTGTTTGATGAGAAGACCATACCTATGAACAAAGTCAAGAATTCAGAGCAAAGGAGGATGTTGTTGAGAAAGAAACAACCATTGAAGTTCCACTCAAGAAGGTGTCAAGAAAGACTTCACGGAAACAGCCAACTGAAGACGTTCAGGAGGAGGTGGAGTCTGACATTGAAGAGGAAGAAGCTGGGCAGCATCAACAACACACTCAAGAAGAAGAAGAGGCTCAAGAACAGGTGGAGCCATCATCTATAGCTCGGTCCAGGCCCAAGAGAACCATCAAACCACCTCAAAGGTTTGGATGGGAGACGGATGCAGTTCACTATGCCCTAAATGCTAGTGAAGAAGAACCAACCACGTTCCAAGAAGCTGTTGAGAACAAGGAACGGGAAAGTTGGATGGAAGCTATGATGCAAGAGATGGAATCTCTACACCAAAACTCAGTTTGGGAGTTAGTTCCTAAACCCAAAGGTCGCAAGGTTATTGGCTGCAAATGGGTGTTTAGGAAGAAAGAAGAAATGCATGAGAAGGGTGCCACCTTATTCAAAGCTCGGTTGGTGGCAAAAGGATTCTTACAAAAGGAGGGAGTTGATTATGATGAAATCTTCTCTCCGGTGGTGAAACATACTTCTATACGACTACTACTCTCCATAGTAGCACAAGAGGACATGGAGGTGGAGCAAATGGATGTGAAGACTGCTTTCCTTCATGGTGAATTGGAGGAAGACATCTACATGAGCCAACCTCAAGGGTTCATTGAAGCAGGGAAGGAAAATCTGGTTTGCAGGTTGAAGAAGTCTTTGTATGGACTGAAGCAATCTCCAAGGCAGTGGAACAAGTGCTTTGATTCTTACATGATGAAGATTGGGTATAGAAGATGTGAATCTGATTGTTGTGTTTACTCTCATGCATTCAAGGATGGTAACTTCATCCTTTTGCTTCTTTATGTTGATGACATGCTAATTGCATGTAAGGACATGTCAAAAATCCAGAATTTGAAGACATTGCTTGGAAGGGAGTTTGACATGAAGGATCTTGGTGCTGCACAAAAGATCCTAGGAATGGAGATAAGGAGAGACAGAAAGGAAGGCAAGTTGTGGCTGTCACAAAGCAAGTACATTTCCAAGGTACTTGAAAGGTTTAATATGATGGATTGCAAACCGGTGTCTACTCCTTTGGCGGAGCATTTTAAGTTAAGTGCAAAAGAATGTCCTTCTACGAATGTGGAGAAGGAAGAAATGAGTAAAGTTCCATATGCAAGCTTGGTAGGGTGTCTCATGTATGCAATGGTGTGCACACGCCCCGACTTAGCCCAAGCCGTTAGTGTGGTGTCAAGGTATATGGCGAATCCTGGAAGGCAACATTGGACAGCAGCAAAATGGATTCTCAGGTACTTGAAGGGCACCAAAAGGCTTGGGATATTGTTTGAAAGACAACAAGGAAATGCATGTGTGTCGGGGTATATAGATTCTGATTATGCAGGAGATTTAGACAAGAGGAGATCCACCACAGGATATGTCTTCACATGTGGTGGAGGACCGATTAGTTGGAGAGCAGTGTTACAATCGGTTAGTGCCTTGTCTACTACGGAAGCGGAGTATATGGCGTTAACGGAAGCTTCAAAAGAAGCGGTATGGCTGAAGAGATTGGCAAAGGAATTCGGGATAGCTCAAGACTTGGTGGTGATTCTAAGTGACAGTCAAAGTGCTATTTGCTTAGTGAAGAATCAAGTGTTCCATGGGAGGTCCAAACACATTGATGTGAGATACCACCGGATAAGGGATTGGGTGAATGATGGAGACATCACAATAATGAAGGTTCATACAAATGAGAACGCTTCAGATTGCCTAACAAAGTCAGTCACAGCAGCAAAGTTCAAGCATTGTTTGAGCTTGCTCAATCTTGTTACATGCTAAAGATTGAGGTGGAGTTCTTGAGAGTTATCAGGGCGATTCTCAAGACATTACAGATGTCCTGGAAGGCAATGATGTCCACAAGGAGTATTAGGCTCGCCATGGTGGAGATTGTTGGAAAAAAATGGCTCACCTAAAAGGATACAAAGTTTTTGGCGCTCAAAGGATGATTTTGAATCTGCCTAAAAGCGACCGGTCGCTGGACATTTGCGACCGGTCGTTTTGAAGCAGATTCGAAGTCTCGTAAGTAATCGACGAGCGACCGGTCGCTAGTTCTTTGCGACCGGTCGCAGGACACGAGAGACCGGTCGCTTGACATTTGCGACCGGTCGCTTAGAAGCAGATTCAAAGTCTGGAGGGAAAACTTCTGGCGACCGGTCGCCCATTCCTGACGACCGGTCGCTCCAGTCGTGCTGTGATGTTTTGCTTATGTATTTTCAACTGTCTTTTCAATGGCTATCGCTTTCCACAAGTTTGCAGGTGCTTAATGGATCACTTCTGAGGTAAAAGAGGGTTGACTACCTGCTGGATAGTTGGGAGAGCACTCATAGCTAATTGGTTATCCTATTTTGATTAATCTCCTCTCCATTTTCTGGTTTAATGGAGGTGGCTAAGTGGGATTGTATTACCTACCTGATCTGACCCTTAGTCTAAGTGGTGACTAAAAGGAAAGAACGTGGAGGACAATCAGATATCCTATCTCTTGTCCATTGGCCTGTGTAGGTAATGGGATGAAGTAAGATAACACAAGGGAGAAAGCATGTTGAACATATGTAGTGGCAAAAGCTGGAAACAAAAGTGAGTTTTTCTGTAGAGAGCTTTGTTCAGAAAAACCAAGGGGAGAGCAAGAGAGTTCTCTAAGTGTATCAAGGTGTTGAGCAAGGGTGTGAGAGAAACAGATTGTGAGGGTAGTGTTCTAAGGGGGTTTCCTTTGTAAACCAAAGTTGTAACCTATCTTCATTAGTGAAATTTCTCAAGGTGATCACCAAAGAGGATGTAGGCAATTTGCTGAACCTCTATAAACACTTGTGTCATTTGTGCTTGGTTAATTTCTGTGTGTGTGTGTAAGACTCATCCATCATTGAGTTCTTTGTCTAAAGTCCATCAACAACAAGATCTTTAAGGGCAGTGAGTTAGTCATTCTAATTCACAACAACGTGCAAGTAGTAATTCTTTTTGTGGTTACATACCATATACCAGTAGTAAATTTCATGGCATAGTATATATGCTGTTCTGAGTTCACATCTTCACACTCATTGTTACGTACGCGTACTCCCCAGTGGAGAGTCATCAGTGCCATATATATACTTGCAAGATTTCAAGTACGTTTGCTTCTTGTAGGAGGTACGTGTGCTTCATCTTCCAGAATTTAAAGTTTTTTTTCATATCTAATTTCTAGTAGTGAAGACAACATCATTTCCAAATATATAAGTCATTTTGTTAGCGGGTGACAGGGACGGATCCACAGAGGAGCAAAGGTGGTCAAGTGACCCCTGCAACTCTGGGATCTGCCATTAGAGGGGAGAAAATTGACCCCTGCAAACTACTCGACGAAAGTCCCCAAAGAGCACGCAGCGCTGCTCCTCCCCATCGCACAGCATCCTCCAGCATGCAGCGCTGCTTGCGCTTCCTTTTTTCTTTTTTCCCTCAAAGTCAAAACGACGTTGTCCTATATATATTATGTATTTTAAAGCCTATATCTATGTTATATATTATATGGTTCTTTGTCTGCTGGTCCAATCAAAAACTTTTCTTCTTTTTTATTCCCACAGCTGAAGACACGCGCATGCATGATGTCTCCCAGTTCCTTTTTTATTTTTTCTTTATGCCCTTTTGTTCCTTCGTTGCTGCTTCTGGTCCCACTTTTTCGTTGCTGCTTCGTTCCTTTTTTCATCTCAAATTCCCTTTGGTCTGCTGTGTTTCATTTCCTCCTCTTTGCTATAGTTTCATCTCAAAACGACACCGTCTAGGACCAGGTCACTTAACTTTTATTTTATTTTATTATCATGGCCTTTTGGACAGGTTTTTTTTAATTTCCGAAATATGCATATGACAATCTAACAAACATGTTCCTCATAATTTTTTTTTTTTACATGTATGTAACTGTTATTGCATTTTCATTCATTTCTACGGGTCTTCTATATGTAAAAAATTGTGAGCTTATATATGTTGACCCCCGGAGAGCAGATTTCTGGATCCGTCCCTGGCGGGTGATTGCAGGTTTTGCTTGCAAAACCAGTCTCCCTCACTTCCTTTACATCTACCGATTCAAGATTTTCCATTTTTTACTTTTTTTTCTTTTGAGATGGATTGAACATTATCATTCCAGCTTCGCTCAATATTATGCGGGACTCTTGCGACATCCTCCACTTCATCGTGTGGATTTCATTGATTCAGCTGGCAAATGGTTCAAAAATACCTCTGTTTTTCCAAGGCTACAATATTCATTCAGGGTATTTAATCTTTGTTATAACTTATACACGCACTAAATTTTTTTTCTTTTTAATTCTGAGTTTATGTCAGAGAAGGGATACACTTTACTGTAGCAGATATGGTGATTGAAACTAACTTGTGATTATTTTCTTTTTTGTTTCTCTGTGGGGGGCAACTCAATGAACATAGGTTTGGTTTTCAGTCATAGTTTCGTAAACCATGCGATAGTGTCTATCTTGATTACGTACCTCATGGATATCTGGAAGGATTCACATTCTGAAATAGCTGTCGTAGTTACAAATGTGAAAGAAGGGGTGACAGATATCATGGTGATTGTCCTTGCTCATATTTCACACATGTACAGTGATAGTTTTCAATAATTGCCACTACAAATGCTGCATATCTTCTTGTAAGTATCTCTTTATGAGCCAAAAGTGTTCTTGTCTAAAAAATTAGCAGTAAGTTTAATTCGCTGACGACGTAGTTTTTGGAAGAAAAAAGACAAATCTAAAACCTTCACATATATGCTGTTGATCCCTGCCTTGCAGGGTCAGCTTCTATTATGGCTTTCTGCTGCGTATATGAGCGCGGATACAGCAGTTTTGGTATTCCATGGAGCTGTGGTACTGTTAGCATTAGGCGAAGCTGGACGTTCAGCTGCTTTGAATGAATTTCTTGACAAGTAATTTTTAAGCCAGCAGAAACCAATACAATGCACAGATGAACAAGAATTGGAATCCTGTGGAGAAGCTTTGTGGCATCTTCCATGGTTTTTGGGTGCAATCCTACCTCTTTTCCTTTTAAAAATAACTCGGGTGCGGATATTGGTGATTGGATGGGAGTTTCTTATCTAGCATTCTGGTTTGGCTTCCCCTGCTATTTCATCGATAGTACAGTTTTTGAACAAGAGACTAGTATGCATGCATACAGTAGAAGAAAGAGGGGAGCCTTGCCAAGTCACAGGAAGCCTTTCTCTAGCAGGGAGGGAATTTCTGGACGCTGATAAAAATACTGAAGGTGAAGAAACGTTTTGTAAGAGAAATGCTAGCTATGTGGTTAGCGGGCGGACGCACAGAGGGACAAATGGGGTCAGTTGACCCCATGGCAGCTGGGAATTGCATTGGGGAAGGAATGGTGTGTGACCCCATGGCGCACACCAAGTGCTCGATGAAATGCCTAGCAGAGGAAGAAGAAGAAGTTTGCGCAGGCAGCGCCTGCCTTGCGCGCGCGCATGCTTCTGTTTTTTTTAAAAGCCGCCTGGCCAAAACGACGCCTGGTCCAGGCATGTTAAATATTTTTTTTTAAAACCTGGCTTCAAAACCATGTCGTTTTGAGCCAGGTTTTTTTTTTCCCCCAAAAAACAAAGAACCCCAGCCCATCTCTACCCGATTCTTCTTCCTCCCAGTAGCATCAGTTCTTCCCAAAACCTAATTTTTTTTTCTTCAAAATTCCCTCTCCTCTAAAAACCTAACTAATCCCCAACCTCCACCCCGCTGCAGCCGCCGCCGCCAACCATGTCAAGAAAAAATTAATGTTGTTGATTCAATATATTAATTAACTAATTCAATATAGATTAGTCTTTATGATTTCCCTCTCTAATATATTTAATTAATTGATTCAATATATTAATGTTGTTGTGTGAGTTTATAATTGATGGATTTAATTAATTTATGTGTAGAAAAAATTATCATGGAATGATTTTTTAAGAGAAAAATGCCTATGGATAGTGAGTCTAATCTGGGTAGTTCTAGTGCAAGTGCCTATGGTAGTTCTAGTTCTAGTGGACAGTTATAACTTGTATTTTTTAGTGTTATTTTCTTCTTGACAAAATTTTGAGGCTTTACACTATGACCCCATGGCGACACAATCCTGCGTCCGCCACTGGTCTTGTATTCTATGGAGCTATACTACTATTATCATTAGGTGAAGCTGGACGTTTAGCTGCTTTACTACTACAAAAAACACTTTGCGCGACGAAATAATTTTGTTGTGCAAAGTACAATTTCGTCGCGCAAAGTTTTGGTCGCGCAAGTTCTGTCGTGCAAAGATCGTAAAGAAAGGTTTTGCGCGACGAAAATTATTTTTTGTCGCGCAAAGTTACTTTGCGCGACGAATATTAACGTCGCTCAAAGGTACTTTGCGCGACGAATTGTAACTACTTTGCGCGACGAATTGTAACTACTTTGCGCGACGAATATTAATTACTTTGCGCGACGAATAAGAATTACTTTGCGCGACGAATATTTGCGCGACGAAAGTTAACGTCGCACAAATACACTTTGTGCGACGAATATTAATTACTTTGCGCGACGAATATTTGCGCGACGAAAGTTAATGTCGCACAAATACACTTTGCAAGACGAATCCTAATGTCACGCAAATCTTTGCGCGACGAAATATTCAATTTTTTTTTTATAAATTTTTTTAAAATTTTTTAATTAAAATAAACTAGTTTAATAGTTTGCGTGACGAAATATTTTGTCGCCCAAGGTTTTTGACATTTTGTTTTATTATTTCTCTTATATCAATTTCATTATATTAATTTTTCAATTTTTTACTTTTTAAATTTAATTTAATTGTATGATTTTATTTTTTTTAATTACTTTAATTTAAATTGACATATTCAAAATAAAATTACATATGAAAAATAGTGGTGAAATGATCCAATATATATAATATTCAAAATGTACACATAAATTAACAAAGTACAATAATAAAATCTACAAGCCTATTGTGGTGGTAGTGGCGGAGGATATGTTTCGATAGCGTCCAAATCCTCAACTTTAGCCGTCAAAGTCTCGACGATTCCCTACAAAAAAAACAAATATTGTCAAATAACAACAAAATAACAAAAAATTGGCATAAACTCAAAACTAACTCCGAAAACACATATTAATGAAAAAAAATTGGAGAGAACATACCTTTTGGCAAGATTTTGAGTGAGTGAGAATGAGAGGGAGAAGTGAGTGTGAGAGAATAGAGAAGATAGTGAGAGAGAGAGATGAAAGAGTGAGTGAGAGTGAGAGATAGTGAAGAGAGAGATGAGAGATTAAGTGAGAGGAGTGAGTGTGAGAGAAAGGGTAGGATTTGGGGAGAAGGAAAGAGAGAGGAGAGGTAAGAGTAGAAGACATTTAGAAAATGGTGGAGGTGTTATTTTGGTTTTAAAAACCGTATCACTTTGCGCGACGAAACAATATATTGGTCGCGCAAAGTCTTGAAAAAAATTTTAAAAAAAAATTCCCATTTTTGGTGCGCGCCCAAATTTTTCGGGTATACTTTGCGCGACGAATGACTAAATATTGGTCCCGCAAAGTCGTAATTTTTTTTTTTTCAAATTCCCATTTTTGGTACCCGCCAAATTTTTAGAGTATACTTTGCGCGACGAACTACTATATATTGGTCGCGCAAAGTTCGAAAAAAAATTTCGCATTTTTGGTACTGCCCAAATTTTTCGGGTATACTTTGCGCGACGAATGATTATATATTGGTCCCACAAAGCTTTGCGCGACGAACTATATATTCGTCCCGCAAAGTCGTAATTTTTTTATAAAAAAAATTCGCATTTTTGGCACCTGCCCAAATTTTTCGGGTATACTTTGCGCGACGAACGACTATATATTAGTCCCTCAAAACTTTGTGCGACGAACTATATATTCGTTCCGCAAAGTCGTAATTTTTGTTTTAATTTAAAATTCCCATTTTTGGTACTCGCCAAATTTTTAGAGTATACTTTGCGCGACGAACTACGATATATTAGTCGCGCAAAGTCGTAAAATTTTTTTTAAAATAAATTCGCATTTTTGGTACCCGCCCAAATTTTTAGAGTATACTTTGCGCGATGAATTATTATATTAGTCGTGCAAAGTATTAAAAAAAATTTAAAGCTACTAATAAATATATATACTATTCAATTTCTTAAGTGTTATACGTACAAAAAAAACAAATTTAAAGCTACTCAATGATCCAACCGTCAAACTTGTTTGTTTATACTTCAAGATCATATACGCCAAAATTCGGAAAAAATAAACATTAAGAGATCAAGTAATGGGACAAAACATTTCGACGGTTATAAAAGAAAAATCAAGATTTAACGGTTATTTCAACTCTGATTTTGATGATTTTTACAACTACACTCCTTGACCCTATATGAATACAATGACTGCATTCGATCATCAATTTAAAATATTTACACTAGTGGATACCACAAAATCTTATGTTATATTTAATGAAAGTATAAATAAACTCTTAATTGTTAGTGAATATATTGTTTTGATGGCATATGTATTCTATGAAACTAGTTTCAACGATCAAACCGTCAAACTTGTTTGTTTATATTTTGAGATCGTATACCCTAAAAATCGGAAAAAATAAACATTCAGAGATCACATAATGGGACAAAACTTTTCGATGGTTATAAACAAAAATCACGATTTAACGGTTATTTTAACTCCGATTTTGATGATTTTTTACAGCTACACTCCTTGAACCTATATGAATATAATGACTCAATTTGATCTTCAATTTAAAATATTTACACTAGTGGATACCACAAAATCTTATGTTGTATTTAATGAAAGTATAAATAAACTCTTAATTGTTAGTGAATATATTGTTTTGATGGCATACGCATTCTACGAAACTAGTTTCAAAGATCCACCGTCAAACTTGTTTGTTTATACTTCAAGATCATATACGCCAAAAATCGGAAAAAATAAACATTCAGAGATCAAGTAATAGGATAACTTTTCGACGGTTATAAACGAAAAATCACGATTTAACGGTTATTTCAATTTCGATTTTGATGATTTTTTATAGCTACACTCCTTGACCCTATATGAATACAATAAACCAATTTGATCGTCAATATAAAATATAATACATTAAAAATATTATATTTTTCTAACAAAATAATTTTTTATTTTTATTTATTTTTATTTTTGTAAAGACTTTGCGAGACGAAGTTTAGAAATTCGTCGCGCAAAGTCATGCAAAGATTTTTATAAAAAAATTATTTTATTTATTTTTGTAAAGACTTTGCGAGACGAAACACACTTCGTCGCGCAAAGTCATGCAAAGATTTTTACAAATAATTTTTTATTTTCTTTATTTTTGTAAAGACTTTACGAGACGAATCACACTTCGTCGCGTAAGACTTTGTGCACCAAATTTTATTGTTTCATCGCGCAAAGTTATTTTGAGCGACGATGTTTTGTCGTCGCGCAAAGTGACTTTGTGCGACGATTTGTGTTTCGTTGCGCAAAATTTAGTCGCGTAAGACTTTGAGCGACGAAGTTTAATTTTCGTCGCGCAAAGTCACTTTGAGCGACGAATTGTGTTTCGTCGGGCAAAATTTGGTCGCGCAAGGGGTTTTTTTTACTAGTTTGATCTCTTGCTCTGGAAAGAAACTGGAATTCTGCAACAGTGTTCTTGACTAGTTCACGGTTTAGGCAGATTTGCAGTAGGGTAGTTTCTCTATGCTATACGGCTCCTGAATCTCTTCTTGATGGGGTAGAATGATATGAGAATGTTGTACAACCGTTAGCATAGGGACCTCCCTTTTATAGGTATAGTTTAAGAATCCTCCTCATCATGGATTACATAAAATCCTTTAACCATAAGGATTAGGTATCTCAATCCATATAGAGTTAGGAAACCTTAAGCACTTGTATTTATCTAAAACAGTCATATATCAAGTCTTAAAATAAATCAATCCATGTAATCCTAATTGACATTGAACTAGTTATCCTTAAGTGTTTAGAAGATATCTTAGAGTTTGTATTAGAATGCAAATCTTACATTCTCCCACTTGGTCAAATAAGCACTAAAGAACAATGTCAATTACTGTAAGGCCTTGTGGAATACAGTTCGATTTTGTTTCCTCATCAAGCCACTTGTCAACAATAAAAATGATAATGAGTTATCAAGACTAAGCAAAGAAACTTCCATGAAGTCTTTGCAACTATAACTATCAAATCCAATGTCACATGGGGCTGCCATCAAGATTGAAATCATAGAACATCATAGCTAACCAAATTGACTTAATTGCTATGATCATTCTTTTAGTCCAACTTATAGGATTGTTGAAGATCCTTTCTTTTACTCCAGGTAAAAGACATCACTGTTATGAATGCAATACTTTAACAGTTAACTTTAAGCTAGCAACAAAACATTCCCTGTTAATTGCATTCAAATAACAAAACATTTTATGCAGAACAGATTAACCAAACAAAATAAGCAAAAACAACATCAAAATCAATAATTTCAACTCTTTAAATGCGTTTTTGGAAGGCTAAACGACCTCAGATGGCCAAAAAAACACCATATATCACAGCATAGCTGTGAGTTTGATTCCTAGCATCATTCCCTTTTCGGAAAGGTATTATGCACCTCAATCGGAGCTCGGACGACAAATTTGCAAATTCCCACTATGTCCTTTTTCTCTTGAAAACTAACAAGCTGCTCCCACTGTTTTTAAGCATCAAAACCAAATAATAACCCCATACTAGTTACATGCCTCTTGAAAACATTATTTGGTAGCCTTTTATTGAATGGATCTGCTAGATTAGACTCTGTATTAATGTGATCCAAATTTGTAAACAATATAGCTGAGTTATTATCATTCCAAATTTGCAAACAATATAGCTGAGTTATTATCATTCCAAATTTGTATAGGCTTCTCAATTGTTCTCAAAACTTTCAGGCTAGTTAGAAAATTCTTCAGCCAAATTGCTTGACATGTTGCTTCATAAAAAGCTATGAACTCTGCCTGCATAGTTGAGGTGGTCACAATAGACTGCTTAACACTTTTCCAAGAAACTGCAGCTCCTCCAAATAGAAAAACAAAACCTGAAGTAGACTTTAAGTCATCTACACACCCTGCAAAGTCAGCATCTCCATAACCAACCAATTCTAAGCTCTCATTCCTTTTGTAAACTAACTTAAAATCCTTTGTCCTCTGCAGGTATCTCATGATTTTCTTCCCTGCAACCCAATGAGCCTGTCTTGGATTTGATTGAAACCTCCCTAACACACTTAAAGGAAAAGCTAGATCAGGCCTTGTGCAGACATAAGCATACATAAGGCTGCCAACCAATGAAGCATAAGGCTTATCTGCCATCTCCAACTTCTCTTGATCTGTTTTTGGTGCCTGTTCACGACTGAACTTATCTCATTTGTTAATAGGCACATCACCCCCTGCACAGTCCATCATATTGAACCTTTTGAGTATTTTCTCAACGTACCCCTTTTGTGAAAGTCCTAATAAGCCTCTTTTCCTATCTTGGCTAATTCTATTCCAAGAACATAAGATGCCTCTCCCAAATAAGTCATTTCAAAATGCTTAGATAGGAAGACCTTGACATCATGTAACAATGTGAGATTAGTGCTTTCTAGGAGAATGTCATCCACATAGAGTACGAGTAAAACATAGTGCCTCCTACTAATCTTGACATATATGCATGAATCTAGGACATTTTCTGTGAAATCATATGTCTTAATAACTTCATCAAATCTCATGTACCACTGTCTAGAAGCTTGTTTTAAACCATATAACGATTTGTTCAATTTGCAGACCATGTTTTCCTGTCCCCTTTGAACAAAACCCTCAGGCTGCTGCATGTAAATTTCTTCCTTCTAATATCCATTTAGGAATGTAGTTTTGACATCCATCTGGTGAAGGTGCATGTCAAAATGTGCAACCAACGTCATGATTACTCTGAATGAGTCTTTAGTGGATACTGGTGAGAAAGTTTCTGTATAATCAATGCCCTCTTGTTGTGTGTATCCCTTTGCAACCAGCCTAGCTTTGTACCTGTCTATTGCCCCTTTCGAGTCCCTTTAAGTCTTATAAACCCACTTGCAGCCTATAGGTTTACTTCCTTGAGGTAAAACTTTTAATTCCCAAACACCATTCTTTCTCATTGACTCTAACTCAGATTTCATTACAGCCAACCACTTTTCATTGTCTTCACTCATTATGGCTTGCTTGAAATTCTCAGGATCATCCTTTCCAAGTATGTCATTCTCAGATTCTTGCAAATATACATAGCAATCCGGCAATGCAGATCTCCTTGCTCTTTTTGACCTTCTCAACTCCATATCCTGCATATTTTGATCTGTGCCTTGAATGTCATTGTTATTCTGCACAGGTGGATTCATAATTTCGCTTGAACTGTGTCTTGAATATCATTATTATCTTGCATAGGCGGATTCATAATTTCTGCTTGAACTGTGTCTTGAATGTCATTATTATTTCGCACATGTGGATTTGTGTTTTGTGCCTGATCCATGTCTTCTTCCATATTTTCAGCGTTTTCACAGTTTGTGTCAACTGCAGGTATTATAACAATGCCTTTACTTGTCTCAGATCCAGCATTGTTATCTATCTCCATTGATTCTTCATCAAAATCCAAAACTCTATCTTCTATTTTATTAGATTCATTTTCCAAGAAAACTGCTCTTTGAGTCTCAAAAAATCTTGTAGTGTTCTTTGGACAATACCCTTTTGATCCTTCAGGATAGCCAATAAAATAGCAGCTCACCGTTCTTGAGTCTAGTTTCTTTTCCACAGGGTTGTAGAGTTTTGCCTCTGCTTTGCAACCCCAAACCTTTAAGTGGTTTAAGCTTGGTTTCCTTTTATTCCAAATTTCGAAAGGGATTTTGTTAACACTTTTTGTTGGAACTCTATTCAAGATATAGTTTGCAGTCTTCAAGGCTTCTCCCCACAGGAAAATAGGGAGATTGGTACATCACATCATGCTTCTTACCATGTCTTTTAAAGTCCTATTCCTTCTCTCAGAAACTCCATTCTGCTGAGGTGTACCTGGATTGGTATACTGAGCTATTATTCCCTCTTCTTGTAAATATCTTGCAAACGGACCTGGATTCCTTACAGCTTCATCAAATTTACCATAATATTCTCCATCTCTGTCTGACCTTACCACTTTAATTTTAAGTTCCAACTGTTTTTCCACTTCAGCTTTATAGATTTTGAACATATCTAAGGCTTCATATTTTTCTTTTATCAAATAGATATGTCCATATCTTGAGTGATCTTTTGTGAAGGTGATAAAATACTTGTATCCTTCATGTGTTGGATTTGGAAAAGGACCACAAATATCAATGTGAATTAATTCCAACAAATTTTCACTTCTTACTGCTCCTTTCTTCCTTAAGGTGGTTAGTTTTCCTTTTATGCATTCAGCACAGTTTTCATCCAACTTATTAAAGTCAAGTGGTGCTAACACAGATTCTTTGCATACGGTGTTCAATCTTTCTTTTGAAATATGGCTGAGTCTCTTGTGCCAAATTCTTGCAGATATTTGATTCTTACGTTTTGTGCTTGTAACGTTCATAACCATTTGAGGAGTCTTGCAGTTTAACTGAAACATATTTCCAACAAGAATTCCATTGCCAACTAACTCTTTATTATTGAGAATTGAAATACCAAATTCATCAAAACTCAAAGTGAGCTTTGATTTTACAAGCCTAGCAACTAAAATAAGGTTCCTTGTCATAGAAGGAACATATACTACATCTACCAAATCCAAAACAAAATCAGAATCTAATTAAATCCTAACTACTCCAATGAACTCCACCTGCACTTTGACTCCATTTCCTACGAACACTTTCACCTCATCCTTGTTTGGTGGCCTCTTGGTTATGAACCCCTTCACCTTTGCCTTTGTTCTTTTGCTTTTCTAACCACCTCTGGTACCTTGTGCAGTTCCTTTTCATGTGTCCAAATTTTCTACAGAAATAGCATTTCAATCCAGTTGGTTTTCCCTATTTCAACTTGGTATTTTCCTTATCTTTCTTTTCTGCAAAATTTCCCTTCTTTTCTTTGAATTGTTTGACACGATAATCTTGTACCATATTCACAGTTTTTTGACCCCTTTCCATGATGATGTTATTTTCTTCTTGAACACTTATTGTTATGAGATCATCCAATGTCCAGCTTTCTTTTTGAGCTACATAAGAACTCTTGAGAGTTTTGAATTCCTTTGGCAGTGAATTCAAAGCAAAATGCACCATCATATATCATCATCTATAGCCATTTTTAGTTCCTTTAGCTTGTGTGCAATGTCTGTCATATTCATTATGTGAGCTCTTACACAACGTCGCCCATCGTACTTCATCTCAGTCAATTTGTTCAACAAAGCACCTTTCTCTCCTTTCTCAGATTCCTTAAACTTTTGACCAATGGCAGCAAGATAATCCTTAGCACTTTCTGATCTTGGAATGCTACCTCTCAAAAAAGGTGTCATGGTTTTCATCATAATCAATATAGCCATCCTGTTGGCCTTCTCCCATCTTCCATATTTCCTTTTGACATCTGCAGTTGCATCTGCAACAGGTTCCTTAAGTGCATCCCATTTTAGAGCTATGTCATAGTCCATTAGCCCTAGTGAAATTTCCAGCTATTCTTTCCACTTTAGATAGTTTGAACCGGTCAAGATTTCGATGGAGTTGTAGCTTGTAGCATTCACTGTAATTTCAAGAAAACATAAATACAAATCCCCAATAACCTTAATTAAACATTATTGATTTGCACCTGTAGGTCACAAATCAAACATGTTCCATGGTCTTAGAACAACAAATCTGTAGAAGCAGTCTTGAAACAACGAATGATTCCACATCTGTGGATAGAGGAACACTCATTGTTTGCTCATACAATCTGTTTTTCTAAACCGTTCCATTATAATCAATCCGTCTTGCACAATTCACATCTGTGGACAGAGATTTGTACAAGAGAGATTGAATATAATGCAATTTTGATCAAGAACCTTGAATGAAGAATTTCTTGCATCGATTAAGTTGTTGTGGCTGACTTAATCGATTCAAGATCCTCCCCAAACTTTGATCAATCAGTCTTTCAAGCATGATTTAAGCAGAGAACTTTATGCTTAACTCATACCTTAACAAATAAGATATGCAATCAAAACATACATGCTATAATGACTAGTTTAAAAGGACATATAAACCAGATTTTAATCCCTTAATGCGAATTTTATCTTGTAATTAGGTTAAGAGCATATAAACCTGGCTCTGATACCACATGTAATTCTATAGTAGGTTTATATACTCAAAACACATATCTTGATCCGACATTGTGACAATTATTGTATTGGAACTTTGATCTCTTGCTCTGGAAAGAAACTGGAATTCTGCAGCAGTGTTCTTGACTGGTTCACGGTTTAGGCAGATTTGCATCACTACAAGAAAAATGACTTATGACAACATGTAATCAACAACGTGCATTCATATGCGTTGTGGAACAATATTTTTAACAACCCGCAGAAGCAGCATGTTGTATTATACAATTTATAACAACGTGCGTGTATAGCGTGTTGTCAAAATATAGAATATAGCTATTTTCACAACGCGGCCTTGCATGTTGTAGTAGTTTGAAGTTCTACAACGCACGAAGCGTGTTGTCAAAATTATATTAATTTATTAAATAAATAAAAAATTGGCGGAAAAGAGAGTGAAATATTTTGCGGGAAAAAGCCCCGCATGCGCATGCGCATCCTCTCTCTCTTTCTTTCTCTTTCTATTTCTCTCTCTTTTTCTTCTCTCTTTTTTCTTCTTCTTTTCTCTTCTCCCTGTGCCGCCGACACTCTCTCTCTTTCTTTCTCTTTTCTTCCTTTTCTTTTTCTTTCTTCTCTTTCTCTTTTTTCTTGTTCTTCTTTTCTCTCTTCCCTGTGCGGTGCCGACACTCTCTCTCTTTTCTTCTACCTCTGTTTTTTTGTCCCTATCCCTCTCTTCTTCTCCCTACGTTATTTCTGGTTCTGTTTTTTTTTTTTTCTTCAAATCCCTTTTTCTTCTTTCTTCTTCCATATGAGTTTATCTTGTAGATCTTGTACATCTGGGTTCAATTCTTGTATATTTGGAATCAGATTCCAAACCGTCAGTCTCTCCCAAACCTTCACAAAGTTGAAGGAGCAAAGGCCAGGTAAGCAATTTTAGGTCTTTGCTTTAGGAAATTTGGACTTACAATGTAGAAAGGTTTAAAATTTTGTGTGACTATTTTGCATGTTTGTTCTTTCATTTGAAGCCCTACATAACGGGTTGCAGACCCACCAAAATCTATGGTTATCTGTGAAATTTCACAATTCAAGTATCTATGGTTATCTGTGAAATTTCACAATTCAAGTAAGTTCTAAACCCTATGTTGCTATGTATGATATATTTAATTTAATTGTCCCATTATAAAAATTGATTGCACGCAGAAGCAAAAGAGATTTTTCAATGGTTTTAGGCAAAACTAAAGATTACCCATTATAAATGATTGCTTATAAGTATCCCTTTCAATGGTTTCATGAATTAATTTTATTAAGCTTTTTTGGTTGGTTAATTTGTCTTCACCTTCCAGCTTGCATCGCAAAGCTTCATAGTTGGTGTGCTTGATAATGGCGTGTTTGATAATGGCTGCCATGGTTTATTATTATTTGTTAGGTAGGATCCCAAGGTTCAGTAAAAACAGAAACAATCAATAATGGGGATAGTGCAGGGCAAAAATCACCATTAATGCGGTAAAAACAAAAACAAAAATCACCAAAAATATGGGTTAAAAATGGAAATTTTTTAAACCTAAATGAATCTCATCTCACTCACATTTTTTTTAACCTAAATGAATCTCATCTCATTCACATTTTTATACCTAAATGCATACAATGCAAAAAATTTAATCAAACATAAAACACCAGAAAACGCAGAGGTAAAACAAGAAAAGTAAGGTGAAAGTAACGGGTAAAAACATAAAACACCAGAAAACGCGGAGGTAAAACAAGAAAAGTAAGGTGAAGGGATCTGAGAAAAAAAAAGGGCAAACGGTTGGATAGCAATCTGGGGATCCGAAGTGGATGTCGGCTCCCTCATCAGTAGATGTCTATTTAAACCGTTCATAAAAAAATCCAGCATTTCTTGAAAACTCAAGGAAAACCATCAAAAAAAAAATAATCCAGAAACAAAACAATGGCATCCTCATCTAAGCTCATTGATGATCTCAACATTGAGTTATCACTTGCACCACCGAATGTTCAGGTAGGCCCTATCTTCCCAAACTCCTCCTATCATCATGGTTCAGTCTCAAACTTTGCTGAGGCAATGCCGAAAAGAGTAGTGCTGCCAGGAGGCATGAATGTTAGTAGACTCACACCGGCAGATCATCTGCACGTGGCACAGAGGTCAGACAAGGCCGCGGTGGAGGAGTCTCATGATTTAACTGTTCTCCAAGCAGTCTCCGCTACAAATTTGGGCATAAGATTACTGGCGAGAACGCGAGAGTGTGGAGCTCTGACCGAGGAAGTAGCCTCCTTGAAGGCTCAGGTGGCGGATTTGCAAATGCGGCTCTACTGTGCCAACCAGCATGTAGAAGCACTGTGGAAGAGAAACAATGATCATGCGGAGCTATTGCAGATTCTACAAATAAGAGAAAATAGAGGCAATTAGCATGTATTCTGGAATGCCTTATGAATATAACTTTGTAATATGTATATGGAACTCCTTATTTATCTATTGAATGAAAGCTTTGTATTCTGGGATGCCTTATGAATGTGAAGTAAGGAAATATTTATGTTTATCATAGAGCTTCTATTTATAGATAAATTATACTTTTATCAGGTAATTTTGATAATTATTTTAAAAAAACATATATATTTGATATAACAACGCGCATTGCTTGTTGTCAAAACATGAACAACAACGAGCACAGACATGTTTTTATAATATTATAAGACGACACGCTCGGCACGTTGTTGTCAATCGCTCCTACAACGTGCGCGTGTTGTGGTTAATGTTGTTCACAACGAGCGCCAAAATAAACGACGACGTTCAACGCGTGTTGTCGAAAGCCCTACACCTTTTAACTAGGCCTGTAAAACGGGCCGGGCCGGGTCAGCCCGGCCCTAAGAGGTGTGAGCCCAGGCCCTAACTAGTAACGGGCCTTTTCAGCCTTAAGGAGTTATCGGGCCGGGCCGGGCTTGCCCTATATCAAATATACAAAGCCCAGGCCCTACCCATGGGCCTAACATTTTCGGGCTTATGATCGGGCCAATGAGTCGGGCCTATTTAGCCCTATAAAACACACGGGAACCGCTGTTCTTCGGTGTCTACAGTTTCTGATCAGAGCTTGAATTTCCTGAACTGGTTGGTGATTCAAGGTCCAAAGGAAGCTTCATTTTTGCCAAAGACTCGGTAAATTGCTGCATGCTTTTCATGTACATGTCTACAAAATCCTGCTGCACCACCTGCTGCTCAGGAACGGTGACAGTAGGTTTTGCAAAAGAGGGAGAAGAGAGAGCGATGGAAAAAAAGAGAGAGCGATGGAAAAAAATAGAAAAAAGAGAGAGATATGGAAGATGACGCAAAAGAGGGAGAAGAGAAAAAAAAATTGCAGAGACTAACAGAGGAAGAAGGAGGAAAAATAGAAAGAGAGAGGGAGAGAAGAATAAGGAAAAAAGAAATAAAAGAGAGGGAGAGATGGAAAGCAACGGAAGGAAGAAGATGGGAAAAAATAAAAAATGAAGGTGTTGAGAGAGATGAGATATGGGAAGAAGAAAAGGAATAAAAATTAGAAAAGAAAGAAAAAGAGGCGTTGGTTTCGGTGCATCTTCAGATGCAAGTGCATGCTCTCTACATTTTCAGTTTCATCATAAGCTTTTTTTTTTTGATGAGACAAAGCATGCTTTCAACTTTCAAGAAAGAAAGTTGCCGACAAACTATTAATATTATATATAATATAACTATATTAATTCAATTAAATAATTATAATCGGGCCGGGCCGGGCTTTGAAAGGGCTTAAAAATGAGGCCCAAGCCCTACTCATTAGACTTCGGGCCGGGCCAAGCCCGCCCATTACTTCGGGCCGGGTAAGCCCATGCATTAAAAAATAGGGCCGGGTTCGGGCCAGCCCATCGGGCCCGGGCTTTATTTACAGGCCTACTTTTAACGACATCGGCTTCAACAACGTGCGCCGCATGTTGTCAATATGTTTTAACGACATCGGCTTCGACAACACGCGTTGAACGTCGTCGTTTATTTTGGCGCTCGTTGTGAACAACATTAACCACAACACACGCACGTTGTAGGAGCGATTGACAACAACGTGCCGAGCGTGTCGTCTTATAATATTATGACAACATGTCTGTGCTCGTTGTTGTTTATGTTTTGACAACAAGCAATGCGCGTTGTTATATCAAATATATATGTTTTTTTAAAATAATTATCAAAATTACCTGATAAAAGTATAATTTATCTATAAATAGAAGCTCTATGATAAACATAAATATTTCCTTACTTCACATTCATAAGGCATCCCAGAATACAAAGCTTTCATTCAATAGATAAATAAGGAGTTCCATATACATATTACAAAGTTATATTCATAAGGCATTCCAGAATACATGCTAATTGCCTCTATTTTCTCTTATTTGTAGAATCTGCAATAGCTCCGCATGATCATTGTTTCTCTTCCACAGTGCTTCTACATGCTGGTTGGCACAGTAGAGCCGCATTTGCAAATCCGCCACCTGAGCCTTCAAGGAGGCTACTTCCTCGGTCAGAGCTCCACACTCTCGCGTTCTCGCCAGTAATCTTATGCCCAAATTTGTAGCGGAGACTGCTTGGAGAACAGTTAAATCATGAGACTCCTCCACCGCGGCCTTGTCTGACCTCTGTGCCACGTGCAGATGATCTGCCGGTGTGAGTCTACTAACATTCATGCCTCCTGGCAGCACTACTCTTTTCGGCATTGCCTCAGCAAAGTTTGAGACTGAACCATGATGATGGGAGGAGTTTGGGAAGATAGGGCCTACCTGAACATTCGGTGGTGCAAGTGATAACTCAATGTTGAGATCATCAATGAGCTTAGATGAGGATGCCATTGTTTTGTTTCTGGATTATTATTTTTTTTGATGGTTTTCCTTGAGTTTTCAAGAAATGCTGGATTTTTTTATGAACGGTTTAAATAGACATCTACTGATGAGGGAGCCGACATCCACTTCGGATCCCCAGATTGCTATCCAACCGTTTGCCCTTTTTTTTTCTCAGATCCCTTCACCTTACTTTTCTTGTTTTACCTCCGCGTTTTCTGGTGTTTTATGTTTTTACCCGTTACTTTCACCTTACTTTTCTTGTTTTACCTCCGCGTTTTCTGGTGTTTTATGTTTGATTAAATTTTTTGCATTGTATGCATTTAGGTATAAAAATGTGAATGAGATGAGATTCATTTAGGTTAAAAAAAATGTGAGTGAGATGAGATTCATTTAGGTTTAAAAAATTTCCATTTTTAACCCATATTTTTGGTGATTTTTGTTTTTGTTTTTACCGCATTAATGGTGATTTTTGCCCCGCACTATCCCCATTATTGATTGTTTCTGTTTTTACTGAACCTTGGGATCCTACCTAACAAATAATAATAAACCATGGCAGCCATTATCAAACACGCCATTATCAAGCACACCAACTATGAAGCTTTGCGATGCAAGCTGGAAGGTGAAGACAAATTAACCAACCAAAAAAGCTTAATAAAATTAATTCATGAAACCATTGAAAGGGATACTTATAAGCAATCATTTATAATGGGTAATCTTTAGTTTTGCCTAAAACCATTGAAAAATCTCTTTTGCTTCTGCGTGCAATCAATTTTTATAATGGGACAATTAAATTAAATATATCATACATAGCAACATAGGGTTTAGAACTTACTTGAATTGTGAAATTTCACAGATAACCATAGATTTTGGTGGGTCTGCAACTCGTTATGTAGGGCTTTAAATGAAAGAACAAACATGCAAAATAGTCACACAAAATTTTAAACCTTTCTACATTGTAAGTCCAAATTTCCTAAAGCAAAGACCTAAAATTGCTTACCTGGCCTTTGCTCCTTCAACTTTGTGAAGGTTTGGGAGAGACTGACGGTTTGGAATCTGATTCCAAATATACAAGAATTGAACCCAGATGTACAAGATCTACAAGATAAACTCATATGGAAGAAGAAAGAAGAAAAAGGGATTTGAAGAAAAAAAAAAAAACAGAACCAGAAATAACGTAGGGAGAAGAAGAGAGGGATAGGGACAAAAAAACAGAGGTAGAAGAAAAGAGAGAGAGTGTCGGCACCGCACAGGGAAGAGAGAAAAGAACAAGAAAAAAGAGAAAGAGAAAGAGAAGAAAGAAAAAGAAAAGGAAGAAAAGAGAAAGAAAGAGAGAGAGTGTCGGCGGCACAGGGAGAAGAGAAAAGAAGAAGAAAAAAGAGAGAAGAAAAAGAGAGAGAAATAGAAAGAGAAAGAAAGAGAGAGAGGATGCGCATGCGGGGCTTTTTCCCGCAAAATATTTCACTCTCTTTTCCGCCAATTTTTTATTTATTTAATAAATTAATATAATTTTGACAACACGCTTCGTGCGTTGTAGAACTTCAAACTACTACAACATGCAAGGCCGCGTTGTGAAAATAGCTATATGTTATATTTTGACAACACGCTAGCTATACACGCACGTTGTTATAAATTGTATAATACAACATGCTGCTTCTGCGGGTTGTTAAAAATATTGTTCCACAACACATATGAATGCACGTTGTTGATTACATGTTGTCATAAGTCATTTTTCTTGTAGTGGCATGAATAAGTTATTGTTTAAACTTTAGAGAGTTGTAGGCTAGAAGAACATCAGATATATATATTACCATCTCAAAAAACACAACACTTAAAAGTCACACAAAAGCACTTAAAAGTCACGCGATCGAGAAATGCATAATAGAAAGTTTGAAACAGCAGCAGCAGCATACAAAATACATACATACATAGACAGCCAATTAGTGAAATTTTGCGATGAAGTCATGAATGTGTTTGGTGATTTCATCAGGCCTTTCTTGGTTGATAAAATGGGCAACTCCTTCCATTATAACTACCTCTTCCAGAAGAGGCACATGTTTCTTGAACCCACCTTTGTGTATGAAGTCCTTGGTGCCCACAGAATTATAAGTTAGGTCCTGGTCCCCCACAATAAACTTAACTGGAACTTTCACTTGAGCCCTAGTCCATGCAGCAGTGAGTTCCCAATTTCTGCAATGAAATGGGAAATCATAAAAAACAACAATTACCATTAGATATTGGAGATCAAAGAAGAAAAACTAAAATTAGTTTGTGCATATGAAATTTAAATAAACTAAGTTTAAAGCAAATTACATACAGGTCCAAGTTTCTGTAATAGTTTATTCCCCCAGTGAATCCTGTCTTCTCAAATTTTCTGGCATAGTAGTTGAATTCATCCTCAGACAATCAACTCGGCAAGACGATTGGAGCATCCGGGGGATGTCCAAACATTTTGTCTTTAGGCAGGAAAATTGGACCAGGATTGCGATATGTTAGAAATTCCTTCATTACTCTTGCAGCACCAATCTTGGCAAACTCAGCTTCTATCACTCCTGGCTCCTGTAACATGAGTAATTTGTCTATCATTTCATAACCCAGAATTTAAATTTACGCAATTATATATGTTGCTTCTGCACATTTACACACTTCGCAATAATTTGATCAATTTCGTTATTCACAACACGATTTTTCTACAGTACATTCACATACGCAGTACAAGAACCTCGAAATACCACTCATTGGGAAATACTCAATGAGTCAAATGTCCCATTCAATTAGCAACAAGATTTTCCTACAATACAAACACCTCGAAATACCCTTCGTTGGGAATCACTGAATGAGTCGTGTATTTCGAAATATCCATGCCCCTCAAAACAATCTAACATGAGAACATTTCCATGAAATTTCAAGGTTCAAAAGAAAATTTACATTAACTGAAAAACTATATGAAGTAAAATTTTCTTCATTTTCTTGGCGAGGAGGAGTTGGTGGGAGTGGCTTACATCAGGAATGAGGCAATCAAAAGGTGTTCACACAAGCCGAATCTGTAATTAACGACAATGATTGCTACCCACTTTAAAACAAGACTTAAGATACATGGTCGTTTTCAACTAATCAAGATTATCCCCTTTAAACTAATCACTTGGAATAGTGAGTCCAGCAATACAAAATGTTGCAACTCTTTTCACTTAGAGATTAAATAATAATAAACAAAAGAATCAATCCTTAAACAAAAGATAAAATATTAATATAAAAAAATATGAAAAAAAAAAAAAAAAAACAGGGTACGGATGAGATTGAACCTGAAATCTGCAGATGTAATAGTCATCCCCATAAACAGCTTTTAGAGATTCAAGTGTTTTCCTCTGAGGGTTTCTAGGCGGGAAAACCACGCTCATGTTGACCAAGGCTTTCACCCGATCCGGCCGGAACAAGCAGAGGTACCAAGCAATGAGCGCACCCCAGTCGTGGCCCACCACGAACACCTTGTCCTGGTCGGGGGCTATGGCGTCCAGGAGGGCGATGAGGTCTCGGACCACGTGGAGACACGTGTAGCTCATGGGCGAATCCGGCGCGTCCGTGTCGCCGAAGCCGCGGAGATCCGGCGCCACGGCTCTATAGCCGAGGGAGGCCAGGGCTGTGATCTGGTGGCGCCAGGAGTACCAGAGCTCAGGGAAGCCGTGGAGGAGGAGGATGAGTGGGCCCTGGCCTTTCTCCGCTATGTGCATGTTTATGCCATTGACTTGGACTGTTCTGTGCTCTATGCCCTCCATCTCCGTCATCAATTCTCTGGTTTATGTTTGGTTGGTTGGTGGTTTGGGTGACTGTTGCATGAGGAGTGTTTGTTGTTGAGAACTGAAAGGATAGAAAGGATGGTGACGCTACCCTTAATCACGGGTGCACTAGAAAACGACAAAGAACAGTCCGAGGTGTGAGGGCTGTGACGTCAGTGATGACGTCAACAAAGAAAAAAAATTAAAAATTCTAAAAAAATACCAAAATTTGCAGATTTTTTATTTTATTTATATAAATAGCTTGCCATATTCCTCACTTCCCACACCAAAACTCTATACAAATTCTTGTCCCTCATATCTCATTAAATTAGTTTATTTTAATTAAAAAAATTTAAAACACAAAAATTTAAAAATTTGAAATATTTTGTCGTGCAAATATTTGCGTGACGTTAGGATTCGTCGTGCAAAGTATATTTGAGTAACGTTAGGATTCGTCGCGCAAAGTGGATTTGCGCGACGCTAAGGTTCGTCGCGCAAAGTAACTCTGCACGACGAATATTATGTTTCGTCGCGCAAACCCTTTCTTCACGAGCTTTGCGCGACGAAATTTTGGTCGCGCAGGTTTTGCGCTACGAAATTGTACTTTGCGCAACAAAAACTTATTTCGTCGCGCAAAGTGTTTTTTGTAGTAGCGATACTAATTGAAGATTTTCCATTCTTCACTTTTTTGATACACTTTACTGTAGCATATATGGTGATTGAAACTAAGTTGTGATTATTTTCTTTTTTGTTTCTCTGTGGTGGGCAACTCAATGAACATAGGCTTGGTTTTCAGTGATAGTTTCGTAAACCATGCGATAGTGTCTATCTTGATAACGCACCTCATGGATATCTGGAAGGATTCACATTTTGAAATAGCTGTCGTCGTTACAAATGTGCAAGAAGGGGTGACAGATATCATGGTGATTGTCCTTGCTCATATCTCACACACGTACAGTGATAGTTTTACAATAATTGCCACACAAATGTTGCATATGTTCTTGTAAGTATCTCTTAATGAGCCAAAAGTGTTCTTGTCAAAAAAAATTAGCAGTAAGTTTAACTCGTTGACGATGTAGTTTGTAGAAGAAAAAAGACAAATCTAAAACCGTCACATAGATGCAATTAAGAGGGAAGGAGTTAAGGATACTACATGTCAGGGACTATTTCCATCTTTTGGTTACTTCCACAGTTGTTCCTACTAGGAGTCATGGAAGGGTTTGTGGAAGATGGATTAACTGATTTTTTTGTTGATGGAGCGAGTGCTGATGACAAAGCAATGGCTAGATATTACGGATCCCACACCAACAAGTTCATACATAGTAATAGTATTCTCGCTGCACATGTGACGAAGAAAGTTGTTAAAACACTTGCGAAGACCCTGGTCTCTTCTGGTTCCTTTCCTTTTACAAAAGTCTTCCTCTTGTTTTTCATTTTCTTCAGAAGAAAAAAAGAGTATATTCTTATTGGTTTCTAATAATGCAATCTGCACGCAAAGGTGGCTTCCCCATTCCAATCTCAAATGGTTTCTCTAAATTGTAAATCTCTGTCTCTCCTAGATCTCCACACTGTCTGAAGCCAACTTTCCTTTGTTCATCTCTCTCTCTCTCTCTCTCTCTCTCTCTCTCTCTCTCTCTCCTCCACAGTGGAGAGTCATCAGTACCATATATGCTTGCAATTGCAAGATTTCAAGTACGTTTGCTTCTTGTTAGAGGTACGTTTGATTCACATACAAGAAAGTTTATGTTCATTTCTAAATTCTAGTTGTGAAGACAGCATCAGGTCCAAATATAAGTCAATTTTCACTTCCTTTAGATCGACAGATTGAAGATTTTCCATTTTTTACTCTTTTTATTTTCTTCTGAAGGGATCGATTGAAGATTATCATTCTTCCACGCTTCACGTAATGTGCGGCTACTACCACATCCTCCTCTTCATGTTGCAACTCAATGGTCCCGTTGGGAAGCGGCTCAAAAAATACCTCTATTTTTCCAAGGCTACAATATGTATTCAGGGTACGTATTTAATCTACACGCATGCACTTGATTATATACTTTTATTTATTTATTTTGAGTTTATGTCAGAGTAGGGATACACTAGTTACAGTAGCAGGTTTGAAGATTGATTTGAAACTAACTTGTGATTATTTTCTTTTTGTTTTTAATTTCTTTGTGGTGGCCATTGGCCAGCTAAATAAATATACGTAGGTTTGGTTTTGAGTCATAGTTTTGTAAACCATGCAATAGTGTCTATCATGATAAGGTACGTCACGTACAACTGGAAGCATCCACATTTTCAAAAAGCTGCCGTTGTTACAATGTGCAAGAAGGGGTAACAGATATCATGGTTCTTGTCCTTGCCCATATCTCACACAAGTATAGTGGTAGCTTTCCAATAATTGCCACTACAAATGCTGCCTATCTTCATGTAAGTATCTTTAATTAATTTGATAAGCCAAAGTATGATCTTGTGCTGATTAGTATTCAGTGGCGGAGTCAGGAATTGAGGTTAGAGGGGACCTTCTTATAAGATATAAAACAAAGGGAATGAAAGCATCTTGAAAATCATTTTCAGACCCCTGACCAATATTGCCTAAAGTAAAAATCAAGAAATAAGCTTTAAATTATAGTTTTCACAAAGTTCTAATTGTTGTATATATAAAACTCTTGTATCCTCTTTTAATATTCAATTCAATTCATACACATAACATTAAATTATTTAAGATAGAGAGAGAGAGTTGAGAGTTGAGTAGGGTCTGGGACCCCTCTGGTCCCCACATGGTTCCGCCACTGCTAGTATTCCAAAATGTATGAATAATTGAACATGGTTATCAATGAAAATCTGCTTTTCCTAATTCGCAAAAATAAAATCAGCCGTACCGTACCGTACGTAATCGTGTAGTCAATAAAATTCGTATTTTCAATTAAACACTTTTTGCAATCTCTCTAAACCCCTTCACACTCATATATACTTACTAACATTAACATAATTGGCCTCGCAGGGTGTGCTTCTATTTTGGCTTTATGACAAGTACATGGACCTAGATACTGCAGCCTTTGTATTCTATGGAGCTACGCTACTATTATCCTTAGGCGAAGCTGGACGTTCAGCTGCTTTGAAAGAATTTCTTCACCAGCAATTTTTAAGCCAACCCAAGAACCCAAGAGAATGCACAGATGAACAACAAGGATTGGATTTCGGGAGAAAAACTTTGTGGGCTCTTCCATGGTATTTGGGTGCAGTGATAGCTCTTTTCCGTTTAAAAGCAACTTGGGTGCGGACCTTCATGATTTCAACATTTGCGATGGGTGTTTCTTATGTAGCATTCTTGTTTGGCTTCTCCTCCTACTCTTTCATCGATGATAAAGAATCTATAGTTTTTGAACGAGAGGCTAGCATAGAAGAAGCGCAGAACCAAGAGAACGATGTCGTAAAACAAGAAGAAAGAGGGAAGGAGCCTTGCCAAGCCTCAGGAAGCTTAAGCCTTCGTCTAGACAAGATACCAGCGGGAGGAGGTAAATTTTGGGCGCTAATTAAAAAACTGATCAAGGAGAAAAAACTTTTAGTACAAGAAATGCTAGCCACGTGGTTAGCCTACCTTGGGTGCAGTGTGGTAATGGCAGCTGGAAGCACGTTCTTCTTTGAACAACTCAGTAACTTGGATAACCCCTTCACAGGCTCTAACCCTGAAGTTTTTTCAACTTCCTTAGGTCAATTTCAAAGTCACTGTCTCGAACAATTCCAAAGAAATGGAAATCTTCAAGTGCTACGACGCGGGTGAGAATCGGGTGCGGAATGGCTTGCAGCATGCTGTGTTGTTTTGCTGCATGGCAGGTTGAGATCCAGAGGATGAAGAACCTTTGGAGGGTGGGAGTTGGAGACCACACTGTAAAGCCTGTTGCCATGACCACCTTTTGGTTACTTCCACAGTTCTTCCTATTAGGACTGATGGAAGGGCTTGTGGGAGATGGATTAACTGATTTGATAGTTCATGGAGTGGATGATGCTGATGACAAAGTAATGGCTAGGTATTACGGATCCCACACTAACAATTTCATCATCGGTATCGGAAAATTAATTACTGCTCTTAGTATTTTGGCGCTTAGACGAACTTGGTTAGAAGAAAAAATTAACTTGAGCCGTCTGGATAAGTATTTTAGAGCCTTGACATTCTTAAATATTGCTACTATCTGCTACTACCTCTGTGCTGCCCTTTACTTTTATACCAAGGAGGATAAATCAGAAGAATACGATCAGCAAAGCCCCAGTGGAAGTGGAAGTGAGAGTGAAATTTGAAGAGCATCCTACGAATCAGCCAATCACTTTGCAAGGCATTACCCACAAACCACGACAACCTGTAGCAAATCAAGAGTGATTGCTTAATTCTCCACTCGACGGCTGGAACTACCTACTTTATGTATTACCGTTGTTACTTTCCTTCTGTACATATTCCTTGTATTCAAAGTCAACTGTACAGCATATAAAGAGATCAAATATTCTTCTCTATTATCCTTTTCTACTTCTTATTCTTCTCTAAACTATATCTATTTCTCTACATGGTATCTGAGCCTCACAAAGGCTAACAAGCCCTTTCGATCCTAATGACAAATTCTTCCTCTCCCGTGAACTCTTCTTCTGACTCTCAACTCTCTCACATCTCTCATAACAATTCTCAAAATATCATGACCACCCACCATCTTCTATTCCAACTTCTTTCAATATCTTTCACTTGTTTACAACATTTATGGATCACAATAATTTTCTCTGCTGGAAATCTCAGTTTGTAAATGTACTAGAACTACATGATCTTGAAGATGTGATTAAGACAGAAACCCCTCCTCAAAAGAAACTTCCTGATGCTTCTCTCAATCTAGCTATTCAAAAGACAAACTAGTCTAAGCTGGATCAAGGCCACGGCTTCACCTTCTATTAAGACCCTCTTGATTCCATGCTCCACAGCATATGAGGCATGGACTCTACTTGAAAAACGACTCTTACCCTTGTCCAAAACTCGCATTCGTACCCTGCGGGATCAAATACGGGCTCTCAAAGAGGATCCAGAAAGGTCAGTGGCTGAGTACTTGATCCATGCCAAATCTCTCTTTGATTCTCTCACTGCAGCTGGCACCTCAATGTCTGATGGAGAGCTTATTGATTATATACTCGATGGCCTGAGCCATGAATATAAAGAATTTACTACCTCCCTTCATCTTTAACCCTTTCTGACCTTTGATGAATTTTATGATTTGTTAATACGGGAAGAACAGCTGCTAAAGAGGATGTCTTCCCTCTCTTCACAAGGCATGGCACTCATCTCTCCATAGTCATATTGGTCCTTTGAAATGTTGGTTCTTGCAAGATATTGCAAACATGTTTGAGTTGAAATTAGTCTCACATTGGAAACAGGTTTGGCCTTTGGTTCAATGCCTAATTAGTTTGGTCAATGATTAATTAATTTATACTTAATTAGTCAAAAGTTGGGCCTCTTGGGCTCTGTGATTTAATATTAAACCCAATTAATTAAATTAATTCCGAGTTAATTATTTAATTAATTATTTGAATTATTTCAAATATCAGATAAGTTTTGTCTGATTGGGTTTGACAGTTATATGATAACTGTTCCAACAGGTATCGGCCCTTTATTTAAACTAGAGCCTTGATTCTGTAAAAGAATCATCAAACTGCAGATTTCATTCTAAGTCATATTCCTACAGCCTGAGAGATAAACATACAGAATTCGCCAGAAATCAAAGCCCTAGTGCTAGGACTCACTAATGTTCTATGTGTTCCCGCTATGCAAAAGAATCTATTATCTATACAACGTTTTTCTAAGGATAATAAATTTTGAGATGCATGCTAATGGTTTTTATGTAAAGGACAATATGGCGGGGAGGATACTACTCACTGGCAGTAGTTCTGGCGACTTGTACCATATTCAAGCAGATCCTACCAAAAGCTTGTCTCGAGAACGGTTTACTGTCCTTGCTACCAAGCTCAACCTTTTGTTCCCTTTCGCTTGAGGGGGCATGAAGAGTGTCTGTATCGCCGAAGCCGCGGAGATCCTGCGCCACGGCTCTATAGCCGAGGCAGGCCAGGGCTGTGATCTGGTGGCGCCAGGAGTACCAGAGCTCAGGGAAGCCGTGGATGAAGAGGATGAGTGGGCCCTGGCCTTTCTCGGCTATGTGCATATTTATGCCATTAACTTGGACTGTTCTGTGCTCTATGCCGTCCATCTCCATCATGAAATTCTCTGTTTCTCACTGTTTTTCTCTGTATGTTAGGAACTTATCAGTGATTGCTTAGTGTTTGGTTGTATTGTATTGTGTGGGGTATATGTATATTGATAGAGAGTTATAGAGTGGCACAAAAGGAGTGTTTGTTTGCTGAGAAAGAAAGCGAGGAATTTGAAGGTGACAACTTGCTAGAAAGAAAGGTGAACGACGTAGATGAGGCTATCATTAATCACGTGTCCACTAGAAACCAACAAAGAAAAAACAGAAATTCTTTTTTTCTAAAACCATATTTGGGTAGGCAATTACAAGTTTTCTAGTTTCGGGAGTTTCATCAATAAGTATTTAAGTTAAGGATTTGTTACTTACACTACTACATTTTTCTATTTGCGCGACGATAGTTTGCGCGACGAAGGACAAATCGTCGCATAAAAGATCATCGTGCGACGGATAATCATATGCGTAGCGCAAACAAGAGCGACGAAGAACTTTCGTCGCATAAAAGAACATCGCGCGACGGACAATAATATGCGTAGCGCGAACTAGCGCGACGAAGAAATTTCGTCGTATAAAAGATCATCGCGCAACGGACAATCATATGCGTAGCGCAAAATAGAGCGACTGTTGTGTGGATTTCAGCTGCACCAAAATGGATTAAGCTGCATCCTCAACTTGTGATACTCGCAAGTGCACGAGCCGTTCGGTAGTATAGCGTATGTAAGTGCGAGGTCGATCCCACGAGGATTGGTGATTGAATGATCCAATTCATTTTCCCTACACAAAACAGAAATGAAAAAAAAAAGCAAGGAAATAAATAAAACAAGGAAGAAAGAAATAACTCAAGCAAATAAGTTCCCAAGTTCAATTAGATTAACGGATTGATTCTAGCTAAAGTATGATTAAGCCATGGTGTGTGGTCATAACCTTGTGTTCCTAATTCCCTAATTTGATCATTTGTTGTCTAACCTAAAATTAAGCATTAGGAACCCATTAAGCATAGAAGAACAATTTAAACAACCAAGCATGTATCTAATCCCTGTTGTCAAATGTCCATACATACTCTTCCTATTCATAGTTCAATTCGAATTAAAGCATGGTGTATACTCTTAATTCAAACCAAGATAGCTAACATGCAAGCCTAAATGGTGATCAATCATTCAAACTAGCATATTAACTTATAAGCATAATGAATAAGAACAAAAACCATAATTGAAACTTGGAAACTAATTCAACTTGAAAACTTAAGAAAAGAATTTACATTACAAAGAAAAATAAACTACAACTAAGAAGCAAAAGGAAAGCTAGAATTGAGAACTAGAAAGCAAAATTAAGAGAATTTGAGGGAGAGAAGGGAAGGGAGCTCTAGAGAAGTGTTTGAGAGCTCCCCCCCTTGGGGTGTGTTTACAAGCTTAGAGAACCTCCCTATTTATAGGCCTAAGGAAGTGAAAAATCTGAATTCAATATGGCTAATGCATACAACACTTGTTTTATAAAATTTGAAATGGTTGATGCACTTGTATTAGAAAATTTGAATTGGTTGATGCACTTCACCAATAAATCCCACCAGCAGCCCTAGCTCATCTTCATGTCACCATGACCAAGCTTCCAACCAGCTTAATAGCTCATGCCTAGCTCACCATGACCAAGCTTCCAACCAGAAACAATAGCTCATCCTGAGGTCAGCATGACCAGCAACTTCAAGGGCTTAAGAATTGGGCTTCCCTTAAGCAAATTAAGACTTTAAGCACTCAAACTTGAAGTTCAGAATGTCTTCTTTCCAGCCATATATCATTTGGGCCAATCCAAGGTCGGAGGAGGAAGTTAAGGCCAAAACAAATTGCTAACTCATTTTGCGCGCTGATAAAATCCATCCTGAGCATGACTCTGTGTTTGCTAGGTAACAGACTCCATATTTATCCAATCAGGCTGAATTTTGGATATGTTATAGTACACACCCATTGGAACAACTTTCATGAAGAATGCGGCCTCATCCGAGCTGTGTAGGTTGCTGAAACAAATCTTGTAATGTGACCTACGGAACGGGACTGGCAGGGGGCTGTAGCCAAAATGAGTTTGTCTTTAAGCTCTTCATCCATTCATCCAAATTAGGCCTTAACATGCTTGAATTGCATCATTTCCTATCCAAAGCCATCATTGTTACCTAAAGCTGAAAGATAAACACAAAAAGGATTAAAAGCACAAGTTTAACTCAAAAACATAACCAAATCATAAGCTAGAAGGGTACAAAATGATATACAATTATGAACCGATCAAATACCCCCAAACCTAGATTTTGCTAGTGCTCGAGCAAAACAACACAAAACAAAGTTTAAAACAAAACAAGAAGTTAACTAGACCACTTTCGTAGGTAACTCGATTGCATTGAGCGAATGCAACAAGCCTTTAAACCTCTAGGCATCCCTAGTAGGAGGAGTTGTGTCTCCTGAGGGTTTAACAGATACGATACCCACAAACGTTTTTCTAACTCTACAAAACAAAATGGTTAGAAAACTTAATAGATTTGTTAGTCCTTAAGCAAAAACAAAAACAAAAACCAAAACTAAAATAATTACAAAAACAAAAACAAAAATAAAAGAAATAAAAATAAAACTCAAAACAATCTTTCCGAACATTTTCTAAAGAGAAATGACTCATGCACATGACTCAAAAATTTTAACAATAAAAACTCAATTTTAGACATTATTTACCAGGCGGCAAAGTTCAAAACACAACATGCTCAAAGTGTGGTAGTGTGATAGCCAAATGTAACAAATTCCCCAATCTTAGTTTTCACACAATTTCAAAAATCATACAAAGCACAAATTCAACTTCAAATCTCACCAAAGTTGTCCTCTCACAAATGAATCACTCATAAGAGGGCTATAATGCAACACTCAGTTATAAACATGAGATTAGAGTTAAACCATAAAGACTTAACTCGAAATAGAAAGATGAAGAACTTGCATTAATATGATCTCAAGAAGGATGCCAAACACTTAAAAGTAAGAAAATGCATGCAATTCAACCATATGACATTTAAGATCAATTTAGGTCTTTATTATAGGTTGTAATGGGGCCAAGGGTGTAAGGTGAGTGAGAAATGAAAGGTATGGATAATACAAAGTCCAAGGAACTCAAAATGTAAGAGCATAAAATAATTGTTTACAAGACTTCGAATCATCACGATTAGATTTTTTTCTTTTACATGATCAAAACTCCTTATACCTTCATTTACATTGATTCAAACTCCTTTCCAAACACCAAATTATTTTGAAGGCCCAAAAATGAAACCCAAAAATGAAATTTCATTCAACCACCACTTAATCACAATTTTTCTCTTTTCTTTCACCAATTGTGTGAATTTTTTTTTTCTTTATGTAATATCCCTTCCCAAACTTAGCATGAAAAACACATCCGAATTAGAGCTCATGAGTTCCTTAGAAAGGTAAATTCTTGTTTTTCGGGCTAAGGCGAGGAAATATAATTGGTAAAATGAAAGAAAAGGTTTACATGTAGGCTCAAAATGGTTAACAATGGAAAATCATGCTTAAGCATGCATAAGGTTAGCTTGAAAGGCACAAACGATCCAAAGAGGGCCTTAATATCACTTCTTAAATGTCATGAAATCAAATTGCATAAGAATGAATGACTTTTAAGTGTTCAACGAAATCAATGAATAATGAGATCAAACAACAACTTTGATGACAAGAAAATAAGAGTATGTATATAACACTCATGAATTGAAGTACAAGGCTCAAAAGCTCACTTTATATAGTTGGTTAAATAAGTCTAATTTATGATTCATACAATTCTTTAGATCATGCAAATCCTTTAATTGGAAAATTATGAAACAAATGGCAAGTGCAAAGAAGGTTTCGAACATGTCATGCTAGAACGATGCCAAATTAATTAATTAATTAATTAATTATTATTTTTTACAATAAAAATTTACAAGGAAAAAAATAAATAATAAATAAAATTCAATTTTTTATTTAAGTCATGCAACATTTATCACAATCTCATCAAATGTGTTCGGAAAGTGACTAAACAAAACAAGATTCAAAACAAGAAAGAAATTTTTTTTTTTTTTTTTTTAAATTTTAAGAAAAACCAAGTTTACTTGCTAAACTCCAATACCCCCAAACCTAGAAATGAGCATTGTCCTCAATGTTTAAAAATTAGCCACAAACAATGTCATAACAACAAATGAAAGGTATTAAAGCAAATAAAAAAAAATGACAAAATCACAAAAGAAAACAAAAACAAAATAATTATAAAATAAAAATTACAACACAAACAAACAAAAAAAAAAAAAAATGAAACAGTAAACCCTAATCACACAATTCTGAAACCCAAAAAAATTTTGAAGCCCAAAGCCCACAATTTCGAAACACAAACCACGGTGAATTTAACCCACTTTGAAACCCAAACTAAAGTGAAACCCGACCCACAATTTGTTTTCATTTCCGGCTTTTTATTATTATTTAGTTTTGTAAAAACAAACTATCGAACCGTGATTAGCAACACAAAGAGCGGGATTTTAACATGGGTCATGATGTCTCGGTTCAGTGTAAGGGACCAACAGACAGGGCGAGACACGTGTCGACGCATAGAGGCGCCGCAGACTCCACAAGCAAAAATTACGGGCTCATGGAAAGGCGCGAAGACTTTACTGAACGCGTTCGTTCAGAAAAGACACGTCGTGATAAATGAGTTGGGTATGGTTGGAAGGCGAGAAGGTTGTGGGACTCAAGGAATGCTGGAGATTCAGAAAATGCTCAGATGCTGTAATGGCTAGGGTACCGTATGTCAAAGACTAAGTCTATAAGAAATGGTGAAAAAAAACGCAAACTCAGAAACACACAAAAGAGGAAAGAAAGAAAGAAGAAAAGAGAGTGAGAAATCAAATGGCCTCTAACTACCCATTTTCGTTGGATCTCAACCTAGCTCCACCGACTCAGACACGAGGCCAAGCAGCGGCACCAGTATGGATGCCCTACTTTGCTTCCGCACGGGGGCCTGTGACAGTAACTGACTCAATACTCCTGGACAATGATGTTGCCATTGGAGTGGCTAGAAATTTAGTGACTCCTAAAGATATACGTGTTCTGGGGACAAGGGATGACAACTGGGTCGTGAGCGATGCCCTGGCACTGAGTGTGCAGAGTACAGCAACAGTCGCAAGTTTGGGTCATCGCCTACTTGCGAAGTCCCATGAGGTAGAGGTGTTGAAAGGTCAGTTGGCGGCGGAGCGAAGTATGGTTGAGGAGTGTCAGACTGCTATAAAAAGCTTGAAAAGGGAGAGGTCAAGGATAGTGGAGGTGAATCGACACCAGCTAGAAGTATTGCGGGACGAGAATAGAAACCTATCAAAGATGGTAGAGTTGTACTCTCGCGACATGCGAAAACAGCTGGAAGACCTAGACAGACCGGGTAAACGCAAACAAGCAGATCGCGAGAGTAGTTACGCTCAAGCTAAGATTGCGATCTTTGGGAGCTCAAGTGATGAGCCCCAAGAAGCTGTGCGTGAAGCCCCGGAAGAGGACAGCCAGAGGGCCAAACTCAAAGCTCCAATGGTCGAGACACCAAGCACCGAGAAGAAATGATTTCCTACTGCATTATTGTTGTTTTTATTTTATTTTGTTGTTTTTGTATTTTCGTTATTTTGTTTCGGAAATAAAAGAGTAAGGTTGCAGGAAGAAAAAGAAAAAGAAAAAGAAAACACACTTCCCAACTAAAATAAAACAAAGACGACAAACGGAAAAGAAAACATATTTCCCTAACTAAAATAAGACAAAGAAGATAGCCGAAAGGGAAAGGCAAAAACACAAAACACTAGAAAATGAAAGTAACGGGCAAAAACATAAAACACCAGAAAACACGGAAAAAAGAAAAGTAACGTGAAAGTTAATGTGCTCCCCCTTGAAGCGATTAGGTCGAGCATGCCTGGGAAATCTGAAATGGTGTTGGCTCTCTCTCATCAGCATATGTCTATTTAAACCACACCTCTGCAAGCGGATGATACCCAGCATTTCTTCCTGCAAACTCAAGGAAAAACATCAAAAAATTCAGAAGCAAAACAAATGACATCCTCATGCACTCACCTTGATGATCTCAACCTTGAGCTCTCACTTGCACCACCGAATGCCCAGATAAGGGCTCCTCCAAACACTGTCTTTCCAAACTCTTCATATCATCACGGCACGGCCTCAAACTTTGCTGAGGCAATACCGAACTTTTCTGAGGCACTGTCGAACAGACCAGTGCTGCTAGGAGGCATGATTAGCAGCAAGCTCACTCCGACAGATCATCTGCATGTGGCACAGAGGTCTGATAAGGCAGCGGTAGAGGAGTCCCATAATTTAACTGTGCTCCACGCGGTCTCCGCTACCAATTTGCGCATGCGATTACTGGCGAGGACAAGGGAGTGTGCCGCGATGAGCGAGGAAATAGCTTCCTTGAAGGCTATGGTGGCGGACTTGCAGAAGCGGCTCTACTGTGCCAATCAGCACGTGGAAGCATTGCAGAGAAAAATGAGGACCATGTGGAGCTGCTGCAGATTCTACAAGTGCGAGAAAATAGAGGCAAGCCATGATGATGATGGAGATGAAGAAGATGAAGAAGATGATGATGATGTTTTTTTTTTTTTTTTATTGTTTTTATTTTTGTTTTGTTTTTTTGTTTTTTGTTTTTATGCAATGTTTGAATTGAAATAAAGTTTGTTTTTAACACTCAGAGAAAAAAAAAAACTAACTAACCATACCACGTAAATAAATACATAAACTAACTTAACAAAACAAAAACAAAAACAAAACAAAAACAAAGACTTAACAGAAAAGAAAACAAAGAAAATAAAAATAAAAATAAAAAAAACTTAATTTAAAAACACACGAATATACAAGCAACTCATGGATGACCAGTTAAGGGCCTCAGAAAACACAGCCAGGGGATCCGGGAAGGTTGGAGGGGTCACAATGGTCCCGCTTAAAACCCAAACTTCTTAGACACCGAAGGTGTCGCCTAGAGAACTCCTAGACACTGTATTAACGGAAGTGCTCACTGGGGTTACCATAAGTCGGCTCATATGAAAAATCTTTTTTTTTTAATTTTAAAATTTTTAAGATAAGAAATAAAAACAAATTAAGATAAAATGAAACAACAAACCATAAACAAAAATGAACTAAGTACTGTAAACAAATTCAAACAAACAACATAAATTGTTGTACTAAAAGAAACAAACCAAGAAACCAAAGAAAAAAAAAACAAACAGCACTTTCTATCACCCGTTTATCACCATTTGGACAGATTCGTTTCTATGTTTTTCAGCTTCGACCTCTGTTCAGTTTTTAGGCTATAACTTTCCAACCGTAAGTCCAAATTTTACGTTCTTTATATGGTTGGATTCAGCATAGAAAAACAAAGAACTCAACGTGGACCAAAAGGCAAAAACAACTATGGAAATAAACAGAATTCAAAGAAGAGAAAGGATTGAAATGCTCCCCCTTGAAGTGATTAGGTCGAGCATGGATGCACTTGGAGGTCGCGACTTCTCCCACTACTCCACACTTCCTATCTTTGAAGTTGCCATCTCTCTCCATTTTTATTGAGCTATTTACATTGCTAAAACAAACATAGAAAACTTGAAATAGAATTAAAAGGATGAGGAAATAAAAACTAAAATGAAAAGGAAAATCAACACACATCCAATTCCATGCTTCAAAGCAACAAGCACCAATGGGTTGTGTAAGCTGGGACTTAAACCCAGTTCTCTTGTTTGTTGGGCAATTGTCCTTTTCTGTTGGACTACAAACACAACTTGTCCATTAACGTCATTAACTTTAAAACAATAAATTGTCCAGTTAAGAAAAAAAATAAAGTAGGAAAGCCAAATAGAATCAAACAATGTTACCGATCCCCGGCAACGGCGCCAAAAACTTGTTGTGTGGATTTCAGCTGCACCAAAATGGATTAAGCTGCATCCTCAACTTGTGATACTCGCAAGTGCACGAGCCGTTCGGTAGTATAGCGTATGTAAGTGCGAGGTCGATCCCACGAGGATTGGTGATTGAATGATCCAATTCATTTTCCCTACACAAAACAGAAATGAAAAAAAAAGCAAGGAAATAAATAAAACAAGGAAGAAAGAAATAACTCAAGCAAATAAGTTCCCAAGTTCAATTAGATTAACGGATTGATTCTAGCTAAAGTATGATTAAGCCATGGTGTGTGGTCATAACCTTGTGTTCCTAATTCCCTAATTTGATCATTTGTTGTCTAACCTAAAATTAAGCATTAGGAACCCATTAAGCATAGAAGAACAATTTAAACAACCAAGCATGTATCTAATCCCTGTTGTCGAATGTCCATACATACTCTTCCTATTCATAGTTCAATTCGAATTAAAGCATGGTGTATACTCTTAATTCAAACCAAGATAGCTAACATGCAAGCCTAAATGGTGATCAATCATTCAAACTAGCATATTAACTTATAAGCATAATGAATAAGAACAAAAACCATAATTGAAACTTGGAAACTAATTCAACTTGAAAACTTAAGAAAAGAATTTACATTACAAAGAAAAATAAACTACAACTAAGAAGCAAAAGGAAAGCTAGAATTGAGAACTAGAAAGCAAAATTAAGAGAATTTGAGGGAGAGAAGGGAAGGGAGCTCTAGAGAAGTGTTTGAGAGCTCCCCCCCTTGGGGTGTGTTTACAAGTTTAGAGAACCTCCCTATTTATAGGCCTAAGGAAGTGAAAAATCTGAATTCAATATGGCTAATGCATACAACACTTGTTTTATAAAATTTGAAATGGTTGATGCACTTGTATTAGAAAATTTGAATTGGTTGATGCACTTCACCAATAAATCTCACCAGCAGCCCTAGCTCATCTTCATGTCACCATGACCAAGCTTCCAACCAGCTCAATAGCTCATGCCTAGCTCACCATGACCAAGCTTCCAACCAGAAACAATAGCTCATCCTGAGGTCAGCATGACCAGCAACTTCAAGGGCTTACGAATTGGGCTTCCCTTAAGCAAATTAAGACTTTAAGCACTCAAACGTGAAGTTCAGAATGTCTTCTTTCCAGCCATATATCATTTGGGCCAATCCAAGGTCGGAGGAGGAAGTTAAGGCCAAAACAAATTGCTAACTCATTTTGCGCGCTGATAAAATCCATCCTGAGCATGACTCTGTGTTTGCTAGGTAACAGACTCCATATTTATCCAATCGGGCTGAATTTTGGATATGTTGTAGTACACACCCATTGGAACAACTTTCATGAAGAATGCGGCCTCATCCGAGCTGTGTAGGTTGCTGAAACAAATCTTGTAATGTGACCTACGGAACGGGACTGGCAGGGGGCTGTAGCCAAAATGAGTTTGTCTTTAAGCTCTTCATCCATTCATCCAAATTAGGCCTTAACATGCTTGAATTGCATCATTTCCTATCCAAAGCCATCATTGTTACCTAAAGCTGAAAGATAAACACAAAAAGGATTAAAAGCACAAGTTTAACTCAAAAACATAACCAAATCATAAGCTAGAAGGGTACAAAATGATATACAATTATGAACCGATCAGCGACCAATAAATTTCGTCGCTCAAAACAACTTTGCGCGACAGAACAAACAACCGTCGCGTAAAACAAGGGGAAAAAACCGCGAATAAATATTCTGGCGCCAAATTCTTGCGCAACGACTAAACTTGTCGCAAATGACATCTTTGCGCGACAAAACACTATTCGTCGCGCAAGGTACGATATACAAAACCATTAATCCTAAGCCTAAATTTTAATTTTGCCATCTAAATCATATATTTTTCATTGATTTTAGTGAAGATCATCATTCATACCCTTTTAATTATGGGAATGGTAGAGGAGAATCTTTTTGTATGGTTATCAACCTCCATACGAATAAATTTCAGGGTTATCAATTTCCCTACGAAGAGAAGAGCGCGAAATATGTTTTGAAACTAAAAAATGTTCATTCAACTCTACAAAACTAATTTCAACGATCCAACCGTTAAACGTGTTTGTATATACTGTGAGATTGTATACCCCAAAAATCACAAATAACAAATATTCAGAGATCTAGAAATTGGACAAAATATTCAAATGTTATAAATGAACACGTTTGCGCGACAACTGTTTGCGCGACGACGACGTATTCGTCGCTCTAGGATGTTTTGCGCGACAACTAAACTCGTCGCATATGACATCTTTGCGCGACAAAAACTGTCCGTCGCGCAAAGTACGATATACAAAACCATTAATCATAAGCCTTAATTTTAATTTTGCCATCTAAATCATATGTTTTTCATTGATTTTAGTGAAGATCATCATTCATACCCTTTTAATTATGGGAATGGTAGAGGAGAATCTTTTTGTATGGTTATCAACCTCCATACGAATAAATTTCAGGGTTATCAATTTCCCTACGAAGAGAAGAGCGCGAAATATGTTTTGAAACTAAAAAGTGTTCATTCAACTCTACAAAACTAATTTCAACGATCCAACCGTTAAACGTGTTTGTACATACTGTGAGATTGTATACCCCAAAAATCGCAAATAACAAATATTCAGAGATCTAGAAATGGGACGAAATATTCAAATGTTATAAATCAACACGTTTTGCGCGACAACTGTTTGCGCGACGACTAGTTATTCGTCGCCATATGATGTTTTGCGCGACCAAAAAATCCATACGTCGCGCAAAATAAATTGCGGGAAAACAAACAGTGTTCCAGGTGTTTCGCGCCACAACTTTGCACGACGAAAATAAAGTAGTCGCGCAAGGAGGCTAGCGTGGCTGCGTGCGTGTCAAACTGGACTTTTGCGCGACGGAAATTCTCTATTGCGCGACTAATATCATGTGCGACGAAACGATTTTGGCATCGCGCAAAGGTGTGATGTCGGCACGTCTTTGCGCGCCAAGCATGTTGATTTTGCGCGACGAAATTTGTTTTGTGCGATGAATATCTGTGTTCGTCGCGCAAAGATGTGATGTCGGCAGCACTTTGCGCGACTTATTTATTTGCGCGACGAATTAAGCCTTCGTCGCGCAAAGCCGTCTTCTATAACAGATTCATTTCAGCCATTGCAGAGGCAAACTGAAAAATCAGTTTTGCCTCTGCTTCTGCCCCTCTCTCTCTCCGTTCTCTCCATTTTCTCAGCTGCAAATCATTTCAGGACATATTGAAGAAGGTATTTTATTTGTTTTGTATTTATTTAAAATATCAATTTAATTTCTTTATATATTATTTTTGTGAAATTATATTTGTATTCTGTTGTTAAATTATGCACGGCAATGTACGAAGTTAATTGAAATTAACTTCATACATTTTTTATTGTAAAGCTTAGTTCCCGTTCGAGGTTAGTTGGACCGCGCATGGGTGGGTAAACCACGACTACGGTCCAATTAATTCTTGAATTGTCCCATATTTTGGACAGTTTGGAAATGTATAGTCGTGTCACGTAGTTTACAGCTACAGGATTAGGTTTCGATTGTGGAGATTTCTGTGTCATCTCGGTACGTTCTTCGGGTGGTACGTTGGTATTTGATATCTACTGTACACCTCAAGAACTGTAGCGAGATGCTGCCGAAATTCATCCACGTCGAAATCTAATCTCATGTAGCTGTAAATTACGTGGCATGACTATGCATTTCCGAATGGGATAAGGCCCTTACCGGAGGCATAAGGTGACGTTGTGATTTTCTAAGAATACAACATAATTTTTGTATTGTGATTGTGGTTCCAGGAATTATGAGCAGAAGGTGGATACAGAACCCTAACAGGTGCGCAGACGAATACTTGGATGGAATCGAGGAATTTATTCACTTTGCACGGTCACACAACCCGGGTGCAACTAGAATCAGATGTCCTTGTAGGAGGTGTAACAACATGTTGTGGGATACAATTGAAAATGTTCAATTTCATTTAGTAAGGAATGGAATGATTGAGACATACAGCAGGTGGAACCATCACGAGGAACAATTAGACATTGGTTCGTCTTCAAGGGCCACAAGAGTGGACAATGTTGAACCTATTGTGGATGCTAATAAACAAGTCATGGATATTATACATGATGCTTTTCCATTTGCATCAACCAGCAGCAATCAGGAAGGGGAAGATGACGTGCCTACACCAATGGATAGTGCAGAGTTTGAACAGTATGAAGAACTGTTAAAAAATGCCAACCAAGAGTTATATCCGGGGTGCGAGAGCTTTTCCGTTCTTACGGCGATTGTGGAGCTAATGCACGGAAAAATAAAGTATCGTATGTCGAACCTGTGTTTCGATTACTTTTTGGGGGTTTTCAAGAGAATGCTTCCGACGGACAATTGTTTGCCGAAAGACCACAGACATGCACAGAAGATGTTGAGTGGTCTTGGATTGGGTTATGAAAAAATCAACGCTTGCAAAAACAATTGCATGTTATTCTACAAAGAGTATGAAACATTGGATACATGCCCTATATGCAATGAGTCGAGGTTCAAACAGACGTCTCAGAATAGAATGACTAAGGTTCCACAAAAAGTCATGCGTTATTTGCCCATGAAGCCAAGATTGCAGCGATTGTATATGTCGACGCATACTGCCACAGACATGAGATGGCATAAGGAAAAACGGGTAGACGACGATGTGATGCAGCATCCTGCAGATGGGGAGGCATGGAAAGAGTTCGATCGAACGTTCCCCGAGTTTGCTGCTGATCCCCGAAATGTTAGGTTGGGACTTGCCACTGACGGATTCAATCCGTACGGGGTCCTAAACCAACACCACAGCACTTGGCCGATTTTCGTATTCCCATATAATTTGCCGCCTTGGAAATGCATGAAAAAAGAGTACATGATGATGAATGTTTTGATAACTGAGGATCCTGGCAGGTCAATCGATGTGTACTTAAGGCCATTGGTTGATGAGCTCAAGGATTTATGGACAAACGGTGTGCGTACGTACGATAAATCCACTGGGAAGATGTTCACTTTGCGGGCGGCAGTTATGTGGACTGTGAATGATTTTCCCGCATATGCAATGGTGTCGGGGTGGAGCACAAAGGGTTATATGGCATGCCCTGTATGCAAGGAAGATGTAACTTCTGGTTGGCACGCTGGAAAAGTGTGCTACCTTGGGCATCGAAGATGGTTGCCATGAGACCACGAGTGGCGGGAAAAGGATAAAGAGTTCGATGGGAACAAAGAGCGTCGCGCAAGACCTAGAGAATCGTCCGGTGATCAAATCTTGGAACAGCTTAATGGTTTGGATTTTGCTCCGTTTGGGAAAACAGTTAGTCGGACCAGACCTGCTACACATATGAACTGGACGCACAAGTCTATGTTTTTTGAGCTTCCATATTGGTCGAAACTAAAATTGAGGCACAATCTCGACGTTATGCATGTTGAGAAAAATGTGTTTGACACATTGATAGGAACGATTCTAGATATCAAGGAGAAGACAAAGGACACGATAAAAGCTCGTCTTGATTTGGAAAGAATGGGCATATGAAGGGGTTTATGGCTGAAAAGGGGCACTGATAAAGCTATAAGAGATCTTGCATTTTTTTCAATGAAACCGAATGACAGAAAAGAGTTTCTACAGTTTGTCTCATCTGTTAAGTTTCCTGACGGATATGCTTCTAATATCGCACGTTGCGTGAATGTTGACGGGAGTAAATTTACTGGACTCAAGAGCCATGACTGTCATGTGTTTATGCAACGCCTACTTCCTGTGGGGATTCGACACCTATTGCCGAAAGATGTAGTGAAGCCAATCATATTGTTGTCCAGATTTTTTTCCCAACTGACGGCAAAAACGTTGCGAAAGACAGACATTGATCAGTTGCGCCATGACATTGTCCAAGTCTTATGCAAGTTTGAGATGATATTTCCTCCGGCTTTCTTCACGAGTATGATTCATGTGATGGTTCACTTACCAGAAGAGGCATTGCTTGCTGGTCCAGTCAACTATCGCTGGATGTATCCAATAGAAAGGTATATAATCATCATCATTCGTGTAAGCATCATTATCTCATGCTTCCTACTTGCTAATTTGCATCTTTTCATTTTATTTTGGCAGGCTACTCGGAGAGCTGAAAAAAAGCGTACGCAACAGAGCGAAGCCCGAAGGATCAATTGTAGAGGCTTGTGGAATGTATTTAAAAGACGTGGACACGGCTTTCAATCGACCTCAGCGCAATAATGACGAAGGTGTGAGAAATGAGCAACTTTCTGTTTTTGCCCAAAGTGCACGACCCTTTGGAGATCCTGTACGAGGAGAGTCGTTTTCCAAAAATGACATGGAGGTGGCGCATTGGTTCGTATCGAACAATTGTGATGAGATAATGCCATATTTAGATGAGCATGAAGAGAGGATGAAGCGAGAACATCCATCACATTTGTATTCCAAGAAACACCGTGAATTGTTTCCAAAATGGTTTTTGGAATATGTAAGTTATAAGTGTTTTGTAATTGACATATATATTGTAGTATTTCATTTTCTCAAACTAACATGTGAATGTTGTTGTATAATATTAGGTGAATAAGTTGAAATCAGATAATTCCCCCACTTACAGTGAAGAGTTGTATAACTTGGCATTCGGCCCAATTCGAGCTGAATTATTCTCAGGTTGTCATGTTAATGGCGTCAAGTTTTTAGGGACTGCACGAGATGACAAGTTGTGTACGCAAAACAGCGGTGTCCATGTTCCAGGTGGAGGGGAAAGTACGGACATTGATTTCTATGGCAAACTCACAACTGTCGTGCAATTGCTTTACAAAGACCGATACCAAGTCATCATGTTTAAGTGTCGATGGTTTGATACAAACCCAAATAGGCAGGGAAGTGTTAAAATCGATCAAGGGTTACTATCTGTGAACATGAACAGAACTTGGTACGATGACGACCCATACATTTTGGCAAACATGGCAAAACAAATTGTCTATGTAGATGACCCTAAAGCAGGGAGCGGGTGGAAAGTTGTTCAGCAGATGGATCACAGGAACGTATATGCTATACCAGAACTAGACCCATCTGACGTCGATGTCGCTGACCAACGGTCAGAATCTTGCATGGAAAATGATGCGGAAACGCTTCGCGATACAAATGTTGTTCAGGAACCATTTCAGCTCGAAGGAGTGTCTTCAAGAGAAATACCAATTCAATCCATTACAATTGACCTCGGTGATCTTCCTAGATACGATGTAGTTATGGAGGAGGAGGAGGAGGAGGAGGAGGATGAGGATGATTGGGAGACTGAAAGTGATGATAGCGAAGACAACGAAGGTTATTATAGTTCGGATGATGAATAATGCAATTTATTTGTTGCTTAATATGTTTTAGTATTGGTAATTTCTTGTAATGTAATTACGTTAGTGTAAATATATTGGCAACTCTACTTTTGTTGAATATATGTACTTGTTATATCTAATTTCCAATTATATATGTATGTGGAAAAATAAAACGAAGTTTAAAAAATTTGGATATACTTACTGAGAAGATTAATGTAAAAAGCAATGAACTCAAGTCATTCATACTTTTGTAATTAAATTATTTTACATTTAATTATGGCGTAAATGCAAATTATTACGGTTAGGAAATGAATCTCGTGTCTGAAAAGTTGCACGTCTTCCCAATTGGTCAGCGACATCTCAAATTGAGAAAGAATCTCAATGCTCATGTACTTGAGTTGTACTAAAAAAAAAAAAGTACTTTTGTCTAAAATGACCGGTCGTCATTTTTGCAGGACGGAAATCTTCATCCGTAATTGTTTTTGACTTTTGGTCCGCGTAGTGTTGTTTGTTTTTCTGTGCTTAATCCAACCGTATAAAGAAATCGAAATTTGAACATACGGTCAGAAAGTTATAGATTAAAAACTGAACAGAGGTCGGAATTGCAAAAAAGGGCCAAAGAATCTGTAAAAAAACGACCGGTCGTCTCTGACCGGTCTCATTTTTGGGCGACGAATACTATTATAGCGTCGCGCAAGAGGGTTTTGCGGGACAAAAAATTTCGTCGCTACAGTTAACAAATATGCAATAATCTTTGATTAATAGAAAATAATCTTGCCCGACAAAAATATTTACCCGTCGTAAGAGGAGGTTTTGCGGGACGACGGATTTCGTCGCGGCAGTTAACAAATATGCAACAAATTTTTGAAATAATAGAAAATAATCTTGCGCGACGAAAAACTTTACACGTCGCGCAAAAGACATGTCCCTAAAAATCTCAACTTAGTGCGAAATAACAGAAAGAACCCTGTGCGACGAAGACTATCGTCGCGCAGATAACTGCGCGACGATGTATACGGCCTCGTCGCAATAATCGTTTAAAAAATAATCAATATAAATTATTTATTATTTTCTGTTTCACTTTGCGCGACGTATATAATCGTCGCGCAAAGTGTGTTTTAAAAAAAAAGTCGAAATTAAACGATAAATATTTTTAAATGAACATCAAATTCAGTTACTATATTCATACGGGGTCAAGGTTTGTAGACGTAAAAAATCATCAAATTTGGAGTTAAATTAATCGTTCAAATTTGATTTTTCATTTGTAACCGTCGAAAATGTTGGTCCCGTTACATCATGTGTGAGTGTAGATTTTTTCTAAATTTTGGCGTGTACGATCTCTGAGTATAAACCAACAACTCTACCGGTTGGATCGTTGAAACTACTTTACTAGAATCCGTGTGTCATGAAAACACTATATTAAAAAAAAATGAATACATTTTGTATATGTTTGTTAAATAGAACATACAATTTTGTGGTATCCACTATTGTAAATATCTTTAAATGACGATCCAATTCAATCATTGTATTCATATACAGGAGTGCACCCGTAAAAAATATCAAAATCGGAGTTAAAAAAACCGTTAAATCGTGATTTTTAGTTTATAACCGTCGAAAATTTTGATCCCGTAACATCATCTATGAATCTTGCATTTTTTCAATTTTTGGTGTGCACGATCTCTAAGTATAAACAAACAAGTTTGACGGTTGGATCGGTGAAACACCCATCGTACAATGCGTAGCCCCATTAAAACAACATATTCACTAACATGTTATATTGTTTACTTTTTGTAGTTTGCGCGACGAATATGTCTGATTTGTCGCGCAATAAATGATAGCGCGACGTAATGAAATTGCTGTCGCTCAATGTACTTCTCAGGATTTAGGGTTCTGAAAGGGTTTAGGGTTTAGGGTTTATATTGCGCGACGATTTTGTTCATTTCGTCGCGCAAGGTCTCAAATTTTTGGCGGTTATAATCCCGCGTATTAAAAATATCTTGCGCGACGCCATTTATTTATCCGTCGCGCAAAGTACGAAATTTAACTTTGCGCGACCGATGTATTTTCGTCGCGCAAAGACGCAAACATTTAGGGGAAGAAACGCGCAGTTTTGGTCTGTCTTCAACCTCTCTCACTCTCTCAGTCTCGACATCAAAAATCGCAGCCTCCATTTCCGATTCGAACCCTAACTCGCAGCCGCTCTCTCTCCTTTCCCTCTATCTCATCCCTCTCTATCCCTCTCTCCTCCGTCCCCACTCATCCCTCTCAGTCCCTCTCTCCCCGGAACCCTCTCATCCCTCGCATATCGTGGCTCCTCCGGCCCGCTCTCTCTCCTCCGGCCCCACTCATCCCTCTCAGTCTCCTCCGTCCCCACTTATCCCTCTCAGTCCCTCTCTTCTCCGTCCCCTCGCATCCCTCTCAGTCCCTCTCTCCTCCGTCCCCTGTCAGTCTGTCGCCTCCTCCGTCTCCGCTCATCCCTGTTAGACGGCGGCCCCCCACTCTCTGTCTCGCTCGCCACCGCCGAACTGCCGTGCTCTCCGGTCTCCCTCGAAACCCAGTTGGTAAATTTCCTAACGCTCCCCGATATTTATTTTTTCAATTTTTAAGTTTTATTTCAGAAATTTTCGAATTAAGTTTGGAATTGTTTTGCTGTTTCAATTTTTATATTTATTTTGTAATTGTTTAAATTGCTGCTTAGTCTGATGGTTGGTTAGGATTTGGATTGGATTTGTATTGCGGCATATTAAGTGTTTAAATTGCTGTTTCAATTTTGTTTTTTTATTGGATTTGTATTTTTTATTTCAGATTTGTTTTTGTATTGAAATTGCATTGTGGTGTACGATTTGTGAATTTTTAGGTGTATTGCTGTTAGATTTCAGATTTGATTGGAGCATTTGCTGCTGTTTTTTGTATTTTGATTAATTTTCGGGGGCTTTAAACTATGTGCTACTAACCAAACTATTTCAAAATTGGGCAGCAATTTGATTTTTCTTTATTATGTGCTTCTGATTTTTGTAATATCATACATGTTTCTATTTTGTTTACTTTAAAAAATGTGCTTCTGTTTTTTGCCATATAAAGAATACATGTTTCTGTTTGTTTTTTTAAATATTGTATTTGTTGTTCTTTAGGCTTTGAGGTTTTTTTTTTTACAAAATAATAATTTTACCAAAGGATGTTTTTTTAATTGTAAGACCTTATCAGATGTCACAACTTATCAGACGTTGTAAGACGGTGATGACTTCACCTAGTTCAGCTCCCCCGACTGCGGTGTCAGCTCCCACTGGTGTAGCACAGTCGCAGGACATGCCAGTTTCTCCCCACATCTCCCGGGCCCCGGTGTCATCAGAGTCATCAGTGGCGCAACCAGTTAGTGCCAGGCGGCGTCACCGCCCTCCCAGCACGACCGACACCACGTCACCATCTGCTGCTAGTGCGTCGGGGTCACAACCAGGTAAAGATTTTCCTTCAACTCTAGTTGTTTTAGACCAAGAATGTTAGTAGGATTTGTTATTTAATGTTAATTTTATATTTCTTTGCAGCCAAGAAGAACACCCGAGGACCCTGTCGCCAGTTGATGACGGCCAAAGTCACCCAGGTGAACAACAGTCGTATCAACATCGCATACGACGCGCGACATCGGGCTGCACCAACGGCTGACCAGCACAGCTCGTTGGCCCATGACATTGGATCCGTCGTTCAGACTTATTGCCCGATCAAATGGAAGTCCTGGAGGGTCATGCCTGATCAGGTGCGGATGGAGATGTTAGGACACCTGTCGGTATGTATTTTATACCTTTTCATTGTTTTTCCCTTCAAATTTTATTTCTAATATTTAATGTATGTAATGAATTTATTTTAGACAAACTACAATTTGGAGAACGTCGGCGAAGAGTTGTTAGCCTACATCAACAGACTCTTTGCTGACAGGTACAAGCAGTGGAAGAGCGACCTGCATCACCATTTTCAGGCATATGATGATACGCAGGTTGCTCTTCAAGAGGGTTGCCCGAAGGAGCTTGAGGGCCGAGAGGATAGTTGGCAGTGGCTCTGCGGTCATTTTCAAGAGGCCGATTATGTGGTATTTTTATATATTAAATTGAAACTTATTACATGTTTCTTACTAATGTGTATTTAAATTTTTTTTAAATTCACTTTCAACTAATACTTTTTATTTTTTGTATAACAGAAGAAGGCTAAAGCAAATAAGGGCAATAGGCAGAGGAAGACTCTTCTCCACCATTCAGGTTCCAGGCCCTTCTCTTATAGGATGGAGGCGCGGCGCCAGGTAATAATAAAGTCGTTTTTATTTATTTTTTAATATGTCATTAATATTAATTTGTTTTTTTCGTACTAACATTTTTTTTTTCTGCTCAATTTAAGGGGGGGTCCAAATTCCCAGAGATTGACGTATTTGGCGACGTTTATGTTCGACCTGGGAATGAGTTGGCGGAGTCCCTTCATGTAAGTAGCCTTTAATTTAAATTATTATGTAAGCCTTCAAGTTTTTATAGTTATTATATGAATGTTTTAATTCATATTTTATGTTATGTTCAACAGACGACTATGATTGAGAGGAGCCAGTTGGTTCTTCAGGAGTCCGCATCCCAGCTTCCTCCCGATACGCCGCTCGAGTCCGTGGTTCCTCCATCGAATGCAGGGTTTCAAATCCTGACTGAAACCTTGGATCAGAGTCTCGGGAGGCGCTCAGGGACATATTGTCAAGGGATGGGGAATGCCAGGCAGCGGCCACCTAGACCCCGTGAATCATCAGAGTCAAATGAAGAGGTGACTGCTTTGAAGACAGAGGTGGCGGACCTCAAGAGTCATTTGTCTCATATTCTACAGTCCCTCGCTCACTCCGGCATTTCAATCCCGCCTTTTACTCCCCCGTTGACCTCTGAGCATGGCAACCACACCTCTCCCCCTGTCAACAATGTCCAGACCTCCGAGCTGCATTTGCCAGACGACAATGTAGATCTTGGAGGGTTGTTTGATTAGATTTTAACATTCTTAATTACATTTAAAATATTTCTATTGTACTAAATACATTATGTTATAACATTTTACATATTTCTCTTTATTACCTTTTTCTAATTGCAATTTCATTTCATTATTTATTTTTTTTTTTTTTTTAAAAACCAAATTTATTTTTTTTACCAAAATAATTCAATTTAATTTTAAATTAAAAATAATATATTTATTTTTTACGCGACGATAGTTTCCGTCGCGCAAAATTTTTTTGGAAATACACAACCGTAAAAATAAATTTTAAAGAATTTATTTTATTTTGCGCGATGAAATAATTTGTCTCTCTAAGTAAATGCGACAAAAATATTTCGTCGCGCAAATAATTTAAACACGAATCCACTCGTCACACAATACCTGCGCCACGAACGTTACTCGTCGCCCAGCGTCCTTACTATATTTCGTCACGCAAATATTCTAGACACGAATATAATCTCGTTGCGCAAATATTCCATCGCGCAAATTGTTTTTCAAAATACACAACCGTAAAAATAAATTTTAAAGAATTTATTTTATTTTGCGCGACGAAAGAAGTTGTCTCGCGAAGTACATGCGACAAAACTATTTCGTTGCGCAAATATTTTAATCACGAACATACTCGTCGCACAGTACCGGTGCCACGCATGGTAGTCGTCGCGCAGTGTCCTTACAACGACTATATTTCGTCGCGCAAATATTTTCGACACGAATATGCTCTCATCCTTGTACTTTAGCGCGACGCTTATGATTCCTCGCGCTATGTTAATGCAACGAATGTATTTTCGTCGCGCAAAACTTTGACCGACGAAAAATCTCATCGTCCCGCGAAATAGTGTGCAATGAAGGTTTACCGTCGCTCATTTTGCGCGACAATTTTAATATGTTCGTCGCGCAAAGTGTATCTTTACGATCTTTGCGCGACATATTTTGCGCGACGAATATTCTGTCGCATTACTATTTGTGCGACACAAATGTACTTTGCGCGACCAAAACTCCTTCGTCGTGCAAATACAAAAATCTAGTAGTGTTACTTTTAATTTCGACTGTTAAATTGCATCTAAGAGACTACCAACACATTTAATGAATGCAATTCAATGGCCGAGATTAGAAGCATGTAACCAATCCTGAATATAAAATGAGTGCTGCTATTTCCACCCCTATCCTATTTCATCACCCACCATGTAAATTTGAAAAAACACAATCATATCCTTCCACCCACCATTATTGCTAAAATACACTTTAATTATTAGTTTTTATTATTATCAAAATACCCCTTAATTATTAATTTAAGCTAATTCTCAATTTTTTTTTAATAGTGAAAACGGTGTATTATTTCAATAAAACTGAAACTGATTACAGCATATCCCCCTCAACCAACAAGTTCTCAATGAAAGCAGGAGGGTCCCTATCCCATGAGAACATGTCAATTGATGAAATAGTGAAATATGCAAGACAACGTGCCACTGTATTGGCATCTCTAGAAGCAAAACAAACTAAATAATTATTTAGTTGCTGAAACAAAAAAACGACAGTCTTCGATCGATACTCCTATTGATGAGTTGTTTGCAATGCTAGCTAGCATCCTCACCCATCTCCACCACCAACACCATACTCCTCCTTACCCTTTCAAAAAGCCAACATTTTATTACTACAAAAATGAAAATCAACAAACCCAGCCTAAAGAGACAAAGACAGAGAGATAGGGAGAGATAGAGAGGAAAGGAGGATTTGTCGGCAGCACAGGAGGAGGGGTGGGATGGCTGACAAGTCGGGTGGGGGAGTGGACGGACTTTGGTGGCTCTTGGATTTTTGGTTTGTTTTTAAGAATGAATTTTAGTTTTGTTTTAGTTATTAAAAGTTAACATTGTATGTATAGGTTAAGTTAATGGACATGAGTCAAAAAATTAGATAGTCTTTAGAAGTCATTTTACGAATGGGTAAATTAGACATTAAAATTTTGAAAATAAGATAGGTGAAAAAATATGACAAGTGAAAATAACAACACTCTGTAAAATGCTTATTAGAAAATCTCTTTACAAGTGTTCGAAACTGTATTTGAACAGAGTAGTCGAAATTTAATGGCGGCACATAGGCGTTTAAAGCAGTGCCACATGTTGTAATTTTTAAGGACACTCAAGTAGGGGTGGTTGCGGTTCGGTAACCGCGACTTTTTGCCCAAACCGCAAACCGACCGACTATTTGCGGTATGGTGATTTTTGAAACCGCGAACCGACCGCGTTTTGCGGTTTACCGCATTGCGGTAAACCGCAAAAAGCGGTCGGTTACCGTGAATTAGCGGTTTAAAACCGCAAGTTCTTTTTGTGTCATAAAAATCCAACTTCTCAAGCATCACAACCTAAAGAAAATTAAAGTTTAATTCCAAGCATTCCAATTAAAGTTAAACTTCTCAAGCATTCCAATTCCAAATTCTTTAAAGTTACAAACGAAAAGGAAAATACAATGCAAAATGAATTAAAGTTTACAACCCAAAAGAAAATCCAATTTAAAGTTAATTAAAGTTACAAACTAAAAGGAAAATGCAATGCACCAATATTACAAACTAAAGTTACCAACTCAAGTGTTGGTGGTGGTAAGTGGATTTGAAGAACCCCATTGTGTTGATTGAGCACCAATGCTATCTACAAATAAAACAACATAAGTTTAGTACATTTTATTATAAGAAGAAGCATAAATAACATGAGCAAAAATAAACTAATTACTTACAAGTTGTCATATATTCCATTTCCTTGTAGAATTCAACCTCATCATCCGTTGGTTCCTTGTAAAAGGAAAATTCGTCCGCTCTAAGCCAATCACTAGTACACACTAATGCCTCTACCATTTTAGGATGCAAAGAACTTCTAAAAGGATCCACAATCCTCTTGCCTAAGCTAAAAGCATTTTCACTAGCAACCGTAGAACTTGGAATTGCAAAGATATCCTTGGCAACTTGTGAAAGAATAGGATATCTTGTTTGATTCCCTTTCCACCAATTCAAGAGATTGAGTTCGATTTGGGTCTGTGAGAGAGAAGCCGATTTTGAGAGTTGAGAGAGAGAGAGAGAGAGACGAATGAGAATCAGAGAGTTGAGATGAGAGAGTGAGATCGCATAAGGAGAGAAGAGAGGCTTAGGTCTGATCGCATCTAACGGCTACGATTAATGGGTGTGAATACAAAATAAATATTGTATGAAATATACTTGTTTACGTACAATATATTGAATATAACTTATATTAGTCACAGAGCCAAAAGCCAAAATCCTTCATTATATAAGTATATTTATATTATATTCAATATAATATATTTTAGATAATATTATTTAAAATATATTTGCGGTTTGCGGTAACCGCAAGTTTTGAAAATCAAATACCGCAACCGCAACTGCAAATGCGGTTCGGTTTTAAATACCGCAAATGCGGTTCGGTTTACCGAAATTGCGGTTTCATTGCGGTAAATTATCGGTCGGTTTTTGCGGTTTTTCGGTTTTTCGGTAAAAAATGCCACCCCTACACTCAAGGGCGGAACCAGGAATTTTTCAACGGGTGGGCTAGCTGAAGTTATTAGCTTAAAATTTAATAATTATTTTTTTTGGTACTTACAATTTCTATAGTCTTTCTAGAAATAAAAGTAAACATTAAATCATATAACCATGCTAGTGCATAGCTCCATAGACTAATTTTCAATAAATTTTAACATAAACCAAATAGGGTTTAACACCATAGTGAATTGAACATCTAAGGCTTTTTACCTATATTGACCTTAGGTTCCTTCATGCATTCATATCATACATGAAAAATTGTTTTATGTAAAAATATTGACTAAGTATGAAAAATGGATTTTCGGAATAATCATTTTCTCAAGATAATTTTTGGCGGCTTTTATTACTCACATATCAAATAAGAAAACTTGATTTTATGGGATTTTAGTATGAAGTATATATTGACTTAATGAGCCATCATTTTTAGCCTAAATCATATTTTGCACTAAAATCGATTTTTCATAATTTGATTTGGTTGGAATTTGATTTTCTAGTATTTTTATTTGAATCCAAATGGGGGTACTTCCTTATTTACATTGTAAACTTAAGTAAATGGAGTAATATAAAAATAAATAAAAGTAAAATGACAAAGACATTTACTTAAATGTTGAAAATGGAAATAAGGTAAACACTGGGCTACAGCCCACTGTAGCCCTTGGTGTGGTTCCGCCCTTGAGGACACTAATCCTAAAATAAGAGTCTAGCTGGGGAGCCGCAATTATTGATGGGTTGAATAGGAACAAAATGCACCTGAGCACCTCTCATGTCTTGTGGTTCTGATAAAAAGAAAAGGAAAATAGTCGTGGACTTGTTTTCGTTTTAAAAAAGACTTATTTATTGTAGTACTCCCTGAAACTTTAGTCAAATCTCACTTTACCTCTCAAAAGTTAAAATGACCTACTTAACCCCCTTACCAAAGTTTGGTGTTCTAGTTTGCCCCTACCATTATCTCCATTAATAACTCTGTCAATTTTGATGACATGGCATGACTATTTTAGTCTTTTTACCATAAGTGATGATGTGTGAGATGTAAGCCCCACTTTTTCTATTTAAGTAGACTAAAATATTAATTAAAAAATTAAAAAATTAAAAAATATAATTACTTGTTAATATTTAAAAAAAAATCAAAAATGGAAAAAAATAAATATTAAAAAAATATTTTCTTCTCCATCTCTCTCCCTCTGTCGTCCCCTCCCCTTCCCCTAACTTCACACCATCAAACCACAATTACCACCCAACCCAAAGCCACCCTCACCACCACCGCTCCAACCTTACCCAAAGCCAAAACGCCATCCTCCTACTCTCTAACAGGACCCGCCTCGAAATTCCTCTGAACCTGGGATGGATCCCGTCTTGTTACCGAAATCACCCCGATGCCGGGCCCACTTACTAAAAACTGAGACTCTACCAAAATTTTGGCAGAGTCTCCCCTGTAAATTGAACAAACCCAATAAAAAATTCAACCTACATAATATACATAATATAATCCCAACCAGCAACATGCTTCAAAATACAACAGTACACACTAAATGGCCTCCGGCCTCACCAGTAAAAATAATGCTCAAGACATGCAGGTTCATAAATCATAATCAAATGCTCAAAAACATTATTCTCTGAAACCCATTGAACCCAAAAATCACTCAAACCATAAACTTTATCCCCAATATTTATGCTGCTCTTACCAACCCACTACATATACTCTAATTGAATTACACCTATTTATATGTTGGGTTTGTGTGTAGTTTAAGGTATATATATGGGGTGGGAGAATGCTTTAGATATATCTGAGTAAAAAAAAAAATGTGGAATATATTGAGGTGATGGGAGCAGGGCCTCTAATGAAAAGTGAAAGTTCAGAAATTCATAAACAAAATAAACATGGGGTAAGGGACAGATGGCCACTAGTTTATATTTTAGGGTTTTCGGAGCCATAGTAGTAAAATGCATGGTATGAGACATGCAGGTTTGATGCCCTAAAGTATGAATTAGTGGTTTTAGAAGGGAGTAAGTTCATGACATCATCGCATATGCATAACACTTTTATCACGTAATTGTTTAATGCATGTCACTTTGATTAGCGGTGATAGCTGGCTTTGAGGGGGGAATGTTACAATACTCTACTAGGGATTAAAATGCTCACACCCTAATGGATGTTGCAAGTTCCAATGAAAATCCCGAGAAAGGAGGAGTTCCACCAGAGGACTAGATCAATGTTGTTAGTCACTGTTTGTAAAGTTATTAAGGAATAAATTGTTAGAATATGACTCTTGTGTGTCTGAAATTGTATGGAGATTTAGATTGAAGAAATTAAACCTTTAAATTTCCAGGCCTTTTTTAAGCTAATGCTTCGGCACATTTGAGCCTACCAAACAACAAGTTGGACTTCAATCTGACCAACCAAACAACTTTGATCAAAGGCCCATGACTTAAATTCCCTAATTTCCAGCCCAAAACCAAAGTCTAGAATTTTAATTATAATAAATAATGCAAATTACTAAGAAAAGCATAGTGTTATTTATCGTATTTTGGTTTCCAATGTATTGTCATAGGTTACTAACTATAAGTACAAATCTTTGTCAAAGAATCGAGGCATCTGTCTATTACAAATTAAGAACGGGTTTCACATAGAAATTCAAATTCTTAGCCAAAACAAAACAAAGGGCAACATTTGGATACTCAAACAAAGAAAGGGCAACATTTGAAAAGTAAATAAATTACCTCAAATTTTACTAACCCGGAATAACTTGCCTTTTCTTTAGGAAAAAAATAGAGGAAAGGATACCTGAATTTGTGGCTTACCTAATTAGCTTTGGATGTTGATTTGCTGAGTCAACTCAGGAGTTTTATAAAAATAAAAAAATAAAAAAATAAAAAAATAAAATTTACCCCTCATTTTCAAAAGAGTGCTGCTATTTCCACCCCCTGTCCTATTTCCCCACCCAATTTATTCTCAAAATTTTAAAGGCAAATTTATTCTTGCGTAAAATGACTTCTAAGGACTGAAATAAATTCTTCTGTTTGTGACGTTTCTTTTATCATTTCCTTGGACTCTTCATCTTTTGTTTGCTTAATCGACGCCATTTGCTGTTCGTCTTTAATTCAAACTTGTTCAGTTTTATCTAGGCAAGTAAAATAAGGTTCACTCTCTGAAACACTGGCCTTTTTTTTTCTTCCAGCTGCTTGTTATTTTGCACGAGTTTGCCAAACATGTGGTACAGGAATTTTTATGCTGTTGCAGTATCATAAAAAAAGGAAGAGCTCTTTTGAAACTACAGAAGAAGTAAAAATTGGAATATCGTAGAGTAGGGATGTTGGGTGAGTTATCCTTATGCAGGCTTCATTTGAAATTTATGTAAATAAATAGGGAATTAATTTGGGCAGATAATGTTAAAGCAAAATTCGATTAGGAGAAAACAAATTTATGGGTTTTACAGATGGGTTGGAGGGATGGTGGTGATGGCAGAGGAGAGGAAGAGGTTGGGGTGACTTGGAGAAGAGAGTTTGATTAACTTTTTTTTCATTTAATTTTGTAAAGGGTATTTTAGGAATAATGAGGGGTGAAAAAATAAGATTGTATTTATTCAAATTTACATGGTGGGTGGAAAAATAAGGTGGGTGAGAAAATAGGACAGGGTGGTGGAAATAGCAGCACTCTTTTCAAAAATGTCAGTTTTATAAAATCTTTCAAATATAACCAAAAACTCACCTAAATAGACACAAATGCCCTTAAAAATTTAAAAGTTTCAATATATTTTGAGTATATTTAGGTGAGTTTTTAGCTATTTTAAAATTTAATTATAAAACTGACTTTAAAATTGGGGTTAAATTTTGACTATTTATTTTATTATAATAACTCCTGAGTTGACTCAACAAATCTACGTGCAAAGCTAATTAGGTAAGCCACAAATTCAGGTATCCTTCCCTCTTCCTTTTTATTTTTTTCCCAACGAAAAGGCAAGGCATTCTGCGTTAGTAAAATTTGAGGTAATTTATTTACTTTTCAAATGTTTCCCTTTATTTGTTCTAAAGGCATTTGTGTCTATTTAGATGAGTTTTTGTCTATACTTGAAAGTTTTTATAAAAACTTACATTTTTAAAATTGACGGTAAATTTTAGCTATTTTTATAAAAACTCTCAGCTCAGAACCTTGGGCCAATGTCTACCGTAATATCAGGGACTGTCCCTCATGCAAAACTAGCACCATCCATCTTATCTTAGTAAGTTTTTTTTGGTTCAAACAGTTTTTTATTTTTGTGATGAAATAGGGGGGGTGAACCCCAAACACAGAAACTTGACCAGGTCTTGCTTAATTTCGTTTCTCTTCGTGCCACCAAGGTTATGTTATGTTTGATAGAAAAATTGGGAATAGACTAGCAGCTAGACTTTTGAATCCAAAGTTTTGATGGATAGAAACAATATCCTCGTCGTTATAATAGTTGGGCTGGACTGAAAACCATCTCTCCATGAGCACAGTATTTGGGCCGGGATAATTGTCCGTGCATTCAATTTGTTTGTTTACAGCCCAAATGCCGATAGCCCAACAAAGACTATCGTTTGGTCATATGTCGGCGAGACTCATTTATGCAGATGGTCAAATACGCATGACACCACTTTTACTAAAATGTCTTTCTCAATATTTATTATGTGTCTATTAACTATGGTTATGCATATGGACACGTATCAAGTATTGAGAAGGATGGTGATAATACAACTTGGGTTAAAATGATGAGCAAATGCTCTTCACTTTTACAATTATAATAGCACATCGTCAAAGTTTCGTTTAAAAAAGTCATAAATTCAAATTTCATGGACCATTCAAATTTTATAATACATTGTTGTTGTTGAAAAATAAAAAACAAATCACATTTTAAAAGTTTTCTCTTATTGAAAAGAAAGCCAATGATATGGACTTGGCAAAGTTGGCTAGAACGGATAATTTGATTTCACAAGTACATACATTATTGAATTAGAATCCACAGACTAGAACTTCCAATTCTTGTCCTACGAATTACATCAAGGCATCAAAAGAAATGGAAATAAATAAAGCAAAAAAAAACTCGGATATGCTTGCTGATTTATAAGAAATTAATGGCAATTATGTAAGAGAATCTGAATCCAGATTGTCAAATGCTAGGGTGGATATCTCTATGGAACCTAGCTAGGAAATTGTATTGTGAATGAAAAGTACTCAAAACTACAATTGCAACTAGCACCACCACAAGCAACAAAAACATGGTAACCAAATCCTCATCAACTACTAAAAACAGCACTTAGGCAAGAGCCATCAGGAAGATAACTCAACTCAACGTTGAGGAAATACACTCGCCCCTGGCATAGACCTTGTTGAGAGGCTTAACTTTAGCCATTATTAAAGAAATATCTTTCCCCAGGAGGGGTAGGCTTGGGCACCTTGTAGGCCAGTGATCACCATTGTTCCCACAAATACCACACATCTTGAAAATCGCCTGTCCTTCATCTCGGCAGTTGCCTCCACAGAACCAACCACAAACACTACAAACTACCTCCCAACCACTGCCACAAATTGTATTATCTGGGACATGCTTCCTGTAAGGGCAGTTTGACGAATGATGCTCATCCACCTTTAAATAATGCACACATTCACCTGTGCACAATTTTCAATTTTGCATATTCATTGTTAAATACAATAAAAACAATAAAAGAATGAGTGAATGAGGATGACAAAACCAGAAGATCAGTGATGTGAGCACATGACATTAAAAAAAACAACAAATACATAGATATGTCATAATTAAGAAGAGAAAAAAAATGAAATCTATGATGAAACATAGAGAAGCAGCATATGCAAGGGTTGAATGAAAATGCCTGAATGTGGAAGGGGAGGAAAGGAGTTGGGAAAAGGAGGGAGGACGTAGGAGGCTATGTGAATGTGTGTTGGCCTTTTTCTTTGTCTCTAAAATCAAAAGAATACCAGGAAGAATAGGAGAGGGCCACAGCCGAAAGAAATATAATCAAGATCAGCCTTGCTATCTGTTTGCAATACATTGTCAAATACCAATAAAAAAAAAAGGTGATGATGTGAAAACCCAACAAATGAGTTGAATAATAACAAATATATCAATATAATGCTAAAATGGAGCAAGAAACTCAAAAGTAATTTTCCTCTAAAAGTATTTTCCAAATCAATTGATTTAGGATATTCTACTACACAGTAACAGATCCATGAATTTTTTTCTTAGGGCAAGAAAAAACTACTACCAACTCACTATCAGTGAAGATTAATCAACTCTTTTTAACACTAGAGCGAATGACTAAACTACTTTGATAGAGATTCCTCATTATCATCATCGTTCATACTCATTCATAGGGGGAAAAAAAAAAGTGGAAGCAAATAGAGCACGTGAGTATTTTTTTTAAAAACCATATTTTAAATAATCAGCGTCATATAAACTGGACATCAAATAATTCCATGGAAACAGTTTGCCCTAATATATCATCACGGTCCTCCCCTACCACTACATGAACCAAAAAGTAAAAAATTATCATTGTAAAAAGATAATGTTTCATACACATAAAATTTTAAGCCCAAGTAAAAGGGAAACATACAATTTGTAAAGCCGGGTTTGAAAAGTGGAGACGTATAGGGCTCGAGGGGAACCATCTTTGGCGAGCAAAGGTCCTTTCCGCCATTATCCTCCTCTTGGGTGTCACCGTCAGCACTGATTGGCGTATCGCAGTTGAAGGGGACCATATCTGGCCAGAAAAGGTCTTTTCCGCAGACGTTGTTCATGGCTGTGTGGGAAGCTTGGTGTTTGGCTTTGCCGTTTGGGAGAGAAAAAACAACTGGAGGTTTGGGTGTAGGGTGAATTGTGAGAGAAAGAAAGAAGGGCGTTTCTTATTTACATGTTATATAGGCGGTTTGGCTTGATTGAATAATCGACCATATTATGACCATATTAATCAATATTATTTTTTCCATTTCAGTTTTTTATTAAATAATAAATTATCATTAAAAACTAACAGACCCCCAATGCACACGCATCATTAATAAGCAGGGCATGAATTTCTTGTTTTGATTTTCCGATTTGGTTTGGGATTTTTGTTTTCTCAACTAGAGCAGGAATATTTCAGTGATTTTGAGTTCCAAATAAAGGAAGTTAATTAATGTGGTTTTTCCTAAACCTTTTCCTTTTCTTTTCAAGTTTGTGCTAATACTTCTGAAATTTGTGAGTCTTCTTTGTGACTCTTGCATATATACTTCTTGTAGAAGAGAAGGAAAGGCTCTGCACACGATATGAACAACTGAGTAAGCAACATGTTGAAATTAATGCATCTTTGTAGAAAAATCTAGAAGCTTGAAGAAAGTGCTAAAGCTTGAAAGGAATGTTGGCTAACACAATTAAAGATTGAAGAATGTTCCAGAAACACCAAGAAAGTATGCATCAAGGAATTGTAGAAAAGTCTAGAGAAATAAAATATGTGGCTAGGAGAGATTGTCCAAGTCGGTGGGACTTGGGCAATGGCGGCAACACTAAGCCTATAAATAGGCATGCAATATATCAAAGCAAGGGGAGTGGAGTGGAGAGACATCCACCAACTCCCAATCTATGGGGGGTCAACCAATAGAACTCCCAATTTATGTGGGAGCACAAAAGCTACCCAACCCAAGTTATACGGAGGAGTTCAACAAAAAAGAACTTCCAAACCAGATATGGAGTTCAACAACAAAAGAACTCCCAAACCATTAGGGAGCCAAGAGCTACCCAAAGTTAGCTATGTTGAAGAGTCAATAAGCTCACCAATCTAAGTGAAGGGCCAAATAGCCCAAAACTAATCTAAATCAAGTGTGGTGGCCAATAAGCCAATATGCTAAGTGTAGAAGACCAATTAGCCTATATCAAGCTATGTACTATTCTCCTCAAATCTAATAAAATCACTTCGTTTTCCCTTATAAATCTAACACAACAAAACTCCTTTACTCCTCCTTATAGTGAAATCGAATACACCAAAATTTTCTGATGGGTTGATGTCATGTCAGGAAAGAAAGAAAGGAGTCTGATATCTGAGCACGAGAAAGCTTCTACTGATAAAATTGCTAAACTGGAAGAGTCCTTGAAAAAGAAGAAGCAGGTACTACCCCCCTCTCTCTTACTTGAAAATAAAAAAAAGAAGCTTGTACTGATATCTCCATGTATATATATATATATATATTTGTGCAAACATGTCTCAAAACTACATTTTCTATTTATAAACTCAGGATGATAGAACTTTCAGCGTTCTGAGAAAGACTCTTGGCTCATTTCTGGAGAGTACTTCAGACGAGGACATCCCGGTTGATGGTTGAATGAACATTCAACTGTTTGAGCTCAAGTCTCCATTTACTTTTTCCCCCTGAAAGATGTTACGTTTATTAATACTTGCAATAAGATATGGTACATGGTTCTGCCATAGGTGTAAAGTTGAATTTCATATATAGTACCACGTTATTACATGTTGCACGTGCAAAATGTTTAAAATTAGTCACAAATTTATTCACAAATTTTGCTCTGTACAATTTCTAGGCACGCCTCACATAAGCAGTTTAATGAACAGCATTGGCAGGGGGAGGTGGTTGCCCCTGTTGAACAGACCATGGAGGGCGCTTGTTGTGTTCCTACAGATAAAAACATTTCACATCCAGTCATACATATGAAACACAAGCAAATGCATTTTGATCTATTTACAACTTCTATATATAATATACAAATGACAGTACATGTTGTTTCAATTATTCTCCCTTATAACAAGTACTATTACCAATGAAAGAATAACATGACGTCTATAAATGTGAAAGTCTACAAATCCCATGACCTCTTCTAATTTTTATTTCAAAGGAAATCTGTCTTCTTCTTTTTGGAGGGGGGAGAGGAGGATAAGAAATATAATCTCATCATCAGGCAGTTTTTTCAAAGCATCTCATCCCTGTCCTCTGTAATTCCTTGATAACCATGGAAACAAAGTTTTCGCCAATGACTTCTTACAAAATTTCTGATTTCGCATATGAACAGAGAAAAAATAAGTATTTTCATGTAATTCCAGAGATTATCCCCAAAATGTCTCTTGAACACTAGCCTATTGGCAGTGAGACTCTTAATGGTTTCAATGTGTCCACAGCACATTGTTTACTTACTCCAATTTCTGTCACAAACTGACAAGAGGAACACCTGACGGATGAAGCTCCATATGCATACATCAGCAACACTGCACAACTACCACATTTAACTTGTCCAACCTGATAAGCTGATTGCATAACTATTGCATAAACGATTACTCGATTTTAAGTCCATTGGCACTTGTGGTTTAGTGCTGAACTTTGCACACTGCATATATATGGACCTTCGAAATTGGATAACACATTTTTCAAGAAAAAAACTTGATTGCATGACCCTAATCAACTCAAAAGATCAGGTGTACATATTCTATATTTCATGTTAGTTTAGATCACGCATTATTTTGGGGTCATGCACTGCCTCTTTGAAAGAAGTTCAATGCAACTGCAATCTCTCTTTCTCCTTTTACATTGTTATCAAATTTTGGCAATACTTGCGCTAGGTGTACAGTATCATAACAAGATTACGAAGTGAGAAAACCTACAACAATTTTGGAAAAGGAAAAAGAGGAGAGAATGAGACTGAAAACGTTGCTTACTAGGTACACTAAGGGCCCGTCTGGTAACGTTTTCGGAGAGTGTTTTATGAGAATATTTTCAGAGAATGAAAACAAGAAAACAAATTCGCATTTTCAGGAAATGAAAATGGGTCTGGTAGATTAATTAGAAAACATCTTTAGAAAACAAAAACAATGAAAACGTGTCTGGTAGTACAATTTGAAAATAATAATATGTGAGTTATTTTCAAGTGTATTTTTGCTAATTTCCGTTTTTTTTATATTTAAATTATGCTATTTTTCAACGACAAAAATTTATAAACAATAAAAAAATGTATAATTTAACAAATAAATTTTTTTAATGTTTTTTCAAAGACAAAAACTATCTTATCTCTTTTTTTTTTTTTATCTTTCTAGTTTCCTATTTTCTTATTATTTTCCTTCCCAGACCGTTTCTTTTTTCTTTCTTTCTTCCATTTTCTCTCTTTTCTCTTCTCTTCTTCTTCCTCTATATGATTCTCTTTCTCTGCTTCTTCCTCTTTGCAATTGGTACTTAGGTGACGAGGGGTAAATTTTACGACACTTAAACAAAACGTAACAATCTTCACACACTTTAGACCTTGACCAAAAACACTTATGACTAGTTAACTACTAGTTGTGAACAGCCACAATCAAGAATACACACAGGGCATGCCACAATGTACCTGCAACCCTAGAAGATTACCAGTGATAACCTAGGCACTCAGAAGGACCCGTCAATCTAGGCATCCCCTGTGCTAGCAACAACTATGGTGAAAGTGTGTGAAATCATCATAATCAAGTAAACACCAAACAACAAATAATGATGACTAGTCAACTACAAGGACACAAATCCAGAATTCATACGATGACTAGTCAACCACCAAGAACACAAACCCAGAATTCATACGATGACTAGTCAACCACCAAGAACACAAACCCAGAAAAATTACAGAGATGCAATCAGAAATTGTTCACCCAGAAACCCACCATTGGGAAAAACTGGGGGTCATCAACCGACCAGGCAATCCACTAAGTAGAAAAAGATTCTTACAAAGGAACACAAGCAAGCTCAAGAAAAACCTAGATCTATTTAGGAAGATGAGCTATACCTCCTTTGTGCAATCTTCTTCTCCAACTTAGCAAAGCTTGAAGCTCAATTCTTCATGGCAATAGCAGCTCCTTCTCCAGCTCATTCATCCCATGGCACCAGCTTGCAAGCTCTAACTCAGACAGAAACCAAAATTTGGATTCAAAGGAGAATGACCAATTTCTTCAAGAAACCATACTCTTGAAGAAATCAATCTTGAATCTGACCTAGATATATATGGGAGAGTGTTTGATCTGGCAAGATGAGGTTTTCATATTTCAAATGCAGTTTTCAAAAAGAAACATTTTGGAAAACTCAAAGATGAAAAATATGAAGGTTACAATTGAGGAAGAAGGGAAAGTTTTCAGAGAAACTTTCCAAAACTTGCCTACAAAAGTGACGGCTACCAAATGAGGAATGCATGCGTTTTTACACAAAAATTCCTAGGTTGGAATCAACACATGGCAGCAGAGAGAGAAAGGAGAATAGGACAAAAAAGTGGGTAGGATCCAACTGGGAACAGTGACCTGGAAAACCTTACTAATGCAAAGGTTGACTAGTCATATGGAGGAAGGATGACTAGTCATACGGAGAAAGGATGACTAGTCATGATCTTCAGGAATAGGGTTAATGCAATGTCATGCAATGCAAAACTTACCTTTGTCAAACACAATGTTGTCCATCATAATGTAGCGAGATAAGAACACCTAGAGATGAAATTCTTAATCTAAACTTGAGCTTGAGAAAATACAATGATTGTCCTATTACAAACTTGTCAAGAGAAGCCAAAAGAAAATCACAAAATGCATACACTTACACTCTCTTAATTTTTTCTTTTCTTCTTCTTCTTCCTCTCTTATTTTTCTTTTCTTCTTCCTCTCTCTGATTCTTCGTCTTCATACCCATCCTCTCTCTGTTTTCATTTGTTAATGGTTGGTGGTGGTTCGATTGGGTGGTGATAGTGGTTCAACTGGGTTTGTGGCAGTTATGGTTCGACTGCTTTGGTGGTGATCGTGCTTTGGAGGTGCCGGTGCGACAAACTAGACGATGGTCTGGATCGGTGGAGATGGGTTTCCACTGTGGTGTTCCTTCGTTGATTTTTTTTTTTTGGTCTGGTGCTTGATAAGTAAATCAAGATCTCAGAGATTTTAGAAGAAGAAGAATAGTTATGGAGAATTTCAAAGACAAGAATCGATGTTGATTGGAGAAAGAGAGATGGAAAAAATGAATTATCGTATGGACTCAAAGCGAAAACATTGAAAACGAAAACAACATATTTTCGTTTTCAACTTTTGTTCATGAATTGGATTTGTTTTTGGAAAATATTTTTAGGGAAAACAAAAACGTTCCACCGAACAGGTATTTTCCAGAAAACAGGAAATGAAAACGGAAAACGGGCAGTGAAAACGATATCGAACGCGGCCTAAGTATCTAGGTGAAAGAGGAAGAGAGAAGAACCTTGTAGCACAAAGTTGACTGTTTGACAGCATGAGCATTGAACATGCCTGGCTCCTCGTGGATATTTAAGCAGGCGGCGGCAAAAACCACAAACCATTTGAGCTAATTCTGCATCACAATTGGATAGCTCATCAAGCGAGAAAACCTTTCACTATGTATAAAACCTGAGATGAAATGCTCTATGGAACATTCGTCTGAGGAATCTAAAGATCAAGAAGATAATACATTTAGTAATTCAGCGATCCCAAAAATCAGTATAGCTGCTGGCCAGATGTAGGCACTACTGTATAATTTTTAGTACAAGGGATCGAATTCCAAATTCCGGTTATACTAGGTTTGTTCCAATTTTTTTTAAAAAGAAATATTATAGCGGTGCGGTTATACTTGGTATTTTCAATTTTTAAAAAATATAATGTCTTCGGTTATACTCGGTTTTTTTAAATTTTATATATTAAAAAAAAGAGTATAGCTGCGTGGCTATATACGGTTATTTTTCCAAAGTTTTTTGAAAAAAAATTAGTACAGCCGCTTGGTTTTACTCCGCTCCTTTTCTAAATTTTCTTTATGAACGGTATAGCCGCGCGGCTATACCAGGTTTTTTCCCAATTTTTTTTTTAAGGAAATAGTATAGTCGATATCGGCTATACTCGCTTTTTTCTTTTTTTTTTTAGAAAAAGAAATAGCGGCTATACTTGGCTTCTTACAATTTTTTTAAAGAAATAGTATAGCCAACCGGCTATACTCGTTTTTGCTAAATTTGTTTAAGAAATAGTATAGCCGGTCGGCTTTACCCTAAAACCTTTTAAAAATTTTAATATAGTACAGCCGCATGGCTTTACCAATTTCCAAAAAATAAAAAAAATTTTATAAGCGCGTGGCTACACTCTTTACACACACACATATATACTAGGATCCTCTTTTTCTTTTATATTTTTTCCCTTATTTTCTTTTATCGATAAGATTAGTTTAGAGTATTATCCATTACTATTAGGCCATTACCCGAGTCTCTATTGTCCGCTTTTGATATTTTTCTTTTCCAGAGTTATTACTTGTATAAAGAATTTAGCAATTTCACGTTTAATATTGTATTATACACATACATACCTATATTACTTTTTTCGAACTTGAATAATAAATTATTATTCAAAACTATCATAAAACCCAATATACGTATTAATCAAAATAAAGCCTTTCCCTTTTTTTTTGGTGAAAACCAAGGTATCCCCCTCGCGATTGCGGGGACTAACCCTCGAGGTACTGTCGGGCGCAAAGCGGGGACCTCTCCCAACAAAGTCTGCTCTATTCGCAAGCGCCTGGGATCGAACCCAGGACCTCTTGTTTAAAGGATCCAAGCCCCTTCCACTTGGATCCAAGCCTTTCCCTTTTTCAAACTTGAATAATTATTATGGAATACATATATAATTAAATAAAGCCTTTCTGATAATCACTACATAATCACTAAATTCATGATTAGAGCCCTAATTCTGATAAAGAAAAAGATCGAAAGTTCATGAGGAAGAAAGAAGGAAAATACGAAGGGTTATAACTTCTAAATTGAGAACCATATATGCTTGATAATTTTGTTACATGAAACCTCTTTTCAAGAGCGAGATTTAATGTGCCATCAAGGCTGTGGGTTCCATTTTCCAAATGTGTTTCTAAACATGATGATAATATTGTGATTCATGCTAATTGGAACACGGGTTTTTTTTTTTTTTTTTTTTTTTTGTCATGGTCGGAAAGGATTTGAGGAAAAGGTTTATGGGTTAGGATCAAGATCCTCTTCTATGTTTTTCTCTGCTTCTTCTGCTTAATTTTTATTCTAAATTTTCCGTCTCATTGAAAAGTCATCCAAAAACTAAAATGTTGACAGTGAGTTTTCTTCCTCGTATATAGCTTCACCACATCAAGAAGCTCAATGATAGTACACGATATGGCTAACTAAATCACCAGAAAGGAGGTGGGCGACCAAGTTTTCCTTTGAAGCTCAATTGGGGTTTGTAAGATCTCGTTTGCTCCGCCGACTGGACAGTGACAAATAAGGACTCTTAAAGATGGCCATGACTAAGAACATGAAGATGAGAATGGCAGTTCTATCAATGAACCAACAAGACACCGCATTAACTCACCTATTATACGTAGACTCTTTTTTTTGTTCCCTCCAAACTTAACTCCGAGTGCGTCACCGTACGCCCCTCCTGAACACAAACTTTATTTCTGAATTCTTGGGTAAGAGCTTGAAGAGTAAATCCAATAAAATTAAAGAACCCCACCCAAAGTTCGAGCCTTACCCAAAACAAACCCTGCAATAATAAAACAAGTAGTAAGCAGATAATATAGAGAAAGTGGGCCCCATCATATATGATTTCTTAAAGTGCAAGAATGGAAAGTCTTAGTTCAGTAGGAAGATTTTTTTACTTCCCTAAACAGAATTAACGGTTCTCTTATAAAAGGATGGCTGGTACTTCGCAACCTCACTGCACATTCAAAGCCTCGTGCCTGCTTCTCAATAAGAAAGAAAGAAATTCATGTATGGCTTCAGTTATATTTATATCTGCCTTGTTTTTTTAAAATTCTCTTCATCCTTCTATTTGCTCTGGTTGCTTTCTGACCTTCAATTGTTTTCTTCTTCTTTCTTCGTTTATTTCTTTTTCCAAACGTGAGATAAGTATCTTTTTTCTTTCTATGCAGCAGACCACATCAAGCTTTCTTTCTTTCTTTGTTGCATATTGGCCTGTAACGAAACTAAATCGCCAGTGGGTAAGAAACTGCACCTATTTGCAATGCTCTCCTTTTCCCTTTTACATGTATAGGCTAACTCTTGTTTTTTTTTTCTCTGCAGTAAACGTGCCACACATAGTCGGACTAAGCGAAGCAACCCCTTTTTCAGCAACCTAGAGCAGGTTAGCAAACTGCACTTGTGAGCACAAGACTGCCCTTTATATTCTCTTTTTATTTGCCTGCAGCCAAAGTCTTTTTTTTTTTTTTTTTTTCTCCTGCTGCATCCAAGTAACCAAGCCAATATCATCTTCTGCTTTCTCTTGTTTATGTTATTATATCAAAGCCTACTATGTTTTCTTGCGTTCTAGTTTATCTCTGTCATACAGTTTAGGTTTGGATGCGAATTTTTGTTGTAAATGAGACTTTTCGTCATTGTTTAGTTCCTTGATAGTAAGGTCCATGGTCTAAAAGTTTGAAATTTCGTCTGGTTGTTTTTGGAAAATTGTTGGCTGCTGCTGTTAACTGGTTGCAAAGTATTTTATTTTGACTTACAAAACAGTGTTGGCTGCTGCTGTTAACTGGTTGCAAAATATTTTATTTTGACCTAAAAAAAGGGACGATCTTTCATTTCAACAAGAGAAATTGGTTATTGTAGTCAGGTTTAATTGTGTTTTGCGCTGACACTTGTTGACATATGCAGTGGAACACGAGAATATGGATGAGACATATTCTATTATCAACCAAAAATTGCAAAACCCTGTTTTGAAACATGCATGCTTGGAGAAAACGAGCCAAGAGTTGAAGGTTTGTGACATCACTACTACTTTAAAAATATATATATTTATACAAGTGATATTCTATTTTAAATTAATCTGAACTGTGGATAGGGGGATTCGAACTCGGGTGCTGAGTGGGGAGCACATCCGCTCTAACCAGTACTTAAATAATATAAATAATATTTTTTTTTAAATGTCATACGTACTTATAAAGATACTTGTATAACGAGGAGAAATGTGTGCATACAGCTTACCAATTCTTTAATTTGGTGTATATTTCATCTTATTTTCTCATATTTCTTTTATGAACAACCTTGTGCAAATCATCTTCTTCTCTGTCTCTTTTTATTTTATTTTATTTATGGGTGTAATGTCTTTTGAATTACTTCATTTTGAATGCCTAAATTGTTTAATTTAGGCAAGACGATAATAGTTAATAAAATTCAAATTTTTACACAGGTAGATGGTGTGGGCACAACAAACATCGCTGTTATCTGTGACGACATAATCTTTGTTGGTGTCGATGCGAGGGGTACATATCCTAACACTAAAGCATTTATCATGACTGAAAAAGGAAAAAAATTATTCAAAATCAAGTACAACATACTTGCAACCATGGCAGGAGATTCCGCTCAATGTGAAGCAGTGTTAAATCATGTGAAAAACACAATGGAAATATATGGAGATGATGGAGACATCCATGCTGCAGCAACGTTAGCCCATACAAATATCCAAAGATGGCAATTAATCAGAGTCTGGACAGAAATTTGATGGGTCTTTTCTTATAGTTGGTTGGGAGAACAAAAATGATAGTTTTCATCCCTATATATATGGCGTCAATAATCAAGGATATATGCGAACATCCACTAACTACGAACCAACTGGGAATGGAACAGGTGCACAACATGCTTATCCATATTATGTGGCTCACAAGAAAGGCAACAGTACTAGAGAAGAAATGTTAGAACTTATGAAAGAGGCTTTATTATATGCAGCCATTAAAGATCCAATGAGTGGTGGTATTCTGCGTGTGGCTGAGGTGAGACTATTTGGTTGTAATAAAATTTATTCCCAACGGGTTCTTGAAGTGTTGTTTGCGCATTATGATGTTGTAGCTAACTGTCTTTCACATTCGTTGTTCTCTCTATCGTACAATCATGAATATACATATGAGCTTAATGAGAAAGTTGATGAAATATTCAAAGAACTTAAAGATTATAGTCACAGTGTTGTCGTGGGGCTAAATAGGAAATTTGTTGTGCGACTGCTCCATTTTAAGTGCCCAGCTAGTGGAAAATACGAGCAAGTGAAAGAGATGAATAGATCTTGGGTTCAAAGTTTTGATCTAAATTTACGACCGAAACCGGAACATCTGTATGACCGCAATGTGCCTCATGTGTTGTGAAATGAGAACAAACTCAACTCACCCTCCCCTAATGATCTTGTTGTTGATGGACTTTGTGACAAACACAATAATGGATGAATCACACACACTCACACACTTTAGAAATCAACCAAGCACAAAGTGACACAAGAATTTATAGAGGTTCAGCAATTGCCTACATCCTCTTGGTGATCCCCTTGAGAAATTCACTAATGAAAGAATAAGTTACAACTTTGGATTACAAAGAAACCCCCTTAGAACTCTATTCTCTCCCAAGCTCTCTTTTCTCTCTCACCCCCTTGCTCAACACTTTGATACACTTGTGAACACTCTCTCACACTTGGTGTTTCCCTCCTTGGTGTCTAGACTACTCAAGACTCAACTCAGCTCTCTCTTGAACTGATTGCCCTCTCTCTCTTCCTCCCTTGGTGAGATAACCTCCCTTTGAACACAATAGCTCCCAGCTACTTGACAACTTTTAGATTAACCACACTCTTTGTCTTGCATCTTCACTTTCTTTTGTAGGCAGACCTTTGGACTTAATAGAGGGTTGCAATTACTCCTTCACGTTCTTGCTTTCAGCTACCAAACTAAACACAAGGCTAGGCAAACCAGAAAACAAGCCATAAAGCATGCACCCTTTGTCCCCTTGTCTCCCACCTAGAAAACCCTTTGGTACAAGACAATAAACAACATTTAAATGGTGTTCCAGCTTCTAAGGCACGTTGCCAAACTTCCTAGAAACCATAAAACTCTTGGAAGCTCAAGGGATTAGGTAGGGAACCAACACATGTGAAATGCACCTTGAAAAACGCATGGAAAAAACGACACAGCACGTCTGGCGACCGGTCGCACGTTCCTGGCGACCGGTCGCATTGCAATCTGTCTGAAAGCGACCGGTCGCTTGCACCTTGCGACCGGTCGCTGGTCACGATTTCCAGCTTCTCCTCCAGACTTCGAATCTGCTTCAAAACGACCGGTCGCAAATACCCAGCGACCGGTCGCCTCCTCCTTCACTTGCATACTAAATGTGAGCCAATTTTACAACAATCTCCACCTTGGCGAACCATTTAATCACCTATGAACAATTGTTGACCTCTAGAACCTCTTCAAACCTCTTAGAAATCGTTCTAGTAATTTCCAAGAGCTCCACCATGGCAATACACCTCTTGCCTCAATGCACCTTTGGTGGAAGGTGCTCCACCCAAGTCTAAACTTGTGTAACATGGACCTCTTTTGTAGAAGAGAGATCCCCCATGCCAAATTCCTTGCTCCTTACCTTCTTGGAACCTTGAATCTTGGACATGCCTTGATATGTAAACCACATACCAAACCTTTGTTCACTAAATCCCCACTTAGCCAACCTTGCTCTTGGATTTAAGAACACATTTCTTTTCATCAATGCACCTCTCCAACTTTCCCGCTTCATGCCCCTATAGCACTCCGAAACGTGGCTGGAACTTCTTGGTCCATCCATCCAAAACCTAGGGACGGTTTGATGGATTCCTTGGGCCCGGACCTTGCAATTGATGATGGCTCTATCTCAAGTAGAACCCCTTTGTGAGTGTGTTGTTGTTGCCCTCCTTCTTCAGCCCTTGTGTCAAGCTCCACCTCAAATGGAGACTCCTCCATGACCACCTTGGCAAGAAGCTTTTCTTCAACAACATCCTCCCCATTATGTTGGACCGGCTCCTTGACTTTAAGACTTGTTGCATGCTCTTCCTTGGTACAAATCTCTGCACCACCCAAAAGCTTGTATGTGTTGTTTGGTTGAATTTCCCCCTTCATAACCACCACAGTACCTTGTGTGACCATGAGCTTCCCTCCTTTGGCCTTGTAAGAGTACCCTTCTCTATCCAAAGAGCCAAGTGAGAGTAAATTCTTTCTTAGAGCAGGTACAAACCTTACCTCACTAAGACTCCAAACTTCACCATCTTGCAACTTGATCTTCACAGTCCCTATGCCCAAAACTTCACATGTAGTTTTGTCTCCCAACATAATCTTGCTTGCCTTCTTAGCCTCATATGTGTCAAACATCAACTTATTTGCACACACATGATATGAGCACCCGGAATCCAAAATCCAACTTGAAGTAGAACTCTTACCCGAAGAACTTGTCATGACTTCCCCGTTACTCTCCTCCGTAACCGTCAAGAGTTCATCACAAATGTCATCATCACATACATTTGCTGAACTTCCAGCTTTCTTCATCTTCTCCTTCCATACCGGACAATTTTACTTCCAATGATCCATAGACCCACACTCGAAGCACCCTTCTTTGTCCTTGGACTTAATATTCCTCCCTTTGTTGCTCTTGCCTTCACGCTTGTTTGAACGGTTCCCTGCGAATAGACCCGCATCTTGAGAGTTCTCCTCCGAACGTTGGGACATCCGGTGGTGCGTCATCACATCTTGCACCACCTCCTCAAACTTCAAAGTACTCTTCCCAAACATAAGCGTTGTTCGGAAATGTTTATAAGACGGAGGCAAGGATGTTAGAAACATGAGTGCCTTATCCTCCGTATCATACAACACTTCCATCCTTTGCAAATCAGCAACACATCTATTGAAGCTGCTCAAATGCTCCATTAGATTACCTTCCTCCTCCATCCGAAGATTTAGGAGTTCTTCCTTGAGAAAGAGCTTGTTGGACAGCGACTTCCCTGCAAACATCGCTTCGAGCTTCTCCCATGTTTGCTTCGCTGTGTCTTGCATCACGTTGATGAGCACCTCATCTGTGATATAGTTCTCGATGGCTCCTCTAGCCAACTCATCTAGCACACCCCACTCCGCATCTGTCATGGTTGCTGGCTTCTTCTCTTTGCCTCCCAAGACAACACTGAGTTTTTGTTGTGTAAGGGCTGACTTCATCCTCCTTTGCCATAGTGTGAAGTTCTCCTTCCCTGTGAAAGGCTTCAACTCCACCTTCATGGTGACAGCTTGTGGTTGCATAGAGCTACTTCCACCTTGAGCTTCCTTGTCACTTGCCATCTTCAACACAATAGAACTTGCTGCTCAAACTCAGCTCTGATACCACTTGTTGTGAAATGAGAACAAACTCAACTCACCCTCCCCTAATGATCTTGTTGTTGATGGACTTTGTGACAAACACAATAATGGATGAATCACACACACTCACACACTTTAGAAATCAACCAAGCACAAAGTGACACAAGAATTTATAGAGGTTCAGCAATTGCCTACATCCTCTTGGTGATCCCCTTGAGAAATTCACTAATGAAAGAATAAGTTACAACTTTGGATTACAAAGAAACCCCCTTAGAACTCTATTCTCTCCCAAGCTCTCTTTTCTCTCTCACCCCCTTGCTCAACACTTTGATACACTTGTGAACACTCTCTCACACTTGGTGTTTCCCTCCTTGGTGTCTAGACTACTCAAGACTCAACTCAGCTCTCTCTTGAACTGATTGCCCTCTCTCTCTTCCTCCCTTGGTGAGATAACCTCCCTTTGAACACAATAGCTTCCAGCTACTTGACAACTTTTAGATTAACCACACTCTTTGTCTTACATCTTCACTTTCTTTTGTAGGCAGACCTTTGGACTTAGTAGAGGGTTGCAATTACTCCTTCACGTTCTTGCTTTCAGCTACCAAACTAAACACAAGGCTAGGCAAACCAGAAAACAAGCCATAAAGCATGCACCCTTTGTCCCCTTGTCTCCCACCTAGAAAACCCTTTGGTACAAGACAACAAACAACATTTAAATGGTGTTCCAGCTTCTAAGGCACGTTGCCAAACTTCCTAAAACCCATAAAGCTCTTGGAAGCTCAAGGGATTAGGTAGGGAACCAACACATGTGAAATGCACCTTGAAAAACGCATGGAAAAAACGACACAGCACGTCTGGCGACCGGTCGCACGTTCCTGGCGACCGGTCGCATTGCAATCTGTCTGAAAGCGACCGGTCGCTTGCACCTTGCGACCGGTCGCTGGTCACGATTTCCAGCTTCTCCTCCAGACTTCGAATCTGCTTCAAAACGACCGGTCGCAAATACCCAGCGACCGGTCGCCTCCTCCTTCACTTGCATACTAAATGTGAGCCAATTTTACAACATCATGAAATTCAAGCTCTACCGTGGATTCTAATTAATGGGTTTGGTGAGTCTCCTGTTATATTTGGTGAGCCAACACAGAAGTTGATGATGAAATTATTACGAGACGTGTAGCACTTGGTTGGTGGATTGTTACGCTACAGCCTGCATGTTATTGCAATTGGTTCCCTTGCTCAACTCCCCAAAGTTTGAAATACACGAACCTGTTGAATTGTTTTGGACACCCAGAACCTCTAACCCTTTTAATTTATTTCATTTCTTTTTGCTTTAATCATTGGACCTGCAACTCCGTTGAGAAGAATCCTTGAGTTTTTCAATAGATGTGCATGTATTTGGAATTAAGTTTATCCATCCATATACTGTGCTCAAGTATAAAAGCTTGTATTAATTTTCGTTTGGAGAAGGAGAAAGCAGAATGACTGTAATTATGTTGGGTTTTAGTATGAACCCGATCTGTGTTGGCAAATATTTGGCTTTATTTGTGAAACTGATTTTATTGCTTTGAATGCGTTTGTCCCATAATGGAATTCACTTTTTCTTTGCTTACCTTCTGCATGCCAGAGAGAGGAATAAGTCCTCTTGCTTTTGAATTCCTACGTGGTGATTACCAACACTCATTCTTCTTCTCTTATTTATTTATTTATTCTTCTCCTATTCGCAGATAATACGAAGTAGTAAGTGTTCATGTATGATTAGTGTATAACTTTATAATGGTAACACTGAAAGAATAAGCCAAAGGCTCAAGACTCGGCTAGTATGAATTGGTGAGTGTGCATTGCATATTATGCATGCTTTGCTTTGCTATGTTAGAAAGAGTTATAAGCAATCTCATCATAGAGTAGCAAGTTTGTGATGATATAGCACATTGTTCATAGAGTAGCAAGTTGGGAAATTAGAAAAAGGAGATAATGAAGCGCATAAAATGGATTACACGACTGTCCCATAAGTTTGAACTAGATGCGTATTATAATGAAGTGTGTGATTCTATTTACATTAATTTGGGAATCCGTGTCCTTACGGTAACTGTGATATCAATGATCTTGGGAAGTCCTAGATAAGATCCACAATAGCAAAGAAGTATCTCCAAATTTTAAACTATATTTAAACCGCAGTGTGCTGCTATTTTAACTAATATTACGAACATTTAAAAGGAAGAATCAAATTTGATATCAATGATCGTAGGCTCAAATGTATGTAATAACTTACTCACTCAGTAATTCACAAATATTTCACTGTCTATCATGAAGAAAGAATAAAATATAGTGTCTAAAATTGTATGGAGATTTAGATTGAAGAAATTAAACCTTTAAATTTCCAGGCATTTTTTAAGCTAATGCTTCGGCACATTCGAGCCTACCAAACAACAATTTGGACTTCAATCTGACCAACCAAACAACTTTGATCAAAGGCCCATGACTTAAATTCCCTAATTTCCAGCCCAAAACCAAAGTCTAGAATTTAATTTCTAATAAATAATGCAAATTACTAAGAAAAGCATAGTGTTATTTATCATATTTTGGTTTCCAATGTATTGTCATAGGTTACTAACTATAAGTACAAATCTTTGTCAAAGAATCGAGGCATCTGTCTATTACAACTTAAGAACGGGTTTCACATAGAAATTCAAATTCTTAGCCAAAACAAAACAAAGGGCAACATTTGAAAAGTAAATAAATTACCTCAAATTTTACTAACCCGGAATAACTTGCCTTTTCTTTAGGAAAAAACATAGAGGAAAGGATACCTGAATTTGTGGCTTACCTAATTAGCTTTGGATGTTGATTTGCTGAGTCAACTAAGGAGTTTTATAAAATAAAATAAAATAAAATAAAATAAAATAAAAATAAAAAGCTAAAATTTACCCCTCATTTTCAAAAGAGTGCTGTTATTTCCACACCCTGTCCTATTTCCCCACCCAACTTATTCTCAAAATTTTAAAGGCAAATTTATCCTTATGTAAAATGACTTCTAAGGACTGAAATAAATTCTTCTGTTTGTGACGTTTCTTTTATCATTTCCTTGGACTCTTCATCTTCTGTTTGCTTAATCGACGCCGTTTGCTGTTCGTCTTTAATTCAAACTTGGTCAGTTTTATCTAGGCAAGTAAAATAAGGTTCACTCTCTGAAACACTGGCATTTTTTTTTTCCAGCTGCTTGTTATTTTGCACGAGTTTGCCAAACATGTGGTACTGGAATTTTTATGCTGTTGCAGTATCATAAAAAAAGGAAGAGCTCTTTTGAAACTACAGAAGAAGTAAAAATTGGAATATCGTAGAGTAGGGATGTTGGGTGAGTTATCCTTATGCAGGCTTCATTTGAAATTTATGTAAATAAATAGGGAATTAATTTGGGCAGATAATGTTAAAGCAAAATTCGATTAGGAGAAAACAAATTTATGGGTTTTACAGATGGGTTGGAGGGATGGTGGTGATGGCAGAGGAGAGGAAGAGGTTGGGGGTGACTTGGAGAAGAGAGTTTGATTAACTTTTTTTTCATTTAATTTTGTAAAGGGTATTTTAGGAATAATGAGGGGTGAAAAAATAAGATTGTTTTTATTCAAATTTACATGGTGGGTAGAAAAATAAGGTGGGTGAGAAAATAGGACATGGTGGTGGAAATAGCATCACTCTTTTCAAAAATTATCATTGTAAAAAGATAATGTTTCATACACATAAAATTTTAAGCCCAAGTAAAAGGGAAACATACAATTTGTAAAGCCGGGTTTGAGTGGAGACGTATAGGGCTCGAGGGGAACCATCTTTGGCGAGCAAAGGTCCTTTCCGCCATTATCCTCCTCTTGGGTGTCACCGTCAGCACTGATTGGCGTATCGCAGTTGAAGGGGACCATATCTGGCCAGAAAAGGTCTTTTCCGCAGACGTTGTTCATGGCTGTGTGGGAAGCTTGGTGTTTGGCTTTGCCGTTTGGGAGAGAAAAAACAACTGGAGGTTTGGGTGTAGGGTGAATTGTGAGAGAAAGAAAGAAGGGCGTTTCTTATTTACATGTTATATAGGCGGTTTGGCTTGATTGAATAATCGACCATATTATGACCATATTAATCAATATTATTTTTTCCATTTCAGTTTTTTATTAAATAATAAATTATCATTAAAAACTAACAGACCCCCAATGCACACGCATCATTAATAAGCAGGGCATGAATTTCTTGTTTTGATTTTCCGATTTGGTTTGGGATTTTTGTTTTCTCAACTAGAGCAGGAATATTTCAGTGATTTTGAGTTCCAAATAAAGGAAGTTAATTAATGTGGTTTTTCCTAAACCTTTTCCTTTTCTTTTCAAGTTTGTGCTAATACTTCTGAAATTTGTGAGTCTTCTTTGTGACTCTTGCATATATACTTCTTGTAGAAGAGAAGGAAAGGCTCTGCACACGATATGAACAACTGAGTAAGCAACATGTTGAAATTAATGCATCTTTGTAGAAAAATCTAGAAGCTTGAAGAAAGTGCTAAAGCTTGAAAGGAATGTTGGCTAACACAATTAAAGATTGAAGAATGTTCCAGAAACACCAAGAAAGTATGCATCAAGGAATTGTAGAAAAGTCTAGAGAAATAAAATATGTGGCTAGGAGAGATTGTCCAAGTCGGTGGGACTTGGGCAATGGCGGCAACACTAAGCCTATAAATAGGCATGTAATATATCAAAGCAAGGGGAGTGGAGTGGAGAGACATCTCCACCAAAGTTATACGGAGGAGTTCAACAAAAAAGAACTTCCAAACCAGATATGGAGTTCAACAACAAAAGAACTCCCAAACCATTAGGGAGCCAAGAGCTACCCAAAGTTAGCTATGTTGAAGAGTCAATAAGCTCACCAATCTAAGTGAAGAGCCAAATAGCCCAAAACTAATCTAAATCAAGTGTGGTGGCCAATAAGCCAATATGCTAAGTGTAAAAGACCAATTAGCCTATATCAAGCTATGTACTATTCTCCTCAAATCTAATAAAATCACTTCGTTTTCCCTTATAAATCTAACACAACAAAACTCCTTTACTCCTCCTTATAGTGAAATCGAATACACCAAAATTTTCTGATGGGTTGATGTCATGTCAGGAAAGAAAGAAAGGAGTCTGATATCTGAGCACGAGAAAGCTTCTACTGATAAAATTGCTAAACTGGAAGAGTCCTTGAAAAAGAAGAAGCAGGTACTACCCCCCTCTCTCTTACTTGAAAATAAAAAAAAGAAGCTTGTACTGATATCTCCATGTATATATATATATATATATATATATATATATATATATATATATTGTGCAAACATGTCTCAAAACTACATTTTCTATTTATAAACTCAGGATGATAGAACTTTCAGCGTTCTGAGAAAGACTCTTGGCTCATTTCTGGAGAGTACTTCAGACGAGGACATCCCAGTTGATGGTTGAATGAACATTCAACTGTTTGAGCTCAAGTCTCCATTTACTTTTTCCCCCTGAAAGATGTTACGTTTATTAATACTTGCAATAAGATATGGTACATGGTTCTGCCATAGGTGTAAAGTTGAATTTCATATATAGTACCACGTTATTACATGTTGCACGTGCAAAATGTTTAAAATTAGTCACAAATTTATTCACAAATTTTGCTCTGTACAATTTCTACGCACGCCTCACATAAGCAGTTTAATGAACAGCATTGGCAGGGGGAGGTGGTTGCCCCTGTTGAACAGACCATGGAGGGCGCTTGTTGTGTTCCTACAGATAAAAACATTTCACATCCAGTCATACATATGAAACACAAGCAAATGCATTTTGATCTATTTACAACTTCTATATATAATATACAAATGACAGTACATGTTGTTTCAATTATTCTCCCTTATAACAAGTACTATTACCAATGAAAGAATAACATGACGTCTATAAATGTGAAAGTCTACAAATCCCATGACCTCTTCTAATTTTTATTTCAAAGGAAATCTGTCTTCTTCTTTTTGGAGGGGGGAGAGGAGGATAAGAAATATAATCTCATCATCAGGCAGTTTTTTCAAAGCATCTCATCCCTGTCCTCTGTAATTCCTTGATAACCATGGAAACAAAGTTTTCGCCAATAACTTCTTACAAAATTTCTGATTTCGCATACGAACAGAGAAAAAATAAGTATTTTCATGTAATTCCAGAGATTATCCCCAAAATTTCTCTTGAACACTAGCCTATTGGCAGTGAGACTCTTAATGGTTTCAATGTGTCCACAGCACATTGTTTACTTACTCCAATTTCTTCCACAAACTGACAAGAGGAACACCTGACGGATGAAGCTCCATATGCATACATCAGCAACACTGCACAACTACCACATTTAACTTGTCCAACCTGATCAGCTGATTGCATAACTATTGCATAAACGATGACTCGATTTTAAGTCCATTGGCACTTGTGGTTTAGTGCTGAACTTTGCACACTGCATATATATGGACCTTCGAAATTGGATAACACATTTTTCAAGAAAAAAACTTGATTGCATGACCCTAATCAACTCAAAAGATCAGGTGTACATATTCTATATTTCATGTTAGTTTAGATCACGCATTATTTTGGGGTCATGCACTGCCTCTTTGAAAGAAGTTCAATGCAACTGCAATCTCTCTTTCTCCTTTTACATTGTTATCAAATTTTGGCAATACTTGCGCTAGGTGTACAGTATCATAACAAGATTACATGAAGTGAGAAAACCTACAACAATTTTGGAAAAGGAAAAAGAGGAGAGAATGAGACTGAAAACGTTGCTTACTAGGTACACTAAGGGCCCGTCTGATAACGTTTTCGGAGAGTGTTTTATGAGAATATTTTCAGAGAATGAAAACAAGAAAACAAATTCGCATTTTCAGGAAATGAAAATGGGTCTGGTAGATTAATTAGAAAACATCTTTAGAAAACAAAAACAATGAAAACGTGTCTGGTAGTACAATTTGAAAATAATAATATGTGAGTTATTTTCAAGTGTATTTTTGCTAATTTCAGTTTTTTTTATATTTAAATTATGCTATTTTTCAAAGACAAAAATTTATAAACAATAAAAAAATGTATAATTTAACAAATAATCGGCAATCCCCTCTCGGAACCCCTTCAATGCACCAAATACTGCCAAACGGTAACCATCGAAGTGGCGGCGCGAGTTCCCAGGCAAGCTTACTGAATGGATTGGAACTGGGGCAAGGGTCTAGCACGCTCCTTGATAACCTACCAAACGATAGGACAACCTAGCGGCTGCCGAAGAACAAACAAGTCCCCGATCGAGAAATCTCACTCGAGAACTTGGAGGACTCTTGTTTACTCCCAAAATAAATTGGCAATAAGAGCAAGACACGTGGAGGAAATGATGCTTGGTCAGGGGCGCCCTCGGCACTCTACCTACCAATCTCCCCATTAGGGCAACACCCTCTCCTGGGACACGTGGCACGCTCCCAAGCGACGCCCACAGTCCCACATCGAAATAATCAACAGAATGCACACCTCCCAAGGCCTATAAAAGGAGGCCGACTATCCCAAAATAGGGGTAATCAGAACTAACGGCATACAAGCCTATTGATCTGTCAGTTAAACTTTCTATTCCCGAACTTATTTAAGCATCGGAGAGCCTTCGGCTGGTACCACACCGGTGCCTTGGGTCTTACCGAGCGTTCTCTCATTTTGCAGATCACGCTTCCTACCGAGGCCTCAAGCATACCGAAGGTATAAAATTACTAAGTTGACCCTCAAAGGCAGGAAACCACTTTTTGGCGTCAACAACTCCCATCTTTTTTTCAAACTCTTTTCCTAAAGGTGGCTGTTAAGCTTTATCTCTACCCTCAATTTGAGATTTGTTGGATATGGAAATTAATGGGTATATCCCATTCCCGTTTGAATCTTTTTATTTTTTAATTAATTTTTTTTTGTACTTCAACAGTTCCTACTAGGAGTCATGGAGGGGTTTGTGGAAGATGGATTAAGATTAACTGAATTTTTTGTTGATGGACCGAGTGCTGATGACAAAGCAATGGCTAGATATTACAGATCCCACACCAATAAGTTCCCACACATAGTAATAGTATTCTCGTTGCACATGTGACGAAGAAAGTTATTAAAATACTTGCAAAGACCCTGCTCTCTTCTGCTGATGACAAAGCAATCAGCCGTACCGTATCGCACGATTGTGTAATCAATAAAATTCGTATTTTCAATTAAACACTTTTTGCAATCTCTCTAAACCCCTTCACACTCATATATACTAACATTAACATAATTGGCCTCGCAGGGTGTGCTTCTATTTTGGCTTTATGACAAGTACATGGACCTAGATACTGCAGCCTTTGTATTCTATGGAGCTATGCTACTATTATCATTAGGCGAAACTGGACGTTCAGCTTCTTTGAAAGAATTTCTTCACCAGCAATTTTTAAGCCAACCCAAGAACCCAAGAGAATGCACAGATGAACAACAAGGATTGGATTTCAGGAGAAAAACTTTGTGGGCTCTTCCATGGTATTTGTGTGCAGTGACAGCTCTTTTCCGTTTAAAAGCAACTTGGGTGCGGACCTTCATGATTTCAACATTTGCGATGGGTGTTTCTTATGTAGCATTCTTGTTTGGCTTCTCCTCCTACTCTTTCACCGATAATAAAGAATCTTTAGTTTTTGAACGAGAGGCTAGCATAGAAGAAGCGCAGAACCAAGAGAACGATATCGTAAAACAAGAAGAAAGAGGGAAGGAGCCTTGCCAAGCCTCAGGAAGCTTAAGCCTTCGTCTAGACAAGATACTAGTAGGAGGAGGAGGTAAATTTTGGGGGCTAATTAAAAAACTGATCAAGGAGAAAAAACTTTTAGTACAAGAAATGCTAGCCCCGTGTCTTAAGAAACCAAACTAGGGAAGATTGAAGGACGAATTGACTAGGGTTTGAATAATAGACAATTGGGTGAATGATTTTCTGATATCTCTCATTGTCAACAATACAAAGTATATATACAAATACAACATTCAATTACACCTATTTCTAAGGCTAGGAATTCGTGATCCACCTTTGGTGGGATTTGATCTAGACTAAATCAAGAAAGTAAATATTACAAATATATTACAAAGATAATTCTTAACACCCCTCAAGTTGGATTAACTGATTTGATCTTCCTATTTTATGACTGATGGAAGGGCTTGTGGGAGGTGGATTAACTGATTTGATCGTTCATGGAGTGGATGATGCTGATGACAAAGTAATGGCTAGGTATTACGGATCCCACACCAACCATTTCATCATCGGTATCGGAAAATTAATTACTGCTCTTAGTATTTTGGCGCTTAGACGAACTTGGTTAGAAGACAAAATTAACTTGAGCCGTCTGGATAAGTATTTTAGAGCCTTGACATTCTTAACTATTGCTACCATCTGCTACTACCTCTGTGTTGCCCTTTACTTTTATACCAAGGAGGATAAATCAGAAGAATACGATTAGCAAAGCTACCAATCAGCCAATCACTTTGCAAGACATTACCCACAAACCACGACAACCTGTAGCAAATCAAGAGTGATTGCTTAATTCTCCACTCGACGGCTGGAACTACCTATTTTATGTATTACCGTTGTTACTTTCCTTCTGTACATATTCCTTGTATTCAAAGTCAACAGTACAGCATATAAAGAGATCAAATAGAATCAGAATACCCATCGTGGGCTATTCTCCTTTTCTACTTTTATTCTTCTCTAAACTCTATCTATTTCTCTACAGAGTTTATGAAGGGGAGTAGTGGAAGTGCATGAAGAAGTTATTGTTTAAACTTTTGAGAGTTGTGGGCTAGAAGAACATCAGATATATATATAAAACCATCTCATAAAACACAACACTTCAAAGTTACACAAAAGCACTTAAAAGTCACGCGATCGAGAAATGCATAATAGAAAGTTTGAAACAGCAGCAGCAGCATACAAAATACATACATTATATAGACAGCCAATTAGTGAAATTTTGCGATGAAGTCTTGAATGTGTTTGTTGATTTCATCAGGCCTTTCTTGGTTGATAAAATGGGCAACTCCTTCCATTACAACTACCTCTTCCAGAAGAGGCACATATTTCTTGAACCCACCTTTGTGTATGAAGTCCTTGGTGCCCACAGAATTATAAGTTAGGTCCTGGTCCCCCACAATAAACTTAACTGGAACTTTCACTTGAGCCCCAGTCCATGCAGCAGTGAGTTCCCAATTTCTGCAATGAAATGGGAAATAATAAAAAAACAAAAATTACCATTAGATATTGGAGATCAAAGAAGAAAAACTAAAATTAGTTTGTGCATATGAAATTCAAGTAAACTAAGTTTAAAGCAAATTACATACAGGTCCAAGTTTCTGTAGTAGTTTATTCCCCCAGTGAATCCTGTCTTCTCAAATTTGCTGGCATAGTAGTTGACTTCATCCTCCGACAACCAACTCGGCAAGACGATTGGAGCATCTGGGGGATGTCCAAACATTTTATCTTTAGGCAGGAAAAGTGGACCAGGATTGCGATATGTTAGAAATTCCTTCATAACTCTTGCAGTACCAAGCTTGGCAAACTCAGCTTCTATCACTCCTGGCTCCTGTAACATGAGTAATTTGTCTATCATTTCATAACCCAGAATTTAAATTTACGCAATATATATGTTGTTTGTGAACATTTACACACTAGACACTAATTTGAACACGATTGTACTACGGTACATCCATGTACGTAGTACAAGAACCTCGAAATACCACTCATTGGGAAATACTCAATGAGCCAAATGTCCCACTCAATTAGCAACAAGATTTTCCTACAATACAAACACCTCGAAATACCCCTCGTTGGGAATCACTCAACGAGTGGTGTATTTCGAAATATCCATGCCCCTCAAAACAATCTAACATGAGAACATGTCCATGAAATTTCAAGCTTCAAAAGATAATTTTACATTAACTGAAAAACTATATGAAGTAAAATTTTCTTCATTTTCTTGGCGAGGAGGAGTTGGTGGGAGTGGCTTACATCAGGAATGAGGCAATCAAAAGGTGTTCACACAAGCCGAATCTGTAATTAACGACAATGATTGCTACCCACTTTAAAACAAGACTTAAGATACATGGTCGTTTTCAACTAATCAAGATTATCCCCTTTAAACTAATCACTTGGAATAGTGAGTCCAGCAATACAAAATGTCGCAACTCTTTTGACTTAGAGATTAAATAATAATAAACAAAAGATAAAATATTAATAAAAAAATGAAAAGAAAAAAAAAACAGGGGACGGATGAGATTGAACCTGAAATCTGCAGATGTAATAGTCATCCCCATAAACAGCTTTTAGAGATTCGAGTGTCTTCCTCTGAGGGTTTCTAGGCGGGAAAACCACGCTCATGTTGACCAAGGCTTTCACCCGATCCGGCCGGAACAAGCAGATGTACCAAGCAATGAGCGCACCCCAGTCGTGGCCCACCACGAACACCTTGTCCTGGTCGGGGGCTATGGCGTCCAGGAGGGCGATGAGGTCTCCGACCACGTGTAGACACGTGTAGCTCGTGGGCGAATCGGGCGCGTCCGTGTCGCCGAAGCCGCGGAGATCCGGCGCCACGGCTCTATAGCCGAGGGAGGCCAGGGCTGTGATCTGGTGGCGCCAGGAGTACCAGAGCTCAGGGAAGCCGTGGATGAAGAGGATGAGTGGGCCCTGGCCTTTCTGGGCTATGTGCATGTTTATGCCATTGACTTGGACTGTTCTGTGCTCTATGCCGTCCACCTCCATCATGAAATTCTCTGTTTCTCTCTGTTTTTCTCTGTATTTGAATGTATTGTGTCGTGGAACTTATCAGTGATTGCTCAGTGTTTGGTTGTATTTTGTCGTATTTATGTATTGATAGAGAATTATAGAGTGGCACAAAAGGAGTGTTTGTTTGCCGAGAAAGAAAGCGAGGAATTTGAAGGTGACAACTTGCTAGAAAGAAAGGTGAACGACGTAGATGAGGCTATCGTTAAGCACGTGTCCACTATAATCCAACAAAGAAAAAACAGAAATTCTTTTTTCCTAAAAATATTTTTGGATAGGCAATTATAGGTTTTTCAGTTTCAGGAAATTTTCCAATAAGTATTTAAGTTAAGAATTGGTTATATACTTTTAATCTCGGCGGTTGAATTGTATTTAAGAGACTATCAATACATTTAATAAATGTAATATAATTGCCCATATTAGAAGTATGTAATCAATCATTAACATAAAGTACTTATTCTAGTGCACAAATGAAAATGATATGTTGATATTTTTTATTTTTCGAATTGGATAGACCTCAAATTAATATAATTGAACCAAACAAATTCACAAGTGACCTCGTTCTGATCATTTTCCTTCTTAACAATTACGCAAGTATTTTACAGTGTCTTACACTTTACCAAAATGTAACTTCATATCGTAAAACGAACTATAATTTTAAAAAAACTTGTTATCACTGAAGATTGAGAAATTTTGAGAGAAGGGGATGACATCAAATTCGAAGTGTTTAGGGATTTTAATTTTTTTGTGCCAAATGATTGATATAAACGTGTGGTTATATCAACTAGCTCTTAGTTTAGAGATACTTTATTCTATGAGGTCCAAAATTCGAATCTTCCACTTCCATTAATAACTAATAAGAAAATAAAACTAAACTACATTAATCCGATTCAAAATTACACTTTTTTAGTATGAAAACCAAACCAACCTGTTCTAATGGTTTTGGTTTGACTATTGTGTTTTGCCCGCGCCAAGAGAGAATTTCAAATTATTCAACAAGCTTTATTTTCGTAAAAGCATGGAAACCGTTCCTTTTGTGTCACCTCAAAGGAAAAGAAAAGAAAAATCATTACTTTTAAATCAAATATAGACGTTATAATTCGATTTAGGAAGTTTTCAAATATGCCAAATAAAAGCAAATGAAAATAATTTAGTTCAAAATTACACACAAATCCACCAAAGATGTTGAAAATGAAATACCGGTAGAAATCCGAAATGGAATTGAAGAGGGTAAAATTGAGGAAGTTGTTAGCTGTTAGTAGCATTAATGAGGTTGCCTGTTCTAGGTGGCTGTTAATAGCATTAATGAGGCTGTGAGGCTGCTGCTGTAATCTCTAGGATTAGGAGCTCAAGACCAGGAGAAGCTGCTATCTACGTACTTCTCCTAGTATATATTCTTCTGTAAGTAATGCAAAGTCATCAATGAAAATATTGAAACCAGAAAACCTCTGTTGAAGAATTCCCTTCTCAGAATACAGAACACTTCAAAGTCACACAAGAAATGCATAAAAGAGAGTTTGAAACAGCAGCAGCATACAACAAATATATATAGACAGCTAATTAGTGAAATTTAACGATGAAGTCATGAATGTGTTTGCTGATTTCATCAGGCTTTTCTTGGTTGATAAAATGGGCGACTCCTTCCATTACAACTACCTCTTCGAGAAGCGGCACATATTTCTTGAACCCACCTTTGTGTATGAAGTCCTTGGCGTCAAGAGAATTATAAACTAGGTCCTGGTCTCCCACAATGAACTTAACTGGAACTTTCACTTGAACCTCGGTCCATGCTGCAGTGAGCTCCCAAGTTCTGCATTCAAAGCAAACCTTCAGAATATATATTGGACAAACAAGAAAAGCTCTTTCTTGCTAAAATTAGTTTGTGCATATGAAATTCAAGTAAATTAAGTTTAAAGGAAATCACATACAGGTCCAAGTTTCTGTAGTAGTTTAAGGCCCCAGTGAATCCTGTCTTCTCAAATTTGCTAGCATAGTAGTTGACGTCATCCTCAGACAACCAACTCGGCAAGACGATTGGAGCATCTTGGGGATGTCCAAACATTTTATCTTTAGGCAGGAAAAGTGGACCAGGATTGCGATATGTTAGAAATTCCTTCATAACTCTTGCAGTACCAAGCTTGGCAAACTCAGCTTCCATAACTCCTGGCTCCTGTAACATGAGTAGTTTATCTATCACAAGCTAGAACTGAAATTTATGCAATGTGCCTTATTCACAATCTAGCAACACAATTTTTCTATGGTACATTCGCATACTCACCAGTACAAAATCCTCGAAATACCACTCGTTGGGAATCACTCAATGGGTCATGATGACCCAACAAGTGGTGTATTTCGAAATGTTCATACTGAGTATATCTACCGTAACCCCTCACAGCAATCTAACATGAGAACATTTCCATGAAATTCAAACCCCCAAAAGAAAAATTCGCATCAGCTAAAAAACTATATGAAGTAAAATTGCCAAACAAACAAGTCAGAAAATTTAATAAAAATAAAAACAAAAAAACAGGGGACATATGAGATTGAACCTGAAATCTGCACATGTAATAGTCATCCCCATAAACAGCTTTCATAGATTCAATGAACTTCCTCTGAGGGTTTCTAGGCATGAAAGCCACGCTCAGGTTGACCAAGGCTTTGACCCGGTCGGGCCGGAACAGGCAGAGTAACCAAGCTAAGTAAGCGCCCCAGTCGTGGCCCACCACGAACACCTTGTCCTGGTCGGGGGCTATGGCGTCCAGGAGGGCGATGAGGTCTCCGACCACGTGGAGACAGGTGTAGCTCGTGGGCGAATCGGGGGCGTCGGTGTCGCCGAAGCCGCGGAGGTCCGGCGCGACGGCTCTGTAGCCGAGGGAGGCGAGGGCTGTGATCTGGTGGCGCCAGGAGTACCAGAGCTCGGGGAAGCCGTGGAGGAAGAGGATGAGTGGGCCCTGGCCTTTCTCGGCTATGTGCATGTTTATGCCATTGACTTGGACTGTTCTGTGCTCTATGCCCTCCATCTCCGTCATCAATTCTCTGGTTTATGTTTGGTTGTTTCATGAGGAGTGTCTGTAGCTGATAACTGAAAGGATAGAAAGGAAGTTGACGCTACCGTGACACGGGTGCACTAGAAAACGACAAAGAACAGTCCAAGGTGCGAGGGCTGTGACGTCAGTGATGACGTCAGCAACGAAAATTTTTTATAAAAAACTTTTTAAATTCTGAGAAAATACCAAAATTTTCAGTTTTTTATTATTATATATATATAAATAGCTTGTTATGTTCCTCACTTCCCACACCAAAACTCTATACAAATTCCTCTTCCTCATATCTCATGTGAATAGTGGTTGCCCTTACGTCGCCATGGCAATGAGTGGAAAACTAACAAAAAAATTGCTATGGTAGGCACTATTCATGTGGATAGTACCAACCCTTACCTCCCCTTGTCTTTTGCCATGGTAAATGGGTGGAAATGCTCTAAGGGGACATGGAAATTGGGGACAGAGAGATCCTATCCCAATTTGATAACACATGTTACGACGCTCATCCTCGCACTTGCTAGAGTCGCATTATGATCGTCCACCACATTAGCTGTTCTTGGACACCAAGTCTAGCGTTGCTCCTTAATCTTGCAGAGGAAAGGATATAACTCCCACCGACCTCTCGAAATATGTCCTTGTACTCCACGAATAACCTCTCTACAATCCATCATGAACTGAACCTGGCGAAATTGATGCTCAATAGCAAAGGAACACGCCTCTACAACAGCCATAGCTTCCAATTCCAAAGCCGAATTTGCCTTACATGGACATGCCTTGGCTGCAATAAAAGATCCGAGATGATTTCTAGCAATTAATCCAATGCCGCCTCATTGTGATTCAGCATACCATGCTACATCAATATTTATTTTTATTTTTATTTTCTGGCAGAAAGGGGGCAACAAGTACCAATTCTCAGCTCGGGAGAGACAAAAGACCTTCTAATTGCCACAATGTGAGCTTTTACCTCTAAAAAATCAGAGATAGCAAAAGAGGATGCAATCCCAGTCACCATTGGGGATGGAATATAGCCATCCGTGACAGCCTTACAATGCGACTTCCAAATATTCCAGCAAGTGAAGGCCAAAGGGGATGCAATTTGAGCTTTGTCCACCTTATCCAGCCCATCTTGAAAGAGAATTTCATGAAGCCACCCATTCAATATTGTGATCTCATGTCTGCAAATTCGAATTCGACTAGTTTAGACCTTAAATTAATAGTATAATCAAACCAATTTGTTTTGAACGTTTTCCTTCACAACAATTAAGCAAGTGTTTTATAGTCTCTTGCATTTATCAAATAGAACTCATACCGTAAATCGAAAAATAGTTTTAAAATAAAAATAACAACTTTTTACCACCAAAGATGGAAATATTTTTAGAGAGAGTGATGATATCAAATTGGAAATGTTTACAGATTTTAGTTTTAATTTTATTTTTAATTTTTTTTTAATTTAAGGATTTCACTAATAAATTCATTTAGCATGACATAATATACAAAAGTCCTTATAGAGCCTATTTGAAGTGAAAAACCCAAAACTAGCAACTTGTTATTTTCTAATTGGTTCTTATAAAATTCTAACACATGAAGAACCAATTAGAAAATAACAAGGGGCTAATTTTGGGTTTTCTCTCCAAATAGACTTCATATGAATTTTGTATAATATGTCATTCTAAAATGAGTTTTATTGAATTGAGATTCTTTGGTGGAAGGCAGGAAATATATTATCACAGCTAGATCGATATAAATTATGAATGGATCAGAGGATTGGTGGTTGCTTTGATCGGCCCTTCGCGGTTGCTCTGTAAATGGGTTATTGTTGGGGTAGAGGGTTAGAAGGAATAGAAGTGGTGGTTTGCTAGACATATTATTCTCATTATTTTCTTTTAGAAATTTTGTTTTTCTAATTTTATTTTATACAATTGAATTGATGAATCCAATTGTTAAAAAAAATAAAAAATTTGACATGCGGCAATATTTGAATAGAAGATTACATGAGTTGAGGTTTTTTCCCTAAGAGCATCTCCAACCGATATGTCAAAAGTGTCACATAGACATTTATCAGCTAGAAATAACATCTCACACACTTCAACCGACGTGTCAAAGCTGATGTGGAATGAAGGTTGAAGATTGAGATGTTATTTTTGACATCCCAAAAGCAAGATGTCAAATGAATATTTTATTATTTTTTCTTTTCTATTCTTTTTAATTAAAAATAAATCAACACTAAAATGTAATAAAATAATAATTTAATTTGACATATCAGGTGGAGTGTAAAGCTGTGTAAGATATCAAATTGCCACATCAGCCATCAAATTTAAATTTGATGTTTGGTATTTGACATCTCCCTTGGAGATGCTCTAAGAGCATCTTCAACCGATATGTCAAAAGTGCCACATAGACATTTAACAGCTAGAAATAACATCTCACACACTCCAACCGATGTGTCAAAGCTGATGTAGAATGAAGGCTGAAGATTGAGATATTATTTTTGACATCCCAAAAGCAAGTTGTCAAATGAATATTTTATTATTTTTTCTTTTCTATTCTTTTTAATTAAAAATAAATCAACACTAAAATATAATAAAATAATAATTTAATTTGACATATCGGGTGGAGTGTAAAGCTGTGTAAGATGTCAAATTGCCACATCAACCATCAAATTTAAATTTGATGTTTGGTATTTGACATATTGGGTGGAGTGTAAAGCTGTCTAAGGGGAGATGCCAAATGGAAAATATTAAATTTGAATTCCTTTTTCTATGTTAATAACGTAATCCATGAGTTTTATGGAAAATAAAATCTGCAACATGTTACACGAAAAGGCCTCGACATTTTAGAGTGATGGGGAGGGGATCGGATTCAACGTGGGTAGACCCACCAGGCACCAGGCAGCAAGGGCTTCTTTCGTTTTTTGGCTAAAAGCCAAATTGTTCCCCAGAACCATCAGTGTCCACTAGTGCCTTCCTTGGGGCCTTGTCTTTCTATCGTGATAAAATTACAACAATTATTCTGCTGCAGTTAATAAAGGGCAAGGCTCTAGCAAGAACCTCTAAATGAGGACTTAATATGAGAACACCGTTGGATATAATCCAACGGTTCTCTGAAAAGCAATTCTAGCTGTAAATATTGCACTGGAACACTCCCTGTTATGCGCATGCTCTCTCCTCTCTCCCTCCAAAAATATCCCTCCCTCCAAAAACAATACTCTCTTGAAGAACACAATTTCTTTTCTGGTTTGGTATTCTCTTCCCTCCATCCCTACGATCTACCGCTGTAATTCTCTTTCTTTTTTTCTTCTTGCGCATGCTCTCTCCTCACTCTCTCCAAAAACAGAAGCTCTGTTGAAGAACACAATTTTTTTTTCCTCTTCTGGTTTGATATTCTCCTCCCTCCCTCCCTATGGTCTACCCCTCTAATTCTCTTTTCTTGTTTGGTCATTCATACCTACAAAGCAAGTTTCATCTACCTCTGTAATTCATTTCTCTCTTTTCATTTGTCTAGTTTGGTGATTCATACCATACCATACCAAGCAAGTTTCATCTACCCGTGTAATATTTTTTTCCTTGAGTTCATTACTTGATGATTGGAGACCACAAAATGAGCACTTGGCTCTGGTTCTATACTGTTGGTTTTAAAATCTCTGAGTTGGAATCCATATTTGTACAAGCTGGGTTGTTGCTCCATTGTGATATTTGAGGAATCCAGAAATATTTGGGGTTGAAATCGAGCTAGATTGTTGCTCCATTGTCATATTTCTACAGGAAGCTCCGAATTCTAAGGTAAGAGATATTCTATATTTGGGAAATTGAGTATTTGACCAAGTATATGGCCATTAGTTACGCAACTTTTGTTTTGGTTGAATAGTTACACTACTTTGAATGTTAGTTGTTTCATTGTTTCACTAAAGACTGAGAAAGGCTTCCTAAGGGGGGGGGGAGGGGGGTAGCACGGTGTTTGAACTGATTAAGATTGACCAGAAAAAACAGATTACGAAGAGACTATAGTATTGTTGATTAGTACAATCAATTCAGAAGAATACCACACATCAGTAGTTCAGAACTCTTTCACAGATTAAGAATAAACTATGTTAGCAAAAAGCTGTGTTAATTGATTGATTTGCAATACATCACAAGTTGAAAAATGGTTTTCACAGATTAAGAATAAACTATGCTAAAAAGAGTCTATCTGGAAGGTATCATTTGCCATACAGCAGAGGTTCACAAATGTTTTTCACATATTAAGAATAAACTATGCTAGCAAGAATTTGTGTTTAGGTTTCATTTGCCATACATGACAAGTTCATAACTGTGTTTCGTGAAAATATAACCGCATGTTTATATTTATTATGCATATAATTATGTAGTTAATATATATTTGAATGTTGGTTGGGAGCATATGCCGACATTATTATGATGTTTATGTGATATCCAGGATTAAATTGAAAGAATTCTGAAATGGAGTCTGAATTGGAGGTGACTCCGGAAGTAAGTGTGGAGTTCAAACCACAAGTGGGACTTGAATTTGATTCCCTTGAGGATGTGTTAAAAATGTATAATGTGTATGCAAAAAAAGCAGGATTTGGCGTTCGGTGTTATACAACCAAAACTTCAAGAGTCACAGGGGAGGTAGTAAGGAAAGAATTTGTATGTTCTAAACAAGGGCATACGGAGAGCAAGGTTGGTCGGAAGAAAAGAAGGCGAGGATGTGTTCGAACTGGTTGCATGGCTAAACTTGCAGTTTTGAAGCCATATGAAAAGAATAAGTACACTGTTGTAAAGTTCAAGGAGGAACACAACCATGAAATGACAGCATACGATAAAGTCCATTTGTTGAGATCTCACCGTAAACTTACAGATTCTACAAAGGTGTATAATGCACATCTTTCCGAAGTTAACATCCCAGTACATCAACAAGTAAGCCTTGTTGAGGTGCTAGCAGGGGGATTAGAAAATATTGGGTTTTTAAGGAAAGATGTCTATAATTACCGAAGGGACATGCGAGCAGAGGTTACTGGCCATGATGCAGATCTTCTTAAAGAGCATTTTTTGGGAGAGCAAGAAAAAAATGAATCATTTTATTTCAAGATGAAGTTAGATTCGGAAGGAAGGATGGGTAATGTTTTTTGGGCAGATGCAAGGTCAAGAAGAGCTTATGGGATTTTTGGAGATGTGGTGGTATTTGATACGACGTTCAACACCAACCGTTATGGCATGGTATTTGCGCCTTTGTTAGGTGTTAATAACCATCGTCAAACAATATTGTTTGGTTGTGCTTTCCTAACAAGTGAAACCACAGAAGCATTTGTTTGGTTGTTTGAGGAATTTAAGAAAGTCATGCCACATGGGGCACCCAAAATGATCATTACAGATCAAGATGCAGCTATTGCAAAGGCAATTGCGATAAGCTTCCCGACAACATTCCATAGATATTGCATATGGCATATAATGAATAAATTGATAGAGAAAGTGGGCATTAGAGAGTGTTTTTCAGAACTGTGCAATTGCATATGGGATATAGATAGCAGAGAAGAATTTGATGCCAAATGGGATGAAGTTATTACAAAAAATGGGCTGAAAGAGCATATGTGGCTGAGCGCAATTCATGCCTTGCGGGAGAATTGGGTTCCATCATATGTAAAACATGTGTTTTCGGCTGGGATGTCAAGTAGTCAACGGGCCGAAAGCTGTCATTCTTTTTTCAAACAATATATTAACAAGAACAACACGTTGATGGAATTTATAGTACGTTTTGAAAGAGCTCTTGCTTCACAAAGGCATAAGGAGTTATTGGCTGATCATGTTGATCAAAATGAAAAACATCCAACTCCATTTCTCACACCAATGCAACTTCAAATGGGAGGCATTTACACAAGAGGGATTCTTGACATCTTTGAGCGAGAGGACTTTGAAAGCCTTTTATGCTTCTTTGAAGTTGTAAAGGAATATGAGACTCATTGCACGTACAAAGTAATTGAGAGGGTACAACCGGGGGTTACACGGATAAAAGAGCTTGTGCATAATAAAGATATCGATCTAGCTTGTTGTAGCTGTCGGGGATTTGAATTTCGTGGTATTCCGTGCCGACATATCATATCATTTTTACGAATGAAGCAGGTTGCGTATTTACCAGAGAAGTATATATTGGAAAGATGGATGAAAAGTGTAAAGTTAGGTGTAGTTTTTGATAAGGATGGAAAAGAAGTTAAGGATAGCGTTGATGGTTGTATTTTGGTTAAGAAATCGACATTATGCAAAGTTACAGCTGATTTGATTGATTCGGCGTTGTTGTCTGTTGAAGGTGTTGACCTACTGCAAAAAACATTTGACGACATTCGTGGGAAGCTTACTAGCTTAGTTTCATCAACCGCTGATGTTGAAGAACCCAATGAAGATGAGGAAGGTAGTTCTGCCCAAGTGAGAATAAAAGATCCTAATCGAGTTAAATCAAAAGGTCGTCCAAAAAGATTTAAATGACAACATGAGAAGCTAGCAGGACGATATAAACGTCGGTGCACTGAGTGCAGGAAGAGTGATCACAATAGAAGGAAATGTCCAAGACTTACTAGCCTGTAAGCAAATATAACGTATATATTACTTCAATATATTTACTTGTAATGATTGTAATTATGTATGAATTTTGAATTGCAGTTCTTCATGTCCTGACGCCGATATTGCTGCTCCAGTTCCTGAGAATATGCAGCCTAATCAGAGTGCGCAGAACAGTGAAGGAACTCAGCCAAGTATGACCCAGGCATTTATGCAGGAGTTTGATTTAATGCACGGACCCAGCGTTTGAGTATTTAATGATACCTATTGGCGTTGGTTTTTATTGTACGGGAAGCTTTTGTGACACTTATGTAATCGGTTCATGTCTGATTGGTTTTTTTTTGCGAACCCTGAGTTTGAGTATGTAGTGATACGTATATACGTTTCCTGTGAATGCTCGGCAAGTATTTATGACACTTATCTGATCGGTATCTCAATGCTTGCGATCGGTATCTCAATGCTTGCGATCGGTCTCTCAGAATTGATGTTTCAACGGATTTATGGCACACACAAGTGCTTTGATACTGTACTCTCACTTAGCGCACTTTTCTCTCACGAAGCTCAAACCCTTTTGATGCCCCTTGTGAAATTCCCAATAAATTTGTTCTACTTTATTTTCCTCTTCATAACTCTCACTCTGTATGGAACAATCTGAAAATATCAAGGCCAGCAATCCAAATGATAGCTGGAAGCACCAAAGCCTACATGATCGAATTATGTTCATCCAATAAGTGATGGCTGCCACCTCTATTTGTTTGGTAGCCAGCTTTTAATTGTTAAATGAGTTTCATCTTTACAACTAGACTAGAAGATATCTCAGAAGAAATTTTTTTATTTATTATCAAACACAAGAAGATATCTTGACAACTGGACTACAAGACATTTTTTGTTTCCACCAACTCTTTTGTTTCTGCAACTAGTTTTCTCACCTCTTGTTGCAGCGTCGGTGAGGCACTTTAGACAATAATTTAGCTGCCATATATCTCTTAAACCAAGAGAGTATTCACTCATTGAAGCAAGTCATCAATTTGCCAAAGTGTTCTCCCCAACTTTCCAGCTGCTTGCCACCTTCTAATATCTCAGAATTGATCAGAAAAATCCTTCCAAGTCGATAGAAAGTGATAGCACACAAAGGAAGACTTGAAAACGCGTAGAAACTGAAACAGCAAGTTCTGGGCGACCGGTCGCGGATACCTTGCGACCGGTCGCGGATACCTTACGACCGGTCGCGGATACATTGCGACCGGTCGCTTTGGCACAGAGTTGAAAACCAATTCAGACTTTGCAATCTGCCTGAAACCGACCGGTCGCTCATAACCTGCGACCGGTCGCTAGTCTTTATTTTTGTATCTTTTTAATTGAGCCATTTTTTCTCAACACATTATCACTAATGATATCATAGATTTATTGATTTCTGACATTATGTGCGTGGAAGCCAAGCCATTTTATTTCAATAAACTCCAAAAAGGTGATGTTCATGTTGGGGTGAAATATTTTGCATGCAACATTTTTCTGCAGAAGTTTTATGAAAGTGAATGTTCAAAATTTAGGAGGCCAACCCCTTGGAAATGCACATAACACCTTTTCCAAGACATGAACAAAAAATTCAGCAGTACAAAAGCATGACCCCAGGATACCCCCATTCGTATTAGTAGAAAAGTACTGAATAGAAAAACGACTGAATACATTTAATCAAGGATTCATAAAGAGATCACTCTCATGCATTCTCATTCGCTGTTAAAGATGTGTATTCACCACTTGGTTGGTGGCTGTGTTGGGTTGGGTCCACACCGCCATAGGTGAATTCTTGGGCAGCAGATACTGTTATGACGTCCCAGTCAATATCTTTGTGGGCATCAGCAGCGATGCGTCTAAATTTTTCGAAACCTTCTTTGAAAGCCACATGCATGGCCTGACGATGCATGTTGCCTCCTTTGTGGATGGTTGTGGTTTCAAACATGACATCCTCCTCTGTCATCTGCAAATCCTCAGCTAACCACTTTCTTCTTTGAGCTCGAAGTCTGTGCTTCTCTCTTCTGTAATGAGCCTTGTTAACTTGCCTAGTCACATAAGCTAACTTTCGCTCAGCTCTGACACACTTTTCTGTCCAATAATGGACCATTGAGGAATTGTGGGCCAATTTGTTGTTTATATCATTTATTTCCACAGCGGGATCATCGGAGTCCCCCTCGCTTGCTGAGGAAGTTGGAAATGGAAGTGGTGGTGGAGGAGACTTTGGAAATTTGGGGACATACTCCAAGGACCCATCAGAGTCCCACTCGGTCGCATGTCCACTCGAACTAGCCATGGATATTCAAAATGGAAACGAAGAGTTTTCTGCACACAAAGTCTCTGTTTTTAAGCTTGTTGATTACAATTATAAATAGCCATATTGTAAATCTCATGTTCCCAAGATTTTGAGAGACCCAAAGCGAATGGAGACACGACACCGAACTTAAACATGAAAACATATAAGAGTAATTTTTTTTTAACTACACTTCCTGTCCCCCCGGTCTAGTGTAAGTGTTGTTTTACCATTTGACCCTATATTAATTGAAATTTTGTGAGCTTAATTACAATTTTACCAAACGTCACTCATTTTGTAAGATGAAAGCAACTATAATTTTCCTTTCTGAGAAGCATCCCCTCCTGTTAATAACCCCATTCAGAAAGGGGCAATGATATATTTAGACATGGGTAGTTAACATTATCATACACATTATACAACTAAAACCATATTCAGATCTGACATCACTGACACACGTACGACTCTATAATGACTCCAAACCAACCATTTGTACATTGCAAAACAAAGATATTAAAATAAAGCAAAACATATTACAATTTTGGATTTAGTTCATGGTAATGGCATCCCAATTATACTCCGGCACAACCCTTTTTGCATACTTGCGGAATAGATCAAAACCTTTACGTGCTTCAGCTTCCCTCATCTGTATTGCCTCATTGGAAGCACAAAACTTTTTAAAACCATTCTCTTTCGCAAGCCTAACCCTTACTTTCAGTGTTTTTACGGTGCCTAGGTAGAATTTCGCTTTTTTTTTCTCCGATGTCAAGGTTTCTTGATGCCAATTTAGACGTAGCTGTTGGCGTTTGATGGCCAGCATCAACGCCTCATACCTAGATTGCCCGATACCAGTTGCATCCTCAATGTCATAAGATAAACGCTGGCACTTGGCAACACGTTGAACATCATCTTCAGCTTCATTCTTCCTTCGTGACAATGCTTCCGTACATTTTTGTGGTGGAGTATTTATAAGTATTATGGGAACTTTGGTAGTGAAGAAGACATTATCAGTGTTGGGAATTTTGTAGTAATTGCTTGCTGTGGGAGGGGGTATAAATATCCTCAGTCGTCACTTTTTTCCCGCCAAAATGAACGTCCTATTACTACTGATGGATATGGATCTCTTTCAGATTTGTCGAATATTATAAACTACTTCATCCACTCAATCTCCTTCAACATCTTAATTAGATATATGGTACATTTATTTAAGGTGTATATATCCCAATCTATGCCTAATCTACGTATGTATGGTAGCCTTTGAATGAGGTGGATACACATGAAAAAAGGCGTCATATCCGTATGTTATATATACGGATTGTTCTGACGATCAAACTTTTGTTTAATTACACCATTGCACCGTTATCCTCCATCACTGCATTCTTGTAACTTGCTACTATATGAAGGACTAATCATAACAACTTTACAGTATAGATGGTGTATGCAGATTATTTCATGAACTCGTCAACATTGCAAAGGTTTGCCCAACGTTGTCAATGGAGAAGTTCCTATTCCAAAACCAAGAACACATGCATGCAGGGTAAGGGTTTTGTAGTACAACAACAACTACAAAATATAAATATTAGTATGATATTTATGTACGACTGGACCATGCTCAATTTTATATATATTTAAAACTCACTCATTCAGACAAATCCAAATAACATTTTCTCGATTTTGCTGCTATTTATTTTTTTTGTTCCCCTCTATGTTGAATGCTCAATATTATATGTAGTTTCCAACCAAAGCTAATTATATTGTATATCCACTTCGGCTGGGTGTTAAGTGGAGGGCCAACCCCGATGTTGTTTCAACTCCTAAGGGATTAAATCACTGTTTCTGATAACTTTACGATGCCTTGGGGGAAGTATTTTAAAAAGAGAGTTTCTAATTATTATTTACCAATTAGACTGGGAATACGATGTATGTATTGTTGTGACAAGTACGTATATATTGTTGTGTTATTGTATTTTTCCTATGCAATGAATTATTTCATTTTACTTAGAACTTATTCAAAAATCGATCATAATTAAAAAAAATGCCCAAACTCTATTTGTCGGGATTGGTACGACATTTCCTTCGATCACATACTTCAAATCTCGTCATTGTCATCAAATTTCGATCCCGTCCTTATGTCATGGTTCAAACAATAGCTTAGGGTTTACACAATTGTGGTTATGTTATCAATTGCTTTGCATAATTCACATTTATGGTTGTCCCCCAAATTGTACTTCAAAATTTATTTAGGTTTTAGAGGTTTGGGGTTAAGAGTTAGGGTTTAGGTTTTAGGTTGTAGGGGTTAGGGTTTAGAGGTTTGGGGTTAAGAGTTAGGGTATATATCCGAGGTTGTAGGGGTTAGGGTTTAGAGGTTTGGGGTTAAGAGTTAGGGTATAGGTTTGGTATTAAAGGGGTTAGGTTTTAGAGGTTTGGGGTTAAGAGTTAGGGTTTAGGGTTTAGGGGTTTGGGGTTAAGAGTTAGGGTTTAGGGTTTAGGTTGTAGGGGTTTGGGGTTAAGAGTTAGGGTTTAGGGTTTAGGTTGTAGGGGTTTGGGGTTAAGAGTTAGGGTTTAGGGTTTAGGATCATTAAACTATTTCTTTTTCATTGGATCATTATAAGGAGTTGGTAGTTTAGATGTATGGCAATATTTAAGACTAAAAGGAAATAGGGTCTTGATTTGAATACCGTCTATTTAGGAAATTGAAATAAAAGTATACGGACTATATTGTTAGCTATTATAACATGAAATTAACCAAAACCAAAGCTGGCCACTTATGAAAAATAGCATAAGAGAGACAACAATTGAGAGAAGGGAGAGACAGAGAGACAACAATCGTTTGTGTATCCACATGTCTACCAAGTAATGGGATTCTGAATAGCATTCCTTTGGTCAGGAATTAGGGTACTAAAGAATAACTTGAGATGAGTGCTATCAACAAACAATAACTTGGGCTTGGTATTAAAATGATATTATGCATGCTGCGTTCAAAAACCAAGGTAATGTATTTGCCTCTTGCGATTATGTTTGTGAAGAGATATTTTCCTTTTTTTGTGTGTGTACAAATGAACATTCATAAGTAAAGACCAAAGAGAGGTCAAAGAACCACAAACAGGACAAAACCAATCAAACAACATGAAACAGGAAAAATACCAAAGCAACAATATGTTGATCAAACCTGTCATCTTGAGTATCACGCTTAAAGGATAAAGAAACCGAAACCAACTCCAAACCCACCACTGAGATACGTACGGATTCTCTTTCATGTTTACCAGTCAATGAACACGTGCACCATCACCCAATGACAAGTTTCCTTTTCGAGGGCACACGTTGTCCTATTTTGTATTCTCATTTTGTTTATGTTTAAAAATAAATTTTATTTTATTTTATTTGCTCAGTGTTCTATGAATATAGTCAAGACATCCACGCATTTCATTTTATGCAATGTCGACTTCCTCAGCCAACACTCAACGAAAGAGGTGTCCACACTGCAGTGCTGAGATGGTCATGTTCATTTCCAAATCCGAAAGGAATCTGGGCAAGCCATATTGGAAGTGCTTCACCTCATATGTAAGTGTTTAGTTTCCACAAAAATTTTCTTCCCAATCTAAAAATTGTAATGTATTATATTCGGTTATTTTGTAGGGAGCTACTAGGTGTAGTGGATATGAATGGGTGACTACAGCCAACATGCCAAGTGAATCTCACCTTCAGCAGCCTACCGCTATGCCTAATGCCAAGGAACTGAAAACATCTGCTGATATAATCCAAATACTGAAAGCCATTCAAGATATGTTTGTAGTGATGTTAGTTGTATCCATTGTGAATTTAGCTGTGAATTTCATGAAAATGTAATCACTGTTTTGACTTCCTTGTAATATGAATATCTTTTAAAGTTTCCATATTGTAATAGGAATCTTTTGGTTTCAATATTCTGTTTGTAAAATGATCAACCAGTAAGGGATAAAACCCAAGCGACTGGGAAGTGCTGTCATGGTTATGAACATGAGCATAACAAAGAGGGGTCACGAAAAATAAAAAGCAAATTTGAACCCAAAACCAGTAATGAATGAATAAGAAAACTAAAAACTAAAAACTAGAGCTACCCAGATGATAAAACAAGGGAAAAAACAGAGGAGGACGAGGCTACGGATGTGAGAAGGAGAAGAAAAAGAGAGACAGAGAGAGAAAAGAATAAATAAAAAAATAAAGAGAGTGGCAACCGAGAGAAGGTACTAAATAGCATTCCTCTGTTGAGGAATTTAGGTACTAAATAATTACTTGGGATGGGTATGTTTTTATGCTATCAACAAATAATAACTTGGGATGGGTACTAAATGATATTATGCATGTGCCGTCTTCAAAATGCTAATATTATATGTGGCAAAAACCAAGTTAATGCTAATACTATATGTGGTTAAACCAAAGCAACAAGAGGACAAAAAACCACCAAGAGGACAAAACTAGTCAAACAGCAAGGACAAAAAAATAAACCAAAGCAACAAGAAGATATGTTGAAATCAACCCTGTCGTCTTGAGCCTCATGATTAAAGGACAAAGAAACCGAAATTAAGGATAAAGAAACCGAAACCAACCCCAAACCCACCACTGGGATACATGGGGAATCGCTTTCAATATTCTGTTTGTAAACTGATCAACTAGTAAGGGGCAAAACCCAAACGACTACTACATTTTGTTTTCACATATATTGGGAAGTGCTTTCACGGTTATTGTATGACAATATGGCATAACATCCTTTTATCCACCTTTCTCATATTGTATCACGGTTATTGTGTGACAATATTATATGTACATATTTTCTTCGGCTTCTGAAGTTTTAAAAAAAACTTTCTAATTAAACAACATGCAACTCAGTGTTCTGAGTGAATTGCTAATATATTCACATCACCGTAATCAAAACAAAATAGTGTTGCATGTGTGTTCACACGGTTGGAAATACCTCTCAAGTTCAAAACTAAGGCAGTTAAACATTCAGCCATAATCATACAGCTATATATTATAGCATCCATGCAACAAGTCTACAGTAAGCTTTAGACGGAATAAATGCATGGCCTCATTTGAAATTTTCCCCAACTCCACATTCCAGCTCAGAAAGTCACAGTATTTGATGACAAACATCCCGCAGTCACCGCTGAAAATAGGTAATAAACTGTGAATCATTCCACATTCGCAAATAACATATGTAAATGGTTAGGTAGAAAGTTACTCACCCTCCAACTTGTTGGGCAGAATCCATTACACGATGAATTGGCCACTCACCTTTTCGCAGAGGAAAATCACCAACATACCCAGCTTCTTCTAACAATGGAGTGATCAATTTTGCAAGTGGCTGCACTGCCTTTACCAATATGTGGGTCCTAAACAAATCTATATTTGAATCGTACACAAAAATTTCACAACTTGTTAAATCTAAAACAAGTCCCACCCAGTGCTTTTGCCTCACATTGTACGGCATAAAAACTTTTTTCACGGAAGACCAAGGTTTACCCCACGTAGGCAGTTTGCCATTAACCATTTTCACCAAAGCATTGCTATGGGTCCTATCTTCCTTTCCACCATAAAGGCGCATATGTTGCAAATCTATTGCAGCATAAGTCTACATAATGGCATACCAGTTATGCATCAGTTCAGATACCAAATGAACCAATTTAGCATGCATAATATATTATGGAAGATACATACCTGGAACAGAGTATCTACTATTGCCCAGTCCGAACGCACCAAGTTTGCATATATTGTCTGCCGTACCCTTAGCAAATACAATCCCATGTCGATGTTCTACACCAACAAATTTCCAATATTACCCCAATAAATCGTATAACAGCAGTTATTTGGGCACACCATAAAACAACATTAATACAACAACAATGAAGTTTCTATGTATTTATCTGCAATCTTTTATGAAATTTATTTTAATCTATAACATTATTTACTTCTTATACTTTGACTAATGTCATTTTACCACCCAAACAAATATTATGTTTCAGTTGCTCTATACTTACTGTGTCATTCAACCAACCATCCTTGGTCAAAAGGCGAATGAAGAAGTCATGCGAAGTGTCCACACCATGTTTTCCACATAATCTCACATGCGTACTGCAGGTGTCACCAAATATTAAAATCAAATCAGTTTCACCAAGTTCCTTACCAGAAAAATAAATCAGATTCACCAACAACTCAATAAGTTCTCATAATACAGTCATTTGAATTCCAATAAGTACCAAAGTAGGGAGAACCTACTTTTCTTTTTGTCCCCATTCCCAGAAGAATTTCGCTGTCTCTAGAAGCAAACCACGACGAACTGGCCTCAGGGGGTCAAAAGTAAGACCAACTGTCTCCTCCCCAATATTCGGAATCTCCTGCCTTTGCCAAGGAGTTTTGCATTCCACAGACTTTGGCCGCTTCATGGCAGGCTCAACAATTGAACTCTGTGCTCGACCCTGCTTTTTTTGGACCTTACGCACAACTACATCATCATCAAGATTATTATCATCATTGGCATCACCCTCTTCCATTGCCACTTTCCATTTTCGACAAGGGTTTTTAAGAAAGTTAACAAGGGTCACACAAACCAATGCAGGATCATCCCAGTTAATCTCTGGGGTTATGTATTCCACGTCTCCCTTGTCATTTTCTACAGCATGTACCTTCTCTCCACCCTTATCATCTTCATCCTCTCTCTCCTCTTCGTCATCCAGCTTTTCATCTTTCATTTCACTGTCTTCAACCTGTGCCTCACATACACTCTCTTCCCTTTGCACTCGTTTCACCTTTACAACTGATGGCACAACCACAGTTCCACCTCCATGACCTATCATTTTTCTCAATGCAGTCAATTCTAACCTCATAACTTCCATCCCATGATTGGTTGCGTTCTTGAAATCTACAAAATTTGCCCATTGCTCACTCTTTTCACGATGCAAAATTTCAATCTCATCCCCCAATCGCTGCACAAGACAGCTTACTTCAGCAAGGTCCGTAGATACTCGAGGACCCATACTAGGTGCATCCTCTTCATGAAAATTAGTTCCCCAAGTCCAGTACTTTTGCCTCAGCTCGAGTGCACTTGGTCGTAGGAGGCGTAACGAAACATGCTGTCACAAAAACACAGTTCACATGTCATATACAATACACTTAAACAACTTGAGTCATGAAATAAACATATTATTTACTGAATACCTGTTTGCTTTGAAAAATATACGCATTCAACTTTCTAAACTCAGGGGTTTTATCAGTAGATTCCCACCGGCAAATACGAGGAACTAATTCAGTTTTGTCCTTCCTCTTACAATATCTCAGAGGCGCCATTTCCAATTCAGGAATCAATTCATACGCCCAAACCTGCTCCAAGTTAATTTCAAAGTCAATAATTGTTTATGAACATGACTTTACAAAACAGAAATTATGAACTCAACTTTACAAAGCAGAAATTATGAATTAAACATTACTTGGAAAGCAAAGCTCAATCCCTTTATAGTCCACGCCGGTCTGTTAATTCTTTTATGCTTCTTATCCTCCAACTTCTTCTTCCTTTTCACCTCTTCTTTTCCTTTTCTCTGTCGTTTCTCTTTCCCATCATCATTCTCATCACTCTCTCTTTTTCCAGGACTAAACAACAAAGAATCCTGGAGCTGCTCAAATGATATCGAACCCCACGGAAAGTTGTTTAATTCCAACATATTATGTACCAAGTGTAAATACTCCTCGTTTATCCTAACATTGGGGGCTTTCCCCAATATCACAAACTCTATAAAGCATAGCATTCCCAATTTGAACACGTCCTCACTTCCAAATTTGGCGCTTAAGAATGCTTTTTCTATGTCTTGTAATGTAATGTGGTTCTTATTGCTAATATGAGCATCAAGTAGCCGATTTACACCTTCATCCTCAGCCGTTATGTGAGGCTCTACTCCAAATTTCAGACCACTAATTAGACAAAATACTTTTGCAGTGAACTGCACCACATTGGACCCTATTGCATAGCTAAGCCCGTGTATGTCCTTCACACCAAGTCCAGCCACGCGCCGAAGGGCCAGACCATGCACCATTTGACCACTAAATGAAATTTTATCCAGCTCCATCAAGTGCCCAAAGCAGGTCTCTCTAAATCTTCTCATTTGTTCATTACTAAACTTCAACACAAAATTACTGAGTACTGTACTCGGCACACATAGATTATTCACCCTCGCCGAATACACCTCTGATTCAGGAAAACAAAGCTCAAACCCAGATTCCATTTTTGACCTGCAACATACACCATTTACCCAACTTAATATATACTCATATCTATACTACTCACATTACAATAAACACATTATGATACAAAAAGGATTCGTAAATCCATACGAATGACATATAATCAACACATTCAGATACAGACTCTGATACCATTATCCATACACTATAATGAACACATTAAGATACTCATATGATACTGATATCCAAACTACTCACAGTATTATCGTGTTGGTTCTGATACACATCCACACTATTATCGGTGATAAAGGAAGACTGGATTGTTTATGTGGCCAGTTCAAACTTAAGAGTATTCTTTCCATTAAACATAAATGACATTATCCTAGCCATTGTAATAGTTTCCTACTGCATCTTTCTAAAAAATATACTCATATGATACCCAAATACATATTATTCACACTGTTATCAAGACATTCAGATACACAATCGGATACCTCTTTCTTAAAAAAAAGATACAGAACAAGGGATACCCTCTTAAGATACCCAGATTACCCACTAATTAGTGTGAAGATACACAATCGGATACCCTCTTAAGATACCCAGATTACCCACTTATTTGCAAGATACAAAACAGACACCCATATCCATACTACACACGTTATTATCAGCACATTCAGATGCAGAATCTAACACCGATAGAAATTCAATATGTCTTGTCAGATCACCCATATTCAAGACTAAAAGATAATCACTTAGCATTGACCCCTATGAAATAATCACCTAAATCATTCAAAATGAAATTTTTTGTCTTTGTTTTCAATACAACCAAAAACAATTAAATACTAAAGATATCATCATTAGCAACATCAGAATCATCCTTACTTTCATCCTAATCAAATTGGGGCAGCAACGTGAATGGCTATCTTTCAAGTTTCTCTATACAAAGTATCTTCTACAGCAAAGAGTGTGGAAGATAAAGAGGAAGAGAGAGAAACAGTACCTCTGGATCTTGCCTTTCACGTTGTCGATGGTCTCAACCTCAAGAGTGATGGACCAGTTAGGGTTTTCACCCAAATAAAAAAGCGTCTTTCTGGTTTCTGTCAGAGAGAGAGAGAGAGAGAGAGAGAGAGAGAGAGAGTGTGTGTGTGTGTGTTTTGATGTATCTAAAACGCGTGATGTGGATGACCAACGTGCTGTTTTTGCTTTCTATTCTACTACCCTTGCCTCAAAATCCAGATGGAAAACGGAATGAGATTTTGGGTTGTAAGATTTTGCACAAATGAAAACAATTTTTCCTTTAATCTGGATTTTGGGTGGAGCTTCTGGGTATTTGGGTTTTCAGATTTTGGGGTTTGTTGTCATAATTCACAAAACAATTAAATGCAGAAATGAAGGAAGAAGAAAAGGCGCGAATGCCAAAGGAGGGAAATTGTAGCGTACACACTTACATAGTAAGCTTGCTTTTTCTTTACAGCCGTTGAGATTAGATTGGATGGCTGAAATTGATCCTCACATAGTATCCTCATTTAGGAGTCCTCGTTAGAGCCCAGCGCGTTAATAAATGCCTGGCCTGGCACTTAGGCCATCTCCAATGCAATGACCTAAACTTAAAATATTGCTCCAAATCTCCCTCAACCCAACAAAATGAAGGATCCAAAATTTGAGAAAACCCAAATTTGGACCCAAATGCTTTCGTGGAGCCCACTTGCAACTCAAACAGCCCCTATGTGCAAAGATGCTGACCTGGGTCCCACCTCCTTTTTTGCAGCTGCCTTTTCCCTTCTCTTTCCTCCACTTGTCGCTGCCCTATGGACTTGCTGTTGGAATCCAACGGCACATTTGAATTAAGTTGTTGTTTGCTTTTTTTTTTTTTTTTTTTGGTTTATACATATAGCTTAAATCAACGATGATGATTAAATCTAAGCTATTTTAACGGGAAAAAAAAAGATTCAACGACTGAAATTTAAATCCAACGGTCAAAGTAATATTTTAAATTAATCTAGATCAAATCCAACCCCAAAACTCACTCCAAACTCTATGTTGTGTGTTTTCTTTTGGAATAAAACTATATTTGTGGAATTTTAATTTCTTTAGGTCAAATTGTTCAAAAAATTTAATTATGAAGTTATTTAAAAAGATTGAATGAAGAAAAGTTATCCATTAAAAAAAAATTAGACTTAAACCATTTTTAAACAATTTAATAAAGTTGCGGACTTAAAATTTGAGTTCGGAGGGTTGAGAGAAAAAATGATTTGAGTCCGGGTAAAACCCAAATAGTCACTTTTTGGAGGGGAAAAATTTGGGTTTAGCCCCTCATGGGTTGGAGATGGTCTTAGGTGTGTATAACAATATGTTTTATTTTAAAATACAACCGATAGTCTATATTAAGAGGAGGGGGTTTCTCATATACACACTATGAAGGTGACATAGAGATTTGAACCTGAGATAATCGGTCTACAAGTCAATGTTATTTTTCATTGGGTTAGATTTACCATCGACTTCGTCGACTTTCTAACAATACGTTTTAGTTAAAGTGCTCTTGTTTGACTTCCATTATCCATGCAATAGAATGATATAATTAGATTATGTAATTCATTCACCAAATCGGTAATTGAGTTGAGCTATAGTTATATATTGATAAGTTATACTCAGATTTTACATGTAGAGGTTCCTACATGAACCCTGTTTTGGGCTTTTAGGAATAAAACTATTGGGCCTGGGAGGCCCACTAAAGGATGAAAAGTTAAAAAGGATAAGCCCGCAAACCTGAGGCCGCCCTGCAAAACTGATGTGCTCAGAGGTTCTCTTTTTCTTCCACTCTCAAATCCAACTGACAGACAGTGACAGAGAAACGTTAATATGGATAGCGAAATGACATGCTGCGCAGGGTAAGTTGCCGAGAGAGCCGAGAGGAGCGGAGGACCAAATGGCACATGACGATGTGCTTGGTCGTTTTGTTGCTGCCGCTCCTTAATTTGGAGCCTTGTGCTTTGTTTTTTTGTCTTTGTGCTTATTTGAAACCGACCCATCGTCCCCTTGTACCCTTTTTTTTTGTCTACTCCTTTCCTTCTACTCGGCGGTTGGGCAGTTGGGCATATAATGCTCTGCTCACATTACTACATTAGGCCGTTGAACTTGCCCGTCCATCTTCTTGCGTTTTGTCGATGAGTAGGCGTCGCCTGTTTTTTTTTTTGCCTATTTCCCTCCCGTCACATCCCATCCCAAGCAACTGCTTCAATGCTTTCAATATTGTTTGCTTGAGGTGTTTGGTTCGATACAATTTACAATCAAGGGCATTCCCTTCAGAATTACCATTCCATTATTCACATGTATAACTTAGACAATGCTATTTTCGATTCCCAAAAGGACAAAATGGAGATTCTAAAATTAGAAGTAAAGAATGTACATTTCATTCCTATAATTCACTTGAGTCAAAAAGCTTCAAGCTTTAAATTATAAGGCGGAGCTAGGATTTTAAGTTTGGGAGGACAAAAACTCCAATTCCGAATCTCCAAGGAGAGATCCAAACCCAAATGGTTAACCAAATAGCGGAAGAGAATGGATCCTCGGTACCAAACTTTGACTCTTATTTTCAATCAAACTAGGTAATAAATTATGTTCTTTACTTAATTTCATTCTCATTCTTCCAATTCGTATTCCACTTCATTCCAGAAATCAAAACAATGACTTGTAGATAACGTCTTGGTCCATACTGGCTGGCAATTTAAGCTACCGATTTCACATACATGGATCTTGTGGGAGCTAAATTCAACAATCAAATAAACAAACCCAAATATCAAATGGGATCACATAAGATTTATCAAAGATCTTAATGATCGCACATGATGTTACCCAACAACTAAGGGGAATATGGAAGATAAAGTATTCAAATATTTTTACTGAAGCAATTGCTCATAAGGGTTAACCCAACTCACACGATATGCAACATAATTGGAGTTATGATGGAAAAACAAAGGGTTTGGTGACAAAGATGAAGAATGGATCGATTGAAAGGGGCCCGATTATAAATTCTTTAATTTAATATAAAACTAAAATATAATTTTTTAATATTACTAGGGGCTCGTTTGGGAGTGATACTAAATAAGCCAAAATCACTTCTAAGAGAACCACCTCCTATGTGTTTTTCCATATAATCACTTTAAATGATTTTAAGTGATTCTGAGCAAAAACACCTCTCATGTGCTTCTCCATAAAATCACTTACGACTCGTTTAGGAGTGATTCTAGATAGGCCAAAAATCACTTCTATGAAGAATCACTTCTTGATATATCACTTTAGGTGGTTTTAAGTGATTTTATGGAGAAGCAGACAAGAGGTGCTTCTCCCCATAATCACTTAAAGTGATTATACGTAGAAGCACGTGGGAAATGCTTCTCCCCAAAAGTGATTCTGTCTTATCTAGAATCACTTCCAAAGAAGCCCTTAAAATCACTTAAAAGTGATTCTGTCTTATCTAGAATCACTTCCAAAGAAGCCCTTAAAATCACTTAAAGTGAGTAGAAGTGTTTTTTGGTCTATCTAGATCACTTCCAAACAAACCCTAAATGATTAACAAGAGTTAAGAGAAAAGTAGAAGGTTGACTTAGGTCAAAGCAGGGTTCAATAGTTTCATAGCTTGAAAAAGTGAGCAACAAACACCAAAAGGAGGATCTAGCTTTCCTCCAAAGGATCAAATTGCCTTTGCAGTTTGCAAAAACAAAAATGGACAAACAAACCCCAATTAACACCCCCATTTAATTAATCAAAAGAAGAGAGCTTAGTAAAATATATATATGGCTCTCCAAAGACTAACAATATGATTAATCTAATCACTCAGTAATCAAGTAACCAAATATATTGGCATGGCAGAGGTAGAGTTCCTCTGTTGCTGCTGCTCCATGTTAAGCTCCCTGAGGCTGAGATATGGAATGTCCAGCTCACCCCTACTCGACGGAGACAGAGTTCCGGCGAGGGGTCCCGACGACGGCCTGCTTGTCGTACGGTAAGGCGTGCTCGAGCCACTTCTGCTCTCTGTGATATAGACGGGACCTGAAATTGAGGCCCTGAAGGCATTAGCCCTGGCCTGGTGCACGTCTTCTTCGCTGCGATTGTTGTGGCCATGGTGGTGGTGGGTGACGCATTTGAAGAAAAGCAGAGCGCTTTTCCACCAGCGCTTCTTCTTGGCCTTGTGGGTCTTTTTGGGGTCGTCTTTGGAGATGGGTTTTTGGAGCTTGAAGTGTATGGAGTCTATGGATCTTGTTGTCTCACGTTTGTGCCTTCTTGCTTCTTCCAGGACCTTGATGTTTTTGACAAGAAAAGAAAAGGGTCAGAATCAGATAAAAACTTTGATGCAGAGTGAAAGCGTTGAGAGAGAGAGAGAGAGAGAGAGAGAGAGAGAGAAATGGTGAAGATTAATGGAACCTGAAAATAGTCGATTTGAGGGTCAAAGCCATAGTCGCTGAAGTGTTGAGGTTGTGGCATCGGAAATATTGGTGACTTGTTAGACATTTTCTCTGTATGTTTGTTGTGTTTCTAAGTGAAGATGAGTTTTTCGGGTTCTGTTTGTGGGAAAGCAGAGCTTTTGGGGCAAAGGGAGAAGAAGAGAGGAGGAGGGAAGGAAAGTGGGTTGGAGTGAAAAAGTGAGCTTTTGGGGCTCCAGAGGCGTGTGGGAAGAGTAATGGCCGTTGGGTATTGGTAAACCCTAGTAAATGCTCTATAAACCTTTTACACTTCCAAGTTCCAACTTTACTTTATTAATTAAATATAAATCATTTGGATTATATAAAGCCTTCTCACGAAATGAGTTGGTAATTTCATTTGTCATTTCAAAAAGTAGTTTCGTATTAGACATGTTGTGACTTTTCAGAGAAAACAGAATTTACTAACATAAGAGTTAATGGGCTTTTGAACCCAAAATTAAAGGGCCTTTTTCATTGAGCCAATGAGTTTAATTCTATGAAAAGAGTCATAACTTGTAAATCGGCGATCTCAAGTTCGAATTTTAGTGGCACCTCGGTTGGTAATGTGTGTGAGAAACCTCCATTCTTCTTGTAATTTAGACAATAACTTGTATTTTTTTATTATTATTATAAAAAAAGGTTAATCTCTAATCACCAAAAAATAGAAAGATAAAATGGTTAATGACTTTTTGCAGGTTAACTAAATGGTACAATGATATTTTTTAAAGACCTTTCCTGTTGAGAGGTACGATAGTATACTAAATTCACATACATTACATAGATGCTAGAACTCGAACCCATAACCATTTCTGGAGGAGCAATTAATCCAAACCACTACACGAATGCATCCTTTGCCTACAAATTGAATTTTATTTGAACCTTTAACCTACTAATTTCATATTAGATTGAAGTTCTGGGCTGGGCATTGGCCAATGTAAAAAATATCAATTACATGCCGAAAAGCCTGTAAAGAATCCTCTAAATGTAAAGCTAGCTTATTAAGAACAAAGCTGAAAGGCTGAAAGCGCACCAGTGTGGAATCTAAGAGGATCAGAAACAGTCAGTCCAAATGCATTCAGCTAAAAAAGAAAGAAATGTATTAAGAACAAGTAACAAAAGAATAATAATACAAGTTACTTTTGCTCTCAATCCCATTCCCAAGTAAGTAAACCTTATCATATTTAATTCTTGGAGATCCCTGACTGGTTTAATATATGGAAACCAAATCACGTGACCTCCATACCGCGTGTTGCTATTTTAATGTTAAAAACAAGCCCACGGGGTTTATCTGCGGCATTAAAATTGTTTATGCAAAAATGGCCAACGCCTCAAAGAATGAACAACAAAAACTCACATGTCATGTCATGTCCTGTGGGGGAGCCAAGATTGTGATTGTCCAAGTCGCTCATGAATCTTTGACTGTTTTCATGTGCTTTTTTGCACGCATGTACGTGCTTATGGTGGGTGATCAGTTTGCCGCACTTGTTTGGTGGGAGAGAAATAGATTGTAAACACCAATTTCTTTTTTTCCATTGTTGCTAATAATGGATAACAACATTTGATTTCTCATTAGTTTCTTAATACTAATCTTATTGTTCGAGGTTTTTTTTCCCTTAAAAAACTACTTCCATACGGGACAAGGATGAATGTAAGAATAAGTGCTCTACTATCGAAATTCGAAGTTAAACGATCGATATACCTTAAAACTCTGTGACATACAACCAGTGGCGGACCTGTGCAGGCGCAAGGAGGTGCACCTGCACCTCCAGTCGTCGGAAAACTCCATTATAGCTGCTGGAGTTGCACCTCTGCTCACACACGGAACCTGTTCGATGAAATGCGCAAGTGAACTTGCGCTGCTATGCTGCTGGGCTGCTGCGCGCAGCGCGCGACCTCTTTTTTTTTTAATGAAGCCTGGCCAAAACGACGTCGTTTTGGACCAGGGTTTAAAAATAAAAAAAAAACTGAAACAACTAAGCCATTTCGTGGGCTTCTATAGGGTTTTAGTTGGGTATTTATTATTCCTTGCTGAATTGGGTTTTGATTGGGTTTTTGTATTCCAATTAAAACCCAATTAAGTTTTCTTTATTTAATTGGGTTTTGGGAATTCCTTATTTAAGTAGGATTAGGAATTCTTTTTATAAATGACCAATTTAACATCACCCAATTCCTTAGTAATGCAAATATAATGCGACGTTTTCATAATATGAAACCTTGTCGGCAACAATTGTAGGTTAATTGTAATGGTTTTTTTTTTCTTCAATTAATTATGAATAACATTAGTATTGTTTAAATTATAAGGATGTTTAGTGGTCTTTTTTTTTTTTTTTGAGCTCTTAACTTTTAAAATTTGCACCTGCATACAACCCAACAAACGAAAAATGTTTATGTTTCATGTTTAGGTTTTCTAAATGGGCTTCATTAGGCCAAGCTCACGCTACTATTCCATGATTGCTGAATCGGATCCCATTCCTTGATTGCTGAATCGGATCCCATTCCTTGATTGCTGAATCGGATCCCAACATTCTTTGATGCGATATGGGCCAACCCAGATTTAGTAACATTTCTTGGGCAAGTTTGCTTTCTTGCTTGCCCTTTTACCTTATCTTTTGTGTTTTTTAGCAAATTTATCTGTATCTCCCTCCCTCCCATCATCTAGTTGGATCTCACATTGTATTAACTATGCACCAGTTTAGCTCATAGCACAACCGACTCAACCGATATAATCTCAATCCTCAGCAGCATCATCCTTGTCTCTCTCACTATCCAAAAACACAATTTCAACCAATTAGGTTGTCTCATAATCAATTTCTTACAATTACCACTATTTATTATTTTATTTTTTTGTAAGTTTTAAAATCATATGCTTCTCACTTCGAACTCACATGACATCATAATGGTGTGTGCGTGAGAAATCTCATTCCCTTGTAATTTAGACTATCTCTTGTATTAAAAAAAACAAAAATCATATGCTTCCCTTGCGGTGGGAAAACAACCTTTTTTCTGTATCCATCCACAACATTAATAAATTAATTAGAATATGATTGAATTAGAATGATTGTGCTATGGAATTGTTGAGCCCAACAGTGGAGAAAGCTCCACATATCTGCAAGACCTAAAAAATACCAGCAGTAATTTTACGAAATCTTCTGTGGCAACCTTTAGTTAATGGAATTAATGTTGATCTTCCGATTGATTCCTTCAAGTGTGAAGGAGATTAAGAGATGATATGAGGAGAGAGATAGAGAAACAGAGGAAGAGAGACAGAGAGGGCATGTGAGGGGAGAGACAAAGACAGAGAGAGGGGGGTTGTTTATGGAGTTAAGAGTGTGGTGGCCATGAGGGGTGGCTTGAGATGTCGGGGGAGAAGGTCAGTTGCTCGGCACCGGCCGACTGAAGATTTTCCCTTTTTTTATTTTTTCATACTTTTTTCTTCTGAGATGGATTGAAGATTATCATTCCAACAGTTGGCTTAATGTGGGGCAATAACCAGATCCTCGTCTTCATCTGGGAACTCAGATTGTTTTTCTTGAAACTCGTTGGTAGTTCAGTGTGCAAGCGGCTCCAAAAATACTTGTATTTTTCCAAGGCTACATTATGCATTCAATTCAAGGTATTTAATCTATTTACTCCTCCTTTCTTATCTAACATTTCCTAAACCCCTTCACACTCATGTACTAACATTAACATTAGTCTTGCAGGGTCTGCTTCTATTATATTTTTACAATGCGTACCCGGAGCTCTGGCAGTAATATCAGTAGGCGAAGCTGGACGTTCAGTCGCTTTGGAGGAATTTCTGGACAAGCAATTTTTAAGCCAGCAGAACCCAAGAAGATGAACAAGTATTGGCGGGAAATACTATATCATCATCAATAATAAAAAAATCTACAGATTTATGCACAAAGACGGGATACTTACCTAGACACCGAAGTGAACATGGTAGAACAAGAACATAGAGGATGCCTTTGCCTGGAGGAGTTCACTTGTGGGAGATAATAAAGAAAAATGCTGCTAAACGAACCTTAAAATTAATTGAGTACACCCTACTACTAAAGTTTTTATTGAATTACTAATTTATCCTAATATAAAATGACCAAAAAGGATATATGGAATTGTGAAATAAATATAATTTTAATAAGTACACCTGACTCACTGTATTCAATCCTAATCAAACGTAGAGAAGTTTTTGTATAATTTTAAGGGTCTTTGATGCTTCAAAGGCTTAGAGCTTCCTTACAAACACGGCGAAAGACAAGTATCGGCGTTTTTCCATGTACTTGATTCTTCCTGATGCGAAAGATGGGCAGCCATATTTGAATGAAAAAATTTGTTCCAGTCTGACTTCTTAGCTCAACATCATCTCCATACAATAAAGTTGAAGTGGATGACTTTAAAATCCCAGCGTTTAAACTTTTCTTCTAACTTGGAAACATCCAAAATTCTCAAGGATTTCGAACTGGTGATGATGCATTTCACTAGTAATTTGATAGAGATGTTTGAGTCTCCTCCACATATTTTGAGGAAAATCACAAGGATTTACAATAATCAACCTTTGAATTTAACTAGCTAGCAAATCTACTCCCACAATAGCTTATGAAATTAAAGATTTTGATGCGAACCCAAAATCTAAAAAGATGGCACGAATTCATGTAAAAAGTGAAACCTGGTTCATAATTGGCACTAGAGTGTTGTGTGATAGAGTGTATAAGAGTATACCATGGGGTATTTTTGGTAATAAAATAAGGTGTACTTAGTGAATTTTACATTTTGATTAAAATATTATGGTATACTTAGATCATATGGTGTACTCAGTTAATTTTAAGGTTCGTTTAGCAGCACTCTAAAAAAACTGAAGAAGAAAAAGAAATATTGGCTACGTGGTTAGCCTACCTTGTGTGCGGTGTGGTAGCGAGGATGATCAGAAAGAGGAGGAGGTCCTGTTGGATATTATACATGGACCTGCGTTTTTTCCAATCCTACATCCAATTGAAGTGATGAAAAAATGAAACATTTCTAAATTTTAAAGTCCATTTTTTGATTTCGTTTCTTTCTTAATTAAAGGTTTTCTTTCCTATCCCAATCCAAAAAATAGTAATGAATTAGTGCAAATCCAGAAAAATAAATCATGAGAGAGAGAAGATAAAGCATTGAAGAACGGTTAATTTTGATGTTGGTTGGAGAAGAAATTATCAGTAATGTTTTTGCTAATGGCATACATACATAATGATAATATAATGGGTTTGGTAGCGATATCTGATGCATTTCAGTAAGAACGAAAATGAAGAAAGTGGTAAGTAGATGGTGTGGGTAAAATCTGGATGATGGCCTTGGGGGAGTGACGGAGAAGATGGATTTGGCTTTTCTTTTTAAATTTATTTTCATGTTCCAATTATGCCCTTATGATTTAAATCGGGAAAAACTGATTTATATCATAATAATTAGCTAATTAATACAACTATTGATTCTGATTGCAATTCATAAAAGGGTAAGAAATTAATTTTAGGCCAATAATTACTATATTTGACCTTTTAGTTAATTATGATTTGAATTTATAAAATATTTTCTTGTCTATCCATTTTAATTTTGAAAATCCCATAAACATGCGCCGATACAAAAAAAAAAAAAAAAAAAATTTCCTATAATTTTTCTTCTTCATCTTGTTCATCTTCTTCTTTCTTCTTTTTCTTCTTACAATCCTATGGAGGAGGTATAATTATCTATGGACTAGGAATATACATGAATGTTAATTAGGTATGGATAGGTAAATTACCTATGGAGGAGGTGTACACATGAATGCTATTTATCTATGGAGGAGGTATACTTATGAATGTTAATTACCCATGGAGGAGATATATGATATGAAATTACCTATGAAGGAGGTATACACAAACCTGCAAAGCAAGTAAATCAAACCACCCAATGACATATATACCTCACCATAAGGTATTCACTGGTTGAAAGCGTTTGATAAATTGAGATTAATTGTAGAAATGTGATATTAATTTATTGATTGTAGTAATTAATAAAATTTAAAGGATTGACTGTACAATGGCAATATGTGTAAATGTTTTAAAAATAGTGGTCAAGGCCTTGCATGCTTGGCTGGCTTGTTGAGTAGTTGGACCCAATTCTACGTCAGAAAAGAGGGGGACTGCATTCATAGTGCAAACTCAAAATTGAACCTATATCAAAAGACCTCAAAAAATTAAAACTATAAAAAGTTTTACCATTTCCAATGTGTATTAATTATACTTTTAAGAAAGTAAATTATTTATTTTAGGGAGATTCACTTTTATACCTAATATAGGGCCCAAATTATAATATATAAAAATCCTACATGAAATTAACTTTAGAAACACACACAAAACCCATTTACAACATAACAAAGAGACTTCCAACTTCCTATAATTACAACACTACCATCGATTTCTTAAAATAAGCTCAACCCCAAAACCTCATTAAAAAAAAAACCAATACACTCAATAGGGCATCAAAGTAATTTAATAATCAAAATTAAATTCAATAGGGTCAGCTGTCATTTTTTAGGTTTTTTATTATTATTTATTTATAGAAATTAAATGGTGTAGGGTTTATCTATAACACTAGTGCTAAGAATGGGTATATAACTAAATATCTATTTATTTTAATTGCAATCTTGACCATTCTTAATCTTTTAAGAATAATGTTATTCTTACTACATTTATATACCATATTCTCATACCATTTTATGTAGCATATGAGGTAGACAACAACATCAATTAAAATTAATTTAATTTTTTTTTTTAATGATTTATTGACACTTTTTATTTGATGTGGCTGTCCATTTCATCTGCCACATAAAGTGGTATGATAATGTGATATACAAATATAATAAGAGTAACATTACTCATATTTTAATTTAATAATTGAAAATGTGTGTTATAATGTGTGTCAAAAAACGTGTATCCCCAATCCCTACTCAAGAATAATAATACTAGAAGTTACTTTTGCTCTCAATCCCAAGTAAACCTTATCATCTTATTTCTTGGAAATCCATGACTGGTTTAATATATGGAAACCAAATCACGTGACCTCCATACCATGTTCGCTACTTTAATGTATAAATGGAAACCAACCAAATCATCCTCACGTGTACAACGGCATATCTAACAAATGGCCAAAACCTCAAGTCATGAACAAGAAAAACTCACATGTCATGTGGGGGAGTCAAGAATGGGAGGTCTCCCATTCAAGATTGTCAAGTAGCTCATGAATCTTTGACTGCTCATGTGCCTTTTTTACACATGGTGAAGAAGGAAGTATTTTCCTCAATAGATTTGTATACACCAATTTTTTTTTCATTATTGCTAATAATGAATAACAACATTGGATTTTTCTCATTGATTTCTTAAAACTAATGTTATTGTTTGACGTTTTTTTTTAAAATTATAAAAAAAAACTACTTCCAGGTGAGAAAATAAGAGCTGAATTCTTATGATGAATGTAAAAAGAAAAATACTTCCCTCCTTCCTTTATAAGTAGGAATTCCTACATTCCTGTCAATGACAATATGATATGTATGTATTAATTTTTCTTTTTATATTTTTTATAAATTGTTTTTGATCATGTAATAAACTGTAATTTGCATGAATGAGGAGTATCTTCTTCTAAGAAACGCTTATGTTTCATGTTTGGGTTTTCTAAATGGGCTTGAATATGCCAAGCTCACGCTACCATTACTTGGTTGCTGAAAGGCACAAACGGATCCCAACATTTTTTTATGCGATTTGGGCCAACCCAGATTAGGAACATTTCTTGGGCAAGTTTGCTTTCTTGCTTGCCCTTTTCCCTTATCTTTTGTGTTTTTTTATAGCAAATTCATCTATATCTCCGTCCCATTATTTAGTGTGAGATCTAACATTGTATTAAACTATGTACCGGTTTAGCTCATAGCACAACCGACTCAACCGATATAATACCTCTTCTTCTTTTTTTTTATGAGGCAAAAGGAAAATTACACATAGCTAGACCCGCGGGGCACGCAGGCCCAGGAATTAACAACAGAAAGAGGGAAACTATTAACCCAAAGCTTGGAGGGGGTTAGAGAGTGACCCAAGGAAGCTAAGGCATCAGCAACCGAGTTAGCCTCTCTGAAAGCATGCTGGAATTTAATCAAATTACAAACGGAGGCCAAGTGTGAGACATCTTGGAGAAGTTGCATAATACTCCAGGAGGCAGAGCATTTCTTGTTCGCAGCATCAATGATCAGTTTAGAGTCACATTCAATTATGATATTACGCCATCCATGGTGAACTGCATGAGCTAGACCATCTCTCAGAGCAAGGGATTCAGCCATAGTAATGGAATTGACTCCAACATTTTTTATTGATCCATCGAAGTTAAGCTTGATCCAACCAGAGGAGGTGGCTTCCATTTGATAGGGGGAACAACCTGTTTGGGTTTCTTGAGCTTGTGATTCGCCTTCATGTTGGTTATCAGTAGTGTTTAAAGAAGATAACTAAGCAATGTGATCCCCAACAGCAGGAAGAGGAGCTATAGAACCATGGATACAATTCCAAAATGACTGAGCAAAATTGCAATGCATGAACAAGTGATTAACAGATTCAGGTTGATTCCCACAGAGTGCACATTGAGGAGTAATATTGGGAATGAACCTGCTAAGTCTTTGTCTGACTGGCAATCTGCCACGCAGAAGAAGCCAACCAAACAGTTTGATCTTAAGGGTAAGAGTCTGATTCCATAAAACATTAAGCAATTGAGTATTCATGTCATAGGAACCTTTTTGCTAAAAGCCATATGGTATGTCATCTTGTTGAAAACATGGAGTGAAAATATAAAAACTATAACCACTATGGGATTAATTGAATGTTCTAAGAGCATTCATGCATTTAGATTTCAGGGGCATACATACAAAGTATCTTATGAAATCTCGTCCACATATTACATATGGAAATGAAGTCAAGTTTCTATGAGGCAGGCAGGCAGGCAGGCAGGCAGGCAGTCAGGCAGGCAGGCAGTCAAGTCAAACTATAAGGAAGTGAAGTAATCTTCTTTGCAATTTTGGCATTGGTCTTATCCCCTCGTGTTTTTCATTTAGCCCAACAACCAATGTCCCAAATCAGGAGAAGATTCGTGGTAGTTTTTTTTTTTTGGTCGAAGGATGAAATTTCATTACGAAAACTCACCCAAAAAGGTGGAACAGATACAACAATACAAGAAAACACAGATCTAATCTGCAATATCAAAAGAAACAGGAGCAAGCAACAGACTACCCCAGATAATGATATCAAACAGATAAACAAAACTAAAAATAAATTAAAAACAACATTGCAACGACTACCACAGAGAAGCAGATGCACCACCAAACAGCCACCAAAACCCAGCAACACTCAAGGCAACCCCAGGGCAAAACAAACAGAACCATCAGGACAGGAAGGAGGTGGTGCAAGCACCTGAGCCGTAGCAGAGCCGTGACTCTACGCACCTTCCCAGATAACTGCGATAAATCGCTTTGCCGGTTATCTGCTACAACAAAGGGTAGCAGGAACCGATTGGAGGACAACCAAGGGATACCTTGGAGCGAAGTGGATTGGTAGTGATTTGAGGGAACAATAAAAGATAGGAGGCAAGGAGCCCCAACAGAGAGGCATAAAGCCCCAGCAGAGAGGCATAAAGCCCCAGCAAAGAGGCATAAAGCCCCAACAAAAAGGCAAGAAGCCCCAAGAGCGAGCAGGAAAGCTCGAGCAACTGCAAAAGAAGATCAAAAGCCACGGAAGAGAGATGGGGGGGAGGGAAAGGGGCCTCCTCCCCCCAAATGAGGAGATGCGGCGCTGGATGTGGTTTTTGCTGAGTCGCGGCGCTGGAGAGAAAAGCTAGGGTTCCAAAGCTTTCGTGGTAGTTTACACAGTGCCATAATTCCAACTTAGCAAACCCAAAAAAATAAAAAAGTAATAATATATAAGACAAGAATATAAGCCTCCCAAAGTTCTCAGCTCCAAACTATGGCACCGAAGGCAAAACGGCGCACGGGGGACTCAAGTCTCTCTTCTCCCAAACCCCTTACGACTGACCTTTTGTCCAAAACCCTAGAGGCCCAGCCCCAATTCACTGAGATCTGCCAAACATAAGTCATGACGCTGAGCACCTTTTTAATTACCAAAGGGTTTCGACAAAGCCCTACATGCCTAAACCCTGGCCCCAACAAAACACACCAATGGCCAAGCTCAATCCCAGCTCCAACTGGCCCAGCTCCTGGCGCTTGCCGTTACACTTTTTGTCCTAGCCCCTTTTACGCAACCTCTTTCTTCAAGAGGCCCAGCCCAACTCCGGCACCAAGGGCCCAGCTTTCCGTTAGCTCACCAAGCCCAGCCACCAAGGCCCAAGCCCCGGCCCCCCTTGCCGAACGGCAAGATCTATACCGTATGTCCTTGGCTCACACACCCTAGCTCCTTGCCATAACTCCCTAGTTCTAAACCCCTTGCCGAACGGTAGGCATCGTGTAGAACCTTTGAAGGCATCCCCAAAAACCCTTCAAGCCAGCCTTGCCGTTCGGCACACGACTCCGACACCAACGGCCCAGCTTCACGCTAGCTCACCAAGCCTCCTTGTAAGCCTTGCACACCTCCAAGTCCCACGCCCCGACCCCTCTTGCCGAACGACAAGTCCCTAAGCCCCAGCCCCTCTTGCCGAACGGCAAGTGCCGTTCATGTTTCCAATGGGCTTGCACAAAAAAATAAAAAAATAAAAAAAAATAAAAAAAATTTGCCGAACGGCACGAAGCACGCCAAAGGCTGAGAGGGGATTGCCCACTTGCTGACCAAGCTCAAAAAAAAAAAAAAAAAATTTGGTTGAACCTGCCTTGCCGAACAACATGCATCATGTAGAAGCTAGGAGGAGGCTTCACAACCACCCAAAAATAAAAAAAATAAAAAAAATTTGCCGAACGGCAAGAAGCATGCAGAAGCTGAGAGGGGACTACCCACTTGCTGATCAAGCCCCAAAAAAAAAAAAAAACAACCAAACCAAACCTGCCAAAGGCCAAGCCAAACCCCACCCAGATGGCTCTTGCAAAAAGGCACGACACTTGCCTAGTCTAGCACCTAGGCTATACTTTTGAAGCTTGACGCAACTTCTAGTTTGCCAACTTGGGGGACTAGGGAATGCCCTACGACTCCTACTAAGTTGGGAATGCTCGGTCACAATTATGCAAAATCTTACAAGTTCCCAACCCAAAAGTTACTTCTTGACCGTGAACTTGGGGGACTATTGTTTACACCATAATCAACCGAGCATACCTAGCACCAAAGCGACTAACACCAAGGCAGACAAGCCTTCTTCCCTATCGAAGGAAGACACCCTTCCAAAGCGACCAACACCTGCCGAAGCTCCCAACTGCCGAACCTAGTCTCCAAGGACACGTGTCACCACCACAACGACTGGCACAAAGTCCCATATCGGAACTTTGTACAAACCTTATATTTCTACCTCCCTATAAATAGGGAACAGTACCCAAGACAAAAGGGGTAACTAATTTCTCACATTTACAGTTACTCTGCCAAAATTACCACTCTTAGTTGACTTAAGCATCGGAGAGCCTTCGGCCGGCACCACACCGGTGTCCGAAGCTTAACGACTGCTTCTTCCATTTTGTCTTCTACAGGGTACTCAGCTACAGAAGGTCCTAGCCATCTTCCTTGCTGAAGATCCTATACTTTCTTATCTAAGTTGACCTCCCAAAAAGAGCATCAACAAACCTCTTGCATTTGAATTTTATAAGCACTTTTCACTGAGAACAAGCCATTGGGACTAGGTCCCCAAATCATTTTGTCATTAATTCTAGAAACAGGAATAGGAATTAGCAAGAATATGATTCACAATATCTTGAGAAAGAATAGTCGGTAATGCATCCTTGAGCCAGAAGTTATTAGAAATAAAAGTAGAAACTTTCAGTTGAATATCAATAGAAGTTCTTTGATTTAAGGGGATGAGGTTGATTAGTGGGAAGGGAAAAACCCAATTATGGGTCCAAAAACAGATATAACTCCCATCACCAACCAACCAACCAACTTAATCCCTTCAATAATAGAGGTCTAGTATCAAAGATAGCTTTCCAGGCCAGAGACTGATTGGAGCATTTCTTTTGTTCAAAGAAAGATTTAAGCCTTAAATACTTTTTGTTAGGAAAAATCAGTAAATGACTTATATTATAGGATCACTGAGATAATACACAATTCTATATTGTAGACAACAGCAAACTACGAAAATAGTATAAATATATAAATACAAAGTACAGAAAACTGACTTTTATTGAAGATAGAGGCTTGCGTATTTCGCAATGTCCTAAAGATAGAATTTCGCCTCTTCTCAGTGCTTGAAGTTTAACAGGTGTCTATCTCCCAGGATTCAATTATCTATAACCCAAGGGTCCAGCACCGGATCCTTGGATTATGGCGAATGGTGGTGTGCTTCTCTCCAATACAATATGTAATTTAAAGCAGTATGAAATAGATGAAAAAAAAAAAAGATGATCGTATTATGGCATAGGACTTGTGCTTTTATAACAGAATTGCACCCTTTTAGAATAGCAGTTAATTACAGTTATACCTATTCAAAATTCAAATGAAAAGATAAGTCTTTTGGTTTGAATCTAACTTCTGCTAAAAGAAAAACCGAAAAATAAAAATAAAAAATATTTATTTTATTTTTGGGCTAGGTGAATTCCTTTTAATCAAGCAAGCCAACCATCCAAGCTCATCAGCCCACCAATCTTTATTTAATTAGTGTTAAGGTTTCATGCTTATAAAGTATGTGAAACCTTTTGGTTTCTACAATGTGGGACATTTGCTTTCAAACTTCCAACACTTTTTGGTGACAAGTTGAGCCCACCAGTTTTCAGTATCAGGTAGGCACTTTCAGCCTATCTTAGCAATAGCAACAAGGTTAAAATGGCATACCTGTTTCCAGGGCACTTAATAAACACCAGCCTTAATAAGGGTGAGTCTACCAGCTCTAGAAAGGGTATTTGCTTTCCAGCCAGCAAATTTCTTCTGAATTCTGTTAATGAGGTCTTTGGCATTTTGGGGGTCCTTCCAAAACACTATGTTCTGAACCCCAAGTACCTACCTATAGTAGATCTATGTTGAACTTGAAGAACATTACTTATATTAGTTTTTATAAAGTTTGTAACTCGAGGAGAGAAGTAAAGGGTGGACTTGTGGAAATTAATTTGAAGGCTAGAAGCATCATCAAAGCAGTCCAGAACATTTCGAATCTTCCTAGCCGCAGAAGTAGAAGCTTTGGCCAAAATAAGGCAATCGTTAGCAAAAAAAAGATTGGGGATACAGAGACCTCCAGGAGACGATAAAATCCCAATGTGATTTTTAAGGTCGGTAGACAATAAAATCCCTAAACCCTAATATAATACCAGTTGGGTTGTCTCATAATCAATTTCTTCCAATTACCCTATTTATTAATATTACTTTTTGTAAGTTTTAAAATCATATGCTTACCAATTCGAACCCCGTAATACTATAGTAATGTGTGTATGAGAAGTCCCTCTCTTATAAATTAGACTATTGCGTATACTAAAAAAATAATAATCATCGGCGGTGGAAAAACAACATTTTTTATGTATCCATCAACAACATTAATAAATTAATTCCTGTCCAACCATCTTTCTATAAGAGAAGGAGGAGAAGATAAAATAATAATAATCATATCGGAGCATGATTGATATGATCACATAAAACAACTATAAAACCAATAAACCAAAATTTGTAACACAAACAATGAGTTGTGGTGAGGTGGTAGCTCACCTCATTCCTTAACCATGTGGTTGGGGGTTCGATCCCCGCCCATTGGAATGGAGCGCATTTCGTGGCCAGCTGTTTACCTCCTTTGGAGAGCTCCCGCGGCGAAAGGGATTAGTCACTACTGTCGGCGGTGGACACCCTTGGATCTCATCCAAAAAAAAAAAAATTGTAACACAACGAATATTGGAGCATGATTGATCATTTTGTCAAAGGGAGGGAAATACTGAGAAGCAGCCAACCAGTTGGATATGGAAATTTGGCAAGTGAAACAAGGTCAAGCAAGTAATTTCATTGGATTCCGCGTCAACCACGGTAGGCGACTGTTAGAAACCGCGGGCTTCCTCTTTCCTCTTTCTCCTTTTTAGTGAGTAGAGAGACTAGAGTTGTAATGTAAGTAAGAAAAAGCAGCAGCAGCAGTAAAATCAACCCTGAAATTATCAAGAACCTTCCTCGCTTCCTCCCACTTGCCCTCCCCCTCCCCCTCTTTATTAATATTCTCGTATATCATAACCTTTCCATATATTCCCCCATCTCTCTCACTCTCTCAGACCAAAAATCAAACACCATGTCTTTGCCTTCAATGGAGCACCACCCAGTCCCCGTTCACCAAGAACCCTTCGAGCAAGAGTACTCCTTCTCACCACCCCAACCCTATAAGGGCTACGCCGTCAGCGGTAAGATCATGCTCAGTGCCATCATCATCCTCTTCTTCGTCGTCATCCTCATGGTCTGCCTCCACCTCTACGCCCGCTGGTACCTCGTCCGTGCCCGCCGCCGCCATCTCCGTCGCAATCGCCGCAATCGCCGAACCCACATCATGTTTCACGAGGACCCATACGCCGCTACCCTTTCTACCCCCGTTCGGGGCCTCGACGCCTCCATCCTCAACTCCCTCCCCGTCTTCGTCCACTCCTCTAAATCGACTGAAACGACGCAGTTTTGTGAGCAGCCGATTTTGGAGTGCGCCGTCTGCTTGTCCGAGTTCGAGGACGGCGAGAAGGGCCGATTGCTTCCGAAATGTAATCACAGCTTCCACATCGAGTGTATTGACATGTGGTTCCACTCTCACTCGACGTGCCCCCTTTGTCGGGCCCCAGTGGAACCGGGTCCGGAGTCAGAAACCCGGGCCGACGTGGTTTTGAATGTTTGCGAACCGGAAGGGGGTGAACCGGGTCCGAGTTCGGAGCTGTGCTCCGAGTGTTGTAATTCCGAAACTACGTCGTCGGGCTCGCGGAGGAAACCGCTGGACATCGTGGTTCCGAGAAGGAACGAGAGTTTTGGGAGGGGGGAGGACTCGGGCCGCGGTGGCTCGCCGGCGAGCCAGGCGTTCAGGTCACCGATGAGTCGGATGCTGTCGTTTACGAGAATGCTCAGCAGAGACAGACGAAACGGCAGCGTTTCTCCTTCGGGAGGGAACGCGGGCGGTTATAGTTCGGTGGCCGAGTCGGAGGATATCGAGATCGGCGGACGACAAGAGACCCGGAAAGAGTAGAGGTGGTGACGTGGCGGTAATTTTATGTTGTTTTTTGGGTAGCGACATCCGGCGACTTATCAGTCAATGTATACGTGGCAGGATTGTAGTAGCAGTGGATTTATCGCTGTTTTTGTAGCTGTATATACTTGGTCGTCTTCATTTCATTGATATGTTTTTTCTTTCAAATATTTTCTGGTTTTGTCGTGTTTTATATATATTATTTATATTGGTACGAAATTTTAGAATGAAAGAAGAATTTTTGGGCGTTTGATTGAATTCCAAATGGCTGTGTTCAGTGGTTGCCAAAAAATGCATCTGTATGAAGACACAGAGAAAATTTGGCTGTTTCCATTAGGATCTTTTAGAATCCAAGGCTAATTAATCTTCTTCAAAATCTTAGTTGGAGGAACGATTCCAATCTTAGTTGGAAAAACAATTTGAAATACTAAAATGAAACTCGTGTATAAGTTCGTAGTTTTCCAATTTAGAATTTCATATTGGAGAAACGATTTGAAATACTAAAATGAAACTCGTGTATAAGTTTGTAGTCTTCCAATTTAGAATGTTAAAATTAAAATGAAATTCGTGTATAAGTTCATAGAACATTATAGCTTTCCTTTTTGGGATTGAATTAAAAATGAGAGTTGGCTCACTTGTTGTGTTGCCTTAGGAGGGGACAATGGTCCGTTTGCATAAAAGCTTTTGGTGGTTCCATGAGTCGTTTCCTCGTTTCATTAATTTGTTATTCAACAATTCAAACAAGGAACTCGTCCTTAATTTTAAGAAGTCAAGTTTTTAACTTAAGGAGCTCGTGAAATGATTGAACTCCTTTTATTAAATTCAAATTAATAAAATTGGTTGTTGACGAAGTGAAATATCTTTTTACAAAAAGAAATCAAAGCGAAAATCATGAAGTCTTGGTAGCCAATGAAAAACAAATAATGATAGAAGGAAAAAAAAGAAAAAAAAAAAAGATAGGTTTGCCGGGCCGCCATCACGAGCGGCTGCTAGCCTGCAGCCTGCACGACCATATTTTGGGTTTTTGCTTGAATAACCTTTTCTGTTGTTTTCTTCTTTGACCATATTTGATGTGAGCATTGTAATTAAATTTCGTGACGAATCAAAACTTCCTTCATTTTCCATGTTATTTACAGTGACATTTTTTTATATAATAATTTCAAAATGAACAAAATTCAAGGATCGTTCATAAGGAAAATACCATTCAATCTTACACAGCATTGATTGGTGGCCCAATATTCATTAACAAGTTTTCCTTCCGTTGGACACTTGGCACCAAATTGCCTCTCAGTCCCAATCAACCAACATCAGCACAAATTTGAAATAAAATTTTGCTTCTTAAAAAAAAAACAAGAAAAACCCATCCCCAATCCAAGGAGTTCCCAAGAAGAAAAAAAAAGAAAAAAAAAAAAGAAGCGGGAGTAATAGGTTCCGTCGTCTATATTTGACTCTAGATACCTTAAAAATTGGTGGTCGCACTTTATCAGTGGGCCTCGAATTAAAAAGAATTCGAATTTCGCTTTGGCCAACACTTCACCCCTTACGGGTCGATCCGGTGTGAGTGGGGATTAGTCTGGGTTGTGATTAAGGCTTAAAGTTGTCACTTATAGTTGGGGCCCATTCAGGACCACCTCATGATTCAGACCAAAAAAAAAAAAAAGAATTCGAACTTGAATACAAATTAATGACACGCTGTTCAGACTAACCAACTTAATCATGCATTTGTTGCAGTGCGGTGTGATATTGACTTGAATAAAATAATCTGATGAGGAGTCAAATCAAAGACCATTAAGTCCAATTGAATGGTTTAAATAAGATGAGTGGCCACTAAGCTTTTACATGAAGACGAGGAGTTGGTCTTGGTGTACAGACTACTAATACTACGCGTAGTTGTTGAAAAAACCAAACCAGATTACTTACTACATCAAGTTCCATTTAGTCTCCTTACCACGTTATATAGGAATCCTATTTCTTGCTTGCCAACCTCAATAACAGGGACTTTCTTTGACTAATCTTAAGGGGTTGCTTGATGTAATTAAATTTCAGATCGATAGATCTTGTGAACATCAGACCTAAACCTAAAATTCGAAATCTGAGCCAGTCAAGCAATGCCATGACAAACGAATCTGAACACAACCAGCCATACGAGTCCTTTGGGGACATGAAAAAGCTATGTTCTTTTGACTTTGTTAGCAAGACACCAAAAGAAGGAAAAATGGTCGAGGTGGATTTCAATTATTTATGGATGACCGGGGCTTCTTTTCGGAAACTACAGCAATTATTGATTTTGCAATTCGGCATCAAAGACAAGATAGTTTCCCTATTGATAATTATACATTGGGTTACAACTTACAAAGGTCTCCTTACTAATGTGTACATTCAATAATAACGTTAAAAGGATATTACAGGTTGCTACCACTCACTGTTAGTAAACTACAATGGCAGCTACAGGGGTCACTCCCGAAGTTGATTTGAGCCATCCAGCAATGTGTTGAATGGCCTGAATGATAAGAGTTAACGTGCTAACGACATTCGTGTCACCTTGCAGAATGTAGGTCAACTGGTTCGACAAATCGGGACTTTCTTCTCCTCTTGGGTTCAGGAGTGCATCGTATGCCACTAACCTTTCCAAGTTTCACTGGTGCCTTTCCGTTTATTTGAGAAGATGCCTCTGTTGATTTATTTACCTTAGAAGATGACTTCACTGTGGGAGATTTTGCAGTCCCGGTGTTGTCTTTGTCAACTTTTCCACATGCTTTGCTCAATGGAGACTTAACTCTCTTTCTTGACAACCGAAATCCAGCATCATCTCTTCTCTTGTCATGCTTAAGGAGCCGAACACGGAAGGGATTCACAGCTGTGTAACAAACAGACTCACCTTCAACCCCACTCCTGTCCAACTCAACGTTTCCATTGTTTACCTGAAAATTATAATTTTAAATAGGAATTCAGTTGTCACTATAACACCCAGAAAGCAAGCAGTTAGCGCATTTTATAAATAAATTATCTAAACCCTGTATGATGTTCCACATACTCCTTTAAGACAGAACAAAAGCAAACTGGTGCTTAGTCTTTTCTATTATGTTGGCACATTGAGGCTCAAGGACTAGAAAAAGACTGAGCTAATACAGATAGGGATAGGGGTCTAGCAACCCAACTAAATCAAAGCAAACAAGTGGTTATAATATACAAGAGAAATACCAGTTGCAGGAGTGCAGAAAAACTCCGAGCCACATCATACTTTTCCTGACCTTTTACAACATCAGCGAAAGACAAGACATCTCCATTGTCTGGTTCAAAGGATAGGCTGTGGAGAATTCTTTCGCCATAGTCATGAATATCAAAAGCAGGGTGTAATTCCTATGAAAAACATATCATTGCTTTAACATAGACAAAAAACAAGAAGAAAGCAGGTAATACAACTAGTGACTGTTCTGATTTATTATTTTTTTGGGGAAAGTTTTGACAAAGCAAGGAAGCAAAACAGATGGAACCTACTTGCTCTTCCAAGTTGTGCTCAATTTTCTGTTTCCATGTTGAAACACGCGTAGCCAGTTCAGTTTGTTTCTCGGTTTCAGCTATGCTAGCAAGGAGAGCGTCCTACATAAAGAAACATTGGCAGCCAACCAAAAAAATTGCAGGTAATTACCAAGTTATAGAAACTAAAAAATTTAGCCAAAAAGGGGAAAGAAAAATGGAAAATATAACATGAGAAGAAACACCAAATTGCCAGCAAAGAAATATGGACCAGGCTCTTTCTTCCATGACCTAATCATCTGAAATGCCTTAAAAAGCATTGATGTGTCTTCTAAGGGACATTTTTTTTTCACAGTATATACTTACTAAGTGAGAGCGACATAAATCTTCCAGGCTTGCATGAGGATTTGAATTGTCGTATCCAAATGCTTCATCAGTACCAAACTGTGGACCACCATCCTCAAACTGTAGAATATCAATGCATAAGCAATTCAAAAATGTTCCCAGTTGATTTTGAGCCATGCAATAATCAATTAGCTGCTCAGTCTAACCTTGTCATTGTATGGAGGTACATTTTCATCCATGAACAAAGGTTCCGGCATGTCAGCATCCGTATGCCCAAAATCAGGGATCTCATTATCGTATTCAGTATCCTCATTTGCACCCATAGGATTGCAGAAGGCATCAAAGGTTTCATGTCTTCCATTAATAAGTGATTCCCGCAGCTGCAATTAAGAAAGCAGGTTCACTAAGAAACAAAAAAAGACAAATTTCTAAATAAACCTGTGCATCACAAACCTTTTCAAATAATGGAGGAGACTGGGACCCCTTTTGTCTTTCGTCGGCACGACGTTGCATCTCCCACATTTCGGTAAGCTCTGGACTAATAGTACCATGCAACTTTGCAGGTGGAAATAGTGTAATCATAGAGACCTGCTTAGTAGAACTAACCCCTTTCCTGTTAGAAGCTTTGACTGCTAGAGGAAAACACAACGAAACAGAAGCATGGCGTTAGGTACTTAAAATATTATAAGTGTAACTTAGCAAGCTAAAGAAACAAACACTTGAAAACAACCTTTTCTAAAAGGTTTCACTTTCAAGTTCCCAGGTTCATGGGGATTCAAAGGCTTCCATGGATCATCTTCATCATCTGATTCATCCAAGTCCCTGGGCTCTGAATATCCATCATCCATATCAAATCCATGAGCACCATCATCAAAATCATCGCTGGCGGGAGGGTCGGGCCCAATATTACAATTTTTGGCCTCAAAGCTGCAACCAACCCCAGGGGTTTGATTAACATTAGGATCCTGGCATTTCTGGAGAGATGACCTACACGCAGTTCCACCTGAACGTCTTGTAGGTGACTGATAACTTTTTCGCGTTGAGGTGGCCCTATAAGCACTATTTTGTCCTTTACCAGCTCCATCCGCACTAAAATAATCATGCACTGCTACTGCATCGCATGGATCTAATAAAATGAAATCCTGGTAGAGATCGTTGGTGGCCAGCTGCAAATACAATTTTTATGACCAAACCAATTAGATACGTATATTTAGAAAATGACCCCAAAAAAATTTATTGAATGGAAGAAACTATGGTACCAGATATGACTCTAATTCTCCGAAATCACCAGTAGTATCTAAGCAATCACCTTCAAGTACAACTAGATTTGCTGGGGGCTTCACAAAGGAATTTAAAGGAGCATCTATGCCGACTGGACTATCTAAACAATTCTTTCCTTCCACTGCAAGAAAAATTGATATCAGTGGGTGATTGCAGCACAATACCCCCATAATGAAATAAACAGTAATGGCTACCTGAGATGTCATCTAAGTCCCAGAACATATCCTTTTCTTCATCAGAAACAGCATGGGAACTTTCACCTTCCTCGGGCCGAACTGATGTGCCTTCAGATTGTTCATGCTGCCTATTTAAAAGTGACAGTAAAACAATAAAAATAACAAGAGATATCTATATTTATAAGCATATTTTATTGTGTAACGTAGTTCACTTATGCCCAAATTGATGAGTCATCATCATCATCACAATCATTACGTTTTCCTAGGAGTCGAAACTTTAGACACAACACAAACTATCAACACAAAATTAATGAATTAGCTTGATTATTACAAGACACAACACAACTTGATTGCCACCCCTATCTTTTCCTTTGTTCCAAATACATAAGGTCAGCCATATGAATGTCTTCAATTCCTTTCTCTTATATCCAGTGTCTCCTGTATTATATATATTCATATTGCTCCTTCCCATGTTAGTCCTATTCAGCCCCTTGTTCATTTTTACCTTCTACTTTAACTTGCCTTATTTGGCTATAGGTGAATCTAGTGACCTATGTTATATATTCTCAGAGCACCCAAACCAACTTCTCTTCTCTTATCGCAAATAGATGTGACTCCCAATCTTTACCTAATTAATTCCTTTTCGAAAAGTTGATGAGATATGATAATCAACCATATTGAAAAACTTAGCCAAGTTTAAAGTATAGATTTCAGAACCTTGAGACCATTATTAACTCAAACACTCCAAAAGCAAGCTAGCAACTTAGGACAGAAGTCAAGCGAGGCAGCAACTAGCTGGCAACTAAAATCTATCGGTCTAAGTTATAATAAAGGGAACTTCAACAGAAATGATTTCGTTATGAAAAATGAATACACCCACAAACACATATTTGGTTGCATATAGACATAAAGTACAAATCTTTATTAACTTTTGGAAAAATAACAACACCCACAAAGTATAAAAAATAAATAGTTTTAAAGAAATTTACAATAAATTCCCAAAATAAATTATTAAGGAGAGAAAGAAAAACCAACCCCTTCTGTGAAAGGAACTCCAAAGCACGCAAAACTAACGAGTACAGATATTCCACCTTCCGACTATACACTTGGATCGAACCCTGAAGCAACAGCGCAGCTACATCCAACCACAATTATCACAAACAATTCCGAAAATAAAAAACTAAAATTTAAATATTGAAAAAAAAAAACCAGTAGTTTCAAATAAAAGGAATACCTTCGGCGAAATTAATAGCGACATGGCCTTCGGCTTCGGTGGGTATTTCACCGGAGCAAATCTTCAGCAAATACTCTTCGAGTTTTTGTCCGAGGTCGAGTTCCCAATTGGATTCTAGGTCACGCTCTGCCTGCAATCTATGAAATCCGCCCCCGCCACCACCATTTACGCTTCCGCTCGGTTCGCCTCTGGCGTTAGTCATCTTCTGTAAGTTGAATTGGGAATTGGCGCATTATGTAGGTGCTGGAGTCACATTTGGTGAAGTCTAGGGTTTTCAATTTGGGAGATTTCAGAAAGTGATAATTTTTCAATGTTACCGGAAACTTGAACTGGCAGTGTGAAAGACTGAAAGTCAAAGACTTTCACTCAGTCTGCAATTCGTGAGCTTGGTTTGGGCAGCGAGAGACAGAGATAGAGCAAGAACAGGGCAAGAGAGAGAGAGGAGAAGGAGAGAGAAAGAGAGAGTGAGTTTCAAAAAATTTCGATGGCCGTTTTCCCGCTTCCTTGTAATTGTAGTGGTTTTTTTGTTTTTTGTTTTTTTTCGTATTTGGGATCTGACTTTGTCCCTTTTTGTTGGTTGCTATATTAAAGTTGGTTGGTATTTATTTAGTTATATATATATATATATGTTTTCTATATTAGCAATATTGAATATTGGAAATTCGAATACATGAGTTCAGGTGAAGGGTAACTACTCGAAATCACTTAAGCTACAACTTACAAAACTCTTATGCAATGAGATTTAAATGTGAGCAACTAAATCACATTTACATCTTCGTTTACATTTTTATAAAATAAATTTGACAAAAACATCATAAGGCGCCACTAAAAAGTTAAAGTATGGCATCTTGCATATAAGAAGTCTCATGTTTGAATTCTCATTGCATCTTGATTGTGTGTGTGTGAGAAATCACCTCCCCTAATTTAGACTATCGCTTGTACTAATTTTTATTTATTTAAAAAGTATGGCACTACTTTTTGTTCCACGTCATAATTACTCAAGTTATATATACATGAAAATTTAAGTACAACGGGATGAAATTGTGAAAATGACAGTTGTTTATGAGGGAATCAATAATATTATTTGTACCACATTTATTGAGTACGTTGTTGATCATCTCTAATAAAGGTGAGCCCTAGTAATGCATATGAGACCCGTCTATATTCAGTGGCAAAGCCACCTAAGGACCAAAGTGGGCCCATGCCCCTCTCATATTGTTTATTTATTTATTTATCAGATTTTTACTTATATGTGTATATCAATGTTGTTTTTTTTTTAGTGCCTCTCAAGCTAGTGAAATTGTTGGATGACGACCACAAATGTCCTAGAACTCTTTCTATACATTTTGTTTAGTTACTAGCAAAGATGCCCGCGCGATGCTGCAGGTTATAAAACCGTTTGAAATATGTACAAAATTATGAAAATATGTAGGAAGTTTAAGTTAGAAAATAAAGACTAATAACATGTTTTATATATTGCTTGTCATATTAAAATATTGATTATATTTTATTAAACCAAGTAGCAATCAAAATATCAACAATGGAGGTGCTCCTTGTTCAAAAGAGTTTGGACATGTCTTTACATATATGCTATTGGTGGGGGAAGCGGCTTTTTCTGCCTTGATGTCTGTTGAAAGGGGATCTATCTAGGAATCTGTCTCTTGTTGGCTCTACTGTAGAAGTGGTTTCTATTTTTCCTCGTCTTCTGCAGGGTTTTAACTCTGTTGGTACAAATTCAGAAAATGGTAGGTGTTAATGTAGATAAATGAAAAAATTTGAGTGAAGTCAATAACTATTATCACATAATTAATATCAACAGGACAAACAACAGTTTAGATACATCAAGCATTCTATTAACAGTGAGAAATTAATGTTCAAGCAAATACGTAGGTTAAAATCAAGTTTGTAACAAATTATTAAAAATGGTATAATAGCAGTTGGCTATGAACAAATTTAAAAGAAAATTCCCAAAAAAAGGATGAAATACCAAACTTTCATTGAAATCAAGAACACAAATAAAACATTTTGGAAAAAAATTTAATTACTTTGAGCATAATATTTAGGGAAAATAAGTGAACAAAAATAGTGAGAAAAAAAAAAAAAACCTTTTTCAACCTTGTCTAGCCTGCAAAGAACCTCCTTCTACTCATAGCCTCTTCTTGATTCTCTTGTACACTGTTAACATTTTGCAAAAATTGAAAAGCCACAAAAAGAAAATAAATGAAAATCACCAACCTCAACAAAAAACACCAAATGAACTAATTCTTTCTAATTGAATACATTGTAGTCCATAAAAGCCAAGAAAAATGTCAAATTATGACCAAATAAATCCTGCATATTTTCCTTATGACAGAATATTAGGAAACATAACAATCGCTTTACCTATGAAGCATTTTGTGGAAGGCATTGAAATGAATGAGATCTAAATCACACAGAGTTCTATCAATATCAAATAGCACTGCTTCAAGTGGAGCAAGTCCATAAAGTACTTTTGCTGGTTCTAGAGACACATCATAGAAGGAAAATTAAAAAAAGGCAATGAGGCATTAGTATAACAAAAGAATGAAACCAAAAAAATACAAATGTAACATTTGCACCACCTGTTTCTCTGTAATTGATCTTTCACCTTTTTATTGCTCAATTCGTACGCAACATGAAATGATACCGAACATATATATACTTTTGAATAATTGCGATAATTTATTTAATTGCTTTGGGCATAATATTCAGGAAGAATAAGTGAACAAAAAGGGTCTAACAAAAGCAGGAAAAATAAAATAAAATAAAAACTATTTTCAACCTTGTCTAGCCTGCAAAGAACTGCCTTCTATTCACAGCCTCCTCTTGATGCTCTCATACACTATTACCATCTTGCAAAAACTGAAACTCTACAAAATGAAAATGATCACAATCTCAGTTAAAAACATCAAATGAACACTTTGTACTCTATTGCTAAACCCAATAAAAAGGCTACATAATGCATAACCGCTATTTCTTAATCTGGGCTCTCCATATACATATAGTTCACAAATTTAAGCAAGAGAAAAGAACTGTAAATCTGTTTGAAACTGAAAAAGAAAAGAAAACAAATCATCCTTGCACATAAGAATAAGAAAAGAAACAGTGCAACAAAAATATGGCAAAATATTTAATCCCTTGAGCATAAACTCAATTTAGTTTACGAAGATAGACGTCTTCTTGAAGAATAGAACCAAGCACTTGATTCAAAATACCCTTTAAAAAGTATTTAAATATGCTACTACATTATTTACACGTCATCGATAAACAGATCATTAAGTAAAAAAAAAACAATAATTGGAAGAGCAAAAAGCACAGAGTAAAACAAATTTCAGTACAAATATTCCACTGAATAGCAAATTTTTTCATGTCTTTAAGTAATCATAAAGGCAAAAGTAATAGAAATGTTTTTTTTGTACATGGCATACAACTCTCATAGATGCAGAAACCATTTTGATGCATTCAAATTTACCTCACTTTTTTGCACTCTTAGACAAATCCGAACCCCAATTTGTTCATCTCCATTTACCTAATCAGTATAAAAGCACATTCTATGAGCAAACAATATAGATCAAACTCTATTAGATGACCCATAGAGATAAATATACTCATTTATCAAATAGCTGTCATGCAATGAGAAACAATGGCTATTGTTCTTACAGACTTTATCTTCCTTGTAGAACATATTTCTCTCCGAACTGTGGCAAAGAATTTTAATGCAATTCCTCCAGATGTCACTTGTGGAGTAGCATAGTATACACCAATCTTGCAAAATGAACAAATGATGCTATTAGTTTCTGGAAGTGAAAGAATTGTCATTAGGGGAAAATAACTAATAAAGAAACCTGAAGGAGTAATCAAAATCATATACACCTGAAAAATTAATGACTCAAATTCAGCTGCTTCGACCTAGGCACTCAAATCTCAATTACTGCAACGGACCCAGTATAGGTCATCATAAATATCTGAAAACTTTAAGGTTCAAAGTCAGCTGCTAAGATACAGGCACTCAATCTCAATTGTTTCAATGAATCCAAATACATACCATCCATTTAGCTGGTTAGCTCATACTTTAAAATCACACCCCAAATCCTTCAGTTGCTTTTCATAGTGAAAGGAACCAACCCAAAAACCAGGCAATAACCGCATTGGAGGGAAGCCTAAGGTTTCACATCCAACTTTTTCATAATGCACGTTGAATTTGGGCTTCCATTCCCAAAAGCAACTACTTACTGGCACATCCAATTCGCCTTTGGATTCATCTGGTAGACCAGGAATTGAAACTTTAGTTACTGGTTCCCCTGTTTCTGAAATACTTTCATCCTCTTCCCCTCCAATTACGTAGCCATCAGAGCTTCCAGTTGATAAAATTGGACCAACATGTTTCAAGTTTTCACCGGTGTTTAATGACCTAAAACCTCCTTGGTTATTTAGTTGCTTCAAGAACACCCAAAAGATTCAACAACATACTCAGAGATTAGAAGGTTTAGGGTTAGAAAGCTCATTTTTTTATTATCAAACAACATAATTGATAAACCCAAATAATTCCCAATTTCTATTTTGTCGAAACCTGATTAATCTCCACTTCTTTTTTCCTTGTGTTTTATCATTAATTTTTTTCTCCATATTTAGGATACAGCAACCAAGAGCAGATAAAAAAAGGGATTTTTTTTTTTTAAAAGCACGCTTGGTCTTTGCTTTCCAGTGTTTTATCGGCAACCAAAACAAAAATTAGGAATGATTTCCATTCTAAGATTTCTCCAAGAGAGCAAAGTCATTGAATCGATAATTGATTAAAAAAATTAATAATAAGAACGATGGAAATACCTAAGCTAATATGTGAGATTCAATCCCCTTCTTGATAGAACCCAAGGGAGTCGGAAAGTGAGCAGCTTGGAAGATCGGAGGAAGATCAGAGCAATGAAAAAGAAGAAGGCAAGGAAGTCGGTGAACAATGAAGAACCAACAGTCGAAGCCTACAGATGTAAAACATTCGAAGCCTCTAGGGCCGTTTGGTTCACGGAATGAATTTGATGGGAAATCATTTCCCATGTCATTTCCCAAGGGATGGAAAATGTTGATTCCTTTCCCATGTTTGGTAATGCCGGGAAAGTGATCCGGAAATATCACTTTATTTCCTTTCCCATGTTTGTTTTGAGTAGGAATGGAAAACAAATTTTGTTTAGTTTCCTAATTGTACCCCTATTAAAAAAAAAAAGAATACCAATAATTGTTGGATAAAAATTGTAATTATGAATTGTTAGTAAGGACAAATTAGTCAAAAAAAATTGTATTTAATGCTAGTTTTACTTTCCCATGGGAAGGGAAAGTGAAACCCAAGGAGGAAGGAAGGATTCACTTTCCCTCCTACTTTCCCATGTGCTAGGAATCGCTTTCCCATGCCTGACTTACCAAACATGGGAAAGGAATTGATTTCCCATGCCCAAGATTCCTTTCCCATGAACCAAACGCAGCCTAGATGTAGACATCGAAGAACCAACCCAACCCAGCTCTCCCATCTTTACCCCTGAAACTCTCCAACCAGCCAGTCGAAATCGAACCAGACGCCCCTCAAGAAGAAACAGTCGTTAATTACATCTGAAGTAAAGAGAGGGCAAAAGGGGGAAAACACAAAACAATCAGCCAAGGGCAAAACCGGGATTCTTCTGTGCAGGGGGAAAAAGAAACTGGTTAAACAGTGAACGGGGGTCTTTTATGTCAGTTCACTGTTCAAAAAACAGTGCTTATGAATAGTATCTAGTTGCATTGGGCTTTAGTATATATATAATTTGCCCTTTTCTATATGTTCAAGCTTGTAAAATAGAAAGTTAAGAGAACATTTTTATGCAAATTAACATAACAAAACCTTCAACATTTCTCTTAGTGTTCCGATTTTATACTAAGTCTTCTTTCATATGTGTTTTTTTAACTGAATTTCTTTCATATGACCTAACATGCCCTTATTGACATGAATTTCTGGCTCTGTCATTGCCTATAATAAAGAGGTGGTTTGCAATGCAATTAATAAATGTGGTACAAATAGCAATACTCATAGATAATAATGCAATTTTTAAATCGAAATATATTCCTTACTTATTGGTGAACTAAAACCATAATAAACAAATATATATAATAATAAATTAAAAGACAAAGATCAGAAATGAAAAATTAGAAGAATTGAGTGTATTATTTCTTCTCATAAAGCCTATTTGTAGGCTCTCGGAAGACCATTGATTTAAACATCTAAGGCCTCCTAGTTTACATACAAGAAAACTCTTTTATACACACAATTAAACGTATAAGGGCCCCAACGTTGAAGTATTAAAAATATAAAAAAAAAAGAGGCCACTAACTGTTTGTCTAAATGCCTAAACGGAAACCATGCCAGCAACGTAAGGCACTCCGCTGGGCTTTATCCACCTATCACCCTCCATGAGCCTACCGGCGGTGAAATCCACTGCGTGTTGAGGAGTAAGCTTCTTGATGCCGGACCATGTGACCCTCCGTGTCATGTCCGAGCCGGGCCCTCTGTTGCCGTACTCACCAAACCAGCAACTTTTGTGATTCGTCGAGCCTGTCCACTCCATCCACCCTTCCGGAGTGATGATGTCATCAATCTGTGATTGCATGACGATGGTCCTGGCCAGGGCCTTCCACGGCCTGCCCAGGTACGCCTTGCTCTTATCTTTGACAGGAATGTACTCCGGATCCCCGGAGATGGTGCAGTTTTGGAGGACCATGGCCGTGGGCTGGCGCCTGTCCATCCTTCCTTGGGCTGTCACCATGCAAGCCTGGTTGTCCATCGGCTTCCTCACTATCATCTTGCAGTTTTGGAACACCACAGCCGCATCGCCGAAGATGAAGTCGATGGTGCCGCTGATGGTGCAGTCGCGGTAGAATTGCCGGTGGGTTTGGGTGTAGAGGGTGTCTTGGTAGCCGTCCATTTGGCAGTTGTAGAAGATGGACAAGTCGGATTGCACCCGCAGAGCCACGGCTTGGTGCCCTTTGGCTCCTGCTGAGTTCTCAAACCCCATGTCCTTGGCAACGAAATAGTCCCCAACTACGGCTGCATAATGTTGACTCGTTAACTCGTTAGCAATTTAGCATTGTCACACTTCAAAATATATGTCAGAGTCATAATAATATCACAAATCATATATAGCTTGTTAATATAATGTTCATGTTTCTATGTCCTTTCCAATGTGAAATTGTACGTAACTGTCATAATTCTAATTATTTCCTCATTCATATAACTATAACATGTCGTGTCACATATATAATAATAATAATAATAATAATAATAATAATAATAATAATAAATTTAGTAATTAGGACTTACCAACTGTTGCAGTCTGAAAAGTTTTCGTTCCGTCAGCGTAGTTTTTGTTACCGGTGACCTTGGTCTTAGTTGGGCCATCCCCAATCATCATGACATTTGTCATAAACTTGTCAATCATAACGTACTCATTGTACACTCCCTCCTTCACATAAATCACAAACGTCTTATCGGCGTTGTTCTTGGGTATTTGCTTCACAGCTTCCCCAATACTCTTGACCTGCCCGCTCCCGTCCCTCGCCACCGTCACGTCTGGCCTAAGCGACTGCGGGGTCGCCCTTGACACATCCATCGCGCGCTTGTCGATCCACACAGGAATAACCTTCGGAGTGTCCTTCTTTGTGCCGCCTCCGGCCCCGGCCGCCAGCAAACGACGTTGGCTTTGTTTCACATTGAAGTTGCCCAAAACACTAGTGATTTCGGACACCATGGCAAGCCCATTGCTGGTGAGTTCCTGCGTGGAGTTCAACAAACGCTTCATCTTCTCACCGGCGTCGCCTGTTGTGTTCTGAAACCCGTCCAAGCAAGTCTGCTCGTACGTCATGGCGGCGCTGAGCCAGATCTTGAGATCTTCAGAGTAAGCGTCGATCTTGGAGATATCAAAAGGACCCAGCTTGTCGAAAGAAGCAGCGAGGTCGCCAATGGCGTAGTCCAAGAGCTCCTTGCAATTCTCAAGGGCTTGGTTTGCGCCGGGGTCCTTTGCAAGCTCTTGCAATGTAGTTGAGTTTTTTATGACCTCGTGGAGTTTGTCCATGGCGACCTTGAAACCGGCCTTGATAAGCTCTTTTGGTTCGGTGCTGTTGCCCCCAGCAGATTCCAGGCTCTTCTGGCAGGTTTCCTTGTAATCCGTCGGCTGGCAAATGGCCTGAATCGCCTTTGTCGACGTGGTGGTCTGGCCATCGTTGGATTTCGAACCTCCTCCTTTGCTCCGTGACGTGGTGACCCCGACCGTGACGGCGATCACCATGGCTACTAGAAACAAGGAGGAGACGGCGATAATGGCGATCTTCTTCTTCTTATTGTTATCACCGTTCATGTTGAGGAAATCAAATTTTGCAGCTCTTTGATAATGGAATTGAAACACTCTAGCTACTTCTTTTTCATGTAAGGTATATCTTTTGTTATTTTTTTTTTTTATAGTGGATGGGAGTTCATTTTTGTTTTTTTGATAGCGGCAGGTAATTCGGTTAGGAAACCTGGGGTGGGAGAGTCCCTAGTCACGACAAAATCAGGGGTCCATAATGTTCTCCAAATTTGGAGGCCTCCAAATTAATTAAGCTAAATGTAGAAACTTACGAATGGATAATGGATATAGAGATATATGCTTTAGAGTGGCTAGCTCCTTCAATCGTGGACTACCATTGACTATTGGAAATGTTACATATATCTTACGGAATTGTGAAATTACTAATATTAAACTAAAGCTTTGTTGTTTAATGGCTTAATTATATTATTAATTCTCTAATCTTATTTTTATGCTTAGAATTCTTTGTATGTTGACAGCTTCCATTATAATCTAGCTATTTATGGTTTAAGATCATGTATATTTTCTTGATTATATGCAATTTGATATGTTATATTGTCAAAAATGGGAGACTTAATTGAACGTAATTTTCCTACTGTATATTGGAAATATTTTTGCTAACCACTTTAACCCAAGGTGTACCCTCACCACCCTTCTCAACACTTGACATGTGTCCCTTGACATAACCATAGTTAATTCTATACTTTGTATTTATGCAACCATGATTATGTCAAGAGACACGTGTCAAATGTTGAGAATGGTGATGAGGGTACAACTTGGGTTAAAATGGTGACCCTAAATGTTGAGAAAGAATCACATTACTCTTTTGGTCGAATGTATTTGGTACAGTAACTTACCGTTGGATGTAATGCTTAAGTTGAAATTTGACTTATATAATTATAAGATTCTTAGATGATCTTTTTTGTTATTGTATTTTGTTTAAATAAAAAAAAAAGTATAGAAAAAGGGAATGTCTAGGCTGGGCTTGCCCTAGTGCAAGAATTTGAAAACAAGAGATTTAGTGCTAATTTTTAGGTCATTCATCCAAAAATTAGCCTGATCCACCCTATTCCAACAAAAATGAGCCTAACCACTCTTTGCATGTTCATGCGCGTGGGGAAGTCAGGAATTGGAATCATTCCAATATCCATGTGTATGTGTTATAAGCAGGAATTGGAATTGTTTGTACAATATCTGGCTAAGCACTCCCAAACACTCCCAAGTCAAAGGGAAGGGAGTCCCACATCGACAAAACACAAGAGGAGTGGACTCTCCCTTCTTTATAAAAGGAGACCTCTCCCCTTCAAGAAAGGGAGGAGAGAGTTGGAGCAGGCTACTGGGGCCCCATGGGTTTACCCATGAGCCCATTTACAAGCCCACGGATCATCGGCCATCAGCCAGATCCTCAGCTTTCGGCCTTCAGCATCTGCCTTCAACCTTCGGTATTCTTCCTTTTCCCCTTGAGTCTAACCCTATGTACAATGTATACACACATTATCATAATGAAAACATACTTCTCCGTGGACGTAGCCCATCATTCGGGTGAACCACGTACATTTGTCTTCTGTATGCATGTCCATTTACTTACCGAATGCTCTTACATACTGAGAGTCCTCACCTTTAACATCCACCTCATCTTTAAGTTGGCCTACTTACTACATGCCTAGTTTTAGCGCCAACATGAATCATCCCAATACCCATGTGTTAGAAGCAGGAATTGAAATCATTCCAATATCCATTCCTGAAAAGTAAACATGCCATAAGTGTAATAATCCTTTCATCTTCTTCAGTTTAAATATATTAGCGAAAAAAGGGAGAAATCGATAGGTTATGAAGGAATGACTGAAAAGAGAGAGTAACAGAGCTTAATAATTTTTATGAACCGAAAAACAGGAATGGAGGAGAGGGATTTTACAAAGGGTTTTTTTCCCTAAGTCCATAGAAGTCATTTTACGAAGGGTAATATTTGTCCTTAAAATTTTGAAGATAAGGTGAGTGGGGAAATAGGACAAGGGTTGAAAATAGCAGCAATTTATTAGGTGTAAGAAAGTTGCCCATCGGTTCAAATTTTGTAATGTCATGTGTTTTATTTAGAATGTCTTAAAGAATTGGAGTTTGATGAGATTTTATTCAATTGAAGTATAGAAAGAAAGAGGTGGTATACATACCGTACGTAGAAGGAAAACTTAAGAGTAAATTAGTTAAATACCCATTCCTAGACATAAAACTATAAATAAACCCTACACTATTTAATGTATATAAACACACCCAAAATAAACCCAAAAATCGACAACTGTCGATTTTTTCAATTCAACAGTTATATTGGATTACGATTTTGCCCTTTTGCAATTTTGAGAAACAACCGACTTAATTTTTTTTTAATCTTTTATTTAATAACAATTATGTTGCAGATTGAAGAGGAATAAGAAGAAGAAGAGCATCGACCATGGCGATGCATGCGCTCATGACTCGTGGAGCAGCTTGTGTGGCTCCAGGCTCATCTTCTTCCGCCAATCCTTTCGATGCTCTAGGCAACACTTTTATCAGTTCTTCTCCCAAGACTTAGGTTTTTGTCATCTTCCTCGTTACTTCTTTCACTTTCAATTTCTCTTCTCCATTTTGAATTTTCAATCCTCAACGACGTCATTTTCTCAGGCTTTCGTTTGATTCACGAGAAAGACGCCCATACTTTTGAGCCGTAATTTTATCCAGACGCTCATGGCCACATGCTGCAACAGATCTGAGAGAAGGCTCACAAAGATGAGCTTAAGAAGAACGAAGAGACCATTTCAAGGTCAGCCGAATCATATTGTTATGATTCGGTTTGATTATCGTCGAAATTCGAAGCTCGTTGAGCAGTTTCTTTGCGATTTTGTGATTAATTTGAATATGTCTATGGTTTTTTCCCTTAGTTTTGCATTTCGTTTACAAATTGCGATAAATAAATTGATAAAAAAAAATTCTAAAAATTACTTGCTTGCTTATTTGTGTTAGTTCTAATATGATTTGTAATGCTGGTACTGTGTTTCTAGTTCTTAGCAGAATGGTCGAGCATCTACAAAAACATTTATTGTTTGTATGATGTACATGCTAAGCTACTGTTAGTTAGCAATTTTTGTTTCAGCCTTACCACTGCTTTTGCTATTACAGAAGGATAATAATGTTGTTTATTTGTTAAAATTCCTTTTTCAGTGGGTTGAGACCTATAAGTTATCTAGCCTGGTTTTGCTGTTGTATATATATATATTTTTAATGTTAAAATATATTGTATTATGCCTTTCAGGATAATGAACCGTTAATGAGGTCACTGTCAAAGCTAGTCAATCTTAACAATCCAGATCTTGTCCTGTTTGTTGGAGAGGCACTTGTTGGAAATGATGTTGTTGATCAGCTTTCAAAGTTTAATCAAGTTTGAGCTCCATATTCATGGTTTTTTCTAGTATTGTCCAATTAGGGTTTGTTTGTTGGTCTCCATTTCTCTTGAAAACTCTTCAGATATATGGTTTTTGCTAAGTTGCTTATTGGGTTTCTAATTTATATATATACATATATATTTGAATTTCAGGGATCAATTTGGCCATTGGGCTTTTTGACGAAGTAATGCTCTATGCTACGAAATCGTATGTTGGCTGATCCTTCCTTTCTTTTTAAAGTTGGGACAGAGGTTTGTTATCGTGATCTTTCTTTTTGGTAAATAATGTTTTGGGTAAATGGCCAAAAACCCCCTGGACTATTTCGACTGTCGAAATGTCCACTCTGGAATATTTTTTCAGCCAATTTAGCATTTGTATTAAATTTAATCGCCAATTTCACCCCTGCCGTTAGGTTTTCCCCAATACCATCCAAATGCCAGTCAAAAAAACCACGTGAGAGGCACGTGAGTCCTCTGTTGAGGGTAATAAGCTTCTCTCTCTCTCTCTCTCTCTCTCTCTCTCTCTCTCTCTCTCTCTCTCTCCAGACTCTTCCCTCAGTTTCTCTCTCTAGAAAGTCAGGTCGTATTACAAGAGCGGGTTTTGTTTGCAATCTTTTATATTTCAGTTGCTGTTGTTGGTTGCAATTATTTCTCACATTTAAAGTCTCTCTCTTTGTCTTTCTCTTTCATTTCCTCCTCTCTCTAAAATTGGCTCTCTACCCACTTCCTCTATTCTGATAACCTTCACAAAGATGCTTGCTTTATGCAAGGCCGTGAACTGAGCTGCCTGCTCTCTCTTTTCTGTGCCCATTCTGTGTGCTGTAATTTGGCCTTTTCTTTTGTTCATGCATTTTGTTTCAATCTTGTTTGGTTTCATTGAATCCAAGCTTGATCTGAGAAACGAAAGCTCTTTGGGGTCGTGCGATTGGAGAGCTTTCTTGTTGGATTTGGGGATATGGGAGTGTGATCATTGTTGTGTAGATACAGCTGCACCAAAATGGATTCAGTTGCATCCTCAACTTGTGATACTCACAAGTGCACGAGCCGTTCGGTAGTATAGCGTATGTAAGTGCGAGGTCGATCCCACGAGGATTGGTGATTGAATGATCCCATTCATTTTCCCTACACAAAACAGAAATGAAAAAGAAAGGAAATAAATACAACAAGAAAAAAAGGAAATAACTAACTCAAGCAGATAAGTTCCCAAGTTCAATTAGATTAACGGATTGATTCTAGCTAAAGTATGATTAAGCCATGGTGTGTGGTCATAACCTTGTGTTCCTAATTCCCTAATTTGATCATTTGTTGTCTAACCTAAAATTAAGCATTAGGAACCCATTAAGCATAGAAGAACATTTTAAACAACCAAGCATGTATCTAATCCCTGTTGTCGAATGTCCATACATACTCTTCCTATTCATAGTTCAATTCGAATTAAAGCATGGTGTATACTCTTAATTCAAACCAAGATAGCTAACATGCAAGCCTAAATGGTGATCAATCATTCAAACTAGCATATTAACTTATAAGCATAATGAATAAGAACATGAACCATAATTGAAACTTGGAAACTAATCAAACTTGAAACTAAAGAAAAGAATTTACATAATGAAAAGTAAAGTGGAACTAAGAAAAACTTAAGGAAAATTTCAGCACAAATATTTCATTACTACAATTGAAAACTAGAAAATGAAACTAAGAGAACTTGAGGGAGAGAAGGGAAGGGAGCTCTAGAGAAGTGTTTGAGAGCTCCCCCCCTTGGGGTGTGTTTACAAGCTTAGAGAACTTCCCTATTTATAGGCCTAGGGGAAGTGAAAATCTGAATTCAATATGGCTAATGCATACAACACTTGTTTTATAAAATCTGAAATGGTTGATGCACTTGTATTAGAAAATCTTGAATTGGTTGATGCACTTCACCAATAGATCCCACCAGCAGCCCTAGCTCATCTTCATGTCACCATGACCAAGCTTCCAACCAGAAATGATAGCTCATACCTAGCTCACCATGACCAAGCATCCAACCAGCACATGCTGAGGTCAGCATGACCAGCAACTTCAAGGGCTTACAACTTGGGCTTCTCTTAATCAAATTAGGACTTTAAGCACTCGAAATTGAAGTTCAGAATGTCTTCTTTCCAGCCATATGTTATTTGGGCCAATCCAAGGTCGGAGGAAGAAGTTAAGGCCGAAACAAATTGCTAACTCATTTTCCGCGCTGATAAGATCCATCCTGAGCATGGTTCTGTGTTTGCTAGGTAACGGACTCCAGATTTATCCAATGGGGCTGAATTTTGGATATGTTATAGTACACACCAATTGGAACAACTTTCATGAAGAATGTGGCCTCATTCGAGCTATGTAGGTTGTTGAAACAAAGCTTGCAATATGACCAACGGAACTGGACTGGCAGGGGGCTGTAGCCAAAATGAGTTTGTCTTTTAAGCTCTTCATCCATTCATCCAAATTAGGCCTTAACATGCTTGAATTGCATGAATTATGCTCTCTTGCTCTATTTGCCTACAAAACACACAAAGGGAGGCAAATAACTTAGAAATTTAAGAAACTAAGCAAAAGAAGTAAGTAAATAGGGCATGTATATGTATGAAATTATGAGCTTAACAATCATACAATGGTTTGGTGAAAATTTGGGTAATTCTAAAACAGATCTTCTTTTATAGATCTGCTTTCCTGGGGTCATGCATACCTTTTGTTATATTTTTCGTATGTTTGTGATCTCAAAATAGAAAGAAGTTGAGGTGTGAAAGGACGATATTACCCTCAGTAGACGACTCACGTGCCTCTGAAGTGTTTTTTTTTTACGGGCATTTGGATGGAATTGGGGAAAACCTAACGGCAGGGGTGAAATTGGCAATTAAATTTAATACGAAGGCTAAATTGGCTGAAAAAAATTTCCAGGGTGGACATTTCGACAGTCGAAATAGTCCAGTGAGGTTTTCGGCCATTTACCCTAATGTTTTTGAGTAATTTGTGTTTGAAGTCAAGGGATTGTAAATCATTAGTGCTTGTGAAAGAATTGTAGCTCTGCATTTTTCACTATAAATATCAGTAATTGAGTTTGTGGGTCATTGTTTGCATTGGTCATAGTCCTATAAATTCCATTAAATATACCTTGCCTTTAAATTGGACCATTATATTTGATAGTTGTTGATCTTGTTGAATACTGAAGAAATTTCTCTTCCTTGACTCTTTTGTAATGCAGATAGTCATAGATTCTTGTTGTGCAACATTTGCAGAAGTTCAGAAAAGGGGAAAGGATTTCTGGGCTGAGTTTGAGTTGTACGCTGCTTATCTTTTGGTTGGAATAGCTGTTGACGTTGCTTTGGTTGGCATGTTGGCACCCTATGCTCGAATTGGAAAGCCATTAGTATCACGAGGATTATTTAGAAGTTAACAACTACATCATTTCATTTGCATAATAGGTAGGATAAAAGTATACAACTCCATACCATTCACTTGAAGTTTATGATTTGCAGAATGTGATTTTTATTAGCTAGGAAGATGGTTCTATGACATAGTATTAACAGTGTACTCTTTTTTTCTTTTTTTTTTTAATTTTTAATTTTTAATTTTTAATTTTTAATTTTTAATTTTTAATTTTTAATTTTTAATCTTGTAGAGTATCTTGTTATTACTAGTATTCTTCATTGCTGGGGCTGGCAGGACAATGCTGATAAGTGATGTTGGGAAAGTTTATGCCTTTGGAAAGGACGCAAGATGGTTCTATGACATAGTAATAACAAGATAGTTCTATGACATAGTATAAACAATGTACTTCTATGAAATGGTACTAACAATGTTTTTCTATGGAATGGTATTAACAATGTACTTCTATGGAATGGTATTAACAATGTACTTCTATGACATGGTAATAATACTACACTTTTATGACATGGTATTAACAATGTACTTCGGGCTTGCTGAGCTTGTTTTGGGTTTTTTTTGAGTTTTTTTTTTGTGTTGGGCTTGTTTTAAGTTAATCAATAGCAGAGATGTAATTTATGGTAACTTCAACACTCATTTCATATGTAATAAATGGTTTTTGGGTATGTTTCTAAATTGAATTTCATGTAGGGTTTTTTATTATTATTTATTTATAATAATTTCAGCTCCTATTTTGGGTGTATTACTAAAGCTCCCAAAACTTAATTATACCATCTATAACTTCATCATTGAATTACTCTCTTGTATTGTATCACATATTTATTATCCGTACGTCATATTCTTAGTTGTGTTAAGTAATGGTCAATTTCAAATCACTAACTTCGTTATTAGATTTTAAACCGATTAAAATTACCATTCATATCCATAATATGATTAAGGAAAAAAGAAAAGACTCATCCAAATTTTTTATCAATTAAATAGTCAAAACAATCTCAACCGGTCCATTTTATTTTGCCTCACCATCAGAAATCATGAGGTGAGAGCATGGCCTCCCACTCCTATTAATTCTGGAGTGACCCAGGCAGAGACCCTAACAAATCCAACATCATCATCAGTGATGGGTTTTTGTGGGGGGCTTTTATAATGAGCTTGTTGTTTGAAAGAGAAAACTTTGTATAGAGGAAAAATGCTAGACTTACGACCATATTTTTATACAGAATTGTGTACCACTTCATGATTTTCGATGACAATGTAAATTAAAGTGGGACTAGAAGAACTCACCGAAAAGCCACTAATAATAATAATAAAAGGTATACGCAATATTTAATTTAATTTTGGGTTTTTAGATTACAGTGATTTAGTACATACATATATATAGTACAATATTTGTTTTTTATTTTGGGACGTTATCTACACTCCGGTCATCATGCCAGCAACGTAAGGCACACCGCTGGGCAGAATCCATCTGTCACCGAAGATGAACTTGCCAGCTGTGAAATCGGCGGCGTGCTCAGATGTAAGCTTCTTCATCCCGCGCCATGTAACCCTCTTGCTCAGCTCTGCACCAACTCCCCTGTTTCCGAACTCAGCGAACCAGCATGTGTTGTGATTTGAGGCACCGGTCCAATCCATCCACCCTTCGGAAGTGATGACGTCATCGATCTGGGATTGCATGACGATGGCCCTAGCGTAGCTCTTCCATGGCCTGCCCAAGTAGGCCTTGTTGAGTTCCTTGTCGTAGCCACTCTCGCCGGAGATGGTGCAGTTTTGGAGGATGAGAGCTGAGGGTGAGCGCCTGTCGAGTCTACCGTGGGCTGTCACCATGCAGGCCTGGTTCTCCAATGGCTTCCTGACGATCATCTTGCAGTTTTGGAAGACGGCGGCTGCGTCCCCAAAGATGAAGTCGATGGTTCCACTGACGGTGCAGTCGCGGTAGAATTGCCTGTGGGTTTGGGTGTAGAGGGTGTCTTGGTACCCGTCCATGTTGCAGTTGTAGAAAATGGACAAGTCTGACTGCACACGCAGAGCCACGGCTTGGTGTCCGATGGCTCCGGCTGTGTTCTCGAATCCGATGTCCTTGGCAATGAAGTAGTCTCCAACAACAGCTGCAAAACATAATAATGTACATAATGAGTGAGACTAGGCGTAGTTCTAAAATCCTAACAATATAACATGCATATGTCAAAACGTTGTACTTACCAACTGTGGCAGTCTGATAAGTTTGGGTACCCTCGGCGTAGTTCTTCCTACCGGTGATAACGGTCTTGGTAGGGCCATCTCCGATAAGCATGACGTTGGTCATGTGCTTATTGAAAAAGACATGCTCGTCGTACACTCCCTCCTTGACATAAATCACGAAGACCTTCACCTCGTTGTTCTTTGGAATGTCCTTCAAGGCTTCGTTAATAGTCTTGTATTTGCCATCTCCATTCTTGGACACCACCACATCGGGTTTCAGCGTCAGAGGAGTGGCGGTGGCGAGGTCGAGCCTTCGGTGGTCGATCCAAGCAGGGATGATCTTAGCCTTCTGGAACCTCTTCTCATCAGTGGCCGTGGCAGCGGCTTGGAGGAGGCGGCGCCCGGTCTTGATGTTCAGAGCCTTGAACAACGTGGACACTTCGCTTACCATGGCAAGGCCGTTGCTGGTGAGCTCCTGAGATGTCTTCAAGAACTGCCTCATCTTCTCACCAGCATCACCGGTGGTGTTCTCAAACCCATCCAGGCAAGTCTGCTCGTACGTCATGGCGGCGCTGAGCCAGACCTTGAGATCCTCCACGTAGGCGTCGAGCTTGGTGAAATCAAAAGGACCCAGCTTTTCGAACGAGTCACCCAAATCGTCGATGGCATACTCCAAGAGCTCCTTGCAGTTCTGCAAGGCCTGGTTTGTGCTGGGGTCCTTGGCAAGCTCCTTCAAGGTCGTCGAGTTCTTGATGACCTCGCGGAGCTGGTCGATGGCGACCTGGAACCCTGCCTTGACCAGCTCTTTTGGGTCGGTGACGTTGCTAGCCACCTTGGACAGGTTGTCCTCGCAGGTCTTTTTGTAGTCCGTGGGCTGGCAGATCGACTGGATCGCCTTTGTCGACGTGGATGTTTGCTCGCCGCCGGATTTGCCTTTGTGCCGTGACACAGTGATCCCAACAGTTACAGCAACTACCATAGCCACCAGAATCAAAGCGGAGACGCCGATGATGGCGATCTTCTTTTTCTTATTCTGTGCTTCTCCTCCGCTCATTTTGAATAATATATGTAGTAACTAATTTATAGATATTTTTTTAGGAGAGATTCTGGTGGCGAAAAAGAAAATAAGAAGGGTTAAACAAAAGGATTTTTGTTGCGGGAACTTCTTATTTCTTTTTCAGGTGAGTTGCTGCAGAGCTGTTGGGGTCACTTTATTTGGGGCACTGGATAAATACTTATTGGTGCCCTTGCTGCTTTCAAAGTGTTGGGTTATGGAGGTATTTATACGGGAGGGGAGCTCAGAATGACAGTTATTTCTGTTGAGGATTGTGAGGTAGGGAGATCATTGTTCACGAGTCACGACAAAATTAGGGGTCGTTGTGTTTTTTGTCCAAATTTGGGAAGCATTACAAATGGTTGGTAATGCTTATTACTGGCTCCCTTCAATCGTGGATGACCAGTGCATGGCTAGAATGTTTATGTTTACCCACCTTAGCTAGTCAAGGTCAACTTTCTGATCCATTCGATTTTTATTTGTTCACTTGGGTTACTTAGAAGTATAGGCCACCACAACCATTGTGTCAATGTATATTACATTTATCTTTTTCCCATATATATATATATATATATATATACCTTTGTTTGAGCCCAACATACTACCTATAGGGCTGGGAAAATCAACCCGAAAATTGGTCAAACTAACGAAAAAACAAAATTTAAAAGTACAAATGAATTCATAAATAATAAAATATAAAATGACGACAATTACGTGAATTTAAACACGTAAAGTTATATTTGTTTAAAACTCAATCTCTACTTTTGGAATTTTAGAAATGAGGACTATTTTGAAGTGGTTGCTGGAGATGCTCTTAGAAATTATGACTTTTGTCAAAATCCCAAGTTTATTTCCCTCATCCAAACGCACCGTAAACCACCAAGGCAAGAATGCTTCTTGTTTTAATAATGCATAATGAATGTATTTAGTAGGCTTTATCCAGCTAAATTTTTTTAAAAAAAAAAGAAGAATATAAAAGTGTTACGGTTAATTAAAAACCTCAGCACATCTCTTCTCTTGAGCCGCATCCACTCCATCTCTCTCAATTTTTTTCTTACATCGTTCTCAACCTCTTGTTTCCATATTCTCGTCCTCCTCTATGCATCTGTCTCACTTTTTCTCTGTGTTGTACTATTCGATGAATTCCACATTTTCTTTCATGGTTTGTGTTGTACTATTTAGAGCTTCAATGGGCCGGAATATTGAAGATGTAAATTTACGTCTCCCCTGAAAATGTAAAAAAATTCATAGATATGCATTAATTGTTACATCTCCATTTGTAAGTCCCACTAACACAAATATGCATGAAAAAAGTTGGTGAAGTAAACAAAATAGAGAAAGGGAAGTTTTTTAGGTTTTTGGAACTCAAATGGGTTCTGATAGGCTGTAAATGTGGACGCGGATTAATTATTCAAATTTTCATCCCAAATGCTGCATGAAAAAACATTCCTAACTAGGATAGTGAGCAGTGGGTGGCTCCATCTCTAACTCCTTTGGGAGCAAGTTTCTCACACAAAAAAAAAAAACATAAAATGCTCAAATTTAGTACTGCTTTTAGACGAGCACCCATTCAGATTCCTTCTCACTCAGTCAAGTTATGTATGCTCTCTCTCCTCCCTGGCCCAAAACCATGCTCAGCAAGAGGCAAAGTAAAGTTTCCCCAGCATGGGAAGTATACGTGAGTTCTTATTGGCAATGTGAGATTCTATAAGATTCTTTGTGAGCCCTTAGAAGCAAGGACGGTCCTTAGAAGGGACTAACCTAATTCGACTAAAAAAAACAATTACCTGATTTCAGTCATGGGGTTAAATGTAGTCTAGGGCTATAATTTTAGCCTTGCAAAATATTAATTGTTTAAAGAATAGTGTAGGGCTAAATTTTTCCATTTCCAGCCATGCAGAGCTATATTTTAGGGTCCTAAATATTTTATTATTTTGTGCAAAACTATGGTACAACACTCATACATTCCACTAATATGTAGTGTTTAATGTAATTAAACTACTATTTAGAGACAATATTCCAGATATAACAAGTGTACATTGATAAGCATTTAACAAGATTTCTGATAAGATTTTTGAATGAAATGAATGTGGAAAGTATTTGCCAAAAAAATAAATCGTGGAAAGTTGTGAATAAGTAGAGAATGTGATAGAATTTGTAAGAAATGTGTAGGAATATTTTTGAAGAAATTTTGGGGTATTTATAAACATATTTTAAGTTTTTTAAATTTTTTTTGAAAAAAAGAAAGAAAAGAAAACCAATGTTGGCGCTAAAACTAAACAGATAGAAATAGAAGCAACTTACAGGTGATGTGGACGGTCTAAGGACCGATCGGGCCTTCCGTATGAACCTGTCCTCTCTTGTGATGCCAGATTTGAGTCAAGGAGAGAAACAATGGATGAGGTTTGGAGCACCGGTGTGGTACCAGCTGAAGACCCTCCGATGCTAAAGTAAGTTTCTTTAAGAGCTCTGCTATTGACAATGCGTGAGTATAAAAGTCAAGTTGTAAGTCTTACCTTTTGTCTTGGGGTAAGGGGGCCTATTTATAAAGGGTGCCTGGTGTGCTATTAGTACTTAGTTTCGATGTGGGACTCGTGGAAGTGCCTTTTGAGGTCGACACGAGTCTGCAAATATCTACGCGGGGCATTTGAGGTTGTCCCGCAGAATCGTCGAGGCATGCCAATCGCATGCTTGGGGGTCGTTTGGTAGCTGGTACAGATAGTCTGTTTGGCGAGGTACTTGGGAGAGCTTGCCGTTTGAAGGACTTGATGATTGAATCAGCAGTAGATGCTGATTTGCACTCGAATGATCTACCGGTGCGAGCCGTAGGATTGACCTTAGCTTTGCCTCTGTTCACGTGTCATGGTGTGAGTGGAGGGTCAGACATGGTACAAACAGGAGTCCCCTAAGTTTTCGATTGAGAAGTGACTTCTTGGTTGGGGACTTGCATATGTCCTCGGCATTCTAACCCAGACGCGAGGGTTTTGTTCCTGCTTTCGTGGTGTGTCGATGGTAGTCATATAGTCCCTCAAGTCCCCGAGCAAGGAGGAGCTTGGAAGAGGGGGGAAGCAGCAGTAGATGCCGAAGTCGTGCAAGGGTGAGTGAAGACTCAGCTTTTGTGTGCCTTCTGTTCGGCACGTTCGGCAAGGGAGGTGAGTGGAGACTTAGCCTTTGCGTGCCTGCTGTTCGGCACGAGAGGTGAGTGTATGTGAGAATTCTTATTCTTAAAAATGTTAATATTTTATTACTTTGGTAAGTATTAAATTATAATTATAATTGTTGTACTTTTATAAATAAATAAAAAATATAGTATTATAGTCATTTTATGAAAGTCTATGTTTTATTTAATTGCTTCACCTAGTGCAAATTCATTCTTTAAAGATTTTGATGAGTTTCGTAAAATTGGCTTTTAATATTAATATTAGTTCATGTTACTAGCATCTCGAGCTTAGTTATTAAAAATTCATGCATGGGAGTTCTTTTTAAACTCCATGTAGTCAACATGTGTCAAACAAATATGCATTAGATGGTTTACTTGCTTATTCACTTGCAAACTAATTATATGTCATTGAATTAGATAGTTGAGTCATCACTACGTGTCTTCACTATATATCTTCTTATCCTTCTATTGACTTGGAGTGAAGGAAAAGTTACTTAAGCTTTAGGAAATAAGGAGATGATCCTAAAAGCATTGAAGTTATCTTTTGGCTGCCGCCCTTGGAATCCTATAAATACATCCATTGTTTCTTCAAAATCTCATTTTCCCTCTTCAGAAAGGTAGAGGCAATAGAACAAGGAAACAAAATAAGAAGTGAGAGAGAAATAGAGATAGAAAAAGATTGGGAGATTGAATTTGTGAATATGGTGGAAATTAGGGAGTCATCTTACAGTTCTAGCAAAGCTTTGGTATCCAGGTAGGGGTTTCTTGGGGGCCTTATGCAGAGATTGATTTAATTAAACTTTGTGAACAATAAATTATGCGTGATATGATTATTTGATTAATATTCTTGTTGCAATTGAATGTTTTTCTTGGAATGTTGGTACATTGGTGATATTTTGAATAGTTACGTTGTTGTGAGATACATGGGATATGTGAAATGCATAATTATATCATGTCATGGAAATTGGTTGGAGTTGTTGGATTGAGAAAAGAATGGTGGAAAAGAGGGTAATGGAAATAGTCTTTTGTGTAGTTGAGTCTAACTCTTGGCAGGTACCAGGTCTCAAGGATCCCATAGTGCACATGATTTTTATTGGGTGATTCGGGACTAGCGACAGGGAGTTAGACAAGATGACTAACAAAAGGGGAAATATGGGATGATTGAGATGGGCGTTAGTTCATATAAATGGGCATTCGGGACCAAGTGGTATAAGCATGGTATGAGACGTGCAAGTCTGCTTGTCCAGTTATATGAATTAACGGGACTAGATGAAGCGCATTCATGCATTATTAATAATGTGATATTTGGATGTGTGATTGTTTGTCACTTAATTTAATTATATTAATTTTATGTAAAAAGGTTTATGTCCCTACTAAGCTGTGGTTTTGCTCACCCCCTAATAGATTTTGCAGGTACCAAACCTGAAACCTAGAGCTTGTGATGATTTTGGCATATTTATAAGAGTGTACTATGTACATAGCTTGTGGATAAATAATGAGCTACTCTTTTAGTGAACTCTTGAGTAGTTCTGACTTGTAAAATAATGTAACAATTTCAAGATTTCAGATATTGTCGTTTCCCTGAATATTCTATGTGAAATATTTACTTTACTTTATTTAAATGTTCCCTCACATTTTAGTTATAGTTTTTATTAAATTCTATAATCCAAGGTTACGTAAACCCATGGGTTGGGGCGTGACAAGTGGTATTAGAAAACGGTCTTACGATTTCATTAAATTGTTTTTGTCATTCACTGACCTGTTAAATTAATGTTTAGGATGCAACCCGATCACAGCGATGATACATGGGGAGGGTTCCAAATGGGACTCAATGGCCTTATCCCAGTAGACAAAGAAGTATTCCACAGCCGTCTACGCCACCAAGCTTATGTGGACGTAGTTAATGAAGTCATAGATACAGGAAATAGAAGGATGTTTTATACACCAGAGATGCATAGATTGGTTGTTAGACGTCGGTTGCAGGCGAACAATATTAGGAGTCAATATCAATTAAATATTGAAGCACATTCTTACAGCCAGGTGTTAGAAGATGCTGCGATTATAGTTGCTGATATGTGGCCACCACTAGGGATATAGTTACCTTATGTGGCAATTTTGTTTAAGATAATTGGCCCCTTTTAGTGGCATTTACCAAGGTTTTGGGAATCGGATTGTTATTTCCGCATCTAATTCGTGTATGCATGCCGTAAATAGTAAAATTTTGATAGTGCGCTTCCGTTAAGGCATTATCGTGCATAAAATAGGAATATAAACAACAATGTCGAAAGCACTGTTACAATGAAAGCGTCTACCGTAGGTTACAAAAGGTGCTAGCTGTAGGTTCAGTCACTTGTAATAATACTTTAAGTGTTCCACGTTCCAAGGGTGATCGAGGGTCTGTTTGTCTGGACTGCGCAATCAGTATGTATCATGTCGGCAGATGCCGACGACTTCGTAAGGACCTTCCCAAGAGGGGCCGAGGGTCCCTTTGATAGGTTTTTTTGGTCGTGAGAGAGACTTTGCGCAGAACCCAGTCCCCCACTCTGAAGGATCGGCGTTTAACGAGCGAATCGTAATATCAAGAGGTTCCCTGCTTGTATGCGGCGTTCCGAAGTTGAGCTTGTGATCGGTGCTCCTCGACGAGATCTAAATTCATGGCAAGTAGGGCCTCATTTTGCACGGGGTCGTAGGATGCCGTTCGACGTGTCGGTGCGTTAATTTCTGCAAGGACAACGGCTTCGGTACCGAAAGCGAGTGAGAATGGGGTCTCGCCGGTTCACCTTCGGTAGGAGGTGTTTATGGCCTATAGTGCTTATGGTAGTATATGTGGCCATGCGCCCTTAGCTGCTCCGAGCTTCTTTTTTAGCGTCTTCTTGATGATCTTATTAATGGCCTCTACTTGCCCATTGGATTGTGGATGCGCTGGAGACACAAAAAACAAGTTGATGTTGAATCGGTAGCACAGGTGCCGAAACCGAGAGGAGTTGAACTGTTTGCCATTGTCGATGATGATTGCATTCGGGAGGCCGAATTGGCAAATGATGTTTTTCCATACGAAATGCTCATTTTTAGCAGCGGTGATCGTTGCCAAGGCTTCGGCCCACTTTGTAAAGTAGTCCACAACGACAACCATGAACTTGAGTTGTCCCTTGCCCTGTGGCATGGGGTCGATGAGATCTAGTCCCCATTGGGCGAAAGGCCAAGGGCAAGTTATTGGGGTAAGTAGTTTGGCAGGCAGTTTTGGGACAGAGCCAAAACGCTGGCAGTGGTCGCACCTCTGTACTAGTTTTAGAGCATCAGTATGGAGAGTTGGCCAATAATATCCCTGCCGAATGGTTTTGAAGGCCAAAGATCGGGCGCCAAAATGGTCCTTGCAGGCTCCTTTGTGAATTTCCCACAGGACGTAGTCAGCTTGTTGTGGCGTGATGCATCGGAGCAACGGTAAGGAATGACCACGTCTGTAGAGGGTCTAATTCAGAAGAAGGTATCTTGCTGACCAGCAGCGGAGGGTTTTGGCCTTGATTTTGTTAGTTGGAAGTGTGCCGTCGGTTAGGTAGGTGTGGATTGGATCCATCCAGCTTGGGTTATGCCGAACGACATGTATTTTAGCTTCAGCAATGCTGCGCCGAGCAAGAATTTCGATCGGTACGTGACGTCCTACTCGTTCGTCGATTGCGGATGCAAGTCGTGATAGAGCATCGGCGTGTCTGTTCTCGGATCTGGGATCTGCTGAACCTGGTATGCGCTGAAATGGTTGAGCAATCGGCGGGCGTGTGTCAAGTAGGTGGCCATTGACGCGTCCTTAGCTTCAAATTCAAGGATTATCTGGTTAACGACAAGTTGAAAGTTGTTACAGATCTTGAGTTGTCTGGCTCCCATATGTTTAGCAAGTCGAAGGCTTGCCAAGAGGGCTTCATATTCGGCTTCATTATTGGAGGCGTGAAAATGGAACCGAATGGCATATTCGATTGCTGTTGGGTTTGGTGCTTTTAGGACTAGGCTTGCTCCGCTGCCTTGTCGGTTAGATGAATCGTCTACATATAGTGTCCAAAGAGGGATCGCTGGGTCAAATGTCCCTTCAGCCGAATGAATGTCCGAGACTGCCAGTGGTGGTTCAGAGACAAAATTCGGATCTTTGCCTTCTAACGGTAGTGTCAGCTCGGAGATAAAATCGGCTACGACTTGCCTCTTTTCGGCAGGCCGGGGATGGTAGTAGATGTCGAATTCGTTGAGCTTGATGGCCCATTTGATTAGTCTTCTTGATGCATCGGCCTCTGTAGGACTTGACGTAGAGGCTGATTGGTGAGTACTATAATGGTGTGAGCTTGAAAATAGGGCCGAAGCTTACGTGTCGAAAAGACGAGAGCGTAGGCGAGTTTTTCTAACTGCGGGTACTGGACCTCGGCGTCCTGTATGGCATGACTGGTATAGAATATGGGGAGTTCGGCACTGTCCGGTTTCCTGATGAGTACGGAGCTGAGGGCCGTTGCTGAAACTGAAAGGTAGAGAATAAGTTGTTCTCCCTGGAGAGGTTTAGGCAGCAAAGGTGCTTTGCTCATGTAGGCCTTAAGGTCTTGAAAGGCCCGATCTCATTCGGCAGTCCGGCAGTCCGGCAGTCCGGACAATTTGCTGCTTACTCCATTTGAGGGATTTAAAGAAGGGGGCACAACGGTCAGTGGCTTTTGATAGGAATCGAGCATGAGCGGCGACTCGTCCAGTGAGGCTCTGGATGTCCTTTTTTGTCCTTGGCCTGCATGTCGATCAACGCCTTGATTTTTTCAGGATTGGCCTCAATGCCTCGTTGACTGATCATGAAGCCGAGAAATTTGCCGGAAGAGACACCGAATGCACAATTGTTTGGGTTAAGGCGCATGTCGTATTTCTTCAGGACGCTGATCATGAGGGAGAGGCTGTGGAGATGACAATCAGCGGTCATGCTTTTGACTAGCATGTCGTCCACGTAGACTTCCATGGAAGTGCCAATGAGTTCGGAAAAAATGTTGTTGACCAACCGTTGATATGTTGCACTTGCATTTTTTAAGCCGAACAGCATGACATTGTAGCAGTAGAGTCCGTTGTTAGTGATGAATGATGTATGTTCACGATCGGTAGGGCTCATGAATATCTGGTTGTAGCCTGAGTATGCACCCATGAAGCTTAGAAGTTCATGACCTGCTGTGGCATCTACTAGTTGATCAATCCTTGGCAGAGGGAAGCCGTCTTTCAGGCACACTTTTTTCAAATCGGTATAATCTTGACACATTCGCCAGGTGCCGTTCGATTTCTTTACCAACACCGAGTTTGCTAACCAGATTCGGGCACACTTCTATCCTCATTGCCTCGTATCGTTCGGCATCATAAGCCTGCCGTTTCTGTCGAATTGGCTTAAAGGTGGGACAGATGTTGAGCTTGTGACTGATGACATTAGGGGAGATGCCAGGCATGTCGTTGTAAGACCAGGCGAAGACTTCTGCATTGGCGCGCTGAAAAGTGACGAATTCGGCTCATAGTGGCGAACTAAGGGTCATGTCGATCTTGACTTGCCGATCGGGTTGTGCTTTGGAGAGGACTACTGATTCCAAGTCCTCAACGGGTTGTGCCTGCGGGATGACAGCCTCATCTCTGGGATCGTCTGGTTGGTCCGTCCCCCTACTGTTCTGCACGATCGTTGGGGTGGAAACATAGTATGATTCGCGGGGCGTAGCCCTTGCCGATTCTTTGGTTGCCGAAACGTAACACGTATGTGCGCTTAATTGGTCCTCGCGCACTTGGCCTACGCTAGTGTGTGTGGGGAACTTGAGGAAGAGCATGTGTGGCGATAACATGGCCTTCAATTTGGTGAGTATTGGTCTACCGATGAAGTCATTGTATGCCGTCGGACAATCGACTGCTAGGAAGTGGGTGTAGATGACCGTTCGTTTGGGGGTAGTGCCAATGACGAATGGGAGATGGATGCTACCAATTGATTCGACAGTGTCTCCTGAAAAGCATAAAAGAGGGGTGATGTCCTTATTGAGGTGCTGATGTTCTATGCCGAGGGCATTGAAGGCATTAACGAATTGCCAGTGTTGATGAGGATTCGGCCTACATCGAAATCGGCGTGTATGATCATGGGATCGGTGTGGGGGAAGATAATGCCTTTTTTCCTCATCTTCAGAAGTAGTGATGGGTTCCCAGCCAATTCGCCGGATCTTGTTGTTGCGTCCCTCAGAGACACTGAAGATTTGAGGGTGTCGAACGGCATGCATGTAGTTTTTTATCGATCGGTTGCTGGTGTCGGCTATGAGTGCTCCTTCACTGATCATGTTGATCTGCCGATTCATCGGTTGTTCTGGCGTCGACTTTGTACGGAGGTATTGATCTAGTTTACCATCGTTGATGAGGCGTTCGACGATTTTGCGGAGTGCGATGCACGACTCCGTATCGTGCCCATTGTATTGGTGGTATCGGCAGAACACCCCGGAGTCCTTTTCGCTATGTCGAGGGAGTTTGCGATTGTTCAGCTTCATAATCATCTGAGTTTCCGTCATGAGGACGTGCTCGTAGGTGGTGTTGAGCAAAGTGAAAGTTTCTTTCGATTGGACGTTCTTCGAATTTCTGAAGTTGTTTCAGCCGTCGGAATCCTTGCTACAATTGTTCCCATCCTGTCGACCCTAAAAGTTGTACCTCCACTTGTCCCTCGCTACGTAAGGAGCAGACGCAGGGGGTGCCGTTCGGTAGGGGGCCTGGTCTGTTGTTTGGTGAGGAGGGAATCGGTCGTAGGTTGGCGCCTGGGGCCGATCCACAAGTGTCGTCGGGCAAGAGGGGGCTGAAGGTGTTCCAATGGAATTGAAATGTTCCGCCTTGTTATGGATAGCTGCTTGTTTCATTAGTTCGCCACAGGTCGTCCAGTTGCTGTTGTGAACCAGATAGCGGAACTGAGACGATCAGAGGCCACTTTTGAAAGCGTCGAATTGACAAGCTCATATTTATATATATTTTACATCAAATTCACTTGCCTTTTCTTAGTTAGTTCCTTATATCTTTGAGCTATTTACTTTATTTTTGTGTTTTGTAGGATCTGTCAAGCAAAGAAAAGAAAAATAGCATAAGTGGGATTTTTAAGTAACAAATTCGTCAAAACTGCCTGTGCTGATCAGCTGATTTTGGAAGCAAGTTGCGAACATCTCAGAATGAATGAGAGAACGTGCCTTATATTCTTGGAAAGCTACAAATGTCTATTTTCTGGAGCAACTCGCGGATTGTTCATATCATTTTTCTAGAAGAAGTTATGGTAGTTTTAACACTGAAAGGTTCACAAGAGGCTGAGCAGTTTGTAACTGCAAGGAAAGTAATAAACCCAATGAATCTAGCAGCCAAAACGGATGCAGCCAAGAACAAGCCAACGGACACCTACTCAAATATCTGAGGAAATGGAATTAAAGATGAGGATTAGGTGGGAGTAATGGGCATAAAGGCCGCCCAAAGAGTTACAATTGTTTTACCATTTTTTCTCACTGATTGTCATCAATAAATTGCTATTTAGAGGGGGGAATTTGGGGGGAAAAACAGAAGGCAGTTTTGGAGAGGCAAGGCAGCAACGTTGGGGAAGAGAGGAGGAAGGAGAAAATCTTGGCATTCTCTTCTTTCGGTTTTACCTTCTCAAACTCATGTTTTTCTTTTGGTTTTATTTAAGAATAATGTGTAGCTAAATTCTTAGTAGTTAGGGGCTGTTTTGAAGCCCCTGATATGATTGCAAATGTGTTATGACATTTCGTTTCAATTTCTTTTATGAAAGGATGAAAATTGCTTCACTACTTGTCTCATTGATGAATTCTTTATGTGTTTTCTACGGATGCATACTTAGTAAGCATATTTAGAATTCTAATGGTATGAATATGTGTGTGCCTGCCCTTGTCGAATGAGGACCTACATATGTTCTAAAGTAGTACTTGTTAATTGCGATTAACATGTGAATCAATTTCTAGGATAAGTAAGACAACGCCAGTACTTACGATGCCTTGTGATGACTCAAACCCTTTTCATTCTTAATGATTTCTACTTGTTAAATCTATGAACACACCAATCTAGATTGCATGTTAGGGACTAAGTTAAGTTGAAAACGTTATTCTCTTAACATACAACTTAAGAAAGGGTAATAGGTTGAGTTCTAACATTGAGCCAACTTGAGCATCTTCATCAGGAAATAAAAGGAATTTGAATGAAACATAACATGTTGCATGATTATTTGGTGGTGGATAGCACTTCCCCAAACTCATTTTCTTAATTGTGAAATACAATCTGTTTTTATAATTCAAAATCCATTTCTGTCCTGCTGTTGTCCGATTTAATTTATATAGCAAATCAACTCTAAAAATCCCAAAACTTTGTGTGCATGTAGCTCTGCGTGTCTAGTATCTGCGTTTAAAATTTCGTGAACTTTAGATAGGTGTAAGTAGGTATAATAATTATTTTTTGGTGGCTGGTCAGCAGGGACAGCAGCCTAGTCTTTGTGACATTTTAAGTAGTTAGATAAAACAATCTTCTGCGGGAAAGACCCTTATTTTCATATGCTACAATTGACAAATCTTAGTGTTAATAAGGAAAATCAATAGGATATTTGTGTGCTACTTTGTGGTGTGCTTTTAATCCTATCACGAATGCCACTCGGTCCTCGGTTTCGAGACACCGAGAGTACTCGTGGCTGAACCTGGCCGCATATTCCCTCAAGGGCTTATCGTCTTGTTGCCGAATGGTATAGAGGTCGTTGGCAGAGTAAAGGCGATCGGTCTGTATCATAAAATGGTTGAGGAAAGTTTGTTTTAACTGATCGAAAGAGTCTACCGTACATGGCGCCAGTCGGTAGAACCAGTTCAAGGCTGCTCCTGCCAAGGTGGAGGGAAACAGTAAGCATTGGCCTTCATCAGTGAGCACCTTGCAACCTGAAGCCGATTGAAAAGTATGGATATGGGTTACAGGATCCTCCACCCCGGTGTAGAACTATATTCGGAGTGCTTGGACCTCTTTTTCGTGTTTGAACGTTCGGATTCGAACGGTGAATGATCTCGGTTGTACTTTTCCCCAAGTTGGTGTCTGAGATTGGTTATGCTTTTCCTCGATCCGGTTCACTTTCTGGAGGAAGAGACGGATGGTGGGATCGGCAAGGGGAAGGTCATCACAGAAGGGTTCCGCTGTTCGGTGTCCGGATGGTTGACGAGCATTGTGACCATGTGTTTCACGAGCATTAGGCCAGTCGTCCTCGTTTGATCGGTAGCTGTGGTGCTCTCTTCTTGAGGGTCCCAGTCCTGCCGATCGGTAGGAGATTGTGGTTCCTGGTGAAGTCGGAACATAATCCGATTCGTCCATTTCCTCCAGGCCGATTGCGTCGTACCTTCGACGCAGGGGGGACTTTGGTCCAAGTACATCCAGCCGCTGATCGTTGAGCTTTGCTTGGACCAGGATCGGTGATGGTTGTCGTTCCTTGCATCGATCATTGAGCCTATCCCGACAGTCGGAGTAAACTCAGTATTCTGGGCGATGTTCCTCTAGGGATGGCATGAACAGTGTCTGTGAGTACTCTCACGACCGCTGGGCTTCGGCACACTTCTGGTTGTTTCCCTTTATCACGACCGCTGGGCTTCGGCACACTTCTGAATGACTAATCCTGCTGAAGCTACATGGGCTGAGTGTGTTGCCTCTATGTGTCGTCGAGTTTGGAGGAAAGGATATTGTTGTACTCCTACATTTTTGCCATTTTTTATTGCAGAGCTTCCATCCGAGCTTCCATTCGAGCTTCTAGAGTGTTTTGCCGAACAGGTGTTTCTGTCCGGGGCATGTTGGGCGGGGAAGCGGGGCTCGCTCCGTTCTTGAGGCCGATGAGGGGACCATTGGTAGCAAGGGATGAAGGTGGATTCATCTTCTGCTCGATATTGAGATATGAGTTGATTGATAATCATTTCCCACTGACAGCACCAATCTGTTGGCACTAAAACTAAACAAATAGAAATAGAAGCAACTTACAAGTGATGTGGACGGTCTAAGGACCGATTGAGCCATCCGTATGAACCTGTCCTTTCTTGTGATGCCGGATCTGAGTCAAGAAGAGAAACAATAGATGATGTTTGGAGCATCGGTGTGGTTCCAGCCGAAGACCCTCCGATGCTAAAGTAAGTTTCTTTAAGAGCTCTGCTATTGACAATGCGTGAGTATAAAAGTTAAGTTGTAAGTCTTACCTTTTGTCTTGGGGTAAAGGGGCCTATTTATAAAGGGTGTCTGGTGTGCTCTTAGTACTTAGTTTCGATGTGGGACTCGTGGGAGTGCCTTCTGAGGTCAACATGAGTCTGCAAATATCTAAGCAAGGCATTCGAGGTTGTCTCGCAGAATCGTCGAGGCATGCTGATCGCATACTTGGGGGTCGTTCGGTAGCTGGTACAAATAGTCTGTTCGGCTAGGCGCTTAGGAGAGCTCGCCGTTTGAAGGACTTGACGCCGATTCACACTCGAATGATCTACCGGTGCGAGCCGTGGGGTTGACGTTAGCTTTGTCCTCTGTCCACGTGTCATGGTGTGAGTGGAGGATCATATATGGTACAAACAACCAACAACGACAATTTTGGAAAGAAAAAAAAAATTGATGCATTTCAAAGGGTTCTAACCGCACAACGGTTAGAACCAATTATTTATAAATTTATTTTTATAAAAATATTTATATACATTTAACATGCAAAAAGAGAAAGAAAAAAAAAAAGAAGAAAAAGATAATGGCTAGCTGATGTCAGTGCACCATTAATATATATATTTATGAACAGCCTGCTGCTAATTTTCCTTTCATTGATAACCCTTTTCACACATAATCCCTTGAAGTGAAATAAATTAATAAATAAAAGAACAAATTGATACGGTGCAGTAGTTGCACGTTATGTTCCATTCTACGGTGCGTACATAATATAAATTTAACCCACCATATTTTAAAATCCTAAGTCGTTCCCTGTGTAAGCCAAAGCAATTATAAAACCATCCCAACAACAATATGTGTGGTGGAACACATGGATGGCTGCATCTAAATACTTTCCGAACAATCTTTCAAAAAGTGCTCCAAATGCTCTATTGAAAGAGTGCAAAAGATTCCCCATCATGGCAATAGGTTGCCACTACTATTGACAAGTTTAATTTTTATCTCTCCCCCTCTATTTTTTTCTAGGCCTGTTCGGGTTGACCGAAAAAACCGCAAACCGGCGGTTTCCGACCGTTTTTTTCTGGCGGTAAACCGCGTTGACCGAAAAGTCAACGCCGGTCCGGTTTTTATTATCGAGCCGAAGGGTCTCGGGCGCGAAACCGGTATCAATTTTCCCCAAACCGGCGGTTACCGACCGAACCGACATATATATATATATATATAAATATATATATTATTTATTAATTATTATTTAAATTACACGTGTCAGCATGTTATTGGTTGTAACGGGAGAGTTGTATGGGATTACACTACAACCGGCTACACGGAATCACCCGATTTCTTCTCCTTTGCCAAACCCTTCGATCTGTTTCTCATTTTCAGCTTAATTTAGCCCATTCGAACCCTAAACCCTCTCTTCTCCCGTCGTTCTCTTCTCTCCCCTATTCCGGTCCTGCGATATCTTCGCCTAGCGCCTCCTCTTGTTCTCGTGTTCCTCCTCTCCTCCGACCCGATTATCTGGTAAGAAAAAAAAAATGGATTGCCTCTCTCTCTGTCTCTGTCTCTGTCTCTCTCTCTTTTTCTCTTCTTTTTTCTCTCTTCTTTCTTATCGCCTCTCTCTTTCTCTCTTTATGTTAATTTGTTAGTTTGTAATGGATGAAATTTATTAGGGTTTTATATTTTATTTAGGGTTTGTGTAGGATATGAATTGGGGATTTCGGGATTTAGGGTTTATGTTAGAGTTTTTAGAGGGTTATGTAATCTGTTTAGGGTTTTATTTTTTTTGGGGTTCGTATTTTTTCAGTCTTAAGTTAATTATCATCTTGATTTGATAATTAGTTGTTTCTGTTAATTGTGGACAGATAGCTAGCTTGTGTGACCCGTGAGCTGCTGCTATTTGTGTTGGTGTGAGCTGCTAATTGTGGGCAAAGCTTAAATTCAGGTATAAATCAAAATCACAATTGAATTAATCTGCTGGTGTTTGTTTGAGCTGCTGGTTTTTGATTTGAAATTGAATGAATCTGTTTTTCTTTTGATTTGAAGCTGCTGGTGTTTGTTTTAGCTGCTGGTTTTTGATTTGAAATTGAATGAATCTCTTGTTGCTTTGATTTGAAGCTGCTGGTGTTTGTTTGAGCTGCTGGTTTTTTATTTGAAATTGAATGAATATGTTTTTGTTTTGATTTGAAGCTATATTGGTTTGAGAACATGTTGTAGCTGCTGGTTGGTTAGGTTTTGTATAAATATATTGGTGTGTTTTTATGTTTTTGTAGCTGCTGGTTGGTTAGGTTGTTATCGTGTTTTTTGTGTGTAGTCTGCTGGTTGGTTAGGTTGTGTGTGATTGTTTTTCGTTATGGTGTCTTTTGTTTATAGGATAAGATGGAGTCTAGCCAATCCAACACTAATGCCTCAGGAAGTGCATCTTCCATTCAACCCCAAACAGAACCCCAATCCCAATCCCAAACAGAAACTGAAACTGAAACCCAATCACAAGTAGACTCAGGTACTGTGGGAGGGAAGAGAAAATCCCCAAAATCTGTGGTGTGGCAACACTGCAAGAAAGTCCACAAGAAAGATGATCATGGGATCGATAAGGTACTTGCAATTTGCAACTATTGCAAATTAGAGATGCCGGGTGATTCTAGGAAAAATGGGACAACCGGTATAAAAAATCACCTAGAGAAGAGATGCAAGCTCTCTCCTCTTTTTGAGAGTGGAGATAGAACTCAATCGATCTTGACAAATGTCACTGGGCGGTCAAGCACAATTGGTTCCCCACACCTTTAATCAACAAAGGTGTGAAGCCAAATGTGTGAGGTATGTCATTAGGGATGAGATCCCTTTTAGGCATGTTGAGGGTGGAGGGTTTAAGGAGTTTGTGTATGAGTTAAACCCTAAATTCAAGATCCCTAATAGACAAAAGATAGCTGCTGGAGTTTGGGATTTGTTTTTAGTTGAGAAGGCCAAAATAATGAGTGTGATAGGTAATCACAGGGTAAGTATCACAACTGATACTTGGACTTCGATCCAAAACATTAACTACATGGTAGTCACAGCTCATTTCATGGACAGTGAGTGGAATTTGCATAAAAGGATTATCAATTTCACAAAGATCACCAGTCACAAAGGTATTGACATAGGCAAGACTTTATGTGCATGTTTGAATGCTTGAGGGATTGAAAAATTGTTTAGCATTACGGTTGACAATGCTTCGGCAAATGATGGGGCGGTTGTGTATGTGGGAAATAGGATGAAGGATTTTAATAACCTTTTACTTGATGGGAAGTATTTGCACTTGAGATGTGCATGTCATATCCTTAACTTGATTGTTAAGGATGGGTTGAAGGAGCTTCTTAGCTCAATCGAGGGGATAAGGAATTGTGTAAAATATATTCACTCATCCCCATCAAGGTTAGATTCTTTTAGGGACCATGCCTTGGAGATGAGGATGGATGGGATGGCAAATGTGCCAATGGATGTGGTGACAAGGTGGAATTCAACTTATAAAATGCTTGATTGTGCTTTCAAGTACAAGCTTGTGTTCAATAGGATGGTGGCGGAAAATGTAGCTTTTCAAGCTTACTTTGAGGAGATAGATAAGGATGGGATGAAGAGAGTGGGTCCTCCGAGTAATGAAGATTGGGAGAAGTCAATCTAATTTGTTCACTTTCTTAAGAAATTCTATGACACAACCTTGAAACTAAGTGCAACCAAAACGGTTACATCCAATATAATTTTCCATGAATTGGTTAGTTTACAAGTTGAGATTGAACTCAAAATGAGTGATCCTAGAGATCCGGTCTTGCAAAGGGTGGCTTCATCAATGAAGAAGAAGTTTGACAAGTATTGGGGGAGTTTTGAAAGTGTGAACAAGATGATTTTTGTAGCATTAGTGTTAGACCCAAGATTTAAACTTCAAATGCTTAAGATAAGCTTCCAAAATCTCAAGGCCGAAGAAAACAAGATAGATGAGGTTGTGCGTGAAGTGAGAACATGCTTGTTCAATTTGTATAATGAGTATAGAGGGGCGGATAGCTTAGTGAGCCAACCAATGAATGAAGGCGAAGATGAGAATGTTGGCAATGATCTTGAAGGCTATGATGATGTTCAAACCAAAATGTTTCATCAACTTGTGCAACAAAGGAAGGAGGAACAACTTGTGGAAATATCCAATGAAGTGGATAAATACTTGACCGACCCTTTTGAAAGCCCTTTTACCAAAGGTTTCAAACTCTTGAATTGGTGGAAAGGCAATGAGAGTAGATATCCAATTCTTTCAAAGATTGCCAAGGATATCTTTGCAATCCCAAGCTCAACCGTTGCTAGTGAGAATGCCTTTAGCCTAGGCAAGAGGATTGTTGATCCTTTTAGAAGTTCATTGACACCTAAAATGGTAGAGGCATTAGTGTGTACTAGTGATTGGCTTAGGGCGGATGAATTTTGCTTCTACAAGGAACCAACGGATGAAGAGCTTGCATTCTATAAAGAACTTGAAGCACTTGAAACAAGTAAGACATAATCTACTATTTTGTTTTAAATAAATTATGTTTCTATCTTATTTTTTTAACATTCATGTTTTTTTATAAACATAATTTACTTGTTTTACTTGTTTTTTTTACTAGATGTGGCCGGTACTCAAACTTCTACAACACTACCTCCTCGATTTGATTCCACATCTTAGCTCAAAATTTGTTGTATTGTAACAATTTAAGTTTTCATTGCACATTTCATATTTGGGTTGTAATTAATTTTAAATATTCTCATTGCACTTCATTAATCATTTCATATTTGGGTTGTAATTTAATTTTAAATACGTTTTCATTGCACTTCATTTTCTATTTGGGTTGTAACTTATTAAAGTTTTCATTGCACTTCAATTTTACTCAAGTATTTGAGAGTTGTAACTTCTAAGTTTTACTCAAGTATTTTGATGATATGATATGAATATGATGCTCGAAAATCAAAAGTTGTGAATGACAAAAATTAGGTGGCCTAAAAACTAGTATAATAAACAAAGGCTTGAAAGGTGAAACAAAGGCTTGAAAGTTGAAACAAAATATGGCCTGAAAATGAAGCAAAATCTGCAAAACAGGGAATGGCCTAAAACTGTATCAAAATCTGCAAAACGGGCTTGAAATTGAAAACGAATTGGGCTTCGCGGTAAGCCCACACCCGAACCGAACCGGCCGGCATTGCGGTTCAACCGCAGTGCGGTAAACTGCAGCCTGCGGAACCTGTTGCGGTAGCCAAACCGTCCATTCCGATGGCTGTCGGACGGTAACCGGTTCAACATGATCGGTGCGGTAACCGAACCGAAAACAGCACTAATTTTTTCCCCTGCTAAAGCTGCGGTGACATTTTTTTTTTCTTTTTGTTTTTCCATGTTAGCTGCTAGAGGTGGGCATTCAAACCGGAAAATCAAAAAAACTGATCTAAATTGGGCAGAAAAAACCAAGTTTACCAAAAATTGGACCGAATTGACAAAAAATCAAACCGGACCGATTTGGTTCGATTCCAATTCCAATTCTTGTAGTAAAAAAAGGGAACCGGATCAGCTTAAATATATATTATTTATTTATATAATATTAGCCCAAACCCAATTTTTTCTCGAAGCCTAAGAGCAACTCAACCCATTTGCCCTTAGCCATGGCAAGGGGGGAGCTAGGGCAGCTACTATTCATGTGAATAGTGGTTGCCCTTGCAAATAGTATTTTGTGTTTCCACCCGTTGCCATGGCTAAGGGCAATTACTATTCATTTTTTTGTTTTTTTCACAATTTTTTTTACCTCAATAATTAATTTGGATAATATTTTCGGATAAGATTTCCGGGTTCCTACGTGTCAAGACTATTCATAATCGGATAAAATTTCAGGATAAGATTTTTGGGTTCAAATTTTGGATGAATTTGAAAATTCAAATTTCAGATAAATTTTTGGGTTCAAATTTCGGATGAATTTCAAAATTCAAATTTCGGATAAATTTGGGTTCAAATTTCGGATGAATTTCAAAATTCAAAATTCAGATAAATTTGGGTTCAAATTTTGAATGAATTTCAAATTCCAGATAAGATTTTCATCCAATCAAATCAAGCCACGTGGCATCTCTATCTTGCCAAAATTTTCTATAAAACCAGAGGCTCAACTCATACCTCTCACACCACATCTTTCTATATTTTCATTTCTCAGAGTTTAGAATTCATACTCCATTCATTCTCAATGGAAGATTTTAGGAGATGCTTGGAGAGGCAAGAGTGAGAAAGAAATGAGAGAAACCGTAGAGCAGATGAAATCAATGAGTTGTAGAGACAAATCGATGAACAAGTTGTCATAGCAGTGGCTTTGCAAGATGAAGAGAACCAAGGTCGCCGCCGTGGTTCACAAGTCGGCCGCCGCCGGAATGTCGACAGACATAGGCATTCTCGGGGTAAGAATCTTTTGGAAGATTATTTTATCCCAACTTCTTTGTACTCTGATGTTGATTTTCAAAGGCGATTTAGAATGCAACCCCATTTGTTCAATAAAGTCATGCATGATATTTGCAATCATGATGCATACTTTGTTCAAAAGTGTAATGCTGCTGGGGTTTTGGGACTTTTTCCGGAGCAAAAGCTTACAGCTGTTATACGAATATTGGCGTATGGAGTATCTGCTGATCAGGTGGATGAGATTGCCCGGATGGGGAAGTCCACTACGTTGGAGGCTTTGGTAAGATTTTGCGATGCAGTTGAAACTCTGTACACTAGGGACTACTTGCGTAGACCTACTCCCAGGGACCTCCAACGGCTTCTACAAAAAGCCGAAGCTCGAGGATTTCCAGGAATGATTGGCAGCATCGACTGCATGCACTGGCAATGGAAGAATTGCCCAACTGCCTGGCAAGGTGATTACGGAAATAGAAAAGGCAAAAAAAGTATCATCCTTGAAGCCGTTGCTGGCTACGACACATGGGTTTGGCATGCCTTCTTTGGAGTTGCTGGATCCCAAAATGGCCTTAACGTGCTGGGTCAATCCCCGGTCTTCAACGAGGTTTTGAGAGGCCAAGGCCCCAATATCACCTATCAAGTCAACAATAAAGTTTAGCAGACGGGGTATTATCTAGCTGACGGCATCTACCTGAGGTGGACCACATTTGTCAAATCCATTCCGAATACCTGATCCCAGAAGCAAAAATTATTTGCTACCTATCAAGAAAAATGCAGGAAAGATGTCGAAGGGTGTTTTGGCATCCTTCAAGCTCGGTGGTTGATTATTCGAGGTGCAGCCTGTATGTTTGATGAGAAGGTCCTTAGAAGCATTATGATGACTTGCATCAGCCTCCATAATATGATTGTGGAGGATGAGTATGATTATGAAGCTGCAGAGGTGTACGAACCGGATCCCATGAACACGACCTTGACACGAATTTATGAAAGGCCCATGGGGCCAAATGGAGAACCGTTTGAGCCGGACCCGTTGGTTAGGGATGGTCGTTTCATGACCCGTATGATAGATCGATATACAGAGATGCAATCTTCGTATATTCATGAAAGGCGTCAACTTGACTTGATGGAGCATCTATGGGCGGTGAAAGGCAATGAAGATGAATGATGGAGCATAGATGCTTTGGTTATGTTTTATTTAGTTATGGTTTGGTTGTGTTGTTTTTTATTTATTATGGTTTGGTTGTGGTTTGTTATTATTATTGTGCCTTGTTTGTAGTTTTTTTTTATATTTTAATTATGTTTTGTTTGATGTATGGAATATGTTGAATAAAAAGGTCTTTTATTGAATGCTTTGTTTATTAAATAAAGAAATCCAATACAAGTCATTAAGAATTACTACTACTAAAATAAAAAACATGAATTACAACAACTTTAATAGAAAACATGAAAAATACAAAAAACATAAAAGGTATGCCAACTAATTTAATGGTTTTCATCATTTAACCAATCCGTGTTGCTAGGCCCATCATCTTGGAAAAGTCTTCTCCTTCTCATAACATCCCTGCTTTCTAGCTTCCAAAATTGTTTTGTTTCAGGGGACATATGGCTTGTATCCATCACCATGGTTTCCCGATCCGTCTTCTCCCTATCTTTTTTGCGCAAATACTTTATTTCGCGTGAAAACTCGGCTTGAATTGCCATCTCGTTATCTTGGCGTTTCTGCTCCATTTCAATTCTTATGGCATTCTGCCTTGCAATTTCCTCCAAAAACTTTGAATTATTATTGCTTGAATTACCCGCTTTCCTTTCCTTCGTAGCCTTTCGGCCAATGGGCCTCGGCTCCTTTTCGATGGGTGAGTCTTGACTCATAGGAGAATCGAGAGGTGAATCTGATGTCGTTGAATCACGGAGTGGCGTCTCGTTTAACACAACGGCAGGACCCGTGGGAATAATTATGAAGCGTTCGCAATATTTCACCACCTCCCAACATTCATGATGGTTGAAACTTTTTTTGCCACCCCCGGTTGCACCGAACCACATCTGTGCTTGAATAATCTATTTAACAAAAAAATGGAAATGCAAGAAATATTTAAAATATATTGGATATGCAAGTAACAAAAAAAATAATAATGGAAATGCAATTAACCTTACAAATAAATTCGAAGTGCAAGAAATATTAAGAAACAATTGGAAATGCAAGAAATATTAACAACATATTGAAAATGCAAGAAATATTAACAACATATTGAAAATGCAAGAAATATTAACAAAATATTTAAAATGCAAGAAATATTAATAAAATATTTAAAATGCAATAAATATTAACAAAATATTTAAAATGCAAGAAATATTTACAAAATATTGAAAATGCAATAAATATTAACAAAATATATATATTAGGACATTAAACTTAATAAAACGAAAATTACAAAATACTTACCTCGTTAGTACGATTTTCCCCGCTTCTATAGTTGTCCATCGCTTTTGCCAAGGCATCTCTCCATTTTCCCAACTCTTTATTGAGAATTTTCCACCTACTAGACAATGCCATTTCCGTACGAGTCGACCCCGGAATTTTTTCACAAAATTGGGCATGAATTTTTTTCCACATGTGAAAAAATTTCATCTCATTGCCTGTCACAGGACAATGACAAACTTGGAGCCAAGCCTCACACAAGGAAACATCTTCCGTGGTGCTCCATGCCCCTCCGGTTTCAATAGAAGAAGCCATAAAAATAAGAAGAAAAAAAAACAAGGTGAAAGAGAGGAAAATGTTGAGTAAAGAGTGAATAATAGTAGAAGTAGAATAAAATGTATGAGGATTGGTGTTGAAAGTGAAGGGTATTGATAGGTATTTAGAGAAAAAAAATAAAAATCAGAATTTTTAAATATTTTTTTAAAAAAAATTCGATTTTTTTCATAATTTTATTGCCAAAAAAATGCCAGCCGTTGGATTGGATTCGGAGAAGCAGATCGGAGCACTGGGGGCGTGACACGTGGCTTCTACCCGTTGGAGCTTGCGTCGTGCTGACGTCAGCGCACGCTGGTTTAAATTTTTTTTAACGTTGATGCGTGACGTTACCCAACATGCGGGTTCGACCTCGGGTTGAATTGGCCTTTGGGCCAGCCCGACTTCTTGGGACCCACTCCCAGCCCAGACTTGGGCTGACTGCTGGAACATCATTTTTTCTTACCCCCCCCCAAGCCTTGGGCTCAGCCCTCCGCTGGAACTGCTCTAATCATTCTTCAAGCTCAAATGCTCTTCCAAGCCATCAAACCAAATATCTTCCAAGCCACTAAGCGCAACTCCAATCCCTTTATTTGTTTTTCGAGCCCAAAAAATAAAATTTTAATTGGAATTTATATAGAAAAATAATTAAAAATAATATTAATGCTAATCCAGTCCAAAACAGGACCGAATCAGAATTAGTTCAAACCAAACCGGCTAGTTTTATAATTTGTTTCACTAAAATTGGACCAAACCACAGTTGTACCCACCCCTACTAGCTACAACGTCCATTACAAGTTATTTACAGTGTGTGAGATGTACTTAAATTTTGACCTCCAGTCTCTCACCCTCTGTGTGCTCTTTTATATATATATATATATATATTTATATAGCGTTCATGAACTTTGTTTCTTACAGAGCAAAAGTTGGCCTACATACCAAAAATTCAAAGTCAGACATTCTTTTTCTTTTCTCATTTGCATTTGGTTGAAAATTGAAATGTGAGGACCATGCTTGCAAGGCTTGTCTTATGTTTGCATCCTGTTTACTTCTTTTCTTGAGCTCTGTTATTTAACAGGTTTCAAATTTCTTTCTAGTTTCTACTATTATATATTAACATCACAACTACAAAAATAGAAAAAGACGACAGTAAAACAACGACAGAAGAAATAAATACCGTCGTTGTGTTTAGAAAGACGACAGTAATAGAAAACCGCCGTGGACCAATAACTTAAACACCTCAAAAATCCAGATGCGTTGTGATATTTTTAAAACACGACGCCTCAACCTTAAAAAGCATCGTCTTATGAAACATGTTATTTCCCGTTATGTAAACACTTAATCCTAAACAACGACAGCAGGTATAAAGCTACCGACGTAGACATTAAAGAGGACGTTTTACCTAGACTGCTGCCGTGTTAACTTGTACTTAACCACGACGGTAATTGTCGTCTTGATGACGTATGTAGTACTCTTATACTACAACGGTAGTTATAAAATTACTGTCGTGTAAGGTTATAGTCAACCACGACATAATGATGACACCTAAATTTAAACATATCCACGTCACTCTTTTACTATTTTACGACGTATTAAGTTAGTACACCACGACGGTCTTTGTAAATAAACGGCCGTGATAAATGTAATTTACCACGTCGTTATTGTAGAATATAGCGTTCGAGTTTATTGTACCTAACCATGGCGGTTTCTTGATAATGAGCGTCGTATAATACTATAGGAATCCACGTCGCTAATTTTGTAATAAGCACCGTATTAATTTAATATACCACTGCCATAAAAATAAATTCATGACGTATGGGAAGAAAGTAAAAGTCTAAATTTAAGATTTAATTTCTGTTTTTTTGTAGCCCACGACGACAATAATTGGAAATACCATCCTTTGTATTTCCGTTATACAATGGTCGTTCTATAACTACTGTCGTATGAAATTTGTATTGCTTTTTAAGATTTAATTTATGGGGTTTTTAGCCTACGATGACGGTTGTTGGAAATAGCATCGTCTGTATTTCCGTTATAAGATGGTCGTTTTGTAACTACCGTCGTCTGCGTAATTCTTTTTTAAGATTTATTTTCTGGGCTGAATTTGTATGGCCAAATAAATGACGGTAGACCAACAAAATGACATGTAAATACGTAAAAACACGACGGTTTATATAAAAAACTGTCGTCCGCGATATAATTTTTAGGCTTATTTACTAAATGTACTAAATGAAATTGTCAGAGAAAGGCAAAGGAGATCCCAAGAGATATGAAATCGTACCAGTGGGAGCTATGTACTAAATTAGCGTTCCTCATCACAATCGAACCACCAATTTGAGAAAGACAATATTTTGAATGTTGGCGATGTATGTGTCATCAATCCGGACCTTCAGAGAGGTGAGAGAGACACATACATACCAACATTAAAATTATTGCCTCCCACCCAACTCCGGACCCTTAGAGAGGTGAGAGAGAGCCAAGGCCTAAAGTGACGACGGCAGCCAAGGGCCAGAAGTATGCGAGTTGATTTCCAGTTGGTACCTTAAGTGAAAAGTGAAAGTGAAAGAACGCATGAAGAGCCCCAATTGAACCCAATTTATCTTTACATCCAAATGGGTCCCACTAATTTTCAACCTTACTTGCCTAATTTTTAAGGAAAGAAATAATCCATATTAATTCCCAAACGACGACGGTAGTAGATACGTACAGACGTCTTAACGGACTACAACGGCAGTAAATAGATAATTGACGTCTTCGAAACTCCAAACAACTTCTATCTTTACCAACCTATCGACGTTTTAATTGACTACGACGACAATAATTACATAATCAATGACGTCATCACGCAAAACAACGTCACTTTTAACAACTACAGGTTGTCTTAAGGGACTACGATGGCGGTAATTACATAAACAACGATGTGGTAATTCTGAACAATGTCGCTCTGTACCACCTATCGACGTCGTAGGGGATTACAACGGTGAAATATAGATAAAAGACGCCATTGTACTGACCTACAATATCGTATTCCACTTAATTATCGATGTGTTTTGATGTAGTTTATATCCCATCTCGCTTTGTGAATCTGCTATCACGACATGTGTCGAAAATGTGGGAGTAAGCCTATGAGCACTTGCCACGTGTCATTTCCCATTAATATGATTTTTTTAATTGTATTTAATTCCTAATATTCATAATAAATTCAAAAAAAAATCCGAAAAATAAACCGACAACTACTATGCACTCATTGAGAGATTGTCTTCCCCCTAAAACTTTAAAAAATGTCATTTTAGTTATAAAAATTACAAATGACAACCAAAACCCAAAATTGTTTCTTGACAAAGCACAATAGAAGTTATAGTTTCCTAACATAACCCTAAGGTTTGTGTGATCCATTGGTGGCAATAAATTCAAATATATGAAATCCTAAGTTTAGCCATCTAATATAGAAGACATTATCGTAAGGAGTCCGTAGCAATTTTCGGTTTATTTTTCTCATACCTGTGTAGTTTTCTAGAATTTTTGTAAAATAAAATTAAAGAATTTAGGGTTTAGGGTATATTGAAATGACGCTGGTTATGGTTTTTTTATTTTGTAAGACGTCGATTATGGTTTTTGCATTGTGAAAAGTATTTACTACAGCACAATCCATATAAGTACCGCCGTAGTAAAAGCGTACAACGACGCTATACATGTAATAATTGTCATCTAAGTCCTACCCTTAAACGACATTTTGGATTTTTTTTGTCGTTGTTTAAACATGTGTGCCTTTGAAATATTTGACCACGACCTAAAATTTTCATAATTTGCCCTCCCTCGAAAACATTTCGCTCTCTCTCTCTCTTCAACTCAAATTCTAATCTTAAAGATTTCACTCACAATCCTCCGTCGAAAACATTTCGCTCTCCCTCTCAAACCATTGGTGATGTTCTCTGAGCTATGCTTACTTGTAAATACAAACCCTAATCTCACATGCTTGTTAAATCATTTAATGATATTGAGTTATGGGTTCTTAAGTACAAACCTAATCTGACATGCTTCTTAAATCAATTAATGATTTCGTTTGTTTTGGGAGTTATGGGTTCTTAATATATGTTTTGGGAGCTATGGGTTCTTGGAAACTATCACTTTTCATAATAACTCTATATTATTATGAATCGGGAATGGATTTTGTAAATGGATTTAATGTTTGCATGCTTTTCGTAATAACTCCTTGTTATGGGTTCTTAATATATGTTTGGTTAGGTATGGGTTGGAAAAGGACTGGGAATTGGAGATTTATTTTCTGGGTTTTTGTAGCCTACGATGACGGTAATTGGAAAAAACCGTCGTATGTATTGTTATTATACGTTGGTACCGTCGTATGAAATTTATTATGCTTTTTTAAGATTCATTTTCTGGGTTTTGGTAGCCTAAAGACGACAGTTATTGGAGATATCGTTGTTTGTATTACTATAATACGACCGTCGTTTTGTAAATACTGTCGTCTGAAATTTGTATTACTTACTTTTAAAAAAAATTAAATATATTATGCTATGTGAAATCTGCATTAGTGATGGTCATTGCTTGCCTTTTCACTTTATTATATATATATATATATATATGATTTTATAGTGTGGGAGATGGATAGGTCATGGATGCATGCGGATAGAAGATCGAAGGCATATGAGTTAGGGGTGGAAGAATTTTTGAATTTTGCTGTAGAAAATCTTGGAAATACAACACATACTCATTGTCCATGTGTTAAATGTGGGAATATTCAATTGTTTGGGGTTGAACTTATAAGGGACCACTTATACTTTAATGGAGTTGACCACAGCTATAAGATTTGGACATGGCATAGAGAACCTTTGGCAATCAACTACTAATGTTAGTAGAAATGTGGAAGAAGATGACCGAAGTAAGTAAAGTTTTGTTTATGAAGAAATAGAGATGAGTGATAATGAAACTTTACTTATGAGTTTGCCAATGTGATTGGGGATGGAGATCAACCCTTGTTCCCTGGTTGTAGTAAGTACACCAAGTTTTGAGCATTAGTGAAGTTATATAATTTGAAAGCAAAACATGGGATGAGTGATGTCTGTTTTACAAGTAGCAGATACAATTGTTGGCCAATTATCTTAGTTACATATAATCTCCCACCATTGCTATGCATGAAACGAAAGTTCATGATGTTGACCTTATTGATTTCCGGTCCTAACAACCCGAAAATGATATAGACGTCTACTTAGAATCTTTGATTTATGATTTAAAAGCTGTGGAATGGGATTAGAGGAGTGTATGATGCACACATAGGAGAATATTTTATACTCAAAGGTGTATTACTGTGGACAATTAATGATTTTCCTGCCTTTGAAAACTTATCTGGTTGTGTCATTAAATGATATAAAGCTTGTCCAATATGCGGCGATGATACACCTAGTCACGGGTTGCAAAATTACCACAAAATTTGTTACATCGGGCATAGAAAATGATTACCAACATATCATCCATATTGGAGATAGCTTGCAGCTTTTAATGGGAAACCTGGATATGACACGCCTCCAGAGCCATTAATCAGAGAAGAAGTGCTGCAAATGGTTGAAGGTATTAATTACTAATGGGGCTCGAAAAAAAGGGGAAGTGGAGGTGAAAATGTTGGTGACAAAGTTTGTTGGAAGAAAAAGTCAAAAAATTTTGATCTCGAGTATTGGATACCTTCATGTGAGGCATGCCCTCGATGTTATGCACATTGAGAAGAATGTTTGCGATAATATCATTGGTATGTTGTTGGAGATCCCTAGAAAAAATAAAGATAAGATTGCTACTCGTTTAGATTTATTGAACATAGGGGTCAAAATTGATTTGCAACCCGAGTATGGAGAAAGACGTACTCACTTGCCTCCAGGGCCTTGGAATTTGTCAAGAGTAGAGAAGAGAATGGTTTGCAATTCTTTTTATGGTATGAAGGTTCCTAAAGGTTATTCTTCAAATATAAAATATCTTGTATCTTTACAAGATTCAAGACTTTTTGGCCTTAAATCACATGATTGTTATACCTTGATGCAACAATTGCTCCATGTGGCAATTCATTCTGTTTTGGAGAAGCCTGCAAGGTATGCAATAACTCGACTATGCTTCTTCTTCAATACTATATGTGTAAAGACGGTGGATGTTTCCAAGTTAGACAAGTTGGAAGAAGATATAGTAGTTACTTTGTGTTTGTTTGAGAAATACTTTCCCCCTTCATTCTTCGATATCATCATCTAGTAGTATATCTTGTCAGAGAAGTTCGTCTATGTGGGCCAGTTTATTTTTTATGGATGTATCCGTTCGAAACATATATGAAGTGCTAAAGAGGTATGTTCAGAAACGTACTCATTCCTAAGGTTGCATTGTTGAGCGGTGAAGAAGTTGTGGAGTTTTGAATCGAGCATTTATCTGATGTTAGTACAATTGGAGTGCCATCAAGCTAGAAAATGGGACTTTCAAAGCCACTATCAGGTTGCTCAGTAAGATTAGTTGATCGGGACTTGTTGAATTAGGCACATCTATATGTGTTGGAGAATACGGAGGAAGTCTTACCTTATATCGAGTATGAGTTTGATTCATTATGTTTTAAATTATTCCTTATATTTTTCTTATATACAAGGTACCATAATGCTTGAATTTTCTGTAGGGAACATATGATCCACATCAAGACCACTTATCCAAAATTTAAAAAGTGAACAAAGTGGCTGTAAGATAAGCACAACAACACTTTCATTCGATGGTTACGCTTTAAGGTATATGTTATTGAATAACATATTGAACTTTTATTTTTCTTCTTTCTATGTTAGATTGAATTAAGATATGATTACATTGCAGGTTCAAAGTGAACTCAATAGGAAAGACAATAATGACGTATCAGAAAATTTGAGGTGGCTAGCAGCTGGTTCAAGCATGGCAGTGCCATCATATAAGAGCTATCTTATTAAAGCTGTTAAATTTAACACTAAGGCACAAGATGATGTCTGGATTGTTCAAAATAGTGGAGTTTATTTACTTGTAAATACTATGCAAGTTGCAATTGCCAAGGATAAAAACCCGATTGTCTCAAGTATGGGTTTTTATGGTGTCATTCAAGATATTTGGGACCTTGACTACCAAAAGTTTTGAGGTGTGACTGGATAGATAACGTTTCTAGCCTTGTAGTCAATGAACTTGGATTTACCCTTGTAGATCTGAATAAAATTGGACATAGGAATGACCAATTTGTTATGGCTTCTCAAGTCAAACAAGTATTTTTTGTTGATGACCTAATGCAACGTAGTGGTCGATAGTGTTATCAACGGCTAATAGAGAATATAATAATGTTATTGGTGATGATGTGCTAGGTGATGTGAGAATTGAGTGTGAGCCATTTACTAGAAGGATGCCAAATGTTGACACATTTGATGAACTAGCGGGTGAGTTTGGGAGTGAAAATATTAGAGATGGGTGTGAAGATATATGGATTGAATGATGGTTGAAATGTATGACATTAGTTATGCCCTAAATGGCTCTGTATGACATTAATTTGGTAATAAATTGTAATGTATGACATTATTTTTTTACTTTCATTATGCAAGTTTTGGGCACAACACTTTTAGTATTAAAAATACTGGGTTCAAGACATAAAATACGATGGTCCAGTTAACAAATTGCAAAAACAGACGTCTAAATGATACCTAACGTCGTTTTTTTAACAAACGTCATGGAATGGACGATGGTAAACGACTGTACCTAAATAAAAACCACCATTTAAAATTAAAAACATGTCAATTAAATAAAATCGAATTCCAATTAGGCGACGATGAATGAAAAATAACGTTGTTTTTATTGTTAGACCATGACCGTAATGTAGGTACTGACATCTAAAGGTTAACACACATGACTGTCATTTAGTTGAAAGCATCGTACATTATAATCACACAACGACGGTCACATAGAAGCGAAACTTCAAATATAATAACACGACGATAAAGGGTACAAAACAATGTATTTAAGGACTTCACTACGACCTTCCATATATATTTATCGTCGTTTATTAGAACCACAAAAGGCGTTTAAGTTTAAATATCTGTCGTGAAAGTTCTTCTGAACATCGGTAAGTTGATACCTACCATCGTCTAACAAACATTCACACGATGATGTCGGTGTTATCAGTGCTGTATTCATGACATAGTTGTTCATAGAAGCAACATTTCAAATATAATAACACGATGGTAAAGGGTACAAAATGACGTATTTAGCGACTTCCCTACGACCTTCCATATACATTTACCTTCGTCTATTAGAACCACAAAAGGCATTTCAGTTTAAATATCTGTTGTGAAAGTTCTTCTGAACGTCGATAATACCTACCATCGTCTAACAAACATACACACAAAGATACCGGTGTTATCAGCGCCATATTCATGACGGAGTTGTTCATAGATGCGACATTTCAAATATAATAACATGACGGTAAAGGGTACAAAACTATGTATTTAACGACTTCACTACGACCTTCCATATACATTTACCGTCGTCTATCAGAACCACAGAAGGCATTTCAGTTTAAATATCTATCATGAAAGTTCTTCTGAATGTCAGTAAGCTGATACCTGACGTCGTCTAACAAAATACACATGAATATATCGGTGTTATCAGTGACATATAGAGGGAGGAACCACGTCTATATTTATATTATTCGCATTATGGTAAGTTAAGTAACAACGCCGACCATGTAAATACTAGGGTTGTAGTAGATCGCAATAACTTCGTTCTTCCCATATTTACAGCCATTACTACAACATTTGCACGTTGTTCCATAACATAAGCACCGTGGAATCTTGATTAACCATGACAGTGATTCTGCACGACAGTAAGTTAGTAGTTTTTGTCGTTGTTACTCTACGTTACGGCAAGAGGTTGATAAATTGTGTCATGTTATCTCCTTCAGACGATGTGAAGTTTCAAAAAGCATCGTCAATGCATATCAAAGTTTGCTTTTTTTCCTGTTTTTATATTAATAGAAAATTCAGTATAAGTCCAATTCTTATGACAGAATTTGGGTCCAATCCACACATTTGTTGTTAGTAATTCAAGTCCTCTGACTTTTGTGCCATGTAGGATTACTTACCTTTTTAAAATTTCTAAGATTTATATTTTTTTTTCTTATTTTTTTAATTTATGTTGTGCTTCCAATTTTGCCCCTAAGATAGAAATCGGGTAACCCAAAAGACAGCAGAATATCAGAAATCGCGTTAAAAATCATCAGACGCCAAGAATAGAAAGAATCGCAGAAATCAAATCTTCCACAATCAATTATGGTCCTGTCAAGCCGATTTCTGCAGATTTCATGCTTCTTAATTGCCGAGGGTTTTGGGTTTCATTTTAGAGTTGAATTTACCTTTCATCTTCTTCAATTGCAGCCGGTGGAAGTTGCATTCAATGAGGCTTTTGATGAAAGGTACAAAAAGCACTCTAATTGGGTCATATATGACGGAAGTTTAAGGAATAAAGAATACTGAAGTTGTTTTATACCAGAAATCGATTAAAAAGAGTACTGAAGGTGCTTTATACCACAAATCGATTAAAAGAGTACCGAAGTTGCTTTATGTAAATAGCACTCTAATTGGGTCATATATCCCTGTTTCAGCCCAAGATTGGCAAGTATTCCAGAAATCGATTAAAAGATTACTGAAGTTGCTTTATGTAATGAATAGACATGAGAGAACCAGCAAAGTTTAGCACAATTGAAAGGCAACAGCCAACACTCTACAACGTTCACAATCTTAAGTTGTTAATAATCATTCAACAACACTCTACAACACTCTACAACTATAACAGACGGCCACAAATCAAAACACATGATGTTTAGGATTTTACCACAACGTACCTATAGCATAGTTACAGTTTCAGAAATTACCTATACAACAGGTTGTAGTTGATGATTAAACATAGTACTGATATTTCTCTATTACAGATTCATAAGCCAGAACAAATTTGCAGTAATACCATTAACCAATGATTGAGAAAAGCAACAACAAACAGACTATCAGAAAGCATCAGGAACAAACCATAACCAAAAAGGATGAACGTATCATGAATGAGAGAATTTACCTGGGATACAGATATTTCAATTGATGAAACAGTTTCTGATAATCCAAAAAAATCGGGTGATTCCATATGTAATCGTGATTTATTAGAAGGAACCCACAAATCTTCCCATTACGGAAACAAAAAATCAATGAAAATTGGCTAAGACAGAGCATGACTTTTGGGTTTTCTGCGATTTGGGGGATCTGAGATATCAGATTTGGCTAAGCGTCCTTTACTTTCCATTTGTATATAATGGCAGTAGTTGTAAATAAATTAAAATTTGGGGCCACACTATTTGCTTAGGTGGCTGCACGATTGGGGTTTAGGACTGGGATTAATAGGTAACAATTACTGTCCTGATATCAAATTGTATTCTTGAAATTGGACCCATATCTAAGAGCCCCTTATATTAATTAAACGTTGGTTTTTAGTTGAAGATGACGTGGTATGTTGTAACAATGGTGGTAATAATTTACTGTTGTGGTTTTAGATGACGAACAATTTCACGACGGTGGATTCCCATCGTTATCTACACTCCGGTCATCATGCCAGCAACGTAAGGCACACCGCTAGGCAGAATCCATCTATCACCAAAGATGAACTTGCCAGCGGTGAAATCGGGGGCGTGCTCAGATGTAAGCTTCTTCATCCCGCGCCATGTAACCCTCTTGCTCAGCTCTGCACCAACTCCCCTGTTTCCGAACTCAGCGAACCAGCATGTGTTGTGATTTGAGGCACCGGTCCAATCCATCCACCCTTCGGGAGTGATGACGTCATCGATCTGGGATTGCATGACGATGGCCCTAGCGTAGCTCTTCCATGGCCTGCCCAAGTAGGCCTTGTTGAGTTCCTTGTCGTAGCCACTCTCGCCGGAGATGGTGCAGTTTTGGAGGATGAGAGCTGAGGGTGAGCGCCTGTCGAGTCTACCGTGGGCTGTCACCATGCAGGCCTGGTTCTCCAATGGCTTCCTGACGATCATCTTGCAGTTTTGGAAGACGGCGGCTGCGTCCCCAAAGATGAAGTCGATGGTTCCACTGACGGTGCAGTCGCGGTAGAATTGCCTGTGGGTTTGGGTGTAGAGGGTGTCTTGGTACCCGTCCATGTTGCAGTTGTAGAAAATGGACAAGTCTGACTGCACACGCAGAGCCACGGCTTGGTGTCCGATGGCTCCGGCTGTGTTCTCGAATCCGATGTCCTTGGCAATGAAGTAGTCTCCAACAACAGCTGCAAAACATAATAATGTACATAATGAGTGAGACTAGGCGTAGTTCTAAAATCCTAACAATATAACATGCATATGTCAAAACGTTGTACTTACCAACTGTGGCAGTCTGATAAGTTTGGGTACCCTCGGCGTAGTTCTTCCTACCGGTGATAACGGTCTTGGTAGGGCCATCTCCGATAAGCATGACGTTGGTCATGTGCTTATTGAAAAAGACATGCTCGTCGTACACTCCCTCCTTGACATAAATCACGAAGACCTTCACCTCGTTGTTCTTTGGAATGTCCTTCAAGGCTTCGTTAATAGTCTTGTATTTGCCATCTCCATTCTTGGACACCACCACATCGGGTTTCAGCGTCAGAGGAGTGGCGGTGGCGAGGTCGAGCCTTCGGTGGTCGATCCAAGCAGGGATGATCTTAGCCTTCTGGAACCTCTTCTCATCAGTGGCCGTGGCAGCGGCTTGGAGGAGGCGGCGCCCGGTCTTGATGTTCAGAGCCTTGAACAACGTGGACACTTCGCTTACCATGGCAAGGCCGTTGCTGGTGAGCTCCTGAGATGTCTTCAAGAACTGCCTCATCTTCTCACCAGCATCACCGGTGGTGTTCTCAAACCCATCCAGGCAAGTCTGCTCGTACGTCATGGCGGCGCTGAGCCAGACCTTGAGATCCTCCACGTAGGCGTCGAGCTTGGTGAAATCAAAAGGACCCAGCTTTTCGAACGAGTCACCCAAATCGTCGATGGCATACTCCAAGAGCTCCTTGCAGTTCTGCAAGGCCTGGTTTGTGCTGGGGTCCTTGGCAAGCTCCTTCAAGGTCGTCGAGTTCTTGATGACCTCGCGGAGCTGGTCGATGGCGACCTGGAACCCTGCCTTGACCAGCTCTTTTGGGTCGGTGACGTTGCTAGCCACCTTGGACAGGTTGTCCTCGCAGGTCTTTTTGTAGTCCGTGGGCTGGCAGATCGACTGGATCGCCTTTGTCGACGTGGATGTTTGCTCGCCGCCGGATTTGCCTTTGTGCCGTGACACAGTGACCCCAACAGTTACAGCAACTACCATAGCCACCAGAATCAAAGCGGAGACGCCGATGATGGCGATCTTCTTTTTCTTATTCTGTGCTTCTCCTCCGCTCATTTTGAATAATATATGTAGTAACTAATTTATAGATATTTTTTTAGGAGAGATTCTGGTGGCGAAAAAGAAAATAAGAAGGGTTAAACAAAAGGATTTTTGTTGCGGGAACTTCTTATTTCTTTTTCAGGTGAGTTGCTGCAGAGCTGTTGGGGTCACTTTATTTGGGGCACTGGATAAATACTTATTGGTGCCCTTGCTGCTTTCAAAGTGTTGGGTTATGGAGGTATTTATACGGGAGGGGAGCTCAGAATGACAGTTATTTCTGTTGAGGATTGTGAGGTAGGGAGATCATTGTTCACGAGTCACGACAAAATTAGGGGTCGTTGTGTTTTTTGTCCAAATTTGGGAAGCATTACAAATGGTTGGTAATGCTTATTACTGGCTCCCTTCAATCGTGGATGACCAGTGCATGGCTAGAATGTTTATGTTTACCCACCTTAGCTAGTCAAGGTCAACTTTCTGATCCATTCGATTTTTATTTGTTCACTTGGGTTACTTAGAAGTATAGGCCACCACAACCATTGTGTCAATGTATATTACATTTATCTTTTTCCCATATATATATATATATATATATACCTTTGTTTGAGCCCAACATACTACCTATAGGGCTGGGAAAATCAACCCGAAAATTGGTCAAACTAACGAAAAAACAAAATTTAAAAGTACAAATGAATTCATAAATAATAAAATATAAAATGACGACAATTACGTGAATTTAAACACGTAAAGTTATATTTGTTTAAAACTCAATCTCTACTTTTGGAATTTTAGAAATGAGGACTATTTTGAAGTGGTTGCTGGAGATGCTCTTAGAAATTATGACTTTTGTCAAAATCCCAAGTTTATTTCCCTCATCCAAACGCACCGTAAACCACCAAGGCAAGAATGCTTCTTGTTTTAATAATGCATAATGAATGTATTTAGTAGGCTTTATCCAGCTAAATTTTTTTTAAAAAAAAGAAGAATATAAAAGTGTTACGGTTAATTAAAAACCTCAGCACATCTCTTCTCTTGAGCTGCATCCACTCCATCTCTCTCAATTTTTTTCTTACATCGTTCTCAACCTCTTGTTTCCATATTCTCGTCCTCCTCTATGCATCTGTCTCACTTTTTCTCTGTGTTGTACTATTCGATGAATTCCACATTTTCTTTCATGGTTTGTGTTGTACTATTTAGAGCTTCAATGGGCAGGAATATTGAAGATGTAAATTTATGTCTCCCCTGAAAATGTAAAAAAATTCATAGATATGCATTAATTGTTACATCTCCATTTGTAAGTCCCACTAACACAAATATGCATGAAAAAAGTTGGTGAAGTAAACAAAATAGAGAAAGGGAAGTTTCTTAGGTTTTTGGAACTCAAATGGGTTCTGATAGGCTGTAAATGGGGACGCGGATTAATTGTTCAAATTTTCATCCCAAATGCTGCATGAAAAAACATTCCTAACTAGGATAGTGAGCAGTGGGTGGCTCCATCTCTAACTCCTTTGGGAGCAAGTTTCTCACACACACACACAAAAAAAAAAAACATAAAATGCTCAAATTTAGTACTGCTTTTAGACGAGCACCCATTCAGATTCCTTCTCACTCAGTCAAGTTATGTATGCTCTCTCTCCTCCCTGGCCCAAAACCATGCTCAGCAAGAGGCAAAGTAAAGTTTCCCCAGCATGGGAAGTATACGTGAGTTCTTATTGGCAATGTGAGATTCTATAAGATTCTTCGCCAATGTTGTCCGAAAGGACCAAGACATTATGATTGGTTCAAAACTTCCACAAGCAGGGACGGTCCCTAGAAGGGACTAACCTGATTCGATAAAAAAAAAAAAAAAAAAAGAAGAGAATAACCTTATTCCAGTTATGGGGCTAATTTTAGCCCTTCAAAATATAATTTTTAAAAAAAAAAATAGTGTAGGGCTAAATTTGTTCATCTCTATCCATCCATGGCTATATTTTAGGGTCCTTAATATTTTATTATTTTGAAAAAAAACTATGGTACAACACTCATATATTCTACTACTATGTAGTGTTTAATTTAATTAAACTACTATTTAGAGACAATATTCCAGATATGAGAAGTGTACATTGATAAGCATTTACAAGATTTCTGATAAGATTTTTGAATGAAATGAGTGGAAAGTATTTGACAAAAAAAAAAGAGTGTGGAAAGTTGTGAATAAGTAGAGAATGTGATAGAATTTGTATGAAATGTGTAGGAATATTTTTGAAGAAATTTTGAAGTATTTATAGACATATTTTAGTTTTTTTTAAATTTAAAAAAAAAGAAAAAGAGAAAGAAAAGAAAGCCAACAACGACAATTTTGAAAAACAAAATATGATGCATTTCAAAGGGTTCTGACCTCCCAACGGTTAGAACCAATTGTTTATAATTTTTTTATAAAATTTATATACATTTAAAATGCAAAAAGAAAAAAAAATTAAGAAAAAAGTAACGGTTGGCTGACGTCAGCGTGCCTTTAATATAAGCCTTTGGATCTAGAGTTGCATGAGATGTTCTATGCTCACGCCCATGCATGATACTTTCTCTTCTTGGGCAGCACATGCGTTGGACCTACAAAAAAATTTGGCCTGGGCTATAGCTGGGTTACAAGTGGCTTGATTAGAGGGCTAAAGAGCTAAATGTGGCTCTCCAAATTTGGCCAATTTTTTTTTAGCCCATGGCTGAAGATGAGTTTTGCATTGTTTTAGGGCTATGTTTGGCCTATGGCCCATGACTGGAGATGGCCTTATTCTATCAACCTTAAATTTAATTTATCCCACCCATGCCTACTAATGACAATCATGCCACGCTCACATCCAAATGCTCACATCAAACCGAGCCTCATAACTCATCCAACAATACACTCAATGAAAAGAAGATAAGACGAACTAATGAATTCAATTCTCTTTGACTATTCCAGGACATCTATGTAAAGTTCTCTCTAAAATGAAAAGTATTTCCGTCTTGTTCTTACTTTTTTAGCCTATACCAACTTCTTTTCAGTTAGTTATATATATATTATGAACAGCCTACTGCTAGTTTTCCTTTCATTGATAACCCTCGTCACACATAATCCCTTTAAATGAAATAATAAATAAATAAAAGAACAAATTGGTACGGTGCAGTAGCTGCATCTTTATATTCCATTCTACAGTGTGTACATAAGATAAATTTAACCCACCCCATTTTAAAATCCTAAGTCCGTCCTATATACGCCAAAGCAATTATAAAACCGTCCCAACAAGGATGGTGTGTGGTGGAACACATGGATGGCTCCATCTAAATACTTTCCGAACAATCTTTCAGAAAGTGCTCCAAATGCTCTATTGAAAGAGTCTATTCTATTTGTATATTACTGTTTCTAGCCTTCCTCATCAAGGAGTAAAAGATTCCCCACCATGGCAATAGGTTGCCACTGCCCACTGACAGGTTTAATTCTTCTCTCTCCCCCTCTATTTTTTCCCCTGCTAAAACTGCGATGACAAGTTTTTTTTTTCTTTCTGTTTTTCCGTGCTAGCTACAACGTCCATGACAAGTTATTTACAGTGTGTGAGATGGACTTAAATTTTGACCTCCAGTCTCTCACCTCTGTGTGCTCTTCTTTTTCCTATATATATATATATAGGGTTCATGAGCTTTGTTTCTTAAAGAGCAAAGTTGACCTACATACCAAAAATTCAAAGACATTTTTCTTTCTCATTTGCATTTGGTTGACAATTGAAATGTGAGGACCATGCTTGCAAGGCTTGTCTTATGTTTGCATTCTGTTTACTTCTTTTCTTGAGCTCTGTTATTTAACAGGTTTCAGATTTCTTTCTAGTTTCTACTATTATATATTGACACGAAATTGTACACTGAAACTGCAGCAGTTGCCGTCATCATGGATAACACAATTTGGTTGTATGGATTTTCCTCCATGGACATGACGTCTCCAGCAGCAGTGACAGAATTTCTGGAGGCATATACCGGAAAAGGAACTGTTCATGCTGTAAAGCTTTTTCCTCCCAAAGATGGAAAGTCAAGAACATTTGCCATTGTTCGGTTCACACATGCAGAATTTGCTGATATGATAATTGCATTAGCCGATCATCGGAGCCTGTGGTACAATGAGTCTTATCTGAAAGCTAAAAAATCCAAGTTTGACATCGTGCCCGACTCAGAAATCTTTGAGCACTGCATGGAACTTGTACGACTTCACTTGGGATGCAAGATTTCTGAGGAACAGTTTTCTGTGCTTTGGGAAAGACCGGATGTTTTGGTGAAATTTGGGGTGGGACTTAAGAACATCTACTTGTTTTTCTCTCATGCTTCGGTTGATTACAAGCTTGAGCTCACCCCTGAAAATGGTAGCCAGATTGAGCTACGTCGTCCACACGGTCAACTTACAAAGTTTCTTCTCATCCAGGTTTGCCCAACATAATTTAAATTAAATGAAAAACAACGTGGATAACTGTTTTAAGTTCTACTAATGGTTGATCATATTTACCAATTGCTAATATTTTTTCTCTTCCTCTCTCTTTCTAGTTACTTGGTGCTCCTCGGCTTTTCAAGAAAGCTTCCGGACAGTGGGTTCGAGGAGTTGATTTTACTCCTTCATGCTGCATTGGACAATCTTCTGCTGTATGTTTGGAGCTTCTACCTATGTGCGAGCTTCCAAATCTACGCAATAGTTTTATTCATTATAAAGAACACGAAGGACCATTCGTTCTGGAGAGAGGTAATATTTTGTCCTGTAATCCAGATATTGTCAGCTCTGTTTTTAAATTCGGACAGTTGGTTGCAACCTTCCTTCTTTAACTAGTTATTATAGTCTTTTCTTTTGAAGTTTATGCATAAAGAAGTTGTAATGAGTTCTGAGTCATTAATTTAAACTTGTACTCTGAAACAGCAGATGCTGCCATCAACAGTACCAACATGGTCAAGACAATTCGGTTGCATGGATTTTCCTCCATTGAGTCTCCAGAAGCGGTGACAGAATTTCTTGAGGAATATACTGGGAAAGCAACTGTTTCTGATGTACAGATTCTTCCGCCTAAAGATGGAAAATCAAGAGCATCTGCCATAGTTGAATTCACACATGCAGAATATGCTGACATGATAATTCCATTAGCCGATGATCGACTTCTGTGGTACGGGGATTCTTATCTGAAAGCTAGAAAGCAGAAGCTTGAAAACTTTGAACATAACATGGAAATTGTAAAGCTGCACTCGGGCTTCCTGACTTCTGAGGAACAGTTTTCTGTGCTTTGGACAACATCGGATGTTTCAGTGAAATTCGGGACGGCATATAAGAATATCTACCTATTGTTTTCTTTTGATGATGTTGAATACAAGCTAGAGATCTCCTCTGAAAGTATTAGCCAGATTGAGCTAAATCATCCACGGGGCCAATTTCCAAAGTTTCTTCTAATCCAGGTTTGCCAGTTAAACTACAAAATTTGTGACTCATTACTTTACATTTTCCCATGAAATATACAAATAGTAAATTCTAAATTTAGCTAGTGATCAAAGTTCGTAAGTTGATTAATATGTATACTTAATTTAACCCTGTTCGTTCCCACATCAAGAAGCATGAAAGTTATCCTGTCATCATTTTTATCATTGAGGTAGAAGCCGTGGCTTTTACCAATTCCAGTAGATATTTGAATAAGATTGTCTTGCATTCACTAGTTCCTGCATGATAATCTGATCTCATGTCAATTGCTGAAACACTATATCTTCATTGTTTCGACTCAAAGAATTCGAATACTGTTGAAACAGACTGACCTGTTCCTTATAGAACAGCAGAATTATTATATTATGTGTGGAACTTGGGTGAAAGGACTAACATTTTGCTCCTTCTTTCTTCTTCCTCTTGCTAGTTACTTCGTGCCCCTCGGATTTTCAAGAAAGATTCTCAAAATTGCTGGGTTCGAGAAGTTGATTTCACTCCTTCATGCTGCATTGGGCAATCTTCTGCTGTATGTTTGGAACTTCCACCTAGGTGTGAGCTTCCAAATCTGCGCAAGTGTTTTGTTGATTATAAAGAAAATGAAGGACGGTTCGTCCTGGAGGAAGGCAAAACTTTCTCCTGCAATTCAGATCTTGTTCCTATTGTAGTAGGTCCACCCATGGGCATTAACTTGCCATACCAAATCCTGTTTAAGATAAATTCCTTGGTTCAGCATGGATGTGTTCCCGGGAAAGCACTTGATGTCAATTTTTATGAGCTAGTTGATCCTAGTAGAATAAGAATTGAATACATAGAGTGTGCCCTGGACAAGCTGTTTCGGTTAAAGGGGTGCTGCTATGAACCTGTGAGTTGGCTTACCGAGCAGTACAGAGAGTACATGGCATGCAAGCGAATTCCTCAGTCGCCTGCTATTTCTTTAGATGATGGGATGGTGTATGTGCACAGGGTTCAAGTAACACCGACTAAAGTTTATTTCTGTGGTCCAGAGGCCAATCTATCCAACCGTGTTTTACGTAAATATTCTGAACATGTTGATAATTTTCTTCGTGTTTCTTTCGTGGACGAGGACATGGGTCTCATACATTCAAGAGATTTACGCCCACTTACGAATTGTACAACTTCTACAGAAGAGGAAAGGAGAACTGGAGTTTATGACAGGATACTTTCTACTCTAAGAAATGGCATAGTCATTGGTCAAAAGAAGTTTGAGTTTCTTGCCCATTCGGCGAGTCAACTGCGAGAGCATTCTCTGTGGATGTTTGCATCAACAAGTGAGCTGACTGCACAAGACATCAGAAACTGGATGGGTGATTTTAGCGACATCAGAAATGCGTCAAAATATGCTGCCAGGTTAGGTCAGGCTTTCAGCTCTTCCTGGAAGACTTTTGATGTTGATAGGGATGAAATCGAACTCATTCCCGATGTCGAAATTGAAAGAGGTGGAGTCAAATATTGTTTCTCTGATGGAATTGGGAAGATATCTGCTGAGTTTGCTGGAAGAGTGGCAATCAAGTGCGGCAAAAGTACTACTCCGTCTGCCTTTCAAATTCGATACGGCGGCTATAAAGGTGTTGTGGCAGTTGATCCTACATTGTCAAAGAAGTTGGCGCTGCGAGATAGCATGTGCAAGTACCAATCCAACAACACAACACTCGATGTTCTGGCATGGAGCAGGTACCAAGCTTGTTTCCTTAACCGTCAAGTGATCACCCTTCTGTCCACCCTCGGAGTCCCTGATCATGTTTTTATGAAAAAGCAAAAACAGGCTTTGAAACAGCTGGAAGGTGTTTTGGTTGACCCGTTAAGAGCGCAGGAAGCACTTGAAATCATATTCCAGGGAGTCTTCACCAACGTTTTAAAGGAAATGCTTGTGTGTGGTTATAAGCCAGATGCAGAACCATTTCTGTCATTGATGCTACAAGCATTCTGTGCGTCCAAGCTTGTGGAACTGCGGAGCAAGACACGGATATTTGTTCCAGATGGAAGATCCTTGATGGGATGTCTAGATGAAACCCGGACATTGGAATATGGTCAAGTATATGTGCAATGTTCTCGCCGGAAGATCTTTGGTTGCAATAGGAGCGATACTTCAAGTGATGACAATTTTATTGTTAGGGGAAAAGTAGTGGTTGCCAAAAACCCCTGTTTACACCCAGGGGATGTTCGCGTTCTTGAGGCTGTCAACTTGCCGGCGTTGCACCACATGGTGGATTGTGTAGTTTTCCCGCAGAAAGGAAAGAGGCAAGTAACTTTGTCGATTCTTTTAGTTGATGAAGATCTGTTTGACAATAATTTGCTGCCTTCAAACTATTTACGTACTGACTATATTTCTTTCATTGTATTGTATCAGACCTCATCCCAATGAATGCTCGGGGAGTGATTTAGATGGAGATTTTTACTTTGTCAGTTGGGACCCTGATCTAATTCCTCCTCAGCCAGTTCGACCCATGAATTATACCCCAGCACAGACTATTAAATTGGATCATGATGTGACAATGGAGGTATTTCTCAAATTCATCAACTAAAATGTAGTCAATAATATTAGAAACATATATACTTCTTCGCTTGTCGAATCTTGTCTCTGCCTCATTCATGGTGTTCTGTTGTGTTTGTTACAGGAGGTTGAGGAATCCTTTACCAACTTCATAGTGAACGACAACTTGGGGATAATTTGTCATGCACATATTGTCTTTGCAGACAGAGAGCACCAGAAGGCTAACAGTGATTCATGTATCGAGCTCGCCCATCTCAACTCGCATGCTGTCGACTCTCCGAAAACTGGTGTGGTAGTGAAAGTGCCAAGCCACCTTCGTGTCCATGAATTCCCTGATTTTATGGAAAAGGTTGACAAACCCACCTACGAGTCCAAGCGTGTGATTGGGCAGCTTTTCCGACAGGTGAAAGATCTTGAGCTTGCATCAGATTCACCTTCAAACTCGGCCACGATTAAAGCCTTCACTGTGTTAACGGCTTTGAAGTTCTATGACCCTGACATGGAGGTAGATGGATTTGAAAACTACGTCAAAGATGCCATCAATTACAAAAGGGAATATGACTACAAGCTTGGAAACCTGATGGATGACTATGGTTTCAAAACTGAAGCCGAAATACTAACTGGGAGCATCACTGCAGTATCAAAAAGATTCAACGGGGAAAACGACTTGGAGTCAATTCATTACGCTATAAAGGCATTGAAAAAGGAAGCTAGGGCCTGGTTTGATGAGAAGCTGGGAAGTGATATGCAGTCCGATACGAACCCTGATATCAATGATGAGCATGCAGCAAAAGCATCGGCTTGGTATCATGTTACATATCATCCTCGTTACTGGGGTTGCGGCAACAAGGGAATGGAAAGAGATCATTTCCTAAGCTTTCCATGGTGTCTGTTTGACAAGCTCGTCCAGATCAAGAGGAGCAAAACACGTATGAGAAATTCTCTACTTAATCATATCATAACAGGAGTTGACAAAGTCAGCATCGGGAGTTAGTAGCTAGCTGTTGTGTCTTCCCTTAGAACTAAGTATATGAATGTGATTTGTAATGTTTATCCATTCTCCAACTAGTGATCCTCCAGATTTAAGCTGCGAAACATTCATGATATTTTCGACCGAATCGGTAGGGGAGAACCGAGAATGGAGTGGGATTTGTTTCGGAATAAAAAGGCTAGAACTTGGGAAAGGAAGTGTCTGTGTGTGTGTATCTACTGTAGAGAGAGAAACATAGATTTATTGATTCCAGTTTAGATACCAACAGAGCACACCTCTGGTTCTCATTTACATCAAATTCTTAAGGAAGAAAAATACCTGCTAATGGTTAAATCCCCTTCTCTTTGCATCCTCTTTGCTGTGCCACAACACAAGCTGCAAAATTCAAAACACACTTTTAATTTAAGTACCTAAAATTCGAAGCAAAAATTCTCTGTTTCTCTGGAACCAATTTATCAATGCATACGAACCTTATCGCGAACCCATCCGCCCGCGACTCCAAGGTGGTTCCCAAAGCCAAAATGGCGAACGTGCTGCCAAGAGTCTATCGAATATCTTCTTCTCGGTTGTGTTCATTTCAACGGTCAGCTGAGCGGTTGCCGTTATTGCTCTTCTGGGAGGAAAACAAACCCCCAGAGTTCTGGTGGGAAACAATTTGAGATCGAGAGTTGCCATTTGGCGAGTTTGTAGAGCGCTTGGGATAGATTCCTTGTCCCATTAGGGATGTGAGGGTTTTTTTATTATTATTATTTTAATTATTTTAATTCTTTAATGATAAGAAGCCATTTGTGAGTTGCCACCTGGCGAAGTTCATAGACCGATTGGGAGAATTTGCTTGTCAGAAAGAAATAGGTGGGTATATCGCCAAGCAAACAATTTAGGTGTGTGATATAATGGATGCATGCCACTTATTTTCCCCTTGTCAATTGCAGTCAATAGATAATTTCCCTTTTCCCGTTTAGAAGGTCCAAGTCACGACTTGGCCCAATTCGCTAATCTATTACTATTAGGTTGGGTAAAAACAGACCCAAACAATATCTCTATAACTTCATGGGCTTCTATTTGTCCCATAATGTTAAGCCCCCCCTTTTAAAAAGCAAATTTTGTGTGCAGCTAAACGAATCCTAAAATCAACACCATATTATCTAACTATTTATATTGAATTATTAATTTATCTTAATATAAAATGATGAAAAATATATATTGAATTATGAAACAAATATAATTTTAATAAGTACACCCTATTCACCATATTCAACCTTAATCAAATGTAGAGAAGCTTTCATATTGCTGGGTGCCCACAAAGAACAACGCAACGAGCATTGACGGAGGCAACACCTAAAGGAAAGGTAAAAAAGTTTCATATTCATGACCTTTAGCGAGAAATTATCACCTCCAAGACAAGAGATCAGAACTTTGACACAATTGCTAAAGAGTTCAATGTACCATGGCCAGACAAAGTCTGGTGCCTTTCAATACTTAACACACTGAAATATGTACAACAAGACATGTCTGCTTCTCAAATGCGTTCCCTCTTTATGTTCAGAGTTGCTGAGAAGCCATCACTGCAGAGGTTCTTCCCCACAGGCTTTACAATGCTTAATGTGTTAGATTTGCAAAGTAAACCTTTAGATGATTTCCCAGCTGAAGTTGTCAACCTTTTCTTTCTAAAATATCTGAACTTGAGGGTACAAATTCATGTAAAAAGAGAAACTTGGTTTAGGATTGGTATTAAGGTGTGATAAGAGTGTATTAGGGTATACTAGGGGTATTTTTGGTAGTTAAATAGGGTGTACTTAGTTAATTTTACATTTTGATTTAAATATTAGGGTGTACTCAGTTAACTTTATGGTTCGTTTAGCAGCACTCTAAATCTTTGGGGTTGGGAGGGTGGATATATATTATTGTCATTAATTGTTATCACTACTAGTTATTTAATTTCTTTTTTTTCTCCATGCTACCTCGATCACCATTATATTCAAAAGAGCAATGTTAGGCATACCACATTTGCATACTACCTTGTGTACCACCTTTCTAATAGAGGTGAAACTCACCAATCCAATGGGGCTCACCTCTTTTAGAGGTGGTATATAAAATGTGGTATGACAAGCATTTCTGTATTAAAAAATCTCTATCATCATTCAATGGGTATGCATGTGTAGGAAAAATGTACGGGAATAGGATTCCAAAAGATCACAAGATACAAAATCAATCAAACTATGAAGTTTTATTTTTTTTCTTCACAGACCAAAAAAGAATTGTTTTATGATTTTCATTTGTAATCTACGCAGACACCATGCCAGAAACATAAGGAACTCCGCTGGGCTTGATCCACCGATCACCCTCAAAGAGCTTGGCAGGGGTGAAAGTGGCAGCTTGGTTGGCAGTAAGCTTCTTGATGCTTGGCCATTTGACCCTTTGGGCCATGTCAGCCCTAGGACCCCTGTTGCCGTACTCACCAAAAAAGCAAGTCTTGTGAAACATGGAACCAGCCCATTCTATCCACCCTTCAGGCTGAATGGCCTCATCAATCTGTGAGTGCATCACCACCACCCTTGCAAAGTCCTTCCATGGCCTTCCCAAGTAAGCCTTGTTCTTGTCCTTTACAGCCATGTACTCTGGCTCACCAGTGATGGTGCAGTTTTGGAGGACTATGGCTGTGATCTCGTTCTTGTCGGTCCTGCCTTGGGCTGTCACCATGCAAGACTGTGAATCCCCTGGCTTTCTCACCAGCATCTTGCAGTTTTGGAACAGCGCCACCCCATCCCCGAAGATGAAGTCTACGGTCCCGGTGATGGTGCAGTCCCGGTAGTATTGCCGGTAGGTTTGGGTGTAGAGGGTGTCTTGGTACGCGTCCATATGGCAGTTATAGAAGATGGAAAAGTCAGATTGCACGCGCAGTGCCACGGCCTGGTGCTTGATGTGCCCTGCTGTGTTCTCAAATCTTATGTCCTTGGCAACGAAATAGTCTCCAACTGCGGCTGCAAGGACGCAATAAACAAGAAAATGAGTTAGAATTAGGATATAAATCTATTACCAAAAACAATTAATTAATCAATGAATACTGCTAGCTAGGGCATCAAATGTGTTTACTAATTTTATTCACCAAATGATGTGTCATGGTTGATTAATATTTGATGAATAGTCATGTTAGTTATTAAGTGCGTGTTACGTACCGAATGTTGCAGTATTCATAGTTGCGGTGCCATCTGCCTTGTTTTTGTTACCGGAGATCTTTGTCTTGGTAGGGCCATCACCAATCATGAAGACATTGGTCATATGCCTATCAATGATGATTTGCTCTTTGTAAACTCCCTCCTTAATGTAGATCACAAATGTCTCATTGCTCTTCTTTGGGACCTCCTTCAAAGCCTCCTTGATGGTCTTGTATTTGCCAGTCCCATCCTGAGCCACAACCACGTTGGGCTTCAGGCTCTGTGGGGTGGCAGTCAAGAGATGCAGCTGGCGGGCACCCATCCATGAAGGCACTGCCTGGTAGTTCCTCTTGCTCTTCTTCGCAGTGAGGAGTCTACGGCGAGAGTTTAAGTTGAGGGATCCCAAGAGGGAGGAGATTTGGGTGACCATGGCAAGCCCATTACTTGTGAGTTCTTGTGCTGTCTTCAAAAAGCCCTTCATTTTGTCCCCGGCCTCACCCTTGGTGTCCTTAAACGCATCTACGCAAGTCGCCTGGTGATTGACGGCCGCGCTCAGCCACACTTTCAGATCTTCCAGATAATCATCGACCTTGGTGATCTCGAAAGGCCCCATCTTATCGACAGCGCCGAGGAGATCCTCAACGGCGGTGTTCAACAGTTCCTTGCAGACGTCCAGAGCCTGGCTAGCCATGGGATCCTTTGCCAGATCTTTCAAGGTGTCCGAGTTCTGGATCACCTCGCTCACCTTGTCCGCTGCTACCTGGAACCCGGCCTTGACCAGCTCTTTAGGGTCGGTGGTGTCACCGGCCACCTTCTCGAGGCTTCTCTGGCAGGTTTCTTTGTAGCTGGTCGGCTGGCAAATCGCCTCAATGGCCTTTTTCGACTTGGCGGGCTTGGCGGCGGGTTTGGCGGGTTTTTGGGCTTTAGATTTCATGATAGCCACCGTCACTCCCACTGCAATCACCACCACAAGCAAAACAACCACACCGATGATGATCATCTTCTTCTTCTTGGCATCCATCTCCGATGATTTAAGCTAAATTAATACTATATCAACAACGCTGGTAACGCACGTGTGTTTCGAGAAAGAAAAAGAATTAATTGGAGAAGAAAGAAGTAATCAAAACTGGGATTGTGTTTATGTTTTTCTTTCTTTTTTTATAATTTTTTCCCTTTTCCGGTGAGCTACAGAGCGCTGTTGGGGCTTCGCTTATTGGAGGAAGGATTCGGATGCCCCTACAGCTCTGTTCTGGTTTGGTACGGTGAGAAGGCATGGAATTTATAGGGAAGACACCATCCAAAAATTTCTGAATGACAGTTAATTCCGTTAGAAAATGTTAAGGTGGGAGATGACTGAATGTTGAGTCAAGACAAAATAGAGGTCGTAATCATGTTTTCTAAATTTGGATATAATCCAAATTTGAACATGTTACATGTAAGCCAAGTTTGCATTTGTAGAAAACTATCTCCACCTCCGCCCTGGGTTTACTCTCCCATTTATTTGTATAGAGGTAGCGCTTAACAGTGGCTCCCTTTAATCATGGACTACCAGTGCAATGGCTAGAATGTTTATATTTAGCTATACTTTATTAATTAGCTAGTCAAAGGGTAACCATACTTTCACCATTTTCCATGTCATAAAATAGCAATACCTATCCAATATGAAATGATTATTCATATTCCCGACTTGTCTACGTCTTTACACCTAAATTTCAATTTCCTATATGGTTTCTTTACTGCAGTCCTAATTCCTAAATAATATTTTCCATGCTCCCTCGCAAATATTTTCAAACTCCCTCTTGTCTTTGGTTGGAATTGATTATGATAATTTTAATAAAGGGTTACTTATTTTAATTTATATTTATTTGGTTTGTTATACTACATTTCTCTTTTGTACTCAAATTCAAGGTTGATAAATTAAGAAATATGTTGTTATATGTAAATTGCAAAAATTGTTGTCATATGTGGGGTTGGAAAAATTGTGATTTATGGAAGTGCTGGATATATTTAAATTTATATATGTTTTTTGATGTACAATGGGCAACACACCATGATATTGTTCATAACAACCTTAATTTTGCATAAACAACTAAAGTTCAAAATTTAACAGCATCACTCATAAGATAACTTATGCCTATAACTAGAAGTAGCATCAGCTCTATTGGTTTTGTGATGTTGTAAGTCGGAAAATGCATTAGTGTAATATAAAATTTTGATGCTATAAACCATATTTAGCATCGGAACTATTAAAACTACCAATGACATTGTAGGTTTAGGCATCTGGATCAACGTTTTTTTGGCATACAGAAGGAACTTTAGCATTAGTGTTTATTTATAGAACTGATGCTGTAAATATATAAAGGCAATGTTATAGGCAACTGTTGGCAACGATATTATCCATTGCAAATGGCAAAATTTGGTATAGTGTTATTATAAGTTCTTGTCAAGTTTTGTATGTAAGTTTTTGCCTACCAGGGTTTGGAATCCTGAATCCGCCACTAATAAAGACCAATATGACCACTTAGGTCTACGTTGGCACGATATTATTCTATTGAAGCAGGCGAGCATTTTTCTCATAAGCAAGCATCATATGTATAGTTCTATATGTTTATGAAAATGAATTGATTGGAAAGCTAGTTGGATTGAGAGCTGTCACTCTGACCTAGCAATAACCCTCAAAAAAGGAGAAGGCTTCTCTAGTTTGCAAAGGTAGTCATGAATGTTTGTAAATTGTATGTACGTACTATATGTGCGACCATGGTATTACTATTTAATAAATTACTTACAAATCGCCTCTCAGTAGGACAATGCATTTTATGTTTGTCTCAAATATCAGATGATACATGTATAGATAAAGTTTCATGTTAACCAAAACGATAAAGTTTTATATATTTTCCTTCTTTTATTTGATTTCTTAACCTAACTTTGAAATTAGAAAGTTGTGTTATTTGCGAGTTTACACAAGTCAGACGATAACTAAAAAATGTGATGAGTTATCTTTTGGATGTGGGGCAGAAATACATGAGGAATTATTGCCACAAGAAAACGTATAAGAATCTCGGTCGATATGAAGCATCCCAGCTTAATATCCAGAAATCATATTCAACCCTTAGGTTGCGGATTGTTTTAAAGGGCAATTTTTGTTGGCGAGTCCTAGTCCTATTCTATTTGGGTTTTATTTATTTTACCTTTTGTGTAGATATTATGTAATTAGGATTCCACTTATTTCCTAATTAAACCCTACTAGGGTTTGTAACTTGTATTATAAATACCTCCTTTCGGAGAATGAAATATATCTGAAAATATTCTACCATATTGTTTGACTTGGTATCAGAGCCAGGTTTCTGGTGACCTGTGTGTGTTGTGCCCACCCGTGTTCTACTCTGTGCCCTAATTTCTTTTTAGGGTTCTTGTGCCGTGTTCTACTCTGTGCCCTAATTTCTTTTTAGGGTTCTTGTGCCCGTGCCTGTGCTGTGTTTATCGTATCTGCTTTGTGTTGTGTTTGTTTCCGCTGCTATCTATCATGGGTGATGATTCCATAGTTGTGACTGGTACTAGTGCCTCTACACCGAAGGAGGCACGTCCCTCGCGTGATTACTCTACCCTGATTACATCTGACAAATTGGATGGCTCCAATTATGCCTCTTGGTCTCGTGGTGCGCGTATTACGATTACTAGTCGTCGTATGGCAAGTTGGATCAATGGGAAGAAGCCTGCTCCGTCTCAGGACTCCGCTGACTATACCGAATGGGAAGAAGATAATTGTCTGGTGCAGTCATGGCTTCTAAATTCCATGACTTAACCAGTTCGTGCCTTGTTCGAACGTGGTGATACTGCTTTTGATATATGGGAGGCTGCTCGGAAGACCTATACTGTGACTCAAAATAGTTCTCGTTTGTTTCAACTCCGACGGCAATCTATACTTATAGGTCAGAATGGTGAATCTGTGAAAGTGTTCTATGAAAAACTTCATGCTATCTGGCAGGAGATTGATTGTCTGCGTCCGCATGAGTTTACTTGTTCTACTGATGGGGCTCGTCGTCTGAAAGAAATTGAAGCCGATCGAGTTTATGATTTTCTTGGTGGGCTAGATCCATCGTATGATGGTGTTCGTAGCCGTATTCTTGCTCTTAGCCCTGTTCCACCCCATCTCGAAGCCTATGCCATGGTCATGGAGGAAGATACCCGTCAGTCCGCTATGCTTGGAGGAGGATCGCTGGCTCTTAAGGTGGATCCGGCACGTCACCGACCGGTCGCCCCGCAAGTAGCAACCGGTCGCCCGCCGCAAAAAAAGTTTGGATCTTCTGCTGGGTTTCGTCCTTCTGCCTCCACCTCTCTTGAAGGTCCGCCTAAGTGCCGCCATTGTAATGGGGATCATTACTCTGAAAAGTGCTTTAAGGAGCATGGTTACCCCGATTGGTTTGCTGACTACAAAGCTCGTATGTATGGTCCCAAGGCCATTTACACTGTGACTCTTGATGAGGCCCGTCCTCCAACTCCATCTGCAAATCTGTGTGCTTCTGATACTATGCCAGGTATGGGTTCTACTACTTGGATAATTGACACTGGTGCTTCTGATCATATGACTTATAATGATAAAATGTTTAATGAGTTGTTGCATAACCCTCGTGACCCATATATTACTAGTGCTAATGGTTTACCTTCCCCAGTTACCGGTGAAGGTACCATCCATCTTACTCCTTCTTTACCCCTATCTCATGCACTCTTGGTTCCCAATATTCATTGCAATTTATTATCTGTTGGGCGTTTACTTGATACACTTAACGCTTCTGCTACCTTCTATTCTACCCATTGTTTTTTCCAGGATCTCAGGACTCACGAGAAGATTGGGCATGGTAAACGTATAGGGGGGTTATATTACTTACAGTTGCCGGCTGCAGCAGTTCGTGATTGTGTCGCTAATAAAGCTCTGAGTAGCAGTGTCAGGGACAAGCACCAACTTTGGTTATGGCATCGTCGCTTAGGACATCCGTCTTTTGGTTATCTTAGACATTTGTTTCCTTCATTATTTAGTTCATGTGATGAGTCTAGTTTCAAATGTGAGACTTGTGTAATGGCCAAGAGCCACCGTACTGTTTTTCCCTTAAGTAATAATAAAGCTGCTTTGCCTTTTGAGTTAGTACATTCTGATGTCTGGGGTCCTGCTCGTGTGACTTCTCATGGTTTCCGTTGGTTTGTGACTTTTATTGATGACTGCACTCGTTTAACATGGGTGTATTTGATGAAGACTAAACATGATGTTGTCTCTATTCTTCCTGACTTTTGTGCCATGGTGTCTACTCAGTTCCGTGCTCGTGTTAAAGTATTTCGCACTGATAATGGCGGTGAATATGTGAATCATACCTTGGCCCAATTCTTTCGTGATCAAGGTATCATTCACCAAACTACCACTCCTTTTACACCTCAACAGAATGGTGTGTCTGAAAGGAAGAATCGCCAGTTACTTGAAGTTGCTCGCTCTCTGATGTTGGATATCTTTGTTCCCCATCACCTTTGGGGACATGGTGTCTTAACTGCCGCCTACTTGATTAATCGTACTCCTAGTCGGGTTCTTGATTTCAAGACTCCACTTGATGTGTTATGTTCTCTTACCCCTCCGGTTTCAGTCTCTAAGTTACCTCCGAAGGTATTTGGGTGTGTTGCGTATGTTCATGTTTACTCTCATCAAAGGAGTAAACTTGATCCTTGTGCTCTCCGCTGTGTCTTCATTGGTTATTCTACGACTCAGAAAAGTTATAAGTGTTATCACCCGCCTACTCAGAAGGTACATGTCACTTTGGATGTCACATTTCATGAAGAAGTACCCTATTATGTGTCTCCTTCCTCTTCAACTCAGGGGGAGAGGGGGAGTGAATTGAAGAGTTTCGGAGTGAAAAATAAGGAAATTTTTCCAGAACAGGATGAAAACGACCGGTCGCCCATAGGAAGCGACCGGTCGCTCGCATCGAGCTGGGACTACAGTAACGATACGAGGGAAGCGACCGGTCGCAGTGAGGAAACGACCGGTCGCGAACGAATCTGTCTGGATACGACCGGTCGTGTAGAAGTGGGCGACCGGTCGCAAATGAATCTGCTTGGAAGCGACCGGTCGCACATAGGAAGCGACCGGTCGCCCGCGTCGACGAGCGATAACAATAACGATACGAGGGAAGCGACCGGTCGCAAGGAAAGCGACGACCGGTCGCCAGACCAAAATTGTGGTTTTTTCGAGCCTCTCTCAGAAGGACATAACAGTGATATTGGCGACTCTCGTACATATGAAGTTGATAATATACCCCCCTCTGCCCTGCCATTGCCTCAATCAAGTTGTGATAATGAGGTACTTTCTAGTGATATGCCTACCTATTCTTTGCCCCCACGTACTACCCGTGGGAAACCTAAAGTACAATATTATCCTGATATACATGCCAAGTCTAAATATCCCATTAACCATTATATGTCAACTCATCGTTTATCTAAGTCATATGCATCATATTTGTGTCAATTATCTAGTGTATGTGTGCCAACTAAGTTGCAGGATGCTCTATCTGATCAAAACTGGGTAGATGCAATGCATGTTGAGATGGAAGCCTTGAACAAGAATGCTACTTGGGAGTTAGTTCCTTTACCAAAAGGAAAAAAAACAGTTGGGTGCAGATGGGTGTTTACTTTGAAGCACAAGGCTGATGGTTCCATTGACCGTTACAAGGCAAGATTGGTAGCAAAAGGGTATACTCAGACATATGGAGTGGATTACACAGAGACTTTTGCTCCGGTAGCTAAGCTCAACACTGTACGCGTACTTTTATCCTTAGCTGCTAACCGTAACTGGCCGCTGCTACAATTTGATGTCAAAAATGCATTCCTCCATGGTGATCTCAAGGAAGAAATATATATGGATCCTCCGCCAGGTATCCCTGTGACTTCTAAGGAGGGTGTGGTGTGCAAGCTACGGAAATCCTTGTATGGATTAAAGCAGTCTCCAAGAGCGTGGTTTGGAAGATTTGCTGCATCCATGAAGAAGTTTGGATATGTGCAAAGTAACTCTGATCATACTTTGTTTCTGAAGCGTCATAAAGGTAAATTGACTGGTTTAATCATTTATGTTGATGATATGATTGTGACTGGAGATGATCATGTAGAGATACAGAGACTTCAGAAGTATCTGGCTTCTGAGTTCGATATGAAATCATTGGGTGATTTAAAGTATTTTCTTGGGATTGAAGTTGCCAGATCTAAACATGGTATTTTTCTATCCCAAAGAAAGTATGTTTTGGATTTACTTGCAGAAACTGGGATGTTGGATTGTAAACCGATTGATACCCCTAGTGAGCAGAATCATAAGTTGGGGATATATCCCGATCAAGTTCCAACTGACAAAGAACGTTATCAACGACTTGTGGGGAAATTGATTTATTTGGCTCATACTCGTCCAGATATTGCGTATGCTGTAAATATAGTGAGTCAGTTTATGCACTCTCCTAGTGTAGATCATATGGGAGCTGTGACTCGTATTTTAAGGTATCTGAAAGTAACTCCTGGCAAGGGGTTAATTTTCTCCAAGTATGGCCATACAAATGTAGAAGGGTATACAGATGCTGATTGGGCAGGTTCAGCCACAGATAGGCGTTCGACATCTGGGTATTTCATGTTTGTGGGTGGCAATCTTGTTACGTGGAGGAGCAAGAAACAAAAGGTGGTGTCTAGATCTAGTGCTGAGGCCGAGTATCGGGGAATGGCCCATGGTGTATCTGAGTTACTATGGTTGAGAAGATTGTTGAAAGACCTTGGATTTGGGCCTAATAAACCCATGGAGTTATATTGTGACAATACGGCTGCGATTGCAATTGCTCATAATCCTGTACAACATGACCGTACAAAGCATGTGGAGGTTGATCGAAATTTTATTAAGGAAAAGTTGGATGCGGAGATTGTGTCCTTCCCTTTCATCCGTTCAGAGTATCAGTTAGCTGATGTTCTTACGAAAGCTGTTTCTACAAGTATCTTTCTCAACTCGCTTGACAAGTTGGGCATGCGTGACGTCTTTGCTCCAACTTGAGGGGGAGTGTTGGCGAGTCCTAGTCCTATTCTATTTGGGTTTTATTTATTTTACCTTTTGTGTAGATATTATGTAATTAGGATTCCACTTATTTCCTAATTAAACCCTACTAGGGTTTGTAACCTGTATTATAAATACCTCCTTTCGGAGAATGAAATATATCTGAAAATATTCTACCATATTGTTTGACTTTTTGTTTTATTTTTTTTATTTTTTAGAGAAGGCAATATAATTTTATTCATTAGAGAAAATGAGACAAGTATAAAAGGTGGGCTCATATCAAACCAAGAGATAGCTTGGCTACAGATATGGAAATAACCATCTCCAGTGACCCGAGACAACAAAAGGGCTAAATTTAAACCTCAAGAGGATATGAGTTTATCTTATTATAATTATCTCATCCGTATGTACGTAGCAGTTCAAATTCACAAAAATGTTAAAATGTGTGATATATATTGATAATCATAAACAAAAGGAAGGCATCCCACAAGATCACAACTTCACAAGACACAGAATCAAGCTGTAAAGTAAAATTGTTTTTCTTTTCCTAAGAAAAGAATTGGTGTAGTAAGATTTTTCATCTGGGGATCTACACAGACATCATGCCAGAAACATAAGGAACCCCACTGGGTTTGACCCAGTTATCACCCTCAAATAGCCTCGCAGGGGTGAAAGCCGCAGCTTGTTCTGGAGTAAGCTTCTTTAGGGTTTGCCATTTGACCCTCTTGGACATGTCAGCCCCAGCACCCCTGTTGCCGGACTCGGCCACAAAGCAACTGGTGTGATATTTCTCACCAGTCCATTCTGTCCATCCTTCGGGCGCAATCGCATCGTCAATCTGCGACTGTATCACCACCACCCTTGCAAAGTCCTTCCATGGCCTCCCCAAGTAGGCCTTGTTTTTGTCCTTTACAGCAATGTAGTCTGGCTCACCAGTGATGGTGCAGTTTTGGAGGACAATGGCTGTGATCTCATTCTTGTCAGTCCTGCCTTGGGCCGTGACCATGCAAGACTGTGAATCCCCTGGCTTTCTAACCACCATCCTGCAGTTTTGGAACATCGCCACCCCATCTCCGAAGATGAAGTCCACTGTCCCGGAGATGGTGCAGTCACGGTAGTATTGCCTGTAGGTTTGGGTGTAGAGGGTGTCTTGGTACGCGTCAATGTAGCAGTTGTAGAAGATGGAAAAGTCTGATTGCACACGCAGTGCCACGGCCTGGTGCTTTGCGGCTCCTGCTGTGTTCTCAAATCCTATGTCCTTGGCAACGAAGTAGTCTCCAACTGCGGCTGCAAGAATGCAGTAAATGAATGAGTTAGAATTAGGATATGTACATAATCAAAATAAATTAACTAATGAGTACTGCTAATTTTATTTACTAAATGACGTGTCAATAATTTGTGACCGACGTACATTATTTTAGCGAACATATTTAGTGAATAAATATGTTAGGTGTTATGTGTTACGTACCAAATGTTGCAGTATACATAGTTGCGGTACCATCTGCATAGTTTTTGCTACCGGAGATCCTTGTCTTGGTAGGACCATCACCAATCATGACGACATTGGTCATCTCCCTATCAACGATGACATACTCTTTGTAAACTCCCTCCTTAATATAAATCACAAAGGGCTCGGCGCTCTTCTTTGGCACCTCCTTCAAAGCTTCATTGATGCTCTTGTACTTGCCAGTCCCATCCTGAGCCACAACCACGTTGGGCTTCAGACTCTGCGGAGTGGCAGTCAAGAGATCCAGTTTGCGAGCACCGATCCACGAAGGCAGCGGCTTATAAACCCTCTTACTCTTCTGGCCACCTGACGAAGAACTGAGGAGTCTGCGGCGGTGGGAGTTTGAATTGAGGGATCCCAACAGTGAAGAGATTTCAGAGACCATGGCAAGTCCATTGCTTGTGAGTTCTTGCGCGGTCTTCAAAAACCCCTTCATTTTCTCCCCGGCCTCACCCTTGGTGCCCTCAAACGCGTCCAGGCAAGTTTGCTGGTGGTTGACGGCGGCGCTCAGCCACACTTTGAGGTCCTCAACATATTCATTCATCTTGCTGGCATCTAACGGCCCCATTTTATCCACGGCGCCGAGGAGATCCACAGCGGCGGTATCCAGCATTTCCTTGCAGACGTCCAGAGCCTGGCTGGCCATGGGATCCTTGGCAAGATCTTTCAAGGTGTTAGAGTTCTGGATGACCTCGTCCAGCTTGTCCGCTGCCACCTGGAACCCGGCCTTGATCAGCTCCTTCGGGTCGGAGGTGTCGCCGGCCGCGTTCTCGAGGCTGCTCTGGCAGGTTTCTTTGTAGCTGGTGGGCTGGCAAATCGCCTCAATCGCCTTTTTCGACGAGGCGGTTCCTTTGTGCTGTTTCGCGCTTTTTCTGCTGCATGTGACACCCACCGCCACCGCCACTATCATCGCCACCCCAATAACAGAAAACACGACGATGGCGGCGATCTTCTTCTTCTTTGCATCAGCCGTCATCTTGGATGATTAAATTAATAAAACAAACAACTACAACAACGCTAGGTAACACACGTGTGAATGAGAAAGAAAATGAATTAATTGGAGAAGAAAGTAATGTAGCTTTCTTTTTGTATAATTGTTTTTCTCTTTCTCCAGTGAGCCACAGAGCGCTGTTGGGGCTTCGCTTGTTGGAGGATGGTTTTTGGTGCCCCTGAGGCTCTGGTCTGGTTTGGTCTGGGGAAATGGCATGGAATTTATAGGGAAGACACAAACCTAAATTTTCTGAATGGCAGTTAATTCTGTTAGGAGATGGTGAGGTTGGAGATCACCCTGTCTCGAGTCAAGACAAAATAGAGGGTCGTTAATCATGTTCCCTAAATTTGGGAGTATTCAAATTAAGACATACAAATATCGTATTAAGTTACTGGTAAGTGACTTCATTACAAATATTGGGTGGCTAATTTTATGTTTTGTTTTGGGTTTTCCGCTTTTTTCTCAATTAGTGAGCGGTTATATTTAGTTATGACTCTCCTTCAATCATGGATTGCCATGCAGTTACTATAGAAAGTACTACTATACATGTAGCTAGCTAATCACGTCGGACAAGATAATTTTTTTTTTTTTTGTTCGAATCGTCGGACAAGATAATTGGGATATATATATATTTTTTGTCAAAGTAATTGGGATATTATATTGAATCAAATTAACGTGTGTGTATGCTAGCATAATTGTGATAATCATGATTTATCTATATTTGGCACTTTAGTGATTTTGTATTTGTTTTTGTTCCTCTTATTCATAAAATACTATCTTTTTTTTTTTTTTTTTTGGTCAAACGATGGAAGCAATTTATTAAAGCCGAATTGTAATGTTTACATCAGCAGCAAGAGTGTCAAACAACCACTCAGGCCAAAGTTGATCCCATTTAAACTTCCCACCCACACGAGATACATGCGCTGCTACCAAATGAGCAGCTGCATTGCACCTGCGATTCACAAAAGTAAAAGATACCTGACCCACATGAGAAGCCAGTAACTTAGTATCATGAATAATACCATCAATAATAGTATCCGTCTTCATATTACCATGTAACATCGCAACAAGTTGTTTACAATCTGTCTCCACCATCATCCAAGTAGCCTTAGCCTCCAAACCCGCAGCCACCGCCTCTCTCACTGCTTCTGCTTCCGCAGCCAGAGCCGACTGGCACGAAAAACCCCCCACACCCCCTGCCATTTCCATCCAGCCGTTATTGTCCCGAACCACCCAACCTGCTCCACCTCTCATGTGCGCTTGGGTCCAAGCACCATCGCAATTAAATTTCATCCAGCCATCAGCCAATTTCTGCCAAGTCTGGAAAAATCGGATTTTGATTAACTTGCCTAATTTTAGCTTAGCAGATAAGATTTTGGTTAGTATCAATATTTTTCTTTGCCAAAGATGGGTCCACATGTACAGACATAATTGTTTTTTTTTTTGGGAAAGAAGAACTCATTGATAAAATTAAGAGGATACAACAATGTCATCATTTACAACTGATTCCAGCCAGAAGGGAACCTCTTCAATCCAGGTTACCATAGTATCACAATTAAGAGCATGCCTTGCTAGAAAATGAGCTACTTGGTTACACCCTCTTGGACTAAAAGAGATAGTAACTTCATCAAAATGTTGTAGACTCCTCTTAATATCATCAATAAGATGCTCGTCTGATGCCCACAACTCTTCCTCATCCTTCTTTACATCATTTACCACCCCTTGTGAATCAGACTCCATTAAAAAAGAAGAAAAGCCAGCATCCCGAGCAAAATTCATCCCGAAATGAAGCGCCATGATCTCTGCATGTTTAGATGAGGTGGCATTGGCAAGAGGAAGGGCCATAGCCGCTATCACTTCCCCTTTGTCATTTCTAACAACAGCACTGTCACAACCCGATTAGAAAATAAAGAATATTCCCAAATCATGGCGTGAGTCATACCATAGTCATAAGAATAAAATCCTACAACCATGATATGATGAGAAATAGAGCCACAAAAATACAAATTTACTTAACATTACAAAATGAGAGTCGCAGTAGCTTGTAATTAACTACACACTAGGATATTTAACAAACGGTTGACTACTTACAAATATTAATTACACAAATCAACAATAAAAGCCCATCAGCTTAGTTGAACCCGCTTCCTCAAACTTCTTCTTTAATCCTGCACAATCTATTAGGGTATGAGCATTCTAATGCCCAGTAGAGTACCGTCAAACCCCTCAAAGTCAGCTATTATAGTTAATCAAAGTGTCATGCATCAAACAACACAAGATATACAAATTATGCAATCATACCAGATAAATAAATTTGCATATGCGGTGATGCCATGAACTCACTCCCTTCTAATCCCACTAATTCATATTCTAGGGCAACAAGCATGCATGTCCCATACCATGCGTTTTACCACTGTGGCTCCGAATACCCTAAAATATGAACTAGCGCCCATCTGTCCCTTAACCCATTTTTCTTTTGTTTACGAATTTCTCAACTTTCACTTATCATTAGAGATCCTGCTCCCATCACCTTAATATATTCAAGCTCTGCTCCCATCACCTGAATATACTCCACATTTTATTCAGATATATCTAAAGCCTTCTCCCACCCCTTAGATATATCTCAAACGACACACACACACTCCAAGCACCACTGTATTTTTGATGCATATGTAGTGCAGCACAAACATCATTTATTTCTGCTGAATAATGCCACAGATAATAACAATAATATATCAGGCTTAATCACATGAATAATAATATTCACAAAACATCAAATAATATCCATGGAAAAACATCAATAATAATATTTACATAACATCAAATAATATTCACGGAAAAACATCAATAATAATGTTCAGATAACATCAATTAATATTCATCGAGCAAAGCAACAATAATATTCACGGAAAAACATCAATAATAACATTCACATAACATCAAATAATATTCATATTTATAATACTATATATAAGCACCAAGATTAAAAGTGATATAGCCCAATCATCGGGAAATCAGAAAACCCTACCTCAAGTCCAGCTAGCTTAACCTTGTGCGGTTTCGTCCTTGAAAGTACGCAAAGTAGAACACCTAGTTAAGATAATTTACTGATTAAAATTTATTGGAAATAAGGAAAAAAATTTGAGTGTCCAACTAGCGCATGTAGACCTAAAACCCCAAAATACACTTGACAAGTTGTTTGACTCAATTGTTACTCCCTTAACCTCACATCCAAGCAAGCATAGAACCAAGCGTTAAGGAAAAACTAATTTATTCCCCTCCTATAATAGTTCTACTCTTTGGGCTGTTTAAAATCAGGTGGTTCGGCTCTAGACTCATAAAGAAAATTTAAAACATCAATTTAAAACTAAAATTTCAGTTTTGCTAAACATTTGGGTTGGAACACGTTAACTTTGAAAATTCACTAAATATTGAGTTCAAATCAAAATAATGTAAAACTTTCCAGATCACAACTAGACATAGAAACATTAAAGATGACAAAATTTTATAAAAAGACATAGAAACATTAAAGATGACAAAATTTTATAAAAATTAGGGTTAAGGAAGCATGTCAAAATAGAAACCAAAACAGACTAGGCTGCATAACGTTTTCTTTTCAGGTTTGTAAACTTTATTTTGAAAAATCACCAAAATTACAATTTACAACCAAACTGGATAAAACTTTCCAGATCTGAAGAAAATATGAGAAAGTAAAATATACTAAAATTTCATGAAAATCCAAGTTTAGGAAGTTTTCAAACACTTACTTCAAAACAGGGTATGCAGCAGAATCAAAACAATTCCAGCAGGATAGTCTCTACTTTGAAATTTCACAAAAAATCAATTTAAATTCAAATGGCACAAAACCAACTTTGAAATAACCCTTGAGATATTCATTTTGATGTAACAAAACCCCAAAATGAAATTGGAACAAAAATCACATCGAAATAATCTAGATCTTCACAAAAACACACTTCGAAAGATATATATATATATATATATATATATATATATATATATATATATATATATATATATATATATATATATATATATATATATATATACTTGAGGCATTCTAACCAACACTTGGTTTAAAATTAGTACTCAAAGAGACAATAAAAAGATGAGCTTCAAGCCTTCAAAGAATCATTTACTTGAGAGGATAGTGGCTAATTTGGGCAAATTAATGATAAGCCATTTGAGAGAAAGTACATATCTATAACAAGAAATTCAACATAATAACAAGTTTTGTTCACACCAATTTTTAGAGAGTTATAGTGGTTGGGTTTGGATGATCTTTGGATATGTTATAAAGAGGACAATTTGGAGTAACTATCCTGAAGAAACCATAGTGTTTTGAGCTTTTGAAATGAGTGTTTTGAACTGAAAACGAGAGAAGGAACCAAGGTTGAAGACTATAAATAAGTTCCACTCTAAACGTTCCCAAGGTGGCTATAGAAGTCCTATCAATCTGAAATTTTGATATGTTATCATAGACAGCATTCCAAACAACTTTGATGAAGGAACCAAAGTCATTTGAGTATAGGAAATCACAGAAACAAACTGAAACCGAGCATACTGCTGTGAAATCAGGAAATGGTAAACTTATTGTGATCATACCAACGTTTCAGAGCCTATACTAGTCGGATTGAGCTGAAATTTGAGTATGTTATAGGAATCACGTAAATGAACAATTTTTATGAAGAAAGTTTTCTCATTTGAGCTTCCAAAATTTGAGTTCTCGGCTGCTCCAAGGAAGTGACGAATTTTGGATTTTTGAAGAGGAACAAAAGAAAAATGAGGATGAAGATAAGTGAATGAGGAAGAAAGGATGATACAATGAATGATGAGGATAAGAGTGAATTTATGATTGAAAAGCCTTAGGATAGGTGAGTCATCAAGTTAGAAGAGAGTGTTGATACAATGAATGGGGAGTAAGAGCTTAATTAGGCTAGGTGAGTCATCAAGTTAGACTAGGTGACTCATCCCTTCATAAATGGTGGATAGGAAAGCTTGAGGCAAGGGGTAAAGAATGAAGGAGGGAAGAAAGCTTTGGCTTACACGTTGCTTTCTCTTCTTTTCTTTTCTTTGCCTACAAGGGTATTTTGGTAATCTATCACACATAGGGGTGTTTTGGTCATTTTTGTCCAACTTCAAATTAAACATACTTGATTTAATAATATCAATCTAAAATCACTTGATAAAATACCCATAATCATTCTCCACAATTATATTATTTTTTACTAAAATATGAAATTCCACCTTGAATTTTCGGGGTATTTCAAGCACCAATTCCACTCACACCTGTTTCGGGAATAAAAGCAGCATCAACATTCAGTTTATATCTACCAACATGAGGAGACCATTTGGTTGGTTTCTTTACAATTAACTTAGGTTCCCCTTTCACAAGACTTTCATATTCATCAGCCAAAAAGAGAGCTCTGTTGAAAATCACATTTTGTGCACTAGTGCGACCTTCAATAACAGGTTTATTTCTGTTTTGCCACAGATTCCAGTAGATATATAAATAAATAAAAAGCATTTCATACTTCGAAAGATACATAGTGGCAATTTCAAACAGATCCCCATAGTTGGAAAAATGTAACCCTGTAAAGACCTCCCTGAACAACATTTTTATCCGAACTTTTTGGGCATTAGGACAACTCTACAAAGCATGAATTATAGTCTCAGAATTCACATTACAAATGGGGCAAGAGTCATAAGAAATTATCTTTCTTTTCTACAAATTAGATCTACAAGGAAGATAATTTTTAATAGCTCTCCAATTAAAATATAAAATTGTTAGCTATATTGTACAGACAGAATTGTTAGTAATAAGCTTGAACTTAAAAATATAATAATGTTAGCTATATTGTAATTGTAGAAAATTTTGTTGATGTAACATCTGAATATTGTATCATACCCCAAAAAAAAAAAATATCTGAATATTGTATATTATTTTGGTATAATATTCAGTGGATATTCCTGATTTCCTTCCAATTTCTATAAGTTTATAATGACATTGGATATCACTGTGTAAAGAGAAATGAGTGGGATAAATATTCCAAATAAAACAAAATGAGAATGAAATTTCTGTAAAGATATAAGAGAGAATAATGGGGGGTACATTAATAGATCGGCTGCAGACTTCTACTCTGATTTTTCCTTATACATAAAATTTATTTTATTTATTTTGACATCAATGAGATTATTGATCCTAGAAATTTTAAAAAAGTAACATTATTGGTCACAACATTATTGATCCTGTATATCAAATGTAAGTTTTGAAGCAGTATTTGCCTGTTGGGGAAAAAGGATCTTGTTTGTTCTGTTGGAGTTTTGTCCTGAGAGTTTCAGAGTTTAGCTCTCTGTAGTTCTAACTTGGCAATAGTACCCAAGTGGACTTCATCTGGACCATCTGCTATTCTCAGTGTTCTTGCCGTGGCCCAAAGATGAGCCAGACAAGTGTCGGACGACAAGCCAGCAGCGCCATGCACTTGCATTGCCATGTCAAGCACCATCAGCGCCATGTTTGGGGCTGCTACTTTTGCCATTGCTAAAGTTCCTCGGGCCTTTTTGTTTCCAAGTCTATCAAGTTGGTCAGCTGCCTCCAGAACCAACAATCTTGTTTTCTCTAGCTCTATTCGACACTGCAACACAGAAAGCCGACTTAGAAAAGAGTCCAACATTATTGCAGTAAGAGATGAATCTGAAGATATGCAAGGAAGATTCAACTCAGATCACTTCTTGAATCATTTGAACAGCTGGAAAGCCTGGAGTTCTTAATCATCTGGGTTGCATAATCAGTCTCTCTTTATAAATTTATAGAAACATAAGTTTCTCAATTATGCTATTGAAGGGTGTAAAATTATCATACCTTCGCAATATCTGAACGAAATGAGCCCTGTTCAGCAATCAACTTCCCGAAAACTTTTCTACTAAGAGCCCTTTGAGCCATTATCTGCATGCCACGCTCAGCAGCTCCCATCAGTCTCATGCAATGGTGCAACCTTCCTGGGCCTAGTCTACCCTGCAGAAATTAAGTTTGCTTTAATAACTAAAGCAAACTGAGGATAACTGCACACTGAACCTAGGATATGCCCAGTCACAAAACCAACAAGAGCTCACAAACAAACTAATTAAGTCCTCAAAAACTAAGAATCATCTCTTAATTTGCAAAAAGAAATCTCAGAAATGAAGATAGATCATTTTGCGTTATAGGCCAGCCTGCAGTGATACACACATACTACAAGCTTCTAACAGGACATTGGAGATTATCAAAGTCCTTAACCATGCAAGTTGCCAAATCAAATTGTTGATTTAACTCAGAAAGCTTGAATTTTTAAAGTTGGAATTTTCAAATATCATTTGGTGAGGTTGAGAATATCTGTCAACGAAAAATTGCTTGCAGTAAGAATCAAATCCAACTTAAAATACGGATATCAAAATTGCAATATGTTACTCAGAAAGCAATGAACAATACCTGTGCAATCTCAAACCCACGTCCTTCTCCTAGTAGAATATTCTTTGCTGGGACACGTACATTCTCAAATAGTACTTCTGCATGCCCATGAGGTGCATCATCAAAGCCAAAAACTGTAAGTGGTCTCTTTATGTGTACACCTGGAGTCTGGATATCCACTAAGATCATAGATTGCTGCTTATGCATGGCAGCATTGAAGTCCGTTTTTCCCTACATAGTATTCAGATAAACTTCATTAATTATATAAAAAATGAACTGAACAATTAATTAAATGGTATACAAGAAGAACCAACCATGACTATAAGAAGTCTGCACCTCGGATCCATAGCGCCACTTGTCCACCATTTTATTCCGTTGATTATGTATGAATCTCCTTGTCTGTACATGAAGTTCAGAGGCAATCATAAATATGTATCCAACAGAAACTTGAAGAAAATGGCATATAATGCATCCAGTGATTGCAAATATTTGTGGAAGAAGCTTGGATGAAAATATTGAGATTTGAGATACATTTCCTATATAATTTCATTGAAAGCTGCTGTTTTTAAAATCAATGATTTGAAAAAGAGGACACTGCCATAAATATAGATGCTGCATAAACTCACCTTTCAATAGAACACTCGATATTGGTTGCATCAGAGGATGCAACTCTAGGTTCCGTCATTGCGAATCCTGACCTGATTTTTCCCTCAAGCAAAGGAACAAGCCATTCAAGTAGCTGCTCTTTGTTCCCATACCGCAACAATACCTAAAGTAAGGGGTTCAGTGTACAACCAGATCAATAAACCACGCAAAATGACAGACATTTTACAGAAAAGTAACTAAACAAAAAACATTGCACTATTTAAACATATGTTCATCTGCATATCATTAGGATCAAGAGATGCTTCACCAGAAAAGGAAGCCATTTGGTTGTAACACTGGTTGATCATTCATAAACAGTTGGTAATGTAAAAACTTTCCTACCTCCATATTTCCTGTGTCAGGTGCACCACAATTGAACACTTGTGGAGCCCAAACAGAACGACCCATGATCTCACAAAGATATCCATATTCGAGGTTTGAAAGACCTGCGCCCAATAAGCGATCGTAGGTATTCTCTGATGGAAGATGATTGCTTCCATCAAAAATCAATTTTCTGGCCCTGGCAGCACTATCAAACTTCACACAAGTACAAAGGCAGAAGCCAATTATGTCCATTGGAAAAAAAAAAAATTATGTTGCATATACACAATAAACTAGTTTCCAAACTGGGAAAAGTAAACATCACACATACAGGTATCCATAAGTTCCATAGGCCTTCTTTCTTTGCTAGCTCCTTTAACCTCTCCTCCTCTGGATGGACCATCCAACGTGAGGTAGACTCAGCAAGTTTGTAGAATTCTTTTTCCATGGGATATATGTGATCTTCCAGGAACTTTAACAACCTGTTTCTCAATTCCAAAACCCTTTTACCGGGGACAAACTTCCCTCCCCCTTTTGAAAATTCTTGATCTTCACTTTCTTGTCCAGATCTTTTCAAGTAGTCTTGAGAAACAAAAGCGCCTTAGGCAACAGTTTGGTATATCAATAATCTTGCAAGTAATTATTGTTGAAAACTGAGATAAACTTTTTTTTTATCCATGTGCAAAAACATGTAATTCAAGGTCAACAAAATTTTCAGATGGCATAACTACCTGATGGAGGATGCTTGGGAAGCACAGATTCTCGTTTAATAAATTCCCATGCAAAGTCTATAATGAAATTAGCTCTTTCCCCTGCATGCTGGGCACTCTCTCCTCCTGAAGCATTACCCTGCATTGTAATGGTCAATTATCACTTAACTCCATTATACAACATCCCTGTAACTTGATTGCACAACATCCCATGGCAAAAGGGTTTGCACTAAACTGAACACTCAATTTTAAACTATTGCTCCAGAAGATACCATGATCCATCTACTATAAATCCCTGCATAAATTGATGCTCCACGAAATAAAGAAAAGGCAATATAGAACTTCCACTCTGAAGAAGGCCATGGCTTTCCCTGCAATGCAACATTTCCAGCATAAGTCTGTCAGTGAACAGAAGTTTTCAAAAACAGAAAATAAACTACCCACAATAACCATGTACGGGACCATCAGGTGGGCAACATTCATGAAAATCAGTTATATAAACCGATTTTGAACACCTAAACTTAAACACTACTAATTAACTTATATGGGCCAAAAGTTCATTATGTAGCTTTATCAACCATGGGAAAATGTCAGTATTAACACCATCTATTCTTAATGTCTTTGACAACCACCTATGAATCAACAGTAAATGACAACAAAAATGAGCCCACACAACACTGTTCATTCAATGTTAATGTACTGTTTTGGCTTACAGATGAAGAGCAGTATTCTGCCACATACTGTGCCTGAGACGGAATCCCTTCTGGAACCCCAGTCTGTTCCAAACCTTCACCAAGTTCAACCCCAAGGTCCAAGTTGTAAGGCTGCAAAGGAATGAAAGTAGTAATCAAAGTGAGAAATCCCAGGATAATACAATTATCTAGACTATCTCCAAGGCAAAGAGTTGAGTTTGAAAATAGGCAAGTACCAAAGAGCTGTACGCAACATCACACATTTGGTTTCCAAGAGTAGACAATTCCCAGTCAAGAATGCCAATGACTCGATCCTGCACATTAAGAGTTTTGCATTAGACGTGCACTCAGATTTTTAAGCTGTATATTCTAAACTTCAACAATACTAAGATCCATCCAAAGTATAGCATGATAAAAGGAAGAGAGAGAGAGAAAGAGAGAGACACGTAAGTTTGTATTTTGTTATTGAACATAAATTTTGACGACTGAAATGCATCATCCTCAAAAGATTGTCCAGAACAGAAGTAGATTGATGGAAAAGTTCTCTAACACACACAAGCATGGATATTATCTCCATGTAAGCACTCAATATGGGCTCTTGGAGTACCAACCTCAATAGGATGAAACACAAGATTGTCAATGCGAAAGTCCCCATGAACTAAGCCTGCTGCAGCTGCTGAAGAATCTTCAAGAGGAATGTGCTGCTGTAACCAATCAATCAGCTCAAACATCTTTGGATTCCTCTTGGGCTTGCCCTCACCAGTTGAGGCAATATATTGCTTTGCCCACCTCTCTACCTAAGAACAGCATAGGAGTCATAAGCCCCACCAAGTTATAAGAACAATAGTTTTTATCAATAGCTTTTCAAGCTCATTTTAGGCTCCGATACATGCATATTAAGTTTTCAACTGGTACCCTTTACCCCTTTTCACATACTGAGTAAATTCGTATACGATTTAGCAAATAATATTTATGCACCTGCCGTTTACAATAGCTGTCGCGGCGCCCATATTTTCCTAGACCAATGGCATCAACATCAGCAGAATGTAGGGATGCTAAAGCATTTGCAGTTGCTTGGTAAAGTGCCCTCCTCTTCTCAGGTACTACACCCTAATCAAACAGAGAAAAAAACATAAAACAACCAAGAAGCGAGTTATTTACCACCGGAAAATCGACAAACCGTGCTGAAGGAAGAAAATTTTAAATCGATTAAAAAACAAGCAAACCACCACTAAAGCTATAGTGCCAATCCAATATGCACATCAATGATAGTTGACAAAGGAAATTGGTACCGGTAGCTTGGGGTCGAGAAAAATGCGTCCTTCCAGAAACTCCATGATGTAAAAGGGTGTTCCAATCACGCTTGGGTCGGTACACAAACAGAACACCTTAGGAACCGGAACCAGTGTATGAGTACCCAATGCCTGAAGAACCTGTGGCCAATAAGAGAAAAAAATATCATTTTTTTTCTTTTTTTGCAGCTAAGCAGGGTATCTTAACTACAATCTTGACTTTTTTTATTAAGTTTTGAAAGAAAAAAAATGCAAAAAATACTGTCTTTTTGCTGCTTTTTCTAAGCAATCAAATAACATTGCAGATCGAATTGTGAGTAAAAGAAAAACAAAAGAAGAGATGGAGATATTAACCAGGAACTCTCTCTCGACGGCATGAGCAGACTGGAGCAACTTCCCCGCAGGCTTCTTTCTCAAAACGTAGCGTTTCAGCGACGCCCCCGAACCCACCTCCAGCTTATACGTCGGGTTCGATTGCCCATGCCCAAACTAATCATTCCACGCACAACCCAAATATCAAAATCCAGAAACGCATACACACATACACACATACATATAATTGTATAGACAGAGAAAGCGAGAACCTTCGAGACTGTGAAATAAGAGGGAGAGGGAGGAAAGCCAGTGACGTTAGCGGAGGCGTAGGAAAGCAAGGCGTTGAGGTCGAAGTCGAGAGGTTTTCGATCCATTTCGATAGATTTACCAAACAAAAAAAGAAAGAAAAGAAAAAAGATTAAAACTTTTTGAATTAAATTAAATTGGTTTTGGTGTTCTTGTTCGTGTAGCAGCTTGTGGTGTTTCTGGGCGAGATAAGCGTTGAGCAGCTGAACGATTCTTAAACGCCTGACTCAGTCTCCTCCCTCAGTGTCATTTGCCTCGTAAAAAACAATGAAAATTAAATCGAGGATGAGGGGAATGGAGTGCACGCTCTCGAGTGCGGAATTCAGACCTACTCGCAGGTTTGCCGGGTCATCCTGCACGTGCGTGACGTGTGTGGGTTTCCCTGGCGTGTTGGATTTTAGTGGGCACTGTTGGCGGATAGGGAAAAAACGCCAGGCAAAAAGAGGATATGCTGATATTATAGTTACGTTGGAAGGGGCAACTTGTCGACAACCGGCTGTCGATTAGAGGTGTCAAACGGGCCGGCCCGTCCCATTTAAACTCGTGCTTTTAATATTTTCGTGCCGTGTCAGACCGGTCCATTTAATTTATCGGGCCGTGCTGTGCCGGCCCATTTAATAAAATCATTGATCCCGGCCCGGCCCAAAGCCCATGTCCATATTCAAACGGGCCGGGCCGGGCTCGTGCTCGTGCCATACTCGGGGGCCAAGAACCAACCCATTTATTTTGAATTTTTTTCACTTGATTTTTTTTTTCCACTAGATAATTCAATTTATAAACATTAAAAATATAATTAGAGGCAAGAAATTATGAACTATTTGAAAATATTAATCAATCAAACATCCAAACAATATGAAGGGGCGGAGGGCAAAAAATATCCAACTCCACAAAGTCCACTTGAACTTTTCATCTTTAAACAACTTATTATTTTATATGTGAAGAAATATTTTGCTTTGATTATAGGAAGCGTATATGTCATATGTATTGATTATATATCAAGTCCAATGTTGTTTAATTAATTTGTAGTTGATATGTTTAATTAACTAAGGACCCAAGTAATTTTCCTAAAATGAAAGACATCAAATATATGTTTATGATTTTTTTTTATAAAAAAAACATATAAACAATGACATTAGATGTCAAATTATTGCATTTTGACATTTTGAGAAGAAAAAAAAAAGCTAAATGGGCCATGCTTGGGCTCATGCCGTGCTTGAAGCGGGCTCGGGCCAAGCCCGGCCCATGTCGGGCCATGGGCCGGCCCGGTCCATTGGACCTATTTCTTGATCCCGGCCCGGCCCAAATTTTCGTGCCGTGCCGAACACGGCCCATTAATATTTGTGCTCGTGCCGTGCCTCATTTAAACGGGCTGGGCTCGTGCCGTGCTGGGCCGGCCCGTCCCGTTTGACACCTCTACTGTCGATGCAATCTCATTTCTGTTTAATGTCATTTTCGGCATGGTGTATGGTGTAGACCTTTGTACGTTCGGATACCCACAACATCATAGTTGTGTGTGAAAAATTTCACTCATCTCTCTTGAGAAACACTCTCATACAACGAGAATAACACTTTTTGCTATCTTTGACCAATAATGCAACGACATATTGACTGACTTTTCTATGTGTTATTATGTTATTGGTCGAAGATAGCAAAACAATGCTATACTCGTTACACGAAAGTTTTTTTGCTAGATTAGACTATCGTTTGTACTAAAAAAAAATTCTTATCTTTAATGTCTCTTTTCTTTGTGTGGATAAAATCGATATTGGGTAGAGATTTCTCACACGCATGTTATGATATTATGGGAGTTCGAATATAAGATCATTGATGCCTTTTTCACTGGCCTTTTTAAGTTTCTTACCTTTAAAGTCATTTTTGATGTTTAATTTTGTAGTTTTTTTAGTACAAGCAATATTTGAGAAGTATGAAATCAAATTTAGGATCTTATGTACATGGTCAAGCCTTTTTATTACTCTCAGATTCTTTTAAGCACTTAGGTTTAGGTTTACAATCTCAAATTTCGACTCTAAAGGGCCATATCCTATACCTGAAATAATTTTCTTAACGCTGAATCTAATATCTATCGATATCTAATGACATTTAGCTTCCACTTTACTGGAGAAGCTATTGAGTTTACATCTTATGAACGAACGGTTTTTTTTTTCTTTTGAAAACAAGAAATAAAATTACAACGAGAATCCCTAAGTTTTATGAAGAAAAGTTTGATGTGGTGTTGTTTAATAGAAGTAAAAATAAAAATCCAAAACAACGTCATTTAAGACACAGACACAAAATCAGCACAGTAAACATCAATAGAATAGAAAAGATACAAAAGCGATGTGAGAGATTAGTATTGTATGACGTTTGAGGATGATAGGTATTGTTTGTATTTTATAGATTCAGAGAAGATGTGTGATACGTTTCTTCTTTTTTCTGTGACGTTTAAACAAGATATCTTTATTTTTATTTTTTATAATACAAGGGGAGGCAAGAATTGAACTTAGGACATCAAGTGCAGGAATAATTACTCTTAGTCACTTGAACTACTACAAGCCCCTCGTAGATATCGTCAATTTAAGAAATGAATTCCGTGCAGATATTGAATACCAAAAGCATCAACTTATTTAATTTAAAACATGAAGTTCAACAGACTCAACAAACATCAATGAAACATCCTAAACCAAACGAGAAGAAATTAAAACAGGGTTCTGTTCTGTCCACAGCAGTTGGACAGGATCGACAACATCAAAAATTCAAATGCAACGCACAATAAGCAGGAACAAGCAGACAGCTTCTTTTATTGGCATGTAATCATATAGTTCAATGCTGCTCATCAACAGCCAGCGGGATCGACTTCACCTGAAAGATGATCAAAACGGCAGAGGTCACATAATTCCTTCAAGGATATTGATCTACCAAATCATTTCAATCAACTCTCTCTATCTAAAATCAAGAGTGGAATGTAAAAGGACCAGCACTAATCAGAAAAAAAGGTACATGAGAAAATTGGCTTTAAGAAAATTATCTTTCTGCTCTGCTAATATTGTACAAATAGACGAAACTTTTTCCTCAAGAAAACAACAGAATCATTTAATCACCAATAAACCAAGTGCAAAACAAAATTGAACTATGACATGTTTTAGCTTTTTGATTCGTGAGGTACCTAATCCTCTCAGAGAACTAGACTTATCCTCGGAGCACATGCAAACTTTTATTAATAGTAGAAGGATGGTCATAGCAAGGCTTTCCTGCTCTAATAGAATGTAAACTGAATTTATGGATCATCATATGGAATGCAAGTGCCATTTTTTGTACGAGTAATACTGGGAAGGATAACATTACTAACCAGATTTCGGTACTTGAGAATGTAAAACATATCCAGATATCGCCTTGTCTCTCGCCTCTCAAGCTTAGACACATGCTTCCAGAAGCCATAAACCCCAGCTAAATTGAGCAGCCTCTCAGAATATATCTTCCAAGTGTACCTAGAGAATTGAGCTTGAAATTAGTTACAATGAGGTTGACAAAGATTGTCTTTTTAAAAGCATGCCAGAAATGCAACCTTTCATAAATTTGTTTGAGGCCCGCTTCAGATATCTTTTCCCAGTAGCCAGGATGCTTCTGGCACTGATCAAAGAAGTCAATCAGAAGTGCAGCCACTTGATCTTGATGATAGGGATCAATATGGAACCCAGAGATACCATGCTCAATGATCTCAGCAGGACCACCATGACATGTTGCAAAAGTAGGAAGGCCACAAGTCATGGCTTCCACAACGGTGAGGCCGAAAGCTTCATAAAAAGCAGGCTGCAACAGATAAGAGGATAGGTTAAAACATGGAATTCTAATACACAACAAACCATCATATAGCTACACCTCATACCTGCACAAAGACACCTTTTGTGTCTGCAATGTAGCGGTATAGCTCACCATTACGGGCACGGTTCATTTGGGCTGCAATCCACCGAAACTGGCCACTCAAGTTGTATTTCTTAACGAGATCATGCATCTTTTCAATCTCTGCGACTTCTTCTCTATCCCTAGAGTTCTTGACGTCCATGTAACCACCAACCACAACAAGATTTACCAGTTCTCTTAGCTTGGTGCTCTTACCATAACACTCAACAAGGCCAGTTAAGTTTTTCACTCTATCAAGTCTTGCCATGGAAAAGACAATAGGCTTTGATCGGTCACTCAAGATTCCACTGCATCACCATGAAGAAGTATCAAAACAATGTCTGGGGAAAATGAAGTCATGTAACACAAATACATATAAGTGTGTGTGTGTGTGTGTTTGTGTATCTACATATATAATTCCAAGTGCCATTTAAAAAGTCTTTATCCCCCTACTTAAACACTAAAGATACTCACATATGCTCCTCATTCTGCTCAGTCCCATATAAGAGTTCTTCAATTGAGCCATGTAGAGCAGTAAGTCTTCTTTCCTTTTCAGAATATGGAAAATATATACACATATCTGCTCCTGGGGAGACGATATTAAACTTGGGATCAAAAACATCAATCCCATGAACAACTCGATACAGCCCAGGAAGAGTGAAAGCTGTGTGGCTCTCATACTGTCCAACATTATTCTTGCTGACATAAAGAACAATATTAAGCTTTAAAACGATAAGCAAAACATACTAGAATCCAGACAGAAGAATAAAGGACCACATTTTGCAAAATGTAACAGTCCACTTAGTTGTTACAGACAAGAATTTGAACTTGCTAATCATAAATATAACTTACATATTATACTACTACATTACAAGTGCAACTGCAGGTAGTGGAACAAATTGAGATATTATTTCTTGTGGAAAATGTAATAGATATTCAATTCATGTTCCAAGAAACTAGAGAAGAAATCTTACCTTCCTGCAATCTCTTGGTATGTGCTGGTGATTATGAAATCAGCATTGTTCATTGCAATTAGATCAGCAGTGAATTGACTAGAAAAATGGTACTTGTCCTCATGTTTTTTCCAATATATATCAGAATCTGGGTACTTGGTTTTCTCCAATGCATGAGCAATATTGCACTACAAGGAGAATTCCATTTTGAAAAATTAAAATCAATACATGTCCCCTGTTATTTCACTGATAATTTGTGTTGTATCTGAAATAATAGATTGAAAAATTACAGTTCACCTGTGAGATTCCAAGTTTATTAGATAACAGAGTTGCAACAAGATTTCCATCACTGTAGTTTCCAATGATCAGATCTGGAACACCCTGCAACTCAGCAGCTATTTCATTTGAGGCATCCTAAACATGGCCACAACAAGAGAAAGGATTAATTATGTTAACATAACCAACAAAAAAGGGTAATAAAAACCCAAAAGCATGTACGATAAAGTTTGATTATTCAAGCAATGGACCAAGGGCAGAAAAGAAATAAAGGAAGATTAAACAGGAGCACAAAAAGTAACCCTATGCTTTGACTGCGTAATCCTTACCTCTGCAAAGGTCTCCAAGTACGGCCACACATCAAACCTTGAAATCCATTTCCGCAGAATTCCGTTCTCAGTTCTGAAAGGTACCCGCAGGATATGTGTGTGTTCTGTGCCACTGATTCTTTCCAATCTTTGGTTGCACGTTGTCCCTTTTGCATCAGGTATCAGTCGGGTAACCTTAGACCAGACAAGAAGTGATATAAACTGACACCTTATGTCAACTAATATCACAAGAACTTTCAGTTGAGCAAACTTACAATCAGAATTTTTGGAATAACATCCAGTCCTTGGTTTTGTATTCTAAGAAGCATCTCATTCTCCAGGGCACGTACTTGATCCAGTATATAAACAACCTGACATCAGTAAGAAAAGATATAACTTTTTCATGGTTTCAGGAGAAAACAATTCGTAAACTACAAAATCTATTAATATTCTATCAGATAGACAGCTAAATGGAAGAAAGAAAGGATCAAACACCAACAAATGGACATGAAATAGTGAGCAATACCTGCCCACCAGTGTCAGGCAAACCCAAAACATTTGCTTGGCCAAAGTAGCCATGTGGAGACACAATGACAACATTGAACACCATAGGAATCCTTCCAAGAAAAGTTTCCAGTGTTGATGGATCAGGAGCCTGAAGAATTTCCAAGAGAAGATGAACCATCTCTGATCCCCGTTGTGCTGTGTCACCCCACCCTCTCTCAAATCCCATTCCTTGTAAGCTGCACTCAGCGTAAAGAAGATTAAAGGGTATTATCTAAAGCAAACAAATCATCCCACTAAAGCAGTGGAGATCAAAGTATTTGAAAATAGATGGGTTGCTTACTCAAATTCAAAGTCAGAATATGGTGTAGTCGCCGGTAACTTAGAAAGATATTCCTCTGCCTTTGCTAAAGCAGACTGAAGTCTGGGTATGCTCTGAATCCTATCATTTAGCATCATTGCCTACACAAGATTATAGAACTAATATGTGAGGATTTCAAAACCTTATTTTCATATTACTGCATATATGAATTTAGGCAAGGATTTACTAGGAACCTAAGGTTTAAAAATAGCTTACACTAAATTTGTATGTGAAGACAAGCCCAGCAAAATAAACTAATGGGCCAGAAAATCATAAAGATAACTACAAAAGTGGAATGATCATTCAGTAAAACCCATAGCTTAATCAAACTTACATGTCCATCATGTTTGTGTGTACGAAGGAAATCGAGAAGAGGCTCCAAACTTTCTTTGTTACGGAACATAATTGAAGATAAGTGACGGTTAAGGAACTGAACCCCATTTCCAATTGATGATGAGCGGGTTGGTCGAGGGAATGTTGCATTAAATGGCTCCAAATCAAGTTCAAGCACATATTTGTCATTGCACCTAGGACAATCAGTTCAAATTGAGATTGCATTCGCGGATAATGAAATTGAAAGACCAAATAAAACCTGATTTGTTTTTTTGAAAAGGTAACAATATAAAACCTGGTTTGTCCTTACAATGTAATGCTTAATGCTACACCAGATAAGAAAGCACAGAGATTCAGCATCAGTTACAAAATTCATTAACAAAGATTTACACATGAGATCCCTTACTCTCCATCCAGAAGTTCTTCCTTGAACCAGAGATATTCTGCAACACTCAAAAGATCCACACTCAGCTCATACACATTAACACGAACATATTCCCATACACCAGGTCTTGGACGAAGTGCAAGAGCCACGAAAGGAGTTTGAACAATTGCTTCCTAAAATGACAAACAAAGAATGAAATAAAAAAAGCAGAACAACAAAGAAAACTTTCACACATGTTTGTCATTTATAAAGTATTTGGACATCTCATGAAACACATAAGAGAACATTTATTTGCTTGGTTTTAGGTATATACTAATAAAAGCTAATATAGTCAATGGATTAAAAAATAATGTGCATTGAAACAAAGCCATTATTATCAAGATCAATTTAAACTACCATTTTATGTAAAAATTTCATTATATGTGTATTTGGTTGTATAGAAAAATGAGAGAAGGTGAAATATATATGCTAAATCACATTCAATGTCATCTGTTCCTGAAATCAAAAGTTCACCTGAACAGAGTTTACAAGCCATGCAGAATGAAAGATTTGTGTTTTCTTGGGTCCCGAATAATGAAAAATTGGAACTTTAAATTATACCATTTACTTGTCATTTTCTAAGCAAACAAACATGTACTGCTTCAGAGACAACCTAAAATTTCGTTATCTAAACTGTATAAACAAATAATAAACAATAAGCTGCTCTAAAAAGCATAACATCCTCATTTCAAACTCAATGTGAAACACAAAGGGGACATGCAGAAACTAATAACCGCATAATTAATATATTTGCACCCAAGAAAGTGTAGGAAATTGACCTGCGCAGACTGTAAGACTATACTGAAGGGGCTATCCTTGAGCTTTAGCATTCCTTCATCCTCTGCAATCACGTTTTCTAGCTCGTTTATCATTTGATGAGGTTGCAGTATCCCATTTCCTCGATCAACATACCTTCCAACATAACAAAATCACAAATTTCTCAAAACCCACATCAAATTTGTACTTTTTTTCTTAATTTCGAAAAGAACCCTCCATTTGAAATACAGAGAGAGAGAGAGAGAGAGAGAGAGAGAGAGAGACCTGGAGAGAAGAGAAACAAGTTCATTGCGGTGAGCAGCGAGGGTGTCTTCAATGCTCTTCCTCATGGTTGAAGCTGGAACTACCAGAGAGACAGAGAAAGTAGAAACTGGAGGTGAAGGTGAAGGTGAAGGTGAAGGTGAAGGTGAAGAGAGGAGGGACACATAAAGCATATAAATAGCCAAACGGAAATTGCAGAAAACGAGAGAGGAGAAAGGAGACAAAAACGGCCATTGTTTTGGTCTGATCAGAGAGAGAGAGAGAGAGAGTGACGGCTATAAGTGTGAAGGGGCACTTGGCGATGTTTCAGCGGCGCCAGCCTCTGTAAGGGCCTGAGACTCCTGATTATTCTTCCCTCGCTATTTGAAATCCAGACGGAAAATTTTCAAATTTTCATATCGAGGCGGAGATCTCTAGGACCTTAAACTGGGCTTCATTGGGCCTAAAAAAAAGTGAGCTTTGAGCTGGATTGATGCCAAACCCAGTAATGTGTCTATGGCCCATTTTAGGAGTTTCTATATCGAGCCTTTTTCTGGCCATAAGCCCCTGTGTGATGCTGATTTGCAAAAGGCGTTTAGTCTAGTTAAAAAAGATCTAAACTTGTAAACCAATGATCACAGGTTCGAATACCCATGACACCTTAGTAGTGTTTGTGAAAAATCCCCCTTAAAGCATCCACAATCATGCTCTCCGTTTTTTAGTTAAAATTTAGCTAAAAACATATAAAAGTTATTTTAAGAGGTCCTTATAAAATTTAAACTCCAATCATACTCTCTAGTTTAGGGTGTCATAAATGCTATAACTCTTTTTTAATTGGTCAATCTCTATTAAAAAAATAATATTAAAAATAGTTAGCATTAATTAAAGGCTCAATAAATAAAGCAACATTAAATTATAAGGAGTCACTAGGAGTTCTTTCTCTCTCCTCAAATTTGGGAGCTTCTAGAATTCTCTCTATTTTAGGAGATGGATAGGGAACATGGTTGGAGTTGTATTTTTCCAATTCCTCCTTTAAATTTGTCTAAGGAGGTGGTTTAGGGAGCCCATTGTGGATGTTTTTATAGTTTAGACTATCGTTTGTGTTATAAAAAAAAAATGATGCTGATTTGGGCAGTGGATGGCAAGAATTTGAACTTGTGTAACAGTGTATCAAATTGGATAGAGACGGACTGAATTGCTAACATTTGGCCTGGATTGTCATAATTAACATATGGGCTAGCGACAAAAGACACCCTGCTAGTTTGGGGTGGTTCTCAATATGGACCACAGGGTATCAATTTACACCTTTACATTTGCAACATTGTCCAATTTCATCCTTTCGTTAAGTTGATCGTTTGATCAATCATTAAATATTGATGTGTCTACTGTTGGACCGACCTACTAACTAACCAGTTCCTAAATAAAATGATAAAATAACGTAAATGTAAATAATAAAAAAAATCTCAGCCCCTCCCTAGGCCAACAAACCCAGCTCCTCCCTCTTCGTCTTCTACCTCCATCTGAATCACCCCTTATACAAATAAAGATGAACACAAAATTATTATAACCTGAGCACCAAAACAAAAGGAAACCACACCCGGATTTGTGTGGGAGAGCAATATCTTGCCCCAGCAAATTAACCTGCAGTCATGATGACCAGAAAAACATTTAATTATCAATAACTAAAAATTAGATTCATGGGTGATAATTAAGCTTACAAATAAGATCACCACTACTCAATCACCCCTTCTTGCCCTGCACTAACCCCATCCCTCATCTCTCCCTCTCTATCTGCCGTCGACTCGGCAGCGGAACACAAAAACCCAATTCCAGTAAGCAGCAGTGGACCCAGGAATTTTTCAGCAGAGGTGCAATTTTTAAATGCTAAGAGCTCCACACAAAAAAAAGAAAAAAAAAAGACAACTAAACATCTTTATCATTTAAACAATACTAATGTTATTCATAATTAATTAAAAAAATAAATTAATATCAAATTTTCAATTAAATAAACAAATAAAAATTAATTATACCTCGAATAGCATGTCAAGTAGCCTCTTCCTCCTCAAGTTTGCTACTGATCTTACTAATACAGAAAGAGCTAAATAAGAAAAATAAATAAATTTATTATTAAAAAAAAAAAAACAAAATTGGCATTTGCTCAAGAAATAACAAATATGCATTTGACTTACTTTGGATTGGCGTACTCAAGAAGGAAAAAAAAGGTAGGATTCTTGTGATGCACACACACTTTGATGAAATTGAGTAATGTTAAATTGGTCCTTTATAAAGAGAATTCCAATCCCAATTAAATAAAGAATTCCCAAAATCCAATTGAATAAAGATAACTCCCACTTAAAACCCAATTAAGTAAGGAATTATGAAAATTGGAAACCCAATTAAGTAAGGAATAATACAAATTAGAAAGCTCAATAGAATGGCCCAGCAGCAGCAGCAGTTTCCCTATTTTTTTACGTTTTTTTTTCTTTTTTTTTTTCAAAACCCTGGTCCAAAACAACGTCGTTTTGGCTAGGTTTTTTTTTTTTAAAAAGCGCCTCTTTTAAAGCCTGATCCAAAACAATGTTGTTTTGGTCAGGCTGTGTTAAAAAAAATACAAGCGCGCTCGCGCTGCGCGCAGCGCACACCAGATGCAACGCCCAGCCCAGGTGGTTTGGGCATTTCGTCGAACACGTTGCGTGCACCTCATTTGTGAAGCAGAGGTGCAACTCTAGCTGCTCTAATGGACTTTTCCGGCGACCGGAAGTGCAGGTGCACCTCCTTGTGCCTGCACAGGTCCGCCACTGCCAGTAAGAACCAGTCCCGATCTGGCGTGCAAAAGAACCAGGGCCCCAAATTGAGTCCATACAGAACAAGCTCAATAGGAAGAAGCCCGACCTGGCTGAAGAAGAAGAAGAGAAACAACCACCTAGGGTTTCGCATAGAGAAAGTAAGCATTCAAGGAAGCGAAGTAGGAGCAAAATCAGAGAAAGGCATTCGAGGCGGCGAAGTAGGAGCAGAGAGAGATATAGAGATAGAGATAGGGATAAAGATAGGAATAGGGAAAGGGGTAGGGAAAGAGATAGAAAGAGGAGGAGGAGAAGTAGGTTTGGGAGCGATTTAGATGGAGGTAGAAGACGAAGAGGGAGGAGCTGGGTTTGTTGGCATGGGGAGGGGCTGAGATTTTTTTTTTTTTTTTTTAAATTTACATTTTTGTTATTCTAGCATTTTATTTAGGAACTGATTGGTTAGTAGGTGGGTCCCTTAGTAGACACGTCAATATTTAACGATTGACTACATTTTATTTAGGAACTGGTTTATTTAGGATGTAAATTGATAAAATTAATACATTGTGGTCCATATTGAGAACCACCCCAAACCAGCAGGGTGTCTTTTGTCGTTAGCCCTTAACATATTTAATTGCTTGATACTTCTTCATCAAGTACAAGAATAAAATGCAAACAATAATGCGTGGACCAAGTCCTGAGAAAATTCTCAGGTGTCCTTATTTTTCCAGGAAAACAAAGCTACTACCTAGCTCTAAATTAAGGGCTCGTTTGAGAATGATTCTGGATAGGCCAAAAAGCACTTCTGTGAAGAATCACTTCTTTATATAATCACTTTAAGTGATTTTAAGTGGTTTTATGGAGAACACCTAGCACGTGGAAGGTGATTCTCCCCGAATCACTTAAAATCACTTTAAGTGATTATATGGAGAAGTACATAGACGGTGCTTTTACCCCGAAGTAACTCTGACCTATCCTAAATTACTCCCAACCAAGCCCTAAAAGTTATTATATAAAAAAGCACATGGGAGGTGCTTCTCCTCAAAAGTGATTCTAGCCTATCTAGAATCACTCCCAAACGAGCCCTAATTTGTACATGTGTTTGTGCTAAATTTTTAAGCGGCAAAATTATATGGTGGTATAGCGATTAAAGAATATTTTGGATCAATATATTCGAATGCACACACTAAGCAGCAACAAGCAAACTGCTTCTTTGGCACCTATGATATGATTCTTCAATGCTGCTCATCAACAGCCAGCGAGATGGACTTCACCTGAAACAGGATCAGAACCATGGTCATTAGCCAACAAGTGATCTACCGAGCCACTAAGCAGGAAAATGTAGAAGCCGAAAAGATATTTTAGCTTTTTGCTTACGGTAACCTTTTTCTTTTTCTAAATAGAATGTAAAACCGACTTATAGATTACAGGAAGTCTACTGTGTCATACTGGGAAGGATAAGACTACTGACCAGGTTTCGGTATGTGAGAATGTAAAACATCTCCAGATATCGCCGCGTCTCTCGTCTCTCAAGCTTAGACACATGCTTCCAGAATCCATAAACCCCAGCTAAATTGAGTAGCCTCTCAGAATATATCTTCCAAGTGTACCTAGACAATTGAGCATGAAATTAGTTACCCTGAGGTTGACAAAAATTGTCCTTTTTAAAAGTTCGCCAGAAAATACGAAACCTTTCAAAAATTCGTTTAAGCCCGGTTTCAGATATCCTTTCCCAATAGCCAGGATCCTTCTGGCACTGGTCAAAGAAGTCAACCAGAAGTGCAGCCACTTGATCAGGGTGATAGGGATCAATATGAAACCCTGAAATACCATGCTCAATGATCTCAGCAGGGCCACCATGACAAGTTGCAAAAGTAGGAAGGCCACAACTCATGGCTTCCACAACGGTGAGGCCAAAAGCTTCGTAAAAAGCAGGCTGCAACAGATAAGAGAATAGGTTAAAACCCGGAAAATAAATACCATAACAAACCATCATATATCTATACCACATACCTGCACAAAGACACCTTTTGTGTCTGCAACGTAGCGGTACAGCTCACCATTACGAGCATGGTTCATTTGGGTCACTATCCATCGAAACTGGCCACTCAAATTGTATTTCTTAATGAGGCCATGCATCTTTTCAATCTCTGCCATTTCTTCTCTATCCCTGGAGTTCTTGACATCTATGTAACCACCAACCACAATAAGGTTTACCAGTTCTCTTAGCTTGGTGCTCTTAGCATAAAACTCAACAAGTCCAGTTAAATTTTTCACTCTATCAAGTCTTGCCATGGAAAAGACAATACGCTTTGATCGATCTCTCAAGATCCCACTGCATCACCATTGAAGAAGTATCAGACAAATTGTGCAAAGAAAATGAAGTACATGTCAGTTCCATCACAAATAGTTATATATATCACTTAAAATAGGCAAAAAAAATTTGAAAAATGTTTGTTTTCTCCCCTACTTAAACACTAAAGATACTCACATATGCTCCTCATTCTGCTCAGCCCCATATAAGAGTTCTTCAATTGAGCCATGTAGAGCAGTAAGTCTTCTTTCCTTTTCAGAATATGGAAAATATATACACATATATCTGCTCCTGGGGAGATGATATTAAACTTGGGATCAAAAACATCAATCCCATGAACAACTCGATACAGCCCAGGAAGAGTGAAAGCTGTGTGGCTCTCATACTGTCCAACATTATTCTTGCTGACATAAAGAACAATATTAAGCTTTAAAACGATAAGCAAAACACACTAGAATCCAGACAGAAGAATAAAGGACCACATTTTGCAAAATGTAACAGTCCACTTAGTTGTTACAGACAAGAATTTGAACTTGCTAATCATAAATATAACTTACATATTATACTACTACATTACAAGTGCAACTGCAGGTAGTGGAACAAATTGAGATATTATTTCTTGTGGAAAATGTAATAGATATTCAATTCATGTTCCAAAAAACTAGAGAAGAAATCTAACCTTCCTGCAATCTCTTGGTATGTGCTGGTGATTATGAAATCAGCATTGTTCATTGCAATAAGATCAGCAGTGAATTGACTAGAAAAATGGTACTTGTCCTCATGTTTTTTCCAATATATATCAGAATCTGGGTACTTGGTTTTCTCCAATGCATGAGCAATATTGCACTTCATTGAGAATCCCATTTCGAAACATTAAAATTAATATATTCCCCCATGTCATTTCCCCAATATTTTGTGTGGTATCGGAAATAATAGGATGAAAAAAATAGAGTTCACCTGTGTAATTCCTAGTTTATAAGATAACAGAGTTGCAACAAGATTTCCATCGCTGTAGTTTCCAATGATCAGATCCGGAACACCTTGCAACACAGTTGCAATTTCATTCGAGGCATCCTGAAAATAGCCACAGTAAGAGAAAGGAGCTATTGTGTAACTGATAAGCAAAGTTATTAAAATCCATAAGCAATTGAAAAGGGACAACGAAAAATAAAGGGGAAGAGAAACAGGATTTAAAAATAAATAAAAACCTATGGTTTTGATTGCTTACCTCTGCGAAGGTCTCCAAGTACGGCCACACATCAAACCTTGAAAGCCATTTCCGCAGAATTCCATTCTTAGTCCTGAAAGGTACCCGTAAGATATGTGTGTGTTCTGTACCACTGACTCTTTCCAATCTTTGGTTGCATGTTGTCCCTTTTGCATCAGGTATCAGTCGGGTAACCTTAAACCACAAGAATTAATATAAAACGACACCTTATCCAACTAATACTGCATAAACTTTTAGTTAGGCAAACTTACAATCAAAATCTTTGGCATCACACCCAGTCCTTGATTTTGTATTCTAAGAAGCATCTCATTCTCCAGGGCGCGCACTTGGTCCAGTATATAAACAACCTGATATCAGTTAAAAATATATAACTTTTTCATGGTTTTAGGAGAAAAAGCTATGAAAGGAAGGACCAAAAACAAACAAATGGACATGAGATAGGGAAAAGTAAGCAAGACCTGCCCGCCTGTATCAGGCAAACCCAAGACATTTGCTTGGCCAAAGTAGCCATGTGGAGACACAATGACAACATTGAACACCATAGGAATCCTCCCAAGAAAAGTTTCCAGGGTAGAGGGATCAGGAGCCTGAAGAATTTCCAATAGCAGATGCACCATCTCTGACACCCGCTGTGCTGTGTCACCCCACCCTCTCTCGAACCCCATGCCTTGTAAGCTACATTTAGTGTAAAAAAGGTTAAAGCTATGTTGCATCGACACTTCAAAGGTAATATCCAAAGGAATCAAATCATTCCTCAAAAGTAGTGGCAATCAAAATATTTGAAATATAGATGAGTTTCTTACTCAAACTGAAATTCAGAATATGGTGTAGTTGGAGGAAACTTAGAAAGATACTCCTCTGCCTTTGCTAAACCAGACTGAAGTCCCGATATGCTATGAATCCGATCGTTTAGCATCATTGCCTGCACAAGATTTCACAACTAATATCATTCAGTCAAAAGTTATACCTCTATCAGGATTTCAAAACTTTATTTTGATATTAATTCGTGCATGGCTTTAGGAAAGGCAAATACTATGAACCTAAGGTTGACAAGTAGGTTACACTCAATTTGAATGCAAGCAAAGAGAAGGCCAGTAAAATAAATTAATGGGCCAAAAATCATGATGATAACTGCCAATGTGTAATGCTCATTCATTAAAACCCATAGATTTTCAAATTTCAAACTTACATGGCCATCATGTTTGTGCTTACGAAGGAAATCCACAAGAGGCTCCAAACTTTCTTTTTTACTGAACATAATTGAGGATAAGTGACGGTTAAGGTATTGAACCCCATTTCCAATTGATGATGACCGAGTTGGTCGAGGGAATGCTGCATTAAATGGCTCGAAATCAAGTTCAAGCACATAGTTGTCATTGCACCTAGGAAAATCATTTCAAATTCAGTTTGTACTTGTGGATAAAGCATTTGAAAGAGCAAGTAAAAACTGTTTAGTCAGTAGGCACTATTTAATGCTACACCAGGTAGGAAAGTGCAGAGATTCAGCATAAATTACAAATTTCAGTAACAAAGATCTACATATGAGATCCCTTACTCTCCATCTATAAGTTCTTCCTTGAACTGAAGATATTCTGCAACAGTCAAATGATCCACACTGAGTTCATACACATTGACACGAACATATTCCCAAACACCAGGTCTTGGACGAAATGCAAGAGCAACGAAAGGAGGTAGAACAATTGCTTCCTAAATGAAAAATAAAGAATGAAATCAGAAAACAAGAACTACAAAGACCACTTCCACCCATGTAACACTTTAAAATACCAACAAAGTGCCTTTTCCATATCACTTATGGCAAAAAAGAAAGAAGCTTACAAATCAAAAACCCAATAAACATGTTACAATGCATTGCAAATACATTACGTCACTTAAAACATCATAGCAGCATGACTACCTCTGTCCAATTGATTGTAAAACAGCCCCTTACCTCACCAGCACAAACTTCTTGCATAAAGCATCTAAAAATTAGGGAAACTAAAATATATGTGCTAAATCCCATGGATTGTCATCAGTGCCTGAAATCAAAATTTCACCTCAACCAAGGTTACAAGCCATGCACAATGAAGATTTCCGCTTTCTTAGGTTGCACATTTTGGAAACTTGGAACTTTAACTCGTAACGTTTTATTGTCGTCTTCTAAGAAAACCAATAACTTCCTCATATGAATAAACTGGATAAAGAAATCCCAGAAACATAGCATTCTCATTTCAAGCACAATAGCACAACTAATATATTTGTACACCAAAAATGGAAAAAGAAATAATAAAAAAGACAATAGCACAAGTGTGTGTAGCAAAATTGACTGGCCTGGGCAGACTGTAAGACTTTGCTGAAGGGGCTCTCCTTGAGCTTCTGCAATCCTTCATCCTCTTGAATCACTTTTTCCAGCTCGTCTATGATTTGATAAGATTGTAGTATCCCCTTTCCTCGGTCAACAAATCTTTCAACATAACAAAATATCTAATTTCTCAAAAACCCACATCAATTTTTTTAAATATATTTCCAAAACGAACTCTCCATTTGAAAAACGAGAGAGAGAGAGAGAGAGAGAGAGAGAGACCTGGAGAGAAGAGAAACAAGTTCATTGCAGTGAGCAGCGAGCGTGTTCTGAATCCACTTTTTCATGGTGGAAGTTCCTCAGTCCTCACACACCACCACAGAGAGAGAGAGAGAGAGAGAGAGAGAGAGAGAGAGAGAGAGAGAGAGAGAGGTAGCAAAGCAGATAGAGAAAATATTACGGTGAGTGATACAAAAGAGGAGGAAGAAAAAGTAGATGAAGATGAAGACGCCCTTCAACATAAATATATGAAGGGACAAAAGAGAAACGGTAGAAGATGAGAGAGGAGGGATGGAGACAAAAATAGCCGTCGGCCATTGTTTGCTCTGATCCGATTCAGAGAGAGTGAGAGAGAGTTAGACGGTGAATCGGTTCGGTTGGGTGATAAATGTGAAGGCGTGTTCCTCCAGAGTCAACACTCTTCCCTCGCTTTTTGAAATCCAAACGGTGGGATTGGATATTATTTAGGAATTTGTCGATAAAAGTATTGCCCTACATTAATTGGGCTCGGAGACGGATTGGTTTGCAAGTAGGCCAAATAACACGTCATCAATTTTAACGGATTTGACGCTGGTTGTGGCAATTTAACATCTTACACAGCTTTAGACTCCACCCGTTATGTCAAATTAAATTATTATTTTATTACATTTTAGTGTTGATTTATTTTTAATTAAAAAGAATATAAAAGAAAAAATAATAAAATATTCATTTGACATCTTGCTTTTGGGATGTCAAAAATAACATCTCAATCTTCAGCCTTCATTCCACATCAGCTTTGACACATCGGTTGGAGTGTGTGAGATGTTATTTCTAGCTGTTAAATGTCTATGTGGCACTTTTGACATATCGGTTGGAGATGCTCTAAACTACTCAATCTTGGTCAAGGAATAATGTGAGTCACTTTGACTTGCAATAGTAAAGTGAGATTTGATCATAATTTTAAAAGGTAACTGAACGATTAAGCCTATTATATTATGTTGAGGGATTAAGATATGAAATGATTTATATAACTAAACTATGAAAGTTCATAAACCTAATTGGTGAGGAATCTGATTCACCTGGGTCGAGGGACTCACTGATTGCCATTCTTTCTGCCTACCTAAGCTTTTTTTTTTTATTTAAAAAAGAAGGTTCTGTTTAGGGTTTAGATTATATTTCTTTACTGTGGCCGTCAGAGACCAAGTATTTCTAGAAATATTTAAAAAGCTAATTTTCATTTAAAGGTATTATAAATAAAGAAATAACAAATGCAAGTATCATTTCGAAAGGTGAAGAGATATTATCCTACTTATTATAATATAGAAACAAAAAAGCACAGGATACTCTTTTTGACTGACTTCTGGAGTACTGAATCAAATTATTACTGACTCCTGGAAATCCTCTTTTTTTCTATTTTCTTAATGGCATGAGAAGAATAAAGCATGTATATCATATACTAAATTCAGAAGCGCACTATTGAGAGAATCCTAATTTTATTTTAAGCTTGTGTGAGTAATGAGACTACTATATAATGAGGTTTGGCCCCCAAGGAATTCAAATCAAAGCAAAACTTGTAATCAGTTTTAAGTTGTAGTTAACATGGGGAATCAAGCTTCCTCTTCTCCTGCTCCTACACCTTCTCATTATTATCAAGGAGATCGATACGGTGGAGCCGCAGTGGTGGCGACCAACATGGAGAATCACGGAGCTCCACAGAAGCTGCAAAGGCCTTACAATAACCATGTCATCAGCTCTGACGAGGTGCGAATCTGTGGCCACTACGGCCCCAACATGGAGAATCACGGAGCTCCACAGAAGCTGCAAGAGCCTTACAATAACCCTGTCATCAACTCTGACGAGGCAGTGCGAATCTATGGTGGGATATGTGTCACAGAAAAATATACTCGTACCAATAAACCAATCCCAGGCATCAATCGTAATAGGCGTTATTATTAGTTAATCATATGATCATGAATGCCTTTTTACTGAAACCAATGTCCTGGCTTCTATTGATCCGTTTGTTATAAGCTAAATCTTCCTACAGCTTTAGATATAAAGCTGTTTAATTATTACTATAAGGGAAGCATGTAGCTTATCAATTATATGGGATCAATGTAGTATAGTATGTAATATAATCCTATATATATACTTTCCTCATCTTTCTAATTATGATCAGTCCTTTTGTTTTGGTATGTACTTTCCACATCTTTCTAATTATGCCCTACTTTGTAATATTACATAACATAACTCCATCGTGTGTATTTTAAGGTTTTACTCTCTCTCTCTCTCTCTCTCTCTCTCTCTCTCATGAATTAATTTGACTTGCATGCATGATTGGGAAACTGAAGATGATCTAAGTCATCATCAGCAGTTTGATTAAAGGTTAAGATGATAATCGGAATTTTTCATTTCCTAAACCTAAATCACAATGTAAAGATGATTTTGGGATGGGCCATAATCACATCACTTATGTGGTTCTCCATAAAAATCACTTCAACCCACTTTATTAAATGGAGATATGATTATTGGCTTATTTAGAATCACTCCCAAAAGAGTCCTTAGTAATATATTTATATTTTTTTTTCTCCTATGCGAACATCTAGGCATTATATTATCGTGCAGACGCCGTGTATTTTATACTACTCCTCTCTACTTTCCTCCTTATTTATAATGGAGTCCGCATGGTAATAATGTATAGACATCCACATAGGAAAAGAACTATATATATCTCGAATATAATTGACAATTTTAGTAACAATTGAGAACCTCATGATATTTACCTTTTATATGGGTGGAAATTAAGGAATGCTAGATATAAATATTGAACAAACTGACCATTCAAACCTATATAAATGTGATGAGACAAATAGACACTTAAATGACTACTATTCAATCAAATGGTTTAAAAAAAATCTATTCGGGTGCTTTTTTAAAGAGATATAATCTATAAAATAAACAGTTCAAATTGTTGAAATACAATACAAATGAGCTCTACAAAAATTACCCCTCAAACAAGTTTATTTGAGAGATTTGTCACATGCAGCTCTCAATTTGTGTGATTTTTTAAAGAGATAATATATGAAATAGACGGTTTGAATTGTTCAAATACAATACAAAGTGAGCTCTACAAAAATACCCCACAAATAAGTTTATTTGAAGAATTCATCATCTGCAGCTCTCAAGCAACGAAAAGAAACCAGATAAACTATGATATTGATTCCTATCAATCTCTTCAAGAAGAAATATCTTCACCTCCCACAATTTGTGCGTATTCCTATTTTTCATTCATGTGTTCTGTACCAACCATATCCATGGGTCAACCTGCCACGAAATTCTTAGCACCAAAGAATCTTCCATCATCTGTGGAAAGTACTTCTGTAATTTGCAAATTTCATAGAAAGGCCCCATTGTATAGAAATTTGCAACATTCATTATACTTTTTAAGGCACTTCTGTAATTTGCAACATTACTAATATATATTTCTAACTTAAGCAAAGCCCCCAACTCAAAGATTGAAAGTGTCTTTGAAGGAATCACCAAAGGTGGGAATCCCTTTTGGAAAGAAAAGATATCTATGTTATCCAACCAACTTATCCACAAGGTTTCACAATAAGGTCGCCTTGTTTTTTTTTTTTTTTATGAAGAATAAAGGTCGCCTTTTTAACTCCTATAAAATGGGGCTTGGCCGCAAACCGTTGTTACCTAGAAAACAAAGGCAAACCAAATTACCTGACCTGCTTCCTGCATCTGTGTTTTGTGTGCTTGTACTAAATTTTAGCAATATTATTATGGCAACTCAAGAAGAGCTAGCAAAGCTTGGAACGGAGGCTTTTGCCATGCTAGACCAGTTCTATGGCCGGCCCAGCAAGAGGCCTCCATTTCCTCAAGACCAACCAGCTCGTGCAGGGAGACAACCAGCTCTTCTTAGGAATGATCAGGCTGTTCTTAATAGCAGGGACGCAGCCCTGCTATTTGGGGGGATAGAGATAAGAGAATACCGCAAGATTCGCACCTAATTATTACCAACTTAGTTTGGTATAAGTAATTAGTTAACTAATGAAGCTCTCTGTAATATTGTATGTACTAATTAAGCTAGCTTATTTTCTGCTATATGTATATGTTCCGCTCGTAATATAAAATATATTACTTCTTATGTTATATAAAATATAACATAAAATATATTTTGTATTAATATGTACAAATCACTTCTTATGTTATATAAAATATATTTAAAGCTAGCCCCTCCTCTCCTGCTTACTCTTTCTTGTTTGTTATGTAATCATTTTCACGAAAATTTATTATTATTTAAAAAAAATAGAAGAAAAAAACAACTACCCTTGCAATATTAAAGAATTCTATTCATGTAAGAAAATAACAAAGAAGAAAAATAGAGTTGAAGTAGAAAGCGAAAAGGTCAGCGCTGGTATCAGATACAATACTAACTACTTCTAATTCTAAAGGTTCACCATGGACTAACTCAGTAACTTCTCATCCTTATAGAAATGGTGTGTGTGTGCGGGGGCATATTATAGTTTCACATTCATTACCCATCATCATTTCTGGGTCATATTTCTTACAAAAATGAGAGATTTATTCATCGATGAGTTAGCAAATGTGATCATTAGATATACGATACGACACATAAAGTTTAACTTAAAAGATGGTGATGTGATATAAAAGACGATGTCGGTTTTACACTATGATTAAGGTCTAAATATCAAAAGAATTTTTCCCTTCAAAAAATAAAAATTATCAATATATATATTTGCTATAACAATAAAAAAAATCCCAAAATAATCAAAAGTTAGGAGGAACTTATAGTACAATTATTGAGCTTTCCTTTTGTCCTTCCTTCCCCAAATTTGAACCAAGAAGAAGGAAAGTTTCTAACTCATCGCGTCAATGGTCAAAGTGAATTTTAACGTGGGTGTATGTGTGTTTGTCTGGCTTGAACTCCTTTGGAATTGCGACAACAAACCTTATTAGATTGATCAGACTATTAATTAGAAGAAAAAACATGAAGTATGCAAAGTAGAAAGAATGCGCCATTTTATTTCCCAAGCTTCTTCAAATATCTTATCCCCCAATTAAGGACCCAACCATTGTTCGCAGGGTTGTGGCCGGGGATTGTGGGACACTGGCCGACTTTGGTATCTATTTTTGTTGGAAAATTGGAATCATCGTATTCACATATTTTTTAGAGAGATACCCAATGTAAGGGTCCACATTATATGAAAACCCTAAATGGACTTTAAAAACACACCCAAAGTCCATTTACAATATATAAAAGAGGCTTCAAACTTCCTATAAATTACAAAACTGCCATCAATTTCTTAAAACAAGCCTAATCCAAAAATCTCAAAAAAAAACCCAAAACACTCAATAGGGTATTAAAGTAATTTAATAATCAAAATTAAATTCAATAGGGCATGCTGTCATTTTTTGGGGTTTTTTTTATATAGAAATTAAATGGTGTAGGGTTTATCCATATTACTAGTGCTAAGAATGGATATATAACTAAATACCTCTTTTTCATTAGGATAGGCCTTGTTGATAAATAAAATATTATATTAAGGGATTAGGAAATGATTCATATGAACTGTAACCTAATCGGTGTGGAATCTGATTCACCAGGGTCTCACTAATTCCATCCTTTCTGCCTAAGCTTTAAAATAAAATAAAAAAGTTGTGTTTAGGGTAGATTATATTATTTTATATTTTATTTCTTAAGTATCCCTGTGCGTTAGATTGGATAGAGGCCGACTCAATTATTTCTTAAGTATCCCTGTGCTCGCTAATCCTACATGCAGGAACTAACGGAAAAATTAAGCATTGATCTTTCCTTGATATATTATTGTTAAGAAAATCCAATTACCAAGTTAACAGGCTTCCTTTATGTATACCAAGCTAGCTTATTTTCTGCACCTAAATGTATATGTGTTTCGCTTGTAATTATATGTAATAATCACTTCTTATTGTTATATAAAATATATTTAAAGCTAGCCCCTCCTACTCTCTCTTGTTTTTTATGTAATCACTTTTCAAAGAAATTTATTTAAAAAATAAAGAAGGAAAGAGGAGAAGAAAACAACTTCCTTGTAATATCAAAGAGATTTTATTTATGTAAGAAAATAATGAAAAGAGTTGAGATAGAAAGCGAAAAGGTCAACGTTGTATCCTCATGGATTGACTCAGCAACTTCTCATCCTTATAGAAATGGTGTGTCCGCTACTAGTTTCACATTCATTACCCCATAATCATTCGTGGGTCACATTTCTTATAAAAGTGAGAGATTTATCATCATCGATGAGTTATATTTGTATAAGAGATTTAGTTAATAATGTGATCAGCAGATACCATATGACACATAAATTTTAACTTGAAGTTTTTTTAAATAAAATTTTAAAAGAGAGTAAATGATAGTGGGGTTCATGACTAAAAAATATTAAAATAATATTTGACATCAAGCTTTTTTTTGTGTGGATATGTTATTTTTGACATATCTCTTCCAACTTTTAAATCTATTTAAGATTTGATTAGTCAGTTGGAGCAACTTTAACCTTCAATTTTTGTCATTTCATGTCTATGTGGTAATTTGACATATCGATTGAAGATGCTTTAAGAACATGATAAAGGACGATAAAGGACGACGTAGTTTCTACGCTATGATTAAGTTCTAAATATCAACAAACAAACAAAAATTGTGACAATAAAAAATCCCAAAATAGTCAAAAGTGAAGAGGAACTTATACTTACAATTATTGAGCTTTCATTTTACTTTTATCTTCCTTCCCGAAATTTGAACCAAGAAAAAGGAAAGTTTCTAAATTCTCCCCTTTTTTGTGCATGTGTCTTTGTCTGGCTCGAACAATAGGTTGATTAGACTGTTAATTAGACGGAAAAAAAAAGAGTACGCGAATTAGAAAGAGATGCAAAAATAATATGCCATTTTGTTCCCAATTAAGGACTCAAGCATTGTCGAACGCAAGGTTGTGGCGGGATTGTGGGACAGCACTGGCCGACTTTGGTATCTTTTTCTGTTTGCAAAATTGGAATCGATCGCATTCACATACATTTATGCCAAGAAGCAAATGCTTTCTCCTCTACGTGGAATTATTATTTAGGCAATGTTATATGAACAAGAATATCTTATCCTACCAAGAAGATATCAAGCACAGGCCTTGCCATCAGATAGGCCAAAAAAGGTTTTGTTACGTAAACTTGCCATCCTAAGCATATATATGCCACACTATTTTTTTTTTCTTTCTAAAATGAAGAAATCAAATTACAAAGAAGATCTTCTATGAATCCAAATATTCATGTTATTGTAAAGAAATAGACAATCGAAAGTTAGTAAATCAGATACATATACATATATATTAAGTTTGCCATGGCCAAATGGCCATCAGATCATCAGCTACCATGTTGGCTTCCCGATAAACATGTCTTTCGTACTTGAAGAAACCATATTGGCTTCTCGATAAACATGTCTTTCGTACTTGAAGAATATGTAAAATTTAAGTTCTTTCTCCTTACTAGCTATTATCTATATCAACTAAGCTGGGAGAAACAAATTTCAATCCAAGGAAAACAACATCAATAATTAATTGGAAAGCACCTAGTTATAATTATTAATATACAACGCAAAAATGATTATTTATAAGTTTAAGTTTAATAGATATATCATCTCTTTGGATTTATCCACATACCCTTGTTATCCATTGGATACGTATATATATATCATTGATTTTTTCTTTGATGGTGGCTGTTGGGATCTAAAACAAATTGGTTATATGGTCCACAGTCGGTGCAAAGAATAAAGTGTCCAAGAAGGGTCCAGGGTATTATGAGCTGCTCATGTGCTTGAGTGATTGAATCGAATATATATATATATATTTTTTTTTTCAGTAGAATCTAATGCATATATCCAAAAAAACTCTCCAATAGGAGGGGAAGAAAATGTTACAAAACATCCTGTTATTCCTACCGTTATATTGTATTTGTGGTAGATAATATGTAACGCGTGGTCGAACCTTTATCAGAACTGCTTACTACTTACCCAAATCCTTTGGCGGTTCATTTTTAATGGAGGCACTGCGGACGAAGAACCCTCATCATATGGAAAGCATGTTTCAGCCATAGTAGAAAGTACAAAACTACTTAACTAAAACTAAACCTTCTTTATATGAAAGGTCCTAGGTTCAATTGCTCCACAGTGTAGTGGTTTGAAGCATTTGCTCTCTCAAGAAAGGTCCTGGGTTCGAGTTGTAGCATTCGTCTAGTATGTGTAAGTTTAGTATGTTATCATCCTTCTCAATAGAAAAGGTCCTTAACTTTAATTACAAAAATAAAAGAATATAAGAAGTCTACATGTTTGGGAATGTTTTAGTAGGAAGTGTTTTTACTTGGCACATTTGTCAGTTAGAAGCGCGCTTTTGTTAGAAGTTCTTAAAAATACAGACTATGAAAGCAATTTTTAGTTATTTCTATCAACTAGTTAACTATTAATATCAAAGTGAATTTACAAACAGGCCCTATGGTATGGGCAAGTAACAAGTACTTTTTCTTATTTTACGAAAAAGCGAAGCATCAAAAGAAAATCACAAGATCGATCCTGATTGATCAGAAAGCCCACTTGTTAGCTTCTGTGACTCTCACTCCTATATAATGTTGCTTGCTCTTAACCTTTGTTTCAGTAAGGCAAGGCAAACCTAACTAGCTCTTGCTTCCCCTTGATCAATTAGTTCTACTTCAATTCTCAGCATTTAATTAAGTTAGCATGGCTATTTATCAAGGCTTTATGATCCTGAGAGAGGAGAAAGTGTTTTGTCATAGCAGGTCACCGCAAGTTGTATCAGAACTCCACACCATAATAGAAGACTGCCATGGCGTGCTTTATAATCATGTCCACCCTGCAGAAGAAGTTTCATACTTCCCAGCACCTGCCATGAGAGACGAGTACCATGGCGGCTGGCCCACCAAGACTGTCACCGTTAGGCCTCTTCCTCCTCCTCAACAGGTAACCAAGACTGTCACCGTTAGGCCTCTTTCTCCTCCTCAACAGGTACAATATTATCCACACCCCAACATGGATCAAAATCATGTTCCTCCTCCTCATCATCAGATCAGAAGGCCTGTGAAGATGGCGGAAGTTCCAGCTCAGAAGCCTCATCAGATAAAGGACGGCGTTCTTACTAGCACTGTGGCAGCAAAGATCTACAAGGGAGCGTTGGTTACTGAATATGGTACCAAGAAATATCCTCGACCCAATTAGCCTTAATTTTCTTGGTACACAAGAAACATAGTCAGCCTTTTCTTCCTCTCCTCCTAGTGATCCTTTTAATTACTAGATATACCCTATACCTGCGCAGCGTCTATCTTTTTCTTTTTCTTTTTTTCATTATTTGGATTTCCAATGGACATGACTTCCGGGGCTATCCATCAAGGATTGACCCTATGAAAGTTGCCGCGGGTCAATATGCCAGCGAGTTGTCCCGTAGAATCTGATTGATTATCATGATCAGCTTGTAATTAATATAGTATGGCATTGTGCAAGTGGCGCCCCCACACAGGGTCTCTGATTTTTTAGGGCCCTGAATTTTTTTACTTTATATTATATATACATTAATATTTTAAAAACTGTATATATACTTTAGCGTGCAATATTGACACATAAGTGTACTTGATCAAGTTGGTTTTTAGCACATATCCTTTGGTACAAGGCCACATAAAAAATAAAAATAAAAAGAGGAAAGATTCAACTAAACTAACAACAATATATATCACATCCATGTGCTTTCTCCTTAAAAAAGGTACTTTCTACCACTCAAAACAAAACCAAAAAAAAAAATTCATGCCTTCTTTCTCTTGAACTTTTTTTTTTACCGAACATACTAATATTTAACTTTATCAAATGAAAACATTAAAAAATTTATGAATTTGATTTGTGATTGTTATTACATGCTAATTGATGATGAATTTAATTATAAAAAAAATTGATTTATGACATTAAGTCATGGAAAATTTTGTTTTTAGTATTTTCATATTATATTATGTGAGGGCTCCAGTTTAAATTTCGCATAAAGCCCACAAAATCTCAAGACCGGCCCTGTATTTACATAAGTATTTCGTACATGATAATATATGTATGTATCTACAGCTTTAGCTATGTGCATGTATTCCCGTTATGTATATCTCTCTTTGGTTTTAATATTCGCATAATCTGTTGTACAATTCAGGATTTAGGATAGCCTTATAGTCTTTATATACTAAGCTAGCTTATTTTCTGCACCTAAATGTATATGTTCAGCTTGTATGTAGAAATCACTTCTTACATCATATAAAATATTTTAAGACTTATTTTCTGTGTCAAAATGAGATTTGACAATAGTTTCGAGGGTATTGTTGTAAAATTAGCCTATATTTAAAGCTACACCCTCCTCCATACTCTCTCTTGTTTGATAATTATGTAATCACTTTTCACATAAATTTATTTTTTTATTTTTTATAAGAAGAAAAGAGGAGAAGAAAACAACTTCCTTGCAATATCAAAGAGATTTGATTCATGTAAGAAAAGAAAATAACAAAAAAGAAAAAAAGAGTTGGAAGTAGAAAGTGAAAAGGTCAGCGTTGGTATTGGTCTGATGCACTATACTAACCAGTGTTTTCAAAGGCATGCTTTCGCATGCGTCAAAGCGAGGCGGCAGAAAATCGCCTAAGGCGGTCGTATGTTTAACAAGTTGCATGTCTAACACGGTGAGGCATAGCAAGGTGTGGCAAGGTGAACGAGGCGCCTCTGTGTATTCTCCAAGTGTTGAGTTGTATTCTAGCAAGTATTCTTTTAGCTTTCCTTGCCAACTTTGTAATAGGACATGTAATGTATTTCTCAAGCTCAAGGTTATTAGACTAGGTTAAATTGGTATCTAGTTGTTTTCCTTTGGCTATGTTCTTCAATGGCTCAACACAATCAAGAGATGCCTAAGGTAAATTTTGCATTACATTCATTAGAATGCATTAGGTCATGATTAGTCAACTTGTATACGTTTGACTAGTCATATTTTGTGCATCATGAGGTTTGCCAACTCATTTCGTTTTCCAGCTTGGTCCTAACAAATTTTTTCTTGTTCTATGATATTCTTCTGGTGCCATCTGTCTTTTTTAGACCTAGGAATTTTGGGTAAATGGTCCCTTTTTTCCTTCTAGAGCCATCACTTCAAAAAAGGGGTTTTTGAGAGGTTGTGAGTTTCTCCTCCTTTGCTCTCTCCTCTTCTTCTTTGGAGTGATTTCTCCATTTTTCATAAAATGAGTTTTTCAACTTGATTTTGAAAACTTCTTTGAAAGATGAAAATCTGCATCTAGCTAAATCAAACACATTATCATACAGATCTAGGTCAAATTCTAGATTGATTTCTTCAAGAGTATGGTTTCTTGAAGAAATTGATCATTTCATTTTTTTAATTCAAATTTCTTGTTCTTGTTTGGAGTTGAGCTGTGTGAGCTGGTGCCATGGGATGAACGAGCTGAGAAGGAAGTTGCCATTGTTATGAAGAACTAGCTGCAAGTTTTGCTAAGTTTGGAAAAGAAGATTGCATGGAAGAGGTATAACTCATTTCCTAAATAGATCTAGGTTTCCTTGAGCTTGCTTGTGATTTCTCTGTAAGAATCTTCTTTGCTTAATGGATTGCCTGGTCGGATGATGACTTCCAGTTTTTCCCAATGGTGGATTTTTGGGTGAACAATTTTCTGGGTTTGTTGTTCATGTTTTTCTGGTGTTGTGTTCTTGCTGTTGACTAGTCATCATCTGAATGTTACTATATATTTGATCTTGATGTATTCACACACACTACTCAGCTTAGTTGTTGTTGGCACAGAGGAAGCCTAGATTGACGGGTCCTTCTAAATGCCTACCATCTCTGATTTTTATGAGTGAAATGATCATCACAAATGAAACCATGAGTCTTGGCCAAACCATTGAAGAACTCCTTATAGTTTAGAAAATTCTTTGTGTCATTCCTTCTAGGTTTAGACCAAAGAAAACAACAATCATGGAAGTTCAAAATCTAAATCATATAAAACTTGGTAAGCTTGTAGGTAAATTGAAAACCTCTAAGATGGAGTTGAATATAGAGGAAAATGACACCAAAAAATTAAAATGAGTTGCACTTCAAGGAGTGCATGAATCTTCACTGAAAAATGGTGAAAAATCCTCAACTTTTGAGGATGAGATGACCTTGTTTGTCAAGAATTTTAGAAGAATTCTTAAGGACAAAGGGAAGTTTGCTAGAGAGGACAGTTCATCAAGTGAGAGAAAATTTGGACCATCAATTGATCGGTCTAATGAGCGAAACAAGTTTGACAAGTTTGTCAAGAATGTCACTACAGACCCTAAAAAATAGTCAAATGCTTCACATGTGGAGGCATTGGGCATTATATGTTGCCGATTGTGCAAATAATCAAAAAAGATACTCTAAAGGAAAGGACAAAGCTATGAAAGTAAGCTGGAGCGAGAGTGAGAGTGGTGTGTCACAAGAGAACATATCCTCATCTGAACATAATGACCAACAGATTGCAATTGTAGCATCTTTGCATGTGCATTCTGATGAATCTGGCTCTGATCCAGATGACTAGTCATATGATTCCCTAATAAGAAAATACAATTATTTGTTCAAAGAGACCTTCTCTTTGAAAGAGGAAAATCTCAAACTTGAAGTCAATTACAATGAACTTCACATTGCAGTTCTCACTCTCAAAAAGACCAAGAAAGAGTTGAGTGATAAAGTTAAGTCTCTAGAAAATGAATGTGATGAGCTTGTGTAAATTAGGAGAAATCTTGAAAATCAAGTTAATGTGCTCAAGGAGAGTAATATTTGCTTCCAAAACTCAAACAAACATCTCTTGGGTGAGTTTGATGAGGCAAAAATTAAGATTATCTCCTTGACCATTGGTGCTTCAAAAATTGATAAAATGTTGAATATGGGAAAACTTCATGATGATAAAGAGGCTCTTGGATATAATCTAATTGGATCTAGTGTGTCTAGCTCAACTACCAAGTTTGTCAAGTCTACTTTTCTAGTCATATCCCCTGATACACAGTATGTAGTCAAGAAGCCGAAGTTTGTTCCAATATGTCACAAGTGTGGGTTGACTAGTCATATGTACAAAAGGGATCAAAACAAGATGTCGTCTTCCAAGTCTAAACGAAATCCCAGATCACTGCTAGTTTAGGTTGATCATTTACTTAAGGAAGTAATTAAAATTGCCAAAACTTGTTTCTTCTTCTATGAAGTCATCACACGGTTTGTCACTTCTTATCTTACTCTTCAAAGCATCTACAAGCAAAAGAAACCTATTCAGGAGATGTTGTGTTCTAGAGAATTGCACAATGGACCATTTGTTCAACATAATGAAGGTATTAAGGATCAATTAACTACACTTTATGATGTTAATTTTTGGTCCTATGTTACTTTTTGCATTAAAAGTGTTATTCCATTACTATATGTTTTGAGAAAAGTTGATTCAGAGGAAAGACCTGCCATGAGATTTATTTATGAGTTAATGGATGTTGCAAAAGAGAAGATTGATTTTAATTATGGAAAAGTTGAAAGAAAGTATAAACCAATTTGGAGAAGAATAGACGAAAGATGGGGCCCACAACTTCACCAACCTTTATATACTGCCGGTTATTATTTGAACCCTCAACTGTGTTATGAAGAAACCTTTTCTAATGTTGATGAAGTCAGTAAGGGATTGGAAGATTGCATGACTAGGATGTTGTATTTTGAGGAACTTATGACTGCTGATATTCAATTGGACTTGAATGATGAGGCAAAAAGAGAGTTTGGAGGTCGGCTTGCTTTGAATTCAAGGAAACTATGAACTCCATGTTATAATCTTTACTCTTTCATTTTAATTTGACTATAATGAACTCTTGAAATAAATGTTAAACTTAATTAGATGGATTTGTTTTGTTTTTTTAGCAAATTGGTGGAAGCATTTTGGAAGGGACACACCTGAGTTGACGAAGTTTGCTATTCGGACCTTTAGCCTTACTTGTAATGCATCTAGGTGTGAGAGGAATTGTAGCACATTTGAGCAGGTAAAGTTCTTCGACTATTTTATTGTTCAACAGTTAATTTGTCAAAACTTTGATGCTTCTAAATCTAATTTTGTATGATTACGTTCATTTTAGATTCATACAAAGAAAATAAAATAGACTTGAACATCAAAAACTCAATGCTCTAGTATATGTGAAGTATAATACGACACTATGAGAGAGAAGTAGAAGGAGGTCAAAGATTGATCCAATATTGGTGAATGAAATTGAGTTTGATGATGAATGGATAACTGAGGTTGAAGAGCCAATTCTACCAATTGATCTTAGTTGGCTTAATTCTTAAGAATTATATGATTGTTTGAGCAAAATTCTCACGCGAGAATATTCACAAGAGATTCTTCCACACTTTGAGCTTCCTTCTCTCTCTTCTTCCTTGGTTATTATAAAACAAATCTAGTTCAACGGACCACACCTGCAGGGTGTTGGCCAAAGGCCCTTCAATGCCTAAGTCAGTTAAATGATCTTGAGAAAGATGCGGAGATAATAGAAAGGTTGGAGTTTTCTCTCATGGGGAGGGCCGGGCCGCCTTAACCATTTGTGGTGGCGGTGGTCATGTGAGAGAGAGAGAGAGAGAGAGAGAGAGAGAGAGAGAGAGAGAGAGAGTGAGTGAGTGAGTGAGTGAGTGAGTGAGTGATTTCGCCAGTGTTTTAGAATTACCTAATGTGTGTTGTGTAGCCATATATTTATAGTATCCTTGCTTGGCTAGGGTTTGAAGAATTAGGGTTATTTAATTAGGATTATTCTTACCTTAAAACATGATAGGAAATAGTCAAATTGCTAGAAATTGGTTCCTTGATTTAAGAAGATATTCCTATCTTAAATCAAAGATAATTCCCTAATTAAATAGAATTTAATTAGGGTAATTAGTTGACATAAGGAATACCCATTTTTCCATGTGTCATCATCTTATTGGCTGTCGAAATATGTGTTCCCACAATGATGTTGATGTCATCAGAAATATGCCCATTGAACCTTATGAAACAAATCTACATACTCAAGTGCCTATTTTTGTGGAGCCTATTGTTGATGCTAGGACTCAAGAGCGTATTACTCATGCTAGGGCTCAATTATGAGGGAATAGTCCTGTTAGGACTCAAGAGTGAGGGAATATTCATGTTAGGACTGAAGAGCCTATTGTCCATTCTAGAACTCAAGATCCTATTATTGATGATGATCTTATTCTTGACGATGATGTTCTTCTTTCCTCATTAGCCTAAAAAAAAAAAAGATGGTGAAAGTTCAAGTAAGTATGGAAAGTAAATCATGGAGTGAAAGTTATAATTAGTGTATAATTCATTACCATTAAATCTCATAATTTTAATTCACTGTTCATATGTACAAGTATGAGGAAAGTCAAAAGCAAATCCATATAAGAATGATGCTTATGGATGAAGATGATGAGATAGATAAAAATCCTTCAACATTTGATAGTGGGAACTATCCTTTTTTTTTTTTTTGATGAGATAGGTGGACAAAACCCCAAAAAGAAACAACAACTAACTATTACAGACCAAACGAGGCCTAACAACACCTAAAAAATCATCCTCCAAGAAGGAGCTAACCCAAGCAGGGGCCTCATCCAAAAAACAAACCCCTTAATCCAAGTTAAAGCTCCAATTAGCCAGACAATCAGCTACAACATTCATTTCTCTATAAACATGAGCAAGGTGACAGTTGCCAATACGCCTCATGAGAGCACAACAGCTCTGAATCAAAGCAGCAAGGGGGTGGCAACTCAAGGTATCAGCTTGCTGAACAAGGGAAACAACAACAGCAGCATCCATTTCTATAAGAAGATTAGTGAGACCTTTATCCCAAGCCAACTGAAGCCCAAAATACAAACCCCAAAGCTCAGCCTCAAGGATCTGCCCCTTGCCTAAATTCACAGCCAAACCACAGATCCAATCACCATCAGCTCCACGGATCACTCCGCCAGCACCAATACAACTTGAGGCTGCTCTCCTAGAACCATCCACATTTAATTTGTACATACCAAGACCAGGAGGCTTCCAACTGAGTAAAATCTGAAATTTAGAACTCACTTTAACACCCACTAGAGAGGCCTTGATCCATTCTCTCACAGCCATAGAAATAGCCTTAACAGGATCCACAGTAAACTCATCACAGGGGAGAAAAATATGATTATTCCTCCATTTCCAAAGGTACCAACAAGTGAAAACAAACACAGCTGACCAAGGCAAATCACCCCCCCATTTAGCTTTAGAAAGCAGATTCACTTTAAGCCAAGGTATGAAATCTTGCTTAAAAAAGGAGTGCGCAAGACCAGAAATAGAAAGAGCATGCCAAACACTACGGGCCCTTTCACAATCACGGAAAATATGTAAAATAGATTCCACCGGCCAATCACAAAACTCACAAGAAGAATCAATAGCCAACTGACGTCTCACTCTATATTCATTAGACAAAATTTTATTATGAGATGCAAGCCAAAAAAAGATTTGCAACTTGGGGGGAACTTTCAGTTTCCAAAGAAAAGCCCAGCTAGACTCAGGCCAAGAAGGACCAGCAAAGAACAAATTATAAGCAGTCGTAACAGAGAAAACACCATTGGAAGAAGCACTCCAAATTTTAGTATCAAATAAAGAACCTTGAAAACCCACAGGAATACTCACAATTTGTTGAACTAAATCCTCTGAAAGAGCTTCTCTTAACTTGGAAATATCCCACCAATTATGAAGAAAAAAGCTAGAGACCACGCAATCAGCATCACAGACTTTCAGCACACCATCCTGATGCAGCAAGGGTATGTCACTACACCAGCTATCCTTCCAGAATTTGGCTTGATCACCCGAACCAATTCTCCACCTCATACCCTTCAAAAGCAGCTCAACACCATGAACAATACCTTTCCAAGTGTGAGAACTAGTCTTCTTAGTCGAGTTAGGAGAGTCCAAAATAGAGGCACCCTTTAGATACTTAGCCTCAAAAATCTTAGCCCATAAACCGTTGTCATTGTTCTGAACCCTCCACCCAATTTTAGATAACAACGCTTGGTTCATTGCTGCAGATTTTTTGAACCCCATTCCCCCTTTACACTTAGGCCTACACACCAAATCCCATTGGCAAAGATGGACTTTATTTTTTTTTTCCCTGCCTCCCCAAACAAAATTACGATTCAAATGATCTAGATGCTCACAGACACTAACAGGAAGTTTAACTGTTTGCATCGCATAGATGGGAATGGAAGAAGTCACCGCATGAACAAGGGTGGCCCTACCAGCAATAGATAACAGCTTGCTTTTCCAAGCAGCCAACCAACTGGTCACTCGATCAACCAAACCATTATAAGTATCAGAAGTTGGACGAGAATGCAACAGAGGCATGCCAAGATACTTCCCAAGATTTGCAACAATAGGAGAGCCACATATAAAACCAATCTCAGTAGCGATCGCCTTAGGGGTATTAGGAGAGCAGAAAATAGCAGACTTATCATAGTTAACAACTTGCCCAGAAGCCTGACAAAACCTCTCTAAACAATTCTTCATAATATGAGCTTGTTTAGAGTTGGCTTCAGTAAAAAGGATAAGATCATCTGCAAAAAACAGATGAGAAACAGCTGGGCCACTCTGAGAGGATTTAACAGGTTTCCAAATCCATTTTTGAACTGAGTCAACAATAAGGTGAGATAATTTTTCCACACACAAAACAAAAAGGTAGGGTGAGAGGGGATCACCTTGTCTAATCCCATTCTTAGGCACAAACGAATCAGTTAGCTCACCATTAACGACGATTTGGTACCTCACAATGGAAACACAATGCATAATCAGATTAATAACAGCTGCAGGAAGTCCCACTTCCAGTAACACACACTCAACAAACTTCCAACTTAGTCTGTCATAGGCTTTGGAGAGATCAATTTTCCAAGCTACAAACCCCTTCCTTCCTTTAGAAAGCTTGAATTTATGCATAAGCTCTTGAGCAATAAGAATATTATCTGTTATATGCCTACCAGGGACAAAACTAACCTGGTTGGGGCTAATGAGGCAAGGCAAGATAGGTCTCAACCTTGCAACAATAATCTTAGAGATGACTTTGTAAAGGGTTGAACAAAGACTAATGGGTCTGAACTGAACCATAGACTAAGGATTAGTAACTTTAGGCACCAAAGTGATAAGGGTGTAATTCAATTGCTCAGGAACCTTGCACTCAGTAAAAGCTTTGACAACCATAGCATAAATGTCAGGAGCACAGTGATCCCACTGACTTTGGTAAAAACAAGCTGGAAAACCATCAACACCTAGAGCTTTAATACCTCCAATATTAAAGAGGCTCTCTTTAACCTCCTCCAACTCAACATTCTTACCCAATAAAGCCAAAACATCATTGCCAATACCCGGAAACAAATTAGGGAGGACCAAATCAGGAACAACCACCTGCACTTGATTGAATTGACCTAAAAAAAAACTCTACAGCAAGAGCCTTGATGCCGGCAGCCTCCTCAACAAGCAAGCCATCATTATTTTTAAGCCGCTCTATTTTATTCCTCCTCCTTCTAATCACAGTAGTGAGACGGAAAAATTTTGTATTTCTGTCACCCCTTTGCAACCAATTAATCCTAGATTTCTGCTTCCAAAACAGAGCTTCATGGTCTAGGACTTCATTAAACTCATCCATAAGAGAAATCTCCAGCTGCTTAAGGAAAGGATTAGGACCCCGACATAAAGCCCTCTGAATCCCATCAAGACGAGCCAACAATCTAGCCTTCTTTTGTCTTAAATGACCAAAGACAGTAGAATTCCAATTTTTTAAAGGTTCAATCAACTGCAGAGTCTTATCAACAGCAGAGCCATAAGAACTCCCCCAAACAGCAGCAATTCAATCATTAAAATGGTCATGCTTCAGCCACATCGCCTCGAATCTAAAAGGCCTAAGAGAGGGAGAAGCACGAAAACTAGAATGCAAAGAAACTTTGATAGGATTGTGATCAGAAGTGGTACGAGGCAAATGCCTAACATGACCTTCAAGAAATAAGTGTCTCCACTTCATGTTACAGATAGCACGATCAAGCCTCTCACACACTTTATTGTTTCTCCAAGTAAACTTAGGCCCAGAAAAACCCAAGTCCACCATGTTATTACCATCAAACCATGTTTTAAACCCTTTCAACTTATTCACAGAAGCACCTCCCAATTTGTCCTCAACTCCTAGCATATCATTAAAATCACCAGCTAGTAACCAAGGCAATTGATGACAGGTAGCAACAAAATCCAAATATTCCCAAAGCTTCTCCCTCTTAAACCCACTAGGATTAGCATAAACCACAGTTAACAACCAGGGAGAGTGGTCCTTCCAAGATACACAAGCTGTAATAGACTGATCAGAAGTCCCAATGATGTCCAGATGCACTCTGCTATCATCCCACATCAACCAAAGACCACCAGAAAACCCAACTGAATCAACAATTTCAACACAAGAAAACCCTAGAGAGGTAGCAATATTCAAAGCCTTCTCACCACTAATTCTAGGGTCACAAACAAACAAAATATCCATATGATGAGAACGGATCAACTCCACCATATTATTTTTGAACTTAGTGCTAGCAGCACCTCTAACATTCCAACAAACCAAATTCATAATGAATGAGTTAACAGCAAAAGGTTAACCTGAGGGCTTTACCCTTTAACAACCAAGAGGCATACCTCCAACATTGTCGAAGGTAACATCTGCCAACTGCTCTTCAGCACCATTTCCTTGCCCCTCAGACAAATCCATCTGATCAACTTGATTTAGGCTTCCCGGAGTCAAAGAGGGAAGTTGCTCATCCTCAACATCAGAATCAGAGCTATCCTCCAAAGACTCCTCCTCTTCCTGTATGTTGGGCGGCTGATGTCCAAAGAAATAAACTCCTTTCTCTTTGGAAATATCATTCTCATTAACCCAACTAGCAATCTGATCATTTACAATGCCCTTGTCATTAACCTTTCCTCCCCTTGTCCCAAAACTCTCTTTTAAAGCTGTACCTCCAATGGGAGTTTTAGTACCACCAAAAATTTTCCCACCATTCACACCACCCTTACGTTGGCTGTGACCAGAATGGTTAGAAATATCATTCAAAACCGGTCTCAAGACACTTTTAGATTTTTGCGATTTAGTCCAAACCTTGGGACTAAAATCAACAACAGGAACAGAAGAACTAGCTGGTTTGGAATAGTTTTGCATTGGCTCCACATCACTACCAGCTTCAGCTCTCCCAAAATCTTCATCCACTTGACGAAGAGCAGCAAACCTAGACCCCTTAGACTGAGCACCATAACCCTTACCATTACCATCTCTAAAAGAAGCCTTGCCATTCCGTCTAGGCTGAACAATCATCCACGGACCTCTTAACCCACTCTCCCCAAGCATATCCTTAACAACCTTTGTGCCAGAGTCAGTGGCCATATGATCCACTCCCCCCTCATTAGAAACCCCTGCACTAGTCTCTACAGAATTCACTACTTTCATATCACAAGCCTCCCTTTTATGCCCATATTTTCCACATAGAAAACAAATCTCAGGCAACCCTTCATATTCAATATTATACCAGTTCTGATTAATTTGGACAAAAGCTTCTAGAGGCTGGGTTAGATCAATTTCCACACAAAGTCTAGCAAACTTACCCCGATTTTGCGATGTGGTTAGAGAGTCAATTTTCAAGAGTTTGCCCACTAGATTGCCAATCCTCTTCAAGGACCACACATCAAAACATTCCAATTGTAGAGCAGACACCCTAATCCAAGCAGCCATCCTAGTAATCTTAGCAGTAGCTGGGCAAAAGCCAGGCCTCCATTTCTGCATCACCAAATATTGCCTTGCAATAATCCAGGGCCCTCCAGTGAGAACAAAATTCAGATCATCTTCTAGCTCAAATTTCACCACAAAATAGTCATTGACTAGATCCACTAGTTTCCATCCCCCTTTAAGACTCCATTTTTGTTGTAGCCTAGCATGAAGATAATTGTAAGTGTGAGATCTTCCCAGCAACTTAATTATCAAAGCGTTCTGCCAAGGTTTACACAATCGCTCCATAGCTCTTTCAGAGAATTGTATGCTTGGACCACGCTCCCCACGAGAAACAACAACATCAGTCTCATCATTGAGATCATCATAATCCGCCTCAAGACAGTTTACATCAATTCCCTTATTGTTGGCTAGCTTGACCGTATCCATCAACTTATCTCTAAAGCTCACAGATCCAAAACCAGATCTGCCTTTCATCACAGGAGCATCAACAAATCCCGAATTCTTGATCGGAGTATGAACGGAATCATCTTCCATACCATACTCAGGCTCACGATCCTCCGACGCACGAACTCGCTTCGTCAATCTGGGGCTCATAAAGGACACACCAGGCGACCCTTCCTCCATGCTCGGAGAAGACTTGGAGAACACAGCCAGCAACTGGCCAAGGCTTAAACCCTAGAAACCGCCGCGTACGGCAGTTCCTAGATGAAGAAGAGCGAACTTTCCTGACTCAGGAAAAAAAGAAATCGCCGCGCGTGAGGCGCGTTCACAAAAGTCAAAGTTTTTTTAAACACGCTTTTAGACCCAAAAAGTGGGAACTATCCTTTTCGTATTGATACAATTGATCAATAGTATACGATAGTGATATGAGAAGAATAAAGCATGTATAGCTTATATACTAACAGACGCGCACTATTAGCTTCATTTATTTTAATCAAAGAATTATAACTAATTAATTAAGCAGAACGTGCATGCAAGTCCTAAGGGTGGAGTATTATTATAAGCTTGTGTGAGTAATGAGGACTACTATATAATGAGGCTTGGCCCCCAAGGAATTCAAATCAAAGCAAAACTTGTAATCAGTTTTAAGTTGTAATTAACATGGGGAATCAAGTTTCCTCTTCTCCTGCTCTGACACCTTCTCATGATTATCAAGAAGGTCGATATGGAGTGGTGGAGGCGGCCAACATGGAGAATCATGGAGCTCCACAGAAGCTGCTAAGGTCTAATTACAATGAGCTTGTCATCAGCTCTGACGCGGCAGTGCGAATCTATGGTGGAATATGTGTCACATAAATATATGGTATCATCAATCGTAATAGGCATTATTATTAGTTAATTATGTAAAAAAAGAGTTTTTCTATTTAAACTCCTCACTTCTCTTTGTTCACTACAATACTTAAATCATTAAGCTGTTAAGTTTTATTATTGTGTAAAAAGACAAAAAAGGTCATCCAACTTAATATTTAACCCTAATATATCTATACACACATCTCACCACTCTTCATATTAGGTTTTAGTAAAACACAAACTCCTCTACATCTTAAAGAGGTAGAACGTTGAGAAGCCAATCAATAAAACTAGAAAAGTAGTCCTTAGAGTTTGACTAGTCTTACTGTACAAGCAATCAATCATACAAAAAAGCATGCATGCCTTTGACTGACTCTAGCTCTATGAGCATCACAATAAAATTGAGAGGGGAACATGCATGCCTATTAAATTAATTCTCGATGATTAGGTTAAATACATATTATTAATATTGTAATTTAATTAATTAAAACCAACATCTTCTTTTATAAATAAAGACCAACCACACCCCAAAAATAAACCATCGCCTGAGTAATTGGGAGATCATAGTCATCCTTCTACATTTCCAGCTCTTGATCACCTTCGTTTTCATGATCATGCTTCACCACTTATGCCTCTTCACTATCGTCTCATGACAACATATGATTATTTTTTATTTTTTTATTATACAATAATAAAACTTAAGAGTTTAATGATTTAAGTATTGGAGTGAACAAAGAAAAGTGTGGGGTTTTAATAGAAAAACTCTTTTATTTTTTATTTATGCTGGGTGTGTATTTAGGGGTAGTTTGGGAAGATAGTGGGATTTTCTTAGAAATTGTGAAAATTTGAATTAGAAGTTGGGGTAAACTTAGAACATGGGGTAAATAAAGAGAAGTGCGGGGTTTAAATAGAAAATCTCTATAAAAAAAGACAGTTGTTCTATTTCTCTTATGTAAGTTGAAGGATGTGTTTGTTTGAGTATTAGAAGTTTTCTGTTGTTTTGTAGAACTGTTTATTCCATGTTTGTTGTGATATTTATATAAAATAAACAAATATGTGTAAGGTTATCATTCTATTGAGATATTTCTCAAATAAGACACTTTCTAGGGTTCATTCACTTTGTGGGAGGTGAAAGCAAGGATTTACAAATTGACAAACATCTAAACCCGAAAAGAGCGACTGGAATCCACCAAAAAATATAGAAAATCTTTCAAATTTGATTAATAATATGAATAAAATTGATTAATACAATACCATGAGTTGACTTAAATATAAAACAAAGACCTTAAAACCTAATTAATATTCCTAAAACTTAACTAATAAGAAAATAATTAATATCCTAATTAAAATCATATCAGAAAAATAATATCTTGATTGATAACTTAGAAATGTCAATATAATATAAATCTTCTCAAGAAATCAAGCAACCCGAAAATCCCAACAATATGCCTTCCTTCTTTTCCTAACACCATAATTGATGCTCAAGCATGATTTTCCATATTTGAAGCCAAATTTTCTGGTTTTGAATTTTTCCCCTTTCCAAATTTCCTTTGTAGGAACAAGCCCATAATTTGTCTTACATCAAAATTGTTAAAAAATTTCAATTGGGGTGCTTTTTTAAAGAGATATCATCTATGACATAGACGGTTTAAATTGTTGAAATACAATACAAATTAAGATTCACAAAAATACCCCCTCAAATAAGTTTATTTAGAGATTAAGTTGTCACATATAGCTCACAAATTATGTGATTTTTTAAAGAGATAATCTATAAAATAGACAATTTGAACTGTAAATTGTTCAAATACAATCCAAATTTCCTTTGTAGGAACAAACCCATAATTTGTCCTACATCAAAATGGTTAAAAAAATTCAATTGGGGTGCTTTTTTTTTAAAGAGATATCATCTATGACATAGACAGTTCAAATTGTTGAAATACAATACAAATTGAGATCCAAAAAAATACCCCCTCAAATAAGTTTATTTTAGAGATTAATTTGTCACATCTAGCTCCCAATTTATGTGATTTTTTAAAGAGATAATCTATAAAATAGACAATTTGAACCGTAAATTGTTCAAATACAATACAAAGTGAGCTATGCAAAAATACCCCACAAATAAGTTTATTTAAAGAATCCATCATTTGTAGCTCTCAAGCAACGAATAAAAACCAAATAAACTATGATATTGATTCCTGTCAATATCTTGAGGAATAAATATCTTCACCTCCCACAATTTGTGCGTATTCCTAATTTTTCATTAATGTGTTTTGTAGCAACCATATCCATGGGTCTACCTGGCACGAAATTCTTAGCACCAAAGAATCTTCCATACATACGTTCAATAGTGCTATTGATCATAATACTTTTTAAGGCACATCTGTAATTTGCAACATTGCTAATACATATTTTTAACTTAAGCAAAGCCCCCAACTCCAAGATTCAAAAGTGTCTCTGAAGGAATCACCAAAAGTGGGAAGCCCTTTTGGAAAGAATGGATACCTATGTCATCCAACCATCTCATCCACAAGGTCTCACAATAAGGTCGCCTTTTAACTCCTATATAATGGGGCTTGGCCGCAAAACCGTTTTACCAAGAAAACAAAGGCAAACCAAATTACCTGACCTGCTTTGTGTATCTATTTGTTTGTGTGGTTGTACTAAATTGTAGCAATATTATTATTATGGCAACTCAGGAAGAGATAGCAAAGTTTGGAGGGGAGGCTTTTGCCATGCTAGACAAGTTCTATGGCCGGCCCGGCAAGAGGCCTCCATTTGCTCAAGACCAACCAGCTCGTGCAGGGAGACAACCAGCTCCTCTTAGGAATGATCTGGCTGTTCTTAATAGCAGGGACGCAGCCCTGCTATTTGGGGGGATAGAGATAATAGAGTACCCCAAGATTCGCCGCTAATTATTACCAACTTAGTTTGGTATAAGTAATTAGTTAACAAATGAAGCTCTCTGTAATATTGTATAAATGTATGTGAGATGTGGAAGTGGTTTGGATATCTACTAATTAAGCTACACAAAATATATTAATTATATACTAATTAAGCTAGCTTGTAATTATATGTAGTGTGTTATATAAAATATATTTAAAGCTAGCCCCTCCTCTCCTGCGCATACTCTCTCTTGTTTGTTATGTAATCACTTTTCATGAAAATTTATTAGTATTAAAAAAAATAGAAGAAAAGAGGAGAAGAAAACAACTTCCTTGCAATATCAAAGAATGTTATTCATGTACGAAAATAACAAAGAAGAAAAATAGAGTTGAAGTAGAGAGCGAAAAGGTCAGCGCTAGTATCAGATGCACTATACTGACTACCCCTCATTCTAAAGTTCGCTATGTACTGACTCAGCAACTTCTCAACCTTATAGAAATGGTGTGTCCGTGTGCGCATATTACAGTTTCACATTCATTATCCATCATCATTCGTGGGTCATATTTCTTACAAAATTGAGAGATTTATCTTCATCGACGAGTTAGCAAATCATTAGATACGATACAACATAGATTATCATGAAAAGATGGTGTTGTGATATAAAAGAGGACATAGATTTTACGTTATGATTAAGGTCTAAATATCAAAAGAATTTTTCCCTTCAAAAAACAAAAATTATCAAAATAATTTTTTTTTTTCTATAATAACAATAAAAAATCCCAAAATAGTCAAAAGTTAAGAGGAACTTATAGGTACAATTATTGAGCTTTCCTTTTTTTTTTTCCTTCCCAAATCTGAACCAAGAAGAAGGAAAGTTTCTAACTCATCGCGTCAATAGTCAAAGTGAATTTTAACGTGGGTGTATGTGTGTTTGTCTGCCTTGAACTCCTTTGGAATTTCGACAACAAACCCTATTAGATTGATTAGACTATTAATTAGAAGAAAAAAAATGAAGTATGCAAATTAGAAAGAGATGCAAATTTTGAATGCGCCATTTTATTTTATCCCCAAGCATTGTTGAACGCAAGGTTGTAGCCGGGGATTGTGGGACACTAGCCGACTTTGGTATATTTTTCTGTTGGAAACTTAGAATCATCACATTCACATACTTTTTATATATATATAAACACACTCTGACACTCATGGCAGTTCAAACTCTGAGACTCTATAAGTTAATGCTAATTTTTATTAGGATAGACCCGGTTGTAAATATTATATTATATCAAGGGATTAGGAAATGATTCATATGAACTGTAAAAGTTCATAAACCTAATCGGTGTGGAATCTGATTCACTTGGGTCCAGGGTCTCACTAATTGCCATCCCTTTCTGCCAAACCAGTACATCTGTGCGTCAGATGGGATAGAGACCGACTCAATTATTAACATATATGGCTTACTAATCATACATGCAGGAACTAACGGAATAATTAAGCATCGATCTTTCCTTGATATATATTATATACTTCAATATTATTGTTAAGAAAATCCAATTACCAAGTTAACAGGCCTCCTTTATTTAGTTATATTTATATTGTTCTTATTCTTAATCCATCTTTTGCAGACCTGTGAGAAATGACCCCTCTTCAAGCGGGGGGAACACCCAGATAGCCTTGTCTTTTCTAGAATTTCTGCCAAAAGATCTTTACTGTATATCCAAATAGTTCACCAAATAGTTCTAGAAATATATAGAAAGCTAATTTACAATGAAAGGTGTTATAAATAAAGAAATATCAAATGCAAGTATCATTTCGAAAGGTGAAGAGCACCAGAGGATACAGGAAAACAAGAATCAATCTAGCTGAAGAGCACTAGAGGATACAGGAAAACAAGAATCAATCTAGCTATTCTTTCCTCTTTTTTTTATTTTTTTATTATGGAGTACTGAATCAAATTTGAAAATATCTATAAGATGATTAACAAACACCTAGAGGGAGGTGAATAGGCCAATTATAAAATAAATTAAAAACATAAAGAACGATGGCATGATTAATATGGTGAACCAATCCTGAACACAAATAAGGCGTTAAAACAAACATACAACAACAAAAAACACTCTAAAGCCATTTTCACTTTGAGGGGGGAGGAAGCCATTGTTCTTCCTCCCCTCTCCCCTTCTCCCTTCCTATCTCTTGTCCTCTCTTCCCTCATTTTTAGAGACAGAAGGTTTCCCCTGTTTCTTCATTTGGTTATGATTTTTCTACAGTTATCACATGCGAATGTGTCTCGGCGTTGGTTCTCCACCTACGTTTTGGTGTCGGCTCTCTATTACCATCCTTTTTCGGTTTCTTCATGTTTGGAATAAGTCACATAGACTCTTTGTATATTTGGTTATGAGAGTTTTCACCTCTCTTTTGTGAGAGCTTTCCACTTCTCTTTTGTGAGAGTTTTATTTTTATTGTTATGACTTGGTTTTTTTCAAGCTTTATCTCTTTTTGGTTGTTCTGAGTTTGCACTCGTAGTTGGGATGCCTATGCAAGAGTTTCTTTGATCCCGCGTGATCGTTAGTGAAGAAGCCTCATATTGTCTTATTTTAATGTTAGATCGCTCCATTATTGTAATGGCCCTTTGTGGTTAGTGGTTTTTTTGGTTGAATTATGAATGCAATTCCAGAATTTCTCAACGAAAAAAAACAAACAAACAAACGTACAACAAATAAACAGGAACGAAGTAATAGATGAAAACAAATGACGCCAATAGGATTGATATGTGGTTTCAATTCTTGAATTATTTTACGTGGTAAAACCCCACCTATGGGGAAATTTCACGGGAAAAATCCACTATAGAATGATGATTAAGAAAAATACTCACACACTTATCCTAGACACATTCTAGATAATGGTTACCGACTTCTTAGTAACTCAATTTCTATCACGAGATGATCTTTCAACACTCCTTATGTTGAACGCAATACTGGTCGCGATTGCTTCAAGCTCGCCGGAGTTCTTCCAACTCTCCTTATGTTGAATCCAATACTGGTCACGATCGATTCAAGTTCACCGAAGAAAATCTGCCACCATGGTCTTGGTGCCCTCAACTGTATACCAAACTATGCAAATGAATGCAATATGAATGATTAAAGTGTTTGATAAATCACCAAGTAAATATGGAACACTTGATGATTTATCTCAAATAAAAACTCAGCTTTCCAAAGTTTATAGACTGAAAATATGATCGTGAAAGCTCTCTAAAGAAAGAAGACAAAGGTCTTGTTTTATAGGATTTTTGCTCCAACAAAAAAAAATAACTCACTTTCAAAACAGATTTTTAATTTACAAGACATGAAAGTAATCACAAAGATACTTTCCTATGCTAAAGGTGATTACACGTGAGGCCCAAAATAATAAAAGAGGAAAGTTCCACAAAATGATATTTTTAATAATCACACTATTAAAGACTGATTTTTATTCAAAAATATATTTTTCAATTCAAAGCATAATCACACTTGAGTCTCAAGGAAATACCAACGTAATTATCAATCAAAGTACTAGAGAGAAAAGTAGGAATTTAATAATAAAAAGAAAGAAGGAATAATTAAACAAAAGATATTGAAAAATATGCCTAAATAAGATGCACTTCCAAAAAGGATTCTAATTCATTAAAATCAAGGAAGATCGAGGACATAAAATCATATTAGATTCCAAAAAATTCCTATCATAAGTGCATGAAAATTGGCATATCTTACTCTTCGAATCATGTGCCTCAGTTGAATAGAAATGTTGTGGAAAAAGGCAGTTATTCTGTAAGCTGAACGATATGTTTGTTGAGTATTAGAAGTTTTATGTTGTTTTTCAGAACTGTTTATTCTATGTTTGTGGTGGTATTCATAAAAAATAAACAAATATGTGTAAGGTTGTCATTCTATTGACACTTTCTAGGGTTCGTCCACTTTGTATTTCATTTATTTGAACCTTCTAATTTTCAAGTTTCATTCATAGATTATCCTTACAAAATATTGAACAAATTGTAAATGTGATGAGACAAATAGACAAACACTTAAATTACTACTATTCAATAAAATGGTTAAAAACAAAAGGAGCTTATTTTCCCACTTCTCTTTTTCTCCACTTATACTCCCTTGTATGTTATAGTAATAAGTATTAAAAAGACAAAAGGGAGTGTAAGTGGACGAAAGAGGAGTGGGAAAATCAGCACCCGAAAAAAATTCAATTCGGGTGCTTGTTTAAAGATGTATAATCTATGAAATAGACGGTTCAAATTGTTGAATACATACAATACAAATTGAGCTCTATAAAAATACCCCTCAAATAAGTTTATTTGAGATATTTGTCACATGCAGGTGCACCTCTCAATTTGTGTGATTTTTTAAAGAGATAAACGTTGAAATATAAACAGTTTGAATTGATCAAATATAATACAAAGTGCGTTCTACAAATTTACCCCTCAAATAAGTTTATTTGAAAGATCCATCATATGCAGCTCTCAAGCAAAGAAAGGAAACCGGATAAACTATGATATTGATTCCATTCAATCTCTTCAGGAAGATAATATCTTCACCTCCCACAATTTGTGCTTATTCCTATTTTTCATTAATGTGTTTTGTACCAACCATATCCATGCGTCAACCTGCACGAAATTCTTAGCACCAAAGAATCTTCAATACATTCTATAGTGCTATTCATAAAACTTAGGCACTTCTGTAGTTTGCAACATTACTAATACATAAGGTCTCACAATAAGGTCTCTGAAGGAATCGCCAAAAGTGGGAAGCCCTTTTGGAAGGAATGGATATCTATGTTATCCAACCAACTTCTCCACAAGGTCTCATAATAAGGTCGCCTTTTTAACTCCTATATAATGGGGCTTGGCCGCAAACCGTTGTTACCAAGAAAACAAAGGCAAACCAAATTACCTGACCTGCTTCGTGCATCTGTGTTTTGTGTGCTTGTACTAAATTTTAGCAATATTATTATGGCAACTCAGGAAGAGCTAGCAAAGATTGGAGGGGAGGCTTTTGCCATGCTAGACAAGTTCTGTGGCCGGCCCGGCAAGAGGCCTCCATTTGCTCAAGACCAACCAGCTCGTGCAGGGAGACAACCAGCTCCTCTTAGGAATGATCAGGGTGTTCTTAATAGCAAGGACGCAGCCCGGCTAGATAGCAATATTATTATGGCAACTCAGGAAGAGCTAGCAAAGGTTGGAGGGGAGGCTTTTGCCATGCTAGACAAGTTCTATGGCCGGCCCGGCAAGAGGCCTCCATTTGCTCAAGACCAACCAGCTCGTGCAGGGAGACAACCAGCTCCTCTTAGGAATGATCAGGCTGTTCTTAATAGCAAGGACGCAGCCCGGCGATTTGGGGGAATAGAGATAAGAGAGTAACCCAAGATTCGCCGCTAATTATTACCAACTTAGTTTGGTATAAGTAATTAGTTAACTAATGAAGCTCTCTGTAATATTGTATATGTATATCAGATGTAGAAGTGGTTTGGATAGCTAGCCTACAGTCGAAGCTAGCTTATTTTGTGCACCTAAATGTATATGTTTCCGCTTGTAATTATCTGTACAAGTTGTTGCGTAGATACAGCTGCACCAAAATGGATTCAGCTGCATCCTCAACTTGTGATACTCGCAAGTGCACGAGCCGTTCGGTAGTATAGCGTATGTAAGTGCGAGGTCGATCCCACGAGGATTGGTGATTGAATGATTCAATTCATTTTCCCTACACAAAACAGAAATGAAAAAGAAGGGAAATAAATAAAACAAGGAAGAAAGAAAATAACTAACTCAAGCAGATAAGTTCCCAAGTTCAATTAGATTAACGGATTGATTCTAGCTAATGTATGATTAAGCCATGGTGTGTGGTCATAACCTTGTGTTCCTAATTCCCTAATTTGATCATTTGTTGTCTAACCTAAAATTAAGCATTAGGAACCCATTAAGCATAGAAGAACAATTTAAACAACCAAGCATGTATCTAATCCCTGTTGTCGAATGTCCATACATACTCTTCCTATTCATAGTTCAATTCGAATTAAAGCATGGTGTATACTCTTAATTCAAACCAAGATAGCTAACATGCAAGCCTTAATGGTGATCAATCATTCAAACTAGCATATTAACTTATAAGCATAATGAATAAGAACATGAACCATAATTGAAACTTGGAAACTAATCAAACTTGAGACTAAAGAAAAGAATTTACATAATGAAAAGTAAAGTGGAACTAAGAAAAACTTAAGGAAAATTTCAACACAAAAGATTTCATTACAACAATTGAAAACTAGAAAGAGAAACTAAGAGAATTTGAGGGAGAGAAGGGAAGGGAGCTCTAGAGAAGTGTTTGAGAGCTCCCCCCCTTGGGGTGTGTTTACAAGCTTGGGAAACCTCACTATATATAGGCCTAAGGAAGCTGAAAATCTGAATTAAGTATGGCTAATGCATACAACACTTGTTTTATAAAATCTGAAATGGTTGATGCACTTCACTAATGCATACAACACTTCCATTATAAAATCTGAAATGGTTGATGCACTTCACTAATAAATCCCACCAGCAGCCCTAGCTCATCTTCATGTCACCATGACCAAGCTTCCAACCAGAAATAATAGCTCATCCTGAGGTCAGCATGACCAGCAACTTCAAGGGCTTACGAATTGGGCTTCCCTTAAGCAAATTAAGACTTTAAGCACTCAAACTTGAAGTTCAGAATGTCTTCTTTCCAGCCATATATCATTTGGGCCAATCCAAGGTCGGAGGAGGAAGTTAAGGCCAAAACAAATTGCTAACTCATTTTGCGCGCTGATAAAATCCATCATGAGCATGGCTCTGTGTTTGCTAGGTAACAGACTCCATATTTATCCAATGGGGCTGAATTTTGGATATGTTATATTACACACCCATTGGAACAACTTTCATGAAGAATGTGGCCTCATCCGAGCTATGTAGGTTGCTGAAACAAAGCTTGCAATATGACCTACGAAACTGGGCTGGTAGGGGACTGTAGCCAAAATTGAGTTTGTCTTTAAGCTCTTCATCCATTCATCCAAATTAGGCCCTAACATGCATGGATTGCATCATTTACTATCCAAAGCCCTCATTATTACCTAAAGCTCAATGGACTGAAAGATAAACACAAAAAGGATTAAAAGCACAAGTTTAACTCAAAAACATAACCAAATCATAAGCTAGAAGGGTACAAAATGATATGTAAATATGCACCGATCAAATACCCCCAAACCTAGATTTTGCTAGTCCTCGAGCAAAACAAAAGGAAAACAAAGATAAAAACAAACAAGAAGTTAACTAGACCACTTTCGTAGGTAACTCGATTGCATTGAGCATATGCAACAAGCCTTTAAACCTCTAGGCATCCCTAGTAGGAGGAGTTGTGTCTCCTGAGGGTTTAACAGATACGATACCCACAAACGTTTTACTGACTCTGTAAAACAAGGTAATTAGAAAACTTAAAAGATTGTTAGTCCTTAAGCAAAATAAAAAACAAAAACAAAAAAAAATAATTACATTAACAAAAACAAAACAAAAAAAACAAAACAAAACAAAACAAAACAAAAAAAATTACAAAAATAAAAAGAACTCAAAACAATCTTTCCGAACATTTTCTGAAGAGAAATGACTCATGCACATGACTCAAAAGTTTTAACAATAAAAGCTCAATTTTAAACATTATTCACAAAGCGGCAAAGTTCAAAACATAATATGCTCAAAGTGTGGTAGTGTGATAGCCAAATGCAACAAATTCCCCAATCTTAGTTTTCACACAATTTCAAAAATCATACAAAGCACAAGTTCAACTTCAAATCTCACCAAAGTTGTCCTCTCACAAAGGAATCACTCGGAAGAGGGCTATAATGCAACACTCAGTTATAAACATGAGATTAGAGTTAAACCATAAAGACTTAACTCGAAATAGAAAGATGAAGAACTTGCATTAATATGATCTCAAGAAGGATGCCAAACACTTAAAAGTAGAAAAATGAATGCAATTCAACCACATGACATTTAAGATCAATTTAGGTCTTTAACATAGGTTGTAATGGGGCCAAGGGTGTAAGGTGAGTAAGAAATGAAAGGTATGGATAAAACAAAGTCCAAGGAACTCAAAATATAAGAGCATAAAACAATTGTTTACAAGACTTCGAATCATCACAATGAGAATTTATTTTTCTTTTACATGATCAAAACTCCTTATACCTTCATTTACATTGATTCACTCCTTTCCTTAAACACCAATTTATTTTGAAGGCCCAAAAATGAAACCCAAAAATGAAATTTCATTCAACCACCACTTAATCACAACTTTTCTCTTTTCTTTCACCAATTGTGTGATTTTTTTTTTTTCCTTCAAAATGTAACACCAATTCCTAAACTTAGTATGAAAAACACATCCCAATTAAAGTTCATGAGTTCCTTAGAAAGGTAAATATTTGTTTTTCAGGCTAAGGCGAGGAAATATAATTGGTAAATGAAAGAAAAGGTTTACATGTAGGCTCAAAATGGTTAACAATGGAAAATCATGCTTAAGCATGCATAAGGTTAGCTTGAAAGGTACAAACGATCCAAAGAGGGCCTAATATCATTTCTTAAATGTCATGAAATCGAATTGCAAAAGAATGAATGACTTTTAAGCATTCAACCAAATCAATGAATAATGAGATCAAACAACAACTTTGATGACAAGAAAATAAGAGTATGTGTATAACACTCATGAAATGAAGCACAAGGCTCAAAAGCTCACATTTATGGTTATATAAGTCTAATTTATGCTTGATACAATTTTTTGGGTCATGCAAATCCTTTAATTGGAGAATTATGAAACAAATGGCAAGTGCAAAGAAGGTTTCGAACATATCATGCTAGAACGATGCCAAATTAATCAATTAATTAATTTTTTTTTTTTACAATAAAAATTTACAAGGAAAAAAAAATAAATAATAAATAAAATTCAATTTTCATTTAAGTCATGCAAACATTTATCACAATCTCATCAAATGTGTTCGGAAAGTGAATAAAATCAAAATCAAAATAAAAGCAAGACTTAACAAAATAAAATAAAAATAAAAACAAGCAAATAAAAAAAAAATTAAATAAAATTAAGGAAAAACCAATTTTACATGCTAAACTCCAATACCCCCAAACCTAGAAATGAACATTGTCCTCAATGTTTAAAAATTAGGAACAAGCAATGTCATAATAAGAAATGAAAGGTACTAAAGTAAATATAAACCACACAAAAAAAAAAAAAAAAAAAAAAAAAAAAACACAAATAAAATAATTACAAAAAAAAAAATTACAAAACAAACAAACAAATAAACAAAAAAGAAAAAAAATGAAACAGTAAAACACTCGAAACAGAAAGCCCTAAACAGACAAAACAGTAAGCCCTAAACAGACAGTCTTACGCAAACCAAAACCCAAACAATTGAAAGCCCAACCCAAAAGAAAGTTAACCCACCTTGAAACCTAAACAACGGTGAAAACCCGACCCACAATGAAATCCGAAGCCCACATGTTTTTTTATTATTATTTTTTATTTTTAAGAGAACATGGGTCATGATGTCTCGGTTCAGTGTAAGGGACCAACTGACAGGGCGAGACACGTGTTGACGCGTAGAGGCGCCGCAGACTCCACAAGCAAAAATTACGGGCTCATGGAAAGGCGCGAAGACTTTACTGAACGCGTTCGTTCAGAAAAGACACGTCGTGATAAATGAGTTGGGTATGGTTGGAAGGCGAGAAGGTTGTGGGACTCAAGGAATGCTGGAGATTCAGAAAATGCTCAGATGCTGTAATGGCTAGGGTTTGTCAAAGACTAAGTCTATAAGAAAGGGTGAAAAAAAAAAAACGCAAACTCAGAAACACACAAAAGAGAAAAGAAAGAAAGAAGAAAAGAGAGTGAGAAATCAAATGGCCTCTAACTACCCATTTTCGTTGGATCTCAACCTAGCTCCACCGACTCAGACACGAGGCCAAGCAGCGGCACCAGTATGGATGCCCTACTTTGCTTCCGCACGGGGGCCTGTGACAGTAACTGACTCAATACTCCTGGACAACGATGTTGCCATTGGAGTGGCTAGAAATTTAGTGACTCCTAAAGATATACGTGTTCTGGGGACAAGGGATGACAACCGGGTCGTGAGCGATGCCCTGGCACTGAGCGTGCAGAGTACAGCAACAGTCGCAAGTTTGGGTCATCGCCTACTTGCGAAGTCCCATGAGGTAGAGGTGCTCAAAGCTCAGTTGGCGGCGGAGCGAAGTATGGTTGAAGATTGTCAGAGTGCTATAAAAAGCTTGAAAAGGGAAAGGTCAAGGATAGTGGAGGTGAATCGACACCAGCTAGAAGTATTGCGGGACGAGAATAAAAACCTATCAAAGATGGTAGAGTTGTATTCTCGCGACATGCGAAAGCAGCTGGAGGACCTAGACCGACCGGGTAAACGCAAACAAGCAGATCGCGAGAGTAGTTACGCTCAAGCTAAGATTGCGATCTTTGGGAGCTCAAGTGATGAGCCCCAAGAAGCTGTGCGTGAAGCCCCGGAAGAGGACAGCCAGAGGGCCAAACTCAAAGCTCCAATGGTCGAGACACCAAGCATCGAGAAGAAATGATTTCCTACTGCATTATTGTTGTTTTTATTTTATTTTGTTGTTTTTGTATTTTCGTTATTTTGTTTCGGAAATAAAAGAGTAAGGTTGCAGAAAGAAAAAGAAAAAGAAAAAGAAAAAAGAAAAAAAAACGACAAACGGAAAAGAAAACACATTTCCCTAACTAAAATAAGATAAAGATGATAGCCGAAAGGGAAAAGCAAAAACACAAAGCTCTAGAAAATGAAAGTAACGGGCAAAAACATTAAACACCAGAAAACACGGAAAAAAGAAAAGTAAAGTAAAAGTAAAGGTGCTCCCCCTTGAAGCGATTAGGTCGAGCATGCCCGGGAAATCCGAAATGGTGTTGGCTCTCTCTCATCAGCATATGTCTATTTAAACCACACCTCTGCAAGCGGATGATACCCAGCATTTCTTCCTGCAAACTCACGGAAAAACATCAAAAAATTTAGAAGCAAAACAAATGGCATCCTCATGCACTCACCTTGATGATCTCAACCTTGAGCTCTCACTTGCACCACCAAATGCCCAGACAAGGGCTCCTCCAACTCCTGTCTTCCCAAACTCCACATATCATCACGGTACGGCCTCAAACTTTGCTGAGATAATACCGAACTTTTCTGAGGCAATGCCGAACAGAGCAGCGCTGCTGGGAGGCATGATTGGTAACAAGCTCACACCGACAGATCATCTGCATGTGGCACAGAGGTCTGACAAGGCAGCGGTGGAGGAGTCCCACAATTTAACTGTACTCCACGCGGTCTCGGCTACCAATTTGGGCATGCGATTGCTGGCGAGAACACGGGAGTGTGCCGCGATGAGCGAGGAAATAACTTCCTTGAAGGCTATGGTGGCGGACTTGCAGAAGCGGCTCTATTGTGCCAATCAGCACGTGGAAGCACTGCAGAGAAAAAATGAGGACCATGTGGAGCTGCTGCAGATTCTGCAAGTAAGAGAAAACAGAGGCATGCCATGAAGATGAAGATGAAGATGAAGAAGTTGTTTTTATTTTTAATTTACTTGAATGTTTTTTTTTTTTGGTTTTTTTTTTTGGTTTTTTGTTTTTTTTTTAAACTTTTTATCTTTTTGAATGCAATGTTTGAATAAAAATGTGTTTTTAACACTCAGAAATAAACTAATTAACCACACCACGTAAATAAATAAACTAACCTAATAAAACAACAAAAAAAACATAAAAGAAAACAAAGAAGTTCCAAATTGCAATTTACAAGGAAAAATAAAAACCCAATTTTCAATTTTCAATTTTTTTTTTTTTTTTATATTTATTATTATTGTTTTTAAAACACACAAATATACAAGCAACTCACGGATGACCAGTTAAGGGCCTCAGAAAACACAGCCAGGGGATCCGGGAAGGTTGGAGGGGTCACAATGGTCCCGCTTAAAACCCAAACTTCTTAGACACCGAAGGTGTCGCCTATAGAACTCCTAGACACTGTATTGACGGAAGTGCTCACTGGAGTTACCATAAGTCAGCTCATATGAAAAATCTTTTTAAAATTTTTAAGATAAGAAACAAAAACAAATTAAGATAAAATGGAACAACAAACCATAAACGAAAATGAACTAAGTACTCTAAACAAATTCAAACAAACAACATAAATTGTTGTACTAAAAGAAACAAACCAAGAAACCAAAGAAAAAAAAAAAAAACAAAACAAACAAACAGCACTTTCTATCACCCGTTTATCACCATTTGGACAGATTCGTTTCTATGTTTTTCAGCTTCGACCTCTGTTCAGTTTTTAGGCTATAACTTTCCAACCGTAAGTCCAAATTTCATGTTCTTTATATGGTTGGATTCAGCACAGAAAAACAAAGAACTCAACGCGTACCAAAAGGTAAAAACAATGACGGAAATAAACATAATTCAAAGAAGAGAAAGGATTGAAATGCTCCCCCTTGAAGCGATTAGGTCGAATGTGATGCATTTGGAGGTCGCGACTTCTCCCACTACTCCACACTTCCTATCTTTGAAGTTGCCATCTCTCTCCATTTTTATTGAGCTATTTACATTGCTAAAACAAACACATACAAAAACTTGAAACGGAATTAAAGGATTACGAAATATATAAAAAAAAACTAAAAATGAAAGGGAAAAATCAACACAAGTCCAATTCCATGCTTCAAAGCAACAAGCACCAATGGGTTGTGTAAGCTGGGACTTAAACCCAGTTCTCTTGCTTGTTGGGCAATTGTCCTTTTCTGTTGGACTACAAACACAACTTGTCCATTAACGTCATTAACTTTAAAACTTGAAATTGTCTAGTTAAGAAAAAAAAATAAAGTAGGAAAGCCAAATAGAATCAAACAATGTTACCGATCCCCGGCAACGGCGCCAAAAACTTGTTGCGTAGATACAGCTGCACCAAAATGGATTCAGCTGCATCCTCAACTTGTGATACTCGCAAGTGCACGAGCCGTTCGGTAGTATAGCGTATGTAAGTGCGAGGTCGATCCCACGAGGATTGGTGATTGAATGATTCAATTCATTTTCCCTACACAAAACAGAAATGAAAAAGAAGGGAAATAAATAAAACAAGGAAGAAAGAAAATAACTAACTCAAGCAGATAAGTTCCCAAGTTCAATTAGATTAACGGATTGATTCTAGCTAATGTATGATTAAGCCATGGTGTGTGGTCATAACCTTGTGTTCCTAATTCCCTAATTTGATCATTTGTTGTCTAACCTAAAATTAAGCATTAGGAACCCATTAAGCATAGAAGAACAATTTAAACAACCAAGCATGTATCTAATCCCTGTTGTCGAATGTCCATACATACTCTTCCTATTCATAGTTCAATTCGAATTAAAGCATGGTGTATACTCTTAATTCAAACCAAGATAGCTAACATGCAAGCCTTAATGGTGATCAATCATTCAAACTAGCATATTAACTTATAAGCATAATGAATAAGAACATGAACCATAATTGAAACTTGGAAACTAATCAAACTTGAGACTAAAGAAAAGAATTTACATAATGAAAAGTAAAGTGGAACTAAGAAAAACTTAAGGAAAATTTCAACACAAAAGATTTCATTACAACAATTGAAAACTAGAAAGAGAAACTAAGAGAATTTGAGGGAGAGAAGGGAAGGGAGCTCTAGAGAAGTGTTTGAGAGCTCCCCCCCTTGGGGTGTGTTTACAAGCTTGGGAAACCTCACTATATATAGGCCTAAGGAAGCTGAAAATCTGAATTAAGTATGGCTAATGCATACAACACTTGTTTTATAAAATCTGAAATGGTTGATGCACTTCACTAATGCATACAACACTTCCATTATAAAATCTGAAATGGTTGATGCACTTCACTAATAAATCCCACCAGCAGCCCTAGCTCATCTTCATGTCACCATGACCAAGCTTCCAACCAGAAATAATAGCTCATCCTGAGGTCAGCATGACCAGCAACTTCAAGGGCTTACGAATTGGGCTTCCCTTAAGCAAATTAAGACTTTAAGCACTCAAACTTGAAGTTCAGAATGTCTTCTTTCCAGCCATATATCATTTGGGCCAATCCAAGGTCGGAGGAGGAAGTTAAGGCCAAAACAAATTGCTAACTCATTTTGCGCGCTGATAAAATCCATCATGAGCATGGCTCTGTGTTTGCTAGGTAACAGACTCCATATTTATCCAATGGGGCTGAATTTTGGATATGTTATATTACACACCCATTGGAACAACTTTCATGAAGAATGTGGCCTCATCCGAGCTATGTAGGTTGCTGAAACAAAGCTTGCAATATGACCTACGAAACTGGGCTGGTAGGGGACTGTAGCCAAAATTGAGTTTGTCTTTAAGCTCTTCATCCATTCATCCAAATTAGGCCCTAACATGCATGGATTGCATCATTTACTATCCAAAGCCCTCATTATTACCTAAAGCTCAATGGACTGAAAGATAAACACAAAAAGGATTAAAAGCACAAGTTTAACTCAAAAACATAACCAAATCATAAGCTAGAAGGGTACAAAATGATATGTAAATATGCACCGATCACAAGTCACTTCTTATGTTATATAAAAGGGCTTGTCTGATATAGGTCCCTACAATTTCTATTTCCTAGACATATACCCATCATTCTATACATCTATGTGTAAAACCCAATTTCAAACTTGAGATATAATAGGTCATAGTATTCCTATGTTTTTACATCCTTGCCATCAGACTTCATATTTTATTTATAATTTATTCCAAGCATTTCATTAACTGCCATAATTGTAATTAAAACTCCCTATTAATAGCATAGCAATCACCCCATTTCTTTTGGTTGCCATTCCCCTAAAATTGCAACAAAAAAAAAAGTAAATTACATATCCAATAATGTACATATGAAAAATATAAGTATAAATATATATGTATAAAAATATAGGTATATTATTTACCAAAAAAATTAACAAAAATAGGTCAGTTACTTTGTAATTGAAATTTCCGTACATTTTTCAGGCATTAAAAATAGGTACACAATAATTTATAGAAAATAGGTATGTCGTATAATTGAAATTTATGCACATTTTTTATAAATTAAAAATAGGTACATTATTTAGAAGAAAAAAATAAGTGCATTATACTAGGTAAATTGTTTTACTAGGTATACATTATTAGAGAAAAAAAATAGGTACATTATTTAGAGAAAAAAATATATACAAAATTTAGCAAAAAATAGGTTCATTATAATAGGTAAATTGTTTTACTAGGTACATTATTTGGAGAGAAAAAATAAGTTCATTTAGAAAAAATAGGTTCATTAAAAAAAATGTTTTTCAAAAAACAAATAATAAATAGATTATCAAATTATTTTTCAACATAATTAGAATGTACACTATTATTCATAAAACTATAATAAAATAGAATACTAGTCGTATAATTCATAAAAGGAAAACAACATTAATTCCTAAATTTAATATTGAATTTAAATTACTAATAAGTTAAATAGATTACTAGTCGTAATTCATAAAAGGAAAACAACATTAATTCAAAAATAGATTACTAGTTGTAAATAGATTACTAATACTTTAATATGGAATTTAATATTTAATTTCAAATAAGTTTTTAAATTAATTCCTACATCCATTATAACTATTTGGAGATCTTTCCAAATTCAACGTGTGTCATTAGTTACACCCCCTCATAACACAATAACTTATAAATAGGGGTAGGTTTGGAATCCGAAAAATACAATAAATCAGATTTTAAGTTATATTAGGTAACTTGCTTAGTTGGATCCTAGTCATAGGGTATTATTTGAAAAAATTGGGTATTTTAAATAGAAAACTAAAGGAAAGGGTTGTAGGTGATTTAAAATGAATTTTATGGATCTAAGCTCAATTTACTATATATAAAATATATTTAAAGCTAGCCCGAAAAAAAAAAAAAAAAAGAGGGGCTAGCTTTAAATATATTCTGCATACTCTCTCTTGTTGTTATGTAATCACTTTTCACGGAAATTTATTATTATTTAAAAAAAATAGAAGAAAAGAGGAGAAGAAAACAACTTCCATGCAATATCAAAGAATTTTATTCATGTAAGAAAATAACAAAGAAGAAAAATAAAGTTGAAGTAGAAAGCGAATAGGTCAGCGCTGGTATTAGATCCACTATACTAACTACTCCTAATTCTAAAGGTTCGCCATGGACAACTTCTCATCCTTATAGAAATGGTGTGTGCGCGCGCATATTATAGTTTTACATTCATTACCCATCATCATTCGTGGGTCATATTTCTTACAAAAGTGAGAGATTTATCTTCATTGATGAGTTAGCATATGTGATCATTAGATACGATACGACACATAAATGTTGAAGGAAAATGTGAACCTCCCAACATAATTTCACCATCACTAATTAAATAATGAGATTTTATTATTTTAGGTATGATCCATTCGAGATGCGGTGTCTCTTAATTACAATCCCTTGCTTCAGGGGAATACCCTTTGATTCCATCATAAAGAAATAGAACCTGTGTGTTTGGTTTTGCAGCTGGCCCTAAGTCGAATCTCAGGGTGCCTACAATTCCCTTGCGGGAATTAGGCCACTCGTAGTTCAAAGAATTGCAATGAATAAATGACTCATTGAGAGGGAAATTTGATTTGAATTGTATTGAGAAGTGTTTTAGTGAATTTAGCTGAATAAAGTAGGGATTCGATATGGCATTGAGATTTGAACGGTTGCATCTAAATTGAATCTCTAGATTGGCTACGTTCCCTTTCGAAGGGATCAAACCAACATAGTTCGGAATTAATTTGGAAATTAATGGGTAAGTGTGGCCCACTAATTAAGAATTTGTGTCTTTGAGACAATTTGGAGATGTTGAAATTTTCATAGATAGATGACCCATGGGAAAAATTGGAAATTAATGGGTAAGTGTGGGCCACTAACTGAGAATTTGTGTTTGAGAGATTTGAATTTAATCTGATTGAAATTTGCTTAGGTAGATGACTCATAGGAAAAATTGGATGGTTTTGTACCATTTTTCTTATTGTCAATGTCCAAGAAAAATAATGGGCAATTTCGATTAACCCACTGGAAAATTGACATTTGCACTGGAAAATTGTTTTGGCGAATTAGGTTAAGAAAAACCAGGGATTCAAATTTGGTTGCGGTTGCGTTGAAATTGATACTTAGGTGACGAGGGGTAAATTTAACTAAACAAACAAGACACAACAACTCAACAATCAAGAGAACACACAGAGCATGCCACAAAGTACCTGCCGCCCTAGAAGATTACTAGTGACAACCTAGGCACTCAGAAGGACCCATCAATCTAGGCATCCCTTGTGCTAGCAACAACTATGGTGAAAGTGTGTGAAGTCATCATTATCAAGTAAACAGCAAACAACAGATATAGATGACTAGTCAACCACCAAGAACAGAAACCCAGAAAAATTACAGATATGCAAAATAGATTTTGTTTACCCAGAAACCCACCATTGGGAAAAACTGGAAGTCATCAACCGACTAGGCAATCCACTAAGTAGAAAAAGATTCTTACAAAGGAATACAAGCAAGCTCAAGCAAAACCTAGATCTATTTAGGAAAATGAGCTATACCTCCTTTGTGCAATCTTCTTCTCCAACTTAGCAAAGCTCAAAGCTCAGTTCATCATGGCAATGGCAGCTCCTTCTCCAGCTCGATCATCCCATGGCACTAGCTTGCAAGCTCCAACTTAGAACGAAGCCAAACTTTGGATTCAAGGGAGAAAGACCAATTTCTTCAAGAAACCATACTCTTAAGAAATTAGTCATGAATCCGATCTAGATCTATATGAGAGAATGATTTAAATAGCTAGATGCAGATTCATATTTCAAAAGCAGGTTTTCAAAAAGAAATCAATTAGAAAAACTCATAGATGAAATATATGGTTTACTCTTGAGGAAGAAGAAGAGAAAGATGGCAAGCCAATCTTTCCAAAACTTCCACACGAAAGAGGCGACTTCCAAATGAGGGATTTTCTTGCTTTTACAGACAAAAGAATCCCTTAGGTCAGACTGATACATGGCAGCTGAGAGAGAAAATAGAATAGGACAAAACAGATGGTTAACCAGCTGGAAATCGCACTGAGCAAAGATGACTAGTCATCTTTTATGAAAACAGTTTTAATGCATGATTTACCTTTGTTAAATTGCTTGAACCTCCATAGGATAGATGAGATTTAAGAACACTTAGAGATGCTAATCTTAATCTATCCTTGAGCTTGATAAATACATATAAAAGACCTATTACAAAATTGTCAAGGGAAGCCAAAAGAATTAATCAAAATTCATACATTAACAATCTCCCCCTTTTTGGCTTTCCTTAACAACACTCTCTGTCATGAACACTCAACCCAAAACCAAACCTAAGAGGATGATTTAAATGAAGTACCTGCAAAAACAGAAACCAAACTTCCAGCACAAGACAAGCATATTATATCTCAGAATTTTAAAGTTTAAACAATATGCAATATGTGCAATAAGGGGGTTGAGATTGTTCTCCCCCTTGTTGATAAGGAAAGAGCAAAAAGGCAAGGAAATAGAACAGCAAATAGAGGAAATAAACAGAAGGCAGAAAATCAGATTTGAACACAAAGCATAGATTGATTACAAATCACATTACAACTGTTCAAAAATAAGACAACAACAACTCCCCCAACAAGATGCACAGACTGTCCAAACAGAAACAGGGGAAACAAAAAAACAAAGGAAGTACAAACATAGACTTCCAATCTGCCCAAAATGAACACCCCTCCAAGATCACATTAACCCCACAATGTGATAACAAAATAAACCATCCAAATAGTCCAAAAAGACTCCTCCTATCTAGGATACAACCTAATCAAAACTCTAGCTAAAAAACCAGAGAATCAGCAGACTCATCAGATGCAGCAGAAGCATCAGAGTCCTCCGAGGCAGGAGCAGCTTGAGGATCCACTTTAGTAGTAGCAGCAGCTGCAGAGGAAGACGGAATGAGGCTCATAAGATGCTGGATGTGCTTCTCCTTGGCAGCAAGCTCAGCTCTGAGAGAGGCATTTGCGGAAGCGGATGACATAGAGGAGAGAAAAGAGCTTGAAACCTTCTGACTAAGAGCAAGGGAGGCCTTGCCAAAAGGAGCAATGGGAGCAGTCCACTGATCCGAGTCAAGAAAGGGCACCCTATGACGCTCACATACAAGCTGAATAAGAGATGGGAAAACAAGAGTTCCCTTGTGTTTCGTTCCGTGACCGATAGTCTTGCCAAGAATAGCATGATAAATAATATCTCCAAGGGGAATTTTATCATGATTCACCATGGATATCATGAGTTGGCAGGCAGCTAAGGTGGGATTCGAATTGTTCCTGGTAGGGAGAACATTATGCCTAACAAAATCCCAGAGAAACTTGTAGAAAGGTGACAAATACGACTTAATAGGAAGGCCCTTAGAGGTCAGAGGCATAGACTGATCAGGATAAGCCATGGTTTTAAACAAGTCAATCGTATATTCAGAAGAGACAGCAGCAAATTTCTCAGATTTAAAACCAGGGAAAGAACGAAAACCTAACAACCGATTGATTACAGATGGTTTCAGAATAATTGGCACATACCTAACAATAACTTGAAAGTTGGACCCTATGGGTTCAGCTGGGAAATTAGAGTAAAATTCCCTAACAACAGAGGAGTTAAACTTACCAGAGAGAGCATTGAGTGAGTGAAGATGATAATGCTCAAAAATCTGAGTGGCAGATTCTTGAGCCACCAAGGGGAGAGCTTCAAACTGGTAAGATCTTTCAAGCACGAATTTCCTCTTAGAGACAACATCCGCAAAGAAGGAGGCGGCCTCAGGGGACACGAATGGAGAAGATTCCTCAACAGGAGGAGAGGAAGAAGATTGGGTCCTAGGAACCCTAGGAACAGAGGATGTTGACCTGGAGCGACGCTTGGAAGAAGAGAGGGGATTTGAAGAAGACATGGCATGCCGGAATAGAAGGTCGAAATACAGAGAAGAAGGGGGAAAAAAAATTGAAAACCCAAAGGAAAAGAGGCAGAGAAGAAAGCGACAGAAGAGAGAGGCGTAAGACCAAGAGAAAAATGGATTCGAAAAAAAAATGGCTGAAAAAGAACAGCCTAATAGAAAACGAAGAAGACGAAGACTCGAGGACTCAAACAAGGGTTTCGATAGGGACTGAAGCGGCGGAAAGAGAAACTGAAAAAGAAGACAAACACACGAGGGGAAAAAGACCTAAAAAGGAAAAGACAAAAACTGACCCAAATATAAAAAACCGCTAAAAACGAAAGGGGCGTACCGGGTAGGAAGAAAAATAAAATAAAATTGATGACTAGTCAACGAAAGCAACAGCATGACAAGCAATATATTTAGAATTGACCCTGTGAAAGACATGTTTTTGGGCGAAAATCACAAGTATGAACTCACAAATAACCCAAGTGATCAAAGATGCATCAGCAAAATATCCTAGACCAAGTCTTCAAGCACATGAGTAAAAAAATAAAATAAAATAAAAATCATATGCAAGGAACATAAGCAAACAGCGCTGAGAGGGAGAGGATGAAATGCAGCTAATGCTTAGAGACACGGCACATTTTGGAATAGGGGGTTCAGAGTTAAAGGACATACAAGATGAGGTCATATCGCTCTTGGAGAGACAAGTATACAATGAAAAGTGAAGACATAATCAGAGTAGACTCAAAAAGCAAGTAACATCACTCTCTAAAGACAAAATATTGTAAGATTTATTTTGATTCACTTGCACATCCCAGACATAAGTGCTTGAATGGCCCAATTTTACGGCTCTTTGCTCTAGATGCTTCAAACATAACACCTTATACCTTCCTAGAGCCGTGACTACATTGGTCACACTTCCTTTTTTTTTTTAGAAATTTTATTTTTATGTGAAATATCTGAATAGAGTGACTAAGAGAGTGAGACAAGCTAAGAGACAATAACAATGATAGTCCAAAAAATAATCATAGACACTTGGCTCACCAAGAGGATAAGAGAGCACAAGGTAAGTCTCAACTAAAAGCTCTAAACAAGAAAATGGGTTGTGCACAAATCTGGAAAGCACAAGAAGCAGTCAAACTTCACACTATCAGAGAGGTGAGATATGAAACCATGACATATTCAATAAAACACATGTTGTTTGGGAAATTGAAATGTGCTGAAGACAAGGAAACAGACATGCTAATTAATCAATTGAGCAAAGGCCAATGGACTGTCTGAGTGTGACATGTTTCTGAAAGTCCAAGGCCTTGGTGAGTATATCTGCAAGTTGTTTTTCAGAAGGAACAAACTCTAAGGTTAAAATTTTGTCTTCCACAAGCTCTCTAATAAAATGATGCCTTATGTCTATATGCTTTGTTCTAGAGTGTTGAACAGGATTTTTAGAGATATCTATAGCACTCATGTTGTCACAATAGATTAGAAAGCAAGATTGAGCAAGACCATAGTCATCCAACATTTGTCTCATCCAAAGAAGTTGAGTGCAGCAACTCCCAGCTGCAACATACTCTGCTTCAGCAGTGGATAGTGAGACAGAGTTTTGTTTTTTGCTATGCCAAGCAACAAGGTTGTTGCCTACATAAAAGACCCCCCCGGAAGTGCTCTTCCTGTCATCACTACAACCTGCCCAATCGGCATCACTATACCCAACAAGATTGACACAAGTGTCATAGGTATACCACAACCCAAACTCAACAGTCCCACTCACATATTTTATGATTCTCTTAACAGCAAACAAGTGAGACTCTTTTGGATCACTCTAAAATCTAGCGCACACATCAACACTATAAGAAATGTCTGGTCTACTAGCAGTCAAGTAGAGAAGACTTCCTATCATGCTTCTATAGAGAGTTTGATCCACATTTTTACCAAGCAAGTCCCTATGAATCTTAGCACCAGTGCTCATTGGAGTTCTTGCAGATTTTGCACCCTCCAAACCAATTTTTTTCACAAGATTTTTTGCATATTTAGATTGAGAAACAAAGATCCCATCATGACTCTGTTTGATTTGAAGACCTAAGAAGTAGTTAAGCTCACCCACAAGACTCATTTCAAATTCACTAGTCATGACATGAATAAATTCTTGAACATGCAAATCAGAGGTAGAACCAACCACAATATCATCAACATACACTTGAGCAATCAAGACATCCTTTTTAAATCTTTTGACAAACAAGGTTTTGTCAACCGACCCCCTAACATATCCATTTCCTAGAGGATGAGAGGATAACCTCTCATACCATGCTCTAGGAGCTTGTTTCAAACCATAGAGTGCCTTTTTTAAATGAAACACATCATTTGGATGATGGGGATCTTCAAAACCCTTTGGTTGCTCAACATAGACCTCTTCATTCAAAATACCATTCAAAAAAGCAGTTTTGACATCCATTTGATAAAGTTTGAATTTCAAGTGACAAGCAATGGTAAGAAGTAATCTAACAGATTCTAATCTTGCAACAGGGGCAAACGTTTCATCCAAATCAATGCCTTCCATTTGAGTGTATCCTTGAGCAACCAATCTAGCTTTGTTCCGGACCACATTACCTTGTTCATCAGTTTTATTTTTGAAAATCCACTTAGTGCCTATGACATTAGTGTTAACTGGTCTAGGAACAAGGTACCAAACATCATTTCTCACAAATTGATTTAATTCTTCATGCATTGCAAGAAACCATTCACCATGATGCAAGGCCTCTTTCACATTTTTAGGCTCTTCCTTTGAGACATAACACACATGGCTAATCTCTTGAGCGAGTTGTTTCCTAGTTCTCACTCCTTGATTAAGAGGACCAATAATGACACTCTCAGGTTGAGTGAGAGGACTATGAACAGCATGAGAGCTGTCAGCCGGGACAGATGGGATGGAACTAGAAGTTGAAGGGGTTGACAGGGCAATCGGGATAGAACTTCCAAAAGTTGACAGGTCAACCACAAGATCCAGACCTGGAGGATCATGCTCAAGAGGAGGAGGAAAAAGACCATCCTCATCTAAAGCCATCTCTGTAGAGGCAGCAAAATCATCAATATTGACATTTATGGATTCAATAATGGTTCTTGTCTTACAATTGTACACTCTATAGGCTATGCTGGAAGTGGAATACCCTAGAAATATTCCCTTATCACACTTAGAATCAAACTTAGCAAGATGCTCTCTATCTCTCAAAATATAACATGTGCTACCAAAGACTCGAAAGTATGACACATTAGGCTTCTTTCCTTTCCAAATCTCATAGGGAGTTTGTTTGGTACCAGACCTCAAAAACACCCTATTGGAGATGTAACAAGCTGTATTGACAGCTTCAGCCCAAAAATGTTTAGCAAGATTTTTGCTATTTAGCATCACCCTAGCCATCTCAACAAGAACCCTATTTTTTCTCTCCACAACACCATTTTGCTGAGGTGTAATAGGGGCAGAGAACTCATGTTTAATTCCCATTTCTTCACAAAATTTAAGGAACTGAGAATTCTCAAATTCAGTTCCATGATCTGTTCTAATTCTAACAAGTGGCAGATGACTAGTCATTTTCTCTTTTTGCAAAAGATGACAAACAGACTTAAACCTTTGAAAGGTTTCAAATTTCACACGTAAGAATGAGACCCAAGTGAACCTAGAGAAATCATCAACCATGACCAGAATATATTTCTTTCCACCAAGAGACAAGGTTTGGATAGGACCAACAAGGTCCATATGAACAAGTTCAAGACCTACATGTGTTTGAATGTGTTTGACCTTTTTGTGTGACACTCTAACTTGCTTACCCATTTGACATCCTTCACAAACATGCTGATCAGATTTGTCAACCTTTGGTAAACCACTCACTAACTCTCTCTTGGACAATTTATGCAAGTCTCTAAAATTCACATGTCCATGTCTTTGATGCCACAAGACACTTGTTTCATTCACAACCTTGTTGCAAACTACTTCTTTTGCATCATTGACACCATCAATGCAATAACAATTATCCCTAGACCTAGACACACTCACAATCTCATTGCCACCCTTTCCAATGATTTTGCAGCCTTGCTTGGAGTATCTAACTTCTACTATTCCATCATCACACAGCTGACTTACACTAATGAGATTGGATGTGAGACCCTCAACAAATCTAACATTCTTAAGCTCGGGTAAACCAAGGATACAAACAGTACCTTTCCCCACAACTTGAGACTTGTGACCTCCACCAAAAGCCACAGTGCCTCCATCAAAAGGGCTGAGAGATGAGAAAACACTCCTATCACCAGACATGTGTTTGGAACAGCCACTATCAAAGTACCAAGAATTGATATTTGAAGCAGCAAAAGCATTTAGCACAACAAGACATTTGTCATGACCTTTTGTAATCCAAGTAGACCTAGGAACAATGGGTGAACTTATTTTAAGGGAGACAAGTTTGGCAATCTTAGTGACTTCATTTAGCAAATGATCAACCTGATCTTGCAAAGATCTGGGATTCCTTTTAGATTTTGAAGACAATTTTCTGGTCTTATCCTTTTTGTACATATTACAGACTGGTCTAATATGACCAGTCAACCCGCACCTGTGACAAGTCGGAACAAACTTAGGTTTTTTGACTACCTGCTGAACATCAAGAGATGCAATGGCTGGAGATTTTGACTTGACAAACTTAGTGGTAGAGCTGGAAAACTTAGAATCAAAATGATTAAATCCAAGACCACCTTTGTCCCCATGAAGTTTTCCCATATTCAACATTTTGTCAATTTTTGTGGCACCAATGGTCATAGATATAATCTTACTTTTTGATTCATTCAATTCACCTAGGAGCTGGTTGTTTGAGTTCTGGAACCCAATGTTACTCTCCTTGAGCACATTAACTTGATTTTCAAGATTACTCCTAATTGACACAAGTACAACAATTTCTTTTTCTAGAGACTCAAATTTGTCACTCAACTCCTTTTTGGTTTCTTTTAAGATGAGAAGGTCATGTTGAAGTTCTTGGTTATTGGCCTCAAGTTTAAGACTCTCTTCTTTCAAGGAAAAAGTCTCTTTGAACAAGCAATCATATTTTCTTCCTAATGACTCGTATGACAGGTCATCAGACTCAAAATCAGAATCATCATACACAGGCTGCACAGAGGCAATGAAGGCAACCTGTTGGTCTTCATTATCAGAGGAAGATGAATCCTCTTGAGACACTTCACTTTCACTCTCACTCCAACTCACTTTCATGGCCTTGTCCTTTCCTTTGGAGTATTTTTTCTGATTGTTTGCAAAGTCAGCAGCATAGTGACCAATGCCTCCACATGTGAAGCACTTGACAGATTTTCTAAAGTCTTTAGTGAAAGGTTTGACATCCTTGTTCCTCTCATTAGACCGATCAGTTGATGGTCTAAACTGTCTCTCACTACCAGAGCTACCCTCTCTAGCAAACTTTCCCTTATCCTTAAGAATTCTCCTAAATTTTTTGACAAACAAGGCCATTTCATCCTCAAAATCTGAGGATTTTTCACCACCTTTCAGAGAAGAAACATGCACTCCTTGAAGTGCATTACTTTTTGATTTTTTAGTGTCATTTTCTTCCATATTCAACTCCATCTCATAGGTTTTTAATTTTCCTACAAGCTTGCCAAGCTTAATTTCATTTATGTTTTGGACCTCCATGATTGCGGTTTTCTTTGCTCTAAATCTAGATGGTAGAACACGAAGAATTTTCTGAACAACAAGAAGCTCTTGAATAGGTTGACCAAGACTCATGGCTTCATTTGTAATCATTTCTACTCTCCCATAGAACTCAGAAATAGACTCAGTTTCAGACATCCTAAGTTCTTCAAATTGTGCAAGCACCATCTGAAGTTTTAGGGTTCTAACTTGGTCATCCCCTTCATGAACCACCATTAGTTTATCCCAAGCCTTTTTAGTATTTGGGATGTGTTGTATATGTGCAAATTGTGTGCTAGACAAGGCTGTAACTAAGGCATTTCTGGCCTTCTTGTTTGCATATGCAGCAAACACCTCTGCTTCAGTCCATTCAGACCTAGGCTTGGGCACAACTTCACCCTCAACAGTCTTGACTGGAGCAATCCACTCTTTTGTGAGATACACACTTGCATACTCATCAAGAGCATCAAGAAATATCTCAAATTTTTCTCTCCATGCAGCATAGTTATTTCCGTCAAAATAAGGTGGTGAGTTGCAAGATCCAGCAACTCGATCCCTTTCCATAGTGAGTACACCTAAACACCAAAACAAATCCTAGGATCTCTCTATTTGTGTTAAGAGCTGAAGCTCTGATACCAATTGAAATTGATACTTAGGTGACGAGGGGTAAATTTAACTAAACAAACAAGACACAACAACTCCACAATCAAGAGAACACACAGAGCATGCCACAAAGTACCTGCAGCCCTAGAAGATTACTAGTGACAACCTAGGCACTCAGAAGGACCCATCAATCTAGGCATCCCCTGTGCTAGCAACAACTATGGTGAAAGTGTGTGAAGTCATCATTATCAAGTAAACAGCAAACAACAGATATAGATGACTAGTCAACCACCAAGAACAGAAACCCAGAAAAATTACAGATATGCAAAACAGATTTTGTTTACCCAGAAACCCACCATTGGGAAAAACTGGAAGTCATCAACCGACTAGGCAATCCACTAAGTAGAAAAAGATTCTTACAAAGGAATACAAGCAAGCTCAAGCAAAACCTAGATCTATTTAGGAAAATGAGCTATACCTCCTTTGTGCAATCTTCTTCTCCAACTTAGCAAAGCTCAAAGCTCAGTTCATCATGGCAATGGCAGCTCCTTCTCCAGCTCGATCATCCCATGGCACTAGCTTGCAAGCTCCAACTTAGAACGAAGCCAAACTTTGGATTCAAGGGAGAAAGACCAATTTCTTCAAGAAACCATACTCTTGAAGAAATTAGTCATGAATCCGATCTAGATCTATATGAGAGAATGATTTAAATAGCTAGACACAGATTCATATTTCAAAAGCAGTTTTTCAAAAAGAAATCAATTAGAAAAACTCATAGATGAAATATATGGTTTACTCTTGAGGAAGAAGAAGAGAAAGATGGCAAGCCAATCTTTCCAAAACTTCCACACGAAAGAGGCGACTTCCAAATGAGGGGTTTTCTTGCTTTTACAGACAAAAGAATCCCTTAGGTCAGACTGACACATGGCAGCTGAGAGAGAAAATAGAATAGGACAAAACAGATGGTTAACCAGCTGGAAATCGCACTGAGCAAAGATGACTAGTCATCTTTTATGAAAACAGTTTTAATGCATGATTTACCTTTGTTAAATTGCTTGAACCTCCATAGGATAGATGAGATTTAAGAACACTTAGAGATGCTAATCTTAATCTATCCTTGAGCTTGATAAATACATATAAAAGACCTATTACAAAATTGTCAAGGGAAGCCAAAAGAATTAATCAAAATTCATACATTAACAATCTCCCCCTTTTTGGCTTTCCTTGACAACACTCTCTGTCATGAACACTCAACCCAAAACCAAACCTAAGAGGATGATTTAAATGAAGTACCTGCAAAAACAGAAACCAAACTTCCAGCACAAGACAAGCATATTATATCTCAGAATTTTAAAGTTTAAACAATATGCAATATGTGCAATAAGGGGGTTGAGATTGTTCTCCCCCTTGTTGATAAGGAAAGAGCAAAAAGGCAAAAGGTAAAACTAGAAGGCCTAAGTAGCCTCATCGAAACCCTTCGTACCTAGGCCCAATGGACACCTGCCGAGGCTCAAGCCACATTCTCTTTCGCCTCCTTGTTGAACGGCAAGGATCACACCAAGGCCAAAAGGGTTCACAACCACAATTGCACGTACCGGGCCCTTGCCGAAGCAAGACCGGGCTCACGAAACCTAGCTCCAGGTCAAGCCCCAGCTCTTGCCGAAGGCCTTGATAGCTCACACAGCTTCTACCATACCTGCCAAAGGTTTACACAACTTCTAGCTCATGAACTTGGGGGACTCGGGAATACCCTACAAATCCTACTAGATCAGGAATGCTCGGCCATGATTATACAAAAACTCACAAGTTCCCAACCCAGAAGTTACTTCTTGACCGCGAACTTGGGGGACTAATGTTTACACCATAATCAACCGAGCATATACAGCATCAAAACGACTGGCACTAAGGCAAACATGCCTTCTCCCCTACTGATGTCAGCACCTTCCAACATGCCGAAGGAAGACATTCTTCCGAAGCGACAGCCACTTGCCGAAGCTCCCGACTGCCGAACCTAGTCTCCAGGGACACATTTCACCACCACAGCAACTTGCACAAAGTCCCTCATCGAAACTTTGTGCAAGCCTTCTATTTTCACCTCCCTATAAATAGGGAATAATGCCCAAGACAAAAGGGGTAACTATTTTCTCACCTTTACTGTTCCTCTACCAAAATTACCATAAATAGCTGACTTAAGCATTGGAGAGCCTTTGGCAGGCGCCACACCGATGTCCGAAGCTTAACGATTGCTTCTTCCCATTGTCTTATGCAGGTTACTCAGTTACCGAAGGTCCACACCTTCGTCCCTTCTGAAGAACAAAGACTTCTCTACCTAAATTGACCCTCCCAAAAAAGAGCATCAACAGTATCCAATGATGTTTCGTGGTTACTCACCCATGGATTTGCATCCAAATAGTTTTGGGGTTTCTCACCCATGGATTTATCATCCCAAATAATTTATTAAAGGGTTGCCACCCAACATGGATTGCCATCCATTTGTTTGATTTGCGGGTTTTATACCCAAACATAGAGGACTTCAAGAGAGGAGCCTTGATTGCATCTGTCATTTTTTCTTCAACATGGCTCCATGTTGTGCTACTTCAATAAAGAAACGGAAATTATTGGCCCAGCAAGTCAACCATTAATGTGATAACTCCAAAAAAGGTGCTAAGATAGTCACCCCATGGACGGTTGCATATGGAATTACCTCCGTCATTTTTCTTCAGCACGGATGTCTCCATTCTTCCCCAAGCCTTGCAGCTTCCTTTTTTTTTTTTTTTTTTTTTTTTAATCTCTCCATCGCCTCCCCCTTTTTCTTTTCTCTCCTCTTTTTTATAGAGTCCCTGCGAGAGAGATTTGAGATGGAATAATTCTCATTTAAATTGGATTCCTCCTCCCCTTTATCAAATTATCCTTTTCCCTTATTTATTGAATGGATGATCCCTTCCTTTTCTCTAGGCATAAGATTAGGAACAATTTGACTTCCTGGGTGTTTGAAACTTGTTTTGAAAACAAGTATAGTGTGAGGACTAGACCCACCCAACGTTGTGGGGCTTATCCAAACCCATGTTAAATTTTTTTTGTTCAACAATAAAGTTTAACTTAAAAGATGATGATGTGATATAAAAAACGACGTAGGTTTTATGAGTCTAAATATCAAAATAATTTTTCCCTTCAAAAAATAAAAATTATCAAAATAATTTTTTTTTGTTGCTATAACAATAAGAAAAAAAATCCAAAAATAGTCAAAAGTTAAGAGGAATTTATAGGTACAATTATTGAGCTTTCCTTTTTATCTTCCTTCCCTAAATTTGAACCAAGAAGAGGGAAAGTTTCTAACTCAACGCGTCAATGGTCAAAGTGAATTTTAAAGTGGGTGTATGTGTGTTTGTCTAGCTTGAACTCTTTTGGAATTGCGACAACAAACCCTATTAGATTGATTAGACTATTAATTAGAAGAAGAAAAAAAATGAAGTATGCAAATTAAAAATAGATGCAAAAAGAATGCGCCATTTTGTTTCCCAAGCTTCTTCAAATATCTTATCCCCAATTAAGGACCCAAGCATTGTTGAACGCAAGGTTGTGGCCAGGGATTGTGGGACATTGGCCGACTTTGGTATCTATTTCTGTTGGAAAATTGGAATCATCACATTCACGTACTTTTTATCTATATATACACATACTCTGGCACTCATGGGAGTTTAAACTTGAGACTCTATAAGTTAATACTATTTTTTATTAGGATAGATCCCATTAATAAATATTATATTATATTAAGGGCATGTTTACGTATCAGTAATGGGTATGTGAGGAAAGGGAATGATTTCCATTCTTGACTTCCCCTGCGTTTACTTGCAATCAGGAATGAAAAAAATAAGTGGGCCCTACGTCAAAATCCGTAATCACATCCCCTCAAAACCAGGTATCAGATCAACTAGGGGGGGGGTAGTCGATACGATTCCCATTCATGTTTTCCCTGATTAACTTCCAAAAATATCCTTACCACTTTACCATAATTCCAATACAATACAACCAAACCCTAAAAAAAATAAAAACTCACGCATGTATTTTGTTTAGATAATTACTATTCTAAGAATGTATTTTGTTTAAATAATTACTACAAAGTGATTGATGCCGTTTGGCCTGTAGATTTAAATAATTCAAGATTTTTTACAGTCTCCCTTCCATTCTATAATTCTATTGTGTTTAGAGTTCCAATCAATGAATGGATATTGATTGGCGTTTTTAGCTTTCACATGAGACAAAAAAAAAAACTAAACCCTTCGTCTGTCTCACATAACAACACATCCCTAAACACAAATACAACAAACCAGTGATATTAAATTTCCATGATATTACTTATGTTGTCATTGGATCCCACAAGAACGGGTACAACTTTTCATGTTTTTCAGGTAGGACTTCCAGTTTTTCAGTTTGACATTTGATCTTTCACAAAGGCTAGTAGGGTGAAAAATCTGTGACCATCAGCAGCATAAGAATCTTTTCACATATGCTAACTATTTTTCATATCACATATATATTTTTTCATGTCTACAGCAAAAAAAAGACAACAATCTTCTGTTGTAATACGTAGACTTTACCCCAAACTGTATATTAATTGTAGAACAAAAAGGATGCAAGTGGTTTGTATGGCAAGTCGTTTCCACATTACTATGCACTTGGAGAGATATACGGAAAAGATCGTGCTATTGGAACAAATGCTGGAAATACTGATGATGATGAAGAAGACGTTAGGCGAGATGATGCAAGTGTTCATAAGAATAGAAGTGTGGGTGATGACTTTATTGAGGAGATGTTTTCACATCCTGATGGTGGGTCACAATATGGGGGTTCAGAATATGAGGGATCTCAATTTGAGGATGTTGAGGATTTGGAAGATGATGAGACAACCTTTACACAACCAAATCCCCAACCCTCAAGTGCCCAACAACGTGCCCAACAGAAGAGACCCGCACAAGATGTAGCAAGTGGTCCAAATAATCCTCGTAGGAAGGTAAATGCTTTGAATGAAATGTCTAACAAATTTGGACTTATGGCTGAAGCTGTAGCAGGAATGGCACCTCAGCTTGCAGGCTTGGTTAATGTTCTTTCCACAGAGAAGGATCTTGCTGATATGCAAGGTAAACTTGGTGGTGAATTGAGGAAAATAGAATTCCTATCTCCTTTGCAAGTATTTCGTATCATCAACATTTTAGCCAAAGAGCATGATTTGCTAAGGGTCTTCTTTACCATGATTGATGAAGAAAAAAAATATTATGTATTTAATCTTATGGAGCATGGCTTACAGTGATTGTGATTGATGAGTAATGGGTGAATGACTTTTGTGGAGATTATATATCTCTTCTTTTGGTAGTATGACGATTATGTATTTAATCGTATGAAGATTATGCAGGTTATTATTATTTGATTGTTTACTAGTTATGTAGGTGAAACATATATATTTATTGGAGTTTATTTTTTCATTTGAAATTGGCTCTGGACAAAGGTGTTATTAACATGATCTTTGAATTGGCTCTGCTTTTGTTGGTTTTCTCTGTTCTCTTTGTAACTGCATAGCCCTTAGGTGACTTCTTTTGTGAATTTTATCTCACTTGATCAAAGATTTCTTAGCCAGGTTAGCTTGTCTAGCTTTTGGTTCAAAATAAATTGCTGATAATTTTCTTTGATAACGGATTCCCTCTTACTGATAAATTTGAAACTCCCTTTCCAATAGTTTGGTCTGATCTTTGCATATTTATTGTGAATTTGTGATACATTCTATAAATTCTTAGCCTTTTAGGTGCCCTGGTTCTAAATTACTTTTATTACCTATTGTGATTGCCTCGTTGAGAGTAAGCATTTTTCTGAAATTTTGTATTCATGCAAATATGGTTCTTGCATGAGCAGTAGAATATTTCCTTAGAATTCTTGGCCTGGTCTTCACCGAGGCTCTGCTGCAGTTTCCCCTTACTTCACTTGTACAAATCATGTGCTGTGGTGAAAATGTGCAGGGCATTTTAGTAATCAAATTAATTTGGATTCTGATTCATGAAAATTAGTAAACAATAACAATGGAAATCAACCCCATTCCTTTACTAATTCCATACGTTTAGTAAACAGCTTAATGGGAATGATTCTTCCCATACCGATTCAGTAGTTCCCCGATTCCTAAATTATCTGATTCCTTACTTTCTCCATTACTGATACGTAAACATGCCCTAAAGGATTAGGAAATGATTCATATGAACTGTGAAAGTTCGTAAACCTAATTGGTGTGGAATCTGATTCATTTGGGATAATTAAGCATCGATCTTTCCTTGATATATATTATATACTTCAATATTATGATTAAGAAAATCCAATTACCAAGTTAACATGCCTCTTTATTTAGTTATATTTAAATATATGTTACATAGGTTTTTTGAACTGATTCACCAAATAGTTCTAGAAATATATAGAAAGCTAATTTACAATGAAAGGTGTTATAAAGAAAGAAATATCAAATGCAAGTATCATTTCGAAAGGTATGAGAAGAATAAAATTATGGAGTACACCCTATTTAACTACCAAAAATACCCCTAAACACACACATATATATATATATATATATATATATATATATATATATATATATATATATATATATATGTTACATAGGTGAATCGATCTGATTCACCAAATAATAGTTCTAGAAATATATAGAAAGCTAATTTACAATTAAAGGTGTTATAAATAAAGAAATATCAAACTGCAATAACAAAAAAGCACTTGAGGATACAGGAAAACAAGAATCAATCTAGCTATTCTTTCCAAGGGCGGAACTACATGTAAACTAGAGTGGGCTTCAGCCTGGTGCAAGATTTAATAAAATACTAATTTGGTGCAAATTTTATAAGATATTTCCTACTCCCCACGAATATTAGTCCACCATTTGTTAAGCTAGTTGGCCCACAAAGTCACATACTTACAATATATTTGTGGTTTGGAGGCCACGTGAGTGGGAACCATTGTTTCTTCTCTTTTCTTCTTCTTCCGATTTACAAGTTAGCATTTAGATCTACAAGTGCAACAAAGCTTTCGTGTTTATGCCTCTGTGTACATGTTTTGGATATGCTACTGCTATGAATTGTACTTTTGTTCGTGTTTCTGCTTCCCACAGTTTCAATTTCTGATTCCCACTTGGTTCTTATTGTATCAATTAGCATACCCAAAAAAAAAAAAAAAATTGGTTCTCATTGTTTATATAGATCTTCTATACAAAAAATTAAAATTAAAATTTTAGCACACCTCTAGAAAAATTCCTGGTTCCGCCATTGATTCTTCCCTCTTTTTTTTTATTTTTTTTATTACGGAGTACTGAATCAAATTATTACTGACTCATGCAAATCCTCTTTTTGTTTGTTTTTTAATGGTATGAGAAGAATAAAGCATGTATAGCATATATATACTAAATCCAGAAGCGCACTATTAATTTCATTTATTTTAGTCAAAGAATTATAACTAATTAATTAAGCAGAATGTGCATGCAAGTCCTATATATCATCATATACATTCTACGGGCCCCTAAGGGTGGAGTATTATTATAAGCTTGTCTGAGTAATGGGACTACTGTATAATGAGGCTTGGACCCCAAGGAATTCAAATCAAAGCAAAACTTGTAATCAGTAGTTTTGAGTTGTAATTAACATGGGGAATCAAGTTTCCTCTTCTCCTACACCTTCTCATGATGATCAAGAAGGTCGATATGGAGGCGCTGTGGCGGCAGCAGCGGCGGCCAACATGGAGAATCATGGAGCTCCACAGAAGCTGCAAAGGCCTAATTACAATAAGTCTGTCATCAGCTCTGACGAGGCAGTGCGAATCTTTGGTGGGATATGTGTCACAGAAATATATGGTACGAATTCTACTCGTACCAGTAAACCAAACCCGGTCATCAATAGGCGTTATTATTAGTTAATTATATGCTCATGAATGCATTTGTACTGAAACCAATACCCTGGCTACTATTGATCCTTTGGTTATAAAGCTAAACTTCCTACAGCTTTAGATATAGAGCTGTTTAATTATATTACTAAGGGAAGCGTGCGGATTAATTAATTATATGGGATCAATAGTATAGTATAGTATATATATATATATATATACTGCCAACATCTTTCTAATTATTAGGGATGGCGCCAACGGGTCGGGTAGGGGCCGAGTATGACAATACCATCTCCGTCCCCACTCTCCATCCCCACCCCTGTCCCCGAACCCATCCATGTTTAATAGGTTTCGGGGAATTCCCGTCCCCGTCCCTGTCCCCGTCGGGGGACTATTATCCCCCATACCCGCGGCCCCAAATCCCCCATTTTTTTTGCATTAAAAAAATATATATATCATACATTTTAACATTAAGTTTCATATTAATTTATCATTCAACACATCTAAATTAACTATAAAGTTCAACTCAACTATTCAAAATCACTTCAATATGAAATTCCAAAGAAGATTAGGAAGAATTAGGAGAGGGAGGTTAACTTAGGGTTAAACATAAATATTATAATTATATATTTATTTATTTAAATATGAACATATATATTTTTGAGTCGGGTTCGGGGATGGGGACGCCAATACCATCCCCTCCCCATACCCATCAGGGATTTTTCAAGTTCGGGGATCCCCGTACCCAATACCTATTTGATCCCAAAATCTCCCCTGTTAAGGTCGGGGACCCGATTTTTGCCCTCCTTGCTAATTATGCCCTGCTTGTAATATCAGTACTACTCCATCGTGTGTGTTTTAAAGTTTTTACTCTCTCTGTCTCTCTGTCTCTCTGTCTCTCTGTCTCTCTCTCTCTCTCTCTCTCATTAATTCGATTTGAATGCATGCTTGCGAAACTGAAGACATGATCAAGTCATCCGCAGCTTGAAAAAAGGGTTTTGATGATAATCGGAATTGTTGATTTCCTAAATCATAATTTAAACATCATTTTTAGGGAAAATCAATCAATTGGAAATCATTTAATCGAACAATTGACGATTAATTTTAGTAACAATTTAGAACCTCATGATGTTTACCTTCTATAGAAGTGGAAATTAAGGAATGCTAGATATTCCAACATTAATGCTTCAATATAAAAAAATACAGAGGAATAGCTTTTGTAAGATGTGATCTAGTGATAGATGTTTCAGCAATATGCTAGATGTTTGAAAAATGCTTCATATTTGCAAACAGAGGAACAAATTTTGCAAATAATGCAACTGAAGAAGATATAAGATGCTCAGTTGTGGAAAAAGGCAGTTGTTCTGTGCCTATTATGTAAGCTAAAGGATGTGTTTTTTGAATATTAGAAGTTTTCTGTTGTTTTGCAGAACTGTTTTATTCTATGTTTGTGGTGATATTTATATAAAATAAACAAATATGTGTAAGGTTATCATTTTATTTAGATATTTTTCAAATAAGACACTTTCTAGTGTTCATCCACTTTGTATTTCATTTATCTGAACAAATTGTAAACCATTCAAACATATATAAATGTGATGAGGCAAATAGACAAACACCTGACTACTATTCAATCAAATGATTAAAAAAAATTCAATTCGGGTGTTTTTTAAAGCGATATAATCTATGACATAGATGATTCAAATTGTTGACATACAATACAAATTGAGCTCTACAAAAATACCTGTCATATAAGTTTATTTGAGAGATTAATTTATGTGCAACTCTCAATTTGTGATTTTTTAAAGAGATAATCTATGAGTGCTGCTAAATGAACCCTAAAATTAACTAAGTGCACCCTAATCAAAATGTAAAATTAACAAAGTACACCCTATTTAACTACCCAAAAAAAACCCTTGATACACCCTAATACACTCTCTCTTCAAAAAAAAGACCAACAACATTCATCTCCCCACGATCCCTTTCTCCATACTTCGATTCTCAAAGTTTTTAACTGTACAATCTGGACAATATTGTTTTATTTTATTTTTATATATATCCTAAATCTAACTAATGACACAAAAACGTTCATCCTAAATCAAATAATAAATAATACTCAGTAAGGGAATCACTCTTATTAAAATACTCAATTTTGCAGCTTCGCGGTTTTTGAATTTTTTTTTTCCCAAGAAACACAGTATTTCATGTCGTCTGTTTTTTATTTTTCTGTTTCTGATTTAAAATTTTTTTTTTTTTTTCTGAATCCAATATCTAAAACCAAAAAACAACTTTGATTGCCTTGCTTGCTGATATAAGTCCCAATATGATTCGTGTGGCTACTTTTGTGGAGGTAAATATATAGGAGAAAACAAGTTTTTACAAGGGGCTTCAAATATTATAGGAAATTTCATGAATTGAAAGATGAGAAAAATGAAAAAAATTATACATTTGGAGAAGAAGAGTGATTGAAAGGAGACGAGGTTCTGCTGGGCTTGGTTTTGAGAGAGAAAAGAGTTCGGCTGTCCAAATGCTAAGATGGAGAAGAAGAGAAGTGTAGGCAAAAATATGTGGTGCCATGTTTTAGATGTTTTTTTAAATGATGTGGCATGCTTAAAAGAAAAGTCACGCAGATTGAGACAAAAAAAAAAAAAAAACAGAGGATCCGTGTTAGTAAGGTGTACTTATTAAAAATTATATTTGTTTTACAATTTAATATTTTTTTTTTGTTCATTTTATATTAGGGTAAATTAGTAATTCAATAAATAGTTTGGTAATAGAGTGTACTCAGTTAATATTAAGGTTCGTTTAGTAGCACTCTAATCTATTAAATAGACAGTTTGAATTGTTCAAATACAATACAAAGTAAGCTCTACAAAAATACCCCTCAAATAAGTTTATTTGAAAGATCCATCATATGCAGCTCTCAAGCAAAGAAAGGAAACCAAATAAAGTATGATATTGATTCCTTTCAATCTCTTTAGGAAGATAATATCTTCACCTCCCACTATTTGTGCTTATTCCTATTTTTCATTAATGTGTTTTGTACCAAACCAACCATATCCATGGGTCAACCTGCCACGAAATTCTTAGCACCAAAGAATCTTCCATACATTCAATAGAGATATTCATAATACTTTTTAAGGCACTTCAAAGATTCAAAAGTCTGTCAAGGCATTTTATTCCCCAAGCTTCTTCAAATATCTTATCCCAATTAAGGACCCAGGCATTGTTGAAGGCAAAGGTTGTGCTGTGGCTGGGGATTGTGGGACACTGGCCGGCTTTAATTGGTATCTTTTTCTGTTGGAAAATTGGAATCGATCGCATTCACATACTTTATATATATATATATATATAGTCCCCATCAATTGATTCCTTATGATTTTTTTTTCAAAGATCCAAACTATCAATTTTTTAAGTCTACATTGATAGATCATCTTTGCAAAAAATTAGACAAATCAGAAACCATTTCGATATCCAATTGTGTCCTACAAAATCAATGAACACGGTGTTTCAAGAAAGCACTAAAATTTCAATAATTTAATTGAGTGGTCAAATGATATCGGATTCAAGTGATTTTTTGTAGAGATGATCTTTGAATGAGTATCTACAAAATAGATGATTTGGATTAGTGAAATACAATACGGAATGAGCCCTCCAAAGATGTCTCTCAAATGTGAGGAATCCCTCAACTGAAGCTCCCTATATATATATATATATATATATTCTAAAGTAGCCCATTTGTAATTTGGGCAAACATATATATATATATGTATAGATTCTTTCTCTTATCTATATCTAGATTGTTTAGCATGTGGACCTCAATATGTTTCTTCAGTTTTCTCCTCTTATATATGCTGCCAAATCAAGCCACTACACTGCTATATAAAAATATCTAGTCGGTGCTGTAGAAGTTTACATCTTCAAATCATTTTTTACTATGAAACACAGCTGCAAATATTGGAATCCGCACACTAAACAATCCGGATGTCTGGATAAGAGAAAAATCCTATATATATATATGATCAAGAATATCTTTTCCTACCAAGAAGATATCAAGCACAGGCCTTGCCTAACCTGAGAGAAGCCAGAATAACTTTGTTACGTAAACTTGCCATCGTAAGCATATGCACGCCACACTAATACTTTTTTTTTTTTTTTCAAAGCAAGAAATAAAATTACAAGGAAGATCTCCTCTAAGGATTCCAATATTTGTACATAAACTTTAAAGAAATGGACAATGGAAAGTCTCACCAATTCCAGATGTGCAACGATGCAAAAGTCTCATCTTTTATAGCCAAGATCCATTCATCATCTACAAAAATAACATACATAATTTTAGGTTTGTTAGTATGAAATTGTGTTGGTATTTTCTAGAACTTAGTATAGGTTTGGAAGTGTCATTTAGCTAGAGTAGGGTTGAAGCATAATTATTATCTCTGATTTCAAGAAACTGCATGATTGAATAATTTTGTTACGTAAACTTGCCATCGTAAGCATACGCACGCCACACTAACACTTTGTTTTTCAAATCAAGAAATAAAATTACAAGGAAGATCACCTCTATGGATTCCAATATTTGTATATCAGATGTAGGATAGCTAGCCTACAGTCTTTATATATTAAGCTAGCTTATTTTCTGCACCTAAATGTATATGTGTCCGCTTGTAATTATATGTAGAAATGACTTCTTATGTTATATAAAATATATTTAAAGCTAGCCCCTCCTCTCCTGCATACTCTCTCTTGTTTGTTATGTAATCATTTTTCACGGAAATTTATTATTATTGAAAAAGATAGAAGAAAAGAGGAGAAGAAAACAAATTCCTTGCAATGATATTTTTATTCATGTAAGAAAATAACAAAGAAGAAAAAAAAAAGAGTTGAAGTAGAAAGCGAAAAGGTCAGCGCTGGTATTGGTCTGATGCACTATACTGACTACTCCTCATTCTAAAGGTTCGCCATGGACTGACTCAGCCACTTCACATCCTTATAGAAATAGTGTGTGTGCGCGCTATTAGTTTCACATTCATTAACCATCTTCATTTGTGGGTCGCATTTCATACAAAAGTGACATATTTATCTTCCTTGATGAGTTAGCAATGTGATCCTTAGATACGATATGACACATAAATTTTAACTTAAAAGATGATGATGTGATATAAAAGACGGTGTAGGTTTTACGCTATGATTTTTTTTTTTTTTTTTTCCAAACGAAGAGAGTTTTATTAAAGACAAATAGCAAGGTTTACATCGCTAGCTAAAATATCAAAAATCCACTCAGGCCACACTTGGTCCCAAACGTGGTTACCACCTACTCTAGACACAAAGGCCGCAACCTCATGCGCTGCCTTATTGCAATGACGGGGAGTAGCCATAAGTTGGAGCTTGCCAGCAAGCATCTTAATATCAAAAACAATAGCTTCCACCGCAACATCAACTTGACGCTCACCTCTAATCATCTGAATCATATGCAAAGAGTCAGATTCAACCTCCACATACACCAAACGACCCTTAATGCAAGCAATCAGTGCTTCTCTTATAGCCTCCACCTCCATCGTCAAGGCCATACTACCCCGTAATCCCCCCATCCCTCCGGCCTGCACTAGCCAACCATAAGTGCCTCTAATAACCCAACCAACCCCAACCCTTTGCGTCTGTTGCAGCCAAGCTCCGTCACAATTAGCCTTGACCCAGCCATGTGCCGGCTTAGTCCATGATGTTGGCCCACTTTGAGCATGATCTGGCGGACGGGGCAACTCGTTAATCAAAGGTTTGGCCGACATCAGAGTTGCCCTATACTCCTACACCTGAGCTTGGAGACATCTCACCATAGTGGTAGGATCAGTAACAATCCCTTCAAACACCGCACTGTTTCTTGTTTTCCATAGACAGCACAACCCAAAAACCACCACCTGTAATATTGTCTGCCGCGCAAATCTCACGGCCTGGAGTTCCGGGCCGAGGGGAGGTGCGTTAACACGGGGTTTCCTGCTTTTGGGTGCGGTGCGGTTGTGCGCGGGCGTGCCAGCACGGTTTACCGTGCGTTGATGTTTCGATGAGTGTTGGATGGATGAATGGTGCCCCTGTTTGATCTGTCTTCCTAGTCAAACGATTGTAGCCAAGAGAGGAACTGGTCTCGGCTGTTAGGTTCACGGCCTGAACTACAAGGCCGTCGAGTGATGGTGTTGGTGATGGATTTTGGGCGATGCTCCGGCGCGCTGCTCAGGGAGCGACGGTCGTGTGATATATGGGGTGAATGAATGAACAACAAGGATGGTGCTCCGGCGCCTTGAAAATCAAGGGTCGTATGATATATTGATGAATGGATTCTGCTTACAACCTAACACTACTTCTAGGAAAGCAAGTAAAGATATTGAAAGTGCATTACAGGAAAAAATAAGTTGCTCCGTGGGAGGCTTGTTTTGGTGTTTGAACCCTTTGAATGTAGCTCGAGTCTTGTATTTATAGGAAGAGTCCCTGGATGAGTAATCGAGGCTGAAATTACGCATAGTGGAGTCTGATTAGCGCAAGTGGGCAGTCCAATCGACATTTGGGATTGTGAAGTATGGTGGTGAGACCCCAGAAATCCCGGTGAATCTCGGCCGCCGCGCTCGATCGTGGGTTCTGAACCTCTGGCCGTGGAGACGCATTTATTGCCTGGATAGCTGGTGAACCAACATCTCAAGCTGTCAGAATCTTTGTGAGAATGTCCACATCCAATCACTCTGATTTTCATCACCAAATCCTGACTTCAGTCACTTCCCACCTTTCCTCATGCATTAAATGCTACTTTGTGGCCAATGGGTTCGCTGCATTAAACAGGCACTACTCCATTAAATGAAGCCTGTGACCCTGTTGTCACGTGATGATTTGCCTTTAATCCCTTGGCCGCAATTTTGTTCGGCCTCGGCCTCGGCCTACGTTTGAGGCCGAGATGATCATGCCTTAGCATTTCTTCTTTTATTCTTTAAGGAAGGCGAATATGCCCTGGCGAAACGCTGCGTTTCAGCCTCTGCGAACAAGTGCCAGGGCCGAAAGAAAGGGCTCCTTCGGCCAGCTCATGGCCGTGATTTATCAGGCACAAACAAATATGTCTTGATAATTCAAATTGTTCTCATATTTCTTTAATATGCTTTCCCAGCATTCACTAAACTCCTCCCCCACCAATTGTAAGACATCCAACTGTAGGGAGCTTCCAAACCAAAAAACTCTAGCATGCTCACAACGAAAGAAAAGATGAACCTGAGATTCCCCTTCATGGCCACAGAGGGCACAGGTATTATCCACATCAACCGAGCGGCGCCACAAATTCCCTTTAACAGCCAAGGAATTTCTACAGCCCCTCCAAACAAATGCACGTAATTTTGGAGGCACTTGCAATCTCCATATACTCTTCCAGAATTTCTTTTGATCATTTCCATGACTACAGTCTCCTTCAGCTTTCCCCCCCAACCGACCATATTTCCATAAGTTTAGAGCACGTTCATAGCCAGTACGAACTGTGCAACCACCATGCGTAGTGAAGTGCCACACTAGTTTGTCATCACAGCCCCACCTGCTAAGAGGTAAGGATAAAATAGTATGGGCTTCCACACAACTGAAACAACGCAATATAAGATCCCGATTCCACATCTGCGTCTGATCGTCAATAAGCCCCTGCACCAAAATAGGCATATCTAGTTGTCTAGAGTAAATCTTGAAAGTAGACGGTTTGGGCACCCATTTATCCAGACAAATACGAACTTGTTGTCCATTGCCTATACGCCATCTCATCCCTGCCTCCAATATTTTCCGCCCTTGCACAATACCCTTCCACCCCCACGACGACCCACGACCAGCAACAACTCTCATAAAATCTGAAGACCTGATGAAATACTTGTCCCGAAAGGTAGTAGCCAGCAAAGAGTCCGGATGTTTGATAATCCGCTAGCCAATTTTTGCAAGCATAGCCAGGTTGAAGCATCTAAGATCTCTGAAACCCATACCTCATGCTTCTTTCATCAAACAGAGACGTTGCCATCCAACCCAATGGATACCCTTATGCTCCTTGTGCCCCTTCCACCAATAATGATTGATCTCCCTTTCAATCTCCTTGCATAAATTAATGGGAAGCTTAAAACAAGACATAGCAAAATTAGGCATAGCCATCACAATTGCTTTCATCATAACCTCCTTTCCAGCTTGAGATAAATATTGTTCAGACCATCCCATAAGCTTGGCATTAATTTTGTTGCGTACATCCTCAAAGACCCGCTGTTTTGACGCCCCAAAGTCAGCATTGAGTCCTAAATATCGTCCAAACCCATCATTTTGTTGTACCTGTAAGATGTCTCCCACCTGCTTATGGACTCGCGCAGGACATTTTTTTTCCAAACAATAGCGAACTTTTGTCAAAATTAATACATTGACCTGAGCCTTTCTCATAACAGACTAAATATTTTTCAAGCATCTAGCCTCCTGTTCATCAGCTTTGCAAAAAATAATGGAGTCATCGGCGAAGAACAAATGTGAAATGCTAACCCCCTGAGGGTGAAATCGGGAGCCCTGCAAGGCACCCATCTCTTCATGCTTCTTAATCATAGCAGACAAGCCCTCAACACATAACAGAAATAAAAAAGGAGATAGAGGATCGCCTTGGCGAAGACCCCGGGAAGGTGTAATATGTCCTGTAGCCTCACCATTAACAATCACACTATATGTGAAATTGATACTTAGGTGACGAGGGGTAAATTTAACTAAACAAACAAGACACAACAACTCAACAATCAAGAGAACACACAGAGTATGCCACAGAGTACCTGCAGTCCTAGAAGATTACTAGTGACAACCTAGGCACTCAGAAGGACCCATCAATCTAGGCATCCCCTGTGCTAGCAACAACTATGGTGAAAGTGTGTGAAGTCATCAATATCAAGTAAACAGCAAACAGCAGATATAGATGACTAGTCAACCACCAAGAACAGAAACCCAGATAAATTTACAGATATGCAAAACAGGTTTTGTTTACCCAGAAACCCACCATTGGGAAAAACTGGGAGTCATCAACCGACTAGGCAATCCACTAAGTAGAAAAAGATTCTTACAAAGGAATACAAGCAAGCCCAAGCAAAACCTAGATCTATTAGGAAAATGAGCTATACCTCCTTTGTGCAATCTTCTTTTCCAACTTAGCAAAGCTCAAAGCTCAGTTCATCATGGCAATGGCAGCTCCTTCTCCAGCTCGATCATCCCATGGCACTAGCTTGCAAGCTCCAACTTAGAACGAAGCCAAACTTTGGATTCAAGGGAGAAAGACCAATTTCTTCAAGAAACCATACTCTTGAAGAAATTAGTCATGAATCCGATCTAGATCTATATGAGAGAATGATTTAAATAGCTAGATGCAGATTCATATTTCAAAAGCAGTTTTTCAAAAAGAAATCAATTAGAAAAACTCATAGATGAAATATATGGTTTACTCTTGAGGAAGAAGAAGAGAAAGATGGCAAGCCAATCTTTCCAAAACTTCCACCCAAAAGAGGCGGCTTCCAAATGAGGGATTTTCTTGCTTTTACAGACAAAAGAATCCCTTAGGTCAGACTGACACATGACAGCTGAGAGAGAAAATAGAATTGGACAAAACAGATGGTTAACCAGCTGGAAATTGCACTGAGCAAAGATGACTAGTCATCTTTTATGAAAACAGTTTTAATGCATGATATGCAATGCATGATTTACCTTTGTTAAATTGCTTGAACCTCCATAGGATAGATGAAATTTAAGAACACTTAGAGATGCTAATCTTAATCTATCCTTGAGCTTGATAAATACATATAAAAGACCTATTACAAAATTGTCAAGGGAAGCCAAAAGAATTAATCAAAATTCATACATTAACAATATGTAACAGTAGAAATGCATTCCATTACCCACCCTCAAAAGATCGAATCAAATCCCAACCTTGTCATCATAAGCTCCACAAATGGCCATTCAACTCTGTCATAGGCTTTTGCCATGTCTAGTTTCAATGCCAAACTGGATCGCCCCATTCCAACCTCCTTCTTAAGCGAGTGAAGTATCTCATGTACAATCAAAATATTGTCCGTAATTAATCGATCTTCAATAAAGGTAGATTGATTGAGACTAATAATCTCAGGAAGCACAGCTTTGAGCCTGACTGTTAAAATCTTGGAAATAATTTTATACACCAAATTGCATAAAGCAATTGGTCTCCATTGAGTCATCTTCCTTGGTGTAGCAATCTTCGGGATCAAAACCAAATGCGTCTGGTTAAGAGCTCTATGAAGCCTCCCTGAGTGAAAAAACTCTTGACCATTCCAATAATGTCCTCTCCAACCACGTCCCAATACTATTGAAAGAATTTCCCCGTGAAACCATCTGGACCCAGCGACTTTGTAGGATTCAAGGATTTCATGGCAAGAAAAATCTCCTCATATGAAATTTGTCGTGTCAAGCAAGAATTCTGCTGCATGGTCACCCATGGCTGAACACAATTAGTAATAGACTCAATATTCGTAGGTGTACATGTCATAAAAATTCCCTAAAAATAAGATATAATCAGTGATTTAATTTCGCCTTCCTCCGTGCACCACCGTCCTACAGAATCTTCTAAGCCCACTGTTAATACCACTTTGCAAAACCCAAGGGAAGGTGTCGTATAGTAGTGTAGCTTGGAAGTCCGAGTGTCGTTTCCACAGAGAGCGGTGTAAAGAAAATAACAGAGATGAAAAAGAACAATTGTGATTGAGAAGTAAATTTAAGCAGGATTTGATTTAAAGAAAAATTAATTGATTAAAACACTAAGGCATTGGGGTTCCACTTTTAACATAAGCATGCAACTCTTAATAATTTGATCCACAAAATATTTTCCAATGTAGTTGTTCAAAATAATTAAAGCTCTTTTTAATTTCCTTTAGAAGTATTCTAAGCATAACTTGTACCATTGGCAACAAACTATCAAAAAATAAACATCATCAAAATTCTATTAATCTTTAGTAATTCTCTTCTCTTTTAAAAGCATGAAAGTTTTTACTACACAATGGGAAAAACATGATTGAACCCATGAAATAGATTATCAAACATTCATCAATTAATTAAAAAAAGAAAACTACAAATTTCATTTGAACAAAAACTACAAAATCACATTAAAGCTTAAGTTTGGATCAAACTAATGAAAATTACATACTCATATTAAAAGCTTTCCCCCTAGCCTTAGCTAGGGAGTTAGTTCCCCATAAAATAAAACTAAAACAGAAATTTAGAACTAGAAGAATTGGAGGAAGGAGAGAGAGCTCAAGAGAAGATTGTGAGCTTGGTGTGTGTTTTTGAAGCTTGAAGACTTCTCTATTTATAGGGCTAAGAGGGAGGAATATCATGATGAATTCCAACACCACCATTCCTCTTTTAATACAATCCATAACTCCCACTTCATCTTGTCTATGTTAGTGTGGTTGGAATCAATTCCATCCCATACTTCTTTTGCTACTGCACCTCAAGCTTTCTTCACATGGGTTTTCAAAGGTGTTCAATTGTGGCTGCCTTTTGCTGCCAACCCATGTGGGTTTTCTTTTGGTTGCTGAAAAAAAGATTCTTCTGAACCAAGCTTGGTGTAGGAAGGCCTGAGGTTTCAATATGTATCCAATGAGGTTCAAATTTGGAAATGTCATAATAGATACCCATTGGAACAACTTTTATGAAGAATGTATTCCCATTTGAGCAGTACAAGTGTACGTTTTGGGCCTTACAAGTTGACTGCCGAAAATAGACTGGAATTGACTTCATTTCTTTTCTTTCCTTTCTTTTTGCTTCACATGCATGCACATTCTTTCTCTTTAATAGCTCCAGCATGCACCTATATAAAATCATGATATTAGAATGTAACAATTATTGCCCAATTGATAAGAGTTTGGGTGCCACTTCAAAGAGAGATAACCAAAATAGAGAATTCAAATGAATTAGCCTATATTTCAATGAAGTACAAATGGATTCATAAAATGCAATGGAACATTCTAATTGGTGCAAAAATCAGTAAAACAAAGTACTAACAAATATAGATTAGGGATAGAAATTGTAATAATTATGTGTTTATCACCCACCATCCTATTTGCACGTCGTCGAGCAAGTGTTTTAGAATGAAAAAACTTTGTATTCTTCTCTCCTTCATTAAGCCATTGGACCCGAGATTTAAATTTCCAATATACCTCTTCCTCCCACAATGCCCTTTTAAGACTACTTTCCAACTACAAGACCTCATCACGATCAAAGTCAGGAGCCACATACGTAACTTTGAGTTGTTGTTGTAGGAGTGTGATAGTAGCCTTGGAGCTTCTCCATTCTCTTCTTCGCCAATCCAATATTCCTTTCCTTACCCAGCATAATTTCCTTGAAATCTGTAGACCCCTTGACCCCGGAATCCGTAGCTCCATCTCTCTTCTACCACTTTCGACACCCCACTGAATCTCCCCATCGCGGATCAAATATAAATCTTTTATGCCATTTCCGGCCCGGGCCTTGGGTTTGTAATAAAAGTAACACGTGGTCAGAGCCCGGCACCACCACATGATGCACCGTAGCCGATGGGTATAGTGTAACCCATTGATGATTCCCAAATCCCCTATCCAAGCGTTCCATAATTCCACCCTCCTGCCGTCTATTCCTCCAAGTGAACGGATGACCTACGTATCCCAAGTCCAACAAGTGACTAGTAGCTGCAAATAGTGAAAAATCATGCAAGCTTCGTTGTGTGCGCGGCAGTCCCCCACATTTCTCTGTGACATCCAAAATATCATTGAAGTCTCCCATCAGTAGGCAAGCCTCCTGACATTGAACCATCCTGTCATGTAAAATCTGTCATTGAGATCTTCGCACTCGCTCATCAATACTTGCATACACCACAAAGAATCGCCACTTGGCACCATTCTCCTCATCCTTGATCACAACCTCATTGAAAAAATTAGCATACTTGAGTAGCACTACCTGTGACATCTCCCTCCAGAATAAACATAATCCTCCACTCAAGCCCCGGGGTTCAACAGCATGCATATATTGCATACCAATCTGTCGCTTCAAATAACTATAACGGTGACTCCGATTTTTTGTTTCTAAAAGGACCACTATGTCGGGAGTTTGGAGCCTCACCTACTCCTTAAGACTCGAAACTGTCAGAACACTCCCAATACCCTGACAGTTCCAAACAATGATCCTCATGATGCTCGCGGAGACCGTACGTCGGTCTCCACTTCTTGAATTAGAGTATCGTCAAAAATTAACTCCTTTCGAGATCCCATGCTACCAACCCCAACACACTCTGACGCCAATCGATTATCAGCACACATCCGTTTATCCATTCTGCCAAGCTCCTCTTCTTCTCTTCCCCTCTTACTCCGAGAGCCTACACCACCTGTAGTAGAGCGAACAGTTGTCCAAATGTAAGTGGCCCCAGATTAAAAGGATCAGACCCTTGCGTCAATGCCTCAAATTGAAGGCCCAATTTCCCTCATACCACAGCATGGTTGCCTAAGGCCTCCTGTGTTGTTCCCTGCATTGTGGGTCCTATCTCCACCACGGCTGCCTTATTCAAATCAATAGCGATCCCACTGTCGACAGAATTTTGGACCGCGGCACCATAAGGTAGAAAAGGCTCAGCAGAGTTCGTGGATGATGCCGCCATGATTCCCTGTGGCCCCAGAATTCCAGCCTCCCGAATCTGCCTACTCCGTTCTTCCGCCTCCCTTACTGTTCGGATTCTCTCAGCTAGCGTAGAATCCCCGGATTTGGACTTGCAAGGGGGTATCACCGTCTCCTCTCCATCTCCCCCCCCCCCCCCCCCTCAGCCCCCCGTCTTACCCGCCAGTCTCTGCAGTCAACTTTGCTACCCCCCGTACCATCTTTCATACCCCTTGGAAAAAAAGACCTACGCCTGTGAATATGCCCAGCAACATTGTCCCCAGAAACCCAAGGGCTGGAGTCAGAAGACTCTTTTCGTCCATGGAATCGGAGTTTTCATCCGCGCAAGTCCTCACTTGCCTCTAAACCTCAAAAGCCATCATCTGATCCTACATATTTTGAGAACTAGCCGCCGATGCCAGTTTCTCAACACAAATATAACTGGGATGTCCTAAGCACCCACAGAGAAAGCAGTATTCGGGCAAAAATTCATAGCAAAAGTCCACCCATATTGCACCCTCTGCAGGAAACTCAACGAACGTACCCCATATAAGCGGTTGCCGCACATCTATCCGAATGCACATGCGTAGGAACCGCCCTACACATTCGTCCCCCTCTATATGGTCAACGTCCAGCACCTGCCCCAGAACGGCACCAATTTTCTTGGCCACCGCAGTGGTCATATTTAGCAACGGAACGCCATGCATCTGCACCCAAAAAGACACCATGGATGCACCCACCTCCCGCACGTCCTTCCCAGGCTGGATTTCGGAAAGGAGTACCAAATGTTCCTTATAAGACTAGGGCTCCATGTCCAAAACACGAAGTATGTCCCGTCTGCTTGCAAATCGAATCAGAAACCGCCGCTCATCAATCTCTTTTATCGAAACTCCATCTCCCCCATACGATAATTTATCAAAAACCCTCACAAACCCGTCAGAGTACATCGCCTTAGAAGTCAGAACCTCAGCTACCAATGAAAACCGTGAACCTCGCATAAGATCGATTCCATCTCCTGCCTCAATCCGAATCCCACCCCGTTCACGTTCTGATAACCGTAGGTGGTTGCCAAACCGCTTCTCTAGATCCTCCATGCTTCAAATCACCACACCCTTGCTGCCCACACAAACCAAGTCCCCCCTCGGAGGCACTGAAAACCCCGGTACTGACACCGTGATCCCGCACGATATTGGCCCCTGTCGAAATTGCAAAGCTAGCAACACACGGAAGCACGGAAGCCCTAGCCGCCTTAAGAAACCCTAGCCGTCTTAGGAACCCTAGCCACCTCCTCTCCTTTCAAGAGACTCAAAGACTTCCCATTAACGTAACTGTCATGAATAGGCTTTTACGCTATGTTTAAGGTCTAAATATCAGAAAGAATTTTTTTTTTCTATAATAAAAAATATCAAAATAGTCAAAATTGAAGAGGAACTTATACGTATAATTATTGAGCTTTCCTTTTATCTTCCTTCCTGAAATTTGAACCAAGAAGAAGGAAAGTTTCTAATTCGTCGTGTCAAAGGTCAAAGTGATTTTTAACGTGGGTGTATGTGTGTTCGTCTGGGGGGAAGTCCTTTGGAATTGCGACAACAAACCATATTAGGTTGATTAGACTATTAATTAGAAGAAGAAAAAATGAAGTATGCAAATTAGAAAGAGATGCAAAAAGAATTTTATTTCCCAAGCTTCTTCAAATATCTTATCCTCAATTAAGGAAGGACCCAAACATTGTTGAACGCAAGGTTGTGGCTGAGGATTGTGGACACTGGCCGACTTTGGTATCTTTTTCTGTTGGAAAATTGGAATCGATCGCATTTACATACTTTTTATATATATTCAAACTGAGACTACTAGAATGTAAATTAAGGCTCTTTTTCATTAGCCCTGATTGTAAATATTCTATTATATCGAGGGATTAGTAAATGATTCATATGAACTGTGAAAGCTCATAAACCTAATCGGTGTGGAATCTGATTCACTTGGGTCTCACTTGGCATCCTTTCTGCCTAAGCTTTAATAAATAAAAAAGTTATAGAAAGCTACTTTACAATGAAAGTGTTATACATAAAAATAACAAATGCAAGTATCATTTCGAAAGGTGAAGAGATCTTATTGTTAATAATATAGAAACACAGATCTGCTATCATTTATCTCACACTAAATCTAATATCATAATTGCAAAAACAAAAAAGCACAGGACCCAGGAAAAACAAGAATCAATCTAGCTATTCTTTTTTTTTTAATGGAGTACTGAATCAAATTATTACTGACTCATGGAAATCCTCTCTTTTTTTTTTCCTCTGTTTTTAATGGTATGAGAAGAGTAAAGCATGTATAGCATATATACTAAATCGAGAAGCACTATGGAGGGAGTTCTAATTTTCTTTTCTTTTATTTTAATCAAACAATTATAAGCTTGTGTGAATAATGAGACTACTATATAATGAGGCTTGGCCCCCAAGGAATTCAAATCAAAGCAAAACTACTTGTAAGTTGTAATTAACATGGGGAATCAAGTTTCCTCTTCTCCTGCTCCTACACCTTCTCAAGATTATCAAGAAGGTCGATATGGAGGCGCCGCGGCGGCAGCCAGCATGGAGAATCATGGAGCTCCACAGAAGCTGCAAAGGCCTAATTACAATAAGCCCGTCATCAACTCTGACGAGGCAGTGCGAATCTATGGTGGGATATGTGTCACAGAAATATATGGTACAACTTCTACTCATACCAGTCAACCAACCCCAATCATCAATCGTAATAGGCGTTATTCTTAGTTAATTATATGATCATGAATGCATTTGTACTGAAACCAATGCCCTGGCTGATCCTTTTGTTATAAGCTAAATCTTCCTACAGCTTTAGATATAGAGCTGTTTAATTATTACTAAGGGAAGCATGCAGCTTATTATTAATTATGTGGGATCAATAGTATAGTATGTAAACCTATATATATGTATGTATGAATTGAACCGTTATGATCAGTCCTTTGGGTATGCTCTTCCACAATTATGCCCTACTTGTAATTTTACATAATACAACTCCATCGTGTGTATTTTAAGGTCTCTCTCTCTTTCTCTCTCTCGCTCTCTCTCTCTCATTAATTTATTTGGCTTAATATCACAAAATGTTCCTAAGGTTTATGAAACTATCAAATTGCATCCTTTATGTTTTTTTTTGTCATTCGTGGTCCTCAAGGTTAGTAAGTGTGATCACAAATGGTCCCTACCATTAGGTTCCATCAAAACCTCCATTAGTTTGCTGATGTGGCATATATATAGATATCACAAAACATCCCTATAAAGTTCATACACCTATCACAAATGGTCCATGTGAAATTTTTTTAATTTAAAATTCATAAAATTTTGGTTTTCTTTTTTAAATTTTATGAATTTTAAATTATTTTAAAATATATATTGTATTTATAAATCATTTTTTTTAATATATAGTGACATGCGATATATATAGGCTTATTTGTTGAAATGCCCCCTGTGGTTTCCAAATACTCTTAGTTTGCCCTCTGACGTTTCAAATGACTCAATCTACCCCCTGAGCTTCCATTCCATGACCAAGGTTGTCTCATTCCGTTAGTTTTAAGATAAAAACTGTTTAATCAGTTGAAGTGGCTTGGGTATCTTGGTAAAGTTAACTATTAAAAAATTAAAAATTCAAATTAAATATAAAAAAGAGTAAATTGTGGTACACCACCCCCCCCCCCCCCCCTTCCTTCAGGAACTAGGACCCCAACCGAACTTAACCCCCTGAATTAAAAAGTTAGTCAATTTAACACTCGAATTAATTAAATTGGCCAATTTAGTCATTGCTATTAAGTTTTTCAAAATTTCATCCATTTTTCTGTTAGTAAGAAGGGGGTAAATTTGTAAATTTTAATAAAATAATAGTCAGATAAAATCAAAAGAAAAAAAAAGCCAAATTAATAATAAAATAATATTATTTATAATTGTAAAAATGAAAAATGAAAAAAAAAAAATTGAGCCACGCCCTTCTGACTTGGGTAGACTCACGATGAAGCCCATGGACAAACTCTCCCATGGTCTGGTTGGAACAGGAAGTGGCTCCAGAGAATTAATGTACACCACAATATCATCGATGTAAACCACAATAAATTTATCCAAGAAAGGATGGAATACCTTGTTCATTAGAGTGCAAAAGGTTGCAGGGGCGTTAGTCAGGCCAAATGGCATGACAAGGAAATCATAAAACCCATATCTTGTCACACATGTGGTCTTCGGTTCATCTCCTGGTGCGATCCTCACTTGATAGTACGCTGAGCGCAAGTCCAACTTGGTGAAGTACCTAGCTCCTCCTAACTGATCAAACAAATCTGCAATTAAAGGGATTGGATACTTGTTTTTTATAGTCACCTTGTTTAGTGCCCGGTAGTCAATGCACAACCTCCGTGTTCCTTCTCTCTTCTTCTGGAACAGGATTGGGGCACCATAAGGGGCTTTGGACGGTTAGATGTACCCAGTGTCCAGCAACTGCTTCAATTGCTTCCTCAATTCCTCCAACTCAGGAGGTGCCATCTGGTACGGCGCTTTGGCAGGGGGCATGGCACCCGGTTCCAACTCAATGACATGATCCACCTCTCTCCTAAGTGGTAAGGTGTTGGGCAGCTCTTTGGGCATGACGTCTGCAAACTCCTTAAGGACTGCTTCCACAACTTTTGAGACTGGTTGGACTTCCTTCTCAACTATATCTATCTTCATAGTTGCAAGGAACATCGGTTCACCCTTCTTAAGCTTTGACTCGCCTTGTTGTCTCACCATTGGCACCATGCATGGCATTGCTCCACCCTGAGCTATGCACATAGTATTGTAAAATGGAATAGGAAATGCTTTTACCTTGTCCATGAACTCCATTCCTAGCACGACATCGTAGTCATCCATCGAGATCACGGAGAAGTCAGCCACTCCCTTCCAAGTACCAATGTGTAGCTCCACACCACGAGCTACTCCATCAATTGGTTTGGCAGTTGAATTCACCGTCTTCATGCTACTTGCTTCCTTTGAGATCCGACACCCAAGTCTCTTTGCTTCCTGCACTGACATAAAGTTGTGCGAGGCACCCGTATCCACTAGACAATGGGTTGTCTTGCCATTCACCATGGCGTCGACGAACATCACTCCTTTAGCTTGAACTTGTGGTTGAGTGACTTTGGCCTGTAGAGCATTGAAGCGGTGAATGGCCCCCATTCCTGCTTCCCTGTTGGCCTCCTCTTCCTTCTCTTGGTTCATGGCATTCAAGGCTTTCTTTTGTGGACAATCCCGCATCATGTGCGGTCCATCACACAAGTAGCAAACTAGCTTTGACTTGTCCTTCCCCTTGTCACTTTTGTCATTCTTCTTCACGGATGACTTGTGACTGTTGGACTTGTCTCTTGACTTGCTACCCTTTTTTGGCTTGTTGTCTCCACCACCAGATCCATTGCTACCTTTCTTTCCTTTGAATTTGGAGTCGCTTTGTTCATTCTTCTTGAACTCCACAAGAGATTTAGTTTGAGCAATTGCCTCTGGCAAGGTTTGGACTTGTCTCCTTTGTAACTCCAGCTTGGCCCAATTCTGCAGGCCACTCATGAAGTACATGAGCTTGTCTTCATCTGTCATGCTAGGCACCTCGAACAACAGGTTGGTGAACGTGGTGACATAGTCCTTCACACTCCCTGTTTGCTTTAGCCATCTCAGCTTCTCCTTCGCCTCATACTTGGCATTCTGTAGATAGAAATGCAACATAATATCCTTCTTAAATTCATCCCAAGTCTTAAGTATAAACGTACCTTGGTCGAACTCTATAGATTGACGGCACCACCACATGAGAGCATTGTCGGTGAGAAACAACGTTGCTGTAGTAATCTTGGATTCATCATTGTCCATCTTGAGATACTTGAAATACCTTTCGATATTCCACAAAAGCATGTCTAGCTCATTCGCCTCCCTCTTCCCATTATAGGATTAGGGCTTGAAAGAATCTAACACCTTGGATTCCTTCGGAGTCCAGGTCTTGTTCAAGACAGCTTCTTTGCACAGAGCCCAATCTCCCATCACATCCTTCACTTCATCACAAAGTGCAGTAAGCTCTGCCATAAAATGATCTAGTTGGGTTTGGACATCCAGCTTGATTGAGTCCAACATGGAGTTGAGGGCTCCCTGAAATTGGCCTTGAAGCTCTTCCACCACAGTTCCAAAGCCTTCCTTCGTAAAGACATCCTCCTCGAGTCACTGATCGAACTCGACCACGGCATTCTCCATCTTTGAAAGCTGCTTCTCCATCGCTACTACCACATCTTTGGATCGGTCCTTCTTTGATTTGCCCTCACGATCCAAGTTGACCTTGGACATATCTGTCTCCACATCGAATCCACTCTTAGACATGCTTCTTCGAATGATTCGAGCTTTCGCTCAGATACCAATTGTCACGGGATGACTTTTTCGGAGTCTTCCTTCCGTGGAGCCTTAGACTTGATAGCCTCTCGAACAAGCTAAGTCAGCCTTCCTTCCTACAAAATAAGATCAAACCAAGCAAGAACACAAAAACAAGAGCAAGAACGATAAGAATGCTCAAGAACACTCAAGAGAGTTTGGGAGAATATATGCTTGTATTGCTACTCAATGCTTTACAAGTTGAGGGGTGAGGATACACAATGAGACATCCTCCTTATATAGAGATCCTATCCCACCTACCACCCACAATGGAGGGATAATGATCTAGAATCTACCTACTATTGTACATTGAATCTAGACATGTGGGCTAAGAGATCTAGAATGATCCATCTGACGGGCCGAGCCTTGAGCTTCTATTGTGGGGCTTGACCTTCACAAATGGATCCTCTAGGTGGGTCCAATAGTTGTTGGGTTGAGCCTTTAAAAGCATCATTTAATTATAGGGACACTAGGAGTCCTTTCTTTCTCCTCATATTAAAGAGCTCCTAGAGGTCTCCCTATTTTAGGAGTTGGATAGGGAGCATGGTTGGAGGTGGGTTTTCTCACTTCCTTCTTAAATTTTATCTAAGGAGGTGGACAATATGGACAATATTGTTCTTTTTGATATATCCTAAATCTAACTAATGATACAAAAACGTTCAACAGAATTCTTTGATATTGATCCTAAATCAAATAATAAGAAAGTACTTAGTGGAGGAATCACTCTTATTAAAATACTCAATTTTGCAGCTTCGGGGTTTTTTAATTTGTTTCCCAAGAAACACAGTATTTCATGTCGTCTGTTTTTATTTTTCTCTTTCTGATTTTTCAAAATATATATATTTTTTTCTGAATCCAATATCTGAAATCAAAAAACAACTTTGATTGCCTTGCTTTCTTATATAAGTCCCAATATGATTCGTCTGGTTACTTTTGTGGAGGGAAATTGGAGAAAATAAGTTTTGACAAGGGGCTTCAAATATTATAGGAAATTTCCTGAATTGAAAGATGAGAAAAATGAAAAAAATAAAATAAAATTACATTTGGAGAAGAAGAGTGATTGAAAGGAGAAGAGGTTCTGCTGGGCTTGGTTTTGAGAGAGAAAAGAGTTCGGATGTCCAAATGCTAAGATGTAGAAGAAGAGAAGTGTAGGCAAAAATATGTGGTGTCATGTTTCAGATGTTTTTTAAATGATGTGGCATGCTTCAAAGAAAGTCAAGCAGATCGAGAAAAAATAATTAGAGGATCCTCGTTAGTAGGGTGTACTTATTAAAATTACATTTGTTTCACAATTCAATATATATTTTTTGGTCATTTTATAGTAGGGTAAATTAGTAATTCAATAAATGTTTGGTAGTATGGTGTACTCAATTAATTTTAGGGTCCGTTTAGTAGCACTCTAATCTATTAAATGGACAATTTGAATTGTTCAAATACAATATAAAGTGAGCTTTCCAAAAATACCCCTCAAATAAGTGTATTTGAAAGATCCATCATATGCAGCCCTCAAATAAGTTTATTTGAAAATTCCATCATATGCAGCTCTCAAGCAACGAAAAGAAACTAGATAAACTATGATATTGATTCCTGTCAATCTCTCCAGGAAGAAATATCTTCACCTCCCACAATTTGTGCTTATTCCTATTTTTCATTAATGTGTTTTGTACCAACCATATCCATGGGCCACGAAATTCCATACATTCAATAGTGCTATTTATAATACTTTATAAGGCACTTCTGTAATTTGCAATATTACTAATACATATTTCTAATTTAAGCAAAGCCCCCAACTCAAAGATTCAAAAGTGTCTCTGAAGGAATCACCAAAAGTGGGAAGCCTTTTTGGAAAGAATGGATATCTATGTTATCCAACCAACTTATCCACAAGGTCTCCCAATAAGGTCGCCTTTTTAACTCCTATATAATGGGGCTTGGCCGCAAACCGTTTTTACCAAGAAAACAGAGGGAAACCAAATTACCTGACCTGCTTCCTGCATCTGTGTTTTGTGTGCTTGTACTAAATTTTAGCAATATTATTATGGCAACTCAAGAAGAGCTAGCAAAGCTTGGAGCGGAGGCTTTTGCCATGCTAGACCAGTTCTATGGCCGGCCCATCAAGAGGCCTCCATTTCCTCAAGACCAACCAGCTCGTGCAGGGAGACAACCAACTCCTCGTAGGAATGATCAGGCTGTTCTTAATAGCAAGGACGCAGCCCTGCTATTTGGGGGGATAGAGATAAGAGAGTACCCCAAGATTCGCCTTTAATTATTACCAACTTAGTTTGGTATAAGTAATTAGTTAACTAATGAAGCTCTCTGTAATATTGTATATGTATATCAGATGTAGAAGTGGTTTGGATAGCTAGCCTAGTCTTTATAATTATATGTGGAAATCACTTCTTATGCTATATAAAATATATTTTATGCTAGCCCCACCTGCATACTCTCTCTTGTTTGTTATGTAATCACTTTGCACGGAAATTTATTATTATTAAAATTAAATAATAATAAAAAAGAGAAGAAAACAACTTCCTTGCAATATCAAAGAGATTTTATTCATGTATGAAAATAACAAACAAGATAAAAAGAGCATCAGATGCACTATAATGACTACTCTCCTAATTAAAAAGAGCATCAGATGCACTAAGTGGGTGTATCTGCTATTAGTTTCATACTCATTACCCATCATCGTTTGTGGGTCACAATTCTTATAAAAGTGAGATATTTATCTTCATTGATAAGTTATACTTATAAAATTTAGTTAGCAATGTGATCATTAGATATAATACGACACATAAACTTTAACTTAAAAAGTGATGATGATGATGATGTGATATAAAAGACGCCGTAATCCCATGCTTTGGTATGATTAAGTTATAATATCAAAATAATATATATTTTTTCTGTGACAATAGACATGAATATATATATGCGCTTAATTGGCTGCATATGTTTTTTTTTTCTTGTGGGACCAGCAATCCCATGCTTTGATATGTAATTGGAGGCACTGTTCAATTTCTAGGGTTTTCAGAGGGGAAGGAGGAAGGACGAAGGAGATGAGTTTAACGCTAAATTTAAAATCTTTTCTTTTTTCGTTCTTTTTTATTTTGGCTGGGTGAAATTCTTTTTTTGAACAAAATATGTACTTAAAATAAATGAGATGGCAGATAACATGAGTTGTCATGTCATGTGGCACGTGTACTGGTAACTTGGTATTAAAAAGTTGATAAACAAGTTGGTGCTTGTAGCGTTATTGAATAAAAAAATTCCAAAATAGTCAAAAGTGAAGAGGAACTTATACGCACAATAATTGAGCGTTCCTTTTATCTTCCTTCCCGAAATTTGAACCAAGAAGAAGGAAAGTTTCTAAATCCTCGTGACAATGGTCAAAGTGAACTTGTACAAAGTTATGCAAGGAATTAATACCTTCCCATTTCCCCTAAGGAACGTTCTTCTCCCTTTTTCGTGCATGTGTCTTTGTCTGGCTCGATCTCCTTTAGTAATTGCGACAACAAACCCCTATTAGGTCGATTAGACTATTAATTTGACCCAAAAAAAAGATTAAGTATGCAAATTAGAAAGAGATGCAAAAAGAATATGCCATTTTGTTCCCAATTATGGACTCAAAAGCATTGTTGAACACAAGGTTGTGGCCGGGATTGTGGGACAGTACTGGCCGACTTTGGTATCTTTTTCCGTTGCAAAATTGGAATCGATCGCATTCACATACTTTATATCTATATATATATGCTCTAAAGTAGTTTGGCCAAGAAGTAAATGCTTTCTCCACTACGCGGAAATTATTATTAAGGCAATATTATTTGAACAAGAATATCTTATCCTACCAAGAAGATATCAAGCACAGGCCTTGCCTACCATGAGATAGGCCAGAAAAGTTTTGTTACGTAAACTTGCCATCGTAAGCATATATATGCCATCGTAAGCAATGAAGAAATCAAATTACATAGAAGATCTTCTACAATCCCAATATTCATGTTATTGTAAAGAAATAGACAATGGAAAGTTAGTAAATCAGATACATATATATTAAGTTTGCCATGACCAAATGGCCATCAGATCATCAGCTACCATGTTGGCTTCCCGATAAACATGATCATCAGCTACTATGTTGGCTTCTCGATAAACATATCTTTCGTACTTGAAGAATATGTAAAATTTAAGTTCTTTCTCCTTACTAGCTATTATCTATATCAAGTAAGCTGGGAGAAACAAATTTCAATCCAAGGAAAACAACATCAATAATTAATTGGAAAGCACCTAGTTATAATTATTAATATACAATGCAAAAATGATTATTTATAAGTTTAAGTTTAATTAATATGTAATCTCTTAGGATTTATCCAATTTGTTATCCATTGGATATGTATATATCATTGTTTTTTCTTTGCAAAGGATAAGTGTCCAAGAAGGGTCCAGGGTATTATGAGATGCTCATGTGCTATTGAGTGATTGAATCGAATAAATTTTTTTTTCTTTTTTTCAGTAGAATAATCTAATGCATATATCCAAAAAACTCTCCAATAGGAGGGGAAGAAAATAATACAAAACATCCTGTTGTATTTGTGGTAGATAATATGTAACGTGTGGCCGAACCCTTATCAGAACTGCTTACTACTTGCCCAAATCCTTCGGTGGTTCCCTTTTTTTTTTTTTTGAGATATTTAGTCATATACTCATTCTTAGCACTAAAACTATAAATAAACCATACACCATTTAATTTCTATAAACAAGCCCAAAAAAAACCCAAAAAATGACAACTACTGAATTTAATTTTGATTATTAAATTACTTTGATGCCATATTGAGTGTTTTGGGCTTTTTTATGAGGTTTTGGGGTTGAGTTTGTTTTAAGAAATCAATGGCAATTTTGTAATTTAAAAGAAGTTAAAAACCTTTTTGTTATGTTGTAAATGGGTTTTGGGTGTGTTTCTAAAGTCCATTTTATATAGGGTTATTTTATAATTTAGGCTCCTATATTGGGTATAATAGTGAATCTCCCTTTTTTTTCTTTTTTTTTTTTATCTCTCTCCTATATTATATAATGTAATATATAAAACTTATTAATAGAAAATTTGTAATTTAAATTAATGGCGCCTTTAAAAATAGAGTAATACTATTTAGACACACAACATTGACCACTTTAGCTAACCACCTTATGTGGCAACTGATGTGTCATGCCATGTCAATTAATGAATGTTGCCATGAAGCCACTTACTAGGAACACTAGGGTTTTTTAATTTGTTTTTTAATTGACATGGCAACATTCATTAATTGACTTGGCATGACACATCAATTGTCACATAAGGTGGTCAGCTAAGGTGGTCAATGTTGTGTGTCTAAATAGCATTACTCTTAAAAATAATTAGACATGACTAATTCTGAAAAATTTAGTTCTAACATGTGTTTTGAACACTTACATGTATTTGATATACTTGTGTTTTCTATCTCAGCCCCCCTCCAGTCTTATAATTCTAGCTCCACAACTATGTGTGAGTTTAGTATATTATCGTCCTTCACAATAGGAAAGGTCCTTAACATTTAATTAGAAAAATAAAAGAATATAAGAAGTCTACATGTTTGGGAATGTTAGTAGGAAGTGTTTTTACTTCGCACATTTGTTAGTTAGAAGCGCGCTTTTGTTAGAAGTTCCTAAAAATACAGACTATGAAAGCAATTTTTAGTTATTTCTATCAACTAGTTAACTATTAATAGAGAATATCAAAGCGATTTTACAAACAGGCCCTATGGTATGGCCAAGTAACAAGTACTTTTTCTTATTTTACGAAAAAGGGAAGCATCAAAAGAAAATCACAAGATCGATCCTGATTGATCAGAAAGCCCACTTGTGAGCTTCTGTGACTCTCACTTCTATAAATGTTGCTCGTCTCTTAACCTTTGTTTCAGTAAGGCAAGGCAAACGTAGCTAGCTCTAGCTTCCCCTTGATCAATTAGTTCTACTTCAATTCTCAGCTTTTAATTAAGTTAGCATGGCTATTTATCAAGGCTTTATGACCATGAGAGAGGAGAAAGTGTTTTGTCATAGCAGGTCAGCGCAAGTTGTATCAGAACTCCACACCATAATACAAGACTGCCATGGCGTGCTTTATGATCATGTCTACCCTGCAGAAGAAGTTTCATACTTCCCAGCACCTGCCATGAGAGACGAGTACCATGGCGGCCGGCCTACCAAGACTGTCACCGTTAGGCCTCTTCCTCCTCCTCAACAGGTACAATATTATCCATACCCCAACAAGGATCAAAATCATGTTCCTCCTCCTCATCATCAGATCAGAAGGCCCATAAAGACAGCGGAAGTTCCAGCTCAGAAGCCTCATCAGATAAAGGGCGGCGTTCTTACTAGCACTGAGGCAGCAAAGATCTACGGGGGAGTGTTAATTGTTGAACATGGTACCAAGAAATATCCTCGACCCAATTAGCCTTAATTTTCTTGGTACACAAGAAACATAGTCAGCCTTTCTTCCTCTCCTCCTAGTGATCCTTTTAACTACTAGATATACCCTATATCTGCGCAGCGTGTATCTTTTTCTTTTTCTTTTTTTCTTTATCTCGATTTCCAATGGACATGGCTTCCGGAGCTATCCATCAAGGATTGACCATGTGAAAGTTGCCGCCGGTCAATATGCCAGCGAGTTTGTCCCGTAGAATCTGATTGATTATCCTGATCAGCTAGTAATTAATATAGTATGTACGTACCTACATACGTATTTCATACATGATAATATGTATGTATCTCCAGCTTTTGCTGTGTGCATGTATTCTCGATCTGTATATCTCTCTTCGTTTTAATATTTGCATAATCTATTGTACAATTCAGGATTTAGGATAGCCTATAGTTTTTATATACTAAGCTATAGCTTATTTTCTGCACCTAAATGTATATGTTCAGCTTGTAATTATATGTAGAAATCACTTCTTATGTTATAAAAAATATTTTAAGACTTATTTTCTTTGACCATAGTTTCGGGAGGTATTGCGGTAAAATAAGTCTATATTTAAAGCTACACCCTCTGCATACTTTCTCTTGTTTGTTAATTATGTAATCACTTTTTACGGAATTTTTTTATTTTTTTATTTTTTTATTTTTTATAAGAAGAAAAGAGGAGAAGAAAACAACTTCCTTGCAATATCAAAGAGATTTGATTCATGTAAGAAAAGAAATTAACAAATAAAAAAAGAGTTGGAAGTAGAAAGCGAAAAGGTCAGCATTGGTGTCGGTCTGATGCACTATACTGACCAATGTTTTCAAAGGCATACCTTCACGCGCGTCGGCGCGAGGCAGCAGAAAATCGCCTGAGGCGGTCTTACATTTCGCAAGTTGCACGTCTAGCGCGGTGAGCTGTGATGAGGCGTTGCAAGGCGTGGTGAGGTGGACAAGGCGCCTCTGTGTATTCTTCAAGTGGCTGCGCAAGGAAGAAGAAGAGTTAGCGTACGTGGAAATTTTTTTTAAGGGTTCGTTGTAATTAAATGATGTCGTTTCACATTTAGCATTTTTAAAAACTAAGGTTACTTAATGAAACGCACGTTCATCATCTTTTTCTTGCCTTTTTTCTAATGAAATTAATATATTAACACATGAACCTATATTAACAAAACCTCCACTGAAGTCTAAAACACACTTCTTACCCTTTTTTTTCTTTGTAAATTAATATATTAATAGATGGACCTATATATAGAGCTTTCATATAGGGATCCCTCAAATAAGCTTATTTGAGGGACATCTTTGTAGGGTCCATTCTACATCGTATTCCACTAATCCAAACGTCTATTTTGTAGATATTCGATTCAAATATCATCCCTACAAAAAATCACTTGACTCCGATATCATTTGACCACTCAATTACATTATTGAAATTTAAGTACTTTCTTGAGCACTGTGTTCATTGATTTTGTCGGTCTCAATTAGATGCCTTAATGATCTTCAATTTGCATGATTTTTGGCAAAGATGATCTCTAAATGAAGATGTGAAAAATAGATGGTTTGGATCGTTGAATTTTTTTTTGTAAGGTACCCTAAAGGGTGTCCCTCAAATAATTTTTTATTTGAGGGATCCCTTAATAGAAAAGGACTGTATATATATACATATATTATAGTACAACCCTAATTTCTACACTTACCCAATAATCCCCATCAATTTCAAGAATTCTCTTCATCCTTAGACTGCAAGTAAACCATTCTATTTTTCTCTCTAATTCTTTGCAACTGTAGTTCGAAGTTCTACATAAGTTGAAGCGTCTCTCTCCTTCGGTATGTAATTCTTCGTAGTTGTAATTCGAAGTTCTACATGTTAGGGGTTATTTTCTTTTTCTTTTTTTCTTTTTCAATATATTACTTATCTTATTCGTTTATGTGATAGAGTAGAAATTTGACGTACATGTATCATACTTGTATCTTAGAAATAGTAATGGTGTTGTTTTATAGTTATGAATCGAAAAGATCCTATATGGAAGTATGCAAAAGAAATAAAGGGGGAAAAATACTTGAGATGTGCATTTTGTAATCAAAGATGCAATGGAGGAATTTCTAGACTTAAATATCATTTGGATCAAACTCATCATGGTATGCAACCATGTAAGAAAGCTCCTAAGCATGTGAAAAAAGAGTGCGATGCACCTTTGAAAAAATTTCAGCTTGAAAAAAGAAAGCAAAATGAAATGTTTAGAGAGATTGAGGATTGTCTAGTAGGAAGGACTCATAATATGGAATCTCCAGTACTGGGTGTGCTCCAGTTGATGAGGCTCCTAGAGCTCAACCTAAATCAAAAGGACCAATGGATAGATTTGTCACTTTAGAAGCTCGGAAAAGTTCATTAAATTCAGCACTCAAATAAAAAGAATGAAGGCAAGTTTGTCGAAAGATTGGCCACTTTTTCTTCTCTAGAGTACTCCTATTTAATATTCTAAATTATCCATTTTGGTTACCTATGGTGGAAGGGATTGCTGATCAGTTCATAATTATATATCATTTTGTACCCTTCTAGCTTATGATTTGGTTATGTTTTTGAGTTAAACTTGTGCTTTTAATCCTTTTTGTGTTTATCTTTCAGCTTTAGGTAACAATGATGGCTTTGGATAGGAAATGATGCAATCCATGCATGTTAAAGCCTGATTTGGATAAAGGGAAGAAGAGCTTAAAGACAAACTCATTTTGGCTACAGCCCCCTGCCAGTCCAGTTCCGTAGGTCATATTGCAAGCTTTTTGTCAGCAACCTACACAGCTCGGATGAGGCCGCATCCTTCATGAAAGTTGTTCCAATGGGTGTGTACTATAACATATCCAAACTTCAGCCCCATTGGATAAATATGGAGTCTGTTACCTAGCAAACACAGAGCCATGCTCAAGATGGATTTTATCAGCGCGCAAAATGAGTTAGCAATTTGTTTTGGCCTTAACTTCTTCATCCGACCTTGGATTGGCCCAAATGATATATGGCTGGAAAGAAGACATTCTGAACTTCAAGTTTGAGTGCTTAAAGTCTTAATTTGCTTAAGGGAAGCCCAATGCGTAAGCCCTTGAAGTTGCTGGTCATGCTGACCTCAGGATGAGCTATTGTTTCTGGTTGGAAGCTTGGTCATGGTGAGCTAGGCATGAGCTATTGAGCTGGTTGGAAGCTTGATCATGGTGACATGAAGATGAGCTAGGGCTGCTGGTGGGATTTATTGGTGAAGTGCATCTACCAATTCAAATTTTCTAATACAAGTGCATCAACCATTTCAGATTTTATAAAACAAGTGTTGTATGCATTAGCCATATTGAATTCAGATTTTTCACTTCCTTAGGCCTATAAATAGGGAGGTTCTCTAAGCTTGTAAACACACCCCAAGGGGGGGAGCTCTCAAACACTTCTCTAGAGCTCCCTTCCCTTCTCTCCCTCAAATTCTCTTAGTTTCCCTTTCTAGTTTTCAATTGTTATAATGAGATCTTTGTGCTGAAATTTTCCTTTAAGTCTTTCCAAGTTCTACTTTAATTTTCATTGTTATGTAAATTCTTTTCTTTAGTTTCAAGTTTGATTAGTTTCCAAGTTTCAATTATGATTTTTGTTCTTATTCATTATGCTTATAAGTTAATATGCTAGTTTGAATGATTGATCACCATTTAGGCTTGCATGTTAGCTATCTTGGTTTGAATTAAGAGTAGACACCATACTTTAATTCGAATTGAACTATGAATAGGAAGAGTATGTATGGACATTCGACAACAGGGATTAGATACATGCTTGGTTGTTTAAATTGTTCTTCTATGCTTAATGGGTTCCTAATGCTTAATTTTAGGTTAGACAACAAATGATCAAATTAGGGAATTAGGAACACAAGGTTATGACCACACACCATGGCTTAATCATACATTAGCTAGAATCAATCCATTAATCTAATTGAACTTGGGAACTTATCTGCTTGAGTTAGTTATTTTCTTTCTTCCTTGTTTTATTTATTTCCCTTTTTTTCATTTCTGTTTTGTGTAGGGAAATTGAATTGAATCATTCAATCACCAATCCTCGTGGGATCGACCTCGCACTTACATATGCTAAACTACCAACGGTTCGTGCACTTGCGAGTATCACAAGTTGAGGATGCAACTGAATCCATTTTGGTACAGCTGTATCTACGCAACAATTGTCGCATATGATGTAAAATTTAAGCATTCATCAATGCATGAGTTGAGGATTTGGATCCTTAAGGAAGAAATTGGCGATATTAATACGATGATGAAAGAACATAAGAAAGCTTGGGTAGAGTATGGATGTACCATTATGGTTGATGGTTGGACTGATGGTAAAAGTAGAATGCTAATAAAGTTTCTTGTGAATAGCATTGCTGATACTTGGTTTTTGAAATCTATGCATCTGATTTCATAAAAAATGGAACGTTATTGTTCAAATATTTGGATGATGTTGTCAAAGAAGTTGTGGAGGAGCATGCACTACTACAAAAAAACACTTTGCGCGACGAAATAATTTTGTTGCGCAAAGTACAATTTTGTCGCGCAAAGTTTGCACGACGAATTATTGGTCGCGCAAGTTCTGTCGCGCAAAGATCGTAAAGAAAGGTTTTGCGCGACGAAATTTTTTTTTTGTCTCGCAAAGATACTTTGCGCGACGAACGATAACAACTTTGCGCGACGAATTATAACTACTTTGCGCGACGAATACTATCAACTTTGTGCGACGAATATTAATTATTTTGAGCGACGAACACTTTGCGCGACGAATAATATTATTTTGCGCGACGAAAGTTAATGTCGCTTTGCGCGACGAATCCTAATGTCGCTCAAATCTTTGCGCGACGAAATATTCAATTTTTTAAAATTTTTGTTTTTTAAAAATTTTTAATTAAAATAAACTAGTTTAATAGTTTGCTCGACGAAATATTTTGTCACCCAAGGTTTTTGACATTTTTTTTTTATTATTTCTCTTATATCAATTTCATTATATTAATTTTTCAAATTTTTACTTTTTAAATTTAATTTAATTGTATGATTTTATTTTTTTTAATTACTTTAATTTAAATTGAAATATTCAAAATAAAATTACATATGAAAAATAGTGGTCAAATTATCCAATATATATAATATTCAAAATGTACACATAAATTAACAAAGTACAATAATAAAATCTACAAGCCTATTGTGGTGATAGTGGCGGAGGATATGTTTCGATAGCGTCCAAATCCTCAACTTTAGCCGTCAAAGTCTCGACGATTCCCTACAAAAAAAAAAACAAATATTGTCAAATAACAACAAAATAACAAAAAAATAGAATAAACTCAAAACTAACTCCAAAAACACATATTAATGAAAAAAAAATTAAAGTTTGGAGAGAATATACCTTTTGGCAAGATTTTGAGTGAGTGAGAATGAGAGGGAGAAGTGAGTGTGAGAGAATAGAGAAGATAGTGAGAGAGAGAGATGAAAGAGTGAGTGAGAGAGAGAGATGATGAAAAGAGAGATAAGAGAGTGAGTGAGAGTGATAGATAGTGAAGAGAGAGATGAGAGATTAAGTGAGAGGAGTGAGTGTGAGAGAAAGGGTAGGATTTGGGGAGAAGGAAAGAGAAAGGAGAGGTAAGAGTAGAAGACATTGAGAAAATGGTGGAGGTGTTCTTTTGGTTTTAAAAACCGTATCACTTTGCGCGACGAAACAATATATTGGTCGCGCAAAGTCTCGAAAAATTTTTTAAAATAAAATTCCAAATTTTCGGTGCGCGCCCAAATTTTTAGGGTTTTGCGCGACGAAATTTTGGTCGCTCAAAGTTTTGCGCGACCACAATATTCCCTCTTCCCATTTTTGGTACCCGCCCAAATTTTTCGGGTATACTTTGCGCGACGAACTATATATTGGTCCCGCAAAGTCGTAATTTTTTTTTTTACATTCCCATTTTTGGTACCCGCCAAATTTTTAGAGTATACTTTGCGCGACGAACTACTATATATTCATCGCGCAAAGTTGGAAAAAAAAAATTTTAAAATTCGCATTTTTGGTACCCGCCCAAATTTTTCGGGTATACTTTGCGCGACGAACGACTATATATTGGTCCCGCAAAACTTTGCGCGACGAACTTTATATTGGTCCCGCAAAATTTTGCGTGACGAACGACTATATATTTGTCCCACAAAACTTTGCGCGACGAACTATATATTCGTCCCGCAAAGTCGTAATTTATTATTTTTTTAAATTCCCATTTTTGGTACCCGCCGAAATTTTTAGAGTATACGTTGCGCGACGAATTATTATATTGGTCGCGCAAAGTCTTAAAAAAATTTAAAGCTACTAATAAATATATATACTATTCAATTTCTTAAGTGTTATACGTACAAAATAAACAATTTTAAAGCTACTCAACGATCCAACCGTCAAACTTGTTTTTTTATAATTCGAGATCATATACGCCAAAATTCAGAAAAAATAAACATTAAGAGATCAAGTAATGGGACAAAATATTTCGACGGTTATAAAAGAAAAATCAAGATTTAACGGTTATTTCAACTCTGATTTTGATGATTTTTTACAACTACACTCCTTGACGCTATATGAATACAATGACTGCATTCGATCATCAATTGAAAATATTTACACTAGTGGATACCACAAAATCTTATGTTATATTTAATGAAAGTATAAATAAACTCTTAATTGTTAGTGAAGATATTGTTTTGATGGCATACACATTCTACGAAACTAGTTTCAACGATCCAACCATCAAACTTGTTTGTTTACACATCGAGATCATATACGCCAAAAATCAGGAAAAAATTTAGAGATCAAGTAATGGACAAAACATTTTGACGGTTATAAACGAAAAATCAAGATTTAACGGTTATTTCAACTCTGATTTTGATGATTTTTTTACAGCTACACTCCTTGACCCTATATGAATACAATGACTGCATTCGATCATCAATTTAAAATATTTACACTAGTGGATACCACAAAATCTTATGTTATATTTAATAAAAGTATAAATAAACTCTTAATTGTTAGTGAATATATTGTTTTGATGGCATATGCATTCTACGAAACTAGTTTCAATGATCCAACCATCAAACTTGTTTGTTTACACTTCGAGATCATATACGCCAAAAATCGGAAAAAATAAACATTCAGAGATTAAGTAATATGACAAAACTTTTCGACGGTTATAAATGAAAAATCACGATTTAACGGTTATTTCAACTCTGATTTTGATTATTTTTTACAGCTACACTCCTTGACCCTATATGAATACAATGACTCCATTTGATTGTCAATTTAAAATATTTACACTAGTGGATACCACAAAATCTTATGTTGTATTTAATGAAAGTATAAATAAACTCTTAATTGTTAGTGAATATATTGTTTTGATGGCATACGCATTCTACGAAACTAGTTTCAAAGATCCAACCATCAAACTTGTTTGTTTATACTCCGAGATCATATACGCCAAAAATCGGAAAAAATAAACATTCAGAGACCAAGTAATAGAACAAAACTTTTCGACGGTTATAAACGAAAAATCACGATTTAACGGTTATTTCAATTTCGATTTTGATGATTTTTTACAGCTACACTCCTTGACCCTATATGAATACAATGAACCAATTTGATCGTCAATTTAAAATATAATACATTTAAAATATTATATTTTTCTAACAAAATAAATTTTTTTTTTTTTTATTTTTATTTTTGTAAAAACTTTGCGAGACGAAGTTTAGAAATTCGTCGCGCAAAGTCGTGCAAAGATTTTTATTAAAAAAATTATTTTATTTATTTTTGTAAAGACTTTGTGAGACGAAACACACTTCGTCGCGCAAGATTTTGTGCACCGAATTTTATTTTTTCGTCGCGCAAAGTCATGAAAGATTTTTACAAATAATTTTTTATTTTCTTTATTTTTGTAAAGACTTTACGAGACGAACCACACTTCGTCACGCAAGACTTTGTGCACCGAATTTTATTGTTTCGTCGCGCAAAGTCATCCAAAGATTTTTAAAAATAATTTTTTATTTTGTTTATTTTTGTAAAGACTTTACGAGACGAACCACACTTCGTCGCGCAAAGTGACTTTGTGCGACGATTTGTGTTTCGTTGCGCAAAATTTAGTCGCGTAAGACTTTGAGCAATGAAGTTTAATTTTCGTCGCGCAAAGTCACTTTGAGCGACGAATTGTGTTTCGTCGCGCAAAATTTGGTCGCGCAAGGGGTTTTTTTTACTAGTGATGTGATTCAAGTAATAACAGATAATGTTTCCAATTATAAGAATGTTGGAGTGAAACTTATGGAGAAGAGGAAGAAGTTATGGTGGACTCCATGTACTGCCCATTGCATTGATTTGAGAGAATTTGATAAAAAGGAAAGACCTGCCATGGGATTTATTTATGAGTTAATGGATGTTGCAAAAGAGAAGATTGCTTTTAATTGTGGAAAAGTTGAAAGAAAGTATAAACCAATTTGGAGAAGAACAGAAGAAATATGGGGCCACAACTTCATCAACCTTTACATGCTGCTGGTTATTATTTGAACCCTCAACTACGCTATGAAGAAACCTTTTCTAATGGTGATGAAGTGAGGAAAGGATTGGAAGTTTGCATGACTAGGATGTTGTCTTTGGAGGATTGTATGGTTGCTGATATCCAGTTGGACTTGTATGTGATTAGTACATAGTTGTATATCATTTTGTATCATTCTAGCTTATGATTTGGTTATGTTTTTTAGTTTAACTTGTGCTTTTAATCTCCTTTCTGTTCATCATTCAATTATTGGGCTCTAAGTACCATTGAAGGCATTGGATAGAAGAAGGTGCAAAATGGTGCAAAAACGTGTAAACCTGAAGACTGAGTTAGCAATTTGTTTCAGACTTAATATCTTCATCCAACCTTGGATTGGCCCAAATGACATGTGGTTGGAAAGATGACATTCTGAGTTTCAAGTTGGAGATCGTCAATTGCTGAAGGGAAGCCCAATTCGTGAGGCCATGAAGTTGCTAGTCATTCTGACCTAAGCATGAGCTAATTGTTGCTTGGTCATGCTGAGCTATGCATGAGCTATTGTTTCTAGTGGGGAAGTTAGGTAAAGTTGGTGAAGTGGGTGTTGTAGGTAGAAGCAATATTCAATTTAGATTTCCCATTTCCTTCTCCTTATAAATACCACTTCCATTTCATACACTTCTCCCATCAACCACATCCAGACATTCACACTCCTACAACCTCATACACTTCATCCACAAATCGCCCTCAAATACACATCATTCAGCCAGCACCATAACTCCATACACAACCCAGAAATTCATACACTTCAAATCACCAAAACAGCATTTTAAGCCTATCTATCATACCCTATGAATTTCTCATTTCTCAACCATCACCACTCACCCAAACTCATCCCAAATCACCTCCTTAACCTTCATACATTCTTCTAGACATGGAGAAACTCTTGGAGAAGTATCGGACACCAGAAGAACTTCAGAAAATGATTTTTCTACTCTCATTGTATTCATTATGTTTTGTCAATTATGTTTATGTTATTTTGGCATTATGAGTAGCTAAATCCATATCTAGGGTTTCGATATAACCTAATATGAATATTCTGGGTTTATAAATTTCAAGTTTCAAGTTTGATTCAAGATTCATGCTCTTATTCATTATGCATAATTGCTTATATGCTAATCTGAATGCCTAGCTACCATTGAGATTTGTGTAGCTTTTGTTTCAATTGAACTATGAATAAGATGAGTATATATGGACAGCTGCCAATAGGGCTTAAGTATATGTTTGGTTGTTTAAACATTCTTCTATACTTAATGGATTTCTAATGCTTGATTTAAGTTCGACAATAGGAACTTAATTAGGGAATTAGGAACACAAGGTTATGACCAAACACCATGGCTTAATCATAATTTAGCTAGAATCAATCTTTGAATCTGAATTAAACTTGTCACTTGAATCCTTAGTTATGGTGAATCAAATGCCCTAGTCTCCAAATCTATTTTCCAACCCTCAAGACCACTCTTTGTTACACTTGTTCACTTTTCCCTTGTTTGCAATTTTGTTTTCTTTATTTGTTTTCACAATCACTCTCACTTTAATTTCTGTTTAGACTCGACTTTCTGTTTTCTTGAATTAGGTAATCTAAGTACCACTACTACAAAAAGTGAAAAAGACGACCAAAAAAAGACGACGTTAGAACAAAAACCGTCGTTGTTTTAAAAAAGACGACGGTAACAAAAAACCCTCATGGATAAGTGACTTAAACAACTAAAAAACGGAGGTACTGTTGAATTTTTTTTTATAACGACGCACACAAATAAAAAAGCGTCATCTTATTAAAAAGGTTTTCTTTAGAGTTAAAATCTGACCAAAAAACAACGACAGCAGGTATGACAAGCGTCATCTTTTAAAAATCAAGTGTCCTTTTTTTGGTAAAGACATGGTTGTTTTGAAAGAATTGTCGTCTATTATATGTAAAGATGACTGTTTTTTTTTAAAGAACTGTCGTCTATTATAAGTAAAGATGACAGTTTTTTTTTAAAAAGAGTCGTCTATTATATGTAAAGATTACGGTTTTTTTATGAAAAAGGTCGTCTATTATGAAGTAAAGACGACGGTGTTTTTTATAAAAAGGGTCGTCTATTATGAAGTAAAGACGACGGTTTTTTTATAAAAATGGTCGTCTATTATGAAGTAAAGACGACCCTTTTCATATAAAAATGGTCGTCTATTATATGTAAAGATGACGGTTTTTTTATAAAAAGCGTCGTCTTTTAAAACATGCTAAAAAAAGGCCGCTTAAGTGAATTCACGCTCGACAAATTTTCAAATTTTCCCCCGTCTTTGAAAACCTTATCTCTCATTAACAAGTGTTGTCTTTTAAAAAACCCTAAAAAAAGTCCACTTAAGTGAATTCGCGCTCGATAAATTTTCAGATTTTCCCCCGTCTCTGAAAACTTAATCTCTCCCTCCTTGAAACCTCATGAGCTCCTCTCTTCTTGAAACCCTCCTGAGCTATCTGAAACACTCCATCTCTCACCTTTCTACTCCTCATACATACCTACCAGCCATCGACGCCATCGACGCAGCGACGCCGTCAACGCCATCGTTCTTCGCATCAGTCATCACCAGCCGCCATCGACGCCATATTCATAGTCAACAACGACGATGTCCTTGAAAACAGATCTAGAGACCTTACGAGATGGGAAAATCCTAGAACATCAGATCTGGTCTTCGATGTCGCCTGAGGTTCGATGACAGATCTCCATCGCGCCTTCTTGGTGAGCTCTCGCCATCCACGTCACAAAAGCAACTCTAAGTTAGTCAAAATGTTCTTCTGTATTGTGTTACAAATGAACTTTTCCTGCATAAGCTTATGCTTGTATAGATGATGCATATTTTTTGTTAGTTAAGATGACCTTGAAAACAGATCTAGAGACCTTGCGAGATGGGAAAATCCTAGAACATCAGATTTGGTCTTCGATGTCACCTGAGGTTCGATGACAGATCTCCATCGCGCCTTCTTGGTGAGCTCGCCATCCACGTCACAAAAGCAACTCTAAGTTAGTCAAAATGTTCTTCTGTATTGTGTTACAAATGAACTTTTCCTGCATAAGCTTATGCTTGTATAGATGATGCATATTTTTTGTTAGTTAAGATGACAACAAGATAATGTAATCTTATTGTGGTTTTTGATTGCTCAGGTAAGATGACATGGCAAATAGGTGTTGTAGCTTATATCGAGTGTAGCTCAAAGGCCCAGTTGGTAGGCAACTTAGAAGAATATAAGATCCATTTGACCAAGATGACTTAGAACACTACTCCAAGATGACAGCTGAATGTGGAGAATAAGTACAAATTGTGGAAGATACAACAACCATAGGTTAATGCTTTGGATATGGTATTTTGTAATTATAGGTTATAATGTTATAAATATGGTATTTTGTATAGATATAGTAAGAATCAAGATTGGTAAACAATGTAATTACAATTGAATCTTCAAGTTTTATGAAAGAAATAATTTTTTAGGATATCTAAAATGAAATTAGTACATCATTTTTACAGATAATAAACGGCGGTTTTTTGGAACAAAACCGTCTTTTTTAGATTTAATGGACGTCTTTGGATATAATAAACGACGGTTTTTTCAGAAAAAGTGTCGTCTTTACATTAAATAGACGACGGTTTTTTCAAAAAAAGTGTCGTCTTTACATTTAATAGACGACGGTTCTATGAAAAAAAGTGTCGTCTTTACATTCAATAGACGACGGTTTTTTCAGAAAAAGTGTCGTCTTTACATGTAATAGACGACGGTTCTTTTAAAAATCGTCGTTTTTACATATAATAGACGACGGTTAATTACCGTCATAGTTTGACTTTCAAAAAGATGACGGTCGATTTAACGACGGTTTGAAAAAGAAAAAGACGACGGTGTTTCCCCGTCGTCTATTTCTATTTTTGTAGTAGTGTACGTAACTAATCTGAACTTCTTAGTCCTTGTGGGTATGACCTCGTTCTTGTCTTGCTATACAACTAATTGGCCCGTACAACTGCGAGTTAACAAAATTTTGGCATTGTTGTCGAGGACTGAACAAATGTTCTTCCCTGGTTATGTGCCTAAGGTTACCCTATTCTTTTTAGCATTGTCTAATTAATTCAATTTTCTGTTTCCAGTAGTTTATGTCGAATAGACCATTCCTTGAGCAAGTGAGGTCTTCATTCAGACGTTCGAGATCATTGAAAGCTGGACTAACGTTGCAACCCATCCGGGTGATCTCTAAAATTCAGAATAAATTAGAAAGAGAGTTGTCAACTGCAAAAGAGCAAGCTCTTACCACATTTACAAGTCTTGCTCTCCACACTGACCTTCCTGGTTCTTCACTTTCGAATTCTGAAACAAGTTCAAACCAAGAAAAAGAAGAAGAGATGGCTACCAATGTGTAAATGGGAGACCTTGATATCCCTACAATTCCAGCATCCCCTTGAAGCATCTTACTGCCCACCGTAGCTCGGAACTATGAGCTTAAATCTTCTCATCTTAATATGTTGTCTTCCTTTTATGGTTTACCTAATGAAGATCCATTAAATCATATAAAGGATATTTTAATGTTGTGAGCTCTTTTCCCTTAACAGATGTGATGGAAGATCAACTTCGAACGAAAGTGTTTCCATATACTTTAAAGGATAAAGCGAAGTATTGGCTGAATTCTTTGAAGCCTGATTCACTCACTTCTTGGGCTGCCATTCAAAAGAAGTTCTTGGAGAAATACTTCTCCATGCAAAAAAGGGACTTGCTTAGGGACAAGATCTTGCTATTGGCACAGCAAAATGATGAATCGTTTTGTGAAGCATGGGAGAGATTCAATGGGCTGCTCAATCAATGTTCTCATCATGGGATTCCATTGAAACTTCAAATGCGTATGTTTTATAAAGGACTAACCCCTTCTAGTCATAATATTGTAACTAATTTTCTAGGTGGTTCTTATAAAACCAAGACTCCCGAAAAGACTTATGAACTCTTTGAGGAAATAGCAATAGAAACCCAACACACTTATACAAGAGGTAAACGTGTTGTTAGTAATTTTAATGATGTTTTTAGTGTGCATATTTCAAAATTAGAACAAAAACTAGATGCTCTTCTTGCATTGAACTCAAGAAATCCTCTTAAATAAGTGTGTACCATATGTGAAGTTGATGACCATACTATCATAGCTTGTCCACTAGGGGCTGCATATCCAGAATTTGTGTAAAAGCAAGCTAACTTGGTCAATTCCTACAACCAAGGTCCAAGAAATGATCCTTACTCTCAAAGTTATAATCCAGGTTGGAGGAATCACCCAAACTTTTCATGGAGGAATACCCAAAATCAAGCTAATCCCCCTTCATTACAAAGGCCACAGCAATCATCATCATTGGAGGATATAGTGAAGTAAATGGCAATCAACCAATCTAATTTCCGAAAAACTACACAAGCTGCCATCTCCAAATTGGAAGTTCAATAAGGCCAAATAGCTGTTGAAATAACTCAAAGAGAGCCTGGGAGATTGCCAAGCCAAACCGTGATCAATCCAAAGAACCAAGAGGCCAAGGCCATTAATGTTCTCAAATCAGGTAAGATAATTGATAACAAAGTTGGTTCTAATCCTTCTAATGATGTTGTGGTTGTAGAAGATGAAGAGGAGGAGGAGGGCACCATAGGTACACAAGGGCAACAATTTGCTTCTAAAGCCAAATATGATGCTCAGGAACCTAATCCATTCCAATCGCATAAAAGGGAAGACAAATTCGTGTCACCACATCATCAAGAAGATAGATACGTGCCACTAATTCCATTTCCAGGCCATCTTAAGAAAGCAAAGTAAGATCAGGCCGTTAAAGAGATTTATAATATTTTGAGTAAAGTTAATATCAATTTTCCTTTGCTTGATGTTATTGAACAGATGCCAGCATATGCAAAATTCATCAAGAACTTGAAAACTCATAAACTCAATTTTGCTCCAAATGAAGAAATAAAGCTTAACAAGAATGTAAGTGTTGTTTTGCAAAACAAGCTTCCACCAAAACTAGAAGACTCTTGCATATTTAACATTTCCATTAACATTGGAGACAAGAAGGTTTGAAGAGCCATGTTGGACTTGGGAGCAATTATCAATCTAATACCATATTCAATTTATCAAAAGCTTGGCTTAAAAGGAATGAAGAATACTTCTGTGCGACTTGAACTAGTTGATCATTCTATCAAATATCCAAAAGGTATTGTAGAATATATTTTAGTTCAAGTTAATACACTAATTCTCCATGTTGATTTTGTAGTGATGGATCAATTTTAGGTTAAAGGAAGAACAAGTTTCCCAATGTGATTTATTATGCTAATGTCAGACCTTAAATGATGCTCAACTCAACTACTCCACAACAGAGAAGGAGTTGCTTGCTGTGGGTTTTGCTTTAGAAAAGTTTCGTTCTTACCTTGTTGGTTCTAAAGTAATTGTTTATTCTAACCATTCAACTCTTAGATACTTGCTCACTAAGAAGAACGCCAAACCACGCTTGATTAGATGGATTCTCTTGTTGCAAAAGTTTGATTTGGAGATTCGAGATAAGAAGGGAAGTGAGAATGCGGTGGCTAATCATTTGAGTAGAATTGTGGTTGAAGAAGAAGGATTAGATGTGCTACCCTTGAATGAGACTTTCCCAAATGAACAACTCTATGTTGCCAACACCAAAGAGCCATGGTATGCTGATTTTGTTAATTATCTTGCTTGTGGTGTTATTAGAAATGATCTAACTTCTCATGACAAGAAGTTCTTTTCTATAGTGAAACATTATATTTGGGACGAACCTTTCTTATTCAAGCATTGCCCTAATCAACTCATTAGAAAGTGTATTGCAAAAGAAGAGCAAGAGAGCATATTGAAGCATAGCCACGAGTTGGCTTGTGGAGGTCACTTTGGAGCTAAGAAAACAGCACTTAAAATTCTACAATCTAGTTTATTTTGGCCCACTCTATTCAAAGATGCGTTTAATTTTTGTGTTAAGTGTGATAGGTGCCAAAGGATGGGGAACATAAGCCGTAGGAATCAAATGCCATTGAACAACATACTCATTTTGGAGCTCTTTGATGTATGGGGTATTGACTACCAAAATATATGTTCCCACAATGATGTTGATGTCATCAGAAATATGCCCATTGAACCTTATGAAACAAATCTACATACTCGAGTGCCTATTTTTGTGGAGCCTATTGTTAGGACTCAAGAGGAAGGACCCAAGCATTGTTGAACGCAAGGTCGTGTCTGGGGGTTGTGGGACACTGGCCGACTTTGGTATCTTTTTCTATTGGAAAATTGGAATCGGTCACATTCATATACTTACACACACTCATGGGAGTTCAAACTAAGACTACTACCACTGGTATGTACGTTAAGGCTCTTTTTTATTAGAATAGACCCCGATTATAAATATTATATTATATTGAAGGATTAGGAAATGATTCATATGAACTGTGAGAGTTCATAAACATAATCGGTGTGGAATCTGATTCACTTGGGTCTCACTCACTAATTGCCATCCTTTCTGCCTAACCTGTATATCTGTGCGTTAGGTTGGATAGAGACCGCCTCAATTATTAACATATGGCTGACTAATCATACATGCAGGAACTAAGCATCGATCTTTCCTTCATATATATTATATACTTCAATATTGTTAAGAAAATCCAATTACCAAGTTAACAGGCCTCCTTTAATTTATTTAGTTATATTTATATTGTTCTTATTCTTAATCAATCTTTGGCAGATTTGTCAACATGAACACATATATATATAGAGGGATTCCTCAAATATTTATTTGAGGGACATCCTTTAGGGTTCCCTACGATTTTTTTTCAACGATCCAAACCATCTATTTTTTAAGTCTACATCATAGATCATCCTTGCAAAACATTAGACAAATTAGAAACCATTTCGATATCCAATTGTGTGCTACAAAATCAATGAACATTGTGCTTCAAGAAAGTACTAAAATTTCAATAATTCAATTGACTGGTCATATGATGTCGGATTCAAGTGATTTTTTGAAGAGATGATCTTCAAATGAGGATCTACAAAATAGACGGTTTGGATTAATGAAATACAATACGGAGTGGGCCCTATAAGAGTGTCCCTCAAATAAGCCATATATATATATATATATATATATATATATATATATATGTTACATAGGTGAATCGATCTGATTCACCAAATAATAGTTCTAGAAATATATAGAAAGCTAATTTACAATGAAAGGTGTTATAAATAAAGAAATATCAAACTGCAATAACAAAAAAGCACCTGAGGATACAGGAAAACAAGAATCAATCTAGCTATTTTTTCCTTTTTTTATTTTATTATTATGGAGTACTGAATCAAATTATTACTGACTCATGCAAATCCCCTTTTTTCTATTTTTTAATGGTATGAGAAGAATAAAGCATGTATAGCATATATACTAAATCCTGAAGCGCACTATTAATTTCATTTATTTTACTCAAAGAATTATACTAATTAATTAAGCAGAACGTGCATGCAAGTACTTTGTAACATCATATACATTCTTCGGGCCCCTAACGGTGGGAGTATTATTATAAGCTTGTGTGAGTAATGGGACTACTATATAATGAGGCTTGGACCCTAAGGAATTCAAATCAAAGCAAAACTTGTGATCAGATTTAAGTTAATTAACATGGGGAATCAAGTTTCTTCTGCTCCTACACCTTCTCATGATTATCAAGAAGGTCCATATGGAGGCGCAGCGGCGGGAGTAGCAGCAGCGGCGGCCAACATGGAGAATCATGGAGCTCCACAGAAGCTGCAAAGGCCTAATTACAATAAGTCTGTCATCAGCTCTGACGAGGCAGTGCGAATCTATGGTGGGATATGTGTCACAGAAATATATGGTACGAATTCTACTCGTACCAGTAAACCAAACCCGGTCATCAATAGGCGTTATTATTAGTTAATTATATGCTCATGAATGCATTTGTACTGAAACCAATACCCTGGCTACTATTGATCCTTTGGTTATAAAGCTAAACTTCCTACAGCTTTAGATATAGAGCTGTTTAATTATATTACTAAGGGAAGCATGCGGCTTAATTAATTATATGGGATCAGTAGCATAGTATAGTATAGTGTGTGTATATATATATGAAATGGAAGTCTATTCGGTATGTACTCCAACATCTTTCTAATTATTTCCTGCTTGTAATATCAGTACTACTCCATCGTGTGTGTTTTAATCTCTCTCTCTCTCTCTCTCTCTCTCTCTCTCTCTCTCTCTCATAATTTGTCCTACATCAGAATGGTTAAAAAAAATTCAATTGGGGTGCTTTTTTAAAGAGATATCAGCTATGAGATATAGACAGTTCAAATTGTTGAAATACAATATAAACTGAGCTCTATAAAAATATCTCTCAAATAAGTTTATTTAGAGATTAAGTTGTCACATCCAGCTCTCAATTTGTGTGATTTTTAAAAGAGAATATATGAAATAGACAGTTTGAACTGTGAATTGTTCAAATACAATACAAACTGAGCTTTACAAAAATATCCCTCAAAAAAGTTTATTTGAAAGATCCATCATATGTAGCTCTCAGACAACGAAAAGAAACCAGATAAACTATGATATTTATTCCTGTCAATCTCTCCAATATCTTCACCTCCCACAATTTGCGCTTATATTCCTATTTTTCATTAGGGGTGGGCACGGTCCGGTTCGGCCCGGTTCTCTCTTAAACCCGAAATCGGAACTGGTACTGTTCATCCGGTCCGGTCCGGTCCGGTTTTTCATTAAAACACCTTATAGAACCGGACCAACCCGAACCTATTTATATCCGGTTCGGTTTTCGATTTTCCAATTTGGACCGGCTCTTGAGCCCTTTTTTTTTTTGGAATTTTAAAGAGATTTAAGCCCAATTGAATTTTTAAAAAATTTTGGGCTTACAAATTCACAATTAGCATAATTCCCTTCCAATTGTCCCAAACGAAATTTAGCAAACATTAAATTTAAAATTACAACCCAATAACAAAAGAAAAACACATATAGCAAATAAAATTACATAAATAACATTCAAACTATTCCATCTTCCAGTGAAAAAAAAAAATGCTCCATCTTCCCCTTGCTCCTTCTCGGAGGTCTCTTGGCAACACGAAGAGGCATTTTCTTCAAGCCTTCTCTATTAAGATCCTCTCCCAGCCCCTGCATGTAGAAAAAGAGAATTCATGAGCAAAAAGGCAAACAAAAACAAATAACATATGACGAGAAAACATAAACAAATAACAAGTGTTGTGGTAATCGTTGTGGGAATTGTTACATAAACAAAAACATAACTATATATGATTTCTATGCATAAAGAAAGAGAAGGAGAATAATAATCTAAGTCTTGCATCAAATACACAATGATAAGATCGATGCTTACTGCCATGGGACATCCTAACAAGCATCATGTCTCCTTTATTATCTTCACATACTAGAGTACTAATATATTCCCCACTTCCATCCAATAAACCTGTAATTTCTTTCTCTTCCTCTTGCTTGTTCTGGGTTCCACCAGCACATGAATCTCTTTGAGCTAAACATAAGAGAAATATGTTGAGAAAGTCAAAAAGGTATGGACAACCAACATGGCCTATGATATGCTTTACAACCACAAAGAAAGAAGACGTCATCAACAACAACAAGCAATTCACTAAATTGCAGATCTTTCATGAATATAAAAAATGCCTATTAAAATAAAGAATTTACACATATCACCGGTCAAAATTAACCAAAAAACAATTCAAAGTTTGCAGCTTTAGTAGTAAAAGAGAGAAAGGAAACCTAGGTCATGGCCCTTTGGAGCAAAAGAAAAGTGGATGCTACAGCGCCTCCTAAAGCACGCACAAGCTCTCCCTACACAAACAAAAACAACCCATTTCACCAAAACCAATTCCAAGTCCAAAAATCCACATAAATCAAAAATTGTAAACTACCGAACAAGGAAAATAGGTACCTTGAGCTTTGCCTAGTTGAGCGTTGTCGTCACAGAGAGAGAGAGAGAGAGAGAGAGAGAGAGAGAGAGAGAGAGAGAGAGAGAGAGGAGGAAGAGGGAATAGAGAAAGGGCGGCTGAGAAAATAATGAAGGGGAGAAGAGAGGAGGAGAGATCTGAGTTAGGGTTAGCAACTAAAAGATAAATGGGGTGAGGTTATGTGCAGCCCTTTCTATATAAATTATGTAGAATCGGTGCACCAACTAATCATAATATGGCATATTTAAATAATTAATTTTTAAAAATGATATATTTAATAAATAACCGGTCCGGTCCGGTCTAATCCGGTTTTTTAAAACAGCAAACCGGAATTGGAACCGGTTTGAATCGGTCCGGTCCGGTTTTGGTCAACTCGGTCCGATTTTGGTCAACACGGTTTTTTTTTTCGATTTTTTCCGGTTTGGTTCGGCTCAGTTCTTCGGTTTTACGGTTTAAATGCCCACCCCTATTTTTCATTAATGTGTTTTGTACCAACCATATCCATGGGTCAACCTGCCACGAAATTCTTAGCACCAAAGAATCTTCCATACATTCAATAATGCTATTCATAATACTTTTTAAGGCACTTCTGTAATTTGCAATATTTCAAATATGTAAGCTATTATGTAAGCTAAATGATGTGTTTTTTTTTTTTTTGGTCTGAACCATGAGGTGGTCCTGGATGGGCCCCAACTATGGGTGGCACCTTTAAGCCTTAATCACAACCCAGACTAATCCCCACTCACACCGGGTCGGCCCGTAAGGGGTAAAGTGTTGGCCAAAGTGGTGACTCCGTACGAGAGCATGGATCGAACCCCTGACATCTCTTAAGGAATGAGAGTGCCGAATCACTCACACCAACCACCTTGGTTAAATGATGTGTTTTTTGAGTATTAGAAGTTTACTGTTGTTTTGCGGAACTGTTTATTCTATTTTTGTGGTGATATTTATATAAAATAAACAAATATATGTATATCAGATGTAGAAGTGGTTTGGATAGCGCCTAGTCTTTATATGTTTTTTTTTTTTTTTTTCGTCTGAAGTCTTTATATGTTCCGCTTATAATTATATGTAGAAATCACTTCTTATGCTATATAAAATATATTTAATGCTAGCCCCACCTGCATACTCTCTCTTGTTTGTTATGTGTAATCACTTTTCACGGAAATTTATTATTATTAAAATTTATAAATAAATAAAAAAGAGATGAAAACAACCTCCTTGTATGAAAATAACAAACAATATAAAAAGAGTATCAGATGCACTATAATGACTACTCTCCTAATTCTAAAGAGAATCAGCAACTTCTCATCTCATTCTTAAATAAGTGGGTGTATTTGCTATTAGTTTCATATTCATTACCCATCATCATTCGTGGGTCACAATTCCTACAAAAGTGAGATATTTATCTTCATCAATGAGTTATACTTGTATAAAATTTAGTTAGCAATGTAATCATTAGATATGATACAGCACATAAATTTTAACTTAAAAGATGGTGATGATGTGATATAAACAGTGGTGGATCCACAGAGGGGCAAGGAGATGCACCTCCTATCGCCGAAAAACGCTTTGAAAGTGGCAGAGATTTCCCCTTCTGCTCTGCCTAAAGGTGTTGGCTGCACTAAGAAGAACCTGCTACACGAAGAAGAAGATGATTTCTAAACCCTTTCTTTTTCTTAAACGACGTCGTTGGGTTCACCTTTGGGTTTTAATAAAAGTGTGCATTTTGATTGTTATTTTAAAACCTTTTTTTGTCTTTTCCTTTTTCCAAATCTATTTCTCCCTCCTCCCAATATAATCACACTAAACCCCAAATTCTTTTTTTCTCAACCACATGTATCTCTAGCCCTAACCCTCCTATCAATTTAGGAAGAGATTTTCTATTTAAACCCCGCACTTCTCTTTGTTCACCCCAATACTTAATCTATTTATCTGTCAGTTTTATTATTGTGTAAAAAGACAAAAAAGGTCATTCAACTTAATATTTAACTCTAGTACATCTATCTATACACACACCCCACCACTCCATATTAAGTTTTAGAAAAATACAGACTCCTCTACATCTTATTGCTAATGGAGTTTAATCCCGTAAAAAAGGGTCTTAACTTGCATGTCAGTGGTCTGAGGTTTGAACCCTACCACAAGCATCTTTGTCTGATTAGTTAACCTTTTTAATCACATGATAAAAATAGCCTTGTGAAAACAACAAAATCTCATGTATACTACAAATATTGTTTAATGATTTAAGTATTGGGGTGAACAAAGAAAAGTGTGGGGTTTAAATAGAAAAAACTCTTTTATTTCTTATTTTTTTTCAGCTTGGGGTGTATTTAAGAGTAGTTTGGGAAGATAGTGGGGTTTTCTTAGAAATTGTGAAAATGTAAATTAGAAGTTGGGGTGAACAAAGAGAAGTGTGGGGTTTAAATAGAAAATCTCATTTAGGAATCATCCTACTCTATTCAATTGTATAACTAATTGGATAATATTAGGTTTCAAAATTGATTATTATATTTATTACTTATATTTAATTGAATATGAAGCTTTAATCAGATTTACTGATTTAGTTTCATTATATTTTATTATTTATAATTTTTCTTCGCAAAAAACTTACTCATCATCGCTTTAAGACTTATGCCTCATCTTGCGGGACCAAAGTTACTTAGCATCTACACCTTGCTTTTCAAAAATTTGGTATTGTTTAAATTCTAAGGGTAATTGGTTATCTGATTTTTTTTTTTTTTTTTTTTTTTTTTGCTTTTAGTCTTCTAAATATTGCCCCTCCCTTGAAGAATTCCTGGATCCGTCACTGGATATAAAAGACACCATATAGTTGCTACGGTATGATTAAGTTCTAATATCAAAATATATTTTTTTGGTGACAATATATATATATATGTGCACATCCTCCTACAATAGCCATAAGTTTGGCTGCATATGGTTTTTTTTTTCTTGTTGGACCAGCAATCCCATGCTTTGATACGTAATTGGAGGCTCTGTTCAATTTCTAGGGTTTTCATAGGGGAATGAGGAAGGACGAAAGAGATGAGTTTAACGCTAAATCTAAAATCGTTTTTTTTTTTCGTTCTTTTTTATTTTTGCTGGGTGAAATTCTTTTCTTAGGAACAAAATATGTAGTTAAAATAAATGAGATGGCAGAAAATCCCAAAATAGTCAAAAGTAAAGAGGAACTTATACGTACAATTATTGAGCTTTCCTTTTATATTCCCTCCCGAAATTTGAACCAAGAAAGAAAGATTCTAACTCATTGTGTCAATGGTGAAGGTGAACTCCTATCAAGTTATGCAAGGAATTAATACCTTCCCATTTCCCCCAAGGAACGTTCTTCTCCCCTTTTTTTTTCCTTTTTTTTTCTTTGAATATGTTCTTCTTACTCCTCGTCAGGAATTGCGACAACAAACCCTAGTAGGTTGATTAGACTATTAGTTAGAACTTAGAAAGAAAGAAAAAAAAAATTAAGTATGCAAATTAGAAAGGGAAGCAAAAAGAATATGCTATTTTATTCCCCAAGCTTCTTCAAATATCTTATCCCAATTAAGGACCCAGGCATTGTTGAAGGCAAGGTTGTGTTGTGGCTGGGGATTGTGGGACACTGGCCGACTTTAATTAGTATCTTTTTCTGTTTTAAAATTGGAATCGATCAAATTCACATACTTTATATGTATATATATATATATATATATATGCTCTAAAGTAGCCCATTTGTAATTTGGTCAAATATATACATGCCAGGAGGCAAATGCTTCCTCCACTACATGTAATTGAAAGCAACATTATATGATCAAGAATATCTTTTCCTACCCTGAGATAGGCCAGAATAATTTTGTTACGTAAACTTGCCATCGTAAGCATATGCACGCCACACTAATACTTTTTTTTTTCAAATCAAGAAATAAAATTACAAGGAAGATCTACTCCAAGGATTCCAATATTTGTACATAAACTTTAAAGAAATGGACAATGGAAAGTTAGTAGACCAAATACAAGTATATTAAGTTTGTGATCAATGACCGCTAAATCATCAACCACTATGTTAGCTTCTCGATTGACATATCTTACTTGAAGAAATTATTAAATTTAAGTTTTTTCTCTTTTTTGTTTTGTTTTGAGGACCTTTCCTATTGAGAGGGGCTACAACATACTAAACTCACATACACAACACGAATGCTAGGACTTGACCCATGACCTTTCCTAGGGAGAGCATTTGCTCCAAACCACTACACTAGTAAGTCTTTTGCAGTTTTTTCTCCTTACAAAAATGTTACCTATATCAACATTTCCAAGATGGGATAAACAATTTTAAATCCAATGAAAATAACATCAATAATATATTGGAAAGCACCTAGTTTAATAACTATTGATATGAGGCCTTCTCCAACCCATGAGGGGCTAAACTCAAATTTTCCCCCTCCAAAAAGTAACTATTTGGGTTTTGCCCGGACTCAAATCATTTTTTCTCCCAACCCTTCGGACTCAAATTTTAAGTTCACAACTTTATTAATAAATTGTTTAAGAATGGTTTCAGACTATTTTATTTTTTTTTATGGATAACTTTTCTTCATTTAATCTTTTTAAATAACTTCATAATTTAATTTTTTGAACAATTTGACCTTAAAAAATTGAAATTCTACAAATATAATATTTTTGGTAGATTATTTGAGAAATGAGTGGGTATTTATAGAGTTTGGGGTGAGTTTTGGGGTTGGATCTAATTTAGATTAAGTTAAAATATTATTTTAATCTTTGGATTTAAATTTCAACCGTTGGATCTTTTTTTTTTACCTTTAAAATAGCTTTGATTTAATATATATCGTTGATTTAAGTTAACATTAGAATATAAAAAAATATAAAAAAATAAACAAATAACATCACTACAAGACAAAGGCAACATCTTCCACATGGGCTGTTGGCGGGCCCCAGTTACTCCACAAATTTTTTTTAGGTCCAGGCAATACTTGGACTACTATTTGGGTCCAAGTTTGGGTTTTTCCAAATTTTGGCCCCTTCATTTTCTTGGGTTGGGAGAGATTTTGGGCAATAATTTGGGATTTTTTGGGTTTGGCCTCATGGGTTGGAGATGGTCTAAGGAGCTGATTTTTCCACTCCTCTTTTGTCCGTTTACACTCCCTTTGTTGGCAATTGTATGCTCCCACTTCTTTTTTGTCCACTTACATTCCCTTGTATGTTATAGTAAAAAGTATTATAATAAAAAATAAAAATAAAAAGAGTGTAAGTGGACATAAGGGGAATGAGAAAATCAGAACCCATAATACAATGCAAAATGATAATTATAAGTTTAATCTATAATCTCTTATGATTTATCCACAACCCTTGTTATCCATGGATACATATTATGTATATATCATTGCTTTTCTTTGATGGTGGCAGTTGGGATCTAAAACAAATTGGTAACGTTATACGGTCCACAGTCGGTGCAAAGGATAAATGTCTAAGAAGGGTAACGTTATATGGTCCACAGTCTTGTGCTTGAGTGATTGAATCGAATAATATTTTTTCTTCTGTTTTTGTCAGTAGAATCTAATGCATATATCCAAAACTCTCCAATAGGAGGGGAAGAAAATAATACAAAACATCTAACATGTTATTAATACCATAACATTATGTTCTCTGCAGTAGATATATATGTAACTAGTGGCCAAACCTTACCAGAATTGCTCACTGCTTACTAGTTAGATATTACAAACAGACCCTAAAGTATAAGAAGTATTTTTTATTATTTTACGAAAAAGGAAAGCATCAAAAGAAAATGACAAGATCGATCAGAAAGCCCACTTGTGAGCTTCTGTGACTCTCACTCCTATAAATGTTGCTCGTCTCTTAACCTTTGTTTCAGTAAGGCAAGGCAAACCTAGCTAGCTCTAGCTTCCCCTTGGTCAATTAGTTCTACTTCAATTCTCAGCTTTTAATTAAGTTAGCATGGCTATTTATCAAGGCTTTATGACCATGAGAGAGGAGAAAGTGTTTTGTCATAGCAGGCCAGTGCTTTATGGTCATGTCTACCCTGCAGAAGAACGCCACACCCTAATACAAGACTGCCATGGCGTGCTTTATGGTCATGTCCACCCTGCAGAAGAAGTTTCATACTTCCCAGCACCTGCCATGAGAGACGAGTACCATGGCGGCCTGCCCACCAAGACTGTCACCGTTAGGCCTCTTCCTCCTCCTCAACAGGTACAATATTATCCATACCCCAACATGGATCAAAATCGTGTTCCTCCTCCTCATCATCAGATCAGAAGGCCTGTAAAGACGGAGGAAGTTCCAGCTCAGAAGCCTCATCAGAAAAAGGGCGGCGTTCTTAATAGCATTGAGGCAGCAAAGATGTACGGGGGAGTGTTAATTACTGAACATGGTACCAAGAAATATCCTCGACCCTATTAGCCTTAATTTTCTTGGTACACAAGAAACATACTCAGCCTTTCTTCCTCTCCTCCTAGTGATCCTTTTAACTACTAGATATCTGCGCAGCGTGTATCTTTTTCTTTTTCTTTTGTTTTTTCTTTTTTTTTTTACTTGGATTTCCAATGGACATTACTTCCGGGGCTATCCAACAAAGATTGACCCTGTGAAAGTTCCCGCCAGTCAATATGCCAGCGAGTTGTCCCGTCATCATGATCAGCTTGTAATTAATAGAGTACGTACGTACCTACGTACGTATTTCGTGCATGTATTCTCGATCTATATATAATATCTGTTTGGTTTTAATATTTGCATAATCTATTGTACAATTCAGGATTTAGGATAGACTATAGAGAAATGGATGACTGGACATTAATTCAACTTGATCATGCTAGGGAAATGGCAATAGTGTTTTTTTTAATAAAATTTTAAGGCTTATTATCACAAAACGTCCCTAAGGTTTACAAAACTATCAGATTGAATCCTTAACGTTTTTTTGTGTCACTCGTGATCCTCAAGGTTAGTATGTGCAGTCACAAATTCCTAAAATCAAAAACTCCGTTAGTTTGTTGACGTGACATATATATATCACAAAACGTCCCTGAGATTCACACACCTATCACAAATGGTTCCTACGAAATTTTTTAATTTTTTAATTTAAAATTCATAAAATTTTGGTTTTCTTTTTTAAATTATTTATAAATGAAAAAACCATTTATAGAAGGATTTTAATCTTGAGGACCATTTATGAACCCAAAACCCTTAGTTTTTTCATTTTTAAATTTTATTAATTTTAAATTATTTTTTTAAAACTCCATTAGTTTGTTGATGTGGCATATATATGGAGCCCACATCTACAATAATATAGTGTCACATGTATTTAAAATATATTTTTTTTTAATTAAAAAATTAAAAAAAATTGCAGGGACCATTTATGATGGGCACGTGAACCTCAGGGATGTTTTGTGATATATATATATATATGCCACATCAGCAAACTAACGGAGTTTTTGACGGAACCTAACGGCATGGACCATTTGTGATCACACATACTAACCTTGAGGACCACGAATGACACAAAAAAACATTAAGGATGCAATCTGATAGTTTCGTAAACCTTATGGACGTTTTGTGATAATAAGCCAATTTTTAATTTTGTGCTTGTTTCAATCCTAACAAATGTATTACAAAATTCCAAATCATATAGAGGAATTATGTATGTGACCTTAGATACACTCGAATAGTATGTGATGAATATTCCACCAAACCGAGGATTTGTAGATTATCATACTATATATAACACAATAACACTATTTTGCTAACCAATCGATCAAATGATAAGTATAAAATAATGAGAGATTTAGTTATATATTCATTTTTAGTACTAGTGATATAGATAAATCCTACACCATTTAATTTCTATAAATAAACCCAAAAAAAAAAACTCAAAAAATGACAGATGGTCCATTGAATTTAATTTTGATTATTAAATTATGTTGATGCCCTATAGAGTGTTTTGGGTTTCTTTATGAGATTTTGGGGTTCGGCTTGTTTTAAGAAATTGATGGCAGTTTTGTAATTTATAGGAATTTCAAAGCCTTTTTGTTATGTTGTAAATGGGCTTTGGGTGTATCTCTAAAGTCTATTTCATGTAAGATTTTTTTTATAATTTGGGTATAATAGTGAATCTCCTTAAAATAATTTTGTTTTAAATTAATAAATCCCCGGCTGATACGGATTTAGATTGATCTTCAATTATTAATTGTCCTTTCGGGTCAAATGAGGAATCAGATTCACCAAGAACTTGAGAAAATATCATCAATATGGGGAATCATATCCTTTTTACTTGAGAAAAATATCATCAACTCTCAGAAAATATCCTCTCTCTCTCTCTTTTCTTTTTTTGCTAAAAAGAAAATATCCTTATAAAACAAGCATATCTAGACCAGTCAAACAAGAAGTAGGAACCTAACCAAAAGGAAAAAGAGAAAAGAAAAGAAAAAAACAAATTCAGTTGCTGCTTTTGGTATCTTGCCATATGCTGGTGGGTAGAATGCTGGTGATAATTTGGTGGGCGGGGCAAAGATATGAAAAAGGAGGTGAAGGCAAAATGGAGAAGAAGTAGGCTACAACGGAGGGAGTGAAGGACGACATTGCACCATGCATACACACACAAAGCATATCTCCAATTTTAGGCGAACCAACTAAAAACCAACAATGACAAAACTAATTAATCCAACCTTCGCCGTATAGTTCGAGCCTCCTCACACACAGCAGCGGTTGCCATTAACAATTTTGGTTTAATTAGCTACATGAAAACAAGCATCTATAAATAACACGCACACAGAGAATTAATTCATTCCCCCTCAGTTCAATTCATCTTCATAACAGCCTCCTCCCCCGGAGGCTTATTTTGTTTTACCATTCTTAGCTAGATATATAGTTTGTAAGACCTAGAATTTGAAGGGGGGGCCATGGCCATTGCAGGAATGTCGAGCCACGCCATTCTTATCTTGTGCTTAGCTGCACTGGCCTGTCAAGCTGCCGCAACCGCAGTTACCCTGGTTGTGCCCGATATTTTCCGTGGCACTAATTTGGGTGTCCATGACAAAGTGGATCCTACCGAGAAAATCTTTAACGTGTTGGATCATGGCGCCAAGCCTGATGGGTCTGGCGATTCAAGCATTGTAAAAATTTAGTGACTCTAGCATTATTAGTATTATTACGTACACTTAATTATGATAATTAAATTTTGGGTCTAATGAGAGAAATGGATGGTTTTTGGTTGTAAATTGCGCAGGCTTTCATACAAACATGGATTGCAGCATGCCGCAACCACACCGGGAGATCAAGGGTTGTAATCCCAAAAGGGACTTTCAAGACTGGGCCAGTCATATTTGGAGGGCCATGCAACTGCTCAAAACCCATTGTTGTTCAAGTTTCAGGGACCATCAAAGGCCTGAATGATATTTCCTTGTATGAAGAACCATTCTGGTTCTTGTTTGAACGTGTAGAGGGCTTGGTCCTCACGGGCAATGGCATCTTTGATGGGCAAGGTTCACGTTCCTGGAAAAACATTGATGGCTGCAGCAGTTGCAGTCCACTCCCAGCTGTAAGTTTAATTTAATGATTTATAATTAACTTCTAAATTATATACCATCATAAGAAAGAAACTGACCTTAACTATTGGTTTAATTAATTAATTTACTTAAATAATAATGCAGAGCATCAAATTTAACGATGTCAAAAATGGGGTCATCCGAGGCATCACCTCCCTTAACAGCAAAGGAGTTCACGTTTTCCTCACTAACAGCCAGAACATTAGGGTGCGTGGAGTGAACATCTCTGCCCCTGACACAAGCCCCAACACTGACGGCATCCACATCAGCCACTCCAACAACATCAAGATTGCCAGAGTTCACATTGGAACTGGTGATGATTGCATTGGCATGATTCAGGGATCCACCAACGTTGCCATCAACAATGTTGTCTGTGGCCCTGGACATGGCATCAGGTACATGCATAACTCAATTCTTAATGACTTCGAAACCCTTTTGCTATAATATTGTAACGTCGTTAATAGTCCATATTTCACGGTCTATCAACATAACATGTCAAACTGTCTCATGACTGAATTTGTATGCTCATTTTTATGGATGGCAGTATCGGTAGCCTTGGCAAGTACCAGAATGAAACTGACGTGAGGGGGATCATCGTGAAGAAGACAACGTTTTTGAACACAGACAACGGGATTAGAATCAAATCATGGCCAGGATCAACCCCAAGCCGAGCCTCAAGCATGATTTTCCAGGACCTTATCATGCAGAATGTTAGGAACCCCATCATAATTGACCAAGAGTATTGCACAGGGGGCTGCAACAAGAACCAGGTTTGTTTTAACTAATTCTCTTCATCCACCCTGCCTCCTTTTCACAAACTACTACCTTCTTCAATTTTACCAATTTTCTAGTACATTGAATGAGATCGAACCCATGACTTATCATCTTAAATTTTTAACGGTCTATCATTGAATTTTGTGCAGCCATCGCGCGTACAGATCAGTGATGTTCACTACATTAACATAAGAGGGACCACAGCATCAAAGATTGCAGTGGATTTCATTTGCAGCAGCCAGTTCCCTTGCAAAAATGTTGAGCTTCGTGACATCAATTTGAAGTACATTGGTCCCAGCAATGGCGGGCCTATCACCTCCATATGCAAAAATGCAAAAGTAGGATTTGGTGGCATACAAAACCCACCAGCCTGCCATTAAGCGCCTGCTCTAGTTGAAGACAAGCACCCTTGTCCTGCTTAGCTACATATATGTATGTATATATGTACATGAAGATGATGAGGAGAGCATCTTGGGTTTAAGAAGAAGATTTAATATTGGGGTGTCTCTGAGGTTGATGCATAAGTATGTTAAAAGTAATGCATCTTAGTTGTATCTTTTCCTACAGGTTTCTTATGAAGAGTTGTATCTCTTGATTATATGAGAAGTTGTATCTTTTAGATATCAAAAGTTGCATCTTTTAGATATCAAAAGTTGCATCTGTATCTCTTGAATTAATTCAAGAGTTGTGTCTTATTATGTAAAGGTGTAAATGTAATTATAAATAGCCAATGTTATGGGCAGCTATGATATCAAAGAAGTTAATAAAATCAGTTTGTATAATTCTCTATTTTACAAACACTCTCTGCCTTACTTTATATTTCCATCCTATTCTTCAGTTTTGTGATCATTCCCCCAACAAATTTGGTACCAGAGCAGTATTTGATCTTATCGCTACCGCTCTGATTAGCAATGGCATCAAGTTCAAATTCCTCTACCATTGGGAATATCCAGAATCTAATGCCTATTTTTGATGGTGAGAATTATGAGTATTGGAGTGTAACATCCCGACTAGAGGTGTCAAACGGGACGGGCCGGCCCAGCACGGCACGAGCCCAGCCCGTTTAAATGAGGCACGGCACGGCACGAGCACGAATATTAATGTGCCGTGTTCGGCACGGCACGAAAATTTGGGCCGGGCCGGGATCAAGAAATAGGTCCAATGGACCGGGCTGGCCCATGGCCCGATATGGGCCGGGCTTGGCCCGAGCCCGCTTCAAGCACGGCACGAGCCCAAGCACGGCCCATTTAGCTTTCTTTTTTTCTTCTCAAAATGTCAAAATGCAATAATTTGACATCTAATGTCATTGTTTATATGTTTTTTTTATTAAAAAAAATCATAAACATATATTTGATGTCTTTCATTTTAGGAAAATTACTTGGGTCCTTAGTTAATTAAACATATCAACTACAAATTAATTAAACAACATTGGACTTGATATCTAATCAATACATATGACATATACGCTTCCTATAATCAAAGCAAAACATTTCTTCACATATAAAATAATAAGTTGTTTAAAGATGAAAAGTTCAAGTGGACTTTGTGGAGTTGGATATTTTTTGCCCTCCGCCCCTTCATATTGTTTGGATGTTTGATTGATTAATATTTTCAAATAGTTCATAATTTCTTGCCTCTAATTATATTTTTAATGTTTATAAATTGAATTATCTAGTGGAAAAAAAAAATCAAGTGAAAAAAATTCAAATTAAATGGGTTGGTTCTTGGGCCCGAGTATGGCACGAGCCCGAGCCCGGCCCGGCCCGTTTGAATATGGACATGGGCTTTGGGCCGGGCCGGGATCAATGATTTTATTAAATGGGCCGGCACGGCACGGCCCGATAAATTAAATGGGCCGGCCCGACACGGCACGAAAATGTTAAAAGCACGAGTTTAAATGGGACGGGCCGGCCCAGCACGGCCCGTTTGACACCTCTAATCCCGACCCAAAATAAGACTATTCACTAATTAATTTAATTTAATTTAATTGATTTTCCAATTTTGCCCTCGGGTAGGGGCAAAATGGTCTTTTTTGTCCGGGAAGAGTTTGGGGCAGCGATTTGTAATTTTAGAAAGGTTGTACCGAGACGAGTCCGTAGACACGTAGTGGGCTCAATTTGGAGTTGAAAAGAAGAAGATACGATCTAAAAACCTCCAGTGGCAAAACCGTAAATAAACTGAAAATGAATTTGTAATAAAATCAGAAAATAAGCCCTCATTTCTCTCTCTCTCTTCCCTGTCGCGCACCCCCTCCCCTTCACAATTTTCCTTCAGCCGCAACTCCCATCCTCCATAACCACCGCAGCTGACCACCACCGGCCACGGGTCCGGCCAAGATCGAACCCCCACCGCCTCCTCTTCCCACCCCGGTCAGTCCCAACTGTCGTCAACGGCGTCAGCTGCCGGAAAACGCAGGAAAAGCCATCGGTTTTGACAGAACATCAAGCCGTTCGATCTCCGCCGTCCGGCCACCGATTCCGACGAGTGAGGTATGGAAATCCATCTACTCTTTGTACTCTAGCTGCCTGTTGGATAGGATTTGGCTGATTTCTAGCTTAAAAAATTCGATTTTGAACCCTAAGTTTGGCCGGTTTTCAAATTGAAATTCCGGCCACTTCCGTCGATATTTTGGGATATGTCCAAAAACAAAAGTGACTCCAAATTAGGTGTTTTACCTAGGGTAGGAGTCTTGAGCAGTGATTCTGAGATTTTCCGGCGAAGCGATATCGCTTTGGACACCCACGCGCTGGGGGCATTATGTCCCAATGCGATACTTAGGTTGTCATGAACGCTTAGGAGGTTGCGGATCTCAATTCGGATAACGTTTGAACCCCGAACGGATTTTACATAACGTGTGTTATCCAAGTTCAATAGGTTAGAACCGTTGGATCACTTCCAAGCTTTTATATGTTGTTCCTTGTATTCCTAGGATCGTGTAGGAATTCGCAGATCGTGAATCGGAGCCCCGGATGTTCCAATTCAATAACTTAAAGTTTATGTTTTACGATAATCGTCCGACCGTGAGCTATTTGACCACCGGGTTGACCGAGCGTCTTCCGAGACTATTCCAACACTCGAAACCCTTAGTTGGACCTTAGGAACGTTTCGTTCCTCATGCTTACTTGAAACCTGGGAAATTAGAATTTTAATTTAAAGTCCTTATTCGAAGAGTTTGATTTTAATATTGTGCTCGTATTCTGAAATAGGTAATCCGACTCCGCATACACAGCAGGCGAGACTCTCACAGGGTCAAGCAGTGTGAGACTACTTGTGAGTGGACTTTGTTTCCAAATAATAAGCATGGTTTTATGATGGAAAATTTATGCATATGGTTTTAATGGGTTATCGAAATATTTTATATATTTGATTATTGGATTAAATATGTTAAGAAGTATTAGTGTTATATATATTTGGGTTTTGATATTTTCAAGTATCTTGACTTATACTTATATGATTTGGGAAAGTATTATCTTGTTGAGTATATGTGAGAGGTACTCGGGAAGTTGTTGTGAGGTGTGGAAAATGGTGAGATTTAGAATGTCGGGTTGAAGTGTTATAAGCACTACCCTGTGTACCTGCCCTGAAATGGAACTTGGAAATGGAAACGTGAGATACTTGAAAATGTCAGGACCCAGGGCATACCTTAACGGGGTGTCGCTGTAGACCCTTAATTGGGTAGTTTGCCCGCGTAGGACTTTTCCAGGCGTATAGGTCTTGATTCTTCATCCGTACGTGCTGGGTTAGAATGTCAGTCCCCCAGTTGGATGACTCATCCCTAGCCACATGGTCTTTGAGGGCGGTTTACATGTGGTTAGTCAACAATCCCCTATTAGATTGTTTCCCCGGTACAACTAGGTGTTATATATATATATATATATTATATCTCCTATATAATACATAGATACAAATCTATACATATATAGCTACTCATTTGTTCCTGTTTTTCTCAATGAGGATACTTTCTCGCTGGTCATGCCATTGGGCACATATTTTCGAGAGTTTATATTGAGAAATTATAAGGAAAGGTTTGGATGGGTTGTTTTGCAAGCTTCATTATGGATTTTCAGATTTAACTCTAGTTTTGAGCAAACTTTATATATAATATTGGATATGATGGTTTCTATTGCATTGGTTTTTATGCATGTTTTTCTAAACTGTGGGGTTATATTACTTTGTTTTAAATGGAACTAAACTTTGTTTTGTCCACTCACAATTCTCTGTTTTGCGCCCCCCAGCCAGTAGTTGACTGGAACGAGCAGCAAAGCTGTCGTGCGCTCCTGAATCGCTAGCTTCAGTACTCCGAGCCTTCATAGAGCTTCTGTACTCTGTAAATTAGTTAAACTCCCTTTTCTACTTGTTTGTTGAATTCTATTAGATATGCTCTGTTATTGCCCTGTTACGGTTTGTTTTGTGAGGCCGGAGGCCACTGTTTGTAAACACTATGTATTGTGTAACGCATGCTGGCTGTTTGGTTGTAATTGTTGTGTTTTAACAGGTTGAAATTTTGGGATTATGTTCAGTTTACAAGGGAGACTCTGCCAAAATTTTGGTAGAAAGTCTCGGTTCTGAGTAAGTGGGCCCGGCATCTGTAGGATGTTGGAAATTCAGACGGGATCCGTCCCAGTTTCCGAGGAAATCCGGGGCGGGTCCTGTCATGGAGCGTTCAAATGAAGACTATTTATCTCCCAAGATCTTTGGGATATTATAGAAGATGGGTATGAGGAACAAGAAACTTCAAAAGCAGGAAAGGAAACACAAGAAAAGTAGCAGACTTACAAGGAAAATAAGAAAAAAGAAGCCAAGGCATTGTTCCTAATTCAACGAGTACGTAAAAATCTCTTTCCAAGATTACTTTCAGCAACAACATCAAAGAAGGTTTGGGAAATTCTCAAAATTGAGTTCAAAGGTTCAGAAAAAATTTCTTCAATCATGCATGATTGTTAGTGGAGTCGCACCAGATTGTCTTAATTTTGATGTTAAACCGCTCTGTTATTGTAATGGCCTGCTAGTGGCTTTTTTGGCTGATGCAATCCTAGAATTTCTCAACAACAAAAAAAGAATGTTTGTTATCGAAATAATAGACAATATAGGCAGTAATAGTATTGGCAGTATATCGACATGATATCGATATAACGAGACTATTTGCTATAATGATACTTTTATTTGAAAACCTTGTTACAATCCTAATACTATTTGAAAACCTTGTTATAATCCTAATACTATTTGAAAAACTATATTACACGAATATTGCTATTTGATAGTATCGCTTGATCATTTTTGCAGATTCACACACCTCTTTTTTACATGAAATGAAATCTTCTATAATCCTCTTGTCAAAAAGGGCAAAAAAAAAAGTTAATTTAATTTAGGGCTAACGACAAAAGACTTTCTGAATGTTTGGGATCATTCTCAATATGGACCCTAAGGTTTCAATTAGGGTTGGCATTCAGACCGGTAACCTGGTCAAACCGCCCAACCAAACCGATAGTTTAGGTTGGTTTGATTTTTTTTCAATTTTTTTTTTGTCATTGGTTTGAACCCAAACCAGATCGAAATATATGGTTCGGTGTACGGTTTGCAATATTCAAACCCACGGTTTAACCAAACCAAACCGGTGGTATTAAAAATATATTATATATAATACACAATTCTGATCTCTTGGACTACAGGGGTCCAAGAGATTTGTGGTCACTCACCGTTGGATATAAATTCAACGGTTCACTCACTCTTGCACTCCTTTTAAGAAACTTTTTTGAACCATTGGATTAATATTCAACGGTGGGTGACCACAATCTCTTGGACTCCTGTGGTCCAAGAGATCGGGACTGATATAATACATAGTTTAAAGAAGTAAAATAATAATAAAAAGTTGGCTTTTGTTGTTGGGCATGCCAACACACATGCCTAACTGAATTTTTTTTTAAACCCCCAACACACTCATGCATCTTGTCTTCTCTCTTTTTTTTATTCTTTTTTCTTTTTCTTCCCTCTCCATCTCCTCTCCATCTCTCCGTCTGTCTTGTCTCCATCAGTCACTCTCTCTCTCTCTTTTTTTCTCCTTCTTCTTATGTCTGTCTTCACTCCCTCTCCTCGTCTCCCTCTTCTTCTTTTTTCCTTCTTCTCCTCTCCATCTCTCCCTCTCTCCATCGCTTTTATTTCTTTTTTCTCTCTCTCTCTCTGAAAGTCAAAAAACTCAAACCAAACAAAACCAACTCACCAAGTCTGGTTAACTGAAGTGGTCGGTTTTCATCAATTATAGTTTGGTTCTAGTTTCCAAACTAGCCAAATTGAGGCCTATGGTTCGGTATCCGAGTTGAGCTCAAAACAGAACCAACCCAGACCGAGCCCACCACTAGTTTCAATTTCATCAATTTACACCTCAATATTTTCAAATCTGACCAATTTAAGCCTTCTGTTAAGTTGACCGTTTAATCAGATGTTAATTGATGACATGTCAACTGTGGGACCCACTTCTAACCAATCTCTAAAACAAAAATTTATATAAAATGATAAAATAAGAATAATCTGAAATTTAAAAATTAAAAATAAAAATTCCCAACCCCTTTCCTGCCCAGCGCCCGCCATGTTCCCCATCCCCTCAACTCGGCCACCTCCACCACTGAGAAACATAGCAAGATAAAATCTCTGAATTCCTATTGATGAAAACACAACCTGACTCAAACATAACAAAAACTCATAATCTCATGAAATACACAAGTACAACCTTTCCAACTAATATCTCTTGAAATCCAAGTCCAAGTATGCTATCAAATTTGGCTACCAAAAATGACTCCAAGATCCTTGGTTGTCTCGATAAATTCCTGAAACAAACTACCTGTATCATTTAAGGGAAACCACCAACAAGAAGCTACACTTGTACGATTGAACCAGCGCCCACACCCACCAAGTTGCACCAAACCACAACGCGATCCACCCCACCCCTGACCATACAACCCGAGCAATAATCCCATCCCAGCAAAATCGCAAAGAACAAACAAAAATACAGAACCACACATGGTGGCCCAATCCCTGCGATACAATCTGGAGAATCACCCAACTCTTACAATATTTTGATATTACTATAAACCCACAAAAAATTGGAAGAATAATAATTACCATGATTGGCCATTGGTTTGCTAATTACTGAGCAAACCTTAACGTCGGCGTCAAGGAGGACGCCGCTCTTGATCAAAATCTCGACGATGTGGCAGTGGAGGCGAGCGAGGATTGAATTGACATCGCTTTGGGTGCGGAGCTTGTCAACGGAGAGATTGGGGGTCTAGCATTTCTAGGATAGTGAAATGATGTCGCGGAGGGTCTGAGAGACGGAGATAAGGTGGAGGGAGAGAGGGTGGGAGACGGAGGTTGGGAAGTAGGCGTCGGCGAGATTGTGTAGGGAACAGGAGGCGCTGGGCAGGGAAAAGGCTAGGTTTTTTTAAGGTTTTTTTTTTTTTCTTTTCTAATTTTATATATTTTTTTTATCATTTTATATACAATAAAAAATTGAATTTGTTAGTAAGTAGGTCCCACAATTAACACGTCATCAATCAAAGTCTGACCAAATGGTTAATTTAACGGAAGGTTTAAATTGGTCATATTTGAAAACATTGGGATGTAAATTTATGAAATTGAAACCCCATGATCCATATTGAAAATGACCCCAAACCGTCATAGGTGTTTTGTGGTTAGTCCTTTAATTTTAGGTTTTGGCTTAACGAAACGACGCCGTTTTCACGTGAAGAACTTTAGAAATGAAAATCAGAGTCACTCACGAAATCATCTGAGTGTCGACAGTTTCACAAGGCCAGGAGAGCGACAGAGAAATCGCGAAATGGCATACGCCGCCGCCCGGCGCACATTAGCCTTAGCCCTCACCCGAACCCTCGCTTCAACTCGTACCTGCTCAAAATCCTCCTTCTCTTCTCGCTCTCGCTTCGCTGTGGCTCTTCTCAACAAACAGCAAACCCAGCTCCTACCCGACCTGGTGAACATCACGACCCGGTCCAAACATTCCGGGCAGGGTTACTCGCCCCTGAACGACGCGACTCCAAACTGGAGTAACCGGCCGCCCAAGGAGACCATCCTCCTCGATGGCTGCGACTACGAGCACTGGCTCATCGTCATGGAGTACGACGACCCCAAGCCCTCCGAGGAGGAGATGATCAATTCCTACGTCAAAACCCTAGCCACCGTTCTCGGAAGGTACCAACTTGACCCATTTCTTTAATTCGGGTTTTTTCCCCTTTTTTATATTTTTAGATTTTGATGGCTTGGGTTTTAGTGAGGAGGAGGCGAAGAAGAAGATATACTCTGTTTCTACGTCGACGTATACTGGATTTGGTGCTTTGATTTCTGAAGAGCTTTCTCTGAAGGTCAAAGGTAATCGTTTCTGGGTTCTGGATTTTAGGGTTTAAGGTTTGGATTTTCAAGCTTGGCTTGCTATGAATTTTAGGTATTTCCTGTGTTAAGTGACTAAGGGTTAAGGTTTAAGGAGTAAAGCATTTCTCTTCTTATGAAGTATGGTTATTTCTTCTGAAAAAGCATTTCTTTTTTTATGGATTATGGTTGTTTGTTTGAATTTCTTTTAGAGTATGGGTTTAAGAGTTAAAGTATAGTTCTCTATATGAATTATGACTTTCTGATTGAATCACAATTAGATACCAAGGGTTTACAGTTTAAGAGGTTGAAGGGTGGCTTTTGACTTGTATTGGCTTCAACTCTGTAACTTTCGGTTGAATATGATGGTTTTCCCGCTTGTTTTTCGTTTGATGGTTTTCCAGCTCCTATTGGTTCCAATTTTTGCGTTGATATACAATTTGATGTGTTATTCTATTGTTCCTCTTAAATAGGGTTGCCTGGTGTTCTCTGGGTTTTGCCGGATTCATATCTCGATGTGCCCAACAAAGATTATGGAGGTGGGTAGAGTGCGAAACTTAAACTCATTTAGAAATTATCAATTTTTACCTTGCTAATTGTTATTATATTTGTTTTGTTTAATTTATCTTTCTCTGCAACACTTATAGGGGATCTATATATCGATGGGAAAGTCATCCCAAGACCACAGTATAGGTACAATGAAAGGCAACAGCAAACTAGAAACAGGCCTCGTCCACGATATGATAGGCGCCGGGAGACAATGCAGGTTGAAAGGAGAGAGCCAATGCAAGGACAGAGCTTGGGCCAGGACAGGAGAGAGCCTGTGCAGCAAACAACACAAAGTTCCTCCCAAGGTGGAGGGACAGGGACAGGTTCCACCAGGAACCAAGGAGAGTTTAACAGGGGCAATGTTTAAGGATTCAAAATATAGTTGCAAATTCTCAGAACTCCCTATAATATTTCTTATGATGAATGACAACTTGGCATTTTCTATGTTTCACGACAATCTTATGAAGTAAGCAATGTGAATATCTCTGTTGCTCCATTTTGGGATTTCTTTCTTTGAACACTATCTGGTATTTGGCTCATGTTTATTTATGTTGAGTTTATGCACTCAAGATCAGCGAGTATTAGAATGAATTTTTACTCTACAATTATCTGTTGAATCTATCTGGTATTTGGCTCATGTTTATTTAAGTCAATCTGTATGTTGCCTTCTTTACATACATTATTAGATATTGAAATACATATGTTCGTAGTATGCTCTTCTCCAGTGGGCTTTGGGACTTCGTCATGGAAAAGGTACTTCAGTTGTATGAAATGGGGGTAGCACTGTTTTGTTATCCTCGGCCAATCACGGTATGCCAAGTGGAAAAATGATCATGCGTGGCATACCATGAAACTCCAACATGAGGCGTGATGGATCGTAGGTGTTGAAGAAAAGGCACCTTCTTCCTCATGCTCTGTACGGAATTTACAAACTGGTGGGTTGTTTGAGTATGAGATGAGAAGTTTCCATCTCATGTCAGTTGAAAGAAGTGGAAGTATGTGCATTTTGTTCCTTGCGGTTGGTAGATGTGAAAAACTACTGCTTCTTTCATTACCTAGTAGGTGAAATTTCTGTGCAGAGAAAGATCCCAATTTCTGTGCAAAGATTTATATGTAAATGATGCTCGGTTTTGCTCCTGTGTAGGACTTTGAAATATGGCACAAAATGATGCGTACGTGGGTTATGAGCTTCAAATCAAAGTTTTGATGTCTAGCTTTGGCTTGAAAACAAGTCTAATTAATCAGGGACAAGACTTGCTCCAAACTTGTTCAATCCTCACTCAAATGCCAATAACTAGGACAAGATTAACCGCATACATTTACATATTTTGATCCACAACAAAACATTGGAACAACAACCTCTGCAATTTTGAAAATTAAATCACATATAATGTTTGATATTGCATATAATAACCCACCAGAAAGGTTGTAGCAAGTAGCAGGTGGTTCAATTGGTTAGCCAGATTCAAAAAACAGCCATGTAAGTTGCAACTTGGTAGGAAAACAAAATAACCATCCTCATTTCAGGCTTCAGCAGTTAAAGCTCGCCCAAAATAGAAAGGTGACAAATTGGCACCAAAAAGAAAATGAAAACAATATTCTAATTCTTCCTCACCCCTCTCCAGTGTATTATTTGACGACAAGCTAGCTTCCGAGTCAATTTGGCACAAAACAAACCCCTCTCTGTCTCTCTCTGTCTCTCTCGCTCTCTCTGCCTCTGCCTCTGGAATCTACAGATCTCAAAAACCTCTATTTCTCTCAGGTACGCATCTGATCTCGTTTCCTTTGATCCAAAAATTACAAAAAGTAAAGAACTTTAATCGCAAACCATGAATTCCAACTTCGACTTCGATCTGGGTCTCGGATCGAGCCGACCCAAATCGCTCAACGACCAGAAGAACAAAACCTCTACCTTTTCCTCCACCGCTTCGGGGCAATCCAGACCCGCCTGGCAACCCCAGACCAACAAAACCACCTCCTGGACTCACCAGCCCGCTCCGTCCCAGACGGTCCGACCCGGATTAACCAACGCCCCAGCTTCCATGGTCGGCGATATCTTCGGCAAGAGTTGGGGTTCCGCAGCTCCTTCGGTTTCTAGCACCCCGATTGCGGTCGTCAATAAAAACCCAAATTTGTTCGGAGATTTGGTCAGCTCTGCAATGGGTGGTAAGATCAATAGTAATAGCAACGTTCCTTTAAAGAATGCAACCCCAGCTTCGAATAAGAGCTCGTTTTCCATGGGAAACGTGGCCGATTCGTTGCCCAAAACCACCCCTGCCACTGGTAATGGTTCGGTGAAAAGTGGTGGTGCAAATTATGGTGCTTCTGGGAATTTTGGGAGTTTTTCTACTGGGTTTAATACTAGTAATACGATTAACAATAGCGTTAATGCTAATAGTAATAAGAGTCCAAACATCGGAGGTCCTTCGCTGCGAAATATGGGCAGTTCTAGTGTTGGTGTTGGTGGAATTGGCAGTGGATTGAGCTCTAAGAAAGACCCATTTGGTTCTTTGGTTGATCTCGCATCAAAACCATCGGCTACTATAAATTCATCCAGTAAAAGTAACAATAAAAGTAGTGTTCCTAGTGATGATGCTTTTGGAGATTTTCAGAATGCTCCAAAGCCAAGCACCACCGCTGCTACATTTGCGTCTAGTGGCTTCTCCTCGAATGATAACAGTTTTATGGGATCAAACTCGGGTTCTGGCTTTGGGGATTTTGGGATTTCACCGAACCCGAACCCTGTTCAGTCTACTAGTAGTGATCCCTTCGACACTTTATTTGTCCCATCATCGGGTTCAGCTGGAGGTGCTGCAACAGAAAATAATGGAGTTGGAGTGCAGCAATCCTCTGACATTGATGACTGGGGGACAGAGTTTGGAGGAGGACATGATGTGGGTGGTTCGACAACTGAGCTTGAGGGTCTTCCACCTCCTCCTGCTGGGGTGTCAGCTTCAGCAGCAAAGAACAAGGGAATGGATAATTACAAGCAAGGGCAGTATCCTGATGCTATTAAGTGGCTTTCTTGGGCTGTAGTTCTTCTTGAGAAATCAGCTGATAGCTCTGCTGTTGCAGAGGTCTTGTCAAGCAGGGCTTCATGTTACAAAGAAGTAGGAGAGTATAAAAAGGCCGTGGCAGACTGCACAAAGGTATCTTGATTGCTTTACTTTTTAATCTGTTTAGGTATCTTAAAAATTTCCTTTACATTCTACAATTTATGCACATTTCAAGTTGTCAATTTTTGCGATTAAAAATTTCCTTGTTAATGCTGTTGGCCTAAAGTTGTAAGAGCTGCACATCTGTATAAGCTACTTGAATAAGCTGGCTATTTTTAATTAGCAATAAGCTGGCAAGGAAATGGTTGCAGAAAAGGAATATTAGTTAAATACTTGCTCGTAGCCTTATCTCAATTTTGCATGGGGTGGGATAGGGTGAAGAGCAGATCCTAGTTGAACTCCTCTTGAAAGTCAAAAGAAAAGGGAGAATTAGCGCAACAAGTTTACGTATTAGCCATCCCTACTTAGAGACCAACTAAAAGTCAGACTTGCTATTTTGGCCTTGTTGATGGCCCCCGGGCACCCGCCCACCCTGTTCTTCACCTGTTTCTTTCAAACTAAAATAGCATTTTCCTTTTCTCTAGCTTTTTTTTATTGAACATGTTAGATTGATGTAGTAAAAGAAATGTTTTCAAACGGTCCCAATCAGTTCAGCAGTGCATGTAGATGTATGGCTCGTTGGCTCTGCTAGACACAGTACACATTCAGTATTTACAATTACTTTTTCTGCTTATCAAGGCTGTTGATCAGTTTAAACTTGATGAGATTATGTTTTCCTTCTTTATTTCTCCATAGAAGAGAGTTCATAGATATGTTCATCCCTCTGCAGGTTCTAGAACAAGATGATGCAAACGTATCTGTTCTCGTACAGCGTGCGCTCTTGTATGAAAGTATGGAAAAGTACAGACTTGGGGCAGAGGATCTGAGGACAGTTCTGAAGTTTGATCCTAGTAACAGGGTTGCAAGAAGCACCATTCACCGCTTGACACAAATGGCAGACTAGAGGATTTTTGAAACTTGATAATACTAGTTCATTCATTTGGGTTGATTGATGCCCTCTCCCCTCCCCTGTTACCATGATAGATTTCTGGGGAATTATAATATTTTACTTGATACTTGGCCTTCCCGATAGTTTCACGTGTATGTTGATGTATTCCGTTTCTTCTGTTGCTTGTGACTGGAATTTGGAAATGGTTCTTTGGTACTTACTTGAGAGTGGTGTTGGAATTGAAAGATTGAATTGCAATGTACCTTGTCTTCCAAATGTGAGGGAGGCACTCGTGCTATTATTTGTTTGTTGATCTGGTGAGTCCTGTTATCATTTGGTCTTTTCTTTTCTTTTCTGTTTCTCTTCTTTCTCAGAACCATGGGCATGCTTGGCACTCTCAATCAAGCGTCCAAATAGACGGCAGCATAGATTCTGCTTCTGTTGAGTGGAACTTTAATTTGTTGCAGAACCATGTTGCAATCTTTTCTCTCTTTTTGGTCAAAATTGTTGCAATCTTATTTATGAGATAATGCGTAATTTTATTTGTACTTTCCTGAGAGTAGAAAAGTCGGCACTCAGAAGTGGATGAATAATGCCGCTTTGCAACTTGCATGCATATGTACATATAAAATATGTGCAACTAGTTCCTTAGATTTGATCAAAATCATGAGGATTGAAGAAGCTCTGATTTGAAGGTCACCCACCACCATATGTACAAGGGAATTGTTTATAAAATAAAATAAAATAATGTGAAAAGATTCCAGCCCTGATTTGAAGATCACCCACCACCACACCCAGTTGGGAAGAAAGAAAAAGGACCATTCTTTCAAATGCTTTTGTCTTGTTTGATGCTGTTATGTTACGATCATGATTTTTCCCAATTTCAAAGCCACTCTGAGCCTCTGAGCATAAACAAAGAGACATTTAAGTTTCTGCCAGTACCCAACCAGCCAGCTGATGCAGAGCTGCTGCTTCTTCCAAACCTCATAAAGAAATGGTATAAATATCATTCAATTGAAAGGTCAAATTAAGGACTTCATCTACCTCTCTCTATCCCTCTTGGTTAAAAAAAATATCTTCTCTTCTGGGTTGTCTTAAATTGATTGGCCTCATTAAATTGTGTACCAGTAAGTATATGCAATAAAATAATTGATGATAATGGAAGCCTAAAAGAGGGTGACATGTGAGTGAGTGTTCTTTTTTTTTTTTCCGTTCTTTTTGTTTGTTAGGGAATACTATTTGCCTTAGTACTGATAAGGAGATACTCCTCCTTCTTGCGAATTACAATTTAACACATATGCAAAAATAATTCATTAAAAACACAAAAAGAAAAACTTTTGCACACATATCACACTACTATTGATATGAATGAAGGAATACTTACCTGATAAAGAGGGAAGTATTTTCCTTGTTAGGGGAGGGGGAAAGAAACAGAAAGCGTTACTTTTCAACTTAGCTGCTTCCTAAAAGCCTGCCATGTTATGCCCTTCTGGCTTTGGATGACGAAATTCTGTCCTCCATGAAAAATATCTTCTGCTCTGCCATAGATATGAATTGCCAGCTTAGCCTTGGGCCTGGTGGTCCCTGCTTTGCCTTTCCTAGGCAATTAAGCCCATCCCTATTCCCTTGGGCTACAGCTCCGCATTATTGGCTTACCCCACTCTTTTGTAACGCATTATATCATATCATGGAGGCTATAATGAAAGGTTATAATGAGCAAGAATTCTATAGTGTAGGTTTTATCTAAGACCCTTAAATGAAGCTCTATCTCTTAATCGTTGGATCAAATTAGTTAGTTTGATCCAACGGTTAAGAGATAGGATCTTATCTAAGGACTTTAGATAAAGCCCTTATTATAGAATGACTCGGTACTCTATAATGAGAGAGTTCTCAATAGTCGTCCGAGCCAGTACAAAGTTATTATTAGACTGCTACATTAAACCCCCTCATTGCAAGTAAAGTAATTTCTCGTTCTGCTCAAGCCCTTTCATTTTGGTAGCTAAAAGCCCTCACATTTGATTAATTTAGTATTCAATCAAAAACATTGTGTTCTTCTATTTATTTTATATCAGTTAGATAACTAAACAACTTGTAATTTGCTTTATTTTTTTATGTAGGTCATTTTTAAAGGGTGTCCTACAAGACGGGCTCTCAAGCATCAAATCACATTGCATAATGAAAAAAGTATAAAGGAGAAGTAGAAACGGAAGCATTACCCTACTATTATTATGTGAGCCTTGTCACATGATATGATGGGTAACCCTAGATGCACTTCTCCAAAAACTTGTTGCACTTCTTTAAAGGGTGCATGAAGACAACTAGATTGCACAAACAAATAGGACTCCACCATCTTTTCCCAAAAGTCTAAAAAGCTTCTTCTTTCTTTTACGAGTTGAAAATCTTTAAAACTTGTGGACTTCATTTAGCCAAAAACACATACAAGCAACCCCGAAAATTTCGAACGCCAAGATTGTAATTAGCACAAACCTCAGGGTCATTTTACCAACAGTGTCACTCCAAAAGACAAAAGCGCATGCGCGAGGCCTTCGACTCAACCGTTAAATTTTGGAACCAACTCTGACGCTCGCGTTACACTTATTCGCACACCGAGCCAAACGCAAAGTAACATTTTTTTTACCGTCGTGTGTAACTGCCGAACTTACAGTCCACCACGTCATCAATCTCTCAGTCAAACTTGCTCCCCAGCGGAACCCCACCCCCAATCGTACGGTCACCATCAATTCACCCCTAATCTTTATCCTGTAGACCCACGCATCTCCCCAGTCCCTCTTTTGATTCCTTCACTTTTTCCCACCGGGCCTTTTGCTCTTTTTGCATCAAACTTTTCTGCACCGTCCGATCACGGGCCCTACCCAAAAAAAGAAGGCCCACTAAAAAGTTTTGTCTTCACGTGAAAAAGTTTTGCTTGTAACCGACGGTTGTCTATAAATGGAGGGCCGAAGAGCGGCCACTCTCTCCCTCTGTGTTTTATGTCATGCGAAGCCTCTTTTTTGTGTTGAAGTTACTCCTCCTGTAAGTGGCAATATCAACAACATGTGTGGTGGCGCTATCATTTCCGACTTCATCTCCGTTAAGCGCGGCCGGACGCTGACCGCGGAGGACCTCTGGTCCGAGTTCGACACCATCTCTGACTTCCTTGGCTTAGACCACTCCTCCTCCTCCAACAACAACAACAACAACAACAAGAAGGAACAGTTTGAGCATCAGCAGAACAACACGAGGGTGGCTCAGAAGCCAAAACCACCTCTCTCTAAAGGTATCTATAGGCATTTTCCTTCCTGGTCTTATCTAAAAAGGCTCTGCTTGCTTTTTTCTTTTTTTTTCTTTTTTTTTATTTTAAAATCTTGAAATTTGTCTGCTGGTTGCTGAGTTGTTGGTTTTCGTTTTCTATGCTTCTTTATGATGTTTTTTTGCTTTCACTGGGAGCTCTTTGGATTTAGATTTTCACAAGATTTTCACTAGTGGGGTGTTTTATTTTTTTTTCTTTTAAGCATAAACTTGGGCTCTTTGTTTATGTTTTATTTATTTTTCTTCTCTTCTTCCATGGTTTTGAACTTGAAGCTGGTAGTTGCACTAATAATTAGGAAAAGTGAGTTATTGATTTTGCCCGAAGTCAGATTTTGCAATTAATTACTTACATACAAGTAAGGTGTTTCCTAATTATCAATAAAATCCCTATCGCCTTTGTGTCAAGAATAAGATCTTAAAAGTCATTATTATATTCCACATATGATATGATATATCATGTTCTATACAAGAATAATTTTGTGCTCATGGAAACCGTGATTGGTGTGATGCAATAGGAGCAGGGACAAGCGAGAAGCCCAAGAAGACGTGCCCAGGTGCAGGCGCACAGAAGGAGGAGGTGGGCAAGGCCAGTGATAAGAATAAGAGAGTGAGGAAAAACGTGTACAGAGGAATAAGACAGAGGCCGTGGGGCAAATGGGCAGCTGAGATTCGTGATCCGCACAAAGGCGTCCGTGTCTGGCTCGGCACTTACAACACAGCAGAGGAAGCCGCCAGAGCCTACGATGACGCCGCCAGGCGCATCCGCGGCGGCAAAGCCAAGCTCAACTTTCCGGAATTACCGCCTTCTTCAGTTCCAGCTCCTGCTCCTGCAACTGCAACACGGCCTTTGAAGAAGCGGTGCGTTGTTGGTCCAGCCGAGTCGACTCAGTCGAGTTTGGGGAGCAATGGAAATTGTTGTAACTATGATCCGTTTGAGGGTGGCGATATTTATGGAAAGAAGGAGGTGGGTGGTGAGTATGAGCTGAAGGAGCAGATATTAAGCTTGGAATCGTTCCTGGGTCTGGATGAGGAGGAGGCGAGTGAGGTGAATGGAAGCGGTGGTGGTAAGCCGAACAAATCGTTGGACCTGTGGATGCTAGGTGACCTGGTTACACATCATCAACAGCAGCAGGGTGGTCAGCTTCTGTAGTAAGGAACAAAGTTGTAGTGGCTAAGCTCTCTCTCCATATAATTATAATATTATATATGTAGCCTGTAGGGGTTTAAATTGCGTGTGGAACTGGAAGGGACTCTGTGTGTCTGAGTCTTTGACTGTGACTGTGACTGCGACTGCGTGTGTTTTGTTTGTTTGAGAGCGAGCGTATGTAATGTATTATGTAATGTGAGCTGCTTTGGTATTTACGTATTTTAATATATATTTATATATATATATATATAGCAAGTAACTACTTTGGTGAATTATTTACGAGAGTTGAGTTTATATTATGAATAAGAATAAAGAAGCGGGTGTGCGTTCGCATCATCATTCTTGCTGCCGGCGTCTGTGTTCGTTTGGCGAATTAAGCCTTGGTTGTGCTCCCATCTCATGTCGGTTCATGCATCTGAATCTGATGCCTGCCTGCCTAGGTATAATATAATAATTGGCGTTTTCTTATTATTATTATTATTATTATTCTATGCGAGTACAATTATACGATAGGCATGAGTGAGAAAATTAAGATGAACAAATATATATAATGTATGGCATCAGAATTAAGATGGGGGGGTATGTATCTAAATTTTTGTCTTATTTGTTGGACCTAGCTAGCTATTAGCTAAGTTGGAATCACGACCCTGTTTAGTATATGGTATATATATATATACATAGACAATAGTATTGAGATAATCAATTATGGTAATCCTTTGATCGTATCGAAGGAGTTTCGTACTTTGTCAACAATTTATAATGAAAATGAAACCTACCTAGGTGATGCTTAAAGCTAATTAATAAAACTGTCTCCACACATCACATGGCTTAGGGAAGAGGAAAAAGGAGGGGAAAATAGAGTAGGATTTCAACCGAAAATAAAATGTTTTTATATTTTAATTATGTTTACCTCTTTATAGTTTTCCAATATAAATTATTTTTTAAATTTTAAATTTATTTTAAAATTAAAAAAGATATTGGGTAGTTGTGTTCCATAAAAATAAGATCTATTATCTGATTTTTCTTTTAATTTTAATTTTAACATAAAGAAGTATGAATTTACCATATTATCCTCATTTAATTAATAATTTCAATATTTAATGTTTGCATTAACCAATGACATTTTCTGATATTTTAAATGTTTTATCATTCTCTGCATTTTGCTTTATATATAGACTAGCCTCTCCGCACACGCTTCCGCACCTGCGAGAGGCTTTTTTTATTATAAAAAATTTAAATTTATTTTAGAATTAAAAAAGATAATGGATAGTTGTGTTCTATAAAAATAGGATCCATTATCTGATTTTTCTTTTAATTTTAATTTTTTTAAATATGAAAAAGTGCGAATTTACCATATTATCCTCATTTAATTAATAATTTCAATTCTTAATATTTGCATTAACCAATGGCATTTTCTGGTATTTTGAATGTTTCACCATTCTCTGCTTTTTGCTTTATATATATAGATAAGACAAGAAGGAATGGTGTCGGTCTTTTGTCACTTCATGCCACTCTCTCTCTCTGTCTCTCTGTCTCTCTGTGAGAGATGGAAAGGGGCTCATGCATGCCGCTAATGTATGAAAAATGTTAGGAAAGCGGCCCCTGCCCTGCTCTGTCTGCCGTTGATGGTGTTCTATCTCAAACACTTCTAACATATCTTCTTTTTTCCGTATCTGATTCTTAGGACATCACGCCAAACAGAAAATGTGAATCCATGCATGAAGGACAGCCAAACCAACCTCAACTATTGATTTAATCTTTTATGACACATGTAATTATTTGAAATGGAAAAAAGTAAAGAATCAGGGAATTTAGAAAATAGGAGGAATAAAGAATTGAAATCGGATCAACTACTTGTCTTAGTTTATCCAATTCTTAATTTTGAGGGTAAAGTACTACTAATTTTAAGATGACACGTATTTTTCGATTCCCTGTGTAATTATCTTTCTTCTGTGTGTGTTTGTGTCCCTTGGGCAGTAGACGCGTTTGTCTACCATTTTGATTTCACAGATTGAAAGGCAAAAATTCATTATCTTTCTTGTGTGTGTGTTTGTGTTTCTTAGGCAGTAGACGCGTTTGTCTACCATTTTGATTTCACAGATTGAAAGACAAAAATTTGTTGGTTGGTTTATAACGAATAAGGTTTACCCGGAGTGGGGGAGTAGGAGAGAATTAGCATTATTCCCATCGTTCCCAATTTTGAAACAGGATGAAGAAGCTATTGGCTGCATTTCCATTCCATGCCTGTTGCAATCAGATCAGAGTAACCAAGTTGGACACGCGATCCACTAAAGTTGAAACACAAACTCAAGAAAAGACTCAGTTCCTTCTCTCTAGAATCCCCAGCCCCAGAACAAAGTTCAAAGTAAAAAAGTAAAACATAAACGGTTGGTGAGAAAAAGGAAATGTCAATTAGTCAATGATTCCTCTTTCCCAAGCATCAAGGCAATTACCTTTTTCTTCTCCTTCATCTTTTAGATTCAACCAAGGGTTAAAAATGAACAAGGATCATTCAGCAAATTTACTAGTAAACCATGTACAGTAGCATCATATTTACCTATCATGGAGAGAGGGGTAGAAAAACATAAGGTCACATGTAAGCAAAACGTTGTGTCAACCGTAAAGAAAACTTAAGCTGACAATTGCTTCCGCACAAAGAAAACTTAGAAAAAGGGCCAATTAGTCTCACTGATACTATCAAATTAGATTGCGAATATAAGAATTCGGTACGACTCACGAACATGTACAAGGAAAGAAATGCATAAAAAATTATTGCAAGGTCAATTCATGGAAGCAGGTTGGTGAAGCACTTGGACAAAACATCTGAATTATGTGAACACCGACGGAAAGATGCATGAACCAAAGAAAACCGCACGTCATTCAAATCTATGTGGGGGCCTTAACCTAGGAGTCTAGGACAGTTGAAAAACATATTTTACGTACCTTAACAACCATTTACTCCTTCCTTAGTCTTCGGCTAATCAAATACAATCATTATAAGAACTGTTGTCCCTGCAAATTAAAATGCTGCAAAACAAATATTTTATATTTATGTTTATGTCACAGCTGACTCAGCATCACCTTCTATAAAAAATCATCATTCAGTTCACTACAAAAAGATTTAGATAAAAGCAATGAAATTAAAATCGTCACTAGAGTTCAAGTTGTCTGTTAATTAATAAGTAATTAGTTGAATCAATTAGGGCCCTAATGATGTCACTTCAGACGCCATTATATCTGTATATGCATCCTTATCCATATAGAACCAAATTGCAAAATTGAAATGAGAAAAAATCTTCACAAATCTCTAACAGAAACTGCAGATAAAGAATTCATGATATAGCTGAGCCACCAAACACATCACAATCTATGAATAAATGGATGCTCAAAAAGTATAAGCAACAGTTGCTGCGTAAACAATGCAGACGATAGCATTGCAGCAGCAGGTAGTGATATACAAAATGATCACAACAAACTTCCTTCCTATGCAGCAATATAAAAATAAAACACAACAAAATTTCTTTTGAGGATACATTCAGTGTATGCATTTCTAAATTATCAAATATTTAGTGCATCAATTTTGTAATGCTTTTTTATTTGGACTTTCCTTCTAAAAAGATTTTTAAAGAAAGTTTTCTTTTCTTAAACAAATAAGAGCACAACAGCCAGACATTTCCTTGAGGAAAGCTCCAATGACAAAGCCAACCATCACTAGAACAAGAAAAGGGGCCAAACAAAGAAATAAGAACGAGAAACTAATGGGGCATTAACTTGCCTCCCCTTAACCCCTCCCCATTTGGCTTTAAGTATCCACCAACACATAGTGAGATCAATGACAACAGCTTCTTCTACCATGCCGTACCAATGATTGAAACACAACAACCAACACTTAAGATCTTGCTTCCAAAGTTCATGACAGAACCAAACTACTCATTAGATTTCTTTATTTACTTCCATACCGTACAGATTGACTCAAATAAGTTCTAAGCCCAATTCAACTCTTGTTACATGGATTTTTCTTCACAGCGCAATCCTACCCTCTACCTTTTCACTAAAAGAAACTTGTATAAGATTCTGTGATGCTATTCTTTTCCAAATTTCCATCAGTCTCAAACCCAGCAACCACATAACGAAGTGATCATTCTAATTATCGGTAGTACCCACATCTTAAATCAGATAGAAGGGCAATTCACTTACATACTACACAGTACACACTGTTCAAATCCATATGAAACCAGCTATTTAAACCAATCCATTAAAAAAAATAGCCGCCTCATAGTGCGTATGAGACTTAAGATACCAATATTACAAAACTACTTTTGTCAAAACTTCCATATTCAACTTTGAGAAAACAAGTCCCAGTGGAGGACTATCATATACAAAAGCATCACCAATACTAGGCCTAACTTTTCCATAAACAAAGTAACTTCTTATATCTCCACCTTTTGATCAGGGTCTACACATCAGTCTTTTTTTTATCCTAAAAAGTCACACTTTGAAATGCTTACATTCAATGTTTTCCTGGCAAATCTGCCGAAATTATCATCCCGATCCTTGTACATTATATAACTCAGTGTTCTTCCTCCTATTTTGGACAAAGAACTTCATTTTGTAACCCTCAAAATTGGCATTAGCTCATACTTGCACAACCATATATAGATGTAATTCAAAGCAAAATGCATTATTAACATAATCAAACCATCTATTTATAAAAATAATGCCAATATATATATACACAATATATACAAATTTGAACATCAAATGTAAACCCAACCAACACATAAATTAAAACCAGATTTGTATCCCCTTTTTGATACGTTAAGCATTGAGAACGAAACGGTACCGCATCAGCAGACCGAAGTCAATCTCATCGGCACCTTCGCTCTCTCCGCATCGCCCAACCCATCCGCCACGATACGAATAACCCTCTTGAAGGCGAAGTGCACGCAATTCGAAAGCGCAATCCAACACATCACCTCGTACACGAAATCAAACGCAGGATCCGACGGCGAAGAAGAAGATGACTCATCCCAATTTTGCCCTCCAAATCTATCGAAATTCCAACCCCCGCCACCACCTCCGCTTCCGCCCCAGCCTCCGTTGAAAAAGGGACCGTCTCCGCCGAAAAACCCACCGTCCTCTTCTCCGCCGTCGTTCAAATCGTCGCCGCTCGACGATCTCCGTCTGGTGCGGCGCTTTTTGCGAAGGAGGGTTCGGGTGGCGGTTTTGTGAGAATTGGGCCTGACACGCGGCGGAGCGACAGCGTCGACGGGAAATATAACGGCGGAGATCTGGGGGACTCCATTGGACGGCGAGGATTGATCTGGATGAGAGTCGGTGATCGAGATTTGGTTGTTGGAGGTGAGGTCATGGTGACGAATTAGGAACTTGGCGAACCCTAGGCCCTGTGCGGTGGTGGCGACTGTAACGGTGTCGTATAGGAGAGAGACGTCCATCACCGCTGGGTTCAATTTTCTGGGTAGAGTGAATTTGACTAATTTGGCTGGGGATTTGGAGTCCAAAAGGGTGTGATTTTTGGTTGGGAAATTTTCCGGGAGAGTGCGGGAAAATAAGGAGGGTGAAAGGGAAAAGATGGAAAATTGTCAAAATTGAGGAATACCAGACGGAATTGGAGACAGCTGTGTATAGGCCACGTGTTATTCGTTGGCGGGTGGCTACTGTACTATATTGACGTGTCGAAGTCAAATAAAATCGAGTCCGGTTTACCTGTTACCAAAGTTCATGTGCCCCTGTTTTACTGCTAGTTTCATGATATGTGGCAAGCCACTTAACTAACACCACCTAACTCTGTTAACTCTTTTTCATATTTTTACTGTGTGCTTTTTTGCTTTTTCTCCCTGTTCTTCCCCTTTCTCTCTTCTCTAGTTTCCCTCGCCCCCTTTCTCCTTCGTCTCCCCTCCTCTCCTTCCTTTTTTGTTCTCTTTTCCAGATCTCCACATCCACGTTTTTTCTTTCTCTTGTTTTTTTTATTTGCTTTTGCTTTGTTTTTCTTTTTCTTTCTCTTTTCCATATTCTTCCACAAATGTAAAAAGGGAATATTGTTCCCCCCAACTAGTCAATATGCCTAGTACGACGACAACGAAGATGCATATGACAACTAAACATGAAAATCACAAGCTTCATAGCCCATTATTGGTTTTAAATCCCAAACTAGGACCTTTTGATCAATTTCTTTTCACACAATTTACTCAATCTCTCTTTTTCTTCCTCGCACTTATTTCCCCTCGTAATCGTGATCTCAATGCTCGATTTCAAGCACTTTTCATCTTCGGAAATTGGATTCAAATCCCTAAATTTCAACGAAATGCTACCGACGTACCCAATGAACTCGGCCGAAGCGCTGATTTTTTGCAAACTACGCGAGTGTTTGCTATCGATCAAGCCATATTTGGCCAATCAAATGAATTGCTCGACGAAGAAATACAAGCCCTCGCCTCCGTAGGCGATGACGGAGAGGACGAGGTCTTCATTCGAATCGACATTCGAGTTTCTCAGAGCGTTCACGTCCTGGACGAACTTGCTAAGCCTAAAGGCTTTGCGGCTCACCCCTATGCTCGACTCGAAGCTCTTGAGGCGGTGAGTTAGGGTTAGAACAGGGAGAAAAAGAAAAACAAAGCAAAAAAAAAAAAAAGAGAAAGAAAAAACGTGGAGGTGGAGATCTGGAAAAGAGAACAAAAAAGGAAGGAGAGGAGGGGAGATGAAGGAGAGAGGGGGAGAGGGAAATAGAGAAGAGAGAAAAAAAAGAGTTAACAAAGTTAAGTGGTGGGAGAGTTCCCACGGCGAAAGGGATTAGTCATTGCTATCGGCGGTGGATACCCTTGGGTCTCACCTAAAAAAAAAAGTTAAGTGGTGTTAAGTGGCTTGCCACATGTCACGAAACTAGCAGGGAAAAAGGGGGCACAGAAACTTTGGTAACAGGTAAACCGGACTCAATAAAATCGGCCTCCAACTTGGATTGGGCTTCAACATATTCTACTGGCCCCGTATGGGGACTCGACAAAAGCCTGAACATATTGGACAGGTTGCTCGTATTGTACAAGAATTCTACAGTGACGACCTTATATATGGCTCTTAAGTGAGGTCATGTATTTTAATCATTGGATTAAATTAGCAATTGGATCAAATTAGTTAGTCGTATCCAACAGTTAAGAGATAGGACCTCACCTAAGGGTCATAAATAAGACCCTCAGTATAGAATGAGTCTTTATCATAGGGGTGGTTGCGATTCGATAACCGCGAATTTTTCCCCGAACCGCAAACCGACTGACTATTTACGGTAAAGTGATTTTTGAAACCACAAACCGACTGATTTTTGCAGTTTACCGCGCGGTAAACCACAAAAATTGGTCGGTTACCGTGAATTAACGGTTTAAACCGATTTGAATATTTTGGGTCTAAATTAGACAATTTTAGATCTTTAAGTGTGGTTTTTTTGTGTTATAAAAATTCAATTTTTCACACTTTTAAGCCTAGGTTTGATGTTTCTTTTGAAGCTTTTTGAGTTCAAGCATACTTTAACCAAAAAATATAAATTCACAACCTAAAGAAATAAATTCACAACCTTAACTTCTCAAGCATATATAAGTTTACAACCTAAAGAAATAAATTCACAACCTCAACTTCTCAAGCATATATAAATTCACAACCTCAACCTCAACTTCTCAAGCATTCACAACCTAAAGAAAAATTCAATTCAAAGTTAATTAAAGTTACAAACCAAAAGGAGAACTCAAGTGTAGGTGGTGGTGAGTGGATTTTATTATAAGAAGAAGCCCTTTTTTTATGAGTTGGAGTGGAGATTGTGTTTCGGGTGTATTGGTTTGTGTTTGGGGTATTAGAGGCATTAGGTGTGTTAGAGTGGCTAGACTCCATCTATAACACAACACAACACAAAAATAACAACATAAAGCATATTAATAACAAATTAAACTTAACCAAATTAAAATACAACATCTACCTACTAAAATGCAATTAAAAAAAAAATATATTTGCGGTTTGCGGTAACCGCGAGTTGCCAAAATCACATACCGCAACTGCAACCACAATTGCGGTTCAGTTTCTAAAACCGCAATTTTCGGTCGATTTTTAGCTATTACGATTCTAATGCGGTATAATGTCGGTTGATTTTTGCGATTTTTCAGTTTTTCGATCTAAAATGCCACCCCTACTTTATCATATTGTACGTAACGGTGTTGCCAACGAATTGCCAACAAAGGTGTTTGGATGTAAGATTTTCGTAAATCTAGTCATGTCTTGAACATGATCATGCGAAAGGCCCGTAAGGGGATTAGGAAGTGGCGTAGAGTTGGCAAGCTCTCTTTTTCGGGGGAGCTTCTATAATGAGGATGCTATTTGAGGAGTTTATTTGAGGAGGCCCATCTCACCATCAAAAGGGGTGTGGAGCCCCCAATGCACCCCCCCCCCCCAATGTGCTTTGTTTTTTTTGTTGATGGTGAGATTTCACCTCCTCAAATAACCTCCTCACTCAACCTCCTCATTCTAGCCTTTTCGCTTTTTCGGAGAATACGAATTTGTAGAGACTTACAAGTTCGGGTATGAATTTGAAACGGCACTCGAAGTTCGGGGATTTTATGTAGTTGGATCCAAAAATCTAAAAGTGGGCTAGGACTTGGAGAATTGGTGCCACTATCTTGGGCTTCAGGGAACCCATTCCGGTTCATTATATTGGGCTTTAGGCAACCTCGTGATGCGTCGAGCTTAGTCCACATTTCTCAACTCGTCTAGTCGTAAGCTACTCACAAACTAATTCAGCCACGAAAAAAACCCTAACCTTATATACCCATCCCCGACCACAATAGGAGCCTCCAAGTTTTCTCTTTCCCGTAAAACCCTAGGCGGTGCTCAAGAAGAGCAGCAATGGTGTCGCTCAAGCTCCAGAAGCGGCTTTCCGCTAGCGTCCTCAAGTGTGGCCGAGGGAAGGTCTGGCTCGACCCCAATGAGGTCAACGAAATCTCCATGGCCAACTCCAGTACGTAACTCTCTGTCATTTTCAGGGTTTCATCCAGTTCGTTTCAAATCAAGTTCTTTGTCTTTTGGGTTTGGATCTGAATCAGTTGGAGTTTTAGAAATATTATGTGGACCAGTGTGGAATATAAGATTTGGATTGGGTTTTATGTTTAATTGAATTTCTGTGAGAGCATTTCTGTCATAATCGTGGCGTTTAGTTCATGTTGATGGTCATTTTTGCTATAAGATGTGTTATTAGTAAGACCAATTGTCTATCAATCATCACAAATGATTCAAGTATATACTGTACATTGTCGTTTTTAGAGATGGTCGCTTCAAATTTGATATACGCTTACGTGTCATTTGCTTTACCAGTATGTGTGCAGTTGGCCTGCTTTCAATTCAGATTCTTAATATTGTCAGTCAGTTTTAGCTTAAACTGTTCAGCTGGTTTATGTGGTTGGGACTTCTCTTGTTTTCTCTTTTCTTTGGGTTTATCAAGATGTATTTTAGTGGCACCATAATGTTTGTTACATTTTGCTTTTATGTTCCAAAAACACGGCATTTTACTTTCTCTATGTTGGAAGGGTTGAATCGTAAAGGGAGTCATGAGATCACTGGATAGTTTATACGATGCAAACTGTGCTTTATCTTTTTGTGTTTTTTCCCTCCATTTCAGACTAGTTTATCTTGCTCCCGGGTTTTATTTTGACTTTCATGCATAAATAATAATATCCAATTTCAGGGCAAAACATTAGGAAACTGGTTAAGGATGGTTTCATCATCAGGAAACCAACAAAGATCCACTCGCGTTCTCGTGCTCGGAGAATGAAGGAGGCTAAGAGGAAGGGTCGTCACTCTGGGCATGGTATGTGTTTCATGTTGAAATGATGGTGTAGTCTTGTTTCATTTCTTTTTGGCATTTTACTGTTATCGTTCCATCCATGAACCGTCTTAGTTCATTTGGGTTTCTTTTGTGAATCCTACTACTTTAAGGACATTGTAAAGATTTCATTGTGTTTACTAATTTTTTTTCCAGGTAAGCGTAAGGGTACCAGGGAGGCAAGGCTGCCCACCAAAATCCTTTGGATGAGGAGAATGCGAGTTTTGAGGCGCTTACTCCGTAAGTACCGTGAGTCCAAGAAAATTGACAAGCACATGTACCATGACATGTACATGAAGGTGAAAGGTAATGTCTTTAAGAACAAGCGTGTGCTGATGGAGAGTATTCACAAGTCAAAGGCCGAGAAGGCAAGAGAAAAGACTCTGTCTGACCAGTTTGAAGCCAAACGTGCTAAAAACAAGGCTAGCAGAGAGAGAAAGTTTGCTCGGCGTGAGGAAAGATTGGCACAAGTAAGTTTAGATATTAAGAAAATCACTTCAAATGTCTGTTTTTTCTTACGTGTCTCTAATGTTTGGATGTTAATTAGGCGGAAAGAAAGAATATAAATTCAACAGAGTTTGGTTGTTTTGCTTTGGAACATTATAACACAGAGTAGATGGATAGGAATATTATCTGCTAGTTATTTCCAAGTTTTTTTGTTATGCATGTTGTAACATAGCTTTTGGCCTTTAATTTTGTGGTGTTGTCTGGATGTTGCAGGGACCTGGAGAAAGAGCTGCACCAACACCTGCACCCCAACAGGCTGAGTAAGTTTACTTGAAATTTTGTTGTGTACATTTACTATTGGACAAAAGGCTCATGAAAGTTTCCTGTTTGATTCTGTAGGGGAGGCGCGAAGAAAGCAAAGAAGTGAGTTTTGATAGACTTTTCCTTTGAGCACTGAAGAACAAGATCTCTAGACATTAATGCTCTTAAGTTTAATTCTATATAGAAGTTATATTCTGTGTTATTTATTTTAATGTGTTCTTTTTTGTTTTTTGTGGCAAATTTTGCAATCTAAAACCATTGAACTTAGTGAGTTGCAGCAGTACCATTTTCTTAAACGTTGAATGATGTGTTTATGACATTGGTGAATATATCAGTCAATGCATGTTGAAATGTTAGAGCTTATAACAACTAGATCAGACCATACCCAGACACATACCCATACCCATGCATGGATGAAAGTAGAGCTTTAATATGATGGTCCCTTTGTTGTGAGAATCCATTTTGGAGCTTCTGGGCACGAGGGAATCGAAATCTTTGTTTCTTTTTGGAAAGGCTTATGGAAATGCCTTTTTCGTTTGCAGCTCTGTAAAAATGCATGGTGCTCTCTCATTCCAGAATATTATGTTCTGTTAATCGTTAGATTGAGAATCTTCTTCCCAACCAAGAGTGACCGGTCTTTTTCGTGCCTACGTTAGTTCCTCGCTTAGCTGAGAAAGGAAACAACAGTCGAATTAAGCAATTAATACCCAGTTGAAGTACCTCTCAATTATTAGCACGTGATCTTTTGAAGACAAAGCACGACTGTTTCTTGCGGAAGACTTTCATAAAGCAAGAAGAAATATCACTTCAGAAAGCAAGAAGGAATATCACTATTTTACTATCATGGCTAATAAAGTTATGACACGCGTAATAACACTTCCACGTGACATAGCATTATTAGTCGGGAATAATAAAACAGTGTTATCTTCTTTTTTTAATGGTTGTCATTCTTTTGAAGACAAAAAGAGCTCAATCGTGGATATGACATAATAATTATGGTTGTCATTTTTCAAAATTGAAGGTTGCTTTAGATCGCATCAACCAAATTTTAAGCAAGCACAAGACCACTCTAGTAGCCCCAAGAAGTTGACTAACGTATTTTGAATTTAAGACTGTTAGATGGATATAAATCCCAAATCATTACCGACATTAATTAAAATGTCGAATTTAATCAGGACACAAACACAATTTGTTTGGGACATGACATATATAGTTGGAACTTGGAAGGAGGTTTATAAAACATGCTCTCATCCGTCAGGTTCTTGAAACGCGGACTACCGAGAAAGTTAAGAAAAAAAGCTCCCCCACGTCCTTCTCTTTTAAACTTACAAACCACGGGCGAAATCGAAGTTTCCACTTTCAGGTTTTGAGTCGTTTCACGTTGTTCCTCTGTGGTGCAGTGAACCAACCAACGGTCAAAAACTCGCCAATTCCGTCTCCCACTCTCTCTCCTCTGATATTTTTTATATTACATTTTTAATTTTTCAAATAATAATAATACAATTATACAAAGTGGATCAAATTTATTTATTTTTCGATCAATCTCTCGAAGTGATCGAAAGCCAAGAGCAATGGAATCGGAGCAGTTGATATCGGGGAGTGGGTCCCGCTACGTCCAAATGCGATCCGATACGGCGACGTCGCCGTCGTCGTTTCTGTGCCGCCTGTCGTCGTTCGAGCCGGCTCGAATTTTCGAAGAGTTGCCGAGCGCCACAATCGTCTCCGTCTCTCGTCCTGACGCCGGTGATATCAGCCCCATGCTTCTCTCTTACACCATCGAATTCCAATACAAGCAGGCGAGCACCGATCTCTCTCTTCATGCTTTTCACTCATTCTCTGTTTCTCTTCGCCTGAGATCGCCTGCATGCTGCTTCAATTTCAGTTTTCTATCTGAATTATGTGTTTGGATGCCGAGAAAACTTGGATAAGAGGAAACAAAGTTCAATATCCGGATGTTAAAAGAAAAATTGAAAGTAACTTTTAACTTATCTAGAAGTTTTTCATTTTATTTCTATTTTCTTTCCCAAATTGATAGGAGCATTGTTAGATAGTATACATGTTGAGTGCTGATTATTTCCAAATTGGGTCAGGCCTTTCGAATTTTCTCTTTTCTATAAAGTTCAGAAGTTCTAACTTTTTACTTTTATGTTTTTTTGTTGGCAATGTTGTTTGTGATTATGACTATGCAATGCTATTACTTTTTCATATAATGATGATTATGATGATGTACTAATTGTGTGTTTTTTTTACTCAACTAGTTTAAGTGGCGGTTATTGAAGAAACCTTCACATGTATTCTATTTGCATTTTGCATTGAAGAAACGGGCATTTTTTGAGGAAATTCAAGAGAAGCAAGAACAGGTCTGTCTTTTAGAATTTAGCATCTGAGTTTACAAGCGCATACCAGTTTGTATTTTCACTCTTCTATGCCCCTTGGCAGTTAGCTGCTTACTTGGGAATGTTTGGGATTTAATATCGTTTGCAACATTATATTAAAGGTTAAAGAATGGCTTCAAAATCTAGGAATCGGAGATCACACTGAAGTGGTACAAGATGATGAGGACGCCGATGATGAGACTGTTCCCCTGCATAACGAAGAAAGTGCTAAAAACAGGTTACTACTTATAAAGCCATGTGTTTAAGAACAATTTGTCCCATGAAGTATTTCCTTTTTCGTTGAATTGTTGTCATAAATCTTATAGTTGCATCTTTTGCTCAGAGATGTTCCATCTAGCGCTGCTCTGCCAATCATCCGGCCAGCGCTCGGTAGGCAGCAATCTATGTCAGATAGATCAAAGGTTGCCATGCAAGGATATCTGAACCACTTTCTAGGAAACATGGACATTGTGAACTCTCGAGAGGTGTGCTTGGTGCTTGTTCTTTCTAAAGATCAATCATATGTGTCAATCTAAATAACTATTTTGAATTGAAATTATCCATAGTCAATGGCATTATTTATTAGATATATCGTCTTTTTGTCATAATAATCATTAAACCTTTGGAGTTCCAGGACATATCCCTGAATCATCTTATAGTGATGACTTTTGAAAGTTCACCGCTTTTAACTTTTTGCAATTTGCTAATTTCAATTTATTTTCTACACACCTGTATTGATTATTGTATCATAATTCCTTATGTGCCTTACCCTCAATAATTATGTATTGTAGGTGTGCAAATTCTTGGAGGTCTCTATGTTATCATTTTCTCCAGAATATGGACCTAAACTAAAAGAAGACTATGTGATGGTGAAGCATCTACCAAAAATTCCAAGGGATGAAGCTTTCAGGAAATGTTGTGCATGTCGTTGGTTCAATTGTTGTAATGACAATTGGCAAAAGGTAATGAAGTCCTCCTTTTGATAAGTTCGCTTTATATTATATTGGTTAAAAAGTTATGGACTCGTCAATCATCTCAGTGATCTGCCTGTGAAAGTTAGATCCATGAGTTCTTAGATATTCTGAAGTTGATTCCTGAAGAAATCTAGGTTATTTGTTGGTGGGAAACCAAATGTAGGCTGACACCGACAGAAGATTCTATATTTGGACATTTGGTATACAAGATTAGAGTATCATATGCATAATCCTCTCATCCTTTTTAACTATTTCTGAATTAAGGTATGTTTTACCACCTGTTGTCTTTGGCATTACCCTCGAACTGATTCTGTGCAGGTTTGGGCTGTATTAAAACCAGGATTCTTGGCCTTGCTGGCAGATCCTTTTGATACCCAACCTTTAGATATAATTGTGTTTGATGTACTACCAGCCTCGGATGGGAATGGGGATGGCCGGCTATCACTAGCGAAAGAAATAAAAGAGCGGAATCCCCTACGCCATGCATTTAAGGTTAGCAGCACTGAGGCTTTTTCTATTTTCCTGGTTTATCTGTGGTGCACTAGATTTTTTTTCTTTCTTTCTAGATTATAACTGCAGTTCATGTAATTTTTTTCTTGATTTTGAGTGAAGAATAAATGATTCTATCATATGGTTGCATATTGCTTTTCCCCTAAATGTAGGGGGGTTTAGATATTGTGGTTCATGTTATTTGGGTGTGCATTCTCTAGTAGGATGAAGCTGTGTGCTTTATGGTTAAAAACTTAGAATATTACACTAGGCAGAGCTTTGACTTCTGGAATATAAGTCTTTGCTGTTTGCTTTCTTATCCCTGTGCTGATAGATATTGACCTTATATTTACTTCATAATAAAGAACATACACCAGTTTCTGGTGGCTGACGAATTTCTTTGTTTTCAAAAAGACCTTTCCATCACTCTTATTGTGTTGTATTTAGTTTGTGGGTGGCACTATCCATCTAATTAAATCTCCATACAATCTTCTGATGAATAATGTGAAATTTTGAAAGGTGGCTTGTGGTAACCGGAGCATTAATTTGAGAGTGAAGAGTAGTTCTAAAGTTAAAGATTGGGTTGCTTCCATCAATGATGCTGGACTCAGGCCTCCTGAGGGCTGGTGTCATCCTCACCGTTTTGGCTCTTTTGCACCTCCGAGAGGCTTGACTGAAGATGGTAGTCAGGCTCAATGGTTCATAGATGGTCGGGCTGCATTTGAAGCAATTGCTTCTGCTATTGAGGATGCAAAATCAGAGGTATGTTCCTTTCAGTTTACTGGGTACATTACAGTTGTATTTCACAATTATTACTGTTACATTTTCTTCTGTGTGATGATTGAAAGTTCCATGCAGATATTTATTTGTGGCTGGTGGGTGTGTCCAGAATTGTACCTGCGGCGCCCTTTTCATGCTCATGCTTCTTCTAAACTTGATTCTTTACTGGAAGCAAAAGCTAAGGAAGGGGTTCAGGTAAGCCTTACTTTCATGCAATCTGTAACCTTAATTCTTGACTTGTTCTTCATTTATGACCATTGACTTAAACACAGTTCACTAAAATGAGATTTGTTGTTGTTTCTAATTTTTTGACACTGAAACATGTCTTGGGTCAATGTTCCTGCAGATTTATATTCTTCTCTATAAGGAGGTAGCTCTTGCTCTGAAAATAAACAGTGTTTATAGCAAGAGGAAACTTATTGGGATTCATGAGAATGTGAGGGTATTACGTTACCCTGACCACTTTTCCAGTGGTGTTTACTTATGGTATGCACTGTACTTGCAAAGTAATGTGGGGATTTTGTTTTCTTAATTAAGTGTTACGTGTATTTTTTTCTGCTTCTGATATTAAATGTTGGTTACATATAGGTCCCACCATGAAAAACTTGTCATTGTTGATTATCAGATTTGCTTTCTTGGAGGACTGGATTTATGCTTTGGTCGTTATGATACTGCTGAGCATAAAGTGGGTGATTGCCCTCCTTTGGTATGGCCTGGAAAGGACTATTACAACCCGAGGTGAGCTTCTTGACTACGCACGGATTATCCAGTGACAACTATCCGCAGAAAATGATCAAACATGATTCCTGTACTCTATTAATTTATCTTTATTATTTTTACGTGGCATTATTTATTTATGGGTTTGAATTGATATGCTTATTTCTGCTGCCAATTGTATTTTTACTTCGCTCAAGATCTTTTCTGAAATGATTTCATTGTTGTGAAATATGGTTTTGTAACAATCTTGTTAGGGAATCTGAACCAAATTCATGGGAAGATACAATGAAAGATGAGCTGGATCGTGGAAAATATCCTCGTATGCCTTGGCATGACGTTCACTGTGCCCTTTGGGGACCCCCCTGCCGTGATGTGGCTAGACATTTTGTTCAGCGCTGGAACTATGCAAAGGTTGATATTCTGCCAAGATGACATGATTTTGGTTTATAAATAAGAAGATAGTGTTATAAGTGAATATGCTTTCTTTCAGAGAAATAAAGCTCCAAACGAACAAGCAATTCCACTACTTATGCCGCAGCACCACATGGTCATTCCTCATTACATGGGAAGAAGCCAAGAGATGGAGATTGAAAGTAAGAATGCTAACCATCATAGAAGGCAGGATTCCTATTCGTCAATATCATCCTGCCAAGATATCCCACTTCTTATACCCCAAGAAGCTGATGGGCTGGATTCTCCAAAGGAAGACCCAAACCTAAATGGGATGGACTCTCCTCCTGATCTCCTTGAACAGCCAAGCAGGGTTAGCAACAATCTTGCTTTCCCTTTCCGAAGGTCAAAAATTCTACCAGTAGGTCATGATACACCAATGAGAGGCTTTGTAGATGACCTTGATTCTTTGGCTCGACATGGAAAAATGGGTTCAGATGAGGTGGCACAGCCTGGCATGAAAAACATGGATCCAGAGTGGTGGGAAACACAAGAGCGGGGCAACAAGGGTGGTTTCACAGATGAATCAGGACAAGTTGGTCCTTGTAGTTCGTGTCGATGTCAGGTGGACCAAAACTCTTTTGTCTTTTGAAATTAAGTATTTTGCAAATATTTGATTTCTGACTTGCCTTTTAGTATCTGATATGTCATCTGCTTTTTTATATGGTATTATGTAGTGATATCTCTCCGCCTTAAGTGTCAGTTGAAGTATCCTTATTGAAGAACCTACTCCTTAGAACAATGTCTTTAGAATTTTCAATATAATTAACTTTCAAGGGGCTGTGTACTCTATAAACCTCTGAGGAGGTGATATTCAGAAATGTCAGGGGGTATGACATTTAATGTGTAGTAAATGTTTATCTGTTTACTTTCTGTTTGGTTGTGATAGTGGACCTTGCATCCTGTATTTTGCTAATAACATTTCACTTCCAGGTTATTAGAAGTGTCAGTCAGTGGTCAGCAGGAACAAGCCAAGTTGAAGAGAGCATTCACAATGCTTATTGCTCTCTTATCGATAAAGCAGAGCACTTTATTTACATTGAGGTACAAAATAGGTTTCTCATACCTAATGTATTTCAATGTTTTTATATAAGCATATCTTGTGCTTAAACTTACGGTTACACTTATGTGCCAGGAAACATGTGCTCAAAATAAAGAGCATTTTGGAACTGTGTTCACAATATGAGAAGCATTAATGCTGCTTAATATGAATTTGCAAGTAGTTATATACACAATTTCTTGTCAATTTGTCATCATTTACGCTACAGTTCTCTTTATTTTTCCGACTCTAAAGGGAAACAGTCCATGATGGCTGTTCTAATGCATGTTATATTCATTACAGCCTTTTATTAAGGATGGAACTTGAAACAATGTGGCATTATCAATGTTTATGAGCCAAACAGCTGCCACGGAAACTTTATATTGATTGCCATCTCAATAGTGACAGTAGGTGTCAATTACTTGAACATATTAGTAAAAAAAAATTATGTAACCGTGAACAAAATGATGTTCATATTTCTGATCTTTCTGGTTTGCTGATGATCTGACTTCTTTTTATTATTTGTCAAGGGACCTTTACTGTTGATTATTTTCCTGACTTATTCTTAATTTTTGGCAACTTCTTCCCAGAATCAATTCTTCATATCAGGTCTTTCAGGAGATGAAATAATACGGAATCGTGTGCTAGAAGCATTATTTCGACGTATTATGCGAGCATACAATGATAAAAAGTGTTTTAGAGTTATAATTGTCATACCACTTATACCCGGCTTCCAGGTTCCAGTTCTTGTCAAAATCTATCACATTTGGAAATTGTCCATGTTCCGACAAAAAAAAATACTATATTTGTCCATGCATTCCTTGTGCTGATTTTGTAGTTTAACAGGGGGGTCTGGATGATGCTGGTGCAGCATCTGTCAGAGCTGTTATGCATTGGCAATATCGAACTATTTGCAGAGGACAATTTTCAATATTGCAAAATCTTAATGAAATTCTTGGTCCAAAGACACATGATTACATTTCTTTTTATGGCCTTAGATCTTATGGTAAACTCTTTGATGGCGGTCCTGTGGCCTGCAGTCAGGTATTTCCCTAGCACCAGTGTACCTTATGTCTGCCTACATGCATCTCTTTCCAATCTAAGATATTGTTCATATATTTGTCAAGATTGTAGCTTTTATCTCATAATTTATATTTTTTTGGCGCTGCAGGTCTATGTGCATAGTAAAATCATGATTATCGATGATTGTACAACTTTAATTGGATCAGCTAACATCAATGATAGGAGTTTGCTTGGCTCAAGAGATTCTGAGGTATCTCTCCTGCTCTGGTTTCTCCTGCTTTATCTTAATTTTCATTTGGGGGTGTTTCCAAACCTTAAAGTTGGAGAGCATATCTGCTTTATATCGTATTGAGGTTATGAAAGGCCGGAGTGCATTGAATGACTTGATAATGCATTTATACTGAATAAAATGCAACAGAATGTGAACTGAGCATATAGGCAAATAATTGGAAATGTAGAATCTAAGTTTTGTTGATAATTTAAATTTCTTGTATCTGTTTCTAGATTTATTACCATTTTGGTCAAATGAGTGTTCTTTTGTTTTTTTCCAGCCAGTGTGTTAAGGTGTATATATATATATATATTCATATTTGAAAGGGAGATAGGAGTATAAATAATGCCCTATGCTTTGCATTGAAAAATTAGATAACTTGCCAAACCATGAAATAGCCAATGAGATGTGTAGATCAGTGAATAGTTCCCATATTACCAATTGGAGGCACATGAACTCCTTGTAATTATGATGTTATTGCTCAAACTTCCTAGGCTATGTGTGTGTTGGATTATGAACCTTGTGATAGTAGTTGAGTTATCCTTGTAACTTCGATCAATTTTGCTGTTAAAGTAACTTCCTTACTTTTCTCCTCCTTTTTTGGTCGAAACTTGCATTTTACTATCTCATATATGTATGATTTCAGTATGGTGTGGCTCGTGCGTAAAAATCACTTTTGTTGTGCTCCTGTTCTACATGCGTGGTTACATGGTAGCTTCCATTAACTGACATTATTCTGTATTTTAGATTGGTTTACTTATTGAAGATAAAGAGATGATTAATTCGCATATGGGAGGAAAGCCATGGAAGGCTGGAAAGTTTTCATTAAGTCTTCGCTTGTCACTGTGGTCTGAACACCTTGGTATTCGAGCTGGAGAGGTTAGTAAATCTAGTTGTGCTGTTTCGGTTTTCTTTATTGTTGATTTTTAATCCGGGCATTTTATGAATTAGTCATACATTAAACAGCTGTAGTCACTTAGCTAATTGTCTTTGTACATCTTTTATTTTGTTCTCAGATGAATCAAATAATCGACCCAGTTGTTGATTCAACTTACAAGGATATCTGGATGGCAACTGCAAAGGTGAGAAAAACTAGGAGAAAAATATCTTAATGAGCAGATTTATATTTGTCGAAGGATGTCAAGTGAAAGCGTAGATTTTGCTGAATATATATTGTGCTTTTTATCTGCAAGTAAATAGTAACATATATTGTTTTTTGGGTGGACAGACAAATACCACAATCTACCAAGATGTCTTTTCTTGCATACCAAATGATTTTATTCATTCCAGGTATATGCATTTCTAGTCTTCAGCTAATCCTTCTGTGTTCTTACTGTGCTAACAAGTTGTTTGCCTCATCTTGGCATGGTTGACCTCGCGCAGAGCCGCATTCAGACAAAACATAGCCTACTGGAAGGATAAAATCGGGCACACGACAATTGACTTAGGAATCGCTCCTGAGAAGATGGAATCGTATCAGAATGGAGATATGAAGAAAGCAGATCCCATGGAGAGGTTAGGATCTGTGAAGGGTCATCTTGTATCGTTCCCCTTGGATTTCATGTTAAAAGAAGACTTAAGACCTGTGTTCAATGAGAGCGAGTATTATGCATCTCCTCAAGTATTTCATTGAACACGATTTTGAAGTAACTCATTCAAGCTCATCTTTGGTGGCCATCAATTTCGGATTTTAGTTTTTGCACATATTTTTATGAAAGGAAAATATAAGTCCAATGAATTTGTAGATTAAAGTTATAGAGAAAGAGAGGAGAGGGCGCAAGCTCTACATTACAACTGTTTGAACAATGTAGTTAGAAACAAGAGTTGAATAAAATTAATTGATTATTGTCATTGGTTATGACACTTGCTTAGAATTTCTCAGTTGGACAAGGCTGCACTTTGAGAAATTATCTTTCTTACGACATGTTTACTTTATCTGATTTTTTGTTTCGAGGATATTTGATTACGAATTTTAACCCATGTGTTAGTTTTTTTATATAAAAGGAATGGTGATTATTCTTAGTAGTTGATTAATTTAGATAACCACAAGCTTTACAGGCAAGGATTGTCCCATCTAAAGAGAAGACACTAGTTTTTTCGTAGTAAAATTTCTACTATGAAAATAGGGGAGGGTTTTAAGTTTTTGAACTCTAAGGATTGTCTCCCCCCCCTCTCTCTCTCTCTCTCTCTCTCTCTCTCTCTCTCTCTCTCTCTCTCTCACGACCGCCTAGACCGCCTAGGTTTGAGGGGATATTTGATTACGGATATTGCAAGTAAACCTGCCATTAATTTCAAATCAAGCAAACTAATCAGTATTTCTTCAACATTTTCTCCCTCATTCCACTTGTTGCTTACATCCAATCATTCAAAATTGTCCTTGGGTTGATATCATTTTGAGATTTAATTTTATCTGGGGTATTCAAAAATGCAAATGAAATTGAAAGAAATGATTATGAAAAGTTTCAGGAACAAGAGAGTATTGGAGCCCCACCGTGGGAGGCGAGGCTTTCAAAAATTGACGTGCACGTCCACCGAAGTAGGGTGGAACTAGCACGTACGAAAAGTGTGTTCGAAATAATAGGTGTTGGCACGACCCGCCGTCTCTATACGATCATTGACGAGTCATCCTCCACCCCTGACAGGACAGGTTAACTTACATGGCTCCCGCTTCTCTGTACTTATAGGCAGCGCCATACACTTTCACCAACTAAAACGTCGATGTGGGACAAATTGTATATAAATCCCTTGCAGCCTATTGCGCCTAAAATACTTCGAAACCATAAGTGTTAAGGGTTGCGACTGTCCAAAACACACATAATTATTTAGTAAGTACGAATTTTTGTTCGGTCCCTTGGCAAATGAGGAAAAGTAGATATGTACGTAACAGCACGAGAGCTGTATGTATAATGTATGTGAGGAAATTCCTACTGTTTCTATTTTTTTATATTTTAATTCATGTATGGTTTGCCTTGACTACTTTGATACATTGATTCATGGTTGCCGCAATCTTTTGTTGCCTCGTCTCAAGCCATAGTTGCCTTGATATATGGTTTGTTCAATTTATGATTGCCTCGGCATATTGATTTTGTTCACAAATAATGAGGAAAAATAATAGGAGGGGCAGTGAGATAAATTTTATAGAATACAACACAACTATAGGAACACACGAGGTGAACTCAAGATCATTAAATCCCTTCTGCATCTTTGAAATACAAATTACTGCTTTTGACAAATCAATGTAACAAGGCTTTCTAAACATATGGCCTTAACCACCATACCGGGTCTTGAGGGACTCTGGAGGCTCTTCTTCCATGATGCCTGAACCTGTTGTAGCAAGGTACTCGCGGATGGTTGTTTTACGGTCTCCAAGGAAAGTGTGATCCAAGAAGTTGTTGTATGCTACCTCGCTCAGATTCTTTGCTGCTAAGACACTACAAATGGATGTTTGATCATCCACTTTAGTTCATAATTCATATGAGTAGTAGTTGGAATGGAAGTGTGTCATGTAAGAAGAAATCTCTAGCAGCAAATCAACATCACATAGGATTACAGCTTGTACAGAACAAAACATAACAATAACTTACGTACAGCAGAAGAGGACATTGTCAACTAAAGAACAAGTGCGTCTTCTACTCTCAACAAAACAATATGCCCTGGCTATTGAATAGGGTTTAGCTGCTATATAGAACGTATATTTGAGAGAGCAGGGACAAAACTCATATACTAGCATAGTTAGCCATCCTTATCTGACCTATTACTGATAGAAGGAACTCGTAATCACTGTAAATTCAGAAAATGATTACTAGTATTAGGACTATGCTGTCCTAGTTTTAGTTTAATACCACGTCTGCTAGACAGCATACTCATTGATACTCAATAATAAGGTTCTAACATGTCAAATAAGTTTGTTTTGTTCTCTCATCTTATAACAAAAAAAGAAAAACAAACCTGAAAAGGACAAAGCAGCTTGTTTAAAGAAGCACTGGCAAAGCCATTAACCTACCCATGCAACATTAGACCTGTGGTCTATGATCAAACTCAAATGATGAGACGAAGGAGAAAAGCCAAAGCAAACATATATTGACTAATCAGATTCATCATTAGTCCTCTAATACATTTAAGTGCAATTAAGTTGGTCTATGAGTTAATTTCTTCTACTGATAAGATGTGGGTCACAATTCAAGAGCTTGTTCTTTTGGCCTGACAGACCAGGATCATTCATTTCTTTCAAGCTCACTGCTAGTTGGTAAGCTCACTGCTGGTTGGGGATCATTCATATCTTTTTGGTAGCAAATAAAGCAAATAAGTACATCAAAAGTGAGGACTTACCAATGCCGAAGGTAAGTGCGACAAGGTAGGATATCATCTCGCCAGATCTTATCAATGCCATATCGTCCAAATAGCTGAAAATACATCTCCTTACTTCCTGAAATCCAGCAAGAAAAAAGCAGCAGCATACATGAACATCAATACCCCATCATTATGTAATGGTAAATTATGGAATTGGATGGGGTAGCACAATCGTTTGGATAAAACCAATCATAAATGGCATTTCTTTGTATCTAACATTGCTATCAGAAACTATGAGTTAACTACACTTATATTTCTGTTTACTATCTATCTTAATTGGGAAACTGTTAAAATTAAACAGTAGAGAAGATTTACCTTTGCATCTAACTCTGAAGAACTCTTCATCACTATAACGAGCACAAAGTACCTGCATTCGTTCACCCCAATAACTATTAACTAAACTAAACTGAAAAAGTGCAGGGGAAAAAAGCCTAATAAGGTGAAGCTATTGGCATCACATATTCACATTTTCCACTCACCGCTCGATTATCAAATGGCTTCCCATCAAGTGTTTCAGGCAGAACCTGCAAGACAAACAAATAATTCCAAATGAAAATACAAATAGTTTTTTTTTAATAAAAAATTACGAACTTGATGGTAGGCAACAATCTAGCAACTTACAGCTAGGAATCGAAATTCAGGCTCCCTCTTGATAAAAGCTGGAATCTGAAGTTGTTAAATCAGCATATGAGTTGCAAATTAGCTCTCATCGAATCAACTAGTTCCTTCTACCTAGTCCTCAAAGATTCAATATTTAACAGGCACTGAAACACACATAACACTAACTTTATACCTCTGATTTTGTAATCTCAAACACTGTTACTATAAGGCTTTCACCTTCACAAGGCTCTACACTCAAGCTTGCAATCTCCTGCCCCATTCATAAAATTAACAACAAAATTCAGATTTTAGAATTTACATAACAAATTGTTTTCCCAAACTTGTAAACGAATCAAACACAAAAATTGATACTTTCGAATCGTTGAAGAATATGCGAACAACAAATGCACAAACATTTCATAAATTTTTCTTTCAGTTTCTTTGATTGACCTTGGTTTCAGGCTTGGCAATGCCGCGCTCGAAGAAAATGGGAGCCATGTGAGCATACACTCGACGAAAGCCGTTCAACCGCGCAACTCTGAAGTTGATCAGGTCCGGAAATGTACTCCTCGCGCTTCTCTCTGCCTCCCAAACACACCGCACCAGTTAACAAGTCAGCGTACGACAACAAGCACATCAAAACGGCGACGGTGATGGTGTAGGTGATTGAATTTGTACGTACCGGAGAGGAGGGAACCGAAGCCAGAGATAGAGATGTAACCGTCGGGTGAGAGAATGGTTTCGAAATCCGACTCGTCATTGAGTTCCTTCGGTGGCGGCTGGGCCTCTGGAGAGCTTGATTGGCGGGAGTCTGACATAGTGATCGGAGTCTGTCGCCGGCGATGGGACCGGTGGAATGGAATGAGCGTTGAGCTGTGTAGGGTTGGGGTCGGGGTTGGGAAGATGAGGTGGGAGTTGGAGAGAGGTTGGCGTCGAGGGCGCGCGCCGCGCGCGAGTGAGTGAGGAGATGGATGGAACGAGAGACGGAGAGCAGTGGTTGTCATGAGGAAGAAGACGCGCGCAGAGGCAGGACAGACTTCTATTTTTCAGGGTGCCATCGGAACATGGAAAATCATGTCGTTTATTGAAAATTATGTCATTTTTATGTAAACGACATTTACATAAAACTCAGGGTTGGTATAATGTAAATATTTATTTTGAAAATGTTTGTTTTAAATTTTCGCTATCAATAAAACTTTATTCAACCTATCTTAACTATAGCTACATATAAAGGGTTTAACGTGTTTCGAGAATACCTGATAGTATAATGTTATGATGATTGGTGTTGTATTTTCATGATTCTTGAGGCACGCGTCGTTGTAACGTGACCAGAGATCCTAAACTTGCTGGGACTAAAATATCATTAATCCCTTATTATACCTTGATTGTTTTGGGGCGTGATGCTTTAATGTATGCTTCTTTCGATATTTGATCTAAGAATTGGTTAGATAGAATCATGTTGGGCTTTATTGTTCCGAGGGCATACATTTATATATACACATCGCCCATAGCAAACTAAGGCAACAATAATCGGCATCTACCCAGATTTTTTTACACAAGAATTTTGTGAGATCATAAGGTTGGCAGATGAGGATGAAGCGTGAAAGAAGAGGCAAATAGCTGAGATGTCATCCATGGCGATGCCTCGTTTCTTAGACTTCCATGCAAGAGCGGCACATCCCACAAGCCTTTTAGCTGCTTTTTTCCTATCTGTAGTGGAGGAAACTATATGTACAGCTTCTTCGTTGGAGATAACATCCCATACCTGATGAAGAAATGCAAAGTCCTTGAAGATTTGTTCAATGGAGTTGATTTCTGTGCACATTTGCAATTTTTCTTGATACAATTTGGAACAAAGTTGGCAAATAAAATGAAATGTGTGCTTACCCCGTCTGTTGCTAGAATGACAAACTGGTCTCTGTTGGTGATGTGCCTTTGACTGACAGCAGGCACTGAGATAAGCCCAAAGTCCTTAACACAATAGTCGCCAAAGGCTCTTGATATTGCCAGTCCTGGCGTCTTACCATTTGGCATCCAGACCCTGTAAGTCCCTGGTTCATCATGTAAGCAAAATACTCGTCCATTGGATCTTGTTATCCGCTCTGCCTCCTCTGTAACACGAAAGATTCCCGAAAGAACCCCCAAAATATTTAAGTACAAGGTACACATTTGTATATCAAGGAGACACAGACAGAGTGAGAGAACCAACGAGGTATGTTGGGTTTAAAGTCCACCGTAAGCTGAAGGGGTACCAAACTCCCATCTTCTGAAATGGAGGCCAAGACAGCCCGGGAGTCACCGACATTTGCGATGATGAGATGTTCACCCTGGAGATCATTGATGGGGAGATTTTAAGGGTACTTGTCATGAAAATGCAATATGCTTTAGATATCAACTATGTGCATGTTCTTATTATCCTCTAGATGCACAGCTTGCGGTAAATTGAACAACAGAAAAGCAAAGAAAAATAATTACAGACCGAAAATAAAAAAGGTTAGCAGGTCTAGGGTTTGATTGGCACCCATTGGATCAACATAATCAGCAGAAAAAAGGTTTTCTGGTAGCATATTACTTGCCACACAAGGAAGGAAAGTAAGTAAACTATGCTACTCAAAATATATGGCAATTTCTTCTGATTACCTGCTTAACAATGGTCGATGCTGTAGCGCCACTTCGATAAGAATCAATTTTAGAAGAATGCTTAAGCTCCTGGTCAATGGCAGCATACGTTTTAAGAAAGGATTGCTTCCATATATCAAACCAATGGAGGTTTCTATCCATCTCCATTTGGAAGTCGAGATTCAGTGATGCTAAAGTGAGAGTCTCTTGCCAATTGCACAACAAAGAAACAGGCATTGATTCCTTGACCCTTTTGCTAACATGGTGGCCCCATTGGCCATGCCCATCAAATATCCCACAAAAGATCATGTCCTCTTGGCATCCAAATTCCTACCAACCAAACCCAGCTTATCTAAAATATGGAAAATATATAGCATATATGTTTTGAAACAAGCATATATTTGCAACAAATAGCAAAACATTCTCAAACTGTACTTACCTCCCAAATGATTAAGCAATCTTGATTGATCCCTTTCTGGCCTCTCTTGGAGCAAACAGAGGAAAAATTGTTAGACTTATCAGACATAACAATGCCAGAAGAAGAACTCAAAACCAGCTCATTCTTTTTCGCTTCCTTTTCCAATGCTTCGGCAGTTTTCCTTGCAACATCTTCATGACAATTCTTCATTTTCTTGAGCGATCTGGTTCTTGCCAGCCCTTCAAGAAGAGATGGAAAGAGCACCATAGCCCCCTACACTCCCAAAATCATTACACACTTCAAAAGATAAGTATCTATTCAATTGGTGTAACTTATATCAGCTACCTAAGCCAAGCCTTTGATATATCTATACATATATGTATATTTCTCTTTTCCTTATAATATCAAAGAGCTAGAGAGAGAACCAGTAAGCAAAACCTGGTGTGATTTCAGTCCGGCACTGATTCGGGACGAAACAATCAAACAAACGTTTGGTATTGCTTATACTCCATTTTCATCTCCTTCTCCTCCTTCTGTTTGCAAGCTCAAGTATGGCTACGCATAAAGTATGCTTTGAGTGTGAACTTACTATCATATGCCTTTATCTTGGCCACCCTGTGATGTAGGCGTCATGGCCCTTTTGGACATTCTCATCTTGTGAGAGAGTTACATCAACGTATTCATATATATATATATATATGTGTGTGTGTGTCTGTGTGCCGTGCCCACTTTGGCCATGCTTTTAGTTTAAGATATCATCAAATGGTATACGTGTGCTATGTGGATTTGGAAGCACTAATTGGATTTATCATTGCTAATCAGAATATTCAACTTATAGTCGGTCTTAAACACTAAACAAATGGAAAAACACTCGTTCAGCGTAATTAATAAGATTTAATCATGAGGGAGGGGGAGATTAGATTGTGATTAGATTAGCATATCTTGGAGAGTATTTAAGAGGGTGTTTATTACAAAGTTGTGATTGCGAAAGTTTGTTAATCAAAAGAAGATTAGGTGTGGAACGAAATGCTCCACCCAATGAAGAAAAGGGAAGGGATTAAAAAAGTCATTAGTTGGTCCAATGAGATCATACACCAAACCAAACACAAGGCTATGACTCTGAGTGAGCCACTTGTTTTGAGGGACCAAGTATGTCAAAATCACAGGTCAAACGACTTGCATGATTGTGAGCCTCAAATATATGTCATTTTCTGGTTACTTTTTCATGAGAAGTCTTTTAAAAAATGGTATTGTTTGAGCCGTAGGGGATTTCATACTGATTGTGATCTTATCCTCCAACACAAGGGAAAGATAATGGTGGGGATGGGTTTTATAAAGCTCAAGCCAGATGTTCAACTTGCGAAAATTGTGGTTGCTGTTTCTTTTCGTACCCAACAAGATTCCAAGTGGGCTTTAAGCCAAGCATGCGGAAGCTTGTACTCAACTGAAAATGGCTTATTTCCATAGTGCTTTTGTCTTCTGAAAAAAGCTAAAGGAAGAGAAGCAAAAGTCGACTACTGATAGTCAATGCAACATAAATATATTTTCTACTAATTTAATTTTTTTTCACATGATACAACTACTGGATTCATCATTTTCCAGTTCCCTGATCAACAATTCCATCATTTTCTTATACATAGGCATGTAGTGATCATTAATCATCGTCCTAGAAAGTCGGAGCTTACTATACAGTTCTCTAGGTGTCTCATATATACCCACATGTTCTTCAATAGGTCCATCATGATCTAAATTAGTAGAATCAGACGAAGGGGCAGAAATAATGTGCATGATTCTGCCAGGGGGATAGAACCGGTGGCTCTCTGAAACATCTAACGAAGAGATGGCCGTATTGCTTTCTGCAACATCAACCAGCATGTTTTCTTCATCGGTTATTTCTCTCACTGCAGCAGCTTCTTCCTCCTGGGCCTCGACATTGACGTCATTCTCCTGCCTCGTAAGCTCCTTCTCCAGTTCATACCACAACTCACCTTCAGTGATGTCTCCAACAGTAGATGTAGTAGTATTTTCATTCACTGGCAAAAGCTGCTCCTCTTCATCGGTATCATCATGACCGGATCCGCCACTAAAACTAGATTCCAAGTTATTCTGCATTGGATCTATGGTCACTCTTTCAGTCTGAGATTCAGAATCCTTTTCACATATGACAGAAGCTTCAGGCAAATCATCTGCTTTAGAATTCAATAATGGACCCACATTCCGGCGACGTGCACCCATGCAAGACCATGATGATATAGATGAATGAGTTTTGACAACAACATTCTGTGCACGCTTCATCACAACCTACAAGTTACCGAGCAGAAGCAAAGCCTGTCATAACACACATAAAGTAGGAGCCATACACACACAAATGATGCTTGATGCTAATATACTTGATGATGTTTCCATAACAGTCTAATTACTAAACAAATAGACCAGTATAGTGTAGTTCAACCAAATGAGTTAATATTAGCACCAATTCACTAACAGTTCTACACAAAGACATTGTACAAATTACTACACCATAAAGAAACCAGTGAATTAGATTTCTCACGAGACCACAAGTCAGCAAGAGTGGACCTGATTAACAGTCAGTCATCAAATAAAAGAAAAATTAGATTTACCTGCGTGCTGCTAGATACTGGCCGCAATAGTGCACCAGCACCAGCAACCCTCGCTTTTGCACTAGCTATAGATGGTAGACGAGAACCCAGAGCAGAGGCAGAGCGATAAACAACATTCAAAACTCTTGTACGTTCAACCTGATCCCGCAAATCATTTAACCAAGATGAAGCTGTGACCTGATGATGGCATATTCTAATAAGAATTCTGAAAATGTCTAACAGATGAGAATTGAACTACATTGTTCATGAGTAGCAAGAATAAATGCTATACACATCCATTTCAAAGTGGAGAAAATACAGTACCTCACACCGGAGATCATCAACAGAAGCTGCTGAGAAAGTAGGCACCAGGTCAGAGCCATTGATGATAGTAGTGATGAAGTGCTTCCCAGATTCTGCCAACTCCCACGTTATACAGGCAGCTGCAAAACAAAAATTAAAGTACAAGCACTTGAGCATTTTCTACTACAGCAGCCATAAGAAAGACCTCAGAATGACCTTCAAGCATAGAATGGCCCAATCAGTTCAGAAGTAACAAGTCATATTTGACACCTTATATCTATGTAATTTATTAGCGCATTTCCATGAACAAATGATTATGGAATGCTAGAACCACTAACAAAGAGAAATTCAGATGACGTGCCTGGGGCAAATGTAACACAAGTGCTTGAAGAGAACTCTTTCCGCTCTCGAAGAATATATGTTAACAATGCAGCTGTACCACCACCCAGTGAATGCCCAATAACCTGATATGCAGATTTCAACATTAGAAAGAATAATAGCACAGATAAATCATCCTAGTATTATGAAATTCTGTACATTTTATTAATTTTAAAACTAAAACTAATCAACATCAATTTTGATGGTAAATTAGTAGTTTTAAAACATGTATAAGCAGGAAAAGCGACACAGTTTTTGATCAATTTTGAAATGGCAAATTAGTAGACAAAGTGGCATGCATTTTTTAAATTACAGAAATGGCATCTACCTTTATTTTGTAGTCAGGATATTCATCAAGAGCCTTGAGCAAGCAAGGAGTACTGATCATAGAAATCCAACGGGCTGCAGCAACCATCCCACAGTGGGCATATCCTAGGACTAAGTTGCTTATTCCACCATCATGCAAAACCGAATGGTGGAATGGGGCCACTGCTCCAGTAGCAGCAGTTAGTGTATCTTTGATGCTATGTGTACCACGTATTAATAGAAGCAAGCATTTTGAGTTTTTATCGCGAATAACTGTGAAGGCGGGCTTCAGAAGCTGCAAGCATAGTGGTGCTAATTAAGAGACGAATCAATCACAAGTTTTAAAGCAAATAATGAAACTAAAGGATGCTTTATCACAAAAGCATAGAGTTGTGAAGAAGATTATATGCCAACATGACTATCAAGTAACTCAAAACACAGTGGTCAATAGAAATAAATTGTAGCACATATTTCACTTCTCATAAATTGTCCATTAACATAAATGTTCACCTTTCCTGAGCTTTTAACAGCATCACTCTATTAACATAGATTTCCATCTCTCATTTCCACATAAATTTTGATTCTTGAAGGTGTTTCCATTTTTTTTTTTATGAGATAGGGGGGATAAAACCCCAAAAGAAGGTGTTTCCTTTTAGTTTCCTTACGAAGTAGAAAACTTTGGTTGTGATGAGACAATGTTGAAGGAATAAGTATTATGGATTTTGGGCATGTAGGCAGCTCTTGTTTGGATCCATGGATTTTTTTAGTATACGATTTTTAGATTTCTAGAATCCACGGATTTGCTTTTATGTATCATTACCTACACTACAAATACGTATACTTAAAGAGTTTCTTGTCATTATTTAGTTCAGACTCAATAAAGGAATGTTATCCCTCCACATCAAGCTGAGAACTGAGAAAGGCAATTTCTAATAAAAACATGAACAAATGTAGTTACAGAGTGTAAAGGTAAGAGCTTACGAACCCCGGCCTTGGGCTTCTGAAGAAGTACATCTTCCTGAGAGAAACCCCCGGACTCTAAAAACACCGGAAACGGTTTCTTTGAAAAAAGCATACAAAGCGTCAACAACTTCAAGTAATAATGCAACTCCTCAATAATTCCAGACCCTTTGAGCTGCACACTATCACTACCAGCATATACACTCGCAACTTGTAAATTACCCTGCAAGTTAACCAAAACCAGGGACCTGACATGTAAATAACGAAACTTTCGGAAGCATTGCCCCCAAAGAAGTGAGATTTGCAGAAAGAGACCCCGAATTTGAGCGAATTACTCACCTGCCTACGCATGAGGTAGTTAATGCCGAAGGCCAAATCGCCGATCGGCCACTTGCCGAGTGTTTCAGAGTAAGTGAACCGAAGCGTATCGGACAAGGTGTTCAGCGACTCGAGCCACGTGGCGGGCGCTTGTGCCGGTCGCCGAGAGAGCCTCTTCCTCGCCGACCTCATCTTCGAGAGATTTCCACTCCGATCGCTGTCGTCGTCGTCGGTTTCAACTTGCGACGACAACCTCCGATTAAACACGTAGTAGATAAGTACGGCGGCTCCGGCGGCGGTCGCCATTGCCCCCGCCGCCATAGAATCGAACGGTCGAGATTGAAAGCTCAGAAGAACGACAGTAAACCAGCACTAGCAAATTAACTCTGGAGAAACTAAAACTCGTTAGAAATCAGATGAATTGAACTGAAATTTTTGAGAATTATGAAGCTTAATTTGATTGAAGGAGAAATCAGGGTTTCGCAGAAGAATCGAATATGGAGAATATGGATTTGGGCCTCTGGCGTCTGAGGGAGGTCGCTACAGAGAGAGACCACTACAGAGAATGTGCGCGAATAAAGAAAGAACCGCGACACGTGAAATTACGCGAATAGCCCCCTCAGATGCAATAATTGACGCCGGACGCGGCACGATGTCCAAACGTAACTTTTTCGTTTTAAGGAAGGGTAATTTGGTCACGAGAGTTTTTTACGTGTTGAAGGAAGTGGAAGGGCGCGCACGTTAGGGATAATTTGTGGGTATTGTTTTGGGAAAAGGGTGGTAGATGTGACAAAAGAAGTGCGTGTGGGGTAAGATGGGGTAGAAGAGCTGGCTTCAACCAAGCTCAAGTGTATATCTGTTCTATCTTTTATATAGATAATATAATAATTGGGTAGGCTCCGCAGGTCAATCTTGTTTTATTGGCCCAAATGATGCTGAGTTTGTTTTTTTTTTTTCTTGGTCCGTAAATGATGCTGAGTTTGGTCACCAAATTTGATCCTACTCATACTCTTGGGGTGGACATTCCGGCCGAATCACATAATCCCACCAATTCGAATTATAATGGTTGGTTTGGTTTTGATCAAGAAAAATTCTAATTGGTTTAAAATTCTAACTGAACTGTAATTGTTTGATTTAAAATTCTAAGCTTTTACAAACCGACTTAAATCAAATCAGACCGTCTACTTGTATATTTATTTATTTATTATTTTATTTTACACGTTTAACCCTCTCATTTGAAGTTATTGATATTTGAATTGTAACTATATTAGTTATTAAAATTCGGAGTTCTATAGCATGCTGAGTTTTATGATGATTTGATACGCCTATAAAATGAAACAATATGTATCATATTATGATTTTTTTTTTTTTTTTTTTTTTTTTTGTAATTGAGCTATAAAAAAATTGAAAAAATGCAAAAGGAAAAAGAATTGGGCTTAGGCCAAATCTGCCGAACCAAACCATTTTAAATTGGTTTAGTTTGGTTCAATTTCTTTTATTATTTTTGTCAAAATCAAATTAAACCAAACCAAACCATTCTATTGTAATTGGTTCGGCTTTAGTTTCCAATCTGGACCGTTCCCGCCCTACTCATGATGCGTCGCAAATAATGCTTTATGTTAATGTATCTTAGGCTTTGGTGTCCTTCTTTTAATTGGGTGTTGCTAAGGTCAGTAGTAATAAGCGTGAACGACTTCTAATGGGTGATGAGATGTGGAAGAGTGGTCATGAATTTCTCATGCGTGCTCGGATGGTACCTGTATTTATGCAACTGTAGTGTTCACAATCAAATTTTTGGGCCCAACCCCATTTGGCTTACTTGTTTGGAAATTGGTTCACAACGAAGACAAAAAAAAACTGCATTGAGCAACGTAAATGCGTTGGAGTTAGCCCAAAACAAACGGCTACCTAAGCTTTGATTATCCAACCCATTTTCAGCATTCTACAAATTTGGCATTGAATTTTGGGTGCAAACTGGTTTCAGTTGACTTTAATGTATTACGAACATTATAAAATGTGAAACTTCTAATCCAATTGGAATTTTCTCTAGATAAAACAAGGCATGCCATAAAACAAAGCCTACATCCTGTTGTTATTCACAAAGAGCCTCGCCAATCTCAAAACAAAAGCACCTAGCTCAAGGCTTTGGAAATGGCCGATGGCAAAGGTCAAATTCCAAATGCCAAGATTGCTCAAATTAAGAAAAGATTCTAGGAGGGTGGAAACTATTGGCATTGGGCAATGACAACAACAACTAGGGCACTTTTCCAAAAGTTGCCTTGTGTTCTGGGGTCCATCATATGATTATCATAACCCTACAATTCCTAACCTTTGTTAACAAATTGCCTCAAAAGGCTAAAACCCTTGAGGGAGGAGAGATGACTAGTTAACTTTACTTGCCAATATTATAGCGACTATCAGTTATTGATGCATGTAAAATTCGACATAAAATTAACAATTATATCGAATACACATAAACAAGTATTCGTTGACACCATAACAAACTATGTGTTGGTGTTAGGTTGAACCAATACATGGTCCAACATGGATAGGCATAGGCCTAGCTTTTCTATCAAAATCAAAACAAAAGAAAATCCAAAGTAAAATCTAGGGAAAATAGTACAAACTTAGAGGGCTCTTTTGACCTACTCTTGATTGCCAAATTTATGCCAAAGTTTCAACTGGGCATTATATGCGGCAGTCCACATAGTTTTGCACCTACCATACACCCTTTTTCACGTGTAAGTTTTATTAGACTCAATCAATATTTGAATGGTTCCTATTGAGAAATAGGTTTGGCTACCTACCTAATAAAGAAAAATAATTCATCTTGAGTTTTAACTTTATTTGCCAGTTCATAAAAAAATTTCTTGTTACGGAGATAATATTGTTCTGCTATTTCCGGCCAATAATTCAACGACACATAGAAAAGTTATTATGCATGTCATTGCACTATTAGTCGAAAATAGCAAAAATATTTATTCCCGTTGTATAAAAATCTCTCTCCAGTAGCTGTTGCCATCTGCAACATTCAATCTTTTGGACCCTCCATTTATAGCCCTTTTGGTTGGATGGCAATTAGTTAATTCATTTGACACGGACATTTGTACCATATAGTATAGACCTCATTGCTAACTTTTTTTTTCTTCCAAGATACCAACAGAATTCATTTCATGAAAGCCAGGATATTCACCAACCATTTTGCATTATCTTAAAGTCTTGTTTGGGAAACGTTTGGTGGTGAGATTGTTGTAACAATTATACCAAATATACCATCATTTTATTTTGTTAAATACATGAACAGTAATATTGGAACCTAAATTCACTAACAGTATATCATTACTTTCTTAGTTTAAGATAAGCTCTTTATATATAGTGAATATATATTTATAATATACAACTCAAATTTTAGGATGGCATACCAGTCAAATCGAAAAAATAATGAAAACCAAGACACTGATGTATCAGATATTGACAAAGATGAGTTGCTTGAAAATCCGTAGTGTGACCCCACAAGAAAGTAGCCTAAAATCCCTACCCATTGCCTTTTTTATTTAAAATTTAAACCTTAGGCATGCATGCGCTTAGCCAAATTCATTGGAACGGATGTGATCCTCATCCTGCACCAAACTTCGAGTCTTCCTCTATGTAGTTTAGAATAAGTTCAAAATTTTAATTTAAGCTAAGAAAAAAATAAAATTAAAACTGAAGGACTATAATGGCTGGCTAGACCTCCTCAAATTCTACCACGTGGCAAGATTAACGGATGACCTCTTCCCATTCCCTCTTCCCACCAAGGGGCACCAACTGATCCACTTTCAAAAATCACACCCGCAAACTTTGCTCTTTTTTCTTAACCGCTCCACCTTGCCATCACTGTCTCTCTCTCTCTCTCTCTCTCTCTCTCTTAAAACCAAAAAAATTACACTAAAAACACACATGCAGAAATAAAACCACACATTGCCTTTGAATCTTTGAAACCCCCTCATTCAAAGTTTCAAACATTTTCTCATTCTTTTCCATTTCCACCTTCCATTTTTTCTCTGTTTTCTCAGTGAGAAAAAATGGGACATGACTCTGATTTCAAATCCCAGTTGGTGACAGAGATTTGCTCCATTTCCACACGCTCCATTGCCTGCTCTCATAGGCATGGCTGCAGCAACAGCCCAGCTAAATCATCATCTTTCATCGATTGGTATCGTCTTCTTCGAGTACGTTTTCTTGGACCATCTTGATTGAAAACGCTAACCCATTTGTGGGATTCTTATTATTTTTCTCTTTCTTTCTCTTGTTAATTAATTTCAAGATTAATGTTTATGCGTTTCTGGGAATGAATAGGTGCAAGAAAATGCTGGAAGGGATGTTATAAGAAAGAGGTACCATGAACTTGGTAGGTTTGGCTAAAAGATTTAACATTTCGTATTCCTTAATTGGTGGTGGTGGTGATTATGGTTAATTAGGCTTATTCTTTTGTGCAGCTTTGCAACTTCATCCAGATAAGAACAAGCATCCCAAGGCTGAGATTGCCTTCAAACTTGTCTCAGAGGTTAGAATTGCATTCAACCAATCCAAGTTCCACCCTTTTGATAGTTTTTGGTTGAGCTCTATTTTTTCTCTTGGCCACAAGTTGACAGTGGTCAATGGAAAGAAAATTGAAATTTCATGGAGTTTGGTAGGGTTGGTTGTTTACCACAACCATGTCCTCCCAAAATATATTGAAGACAAAATTTCAGGTGCAGGTCTGTCCAGTCCAGTACAATGATATAAAGTTTTGTGGTGAAAAATAATATCCCTCACCTTAATTGGGTTACATGGACTTTGGTGAAGGGTGAGTCCCATGTGAAAGGCTGACAGAACATATTGGACCCAACAGCATATTCATGTTTAGGGTGTGAGTGCATTGAATTGCAATACACTCACATTATGATTAATCTATTTAGGATATTGGCCAACTGGGTATAGCCCAATGGCAAAAGACCTCTAACTTGCAGAGCAATGGTCTTAGGGTCGACTCCCTAAGTTTGGCAAGAAAAAAAAAAATCTATTTAGGATACTGGGTTCACTCAAATTTATGATTTTTTATTGCAGGCATATTCATGTCTCTCTGATAATGCAAAAAGAAGAGCTTTTGACTTAGAGAGATGGAGGAAGTTCTGCTTTGAGTGTGGTACAATCCCCTACACCACTCACAAAACTTCAAGCAATGCCAATGCTTCAGAACACAAGGCTTGTAATCCCACAAGCTCGTCAAGGTCTTGCAAAGTTGTCAAGGGTCTGAAAGATATCAGAAACAGGTTTAGGGAGGAGGCAAGAGTTATAGAAAACTGTTTGAGGGCCAATGCAGCTGCTGCACCAAGAAGAGAATCCTCACTCTTCAGCCCACCTGCTGCTTATGATGTGTTTCGGAGCAGGTCCAGCAGAGAATCCCCCATCTTCAATCCATCTGACCACAAGGTTCAAGGCTATCCTCATCTCCGAACTCGAATTCACAGTAAACCTCAGAACTTTTGGCACCTGCGTACAGGGCATCAAGTACTGAATTATGAACCCGGTAGAGCTACGTATGATTCTCCGGTGTTTGAGGTCAGATCAGATAGGGCATTTTTTAAGAGCAGATCTACTTGTGTCCGTTCATAACTTTAGAGAAATAGATTGTTTCATTCATTAATTGAAAAACAGTGAAGTCATTTCCTTCTAGGCTCCTTCAACTCTTTTTTCCTGCATTGCTCTGTTGCCAGATTATTGATTTCAATTGAGTTGGTAGGAAATCTATTGCATATTTTCCAAGGTCATGGACTTCCTGAGAATTAGTTGGTAAGAATTAATCGTCTATATTTCATTCTGATTTCAATCGTAGAAAGATAAAACAATAACTTTAACACAATAAGCATAAACAACAGTAGCACACCCAAATGCGTTGAATGCACAGAATCTTGTTAATCAAATTCAAATTTTATAATAGTTTGGGACTGTACCAACCACATTTCAACAATATAATAAGAAAAAGACAACACTCGTACAAAATTGTAAGTTCACTTTTAACTGCATTTAGTCGAAAGAGTTATGCCGGTTATGACAGAGAGTTGGTGTCACTTTGTTATTTAGCAAGCGATCACCATGCCATTTCTGTTCTTTGTGAGCAATTTCCTCATTCTTTTGCTCCACTGGCTACTTTTGTCTCGGGGATTTTGAGAATACCACCATCTATCAGCGGTTGCAACTCTTTCTTTGCTAGTTTATGTACCTTAGGGTCTGAAGATTCTAAGAATGCAGCAATTACCTTGCCGCTGCAATCACATAAAAAAAGAGACTTAAATACGAAAGAAAGAATCACATGCACTTCTATGCTCATTCACGTGCATCATACTTGGAAATAAGACAAAGAGGCTGACCTGTGACCTTGGGCCCACAATTCACATTTTCCTTTCAGTGCTTTGTTCCATAAGGTGGAAGCAAAGGTGGGGCAGTCCAAGATTAGCTTTCTAATGGTCCGACTGGAATGGAAATTTTCCAAGATGTGTTCCTCTTTTGATTCCTCCATTGATTCCTCCTTTGATTCTTCGGATTTAGGCTCTGCTACAAGAGATGCTATAGCTTCATATAACGCATTCAACTTTTCATCCAGAATTGGGTGTAGAATGCCACCATCACCCCCAGTTGCAACCTGCATGTATTAAAAGGTTCCACATTCGAATGGTGTCAAAAATTTGGGAAAACGTTAAAACTTTTCCCATGGTAAAATCTCTGCATTGACAAAATTAGTAACATAAGTACCTCATATATGACTTCTTTTCCAAAATTTGAACTTAGCAATTCCCCTGCATTTTCAGTGCATACATCAACTAGCCTCTGCAAGGCATACCCCACCAAAGTCAAAGTCTTATTGTGAAAAATGGTTGAGCGGAATTTCAAATCAACTTCACTATAATTAATATCTCTGTTTAAATTGGAACCTATTTTGTGTTAAAGCAACAAACCTCAGCCAGCCCACTCTTGACTAACAACTCTTGCCTTCTTATGGAAGGATCCTTCTTTCCACCCTCAACTAAGTGGAGGTCATCATCATTCGTATTGGCTTCATCTACTGTCACTTCCAAATCACTACTGGCCTCTTCACCAGATCTATTAACTTCTGAAGATTTTGTTTCAGATTGGGTGTCTGACTCAACCTGAGAATAGAGAGCAATGGGGTAAGTTCCCATGCATGTACATCACTATCAAAATACATTTCTATCTTCTATGAAAGAGAATATACAATCTACCTTGTTGGATAGAGAAGGGATAGACAAACTGAGAGAAGCCAGGTCGTCAGGAGTGAAATAGCGTGACCCATTTGGATGCAGTAGCTGCAGTAATGGGCGCCTTCCATTCTGAACAATTGCAAACAGTAAAGCATCTCTTAGGAATGTAGATTAGTGGAAGATAAGGTGAAATAGGACTACTGTAGATATGGAAATATGTTCGATAAGCAGCAGATCAGAACGACAACCTTATCGAGAACAAGATCTTTCAGATTTTCTTGAAGCTCGTGAATGACAACCTGTAATCAGGAGTATTTGATTTAGAAAGGTTCATTAGAAATTCATATATTGCAACCCCACAAAAAAAATTATAAAGAAAAATTAAAATCCTATCTGCAACAAACATCACCAGAAAAACAAACCTTAGTAATAAGCTTTGTATCATCAACAACTGAAAGAAGGCAAACAAGCACCTGGGAAGCATATAATTAATTCATTATCAGGTATGAATAATATCAAAATAACCTTTGTGTCATGTATACAAACAACTGAAACAACTGCATAATATCACAAATATTAGCACTGAAATAATGACAACAGAAAACACAAAATAAAATTCCCCAAAGCTTACCATACTTCCACCTTGATCAAGAGCTATATCACGTACGTGGGCTTTCATTCCTTTGATTATCTTCTTTCTTTCCTAGAAACAAGTCATAACAATTAAAAGAAAATGTACACCATTAGCCAAAACTCCTATGCATATTTTTTAATGATAAAAATTTTGCACATGGATATGATTAGAATCTACCTTTGCACTGCCATGCTTGACACAGAGCATCCCAACCCTAGATCCATCCCTTGTGTGGATCATCCGAACAAGAAGCGGACCTGACAACTGTTTAATTACATCTGTGGCAGAGAACTTCCAAAAAAAAAAAAAAAATGATTTTCAGAAAAGGAGACAAAATGACAAGCAAAGGCCTATATTGTAGGCAAGTAATTTCTCAACCATACCTTCTCAGCTATTGTAAAGTACTCTATCAACACCCTGTGTATTATAGAGTGATCAATTATTCCTTTCTCTAAAATTGGTTGAATCACTGAAGTCATGTGCCGCAAGACTGAAGATTTCTGCAGATCTAACTTTGAAATTATATCTAGTAACCTGAAATTTGATCAATATCAGAAGAAAGAATAATATCAAGATAACTTTCATGGGTTGCAGTCCTTGTGGAAGCCACACATATCAAACACTTTGTGAAATTCAAAGTGCAATAAGAATTTGATAGCATTACATTCATGTAAAACGATTATACACAACTGATCCTTTACCTGCCCTCTTTCTTCGAGACCAAGTCCTTAAACAACTGTAGTTCTGTAGAATATAGTTCCACCAAAAGTTCTTGCTTTTGTGTTGCATTTCCCAATTGGTATGCATGCTCAACGACTATAAGAGAATTTAGAGAAGTAGCAACAATGTTATAACTGCTCAAAGTGTGAGAAAGGAAACAAAAATGGTTGGTTGGATATTGCTTGTGAGATATCTCTCCAAGTACTACAGGGAGGCTATAACATACCTACAGATCCAACCATGTGACGTAGAAGGGAAGCAACATGCCCACGGAGAGACGAGATAAACCCTGCTAACTGTTTTTTGGAGGCTGCCAAACAAAGAATAGGTAACAACTTAATAATTTATCAGAAAATAATGAAATTCAAACTATAATAGTATTGTAAGGAAGACTACAATTTTTTATATTTCTTCTTCCAATCTGAACCATACCATTGTCTAACATTTTTGTCACCAGATGAACAGCATAAGTGTTGCATGCAAGAGTAAGAAGATGTGGCTGAAGCTCCTCAAATACCGCATCCTTTTCCGCTTGTGAACAGTACTTGACACAAGTCTAAGGTAAAAGGAATACATAAATTCAGGCTACTGCAAGAAAACAGAGACTTAAAACTTCAAAACATTATAGGAATGAAGATAAATAATCACCTGCAGAACACGAGAAGAAACATGGGAGCATGCAATTTCAGGAATTTTCCCCTTCATTTTTTCTACCGCTTCACTCACCAACCTTGCCAAAGTTCATAAATAACAAAAATAAGTAAATGAATATTTTAGGCATAAAGAGACATGATCAGGGTGGAATTGCAATTTAACTCTTCTCAAACTACACACTTGGATCGCTCTTCTTTAGAAATATTCCGACGACGCATCTTCTCCCACAGATGTGCAAGCTCCTAAAAAGGTTTAAAATAAATAAATAAGTAAATTTCGCTCATTGCCACAAAAAGCTCATTGTTCGAGCATTTTAAATGGCTTAAGTTAAGGGGTTGTCTTTGCACACATAGCACACCCAATGATAACTTGAAATGACGCATGAATTAACGAGGTCATACAAGTTGTGAACACAAAATGTTTGTTGTGAATACAAAGATTGGTGCACATTTTTGCATGTTATAAGAAAAGGCCAGGTTTCATCTACCAATTCACATTCAGATTATTTTGACGCACGACCAATTCATATATATATTTTATTTTTCCTCTTAACAATTTGCAAACTGAAATGCTTATCCAAACAAATTTAGAAAAAAAATAGAGTGAACAAACACTTACTTGTTCTAAATTGTAATGACGCTTCCGCTTCTTCTTCCTAGACTCTGCAAGCTCCTGCAACAAAACCCACAAATCAAAATTGTTGATTTATCAGAAAAAATAAAAAAGCAGTAACATTTACTTGCTGTCAATAAAATACAGCATCAAGCACAAAAGCCCAATTTTCTAATTATATTTTATCAGATATCGACCTTGGCACGGAGGCGACCCTCTCTCTTTGACAGCGGGACCTGCTTCTCATTATCAAGCCCTGGTTCTCGTTGTTTGAAAGGTTTGGAGGGTTTCTTGAAGTCATTGCTTCGAGGATTGGAAGGCTTTGAGTTGAGTAACTTGGGCTTCTTGGAAGTGGAGCTATAGGTCTCGGACTTAGTTCCTGGGATTTGCTTCCTCTTCTTTGGTCCGCTTTTCTCCTGCTTCTTCGCCGCCATTGGAGTATACTAGAGCTCAACTTCTTCGTCTCTGTTAGACCACGCTGTGGTCTTTGTGTGCTTGTGTTTTGTATCGAAGGGTTTTTTCAGGGTTTTGGTGGACATGATTTTCGGGTAGGGGCCAAGACGGGTCAGCTTCAAAAATAAAGGGTTACCTGTCCCCGCGGCCCAGATCCAGTTACCCATATCGATAAATTGTGAATTCAGTAGAAAACTAAATTAACTATTATCTATATTAATTAAAAAGAATTATCTTCATCAATGAATACCCAAAAAAAAAAATTCAAATAATAGTTCAAATAATGGACCAACGTAACTTTTGTAGTTTAAACTAACGTTTGTATTTATAAAAATAAAATAAATAAAAAGGGTTTAGGGTGAATAAAAAAGCTCGAACCACTTAACATATTTATTTTCAATGTTGAAAAAGATTCTAAGTTCAAATCACTCAACATGATTGATAAGAAAAATGTAATAAGTTTAAGAGCATGTCCATCCCAAAAGGCTAAGGCAAGGCAAAGGCAAGGCAAGGGCTGCCACTATTCACATGAATAGTGGGAGCCTTGCCTTTTTTGGCTCCACCCCAAAAGGCTAGGGCAAGGGCAAGAATCCACCCCAAAAGGTTAGGGCAAGGGCAAAAAAAAAAAGGATTATGCAACAAAATATATTTTAAAATTTTGGTATTTTTTTTAAAAAAGAATCCACCCCAATTTGGTTTTTTATTTATTTATTTATTTTATATTTTTTTTGCTCACTGACGTCAACGTGATATCAACGCTGACGTCAACGCCTTCGAGCTAGAGCCCAGGCAAAAATTGCCCGTGGGCTTCCCTAGGTTGATGGGACCCATGGCTTGCCCGGGCTTCTTCTCTCGCACTGGAGCCCTGCTGGGCTTGACTGGGGGGCCTCCTGCCCGGTTTGATGCAAGCGCTGGACTTGCTCTAATAGCTAGGAAGGTATTATATATCTCATTTATATGGTTTTATATCCTACTCCCCCCCACCCCCCATATAAATTGAGCTTAACCCCTTCAAAGTCATTTTTCCTCAAAAATCTTGTTTTTCTAAATAAAACCCGATTACTAGAATCAAACTCAACAAGTTACCTAATCAAGCACAAAATCGAATTAATTGTATTTTTTGTCCTAAAATACCCCCAACTAAACCACTATTGCATTTTATATATTAATGTAGGAATAAATATATAAATAATTTTTAATTAGATTGTAACTATAATGACAAGCGTTGAAAATGGAAAAATCTCCAAATGGATGTAGGAATTAATTTGGTAACTTTTTTTAAATTTAACATACCTAATCAGTTTATTTAATATAAAAAATTATTTATTTAACATACGTGATTAATTATCTATTATATTATTGTTTTATAAATATAATAGCGTACATAAATTTTATGTTGAAAAATTACTTCTTTTACAAAAAATACCTAGTATGAATCTACTTATTATTCAAATAATATACCCAACTTTTATAAACGCATTTTGTATATAATTTACCTAATAATTTCTTGTTATGCAATAATATAACTTGTAATTTACCTATTATGAGTATATTATAGGTATATTAAAGCCAACACATGTATATTGTGAAAATAATTTACCTTACTTATTATATTGTATTGGATAAATACATACATATTGTAGGCATATTAAAGCCAGCACATTAATAGTTATATTGTGAAAATAATTCACCTACTCGTATTTGATACATACAAGATAGGTAAATTTGTAGGTACATTATATTGTATTGATAATAATTTACCTATCATATTTTATTGGGATGAAATTTGAGGGATTTTTTATTGGTCGAAAATTTAAGGATTTTTTTATTAGTTGAAATTGTAGGGATTAGAGGGAATGCCTAAAAAAAAAAGGGTAGTAATTGATATGCTATAAATGAGGAAATATTAATAAGAAATGAGAGACTTAATGACATGATTGAAAACCATCCGGTTGACTTATCTGAAGTTTGGTGGCAAACAATGTAAATATGTAGGAGTACTATGACCTTTTTTATATCTTACAGGGCATTTTAGTTTAAATTTGGGTTTTATACATAGATTTCAAAATTAATGGGTTGATGTCTAGGAAATAGAAACTGCAGGGGCCTATATTAGACTAGCCCTATCTTTTTTCCTTAATGTTGAAGGGGTAGGGCAATTAACCTTGGTGGGTTAGTGCAGGGAGTCGGAGTAGTGATTCGCAATGAAAATGGTGAATTTATGGTTGCTTGTTCTCGTCAAGTGGTGGGACATTTAAGTGCCCAAGCTATGGAGCTAATTGCCGTAAAGAAAGGTCTTCAAGTTGCACATGATCTTGGGTTTCAATATATTTTGTTGGAAATAGACGTGCAAGGGGCAGTAGATAGAATCAATTATGACGAAGAGTGTTTTGAAGCAGAAGGGAACTTGGTGGAAGATATTAAGGAGATGTAGTTGGGATTTAGATCTTTCCATGTGAATGGTAGCAATGGGATGGTAATGTGGTTGCTCATGAGCTAGCTCAATATGCTATTAGGAACGCTGGTTTTTCAACATGGATTGAGGATGAGCCTCATTGGTTGAGTTCTTTGCTTGCGGTGGATTTATAAGCTATTGGTTGATTTATGTTTTTTTTTTTTTTTTTGTCTGAACCATGAGGTGGTCCTGGATAGGCCCCAACTATGGGTGGCACCTTTAAGCCTTAACCACAACCCAGATTAATCCCCACTCACACCGAGTCGGCCCGTAAGGGGTAAAGTGTTGGCCAAAGTGGTGACTCCGTACGAGAGCAAGGATCGAACCCCTGACCTCGTTGATTTATGTTTTTGATGTCAAGTGGGAAGCACTCTTTTTCCTTTAGCGGATTTTCCTCCTTTTGGGGGGTTTTTTATGCCAAAGGTTATTTTTACAGAGGCCCAACCTTGTACCATCTTTTTCCCTCTTTTCGTTGTATTATGTTGTTTGGTTATTAAATGACATCTAGTTATCTCGATAAATAAAATAAATAAAATTCAATGCATGTACCATGTACTCTAACATTGAATACATGCACATACATCACATGTGTGATCCTTGTTTTGATAATCTAACACAAATTGAAAAAACCTTGGTAAATTTGAGAATAACACTAATGCCATTATTATTTATCTTTTATGACTCATCGTATTTTTTTAACGCCCATCCATTAGGTTTCCAAAAGCATCGATCATTTTCTAAAATTATTGGAAGTGAGAATATTCAAATTTGAGACATGTCCAAAAATACTGATCTAATACATTAGTGTAAGAGCAATGTAATTCTAATTTTTAATTTCAGTTTGTCTCAGTTTTTTTGTTCAATTATAAAAAGGTTGTCAATTACTATATTTTAGTTTTCTATCTAGTGATTCAACGAACAATTCTCAAAAGTAAAATATTAGGTCGTTATTGGAGGTAGTAGTGTTGATAGAAAATCTGGGGATATTCCTTGAAAGGTGACTTTAACATTAAATTTGACTATAATAGTATGATTTTATTGCTCCAAGTTTTTAAGATGTTATTTAACAATAATGAACTTTTATTAGAATTTTCATAAATAAATAAAAAGTCGGATGAAATAAGATACAATCGTACAAGTGAGAATAGCAATACTTGCGATTCTCTTCTTATTGTAACTCTCGTCACTTGCTACATTCAATTATGTGTAGAGGTATTTGTAATATGAGTAGAACCCAATGATGGTATCACATTTACATTACTTTTTAAGAGTTGTTTTGAAGACAGTTATCATATATTTATATGTTACTTTGAATAGGCTATTACTCAATTGTTGACACACGTACCCTTTTAAGCCAATTGACCATTAAAAACACATTATATTTTCCAAACTCCGACACTGAAGCCTTCTCCCCTCACATATGCGCGCTTCCTATGCTAAGTAGACATGTTGTGCAAGTACTACTACCACCACAGTTGTAGTTTCGAGAGCACCTTCCCATGTACCTTCTCGGTCGAGTCAATGGGCACGTGGTCCCCCAATTTCTTTTGACCCAATCGCTGCACTTAATACTTGAGGGCAATCTCTCTCCCCAACATTTGGAGAAATCAGGGATTGGTACGGCATCATCCCCCTTAACCAGGATTTGAGGTGTGATCACCTTACTAGTGCCACATGTTAGCCATTTGTTGGACTTTGCATTTAATGCACTCATAGACTTTTGCCAGGTGTCGACCATCTGTTGGGATTCCATACTAACCACACTACAGCCATGCTTAGGCATGACCATACATCTCTTACCCATTTCTCAAGGAAGATTGTGATGTGCTCATAAATTCGACATTTATCTATGATATTTCTCCATGTTTACACCTTTGTTTTACTCTTTTATACATGTTTTACATTATTTTATTACTTTTTTAGGTAATCACAAGCGAATGGCGGAAAATGAGCTAAAAAGAGAAAGTTGAGTTTGAAAGGCATGTGTAGATCAATCAAGTTCACGGATTATACTATACTGACTCAGGAAGAACCAGAAGATGAGCCACATATGATTGGAAAGCTACAGATATCTATTTTTGAGGAATTTTACGGTTCGTGAATATCATTTTTCTAGAGGAAGTTATGGTGGTTTTAGTACAGGTAGTTTGGGCTGTGCGAGAATCTGCAATCTTGTATGAAGTCCAAGTTTTGAGGCCCAAATCACATCAACTGGGCCAATTAGGAATATTCCTATTTCCCAAGGATTTATATGTTTGAATAAAAAAAATATGTAGGGTTTTAGAAACGTGGAAAACAAACTTGTTTGAGAAGAGAAAGGAAAAAAATAAAATAAAATAAAAAAAAGGGGCGGCTGCTGTGCAGAGCTGATTTTTGAGTCGTAAAAATAAAAAAATAAAAAAAGAGAAGAAGAGGGCAGCCACACCAACCCATTCTCCTCCATCCTTCAAGGTTCCAAGGTTTGAAAGGCTTAGGAAGCAAGGAGGAACGTCAAGGCGTCATCCAATCACTCTGGCTGACCAACACATCATCAAAGAGCTATCTTCTTCCTCTTTTTATTTTTTGTTTTGTATGTTCTTGCTGTCTATTTAAATTATGGGTAACTAAGTACTTTAGTTAGGGCTCGATTGAAGCCCTAATCATGTTTCTTTAATGATTTCGATATGCCTTTGTTGTAAACTACTTTTGTGATGCTTAATTGATTAATTTCAGATATATTTTACTCTTTACATACGTTATGTTATGCTTGATCACCATATGCATGCTGCTATGTATTGAGTTTGTTACATGGGTAAATTTAGATGACCGAGTCTTGTGCTTGTGAGAGTAACAAAAGAACTAGTTATAAGTTCTTGAAATTAATCATCATGAATAACTAGAATAGATACTATGTTATAGGAGTTGTGTGTTTGTCGATTTCCATTGTGTTATGTGTTCTTAAAGTTCAACTTAGTAGATACCATGCCAAACACTTTAAGAATGAAAAGAGTTAGCATAGATACCCATGCCTAACTTGTTGCGTAGGGAAATCAATAATTTAAAGAGTAGATATTATGCCTTTAGGTTGACAAACATGAGCATCTAAAATCTGTTTTGTAGCATTGTGCATGCCATTTGCTTAAGGAAGAAGATTAGCGGTGAACATCGAATCCCTAATTAGTTTTCTCATTGTTTTAACCTCAATTCAATTCAATTTTTAATCAAATGCTGTTTTTAATATTTTGTTTTGAAATTTTCAGTTTTCAAAATCATCTTAAAATCATCCTTTTGAACACCTTGTCTACACCGAGTGCCTTTGTGTATTGCACCTTAACTTTGATTAGAAATCTTAGGGTTTTGAAATAAGTTTTTTTAGGGTTTTCTTTCACTTTTGCATTCTTAGTTTGTGCTATTTAGTTAGTAGTTGTAGGAAATTAATTTTAAACACATATTAATCCAATCCTCGTGGGAATCATCTCGTATTTGCTTTCTATACTATTTGTCTGATCTTGTGCACTTGCGAGTTAAAACGTGCATATAGTTGCTTAATTTTTAGGTTGCTATTTGTACAACAGATTGCTGCTACCAAACTCCTATAAATACCTCGATCCAACACATGGACAAATATAATAACTTATTCTACTCATAGACACTTGACGTAAATACATTCTTTTTCCTCATTATGACTTTAGTATTAGATATGACTAGTCTTGTACCACTCTAGTACCTCTTGGATGACTAGTCCATCCATATTGTGTAGATCACTTTCAGAAGTAGTGACATTCAGGATTCAAAATTTGACTGGGCGAAACTTATATTAAAAACTCGACATTACGATTGAATTTCATTAATAAACATAAAAAAGATACACCTAGTAGAGGGACGTAATGAGGCTTACCCTAAAATGCATTTCTATACATAAAATAAAAGCTTAGCAAAAAAAGACAACAAATTCTTTGTTTTCTTGGGGTTTGAATTGTGATCCAACATAACAAAAGATAACCTATTTAATCAAACATCCAAACAAAAAATCAAATAAATTATCATAATAGCATCAATGCTTTTAATTAAACATTAACATACCAACAACAAATCAAACATCTCAACAATACCAATATCAAATCAAATATCTCAACAAAATTCCTAAAATCAAATACCTAAATAATTTCAACAAAGTTTGGAAATTATAATTCATTCTTAATTAAACCCTAGAATAGTTTTTTTTAGAAGACCCTAGAATAGATTAGAATGTATAACTTCTAACCTATTTAAAATATATTAGATTTAATGTTGTCATATACAAAATCTTAAAATTAAAGATGCATATATGTATTTTATGAGTATTTTTTCCTTTTTGAAAAATTTGGGGTAAGCAGCAGCCTACCTTGCTTTAGGGGTAGGACCGCCCATGCTGAAGAGCATAAAAAGAAAAGTTTACTACTGATCAACCCAATAAAAGTCGTGACCTTGAACCTATTAAAATCTCGTGTTGATCATCCAAAACCACATGTGAACCCTAATAATACCTTGCTTATGAAAATTGAAAATAAAATTAAAAAAGAAATAAAGAAAAATTGCAAGACCCCTACGTTTTGAAGTGTCAATAACATATTTTATGATACTGATATGCTATTTTGTTTTTTTTCAATGAGCCATTACTTTATGCAAATTACAAATTGATATTCAATAATAAAAATATTTATGGACGTATATCAATGTATGACTAGTTTGGAAATACGACTGACTACTTCCAAGAGAAGGAGAATTGAGGAAATCACTACTCTACACAAAAAAAAAGAAAAAAAAGAAAAAAAAGAAATCTAGGACAATCCATGTCAAAAGTAACATCATGAGTTGCTGGCAGGAGATCCAAGTAGAGAACTTGACACGTAGACACCCGACAAGGCAACGGGATGTGGTGGACGTTACCACGTATATTCAATCTATTTGATTTTCCTCTTCGATTCCGGAACCACCACGCCTTTACACAACTCCAATCCACTACTCCCACCTGACCTCTACCACGTCTCATAACCCAATAGGCTCTCGCCACGCATAAACAGCACACCAAACGTCAACAAACTAGAACTCGTGTTTACCCTGGAGCGTCGCACTGGATCATGCCCTTATCCAAATGTAATCTCGTCCTTTTACGAAATGATGAGCCACTGAGCTTCTTCAGTTTCTCTCAGTTCCCACTACGTAGATAAGTAATGGTACTTATCATCGATGTGCTTATCAACATCTCACTATCAGTGATAAGCTATACGTGATGGCTGATAGGTGGGTGCCAAATAAAGACCCTGCAAAACGCATCGAAGAAAGTGCGAACAACTCCCCTATCTCACTCTCTCTCTTCTTTATCTTTTATCTTTTTTCTCTCGTTGTGCTTCTGCACTGTTGTCGTTGAACTGCAAATTATGAAATCAGAAACCCTAGAACCTTTTACGAGTCCTACGCCCGATTGAAACTTCGCCTCCTCCCAAAACGCCGTCGTTGCGAGCCATTAATCCTCCTCCTCGAACTGAAAGATTCGACCTTTTGAAATCTTGAAATTCAGGGGACGAAGATGTCGTCTTTGAGCAGAGAACTGGTGTTCCTGATCCTTCAATTTCTCGAGGAAGAGAAATTCAAGGAGACCGTGCACAGGTGAGTGAGTGATTGCATTTTTGTTTTTTATGGGTATTCTTTTTTTGGGGCTGAAGTTTGAATGTTGAATTGGCTATGGATATGGCGGCGGCAAAACTTAGGCTGGAGCAAGAGTCGGGCTACTTCTTCAACATGAAGTACTTTGAAGAAAAAGCTTTGGCGGGAGAGTGGGACGAGGTCGAGAAGTATCTCTCCGGCTTCACCAAAGTCGATGAGAATCGTTACTCTATGAAGATTTACTTCGAGGTCAGAAAGCAGAAGTATCTGGAAGCCCTCGACAGGTTTTGATTTCAATTTCTCTCTCTGTCTCTCAGATTTTTCGTCTTTTATTGTATTTATTTGTTGTGTTTGCTGATGGGGTTATTTGTCATTGCAATTTGGAAATGTGCTCAGGAATGACAGAGCTAAGGCCGTCGAGATACTGGTGAAGGATTTGAAAGTATTTTCGACGTTTAACGAAGAATTGTACAAAGAAATCACTCATCTTTTGACTCTTGATAACTTCAGGTGATCACTGTTTTAGTACATTTTAAGTTTATGTGTAAGTTGGGTTGCTTAACCATTTAAATGTGTTTATAGTTCTTATTTATTTACATTTATTTTTGGATACACATGCGTGCAATTTGAGGGATATATATATTTGGGGTTCTTTTTTATGTTTATATTATTTTTGATATGATGCAGAGAAAATGAACAATTATCAAAATATGGTGATACTAAATCAGCTAGAAGCATAATGCTAGTAGAACTTAAAAAGTTGATTGAAGCAAATCCTTTGTTTCGAGAGAAGCTTGTTCTACCCACCCTGAAGGCTTCACGCTTGCGAACTCTAATTAATCAAAGGTATTTTGTCTTTTTTGTGTTTGTAATGCCTTTGTTTTTTGTTTGTAAGTTTACATTTTGGTATTTCCTATGAAGGTAGATCAATGTAGTTATTTTTGCAGTAAAACATCATTATAATTCGTAAAAGTTCAGAAACATTAATTTATTGTTTGTGCAGTTTAAATTGGCAGCACCAGCTGTGCAAGAACCCAAGGCCAAATCCTGACATTAAGACCTTATTCATGGACCATTCATGTTCTCCTCCAAATGGGGCTCGTGCATCCACACCAGTTACTCTTCCGGTTGCAGCTCTTGCAAAGCCTTCAACTTATGCTCCTCTAGGAGCACATGGTGGAGTATGACCATATATTTCTTCATATTTGTATCAATTTTATTTTTATTTTTTCCAAATGTTGAAATGTTTTTCAATTAATGCTGACCTTGTGATTTTGTTGTTCTTTATTACTGCTATGTACAGCCTTTTCCGCCTGCAGCTGCAGCTGCTGCTGCTAATGCGAATGCTTTAGCCGGATGGATGTCAAATGCTAATCCTTCCTTGTCTGTGCAATCACCTGTTGTTGCTGCTGCTTCACCCTTCCCTGTTCAACCCAGTCAAGGTGAGGTTTTCATTCTTCTGGAGCTGGTATTGAAACTAATACTACAACGTAATAAACGTAAAACATGTTTTTATTCTTTCTTAAGCATGTTTATTTCAATTTCCATTTTCTACTTAATATGTGCTAGTACGGAGTAAGGTGGTGGTGGGGAGGTTCAAGTGGATGGCCTTTCTCCCTGTTTTGAAGAGGTCCAAGAAACTCTTAAAGAGTTCTTCTATGCTTGGCTGTTCAGTCTGTTTATTGAACATTATCATACTTATAAGAAGAAAAATATTCATTTGTCCTATGTCCAACAAGAAGTATTTATCGTTGAGAATGCTGATCATTGTTTTATTTGCTTGGATGATTATCAGATAACAGAATATAGTTATTATTTATTTGAGCTATCTTGGTAATTCAAAATCATTTTGTCTTTAACAGTTTCTGGTTTAAAGCATCCAAGACCACCATCAAATGCTCTTGGAATGATTGATTATCAGAGCTCTGATCATGAGCAACTAATGAAACGTCTCCGGTCTGCACAATCTGTTGACGAGGTATTGTTAAATGGTTTATGTTCTCTGCATCATTTCTCAATACTTTTTTCTTGCATTTTCTAGTTCTGTATCTAGGTGGTTTCATGGTTGCTAGTTATTACAGAACTTCATACTTCATATGTTCAGGTCAGTTATCCTCCCCATCCGCAACATGCTTCCTGGTCACCAGATGACCTTCCAAGAAATTTAGCATGTACTCTTCGTCAGGGGTTCAATGTGATAAGCATGGATTTCCACCCGTCTCATCACACATTACTTGCTGGTAGGTTGTCTGTAACACCTAACATAACTGTGCCTCAGTGGACATAGATTGAATTGCTGTCTTTAAAGTTTAGTTTCCACACAGCTTCAATCTCATATCCGACTTAAAATTATGTTTGTAAATAGTTGGCTGTAGTAATGGAGAAATTACACTATGGGAAGCTGGGATGCGAGAGAGGCTGGTGTCAAAGCCATTCAAAGTATGGGATATGTCTACTTGTTCTGTGCCATTTCAGGTGTTTATCTCATTACTCAGTCAGTACCTTATACTCCCTCTCAGTATCCTTATATCGTTATTAAAAACATCATATTTATGTGTGCTTAGTAGGTTCAGTCAGTTTTTAAAGTGTCGGTCGTCATGATATTCAGTTAAAATTTATTAGAAGAGGCCTGTACTACTCATTATCATTGACCAAATCCTGTAAGTTAACATTGGGTCTTTTATAGGCTGCTATTGTCAAAGATTCATCAATGTCTGTAAGCCGTGTAGCATGGAGTCCAGATGGAAACTTTATTGGTATGTGCAGCAACACATCTCTAGCACCATTTGAATGCATAATTGATTGTAATTCGCTGTATTTTTGTTGTTTCAGGTGTTGCATTTACAAAATATTTGGTTCATTTGTATGCGTATCAAGGACCTACTGATCTACGCCAACATTTGGAGGCATGTTTTGGTTCACTTTCTGCTAATTCAAGAAGACATTACTTGCCACTTTTGACTGATGTTTGGATTTGGTTTCTTATAGATTGATGCCCACATTGGTAATGTGAATGACTTAGCATTCTCTCATCCAAACAAGCAATTATGTGTTATAACTTGTGGAGATGATAAGCTGATAAAGGTGGGGGCAGAATTCTGTAGCTTGTTTTTGTCGTTTAACTTGATAAATATTAATTGCTTCTTTTTAAAAATAATTAATAGGTTTGGGATTTGTCTGGAAGAATGCTTTTCAACTTTGAAGGTCATGAAGCGCCTGTTTACTCGATTTGCCCCCACCAGAAGGAGAATATTCAGGTAAGACATGCCCATTTTCTGAAGTCTGGAATCCAAACTGCAAAATAAAAAAAGTACAATAGTCAGGTCTGCATGTATTATGGCCACTTAACGGTACTGGTTCTCAAATGACTATGGTTCAGTTGGGGTACTCTAATTTTATTTATTTGTTACATAGCCTGTATGATGCCATTAGAGTCCATTTGCGCATGTTTAAAAACTAATTAGCTCGAAGTGGGAGACTTAACTCTTTTTAGTGCCATATTGGTTTAATTAGCTTGAATGCATACATGCTCAAGCGTATTAGTTGTTCATCTAGTAGTCCTTGTTACTTGTGCGTTTCATTTGTTTCATATGTTGTTATGCAGGTTGGATTTTTACACAATTTATAACGATGAGATAACTAGTGATGACAATTATGTTTTAATAACTAACCAAAATGAGTGAGGCAAAGGTTCGTGCTGAAGATGCGTCGTACTTATGTCATGATTTTCCTTTTTATCTTTGCAGTTTATATTTTCAACTGCTGTTGATGGGAAAATAAAAGCTTGGCTCTATGACAATGTGGGCTCCAGGGTTGATTATGATGCTCCTGGGCAGTGGTGCACAACAATGCTATACAGTGATGATGGAAATAGGTATAAAAAAAGATCTGTATGGTATATGCTATAAGTTAGCTTGATCACATATCTCTATGCCCATGTGATGATGTATGAATTATGACTGATCCTCCAAAATCTCAGATTATTCTCTTGTGGGACTAGTAAAGATGGTGACTCCTTCCTGGTTGAATGGAATGAAAGTGAAGGGGCAATAAAGAGGACATATAGTGGGTTCAGAAAGAAATCTTCTGGCATAGTTCAATTTGATACCACAAGAAATCACTTTTTGGCTGTCGGTGAAGAGAACCAGATAAAGTTTTGGGATATGGACAATACAAATCTTCTTACTAGTACAGATGCTGAGGGTGGGCTTCTGGTAAAAGTCGTCATTATTTATTTACTTTTATTTCCAAATATTATGGGTTTGATTAGCAGATTACCTTGCTTTGAGATTCCATCCCTTGATGTAAGCATTGGGATTACTTCAGACTCTTCCCCGCTTGAGATTCAATAAGGAAGGAAATTTGCTTGCCGTTACCACGGCTGACAATGGAGTCAAGATTCTTGCCAATGCTGAGGGTCTCAGATCCCTAAGAGCAATTGAAACTCGCTCTTATGAAGCATCCAGAGCTCCTATTGAGATGAAGGTTGTTTTTCTGTTTCCATGCTACGCTACTCCTTTCATCATTTGTATATTTGTCTCTTGAGAAACTGATTTTCTCTTTCTATATGGATCAGGTATCTGGTTCTTCCATGGTTCCAAACATCAACCCGACTGTTAATAAAGTGGAGCGTATGGATACAAGCTCTCCAGCTCGACCTACTCATATTCTTGTATGGCATATAAATTATGTAATTTATTCGTATTTGGTAGTAATAACTTAATTACTATGGATTGGCTGGCATGAGCTTGAAATATTAAATTACAATCATAGCTGTTTAGTCATGAACTTTGGTAGCCTTTGTCACCAACTCAGTTTAATAAGTTGTGTAGTTGTATTGTGATTTTTCATTTTGTCCTTTATAGCATCTAATTTTGCCAAATATTTGTTATAGAATGGAAATGATTCTATGGCAAGAAGCATGGAAAAGCGAAGAAGTTTAGATGATGTATCTGAAAAAAATAAACGTTGGGAACTGGCAGAGATTGTTGATCCTGTAAAGTGTCGAGTGGTTACTTTACCAGAGAGTAAAGATCCTGCTAACAAGGTGGGTTATTGTTTTATATTTTCCCTATTTTGTTGATTTTGATTTATAGATAATGATATTAAGATGGTCTTATTTGTGTTTAAGGTTGCTCGACTTCTTTACACAAATTCTGGTTCCGGCATTCTGGCTCTTGGTTCAAATGGGGTGCAGAAGCTGTGGAAGTGGAGCCGCAATGAACAAAATCCAAGTGGGAAGGTGATGGTTAACATACGCATGAATGCATATTTCTCTTTTTGTTGAGTATTTGCACAACTTTCCTGAAAGGATCTCTGACCTTTTGCGGGTTAAAAGGCCACTGCAAGTGTTGTTCCCCAACATTGGCAACCCAATAGTGGTCTTTTAATGACTAATGATGTACCAGAAAATTTTGAAGAAGCAGTTCCATGCATTGCACTCTCAAAGAATGATTCCTATGTGATGTCTGCCTGTGGGGGGAAAGTGTCTCTGTTCAATATGATGACTTTTAAGGTAATTTAATACTGATGTAATGCAGATCTATCCTATGACAGTTTATATCAACTGCTACAGCTTGCATGATTGTGCGTTTATTGGATTGGAAAACGTGTTTTGGATAAAAATTTCTTGGTTTGCAGGTAATGACAACTTTCATGCCACCTCCACCAGTCTCAACCTTCCTGTCATTTCATCCTCTGGATAATAACATCATAGCAATAGGAATGGAAGATTCAACTATCCACATTTACAATGTTAGAGTTGATGAGGTGATTAATTTAAGCATCTTTATATATATAATATATATATATTGTCAATTTGTCATGTGATTGAGGTGCTCTTGTTGATTTCCAATATGACTCGTGTTGCTCCTGTTAGGTCAAAACAAAACTGAAAGGTCACCAGAAGCACATTACTGGTTTAGCATTTTCTGTCAACCTTAAAATCATGGTCTCATCAGGTGCCGATGCTCAAGTATGTGACGTCCATTGTTTTCTTCTTCTTCCGCTTTTATAACGGGAAGTTGGGAACAACTCTGTTATTGTTTTTTTTTTTCCCGGCTTTTTCTATGTCCTTTTTATTTGTTAATTTGTTACTTTGCTTGCTTAAGTTGATGTGTAAAAGTTGTTAAATGTAAAAAGAAAATGCTTTTGCAGCTATTCTTTTGGAACATGGATGCATGGGATAAGAGGAAATCGGTTACACTTCAACTGCCCTCTGGAAAGGCGCCTCTTGGCGACACGCAAGTACAGTTCTATTCTGATCAAGTCCGGTTATTGGTATATCATGAGACTCAACTAGCATTATATGATGCTGCCAAAGCAGAATGCATTCGGCAGGTATAGAAATCGAATTTCTTGGATGAGTTGCTTTTGTTTGTGTGCAACAAATCTCTCATTTGTTTAAATATTGCAGTGGATGCCACAAGATGTACTGCCTGCACCCATATCTTGTGCAGCATATTCCGCCAGTAGTCAACTAGTTTATGCAGCTTTCACTGATGGTAATATTGGAGTATTTGATGCTGATAGTCTGAAACTAAGATGCCGTATTGCCATGTCGGTGTACTTATCACAAGCATCATCAAACAGGTATTTAGAGCATTTAGTTAATTATGGTTTATGAGGTGGCTTTCTCACTCTGCTACAGTCTATTATTTGTCTGGTGCTAGTAAGCACCATATTCAGTGGATTTACCTGGAATTCCACTTCAAAATGCAGAAAAGAGGACAAAAACCCTCTCTTGAAATGGAGTGTCCCCGTTGTTAGTAGGAAAAAAGAATTAGCATGAAAAATTAAAAAGAAGTTGCCTATTGTTGTTGATAGCACCATCCGTTGTATAGTTATCGATATCTAAACTAGTTTTGTCCTACTGTGTCCACAGCCAAACCGTGTACCCGCTAGCTCTTACATCACATCTGCATGAGCCATATCAATTTGCTGTTGGACTGACAGATGGATCTGTTAAAGTTATAGAGCCCTCTGAAGCTGAGGGGAAGTGGGGAGTTTTGGTGCCTGTTGATAATGGAACACAGAACGGCTGGACAGCAACATCTTCGACTAACAATCCTCCTTAGTAGCTCCAACTAGCAATTCTATTTCCGTTTCCTAGAGTTGATTTGTATTGTATTCATGTACTATAGCAGACTAGTAGGTTGGTGGTCCATTTGTACTCACCAAATGTGTGAGCATATAGAGATCTAATGGTTATAGCAAAAATTTATGTATAGTCATATGTTTAAATGATAGATGTGTTAAATGATTTTGGGCTGCAATTCGCGGTTTGCATTGTTTCTGTGCACTTCTGAATGCCCAATACGGAAAAAAACTGGTATCTTTCCTTTGCTTTTGCTAGTTCAGAAGCTAAAGGGTGGCAGAAAAACTTGCATAAATCTGCCATTGTCTAAATGGTTGTAAATGCGCTGTGCTGGAAGACTCATTTCATTTTCCTTGAGGTAGAAAATCTTGATGTTTTCTTAGTTGAGCAGTGCTGGAATCACATTGCATGATCTTTTTTTTCTCTCGTGTACATGTTCTTGTCGTAGGATGTCAGTATCAGGTAAATAGAACAGTAAGCGGACAATGAACGTGGTTCCACATGAGATGTGTCCATGTGATGTCCAGAAGCAGTGCATATGTATTTGTTCTCGTGTGAAAGAATGAAAGGGGCAAGCTGTCCGGTGAAAGTTACTTGGTATGTATCCCTGCTTGGAGCCACTGAATATATGTATATGATAAAGACCTGTGTTTGAATGCAAGTGTCATGAGTTTGATTTTCGTTGTCCACTTCTTTGTTGGTTTGTAAGTTGAGAGTTGGGCTACACATATATGTTCGTCTCTCTACCCTCATAAGTACGCTTAAGATTTTGAAACCAGTGGTTATCTATCGTCCCGAATCATCATAATTTCGGAAAGAATTTACAGTAACATAATCGAATTTTATTACTACTTCTCCTTAGAGGAACAAGTCTCCCTCTGAAAGGAACTACCAGGTCACTGTCCCTTATAAACTTTTCTATAACTGGCAAATCTTAGTAGATCTAGTTGGTATAATCTATAAGATGCCAAAATCAACAGGACCAAAACTGTACGCGGCTTTCTTATCTCCTTTCATGTCAATTCCATCTGAAGAAACTGCCATAGCTTTCGAACTGTTTACGTTGTGATTGGGGAAGAAAACAAAAGACAGCCAATGTTGAGGGGTTAGGTCGACAAATTGCCAACGTTGTGTTCCTATCATGCCATGTGGTCTTGACCAAAGAACATGATTTCAGGATATATATGACGCACTCACATTGACAAAATCTAAAATTTCAGGCCTAGGGTTAAATGTGTGCACTGTTGGTTCAATTGGCTTTGCATGTGGTTTATAAGTAGAAGCCACTGTGCAAGGTCGTGGTGCATGTTGGAATGTTTGTCTCTGTCATGAGAATAATTGCAAGAGTATACCCATTCAACGCTTAAACCCTAAGGCAAGAACACATTGATTTAATTGTTGTCAGATACCTTAACTTGATCAATAATATTGTAGAGTTTGTATTCTAGTATGCTATTTTGATGTGGAAGGGAAGTTGTTTTCATACTAGTTGTCAAACATTAAGTCTAATTTTTTTAGAGAATTCTTATGCTGGATCATTATTGAGTTCTTTGTGAGCTTGTTAGTTATAGCTTTATCGGTAGTTTAACACTTATCTCCGTACTTGTGAACATGAGATTTTATAGAAGATACCGCATAATGGTAAAGTTTATTTTAAGATATCACGAAGATTCATAGTTTCAATGGTAGAACACTTATCTTCGTATTCATTCCTTGAGTTCAACTATCGTGTTGCCCTTGTTTTAATTTTAGAGAGAAAAAAAAAAACTAAAAAAGAAAAGCTAACTTGGACAACCTTTTGCTTGCCAACTGTGATAGATATTAGGGCCCTATATATTATTCATCTCAATTGTTAACCTATTAAAAAACTGCGGCTGTCTTTGTTCATAAGAGGGGGGATATTCACACTGCCCCACTTCAACATTTCCTAAGCTCAACTTTACGTACGGCGATGAAGAAGAATTGATGCCTTTTGGTGTGATCTAGTAAAAGCAGCAGCTACATAGAGGATCGTTCTTAGTTCTTTATATAAAACTCAGACTCAAAATGTGAAAGTGGGAAATCTTTGGTGTGCTTTTACATATAGATGTTTTTTTTTTTAATCAGTTGGATCGGATGAAGATTTGAGCAAAAATAGATCACAAATGTTGGCAAAACTTCCAGGTCAAAAAGTTAGATGATGAAAAGGGACAATACAATAAAAGAAGAAGTGGTCTGGGCTATGGAGATCACTAAAGAAGGAACCATATTGCATATTAGGGCCACCTACGTACCTTGATGTATTTTCATCTTCACCTTATGTCTGTAAAATATTGGTCTGCAAAAGCAAGAGCATCTCAAAAGCACAAGAGGAAAACGAAATCATAACCAAAATTTTACATTAGATGCTTCCCAATGAAACTTCTCTGACATTTTGGTACGCCTTGGATAGATTTGACCAGCATAGTTCATAAGTGCATCAAAAGAATCAAGTTTTAGCTGCAATATGAGACTTTAACCAGATACCGCCCAATTTTGATTCTTACTTTTCAAGGCTTAATTATTGTTTTACCTCCTAAAATGGACGCTTGGTCTCACTTTACCCACTGCAATTGAAAATTTTCTCACTTAACCCCTTAAAATCTCTAAAAATTGCCAAAATTTTACTTTACCACTTCCGTTCACAAAACCGTTGAGTGTGTTGACGTGACATGAGCATTTTTGTAATTTTAGCTCCTCTATCTCCTCTCTTAGTTTTGCCTCTCTCTCTCTCTCTCTCTCTCTCTCTCTCTCCTCCTCCTCCTCCCCAACCCCTACCCTATACCCAACCCTCCTTAGGGGGGGGGGGGGGGGAGGGGACTAGGGTGGTGGGGCTGGGTTGGGTGCAATGAGGGTGATCGAATAGGGAAAAGGGGGAAGATGTAGGTAAGGACTGGTAACCTTAACGGTTTTGTGAACGAAAGTGGTAAAGTGAGAAAATTTCGGTAATTTTTAGAGATTTTGGGGGCTAAGTGAGAAAATTTTAGTTCTACGGGAGTAAAGTGAGACTGAACGTCTATTCCAGGGGGTAAAACAATAATTAAGCCTACTTTCAATAAAGAAAACTAGCTAGAGATATAAAACAAAATAAGGGGTAACAAAAGTATAACATGAAAAAGGACATTTGAAACGAGTTTAACATGATATGGAATTGTTTGATAGGTCATATAGGTTATGTTAGACTTGACGTGTGAGTGATTATAGAATACTACTGTAGTATGGTTACGTGGTATATATAATATAAATGGATATTTGTTGATACTATTCCGTAAAAGGGAAAAATAAACTATGTCGTCTACTCATATTATAACACATGTACAAAATGTATCACGTAGCCACACTACCGTACTATTCTATAATTTCTCCTGATGTGCCACGACATGTGCGATTAGCTACAAGATCCGGACACATGTCTTTGGTCATGCTAAAGAAGACTTGTGGCTGGGAACCAAGTTAAATAAAAATCGAGCATGAGTAAAGCATGACACATATATGTTGAGGACAATTTAGGTATGTCATACTTGTGCCATGGGATAAGAAACGTAACACAAAATAGGTTTGATTTAAATTCATCATTAATGTTGTGAAATTGCCCATACAAGTTATACAAACCAGACAATAAGTAAATAACAACTACAATATTTGTGTCAAATGTAAATAAAAAATCCACTATTGACTAACAAATTGATATTTAATACATCACTTGCCACGTCATATATTACTATTATTTGTGGGAATTCATTATGATTTGGTAAACATAAAAATCAGATCAAAAATTTTAAAAAAATTCAGTAAAACCTAATAATATGAGTAATGACAAATTCTATTTTCACCTTTCCAAAGATATTTCTGAAAAACAAAAATACTTATTGGAAACAAGAATAAACAATGAAAAAAATAAAATGAAAAAAAAGTGACGTGTCATACATAAGTTGGGTCCTTGTGTTGTGGTTATGTTCTGTCCAGTCCAGTGATTGACGCCAGGCTAGCATCTTTACCATGATTGAGCGCAGGTCCCACCTCCCTCTCTGCTCTGTCAACCCACATGCGGTCTCAATGCCCCATGCACTCCTTCACTTATTTTATTCCCTCTCACCCGCAGTTTCACCCTCCTCCAGTACCACCTCCAATCTCGCTTACGTGGCAATTGTCCCCACCTCAAAACTTTTCGTGCACTACCGGTAACATTATCAATGCCCTTCCTGTTGTGGACTTTGAACTAATGACTTTTCAACAGATGTAAGCAAACAGAGACACTCTGCTTATCAAAGTTTGAGTTTTTTTTTTGTTTTTTTTTTGGGGTAAATGTTTTTTCTTCTTCTTGTCATTTATTACTCTCTCAAATGGAGGGCCGTTTCAAACAAATTTGTCGGCGAGAGACGTTATTAATCATAATCAATTTGGAGGGTAATTACCAATTAGTGGCAATAAATGATATTTTATTCCTCTTTTTATTCTCTCTCCTCTCTCTGCACTGCACCTGCTCTGTTTTTTTTGATTTGCTTGCTGCTTGTGTGCATGGAGAGCTGGCATTTCTATAGTGGCACATTTCTTTCTTTCTTTCTTTTTTTTATTTTTCTTTCCTTACCATGAATTAATTTTCTGTTTTTATTTCTTCCTTGCCATATATAAGTATTTATGCTTGTGTCATTTATACAATTAATGCCCATACCACACATACTTGCAACAATAAGGCCTTCCCCCTCTGTTGGTGGGTGCTGCTCCTTCTCCTTCTTCTTCTCCCTCTTTCTTTTTCTCTGCTCTGCAAGTCTCCTTTTTGGTCTTTGCTGCAGAGCTTTGACTCATGAAGATGCTAGTAAGTACGTTTCTTTTTTCTGGGTTTTTTGTTTTTTGCCCCTTTATGCCAATTTGGAATCCAAAGACTTCATCTTTCTGATTCAATTTTCAATGAGGATTTATGTTTCTCAGTTCTCTTAGGTGGGTATTGTGAGTTTTCTGTTTGGAGATTGTCAGTTTGCTGATTTTATCTATCAGCCTATATCATAGATTTGAGGGCAAGCCAGTTTTGCTAGTTTCAGTCTTCTGAGTTTCTCCTGACCGTTATTTTGTTTCCTCTGCTCAAAGCATGGTTGATCTTGGTGATATTTTTGTTTTTGCATCTTACTCTATTTGCTTGGTCATGCTTTTTTAATTGGATTTGTGTTTTCAGTTTAATTTTAGTTCACTCATATAGCATACATTGATCATCTCTTGATATGTCGAAGTTCTTGAAATCTGCTGATGTTGGCTGAGTCAGTTGGTCTAATTCTATTCAGAATTTGCAGCTCTCTAGCTATTTGCACTTGTTCTCTTTTTAATTTGTGGATGAGTTTGGGCAATGATGTTGTATTTGTCCAAAGTCCTTCTGGGAATTAGTGGATTGCTTGTTAATTCTTCACCATTTTCAGGGGGTATTGCTCTTGCTGCTGACTTTGAGTAATGCTATCGACCTTGGTGGAGAAGAGGATGAGAAACCGTGTGATTACAATCTGACATTAGAACCAAGACCACATAGTGTGTCCATCTTGGAGTTTGGTGCTGTTGGAGATGGGAGAACATTGAACACTCTTGCCTTCCAGAATGCCATCTTCTATCTCAAGTCTTTTGCCGATAAGGGCGGTGCGCAGCTTTATGTGCCACCGGGAAGGTGGCTTACTGGAAGTTTCAACCTCACCAGTCATCTTACACTCTTTTTGGAAAAAGGCGCTGTCATTCTCGGATCTCAGGTACTGCTTTACTCGCATAGCGAGGCCATTAAGTACTTTTGATGCTACAAAATCAGTTGGAGATGTTTTCTTTTTGTTTTTTTTTTCTTTCATTAAAATGTTTCTACGGTTGCTTGTTTAGGATCCATCTCATTGGGAAGTTGTTGAGCCCCTACCCTCATATGGTCGAGGGATTGAACTTCCGGGAGGAAGATATCGTAGCTTGATAAATGGATATATGTTACATGATGTGGTCATAACAGGTATGCAGAATCTTTGAATACCCTTGCTGCTTTTAACATGTTCTCTGACAGTAGCCTCATTTTCTTTCTCTCTTGGATGTTCCTGCAATTTTTAACTGCACCAGGTGATAATGGAACCATCAATGGCCAGGGCTCAGTTTGGTGGGATTGGTTTAGCTCTCAAACTTTGAACTACAGCCGCCCTCATCTTGTGGAATTTGTTTCGTCTAAATATGTGGTGGTTTCAAACCTCACATTCGTGAATGCTCCTGCTTATAACATCCATCCAGTCTATTGCAGGTTTGTTAGCTAAGGCCCTTGATGATTGTCCATGTTCTTTAATTTTAAACCATTTTTTTTATTAAAGGAGATATTTATGTAATATCTATAAATGAATGCAATGCAGCAATGTACATGTTCATAACATCTCAGTCTCTGCTCCTCCAGAGTCGCCTTATACCGTTGGTATAGTCCCAGGTTTGTGACAGCTCTCAACTCCCTGCTTTGAATTTTTGTTGACGTATTGTTTAGGGTTTTCACATTCCAATTAAGTTTTCTTGTCACCGTACCTAGTATATATAAATGTGTTCTGTTACGGTAACACTTAATGGAATCAGAAATGTTGGCTAAACTTTGAACCTCTTGAAGTATTTCCTTGATTAATCCTGTTAATTACAAATTTATTATTATGTGCATCCTGAGTTATTCCATTGGTGTTTGAAATAATTACACAAGAAGAATACTATTCGGAATATGCTATACTAATTCTGTGTACTTTCAGATTCTTCTGATAATGTGTGCATAGAAGATTGCAGCATTGACATGGGGTATGATGCCATTGCCCTTAAGAGTGGTTGGGATGAGTATGGCATTGCCTATGGAAGATCCACCACATACGTACACATCAGGCGTGTCTACCTACAATCGTCTTCTGGTTCTTCTCTTGCCTTTGGTAGTGAGATGTCTGGTGGCATTTCAAAGGTACTTGTGGAGCAGGTCCACCTATACAACTCATTTAGTGGCATTCAGTTCAGAACAACAAAAGGTAGAGGGGGCTACATCAGAGAGATCATCATATCAGATGTTGAAATGGAAAACATCCACATGGCATTTGGTGCCTCTGGTCAGTTTGGTTCCCATCCCGACGACAAGTTTGATCCTAATGCTCTCCCGGATTTGGATCACATCACCTTGCAAGATGTGATTGGCACAAACATCACTATTGCTGGAAGCTTCACAGGGATCCAAGAAGCCCCCTTCACTTCCTTTTGTCTATCCAATATCTCCTTGTCAGCCAATTCTGGTTCTCCCACTTGGGTATGTTCAAATGTTTCTGGCTCTTCAGATTCTGTCTTCCCTCAACCCTGTTCTGAGTTGAATAGCTCTTATTCCTCTTCCTGCTTTTCGCTACTTACTGTGAATGGAAAAACCGCAGTCTTATGATACCATTCTTCCTCCATACTCCAGTTATACTTTTCAGCCACAATCAACAACAATGAGGGAAAGAGCCACAAAAATTTTCTACCATTTCCATTTAAAGTTAGACCACATTCTTTCCAATAAGACACATGTTCAGATTATTTGTTTTCTTCATCCTGTAGATTTGCAGTCTTGCATGTTCCTCCATTCTGCGGATTATTTGTACAGCTTCATTTCTTCATTCATGTGTAAGCAAATTTTTGGTAGTGATATGTAAGGACTTGGGTTATTGTTAGCATTGCTATTTAAATTTTAATACTTTTATTTATTTATTTATTTCCCAATTCTGTTGTTTGCTGTTGAGTGACATGTCTGGTGAGCCATGACATGGTAATTGGTAAATGAAAAGAAAAGTGGAACCACCGTGGGGTAAGAATAAATAAAGGGTCTTGTCGCTGAAGTGAAGACAGAGGCTCCCTAAGTAATGCTATTCACAATCGCTCAAAAGCGATTGTCAAAGGACTTGCTATACACGTGTACATGTTCTCATGCCTTCCAAAAAACAAATGATTTTTTCTCTTTCTTCTCTCGGTTGCCTCCCTCTCTCTCTCCCTTTCTTTTTTTAATTAGCTTTTCTCTCTCTCTCCCTCTTTTTTCTCTCCGCCTGTCTCCATCTCTTTTTCCATCGCTCTCCCTCTTCTTCTCTCTGTTGCCTCCCTCCTCCTGCTTCTTCTATTCTCTCTCTCCCTCTCTTCTTCTCTCCGCCTGTCTCCATCTCCCTTCTTTTTTTTTTTCCATCGCTCTCCCTCTCTTCTCTCCTCCTCCTGCTTCTTCTACTTCTTATTTTCTTTTTCCCCTCCGTCTTCTTCTCTGTGTCTGTCTCCATCGATGGGTTGTAAAAACCCAAACTTTTTGTAACACAAAAACAAAAACCCCAAGCTTTAAAAACCCAAACTTCTTCCTCTCTGTGTCTGTCTTCCCCCAAATCACAGTTCTCTCCCTCATATTTCTTAACTTTCTTCTCCTTTTTTGTGTTCATTTGATGGGTAATGATTAAATCAGCAGGAGAGAAACGCAGCAATTGTGGGAATCAGAAACACAAAAACTCAAGGAGAGAAACACAAATTTGCAGCGTCATAGAGAAAAGGAGAGAAACACAGAAATTTTTTTGGAGAAACGAAGGGAAAAAACAAGACTAATAGGACGAAGGGGAGAGAAAAGGAAGACAATAACTCGCGAAGAAAATAAATAACTAGCCTAGATTGATTTGTGTTTAGTTGTTGTCTGGGCTTAGCCCCAGTTTGTTAAGAAGTAGAAGAAGCAGGAGGAGGGAGGCAACAGAGAGAAGAAGAGGAAGAGAGATGGAAAAAGAGATGGAGACAGGCGGAGAGAAAAAAGAGGGAGAGAGAGAGAAAAAAACTAATTAAAAACAGAAAGGGAGAGAGAGAGGGAGGCAACCGAGAGAAGAAAGAGAAAAAATCATATTTTTTTTGGAAGGCATGAGAACGTGTACACGTGTATAGCAAGTCATTTGACAATCGCTTTTGAGCGATTGTGAATAGCATTCCTCTTTATCTTAACTCAAAATGTTTTGCCATACTCTAGGTCACACGGTATCTGTATTAGAAGAAAAAAGATAAGCCCAAAAATGAGGGTAAACGTTTGTAGAACGGTTGACACTTCTCCAAGAAAAAATACAATAACGGATGATAAAATAATGTGTGAAAGTAGATACATGAAAGTAAAATTCTGACCCAAAAAAAGAAGAAAGAAAGTAAAATCTTTCTTTATTTTATGATAAAAACATGTTTACTAAATCGGAAGGGTTATTTATGCTAGTTGGTCAGGACAGTGAGCACGCTTCCTTACACCCAAGTTTGAATTTCCCCCATAATTTAGACTATTACTTGTATCCAAAGAAAGAAAAAAATCTCTCATCTCACTCCACTCATTCTACGATGCTTGACTTAAAGCTCATGAACTAGCCACAAAAGTTGTCAATACACTTTTCCAATCTTAGAAAATAAGTTCACTTATGATTGTCTGCCTCAAGTGACAAAAGTCAGGACTAACTTACCAAAAAAACCAGTTTAAAAGAGTAAAACATGTTTTAGCAAAATATGATTTGGTTGGGCCTTTTGGCCCCGTTTTCACAAAACAGAAAATGATTTGGTCCAAGGCCTTCTCTTGGGGAGTTTCAATTAGTAAGGGAAGTCATTCTATAGCGAGGGCCTTATATATGATCCTTAAGAGATAGTCTGGATCAATGATTAAGAGTTAGACTCACCTAAAAGCCATATATAATGCCCTAATTATAGAATTCTTGTAGTTAGGAGGGAGTCATTCTATAGTGAGGGCCTTAGTAAGGCTCAAGATGAGGCCCTATCTCTTAATCGTTTAATCAAACTAACCAATTTAACCCAACAACTAACCAATTTGATCCAACAGTTAAGAGATATGGTCTCATCTAAGGGTCACTCCCTCACTATAGAAATATACTAGTTAGGGGATGCCAAACTCAATGAGGCTGTTATTTTGCTTGTCGTAAACGTAATGGGGCTTAAAAGTTAAAAAAACCATTATCTTCTACTAGTTAGCTTTTCATTTAATGATATTTTTCCTTTTAATGTTGGAAGATGTCCAATATTCGAATCTCCTTCCCCATTCATCGAAAAAAGAAAACCATCCTCCCATTTATACAAAATTCTTTAGATAAATTATCATATAAATAACAGGTTAATTTGCTAAGGTCAGTCCCTCACATCTTATGTAATAAATTCCCCATTCCATGATGAATATTTTAAAGAAGAGTAATGCTATTTGGACACACAACATTTACACACTTAGTTGACACCCGCTGATGTGTCAATGTATCATTCGTTGAACAGAAAACGAGGAGAAAAGAAAAGCAAATGATACATTGACACACCAGCGGGTGTCACTAAATGTGTCAATGTTGTGTGTCCAAATAGCATTACTCTTTAAAGAATAAATCGTGCTAACATAACATCTTCTCAAAAGAAGAAAAGAAAAAGAGTTGACAGCATTGGGCCCAAATTGACCAAAATGACAAATAAAGCCCATCATTTGAATAGAGCCCACATAAACAACCAAGAGCAGAAATAACGAACGCCCTAAACGCAAAGCAGAGCCGTTGCCGCGTTCACTCTTCAGCTGCCCGTCTTCTCCTCTCCGTGTTCTAGGGTTTAGGGTTTAAGCACTGCACTTGTACGCAGCTCAGTTATTCTCTCCTAGCAAAACCTAACTTTCAGCATGAGCTCGTCAAATATCAGAGACCTCTTGACGGCTTTTAGTCCGTCTTTGGACTTGTTCGCCATCAGCTCTGGAGATGGTCGAATTAAGGTACTTGTAATTATATGAAATTTGGTTGCTTGGTTTCTATATTTCCTAGTAAAACAATAATTTTTCATTTCTGGGTTTGCATTAGATTTGGGACACTGTGAAAGGTCAAGTCCAGACAGAGTTCACAGACATTGTATCATCAGAAGATACAAGCATATATGCAAAACGAGAAAGAGGGCACCTCTCAGTTGATTACACATGCATGAAGTGGTTCTCTTCCGAAAGAAAGGTTGTAACTTTGGTTTGTTTTTAGTTTAACAAGTAAGTGTTGCCCTTTATTTATTTATATATTTTTTCTGTGCAATGTTCATTTTGGCAGAAGAAAAGGAAGCTTGGTTGTTCATTGTTGGTTTTGGGAACTGGCGGTGGTGATGTTTTGGCACTTGATGTGTCTGGTGGTCAATTGAAATGGAGACTGAACGACTGCCATGCTGGGTTAGCTCACCTGCTTAAACTTTCTTTGTTTTCATCCTATTTCAAGTTTTAATCATGTGCAATTGGTGAATACTCTAAGTCACCTAATGGTTGGCTTGGAATGAATATAATGCTTATGCAAATGTATGTTTTCGACTTTTTGGGCTGACCCAAGCAATCTATCTGTTGCACTTTCTGTCATTGCAGTGGCGTTAGCTCCATATCATTTCCAAGAAATGCTTCGTGTATTTACACCGCCGGTGCTGATGGGATGATTTGTGAAATTGATGCTTTGACAGGAAACCTGTTGGGGAAGTTCAAAGCTTCCACAAAGGCAATCTCTTCTATGTCTGTTTCGTTCGGTATGCTCCATATGCATATGTCCATTACATTACATCTTTTGTGCTACTCTTTCTTAGAGTATAACATTATTCTGCTTAATGTTTGTGCTTGAAACTACATAGTTAAATTACTTAAGGATTATACAATCTGGATATATGAGCTATGCATTTATGTGTTTTGATAAATAAGTTGAAAAATGATAATTTGTGGTGATGAATGGTAACTAATGCTGGCCGATAAATTTTTCATAAGTCCTAGGAAGAAAAAGGAATGTTGTTGGTGAAATTGGTTGTTTCACAATTTGTAGTTGTGGCTCCTGTGGAAGAAGTGTAGGGTTGGCCGTTCAATATGTATAGATAGGTTGGAGGGTCTTGGTGAATAGGTTCAATCAGATCTCTATAAATTCTGGCACATGCAATCCCTATATGTGGAAGCAGATTATGGTTAAAAATAATAGTTAATGCTAAAAAAAGTGAAGTTTATTTTGCAGTATTTGTCATGGATCTGCTTTCTGTGAGTCCAAATATAACTGCATTCTTTGTTATATTGTAGCATTCACTGTCTTTCTGATAGTAACTTGTGGATGGTCTTTTCTCTGCACTAGATGGGAAGATATTAGCAACTGCGGCTGCACAAATGAAGATTTTCAATTTGTCTGATCACAAGAAGATACAGAAGTTTTCTGGCCATCCGGTGAGTTTTATTTTTATTCCTTTTTCTTTTACCCTTTTTCTTCTTTGGGTGCCTAAACATGAGTACATGTTAAAGTCGGCTTATCTTCTAATAACTTTTGTTGGTTTACCGCTGTTCCTAAACGTTTAAGCTGTTAGGATTTGACTTGTGGGGCAAATTTTATTATTTATTTCTAAATTTAACTTTTAACACTCCCTCCTCACATCTGGGTCTCTTTCCACCACTAGAGAGTTCAATATGTGAAATTCAACATTATTAGAGATTGCATTTGCAGGGATTTGACTTAGGATTGCCTACTTTGATACCTGGATAAATTTTTTTGTTTACCTCCCAAAAGTTCCAGCTATCAGAAGGGTTAAACTTTGATTTTTATATTTAGCATTTTCTATAACCATTCTTTCTTAATTTAATAATATTTACTCATCATTCGTTAGGGAGCTGTTCGCTGTATGATCTTCAGCGAAGATGGGAAGTACATCCTCTCATCTGCAGTTGGTGAAAGGTATATTGCAGTATGGAATATAGGTGGTGGAAAAAAGCAGTCGGCAAGTGCTGTTCTTGCAATGGAGCACCCTGCTGTCTTTGTAGACAGCAGGTGCATAGACAGCGGTGAAGTTGGTGATATAGGTCTATATGTATTAGCGATTTCAGAAGTCGGTGTTTGTTATTTTTGGTTTGGAAAGAGTATTGAAGAATTGCGGAATGCCAAGCCTACAAGAATTTCAGTATCATCTGAAGACATTTTGACCAAAACTCAGAAGGGTGCAGTAACTACAATATTTGCTGCGGTTTTGCAAGGAATTGTACAAGCTGCTTCTGGGCAGATATTTGTGGCTTATGGATTACCAGTGAAGCCATTATTCCAGAAAATTTTGGTGCATTCTGGCACAGACATAAAGTTGAGTAGCTCCCATGATGGGGTTCTTCTACCAATGAGTCAGTCTCTTGTCAAATCTAAGAAAGGACAAAATGTACAAAATAGAGGTAAGACATTCTCACAACAAGTTTCCCCCCTCTGCTGGAAGATATCAAAATCATAATTTTTTTTTCTTTGCTCAGATGATGCACTTCTGGAACTTTTTTTTTCATTAACGTTATTGTTTGTTTGTTTATTTATTTTGCTGATAATCCTCGCCTGAAAGTTGTTACATTTTCTGGTCCTAGTTTAATGCTACTTACTTTTTCTTCTTCCTGATTCCTGATTGTTAATGGTTAGCTGACTTTGGTGTAATGATCCAACAGTTATTGCATTAGATCGTGCAAATGCTGAAGATGCCTTGCTTCCAATTCCAAAGATTTTTGATTCACACGAGAAAAAGAAAAGACATGAAAAATTAAGTTTTGGCAAAGATGAAGTAATGGCTGATTTGGATGACAGCAGGAGTCATGCTGGCCTTATGAAGAGCAAAGGTGGGCACTGTATTCACTCAGGAATGCATTTGAAATTTTCCTTTATGTAATATAAGTAATCTTATATAACTAGTAAGGCTTGTGAAGTGATGGCGGCAATATTAATTTCTACCATCCAATACTTTTTGGGTAATCAACATGTCTTACTATATGTTATTTGACATCTGATCATGAAACATTTATCTAATTTGCCTGGTTCATATGTTCTGCTGGTATGTGCAGATGGCATGGTAGAATTTGAAGCTGACACAGCAGCAATTTGCATGGAGGACCGACTGAGATCATTAGGGATACTTAGCAAAGCAGATGACCTTACAATTAACTCTACACTCAACTCTGCAACATTCAAGAGTATTGATCTTCAGACTAATATGCCACAGAAGAAGGTTTGTTTATTAGTTATATATTTGCATCTGTACAGTGGTTTGATGTTGTACTTTTTATATTATTATCTGCACTTCCTGATTTCCCCCTCCTTTAATTATGTTCTGATCAAATACTTATCATCTATCAGATGAGGGCAGCTGTTTTGTCATTAGAACCTAGTGATGCATGCAAGTTATTGGGAGTCTTGGTGGCCATGTGGCAAACAAGGTTTGGTCTTCTTGTTCTTATTACATGCATGTAGATTTATATATGTCCTTTGGAGGGTGTACGTGTATTTGTGCATAGGAACTATGAATGTTTATATTGGTCTTATACAGACAATTTGCATCTTAAATGCTATATAAGTTAAAGTGTGCATGTATCAATGCGTGTATGCATGTATGTATGTTTCCTCCGTGTGTGTTCATGAGGATGTAAAGAACTATGAATTCCATAAGATCTGGTTTGCTAATAAGGACCTGAATTCGACATGTGATTTGGTCATTAAAAACAGTTTATTTATGTTTTATGCTAAAGTGATAGTTTGCTTCATCTTTATGTTATTTTTTTCCGTTTTAAATCATTACAGTATTAACAAAATATGACTTGAGTTTTAATCTTTGATTATCATTAACATCATTAACAGGTCTAGCAATGGGAATTATGTTCTTCCATGGATATACAGCATATTGGTAAATCACAGTCATCATATCATGTCTCAAGAACCTGAAACCCAGATGCTTAGCTCCTTGCTCAAGGTAAAATTTTGTGACCAGTTAATATTAGTTTTTTTTTTGGTCTGAGTTAATATTAGTTTGTTACTATTTACTATGTGCTCCCTCATTTAATTTTATCATTATAGTAGCATGCGAACTTGAAATGACATGTGGCTTGTTGAAGAAATGTTTAGCCTCCCTCTTTCACTTCATATAATTGGTAATCCAGTAATACTGCAGAACAATATCAAAGACGCTATTTAATGTTCGTATTTGACGGAAATCTTCTGGTGAATATTTTCTGTGAAGGAATAGCCTTCTGTTTTTCTTAATCCCCACAATGCTGCCAGGTGCCTGGTTTAGTAGCCCATGCATATGGTACACCATAACCAGTTAACCCTTGATGAGCAAGGCCAACACCTAGATGACTCTTTGGTTACACTACCTTCAATGTCTTAAATATTTACCTTTACCCCTCGGATAAATATGACTTTCCACATAAATGCCACCTAGACCTAGGTGTAACTTTATTATTGGTCTTAAAGTGGGGGCATCATCCAGAACACTCAGTACCTCTTGAAGAAACCAGACTCAGTCTTAAGTAGTAATATATTGCATGGAGCGCTTAATTGATGTTGTTCTTTGTGCAGGTTACCAAATCCAGAGGGGCAGCTATTCAGCCTTTATTACAATTATCGGGTCGTTTGCAACTTGTGATGGCACAGGTTGACAATCTCACATTTTAACATGAATTCAGTAGTTTTTTTGTCCAATTTTGTTGATATTTTGATCTTTGATAATTATTTTTGTGCTTTTGAAATAGATTGACAAGGCAACCCACACCAAAACTCAAGTCTTATCGCATGAGAACCAAATGGATGAAAGCGAAGATGAGGATGAAGATGTAAATGAAATCCACTATGGTGAGGAAGATGATGATTCTGAAATAAGCAGTGATGATGATCAGTAGTTGGATTTCCTGATGGCAGGTAATCAAACTTTGCCATAATGGCAATCTTTTGTCTTCCATATTACTTGTTACGATGCTTTGAATTTTTAGTAGAAAATATTGTATGGAGATAACTTAGTGGGCCTACACTATTTCTCTACGGTTTGATTGATTATTAGACTAGATGGCTTAAGTGTAATTACCAGCACCATTAGGCTTATGAAGTCTCATCCTGTGGTTTCTGCTACTTAAGGAGTAGATGTATTCTTTTTAGTGTTGGAAGAGTGGCCCGAGTCTGTGAATGAGGAAGTGATTCATTACGTTGTTCCAGCTGGTCCATGTTTAGTATTTTAAAGGATTAGAAAAATGTTTGTTGACATTGAATACATAATGACATGGAACACAATTCATGACTTTTGGTTAAAAAAATAATTAAAATATACATTTTTTTGTTCATAACTCACATATTTCTGTACACCTTGTAGTTGAATTAGGATAAAGAGGCTCGATGAGGTGCAGTCTGTTGAACATCTTGTGCCAGCTTATTGACTGTAAAGCTGGCAACTTTTTGTGCTCGGTGTCTCGTTCCCAAGCTTAACTCCAACAGTTTTGTTTCCCTCCGGTTTACTCCTCTAACATGATGAAGAAATTCAGATTTTCCCCAAGATATCAATTATAATTTTCTTTTTCTTCCTACATTTTCTCTGTAATAGCACAAGCACAGGTGCATCAGTGTAAATTTTGCTGCGACTTGCAAAAAGCACAAGTGATTTTGTATAAATTTTGTTTCTGCAGACTCTTTATCTTGCTCATAATCATATATCGTCTGTGCAATTCAAAGTCGTGTTTGAGTGCATTTAACGAGTCCAAAATATCACAAATGAATTATCCATACATAAACTGAGTTATAAGAAGGAGTATGTGAAATTTCTGAAGTATTTCTATATGTAATGAATGTGAAGCAAGTTTTACTCGGATGAATATTAAACCAGGGACCTCCTCTTTAGGGGAGAAGTTTGATTTTATAAAAATGTTAGTGGTGTAGTAGATTCGTTGACGAGAAGAAACTGGAAATTGAAGTTTTCACTTCTTGCTTCTGTGGATGCATGATTCGGGAAACTCAGGCTGGGGAAAGCTCTTTCCACTTTTCAAGTGCAGAAGTCCAAAGAGGAGATAATAATGAAAACAAGTAAATGTTTATGGACAAATGAATGGCTAAGAAGAAGTATGGTCTTAAAAAGTACAGCTTTATAGAATTTCAGGCGGTATGCGCATTAGCTTGCTCTCTCGGAGTGGAACTTAGGATCAATTCTTTCTTCACTTACAAGCTTGGAATCTCATTCTTCCCATAACATCATCACATGATTATTAGAAATTATATTTTCTCCTCTAAATATATCCTCCATTAACTTTCTTGCCGAGAATGATTCCTTTGAGGAAAAAGATGAGCACCCTTTAGCACCAAAACCTCTCTCTCTCTGTCTCTCTACATTACGGCACATGCATTCGGATTTTCGTCGCTAAAAATTGATGTGATATTCCCGTTGCTATTGCTGACATTAATGTGATTTTCCTCATTGTAGTAATTCATCCTACTGAGATGTGTGGGTTGAGGGGGTGGCTGGATATACTCATATTCAGTGACATAAGGTGATGGCCTGTATGTGTTGTAGCTGTGTGTTACATAGACTGGTGGCGTCGGTGTTGGGGTGGGGCCCATTGGAATGGGGGTAGGGGTAGGCTCCTGTGGATGCCCTTGGCTGTTATGGTATCTGTTCCAGTACCCAGTGTAGCCTTGAGAGTAGCCATATCTGTATTCATAATCAGGTGGATGATGGTATATGGTATGAACTTCTCCAACATCTCTTGGAGGGTGGTGCATTTGGTGGCCTGGGTTGGCTTCTGCAGCCACAGGTGCTGCCTCTGGTGTTGGAATTTCTGGTGGTGGTGACTCTTTTGGTGGCTCTGCTGGTGGGGCCGCTTCGGCTGGTGGCGCTGCTTCGGCTGGTGGTGGTGCTTGCTCTGCTGGTGGAGGATCAGCTGGAGCTGGTGCACCACCTTCTGGTGCTTCTTGTTCTGTTGGTGGAGGAGCAGGCTCTGTTTGTTGCTCTGTATGGGAACATATGGTGGCCATCTTCCTTGTCTTCTTAATGGCTTTGACTATCTTCTCAGGGTCTGCCCACCCAATTATTGTTAGCTTTTGTTGTGGGAAGTCAATGTAGAGGTCATATATACCTGTGGAAAATGAGAGTTCATTCAGTTTAGGAGGTAATGAATGATGCCTTTTTAGTGTACTGTGTAAAGGAAAACATACCAAAAGTATGTCATGAATTCTTACCATTGATGCCATGTAGTGCTTTCTTGATCTTCTGTACGCATCCATTACAGTCCATCCGGACATGTATCTCCGTCACTCGGGGTTTCTGCATTCGACACAAAAAAATTCTGGTTAGAAAAACCAGTGTTGGATTGCATCAATACATGTCATGTGGAAGCATGCAAGCCATACCTCTAATCCTGAAGCCATGAGAGGCAATGGAGAGAAGAGAGAAGAAACCAGGAAATGTGATTAGTATGTGATGAAGAAGAGGGGGTGGAGGAGAGTATGAACGAAGAATCAATAGGTGGCATTTTATTTGTACACAGGCAAGGAATAATTGAAAGGCAAAAGATGTGGGGCATGCAAGGAATCTCCTTTCCACAAGAGAAAGATTGAAAATATTGCAGATTGATTAGCCTCCAAAAAGCAGTGTCAAATCTTAAAGGCTGGAGAGAGAGAGAGAGAGAGAGAGAGAGAGAGAGAGAGAGAGAGAGAGAGAGAGAGAGAGGGCGTGGGTTCAAGAAAAGGGTCAGTTTTTTTGTATGGACATTGCAATGTTGAGAGCCAAAGGGAATTTTGCTTTATCCTGGATGTCTGTGTATAATTGAGGGACGTCTGTGAGCTTATTAGGATATCCAAAACCGACCATAGAAAAGAAATTGAAGTTACTATATTACATTTGTTTACATTTCCACCAGTGCATGGCTAGCTTTTCAGGCTTGAAGGAGTTCCACTATTATGGAATCCTTTTGGCACAAGCAAAGATCAAATCTTACGTATTTGAAAATGACAAAAAATAATTTGGGGTTGGAAAGCATAAACCTCCTTTCATTTTAGTCGTAAAGGTTGACAGAGATTTTGAGGTGCAGATTCTTTCTCTTCTTAATACTGCTTAATTGCTGTTTTGCTTTAGCAAAGTGTTGAGCGTGATCTTATTAAATTGTGTGTCAGCCTGGTCTGAATGGAGCTTAACCATCTTATTTTCCAACTAAGAATTAGGGCCCCATTCTTGGAATTGATCGAATCTTTAGGTCCCTATGGCACCGGGGCCTATCAGTTTTCAAAGTTGTTTGACTTTGGTCATTGTAAAAAGAGGCCAAATACGTAACTAAGTTTTTTAAAGTTATCTAACTAAATTGCTTGATGCTTTTGAGTTTCAATTTTAGCAATTCTTTAGAGCATCCGTAATGGCTGTTCAATAGTTCAATTTTGTCATCTACGGAATTGAACTACAATTTTACTTGCAATGGTACAGTTCAATAGCTTTAGTTTATTGGCACGTGGATCCCATGATTGGTCTATTGCAATTCAATAGAGGGTTCATCACGTAGCACCCTCTAGTGCAATTGCATCTATTGCAATGAACTAAATCACACCATTGCAAGTGAGATTTTACTGTTTTAGTTCAATTTCATGCAATAAAATTGCATTGATCCTAACCATTGTAGATGCTCTTAGTAAAAAAGGAACTTATATATAATTAATTAATATTGTAGCCAGCTCCAACCATCCAGCACCTACCAAGTGTCATATAACTAATGCATTATTTCTTATAATTGCAAAGATTAATGGGTTGCTTCCTTTAGGACTGTATATTGACCAGAATGTTAGTTGTTGGCAAATTGTGCTTAGTTCGTCTGTTCTGTTATGAGGTTGTGGAGATGGACTTTAGAGCTTGGCATTGGCACGTAAAGTTGATTGCTGTTTGTTCTTGGACCAGCTTGTGCAGAGTTAGGCTTCCCAGCTGTGAAATACAAAATAAACAACAAAAAGAAACTGCCTTTGTGTTGTTTTGAACGTTTCTTGGTGGTAGTTCTTACTTTGTGGAGATATTTGGTTTTGGCATTTGAGGCCATGATTTCTTGTTGTCACTCTGGAAAGAATATTTCCATTTTCGGGACAATGCTGCCAAGTGCTGCTAATCTCTTTCTATCCAAGGGATCAAAAAAACAGAGCCGGCCAAATAGCGAAAGGACTCTCTTGGGATAAAAACAAAACAATTAAAAGGCTGCATTATACTGCGTCTGGTGGATGCATTCTTTCTGATTGAACAAAAAGACTGAAGCATGAAAAGTATTGGGGATCAGAGGGAATATACAAGCTGGCTCTCGCTAAAGAAGATAGTGAAGAACATTGACTAGCTTTGCATTGAGTCATTGACCAAATTGTTGAGGTTGTTGCATACTGAAAACAAAGTCCATTTCCCTAAATAAAGAGTGAAGAAAATTGACTATTTTTTGTTTTTTTTCTTCTCCTTTTTGCGATGTCGAACGTAAGGAATATACAGGCTGGTGGGTATGCTTTGCTTCTGCTAATGATATTCTTGTCTGGTGGTATGGTATTGTTGGCTGATGAATTTCCATCTGTGATTAGTGTTCAAAGATGGATTGTATACTTCAAAAATATGGTCACAAAACTCAAGAAGTCCACTAATATTTGGAACTTTGTCTTACAAATTACAATATTCTTGTTTTATTAATTATAATGGCAACCCTTGATGAACGGTTCACAAGGTTCCTAAACAATGAATTTGCAGCAGTATATATTGTTTATGTATATATAGAATTAAATAGTTGTAACTATATATCCCCATAGCACTCAAGAATAAACATGTGGGTTCTCCAAGAGGTAGGCTTCCACAACTTTGTATATCCCCATAGCACTGTTCTTTCCTGATATGATTTCCTCTTCTTTGACCTCAAACTCCCCTATGGTGTTGTATTTACTTGTCATCTTGCAGATTGAGCTCCCATCACTGGCTGCCTCAAACTTGACCTCATAAGCAATCGAATCGAGCTTGTCACCTAATGCATCCCCTTCAATCATTGTGTACTTGCACACAAAATTATCTTGGTCAAGTTCATCGATTCGGTGCTTCACGTATCTGAAATGGCTAGCTACATTGTAAACCAAACAAAACGTTCACTCAGACAAGAAATATAGACAAAACTGCAGAACTGCTAAAACGAAAGCTTATCTGTTGTTTTTTGATTTTTATGTCAGATTACAAACCTTCTGTGAAGTTGACTTGTTCAATGCTTCCTGCTCCCCCATCTCCTTGAGTTACATCAACGCTTGCTATGAACTGGGGCAACAGCCTTGGTATCAAATTTTTAGAGTCTATGATCAAAGCCTTGAACATGCGCGCCGGGGCAATTGGGCACAGGAACTCCTGTGTAATACTTGTCACACCCATGTATGCAGATTAGTTGTAATGAGAAGAGATCAAAAACAGAGTATAGAGAGTGGTGGAAACCATTGGCAGTATATATATAGCTTAGGTTTGAGTGTAGGTTGGCGAAATCCATTTCGCAAAGAATGCATGATTGATTAGTCATAGAATGTTTGTCAAGGTTTCAAAGTATTTTGGCCACTAAGTTAGACTTAAGTTTCAAACTTCAAAGATTCTACTAAAGAAAATACATGTTTATGATATCAAACACATGGGCGGCTGTTACAAGATTGGGGCAAGATTTCAAGATCTGGCACATTTAACCCAAATTCTGCCAGTAAACTGTAGCATTTTGGTTCCTTATGAGGTCCGAGTTTTCTGTGGATTATGAATTTAACACGATCAAGTCGATTCCATGATTATAAGTTCATACAATACCGGACTAGACTGGAAAAGGGTTATATACATTCTAATTATGAGAAGAGGTCATTCGAGCGTATCCCCTTAGAACAAAGTTCATGAGTAGTGGGCCGAGTTGATCCAATTCGAATTCCTTTGTGAGTTGGCCTTTCAAGTTGTAGTTGAACTATGGATGACATGCTGTTGGTGGAAAACATGTTGTGGGTTTGGGCAAGTCAGCAACAAGTTGTGGTTGCAAATTACCAGATGCAGCCTCCAGTGAAGGGCAAGGCTGCAAATTGCCAATAGCCATTTGTGCATCAAGGCTTAACCTTCAAATATCATAAGGGCTACATGTTACCTCAAGGGGTTAGATTGTGACAATTCCTATCCGTCTAGACAATTGGTTAATACTTTCACGAGACTCATGCATGTTGATTGTTGACTAATTGTTTAGGTTTTATCTGGAACCACATCCATTACCAAGATTAATTCAACATAGATTACCCACAAAGAATTTTATATTTAACTTGATTGAATGAAATCCTACCTCTACGTAGCAACAAGAGATGATCCATGATTTAAATCATAGAGAAATTATAAAAATACAGTTTAAAAAAAAAATCCAATCCAACACCTCTGACCCAAGTTCTGAATTTTTTCTTTCTTCACTCTCTCTATTATTCAAGTGAAACTTTTCAATTTCATCTGCATATTTTTAATGTTTCTGCAACTAATTCCTTATTTGACAAGGTAAATCAGAACAAATAATTTACAAAATACAAACTGTTGACAGAGTCGAATTAAGAAATCGAGACTAGACTAGAGTTTCAATCTGTTTATCATGGTTTCTGCTTTCCAATCCCTTCACATTTCTCAGGATGGATACTGCTTAGATATTTTTTAGTGTAAATGAAATTGGATGAACTATCTGCTAAAGAAAAAAAATTGGACGAACTACTTTTGCACACCACAGAGATAAAATCCCCCAGATTCAGTAGATTATGACCAAAATTATATATTCATCTGAATCACAATCTTGTGCAAGAACAAGAAAATTAAGGAAAGCACAACAAGAAAAGCACTTCTGGAAAAGGAAAAAAAAAACATGAACAATAAAATCCAAAAAATGTATACAAAAACTTGAAGGTTTATTGGAAATTTTAAGTGTAGGCACGAGGGTGTGCCATGAGGTAGGCTTCCAAAACTTCATACATCCCAATAGCTCTGTCTTTTCCAAGCTCAATGTCCTCTTCTTTGATATGTATATCATCTTTGGCTTTGTATGTGCTTGTCAAATTACATATGCATCCTCCTCTGCCATATCCCTCAAACTTGACTTCATAAGTTATGTATTCAAGCTTTTCCAGCAAACTATTTTCTGCATCGCATTCTATGAAAGTGTAGGTGCAACTGAGTGCCTCTTTGTCCAGAGCATCAATCCTGTGCTTCACATATCTCATAGGGCTAGCTACACATCCATCCCCAACAAAACCAAATATGTCAGATATTATTAGAATTATATTTCATAAAAAAAACATTGAGAAAGAAAAAGAGGGTTGACTTTGTGTTGCTGACCTTCAGTGAAGTTGATCTGTTTGATGGTTCCTACCTCCCCTTCACCTTCAACGAAATCAATACTTTTGATTGATGAAAACATGAGCTTGGGGCAGATGTTGTGGGCATCAAGGACCAAGGCCTTGAACATCCTTTCTGGAGTTACCTGAGTCACAAATTTCTGGCTCACTTTGGTGAACCCCATCTTGGCTTTTTTGCTTGATCAGAGAGAGAGGGTTTGTTGTGAGGAAGAAGATGAATGGATGATGTTTTGAGATGGGAATATGAAGACACAACGACTTTTGTTTTTACTATGAAGAAGTTTTAGGTGGTGCCTGCATTGCTTGGTAATTGGCATGAATATTTTAAATCTTAATGCAATCAAAATTCTAATGTACAAAATGGACCAAATGTAGCCTAAGGTGGACTTTTCAACTGGATGACTGGCAGTTACATGGAATTTCCATGCTCTGATAGGTACATTTGAACTTTTGATTCTACAGGAAGACTACTTGATATGTTAGGGCCTGATGGGTTATTCAATTGAGATTTTAAAAGATTTTAAAGGAGTTTAAAAGTCCTGATGTATTTAATTACGATTATATAGAAATTTATAAAATTCAGATCACGACCCTCTGTATTTAGCATTCATACATTTACACGCATTTAAGAGAATGAGGGGTGGCTGCCATGGATGGCAGTGAGGGTAGGAGGCTGGGTCAAGGTAGATGTTTTTTTTTTTTCTTACGGGGAAGATGATTGCTGCTTGCTGGGATACTTTTTTTTTTTTTTTTTTTTTCAGAGTTATTGGATAAATATAATAAGGTGCAAATGGTTATATTTGGTTTAATACAATTATGATGATGTGGACTTATTAAAGTTCATTAGATTAATCTAATGGTTAACATTATCTTAAATGCGTGTAAATGCACAGATGTTAAATGCAGAGGGTCGGGATCCATAAAATTTTGGGTGTATTCAATCCAGATTTTTTAAAATCCATCCAAATAAATGCATTGTATGTAAAACTTGATGTGCATTTTTGTTTGAATATTCTATATTATCAATTATTTCCAAAGGTACCTTCTGCCAACTGGTTCGGCTGGACCATAAACTCTAACAAGCAAAACCATAAACCTACCCGTCACGCTAGTGCATCCCTTTGTTTTTTAGACTTCTAGATTGGTGGGTGGAATTAATATATATTTATTGAATTTGTTGTGGGGCATCTTTCGCTTCCTCAGGACTTCCACTTGGTACTTTCTAAGTTTTTTCAGTGCAGAAAGAAACATAATTGGTACACATTACATTACTATCTACATGGCCCACACGGCTAAAAATAAAAAAAATAAAACAAGATATATATTTGCTAATAGTTCTCAAAATAGTTTTGGGTTTTGCAGCAAAACAAGACCCATTTTGGCCTACCAGCATTGGACTCAGGAACGGGTATAGAATTCAGCTGATAGGCCCAAAAAGATTTAAAAAAAAAGCAGAGTTTAAAGACAGTTTCTTCTATATCGGAGCTCCCTTTTTTAAAAAAAAGGCGCAATTATTCTTGCAGCTGAGGTCCTATGTTCTCCTCTCTCTGTATCTTTTGTATTAAATAAATAAAAGACATTTTCCGGATCGAAGAAGAAAAAGTATGATATTTCAATCAATATTATATAGGAAGCTTATGTATTTATCACATTTCTTTGTTGCCAATCTCCAACGAATTGAGACTACAATTGTATATAATGGAGAAAATGTTCAAATCAACCCTACAATTCTATAGTGAGGGCCTAAGGCCCTTAGATGAGGCCCTATCTCTTAATTATTGAATTAAATTAGTTAGCCATTAAATCAAATTGGGTAGTTTGATCTAACGGTTAGGAGATAAGACCTCGTCTAACGGTTTTAGATAAGAACCACGTTATTGAATGACTCCAAATCAACGAGAGTCACAACTTCACAAGCATTATCAAGTGAAAAGCAAAGCCCAAGAGAAATTTTCTTTTGGGTCTCTTCTCTTTGTACATAAAGTTTAAGGCTTTAAGCATAGGCATCAGGGTTGTGGAGGAGGTAGGCTTCTACGACTTTGTACATCCCCAATGCCTTTTCCCTGCCAGCTTTTATATCTTCCTCTTGCAGCACAAAGTCACCCTTGGTGTGGTACTTGCTCACCATCTTGTTCTTACTACCACCATCTTCTGCAGCCTCAAACTTAACCTCATAAGAAACGTATTCAAGTTTCTCCATTACTAATGCATCTCCTTCAATCAAAGTGTAGCCATATACAAAGTTCTCTTCATCCACCTGATCAACACGGTTTTTCACAGATTTTAGTTGGCTACCTGCATGAAGAAAATAATCTTATAAAAACTCTGTAAATTATATAATCCAAGGTAATATTATGTTGCCGGCCAAATTTTCAATCTGGCACTACACGTTCAAACAAATATTAGCATGTAGTGGTGCTAGATTGACAATCTGGTAGTAGAATATTTCCCTAAAAAAGACGTTGCGGTAACTAGCTAGACATGCCTTCGGCGAAGTTGATTTGCTTAATGCTTCCTGCCCTTCCATCACCTTGGAGGGTGTCAATGCTCTTAACAGCCTGAGGCATGAGGTTTGGGACAAGGTTGTGAGCATCAAGGACCAAGGCCTTGAACAACCTGGCTGGAGGGATTGGGGAAGTGTACTCATCTGTACACGTGATGACACCCATAGTAATTCAGAGAATTGAAGATATAAAGTAAGATATTATATCTTGGAAAGATGGGCTAATTTGTGTAGAGAGTATTAAGAAGCTTTGGTCAGTGAGGGAGGTCCATGGGAAGTATATATAGGTTGAAGTTGTGACATCAATTCTTGTTCCTGAAATTTCTTCGGTTTGTTCAAAGACTTTTGATTTGTGCAATATATTCTAAAATAATTTCAAGGGGCGACCTTTTCAAGGTTCATTAGCCTATAAGCAAAAGGAAAGACAAAAGAGATCCGGCCGTGGATCTTGATCGCCTTTCGCTTTGTATACCCTATTGAACTCCAATTGTCACCTAACAAAACAAGTAGATTGCATGATGGACATGGGAGGAGTATGATGTGTTTTTGCTCTATAAACTTTGCTTTTAAAAAAAGTGTAAAAAGAAGTATGGGTGGATAAAAAGGGAGTGGGAAAATTATTTTCCTAAATAAAAACAAAAGATCGCTTGTACTGAAAAAAAAAACCGAATTTGCTTTTTTCCGGTTGGATAAGAGTTTATTATATTGGGTCTTATGTATCCTATTAGAGCAACTCCACCCATTTGCCCTTTGCCATGGCAAGGGGGGAGCTAGGGCAGCCACTATTCATGTGAATAGTGGTTGCCCTCGCAAAAAGCAATGTGTGTTTCCAACTGTTGCTATGGCAACCACTATTCACATAAGATATGAGGAGAGGAATTTGTATAGATTTTTTATGTGGGAAGTAAAAAATATGACTAAGTATTTATTTTAAAAAAAATCTGAAATTTTTAGTTTTTTTTTTTTAAAATTTTGATTTTTTATAAATTTTTTTGGTTGTTGACGTCAGCAAACCCTGGCTAGCACTGGGGCTGGTTTTGCCTGAGGCCCAGCCCAGGCTTGTGGAGCCCACACTCAGCCTGGGCAAACAAAGCCCCCTGGAACACCTTTTTCTTCTTGAACCCCCACTAGCCCCAGACTTGGGCGCACCGCAGCACTTGCTCCTAGGCCCATTTAAATTAGGTCCAATTGAACCTCAAACAATCCAAATTCTGACTTATTTGTACATTTTTCTTTGAATACTATAGTGACGGCAAATGAATTCTTAACAGGAAAAAAAAAAAACTCATTTGTTACGTGCCTAAGATAAAGTAGTTTTCATTTATATAGAAATGAAAAATAAAAGAAAAGACCAGGTATGTACTTAAAAGCATAAACACTGATTTGTGTTGATGTTTTCAAGAGACAGCGACCTCCTTAATATCTGCTGTTTCGAAGCCTTTCTGCCGACGACCCTCCACGATGTGCACATACATAACAAACAAAATGGATCATCATGGATATAAAGTCTATTTTTTTATTTCTTTATATCTTATTGTACGGTTGTTTGCTTTATTAGTTCAGTTGAATTTCTATATTGATATGAGTTCTAAATTGTAATGAAATTGATAGTCTAATTTTTGCTCATCACTTTAACTTAAGGTGTACTCTCACCGTCATTCTTAACACTTGACGCATGTTCATGGGCATAATCACGATTCCACAAATACAAATCAAACATTTAACTATTATTATGCTGATGAACACCTGTAAAGTGTTAAGAAGGGTGATGATGATATACCTTGGGTTAAAACAATGAGCAAAAATATTTCCTTATTAACTATACTGACGAATTTAAATTAATGGTGTAAAATACTCAGTAGTTGTTCAAATGGTTAAAGAGGCAATTAAGGTTAAGTCACAATCAATATAGTGATCAATATATTCACACAGTTGTACTTTGTTTGTTTTTCATTTTCTTTTTCAATTTCCTTCTTTTCTTCTCCAGCTCAAACCTAAGACGTAGGTAGCTAGGAAGGATTTAAGTCTTGGTCATGTACAACATGTTGTAACATTTAGCTCTCATGACTTTGTCTTTGAATTCCCAATATGCAGGTAGGCCCGATAGCGTGACACCAATAAAAACTAAAATCTAATAACCAACGACTTTTCAAATATGTTATTTGGAAGCAATCCAGTAATTTTAGAGAAGTTTCCATACTTAATTTTTCTAATTAAATAGCTTTTTGTATAATGGGGGGAGGAGCTAGCATGGGACTAGTGTGGTCCCAGGCCCCACTTAATTTTTATCTTTTTTATTTGTATATTATATATCAGTAGCCTCTCCGTACGCGCTTCCGCACCTGTGAGAGGTTTTTTTTAAAAAAAATTTAAATTTATTTTAGAATTAAAAAAAGATAATGGGTAGTTGTGTTTAATAGAAAGAGGATCCATTATCTTATTTTTCTTTTAATTTTAAAATTTTTTAATATGAAAAAGTGTGAATTTACTATATTATCCTCATTTAATTAATAATTTCAATTCTTAATATTTGCATTAACCAAGGATACAGATAGATATATATATAGATAGATATATATAGATAGATATATAATATTATAATATATTAGATTTGTTTTAGGATATTTATGCTAAAAAAAATTAATATATTATGTTCTTTTTGTCTACAAATAAACCATAAAATTTCTTGATCTCTCTTCAACTCATCTCCCTTAAATCTTCTAGGTTAGTTTATGATATTTGCAATATAAACTCCTAAAGTTTTAACCTTTTTTTCTCTTCCTCTTTTGTTTAAAGCTTTGTGAATTTTTTATTTTCCTCTTCTTTTTTTTCATGTATGAGTTGGGTACCTTAATATTTCCCTTTATGAACTCTTTTTGTTTTTCATTTCTTTTTTCTGTGAGAATATAAATGATTAATTTTTAAGTCTTTAATAGTATAGATGATGAAATTAGTATTTAACCAATGTAAAATATGAAATTCATGATAATTAATTTTGTTGGCACTAAAAACTGAACAGATGGAGATGAGTGCAACTTACAAGCGAGATGGACGATCGAGAGATCGATTGGATGTTGGATGCCGATTCTTCCTGTCCTTGGATGCCGATCCTGAATAGAAAGAAGTCGAGACTCGTAAGGTCTATGGAACCGGTGTGGAACCAGCCTAAGACCCTCCGATGCCGAAGTAAGTTTGTTGTTCTAAGAGCTCTTGCTGTTGACCATATAGAAGTATAAAAGTCAAGCTGAAAAGTCTTACCACTGTATTGTAGTGGAGGGGCCTATTTATAGAGGGCATTTAGTATGCTCTTAGTGCTCATTTTCGATGTGGGACTCGGCGGAGGGCCCTATGAGGTTGACACGAGTCCTTAGATATTTCAGGCGGGTTCTTCGAGGTTGATTCTGCAGAATCGGTAGGGGATACCGATTGTAGGCTGTGTTGGGCTTGTAATGATCTTTTGCTGCTTTGAGACAATATCATCAGTAGCCTATGCCGATTGTCCGAGGCCTTGGGTGCTTGGGCGAGTTTATGAGATCCACGTGTCGTTGTACGAGTGGAGGGTCAGATATGGTACAAACAGTAGTCCCCCAAGTTGCCGATTGAGAAGCTTCTCGATTGGGGACTTGAATGTGTATTCGGCATTCTGACCCGGACACAATGGTCCCATAGTTGCCGATGGTGGTATGTAGTCCCCCAAGTGCCCAAGGGAGTGAGTTTGGAGAAGAGACGGCATGATGTGCCGATTGTTGCAAGGGGTGAGTGAAAACTCATGAATATGCGGTTGTCGTTCGACACGAGAGGTGAGTGAGAACTCATCAATGTGCGCCTGCCGTTCGGCACGAGAGGTGAGTGAAGACTCATCAATGTGCGCCTGCCGTTTCCCACAGACGGCGCCAATCTGTTGATGCTAAAACTAGACAGGTAGTATGTAGGCCAACTTAAAGATGAGGTGGATGTTGAGGGTGAGGACCCTCAGTATGTAAGAGCAATCGGTAAATAAATGGACGTGCATACAGAAGACAAATGTACGTGGTTCACCCGAATAATGGGCTACGTCCACAGAGAAGTATGTTCTCATTATAATAATGTGTGTATACATTGTACATAGGGTTAGACCCAAGGGGAAGAGGAAGAATACCGAAGGCCGAAGGCTAATGGCCGAAGGCAGATGATCTGGCTGATGGCCGATGATTCGTGGGCTTGTAAATGGGCTCATGGGTAAGCCCATGAGGCCCTAGTAGCCTACCCAACCTCTTTCTTCCTCCCTCCTTCTCCTTTGAAGGAGAGGGGTCTTCTTTTATAGGGAAGGGAGAGTCCCCTTCTCTTGTGTTTTGTCGATGTGGGACTCCCTTCCCTTTGCTTGGATTAGCTTGGAAATGCTTGGAAATGCTTGGCCAGATATTGTACAAACAAATTTATAAAGAGAATACAAGTTTTATGAAGGACTCCCTCTAATATGAAATTCTGACCCCGCCACTGATGAGTGATTAGGAAATCTCATTTGCTTTAGTTTTGTTTGTGTAGACTTTTTTGTATGATTTGGTCAATTATACTGGATTAATTAGTTTGATTAGTTCTTATTCTTCTAATGATAATATCTCTTTTTTTTCTAAAGTCGAAAGAAGTCCCAATCCCAAGTTCGAATCTTTCTGTCCGTTTGATTTATATAACTTCTGTTCACAAAAATAATTTTTTAAAAAGAAACCTTAGTTGACACTTTACTTGCACTAAATCACGGGCTCAAATCACCCGATCTTGGGGCAAGGAGAGTCGTCTTAAGATAGCAAAGAAAGTCGTCTCTGTGAATTAATTCTTCTCTGTCTAATTTGATATATAGAATTTGCATTTGGTCACATTTCTAGATGGATGCACCAGGTCAAAATTCATAAAGCTAGTAGGACCCCGCTCCTTATCTGTTTGAATTTTTTTTATTTAAAACCAAGTCGGTTCATGTTTGTCCAGTTCGTGAAAAGAAAAAACAAGTTGGCTCCATATAATATATTACTCAGTAGTAGTGGTCTTTAATTACTTTAGTTTATCATAAGAGGTTTATGATAATTGCTCGTCTACTCTTTAATTAATTACTCTAGGTTATCATTATAAAAATCTGTCCTAATTAAAGTAAAAAGTATTACGCATGTACCGACCCTAATGTTTGTCTATCTGCATCCAAAGTTTGCCAAGTCTTCATTTCAACGATCACTGTCTTATCAAAATGTGAAGGGATGTGATGTGATGAATGGTTTGTTTTAGCGTAGTTGTTGCCCAAATGGGACTCAAGAAAACTTTCAACTTTGCAAACTCCTTGAATAATCTTGTAATTTTGTTTAATTTGTTTCAATATTGGGTACATAAGTAACTGATCTTAATCACTTGAGCTATAAACCTTTTACGAAGGAAGTCAAGAAAATTCTTCTTATAGCGTCTTGGGGTAGGGAAGTAATTAATTCTCAAGTTGATCATGTGCAATTATTGATTATGCTGCAAATTTTATATGGTACAATCTAGTATTATTATATATAGAACATAGGTTTTAGGAAATTTACTCACTGCACTAATTGTTTGCAAGTGAAACATTTCATTACAAGGAAGTTTCATTATATTCATATATAGAAGATAAATACACTCTGCTCAGTCTGCAACTTGATCCAAGCAAAAACATCAAAAGCAACCAGAAGATCACAACCCATAAACACTTATTTTCAAGCCCAAGTGCCCAACAACCCTATGGCTACTTTGGACTGACTAGAAAGCAACAAGAAAAGCCACACAAATCTTCTTCGACTGATCATATAGTAAAGGCAAGACCCAAGCATCACGGAGACATCTGATCAATTTAGTTGTAGGCATCGGGGTGGCCCTTAAGGTAGGTCTCAATGAGCTTGAAGAGATTGGAGGCCTTCTCTTTGCCAGCCTTGACATGCTCTTCCTTGATCTCAACATTTCCCTTGGTGTGGTAGTGGCTGGTGCTCTTGATGATGGATCCTCCGCTGGGGGATGCCACCAACTTGGTCTCGTACGAGATCTTCTCAAGGGTGTCTCCCAAAGCATCTCCTTCGATCAAGGTGTAGCTGTATGAATAGTTTTCTTTGTCAATGGAGTCAATCTTGTGCTTCACGTAGCCGTATTGGCTGCCTGAATAACAATAATAAAACATGTTATGTTATCCCACAGTCAATCTGAGTCACACATATATGTTCAAGTAAGAATTCAACGACCTGATTTCATATTAACAGTCTAACAACATATATACTGTAAGCTAATTAATTACCTTCGCCGAAAGTGATCTTCTTGATGGTTCCGGGGCCGCCATCTCCTTCAAGGATTTCAGAGTGCTTAATTGCCTGTGGAGCAATCTTAGGGACAAGGTTGTCAGCATCGAGGACAAAGGCCTTGAACAATCTTGGTGGTGGGATCTCAGAGGTGAACTCGCTCTCATATGTGAAGACACCCATGGTGATGATCAAAAGGTTGAGGATGAGCAAAATGAACAAACTACAAAGATGATGGTTTTAGAGAAGGTTGAGAGTGTGTTGAAGATGAGTACAGAGAGGTGGTATTTATAGATTTAGACTGAAGGTTGCGCCTTGTGAGCTGTTCCCTCTACAGCGAAGAGTTTGGGGCAAATTGTCATTTGCATATTGGAAGTCTCTGAATTAACAAGGAACTTCAAATTTTTAATATACAAATTGTGTCACTTATTTATTGGATATATATATATATATCTCCCAACATCCAGTATTTAATACATATCTGTGTCTGGGTCAAATAAAGTATAACAAAATAAAATAAAGGCTTTCCAGATGTGTTGGTACAACTTCAATTTTCCCCTTGATCATCATAGTTTCAAGATCATCATAGTTTAAAAGCTGCTTGTCAGATAATTGGACCGTCGGCATCTCATTTTAATTTGATGGTAAAAAGTAGGAATTTTAGATAAAGATGGTGCTTTTTTTGGAAAGCTTTTTCAAATCATCGGATATGGTTGAAGGCAAAAGGCGACCAAATGAAGAAAAACAAAATACACATGTCAGAAATTGTGACAAAATTGACCAAGAACAATAATTTGGCTTGGCTTGGTTAATTATCACCTTTGTAATTTTTTGTTTTTGTAGCTGCTTTTTTTCTGTTCTTTTCTGATTTTCCTTCTCTTCTTTAATTTGGGAGGGAGGTGGGGGAAAGGGGTGGGGTTGAGTATTGAAGACTTGAGAGTTTTTATTTCAAGAATGGCAGCTGGCAGTCAGAATTGGCTATCAATATATTTAATACCTCTCAATCTTTTGCTTTCAGAATATCTTTTCTATTATTTTTATCCGATTATCACATGTGGTTGCGCTTTAGTGTCGAATTTTCACTTGCGTTTCGATGTCGGATCTCCATTATTATTCTTTTTGCGGTTTCTTTATGTTTAGAATAAGTTGCAGAGAGTCTTTGGGTTCTCTATGTAATTTTGACCTCTTCTTTTGTGAGAGCTTTTTATCTCTCATTTGTGAAAGTTTTATTTGTATTGTTATAATTTGGTTTTTTCAAGCTTTATATCTTTTTGATTATTCTAAGTTTGCAATCTTAGTTGAGATGTCTATGCCAGAGTTTCTTTGATCCTGTGTGATCGTCAATGGAGGCGCGTTAGATTGTCTTAATTTTGATGTTAGATTGCCGTTATTGTAATGACATTTTTGTGACTAGTTTGTATTGGCCCTTTGTGGCTAAATTATGAATGCAATTATTAAAAAAAACATCTTTTCTATGATGATTGCTACATTAACTATTTGGTTTTATTGATGGAGTAGTTGCATTAGGTACCAAATGTCACATATACAACTTACTATGTAGTATGTAATAATAATGGTATCACATTTTGTCTATTGCATGTGACCAAATTACTTTACCTTACAAAAATCAATAAAATAAAAATCTGCACACAATAATTTTGCCGAAAGCTGTTGGAAGGCGTCATAGATAGTACCATTCAAATGCCTAGAGCATGATAACATTCTAGCTGACAATTTTATTTTATTTCTTTCGTTACTAATAAAATCTCCTCCCAAAAAAAGTACTAGTCTTACATATATATATAATAAGTTCCCTAGCACAAAGGACTCACTATAGTGGTAGTAGTTTAGAGTAATTGTTTTTTTAGAAAATATTTTGGGTTCGAGTCTTAATATCTATATAGTGTGTGTGAGTTTGATATATTATCGTCCCTCCTAATAAAGAATATTCCAAAAAAATAAAATAAAAATAAAGTTCCCGGGTAGCCAGGGCATATACAATGTATCATTCACTAAAGAATAAGTATATCGAATATCTTTTATTCCCTACAAATAATTAAAAAATTATTTTTCTTGTTAAACTATTGCTACCACCTATTATCCATGAAGTCAATGGAGTTCGGAAAAGTATACACCAAGTCCATTATTTGTACAACTTATATTGAAGTTCCTTTTTATTATTAATTTTGTTGTTGTTGCTCCCTATCAACTAATTAAGGTTGACTAAGTAGTTTTATTGATATAGCTCATCTGAACAATTATTGCAGGCTTGGCATCTCTCATAAGGGTTTGTGAAATTTTGAAAACTAACAAAGTTTTAAGCATTTAGAAGATTTTTCAGTCCCTTTTTTTTTATATATTCTAAAAAAATTACTTGAGAGTTTAGACACTATTTAAGAGGGTTCAATCATTACTCGAGTGATAATATATATATATATATATATATATATATATATATATATATATAGGTAAAAATAAATATATGTTTTTTGAATACAAGTGAGGGGAGCTTCTCCAATGCGAACTCCAATGCGAACTTGTGTTTTAACCGTTGGATGAAGAGCGAAAAGAAAGAAAATAAAGCACACAAGTCATCCAATGGTTAAAACACAAGTTCGCATTGGAGTTCGCATTGGAGAAGCTCCCTACAAGTGAGTGCTTATATTTTTAAACGTAAAAGAAAATTAGCTAAAAGATTTTGATGAGTGTAAAAGATGGATAGTTAATATTGAAATATTAGCAAATGATAAACTAGTGTACTGGTTTGGAATAAATGCTTACTTTATGAAAGGTCTTAGGTTCGAGTCCTAGCATTTATATAGTGTATGTGAGTTTAATATGTTATCATCCCTCTCAATAAGAAAGATCGTGAAAAAAAAAAAGTTTTGTTTTCATCAGATTTTTTTAATTCTTGACGTACACGATTATTATAAATTGAAGAAAAATTTGTGTGTTTTTCACATGTCCCACCTCACCGTCTTAAAGATCATGGTTAGTCCTAATTTAGCATATTCGTCATGGCATGGATATTCCCAAATTTATGCAATTTCAAAGACAACAAAGCCCTCGCCATTTGTAAGTGTTATAGGCCATGAGCTTCCTTATCTCATTATTTTAGTTCGACTCATAAGATAATATTAATTTACAAGCATTGTGTTTCATTGGCTTAATATCGTATTGTGCTATCCTTACCTGAACTTACTATGTTATAAACTCATTATGTCATGTTATTAAACGGTCAATTTTATTTATAAATTTCAGATGTCAACCTTTAGATTCATAGTTTTATATTATTTTTATAATTTTCTTTTGTTGTACCAAATATAAGGCAAAGACAGAGGCCAACAGGAATAGGCGAGTCACTTTAAACATAGGGATTTAATCATCAGACTAATCAAGTTCTAATCAATTTTTTTTGGTGACATCAAAATATTGTTAAATATATTGAAATCGAAGAAAATAATGAGCCCAGTGTAGGCCTCATCATTTGGTCCGCAGGATCATGGGCCTACGGGGGCCCGCCTGGCCCATCCAACAAAAGCCCGGCCCGGCCCGTTATGGGCTTTGAGAGGGCTCAGCTCGCTTGGGCTTGGGCTAGGCTTGGACTTGGGTGTTTGAAGCTCGGCCCGGCCCATAGGTTCGGCCCGATTAAGCCCATGAAAGCCAGGCCCGGCCCGCCCACAAAAGCCCAGCCCGTTAGGCCCGCATACATATATAATTATGTATAAATAAGGGTTTAGGATTAGGATTACATCACTTGAATGACAAATCCCCCTCTTTCATTTTTTTGTGTGTGTGTTACTTGTTTGAAAAATTGTGTTTCTATTGAATTATACTCATTCCTAGTTTATAATTGGATGATTAGCACATTAATTTGTGTCATTTATTAATACAACAATTATATATATATAATAAGATGAACAACATATCATATCACCAAACATAATCATACCACCAAATATAATTATACTTTTCTTTAACACATCACCAAACATTTGCATATTTATTCATACCATCCTTATAATAAAAATAAATTTTTTTTACACTTATTATTTTTTAGGCCCATTTCGGCCCGCCCTAGCCCGATAGGCTTTTTCAAGCCCAGCCCATGAGACGAGCTTGGGCTTTGAATTTTCTAAAAAAGCCTGGCTTGGCCCGGCCCGATATTTTCTCTCCTCTTTAAAGTCCGGCCCAGCCCAACCCAAGCCCATTAAATTTGGGCCGAGCATTGACGAGCCCTAGCCCAGTGCACTTGCAATTTATAGTTTTATTAACATATGATTTTCATTATTTTGTAGAAAATAATACAATCCCAATCCACCTGGAATATATGGGACAACAAACATTTAACACACCAAGGCCAGGGCAGTTTTTCTTTCCCTTTTTTTTTTACCTCACTCTTTAGGCAGAAACAACAACATCAAATCCACACCTTCAGCTGATAACAGAGCTTGAAAAACATAAATACAAACAAAAGTCTGGATTTAGTTGTAGGCGTCGGGGTTGGCCAAGAGGTAGCCTTCAACAACCTTGAAGATACCGGCAGCCTTCTCTTTGCCAGCCTTAACTTCCTCTTCCTTGATCTCAACATCTCCCTTGGTATGGTAGTGGCTGATGGTCTTGACGATGGATCCTCCGTTGGGGGATGCCACCAACTTGATATCATAAGCGATCTTCTCGATTACGTCAGACAAGGCATCTCCTTCAATCAAAGTGTAACTGTATGAAAAGTTGTCTTTGTCAATCCCATCGATCCTGTGCTTCACATACCCATATTGGCTTCCTGCAAATTATAACATAAATAAACAAATTAGTCAACCATGCTTGTCACATTACAAGAATTTTTTACGATCTTAAAAAAAAAACATGAGCATAATTACTTCACTTGTAAATCAAGTGGTTAAGAGCAGTTACTATTACATCTGAGTGTCTTGTGTTAATCCCCCATTTTTTAATCTCTCTCTTGTATTAAAAAAATAAAAATAAAAAGAACTAGCTAATTACCTTCACCAAAGGTGACCTTCTTGATGGTTCCAGCTCCTCCATCTCCTTCAAGGATCTCGGTACCTTTCACTGCTGTTGGAGCAAGCTTGGGGATGAGGTTGTCGGCGTCGAGGATGACAGCCTTGAACAACTTGGCTGGTGGGATGACAGAGGTGAACTCTGTTTCGTATGTGAAGACACCCATGATATGAGTTTTTGAGTTGGAAAATGATCAAAGGAAGAGTTTAAAGGACACAGAGAGTTGTTTGAAGAGTAAAGAGTTGTTGGGATGAAGAGAAGAGAAAGGTTTAGGCTGTGTTTATAGAAATCACTGGGGTTGAGATTATAAGGCCACAGCTGTGTGAAGTGTCCCTGTAGATCATCAACCAGTTTATGCAAGTTGGTGCTGCAATTAATTGTATCGGATAATAATCTCCAGAAAGAAAAAAAAAATAATTTTGGACGGTCTGATAGACTCTGAAAGTACACAAAAAATTAAGACTGAATTGGGTGAGCCGAGTTTGCAGATGGTCTTCCAACTTTGAATTTTCAATGTCTCAGTTTACTCGAACTGTCGGTCATCAAAGTTAAGGTAAACTTACGTTGATTTTTTTTTCCTGCGAAACAGTAGGGATTCAATTGAAATCAAGGGAAAAAAAAATCCAGAATACATAGTAAAAACTCAGCCTGAAATGGAGGTTCTTGCAATACATAAACTGTAAAGTTACATTGTTTTTATGAGAACGAGAGATTTTTTAAGAGAACTACATGACATGAAAATAGAAAAAAACAGACAACTCTGGGGAACTTCATGAACCGTTCATACATAGCCTGTGCTATTCTCACCTTTTATTTAAAAAGAAATATGTAAAAAACAATTAAATTTTGTTAATTGTAGGATATCTATGTATTTAGCCAAGGTTTTATTTATTTATTTACTTATATGTTTTTGGTTCCCCCCTTCTCTGCCTTTGGGGTTTCAAGAGACTTGTTGGTTTGCTTTGATTAATCAGCAATGGCAACTGGCGGTCACCATTGGCTATTGATCCCTTTGATATTTCTATGTTTCAAAATCATTGCTTATTGTCTTGATCAACTGCAGTGTTTTTCTTCGCAGATAGTAACATGAAAAAATCGAACTCACACCCAATTCAACGACCATTTATTGAGGTTGGAAAAAGTCTCACTCACAAGACCTATGTTGGCAGGGCAAAAGGGAAACCAATAAGAGCAATGTAATTTATTTTTATTTTTTATAATGCGATAATTCTAATTAAATTACTCTAATGTACGAGAAGGAGATCGAACTCGAGTGTAAAGGAACAGACGTAATGCCTTTGACCATCTAACTTCATCCACATACACAGCAAGAGAAATGTAATCACTTGGGTGAATTGAAAATTAATTTTCCAGATCATAATTCGTTCCATCATTTTAATTTAAAAATCAAGTAATGGAAAAAACATATTACATCAAAGCCTGTTGATGGGTGATGCAATCACCTTGGGACCAAATTTCGTCCTCATTCATCCGTCGAGCTAATCGTACCATAAAAACAGTCCATGTTCAACATATATGGTCATCAAAGGGATGTTTTTCTCTGGGTGTTACATCAAGAATATGTATATCCCAATAAAGAGAATATATAATATATATTATCTATATATACACACAAGTAAGTCAGGGCCAGTGATAAGAGATGATGTTTCCCTGTAGTTAGAGCAAGATGTATATCAACATCGATATGTTACCTATATTATTTATACTATCAATACCTTGATTATACAATTATTGATATTGTGTTGATATAATTGTTGATTTCTTCTTTTCTGTAAATCACAATTTGACACATATGAATCATGTTTTAGTTACAAAAGAAGTGCATATTATAGTAATTCATGTTCTTCACACATATACATACATCACTATTGTAGAAAAACTCCCTCCCCTCCCCACCCTAACTAATGAACAAAAAAAAAAAGTTAATTGTAATGTATACATCTATAGGAGCAATTCTACTGGAAATTAATAAAGTTATGAATCAAGGATGTCGCCATAATCAGGCAAGGGTTTGCTATAGATTGCAATTATATGCTAATTTGGTCATCAAACTGTCCAAGTGCATTCAATGTAATATATTTTCAGATATTGAGTAACAGTGTCATTGAGCTTAGCAACACCAATAATTATAAATTGGATTTTTGATCACATCAACTAGTAATGCTGCTTCTTAGAATAAAAATAATATTAATTCATTGAATAAAACATTATAACTTCTCAAAGGACTCACTAGTGTAGTGGTTTGAAGCAATTGCTCACTCCAAGAAATGTCCTGAGTTCAAGTCTTAGCATCCGTGTAATGTGTGTGAGTCTAATATACTATCGCCCCTCTCAATAGGAAAGATGCTTAAAAAAAATTATAACTTCTTTTGATCCCATGGAGACATCCCATTGAAATATTTGGTGGGAGTTTTTATTTTATTTTTTGTTGAATGATTCTAGGGACATTTTAAAAAAAAAATTCTAGAAAATCCATTATAGCACTCAATATAAAAGAATTTTAGATTTTGTTAATTGCTAAATGCACTTGTCCACAAATGGCTTGAAAAAGTCAATTAATTTGATAGGGTTTAGCAAATGGCCAAAAGACTCGAGAAAATGACTGAATATCTACATTGAAGGACATGATAAGTTTGTCCAATTAAGCACAATACAGTACGGAAGACCACCATTGTGACAAGTAAAATAATTTTATCTCCAGCAAGTGTTTCCAATTGAAAATATGGTCAATTCTTCAGGGAACTTTGGACATGTTAAAGATTTTTAGCCAATTTTTGACTTTTAGAATTTTAATTATTATAAAAGGCTTTCGAGTTCTACTCAGAGAGTCATGAGAGGCACGAGTACCATGGAGATTTAAACCCAAAATTACTTAGAGCACTTTCACCAGTTTGCCATTTGCTATGGCAAGGGGGGGCCTGGGGTAGCTACTATTCATGTGAATGTGGCTGCCATTGCAAAAGGGTTGTGGTGTTTCCATCCATTGCCATGGCAACAACTATTCACATGAGATATGAGGAGAGAAATTTGTATAGAGTTTTGGTGTGGGAAGTGAAAACTATGACTAAGTATTTATTTTAAAAAAATCTGAAATTTTTTGTATTTTTAAAAGAATTTTTTTCCATTTTTTATAAATTTTTTTTGTTGCTGACGTCATCACTGATGTCAGAAAACCCGGTCTTGAACTTGGGCTCATCTTACCTGAGGGCTGGCCTGGTTTCGTGGCCCTCAGCAACTGCCCTTGCCAGCCCTTACTGCTGGAAACGGTTTTTGGGCCTAAACCCCCTCAGCCCTTGTTGCTTGAACTGCTCTTAGGAGCGCACCAAAGGCCTGAATCAATCTAACCAAGAACCCATTGGTAAAATAAAACATTTATTTGATCTTTACCAATTTTTCCTCTTTGCTGGAATCAACTTATTTACTAAATTGGGCCAATTGGGCCATTGCAATTTTGTTTTTGTGAGGATAAACAAAGTACAAAGCCCAGCTTATTGGGGCCTTTCTATGGATTATCTGCCTTTTAATCAAGTTCTCTGTTGATGATACCGAACAATATGTTCTTCCCTTAGATTTCACTTGGCTGGGAAAAGACATCATGTAAAATCCACAAACTATCAAAATATTGTTGGAAAACAAACTAGAAGACGATTGATGGCTGATGTTGACCAATGCAGGCTGGGCAGCCACTCTTGAATGGTAGTCACGCTTCCAAGTCTTGAGCCAAAGAAGAAAAATCAACAACACAAAAAGTACCATGTAAGCCAAAGAGGATTGATGAAGAAAAATTAATAAGAAAACAGGACATTTGTTTACTTCAACAAACAGAGTTCTTTTCCAAGCTATTTTCTCCTATGCTCCGTTTGGATGAAGGAATTGCCAATTACATAGAATTCTAAAATGACGGAATTTAGATTTCCGTCATTTCAATTTCTAGCAATTGAAGATTTCTGTGTTTGTATTTATGTATGTCGGATTTTGTAAATGACATAAATTGAAAATTTCAATGTTTGAATATCTCATGTAAATTATAAATGACAGAAATTAAATATTTCGAAAGAAAAAAAAAAACTAATAACCGACATAGAATGTATTCCTCGAAGTATAAAATAACATATCGTTTGATGAACTAAATAACTCAACTTAAACAAACAGAGCATATTAGCAAACCAAATCACTCCCCACGTGCAATAAACATCAGCAACATACTCTTTTTTTTTTTTTTTCTTCTCAATTGGGAGTCTGAAATTGTTTGTCATTTTCTATCAACCAAGTACATGCTCTGAGTTATTCATTTTCACTAAGACCTGGTACTGCTTGTACTTCAGCATATACCTCTGCTGGATCTCAGCACAGATAAACTCTTCAAATGATAAAGCCATTCTAGCAGAGAAATTAAAAGGGCTTCGATTAAAAAGTTGCAGACAAAAGTATAGGAATAAACGATTAAGATTATGAGGGTATTAATGACTTGTTTTAGATGAAGCTAACAACTACAGAGCAAGGTGATAACACAAAGTGATAAAGCTAGCAAACAACTACAGAGTGATTAATGACTTTTTTTATATGAAAACTTTGGGCTTTTATTTATTTATTTAAGTTTTGGCTCCATGGAAAATATGAATTCCCGCACTATGGAAATTGTGAAATGACGTCTATTTTGGTGGAAATTAAACTCGGGAATTGGATGCCTCAATTTCCATGATTTTTTCCGTGCGTCATTTAATAAATTCCGCGCTTAAGTTGCCAAACAAGGGAATTGTCAATTTCTTCTCTTAAATTCCCGATTTTTAGCTAAATTCTGAGTTATTTTCCAGCATCCAAACGGAGGGCTATGGAATTCTTAATTACACATGTGTTCAATTTAGAACTTTCTAAAAATTTAGGGTACTTTTGAGTTAGCACTGTAGACATTGAATTTTTGGTGAATTAAATTCCACCAAATAAGAAATAATTAGGGTTTGGTGGATTAAATTGTGGGCCCCCATAATCCGCCCATGTGGTGTACGACTCATCAAAATCGGATTAGTTGTCAAAAGTGACAAGTGTCGACATTCGACGGAGTGCATCAAACGGTTCAAAGTGAAGACAAAATTAAGGGAAGAATCTTCTGTGATTGACTTTGATTTAAATAAAATATTAATCAAGTCAATCAATCAAGGATAATTTGGTTAAATTGCCAAATTATTGGAATTGTTTTTAAATCAAATCAAAATCCCACAAAGCAAGGTCCCAAAAAAGGGAAACTATTTAGGTCAAGCATCCTGCAGGAGCCTATAAATAGGAGGCCTCAAAACCTTGGAGAAAAAAGCTTAGACAGACCAAGTACTCAGAAAAAACAAAAAACTCTCTGCATTCTTCACCTCACTTTGGAAGAGTCACAAAACACAACAAATACGTGCCAGTTCCTCCACCCTAGAAAAATCCAAACACCAAACAAGCCTTGTATTACCCGTTTGATCAAGATCAAGTCTCTGCGACCCTTGTATCAAACACAAATTCTCTTTAAACACTTTGGAGATCGAATCAGAGGATTTAATATAGAGATTGTAACCCTAAATTTCATTAATACAAATATTATTTTGTACACGTGTTTTTGTCTCATTTGTCGCAGGATTGAAGTGTATACAAATTTGAGTGTTTGGTGCCTTGTGCAGTTTCAGCTCGTGCAGGCGAAGGAGCGTTTGGTGCCTTGTTCAGTTTAGGCTCGTGCAGGCGAACGAAGGAGCGTTTGGTGCCTTGTGCAGTTTCAGCTTGTGCAGGCGAAGGAGCGTTTTGATTGAATTTGTGTCAAGAGAAGTGAGAAGTGTCCTCCTTATGTTTTTCACTACGAGAGGTGCTCGACACATTATTCTTGAAGAATCCTTTGGGGAAAAAGTCATGTAGCATGATGGGGCTAGTTGACCTTTGTTTCAAGAGTTCATCTTTTGGAACCACTTTGTTCATATTTGACAATTTATTTCCTCTATGCCTTTTAGGTGGTTGAGGAGAACTTCTTTTGTTTACACATCTTTTTGATTGAGCAGTTATTGGCGAAGATGCATTCTTCTTATGTAACTCCCTTCAAGTGACCAATGTCCATCCTTCATTATCGTCATTGGATGATTCGACACTACTTTGACTTAACATCCCAACACACTCATATGGATTGAGTTGATGGGTTTCAGAGACTGCCCCTAGTGGTTGAAGTGAGGGCGAAGGTGCCGAATTAGAGAAGACAAATGAGATCGTAGCATGGTTCGACTCTACCACCTTGTCAAGATCCACTTTGATTCTTCCTTGTTGTGCCAGCTTCATGATGAGATCTTTCAACACGAAGCACTTTTCCACTGGGTGACTGATGACACGATGGTATATGCAGTATTTCGGGTGGTTAATATGATTCATCTCTTCAGGGTGTTTGCACACGGGTAACTCAATCACCTTCTTCTTGAGTAAGTCTTCCAGCATGCCTTCTACGTCAGAGTCTGGAAAAGGATACTTCTTCTCCTTCATTTCTTTTAGGGTGTGTCATCGTGGTTCTTGATCTTGAGTCGACTCGGCATTCCTCTCATCTTTCTTGCCTCGAGTGGAAACCTTCATTAGAGCGGCACTGATCGTCATTGACTCCAAGATGCCTGTCTTCAAAGAGTCTACCCCATTTCTTGACAACTTGTCATTTCGATGATCACTCACCATTTCCTTTCTTCCATCATGACTAGCGATACTTAGCTCTATGCCATGCGCACGAGTGGCCAATTCTTCAAAGCTATGAGGTTTGATCCCTTGAAGAATGTAGAGTAGACCCCAATGCATACCTTGAATGCACGTCTCTACCACCGATAACTCTGAGACTCGATCTTTGCAGTCGAGGCTTAATGAATGCCAACGATTGATGTAGTCAACAACAGGTTCGTCTTTTCGTTGCTTTGTGCTAGTGAGCTCTAGCATGCTAACTGAACGACGAGTACTATAGAAGCGGTTGAGGAATTCTTTCTCCATTTGTTCCCAGCTGTTAATTGACTCGGGTTCCAAGTCAGTGTACCAATTGAATGCAGTGCCTCGGAGTGAGCGGACAAATTGCTTCACGAGGTAATCGTCATTAGTGCTAGCGCTGTTGCACATCTCGATGAAGTGGGCAACATGTTGTTTAGGGTTACCTTTTCCATCAAACTGCATGAACTTTGGAGGTTGATAACCCGTTGGCATTCGAAGGTTGTCTAACCTTTTGGTGTAAGGCTTGGAATAGATAAATGTATCTTGAGAAGGCCCACCATATTGAGCCCTGATGGTGTTCACGATCATGTCCTGAAGTTGTTGGACCGATAAAGAACCCACTGAGGCGGTGTCGCCTTTTCCGTGCAACTTCTCACCTGACTCTGCTTCATGACCCAATCCTTTCTTGTTGGATTCAGCTTCATGATGTGGTCCTTTCTTGTGCATGTCTTGATCAAGCTCCTTATCCTGATGTGCCTCCCACTTGTTAATGAGAGAAGCAATCTGCGCATCTTTCTCTTTGACCATCTTCGTCAGTTTTGTGACCGCTTCGCTCATATGGGCTAGTTGTTCTTCAATAGACATCGCTCCTGTCACCATGACCTGCATAGCCATAGAATAAGACTCACCTATGGACGCCGAGGGATTCATGGCAATCTTCTTTGGTTGGTCATCAGATGAGAATCCATGGTATGAGCCTGTGCTCGAGTTAGCGTCTGAAACAGGCGAGAGTGAACGTTCTCTTGAATTCGTCGAGCCCGAAAAACTCCTTTCTTCGTTCCGAGAGTTTCTCGCATCCGCTCGGGGGATATTCTTCTTTGCCCCCAAGGAAGCCAAATTGATAACCGTTTCATGCCTTCGGTTCACGTCTTTCGCCTTGGCTTGAGTTGGTATGAAAGTGACATGTTGAGTTGTGGATATCGCCTTGGCCTTGTTCCGGGTGACGACCCCAGCAAAGTCTCCGCTTGAGAAAGAGGCGCTCACGCTTTTGCCTCTCGTCGTGGGAACGGTTTGAATCTTCTTGGAAACCATTGTTTTCAGTGTGTTGATTGATTTTGTATTAATGAAATATAGGGTTACAATCTCTATATTAAATCCTCTGATTCGATCTCCAAAGTGTTTAAAGAGAATTTGTGTTTGATACAAGGGTCGTAGAGACTTGATCTTGATCAAATGGGTAATACAAGGCTTGTTTGGTGTTTGGATTTTTCTACGGTGGAGGAACTGGCACGTATTTGTTGTGCTTTGTGGCTCTTCCAAAGTGAGGTGAAGAATGCAGAGAGTTTTCTGTTTCTTCTGAGTACTTGGTCTGTCTAAGCTTTTTTCTCCAAGGTTTTGAGGCCTCCTATTTATAGGCTCCTGCAAGATGCTTGACCTAAATAGTTTTCCTTTTTTAGGACCTTGCTTTGTGGGATTTTGATTTGATTTAAAATCAATTCCAATAATTTGGCAATTTAACCAAATTATCCTTGATTGATTGACTTGATAAATATTTAATTTAAATCAAAGTCAATCACAGAAGATTCTTCCCTTAATTTTGTCTTCACTTTGAACCGTTTGATGCACTCCGTTGAATGTCGACACGTGTCACTTTTGACAACTAATCCGATTTTGATGAGTCGTACACCATATGGGCGGATTATGGGGGCCCACAATTTAATCCACCAAACCTTAATTATTTCTTATTTGGTGAAATTTAATTCACCAAAAATTCAATGTCTACAAGCACACCAGTTGGAATCATTTGGATTTTTTTGAACTCTTATTTAGAAGTGGCTTTCTTTGACTAAAATTATTAAAGTATTAGTTTGAAAACATGACACAACGGAGAACCATAAAAAAAAAAATTTAAGCATGATTTCTTGACAGATATATTTGTAAAGAAACAAAGAACAACAAAGGCGCCAAAGGAAAACAGGTAGCCAAGCATGAGCAGTGAGACTATTATAAATAGCTGAACCTGTCCAGAGTAGCTAATCTGCCTCTCCTCCTTGCCAACCAAAGAATCAAAGTCTCAAGATGGGGTATTTTAAGTCTTGCATTTACGTAAAGAAAATGTTGGACCTCTCAACTCAATGCTAATTGATTTGGGTTGAATGTTCTATCTTTAAAAGATATACTTGTATATTCTGATTGTTGGCTAAGTTAGCCTGGACACTTAATATCGATCGATGTGAAATTCATGAAATCAGGGGAAACATTGCAAACCAAATTTGGAAAAAGCTATCAAATTATTGAGATTGAAATCAAATACAATATTACTCTTTAATCATAACCACATAGACTGCTTTTGTATGAGAAAAAGAAAAAAATTGAAAACCACACTGCTGAACAAACAGAGAAAGGAGAGAACATAGATTGTTGCCCTAAAAATGTAGAATATATAATAGATTGTTTTAGTTGTAGGCATCAGGGTTGGCCACAAGATAGGTCTCAATAACCTTGAACAAAGCTCGGGCCCTTTCTTTGCCAGCTTTAACATGCTCTTCCTTGATCTCAACATCTCCCTTGGTGTGGTAGTTGCTGGTGTTTTTTATGATAGAACCTCCATCTGCAGATGCCACCAACTTAATCTCATAAGAGATTTTCTCAATTTTGTCTGAAAGAGCATCTCCTTCAATCAAACTATAGCTGTACACAAAGTTATCTTTGTCAAGCGCATCAACCTGGTGCTTCACATAGCTGTATTCACTACCTGTAATTTGAAAATTTGAGGATGGTCAATGTCAATTTTTATAGAAATTGAGACAATGCTGCTTTTAAGAAACATGTTAACTAGAAAAACAAGTTAGTAGAGAGAGAGAGATTGGTGGAAAGTAAACTAACCTTCCCCGAAGCTAGTCTTCTTGATGGTTCCAACACCTCCATCTCCTTCAACAATTTCAGCACTTTTAACTGCTTGTGGAGCAATCTTTGGGACGAGGTTGTCAACATCTAGAACAAGGGCTTTGAACAACCTAGGTGGAGCAATGACAGAGGTGAACTCGGTTTCGTATGTGAAGACACCCATGATGATGATGGTGTTGATAATTGGCTCAAACCATGGTCAAAAGTGGAAACACTTTCTGCTAGTTATTGTTGTAGTTGGCTGTTTGCCTTGGTATTTGGTTGATTGGTTACTTTTGGCTGTTTGTCTTGGTTGATTGGTAGACAAATTGCATGGGCACATTAATTGTTGGGCGTTGGCTAATTAATTGGTTTGACTTCAGTAGCTGGCCTCATAACCGAAGTAGTTGGCCTTCACCCGTTGGCTTCTCTATAAATAGAGAAGCATGGCAGCAGCAAGAGAGAGAGTAGAGCCGCACCAAAGTCTGAGAGAGAAAAGTGAGAGAGGAAAAATAAGAGTTGGGTAGCAAAACATTTGTTGCTGCCATTAGTTATTTTTCCCTTTTCAATATGTACTCAATTTGTATTCCCTTTATATTCTTGAGTGTGTGAGCTTGGGTATATTTGGGGCTTGGGTTTCTGAGTGTTAAATACTATTGTATTCTCTCATTTGATTTTAGTGGAATACTCCGTCGTCTCCAAACTGGATATAGGCATTGCCGAACCAGTATAAATCTTGGTGTTCTTGTTGGTGTTGTTTGTTATGTTTTCTTTATCCCTTGCCAAGTTGTTTATTTTTCACTCACAGTTGGTTGACGCTTTCGCACAACAAGTGGTATCAGAGCTCCAGTTTTCGACTGGGGTTTCACAAGAGTGAAAAATTTGCTGGAGCTACAGTGGCATGAATAGTGCTGTGCTACAGTCGCGAATAGTGTTGGTGCCACAGTCTGTGAACAGTGATTGCTACAGTAGTTATGCTACAGTCTGTGAACAGTGATTGCTACAGTAGTTATGCTACAGTGCTGTGAATAGTGCCGAGTGGATTTGATGGCTGGAGATAAAGACGAACTTGTGAAGGAGAAGGAGTCGACATCGTCATCATCGGCACCTACATCCAATAGACATCCTATTGCTACTACAAGGTTAGAGGTTGATAAATTCAATGGCTCTAATAATTTTGGTATGTGGCAATGTGGAAGTTATGGATGTGTTGTATCAACAAGAGTTGGATATGGTTCTGGAGGATAAACCAGAAGATATTGATGACAAGCAGTGAAAGCGAATTAATCTTCATGCTTGTGCCACTATTCGATCATTCCTTGATAAGGAGTTGAAATACCCGTATATGAAGGAAACTTCTGCTAAGGAGTTTTGGACGAAATTGGAAGAGAAGTATATGACCAAAAGTGCAGGAAATCGGCTCTTCTTGAAGAAGCGACTCTTCCAATTTCAGTATCGTCCAAGTATTTCTATGCACGAATACCTCAATGATTATAATAAAATACTTACTGATTTAGCAAACCTTGATGTGAAAATTCCTGACGAGGATAAGACACTATGTTTGTTAAATTCATTGCCTGATGATTATGATCATTTGACAACTACCTTGTTGTATGGAAAATCCAAGGTGAAACTTGATGAGGTGTCTGCGGCATTGGTGAATCATGAGTGTCGTAAGAAGGAATTGAAGACTCAAAATTCACAAACTGAGGCACTTGTTGCAAGGGGTCGAACAGAGGAAAGAAAATCTGGGAAGCGGGGAAAATCTCATTCAAAGTCGCAAGGAAAGTTTCCTGCTAAAGATGAATGTGCCTTTTGTCGCCAAAAGGGTCATTGGAAGAAAGACTTCCCCAAATTGAAGAACAAAGATAAGGAGAAAGCGGGTTCTGAAGCAAATGTTGCAAAATCTAGAGATGATGATTTCGAGTTTGCTTTGGCTAGTTCATCTGCTGATGGTCACTCCAAGGAGTGGATTTTGGATTCAGGTTGCACCTATCATATGTGTTCCATTTGGGAATGGTTTTCTAGCTTCGAGGAGCTGGATGGTGGAGTTGTTTTGATGGGTAATAATAATGCTTGCAAAACACAAGGGATAGGCAAAATCTATTTGAAGATGCATGACGGAACAGTCAGAGAATTGAGTGATGTTCGGTATGTACCGGATATGAAGAAGAATCTTATCTCATTGGGCGCTTTGGAATCCAAAGGTCTTAAGATCACCATGGAGGGTGGAGTTCTTAAAGCTGTGTACGGGGCACTGGTGGTGATGAAAGGTATAAGACGAAATAACTTGTATTTCTTGCAAGGGAGTACAGTTATTGGTGGAGTAGCTGTCACCGAAGCTGCTAACATAGATAGCACAGACACTACGAGGTTATGACATATGCGTCTTGGGCATGCTGGTGAAAAAGCTTTGCAAGGATTGGTGAGGCAAGGCTTATTGAAAGGTGCAAAGGCAGGCAAATTGGAATTCTGTGAGCATTGTGTGTTGGGTAAGCAAACTAGAGTAAAATTTGTTACTGCTATTCACAACACTAAAGGCATTCTTGATTATGTTCACACTTATGTTTGGGGACCTTCCAAGAATGCATCTTGGGGAGGTAGCCATTATTTTGTCTCCTTTGTTGATGACTTCTCTAGAAGAATATGGGTGTACACCATGAAGCGTAAAGATGACGTCTTGAAGATATTCCTGAAGTGGAAAAAGATGATTGAAACGCAAAGCGGTTGAAAGATCAAGACTCTCAGATCAGACAATGGGGGTGAATACAAGTCTGATCCTTTCTTGAAAGTTTGTCAAGATGAGGGTATTGTGAGGCATTTCACGGTTAGGGAGACACCACAACAGAATGGAGTGGTGGAGTGCATGAACCGTACTTTGCTTGAGAAAGTCCGGTGTATGTTGTCTAATGCTGGTTTAGGCAAGGCGTTTTGGGCTGAGGCGATTACTTATGCAAACCATCTCATTAATCGGTTGTCGGTTGCTGCGAACGAGGGCAAAACGCCCATGGAGGTATGGTCTGGTAAACCTTGTATTGATTACAAGTATTTACACATATTTGGTTGTCCTGCTTACTATCATGTTAGGGAAAGAAAGTTGGACCCAAGAGCAAAGAAAGCTCTATTTATGGGCTTTAGCACTGGCGTGAAGGGATACCGACTCTGGTGTTCAGATGAGAAGAAATTTGTTGTAAGCAGAAATGTGACTTTTGATGAGACTGCTATGGTTAATCAGAACAAGCATGAAGGTGAAACTGAAGCGACCAAGACCATGAGTAGTTCAAAGTAGGTGGAGTTACTGAAGACTCTAGTTGTTCCAGTAAGGTCTGATGTTACAAACATTAGTCCTACAGTTGATTATGATGATGAGGACGAGGATGATGAAGAGGAGGCACCTACCCAAGAGCCTCCACAGCAACAAGATTATATTGCAACCAGAAGATCGAGAAGGGAAATTTGAAAGCCTGCTCGGTTTACTGATATTGTGGCATATGCACTTCCCGTTATTGAAGATGATATTCCATCCGCCTACAAAGAAGCTGTCATGAGTTCAGAGAGTGTGGAGTGGAAGAAATCTATGGATGAGGAGATGAAATCTCTTCATAAAAATGAGACTTGGAAGCTGGTTCAGTTACCAAAGGGGAAGAAAGCAATTGGTTGTAAATGGGTGTATGCCAAGAAGATGGAATCTTTGGGAAAAGACAATGTAAGATTCAAACCCAGATTAGTAGCTAAAGGCTACGCTCAGAAGGAAGGCATTGACTACAATGAGGTATTTTCCCCCGTAGTAAAACATTCTTCTATTCGTATTCTGTTGGCTTTGGTTGTACAGTTTGACCTTGAGTTGGCCCAACTTGATGTCAAGACTGCGTTCTTACATGGTGATTTGGAAGAAGAGATTTATATGTCTCAGCCAGAAGGTTTTAAGGTTGCTGGCAAGGAAAATTGGGTTTGCAAATTGCAGAAATCATTGTATGGCTTGAAGCAGTCTCCAAGACAATGGTACAAGCGATTTGATAGGTTTATGATCAGGCAAAAGTACACAAGAAGTCACTATGATCATTGTGTATACTTTCGCAAGCTACAAGATGGAACCTTCATTTATCTGCTTTTATATGTTGATGATATGTTGATAGCATGTAAGAGCAAAGTGGAGATTGAAAGGTTGAAGACTCAACTGAGTAATGAATTTGAGATGAAGGACTTGGGAGAAGCTCGGAAGATACTAGGTATGGAAATTGAAAGAGATAGAGCGAAGGGCAAGATTAGTCTGTGTCAGAAGCAGTATTTGAAGAAGGTACTACAACGTTTCGGGATGAATGAAAATTCAAAACTGGTTAGTACACCTCTTGCCCCTCATTTCAAACTTAGTGCTTCTATGTCTCCTAGCACTGATGAGGAGAGTCATTACATGGCTCAAATTCCATATGCAAGTGCTGTTAGTAGTTTGATGTATGCTATGGTGTGTACAAGGCCTGATATTTCACAAGCTGTTAGTATTGTCAGTAGATATATGCATAATCCAAGAAAAGGGCATTGGCAAGCTGTGAAATGGATTCTACGGTATATTCTGGGTACTGTGGATGTTGGTTTATTGTTTCAGCAGGATAAAGTTACTGGTCAATGTGTTTTTCGATATGTGGATTCTGATTACGCAGGTGATTTGGACAAGCGTAGGTCCACTACTGGTTTTGTATTCACTATTGATGGAGGTCCAGTGAGTTGGAGGTCGATTCTGAAATCTATAGTTGCCTTGTCGACTACTGAGGCAAAATACATGGCTGTAACAGAAGCTATAAAGGAAGCCATCTAGCTTCAAGGGTTGCTTGATGATTTAGGGGTTCAACAGGACCATGTGGATGTTCATTGTGACAGTTAGAGTGCTATTTATTTAGCAAAGAATCAAGTTCATCATGCACGTATGAAACACATTAACGTGAGGTTCCATTTTGTTCGTGAGATTATTCATGAGGGAGATATTCTTCTTCAGAAGATTGGGACCGCCGACAATCCTACGGATATGTTGACAAAGCCAGTTTCGTTGCTCAACTTTAAGCATTGCTTAGACTTGATTGGCATTTGTTAAATTTGTTGATTGCCCCGTGGGGGATTGGGAGACGACTATTGGGAGTTCTACTTCGAAGGTTTGAGCCAAGGTGGAGATTGTTGATAATTGGCTCAAACCATAGTCAAAAGTGGAAACACTTTCTGCTAGTTATTGTTGTAGTTGGCTGTTTGCCTTGGTATTTGGTTGATTGGTTACTTTCGGCTGTTTGTCTTGGTTGATTGGCTGGCAAATTGCATGGGCACATTAATTGTTGGACGTTAGCTAATTAATTGGTTTGACTTCAGTAGCTGGCCTCATAACTGAAGTAGTTGGCCTTCACCCGTTGGCTTCTCTATAAATAGAGAAGCATGGCAGAAGCAAGAGAGAGAGTAGAGCCGCACCAAAGTCTGAGAGAGAAAAGTGAGAGAGGAAAAATAAGAGTTGGGCAGCAAAACATTTGTTGCTGCCGTTGGTTATTTTTCCCTTTTCAATCTGTACTCAATTTGTATTCCCTTTATATTCTTGAGTGTGTGAGCTTGGGTATATTTGGGGTTTCGGTTTTTGAGTGTTAAACACTATTGTATTCTCTCATTTGATTTTAGTGGAATACTCTGTCGTCTCCGAACTGTGTTAAACACTATTGTATTCTCTCATTTGATTTTAGTGGAATACTTCGTCGTCTCCAAATTGCATGTAGGCATTGCCGAACCAGTATAAATCTTCACTACTACAAAAATTGAAATAGACGACGGGAAAAAACAGTCGTTAAATCGACTGTCATCTTTTGAATGTCAAATTACGACGGTAATTCACCGTCGTCTATTATTTGTAAAGACGACGCTTTTACTCTAAACCGTTGTCTATTAATTGTAAAGACGACGGTTTTTTTTATAAAGAAGCGTCGTCTATTAGATGTAAAGATGACGTTTTTTCATAAAGAAGCGTCGTCTATTAGATGTAAAGACGACGGTTTGTTTAAAAACCGACGTCTATTAGATCTAAAGACGACATTTTGTTCCAAAAAACCGTCATTTATTAATTGTAAAAATGACGTAGTGATTTTACATTTTAGTTTATTTATTTATTTATATTTTAATTTTTAAATTTAAAGTTTTCAATAGCTCTACAATGATTTTAACTAGAAAAACAACCATAATGCATTCTGAACAATAAATTCAAGTCCAAATCTTCTATTTAGTAAAAAAAATATTTATTTCATAAAACTTGAAGATTCAAAAGTAATTACATTGTTAACCAATCTTGATTCCCACTATATCCATACAAAATACCATCTCCATAGCATTAACCTATAATTACAAAATACCATATCCAAAGCATTGACCTATAGTTGTTGTATCTTCCACAATTTGTACTTGGTCTCCACATTCAGCTATCATCTTGGTGTTTACAGATCTGCTGTAGTAATAGTATGTCTGCACCTCTATAGCTAAGTGGCCTCAACTTGCTGTAGTATGTCTGAACCAAACATTAGCTAACAACAAGATCTAATTTAGCAAAATATACATGAACCTGGGCAGAAAATGGAACTTAAGAAGTGAGAATGTAATTTGCAATCAATGCATCTCATAATTTAGCAAAATATACAGAAATTGCTTCCAACATGCATATCCAATTTAGTTGCCATTAGCTATAATATTCACTGGCACACAAGAATGCATAGCCTCTGCGTTTTCCAGTAGATAAGTCAACATTATTCATGGCGTACGTCCCAAAGAATTTTCAAGGGCACCCAATGAGGAGGATACTTAAAAATGTGCAACATCCAAAATAAGCGCCATGTCATTTCCAGAATGATAGACAGCAATAGGTGAAAAATGACCAATACCCGTCTGCAATAAAAATTTGATTCTTACTAGTCAATACCTGAACAATTTTCAAAGAATCAGAGAGTGTGACAGAGGGAGATTTAAGCAAAATCCTTAAATGAGATAAACATCAGTATAGCAGTATAGTAGTATAGTAATTCATAAGGCTGAGAATACCAAGCATATCTACAGCTAACTTAAAATAATGTTTCCACCAAAGAAAATGTACAGTAGTATGGCAATTAATAATACTTGTTTGAGAGCTGCTCTATCATATGATGAGATCAAATGACAATCATCAGAAGTAGAACATCTCAAGACACCTACTATGATGGAAAATCATGGATCAGAAAAGTTTACTGCATTCAAGACATTTGCAAACCATGATGGAGTCAATAATGAGAGACAACACCTACTATAATGTGACAATGTGTTTATATTCTGTAAAGAATACCAATATTGTATCAGAATTTTAGGAGCAACAAAAACTCAAATGCTGATGATTAGTAGCATATCGATTGAATATTAAGCATAAAACCCTCAACTAATTAGGTAATGACCAGTTAACACAATTTGAGTATCAACAGTTCAAATCATATCAACATGGACAATTTCAAAATCCATGTAAGCCTATCAACAGTTCAAATCAGAGAAACACAGATGCACCAGTTACATATGGGTACCTTGAAAAAATTATGAAAAAAAATAAAAAATTGAAATGTCATACAAAAAGCTAAATCCCCAAATTGAAATAAGAAAATCGAGAAGTGTGAGAACAGAATACAGGGTTCTCTAAGAGGCTTCAAGAGTAGCCTAGGTTTAGCCTTCGATTCCATCAACTGCTCAAAAAATCACACATTCAAAATCAAAGTAACCAAAAAATAATATAGATGGTGCAAATCAGATAGAAAATTGAAACTTACACTTGTTTTTGTCTTCTAAGATTTGTCAATTTCCTTTGGCTCAAAATAAAAAAATAAAATTAGAAGAAGGAGGAGGAGGAACTTACAGAGGCTGGAGAGTAGATCTGCGAGAGAGAGAGAGTCATGACAGAGAACACAGACCAAGCCAAGAGAGATCGATTAGCACAACCTCTTCAGATTCCTTAGCAGACCTCTCCAAATCCGTGTATTCAATTCTCAAAACGAATTTCCCTCCATTGGACCTAAGCCAACACAGATAGTCATACTCATATTCCTCTGAAAACACAGATACCTTGTTGGATTCGTCACTCGCTGCTCTTTCAATCTCTGTAGGAAGTAGTCGCCAAATTTACCTCTGACAGAACAGATGTTGTAGTATTTGAGCCAAGAGGGTCGGATCGTGAATGGGAAGGTGGAGTGTTGAAGGACAGGTTCAAAGAGAGATCCACAAGACGAAGAGCACGAAGGGCTGCAAATTTCAAAAGGAAGGAGGCTAGGGTTGGAGCTTCACAATTATCAGGAGCTTTATGACAGACTGAAAAGATGCGAACTAGAGAGGTTCGCGAATGGCAGCGAATTCACTTAAGCGAAATTTTTATTAGCGCGTCTTGGAAAGACGACGGTGACTTCTTTCAACCGTCGTGCTATTAAAATCAACTAATTTGAAAGATGACGGTACCCTTCTTTCAACCGTCATGTTATTAAAATCAACTAAGGTTTTAGGGCTGCACAACGACGGTTATTATAACACCAGTCGTTGTTTGTAATGATTTTTTAAACCACGACGGTTTTTTCATTTTGCGTCGTGTATTTAATGTCGTTGTTTCACATTATTGTAGTAGTGCTTGGTGTTCTTGTTGGTGTTGTTTGTTATGTTTTCTTTATCTCTTATCAAGTTGTTTATTTTTCACTCACAGTTGGTTGACGCTTTCGCACAACAGATGATAATTTAAGAGCTTAGAAAATGATCAAAGAAAGAATGAATGTGGAGGAAGCTAAAAGAGAATGATTGATATTGGTGTGAGGAAATGTGAGCACCAGAGGGAGTATTTATAGGTTAAGGGTGAAGTGTCTATTGTGTAAAGTGACCCCAATGGATATAAAGTTGTTTGGACAAGTTTTCAGTGGTTGTTTCCCATGTGAATATTTTAGTCAAAGAACGCCACCTCTACAAGTTGATTTTAAATATTCCAACTTATTACAACCAGCTGATGTGCTAATTAATTTTCTAATAGAATGTTCTAAAACACATGTCTACGTACACAGTCTAAAGTCCTTGATATACAGCTGAGATTTCACACAGCCTGACCTTCAGCCTCAATCTATAAATAGCACCTCCAGTTCTCACATTTTCCAGCATCAAATATCATCCCTGCCAATCATCTAATCCTTTCACACTTTCATTTTTTCTTTGATCATTTTCTAAGCTCTCAAATCATCATCATGGGTGTCTTCACATACACAGACGAGTCCACCTCAGTCATCCCCCCACCGAGATTGTTCAAAGCCCTTGTTCTTGAAGCTGACACCCTCATCCCCAAGATTGCTCCCCAGTCAGTGAAAAGTGCTGAAATTGTTGAAGGAGATGGAGGTGTTGGAACCATCAAGAAGATTAGCTTTGGTGAAGGTTGGTTTCTGCCATTGCCTCTTCTAAGTTTAACTTGTTTGCTTAATTAATAACATAAATCTTGAAAGCATTAGTCTCTTAATTTCTAATTATAATCCTCATCTTACAGGAAGTCATTACAGCTATGTGAAGCACCGGATCGACGGGCTTGACAAAGATAACTTTGTGTACAGCTACAGTTTGGTTGAAGGAGATGCTCTTTCAGACAAGGTTGAGAAAATCAGTTATGAGATTAAGTTGGTGGCATCTGCTGATGGAGGTTCCATCATAAAGAGCACCAGCAACTACCACACCACTGGCGATGTTGAGATCAAGGAAGAGGATGTTAAGGCTGGCAAAGAGAAGGCAACTGGTCTGTTCAAGCTTATTGAGAACTACCTTGTGGCCAACCCAGATGCCTACAACTAAAACCTTAAATGAAATATACTGCATGTGCTTTCTCTGTCATTATATTGGTGTGGCTTTCATTTTTCCTTTTCTTTTTCTTGTCTGTCAAGCCAGAGCTGCTTTGGCTTGCACCTAATGCTATGATAAATTGTAATGTTTCTATTTGATTTGATTCTAAATAAATAAAGCAAAAATCAGTTGCTGGTGTTTACAAATTTGGTCTGCAGTATCTTTTTTCTTCAATTTCGTGAATTTCAATATTATTTTTACTAATGAAAATTTACTAGTTCAAAGTAAAGATTAAATAAAATTGAAATGATAAGGATGACACGCATAAATCAAGAAATGACCCTTTGGTTCAATTTCCATTCCAAGTATCTTCCTAACTTCTCCCAAGTCCTTCATCTCAAATTCATTACTCAACTGATTCTTCAATTTTTCAATCTCCACTTTGCTTTTATATGCTATAAGCATATCATCAACATATAAAAGCAAGTAGATGAATGTTTCATCTTGTAGCTTGCGAAAATAGACACAATGGTCATATTGACTCCTTGTGTACCTTTTTCCCATGAGCCGATCAAATCACTTATACCATTGTTTTGTAGACTGCTTCAAACCATACAATGATTTTCGCAATTTGCAAACCCAATTTTCTTTTCCAGCAACACCAAAACCTTATAGCTGAGACATATAAATCTCTTCTTCTAAATCACCCTGTAAGAATGTTGTCTTGACATCAAGTTGAGCCAACTCAAGGTCAAACTGCACAACCAAAGCCAACAAAATACGAATAGAGGAGGCTTTACAACATGAGAGAATACCTCGTTGTAATCAATGCCTTTCTTATGAGCATAGCCCTTAGCAACCAATCTATCTTTGAATCTTACATTTCCTTTACCCAAAGATTCCATCTTCTTGAATAAACCCATTTGCATCCAATTGCTTTATTTCCCTTTGGTAACTAAACAAGTTCCCAAGTTTCATTCTTATGAAGAGATTTCATCTCCTCATCCATAGACTTCTTCTACTCCACACTCTCTAAACTTCTGTTTGCTTCTTTAGGTGGAAGGAATGTCATCTTCAATAACTGGAAGTGCATATGCCACAGTGTCAGTATACCGAGTAGGCTTTTGAATCACTTTTTTCGATCTAGTAGTTGCAATAGAATCTTGTTACTGTGAAAGCTCTTGGGTAGATGCCTCCTCTTCATTTCTCTCATCCTCATCATCAGAATCAATTGTAAGACTAGTGTCTGAATCATCAGACTTCACTGGAACAACTGGAGTTTTCAGTAACTCCACATACTTTGAACCACTCATGGTCTGGTCGCATCACTTTCACTTCCATTCTTGTTTTAATTAACCACAGTAGTCTCATCAAAAGTTACATCTCTGCTTACAACAAATTTCTTCACATATGGAGACCAAAATCTGTATTATTTCATGCCAGTGCTAAAACCCATAAATAGAGCTTTCTTTGCTCTCGGATCCAACTTGCTTTCCGTGACATGAAAGTAAAGTAGGACAACCAAATATATGCAAATATTTATAATTAGTACAAGGTTTATCAGACCATATATCCATAGGTGTTTTTCCCTCTTTCAAAGTAACATGCAACCGATTAATGAGATGACTTGCATAAGTAACTACTTCAGCACAAAACGGTTTGCCCAAACTGGCATTAGACAACATACATTGCACTTTCTCAAGCAAAGTATGATTCATGCGTTCCTCCACCCCATTTTGTTGTGGTGTCCCCCTAACCATGAAGTGTCTCACTATACCCTCATCTTGACAAACTTTCAAGAAAGCATAAGACCTATACTCATCGCCATTGTTTGATATGAGAGTCTTGATCTTTTGAACCACTTTGAGTTTCAATCATCTATTTCCACTTCATGAATATCTTCAAGACTTCATCCTTATGCTTCATGCTGTACAACCATACTCTTCTAGAGAACTCATCAACAAAGAAGACAAAATAATGGCTACCTCCCCAATAAGCATTCTTGGAAGGACCCCCAAACAATAGTGTGAACATAATCTAGAATGACTTTAGCAGCTACTCTACTTTTTTTAGAAACATTAATAAAAACCGAGTATAGCCGTGCGGCTAAAACTATTTTTCAAAAACAATTAAAAAACCGGGTACAGCCGAATGGCTACACTATTTATATATACTAGCCTCCCTGCATGAGCTTTCGCGTGTGTGAGAGGCTTTTCTTTTAATCACGCGCGCTACATATGACTTACAAAGTTTCAAAAAAAAAAAAAGAGAGTACAGTCGCCCGACTATACTACTTTTGAAAAAAATAAAATTCAGAAAAATACTTTTATTTTTTTATTTTAAAAAAGAAGGGACCTCTTTACAACTTAAAAGTTAGGTCACTATTTACTATTTTAATATATATTATTTTTATTCAATAGTAGGTGAGAATTATTTGTATAATACATTAATTTTGTGTGTCTTATTGAAACTTTTGTTAAAAATACGTATATTAAACATGAAAAATATGTACGTACATGTACATTATTAAACGTGAAAGTGCTAAATTCTTTATAGGAGTGGATTTTTTTATGTGGAATTTTCACAGAGGGCACCTGAAAAGATAAGCCTACATAGAAATCCTTATTTTTATTGTTGGTGCAATGTGGAAATAAATTTAAAGAGTATAGCCGTGCGACTATACTCTAAAAATAGAAAAATTGAATTACTATTTATTGAGAAACATAATTCATGAATTTAATTAAAATATTTAATACTAATTATTCACTAAAGAAATAATAATTAAAATAAGGCAAAGATAATATTTAATTACTAAAAATAAAATATAAAAAAAATTAATTAACGACAACATACTAAGTTTTTATTTATTTATTTTCTTTTAAATCTCTTCTGATGAAAGTTTGTCGGCACATGTCTATCACGGTGAAATTTGCCGAATTAGACCTTTTTTGACAAAATTTCGTCGGCATAGGTAAATTTTGTCGGGAGATGTCTAATCCGGCAAACATTTGCCGGCATAGACCTCTGCGGACGATATTTCGTCGCAAAGGGTTTTTTCCCTTATTTAAAAAAAATAAAAGAAAAACCCGCGTACAGCCGTTCAGCTATACTATTTTTTTAAAACCAGAAAAATCGGGTATCGCCGTGCGGCTATACTATTTATACACGTAAAAACAAAGAGGACCTCGTTGCGATTAGATGCCCACGTGTCAAAATAAGTATAGCCAACCGGCTATACTATGTATAAAAAATAATTAGAAAAAAAGCGAAAAATAGGAGAAATCGAGTACAGCCGACCGGCTATACTATTTTTACAGCCAACCGGCTATACTGTTTTTTACGTGTAAAAACAGAGGACCCACCTTGCGATTAGGTGCCCACGCGGCAAAATACGTATAGCCGCCCGGCTATACTATATCTGACAAAAATTAGGAAAAAAGTGAGTACAGCCGCCCGGTTTTACTGTTTCTGAAAAAAAAAATCAGGAAAAACTGAGTACAGCCGACCGGCTATACTCTTTTTACAAAAAAAAAATAAGAAAAAACCGAGTATAGCCGCAATACACGTAAAAAAAGAGGCCCCCCTTGCGATTAGATGCCCACATGTCAAAATACGTATAGCCATACGGCAATACTACTTTTTAAAAAAATTAGGAAAAAAGCAAGTACGGCCGCTCGGCTATACCTTTTCTGAAAATAAAAATCAGAAAAATACTTTTATTTTTTTATTTTAAAAAAGAAGGGACCTCTTTACAACTTAAAAGTTAGGTCACTATACAATATTTTAATATATATTATTTTTATTCAATAGTAGGTGAGAATTATTTGTATAATACGTTAATTTTGTGTGTCTTATTGAAACTTTTGTTAGAAATACGTATATTAAACATGAAAAATACGTACGTACATGTACATTGTCAAATGTGAAAGTGCTAAATTCTTTATATGGGTAATTACTCTGGGTGTCTTAAACTACTCTTATCGATAAATGAAAATCGGGGAAAAATATTTAAAAGAAAAAAAGGATCCCAATAAATTTCTTATTTTCGTTTGGGTGTCTTAATTAAATTTCTCCAGATCCCAAGAGCCCCAAGGCCCAAAGCCCTAGTCTTTGATTGATATAAATATTATTAATCAAAGTCGAGCCTATAGCCAAACCCATTAGCCCAACTCTTCAATGCTAACCACACTTACCAAACCATCATAGTGCTTTGAACAACCTAGGTGGAGCAATGACAGAGGTGAACTCGGTTTCGTATGTGAAGACACCCATGATGATGATTTAAGAGCCTAGAAAATGTTCAAAGAAAGAATGAATGTGGAGGGAGCTAAAAGAGAATGATTGATATTGGTGTGAGGAAGTGTGAAGTGTCTGTGGTGTAAAGTAAACCCCATGGATATGAATTGAATATTTTAGTCAAAGAAAGCCACCTCTGCAAGGAATTTTCTAATAGAATGTTCTAAAACACATGTCCACGTACACAGTCCATTCTGATTGGCTAGTAATATATCATATTGGACGTATACTTGCTCTTTTTGATGATCAGAATATTACAACACAACTGGGTCTGCTGACTGCTCACTCAATAATATCCTTATTCATTCAATTGAAAAATCTAAAGTCCTTTTCACTTTCATTTTCAAAGTCTAAAGTCTTTGATATACAGCTGAGATTTCACACAGCCTGACCTTCAGCCTCAATCTATAAATAGCATCTCCAGTTCTCACATTTTCCAGCATCAAATATCATCCCTGCCAATTATCTAATCCTTTCACACTTTCATTCTTTCTTTGATCATTTTCTAAGCTCTCAAATCATCATCTTCATCATGGGTGTCTTCACATACGCAGATGAGTCCACCTCAGTCATCCCCCCACCAAGATTGTTCAAAGCCCTTGTTCTTGAAGCTGACACCCTCATCCCCAAGATTGCTCCCCAATCAGTGAAAAGTGCTGAAATTGTTGAAGGAGATGGAGGTGTTGGAACCATCAAGAAGATTAGCTTTGGTGAAGGTTGGTTTCTGCCATTCCCCCTTCTAAGTCTAACTTTTTGCCTTAATTAATAACATAAACCTTGAAAGCATTAATCTCTTAATTTCTAATTATAATCCTCATTTTATAGGAAGTCATTACAGCTATGTGAAGCATCGGATCGACGGGCTTGACAAAGATAACTTTGTGTACAGCTACAGTTTGGTTGAAGGAGATGCTCTTTCAGACAAGGTTGAGAAAATCAGTTATGAGATTAAGTTGGTGGCATCTGCTGATGGAGGTTCCATCATAAAGAGCACCAGCAACTACCACACCACAGGTGATGTTGAGATCAAGGAAGAGGATGTGAAGGCTGGCAAAGAGAAGGCGACTGGTCTGTTCAAGCTTATTGAGAACTACCTTGTGGCCAACCCAGATGCCTACAACTAAAATCTTAAATGAAATATACTGCATGTGCTTTCTCTGTCATTTTATTGGTGTGGCTTTCATTTTTCCTTTTTTTTTTTGGGTCTATCGAGCCAGAGCTGGTTTGGGTTGCACCTAAGGCTATGATAAATTGTAATGTTTCTATTTGATTTGATTCTAAATAAATAAAGCAAAAATCAGTTGCTGGTGTTTACAAATTTGGTCTGCAGTATCTTTTTTCTTCAATTTCGTGAATTTCAATCTTTTTTTTACTAATGAAAATTTACTAATTCAAAGTAAAGATTCCATAAAATTGGAATGATAAGGATGACACGCATAAATCGAGAAATAACCCTTTGGTTTGGTCAAGGCTTTTGAGAAGTACCATTTGGGGCAACCTACAAGTAAAACTCTGTCACAGTACTGCTTGCAAAGAGCAACAAAGTTCTTGTGACCTCTTTTTCCATCTTCATTCATTGGTGCGGCTTTCATTTTTGTTTTGTTTTGTTTTTTTATATCAATCCATCACCAACTGGACGACAGAATCAATATTTCGCCCCGTTTTTTCTTTCTATTTCCACAATAACAAAATCCAATCTTTGTTTCTCTTTTTCTTATCTGTTTTCATGGAGTAGTATGCCACGGAAATGGCATTTTTCTCAGATCATCTGATTCTGAATTTTTTATTCATCCACATTAGCAAGAAATCAATGAACTAGATAGTTGCTCAATCGAAAAAAATCTTCGAGTCTGAGTGGGTTTTCTTATGTGTCATTGGATTAATCCAATGCCCTTTATTAAATAGGACCTCACACGACCTCATCTTTAGGTCCTTAGGTGAGCGGGACTGTATACAGAAGTTGGGTTACCTCCCTTGGTGACTCCCTTATGGGCTTAAGCACATCCCCCTCGACATTTTGTATTAATAGCCTCCTCCACGCGGCATGCATATCATGACTAGTCTTCACAAGGCATATATAATGTGGGTCATGTCTTTGTTCTCCACTTTAGCGCGCTCTAAACTTGTATGTTATTAGAAATATTTCCCAGAATATTGCACACAAATGATTAATGGATCTCATCTCAATATAATTGGAAATTACATACGCATCGGTGTACATTAAAATATAATGAAAATACATCATACATCAAATCTTATGATCAAGAGTACCTCTCAATTCTTTGGTACCTAAATATGAGTTTCTGAAGGTAGTACACATGTTGACACTTATGAACAACAATATAAAGCTTAATTCATTAAATAAATTTAACTATAAATATTAAGTATTTCAGGATACTCTTACTCCCTTTTTGTGCACTACAAATAGTTGAAATCATGATCGCATATCTAAGTTGTCACTATATCCCCTTGATTCTCAATATGACCCTTTAAGACAATAAGATGTCTCCACCAAAATTCTATACCAAAATCATCATTAGTTGCACACACTTTCATATAAAAAATGAAGACAAATTAGTCTCATAATAAAATTTCATAATATAAGAAAACTTCACAACAACACAACAAGTTCGCCAAAAAATACTTATTTAATAATTACTTGAAGGTAATATCAAGGTCATGAATATAAAGCACCCCCACATTTAAAATATGTAAAGCAAATCCATTATGTTTCCAATGTTGACCACAAAAATATAAAATAAAAAAATTTGATAAAAGGTTCTTAGGACGATAACTCCCACAAGTTAAGGGAATCATCAATGTGTTTTAAATATAGGTTGTCGAGTTCAACGAAATAAAGAAGGCACACTAATTCAAACTCACTGAAATATATAATTATACATTTACAAAAGTAATAGAGAAGCACCATTAATTTCCATTAATTCCTTCTCCAGCATATTAGATCACAAGTAAAAACAATTAAATCTTGTTAAATCACAAGTAAAAACGTGAAGAAATTCCTTGGAATATTACTGCTTCTTTCTCCAGAACTTAATTTTCCAAGATAATGATAAGCCAACATAAGAGAAAGCTCCCGTTTTATAGTTTTCAAAAACTCAAATATAGATTTACAACTATTAGTATGAATCTCATGTCACAAACTAGTGAGCTTAAGATTGCAAAATTCAAAGTAAAAGAAATAAAGCATTCTGTAAAATTTAACTGATCATATACTATATTTCCATTTTAGAGCGATGAAGGTAGAGATCACTTATCTTGATCTTCATAGACACTGTTAAAGAAATTAACTTGCTGTAGCAATCAAGTGTTTACCTATTTGCATAACCAATGAAAAAGCTTATGCCAACAAGTTTTATGGTATTAAAAAAAGTTGCAATTAATTGCATAAAGCCGCAATTAAGAATAGTTTGGAAATCAAATCTGTAGTGCCCAACAGTGTAAAATGAAATCAAAACAATTGAAGCAATCAATATGAAGCTTTAGACAAAAACTGACGCTGCAACACTAATTCTTTTGGATTCAACCTTTAGCTTAAAATCAATAATAAAACTATATTAATTCTCATTTAAATACCAGTGGAAAGCTTCTACAACAGAAGTTATAAAACCAATTACTCAAAACTGAAATCGTCACAAAATGATTTCCACACAAAATCTGGGTAATTAAATACAACATAAATATGTAATGAAAATTTGGAAATATATATAGGCATATTTAATTTCTCCGTAAGTGTAAAAAGATCTAATTCTCAATAAATTGAGGTTGGTTCCAAAAATATCAGCCAACTAGCTAATGCTTTTATAGTTGTTGGCTGCTTCAAAATTAATTTTAAAACAATAACAATAGCAATAAAATCTCATACACTTTTATGCCCATTTTTGCAACATAAATATCTATAAGATTATCATAGGGTTTAGTCCACACATTTTTTTTTTTATAGATGTAGGTCCTTTGACATTTATTACTTTTTTTGTTGTGTCGATTTTATCTTTTGAGGTAAATAAGGAAAACACATTGAAAATCTAAATGTAATGCATTATTTCCTTATAATTGAATTCCAAAATTTAAATGTTGAATTCTTTCCTTGATAATATTCCTAATGTATGGATAAAATACAATTTAATCAATAAAAAGTAGAGACCCACATAATATACCAATTGATCAGATAAGTACCAACATTAAATTATGTACCTGACATACAAGTACATAATGTTATTATTAGCAATGAAAAAACTTAGTGATAAATCATGTTACCTATAAGTTAGGAACATAAATAAGAAGACTATCTATAAGTTAGGAACATAAATCAGAAGACTACCTATAAGTTAGATACAAAAAATAGACAAAATAAAATTGTATGTTACCTATATATATATATATAAAGGTACATAAAATACTCTTACACATTATCAAAAAGATGAAGAAAAAAAAACACACATATATATATATACACACCTATGCAGTAGGCAATAGGCAATAGGCAATATGACACCAAATTCAAAAATAAAAAATACCACATGCAAAGGAACTAATGCCAAAGCCACATGTGTTCTAATGGGTTTCGGTCTTTGGTGTGTTTTTGCAGTTCGTGGCAGTCAAAGGAATATGAGTTTTTCTCATAAATGGCTTCTTTTGATAGTTGGAATGCGATGCGATTCTCTTTGTGGGTCTACCATGTTGGTGTTTAGTTGGTTTTTTTCTTTTTTGTTCTTGTAACGATCTTTTGTGGTGTGCGTCGAACTCTCTTGTTAGTCCTTGACATGTGTGGTACTTTTTCTTACCCTGGGGTTTGTCCCAAGTGGTTTTCCTAGAAAGGTTTTAATGGGATTCGGATCCTCTGCTTGGATTTTCTTTGCCACAATCTGCTTGGTTTTTCTCCTCCTTGTGCCACTTGACTAAAATTTAATCCAAGGGATATAAAACTGACACAACACTCCTAAAACAGAAACTCAATTTTCTCAAAATTAGAAAGGAAAAACAAAATCCCTAATTGAACTAATGCCACACTTAATGTTGTTAGAGCATCCACAATATGCTCCCTAAATCACCTCCTTAGACAAATTTTAGGGAGGCATTGTAAAAATGCAACTCCAACCATGCTCCCTATCCACCTCCTAAAATAGAGAGTCCTCTAGGAGCTCCTAAATCTGAGGAGAGAGAAAGTACTCCTATTGGCTCCCTATAATTTAATGCTGCCTTATTTAATGAGTATTTCAAACCTTTATTTAATGCTAATTTTTTTTTTATTTTTAAAGAGATGGACCAATCAAAAAAGAGTTATAGCATTTATGACTCTCCAAATTAGGGAGTATGGTTGGAGTTGAAATTTTTTAGAGAGCTCCTAAAATAGCTTTCTTATATTTTTAGCTAAATTTTAGCTAAGAAATAGAGAGCATCATTGTGGATGCTCTTAGTCTTTCTTCTTCCCCTTTACATCTCTGCAAGTTTTTCTTTCCCTCAAAACTTGTATATAAACATCGATCTTCCCAACTCTACATGATCTCTTTCATTTTCCCAAAAGTTTTTCTTTCTCGATAAACATCTCTTTCTCTTGTGTAAAAAAAATTAAATAAAGCCCATATGTCCAAACTTGCATTTGGTACCAAATTACACAAAATGATGACAAAAAAATCCATTGTGAACAACACAATGGTGAGTATAGGCTGTAGCTTTTTTTTTTTTTTTTTTTTTTTTCTGTAAATAACAAATGGTTCCTGATAGATAGTTTTGCTTTGTATCTAACATATTATTTATTATATCTTTTTTTATTCTCTTAAAATTTCTTGAATCCGATCCAAAGTCATAAACACATAAAAGAGAATTCAAGTTACAAGGGACTAAAGAAAAGAAGATAAAGAATGTACTACTCATCAATACTCGAATTACTTTTGGGAAAGATTGAAAGTTTGGATTGATGACATTGAGATTTTTGGGGGCAAACGTGCAAAGAAAGGAAGAAGGAGAAAAAATAGCAAACGAGGGGTCAGGTTAATTAGGATATTCTTTCCACTTTTAATTAGGAGTAAATTGGATTTTTATTTTAAGGATAATGTGTCCAGTTTATATTCTTTAAACTAAAGGATCAAATCAACATTTTGTTGTGTTTGGTCACTGGAGATGTCGTACCCATTTTGGCTCTTCTGTGACTTTGTACTTTGTTATGTTTCATCAATAATTACTATCGTTTTTTCTCAAAAGATTAAATTTTAATGAGGTGGCATGTGGAGGACAAAAGTCAAGTAGATCATGTCCAAGAATATCAGAGCAGAGGATTCGGATCCATTCTACAAACGATGACGTTATTTTGTTTAAACGTTGAACGAATCATACTAAATGCAGCAGACAGTTTGATTTGTATTTGTTTTGAACAATAGCAAAGTTGGTAAAATGTCCTCTGAACTGGTTGTCTTTATTACTTTTTGTCAAATGCTTTGTGGTTAAATGTTAATGTATATAATTTTCTTTTCCAAATTGTTGTTTAACTCATAATATATAGATGTGGGATTCATTCTGCACATACATTTTCACAGAAAATCAAATTAATTGTGTCAAATTTTCTTTATTAAAAACTTGAAATCAAATACACGTACATTACTCTTTAAAACCACACCGTTGACAAAACAGAAAAAGGGACGACAGATGAAGATTGCTGTCCAAACATGCAATATCACAGACATGTTTAGTTGTAGGCATCAGGGTTGGCCACAAGATAGGTCTCAATAACCTTGAACAAAGCACGGGCCCTTTCTTTGCCAGCCCTAACATGCTCTTCCTTGATCTCAACATCTCCCTTGGTGTGGTAGTTGCTGGTGTTTTTTATGATGGAACCTCCATCTGCAGATGCCACCAACTTAATCTCATAAGAGATTTTCTCAATTTTGTCTGAAAGAGCATCTCCTTCAATCAAACTGTAGCTGTACACAAAGTTATCTTTATCAAGCGCATCAACCTGGTGCTTCACATAGCTGTATTCACTTCCTGTAATTTGAAAATTTGAGGATGGTCAATGTCAATTTTATAGAAATTGAGACAATGCTGCTTTGAAGAAACATGTTAACTAGAAAAACAAGTTGGTAGAGAGAGAGAGATTGGTGGAAAGTAAACAAACCTTCACCGAAGCTAGTCTTCTTGATGGTTCCAACACCTCCATCTCCTTCAACAATTTCAGCACTTTTAACTGCTTGTGGAGCAATCTTTGGGACGAGGTTGTCAGCATCTAGAACAAGGGCTTTGAACAACCTAGGTGGAGCAATGACAGAGGTGAACTCGGTTTCGTATGTGAAGACACCCATGATGATGATAATTTAAGAGCTTAGAAGATGATCAAAGAAAGAATGAATGTGGAGGAAGCTAAAAGAGAATGATTGATATTGGTGTGAGGAAACCAGAGGGAGTATTTATAGGTTAAGGGTGAAGTGTCTATTGTGTAAAGTGACCCCAATGGATATAAAGTTGTTTGGACAAGTTTTCAGTGGTTGTTTCCCATGTGAATATTTTAGTCAAAGAACGCCACCTCTACAAGTTGATTTTAAAAATTCCGACTTATTACAACCAGCTGATGTGCTAATTAATTTTCTAATAGAATGTTCTAAAACACATGTCCACGTACACAGTCCATTCTGATTGGCTAGCAATATATCATATTGGACGTATACTTGCCCTTTTTGATGATCAGAATATTACAACACAACTGGTGTGCTGCTGAGTCTGCTGACTGCCGACTCAATAATATCCTTATTCAAACAATTGAAAAATCTACAGTCTTTTCACTTTCATTTTCTTGTCTAAAGTCTTTGATATACAGCTGAGATTTCACACAGCCTGACCTTCAGCCTCAATCTATAAATAGCACCTCCGGTTCTCACATTTCCCAGCATCAAATATCATCCCTGCCAATCATCTAATCCTTTCACACTTTCATTCTTTCTTTGATCATTTTCTAAGCTCTAAAATCATCATCATGGGTGTCTTCACATACACAGACGAGTCCACCTCAGTCATCACCCCACCGAGATTGTTCAAAGCCCTTGTTCTTGAAGCTGACACCCTCATCCCCAAGATTGCTCCCCAATCAGTGAAAAGTGCTGAAATTGTTGAAGGAGATGGAGGTGTTGGAACCATCAAGAAGATTAGCTTTGGTGAAGGTTTGTTTCTTCCATTGCCTCTTCTAAGTCTAACTTGTTTACTTGATTAATAACATAAATCTTGAAAGCTGTAATCTCTTAATTTCTAATTATAACCCTCCTTTTACAGGAAGTCATTACAGCTATGTGAAGCACCGGATCGACGGGCTTGACAAAGATAACTTTGTGTACAGCTACAGTTTGGTTGAAGGAGATGCTCTTTCAGACAAGGTTGAGAAAATCAGTTATGAGATTAAGTTGGTGGCATCTGCTGATGGAGGTTCCATCATAAAGAGCACCAGCAACTACCACACCACAGGTGATGTTGAGATCAAGGAAGAGGATGTTAAGGCTGGCAAAGAGAAGGCGACTGGTCTGTTCAAGCTTATTGAGAACTACCTTGTGGCCAACCCAGATGCCTACAACTAAATGTAGCATGTTGAAGAGAGTCTTTGCTTCCAGAGTCATCATTCAGTGATGTTTGTTTTCCTTTTTCTTTTCTTTCCTTGTTGTGTGTGGCCAAGGGCTTGCACTTGGAGGCCTCTGTTATATCAAAGTGTGACTGTTGTATTTTTTTTCATTCTCTAATAAATAAAAGGAATATCATCATATATTCTTATAGTATTTGCAAGTTTTTTCTCTAACTTTATTACCCAAATGAGTTACCAAAGCAAGCATGCCCTATTTTGATTCAAATATACTCTGTTTTTCTTGTATGCCATTTGAGAATTCATACACCGGGAGATCAAATTAATCAAGTAAGATTGCTTTTAAAAATCAATGAGAATGAATGCTGTAGAACTTTTTATGTCTTCCGTCTCGTACACATAAGAGAACTGAGTTATTCAACCCGGTTCTGGTGAGAGGCTTTACAGTCACCTGGACTAATCATATGTGTAGGTAGTTATAATTTCTTCCAATATGTTGATCTATTTGTCGTTGTGTAAACAATTGGAAGCTGTCATTACTATCAATGACTGACATGGTCTTTCCTACGGTCTTTATAGAATAATCAGACCTAAACTCGGGACCCTGGGTATATTCCAGTTTGAGAGTTCTTTTTCTACGTCTCTCATGGTGATTTCTTGAGAATTATTTACTCTCAAGGTTCTAGAGGTAGAACTGCTACTAGAGCTTGCACTGCTAGAAGGGCGATTGGACAAGATCTGCTTAAGGCTTGCCATTTGGTTTTCCGGTTTCTGATTCTCCATTTAAGGTCTACTAGCTCCCTGCCTGAGTCCTACAAATGCCTACGGCTACAACGGACTGTACGCGGCTACTAGCTTGACACGATGACTAGTCAGTAAAGGAGACTTGACCAAAAATGTCAAAAACTGTGGTGGCAAAACTTAACCAAAACCTTAATCCTATCTCTTTCCCGGAAGTTTGGCTCTGATACCAGAAGTGGCCCAAATCCTCAAAACCTAAGGATTCTTAAGATGAAATGCGGAAGGTAGTGTAGAGACGTGGAAGATATTTTATGATAGGTTTATGTAATTGAGTTATCAAGTATCAACTAAAGCTAGCCATCTCTGCAAAGGACCTAGTTGGAGCAATTGCTCCCCTAGGTAAGGTCCTGGGTTTGAGTCCTAGCATCCATATAGTGTGTGTGAGTTTAGTATGCTATCGCCCCTCTCAATAAAAATGGTCTTTTTTTTTAAATAAAAAAAACCCAGCCATTTCCAATTTTCCATTGTTTGGAATGGCACTCAGCCTGCTTCTTGCTACGCTATTTGTCGTTGCAAATGCCTAGCAAGTTGCTAGTGAGAATTGATAAACATAATTAGCTAGCTAGTTGTTGGGCATAGCGACTGCGGACAACGTAGCATATATCCACAATATGAAGATTCACGACACTATTTTCATTAATGTCTAAATCATTGTATGTTTCTGAATTTTACTAGTTACCAGGGAATTAATGAGTTTAAGGGTTATTCGTAGCAATGGTCCCTCAACTATACCGGAAGTTACATTTTGGTCACTCAATTCAAATATTAGTTGCAGAGGTCACTCAAGTAGGTGTTCTGTTGCACCATTAGTCCCTTTGTCAAACTGTTAAATTTTTTGTTAAAAATTAGGGTAAATTCGGAAATTCATCCACAACCCTCGCTTTCCTCCACATTCCTCCATTGCCGCAACCCAATAAATGGAGGAAGGATTATGAAGTCTTGCATTCTACCAGCAAACAAGTCCCATGGTATTTGATGAATGGAGGAACTATAACCCAGTCAGGCACTTCCCAATCAAATTGCCGCAAAATCTCTATAGCGGTGGTTTTATGACCCTCTAATCTCAAACTGTTAAAGAGTTGGCCAAATAAATCGATGTGGCTAATCCCACAGTGCTTGACCCACAAATCATTCATGCCCAGAAACTATTTGCCATAACACTCGGCCCAAAAGAGATTGGAGTTACCTTTGAAGGAGGAGACAATATCGTCGCTGTCGATCTCGGGTAAGACCCCCTCCTTCTTGCTCCAGACGCCGGAGCCTTAGGGCTAGGTGGTCTTGCCGACGCGGGAGTCGAAGAGGTCGCGCCAGTACTTGTCGTCGTAGTTCTTGAGGGCGGCCATGTCGTGCTAGACGTCGAGGAGGCCGCCGGAGTTGGATCGGTAGACGATCTCATCGAGGGAGTAGGACTCGGAGTCGACGGCAGCAGCAGAGGAAGGGTTGGCGTTGAAGGGGACGTAGTGGGCAGAGAAATGGTGGGTGTGGGTTGTGTTGTGGTAGCGAGCTTCGTCGCGACTGTTGCGGCAATGGAGGATTGTGGAGGAAGGGGAGGGTTGTGGATGAATTTCCGAATTTACCCTCATTTTTTATAGAAAATTTAACAAAGTTTGACAGAGGGACTAATGTTGCAACAAAACACCTACTTGAGTGACCTCTGCAACTAATATTTGAATTGAGTGACCAAAATGTAACTTCGGGTATAGTTGAGGGACCATTGCTTCGAATAACCCTGAGTTTAAAGAATTTTTTTGTTTTTGGTTTTAGAGTTCTTTAGAGGATTTTCTGCATTGTTTTTATGAGGTTTCCAAAGACATTCAACAAGTAAGAAAACTTGTTTTAGTAGTAATATTTGAATTGAGTGACCAAAGTGTGCTCACAGTTTTAGTGGTAGAAAACTTGTTCTACACCGACAATAAGAATTTGGTTCTCGTTCGTCCAATTCGTAGATGCTCAGCCTCATTTTAAACCATTTATGCTAAAATATGAATATGGTTTGAATACTTTAGGTTAAGTTTTATTCTTCTCCATAAGGAGGTATATATAGGAGTTTACATGAGTGCTTTACAAGGAAACAGATACAATAATCAACTAGGATAGTATGTCCTAATTATACAATTATTTGTCAATTATATAAAATAAGGAAGTAAATCCCTTAATTAATCAAGGAAATAAATCTCCTTGATTAATTAGGAGACTCACGTCAACACTCATCCTCAAGTTGGTGCATATATGTCACTAATGCCCAACTTGGTAAGTGAGTCATGAAATACTCTTCCACAAACAACTTTTGTTAAGACATCTACTAGTTGATCTTCTGATTTTACGAATGGTAGGCAGATGATCTTATTCTCAATTTTTTCTTTGATGAAATGTCTATCCACCTTAACATGTTTGGTTCGATCATGTTGAACTGGATTATGGGCAATATCGATAGCTGAGTTATTGTCATAATGTAACTCCATTGGCTTTTCTGACTTGAAGCCCAATTCTGTCAAGAGTCTTCTGATCCACAATAATTCACAAACTCCGTGAGCCATTCCTCGATACTCTACTTCTGCACTAGACCGAGAAACCACATATTGTTTTTTACTCCGCCAAGTGACTAGGTTACCTCCCACGAATGCAAAGTAACCAGAAGTAGAACGTCTATCTGTAATGGAACCAGCCTAATCAGCATCTGTATATCCAACAACTTCAAGATCTCCATTTTTTGAGAACATTAATCATTTTTCAGGGGTTGACTTTAAGTATCTTAAGATCCGATCAACTGCATTCCTATGAAAAACACTATGTGAATGCATAAACTGACTAACCACACTCACAGCATATGCAATATATGGTCTTGTGTGTGCCAAGTATATCAACCTTCCAACAAGGCGTTGGTACTGTTCATTATTAGTTGGTTCTTGGTCCATGTCTTCACACAACTTGTGATTCATCTCAATGGGTGTGTCAGCCAGCTTACACCCAATCATTCCTGTTTCAATGAGTAGATCCATTATATACTTCCTTTGAGATAGAAATATACCAGTTTTTGACATAGCTACCTCAATTTCGAGAAAGTACTTCAGATCACCTAAATCCTTCATCTCAAATTCCTGAGACAAATACTTTTGCAGCTTCAATTGTTCTCCGGTGTCGTTTCCAGTTATGACTATATCATCTACATAAACAATCAATGCAGAAAGTCTTCTTCCATCACGCTTCACGAATAGGGTGTGATTTGAATTACTCTGTGTATATCCAAAATTCTTCATAGATTTAGTAAATCTGCCAAACCATGCTCTAGGAGATTGCTTTAATCCATATAATAACTTTCTGAGCTTGCAAACGTGATTCTTCTTGTCATGAGCTAAATTACATCCTGGTGGTAGGTCCATATATTCTTCTTCTTCCAAGTCACCATGTAAGAATGCATTTTTGACATCAAACTGATGTAATGGCCAATCGAGATTTGCTGCTAGAGACAATAGAACTCTAATAATGTTAATCATGGCTACTGGGGCAAAGGTCTCCTGGTAGTCTATCCCATATCTCTGTGTGTACCCCTTCGCCACTAAGCTAGCTTTATATCTTTCAATGGATCCATCTGCTTTGAGTTTCACAGTATAAATCCACCTGCATCCTACTGTCTTTTTTCCATGAGGTAAGGGCACGAGTTCCCATGTGACATTCTATTGGAGGCTCGCATTTCTTCATTCATGGTGCACACGTGCCTCTGATAATATGCTGAGAGATATATAATTATTGATGGGGAATTTCCCTTTGGCTTTAAGATCTGCTTCATATTGTACTTGAGGTTTGCCACAGTTCTTCATTTATGAAAGCTGATATGTAGGCTCTGTGCCTTTTGAAATCAAATCATCATGGGATATTTCATTAGTGTTATCAGTTTCAGGGAAAGATGATACCTAAATGACTTCCACAGTAGGTGATTGGTGTGGTATTGGAGCTGGCAAAATCTCATAAAACGGTTTAATTTCCTCCTACTGAGTTTGACAACGTGGAGACAACTGATCATTTTCCTCTGGCGACCAGTCGTTGTCTTCTAGCGACCGATCGTTTTGAAGCAGGTTCTCCATGTTCAAAGAACTAAGGGGGGGCGACCAGTCACTTTCCTCTTGCCACCTATCGTTTTGAAGCAGAGTGACGTCCTGGGAAAAAAATTGAGAATTTGAGGAGTGTTGGATTCTCGATTCTCCTTCTGTGCTGTTGAAAAATATAAGTTATGTTCCCGAAACACAACATCCATGGAGGTATAGACATTCTGACTATGAGGATGAGAACACTGGTATCCTTTCTGATGAGGTGCATAGCCAATAAAAACACACTTTTCGGCTCGGGAATCCAATTTGCTTCGTTAGTAATCATGTAAGTGGACAAATACAACACAGCCCAAAATCCGGGATTCCAGGTTTGGAGTGAGAGGTATTTGGATATGGTGGCAAAGTGTTTGAAGTGGTGTTCGGAAATTTAGGATACTAGAGATAATCCGATTGATGAGGTATGCTGCAGAGACGACGGTTTCTCCCCAAAAAGATCGAGGCATATTGGCACCAAAGAGAGAGGCACGAACTACTTCCAATAAATGTCTATTCTTCATTTCAGCCATTCCATTCTATTGGGGAGTGTAGGGGCATGAGCATTGATGTATGATGCCATGATCTTATAAGAATTGGTTAAGATCATGATTGAGAAATTCTCCGCCATTGTCATAACGAAGAACCTGAATTCCAGCATGAAACTGAGTCTCCACCATTTGATGGAACTATTGAAACTTGGAACTGACTTCCCCTTTAGTTTTGAGAAGGGAAACCCAAGTCATGCATGTGCAATCATCTATAAACATGACAAATCATCAAGCTCCTGCTGGAGTGGCAATTTTAGCAAGTCCCCAAACATCAGAATGAACAAGAGAAAACAGAACCAAACTCTTATTTGAACTTAATGGGAATGAGACATGATGGCTCTTAGCCAATTCACACGTATCACACTGGAAGCTGGAAACATCAAAACTGGAAAGTAATGATGGAAACAACCTCTTAAGATAACTGAACGAGGCATGCACAAGACGTTTATGCCATAACCAAACTTTGTCTCTCTCCCCCTCAAAACGGGTTCCACTGGTTGTGAAAGCTTGACCAACCCTGGTCTCAGTATCTAGTGCCCAGTCCAAGTGGTAGAGTTTGCCCCGCCGAGTACCACAACCAATTGTCTTTTCCATAAGGATGTTCTGAAAAACATAACGATTTGGCCAAAATGTTACAGTACACCCCAAAGTAGTAGTAAGTTGTGCAACAGACAACATGTTATGGTCCAAGGATGGAACAAACAATATAGAATCTAGATGTAGGGAAGTAGAGAGAGATAGAGAGCCCTCCCCAACCACAGGGAGGGGGGGGGGTACCATTAGCATTAGACACCATTGACAGAGTGGATGATTTGCGACTAATAAGTTGGCCAAGATCAAATGTCATATGATCTGTAGCACCTGAGTCGATAATTCATGTTGATTTTTGAGAGGACGTATGAAAAACAGAACCTTTGGTGGTGGCAATAGAAGCACGAGCCCGGGTAGTCGGGTCAGCATGATTGACCGCATGCTTCTGTGAGTCTGCAATAAGGGAGAGAATCATAGGGGCTCTTGACATCGCAGCGGAAATAAGATGTGATATGAGAATGTAAGGAATTTGATTGGAGGAATGTGATTTGAGGAATAGTATGTATGAATTTGATGTAGGAATATGATTTGAGAGGTATGTATATAAGATTTGAGGGTATGTGTTTACGGATTTTGATAAGAGGATTTGAGGACTTTAGAATTTAGGGACTTGGTTTTGAGGAATTTAAATATAAGGAATTTGATTTAGGGTTTTAGATTTGAATATGAGAAATTTGATATGAAAGTTTAGAGGCAACCTAAGAGTTTACATAAGTGTTTTACAAGGAAATAGATACAGTAATCAATTAGGATAGTATCTCCTAATTATACAATAATGATTTGTTTATATAAAATAAGGAAGTAAATCCCTTAATTAATTAAGGAAATAAATCTCCTTGATTAATTAGGAGACTCACATCAACAATTTCAGTATATAAAAAATTTGGGGTTTTTCACATGTTAGTGAAGATTTGACTGCACCAGCATCATGTTGTCAAGAAAATTGATTCACTTAAAATCTTAGCCCTCCTCAGTCATTGTTAGTTTTGAATTAAAAAAACAGCTTACTATTAGTTGGTAACAATTACTCAAAAGGGGAAAACAGAAGTACTGAAATTTACATTTTATTTATTTATTGGGACTGAAATTAAGTACAACATTACTCTTCAATCTTAACTCCAAAAGTGCAATTCAAATGATAAAGAAGAAAAAAGAATTGAAAGCCACACTATTGAAGAAAAAGAGAAAACAGGACACAAGACTGTTGCCCCTATAGATGTTTTTAGTTGTAGGCATCAGGGTTGGCCACAAGATAGGTCTCAATAATCTTGAACAAAGCATGGGCCTTCTCTTTGCCGGCCTTAACATGCTCTTCCTTGATCTCAACATCACCTTTGGTGTGGTAGCTGCTGGTGTTCTTTATGATGGAACCTCCATCTGCAGATGCCACCAACTTAATCTCGTAAGAGATTTTCTCTATTTTGTCTGAAAGAGTATCTCCTTCAATCAAACTGTAGCTATACACAAACTTATCTTTGTCAAGCGCGTCAACCTGGTGCTTCACGTAGCTGTATTCACTTCCCGTAATTTGAAAATTCAGGATGGTTAATGTCAATTTTTTTAGAAATTATGACACTAGTGCTTTTCAAGATAAAGTTAATTAGTAGAGAGACAGACAATGGTGGAAAGTAAACAAATCTTCACCAAAGCTGGTCTTCTTGATGGTTCCAACACCTCCATCTCCTTCAACAATTTCAGCACTTTTAATTTCTTGTGGAGCAATCTTTGGGATTAGGTTGTCAGCATCTAGAACAAGGGCTTTGAATAACCTAGCAGGAGGAACGACTGAGGTGAACTCGGTTTCGTATGTGAAGACACCCATGATAGATGATGATGATTTAAGAGCTTAGAAAATGATCAAAAATAAGAATGAAATTCAAGGTATTACTTGATGTTGGAAGCTATGAGCACTGGAGGTGGTATTTGTTAGAAATTTGGAAAATATAGAGAGAACAAGTGGAAAATAGGGAGGATATTAAGTAGAGAGAGTGGGGAGTGTAGAGAGAATGAGAGCTGCTTTTTCTTTTTTCAACCAGTTAACTTGTTTCTATTTCTTGTCATACATTTATACAAGTAATATCCTACAATAATACAAAAGTCCTCCATGAAACATTCTAGGAAACAAGGATTGCACACTTCAAGAAAAGTACTCCATAAGACAAGGAAAGAAAGTCTTCCCTTAAACAAGTGTGCCATGAGACAAGGAGTGTCTTGTGTTTTGTCTTGTGTTCCACAAGATGACAACTACGTAAGCTAACACTCCCCCTCAAGTTGGTGCATAGATGTCACCGATACCCAACTTGACCAGTGAATTGTGGAACACTTTGCAAGAAACTGCCTTGGTTAATATGTCTGCCAACTGATCCTCTGATTTGACAAAGGGACACTGAATTTCTTTAGCCTCAAGTTTCCGTTTAATGAAGTGTCTATCCACTTCAACATGTTTGGTGTGATCATGTTGAATTGGATTATGTGCAATAGATATTGCAGCCTTGTTGTCGCAATACAGATTCGTCACAGATGTAGAGGCAGATCCTATCTCGGTAAGAAATCTTTTTAACCAAAGGAGTTCGCAAATTCCTTTGGTCATACCTTTGAATTCGGCTTCTGCACTAGATAAGGCAACTACATTCTGTTTCTTGCTTCTCCAAGTCACCAAGTTAACTCCCACAAATGTGAAGTAACCTGATGTAGATCTTCTATCTGTGATATTCCTTTCCCTATCTGCATCGGTATAGCCACTGATATTTAAATGATCATTTCTGGAAAACATAAGTCCTTTCCCAAGTGCCGACTTTAAATATTTAAGAATTCGAATAACAGCATCCATATGGTCTTCACTTGGACAATGCATAAACTGACTAACAACATTTACAGCATATGCGATGTCAGGTCAGGTATGTGACAAGTAGATCAATCGCCCTACTAATCTTTGATATCTTTCTTTGTTAGTGGGTACTTGATTAGGATACTCTCCAAGATGGTGATTCTGGACGATTGGGGTGTCCACGGGTTTGCAATCTAGCATTCCTGTTTCTGCCAATAAATCTAGAACATACTTTCTTTGGGAGAGAAATATGCCTTGCTTCGATCAAGCAACTTCAATGCCCAAGAAGTACTTGAGTCCACCAAGGTTCTTCATTTCAAACTCTTTTGCCAAACAGTCTTGTAGTTGAGAGATTTCCTGCTTATCATTCCCAGTAATAATCATATCATCAACATAGATTATTAGAGCCGTTATCTTTCCTTTCTGGTGTTTTCAGAATAGAGTATGGTCGGAGTTACTCTGTTTAAAACCATAATTCTTCATTGCCAAGGTAAATCGCCCGAACCATGCCTGGGGAGACTGCTTCAATCCGTACAATGCCTTTCATAACCTGCACACCACATTAGCATGAGTAGATGTAGCATACCTAGGTGGAATATCCATGTATACTTCTTCTGTGAGTTCTCCATGCAAAAATGCATTCTTCACATCGAACTGGTGAAGAGGCCAGTCAAGATTTACTGCAATGGACAATAGTACTCTAACGGTGTTAAGTTTTGCAACAGGGGCAAAGGTTTCTGCATAGTCGATACCATAAGTCTGTGTGTATCCTTTTGCCACAAGTCTTGCTTTGTAGCGTTCAATGGACCCATCGGCATTGTGTTTCACAATGAACACCCATCTACATCCGACAGTCCTCTTCCCTGGAGGTAATTTTTCCAGTGTCCATGTTTGATTTTTCTCCAGAGCCTTCATCTCTTCTTCTATTGCTAAAACCCATTTCGGATCCTTTAATGCTTCAGTCACTTTGGTTGGAATGTGAATAGCAGATAACTGATTTATAAAACCTTTGAGAGGTTCTGACAATTCTTCAGTAGACACATAGTTTGCAATTGGATACTTTGATGCTTTGCCATTATCTGGAGAATATCGAGTTGGTGGTTTTCCCCGGTTCTGTCTAACAGGTAATTGGTATCTAACAGAGTCATCAACTAAATTAGTAGATGTAGTAGAAGCACTTACCTCAGGATTATTCGTAGGAGATTGATCAGTGGGTACTATGGAGTGAGGGGGGTCTTCATCACAATCGTCGATGTATCTAGAAAAAATGTCGTGCTCACTGCTTTGAGGCGACCGGTCGCTGGGGTCTTCTCGACCGGTCGTTTTTGGATAGAATGTATCGCATGGCTTACTACTCTTACTGCTTCGACGCGACCGGTCGCTGGGGTCTTCGCAATTGGTCGTTTCTGGACAGATTGTATCGCATGGCTTACCGCTCTTACTGCTTCGAGGCGACCGGTCGCTGGGGTCTTCGCGATTGGTCGTTTCTGGACAGATCGGATCGCGTGGCTCATTGTTTCGAGGCGACCGGTCATTGTGGTCTATGTGACCTATCGTTTTGCTCCAGTCTTGAATTTCCAGATTTTCGAGACAGCTCCAAGTCTGCGCTTCTCTCTGTATCTCCCCCTGAAGCGGTGAGTTGGACATCGGGTCCTGGAAGAACAACTTGGACTCCATAAAAGTGACATCCAAGGTGACATAGGTACGACGAGTAGGGGGATGATAACACCAATATCCCTTCTGATGAGCAGCATATCCTATAAAAACACATCGGAGCGCACAGGGATCAAGTTTGCTACATTAATTTTTATGGAGATGAACGAACGCCACACAACCAAAGATTCATGGTGGAAGCATCGAAACTGATGGCAGGGGCCCATAATTGGCAAGCATTTGGAGCGGAGTCCGGAAGTCTGAGACTCACGAAGGCATACGATTGAGAAGATAAACTGTCGTGATGATGGCATCATCCCAGTGGTTGCGGGGAACATGAGCCCCAATCAGTAGTGTTCGAGCTGTTTCAAGGAGATGTCGGTTTTTTCGTTCCGCAACCCCATTTTGTTGTGGTGTTTGAGGACAAATCGTCTCATGAATCATGCTGTGCATCTGGAAGTACGTTTGAAAGTCATGGTTGACATATTCGCCCCCATTGTCAGAGCGGAGAACTCGGATCTTGGTAGAGAACTGAGTTTCAATCTGTTTGTGGAAAGACTAAAACATAGTAAACACTTCATTTTTACTCTTCATCAAGTACAACCATGTCATCCGAGTACAATCATTCACAAACGTCACAAACCACCGGAAGCCAGAATGAGAAGTTATAGGTGAGGGCCCCAACCATCAGAGTGAATTAACTTAAACGGAGTAGTACTCTTACTTGAACTCAACGGGTAGGGCACACGGTGACTTTTAGCCAAAAGGCAAGTGTCACATTTGAAGTCGGAGTCCTTAAAATCTGATAATAAATATGGTAGAATATGCTTCATATATCCAAAGGATGGATGCCCCAATCGACGGTGCCACAACCAGACTTGCTTTTGTTTGATATCATAGGTATGTGTCACATTGTGAGCCATGCCTGTACTAAGATCCTCCACATAATATAGCCCCTCTCTCATAGTACCACGACCAATTATCTCCTTAGTGTGAATATCCTGAAGTAAACAAAAACTCGGGTAGATTAGTACACAACAATTCAATTGTTCAATAATCTGACTAACTGACATTAGCTTATTTGATAGAGATGGAACAAGTAAAGTATTAGATAATGAAAGAGAGGGTGAGAGAGCCACAGTGCCAGCTCGTGTCACAGGAGAAGTAACTCCATTGGCATTAGCAATACTAGTTCATTTGGGTTGGCTAGTATGCAGAAAATCATCAGGATAAAATGTCATATGATCGGTTGTTCCGGAATCAATTATCTAGCCCGTTGAATTTCTATCATCCGAAATATGAAACACATAGCCAGAGTCACTACTTCCAGCTTCACATCTTTTTTGATCTTTTTCATATCGTGCAGTGTCAGTCGGGGTCGAGGTTTGGATCATCGGGGTCGGTTGGTCGGGTCGGTGGCAACACCTCGTCCAAGTGAGGCTAGTCGGTCGGGTCGGTGTCTGGGTTGGGGTCGGTTTCTGGGTTGGGATCGGTGTCGTCAATGCTTCTAGGTAGGTAGGTTGAGAAGGGTTGGTGGTGCTATTTCCAGCATGGGAAAAAACATCTTCTCCCATGGAGGTAGCAAAGATTCAGAACAAGAGTCAGCAATTACAAGATCGCTGCTCTGATACCATGTTAGAAAGTTGGAAAATATAGAGAGAACAAGTGGAAAATAGGGAGGATATTAAGTAGAGAGAGTGGAGAGTGTAGAGAGAATGAGAACTGCTCATTTTTCTTATCTCAACCCGTTAACTTGTTTCTATTTCTTATCATACATTTATACAAGTAATATCCTACAATAATACAAAAGTCCTCCATGAAACATTCCAGGAAACAAGGACTGCACACTTCAAGAAAAGTACTCCATAAGACAAGGAAAGAAAGTCTTCCTTGAAACAAGTGTGCCATGAGACAAGGAGTGTCTTGTGTTTTGTCTTGTGTTCCACAAGATGACAACTACATATGCTAACAGTATTTATAGGTTAAGGGTGAAGAGTCTGATGTGTAAAGTGACCCCAATGGATATAAGTTCAGTGGTTGTTTCCCATGTGAAAATTTTAGTCAAAGAAAGCCACCTCTACAAGTTGATTTCAAAAATTCCAATTTATTACAACTAGCTGGAATTTTTTCATAGAATGTTCTGGTGTGCTGAGCTGCTGACTCAATAATATTCTCATTCAATCAACTGAAAAATCTAACCTCCTTTTCACATTCTTTTTCTTATGGCCAACCCTGATGCCTACAACTAAAATAATCTATGAGATACTGCATGTTACAAGCAACAGTCTGGTGTCCTGCTTTCTCTGTCGTTGGCTAAGGGTTGGCTTTTTTTTCTTCTGTCATGCCGGAGCAGCCTTTGGCTTGCATTTGGGGTTATGATAAATTGTAGTATTGTATTTGATCAATCTCAATTAACAAAGCAAAAATCATTTAATTATAATACCAAAGGAAAGGGTAGAGAATTTCGAAATATAACAAACTAAGGTCTCAACATTTTTAGGAAAGGGATAGGGAGCCAATCACAATACACTATTGTATAATCTCTGCAGTTGGATCCTTAAGTGAGGTAAAATATGTAATTAATGATGATACACAAGGCAGAGTTAATCAACAAAAAGAGATAAAGGATGTAACTAATCCTTCTTTGAATTTGATCATGAAAACAGTCCATGTGCATTCAGAATAGACTCTGCTTGTTAGACAGACAAGTTAATTTAGAACATCCTGTTAGAAATCAAGATATTATTAAGTTAGCACACCAGTTGGAATAGTTGAATTTTTCAAATCAACATCTACTGGAGGCTTTATTTCCTTGACTCAAATATTGCTGTATTTCATTGAAAATCATATTTTCCTTTTCATATGGACAAGAACCATTGGAAAATTATAAACTTGTCTAAATTCCTTTATTCATGAAAGCCATTTTACAAATCTGGCCTTTCCCCATTAACCTATAAATACCACCTCTGGTGCTCACACTTCCTCACACCAATATCAATCATTCTCTTAGCTTCCTCCACATTCATTCTTTCTTTGATCATATTTTCTTTTCTAAGCTCTCAAATCATCATCTTCATCATGGGTGTCTTCACATACGCAGACGAGTCCACCTCAGTCATCCCCCCACCAAGATTGTTCAAAGCCCTTGTTCTTGAAGCTGACACCCTCATCCCCAAGATTGCTCCCCAGTCAGTGAAAAGTGCTGAAATTGTTGAAGGAGATGGAGGTGTTGGAACCATCAAGAAGATTAGCTTTGGTGAAGGTTGGTTTCTGCCATTGCCTCTTCTAAGTTTAACTTGTTTGCTTAATTAAGAACATAAATCTTGAAAGCATTAATCTCTTAATTTCTAATTATAATCCTCATTTTACAGGAAGTCATTACAGCTATGTGAAGCACCGGATCGACGGGCTTGACAAAGATAACTTTGTGTACAGCTACAGTTTGGTTGAAGGAGATGCTCTTTCAGACAAGGTTGAGAAAATCAGTTATGAGATTAAGTTGGTGGCATCTGCTGATGGAGGTTCCATCATAAAGAGCACCAGCAACTACCACACCACTGGCGATGTTGAGATCAAGGAAGAGGATGTTAAGGCTGGGAAAGAGAAGGCAACTGGTCTGTTCAAGCTTATTGAGAACTACCTTGTGGCCAACCCAGATGCCTACAACTAAAACCTTAAATGAAATATACTGCATGCTACAGGGGCAACAACTCGTGTCCTGCTTTCTCTGTTTATTGAGCAGTGTGTGTGGCCTTTCATTTTCTTTTTCTTTTTTATCATACCAAAGTAGGTCTTTGACTTGCACTTTGGAGTCATGATTAAAGAGTATGTTGTATTCGATTTCAATTTCAATAAATAAAACATAAATTTATATAAATCATTTCGTGGTAATCTTTGCAAATTTGGTCTGCAGTATCTTTTTTCTTCAATTCCGTGAATTTCAATCTTCTCAATTTTGTTGTTTTGACAACCGTATTCTAAACTAGCCTAATTTGTGAAGAGAGGAAACGAACTCGGATGCAAAGGAATAGACACATCGCTTTGATCAATCGGTCTAACCCACATCTGGACTATGATCTCAACTTTGCTAGGATCGATTAGTGCTAGAATGGAAATCTTCACAACTCAAACAACAAATATAAGCAGAAAAATAAAGAACACCAGGAATTAACGTGGTTCGGCAATGCCTACGTCCACGGGGCAGCAGTATAAACTTCTTCCACTATAACAAAATAATGGGTACAACAGGAAAGATCTTACCAAGCCAATACCTAGGGCTTGATGATACACACAGAGAAAGTACAATGACACCACACTATACTCTCCCTCTTTTACCTCTCTTTTACCTCTCTCACACACTTAGAGTAGTACACAATTAACTCTCTCTCACTCTCACAATATTAGAGTGGAATTGCTGATGGCTTGTCAGATGGTATTCTTCACTTCTCTCTCTGCTTCACGGCTTCTTCCTTCTGGTGCCACACTTCACAAAATTCTCTCTCTTTTTCTCTGCCGCATGCACACTTGCATGCCCATTATATAACCAAATGAAAGAAGGCTGATTCTTATCTCCAAAGAACATCCACGTGCATGCCAAAGAAAACCATAATGATGTTGGACAAATAATCTCTCCATCATTGCACCTTGTCTCCCACCAAAAGCATCATCATTTTGTCCTTTTAATATTATATTGGTTTCATCATTATGTTGGCAATGATATCCCTTTTGATTGCACCGAAAGAGTGTTCTTCCATCATGGGCTGGACCCATTGTAACATGTCAACAAACTTAACAACTTTGAAATAGACATGACTTACTAAAAAGAAATATAAAGTTTTCACCAAAAAAAGAAAAGAAATATCAAGTGTGTAAACTTTGACTTCAACTTGATTAGAGCAGCAAGTTTGGTAAAATAAATGACTTGAAAAGAGAAGCCATGGAAAGTTTAATTGGATGACATGTTACAGTTGGATCCTTAATGGACATTTTGAAGCAGAAGATACAGAACAGAAGGCAGAGTTGAAGCAAGGCAGCCTCTATTCATATGATTAATCAACAAAAAGCGATAAAAATATAATATGTAACAAAAATATTGTTTTGTCCTTCCTATCCCACTGTGTTAATTATCCAAAATATGATTTGTAACTTTGAAACATCTAATGATGCAAACAGTCGCACCCACTTTCAAGCTTGTCTTTTACGCCCAAAATAATCCTGAGCATCTTTTTCCCGTTTCCTTCTCTTTTTATCCGAAATTGTGAATAATAATACTAAGTATTTATTTAGAAATTAGAACTCTGAATTTATTCCTTGCACATGTATTTTGGAACTTTCCATTAGATTTTGGACATTCCATGTGCATTCAAGATTATCGCTTGGCATTTAGAACACCAGTTGGAGGTAAATTATTATTAAGTTAGCAGACCAGTTGGAATAAGTTAATTTTTCAAATCAACTTCTACTGGTGGAGGCTTTATTTCCTGAGTCTAATTTTCCTATTACCAAATCCCGTGTGCCTCTTGTTTCCTCCTTAGTTTTGTGACACATAACACATGACACACCACTTAACAACATTTTAACTCTATTAACTCTCTTCAGCCCATTTTGGCTCGGCACAAACTTAGCAGCTCATCTTCATCGACATCGAACATCTCAAATTGAGTTGTTCGAGTATGGAATCGTACAGCGCAGTGCCCATATGATTGCTTCCCTTCTGATTAGTGCAGTTCTGCATTACAAGAGAATGGAAACAGAGTCGTTGAAATAGGTGTGGCAATTTTTGAGTGCAAGGTCCCCTCTACATAGTGTTAGCGAGATATCCTATTCTATTAGGATATTTCCTTCTTATTCTCTTAGGATTTTATTTATTTCCTTTTGTATAGATATTATGTAATTAGGATTCCACTTATTTCCTAGTTTAACCCTACTAGGGTTTGTAACCTTGTATTATAAATACCTCATTTCGGAGAATGAAATATATCAGAAAATATTCTACCATATTGTTTGACTTGGTATCAGAGCCAGGTTTTTGGTGACCTGTGTGTGTTGTGCCCACCCGTGTTCTACTATGTGCCCTAATTTCTTTTAGGGTTCTTGTGCCTGTGCCTTTGCTGTGTTCCGCTGTGTACTCTGTCGTGTTCGTGCCTCTACTGTGTTCGTGCCTGTCTTCGTGCATTTGCCGTATTTGTGTATGTGCTGTGTTCTGTTGTATACTTGATCGGTGCATATTTACATATCATTTTGTACCCTTCTAGCTTATGATTTGGTTATGTTTTTGAGTTAAACTTGTGCTTTTAATCCTTTTTGTGTTTATCTTTCAGTTCATTGAGCTTTAGGTAATAATGAGGGCTTTGGATAGTAAATGATGCAATCCATGCATGTTAGGGCCTAATTTGGATGAATGGATGAAGAGCTTAAAGACAAACTCAATTTTGGCTACAGTCCCCTGCCAGCCCAGTTTCGTAGGTCATATTGCAAGCTTTGTTTCAGCAACCTACATAGCCCGGATGAGGCCACATTCTTCATGAAAGTTGTTCCAATGGGTGTGTAATATAACATATCCAAACTTCAGCCCCATTGGATAAATATGGAGTCTGTTAACTAGCAAACACAGAGCCATGCTCAGGATGGATTTTATCAGCGCGCAAAATGAGTTAGCAATTTGTTTTGGCCTTAACTTCCTCCTCCGACCTTGGATTGGCCCAAATGATATATGGCTGGAAAGAAGACATTCTGAACTTCAAGTTTGAGTGCTTAAAGTCTTAATTTGCTTAAGGGAAGCTCAATTCGTAAGCCCTTGAAGTTGCTGGTCATGCTGACCTCAGGATGAGCTATTATTTCTGGTTGGAAGCTTGGTCATGGTGACATGAAGATGAGCTAGGGCTGCTGGTGGGATTTATTAGTGAATTGCATCAACCATTTCAGATTTTATAATGGAAGTGTTGTATGCATTAGTGAAGTGCATCAACCATTTCAGATTTTATAAAACAAGTGTTGTATGCATTAGCCATACTTAATTCAGATTTTCAGCTTCCTTAGGCCTATATATAGTGAGGTTTCCCAAGCTTGTAAACACACCCCAAGGGGGGGAGCTCTCAAACACTTCTCTAGAGCTCCCTTCCCTTCTCTCCCTCAAATTCTCTTAGTTTCTCTTTCTAGTTTTCAATTGTAGTAATGAAATATTTGTGCTGAAATTCTCCTTAAGTTTTTCTTAGTTCCACTTTACTTTTCATTATGTAAATTCTTTTCTTTAGTTTCAAGTTTGATTAGTTTCCAAGTTTCAATTATGGTTTTTGTTCTTATTCATTATGCTTATAAGTTAATATGCTAGTTTGAATGATTGATCACCATTTAGGCTTGCATGTTAGCTATCTTGGTTTGAATTAAGAGTAGACACCATGCTTTAATTCGAATTGAACTATGAATAGGAAGAGTATGTATGGACATTCGACAACAGGGATTAGATACATGCTTGGTTGTTTAAATTGTTCTTCTATGCTTAATGGGTTCCTAATGCTTAATTTTAGGTTAGACAACAAATGATCAAATTAGGGAATTAGGAACACAAGGTTATGACCAAACACCATGGCTTAATCATACATTAGCTAGAATCAATCCGTTAATCTAATTGAACTTGGGAACTTATCTACTTGAGTTAGTTATTTTCTTTCTTCCTTGTTTTACTTATTTCCTTTCTTTTTCATTTCTGTTTTGTGTAGGAGAAATGAATTGGATCATTCAATCACCAATCCTCGTGGGATCGACCTCGCACTTACATACGCTATACTACCAAACGGCTCGTGCACTTGCGAGTATCACAAGTTGAGGATGCAACTGAATCCATTTTGGTGCAGCTGTATCTACACAACAAGTTTTTGGCGCCGTTGCCGGGGATTGGCAACATAGTTTGGTTCTATTTCTTTTCCCTACTTGTTTTATTTTTATTTTTCATTTTCATGTTTTTCTAGACAATTTCAAGTTTTTAAGTTAATGACGTTAATGGACAAGTTGTGTTTGTAGTCCAACAGAAAAGGACAATTGCCCAACAAGCAAGAGAACTGGGTTTAAGTCCCAGCTTACACAACCCATTGGTGCTTGTTACTTTGAAGCATGAATTGGATGTGTGTTGATTTTCCTTTTCATTTTAGTTTTTATTTCCTAATCTTTTAACTCTGTTTCAAGTTTTCTATATTTGTTTTAAGCAATTTATGACAGCTTAATAAAAATGGAGAGAGATGGCAACCTCAATCATAAGAATGGGAAGTGTGGAGCAATGGGAGAAGTCGCGACCTCCAAGTGCATCACATTCGACCTAATCGCTTCAAGGGGAGCATTTCAATCCTTTCTCTTCTTTGAATTCTGTTTATTTCCGTAGTTGTTTTTGCCTTTTGGTCCGCGCTAAGTTCTTTGTTTTTCTATGCTGAATCCAACCATATAAAGAACGTAAAATTTGGACTTACGGTTGGAAAGTTATAGCCTAAAAACTGAACAGAGGTCGAAGCTGAAAAACAATGAAACGAATCTGTCCAAATGGTGATAAATAGGTGATAGAAAGTGCTGTTTGTTTTTTTTTTCTTTGGTTTCTTGGTTTGTTTCTTTTAGTACAACAATTTATGTTGTTTGTTTGAATTTGTTTACAGTACTTAGTTCATTTTCGTTTATGGTTTGTTGTTTCATTTTATCTTAATTTGTTTTTGTTTCTTATCTTAAAAATTTTAAAAAAAAAAAAATTAAAATTTTTTTTTTTTTTCATATGAGCCGACTTATGGTAACCCCAGTGAGCACTTCCGTTAATACAGTGTCTAGGAGTTCTTTAGGCGACACCTTCGGTGTCTAAGAAGTTTGGGTTTTAAGCGGGACCATTGTGACCCCTCCAACCTTCCCGGATCCCCTGGCTGTGTTTTCTGAGGCCCTTAACTGGTCATCCGTGAGTTGCTTGTATATTTGTGTGTTTTAAAAACAATAATAATAAATATAAAAAAAAAATTTGAAATTTGAAATTTGGGTTTTTATTTTTCCTTGTAAATTGCAATTTGGAACTTCTTTGTTGTTTTTTTTCTTTGTGTGGTCAGTTAGTTGTAAATAATAATAACAAAAAAAAAAAAAATTTAAAAATTCAATTTGGAACTTCTTGGTTTTCTTTTATGTTTTTTTGTTTTATTAGGTTAGTTTATTTATTTACGTGGTGTGGTTAGTTAGTTTATTTCTGAGTGTTAAAAACACATTTTTATTCAAACATTGCATTCAAAAAGATAAAAAGTTTAAAACAAAAAAACAAAAAAAAACATTCAAGTAAATTAAAAATAAAAACAACTTCTTCATCTTCATCTTCATCTTCATGGCATGCCTCTGTTTTCTCTTACTTGCAGAATCTGCATCAGCTCCACATGGTCCTCATTTTTTCTCTGCAGTGCTTCCACGTGCTGATTGGCACAATAGAGCCGCTTCTGCAAGTCCGCCACCATAGCCTTCAAGGAAGCTATTTCCTCGCTCATCGCGGCACACTCCCGTGTTCTCGCCAGCAATCGCATGCCCAAATTGGTAGCCGAGACCGCGTGGAGTACAGTTAAATTGTGGGACTCCTCCACCGCTGCCTTGTCAGACCTCTGTGCCACATGCAGATGATCTGTCGGTGTGAGCTTGTTACCAATCATGCCTCCCAGCAGCGCTGCTCTGTTCGGCATTGCCTCAGAAAAGTTCGGTATTATCTCAGCAAAGTTTGAGGCCGTACCGTGATGATATGTGGAGTTTGGGAAGACATGGTTTGGAGGAACCCTTATCTGCGCATTCGGTGGCGCAAGGGAAAATTCAAGGTTAAGATCATCAAGGTGAGTGCATGAGGATGCCATTGTTTTGTTTTTGGATTTTTTGATGTTTTTCTCTGAATTTGCAGGAAGAAATGCGGGGTGCTCTTCTACTTCACCGAGATGAGTTTAAATAGACTTATACAGACGAGGGAGCCGAAAGCACTTCGGATCTCGAGGGTGCTATCCTGTGCTCTTTTCTCTCGGATCCCTTCATTTCCGGCGCAAATTGCGAGCACGTTTTTTTTTTAAAAGGGAGCATGCTTACACTTTCACTTACTTTTGCCTCCCTGTTTTCTGATGTTTGTGTTTTTGCTTTTTTCAGTTGTTATTTTATTTTATTTTTTTTCAATTGTTTTCTTCTTGTTTGTCAGGTTTCTCAAGAATTTAGTTGGAAGAAGAGACAAAATTAAAGATGCGTCTTGGACACCTGGTGCAAGAATCCCATCTCTTCTTTTAAATTCCTGTTTGAATTGCGTGTTTATTTCAGTTTTTATTTATTTATTTTGTTTTTATTGGGTTTTATAATTTAAAACTCATAGGATATTCTTTGAAGGAGCTAAATTTTTGGTAACTCCAGTGAGCAACCGCAGTCTATACAGTGTCTAGGAGTTCTTTAGGCGGCACCTTCGGTGTCTAAGAAGTTCGGGTTTTAAGCGGGACCATTGTGACCCCTCCAACCTTCCCGGAACCCCTGGCTGTGTTTTCTGAGGCCCTTAACTGGTCATCCTTAAGTTTTTCTCTTAAAAGAAGAAGCAGCTATTTGTGTGTTTACTTAACTAATAAAAATTTCATGTGTTGGGTTTTCGTGTTTTTGTTTGATTGTCATTCTTTAAATTTAGGGTCAATCGTCTCTTTGAGATAGCATAACATTTTTATATAAAAAAAAAAAAAAAAAACTTTAAAAATAAATAAATAAATAAAAACTGAAATCATTTCTTCTTGGCGCTCGGTGTCTCGACCATAGGAGCTTTTAGTTTGGCCGTCTGGATGTCCACTTCTGGGTCTTCACGCATAGCCTCTTGGGGCTCATCACTTGAGCTCCCAAAGATCGCAATCTTAGCTTGAGCGTAACTACTCTCGTGATCTGCTTTCTTGCGTTTACCCGGTCGGTCTAGGTCCTCCAGCTGCTTTCGCATGTCGCGAGAATACAACTCTACCATCTTTGATAGGTTTTTATTCTCGTCCCGCAATACTTCTAGCTGGTGTCGATTCACCTCCACTATCCTTGACCTTTCCCTTTTCAAGCTTTTTATAGCACTCTGACAATCTTCAACCATACTTCGCTCCGCCGCCAACTGAGCTTTGAGCACCTCCACCTCATGGGACTTCGCAAGTAGGCGATGACCCAAACTTGCGACACATGCTGTACTCTGCACGCTCAATGCCAGGGCATCACTCGTGACCCGGTTGTCATCCCTTGTCCCGAACACACGTATATCTTTGGGAGTCACTAAATTTCTGCCAACTCCAATAGCAACATCGTTGTCTAGGAGTATTGAGTCATTGACAGACACAGGCCCCCGGGAGGAGCCAAAGTAGGGCATCCATACTGGTGCCGTTGCTTGGCCCAATGTCTGAGTCGGTGGAGCTAGGTTGAGATCCAACGAAAATGGGTAGGATGAGGCCATTTGATTTCTGATTTTTTTTTCTTCTTCTTTTCTCTTTTGTGTTTCTGAGTTTGTGGTTTTGTTTTTATCCCCATCTTTTTCCTTCTTATATACATAGTCTTTGACAAACCCTAGCCATTGCAGCGTCTAAGCATTTCTGAATCTCCAGCATTCCTCGAGTCCCACAACCTTCTCGCTTTCCAACCATACCCAACTCATTTATCACGACATGTCTTTTCTGAACGGACGCGTTCAGTAAAGCCTTCGCGCCTTTCCATGAGCCCGTAATTTCTGCTTGTGAAATCTGCGGCGCTTCTATCTGTCAACACGTGTCTCGCTCAGTCTGCCCATGACTATCCATGAGACGACATCAGGGACCACATTCCCTCTTTTTAGAAATCCTGCTTTGCGCTCATAATTCACGTTTTATCTTTTTAAGAAAAAATTAAAATTAAAACGTGTGGGCTTTGGATTTCATTGTGGGTCGGGTTTTCACCATTGTTTTGGTTTCAAAGTGAGTTAACTTTCTTTGGGGTTGGGCTTTCAAACGTTTGGGTTTTAGTTTGCGTAAGACTGTCTGTTTAGGGCTTACTGTTTTGAGTGTTTTACTGTTTCGTTATTTATTTATTTGTTTGTTTGTTTGTTTTGTAATTTTTATTTTTATTTATTTTATTTTATTTTATTTGTGTATTTTAATTCAAGTGTGTTTTGTGATTTATATTTACTTTAGTACCTTTCATTTCTTGTTATGACATTGTTTGTGGCTAATTTTTAAACATTGAGGACAATGCTCATTTCTAGGTTTGGGGGTATTGGAGTTTAGCAAGTAAACTTGGTTTTTCTTAAAATTAAAAATTAAAAAAAAAATTAAATTAAATTTCTTTCTTGTTTTGAATCTTGTTTTGTTTAGTCACTTTCCGAACACATTTGATGAGATTGTGATAAATGTTTGCATGACTTAAATGAAAATTGGATTTCATATAAATAAATAATTAAAAAAAAAAATTGGCATTGTTCTAGCATGATATGCTTGAAACCTTCTTTACACTTGCCATTTGTTTCATAATTTTCCAATTAAAGGATTTGCATGATCTAAAGAATTGTATGAAGCATAAATTAGACTTATATAACCAACCATATAAAGTGAGCTTTTGAGCCTTGAACTTCAATTCATGAGTGTTATACACATACTCTTAATTTCTTGTCATCTAAGTTGTTGTTTGATCTCATTATTCATTGATTTGGTTGAACACTTAAAAGTCATTTATTCTTATGCAATTTGACTTCACGACATTTAAGAAGTGATATTAAGGCCCTCTTTGGATCGTTTGTGCCTTTCAAGCTAACCTTATGCATGCTTAAGCATGATTTTCCATTGTTAACCATTTTGAGCCTACATGTAAACCTTTTCTTTCATTTACCAATTATATTTCCTCGCCTTAGCCCGAAAAACAAATATTTACCTTTCTAAGGAACTCATAGGGAATGGGTGTTACATTTCGAAAGAAAAAAAATATATATATATATATCACACAATTGGTGAAAGAAAAGAGAAAAGTTGTGATTAAGTGGTGGTTGAATGAAATTTCATTTTTGGGTTTCATTTTTGGGCCTTCAAAATAAATTGGTGGTTGTTCAGGAAAGGAGTGAATCAATGTAAATGAAGGTATAAGGAGTTTTGATCATGTAAAAGAAAAATAAATTCTCATTGTGATGATTCGAAGCCTTGTAAACAATTGTTTTATGCTCTTATATTTTGAGTTCCTTGGACTTTGTTTTATCCATACCTTTCATTTCTTACTCACCTTACACCCTTGGCCCCATTACAACCTATGTTAAAGACCTAAATTGATCTTAAATGTCATGTGGTTGAATTGCATTCATTTTTCTACTTTTAAGTGTTTGGCATCCTTCTTGAGATCATATTAATGCAAGTTCTTCATCTTTCTATTTCGAGTTAAGTCTTTATGGTTTAACTCTAATCTCATGTTTATAACTGAGTGTTGCATTATAGCCCTCTTTCCGAGTGATTCATTTGTGAGAGGACAACTTTGGTGAGATTTGAAGTTGAACTTGTGCTTTGTATGATTTTTGAAATTGTGTGAAAACTAAGATTGGGGAATTTGTTGCATTTGGCTATCACACTACCACACTTTGAGCATATTATGTTTTGAACTTTGCCGCTTTGTGAATAATGTTTAAAATTGAGCTTTTATTGTTAAAACTTTTGAGTTATGTGCATGAGTCATTTCTCTTCAGAAAATGTTCGGAAAGATTGTTTTGAGTTCTTTTTATTTTTGTAATTTTTTTTGTTTTGTTTTGTTTTGTTTTGTTTTTTTGTTTTGTTTTTTGTTAATGTAATTATTTTTTTTGTTTTTGTTTTTTATTTTGCTTAAGGACTAACAATCTTTTAAGTTTTCTAATTACCTTGTTTTACAGAGTCAGTAAAACGTTTGTGGGTATCGTATCTGTTAAACCCTCAGGAGACACAACTCCTCCTACTAGGGATGCCTAGAGGTTTAAAGGCTTGTTGCATATGCTCAATGCAATCGAGTTACCTACGAAAGTGGTCTAGTTAACTTCTTGTTTGTTTTTATCTTTGTTTTCCTTTTGTTTTGCTCGAGGACTAGCAAAATCTAGGTTTGGGGGTATTTGATCGGTGCATATTTACATATCATTTTGTACCCTTCTAGCTTATGATTTGGTTATGTTTTTGAGTTAAACTTGTGCTTTTAATCCTTTTTGTGTTTATCTTTCAGTTCATTGAGCTTTAGGTAATAATGAGGGCTTTGGATAGTAAATGATGCAATCCATGCATGTTAGGGCCTAATTTGGATGAATGGATGAAGAGCTTAAAGACAAACTCAATTTTGGCTACAGTCCCCTGCCAGCCCAGTTTCGTAGGTCATATTGCAAGCTTTGTTTCAGCAACCTACATAGCCCGGATGAGGCCACATTCTTCATGAAAGTTGTTCCAATGGGTGTGTAATATAACATATCCAAACTTCAGCCCCATTGGATAAATATGGAGTCTGTTAACTAGCAAACACAGAGCCATGCTCAGGATGGATTTTATCAGCGCGCAAAATGAGTTAGCAATTTGTTTTGGCCTTAACTTCCTCCTCCGACCTTGGATTGGCCCAAATGATATATGGCTGGAAAGAAGACATTCTGAACTTCAAGTTTGAGTGCTTAAAGTCTTAATTTGCTTAAGGGAAGCTCAATTCGTAAGCCCTTGAAGTTGCTGGTCATGCTGACCTCAGGATGAGCTATTATTTCTGGTTGGAAGCTTGGTCATGGTGACATGAAGATGAGCTAGGGCTGCTGGTGGGATTTATTAGTGAATTGCATCAACCATTTCAGATTTTATAATGGAAGTGTTGTATGCATTAGTGAAGTGCATCAACCATTTCAGATTTTATAAAACAAGTGTTGTATGCATTAGCCATACTTAATTCAGATTTTCAGCTTCCTTAGGCCTATATATAGTGAGGTTTCCCAAGCTTGTAAACACACCCCAAGGGGGGGAGCTCTCAAACACTTCTCTAGAGCTCCCTTCCCTTCTCTCCCTCAAATTCTCTTAGTTTCTCTTTCTAGTTTTCAATTGTAGTAATGAAATATTTGTGCTGAAATTCTCCTTAAGTTTTTCTTAGTTCCACTTTACTTTTCATTATGTAAATTCTTTTCTTTAGTTTCAAGTTTGATTAGTTTCCAAGTTTCAATTATGGTTTTTGTTCTTATTCATTATGCTTATAAGTTAATATGCTAGTTTGAATGATTGATCACCATTTAGGCTTGCATGTTAGCTATCTTGGTTTGAATTAAGAGTAGACACCATGCTTTAATTCGAATTGAACTATGAATAGGAAGAGTATGTATGGACATTCGACAACAGGGATTAGATACATGCTTGGTTGTTTAAATTGTTCTTCTATGCTTAATGGGTTCCTAATGCTTAATTTTAGGTTAGACAACAAATGATCAAATTAGGGAATTAGGAACACAAGGTTATGACCAAACACCATGGCTTAATCATACATTAGCTAGAATCAATCCGTTAATCTAATTGAACTTGGGAACTTATCTACTTGAGTTAGTTATTTTCTTTCTTCCTTGTTTTATTTATTTCCTTTCTTTTTCATTTCTGTTTTGTGTAGGAGAAATGAATTGGATCATTCAATCACCAATCCTCGTGGGATCGACCTCGCACTTACATACGCTATACTACCAAACGGCTCGTGCACTTGCGAGTATCACAAGTTGAGGATGCAACTGAATCCATTTTGGTGCAGCTGTATCTACACAACAATACTCTGTGTGCTTTGTCTTCGTGCATTTGCCGTATTTGTGTCTGTGCTGTGTTCTGTTGTATACTCTGCGTGCTTTGTTGAGTTTCTGCTACAATCATGGGTGGTAACTCCATTGTTGGTGTTGTTGCTGCTGCTTCTACAAATTTGCGTGTTTCTGACTCTATTCCAGGTACTGACTCCAATACTTGGATAATTGACACTGGTGCTTCTGATCATATGACTTATGATGCTAAATTTTTTGATGAGTTGTCTAGTAACACCCGTGACCCATACATAACTAGTGCTAATGGCTTGCCCTCTCCAATTATTGGCGAGGGCACAATCTCTCTCACTCCAACTCTGTCTTTGTCTCGTGCATTATTAGTTCCCAATATCCATTGTAACTTGTTATCTGTTGGTCGATTACTTGATACACTTAATGCTTCTACTACTTTCTATCTTACCCATTGCTTTTTTCAGGATCTCAAGACTCACGAGGTGATTGGGCATGGTAAACGAATAGGGGGGGTTATATTATTTGACATTGCCTTCTACACCAATTCGTGATCGTGTCGTTAATACTGTTCAACGTTGCAGTGTCAAAGACAAACAACAAATTTGGTTATGTCATTGTCACTTGGGACACCCGTCATTTGGCTACCTTAAGCATCTGTTTTCATCTTTATTTCGCTCATGTGATGAGTCCAGTTTTAAGTGTGAGACATGTATTTTGGCCAAGAGTCATCGTACTGTTTTTCCCTTAAGTAATAATAAAGCTGCTTTGCCTTTTGAGTTAGTACATTCTGATGTCTGGGGTCCTGCTCGTGTGACTTCTAATGGTTTCCGTTGGTTTGTTACGTTTATTGATGATTGCACTCGCTTAACATGGGTGTATTCGATGAAGAATAAACAAGATGTTGCCTCTATTCTCCCTGACTTTTGTGCCATGGTCTCTACTCAGTTTCATGCTCATGTGAAAGTGTTTCGGACTGATAATGGCGGTGAATATGTGAATCATACCTTGACCCAGTTCTTTCGTGATCAAGGTATCATTCACCAAACTACCACTCCATTCACACCTCAACAGAATGTCGTGTCTGAAAGGAAGAATCGTCAGTTACTTGAAGTTGCCCGCTCTCTGATGTTGGATATGTCTGTTCCCCATCATCTTTTGGGACATGATGTCTTAGCAGCGGCTTACTTGATTAACCGTACTCCTAGTCGGGTTCTTGATTTCAAGACTCCACTTGATGTGTTGTGTGCTTATACTTCTCCGGTTTCGGTCTCTAAGTTACCTCCAAAGATGTTTGGGTGTGTTGCTTATGTTCATGTCTACTCCCATTAACGGAGTAAACTTGATCCTTGTGCTCTCCGATGCATCTTTATTGGTTATTCTACTACTCAGAAGGGTTATAAGTGCTATCACCCGTCTACTCAGAAGGTACATGTTACTTTGGATGTCACCTTTCATGAAGAAGTACCCTATTATGTTTCCTCCTCCTCTTCAATTCAAGGGGAGAGGGGGAGTGAATTGAAGAGTTTCGGAGTGGAAAATGTGGAAAATCTTGGACAGGAAGAAGGAATTTCTGGCGAACAGGAAGCGACCGGTCGTCTAGAAGAAGCGACCGGTCGCCAACGAACCTGCCTAGAAACTACCAGTCGCATAGAGGAAGCGACCGGTCGCGATGCAACCTGCCTGGAAATGACCGGTCACCTGCCTCGATGAGCGACGACGACAGCCCAACGACCGGTCGCCAGGCCTTTTTTTGGAGTTTTCTGGCTCTTCCCCAGAAGAATGTGATAGTGATACTGGAGACTCTGGTGTAGATGAGATTGATACAAGACCCCCTTCTGCCTTGCCAGTGCCCAATCTACTCGTGATAGTGAATCAAGTGAGGTAATTTCTAATGATCTATCTGTGTCACCTTATCAGTTACCCCCACGAACCACTCGTGGGAAACCTAAAGTACAATATTCTCCTGATATACATGCCAAGTCTAAATATCCCATTAGCCATTATGTGTCAACTTATCGTTTGTCTAAGTCATATGCATCATATTTGTGTCAATTATCTAGTGTATGTGTGCCAACTAAGCTGCAAGATGCTTTATCTAATCCAAAATGGGTATATGCAATTCATATTGAGATGGAAGCCTTGAACAAAAAATGCCACGTGGGAGTTAGTTCCTTTACCAAAGGAAAAAAAGGCAGTTGGGTGCAGATGGGTGTTTACTTTGAAGCACAAGGCTGATGGGTCCATTGACCGTTACAAGGCAAGATTGGTAGCAAAAGGGTATACTCAGACCTATAGAGTGGATTACACGGAGACCTTTGCTCCAGTAGCAAAGCTCAATACTGTGCGCGTACTCTTGTCCTTGGCCGCTAACCATGATTGGCCGCTATTACAATTTAATGTTAAAAATGCATTCCTCCATGGTGACCTCAAGGAGGAGATTTACATGGATCTCCTTCCTGGTATTCCTGTAACCTCTAAAGATGGTGTTGTGTGTAAGCTGCGGAAGTCTTTATATGGATTGAAGCAGTCACCAAGAGCGTGGTTTGGGAGATTTACAGTCTCTATTAAGAAGTTTGGGTATGTGCAGAGTAACTCAGATCATACTTTGTTCCTAAAGCGTCATAAAGGTAAATTGATAGCTTTAATTATTTATGTTGATGATATGATTGTGACTGGAGATGATCAGGCAAAAATGCAAAATCTCCATAAATATCTGGCGTCTGAGTTTGAGATGAAATCATTAGGTGACTTGAAGTATTTTCTTGGGATTGAAGTTGCCAGATCTAAACATGGTATCTTTTTATCCCAAAGGAAGTATGTGTTGGATTTACTTGCAGAAACTGGAATGTTGGATTGTAAACCAATTAATACTCCTAGTGAACAGAATCACAAGTTGGGGTTATATCCTGATTAAGTTCCTACTAATAAAGAGCGCTATCAACGGTTTGTGGGGAAATTAATTTATTTAGCTCATACACGTCCTAACATAGCGTATGCAGTGAGTGTAGTGAGTCAGTTTATGCACTTGCCTAGTGAAGATCATATGAGAGCTGTGACACGTATTTTGAGGTATCTCAAAGTAACTCCTGGCAAGGGGGTAATGTTTTCCAAGTATGGTCATACAGATGTGGAAGGATACACAGATGCTGATTGGGCAGGTTCAGCTACAGATAGGCGTTCGACATCTGGGTATTTTATGTTTGTTGGTGGCAATCCTGTTACGTGGAGGAGCAAGAAACAAAAGGTGGTGTCTCGATCTAGTGCTGAGGCCGAGTATCGGGGGATGGCCCATGGTGTATCTGAGTTACTATGGTTGAGGAGATTGTTGAGAGACCTTGGTTTTGGGCCTAAAAAACCCATGGATTTATATTGTGACAATACGGCTGCGATTGCAATTGCTCATAACCCTGTACAACATGATCGTACAAAGCATGTGGAGGTTGATCGAAATTTCATTAAAGAAAAGTTGGATGTAGAGATTGTTTCCTTCCCCTTCATCTGTTCAGAGTATCAGTTAGCCGATGTTCTTACGAAAGCTGTTTCTACAAGTATCTTTCTCAACTCGCTTGACAAGTTGGGCATGCGTGACGTCTTTGCTCCAACTTGAGGGGGAGTGTTAGCGAGATATCCTATTCTATTAGGATATTTCCTTCTTATTCTCTTAGGATTTTATTTATTTCCTTTTGTATAGATATTATGTAATTAGGATTCCACTTATTTCCTAGTTTAACCCTACTAGGGTTTGTAACCTTGTATTATAAATACCTCCTTTCAGAGAATGAAATATATAAGAAAATATTCTACCATATTGTTTGACTCATAGTCCCATCCACAAGCAGTTAAAAGTGCTGAAATTGTTGAAGGAGATATGGAGGAGTTGGAACCATCAAGAAGACTAGCTTTGGGGAAGGTTTGTTTACTTTCCACCTATATTTTCTGTCTTGATTTTCTAGTTAATATGTATTGAAAGCAATAGTATCTTAATTTCTCAAATTTTCAATTTGAAGCAAGTGAATACAGCTATGTGAAGCACCAGGTTGATGCGCTTGACAAAGATAACTTTGTGTACAGCTAGTTTGATTGAAGGAGATGCTCTTTCAGACAAAATTGAGAAAATCTCTTATGAGATTAAGTTGGTGGCATCTGCAGATGGAGGTTCCATCATCAAGAACACCAGCAACTACCACACCAAAGGTGATGTTGAGATCAAGGAAGAGCATGTTAAGGCTGGCAAAGAAAGGGCCCATGCTTTGTTCAACATTATTGAGACCTATCTTGTGGCCAACCCTGATGCCTACAACTAAAATATATTATATATACTGTATGCTTTCTCTGTTTATTGAGCTGTGTGGCTTTCAGTTGTTTCTTTTGTATCATACCAAATTAGGTCTTTGGCTTGCACTTTGGAGTCATGATTAAAGAGTAATGTTGTATTCGATTTCAATATCAATAAATAAAACATAAATTTTATATTTATCATTTCATGGTAGTCTTTCTAGATCTAAATTTCGTCTGCAGTATATATTTTCTCCAATTTCGTGAATTTCAATCTTTTCTTTACCTAGTACAAAGTAAAGATTCGATAAAATTGGAACGATAAGAATGACACGCATAACTCGAGAAATGGTCCTTTGGTTTGCTCAAGGTTCTTGAGAAGTACCATTTGAGGCAACCATGATGCCTACAAGTAAAACTATCTGTCACTGCTTGCAAAGAGCAACAATAGAGAAAAGCAATAATTATATTCATAAATTAGGCACAAAGACCATAAGTCACAAGAGCCAATAAAAATACCCGCAAAAAGTTAATACAAAGATGGAAGCATAGTAACCGCACATGCACATATCCATGAATAAAAAATGACTAGGGGTAAATTTTATGCATAATTTTCCAATCGGAAATTTTTTATTGAAAATTCGACAAAATCTACTTTTTATTTATGATATTTTGACTAGGGCTAACTGTCAGACTATTTGCAAGTTACAACAATTTTAATAGATTCCAACCCACAGACAACAATCGGCATACACACACATCACTATTCATCAATGAAAGAAAATGGGATATAGGCAATCATAGGAGCATATGAGTACCCAAATGAAAGCTACTCAAACACTGATACTTTATTTTTTTAGAGTACAAGCAACAATCTAAACTAAAGGGGAGGGGGTTTCTCACACGTACACATACAACCATAATGTCATGGAGGTTCAAAACCTAAGACCTCTGATCTGCAAATCAAGGTCATTATCCACTAGACTAGACCCCATTGACAAACATTGATACTCTTGGAATCCAAATAAGGGGTCGAAGCTCTAAATGAAAAACCTAATGCCCAAGACCCAATATAATCCAATAGAGGCTTCAAAGAGTCTAGATCAAAATGACCTGGATGAAAAAATAGAGCCCACTTGTGCCTCCTTATAAAGGATATGGATAATGCAAATTAGGGTTATCAAATGGTCCTCAAACTTATACCCGAGTTGCATTTTGTCCCTAAACTAAATTATCCGTTCAAATAGTCCACCAACTCTTTATTAATCAGGACTTTGGTCCTACCATTACATTCTGTCAATATTGCTGTCAAATATAGGGGTAAAATAGTCCTAAATCGGGGCTTTCGCCCCATCTTCTCCTCCCCACAACCCACCATCTCTCCCCCTCCCTCTATGTCCCCTCCTCCTCCTTTGCAACATCATCATTAGGGCGCGACGGTACCCTTCTACTACGAGTCGGCTCCGATGGTCTTACTTTTCATTCCGATGTAGTGGCGAGCATGGTCTTAAATATCGGAGGTATCGGAAGTATCGGAAGTCAAAAAACACGGAAATATCGCAGGAAATATCGGGATATTATCGGTATTGGAAAAAATTGAATAAAAACCACGGAAATTGTAAGAAAAACTTGGAAATTTTTATTGAAACTTTGTAGGATGTTAATTTAGTCAATTATCTATTAGTTTATCACAAAAAATTGGAAGGAAATGCATTGCATGATGGATTTAATTGATTTAAGTTGATTATATAGCGAGCTAGCAAACACCGTAAGTGTATAAATATGTAGTAATTAATGAAAGAAGATTAAACACACCATAATCATTTATATATAATGAATTACTACAATATTTTACACTTTATACATTGCATGGTAAGATACATGAGTGACTTAGTACCACATAGAGTTCCTATGAGGTTCAAAATTTTCACTATCTTCATCATCTCTATGTGTAGAGTAAGTATATTTTGAAGAGTAGTCATCAAATGATAAATCCCCAAAATAGTTTTCCATGTAATTGTTAACATGCCACCCATATGGATCCGAGATTGGTTGACGTTGTCCATAAGCAAAATCATTTGAAGATTGAGTCTCAGATTCTTTCCATGTGTCACTTGATTCCATCCCAACAGGAATGGGATATGAAGGGTAGGGAAATGGTTGGTTATGAGTATAACCATAGTTACTACTTCCTACTCCAACAGAGTCCGAAGTTATAGATAACGAGTCATCTTCTTGACTTGACAATGTCCCCTCGCCTCTTTCTCTACGAGTATAGTTCTTCCCTATGGCACCAATTCCTGGTCCTGCCTGCCTACTGCCATGGTAGGGTAAGTAAAAGCAGGTGAGTGGTTGAATGGTAGGGTAAGTAATGTAAGTTGAAAAAACGTTGGTGAGTTTTATATTTTATCCATTTTGTAAACCAAGCCAGGAATCCAAAGCTAAGTTTTATATTTTATCCATTTTGTAAAAGCATGTGAGCATTCTGTCGGCTAGACATGCTTTGTTTATTAGCTCAATGAGCTACTTTTGTATTACTCTAGGAGACATGCTTTCCGTAGAGTACCCAAATCAGTTCAATGAGCTACTTCAGTTCTCTACATTTTTTGAGTTTCATATCGGGATATTATCGGGATATTATCGGGATATTATCGATAATATCTCGATATATTGACCAAATCATTCATAAAAGTGTTGAAAATATCTTTCCGATAATATCGGGATAATATCGGGATAATATCGATATATTGACGATAACTATATGGTTAGTTGTTAAAATATCGGACCCCCAAAAATCAGATATTATCGGGATAATATCGGGGATATTATCGATATTTAAGACCATGGTGGCGAGCATCAGATTAAATTCCATTTGTGGCATAGTCACGGGGGTTGGGTCGTGGGTAAGGCTTGGAGGTGGGTTGCGGCTAGGGGTGGGGGTGGGGTCTGGGTTGCGATTGAGGTTGGGGTGGTTTGGGTTGTTGGGGAGAAGAAAATACAGAGAGAGACTTAGGGCATGTTTACGTATCAGTAATGGGTATGGGAGGAAAGGGAATGATTTTCATTCCTGACTTCCCTTGCGTTTACTTGCAATCAGGAATGAAAAAATAAGTGGGCCCCACCTCAAAATCCGTAATCACATCCCCTCAAAATTGGGTATCAGATCACCTAGGGGGGAGTAGTCGATACGATTCTCATTCCTGTTTTCTCTTAATAACTTCCAAAAATACCTTTACTACTTTACCATAATTCCAAAACACCCCAAACCCTAAAAAAATATATATATATATAAAAAAAAAGAAAAAACTCACGCCAAGAAGTTTCAAGACGCTCCAACTTCTTTTTCACGTTATCGTTGCAGACACAACCTCCCATAAGCAGCAGCAACGCCTTGTGCTATGTAAATCATTCTATCTATCTATCTTCTTCTTCTATCTTCTGTCTTCACATTCATCACAAAACATATAGTACGGTCATATATAAAGACTTTTGTGGAGATTATATATCTCTTTTTTTGGTAGTATGAAGATTATGCATGTCATTATTATTTGATTGTTTACTAGTTACGTAGGTGAAAGATATATATTTATTGGAGTTTATTTTTTCGTCTTTTTCGTTTGAAATTGGCTCTTGACAAAGGTGTTATTAACATTATCATTGTTATTAAACAATAACAATGGGAATCAACTCCATTCCTTTGCTAATTCCATATGTTTAGTAAACAGCTTAATGGGAATGATTCTTCCCATACCGATTCAGTAGTTCCCCGATTCCTAAATTCTCTGATTCCTTACTTTCTCCATTACTGATACGTAAACATGCCCTTAGATTGTTTTGATTCAGTAAGGAACAATAGTTTCAAAACAGTGCACCCCATTAAGTCAGGGGCAAACCTTGGCAACAATGGCAACAACATCCCATTGCAGACCCACGATGAGATGGGGAATAGGATTGGAGTGGGAGAGGATGAGATGGGGGTGGGGTTGGGTGGGTGGAATTTGTTTTTTGGGGTTACTTTTTGTTGTTTTATTAATTTTAAAAATAAAGAAAATTTGTATTAATTTTTAATTTTTTAGTCGTCAAAAGTATTATTTAAAGTGTAAATTTACAAGAGTTGGTAGACCATGACTAAATTTAAAAGAAAATGTAACGGTAGGACCAATACGCCCATCAATAAAGAGTTGGTAGACCATTTGAACGAATAATTTAGTTGAGGGGCCAAAATGAAACTCGGGTATAAGTTTGAGGACCATTTAAGTAAATAACCCTACAAATTATGGACACAAAAATTCAATAAAATAATAAACAAAAGGCTAGTTGGAGTACATGGGCTACCTTTTTTTTTTCCCTTCTTTTAAGGGTCTGAAATCCGTTGGGTTATTTAGGTATTAAAAAATTTTCAAAATTTGGGTTTGGCCATGGCCCTAGTTAGCAGGCCTCTATATATGTGCCTAGCACAAGATTAATCCATATACATAGAAACATACTGGCAACAACAAGCGTACGAAGCGTATCTCCACCAATAGCCTTATAAGGCCAAAGAAATTTCGGCATAAAAGCGGCAAGTTTGAACATGCCAGACATGAACCGCAATGCCTAAAACTATAAATACAACTACAACTTTTAAACTCTCACAAGTAGAAACTACAAGTATAGACTAGAGTCACTATACTACAAACAAACACCCAACTCATAAAGAGGATGCAAACAACCCCAGGAGAGAAGTGAGGAACGGGGAGGAGGGGAGGGGAGAAAGGGGAGGGGTGTAGGGGAGGGGAAGGGTTAGGGTGGAGAAGGAGTGGAGGGGGAGGGAAGGGTGGGGAAGGAAAATCATTTGAGTTTCTTGATAGTTAATTGTTTTGTTTCTTTTTTTATTTCAAACCAAAGCTGTCTTTGTGTTAAGCTATGATGAGTGTGTATTTCATTGAATTCAATCTTTATAACTAAAAGAAAATCATTTGACAATATTGGCACATCTTTATAACCCTTTCCCCCTAAGTCCACTATTAATGTCACACGTGTAATGCAAATGACAACGTGGCCAACTTTGATCACAGTGACTTTTGAGCGACTGTGTGAATAGCAGCAAGCATCCCTACTCCTTATCCACTACACGGACCCTTCACTTTCTCTCCTCCCCCTCCCCTACTCTTTTCTCTATCCTCCACCCAAACACTCTTCTATGGCCTCTACTTCACCCTTCGCCCCCGCATTGCCCCCAAATTACCATCTTACTACTCATCCTACACCTGCTGCATCCCGCCCTCTACTAACCCCCCAGAAACAGATACTGCCGCACAATTCTTACCACGGTGTTAATGCACGAAATTACCACTCTGTGCCTCGTCGGAGAATGACGACGAGGTGCCAAGCGATGGAGGTGTCGGTGGCAGACGGGTCGTCATCGGCGTCTGGCGGCGGCGGCGAGGAGAACTGGGTGCCGGTAGTGCCGCTGGCCGCGCTGCCAAGCGGGGAGCGGCGCGTCATAATTCAAGATGGGGAAGCCATACTCTTGCTGTGGTATAAAGATCAGGTCTTTGCTATTGAGAATCGCTCCCCTGCTGAAGGGGCTTATAGCGAAGGCCTTCTCAACGCCAAGCTCACCCAGGCAAGCCAATTAATTAATTACTTTTCATTCAGTTAATTAATTTGTTCCTAATCCTAATTGTTAGTAACTTATTGATACTGGTTGCATTGCAGGATGGGTGTATAGTTTGCCCATCAACTGATAGCACATTTGATCTGCGCAACGGATCCATTAAGGAGTGGTATCCCAAAAACCCAGTGCTCCGAGTCCTCACACCCGCTTTGAGGACGCTTTACGTCTACCCTGTCAAAACTGATGATCAAAACATTTACATCAGCCTCGGTACTGCTTCACTCCAATCTGATGCAGCTGCAGAAATTGTCTTCAGTGGCAAGGCTCAACCGGGTTTTACAGCTACTGATGTCAATGTGGATGAGGTATTTTTCTTTTTCTTTTCTTGTTCTTTAAGAAACTAAACATTGAAAAAATGTACTTGGCTTGCCTTGGTGCATGTCTCAAACTGTGATTTGCTAACGATGATTTGTTCGATTCATGGTGACGTGCTAAATTGTTAATTCAGGTGAAAATGGTGGTTGATGAGGGTCTAGATGTGGCGTTCGGTTTCACGAAGAGGAACGAAATCATAAATGGGAAGGCAGCTGTGATTGGGTTCCTATTGTTGTTAGATTTTGAACTCTTGACTGGTAAAGGTCTTCTCAAGGGAACTGGCTTCTTGGACTTTATTTACTCTGTTTCAAATGCTTTGCAGTAGACATTGGAAATGTTTCTCCGAAATGAACCAAAAGTTATATGCAATACTCAACCCAAGCAAGCAAAAGTGGGTGTTTTTATGAGTCATAATATATAATTAATTTGATGTTAAAGCTCCTTTCATTTGTAATTTTGGATATCTATATAAGCGTATGTGTTTGTAAATCTTCTGAGAAGTAGACCATTTTAGATCATTCTTTAGGTTTTGCACTTTCTCTGTCTAAACCACCTGTAATATATAATCGAATTTTCATGCAAAGCATATCCTTTGAAATTGAATCATGAAAGACATATGTGGTACCTATGAAGAGCCTGCTCAAGCTGCTGAATTTGAATCCATTGTTCTGTAACAATGTCAGCCATCTTAAAGCAAAGAGCAAGAAGCCAATGGCAAAATGAACACCACACACTCATAGCTATAGACCATAGATGGATTGAGTACATCAGTGCATGACCTTTTGAGCCTAAGAGGCAACCGTTTCGAGTCTATCCTCAGCATCTTGTGCTTTAGACTCTAAAACATGAAGATCGAAGTTGTACTTTCCTGATGCAGCCCACAGAAGCTGTACCTAAAAAGCATTGCAAAGCCTATTTCTCAAATCCAACAAACTCTTTCTGCTACTTTTTCATTGAATTGAAAATTGCAAAAAATAAATTGAAAAAGATATGAACCCCTTCTCCTAGAGCATTAAGCCTCTCACCAGTAGCCAATGAGTCTCTCTGTGACATACAAATGCAACCAAATATTCTATATTTGCTTTCAATTTAGCATATACCTGAAAGCTGAAGACTTGAAGCTGAAACGGGAAACAAACCTTAAGAGTGAACAAAACGGACTGCAAATGATGGATCTTCTGCAAATGATGAATCTGGGTTTAACAGAAGTATGGAACTCAAGGAATGTGAGATGTTGTGCATGAAGAACTGCTCCTGCACAGCTTTTGCAAACTTTGATACCAGGGATGGAGGAAGTGGGTGCCTGCTGTGGTTTAGTGAGCTGATTGATGTAAGAAATTTCACTGAAAATGGGCAAGATATTTATTTTAGAATGGCAGAATCAGAACTAGGTATGGAGGCACTTTTAATCTCAAAAGTCATTTTGTTAATGCAAATTTTAAAGAAAACAAGAGAAAAAAAGAAACATCTTTGGATATGGAACAGTCAATTGGGAGTTATCCATCTCTTCATGATCATGTACAAAAAGTAAAGTCAAAACATATCAAACCCAAAGGTTGTTACTCTATAATTTTGGATTTGGACACAATTATCAAACTCTTCTTTCAAAATTCGTCTGTTATGATCAATGGATGATAGACATTACAGAAGGTTTTTTTTCTTTATCAATATCCAACTTCTCACTTTTTTATGCTTTCAACTATAGACAACAATCAGTGCTAAACCTGCTAAAACCCAATTTCCGCCCCTGGGGTTAGGCCACTTGGGTTTATATTTTATAGTCTCAATGAATGTGAAGAAAGTAAGAATTATATTAGGCAGTATTGTGTCATCTCCTGGGCTCCTCCTGGGTGTAGCTCTGTTTTTCTAATGTTTGGAAGAAGCAGCACCAAATAGATGTTAAGTTGTTTTCTAGTCATCTACCCCTTCAGTTTCCAATAGGATATAGAGAGCAACTTGGTTATTTGAAAATTTAACTACAATGGCCTATTGCTATATAGATGACATGATGTTAGAATTGAAAAAAATGAAACTGTGTCAAATTATAGGATAGCACCTCCCAATTGGAGATGCTCTTATTGGTACTTCTCTTGGGCATTTGTCTATTAAAGTCAAATGTGGGGTTCATCACTTCTACTCGTTTTTTTCCCCCATTTGTCAACTCACTTAAGTATTAACTTGAGGGAGAAAAAAAACTGAAAGAGAGAAAAAAATAGGAAGAATTAAAACAAGTATACAATTCAGAAAATTGCAGCTTCCTTTGAGTTGATTTGGTATTTGATTCTGGAAGACTGACCAAGTGAGTGGATGACCACAAATGATTTAGATTTTCTACTAGAGAAACACTCCTAATTGTCAATTGTCAGGCGAGACACCATCGTTCTTGAACTAAATTTGGAGTAAGCCCACTTTTGATTGAAGAGAATTTTCTCCATTTCACACAGGAGAGAGTGATGTTTATTTGCATTCAATTACGCATCTAAATTTGGTATGACGTGCATTGATATTGTCGATAATGCATCAGTAACGTGTTTACATCGATAATTGATATTGTGCCAATACGAATTCTACTCCAAGCTACAGTGAAAGGGGATCCCTTATGAGAAATTCATCCTATTTATCTGTCCTTGAAACTTTAGTAATTTGTCTCCCCACTATTCAACTTTAGTATTGAAAGCTTACTAAATTGTCTTCCCAGCTACTCAACTTAACTATATACTGTAGGGTTTCTACTTTCTAATCAAGTATTGCCAATGCTGCTAACTGTGAGATTTTTTAAGGTGAGAGACAGTTACAGACAAAGCTTTACCAAATTAATACAATTATCTTCTAATTAGAGTCAGACTCTCCATATATAGTGCAGATTAAAAGAAACACACCCCTCACTGGTTCATCAGGTGTACTCAAGGTGAGCAGCCCTGGAATTCTTGTCCTTGTCGACCATAAGAACACTACAGTTTGGTCTTCCAACACATCAAGTTCTGCACAGAATCCAGTGGCACAGCTTTTGGATTCCGGAAATCTTGTTGTGATAGATGGCAATGGTCATAATGACCCTGATAATATTTTATGGCAGAGTTTTGATTACCCAGGTGATACAATAATACCAGCTATGACGCTTGTTGGGAACAAAATCACAGGTTTTCATTGGCATCTTACACCCTGGAAAAGCCCCCAGGATCCTTCTCAAGGACATTATGCATATCAACTTGGATACCATGAATTAATTCTGAGGGAGGGTTCTGTTATAAAATATCGGACTGCACCATGGAATGGAATCCAATTTAGTGGGATGCATAATATAAATCCAACATATGATTTTGTGTTGGATAATGATGATGAAGTATATTAAGGTTATAAGCTTCTCAACAGCTCAACTCTTTTCAGGCTGGCTTTGACTCAAGATGGATTTGGGCTGAGCTACATCGGGAGTGATGGAAACCAAGGTTGGGTTGTTTATCTAATAGCACCGACTGATATCTGTGACAAATATGGAATATGTGGTCCAAATGGTGCATGTAGTATTGACAAGTCCCCAGTATATAGCTGCTTGAAAGGATTTATACTGAACTTTCAACAAGACTGGGACTTGGTGGATTGGTCATATAGCTGTGAGAAAGACCCAACTGAATTGCAGTGGAGACATCTCTAAGAAGTACTCTGGGCACATTTCGACCATCGCAATAGAAAATTATATGCTTCATGTACCCAGGAAAAAAGAAAAAAAGATATGTGTTAATCAAACAAACTAATTCTGATGAAGTTGAACTACTTGGGCAAATCAATTGAACAAAGAAAACGATTTTACTTCTTGAAGGGGAATATGTAATTGCAGCTTCTTTGGAGCAAAGGACAATAGCAGACATGATAAACCGATTAATTAAAAACTGTCACTATTTCCAAGTAAATTGAAAAACAAATCCATCACTCTAACTCGTTGATACCCATAGCTTGTCACTATCATCAGTGTATATTTCAACATACATTCAAATATACATAACCTGTATTTTCTGCTCACTAGTGCCTGACAAGCTCAAGGATATGCTGATATCTATAACTTGCATTGGGCAGATAAACAATTTCTCATTAAGTTATAACTTATAATTAAAGGAGTTTTATCAAACTCACTTAACACAACAAATTGACAGACATTATTGAAATGATTAAACATTTCCATGAGGAAAAAGAAAAAGAAAAGAAAACTCAAGGAGTACCTTTTCTGAATATTGTCAGATGATGAAACACAAACTTGCCGAGCAAACATATTGATAATTTCATCCACCTCCTGTCTTGATACTCCATTTATGTCTCGAATCTGCAGATTATATACAAAAAGGTAACAGTAATTTAATGTTTAAAAAAATTTGTGAAGTGATCCAACAGGAAATGTTGTTTGAATCCAATTTTCCCTTATTTAGTAGTAAGGATTTTTCCTCGGTGGCTCTTTCAAGAGCAGGTGTGACAGAAATGAGAAAAGAACCAAGCAAACTCTGGGAGGAGTTGTCATCCCTTCTTCTATGGACCTGACTTGTGCTTCACTGCTTCGGCTTCCCAGTCTCAAGCTCCAATTTGCAGCTAAATTTTTTCAATTTCGGGTTTCAAACTTTCAGTCAATCGGCTAGGCGGGCGCTAGGCTGCTAGGCGGTCTCTAGGCGGTTTCTAGGCGGGCGCTAGGCGGCTAGGCGGTTTCTAGGCGGGCTCTAGGCGGCTAGGCGGCTAGGCGGTTTCTAGGCGGGCTCTAGGCGGCTAGGCAGTCGCTAGGCGGCTAGGCGGTAGCTAGGTGGGAGCTAGGCGGCTAGGCGGGTTGGGTCTTTTTCGGTGCCGAACCCAGAGGACGAAGCAGTGACTGCGAGTGCAAGTTCCGTCCTCTGCGAGTGCAGGCTTCCTGTTCGTTCGAATATATTTAAAGAGTATAGCCGTGCGGCTATACGTTTAAAATATTTGAATGTATTTACAAAGTATAGCCGACCGGCTATACGTTTAAAATATTTGAACATATTAGCGGCTATACTCTTTAAATGTACAATTTTGTCATTTTATTTTAGGGTGTAGGGCTAAAATACAAAAAACATGAAAAGAAAGTTCCAACTGCACATCATATCTCATTGAAAAATCTACAAATTACTGTCCAACTTCTTAAATTACCATGACAAGAAGATGAACTAAGTATGCACAATGCTGGAGGATGGTGATAGCTCCCTTTAGAAGGTTTAAGGTAGTTCTTTGTTAATAAGTTATAAAAATATGGAATGCAAAGTTTTTCACCATATAAAATCAGATTCACCTCGATACAGTCATATCGATGGATAATGCCAAGTATATTAAGCAGCTGCCTTTTGCACTCGTGTATTCGCTTTGTGTGCACATCAAACATTGCATCTAAACTAACCTGCAGTTGAAAGTGATAAATGTCAGTGTAATCTATTAGACATACCTTCAAGACAAAAGAGAAAAGATGAACAGGATAGAAGTTCTAAGAACTTGTGACCAAACCTTCACACCACTCATTGCTTCAATGTACTCAGCGAGCCTCATTTTGTTAACCTTCTTAACCTACAACATGAGCATATATACAACAGATTTAAATAATAATAATACAAAAGAAGAGCCAAAAGCTTAATATATTTTTGGTTCCAAAGCAGATATCAAGCCTAGAGAGTACCACCATCCATTCTTGTTGAAGGTCAGGATCTGCTGCATATGCTCGCAAGCCAGTTGCAAGCAATGTCCCACGCTTTATTCCAACCCAAATGCTCTTCATCAACAAGCACTCTCATGACCTCAGCTATTTTTTAGAGATGGGTGAGTATCACTGAGCTGCAGAGCACCCTAATTAAGACAAGGAAAAATGAGCCGAGGAAAAAAGGAAAAACAGAAAAGCAAACCTGAATGACTATCAGAGGAAAGTAATGAATATAAGTTCATTGTAGCTAAACAAGCTACCAGATTGGGTATTCCCTAGAAATCAACATATGATAAAACACATACTATTACACCTTCTCTGAAAATTCATCAAAGTTACTGTGAGCCTCTTTACATGTTTATACATGTTCTGTGCTCCGTAGATGTATTCTGTAACCTCTGTTTATTGTAAAGTTGGAATGCTTTCTTTAGTCTTGCAACCTAACTCTCCAGTATTTGTGCAACAAAACTTGGCATTGATTTTGTTTTTCTTTCAAGTTTTTATCTATTTACTTACAGTTTATTTATTTCAAGGGATTATAAAGTATTTCCAACTGGACTTTGTATCGATGAACTCAAGTTTAGCTCAAGTGGCTAAGAAGTAGGAAGTTTATGTACTTAGTCATGAGTTTTTCTTTTATAATATTTTTGAATTTGAATTTGAAATATAAAATTTAATTTCAGTTCAAGCACTAGGTTTTCTCTCAAATGATTCCACATTGTACTTATCAATTGTTGGTTTTTTGTTAGTTCTTCTTGCCCTTCTCTGTTACCTACCCTACTTAGATATACAATTAATAGTTCGTTTGTCTGGCTTTTATGTATTGGTAGATGGGGAAACAATTGTACTTTTCCAGATCTAGTCCAAACTTTATTTTGGAATGGATCTTGGTTTTTGCTTCATCAAGTCCTAAATTGGCTCTGGTTTTCGGTTATTAATGGATGGTTGTGGTTTTTTGGCTTACTAGTCTTTTATGTAATCTGTTTTATCTTAGGCATACTTGCTTTTGTGTTAGTCTTTCTCCTCATGATTTCGAGCAAAGGGTCTGTAATCTAGAGATGGTTTCTTGCATGCTCTTCTCACTGATTAATCTTTCTTTTGGATGGAATTTCTGGCTGCTTTCCTTTGTTCTGACATCTGACACCTTTTATTTCTTGGATTTGGTCTGTTGATTGATTTATACTTTCCTTTGTGTCTATTTGCAATGGTAAAATCAGGTATGTTCCTCTGTCTTTATTTTCGTATCTCATTCGGTTTTTTATATATAAATATATTCTCAATGTTGGACCACCATGTTATTACCATAAATATAAATCCTTGTGCTTTGTTCTTCTGATCTGGTTATGTACCACTTTGGTATATTTTGATACTTGATGGGTTTTTTACTGTCAAACTAATCACGGTAATGTTGATTCTCTGTGTGTTGTTTGGTTTTAATCTACTGGATTCTTTTTTCTAATATTCTCACTAGTTCTTAAGGGTAACAAAACTACTTTTATCTTTTCACTTTCTTTTGTTAGGCGTAGAACTCTTTTGCTTTTCATTTATCTATCTTATCTAAATATGTTCATATGTTATATCTGTCTCTATGTCTGCGTTGTTTGCTGTTAAGTTCCATCTTCCTATCACTGTTGAACACTACTTGAATGCTCTTTTTATGGTTTTTGTTGATTATCCACCTATGTCCAATCTTGATACTGCTGGTGCAGTAATGGTATTTTCCATGAAAACTGAATTCCAGTCAACTTAATAATCTCTCACGGGTCATCTGGAACTATTGACAATCATTCACCTCGTATCATGGAACATTTTAATAATAATGATCCTGATCAGTTTCAAAGCCCTGCTGGGCACCATCTTTCTACTTGTGGAATTGTAGAGGTTGCTCTCGGCCATGTTTGTTTTTTAAGTTTGTTAAAAGTCTAAAAACTTCCCATAGTCTTTTGTGTTCTGTGGAAACTCATTCTGTTTCCTCTACTTTTGAAAGGAAGCTCACTTTATGAGAGATGTGATCGGTAAATACGGTGTGTCGATCACTAAATATGATATGTGTAATGTTACTTTTACCATGTATACTTGAGGTCTGTCTAATCACACAGAGGCTACCCTGCTTCAAAATCAGCCCATCAATCATAAATCTTCTACCTCATCAAAGATCCAATTGTTGGGATTATACATTATTGTATTGTAAAGACTAGTAATTGATTTTTGCTTCATTTATTGAGAATCAAATCAAATACAAACATTACAAATCATCATAGCCTCAGGTGCAAGCCAAAGCAGCTCTGGCTTCATACACCAGAAAAAGAAAAGGAAAATGAAAGCCACACCAATGACAGAAAAGGAAAATGAAAGCCCCTCATTGCAGTATATATTCATTTTAAGGTTTTAGTTGCAGGCATCTGGGTTGGCCGCAAGGTAGTTCTCAATAAGCTTGAACAGACCAGTTGCCTTCTCTTTCCCAGCCTTGACATCCTCTTCCTTGATCTCAACATCACCTGTGGTATGGTAGTTGCTGGTGCTCTTTATGATGGAACCTCCATCAGCAGATGCCACCAACTTAATCTCATAAGTGATTTTCTCAATCTTGTCTGAAAGAGCATCTCCTTCAACCAAAGTGTAGTTGTACACAAAGTTATCTTTGTCAAGCCCGTCGATCCGGTGCTTCACATAGCTGTAATGACTTCCTGTAAAATGAAGATTTAATTAGAAATTAAGAGATTACTGCTTTCAAGATTTATGTTATTAATCAAGCAAACAAGTTAGACTTAGAAGAGGCAATGGAAGAAACAAACCTTCACCGAAGCTAATCTTCTTGATGGTTCCAACACCTCCATCTCCTTCAACAATTTCAGCAGTTTTCACTGATTGGGGAGCAATCTTGGGGATGAGGGTGTCAGCTTCAAGAACAAGGGCTTTGAACAATCTTGGTGGGGGGATGACTGAGGTGGACTCGTCTGAGTATGTGAAGACACCCATGGTGATGATTTTAGAGCTTAGAAATTGATCAAAGAAAGATTGAGATGTGGAGGAAGCTAGGAGAATGTTTGATATTGGTGTGAGGAAGTATGAGCACCAGAGGTGGTATTTATCAGTTAGGGGAAGGGTATATGTGTAAAGTAGCTCCCATATTTATACAATTTTAAATTTTTTTTTAGCGGTGGTTGTACATGTGAAAAGGAAAAATATAATTCCCAATTCAATGTTTCAATATTTTAGTCAAAGAAATTAAGCCACCACTAAAAGTTTATTTGGAAAATTCAACTTATTTCAACTGGTGTGCTAACTTAATAATATTCTTATTGGCCAATAGGATGTTCCAAAATTAACAAGTCTATCTACATGCATAGTCGACTCCGAATGCCAAGTATTATATGGAATGCACATGTGGAATGTTCCTGTGATCAGAGTATTGCAATTTTTATTTTAACACAAGCAATATTTAGGGGAGGGGGGAATCGAATGTAAGACCTCAAATGCAAGAGTAAATGTTCTTAATCGCTTCAGCTATACGTCCCTTACATAATATTGCACATAATATTGCAATTCATTATTGAAAAGCAACACCAATTATGTTCCGAAATACATATGCAAGGAATAAAGCCAGAGTTCTGAATGCTCACTGTCCGGACAAAAAGAGAAGGAAATAGATGCTCAGCATTATTTTTGACATAAAAGACAACCTTCAAAGTTGGCGGGACTCATAATTTGGATAATTAACAGAGTGCGGAAAAAAGACGAAACAAAAATAGCAGGATCAGTACTGTTTTCGGTGCCATTTGATATTAAAGAATATCATCAACAACAAAAAACCTAATTTGCCTCACTTTGTTACAAGAATAAAACCCTATTTGTAATGTATTAACTAATCACATTAATGATTATGTTAATGTGGATAAATTAAGCATCTCCAATAGTCTCTTCAATCTAAACTCTTCAAATTGTGGCTTGTTGACCTACGTGGTAATTTGAAGGGTAAAGTTTGCTACTTTACTATTTTGTACCCCCATCAACCTCTTCAATTTAATTAATTCAGTGTTTGACTTTTCTTTTTCTGTTAATCAAACACTAATATTTAATTCGATTTAATAATACCAAATTAATATTTAAATAATAATTCATTATTGTTAACTCAGCCTCATGTAGGCTCTTAACATTTTAAGACAGCTTTTGTTGTTTCAAAGCTTAATAAATGCGTTGAGGAGTGAAGAAGGAGTCCCAGATTTGGTGAGTGGGTTTGACAAGGCTATTGGAGAAAGTTTTTTAAATGTGGCTCACCTATTTTAGTGTCCCAAAGCCTTTGAAGAGGTTGTTGGAAATGCTTATCTCCAATAGTAGCAGCAAACTAAACTCTTCAAATTAAAATTTGTTGACCTATGTGGTAATTTGAAAAGGTTTATTTGCCACTTTATAATTTATGCAATATCAGACTCTTCAAATTCAATTAATACAATGTTATGGAAAAGAATGAAAAATATGAAAACATGTGAAGAATGTCTATGTATTTATTATTTGAAAAGAAAAAAAATGCATGTTTTTATAATTTCAAGGTTGATTTTGTTTTTCCAAAGTAATGTGGCTCGCTTATTTTAGAATTCTAAAGTTGTTGAAAAGGCTGTTGAAGATACTCTTACAAGATGTATCAAATGACCCCTCATTATACAGTCTCTCTACTATTATATAGAGAATAAGTGGGCTCTCCACTTTGGGCTTCTATTTGGGCAAGGCGAAACGAGCTTCTATTTGAGGTTTCATTCTGGTCTTAAGCTTGGCACGATAGTGTTGCAAACCAGACAAAAGTATTATATCTTTTACAAATATAGAAATTATAAAACCCATATGTTTAATTATGTTTGTTTTTGCCAAAGTTGGGAAGGGGGAGGGGGAGGGGAGATTTCTCATACACACACTATGAAGGTGCTATGAGGATTCGAATATGAGACCACTAGTCTGCAAATTAAGGCCTTTTTTCAATGAGCTAGACCTCATTAGCATGTATAATTATATTTTCATTCTATAAGAGATGTAATCAGCAAATATGACACGTGTAATTTGGCCCCATGTATACGTCTTGTAGACTTGAGTCCTCTCTAATCGGACAGAGGATGCCCTGCTTCAACATCAGCCATCTGTACCATCTTCTGCTTCAAATGTCCATTAATCATAAATCTTCTACCTCATCAAAGACCCCACAATGCAGGAATTATACATTATTGTATTGTGGTTTGGCTCCCTATCACTTTCACAAATCATGTCATCTAATTTAGACTTTCAATCGCTTCTCTTCTCAAGTCATCTCTTCTACCAAATTTGCTGTTCTAATCAAATTGAAGTCAAGTCCACACACTTCATAAATATCCAGAGACCACGAGTTTTGTTATTCTTTGAAACTCACTATGCTGCCCATTTGTTATGAATCAAATCTTCTGACTTTGCAAAGCCATTTGTGGCCAACATTTAATTAAACAGAAATGGAATTTCTCTTATTTTGAGTGCTATTAATGTATTTTCTGTATTCTTTTATATTGTTCCCCAAAGGTATTTAACAAAGAACAAAATAAATATTCAAGCAGATATGCTCTTCTGCTTTTATTGTATATCCTTGTCTAACTGCAGACCAAATTTGTAAAGACCAGCAACTGATTTTTGCTTTATTTATTGAGAATCAAATCAAATACACACATTACAATTTATCATAGCCTTAGGTGCAAGCCAAAGCAGCTCTGGGTTGATACACCAGAAAAAGAAAAGGAAAAATGAAAGCCACACCAATATAATGACAGAGAAAGCACATCATGCAGTATATATTCATTTAAGGTTTTAGTTGCAGGCATCTGGGTTGGCCACAAGGTAGTTCTCAATAAGCTTGAACAGACCACTTGCCTTCTCTTTCCCAGCCTTAACATCCTCTTCCTTGATCTCAACATCACCTGTGGCGTGGTAGTTGCTGGTGCTCTTTATGATGGAACCTCCATCAGCAGATGCCACCAACTTAATCTCATAACTGATTTTCTCAACCTTGTCTGAAAGAGCTCCTCCTTCAACCAAACTGTAGCTGTACTCAAAGTTATCTTTGTCAAGCCCGTCGATCCGGTGCTTCATATAGCTGTAATGACTTCCTGTAAAATGAAGATTTGATTAGAATTTAAGAGCTTACTGCCTTCAAGATTTATGTTAATCAAGCAAACAAGTTAGACTTAGAAGAGGCAGTGGAAGAAACCAACCTTCACTAAAGCTAATCTTCCTGATGGTTCCAACACCTCCATCTCCTTCAACAATTTCAGCACTTTTAATTGATTGGGGAGCAATCTTGGGGATGAGGGTGTCAACTTCAAGAACAAGGGCTTTGAACAATCTTGGTGGGGGGATGACTGAGGTGGACTCGTCTGAGTATGTGAAGACACCCATGGTGATGACTTTAGAGCTTAGAAAATGATCAAAGAAGATGAAAGTGTGAAAGGATTAGATGATTGGCAGGGATGGTATTTGATGCTGGAAAATGTGAGCACTGGAGGTGCTATTTATAGATGGAAGCATATGGTCATGGTGTTAGAAATTTCCCTTGTAGATTAAAGTTTTCAATGAATGTCCCTGTTGGAAAAGGAGGCTAGAATTTTCAATTTCAGTGACTTACTGTTCAAGTCTAAGAAGCCGCCTCAAATAGATAATTTTAAAAACCCAAATAGTCCAGCCAACCAGAGTTGCTAACCTCATCAGTTATATATGTACTTGGAGTACTTGATGCAGATATATTATACATAACAGAATTATTTAACTAATAAGGTCAATTTGTACATCTTATAGACTGATAAAGTCTTAGTTTGTGGGATGAATGAAGATGAACATCTGATCTGATAGGCTTAAACATATACTTTTCCACTCACTCAGGCAGCCAAAGTACAAGACTGATCAACTGCTAAGCATGCATTTAGTCTGGCATATATTCAATATGTCACGGAAGACATTTGCAACATCAGTAAATGTTCCTTAGTCTGGTTGTGAAGTAGATTTTTGCAGTGAATCTAGGCAAAAATTTACTGCAGCTCATATCCAAAGTACTCATAAAATTTAAAAAACAGTATCAATAAAATAAAATTAAAAAAACAAGCCAATGTTGACTAGAAAATAATTTTTTATTTATTTAAAAAAAGGCCGATGTTGACTGGCAGCCAGTTGCCATTGTGGAATCAAAGTCCTGAAACCAAAAACTAGAAAAAGGTGAAAACAAAAGCCAAATTAAACAAATAAATAATACCTAGCTGTACTGCCATCTATAAAAGGCAAAAAGCAGGAAAAAAATGATTTCTCATGGATTCGGAAACAACAGCTGATGAAGTTAACTTTCATGACCGACTATTTGTTTATTGAAAATTCAAATTATAATTGGAAGACCATCTAGAACCCGACCCCATATAGTACACAGTCTAGAACCAATTGGGTTGTAAATTAATTCGTCTCTGGGAGCTTTCCTTGACCGTTTTGGACATATCCAATACAATTTTATTAGCAACTTGCATAAACTGGTTAACAATGTACAAGGACAGCTATTCACACACCAGATGGGAACCTTCAACTCCGCTCATGCTCTTAGTTGTGATCGATAAATATCACTATCAGCATCCTCATTTTCTTCAACTCATAACCTCCTTGTAGTTCAACAATTCTCTTATTCCCTTAAAATCTTCCTTTGATCAGTTTTCCAAGTAAAAAACTCATCATCATGGGTGTTTTCACATATGAAACAGAGTTCACCTCTGTCATCCCACCAGCAAGGTTGTTCAAGGCTTTCATCCTCGACGCCGATACCCTCATCCCCAAGATTGCTCCATCTGCAGTCAAAGGTGCTGAAATCGTTGAAGGCGATGGAGGCGTTGGAACCATCAAGAAAATTACCTTTGGTGAAGGTTAGCTAGTTGACCCCTTATTCTCTGTATATGTTCACATTTTTTTGACACTTCGATGAACTCAAAGAATTTTACTAATTTATGTTTTAATCCATTTGCAGGCAGCCAATTCGGGTTTGTGAAGCACAGGGTCGATGGGATCGACAAGGACAACTTTTCGTACAGCTACACTTTGATTGAAGGAGATGCCTTGTCTGACGCAATCGAGAAGATCGCTTATGAGACCAAGTTGGTGGCATCTCCCAACGGAGGATCCATCATCAAGACCACTAGCCACTACCATGCTAAGGGAGATGTTGTGATCAAGGAGGAGCAAGTTAAGGCTGGCAAAGCAAAGGCTTCCAGTCTCTTCAAGCTTGTTGAAGACTACCTAACGGCCAACCCTGATGCCTACAACTAAAACCAAACTCGTTTATATTTGTAATTTGGGTTCTACCAGCTTCATTGTCAGTTAAAGGTGTGGGTTTGCCTTGGACTTGGTACATGTTAAAAAGTAATGCACATTAGTACCTTGAACAATATATAAAAGTCTTGAATAATATAGAAAAGTCTAGAATATTGGTGACTAAAGTCGGTGAATAAAAAAAAAAATCTGAGATCAAAGTGTGCTTTAAAATATTCAAAGTGCTAAACTCACCGACTAAGCTTATGCCGATTAGTTCTCTCCTATATATAGGCTTGTTGCCTATACAAAAATGTAAGCTGAAAACTACAGCTACCCAACTCAAGCAATCAGCCAACTCAAGTAATCAAGCCTTGTACCTTTCCTACTTCAAATAAAACTACTTTGTTATTTTTTCAAAAAAATTTCATTCCAAGTTAAGCTATTGTCCTAAACACTAAACCAACAATTTCCTAAACCTCTTCTCCCATAAACTAACAGTGGTATCAAAGCTGCTAGTGCTACCAGTGCTCTTATAGTGTCCAGTCTAGCAATTGGTGCAAAGGTCTCGTTGTAGTCTATGCTCGGCTGCTATGATAGGTCAATACAAAAACATAAGGCAAATCGCAGACATCATCACCTTCTTATGCTTTGATTTTTATCACAAATAAAATAATAATAAACTAATAACAAGTTTTGAATTTTAGCCCCTCACCATCACTAGAACCACAAAAAATTTGAGAGGCTAGATTTTGTGAATAGTACCATTTTGAGGGGCTAAAACAGTACCTTCCTTGTACCCAACACAGCCGCACACACCATTCTACACAAATTAAGGGAAAATGCTAGACTTACCACATTTTTCATACCACATTCATACCACCTCTCTAATAGAGGTGGGGCCCATTATATTGGTGGGCTCCACCTCTATTATAGAGGTGGTATGAATGTGGTATGAAAAATGTGGTAAGCCTAGCATTACCCCAAATTAAGACTAACCCAATCGTTAATATCTTACGTGAAAGCTAAAAACATAGCTAAATATCAGAAGCCATCACAAAATCAAGAATAGCTACACTTGTATTTTTAAAACTGAGCAATCCTCGTTTTGCAGCATGCTTATGAATTTCTATTTATTTTCAAAGCACAGCCAATCGAATTCCAAACCCGAAAAAAGTCATACAAGGTGAGAAACAGAGCAATAAACAAGAAGTCCACAGCGAGCACATCGGCGCCGTCAATCGCGAGACCAAGAACAGGGTGCGAATCGAGCGCAGCTATACCTTTAAAATATTCGAATATATTTAAAGAGTGTAGCCGGTCGGCTATACTATTTAAATATACATATATATTCAGAAGCCATATGCAGTAGCTCTCTTACCTACCATAATATGTTGAGCTAGGCTGTGCCTCATACTCTAAATAAGATTACTTTTTTCGTCTCTTCTACTTTCGCTAGATAGTGAAAAGTTTTACCTTTCCTTTGCCAATTATGTTTTGCAGGTTCGATCACTTCGCACTACTACAAAAAACACTTTGCGCGATGAATGATTTTTTGTCGCGCAAAGGAAAATTTCGTCGCGCAAACTTTGCGCAATGAAATTTTGGTCGCACAAAACTCGTAAAGAAAGGGTTTGCGCGACGGCGAAAATTCTTCGTCGCACAAAGCCACTTTGCGCGACGAAGGATAACAACTTGCGCGACGAATCATGACGACTTTGCGCGACGAAAATAACAACTTTGCGCGACGGACAATAACAACTTTGCACGACGAATATTAATTACTTTACGCGACGAATATTATCTATTTTGCGCGACGAATATTATCTACTTTGCGCGACGAAAGCTAATGTCGCGCAAATGTACTTTGCGCGACGAATGTTAACGTCGCTCAAAGGTTTGCGCGACGAAATATTCATTTTTTTTTATCTTTTTTTTATTTTTTTGAAAATTTTAAACTAAAATAAACTAATTTAATAGTTTGCGTGACGAAATATTTTGTCGCGCAAGGTTTTTGACATTTTTTATTATTATTACTCTTATATCAATTTCATTATATTAATTTTTTAAATTTAATTTAATTGTATGATTTTATTTTTCTTAATTACTTTAATTTAAATTGACATATTCAAAATAAAATTACATAAGAAAAATAGTGGTCAAATTATCCAATATACATAATATTCAAAATGTACACTTAAATGAACAAAGTACAATAATAAAATCTACAAGCATCTTATATCAAATCCTCAACTTTAGCCTCAACAATTCCCTACAAAAAAAAAAAACAAATATTGTCAAATAACAAAACAATAACATAAAATAATGACAAATAATTGGCATAAACTCAAAACTAACTCCAAAAACACATATTAATGAAAAAAAAATTAAAATTTACAGAGAAGTGAGTGTGAGAGAATTAGAGAAGATAGTGAGAGAGAGATGAGAGAGTGAGTGAGAGTGAGAGATGATGAAAAGAGATATGAGAGAGTGAGTGTGAGAGAAATGGTAGGATTTGGGGAGTGGGAAAGAGAGAGAAATGGTAGGATTTAGAAGACATTGAGAAAATGGTGGAGGAATTATTTTACTTTTAAAGAACGTATCACTTTGCGCGACGAAACAATATATTGGTCGCGCAAAGTGTTTAAAAAAATTTAAAAAAAAATTCCCATTTTCGGTGCCCGCCAAATTTTTTCAGTTTTGGGCGACGAATTTCTGGTCGCCCAAACTTTTGCACGACCAAAATATTCCCGCATACCATTTTTTGTGCCCGCCAATTTTTTAGAGAATACTTTGCGCAATGAATATTTATATATTGGTCGTGCAAAGTCGAATTTTTTTAAAAAAAATCCCATTTTTGGTGCCCGCCAAATTTTTAGAGTATACTTTGCGCGACGAATATTTATATATTGGTCGCGCAAAGTCGAAATTTTTTATTAAAAAAAACCCATTTTTGGTGCCCGCCAAATTTTTAGAGTATACTTTGCGCGACAAATATTTATATATTGGTCGCGCACAGTCGAAATTTTTTATTAAAAAAATCCCATTTTTGGTGCCCGCCAAATTTTTAGAGTATACTTTGCGCGACGAATATTTATATACTGGTCGCGCAAAGTCGAAATTTTTTTTTTTTTAAATTCCCATTTTTGGCACACGCCCAAATTTTGAGAGTATACTTTGCGCGACGAAATACTAATTGGTCGCGCAAAGTCTTAAAAAATATTTAAAGCTACTAATAAATACATATACTATTCGATTTCTTAAGTGTTATACGTACAAAATAAATAAATTTAAAGCTACTCAACGATCCAACCGTCAAAATTGTTTGTTTATACTTCGAGATCATATACACCAAAATTCAGAAAAAATAAACATTAAGAGATCAATTAATGGGACAAAACATTTCGACGGTTATAAACGAAAAATCATGATTTAACGGTTATTTCAACCTTGATTTTGATGATTTTTTACAGCTACACTCCTTGACCCTATATGAATACAATGACTGCATTCGATCATCAATTTAAAATATTTACACTAGTAGATACCACAAAATCTTATGTTATATTTAATAAAAGTATAAATAAACTCTTATTTCTTAGTGAATATATTGTTTTCATGGAATACGCATTCTAAAAAACTAGTTTCAACGATCCAACCGTCAAATTTTTTTGTTTACACTTTGAGATCATATACGCCAAAAATCGGAAAAAATAAACATTCAGAGATTAAGTAATAGGACAAAACTTTTCGACGGTTATAAACGAAAAATCATGATTTAACGGTTATTTCAACCCTGATTTTGATGATTTTTTACAGCTACACTCCTTGACCCTATATGAATACAATGATTGCATTCGATAGTCAATTTAAAATATTTACACTAGTAGATACCACAAAATCTTATGTTATATTTAATAAAAGTATAAATAAACTCTTATTTCTTAGTGAATATATTGTTTTCATGGCATACGCATTCTAAAAAACTAGTTTCAACGATCCAACCGTCAAATTTGTTTGTTTACACTTCGAGATCATATACGCCAAAAATCGGAAAAAATAAACATTCAGAGATTAAGTAATAGGACAAAACTTTTCGATGGTTATAAACAAAAATCACAATTAAACGGTTATTTTAACTCCGATTTTGATGATTTTTTACAGCTACACTCCTTGACCCTATATGAATACAATGACTCAATTTGATCTTCAATTGAAAATATTTACACTAGTGGATACCACAAAATCTTATATTGTATTTAATGAAAGTTTATAAACTCTTAATTGTTAGTGAATATATTATTTTGATGGCATACGCATTCTACGAAACTAGTTTTAACGATCCAACAGTCAAACTTGTTTGTTTATACTTCGAGATCATATACGCCAAAAATCGGAAAAAATAAACATTCAGAGATCAAGTAATAGGACAAAACTTTTCGACGGTTATAAACGAAAAATCACGATTTAACGGTTATTTGAATTTCGATTTTGATGATTTTTTACAGCTACATTCCTTGGCCCTATATGAATACAATGAAACAATTCGATCGTCAATTTCAAATATATATTTTCTAACAAAAACCCAATCCGAACTACAATAATATATTTTTCTAGCAAAATAATTTTTTTATTTTATTTATTTTTGTATAGACTTTGCGAGACGAAGATTATTATTTCGTCGCGCAAAGTCATCCAAAATTTTTTTAATATTTTTTTTAAATTTTAGTGAAGACTTTGCGAGACGAATATTATTATTTCGTCGCGCAAAGGCATCCAAAATTTTTTAAAAATTATTATTTATTTATTTATTTTTGTAAATACTTTGCGAGACTAATCACTATTCGTCGCTCAAAGCTACTTTTCGCGATGATGCTTTGTCGTCGCGCAAAGTGACTTTGTGCGACGATTTGTTTTTCGTTGCGCAAAATTGAGTCGCGTAAGACTTTGAGTGACGATGATTAATATTTGTCGCGCAAAGTGACTTTGCGCGACGAATTTTGTTTCGTCTCGCAAAGTTTGGTCGCGCAAGGGGTTTTTTTTAGTAGTGTCGACTTCGAGCTCCATATCCATTGATACAGACTGCTTCCTGTTCACAACGGCGACATCCAAAGAACAACTATAAATTTGTGTTGCAGTTTACATAACATACCTTTCACCCTTTAATCTATTAATCTCTTATCTTCCTCCACATTTCATTCTATGTTCGATCATTATCTAAGCTTTGATATCAACATCATGGGTTATCAGTATTTATTTATTTTTATTTTTTATACAAGCTATATTGGGGGAGGGGGAATTGAATTTAGGATCTCGTACAAAATGCTCTTAACCACTTGAGCTACAAAGTCCCTTGCACGGGGCATCGGTATTTATAGTATGAATTCTCAAATGGTTTACAACAGGAAAACGAAATGATATTCTTTCATTTCATTAATTGATCGTATTATGTCGCATATAAGGTCCGATTGTTATTTCAATTATTATGATCGTTGGTAATTGACACATGCCGCTTCAAATATGATATTGTTGGAGCAGGATTTCTTTCAAGAAGAAATACCTCCACAGGTTCTTGATTGAAGCCCGCACGCTTCCTTGGTTGAAAGAGAACTCCGGATTACGTTCCCGAAATCGAACGATGGAAAGGGGGTGAGTACCTGCAAAAGTCACTCCGACACTCAAGTCAGTGTTTGTGCAACGTACTCTTAGTGTTCGGTTCAATTTCTCGTACCTTTGTTGGAGGTCTAGTTGGGTTTTTATAGCACTCCGAGGTCGTGGGTTTAGCCCTACTTCCCTAGCTTTGGGCATCCCGTCCTCCACTTCATGGTAATGGGATTAGACGAGCGATTTGTGTCTCCCTTGTTCCGCACTCCTCTAGTGGGAGGGAAGTTTAATCATCCCACGTTGTTTAGTTGTGGCATATGGGTTAGGCCATGATACGTTAGATTTGGTCCCCACAGTGCCCCCCTTTTTTCCTCTCTACATGCTTCGCGGGTGGAGAGGAAAAAATGATCTAAGTGGTATTTTGGAACGTGGTTTCTTTGGATTGGGCACATGCCGCCATGATGGGCTCATGGCTAAGCCCGAAAATGAGCCATGCGTTTTCCTTTCTTCGGCTTGCTGGTCAAACCCAAAAATGTGATTCCTACTCATATGTGTTGCTTCCACCTCTTGCATGTGAAATATCCAAATGTGAATTTTCATGCATGTTGCTAACTTTTCAAGCTTCAACTATGTACTATCATATTACCATGTGGAGTATCCAAATGCGGACAGCCAATCCCATGCGCAAGTGGACCCCTCTCTTTATTATGGATTTATGCACCTTTGCCGATCCGGTGGGCCCCTGCGCATTTTCCTCTTTGCTAACCCACCCCAGTTGGGGTGTGCTTGGCTTTGAGCTTTTGCTAATCCAATGGGCCCCATGCTTCATGCTTTCTCTTTCCTAGCCGATCCCAACAACAGTTGGGATGCGCTTGGTTTTGAGGTTTTGCCAATCCGGTGGGCCCCATACCTAGATTGATATATTCCAGTTTGACTACGATCCAACGGTCCAACCGTAATGAACCCGAAAATCGCACACTATGCGAGATCCGTTCGGGGTTCAAACGTTATCCGAATTGAGATCCGCGAATTCTTACGCGCTCGTGAAGACATGAGGATCGTTCTGGGACCAAGAGTGGTCTTTGACACATGACTCACGCGCCGTGTGCATAACAATTTCCAGCGGCAGGAAAATCTCCAAACCGCCGGCCCAAACTCCTAGTCTAGGTAAAACACCTAATTGGAACTACTTTTATTCTTGGACTGTGGCCAAAAAGTGGCCGGAAGTAGCTGAAAATGGCGACGCAAAATCGGCAGTAACTCAACTCGTAAATCAACCTATCAAACTTCAAAATCTCTGAAAACCTACCCAACCAACAGCTAGAGCATGAAAATCAGTCGAAAAACCATACCTAACTCATCCGATTTGGCGGCTGGAGGAGGGAGAACGAAGCTTGGGAAGTTTTGCCAAAAACCAGCGATTTCGAAGCTTTTTCCGGCGAGTTCTCCAGCTATTAGCGGCGGCTGAGGGCTAGGCTTTGACGGCATGAGCTGGCCGGTTCAGTCTTAGCCGGTCCGGGAAGGTATGGTGGCGGCTGGACAGTTGTGGAGGTTTGGAGGGTGTCGACTGGGCTGGGTATCGGGGAGAGAGGAGAGATGCGGAGAGAGAGAGTGAGGAGAGAAAAGGAAGAATCCATATTTTTAAAAATCTTGTTTTCGAAAATTACATCTTTGCCCTTTTTCATAATTTGCTTGTATTTTCTTCGTTACTGTTCCGATTCGAGTCCACTACGTGTCTACGGACTCGTTTCGTCGTGCTCTACGCAATGGTACAAGTAGTTTTCCCAAATTCTTCCCCGGTCAACAAGTCAACTTAAAACCTAATAAAATATTCTAAGGGTAGTTTAGTCTTTTTCCTTATTAAAATATTAGTTAAATATTAATTAAGGATTGGGTTGTTACACTATGAGCCGCGAGATATGCGAAAAAACGGCGACCCTCGAACTTAGCGAGAAGTGCATCAAAGAATGTGAGAATGAGCTCGAGCAGCGGGGCAAACTGCGAACTCTGAAAGGTGACCAAAACACTGTACTGATGGAGGTTGACCGCCTTAAGCAAGAACTGGTGGATGCCACACGCAATAGGGACGAGGAGTATCAAGCCAACACCAAGCAGATCAGGGTCGAGATGGCCAGGCAATTCAGATACGGTTGGGTTCAAGGTCAACAGCTCCCTGAGCACCGGTTTGTGGCGGGCCCAGATGACTATGATGATGAGTTGGAATTTGATCCCGCTGGCTACGAACTATTTCAGGGTATGCACCCTGCAGACCGTCCTCTGGCGGATTACGTCCCCCATCACAGGACCCCACCAGCAGCCTTTCATGGGCCAACCCCTTCTGGGTCGGTTGGGACCGTTGTCCCTATTGCTAATGTTGCGTCGTCTATTGCTAATGTTGTGTCATTTATGCGCAATTTCCAATCACTTCTTCATGCGTGATCTTCGACCACGTCTTAATTTCGATCTTCAATCATACTTTTGGCCAAGCACCTTCTGTGCCCATGGATTAGTATACACATTTTCTTATTTACAAGGTCTTCGACCATGTGGATTCAGGTGATGCTAATTTAAACAGACATGGCCTTTGACCAAACATTTCGAATGTGAAGAAAACATGTGTTCCATTACGTGTTCATCGAACGATGGACAATTTAGGGAAAATTCGTAAATGACATAAAGATGAAAGCAACAAAGAAATGAAAACTATAAAATCAAATGAAATACTTCCTCATATGAATTGCATTCCAAGGGCGTGGTACGTATTGACCGCTCTCGATATGCCTCAGCATATAGGCCCCTTTTCCATAAGCCTCCGTTACCTCGTACTGTCCTTCCCATGTCCGTCCAAATTTCCCTGCGTTTAGATCCTTGGTGTTCTCCATGACCTTTCTTAGTACCCATTCGCCTACCTTGAATTTCCTCTGCCGTACTCGTTTATTGAAGTAATTGGCTGTCTGGTTCTTGTAGTTCACAAGTCATAACGCTGCAGTTTCTCGCTGTTCTTGTGAGCTAGCTGTTGCTCATTATCATTGCTCTCTACCACTAATGTCCTGATTGTGGGTAGTCCAATTTCTGTGGGGACGACGGCTTCGATTCCATAAGCCAAGGAAAAAGGGATTTCGCCGATTGGTTTCCGTTTGGTAGTACGGTATGCCCATAATACGTTTGGCAGTTCCTCTGACCATTTGCCTTTGCATTATTCAAGCCTTCTCTTCAAGCAATCAAATATCGTACGATTAGTTGTCTCAGCTTGCCTGTTTCCCTGAGGTTAACTTCGGGACGAGAACTGCTGAATGATCCCTTTTTCCTCGCAGTAACTTCTGAATTTATGGTTATCGAACTGGGTCCCGTTGTCTGTCACTATGGCCCTTGGTATCCCAAAGCGACAAATTATATTTCGCCATACGAATCTTACCACATCTATTTGGGTCACTGTTTTGTAAGCCTCGGCTTCCACCCACTTGGGGAAGTAATCAGTGGCCAAAAGGACGAACTTCTTGCCCCCCACTGCGGTGGGAAGTGGTCCCTCGATGTCTATCCCCCATCGGGCGAATGGCCAAGGCCCTACAACAGGGTTAAGTTCCTTGGCTAGTTGTCTGATAAGGGGCACATGCCTTTGACATTTATCGCATTTCCTTGAAAATTGTTCTGCATCGTGGGCCATGTAAGGCCAAAAATATCCTTGGGTCAACGCTTTGTGGGCTAAGCTCCTCCCACCCGTGTGGTTCCCACATGTCCCTTGGTGAATTTCTTTTAGCACCCATTCAGCTTCACGTGGATCGAGGCATCTGAGATACGGCCCTAAAAAAGACTTACGAAAAAGTGTATCATCTATAATGGCATACCTTGCGGCCTTTATTTGCAATTTTCTTGCCTCAATCGGGTCATTGGGTTGGGTTTCCTTCGTGAGATAGTTCATGATTGGAGTTATCCACATTTCTTCTTCAGCATCAATCGGCATAACTCCAGGATCAATTGGTATACTGGGACTCAATAAGAGTCCCACCGGGGCGACCCTCATGTCTTCCACCGATGTTGATGCGGCGTGGGCCAAGCGATCTGCCTGAACGTTCATTTCTCTCGGTATCCGTTCAAACTCTATTTCTTCGAACTTGCTAGCTAAATCCTTTACCAACCGTTGATATGCCCCTATTCATTCATCCTTAGTCGCGTACTCCTCAGTTGTCTGGCCGACTATGAGGCGAGAGTCGCTATAGACAACTAAGCGTTCCACCTTCAGCGTCCTAGCTAGTTGGAGTCATAACACTAGCGTATTCCACCATGTTGTTTGAGACGGGGAAGTCTAATCGGACGGAGTACTCCAGGTCCACTCCTTCAAGCGACGAGAGGACGATTCCTACTCCGGCTTCTGCCTGATTAGATGATCCGTCTACATACAATTCCCATTGGGCCTCGTCCGAGTTTGGTGCCTCCTTGGCCTCATCACGGTTTTCCTGTTGTTTGTTAGATGGATAGCATTCCACTAGGAAATCGGCAATTACCTGGCCCTTCTGGGCTATCCGAGGTTGATATCTAATGTCGAATGCTCCGAGCTCGATGGCCCACTTTGTAACTCTTCCTGAGAGGTCTGGCTTGGACATGACCACCCTGATTGGTTGGGTCATCAATACGATGATCGTGTGTGCCTCGAAGTATTGTCGAAGTTTCCACTTGGCCGTCACTAAAGCTAACACGAGTTTCTCAGCTGGTGGATATCTCTTCTCGGCCTCAATTATGCTCTTGCTCACATAAAATATGGGTTGCTGGATTGAATTTTCCTCCCTTAGCAGCACAGCACTTACAGCAATTTCAGTGACAGCCATATATATATGTATAAAGGTTCACCTTGCTTTGGAATAGTCAAGGTCAGGGGACTAGCGAGGTACTTCTTCAGCTGCTCAAAGGCTTCTCTTTGTTCTGGCCCCCATACGCTTCCGTCCTTGTTTCGAATTGCCCGGAAGAATGGCTTACAACAATCTGACAATCTTGAAATGAATCGACTGAGAGCCGCTATTCGCCCAGTCAGAACTTGCACATCTCTAGGCGTTCTTGGATCAGGCATATTCCGCAGCCCCTCCACCTTCGATGGGTTGGGCTCGATGCCTCGCTTGTTCACTATTTGCCCCAAGAACTGCCCTGACGAAACACCGAATGCGCACTTCTTCGGGTTAAGCCACATGCGGTATCTTCTTAGTATATTGAAGACTTCTTCCAATTGCCTGACATGTTGAGATTTTTCCTGGCTCTTGATGACCATGTTATCGATGTAAACCTCCATCATTTTGCCGATCAGTCTTTTGAACATCTTGTTCACTAATCTTTGATATGTCGACCCTGTGTTCTTCAACCCAAATGGCATCACTGTGTAACAGTACAAGCCCCGCTCACTGATGAATGCCGTCTTTTCCTGGTCTTCAATTGTCATTGGGATTTGACTATATCCCGAATAAGCGTCCAGGAATGAGAGAAGTTCATACCCGGCGGTAGCATCTACCATTTGATCGATCTTTGGTATCGGATAACAGTCTTTCGAGCACACTTTATTCAGGTTGATGTAGTCTACACACACACGCCATCTCCCATCCTTTTTACTTACTACCACCACATTCGAGACCCAGGTCGGGCACCACACTTCTCGAATGAATCCTGCCTCGAGCAATCGGTCCACTTCATCGCTAATAATTTGGTTCCGCTGAGGTGTGAACCTCCTCTGCTTCTGCTGGTACGGGGGGTGGTTTAGGTCAACGTTCAGCCGATGACACGCAATCTCCGGATCGATTCCCGGCATGTCCGCATGTGACCACGCGAACACGTCCTTATTCTCTATTAATAACTTCATTAGTTGTTCTACCTCAGCTTCAGATAGGAGGGAGCCCACTAACATTTTCTATCAGGATAAGAAGGATCCAGAACTTCTTCCTTGAGTGGTTCGATCGTCGGAAGCTCTGAGTTATCCTCCTCCTCTTGTTTTGGTGGGTCCTCCGTTAATTGCTATATAAATCCTCGCATTGCTGCGAAGTCGCAGCCTTAGGATTAGTTGCTATGCTGTAGCATCTTCTGGCCTCCACTTGATCCCCCTTGATATCAACTGTGGTTCTCCCATCCTCGGAAATGCACCTCATCACTTGGCAACGTGTCGATTCTTCTCCATCCATTCGATGAATCCAATTCCTTCCCATTATAGCATTATACGCGCTCGGCGCATCCACAACTACGAAAGTAACGAATAGGGTCTTACCTGCGGCAATGACCGGCAGAGTCACGTCTCCGATTGGTTGCGCTTTCGTCCCTTCAAATGCGTAGATCGGTGTTGGGTTTGGTTGAATCTCCTTTTCATCCAGCTTCATTCTTTTGAAGGTGCTCTAGAATAACACGTTTGCGCTACTTCCGCCTTCAATCATCACTCTTTTTACCATCAAATTGGCAACGCGGAGGGTCACCACTAGTGCGTCGTTGTAAGGGAACTCAATACCTCCACAGGTTCTTGATTGAAGCCCGCACATCTTGTTCTTGTCCTGCTTTTCTGGGGATTCGCGGATCGCAGGTGGTGTTCGGAATATACCTTTGCCCTTCTTCTCGTGAAAAAGTTTGGCTAAACTCGCCTTGAGCCTGGTAGGGTCGTCTTTGCTTAGGTCCAGTGCTAAATTCTTGTCTTGAGGAATATCGCTTTGTCTCCGCTTTTTGCTCCGGTGGAGTCTTTGGGGTCGCAATGGTGGAAGTGATGCGTTTTGACTGGGTGAGCTCTTCTTCCTCTAGTTTGATGATTCCATCCGCCCGGGCCATCACTTCCCTCATATCCACTGGTGGGGTCTTCACTAAAGACCTGTGCATTTTTGTTCCTGGTATGACCCCCTCACGAAACGCCAGCGAAGCAGTATGAGAATCACATTCCTCAAAAGTAGACATTTCCTCCGTAAAACGCCTCAAGTAGTCTTTAAGGCTTTCTCCGGTACTTTGCTTCGTGCTGAATAGGATCGTGACGTCCTTTCTTCTTTTTTGAATGCAAATGTACTGAGATATGAACATTTCACAAAGTTGGGTGAAATCGCCAATAGACCTTGGTTTCAACTGTCTAAACCAAATCAGGGCCGATCCCGACAACCTTGAGGGGAACAACTTACATAACCGGCCTCGTCATCTCCTTCGAGCACCATTTGTTGTTGGAAATGGTAGATGTGTTCAATGGGATCAGTCGTGCCCTCGAACAGCTTAAACTTGGGTTGGGTGAACTTAACTGGCTTCTTGGCTTTTAGGATGTCTTTCGTGAATGGCGATTTGCAGATTCCTTTCACTGCCTCCAAAGCTAGTTCAACGGGTGTTTGTGGCTTGTACCCTCTGATAATCTTCTTGATCTAACTGCGCAAATCAATGTCCTTCGCCCTTTTCGCCATTTTATGCGGGTCGAGATCTTTGTCTTGATCTTCTACCGTGGCCGTGTCACGGACGCTCGAGTGTGTGCTGCTAGAGGAGTCTCTCTCAGAGATCTCATGTCTCTGCTTCCTCTTGCCCTCTTTTGAGCCCTCACGGCAAGCAATGTTCTGCGCCTTCTCCAGAGCTTTCTCCGCTACCTTTCTTGTTTCGCGCAATTCTTTCATGATTTCCCTCAACTGGATAACAGAAAGGCTTGGTTCCCCATCTTGGGCGTTGGACCTTGCGCTTCCGGGTCGAGGACTGGACATCGCATTCCCCGGGATGGAGGTGTTTGGAGTTCCCCATGCAGGTTTAGTCATATTTATGATCAACTTTGTGAGATTCCCACAGACAGCGCCAACTGTTGGAGCAAGATTTCTTTCAAGAAGAAATACCTCCACAGGTTCTTGACTGAAGTCCGCACGCTTCCTTAGTTGAAAGAGAACTCCGGATTACGTTCCCGAAATCGAACGATGGAAAGGGGGTGAGTACCTGCAAAAGTCACTCCGACGCTCAAGTCAGTGTTTGTGCGACGTACTCTTAGTGTTCAGTTTAATTTCTCATACCTTTGCTGGAGGTCTAGCTGGATTTTTATAGCACTCCGAGGTCATGGGTTTAGCCCCACTTCCCTAGCTTTGCGCATCCCGTCCTCCACTTCATGGTAATGGGATCAGACGAGCGATTTGTGTCTCCCTTGTTCCGCACTCCTCTAGTGGGAGGGAAGTTTGATCATCTCACGTTGTTTAGTTGTGGCATATGGGTTAGGCCATGATACGTTAGATTTGGTCCCCACAAGAGGACATAAGATTGAATTTACAAGAATTTGGTTCTCATGTTCGTTGACATTATGCATTACAATGTTACAAGAAAAGAGCTTGCAAATATCATCATATATCCATGATTTTCATTTTATTCATTGGAAACGAAAGAAAATATAGTATTAATCACTCTTCAAACCAAAGCTCCAAGCACAAGCCAAACACGGTTTTGGAAAGAAATGAAGAAAAAAAAAAACCACACCATTATTTGATGCCAAAGAGGACATAAGATTGAATATCACCAAGTGATAAAGCTATGAAAATTTAGTTGTAGGCATCATGGTGTTCCAAGAGGTAGTTCTCAATGAGCTTGAAGAGATGAGAGGCCTTCTCTTTGCCAGCCTTGACATGCTCTTCCTTGATCTCAAAATCTCCCTTGGTGTAGTAGTTGCTGGTGCTCTTGACGACAGAACCACTGCCAGATGCCACCAACTTAGTCTCATATGAGATCTTCTCAATTGTCTCTGAGATTGCGTCTCCTTCGATAACACTGTACTTGTACACGAAGTTCTCTTTGTCAATCCCATCAATTCTGTGCTTCACATAGCTGTAAGTGCTACCTGCACAAATATATACATATATACCAGATGAATCTTTCTGTTATGAAATAAGATGACCCCAAAAACATATTTCTGTAACGTTAAAATTACAAACCAGAAGAGAAAAAAAAAATTCTAAACTTACCTTCACCAAAGTTAATTTTCTTGATGGTTCCAACGCCTCCATCTCCTTCAAGGATCTCAGTGCTCTTAACTGCCTGTGGTGCAATTTTTGGGACGAGGTTGTCAGCATCAAGAACAAAGGCATTGAACAACCTAGCAGGGGGGATGACAGAGTTGATCTCGGTTTCATATGTGAACACACCCATGATTCTGTAAAAAGTGTTTGGAAAGTGAGAAAAAAAAGTAATTGATGACTAAGAAAGATGATGTAAATGGGAGATTTTGGGTTGTGAAGAAGTGAGGAGGAGGTATGGTATTTATAGGAACCAGGTGATCAAAAGGTTTATGCAAGTTTGTAATTGTTTAATTGGTTGTATTCATTGTGACGTGGGAGCCATTACTTTTGTACAAAGGAATTTTGTAATTTAGTCAAGGGAAGGACCATCTGCAAATTGAATTTAAAATTCCAATTAATCCACGAGGTGGACTAACCTCAATTATTTCTTGCCAACTGTTTGAATACAAGTTAAAAATTTCCATGTGCATTCAATGAGTGCTTTGGACGACTATATTCTCTCACATTGTAACAAATTGACAGTGTCTGTGATTTCATATGTATGAGAACCCAAGAGAGGAAGTTTTCCAAGAAATGAGAATGCTTTTCAATAAGAAATTGAAATTCGAAACCCACTTGGGCTGCAGCGATTAAGACTAGATAATATCTGACCATACAATTACAATGTAATGTGGATGTCTCTTGGTGTTTCCATATGTGGGACTCTTGAAATGCAAATGAAAATGATGGGCAGCCCATGTTGAAATGCAAGTCAAGTCATCCAAATTTGAAGTTCTGGAAGTGCATACTATTTGTGCGGTGGGGACAATCATATTGTGAAATTTGGAATTTACTTCTTTAGAAAGTTCCTGCCTCCAACTTTTTATCAACATTGGGCACCGTCCCATTTGATTCCAGCTAGTGTACTAATTAACTTCAGAAGATTTGCTGCTGTTTAGTAAAGGTTAACAATTACGCGAAATAGATGATGGTCAACCGTTGATGCATATGAAATTTATAGCCAACAACTAACAATCAATTATGGCACATAGGGTGGCACCACTGTGAAAAAGTGGGCTAAACTCTCCCCTCACCCCCTAAGTGCACCAAGGTTTGATTCACGTAAGAGACAATCTTAAGACAACCCAATATATAAAAAAACTAACAATCAATTATGAACTTATCTATAAGCAATAATGTTGTGTCCTTTCTCTATTAATTATTCTACATTGTGGCTTTTCTTTTTTCTTTTTTCTTTTTACTTTTTTCTTTTTTTTATTATGCCAAAGCAGTCTTTGGCTTACACTTTGGAGTTATGATTAAAGAGTAATGTTGCATTTTATTTCAATTTCAATAAATGAAACCAACAAAAATCATTTGATAGCCTTCACAAAAATGGTTTTGTGCAATGTTCTTCTTTTCCCCTGCTTTCATGAATTCCACCCAGAGGCCTAGAACAACAATCACAAGATAATAGGATCTATAGTGTTTCATATACTTAAATGAAAGGTTTTTAATGCCCAATGAGACACTTTATTTTTGGGTTGGCTATGAATGGCATATTGGCTACTATTGCTTTTGTTAGTTTTTGTGTTTGCCTTTGGTGTCTTTGATTCTTTACTGATATCATGTTGTCAGGCTTAAATTGTCACATCCTGAGATCGGCTCCGCTGTAGTACGATATTGTCACCTTTGGGCCCCCCACTCTACCCTCACGGTTTTGTTTCTGGGAACTCACGAGCAACTTCCCAATGGGTCACCCATCCTGGGATTGCTCTAGCCCCAACTCGCTTAACTTCGGAGTTCCCATGACTCCGAAGCCAATGAGCTCCCAAAATGCCTCATGCTAGATTGATGCGGGTATATACATATAATCACCCCCTCTCCGTTGGTCGATGTGGAATCTCACATAAATTGCTTGTGGTCCTTTTGGAGTCAAGATTGAAGAGTAATATTGTACTTAATTTCAGTCCCAATAAAAAAATTAAACATAAATTTCAGTACTTAATTTCAGTCCCAATAAAACATAAAACATTAATTTGAGTAATTGTTACCAACTAATAGTAAATTGTTTTGGCTGTTTGAATGGAAGTTTCCTCTAATCAAAATGAAAAACTCAAAACTAACAATGACCGTTTGACAACATGACGCTGGTGCAATCATATCTTGACTAACATGTCAAAAACCAAATTTTTTTATACTGAAATGCTTTAAAATGAGGCTGAGCATCTGCGAATTGGACAAACGAGAACCAAATTCTACTGTAAACAGTGTCGTGAATCTTCATATTGTGGATATCTGCTATGTTGGCCGTAGCTGCGATGCCCAACATAATTTCACTAGCAATTCTCCCTATCAACTTGCTGGGCATTCGCGGCAACAGATAGTGTAGCAAGAACTACGCTGAGTGTCATTTCAAACAATGGAAAATAGACTGAGTCACCTTAATTAGCGGAATCAAATAATTACCAAATGATGTTCCTTTAATTATAAAGATTGAATTCAAATAAATACACACTCATCATAGAAATGAAAGCTGCACCAATGAATGAAGGTGGAAAAAGAGGACACAAGACTTTTGTTGCTCTCTACAAGCAGTACTGCAACAGATAGTTTTACTTGTAGGCATCAGGGTTGCCCCAAATGGTACTTCTCAAAAACCTTGACCAAACCAATGGGTCATTTCTCAATTTATGCATGTTGTGGGAGCAATTTTCCCCACAAGAATATTCGCCCAAGATTCCTTCGTCTTCTCTGCTTCTCTTTCTCCCTGCAAAATAAATCGGAGTAAAAGGACCACACCCGGGGGGTGTTGGCCAAAGGCCCTCCGATGCCTAAGTTAGGTTAGGTGTTTCAAGGAAAACCGGGTGGGCGGAGACGTGTGTGGTGGCCGGAGCCTTGTGCGAGAGAGAGAAAGAATAGGAAGGGAGAAGGGCTTATGAGAAATAATTTATGCAGAGTTTCAGTAGGAATTCAGACGTACCTCAATCATCGTGTGTAGCCAATATTTATAGAGGGTCTCAGAGGCTTTAATTTGGGCGAGGTTGGTGTGGTTGGTGTGGTTGGTGGGGTTGGTGTATTTAGGGGTTAGGGATTTAATCAAATCCCTAATTAAGACGAAAATCAAAGACGTCTAATTTAAATCAAATAACCTCCTAATTAATTCAGATAACTCCCAATTTGGTTTGGTAACCCCAAATTAGGTCAAATAATTCCCAAATTGATTGGCCTAATTATTTGACCTAGACTGAGATATTTTGCTTCCACAAATGCCCCCCAGCTTCTGCATGGCGCGTGGCGGCATGGAGGAGGTGTGAATTAGATGTTGGGCTGTCCAGCTATAATTGGGCTTCCTTCTGTGACTTGGGCTCCTGAGTGGAAGAGGTTTTTGACTTGCCAATTGGACTTTGACTTGGGCAGTCTAGCTGTAACTGGGCTAGAGGTGCGCTGGTCTGCTGCTAGAGCGGGTGGCAGTTCGGGCCAGCTTAGTTATTGGGGTTGGTCCAAACTGCTTCAATTTTTTGTGCCACGAACTAGGGATAGTCTGAGTCAAGGCGATCATGCGTGGCATACAAATGTGCTGGAAGTCATCGGCAGATGGGAATGGGAGGTCAGCGACGGTCCGCTCGTTCCTCATATCTATTGTGATGGTAAGTTGTACTTCTTTGATCTGCTATAGTCTTTCTGAAACTTTGTTGTGTATCTGACTGACTTTCATCTACTGCTTGCAGAGAATAACATCTGCAAGAAGCTCTATCTCGACCTGAACATGACCAAGGTTCAGCAAGCTTTGAACATCCATGCTCAGTTTCGTGAATGGTGCTGGTTGCTGAGCGAACACTGGAAGGAGGTCGGCGGTCTGCCCCCTGTGGAGGATATTGAAAGATGGAAGCTGCATGGCTTTGACTTAGGTGATCCGCCAGTCGAGCAGGAAGAGTCCTCGACCGAGTTTCCGGGGGAGAGGAAGGCTAGTAGCAGATCTGCCCGCGATGAAGCCGCAATCTCACGATCAAGGGACACGTCTCCATAACGAAAGCAGCCGAGACTTTCTTCTGCCACGAGCAAGTCTTCCTCAAGGGGGGTGTGTTAAGCTCATAATTTCATACATATACATGCCCAATTTACTTACTTCTTTTGCTTAGTTCCTATAATTCTAAGTTATTTCCCTCCCTTTGTGTGTTTTGTAGGCCAATAGAGCAAGAGAGCATAATTCATGCAATTCAAGCATGTTAAGGCCTAATTTGGATGAATGGAAGAAGAGCTTAAAAGACAAACTCATTTTGGCTACAGCCCCCTGCCAGTCCAGTTCCGTAGGTCATATTGCAAGCTTTGTTTCAGCAACCTACATAGCTCGGATGAGGCAGCATTCTTCATGAAAGTTGTTCCAATGGGTGTGTACTATAACATATCCAAAATTCAGCCCCATTGGATAAATATGGAGTCTGTTACCTAGCAAACACAGAGCCATGCTCAGGATGGATTTTATCAGCGCGCAAAATGAGTTAGCAATTTGTTTTGGCCTTAACTTCCTCCTCCGACCTTGGATTGGCCCAAATGACATATGGCTGGAAAGAAGACATTCTGAACTTCAATTTCGAGTGCTTAAAGTCCTAATTTGATTAAGAGAAGCCCAAGTTGTAAGCCCTTGAAGTTGCTGGTTATGCTGACCTCAGCATGTGCTGGTTGGATGCTTGGTCATGGTGAGCTAGGTATGAGCTATCATTTCTGGTTGGAAGCTTGGTCATGGTGACATGAAGATGAGCTAGGGCTGCTGGTGGGATCTATTGGTGAAGTGCATCAACCAATTCAGATTTTATAATGCAAGTGTTGTATGCATTAGTGAAGTGCATCAACCAATTCATCTTTTATAATGCAAGTGTTGTATGCATTAGCCATATTGAATTCAGATTTGTCACTCCCCTCTCCCTATAAATACCACATCCATTCCACATTCAAGACACAACAAATCATGAGATTCACAACCCCCACAATTCACTCCAACCATCCTCAAACACTCTCAAAATCCCAAACACTCCAACAATCACCAAAACAACTCCAGCAAACCTCTCTTCCATTTCCCTACGAATTTCATCTTCCTTAGCCATCACCACTCACTCAAACTCATCCCAAATCACCTCCATATCCTTCATACATCTTTCTAGAAGTGGGGAAGCTCTTGGAGAAGCATTAGAAGTGGAGAAGCACTTGGAGAAGCCTTGGACACCACAAGAACTTCAGAAAAAGGGTTTTTCTACTCTTATTGTATTCATTATGTTTTCTCATTTCTGTTCAAGTCTCTTTTCCATTATGAGTAGCTAAATCCATAACTAGGGCTTCGATGTAACCTAACATGAATATTCTGGGTTTATAAGTTTGGAGTTTCAAGTTTGATTCATGATTCATGTTCTTATTCATTATGCTTATAAGTTAACATGCTTGTTTGAATGATTGATCACCATTAGAACTTGTTTGTTAACTATCTTGGTTTGAATTAAGAGTATACACCATGCTTTAATTCGAATTGAACTATGAATAGGAAGAGTATGTATGGACATTCGACAACAGGGATTAGATACATACTTGGTTGTTTAAAATGTTCTTCTATGCTTAATGGGTTCCTAATGCTTAATTTTAGGTTAGACAACAAATGATCAAATTAGGGAATTAGGAACACAAGGTTAGGACCAAACACCATGGCCTAATCATACTTTAGCTAGAATCAATCTTTGAATCTGAATTAGACTTGTTACTTGAATCTTTATAACCCAGAATTGAATTGTTATGGTGATTCGAATGCCCTAGTCTCAAAATCTGTTTTCCAACTCTTAAAACCACTCTTTGTTACATTTATTTACTTGTTTTTGTTTGCAATTTCATTTTGCTTCTTTTGTTCAACAATCACAACCACTCTTGTTTTAAATTCTGTTTTAGACATAACCTCCTACTTTCTTGAATTTGGTAATCTAAGTACATAACTAGTTTTAACTTCTCAGTCTTCGTGGGTACGACCTCGTACTTGTCTTGCTATACTACTAATTGCCCCGTACAATTGCGAGTTAACATAATATTAACAACAAATTTTGGCGCCGTTGCCGGGGGACTGAACGAAAGTTCTTCCCTAGTTATGTGCCCAAGGTTACCCTATTCTTTTTAGTGTTTCTAATTAATCTAATTTTCTGTTTCAGGTAGTTTATGTCTAAAAATCCATTACTTGAACAAGTGAGGTCTTCGTTCCAACGTTCTAGATCTTTGAACGCAGGACCATCATTGCAACCCAGACGAGTGACCTCTGAAATTCAGAATCGTCTAGAAAGGGAGTTGTCAACTGCAAAAGAGCAAGCTCTTGCTACATTTACAAGTCTTGCTCTCCACACTGAACTTCCCGGTTCTTCACTTTCAAATTCGGAAGCAAGTTCAGACCAAGAAGAAGAAGAAATGATGGCTGCCATTGAGTTCATGGGAGAACTTGATATCCCAACAATTCCAGCATCTCCTTCAAGCATTTTGCTGCCCACTGTAGCTCGAAATTATGAGCTTAAATCTTCTCATCTTAATATGCTGCCTTCCTTTTATGGTTTACCTAATGAAGATCCATTGACTCATATAAAGGATATTTTTAATGTTGTGAGTTCTTTTCCCTTGACAGGTGTGACAGAAGATCAACTTCGAATGAGAGTGTTTCCATACACTTTAAAGGATAAGGCGAAGTATTGGTTGAATTCTTTGAAGCCTGGTTCACTCACTACATGGTCTGCCATTCAAAAGAAGTTCCTGGAAAAATACTTCTCCACGCAAAAGACCGACATGCTTAGGGACAAGATCTTGTTATTTGCACAGCAAGATGATGAATCGTTTTGTGAAGCATGGGAGAAATTCAATGGGTTGCTCAACCAATGTCCTCATCATGGGATTCCATTGAAGCTTCAAATGCGTATGTTTTATAAAGGACTAACCCCTTCTAGTCATAATATAGTCACCAATTTTGCAGGTGGTTCTTTTAAAACCAAAACTCCAGAAGAAACGTACGAACTCTTTGAGGAGATAGCAATGGAGACCCAACATACGGATACAAGAGGTAAACGTGTTATTAGTGGTTCTAATGATGCTTCTAGTGTGCAGATTTCAAAACTGGAACAAAAGCTAGATGCTCTTCTTGCATTAAACTCAAGAAGCCCTCCGAAGGAAGTGTGTAGCATTTGTGAATCTCATGACCATGCTACCACAGCTTGTCCACTTGGGGCTGGATATCCAGAATTTGTGCAAGAGCAAGCTAAGTTGGTAAATTCCTACAACCAAGGTCCAAGAAATGATCCATACTCTCAAAGTTATAATCCAGGTTGGAGGAATCATCCAAACTTTTCATGGAGAAATACCCAGAATCAAGCAAATCCCCCTTCATTCCAAAGGCCACAACAATCATCATCATCATTGGAAGATATAGTGAAGCAGATGGCAATCAACCAATCCAATTTTCAGCAAACTACACAAGCTGCCATCTCCAAATTGGAAGTCCAATTAGGCCAAATAGCTGCTGAAATAACTCAAAGAGTGCCTGGGAAATGGCCAAGCCAAACTGAGATCAATCCAAAGAACCCAGAAGCCAAGGCCATTCATGTGCTCAGATCAGGTAAGATCATTGATAATAAAGATGATTCTAATCTTTCAAATGATGTTGTGATTGTAGAAAATGAAGAGGAGGAGACCATGGCCACGGAAGGAGAACAACTCAAAACTTCTCAATCTGCTCCTAAGGCCAAATCAGATTCTCAGAAATCCGATCAATTCCAATTGCATAAAAGGGATGACAAATTTGTGCCACCACATCTTCAAGAAGATAGATACGTGCCACCCGCTCCATATGTTCCACAGATTCCATTTCCAGGCCGTCTTAAGAAAGCAAAGCAAGATAAGACTTTTAAAGAGATTTATGATATTTTGAGTAAAGTTAATATCAATTTGCCTTTGCTTGATCTTCTTGAACAGATTCCTGCATATGGAAAATTCATCAAGGACTTGAAAACTCACAAGCTCAATTTCGCTCCAAATGAAGGAGTAAAGCTCGACCAGAATGTAAGTGCTGTATTGCAAAGGAAGCTTCCACCAAAACTAGATGATCCTGGCAGCTTTGACATTCCCATTAACATTGGAGGCAAGAAGGTTGGAAGAGCCATGTTGGACTTGGGAGCAAGCATCAATGTTTTGCCATATTCAGTTTATCAAGAGCTTGGCTTAGAAGGGATGAAGAAGACTTCAATGCGACTTGAACTAGCTGATCATTCTATAAAATATCCAAAAGGTATTGTAGAAGATATTCTAGTTCAAGTTAATACACTAATTCTCCCTGCTGATTTTGTAGTGATGGACATGGAAGACAATCCAAATGGAGATCGTGTTGATCCCATTCTCCTAGGCAGGCCATTCATGGCCACTGCAGACACAATCATCAAAGTGAAAGATAGCACTCTCTCCATGACTGTTTTGGGTGAAACTGTTGAATTTAAAATGCTTAATGCTCTATCTCAACCTTCTATCTCTCTTGATTCTTGCTTTTCAATTGATGTTGTGGATCATGAGGTTTCTTCCAAAATTTTGCAGAGAAAGTCTAATGATGCTCTAGAAGCTGTCTTAACACAAGAAGAGGAAGATCTTTGTGAACCGGAGTTCCAAGAAGTGGTGGCTGCCTTAGAAGTGTTTCCGCCATACCCACCATCCTTTAGGCCACCAATCGAGCCTCTTGGACCATCATCCACGAAATTGGAGCCATCCATTGTCATCCCACCAAAGCTAGAACTTAAACCTCTTCCCAATAATCTTAAATATACATATTTGGGTGCTAACGAAACTCTCCCTGTTATAATTGCTGCAGGTCTCTCCTCACATGAAGAAGAGAGCTTAATTAAAGTTCTAAAAGAGCATAAAACAGCCATTGGGTGGACCATAGCAGACATCAAAGGAATTAGTCCAAGCATGTGCATGCACCGGATTTTAATGGAAGAAGACAGCAAACCATCTCGTGATGCCCAAAGGAGGCTAAATCCCAACATGAAAGAGGTGGTTAGAGCTGAAGTTTTAAAGCTACTCGATGTAGGAATCATCTACCCAATTTCAGATTCTAAGTGGGTGAGCCCTGTGCAAGTTGTTCCAAAGAAGTCCGGAATCACCGTTGTGAAGAATGAGAAGAATGAGCTAGTTCCTACACGAACTGTCACTGGTTGGAGAGTTTGCATTGATTACAGGAAGTTGAACACATCCACTAGAAAAGATCATTTCCCCTTACCTTTTATTGATCAAATGCTTGAACGTTTATCTGGCCATGCTTACTATTGTTTTCTTGATGGTTTTTCAGGTTATAATCAAATTCCCATTGCTCCGGAAGACCAAGAGAAAACCACATTCACATGCCCATTTGGTACGTTTGCTTATAGAAGGATGCCATTCGGTTTATGCAATGCCCCAGCAACTTTCCAAAGATGCATGATGTCAATCTTTTCAGATATGGTGGAACGATTCATTGAGGTATTTATGGATGATTTTTCAGTTTTTGGTTCCTCTTTTGATAATTGTCTTCACCACTTGTCTCTAGTGCTTAAAAGATGCCAGGAAACAAATCTGATTTTGAATTGGGAGAAGTGTCACTTCATGGTGAGACAAGGCATTGTACTAGGCCATGTGATTTCAAGCAAGGGAATCGAAGTGGATAAAGCCAAGATCGACCTCATCTCAAATCTTCCACCCCCTACCTCTGTTAAAGGAATTAGAAGCTTTCTAGGTCATGCTGGATTCTATAGAAGGTTCATCAAAAATTTCTCAAGCATTACAAGGCCATTGTGTAATCTCCTTGCTAAGGATGCTGTTTTTGAGTTTAATGAAGCTTGCATGGAAGCTTTTTCTACCTTGAAGAGGGAGCTAACTTCAGCCCCTATTATCATAGCTTCGGATTGGTCTTTACCATTTGAAATAATGTGTGATGCCTCTGACTTTGCTATTGGTGCAGTTTTAGGTCAAAAGAAGAACAAGCTGCCCCATGTGATTCATTATGCTAGCCGGACCTTGAATGATGCTCAAATCAACTACTCCACAACAGAGAAGGAGTTGCTTGCTGTGGTTTTTACTTTAGAAAAATTTCGTTCTTACCTTGTTGGTTCTAAAGTAATTGTTTATTCTGACCATGCAGCCCTTAGATACTTGCTCACTAAGAAGGATGCCAAACCACGCTTGATTAGATGGATTCTCTTGCTGCAAGAATTCGATTTGGAGATTCGAGATAAGAAGGGATGTGAGAATGTGGTAGCTGATCATTTGAGCAGAATTGTGGTTGAAGAAAAAGGAGGAGCTGTGCTACCCTTGAATGAGACTTTCCCTGATGAACAACTATATGCTGCCCAAGTCAAAGAGCCATGGTATGCTGATTTTGTTAATTATCTTGCTTGTGGTGTTCTTAGAAATGATCTAACTTCTCAGGATAAGAAGAAGTTCTTTTCCATGGTGAAACATTATGTATGGGATGAACCTTTCTTATTCAAGCATTGCCCGGATCAACTCATCAGAAGATGTGTTCCAGAAGAAGAGCAAGAAAGCATACTTAGGCATAGCCACGAATTGGCCTGTGGAGGTCACTTTGGAGCTAAGAAAACAGCACTTAAAATTCTGCAATCTGGTTTCTTTTGGCCCACTCTATTTAAAGATGCATTTAATTTTTGTGTTAAGTGTGATAGGTGCCAAAAGATGGGGAACATAAGTCGCAGGAATGAAATGCCATTGAATAACATACTTGTTGTGGAGCTCTTCGATGTGTGGGGTATTGATTTCATGGGACCATTCCCATCTTCCTTTGGTTATACTTACATACTTGTTGCTGTTGATTATGTGTCTAAATGGGTGGAAGCCATAGCCACCAAAACCAATGATTATAAGGTGGTGCTGAAGTTCTTGAAGGATAATATTTTCACAAGGTTTGGTACTCCAAGGGCTGTCATTAGTGATGGAGGCAGCCACTTCTGTAACAAGCCATTCGAAGCACTCATGAAGAAGTACAACATCACCCATCGAGTCTCTACACCATATCATCCGCAAACTTCTGGTCAAGTGGAAATAAGCAATAGAGAAATTAAGCACATCCTGGAGAAGGTGGTGAACAATACAAGGAAAGATTGGGCAGCCAAGCTCAATGATGCATTATGGGCTTATAGGACAGCATATAAGACTCCCATTGGAATGAGCCCTTATCGTCTTGTGTTTGGGAAAGCTTGTCACCTGCCAATGGAGCTTGAACACAATGCTTTTTGGGCCATCAAGAAGTTAAATTTTGATCTAGACAAGGCAGGCCATGCAAGAAAGTTTCAGCTGAATGAATTGGAAGAAATTAGACATGAGTCTTATGAGAATGCAAAGCTTTACAAAGAACGAACCAAGAGTTACCATGACAGAAACATTCAACGGAAAGAGTTCTCCAAAGGTATGTCAGTTCTTTTGTTTAACTCACGTTTGCGTCTCTTTCCAGGAAAATTGAAGTCTAGATGGCAAGGCCCATTCACCGTGGTCAATGTTTCTCCCTATGGAGCTGTGGAGATTCAAAACCCTAAAGATGGCTCGACTTTCAAAGTAAATGGACAACGTTTAAAGCCATTCTATGAGGGAGTTTCAGCTGGCATCCAAACTGGCCATGTGGTAGATCAACTTCCCTTCGTACCATCAACTTAGCTGATTGCACAATGTCTTGCCAAGACAGTAACTAAGGCGCTTCTTGGGAGGCAACCCATGTGTTCAAGAAGAAGGTGCTTGGTAGCAATCGACCTAATCGCATCAAGGGGGAGCATTTCAATCCTTTCTCTTTACTTGTTATTATTTTAAATTTCTGTTTTTTTTTTTTTTATAAAAATTTAAAAAAAATAAAAAAAATTTAAAAATTTAAAAAGATTTTTCATATGAGCTAACTTATGGTAACTCCAGTGAGCACTTCCGTCAATACAGTGTCTAGGAGTTCTTTAGGCGACACCTTCGGTGTCTAAGAAGTTTGGGTTTTAAGCGGGACCATTGTGACCCCTCCAACCTTCCCGGATCCCCTGGCTGTGTTTTCTGAGGCCCTTAACTGGTCATCCATGAGTTGCTTATATATTCATTTTTTTTATTTTTTATTTTTCCTAAACCTTCTTCTAAACTTTTCCCTTTATCATTTGTTTGTTCTCAATCATCTTTTGTATGCTTTCACATTGAGGACAATGTTCAATTCAGGTCTGGGGGGAAGGTTTTCAATTTCAATTTTCTTATCCATTTGTGTTTTCAATTTTCGTTCTCTTGTCACAATTTTTTTTTATTTTTTTTATTTTTTTTATTTTTTATTTTTATTTTTTTTAAAGAATGTCATACAATCAATGCTATGGAGCTGCTATTTGAGGTTTTCATATCAGAATTTTGCACTTCACAAAGCTTTTGCTCTTAGAATTCTGGTGGCTAAAGTACCACGCTCAAATTCTTGAAGGAAAATAGTGGAGACTACCCTAGTGAGCTATATCGAGCCTAATTGCTTTCTTGAGAGGGTTTAAAGTGTTCTATTTCTCATCCATACTTATTTTCTTCAATTCACTCTAATTGATCTCATTATTCCATTTTGATTGAATACTAAGGATGATTCTCTTTTGCAGATATCATGTGCTTGCTCTCATTCATGAATGAACTCATTGAAGTGATGCTAGGCTATGTGTGCATAACCATTCTATGTGCTTTCTTTTCACCCTACCTATATGTGTGTTCCATCAACCCTCTTGAAGCCAAACACTTAAAGCCTTTTCTTCTATCACCCTCATCATTTCCCTACCTTTGTATCTCAATCTGAGATACTTGACCTATTGTAGCCATACCCTATAGCTTAGAAATATACCAAGGTGTGCCAAGATAAAGTTTGAAGCAAGGAAGTTGCAGCCATGTACCTAAATAAAGATGATGTGAATCTGTGCAATGAAGTTAATGAAGATGCAGATCAAATCAACGAAGATGAAAGTGTTTCGATTTGATCTAAGTGTGAAAAATAAAGTCTATGCCAGGAGATACCATGAAGTTTGCTGCCATGCCAATCTAAATCAATGATGCCTTGCAGATTAATGAAGCATGCAACCTTGGTATGTTCTTAAGTTATTTGTTTTTCCTTCCAATTCTTCCATTTCCCCTAAACCTTAGCCTTTCATTACAACATTGTGAAAGACCTAGCTGATCTTTGAGGATGTATTCATGGGTGCTGGTAAGTATGTGTGTATCTCTATTCTTAGTATTTAATTCCTTTCATGAGATCTAACCAAATTTGTGCTTCTATTTCATACACTCACTTATGCTTTCTTGAGAGAATTAAAACATAGGTTCTGAGTGATTGAGTGTTATCTGTGAGAATTAGAGTCGAAGCATGTTCTCTATTCAAGGTTTGAGTGTGCTTGCTTTGAAACTGTGTGCCTTTGAGCTATAGCTTCCACTTGTACACACTGATTGATGACCTATCTTGGCAACTCTATGGTGTTGGAGGTATGACTAAAACTTTCTTTCATTTTCATTAGTTGATTTCAAAGTTGTTTTTCTAACCATTTTGTTTTGTAGAGTTAGAAAAACGTTTGTGGGTATCGTATCTGTTAAACCCTCAGGAGACACAACTCCTCCTACTAGGGATGCCTAGAGGTTTAAAGGCTTGTTGCATACGCTCAATGCAATCGAGTTACCTACGAAAGTGGTCTAGTTAACTTCTTGTTTTGTTTTTATCTTTGTTTCTCTTTTGTTTTGCTCGAGGACTAGCAAAATCTAAGTTTGGGGGTGTGTTAAGCTCATAATTTCATACATATACATGCCCAATTTACTTACTTCTTTTGCTTAGTTCCTATAATTCTAAGTTATTTCCCTCCCTTTGTGTGTTTTGTAGGCCAATAGAGCAAGAGAGCATAATTCATGCAATTCAAGCATGTTAAGGCCTAATTTGGATGAATGGAAGAAGAGCTTAAAAGACAAACTCATTTTGGCTACAGCCCCCTGCCAGTCCAGTTCCGTAGGTCATATTGCAAGCTTTGTTTCAGCAACCTACATAGCTCGGATGAGGCAGCATTCTTCATGAAAGTTGTTCCAATGGGTGTGTACTATAACATATCCAAAATTCAGCCCCATTGGATAAATATGGAGTCTGTTACCTAGCAAACACAGAGCCATGCTCAGGATGGATTTTATCAGCGCGCAAAATGAGTTAGCAATTTGTTTTGGCCTTAACTTCCTCCTCCGACCTTGGATTGGCCCAAATGACATATGGCTGGAAAGAAGACATTCTGAACTTCAATTTCGAGTGCTTAAAGTCCTAATTTGATTAAGAGAAGCCCAAGTTGTAAGCCCTTGAAGTTGCTGGTTATGCTGACCTCAGCATGTGCTGGTTGGATGCTTGGTCATGGTGAGCTAGGTATGAGCTATCATTTCTGGTTGGAAGCTTGGTCATGGTGACATGAAGATGAGCTAGGGCTGCTGGTGGGATCTATTGGTGAAGTGCATCAACCAATTCAGATTTTATAATGCAAGTGTTGTATGCATTAGTGAAGTGCATCAACCAATTCATCTTTTATAATGCAAGTGTTGTATGCATTAGCCATATTGAATTCAGATTTGTCACTCCCCTCTCCCTATAAATACCACATCCATTCCACATTCAAGACACAACAAATCATGAGATTCACAACCCCCACAATTCACTCCAACCATCCTCAAACACTCTCAAAATCCCAAACACTCCAACAATCACCAAAACAACTCCAGCAAACCTCTCTTCCATTTCCCTACGAATTTCATCTTCCTTAGCCATCACCACTCACTCAAACTCATCCCAAATCACCTCCATATCCTTCATACATCTTTCTAGAAGTGGGGAAGCTCTTGGAGAAGCATTAGAAGTGGAGAAGCACTTGGAGAAGCCTTGGACACCACAAGAACTTCAGAAAAAGGGTTTTTCTACTCTTATTGTATTCATTATGTTTTCTCATTTCTGTTCAAGTCTCTTTTCCATTATGAGTAGCTAAATCCATAACTAGGGCTTCGATGTAACCTAACATGAATATTCTGGGTTTATAAGTTTGGAGTTTCAAGTTTGATTCATGATTCATGTTCTTATTCATTATGCTTATAAGTTAACATGCTTGTTTGAATGATTGATCACCATTAGAACTTGTTTGTTAACTATCTTGGTTTGAATTAAGAGTATACACCATGCTTTAATTCGAATTGAACTATGAATAGGAAGAGTATGTATGGACATTCGACAACAGGGATTAGATACATACTTGGTTGTTTAAAATGTTCTTCTATGCTTAATGGGTTCCTAATGCTTAATTTTAGGTTAGACAACAAATGATCAAATTAGGGAATTAGAAACACAAGGTTAGGACCAAACACCATGGCCTAATCATACTTTAGCTAGAATCAATCTTTGAATCTGAATTAGACTTGTTACTTGAATCTTTATAACCCAGAATTGAATTGTTATGGTGATTCGAATGCCCTAGTCTCAAAATCTGTTTTCCAACTCTTAAAACCACTCTTTGTTACATTTGTTTACTTGTTTTTGTTTGCAATTTCATTTTGCTTCTTTTGTTCAACAATCACAACCACTCTTGTTTTAAATTCTGTTTTAGACATAACCTCCTACTTTCTTGAATTTGGTAATCTAAGTACATAACTAGTTTTAACTTCTCAGTCTTCGTGGGTACGACCTCGTACTTGTCTTGCTATACTACTAATTGCCCCGTACAATTGCGAGTTAACATAATATTAACAACAGGGTCTTGCATGCTGAGAAGGTCCATGTGGGAGTTGCTCATACTTCGTCTGCTGGGACCAAACGCCTTGTCAGCTCGAACAGCAAAACAGTCAGTGGCATGCAGGAGGTTCGGGATATTCTGTTCAAGTTTCCGCCCGTGCTACCCAAAATTCGTGATTTGCCTTGTAAGCAGGCTGTTGAGAAGCAAGGTTTGGGGCGTCTACGCCGATCCGAAGATCAAACTGAGAGGACTGTACCTCTACCTAGAAACCATGACTCATCTGCAATGCCACGAACAGTCAAGTGCGGAGCTGACTCGATGTTGCAAGTTGCAGCCAAGAGAGCTAAAGAGTCGTCTGCTCGAGCAAAGAGTCCTTCAGCTGTGCGAACTGCTGGTCCGAAAATTGGTGGTAACCCTGCTGGGGGTGAGTCCGTGTTTGATCTGCTTAAAACGGGCTTCCTGTCAAGTCCAACTGCCTGTGCGAGGCTGGTCGACCACGTGTATCAAGCTGGTGACCTTGGTGCTTTCTCGAGCCTTTCCTTGGATAAGCAAGAAGAAGCTGCCATGTATCATCTTCAAAAGGGGATGATTTTTAGTGTTGGGGCCATGCGGAACTCACGTGCTGTTGCCCCCTCTTCTGTCCTGCTTGACGAGCTGGTGAAGAAGAATGCTGATCTGGCTAACAAGCTCTCGAACGAGCGGATTTGCCATGATGCGAGGATTTCCGAGATGAACGAGAGTATGTCAGCGCTTAAGAGTTCTGTTGGCCAGAAGGATGGTAAGCTTGAGTCTCTTATGGCTACCCTGCTCGAACACAAGGAAGCCTACTTTCATCTTGAACGTAAACATGCTGCTCTGGTCCAGGATCGCGACAAACTGCTGGCCAAGTTTAACACCTATGTGGAAGCCACGGAGGCATCCAAGCATGAGATTGCTGCGAACGCGTACAAGTTGGGATATTTGGATTGCCATAATGGTGTTTCTCCATGTTGTCCTATTGAAGATGATGATGGTGAGCCACTCTGTTTTGTCCTGCCCTCTGCTCAAGGTGAGCAGACTAATGCTATGGACGTAGAAGCGGTTGAAGAGCATGTAGCAAATGAAGCTGGAATGGGGGAAGACAATGCCCATGGTGGTACAGCTGACGAGTTTGGGGCAGATGCGGAGGTGGAGGCAGCTGAGGCTGCAGAGCAGCTGGTGCCGGTTGAGCAGAATGAAGCTCATTTCTTGTTGAACTCGGCTGGTTGGCCACTTTACTATGGAATTTTCAATTATCTTTTAAACTTCAATTCTCATTGTATCTTGTAAGTGTATGCCCGGAGACATAGCGCTTGAAAAAGGCTCCATTGAGTTTGTACTCGGGAAGTAGCTTGCCTACAATGGAGGTAAGGCTTGTCGCCTGTGTGCGTATGTCGGGAACATAACGCTTGAAAGAGACTCCATGAAGTTTGTACTCGAGAAGTAGCTTGCCTTCAGTGGAGGTAAGGCTTGTCGCCTGTGGGCGTATGTCAGGGACATAGCGCTCGAAAAAGGCTCCATTGAGTTTGTACTCGAGAAGTAGCTTGCCTGCAATAGAGGTAAGGCTTGTCGCCTGCTGGTGTATGTCAGGGACATAACACTCGAAAAAGGCTCCATGAAGTTTGTACTCGAGAAGTAGCTTGCCTTCAGTGGAGGTAAGGCTTGTCGCCTGCGGGCGTATGTCGGGGACATAGTGCTCGAAAAAGGCTCCATGAAGTTTGTACTCGAGAAGTCACAGAAGGAAACCCAATTACAGCTGAACAGCCCAACATCTAATTCACACCTCCTCCATGCCGCCACGCGCCATGCAGAAGCTGGGGGGGCATTTGTGGAAGCAAAATATCTCATTCTAGGTTAAATAATTAGGCCAATCAATTTGAGAATTATTTGACCTAATTGGGAATTACGTAGCCTAATTGGGAATTATTTGAATTAATTAGGAGGTTATTTGATTTAAATTAGATGTCTTTGATTTTTGTTTTAATTAGGGATTTGATTAAATCCCTAACCCCTAAATACACCAACCCCACCAACCTCGCCAAATTAAAGCCTCTGAGACCCTCTATAAATATTGGCTACACACGAGGGTTGAGGTATGTCTGAATTCCTACTGAAACTCTGCATAAATTATTTCTCATAAACCCTTCCCCCTTCCTATTATTTCTCTCTCTCACACAAGGCTCCCAACACCACACACGGCTCTGGCCACCCGGTTTTCCTTGAAACACCCAACCTAACTTAGGCATCGGAGGGCCTTTGGCCAACACCCCTCGGGTGTGGTCCTTTTACTCCGATTTATTTTGCAGTGAGAAAGAGAAGCGGAGAAGACGAAGGAATCTTGGGCGAATATTCTCGTGGGCGAATATTCTCCCACACATGTCATCCTTATCATTCCAATTTTATCAAATCTTTACTTTGCACTAGTAAATTTTTATTAGTAAAAAAAAATATTGAAATTCACGAATTTGAAGAAAAAAGATATACTGCAGACCAAATTTGTAAAGACCAGCAACTGATTTTTGCTTCATTGATTTAGAATCAAATCAAATAGAAACATTACAATTTATCATAGCCTTAGGTGCAAGCCAAAGCAGCTCTGGCTTGATACACAAGAAAAAGAAAAGGAAAAATGAAAGCCACACCAATATAATGACAGAGAAAGGACATGCAGTATATTTTCATTTAAGGTTTTAGTTGTAGGCATCTGGGTTGGCCACAAGGTAGTTCTCAATAAGCTTGAACAGACCAGTTGCCTTCTCTTTGCCAGCCTTAACATCCTCTTGCTTGATCTCAACATCACCTGTAGTGTGGTAGTTGCTGGTGCTCTTGATGATGGAACCTCCATCAGCAGATGCCACCAACTTGATCTCATAACTGATTTTCTCAACCTTGTCTGAAAGTGCATCTCCTTCAACCAAACTGTAGCTGTACTCAAAGTTATCTTTGTCAAGCCCGTCGATCCGATGCTTCACATAGCTGTAATGACTTCCTGTAAAATGAAGATTTAATTAGAAATTAAGAGATTAATGCTTTCAAGATTTATGTTATTAATTAAACAAACAAGTTAGACTTAGAAGAGGCAATGGAAGAAACAAACCTTCACCAAAGCTAATCTTCTTGATGGTTCCAACACCTCCATCTCCTTCAACAATTTCAGCACTTTTCACTGATTGGGGAGCAATCTTGGGGATGAGGGTGTCAGCTTCAAGAACAAGGGCTTTGAACAATCTCAGTGGGGGGATGACTGAGGTGGACTCGTCTGTGTATGTGAAGACACCCATGATGATGATTTTAGAGCTTAGAAAATGATCAAAGAAAGAATGAAAGTGTGAAAGGATTAGATGATTGGCAGGGATGATATTTGATGGTGGAAAATGTGAGAACTGGAGGTGCTATTTATAGATTGAGGCTGAAGGTCAGGCTGTGTGAAATCTCAGCTGTATATCAAAGACTTTAGACTGTGTACGTAGACATGTGTTTTAGAACATTCTATTAGAAAATTAATTAGCACATCAGCTGGTTGTAATAAGTTGGAATATTTAAAATCAACTTGTAGAAGTGGCGTTCTTTGACTAAAATATTCACATGGGAAACAACCACTGAAAACTTGTCCAAACAACTTAATATCCATTGGGGTCACTTTACACAATAGACACTTCACCCTTAACCTATAAATACTCCCTCTGGTGCTCACATTTCCTCACACCAATATCAATCATTCTTAGCTTCCTCCACATTCATTCTTTCTTTGATCATCTTCTAAGCTCTTAAATTATCATCATCATGGGTGTCTTCACATACGAAACCGAGTTCACATCTGTCATTGCTCCACCTAGGTTGTTCAAAGCCCTTGTTCTAGATGCTGACAACCTAGTCCCAAAGATTGCTCCACAAGCTGTTAAAAGTGCTGAAATTGTTGAAGGAGATGGAGGAGTTGGAACCATCAAGAAGACTAGCTTTGGGGAAGGTTTGTTTACTTTCCACCAATATTGTCTCTCTCTACTAATTAACTTGGTTTTCTAGTTAATACGTATCGTGAAAGCAGTAGTGTCTTAATTTCTCAAATTTTCAAATTACAGGAAGTGAATACAGCTACGTGAAGCACCAGGTTGACGCGCTTGACAAAGAGAACTTTGTGTACAGCTATAGTTTGATTGAAGGAGATGCTCTTTCAGACAAAATTGAGAAAATCTCTTATGAGATTAAGTTGGTGGCATCTGCAGGCGGTTCCATCATAAAGAACACCAGCAACTACCACACCAAGGGTGATGTTGAGATCAAGGAAGAGCATGTTAAGGCTGGCAAGGAAAGGGCCCATGCTTTGTTCAAGGTTATTGAGACCTATCTTGTGGCCAACCCTGATGCCTACAACTAAAACCATCAATGATATATACTACATGCTAAGGGAAATAATCTTGTGGCCTCTCCTTTCTCTGTTTGTTAAACAGTGTGGCTTTCAATTCTTTCTTTTTCTCATACTACAGCAGTCTTTATTCAACATAGTGTTGGCTTTCATTTCTGTTTTTCTTTCTACCAGGCCAGAGCATTCTTTGGTTTGCATTTGAAGTTCTGATAAAAGAGTAATGTCTTTGTATTTGATTTGTTCCACAATAATTAATAAAACAAAAAAATCTGATTTATCTTCTTAAACCTATCAATGTCATGTCTCCCTCATTTCTCCAACTTCTGAAGACCTTTTATTAAAGACAATAAGTTGTCTACTTTATTTGGGCATCCGCTAGTTCCTGATTGTAATGGGATTAGGGGATTAGATTATCAATCAATATACCCTATGGAGATTTTGTCAATCAATATACCCTATGGAGATTTTGCATATGGCATAGAAGAAAAGCAGAGTGTGTATTCAAGTGGATAGACACAAAACTTGCAAATACTAAGAATATATTGATTTGTCCAGACACAAAGAATGAAAAGAAAAAAGAAAACATCATCATTTTTTATGATGACTGGAAATGCAAGACTCTCTCTCTTCAACATGCTACGTACATTGACATGAAAATAATTAGTTGTAGGCATCAGGGTTAGCCAAGAGATGGTTCTCAATGATCTTAAACAGAACTGAGGCTTCTTTGCCTGCCGTAACATGCTCTTCCTTGATCTCTAGATGCATCAGCATCGGATGTATATTAATATAAAGAGTGCTGCTATTTTCACCCACCTGTCCTATTTTCCCACCCACCTTTTTTGCCCACTCACCATATAAATTTAAAAAAACACAATCCTATCTTTCCACCCACTATTATTCCTAAAATGCCCTTTAATTATTAATTATATTTTTTCTTTTTCTTTTTTCTCATTCTTTCTACTCTTCCCTCTCTCCTCCCCTCCCCGGACTATTCAATGCTCATTCAATCTTCCACCATGAAGCAAGTTGGTTCCTTCCTTCATCTTCGGAAAATCTTGAGAGGTCGTTTTTTTTTTTTTTTCCAAATTGAAAGGTCTCTTTCTGTTCTTTAAAATTTCAGCGTTGTAGTTGGGTGGGTGGCTGCTGAATTTTTGCTTGTTCTTTTTTCCCATACAAACTTGAACAACTCACTTGCCCAGTAATCCACCATGAAAGCAACATGTTTGAAGCAAAGAGCCCATACAAATAGAATGAAAATATCGTTTAAAAAAAAAAAAGCAAATACTGTTTAGGTATATGTAATATAATGGGAATATAGACTGCCAATTACTTTTATGAAGATTCAAAATTTATCTTCCAGTGAAGTGGATGAGATGAGATTGAGAAGGCAACAGAGGAGGTTGTGGCGGCTGACTCAAGAGTGCAAAACAAAAATGCGTTAGGTTTTTTTTTTTTTTTTTTTTTCAATTTTCCTTTTTATTTTATTTTTCAGTTTTTTTAATTCTTAATGGGTGAAACATGTTTTTTCCCTAAGTCCTTAGAAGTCATTTTACAAAGGGGTAAATTTGTCTCTAAAATTTTAAAGATAAGGTGGGTGGGAAAATAGGATTAGGGGGTGGAAATAGCAGCACTCAATATAAATAGGCTAGACTGGTGAAATTAATGCCCCCTAAACTTGTACCCAACTTTTAATTTAACCCTATACATTTTTTCAGAAAATTAAGTATATGAATTTTTTTTTCGCCAATGACCCCATGCCGTCTAAATCCTAAACATTTCATCCAATTTTCCTTTAAATATAAGGGTAAATTGGTTGTTTCGTATATTAAACATAAATAAATACTGAAAATTAAAATAAAAAAACTTTTAAGAATTGAAATATTTTCTCTCTCTCTCTGTGCATGGTGGGTTGCGGGTGGTGATCATGGGAATTGAGGAGAAGAAAGCTGGGCGGAGGGGGGCGCTGGGTTGGTTTTGGTTTCTGGGAGGGGGGTGGGGGTTGGGTTTTGGTTTCTGGGTGGGATGAGTGGGGGAGTGAGGCGCTGGGTTTGGGTCAGTGGGTCCCAAGTTTCTTTTGTTAGCTTTTTCTTCTATTTTTTTTTAAAAAATAATTGTCTTTTAATGATTTAACAGAAAATTGAATGAAATGTATAGAATTTAGATGGCATGGGGACATTGGTGAAAAAAAAAATTCATATCCTTAACTTTCTTTATAAAAAAAAATATATTTAAAAAGATATTGGATAAATTGAAAGTTAGGTATAAATTTCAAGGGGCATTTCACCACTTTAACAAATGCGATGGCAGATGACATGAGTTGCAATGTTACAGCTAGTATATACTTCCAAATTTGAAATTTACCAATATTGTTGTCCGTTCGTCACAGCTAGTATATACTTCCAGAACTTCAAATAGGATGACTTGACTTGCATATTTCAACTTTGGCTGCATTGGGTCAACAATATTGCATCTCTAAATGGCTTTATCTAGAATACGGAAAATTACCATGTAGGAAAACTATGGTGTCCTTTTTCAACCATTGAAAAATCAAAAACTTAACCAAACTCCTTTATCTTTGGGGGCCACTTTAAATACAACCTCCAGTGCTCATTCTTTCCAACATCAAACGCTAGATCTCCCAATATCAGTTCACTTTGCTTCCCAAACATTTGGTTATTTCTTTCTTTCATCAACTTCTTAACTCTAATTCATCATCATGGGTGTGTTCACATATGAAATTGAGTTCACCTCTGTCATCCCCCCACCTAGATTGTTCAAAGCTCTTGTTCTGGATGCTGACAACCTGGTACCAAAGATTGCTTCACAAGCAGTTAAAAGTGCTGAAATTGTTGAAGGAGATGGAGGTGTTGGAACAATCAAGAAGATTAGATTTGGTGAAGGTTTGTTTACTTTCCACCATTCTCTCTCTCTCTCTCTCTCTCTCTCTCTCTCTCTCTCTCTCTCTCTCTCTCTACTAACTTAACTTGGTTTTCTAGTTATTATGTATCTTGAAAGCAGCAATCTCTTAATTTCTAACTTGTTTGCTTAATTAACATAAATCCTGAAAGCAGTAATCTCTTAATTTCTAATTAATCTTCATTTTACAGGAAGTGAATACAGCTATGTGAAGTACCGGATTGACCGGCTTGACAAAGACAACTTTGTGTACAGCTACAGTTTGATTGAAGGAGATTCTATTACAGACAAGATTCAGAAAATCTGTTATGAGATTAAGTTGGTGGCATCTGCTGATGGAGGTTCCATCATAAAGAACACCAGCAACTACCACTCAATAGGTGATCTTGAGATCAAGGAGGAGGATGTTAAGGCTGGCAAAGAAAGAGCCTCTGGTTTGTTCAAGGTCGTTGAGAAGTACCTTTTGGGCAACCCTGATGCCTACAACTAAACATGTCTGCGATACTACTGCATGTTTGGACAATAATCTGTCATTTTGTCCTTCTTTTTCTGTTTACTTAACGGTATGGTTTTAACGAGTAATGTACTTGTATTTGATTTCAATTGATCAATCAAGAAAATTTGGAAAGCATTTATTTGATTGTCTGTGCAACTGTATGTGCAGAATGAATTCCACATTAGTATGTTCAGATCTTTTACTGTAACTTGTGAGGACATTTTACCAACTTTGTTATTGTTCTAATCAGATACAAATCAAATTTTCTGCTGCATTCAGTACATTTATATTGATTCTTTCAACTTTTAAACAAATTAACGTCATGCTGTGTAGAATGTTACTCCCGAATTACTAATGAATAATTCGGTTGACATTATTAGAAAGCAATACTTAAAAGATAGTTCAAACTGCAGAACCGAAATTCACTTTTATCTTTGAAAATGGACTTCGAGGATTTGGTATGTGTGGCGCGAATCATTTATCAGGTTAGATTATGTCACATGTCCCATTGAGAATGAAAATATTCTCAATGTTGAGGTAATTTCAAATGTTAGAAGTTTAGCAAATAAAAAGTTAGAATTTAAAGGGTTTAGCTATTACCTAGTGTATGAGTTGGAGTTAATGTGAGGTTTAGTGGGTATAATAGTTATGATTAGGTTTAATGTTGAGTTAATATTATGGCCCATAAATAAGCGTTGTATCCACTCTATTTTAAGTGCGTACCAAGAGAATCAAGAGTATCAAGTGTGTGTTGTAATAGAGTCTTTGAAGTATCAATCTTATTAAAGTTGGTCTCAAGTAAGTTTGTATAGGAGCTCTGTGTAGCCTTCGGGCGTCACATCTCCAAAATTTTGTTATTTCTTTAGTTTGTTATATTGTATTTCCCCCTTCACATTTAGAATGTCAATGCATAAAGCTAAATCCACCAATATCAGAACATGTCTATTTCCAGTTAGCAAGTTTTTCTCATAGAATTTGATGATCCAACATAAACTGTTTAGCTAAAATTGCTCTCCCAATAAAAATATTTAGCTCAGTTCGCAGCTCAACACAGTAGGAAGTGTGATTCAATTCAACACAGACTCCTTACCACCTCAAGGACTTTAAATTCTAACCACTTTTCATCTCTGAATGGATAAAAATTACACTGGATAGCAGACTATAAGTTTGGCCTTAATCTTCTGCCTAATGCAGGCATCCTATTGCTCAAAAGAAAAGTTCTACAGCATTCATTCTCATTGATTTTTATAAGCAATCTTACTTGATTAATTTGGTCTCCCGGGGTATGAATTCCCAAATGGCATACAAGAAAAACAGAGTATATTTGAATCAAAATAGGGCATGCTTGCTTTGGTAACTCATTTGGGTAATAAAGTTAGAGAAAAAACTTGCAAATACTATAATGATGATATTCCTTTTATTTATTAGAGAATGAAAAAAAATACAACAGTCACACTTTGATATAACAAAGGCCTCCAAGTGCAAGCCCTTGGCCACACACAACAAGGAAAGAAAAGAAAAAGGAAAACAAACATCATTGAATGATGACTCAGGAAGCAAAGACTCTCTTCAACATGCTACATTTAGTTGTAGGCATCTGGGTTGGCCACAAGGTAGTTCTCAATAAGCTTGAACAAACCAGTTGCCTTCTCTTTGCCAGCCTTAACATCCTCTTCCTTGATCTCAACATCGCCAGTGGTGTGGTAGTTGCTGGTGCTCTTTATGATGGAACCTCCATTAGCAGATGCCACCAACTTAATCTCATAACTGATTTTCTCAACCTTGTCTGAAAGAGCATCTCCTTCAACCAAACTGTAGCTGTACACAAAGTTATCTTTGTCAAGCCCGTCGATCCGGTGCTTCACATAGCTGTAATGACTTCCTGTAAAATGAGGATTATAATTAGAAATTAAGAGATTAATGCTTTCAAGATTTATGCTCTTAATTAAGCAAACAAGTTAAACTTAGAAGAGGCAATGGCAGAAACCAACCTTCACCGAAGCTAATCTTCTTGATGGTTCCAACACCTCCATCTCCTTCAACAATTTCAGCACTTTTCACTGACTGGGGAGCAATCTTGGGGATGAGGGTGTCAGCTTCAAGAACAAGGGCTTTGAACAATCTTGGTGGGGGGATGACTGAGGTGGACTCGTCTGCGTATGTGAAGACACCCATGATGAAGATGATGATTTGAGAGCTTAGAAAATATGATCAAAGAAAGAATGAATGTGGAGGAAGCTAAGAGAATGATTGATATTGGTGTGAGGAAGTGTGAGCACTAGAGGTAGTATTTATAGGTTAATGGGGAAAGGCCATATTTGTAAAATGGCTTTCATTAATAAGGGAATTTAGACAAATTTATAATTTTCCAATGGTTCTTGTCCATGTGAAAAGGAAAATATGATTTTCAATGAAATACAGCAATATTTGAGTCAAGGAAATAAAGCCTCCAGTAGATGTTGATTTGAAAAATTCAACTATTCCAACTGGTGTGCTAACTTAATAATATCTTGATTTCTAGCAGGATGTTCTAAATTAACTTGTCTGTCTAACAAGCAGAGTCTATTCTGAATGCACATGGACTGTTTTCATGATCAAATTCAAAGAAGGATTAGTTACATCCTTTATCTCTTTTTGTTGATTAACTCTGCCTTGTGTATCATCATTAATTACATATTTTACCTCACTTAAGGATCCAACTGCAGAGATTATACAATAGTGTATTGTGATTGGCTCCCTATCCCTTTCCTAAACGTATCGTGTGTCATCTAATTTAGACTTTTCAGGGCTTCTCTTTCAAGTAATTTCTTTTACCAACCTTGCTGCTCTAATCAAGTTGAAGTCAAGTCTATACTTTATATTTCTTTTCGGTAAGTCAATGTCAAAATTGTAAAGTAAAGACCGCGACGTAGACGTGGTTAAGCTGGTTGGTTATGCCCCTTTCACCTGAGATGATCCCTCTTCTCGTAAATTATAGTAGTTTAAATTAATAATATTAAAAAAAGTTTAGACCTTAGTTTGTTATCTTTCGAAATTCTCTACCCTTTCCTTTGGTATTATAATTAAATGATTTTTGCTTGATCAAATACAATACTACAATTTATCATAACGCCAAATGCAAGCCAAAGAGTGCTCTGGCCTGACAGAAGGAAAAAAAGCCAACCCTTAGCCAACGACAGAGAAAGCAGGACACCAGACTGTTGCTTGGAACATGCATTATCTCATAGATTGTTTTAGTTGTAGGCAACAGGGTTGGCCATAAGAAAAAGAATGTGAAAAGGACGTTACATTTTTCAGTTGATTGAATGAGAATATTATTGAGTCAGCAGTCAGCAGTCAGAAGACGCAGCACACCAGAACATTCTATGAAAAAATTCCAGCTAGTTGTAATAACTTGGAATTTTTAAAACCAACTTGTAGAGTGGCTTTCTTTGACTAAAATATTCACATGGAAAACAACTTTATATCTAAAATGAACATAAACAGACAAAATTAGATTTAGAAGCATTATACTTCTAATACTTCTCTCTCTTAGTGTCGTATTATACTTCATATTTACTAGAGCATTGAGCTTTTGATGTTCAAGTCTATTTCTTTTCTTTGTATGAATCTAAAATGAACATAAACAGACAAAATTAGATTTAGAATCATCAAAATTTGAACAATAATTTAACCGAAGAACTTTACATGCTCAAATGTGCTCCAATTCCTCCCACACTCAGATACACTACAAGTAAGGCTAAGGACCCGAATAGCAAACTTCGTCAACTCAGGTGTGTCCCTTCCAAAACGCTTCCACCAATTTGCTAAAAGACAAAACAAAACATAACAAATCCATCTAATTAAGTTTAACATTTATTTCAAGTGTTTATTATAATCGAATTAAAATGAAAAAGTAAAGATTATAACATGGAGTTCGTAGTTTCCTTGAATTCACAGCAAGACGACCTCCAAACTCTCCTTTTGCCTCATCATACAAGTCCAACTGGATATCAGTAGCCATACGATCCTCAAAAGACAACATCCTAGTCATGCAATCTTCCAATCCCTTCCTCACTTCACCAACATTAGAAAAGGTCTCTTCATAACGCAATTAAGGGTTCAAATAATAACCAGCAACATGTAAAGGTTGATGAAGTTGTGGGCCCCATCTTTCTTCTATTCTTCTCCAAATTAGTTTATACTTTCTTTCAACTTTTCCACAATTAAAAGCAATCTTCTCTATTGCAACATCCATTAACTCATAAATAAATCTCATGGCGGGTCTCCCCTCTGAATCAACTTCTCTCAAAACAGGTACTAATGGAATAACACTTTTGATGCAAAAAGCAACATGAGACCAAAAATTAACATCATAAAGTATAGTTGAGTGAGCCCTAAATTACCTTCATTATGTTGGACAAATGGTCCATTGTGCCATTCTCTATAAATAAATAAAAATTTAATAAAATTTATAAATAAATATTAAAAAAAACATAACCTGAAGAGTTGCTTTTGCTTATAGATGCTTTGTTTGACTAGCCAACTTGTAGGGGAGCTTTGTTTGACTAAAATATTCACATGGAAAACAACTTTATATCCATTGGGGTCACTTTACACATCAGACTCTTCACCCTTAACCTACGACCTCCAGTGCTCGTAGCTTCCAACATCAAGTAATTTATCAATTCTCTTTCCTTCTTTCCATATTTCATTCTTACTTTTGATCATTTTCTAAGCTCTTAAATCATCATCATCTACCATGGGTGTCTTCACATACGAAACCGAATTCACCTCAGTCGTTCCTCCTGCTAGGTTGTTCAAAGCCCTTGTTCTAGATGCTGACAACCTAGTCCCAAAGATTGCCCCACAAGCAATTAAAAGTGCTGAAATTGTTGAAGGAGATGGAGGTGTTGGAACCATCAAGAAGACTAGCTTCGGTGAAGGTTTGTTTACTTTCCACCAATCTCTCTCTCTCTCTCTCTCTCTCTACTAATTAACTTGGTTTTCAAGTTAATATGTATCTTGAAAGCATTAGTGTCATAATTTCTAAAAAGATTGGCATTAACCATCCTGAAATTTTCAAATTACAGGAAGTGAATACAGCTACATGAAGCACCAGGTTGATGCGCTTGACAAAGATAACTTTGTGTACAGCTACAGTTTGATTGAAGGAGATGCTCTTTCAGACAAAATAGAGAAAATCTCTTATGACATTAAGTTGGTGGCATCTGCAGACGGAGGTTCCATCATAAAGAACACCAGCAGCTACCACACCAAAGGTGATGTTGAGATCAAGGAAGAGCATGTTAAAGCCGGCAAAGAGAAGGCCCAAGCTTTGTTCAAGATTATTGAGACCTATCTTGTGGCCAACCCTGATGCCTACAACTAAACCCATCTATAGGGGCAACAGTCTTGTGTCCTGTTTTCTCTGTTTCTTCAGCAATGTGGCTTTCAATTCTTTTTCTTCTCTAGCATACCAAAGCATGCAGGTCTCTGACTTGCATGCACTTTTGGAGTTAAGATTGAAGAGTAATGTTGTACTTAGTTTTGTTATAAAAAATATAGTTTCCTCTTTCCGTAAAAGCCAAAAGCAAAACCCTTTATAATATAAATAATATATAAAATAAATTGGAAACTCTTTTAAGGTAAAGTAAAACTAAATAAACAAATAATAGGTAAATAAAAGTAAAATAATTAAGATTATGAAAGCAAGTCTGTTATGGTGAAGCACGTTAAAGACGCTATCTTAAAGCCTTTGTAGAATCCCTACGTGCAGGTATTGATGGTCTACAAGACTCCAAGATACGACCCCCAATACACAGGCTCAAGGTCCGCTATGAGCACGTTTACAATCGGATATAAGTATCCAAGTCATAGAACCGTTGCCCAAAAATAATAATATAAGTATAGAAAGTATAAAAGGTATAAGATGAGAGAATCATATTGTGGTGGTCATTGTAGTATGTGGTATTGTGGTAGTATGGTATTATATTAGTATATCAAATGTGAATGAGGAGTGGCCTTTTATGGGCATCTAAGAACATATAACCTCCACCACATTAAACTAGAAAATTAAGGCATTTAATATATAGATAAAACCTAAAAATTAAGATTTTAAATGATTTTAAAAGAGTTATAAAGTTGATGGAGTTTAATTTAATTTAATTTAGTTTGACTGAATTCTACAAACTTCACATAGACTTTGACTGAATTCGTGTATAGATTTTAATTGAGTTTGTTAGAATTTTATTATTGATTTTAATGGAGTTTATAGCAATGGCGACGGTGGTGAAGCCAATGGTGGTGATGGCAATGGTGGTGGTGATGGTGGTTTATGGGGGAGGTAGTGGTGGAGGGGTAAGGGTAAGGGTAGTGGAGGTGGTGGCGGTGGCAGTGATGGTGATGGGGCTGATAGTAGGGTGGTAGTGGTGGTGGAGGTAGGGGTAAGGGTGGTGGAGGTGGTGGCGGTGGCAGTGATAGTGCTAGTGGTAGTAGTGGTGATAGTGGGGGTGATGGTGGGGCTGGTAGTGGGGGCGGCGATGGGTGGTAGTGGAGGTGGAGGTGATGGTGGTGGTGGTGCTAGGGGGTGGAGGCAATGACAGTGGTGGTGGCAGCGACGACGATGATGATGACTGTGGTGGTAGTGGTGATGATGATAGTCATGATAAAATGGTGGTGGTAGTAGAAGTGGTGAAATCATATCTTGAGAATAAAAATAATATATGTATCAAAATCTCTTGGGTGAAGCAAAGATTTGTCATGGCCTAAAATTAGTCTATTATCAAACGAAATCCACCACTTTTTGTATTTCCTTTAAAATCAATGAGTTTTTTAATACACCCCAAACTTTTATGAAGTCTTTTAAAGTCGTGATTAAATACACCTAAATTTGAATGGAGTTTAAAAAGTCTGAATTGAATACACCAAGAATTGAATAGACTTTTATAAAATCGTGATTGAATACACCTAAACTTTTAAACTTCTTTAAAATCTTTTAAAATCTAAATTGAGTACACCCCCTTAAATATTTATAACCCCCACAATAAATAAACTAAAACATCCAAAATAATTAAACAAATCAAAACGGTAAAAATTTTAAAACCTTTTTAAAATTCCAACAAATTTCAGTCCCAATAAATAAATAAAACATAAATTTCAGTACTTCTTTTTTCCCCTTTTGAGTAATTGTTACCAACTAATAGTAAACTGTTTTTTTTTTAATCTGTCAGAGTCAATTGTTTTGGCTGTTTGAATGGAAGTTTCCTCTAATCAAAATGAAAAACTCAAAATTAACAATGACTGAGGAGGGCTAAGATTTTAAGTGAATCAATATTTTCTTGACAACATGACGCTGGTGCAGTCATATCTTCACTAACATGTGAAAAATCCCAAAAAAAATTCGCAGGAGATCATCTCTTACCACACTTGTCAAGTATATCATCCAATAAATAACATGTGTAATTAATTCAATTCTTCTTTTCGAGTATGATTCAAAACAGTGCTTCCTTCATTCAGCCTCTCTCTGCTTTTGAAAGTGTTCCTCCTCGGACTGATTGAGTATGGATACATACACATCTAAAGCTAAGGCGGCTCTGATTCACTTTGTTATTTATAGAAAATAAAAATAAATTTCTCTTATATAGAAATTGCTTATGTTTGTTGACGTGAGCTATCCTAATTAATCAGGGAGTTTCTTGATTAATTAGGGGATTTACTTTCTTATTTTATATAGTTGACATATCCTTATATAATTAAGAGATATTCTCCTAATTATTTACTGTATATATTTCCTTGTAAAGCATTCATGTAAACTCCTATATATACATCCTTATGGAGAAGAATACAATTAACATAAAGTATTCAAACCATATTCATGTTTTAGCATGGTATCAGAGCAATTGATCCTAGGTTGTCTATAAACCTTCAAATCCAAATTCCTCAAATACAAATCTTACACCTCTCAAATCAAATCCTCTTATCAAACTCCTTAAACACATACCTCTCAAATCAAATTCCTAAATCAAATTCATACATCAAAGTCCTCAAATCAAACTCCTCAAGTTCCTCAAATCAAATTCCTCCAATTCTCAAATCAACTCCTTAACCACAAACACACACTCATATCAAATCTTACTTCCGCTGCGATGTCAGAACCCCCTACGATTCACTCCCTCCTTGCAGACTCATAGAAGCATGCGGTCACTCCTGCTGAACCATCTACCCAGGCTCATGCTTCTATCGCCTCTACCAAAGGTTCTGCTTTTCATACACCCTCTCCAAAGCCCACATGGATTATTGACTCGGGTGCTACGGATCACATGACATTTGATCCTAGCCAACTTATTAGTCGCAAATCAACCACTCCATCGTTGGTGTCTAATGCTAATGGTACCCCCTCCCTGGTGGTTAAGGAGGGCTCTCTATCTCTCTATAACTCCATACATCTGGATTATGTATTGCTCGTTCCTTCTTTGGACCATAACTTGTTGTCTGTTACACAACTTACTATTACTTTGGGGTGTACTGTAACATTTTGGCCGAATCATTGTGTTTTTCAGAACACCCTCATGAGGAAGACGATTGGTTGTGGTACTAGGCGGGGCAAACTCTACTACTTGGATTGAGCACCTTACAGTGAGACCAAGGTTGGTCAAGCTTTCACAACCAGTGGAGCTAGTTCTGAAAGGCAGAGAGACAAAGTTTGGCTATGGCATAAACGTCTTGGGCATGCCTCATTCGGTTATCTGAAGAAGTTGTTTCTATCATTATTTTCCAGTTTTGATGTTTCCAACTTCCAGTGTGATATGTGTGAATTGGCTAAGAGTCATCGCGTTCTATTCCCCTTAAGTACAAATAAAAGTTTGGTTCTCTTCTCCCTTATTCATTCTGATGTTTAGGGGCCTGCTCAAATTGCTACTCTGGCTGGAGCTCGATGGTTTGTCACTTTCATTGATGATAGCACCAGAATGACCTGGGTTTACCTTCTCAAAACCAAATGGGAAGTCAGTTGAATGTTTCAACAGTTCCATAAAATAGTGGCGACTCAGTTTCATGCCCAAATACAGGTTCTCCGTTCTGACAATGGCGAAGAATTTCTTAATCATGATCTCAAACAATTCTTACAGGATCATGGTATCATACATCAACGCTCATGTACATATACTCTCCAACAAAATGGGGTGGCTGAGAGAAAGAACCGACATTTATTGGAAGTCGTTCGTGCATTTTTATTTGGTGCCAACATGCCTCACTCTTTTTGGGGCGAGGCCGTCCTCTTTGCAGCTTACCTTATAAATAGGATTCCCTCTAGTATCTAGAATTTCCAAACTCCTCTTCAAACACTAGATGTAGTGTTCCGGGAACACGACATATATTTTTCAAAAGCACAGAAGGAGAATCTACAGCCAAACACCCAGACTTTTCTGGACTTTTTCACAATGGAAAAGATTCAGCATCAAAGCAACCCGTCACCCCTCCAAAACGACCGGTCGCCCCCTTTTATTCCTTCACATGTGGTGCCACTGTGTCCAAACGACCAGTCACTTTGTCTTATTTTGCCGAACATTGAGCCTATGCCGTCAGTGGAAAACGACCAGTCAACTCCACGCCTCCAAAATCATAAGGAGGAAGTTGTATTGTTTTCTGAGATTTTGCTCGCTCCATACCTGCCTTCAGCTCTAGTACCACACTAATCACCTTCTGAGGAAGTCATTCATGTAACATCTCCCCCTGAAACTCATAACGCCAATGAAATATATCATGATGATTTGATTTCAGAAAGTATAAAGGATACAAATACCCCTATATATCAGTTTCCAGAAAGGAAGAACCATGGTAAACCTCGAATACAGTATAAAGCATATTTTAAAGCCAAAGGAAATACCTCATCAATAATTATATATCTCTAAGCAGATTAGCAGAGTCATAATAATTATATATCAATAATTATATTTTTTGCTATATTTGAAAGTTTTTATAAAAACTGACATTTATGAAAAGAGAGGCGAAATTTTGGCTATTTTTGATAAAAACTCAGTTTTGTTTCTCTTTGCAAGCACTACTGTGACAAGAGTTTTACTTGTAGGCATCAGGGTTGCCCCAAATGGTACTTCTCAAAAACCTTGACCAAACCAAAGGGCCATTTCTCGATTTATGCGTGTCTTTCATATCATTCCAATTTTATCGAATCTTTACTTTGCACTAGTAAATTTTCATAAATTTTTATTAGTAAAAAAAAGATTGAAATTCGCCAAATTGAAGAAAAAAGATACTACAGACCAAATTTGTAAAGACCAGCAACTGATTTTTGCTTTATTTATTGAGAATAAAATCAAATACAAACATTACAATTTATCATAGCCTTAGGTGCAAGCCAACGCAGCTCCGGCTTGATACACAAGAAAATGAAAATGAAAAATTAAAGTCACACCAATATAATGACAGAGAAAGCACATGCAGTATATGTTCATTTAAGGTTTTAGTTGTAGGCATCTGGGTTGGCCACAAGGTAGTTCTCAATAAGCTTGAACAGACCAGTTGCCTTCTCTTTGCCAGCCTTAACATCCTCTTCCTTGATCTCAACATCACCAGTGGTGTGGTAGTTGCTGGTGCTCTTTATGATGGAACCTCCATCAGCAGATGCCACCAACTTAATCTCATAACTGATTTTCTCGACCTTGTCTGAAAGAGCATCTCCTTCAACCAAACTGTAGCTGTACGCAAAGTTATCTTTGTCAAGCCCATCGATCCGGTGCTTCACATAGCTGTAATGACTTCCTGTAAAATGAGGATTATAATTAGAAATTAAGAGATTAATGCTTTCAAGATTTATGTTATTAATTAAACAAACGAGTTAAACTTAGAAGAGGCAATGGCAGAAACCAACCTTCACCAAAGCTAATCTTCTTGATGGTTCCAACACCTCCATCTCCTTCAACAATTTCAGCACTTTTCACTGATTGGGGTGCAATTTTGGGGATGAGGGTGTCAGCTTCAAGAACAAGGGCTTTGAACAATCTTGGTGGGGGGATGACAGAGGTGGACTCGTCTGTGTATGTGAAGACACCCATGATGATGATTTTAGAGCTTAGAAAATGATCAAAGAAAGAATGGAAGTGTGAAAGGATTAGATGATTGGCAGGGATGATATTTGATGCTGGAAAATGTGAGAACTGGAGGTGCTATTTATAGATTGAGGCTGTGTGAAATGTCAGCTGTATATCAAAGACTTTAGACTTTGAAAATGAAAGTGAAAAGGACTTTAGATTTTTCAATTGAATGAATAAGGATATTATTGAGTCCGCAGTCAGCAGTCAACAGACTCAGCAGCACACCAGTTGTGTTGTAATATTATGATCATCAAAAAGGGCAAGCATACGTCCAATATGATACTACTAGCCAATCAGAATGGACTGTGTACGTAGACATGTGTTTTAGAACATTCTATTAGAAAATTAATTAGCACATCAGCTGGTTGTAATAAGTCGGAATTTTTAAAATCAACTTGTAGAGGTGGCTTTCTTTGACTAAAATATTTACATGGGAAACAACCACTGAAAACTTGTCCAAACAACTTTATATCCATTGGGGTCACTTTACACAATAGACACTTCACCCTTAACCTATAAATACTCCCTCTGGTTTCCTCACACCAATATCAATCATTCTCTTTTAGCTTCCTCCACATTCATTCTTTCTTTGATCATCTTCTAAGCTCTTAAATTTATCATCATCATGGGTGTCTTCACATACGAAACCGAGTTCACCTCTGTCATTGCTCCACCTAGGTTGTTCAAAGCCCTTGTTCTAGATGCTGACAACCTCGTCCCAAAGATTGCTCCACAAGCAGTTAAAAGTGCTGAAATTGTTGAAGGAGATGGAGGTGTTGGAACCATCAAGAAGACTAGCTTCGGTGAAGGTTAGTTTACTTTCCACCAATCTCTCTCTCTCTCTACTAACTTGTTTTTCTAGTTAACATGTTTCTTAAAAGCAGCATTGTCTCAATTTCTATAAAAATTGACATTGACCATCCTCAAATTTTCAAATTACAGGAAGTGAATACAGCTATGTGAAGCACCAGGTTGATGCGCTTGACAAAGATAACTTTGTGTACAGCTACAGTTTGATTGAAGGAGATGCTCTTTCAGACAAAATTGAGAAAATCTCTTATGAGATTAAGTTGGTGGCATCTGCAGATGGAGGTTCCATCATAAAAAACACCAGCAACTACCACACCAAGGGAGATGTTGAGATCAAGGAAGAGCATGTTAAGGCTGGAAAAGAAAGGGCCCATGCTTTGTTCAAGGTTATCGAGACCTATCTTGTGACCAACCCTGATGCCTACAACTAAACATGTTTGGACAACAATCTTCATCTGTCGTCCCTTTTCCTGTTTAGTCAATGGTGTGGTTTTAAAGAGTAATGTACTTGTATTTGATTTCAATTTTTCAATAAAGAAAATTTGGACACAATTAATTTGATTTTCTGTGAAAATATATGTGCACAATGAAACTATTGGTCTAATCAAATACAAATCAAACTGTCTGCTGCATTTAGTACACTAAGTTTGTTAATTCCAACATTTATATGATTCGTTCAACATTTAAACAAATTAACGGTGACTAGTTCGGTTGACATTAGAAAGCAATACTTCAAATATGGTTCAAAGTGCAGAACCGCAATTCACTTGTATCTTTGAAAGTGGACTTTATGGATTTGGTATGTGTGTTGCAAGAATCACTTATCAGACTTTGATTATGTCACATGTCCGTTGGGAATGGAAATATTCTCAACACATCAGAACGTGTCCAGTTTAGGCCAATTGATTCAGCAGTAATATGCTATGTCATTACTTCAGTCCGATAACAAATTGTGTAAGAATGTTCCTACCACAGTGCTAAGTAGCTGAACAGAACAAAGCAGCACGAGCAGCCCGGTACAAGTTTTCCTCATAGACTTTGATGATCCAACATAAATATTTTAGCTGAAATTGCTCTCCCAGTAAAAGTATTCAGCTCAGTTCAGCTCAACACAGTAGGAAATGCGATTCAATCCATCACGGACTCAAAGACTTTAAAGTCTAACCATTTTTCATCTCCGAATGGATATAAAAGACACCGGATAGCAGACTACAAATTTGGCCTTAATCTTCTGCCTAATGCAGGCATGCCATTGCTCAAAAGAAAAACTCTGCAGCATTCATTCTCATTTATTTTTAAAGCAATCCTACTTGATTAATTTGATCTCCCAGGGTATGAATTCCAAATGGCATAAAAGAAAACAGAGTAAATTTGAGTTAAAATAGGGCATGCTTGCTTTGGTAACTCATTTTGCAATAATGTTATAGACAAAACTTGCAAATACAATAAAAATATAAAATGATATTCATTTTATTTATTAGAGTATGAAAAAAAAATTGAGCATTCACACTTTGATATAGCAAAAGGCCAGACACAACAAGGAAAGAAAAGAAAAAGGATAACAACATCATTGAATGATGATGACTCTGGAAGTAGGAACCAAAGACTCTCTTTAACATGCTACATTATCACATGAAGAACATTTTAGTTGTAGGCATCTGGGTTGGCCACAAGGTGGTTTTCAATAAGCTTGAACAAACCAGAGGCTCTCTCTTTGCCAGCCTTAACATGCTCTTCCTTGATATCAACATCTCCCTTTGTGTGGTAGTTGCTGGTGTTCTTTATGATGGAACCACCATCAGCAGATGCCACCAACTTAATCTCATAACAGACTTTCTCAATGGTTTCAGAGATAGCATCTCCTTCAATCAAACTGTAGCTGTAGACAAAGTTTTCTTTGTCAATGCTGTCAATCTGATGCTTCACATAGCTGTATTGGCTTCCTTCACCAAGGGTAATCTTCTTGATGGTTCCTACCCCTCCATCTCCTCGAACAACTTCTGAGCTTTTGATTGCTTGTGGGGCAATCTTCGGGATGAGGCTGTCGGCATCAAGAACAAAGGCCTTGAACAATCTTGGTGGTGGGATGACAGAGGTGAACTCAGTTTCATAAGTGAACACACCCATGATTATGATGATGATATAAGTGTTGGAAAATTGGCTCGCATAAAGGATACTAAATCTTGGACCAGCGACCGGTCGCACGACATTTGCGACCGATCGTTTTCAGGAAGAGTCGAAGTCTGGAGCTAAGTCGACTAGCGACCGGTCGCCAGCTATTTGCGACCAGTCGTTTTCAGGCAGAGTCGAGGCCTGGAGCGAAATCTTCTTGCGACCGGTCGCCCGACACATGCTGTTTCGAGTTTGCACTGTTTCTCAACAGTTTCTTTAGTGTGCTATCGTTTTCTATCCACTTGCAAGGATATTTTAAGTCACTTCTGACTTAAATGAAAGGTGGCAAGTTGCTGGGAAGCAAGGAGAGCAACTTAAGGAAAGATGTTGGCTTGTTTCAAGGTGTTCCTACCTTTATTGGGTAGCTGAACTTGTAGCTGTCATTATCAAGCCCTTTGCCTGCCCAAGGTGTGATCTACTTCAGTAAAACAAGGGCAGAACGTGGGAAGATGTGATGAGGCTTTTCTCAAGTGCAAGGGGTTGTGTATTTGAGATAGAGAGGAAGCAATATAGCAAAGGGAGAGGCAAAGTAGCTAGAAACTAGTGAGTCAAGTAGAAGAGAGAGTTCTCAAGTGTATCAAGGTGTTGAGCAAGGGTGAGAGAGAAACAGATTGTGAGGGTAGTGTTCTAAGGGGGTTTTCAATTGTAAACCAAAGTTGTAACCTATCTTCATTAGTGAAATTTCTCAAGGGGATCACCAAGAGGATGTAGGCAAAATTTGCTGAACCTCTATAAACACTTGTGTCATTTGTGCTTGGTTATTTTCTGTGTGTGTGTAAGACTCATCCATCATTGAGTCTTGTCCAAAGTCCATCAACAACAAAGGTCTAAAGGGGAGTGAATTGGTCTTAATTCACAACAATAAGAGCTTAGAAAATGTGATCAAAGAAAGAATGGATTCTGTAGAGGTGATTAAATTGATCTTAGAAAGCTTAAGTTTGAGATGAAGAAATGTGAGTAGCAGAGGTGGTATATTTATAGAGAATGAGGCTGATGGTTTGGCTAGAACAAAAAGAGCTTTGGCAAAGTTCAGTGCATGTTTCCATTGTGGAAAGGAAATCATGATTTTGAGTTTCTTGAATAATTAATCAGTCAAGGAAGCCGCTCTAAAAGTTTATTCAAAAGTTTATTCAGCATGTATCCAACATATAACAGTGGTTACAGTAGCGCGCTCAGAAGAGTCGTTTACATGAACGTAAATAAATTGTTAATTGTTAAGCAATGTGAGTTTATGGTAAATTTCACATGCATCAATAATCATCTACGTATAATAATAATTTCTATTTAGCAATCGAACCATTTTTTTCAAATTAGGGCGGTGCCTAATACCCAATTGATCAAAAGTTGGAATCAGAAACTTTTCAAAGAAGTAAATTCCAGATTTTCAAGTATGGTTGTCCCTACGTACGTACCTCACAACTAGTATATGCACTTCCAGAACTTCAAACTTCAAATTAGGATGACTTGACTTGCATTTCAACATGGGCTCCAATATCAATGGGTCAACAATTGATTGCACATAGTTTTCCTTTTGGGGGTTTTCACATCTTCAAATTGAAATGGCTCAAAATATTTAATTTAGAAACAAGTCTTATGCTCTTATCCATTGATACACAGTCCGCGTTTATTAACTTATTTATTTAACACAGGCCAATGACCATGTCGGTTGTAAATATACATAACAGTAGACTAAAAAAAAATCATGCCAACAGGTCTAGTCCAGTGAAAAAGGGCCTTCACTTGACTTATGGACTAGTGGTCTTAGGTTTCGAATCACCATGACACTTTAGAGCATTTCCACCCATTTACCATGGCAAAAGGCAAGGGGAGGCAAGGGGGGTAAGGGATGTTACTATTCACATGAATAGTATTTGCCCTAGCAATTTTTTTATTGGTTTTCCACCTATTGTCATGGCAATCCAAAGGCAATTACTATTCACATGAGATATGAGAAGAGAAATTTGTATAGAATTTTGGTGTGAGAAGTGAAGAATATGGCTAGGTATTCATAATAAATAAAAAATCTGAAATTTTTTCCTTTTTCAATTTTTTTATTTAAATTGGATGCTGACATCACAATAATGTCATCATTTAGTCATCTTGCCCGGGCTTCTTCAAGCGCTAGCCACGGGAAATGTGATTGGGGGCCTAGGGGGCCTCTTGCTCGGGCTAACCCCTCCCGCTGGAAATGCCCTTAATTGTGTGTGAATGAGAAATCCCCCTCACCGGAAATTGTTCACTCAAAAATCCAGCATTCATCAAACATCAACACAGAAAACATAGTGACCCAAAAATCCACAATTGGGAAAAACTGGAGTCATCAATCTGACTAGACCCCTTAATGAATTTATTAAAAGACCCACTTAATAAACCAGCAAGAGACATCCACATTACATATGTATGGTCAGATAAACTAAATTATTGCCAACTTGCTTAAATAATATGATTCATTCGTACTTGTGTGTATATATCTAGTCTTAATCGGTGCAGCCCAAGAGTGGTTTCAAATTTTAATAGCCAACAAAGAACTAAGTTGTTTCTTTGAACCATCATATATATGGAGTCAGAGACACTGTCAATTTGCTACTATATTGTTACCGAATATGCTCAGCCAAAGCACTCATTTCATGCACATGGAAATTTTTAACTTTTATCAAACAATAGGCAAAAAATAATTGAGGTTAGTCCACCTCGTGGATTAATTGGAATTTTAAATTCAATTTGCAGATGGCCCTTCCATTGACTAAATTACAAAATTCCTTTGTACAAAAGTAATGGCTCCCACGTCACAACGAATACAACCAATTAAACAATTACAAACTTGCATAAACCTTTTGATCACTTGGTTCCTATAAATACCATACCTCCTCCTCACTTCTTCACAACCCAAAATCTCCGACTTAATTACATCATCTTTCTTAGCCTTCCCTCTCCATCAATTATTTTTTTCTCACTTCCCAAACACTTTTTACAGAATCATGGGTGTGTTCACATATGAAACCGAGATCAACTCTGTCATCCCCCCTGCTAGGTTGTTCAATGCCTTTGTTCTTGATGCTGACAACCTCGTCCCAAAAATTGCACCACAGGCAGTAAAGAGCACCGAGATCCTTGAAGGAGATGGAGGCGTTGGAACCATCAAGAAAATTAACTTTGGTGAAGGTAAGTTTAGAGTTTTTTTTTTCTTCTGGTTTGTTATAATAATGTTACAGAAATATTGTTTTGGGGTCATCTTATCTCATAACAGAAAGATTCATCTGGTATATATGTATATATTTGTGCAGGTAGCACTTACAGCTATGTGAAGCACAGAATTGATGGGATTGACAAAGAGAACTTCGTGTACAAGTACAGTGTGATTGAAGGAGATGCAATCTCTGAGACAATTGAGAAGATCTCATATGAGACTAAGTTGGTGGCATCTGGCAGTGGTTCTGTCGTCAAGAGCACCAGCCACTACCACACAAAGGGTGATTTTGAGATCAAGGAAGAGCATGTTAAGGCTGGCAAAGAGAAGGCCTCCCACCTCTTCAAGCTCATTGAGAACTACCTCTTGGAACACCATGATGCCTACAACTAAATTTTCATAGCTGTATTATTCAATCTTATGTCCTCTTTGGCATTCTCTTTGTTCTTTTTCCTTCGAAAATGGTGTTTGGCTTGTGCTTGGAGCTTTTGATTGAAGAGTGAATGTTGTATTTCCTTTCATTTGCAATAAATAAAATGAAATTATGGATTTTATGATATTTGCAAGGTTTTTTTAATGATATTTGCATATGCCAATTACCAAAAGATTGTGATAATTTATATAATAAATGGATATCATACCAAATAATCAATTTAAAGTATATCTTCAACTTGACCAAAAACAAAGAATTATATTTTCTACCTACATGAGTTGATCGAACAACTATAAAAGAAGGTCTATGTCAATTAGCAAATCTTGTAATAAATGATATAAAAGCATCTCCAGCAGAGTTGCTATACTATTGTTTTTAGGCATTTTAACTAGAATGAGGGCAAAACACACCTCTAACAGACTTACCATATGGCTCTCTATTTTGAAGAACTCCTTATTTGAGTTTGGTTGTTCTCTATATTTAGAGAGGAGGAGAGAGAAATTGAGAGTTCTCTATTTCTTCCTCGTGTCTTTTCCTCGGCCCACAACCCTATCTCACCTCTTACTTTTTGATTTTTCAATGAACTTTTAATTTAGAGAAGAGAAGAGAAAAATAATAAAATATTAGAGATTAGTCAAAATAGAGAAAATTGATGGAGAAAACACTTTTTAAGTAGTTTGCTATCATTGCTTTCTAGCTATGCGTTGGCAGAACCACTACGTGGGCTGCCATGGGCTGTAGCCCAGGGAAGGTTCTGGGAGAAAAAAATATTACACCTATATACCCTAGTATCTTAACCTTAAAATAAATTAAAAATATATACAATTTCATACCTTACCAATACCAATAGGCATAGTCAGAGCATGTTATTGACTCAACCACAAATCTGTTGAATGAAGGTAGCTTGCTAACTCTCAACCACTAGTTAGAAGGAAATTCCTTGACTTCGCTTATGTCCTTATGGCTATGGCCCTTATGCAGTACAGGAGTCTCACCCTCTTTCAGGTTATTCAAAGAGTTACTATTTCAATGGCTAAAGTGAATGCTACTCCTTTCTAATTCAAACAAAAAGAAAGGCATGAAATGCCATTGTCACTGCCATACCTTCTAGTCAATTCTCACACATTCAGCACTGCCACATTTGTATTTGGTGTCAAAATTTGTCCCAACATCAATTTTAATTAATTTATTTTTTCATTAATTTATCTCTAAAAGAGAAGCATTTTTCTAAATGAAATTCACCCTTTTGTGAATAATATGGCTCTAATTCGATTTTTTCTTGTGTTTAGTTTATAAGATTTAATGTATATACTTTTATTTATAGAAAAAACTATAGAAACTATAAGTACCCAAAAAAAAAATATATCATTAGATTTTAAGCTAATAACTTTAGCTAATTTACTTATTGAAAAATTCATGATTCCGCCCTTGTAATTATGTTAGCTAAAATTTGACTAAAATTTGAATACTACACAACAAGACTAAAATTTGGCTCGATCGCTACACGACAAGGCATATGTCAACTACCAAAGGATCAAAATAATTGTGGATCTCATTTGCCATGATCAATTTAAAGCATAATATTTCTAACTGCATGAGTTGACTTGATCACCATAAGACAAGGCATGTCGACTACCAAGGGATCACGGTAACTGATAGAACAAATGGATCTCATCTGTCACAAAATCTGATCAATTTAAAGCGTCATATTTATAACTACATGAGCTGACCTAATCACCACATGATAAGTTATATGTCAATTACTAAAGGATCATAATGAATGATATAACAAATGAATCTCGTCTGACCCAGAATACAATCAACCAGTGGCGGATCCAGGATTCAAAAGTCAGGTAGGCGAAACTTACCTTAAAAACTTGACGGTACGAGTGAATTTCATTCATAAAAATAAAAAGATACACCTAGTCAGGGGGGACGTAATGAGCATTACCCTCAAATATGAATCTCTATACATAAATAAAAGCTTAACTAAAAAAAAACAAATAAATGCAATGCAACACAAAACTAAACTATTTAAATCTAAAAGAGAAGGGGCTATCCACAATTGCACAGCTTGACTATTGCACAACCAAGACTGTCGACTCGAGAAGAAGTTGCCGAAACTGTCTGGAATTGCACAGTCAAAAGCTCTTTGGCTGCTTAGAGCATCTCCAAGGGAGATGTCAAATACCAAACATCAAATTTAAATTTGATGGCTGATATGGCAATTTGACATCTTACACAGCTTTACACTCCACCCGATATGTCAAATTAAATTATTATTTTATTACATTTTAGTGTTGATTTATTTTTAATTAAAAAGAATAGAAAAGAAAAAATAATAAAATATTCATTTGACATCTTGCTTTTGGGATGTCAAAAATAACATCTCAATCTTCAGCCTTCATTCCACATCAGCTTTGACACATCGGTTAGAGTGTGTGAGATGTTATTTCTAGCTGTTAAATATCTATGTGGCACTTTTGACATATCGGTTGGAGATGCTCTTACAAGTTATGTTCCCCCTTTTTTTAAAGTTTGACTGGGCCATAACACATGTGGGTAGTTTTACATGGGCTGGGTAGGCAAAGGTTTACACTATCACATGTGATGGCTAGAAATAACCTTGTTTATATATAGGTTTTTTTTTTTAGTCAAAAATTTTGGGGTAGGCAGCTGCCTACCCTGCCCTAGCTGTAGAACCGCCACTGCAATCAAATCAACTAACTATATCATGCAATTGCAAGTAATATTGTTGTTTCTTAAGAAAGCTTAATTTTCTAGGAGGAAAGTTTTAACAAAAATCAAAGAAACCCTAGGAGCCGCCGCCCCCTTTGGGGTCGGTGGCTTCCCATCCCCCCTTCCCTTCCCCTTGTCCCTATTTTCCTCTTGCTCTTTTGTTTTTTGTTTTTCTGTTTCACAGCAAAGCATATGGTAGAGAGTGGAGGAGATAGAACAAGACGCTTCATATCTAGGGTTTATTCCCCATCAGATTTTCAGTACTCTCTCGCGCCATGGCAGATCATGACGCTCTTCTCTTCTCTCCTTTTGGTAGATCTGGCTGTCTCTGTTATAGATCTGGATGGTTTTGGTTGTGCATCATTTGTAGAGCAAAGTGTTTCTGCTCCTTTAGTCTGTGTTGTTTGGTTTCTTAGATTTGGTGTAGTTTGGTATTAAAGTCCAGAAACTCTATAAGTTGTCTGGTTTTCTCTTGTAATTCCCAAAAATTTTGTTGAATTTGCGAGTTGGTCTAGTTTCTCTAGAGTTATGTCGGTGGCCAAGTTTTGTCCTTGATGTAATTGACCTAAGACAACTTAGACGGTAGATATGGGTTTTTAGACAAGTTCTTTGTGATTTATTCTCTCCAAGTCGTTTCCTCTCTAGAGCTGACTTTGGTAATTGGGAAACTTTACCCATATCCGTCGTATTGCTAATCGAGATGGCTCCCTATGTACTTTTTTAATTGATCTAATAAAATGCTATCGCTTGTTTGGTTTTAAAAAAAATGTATCAGCAATCTGATTTCTTTATTATTGTAAGCCACTTGTCAATTCTCATAAATACCCCCATGAGTTCTAAAAGCCTTAAGTTCATAGACGACTGATTCAAGCTTTTGTCACCAGTACAGAATACAACGACCATCAAACTCGATAGAATTATACTTTGCCTATACCTCTATGTATTCGCTAAGAAATGAGGGGCAATCAAGTCCTTTAACGGGTCGGGTCAAGGCCCACTAGACCCAGCTAAATTGGGCTGGTTCAGGCCCACCCACTTGCCCTGAAGAACGCATCTGAAAGTAGATTCGCAGAATCAGGGAGCGTAGAGACTATACATTCCAGTTTCCACTTCGGAGCTGGACAAGTCCGTCAATCTCGAACAGGGAAGGACATTATCGTAATTGCGCATCCAGCATATATAGAAAGCTCTTCTGGAGCAAACCCACAAGACCACAAGTTCTTCTGGACTCTTCGCTTTCCCTCAAAAACCCCTTTCAGCTCTCGTCTGCTCAAAACCGTACTCTCGAAACAGTTTCGCCTCGATACGACACCGTATACTGGTTTTATTTTTAGGCAATGTCAGGCTACGGCGGCGTCTCGATCGGTCGGACTCGGGGTGAGAACCGGTTCTACAACCCGCCAGCGATACGACAACGACAGCAGCAGCAGCGACAAAAGCTAGAGCAGGAGAAGCATCAAAGGCAGTCTGTGGAGTCCGACGACTGTGCGACGTCGCACAGTTCCGGGTCGGGTCGGGCAGTGCTCACCGATGCCACGAATTTGGATCGGTTCTTGGAGTACACCACGCCCGTGGTTCAGGCTCAGTATATCCCCAAGGTATTGCAAAATCATCATGAAATATAAAAGAAAAATCATTACTTGTGTTATGGGCTGTGAGGCTGCTAGAAAATAATGGTTAATTGGACTCAAACAACCTAGATTATGGAAATTTAGGCGAGGAATTGTGTATATTTGTGTGGCATTGCTGAGAATTTTCAAATTGGTTATCTGTATCACTTCTAAACACTCCAAATTGAGCTCAATACAACTTTATCTGTCAAACTTTAGTTAAAGTTTTCTACTTGAAGAATCATACGTATTGGGTTTTCAATTTTATATGGCAATTTCCTGTTGTGGGTTTGGTGTGTTGTTACTGTAATTGTACATGCGTTTCTCATGAGGTCCCATTTTGGTGATGGATAGACAAGCGTGAGGAGATGGAGGACTCATGAGCCAGAGTTGCATCCCTACTTTGTTCTTGGAGATTTATGGGAATCTTTCAAGGAGTGGAGTGCGTACGGCGCAGGTGTCCCGCTTTTATTAAATGGGAGTGACTCTGTTATCCAGTACTATGTTCCTTATTTGTCTGCTATTCAGCTCTATGTAGACCCATCAAAGCCCTCCACAAGAATAAGGTCAGCAATATCGTAAACACAACACTTTCAATCAATTCAGTCTGTGTGATTTTTCTACTTAAGCACTCTGGATTATAGTTTATGTTTGTAGTTGCTAAACTCTGTGCAATGTTCATGCTTTAATGTTACTGTTCATCCTTTATTGTGTCTGGTTTATGGGTTGACATAAATGTCATTTTGTGGGGAAAATCTCGAGGAAATTTGAATTTAGTGACTGAAGCAGATGGAGCCTGCTGTGCATTTTGGTGTGATTAATTCTTTTTATTATCATTGTTGGATTCCTTGCATTTCATTTGAGGTTGTTGTATATGATCTCTTTATTGAGTCACTCTCTGAGATTTAGTTGCCTACTTGCCCTGATTATATCTGTCCATTACAATGTCCTGAAATCCTGATTGTATTTGTATGTTACAGTGTTCTGAAATTTTAATGTCTTTATTTACAGCCCCTTCGCTTGTAGCTTAAAAACTGTTTTACGAAATCCACACATTCTTTGAATGGAATGGTCAAGGCGATTGTGGATACCATTTTGTTGGTTGTGTTACAATTTGTTTTAACTGTAGCTGAATCTTGCAGTATATGAGGATAGTTAATGTGTTTTTATCAAGCTCTGTGGGGAAAATGGAGGTGATAATAGGCAGTGGGAAAGATATATTTTGAAATTAGGTTGTGAAGACGAATTATGGCAGTGTAATGGGTTTGGTCCGTTCATCAGGTGGGGCATCTTATAGGCAGTGGATGACAAGATCTTTGATATGGTGCATGATGTGGTACTTGGATATGGTGTTACTTTGTGGTAAAGTGAATGTCTTACAGTTTTTGGCAAAATGTTGCCCAGAGTTGCATGCTAATAGCTAGTTTGAACTGTATTATTATTGGCTTTAGTGAAATATGCTAGTACTGGAGCCAATGAATTACATATTCCTTAGCTGTGAATAAATTTTGTACAGAAGAACACAAGCTCAATGTTCATTCAGAGGTGATCAATCTGTTGGTTAGTAACTTTTCTTGTGTGCATCTTGTTACAGGAGGCCTGGTGATGAGAGTGATGCAGAGTCATCTAGGGAGACAAGTAGCGATGGAAGCAGTGATTATGGAACAGAAAGAGGATTAAATGGTGCTCCTTATAGTGCTTTAAGTTGGCAGAATGTTGCAGATGTAAATGGCCATGGTTGGAATAGAGCCTTACCAAGGAATAAACCCTTCAATGGTTCCTCAAGTGACGAAAGTGGTGAGGTTTGCAACCCTCCTGGTCAGCTTATATTTCAATATATGGAGCATGATCAACCATTTGGTCGTGAACCTTTGGCTGATAAGGCAAGTCATTGATCTTCTCAGAACATTTACCACATTGAATTTGAATTATTTTTTTTTCCTTTTGAATTTGATTGTAACATACATTCACCACTTGCATCCAACAGATTTCAGTTCTTGCATCTCAATTTCCAGAGCTGAGAACATACAGGAGCTGTGATTTATCACCTTCTAGTTGGGTTTCTGTAGCATGGTATGCATTTTATACCCTTGTCCAGTCCAGTGATTATACAACAGAAGATTGATACAAATGTGATCATAAATCTAAAAAAAATTCTGTGTAAATTCTTGATAAAGGTATCCGATATATAGGATACCTACAGGTCCAACATTACAGAGCCTGGATGCCTGCTTCTTAACCTTTCATTCCCTGTCGACTCCCATAAAGGGTACCATCACTCTCTCCCTCTCTCTCTCTACTTATGTGTTTTGCAAGTCTCATTATGGTTGATGATATTGTCTGGGGGCCTGGGACAGGTACAAGCACTGATAGGCTTCGGTTTAGTGGTGCACAAGCTAGAGAGGTACAAAATGCAACCTTCAAGCAGTCGTTGCCAATCTTTGGGCTTGCTTCCTACAAGTTCAAGGTTTCCTTTTGGAATCTTAACGGAGTTCATGAGTGTCAAAAGGCTAATTCTCTATTGAGAGCAGCTGACAACTGGCTCAGGCTACTACAAGTTAATCATCCGGATTTCAATTTCTTTGTGTCACACAGCACACCCAGGAGGTGAGGATGAGAGTTATCTCTAGTCAGCTTGCAGTTATCATCCCAATACACATGGGATATAACCTACTGATGAGGATAAACCCTATTCACTGGCCGGTTTTTCATGTTATTGGTTGGATAACACTGTTGGCACTCACTCCTGTCGTTATATTACGTAGATTTGGCCCATTGAAATCTTATATTACATCAAAGCAGGATTATGAAAGCGTGTGATTGTGCTTTGTGAGGGCTTTGCTTGATAGGCCGAAAGAAGAATTGTGATGAAACTATCATTAATAAAGGCCTTTTAATTTGGGGAGTGTGCTTCAGAATGGGCGTCATGCATTGCATCAGGCATTATGATGACAGCTCTTCTTAGTCTATTTGCTATTTCGAAGTTTAGGGTGATGAGATCTCTCAGGAACATGTTTGTAGCTGTTGACTCTTGTTTTAATTACTATCTAGATGATGATGATGATGATAATGAAAAAGAAAAGAAAAAAAATTACTGATGTTTGTATATATATGTATAGGTGCCTTTTGTTTAGTATGTTTAATCTTAGCATGTGTAAGAATTGACAGTTCAGTTCAAGACGAACATGTTGTGTTATATATGATGTGATCGCGTGGCGAACTAATAAGTGAATATCATCGGATGAATAATGTGGGAGTCCTTGCATTCATATTCATTCTCCAAATTTCACATCGTGCCAGATGGACTTGGGCTGTCTGCCTTGAACTTGAAGTACAAGCGGGTGAGTCCCATCCCCTTAGGTGGCATGTCTACTTACCTGGAATGATTATTGGAATTATTTTGATCCTCCAGTGGCATGTTTACTTATCTTGAATGAATATTTGAATTATTTTGATTCCTGACTTTCCTTTTGTATGTAAGAAAATTTTGGTAACATTTAGGGCATGTTTACGTATCAGTAATGGGTATGGGAGGAAAGGGAATGATTTTCATTCCTAACTTTCCCTGCGTTTACTTGCAATCATGAATGAAAAAATAAGTGGCCTCACCTCAAAATTCATAATCACATCCCCTCAAAATTAAGTATCATATCAACTAGGGGAGTAGTCGATACGATTCTCATTCATGTTTTCTCTTAATAACTTCCAAAAATACTCTTACCACTTTACCATAATTCCAAAACACCCCAAACCCTATAAAAATTAAAAAAAACTCACGCCAAGAAGTTTCAAGATGCTCCAACTTCTTTTTCACGTTAGCGTTGCAGACACAACCTCCCAGAACAAACAGTAACGCCTTGTGCTATGCAAGTCATTCTATCTATCTATCTATCTTCTTCTTCTTCTTCTTCTTCTTCTTCTAGCTTCTGTCTTCACATTCATCACAAAACAAGTACGGTCATAAATAAAGACTTTTGTGGAGATTATATATCTCTCTTTTGGTAGTATGAAGCTTATGTTTTTAATCGTATGAAGATTATGCAAGGTATTATTATTTGATTGTTTACTAGTTACGTAAGTGAAAGATATATATTTATTGGAGTTTATTTTTTCGTTTGAAATTGGCTCTGGACAAAGGTGTTATTAACATTATCATTGAACTGGGCTCTTGATGTTCATCTTGTTCAGCATATTGATTCCTCATGTTTACATCGCCTTACTGGTTTGCTGCAGGATTAGTTTGGTCTCCTTAGCCAATTTGAGAATTATATATGTGCTGTGGTGAAAATGTGCAGGACATTTTAGTAATCAAATTAATTTGGATTCTGATTTATGAAAATTAGTATACAATGACAATGGGAATCAACCTCATTCCTTTGCTAATTCCATATGTTTAGTAAACAGCTTAATGGGGCCATACTGATTCAGTAGTTCCTCGATTCCTAAATTCTCTGATTCCTTACTTTCTCCATTACTGATACGTAATAATCATGTGAACCAATTTTAGCCGGCATCAAAACTCCATTGAAATCCTAAATGAATTTCGTCCACTCCTCCAATTTTGCCCTCTGCCCCTTTTCTACAATCATTTACATTTACGTAAATTCATTGAACCAACCTAGGCTACATTGTCAAATCTCGTATAGCACCTTCCACTTTCTGCATTTCTTTTTAAAATGAAAAATTCTCTCCTTTCATAGAATCTAGTGACATGAAAAGTTTCCCCCCATTCTATTTGAATTTTTAAGTTACCAACTTATGATCAGTGCGCATTGATTCCTACATAACCTTTGGCAAGTTATCAAGAACATGTAGAAAGCAAAAGGCAAAGTGGATAAATTATTTCATATTTCCATTATACACATAAAGCTCCGAGTACAATACGAATACATACTTGTTCTGATCTAACTATTACCGGTTGTTACATAAATAGCACGACTTTTTTTTTTTTTTGGGTCAAGTAAATAGCACGACTTCCCTTGTATTACTTGGGCTCTGCGCTCTGGTCCTAACTTTTCAATTCCATCTCTCACCACTACACCCCCCCTTCTAGCTCATAAGTCATCAAGGATGGTGGACATCAGCAATCCTTGAACAAACTCACACTTCCGCCCCTTTTCTTCTTGGTCCTTATGCGATAGCGGTGGTTGTTGCACGGTTCTGTCATCATTGACCACCCAGCGTTAAAAACTCTATAGAAATCATATTAAGTTCACCAAATACAACAAAAACAAATAAATAGACTCAAAGTCATGCTAATGCTCATACCTTTCTGAGAACTCTTCCTTCGTGCTTTCCTTTACAAAAGAAGTTTCAACTAAAGGATGGGGTTGTGCGCTCACATCCTCATCAACTGTGGGAGGGTTATATATAAAGGAAGACAGCAAAGGATCAGCTTCCGTGTTTGAAGAAACAAGGAAAGAAGAACCTCCGAGAAGGGCTTGTAAACTTCCTTCTCGAAGCTCTTTCTTTAATAAAGAAAATGTTGAATTGGATCCCCTGCGAAATTTCCTCTTGCGCTGAACGTAATCTATAGTCAAGGAACACATCACTTCATACTCCAGACTTCAAAAGGAAATATGACCAAAACATAAATAAACATGGAAGTGAAAGTTATCCAAGTGTCGATGCAATAAATGGCCATTCTAGAATAGGAGTGACTGGTGCAAATGAAGAGCCTAACAAAGGGAACAAGGTGAAGGAAATACTCAACAACACTATGATAACTAGTCAGTGTGCTGGCCAGATACATGAAAATATGCAAGCGTGAATCTAAGATAAAGGCCGTATTTTTAACGAAACAACCATTTCTAACTGTCATACCCATATGTTCTGCCATTAAAATCAAATACAGCAAAAGCGGGCTTTTCTAAATCACACTTATTTCTTTCAAAAGTGTTCATTTGATAACAAATTCAACCCCCTAGATATAGATACAATAAGCATGTATGTAAATGATAACCAAACCAAGCATGGAAAAATTCAAAACTAATGTGAAATTCACCAAAGGATATCTTTAACAAACTCCCATGTTGCGTGGTAATATGGCTCACAAGGTTTGCTCCCACCCTTTTGGCACAAACCGGACAGACCTGGAAAAAAAAAAGCAGAACATTCAAAACAATAACAATGGCCTAGTTCATAAACAATCCAAGAGAAAGGAAAATTTTAAATAGTAACAATGGGCACGTTCATAAACAACCCAAGTGAAACATTCCTACCTTTTTATTCAATTTAAGAAAACAATTACACATGCAAGATTAACTATCAGTACATTAACGAATAAAGATAACTACAAGGTTGACCTGACTAACCGAGCTCCTACAGACTAGCTCAAACCCATAGGTCACACTCAAGCCCATATACCAGTCTAGTGTTGAGCATACCACGCACAACACTAACAAGGAAAATTCCAACATTGCCTTTCTAAAAGGCTTCAAACAAAAATCAAATACTAAGATGATTAACCCTCTTGTCTCACCATCATCTACCCCATGCACCTCATCACCAGTCATAACAAACCCACCTCAATGAAAGTACCTTTAAGTTGCAACTCAAACCTACTCAAAGGAAAGTCCAACTCAACCAAACCCATTCAAAACCACAGCCAAACGACAAAAAAACCAAGTAAACCACTAGCATCCCTTTGAATGCTATCACAATGATAGATTTCCTCCCCTAAAGTTCGCTCAATCTGTACGGAATCATGAGTTTCTTAGTAAATTATGCAAATTAAATGTTCTTTCTAAGCTAAAATGAGAACTGAACGATCATCAAAACGCTTACACTAACATTTCTAGGGCAAAAACAAAAGAAAACCTTAAGAGCTAGTAATTTTCCAAATTTCTAAAAGCAAAGCCAGCTGGAACTAATCGATTTAGAATGCAAAACTTCAAAATTAACTAAATTCAAAAAATTGAATTACATACCCCGTTCTTAGCCTCCACCGGATGTTCCTCATCGATGTGGCAACAAAGCCCAACAACATCAAAATCCTCGGCGCAAAAAGGGCACAAAAACTCGGCCTTTAACTCATCGTCTCCATCAGTTTCGTCGTGCGGAAAGAGATCTGCAACAACCACAACCATCAGCACCAAACAAATTCACAAAACACCGAAAACAAGAAAAATGACGCAAACCTGGGGTAGTTTGGGAAAAGTGACCGGATCGAGATTGGTACCGCCTCGACGAAGAGCTCGAGAAGAGACTGCTCCACGAATTATCAGACTCCATCTTGATACACATACACAATTCAATCAAGGCGATGGCGAATTGGGAGCTCAAATCGAATTTGGTACAAATTTATAAAACCCTAGGAAGATTGAAGACGACGAGAGATAAAGCGAGTGTGTGTGTGGGTGTGGTGCGAGTGTGAGGAAGCGACCAAGAAATAGCTTGAGAGAGAACACAGAAGACTCTCTACCGAACCTCCGGTATGGTTTACCTGCTGTTATAGTCCCCGCGTGGCGGAAATAGCCCGCGGATTTTCTGGTAATTTCGTAGATGCCCCTAACTACCTGAGCCATGCGATTTTTAGACAGGTGCAAGGATTTGATTAGACAGATAGCGTGTGTGTGAATGTCATTCACACGTGTGGAGGTCGTGATTTTAGAGGTTTTTATGTTTAGGATTAATCGTTTTATTAGTCGCTGAACTTAGACCCAATTTCGATTTGAGTCCCTCAATTTCCAAAATTATTCCTGTGGTCTTTCAACATCAGTTTCGTTAGAACAAATGGTTCTGCCATCAATTTTGTTAATTTTTCTGTTAAATGTAGGGGTAAAATGATATGAATAAAAAAAATATGAATTGATTAAAATATGAATAAAAAATAATTTTTCTGTTAATTTTTTTTTAAATTAAATTGATTAAAATATGAATAAAAAATTAAAATTAAACACTCTCTCCCCCCCTCTATCCCGATTTCTAATCTCCCCAAAGTTGATTTTTCTTTTTCTTTTTTTGTTGGTTTTTTATTTGATTTTCTTTTATTGTTATTTTAAAGATGTTATTTTTTTAATTAATATAAAAATACCATTTTGCCCCTGTATTTAACAGAAAAGGTTAACAAAATTGACGGCAAGACCATTTGTCCTAACGAAAGTGAAATTGAAGGACCATGAGAACGATTTTGGAAATTTAGGGACTCAAATGCAAATCGGGTCTAAGTTCATGAGCGATTTCACCCGTTGCCTCCAGCTAGTGCAGGATAGAGCCCAAGCCCAGGCGAGCGCTTCCAACGGGCCAAGCTTGTCCGAGCAAGTTGTGGGTCCCACGTAACCGAGCCAGCCCGCAGGCCAAACCAGCCCGACCTCGAGCTCGAAGGTAGTTGACATCAGGGCCCGAGTTTAAAAAATTGCACTCGCCAACGTTAAAAAAAATTCAAATTTCCGTGCGCTGGTGTCAGCCCTGACGTCCACCAACGATAACACACCACGTGGCGTGTTCTTTTTTATATGCATTTCCAATTTAATTTTTTTAATATATTATTCAAGGCAAAACAAAAAAAAAGGGAAAATCATTACACATGGCTCCTCAAGTGGACAATGCCTGCAGTTAGTTCCCTTGGTGCGTTCCGTGTCGGAAATAATGGCACTATTATGTCATCCGAAGGAAAATACTCCCCCATGTCATGATCCGATGGAACCTCCTCCGCCAATGATCGAGTCGTCTTTGTACTCGATTGTGTCGGACTATGAGGATCAGGAATATTTCAATTGTATGATGAGTGAGTAGGTATTTAATTGTATGATGAGTGAGATGTGAATTTTATAATAGATATGGACACGTGGCAACCGAAAATCTTATCCAAAAATTTAATCTGAAAATTTTATCGGAAAATCTTATCCGAAATATGGGATGATAATTTTATATAATAAAAAATGACACGTGGCAATCGAAAATATTCTCCAAATTAATTGTTTAGGTATAAAAAATAAAAAATAAAAACTAAAAGTGAATAATATTTGTCTTGCCATGGCAATGGGTGAAAACAAACCTTACTTTTTGCAAGGGCTGTCACTATTTAAGTGAATAGTAACAGCACTTGCCTCCCCTTGCCCTTTGTCATGGCAAATGGGTGTAAGTGCTCTAATAAAACGATTAACCCTTTATGTTTAATATTTGTGGCTTGACCCATCCCCTTGGGTGGCATGTTTACTTACCTGAAATAAATATTGGAATTATTTTGATCATTCAGTGGCATGTTTACTTACCTGAAATAAATATTGGAATTATTTTGATCATTTAGTGGCATGTTTACTTATTTTGAATGAATTTGGAATTATTTCGATTTTCAACTTCCCTTTAGTATATATAGGTTTTGGAATTATTTCATTTCATGACTTTTCTATATCTACCAACACATAAAATCCAAATTTCAAAGCTTGAAAATTCAAGAATTAGATTGATTAGGGCAATTTCAGACCTTATCTAGCTGAGGGATGGCGTACAAGGCCAAGAGCTCTTTAGGCCAAGGGATTATCCTTAATTATTTGGAAGGAAGAAAGGGTTAGGTTTGGTGAGCAGAGTCTTGGCAGAGAAAAACACTTGTGTGAAATAGAAATAACACTATTTTGCAATCCCAGACCAATCAAGGCATTTCACATTTAATAACTTTTCCACGTGACAGTCTTTGATTAGTTGGGTTCTGCTTGAGATTAGTTGGGTTCTGCTTGAGAGGACAATTGTAAATGTGAGTCTTTAGTGTGGGCCAGTTTTAGCCGGCATCAAAACTCTATTGCAATCCTAGATGAGTTTCTTCCACTCCTCCAATTTTGCCATCTGCCCCCTACAATCATTTTCATTTACGTAGGTTCATAGAACCAACCTAGGCTGCATTGTCAAATCTAGTCTAGCACCTTCCAATTTCTGCATTTCTTTGCAGAACGAAAAATTCTCTTCTTTCACAGAATCTAGTGACATGAAAAGTTTCCCCTATCCTATTTGAATTTTTAAGTTACTAACTTATGATCAGTGCGCATTAATTCCAAGATAACCTTTGGCAAGTTATCAAGAACATGTAGAAAGCAAAAGGCAAAGTGGATAAATTTATTTCATATTTCCATTTTACACATAAAGCTCCGAGTACAATACGAATACATGCTTGTTCATATCTAACTATTACCCGTTGATACATAAATAGCACGACTTTCTTCCCTCGTATTACTTGGGCTCTGCGCTCTGGTCCTAACTTGTCAATTCCGTATCTCTCACCACTACACCCTCTTCTAACTCATAAGTCATCAAGGATGGTGGACATCAGCAATCCTTGAACAAACTCACACTTCCGCGCCTTCTCTTCTTGGTCCTTATGCGATAGCGGTGGTTGTTGCACGATTCTGTCATCATAGACCAGCCAGCATTAAAACTCTATAGAAATCATAGTAAATTCACCACACACAACAAAAACAAATAAACAGACTCAAAGTCATGCTAATGCTCATACCTTTCTGAGAACTCTTCCTTTGTGCTTTCCTTTACAAAAGAAGCTTCGACTAAAGGATCGGGTTGTGCGCTCACATCCTCATCAACTGTGGGTGGGTTATATATAAAGGAAGACAGCAAAGGATCAGCTTCCGTGTTTGAAGAAACAAGGAAAGAAGAACCTCCGAGAAGGGCTTGTAAACTTCCTTCTCGCAGCTCTTTCCTTAATATAGAAAATGTTGAATTAGATCCCCTGCGAAATTTCCTCTTGCGCTGAACGTAATCTATAGTCAAGGAATACATCACTTCATACTCCAGACTTAAAAAGGAAATATGACCAAAACATATATAAACATGGAAGTGAAAGTTATCCAAGTTTCGATGCAATAAATGGCCATTCTAGAATAGGAGTGACTGGTGCAAATGAAGAGTCTAACAAAGGGAACAAGTTGAAGGTGATACTCAACAACACTATGATAACTAGTCAGTGTGCTGGCCAGATACATGAAAATATGCAAGAGTGAATTTAAGATAAAGGCCATATTTTTAACAAAACAACCATTTCTGACTGTAATACCCATATGTTCTGCCATTAAAATTAAATACAACAAAAGTTGGCTTTTCTAAATCACACTTATTTCTTTCAAAAGTGTTCATTTGATAACAAATTCAACCTCTAGATATAGATACAATAAGCATGTATGTAAATGATAACCAAAACAAGCATGGAAAAATTCAAAACCAAAGTGAAATTCACCAAAGGATATCTTTAACAAACTCCCATGTTGCGTGGTAATATGGCTCACAAGGTTTGCTCCCACCCTTTTGGCACAAACTGGACAGACCTGGAAAAAAATGAAAACAGAACATTCAAAACAATAACAATAGGCTAGTTCATAAATAATCCAAGAGAAATGAAAATTATAAATGGTAACAAAGGGCACGTTCATAAACAACCCATGTGAACCAGTCCTACCTTTTTATTCAATTTAAGAAAACAATTACACATGCAAGATTAACTATCTGTACATTAACGAAGAAAGATAACTACAAGGTTGACCTGACTAACCGAGCTCCTACAGACTAGCTCAAACCCATATACCAGTCTAGTGTTGAGCATACCACGCACAACACTAACAAGGAAAATTCCAACATTGCCTTTCTAAAAGGCTTCAAAAAAAAATCAATTACTAAGATAATTAACCCTCTTGTCTCACCATCATCTACCCCATCACCAGTCATAACAAACCCATCTCAACGAAAGTACCTCTAAGTTGCAACTCAAACCTACTCAAAGGAAAGTCCAACTCAACCAAACCCATTCAAAACCTCAGCCAAACGACAAAAAACCAAGTAAACCACTAGCATCCCTTTGAATGCTATCACAATGATAGATTTCCTCCCCTAAAGTTCGCTCAGTCTGTACGGAATCATGAGTTACTTAGTAAATTATGCAAATTAAATGTTCCTTTCTAAGCTAAAATGAGAACTGAACGATCATCAAAACGCAAACACTAACATTTCTAGGAGAAAAACAAAAGAAAACCTTGAGAGCTCGTACTTTTCAAATTTCTAAAAGCAAAGCCAGCTGGAACTAATCGATTAAAAGTGCAAAACTTCAAAATTAACTAAATTCAAAAAATTGAATTACATACCCCGTTCTTAGCCTCCACCGGATGTTCCTCATCGATGTGGCAACAAAGCCCAACAACATCAAAATCCTCGGCGCAAAAAGGGCACAAAAACTCGGCCTTTAACTCATCGTCTCCATCAGTTTCGTCGTGCGCAAACAGATCTGCAACGACCACAACCATCAGCACCAAACAAATTCACAAAACACCAAAAAAACAAGAAAAATGACGCGAACCTGGGGTAGTTTGGGAAAAGTGACCGGATCGAGATTGGTACCGCCTCGACGAAGAGCTCGAGAAGAGACTGCTCCACGAATTATCAGACTCCATCTTGATACACATACACAATTCAATCAAGGCGATGGCGAATTGGGAGCTCAAATCGAATTTGGGTCCGAATTTATAAAACCCTAGAAAGATTGAAGACGACGAGATATAAAGCGAGTGTGTGTGTGTGTGTGTGTGTGTGTGTGTGTGTGGAGGTGTGAGTGTGAGGAAGCGACCAAGAAATAGCGTGAGAGAGAACACAGAAGACTCTCCACCGAACTTCCGGTAGGGGTTAAGCTCCATTTTATAGATCCTTCGTGATGGAAATAGCCCGCGGATTTCCTGTTAATTTCGGAAATGCCCCTAACTACCAGAGCCATGCGTTTTTTATACAGGTGGAAGGATTTCATTGGACAGACAGCGTGTGTGTGAATGTCATTCACACGTGTGGAAGTCGTGATTTCAGAGTTTTTTTTCCTTTTTAACTTTTTCGATTTTTTGTTTAATATTCGTAGCTAAACGCGGTTTTTATGGTCTCGCCTTCTCGCGCACGTTTTGATTAGAACTATATGGGGCCCGCACGCTTTAGAGAAATTAGTGAAAATTGGTTTGGATTGGACTAAGCTAGGGGTGTCAATTTCCGACTCGACCCGTTACACGACTCGAAACCCGCACGGGAAAAACACGACCCGAACACGGCACGATTATAAACGGGTAATTTTCGGGTCAACCCGCCACTGACCCATTTATAAACGGGTGAGTTTCGGGTCAACCCGCCAACCCATTTAATTACCTATTTAACCCGTTTATTAAACGGGTCGTGTCATGGGTCGTGTCAACCCGTTTAATACCTGCCAACCCGCGAAAAAAATTAAAGAAATTAAACCTTCAGCACACCCAATGGGTTTTTCACCCAGCCAATTTCACCCCTCTCCTTGCTCCTTATCCATCTTGGTGTTGATAACTTTGTGATTATATGTTACAACATTTGATATTTATAATGTCTTTATAAACTGATGAGCACTTAATTATTATATTTTTTTCCCTAAATTATATTTGTTAGTAATTATTCCTTATTATTTGAGTTAATTATGTATCTAGGGTTTATGGTTTAACGTTTTAATCCCTAATCCCTAAACTCTAAACCCTAAACCCTAATCCCTAAACTCTAAACCCTAATCCCTAAACTCTAATCCCTAAACCCTAAACCCTAAACTCTAAACACTAAACACTAAACTATAATCCCTAAACCTAAACCCTAAACTCTAAACCCTAAACTCTAAACCCTAAACTCTAAACCATAATCCCTAAACTCTAATCCCTAAACCCTAAACCCTAAACTCTAATCCCAAAAGAAATTTCGTATAACTTATAAAATTTGTATCATGTCACTTTTTTAGCGGATGTGCAATATTGACTAAGTATGCAAAATGGTTTTTCGGAATAATCATTTTCTCAAGATAATTTTTGGCGGTTTTTATTCCTTAGATATCAAATAAGAAAACTTGATTTAATGGGATTTTAGTATGAAGTATATATTGACTTAATGAGCCATCATTTTTAGCCTAAATCGTATTTTGCACTAAAACTGATTTTTCATATTTTGATTTGGTGGGAATTTGATTTTCTAGTATTTTTATTTGAATCCAAATGGGGGGTACTTCCTTATTTACATTGTAAACTTAAGTAAATGGAGTAATATAAAAATAAATTAAAGTAAAAGGACAAAGACTCTATCACTTTGATTAAACCCATTTGCCGTCATCTCCTTCTTTTCTCTCTCCCTCTGTCTGCATCCCTCACCACCATCGCTGCTGGGCTTGCACTCATCTCTGTTGCTGCAGCTTCATCAATACTCCTCCAAGTAGGTAAGAACCCAACTCTGGTGCAGAAGGTAGAATTCTGGGCCATCACTTAGTTACTAGAAAGCTCTGCGCCAGAACCTTCCCAGATTCAGGTTGAATCAGAGGTTCAGCTGGAGCCTTAATTATCTCTTAGGCAGTAAACTTGGTGTAATTTCTGAAGTGTAAAATTTACTAAAAGTTTTTCTTGCACTCAATGTATCTGATTAATTATTAGGATGTATGTGATGATACATCTTCAACGACAAAATTGTATATCACAATACAAAAGATGGAAACATGATTTATACATAAACTATATTTTTTTGTTTTTGTTTTGATTAACATAAACTTATTATGTTTTATACATATGAATATTTTTGAAGATGGGAGTGACAGTGTTAACGATGGAGCAGCTACAAGTGATGTGCAAGAATCAGATCCAGCTAACAATAACAGTGCCAGCGAAATAAATCAGTTTGGTAAGAGGCGTAAACTCACATCACATGTATGGACTAAGTTTGAAATTCTTCCTATCGATCCAAATAATAAGGTTTATGCCTCCTCCTCATAGTGGTGTTGCATTGTGTGAGAAAATCTATACGTTGTTGACTTATTGGGGGTGGAAAAGAAACTTTTTTCTATGACTTTGGACAATGCATCTTCAAATGATAGTTTTGTTATGTTGTTAAAGGGGCAGCTTAACTTGAAGAATGCACTATTAATGAATGGTATATTTTTTCATGTTCGATGTTGTGCTCACATCCTGAATTTGATAGTGCAAGATGGCTTGAAACACATTCATGATTCTGTGGGGAAAATTAGGGAAAGTATCAAGTATGTTAGAGGTTCACAAGGGAGGAAAACGAAATTCTTAGATTGTGCTGCCCAAGTTTCTTTAGATTGTAAAAAAGGCTTGTGTCAAGATGTAGTCAAGATGTACCCACTAGATGGAACTCCACATTTCTTATGATTGATAGTGCACTTTACTATCAACGGGCATTTCTGCATTTGCAATTAAGTGATTCTAATTACAAGCATTCTCTCTCTGAAGATGAGTGGCAAAAATTAGAAAAACTTAACAAGTTTCTTAAGGTGTTTTATGATGTGACTTGCTTGTTTTCTGGGACTAAATACACTACTGCAAATTTGTATTTTCCTCAAGTGTTTGTGGTGGAAGATACTTTGAGAAAGGCTAAGATTGATTCAGATAATTTCATGAGATCTATGGCAACTCAAATGATGGAAAAGTTTGATAAGTATTGGAAAGAGTATAGTTTGATCCTTGCAATTGCTGTAATATTGGATCCTAGATATAAAATGCAATTTGTGGAATTTTGTTATAAAAGGTTGTATGGTTCAAATTCCCAAGAAATGGCCAAAGTTCGTGATATGTTGTATACACTCTTTGATTTATACATGCAAACACATTCTACGTCTGAATCAGTTGCTGGTACATCAAATACCTCAAATGGTGTTCCTTCTCATGTTGATGACATGATTTCTAAGGAATGCATGGATGTTATGAAGGTAAAAAAGCTATTTATTTTGTTCATAATACATAAAATTTCAGTTTACATTTCACTATGGGCTGATATTGATAATGTTGCCATATTGTTAGGAATTTGATACATTTGAAAGTGAGGAGTTTACCATTTCTTCCCAAAAGTCACAGTTGCAATTGTATTTGGATGAGCCTAAAGTAGACAGGAAGATAAATTTGAATGTTCTAGATTTTTGGAAAGCAAACCAATTCCGATATCCTGAACTATCTATTTTGGCTCGTGATGTACTATCTATTCCAATATCTACAGTCGCATCCGAGGCATCATTTAGTGTTGGTGGTAGAGTGCTTGATCAGTATCGTAGTGCTCTCAAACCTGAAAATGTTGAGGCACTAATTTGTACACGAGATTGGTTATTTGGTGACCAAGGTATATTTCCCATAATCTTATTCATTGTATTTGTTTCTTTTTATCATCATCTAAAGTCTTATGGTTTGAATTGCAGAAAATTCCACTTTAGAACCCAACTTGGAAGAACTGACTGAGGATATTAGTCGGTTGGACATAAATCCCTCACAATCTGGCGAGTGCTCTAGTACCATCATTAACAATGGTGGCTGAATATTTGAGTTGGGAATGTGATGTTGTAATTTAATCAAAGTTTTTTTTGTTTATGTTTGATTTGGATTTTAGAGGGATTTTGAAGTTTTTAATTTTATTGTCATTTTGGAATGTTTGATTTGGCAGAATATTTGAGATGGTTGTTAGAATTTAAATTTGAAGCAAACAGGTTATTAAACAGGTCATTAAACAGGTAGGTTACCTGTTTATGACCTAACCCAAGCAAGTTAGTAAACAGGTTATTAAACAGGTAGGTTACCTGTTTATGACCTAACCCAACCTGTTTAGTAAACAGGTCATAAACAGGTCGTGTCGTGTCAACCCGTTTATAAATAGGTTGGGTTTGGGTTTGCATTTCCTAACACGATTAATAAATGGGTCGTGTTTGGGTTGGGGTTTCTTGACACGTTTAAAAGTTTGACACGACACGAACCCGACACGACACGACCCATTGACAGCCCTAGACTAAGCTATGTAAATCCAAATCCATTTCAACTTCTTTTGCTCGAATTAACACTGAAAAGGGAAAACCATTTTGATTCTAATTACGGATTATTAAATATCCCATAAAAGAAAATTTATTTTAGATGTTTTTCCAAGTATAGAATGCTTTCTCTAATAAGGATGTCCTTATTTTTGCTCAACACTTTAATACAAGGTGTATCATCATAATCATTCTCAACACTTGACACGTGTTTATAGTTATAGACATGGTTACACAAATACAAAGCAAATAGTTAACTATGGTTATGCTCATGGACATATGTCAAGTGTTGAGAAAGATAATGAGAGTACACTTTAGGTTAAATTGGTGAGTAAAAATATTTCCAAACCAAAAATCGTTTAGCTAGTTACTCACGCAATCATATCAATTTAATTTAAAGAATTGTATTTTTTTCACATCTTGGATGATTTTTTCCATGAACGGCAGTTGAAAGATGGCCAAAAAATACAGAAAGTTTCGAGCATTGAGTGATATTGTGGAGTAAGAGCATCTCAAATAGTCTCTTCAACAGCTTTGGAATTGTAAATGTATTCCGTAACTAATATCAGGTCAATATTGTTTCTGATTTAAAGAGGTTGTGTCCTACATAATTATGAGTCCCATTGAATATAGGATGTTTTAATTCATGTGCTAGTTGTCCTTTGAACCAAAATCATACCCTCATAACTACATCCATTTAGAATTTGCTAACTCTAAATTATAAACATTAATTGTACCATAAGATTCTCAGACAATAACATTTCCTGTCTTATTACTGACTGTGTTTGGTTTAAAATAATAAACACTTGTGATTTATAATTAGAAATCCCTTGCTCACGTGTATGATTCAATCACATGTACAAATAAACCACATTCATTGCTGCAGTCTCATAAATAAAATATGTCCACACTTTGAACGATAAAGTAATTTCATTGAACTACCTATTTCTGGGGTTTACACTCCAACAGTATCTGCAAATCAATGTCAAACAAAATCATGACCATATGAAACAAAATATGTTGTTTCATGTATCAAGGCAGATTGGATAATGCTTACCAGAAATGATACACAAACAAACAATTGCCTACATAATTACAGTGGTACAGAGGAAAACAAGAGCAGAAAACGACGGCATGCTTGCAGCTTCAGCTCTTCTTCATGTTCTCGTTCACGTAATGTTGCAGGCCGAGGCCTTAAAAGTCCTCTGCAAAAGGTCATCGACACCAAGCTTCAGGTCAAAAGTCATGTTGGGAAGTATAGATGATAGCACATTTACATCTGACATGGCCCTGTGATTTGAACCCTCTAGAGGGATCCTATAGAACTCACGAAGACCCTGAAGTGAGATCTTTGGAAGAGCCTTTGATCCTGTTAATAGTACCAGAAATCATTAATCTTGTAAAATAAACTGTGTTCTTTCTTTTATTTTTATAGCTCTTACCATGTAATTTCCTCAACTCTCGAGCCAGAGCAAGGGTGTCAAGAAACAACCAGTCAGGAGGAACGTCAAATGAGCCGCAGCTGAATTCCTTGAGCAAAAATGGTACATCGAAACAGCGTGCATTGTGAGCTGCAAGTATAACATGCCCTCCGGGTACTTGGCGGCTTTTGATGTATTCGACAAGGATTGGAATCAACTCCGCCATTCTAAACAAGAACTTGTAATCAGGTATTGCCTAATGCCTACATTAGCTTAGTATTTCATCTACTAAATTTACATGTGACTACCAGTACTCATGTTATCCAGCACCTTAGAAGGTTTAGTCATATTCTAACAACTATACATGTTCTTTATAAAAAACAAAAAACAAAACTATACATAATAACTACCTGCAATGCCTGACTGGAATAATGTTGACAGGAAATTAAAAGGCCTTAAAAGAACAGCATACCTTGGGACACCTGAATGTGTCACCATGTCGGTTGTTATACCATGGATATGAGAATTTGGAACATGTTGTTCGGGGTTTACCAGGGTTTGGAAACAACTGTTCTTGCCCCCATGAAGATCCCGGACCGCAATTTCAACGATCTTTCCTTTTTCGAAAAATCCAGTGGTTTCAAGATCCAGACCAAATACTTTCACAAAATGCTTTAAAAATTCGTTGTCCAAAATCTTTGCTGGAGCATCAGAGTATTGTATGCTTCTTAAGCATTTTAAAAGTGGTTGAAGATGGTTATTGTTGCTCTTCTGCCTAAAGATGTTAATCCAAGAGAAGGTGACTGAAGACCCAACTTTGGTACTTGCAAGTTAGAATAGCACATGGAGCATGTCCTCATTTTTCCCCAGAAACTGAAAAGGAGTTGTCTGCCATTAACTTGGTCATGGTACCTATAACAAAAAGAAAAAGGAAAAAAAGGTCCAGAAATAAAGAATGCAGAGCGTAAAGAAGCTAAATACCTGATGGGTTGAAAATGAAACTACCATTTGCAGATACGTAGATTTGCTTGAAGCTGAAAACGGGCACTTGATCTTATAGGAAGTGGGTGTGGTGGGAGAGGTTAGTTTTTTCAAACAGTTTTTATAAGGAGGAGAGTGGTGGAATGAGCAGCAATTGCGGAAGGCCTCTAACACTACCACTCACCGAGTTTTGCGAGCTAGCCTTACCGTTTTCAGTTTGGTGCTTCACTATTTTCTCATGGTCTCTCGCGTTTAGGGCCTCTTTGGGTTCCTGCTTGAATCTCTAGCATGGGCCATGGCATCTAACATGTTCTTGGTTGGGTTTGAAATTTGAAGTTGGCCCTTTGCCATTTTCCCTCTTGTGGGCCTTTGTCCATCTTGAGCTTATTTGTAGCTTCATGAGAAACGGGCTTCTTTAGTTGCGAGAAAGCTATAATTGCGGGCATGGATAAATGACCTTAATCATTTGAGTTATAAGTTCCTTATAAATGTTTAATGTTGTTACGCCCATAAATCCCCCAAGTGGATTTGGGTTGACCCAGGCCATATAAATAAAAGTAGTCGTAACACTTCTTCTCGTACCTTTCAAACTACAACCCACTAGTGATCCTCAAAATGCATGACATGTCTAGAATCGTTGTGTGTTGATTTGGGTCGTTGTGACCTATGAGGTTGAGTGGGTATTTACAAGTGACTATAGACCAAATCAAGTTTATGGATGATTACGGGTTAGGGCATATATCTCCTATGATCACCAAATGACCCAGATGAACCCAACGTCCCCCTAGTCATATTCTGAATTTTGTGAATTTGTGATGGTCTCTAGTGGAAAGTGGGACTGAAGATCTCGCAGGTGGTGCTTCTGTTACAGTTACATTACATGTGCATATTCATCCTAGGAAATCAAAAATAAACCACTCCATGTGCACGACACGATGGTGTATCCTTGTTGTTTGCTATTGGGGCCACCCTTATCATTTAGGATGGATTATGACGACTTTCAATTATATCTACAATCATCATGCATGCATAATTAAAAACTCAAATAAATTGATACAAGAGACATCGAGGAAAAGACATCGAGGAGGAGGGGGAATTCGAACACAGGACATCAGATACATGAATAATTATTTTTAACCACTTGAACTGCGAATTCCGTGTTGTAAGCCACAATTGCACCAAAAATATGAGAAAGCATATGAAGTTTCATCCCAATTGTTGGACTAAACGAAATACCCAACTTGGCAAAAACGATCTTAATTATAGAAATGGCCTGCTGGTGACAACACCCCGTTTGAACATGAGTTCGTACCCCAAGCATTAATGAATTCCTATAACTTGTAGAGTGGTCAAGTACCCCTTTTTTTTTTCTTTTTCTCCTGTTATAGACAATGTCATGTGAGGAATTAATTTCCTGCAAGCAATCCCAGATATATAATGGACCTGCCACATGAGAGAACAGCGTACGTTATTCCCATCATTCATACCTAAAAAAATAACACCCCCCAACCCAAGTTGCCAGCTTGGAGAAAATTATATGTTTCCTCTTTTATTTTATTTTCCTTTTTCTCCCCGCGTTGAGTTTATATATGATGAATGTTCTCTTACTATATATGTTTATTTATAAAAATGAGTATTAAAATTATTTCAATTTTTGACTTCTCATGCGTTTACTAGCTCATAAGGAATAAAAAAATATGTGATCAAATACTCTCGAAACTAGGAATTAAATACTTGATCTGATTCTAGTTATTTCTTAATTCCTTAAATAAACATGTCCTATGTAATAATCAACATAATCGATGATTCAGATCACGTCACGGTAAATGGGATGGTAGTGACAAAGTTTGTAACTTTGTAATCTGATTTTCGTTCTTGGCGCTGGCTGTGGCTGTATCTTCTAGTGAATCAAACCTTATATACAGTCAACTCGAGATTGGATTGGATGAATGGATGGACCTACTACTTGTTTGCTTGCTTGCGAGGCTGGCAAAGGTGGTGGGGAGCTACTATACTTGGAACTTATCTGTGCTAAGCCTGAGAGAGAGAGAGAGAGAGAGAGAGAGAGAGAGAGAGACTTGAGTTTTGTGGATCCACATGCACGTCCAATATTTGATATCATAAGGCTTTCTTCTTTCCCCTTTGGCCGTTGATTGCTTGCTTGCTTGCTTGACAGGTAGTCTCGGACCTTTCACTTCAATAATTCTTCTGATTCAAAATATTTTTTTGGAACCATCTCTGAACCATTGAAGTTGAACAACAAGTTGGGTGTCGGGAAGCAGAGCCACCAGTACTGCAACGTGTTGGTCTATCCTTTCTTGTATAATTGCAATTCCTAATGTTACCAAAAATGGCTTCAAAATAGATGGGACAGCAACCCACCTGTGACCTTTTTTTTTATCACCACCCTAATTCAATTTTGGAATTCAGTATTGCAAATTGTTTATTATTAGTTGGGGTTGGGAGTATTTTTTCCGGTAATATCGAGTTTGATTGGAATATTTATTGGGTTGAGAATTGACGGTTAGCCCTTTATATTATAATCGTTCTAGTATTGGTGCACCTTAACAAATGTATCTTATATATATATATAGTATGGACTACTTATGTGTGAGCCCAATTGGGTACATGTTTTAAGGCTTGGGATTTACCTACAACCCTACATGTGTATTACTATATATACAGCTATTGGGAGATTCATTCTCTGACCCTAATATGCAATTGTCGTGATTTAAGACTATATATATAGAGATAATATACTAAATTCACACACACTACATAGATGGTAGGGCTCCTACTCATGCCCCAAACCACTGCACTAATGAGTTTGTTGCAAATACTCCAACCGATTAGATTTATTAAGATAGCAAGATAGCGCAGCAAGGGGTTTGTAGTTTAAATGTTAAGAGAAGTTACTCATGTACTTAAAATCTGTATTCGCATAACGTAAGTGTTTGAATCAAAACATACTCATGTACGCTTTCGTAACATCCATAGACAGAGGCGGATCGACGTTGGGACAAGAGGGGGCTGAAGCCCCCTTGGAATGCTGAAAAATTGGGAAGGGACTCCATGAAAGCCCCCTTGGACTGCTGCTGGAAGCCCCTGTACACCAACTGCTCGATGAAATTCCCAGCCGAACTCTTCCTCTGCTGCTGCGCATTGCGCACGCTGCGTGCTAATTTTTTTTCAAAACCTGCCTTGCCAAACGACGTCGTTTGGTCCAAGGCTCAGTCAAATTTTTTTTTTATTGACCTGGCCTCAAAACGACGTCGTTTTGGGCCAGGTTTTTAAATAAAAAATAAAAAAAAACAGCATCACTTACACCCGATTCTGCACAGCAGCTCCAAACTCTTCATTCCCAATTTCACATCTTCATTCCCATATGTATGTGTTATTATTCTGGTCTAATTTGTGAAACAGCCTGCAAATAAAATCAGGAAACGACTAAACTAAATATAGAAACCTAGAACTTACCCTTGTATATAAGTCTGAAGTTGATCTAGAAATTTGACTTTTAGTGACGAAAAATCTGAAGAACACCGTCGCAGAAAATTTTTAGCCACGAAAAATCTGATGAACATCTATCACTAAAAACTTTTGGTGACGAAAAAGCTTCAAATTTCTGGGCAAAACAGCAGCTGGGTTTTTATAGTTCAATTTGTTTATGTTATTCCCTTCCATTTTCAGTGCTCACCTTTATGTTATTCCCTTTCATTCATGCTTCCTCTGTTTAGAAAAATTTTGGAACTTTTACACTAAGCCCCCTTGGCCACATAATCCTGGATCCGCCACTGTCCATAGATATATATATTGTTTTTGATGTCTATGTGATGACCATGATTATCTTCTATAAATTGATTACGTATCTGAAAAGTTATGAAACAACCGTAGAAAAAGTTTGAGAAATATATGCATGCTCAACATAGACTGATAGAATCTCCCTCTCAAATACACAAAACAATAAAAGTCCTCCAATTTTTCAACCTACTCAAATCAAACGCATCCAACCTTCTTTTCCATCACCAAAAAAACAAACAAAACCCTAAACTCTATTTTCTCTATTTTGTGTCCTAGCTAGTGACAGCCGATAGGGATGTGTATGAGAGGCGCACGTACGTTATAAGTGGGCCCCTTACTCTTTTCATCACTGATGAGGTGTGCGGTGGGGCCCAGCCCAATGCCTTCCCTTCCCGCGTTGGCCCAGTTCTCCCGTTAACGTCTTGGCCTTTCCTTTTTGTACAGTCCCGGGGCGGGTCCCGCCGGTTGCACTAAGGACACCACCACGTGTCCGTCCGATTTCCCGGGTCGAAAGGAACGTCGTCCAACACGTCTCGTGTGCGTTTGCCTTCGTCGCTGCTGACGTGGACCAGCCCAGAGTGGGGCCAGTGGGCCCCGAGTCGAGTCATCTCAGTACTTGTCTAGTCTTCTGGGTGGGTCTTTTGACTCGTTGTTCGTTCATCATTGGTGTTGCTAGCATTAGCATAGCTAGCTGGATCTTTGCTGTAAACTTGGGATCAAAATCTTGCAATTTCAACACTAAAACAAAAAACAGAGTAAACCCTCAAGAAATATTTATAAATCTTTTGCCAACATCAAACGGTAGGCTAGGCAAATTCTTGCATGTTCAACATAAGAAGCCAACTAACTCCCATGTGTTGAAAAATTACAGTAAAATTGATATCATCGATTGGCAGAACAATCTAGTTAAAAGATAATATGTATAGTTTAGGAGTTGATAATTAACCGAACGACACTGCTTTTAGCATTACCACGTGAAAAAGAACAACCCCGAAAATTATTTGATTTGCCAAAAAGTGGTAAAAACAACCAAAATGGTTTCAATGATGTTGGGAAAGGCATGCTCACAGGTGATTTTTTTGATATTGATTACAACAAGCAAGTGATGTTAACGTGGCAACAAGAGAACATGTGAGAGGGAATGGGTAAGGAAGGACACAACCCTTTTTAGTCAAAGCAAATGACAATGATTGTTAACAACTCAAGGGAATATACAACAATGACACCCCATAACTTACAAAGCAAAAGAGAAAACTCTCCCAAAAACAAAAACAAAAGCAAACAATTACCACTTTCCCATTTGTTTTTCACATCCAAAAGGGAAAGCAATCAAGTTAGAAAATTTTGTCAAGATCACAAGTAAAAAAAAAAATCTCACAAGGCGCATGCTAAGGGTAAAAAAGAGTGAGGCCATTATCATTCATTTTGTGTTGGGTGTGTTGCTTGGGACTTGGGATATGGCACTCATGATTTAAGTGGGCAATTTGGCAAAGGAGATAGGGAAAGTTAGTAAAAGTAGCTTTGGACTTTTTCTCCAAGTTCCATGAGATGCCACATGGCAGAGCAGCAACAACAGCTCCAATCACCTGAAACCCACTCAAAAGAGAAAAACTTAGTTGCAACGGGTATAATATTGTTTTGTTATCTCCGTTTAATAATGCTATGATACAAGAAAAATAACATTATTGATCGAGAACAACAAAATAGTGATATCCGGTTTCATAAAACTTTTTCTCCAGGGGGAGAGAGAGAAGCCATTTGCATGGCATAGTTTAATAGGCGCGCGTGAAATAATCTAAAGGTTTGGGGGGTTACACATAATATTCCATATTTTGCCTTAAAAGCATCTCTCTAAAACTAAACCCATGAAAAGCTAGAACCAGAAACAATAAACAATTATTATTAAATCATTAAGTTTGAGGATTTAAATTTGTGGGAAAAGCCCAAGCTTGCCAGAGCTTTAGCATAAAAGCAACCACTCGCAGTTTCCACAGCTTTCATTGGCTGGTTTTTTTCTTGGGGTTTGAGACTTGTTAAGAGCGAGAGTGGGGTTTCTTTTCTTTTTGCTCACAAATATATTTTCTGAGGGTGAAATTGAAAAGCAAGCAAAGACTTGTAGTTGGGGTGTGTTCTTCATCGTAATAGAGAAAAGGCTACTAGAGAATATACGGTTTCAGTATGCTATGGCCACTTTAGCAAGGCTTGTCACAGCTTTTCTTGCATTAGGACTGGGAAAAGCAACCCTAATTTTTTATTTATATTATGTTTTCTTTGAGGGAAAATCCCTCGGGTGAGCTTGCTAATTAGTTCATGAATTAGGGAATAAAACTGCTACTTGAGATAGAAAGACTGGTACGAGGTTCGTTTCATATATTATGTATATAGATATCTAACATGTTATGCTATTAGAATAATAATGTCGTAAAAACGACAAGAAGTAACTCATATACCAAAATTATAGGTTAATTGCATCGAATCATAAGAGAACATACCCCATATTCCATATGCAAAGCCTACATAGATTTTTTAATTTTCGACACCGCACACACAGAAACAGCACCAAAACTAAAAAAGCAAGCATGAATGCAGTGCAGTGCAGTGAAGTGAAGTGCAGGGGGATGAGTCATGACTAGGAAATGAGAGAGCAAACAATACAGGCCAAGGAAGCCTTATCCTATTTAGAGGCACCAAATGACACGTGTCGAACGGGGGAAGTGGGTAGAGCAGGCAGGGTGGTAAAAGTAACTGGCATGAAAAGTAAAAGCTGGTCAGACAGCACACCCAGCAGAAGGCAGGTAAAAACCCAGCTGAGCTTTAAAAGAATCAAAAAAACTCGTTCAACGGGGTTTCTTCCACAAAACCCTTTTCCGTTCCGTTTTGTGTATTTAATTGACCTGTTTTGCAATATAAAAATGTCAAGTGGCTGAACTGTGGATGACCACTATTGAGGACTTGAAAGTGGAAAACCAAAAGCACCCCCACAATATATGGAAGTGGTGGTTTGCTTTGGTAAACAACGTTGATCCGAAAAATAAACCAAACATTATCCTCAACTATTTTCATTATAAATAAAAAAAAGTGCTTCTGTTTTTGTATTCATATATGGATTTAAGGTTGTTGTTGTGTTTGTGGTTTTTTTTTTCTTTTTCTTTTTGGCCTTTTTGTTTCCTTTTTCTCCAAAAAAAAGACTATTAGTGACCCAATTCAGTCTTTTTCAACAAAAATCAAACACAAAATAAATCCCAACACATTCATTAAGTTGGTTTTTTTTTTCTTCTCTTGTTTGGGTCAATTAAAACATTCATCGTGTAATGAGGTCACGTTTGTTTGCTCGAGTATATAACCTTTGACAATCTTAATGAAAATTTACTACTTCCTCTATTAAAAAGGAAAAAAAAACATTCATTGTGTGGGTATTATGCAATTTACTATATATAAAAAAATACACTGAATGTGCATCAAAATTGGAGGCCCTTATTATTTTTCTTTCACTAGGTAGCTCACATGGGCAGCTTAGGTAAATTAGTAAATTAAAAAACAATTAATTTTCAGTTATGATGTTTAATTTTGAAAATTGAAAATTGAAAAAGAGTTTGATGCTGAATTATTGGAGAGGTGAAAGTATAACCACTCAATTTGTGTTGCAGTAAGAGGAAACAGATAAAGAGTCCAAAAAAGAGGAAACAGATAAAAAGGAAGGTTTTGATTTTGAAGAAATTGTAAATAGTAAAAGTGTAAAAACCAAATACAAAGTAACAAAGTAAACAGTAATTATGAGTAAATTTGGGAAGGAGGATCATGTTAGCTAATCAAGTTAATTTTATATGTGAGCTGGATCCACTCTTCCAGGAGTGACCCACCATTGAATAAAATATTCCAAATTATTAAAAATTAATAAATCATAAAATAAAACCAAAACACAGACAATTTGAGCTTGAAGAAGAGAGAGAAAGAGAGAGAGAGAGAGACAAGTCCAGCTCTTTCAACTTCAATCTGAAGAATAAATATATAATTATACACAATAAAAATTTTATCACCAGAAAAATCAAAATCTCTCTCCTTTTCGTTGCTTTCGTTTCAACTGGTTCTTTGAATTTTGAATTGGGTGTGAATCAAAACCGAAGCTTAAGCATGTAATTCGGGTATCTGGTTGTTCTTTTAGCTATATCTCTCCTGTTCTTTCGGCTCCGAGATTTGGGTTTTTTAAGCCATGAATCTGAGTAACGGTATGGGATCGATGTCAACGGCTAGTTCAAGTGGCGCTTGGAAATCGGCTGATGTGGTCTCTGACCAGTTTCCTGCGGGTTTAAGAGTCCTGGTGGTTGACGATGATCCCACTTGCCTTATGATCTTGGAGAAGATGCTTAGAACATGTCTCTATGAAGGTACCCTTTTATTAGAGTTGCTTGAATTGTAATTCTCTCTCTCTTTTGGGTTTTGCTTCATGGGTTTTCTTCAATCCTTTGGGTGATTTCAATTTCCTGTTTCAAAGTATGACCTTGTTTTCCTTTTGGGTTGATTTAGTGCAAGTGTTTACCACTTGGGTTATCGTTTCTTGTGTTTCTCAAGCTGATATTTAGGGAATTGGGAACCTGATGTAGAAAAGGGAACAAATGTTAAGATTTGTCTATAGTTTGACATTTTGTACACTTTCAGTTATAATTGTGTTTAGATTCAAATCATGGGTTGTCTTCAAGTTTGTGACTTGTTCTTCATGGTTTCTACAGCATTAATTTTTCATCTTTTTTCTTTTGTTATTTTTTTAAAGAGTTAATCTTATTGTTCCAAGGATAAGCTTGAGTTTTGATTTGCGCTTTTATAGACTCATAGCTCTGTTTATTTATGTTGTTTTATCATTTCTGTAATCAATTTTTTGAGAGATTGATTTGGTTTGTTTGGGATTTTCTAGTTACGAAATGTAATCGAGCGGAGATCGCACTTGAGCTGCTTCGAGAGAACAAAAATGGATTTGATATAGTTATTAGTGATGTCCACATGCCAGACATGGATGGATTCAAACTCCTGGAACGCGTTGGACTTGAGATGGACCTGCCTGTTATCAGTGAGTTATCCGTTTGAGTAATTCGTGTGGATTTTAACTGCTGTTAACCCAGATAGTATATATATTAATTTGGAGCTGATATGTGATTCAACAGTGATGTCTGCTGATGATGGAAAAAGTGTTGTTATGAAGGGGGTCACTCATGGTGCTTGTGACTACCTAATCAAACCGGTTCGTATAGAGGCACTGAAGAACATATGGCAGCATGTAGTTCGTAAGAAAAAGAATGAGTGGAAGGACGTGGAGCAATCTGGAAGTGTGGAAGAAGGAGATCGGCAGCCGAAACCATCTGAAGATGCAGATTACTCGTCCTCAGCAAATGAAGGGACTTGGAAGAACTCAAAGAGGAGGAAGGATGAGGAAGAAGAGGCTGACGAGAGGGATGATTCATCCACATTAAAGAAGCCACGGGTTGTTTGGTCAGTTGAACTCCATCAACAGTTTGTGGGTGCTGTTAATCAATTAGGCATCGATAGTATGTTTTCTTCCCAATCTTTTTCAATTTCATGTTTCCTACTGGACTGAAGATGGATGCTGGGAGCAAATTAGTGTTCGTGGTCCTTTGAGTTTTGCGCCTAGTTTTTCAACTAGGAGCTGAATCAGTTTGAACCTATATAAACATTCTTCACACTGACAGAAATGGACATGCTGGCCATATCAAATATCATTATCATGTCTGTCTTGTTTATTCATTGACAAACGACTCATAATTAATACACCTTTTACATCCAAATTGTTCCATAAATCAAAGTCTATGTTGTGTTTAGCATTTTAGTGCGAGTTAGTATTGAATTATTTTCTTTGCCTTTTAGATAAAATTAAACCATGCAAAATTATGTGTCTATTTCCTATTGTAAATGTATTCCTTATGTTAATCAAACTTGATAATTTGATACAGAGGCTGTTCCTAAGAAAATTCTGGAGTTGATGAATGTTCCTGGGCTGACCAGAGAAAATGTTGCTAGCCATCTTCAGGTATGTATAATTTTGTATAATATAATAAATAATTATGAAGAGGAAGTCTGTTATGATGTGAACTCAAGAAAGGCTCTTTGGTTTTTTTTCCCCTCTTTTGGTATGCATTTTGAGAAAAATATATTCCCTGTTTGAGAAAAACTCACCGTGCGAAGTTGTGGAACAGAAATATAGGTTGTACCTTAGAAGGTTGAGTGGAGTGTCACAGCACCCGAGTAATTTGAATAACTCTTTCCTGAGTCCCCAAGAAGCATCTTTTGGAGCTATGTCGTCCCTCAATGGGCTTGATCTTCAGACGCTAGCCGTCACAGGTCAACTTCCTGCTCAAAGTCTTGCCACACTCCAAGCCGGACTTGGTAGGTCAACAGCAAAATCTGGCATGCCTATGCCCCTTGTTGATCAGAGGAACTTATTCAGCTTTGAAAATCCAAAGTTGAGGTTTGCAGAGGGGCAACAACATCTGAGCAGTAGTAAGCCAATGAACTTACTTCATGGAATTCCAACAAATATGGAGGCCAAGCAGCTTGCCAACTTGCACCAGTCTGCACAATCTCTTGGGGGTGTGAATATGCAAGTCAATGCCCATGGAGTCCAGAACAGCGCTCTACTTATGCAGATGTCTCAACCACAGTCAAGAGGGCAGATCCTGAATGAAACTTCTGGAACTCATGTTCCTAGGCTTTCATCATCAATGGGGCAGCCTATCCTATCAAATGGAATTCCTAGTGGAGTTTTAGGAAGAAATGGGATTGCTGATAATGGCAGAGGGGCAGGATATAATCCAGTCCAGCAGAACTCCTCAATGTTGAACTTTCCCTTGAACAACAGTTCAGAACTGCCAGGAAACAATTTTACTCTTGGGAGTACACCAGGAATGTCCAGCCTCACGTCTAAAGGAGCATTTCCAGAAGATGTGAACTGTGAAATAAAAAGATCTTCTGGATTTGGGCCAAGTTATGGTATTTATAATGAGTTACATCAGCACAAATCTAATGACTGGGACTTACAGAATGTAGGCTTGACCTTTGATGCCTCTCAACATACAAACACCATGCATGGTAGCCTTGACTCCTCAGTTTTAGTTCATCAAGGATTTTCTTCTAGCCAAAGGAGCGCACAGAGCAGGAATCCATCTACTGTTGGAAAGGCTATGTTCTCAATTGGAGAAGGCACTCATCATGTGAATGTCCAAAATAATGGTCAACACCTTAACAGTCTTATTGTTGACAATACAGTTAGGGTTAAAGCTGAAAGGGTTCCTGATGCAAGTTCTCAAACTAGCTTCTTTCAGGAACAATTTGGTCAGGAGGATCTAATGAGTGCACTTCTCAAACAGGTCAATTTTTCTTCCCCTATTTTTTTACCTTCTGTGTTTAGATTTTTGGATATGAATTTCGAACTGTTAAGGTTATTATTTACTCATATGAAAGTTCTTCTGTTTTCCAGCAGCAAGAGGGAATTGGAGCCACCGAAAATGAGTTTGACTTTGACGGGTATTCCTTGGATAATATTCCCGTGTAGAATGTGCTCCCTACAATATTCTGTATGCTTGCAGCTCTGGTGTATATAATTGCTGCAATAGGAGTCATTTCTTTCGCAATCAAATGGTGGATATTCAAGTTTGTTTCTACTTCAAGAAACCAGCAGATTAAATGTCAGGATGATGGGTAATTGAGGCGGATCAAACAGGTCAAAAAGAAATTTGTGATGCAAGATACTGCTGCATGAAATGCAAAGGCATACATGCAAAATTTTGAGTGGCTAGAAAGAAGCAACAATTTCTGGGGTGCTGGTGAAACTGTCCTCGGTTTTCGGCGCATCTTGAGTATTCTAGAGTAGGTTTTGATACGCCTGCAGGCATTGTAGGAGCCTTTCTAACTCTAATAACACATGAAGTTTGCCCTGTTAGTTATTTTCTTTTGCCGCCTCTTCCATTTCTCTCTCGGTCAAGGAATCAGACTTTGATGTACATAAATTCCATTTGGTTACTCAAGACAAAAGTCGGGGGTATTCTTTTCTGGTTTGTTTTCTTGTACTTAAATTTGTAGAGATTCTCATTCATGCTTTAGCTTTTGTGTTAACCACCTTCTTATGTGACTTCTATTCTTAAAAATATCTCTCCTATCTTTTGTACATGAGATTTGTTTCAACAATTACATGGAATTTCGCCTAATTTATGACAAGCAATTTCACCATGAAGTCTTGGAATCTGAATTACATTTTTACCCTTAAAAAAAGGGAAATATTTACACTGTTGCAGAACAAATCAGTAAATCTACTAGAGATGTCTCACTATTTTTAGGCACACTAGTGACGAAAGATATGGCTGCGGGGAGAGTAACTGGCAAATGGGAATAATGCAACCAACATGAACTGGTCGGATAACCTTTTCCCAAAAAAAAAAGAATTGGTCGGATAAGATGTGGTCCACATTAGCTGAGCATGAGCTTTAGAATCATTCCAACAGCCAGAAAAAGAAACAAAAGAAGAAAAAAGGAACAGCCTGAAGAATAGAATAATTTGAGTTGAACAAGTCTAAAAGTTGATTAGGTATTTGCATTAAACAAGTTAAAAGTATATAATTATTTAGACGCACAGTCTGCCTCAGAAGATTTTTTTTCCTATTGGCTTCCTGTAATCCACAAGCAAGCAAAGAGAACACAAACACTCAGAGCAGAAAATTTGTATAGGCGCACAAAGTAATTGTCCTAAATTCCAGTGACTCCAAAAAGATATATTGGATAATCGTTCCCACATGTATACATATAACAAAAAAATCAAAGCAAGCACCTAGTTCAGTAATTGTTTATACAAAATATGAGAACAATCGCTACATATGATTTGCTGTCACTTGCTGTGTCTATCCTCCTTTCAGCATGTGCAGAAGAAGCGCAAGAGATTACCAGCGACAACCAAATTTCCCCTAACAACCTCATAAGTACCAGTCATGGCATGCATGTCTTCTAGTCGTTAAGATTTTGCAAAACCTCCTGGTTGAGCATATATCAATCAAACCACTGAAAGAATATAAAAAATCAGCACCAGCTAAAAGATCTGGCAGTGCCTCATCCCTCAGCTATTGCTACATCACCATGAACGCTACAACCATTAGGACTGAAAACATTATCGGTGTACTCTTTCTGTTACCACTACTTGGATATATTGAAGGAAGTGAGCATTCCTCCCCATTAAAGTATACTTTCGTTGGAAACCCATCTCCACCAATCACATTAATTCCAGGAGTCTTCTTCTTTGTAAATGAGATGACTGATTGCTGCTTCCCAGGCACCCTAGGATCCTTCTGCGGGTTGGCTGCATCTGTTTCTGCCACAAGGTAGTTCAATCCTTCAAGACCCTGCATGAATACGGTATTGTTGACACCATTCAATTCCAAGCTACTTCCGTTGAAAGAGTACATCTTTTCGAAACCAGGGCCTGCTTTATCCATTTGCACGGCAGCAAACCAATCAACAAAAGAAGTTTCATCCCAATTGAAGAGTGTGACCCTTGCACTCCATCCACGAGAGTAGTCTGTATATAAATGCCAGTTAATGCTGACCCCACAGTTATCACTACAGGGTGTCGGGTTTGGAACTGGTAGATGTTTAAGTTCAGCCCAAGCTTTTGCCTTGACAGTTCGGTTCTCAAAGGGAACAAGGAGTGTCTCCGGCGGAAGAAGCATAGCTGGTGCAGTTGTACTACAAGTTCGAGCTGTATTACTAGGGCAGCCACATGCACAAGTGTTGCATGGGATGACCGAATCATTGTAGAAAGCAGAAAATGAAACACAGCATCTAGGGCTTGCTCCCTTGAGCTGTGTAATATTGCACACAACCTGCCAGCTGGCTACCGCAGATGAATTCACTGGCAAGCCACTTCGATCAGGAAATTGGCTAGGACTCACCCGCACAGGAGGGCCACATTTATAATCAGGGTTGAGCGTGCCATTGATTGCCCAGTTTTGTGGCGGTGTGAACTGGGACCGGTTAAGATCTGGAGGCATTTTAAAGACTTGAATCTGGAATGATGACATTGATTTGCTTGGATCCATTGATCGTGGCAAGATTGTACCATTTCGGCAACAATTAGGGACCATACCAAGTACAGTGTCATTGGCCCTGGTTGGAGGTAGGTCAATTATGGTTGGCCGTCTTTCGCAATTCAATACGGTGGAGAAGTCCAGAGCCTGGTAGTATGAAACTTGTCTGCCGAATATACAGTCAGAAGAATCTACAATAGATGGATAAGCCCCTTTCATTGCAAATATAAATTCATCTGCCATCCAGTCCCAGCTCAATTTCCAATTATCAAGACGGCCTAGGGGGTTATGGTTGGCAATTGTAACTTGTGCCCCGTAATTTGAGTCTTGAGTATTGGTCACATCATACATAATTGTAAGATCTCCATTTTGGCGGGGGAGGAACTTTTCATCTACAGTGATGTTCGTTTTAAACTTTGTGTCTACGGTGCAACAGACATGCATTTCATTCGTCCCTGGAAAGAACATTATCAGAGAAGCGTAAGAGTATGCTCATTAACATGGATAGTAAAAGTGAAAAGTGAAAACCCAACTTAGTGTCAAATGTACGTTATCACGGTGACATCTGGTTGTTATTAACAAATTGGTCTGTAGAGAAAAGGACGCCCTAAAAATGACAGTCTAATAATATGACGGAAACATAGAAAGCAATGATCTGATTATAACCAAAAGCTAAACAAAAACTAGACCGAAATTTTTTTCTGTAGATCAAGACTAACAAATTTTCCTTGCAGATATAGAAGGCCATTGTCTTCCAAAAATGAAAAACTAATGGGGAAGATATCTTGATTTGTGGTTCTAGACATTCACCATTGTAGTTATGAATCTAGGAGTAAAAAAATTTCCTAGTGACTTAAGGCAAGTCAATATACCAATGAGACTGATACGGTCCAACGCAAATTGGAAGAAAATGTTCAAATAATCTCTAAACAAATTCCAAATATTTGAGAACAGATATAACCGTAATTTCCCTTCATCTCCACACCAACATACACCAGGTATTCTCTCATCAAATTCAATTTAATACAGTTATATATAATGAACATTCAAAACAAATGATTGAAACCTGAAAATATAAAAGCTATCAAAAGAACTGCTAGCAGCTAAACATAAAAAAAGGGTAACGGATAAAAATGAAATCTGTGTACTCCAAATTAAATTTCATCAAATACCAACATCCAAAAATGTACCAGAAAAACACAAATCCACAAATACCCAAGACGACCAAAATGAATGCTAGGAACTGACCTTGCACGGCGTTGAGGCAAACAAACCCATCATTGGCCAAAGAGATATTCGAGGGCAGAGGAACCTTGGGTGGGGCCACACCGAATTGGGTCCCGAGCAATTTGACCTGAACCTCCATCTGGGTCAAGTCTCCCGCAGTCTTAATCGCAGTTTTCAGATCGGTCATCGGAAACCCAGCAAAAACGGTGCCGTTTCCCACACTTCCAGGCAAACTAGTCCCATCTGCCAAAACGGCATTGGAGGCAGAGACCAAGTACTCATCGTTCTTAAACCCCACGAAGACCCTCCAAGATTTCAGATCCTCGAGCCCGTTGTTGAGCACCGTGAGCACGGACTCGAAACGGTAGGGCTGGCGCTTGGGGTTAGATTTGAGCTCCGGCGGGAGCTTGGCTCCGGTGGTGTAGGCGTACGATAAGAACACGCCGTTGCACGAATCGGAGGCTGGTGCTGGAGCATCCGCTGTTGGCTGAGAGAATGAAGAGGGCAAGGCCGTGAAAATAAGCAGAAAGCTGAGGGTGAAGATCAAAGGGCAGCTCATGGAGTTGAAGTCCATGGCGTTTGGGTTGGTGGGTTTTCAAAAGTTCGGATTTTGAATTTGGAGGAAGAGAGAGAGTTTATATATGTGCGACTGTTTATCGCGTCGACTCTGTGTGTGTGTTTTTTTGGAAACGCGTTGAGAGTATAAACAGCTTAATGAAAGCTGTATTTTGTGAAGTAATGTGTGTGTGTGTGTTTTTTTTTAATGAACTATTTTGTTTTATTTTGTTTGATATTGTTGCCGTCTTTGAGTGATTCAAAGAAGGTTTGTGGATTTGGTAATCCTTGAAAGCAATTGGCAAGAAATGCGTTTTTAAGACATGGTGGTAGTGCGGTTTGAGTTTGGAGTGTGAAAAGAGCCTTTTGTCTTTGTCTCAACGGAACCCTTCCCCTCCCTCTCTTCATATTTGATTTTGAATTCATGTTCGGACATGAGTCTAAGAGGCGATTTCTTTAAGACCCTAACTTGTCTTATCAAATTTATATTTTAGACACATACATACTTATGTCGTTAAACAGATTGGAACTCGGATGGTGGAGGAGATTTGTTTGGACGGTAACGTTCTCTTGTCAAATTTTATAATTTACTCAACATTCTCGTGTAAAAATCAGCATGATCAATGGTTCAAATTTGAAGTGTGTCAATACAAATATTTTGTGTGTTGCGGGTCCAGATAACACCTTTGGACAAATGTGGTTTGAATGAGACACCAATCAAGTCAAGCCCCCATGTCTAGCAAAAGACTAAGGAAAGAAGCGCACATGAAGTTAGGCCTTATGTTGCGGGCACGTCGTGTTGTTTAATGTTTATAGCCAGATACCAAAACGTCTCTCTCTCTCTCTCTCTCTCTCTCTCTCTCTCTCTCTCTCTTACATTTTGGGCCCATTAGTAATATGCTCACTCAATGACTTGTCGTTTAAAGCTGGCCTAGTTTGAAGATGCTGAGAGCACCATTGTAGGCTTGTAGCAGAGTTCATGGGCCCAATTTGAGAAGGCCTCTACACTGGACATCACAGCCTATTAGCATGCAATGCAGGTTGTAATTTATGAAAAAGGGAGATTATCTATTCCATTATTGAGAGTTTGGGGTTAGTATTAGGATCCTCCTAATGTGCATTCAGATTAGCTCCTTCTCAACTCTAATGTGCACGATCTTTCTAATGTCTTACTAATTATTTATGGTGGAGAACAAAACAAGGTCTTGTTTTGATGTGTTTTATATATAAAATCATGCGTGACAGGGTTTTCGAAGATGAACAGAAATAGATAGACGCTGAGAGAGAGTGAGATATTACATCAGATGCGACTTCTTATTAAGCATTAAATAGTATGACAAACGGTGCACGCCTTGAACCAGACACATAAAGAGAAAGAGAGAGAGAGATAGTTATTTGGAACTTAAAAGATTTAAGAGACCTCTCTCCTTGGACAAGGACAACCTTGATTATGACATTATAACAAGCGACCCTCAATTTTGCTTTCTGTTTTGCAAAGATTTATTATTGCCAACAGCAACTGTGCAATCTCTCTAAAGCATAATAAATTTAAGTGAGGATCATTCATATGCACGTGAATAAGTGACTCCAAATTATAAATGTCAATTATTCGTAACAATCGTCAATTTCTCACGTGTACATGAATCATACACAACGAAAAAGAGAAGAAATATATATATATATATATATGCACATGGCATATGATGTGAGTTGAGAATAAAGCGCATTGAAATTCTGCTCACATAAATCATTAAGGGGACGAGAATATAAAGCCAAGTGACAATATGCCTACCACACAACAACCTTGTCCGGATGGTATATGGTATAATGCATTGCACGATCGGGGCCCCAATTAATTTTTGTTTGGAAGGAATGATACCTTAGCTACTAATTAGCCAATTAATGTCAAGGTCGACGATGGGCCAAATTTGCTTACTGTCGTTTTGTTGCAAAAGTGGATGATTCGGACTCTAACCGGTCACATCTGATCGTATTCTTTCTTTTTGGATCAGAATAGTTAAGTTTTCATGCATATATTTTCTCTCTAATTTCATAATGTCGACTCGACGTGTAATAATATATTTGTTTGAATAAGTAAAGGCTACATATGCATGATGATGAACAACCCAAGTTTAATAAAAGTGTTATTTTCGTTACATGAGAGCAGTGACGGACCTATTAAGGGGCAAGGAGGTGCAGATGCACCTTCCCTCGCCAGAAAAACCATTATAGGTGCTTCAAATTGCCCATTTGCTCAACTGGTATATAGATTACCTTATTTCCATTTCCAACATTTAAGTAAATGGAGTAATATAATAATAAATGAAAGTAAAGGACAAAGACATTTACTTAAGTTGACAATGTAAATAAGGTAGAACCCCCCATTTGGATTCAAATAAAAATAATAGAAAATCAAATTCCTATCAAATCAAAATATGAAAAATCGGTTTTAGTGCAAAATATTTAGGCTAAAAATAATGGCTCATTAAGTCAATATATACTTCATACTAAAATCTCATAAAATCAAGTTTTCTTATTTGGTGTGTAAGTAATAAAAGCTGCCAAAAATTATCTTAAGAAAATGATTATTTCGAAAAACCATTTTTTATACTTAGTCAATATTTTTACATAAAACAATTTTTCATATATGATATGAATGCATGAAGAGACCTAATGTCAATCTAGGTAAAAACCTTAGATGTTCATTCCACAATGAGTTTTTAGTCTTTCAAAATTGCACCTCCGTTAAAAAATTCCTAGATTCGCCAGTGCATGAGAATTTCTCTCGGTATCATGAATCATGACTCATACTATGACAAATGAACGATGTAGAAGCTAACCTTTTGGACACCTAGTTAGAAAAAAGAAGCGAAAGATGATCAGAAAAATCTTAGATTCTTTGCTTTTGGTCACCATTATTTCCCTCTTCTAATTTGAAGTTAATTATGCGCATCATCATCATCATTTCACCTTTTCATTAGCAAAGTGCTGAATCGGTGGATTCTTTGAAACCTCTGTAAAAGAAAATCTTAACTAATATTCCACAGCATGTCAATTATTAATCACCAAAAAAAAAAAACATATGTTGGAATAAATTCAAAGAGGCAAAAGAACCGACATTTTGAATGATTCTTGTAGACACTTCTTGGTCTAAACAGAGTAATTTGGTAAAGGAGAATGCAGTTATCAATTGTATTGTCGCCACTTAAAACAGCCTGGAAAGTCCCATGTGGATTGTGATCGTGCTGATAATAATAAATCCAAACACATTTTACACGATACAAATTCATTTTATAAGTTAGTTAAAAACATGCAACTTATAATTCATTTTTAGCAGTAATTTTGCAAAATCGTACTTCAACTGACTGTTACGACTCAAAATTAATATATTATAATATAAGTGAATTACTAATTCGACGAATTGATGTCATCATTGCACTCAAAAATTACTCCATTTTTATTGAACTTGTCTAAGGGAGTTGGTTGTTGGCCGGTTGGCACATATTATTATATATGTATATAATGCAGAAGAATATGTTAGGGTTGATGTGTTCTTTTTTCGTGTGCCATTGATAGTTAGCGGCGTGAAAAATGCATCACTGCACTCTCCCATTGCGACCCTGGCAATGGCATTATCTAAAAATCCATGGGGAGGTGGTCTTAAATGGCTCAACCGATCCACCCAATTTTTGGAGCTCTCAAACTTGCGTTGAGCTAGTTCACCATAATTTGCTTGTTTCTGCAGCCACTTTCTTATATTTTCATTTCAATAGATACAGGTGGTAAAGATTGATGGTTGAAAATATAAATCTATTTAAATACAAGATACAGAGATAGCATAGTATGCTGGAAAATAGAAATTAGAAGTGAGCACGGTTCGGATTAGATCGGTTTCATCTCAAAACTACGACTGAATAAATTACATTATAACAGTTTGGTTTTGAGAAAAGTCATAAAGGAAACCGAATTAATTTAGGACGGTTTTGTTCGGTTTGGTTCGGCCGATTTGGGCTTAAGCCCAATTCTCTTTCTTTTTGCAAATTTTCAACATTCTTAGCCAAATTACAAGCAATAAATTCACAACTTGCTTCATACGTAAATTATTTTCTAGAGTATGAAACCATCATAAAGCTCAACATGCTATAAAACTTCAAATTTCAATAACTAATATAGCTCAATTCAAATATCCATATATAGTTATTACCTAATTCGACAGGTAAAATATAATATAAATTTCAATTTCAATACACATATAAAATATAATATAAATAAATAAATATACACATAAAAACAGTCCGATTTGATTTAGGTCGGTCTATAAAAGTTTAAAATCAAACCGAACCAAATCATATGCGGTCCCATTTGATTTTCAAACCATTTAACTTTTTCTTAATCAAAACCAAACTAATTTTTTTACTCAACCGATTTCATCGGTTGGGCCGAATTGATGTCCCAATAGAAATGTATCAATTTTCTAACCAAATAAGAAACAGAATCTTTTATTTGCTGCCATGCCAGCTGGCCCATATCTCTGAGTTCTTTAACAACTCATTTTCTCATCATTATTTGCTCACTTTATTTGCTGTTTAAATATTTGTTTTTCTCTCTTATTTTATATTTATTATGCAATTGCCCCAAGTTGATGCCTCTAGCATTTTCCATACCAAAAACCAGAAGAGGCCAAGTAGATTTTTGATCCAGTTAAGTTCAGTATTAGTTTGACTGAATTAAGAGGAAGAAGAGACCATGCACCACGTGTAGATTGCGTCTTCTTTACGGCTTCGTCACCAAAATGCCAACACAATTTTATCCCTTCCACGTATGAACGCATGTGTACAAGAGTCAGGCCCAACAACTATGACTCTGCAAATTTTCCTCAAACTTCTACCGTTTTCTTTCACTTTTTTTAAACACCAATCTCACTGCCAAACACTTATTAGCAGCTGATTATTAACCAAGTACTAATACCAAAAGGATTCCCAAGTCATTTCACTACAACACCATTACGAGAAATGTGAATTATATTATGATTCTTAACTTCAACGTATATAAAATCATAAAGTTTGTGAATCTCGCTATTTAAAACATCAACAAATTAGAAACTAGATCGATTAAAGAGTTCGTTCATTCTATGTACTAATTGATCTCGTCGCCCAATTCATAATTTCCATCATTACAAATAAGAATTAAACTTTACATAACTCACATGTGTATAGTACATATTTTCGTGTGCTTGAAAACAACATGAAGCTTCTAAACTCAGCTGAACATTGCATATAAATACTACATTTCGTCACATGTCAGCTAGCACAAGAACTATTACAAACAATGCAACTGAAATAATGTTATACACGTCACTTGTGCTACGCTTAAGTTAAGCCGCAGTTAGGGGAAATAGGATACCCCCAAAAATTATACGTAGCTAACTTCAAAGTGTGGATTTTTGCCCTTTTATGTTCCGAGTAATCTGACCACTTTCTGTGAAAGTAAAACGCGTCGGTCGGTGTCTATCTTTTTACAACTTTAAGCTTCCTCTAACATGTCGACCCCAAAAAAAAAAATTAATACTCATTTCACCCCCTTTTATATCTACTTATTTAAGTCATTGTTCAAAAATAAAGATGTGGTGTAGCTTCAAAGACAAGACATTATTACCACCCACACCCCCTCCCTCCCCCTCTTAAAGCCTTCAACCTCCCACAGTCTCTCCCCCGCTCCTCCATTTCTCAAAACCATCCCTAAAATTTAAACCACCCTAAAAACTCATACCCAAAAAAACCAACAAATTCTCTCTCCTTTTTCTTTTTGTTCTTGATCTCTCTTAGCTACCAGCTTCTAAAGATGAAAACTTTTCATAAAACCCAATTGAGTCTCATCATGCTTTTAGTGATGATGGCCTCAACCACAACGATGTCTTCACCATCACCAAAGCCGAAGGTGACCTCCAAGGAACAGATCGAATGCACAATGTGCTCCCTATGCGAAAACCCATGTGGCCAAGTTCCATCTCCGCCTCCTCCTCCACCTTCATCTCCCCCGCCTTCTCCGCCGTCGTCATCCTCCAACTGTCCACCTCCTCCGTCGCCGCCGAGCTCCGCCACCACCTACTACTCTCCTCCGCCTCCGGCTCAGCCCACTTACTACTACTACCCGCCTCCGCAAGGTGGTGGTGGCGGCGGCGGCGGAAGCGGAGCGTTTTATCCGCCGCCCAATAACAAGAACTACCCTGTGCCGCCACCACCGAACCCAATTGTGCCGTACTTTCCGTTTTACTATTATAACCCTCCTCCTCACTCTACGTCATCCAGCTCAGTTCAGCTGATGACTAGCAGCTACCCATTAGTTTACAGTGTTGTCAGTGTTGCTCTGTTTTCTGTTCTAAGTTGTTTGTTTTGACGGAAAAGGAAAAAGAAAGCAAGGTGGGATTAATAATGTGGCAGGTTGGCAGATCTAGGGAATGTGCAGAGTGAGAGAAAGAGAGCGTCTTGATTCAATTCTTGATCTTATTACAAACAAGTGAAGATGAAGATGAAGAAGAAAGCTTGAGACTTTGGGAGCTGTGGCTGGCTGGGTTTTCCTGTTTTTACATTTCCGAGAATGCCCTTGTGGAACAGAGGTTGATGGGGAGCAAAGGCAACAGAGGTTTCTGTGGCGCACTGGCCCCGGAAATTAAAGCTTGGAAGAATACAGATGGGAAGTAATTCTCTCCCACTCTTTCTCTCTCTGTGTCTGTAATTTTTCTCTTTGCATTTAGTTGCCTTGGTAGGTTGATCTGTTGTAATTTTGATGGGCAATTTGTACGTAATGTTATTTGGTTAATATAAATTATAATTATGGAAATAAAAGTAAAATTGTACCATTTTTTTGCTCATAGTTGGATCACAAGAGAGAGGACCCGATGTCAACCATTTTTCTTCTTCTTCTTCATTTTTATTTATTTTATTTTTTTATACATACGATATTCTACTTTAATATAATTTAAATTATATAGAAGAAATTCAAATTCAAATGCAAAATAAAGACTGCATCCGATTTGATTTAAATAACTTGGCTAATATCATGTCGACATTTATTTATTTATAATTAAATTAGGGCACAAACATGCGCTCTTTAGAGACCGATAAATCAATATTTGATTGATGGACAGGTTCCCAAGTATAACGCACTTGCGGGTGGCTCTGGCTGTTTATCATGTAAGCACCGGACCCGCTAACTTAGCCAATATATAGTCTCTTCTTTTTATGATAAAAGATGCCATCATGCCATGTTTTGCTGAGGGCCTTAGCTTTGCATGAAATGATGCATTTATTGGTCAAAATTGGGATAATGACCTTTTACAACTTCCAAATTTCCCAAATTCCAAACTAAATTGGGTCTGCTCCTTATTAAACCTTGTGAGAGTTTCATATCATCAGCACCCGAGTTCGAATTCCCTTCTTCATAGTTTAAATTAGTTTAAAATAAATTATCATTTGTATAAAAAATATATATATTAAAAGCCAATTTTAAGTATGGAAAAGATCTGGAAGATGCTGATTTTCTGACACAAGTTTCTCAATTTAGTATTCTTGAGCTAACAATAACTATGCCACTGCCAAACAGTACGTGTCTGTGTGCTGAATCAATCAAAATATGATGAGAAGGAGAAGGAGGAGGAGGCACCTATTTCTCTACAGAAAGGAATAGAAAAGGCTAAAAAAAACTCCACTTTGGGCGAGATACTAGATCAATTTCCACAGTGCTTTCTTTTTTATGAAAGTGGTGCACCATCCATAGATAGTCGTCCCTTTTCTTAGTTCCATGTGCAAAAGGTTGCATCATGCTTTGCCCCCTTCTTTATAACAAAAACAGGAATATGAAAGCATCAATTGGAAGGGTTTTCGTTTCAGATATCAAAATTCAATGGTAAATCGTTAGATCCACCGACCATGCTGGCTGAAACTTTCCCTTCGCTTTAGAAGGTTATAATTTCATAGTTTATAAATGAAAATGATAACCAGGACAAAGAAATTAGGATGAGGAGAGTTTTGGTCTCAACTCTTTAACATAACCATGATAGTATCGCGATATATTGTCTCATGAGAAGAGTTTTGACGACAGTGCTTGATTTAATTAAGGATCTTCGAATATAAGAATAACTGTTCTTAACTATTTGAATTAGAAATGTGTAATTTGCATTTTGTAGTTAAAAAGACAAGTAATAATAAAAAGCAAAGGGTGTGTGTGGGTGTCTAGAAGTAGTGTGTAGATTGAAGAGGGTGCGGGAACAATTAGCTGGAGGGCACATATTATTGTAATGGGTTGGGGGGGTGGGGGGTGGTCCATCCAAGTTGGCATGGCATCCTAAGCACAAGCACTCACACACTGCAAGATAGAGATTGCTACACTCTCTCTGCATCGATATTCGAGTCCCCCATTAAACAATCAAATGGCTTTCTTTTTGGGTCTGACAATCAAATGGCTTTTGACCCCGAAAACACAAAAATAATCACATGACAAAGGTCATCAATCACAGATGAATCTAAGTTTAATGTTAACTGATAAGGTGGATAATTTATAGTATAAAATGATGATTTAGAGCTTAAACAGTTAATTAGTCTGAGATTAAAGACCCAAGTTTAAATTTGTTTTGAATCTATACTCTAATTAACTGTATTTGCAGACGTAGGTTAGGACAGTGTGTTTGTCCTCCTTGTAGTCAAGTCCGAATCTCCTCTCCAGTAAATTATCTTAATTTAAAGAAGTTTAAATTATCACTTGCATAAATAAAATAAAAAAATTCAACCGTATCAATGAATGAGATCAACTGCATAAAAAATAAAATAAAATAAAATAAATGGCTAATGACAAAGGACACCCTGCATGTTTGGGGTGGTTCTCAATATAAACCCCAGAATATCAATTTACACACTTACATTTGCAACATTGTCTAATTTCATCCTTCCGTTAAGTTGACCGTGTGGTCAATCGTGTGTCTACTTTGGGACCCACCTATTAACCAACCAGCTCTTAAATTTTTTTATATAAAATAACATAAATTTTTTAAAAATAAACTTAAAAAATCACAACCCCTCCCTAGGCCAGCAAACCCAGTGCCCCATGTTCACCCCCCTCGCCCCGCACCAATCTCAGCCCCCATCCCTCTCTCTCTTTGGCATCAGCTCGATCGCAGAACTCTATAAAAAGCTGCAGTAACATTTGAGTCCAACATCCAATCCAAAACTAAAAAGAAATGTGAAAGAGAGATGGTAGAAGGAAACAAGGTGACCCTGCATGGATCGTGGCTTAGCCTTTACACAATGAGAGTGGAACTGGCCTTGAAAACAAAAGGCATCCCCTTTGAGTTTGTGGAAGAAGATCTGAATAACAAGAGCCCATTGCTCCTCAAGTGCAATCCCGTCCACAAAAAAGTTCATGTACAATCCCACAGGCTGTTCACCCCCTCTCGCCCCGCACCAACCCCAATCCCCATTCTTCTCTCTCTCAGTCCCACTCGATTTGGGCTTGCTTTTGGAGCTCCGACTCCTTTTTCGGGCTAGAGGCCTTGACGAACTTGTTGAGGAAGGAAGACGACGAATAAGGCAACGCTAAATCGCACACAAAGGGGTTTTTTGAATCTGTGCTTGCTGAAGAGAAGCTCAGGCCTTGCTTGAATCTGGCGGCCCCTTCGCCGCACCGAGTCAACTCGTCGTAGTACGCCGCGACTTTGGCCTCCTCCATTTTCGAGCTCGATGATCTGCAGCAGTTGCTGGTTTGAAGTGACAACTTTGGGGCCTTGGTTCTTTTGTGAGCCGAATCGAGACTAGTTCTTACTCGAATTGGGTTTTGGTGTTCTGCCACAGAGTCGACGCCAAAGAGAGAAATGGATGATGGCTAGGGTTGGTGCGGGGCGAGAGGGGGTGAACATGGGGCATTGGGTTTGTTGGCTTGGGGAGGGGCTGAGATTTTTTAAGTTTATTTTTTCTAAATTTATGTTATTTTATCATTTTATATAAATTTTTTTAGAAACGGGTTGGTTAGTAGGTAGGTCCTGCAGTAGATACGTTAACATTTAATGATTGACCCTATGGTTAACTTAACGAAAGAATGAACTTGACGATATTGAAAACATAAGGATGTAAATTGATAAAATTGATACCTCGGGATCCATATTGAGAACCACCCCAAATTTGTAGGGTGTTTTTTGTTGTTAACCAAAAATAATGAATGAGATCAAATTCTTCCAAAAGTAGGTTAAACGAAAAAGGGATGGGGTAGGGTCGGGGTATGATTGGAGATTCATGGGTCCCACCCAAGACCCAATCTAACACAAGTTAATTAATCTCTTGGGGCTGTGCTGTTTGGGCTCTTGATCATCAAGTATCAGCCAACGTCTAACTCTCTCTCTCCACCACACACAACTTATCGACCCAAAAAATTGAGCTTCAGCCAATTGATCTCTTGGGATGATGTTGGGCTATTTCTAAGTCTTTGGTCTATCATGGACCAACCTATATAGCTGAACTTTAAATGTGGAACTCTATAGTGAGGGCCTTAGGCCCTATCTACCATTTGATCAAATTAATTAACCGCCAAATTAAATTAATGGTATCAAATTAATTAACCGTCAGATTAAATTGGTTAATTTAATTTAACGATTAAAAGATAGAACCTCATATATGAGCCTTAAATAAGGCCCTTACTATCGAATTTGTTGAGCCCTGGTGCTTTTGAGTGTTCAGTAAATTCAGTTCTACTGAGGAGTGGAAACCTCAAAACTTTGATTAGAAAATTATATGACAGTCACAAAGCACTTGAAATTGCACGCGTGGTTTAGGTCATAATTTTCAATATGGATGGAGTGCATTTTCATTTTAAGGGAGGCGTCCAAAGGAATGAGGTTGATTTTAAGATAAAGACATCATACGTAGACTACGTAGTATATAAATTTTGTTCTGCGAAATATGTCAAGTCATTCAATCTGGGGCGGGCATTCCTATTGCCAAAACCCCAAAATTGGACGAACCTGACCAGTCGAGTTTGGCGACGTTTTTTCTGGAGAAAGCTCATCTTATTCTCCTCCTCTCTCTCCATGCCGTTGTCATTTCCTTGTCTCTCCTCCACCACTCTGAATCATTGATCTCAATGAACCACTCATGTCAGTAGAACCTCTCAGTAGTTCATTGTCGGTCCCTCATTCTCCAGTGCTTACGATATCAATTCAGATGTCATGTTAGTAAATCTAAGACAAGACTCAGATATCGAATTGTAACCAGCCCTATAAAAAACGAAAAACCTTGCATTAGTTAGTAGTTTAAGTAATCTTGAACTTCTCCACTTATTGCTAATTGATTTTAGATTAGATACTTGACATTCTAACATCAAGCCGGCACAAAACAATAATTAAATTGAAGTTTGAGCTTTCAACAACCATGCACCATCTAGCAAAGTAGTCGTAAAATAATAATGTTCACACAAAAAAAGTGGAAAAATAGTGCCTATCCCTATAGTGCTTAGCTTTAAGGTACCAACTACAAAATGGGGTTCCAACTTTAAACATATTATACCAATTCTTTGATCGGTTGAATCTTCTATATCAATGACACAAGTCACAAAACAAGGAAACATAGAAAGCTGGCCAACTTGGTGGGAGAAATCTTTTCAAAGATAAAACAAGCATACACATGCAAAATGTTTATGCATTTGCACCAAAAATAATTGAAACCATCTTTAAGCGTTCTGCATATATTCATGGTCTCCACTTACAAATTGTACAATATGAGGGAACAGTTGCTTTGACTCGCATTTCATCAACAATATGCATAAAAACTTGTATATAACGGGGATAGCACTTAATATGAGTAAATTCCTCAGACGCACGGGTTAATTTTTCTTCTGCAGCCATTGCTAGAGTTTAGAGGTAGCTAGGCTTGTAAGGTGGCTCAAAATGTACCAGAACACGGCTCACAACAAGCTATTTAGAAATCATGATGTTTAGACTGGAAGGAGCTGGAAACTCCCAGACAGTGAAAAAGAACATGATGGGCATTGCCTTTTGGGTAGAATGGGAAAAGGGAACCCTTTGATTTCCTGTCCTCCTACCTATGAAGCTAAATTATGGCTAGGGCCTCGTTCGCCAACAATTATAATTATAATGATGATGAAATCTGAAAATGAATGCATGGCTGCAATTCCACTTTTTCTGTGTGAAAACAGATTAATTATATTTGAACACAAAATTTACTCTTTTTACACTCGTTGACAAGATTATTTAGATTTGAACACAATATTTCTCTCTTTCCCTTTCATCTTTCTAAAAAGTCAAACACCCGCTAAAATATTCGACTCCTTTTGAATTTCCCTCTATGCACACCCCATAGACTTGGAGAATTGCAACCCCTCTTTATGTTTATTTGATTTTCCCTCTCAAATATAAAACCCAGAAAAAAAAAACATCTTTGACCACCACACATGATTTGCTCCGAAAAGATTTCATCTCAATGAGATCAGATGGAAGACGGATTCCCTCTTGAATTATGTTTGGATCTTTAAAGTTTCATACCCTTTATCTGATTTTCTCAGGTGCCAAACAGAACAAAAAGGAAAATTGAATGAAAACATTCTCAGTACAGGGAACTTTCTTTTTCTCCTCTTCTGGGTGGAGGGTTGGTATTTGATGATGGGCCATAAACAGAAAAAAAATTATTGGGCACAAAACGAGAGAAGAAACACGAGACCGAAAATGAATACTAGTAGTAGGAATTTTATGTCAGCAAAAATAGAACAAGATCTCCAAAATCTTACACTTGCTCAATCACTCTCCAAAAGCCCAAAATTAGTACTTAGTACATGAGGCTTCAAAAGGGGCAGCTACCAAAAATAAAGAACAAAGTAAATTTCACTAACGAAAGAGACAGATGATAGGGGGGAGGGAGGAAGTTACACTGAAAAATAGAGGTTAGAATTGCCATTCTCCTAAAAACTATATCTTAATCTTATTATTTATACTAATTATTCTAATGATGGAGAGACTAAGCATAGACCGAGCCATATGAAAGAGCCATCAGTAGGACAGCCGCTTGTTCTTCTTCCCCGAGCTTCCTCCTCTGCCTCTCCACCGTCGATCTCTGCATCAAAACTTCTCTTCCCAGAGCCAACAGCCTCTGCTTCAAACCATCGCCTAGCTGCTTGTTTCTCTTGCCCTTCTTATCATTGGGGTTTTCTTTGTTCAAGCCCAGAATGGCCCTTCTCTTCTTCCTGCTTCTGATCCCGCACGCATTGCATAGCGACTGTGAAACATGAGAAGACACAAATCAGAAATCAGATCAAACCCGAATGAGAAATTTTGAATAATAAATTAGGGTTTTTGGGAGCTAAAATGACCTTAGGGCCTGCTGGGCCTCCCCTCCATAGAGGAGTTTTGGAGGTTCCGCAGTCGGCACAGGTCTTCTTATGGCCTTCTTCGGATGAACCCACATCTGGGGTTTTGATATTCATCTCCTCGGACTCTGATCCCTGCAACACAAGAACAAAAAACGATCTGATCAGCAGCTATTTGGATCAAAATAAGAAAAGAGATCGAATGAAAGCTCTGGATCAAATTACTCACTTTATCGCTTGGATCCAACATTTTCTATCTGCTATCTTGAAGATCTAAGACAAACCCAGATGAGAACGAATGAAACACCAAACTGGGCCTTCACGAATTAGACCAATTTGTTTCAGCTCAAGTAGGAGTCTGAAGGGACTCAGAAAACCCTAGTTGTTCAAAAACAGAGCGATCGGAGAAAAACAGATCGATCAGAGGGTTGTGCCAAAGATTGAAGGAGGATAGTAGCCACAAATCAGAGGACAAGATCAAAGAGAGCTATAGCTTACCTAACCAGAACCCAAAAAGACCCAGAGAAAAAAGAGAGAGAGAGAGAGAAAAACAGAGCGGCTGTGGTTAACGAAAGCAATGGAGCTCTGTGGTGATTGGTATGATGATCCTAGACACGAAACTAAACCGACATGCGGTGAGAGAAAACGATAGAGAAGAAGAGAGAGTGTCTCTCTGAGTGTGTGAGAGAGAGAGAGAGAGAGAGAGAGAGAGTACTGCGCAGTGAAGCAAAAATGAAGAAGAATCGAACCGACACACAAAGCACCAGCCGCAGCAGATCTAAAAATTGCCTCCTTATATAAATGAGACGCGAAACCCTAGCCCGGGTGTTTTGAAATGACCAAAATGCCCCCGGTGGCTTTAAAAACACATCTTGTCATTTTGATCCAACGGAACCAACCCGCCAAAAGGTTGGTGAAATGAACAAAAAGGGCGCCATATCTGAGTGACAAAAATTCAAGTCATTGGTTTCTTCTTTAAATTTTCAGAACATATATAATAATAATAATAATAATAATTCATGGGAAAGCAATTGGGGTATGTATGGGAGAAGAAAGAGAAAGAAAGGAATGAATGGATGATGTGCAAGCTTAACACTACGACTCACCATACGATGAGTCAGAGATTTGATGCTTTTGCTTTGCTTTGCTTCTGCACCGTCCACCGTTTGATAGGTCAAACCCCTGAAACCCCTTTTGGGTTTTTTGGGGCTCAATATGTTTTTGCATTGGCGGCAAAAAACCAAAATGGCAAAAACCCACATGAAATTTCTATATATATTTTTTAAAGGGTTAATTGCTTTGATTCTGTGATCCATACACCTCAGATTCCAATTTATTTCGGGGGGATCCCATTACTGTAGCTTCCATTTATATACTTGAGTTCAGACTATGATGGAATGTAAAAAGAAAAAACCAAAAATTTAAATTTCAACAGTTTACCTCACTTAATTAGATTGCGTTAGTCGTGAGTTTTGTCCTTGCTATAATTGACTTGATCTAAGACAACAAAGATAGGGATTTTAGACAAGTTATCTTTGCGATTTATTCTCTCTAGATCTTTTCAACTCTTCAGCTAGCTCAAGTTAATGGGAAATTTTACCTATATATGTTATACTACTATTGGAATTGCTCTCTTTGTATTTTTTAAGTTGATCTAATAAATTATTATCGCCTTTTCTCGACAACAACAAAAAATTATTCTCACGGGGTCTAGCCCAATTAAAAAAGAAATTTACTTGCATAGGGTATAATAGTGATCTCATATTCGAACTGTTATAACACTTTGATAGTGTGTGTGAGAAAAACTCCCTCACCCTTCCTAACCTTCACAAAAGAAAAAAAGGAAGTCAAATTATTGATTTCTTTGGTAAGCAAATATATTTATAGGGGAAAAGTCTTATGTTCTCAATATGAACTCTAGATTTTAGGGAGGAAATTGAGTTACATCATTCTCTTTAGTCTATAAAATTATAAAATGAACTGTTACTTTTCTATAGGGCACTTATTCTCCACTTGATGAGGCAACTTTTTGCTTACATGGACGCTATGTTGATGCCACATATGCAAAACTTCTTATTTATTATGTATATGGTCTCCATTAATATACGTGTTATCGATATGACGTCCACTTGAACAAGAGAATAAACTGATGGTGTAAAGCTAAGAATTCGTCACTTTAAGAATTATTTTTGTCAGTTAACAAAAAAAAACATGAAATTGTTACATACTTTAAATCACAAAACTTGAAAAGAGGAATTTACAGTACACCAATATCCAAATCCAAGATGGCAGATAATGAGGAGAAAAGAAACGATATGTTTTTGTTTTGTTTTGTTTTGTTTTTGGAGTTGGATAGATAAATCTAGTAGAAACATATGGATCACAAGTACAAAAAAGGCGGCTAGTGAGTGGCACTCAATTACCCAAGTAGCTCCCAAAAAAGCCACAATCTCAAGGATTAGCTTATCCATCATCCTCTTTCTAATCCTAATCTCATCTCATTAACATACAAATATATAATCAAATCACCCAAAAGTTCCACGTCCACAACATTAAGCTACAAACAAAAAATGCAAGAGAGAGAGAGAGAGGGAGGGTTTATAGTTATAGGCCTTTTAAACCTCAGCCGCTTAGGTCTGCATGTGTGTGTAGACAGTAGATCGGAAGGAAACAAACAAGAGACAAAAACATATGAAATATGATAGTAAAGGAAAATGAGAGCTCATGGGGCGCCTTTGTTTGTGTTCCGTCCAGGCTGAGGCCAGCCAATCAAACCATGGACCACACAGACACAGACACAGACCACAGATTCTTTTCTTTTCCATTTTCTACTTTTCAACTTTCACCCTTTTGTTACTGTTTTTATTTATTTAAAATAATAATATTTAAGATAAGTATTGAATATATCAGAGAATTAGCTTGGCTGCTGCTGCTGCTACTGAGTCTGCGGTTTCTCTCTCTCTCTCATGCAAATTGCAATTTAGACAAAAATAGGTTGGGGTCTGGCTCTCTGGGCGTGCGCTGAAAAGGGGCACATCCCATTCACATGTGTACAAAAACATAATTAAAATAAGATAAAAGGGAAGAAATAAAATCGCTGCAAATATCGTTTTGCTGGTCAAAAAAATGTCAAACATCGTTTTCCTGGTCTGTCTGAAATTGTTTTTTTGTGTGTAAATCGATGGTGCCCTTTGAGTTTTATGATCTATCTGTCTTGATATCTACAATTTACAAACAAGTGTATATACTATTTTTATGTTTTTCACAGGACCAGACCAGGTCATCTAATTAACCTTCTTTCACTTTCCATGTTCATTTTGGTAAATGTCACACAGTCAAAGCCTTATATAAGATTTTAACCTCATTCTCAAGTAGGAACCCCAGGCTACTCCAGAGACTTCTGGAGGGTCCACTCCAGTCCAGTCCAGTAAACAACAGTGATTGAATGGCCCAATCTCATCACTAATCAAGTTATCAACTTTTTTCTGGAGGTCATTCAGAGAGAGAGAGAGAGAGAGAGAGAGAGAGGGCGCTAAAGCCTGGGGACACTAATAAATGATGGTGATCATAATCAAATAGTTCCATAGTTTTCCATTTGAGTGATTATTTGCGTGGATACTTCTCAACAAATAAAAATTTAGAAATTGAACTGTTAGAGGGAGTTCTTAATAGTCATTCGATCAATTGTATTGAACGACTGAATCGAACCCTCAAAATATACCCCTCATTATAGAAGCTCCGGCCAAATCATGCTTTCGTTCAATTGTTTGTTGATGAAGCTCCGGACATTCATTAATTGACATGACATGACACATCCGTTGCCACATAAGGTGGTCAGCTAAGGTGGTCAATATTGTATGTCCAAATAGCATTACTCACTTATAATAGAAGTGAAAAGGGGCTATTTTAGCTAATTTCACTAAAAAATAATTAGCTTTACTGTCCATATGATTTGATAATTAATAGTGTTTTTAAGGGATGGCTACAATATAAATGCCACTAATGAATCATCCTTGTTGAATAAAATTGAAATTTAGTGAATCTCCTCGACCCATTTCTGCTTGAGGGTTGCTAAACGAATCCTAAAGTTAACTGAGTACACCCTAAGATCTAAGTACACCATAATATTTAAATCAAAATATAAAATTAACTAAGTACACCCTATTTAAATACCAAAAATACCCACGTTATACCTTATACAAATGAAATAATTGAAAATATTTATTCATAAAACTAAAATATATAAAAGGAAAATGTTAGAGGCACCAACTTTGGGCACCACCTTGGGCACCAACTCTCTAATAGAGCGTGGGACCTGTGGTATTGGCGGGCTCCACCTCTATTAGAGAGTTGGTACCCAAGGTGGTGCCCAAAGTTGGTGCCTCTAGCACCACCCTATATAAAAACCTACCCAGCCCTTCACTCTCCCTCTCCTCCCACAACCGCCTCCACACCCAACCCCCACCCGTAGCCCGCCCATTCCTTCCTCCACCACCACCCATCTCCAAGTTCTACACCCTCCCTCCCACACATCCCTTTGTACCCAACCCCACCCAAGGCCCCGAAAATTTATCAAGATACCCAACCCCCTGCCGTACCCCCAGATTATCATCTTGACCATCGTACATCAAGTGGGCTAGCACTTGTATTCTTTTATTCATCATGTCAACTAAATCCAAGACAGTGCCATTTCCATCTCAATCAATCTCAAAGAGCTTTCCTACTTATATGAGCCAAATTCATGTCACCATGCTATTTGGCTTGCCTGGGTGTGTTCCCATGGAAGATGAATGTTGCCCTCTCTTGAAATTAAGTATAAATGAAGCCAAGGTGCCGGGGTTTCTTTTGTTTTTTTTGTTTTTGTTTTTTTTCTTTTATTAGTTGCATACTGGAATCAGTATGTGATAACATTTCTTTGATTAGGGTTGAAGATGGTAAGTAGGGTGTACTTATTAAAATTACATTTGTTTCACAATTAAATATATCCTTTTTGGTAATTTTATATTAGGGTAAATTAGTAATTCAGTAAATAGTTCGGCAGTAGGGTGTATTCAGTTAATTTTAGGGTTCGTTTAGCAGCTCTGCTTTTGTTCACAATAAATCCAAGATTTTAACTTCAGCTTAAACTTTTAACAACACTCCACCGGTAAAAGAAATTCGTACTAAAGTGATGTAAAAGATGATAACTGCACAAAAATTGCCATCGTGCGGCAGTTGACGCTTTCTTCCACAAAGTTCTGAAAATCAGAACTACCACAATATATCTTCAACCCTAATATTATATTATATATTATAATACACTAGCCTCTCTCGCTTTTTTTTTAAAAAATTTAAATTTATTTTAGAATTAAAAAAGATAATTGGTAGTTGTGTTCCATAAAAAGAGGAACCATTATCTGATTTTTCTTTTAATTTTAAAATTTTTTAATATGAAAAAGTGTGAATTTACCATAGGATCCTCATTTAATTAATAATTTCAATTCTTAATGTTTGCATTAACCAATGACATTTTATGGTATTTTGAATGTTTTACCATTCTCTGGCTTTTGCTTTATATATACTAGCCTCTCCGCACGCGCTTTCGCGCTTGCGAGAGGCTTTTTTTAAAAAAATTTAAATTTTATTTTAGAATTAAAAAAGATAATGGGTAGTTGTTTTCCATAAAAATAGGATCCATTATCTAATTTTTCTTTTATTTTAAATTTTTTTAAATAAGAAAAAGTGTGAATTTACCATATTATCCTCATTTAATTAATAATTTCAATTCTTAATGTTTGCATTAACCAAGGGCATTTTCTGGTATTTTGAATGTTTCACCATTCTCTGCCTTTTGCTTTATATATATATATATATATATATATATATATATATATATCATACCCATGTATGTATTATAATATACATATACACACGTATATACACATATACATTATATATGTATAATATATGTATATAGATATATTATAATATACATATATACACGTATATACATGTATATTATTATTGTAACATACCCATATATATTATCTATTATAATACACACACACACACCCTATATATATATATATATATATGCATTATACCCATGTATATATTATAATATATAGATACACCTATATACGCATATATTATAAATGTATAATATATGTATATACATATATATATATATATATATATTATATTATAATATACATATATACACGTATATACATGTATATTATTATTATTATAACATACCCATATATATTATATATTATAATATACATACATATATTATATATTATAATATACATACATATATATATATACAGAAATTCTCTTATGCGGACATCCGGACATTATTATCGTGCAGACGCCGTGTATTTTGTACTACCCCTCTCTGTTTTCCTGCCTGTTTACAATAGGATCCGCACGATAATAACGTGCGGACATCCGGATAAGAGAATAACTGTATATATATATATATATATATATATATATATATGTATATGTATTATACCCATGTATATTATAATATACATATATACACCTATATATATTATATATGTATGTATATATACATATATATTATCTATATTATAAAATACATATATACATATATATAGATATTTTTGAAAAAAAAAAAAAATATAGTCCTAATTCAAGCATACACCAAATGCAGGATAAGTATTTAGACCAAGCCAAGCCAGGCCAAGACAATCCCTAAGCATAGTCCATGCCAAGACAGTCCTGTGTAACAAACGAGCCCATAGTTTACTTTGTAATGTTTCTACAATGCCACATGTAACCACTATGTATGTGCTAAGCAAAGTCTCTATAAAGGTTACACGTGTATTCGTAGTGCCTTTATAATACCCAGTGTCACTATTGTTCTTCTATATTGCTCTTCTTGTGTCTTTGCAGTGCCACGTGTCATTTGCTACAATTTATTACTATTTTGTAGTTGACAAAAAAAAAAATTACTATTTTGTAATGATTTAACCAATAAATTCATAATACGTACATTAAAAATAGAGTAAATTGCAGTACACCCTCCTGAACTAGGACCCCAATCAAATTTAACCCTCCAAATTAAAAAGTCAGCCAATTTAAGAGTTGAATTAATTTAAATTGCCAATTTAGCCCTTGTTATTAAGTTTTTTGAAGTTCATCAAATTTTTCATTAATTATGAGGGTAAATTTGTAATTTTGAGTAAAATAAATAATAATAAAAGAAAAGAAAATATATAATAAATAATAAGAAAAATAGTATGACATTTCCACCAGAAAAAAATAATAAATAAATAAATAAATAAAAGGGTCCCAATTCAACACCCATCTCTCTCTCTTTCTCAAGAATCAAATATTCGACGACTATTCTTCTTCTCCCAGGTAGTTTTAATTCCTCCTAATCTAGGTTTTAACAAATTGATCTTGTTTATACCATATATGGCCAGGCTCTTCAGACCACAAAGCCCAATAAGCCCAATAGGCAAAACAAGCCCATAAAACGCCTTCGGCTATAGAGTGCCTTCATCTCGTGAAGGGTGCTATAGAGTACATTATGCCCCAAGGATACATGGCAACCACACAGACCATTGGTCTGCCCTTGCAAGTGCATAAGAATGATGTAGTATAACGTTTGACAAGTCCAAGTATCGTTCCCACCAGGATTCCAATTAATTTAATATTTGAATACCTAAATTAAATCTAACTGATACGCAAGTGAATTTGTAGAGATTGTTGTTGTGAAAGTTTACGAAATAAACAAGAAATTAATCAAAGAAATTGAGAATAAAAAGGTTGAATTTTAAGGTTGAAAAACAATGATGAAGGTCTAGGGTTTCGGAATCAACCACAAGCATTCCAAGTTAGATTTCAATGCATTCAACATATTTTTTTGATTCTTTAGATGATAATTCCCGTATCTAAGTCCTTTTCAGGCACTTAGACCATAGTTTCCTCTTAAGTGTAAGATTCTTTTCTAGTTCAGACAAATATCATATACCCAATCCTGCAAGCTATCCTGGTTAAGGCATAAATTTAACAAGTTGGATTCATTACGTTCTAGAAAACGAGAGAACCAAGCAAACCATTATTCTTTGTCAAGCAATAATGTAATTCACCACATTTAATCACAAGAAGCTAATTGAATTCCATTGCGAGTTCTGCCTCAAATTCATCTTCCAATTTACTAGATGCAAAGCCCTAAGGTGATCAGTCAAAAAGCTTAAACAAATGGCAACAATTAAAATAAACATTCATCTAAAAGAAACTTAGAATCCATTAAATAACATTAGAAATCATAACTATCCATGCTCGGGCGTCATCCTTGTTAGTACCACTTTGCAAAACCCAAGGGAAGGTGTCGTATAGTAGTGTAGCTCGGAAGTCTGAGTGTCGTATCCACAGAGAGCAGTGTAAAGAAAATAACAGAGCTGAAAAAGAACAATTGTGATTGAGAAGTAGATTTATGCAAGATTTGGTTTAAAGAAAATTCAATTAAAACACTAAGGCATTGGGGTTCCACTTTTAACATAAGCATGCAGCAAAAGCATGGTTGCGGCAGCAAAAGCATGGTTTGCTAGTTTCTGGGTTTGGAATGGCTAAAGCTTGGGGTAGTTTTGGGTGAGCACGCAGCAAGAGTACGACAGCAAGAATGGTTGTTGTTTCTGGGTTTGGAATGGCTAAAGCTTGGGGTATTTTGGGGTGAGCACGACAGCAAGAATGGTTGTTGTTTCTGGGTTTGGAATGGCTAAAGCTTGGAGTATTTTTGGGTGAGCACGCAGCAAGAGTATGACAGCAAGAATGGTTGTTGTTTTTGGGTTTGGAATGGCTAAAGCTTGGGGTATTTTGGGGTGAGCACGGCAGCAAGAATGGTTGTTGTTTCTGGGTTTGGAATGGCTAAAGCTTGGAGTATTTTTGGGTGAGCACGCAGCAAGAGTACGGCAGCAAGAATGATTGTTGTTTTTGGGTTTGGAATGGCTAAGGCTTGGGTGTTTTTGGGTGTTCCGGGTTGTGTCTCCCTGGCTGTGTCCCTTGGCTGTGTCCCCCGGTTGTGTCTCCCCCCGACTGTTTCTCCTCTCCCTTCTATAGGCTTTGAGAGTTCACCTCTCTATGCACGCATGTTGCTCCGACATCAAGGTGGTCGCGAATGCTACTTTGGCTATGCACCCTTGTCTCCTAGTTGAGATGACAAGGCTTCTTTATTCTATGTAGGTTCCGGGTAGTTGGTTTTTGGGAGAAAAGATAAGGTTTTGGTGCCGTATGGTTGGTTTAGTGTCGTATGGGAGAGGTGCTGCACATATGGGTAGGTGTTGGGTGCTGGTGAAGTGACAAATTCATCTCTCTGCTTACCCATTTAGTGGGCTCAAGAAAATGGGCTTGGATTTTGAGGCTCCCAAGCAGCCCAAAACCTGCATTCTTTTGAACCTTTAATGAGCCTCATGAATCCTTGTAACCATCCACACCACAACCTGCTCAGCAAGCCCCAAGGCATGTATGTGGCTTGGGCCCACTTAAGCTTGTTGTGTAATTTGACACTAAAAGGGAGTTGCTTGGCATCGCGTGTTATTGCGCGCTTGTGCTTGGGCTATGTTGTATTGCAGTGGCTTGGGCTTTGCATTAGATAATGCTTGACAGTGCAGCGGGCTTGGTAGGCTTGGGCTTGTTAAACCTTGTAATTCTTACAAGTTTGCATGTGAAAGTGGTAAACGTGTACCACCACCCCCATGTGTCAAATTGTAGCCTTGCTTGGCATGGCATGGCATGTATCGACTAGGCTGTTTTTATAGCATGATAATGCATTGGGCTTTAAAATATGCATGGGCTTTTCTTGAGATTTTTTGGGCCTTAACATTGTTCAAAATAATTAAAGCTCTTTTTAATTTCCTTTAGAAGTATTCTAAGCATAACTTGTACCATTGGCAACAAACTATCAAAAAATAATATTCGTCAAAATTTTATTAATCTAAGTAATTCTCTTCTCTTCTAAAAGCATGAAAGTTTTTACTACACAATGGGAAAAACATGATTGAACCCATAAAATAGATTATCAAACATTCAACAATTAATTAAAAAGAAAACTACAAATTCCATTTGAACAAAAACTACAAATTCACATTAAAGCTTAAGTTTGGATCAAACTAATAAAATTACACACCCATATTAAAAGCTTTCTCCCTAGCCTTAGCTAGGGAGTTAGTTCCCCATAAAATAAAACTAAATAATACGGAAAAGACATTGGATTTCATTTCATTTGTTGTTGCCTATGCACAATCCCAAATAAATAGAAAGTATTCCTAATTCAAATAGTCATATCCAACACTTCCAGAAATAATGAGGTACTCGTCATAACATTTTATACTCCAGTCTTACAATTTGAAGACCTTCTACATCCGTTATGCCATGTCTTACTTCAACCAGAGCACTTTGTGAGGTAAAAATCAAATTTTAATAAGTTCACAAATTCCACACCTGCAATATTTATATAATATTACAATAACAGAACAGTTTAATTCAGAGTAAAATTCAAAATTTGCTAACCTGTCTTTATGAAGGAGAAAAAGATAAATAAGATGACACAGAATCAAATATATTTAGGAGTTCAGCTCATGTGAGAGTATGAAATTAAGACTTCCTCTTTTGGTTGTTTTTTGTTTACGCAATATCAAAAGAAATCAGTTAAAGATATATTCTTTCTGTGGCCAAAAGAAATGATATATTTCTTTCCAATGTAAACATATTATATGTGTACCCAACCTTTGACTGACGGAACCAGCTTTCTGAGCATCTACTTATGAGGATTTTTGTTTTGTTTTTTGTTTTTTGTTTTTTGTCAACGGATTGTTCCGAGTTAGGAATGATTCGGCACTACACAAATAATGGGAAAGATAAAGTGTGGCTACTAGGTCACTGGGATTTAGTAGGGTGGCACAAGATGTGAGCTTCAAGAGTTATAACCTTTCCATATATGCATGCATCATGCGTGAACAAAGTTGATAAGCATCTTAGTAAAAATAAAAAATAAAAACTTGATCTCCAAGGTTCGCATGATGGCCATTCACATTTTCTTGCGTGACTTTTTGTTCAGGTGGACTTCACGATTCTATAATTTAATTAAGTTCTTCTCTTCTCTGAGATGTACATACACAATGAACAATTTTGTTATTGAGACATCCTATTGTTTCCCAACAAGTGGGCAAATGATAGAGTATCTTGTAAAATGAAGATATTGGAGTAAACTAAAAGACTTGTGAGTTTCTAAAGTTTCACACAATTGTGAGTAAATGACCGGTTGCCATAAGAGAGCATTACTCTCATATTCATATCGGGGAAAGTTGCGCGGGCACTACAAAAAAAATGGTCTTTTGCGACAAACTTTATTCGATGGCCCCTAAATATCGTCGCAAAAGGACATTTTTTCGACTAAAAAATGTTGGCTGTCGGAAATATGTCAATATGATACATTTTATTTCCGACTATTAATGTACCCTCGGAAAAAGTCTTTATGGATGTCAGAAATACATTGTTTTTAGGCGGGAAGCCTTGGCGCCAGATGTATTACCGACAAAACACATGGTCGTCGGAATTGTCGTGGTTATTTCTGAGGGGCGGTTTCTGCCCTTGGAAATAGTCACTTATTTGCGAGGGCAATTATGTGCGGTTAGAAATAATTGCATTTTACCGACGACATGTTTTGCTTGTCGAAAATAGTTGTCGATTTCCGACGAATAATTTTTGTTGTCAGAAGTAAATTTTCATTTCCGATTGCAATTAACCGCTGTCAGAAATAGTTATTATTTGCTATGGCATATAACTTGCATCGGAAAAAGTCGTCGAAAAAATTGAAAGCATGGATTAAAAAAGTATAAGAGAAAAATATATATATTTTTTTAATGCCAATAACAACTATATTGAATTTGTAATGCATGGCTCAAATTAAAAGTAACTTAATAAGAAAACGAGCAAATATCCATTGCACAGACAGAATCCTGAATACAAGGTTAAAGAAAAGTGAAAGGAAAGTTCAAATATCCTAAAAATAAGGTCTTAAGCGCTTAATTTGCCTTTAACATTGTTCGAGGAAGTCAAATCCCGAACCCCTAATCTCTTAATTTAGTTACAAATTAAGGATCATGTAAAAATGCGCTCTTGACTTCTCTCTCTCCTCCTGTGTATAAGCCCAAATCCCTTACCACCATCTGTGTCTGTGTTTCTCTCCTTTCACCTTCCTTTCTCCACCCCAAAACACTGCAAAAAAATAAAATAATAATAACACAAATAATTATTAAACGGACCAAACTAAGAATTCGTTGTAACATATGTGACATGTAATTAGTTTACCTAAAAATTAACTGAAGTTATGTCATGAAATTCATGCAGTGTCGCAAGACAATGCAGCTTTGATCCTCTCCACAGTGCAAGCAATCAGATTGTTAACTGTTGCCACCGACCCGAGAGAGAGCTTGGCGGTCGGGGCAGAATCAACCAAAATTTGAAAGGCAACAGTGAGAAGGGAACCACCAGAGCCAGAATCCCCCATGCCTCCTTCATCTGGAAGGATGGCAAAGCCAGAAGGAAGAAGAGCAACATAGTCAGGGTCACTCCCATTTAGTACCACATTCATGGCAACAATGTCCACTGGAGCATAAATCACAAAAGAAGCTGTTTGGTCTGTGCAGCTCTCTTGCAGTATCAGCATGTTGCTCTGGCTTGAATTCGCACTCTACAAAATTAAGTTCATTTTTGAAAAGGGCAAGGTTAATAATTCATCAATTGTGATTAGGAGCAGAATATGGATTAATTAAGAAAATTAAAATAATAATAACAATAAGATCAAGCTACATTTACTCGCAGTACAGACACGCAATTTCCAGTGTCACGACCATTAGTAATGTGTACCATTTCTTGAACAATTACACCATTGGAAAGAATGTCCCACTGCAACCACAAGTGATGAAGCTCAAGTAATTAGTCGAACCATTTTCTATATGTATTTCATGAATAATTTTAGAATACTAAACTTCCATCTTGGTTTTTCTCGGATTGACCGAAAAGAAAACAAGACCACACATTTTTCCTTTTCTGAAAAACAAATGTTTTCCATATTAGGAGTGTAGTGAAAATCATACACATTTTCCCATTTTAGAAAAATTACTTGAAATGTGCATGTGATTTCCAGATATGCTAATGCTTGTCCACTAATGGTAAGACTTTGTATGCATATGCCATGTAAAGAATGAAACCAACCGAATCCTGGTTCATGTACTAGGTTTGGTACATTATTCTGAGATACATATGTCATGAAGGTCCGTGCAATAATTTGGTTAATTTATTAGATCTGATAGACCATCCTAAGAATTTGAAGGATAATTAATTCACGTACCTCATTACGAGAGTTCTCATCACGGAGGAATTCAAATACCCTTTTGGGAGGAACTGGAAGCCAGAAAGATGTGGCGGCGCTAAGCACAATACCGGGAGGCCTGCTAGGATCATCCACGCTCTTTCGGGTCATCACCCGAACATCATCAGCCCCGGTCCTAGACAGTGTTGTCCATGTGTGAGTGGTTGATGCGCTTACTCCAGCATAGAAGCTTATGACCATCCTTTTAGCCAATTTTAAAATGCTTTTTCTGCCTTCTTGATTTGTAATCACTAATTAATCATGCATTTAAAAAAAAATTAAGGCTTAATTAATGAATCCACGTGCATGCACGACATGCTATATTAGACACATGCAATCTTTTAAGAGGACGTCTCTCGTGTTAGACAATACTACAACGTAGAAGAATAGCCCCACACAAAATTTTCTCACCATATATACAGAAAAAAAAATGTTTACACTGTAAATTATATTGTTCTTACCACCAACATCACCAGTAGGGATGTTTGATGCCAGGGAACTGGCAAGACGTTCACATTGGCGGTCCAAGGTAGCGACCCATTGTTTCGCCCCAAATGCGTTGCCAGAGTTAACCAGCTGCTTGTACAGATTGTGAACACCAAGTTCATCCACATTGACATGCTCAACCCATGTAACCTAAAGCACCAAAAGTTTTAAAATTAAATAACAAATAATGTAATGAGTTAAATACATGATGCAAGTCAAATATGAATCAGGGTTGGTATATATATATATACACACATAGTGTGTTTAATTATTAATTACATTACCTTTGAGTATCCATTTGGCATTTCTTGGATGAGACATCCAGAGGGCCTTCTTTGGCATGACCTTGGTGCAGGATTAGGGCGCAGAGTGTCCAAGGAGTCATCAACCACAACCCAAGTGCCATCAGCTTGCTGTTTGCAGTACCTCACATAATAACTCTCACGAGTTGGAACAAGCGGTGAGGGTACTTGAAATTCTGCAGTCATCTACCAAATCACAAATAATATATTCAACCCGAACATATAATTAACCACGACAAGATAATGTTATTAAAAATATTTAACGACAAGGGAGAAGATAATAGAATTTTGAAAGTAGATATATATTATACCGCTTGCAAGGCTCCATTGTAATTTCCAGCCACTCCAGTTGACAGCACTTCTAGAGTCATAACTCTTGACACAATCCCAGAAAACACAGTCGACCACTGATTCTAAACAAGATAATAAGTAAAACAAAAAATGATTAGGGTTTATGTGTTATTCCTCTATTTAAAGACATAATTAATATTTGTTCAATGTTGATGACACAAGTAAATAAGCTTACCCCATCCATGAGAATCTCAACAAGGTTGATGTGGTTCATGATAACAACAGGGCTCTCGCGCGAAGCTTCACATTTGAAATGATTGTTTGGTTTTGGAGCAACACGAGGGAATGTTCTGATGTACTCGTCTTCATTGAACACATTGGTGTTGCCATCAAGGCTGGGCATCCACAAGGGTTCACCCATTTGAGCCATTTTGATTAGCTCTTCCATGGCTGCCACTGCAATCTCGATTATCAGTTGCTTCTCTGCCTCGTCGAATGACATCCCTCCGATAGCTATCGGGCCACCGCAATTGGGGCAAGAGGCACTGCCTAGGGCTTCTCTGTACCTCATGTTATCGGTGTTGCATTCCTAAAAGGACACAATTTAATGTGCAAACAACCAATTAAAAATACCTGCAAGTGCACGAATCTATCGAAGTATAGATTGTATAAGTACGGGGTCGATCCCACGAAGAACTTGTCGGTTGTCTATAAGTTCTAATTCGAGTACAAAAAGAACACTTAACTAACACACCACAATGCACAAATGAAAATTTGAAACTAAAAAGAAATATAAAAGAAACAAACAAAACAAAACAAAAAAAGAATTGTGCTGTGAACAGTGACCAGCGACCGGTCGTTTGTTAAGAGCGACCGGTCGTTTTTTGTCTGGCGACCGGTCGTGAGGTAAAAGCGACCGGTCGTTTTAGTACAGAGTCGAAACTTCAGAATTGTGTGCTGAGCGACCGGTCGTGAGACACTAGCGACCGGTCGTTCTTGGGCAGAGTCGTTTTCTCTGTTTTTCCAGTTTCGACCTCTATCCAGTGTTTTGCCTATAACTTTCCAACCGTACGTCCAAAATTCACGTTCTTTATACGGTTGAATTCAGCACAGAAAATGGAAGAACACAACGCGGACCAAAAGTCCAAAACAATTACGGAAACAAATAGAATTTAGTAACAAAGACACGTAACGTGTCAAACACGCAACTCACACACACATTTGGGGGGGGGGGGGGGGGGGGTTTTGATTTGTTTGAAGTAACCTATTTCTATTGCATGAAAGTAAATGGACTTTGAAATTAAATGAGAATGGCGGAGATGAATTATCAAGATGTGAAATCAAAATGTAACAAACACTAGGGTTTCGGAATCCACCCTAAACAATTCTACCCAAGTTCATGAATACTCAAGTAATGAACTCTAAACGTGTTGATGAAGATGTTCGCAATCAAGACCATGGGTCGTGGCTCAAGACGCATTGATTCTCTCTAATATACGTAAAGTGCATGGTTCGTGCTACAATACTTGTGCCCTCCTCATAACCGAACCTAGGTATGGTTCGTACTTTGATTCAATTACAAGGAGAACCCATTAAGTTCAAAGAGAATATGAACATCACAAGAATCCTAATAGCATGGTGTTTACATTAGGTATTCAAGAAACCAATTCACATGGATGATTCTTACTTCATCCATTTATTGCTTAGGATAACATGAGGATACACATAATCCCAACAATCTCAAGAAGCATGCTTTCAGAGGTGATCAATCAAAGAAGAACATACATCAAGGATAGATTAATTTGGTGAATTGGAATTCATCAACAATATCTAGAAATTCATACACTCAAGCATCAAAACAAAAAGGTAATCATGTTTAGGGCTTCAACCTAAGCCCTAGCTATGGAGTTTAGTTCCTCATAATCATTTCAAACACAAATTCAAAATGAAATTAGAAAGAGTTTACAGATTTTCAGAAAATGATGAAAGCTTCAAGATCATCAATGGTGGAAGTCTTCTTCTCCACTTTTCTTGACTGCACCTTGGCTTTCTCCTAGCTCCAAGTTCCAAAATCTGCTCTCAATTGTGTAGAATGGTGGAATACCCTCTCTCCCGTTGCAAAAACTCCCCCAAATCTGATTGCAATCCCTTTTGACTTCTCTCTCTCCTCCTTTCCAGCTTTTCTTTTAGTATAAAACTTATTCTTTCTCTAAAGCTATTGCCCATTGTCCCCTTGAAAATGATGAAACCTTGTTTTAAGGTATAATCCAAGGCTCCAATTGACTCAGGAAATGCCACTCAAATGCAATCCATTGTTACCAAAAGGTGTGGTAACAAGTAGAAATAAAATGCTATTAAGTGGGGGTGAAAACTGGGCCAAAACAAACATCCAGAGCCAGCGTCAATTGTCCGATCAGCTGGATAGGCTACACTTGCCCAATGGAGCTCAAATTTGGATATGTTGTAGTTAACATCCATTGGAACAAGTCTTATGAAGATCATCACCTCATCCAAGGACCGGAACATGCTGATCCAAGGCCACGAAGTTGACCTACGAAAATGAACAAAAACAGAATTTATATCAAATAATGCACTTTTAGCTCATTTTCATACAAACCAAGGTAAAACCTATTAAAACACAAAAAAGAAGTAAAAAGCTATAAAATGTCAAGAACTAACTCAAAATAGTGGGTGAATAACATGAAAAATCATGTGTAAAAATGAACCGAACAAACTTCCCAAACTTATCTTTTGCTAGTCCTCGAGCAAAACAGAAATTAAAACAAGACTCGAAACAAAACTTTCCGAACACTTTCTAAGGAGAGAGCAACTCATGCAAACGACTCAAAAGTTTTCACAAGAAAAACTCAGTTTACACATTATTCACAAAGCGGCAAAATTCATAACACAACATGCTCAAGTGTAGTAGTGTGATGGCCAAATGGAACTCATTCTCCAATTTCAGTTTTCACACAACTTCAAAAATCATACCAAGCACAAATGTAACTTCAAATCTCACCAAAGTTGTCCTCTCACAAATGAATCACTCGGAAGAGGGTTACAATGCATCACTCAATAATAAATATGAGAATAGAGTTAAACCATACGGGACTTAACTCAAAATTAGCAAGATGAAAAACATGCATGAATATGATCTCAAGAAGGATGCTAAACACTTAAAAGCTGAAAAATGTGTGCAAATCAACCACATGACATTTAGGATCAATTTAGGTCTTTATTATAGGTTGTAATGGGGCTAAGGGTGTAAGGTGAGTAAGAAATGAAGGATATGGATACAACAAAGTCCAAGGAACTCACAATGTAAGAGCATATAATCGTTGACTAAAAGACTTTGAAACATCACGCTTGAGATTTTCACTTAGTTTTTGGTGATCAAATAGACCACAAAGCCTTATACCTCCACTAATTATGATTCACACTCCTTCCTTCCATTTGAACAACCAAGAAACATGGAATTGAAATTGAAACCATTGCCACTTAACCACGACTTTTCTCTTTTCTTTCACCCTTTGAGTGAAGTACTTTTTTTTTTTTTTTTTTTTTTTTTTTTTTTTAATTTTTTTTTTTTAAGAATGTAATAACCCTTCCCAAACTTAGCATGAAAAACACATCTAAATTAAAGCTCACGAGTTCCTTAGAAAGGTGAATTCTTGTTTTTCAGGCTAAGGCTAGAAGTAATAATTGGTTACTTGAAAGAAAAGGCATACATATAGGCTCAAGGTGGTTAACAATGGAAAATCATGCTTAAGCATGCATAGGGTTAGCTTGAAAGGCACAAACGGTCCAAAGCGGGCCTTAATATCATTTCTCAAATGTCATGTAATCAAATTGCACAAGAATGAGTAACTTTTAAGTGCTCAACCAAATCAATGAATAATGAGATCAGACAACAACTCAGATGACAAGAAAAGTAAGAATATGTGTATAACACTCATGAATTGAAGCACAAGGCTCAAAGCTCACATTATATGGTTATACAAGTCTAATTCATGCTTGATACAATTCTTTGGATCATGCAAGTCCCTCAACTGGAGAATTATGAAACAAATGGCAAGTGCATAGAGGGTTTCAAACATATCATGCTAGAACGATGTCATTTAGTGAATAACAAATTATTATTATTATTTTTTTATTTTTTTTATTTTTATTTTTTAACATCTTCAATCAAGTCATGTAAACATTCATCACAATCTCATCATATATGTCCGGAAAGTGACTTGAAAACAAAAAAGACTCAAAACTGAAAAGAAAACAGAACAAATTAAAGCAAGAATTTAAGCGAAACGAAAAAGACTTGCTATCCCTTCCCAAACTTAGAAATAAACATTGTCCTCAATGTTAAAGAATTCAGGCATTAACAACGTTATAACAAGAAATAAAGGGAAAGAGCAAGTAAATACAAAAACAAAAAAGAAAAACAACTACAACACGGTTGCAAAACAAAACAAAACAAAACAACACCAAACAAAACCAAACAGTAAGCCCTAACAACAATCTTACACATGCAGAAATCCAGCCCAATGAAATGCACAAACCAAATGAAAGCCCAACCCAAACGAAAGCCCAAAAGCGAAGAAAGTAAAAAAAAAAAAAAAAACAGAGAAACCAAGTCAGAAGCACAAAGAGCGAGGACTCAGTAAAATAGAAAAAAGTGGGCCCTGAAGTCTCGGCACCTGTGAGTCACGGGAAACAAAGTGAGAGACGTGTCGACAAGCAGCGGTCTCTCTCTCGGTCCCAAGCCAGAATTATTGGCTTCATAGGAAGGTGTGACGACTTTTGTTTCTCAAAAGTGCTGAAAGGCAGAACTGTAATTAAAGGGGTTGGGGACCAGGTGAGGTGACCTAAGGGGATAGGCCGTAAGGGCCGCGCAAAACGCAGAAGCGCCGTGTCTAGGGTTACGTAGAAACTAACTCTATAAAAGAAGAAGAGAAAGAGTTGGGGAAAAACACACAAACGCAGAAACACACAACAGAGAAAAGAAAGAACAAAAGAAAAGAAAGTTCAAATGGCTTCTTCCTACCCATTCTCGCTAGATCTCAACCTAGCTCCACCGACTCAGACTCGGGGCCAAGCAGTGGCACCAGTGTGGATGCCCTACTTTGCCTCTGCACGGGGGCACGTGACAGTGAATGACTCGATACTGCTGGACAACGATGTTGCCCTTGGAGTTGCTAGAAATCTAGTAACTCCCAAGGATATACGGGTGCTGGGATCAAGGGATGACAACCGGGTCGTGAGCGATGCTCTGGCACTAAGCGTGCAAAGCACCGCAACAGTCGCAAGTGTGGGTCATCGCCTACTTGCGAAGTCCCATGAAGTGGAGGTGCTAAGAGGTCAGTTGGCGGCGGAGCGAAGCATGGTGGAAGAGTGCCAGAGTATTATTAAAAGTTTAAAAAGGGAAAGGGCAAGGATAGTGGAGGTGAATCGACACCAGCTAGAGGCGTTGCGGGAAGAGAACCAAAATCTCTCAAAGATGGTAAGTGTTTACGCCCATGACATGAGAAAGCAGCTGGAGGACCTGGACCAACCGGGTAAACGCAAGAAAACCGATCGCGAGAGTAGGTATGCTCAAGCTAAGAGTGCGATCTTTGGGAGCTCGAGTGATGAGCCCCAAGAGGCTGTGCGTGAAGCCCCGGAAGAGGATAGCCATAGGGCTAAACTCAAAGGTCCAATGGCCGAGACACCGAGCACTGTGAAAGAATAATTTCTAATGTATTAGTGGTGTGCCTGGTTGTCTTTGCCCTTTCCGTGTATTTGTTTGTTGTTGTTGTTTTTTTTTTTGTTTTTTGTTTTTTGTTTTTTTTTTTTGGGTCAGAAATAAAAGAAATGAAGTTGCAAAAGAAAAAGAAGCACACTTCCCAAACAAAACAAAGACGACAGCCGAAAGGGAAAACACACTTCCCTAACTAAAATAAGACAAAGGTGATAGCCGAAAGGGAAAGGCAAAAACACAAAACACTAGAAAAACACGGAAAAAAGAAAAGTAAAGTGAAAGTTAATGTGCTCCCCCTTGAAGCGATTAGGTCGAGCATGCCCGGGAAATCCGAAATGGCGTTGGCTCTCCCTCTCATCTGCATATGTCTATTTAAGCCACGCCTCTGCAAGCGGAAGAGTACCCTGCAATTCTTTCTGCAAACTCAAGGAAAACCATCAAAAACATCCAAAAACAAAACAATGGAATCCACATGTACTCACCTTGATGATCTCAACCTTGAGCTGTCACTAGCACCACCAAATTCCCAGATAAGGGCTCCTCCAAACCCTATCTTCCCAAACTCCTCATACCACCATGGCTCGGCCTCAAACTTCTCTGAGGTGGTGCCGCGAAGGGCAGTAATTCCGGAGGGCATGACTGTCAGCAGACTGACAGTTGCAGATCACCTGCATGTGGCGCAGAGGTCTGACCAGATGGCAGTGGACGAGTCCCACAATCTAACCGTGCTCAACGCGGTCTCGGCCACAAATTTGGGCATGCGCCTACTGGCGAGAACACGAGAGTGCGGGGCACTGAGTGAGGAGGTGGCGGCCCTGAAAGCTCTGGTGGCGGACCTGCAGAAGCGGCTCTACAGCGCCAACCAGCATGTAGAGATGCTGCAGAAAAGGAACGAAGATCATGTAGAGCTGCTGCAGATTCTACAAGCAAGAACAGACAGAGGCAATTAGCAGAAGCCTCAGCTAGCTCAAAATGCAAAAGAAACAAGTGATTCATAAATTTATTGTTTTTTTTTTTTTTGTGTGTGTGTGTGTGTGTGTGTGTGTAGAATCACATGTTTTGGAATGAAATAAGCATTTGAGCCAAAATTCTGAGTGCAAAATCATAAAGCAACCTACTTCCCAAACTTATATGAAACAATGTTTATAAATGATGGAGATTTAATACTAAACAATGCCATATAGAAAAATTGGGATGGAAAATCACAAAATAAAAGAAATAGTAAACAATTAAAAGTTGAACTAACAGTAAAAGTTGAAACAAACAAACTAATAACCGTCTCAAAATAAAACCCAAAAACAAAATAAATTAAAAGTTCAAAAGGGTACAAAGCTCAAAGTACTACTGATCATCATCAGTCTCATCATCATCATCACCATCAACATCATCACCATCAACATGTGCAGAGGTCCCGGGATGACCTGGCATCTGGAGGTGCGTCCAAATGGCGTCAATGGAAGTGCTCATATGCTGCATCTGCTGATACTGGAGCATCTGCAAGTCCCAAATGGCTTGGAGAGAGGGCTCCCAAGCAGAAGTGTCGACAGTGGGAGCAGGCGGGAATGGCTGGAATGAGGCCGGCCCGTGTGGTGGTGGTGGTGGCATATGAGGCGGCACTGGAGCAGGTGCGGGTGCAGGTGCATGTGCATGGCGCCTCTGAGATGGGACCCATGGGCTCAACATATATATCAGTGGAGCGAGCCCGAACACCTGAGCGGTCACAAATCATGCTAACAAGGCAAGGATAATAAATTATGCTTTTCTTACGTGCACAAGCCTTCAGGCGTTCAAAAATGATGTCAACAACTGGTAGGATAAAAGTTCCCTCATGCAAAATTTGCAGGAGCTTGACCCCTACTGATGGAATTTCCGACCGTTGGCCGGATGGATAAATGTTGTGGCGCACAAAGCTCCACAGGATGGCAAAGTAGGGTGTCAACTTACCCTGAATGAGGACAGTCTTTTTAGTTTGAGATGCAAAGGCAGCAGGGTCAGCATAAAAAAGTGTTTCAGCTGCCCTTTGCATGTCAAAATCCTCACCCAAAAATTGTCTCCAATTAACAGTATTCTCTCTGTCACTTATTTGAAGAACCTCAGAGATAATGGAGGTGGATAGTACAATATTTTTGCCCCGAACCTTAAGGGGCACCTCTGCATTACGTCTAAGTTCTTCCCTAGGGAAAGCGGCATAAAACTCACGCACAATTGATTCATTATATTTTGCAGCTAAGGGTAGGAGGTTTCGGTCCCTAATAAGGTGCCGAACTTGAATAAGTCCAGCGGTTTGGATGGAGGGACTAAGATCTAAGTTACGCTCAGTAACCACAGTGGCAGTGAGCATTGCCTCTTCCGGTTGAGGTGCACTTCGTGAAGAAGATGCACCCCCTCTGGTACCCTGTCTAGCTCTAGACATCTAAGGAGAAAAAACCAATATGCACAAAACAAATCAACAACAAAATTCATGCCACAATTCCCAAACATGCAATACGCCACAATTATACCAATATCAAAACCAAAATGCATGCACATAGCCAAAATTTGCCACAATACAAATATACACCAATTCGAACGAGTCGACAATTTAATCACAATGTAAAATACCACAATGCCACAATATTAATCACAATGCACAATTAAGCCAAAATTCCAAAATGTAAACAACATTCCCAACATTCAACCAAAATGACAAAATTCCAATAATAAACACAAATAACAACAACAATAATCAAATAAGAGATTGAGAGTGAGAAAAACATACCCAATTGAGGAAAATCACACCAAATGATAAACACAAGCCAAACCCAAAACAAAAACAAGAGAAACAACAAATTAGAAACAAACCAACTATAGGAATGCATTAGAGTAAGAAAATCAAAGAGAAAACACCAAGAAAAATTCGAAAATTACCTTGGTGCTACAGTAACCCTAACTGAAAATCACCTCAAATTGAAGAAAACACTTGAAATTTCAAGGAATAGATGCCAAAAACGGATTCTACTCGAAAAATTAAGTGAGAAAAGTGTGATTTGGGTTAGGATTAGGGTGGGTTGTGAGGGAGGTAGAGGGAGGGAGAAGAGAGAAGTCGAAGGGGGGGGGGGGGGGGGTGGGTCTGTCGCTGGGAAGAAGAGGAAGTGAGGAGAGAGAAGAGAGAAAGGAAAGAAAAAGACAGTTTTTTAAAAAAATCGCAACGAGCGACCGGTCGCGAGTGAAAAGCGACCGGTAAGAAAAACAACGAGCGACCGGTCGCGAGTGAAAAGCGACCGGTCGTTTCGAAGCAGATTCAATTTTAAGAAAAACAAAGAGCGACCGGTCGCGAGTGAAAAGCGACCGGTCGTTTCGAAGCAGATTCAATTTTTTCTGAAACTCCAAACGAGAGACCGGTCGCAAGGCATGTACGACCGGTCGTTCTCTCTCTCTCTCTCTCTTTTTTTTGTTTTTTTTTGTTTTTTTTGTTTTTTTTGTTTTTGGGTTGAAAACTTTATTAAGGACTTACCTTCCCAACTCAGTTTTGCATCCCCGAATGTATATCAATGAAGTGAAGCACTTCATCTTCTTGATGCAAAGTATTTTCGTGGTAGATTTTCAACCTATGCCCATTAACTTTGAATTCCTTTCCTATGCCTATTGGTCGGATTTCAACTGCACCATAGGAAAAGACATTAGTAACAACAAATGGGCCAGTCCAGTGGGAACGAAGCTTACCTGGAAAGAGTTTGAACCTAGAGTTAAAGAGTAATACTCTTTGCCCTACTTCAAACGACCTTCTAATGATATGCTTATCATGAAACGCCTTTGTTTTTTCTTTGTAAATTTTTGCGTTCTCATAAGCATCATTGCGAAGCTCATCCAGTTCGCTCAGTTGTAACCTTCTGATATCTCCTGCTTCCTTCATGTCGAAGTTGTACTTCTTAATTGCCCAAAGGGCCCTGTGTTCAAGCTCAACAGGTAGATGACAAGGTTTACCAAAGATTAAGCGAAATGGAGACATACCGATTGGAGTTTTGTAAGCAGTTCGGTAGGCCCAGAGAGCATCGTTAAGGCGCAAAGACCAATCCTTTCGAGTAGGACCAACAGTCTTCTCTAATATATGCTTCACCTCTCTGTTAGAAATCTCCACTTGTCCACTAGTCTGAGGGTGATAGGGGGTGGACACCTTGTGAGTTATGCCATACTTCTTGAGTAGGGTCTCAAATGATCGGTTGCAAAAATGGGATCCCCCATCACTAATGATGGCCCTCGGTGTTCCAAACCTACAAAAGATATTGGCTCGAAGAAAGCTAAGAACAACTTTCGCATCATTAGTCTTGGTTGGAATTGCTTCCACCCATTTTGAAACATAATCAACCGCAAGTAGAATAAATAGATTTCCAAAAGATGAAGGAAATGGACCCATGAAATCTATTCCCCAAACATCAAATATTTCAACAATTAGAATTGGGTTTAAAGGCATTTGATTTCGAGATGAAATGTTACCCATTCGTTGACACCTATCACAAGATAGACAGAATTGTGATGCATCTTTGAACAAGCTTGGCCAATAGAATCCACTTTGCAAAACTTTTAAAGCTGTCTTCTTGGCTCCAAAGTGGCCACCACATGCGTTCGAATGACAGAATGTGAGTATGGACTGAGATTCGGTCTCGGGAACACATCGCCTAATCACGGAGTCCGAACAATACTTCCACAAATATGGGTCATCCCACACATAGGACTTAGTGGTTTTCAGCAATTTGTCCTTTTGACCTCTTGACAAATCCCTTGGTATATTTCCTGTAGCGAGAAAGTTGATAATGTCAGCATACCATGGGTCAGAAATTTGTAATGCAAAAAGTTGCTCATCAGGAAAGGATTCACGAAGAGGAAGAGTGTCTTCTTCGGTATTGGAGTTAGTGATCAATCGGCTAAGGTGGTCAGCTACCACATTCTCCGATCCCTTCTTATCTCTGATTTCAATATCAAACTCTTGGAGCAACAAAACCCATCGTATCAATCTTGGTTTTGCTTCCTTCTTTGCCAAGAGATATTTCAAAGCTGCATGATCAGTGAAAACAATTACTTTAGAGCCTATCAAGTACGAACGAAATTTCTCTAAAGCAAAAATTACAGCTAACAGCTCTTTCTCAGTAGTTGAATAGTTCAACTGAGCATCATTAAGGGTACGGCTTGCATAATATATTGCATGCAATCTCTTCTCAACTCTTTGTCCTAATACAGCTCCAACTGCAAAATCAGATGCATCACACATTAATTCAAAAGGTAAATTCCAATTTGGAGGCATAATGATAGGTGCAGTTGTGAGAAGAGTTTTGAGCCTTTGAAAAGCTGCCAAACATTCATCATTAAGATCAAAATTTGCATCTTTGGCAAGCAAGCTACACAATGGTCGAGAGATCTTAGAAAAATCTTTTATGAATCTTCTATAGAACCCGGCATGTCCTAAGAAGGATCGGATCTCTTTCACTGATGTGGGAGGTGACAACCCGCTTATCACATCTACTTTGGCTCTGTCAACCTCAATGCCTTGACTGGAAATCACATGACCTAAAACGATTCCCTGTTGTACCATGAAATGACACTTTTCCCAATTGAGAATTAAGTTGCATTCCCGGCATCTTTGCAAAACTAAAGACAAGTTGTTAAGGCATGAATCAAATGAATGACCAAACACACTAAAATCATCCATGAATACTTCAATAAATTTTTCTACCATATCGGAGAAAATACTCATCATGCATCGTTGGAAGGTGGCCGGGGCATTACACAATCCAAATGGCATACGCCGGTAGGCGAAGGTACCATAAGGACATGTGAATGTCGTCTTGTGTTGGTCTTCAGGAGCGATGGCAATTTGATTGTATCCTGAATAGCCATCCAAGAAGCAGTAGTAACTGTGACCTGCAAGACGTTCAAGCATTTGGTCAATAAATGGTAATGGAAAATGATCTTTTCGGGTGGCGGTATTTAATTTTCTATAATCAATACAAACACGCCATCCCGTTTTGACACGAGAAGGAATAAGTTCATTTCCCTCATTTCTTACAACAGTTATTCCTGACTTTTTAGGAACCACTTGGACCGGGCTTACCCACTTGCTATCGGAAATAGGATAAATTATACCCACATCCAATAGCTTCAGAATTTCTTTTCGGACTACCTCTGTCATGATTGGGTTTAACCTGCGTTGAGCATCCTTTGTGGGTTTGGAATCAATTTCCAGTAAAATTCTATGCATGCATCTTGTTGGGCTTATTCCCTTGATGTCCGCAATACTCCAACCAATTGCTCCCTTGTGTTCTCTTAACACTTGCATCAACTTCTGTTCATTTTCCACATTGAGATTGCTAGCAATAATCACGGGCAATGTCTCTGTTTTACCTAAATAAACATACTTCAAGTGGGATGGCAATGGTTTGAGCTCTAACTCGGGTGCCCTGTCAAGAGAAGGAACAAGCTTTTCAGTATTGACTGGCAAAGGTATAAAATTTGGAGTGTACTTACGTGGTATGGCTGGACATGCATCAAGGAATTTCACAGCCTCAAGTAACTCATTATCAACAATTTCAGCAACTTGAGGATTTTGTGTCAACACCTTTTCTAATGAATCTGTACCATGAGTACTATTAAATGTATTTTGCACAATATGACACAATGTATCAATACGAAAACATTCATGTTCATCATTGGGGAGTTTGAAGGCATCATAAACTTTGAACTTTATTGTTTCCCCTTGAACTGTCATTGTCAATGTTCCTTGTCGAACATTGATCACAGTATCTGCAGTGGCCATGAAAGGGCGGCCAAGAATCAATGGAAGATCCACACCCGGAATAGGAGCTTCTTCCATCTCTAGCACCAAAAAGTCAGCTGGTAAGATGAGATCATTTACTTTCACAAGTACATCTTCCAAAATTCCTCTTGGATATCTCACTGATCGGTCCGCCAATTGAATGCTGACAGAAGTTGGTTTAAGATCACCTAAGTTAAGGGCTTCAAAAACAGAGTAAGGCATCAGATTAATTGAAGCACCTAAATCAAGTAAAGCTTTGTCAAACAATTTATCTCCAATTATGCAAGGAATTGTAAAACTTCCTGGATCTTTCAATTTGGGAGGGAGCTTCCTTTGCAAAACAGCAGAAGCTTCTTCCGTCAGTGCAACCGTTTCATGATCTTGGAATCTCCTCTTGGTGGTACAAAGGTCCTTCAAAAACTTTGCATAACTCGGAATTTGCTTGATTGCATCCAAGAGAGGAATATTGACTTGCACTTTTCTGAAGGTTTCCAATATTTCCTTGGCTTGTTGAATTTTTTTGGAACTCATAAGCCTGTGAGGAAAAGGAGCACGTAAGATTTCTTCGTCAGTAGGTTCACGACTTACCTTCTCCTTTCTTGCCCTTCTTGCAAGTTCATGCTTTGGGATCCACTCGGATGAAGAAGCTGCTTGCTTATCTTTCTCTTTGTTGCTTTCATCCTTTTCTTTAGGCTCAGCCACTTGTTCAACCTGCATGTCATCAACATTGTGAATCAAATCTTTAGAACCATTTATTTCACCAATTACCTTACCAGTTCTCAAGGTAACTGCTTGAACATGCTCACGCCCAGTTGGATTAATCTCTGGTTGGCTAGGCATCATACCAGGTTCCCTTTGACTCAAAGCTTGAGCAATTTGCCCCACTTGATTTTCTAGATTGGAAATGGCCTTATCCGTTTTCTGCATGTGGGTGTCATTCCTCTGCATGTAGCTTTTTGTCTCAGTGATGAAACTATCTGTGTTTCTAGCCATGGAAGCAACAAGTTCTTCCAAAGATTTTCCTGTAGATTGTGGTTGAGGTGGTGGTTGTGGTGGATTGTAGTAGTGCATTTGACCATGAGGTGGGCGAGTATGTTGTTGACCTTGAGGTGGTTGAGTTGGCCCTTGTTGAACATTCGAATTGTCACTCCACCTGAAATTTGGATGATTTCTCCACCCCGGATTGTATGTTTGTGAGAAAGGATCATTCTTAGGCCACTGATTTCTCTGAAATGAGCCCACTGCATTTGCTTCCTCATGTGCCAAGGGACAATCCTCAGTGTCATGACCAATTGTGGAGCAAAATGCACAAACCTTGGATGATCCCGGTGCCAATTTCTTCACCATGTTGGTTAGGTTTGCAATCTGAGCTTCCATACTAGAAAGGGTACTTACATCATAGGATTCCCCTTTTCTGACTGGTCTTTGCCTTGAATTATATTGGCGAGCATTTGCAGCAACAAGATCAAATATTGCTCGCACTTCTGTTGGAGTCTTGGTCATTATAGTCCCTCCTGCAGCTGCATTCACATTATTTTGGTCCGCTTCAAAAAGTCCTTCATAGAAGTGTTGCATTAGAAGCCAAGCTTGTATGTTATGATGCAGACAAGTGATTAGAAGTTTCTTGAAACGGTCCCAATAATCCTGGAAGCTTTCTCCCGGCCTTTGTAGAATTCCTGTAATCTGACTTCGGAGTTCATTTGTCCTTTGTGCTGGGAAAAAATGTTGCAAGAACTTTGTAGCAAGATCCGTCCACGTTGTGATGGAATTTGGAGGTAGATAGTGAAGCCATTCCTTTGCTGTATCCTTCAAACTAAATGAGAAAAGTCTCATTCTTATCTCATCACTACTCATGCCTTCGATCTTTATTGTGGAACACACTTCCTCAAAGTCTAGGATATGTGCATTAGGATTTTCTCCAGGATTTCCCAAGAACTTAGGCAATATGTGTATCATGCCCGATCTCAACTCAAAGTTTTCCAAAGTGCTTGCGGGATATACTATGCAAGATGGTTGTCCAGTTGTTGGCGGTGAAGAGTATTCTTGCATAGTAAGTTCCGCATTTGCAGCTGCTGCCGCCATTGGTGAAGGTGGAGGTGACTCGACTTTTGGTGAGCTTGGTGATGATGAAAATGGCGAGAGTGAAAAAGGCAATGGAGTAGACACAGCTAGTTGGATGTTCCTTTCTCTCAAAGCTTGAGCTTGGATATCTTCTACAGTGCTATCTAATGAAATATCCAAATTCAGAAGGGACATAAGCAAAATGTTCCTGCAATAAGAAGAAAACAAAAACAAACTCAAATAAAATGAAATGACAAACAAGGAAAAAAAATGAAAATAAAATTAAGTACTCTAAATATACTAAAACAAAACATATAAGCAACCGTGCCAGTTCCCCGGCAACGGCGCCAAAAATTGTTGCATTCCTAAAAGGACACAATTTAATGTGCAAACAACCAATTAAAAATACCCGCAAGTGCACGAATCTATCGAAGTATAGATTGTATAAGTACGGGGTCGATCCCACGAAGAACTTGTCGGTTGTCTATAAGTTCTAATTCGAGTACAAAAAGAACACTTAACTAACACACCACAATGCACAAATGAAAATTTGAAACTAAAAAGAAATATAAAAGAAACAAACAAAACAAAACAAAAAAAGAATTGTGCTGTGAACAGTGACCAGCGACCGGTCGTTTGTTAAGAGCGACCGGTCGTTTTTTGTCTGGCGACCGGTCGTGAGGTAAAAGCGACCGGTCGTTTTAGTACAGAGTCGAAACTTCAGAATTGTGTGCTGAGCGACCGGTCGTGAGACACTAGCGACCGGTCGTTCTTGGGCAGAGTCGTTTTCTCTGTTTTTCCAGTTTCGACCTCTATCCAGTGTTTTGCCTATAACTTTCCAACCGTACGTCCAAAATTCACGTTCTTTATACGGTTGAATTCAGCACAGAAAATGGAAGAACACAACGCGGACCAAAAGTCCAAAACAATTACGGAAACAAATAGAATTTAGTAACAAAGACACGTAACGTGTCAAACACGCAACTCACACACACATTGGGGGGGGGGGGGGGGGGTTTGATTTGTTTGAAGTAACCTATTTCTATTGCATGAAAGTAAATGGACTTTGAAATTAAATGAGAATGGCGGAGATGAATTATCAAGATGTGAAATCAAAATGTAACAAACACTAGGGTTTCGGAATCCACCCTAAACAATTCTACCCAAGTTCATGAATACTCAAGTAATGAACTCTAAACGTGTTGATGAAGATGTTCGCAATCAAGACCATGGGTCGTGGCTCAAGACGCATTGATTCTCTCTAATATACGTAAAGTGCATGGTTCGTGCTACAATACTTGTGCCCTCCTCATAACCGAACCTAGGTATGGTTCGTACTTTGATTCAATTACAAGGAGAACCCATTAAGTTCAAAGAGAATATGAACATCACAAGAATCCTAATAGCATGGTGTTTACATTAGGTATTCAAGAAACCAATTCACATGGATGATTCTTACTTCATCCATTTATTGCTTAGGATAACATGAGTGTAAGGTTCTTATTTGAACCAATATTGTATTTTGGCTCTTCTCTTAAACCAACAAAACCTTTGTAATAATAATTAGATTCTAGGTTAGAATCAGTGTGGGTTGAAGGGCTTCCAAGTCTCCTCGTTGCAGATCAAAAGGTATAATCATTTGCATTACTCACATGGATTAATCCATATTCACTTGGATTGATCCAACGTACATTCATGCTGCTGTCTGTTCTTTGTATTAATACTTTCTATGAAAGTATTAATCCATGTTGCGTCTGTTTTCATGCTGTTGGCAGATTTCTTTGTTCTGTCCTTCTTCATTCCTTGTTGAAGGTTTCCTCCTTAGCCCAACGGGTGTGTGTGTGGAGTTTGGTTAATTTGTGTGTAGAGACATAATATATTATAACATAATATATTGTAGGGAGCATGTCTTTTGTTTATTTAATTAACCCATACTCTTGCTCCTTACAAAATGTTTTCTTGTCTCCACCTTTTTAAAGTGATGGGATGTTGTTATATTGATTCTTCTCTTTGTTCAATTACCTTGTGCGGCTCCTCTTGGTTTTAAAGAAACACACCCATGCTTTTTATATCATTGTGTTGAAGAGTCCATGTGCATGTGTTTCTAACAAAAGCATGGGATGATTATTACATTTCTTTCCCATGCTTATTTCTTGAAGAATCCAACGGCTCTTTGCTCAAACACTCCCATGTTTTCTTTATTCCTCTCCATACCCTGTCTGCCCACATGTTCTCCAAAAGGTATAAAACAATTCCTTATATTGTTTTGGTTTTTGGAGCCGTTAACTTGTTAAGTTCTTTTGTCTATGGCTTTAAACAAACAAGTGTGTTTAATGACTTCTCTATATATATTCTATACCTATCGGCTGGAGAGGTGAGGACTTATGTTTGAAACGGATTGCATCTCATCTCTTATCCTTAGACAAACCGTTTCTAAGTTCCTCAAGAACCATTCATGCTAGTCATGTAAAAACAGATTTTCTGCATCTTGATGCAGAACCGGTTCTATGTTTTTGAAAACTTTTCATATCTGCTATTGAGCATTCAAAAACTATTTTATTGTTTCAGCCATTGTTAATTACTTGAGAGTATGAGTATGATTGCATACACATTAATTTCCTCCAAGTAAATTTACATTGATTTCGGCTGAATGTTTGTTTCATTGTTGTTTTGATTGATTTAAACTATTTGCTTCAAGTTCATTACTTCTAGTTTAATCATCACAACACTTAGGTTTCATTTGTCTAGCTCAATCATACTTTGTGATTGAGATAGATGAATCTGTGAAACCATAACTCACTTCATACATATGCAACTTGAGCTTGGTGCTCTTGAGAGGATTTGCTACTAAGAGATAAAGGAATTGGTGCTTGCTGTAAGGGTGATTGAAGCTGCCTATAGGTGATAGATTGAGCTAAGTCTTCCTTCTTTTCTTTGTATCTCTTAATGAGCTTATTGGATCTCTCCTGGCTTGGTGCCCCCAGTTTTTCCCCTTGTTGGGTTTCTGGGTCAACAACTCTTTGTGTATGTTTATATTCATGTTGCCATTGTTGTACTTGCTGCATATTGTTCAAATCACATCAGTACACTAACATGGATTAATACGACATTGCACTGTATTGATCCAAATTCACAAGAGTTTCTGTTTGGATTAATACGTGGTGTTGTCTGTATTAATCCAGCTTCCGCATTTTATTCTTAGCTGGGCTTAAAATTTAATTTGGTAGGTCTTTGACCTATAGCCTACTTCACCCCCCCTCTGTAGGATTTTAGATCCTAGGGCCTGGTTTAACAATGAGGATACACATAATCCCAACAATCTCAAGAAGCATGCTTTCAGAGGTGATCAATCAAAGAAGAACATACATCAAGGATAGATTAATTTGGTGAATTGGAATTCATCAACAATATCTAGAAATTCATACACTCAAGCATCAAAACAAAAAGGTAATCATGTTTAGGGCTTCAACCTAAGCCCTAGCTATGGAGTTTAGTTCCTCATAATCATTTCAAACACAAATTCAAAATGAAATTAGAAAGAGTTTACAGATTTTCAGAAAATGATGAAAGCTTCAAGATCATCAATGGTGGAAGTCTTCTTCTCCACTTTTCTTGACTGCACCTTGGCTTTCTCCTAGCTCCAAGTTCCAAAATCTGCTCTCAATTGTGTAGAATGGTGGAATACCCTCTCTCCCGTTGCAAAAACTCCCCCAAATCTGATTGCAATCCCTTTTGACTTCTCTCTCTCCTCCTTTCCAGCTTTTCTTTTAGTATAAAACTTATTCTTTCTCTAAAGCTATTGCCCATTGTCCCCTTGAAAATGATGAAACCTTGTTTTAAGGTATAATCCAAGGCTCCAATTGACTCAGGAAATGCCACTCAAATGCAATCCATTGTTACCAAAAGGTGTGGTAACAAGTAGAAATAAAATGCTATTAAGTGGGGGTGAAAACTGGGCCAAAACAAACATCCAGAGCCAGCGTCAATTGTCCGATCAGCTGGATAGGCTACACTTGCCCAATGGAGCTCAAATTTGGATATGTTGTAGTTAACATCCATTGGAACAAGTCTTATGAAGATCATCACCTCATCCAAGGACCGGAACATGCTGATCCAAGGCCACGAAGTTGACCTACGAAAATGAACAAAAACAGAATTTATATCAAATAATGCACTTTTAGCTCATTTTCATACAAACCAAGGTAAAACCTATTAAAACACAAAAAAGAAGTAAAAAGCTATAAAATGTCAAGAACTAACTCAAAATAGTGGGTGAATAACATGAAAAATCATGTGTAAAAATGAACCGAACAATCGGCACGAAGCTTTTCATTTTCATTACGAAGTTGTGTGTTCTCATGAAGCTCGTGCTGAGTCTGTCAAAAAACATTAAAGAACAAACAAGAAAAAGTTAAGCAACTAATAAATTTAACAAAGAAAAATAAATAAAACAAAGTTGTGCATATTAAACCCATTTTAATTAAGAACATGTCATGAACAAAACATTATATACCTTCGTTTGGGAGCGCTTATTTTGAAACCAATATTTCACTTGTAATGGTTCCAAACCTAATTCCCGGCTCAGTTCCTTCCTCTTCTTGTAATCTGGGTGGGGACACTCCTTGAAGAAACTAAATAAGAATATCCGGAAAAAAAAAAACATAACATTAATTCAAGGTTAATTTTTTTTTTTAAAAAAAGGACCATTATGAACTCATTAACAAGAGCTTGTTTAGGGAGATGTGAGCTTAAATACTACTCACGCTTCCATTTCTTGGATCTGATTCTGAGTGTGGCGGTGACGCTTCTTTTTCGTGCAAGGATCTTGGTCGTCACCGGATTTGGTAGCGCTATCAAAGTCATCGTCTTTGATTCGAGCAATGTCGTTCTCGGATGTGTTTGGGGCCATGTCCAACGGGTGCAGATGGCCAGCTTCCATCAAGTTTGGCTGGAACATATCCAGAGAGCTTAAATTAAATAGGCCACATTTGTGCTTATTTATGATAAAACACGAATAATGGTGCTAAATACTTTGTAAAAAATTATTATATTAATTTATTAAATATTAAAAAAATAAAAATGAAAAACCCATCTCAAGTCGTCCCCACCTTCTTCCCCAAAGCCCAGCACCTCCATCTTCCCCACCATCTCCTTAGCGCCACCCATCTCCACCCCACCCTCTCCTCACCACCTCCCCATATTCTCTTCCTTCTCTCTCCCTCTTTTTCTCTCTTCCCCAATCTCTCTTCAAACAAAACCAAGCCCCTGCAAGTTTTGGCTACGATAAGAACACCCTCAAGGCCATGGCAAGCATTGGCCATTATACGAAATTTGGGTTTGTTTCTATTTTTTTGTAAGAAGTTTTTGCCTTTTTATTTATATCATAAATCTGGGATATTTATACCATTTCAACTTTACTACCATTACTGTTAATAGTTTTTTTCTTATATTTTTCTTTTTATCCATACCATTGTTGACTCACTTAGATTTAGATTTTTTGTGTTTTGAAGGTGATTATCTGCTACTTTTTTTTTTTGGACGAAAATTATCTGCTACTTAGGTCTGGAGTTTTTTGTTTGTTTGTCTGCTCTTGAAATTGAAGTCTCAAAGCGTGATAAGGTTGAAGGTGTGATTTTTATTTTTTATTTTTTTTACTCTTTAGTTGTATTGAAATATTGTCTCCTACAATTTTAATGTGATTATACTTTTTTTTGGGTGTATGTGCAGGTTTGATGGAGGACACATAACTTTTATTTAGGTTTGATTTTTCTGATGGGTCGTTGTTCATACAAAATACACAACCGTTTAAATTGGTTTTTTTTGTGTACTATGTTTCTTTTTTGGGTATTTTTGGTAGTGATGCTGGACGGGTATGGGAGGTGTTGTTTAAGAAACAGAGGGAGAAAGTAGGTGGCGGTGGTGCTCTGAGAGAGAGAGAAGGTGGTTTAGGTTTTTTTTTGTAATCAATTTTTTTTTTTCATAAATAAATACTTTGGGCACAAATGAATAATTGGTGTGCATGTATAAAAGTGAAATCAGATGCAGCAGTAATGTGTCAGAACAACTACTTCCGTGCTCAAAAGTATTGAGCAAAGGACACGAAAGAAGTAAATTTGTGCTTAATGAACAAAGGAAACTCCTATATAGAAAACCGACCAATTTGTTGTGGTTGCATCGTGGCTGTTAACATAGAGCACGAATAATTGTGCCTTTTACACTAAAAAGCACAAATAACATTGGTACCCAAAGCCTGATATTGTAGTAGTGTTATATGCCATCCGACATGTCTCTTTATCTTGTACTTTTTCATTTGTTTAATATTACTTTGATAAAAACAACAAATAAAACTAATGACATTTCATCATGTTGTCTCTAATATAATATTAATAACCACTACTAGAAAAACAGCCATTACCCACTGATTATCTAGATACAAATACATAAAAGTAGCTTTTGAATTTTTTTTGGAAACTAATTCTCCCACCATGCCTATTAAAGGTATTTGGGATAGACTTTGGTGTGTAATAGAAACAAAGTGATTTTTATTTTTTTCCCTTCATATTTGGTCCTTTTATTAGTCCCAATTTGTCAAACAAGCTCGGCTCCACTCACAAATCAGGCAAGCTTTGGCTGGCTCCCCCTTTTTGTTTGGCTTGCCTCCTCTTTACTCAGCTGCCTTGGCGTTTCAATTGGATACTGACTTCTTTTTCTAGTCTCTTCCATTTATTGGCGGCAAATTTCCTACTGATTTCAAAATATGAAATTTCAAATAGGCGGGAGAATGTCTCTATAAAACAGAGAACCTTTAGTTTGGTATGAACAGACATGAACCAGCTCCTCTACAAGATATTTTTTCATCTCCCTAAATTATAATTATTAGGAGTCTATGTTTCAATTTTTTTTCTTGTTTTACACAAGGTGTTTTAAAAAGTGGGTGACTTTCTTTGCATGCACAAATATTATACTTTGCCTACATTCCAGATGGTTTGATTGTTCTTTCTATAAATTCTTCAATGTTTTTTTCTTTGTCTGAGGAGGGGGGTGATGTTAGATGATGATGGATGGAATTGTGGCCATGACATTGAATCTTTTTGGCTATTTTCTTCCAAAATCTCTTCTTTTTCTTTGGGTTATCCCATCTTTCTCTCTATATATCTATCCCCTGTCTTGCACAATGAAAGAAAGCATAGGCTTTTTCTTTTGTAGGGCAAGACAAGACTAGATGAGGATCAAGCATCAAATATGGAGTGACTTGGATATGTTGTTGTTGTCGACTTTTGAAAGTGTTCATTGGACTATTCTCTTGAGTAGTACAAGACCATCAATCTACAAAATAAAATTGTTGGAACAGAGCAGATGAGAACCAGCTCCTCTAGACTCCACAATGGAACGTGTGCCAGAGTTTTCTAGTTGATCAAACCTTGAGGAATTAAATATAGTACAATAAGTTGATAACCAGCCCCACAAATTGTATTGGACAATTACAGATTATTAAATAAAAATCAATATTCAAAGTGCATATTAATTTCAAATTTTAAAAGTAATGGAACTGATGGCATACTGATATGAGATGATGCATATTGATCTGTATTGGTTCATCAGTACACAATTGCATACTGATATATCACGATGCTCCCTGATAAGGTAGACACCATTTCAAATATCAGTAGGCAAGCCTTGGAGAGCCATTCAACATGGCTTGACTTAATTGAAATGGCTTGGAAATTAGGTATTTCTTTAAGGGAAAATAGGGAAGGACTGACTCACTAAATGGTACCCTATAACCAATAGCAACGCCAAACTAGGACACTGATACAACAATGGTGGCTGCATAGTCTCTATTGCTAGTGGAGACAAATAATTGTCTCAAAAATCAACTTAGGGGACAAATCAAAATCAGTAGGTAGTGTGAGTTTTTTTAGTAGTGAATCTAATAAAAAAACAATATAGGGGTATATCTCTTCGCTCATGGCACAGACAATTACGGCCTCATTGAAAGTAGAGACGACTTCTTGAACGCGTCCGTGCACGTCGCGACAAATGATTTGGGGACGGTTGAAGCTGTAATTGCTAGGGTTTCTCTAAACTAGAAGCGAAGGAAAGAGAGAGAGGAAAGAAGAAAGAGAGAAAAAAAAAAAAAAACACAAGGAATTCAAGCATTAGGAAAATGTAGCAAATTTATGATGACATTGAAGGTTAGTGCAAGTGTAAATAAGGGCGAAGTTCATACCTTGAAATGCAAAATGACTCACAGACTCTCTAATGATAAAGAAATTTGGGCTAGTGCCAGTGCGCTGTCAAATGGAACCCTAAAAATGATTCAAACATGTCACCTTTGAAGAGTCCAAGTTCACAATGAAAAGAAGGAGAGGCCAAGAGTGGCTTCGACAGAATCACAAACACATATTCAAAAGTGGCTTTGACACCAAATTTACCTGAGTCCAAACAACTAGAGATTTCACACCTGTTAAAATCCACAAGATACTGATTAATTAGTCTGGAAACTGAAACTCATGATGTAGGGATTCGTAAATCAATCGTCAAAATACACAAGATAGTTCTACTTTCAAATTTTCAAACCTTCCAAAAGTTATCAAATTATAATATGCAGATCAAATTACAAATAGAAGAGGAGAAAAGAAACAACTATACCTTTCGCCTTTGAGCTGGAGGAGGCAGCGGTCTGAGTTTGGTTTATGGGTAAAATTTGGGGGTTTTTCGTTTGAGTTTCGGTGGGGTCATTCGATGGTGTAAGAGGCAATTAACGGGACTGAGAGGTTGAGAGAGAGGGCTGAGAGAAGACTGTGGTTTGAGAATATATTAACGAATAAGATGGAGAAGCGACGTGTCATCAATTGCCGAAGACCAATTGACATCGTCATAAAGGTTATCAAAAACGCCACTTTCAGTTTTAGCCTTGTCCAAATTCCCCCTCCTTCTTACTCCCCCTTATAGAAAGTTTTAATTAAATAGCAATTTGAGTGTTACACGTGAGGTTTATTCTTTTTGTTTTTTAATGGTCATTTGGGTCAGCAACCAGAAGATTATATATATATGCCCAGAATCTTCGATTACACTGAGTGTAAATTTTACACAGTTATTATCACTTCCAAAAATATTAACTCATTATATGCCAGCCGACATGTCTGTTCATCTTGTACTTTTCATTTGTTTAATATTACTTTGACAAAAACAACAAATAAAACTAATGACATTTCATAATGTTGTCTCTAATATAATATTAATAACTTAATAAAAAACAATATAGGGGTATATCTCTTCTCCCAGGTTATGCTTTATATGTTATGTGGGCCTCAGAGCCTTAAATCCCATATGCTTTTGAAACGAAGACGTGGCTCAATTTTGACTCCATGAAGATGACTGAGGATAGGGGAAATGAATGATGAGAAGAGAAGTGTGATGAGTTCAACCACATAAACGGATTGAATAAAAGAGAAGGCTAAATTAGCTATTTATATATTTCAGTTTTGACTCCATTAGCTTTGTGTATATGTTGTGCATCATCATCAATATAGAATCTTTCTCTCCACTGAAACCGATTAAATTACAATTTAGTAAGAACAAGCCTCGCTCATGGTGGTATGACAGCAAGTTTAATTGTTTAGGGTTAGCTAAATTATAATCCAAGTTGGAATTGATTAATTAAATATTTATTATATGGCATGAGCCCCATTATTTGGGACTTAAATTTGGTGCACAAATTTGGTGTCCCTAACATTATCCGAAGATTTAAATGTATAATTATCATATCCCAACATTACATCATTAAAGTGTTAAGTAAAAGGCTCCACAATAGTAACAAAATTATCTTTTCTCTAGAGAGCACGCATTTCTTTTATGATTGTAAGATGCTTTTTCATTTAATGATAGGTGTGAATGGCATCCATTCTTTCCATTTTTCCCCCTTGACCATCCTGTACTAGTTTAATTCAGTCTTCAAAGAGATATTTCCATTTTGTTTTCTTGTTTTTGGCTTTTGTGAATATTTTTTTTTTTTTGCTATGGAAACTGTTTAATTAGGCGGTAGCAATAGCATATGCAACGAGGATAAATTAGTTTATTTGTTTAAAGGGTATAGCTTTTACTTTTTCATTTGTTTAATATTACTTTGTCTTTTACTCTTCTCCCATGGCACAGACAATTACAGTGTCATGAAAAGTAGAGACGACTTCTTGAACGCATCCGTGCACGTGGTTTGGGGACGGTTGAAGCTGTAATTGCCAGGGTTTCTCTAAATTAGAAGAAAAGGAAAGAGAGAGAGGAAAGAAGAAAGAGAGAAAGCAAAGAAGAAAAGAGAGAGAGGAAAGAATAAGAAAGAGAAAAGAGAGAAAAAGAAAGGAAAGCAGAAAGAAAATGTCTTATTCCTTCCAATCTTCTCTGGATCTAAATTTAGCTCCCCCCAACACAGACAAGGGTGCAATCACTTGCACCAGTCTGGGTGCCTTATTTTGCGTCCTCACGAGGACCCGTGACCGTCAATGACTCGTTACTCCTTGACAACGATGTTGCCATTGGAGTTACGAGGAGTCTGGTGACTCCCAGAGATGTGCGCATACTGGGAATGAGAGATGACAACAGTCTAGTGAGCGATGTCGTGGCAATGGGCGTGCAGAGTGCTACATGTGTCTCAAGTCTGGGGCATCGCCTCATTGCGAAAACTCATGAGGTGCAATTTCTAAAAGCTCAGTTGACAGCAGAGCAAAAATTGGTTGATGAATATCAGCACAACAACAGAAGATTGAAGAAGGATAATGCAAAAAGGGAAGAGGAACACCAACACCAGCTTGAGATTTTGCGGGTAAAAAATGAAAAGTTATCAAAACTAGTAACTTTTCATGCTAAAGAAATGCAAAAACAATCAGAGGCCTCGGAGCAACCGAGTAAACGCAAACGCGGAGATTATGACTCTAGTTTTGCTAAAGCTAAGAGAGTGATTTTTGGGAGCTCAAGTGATGAAACCCAAGAAGCAGTGCGTGAAAATCCGAAAGAGGATATTCAGAGCGCAAAACTAAAGGCTCTTTTGGTGGAATTATGAAGCATGGCGAGATGATGATGAAGAAGATGAGGAAGAGGATGAAGAAGAAGAAGAGAGAAAAAAAAAATGTTGTTTTTTTATTTTTTATTAATGCAGCCTGTTTGAAGTGAAATAAAATTTGTTTTTAACACTTAGTAAAAAAAAAACTAACTAACCACACCACATTAAAAAAAACTAACTTAACAAAAAAAAAAAACTAACTTAATAAAATTGTATGATTAATTGTTGAGATGCAAATACAAAGATCAAATAAAATAACACCATAAATAAGGCAACGTGATAGTAGCCCACTTAACATGCCGCACCCACCTGGAAGGAAGAACACCCTTGGAATAAATCAAGGCCAGGAGAGAGGGAGGGTAATGGTTTGCCCATCTTATAGATCTATTAATGAAACGGAGTATGAGAAAAATAGAGAACAACACATGGTGAACAATAATGTTAGAAACGGAGTATAAGAAAAATAGAGAACAAGAAAGAAGGTGGAGTATGAGAAAAAAAAATGAAGTGCAGAGAGATGGTAGTAGAATCTGGGATGAAGGGAATAAGGAAAAAAGGAGATGTCTTCCCATCATTGCAAAAAACAGCATCATTAAAGACAAATTATGATGTCTTCCCAACATTGCAAAAAAAAACCCCTCCATGTTGATGATGTTCAAATGGCAAGCTGTTCAAAAGAACCACTTTCAGTTTAGGATATGATAAGATGATATGAATAATAATTTTTCTCTGCTTTAATGCCTGCGTGTTTGAAGATAATATTTTTATCTTAAATGTTTCTTTTTCCTTATGATATTTAATTAATTACATTTTTGTCACTCATGTTCTGTTATTCTCTTGGATGTTTTACTTCTGCAGTGCAGTTCTTGCAGCAAGAATCATGTAGGTACAGGGTAGATAGAATTGTAAATTTCATATAGCTACAGGGTAGATGTGCGACATATAATTAGCAGCCTCAGTTACTAGTTTGTAACATTTTAATGAACATGGAGGAATACGATGCTTCTAGATTTGTAGTGATAAAGCATTACCTTTCTTCTTTTCATCACACCCTCTTCATTGGGCAGACCACCGTTGGGGAACCAACAACATTAATATCAAACAAAATTATGTGTGGCAATAAAGTAATAAAGTGACCACCAACTACAAAAGGAAAGAAAGAGATGCCATAACCAGCAATATTTAAGATTTCAATCCATTATATTACTATTTTACAGTGCACATCCCAAGTGGAGCACGCTTTTAGCAGCATTACATAACAAGAAAGATATAGAGAAATATGAAGCGCACACAGACTTACACCCACTTCAGCTTTCTCCTCCCATACAGAGTTTTAGTTAAGAGTGAGAGATGAGCGAGTATGTAGTAATTATAATTAAGCACTCCAAAAAAATAAAATTAAAAAAAGGAAAACAAGAAAGAGAGAGAAACTGAAGTATTCTTTTTTCTTTTTTCCATATGAGTCCTATAATTTCAGTTGGTTATTTAATATATATATTTGGAACAGGTCTGAAATACAATACTATATTACGTGGAAATGAAATTTCAGTGTGTAATTTTTTTTATTTATTTAAACAATTGGCATTGAGCACGGTTTTGAAAGAGTGTTGCTATTTCCAACCCTCTGTCTTATTTTCCCACCCACATTATCTTCCAACCCATCATGTAAATTTGAAAAAAACACAATCCTATTTTTCCACCCACCATTTTAATAATTAATTCAACCAAGATAAAGTAAAATATTAATAATAAAATAACATAGAAATAAAATATAAACAAGTCTCTCTCCTTCTCTCCCCACCTTCCCGACCCACCCCAACCCTTGAAGCCCTCAAGCCTAGCCATCATTCCCTCCCCCACCCCCTTCAGCCTCCATAATTCCCTCTCTTTACACGCATTAGATAACTCTTCTTTATTATTATTGCTTTCTCTGCTCCTTCTTCTAAAATGCGTATTGTTGGGTCCTCCAATTTTCTGCAAACCAGAGCCTCCATTGTCTTCCTCCTCTTAGGAATTTGGATTCTAGAAGAGTGAGCTTCAATTTTTCTCAAAAAAATTCAAATTGTGGGCAATGTTTTCTTCCTAAAAGAAAAGAGAAAAATTACAATTTCTTTCTTTTATTACTTGTTATATTTATGTGTGCCTGACTTGGTCTTGCTTAAATATCGAGTAAAGTTTCAAGCTTTCATGGTGGCAACATCATCTTAAGCTTTCCTTCAAGATTTGGTTCAGCTACCAAAAGCCCCAACAATCTTAAATGTTTCCTAGTTTGTTGAACATAGGCATCAATTTGCCAATTGGTTTGAAAAGAGAGTAAGAAAATATTTTTTGTTTTGTTTGCAATTTCACTTTAAGTGTTGGGATCATATAAGGGTCATTGAAATATATTTTTCTTAACTTGTAGATTGAACAACTATACAAGGACGGGAAAGTGAGTAAGGAAATGCTTGCTTTGGCCCATGGTCCTGAAAGGCGAGCCACTTACTATTCTGGTTACAATATGAGCGGGTTTAGGTTCCATACCTTGCATCGTGATGAGAATAAAAAAACACAAAATAGCGGTGTCATGGTTAAAGGGGAGAATCAAATTGATGATGTTCCTTGGTATGGAACATTAACAGAAATTGTAGAGCTTTGTTATACACAGAAGAAAAGGGTTGTATTGTTCAATTGCAATTGGTATGATACAACCCAAAGAGGAAGGGGTTATAAGATTGATCGTTATGGGATTACAAGTGTTAACACAACACGCAAGTTACATACTAAGGATCCATTTGTGTTGGCAAGCCAAGCAACACAAGTGTTTTACGTCAAAGAAATAAAGAATAAGACATGGAGTGTGGTGGTGGAAACGAAGGCTAGAAATGTTTATGAAATGCCTAATGATGAAGGAGAACCATACCAAGAAGAAGAGGCTCAAAGGTGTATACACGCAACTACCAACCAAAATGAAGACGAAAGTAATGATATTATTAACAGTGGGGATGAGGACGAGGATGAGACTAATCATATGGATTTGGAATGAGATATAGTGTGATTCTTTTTATTATTTGGTGTCGTCAATGTTTTATTTACTCGTTTGGTAAGTCGGACTGTACTGACTAATTTCTGTCGGATAGTATTAATCTGTTTCGGAGATTATTGACTGTTTATCCATAATATTATAAGGCGTTTGGTGCTGTTTCGGATAAATAGTCTGACTAAGTTATACTGTGTTTGGTGCTGTTCCAGATAACATCGGATCAGACTATTTTTTTTAAACAAAATTATTTGATAATTTAAGTGGAAATTGAAATTCAAATGACACAAATTTTTTTGGGGATTGATTTTCCCACTCCCTTTTTATCCACTTACACTTCATTTTTCTAAACAAAAAGGAGTGTAGGTAGATAAAAAGGGAGTGGGAAAATCATTTATCATTTTTTTTTTTGGTAAGATTCATATGACAAGATTTGTTTTTCAATTGTTTTTGCCTAGATTTTTTTTCATATAACCCGTTATCATAATTGTAGTATCTCATAAAAATTCCAACGTGCATACGTTAATAAAAATAGTACCAAATAATATATAATTCTCAGTGGGAGTTGCAGACCCTCTACCGGTTGCTCGGTCATTCCCAAATATATTCTTCAACCTATCATATATTAGACATTTCAGCGACAGACTAGAGAGAAGCAACCCCAAATGCTTCAATCAAATCAAACAAGTCCAAACCTAATAAAACTGTAGAAAATTCTGGTCAATGCCAAACCCACCCCTAAAAAAAGTATACTCATTGAATGGCTGCGATTTCTTGATCCCTTGGACCCCTCCAAAACATAGGACCTTCTCGCATGTGGGACCCACAACCCTAAAAAAAAGAAAACTGGCAAGCCTGTAACAACATAGAGAAGCATAACATTTCCATGGCGTGAGAGTTAAAATGTTTTAGGAACTCCAACGCAGAGGCGGATCCACCATGGGGTCAATGGGGTCAGACGACCCCATGGCAGATCTGGAGTTTAGTGTTAGGGACTGGTTTTTGCCCTTGGAAGCCATGGAAATGACCCCATGGAGAAGAAAAAGCTTCGATGGCTGGGGTTCTTTTCAGTTTTTTTTTATTTAAAAAACTGCCTTGCAAAACGACGTCGTTTTGGGCAATGCAATTTTTTTTAAATAACCTAGCCAAAACGACGTCGTTTTGGTCTAGGACTTTAAAAAAAAAAAAAAAAAACGGACTGCAACTTCTTAACAGCAGACAGACCCGAAAACAGACCCTCCAAACTCCAAATTTTCATATTTCTCCTCCCTAACCCTAATCTCCCCAAGACCTCTACCACCATCTCCTCCCTTGCCACCGCCGCCAAGGGTGCTAGCTGCCGTTCACCACTAGCCATTCCCGTTGCCGCCACTATTTTTTTGAAAGTTTACAATTCAATTCAAGTAAGTTCTAATTTCTAAACCCTAAGCCTAAATTAATGTTGAAGTATGATATATTTAATTAAATTGAAATCAAATTCGTAATTATTTAGATGAAATTGATGGTTTGAACTTTGATTATAGGTTCTAGTTTAACCGGTTGCAATAGCTTCAGTGGAGAGGGCATTTTCCGTCATGAATATTATTAAGGGTCCACTTCGGCACAAAATAGGAGATGAGTGGTTGAATGATAGCTTGTTGGTTTATATTGAGAGAGATGTTTTTGCTTGTACTGAAAATGAAGCTATAATGCTACGTTTTCAAAATATGAAACCTCGTCGTGGACAATTGTAACTTGTAATATTATTTTTGACATTAATTATGAGTGAAAGTACTATCGTTTCATTTTCATCTTAAAAAATTATTTGGTAGTTTACACTATGACCCCATGAGTGGTCATTCCTGCATCCGCCACTGCTCCAACGTAACAAAATGGAAACAAAGGGACAAATCACATGGCACTAACACACACAAACTCAACGAGAGAGAGAGAGAGAGAGAGAGAGAGAGAGAGAGAGAGAGAGAGAGAGAGAGAGAGAGAGAGAGAGAGAGAGAGAGAGAGAGAGAGAGAGCGCTTAACTTCAATTGCACACCGTTTACGCTCTCATTTTCACTTTCTCAATTAGGGTTCTCTTCTATCTCTGATCTTCAATCTCTCTTTTCTTTAGCTGTTGTGGCATGTAACTCTGTTGTTCCTCTGTTTCTGTAAGAAAATTCATCTGGGTCGCTTTTAGTTTTCGGAATTGAGGTGGGTTTTTCTGGGTGTTTGTGATCTGGGTCTCTTTGAGTTATCTGGGTATGAGATGGAGGACACTCGGTTGTGTCAGTGGAGCGTCATTCGATCTCTTTTGGCAATTCTGAGATGAAAATTGCGTCTGATATTTTTTCACGTGAATGTGTGTGTGTGTTTTTATCCTTAGTCGTATAATTAAGCGTGTATTATCTAAACCGGAGTGTGTAGGTTGTATTAGTTAGTCAGGTAAGGAGAGTATTAAAAGCCCAACTCGTTTAACGGGTAATTAAATAATACAAGTTGACACCAAAGAATTGATATGGACTATTTACTCCTATCTATAGTCTAATACGGTGTACCAAACGAGCCCAAATGGATAGTATTTTTATTGCACTGAGTGTAAATGGATTATATATGCTCGGAATCTTCGATTACACTGAGTGTAAATTTTACACAGTTATTTTCACTTCCAAAAATATTAACCCATTATATGCCAGCCGACATGTCTCTTCATCTTGTACTTTTTCATTTGTTTAATATTACTTTGAATGTATAATTATCATATCCCAACATTACATCATTAAATTGTTAAGTAAAAGGCTCCACAATAGTAACAAAATTACCTTTTCTCAAGAGAGTATGCATTTCTTTTATGATTGTAAGATGCTTTTTCTTTTAATGATAGGTGTGAATGGCATCCATTCTTTCCATTTTTCCCCCTTGACCATCCGGTACTCCTTTAATTTAGTCTTCAAAGAGATATTTCCATTTTGTTTTCTTGTTTTTGGCTTTTGTGAATCTATATATATTTTTTTGCCATGGAAACTGTTTAATTAGGCGGTAGCAATAGCATATGCAATGAGGATAAATTAGTTTATAATGAGGTCAAAGTCAAAGGGATATAAATCTTGCTAATGGAATACGAAAGATAAAAGGTCAATTGATCTTGGTGGTATCGAAATCAACCGAGCAGGTTTCTGTTAAGGACTTAATCAAAGTGCATGTAATTAAAGAATAGATTTTCAATGAGGTTTTAGTTTTTTAGACTGTTCAGGCCACATCAACAAAGTACCTTTTAAATTGTCAAATGCCCACTTCGTATACTTTCCTTGATATTTAAAACAAATAATCCAAATTGAAAGTAATATTAGAGCAATTGGAATAAAGTTACATTTTCAATCAGTCAGGAATAAATAACCACTCAGGCCAACATAAGAAAACTACTCGGAGTTATGTCATGAAACAAGATCAAGAAGCACCACAGAAGAGAAGTCCAAATTCTAGTCACCCCACATCATTTCTTGCTTTCTATGGTCTGCAGCCCGCATGCAGGATATTGATTGCTCTGGCTTGCAAGTGCTATAAACTGTTGGTTTGTTTTTATTGAAAATCAAGTGGGACAACAAATTCCACCACCTTTTGTAATTTAGCCAGCAAGCAAGCAGGATATTACCTCGATGAGTTGAGTTCATGAATAATTTTGCCACCACCTTTTCTTTGAATAAATCATTGCATCAACTTTTTTTGTATGGCCAAAGGGTTCATGCTTTTAAAAGAGAGGGAAGTCTTCATGATCTACCTTTTTTTGTGTGTGGGTAAACTGGAGGGGAAAAACCCCGGACACAACAACTAAAAGGAATTAGGACAGACTAATCTAGCTTTCACTACACCAGCAATATCATCAAGGAGAAGAGAACCAATACAAGCAGGAGCTTCATCAAAATAAAGGATACCCAGGTCTAGGTTGTAACTCCAGTTTGCCAACTCGTTAGGTATTCTTCTTCATAATTTCTTTTTCTTCTTATGTCTTCATCTTTTTCTTTTTCTTCCAATTTCTTATTCGGTAGTGTCTATTTATTTGTTTGCAAAATTAATTTGGTAGTATCTGTTTATCAATTTGCAAAGGTGTATACATGCAACTACCAACCAAAATGAAGACAAAAGTAATGATATTAATAACAGTGGGGATGAGGGTGGGGATGAGGACGAGGATGAGACTAATCATATGGATTTGGAATGATATATAGTGTGATTCTTTTTATTATTTGGTGTCGTCAATGTTTTGTTTATAAATGGATAGTATTTTTATTTATGTTTGGAATACGAAACTCTTTGGTTATTTCAGTTGTTATTATATTTGGTGAAGTATAACTGATTTTCCCACTCCTTTTTTATCCACTTACACTCCATTTTTCTAAACAAAAAGGAGTGTAGCTGGATAAAAGGGGAGTGGGAAAATCATTTACCTTTTTTATTTCTATTTTGATTGTTTTATGTCTAATTCTATTATAATAGTATTTCTTTTCTATTATTGTCTATTTTGCTAATGAACACAAATGGTAGCTATGGAAAGAAAAGGAAGGAGTCGCAATACATCATCAACCAATGAACAGGGAGAGTTACTTAGATCCTCTACAGTCCAACATGCCTCTATTGAACCATCTCAAGATAATGAAATACAAGAAACTCAAGAGACATGCTCTGAGACTCAACCTTCAAATACCCAAGGTATTGTCAAATTTTCCAGGTTAACGGGCCGAGGGCCCACTCCAACAACACCGATACTGTCCCCACTTTACCACCTGCACAATCCTCAGGTGTGGGGTTTTATCACAAAAGGCCTCGGTGTTAGTTAGAAAGGGGTATTTCTATTTAAACTACTTTCTCTTTGGCCCTCTGGCCGATGTGGGACAACAATGAGTTCCAACACTCCCCCGCACGTGAGACCCCATTTTTATGGGTCACACGTGGAGATCCACATCGGCAACCACGTGGAGCCATGTAGGGACTCACCCATCGCGCGGGGCCAAACGGGGGCCCACCCATCACGTGGCACCTTTAGCCTACGTGGAGCCAAACGGGGACTCACCCATCGCGTGGGGCCAAACGGGGACCCACCCATCACGTGGCAAGTACGGGCTCGCAACCTGGCTCTGATACCATGTTAAATTTTCCAGGTTAACGGGCCGAGGGCCCACTCCAACAACACCGATACTGTCCCCACTTTACCACCTGCACAATCCTCAGGTGTGGGGTTTTATCACAAAAGGCCTCGGTGTTAGTTAGAAAGGGGTATTTCTATTTAAACTACTTTCTCTTTGGCCCTCTGGCTGATGTGGGACAACAATGAGTTCCAACAGGTATAGCTTATATTATTTGAAAACTATAAATAATATTATGTTATTAATTGCTGTTCTTAAATTAATTGTTGTTCTTAAAATAGGATTAAGTGCTGCGAAAAAAAAAAGGCAGAGGGAAGGCCAAGGGAGGAAAAGGAAAGGGTATGCTAATTGAAATATATAAGGGAAGGTAAACATATACACTACTTATTACTATTACCAATAGTTATTCTAGCTATTTCTTAGACTTCGACAAGTGTAGCTTAATTAATTATCACTTATTAGTTTATTTGATGGCATATAAAGTTCTTTAATGATTTCAATTTCCTCCAGCATTGTAACCAAAGAAGCTGCTCTGAATATAGGTGTACTTTTCAAGCAAGAGATTAAAGGAGCTTGGGTAAAATTTTCAGATTATCCAGAGACTCAAGTAAATCTATTATTTGAGCGTTTCATCGAAGCTGGATATACTTACACATGTTCTGAGGAAGAATTGAAGGTTGCATTCATTGGACATATTAAAAAAAAATTTGCTGATTGGATGTGGAACTTGAGAATGCCAATTTTTCAAAAATACAAAAGCATTGGTCATAGATATGCAAACCGCCCAGAGAATGTACCTGATCCTGCAATATGGATTGCAATGGTTGATGAATGGTTAAAGCCTGAGTGGCAGGTAAAAGTTAATTTAAATAAGATGTTTTAGCTATACATAATTATTAAGTTACCATTCTACGGTGGGTTATTAATTTTTACATCATTGGCAATAACCATCTATTTGATGGCATCTACTTTGAATTATATTTGCAGGATCAAAGTAAAAGAAACAAAGCTAATCGGGAAAAATCAACAATAGTGCATACCACAGGTTCAGTTCCAATGGCGAAATACCAAAAAGATGAGGTAAACAATTGAATATTTTATGTAAGGCATGTATGTAAAGGTCTTCAACTATTTTCATTGTTGAAGCTATGATTGTGAAGTTGGTGATTGCACTAGGTATCATGATTAGAGCTTATGTCATTTTTTTTAAGGGAACCTGGATGACTGAATTTATTTGTCTTATCATATTCATGTTTTCTTGTTAACAGCTTGATCGAACTGGAATTGAACCTAGTCAAATCGATTGTTTCAAAAAATTTCATATAAGTAAGGGTAAGAATGGAGAAGGAGAAAATTGGCCAAGCAAAAAGGCGAAAGAACTTTATGTATGGTTTCCACTTCAATGTCCAGCTTCATATTTTTCCATTAGCATGATATTGTATCTATATATGAAACATGTGTTTATAATTTCACTACAGGAAAAAATGGAAAACAAAAAGGCTGCTGTTGAACAGGAAAACCTTGATGTCAATGATTGGGATATATATATAAGGAGGTGATTGCCCCTAGTCATGGTCGTGTTCTTGGCTTAGGCGGTGGCGTCAAAGCGTATACTACGCCTCAACTAGCCAAAACTGTAATAAGCGTAGGTGCGTGGAATTGGAAGAAAATCATGGGCATTTGAAAGAGGAATTGAATGATGTCAAAGGTCAATTGAGCACTTTGCAACAACAAGTTCAAATGTTGATTAACAATAACCTACAAAATTATGCTAACTGTGCAAGGCAATCACCTAATGCGGTATAGCTTTTGTTATGTATATTACTTCTTAATTGTATTTGTTACTCCCATTTTCAAATTCTATCAAGTCTTATCGTAATTCTTTATTTTTTGTTGTTATTACACCAGGACAATGTTGCAAGCTGTTATGATGCTTATCTTAGTGACAATGTCGTGGAGGAGCCCAACTAGTTCTTTTATCATCTCCCAAAGACATTTTATTTAGTAATGTCAGACTTAGAAATTATATTCAAATTTTAGAAGTTGGAGACATATACGAGTTGATATGAAATGAATATTGTTTAATTTTTTTATATTAATGAATGAAAAAAACATATTTATGAAAACAGTTTCTTATTTGAACTATTATTTATATATTTTACTATAAAAATGTAACATTTTATGGGAATAATTATTCTATTTACGACAGGTCTGATTACATTTTCGACATCCTTGTTCATCGTAAAAAAACCTTTTACGACAATCTATGTTGATCGGAAATATAACTTACGAGTTATTTCCGAGAATAGTGATTTCATTTACGACACCACATTCCCATTGTAATTGTCTATTTTCGATGACACGTTTCATTATTTCCAACCGGTCTACCCCGTCGTAAATAACATTTCTGACGACCTGTGTTCCTCATAAATAGATCCTATGCATTATTTCCAACAAAGAATAATTATTTTTCGATGCAATTTTGTTATCGAAAATATCTATTTCAGATGAACAAACATTGTCGGAAATAAATTTAGTCCTCGGAAATAGTATTTCAGACAAGATTTGTTGTCAGAAAAGTTTGGTCGGAAACAACAAAAGCTCGTCATATAAGAAACAGTTCCGACTAACTTTGAATCATTTCCGACAATGTTGGTATATCGGAAATACTAAATTATCATTGTTTGCCAAATTAATTTCCGACGACGTCATAATATTTACGACACACATTGTTGGTCGAAAATAAAAACTTTTCTGACGGCTCGTCAAAAATGTACCTTTTCCGATGATCGCTTTTCCGACACCGTCCGACGGCCATCTGCTCTCGGAACAACGTTTTTCCGACAAAAAAACGGGTATTTCCGACATCATTTTGCCTTCGCAAAAAAGGTTTTTTTTTGTAGTGGGGTAAAGAACAGTGCCAAGAGGTTCTTTCTCTCCTTTTCTCTAAAATTCCAAATAAATAGAAAGTATTCCTAATTCAAATAGTCATATCCAACACTTTCCGAAATATTGAGGTACTCGTCATAACATTTTATACTCCGCTCTTACAATTTGAAGACCTACATCCGTTATGCCATGTATTGCTTCGACCAGAGCACTTTGTGGGGTAAAAATCGAATTTTAATAAGTTCACAAATTCCACACATGCAATATGTATATAATATTACAATAACATAGTTTAATTTAGAGTAAAATTCAAAATTTGCTAACCTGTCTTTATGAAGGAGAAAAAGATAATTAAGATGACACATAATCAAACATATTTAGGAGTTCAGCTCATGTGCTTTCTTCTCAATGTATATGGTCAGAAAATACAAAAGGCCGACCGAAAACATTATGAGAGTATGAAATTAAGACTTCCTCTTTTGGTTGTTTTTTGTTTATGCAGTATCAAAAGAAATCAGTTAAAGATATATTCTTTCTGTGGCCAAAAGAAATGATATATTTCTTTCCAATGTAAACATATTATATGTATACCCAACCATTACTGTGAGGTCTTTCAGATATTCCCAAGGGAACTTTTGACTGGCGAAACTAGCTTTCTAAGCATCTTACTTATGAGGATTTTTGTTTTGTTTTTTGTTTTTTTTCAACGGATTTTTCAGAGTTAGGAATAATTTGGCACTACACAAATAATGGGAAAGATAAAGTGTGGCTACTAGGTCATTGGGATTTAGTAGGGTGGCACAAGATGTGAGCTTCAAGAGTTATAACCTTTCCATAAATGCATGCATCATGCATGAACAAAGTTGATAAGCATCTTAGTAAAAATAAAAAATAAAAACTTGATCAGCAAGGTTCGCACGATGGCCATTCACATTTTCTTGCGTGACTTTTTGTTCAGGTGGACTTCATGATTCTATAATATAATTAAGCTCTTCTCTTCTCTGAGATGTACATACACAAAGAACAATTTTGTTATTGAGACATCCTATTGTTTCCCACCAAATGGACAAATGATAGAGTATATTGTAAAATGAAGATATTGGAGTAAACTAAAAGACTTGCGAGTTTCTAAAGTTTCACACAATTGTGAGTAAATGACCGGTTGCCATAAGAGAGCATTACTTTCATACTCATATCGGGGAAAGTTGCGCGGGCAAAGAACAATGGCAAGAGGTTCTTTCTCTCATTTTCTCTAAAATTCCACACAATTTTGAGTTTTTAAGATAGAGCTTCTAAAATTCCACTCACTCGTTTAGCCGCAATTCCTCCTCCAGTGAAAATGGAATTATTTGTAGCTGATTTTGTTCAGCTATGGCCACTATTTGTGCATGCTCTCTCGGGTCCAAGTCGCCATCAATAGTAAACTTGTTGCTTTTCACTACTACAAAAATTGAAATAGACGATGGGAATCCACCGCCGTGTAGTATGTTTTCAAACCGACGTGAAATCGACCGCCATCTTTTAATACATAAAATAACGACGGAAAATAACTGACGTCGTTAATACATTCCACGTCGTAAAACAATTAAAACCAACGTCTAATTCATACATAAAAAGCTTAAAAAGAAAACTTCAACTATATTAGACGACCGTTTTAGTAAAACACGGACATTTAAAGAATGTTAAATGTCAAGAACAACCAAAAAGACGACGTAAAAACGATTATCCATGTATGTTATTTAAATAATATCGACGTGCAAAACATATAAACCGTCGTGGTTCACATATACTACGTTCACTAAATAATAAAAATGACGTCTAAACCATATAACATGGCAAATTTAACATATAAAAATATACTTTTGGACAAGGTTAGACGTCGCTTTTATTAAAAAAAACTGACATTTTAAAAATTTAACATGGCATATCTTTACTTAGAACTGACATCACAAACTTCTAACCACGACCCTTTTGGTCACCACGGACGTTGAAAGTTATTTTGATGGTGTGAACAGAAAAATAAACGACATGAATTTAATTTTGAATGTCGGTTAATGTAAAATATCTGTCATGGTTAGACCATTTACTATGGCCTAAGATTCCCATTTTGCGATGTGGTTACCAATTTACTACGTCGTTTTGTTATAGCCTAACCGTCGTTAAGAAGAAAGGAAACGACTTGAATTATGGATTTGACGTCGGTTATTGTTAAATACATGTCGTGGTTAAGAACTTTACTGTGTCCCAAGTATCCAATTATTTGACGTTGTTATATAACTGACTACGTCGGTGGTTCGTTTATTCCCTGACGTCGTTGGTCTTTGATAAGTCCCTTTTATAACCCCGTTTGACATGTGTATTCTCTCTGAGACGTCAATTATTTTATTATAACGGACGTGCAACATTGTTTTTACGTCGGTAATTATCAATCGGTGGAAGTAGTATTATCCTTAAATTCGTCGGTTTAAGCTCTATTCCGTCGTGTTATTCTTTAGTGTACATCGTGAATCACTTTCGTTACCGTCGTTGTTGGTAATATTTATTAGCCTTGTTTAAATTAATTTTAATTAACCGACATGTTTTCTTTTTCAAATGGCGGTTTTTATTTAATTTTTGCATTGGCCTTCCACGTCGTTTGTAGAAACCCAACGTTGGTTATATTTTAGACATCTCTTTTTGCGATTTTTGTAACTTGACCGTCGTATTTTTAACTTTAACCCAGTATTTTTAATTATTGATTTGTCGTGCCCAAAGCCTGCAGAATGAAAATGTGATAGGAATTAAAATGATATACATAGCTATTAATTAATGTCATACAATTAACTGCATAACTAATGTCATAAATTACAACAATCAATCAATCCATATATCTTCACACCCATCTCTAATATTCTCACTCCCAAACTCACCCACTAGGTCATCAAATGTGTCAACATTTGGTATCCCTATAGTAAATGGCTCACACTCAATTCTAATATTACCTAGCACATCATCACCAATAACATCATTATATTCTCTATTAGGCATTGATAACACAACCGACCAACCACGATGCATTGGGTTGTCAACATAAAATACTTGTTTGACTTGAGAAGCCATAACAAATTGGTCATTCCTATGTCCAATTTTACTCAGATCTACAAGGGTAAATCCAAGTTCGTCGACTACAAGGCCCAAAGTGTTATCTATCCAATCACACCTCAAGACTGTGATTCTAAACTTTTGGTAGTCAAGGTCCCAAATTTCTTGAATAACCCCATAAAAAACCCATATTGGAGACAATAGGGTTTTTATCCTTGGCACTAACAACTTGCATAGTATGTGCAAGTAAATAAACTCCACTATTTTGGACAGTTCGCACATCATCTTGTGCCTTGGTGTTAAATTTAACACCATTAATAAGATAGCTCATATATGATGGCACTGCCATGCTTGGACCAGCTGCTAGCCACCTCAAATTTTCTGATATGCCATTATTGTCTTCCCCATTAAGTTCACTTTGAACCTGCAAATTAAACATATATCTTAATTCAATCTAACATATAGAAAGAAAGAAAATTAAAAGTTCAATATGTCATTCAATAACATATATACCTTAAAGCATAGCCATTGAATGAAAGTGCTATTGTGCTTATCTTGTAGCCACTTTGTTCTCTTTCTAAATTTTGGATAAGCAGTCTTGATGTGGATCATATGTTCCCTACAATTGACACGAAAAAATCAAGCATTACGGTCCCTTGTATATAAGATAAATATAAGGAGTAATAACATTTAAAATGGCTACATATGAAAAATTAAACTCATACGTACTCGATATAAGGTAGGACTCCCTCCGTATTCTCCAAGACATATAGATGTGCCTGGTTCAACAAGTCCATATCAACTAAGCTCATTGTGCAACCTGATAATGGCTTTGAAACTCCCATCTTCTAGCTTGAAGGCACTCCAACGGTACTAACATCAGATAAATGCTCGGTATAAAATTCTACAGCTTCTTCAGCTATATACCGCTCAGCAATGCAACCTTTGGGACGAGTTCGATTCTGAACATAACCCTTTAGCACTTTCATATATCTTTCAAACGGATACATCCATATAAAATATACTAGCCCATATAGACGAACTTCTCTGACAAGATGTACTACTAGATGAACCATGATATCAAAGAATGAATGGGGAAAGTACTTCTCAAGCAAACACAAAGTAACTACTACATCTTCTTCCAACTTATTTAGCTTGGAAACATCTACCGTCTTTGCACATATAGCATTAAAGAAGAAGCACAATCGAGTCATTGCATACCTTGCAGGCTTCTCCAAAACAGAAAGAATTGCCACAGGGAGCAATTGTTGCATCAATGTATGACAATAATGAGATTTAAGAACAAGAAGTCTTGAATCTTTTAAAGATACAAGATTTTTCATATTTGAAGAATAACCTTCAGGGACCTTCATACCATAGAAAGAATTGCAAACTGCTCTCTTCTCTGCTCTTGACAAATTCCAAGGCCCTGGAGGCAAGCGAGTACGTCTTTCTACATATACGCGGGTTGCAAATCAGTTTTGACCCCCATGTTCAATAAATCTAACCGAGCAACAATCTCATCTTTATTTTTTCTGGGGATCTCTAGCAATGTACCAATGATACTATCGCAAATATTCTTCTCAATGTGCACAACATCTAGGGCATGCCTCACAGGGAGGTATTTCCAATACTCGAGATCAAAGAATTTTGATTTCTTCTTCCAACAAACTCTGTCACCATCATTCTCACCAACACTTCCCCCATTTTTCGAGCCCCATATGTAATTAATATCTTCAACCATATGCAGCACTTCTTCTCCGATAAATGGCTCGGGAGGCGTGCCATATTCAGGTTTCCCATTAAAAGTTGCACATTGCCTCCTATATGGATGATTGATTGGTAACCATTTTCTATGCCCAATGTAACAAATTTTGTGGCCATTTTTCAACATGTGACTAGGTGTATCATCGCCGTATATTGGACAAGCTTTATATCCTTTAATGACACAACCAGATAAGTTTCCATATGCAGGAAAATCATTAATTGTCCACAGTATTACACCTCTGAGTGTAAAGTATTCTCCTATGTGTGCATCATACACTCCTCTAATCTCATCCCATAAAGATTTTAAATCATCAATCAAAGGCTCTAAGTAGACGTCTATATCATTTCCGGGCTGCTTAGGACCAGAAATCAATAAGGTCAACATCATGAACTTCCGCTTCATGCATAGCCATAGTGGGAGATTATATGTAATTAAGATAACTGGCCAACAACTGTATCTGCTACTTAAAGAACTGTGGGGACTGAATCCATCAGATGAGAGAGCCAATCTCAAGTTTCTTGGCTCTTTACCAAACTCGGGTCATTTATCATCAACAAGTTGTTGTAATCGTAAAAGGACACAAATTAATGTGCAAACAACCAATTAAAAATACCCGCAAGTGCACGAATCTATTGAGGTATAGATTATGTAAGTACGGGGTCGATCCCACGAAGAACTTGTCAGCTTCTTATAAGTTCTAATTTGAGTACGTAAAGAACACTAATTTAACACAACACTCAAACACAGTACAAATTGGGAACTAAGAAAGAAATAAGAAAGGTAAAAGAAAAGAAACAAAACAAGAAAACTAAAGAAAAACACTAACATCATTTTCTATCACCATTTTATCACCACTATATCACCTGTGAACAGTGTCTAGCGACCGGTCGTATGAACAGTGCGATCGGTCGTTTTTGCACAGATTCAAAACTTAATTTTTGCGTGACATGCGACCGGTCGCAAGTCAAAAGCGACCGGTCGTTTTTGGGCTGATTCGTTCTCTCTGTTTTTTCAGTTTCGACCTCTGTCCAGTGTTTTGCCTATAACTTTCCAACCGTTTATCCAAATTTCACGTTCTTTATATGGTTAGATTCAGCACAGAAACTGGAAGAACACAACGCAAACCAAAAGTAAAAAACAATTACGGAAACAAACAAAATTCAGTAAATAAGACACACAACGTGTCGAACACACAACTCACACACACATTTGGGGGGGGGGGGGGGGTTTGGTTTGGTTCAAGTGACCTATTTCTATTGCATGAAAGTAAATGGACTTTGAAATTAAATGAGAATGGCAGAGATGAATTATCAAAAAACCAAGTAACAAACACTAGGGTTTCGGAATCCACCCTAAACAATTCTACCCATGTTCATGGATACTCAAGTGATGAACTCTAAACGTGTTGATGAAGATGTTCGCAATCAAGACCAGTACTAGTGGCTCAAGACGGATTGATTCTCTCTAATATACGTAAAGTGCAGTACTAGTGCTACAATGCTTGTGCCTTCCCTATAACCGAATCAAGGTGTGCTTAGTACTTTGATTCAATTACAAGAAAAATCCATTAAGCTCAAAGAGAATATGAACACCACAAGAACCCTAATAGCATGATGTTTACATTAGGTATTCAAGAAACCAATTCACATGGATGATTCTTACTTCATCCATTTATTGCTTAGGATAACATGAAGATACACATAATCCCAACAATCTCAAGAAGCATGCTTTCAAAGATGGCCAACCAAGGAAAAACACACATTAAGGATAGATTAATTTGGTGAAATGGAATTCATCGACAATATCTAGAAATTCATACACTCAAGCATCAAAACAATAAGGTTTTCATGTTTAGGGCTTCAACCTAAGCCCTAGCTATGGAGTTTAGTTCCTCATAATCATTTCAAACACAAATTCGAAATATAACTAGAAAGAGTTTACAGATTTTGTAAGTGATGGAAGCTCAAGGTCTTCAATGGTGGAAGTCTTCCTTTTTCTCTTGCTTGGCTGCACCTCTCCTTGCTTAGCTCTCAGCTCCAAAAACTGCTCTCCCTCTCCCCAAGGATGAATCCCACGTTCTAAAACTGATCCATTTCAGATTGCACTCCCTTTGCCTTTGCCCATCATTTTTAGTTCACTTTCCAGCTTTCCCTTTTAATATAAAACTCATTCTTTTTTCAAAGCCTTCACCCATTGTCCTTGTCAATGATGAAGTTTTGTCATTGTAAATATGCTCTTTGTCTCAGAAATTTCCAATCAACCAAAGTGATTTCTTGTTACCAAAAGGCATGGTAACAAGTAGAAATGAGGTAACACCAAGTGAAAGTAAAACTGGCCCAAAACAGATTTCCAGAGCCAGCATCAATTGTTAGATCAGTTGGATAGGCTACACTTGTCCAATGGAGTTCAAATTTGGATATGTTGTAGTCAACATCCATTGGAACAAGTTTCATGAAGATCTTCACCTCATCCGAGCACCAGAGCATGCTTATCCAAGGCCAAGAAGTTGACCTACGAAAATGAACAAAATCAGAATTTATAACCAATAATGCACTTTTAGCTCATTTTCATTCTAACCAAGGTAAAACCTATGAAAACACAAAAAGGAAGTAAAAAGCTATAAAATGTCAAGAACTAACTCAAAATAATGGGTGAATAACATGATAAATCATGTGTAAAAATGAACCGAACACAAGTTTCCAAAACAGGGAATCTGCTGGATGAGACATATGACCGTCAACTGATTTTCTTGCAGCATGCCAAGTCAAACTCTTAGCTGTCTTATGTGATTGAAACATCATTTTAAACCTTGGAATTGGAGGAAAATACCACACCACCTTCGCTGGCACACCCTCTTTCAAGAATCCATCTTTGCTTTCCTTCCACATTGAGATACCACAAGTAGGACAATTAGTTGAATCCTCATACTCCTTCCTATACAAAATGCAGTCATTGGAACATGCGTGGATTTTCTCATAACTCATCCCTGAACCCTAAACCCTAAACCGTCATGACTATCCTAGAGAGTCTAGACAACCCAGCAAACTCAATAAGTTTCTGGAAATCGTGACACAAACTCACAGACAACCCATAAGATTTTATGGAACAAAAACGACTAAAGTAGTAGTAATACATCAAAGTCGCTCCACAAGATGCTTCACATAGCTAAAGCCATCCTTTTGTAAAACACAGGCAAACAACAACGAGAGAAGAACATCATGGTCAACCAAGGCACCTAGATCTGACGAGATCCAGGGGAAAAACCCCATATCTAAAGCTTTCTTGCTCTATTAGGGGATCCATGGGAAAAAAACATATGCTCATCTTTTGCTGGTTTTCTCTCTTCTCCTTTCGCTTACAGTGCGTTTGGATGAGGGAAATAAACTTGGAATTTTGACAAAAGTCAGAATTTCTAAATTGACATGAACCAATTCTGTTGTTTGGATAAAAAAAATATAAAAATTTAGAAATTCCCTGTGGGAAAAAACATGGAATTTGGAGGTCATAAATCTCAACTTTAAATTCCATCAAAAAGTCGTCATTTCTAAAATTCCAAGAGAGATTGAGTTTTTAAAAAAGATAACTTTACAAATAAAGGTTAAATTCCATATTTTAAATCCTTTACCCAAACAAGAAACTTTACAAATTCTAGAACATTAATTTCCGTCATTTTAAATTCCGTCATTTATGAATTATTTTGTACTTTTAAATTTCCTTATCCAAATGCACCGTTAGGGTTTTTAAGGGGTGGTGCCATAATGTTATTTAATGGATTTTCTAATGCCTACCACAAGGATAAAACCACAATATAATGAGGAACCTGTAAAACAATAGTATGCTCAAGAGAAGAGTGGTGAGCTTTGCATACCATCGACATAATGGTGAAGCTGTATTTATATTGATATTTCAAGGTTAACAATTACAAATGATGACATGAAAATCTCTATTTACATGGGAATCAATCTATACATTTGAAAATAAAAAGATAATCATATCACAAAACAATTAAACTAAGTCCAGGCAAACTAGGACTTATCATCCAAAACAGATAAGGACTTTGAATTCAAACTTGTAGATAACGTCTGTCTAACATCCCTCCGCAAGTTGACAGGCCTTTGAACAATTGGAAGCTTGGACACCAAGTACTTGAAACGAACAACACACAAGCCCTTGGTAAACAAATCAACAAGCTTATCATGCGAGCAAACAAAATGAACCAGCAGCTCACCTCTAGTTACCTTTTCTCGAACATAATGATAGTCCACTTCCAAATGTTTGGTTTGAGAGTGAAATACGGGATTGGAAGTCATGGCTAGCGACGACACATTATCAAACCAGATTTGAGGAGGGGATAAACATAGCTGCAAATCACAAAACAAAGAACTAAACCAAGATAGTTCTGGAGCAATATGAGCAAGCTGTCGATATTCAGCTTCTGTGCTGGACCTTGATACCGTTTTTTGTTTCTTAGAACTCTATGAAACCAAGTTTTTTCCCAAATAAATACAAAAACCACTAGTGGAACGTCGAGAATTTGGGTTACCAGCATAGTCTGCATCTGAGAAAACATTGAGCTGCAATTCACCAAGATGATATACTAAGCCATGCCATGATCATAAGTATTTTTTAGATAATGAAAGATTCGTTTTACAGCAGACCAGTGAGTAGAGGTAGGATTCTGCATGAATTAACACACTTGGTTCACAGGATACGCAAGGTCAGGTCTTATGATGGTAAGATACTGTAATGCTGTTGCATTCCTAAGAGGACACAAATTAATGTGCAAACAACCAATTAAAAATACCCGCAAGTGCACGAATCTATTGAAGTATAGATTATGTAAGTACGGGGTCGATCCCACGAAGGACTTGTCGGCTTCCTATAAGTTCTAATTTGAGTACGTAAAGAACACTTAATTGACACACCACAAATGCACAAATGCAAAATGGAAACTAAAAATGAGTAAAGAAGTGTAAAAGAAATGAAACAACACAAGAAAACTAAACAAAAACACAAACAGCATTTTCTATCACCCATTTATCACCTATGAACAGTGCTAAAGCGACCGGTCGTCAGGTAAAAGCGACCGGTCGTTTTTGGGCAGATTCGAAACTCAAAATTTGACTTGAAAAGAGACCGGTCGTCAGGTAAAAGCGACCGGTCGTTTTTGGGCAGATTCGTTTTCTCTGTTTTTCAGTTTCGACCTCTGTCCAGTGTTTTGCCTATAACTTTCCAACCGTACGTCCAAAATTCACGTTCTTTATACGGTTGGATTCAGCACAGAAAATGGAAGAACACAGCGCGGACCAAAAGTCCAAAATAATTACAGAAAGAAATAAAATTCAGTAACAAAGACACGTAACGTGTCAAACACGCAACTCACACACACATTGGGGGGGGTTTTGATTTGGTTCAAGTGATCTATTTCTATTGCATGTAAGTAAATGGACTTCGAATTTAAATGAGAATGGAAGAGATGAATTATCAAGATGTGAAATCAAAATGTAACAAACACTAGGGTTTCGGAATCCACCCTAAACAATTCTACCCAAGTTCATGAATACTCAAGTGATGAACTCTAAACGTGTTGATGAAGATGTTCGCAATCAAGACCATGGGTCGTGGCTCAAGACGCATTGATTCTCTCTAATATACGTAAAGTGCATGGTTCGTGCTACAATACTTGTGCCCTCCTCATAACCGAACCTAGGTATGGTTCGTACTTCGATTCAATTACAAGGAGAACCCATTAAGTTCAAAGAGAATATGAACATCACAAGAATCCTAATAGCATGATGTTTACATTAGGTATTCAAGAAACCAATTCACATGGATGATTCTTACTTCATCCATTTATTGCTTAGGATAACATGAGGATACACATAATCCCAACAATCTCAAGAAGCATGCTTTCAAAGGTGATCAATCAAAGAAGAACATACATCAAGGATAGATTAATTTGGTGAATTGGAATTCATCAACAATATCTAGAAATTCATACACTCAAGCATCAAAACAATAAGGTATTCATGTTTAGGGCTTCAACCTAAGCCCTAGCTATGGAGTTTAGTTCCTCATAATCATTTCAAACACAAATTCGAAATAAAACTAGAAAGAAGTTACAGCTTTTGTGAAGGTGGAAGCTCAAGGTCTTCAATGGTGGAAATCTCTTCCACTTCTTGCTTGGATGACTTTGTCTTCCTCCTCTAGCTCTCTAGCTCCCAGCTTTTAGAAAGTCTCTGCAAATTGTAATAAAAACTGAATGAATGATCCGTTGCCTAGCTGCTGCCCCAAAGTCAATTGATTCCTCTCTATGCTCCTCTCTCTCCTCCTTTTCATCATGGCACACTTTTGCCTTTGTTTTCTTGTCTCCTCTCATGATGAAGTTTTGTCCTCACAAATATACTCTCAGAAAATTCCACTTAACTAAAGTAAAATATTGTTACGAAAGGCATGGTAACAAGTAGAAGTAAGATCACACTAAGTGGAGGTGAAAACTGGCCAACTCGGATTTCCAGAGCTGTGGTAACATGCTGGATTGGTTGGATAGGCAATACTTATCCAATGGAGCTCAAATTTGGATATGTTGTAGTCAACATCCATTGGAACAAGTCTTATGAAGATCATCACCTCATCCAAGGACCGGAACATGCTGATCCAAGGCCACGAAGTTGACCTACGAAAATGAACAAAAACAGAATTTATATCAAATAATGCACTTTTAGCTCATTTTCATACAAACCAAAGTAAAACCTATTAAAACACAAAAAAGAAGTAAAAAGCTATAAAATGTCAAGAACTAACTCAAAATAGTGGGTGAATAACATGAAAAATCATGTGTAAAAATGAACCGAACAAATGCCCCTACAACATTGCCATAATTAGCAGGATCAGAATTGGGCTCTCCCTCATGCGCACTCAGCTTCTAACCACTAGGTGTAGGTGTGGAAATAGGCTTGGCATACTTAGATTGAGCTAAGTGCATAGAGTCCTCATTGTAGTCGACCTCAACCCCCAAAAAGTAACGCAATGGTCCCAAATCCTTCATAGAGAAGTGAGTGCCAAGCCGCTGGATAAGTAAGGAAATGTGAGATTGATCATTGCCTGTGACCAAGATGTCATCAACGTAAATCAACAAAACCAAATAAACACCATGTTGATTAAAAACAAATAATGAGTCATCACATTTCTACTCTTGTAGGCCAAGCTCAAGCAAATAATCAGAGAACCGTTGAAACCAAGCCCTTGGTGCTTGTTTCAACCCATACAAACTGCACTGCAACTTGCATACATGAGAATCAATGAAACCTACAGGTTGTCGCATATAGACCTCTTCTGCAAGAAAACCATGAAAAAATGCATTTTGAACATCTAATTGTCACATAGGGCAAATCTTTGTGACTGCCAAGCTCAAAACTAGTCTAATGGTACTATGTTTTACCACTGGACTGAAAGTTTCAGTGTAATTGACACCTTCCTTTTGATGAAAACCATGTGCAACCAACCGTGCTTTATACCACTCGATAGAGCCATCAGACTTCCTTTTAATCTTGAACACCCATTTGTTTGGCAGCAAATTCATGTGAGATTGAAAGGGCACAAGAGTCCAAGTTCCATTCTGTTGCAAAGCACTAATTTTTTACTCATGGCATGCCTCAATTCTTCTTGTTTCACGGCTTGACTGAAACAAGAAGGTTCAGTGTATTGAACATCCATAATAGTAGTCATGGCATATTTGGGATTTGGCTTACTTATCCCAAGCTAGGACCTTTTTACCATACGCTGAAGTGGTGGAGAAGAAGATTGTGAAGGTTCAGCAGCAACATCAGAGGAAATGCCACCATCAAACACATGATTATCACTTTGATTATGAGACGTTGATTCTTACATGGGAGGAGAAATATTTGGAACTGTTGGAGGTTGGGTGTGTTGAGTAATTGGCGTGAGGATAGGATTATTTAGTGGTGGTGGCACATGAGTTCCTGAGACAACAACCATATTAGTAGACTCAAGAAAAACAAATAAATCTTATGGATTACAATTACCTGACTTGAAGCCACTCCCTTTAGAAGATGTGAGATCCTTGAATGGAAAATTGTCCTCATGGACATGACGAGACACATAAATTCTTCTCTTGGACAGATCCAAGCACTTATATCCTTGATGATTCAATGAATAACCTAAAAAGACACATGGTTTGGATTTGTGTTGAAGTTTATTTGTGGTATACGACATTAGCCAGGGAAAGTAGAGACATCCAAAAGTTTTGAACATATCATAACTAGGAGACCTAAGAAACAATGTTTGAAAATGTAACATCCCGACCCAAAATAAAAGGAATAGTGAATTATTTAATTTCAAGAATAATGAATTTACAATTTTGCCCTCGGAGTAGGGGTAATTTGGTAATTTTTAATCCGGAGGATTTCGGGGCAGTGGCTGGTACCTTTACGTAGGTAGTACTGAGACGAGTCCGTAGACATGCGGTAGGCTTGAATCGGAGTTGTAACAAGAAAGTTACAAGCGAAACATCACCAGTTGCATAATCGTAAATAAGTTGAAATTGTTTTTTATTTAAAAACCAGAAAAACCTCCCATTTCTCTCTCTCTCTCTCTCTCTCTCTCTCTCTCTCTCTCTCTCTCTCTCTCTCTCTCTCTCTCCCCATCGCAAGCCCTTCTTGTTCTGTTTTGGCAACGACGATCTCACCGTCGCCACCGCCGCCACAGCTCACCGCCAATGTTGGGACCGGTCCCAAAATGATCGGCCAACCTCCCCCATGCCGTTCCACCCCGTCGTCGCCTCTGTGACGCAGCCCAGCCGTCGGAATCCGCAGAAATCGCGCCGAAAATTGCAAAAAATTTCCGACGCTTGTTTAAGTGTTTCCAGCCACCGTTTTGGTCGAACCATGTATGGATCTTGAACCTCTCGAGTTGATCTTGCTGCTAGTGGTGTTAGTTTTAAGAAATTTCTGCGTTTTGGTAGTTAATTAAGCGATAGAAAATCTGCCGATATTCGACCTTCGATTCCGGCCACTTCCGTTGACTTTTTGGGGTAGGTCCAAGAACAAAAATGGTTCCAAATTAGGTGTTTTACCTAGGGTAGGAATCTTGGCCTTTGATTTGGTTCTCACGAGTGCGTAGGTACTTTCGGATTCCAATTTGGATAACATTTGAACCCCGAACGGATTTTGCGTATTGTGCAATTTCCGGGTTCGATAAGTTAGAACCGTTGGGTCGCTTCCAATTTAATATATGTTGATCTAGAATTTCCTAGGATCGTGTAGGAATTCGCGGATCGGGAATCGGAGCCCCGTATGTTCTGATTCAATAAGTCAAAGTTTGCGTTTTACAATAACCATTCGATCCGAACCAAACTTGCAGGACGTGTATCCTAGACCTTGTGGAACCCATAGGAACTTTCGGATCGTAAAACAGAGGTCGTGGGCCCGCAGGCCCGGTTGACCAAATTTGTAAGGTTTGACCCTTGGTTGACCGTGAGTCTTCCGAGGTAGTTTCACCCTTCGTGAAGTGCTAGCACAACCGAGTGAACGAGTCTTGACCGTTTTGGAGTTATTTTTTTATATAATTATATTGGGAGTTTGAGCTTGTTTATAATACCTTATTGAATTCTTAGATATTATTGCGATAATTGAATTATTGGTTGTGAAAGTAAGTCATGAAACTCGACTATGATTATTAGGAAGTGAGTGGGCATTGCTTTCAAATAAATGACATGGTTTTGTGATGGAAATATTATGCTTATGAATTTAATGGTTTATTGAAATTCATTTTATATTTAATACTTGAATTTATTATTTTTGTAAAGTATTTGTGATATATGTGGGTTTTGACATATTCGAGTATCTGGAGTTATATATATATACAATACTTGAGAAAGTGCTATCTTTGTTGACTATGTGTGGGGTACTTGGGATGTTGATGTGAGACTAGAATGTTAGCTCGAGTGCTATTAGCACTACCCTAGGTACCACCACGATTATGGATTATATGCGTGAGAGTTTATTTTCTATACTATGAATAGGTATTTTGGGAAAATTGAATTAAGGAAGGGAATATTATTTTTATAATATTTATATGAGGGATTACGAACTCCACCATCATATGTACCTTCCCTTGGATGATGATACTTGGAAACAGTGGAAATGGATACTAGGATACATGGAAATGATGGATATGGTTTGGATATGACGAAACCCGGGGCATCCTTAATGGGGTGTTGCTGTAAACCCTTAATTGGGTAGTCTGCACGCGTAGGGCTGTTTACAGGCGTACGGGTCTTGAGTATTTGTTTGTACGTGCTGGCTGAGAGTTAGTCCCTCGGTTGGACGGCTCGTTGTTAGATTTATTTATTATACTATCTAGATCTTTCACACAAATATGTAATACGTATAAAGACATGAAAACGTACCTGGAGCCATCTTCCTTGAGTACATAGCTTCTGAACTCATCCAATCCGTAGCAGCAGCAACCCTACCAGGAATAGGAACGGCTCAAGACTTTTGCTCTCTCTCAGAATCTATTTCAGCTCTCTCTTTATGATGAGAATAGGTTTAGAGAACGTGTCTGTTGGCACTAAAACTAAACAGATAGAGATGAGTGCAACTTACAAGTGATGAGGACGATCAAGCAGATCGATTGAGTGATAGATGCAGATTCTTCTTGTCCTTGGATGCAGTTCCTGAATAGAAGAGAGTCGAGGCTCGTGAGGTCTATGGAACCGGTGTGGAACCAGCCTAAGACCCTCCGATGCCAAAGTAAGTTTGTTTTCTAAGAGCCTTCGCTGTTGACAATATATTAGTATAAAGGTCAAGCTGGAAAGTCTTACCCATGTATTGTAGTGAAGGGGCCTATTTATAGAGGGCATTTTGTATGCTCTTAGTACTTAATTTCGATGTGGGACTCGTGGGAGGGCCCTATGAGGTTGACACGAGTCCTTAGATATTTCGGGCGGGTGCTTCGAGGTTGATTCTGTAGAATCGGTAGGAGATACCGATTGTAGTCTATGTTGGGCCTGTAGCGACCTTTTGCTGCCTTGAGACGATATCATCAGTAGCCGATGCTGATTGTTTGGAGCCTTGGGCACTTGGGGAGTTTCTCTGGTCCACGTGTCACTGGATGAGTGGAGGGTCAGATATGGTACAAACAGTGTCTGATGAGAGCAGGGCCTTAAGCTTATATAGGGCTAGGTCAAGTCGTCTCTACTCATCACCGAGGGCCAACTTGACTAATCTTCCAAGCCCACTTAATCAGTTCACGCAAAAAGGAAACAAAATAGGACTCCTTAACAAGCCTTAAAACCTTTCCTTATTTCACAAGGTTTTGGGCCTCAAAGTACAACTTAATTTAAACCCTTATCAAACCTGATGTGACTTAGTATCTAGTGCACCGATCTAAATAGGAAAACATAACACTCGTTCCCTAGCCACATGGTCAATTGAGGATTCTTCCATGTGAACTAGTCAAACGATCCCTGGTTGGATTGTTTTCCCCAGAAACATGATGTGCATCATCATATGTACCTCCCCTTAGATACTAATACTTGGACACAGTGGATATGGATATGTGGATATGTCGGAACCCGGGGCATCCTTAACAGGGTGTTGCTGTAGACCCTTAATTGGATGGTCTGCACGCGTAGGGCTGTTTACAAGCGTACGGGTCTTGAGTATTTGTTCGTACGTGCTGGCTAAGAGTTAGTCCCCCGGTTGGACGGCTCGTTCCCTAGCCACATGGGTGTTGAGGATTTCCTCCATGTGGTTTAGTTAAACGATCCCCAGATTGGATTGTTGTCCCCTGGTACATGATGATGGTGAGAGGTGGGTGTTCTTATATATATATATATGTATTTATTCATTTATAGGCATACATATTACATATATGTATATGTAGGATTTGATTCTGGGTTGAGATTCGCGAGATTGTGCTTTGTGAGTACCCTGGACATATAAATTCCAGGCCCAAGATGACATATTATTGAAAAAAGACTCGATTTGAAGTGCACAAAAGTCCGCCATGCACGAGCCATATCCTACATGCCACGCCAAAATAGAAATCTATCATGACAGAAGCTGAGATTAAATTTATAAGGATGCATTTAGCACTGCAAATTCGTGCCAATTGTCCTATCAAGCGTCATACTTAAAAAAGCACGCCAAGCGACATGCCATGCCAAGCGAGAAATTATTATCCCACAACAAGCTTAAGTGGGCCCAAGCCACTCGAATGCCCGGGGCTTGCTTGAGTGGGTTGTGTTATGGATGGTGACAAGTTATCATGGGGCCCATCGATGGGTCGAGAAATGGAAGTCTCGGGTCGCTTGGGGGCCTCGGGACTCAAGCCCATTTTTTAGGCCCAAACGTGGGTAAGCACAAGAGAGAAAATAGCCCCATTACTCCAACTAAAATAGCCCAACCAAAATAGCTCATTGCCCCAATTAGAATAAGCCAACTAAAAGGCCCAACACTTGATCAGATTACCCCATCCATTAGATGAATCATGTGGTGGACTTAAAAAGCCTATGTAATTAGAATAAAAAGGGAGCACAAGTCTTGGCACTCAGCTGGGAGAGAAAATCACGAAGGAGCTTGGAAAGTCCACACGTGATTGGCTGCTGGGAGGCTTGGGAGCAAGTTCCAAGCAAAAATCCTTCAAGGAACCAAGGGATATTAGCACGCAAGGAAGGATGCCATTCCTTAAACCAGCAGGCGCACCCACTTTCTTTCCTTCAGCAGATTTGGCCATGGAAAGAGGAAGAAAGAGGAGAAAAAAGATGGGTGAAAAAGGGAAGTTCCCCTCTGAGGCAGCCGCTGGAAGAAACTTGGAGCACCCAAAATCTCTGATTTTGTGGGATTGGGCAGAGCTGACTTTGCCACCATGAAGTAAGTCAAGAAAGAGGAGAAGAAAGGAAGAGGAAAGCTTAGCTAGATTGGGAAGAAACCATTAGGGTTTCTTGGAGAAGAACAAACCCCAGCAACTATAAATAGAGCATCTTCTACCCAACACAACACAACCCACAACCTTCAGAGAGCAAGCTTCCTCTCTTGCATGCAAAACCCAGCAATTTTCGTGCTATCCTTGCCCATTTTTCCCTTATTTCCCCTGTTTTGGCAGATTGACATAAGCTTTGACAGAGTCACCGTCAAGCTACCGGAAGCTACGAAAATCACCCAAAACTCTCCACCAATCCTCCTTAGAACCTCTCATCTCTTCCATTAGAACCTCTGACCTTCATAGGAACCCACGTTCTCTCTCCTAAAGTGCTAAACCCATGATAATTCTGCTCTCATGCCACATGCCTCTCATGCCAAGCCCAAAAGTTTATCTGTAAATGTGAAGAAATTTGATCGGTTCATAATTGTATATCATTTTGTACCCTTCTAGCTTATGATTTGGTTATGGTTTTGAGTTAAACTTGTGCTTTTAATCCTTTTTGTGTTTATCTTTCAGTTAATTGACATTTAGGTAACAATGATGACTTTGGATAGGAAATGATGCAATCCATGCATGTTAAGGCTTGATTTGGGTGAATGGAAGAAGGGCTTAAAGACAAACACATTTTGGCTACAACTCCTTTCCAGCCCAATTTCGTGGGTCAGCTTCTTGGCCTTGGATCAGCATGCTATGGGGCTTGGATGAGGTGAAGATCTTCATGAAACTTGTTCCAATGGGTGTCTAGTACAACATATCCAAATTTCAGCCCAATTGGACATTTGTGGAGTGCTCAGCCCGCCCAACACTCAACCTTGCTCAGCAGGATTTGCAGCTGCCAGCTTTGAGCCTTGTCTCCTCCTTTAAGCCATGTGCCTCACCCATGCTGCAACTGACTTTGGATCCAACATAATGAGTGAAGTGGGGAGGCATTCCAGCTATGAAAGTCTAAAGGATCAAGTTGGTACATGCTGGAGTTATTATAGAGAAAGCATGTGCATGCATGTAAAGCATAAATGAAATGAAGTCAATTCCAGTCTCTGTTCGGCAGCCAAATTGCAAGGCCCAAAACGCATACTTCTACTGCTCCGATGGGAATACTTTCTTCATAGAAGTTGTTCCAATGGGTGTCTAGTATAACATATCCAAATTTCAACCCCATTGGATACGTTTTGAAACCTGTGGCCTTCCTACACCAAGTCTGGTTCAGAAAACTCGTTTTTCAGCAACCAAAAGGCAACCACATGGGTTGGCAGCAAAAGGCAATCACATGGGTTGGCAGCAAAGGGCAGCCACATCTGACCACCTTTGAACCCATGTGATGAAAGCTTGAGGTGCAGCAAATGATGAAGGATGGTGTGGGAGTTCATCATGATGTTCCTCCCTCTTAGCCCTATAAATAGAGAAGCCTTCAAGCTTCAAAACACACCCCAAGGGGGGGAGCTCTCAAACACTTCTCTAGAGCTCCCTTTCCTTCTCTCCCTCAAATTCTCTTAGTTTCCTTTCAAGTTGTCAATTGTTGTAACAAAATGAGTTTACTAAATTTTCTTTCAAGTTTTCTTAGTTCCACTTTACTTTTATTGTAATGTACATTCTTTCTTAAGTATTCAAGTTTAATTAGTTTCCAAGTTTCAATTATGGTTTTTGTTCTTATTCATTATGCTTATAAGTTAATATGCTAGTTTGAATGATTGATCACCATTTAGGCTTGCATGTTAGCTATCTTGGTTTGAATTAAGAGTAGACACCATGCTTTAATTCGAATTGAACTATGAATAGGAAGAGTATGTATGGACATTCGACAACAGGGATTAGATACATACTTGGTTGTTTAAATTGTCCTTCTATGCTTAATGGGTTCATAATGCTTAATTTTAGGTTAGACAACAAATGATCAAATTAGGGAATTAGGAACACAAGGTTATGACCAAACACCATGGCTTAATCATACTTTAGCTAGAATCAATCCGTTAATCTAATTGAACTTGGGAACTTATTTGCTTGAGTTATTTCCTTTTTTTTGTTTTATTTATTTTCTTTTTTCATTTCTATTTTGTGTAGGGGAAACAAATTGGATCATTCAATCACCAATCCTCGTGGGATCGACCTCGCACTTACATATGCTATACTACCAAACGGCTCGTGCACTTGCGAGTATCACAAGTTGAGGATGCAGTTGAAACCATTTTGGTGCAGCTGAATCGACGCAACAAAATTATCTGTAAGTTGCTGTTGTTTTTGTTGGAGAAGATAACCAAAATACTTCCTAAGGCTTTGCTGCCCTTTCAAAGCATTTTGGGGCTTAATTTTCGAACTCAGACAAAGGGGACAATTTCATCAGCCGAGCCCACTTGCTGCCGGAAGAAAAAGGCCCCTACAGTTGCAAGTCACAATTATGGGCCATTGAACTAATTTCCAGAAACAAATTGACCACGTTGGCTTAACTAATTATATAGGGTTTGGTCGATGTTTGGTTTTATCGAATTTGTTTTTAACAAAACATTTGGTAGTCTACACTGTCTTGCATGCATATGGATTTTGAAATGAGTTGTGATGTGTTTATTTAGTTTTCTCTTTATGGTGTTGGTTACTTTTCAACCAATTAACATGTGATTCTCCTCGCAAGGAATTTGAAAAGAAACCAGTCTTCAATTCGTATGGTCATATTTTCATGTTTTCATTTGTTTGTGTAAGAAAAGGAAATGTAACAAAAAGTATAGTTTCTTTTGGTTCTTGATATTCTTCAATACAAAAATCAGTATTGAAACAGATTCATTAATTGAGACTGTCTTATCTCACAAGCAAAACCAAAATTATATTTATTAGCCTAATTTTGTTTTTCTGTCTTTGTATTTTAGATAGCTGTTGTGATCCTGCTTTTGTGTGGCTGTTTTTCAAAGTGCTTGATAGCTTCTTTGACTACAGGTTAGTGTTTCATCCATTTTTCAAAAGTCTGCATGCATATGGTGGCTGTAGCTTATTGATTGCCAAATATTATGACAATTGAAAATTCTCATTTCTGTGGTTCTGTCAATATCACGGTGCATTTGCTTTGCTTAATTACAGTTTAGGTGTGATTGATAATTTAAAATTTTATAAATGCATGTTTTTTCTCCTTTCCAGTTATCAATCTGTTGCTTGGGGTTTTAAATTTCTGTGCATAATGCGTAAAAGGAGATAGCAAATGAAATCAGATGATGCAAGAAGCTCATAGTTTTGCCATTTCAAATGGTATAGAAATCTCTTATGAAAGTGTTTGTCTTGTCGATGATAAACATATAAAACCAGAGAAGAAAATGTGTCAGATTCTAACAATTTACTAATTATCGATTTGAAGAAGAAAAAAGCCCAGGGCAGTTCCAAAATTGCCTCTCCTACTTCCACACCAGAGTTTATGCTCTTTCCTTTTCAATTCATTCATCTCATTAATGTACACATTACATACATAATATTTCATTGTTCACAGCTTATTTCCCCACTCAATTTCTCTATATTAAGTGGTAGTTGATTGCATTGAATTTGGGCAAAGTTTCCTTTCTCATTGTCTTCAATTATGATTCAATTTTAAAGAAAATTTATCAACTCTTCTTTTAAAATATGATTTTTCTCAAACGTCTTTTAGAATGCAATTTGGTTTCATTCCTTTGAGCCAATGTGTTTGATTTTAAAGCATTTGCCTTGCATTAATTTTTGTGGTTTACACAAGTGATGTACATATATTTCAATTCTCCCTGATTCTAATATTTTAGTCACTTGAAATTTTTGTTCATACTAAGAAACTTCCCTGTTTTTAGAAGTTGGGGTATGGATATTTGATAACTTCAATAAATATATAAATTTATTTACTCTTTTTTATTAATTATTAAATTTTTATTTTATTTTCCGTATTTTTTTGGAGCTCCCATATGAACTGACTTTCAATTACATTTTTCAAATTTGAAACATTGTTATTAAATGTTTTAATTGTAATTAACAAAACTATAACCTATAGCGTCTTATCTCTACCTTTATTCTACTTCTATAACATATAGCTGTTTATACATCATTGCTGCGTTTAGAGCTTACTTCTCCACTAGATTATCTTACTTCTGTAACAAATTTGCTCATTAGGTCACTAGATCATCTTATTTCTGTTTATAGGTTATCAGGCATTTTTAGATCATTTAAATTGTGGTTTTTGCAGTTTTTGTTGTTGGCCTTAATTCTATAACAATAGCCATTCTCTTTGCTCAAATTTTCTCATTTGTCGACACTAACACCTACTGTTTACCAAGTTTATACCAACTGAGTCAACACCCCTTGATTTGATTCTATTAAAATTGTCACAATTGTTTTCAGTTTATTTCAATTGATTCAATAAAATTGACCTTATACTTTTATCCATCGGATTAATAGAATGCTTGATGTATGTAAATTGTTATTTCTCTGGTTTACTTTTTTAACTTAATTCTATCATAATAATTAACGCTTGCCATTTTTCAATTTTATACCAACAGAGTTAAAACCTCTTGAATAGAGAAGAGGGAACATCAGCCAGCTATGCAACAAATGCAGCAACTGCTAGATGCCCTTGCAAGAAACATCAAAAAAGAAAAATCCATGTCCATCACCCATTAAAATATAGATAGACGCCTGTACAAGTTTTTTTAAACAATATGCAGCTCGAGGCTGCTCATATTTTGATGTTTTAATAGCTGCTTGATATATTAAAATATGCATAATACTTTTACAACTTAAACTTGCTAAACTAAGCATGATGGCACTGTTTAGATCTCAATTTATATATAAATAGGGCCAGTATTTTAAAATAATAAGCAGCACATATATCATCTTATTAATTTATCTATCTTACTTAATTTATTTTTTTGTAACTTAAACGTACTAAACTAAGCATGATGCTACTATTTAGATCTCAATATACATATAAACAAAGCCATATTTCCTACATATTTTTACGACTTTATACACATTTGATGCAATTTCAAAACCCGCAGCATCGCGCGGGCGCCTTTGCTAGTATGTACCTATTAGAGAAAGAGACGATTTGCTTTGACCTTAAAGAATATTAAACTGAATAAAAGCCTAGAAATTAAAGAAACATTAAAAAGATATTAAAATCCTATAAATTAAAGACAAAGGGGGAAAATGAAAATTGAGGAGAAATAACCCAATATTAAACTTACAAGAGTGATGTAGCTTCTAGAGAATGGCTCAATTGATCCAAAAAGAAAAATTAAAGTAACAGTGGAAGAGGAGGAGAGGGAGATGAAGGGTCTGAATTGAGGAGAATAGAAGAACAAGAGAACGCGGTGGAAAACGTGAAAACAGATGGATAACAAATGTAAATTGTAAAGTTAATGAAGGTTATTTTGGGTAGTTTGAAAAATTCATTAAACATCCAGCACCTCCTGAGGGCTAGTTTAACATTGTTGTGCTGTGAAAATAATCGCTGTCAGATTTGCTATGAGATAAATCAACTATGAGATAAAGCAGTTTGACATTTGGTAAATTTTATGTTAAAAGTGTTGTTGGTACTTATTTCCGCATAATCAAAAAATGAAAGCTGCTCAACACCGCCTTCTCCAAATTGCTTTGGGTGGCAGTAATCATTCCATAAAAGTGATTTTCAAACTTTTTACCAAACATGCTGGGATTTAAAAAAATTTAAAAAAAATCACTTATAGCCTCCAATAGGAAATGAGCGCCCATTTCACATTGCTTATTTGGGGTGATAAGTGATTTTTTAAAAAATTTGGGAAGCTCAGCATGTTTGGTAAATTATGAGAAAATCACTTATTGTTAAAAATTGATGTGAGAGAAAGCTATAAGGGAAGACAGCTAATGAGGTGCTTTCATTTTTTGCTAGGGACAACCCAGTAAGCATCTGGCGACGACGACTTGATGGGAATAACCAAGTAATTTAAAAATAAAAATAAAATGTAAATATCAAAAAGAATCAAAAAAGGAGATGTAATTATACGTGGCACAAAAGTCAAAGGACTTATATCAACAACAACAAATATGAGGATTGCATCCAACTTCTGTTTTCGATTTTGGACTTATACCGAATTTTCTATAATTTAAATTTGTGTTTGTAATTTAAGGTTTACAATTAGAAGTGCCTGTCTTGGATACAGTACAAGTTAGACACTCTGCTTTATATCCATTTGTTACGCTTACTGGGTTGTTACTTCCACATTTGCTAGGGACAACCCAGTAAGCATCTGGCGACGACGACTTCTTGTGGTGGTGGACATGAACGAGCAGAGCAATATGAGGGAAAACCTTTTCTTGGGAGACCAAAGAATCAATTTTAAAATTATAAATAAAATTAATAATTCATGTCAGCTAATTTCATGAATTGATGTGGCATTGCCCACATAAGGTGGTTAGCTAATATGGTCAATTAAATGTGTTCAAATGACATTACTAATTTGCAAAACATCCTTGTTAACTTCTCAACAAAATAAGTTGTTATTATTTCATACTGAGATGGAAGTATAGATTAATCAGTTGTCAACCCCTCCAACACGATACAAGAAAGATTGAAGGAGATGTTCACCTTTTTGCAAGAGATATCATGAGTCATAAGTCATGACCTGCTCATGACTCATGAGCGTCTTCATCATTTACTTCACAACTCAAAACTTTCCGTACAAGGTGCTTGTTTTCATTTACATTTGGGGTCGGCACATCCAAGGGATATCCGCTTACATGATCAAGAGAGTTTGTAACAAGAAAGAGTCCATCCTGAAAAATATCATGCCATCAGCTGACAAATTCATAGCTACAATTTATACTGAAAACTACACATAAGAGAAAAAAGAATGATTAAATACACATCATAAGGATGATGGAGACACTTGTGATTGCATACCCCATCTATGGAGCATCAGTGTACTCACTATACCCGCCGTGTACTCACTATACCCGCCGAAAACAGCTATCTTTCCTGAGAAGCATGGAGAGAAAAATATAAGCTAGATTTTCCTGGAAGATTGGGAAAACAAGACAACAAATTCAAGTTGAAACCAGAAAGCAAGCACAAGAATCATCATTGACAAATAAGTACACAAAGTTTAAGGAATGACATTGGTAGCATAGTGTGCGCTTACCGGCCTGAACCTTGTGTCTATTGGGATCAAATCAACTCAGATCGTTCACAGCATCAACCTCCAAAGAGTGAAAATGAAAAAAACAGTGCCTCTGTTGCCAGATAACCATTTTGTTAAACAGAATCCAAATTCTAGTAGCTAAGCATAGGCTAGGCTAAGACACAGACAAAAATATAAAAGCAAATAACATCAAAAGATTACTAAAACTAACTATCACATCATCAAGTCCTATTCCTCCAAAATGGATGATCTTGATCTTGATCTCAATCAATCTCAGTTTACGTTCAGTCGACCACAGAGAGAGTTTGATACTCTTTGTCGGCAATGGCTGCTTCCAGGAGCTGATGCCGGTCAATTTCCCCACCATTATCCAAGAAGGACTTGATCAATGTCTTCGAGTTTCCCCTCAAGAGGGTCACTCCTGGATGAGGTTCTTCTACACGAGGCATAAACCCCCCAAAGTCCCAAATATTCCAAAACAAAATGTGTGGCATCGCATCATCCCCGTAACCCTGCTCCTTAAAATTGCTGCGTTTTGCCTCATACAGAGTCTTCCAGGATGTGCTGCCACCAAATCTTACGGAGTCGGTGACCACAAACACCTTCTTGATCATCTGCTCCGCCTTCAAGTTATTATTCACAGCCACTTCCAGAATCAAATCACACACCTGATCAAAATCAACACCCTCGTTGTACCTGTTGCTGCATGTGCTGATCACAAAGTCGTACCTGGACTTGAGATCACTGCCTTGTATCGAATGCAGCAGCGGCAGCTTATCAGGCAATGGACCCAGAGTGATCACCTTTCCTTTCCATGCCGGCTCTTCACTCAATTCAGACACCAAAATTCCCAAACTTGCCGCCAATTCTGTGATTGATGATGCAGTCATTTCGTAGGTGATGTTACACACTGCCAAGCAGTCCTTAAATTTGTTCTCCCCCTGGTACATGTTCTCCATCATTGCCTTCCACTGAATCTCAGCTGCTTCCCCAACATCCTTATCTTTTACATATCTTATGATATCATTTGGAAGCAATGCATCCGACTTTATGATGCTGCTGCCTGCTTTCACCTCCTCCAAATACTTCTTGACCACACAGGGCTCTCAAATGGGATAAGCTTGCGTGCGTTGACGACTATACTCGGTCAAGGGCTCCAAAAACTCCTTCCTAAGCCGTTCCCATTCTTCTGATTGATCTGATTCTTGCGGGAAAAGAATCCTCCCAAGGCTTTCAGACAACAAAACAGCGCGGGTGGCCTGGACTTGTTCAGGGCTGCTGGGAGTGCAACATTTTGCAGCCTGGCTAACGAGAAGCAGTTTATCATTATCTTCAGATTCCAATTCCATCTTCAGTCTGTGCTGCTTCAATTTGTCAATATCAGACTTTAACTGCTCCGCCAAGAACTCCATAACCCGGTCGTGCAACAACTTATAGTGCGTGTCACGGTAGAGCGTCTGCGCCGCAGATTCTTGGCCTTGTTCTAGAAGAAGGCCGTAGAGAATCTCGACAAGGTCCCACAAACGAACTATCGAGAGGTAGAAGGAGCCGGAGCTGGCAAAGGAGGGGATGTTGCATAATAGCGTCTTGGGGTGGTTGTGGTGGAGCCAGGATGCGGCCGCGTAGAAGGCTGCCGGAAAATGTTTTTCTCCAGGACCATCGAGGGAGTTGAGATTGAAGATGAGCTTGAGGGTGGTTAGGGAATTGTGGGACCAGGCCACCGGCAGCAGTTGCTTCAGGTAGTTTATGGTGGCCTTGTTGTGCTGCTCCACCTGTTCATCAGTGGGCTCTGGTGGTGGGAGACACATTCTTATGACGTTGTCTGGTGATTTCACGTGGAAATACAGATCATGGCAGGGATCACCATAGGAAATAGGGGAGATGGTAAAGATGTTCTTGGCCATGTCATTTGTTGACACCGTAACTGACCAAGCAACAAGAAGCAAAGCAAAGCAAGAGGAGTCCCACATCGGAAAACTGCAAGAAGTGGAGACTCCCCTTCACCTATAAAAGGAGACTTCTCTCCTCTTAGAAGGGGGATCCGAAACTGAGCTGGGTTCCCTCTTCAGGACTCTCCTATTAGTCTGGCCTCCGAGTCCTGGGTCTCCAGACCCGGGGACTTGACACCTGGGCTCCAGACTCCTAACTTTGTACCTAAGGCCCTAGGCCTTCTTCCAGTTATCTTTGGGTCTAATCCCCTTGTACAAATGTAAACAATATCATAATGAGAACATCTTCTCTGTGGACGTAGCCCATTCATTAAGGGTGAACCACATATATCTTGTCTTTTGTATACTCATAAATTGGCCAAGTCCTCACATACATGCTGAAGGTCCAAACCTTCACCCATCATTCATCACACCTCATCACTAAGTTGGACTCAATCTTGGCCCAACCATTTTGAGCATCAACAGTTTGGCGCCGTCTGTGGGAATTGACACAAAAGGCTTCTGTCGTTCTCCCCTTCTCCAGTGCTCTTCGGCACCCATACAATCAACATCACCTAGGCTGCCGTTAGGCAATGCCTTACTGGAGCCACCTTGAATGCCAGGTCAACAAATTGCAGAAGATGATATTTTAAGAAAAAGCCAATCAGTGTGGCTATACTTTGCATGGCTTGCAGGGCCAACCCAACATCTCAGTTCAAAGTACCGACCGACACTTCTTTGAAGAGTAAAAATATGGGGACTTGAGCTTGTCCCACAAGCTTCATCATTCGGCGTGCGCTGCCTTCGGCACCCCACCATACCCTTGCCATGGTCACGACACCCTTGCTTGGCTGACCCAGGTTCCTTACAACAGTACAAGAGACCCCAGCCTTAGCTCCGAAGGTCTATCAGTCGGAGCTTGCCGAACGAACTTGAGTCTTCTCCTTGCAAAAACCCTTGCAGCCATCTATCTATCTTTCAAAAGCTCTTGCCAAAGACACCCCAGCTCTGGCAAAAGCATTTGAAACCTCACGGCACCAATTGAAGCCAAGAGAAATCGCGAACGCCTTGAAGGACCAGCTAAAAACTTTGCCCACACTTCAGAAGGATCGAAAGGCTCCAATCACTTCCTTGCCGTCAGTCAAGGACCCAGACCCTAGACGGTCCTAGATTGGATGAACCCCCCTCCACGAACAAATGATGAACGACACCACGGACCCAGCTCCAACTCGATGCGAAAACTAGGCACTTAGACCCACTCCTCGCCGAAGACAGATCAGCCCCTCACCAAAATACCTTCGAATATCTCTTGCCGATCGGCACCTCCTCCGAGCTGAACTACGGACCCAGCTCCGAATATATTTTGGAGCCTAGCTTCCCTGCCGAACGGCAGGGAGCATGCAGAAGGTGAAGGAGTGACTTACCAATTTTTGGCTGACCCAGCCCCTCAAGCTAAAAGGTGACGACATGTCTTAAGCTAATAGGGGACTTGCACCTCCTCTCCCCAAACCCTGGCCCTTATCTCCAATCTTTGGACTCCCTTACCGAAGGTATAAAAACCCTAGCTATAAAAGCACAAGGGCCCAGCTACAAAAGGCCCCAGCTACGTTTCAAAAACGGAAGGATCCAGCCTCTAAAAATCCGAATCTACCCTCAAAACCCTAGCCACCACCTGGGTCAAGGAGGCTTGCCGAAGCCCAGCTTTGGAACCCGGCCCCAAGGCCATTGCTCAAGCCCAACATCGCATAGAACTCCATTGCTGAAGTTTCAAACACACCTCCGCGCCACCTTGGCCTTTCTACTAAACGAACACTCGGACCCCCATGGACCCAGCTCGTAAAGTGCTCCCCAAGACACCCTTGCCAAATCTGGAAGCCCCCAGCCCCCGCTGAAGCCACGCTCCACAGAGCACAAACCCCAGGCCTTTGCCAAAGCCCAGCTCATGAGGCCCACCTACCAAGAACTTGGAAACTCGCGGGATCAAGCCCCTCATTCTTCCTGCCGAAGGACAAGCCCTTGCCGAAGCTTTGAAGGCCCAGCTCCAAGGACATGCCACAAGCTCAAATATCCACAAGGTACCCAAATTTCTTAAAATAATAATAAAATTTGCACATATGCATTCCTTCTCTTCGGCACCCACGTGCCTAGCCACATTGCCTTGCGACACGCAAGCTTTGTGCCATCTTCGGTACCCTCGTGCCCAGGCCACATTGCCTTGCGACACGCAAGCTTTGTGCCATCTTCGGTACCCTCGTGCCCAGGCCACATTGCCTTGCGACACGCAAGCTTTGTGCCACCTCCGGCACCCACGTGCCCAGGCCACATTGCCTTGCGACACGCAAGCTTTGTGCCACCTTCGGCACCCTCGTGCCCAGGCCACATTGCCTTGCGACACGCAAGCTTTGTGCCACCTTCGGCACCCACGTGCCCAGGCACATTTCCTTGCGACATACAAGCTTACGTATTTGGCAAACCCCTCTGCCTTCGGCACCCTTGTGCCCTTAGCATCCCTTTTCCCTTCGGCATCTCCCCCTTGCCGACCGACACCTTGCCTAGCTTAGCCTAGCACTCTAGGCTCAACCCAAGCCCACATGGCCCCTTGTTGAACAGCACGACACGTGCCTAGCCACTTCCTCTTGCGACATGCAAGCTTGGCACCTTCGGCACCCCATGCCCTCCGGCATTATTGCGACAAGCAAGTCTTATGCCTTCGGCACCCTCGTGCCTAGCCACTTCCTCTTGCGACATGCAAGCTTGGCACCTTCGGCACCCCATGCCCTCCGGCATTTTATATTGCGACAAACAAGTCTCATGCCTTCGGCACCCTCGTGCCTAGCCACTTCCTCTTGCGACATGCAAGCTTGGCACCTACGGCACCCCGTGCCCTTCGGCATTTTATATTGCGACAAGCAAGTCTCATGCCTTCGGCACCCTCGTGCCTAGCCACTTCCTCTTGCGACATGCAAGCTTGGCACCTACGGCACCCCGTGCCCTTCGGCATTTTATATTGCGACAAGCAAGTCTCATGCCTTCGGCACCCTCGTGCCTAGCCACTTCCTCTTGCGACATGCAAGCTTGGCACCTTCGGCACCCCGTGCCCTTCGGCATTTTATATTGCGACATGCAAGTCTTGTGCCTTCGGCACCCTCGTACCTAGCTCTTCCCCTTGCCACATGCAAGCTTGTTTCGCCTTCGGCACCCCCGTGCCTAGGCCCACCTTTGGCACCTCCATGCTTTGCAACATCCAAGCTTTGGCATCCCTTTGCCTAAGGTCACCTTCGGCACCCCTTTGCCTAAGCCCACCTTTGGCACCCCTGTGCCTAAGCTCACCCTCGGCGCCCCCATGCCTAAGCTCACCTTCGGCACCCCCGTGCCTAGGCACATTGCCTTGCCACATGCAAGCTTTGTGTCACCTTTGGCATCTCATTTGCCTTCGGCACCCTCGTGCCTAGCTTCACCTTCGGCACCCCTTTGCCTAAGCCCACCTTTGGCACCCCCGTGCCTAAGCTCACCTTCGGCGCCCCCATGCCTAAGCTCACCTTCGGCACCCCCGTGCCTAGGCACAATGCCTTGTGACATGCGAGCTTGTGCGTTTGGCAAACCACTCTGCCTTCGGCACCCTTGTGCCTTTAGCATCCCCTTTGCCTAGGCACAATAACTAGACTCCTTGCCGAAGCCCTTGCGGCCCAGCCCTTGCTAAATGCCCAGGCTAAACCCACATAACCTGGCCCTTCCTAAAATGCCTAGCTCTCTTGTCGAAACATTAAAAGGCCAGCTCTTGATGATGGCTCCAATTCCATGCCGAAGCCTCAAAAGCCAACCCCGTGTAGGACTCTATTTTTCTCTCCACGCTCCCTACCGTTCGGCAAGGAAGCTAAACCCTCAAGCTTTGCTCCCTTACCGAAGCAAATGGCTGACCCAGCCACCAAAAAAAAAAAAAAAAAAAAAAAAAAAATTTGCACCTGCCGAACGGTAGGCAACATGCAGAAGGAATTTGGGAAGTGAAAGTGCCCAATTGGCTAGCTACTTGGCTGACCTAGCCACCAAAAAAAAAAAAAAAAAAAAAAAAAAAAAAAAAAAAAAATTTGCACCTGCCGAACGGTAGGCAACATGCAGAAGGAATTTGGGAAGTGAAAGTGCCCAATTGGCTAGCTACTTGGCTGACCTAGCCACCAAAAAAAAAAAAAAAAAAAAAAAAATTTGCACCTGCCGAACGGTAGGCAACATGCAGAAGGAATTTGGGAAGTGAAAGTGCCCAATTGGCTAGCTACTTGGCTGACCTAGCCACCAAAAAAAAAAAAAAAAAAAAAAAAAAAAAAAATATTTGCACCTGCCGAACGGTAGGTGATATGCAGAAGGAAATTTGGGGGAGTTGCCAATTTTTGGCTAACCTAGCTCACCAAAAAAAAAAAAAAAAAAAAAAAAAAAAAAAACCTTCTCTCCCTCCAAACCACTTTGGTTTTTGTTGCAACTTCTCTCCCTCCAAAGTTCTTCTTACCCGGGGACTTGGGGGACTGGGGATAGTGCACTATACGACTTGGAAGACAAACTACGGTGTTGCTCGGCCAGTGCACTTAAGATTACAAATCCCCAAGCAAGAAGTTCTTCTTACTCGCGAACTTGGGGGACTACTGTTGACACCGTAACTGACCAAGCAACAAGAAGCAAAGCAAAGCAAGAGGAGTCCCACATCGGAAAACTGCAAGAAGTGGAGACTCCCCTTCACCTATAAAAGGAGACTTCTCTCCTCTTAGAAGGGGGATCCGAAACTGAGCTGGGTTCCCTCTTCAGGACTCTCCTATTAGTCTGGCCTCCGAGTCCTGGGTCTCCAGACCCGGGGACTTGACACCTGGGCTCCAGACTCCTAACTTTGTACCTAAGGCCCTAGGCCTTCTTCCAGTTATCTTTGGGTCTAATCCCCTTGTACAAATGTAAACAATATCATAATGAGAACATCTTCTCTGTGGACGTAGCCCATTCATTAAGGGTGAACCACATATATCTTGTCTTTTGTATACTCATAAATTGGCCAAGTCCTCACATACATGCTGAAGGTCCAAACCTTCACCCATCATTCATCACACCTCATCACTAAGTTGGACTCAATCTTGGCCCAACCATTTTGAGCATCAACATCATTGTCCCCCTTGGAGTTGGAAGCCATGAATCTTCTTGCGAGCAGTGGAAGCGGAGGAGGAGTAGGAGGAGACAAGACTTTCAGAACCCTGATGAAAGTGAAACATACTTGCACTGGCATTGATTTCTTCATCGCTAATATTCCTCTAATTCAAATTCAACACTCTCTTTTGATTTTGAGTGATGAATAGAACGGTGGTTATATATTTTGCCACCTGCTTGGGCACCAAGGATTTTCAGTTTCCTTATAACACTTCTCGAATACTTTAGATAAGTATTAGATCTTCACCCAAAGAAATAGGAGATAAGTATAGTTCCATAAAAATACTTCCAACTAAACATAATCAAATGCAAATATTGTCCTTCCAACAACAGAAAAGAAACCTCCTGTCATTTGAATCATATGCACCCATACCGACCAAACAGATGACATAATTAACTAAAGCCGTAACAAACTCTTAACGTTACGTAGGGGTGGGCAACCGAAACACTAATGCATCTGAATTGCTTTTCAATAATGCATCTGAATTCCTCCTGCCATGGTAGTGGCAGTGGGACTAACGTGTACGAAAGAAAATCCAAGGTGGAAAAGTGAAAAAAAATCCGAGAAATGTCCCTCTGACACAAGATTATAGTATTGAAGTGCCGATAAATATTATGCAACACTTTCCAATTTGTCATCACTAAATCCCTCAATATCGCTATCATCATCTTCCTCGTCCAATTCAGACTCAAAGACCTCAAATTGACCATAATTCAACCCCAAATCACCATATAAGCCCTTCTCTTCTTCTTCTTCTTCCTCACCCTCTTCACTGCTTAAATTATCAATCTCCTTCTCAACTTTAAGCGCGATATTTGATTCGGAGAGCTTCACTTCGGATGAGAACTCAAACGACGACGAATCCAAAGAAGGGAGGGAGAAGTCCTCTCTGGAAGGCAAGCGAGTGTAGGTGGTGGCTTCGACTCCAATGGATGACAACTGTTTGGCGCCACTTCGAGCCTTCAGCATATGGCTAGGGTTAGGGTTAGGGCTCCGTACTGTCTGCTTCTTCACCGGAGGTATGCGAGTTCGTGGGACCCTGGGGCGAGCCATAGCGTACGGACAGAAGCTTATGGATATGGTCGCCATTTTCAGGCGCGGCAAAATGAAACTCCAAAGTTTTCTTGAGTTGGTAAACTGCTAACGGAGTTTGTCGTTTTCACTCTCCTGTTTCAGACTTTTTAGTCAGGCCCGTGAGGGTGCTCTGATACCAAATGTTAGACCCAAGAAGAACTACAAAGAACTTGAAAAACATTATCTTGAAAACACTCAAATGCAGGGAGAACTTTCTTATTGAATTCAAAGAGGCTATCTAATAGCTTACAAAATAAACTAAAAGAGAAATAACAGCCCACGATTTACAACCCTAGGATCGTGGTATATGACTGAGTCTTAAACAGATAATGCAACAAACGTGTCCCTCAAGAATAGGGATTATTCACCATTACTTAAAATAAATCCTAAAACACTAGGAGACCTAACTTCAACACGGTCTCCCTACTATTGGTGCTCTCCTGCCCTCTCGGTGGTGCTTTAACGGTCTCCCTTGGGCCACTGTGCAAATCCATGCTCTTTTGTTTTACCTTTCTTGTTCAAGCGAAATTTTTATTTTTTTTGGGTGAAAAGACGAGGCCATGCCCAAAAGAAAACACTAAACTACGGCCCGAGGCCTACAAAGACCACACAGGTCATCAACAAACGAGGACCTAATACTGTATGGGGGCACTTGAAAGGAACAGAGACCCAAATCAAGGCAAGAGCCCAAGTTAGCAAGTCTATAAGCCACCATATTGCATTCATGATAGACATGATAAATAGAGCAGCCCCAACATTTTTTGATGTAGTCCTGGCAGCCCCATAACAAGGTAGCAAGAGGGTGGAGGGCATCCACAGCTTTATTGAGAAGATTCACTGCAACGGCTGAGGTCATCAACAAACGAGGACCTAATACTGTCTGGGGGCACTTGAAAGGAACAGAGACCCAAATCGAGGCAAGAGCCCAAGTTAGCAAGTCTATAAGCCACCATATTGCATTCATGATAGACATGATAAATAGAGCAGCCCCAACATTTTTTGATGTAGTCCTGGCAGCCCCATAACAAGGTAGCAAGAGGGTGGAGGGCATCCACAGCTTTATTGAGAAGATTCACTGCAACGGCTGAGTCAGATTCCAGCACAACATCACTACAGCCCATATCCCAAGCAGATTTGAGACCAGAGTAGATACCCCATAACTCAGCATCTAATACTTGACCATAACCAATATTAGCAGCAAACCCTTTAACCCACATCCCAGAGCTTGATCTAAGTACACTACCAGCAGCAATGCGACCAGTCTCTCCATTTCGGCAACCATCAGTATTAATTTTAGTCACTCCTGCAGCAAGGTACTGCCAGGATAGAGTGGCTAGGGAGCGGATGGGTTTATGAGCAAGATCAGTGTTGGCATATTGCCAATCTGCATCAGCCAAAAGAATTATGTGGTTGGGATTGGGAGGGAAGACAAACCCAAGATCGAAAATCTTCTTGTTCCTCCATTTCCAAAGGAACCAGCATGTGAAAGCAAACAGAGTAGACCACACAACCCCGTAACCCATTAAGGTGTAGTTGTGTAAATTTTTTCCAGCCCAGGTAATCAAGTTGTCATCCTGCGACAAGTTCAGACTTACAGGCAAGGAGGATTGGCGCCAAACAAGGGAAGCCAATAAACAATTCCTAACAATATGATCCACATTCTCCACAGGGGCACCACAAATGTCACAATTTGCATGTAGATTCATCCTCCGCTCTTCCAGGCAGAATGGAATTATTTCTAGCTGATTTTTTTCAGCCATTGCCACTATCTTTTCATGGTCTTTTGGGTCCAAGTTGCCATCATTAACAACCTTGTTGGATTCAGTCCATCTTTTACTTGTTTTGGCCTCGACCACTTTACGCATATCGTCCACACTTGTTACAGAAACGTGGGGCAACAGATTCAAATGTTTAGTGGCAAACTCGTTGACTGAGGAAGATTTTGAAACGATCTTGTACAAAGTATTGCTAATAAAAGTCATTTCAATTTAAGATAAAAGAAACTACAAAACGATGATATTTTTATTTGTTTACCATCCATTGATTTATATACACGATGATCACTAAAATGGAATGATGGAGATGGTGCATCATATTTTGAGTGTTGCTAAACTACCATCCAGTTCCTTCACTAAAATGGAATGATGGAGTTGGTGCATCATATTTTGAGTGTTGCTAAACAACCATCCAGTTCCTCAGTCCCAATCATCCTTTTCCGTCAACCGGGTGCAACTGGTCACAGGGTTTACATGCTGCACTGAATAATTATGCGTTTACGAACCCCCCTCACTCACTCCGAACATCGCCACTTCAAACACATGCTGACGTCACTCGCATCCCAGCCATCCACTTCACCGCAACAGATCTCGCCCGTCGATCTCATCCGAGTAACCGCGTCTCACTCTCGCACAATGCTTTTTTAACCCATGTGAAGATTGCGGTGAGGTTCTTAATGCATGCGTGTCGACTTATAAACTATTGCAGTTTTGACGTGTACAATGTTTACCTGTGAAGATCAAATATACATATTCATATCGAGTGGAAAAGAAATTGTCACTGCTTAGTAAATAGCAACGACACACATAAAAATCTTAATTTGTGGTGTAATCCAAATTATAGGGATTTTTCCTTAATAAATTTTCTAAATAAATAATTAACATGGATATGATGTCAATAGGGTGAAATTCAAGGAGACTGTTTTAAAGTTGCTTTCGCTTCTTTTGAAGGGCGCGCATTTCACTTTTTTTAAAGAGCATATAAACATGAATATGATGTCGAAATGGTAAAATTTAAGGAGAATATTGACATCGCTATCTGAAAAAGCTTATTTCACTTCTTTCTTTTTTTTTTGTCTGAACCATGAGGTGGTCCTGGATGGGCCCCAACTATGGGTGGCACCTTTAAGCCTTAACCACAACCCAGACTAATCCCCACTCACACCGGGTCGGCCCGTAAGGGGTAAAGTGTTGGCCAAAGTGGTGACTCCGTACGAGAGCAGGGATCGAACCCCTGACCTCTCTTAAGGAATGAGAGTGCCGAATTATTTCACTTCTTTTAAAGGCCACATATTTCACTCCTTTTTTAAAGAAATTTTCTTTAACTTATGTTAAAGAGTGAAACTAATATTTAAGTATTTGTTCTCTGCTTGTGAAATTTTATAGGAATAGGATGGCTCTGTAGCGGAATAGAATGGATATTACCAATCCAAATATCCAGATGGCTGAGTGTGAACTAGGTTATTTACCTTTTTAAGATTATATTGTATTTGCTTTCCATTGACGTTTGTTGTTCAAACTGCAGCTTCTCACTTACTCAATTTATTCGTTTGTTGTCTAAGTCCTTGAGTATATGTCTTTTGTTTTTTTTGTTTTTTGGGGACTTTTGTCATCTGCTTGTATCATTGTGCTTTCTTCACTTGTTTAGATCAAGTGAAATTTATTGTTTTGAAGATAATCAAATGTAGAAAGAAAAAAGAGAGTTTTCCTCAGAATGTTGATTAAACGTTGGTACTGCTACATTTTCTGTTTAAAGCTTTAGCTGGCATGACACTTCAAATACGAAGAGAAGAGTCATTGCAACGAACTTGTTTAAACCCTTCGTATATTTTTATAGTTTTAAAAAATTATAAATTTTACAAAAATACAATAAAATAATAGAGAATTGACACAAATCATAATCACAAAGCTTTTGTAATATCCCAACCCAAAATATAAGTGTACGTGAATTTAATAAATCTAATGAAGTTTGAAAGTACCATTTTGCCCTTAGGGGTAGAATTTAATATATCTAATATCCCAACGCTTTTGTAATACCCTTTACTAAGAAAAAATTGCCACGAGAAGAAAAGGAATATGATGAGGACAAAATGGAAAATTCAACAGTTAACCAAAATATTAAAAATAATAAATTAAATAAAAGATGATAACTGCATAATACAATAATCACAAGGTAATTACCAAAACACTAATCTTTTCCTTGCAATACACCAGAAAATGATCGTTCATCATATTATATTCACGCCACAAGGCAAAACAAATCCCGACTCTTTAGAAAAATACCCGTTCAAACTATGACTCCAAATTATAGAAAGAAAAAAAAAATCGAACTCAATGATGCATTCGAGAAACCCTCACCAGCACATTCATTTAAGGGCCTTCGATGCAACAAAGAGCCTCTAGGACACTTCCATAGTATTTCATGGTACGAGGCAGTGACAATGATCCCTGCCGACCAAACTTCATGTGCCACAATTGAACCCACCCATCTCTTCTTATTTGGTCATATTAGAATACATTGACCCACCTTGGCACCTCTGATCACAATGGACACCAGACCAGACTGAAACCAGACACACGGGATGCCCCGACCCACTTCAACTTGACCCCAACTTGACCCCGACTTGACCCAACAAAATCACCTGGAACTTCTGCCGCATTCAAGTAAATGCTCCTGCAATTTCAGAAAACCAAAAACAGTAACTAATAGGGAAACAAAATACTTCCTAAATTTGCTGCATATAGGGTTACCATTAATCTCCATGTGCCAAACCACATGAACCTCACCTTCAGCTAAAGTTGAATCCACCAGATGGAACTTGAAGTTCGTTCCCTCCAAAGTGGAAGCCTGGCTGGGAACCATCTCCCGATGGTAATGTCTCATCATCTTCCTCCACCCAATAAGTCTCAAGAATTTTAACTGCCTTCTCATAGATCTCAGTGTTGTCATGACTCTGTAGATTTTCAATCTTTTCTAGGCCCTCAGCATCATCAATCAATTGGGCATACAAGTTAACTTCTCCAGTGTTACCAGCATTCTTTTCAGCTTCCCCAACTTTCAGAATGTTCTCCAAACCTTCTAAACAGACGGTGACAATTCTTGGATCAGGGCATACAAGAAGATCGCACAATGGCTTTATACAGCCTTCACCAACAAGGTACCTGACACCCATAAAGAAAAGGTGAACTTGATAAGATAACCTCAATAAGTAGAGAACTAAGACAGCCAGAAGAAGATACTAAAAAATCACAAACTTGATTTGCTCAGGAGTGCCGCCAGAAGTAGCATTTGAGATTGCCCATGCAGCTTCTTTCTTTATGTCAAACTCAGCATTTTGGAGCAAATTGACCAGAGGGCCAATCAAACTAGCGTCAATTACAGACTGCATTATTTTCAAATTAGTAAGTGAACATTGGATCTTCTACAGGACATGCTAATAAAAACACCAACCTCTTCATATACGCATCATGTTAAAAGGTGCTAGTCATTTACTTAAAGTTAAGTGAATAAAATGAGAACTCATATTTAGTTAAATACTAATAACGGGATTTTCCCCCAACATTTGTAGTGCAAGTTTTCATACAAGAAAAACAATCAGTCTCAATGTTAGATGCGACAATGTCATTATATGAACTTGGACAGTTGATACTTTGAACCCACCAAACAAGAAACCCTGAACAAATGACAGAATGCCATATAACTCAGAAACCCCCAATATTCCAAAGAGAGATCCATTGCAACATGCACAAAACCTTAATAAACAAGAATATTCTGACAGCATTCCATAAATAGTATAAAAAAAACCCATGGCCTAATTAATACAATCGCCTAATTCACCATGATTACCTGTATCTGTTCCCTGTTTCCAGCTGTAATATTTGAGATTGTCCAGCATGCTTCTTTCTTGATGCTCTTTTTATGATTATGAGTCAAGAGACTCAGAAGGCATGGGAGTGCACCATTGTTGATAATACACTGAAAAAAAGGGTTACTCATCATGATCATACGAAAAATCAGTCACAAACTGAAAGCAAATATGAGATCACATGATGCTCGTGCCACAAAGGGATTTCTTTCTAATTATATTTGTTGATGCCTAAAACAAGTAAACAAAAACGCAACAAATCAAGATGCTGATATACCTGAGTCTGAAGATCATCTCCTGTCACAATATTACCAACAGTACGAAGTGCAGGAATGAGAACCGAAGGAGATGGATGTCTGAAGCAACAAAAAGAAGTTTTCAACATCAATATCATTGGTGAATAAAACAGAAGCAATTAGACAGATAAATAAAATGCAACACTCACAAGAGGAGCTGCACAAGTCGGGTGCAGACGCCTGCCTCAATCACGGCTTGAATTTTGTCATTTGTACCATCGGAGAGATACGACAGTGCCCAGCAGGCATCTGTCAAGACTTCTTCATCATTGGAATGAACTAAACGCTCAAGCGCTGGAAGTGCTGGCCTCACCTAATAATGCGACTCCAAAGTTAACAACATACCAGAGCAATAATCAAAGAACTTTGCTTTAAATATGAACAGTGGTCGGTACAAGAAGCAAACCTGGTCAAATGGAGGCTGTGGCTTGCCCCTGCAAAAGTTAGACAGCGTCCATGTTGCATTTCTCAGCATCGAAAGCTTTGCGTGCTCATTCAACTGAGCCAGCAATGGCATCAAAGCTCCGTTGCTGAGGACAAGATCACGGCATCTAGGGGAATCACCAGCAACATTTCCCAATGCCCACACAGCCTACAATTTCAAAATGTATTTATAAAGTGTTTAGTGCAATCTATGTGGTAATTCTGTCAAAACAATACAATCTATACATTAACAAACAAACAGGGTAAAAAAGTATTAACATATACCTGCTCCCTAACATCATCACTTGGAGAAGCAAGAAGCTTTACGAATATTGGGACTGCCCCATGTTCGATCACCACCTTGGTGTTCTCTGAGGTTCCGGATGCTATGTTTGTAAGAGCCCAAGCAGCCTCAAACTAGACAAAATTAAACAAATCAACAAAACAATTTAACAAAAACATAAGCAAGCTCAACACCAATGCAACACAGAAACGAATTCGAACCTGAAGTTGTGGGAAATCCTCCCTCATGAGGAACTCAACAAAGCGAGGAACCACCCCAGATTGAATGACTTCCTCAATTGGGGGGCTTCGTTCTACAAATTTAAAGTTTTGATTATAATTAGCAACACCCTTCTACAACAGAAACTGAAAATTAAAAAGAGACGCGAAAGAAGCACTCAAAGACAGTCTAATCTTGTTAAGTACCAATAGAAAGCAGCTTTCGAAACTGTGTAGTGGCCTCCAGTTGCAAATTATTGTTGTCAGACCAAACCCCAGAAACCATCGAAGGCAGACTCTCCAACTGCAATCAAATCCAAACCCACATAAATGTGAATAAGTAAAAACAATACCTTAACCCTGTTGTTCAAAACCCTAAATGTCAAAAATCGGATCCACTCAAAGCCAAAAACAAAGAGATCGGCAATTAAATAAATAAAAAAACCATAGCCAGATGAAGATCGTTACCTTCTTCTCGACATTTGAGGGCTGTAGAGCGGGTGCGAATTGCTGGGATTGGAGGCCTTCGCGACGCTTCTTCAGCAAACTCTCTTCGCGCTTGCTTTTTCGGATCTCGACCATGTTGTCCTCTCTCCTACGACGACCTTCCTCTGCGTCCACCGCCACTTTGTACCGGTTCCGGCGGACCTCGGTCCTCGCGCTCGGCCTCAGCGACATGTCGTATGCTTTGACTGCGTCTCACTGGGAACAACCCAAAAAACTGATCGTGGTCTGATTGGGACCAACCGGTCGTAGACGGAGAAGGAGAGCAGTTAAAAACCCTAAGAAATGGACTTTTCTGAGTATTCGAAAGAGAGATAGAGAGAGAGAGAGAGAGAGAGAGAGAGAGGACTGAGAGAGAGGGTTTGTATATGCACACAATTGGGGATTTTGATTTTGATTTTCTTTTTTTTTTTCGCTGAAGTTTTTTGGGAGTTATTTTTTTTTAGTCGAAATTGGGAATTATAATAACCGTGGGTTACTGTTTATTATTAGGCGCTTTTTTTTAGCACGAAAGACTTTTTTTCGTCCAAAAAAAAAAAAGAAAGGTTCTTTTTACTTGTAATTATCTTTTGGCCTTTTATGAAAAAAAGAAAAGAAAATTATCATGAGATTTTGTTTATTTATTTTTATTTATATAAAAAAGGACAACATATTCCTCACTGGATCGAGTGTGGGTTAGATTTGGATATGAAAATTATTTAAAATTGAATTATAAATGTTAAAGATAAGGAAATATAGTAATTTCACGCATTATTATTATTATTATTGGAGTAGATTTGAAATTAGTGACATCAAACGGTACCATTTGTATTGGCATTATTACTGTGGATCATGTGATCCCATGCTTGGCCAGAGGCATCAAATTTATCCAAATGAACCAAATTTGATCCGATCACAATCAAACATGATTAAATATTAATTGGGTTTAAATCAGTCTCGTTGACAACACTGGCCATTAATTTATGTAATGTAATCAGGAACCATACAAAGGCAGTGCCGTGTAGTGTATTGATACCTTTTTTTTTTGGACAAAGTAGGAGAATTGAACTTGAGTGTAAAGGATGGAAACACGAGTTTGACCAACTGGCGTAACTCACGTTTGCTTGAGTTAGGAAATCTTAAATGAAGGTGGATTGATTATTAAGCTGCTGAAAAAGGAAGGCTTTTAAATGACAAATGGCTGGCAAAACTATATTATGATTTATATGTTCACATTTGTGTATATAATTTACATGCAAAAGATGGAACTTGTGCATTGAGTTGAGCTTTAGCTACAAGCACAAACAATCTTTTTGCTCTATAAATTCAAATGTTTGCTAAGAGCGGCTGGAGGCTGGTGATCAATGTTGTGAGTTTCTCTGAAAATGGGGTTTTCTCTAGGAATGGTTGAGATCTGAGGTGAGGTTGGTGGAGATGCATAGAGTATGGAGGCCTCAATGATTTCTCGCCGGACGGTTTCTTGGTGCAGGGAGATTCTTTGTGCCCGCAATGCAGTCAAGTATAACCCAGCAGCAAGCAACACAGTGGTCAAGGCAAACACTCCAGCTGCAGAGAACACACCTTCTCTGAGAACAAGGCAGCTGGGTCTTGGTCTTGACCATTTTCTCAAGTGCCCTGACTCCACACTTAGACCAATCAACAACAAGATCTCCCCAACAGCAAAGGAAACCCTAATCAACATAACCCAAATGAGTGTTTGTGAGTTTGAATTAATGTCACTTCAATTGATCTTTGATATGATCTAAAATCAATAGAGTAAATTGCAGTTACGGTCCCTGAACTATTACCCGATTTTCACTTGGAGTTCTATAGAATTCAAAAACTCCGGGACTAAAGTGAGAGCCGGGTAATGGTAATAGTTGAGAGACTATGGCTACAATTTGCTTGAATTCAAAATATGGAGGACTGACTAAAATTGATTGGCATACCATGTTGCAACAAAGAAGAAGGCAGCTTGCCATTTCAAACTCTTGGCAGGACCAGAATGATCAGGCTCCCAAATAACCAAGACTGATGGAGGGGAGTTGCTAATTGCAATCAACATGTATGCATGTTCCACCACCATGATGATTGCCAGCCCCAAAAATGCACTGGCTGCACATAACAGCGGCGATTTCCCACTGCCGCTGTATACACATTGGGATTTAGCTCCCTCATCCCCTTCATCACTGCTGATCTGCCATGTGACCTATGAAATCATCAAACCACAAAACTTAAATTAATTTCCTTTTGTTTTGGTAATATTAATGTTTCGTAAAGGAATTGTTGTGACAAAAACATGTTTCCTAGTACCTTAGAACGAGTGACTTCAGCAATTAGGCATAGAATGAAGCACAACAGACCACAGAGAATGGTCAAGACCGTGAGAAAAGCACCTGTTTTGCTACCAAAGCCGGTGCCGGGACGACTTGGTGCAAGGTCTGCGTGTGTGACTGCCATTCTCTTTGCCATTTTGGAGTAGAAAACGGCTAGAATTATTCATGCAGGTCAAGAAGAAGAGAAATAGGGACTTGAAAAAAGAGAGGGAGGAGGGGATTGCAGAATTGCTTGGAGCAAAGGTTGCTTAAAAGGCTCAAGATTCTTAAAAGACTTCGCTAGGAGGGCATTCTGCTCATTTGTTCATTCTTCAACTACTGATGTGGCAAAGCATTTTCAATTGTTCCACAATTAATCTTACGGCATTCATATCTAACGTCTAACAGTGCATAATCAGCCACATCATTTTAGTAACCAAAAGCTTGAAAAGCACAGAATGATCAAAAGTTGCCAAGTCAGTACTCGCTATATATATGTTGCATGCCTTAATTGCGCATATTCTTTTTCAGAAAAGAAAAAGAAAATGAGCTTTGTTTGGATCATCTTGTTCTTAGCCATACAATAATTTTGTTTCATTTCTTAAGACCCCAAAGAAACCTTTACAGTGCATGGTTTTTCACCAAAAGGAACAATATATGCAAAGCTGCTTTTGGATCTTCCCCACAGATTAAACACCGGCTAGCTAATCCTATAATTATGTCCTTAATTGCTTCCAGATAGACCTAACATGATTAGATGGACGGTCACTAATTATTCCTCATAAGCTTTGAAATTCTTTGGCTTTTAGCATTCAAATGTTGACAAAGAAAGGCATCAAAGGTCAGTGGGGTATGGTTGAGGTCTTCCACCTGCATTCATGTGGGCAGAGGTTCGAAACTCCTAAACACCCAATGAATATTTGTGTAAACCCCCTTCTCTCAATCGCTTACACTAAAAAAAGTTATAAAAAAAAGGCATCAAAGCTCATTTGTTGGCTGGGCCCTATGAAAAGGCCAAAAGTGCTACCAGTAAAGAACAAATCACTAGAGATGAATTATAGACCTGGGAAGAATATTGGATATTGGTTTGCATTATATTTGATGATCTGGTTTTATCATATATAATACTATTGTTAGTACTACTACTGGTGGTGGTTAAGAATCAAAATCACACATGCCTTTTTTCTTTTCTGTTATTGGTCAAGTTGGCCTTAGTTGAAAAAATAAAGCTTCTTTTTTTCTTTTTTACACCACCACAAAACAAAGGAAGCTCTCTTTAATTGCTCTCTTCATGATGCTGTGAGCTTTTCCATGCTCTTCACTCTTATGCTACATTAGTAGGCAATGACAAGGACAGGGGACTGCCTTGGTGCATCTTTGATTTCTTTTCTTAACATGGAAAACAGAAGAAAAAATATTTAAAATAGAAATATATTCCATGTGTAAGAATTTGATGAGGACATTTGTCACGCCCTAACTCGAGAATTTTCAGCTATTTCCCGGGTACGAATCACACCCTAACCTCAGAAGTAGTTTTTACCCGGGGATACATTTATTTCTTTCTTTTATTTGAATCTAGGTCAGATCTTTGCTCTGTGAGGGAACTTTGTCTTTTTCATTTCAGTATAACTGAATGTGGAAGGCACAAAAGTGCACGTACATTGAAATATTGACAAAACAAAAACGTTGAAAAAACAATGTACTGCTATTCCTTGCTACATCTACTACTATTTCCAAACCTTTACAAGTGCACTAGTGGATCCATTCAAAGCCTCACCTCCCACTATTGGACACTCAGACAGCAAGGCCCTGAGCAATGCCGTCGCTTTCTACTAATTTCAACTATATCTCTTGGCCTTCTTTCTTTAAGCTTTCCTAAAGTAACAGATTCATGAGAATTTCCTACTGTAAAGCGAATAATTCCATCAGCCTCTTCCACATCTTGTAGAATCAGTGATTCAGATGGACAATTATACGCAATGTCGATTGCATTATGTGTTGTCCTAGGAAGGTCTTTAACACGCGATAATGCCATTGCAATTTGCTCGCAAGCAGCATCAAGGCGATCCTCCGTTTCAACTGACTCCGTAACAAGTGTTGAAGCCAAGGACTCCAATAAGTGAATCTTCTCTGAATTGTCTTTCATAGTAGTAGCAGTCTCAAAGGTGTTAGTGGAAGATGAACTGACATCACACCAACGGGTAGGTAGATACTGGTCTGGAATATGAAAGCAATTATTAGTTGACAGGACACGAAGAACATGCCTACAAAGGATGCCGGAGAACTCGAACTGATAGCAGCTACAGCTAATGTGGCCTTGACAAGGAATCCAAACCACTTTGCACCCTCCATCTTCCTCAGTATGGTGTCTGACCTGGAAACAACCTTCATCTACCAGAAGAGATGCATACTGTGGAGCCAATACAAGTTCCTCTTGAAGTTTTCCGAAGGCATAAGGAGTAAGAACAGAAGCAGCATGTGATTCAATTGGTGAACCCATTTTAAGGCACACCCTCTGCATTTTCCTTTGCATCTTTTGCTTTGCCCCAACCCGATCATTATAATCAACAATATCAGCTACCTGCAAAAGGAAGTTTAACAGGGTAGACATGTTTATTTAACATAAGAACCAAAGGCTTCACAAGAAACAAAGACAAGGTTAAGTACTTTAGAAGCAAACCAAAGGCCAAAAAAGGAAAAATAACATAAAAGAAGAAGGTTACGCACTTGCTCAACAAAACGATCTAGTTGAGACTGTGCACTCAAAAAACGTTGGATAAAAGCATTAATTGATTCTGCCTGACTTGTACTCATCATTTCTGCAAAAAAGTAATGCCTCAAATATGCTAAAGCCCAAAAATTCCGCAGCGCATATAAGCTGATTACATGCTTATTTGTATGCAGTCCAAATTCATTCACCATTTCCCTCCATCTTTCTTCAAAGTCTTCCACGAAGTCCAGATTAAACAGCCGGTGAAACTCAGCTTTCCAATCATCATATCGAGATCCAAGAAGTACAGAAAACCAATCTGAGAACTTTGCGACGATGTGCCATATACAAAAGGCATGCTTTGATTGGGGCATGTCAACAGCAATAGCCTCTTTCAGCCACATGTTATGGTCAGTTAACATTGTCTGTGGAGCCTTTCCTTTCATGAACCCCAAAAATGTCTGTTTAAACATCATAGGTATTAGGAACAAATAGAGACTATAAAAAAACCACGCTCAGTAAGAAGAGAATAAAAATAACCACAAACTTTAAAGATATGAGAAAGAAATTCTGCTTAGTAAACCTTTAACTAAGACCAAACCACCCAACTCTCGGTCAAGGCCACAGAATAAAAAGCTCCGTTATAAAATTAAACCTCATCATGGTCCCCATATCACCAAATTAATGGGAATAAAAACTTTAGAGTAAATCCTGAAAGAATCTCTCTGTTTTTTTGTTTTTTTTTTATCATTTTTATTATTTGTTTTATAGACCTCTACATATTATTTGGCTCCCCGATCTAAAGTAAAATTTAGATTGAGAAGCAGATGCCAAGCATAAGTTTTTATGTTGTGCCAAGCATAAGTTTTAAGTTTTTATCTTATGCAAACCTATGATTATCGAGGCTCAAATGTGCCCAAAAAATATGGTGCTCAGTTCCATCAGGAATATGCCAATAAGCTGCTTACCTTCAATGCCCAGGAAAAGGACTGAATATTCTCATCCCGCAGAAGCACACAGCCAAAGAAACAAGTCATTCCATGATTATCCACTCCAAGCCAAATTCCTAACAGCATATCATAGGCATCCAAACGATGGGTTGTGTCAAAAACCGTTGTGTCACCAAATGCCTCGTACAACTGAACAGATGAAGCATAAGACCATGCAATATGCTCCAGCCTATTATGACCGTCTATTTTAAATTCATACTTGAAATTAGGGTTTTCATCTTTCATCTTTTTGCACATTGCTATAAGATCAATTGCATCATTATCTCTATCAACATTTCTAAAAGACTGTAGTAGGTTTCTCACGTCTATCTCTGTAAATGGTAAGCAACCTAGTTTAACACCTTTCTCCAGTTCCATCAATCTTAACATTTGGCGCACTGACATCCCAGCTTTTGCAAACATGCAAATCCGACTCTTGTCATCAGTAGATATGGAACAGTAAGCAGGAAGGAGACGGACTTCATTGGATTTCAATAGTTCGTGGTTATGGATGTTGCTAAAGCCTGTAACACGCCATTCAGGGACATCAAAGCCTGCCCGCTTAACAATCCGCATGTATGCTTGACAACCACAGCGTGATGATTTGCGATTTCTTTGCATCTTTCCATCTTCAGATGGCTTTATCTGTGGATATCCACCACGATGACAAGTGAAATCTCTTCTTGTCACTCCCCGACCAACACCATCCTTGCCTCGAGTACGATGACGTCTGATTGAAAAGCCACATTGTTTCGCAAAACTGCAGTAGAATTCGTATGCAGCTTCTTGAGAAACAAATCTTTGTCCAACAAAGGGAACAAGATTCACAGAAGTCTGTCGTGACAAGATCGTGTCTTCAGCTGTTTCCTCTATAGTGCCAATATCATCTTGGGATAAATCCTCCATCCCTAGACTTGTTCCTTCTGACATCCTTTAGCAATAGATGAATGAAACTACAGTTATAAACCTACACGAAAAACTTCAATTTCTTAACAGAAGGAATAGGTGTAATCTAAGAATATTGGGAGAAAAAACCAAAGAAATGCTACCTAAAATTCTTCTACTCTCAAGGACGTAGGCAGATGGCAATGCTGGTGGAGACAAGCAGATATTAAAAAACATTGTGAAAATAGGATGATACTTCGATGGCTTCCTTAAACCACCTTAATCATGACCAGAAACACACACACACACACACACGTCACTGGTCTGCTATAACTCCTTCAACTTTTCTTTCTTCATTTATTTGTTGTTTGGCCAAATTGTTCAATAATATCAGTCTTGGAGGTGGATTAGGCAGCCAAGAAAAATGCAGCAGTGGAGAGCTCAGTATGGTAGTATAGATTTCAAATGACATACCAGAAGCAAAGGGGTAAAACTTAAATAAGATAGCATAAACATATACAACCTTAAACCCTAAACCAAATTAAGGTGCCAATCCAATAATGTAACACCTAATAGCCAAAGTAGCATGACCTTGATCCATTAGAACCTTCATTTAGAATAAATTTGGTCAACAAAACAAATAAAACTTACTTGGAGCCAGTGTTTTTAAAGGCATGCCTTCGCCCGCGTCGGCGAGCGCGTCGGAGCGAGGCGGCAGGAAATCGCCCGAGGCGGTCAGCTGTTTCGCGAGTTGCACGTTTAGCGCCGGGAAGGCGTAAGGAGCGTTGCAAGGCGTGGCCAGGCGAGCCAGATCTGGACACTTCTGAACCGGAAGAAATTTTGCGAGTCTGCAAATTGGCTGCGACTCTGCGAGGAAGACGACTCACGTGTTTGTTCTTTAGGTTTATTGTTATAAAACGACGTCGTTTTGATTGCGTTTAAAAAAAAATTCTAACTGAAACGACGTCGTTTCACTTGGAATGTTTTGAAAAAAAAAACGCAAGTTTTGAAATAAGTAAAAAAGAACATATACTGCAATTGTCCATGAAAATAGGAGAAGTTACTTATCCATAAAATATGAGACAACTACTTTCAAAACTTACCTTTAGTACATTCGTAATATGTTTAAATCGAACTAGCCCCTAATTGGTTTTTCTTTTTCTTTTTTAATTAAAAAAGATAATGGGTAGTTGTGTTCCATAAAAATAGAACCCATTATCATATTTTTGTTTTTAATTTTAAATTCTTTTACTAAGAAAAAGTGTGAATTTACCATATTATCCTCATTTAATTAATAATTTCAATTCTTAATGTTTGCATTAACTAATGACATTTTCTGATATTTTGAATATTTCATCATTCTTTGCGTTTTTCTTTATATGTTTAAATTGAATTAAATAAAAAAGAATAGAATAGAAAGAAGTTGCCCACAAAACTAGGAGGCAACCACCTTCAAAATTGTAAAGCATTTCGGATATAAATAAAAAAAAACAGAAGTTTTAAAACTCAAATTTTGAAGATAAAAAAACAAAGTAAGAAGAAAAAAAAATCTAATTAATATTACATTACATTTCTTTGTATATATATCACATACAAGCATTTTGCAGGCGTTTGTACTATGCTTTTTTTATATGCTAAAGGCATTTTGCAGTGAAAACTTGACTAAAGACGACAAGATCAACTCCATGGATATTCGATCAGAAAGTACAGCAACCATTGTTTCCACAAAACTAGAAGCTTCAAAAGAAGTCCCAGAGAACCAAATTTAGTAAAGAAAATATAGGCACTGGCACTGGCACTGGCACGTATATGATGGTATATATGATTTGATTCGATCTTGGCCAATAATTTACCATAACAAACAAAAAAAAAAAAGCAAACCAACCTACCTATATGGCTTAGGCCCGCCTAGCCTCACCACCAATTGTGGTGGAGATGAAGAGTTTGGTGGACCACCCTTTGAAACCTTGACCTATATTAATGTTATGTGGAATCTTCTTCTCGGGATGTTACATGCCAAATGTTCATTATGATGCATGCGTGTTCATCTTGGCTAGCTAGGGCTTTGATTTCATGCCCTTCATGCCACGTGGTTTGCCGACAGAAGGCTGTCGAAAAAAACCTCGCTTGTTGCAACTTGCGTACATACGAAAACTAGAAGTAAATTACCTCGTATCTATCTATCTATATGCGTAATTTGTTGGGAAATTTATAGAAAGTTAGGTCATCATGTACAGCAATTGGTGTACTATGATCATATGTAAGAGCAGAATCAGATAAGGTGTGATTTGATTTAATTTTAAGAGGGGGAAAGTTTGGGACGAATATATGGCTTCAACCCTCCGGCCCCTACCTGCAGAGGCAGCGGTAGCAGCAGCAGCAATCGTATGTTTTTGCCTTTTTGGTGTTTTGTCTTCTTTTGGGCAATTGCTTTCAACGCTTTTTATCTAGGGCTGCCCAATAAACAAGGCAGGAATAATATAGCTCTAGCCTCTTGCTACTTGATTTGATCCATCAAAATGCAGCATGCACACACACCAAGCATGTCGATGGATATGCCTTGTGGTTGTGGAAGAGACGAGAATCCTTCTCTACTGTGTTTAACTTGTGTTTCATTTCTTCTAATTTGCACTTACTCCGAACTTTAGCTCTAGTTTAGCAAGGGGGGGAATAATATAACTAATCCGTCTTGGAATTAATCATTGAAGATCGTATTATATGCAAAACTCACATTAATGTAACTTTTATGAAGTATTTCAAGACTTTTTAGGATTAAGCTTAGGTCAAGGTTTAGCCTAAGGCTAATTAATTGAATTCATTAGGAAATAAAATATCCTAAACAAAAAAACAAACCACATCAATATCCTAAAAGAAAGATTATTATTGCAACCTTTTTTTTAAACATACTTTAAAAATCTTCCAATTGTTTGAAGTCTTATATAAGGGCAACTCTTAAAAGTAAAAACAGTAATAATCTTTCTATGACTAAAAGAAAAAAAAAACACTTTAGTATATTATATAAGGGCAACCATTTCGTTTTCAGTTTTCAGTTTTCGTTTGCACTTCTTTTGAAAACTGAAAAAATTGAAAACTTGTTTAATAAGGGCCCACTTGATAACCATTTCAGTTTCTAGTTTTTATTTTACATTTTAAGAAATTGAAAATAGAAGACTTGTTTGGTAACAATAATTTTAGTTTTCAAAAAAACTGAAATCTTTTTAAAAAGTTGTTTGGTAACTTATCTCAGTTTTATGTGGAACTCGGAAGTGGGTTTTTTCAAGACCAATTGTGAATTTGTGATCATAGAATGAAAGTTCATGTTACAAAGTTTGAAGTATATTTCGGTGAATTCTTTGGAGTTATGATGATATTTTTTTTTTGGTTGTAAAATTTAGATATGGAGGCCCGAAGGATTAGACTGAGTATGCAATTGAACGTAATAGAATTTGTTTTATGTTTTCAAAATGACCTTTATTTTTTTTCAGTTTTCGTTTCATTTTTTTTTACCCTCCTTTTTGTCATTAACCTATCTTACATCACCACATATACATTGCACTTTAGTCTCAAAACTCGACATTTGGGATCTCCCGACTCTTATGTTCGGCCGCAGACCCAGTCTGAGCATTGGGACCTCAAGATCTAAAATTCGCTAGAAAAATCATCATAAATTCGAAGAAAAAATGCAACGGACTCTTTGAAACATACACTTTCAGTCTATGACCTTAAATTCAAAATTTGACACTAAGAAAATTTTCATTTTCATTTGCTCATCAATAATTTGTTTTATAATAATTGTTTCATTTCCAACTTCAGACGATGTAGTGGTACTCTTTTTCCTTGACCGGATTTTCCCCATTTGGGGGTTTTTAAAGGCAAGGTTTTAATGAGGCCACATTTGTTACATTACTAAGGTCCAGTTTTCCTTTGTACTATGACATTGTTGATTCAATGAAGTTATCTTACTTTGATAAAAAAAAAAAGTTCCACAGAAAATTTAAAATAGTTACCAAATGACTTTTAAATAATTTTTTATACAAAATAATTATTGAAAACTGAAATGGTTAATTAACGGGCTTTATAATGATCATTTTTGCAACTTTGACTGATATTTTTCGTTGTTGGAGGAAATGGGCATCTTTTTGCAATGTTTGCATTATAAGACCACACGGCTCTAAAAGAATAGATAGTGTCATTTTAAATTACATGAGCATTCTTTTTTTTTTTATCCTCTGTGTATACATATATATAGACAAATAATATATAGTAGAAAAGCACTAGTCCACTTACATATGTTGTTCAATGCTATGTTATATGGGTGGGTGGGTAAAGGACCCGAGATCGCGTGTGAAGGCGTTATAGTCCTCCCATATTTGTACTGTGCATTAGTACTGTATTTCTGTAGGTTTGGATAATGCTTGATTTGCCCCCCAAGTCCTCCCAAGAGGTAACAATGTTTATATATAACATATGAGCGAAGGAATTAATATAACCATCTTCTTCATCATCTGAATATTCAGCTGAAAATTACTATCTATGAAGCTCTTCGGGTTTTCGGTGACGGACCACCGTGACATAGTTCCCATGGTGAAGTTTGAGTGCCACTACTGTGGCCGGAAGTTCGAAAACTCTCAAGCATTGGGTGGACATCAAAACGCACACAAAAGAGAAAGGCAGCTTGAAAGGATGGCCTTGTTAGAACATGTCAAGCAACAGCACAACCCTCCTCCTCCCTCCTCCTCCTCCTCCTCCTCCTCCTCCTCCTCCTCCTCATCATCATCATGATCATGAGGGTGTTCCGAAAGTGGATGAAGAAAACGACGTCGTCGATCTGCGTTTGAGACTTTGAGTCATGCACTCTCCAACCCTTGACTGAGTTCTAATATTCCCAGTCCGGGTTTATTTGAAAACATATATAAAATATGACAAAGCCTTGGTAAGCTTTCTTTCCATTAGGTGTGTTGAAATTAGGGCTTCTTAAATATAGGTCAATTTTCATGAAGATGTAATGGATGCAGTTAATATTTTCTCTTTTTTTAATTATAGTCCAGTAATCATGTGTCTCGTCAAGTAAGCAATTAGTATGTCTACAAATTTTAATGAATTTACAATATATGTCACTATCGAAAATGAAAGTCTTTGAAAACGCCTCCTTTAAATTAAGGCGTCTCTTACAATCATATTAGCGTGAAACAAATCTTTGACAATTTCACGCTTAATAAATTCAACATTTTTGTTTTCCTTATATTATATATATATACAACACATTGTAGCTAATAGCATCAAGTTCACACCCTCTACTTGGGATAGAAAGAAACAGCTCTCTTGCTTTATTAAGCCTACCCGCTAAACAGAAGCCAACCATCAAAGTGTTCTAAGTAAATACATCAGGATCTATGCCCCTTTGGATCATAACTTTAGCTTTTTCCAGATTTTAGCGTTCGTTGCGGGTAGAAAAACAAGGTGGTATAGTAGTTTGTCCTTATCTGATGAGTTAATCTTTGTATATATATAGAGTTACCTACTTTGCAGGTAATAGTTTTTTTCTTGGTTTCCAAAGATCTTTTAATGGAGCTTTATCTCAATATACTTTTGTGTGACTCTACCTCTTGTGGAGGTGTGAGTGTGTTTTCGTTTTTCTATACTTGTATAGGAGGTCTAAGAATTGAGTTCTTTTCTTATAGTGCTTGTTCCATTGTCGAATTGCGTATTTTTTTCGTTTTTCTATACCTGTATTGGAGGTGGCTTTTGAGTTTAATTACCTCGACTAGGGTAACTTATAGATTTAATTACCTAAACTAAAGGTGATTTGTGGATTTAATTACTTAGTGTATGTATAGGCAACTATTGTTAAGGTATGAAGTTTCCAATACCAAATTTAATCAACAATAATGCTATTATTTTCTTATGGCAAACTACGTAGCACGTGGACTACTTTGACAAATCAATAGTTTTCTAAGACCAAGTCAACCCTAAATTATTGGGAGATCCACGTGTACCGAACTGGAAGGTGCTACTTCCAATCCCAGGAAAAGTGACCCTCTCCCCAAATCGCTGAATTTCAAAAAGAAAAAAAGAACAAAAAAAGAAAAAAGAAAAAAAGAGTAAAGACCGTCCAACACTTCATGGTGCATCTTCCAGAAGAAAACGATAGATTATTGTACGTACAGTTTTTGGCCCTCCATAAAAATTCGCTTTCATTTCGAGCCTCAAATATATATAGAATCTAAACAACAATTTGACAAAGTCACACCATTACTTAAATATGTAACCCAAGTATCAGTTCCGGAAAAGAAAAAGAAAAAGAAAACTTGTTATGAACCTAATTTTCATATTTTCTCTATAAACATTTCAACGATTATTAAATTTAACATAGATGCTCATTAATTTGACAAAGAAACCCCGTTTTAATTATTTTAAGCGGTTTTGCTTTTGTATAGATAATGGAACACAGATCCTCGTCAAATCCTTACAAATTAAGACAATGGTTATTTTTCAGCCCTTCCTATTTAATCAAACCTCATTTGTCAAATGAGGGCACCGCAAGTCTCTCTATAAAATCCCTTGCTCTCCCATAATAGTTTCCGTCTCTCTCTCTCTCTTTGCTCGTCAACCTTTGATCGGCAAGGAGAGAAAGATGAGAGAGATGGACGAGATGCAGTCAACTTATGTGTCACCCTACGGGTCCGGTGGTGACCGGAGCTTTGATAATGAGGGTTATGCGTGGGAGAGTAAGAAAAATTCATCACGTAAATCTTCGTCAATCTGCAGTTTCAACCAATCAGAGCTTAAGAGACAACGCCGAGTGGCCAAATACAAGTCCTATGTCGTTGAAGCTAAATTTAAATCTGCTTTAAAGAATGGTGTACGTTGGTTCAAGAACAAGTATTCTGCGCTTGTATATGCGTAGATTGAGAGAATGTAAAGGAATCTATCTCAGATCTGCCAAAACATTTTGCATGTAAATTCTAGCTAGCTAGATTTGCATGCATTTGGATATTTTCCAGCCAACTCTATTTGTTCAACTTTTGTTGTGGATTATTAACATGAGAATCATTCAAAAGGCTTTCTGGGATCAATGTGATAAATGTCAATCAAGGTAGTATTATTATGGCCAATTCTTCTTCTTCTTCTTTGATAATTTGTCGAATATCTGAAATGTTTAAGCTAGAAATTGGCTCATGAATTCCTTCTTATGATATATGGGATTTGTATAGCATATTAATTTGTTTTGTTTGACGAGAGAACATTTTCGTATAATTTATTAAAGATCATCTATATATAAAATTGTGGAAAGCCAGTTTTTCTAATTTATTTCCATTGTGATTGTGATTCTCAGCTTCATCGTTAACAGGGAGGAGAAAAGATGAATCTTTATAATTCTTTGTGTTCTTTTAATTGATGCGACGATCGTGCATGCAAAACTGATGAAATTTCACCCCATATGAATGAGAAATTTTTAAATGTTCCAGGTACACCACGTGTCTGGTGTACCATCCAATAAACATAGAACATGTGGAATTGTTATCCAACTTACTGCATTTCTTCTTATGACATGTGGCGGACTGCATTGGACATATTCCATATGTCTTCCGTCTATTGGATGGTACACCAACCACGTGGTGTACCGGGAACACTCAAAAATTACTCCATATGAATATATATTTACCAAACAGGAAAAATAAGGGGTTCTCTCGACTGCAAGCCATAAAGAAATCGGTTACCCAAAAATAAACAAAGAAGAATGTTTTACGTTTGAACTCTTATGAATATGTCATAGAACCAAAAACGTTTTGGCTTGTAGAATAAAACGTTGTTGAGTTTTCTAATAATATTATTGTTTTCTTTTATTTATTTAAATTTAATAATGAAGAGCTAAGAGTATGAAATTTCATTTACATAGGAAGTCCATACCTACGAGTTAGATATTATATTCCCACAAGTATACTTATAAACAAGAGAATGCAATTCCATATCAATTCCCAAGCTCCTAAATCTTGAACAACACGAGTTATCATCAAGACTTAGAAGACCTATTAATTAGGGGCGGGCATCTCATCCGAAAAATGCGCATACCAATCGTACCAAACCTACAATTTAATTTGGTTAAATCATTATTTTTTATTATTAATTCTTATGATCCAATCCACACCAAAATATTTAGTTAAAAGACCAAGTAACAATATCCCTAATCCGACGAAAATTTGTATCGAATCGATATGAAGGTTATTCTAGGTTGCGAAACACTATAACATATCACACATTAACCCTGAATTAACTATGCCTCTTTTAGTTTTTCATTGAGCCACACCCTCAAACCTCAAGCACCCCATCTCTAACCCCGAAGCATTCAATCGATCTCATCTCTTTGTCAGCTCAAATCAGCCGCACCACCACCATCTTGACTTTGTTTTTCTTTTACTGCAATACACGAATCAGATTTGGATTGAAGATTATTAGGCCTATCTATTGCAGTTTTTTGCCCTTTTAAAATAATTTAATGTTGTTTTATAAAATTATTTACTATTTTATTATGTATTTCTCATGTTCATTTGTAACTTTAAAATTAAGTTCTTTGATTTTGTACTTGGATGAATTAAACTATTGATCTTTTATCTTTTCCATGGGTAATTTGGAGTATTTATTATGTGAAATGATTATAAATTGTATTTTTATTACATAATTAGTATGTTTTTTTTAACGGTACTATTGGCCTACCAAACTAATATGAACCGAATATTAGGTTAATTGATCAGAACGATTAAAGTTCATAATATTCGGTTAACGGAAGAGAAATTGGCCAACTGAAAATTTTGATATGATTAACGGAAGAATCCTCTAATATTCCAAACCGACCCGTTCCCAAACCTACTATTGATAAGAAATCAGTCAAAACAAAATAAAAATGTTGGCTTTTCTAAATAGTCATTCTACACTTCTCCAAGTGCAAATTTTCCCTTATATATGGAGGATTGGATAATAAAAGCAAAACACACATAGAATTGGAATAAAATGACTCATGAAAGTTGAGCTCAACGCAATAAACGGCCAGACAAAACAACATTCACACTTAAATTTGTGTAATTAGCTCAGATGGTAAGAAAATGTTGAAAAATAGATTATTATTCAACCCTTGAATCTCATAACGCGGGACCCAAGGCCCAACTGAAAAAACGAAACTATGGCCCAACCCAATATGCGCTGGATGTTTCATTCGTCTTCTACTGTTTGACTTTTGAAAAACTACTAACGTCACTCTGCGGTGCAAAAAGAATCACATACTCTCTCCTCCTTCACCTGACACGTACCCCACCGTTGCCCTGGCCACGTCACTGAGCACACATTCCCCACATGCACTGCTCCGTAACTTTATCGTGTTCCCTTACCATCTGCGGGCCACTCCGACACACCCATTTGGAATTTGAAATGAAGACCCTCTCCAAAGAGACGTTACAAACTTATAACTTTGTCTTTGTTTTTTATTTTTTTGAAAACAGATTTTATTATTAATCATTATTTTAAAAAACACAAAAGTCCCATTCTATCCCCCATTTATTGCTTTGAACTACACGGGGCCTCTCTCTCTAATGCTGTTGAGACAGTGAGAGTGAGCTTCTGAATGAAGACTCTGACCTCAGAGAAATTAAAAGATTTCCCATTTAATTGTGTTCCTTCCCATCTCTGCTGAATCTTTCATTGCTGGCTTCACTTTGTTTGTTCCCCACCACCATCTCCAGGAACACAGAGACAGAGAGGCTTTGCTTAGCTGATCCTGCCCATTGTTTTATTGTAAGTTTTTACTTTGAATTTCAGTGTAAAGTTGGAATCTTTGTTTTTGGTTTCTGGGTTTGTGATTTGGGTTTAGATTTGTTTTGATGTTTTGTTTTGCATCTTGTCTTCGGGGAGTGATTGGTTGCTGGGAATTTGTGGGGAATGGGTGGATTGGTTTCTGTACAATACTACATTTATGTAATTTGCTTTAATGATTTGGTTGTTGGAACATGGAAGCCTACTGCACTGAATGTTGACTTCTTATTTTTATTTTAGGTGCATAAAGTTCTTTTTTTTCCCCTTAGTTGGGTGCATAGAGATGCAAAAGCTTCTTTTCATTTGTTTTCACTTTTGTTTTCTCAGCAGCCAAATAATGGGGCAGCGCTTCACTTCGTGCCTAAATTAGGCACCAGTGGATTTTGGGTGTTTGATAATCTAAATTGGGTTGTGAAATTTATTGGTCCTATTTGATTTAGAAATTTAGATGCTTGAAGTGTATATGATAGAGGGAAAATGCAAGTTGTATGTCTTAAGTGAAGCAGACAGGTCAGAGATTGCAGCCTTGATTATCTGTATGAGTAAACTGATAAAATGTAGCTAATCATGTGGAGTGCTTTTCTTGCCTTGATTCAGCTTCTTGAATATCATAGACTACGCTATGCTAGAAGATACCAAGTATGATCACAAGTGAAGAGATATTAACTATAGTTTCAGCTTTATAATTGATGTGCTTGGTGAGGTTCACACTGCCTTGATCTTGAAAGCTAGAACAATAGTTAACTGGTATCCATTACCGTAGGAATAATCTTCCCTCAAGGACATATAGAGAGATGCACAACATTTTGTTTTTGGTACTAGATGCAAATAATTTGTTTATGGATATGTTCCACTGGTTATATATTTATAAAATTATTTTGTTTTGATCAAGTTGCAGAGGTAGTTCGGTAGTGGAGCGCAAATTGTTGCTATCCATGCTTCTTTTACTTAATTGTTGAAGTATTCCTAATTTTTGCATCAGAAAAATGGGGGTTGAGAAAGAAGGTTTGAAAAGTGGAGCAGGTCATGTGGGTGGTTTCTTTCAGCTGTTTGACTGGACTGCAAAATCTCGAAAAAAATTATTCTCTAGCAAGTCAGATTTACCAGGTACAGAGTATTGTATCTGCATAAGGCATAGTGTGTTTATCTCTTATGGTCTTGTATCATTCTCCTATTTCATGGTTGGTTGTTTTGAATTTTGATTTCTTTGTTTTTCTTTTTTTAGAAAGTTCAAAACAGGGAAAGAAAAGCTATGGGAACTTGCCAATGACGCGACAGCATCTGGTGGGAATTCAGTTTTTCAGTGTTCTTGCACTGCTTATTTCTTTGGACCATTTTGATATGGTGTTTGAATCTAATACTATTTACAATTCTTGTTATATTTATAGGTAGATGAGGATGAAACTGGGGTTGCGCCAAGTGTCAAAGGTAGCAGTGATTATAGTTGTGCTTCATCGGTTACAGATGAAGAAGGATTTGGAACAAAAGCCCCTAGCGTAGTAGCCAGGCTTATGGGATTAGACTCCTTACCCACATCCAATTCTTCTGAGCCCTATTCTACCCCCTTTTTTGACACTCAATCTCTCCAAGATGCTCCTTACCACAGGAGAAACATTGACTGTTATCATGACGATCAGTTAAGGTATTCTGGAAATCTGCTAAAAAAAATGGAAGGGCCTACCCGGAATCCTTTGGAGGCAAAGCCCCAGAAGCTCAGGCCAATTGAGAGGTTCCAAACTGAAACATTGCCTCCTAGATCAGCTAAGTCTATCCCAATCACACACCATAAACTTTTGTCACCTATAAAGAATCCTGGCTTTGTTCCCACTAAGAATGCTGCTCACATAATGGAAGCTGCTGCAAAAATTATGGAGCCAGGACCTCAAGCTACTGCCAAGGCCAAAATGCCTCTAGTAGGGTGCTCTTCAGTACCCTTGAAGGTTCAGGTTCTCAAAGAAAAGGTGGAGGCTTCCCGAAAAGTGCCACTGGTTGGGTCTGCTTCAGAAACCTTGAAGGGTCGAGATTTAAAAGATAAAGTTGAAGGTGCTTATAAGATAACGAGGTCTTCTGAGGTGTCAAGAAAGCCTGTTGAGTCAAATGCTGCTAAGTATCTTAGGGGCCAGTCTTTGAATAAGAGCTGGAATGGATCTGTCGATTTGTCATTCAGGGCTTCTTCTGATACGGAAGAAACTAGAGGAAAGTCCATTTCTCTTGCAATCCAAGCAAAGGTCAATGTTCAGAAAAGAGGTCAGAATTTAAGTAGAAATAGAAGCTTGGTGGGTCAGAAAGAACAGAGTGAGGTAAGCTCAAACCAGTCCTTCAGGAGCCAACCAAATGTTCAAAAGAGTTCGCATAAGAAACCTTCTACACATAATGCTTCTGGTGCTCTTAGGCAGAACAATCAGAAACAAAATTGCCTAGTTGATAAAGAGAAATTACCTTCAAAGCCTCTGGTTTCCAACTCGCAAGGTAGAAAAGTGCTGTCCGGGGATTCTTCTTCTGGACGTCACAAAAGCTCAATTCGAAGTAGTGGAAATTCCAAAATTGGATTGAGGAAGTTGGGCTCAGAGGCAATGGATAGTGATAAAGAAGTGTCCTATTCAAATGCAAGGAATTATCCTAGGAAGAAACGATCAATAGATGGGAACTTTCAATTTAACAAAGATCGGGCTGTTGATGATATGTTGAGTGAAAAAAATCAGAAGCCAGTTCAATCTAATCCAATTACTGACAGGAACTACAGTTGGGCTGAAGATAGCAGAAAGAAAGGCATGGATGTTGTTTCGTTTACGTTCACAGCCCCACTTACACGTTCACTGCCTGGGACTGAAATCTCAGCGCAGGTTGCACAGAAGAATACTAGTCTTTGCATGGATCACGGGAGTAAAAGATTGTTGCTTGACAAAGACAGTGTGAAGCTGTCTTCACTGGGTTATAATGTAATAGGGGGTGATGCTTTGAGTATGCTTTTGGAACAAAAGTTAAGGGAATTATCTTATGGGACTAAATCTTCTAGTCATGACTCCATGAAAGAAGGCTCTGCTTCAACTGCTTCAACTTTTGATTTAAAACCCAAATTTAATGCAGTTAGTTCCATGCAAAGGTTAAATGACCAGAGAGGCCAACAATTGGTTACAGAGAAATTGGGCGGCCGATATGAAGCTGACTTTTCATTCGATGACTCTCCTGCGTTCAGATTGAAACAGAACTTTCAGGTATCACTGGCTTTCACTATTACTGGCTAATTTTTTTTTTTACAATGCTGGTCAGCTTCTGCACCCACCCCCCGGCTTCGTTTATTATTTTTTTCTTTTTCCACTTCTTTTTATCCCTTTTCCCTTAAAGTTAAAAAATTACTGGTGGCATAACTTGGCACTACTGCACCTGACTGTAGCTGACACAACTTTAACATTTTCAGGGAGTCAATAAGACAGACGAATATAGCAGCAGTCATGGTGAAGCTGGACTCTTGCTCAGTGGCCGACATCCTAGTCCAGTCTCTGTTCTGGAACCTTCTTTTTCAAATGAAAGTTACGACTCTTCAATTAGCACTGATAGTAACAGTACAGAAGGTATATAAGATGCATGTGTTTTTTGTTATTGTGTTCCCACTCTTTGAAAAGGTATCTTATTTCAGAATGCCTGAACACATTTTTTCGGTTTCTTCAGCAAGCAGATTGTGTTCATCCGTTCAAGCTCAGGAAGTCCATGTTTTCAGTTCTTCAAAGAAGTTCCATTCAGTAGAAGCTGACACCGAGTTGTTAGATTCTGCTTCTTCAACATCTACAGGAACTGTGGCAATAAACCATGCAGCTACAGTTTACATGCCAGAACCTTTGAGATCAAATGAGTGGGAATTGGAATACATAAAGGAGACACTATGTAATGTGGAATTGATGTTTAAAGACTTTGCGTTGGGCCGAGCCCGAGAGATCATAAATCCTCATCTCTTCAACCTGTTGGAGAGTCGAAGAGGACAGTTGGAAAGCGACGGCGGTGAGTCCAGGCTAAGGCGAAAGGAATTATTTGATTGTACAAGTGAATGCTTGGACTTGAGATGCAGGCGTTATGTGGGTGGCGGATACAGATCATGGGTGAAAGGAGTAGCAATGGTGAGAAGAAAGGGGACTTTAGCAGAAGAAGTGTACAAGGAATTCTCATGTTGGAGAGGCTTGTGGGATTGCATGGTGGATGAGCTTGTGGACAAGGACATGAGCAACCCCTATGGCAGATGGCTGGACTTTGAAACCGATGCATTTGAGCTAGGAGTAGAGGTTGAGGGTCAAATATTTAATTCTTTGGTAGATGAAGTGGTTGCTGATATCCTGGAATTGTAATGCCTGAAACATATATATCAGCTCCACCTAAAATTCTCGTGTTGATGATCTTGTAGTATTTGGATGCTTGTTAGTGTTCAAGTTATTGGTTTATTTATTGCATTTGATTCATCAAGCTTTGTGATTCAAACTAAGCAATTGCCATGTTGTTTTTCATCAAGTTGAGCTTCCATGTATGTTATGTGTGAAAACAATTAAGTTGGCATACCCTCTTGGTGTGTTTGAACTTCGAACTTAAGATCGAGTGATGTGATTGTAAGTTTGATCATATCTCGAAAATCAAATGGCAAAAGGAGTTTTTGCAGTTGCAGGAAGATCTCCGGATATTTATTTTTTCCTTCAATCATATATGAAGTTGAGCAAAAGATAGTGACTTGTAATAATAACAAGAAGCTGTGTCCTTTGGAGCAAATTAAAAGTGATGTGGATGGGCTGTTATAACAAGTTGGTCACAAGGATAGACAAGTAAAGCAATATGGATGGTTAGTATGGAACAATCATATTTAACGAAGAGCATTCTTCTTCTCATAAAGGCAAAGTTGGTAAGCTTTTAAGATGGACAAAAAGCAGAAAATTGATCTGAAATTTCTCTCAAAGTGGGGTTTGGTCTCTCCAAGTATACGACGACAAAGTGGAAAGTGGCACCAGCTAATTATTCCATCAAAGAGATGAGGACAAAAACATTATTATATGTATGCATGCCTATATATTATATAATTGACAGTGTGTGAACTATAGGGACACTCTGAAACCACCCACAGAAGTTTATGAAGAACTGGAAAACTCAATTATCCAAATAGTAAACAAGACCATAATCTTATTATTGCAAATGATTCCAGCATTTTTGTTTTTGACAGTTTTTGAAAGTAACTTCTAACTCCCAACTCACCTTGAACATTTGAATAATGATTCTTGTACAATCTTTCTTTTCTTATGCACAAAATCAACTACAGAACAATTTTGTATAAAACAGTTTGTGGAAGAATCAAGATTCAGACATAAAATTTTGCTGTCCACTTTTTTGTATCAGCATCATTAGTGTCCTTCACCAGTACTTCCACTTTCCCATGACCAAGCTATCCTCTCCCCTTCATCCCATAATTCCAATTCATTGTGACACTCAAAGCCACCTGCCCAACCCCAACTGAGCCATTCATCATCAAAGGTTGAATTCATTAATGATGAGAAAGAGTACAACTCTCCACTGCCACTTTCTGCATTTGAGCTCCAGAGACTTGTACTCTCCCTACCCTCACTCTTGGTCACTTCATCTGTAATATTACCCTCCATGATGATCCCATCTTCCCTCTGCTCCTTAAATCCAACATTCCCACTTGGATCCACAACCCCACTTTCAAGCCCCATAATTTCACTTTCTACACATTCGCATAGACCCAAGACCTCCTTTTCTCCATTATTATCTCCACTTAAAACAGTTGAACTAGTAATGTTTACTTTATTCCAAAGGCATAATTCTGCACCCTCTTTCTGATCACCACAATGGTCCAAATTAATCCTTTCTGTACTGTCCAAACAAGAACCTTTCAAACCCAACATTCTTATTGCCTCATCTCCTGTCTGGTTTTCCCTGGCTGATGGCTCAAGTTGAAGCACTACATGATCAGCAATATTGGTACCACTCTGCTGAGGCTTTGCTTGTGATCTTTGGGGAGATTTGGCCAATACATTCTTGTTCTTGTTCATGATAGATGATCTGTTTGCTCGAGCAGCAGCTCTACGGTCCTTGAATGAAGCAGCTGTCTTCTCCCCAACATTCGTAATGGTGGGCAGATAATCGTTTCCCAGATTGGTAAAGGTGTAAATTTTTCTACTCAAATGAGAGTTCCAGTAGTTCTTTATCTCGTTGTCTGTTCTTCCTGGTAAATGAGCGGCTATGAATGACCACCTGCAACAGTTTGCTCAAATTTTAGTAATATAATGATCCAATTGAATTATATCTCGATATGTAACAACTACTTGATCATTGGTTTCTTTTCTTGAATAGTTAAAAAGGAGGAAGTGAGCATTAAAAATTTGACTCAGCATTTTATTCAATCATATCCAATGGCCAGAAGTACCAGTGCCTGTGATTTTGGCAATCACATGATCCTATAAATGTAGCAATATGGTCTCCAGTTCATAGTTTAACAACACAAACATGTTATGTTGCCTGACTGCCCCAAAAAAAATAAAAATCATAATGCTTCTTTGAGCTCCTCTCAGCTGGTTACCATCCCTACTAAAATTAGCAGTTCTCTAGAGGAGGGATCCCAAAAAGAAATTAAGAACTTGATTAACATCCCTCAAATATAAATCCTTTTCGACATCAGCAATATCACAATGCAGCCTTAATCAAGCAATTAATCAAATTAATTAGCAATGTTAGCGGAATTGTAGATCGATGGAAAATGATAAGAGTTGTTCCAATTAACACAAATATTAGAGTCTCTAGAGAGCTTGAATCTAGCTTAGCATAACCAAGTTGAAAAATGGTTCTATAAAGTATCAGGCTGCCGGATATCTCCTGTTCAAAGGGGGATCTTAATAAAATTAGAACTCACAAACTAAGAACGAATTGAGGATGGTTACATTCATATTTTCTGAGCATAGATATATTATACAGAAAGAAAAGCTGGCCAAAGAGAACTATATAAAAAGATATTTATATAATTAAAAAATGAGGGTATATATATATATACCTATTACCCAAAGCAGTGTGTAACTTAACAATGGTTTCTTCCTCCTCAGCAGTGATGTTCCCTCTCTTTAAGTCAGCCCTCAGATAATTTATCCACCTCAGTCTGCAACTCTTCCCACACCTCAGCAATCCTTCATATCACACACAAACACATTGATTTGTGTATATTTACAACCAAATGAAGAAACATTGGGAATATATATAAAGGATCCTTTATTGTAAAAATCTTTCAAGGCTAGCTAGCTACTATATATATATATATGAATATTTAGACCTGCATTATTGGGTAAAGATCTCCAAGAGCCTTCTCCATGAAGTTGAATGTAGTTGGTCAAGATTTCGTCTTCTTCAGCTGTCCATCTTCCTCTTTTGAGCCCAAGTTTCTCACAGCATGGTGCTCGTCCCATCTCTCTATGAGAATTGAAAGAGAGGCAAGGCACATATACAGCAGTTATAGTTGTGCGCGCGACGCTTCTCTCGTGTAGTATTAATAATATTAATCTTTGCATAGCATAGGAGGAGTTGATGTAGACGTACGTGCGGTGGCTAAGTGTTCTTCGTGTCCTCACTAGGTTGATTTGTCGGGCCACAAGTACTAGTTAATTAGTGATCAAACTCTATGCTTAAGGAGAAAAGCTTAACCCGTTTCCGTCACTGCTGAGTGATACAACATTTCTGTCGTTTCCCGCAGTGCTAAGTGGTACAACATTCTAGGTGTTTCCTGCAGTTGAGTACCTAAAGGATTTAAATAGGCTCATCAAAACGTAGACTTTGATTTGAGATGTGAAAATAAATAAATAAATAAATGCTATAAATTTGGTATATGCACAATGATAAAGACGTTGCACCTAAAGGAGGGTGGGATAAGGAAAATCCCACAATTCATTCAATTGTTCTTAGCCTTGTAGCCGATATGAAGCACACACACAGGCCCTCCATTTTCTCTTCTAACTTTTTAGCTAGCAGACCCTTGGAAGCTTAAAAAATGCCGTCTACAATACTTTTTGACAATTTCAGTGGTCCAATACATTATTATTTATTGCATAGGTTTGGCCAAACAATGGATCCCTATATATATATATATATATATATATATATATATATATATACATATGCTTAGCTTGCTAGATGCTTGTAGGTTTTATTTCTTCTTCTTCTTCTTTATATTTCTCCCCCCATGAAAACACAAAACGCAGCATGCATGTACGTTCACGGCCCTCAATTGCATAAATATCGAAGGCCTACCACCGTAGAGTTTTCAAGGCTTGGTTTGGTCTTATTTATATTTTCTGACCCCATGCATGAAAAGACTCATGATTTTTTTGCCCTATGCTCTGGAAATGTATAGAGACAGAGGCTTTAGGCCCTTTTTTTCTTCACAGAATTGGGGTAGAGATTTAACTGTGACAGCTAACCTAATAAATAGGATTTTAGTACTTTGGCAAATGGCAAGGTTGAATCTCAACACATTAATAGATTTTAGGGACCATCACCTCAGAATGTCAATGTCATTCGTGGCAAAAATTAAATTGGATCACATGCACGTTGATCAATATTCAAGCAGGCAAGATCTCAAATTTCTTATTCTTCAAGGTAAATAAAAATATATGAGTTCATTTTCCATAACCATTCACGTTGCGATTTAAATGAGGGAGAGGAGGGAGAAGGTCCACCAGCAACCCTATCATAGTATAGTAATAAGTAATTGTCCTTCATGCTATATTTTTAGACTGTCCAGAATTATAATTTTTTGGGTCAATGACTTTCCAGAATTGCAGGGTGGTGGTGGGGATAAGAAGTCGAGAAACCTCTGTATATGCTTTATAACCAAGACAATTTGTGAATTGGATAAAAGAAAACCCAACTTCTCTCAAAACAGAAAAAAATAAGCTGGAAAGTTAGAACCCAAATTGAAGAGGAGTTGGAATCCAAATTCCCATTGAATGATAAAGATGAGATACGTTTTACCAGTGAAGCTCTGGCTCTGGCTCGGTTCTCAGAGGATAATCAATCCTTCTCCATTAATGCTAACGGTACTCTTGTGTTTATTTTAAAATAATACAAGCAAGGTTTAAATTAATCTAACTTACGAGAAGTGGGATTTGAACTGGGTGCAAGGAGGTGGACTCACTGACTTGACCAAGTGGTCCAACTTGGGTTCAAGGATGATATATTCACTGATCAAGTCTCACTGCAATAAACAATCATGACCCATAGATGGCCAGCTGGTCACTAAAATGAGTATGCTATATTTCCATCAGATAGTGACCACTTGAATTTGCAACATCAGTGTTGGATGAGGAGATAATTACTGTTGTGTTTTACATATTTACCAAAGATAATCTCAACTGGCCGCCACTTAAGGGGACAAAATCCAAAATTCTTACCGCAGATCAACAACATCGATCCTTAAGTTGGAGTTTATAAAGACATGAGAACAATGCTCGTAAATTGGGGTTCCATCCAAAGGCTCTTCATGGGGATGAAACCCACGCTGGTCACAATTTCGAATTACGGATACACCACCTGGGTCCGATAGATGGAATATGCCGTGTGGACTGCAATTACATGGGAGACAAGTTAGCACGCTGATTAATTTATATCTCAAATAATACATTATCAATTGATTTTCATCAAAAGTCAAAGAAAAAGAAAAAACAATAAAAACCCTACCTGGATGTATCTGTTGGAGCCATAACGATTGCTATTGCTTCTGGTAACATAATCTGAAAAAACACGAAGAAAAAAAACATAGCAACCCTATTATATAGAGTGCAATAGAACCTTGGAGAAATAGAACAATAAGCAAAGGATATGTAAGCCTAGAATTGGACGGAAAAAAAGTGGCATTGTGCTTTACCTGATATGAGTAATGAGTATGCAGATCAACTGATGACATGAAACAGGTCTGCGATGGGTGTGTCTGGCACATCACACATATGAAATGAAAATAATGATTACATGTACAAGAACAAGAATAACAAACAATTAATGCCCACTAAGGCTATTGAGACACTTACATGAATCCACCCAAGAGAAAAAAGAGATAATCTGTCTTGAACCTCAAATACTTCTTCCTCATTCAATGTTTGACACTGAGCATAAAACAGAGATCAATATAGATGGAATATAGACAAAGGCACTCTAAAACAATGCACATGTAAAATTGAGAGATGACAGTCAAAATACTCAAGACACTGAGCTTAGATAAAAAAGCTTCTTGGATTCCAAATAATAAGATACTAGTAAATAGGGAGTATCTGGAACTTTTTGGGTTTACATGTAAAAAGATGACAATTTATACATCTAATGATGTCATCATCAAAAGAAAAATTGGGATATAAGCCATAATCAACCTTAAAACAGCATATGGAAAGGCAATTCATAAGTTAGCATGTGATTTATCCTACCGAATCAGAGGTTGACTCCTGCTTTGGGACTATTAGTGTGGTGATATGGAAAACCTTATTTTTCTGCAGCCACAAGAAACTGAAAGGATAAGAACCAAAAGCATCAACTTATTTTAATTTCCTCATAAAAGAGACTTATTTTCTCACCAATGAACCAGCAAGAATACCGCACGTCTCTAAATTCTTTTCTGTATTCGCCCTAGCCAATCTCAAGAAATCGTCCATCAATTTTACTGGCTGCAAGGTAAATTAAATGACACTGGCATCACATTCAAAATAATATGGGGCATTCATCATTAGAAGCGACAAAAAGAATTCCTTAAGATTGTAAATCAACAAGAGAAAGATCAAGTGTTACTTTATACAAGAAGGCTCAGCATAGGAAGCTTACAACGTGTAAATGTTGATATGAATTAGAACTTGGCATCCCATCCACAGAAGGTTTGGCCGGTCCTGGTCTCGGATCTGCCACTTTTGATGGAGGAATTGGACTATATTCTGGCTGCACTCGAGCAAGTACTGGAGGAGGAGAAGGCTGATTGATGACCAATTCGAAAGGATCTTCCCTTATTTCATTACTCAATGAAGGACCTAATTCCTGAAAAGGGTGTGGCCATACACCATCATCCAAGGAGAGCACCGACTCCATTGTAGATTTAATTCCTCCTTGATCACCATCTTTTACAGCCACAATATCATTTTGTACAGCCTGATTCAGGCTATTACCATGGATGACACGAAATTGAGAATGTTAGAAACAGCCAAAATTATTAGGGAATTCTTCAAAGAAGATCAAGCAGACGTTTTCAACTGAAGAATGTCAAGCAACCTATGATCTTTAAATTTATACTGAGAAAGAAGCAAAACATGGAAATAGATATGTGGAAAAGAAGCACAGTTAAAAGGTTTAGACAAGACATGTGAAGTATTGCAGGAAGAACTCACCCTGAATTTTCAGTAGGGATTAGGTCGGTACTGCTTGGATATTGAACCTGCAAAGTAGATAGGTTAATGGAGTTTTACAAGGTCAGAAATAATAAAATTTTTGAAACCACACTTGAAAATTTACCTTAACCTTTGCACTGGGTCCTAGCCACTGGCCCTGAAGACCATTTGGACCCAAAAATGAGTGTCTAGACAAAGTCTCTTTATTCGGAAGAGGTATATTAAGAGATCTGAAAATTCAAGGAATTGTTGTCATGATTCCCATATCTAAAATCTACAAATTATGGGTATCAGTATAGTTTATACGGCCAGAAGAAATTTACTCACAGCTTCTGGAACTGCTTGTCAATTTGTGTAGTATTTGTTGATACCCGTGAATAATCATTATTATACTTCCATGAAGACTGAGATTTCAAGCTAGAAGGCTGCACATGAAAAGAACAAATTAATTCAGTATTTTGATAGTCTTCCAACAAACTTCAAATAAACTACAAATATTACATGGAGACACAACAAGATTATGACAAATCATCCTAAGTGCTTTACAACCCAAACGAATCAATGACCAGAATGAGGACCAACAGAACCAATCCCAAAGTATCAACGGAGCATTCAGTACCTGCCTAACGTTTATGCTCAATGAATTATTGTTCACAGGAGGCCATTCTAAAGAAGGTGTTCCCAAACCATATGAAGTGCCTTCTAGGCATTCAAGTTGAGGTAGTTGAGAAACTGCTTGGGCCTCGTTAAGTTTGTTCACTAGGCGTTGGGCTTCTGGCTTTAAAGATTCAAGCTCATCTAGTACATTTAACAGTTTCTGCAATGATGATACGAAAGCCAAGTCAGAATAGGTTCTTGTATATTAAACATGCAAGAAATAGTAACTTCCTAAAAGGATTAGATAGTTTACCTTCCTATACATACTTCTCTCTTTAGGAGGAAATGTCTGGTAGTCTCGATGACACGGTATAGTTTCAGACACCAAACTGTAAAATGTTAACAATAAGGTTCCACAACTAAATAATTTTGCATGCTATCAATTCTATAACATGGAAAATCATCTAATGACCTTTTCTACGTACCTTGAAAATCGGAGAAGTATGACATACAAATCTACAATGTTTTTCTCCTCCCGGTATATACTAGCCTGAGCATTTGAGAAGTATATTTAGGTAAGAAAGAAAACCAGAAAATTTAAACACAACATTAGCTGCAGGATACTCGTACAATGACTACCCAACATTAGCTGCAGGATACTCGTACAATGACTACCCTAATACATACCATTACCATTACCATATAAACTAATTAGTTAGGAATGAACAGAAAATTACTTCTTCTTTTTTCTCACTATCCCAATTGAAATCACAAAACCTATTTCTTTCCAAATTGCATACAGAACTCAGCTTCAATGTGAAATTCAGGATCAAAATTCAGGGAAAATGGGGAGTCTTAGAACTATAAAAAAAAAAAACCCCTTAAATAGCTGATTTCAATAAAAGTGCATCATTTGACACCCTAAGGAAGTTCTCCAAAGGTAAATCAGCGTTTCACGATCAAATTTAAACTTCAATTACTCTAAAATTTATTACAAACAAAGCGACATAGAATCAAGAGAAAGATAGAAAGAGAAAAAATGGAACCTGTTTGAGGAGATTATCGGCGATTCGAAAGTAAAATCGGAGAGGGTAGCGATTATCGATCTCAACTTTCCGAGCCATTGAATTGATGTTGATCTTCATCTTCTCCAGTGACGAATGCCAGCAACTCTCACGGTATCGCACAGAGAGTTTCAGGGAGGGAAAGGGAGGATCAATGCTCTGAGCGTGTGCGTCAAGTCAAACTCGGTCGTTTTGGATGGAGAAGCTTCTTGTTTGTCTATGTCGACATGGTGAGGTTACTTACTGAGGTACATAAAGGTTTCGGTAAGTGCACCACTGACTAAGGAATTGCCGTGACCAACCAGTCTTAATATATTTTCGTTTTCTTTTTTAAATCAATGTCTGTACGGGTAATTTGTACTTTTCTTTGTCTTTTTTTGTTGGAATTTGAAAGAAAAATATCATTTAATCGTATACTTAGTTGATTAATTGGAGCTTAATCAAGAACGATAAACATGAAATTTGGAAGAAAATAGCCAAATATCAAATTTGGTAACTACGTTTGATTCTATAGAATAACTTGTTCGAACTATAAATTTAAGAATAATTTATCACAAGGGTAGTTATTGAGGTGTCTTGGCTCCAGATTCAAGTTGTGGGTTGTTCAGTCCTTATTGAGAAGCACTCATTACTTCTGAAAAAGTACTTGCAAGTGATTCTTAAGAAGCACGTTCTCGTAAGTGATTCTGGCCTATCCAAAATCACTTTCAAACAAGCATGTCAAGTGTCACTTATCATAAAGCGTTTTCTTTTACAAATGCTATAACTTTAGTACATTGGAGTATACAACTCTTCTATTAACACAATGATTAGCAGAGTCTTTTTTTTATTTTTATGCATTAACAAATCAAAGTGTAATCGACTATTCATTTTGAGAACACTTTACGACTATTAACAACTACTTGATCATTGGTTTCTTTTCTTGAATAGTTAAAAAGGAGGAAGTGAGCATTAAAAATTTGACTCAGCATTTTATTCAATCATATCCAATGGCCAGAAGTACCAGCGCCTATGATTTTGGCAATCACAAGATCCTATAAATGTAGCAATATGATCTCCAGTTCATAGTTTAACAACACTGAAATTCCCTAGAATGGCCAACCGATCTGTGTCTTAATACTTAAACACCACAGTAGGATTGAAATATTGCAACAATCCTGTAAACAAAAACTCCAGAATACACAGCGGAATAAATTCAAATAAAAACGCAAATAATTGCACAAAGGGACACACGACATGTTGACGCAGTAAAAAACCTCAAGTTGAGGAAAACAACTGCGGGCACTATGCCTGAGAACAAATCACTATGAGAAAAAATACAAAAAGGTCTTACAAGTCTCAACTCACAAAACTAACGCTCACAAGGAAGACTTGCCTACTCGCCTTTGCTACTCAACTCAATCAGTGATCTTGTCTTCCTTCGTCAACAAGAGATGGCACAACTCTGGTCTCGGCTGCTCACACCTCAAGGCATGATTGCTGATCACCAACATGCATAATGCTCATGAACTCACACATATATTGAAAGATGATGATTTAATCACTCATGGAGGCTAACAAGGAACAGCCACATGAGTTTTCAATATGAACTCTCAAAAACTCTCTGCAAGAATATTTTTGTAGTTCTATGCTTTTCAACGTTGCAGACACGAAACAAAACGGCTAAGTTCCTTTCTTATATCACACGCTTAAAAACTAGGTCAAAGACCAAAAAAGGCTTTTAGCAAAAATAGGCTTTTTAACAAATAAATTATTTATTTGAAAACAAATAAAGCCACTTAATTAAAAACCCAGCTATAAAGACAAAAGAACCCTTTTGCTTAAAAAAAAAAACATCAAACTAAAGATTATAAAACCATCATTAAAACCTCACTGATGTGTGGCACTGGATTACGTAAGACTGAAACCATATATCAGTCCTTTACATCTGAGAGCCACTTTTGATGATCTTGCAAATATGCAAATATGAATGCATGGATGCAAAACATACCTTGGCATTATCTCTGAGCCACACTGATTCAGGATAGCAGAACGTCACTTGAAACTGTAGGTTACGCTCAAAGACCTACTCTATGTTTTTGTAACAGGAAATTGCCAATATACCAAAAATTGGTCCTAACAAACACAAACATGTTATGTTGCCTGACTGGCCCCAAAAAAAAAAAATCATAATGCTTCTTTGAGCTCCTCTCAGCTGGTTGTGTTCCTAACCATCCTTACTAAAATTAGCAGTTCTCTAGAGGAGGGATCCCAAAAAGAAATTAAGAACTTGATTAACATCCCTCAAATATAAATCCTTTTCGACATCGGTAATATCACAATGCAGCCATAATCAAGTAATTAATCAAATTAATTAGCAATGTTAGCAGAATTGTAGATCGATAGACAATGATAAGAGTTGTTCCAATTAACAAAAATATTAGAGTCTCTAGAGAGCTTGAATCTAGCTTAGCATAACCAAGTTGAAAAATGGTTCTATAAAGTATCAGGCTGCCGGATATCTCATGTTCAAAGAGGGATCTTAATAAAATTAGAACTCACAAACTAAGAACGAATTGAGGATGGTTACGTTCATATTTTCTGAGCATAGATATATTATACAGAAAGAAAAGCTGGCCAAAGAGAACTATATAAAAAGATATTTATATAATTAAAAAATGAGGGTATATATATATACATACCTATTACCCAAAGCAGTGTGTAACTTAACAATGGTTTCTTCCTCCTCAGCAGTGATGTTCCCTCTCTTTAAGTCAGCCCTCAGATAATTTATCCACCTCAGTCTGCAACTCTTCCCACACCTCAGCAATCCTTCATATCACACACAAACACATTGATTTGTGTATATTTACAACCAAATGAAGAAACATTGGGAATATATATAAAGGATCCTTTATTGTAAAAATCTTTCAAGGCTAGCTAGCTACTATATATATATATGAATATTTAGACCTGCATTATTGGGTAAAGATCTCCAAGAGCCTTCTCCATGAAGTTGAATGTAGTTGGTCAAGATTTCGTCTTCTTCAGCTGTCCATCTTCCTCTTTTGAGCCCAAGTTTCTCACAGCATGGTGCTCTTCCCATCTCTCTATGAGAATTGAAAGAGAGGCAAGGCACATATACAGCAGTTAGGCCCCGTTTGGTTCACGGAATGGATTTGAGGGGAAATCAATTCCCATATCATTTCCCAAGGAATGGGAATGAAAGATTCCTTTCCCACGTTTGGTAATGTTGGGAAAGTAACCGGGAGATTTCACTTTGTTTCCTTTCCCATGTTTGTTTTGAGTAGGAATGGAAAACTAAATTTGTATAATTTTCCAATTATACCCATATTAAATCAAATAAAAAAAGAATGTATTTAATGATACGTTGTAATTATAAATTGTTCATAGGGACAAAATAGTCATGAAAATTGTGCATTGAATGTTGGTTCATTTTCCCAAACTTTCCCATGAAGAGGGAAAACAAAACCCAAGTTAAGAGGGGGGCTTTACTTTCCCCCCTACTTTCCCATGTGCCAGGAATCCGTTTCCCATGCCTGAACTTCCCAAACATGGGAAAGTAATTGAATTCCCATTCCCAAGCCTCCTTTCCCATGAACCAAACGGGCCCTTATAGTTGTGCGTGCAACGCTTCTCGCGTGTAGTATTAATAATATTAATCTTTGCATAGCATAGGAGGAGTTGATGTAGACGTACGTGCGGTGGCTAAGTGTTCTTCGTGTCCTCCACTAGGTTGATTTGTCGGGCCACAAGTACCAGTTAATTAGTGATCAAACTCTATGCTTGAGGAGAAAAGCTTAACCCGTTTCCGTCACTGCTGAGTGCTACAACATTTCATTCGTTTCCCGCAGTGCTAAGTGGTACAATATTCTAGGTGTTTCCTGCAGTTCTGAGTACCTAAAGGATTTAAATAGGCTCATCAAAACTTAGACTTTGATTTGAGATGTGAAAATAAATAAAACAATAAATGCTATAAATTTGGTATATGCACAATGATTTCATTCAATTGTTCTTAGCCTTGTAGCCGATATGAAGCACACACATAGGCCCTTCATTTTCTCTTCTAACTTTTTAGCTAGCAGACCCTTGGAAGCTAAAAAAATGGCGTCTACAATACATTATTATTTATTGCATAGGTTTGGCCAAACAATGGATCCCTATATATATATATATATATACATATGCTTAGCTTGCTAGATACTTGTAGGTTTTGTTTCTTCTTCTTCTTCTTCTTTATATTTCTCCCCCATGAAAACACAAAACGCAGCATGCATGTACGTTCACGGCCCTCAATTGCATAAATATAGAAGGCCTACCACCATAGAGTTTTCAAGGCTTGGTTTGGTATTATTTATATTTTCTGACCCCATGCATGAAAAGACTCATGATGTTTTTGCCCTATGCTCTGGAAATGTATAGAGACAGAGGCTTTAGGCCGTTTTCTCACAGAATTGGGGTAGAGATTTAACTGTGACAGCTAACCTAATAAGGCAAATGGCAAGGTTGAATCTCAACACATTAAGGCCTCATTTGGTGAGCTGGCTTGGACTGGTTAGGATAGGTTTTGAAGTATTGGATTGGGTTGGCTTGGACTGAGTAGGCTTTGGGTCCAGTCCTATTCATTTTTGCACCAAACAACATATTAGAATTAACTTTTTTATTATTATTTATTTTAATAAATCAGAATTTATGTTAGTTTTTTATTAGCAAAAATCATATGCAAAATCTCAAGCCCCAAATCGGCTTCTGAAACCTTCCTTTGACCGGTCAAACAAATCGCGCGACGAACAATGACCCTCCGTTTGGATGAGGGAAAATAACTCGGAATTTAGCTAAAAGTCGGGAATTTAAGAGGAGAAATTGACAATTCCCTTGTTTGGCAACTTAAGCGCGGAATTTATTAAATGACGCGCGGAAAAAATCGTGGAAATTGAGGCATCAAATTCCCGAGTTTAATTTCCACCAAAATAGGCGTCATTTCACAATTTCCATAGTGCGGGAATTCATATTTTTCAGTGTGCCAAAACTTACATTAAAAAAAAAAACCGCCAAACTTTTCATTTTTAAAAAAAAAGTACACGTCTCTCTGGATCAAATTTGAAGGTTAGTCTTCAAGCCTTTCTCTCCTTCAATTTATGTTTTTTCTATTTTAGGGTTACCATGGTTTCTGAATGGCTATCAAAATTGGGTGTTTTTGACTAAATTTATGAATATGTGTTGAATAGGTTTTGTGATCTTTGCAGCACTATGACTGGATTTTGGGAAGTTTTAACAAAATACTCTATGCCCATGGATATTGGTGTGTGATTTGTGTTTATGGTACAACTCTGTAGTTGTTTGCTAGCTTTATCGCTTTGTGTTATCACATTGTTTAAGTTTTACCCTTCGTTTCCTTACTCTGAAGAAAAAGTATATGTTGCTGAAAAGCTTTTTATATACTCTATAAGGAAACGAAAAGCTTTGTTGATTGTTATATGCTGCTGAAAATCGATTTTGGTCTTCTCTCATTCTTATTTTACTTTGATTATTTGTTTGGTAGTCTCATGACGATGCTAAAGGTTTTTTTATTTAAAGTTTTAGAAAATTGGGATGATATAGTAGATTTGTGTGGCAAAGATAAAGCCACTTGAGAGGGCGCTGAAATAGGTGCAGATGCAACTGAGGTTATGACTCCTACTAATGAAGTTGATCATGTTTATTTGAATGGTGATACACAAGATTTAGAAGATATTCATGTTATTGATGATATTTCACCAACCTCAACAAATGGTCAAAAGAGAAGAAATCGTGCATCAAATTCTTCTGATATTCTTCCTACAAAGAAAAGAGGTGATGTCAAAGATGTTATTGCTGATTCGATTGCTAGAATGGCTTTATCATTTGAAGAGTTTATCCGTGCTGATACTAAGAACCTTGATCCAGCAGAGGTATATGATGAAGTACAAGCAGTACCAGGTCTTAGTGAAAAAGAACAACTCAAAGCATGTGCTTGGCTGATTGAAAATGACAAACAATTTCAGATGCTGAAGGCACTCCCAATTGAGAAAAAACAAAAGAGTATGTTGTTGATCAGATGTTTATTGCACGTGGTGAGTGATTTGGTTTGCTAATATGCTCTGTTTGTTTAAGTTGAGTTATTTAGTTCATCAAACGATATGTTATTTTATACTTCGAGGAATACCTTCTATGTTGGTTATCAATTTTTTTGTTCTTTCGAAATATTTAATTTCTGTCATTTACAATTTACATGAGCTATCCAAACATTGAAATTTTCAATTTATGTCAATTACAAAATTCGACATACATAAATCCAAACATTGAAATCTTCAATTGCCAAAAATTGAAATGACATAAATCTAAATTCCGTCATTTTAGAATTCTATGTCATTTGCAATTCCTTCATCCAAACGGAGCATGAGAGAATCTTCACACAGGGTAGAGAAATGCTAACTGTTTGGTTGCTGAGAAAACACAAGAAAACGTGAAAATACATTAAGAAAACGAAAATTGAATCTGATCTGATAAAGCTATGAAATGGGAGCGTTACACCTTTCTCTTCAGCAAAGAGCTCTTGAGCCTTCTCTCTCTCTTTCTCTCTTTCTACAAAAATCCCTATCCCCAAATCCCCTCTTCTTCTTCTTCCTTACTTTCAAATTCCAACCTCTCCTTGCCCAACTCCAAATCTACAGAAAGAGTAGCAATGGACCCACCTTCTTCTTCAGGCAATAATTATCAACTACCTTTGCTCCGTTCTATTTCTGCACAGCCATTGGACCCACTAACCCAACAACCAATTTCACCCATTTCACAAGCTGAAGAACCAGCGGAGTTCAATGATGAAACTGAGCAAGACTCAGGTCGTGAAAGAGATTAGAGCGAGATTGGGCAGAGGATAAAGGAGAGAGAGAGAGAGAGAGAGAGAGAGGAGAAAGAGAATATTTCCTTAGAATTCTTGGCCTTATCTTCTCTTGGCCTTGAAAATGCAAATGTTGCCCTTGAGCAAATTTCCAAACTCGCCTTTGCTGATGGTGATACCATGCAGCAACGCTGCATACTTCACCAAGGCTCTGCTGCTGCTTCCCCTGACTTCACTTGTGCAAATCATGTTTACACCGCCTTACTAATTTGTTGCAGGATTAATTTGATCTCTTTAGCCAATTTGAGAATTATATATGTGTTGTGGTGAAAATGTGCAGGGCATTTTAGTAATCAAATTAATTTGGATTCTGATTCATGAAAATTAGTAAACAATAACAATGGGAATCAACCCCATTCCTTTATTAATTATGTATATTTAGTAAACAGCTTAATGGGAATGATTCTTCTCATACCGATTCAGTAGTTCCCCGATTCCTAAATTCTCTGATTCTTTACTTTCTCCATTACTGATACGTAAACATGCCCTAAAAGAAGAAGAATGAGCGAAATGGATGGGAAGGAGAGAGGTGACGATAGAGTTTCATTGTAAACCCACCTATGGGGTTGGGTTTCATAACCATAGTTATTTGGGACTTGGATTCGAAGGCCCATATCCAGTGTGAAACACATTTAAGCCCACCACACAATGGTTAGGATCCATATCCATTTTAATTGGAAATATCTCATCCAGTCTAGCCCACCAAACAGGGCCTAATAGATTTTAGGGACCATAACCTCAGAATGTCAATGTCATTCGTAGCAAAAGTTAAATTGGATCACATGCACTGTTGATCAATATTCAAGCAGGCAAGTTCTCAAATTTCTTCTTCAAGGTAAATAAAAATATACGAGTTCATTTTCCATAACCATTCGCGTTGCGATTTAAATGAGGGAGAGGAGGGAGAAGGTCCACCAGCAACCCTATCATAGTATAGTAACAAGTAATTGTCCTTCATGCTATATTTTTAGGCCCCGTTTGGAATTGCTTTTTTTTGCCAAAAACCTGCTTCACTTTAAAGTTAAGCAGTTTAAGGTGTTTGGTAAAAAGAAAATATCCCGATTATTTTAAAAGCAATGATCTTTTGACAACAGCTTTTAAAAGCAGGCTCTGAGTTGCTTTTCAAAGCTGCTTTCAAAAGAAGCAGAGATGAACATTTAATGAATTTTTTTAATTCCCAAAATACCATCATTCATTTTAAAAAATGACACCACCTCCACTTTCACATCCAACTCCACCACTTGCACCACCACATTCACTACCTCCACAACCACCGCCACCACATCCTCTTCCTCCTCATCCTCCACCACCACCACCACAACCACCACCTCCTCCTTCACCTCCACCTCCACCTCCACCTCCACAACGACCACCACCACCACCACCACCACCACAACCACCACCTCCTCCAAAACCTCCAAATCCACCACCACCTCCACAACCAACATCACCACCACCTCCACCACCACCACCACCACATCCTCCTCCTCATCCTCCGCCACTACCACCTCATCCACCACCACCACCACCTCCTCCTCCAAATCCACCACCACCTCCACAACCAACATCACCACCACCACATCTTCCTCCTCATCCTCCGCCACCACCACCACCAACTCCACCTTCATCACCACCACCACCTCCACTCCATCACTACAACTACCACCACGCTGCCACTACCACCACCACCACCACCACCTCCACAACCGCCATCCCCACAACCACCAACTCCACCTTCATCACTACCACCACCTCCACTCCATCACTACAACTACCACCACATGATTAGTACATAACACTTTTAACATTATGTCTATTTTAATCATTATTCACAGTTATAACAATTTTATATTAAAATTTACCAAATGCTTTTACACTGCTTTTTGTACTAACAGCACTTTAAAAATATTGTTTACCAAACATGGAGTTGCTTTACTTTACAGCTAATTATTTTCAAAGTACAGCAGAAGCAACTTTTTTTAAAAGTGACAGCAATCCCAAACTAGGCCTTAGACTGTCCAGAATTATAATTTTTTGGGTCAATGACTTTCCAGAATTGCAGGGTGGTGGTGGGGATAAGAAGTCGAGAAACCTCTGTATATGCTTTATAAACAAGACAATTTGTGAATTGGATAAAAGAAAACCCAACTTCTCTCAAAACAGAAAAAAATAAGCTGGAAAGTTAGAACCCAAATTAAAGAGGAGTTGGAATCCAAATTCCCATTGAATGATAAAGATGAGATACGTTTTACCAGTGAAGCTTTGGCTCTGGCTCGGTTCTCAGAGGATAATCAATCCTTCTCCATTAATGCTAACGGTACTCTTGTGTTTATTTTAAAATAATACAAGCGAGGTTTAAATTAATCTAACTTACGAGAAGTGGGATTCGAACTGGGTGCAAGGAGATGGACTCACTGACTTGACCAACTGGTCCAACTTGGGTTCAAGGATAATATATTCACTGATCAAGTCTCACTGCAATAAACAATCATGACCCATAGATGGCCAGCTGGTCACTAAAATGAGTATGCTATATTTCCATCAGATAGTGACCACTTGAATTTGCAACATCAGTGTTGGATGAAGAGATAATTACTGTTGTGTTTTACATATTTACCAAAGATAATCTCAACTGGCCGCCACTTAAGGGGACAAAATCCAAAATTCTTACCGCAGATCAACAACATCGATCCTTAGGTTGGAGTTTATAAAGACATGAGAACAACGATCGTAAATTGGGGTTCCATCCAGAGGCTCTTCATGGGGATGAAACCCACGCTGGTCACAATTTCGAATTATGGATACACCACCTGGGTCCGATAGATGAAATATGCCGTGTGGACTGCAATTACATGGTAGACAAGTTAGCATGCTGATTAATTTACATCTCAAATAATACATTATCAATTGATTTTCATCAAAAGTTAAAGAAAAAGAAAAAATAATAAAAACCCTACCTGGATGTATCTGTTGGAGCCATAACGATTGCTATTGCTTCTCGTAACATAATCTGAAAAAAACAAAGAAAAAAAACATAGCAACCCTATTATATAGAGTGCAATAGAACCTTGGAGAAATTGAACAAATAAGCAAAGGATATGTAAGCCTAGAATTGGACCGAAAAAAAGTGGCATTGCACTTTACCTGGTATGAGTAATGAGTATGCAGATCAACTGATGACATGAAACAGGGTTGCGATGGGTGTGTCTGGCACATCACACAGATATGAAATGAAAATAATGATTACATGTACAAGAACAAGAATAACAAACAATTAATGCCCACTAAGGCTATTGAGACACTTACATGAATCCACCCAAGAGAAAAAAGAGATAATCTGTCTTGAACCTCAAATACTTCTTCCTCATTCAATGTTTGACACTGAGCATAAAACAGAGATCAATATTGTCAATGGAAAATAGACAAAGGCACTCTAAAACAATGCACGTGTAAAATTGAGAGATGACAGTCAAAATACTCAAGACACTGAGCTTAGATAAAAATGCTTCTTGGATTCCAAATAATAACATATTATTAAATAGGGAGTATCTGGAACTTTTTGGGTTTATGTGTAAAAAAATGACAATTTAAACATCTAATGATGTCATCATCAAAATAAAAATTCGGACATAAGCCATAATCAACCTTAAAACAGCATATGGAAAGGCAATTCATAAGTTAGCATGTAATTTATCCTACCAAATCAGAGGTTGACTCCTGCTTTGGGACTATTAGCGTGGTGATATGGAAAACCTTATTTTTCTGCAGCCACAAGAAACTGAAAGGATAAGAACCAAAAGCGTCAACTTATTTTAATTTCCTCGTAAAAGAGACTGTTATTTTCTCACCAATGAACCAGCAAGAATACCGCACGTCTCTAAATTCTTTTCTGTATTCGCCCTAGCCAATCTCAAGAAATCGTCCATCAATTTTACTGGCTGCAAGGTAAATTAAATGACACTGGCATCACATTCAAAATAATATGGGGCATTCATCATTAGAAGCGACAAAAAGAATTCCTTAAGATTGTAAATCAACAAGAGAAAGATCAAGTGTTACTTTATACAAGAAGGCTCAGCATAGGAAGCTTACAATGTGTAAATGTTGATATGAATTAGAACTTGGCATCCCATCCACAGAAGGTTTGGCAGGTCCTGGTCTTGGATCTGCCACTTTTGATGGAGGAATTGGACTATATTCTGGCTGCACTCGAGCAAGTACTGGAGGAGGAGAAGGCTGATTGATGACCAATTTGAAAGGATCTTGCCTTATTTCATTACTCAATGAAGGACCTAATTCCTGAAAAGGGTGTGGCCTTACACCATCATCCAAGGCAGACACCGACTCCATTGTAGATTTAATTCCTCCTTGATCACCATCTTTTACAGCCACAATATCATTTTGTACAGCCTGATTCAGGCTATTACCATGGATGACACGAAATTGAGAATGTTAGAAACAGCCAAAATTATTAGGGAATTCTTCAAAGAAGATCAAGCAGACGTTTTCAACTGACGAATGTCAAGCAACCTATGATATTTAAATTTATACCGAGAAAGAAGCAAAACATGGAAATATATATGTGGAAAAGAAGCACAGTTAAAAGGTTTGGACAAGACATGTGAAGTATTGCAGGAAGAACTCACCCTGAATTTTTGGTAGGGATTAGGTCGGTACTGCTTGGATATTGAACCTGCATAGTAGATAGGTTAATGGAGTTTTACAAGGTCAGAAATAATAAAATTTTTAAAACCACACACTTGAAAAATTACCTTAATCTTTGCACTGAGTCCTAGCCACTGGCCCTGAAGACCATTTGGACCCAAAAATGAGTGTCTAGACAAAGTCTCTTTATTCGGAAGACGTATAGTAAGAGATCTGAAAGTTCAAGGAATTGTTGTCATGATTCCCATATCTAAAATCTACAAATTATGGGTATCAGTATAGTTTATACGGCCAGAAGAAATTTACTCACAGCTTCTGGAACTGCTTGTCAATTTGTGTAGTATTTGTTGATACCCGTGAATAATCATTATTATACTTCCATGAAGACTGAGATGTCAAGCTAGAAGGCTGCACATGAAAAGAACAAATTAATTCAGTATTTTGATAGTCTTCCAACAAACTTCAAATAAACTAGAAATATTACATGGAGACACAACAAGATTATGATAAATCATCTTAAGTGCTTTACAACCCAAACAAATCAATGACCAGAATGAGGACCAACAGAACCAATCCCATAGTATCAACGGAGCATTCAGTACCTGCCTAACGTGTATGCTCAATGAATAGTTCACAGGAGGCCATTCTAAAGAAGGTGTTCCCAAACCATATGAAGTGCCTTCTAGGCATTCAAGTTGAGGTAGTTGAGAAACTGCTTGGGCCTCATTAAGTTTGTTGACTAGGCGTTGGGCTTCTGGCTTTAAAGATTCAAGCTCATCTAGTACATTTAACAGTTTCTGCAATGATGATACGAAAGCCAAGTCAGAATTGTATATTAAACATGCAAGAAATAGTAACTTCCTAAAAGGATTAGCATGGTTTACCTTCCTATACAGACTTCTCTCTTTAGGAGGAAATGTCTGGTAGTCTCGATGACACGGTATAGTTTCAGACACCAAACTGTAAAATGTTAACAATAAGGTTCCACAACTAAATAATTTTGCATGCTATCAATTCTATAACATGGAAAATCATCTAATGACCTTTTCTACGTACCTTGAAAATCGGAGAAGTATGACATACAAATCTACAATGTTTTTCTCCTCCCGGTATATACTAGCCTGAGCATTTGAGAAGTATATTTAGGTAAGAAAGAAAACCAGAAAATTTAAACACAACATTAGCTGCAGGATACTCGTACAATGACTACCCAACATTAGCTGCAGGATACTCGTACAATGACTACCCTAATACATACCATTACCATTACCATATAAACTAATTAGTTAGGAATGAACAGAAAATTACTTCTTCTTTTTTCTCACTATCCCAATTGAAATCACAAAACCTATTTCTTTCCAAATTGCATACAGAACTCAGCTTCAATGTGAAATTCAGCAAAATTCAGGGTAAATGGGGAGTCTTAGAACTATATAAAAAAAAATAAAAAAAAAAACCCTTAAATAGCTGATTTCAATAAAAGTGCATCATTTGACACCCAAATGAAGTTCTCCGAAGGTAAATTAGCGTTTCACGATCAAATTTAAACTTCAATTACTCTAAAATTTATTACAAACAAAGCGACATAGAATCAAGAGAAAGATAGAAAGAGAAAAAATGGAACCTGTTTGAGGAGATTATCGGTGATTCGAAAGTAAAATCGGAGAGGGTAGCGATTATCGATCTCAACTTTCCGAGCCATTGAATTGATTTCTTCTCCGGTGACGAATGCCAGCAACTCTCACGGTATCGCGCACAGAGTTTCAGGGGGGGAAAGGGAGGATCAATGCTCTGAGCGTATGCGTCAAGTCAAAACTCGGTCGTTTTGGACGGAGAAGCTTCTTGTTTGTCTGTCGACATGGTGAGGTCACTTACTGAGGTACATAAAGGTTTCGGTAAGTGCACCACTTACTGAGGTACATAAAGGTCTTAATATATTTTCGTTTGTACGGGTAATTTGTACTTTTCTTTGTCTTTTTTTGTTGGAATTTGAAAGAAAAATATCATTTAATTGTATACTTAGTTGATTAATTGGAGCTTAATCAAGAACGATAAACATGAAATTTGGAAGAAAATAGCCAAATGTCAAATTTGGTAACTACGTTTGATTCTATAGAATAACTTGTTCCAACTATAAATTTAAGAATAAATTATCACAAGGGTAGTGATTGAGGTGTCTTGGATCCATATTCAAGTTGTGGGTTCAAGTGTTCAGTCGTTATTGAGAAGCACTCATCACTTTTGAAAAAGCACTTGAAAATGATTCTTGAGAAGCACGTTCTCATAAGTGATTCTAGCCTATCAAAAATCACTCTCAAACAAGCATGTCAAGTGTCACTCATCTTAAAGCGTTTTCAACCTTTTGAAAAAGGGTCTCAAATAAACTCTTAAATCGCTTTTACGAACGTTATAACTTTAGTAGTCCAACTCTGCTATTAACACAATGATTAGCAGAGTCCTTTTTTTTTTTTTTTTTTTTTAATGTATTAACAAATCAAAGTGTAATCGTCTATTCATTTTGAGAACACTTTACGCCTGCATCTATATAGTATATGTAAATGTTGTTTAGTTTCAACAAATGGGAGAAAAAGGCAAAAGTGCTCATTAATTAGTATATATATCTTTTATTATAATGCATATGGTATTAGGGTAACATTGACAACACTATTATGTTATGGTGTTATGCGGGAAATTATAGCATTATACATCCTAGACCTAGAACAGCAATCCATTCCCCATGATCATCGCCACAAGCCCAATTAGAATCTGGTAATTTGCAGCCTTGTATGCCTTGCTTCCTTCAGCTTTGATGTGCTCAGCCACATCGAATTTTCCTGCACCATGCAAATCAATGGCAGATTATAAATATGCAACATATCTGACAATAAACCAGAACAAAAAATATAATCTCTTGGAGCAAAAAGGCTACCTCTTTCTTCGCCATAGCCACATCCTGCCTGAATCGTATCTCTAACATCTTGCACCGTGGCCTTGTTGTAGAACAGGAAGTTGCTCAAAATGTTATCAACACAGTCGAGCACAAGGTGTGTTTCTTGCAGACATGGACCGTTGCAGTACTCGTCAGTTTTTGCTGCTGGCACTTTGAGATCTCCACCCTCATTCAATCTGTAAGACTCTTCACAGCTGCTGTAGACCTGAAACAATTTCCCCATATATGGAGATAACCGAAAACAAATGACGAATTTTCTAGCATTTTTAATGACCAATTTATTATTATAAATATGTTCTTCTGACTTACATATTTATCATTGAAACACAGCAGGGCTTTGGCAACAATTTGAGCTGGATCCTGCTCTGCAGAGCCTATTTGATCTGGCACATCACCTCTTTCAGATGTAAAATCATCTGCCATCCCTGTCAGATTTTATGCCAAAAAATAATTTCAGTTATATTTTTCATTTTTGTGGTAAAAGAAAAGAGGCAGGAAATTAATATATGTTTCTCTGTTACATTAACATATACATATATACCTATTTTGCAGTAGAAAGCAGAGAGGTAGATGAAAGCTGCAGCTAAAACTGAGAGTTGCCTTATTGTTAATGCCATGACAGAAGCTTGCAAACTACAGAAAACTCTCTTGGATGAGAACTTCGCTACCGTTGGAGCAAAATCGAAATGTCCAGAGCAATATAATGGCAGCTGCTAAACTCCCATTATAATATATGACCAACCTGGTGCCTACCATGGTACTTTTTCTTGACTAAATTAAAATATATATATATACCATCTTTCATTCTCGTTTACACTTTTGACTGATTGAGCATGGCATAAATGTATGGAAAATGTGATGAAAAAGGTTGGTGAGTTTAAATGGAAAAGGAAAACCGATTGATGGGTTTGGTGTCCATAATGGGTAAATAATTTGGAGGAATGCAGAGGACTAGAAGGGAGAGAGCGGTTGGCGTGCAAGTCACCAACTTTCGCTAGCTGAGGACTTTCTCCTGGAGTGTTAGAAATCAAACCTAAAAATGTTCCCTGGCTCTGTACCTTGCCCTACAAGTAAAGATTGCGTTCCATGAGAGATTAATTGGTTCGATGTTTAATTCACGGCCTAAGCAATTCCATAAACAAAGGCATTATATTGGTATTGAGACATATGGCAAATTGGCAATGAGTTACTGCTAGTGTAATGGTATTAGTGGTTAAGCACATAAGGATTAACCAAACCACAAGGCAAAATGTGGAAAATTGATCCACTTTTCATTCTACCACTTTCTTTTCTCTTTTCTTTTAGGGTGAAGATATAAATTTCTTGTAATTGTAGAATATTATTGTTCGTTTATCCAACAACCAAATAGCAATTCATCAAATTGGACGTCCGACTAGTTATTGGTCTGGTGGTATTTCTCTTCTCAATGTTGTAAGATGTTCTAAACTCAAAACTCTATTTCCGATTGATAAAACAAAAACAAAAACTGATTAAACCATGTTTCATTGTATTTTAGAGATACATCTTCATCTTTTGCACATTGATTAAACTAGTTATGGGGGCAAATATTGTCTTAAACAAAAAGTTTGTACAAAATGCCCTTCAAGAACATCTGCATGAGTTCATATTTACTTTGGTTATGGATGCACAAAACTAGAGCAGAGGAAATGTTTGAGAGAAACACTATTCTTATTAAAAGCTAATTGAAAATTATTACACTGATCAGCCAATTCTAATGCTTATATTATAACTTTGTCATGAACATGAATCCTCTGAACACAACAAACTACTTTGAGCCCCCAATGAATCTGTATGCTCCCTGCAACATCATAAACCAAAAGATAAAAAGAATTAATAACCATTAAAAGGAGATTAATTAATACTATAACCAGTATAACATACTAATGAAGACTGCATTTCGGCACTTACTGGGGCTATATATCATGATCAGATGTACAAGCAGGTCTCCTTGGAGGGAGCTGCTGGTGTGGTGTTCTCTGCAAATCAAAATTACTTTCTTTATTGTAAAATATTTAAGAAAAAACTCAAAATGTATCGACACATTGATCCGATGCGCAGTTATAAACCAACTAGCTCATAGTCTAGTAGTTATAATTTTTTTGTACCTGCAGTTTTGGCCGTAAGGTCTCCACGGCTGCTGTTGATTTTGGATTCACCCCTGCACCTTGCTGTTCCACATCCATGAATTTGTTTAAAAAAATTACAAAAGGGTAAAAGAAAAGTTATTTTCATTTTTGTGGGGATTAATACCTTGCATAGTGCCCAATCTGCTGAATCAAAGAAGGCACGTTCATGATCCTACACACACATATGCAAACACACAAGAAATTGAGAGTTTTGTTCTTTACATTTTAATGCAATAACACATGAAGTGACTGAACTTTTAAATGTTAATTAATTTACCTTCGAAATTAAAGGCTTCTTCTTTGGCGCAAGTCCTCCATATTTCTGGACAACTGTTGACGCCTGCAATTAAAACGAAAAAGAAAACTGCTATAGTCAATAGAGATTAGTGAGCATTTATCTAGACACACTTGGTAACTTACAAAAGAACACAATTAGTGAGCAATCATCCGAATAAAATATTTGAGTGCTGTCATTGTGGGTCATCGGACATTTTTTTCTCGGGTGTATGCGTAAATACTCTTAATCATAAAGAAAAAGTTTGTCAATTGAGCTACAAGCCCCTTGTGAACTCGAACATCTTTTTAGAATATATGTTTCGTAGAAAACCCTGTGGATCAAGATTCATGGCCTTTGAACCAAAAAATTCATGGCCCATAAATTATAAATATGGTTTGATGGGCCGTGTTCGGCCGTTACCATATCAACAGTCCTTTGGGGCAGGCCTGAATCTATCAACGATCAAAACAGCCCAACTCTTTGGCTGTGGCTGGTCAACACAAAAGGTCAGCAGGAGCGGCAGCTAGAGCTGTGGTAGTCTACGGTCATGTTCATACTTGTAACTACCGTAGCTTGCTGCCGACATTTCGAAAAAAGTAAGGACGTACGTTGGCAGATAGACATATTCTCCTGTCGTGTCACAACACTAGCCGTTGCTTGTCAAAACAATCCTAAATGTGGGTCCCATTTTATTTTTTCTATCCTATGCATCCACACACACCCAAATCTAAATTGCATCTTTGGTCCCAAAATGGTTTGATTAGAAATCGTAGATATTTTGGGATCACACTTACAACCCTCGTATTTGCGTTTGGCACAACACAAGAGCATCTAATTTTATGCTTAATGGGATTAACCAAAAAATAAAATGGTAAGTGAATTTCTAATAGCCTGGACAATATTCATGCACGGCCCATTAATATTCCTTTTTGTATCGTGTTGTGTACCATTTAAATGGACTGGGTTTGTGTCGTGCTAGGCCGGTCTGTCCCGTTTGACACTTCTAGACATCAATCATTTTCTTTTTCAAGTACTATGACTAAAAATCTCTATCTTCAGTCTAATGATTTATCTTTTCAATATTAAAAGAGGATTCAAATTTGAATTCACCATAAAAAGCAAAAAGCCGGACATAACGTGAGTTTCAACCTTACTCATTCTCCTGTTTCATAACGGGAAAATAGAGGAAACTGAACTAATTATTTTTTCCTTGACTAAGAAAGATAATTTTTTGGGGGGTATTAAAGAAAAGAAAAGGAAATGTAGTAAAAACATAATTAATAAAATATCTGCCACCAACTGAATTTAATTAAAAATAAAGTTTGCAACTGCCTGCCAAGTGTATGTATGGCCATTGACTCATGCAGCAAGGACAGCCGGATATGGTCATCAAAGCTCTTCTTAATTATACATTTGAAGTTTGAACCGACACCATGGAAATTGGAAGTAGTCTATGGTTGTTAACATATATATATATATATATATATATATATATATATATATATATATATTCTCTCTGAATTTATTTGTTTTATTTTATTTTAGAGCTTAATTTGTCAAAACTCAATATTTTAACAAAACAATAAATTAAAAAGAATAATTAAGGGAGTAGTAAGAACAGGGCACCTCATGTTCTTGGGCAGAGAAATAGTCTTCTCCTCTGTTGCAATCCGCCATCTTTAGCTCTCCTGCAAGATCATGAATCACACCAATCAAAATCATGGGACCAAAATTAAGAACTAGCAAAATAAAGGGTTTAGGGTACACAAAATTTGACATCATAATGGCAATTAAGACATGAAAATTAGAAAAAGAAACAGAGGAGCGGGGGGGCTAACAAGAACAATGCAGAAAGATAGCAGAAACCAAAAATGGGGCAGGAGGAGTTTAGAGTGGGTTAATAATATATATGGTTTGTGAATGGCTTTATATAAAGCCCAAAAAGAGAAAAGAGACTATTGGAGAAGGATAGAAAGGGATCTTGACATTACCTTGGGGAAGAGCAAAGTGAGAGATGCAACAGAAATGAGGACAAGTTGCGCTGCGAAAAGGAACCAAAAGAGAGAGAGAGAGAGAGAGAGAGAATGGGGGTTGAGTGAGAGAGAGGGTAAGATAAGAATGTATTTGTATTTATGCTTGTAAGTTGTATCTTAGTATTTAATTTTGATTTAGAGATGTATTTTTCAAACCAATAGAGTTTATCGACGAGGAGGGGGATACGAACTGGAGACATTTTAAACGCTAATAGAAACTTAAAATATATGGTAAGTAGATAAAAATTAGAAACTATATCTCTCCAATAAGGTCATACAAGATAGCGTGGTTGGCTTGGGGGTGAAGTTCATGGAAGTTGGACAAATTCAAATGGGGTAGGAGAGATTAGGAGACTGCAAATTTTGTGTACTAAAAAAATCATCATAAAATTTAGAAAATAACCAAAATAAAAATTATAGATATGGATAACTATCGGGCTTGTTGGGATATCACCATCGGTTGGTCCTTTCTAAATTTCTAACACACACACAAACTTTACTTACCGACAACCACTCTTGTATTTTATGAGTTTTTGTGTATTTTTTTTTGTTTTAATGCAAATTATGATTCATTGTCAAAAGTCCATAGCCCCAAAAAATAAGCACCAGTTTCTTCAAGAAATTTCAATATTTTAGATATCATAAGTTGTATTTTAAATTCAATTAATACTGCGGTAGTTCGATCGGATCTTTATTGAGTTTTGCGTTTATGTCTAAAACTACGTTATTTGGGCATATGTGAATGGTAAATAATTAAACTCAAAGCTCAAATTGCTTTAATCCTTACGCTTGAAGAAATAAGCACAATGTTCACACACAAGAAAGAAAGAATGAGTAGAAATCTTTATTTCCAGAAGATACCGATAAGGCCGTATATTACTTTACTCATCTGCCAGTTCTTATTTTCTTTTGACGGCAGCTCTGAATCTTTTCCAACACAAAACCCAAAAAAAATAAGGAATAAAATATCTGAACTTGATAGAACTTGTGGATGTTATGAACTCATGGGAAAGTCAAAACCCTCATGAGTTTACGGTTTATTTTTATTTTTGCAATCCATTGGAATTACGGTTTGAAATTGAAGCTAAAACAGTCAACCACTGCCTTTAATTTCTTAAGAAGTAAAAAAAGATCATGTTTACCTAATTTTGATTGTAACCGCAACTACCCTGCATTGTTGTTGGTATATATTAAGCAATTGTTTGTATAAAAAAAAAACACTTTGTCTTCTAATTTTAAACGATATCGAGGGACGGAGAATTCGAACTTCATGACTTCATGTGCAAAATAACCTTAGTCCCGTGCAAATTTATAATTAAACTTGCATATGGCAACCATTAACATATGATTCAAATGACTATTTTTATTAAAAACCTTACGGTTCATTAATAAATATTTCTTTCTTGGACCGTCTTTCCTTTATTTGTACAGTGGAAATTTGCTTTTCTATTTCCTATTCTGTAATTTTGAAAAAAGAAAGACTAGGGACTAAAATGCTAGCCATATAATATTGGGTGTCACTAACTTTTTTTTTTTTGGGTTTTTTGATAGCCCCTAAACCTTAATTTCTCCCAAATTGGCTTGAAGGGAGACTTGATGGCTGAGGTCACCGATTTGAAGCTTGTGTTCACCCAGTGGAATTCTTCGGATCCCAAACCGGTCCACAACGCTGAGGTGCTTGCACACATGAACCAGCAATCCTGACCCGTCTCTCCGACCCGACTCCTATATGGATCTTGTGAAAGCTCACCAGCTGCTTGCTGGCGGCCCATTTTCCATCTGGTGGGGTTGTGAACACTAGTAGAGTGTGGGTCCCCATCCATGGACCCAGTGTTTTTAACATCCACGTGTATGTCCAGCGGGGAGAGTGCATTGCAGTCCGCGTGGCTCACTCTCACAGCTTTGCTGAGCATGGTTGAGTTTGTGGTGGCTTTTAGGCTGGTGAGAGGCACAGAGACCGATGTGGGGCCATGTGCCAGATTGTGGGCAAAAGTTGTGTAGCTTAAACCCAGACCAAATGGGAAGACAACTGGGCCTCTGTAGAACCTGTAGGTCCTGCCAGGGTAGCCTCTTGCGGGGTCTGCCCTCATGGCCATATCTGTCATTGGCAAATGGGTTACATAGTTTTGGGGGTACCATGTCATGGGAAGCTTTCCTCCTGTACAAAACATATAATAATTAGTCAAACGACTATTTGGTCGGACACCATTAGTTTTCACTTTGCTGAAAGAGGTAAAAATATATGAGCGAGAGTTTGTTGTACTGTCGTTATTACTGGGTTTGTGGTACCAAATATAACATCAGCTATGGCAGTTCCTCCGGCTTGGCCAGGGTACCCAACCCAAATAATAGCGCTAATGCGTGGATCGTTCTTTGCGAACGTGACATCAATTGGGCCACCAGACATCAAGACCAAGATGGTTGGGCCTCTAGAGGCCCTGGCCACTCTGGACACTAGCTCTTGCTGGTGTCCGGGCAAAAGGAGACCGGCTCGGTCTACGAATTCGGCTTCAATTGATTGGTCAAGGCCCATTACCAAGACAGTTGCATCAGCCTGTCTTGCTGCAGCCTCAGCAGCACCAAATAGTTGGTTTCCATTGCAATGAACATCTGTGCACCCAGCTTGGTGTATGGTCCTTGTGTACCTCCCAATTCCTTGTAGGGGTGTAGTGTAACCACATGCAACACCTGCAGACAATTACAAAAATATCCATTGGTTTAAAAATTTAAATCACTGTCAAGAAAATTGAGCTGGAGTGACTAGTTTAAAATTTAAATAATTGCTGGACTTACCAGCATAATTTCCAATCATTGTGACAGTAACATCAGAATTGGGCCCAATTACTGCTACTGTCCTGTGGCTTCTGGGTGAGAGAGGAAGTGAACGCCCACGGTTCTCCAGTAGAACAATGCCTTGCCTAGCAGCTTCAAGGGCTAGCTGTTGGTGGGCCGGGGTGCACACGTCTCTTGGGCCTAGGTTTCCGTATTGCTGTGCCGATGGTTCACCGTCGAACATACCCAACCTCATCTGGACCGTCATCGTGTTTGCCAAGGCCCAGTTAACTTCAAGCTCGCTTACGAGTCCCCTTCTTACGGCCATCTCAGTATGGATTGCGAGGAACGGCCCACAGTCCAAGTCCAAACCTGCAATTTATAACAGTAAGACTCGTAGCCAAATAAATACGACGGAGATACAATAAGTTTCCCTTAAAAGGCAAATAAATAACCTGCTTTAATTGCGTCAGCGGCTGCTTCTTCTGGTGTCCTGGTGTAATGTTGCTCGTCATATAGAACACCAACTGAATCACAGTCCGACACAATATACCTATTGGACCCCAAAAGTTAATTAGAAAGAAACGAAGAGAAAAGTGTTTGGCCAATATTCATAGCTGTATGAATCAAAAAGACTCACCCATTAAGTCTCCATTGGGCGCGGATTGTGCCCTTGAGGAGATCAGGGTCAGCACAAGTAGGCTTCCCATTCACCTGGTTGTAGGAGCACATAACACTAGCAACATTCCCTTCCACCACACAGGCTTTGAAAGGCACGTTATATGTGTCCACCAAGTCCTGCTTGCTAACCTGCACATGTCCCACACTAAATCATCACTCCGAAATTTTGACACAATCTAACAACATAACATACTATTTATAATATATGACAAGACCGACTAGAGAGCTAAAAATTATGTTACCCTGGCATTGAAATGGAAGCGATCGACACCGTTCCAGTTGTCGAGATCATAGGCAGTGTAATGTTTGCAGCATGCAGCAACCTTAAGCCTATTGCCAGCTCCATCGCCTTGGAGCCCCTTGACATACCTAGCAGCATACTTAGCAGCCAAGACAGGGTCTTCACCAGGAGTCTCTTGGCCTCTGCCCCATCTCGGGTCACGAAATATGTTCACATTTGGGCTCCAATATGTCAAGCCAGCCATCCCTCCATTGTACATTGCCCTTGCCTCATCAGACACCACCTGCTCAGAAACCAAATATTTAAAAATAAAAAAATATTAATCCAATTATCATAAATTAATTTCCCTTCTTTCTTCTTCTTTTTCCCAGTGATCGAGACCGGGACCTTTTTTTATCCTGTAGTTGCCATAAATCGAAAGTGGTCCTGTTTTTAGTACATGTATAAAATCCCAGATAAAAATTTGAGAAGCTCACATGGGAAACAGAGAACCGAAAGTAAATTTTTGCACCAAATTAGGGATTGCAACTTGCCAAGTTGAGCTCATGAGGATGTCAAGATCGTTTTGGGTCGCTTGGCTCATGATCGTGATTTTTCTTTACAAGCAATATGATATTTTATAAAATAAAAAAAAAGATTCTTTTATGACGAATCAATGCACTCTTGATCACGATACTTATATTTTTCTTGGTCTATACTTATCGTTATTTAATCCGAAGCATCTATACGTTTAATTTTGATTGATACCCTTTCTATATGTATAGACCAAGAAGGTGGGTGGACCATTTTCAATAATGTCTTGAAAAGAAGTTAATAAACAAGAGCAACAACCACAATAATTAACCTACTGAAAATGTCGTTTATTTTGTTTGTTCATGGCATCATGGGTTTTAGGGACTAAAAATCTAGCTTTGCTATAGCTAGTCAAAGGTCATTATCATTGCCGCTGCTATCCAAACCATGAAGAGATGTTGAATTTAGGTAGCTCACGGAACTTCCAATGCAACCAGTAACACCCAAGTATCCATGCAAATTGTACTTCTATCTTTAGTATGTCATCACTTATAATTACTAATCCAAATTACGTGATGAAGTTGTTTTCGCCAACAGTCTGACATATCATATTATGACACAGTGAATTAAAACTATGAATTAGTCAAATTATATATCGTGTGATAACATAACATATCAAATCTAATATAATATGTATACAATATACCAATATTCGTCTACACCCCCATTAATTTAATATTATAGTGTAAAATATTGACAATTTTGATCACGTGATTGAGATAAAAGAGTTATTGGTTACGGAACCCAAAAATGATGGTAAATATATATTTTTATTTAAAGACTTTATTACCTGCTCTTCTTTTTGTAATTCTAAATTTTATACTAATCAGAAAAGATAAAGGAGCAAGAATAATCCTCACCCGTCCGATTTCCTGCCAGAGAGACTCGTTGAATGAAGCAGCGGTGGTGATGACTTGAGGGAAGCTGGTGGCCCCAGGGAAGGCCCCACCAAACTTGGTTCCAGGGCCCACATTGGATACACCATGAAGTGCCTCAGACCACCACTCGTAGCCCTGAATGCCAAGCCTGGGCACAGCAATAGCATTGTTCACCAGCAGCCTGATCTTCTCCTGCAATGTCAACCGTCCGATCAAGTCCTGAACCCTAACATGGATTGGCACCGTCACCCTGCAGAACTTCAGGCCTCTGGTTATTGGGTTGTGAGGGTCACAAGCAAAGGGTGGACGAGCATGGACAACTCCAATGGTGCAAAAAGAAAGACACAGAAGAAGAGAAACAAGTGAGAGAAGCCTAGTAATATTGTATGCCATATTAAAATGGAATAATGTGGGGAGTTTTTTTGTTCTTTTTCTTTGTTTTGCTCTATTGGGTTTTGTGTGTTTTGGCGAAAGCTTGGCGTAGGTATTTATACAGAGAGAATTATAAGAAGGTTGCGTTAGAAGGATGGCTATGATGTGGGAAAAATGAGCGGAGAGGTTTTTCATGATTGAGTTTCCACGTAGATGATGCGATTATAACTTTGAAGCTAACCAAAACAGAAAAAAGAAAGAAAAAGAGTGTGTATGAGAGAGAGAGAGAGAGAGAGAGAGAGAGAGCAAGTGGTGGAAGAGTGTGTGTCAGTGCAACACGCAGTTGGCAATGGATGGTCACTTAGGCTAAGGGGCTATAGCTATAGTTAAAAAAGTACATGAGCCATGACCAACCATATAGCAAAATGGGCAATAAAGGACATACATCAGACTAGGTCGTAAAAATTAAGAAATATTGGGATCACGGACTGGAGAATCTAATTTCTCTTTTGGTACATTCTCTGTCACATTGGTCTTTAAAATGTGTAAATAAAATCGAAGCATAGTTTGATAAAAAGAAAACAAAAATTTACAGGGATTGTGGAGAGAGAGAGAGAGAGAGAGAGAGAGAGAGAGAGAGAGAGAATGGTTATGCAATTTTTTCAACAGAATATCAGATAACTCTCCCAGATTTTATTGCCAAATGAAAGGACACTAAAATCTTGGGTCAGTTACTTGACTCAGTATATATATAATTTTTGCAGAAACAAACATGGAAAAATTTCAAATATATTTGGGGATAAAATGATAAAAAAAAGGACATATATTTTGTTTGACTGGCAGCTTTTCTGTGTTAATAATGCAGTGTTTAGTCTGCGTCGTCCTCCCACCATTGGAAACTGACTTTGGTTTATAATTATTTCACAAAAAGGGAGGAGGAGGAGGAGGAGGCAGAAGTTTTTCATGCTCGTGACTTTTTACCTGTACGCAGACTACACGAGAGACATTAGAAAGTCAATCTCGTGACTGTGGCTTCAAGTTTCTACCAGCGATGAAACAAAAACATTTGTCCTCTTGTATCTTTATTTTATTTTGATCATGTGAAGTATATAGTTACTTACTCCACCAAGAGCAAAATTTTTACAATTAATGTATATGCGTTTTATATACAAGCTCGTAAACATCTCGTCGATATCACTATGTATTTCGACTAAAAATATCGACAATGTATCAAGTACTTGCAATTATATATATATATATGTATATGTATATGATATGATATAATATTAGGATTGAAAGCTAACAGATAAGCTGAAGATTATTCTGTGGCGTGCTGTATGGATATGGAATGAGAATTATTTATTAGTGAGGACCCAAGTGTGAGATGAAGGAGAAGGAAATGGAACTAGCCTCCAGAGATAGGCCCATATACATAAGAGAGTGAGCTTCATACGCTATTGTCAGTCTTTATTTTACAACCTTATCCTTCAGTTTTGTCAATTGCTTTCTTTTCTTAATTAATTTCTTCTTTTTGATCTTTCATTTTCCAAAATTAAAATCCTCACCCAACAGTGTCATAGACTTTGTTCGAGATATTGTTTGATATACCAAATTCACGCTGATATATCTCTCAAGTAGTGGTCTTGGATTTAAGTCCTCATGATACCCGAGTATGTGAATTTTCCCCCTCTTTTTTCTATTAAGATATGAGAATATTATAAATACATTAATTCGTACAATAATCCATCGAATATAAACAGCTAATTCCACATATTTTTGTTGTTTCAGGATATTAAATTAGTTGCACATATGCATCATGCATGCGTAAAAGCAATTAATAAAGCCAATGATTTAGCTAAAAAAGAAGAAAAAAAATCGTTGTGCATCAAACCCTACCCCACCAAGGGGAAAAAAGAATGTCCAATGAACAAAGGAACAAAACAATAAGCTTTCAATGCAGGCAGTAGAGAATATATAACGAAAACGAACATTACAATTTTTTTCAGAGATAAAACTCGATCGATGCATGCATATTCTGTGGGACCTCAACATTTCAACAGAAACATTATGGTGGTGGATTTGATTTGATGTCACACCATGCTTTAATTTGGTTATAGCTTTTAAATATGGTTTTACATTTCATCTTTGTATGTATTTCTTTTAGAGCTTGAAAGCCTCTTAGGCCACGTGAAATGACGCAGTTTTGAGCCAATTGGCTAGTTGGCTTGCTATATATGCAAACGCCTTTGAATTCATCAAAAACCCTTTTTACACTAACCTCTTTTTTTTCTTTTAGTACACGCGATAATCTAAACTACAAGGGAGGAGGGATTTCTCACACACATACGTACACAACTAAAATGTCACGGGAATTCAAACATGAGACCTATAAAATGCAAGTCAATGTATTTTTTCTTCTTCATTTGTTGGATGAATTTGGTTATTTCTAACAGCTTTCTTCTCAACCAACCAAACGGGGCCTGAGGCTTTTTCTTGTTCCTTCTTTTTCTTCATCTTTAATTGTTGCTAGCTTAATTTACACTCTTTGTTTTTCCTTATCTAATCGCTGGCTTTGAATAATGTGGCTTGCATTGCATGCATGATTGGTTGGTTGGCTAAGGATTGGCCATTGGAGGAGACAAAGAATATGACCATAAATGAGAAGTTGAGAAAGAAAATATCATCGGTTAGAGATGTGGCCAAAAAAATTAGAGGGCCTAAGAAAACCTAACTTGATCATGAATCTAAACACATGGACCCACCCAACCCAACTTCTCCGCCCTATCTATCTCTGGATTTTTGACTACTTCAAGTTTCTAGATGAGAAGGAAAATAGACCCTTCAATGAATAAAAAATAAATAAATAAGTAGAAAGAAATAGTTCATGTTCATGCATGGATGAGACCATCCTTCGTGGATGGATATCATGGATGACAAAGCTGAGCTTTATGCTAAAACAGTAGCATGGGTGTGGATAGTGATTGCCCATTACATTCTTATCCTTAAAAAATCCCGTCAATCAGTGCAAACGCAAAGAGATAGCTTTGCCAAGTAGCTCTCCATATGAAGCTCAGAATGAGATGCTCTCTTCTTCCTTCTCCCCCTCCTGCTTATCCTCTTAATTTCAGTTGCCTACTGGTTTGGAGAATCTCTGTTGTCTTTTTCAAATATTTTTATTTATTTATAATCTTCATAAATGTATGTTAACTGTAAACTTGCGCGCCGCAAGATCCAAGCCGTAGTGGCCCAAAGTTGGTTGGTTTGCTCTTGTTTCTCTGGTAAGTTGTAATGAAAGCCTCTGGCTCTTGCCCACATTATTTTGAGTGAGTGTACATCAGGGGAATTCTTGGACTTCACTCCAAGCATTCGATTGATAATTTTAGAAAAGCAAGGGCAGAACTAGGAATTTTTCAATGGGCGGGCTAGCTAAATTTTTTAGCTTAAACTCTAATGATCTTTGTTTTTCATTGACTAATTTTCAATAAACTTTTTAAGACAAATACATATTAAATGTAATAAAAAAATACACTTTATCAAAATTAATGTGTTCAACAATATAATTGAAAGTATACCTATTCAAGTTTCTTGTTTCTTGGCATCAATCGAATAAGACAAATGCAAAGTGAACAAATATAAATAATTAAATTTCACATATATATTAGTTGTGAACACAAGAAGAATATAATTAGGTTACTGTTCCGTTTTTGAAAGTCTCTTCCCACCTGTGAGTTTTAATTACCTACTACCGTCTGTAATTATAGGTTGAAAGACTCGTGAGGGTTTTTATTGAGTACAATATTAAGAAGCTTTCCCTTTTTATTTTGGGGGGAAAACGATTATTGACTTTGCCAACAAAAGAAAAGAAAAGAAGCAAAAGGCCACATGCTTCGAGGGAAAAAAAACAAAACCAAGGCTGCTAAGTAATTGCACGATTCGGTCAATTTGATTGAAGGATTGGATCAAAGCAAAAGGCAAAAAACTTGGTGGGCCATATAGATGTAGGTAATTTTTTTTTCTTCAAAGCTTTCGTTCCGCCCTTGAGTATAAGACTGAATTAAGAGACGGAACATTTGAACTTGAGACATCTTCTAATAATACATGGAGTTTGTATCATGTTAAAATCAATGATTGAATCTTGAGACATCTCCTAATAATACATGGAGTTTGGATCATATTAAAATCAATGACCGAGTTGAGAAACGGAACATTTGAACTTGAGACATCTCCTAATAATGCATGGAGTTTGGATTCTGTTAAAATCAATGATGGTTAACTGTTATACTCATGATGTGTTTCTTGAAGATGGTTGTCTGTCTATTTTTAATTTGTAGTGTGTTTTTAATAGCGACTCAGCAGTTATCTTAATATGTTCAAGATGAAACCTAATTATGGCCCTTAAAAGGAATTGACCTGCCAAACTTTACATCGTATCATTTAGTAATGAAGTTCCACTGTCCACACGTCTTCTAAATGCTTTGTGGTAGTGCTTTTCTTTAACAATGTCCTCATCCAACAACGGCATTAGCGGCCCAATTAACAAATATTAAAACTGCATGATTTATACAATCACAACCGTTTATTTTCAATGAATTAGACATTTGAAAAAAGGGGATTAACCTGAGAGTTTGTCAATATAGACGACTAATAACTGGATAAGCCAACCACAAATCAAACTAGGAAAGAAATCTCAATCTAATTTCCTAGTTTATAGTCTGTATAAGACAAGTTTCAGTCACATCATTAATGCCAATAAGGACAGAAGAGTCTAATAATCCTAGCTCGGCACTAATTATAGTGCAATCTTTATTAGCGTTTTTGTAAAATGACCAACATCATACAGTTTTATAACTTACTCATCTTCAGAGGTCCCAGCTCTTTGGCCTTGGCCCTCAGCAAGTGCTTCTGTATCTTTCCGGTAGCTGTCTTTGGCAATGGTCCAAACACCACTGATCTGGGAACCCAATAAGCAGGTAGCTTGGACCGGCAGAAGTTAATTATATCTTCTGCCAGACGCTTTTCGTCAGACTTATCGACACCTGGCTTCAATGTCACAAAAGCACAAGGAGTTTCTCCCCACTTCTCATGTGGCCTTGCAACCACTGATACCTCAAATATGGCCGGGTGTTGATAAAGAGTATTCTCTACCTCAACACTACTGATGTTCTCACCTCCAGAGATGATAATGTCCTTTGATCTGTCTTTAATTTCTATGTACCCATCTGGATGCTTCACAGCAAGATCCCCAGTATGATACCATCCATTGGCAAAAACTTCCTCATTCACCTTTGGGTTCTTTAAATACCCTTTCATTACAATGTTTCCCCGCATCATTATCTCTCCCATGGTAGCTCCATCTGCGGGAACAGGTTGCATAGTCTGAGGGTTGAAAACATCTAAGCCCTCCAAACCAATGTAACGAACACCTTGACGTGCATTAAGTCGTGCTTGGGTTACAGGGGGAAGTGAGTCCCACTCAGGCTTCCAAGCACAAACTGTGGAGGGACCATAAGTTTCAGACAGACCATAAGTATGAGTGACTCGGAAGCCCTTTTGGGACATTGCAAGGAGAACAGAGGGTGGAGGGGCAGCACCAGCTGTCATTACGTGTACAACATGAGGGAGCGGCAGGATAGTCTCATCTGGTGGAGCATTGACTATGGTGTTTAGTACCACAGGTGCAGCACAAAAGTGAGTCGCACCATACTTGGCTATAGCTGAATAAACTGCCTTTGCTGTAACCTATGAAAATGCCAAAAGGAGAGTGTGTACATGAACATCTAAACCAAGCTACCATAGAAAGCTAAATGGAAAAAATGGCAAACATCTGCCCTGTATACTAAAATGATTAACCTCCAAATGTGCCCAGCATCCACGTAAACAGAGAAACAGAAGAACTTGAAAAATAAAATTTGAAGCTCAGTCCCAAAGCTTAAAAGGTTTACAACCAAACATCAAACGCTGCCTGAACATTATAGATCGATGGCACATGTAAAAATTTGGCACTACTGCAAGTGCAGCATGTTGCCACAGCACAGAAAGTCCACTACAAGCTCCAAGGAGCATTTTTATATTGGTTTCTGAATATTCAATCAGGGAATCAGGGTTTACTATCACACTTGGGATAATAGGTTGACTAAAAAGACTGATCAAATTGCACCAATCTATCTACATCAAATATAAGCTACAACACTATGACAAAATCACACAAGATCAGAAAGATTAATTCATATGCTGAATTAAACATCAATCATTTAAAATTACAAAATATTATTTACCTGTCGAAGGCATATGTTTGTCCCGCAAAGAGCTGCAAGTGACCAAGGAAAACACCAACCATTGCAATGGAACATGGGTAGAGTCCAGAGATATACAGCTCCTTCAGTCATCCCCCATACAAGAGGACCACTCAAAGCCATCAGATAAGCCCCACGGTGATGCAAAACCACCCCCTTAGGACTGGCTGTCGTGCCAGAAGTATAACCCAGAGAAATGCTCTGCCACTCATCCTCTGGTGGTTTCCAAGCATACTCAGGGTCACCACTTTCCAAGAATTTCTCATATTCAACGGCGCCTCTTCCCAAAGCACTTTTTAGTGCCTCGGGATCACAATTTTCGTCACCTATAACAATTAAGAGTGGAGGCTTGTAATGGCCTTTGCTTTGCTCTTCCCAAATTTTCAAAGCTTCCTCTGCCAAGGGAAAATATTCTTGATCCACCATGACAACTACAGACGATGAATGACCAAGAAGGAAAGCAATCGTTGGTGCATTTAGACGGACATTGACAGTATTTAACACAGCTCCTGCCATCGGAACTCCAAAATGAGCTTCATAGATGGCTGGGATATTTGGTGCAATTATTGACACCTGTTGTCAATATCAGAGAAGTAATATGTCAGTCAACAAGCTCCAACACAACAAAAGAAGCATATACAAAAGGTGATTATGAGACCCCACACAGGTATCTTAAAATTGATCCGAGATTTTAAAGAGGTGCGCATCATGGTTTCAGAGATTATTATGAATTCTTAAGAACAAGGATCCAGGTATTGCAGTACAATGAAAACAGAAAACCAATAGCCAAAAAAAAAAACTAACAAAAACCATTTTCCCATGCCAGTAGAAAGGAAATATGTCCATTAAAAGAATGACATTATGAATACTCAAGCATAAACTATCTGTTGATAGCATAAAGACAACTAGAAAAGAACTTCAAAAATCCCCCAAAACAAGCATGGTGCAGAGACAATGGTTATCAGCAAAGGAAGTGAAAAGAAAAACGGAAGCAAGACAATAAATAAAAAAGGCCATTATCTCAACAAAACTGAGCGTAAAACAGGAATGACCAAATTAAAAAGAACATTTTTTGGTGAAAATAATACCCGTCTGCATTTTAGAGGAAAAAGGAGATGTCACTGAAGCAATTCATTGCAAATGACCAGTGTCATGCTGCAATTGTTTCATAGCATGGTTCTTTGCATGCATATAGAAATAGGTGTTTTTCTACAGGAACACTGGTGACAGTGAGTTATTGTATCTTCAAAGTGTCTAATTGAAGTTGAAGACAGACAATATTAGCCGAATTCAGGACCTAGATCAAGGTGACATAATTGTAACTAGTTTTTCTTTCTTTCCCAACTGTATGTATCTATGTGAGAGCGTTTTTTTTTTCTCCTTACTTTCTAAGGAAAACCAATTGCATTTGGAAGGCTCGTTTTTGTTTCAATTAAATTACTTGAAATCCATAATGCAAAATATTTTCAAAAGTCTCTATAAGTTTCTTCTCTTTAACATTGGGTATTCAATGAGAAGAAGCATAAACCAGTAGAAAACTAAACTAAAAGCAAAGTCCTTTACAAACATGAAGCAGAAAGGGATAAATCCAAAGCAACCTACAAAGAAATCTAGCATTTGAATGTAATTTCATTTCCATAAATTTCAATTAAACATGCAAAAGAGCTTGCCTTTATTTTCCCTTTTTTTTTTCTTCTCTGGTGATACATACATATCCATCTTCACCATTAACAAAACTAAAGTATAATATTTGATGACATAAAAATAAAAAAAAATTTAAAATAATAAAACAAATTCAGCTAACGTCGTCGATGACGGAAAATTAAGGTAAGCTAATGAAGTACCGTGGTGCCGAGGCCGATGGAGCGCTTGGAAAGAGCGGAGGCCAAACGGCGGCAACGCTGGTAAGTCTGCTGCCACGTGTAGTGAAGAGATCCGTGGACCACCGATTTTCTGGTGGGATGCACCACAGCTGCTCTCTCCAGAAACCACAGCGGCGTTAATGCCGTGTAGTTCGCGTCGTTCTTCGGCAGATCGTCTATGTCTCGCTCCACCACCATCTCTACTGCACCTCCTCTAATTTCTCTCTCTCTCTCTCTCTCAGAAATTCAGAGTTATGAGCAAGAAGCTGACAAGAGGCTGGGAGTGGAACTGGGAGCTATATATATATATATATTACACGACTTTCGTCATTGCTTATCTAATTCCAAGCCTTTCTAAATACACGACACGTGTCAGTTGCTTTCGTTCCCACATATTTTCGGGCTGGTTTTTTTAACTTGGTATTTAGAGAAAATATTAAAGGACATATTGAATTTGGTATTTATTTACCAAAAGAGAAACTATTAAAGTTTTGTGCTATGCATAAACATTACAGCCACGGATTTTGGGATAAAGTGGTATTTGTAGCATCATCTTTTATTTCCTATTGCAACACTCTTATAACCATGTATTCAAACTTTTATTTTTCTTGCTTGTTGTTACTACGAGAATCGTTTTTGCTTTCTTTTTTATTGTTTCGATTTACCAAGTTCAAATGAAAATTTCAACATCTTTATTTATTTTCAATTACCCGAAGCATTTTATGACTCACTGCAACCCTTATTCTACTAATAAGATGTTTAGGATGCTTTGTTTGAACCACGCCATCAAATTTATTTAAGGCAAAAGACATTCCATAAAGGAACTATTAGGGAAGATCGCCATCCAAGTCCATGAATACTGAATAGAGATTATCCACACGTGCTATATAAGATAAAGAAATTGAAAGACAACCCCTAAGAAGCGTGTCTTTATAAGAAAAAAAAAATGTATTGCAAAATACACACATATTCATGTAATTGCTTTTTGAAAATATTCAACTAGTTGACAGATTAGGTCATCCTCAATGGTTGGGACTCTAAAAGAGGTCGATAAAGCCTCATTTAAAGCTCCGATAGAATCTTTTAGGCTCTAAAGGTATCTCTCCCATAATGGGAGGCTCAATTTATAATTTTTTTATGATGTAATTTTATTTATGTTTTTTTTTGTTAACTTATTTTATTTTAATGTATGCTTATATTATGTTTTTTTTTAATGAACATTTCAACCAAAAATAATTAAAATTTGTACAAGATTTATAAATAAATAAAAAGTGATTAGAGTAAAGTGAAAAAAACTAGCTATTTTGTTACCCAAAAAAAACTAGCTATTTATTTCCCCTAAAAAAGGACTTTCATTTGAAAAATAAATAAATAAAAGACCGGTAGAAGAAAAAAACAGTACAAGAAATAATCAAGTTTTGAATTCATTTTATATGCTAGCGGGCCCCGTGTGCAAGTGGTTTGGCAGTTGTCATGGCAAAAGGCCAATACTATTCATTTTTTTTGTTTTTTTACAAATTTTTTTACCTAAACAATTAATTTGGACACTATTTTAGGATAAGATGATAAATAAAAATACAATTTGGAAGTGAATAAAATGTTGAGTAAAAAGTGAATAATAGTAGAAGTAGAAGAAAATGTATGAGGATTTGGTAGGTATTTATGGAAAAAAAAATTCAGAATTTTTTAAATATTTTTTCGATATTTTTTCATTTTTTTATTGCTCAAAAATTGGCTGCCGTTGGATTGGAGGAAAAAATCAAATCGGAGAGGGGCTAGAGCAGCCACTATTCACATGAATAGTGGCTGCCCTTACAAAAAGCATTGTGTGTTTCCAGCAGTTGTCATGGCAAAAGGCAAATACTATTCATTTTTTTGTTTTTTTACAAATTTTTTTACGTAAACAATTAATTTGGACACTATTTTAGGATAAGATGATAAATAAAAATACAATTTGGAAGTGAATAAAATGTTGAGTAAAAAGCGAATAATAGTAGAAGTAGAAGAAAATGTATGAGGATTTGGTAGGTATTTATGGAAAAAAAAAATCAGAATTTTTTAAATATTTTTTCGATATTTTTTCATTTTTTTTATTGCTCAAAAATTGGCTGCCGTTGGATTGGAGGAAAAAATCAAATCGGAGAGCCCAGGCGCCGACACTTGGAAGCTAGCCGTTAGGGGTACTGTAGCGGGCGCGTCAATTTTTTTTAAAGTAAAAAATTTTGGACGCCAAGTCTGACGTCATCCCAAAACTCGAGCCAGCGCAAGGGCCAGCCTTGCCTGAGGGCCAACCCAGGTTGCTGGGTCCCACACTCTGCCCGGGACATTTTTTGTTGCTGGAAACAGATTTTGGCCCAAACCCCCCCCCCCCCCCCCCCCCCCCCCCCCCTAGCCTCCTTGTTGAAAGTGCTCTTAGAGCCCAAAATCTCTTTCATTGGGAATGCATTTTCAACCTTAGATTATATTATATTTTATATATATATAAGGGCTCTATGGTGGTTGAGTCTATATTTAGAGCACTTCCACCTATTTGTCATGGCAAAGGGCAAGGGTAAGGCAATGGTTGTTACTATTCATGTGAATAGTGGCAGCCATTGCAAAAGGCTTGTGGTGTTTTCACCCATTGCAATGGCAACCACTATTCACATGAGATATGAGGAGAGGAATTTGTATAGGGTTTTGGTGTGGAAAGTGAAAAATATGACTAAGTATTTATTTTTAAAAATTCTAAAATTTTTAGTATTTTTAAAGATTTTTTTTTCAATTTCTTTTTCATTACTAACGTCATCACTGACGTCAGCAAACCCAGGCTGTTCTTGCCTTCGGGCTTGCCCAGGCTTGTGGAGCCCAACAACTACCTGGGATGCATTTGTGCGCTGGAACCTCTGCCTAGGGCTTGGGCCCCCTCCTGCCCAGGCCACAACCTTCTGTTGTAAGTGCTCTTAGTAGTACCCTAAACTTTTACAAACCAAACACAAAAAGTTGTAATTGTTATATAACTAAGGGGAAATTGTAGAGAGAATTGGAAAGTAGAGGAAGACAATAGAAATTGTTCAATCAACTTGTATTTCTCATCTTGATAAGACCTCTTATTTATAGGCTTACAATGGTAAGAAGACATTAACAACTCATAAGTTACAAGCCCATAACTATGGTATTTAGTGTATAGGTTACATAGAATTAGAAAGGGTGAATGCTAAAAGGTATGGTGGTCATCCACCAACTCATGCATTTACAACACTCCCCCTTTGATGTCCACCATACAATTGACATAGTTGCCTCATTAAAAACCTTGCTAGGAAAACCCAGTGGGACAAAACCTAAGCAAAGGGAAAAAGAGTGCAACATTCTTCTGGATCATTGATATGGTGTTGGACGTGCTTATGCTGCCTTGTTAAAACCTTGATAGGAAAAACCCAGTGGGACAAAACCTAGTCCAAGGGAAAAGAGTACAGGGTACATATGTCCTATATGTAGAAAATTGTTGAATCCTCCCCATGATGAGGACAAACTTGAATTATTTGAAGATACAACACAAATGATATTGATTTCTCATTTTCCTCCGACAAAGCAAGCTTTGGTAATGCTTTGTATAAAAACTTCTTCAATGTCATCACCAGAGGATGTATGTGTGTCATTCCTTTGAATCCCTGTTGAGGTTAGAGTAATACCAAAAATATCTAGACTATTTTCACAAATCCTTTCACATTAACGATTCTTAAAATAACATCATATTCTATAATATCATAGTAATATAAGCAAACTCATACGTTACTATTACGAGGACAAGAGTATAAAATTGCATGATGTAATAAGCTATTCATATAAATTTTTGTATACTATGCTAGCATGTCATAGGCTCTTCAAGAGACCTAAATATTCTGATAACTTCTTTAAAAATCCGAATACATTGCAACGATATTGAATTTGATCTTGAACTCATAATTCAATCAAAGTACTCACTGAGGCAATTAGATCACTTTCATTTCATGATATTTGAATACATACATTGAGCTTCGGGCTCCTTAACTTCTTTAGAAATTTTCCTTCAATAATTTATATAATGTATGACATTTTACATCTCTCAGAATTTATTCCTATGTATTCTTCAAAAGATCGCTTCTTGCGATATGCTTAACTTCATAATCTTTTTAGATTTTTCATCTCAAATTCCTTGATCAAATCAAGAGAAGCCTTTGTAAACTCTTCAAGAGTTCTAACAAAATTCTTCATATATATACTGCAATGATGGTAAACTCATTTCCAAATTATTTATATATCATTTTTGTAATAGATATTCATTGAGACGATTATACCATATTCTTCCACAATACTTGATCCACACAAAGATTATTACAAGCCATCATATTTTAAATCATTTGCTTCAAGCATTCTGAATCCTTCGGGAATTTTTATACACATAAATTTTTCATAAAAATGCATAACATAGCTGCATATGTTTACCATCATAATCCCATGTCTTTATTGGGAAACGTTGTGCCATATCATCAAGTGATTTATTTCACTTCATCTTAAACACCAATTTGTAACATATACATTTTTATATCCTTTTGGTGTTTTAACTATAGGTTCAATCATTGCACTTTTTCCAGAAATATTCAACTTTATTGGACTGCCTCTTCCAGTTGGCCAATCTTTATTTACATTTGTCGACAATTATAACAAGTAGTGCAATATCATCATGTATAGCCCTTGATAACTTTAGTACGTACTATAAACCAATATATCATCAATTCATGATCCCACAATTCTCATGTGCATGCGCATGCATAATTTATAAGCATCTCATTGCTTTCATTATTTCTGGTACCAGTGCCACTTCAGAGGCTTTCATTGTCACTTCATGGACAAATATCTCTTCTAAGATGTATAATTTATAGAATGTGGATCATAACCTCTTCTAGAGTGTTATTTTGAGTAGGGCTTAAACTTTGCAATTAATCTCCTCTTCTGAGGAATTAAGTCTTTGGAACCTATAGATCTGTCATGCTTCAGGCATCCAACAGCTTTTATGGGGAGTTCAATTTTTGCAATCTATAAATTTGTCATGCTTCAGGCATGCAACAAATTGGTTATTAGTAGTCACTAACTTTGTGTCTGTATTTGCTTATGGTCATTTGACTTACAATCCTTTTTGTGTTTTAATATGCTTCTGGCATTTATCTTTTATACCAATTTGTTTGATGAGACAATAATAAATGTATTCCATAATCATTCACGTCGTTCTTTTGTTCTTTCAGGAACAACCAATTCTCCCCCTAACGACGGGAATTTTGGTCTCATCAAAATAATACCAAGAATGTCATAAGTATTGTCCTTTGGGGACCTTAATTCATGTCATAAGTATTGTCCTTCAAGAACGTTAATGCATTCGGCGTGCATAATATTAATATTGACATGTTAATGGGTTGTCCTTCTGGAACTTTAATCTATCCAGTGTATTATCAATGTATTCAACTTGCAATCTTCAGAATTTGCATTGTATTTAATCATTTAGAAATAGATACATATCAGGATGATTCAAGCCTTTCCTCTAGAATGGTCTTTTGTATATAATCCAAGTCATTCTTCTAGAATGATATTTTGTACATAATGCAAGTCGTTCTTCTAGAACACTCTTTTGTACATAAAACATGTCGTTCTTATGGAACGATTTCTTGCATGCCATTCTTCCGGAATGGTCTTATCTTTTCATTTTGTGCTTTGAACTACAGGTTCAAATTATATACAAAAATAATTAAAATTAAGAACCAAGGAACTTGAAAGTTCCAATTAGAATTTGGTTACAATATTTTGATTCTATTGTGGAAAACATGGTAAAGATAAAAGAAACAACGTTTGATTCTGAACTTCAGGTTCAATTAACATCTTATATATGTTATACCAGAACTGCATGTTCTTGACAGGATATTGTAGGGGTCTTTTTCTTCCGACAGCTCGACAGTGACTCTGTCAAATGTCAGAATAGCATGACAAAGGGGAAAGTTGAGGGAGGAGATGAACTAAGCACGAAAATTGCTGGGTTTTGCATGCAAGAGAGGAAGCTTGCTCTCTTGTTGTGTGTTGTTCTTTGTTGGGTAGAAGAGGCCCTATTTATAGGCGCTGGAAGCCATCTGTTTCCAAGAAACCCTAATGACTTCCTTCCTATTTTTCCAAGCTTTTCCCTTCCTTTCTCTCCTCATCCTTTCAATCATCTTCTTGTGGTGAAATCTACTCTGCTCATCTGCATAAAATCAGGGATTTTGGGAGCTCAAGGCCCCCTTTCCCACGGCTGCCTCTGTGAAGAATTCCTATTTTCATCCCTCTCCTTTTTCTTCTTTTCTCCTCTTTCCATGGCCAGATCTGATGAAGAAAAGAAATGGCTATGTATGCTGGTTCGAAAAGTGGCATCCTTCCCTGCGCACCAATATCCCTTGGTCCTTTGGATGTTGTAGCTTGGAACTTGTTCCTTCCTGCGCTGAAGCCTCTCAGTAGCTCTGCGCATGTGGTCCTCCCAATTTCCTTCGTGGCTTTCTGCTTCAGCCAAGTGCTGGAGCTTTGCAGCTCTTCTATTGTAATTGTATGGGCCAAGTTGGTTTATTGAGTAAGTGGGCTATCTCTTTCAAGCATTGGGCTTTTTATGGTTGAGTCAATATGCTATTTTGGTTGGGCTTATTTGGTTAGGATATTTTGGTTGGGATATTTTGGTTGGGATATTTTCTCTTTGTGCTCACCCACATGTTTGGGCCAAAGAAATGGGCATGAGTTCCGAGGCTCCCAAGCAACCCCGGGACTTCCACTTCTTGGCCCATCAATGGGCCTCATGTCAACTTATTACCATCCATACCACAACCCACTCAAGCAAGCCCCAGGCATCTTGCGTGGCTTGGGCCCACTTAAGCTTGTAGCGTGGCGTGTTACTTATTTGCTTGGCGTGGCATGTGTGCAAGCGCATATGACGAACTTTCACGTGCCCAAATCAAGTTTCTTCTCGGTAAGGTATTGCATTGGGCCGAGAATTTATTTGGGCCAAACCGTGACTTTTTTGGGCCTCAACAGATATGAACTACAGGTTCATATTAATATTAATCTCAATAAAAATGATAAACTTTGGATATATATTAACATATATCTGGAACTACATGTTCGAGTACATATATCAAATTTAAAAAGAATATTTGGTTTTGAACTTCAGGTCCAAATTTGTATTAATATGATATTTTTCAAGGTAATAAAATAAAACGATAATAATATATATATAAAATATAGAAAATCTGAAATCCAAACAATGTTGAAACTTCAAGTTCTTAACATGATTTATATTTTTCAACCCATATTCATAATACATATGCACTTGTTGAAATATCAATTTGGAGGTTGACACAATTAGAACTTCAGGTTCTAGAATTTACCTATTTTAATGCACATGTGGCCAAAACTTATAGTTTGGATTAGACTTAATAAGAACTTCGGGTCATATGAAGAACTTCACGTCCTTAAATATAAATTATTGAAATGAAAACAAATAACTGAATATAACAATAAAATAAAATAAATTGTCGGAACTTCTGGTTCCAAGTTAGGGTAAAATCAAAGAACTCCAAGTCTTGATTTACTTTCTAAGAATTGCAAAACTCCAAGTCCTTATATAGATATTATATGGATTGAGAACTAAGAGACTTCGGGTCTTTATTTAATTATATAATTTAGGGACTTCGGGTCCTTGCATAAAATAAAAATGAAACCAAAGAAAAAAACCAAGTAAAAGTAAAATACAACAAAAAAAATATTACAATAAAATAAATTGTTGAAACTTCTGGTTTCAATGAAAAAAAAAAATCAAAGAGCTTCAGGTCTTCATTTGTGTTTTAAAAATTGGGGAACTTCAAGTCCACAAATATTTATATTATAAGGATTGCCTTTTAAGAACTGGTCCTTACATATAAAATATTGGCAAAAATAAAATACAACAACCAAAGTAAGACAATAATTAAATTGCCGTAAAATAAATAGTTGAAACTTCTGGTTCAATAAAAGTGATTGAAGAACTTCTAGTCTTTTATGCCTTTTGAGAAAAATGAGGAACTTCAAGTCCACAAATAGTTTTTTTTTTTTTTTTTTTTTACAAGTATTAATATGGGAGATCTTCTTGTCCCAATTAATTGAAAATGAATTTAGGAATTGTTCACCCCTTTTTGTGTTTAGTACCTGTGATGGTAGGGTAAAGTTCCCCATTAATCCAAAGACCATGGTTGGTCAATAAATTAACTTTCTTTGTGTGTCGAGCGTGCCACCGTTAGCAATTTTTCAATTCTAACAGACTTGAGAGTAAAAAATAACTTGCGCCCCAAGCTATTGACTGTGAACAAACGATTGTGAATTTGGGTGAGGAATATCTCCCAAGTAAGTTCTTTTCTATGCCTTAGACTGGTAAGGACTTCATAATTTATCTAAATAAAACTGGGAAGTGAAGCAAAAATACATGTGTTTGAAAATAAAAACAAGTTCAAGGAGAACTGTTTGAAATACAGTAAATAAAAGGAACTGCTGAGTCCGGAAATACATCAAAATATTGGACTTCGAATTCTGCCTGAAATGCCATTTCTGAGGCTATTTTGGTCAGGCTGTACTGCACTGGATTGTGTGGCTGGACTGGATTGGCTGCACCTTCAGCTAAAAAATATTAGCTGGAAATCGATACCAATGTTGAAATTGGCAGAGCTATGATCAAGTTGAGTTGTGAGTGGCTGGGAATTCTGAGCAGAATCTCAAGGATAGCTTTGAAGGTCCTTGGTACCTTTGTTGGCTTTGCTTCTATTGAAGGCTAGAATGATCAGTGAACTGATTGTTTTGCCCTTGGCAGTTTTGATTGTTTGATTGGTTGATTCGGTGTCTTTGATGCGTTCACCCTCTCTTCATATTTATAGGAAATATTGAACGTGAGTGGGTGTGGGTGGCTTATTTTTGCCAGATCAATTCGGGCTGATGAGCACTCAGAAACCATCATTCTTCATCATTCCATTTCCCTGCTTTTTCTCCTATGGCCTGCGCATTTTGAGGAGAAAACATTATCTTTGAATATACAATCTCCTGGTGGTACCAAGTGGCAAGGCTTTTCCAGAAATGTCTTCTCTTTCTTCACGTACGCATGTCCCTGTTATCTTTTTGGTTGAATTTGCTGACTTTTCAAAAGGTGTTGCACATGGGTTCTAATCATTTTGTTTTGTTCCTTTTGAATTGTATAAACCAAAGGTTGGTTTTCCTGAAGCCCATTTCTATTCAGCTTGATCTTGATTCATTTCGGGTGGGGCTTCTTTGGATTTTGGGCTCTCGGGATCCGAAATCTCTTGGGCTTGATTTCTGTCTTTTCTTTTGGGCCTTAAATGACAGGCCCGATGTTTCTTGGCCCAATTTCCAAGAATGTTGATGATTGGCTTGAATGAAGAGTTTTGGCAAAAAAGTGCAAATTTTGGTACAAACAGGAATATGTAAACCTTAATTGACTATAAATATAATATAGTATGCACCAATAATTTCCTCATATCACTTAGAACTTTTGGTTCTATAATTATCACATTTGTTCAATATTTAAACTTCAGGTTTAAATTATTATGATATGGACTTCAGGTTCCAATATCTGAATTAACAAAATCCCTTTTTCATTCAGGTACATGGTGCTAAAGTTGTTCACAATAAATTGAACACATTACTGTACAGTGGGATTTACAGCTCAAACGAGACTACACACAGCTTATGAGTGTCTTCAAATTTATAAACCATAACAATGAGATAACCAACTAATATTTGGTATTGATCAACGTGGTTCACGTTAACATTTAATCACCTTTTCACTTTGTGAACCATAAAATTATATATGTACATACACATATATAAAAGGATTTTCTTGCCTTCTTAGATGTATAGAAATTGTAACTTCTAGCTCATTCCTTTATATGCATAGAATTTAGGATTTTGAAGTCCTTCGTTAAATATATTGAGGATTAAGATCTTCATACTCAAATCGATGTATATGCATTCGAAACTTCTGGTTTGGGTTCTTGACATATGTAGACCTCATGGAATTCTGATTTTGATTAATACAAAATCAAGGAGTTTCATGTCCTTATGTGCTCTTTAAATTCACGGAACTTCACAACCTCAATTATTTGGAATCAAAGAACTTCAGGTTTTGATTCAATCAAAAGGGCTCTATGTGCTAATCAAGTTATATTATGAGGATCGAGGAACTTCGGGCCCTGATCTTTTGTATAATACAAACTCATTATAATAATTAAGATCATACTTAAGATCAAATAAACAAACAAATAAAAAAAAAACATGGCATTATATTCATGTGTAATAAGAATAAGGATTTTTTTTTCTTAAACGAGCATGATGAAGTCTGATGGTGAGTACAAAGAAACTCTATACCATGTGATGACTCTAGCTCATATAAAAAGAAAGAAAATTCAGAGAAAGAAAACATACCAAGAGCAATGTCGTGCTGATAACGTGTTATATAACTAAGGGGAAATTGTAGAGAGAATTGGAAAGTAGAGGAAGACAATAGAAATTGTTCAATCAACTTGTATTTCTCATCTTGATAAGACCTCTTATTTATAGGCTTACAATGGTAATAAGACATGAACAACTCATAAGTTACAAGCCCATAACTATGGTATTTAGTGTATAGGTTAAATAGAATTAGAAAGGGTGAATGCTAAGAGGGACGGTGGTCATCCACCAACTCATACATTTACAACAGTAATCATGTCATATCAATTATATAATCATGACTTTTCTTTTTGCTCGTAGTATAATTTTGACTTTGCAGAACCAAAATACAAAGTGTCAAATCATCTCGCATGGCAATCAAAATATAAGGGTTATTGATCAAAATGGTCCCTCAACTATTGCTCCAGTATCATTTTGGTCCATCAACGAAATTTTTTATTTCAATGGTCCTTCAACTCTTCATTTGGTATCAAAACGGTCATATCGTTAAAGTATGTCAATTTTATTGTTAAATTGAGGGGTAAAAATGTCTCCATGAATTAAAATAGTAATATATAATTAAAAATTAAAGGAAATTATTATAAAACTTAGAAAATTTTAAAAAATTGAATCTCACCAGCCACATGGCTTTTTTTTATTGAGATTGACCTAACAATTAATAAAAGAGTTCTTTATTGTTTAAATTAATAAATACAAAAATAAAATAACAAATTTTTTAAAAGAGTAAACAAACCCAGATTTATACAAAAACACTGCCTCGCATCCCAACTCTGCAACCTCCCCCAACACACCCCTCTGCTTATTCTCCCTCACGACCTGACCACCTCATCACCAACTCTGCAACCTCCCCCAACACACCCCTCTGCTTATTCTCCCTCATGACCTGACCACCTCATCCCCACTCGCAACCCACAACCCCAGCCCCATCCCCAAGCCCCAAGATTCTAATTTGGGCAAAAAATTGAGGAAATGATCACCCAACTCAAGAGCGAGGTGTTGGTTTCTGCTTATATTATTGTAGATGAGAAAACACACAGAGGGGAGGTGGGGGAAGGGGGTGGAAGGAGAGAGCAGAGAGCTGAGATGGGGTTTAGTTATATGGACGGTTTTACCCCTCAATTTAACAATAAAATTGACAGACTTTGATAGTAGGACCGTTTTGATACCAAATGAAGAGTTGAAGGACCATTGAAATGAAAAATTTAGTTGGTAGACCAAAATGATACTGGAGCAATAATTAGGAGACCATTTCGGTCAATAACTCAAAATTTATTACAAGGTGCTGTAAAAATATATATATTTTAAAGATTTATAATTTCAAGGGGATGGCGTCAGCTTAATCTGTCTCATTGACTGCGTTGTTTTGTTTCTTTGGTTTGGTTGCTCATGTGGCCCAGGTCTAGTTCTTGGGCTACACGAAGAATTGGGCGCAGAAGATTTCACATTAGACATGGCTTTCGAGAAAGCTCTGGTGCCTAAACTAATTTTCAGTGTTATGTGCACACCCACCACCAAATTGATATCAAAACATGGGATAAAAAAATCTAACGGTCTAGTCAAGTGAAAATTAAGATTTCAGGTAGGTTCCAACTTTATAGGCGCATAACTTTGACAAAAAAATAATTAAAAAAGGGAGCAGAACAATCGTATACAATATCTAACGGTCTAGTCAAGTGAAAATTAAGATTTCAGGTTCCAACTTTATAGGCGCATAACTTTGACAAAAAAATAATTAAAAAAGGGAGCAGAACAATCGTATACAATAATTGCAGAAACCCAGGCATGCCTGATGAGGAACCCAAGTATGCCTGATAAGAAGAGGTTTTTGTGGTTGATGGCTACAACCATTAAAAAAAAAAAAAAAAAAAAAAAAAGAAAAAAAAAAGAAGTGGCTGTTTCAAAAATGGGATTGAAGTGTTTGGTATGTATACAATAGTAACATGGTTCATACAAATCAAATTGCATAATTGCATACAATATTTAGAACTTGTAAACCCAGAAATCACAAAATTTACACACAATATGCAGGCTTTTGCTGCAACTTCACACAAAAGATAAAAGAAGTTGAATATAATCTGTCTTCATTTCGCTTCCCCTCCCTTCCTTCCTCTTCAATGCAGATATTCTCAAAACAAATTACTTTCCTTCCTTATTAATACATGTATATTTTTTTTAAGGGTAGACTAATTAGCTCAACAAATTGATAGGCCCTATCGCCACCAAACCAAGTTCAAGAAGATGAAGATGATGAAGAAGAAGAAGAAGATGAAGGATCAAAAGCTTTCTGCTCAGCACAGCTGAGCACTTCATGAGGGCCTGCCTCTTCTCTGCCAACTCCAGTAAGATCAAGATAATACAAGTAATGGGAGACAATGTTGTCCATGGAGTCAACGTCACCTTGACCACAAACTTGGTCCCCATAAAGCAGATTGATGGTGGTGCCAAACCCAGGAGTTCGCTTGGCCAAAGTGTCGTTCTTAGACGGCTTCCATTTCCCAACAAAGACATCATGGGCTGAAGGAAGGTGCTTCTTCACTGGGTTCATCCATCTCCAGATTGCAGCCTGGAAGGCTAGGGTTGCATTTTGTTCTATGTATTCTGGATGGTTCAACAAGTCCACTTTCAGGGCATCCCCTGTTTCTCCATAGTTATAGTTCCTGCAAATCAAAGACACCCAAAATAAGCAGATGTGGGGTAAGGTCAGTTGGGAGGGCATTGAGTCCATCCCTCTGCACACTCAAGTTCAAGTCCCCCTCGCTGTAAATTAGATTAATTTAGACTATCGTTTGTTTAAAAAAAGAAAAAGAAAAAAAAAGAAACCCAAAATGAAATTTTGCATAAGAAAAAGAAAAATAGAATTGTAAATGGATTTAAAATGTGTTGTTTTGTACCAGTAGAGTGGCAAGGCACCACGACCATGGTATGAAGCACCAGGAGAGCAGGGATAAGTGTATTTGTAGTAGTCATCACAGTAGAACTGGCTAGGGCTCTCTTCCTTGTTGTAGCATAGACCCCAAGCCAATGGTCCTCCTGTGGCTACCCCATACCCACCTGAAAATTCAAACAAAAACCATCATCCATTGTTTCTTCATGTACAAGACTGCAAACAATCATTTTTAAACCTAGCTTGAAAAGCTATTTTACTCAAAACCCTTCAAGGAAAAGCATTGTGGATGAAATCATGGAATCCATAAGATCAAACAGAAACAATAAAATGCACAGCATTCCTAGATTTCTACGTTCTTTTTCCTTGGAGTCCTGAGGAGCTAATGAAAATCCATTTAAAAACAAGTACTAATTCAGAGCTGGAAAAGATCGTTTGGTACCGAATACCAAATGTTGTTGATATTTTTAGTTCAATATTTGACAATATCTATCAATTGGTACTCGCGACCAGCCAATCACTGTCATATATACGGAGAAAAATAGGTCCTAAAAGAAGTCCAACCAAATCAACCCACAAAACCCAAGATAGAAAAAACTTTAGACTTACATGAAGTTTTGCTGCCAACATGGCCAAGAAAAGCAGCAACTTCCTTCATTCCTTGGAGCTTGCCTCCTGTAGTACCAAAGCCATGAGGCTGGTACTCAGCGGCTGCAGTAATGAAAGAATGGTAGTCCCAGAAGCCCACTGCATGCGCCACGGGCGCGTTACGCTTAGAGAAGAGAGTCTCAAATTGGTAAGCTTGAAAATAATCAGAAATGGTCTGGTTACAACAATATACAGACCATCCCTTACACTCCCACCCTTTGTCACACAGCTTCTTGCCCTTCACTATCTTCACCAATGGCTTCACAGACGACTCTTCTTGACCATCCACAACATGAAGGGCCAGCATTGTAGCTGCCATTGAGAAAAACACCAACCATTTTGCCTCCATTTTTGCTTTGATTTACAGAACAATGGGGAATGCTTTGTGTTTGTGTTGGAATGAATTTTTATATGGATGGTTTAGAAAATTAGAGATCCATGCTTTGAGGGAGTGAAAGGGAAAGAAAATGAAGGTGCAACAAATGAGGTTAGGAGGGGACTGTCAGAGAAATTGAAGGTGCAACTTATTTAAAACTCAATGTGTAAACCACCCACCACCTTCTTTGCTTCTATTTTATTCCTTCTTTGAGTGCAAGGGAAGCAAAAACCCACGGTTTCAGCTTTTGCCTACCCTGCCCGTATTCACATACTGGCTTGAGACCATATGGGCTTTGCTATATTCTGGGTATGAATTTCAAAACTTCGTTGGGTTGTCATCAAACTTGGACATTCTTTGGGGCCTGATCCAGCTTGGACCTTAGGAATGGAATTCACTGTTTGAAAGGGGTCCACCTTGTTTATCTGTGGCCTAAAAGGATCCAAATAAGGTCTTTTGTTTTGTTGTCGAAGGATCCAAATAAGGTCTAAGATTCTTTAAGTTCAAATCAATCTAACTATTAGGGTTTTTAGGTTTAATGGTCCATGAATTTTGACCCGATTTGCATTTTGATTTCTCAATTTTCAAAATTGTTCTTGTGGTCCTTCAACTTTAGTTTCATTAGGACAAATGGTCCTACCGTTAGTTTTTTTAACTTTTTCTGTTAAATGTAGAGACAAAATGGTATTATTGTATTATTTATAGTTTCCACCATCTGAATATTCCAACATAGCCAACAAAGCCATGGACAACCTCCACTCGACACCGAGCCAATTAACCCACCACCTCGGTAACAACCAGTGGCGGATCTGTGTAAAGGGCAGGGTGGGCGCCCGCCCATCCAAAGCTTTTATTATTATTTAAAAACCTATATATGTTATAAGGGCAGCCCAAGTTTAAAAACTTAAAAGCTAACCCAATATATCCACATTGCCCATCCAACTTCAAAGTGGTCCAAGCTTTTGTCTTTTCTCTTTTGGCACACCAACTTTTGTCTCTTCTATTCTACAAACCCGACGAGAACAGCATCCCTTTTCCCTCTCTAATTTATGCATCTTCCTATTATATTGGCTGGGCAGTGGGCAATTTGGCAAAATCTTGTCCTCTCCTTTCTACAACAACAAGTAATTTCTAATTCTCTCATTTTCTATATATATTTAATTATAGTTTTAATTTAAAATTCAATATTCTAGGGTTTACTTAGAGATTGAATTATAATTTTGTGATTTGTTGAAATTAATTAGGGCTTTGATTTTAGGAATTTTGTTGAGATGTTTTAATGTTTGATTTTTTCTTTGTTGATATTGTTGAGATGCTATTATTATTAGAATTTTTTTGATTTTTTGTTGGTATGTTTGATTTAAATTATTTATTTTACATGTTATTCATAGGTTATTTTTTATTATGTCGGATCACAATCAAAATCCCCCCTGACTAGGTGTATCTTTTTATGATTACTAATGAAATTTACTCGTACCGTCGAGTTTAGTATGTAAGTTCCGCCCAATCAGCTTTCCAATCATGGATCCGTCACTGGTAACAACTGATGGCGCTCCACAAGACCCACACCTGCATCCAAACCATACCCACCCTCTCTGTGATGGCGAGGATAGGAAGAAGGTATTTTAGTTTTTATTTTTAATTTTTGAGTGAAATGAATATTCATATGGTGGAAATTAAAAATAATACCAAAATATCATTTTTCTCTATATTTAACAGAAAATATAACAAAATTGTCAACATGACTATTTGTCATAACGAAAGTGAAGTTGAAGGATCACGAGAACGATTTTGAAAATTAAGAGACCAAAATGCGAATCGAGTCAAAATTTAGGGACCATTAGACCTAAAATCCTAACTATTATTATTTTTTATTACTTTATAATCAAATATTCTAAAGTATGGGAATGAGGATCGAACTCGAATGAAAAGAGGTAGATACATTGCCCATATATGCTAACTATTATTAATACACATAAATTCGTAACGAACTAGTTCTTAGTTTTTTGGTAACTCAGTTCTTAAAATTTTTTCTCATTCCATCCACTTATTGAAGTATCATGTATATGGAGTAAGGGGATTTGCTAGGGGGCTAGCATTTCTTAAAGCATATTATATAAAGCTAGTGGTTAGCATATTGCTTAAAGAATGATATCTAAAGGTATCGGTTAGAAATGTCTATGTAAAATAAAATAATTCCATGATTGTGTTTTTTTTTTTTTTTGGGATCAAATTTCCATGATTGTGTTGGGTGTAATGAAAATACATAATAATTGAGAGCCATCAGTCCATATTGCTACTTGATTAATTTTCATGAGATTTTCTTTAGTAATCGGACAAATGAAAACGACCTAATTTTTGGACCCAAAAAATGCTATCAATGGCATGCTTTATCATCCTACTTTTGTTGACCAAACTCATCCTACTTTTCTTTGCAACTTCCACAATTTTGCTCTTGTGATGCTTGAATCCGGAAATCCTCCAACGTGTTGATCAATTCATGGGTGGCATTGTCCTATTTTGTCAAAATAGTTGGTTCGTGAATCATGCTCGCGTGATACATCAACATCTTCTATACAAAATTACACCACAATTGCTGAGCAACAGGTAACAAGGACGATGGAGAAAGATGGAGAAAGATGAATAAAGCTCATGACTAGTAAATCCAGTTTCGGTACGCTTGTCAACAAAAGAATGGATCCACGTTTGTACGTGTTTTATTTGAGTACTTTTTTATACAATTGATTTTCGAGGAGTTTTCGTTTTTTCATGTCAAAATGTTGCATCAATTGTGAGCCTTTTTCATTAAATATAAATGTACCTGTAGCCATTGCCGTGTGACACATGTTTGAGTATGAGGGCTATCTATCTAAACCTAGTACGAAGCTTGTCTAATGAATGCAACACCGGTGGGGCAAGTGTGGGGACTATGAAGGAGACATCAATAGTTGAGCCCAAGGTCTTAAATATCGATAGTTTCGGAAATATCGATGGAAATATCAGGAAAATATCGATATCGATAAAAATTGAATAAAAACCACGGAAATTGTGATAAATACATGGAAATTTTTAATGAAACTTTAGAAGAAGTTTATTTAGTCAATCATCTATTATTTTGATACAAAAAAATTAGAAGGAAATGTATTGTATAGTGGGTTTGAATGATTTAAGTTGATTATATTGCGAGCTGACAAACTCTGTGACTTAAAAAATCTGGAGTAATTAATGAAAGAGAATTAAACACCCCCTAATAATTTATTTATCATTTTTTAGTACAATATTTTACATGGTAAGATACATGAGTAACCTTATTTCACATTATTCACTAGACATGGTACACATTCTTATATTTATTATTTATCAAAAATTAAAAATAATTAAAGATGTAAACCAACTTGATTTTTCATGAAAATTAGGCACTTTACCATGCTTAAAAAATAATAGTGAGGATTGAAAATTAACTAAGAACATAAATAAATTTATCCAAGGAAGAATTAAATAGTAGATAAAGAAAATAATTATAGAGATTTAAGTAATTAAGCAACAATTTGAAGGGAAATTTAGTAATGTAAGTACTTATAATGAATAATAAAATAATCAATAATATTAAATGGATTAAAGATTCATTCTCATGTGAAAATTTGATTTTTGCAAAAAGAATTCAAAACAAAACAATATAAATATAAATATTTTAGCATATTATCACAAAAACATAAGTGATATAGTGGTTAAGGTGTTGGATGAGTAAAATGAGAGGGTTTCAAATTCCCTTTGTGTTTTTTTTCTCCCTTTTTTTCCTTTTTTTTTTTCCTTCTTTTTCCTTTTTTTTTCCTTTGCATTGATATTTTTGATATTTTCAATATTTTAGCGATATTGCACCGATATTTTGACAAAATATTGCTGAAGTGTGAGCGAAATTATCGACATCGATATTTTCCGATATTATCATCGATATTGTCGATATTTATACGATATGTACATGGATATGTTCCAAAATATCCGTGATTCAAAATATCCAAAATATCCTCGATATTTCGTCGATATTATCGATATTTATTTCATACTATGGTTGAGCCCACTGTTCTAACTATTCTTATGACTAGCCTCTCTCCGCACGCGTTTCCGCGCTTATGAGAGATTTTTTTATAAAAAAAAAAAAAAATTTATTTTATTTTAGAATTAAAAAAGATAATGAGTAGTTGTGTTCCATAAAAATAAGATTCATTATCTGATTTTTTAAATAATTTTTTTAACATGAAAAAAATGTGAATTTACCATATTATCCTCATTTAATTAATAATTTTAATTCTTAATGTTTGGATTAACCAATGGCATTTTCTGATATTTTGAATGTTTTCACCATTCTTTGCCTTTTGCTTTATATATACAGATTACATGGTGATCGTGTGCTGTAACATCTAGGAAAAAAATTAAAAATAAAAATAAAATAAAATAAAAGGATATTAATAAAATATATTTGGTTAACTTAATTATGAGTTATAAATAAATTTAATTTTAAAATAACATATTTATTATTTAAATAATTTTAAAAAAAATTATTTAAAAAAAAAAAAGGGAGGCAACGTGTAAGCAAGCCTTCTTCCCTCCTTCATTCCTTCCCCCTTCCCCCATACAATCCCTTCAAAAAAATCTGGTTTGATCTCAATTTGGTGAGTTGTAAACCTAGGATAGATGACTCACCTAGTCTAAGCTAAGAAAAAAATTAATTGCTAAACTAAGATAAATTTTCGGATGAAAGAAATGGAAGTTGGGGTGAGGAAGAAATGAGGAGATAGGAGGAAGAGAAGAAGAGAGTTTCTAAGGTGAGTTGATTTCGAAATTTCTGGTTTTAACCTTGTGGTTGTGTGATTTTAATCTCTTGGAGAATAATTTGAGTCAATTGTGCCAAAACATAGAGAATATTGAGAGTAGAGAGTGGAAAGTGTAGAGAGAATGAGAGAATGAAAGTTGTAGAATATTTTCTGATTTTTCACTTATGTTTCATTACTTACAATCAACACATATATATACAAATTCCTAAGACATTAGTCAAGCCCCCCAAGTTAAGCAACCAACCAAGTTAGGCAACCAACCTAGTCAAGCCCCCCAAATATTGTAGGTGCCAAACATAGTAGGTGCCAAACATTAATTGACTACATAATTAACACATTAATTGACTACATAATTAACACTCCCCCTCAAGTTGGTGCATAGATATCACCAATGCCCAACTTGCCAAGAGAGTTGTGGAAAGCTATAACAAGAGACTTCCTTCATTAATATGTCTGCATCGAGCTTCTTCTTAATAAACTGTCGATCCACTTCAACATGCCCCCTCACGTGGGACCACTACATGGTGGGCCACACGTGGAGCAAAGGCCACATTGAAGTTAATCATTTCGGTCTGTCGGTGGCAACACCAAATCCAAGTGCAGCCGGTTGGTCGGTAGATCACATAAACCATGCGAACAAGGCAAAGGCAAAGCAAAGAACACAGAAACCCTGTGAACACGGTAAGAACACAGAAACCCTGTGAACACGGCAAAGGTAAGGTAAAGGACACAGAAACCCTGTGAACACGGCAAGGACACAGAAACCCTGTGAACACGGCAAAGGTAAGGTAAAGAACACAGAAACCCTGTGAACACGGCAAGGACACAACCAAACCCTAAAATCGGGAAAGGCACGTCAAGGTAAAACCAAACCCTAAAAAGAAAGGGTAAGGCAAGGTAAGACAAATAAAGGCCAAGCAAAGGCAAGGTGTCAAGGCATGGCAAAGAAAGCCCAGATAGGGCAACAAAACCTTAAAGATAAGGTAAGGCACGACAAAGGCAAGGGCAAGGCAAACCAAACCCAAGCAAAGGCAAAGGCAACCAAACCCTAAAAAATAGGATAAGGCAAGGTACGGAAAGTCAAGAGCAAAGGTAAGGTCAACGGGCATAACCACATCGGAAACACACCGGTAAAGGCAAGAACACGGTAGAAGCAACAACAACACTGTCCTCAACAAGAGACAACAACACTGGCAGCAGCAAGAGCAACAATGGTACCAGCAAGAGCAATATAAGGCACTGGCACCAGCAAGACAAGGCAGGGCAGACAACTGTGGCAGTAGCAACAGCAGAGGCAACTTCTCTTCACTCCCCATCTCCCCCTGAAGAGAAGGGGTCGATGAAGCCATATGATCAGTGGTACTGGCACAAGTGAGAGAAATCTAAGACACTGGCACCAGCAAGAGCAATATAACTATCCCCAGCAACACTGTCCCCAACAAGAGTCATAACAGGTAGGAGCAACAATACTGTTAACAGCAAAGGGACACAAAAGGCAGCAGCAAAGGATATAGTAAGCAACAACAACAATACTAGCAACGTCACAAATACTTCCATTATTGCAGACACAACTTCTCTTCACTCCTCCTCTCCCCCTGAAGAGAAGGGATTGTCAGAACCATAAGAGCAGTGGCACTTGAGAAACAGAAGCTGACTGAAGCTCAGATGTAGAAGAATCAGTCATGGCAGATAGGTAACTGAATTGCAGGCAGCGGAATAGATGAGCAGCAGTGTCACTCCCCCTCAAATCCGACGACGTATGAGAGTCGAGATTTGGAGAAAGCAACACCGGTAATGACAATAAAGTTGCAGCACCCAAATAAAGTTGCATCTATCTCCCCCTCAAATCTGACACTGGTAGAGGGTCGAGATTTGGAAGAAGAGAAAATGAAATAATAGTAAAGAGACTCAAACATGCCAGTCTCGTGGTAGAAACAAATGCAAGGAAATGTGGAATGGAGATGGGCATCCGACAACTGGAGAAAAGGAATAAAAGATGGAAAAGAGTCTGCAACCCAAAAAGAAAGAAGGATTAAAAATGAATAAAGGTGGATGACGTGTATGCACACATAGAGAGAAAGGGATGAATATTGTATAGATAGGGTAGGTGATGTGGACAAGTGTAAGAGGTGTTGAAACGGAAGAGGCATATGGTGCAAAACAAGTCCAATAAAATAAAGGGAAAAGGAAGCCAAGTTATTGGCGTGAAAGAGAAGAGGTAGCAAAGAAAAGATTTTCATATATATATATATATATATGGGTAGACAGAAAACTTTGATACCCACCAAAACATTAGGCACAAATGTGGTGTGCATGAGAACGAAGAGATGAGGAGAAAACACCCGTGGGTAACACAGAGAAAAGTGAAAGGCAACAAGGGAGAAGAAATATATCAGACAAAAATGGGATGGAAATAGAGTGGAAGAAATAATTTAAGGAAATAAAGGGGAATAAAGTAAGAAGTATGTGATAGGTGGTGAGAAAAGAAACCATAAATAAGAAAACACAAGATGTTGGCGTGAGAGAGAGAAATAGTCAAATTGGAAAGGAAAAAAAAGGTAGACAAGATAGAAATAAGACAAGAAAATAAAACACCCTTGGGCCAACAAGTTGGCAAAAGCAAATAAAATCAATAAAGAAAAGAAGAGCAAATAGGGAAGAGAAATCCCAATGAGAGAAACTCAAACACAGAGAAGAGCTTATACGGGAGCTAAACAATGAGAGGGGTTGGAAAGAGAGAGTTGAAAGGAGAGCTCGTTAGAGAGCAAAGAGATGATGCAAACACCAGAGTGGCTGTGCAAAGGGAACATCGGCAATAGTGTAGCTGGGCAGGACAGAGACAAGGCCGAGTAGGAAAAGGCTCAGCGAGCGGTGACGAGGCTCGCGGAGGAAAGGAAATGGCTCGGTGAGCGATGACGAGGCTCACGGAGGAAAGAGATCATGGTGATCAAGAGACGTACTGCCCATAGGAAACAAATTAGGCCATCGTGGCCAAGGGACTTATTGCCCATACAAATAAAGAGAGGAAATTTAACAGAAACAAGAGAATTTACAGCAACATGAAAAAAACGCCAACGACTCTCAATTTGATAGAGGATCTTAAGGATTAGCCATAGGCTCTGATACCATGCTAAAACATAGAGAATATTGAGAGTAGAGAGTGGAAAGTGTAGAGAGAATGAGAGTTGTAGAATATTTTCTGATTTTTCACTTATGTTTCATTACTTACAATCAACACATATATATACAAATTCCTAAGACATTAGTCAAGCCCCCCAAGTTAGGCAACCAACCAAGTTAGGCAACCAACCTAGTCAAGCCCCCCAAATATTGTAGGTGCCAAACATAGTAGGTGCCAAACATTAATTGACTACATAATTAACACATTAATTGACTACATAATTAACAAATTGAATGTTAGGAAGATTGAATTGGAAGAGGTTGAATCTCTATTTTCGGATTGGGTGTATAGATCATTTTTTTCAACTATGGGTGTTGTTGATTTTGGTTTCATTTTGAGTTTTGATGAGTTCAAGTGATAGGTATGAAGTTAGAAGAGTTTTAGAAGCCTTAGGAACCACTTGGGGTGTTAGAATGGTTGAAAACAATTTTGAACAAAATCTGGAAAATGTTATTTTTCTGGAAATTTTCAGCCTGCGAGCCTCCCTTTGGATCTCTGTTTCTCCCAATATTTTGAGTGTTTGAGGAAGTCAATTGTTGGGTTTTAAACTAGACATGGCAAGGAACAAATAAAAATTAGTTTCGTCGAATTTGGTTGAGTTTTGATAGGTTGAACACTTGTGCAAAGTTTGGAAAAAAGTCTGTTTTCTGCAGAAAAACCAGTCATGAGCCTAATTTTGGAGCTGGTTTTCTCCTTCGTTTTAGATCCGTTTTCAGTTTGGTTTGTTGGGTTAGAAACTACAGATACTAAGCTTCAAAACCATATTGAGTTTGCTCATTTTCGTTGATGTTTGGTTGGACAAAAGGTCTCACAAAAATCTGGGATTAAAACTGGAAAAACAGGGGAAGTTGCAGGATTTTTGAAGACGATGAACAGTAACCGGAACAAGCCCACTCGCGGCTCCGGAAAGTGGCGGCGCGTGGCGGCTGTTCCGGCAGCCTCCGACGCCATATTTTTAGTCCATCCAACTCGATTTCTCGATCCGAGTCTGACGGTATAGGTTTCGGGACTTTTTGAGGGGTTTAGCTTGGAGAGTGGGGTGCACTCTCTATGTTGAGAAAGAAAAATGTTTTTATAAAAATTAGATTTTTCTAACTTAATTTATGTTATTTTATTTATTTATTTATTTATCCAAATCTAGGAACGGGAGAGAACCCGACCACCTCTGAAGGGTAATTTCGTCCTTTTAGCTTCTTGGATACGAGGTAGGGTCTCTAACTTTTCCCCAATGATTAGACTATATCACTGTTAATCTTGGTGTTTATATATAATATTAAATATGAATATCGTGTTGTTTTGCTTGGTGTGTATCTTTAAGTGAATGCTAATGTTGTTTTATGGATATTTATTGAATATTATATGATGTTTGATGAATATTACTATCCGTGTGAATAAATTTGAAATATTATTGTTTTTATTTGAATTGTCATCATTCCACAAACATTTGAGCTGCATTTACATATGGATCACAAATACAGTTGTGTTGGGTCTGTGCGTAGTTTAAGGTATATCTAAAGGGTGGGAGAAGACTTTAGATATATCAGGAAAAAAATGTGGAATATATTCGGGTGACGGGAGCAGAGCTTGAATATATTAAGGTGATGGGAGCAGGGCCTCTAACAAAAAGTGAAAGTTGAGAAATTCGTAAACAAAATGAACTTGGGGTAAGGGATGGATGGGCACTAATTTGTATTTTAGGGTATTCGGAGCCACAGTGGTAAAATGCATGGTATGGGACATGCAGGCTTGATGCTCTAAAGTATGAATTAGTGGGTTTAGAAGGGAGTGAGTTCATGACATCATCGCATATGCATGACTTATTTATTTTTGTAATTGTGTAATGCATGCCACTTTGGTTAGCAGTGATAGCTGGCTTTGAAGGGGGGGGGATGTTACAGTACTCTACTGGGCATTAAAATGCTCACACCCTAATAGATGTTGCAGGTTTCAATGCAAATCCCGAGGTAGGAGAAGTTCCACCAGAGGACTAGATCAGTGTTGTTAGATACTGTTTGTAAAATTATTAAGGAATAAATTGTGTGGAATATTACTGTGGTGTGTGTAACTAACTTTGAGCTACTGTGACTCTGACTTTGTACTTATTAAAATAAGTTTGTAATATTATTGGCTCTATTTATATCATATCATAGTTATCGGAGTTTGTTTTTATAACTATGGTATGATTCATGCCTTAATTCGGAGATAGTCCCTATTTTCGAATCGGGGCGTGACATGTGCTTTGGTTTCAAAGGACAATGAGAAAAAAAGTTGTGTCTTTAGACTAAGCTATAATGTGGTCAAAAATATACACAAGGTATGGCATCACCGGCAATTTAGCACCACACGTCGGTACGTTGAATTGAGACATATATGGTTGTGTCTTGGTCAGTTTTTAATGGTTGATAAGATGTCATGCTCCACATACATCATCAATAAGAAATTACTTACGTACTCATCAACAAGTCGTTGTAGCACATTTCAAAAACAATGTATGCATAACAATTAGTAAATATGCCAAAAACAAAGTGAATTTAAAAAAATACACATTGGACTTCAATGAGAATCTATAACAATAGGAATCGAACTTGAGGGCAATGCACACAATGCTCTAGCCAACTAGGCGTAACACATTTTGTCACCACCAGCGGAACCACACTACGGGCCAATGTGGTTTTTGAGGGAAAAAAACATCGAACTTATATATTTGACTTGTTTTAAATATTGCTCAATATATATTAACTTATTAAAGCCCAAAAAAGTCCAATTCTTCATGAATTTAGTTGCATGCAAGCAATAAAAATACACATTAAAATACGTATACTTTCAATTCTGTTGAATATATTTTCATTTCGATAATATGTGTTTTTCGGTTACATTTAATATGTATTTGTTTTATGATAATGCTTATTGGAAATTAGCCAATGAAGCTATGAACTAACGTGATTTTTTTTTTGGGTCATATAAACTAACGTGGTTTATAAGTTTTAAAAAAATGATAATTAGATTTTATGGATTTTTGTATAAATGTCACCTAAACTTATACACAAGTTTCAATTTGTCACCTTAAAGGAATATTTAAGAGAAATATCACCTTAATTTTTCAAAATTCATGATTTGTCATCTAACTTTAAGGCCATCCAATTTTCCATCCATTTTCAAGGGTATTTAGTCTTTCCAATTCATGATTTGTCATATATATATATATATATATAGTCCTCTTTTATTGAGGGACACCCTTACCATCTATTTTTTAAGTCTACATTCATAGATCATCCTTGCAAAAAATTAGACAAATTGGAAACCGTTTCGACATCCAATTGTGTCCTATAAAATCAATGAACACGGTGCTTCAAGAAACTACTAAAATTTCAATAACTCAATTGAGTGGTCAAATGATATCGGATTCAAGTGATCTTTTGTAAAGATGATCTTTGAATGATTATCTAAAAAATAGACGATTTGGATTAGTGAAATACAATGCGAAGTGAGCCATACAAAGGTATCCCTCAAATAAGTTAATTTAAGGGATTCCTTGATGGAATATATATAGAAAGCTATGTAAACCCTCTTTTAAGCTCTTTTTTGGCGAAGAAAAGGGAGTTAAAACCCCAAAAGCAAGACTTTTACTCCTAAACAACACTCAAACTTTATGGTCACAAATTTTTTTTAGGGAAATAATCAAAGGAACTAATTCAAATTTGAGAAAGAAATTGACAAAAGACATCATATGGAAATTGACATACAAAACAAAAGTTGCCAAAATGACTTCACAAAATAGGTTTAAAATGCGACCAAGTCTACAACTTGTACCAAGGCCACAAAGCTACATCACTTCAAAACATAATCCCAAATTGGAGGGTCCCAAGTAGAAAGAAAAGTTGTACCGTAGTTTGGAGGGTCCCAGTGACAATGTAGTGTAAAGTCGCCATCAATCCCAAAGTCACTGTAACTCGACAACTTGCAAAGATCCCTCAACAAAAAAAATTCGAAACCCGAAAGTTTGAGTGTTGTTCATGCATAAAAGTATTACTCTTGTCTTTTCTGATTTTTTTTTTGTTCGAAAAATGAGCTTCACAGAGGGTAGGGATGGCAATGGGTCGAATCGGGGGTGGGTATGTCATTCTCATCCCCATCCCTATTAAGCTTTTTTCCCCCATCTCTGCCTTCATACCCATAATATTCATATCAGGGATTCCTCATTCCCACCTTCATTGGAGAATGGGTTCCCCGACCTGTCCCATTACGGAAGAAAAAATCAATATATAACTACTTTGTTGAATTTTTTTTTTACTAAGGCAAGATAATGAATATATATATAATATACTTATAAGACAATATAAGAATGTTTATATATGTATTGGAAGTTAACTAAATAAATAAGTAGTGTGGCTTAAGATTTGAATAAATTATATAAGTATATAATAATATAAAAATATAAAACTTAGTCCGTACAATCACTTCAATAGCATATTTATACATACTATAATATATATATACCTCATCAAAAAATTAATATATATATATTCTAAATGGGGAGGGTTTGGGTCGGGGATTTAAATACCATCCCTACCCATCCCCGAACATCATACCCAAAAAGTTCCCCGTACCCATCCCCATACTTGTTTTTTGTCGTTCATACCCGACCCATTAGGATTGAATCCCCACGAAAACCCTTACATGTGGGAAAAATTGACATCCCTAACAGAGGGTTTACATATTGCAAAGACTAAAATACCCTTGAAAATGGATGAAAAATTGGCTGGCGTTAAAGTCATATGATAAATCATAGATTTTGAAAAATTAAGGTGGCATTTCTTTTAAATTTGTCTTTAAGGTGACAAATTGAAATTGGTGTATAAGTTTAGGTGCATTTCTACAAAAATCTCTATAGAAAGTTAATAACTTTAGCTAGCTCACCCGTTGGAAAATTTGTTGTTCCGTCCTTATTTGTCCTAGTCGGAATTCAGCCAAACCCAAACTTGTGAACTCAAAATTCACTTAAATAAACTAATAGTTCTTTGTCATCTATTTCTTATGCAAGACTACAATGTGATCTTAGGTTTGGGTTTGGCTGAATCCAGACTGTTCTGTGACACATTTGCTCAACGCATAGGAGTTAGGGAGGTTCGAACCCCACCTTCACTCGGAAAACCATGCATGGAATGGCACAATCGCCTAGATCAATATCTATCCAGCCATTGCCTTGTGAGTGTGCAACACGTATTTGACCTAAACCTAGTACACACCCTTCTAATGAAATGCACTGTCGGTGGGGCAAGCGTGGGGAACTAATATGATGAAGGAGAATTCAGTCAGTAGCTGAGAACATAGTTCTAACCATTATTATGATTATGGTGTGATCGTGTGCTTTGGTTTGAAAAGACAATAATATTAATGTGTTTCAGTCTAGTTTAAAAAGGTACGGCGCCACCAACAATTTAGCATCAAAGGTTGTTACGTTGTGTTCAGATGTATACATGGTGGTGTTCCGACAGACATCAGATCTCTAAATCAGATTTTACCAGCATCCATATTAAAAAAGAAAGCAAGCCAAGGCCCACAAACGACGACTAACGCTTTAGCCCGCATCAAAAAATTAAAAAAAAAAACGAGTAACGCTTAGCAGCACCCCTATGTAAAAAATCATGAATATTGCATGTCGAATTTCATATGAATTAACAGTTAGAAATCAGTTACGTATCATAGGACAATTCAAATACCTCGGTGAGATACTTTTTTACTTTCGAATGTCACAGTCTAAACTACTTTAATCAACGAAAAATTGATCGAGTTCGGGAAAAAAGAAAAAAAAAAAAACCATGCATGGAACAATTGTCTAAATAGTGGCTGAAGATCTGCCGCGTATGAATCAATGGACGGCCAATATCTACCTTGGCAGAATTGTTATCCTGCGACCCCCAGCAGAAGAAAACCCACCCGCATTGATGAGCAGCTGACCTGTCCTGTACATTTTTCTTTTATTGACCTGTTTCATTTTCTAAATCAGCAAAAGCCGAAAGGACCTGCCTTTTAGAATTGTTTATTAGTCAGCTTGCTTTCGACTGGTGCCTTTAATGTTATTAAAAAACTGACAATCATAGAAGGCTTCTGAGCTAGAAGAAGACTGTTTAGAGCTCCCGACGTTTCTCTTTCACTTGGATTTTGTTTAGGTAATTTCAGTTTGTTATTGTTTTGCTTTTGATCGTTTTTGTTTTGATTTTGAGAAATTATTGCTTAATTTTCTGTTGGGTTTAGGTTTTCATGGGTTTAAGCTTTTGAGTGAGAGAGAATTCTTCATTCTGGGGGTTGCGTGGTGGTTTTATTGACCATGGAAAAGCAGCTTGGGGGTTCAGAGATTCATGGATTCCATACAATGCAAGGTACGGACGAAGTTCCTTTTTTTTTTATTTTTTTAATTATTATTATTTTTCATTTTAAAAGATAAATTGTTATTTGGTTTTGTGTATGTATAATTTGGCCTATAATGGAAAGTTTTTTGGTTTGCTTGTTGAAGAAAGTGAATTTTGGCTTTGGATGATCATTTTTTTCAAAACTAATTTACGCGTTCAATGGAAGCAAGCAAGAGCATCGAGCTTGGATTTTCATTTAGGAAGTGCTTTTAGTGAATCCAGAAGCGAATTTGGCATGAGTAAGAGGTATCAAAAGTAGTTTTATGTGCTAATTAAAAGAGAGCAAGAAACGACGCATGTGAAATGCCTAAAAGGACAGAACCTCCTTTCTTGTCTTTATTGATAAGTAGTAGTAACAATTGCAAAGTTGCTGGGTGAGCTTGTAGAATGAAAGCTCAGGATGATTTGTTCCCAAGTCGCCAGCCTTGTGATGCCAAATAATCATGTGAAACTAGATTTTACTAGTGCAAAGTTGTGATAGTTTAAAGGCTTAAGAGTGACGTTGCCCTGGGAGCAAAGGATAAGACGAGGACAGATAGAATGACATAGATAAGGTATCATGTCGGTACAGTTCAGATGGTTGGATCGGACTTTGTTTTCCTGTGTTAAGTTTTTCTAGTCACTACGTGCCTGTATTGGTTCTTATTGCTATTCTGATTATGACTGTGGATTGTTGATCGGATTGTAAAATTTCACATGGTTTTTTTTCTTATTGGGGGTTCTTGTTTCATGCACAGATTTGGATGTTGGGACTATTATGGAGGAAGCCAAATCAAGATGGCTCCGCCCAAATGAAATTCATGCAATACTCTACAATTACAAGTATTTCACCATCTATGTCAAGCCAGTGAACTTGCCCAAAAGTAAATATCTGTTACAGTTGTAAGAAAATTATATCATGTGGTTGAATTATTGTTCCCCCACTGCAACTTCATCCCCATCTGATTTCACCAACTATTCCTATTGTTAACTCATGATGAAACTTGCAACTTTATTTGCAGTAGCTTTCTCGTATTCTCTTGAAAATGTTTCTACAGATAACTTACGGTATAAGTTTTCTTATAAGTGGGAGTATTAAATGCTGTCCTCGTGAAACTTGATGAATTAAGAATTCACCATTTATGTGTGTATGATGAGATGAAAACAATTTGCATATGAGGTCAGACATATATAAAACTGTTATTTTGTCAAGACACAGTCATTATCATGAAATAATACTTCCATTGCCTAAGGCAGTTTTGCACACAGCATACAGCTTCTGCCAGTTTTAACTTTGACAGGAGATATGTAAATACTGAAACTGTTGTGTTGTACATTTTGGTAATTTTTCTAAATGTCACAGGTGGCACTATTGTATTGTTTGACCGTAAGATGCTTAGAAACTTCAGGAAAGATGGTCATAACTGGAAGAAGAAAAAGGATGGGAAGACAGTTAAAGAAGCTCATGAACACTTAAAAGTGAGTGTTCCCTGTTCATTTTCTTTTCCCCTCTCTAAGGTGTTACTTGTGGCATCAACTATATTTCTGTGACTAATTTTTTCTCAGTGAATTTGTGGTGTTTTCCCAACACTTCCAGCCTTATCTTCTAAGTTTTGTAATTTTCATGATAACATCAAATGTTTTCTGTGACTATACTAGACTGGAAATTATAATTCTTGGAGAAATAATATGTCCTAACTAAATAAAAGAGATGGCCCCGCATAATGTTTGGGATTCCCCAAGTTATTAATAGAAGACAGGACTCGAAGAATTGAAGAATTTGAATATCAGTATTGTTTTAACTAGCCCACAAAGTTGGGATTGGGATTGATTATTGAAAAGGTTACATTGAAACTTGTCTGATGGAAATTTTCCTTTTCCATGGACATGCAGAAGAGAAATGCTATCACCACTCGGACCATGGGGTGCTTGATGGTTTAAAAATTACAAGTAGTTTTATCAACTGCAAAATCTCATTAATCAAAACTTGGTTGAATTTTTTTTTTTTTTGCACCATACTCCAACCTCCTACAAATGGCCTCATGTCTATGGATTTTTTTCCTTTATTGTAAATACTGTATTTTTTTTTGTGGTTAATTTGCTGCTAAAATGGTCACTGTTTTGATTGAGAGACAAAAGTAACAAAGTGGCAGGGTGTAAGGAAAAGGTGTCTTTGTCCTATATGTACCAAATGATGCTGTCTGTTTCAACATATTCTTTGTACACCTTTCACCATGATTGTTATAGCTTATTTTGTTATGGAATTATTATTTTCAGTTGACTCAGTTCATCAAATCTTGTCATTTTTTGTGTGGTGCAGGTTGGTTATGAAGAAAGGATTCATGTATACTATGCACATGGCGAAGATAGCCCAACCTTTGTCCGGAGGTGTTATTGGCTGCTTGATAAGTATGTAATAATTACAGTTTATCTGGATCCATTGATGACCTTATTGTTTTATAACTGTATCTCCTAAAATACGACTCCTGAAAGTTTTGTTGCATAAGAGCAGTCTTACTGAAAGTTTTGTTGTATTCCTGTTGCAGGAGTCTAGAACATATAGTCCTTGTTCATTACCGTGAAACCCAAGAGGTGGTTTTTCTAAAGCTCTTTTAATTAAATGTGCTTCGAGATTAAGCACAATCAGAATGTTGATGCTCCTTTTCATAGCATGAATTATTGAGTTTGCAGTCTTAGAATATTGAAATGCGTATTGTTTTCTTAATTTTCAGCAATTTTCAGTTTAAACTTGTTCGAAAAGCCATTAGGTGTGATGCAAACATTTAATCCTAATTTTATACACTGTACACTCTGTGGCTTCTGTCAAATTGCATGAGGCACTCTTCGATTTCTTATTCTTATGATAAAACAAAGAGCTTGGTAATACCTTCATGCATAAGTGGTATAACTTGGCAATATCTGGAACCAATTCTTTGTGCCATTTTTTCAATAACCAACTAGATCTTCTAACCTTGTATTTTGCTGTTGTTTGCTTTCCATGCAGTTGCAGGGTTCTCCAGTCACACCTGTGAATTCAAATAATTCTAGTTCTGTCTCTGACCCATCGGCTCCTTGGCTTTTATCAGAAGAACTTGATTCTGGGGCTAACAAGGCATATTGTGCTGGTGAAAATGAACTTTCAGGTGACTGCATATGAACTTTCTGCAAGATGACTTTTATAAATTATGTTATATATAGAAACACCCTTGTAGGCCCCACCAAATAAGCTTGTTTGAGGGACACCCTTGTAGGCCCCACCATGCATTGTATTTCAGTAATCCGAACTGTCTAGTTTTTAGATATTCCATCAAAGATCATCTCTGCAAAAAATCATTTCAATCCGAAACCATTTGACCACCCAATTAGATGGTTGTTATTATAGTCTTTTCTTGAAGCATCGTGTTCGCCTATTTTGGTCCCAATTAAATGCCTTAATGATTTTCAATTTGCAAGATTTTTTTTGAAAGGATGGTCTATGAATGAAGATTTGAAAAATAGACGGATTGGATCGTTGAAAAAACAATCGTAGGGTACCCTAAAGGGTGTCCCTCAAATAATTTTATTTGAGGAATACCTCAATTATCATGATATGTATTTGTTTTGGGAATAGTCTCTGTCATTTCAGCAAACCACAACAGAATTTGGAGCTTCGTGATGTTAGAAGATAAATTACTTATCATGATAAGAATTTTTTTTTCATTCTTCTTGATGTTTTACTAATTTTTTTTTCCTTGTTTAGTTAAGTTACTATTTCCTTCTGCTATTTTTATTGAAAATGGATATACAAGGTTCTTACCCTTGGTTCTTTTATGATCAACAGAGCCTGGTGATGGTTTGACTGTTAAGAATCATGAAAAGAGGCTCCATGATATCAATACACTTGAATGGGAGGAACTTCTGATTACAAATGATTCTAAAGGAGGTAAGTGACCAGATAACAGTTATTGCTAGAGCAGAACCCAAAATGATGAAATTATTAACCATTATTCTCTCTGTGGTGGGCTTTTGGGGTGCCAGACATAGGCTCATGCTATGACCAGCAGAATCAAGTCGTAGGAAATGGCTTCATAAGTGGTGTAAGTAGAATCATTCATAATTCTAAATTTATGCTCTCTATCTATTTTAGTCCTTCCACATTGGCAATTTATTCTTTCTTATACACATTTGGCATTTTATTAGTTCTTATATTTTTCATGTGTTGTATGTTGTTGCACATTGTTCTGCTGCAACTCATTTGCATAAATGGTTTGTCTTTGCAGGGAGCCAGCGTTATATCAGCTGAAATGTCTGCTTTTGGTAATTTAACCAATCCAACTTTGAGTTGTGATAACATTCAATTCAATCTTCCAGACAGTCCGTATGTTCCGACAGTGGGGTATGATGTGAATTCAAATGTCCAGATAAGGGATTCTATTGCCAAGACCACCTGTGATTCCTTGGACGTTTTGGTTAATGATGGATTACATAGTCAGGACAGTTTTGGAAGGTGGATAAACCAGGTCATGGCAGACCCTCCAGGCTCAGTGGAAGACCCAGCACTTGAATCCTCATCTTTAGCTGCTCAAAATTCATTTGCTTCTCCTTCAGCTGATCATCTTCAATCTTCTGTTCCTCAGCAAATATTTAATATAACTGATCTGTCACCTGCATGGGCCTTTTCAAACGAAAAAACAAAGGTTTTCCTCTTTGCTTAACACCCCATATTATTGTTTATGTTATTCATTGACTGTTGATGGCCACCTTTTGTTCTTCATGAATAAAGTTGAAATCTTGTTCTTGAAATTCCAATGGGAAATCTTTAACAACTCATATTTAAGTGTTTAAGAAGGGACATTCATCCTTTAATTGTGCTGACAATGATAAGTTATTTCATATTAGTTGAAAAAAAAAAATATTCAAGCATATCAAATCATGTGATATACCTAACATCATGGTGACATATTGAAATATTAAAATATCAAAGCAAATTTTAACAAAATAAATGATTCTTATGTGACAGGGAAATTGAATTATTTGGAATCTGATCAATGTACATGTTCATTAGTACAGGAATATGCTTTTAGAACTAAATCCAAATGAGCTACATATTTTATTTAGTGCATCAATAAGAACAAATAAAGCCCTTGGGCCTTGGCTCGGGTGACATTGGGATCGGGTGGGCAGGGTAAGGATTATACCGTAGGTTCTAGTCCTTCTGTAAAGAAAAAAATAAATAAATATTATAAAGTCAATAGGCAAATACATGAAACTGGATCTTGACTTTTGGTGGAGGATGAACTTCTGTTGTTTTTCATTTTTGGAAAAGAATATAAGGTTGAAAAAAGTGGCCCTCATAATTGTTTCTCAGGCCTCTAGCTTGGCATGACAAATGTTGATCTGTCCTGATTTTGAATGACCCTCCTTTTATATGTTTTAATTAACCTGAATATTCAGGTTGTACTGCTCAACATAAATTTTATCATCTAGCTAATCCCTTTGCAGATTCTAATCACTGGCTTCTTTCACCAAGAGTATTTACATCTTGCAAAGTCCGATCTACTCTGTATTTGTGGCGATGTATGTCTTCGTGCAGAAATTGTTCAGGCTGGGGTGTATCGCTGTTTTGTACCACCACATTTACCCAGAGTAGTAAACCTTTTTATGAGTATTGATGGCCATAAACCCATCAGCCTAGTACTAAACTTCGAATATCGGGCTCCTGTTTTGAGTGATCCAATTATTTCTTTGGAAGAGAACAAAAGGGAAGAGTTCCAAGCACAGATGCGGCTTGCTTATTTACTTTTCTCTTCATCTAAGAGCCTTAACATTATATCTAATAAAGTATCACCGAATGCCCTGAAAGAAGCCAAGAAGTTTTCCCACAGAACCTCGCACATATCTAATAGCTGGGCATATTTGATGAAGGCAGTTGAAGACAACAAAACTCCCTTACCACTGGCAAAGGATGGTCTGTTCGAACTCATTTTGAAGAACAGATTAAAGGATTGGCTGTTGGAGAAAGTTGTTGACAGCTCTACAACCAAAGAATATGATGCTCATGGCCAAGGAGTAATCCATTTATGTGCTATTTTAGAATATGCATGGGCTGTTCGCTTGTTTTCATGGTCAGGCTTGTCATTAGACTTTCGTGATAGACGTGGATGGACAGCCCTTCATTGGGCAGCATATTGTGGAAGGTATGACGTTATTTCTTTTTAATATTTTATTTATTTATAACCTTTCATTCTAATTATTGTGGAAGGTATGGTTTTATCATTTGCTTATTAATTTAAATTGTATTTTTCTCAAAAATATCTTCTACATTGCTACTTAGGTTTGCTGTGTTCTATTTAACTTTTAATACTTGTATGGTAGAACTTTTCCAACTCTATATCCTCTGCTCATGCAGGATAGCTTGAGCTTTATGTCAACAATTTTTATCCTCTTGCTCGTATTGATTTTGTGATGTTTGTTTTACATGCATCTGAAATTGATTTACGTGGAGTAAAATTGTTTAAATGCATTCTGTGACGAGATTGGAATTATATCTTCTGAGATTTTCTTAATGCTAAAAGTCTCCATGTGTAGGGAGAAAATGGTTGCCGTTCTTTTATCTGCAGGGGCAAAGCCAAACTTGGTCACAGACCCCAGTTCAGAAAACCCTGGTGGATGCACTGCTGCTGATCTTGCAGCCCTGAAGGGGTATGATGGCTTAGCAGCTTATCTGTCAGAGAAGGCTTTGGTAGAACAATTCAAGGATATGAGCATAGCTGGAAATGCTAGTGGTTCCCTTCAAACTAGCTCAAACTATGCAGGGAACTCTGAGAACCTCAGTGAGGACGAGATATATCTGAAGGATACTTTGACAGCGTATCGGACAGCTGCTGATGCTGCAGCACGAATACAGGCTGCCTTCAGGGAGAACTCACTAAAATTAAAGGCTAAAGCGGTTCAGTATTCCACTCCAGAGGCTGAAGCACGTGGTATAATTGCAGCATTGAAAATTCAACATGCCTTTCGCAACTTTGATACACGAAAAAAGATCAAAGCTGCTGCCCACATTCAATATAGGTTTCGTACCTGGAAGATGCGCCAAGAATTCCTTAGTTTGCGCCGTCAAGCTATCAAAATTCAAGTAAAGCCTCTTCCCTTCTTTCTGGCATAGTTGACAAGTGAATACGGCTAGTATGAACCACACAGTGACATAAACCAAATCCTTTTGGAAAATCAAATTTAAATAGGGCATTTTGAGTCAATTCACATAGGGTCAATCAGTTTTACATTTGATTGGTCAAATTGCAACCTTCATTTGTATCCCCCCCCCCCCACCACCACCACCCCAAAGGCGCTCCATTCTAATTGTTGGTGTATGATTTTTGTTTGGTCGTGAATTCTTGGTGCATGATATCATTGTGACTGTTAATGAATTATATATTTTTTAAAATTTGGTGATTAATACATGCAGTAACAGTGATGGATTAACTCTTGAGAGTCCAGGAAAAATTGGTTGATTGCACTTTCATTTTATGCAGGCTGCTTTTCGGGGATTCCAAGTGCGAAAGCAGTACCGTAAAGTTCTTTGGTCAGTTGGAGTGCTTGAGAAAGCTGTTTTGCGGTGGCGTTTGAAAAGAAGAGGGCTTCGTGGGCTTAATGTGGCCCCAGTTGAAGTCGATTTAGATCAGAAGCAGGAAAGTGATACAGAAGAAGACTTCTACCGGGCCAGCCGGAAACAAGCTGAAGAGCGCATTGAGAGATCTGTTGTACGGGTTCAGGCCATGTTCCGCTCAAAGAAAGCACAAGAAGAATATAGTCGGATGAAGTTGACCCACATTGAAGCAAAGGTGAGTGATCTGGTTAGAATTCATCTTTCAATGTTACAGTACAATTCTGCCGATACATTAACCAATCAAATCTTTATCTTCTGCAGCTGGAATTCGAAGAGCTTCTGGACCCTGACTCTAACATGGATAATTGAAGAAATTCCTGAGGTCTAGACAGGCAAATGAAAAAACTGGGGGTGGAGCTCTCTGTAGTTGTGTAGCCTGTATAACTTGTAAATGCCTAGAACAAATAGTTTTGCGATTTTGACCCTTTCAGACCGTTTTAGGATTGTTGGGAGGAGGGTTCTAGTCTCAGTGACCGTATCATAATGGGTCAGTCGTGATGTGCTTCTTGGTTTTTAGTGTTCTTGTGGAAGTACCACATCTTGTTCATATTTGTGTGTGTAATCTGCTTCCCCACCATACTATTTGGTCAATGTTCTAATCAATGAAGAACCTCAGCACTACCTTTTGGTAGTTGAAGTTGTAGCCTTGGTGGTTAGGTCCACATTTGATCACTTGCAGGTCATAGATAAAGGAACAGTGGAAAGTGGGAGACCCTACTTAGTGAATGGTAGCTTGTCACTTGTGAGAGTGGTCACCAATACTACTTGTGAGAGTGGTCACCAATACTACTTATTGAATGGTAGCTTGTCACTTGCGAGAGTGGTCACCAATACTACTTGGCAAGGTAGAAAAACAGGAAGCATCAAGGCAGAGTAGGCATTCTGTAAATATTTATTGGTTCTGCAATCTAATTACCAATACATGGTAAGAAAACTAACACAACTAATCTATCCTGAACATAAAAAAACATTATAGAAGAAATAGTAAGAAAATGCACACTGGGTTTCGAAGCTAAAATTGAAGAGCAAAAACCTGCTATGCATCTAAAGATAACATATCCACTTTACAGAAGCATCTATGCTTAGAAATTGAGAACATCAAATCTAATGGAGAGTCCAAAAGCGGCAGCAAAACTACCATATCCTGTGGCACAGCTGCTTCTCCATTGTTCCGCCTAATTGATGTATTGAGAGAGCCACTTGAAGCCTTCGCCGTACCCCATCTTACGGACAATGCTGCACATGAACACCTCAAGGGGGCGAACATTGGAATCGGCCAGATTCACCTTCCCTTTACCTGTGGTGAAGTTTGTCAGGCCCATATGGTGACGCAGCTCATCCTCTGAGGCAGCATAAGGTATGTCAATCTTGTTTCCCAAGATAAGAAATGGGACAGTTGCAAGCGACTCGTCGGAGAGAAGAGCATCGAGCTCCTTCTTTGACTCTGCAAATCTCTCCTTGTCATAAGCATCAACCAGGTAGACTACAGCATCCACCTAAACAATAAAAAAGGTGGCACATCATCTATGAATATATGCTCATCAAATAAAGACAAATCATGGGCTAAGCCCCATTCTGCGAAAATTACCCGTTAGAACCCAAAACTAATTTGACAAAAACCATCAATTGGCATTATAATAATCACAACGACCAAACTCTTGACTGCAACCCTGCACCTATAACTTCAAGTTCAAGGACTAGGAATAAAATAACATGAAATTCACTGCATGTGATTCACACCCATGGATGTGACTACAAAAACAAGGGATGGCTTAAAAATTCATTTAGTCACTACCAAGGTTCTGTTCTTTCTTTATTCCAATAGGGTTCCATTCCATTGCATATACACACACAAACATACCATACACACGCATGTATATGCTAAACTTTTCATTTTTTATCCAACATCTATAACATGCAACCACAATTTCTAAGAACGAATCAAATCAAACTCTAAATTACCATATCAAAAATCAAAGAACTTGAATTAGTATTTTGGGTAAAATTTAAACCTTGGCGTAATAGTCCTTCCAGACTCTGCGAGCGATCTGATGGCCACCCAAATCAAAGGCCTTGAACTTAATCTGCCCTATACTCAGTTCCTCCGAGGTCGGATACTGGGTCGGTTGGTGTTGAACTAATCTCTGCAACCAAAAAAACCCTAACTTGTTCAACTCAAAACGAAACAGCAATCGTCCCAAATAAGAAATTCAAATAAAGACAGAGAACGAGAGAGACTCGGCACCTCATCTTTGAGCATGTGAAGCAAGGTGGTCTTTCCGGCATTATCAAGCCCTAAGAACAAGATCTTCGCCTCTTTCTGCCATAGCCCTAGCGACGCCAGAACCCCATAGAACCAATCCACCAGAAACATATTTTGATTCTCTTATTATCCGAAGAGAAATTGAAAGCAAAGAGATTTTCAAATTCCACTGAAACAAAAATTTAACCCAGACTCCGAAAGAAGAAGGTTAAGGAAAAGTGACGTAAAATCCTAATTTTCTGTTTTGGTTGGTATTTTGAAAGATTTTCCGGGAAATTATATAATTTTACGGACAGTCAAAGAGTGCGAAAGCTGGACAGTGTTGACTGCTTTGGTAGGTAAGCGGAGAGGTTTGGTGAGAGAAGGGTGATGACGTGGATCCGGTGGATACGTATGGTGACCGTAAAATGCCGGTTTGGGGAGTGCGGATCCTACGTGGAGCGATGTGATTGGGTGGTACGCGTCATTGCGTTGTGCTTAGCCATCGAGTTGGAAACTGGTAGAGTGGAGGGAAGGAGCCTTGACAAAAATGCATGCGTGGAGTCATCTCAGGGCATGCTGAGCTTAGGGTGATTATCCGGTACAATGCCAGTGCCAGATCATCACTTTTTTTATTTCCCTAAAATTTTAAAGTTGTGTTTGTCAATCACTTGAAGGTATTTTGGGATCTACACAAACATTCATTAGGTATTTGGGGATTTCGAACTTCTGCTTGCATAGATGAATATGAAAGAGCTCAACCACCGGAGCTTAAGAATTTCTTTTTAATTAACCTTCCCTTCTTTTACGAGATTTGAGCTCATTGTTATTGTAACATTCTGTGCTTTAAGGTGTCAGTCCTTGTATCCGATTCACATTTTGGCATTGAATTTGCAAGATAACTGCCGTAGTCCCTCATCTCCACTTTTGTTTCTTTTCATGTCATATTCATGCTCCCATCACTCCTACGGTACCAGCTCCACAGCTCTGCACCCAAATCCTCCATTCCCACCACCACTAGCGAAGAATGTCTCATGACCCCATCGTCATCAATTTCAATGAGGGAAGGTCCCAACCCAACACCGACAAGGAACCACCCCTACCCCTCCTTGGCCAAGCTGAAAAACCCACATTCAATCTCACATCAACATCAATAAACGCCAGCCAAAAATCCCAACCCGAACAAGAAAACACATACAACACACACACACACTCCTCGTGTTCTCCCAACCCAACAGCTCTTCGTGTTAAATCTTACAGATTTGTTAGGAAATTAAAGTTTCACTTTTCACAGTCAGTTCCAGAGAGACATAGACAAAGGGACATCGATGGTGTTGTGTGTGCTGGAGAAGTGGGTGGTTGACGGCTGAGGATGTGTGGGGAGGGGGTTGGGGTCGAGGCTGCTAGGAAGAGGGTTGGGGGTTGCTCATTAGAAAGAACATGCCAAAACCAGCACAACCAGAGAAATGATCAGTGCTACAAAAGTGTAGGGTACAACACATCACTAGAAGGGAAATATAGTTCAAACAATTAAGAATTTCAAAAGAAAAAAGGAACATGAAACTATTCAACCAAAAACAATGCTTTAAAATAGTAAATAGTTCATCAGAAAAGAATCACACTGAATCTGGTTCAAGAAGCCCATATTTAAAATCGAACATTGCAACAAATTGATATATTATGATGAGGGTGTTTAATCCTTCAATCTGATAAAAATCAAATAAGAAAATCCTCTTCCATTATAATTGTGGTCAGATACTACAAATTCGCAGGAAAAAAGTACCACACAAATACTACACGCCAAAAAGGATCCCCCCCTACTCTACTCTCTATTTGATATATTGGGAGACCCACTTGAAGCCATCCCCGTACCCCATCTTGCGGACGATACTGCACATGAAAACCTCTAGGGGGCGGACGGTGGTGTCCGTAAGATTCACTTTTCCCTTCCCAGTAGTGAAGTTAGTCAGTCCTAGATGATATCGCAGCTCATCTTCTGAAGCAGCATAGGGGATGTCAATCTTGTTGCCCAGCACAAGAAATGGAACAGTTGCCAGGCTTTCATCTGAAAGGAGTGCATCCAGCTCCTTCTTTGATTCTGCAAAACGATCCTTGTCGTATGCATCAACCAGGTAAACCACTGCATCCACCTGTTCACAACAGAGAAAAAAAAAGTTGAATTAAAAACTTGCAGCATTTATTTACTTTGGCACACTCCAAATAAGTACTAGATAACTCAAATTCACTAACAGGAAAGAAGGAATCACAAACTTGAGCAATAAAGGAATTATAGCACTTTATATATTTGATAAAGTAGAGCTTGCTGCAGGAAAAAAACTAAGAATTTGATATGCAATCATGAAAACCGTGAGAGGGCAGAGATGATATATAGACTGTACTTGGTATGTGTAAGGGAGACCAAACTGAATGCAAGAAGGTAAATACTAAGCATTTACTTTGAGAGGTCCTCAAGTCTAATTCAAAATATAATCACCACACAAATTGGCACCCCTGTGAAGAGAAGCAACCTCAATTAAATCTTCAAATGTCTGGAATAGCTCATAAGTCATAAACCCACTTTCCACTTTTCATAAATCTCTTACGGTTGTCTTCTCTTTTTCACTCTTCTGACTTCTCCACTAGGAAATATGGAGTAGGTCTACAAAGTTATTTATTAGAAAGGGAAAAAGAACTAGGAAGCATGTGCGTGAATACATGTAAGTTGATGCTGTGATTTTTGAAAAGCTAGGACAGAATGGCAACAATAAGTTATTTTTGCGAATTAAAGGTCTCAAACATATAAAATTGACTTCAAACATTTTCCCATACGTCAGGAATAAACAGGAAAAGAAAGACAGAAAAGCATGGTTTAAGGTGTTGAACCATACTCTATGTTGTTTTCTAAAACTACAAAATACTTAGCGTCAAGTTAATCCACAGAATAAAACTTTGAGACCCAGGTTTTCTTAATGGAAGAATAGGTCATCAACTCTAGCCCAAACCACATTCAGGAATCATGATAGCTTTTATAGGACACCATGTATGGAAAGACACAAGTAAAACACCTCCAGAAAGACGGAAAACCAAAAAGGTGCTCTCAGCAAAATCTCCATTGTAAATATTTGCCTCCCATGAATCAGATAACCAAAAGGAAATTTTAGCTGGGATTATGATGGCAAAACATGCGAACCAGCAATAGCAAACAAATCATGACTACTTTCAGCTTTCCCATCTACTGAGATCAACCGAATAGTTGGATTAAAACATGATGTAGACAAGCAACAAAAGCTACAATCATCCAAAAAAATTTGAAAACAAAGAAAGAAATCGAAATATATAAATAAATGAAAGTTAGAAACAATCTGTACTGCGTAGGAATCCTTCCCAAATCTGATAAACTGTACCATTGTATGAGATTTTTAACCCAGAAACATAATTTACCACCCAAATAAAACAAAAGATTATGATTCACGTATTAGTAGCAGCCATCGTTATAGTGCAAGCACGAAATTCATAGCAAGCAATGTGCAGATCATGTTTCAGCTGAAAACTATAATCAATCAAATCTTAGAACAACTAAGTATTACAAATCTAATACTGGGGGAGAGTCTAAACACCTTAGCATAGTAATCCTTCCAGACTCTGCGAGCGATCTGGTGGCCACCCAAATCAAAAGCCTTGAATTTAATCTTACCAATGCTCAATTCCTCCGAAGTTGGGTGCTGGGTCGGCTGATGCTGCACTAGTCTCTGCAACAACCCATCACCACATACATACATATTTATCAAAATCAAGAAACACCCAACAAAAATAAGCCATGATAATGATAAAAGAGAAAGAGAGAAACCTCATCCTTCAACATGTGGAGGAGGGTGGTCTTGCCGGCGTTGTCGAGGCCCAAAAACAGAATCTTGGCCTCCTTCTGCCATAGGCCCAGAGAGGCAAGGACGCCATAGAACCAGTCGACCAGGAACATGGCTTCTTCTCAAGGACCAGATCGGTGGGTTAGCGAGAGAAATACCAAATACCCACAACAAATCAAGCGCAGAGACTACAGAGATCGAATCAGACTAATGAAATAATGACGAAATAAAGAAAATTTATTTAAATGGGTGTAAAGTGTTGTCGTTTGTGTGCCAGTTCAGCGTTACAACTGGAGCCGGTGGATTTCTGGGCTCTGCAAGCAAGTGATGGTGGTGATTTTGGTGAATTATGTGAGATTAATTTTCACCCTATTGGGGTGGATATAAATACTCACCTAACTCTGATTAAATATGTAAGGGAAATATTATGTCATTTGGAAAATAATTTTTATATACTTACCTAAATCTGATTGGCTTGCTTTCTTGTTTTGTAATTGCATTTGCCTCTCTGTCGTTTTGACTTTGTACCGTTAATTTACTTTTCCTCTTTACAAAATAAAGATGAAATACATCCCTTTTTTGCAATATAGAAAGGAAATGATGATACTTTGGTAGTGCACGTGAGAAATATCTCTTTTTTATAATTTTTTTTATAAAAATAATTCTACTTTAATCTAATCTAAATTACGGGTATGAGATTCGAATTCGGGTGCATAGTGGAGAAACACATCAACTACTTTAATCTAATTTAAGCTCACGTCTATTTTTTTCTTGTAGTTTATATTATCGCTTTGTATTCAAAAAAGAAAAATAGAAAATGCATCTACCTTTCATTAGTTGACTGAAATACCAAATCTTTTCTTTTTCAAATTCCATCGAACACAATGTCCATTTATTTACAACACAACATAACGTTATATATTATATAACCCTTTGTTCAAACACAACACAACACAACACAATTGATTTGATTAATAATTGTTAACAATCCTTTTTTTTTTTTTTCAATTTTATTTTATTCATAATTCTTTAATTTCTCCCCACAACTTCTCCTATTGTTTTTATATTTTATTTTAGCAAGACCCTTGTGTGAAATCCGCAAGTCAGAAGGGAAAGAAAGAGGAATTGGGTTTTCGATGATACCAACAAAGTCCAATCCTATCACGACTGGGCTCTTAAACGAGCCAGCCCAACCAAGCACAAACCGAATTTTTATTCCAATCGGCAATGGATGGGCACTTTCGTCATTATAAAAATACAAGAGCCGGAAGCTAGGGTTTTTCCAGGAGCTCACATATAAAGCCCGACTTCTCATTTCGCTGCGTCAAAAGAGAACCCTAACAGCCAAGTGACGTCGCTGATAGATCCCTCGTTCTCTTTCTGGTTCGTGCCGTCTTCTCCTTCTCTCGACTAGAAAAGGCTCTTGCTTCAATCCTCTATCTCGATTCTCAGCTCATTTCTGCTACTAATTACTTGTGTTTGTATTTGGGTTTTTGGGTTTGTGATTGCAGAGATGGCCAAGTCGAAGAACCACACCGCTCACAACCAGTCCCGCAAGGCTCACAGGAACGGCATCAAGAAGCCTCAGAGGCATCGCCACACTTCAACCAAAGGGGTACTGATTTCAACTTACATCCCTTGATTAATTTTGATTTTGATTTTGATTTTGCTTTGTATTTGGGGGTGTTTTTTTTGCCATAACAATTGGATTTTGGGTTTAGATGGACCCCAAGTTCCTGAGGAACCAAAGGTACGCCAGGAAGCACAACAACACCAAGAACGAATCAGCCACCGAGGAAGAATAGAGTGGGAGCTGACCTCAAATCATGGCTCTGTTTGGGGTTTTCCCTGATTAGGGTTATTTTGGTTTTGATGTCATTTTTATGCTTAATTTGTCATTAGTAACATAGTAGTTTGATGTTACTTTAGTGGATTTCATTTCAATTTACATGTACGAGCAGCAGTCCTGAAATGCTACTTTTGTTATGGATATAAGTTTTTGACTTAATTCTATTGCTCTTTATGTTTTCTTTCTTTGATTGGAATGGATGAGTTTTCCTATATTTCAGCACAAGAAGTTCATTTATTTGAATTACATGGGAATTTCAATTTCCTGCGGTTGCTTATATGGTAGTTATGTGGTTGATATATGTTTTAGGTTGTCTATGCTCATGCTAGCTTCTCTGATGTTTCACTAGCATATCAGGTAAGCAGAAATGTTTATGAATGATGTTAGGATCACATATCTGGGTTTTTGTGAAGATTGTTGTTCATCGGGGGTTTCACTGAGTTTAATTTTTGGGATGTTGTCTAGTATGCATTGATGTGTTTTCCAGATTAAATTTTGGGTTCACAACTTTAATTTGTAGCCTTCGGACTGTTGTAGATATGTTTTTCTGCAGATTTACTAGGGATATAAACGGAGATTGTGGTTGCAGTTAAGATATGATGTATTGTTTTTTGTTTGTTTTTGTTAATGGGGTTGATTTTCGGGTTAGAATAATCATCATGGATGGCTTATGGTAGTTTTGGTTGTTAGAATTGAATGGATTGAAATGAATGCAACCAAAGAGTTTGATCAAATAACTGAGGAATGTAGGAGCTCAGATTATATCATCCCCTTTAATCATGTTGTTGATTTCATGCCACCCTCATTACAACGAGGCAGCAGGAGCTCAGATTGCATGCCTATCTCATTTCAATGAGGCAGTAGGAGCTCAGATTGCATGCCAATCTCATTCTAGTGTGTCATCATGCTCCTGGGATGATTTTTTTTAAAACCGTTTTTTTTTGGGTTTATATCTCTTTTGTGATGAAAGGCTATTCCTTTCATCGCGGTGTTATATATAGCGTTTCATGCTCCGAGTTCAAAATTCTGAAGGACGACCCTCCATATTAAAATCTGTTGTTTAACAGCAGAACAACAGAGCTTTACCCTTTGTTCTTGTGTCAAATGTCCCTCGACCGGATGCCACTAGTCTCTCTCTCAAGAGTGATCCACTAGTGTCTCCAGTTCGGCCTGTTTACCAAAATAAAATTAAAATTAGGTATTTGCCAAAAATCTTTTCCTTTCAAATGTAGAATATATTGTAATATGTAATTATATTTTAGGGAGTTTATATTTTTGTAACTTACCAAAGTTTAAATGTTCCCATTCCACCATCCATCCTTACAAAAGAAAGAGGAGAAAAGACCTATTGCTTGATTTAAGCTTTATTTTAAGCTTAAAATCTTTCAATGGATGGTTTTATTAAGCTTTGGATGAAAAAGAAGGGGCTATTAACAACTGAAATAGCAATGTAGAAACTTTTTCTTTCCTCAAAATGAAACGTAGATATAGGGCCGATACTTTTTTTATACGGATAGCCCAGCCTTTATTATAATAAATTTTAGTAAGTCCTTTAAAACCGGATGCACAATCGATCTCAGACAGCTCGACTAGACCTGGAATTTCAAACAAGAAAACGTAGTATCCTAGCCGGGGAGTGGATGATGTGGCAATTGGACTCACCTTCACATAAAGATAAAAAAAATACATAGTGAAATATTCTAAATAATTACATAAGGAAAAAAGAAAAAAACAAAATTTTACCCCGCACTATCCACTTTGCTCTTTCCTAGATTACTAATTTTCAACTTAAACATTTACATGCAAAGTAACTAACGTCAGCTAAAGCATAGCATTAACACTAAATCTTACCCAACTAGAACAATGCTACGAGTTTGTGTTAACATACCATTAGTTGAGTCTTGACCTTATACAAATGCTCACTCAATTCTTGATGACGTGATAATTAATCAGAAGTTAGTATCCTTATTTGTAGACCGTTACTGATCTAATATATACACGAAAAATGCATGTCATATATGTCAAAAATTGGAATTTTTAGACCGTTGTTGATTGCTGACTTTATACATATGCCAAAAATTGGAAAAATTTAAATATCTTCTATGAGATATTGTCGAAATTTTTATAATCTCAACAAGAAGTTGACCAAATTCAACGTTTGAGTGATTAGAAATATCACCTCAATAAATTTGCCAAAAAAATTATATGAAAATATTGAGGAAAAAATCGATGTAACTACGATAAAATACCTAACATAGTATTATCTGGTTGATCAAAATCAGATGTTGTATTTGTGACAATGATGTGAGCATGTGTTAAAAGAGGAGAATGTAAAGACTTTTAGTGGTTTTTTTTATTTTTTATACAAGCGATCTTGGAGGATGAAGAACTTAAACGCAGTATCTCGGGTGAGGGGTAACTACACTAAATATTTGACTTAATGCTATTGGTCTTTATGGTTTCTTAATATTTTTATTTGATTGGAATGTATGAGTTTTCCTATATTATTAGCACAAGAAGTTAATTTATTAGAAGTTAGTTTGCTTGTATAGTTATGTGGTTGATGATATTGTTTAGGCTGTCTGTGCTCATGCTAGCTTCTCTGATGTTTCACGAGCATTTTAGGTAAGCAGAAATTTTTGTTAAGGTTGCTAGGATCCATCTGGGTTTTTGTGAAGATTGTTGTTCGTGGGGTTTCGTTGAGTTCAATTTTTGCAATGCTCTCTAGTATTGCTAGCATTGATGGATTTACTGGATTAGAATTTGTATCAAATAATGTCTTTTATCCTGTTGATAATTTTTGTCAATCAAACCATAGAGTGATTTCACGGTAATCTCATTTCAATGAGGCAGCAGGTGCTCAGATTGTATGTCAATCTCATTCCAATGAGTCATCATGCTCATCAAATAATTTCTGCTATTAGTATTATATATAGCCATGTTTCATACTCGGAGTTCAAAATTCAGACGAGATCTTTTCCCAACCGGGGAAGGGAGGGAGAGTACAATTTTGCGGGTTATGTTTCATCTTGAGATGTTGGAGCTAACCAAAATGCGCTGGAGGAGGGCACGTCAAATAACCGGTCTTGTTTAAGTAAAACAATAGCTCAACCAATCCAGCCCTATCTCGGTACAGCTATAACTCAAGCAAAATTTTAGGGGAAAAAATTAAAATTAGGTACCAGTCTAGACCAAGATTCACCCTCGAGCCAACTGAACAAAAGATGTACAAATACAATTGGACAAAACGACATGTCGTACATTCTAACGTCCAATAGGCTTCTCGCCCTCCACATGAAAGGGTCAACACTCAAGACTCAAAATCAACTCTTTGCCCTTGAGGCTAGATGTGTCAAACAAGCCGTGTCGGGCCGGCCTGTCCCATTTAAACTCGTGCTTTTAACATTTTCGTGCTGAGTCGGGCCGGCCCATTTAATTTATCGGACCGTGCCGTGCCATGCTGGCTCATTTAATAAATTCATTGATTCCGGCCCAGCCCAAAGCCCATGTCCACATTGAAACGGGCCGGGCGGGGCTCGTGCTCGTGCCATACTCGGGCCCAAGAACCAACCCATTTAATTTGAATTTTTTTCACTTGATTTTTTTTTTCCACTAGATAATTCAAATTATAAACATTAAAAATATAATTAGAGGCACATAGAAAATTGCCTCTGAGTTACTGTAGCAAAGTTGAAAAAGCTCTCGAGCTCGAAACCCAAAACTCCTTCGCATGGAGGAGGGCTCCCCAGGGGCTGTGTTGAACACTAATCGCTTCAGCAAGAGAAGCAGAGTTACTGAAGATGGTGACATGGAGAGGGAAATGGTCTCTGAATTTGACCCTCATCAGATGATTGCTCCTGGGCAAAATCAGGTACTGACCTCTCCTCTTGGCTATGAAAGTTTCAGAGATAAGTTAATGAAGAAAGTTAATTTGGCTAAAAACGTCGGAATTGATGTGAATCACCTTAATGATGCTTATGATGATCTGAACGATGAAGATGATGTGGTGATCTCTAAAGGGGAAAAGGGACCAAGCATACAATTTTCAGAGCGTGCTATGTCGCGTCTCTGTAAACCTTAGCAGAATGCTCTGATCATCAAACTCTTGGGTCGTTCTCACACGCATAATTACCTTCATGCTAGATTGCAGCAGAAGTGGAGCTTAAAGGGTGGTTGGAAACTGGTTGATTTAATCAATGATTACTTTGTGGTTAAGTTCGAACTTGAGGAGGATCTCAACTTTGTCCTGACTGGAGGTCCATGGATTATTAGAGGCCAATATTTGATTATGCAAAATTGGAGGCCTGGGTTCTGTCCAGCTACTGCCCAAATCACTCGAATGGCAGCTTGGATTCGGGTGTCAGCCCTCCAACTAGAGTGCTTTGATACCTGGGCATTAAAAAGAATTGGGAATCTGTTGGGAAAGCTTTTGAAGATTGATACCCTCACAACCTCCCAAAACAGGGGCAAGTTTGCTCGGCTTTGTGTGGAGCTAGATTTAACCAAGCCCCTGGAGGCCTTTGTTCAAATCAACCAGGTGTGGTACAACATTGAATATGAAGGTCTCCCAGAAATATGTTATATGTGTGGCCATTATGGTCATAAAAAGGAAAACTGTGATTTGTTCAAGAATATGCCTGCTGAGAAGGCTGGTGAAGGCTCAGATACAGGAGCCAACGAGACTTTAGGAGGTGGGATGGTGATGGGCACAGAGGGCATGGATATTAGTGTTGAGAACCTGAGGGGACCATGGATGAATGTTCCACCTAGAAGAAAACCCAAAAGTGGTTTTAAAGATGGAGGAAATAAGGGAGCTGGAGGTACCAACATGGGTACTCGATTCGATGCACTCAACAAAGTAAGTGATGACTTTGGCAGAAATAGTGAATTTGTGGCTGGAAGGGGTAACCAATTTGGGTCCAACCATGTGGGTACATCTAAACGAGGTGAGGAAAGTGGGAAAAAAACTTGGACTAAATCTAATGCAAACAAAGGTAGTGCTCGACCTGTGCTGAATGATATTTCCAACAAGTCTACCAAGGAGACTGTGAAGTTACCGGGTGATTCCAAGAATACCCGTGGCCCAGGCAACCCTCCCCAAGAAACTTTGTCTACAAAAGGAAAATCAGTGATTGGTGGACAAACAATGCTTAAGCAAATCTCCTTGAATGAGCAACTAGCTTTCTGGGCCAATGGTCACAAGACTTACAGTACCAAGGGTGTCTATCACTTTGGGCATCAACCTCCTAATATTGTTAGTTCTGGTGCGGATCAGATGGAGGTTGTTGAAAGTGGCACTTCCAACAACTCTATGGGACACCCTGCTCAAGGTGAACTGTCCCCAACAGAGAGAATGGAAATGGCTGAAGACCACATAAATCTCCCAAATGGGGCCACGGCTACCAGTACCTCCAATGCTACGGGAGGTATAAACTCTGGGACTTAAAGGGTCTGGCCCTGCAGTACTTACCTTCTTCATACCAGTTTATATGTCGATTTTATGTTGGAATGATAGAGGTGCAGCCTGCACCAAATTTCGAAATACTATGCAAGATTTGATTAGAAGCCACCACATGGAAATTCTTTTTGTCTGTGAGCCTCGTATAAGTGGGTTGAAAGCTGTTTCTATGGTTAAAACCCTTGGCTTTCCGTGTTTTGAAATCGTGGATCCTATTGGTTTCTCTGGAGGTCTTTGGCTGATGTGGGATGACAGCAGGGTAAAGGTGGAAATTATTGGTACTCATGATCAAGCCATTTCTGCTTGTATTTCCTGGCCTGGCCAAACTCCCTGGATTTTTACTGCAGTCTATGATAAACCTTGTGGCTTTAAAAGGGACAAGCTTTGGGAGTACCTCTCATTTGTTGAGGGGTGTCATAATCTGCCTTGGTTACTTGCTGGGGACTTTAATGATATGTTGAATAAAAGTGATAAATCAGGAGGTGCTCCTATACGTCGGTTAAGAGGTTTTAAACCTTGGTTTGACCAACATGCGATGTGTGACTTAGGTTTCTCTGGGCCTAAATATACTTGGACTAATAAGAAGGTGCTTGAAAGGATTGATAGAGCTGTTTGCAACACTCAGTGGAGGAGTCTCTTTGCTGATGCTCATGTCATCCACCTGCCAAGGACTAAGTCTGACCACAGTCCCCTCAAAATCTGTTTTAAGTCTAAATTCTCTTCTTCCCCCCTCAACAGACCCTTCAGGTTCGAAGCCATGTGGTTGAAGCATGAGAACTTCCAAGAGTTTATTGCTCAGAACTGGGAGCTCTCCTCTGGCTCTGCCTTGGATAAATCTTGTGCCTTAGTGGAACCCCTCAAGCAATGGAATTTATCTGTGTTTGGTCATCTCAAGCAAAAGAAAGCCAGAATTTTAGCTCGCTTGGCTGGCCTCCAAAAGGCCTTACACCAAGGGCCGAATACTTTTCTTATTAATCTGGAATCTGTTCTTGTTGCAGATTTTAATTATATTCTTGACCAAGAGGCTATGTTTTGGCGCCAAAAATCAAGGGTCAAATGGCTTCAAGAGGGCGATCGAAATACTAAGTTCTTCCATTTGTCCACAATTATTAGAAGGCGTAGGAATAAAATTGACAGACTCAAGAATGATGCTGGTTGTTGGGTGGAAGAGGCGGATGGTATCAAGAATTTGGCTATGCAATATTTTTCAGAGTTGTTCTCCCCTGCCCCGGTGGCCACCAACAGCTTTACAATTCCTAATATGTTCCCCAGCATTGACTCTGAAGCTTTGGAATCCTTGGTGGCTGATGTTGATATGGAAGAAGTTAAGGTGAATCTCTTTAGCATTGGGGGTCTTAAAGCCCCTGGAGTTGATGGCTTCCCGGCTTGTTTCTATCAGAAACAGTGGAACACTTGTGCTAATGATATCCTTGTTTTGGTCCATCAAAGTCTTCAGGATTGTAGGATTCCTGGAGGGCTTAATTCCACTCTGATCACTCTGGTGCCTAAACTGGAAAACCGCAGCTCTATGATACATTTTAGACCTATAAGCCTGTGTTGCACTCTCTACAAAGTAATCTCAAAGATCTTGGTTGCTCGCCTGAGGCCTATTTTGCCTAGTCTGATTAGTCCTAACCAGGTTAGCTTTGTCCCTGGTAGACATATCACTGACAACATCCTCATCGCTCAAGAACTTATGCATAAATTCAGGATTTCTAAGGGAAAGAAAGGGTTTATGGCATGGAAGATTGACTTATCCAAGGCCTATGACAGATTGAATTGGGTTTTTATTGAAAGGGTGCTTCGGGAATTGAACCTTCCTACGCCTTTTGTTCAACTGGTTATGAGCTGTGTTTCAACTGTACAATATCAAGTTTGTGTCAATGGTGAATTAACTGATCCGTTCAGCCCAAAAAGTGGCATTAGACAGGGAGATCCTTTATCTCCCTACCTTTTTGTCTTATGCATCGAGAAACTGTCACACATTATTGCAGACTCTGTTTGCAAGAAGCAGTGGAAGCCAGTTAGATCTTCTCAATCTGGTCCTTGTGTCTCCCACCTATTTTTTGCAGATGACTTGGTGCTCTTCGCGGAGGAGGGCAAAAAGTGTCCAACTCCACAAAGTCCACTTCAACTTTTCATCTTTAAACAACTTATTATTTTATATATAATGTATTGCTTTGATTATAAGAGAAGCGTATATGTTATTGTAGGGGCTTTTTCATTTCGGCAGCTACTGCGGGCCTGGGCTACCATAAGGAGAAAACTAAAGAAAATATCCCCCTTGTGTCTGAGTTCAAATATCAGACCCCAAAATGTTTCGAAAGGGTTGTAAAGCCTTAAGAAACACCTTGGTTACCTTCACCAACGAAAATAATGGCCGATTACAGATAAATTCTTGGCTTGGCATGAGAAGCTTGTGGCATGGGAGCAAAATCAACATGAGTTTAGCATCGATGAGAAAATTATGCGTACTTGGAGGAAAATGGGAGTGTTAAGGTAAGAAATGGAAGGTTTGCAAGAAGATTTGGCTGAAAAAGGAGGGAGAGAAATGGATGAGTGACTTGATTGTTTCTTCCGGCAGCTTGACAGAAACTCTGTCAAGTGTTGGAACAATCTGCCAGAAGAAGAAAAATGGGGGAGATGGGCAAGCAAAACACGAAATTACTGAGTTTTGCAGGTGAGAGAGGAAGCTTGCTCTTCATATGTGTCTTGTGATAATGAGTAGGAAATGCCTCTTTTTATAGGCGCTGGAAGCTACCCTTTTCAAGAAACCCTAATGGCGTCTATCCAATTTGGCCAAGTCTTTCCCTTCCTTTCTCCCCTCATCCCTTCAATCATCCTATTTTAGTGAAATCCACTCTGCCCATTTGCACAAAATCAGGAATTTTTGGGAGCTCAAGACCATTTCCCGCAGCTGCCTTAGAACTCCCATTTTCAGCAATCTCCTTCCTTTCCTTTCTTCCTTTTTTTTATGGCCAGGTCTGATGAGGGAAAGAGAATGGGTATGCATGCTGGTTCAAATGGTGATCTGCGCTCCAATATCCCTTGGTTATTTGGATGTTTTTATTTGAAACTTGTTCCTCTCATGTGCTGGAACTTCCCAGCAGCTCTGCATAGTGGACCTCCAGACTTCCCTTCGTGGCTTTGTTCTTCAGCCAGGTGCTGGAGCTTTGCAGCTCTTCTATTGTAATTGTATAGGCCAAGTTGGTTTATTGAGTAAGTGGGCTATCTCTATCAAGCATTGGGCTTTTTTGGTTGAGTCAATAGGCTATTTTGGTTGAGATGTTTTCTCTTTTGTGCTCACCCACATGTTTGGGCCTAAGAAATGGGCCTAAGTTCCGAGGCTCCCAAGAAACCCCGGGACTTCCATTTCTTGGCCCATTAATGGGCCTCATGTCAACTTATTACCATCCATACCACAACCCACTCAAGCAAGCCCCAGGCATCTTGCGTGGCTTTGGCCCACTTAAGCTTGTAGTGTGGCGTGTTGCTTATTTGCTTGGCGTGGCATGTGTGCAAGTGTATATAATGAACTTTCGCGTGCCCAAATCGGGTTTCTTCTCGATAAGGTATTGCATTGGGCCGAGAATTTATTTGGGCCGAACCGTGGATTTTTTAGGCCTCAACAGTTATATGTATTGATTAGATATCAAGTCCAAAGTTGTTTAATTAATTTGTAGTTGATATGTTTAATTAATTAAGGACCCAAGTAATTCCCCTAAAATGAAAGACATCAAATATATGTTTATGATTAAAAAAAAAACATATAAACAATGACATTAGATGTCAAATTATTGCATTTTGACTTTTTGAGAAGAAAAAAAAAAAGCTAAATGGGCTGGGCTTGGGCCATGCTTGAAGTGGGCTTGAGCTCGTACCGTGCTTGAAGCGGGCTCGGGCCATGGGCAGGCCCAGTCCATTGGACTTATTTTTTGATCTCGGCCCTGCCCAAGTTTTCGTGCCCTACCGAGCACAGCCCATTAATATTCGTGCTCATGCTGTGCCGCGCCTCATTTAAACGGACTGGGCTCGTGCCGTGCTGGGCCGGCCTGTCCCGATTGACACCACTACTTGAGGCTTCTTCTTACTCTTCCCACAAAGCAAAACCCTTTGCTCTCTGTAACAAGTGAAAACCCACAAAATGGACCCAATTCCGAAACTACCCCTTGTCTTCCTCATCACCACCCTCCTCTTTCTCACCACATTCCTTGGGTTATCCGAATCCAACTCGGACCAGGTAGCCCAACTCCTTTCCCTCCAAGCCCGATCCAAATCTGGCGTGATCCGCCTCGACGACCACTCACTCTCTCGATTTCTGACCTCCGTCAAAACCCCAAGGCCCTACTGGGTTCTCATCTTCTTTGACGCCGCAAAGCTCCACGACAAGCACGAGCTCCATCTCAAGGAGCTCCGCAGCGAGTTCGCTCTCGTCGCTTCGACTTTCATCGAGAACAATGAAGACCCATCGTCTTCTTCCCACGCCAAGTTGTTCTTCTGCGACATCGAGTTTCAAGACTCGCAGCACAGCTTTGCCCAATTCGGAGTCAACTCGCTGCCTCACATTCGCCTCATCGGACCCAACCACAGCCTCAAAGAGTCCCAGCAAATGGACCAGGGCGATTTCTCGAGATTGGGTGAGTCAATGTCCGAGTTCATCGAGTCCAAGACCAAACTCGTCGTGGGTCCGATTCAGCGCCCTCCGATGCTATCCAAGAAGCAAATTATGTTCGCTACCATCGGGTGGTTGATTTGGTTACCCTTTATTGGGAAGAAGATCATCAGTGGCAAGACTTTGCTTCACGACCCAAGAATTTGGTTATCTGGGGCTGTCTTCATTTACTTCTTTAGCGTCTCGGGCGCTATGCATAACATCATTAGAAAAATGCCCATGTTCATGGTTGATAGAAATGACCCTTCAAAGCTCATATTTTTCTACCAGGGCTCCGGAATGCAGCTTGGAACAGAAGGCTTCACAGTTGGGTTCTTGTACACCATTGTTGGGTTGTTGTTGGCATTCCTCACCCGCGTGCTTGTTACCGTCCGCAATGTCAAGGTGCAGCGTATTGTTATGATTATCGCGCTCCTTGTTTCGTTTTGGGCGGTGAAGAAGGTGGTCTACTTGGATAATTGGAAGACCGGCTATGGAGTGCATGCTTTTTGGCCTTCGAGTTGGAACTGAGCTTGGTTAGGATGAGGATGCCAATTCACCACTTGAGCTTCTATAAAGGTGCTGGATCTGTGTTAGTGAAAACTTTGATAATGAATTTATCCTGAGAAAGATGTGTACTTTTTGACAGTTGTTAAAGCTAGTATTTTAGTCAATAACTTGTTTCTGTGTTAGACGAGTTACGAGTATGCTTGTTGCTACCCCTGGTTATAAACACTGTCATCCAGGTCTTTCCACCCTTGGTTATAACTTAACTAGTTGTATGCAATTTTGTTTTGGTGTATTAGTTTTTGTATGTAACTATTCCTTCTACTATTTTTGTTGTGATTTAGGGATGTTGGAATTTTGGGAGTTTAGAAGAATTTAGTAAGTAGTATCTTTCAATTTAAATCAGATTCACTTATAATATCACATTTCTTCCCCAAAATTTGATTTTTAATTTTAATTTTAAATATACTAAATTTGATTATTAAAAAGAAAATGGTACTATTGACAATTACAATAGGTGATATTAAAAAAACAGTTTCGTATTAAAAGCAAACTTTCTATTATTTATAAAGGCTGCTGTCTAAAACTACAGAAAACAACGCTTCCATGTGAAAACAATTACGAATGCAAGTATTTCTTGAAGCCATTAAAAAAACTAAAAAGCCAAGATACAAAGGCGAAAAATATTTTGGGCCAAGTCGTCCTTGATTCCCTTAAGTTACTTCTTTTCTCCTGGTGCTGATGATCTCTTTTGTCTTGTGATACAAAACTTCCTGAAACTCCCTATTACAAGAAAATATCTTCAAAATTTATACTCGAGTATTGAGAAGCTTAGACTGCAACTGGTTCACTTAATGGGCTAGAAACATGCTCTTTAACCTGCCCCAACAATTAAAAAAGATATGTGGGTAAACACATATCAGGAAGAAGAAGAAGTGCAGCCACACAGCATGACGTAAGAAGTTAAAGTCAGCAGCTCACCTTTGCTGACTTGAAAAGTTCATCTAGCACTTCAGACAAAGTTGGATGTGCATGGACTGCGAATTTGATATCCTGCAAGGTCAAATAGACAGTAGAATATAAGTAAACTGAAAGTTGGGGTGGTAGATTATAAGGGTCGCATCATAATTTGCAGTGTACGGGCTTTATTTACTTGAATACGTGTCCCCAATGCTATTGCATTTGATGCTTCATGTATGAGGTCTGCAGCATGTAACCCAAATATATGGACTCCAAGTATCTCTCCGTTATCTGGTCTGTATATCAACTGCATTAAAACAAAGCAGAAACAGGATCATCAATATCCACAGTACATAGCAACCATAAAGGAGAATTCATTGACGACACAAGTACTCAGTACATATTTTTCACCTTAGCAAGTCCCTCTCCTTCATTTTCTGCTAGGGCCTTTGTGTTGGCCTTGAAACTTGTCTTGGCAATACTTACTTCAAATCCCTCCTTTTCAGCTTTCTCCCTTGCTTGAGGCTGAAAATTGCAATTGATTAGTTAAACTGCCAATATGATGACACCTAGAAGATCTCTAATTCAAGGTCGAATATGTTAAACACTGATAAATAAAAGCATAACCTTGTGATACATAGATGATGAATAATGAATATGTCAATTAGCAAATTACTCACCTCTGTCAATCCGACCATACTGATTTCGGGATGAGTGAAACATGCTGCGGGGATGCTTAAATGATTGAGTACATGGTCTCTTCCCGTGACTTGTTCAACCACTGAAAAAGGTTTTGAAGATAATCAATTATTTGTGCATGTTAGAGAGAGAGAGAGAGAGAGAGAGGTTCAAATAAAAACAGGTTGGTTACACTAACCTGAAATTCCTTGGGCACTGGCTGCATGAGCAAGCATCATCTTTCCATTAGCATCACCAATGCAAAATAGGTGAGGAACCTGATGTTCAAAATTCAAATCAGAAACAATTTATAATGTTTTTTTTTTGGTAACAATTTTATAACGTTAATGCTAGGGTTCATGCTCATAAGGAAATTTGCAACATACCAAGTTGCCATTTGCATCTATTACTCGCATGCGCTCATCAACAGGAATAAAACCACGTTGTGTTACTACATCAATCTGCAGAAAAGATATGTGAGAAACTATTGCTGTTCGTTTGCTGAATAATTATATATATACACTCTAAAATTAGATGGATATAAAGTGCGAGGTCATACATTCTCCAATCCAAGACCTTGTGTGAATGGGGCCCTTCCAGTTGCAATTAATGCTGCATCTACCTGTTAGAAGAGGAAGTACAAAGGTCCAGATAAATGCCTCTGAATAACCTATATGCATATGAACTGGAATAACAATGCCTACAGTAATTAAAAGGGAACCAGTCAAGCTACTCAGGAATCAATTGGGAAGTCTAAAACACGCATATGCCTGAGTTCAGAAACAAAATTACAGCAGGTTAATTCATAAATGGCTAATTAAAGCTCCACAGATGAGAACATGTTCCTTGACAACGGTATTATTCAACTAGCGAAGTATGTGGCTGTTGCTATCAAATTCATATGACAATATCCATTAATGGCAGGAAAATATATCCTTTGGATACGTTACATAAGTTTAAACAGATCCAATTAATTACCTCAAGAGTATCTTTTGGTTCCTTGGTCTTGGCATCAATTAATTCAATGGTGACTGGTTTCCCATCCTTTGCTGGTGTGATCTATTAAAAACCAAAGAATGAAAAACGGAAACAGAAACCCTGAAAACACTTGGTATAAAATTCAGAGAATAAACATCAGCTGACCTTGGATGCAAACACTCCAGTTTGATAATCAATCTTTCGTGGATTTATTAGAACCCTCTGGGCTAACTTCCCGATCTCTGGATCAAAACCAGGCATAAGCTGATCTAAAGCTTCAATAAAAGTAACCTGCACAAGACTTAAGATTAATCTAGACTGCCTCATGAGACAAGAACTCCTAGATCATCCAAAAATAAATAAAAAGGTGTCTTATTACATTGGTAGACACAAGGAGAAGTTACTGATTGATCCATACAAGGTCTCCATAGTTTAATGCTATAAGGCCCTAAAACTACAATTAATAGAAACTCGTTTTCCTCAAATGGAAGACTAGGCTCATTAGTTTAACATAAAATAATTGTAAAAATTCACCAGATGAAAAGTAATTTATAAAAACAAAAATAAAATAAATAAAAAGAAAGGAACTACCTCACTCCCAAGTGCAGTGTACACATCACTGAACTCGAGACCAATGTAACCACTCCCAACAATAGCAATCCACTCTGGAACAAACTCCAATTTGAGGGCATGGTCGCTTGTAATTACAGTCTTCCCTGCAGATCCATCATATAGTCAGTCACTAGGTATCCCTTAAGCATGGTACTAAGACCAAAATCCTTTCATCAATTATTCAATAACAACAAGAAGGAAACATATAAATTTTACCATCGACTTCAACACCCTTAGGAACAAAAGGAACAGAACCAGTGGCGATGATTATATTTTTTGCAGTTACTACTTTGTCAGATGATCCAATTTGCACCTTTTGAGGGCCCTGAATAGTTTCATATTAAGAGTACCAAAGTTAGGAAAACTTGCCAGCACTTGCGCTGTATGAGAGATCTCAAACTTAATCATAGCCATGCCCTAACAAGCTCAGCATTGTAACAAAGCAAGCTTTATTTCTTAACTGGGCACGCAAACATTTGTTTGTGTTGACACCAAATCAATTTGAAAGAATGCATGACTTACCAGAATTGTACCAACACCTGTCAGTATATCCACTCCAAGAGAATTCATTGAATTGGTCAAACTATTACGAATTTTCGTTGCAAGATTATTCGCATGATCAGCTACTCCCTGTCTGTCATACCCAGCTGCTGAAACCTATCATAAGTCACAATAAAGCAGTACTGTAAGATACATAAGTTTTCACAACTAACCAATAAATTCTTGTATCTGCACATACATATAAATGTACATACAATTGATATCACTGAATCATGTTTTACCTGCAAACCTAAAGCCTTAAGGTGATGTTCATTCTGAAGCTCACGCATCCGACCACTCACTGCCAAAAGAGCTTTAGATGGAACGCATCCTCTGTTAACACATGTTCCACCCACCACATCTCCTTCTACGATGGCAGTTTTCAGACCCTGCAATTGTTGTGTTAAGAAAAGAAAAGAAATCAATAAATACAAACTCAACAGCCTTTCTTTTCCAAAAACCCCACACAGGAGAATACGTACTATATATATTTTTTAACAAAAACAACCCACCACGTCTTATGTTGGTAGTTATTTTTCAATTTATATTCTAACTCCAGTATTGTCTGTTACTGTGTGAAGGCAACCACGACAGTTGCTAAGTTTGTTATATAAATTCAGTATTTACTTAAATACCAACACACATGCACATAGACATTCTAAGTCTTATGTATTAATTTTGAAGTATCAAACTAAAATGGATTGTAAGCTTGTAGCTAATGCATTTCTTGCCATGATATCAGATATACACAGATACACTTACGGCATGCACATTTTCATTACCTTTGATCGAGTAAACAACTTACCGCAACAGAAGACAGAAAGAAATCAGCCATTTCTAGCTAGCTAGTACAGTCTATTTAGGCAAAAAGCAAAGACGATCGAAGCTACTAGAACAGAAGTTAAGCTACAAGAGCAACCAATAAAGTGACAATTGAGCTAAATCCAAAGCTCAGAGCCGCAATTTCTCAGTAAATTATAAAGGAGTGTGAGTGCGCAGTTTCCGTACCTTCTCGACGGCGTGGAGAGCAGCACCGTGGCCACCGACGCCCGCGCCGATGATGAGCAAGTCGTAGTCGAACGACTTGGGAGGGCTTCCATTAGCGGATGACGAGGCCGAGACCGAGACGGTTGCAGAGCGCAAAGGAGCAGAGACTCGTACTCGGTGCGAATCGGAGTGGCTGAGAGACGAGAAGCCGAAGGCCTCTCTTCTGAGGCCGCAGAAGCGGAGATTGATAGGCTTTGATTGAACGACGTAGTTTGATCTGGGAATGGTGGGAGAGAGGGTAGGGAGAGAGAGCGATGCCTGCATTTTGGGAATGTGAGAAATAGGAGAGTGAGATCTGAAGAGAGAGAAATCAAATGAAAGGAAATGAGAGAGAGAGGGAGGGAAGTTTGTTGTTATAATTATGGGGGGGGGTGAAGAAAGAGATATGAGGAGGGCAGCCTCGAATTGTCCGTTGAGGACTTAAGAGGTAGTAGGAGCAGGCGGAGAAATCAAAGTGCGGCTGATGAACAACTCGCTGTCTTTCTGGTCTCTACTATCTTTTGTTAATTGTCCTCTCCTCTGCTTGCTAAAATGCGCACTGGGCCTGCATTTCGCAGTCAAAATTAGTTAGCAACATAACGGTAACTGGTGTGACGAGTACGGGTAAAAATGTGAAAAAAAATATAAATTCCTTATCAAAATTACTCCTTTTGAGCTAATGTGCCAATGAATTTTAGTTCTCAAAAGAAAAAAATGATGCAACTTCTCATAATTTATATAGTATGATTTGATTTAAGGAATACTTTCAATTGTAGTTATTTGGAATAGCATAACCATGATTTTTCACATAAATGTATTGTATGTCTTTTTTTTTGGTTGGTCTATTATGTGCTGATGACTCACTTGCTTTGTTTCGTTTGGATTAGTTATCGAGGAAATGTTTTATTTGAAGTGTTTTTAGTAAAAGCACATAAAAAGTTTTATCAAACCAAACTAATTGCAATTTAATTCAAATTAGTCCAAGTTTATACTATATTAGCATAAAATTAATCAATCCGCTCAAATTGATTTGGTTTAACCAGTTTGAACAGGTTGAGCTCTAATTTTTGCAAAATCAATCATCATAACAGTTTTTTTTTATATAAAAAAATAGTAGTAACTTTATCTTCATTTTAATTGAACCATCAACATTTTATCTTCATTGAATTTTCTTATATGTAAGGCATATAATTTGATTGATTCTAAGAATAAGTTACAATAAAGTCACAAAAATTCATTGTTAATTGCCAACTAGCACCTTCCTCTAACACAAATTATAGAGTCTAGAGAGAGCAGCTTCTTCACCTATTAACACCATTAAATCCATCTTTCATACTCAAACCTGCAATTGAAATTAAGTTTCATGACTTATATTGAATGCAATTCAACCATCAAAATTCAACATAGCAAATTATCTATTGCATGAAAATCAGATTCTTTTTTTCCATTTATCAAACATGCAGGTGGAAGAATTTTTTCCAAGAAAGTACTTTTTGCTCCGAATAAGCAATGCCAAATAGGCCCTGCAACTCACTAAAATTTAAAGCATGTTGTCCCATAGATTTGGTAGCATATAAGAACAAAAATGTTATGTGGATCCTTATTCCTTTGATGAAAATACCAGAAAATACTTGAGAAACATTTTTATTTTTATTATAAAATAATGTTATGTGGAGTGCATGATTATAAAGAACATTTTCTGAAAAAGGCAAACTCTAGGTTCACTCATTTTCCCATCCTAACCGTATAATCTCATCCATCCACTCACCATAAGCCACGTCACATCTCAACGAGATTTTAGTTTTCCAAGTCCTCACAAACACAAATGAACTAGCAAAAGGTGCCAGACTAATCATACATCACGGTTGCACAAAGTTTGGTGCAACCGGCGCGGTTGTTCTTTGGCGCCGCGACCGGACGAGTTGTGGAGTTCCGTTCCGTCACAGCTAGTTGCTAGAAGCTACACGTGTTATACTCTTGAGCAGCCAATCAGGAGCGAACGTGTGCGTCTTTCAGCTACAGGCAGGTAAGGGACCCGCTTTTCAGGGCAGAGCAACACATATGATATACCAACTCTCTCGTGATTTGATCGCGAAAAGAAAGCGCGTGGATAGTGCGTGGACTCTATGGTCATTGGCTTCACCGTAATTTCACATGAAAACAAGGGGCATAACGGGCATACGACAATTTCTAACATGCTTAATAGTTTTCCACTTTTCTTCTAATTATCGAAGGGGAAGGTCGGGGCTCAGACACTTGCACAGAAAAGAATAAAAAGCGGAGAGAGAGTGTGTGAGAGAGAGAAAGCGCGAGAAAATTCGTAGGTTCACACTGCTACGTTAATGGCGGTTAGGGTTTTCTACTGATCTCCGGGAACCCTAATCACCTGCCTCTGCCCTCATCTTCTCTCTTTTGCCCCGCCCTCAAAACCCTAATTGAAAGTTTTGTCAAATTCTCCTGTTCGATTCAGACTCTTACCCAATTACTCAATTTTAGCTACGAATTTGAATCGCAGAGTAGGGAGCTCCGATGGGTGCGCCGGATAAATCACAGGCCAATACCAATTCGATGCAGGTGAGTGTGCTTTTCTACAAAATTAGGAAGCTCAATACTTTGACCTAGAATCGCAGTGTATACAGTCTTTTTTGTTATTTTCGAATTTTGAAGCTCGAGGTTGATTACTCTCAATTGGATATTTGGTTTTGCTTTCTGTTTAATTTTGTTAGCTAATTTAATTCCATTTGGGCGGAGCTGGCTATATGTGTTTGGGGAATGATAACATTTCAAATTCTATTCCGTTAGGGTTTCATATCATATCAGCTTAACTAAATCTTGCTTGTGTTCTCTGAGGCGTCTTAAGTTTTAAAAGTAGTGTTCATATCATATCAGCTGGTTGAGCTCTAAGAGGTGTTGCAGTGAAGTGTGTGGCACCGTTTAACAAGAGAGTCAATAGATACACAGTGTTAGTTTCTTCACTTTACTTGTTTTCTGTTCTATTAATAGAAAGGATACTGTTCTTCACTGGAAAAGTGACTGTAATTGCCGTTTCCATGTGCTGGTAAGGAACTTTCTAAAAGTATCTTTTGATCTGTTGAGGGAAGTTGTAGTATTGAAGTATTGACAAAGGCACTGCTTTAGGTTGAAGGATGTGATAGAGTTTATTTTTGCAATTGGGAATTGTTAAAGCTCTTGGTCTCTGTGGTTGATCCTACTTCCTTATAAGTTGAAGGAGGAGGATTATAGTTGATTTGTCATGGGAAAGAGTTCATTGGTAGTTTTTTGTGGGGTAGGCTGAGCGGTATATATGAATTCGTTTGTTATGCACAGCTTGTTTGAGCTCCATGCAAATATTTATACCTTTTCTCACGCCTAATTTAGTTAGGTTCTGGACCTTGAAATGTGGGCCCCAGCTTAATTTGGTTGTGGTTTTTTGGATATTTCTGTTTTCTCTAACTTGGAAACCAAAGAATTTGGAGGATTGCTGTCGTCGTTGTCGTTTTGTTTGTGCTGCAGTATTGGTCTTCCTTAGAAAATTTCCTCATCAGATGACATGTTGATGACGTAGATTGACTTTACAACCTTTCGATGGCATCTATAATTTTCTTTCAAGTTGGTGATCTGTACAATACCAATTTCATTGTACTAGATTACTAGCTTTTGGACCGTTATATTTTCCCATAATAACAACTTGATTTCTGAGCTGAATGATGTTAAATTTAATAATCTTAAGGAACTGCGTTGAACAAGTGACACATTTTGTGACATTACTGAAATTTATTGCCTTAACCCTATTTATCATGTTAAGAAAATGGAAAGCAATGCCATTAATTTAAATTTTTCTTAAGGAAAATTTTCCATCACATATTTTAAATATATTTATTTATATTTTTATCCTCATTTTTTTATATTTTGTATGTATTTGTGAGTTCTTAGAATTTTGCATATGCATATAAAACTATTGTCTTTAGTAATTATCTCTTTATGGTATTATAGTGACTCAATTGATTGTGAATTTACACTTTTACTTGTTTATGTGCTTCAAAGAACCAACACAATATGAACGCGGTGGGTTGGAGAATCTCAAAAAGATTATGACGTTACATGGCTAGGTGCAACTAATTTATCTAAACTTATATGGTAAATGATTTCATTTAAGTATGCAAAGCAGCAGTTATAACTTAATCAAACCATTACATCTAGTTAAATCAAAATACAATAAAAGACCCTCCCAGAACAATAAAGAACTTCACTGGGCTAACAATCCTCATTATCATTGGTGTCCTTTTTGAAAAACATCACAACCTCCAAGTCAGGTTCAGCTTTTTCGGTGAAGTGTTGGGTGGAGAAAAGATGTTGACATGTCACATGATATATAAATTATCTATGGAGTGCTAGTGCCATGTTGATGTCTGACTTGTATCTGCTCTGGGTAGCATCTTATAGTTTAAATTTGCAGTAGTGATATTGGTATATAGAATGTGGTAGAAGTTTTTGGTCTAATTTTTCTTTTATGTATCTCAGCGTGTTAAGGTCTACCGTCTGAATGAAGATGGAAAATGGGATGATCAGGGAACAGGTCATGTTACGGTTGACTATATGGAGGTTTGTTAATCTCATTGGGTTAAAGCTATGCTAATCTGATAGGGACATAGTAAATTTGTGAGAAATGAGTTGTTTGGAGTCAAGTTTCCTTAGAAATGATTTCTTGATATGCATTATGATTGAATGCAACTGTTGTGACACAGAGATCAGAAGAGCTGGGTTTATTTGTTATTGATGAAGAAGATAATGAGACATTACTTCTGCATCGTATCAGTTCGGATGATATCTACAGAAAGCAAGAAGGTATTTTATTTTTTAATAGATAGATAATATAATGTTAATTTGCTATTATATGGTGTCCTCAAGTGTCTAGAATTGATACTGAATTGTGGAGTTTGGATTATTTCTTGTTAAGATACAATTATCTCATGGAGGGATCCAGAATATTCTACGGAATTAGCTCTCAGCTTTCAGGAGTCTACTGGCTGCTCTTACATATGGTAACTACCAAATTTTTTCCATTGTTCTTCCTTTTCACATGGTCCTTGATCTTGTGATTCTACTAATTATTTTCCGTTCTCTATTCAGGGACCACATATGCAGTGTCCAAAGGAATTTACATTTTAATTCTCTTAACAGTAAGTGTTTGCAAAATGATTCAAAATGTATTCCCTTTCCTTTTTCTGCTTTTGAAATAACCGACCTCTGTAGATAGTGAAGCTTGTCAGAGAGAAGTGATCAATATCTACAGAGGTCGGATATTTGTATTTTTAATCTTATTTTTAGTGAATACCATTACTACATATTGTGTTTTTCATTTATTTTTTAACTAAAGTGCATGAGGATATTTTTTCTTGATGAAAGAATTCTCTGTCATGAGTAATTGATTAAAGAATTATTTTTCCTTGTTTGTGGAAGTGGAACCCTACTGAGTTTTCTGTAATCTCTATATTATAAGACTAACAAGTTGCTCCAGAAAACAAAATATTTAATACAAGAATGCATGATGAAACTGTTAAGGTACCATACAGCAGGCTTATCCCTGTAAAATGCCTGAAGAATGAATTTGGGCATCGCCTTAAGCAATTGAAGTCAGGCAAGTTCTAGCCATTCTGGGTTAAGTCAACACACATTGGTTGATTAATATTTCAACTTTTATGTGCTGAGAATGAATAGTGTTCTAACAATCTTAGATTTTTCTGTTGTGCGAAGGAGTGGAATTGTTTCAAGTAATATGAATAGCAATAAAGTTCTGATGACCATGTGTAGCATAGAAAGGTAGAAATATCTTGAAGAAACGGGGGAAAAATGTGGAGGGACATTACACTCATTCTTTTCGAAATTTTCAGAGTTCTTTGTCGTTGATTTTTGGTCACATTGTGTGTGCGCGCGCTCTTTAAATTTATTTGTTTCAAATTTGGAGCATGAATTGTTCATCTTCTGTGATATCTGTAGATGAGACATTTCACAGTGCAAACAGTGAGTTAAGGGAGCTACCTGTGGTTGAGCTATCAACACTTCCTTTAATCCTGAAGGTGGGACAGTTCTTTTGCATCTCATATTATTGGTTTTATCTTTCTTGCTTTCCACATTTTTCACTTTCTGTTCAAGCTTTTCTTATCTTTCGTTTTTCCCTTGTGGAATGTCTTATATTTATGCAAGTTACATGCGAAGTGATGACAATGCATGTGCATATGTGATGCAGACTGTAGCTGAGAGTGGCATTGCTGATCAGATGCGATTGACAGAACTGATATTGACTGATGTAAGCTTTGTATAACTTAGTGGATCTCCGAAGAAATGGATAGTGGATTAGTTAGCAAGGTTATTTCATTTCAATAAAAAATCAATTGTTGTAGTAAGTCGAATTTAGTTATATTTAACCATAAAATTTGTCATATTGTAACCTTCATTTACAGCTTGTTGGTTTTTTCTAATGAGTCTTTTAATCTCAACGCAGCAAGAGTTTTTCCGAAAGCTCATGGGCCTATTTAGAATCTGTGAAGACTTGGAAAATGTTGATGGTCTTCACATGATATACAAAATAGTAAGGGGGATCAGTAAGTATTCCTTTATGGTATTTTACCCTCAAAATATGCCCCACATAAATGCATGTATTTCCTTTTATTACTGACTGATATGTGTTTTTCTACCTGCAGTTCTGCTGAATAGTCCTCAGATCTTTGAGAAAATATTTGGTGATGATTTAATCATGGATGTCATTGGTTCCCTTGAGTGTGAGTTCTGTTATTGGTTTGTGTTCTTTCATGATAACCTTCTGTATTGGAATTCAATTTAGTTGTCGCCTGATACTTCGGTTTTTAGTTCATTATGATTCAGTATTATTTTGATATGTTGAAATACTTGAATTTTGGATTGCAGATGACCCTGAAGTACCTCATGTCCAACACCATCGTAACTTTCTAAAAGAGCATGTTGTTTTTAAGGAGGTAATAATTTTCTTTAGGTTGTGTGGTTGGGGATTTGGGGTTAAGGACTATAAATGTTGGAGAGCATCTTAATGCATATGGGAGTTGTTTCTTCTATCTCATGTATCTGTATTTATAAATTTACTTTGCGCAGGCCATACCAATTAAAGATCATATGGTTCTGTCAAAGATACACCAGACGTATAAAGTTGGATATTTAAAGGTTCATCTTTTGTTCCGTTTAACCTTTTCATTTTACCTACTTTTTTATTTTTTGGTGAAAATTTTACCTACTTCTTTGGTAGTAAGTCTTACTTTCGACTACTTCTTTAGGATGTCGTTTTGGCTAGAGTACTGGATGAGGCCACGGTTGGAAATCTCAATTCCATAATTCATGCAAACAATGCAATTGTAAGATTTTACAACTCATTCTTTAAACATGTGGAGGGCTGTGTGTTACAATAATCCTAATGTTCCTAATCTGTTGTAGGTTGTTTCTTTGCTAAAGGACGACAGTACCTTTATTCAGGAATTGTTTGCTAGGTTAAGGTCACCATCCACCTCTGCAGAATCTAAAAGGAACTTGGTAATTTTGATTTCCATAAGCGCTCTTCCATTGTTTATCTGAGGCATGATGCAGTGCACTTCCCGAAGGGATAGTTCATGAATGTGTAATTGGTCGTTTAGATTGTGTCATTTATCTTTCTGTTTCATTTGATTTTCTTCTCCCTCTGACAATTTAATTAGAAATGAAAATAAAGGTTTAGTATTTATTAATGTCACAAATTTAAACACTATCTTGCTAGTAACATGATTGCTTTTTTAATGTCATTACCATAAACGTTACTGAATTTTGATATAATCATTAGGATTTTGATGTCGTGAAAGAGACTATAGCCATAGCTTAGAATTTGTTTGTGCAGTGTGGATAATTTCTTGATGTACCTCAATGTTGATCGTGGTTATCATTTTTTCCCCTTCGTATTGTAGGTATATTTCTTGCATGAGTTTTGTAGTTTAAGCAAAAGCCTGCCAATGGTCCAGCAGCTCCGCCTGTTTAGGTAAACAATTCCTGAAGTTATATTTCTTGAACCTCCATTATGTTTTGCAGCTGCTTATCTTTACGGGGGTCAGCTAATATTCTCTTATCTTATATAATGTCTGTGTTTGAAAACCTAAATTCCTGTAGGGATCTCATGAATGAAGGAATCTTTGACATTGTAACCGATGCTTTGCAGAGTCAAGATAAAAAGCTTGTACTAACTGGGTAATCATGAACTTAAAGTATCTGTTCTCTGTAGTCTGGTGCTTGTCATTCTGCTTATCTATTTCTTTCATTGTGTCATAGTCCTGACAATTGGTGATTAAATGGATGCAGGACAGATATCCTCAATCTTTTCATGAATCAGGATCCAAACCTTCTTCGTTCATATGTTGTTCGCCAGGAAGGAATACCACTTCTAGGACTCTTGGTACGCACTTTTTTAATTTAGTGTTTGTGTATGAAATGACATGTGCACCAGACAATAACCTGTGTTAGTTGAGCTCGAAAGAAATCTTATAGTTGAACTGTGTTAAACCCAGTGAATTATTCAAATTTCAATGGGCCTAAACCCTGTTTTATGGACCTAATTAAGCAAGAACACAGGTTATATTTGTGAAGCATCGTTTTGAGGATTGTATGCATTGTAAAGTTAAAACTGGTATTAGGTAAAGGGTTAGTTTTTTTTGTTTTTTTGAAATGAAAAGATGAAAAGTAATGGTTTAGCTTTGATACTTAGCTTCTGAAGGAATGTTTCCATATGCAAGCATATCTAAAAGGAGTAATGATCATAGCAAGCATATCTAAAAGGATTCTAATTTTTTTCCCCTTAATTTGTATAATTTGAGATGTGCTTGCATCCGAGTTTGATAACCTGCATGGGAGCAGGCATAGAATCTTTTTTGAGATCCACATTTGAAATTTATAAATGCCAATGCAAGCGTTTGTGTTACCTCTATGAATATTGATATTTAATTGTCTACTTACAGGTTAAAGGAATGATTACAGATTTTGGGGAAGACATGCACTGTCAGTTTCTTGAAATTCTTCGTAGTCTACTAGATTCATACACATTGTCAGGAGCACAGGTATCTGCTCTAGTTAATTTTTGTTCAATAAATATATTTTTGAGTGATTAAGTTTATACATGAGTATGTCAAGAAATTTGTAGCTATGGTTATTCTTCTATCTTTTGTGTACTACTTTTTCTTAGCTATGACTTGTGCCTGGAAAATCATCAAGATGCACTATATTACTGTCACTCTCGAGGAGAACTCACCTATTGCCTCCCTATATATTAATAGCTTACAGTGGATTTCATCTTTTGTCTCCTCTCATGTCCTTTCTTATACACTCTTTCATTCTTAAATTCCAACTTCTCCATCACAATCAACTAATGCCGTACCAGTAACTTCACCAGCAGGTCCACCTAGGTTAGAGGGGCATAGTGTATTTGTATATATGCATGTAAGTGTTCATGTATCTTTGTGAATGTGGTCATATGTGTGCATGTAACATTTGCAGCAAAAATTTTTAGTGAACATGTTAACACTATTTGGAGGATATGAATAATTGCCTTTTTTGTTTTAGGAGCTTCTATTTCTATTTCCTGAATAACATAACTTTCTTGTTGCTATATTCACTAAAACTTGTATAGTCATCTTCACTTACATATTAAATGTATAATATTAGAAACATAATGAGAGGCTTTATGAATTTGGTTATTGAACCATTGAATAGGAGATTACCTTTACTACTATCTAATTCATTCACTATACCTTTAGGTGTCTGGTTAATTGTAGATTTCGTTGATATGATTTACGTTTTATTGTTGTGTTTTCAGCTCACTCGAGCGAGGTCATTGTTTTGTTTTATTTACAATGATTTTGCATCCATTTTCATTTTGGGGAAGTTCTAGTTGTGCATTTTTCATATTCACTATATTCAAATCTCTGTTGGCTGTTACTTTTCATGACCCAATTTTGCTCTGTTCCATCTCGTAAATCTTTGGATTGCTCTTTCATGTAGAGTATTGTTATTTGTAGAGTATTGTCAATTTTTTATTAGCACAAATTCACAATTGTAGAAGCTTCATATATAGTGAAGCTGCATTTGGAGTCTGCAATACGTATGAATTTATTTATGCAGGTGTAACATTTTGAATGTTGAATTGTAGTTTATTATATTTCTGCTGAATTGTTGGAAAATCATGTCAGTAAAACTTGCATGTAAGGAATAATTTCTTTTTCAAGCCTTGTTTTTATGCTTGTATATGGATGAGTTGGTTATTGAGTATTTTTATCTCGTTTGCTTTTCCTACAGAGAGATGCAATTATCGAGATTTTCTATGAGAAGCATCTGGGTCAGTTAATTGATGTTATAACAGCGTCATGTCCTTTGGAAGGCAATGCTCAATCAATTGATCAAAATGTTGCAAAGCCTGAAATACTGTCAAACATATGTGAATTGCTCTGCTTTTGTGTTCTTCACCATCCATACAGAATAAAGTAACATCTTGGATTCTTCTTCAATTTTCATAAATGGATTTCTGCTGCTGACCTGTGACATTGGAATGTTTGGGTTTTGTCATTTGCAGGTGTAACTTTCTTCTTAATAACGTCATAGATAAAGTTTTGTTGGTAACACAAAGAAGGGAAAAGTATCTAGTTGTTGCTGCAGTTCGATTTGTTCGCACTATTCTATCCCGTCATGTGAGTTTGTGTTGATTGTAAAAGAAGTTTCATTTGTCCTTTAGTTCAGTTAGGATTTGAAATAGACCCAAATGGTCTTCAGGGGAAGTTAAGATGAGTGAATTTCCATACAAGACTAGAGGTGAATGCATGGTATGGATTGTTTTGATTTGAGCATAGCAGTTGCATTGAATTTATTTATTTTTCCATATGATGGTAGTTGTAATACAAAATGGTTCTTGTTTCTGCGTCATGTTGGCTACAAAGGGCAGTTTAACAAGTTGTCAACCCATATAAGAATATTAAGGATTATCTTTGTTCCTGTTCTACATCTCTCTCTCTCTCTCTCTCTCTCTCTCTCTCTCTCTCTCTCTCTCTCTCTCTCTCTCTCTCTTCCCCCCCATGATATATTATTTTTTGGTGGGATAGGTTATTCATGTAACTATTGGAATAATGTATAAATCTGCAGGATGAGCATCTGATAAATCATATTGTTAAGAACAACCTTCTCAAGCCGATTGTAGGTGCATTTGTTGGTAATGGAAATCGATATAACCTGCTCAACTCTGCTGTTTTAGAACTTTTTGAGTTCATTCGGAAGGTTCCACTCTCTTTTAGACCTTATTATTTGGAGATAAAGCATGTCTTGAAGTTATCGTCTAATCCATGCTTTTGTTTTTGCAGGAAAATCTGAAAGCATTGGTCAAATACTTGGTTGATTCATTCTGGGATCAATTGGTCAAATTTGAGTTTTTTGCATCCGTTCAAGCACTAAAAGTAAAATATGAGCAGGTACTATACTCCTTCTAGAGTTCTTCCACTCCTAGATTTAGAGCTTTTGTATTGACAAGTTGACAAGTGCTTTTGCAGTGCCTAGAAAGTTTTGGACCAAAAGGAAGCGCCAATGTGTCAGACCCTAGAAAACGAACTGATGAGCGCGCTTTGGAGAAAGAAGAAGAAGATTATTTTAATGAGGACAGGTATGTTTTTGTGCTGAACGTCTATTGAGATTGACAGCACTCTTTGCTGCTAAGTTTTGCTACCCATAGCCACTGAATATGGAACTTGGTAATCAGTGATGAAGAAGATACAGCATCTGCATCCATGCCAAACACCCAAAAAGTACAGGCACAACCTCAGCCTGTATTATCCAATGGTGTTGCTGCAAACCATCCACCATCCAGGTATTGTACTGTTTGTATTTAGAATAACAGAGTGCATTTTCAGAATATTTTTGCTATTTAACCCGTACTTTCATCTTGAATTTTGTAGTCCAAGGTCTGTCGGGCTGGTAGATTATGATGATGATGAGGATGACGAAGACTACAAGCCACCGCCCAGGAAACATCCCGAAACCTCCGATGAAGATGAAGGAACAATGGAGTCCCTTAGGTTGAAGCGGAAATTGGCTTCTAAGGATAGGGAGCCCGAGCTTGCAAAGAGGCAACGGTTAGGTAAAAACTCCAAGCCAAAAGAAAGTGTGTTTGCTGCTTTGTGTACAACTCTAAGCCAGGCAGTGCTACCGAATAAGAAAACTGCAAGCAACATGCATGCAACTCACACAGCTGATGGGGTCAGCAACTCAGGTGAAGGGAAAAATCAAGAAAATGAGCATGCTATTTCTAGGAGCTGTGCTGATAGCAACAATTCAGAGGATGAGGATAATAGAGAGAAGGAGCCTGCCACTTCCAGAGGCTGCTCCGATCGCTTGCATGGCGCTTCGGAGAATAGACAGTTGGGTGGAGAGGACTGCCCATTGATACCACCGAAATCCTCACCAGAAATGGCTGTAAATGGATCCTGAGTTGTTTTTTAGAACCATAGCCAGTGCAGTTACTACTTTGTGTTCTTGATGCAACTTGTGAATGTGTGCTTGGTGCCAGAAAGAGGTCCTAGGCAACAGATGAACAACATACTTTGAAAGAGAGGAAGTGAACCCGCAGAAGAGGATGAATTTTGGTCTATGGCTGGCTTCCATCGATGGTAGGAGCGAATACTGTATAGTGTGCCATTGCGACGCGGAAAAAAGAAAGTCATACTCTCACAATGTGGGGCCTGTCTTCTCTTCTTCACTTGGCCTTTTTGAGGCTTTGAAGTATTTGCTTTTGTAAAACATTCAATCAGCATTTGATTTTCTATATCCAATTTTATCTTTTTTGCTTTTCGTTTTTGAGGTTCCCCCCTTTGTTCACAAGTTTGTGTTTCTTAATTTTGGCTCTTTTTTGGCTTGTGATAGATAGGGCACCAATACGTGCCCTGTATGGTGGTGGGTATCCCTCTGATGTTAAAAAAGTTTTAGTGGTGGGTGAGTGTGGTTGTAATAGAGGGTGTGAGAGATAGGGAGTGGGTTTAGAGGCCAATTTTCGTCAAATGTAGTAGTATGAGTGGAAATTTTCGATTTGTAGCTCACTGTAAATTAGTTATTGACTTTATAATTATCCAAGAAAGCTTTTGGAAGGTTTTCAGTCTGCCTTATTAGCCTGCAACCCCAAAAACCACAAGTGTGCAGTAATTGTAATTTGTAGGCGGCTCCATTCCGCAAGGAAATGTTTCGAAACAATGAAGGCGTAGAATAAAGGAAGCAATGAATAGAGGAAGCTAGGTAAGCGAACTAAGGAATTGGAATTGGATTAACTACTCTACTTAGTTGGTTCCATTTCTAATTTTTAAAGTATTTAATTATGAATTTTAATGTGGAATCCACATACTTCTTGGGTGTTTATAGTAAAATGTTTTAGAAAGTATCCTCTGAGGGAGTATATTTATAGTAAATTGTTATAGTAAGTATCCTCTGAGGGAGTATATTTTCCCACTCGCTCATGTAAATGAACAAATGGAGAGTGGAGCCCAAAATTAACGCACGAGTCCTAGTTAGAACCTAGATGTGTGTCTTAGTTTAATTCACTCAGTTTTCAACAAACTAATCATGTATTTTCTCCATTGGGGGAGGGTTAAGCGAAGTGAGAAACTGGTTGCAGGGGAAGGGGGACAGGTGGCGAAGCAGTTGCAAAGGAGACGCCTCCAAGTTCGCAGAAGAAAGACACGTACGTGGGTACGTGTGTACGTGGCAGGTAGACGTGTCCACTCTGACTTGCTTTGTTCTGTTCTCCTGTTCATAAGTACCATGTACTATCTATCTTCACTCTTGGACCAAAAATCTATCTTCACTGCATCATCAGTTGCATCGTACAGAGAACCTCATATCCTTGTTTCTTTCTTTTGATACATACCTATATATAAAAATAATCAGGGAAGGAAAGGAAGGGGTGTAGAGAGAGAAAACAAATCATCAAAGAAATAAACAAGTATTGAAGTGAATGATGAACACGAGCAGCAGTAATTTGGAAACAAGGCCTTCCTTGCTTCAGGAGCTGCGTAGCTTCGAGAAAGGTGGCTTCTTCGACTTCGGCCACCCTCTCCTCAACCGCATCGCTGAGAGCTTTCTCAAAGCTGCTGGGGTCCTCTTCTCTCTCTCTCTCTCTCTCTCTCTTCTTGTTGTATGTACATGTGTGTGTATATATATATCTTCATGTGTATGTACGTACGTAGAATATGTGAGATGAGCATTGTGTTAATAAGGCTGGTTCTGTTGGTTGCTGCAATCGACAGATCGGAGCTATTCAGGCCGTGTCACGTGAGGCTTATTTCACAGCCACTGAAGGTGCCTTAATTTGTCCTCTTCCAACTTCTTATATATATGTTGCTTCTTCATTTCACTATATATTCTCATTTATTTCCTTCTGCTTTGAGTTTCTTTTTCTTGGTATTATTTCTGTTCTCTCTTTTGAATGAGTTGTAGCCTCTCTTTTGGTTTTGGCTTGGGATGTTCACTATTATTCTTGTAAGGTGCAGGACTTGATTCAAGCGGTGGCGGTATCCCGCCGGAAATCTCAGGCAACAAAAAGCATCGCTTCCCTGACCTCAGAGGTATATGTTATGTTAATTTCTCCATTGTTTCATTGAATCTGGTCATCTCCTCTCTCATTTTCTTATCAAACCATTCATTCTAATTTTTCCTTCCAAATTAGTTGGTGGGGGCTCAGTTATTTGCATTGCACGATTGTCTCAAGTGATTGTTTTATGTGCCTTTTGCAGGTGAAAACAATACAAAATCTCTCGAGGCTATGGTGAGTTTAAAGTTAACATTCAATTCAACCATGTATTTTCATTGTAATTAGGACTTTTACCCTCTACAACAGGAGAACCAATGATTCAGCTAAGCCGTGCCTCATATATGCCCACCTAAATTTCGCCTTATGTTCTCTATTGATCGTTTGGAACTCAAATTTATTCACCTGCATCCAACACCAATCAGTTTAATAAACGATAAAGAGCTCCGGTGTCGATCGTTTTATTAACAAATCACCATGCTCTGCAAAATTCACTGCTCTGGCCTCTGGTCATGACTGATGATGTAGTTAGTAGTTGCTGATTAGTCGTCATACTGTTTTTCAGGTGAAGCATACTGGAAAGGAATCTTTGCAATGGGGTTAGTAGATTTTATATTTGAATTACAAGCATGAAATTGCATAAGCTTACACAGTAGCCAAGGCTAATGATTGATTGTAATTCGTTTCCCCCCGATGAAATAAAGCTCTGGATTTCAGTTTCTCCTGCTTATGATCGCGTGTAGCACAGTAGAAACTCGAAGGAAGGGAGCTAACAACTTGTTTTCATATCAGGGCTGGCTGCAGGGGTGTATTCAGGTCTCACATATGGACTGACAGAGGCTCGTGGGGCGCATGATTGGGTATGGTTATATAATTTTTTTGGTCTCTATGATGAACGCTTCAGCATTAGGCATGCTAAGAATTCCTACTTTTATGGTGCGTGCTTAAAGCGATTATTTCTTGGTAATTTGCTGCAGAAAAACAGTGCAGTTGCCGGAGCGATTACGGGGGTGGCTCTGGCACTCACATCGGAGGGGTCGTCCCACGAGCAGATTGTGCAAGGTGCTATAACTGGAGCTGCCATATCCACTGCTGCAAATATTCTCTCTGGAATATTTTAGGCTGCTGATTGGGGTAGGATAATGTGGAGATGTGATTTGCTGTTGGATGCCATATCCACAGAGAGCTTTTCTTTGATAATGTGGAGATGTGATTTGCTCCATCTCTTGTTTAAGAAAACTTCTGGTTAGGATTTTTGCTTTTGGATCGGTTAATCATCACCATAAAGAATTTTCAGGGTCTACTAGACCTTTTTTCTTGTATGGTTTTTGCGTAAACTTCACTGGTTTAAATGTTGGGTTATTGAAGTTCTTTTTTGTGTGGTTAATCCTACAAGATTTTAAGTCTTAATTCTAATACAACCTTGAGATGTTAAGATCATTTCACAATGATAGAATCACTTGGATCACAGAAAATTACATAGATGAGAACTTTCTTACAGGTTCATTTTACAAGGTAAACCCAGAGAACAATGATTTTGGTCTTTCCAAGCAGAACACCTTCAACAGTTTTAAGGACTTTTAGGAACATAACCAACTTTAAGGACTTTTATATTAAAAAACACCAGCTGCATGCATTCTATGATCTGAAAATATCCCACTTCCCACACTGAAAAACTAAAAACATTTTAGACTAGTATTGGCATTTGGACAATTTGGGTGTGAGCCTTGAAATCCTGGCTTTTGAGTGGGGATTGACATTTTGGAGTATTGGGTGTGGATTTGACATTTTGGGGGTCTTGGGGAAATCCTAAAATCCAAACCTCAAAATGTTGAATCTACACTTGAAATCTCAAAGAGTCTCTATTGGAATTCAACTTTTTTATAAGTTAATTTCACTTTTTCATGAACATTATACTTTCAATTTGGGTTTTAGTAAAGGTAGTTTTGGATTGGAATGTAGTTATGTATAATTAGATTCTCTTTTAAACTCAAAATACAAAAAATCAAATCTTGTACCCCAAAACATCAAAATCCACATCTCAAACCTTAAAACTCTGAAAGGTGAATGTCCATCTCTCAAACTCTGAAGTGCAATGGTGCTAAAGACCTATAAACTCCGCACATTAAAATATAGTCTTTATACAAATTCATTACCATCAAGTATGACCCAATTTAGCTACCATATTGAAAATTTTCAAAGTGAACGTAAGGTAGTGTAAACAATTGACTCATATCATAACACATGCATATTTATTAGTATATGTACTTTAAAATTTTGGAATTGCATTTATAATTCAGCTATAAAAAAAAAACCATTAGCTACAAAGAGCCAATACAAATTAGTCACAAAGGGCAATTACAATAACAGAGCGATCTAACATCAAAATTAAGACAATCTGAGGCTCCTTCACTAACGATCACGCATGATCGAAGAAACTTTGGCATATGCATCTCAATTAAGAGTGCAAACTTAGAACAACCAAAAAGAGATAAAGTGTTACCCATCTCTTGTTTTTATTATAACAACGGTGTTATGGTCAAAACTAAAATGTCACTATCTAATAAACCCTTTTATGTTATAACTAGCCACTTCATTTGTGCTAAAGCTTGTGCCAATATCTTTAAATATAACAGAAAGCCTTAGAGGTGAAACATTCAAAATCTCACAAACTGTCTTTGGTTAATGACTATGTTCAAAGCAAATGCTCTTAATTAAATAAAAATAAATTAGTACATTCTATTTAAACTAATTAAAAAAAAGAACATGTTATGCAGTTGCTATAAAATTTGGAGACAACCACCTCCAAAACTTTAACCCTCCGTTTGAATGAGGAAAAATAACTCGGATTTAGCTAAAAGACAAAAATTTAAGAGGATAAATTGAAAATTCCCTTGTTTGGCAACCTAAGCCCGGAATTTATTAAATGAGGCTTGGAAAAAATCGTCAAAATTGGAGCATCAAATTTCTGAGTTTAATTTCCACCAAAATATGCTTCATTTTACAATTTTCGTAGTGCGGGAAATTGGGGTATTTTGAATATTTTCTTTTTTAAAAAAACGTTATAAAACTCAGATTTTAAAGATTAAAAAGAAAAAAAAAATCCAATTGACAAACGTTCTAGTTTATCTTGAATATAAACTATTATTTTATGTATTTGTTCTTGTGTTTGAAAATTTATAGATACCGTTCATATTCTTTTTTTGTCGAAGATGAACGAAACCAATCAAATATTGATTCATGCCGTGCCAAAATTAATTTTTGCGTGTCAATATAAATAAAAAAAACGACTGCTTTTCTCTGTTGAGCCGCCTAAATCCTAATAATACTAAAATAAAGGCAACCAAATCCATTTTCCCCCAACCAAAATCAACAGCGTTGTCCCTTATTCAAGCTCCCGCAGCGAAATCCAACCGCAAGAAGGTAACTTTTTTTGAAACTTTTGGGAATTTTTTTTTCTTTATATAATTGTTATATGTTGGTTTTGTACGAAATTTATTTGTAAAGGTGCTTCCTTGAATTGCCCTAATCTCTCTCTCTGCAACAGTTTCTGCTAGATCGGTAGGGAAGAAGCCTTTATCTTTTCCTTTTAGTAGTTTGGGTTCTCGATTGTGTGTGAATGTGGAAAATCTTGGGTCTTTTTTTTTTTCTGAAAAAATTAGTGTAATGTTGATGTTGCTTGAACGTGTCGGCCTTAGCAGTTTGAGGGGAAAATCATTTAGGTTGCAGTGTCCCCGACTTAAAAAAAGCTGAGGTTGATATTGTTGAAGAAATGCGTAATGCATTGGAATGACTAAGTTGAAAAGATGGAACGAAGAAAAGTTTTGATGCTCCTATACTTTTTTTTTCTTATTTCCAAGATAATGTATAGTATAATGATTCTTATAGAAATTGCCTAACTTTTTAGAGGGAGATCTTGTATAACATTTGTTTATCACAGATAAATTATCGTCTAATAACTTTTAGTTCTATGTTATAGTAGATTTTAGCCAATGTTGGTCATTGTTGATCGATTTGGCAGTTTGAAACTTCTTTCTGCTATGCTTTGTTGGCCATTGTTGTTGGTTTTAATAGTTTATTTAAATGTTTCTCTTTTGCCCCTTCTCCCTTTTCGTTCTTGATATTCACTTAAAAACTACTTGTTTAATTCTGAGATTTTTTGACATGGTTGACCCGCACACTGATATTCGATGAATGTGAATAACCTAATTAATGTTTAAATGCAGGGTGTTAGAGCATCTGGGAATCGTGGTATTGATATTTTCTTGGAACTTCAGGCAGTTGGCCTTCGCGGAGTAGGCAATTGTCCGTATTCATATTTGAACATTGTGATTTAGAACATGTTGGGTAAAAAAGAAGAGAAATCTCAGGCTGCTGCTGAAAGGATCAAGGCTGCAGCCTTGAGTGCTGCAAAAGGTCTTAGTCGAGCTCAGGCTGAAAGGGCAGCTGCTTCTGCTGCACGCAACGTTAATGCTTATGGGCAGAAGGAAGAAGGTCCCAGCAGATGGCAGGAGAAAAGGGAAGCCAAGAGACAGATGTATTTGATGAGTACTGAAAAGGCAGTAAGATTGGGTGAACGAAAAGACCTTAAGTCGAATCTAACTACCATTAGTGGTGCAGCTTCACAATGCCAGAAGTGTTTCCAGCCCGGGCATTGGACATACGAATGCAAGAATGAACGTGTTTACATCTCGCGACCGTCTAGGACCCAACAACTCAAGAATCCTAAACTGAAGATGAAGGTCTCAGTATCCTACGATTTGGATATTCCAGGTATTAAGGAAGAGAAGGGTGAAAAGCAGTCAAATAAAAGCAAGAGGAAGCATCAAGCAGCTTCTGATTCTGGCAGTGATAGTGAGGCTTCAGTTTTTGACACTGATAGTGGGGCATCATCAATTACAGGATCTGATTATTCTTCAGAGGAGAGTAGTTCTGATTACAGTTCATCTTCTGATTCAGAGGAGGAAAGGAGGCACAGAAGGAAGAAAAAGAAGCAAAAGATGGGAAGGCGGCGGAGAAGGAACAGCTCATCATCTGAATCTTCTGAGACAGAGTCAGCTTCCGAATCTGATTCTGATGATAGGAGGAGCCGGAGGAAGAGCAGGAGACACAGCAGAAAGCGTTAATTGATGTGATGGAGCATAAAGGAGAGCGCTTGTGTATGGTTCTTCAAGATATGTTACGTTCAAATTAGTTCAGTTGTGATTTTGGGGCTTCCTAGATGAAGGATTATCCATGGTCTGAAGCAAAATAATCTTTGTAGGTGTTTCTTGTGATGTCGTACTTTGTGACCCTTGCTTTATTTGAACTTGCACTGTACTTGGGGTACTGTTTTTATAGATCAAGTTCTTATTTGGTAAATTTCCATTGTTTTTTTTTCAACAACTTTTAAGTTGGTTATATACAATGGAAGCTGCGATTTTGCATTGATCCAAGGATAGGTCTAGGCCTCTGCCTAAATTGTTGCAACTCCTTCTGGTATTTGCCGGGCTTAAAGGGGATGAGATTAACAGTTTATTGAACTCCATTGATTTGTGTTATGTCATCAATCATTATGCTTGTGGGCTAAAGCTCTGAAGGGCTTACAGTTCATGAAGACATCAAAGCCAAATTTGATATTTTGTTGTAAAAGAAAAAAGAAAATAGCTTATTAGGAGATCAATTTATGCAACCAAAGTAATAAAGAATATAGCAGACATGGGTTTCAAGTTGACTAGAGTATATGTGCTTCCCATTCTACACCTGAGTTCGAATACCCCTCCTCATAATTTAGATTATATTAAATAGAATATTGTTTGTATTAAAAAAAAAAGTAAAAAAGAATGTAACCCCACTGAAAATAGAAAAAGAGACTATTTAACTTGGAGCAAAGTTATCAGAGGAGGAAAACATAGCTGCTAAAGCTTTGGGCCTCCAACATAACTCTTATAAATACTTTGGGCCTTTAGGCCTCAAAGTTTCCAGTTTACCGAAAATACCCTTAAAATTTCTTTAGAAGAACTCAGTGAAGCAGTGTGGTGCCGCCAGAGGAAACATCTGGGAGGAGCTACAAAGGAGAGCTGAGAACCCGCCCTTCGCCAAAAGCAAAGAACTCAAAACACAGAGACCTCTCCAAACCCCAAAACCTCGAGCTTTTTCAAAATGAGTACCATGAAATTTTGCCGCGAATGGTCAGTAAACTCAGCATTTATCGTCTTTCTCATTCACAATCACATGCACAACAAACCCTGATTTTTAAAACTTGTTTGAGAATTTTATTTTTGCAGCAACAATATCTTGTACCCAAAAGAGGACAAGGACCAGAAGATCCTCCTCTATGCGTGCCGCAACTGCGATCACCAGGTAGCTCATTCTTTCTATGTCTCCTTGGATTTTAATTTTAATTTTTTTCAAACTATGTTTTCAAAGGTCTGCAATTTCAATGTGAAACCCACATGCCTCCATGTAATGTGGGCTCTCAGTAAACTTTGTTCTTCTGCTCAGTACTTCCAACTACACTTGCCCAAATGCATCATAATCTCATTTATGTAATTAGGATTAACATCTGAAGATTTTCTCAATGAGGGGATTTTATTTTATTTAATTTTTTGGGGTGTAGTGCATTAAAAATTCTATATCTTTTTAGAACTGTGTCTTATTCTGATAACCACCTTTTTATTGGAGAGTTCCCATTAGCTTTTACTTCTTTCTTTATGGGTCACGCAAAAAATTTGTACCCGGGAGAAGTATCTGATTATTCAGGCCTTCTCTGTATGTTATCTTATGAAGTTTCTTTCTAGAGTCTAGCTTGAGTCTTCGGGTTGCTCTGTGCTCTAATCACTTTGCTGTACTGTAGGGTTTTATCACTTCTGGTTAAAGGTCTCTTCGTGGTTCCTCCTTCATTTTATATAATTGCTTACTTATTAGATGGTTTTTTTTTTGGTTTTGTTTGCAGGAGGTTGCTGACAACAACTGTGTCTACAGAAATGAGATACACCATGCTGTTGGGGAACGCACTCAAGTATTGCAAGATGTAGCTGCAGATCCAACTCTCCCTCGAACCAAAGCAGTGCGCTGTTCAGAGTGCAAGCATGGAGAAGCTGTCTTCTTTCAGGTTAATAACCAATCCTCTATATGTTGCATTGAATTTTATTGCTAGTTTTGAATTTTCATTTAACTTTTTCAATTACACAGGCATGTGCACGTGCACACACGCATATATAGAGAGAGAGTGAGCGAGAGAGAGGTGTCTAACAATGTGACTTTAAAATTTTAATGTCACAGAACATATTTTTACCCTTTACTAGTGTGATGAAATGCCAACTGTTAATAATTAAATCTCTATCATTTAACGGTTGGATTTTCATGACAACTTGGAATCTAGTATCTATCTTATTGAATACTTACCATCAGGGAACCGAAAAAAGAGAGAAAAAAAAAAACGTCGGGATACTATCATAGCTTACCTACTTTACTAATGCATCAGTGAAAAGATTTTCATGTATTCAATGCTTTCTACTTTAGTAATTAAAAGTTATTATGACCTTTTTAGACTTAAATCATCGCTTGCCTTTCAACTCAGGTATCGATTTTCATGTATTCATTGCTTTCCACTAGTATTGAGCTCTAGTTTTGTGTTATCCTAGACAGTGGTGGGCCACGTGTACTGCAACATATACCATTTTGAAAAATCAGATTGAACTCACTGCACTCCGTAGCTGTTTGTTTACTCTATTTAATTGCACTCCTTGAACGGCTGAACCAAAAACTCTTAGTAATCTCTGAACAACTTTGTCTGGTTTACTGTGCTTCTAATGCTATAAGTTTGTTATGCATGTGCAGGCAACTGCTAGAGGAGAGGAGGGTATGACATTGTTCTTTGTTTGCTGCAACCCCAGCTGTGGCCATAGGTGGCGAGACTAATATTTACGTACTCCTTTTGTGTGCTCGGATTTCATCCTATCAAAAAGATGTATTGTTCCCCAAAACTGTAACTTTAGGAAGGAGACTCTGACATGGAGGTTCTAAAGACTTGTTGAGTTAATTGTAAAATGTTTAGTATTAAAAAAACACAGGCAGTCCTGCTTGCCCTTGCATTTGCTTGGACTATCGTTCAATATAACAGTTGCCCTTTTTTTCTTTTTGATTGGGAGTGGATCAAACAATTACTTTCTTCATAATTGGACATTTTGTCTGTGAAAATAGTCTCTAGAGTGGTTTTCTTAGAAACACCACCTGCCCGAATGCTCAATTCGAATCTCTATTTGTATTGTGGGCGAGGGGTTAGGTAGGAAGCTATAAGGCAACCATGAATAAGGAAGATATAAGTTATGCATTGAAATGAAAAATAACACCGATGCATGCGAGACTATTAAGACTGAAATCTCTCCTCTTTTTCCTTTGTTATAATTAATGATCAAAACCGAGTATGTACAAGAATGAATTCTCTGGTGGAAAATTTACAAGACCACCAGCTATTTGCCTCTGCGATCTTTCTTGCCTTCTAAAAAGAACATCCAAAAGGTTAACGCATTTCCAAAATTGAACCTATGGTACAATGGAAAAGCCTCTTTAAGGTAAGTAAAATATCTACAAAAAATTAAAGAAGAAGAAAAAGAACATCAAGGGGCAAAAACCCAGATGGTCTGCTTCAACTCATTAATGAATCAATTTCTTTATGAAACTATAGGTGCTACAAGGATGATATTGTCTGTGTGAACCACTCTGATATGCATTTCAATTTCGCTAAAAGCTCTTTATCTGATGCGCGCTTGACCGCATTGCTTTCAAGATAGGTTTCAGCATTTAACAACATGACCTTAAAGTCATGCTTTAGTGCTTCCAAATTTCGATAGTAGTTGTTCTCTAACCTAGACTGGATCACGTCAAGAGATATTGGAACCGCACACCTGAGAAAATTCCAAAACACAAAACCACATTTCAAAATCTCAGATAGCACTTGAGAGAGAAATTCCATCATGGAGCATGCATGCCATTGAAATCGAACACAACATAACGGGAATGCTATAATATAACAAAGAATACCAGTTCGTAAACTTTGGCTTCTGTTGAAGTTGCTTCAGTTTATCAACCCCAAAAGAATCCTGAATTGTACACAACGAAATTGAGAAAAATCCTTGTAAGTCTTCAAAAAGTTAGCCAATTGCAGCATTTAACAAATTAATTTTCAAACTATAAAAAGTAAAGGGTGTTTTTCTCTCCTTAATACCTGGCGACTCTCAGCAGATCGCTCTAGTTTGGCAAAGGCAGAAAGCAGCTTCATTTTGCTCTTATTATCAATGCGAGGCAGCTCCCATTGAGTATTGGAGTCAAAAAGCTCCCAAGGACTATGTAGCTGTGCATCACTAGGATCACACTTGTACTGAACAGTATACATCTCCCATGGACTGTCGGGGAAGTTGGTAGATTTAGACTGTTTCAGCTTAATCCTCCCCTCCCACCACTTACCATCATCCTCACCCTCATTTTTCCACCAGACTTTGCAATGATCCCTACATGCCCAATTTCTCTCTATAGAAGAGACATAGCGAGTTCTTTCGACAATGAAGTCTGGGAAACCAGTAACTTCAGGCAGAGTCATTTTGAAATATTTACCATACACATCAGAAGAAGGATCTACAAATTGAAGTGTCAATTTGCAGCAGCTATCCCCAGACCCTGCAAGTGAAGAATACTCCAGGTCTTCAACTTTGCAAAATTCTACAGCTCTTATCCTCCCCTTTATAAATGTCCACGGTGGGTTTTCTCTCAATCCACCAAGTTCGAAATACTCCTGATGCCCCTGGTAAGAAAGGAAAAAGAAAAAAAGGAGGTTACCAAGCTATGCGATATAATCAACATTCACATGACAACCAAAACCAAAACAAAAAAGGGCAGTCCAGTACAAGCTCTGGCTAATGCAGGGCCCTGGGACGGTAAAGCATACACAGCTATATCCCTGTTTCCAGAGATGCTGTTTATGCGACTTGTGTAGGTCGCTTAGGGTAAGCCATAGGTTTGCACCGAGGCACAATCTCACGTCAAAACCAACCTACCCGCCCCTTGAAAAGGAAAAATAAAAAGGGAAAAAGACCAGCAGCAATTTATAAAGAAACCTGTCTCAAATAAACAACTTCATCCCCTAACTGGGGAATATATCGTGAGCTCTCCTCATGTGTTGACAACATTAACCATGATACTTTCCTTGCTGACTGATGCGACTTCCTTCTGTCCATTGGATTCATGTCACGGTAACTGCTTCTTCTGTTTCTAGTAGACCTCAATCCGACTGTTGTCCTTGAACTTGATCCTTGTTCTTCATTCCGAAGTTGAAATTTGTCCATGGAACTTTTCTGGTTACTTCTAAATGTATAACCTGGCTCATGTCCTTGGCCCATCTTATCATCATGATCTGCACTACTTGGATCACGTGCAGATGCCTTCAACCCCATGGACCGTGTCCTGCGACCTCCATCAACTGAGTCATCATGAAAGTCCACTCCAGCAATGAGATTGTGGTTGCTTGTATTTGAAGTATATAAACAGCCTTCTTCCTTGACGCCACTATCACCTTCTAAATTAATTCTACCCCTATGTGGTTTCACCCTTCTATAAACAGCACTGAACATTTTGTTTTTATGTAAATGGGACTCGACTGATTCATGTATACCAGAAATGACATTCTTATCAGATTGATTGTCTGATTCTCGTGAGCCATTATATCTATCATCTGGAATAAATTTAGGGGTTCCATCATCCTCCGGCACAACTGGATCCTGTTCCATGCTTGAAAGGCTTTCATGTAATGTGTTACATCTACCATTTTCCAAGTTCTCTACCACAGAGAACATTTCCTGTTTGCAAGGACTAGGATCCCTTGAAATCCTCCTCAACCTCAATTTTGTTGAGACAGTTGTGAGCTTCTCATTTTGTTCAGAAGAGAAAACAGTCCTGTCCTTATCAAGGCATGAGGAAGTGCTTGCATCCCAAGGAGCCATGTGAACAGATTTAGGCGATTGATCATGATCCTTGCATTCACTAAAACCTGATTGCTCTTTGGCATTGGTTTCACCATTAAGGCCCTCAGAGGTACTAGCCCAAATGGTTTCCTTATTCCCTACAGCCATTGTATCTCCATACATTTGGCTTTCTGATTGAGGTGACATGGTTCCAAAATCATTTTCAGGTTTTGTGTACTCTTTTTCGTTGTGACCAATGACGATTGCACTGGCTCTGGCAAGTGCATCCAATGACATGGATTCTCCCGACCTCAGACGCTTAGATGTTCGCACTCTGGACCCTCCCCAACTAATTCTCCCATTTTTGTAATTCTCAGTCAAATCTACATGATTTTCTACTTTGTATAATTGCCCACCCACTGCTGTCTCAAATATGCTGCATTTTTCATCACCAGGTGAGGACCCTGGATCCTGAGAGCTTATATTGTTGTTTGCTTCAGTTGCTTCTCGAGGTACTCTACATGATTGGTCAACCAAATCATCCTGATTACCACAATTATGTACTGTGCTTTCTCTAGGCACAAGCTTATTTGAGTCCCGTCTTGGCAATTTAAGCACCAATCTCCTCCTGTTCCCAGCATTAATTGGAAATTCAGGACGTTCATTAGGTTTAACCATGTCCTCAGACTCATCCAATGAAACCTCTTTTCCTTTTGAATGTTTGGTTTGCTGATTTTGTTTATCGGATCCATCACTCTCAATGTTTGAGTCTTGCAGGGTGGATTCACTTCCTGACATATCATCTTCTGATCCATCTTCATCTTCTCCATCTGCAGATCTTCCAGTAATCTTTGAAAATAGAGTAAGAGCGTTGAGTGCGGCAGCTCTTTGAGGTCTCAATGACTTTGATGTGGAAGATTTCTTTCTTGAAGCTTTTCGGCCATGTCTAGATTTCCTCGTTCTATTACTTCTGAATGGATTGCTAGCGCACTCATCCAAATTCTTTCTTTTGACACACCTTCCAGAAGAACTCATGACTTCAACCTGAGGAAACAGAAAGGGAGAACATTAAAGCAGATTCAAGCAGGTCCTAACCAAAACTAAACTATAATTTGTTATTGACAGAGAACTTACATCAGCCTTTTGTTTTTTCCTTTTAGATCTACGAAGTCCATCCATTTGAGCATCCTCAGCCTCGCTGTCTTCTTCACTGCACTCTGGATCAATAGAGGGATTTGAACTTAAACTTCCTTGCTCCCCTCCAGTAGAATAATCTTCAGTAATATTGTACTCTGAATCAGTATCATCACTTTGCATTTCATTTTGTGGTTCCCAATCCATGGCATCTACAAACTCTGGCATAGGCTCAGCCAACATATCCAAGTCTGCAATAGGCAGCATTTGGAAATCCGGATCTACGCTGAAGTCAGGCCCAACAGCAAGTCTTAGAGAGGAAGGACGCCACTCGGAACCCAAAGCTCCTAACCGCCTTTTCTGGTATGCACTCTGGTAGGGTTCTTCATATGGTATCATTCCTAGGTTTTCACCATAAACCAGTGTTTGAGAAAATAAACATTCCAGAAGAGATAAATTTCATACAGGGAAAGGAGTAGAGAGAAACCTGAATCGCAAAGTAGATCCTGCATATTCCGCCGGTATGCTGAAAGCTGAGTTTCCTGAATCAAATGTTGCAGATAATTTCAAACTAACAAGCATTGCAAATATATATTTGGAATGAAGTTATGGTAAGTCAATCATGCATATACATCTATACTATTATAGAATGGCTGGCACTGGGTTTTGGCTCACTTAAACTATCAACTCTCTAAGAAGAAATTTGAACGTTGGTCCTACTATCACGAACAGTTAAACTAATTTCTCTCAGCCAGTCCTCTGCATGCAGTTACCATCAAAACCACCACTGAGACCACACACAGAGTGAATGCATAACTAAGAGAGAAAAATAAAGAATCCAAAGAGCCTTTGTCATGCATGGAACTGTGCGGCTAAATGAGGGGTCTTTATGTATGGATCAATAAGACATGAAAAGGAACAGACACGACAGGTTCACCTGAGTTTATTATGGTACTAGTGATGTAAAGTGCAGCACAATTCATTTAACACTCCCTACCATTGAATCATTGCTTATGTAGTTTATTCATCTCCTTGAACTAACCAGAAAAGGAAAACCAATTAAGAACAATAGTGAAAATGGCCAACTAACCTGGTCAAGAACATTTCCAAAGCTATCATGAATGATTGGGCGATAATCACCAAGAAAAAACTGCCAAAGAAGAGCACCAGCAATAAGTACCACTTGGGAAAAAATTGTAAAAGAAATCCCCCAACTCATTAAGTAAAATTATAACCAAATATTCAGTATTAAGTAAAAAAAAAAAGGACGGGGACAACCATACCTGGTCATATTTTGCATCATTGTGCGACTCCCCCTGGCCACTGTCCAATATGTATAGCTGGCCAACATCATCAGAGAGGATAATTGACGTCCCATCCCTAAATTACAGAGAAAGAACCCTTTGTAACTACAGGAAAACAGTTAGGAAGGCAAAAGCATATTGCAAGAAATACAAGCTCGAAAGAAAAGAGAGATATTGTTTTGGGGGGAATGTCAACTGATAGGATCTGCCATGCAAATGAGAAGCAAAAACGACTAATCAGCATGGCAGTAAGGATTCAACGCATTGCAAGGTTGAAAGCTACATAGGACTATGGAAAGCTAAGGCAGAAAATACTATATAAAGTTGGAAGCAGTTTCAATAATATTCTGAAGAGCAAGAGCAAGATATCATATAGCCAATTTGAGTACCAATGAAACAGGATTCCATTCAATTATAATTAGATAGAAAATAGATAACATTTTAATGTCAATACAATAAGAATGGTATAAAATTTCCAAAATCAAGATTTCTTATTCTTCACTTACGGTGAAAACTTTCCGTCTACCAATCTGAACTGTGACGTTTCAAATATCCGGATAGGCATGCCTTCCCATATCTGAAATTGAAAGTCAACAAAGCATTCAAAACCATAGAACATATAAAAAAATTTGCAAGTATGATAAGGAAACTGGAAACTCACATCCCAGACAATTGTTTTTCCGTCATAGCCAGCACTCATTGCTATCCTGGGGTTGAAAGGATGAACATCCAGAACATATGTCTATCAAGAACACAAGTTAATAATATCAGATATTTAATTTTACTTGTTCGATAGGTAAAGTACCCAAACAACAAACCAGCTAAAGATATCTTCGAAAGAGGAGTGGCAGAAGTAACCAATTGATGAACATGTGAGTAATGGAGGTATAGGTAGGCAATATTAGCATAAGTAACCAATTCATGAACACCAGCTAGAAGACTAGAATACTAAAGCAGGATATTGGGCAAACAATAAACAGTAAAACCAGTCCCCTATGTAAAAAGGCCACAGTTGTTCTGCAGCAGTAAGACATTGTAGGTAAGGCAACAATAAATAAACAGGCTTAATTACTATAGTGTGCACTAAGATCAAAGAATAACCAACACCAAAGACAGTATCCACAACAATTCTGTGTCATGTTAAAAAAAAAACTAATATGGTACCAGATATATATTTGTTCCACTTGTGGAAACACACACTACAGAACTCAGTCTATTCACCATGCTTCTCTTTGCAAGGTCAAATAACAAAATACTGGAAAAGAGAGAAAAAAAAGGGCAATCGAGAACAAAGAGAATGAGCAACATACAGATTCACTGTGACCTGTCAGTGAATGCACCAAGCTACCATCAGATGCATTCCATACACATATTCTGCAATCTGCACCACAAGAAGAATATCCATTTCTTAAACTACAGAATTTAAGGCCTTCAACTTAATCCTAGTTTGTAAAGGCATTAGAAAAATACTACATAATGCATATCAGTAATATACTAATAAATAGACAATAAGTAAGAAACAACAAAGTAATTACCCATGATAGCAGCAAGGACAAAGCGATTGTCAAGACTCCAGGTAATCATATTAACACCACGAGGAGTTGGAAGAATTCTCTGGCGTGGGCCTCCTCGTGGAGGCTGAGGAGGCATTGGTGGAGGGGGAACTTTCAGATGATATGCCCGCGTCCAACGACCAGCTTTTCCCTGGAACATGAAATTAGCCATATGATTTTTCTATTTAAAGCAGAAAAATTCAAGAGAAAGAAGGTGGATACAATTGTTTCATTTGAAAAGCATTCTGAGAAAAAGGGCAAGAACAGGAAGTTACAAGTTATCTTTCCAAAAACTTACATGTGATCTTCGTGATCTAGGAATCCAGATAATTGCACTCCCATCGCGAGAACAAGTAACTATATTGTCATGATTGAACCTGGAAAATTAAATTTATTGTGCGCATTACAGGTAGTGATATTATTTCCCCAAGGCAAAATATAGAATAGATAGCTAAAAGGGCACCAGGATAGGGAAAAACATTCGAACTCATCAAGGTGTATTTAACATCACAATAAAAAAGAAGAGAAAACAAACCACGAATTTTTAAACTTTGGAATGTTCTCTTCCTTTGAGGTGTCAGCTGCCATGAATCTAGATACTACAGCACAACCACTGCAATGTATGAAGCAACATAAATCAGCATGCAAAGATTGATATATGTATATATATATATACAGAAATTCTCTTATGCAGACATCCGGACGTTATTATCGTGCGGACGCCATGTATTTTGTACTACCTCTCTCTGCTTTCCTACCTATTTACAATAGAATCCGCACGATAATAACGTGCGGATATCCGGATAAGAGAATAACTGTATATATATATATATGGCAAACTACCAGTACAATCTAACCTAAATTGTACGTAATTGACATCATTCTCATGGCCAGATAACACATCAATCTCATGATTTGGTTGGTCTGACTCATCTGAGCCTGGCTTAGAAGCAGTCCACACCTACAACAAGCTAGCTATTATTAGTAGAAATATATAGATGATAGCTTTATTTCTGATTCATATCTGAACCACACTGAAAATTTTCAGATACAATTCATGAGTTTATTCATTACTCATAGAGGCGCAATATTTGCATTTTACTGAATGCAAAAGTGAGTATAGCGGCTACAGAAGGTTGCAGAAATAATAACAAGGAGCATAGAGGTTTAGTATACCCTTGCAAGAGTGTCTGAGCTACCGGTGACAAAGAATGTTCCATTAGCATTAAATGCACAACAAAAGATTTGATGGCTCTGTGAGACAGTGCTGGAGGATGGACCACTGTTTCTCCCTGCAGCCAAGCAATTAAACAACCATACTAAGTACTCTTCCACCAGTAAATAAGTTAGTTGATTTTAGCTGCACTAGAGAGACAACTGACCAACTATAGCATCTGAAGGTCTTGGAATGTATATCCTAGGACTCACTTGAGAATTCCTGGCATCCCATATCCTACAGGTTCCATCATCAGATGAACTGCAAATGACAAGGGAACAACACAAGGTTATTACATGGAAAAAGACTTAACAATTTATAAGATAATAGTTGTCCACAAAAAACACATCGCAAGCATAATAAAATAGGGGGTTTCACTAAAACACCCAAAATGGGGGCTGAAATTAAAAAAAAAAACCCAACACCCAAAACACTTTATAAACACACCCAAAACCCATCATTACACACACTCAAAACCCATTTATAAACACACCCAAAAAATATACAATTGTTGATTTTGGGGTTGATTTTGGGTGTGTTTCTATGTTTAAATAGTGTGTGGGTTTTTTTTATAAATACATGTCTAGGATTGGGTTTATTTATAATAATCTATAATTATTCACATTCATTAACAAAAAACTACGATGATATTGAATAAGCAGTCCAGCTGAAATGCAAGCATAAACTTAACAACTATCATTGCTGCTCAGCTAATGGAAAAGAACCTTTTAGTACAGAAGCCAGCCAACCTACATGGACCACACAAAAAAATAGGTATTTCCTAATATACAGTAGAAACTGATGTCACAAAGAAACCTTCTTGTGATATTACCCCTCAACATATCCACCACCCCCCTGCATTTATTCTAAGAATTTCTCCAATTCCTCGTCAATCAAAACAAGAAAAAAATTGCCAATTAAAAAGCAATGTTACAAAACTGTTGCCTTTTTTCCTCAACCAAAAGCATAGTAATTCTCAAAGAACAATGAAATCCACGATCCCTATCTCAATAACCCATCCTTAGCAATGTTACAATCTCTGATGTCCAATTTACTAACATTCCACTTTTGCTGACACTTTGCACCCTATGAACCAGACAATACATTGAAAGGCCTAAATAAATAATAAATAAAAGAGAACAAAAATTGATCATAAGAGACTTCAAAATTCTACACTCCCAAAAACATTTCCAAAGAGAACAACACAAACATGTAGGTGAGGTGATACACTGAGAAAAGGGAAGAAAGGGAGACATACAAAAAAAAAATTATGAAAATGAATTCCCCATGCATTCACTAGTTTAGATAGACTCCCAAAGAAAAACCAGTTTCAACATAAGGATCAGCAAGGTCAGACGGGAGTAAATTACTTACAGCTAATTAGAAACTCCACATGAAAATTTATTTAAATTGATAGAGGAATTGGCCTTACGATAGAAGCTGGTACATAGAGCCTGGCCTGGGATTAAATGTAATGGCAGTAACAGCTCCAGTATGTCCTCGCAACACTGATATTGGCAGCCCGTCTGGCAAGCGCCACTAGTAAACATGAAAATTTACAGTAAGTTAACACTGAGTGTCCAGCAAAGGTTAAAAAAAAAGAACGTAAAATGCAAAATAGACGAACAAAACATATATATTTAGGCACAGATGAACCTTACCACTCGAATTATAGTGTCATTTGAGGAGGATGCCACTAAAACATTGTTGGAACTCACAGCCAGATCCGTGATGTCTCCCTTAAAGCATAAAATGAGTAAAATTAAAGGGGAAAACGGATAAGTAATCTTTGAGGGGCCAATAACAACTTACTTCATGTCCACGGCAGCTGGCCAAGCAAAATGCAGTTTCCATTAACCAGATCTTCACTAGGCGATCATCTGAACCAGTAATAACATATCTCCCTGAGCGATCAAATGTTGCTGCATCATTCATGTCCAAATAAACCACCATGAGAACTATACCACATTTTAAAGGTGTGCACTACAAATTTGATAGAGAGAAACAGCAGATAAAAGTTCACAATATTAGTTAAACCGAACAAGGAAAAAGAAGAAGCTATACGAAGATAGAACTGAAGTTCAACGTCAAACAAGAATGGGATTCACACCATTTAAAGATGTGTACTTAGATTGAAAATCCATAACCAAGACTATAACCTTCTATTCTAAAAACACTGAGAACAAATTATCTCATCCTATGCTGGTAATTAACTATCAAATCATATAGAGCTGAATAATGTAGCAAGCCAAAATCTATGTACATAAGAACAGAGGTTACTGATGTCAGCCAAAACTTTGACATGAATATTGCCAGTAACTTAGTATCTTTAAGCATTCCCAAAATGTTACAGTACCAGATGAATAGAGCCACAGTTTCTCAAATAAGCTATATAGCACACTCCCAAAATGAAATGAATCACCAAGAGAACATGACCAGCAAAGAGAAGGGATACGAGGAGGAGAATAGATTATAGAAGTGTTTTTTTTATCTTTCTCATTTTTGATTGGCTGTCTGGACAGAAATTAAGCGACAATCATTAGTTGAAGATATTTTTGGAATATTAAAAAGTAAACAAAGCACAAATCTCATTTTCTCTCCAAATGAGTGGACAGAAATTGACAGAAACATTAATAGTTCAAGATAGGAATATTAAGAATTTAAACATGACAGAAATCTCTCCAATGTTGGAGGTACAAAAAAAATTGTGCCCTTAAGAAAGAAACTCCAAAAAAAAACATGTAAACTAAACTTCCAAATCTACCTAGATAATAGTTCTGAACTCCGATTTATGAGAAAACATACCACAATAGACAGCGTTTCGATGTCCCCTTAGCCTTGTAGTATTTTTCATCTTCTGAAACATGGTCAACGGCTTTGCAATGGCATAAGATGCAGCACGGATAGATGGTGCACGGTGATGTCTAGTGAATCCTCCCCCAATTTCTCTCAAGCTTAGCCCATGAACCTGATGAGCTTTCGCGTGAGGCCAACGCATGTGAGCAGGAGGGCGTTTCATTTCTTTGTTTACTTGATCCCTTTCATCTGAAAGGGAGAAGGTGTTCCTTTTTTAAATACAATGGGAAAATGTACCTTTTGAGGGAGTCCAAATGAAAAATGATGATGATAACAGTAAAACACATGCAAATGTTGCAGATAGAACTTCCAAAAGGAGAGGGAAAACACATTCAAACCCCCAATGCATGGATGATTGAACATGATAACAGTATTGAAACTTGAAATAAATTATAAGATACATATTGCAAACAAAATTTGAAAAAAGAAAAACATTGGTCGCTTACTAGACAAATCATCCAACAAAAGGTACCACAAAGAATATGAATTAAAAGCTTAAATAAATGTCACCTACAGGTCAGAAGTGAAAATGAACGCTGCCCCAAGAGAGTAGGTACATCAGCTGCATTTGGAGCATTTCCACCACACATACCCCTTGATGGTGGGGCTGTACTTGAAATCAATTGCTTCAAAAGCTTTACCAAGTGATCATTTTCAATGTGAGGATACCTAAACAACAGTGAAAGGGAATCAATATAATGATATAGAAAAACAAAAAATATAACACAATCATGCTTATTTTCTTCACAGACTATGATGACTGGCATGATGAATGCTGGAATAGAATTATGTATCAGAACAAGAAGGCGCAATTAGGTTTTATATGGGGAAAGAAAAAGGGTGCCCTATACATTGGGGTTATAGAAAGAGGACCACCAAAAGAAACTAAGATCTAGAATCTATAGAAACCAACACATCCTCGGTAGAAGACCAAGATGCCAAACTCGCATCCATTTGAATGGAGATGAAGTGAAAAGAGGACCTTATTTTCTGGATAGTTTCACATGATCCCCAGAAGTCATGAGCAGCGCTAAAAAAACTCATGTTGTTTGCGTTGTTGGTGAATTGTTAACAAAATTGTTGTATGACTTATAATGTGTCTATTTTCTCATTGCTTTTGTTAAAACAACATGATTAAAAAAAGAAGATAAATAGTGAATAATAATATGAAACGAAAGGAGTTTTTCAAAATGTTTATTTACTATATCCACTAAGCGGATGCTAGAAGTAGGTCTCTATTTAGGATAGTCAGATGTGTACTTTAAACTAGTTCTCTCCTTTATATTTTAAATAAAAGAATAATAAATAAACATGTCAGATGTATAGTTTACTTAATAAATGAAACAATGTTTTCATCAGTAGATGGAAGACAAGAGTTTTAGTTATGACTCAATAATAGATTAGTTTATATCAAAGGATCATTGAGTACTACTTTGATATTTAACAAAGATGAAGAAACTTGATTGATCTTATATTTGCAACAAAAAATAGAAAAAGTACTACCGTATATACAAATATATATATACATATATATTATATATCACTATACTTAACTTTATCAAATTTTAAACAATGTGGCAAAGTCAAAGGTCCAAGTATTCCTCTGACTTCGTAAACACCATATACTACAATGAGGAATAACCTTCCAGACTACACTATTACAAGGCGTACTAAAAACAAACACCATGCAGATCCCCAACACCAGACAACTGAAAAGCAAAACACCAGAACTCCCTAGCAAGTTAGCAACAGAGCAACAATAATATATTATCACTTATTACCAGAAGTAATCAATTAATGCCACCTAATATTTAGCATCATAAGTTGCAGGGAAACATAAAGAAGATTGCCTAAAAACTGCCTATATATATATATTGTAAAGAGAGATTTATAAAAAAGCATACTACATACCTGTGGACCAACATGTTGTAATTTAATGGAAATGATTTTCCATCATCATTTTCATCCCCACTGTGTAGGCCGTTTCTTGAATACCAAGCATGATATCTTCTAGGTAAAAGTTGATGTTCAAGAAGTTCGTTCCAAAATTGTACACAAGTTCTACGACATGGTCCAGATGACAGAAAATGCATAATTAGAAAATACACTTCTCTGAGGTCAATATCCACATCAGGTTCCTTAGCAGGACTTGTCTCTAGATCCTCTGATCGATTGTTGCCATGCACCTTACTGAGAAAGCTCAAAGGTTTCATAGTAACAGAAGGTGCATCACGAGAAGGAAATTTTTGAAGAGCCATAGCTCCTGTAAAACCTACAAGTAAAGGATCAGCCATTTACTATGCAATCATCACTGTCAAACACAATTTATTTAACAAGAAGCAGCAATTTTTATTTTTATTTTTATTTTTTTTTAAACCAAGGTAAGTGAAGATGGCTAAGGTACAAAGTGGTACACATGGATTCTGCATTCGTCTTACTAAGATTTAGCACATCAACAAACAACATCTAGCTAAGCAAACTCTTCTTAAGTCTCAAACTCCAAAACCCTAAACTAAACCAGAAGGTAAAATGCAAAACAAGTCCCACTGCATCTAACCATTTTACCATTCACACGAGACCATATATGCAATACCTAAATTAGATAGCATTGAAGTTATTGGAATACCTATTCAATACTCCAAAATTAAATCTCATCGAAATAACCAATTCAAATTACCCTGGGGGGGAACTGACCTGCTGAATGAGTCATGTAATTCATTTAACCAGATGGGCAATCCCAGAAAACACAAAACTCGATACTACACTCATGAAACCCTTACATTACAGAATCCATAATGCATTCCTCTGTGGCAACCAATAAAAACCCTAAAAGTTCAATTCTTTTGCACTGCACTACAATTCAATACACACACATACACAAACAGAGCAAAAAAATGCACAAAATCCAAAACATACCCAATAACAGAACCCCTTATCTAAATTCTGAGAGCAACAAAAATACCAAATTACACCAAATAAATTCAAAAAAGAAACTATAAATTCAAAAAAAGAAACTATCTTTCTCTGAGTACCTTCAAGACGACATGTTTCAGGAGAGTAGTGTGGCGCAGCCCGGAGGATTTGATGAAAAGCCGTGGGGATCCAAAGGTGGGAGAGTTTGCAAATATCAGAAATTTGGAACCAAGAACAAATATCAATTCAATTTTTTTCTATTAAAAAGAAAAGATGGGAATTTGAGAGTGTGTGTGCAGCACGTGCGAGAGGAGGGGATTTTTTTAGATTCTTGGAGGGAGCTCTTTAGCTCTGTGGGTTTTTGGTTGGGCTTTTTTCTCAGTCTCTCTCTCTTTCTCAGAGCGAAGGGAAGCCGAGAGAAGATACAAGGGGTTCAACGAGGCGTTTGTTTTTAACCTTTATGCCCCACTCTACTTCCGTAGATGCTTTGGTCAAATAAAAAATTATAAAATATTTCGCATGCGTGATACGGTGCAACATGTGACGACGTCGTATTGTAGCCCTAGGTTTCCATTGTCCCTGCCATCTGTACTTTTTTTTTCACTTTTTCTCGTTACGAAACTTACTCTCGTACGGTTTTCTAAATTTATCGTACTTTGTTACTGCATGACACAGAAATATTCACAATTCAAAAAGTTTATAATGCAAGTCATGCACGTAGGATTATCTGCCCTATTGCCTTCTCTATTACAACGTCTAGTTTTCTGGCTTGTCCTTTGGGTGCCTCTTTTTCTTTATTTTTAGGGATTTTTTTTTTCTTTTTGGCCAGGATGGATGATTTTTGTTGAACAATTGAACAGAAATTGCCCTAAAAATATATAATATATATATATATATATATATATATATATATATATATATATATTTGTTGGTTTTGGGTAGCTTTGTATTAACAAAATTTACTGAAGGATGAAGGCAAATTCACAAATATTAGATTTTTTTTTGTGGGAATTCACAAATATTTATGGAATAAAATGCACTTCATGGTATGATATTTTCATTAAGTATTCTTCCATAATTCCCGAAGGATTTCATGCAATACAAATTTGGGAGAAAATTATTCCCGAATTATTCAAGAAATCCTCCACCTTGAATGAAGTTCCCAGAAATTATTTAAGTTGGGCTAAATGTTAGGGTGAGACCTTTGCCCAACATGAGTGAAATGGGTTACAAAGGAAGAATCATATTCTTTGGGCTCAAAATGGTATTGAATACAAGCCCATCTTAGCCCTAAAGGCTCAACCTTTGCCTTTCAAGTGAAGGGAAAATAAAAATTAAGCCCACTTTTAAAAGACAAAGCCCTGGCTTTCAAAGGTTTGAGCTGGTGCCTCCTTTTGTTTTTGATAGCCTTGTAGCTGATGTTTGCAGCCTGGCCAGGGCTAGAGTAGTGGTTGTTTAGTTCTTTTTGTTCTGGCCTTTTTGGCCCCTATCTCACCCAAAAAAGAGAAAAAGACAAAGCCTAGTTGACAGTCGACTACAATATACAAGTTACTGCGAAATTCTATAGTAAGAATGCCATATATGGACTCATTATGTGGACTTCCATATTAATCACATGATCATTTTATTAAACTTAAATGAAATTACTATTTAGATGAATTATGTGGCTAATATGAAGGTCTACATCTATGGTCCATTTATGACATCCTCACCATACAATCTTTTAGCAAATGACATAAATTAGAAGTTCGAGTTTACGTGTATGTAAAATCACTCTTATTAAACTTAATTTAAGCCCATAAAAACTCTTAATTTATGCCCCATCAAAGATGGAAATTTGTGTTATATTGACAAAAACCAAGCCCAAGTTCATAATCTACACTAAACCACCCTTAATCATAGTGTCATTAGGGTTGGCCTTAAGTTTTTGAGAGCTCAGGGCGAAAGTAAAGAACTAGGCCCTTCTTACTGTGTCACAATTTTTTTTATATAAACTTATGTGTGTTAGACTCACCTACTTTTTAACTTTTAAACAAAACCCAATTTTGAATTGAATGCCACCTACTTTTCAACATTTAAGTAAAATTAAGTCTGCAACTTTAAATCTGCAACTTTATTGAATTGTTTAAGAGTGGTTTAAGTCTATTGTTTTATTTATAAATGGATAACTTTTCTTCATTTAATCTTTTTAAATAACTTCATAATTTAATTTTTTGAACAATTTGACTTAAAAAAATTGAAATTCCACAAATATAATTTTATTCCAAAAAAAAAAACACACAATACTTCAAACATACACATATAAAATCTAATAGGAATAAACTAATAACCAGCATCGTGGGGGCTTGGATAATAGTCCCATGAGTTGTCCTCAGGATTAATGGCAAAGTGTTGACCTTGTGCATGTTCTTGCATAATTTCATCTTGTTTATCCCCCCAATACTTCTTCTTTCTTGGAGTAAATTTGGACAAGTCCATGGCCATTTTTTTTGTTCTTGGGCTTCCTTATCTTGTTGCTTCTGATAGGCATAAGCATAAGCTTGATCTTGGACAAACTTGTCCAATATGTTAAGCTTCCGTCTCCTATCCTCAAAAGCAATGCCTTGCTCAACCAATGATTCCAAGTACTTATCCCTTGTTTGTTGAGAAGTGTAAGCCATCTTCCCTTTTTTTTTTTTGGCAATCTTTTGTTTATCTCTCCCCTCATGCCTTGGACTAGGCATGGCGACATCGTATGCTGCGTCGTACAGGAGTCAAAAAGACTTGTGGTCACCCACCCTTAGATTTAATCCAAGGGCTGAGAAAAATTTACGTTAAGATATATTTTTTCTTTTAACTTTTAAATTTCACTTAACAAAAAAGGAAAAAACTAAAAACTAAAAATTAAAAACCCAAAATCTGTTTTTCTTCCTCACGCTGCTGCCCCCACGTTCTGCTTCCTCCCATCGCTGCAACCACAACAACTCCGACTCCGGCGTAGCGAGCGAAAATCCAGAGTGACTCATTCCCTCGCACTTCAACAAGGTCAGTTTCTTATTCTTCTTCAGTTTTTTCACTCAATTTTCGGATTTGAAATCATGAACCCATATTTGGGAATTTCAATTGGGTTTGTGTTATTTTTTTATTTTGGAACTACTGTAACTATTCCTTGTACGCATCTGCAACAAGGTCAGTTTCTTATTCTTCTTCAGTTTTTTCATTCAATTTTCGGATTTGAAATCATGAACCCATACCTGGGAATTTCAATTGGGTTTGTGTTATTTTTTATTTTGGAACTACTATAACTATTCCTTGTACGCATATGAACAAATATCAGTCTCTAGTTGGGAAAAGAATAAACCCTTTGATTTCTAGAAATTGGGAATGAATTGGGAAAAGAATAAACCCTTGTATGCATCTTAACATATGATTGGTTACTTTCAATTCTCTGGCTCAGAAAATGTCCAAGTCAAGTTTTCACTCTAGTGAATCGTCCTGTAGTTTCTGAGAGACTTGTGTTCCTTCTCTGTTACCAGTTTTTTATTTTCTCCCAACCATAGCAAAGCGTGTAATTGGTTGGTTTGAATTGGTTGGATTCCTATAGGTAGATAATATGATAGACAACTGCCTATAATTGGTTGAATTTGGTTAATTCGAAGCTCCTTTACAAGAGAGAAGTTGATTACTTTACAACTATGATATTGGTTGTGGTGTTCATATGTATGTAATTGATAACTGAATGTTATAAATGAATTTTGTTTTTACTAATAGTTAACTGATCTTGTTGCATTCTAGAAGTCTGTAAATGAATGAACTCTGTGTATTTCTAGCAATAGAGAAGGAAAGGAAATGGAATAGGTCCTCTCATGGTCAAAGGAAATATGAAATCAGTCAGAGGGGATAAAAACTTTGAAAGAAAATCAAGCCTGGATGACTCTACAGATTCTGTCAGATTCTGACAAAATGGGAGTAGGCGTAAAAGCAAGCCTAGCTGAGCTGCCGAAGCTGGTGTTAAGTGCAAATTTGTTCAGTTTTGCTGTTATGTACACCTTTGCCATCAATTGATAAATCAGAAGCATGGAGAAAGGATTTGTTGGTTCACTTGTCATTCCTTAAATTGCCTTCGTTGTATTACATTTCTATAGTTTCGGAGTTCGTTCGTTATTGTTTGTACATAAGAATACTACATTTGTAGGTGAAGATTCTAGAGTTTTGTACTATTCTTGAATGTAAATTATGTAACACTTCATCATTGAGAGTTTTGTACTATTCTTGAATGTTCTTATTTGATTTTAGTAAAATATATTTTTCCACATGAATGTGGAATACATTGCAAAAAAGAAGAAGCACAAATGTTCTAATCTAAACGGCTACTCATGACACTAAGGATACCAAATTATGACCAAATTGATAGACATAACTAGATTTGTGCAAGACTGAAAGAAGAAAAATATAATATGGCCTAGTCCAGTACATAAAAAATTAACAAGAGTATAAAATCTAGAGAACTGTTGATCCGGCTATTATGAACACAACTTGACGTCAAGTACCAAACAGCATATCTGCGAAGCGTGATGTCCCTGGAAAAATTACATACACATCAAAGTTTATTTAAAAAAATACAAAGAAAAACTCAAGCCAAACAACAACCTACCTACCCAGTAGCATCCACAAGCTATTATTCATCAGTTGTACTCCTTTCCACAAATGTCTCATTAACAAGATTTTCTTTAGTAGACATACTGCATAAATACAACCGAATCCAAAAAATTTAAAATTGCAAAAAGATGTAGAAAATACAAACACATACCTATTAAGTAATGGACATTTCCTTTTATTATGTTGGCCAACCTTACCACACAAGGAACACCGCCTAGATTTTCCTTTTATTTTTTCTCTCCAAGATTTTAATCGTTTTCCACAGCCTTTCGCTCTAACATGGAGAGGATCTACAAATTTTATTTTTCAGTATTGCCTATGTAGCAGTTGTTCACACTAGATGGTTCACCAACCAAACTCAAATTCATATTTTTAATTTGATCAACAAGTCCTTCGAATGACTTTTCTACAAGTTGCGTCCCTTCTTCTGATATTGTAGTGCCATCAATCAACTTTGATGCAAGTTGAAACAAACTTGTGTGTCTCAATATTAGTGAGTTATCTGCACCATCTTGCACTTTGAACTTTTCATTGCCAATTCTTGAAAACTTTGTTCATCTACGCATAATATACTCCTTTGGCAATTGCATAATTGGTTTCACTCGAAAAAATGCTAACATATGCTTGCACGAAATACCTTCAAAATCAAATAACCTACAACTGCACTTCAGTAGATTTGATATTTTATCATGCACAAGGGTTCGTACTCTAGAGTTTGCATCAAACTTTTGGATTTTGTAAATCCAACACTTTTCATCTTCACCTGTGACATTCACCATGTAACTATTACTTTCCAGAAGCTCTTTTTGAAATTTGTAAAAGTATTTCTTAGTGTACATAACAACCATTTGGTTCTCCATCAGCATCCCTAATTTAATATTAGGTTTCTCGTTCAAATCCCCATGGTCTGCAACCAATTCTTCATGTCTCAAATGAGCTAGTGCCCTATTAAAACGAGTCACAAAATCCATCAAAGAGTTGCTTTTGGAACAATAGCGCTTGAAGAATGCATGCATGGATTCTGCTCTTTGACTGCTAGACATCTCGGCAGAAAAGTATTGCTTGACATAGGCAGGAATCCATGTACCACGTAATTTATACATTTCTTCGAACCACTCCTTACTACTTGGCTGACTTATCTCCAAAGCTTCATACCAACTCTTTTCAAATTCTTCTACAGTCTCAGATTTTCATATGGTTGTCTTGAAAAGTGCATAGTAATTATGATGAGCAAAATAATCCATCTTTTCTTGAAATTTGTTCAAAATATGCCACACGCAATATCTGTGGAACGTGTTTGGCAAAACTTGAGCTATAGCCTTAGTCATTGCTTGATCTTGATCAGTGATTATAACTATAGGGGGAACTTTCATTGCTTCTAACCATGTTTCTAATAGCCAAACAAATGAGTCAAAAGTCTCATTACTCAAAAATCCACAACCAAAAATGGTAGTTTGCCGATGGTGGTTAACACCTACAAGAGGAGCAAATATCATTGCATAACGATTTGTATTGTAGGTTGTATCAAATACAACCACATCACCAAAATGTGTGTAAGCTTTCCTTGCAACAGAGTCAACCCAGAAACATCTAGTCATCTTATTATGATTATCTGTCTCAAACTTAAAAAAGAAATCGGAATCCTTATCTTCCTCTGATTTGAAGTACTCATATAACATTTCTGCATCATGACCCTTTATTTTCTCCCTTTCATCTCGCTCAAAATTTCTTAAATCTCTTTCTATAAACCCAACACTTTCATGTCCACCAGCTTGTGTCTCCAAGAGTTTAAATTGTTGATATAATGGAATGTTCACATTGGAAAACTTTTTTACCAACTTAATTTTTGTATCTGATACACCACAATGAGATCTTAACAAGTGTACTCTAGATGGTGTTGCAAGTGGATGAGTATGTTCCTCAATGAAAGTCTTAACTACAAAATTGAACCCATCATAAACTACTGTTAACTTTGCTTTGCAATTTTCACGAACATTACCTCGTTCTCTTTCTATTTGTGTAGACTCACTATCTTTTTCTTTTTTTTCTCCACGTCTCATCTGTTTCACCTTCCTTAAAACAAACATATCGTTTCCAAACAACCTCACTTGTTTCTTTCTTTTTCTTCTCCTTACTAATTCTGACACTAAATCCGACATCCTTTGCGTAATCATTGTAGAACTCATATGTTTCATCCAATGACTTGAATGTCAGCCCTGCTTTCGGTTTTTTATCATCTCTAACTTGAGGGATATAAAATTCATCTTTAGAAGACATTCATTCATCTAATGCATTTGCCATCACTCCTGCACTTAAATGTATCATAAGAAAATTAGTACAAACATATGTAATAAACAAAGGAAAAACTCGAATGGAAGAAATAAATAAATGAAGGTCTGGAAAAAAACAAAAAAAAGATTTTCACATTTAATCAGTAACAAACAGCATAGTTGCAAGAACCCCATATTAAGATTCATGTTTGACAAAGGAAAAACTCGAATATATTGAGATTCATGTTTGTTCCGGTAGTTCTGAAATAAAAAATAACACAAACTCAATTGAAATTCTCAAATATGGGTTCATGATTTCAATTGTAAATGACCTTCGAATTAACCTAATTCAACCAATTCTAGGCAGTTGTTTATCATATTATCTAGCTATAGGAATTCAACCAATTCAAACCAAGCAATTACAGGCTTTGCTGTGGTTGGCAGAAAATAAAAACATGGTAATAGAGAATGAGTCGCTCTGGATTTTCGTTGGCTACGCCGGAGTCGGAGTTGTTGTGGCTGCAGCGATGGGAGGAAGCAGAACATGGGGGTAGCAACGTGAGGAAGAAGAATAGATTTTGGGTTTTTAATTTTAATGTTTTTCCTTTTTGTTAAGTGAAATTTAAAAGGTAAAATAAAAAAGATATCTTAAAGTAAATTTTTCTCAGCCCTTGGATTAAATCTAAGGGTGGGTGACCACAAGTCTCTTGGACTCCTGTGGTCCAAGAGAATGGGATTGATGCGTCGTTATCCAAATTCACCATACTTGCACTAGCTCCAGACGAACGTTGTGTGGGAGGCTCATTTATATCATTCTACTTTGGGTAATCTTTTAAGATTTCCCAAACATGGTACAACTTGAAAGGCCTATTCGGAGGCTTATTATCATTAAGAAAGAACCTTTTCGCGTACACGTCCTACGCATGAGTAAAAACAAAAAATAAGTTCAAATAAAAATTTAAAGCTTTAATAAGAATGAGTACTTACCACATCATGTAGATTTGAGCCACTTTGTGGGTTCTTATTGGCCTTAGTCAAACATACCTTCCAAAGAGAACATTGTTGGTTGATAGTCTTGAACCAAGAAGCAATGGGTTGGTATGTTCATCACTTGGGTCCACTGATGCCTGGAAAATTTTCCAGAAACTTTTCATATGCACGCTGCCAAAATGTGTCGCTTGCTTGATTGGTGCCAATAGCCCCATCTTAACTGAGGATATGTTTGAATTGTGCCGTTGGATTCCAATGGCAACATCACCAGCTTCCAACACATGGCGCGACAGCTTCTGTAGGATAGCAATGGCGAGCCCAATTGTTTCCTCCTTGCACATGGGCTGTGTCATGGCTCAGTGGGCTCCACACAAAAAAAAAAATTCAAGTCCAAGCAATAGTTGGATTTTTTGGGAGAGGAATTGTCACACCCCAATTTATTTACTTATTTAATTATTTATTTATTGGGAGTGTGAGGTGAAAGAAAAACTAAAACTAAAAAATTTAGATAGCAAGAAACAAGAGAACTGAACATAAACTTCTATTTAAACCAAAGTAATTTACATTGTAATTTTACAAGCAAAATTTCAGTAAATACAGACTCTTAACAAAACATCCAAAATTATCTACAACTCATTCTTCTTGTTTCCTTGTCACAACTAAACTTCAGATTCAAAACCTGCAATAAATTCATTAAGGGGTGAGCATTACATGCTCAGTAGGGGTCCTATATGATTAGTGAGATTTTTAATGTACAATTTATGCAATGTATGAATGAACTTCAATTCTACCCAACCCGTTAATCTATATAATAGGGCAAGCAAACCTGCATGTCCCATACCATGCATTTTACCACTGTGATTCCGAATGCCCCATTATATAAACTAACACCCATTTCAATCATCCCATAATTCCCCTTTTGCTAGTCATCTTGTCCATACCATTGATCTCCAAGCCCAAATCACCCAATCGACAATTATACCGCCGATTTCCTAATCTACTGTGCACACGGGCTCGCCTGAACTTGGTCCCTACAATGGTCAGACTCAACTACACAAAAGAACCTTCCCATTACCCTCTTTTCCATAATTTCTTTGTCAACCCAAGAATTTCAAACACCACTGACAACATATGAACATGTCAATATTAATCAAATTATAATGATAATTGACAATCATGTAAACACCCAATATCAAGGATAATAATCAAACAATATTACCAAGCATAATATAGTGTTCACAATATTTAATTAAATCAATTTATGCAAAACCTCCCCAAGAAAGAACCCCTACCTCAAATCCAAAGCTATTGTATAACTCCCAATTGTAAGCTCAAATACCTTGAATTTCTTCAAAACCTCTCCTCACTTCACTCTTTCTTTCTTCCGTCTAGGATTTTTAGGAGGCTAACACACTTGAAGTACCTATGATCAATGAACTATTGAGTAGACCTATTTATAGTATACTAGAGTCGGTTAGAAGAAGCTTAATATTGTGCCACTTAATCATTCTATAAGTTCCTAGACTCCCAAATAGCCTTTTGCGTTGGCTTGGTAGAGTGCTTTGTGAGCACTCTCCTAACAAGTTTTTATATACCATTTTGGGTTTGGTCTGCTGGGTTGGAAATGGGCTTAAGCAATAGGCCCTTTCAACTTAAAAACTATATACAATGACCCACATACTTTTCAACATTTAAGTAAAACCCAATTTTGAATTGAATGTAACACAATAGTTATCCATCTATTATGATTAATTTACAAACCATGCCATGAAACCCATGTTTTTGGGACATTTAATTTGGTTTCATTTTTTTTTTCATTTTTTTGGAATATTCCTCAAATTTCCTTTAGCATTCAAAATTTGTCAAACCGTAGGTGCATAGGGTGGGCACAATTTCAGGTCAACGCGACCGAACCGCGCAACTCAATCATTTGAGGGTTGGGTTGGCCCAATAATGAGTGGGTCTTGGGTTCAAAAAATCATAAACCCTTATATATTGAAATTGGTACTTAGGTAAAGGGGGTAAATTAAAACCCCAATGAACAGATCTAAGACAACAATGATTAATTGTTGTTAGTAATAATATGACTAGTCAATTACTAGTCATAGACCTATGAATAAACAAGCCCATCACAGATTCATCACAAATCAAATATAAGAACCTGCAAACCTAAAAGATAGCAACGTGACAACCTAGGCACTCAAAAGGATCCATCAATCTAGGCATCCCTTGTGCTAGCAACAACTAGAGTGAAGGGTGTGTGAACATTCATCAACATTTCATAGATAATATATACAGTATGGCAAGTCATAAAATCAAGAACAACACACCAGAAATGTTCACCCAGAAACCCACCATTTGTGACACCCCTGACCCAAATTTTAATAATTTATTAAATCCATTTAAATTATTTAATTGTGAAACTACAATTTTCCCCTTAGGATAGGGTTATTTTAGTAACTTTTTAATCTGGTAAGATTTTGGGGAAATGAAATAAACTATTGTGTAAAGCACATCGATATGAGTTCGTAGACACGTAGTGGGCTCAAATCGGAGTTATAACGAAGAAGTTACGATCAACGGAAGTGCAGTGGCACAACCGTAAATAACTCGAAGTTGAAATTTTAAAAACCAGATTTTTCTTCTCTCTCTCTCTCCCCCCGATACCTCCCTCTTCCTCTCGTGACCAGCACCCACAGCCGCCCACGTTTTGGCCGGCAACCACCACCTCCGGCTACCAAAACAACTGCCTCGACTTCCTCTCTTCGTCCCACCCAATCTTCGCCGTTGTCGTCACCATTTTCGTCCGAAAAACACGAAAAATCACCGGATTTTACGTAAACTTTCCGTTGTCAATTCTGACGATTCCGGTCACCATTTTTGTCAATCGAAGTATGCTTTCGCATCCTTTCAACATGATCCAACTGATGGTTGGGTTGGTTAGGATTGATTTTGAAGTTTTGAATGGGTGAAGTAGGTTTCAAAGATACAAGTAGATTTCAAAAATAATTTGAAAACCTCATTTCAAAAGCCATGAACACTCTCGCACAAACCAAAGAGAAAACCAAGTTTTCCAAAATAGTGCAAATGAATGAGATGAGAGATGAAAACTTTGATGTGCAAAGCTATGGTCAGATTTTCTAAAAAAGAAGTAGCTTTCAAAATGAAATCTTGAAATCTCATTTCTATGCCATGAACACTCTCAAACAAACCAAAGAGAAAACTAAGTTTTCCAAAATGGTGAAAATGAAAGTGATGAGTGATGAAAACTTTGTATCACTGAACAAAAGTTTGGGAAATGAAATTTCAATGAAAGCCCCAAAAAGAATTCAAGAACTCATGAACTCTTATCCCAAAAATCAAAACCTAATTTATGCACAATCTCTCACTAGAACTCTCTGTCTCTAAAACCCATAAGAAAAATGTAAAAGAGTTAATGAGTCCAGACCAATCAAAGCCATTTTGGTAGGTTAAAAGGACACTTGGCAGCCAATGATTGGACTTATAATAAGCAAAATCATGTGCCTTGGTTAAAAATCCCGTGCTGGAAATATGACTAGTCATCTCGACAAAGTATATGGATGCAAATGCTGATTTTCCTAATGATGCCCATTATAAATGAATGCACAAATTATCTTGGTTTTGTAGCCTCATAAGCTCTTCAATTTACTTCAACTTTGTAGCAAATACCCAATGCCTAATTTCTAAAGATGAGCTAAGAGAAATTACATGAAAGTATACATTTGGCAAGGAAGCCAATTCTAACAATCCTAAATCTAACATATACGGGTTGGGTTACGGGTTGAAACCAAAACTTAAAATGGGCTTAATTTTGAGCTAAACAGACCGAACTGTCCAACTTGATCACAAAAGGATTGAGTTGAGTTGGGTTTGCCAAATAATGAGTGGGTCTTGGGTTATGGTTCAAGAAATCGTAAACTGCTATATATAAGGTTGGGTTATGGATTGGGACCGAAACCGACCCAACCCAACCCATGCCCATGAAGGAAACATGCATCCAATGCTTAGGAAATGAACTTTAGCCACAACCTATACAACAAAAACATTCTAAATGGCGAATTCATTTTGTTTATACTAGTTGAGCTAAACCTTTTTCATTTTAAACCAAGCATCTTAGCCTAGTCTCTTTGAACACAAATAGAAAAAGGAAAAAGGGAATAGATCTTTACCCTTGATGACATTTTCTTGATTTCTCAAGGATGAACACCTTTGTTGGAAAGGCCTTTTGTTTCTCTTGATTTTGACTCATTCACCTTAAGGCTCCAAGATTGGAGTCCTCTACCTCACCACACCAAATGCTCCTAGAGATGAAGACAAGGCAATCAAGAAGTATGGATGCTACTCTACTTCTTGATTTGACCAATTTTTGGTTTATGGAAGATAAAGATGATCACTCATGAACCAAAGTAGGAAAACCAAAAACACTAGCTAGGTTTTCTCCAACTTTTAGCTTATATAGGACAACACAAAAGGGCAATGTGTGGGTATTTGGGGCTCCATTTGGTCCATGGGTCATGTCATCTTATGTCATTTATCCCTTGGGCCCAATCGCCTTTTGGGCTATTTTGTCCCTTTCCTTTTAAATCATATTTAAAAGCCCAATCCAATATTTCTTTATGTCAATATTAATTCCATAATTAATCTTTTAAGTTAAATTATCAATTGCTCTGGTCAACATGTTGACTTTTGACCTTTGACTTTGACATTTGATTATCAACCATTGACTTGTGTCTCCTCATTTCATTTCTCCTCATTTGTACCTCTAATCACATTCTTTGGGTGTGCAGATCCGTAGGTTCCCTTTAGCAAGGTAATGGGTTGACTCAACTCCTTAGAGATGATATACACATTAAATTCCAAAATTTAATTCTTCATATTAATAGAGGTTAATTGAAACCTTTTAGGACATCCACAAACCATGGTTGTCGCCTAGCAGCAAGTCACGATTATCCGAGCTAAATAAGACGTTGTGAAAGAACCTATTCAAATTGGAATGACCGTGCAATTGAATCCTTCTCTTATGTCAATACTCCTTATTCCCATATTAGATCATGGAATCCGATTGTCAATATCCTAAAATGAATCATTCATTTTAGATGATTATCCTGGTAAGATTTGAAGACTTCTTCTTTCAAGTCTCCATGTATGCAATCTTATTACATAGCTCTCATATTCACTCATGTATTCCTTGGACTATGATTGTTCTACATATTGAAAGATAACATAGGATGATTTAATGTATAAAACAACATTTCTTGCCCATTGATAACATAATATGTCTTTTATTAAAGATGTTCTTAACTCTAACTATTACATAATTAGTTGGCTTTAAGGACATATTTCTAACAGCCTACCCTTAGATGCATATAGTGTTTGAGTCAACTTTATCTAAAATTTCAGTTTTTCATTACCGCGCCTACAATCTCAATCCACACACATTAATGCATTTATAAGGAATTGTTATCAATCACTAGTACAATAATTGTAATAGACGACGAATTGCCTAAACATTGTTGTCTTATTTTGCCAGAAGACAATTTGTTCTAAAACTGTCATCTATTGTGGTGCAAAATGCTTGATATATCTAGTTGTTAAAATGACCATCTTTTAAGGACAACGGCTTTTTAACCGTCGTGTGTCTTATTTGCATCAATGGCAAAATCTTGAAAGCATTGTTGTGAGGCGGAGCATAAGTAAACTAGGTCTTAACCCCCCCCCCCCAAAAAAAGTCTAATGCATCTTTGACCCAAAAAAAAGAAAAGGATTTAAACATTGACTCCAAAAAACAGATTTAGACATTAACTCCAAAAAAAAGTCCAAGGCATGTTTGAAAGTGTATGAGAATTAAAATAGTCCAACTAATGCAATGAAACAAACAACCAAAAGAAAGAAAGAAAGTGTAAACCCACAAGTATCACTCCAAAAAACTCTTTACATTAAGACGACAAAAAATAAAGTTTGGAGCTACCATGCTTATGTCATTAAAGTTGGAACTTGTACGTGGTTCATATGATGGTTGCCGTCTGGAAAACAACATCAAATGCGGAGCTACCATGCCATATTTATATTTTTGCATGTATTGCTATGAAGTTTGAAGCTTGTGGCTCTTGCGGTGGTGGAGTATCCAACATTGTGGTGAGAAAGCTTGGGCTTTGATGCTATCCAAGGAGTGAGCTTGGCATGATTTTGAGCGGCTTGGTCTTTGCTTGGCATGGGCAGTAGGAGAATATTTGTTAGAATTAATTTCCTGCATATCGAAAACCCAAAATTTGAATAGCAGGCCGTGTAAGATAAAAGTTATCCTAATTAATAACCCTAATCTCAAGCTGCAGCCACAGACCCGATCAAGACACCCTAGATATTCCAATAATATCAAGGACATCTCAATAAGCAGGAAAAAAAAAAAAAAAAAACTTTCTTGTAACGGGGATAACATTATTTTGCTTTCCCCGACCAATAATATAATGACATGTGGAAAAGTTTTCCCTCGTGTCATTGCGCTATTGGTCGGGGATTATTAGAGACGGACTTACTCTTTTGTGAAGATGAAATGTCCCACATTGGAAAGTTAAGAAACCTAGCAAGGGCTTATAAGGAGTTGGGCTACTCCCCTCATTGCCAATTGTGACATTTTCCTTAGTAGCACATGGAGTCACATTTTGCATGAAAGTCTCTCTCCTCGACAAGAGGTCATGGATGAAACACGCCACCTCCTAGTCTAGTAGTTGTTGCTATTCTTTGTCTGTACATGTGTAGTATAAAGGACAATGTCTCCTCAACAGCTATAACATGGCTTCTTTACAAAACAACACGTGTTTTATTTTTCTTTCAACTCCTTTAACTCAAGTCTTTTGCTGGTTTTATTTCCCCACTCCCATTTTCTCCACTTACACTCCCTTTTGCTTTTTAATACTTTTTAATCAATTTGTTCTTTCTTTTTCCTATTTTACCGTTATCCCTACATTAATTTCTTTTTACTTCACTTTTATATTAGTTCTTTTTCTTTATACTAAATTTTCCAACTTGCACCCCATTTTCAGTTTTTTTTTTCCTTTAATCGAGTAAGAAATTAAGTTTTTTTTTTCCTACCAAAATTCTTAAATTATAAGAAGGAAAAAAGAAAGAAAGAAAAAACAGCCGGAGAGAGGAAGAAGAAGGGGAAAAGAAAGAAACAGCTAGAAAACCAGCAAAAGACTTGAGTTAAAGGAGTCGAAAGAAAAAAAAGAAAAAAAAACACACGTTGGGGAGGAATGGCTCATGATATCTCAAACTTTTGGCAGTCCTACCTTCCTTTTCTGCATACTTTCCCTTCTCATGATATTTCTCTTCACTAATATTATCAAGGGCTTGTCCAATATAGATCCCTACATTTTCTATTTCCTAGACATATACCCATCACTCTATAAATCTATGTGTAAAACCCAATTTCAAATTTAAATGACCAGTAGGATATAAGAGGTCGTAGTATTCCTATATTTTTACATCGTTGCCACCAAACTTCATATTTTATTTATAATTTATTTCAAGCATTTCATTAACTTTCATAATTGTAATTAACACTCCCTATTAATAGCATATCAATCAACCCTTTTCTTTTGGTTGTCATTCCCTCTCACATACCGTCCCCTAAAATTGCAAACCAAAAAAAATATCTGTAAATTACACATCCAATAATGTACCTATAAAAAAATATAAATATAAATATATACATATAACATATAGGTATATTATTTAAATAAAATATAGGTATATTATTTACCAAATTTTTTTTTTAAAAAAAAAAAAAACTAAGTCAGTTACTTTGTAATTGAAATTTCTGTACATTTTTCATAAATTAAAAATAGGTACACAATAATTTATAGAAAATATAGGAACATTATTTACCCATAGGTAAATTATTTTACAATATACCTATAAATGTGTATAGGTACATTATTTGGAGAGGAAAAATAGGTTCATTTAAAAAAATACGTACATTGTTTTACTAGGTATATTATTAAAGGAAAAAAATAGGTACATTATTTGGAGAGAGAAAATAGGTTCATTTAAAAAAATTGTTTTTCATAAAACAAATAATGGGTACTTTATTCAGAGAAAAAAGGGTACATAATTTAGAGAAAAAAAATAGGTACATTATTTAGAGAAAAAATAGGTTCATTTTAAAAAAATGTTTTTCATAAAACAAACAATAAATAGATTATCAAAATATTTTTCAACATAATTAGAATGTACACTATTATTCATAAAACTATAATAAAATAGATTACTAGTAGTATAATTCATAAAAGGAAAACAACAACACAAATTTATTTAATAAACCAAAACGTTTTTTTTTGTCATAAAATAAACCAAAATGTTTCTAATATGTTAATGTTGAATTTAATATTTAATTTCAAATAAGTTTCTAAATTAATTCCTACAACCATTACAACCATTTTAAGATCTTTCCAAATTCAACGTGTGTCATTAGTTACACCTCCACATAACACGTTAACTTGTAAATACGGATAGTTTTGGAATCCGAAAAATAGAATAAATCAAATTTTAAGCTAGATTAGGTAACTTGCTTAATTGGATCCTAGTCAGCGGGTTTTACTTGAAAAAATTGGGTATTTTAAATAGAAAAATTAAGGAAAGGGTTGTAGGTGATTACAAATGAATTTTATGGGTCTAAGCTCAATTTACTATATTATCAAATAGTTACAATCTTTGCCATCACATCTCAATCGTGTTAGGTTTTTTCCTTTTCAAATTTGCTTTATGTCCAGCCTTTCATCATTATCAGCAATAATTGGTATTTGCTTTATGTACAGCCTTTCTTTCATCATTATCTGCAATAATTGGCATTTGCTTTATGTACAGTCTTTCTTTAATCATTATCTGCAATAATTGGCATCTCTCTTTCGACCTAACATTCTATGTCAACCAAATTCCCAACCAATACAATCCACGTGTGGATCAACCAAATTCCCAACTAATACAATCCGCGTGTGGATCAACCAAATTCCCAATAGCAACGTCAAACACCATTATAAATTGCGGGTGTTATATCAACTTACCTGTATGTGTATGTTTTGGGGTCTCTCTAAGAATTTTTCTAAGATTTGGTTTACTCTCTTCTTATATTTCGATTTCCTCTTGTTGAAGTCGGGTTTGTGTTGTAAGTTAAAATCCAAAGAAAAAACAGAAGAAGAATTGAAGATGGCAGAGAAGGTGACAGTGAGCATAAGGGAGTCAACAATGGTGAAGCCAGAAGAGGAGTCGACGCCTCGAAGCCCGCTGTGGCTCTCCAACGCAGACCTAGTGTTTCCTCCCTTTCACATGTCAACTGTTTACTTTTACAGACCAAGCGGTGAGTACAACTTTTTTGACGTGGGAGTGCTCAAGCAGGCGCTCAGCAAGGCCCTTGTGCCCTTCTACCCCTTGGCTGGTCGCTTGAAGCTCAACGACCAGAGCAAGCGTCTGGAGATTGATTGCAATGCTGAGGGAGTGCTCTTTGTTGTAGCGGAGAGCAGCTCTGCCCTTGATGATTTTGGCAATTTTGCGCCCACTCCAGATTTCAAGAAGCTCATCCCCACTGTTGATTATTCTGAGATATCCTTATATCCCATTTTGGTGTTACAGGTATTTATTTGACTGACGTGGCATATATATATGTCACAAAATATCTCTGAGGTTCACGCACCTATCACAAATGGTCTCTGCGAATTTTTTTAATTTTTTAATTTAAAATTCATAAACTTTTGGTTTTCTTTTTTAAATTTTATGAATTTTAAATTATTTAAAATTCACAAAAAACGTGCCGTAAATATCAAGCCGTAAAAGCTCCAATTTGGTATAGTGGATGCACAAGCCAAATAGTTAATTAAATGGTTCTAAGTTACAAGCCATGCAAATTTGAACTCAACTAACTGAAATTGGGGAAATTCTTGAAATACGTTGAAATATTTATAGGATCAAAATCGAGGGACACACATAAAACCGCACTTTTTTAGCTTTTAAATGTTTAGTAAATTGAGCTTACACCCATAAAATTCATTTTAAATCACCTACAACCCTTCCTTTTATTTTTATATTTAAAATACCCAATTTTTTCAAATAATACCCGATGACTAGCCTCCAACTAAGCAAGTTACCTAATATAACTTAAAATTTGATTTATTGTATTTTTTGAATTCCAAAAGTACCCATATTTATAAGTTAATGTGTTATTAGGGGTGTAACTAATGATACATGTTGAATTTGGAAATATCTCCACATGGTTATAATGGATGTAGGAATTAATTTAGAAACTGATTTGAAATTAAATATTAAATTCAACATTAAAGTATTAGTAATCTATAGGTGGTTAACGTTTTGGTTTATTTAATAAAAGAATTATGTTGTTTTGCATTTATGAATTATAAGACTAGTAATCTATTTTATTATAGTTTTATGAATAATAGTGTACATTCTAATTATGTTGAAAAATAATTTGATAATCTATTTATTGTTTGTTTTTTGAAAAACATTTTTTAAATATAAATGAACCTATTTTTTCTCTAAATAATGTACCTATTTTTTTCTCTAAATAATGTACCTTTTTTTTTTCTCTAAATAAAGCACCTATTACTTGTTTTATGAAAAATAATTTGATCATCTTTTTATTGTTTGTTTTATGAAAACAATTTTTTTTTTAAAAAAGAACCTATTTTTTCTCTAATAATGTACCTATTAAAACAATTTACCTAGTATAATGAACCTATTTTTAATGCAGAGCACTTGGCTATTCTCTTTTACTTAATCTGAATATCATGAAGTTTGAGTTTCATGTGATGAGTGCTTACTAAAATGATTTCCAGCTCAAATTTAGAACCGTTGGACTAGTTGGGGCCAGAATGAAAGATCAGTTTTTAAGTAAGGTTTTCTTCATTTAAAGAGTAGGATTTTGGTGAATCATACGCCCTGTCTATTAAGTTAATCTGAAATAGCTGATAACTCAAAATTTTGTTGTAGCTTTTGCTTGAAGATTTGCAGCAGATGTTGTGAAGCAAATCGAATGTGAGGAGAGATGAGAGGGAGAGGAGAAATAATGAGATTGATATTCCCGATGATATAGAACCAAAAATTTATTTGAAAATGGAGTTTTAATCTCAGCCATTGAATGAATGTTAATCAAGTGGTTAAAAGTGTCTGTCATATTTTGTGTTAAAAATGTGTGTTTCGATCCTGACTCATATATATATGCATGTAAATGCAGGTCACATACTTCAAATGTGGTGGAGCGTCACTGGGTGTTGGCGTGGAACACCGCATTGTAGATGGAGCTTCTAATCTCCATTTTGTAAATACATGGTCTGATATCGCTCGTGGTGATCTCTCAAATATTAAACCACCCTTCATGGACAGGACTTTACTTCGTGCCCGAGACCCACCTCAGCCTGCATTTCCCCACATTGAATTACAACCTTTTCCACAAGTGAAGTTAGCTCCAGATCATCCGCAAAGTACAACCACTACTACAACAACATCCATTTTTAGATTGACGCAGGAGCAGCTCAAAATTTTGAAAGCCAAGTTCGAGGAAGATGGCGGGAATATTAATAATACAATCAAGTATACCACATTTGAGATTTTGGCAGGTCATATTTGGAAATGTGTTTGCAAGGCACGTAAACTTCCTGATGATCAAGATATCATGCTAGTTATGGGCATTGATGGACGGTCCAGATTGAAACCCCCACTCCCACCCCATTTCTTTGGCAATGCTATTAGCAGAGCCGTACAAATTGCTGCAGCAGGGGATATCCAATCGAAACCAACGTTGTATGCTTCAAGTTGTGTTCGCGGCACTCTAGAGCGGATGGACGATGATTATTTTAGATCATTCCTTGACTATCTTGAGCTTCATAATTCTCGTGTTCCCAAACCTAATCAATTTATCTGGAGCCCCAACCTTTGGATAAACAGTTGGGTTCGTATGCCGATTCATGATGCTGATTTTGGTTGGGGTCGACCCATTTTCATGGGGCCTGGTGAAGTTCCAGTTGACGGGTATTGTACCATATTGCCAAGTGCAACTAATGACAGGAGCTTATCGGTCTGCATTTCTTTGAACTCTGAGCACATGGAATCATTTTCCAAGTTGTTGTATGACATATAAGGAAATGAATCCGCCGGAGAAATTTGGTCATGCCTGATTCGAATAGCTGTCAGTCCCTTTATCTTTAAAGTTGGTGTATTGGTTTGTGCACGTTGCTTGATTTAGTATTGCAAAACTTTGTGTCAAAAGTTGGTGGATTTGTTATCCACAATAATAAAAAGAATATGTGTTTTATTGTGACTCTTATTTCTGATGAGATAAAAAGTAAATTGGTGCTTAATTTTACAACATACATGATTGCATGCATTTTCAACATACATGGTTTCAGCCGAGTATCAAGCTTGGCTTTGTTTATTTCTTTTACAAGCCAAGCTCAAATGAACTGAAAATAGTCGAGCTGGAGTTGTATCAAGTCAATTTACAGTAATAAGCTGGTCCATTTACAGTATCAAGCCACCTCCGTTTCCATAGCCACCACCTTTGTCCACCTTTGTTGTGGTTTGGGAGGGCATTTTTGCTTGGAGTTGGATTCATCTTCAGGATGGTTATCTATGAGCCAGTTGAGGACCCCTCGGTCCAGTGGCGGAGCTAGGATTCTTAGTATGGAGGGGCCAAAATTTCAAAATCACTTACACTAGGTTTTTCATCTTCAACTGGAAGGGCCATCACTAATCTAATTGCAGTAATTGTATAGCTATATCATATATTTTATAATATATTACTAAGAGATTAATAATTAAATGGGGGCAGGGTCATGGCAAGCCTTGCTGTGGCTCCACCCCTGCCTCGGCCTGTGCCAATGGCACTGTCCAGAGGGGCCAAAGGGAAAGTCACGACATCTAAGGGCAAAGCTAGGATTTGAAGTTTGGGCGGCCAAAAGTTATAAAGCAAAAATATACAAATTCTATTAAAAGTTAAAAGAAAAACCATGAGCAAAAAATAGCAAGATTTTTAAAACAAAATTATTTCGTATAACAAAAAAGTTCACATAGTGCAATCAATATATGAAGCATATAAGTGCTAAAATATGAATATGGTTTGAATACTTTGAGTTTAGTTTTATTCTTCTCCATAAGGAGGTATATATAGGAGTTTACATGAGTGCTTTACAAGAAAATAGATACAGTAATCAATTAGGATAGTATCTCCTAATTATACAATGATTTGTCAACTATATAGAATAGGAAAGTACATCCTTAATTAATCAAGAAAATAAATCTCCTTAATTAATTAGGAGACTCACGTCAACTAAGAATCAATTATATTCATGCGAATAGTAACTATTCTTGCCTCTTGTTACCTTTTACGATGACAAATGGGTGAAAGTACAAGTGCATTGAACTTCTGCCCTCAGACACACAGGGTTGATTAGCGCTGACCACTGAGCCAACGCATAGGCTGTTGGTGTCTATTTCATTGACAGAAGCTAAAAAGTTAGGTAGTAGAATTTGATATTTAATGTCAAGCTCCATTAATTTATTAGAATAACATTAATAACACATAAAAAGGAGGCCTAGTCAACGAAGGAGCCTCAGATACTACGTCAGCTCTTATTTGAGTGTAGGTATTTTAGTACACACATATGATTATGACCTTCTTCAGTTGCATGCATGCAACGAGAGACTGCCATATTACTTCTATATTTTGTTGCCCTTGTTGCCCCGACGGATGATAATTTGCCATTGCCAGTTGTCGAAAAATCCCCACAGGTCCTCGAAATTACAGTTGTTGTTTCCCTTAGCTTTGATTTCATGGAGGCGCGCGTCGTCCACATAAAAGCTGTTGTGATCAAAATCGTTGTTGAAGTTGCCAAATCCTATCGCGTTGTCGTTGTTACTAATAGCTTGGCGATTGGGATTTTCAACATAGCCTTGGTTGGAGTTGGTTTGATCTCGACTCGCCATTGTCTCACTGATGAGTTTTTAGGTTATGGGTTTGGGATGTGCCTTGTTTGCTTTTGATGATCCGCTTATTGCCTCATGGTCTCCTTTTATAGTTGTTGTTGGCATGCGCAAAAGCAAAAGATATTTTATAATGGCCGATACCCTGAGCATAATACAGATTCTATATTGATCATCAGATTCGTCCACATATAAGAGAATATGAAAATGAGAGCAGATAATTTTCTGGGTTTTCAACTTGTATCAGTTTTTATTGATTACAACATATTTATACAAGTCCTACAACTACAAACAAGAAAACAAGGTTTCATGAAACAAGGAAACAATGTTCCCATAAAACATGGAAATAATGTTCCCATAAAACAAGGAAACGTAGCTTTAGCTAACACTCCCCCTCAAGTTGGTGCATAGATGTCATCAATGACCAACTTGCCAAGAGAGAGACTGTCGTTATTAATATTTCCGCGTCAAGCTTCTTCTTAATAGAATGTCGATCCACTTCAACATGCCCCCTCACGTGGGACTACTGCATAGTGGGCCACACGTGGAGCAAAGGTCACATCGAAGTTAATCATTTCTGTCTGTCGGTGGCAACACCAAATCCAAGTGCAGCCGGTTGGTCGGTAGATCACATAAACCATGCGAACAGGATAAAGGCAAAGCAAAGAACACAGAAATCCTGTGAACACGGTAAGAACACAGAAACCCTGTGAACACGGCAAATGACACAGAAACCCTGTGAACACGGCAAAGGACACAGAAAACCAGCAAAGGCATGAGCAACAATATTGTCCCCAGCAAGAGACATAACAGGCAGGAGCAACAATACTGTCCCCAGCAAGAGACATAACAAGCATCATCAACAGTAATCAACACTGTCCGCAGCAAGAGCAACACAGGGCACTGGCACCAGCAAGAGCAAGGCAGTGCAAACAACTGTGGCAGCAACAACATCATAGACAACTTCTCTTCACTCCCCCTCTCCCCCTAAAGAGAAGGGGTCGATGGAGCCATATGATCAGTGGTACTTGAGAAACATGCACGGACAATAAGTCATTGCAGATAGGTAGGTAAATTGCAGTGGAATATATGAGCAGCGGTGTCACTCCCCCTCAAATCCGACGATGTATGAGAGTCGAGATTTGGAGAAAGTAACACCCAAAAAAATAGAGAGTAAGAAGACATGGTGACTCTAGGCAGACACGGGTGAAGAAGAGAAGATAACAAAAAATAAAAATAAAAATAAGGTGAAACAAATGGAAGACAGAGTGCACGTGGAGATGAGAACAAAGTCGGAGAAAGAAAATTGTGTCCTTCAATAATATAAGGAACATAAAGGATGAACACAATTTGAACAAATAAAAGGGAAGTGAAACACAGTATCAAATGGGAAAAGGCCATACATGCGTGCAGAGAGAGAGAGCATGCGATTAAGCATCAGAGGAAAATAAATAGGAGCATGCAGTTAAGCATATAAGGGAGCCAACATAGAAAAAAAGATGATAAAAGATACCAGTGGAAAAATAGACAGAGAAAAAAAAAAGAAAAAAAAGGAAAAAAAAAGGGCGTGAGACAAACAGGAAAAAGAATAAGAGCACAAGAGATAGCACTTTGTTGGTGAGAAAAGAAACCATAAAAAAGAATAAGAATAAGAAAACACAAGATGTTGTCGTGAGAGAGAAGTCATATTGAAGAGGAGAAAAAGGTAGACAAGGTAAAAAAAAGAAAACACCCACGGGCCAATAAGTTGGCAAAAGCAAATAAAATCAATAAAGAAAAGAAGATCAAATTGGAAGAAGAGAGGATAAGGAAAAAATAATAATTAAAAGGAGCAACAACACAAATTGGAAGAAGATAGGATAAAAAATAATTAAAGGGAGCAACCATCATGTGGCTAGGTTGTTGAAAAAGGAGATAAAATAAAATAAAATAAAATAAAACAAATGAGAGACCCACCGAAAAAGAAATAGGAGTTGGGTAGTGGAGAGTGAATAAAGAGAGACAGCGTGGGAAAAAATAAAGAAGAGAAATAGAAGGGTGCCAGGAGCACATAACAGGGAAGGACTAACAAATATTAAAAAGTAAGGTAAAGACAAAACATGACCATAAAGAAAAAGGAAGAAGGAAAAATTGTGCCTGACAAAAAAGTTGTCTGATGAGAAAAAATGAAGGAAAACTTTGAAAAGGGTGCTCAAGTGAGCAATGAGAGAACCAGAAAAGGGTTTTCGTGGGTGATGAGCTTGAGAAGGGGACTGAGTTTGGGAAGAAATGGTGAGATATTTGAGATGGAGAGAGAGATGGGTGTGGAGAGTAAATATAAAAAAAAAGGGTGAAAGAGACGAAGCTCCCCCAATTCCCTGTATTCCAATATCGATTCGATTCTTTGGATGACAGAGAGGTTGGAGATCACAGAGCGAGTGAGACTTTGTTCTGATCACAAAGGAAAGGACTAAGGAGGGACAAGAAGACTGTGCACAGGTTTAGAGGTGCCAATGGAGCTGCCATGGCGGATTGGGACTGAAGGAATGTGAAGGTAGTTGTAAATTGCAGGTGGAAGAAGGAAGCAGAGGATGAAGAGGACATGAAAAGAGGCCGACTGCATAGCAGTAGAGGAAACCACATCGGAAGATTAAAGAGGAAGAAACTAAAAATATTAAAAAAGTAAAGCATGGGAAAGGCATGTGACAAATTTAAAAATTGAAACTAGTGGAAGAAAGGGAGGTGCTAGAACCGAAAAAGGAGAGAATAATGTTGTCATTGAAGGAAAATAATGACAAAGGGAGAGAAAGGGATGAATGTTGGATAGGTAGGGTAGTAGGTGTTAACAAGTTTAGTGGTGTTGAAAAAGAAGGCAGATTGTGCAAAACAACACAATGAAAGAAAGCCAAATTTATTGGCATGAAAGAGAAAAAGTAGCAATTTTTTTCATATGTATATTTTTATTGAGAAATAGGTAGACAGAAAACTTTGATACCCACCAAAACATTAGGCACAAATGTGGTGTGCATGAGAACGAAGAGATGAGGAGAAAACACCCTTCACGTGGGTAACACAGAGAAAAGTGAAAGGCAACAAGGGAGAAGAAATAATTTAAGGAAATAAAAGGGAATAAAATAAGACGTATGGGATCGGTGGTGAGAAAACAATTTTAAAATATAAAGAGAAGTGAAACCCATTTATCAAGTGGGAAAAAGCCAGAGAGAGAGACGTGCACAAGGAGAGAGAAAAGCAAGAAATAAAAGAAGAGTAGAATAAAGGATGTGTAGAGAGAGAAGAGGGAATGAAAGAGGAGGTATGGGGAACAAGAGACAAAAAATAAAAATAAACAAAAGATAAGAGGAAAAAGAGAGGAAGTGAAGGTGTGCGTGAGTCAGAGAGAGAAGTCATTATAGAGAGACTGGCTCACAGAGAAAAAATGGGGAAAACAGCGGAATAGATGAGCAGTGAGAAGACACAGATCACGTGGGAAAAAAGACATACTTGGAACGAAAAACAAGTGAAAGAAATTGTGCCAAAAGGAACATCACGTGTGGCAACAGAGGGCAGGCAGGCAGGCATCCAAAGTGTGCAGCAGAGAAGAGAGCAAGTATTCTGCTCAGAAAAACGGAGAGATACAGAGAGACAGAGATAGGGAAGATATGAGGAGATAGACAGAGAGAGTTGAGAAGAGCCGCATGAGCGATACAGGCAAGCTAAGGAGCCGGGACAGTGTCGGCAATACAAAGAGAGTCCATGGAGAGAGTCAGCACATGTGCAAGAGAGCAACAACACCAGTTAAGGGACCAACGATTGTGCAAAGGGACCAACGACAGAGAAGCACGGCAGGACAAAGACAAAGGCCTGGCTGGAGAAGGCTCGGCGAGCAGTGACGAGGCTCGCGGAGGAAGGCGACGGCTCGGTGATCGGTGACGAAGCTCACGGAGGAAAGGGATCATGGTGATCAAGGGACGTACTGCCCAAAGGAAACAGATCAGGCCATCATGGCCCAGGGGCTTATTGCTCATACAGATGAAAGAGAGGAAATTTAGCAGAAACAAGGTAGTGACAATTTTTATTTTTATTTTAATACTGGAAGGGAAAGAAAATGAAGAAAAATGTAGTGATAAAAGAAGCTGCGAAAAAGGCTAAGGTAGAAAGAAAAAAATGTTGATTATAGAGGAGAGGAGAAACAAGAGAATTTACAGTAACATGAAGATACGCCAACGACTCTCAATTTAGCAGAGGATCTTAAAGAATTAGCCATTAGGCTCTGATACCATGCTAAAACATGAGAAGTTAGAATATGAAAATATAAGAGAATATGAAAATGAGAGCAGATAATTTTCTGGGTTTTCAACTTGTATCAATTTTTATTGATTACAACATATTTATACAAGTCCTACAACTACAAACAAGAAAACAATGTTTCATGAAACAAGGAAACAATGTTCCCATAAAACATGGAAACAATGTTCCCATAAAACATGGAAACAATGTTCCCATAAAACATGGAAACAATGTTCCCATAAAACAAGGAAACGTAGCTTTAGCTAACACTCCCCCTCAAGTTGGTGTATAGATGTCATCAATGACCAACTTGCCAAGAGAGAGACTGTCGTTATTAATATTTCCGCATCAAGCTTCTTCTTAATAGAATGTCGATCCACTATATATATATATATAATTTACATTTTATCTTCTTGGAATAATATTCTACAGTTGGCAATACCAATACATACAATTTTAGTTAATTGCTTAGCTATGGTCCATGCTCCATTGCATACGTAAGTTGTTTTATGCAAGATCGAATAATTCCGAGATGTTGAATTCAACAAAACTATAATCCAGAACAAATTCATCACTATAAGGATGAACTCATCCATTTGCAATATTCCTCACTCAAGTTACTATTGTGCGTAGATTCTCAATCCTCAATAATGGGTCAGTGAATGTTTAACAAGGAATTCAGGGCTTGTTTCGTAAGTTTTTTCTTTTCTTTTTTCAATCAATGGAGGAGGGAAGGAAGCTCTTCTAATGAGAAAAGCAATGGAATTTGGTTTTGATAGCTTAAAAAGAATTCATCTTATGATATTGCATGTTTAATTAGAGAACATCACCAAAGGAAACTATTAAATGATTTATTATATAAGTTGACATTACATATAAAAAAGAGGCCTAGCTAGAAGCCCCTTAGATTTTGGATTAGCTCTTATTTGAAACAATTATCTAATTTCTTATTTTTTTTGGTCTGATGGGCCCCAACTATGGGTGGCACCTTTAAGCCTTAACCATAACCCAGATTAATCCCCACTCACACCGGATCGGCCCGTAAGGGGTAAAGTGTTGGCCAAAGTGGTGACTCCGTACGAGAGCAGGGATCGAACCCCTGACCTCTCTTAAGGAATGAGAGTGCCGAACCACTAACACCAACCACCTTGGTTATTATCTAATTTCTTATTCCATTGCATGCAAGGAGCTTGTTCCTATTCAGTACTAGTTGCCAAATGTTTTTTTTTTGTTTTTGTTTTTTTTTCTCCTTTTTGGTCAATATGTTGCCAATGTCGTTAAATCCCTGAGCCTTGCCATGGTTCCCGTTCATTTCATGGTCCGAAATTATGGTCTCTTCTTTTTTGTCAAAGTCCCAAATGATGAACCCACTGATATCAAAGTCCCAAATTTATAGAAACACTACTACAAAAATTGAAATAGACGACGGGGAAACACTGTCGTCTTTTTCATTTTCAAATCGTCGTTAAATCGACAGTCGTCTTTTTGAAAGTCAACCTACGACGGTAATTAACCGTCGTCTATTATATGTAAAAACGACGGTTTTTAAAAGAACCGTCGTCTATTAAATGTAAAGACGACGGTTCTATAAAAAAACTGTCGTCTATTACATGTAAAGACGACACTTTTTCTAAAAAACCGTCGTCTATTGAATATAAAGACGACGGTTTTTCCTAAAAACCGTCGTTGGTTTTATGTAAAGACGACGCTTTTTGGAAAACCGTCGTTATATATGGTAAAAACGACGGTATTTTGTTAAATACCGTCGTTGATTGTATATAAAGAAGACATTATTTTGTTTTAAATCATCATCGTTTTTATGTACAGACGACGGTAAAACCACCGTTTATTTTCTTTAAATATGTCGTCTAATAAGTTTCCAAGCTATTACATTGTAGTTTTTTGTTTTCTATGATTCCATACAACAATTTCAACTAGGAAACCGATTATAATGATTCAAAAATTATTTCTTTCATAAAACTTGAAGATTCAATAGTCATTACATAGTCAACCAATCTTTATTCTATTACATACATACTTCCTACCTATAATTAGAAATAAAGGAGCTACATGTTGCTCACAAATTCTACTAATTTGATACGAACTTCATCAATTTGTTCTTGGATGTATGAGTTAGCTCCGCCTTCCTTGCACATTTTCCAAGTTGTTGTATTCCCCCCTCCACTCTAGCAATATCAGCAACAATAGGTCAAAAAACTTGAAATGCCATGCTTGAAGCTTTGTTACAGACTGACAACTCAAGTGGAGCAAGGCAAAGAAAGTTGTATGCTAGTACCTTTCTTGACCACTGAGTAAGCTTCCTTGTAGCAGCAACCTGTACCAAATCAGAAAAACAAAAACAAAATTTTAACTAAAGCTACTATGGTCTACACTTTAATAATACAGCACTTCTTTATTTTTATTTTTTTTTGGTGGAATTAAGTCTTATGTTTTGAAAAAGAAAATAGGAACTTTTCATAAATAAAAATAAAGAAAAAGAAAATAGGAAGTCAATGTAGCAAATCAGTAGAGACTCACACAGAGAAGGCTCAACAAAGTGAGCAATGATACGAGGTCTTGAGTTCATCTTTGAATCAACACAAGGAGGAGGACCCTCTCTCTTTTCTCCTTGTCCTACTTGCCCTTGTACATAGACAATTTAAAAAAACAAAAATAATAAGACTTCACAACATGTTTCAATCCATGTCTTTCAATTCCCAAACAACAAACATTTGGTTGTTTTATTCACAGAAACTACTCGAATTTACCGTCTAAAGCACTTATGGCCAGTCCAGGAATAAGTCCGTATTCGAATGCCTAAAAAGATAAAATTATACAAAAGGTTAGTAATAGTAAACTATAATTAAAATCCTAAGGGAGAAGCTTAAAGTTGGCTATCTTCTCCGATTTGCACAGCATTATCCAGCAACATAAAACAACAAATATTTTTTCGTTTCAACTTACTATTTCGTTAAACGAGAAATGAGAAATGGAGCAAAACATACACAAAACACTGCATGACAAGAGGTGACTAGTTGAGTAACATTTATCTGGATGTATCCATTAGTATAGGGCTAAAAAAGGAGGTAGTACAGTCCCAAAATGATGACCAATTTTTTTTTTTACCTATAGTGGGAAAATGGAGATAGAAACTAAAAACAAAGGAAAAGACAATGGATGTTTCTACTTACAGGTCGGAAGTTCTGAGATTTGTAAAGTTCTTCCCATATCCATGAACTCCTTAAAGCATCCCAATATTTTTCCATGTTTAAGCCTTCATGTAGTACACTCAATGTAGCTTCTGCAGCTAGCATGCCTGTAGGTAATAACTCAAAAGTAATCCATTAGAGTAAGGCACTTGTATAACACATAAAAGATTCTGGGATTCCTATGGATGCCTATAAACATTCCACATGGGGCATATGAATTCCTTGTGGATGCATCAAGGAGGCATCAAGTGGTACCACTCATAATACTAATATGTTCATTCAGCCATCGCAAATAGACTTGTTAGATTCTATGGTGAATTAGAGAAACCAAATAACGTGTACCATGAAAAACCCAGCTAGAGCTCCACAAAGTGACTGGTTTCTTGAAATGTGAAAGTAATATTTTTTAAGATTAAAACAGACATGAGCTCCCCTGTGTCCATAAATGTTCATGCATGTCAGTTAGAATTGCCTGCAGAATAGTGATATAGAATTATGGAAAACTATCATTCTATATCAAATCCCTAAAACAGTTGATGGTGTGGATTTCTTACCAGCTTTTTATACCCAAAGCCCTAATTCCTAAATCAACTCACCAGCATCTTTAATGGAAGAACCTAAATCAAACAAAATAAAACATACACAGTTTCTTCGATAATAAACCAAACATAATAAACATACCCATTGCAAAGTGTTCGCGAGCCAATCATAACCAGATCTGACATTAAAACCCTCATTAAAATTAAAAAAATCAAAAAAGGAGAAGAAGAAAACAGAGAGAGAGAGAGAGGGAGAGAGAGAGAGATTACTTGGAGTTTTTCCCTTCAAATTAGTGCTTGAGCTTGGTTCGTTTTCAGAGGGAGAGAATAAATTTTGGCGAACGAGGCGAGTTCGGTGGACTGAACGCGGTGAGCTCGGTGGACTGAATGACGCGATGGAGATGGCGATCTCTGCAAACTCGGTGGATGGTGAGAGGGAGATGTGCTTCATCGATGTGAGAGAGAGTTGAGAGAGCGAGGGTTTTGTGAAAGTTTCGTGAGAGAATTTGAGATAGCATAGTGTTTGAGAGAGCGAGTGTTTTCTGAAAAGCTCCGCGCTCGCGAACTTAAAGTGAACTGTTGTTTAGCGCCTCCTAAAAACACGACGGTCCTGATAAGGTATGGTCGTAATTTTAAAAATCAACTTAACATATTGGTGTATTAGGTACTTTACCAGGGCGGTGTTATAAAATTGGTCGTCTTTTAAAATACCACGACAGTTTTTATATAAAGGGTCGTTTTTTGGGTGTCGTAGTTTAACATAATTGTAGTAGTGAAAATATAGGTACATTATTTACCCACCATAGGGAAATTATTTTACAATATACCTATAAATGTGTATAGGTCATTATTTGGAGAGGAAAAATAGGTTCATTTAAAAAAAATACGTACATTGTTTTACTAGGTATATTATTAGAGGAAAAAAATAGGTACATTATTTGGAGAGAGAAAATAGGTTCATTTAAAAAAATTGTTTTTCATAAAACAAATAATAGGTACTTTATTTAGAGAAAAAAAAATAGGTACATTATTTAGAGAAAAAATAGGTTCATTTAAAAAAGTATATATTTTTCATAAAACAAACAATAAATAGATTATCAAAATATTTTTCAACATAATTGCAATGTACACTATTATTCATAAAATTATAATAAAATAGATTACTAGTAGTATAATTCATAAAATGAAAACAACAACAAAAATTTGTTAAATAAACCAAAACGTTTTTTTTTTGTCATAAAATAAACCAAAACGTTACTAATACGTTAATGTTGAATTTAATATTTAATTTCAAATAAGTTTCTAAATTAATTCCTACATCCATTACAACCATTTGAAGATCTTTCCAAATTCAACGTGTTTCATTAGTTACACCTCCACATAACATGTTAACTTGTAAATAGGGGTAGTTTTGGAATCCGAAAATAGAATAAATCAGATTTTAAGCTAGATTAGGTAATTTGCTTACTTGGATCCTAGTCAGCGGGTTTTAGTTGAAAAAATTGGGTATTTTAAATAGAAAAATAAAGGAAAGGGTTGTAGATGATTACAAATGAATTTTATGGGTCTAAGCTCAATTTACTATAAAAAGAATTCATTCTTATGATATTGCATGTTTAATTAGAGAACATCAACAAAGGAAACTATTAAATGATCTATTATATAAGTTGACATTACATATGAAAAAGAGGCCTAGCTAGAAGCCTCTTAGATTTTGGATTAGTTCCTATTCAGTATCAATACTATAGTCAACTAGCCCCTGTCGACGTTGTTCTCCATTGCATGAAAGCTGTTGTTCAAGTTGGCAAATCCAATCGCGTTGTCGCTCTTATGAACATATAGCCTTGGTTGGTTGGACCTTGACTCGTCATTCTCTGGCTCACGCTGATTAGATTTTAGGTTATGGTTGGGATGTGTCTTGTTTGCTTTGATGATCCACTTATTCCAAGAATATCTTCTTGGAATAATATTCTACAGTTGGCAATACATACAATTTTAGTTAATTGCTTAGCTAGGGTCCATGCTCCATTGCATACGTAAGTTGTTTTACGCAAGATCGAATAATTCCGAGAAGTTGAATTCAACAAAACTATAATCTAGAACAAATTCATCACTATAAGGACGAACTCATCCATTTGCAATATTCCTCACTCAAGTTACTGTTGTGCGTAGATTCTCAATCCTCAATAATGGGTCAGTGAATGTTTAACAAGGAATTCAGGGCTTGTTTCGTAAGTTTTTTCTTTTCTTTTTTCAATCAATGGAGGGAAGGAAGCTCTTCTAATGAGAAGAGCAATGGAATTTGGTTGATAGATTAAAAAAAATATTCATTCTTATGATATTGCATGTTTAATTTCAAATCGGTTCAACACAAATTTATATTAATTGAATTCGATAAAGATAATGAAGTTGACATAGTTTTCCAATTGACGATATTCAATACACATCCTCAGACTTTGATCACTTTTTTTTTACAAGGAGTGCAGGAAAACCCCATGGTGAGGTACTAGGACGAATGAAACCTTTTTTTTCAAGCTCTTGCAGTTGTGTTTTGAGTTCTTTCAACTCTGCTGGTGCCATCCGATGTGGAGGTATAGAGATAGGTGATGTGCCAGGATAGATATCTATAAAAAAACTCCACTTCACGTTCTGGGGGTAATCCAGATAACTCTTTTGGGAAAACTTCATTGAAATTCTTCACTATAGGATTAAGCTCAAGTTTGGGATCACCCAGATCCTTATTGGCCATATGAGCAATCAATTTCAAATAATTACAATCTTTGTTATCCAAGATAGATTCAGGCTTGCAACTATTCTTATTTCCATAAAAACTGAATGTTTTCCCATCTCTGAGAGTCATAGTCACCATCTTTCTACCACAATCAAGAATAGCTTTAAATTGGGTAAGCAAGTCCATCCCCAATATTACATCATACACCATGAATTCCAATATCATCAAGTCAACAACAAGTTTATGATCTGATATCTTTGTTATGTAGGATCTACACAACTTATTAACTTCAACACATTTACCCAATGGAGATCCAATCATCAATGAGGATTTCATAAATTCATATTCTAATCCAAAAATAGATGCAAAGGACACATATATGAATGAATTTGTAGCACCGGGGTCAAATAATATTCTAGCCCACGAGTTGAAAACTAGAAATGTACCTTCCACCACAGTAGGTTCATTCTGCTCCACCACTTGTCCAACAACATATACTCGTCTATGAGTGAGTTGTTCTGGTTTTCTTGCCGCTCCTGGCGCCTTAGGCCTTTGTTGTGTAAGTTGTCCTCTTGTTGTGCCTGTTGATTAACAGGACCTCTAAACTAATTCTGTGAAGTTTGGTATGGGGCTTGGTACGGAGCACGGTATTGTGTTTGTGGAGCTTGAATTTGTTGTTGTGGTGCACGAAACTGTGGTTGTGGTAGTGGAGCAACAGGTATTTGATATGATTGTAGCTGGGGACAATCTCTCCGGTAATGTCCTATCTGCCGACAATGATAACAAAATCCTGAGTTTTGAGTTGCCTCAAATGATCTTGGATTTTGATACCGGGATTGAGAGGGGAAAAATCTTTGGCATTTACTGCTTTGTCCCCCATTTGGATTCTTAGGTTCAAAAATTCTTTTAGAACTAAGTATCCTTTGTTCCTCCATTAAGGCACGAACATAAGGTAAGTCTATCCCTGGTGGTGGCCACATATCAGTAGCTATAATCGCAGCATCTTCTAACACCTAGTTGTAAGAGTGTGCTTCAATATTTAATTGATACTAACTCCTAATATTGTTCGCCTGCAACCGACGTCTAACAACCAGTCTCTGCATTTCTGGTGTATAAACATCCTTCTATTCCTGTATCTATGACTTCATTAACTACGTCCACATAAGCTTGGTGGCATAGACGGCTGTGGAACACTTCTTCATCTACAGGGATAAGGCCGTTGGGTCCCATTTGGAACCCTCCCCATGTATCATTACTTTGATCGGGTTGCATCCTAAACATTAATTTAACAAGTCAGTGAATAACAAAACAATTTAATGAAATTGTAAACCTATGCTCTGATACCAACTTGTCACGCCCCAACCCACGAATTTAAGTAACCTTGGGTTAAGACGTGATCCACACCTTAATTATAGAATTTAATAAAAACTAGAACTAAAATGTGAAGAAACATTTAAATAAATAAAATAAATATTTCACATAGAATATTCAACAAAAACAACAACATCTGAAATCTTAAAAATTTTACATTATTTTACAAGTTAGAATTACTCGAAAATCCACAAAAAGAGTAGCTCATTATTCATCCACAAGCTATGTACACACTACACTCTATAGATATGCCAGAATCATAACAACATTGAGTATTCATCCACAATGCTCTAATTTTAACTAACATTGAGTATTTTAATATTATTTTGCTCTACGTAGCCAACATATCTCATGTCAATAAATATATCATGTGATTAATCTAAGAAAACCTTAGAAAAACCTTCTACTTTCCAAGACTTAGGAGACAATGTCAATAAATATGTCATGTGGTTAACCTAAAAAAACCTTAGAAAAACCTTGTACTTTCCAAGACTTATCAGCAGACAATGTCAATGTGTACCACAAACTAATAAAAGGAAACGACGCCATGGGCCATTTTGAAAAGTAAATTCAGAGGAGGATAAGCATGCAGATGCATTTTATATTCAGGCTAGCTAGCTAGCTAGAGAAAGCTAGCTTCATCATGATATCTATAAATAAAACCCAAATGGAGATAACATAACACAAATTAGCCAGCTGAAAGCCGAAAGCGGAATATTATTTGCCTTGCAGTTCTTTTCTCAATGGCCATGGCCACCTCTAAAACAAGCAATACGTCCATTCCCTTCACCACTACTATAATGCTTCTTTTGGGGCTCCTGGTGGCAAACCTTGGTATAACAGGTCTGAACGTATACCTCATTCAATTTGCAATATATTTCCTTTGGCATATTAGAGAAAAATACTAATTAATGTTGATTAATAGATGCATATATATATCCTATAATTAAATTTTTTGTTGATGTATAATATGTGTACATAAGTAATGTATTGATGTACGTATACGCACATAACAAATTTTCCAGACGTATATTTATATATGCAGGTGTACAATCCGTAGGTGTATGTTATGGAATGCTGGGCAACAATCTACCATCCCACGCAGAAGTTATATCTCTTTACAAATCAAACAACATCAAACAGATGAGAATTTACGATCCAAACCAATCCGCTCTACAAGCTCTTCGAGGCTCCGACATCGAGCTCATGCTTGGTGTCCCAAACCAAGACCTTGAACGCCTCGCAACCAACCCTTCCGAAGCGCAAACATGGGTACAAACAAATGTCTTGAAATTTGGGCAAAGCGTGAGATTCAAATACATTGCGGTTGGGAACGAAGTGAGCCCGGTTTATGGAGACACTACTAGGCTGGCTCAGTTTGTCCTCCCCGCAATGAAGAACATATACAATGCAATCAGATCAGCTGGCCTTCAAGACCAAATCAAGGTCTCAACTGCCATAGAGACGGGATTGATAGGCAACTCCTACCCTCCGTCACAGGGAGCTTTTCGGGGCGATGTGAGAGCTTATTTGGACCCAATTATAGGGTTCTTGGTTTATGCCAAATCACCACTACTTGCTAACATCTATACATATTTTAGTTATATTGGAAATCCTAGAGATATTTCTCTTCCTTATGCTTTGTTCACTTCACCATCAGTTATGGCATGGGATGGTGATAAAGGGTACCAAAACCTGTTTGATGCAATGCTGGATGCTTTGTACTCGGCTGTTGAGAGAGCTGGAGGAGGCTCTTTGGAGGTTGTGGTGTCGGAAAGTGGGTGGCCTTCGGCAGGTGCGTTTGGGGCATCAACGGATAATGCGAGGAATTATTACTCGAATTTGATTCGGCATGTGAAAGAGGGTACCCCAAAGAGACCTAAAAGATCCATAGAGACTTACTTGTTTGCCATGTTTGATGAGAATAACAAACTAGGTGAAGAGACAGAGAGACACTTTGGGGTGTTCTTCCCAACTAAAGAGCCAAAGTATAGCCTCAATTTCGGTACTTCGGCTGGGTATAATACTACAAATACCCTTAAAACTGACAAGTAATTACCGTTGGTTTCTTTCGATCCCCAAGTGCTGTTCTTAAAAATTAAAATAAAAGAAGTGAGCAGCAAACTCTTTATTTATTTATTTTTATTTTATTTATATTTTTATCGCATGTGTAAGTGAGTTCTATTTCTTCTTTGTATGTAGAACATGTGGTCAGCAATACCGAAAGAAAATTCATATCGATACTAGCAGCCCCTACAAGATCATCAATATCCACAAAGACCCAACCCAACTTACAAGATTATCAAAATTACAGAGAGACCCAAATCCAAATTAACTAATTAATCTCTCATGATTAATTCTACAAATCAATTAATCTTCGTCTTCATATAATCAACAGCTTTTCTTTCAGCCTTGATTGATTCATGTATAGGTGTTGCCAAAGTCGAAAATTCCGATCTTACCACCTTTGCATCCGTTAATGGTATTCCCACGAACGTCGAAAGTATCACAGTCTGATCTCCCACCAGTCCCCTTTTTTTTCCCTTTCTTTTTTCTGTCACCCTTGGGCTCCGAGGGGCTTGTAGCTGGTTGATCTTGAAGCCCAGCACTTGAGGAGGAACTATCATGTGTTGGCTTTAAGCCCTCATCACTCTCATCTGGTTGATCATGATCATGTGCTGCAGGATTAGTGCATGGGGCTGGTTTTGTAGGAGCAGCAGGAGCTGGAGGGTTGGGATTGTATTTGGAAGATGGCTCTGGAGTTTCGTTGTTGTTGTTGCGCAAGCACAACACCTTCCACATATGGCTCAATGTCATTGTGTTTGTTGGAAGCCGAAGAGCGCACGTCTGGTCCACTTTAAAACACACCATCATGCATAGAGATGGTTACGGTGGAGGAATATATCAAAGTGTCAGCGTTATTGCCAAGCTATATTATGATATTCCCAATCGAAATGCATATGAGTTATATTTCTAACAGCATCCATAATGGTAGGTTATATTTTCGGAGGTATAAAATCATTTTTATATCTCCTTTATACTTTCGGAAATATAAATATAATTAAATTTAAACATGTATATTTGATTATCTTATCTTAATTCATTTTTGTGTTAATATTATAAAATTAATTGTGTGCATATTAAGTTTATTTTATTTTTCTAAATAAATAGACCTAAATTTTTTAAAATTCCAATAACATAGGATTAAACAAGTTTTGTTGATTTATTTTAGTTGGGTTTGTATAGAGAATTTTTTCCCGGAACTTTGAGGTCTTTTTGTTCGCATTTTTAGGTCCTCTTTTGCTTCTTGTAACAATCAATAAATAATAGCCGTTGAATTTCAAACAAAAGAATATCACATTCGTCCGTTGGAGGAAGAGAGGTAGTGCGCTTGCATCAGCAAGCAACAGCCGTTAGTTGGGGTCCGCCTTTACTCCCTCTCAGCAATTTTTTCTGCACCCACTTGGTCTTCTGCCTCCTCCTTTACATGTGTGGACCCCAGTTGGAGAGATGTAAAAATAGATGTAATAAAAAAGCCATCTCCGGCTGAAAATGCATATTTACATCTGCATGCACTGCAGCATTTTCCGGTGGTTATGGGTGTCATTGTGTTTTACATCATCCTTTACACCTCCCCATTATGGATGCTCAAATATTCCACATTAAGGATGAAAGTTTTGCAACAATACTTAATAGATTTTGAATATCTCCACCTATTATTGATTGATTTTGAATTGGATGTTTGCATTCTAAAACTGAGACATACAACCCAAATGGCCAATTGTCAACACATATATGCAAATTCCAATCTCCTCCCTCCTCGTTATTAAAAAGATTTTATATTTATATTTTATTTTATATTTATATTTTTATAGCAACACACAAAAAGCTTGATAATACTTAGGCTTAATTATACCAATGCCCTAAAACTTCGTCAAATTCCACTTTACCTATTAGGAATGATAGATCTTTTTGACACAATTACAATAGTAAAACATTTATTTAAAATAATATTAAAAAATAGTAATAATCAATGATAATTAGTCACTAGAAGTCCGCGTTGACTCAGCAACTTTCGATTTAGGACGATCCTGGTCTGATGACTCAGCAACGATTGAGTGAGGCAATTGGCTGGTCAATTACAAAAGTAACTTCGATTCAAATTACTTCTTTGAACTTATTCTGTGGATTTGCACGAACTCCTCTTTTAACTTCTTTTTTAGGGTTTTTTTTTTTTAATGCTTTATTAAAAAATAATAAGCAGTGTACATCAGATAATATGGTAAGACTTATATACCACTTAATTGAAAATTATATAACATGGTAAGAATTGAATTCTCAAAGATATATAGTGAATGAATTAGTTATTCAAAAATCTAATTAAATCAAATCCCTCACCATCCATCCATGGAGGACCAAAATCCCTCACCATCCATCCCTATGACTTCGAGTGACCAGTTAATTAATCTATAAGCCCCTTACCCTAACAATAATAATTTTGGCTATCGACTTTCATCATGGAGTTTGCTGGACCCATGAAGTTTTTAACGAAGGTGCAATTTTGAAAACTAAAAGCTTTATAAAGAAAAATTGAATCAAATAAAAAAAATTATAATTGATTATACCTCGAGTTCTGCGTCACGTAGCCTCTTCCTCCTTGACTTTGCTACTGAATACTGATCAAAAGAGCCAAATCAGAAAAAATAAAATAAGAAGCAGATTACAAAAAAAAGTGGGAAAAAAAAAAGAAACGAAAAAAAGAAGAAGAAATGAAGTGGCTTTTGGTCAAGAAAGAAAAAAAAAGGGCAGCACAGCAGACTCACTTTTGGTGAAGAAGGATAAAAACGCAGCAATAACAAACGAATTGATTTCCTTCTTTTTAAAATCCTTTTGTAATCCTTGTTTAAATAAGAAAGAAAAACATGTTTAAAGTCTTTTTAAAGCCCACGAAATGCAGGCCTAAGCATGTTGTTGAAGGCCCATTGCAATCTTGTTTCCTCCTTTTTTTTTTTTGCCTTTTTTGCCTACTTTGAAGGCTGAGTCATTTTGTCAAAAACCTAGAGTGCACCACTACCGGCTGAGTAGATGGGCAATTTGAAGCACCTACAATGGTTTTTTCTACAAGAGCTTGCCTTAATAGGTGCGCCACTTCTCTGCAGTTGTTAATTGGTTTAGTGACTTTAGATTTGATTATACATCAAGTCCCTGGGTAGGTAGTGGTTAAATAGATTGTTTAGAGTAGGTCAGTTTCACAGACTTTTTGCACATCCACCAGTTCAAATTTCTGATCTTATATATTCAAATTCATTGAAATTAATTTTCATCTAGCAATCTAGAAATTAACTAAGTGAGGGAGATGATTAATTTTTTGGTGTGACGGTACCCGTAATTCAGGTGGAGTAAGTGAAGCTGCTCAGCCAAGTTAAAGAATTTGTCGTTAGAAGTACACAGTAGATAAGTAGTCTTATTTTAAGTTTAAGGAGGTCTATAAACATCGGACAATGTAGTGCATCATCTCTTAATTATTATTTAACGCATATATATTTCCTAAACTCGTGCATTCAATTTCCTTCCTGTTCTTCTTCTTCTTCATCATCATCAATGTCACGACGACCATGCTTGTTGCCAACATTGAAAATTCCATGGTGGTCCCCTTTGTTTCCACTGATTCGATTCCCAGAGATGGTGTAAACTTCACTGTTGCTTGGTTTGCCGCCAGTTCTTCCATTCTTGGCCTTGGGACGTCGAGCAACAGGGGATGGAGGCTGAGGTTGAGGCTGCGGTGCTGGATAGTATCCATAATTAGATGGAGGCTGAGGCTGAGGCTGCGGTGCTGGATAGTATCCATAATTAGATGGAGGCTGAGGCTGAGGCTGAGATTGAGGAGCATAATAGTTATTATTAGGGTATCCATGCACTTGATATGGAGCATGAGCAGGTGGAGCAGACTGTACTAATAATGGATAGCTATTATTATAGTATCCAGGATTATAATTAGGGACTGGAGGAGGACCATAATTATAACCTGAATATCCATTAACAGCAGCAAAGTCCGACATTTTGTCAGTTGCAGGCTCAAAACTTGGTTTGCAATACTGAAATTAGCATTCTTTAAGTCTTTTATATAAGCATGCACGGGTTGATGAGAAAGTAGGAATATAGAGGGCTTGCTTAATTCCCAAGCTATACACTCAGAATTTGAATATTCCTAACATTTATTTCTATCATGCATGTGTATAGAATCATGTGCTAGCTACTAGCTAGTGGGTTCATCATCATTATCCAGCCGGCCAGTGCAAGTGCATAGACATGGTAGATCAGAATTTGTGCATGCAAAAATGCATTTTACACTAATTAATTGTAAAGTTACAATTGTAGCCCTTTCGCCACAACTCAAAACTATGTTTTCTTTTCATGGTCATGACCCATAAATATTTAGTAAATGACCCACTAATGTAGCAGTTTCAAGTAATTACTCCCTCATGTAAGATCTTGAGTTTGAGTCCTAGCATCCGTGTAGTGTGTGTGAGTTGAGTATATTATTACATCAATTTTTTTGTGGGGATTGATTTTCCAAGAATTCTTTTCCTAGAACCAAACAGAGCCAATCTGGGCTTCGTAAGCATCTTGGAGTTCATCCGCTAATTATTTGAGTTTATTGCTTGGGCAATGTAATGTCGGATCCTTAACACAAAAGGGGCATTGCTTAACCCACTTGTTTTGGTCCAATTCATATATATGTATAACCGTTTTTGTTCTCTGGATATTTGTCAAATTTTAGATATCAAACTTCAATGCTAGCTCAACTCATGCATAGGTATAATCAAGAAACAATAATTTCTAATTTTTTTAATTATCAGATGACATAATTAATCTACTTATACATGTAAGTTCACGTAAAACGTTTATCTAGCATATGAAAAACACATTTTGACCGCCTAAAAAAAACATATGAAAAACACACGGAACAACTACTTGAAGTGCTGAAATCAATATACAGAACGCATTGCCATAATTCATCCATTGATTCATCATTCTTCTTCTTCATTTTTCATGTCACGACGACAATACTCGAATTCAACTTCCTCTTCTTTTTCTTCGTCATCCTCTTCATTACTTAAATCCCGTCGACTGCACCTGATGCGAATGTTGAAAATCATGTGGTTATCCCCTTTGTTTTGCATAACTGGATTACCGCAAACTTTATAGGTTGTTTGTTTGACAGATTTGCTTTTGTTGGGCTTGGCTTTAGGAGGAGGATCATTTGCAGGAGGAGCAAGCTGGGCTGGATAGTGATAGCCATGTCCAGGAACTGGAGCAGTATAACCGTGATATGGATATGGAGGGGCAGGAGGAACTGGAGAATAAACGACATGTTGATGTGGAGCTGGTGCAGGGGGATAACCTGGATAAGGATAAGGTAGTCCAGGATTAGTTCTACTAACACAGTTGGTAATGTACAACATTGACTCTGGACTACAGTGCTCGTACATAGTGGGATGGGTAAGTTTGAATTGATAATTGTGTTTTTTGGTTGTGGCAAACTGGAGGCTTGAAACTAGATTGCTTTGCCTACAATCCGGTTTAAGGCATGCTAGTTCATATATATGGAAAGTGAAAGGAATAAATATGAAGCCTTTGCTTAACTCCCAAGCTAATCATGAATATCATGTACGTGTCATCTTGTGAGTACATATATATCTTCTCTTTTCATGATTTCATTTAATTTAATTTTTTGGGTAAATGAGGTCTTAAGCCCAAAACAAGAAAGCTCAATGGTTTTTTTTCAAGGGAAACACAAAGGGTAAAGAGAACAATAGTGGGGAATGCAGATAAATGCGTGGAATCTATGTAGAGACTCGAAATCTGAAAGGGGTGGTGAGAAGGATGTAGGAAAAATATACATATATTGTACAATTTCTACTTTTGTTTCATACATTTTCCTTCATTTCTCTTCCTCCTTCTCACCACTTTTCCTCAACCATTATTGATTCTCTTTTCCTCCATATAATTTCCCTTTATCTCTAATAAGAAAAGATACAAAAGTGAAATATTTAAGGGCCCCAAAAGAAGGAGCCCAAATGGTACCTAACCAGGGACGGTACTACTAACAAGCTAACCTAGCTAGGCTATAGCCCAGGAGACTTTTTTTATTAAAGACTAAAATAATACCCTAGCCTAGGCCAATCTTATTAACTAATCCCCACTAGGCTGGCCAACCAAACAAAAAAAATCCAACACTCTTATCGATCGGCTGTACCAGTTCCAAGGCTTCTTCTTCTCAACTCCACAAAGGTCTTTTTCCTCCACCTTTGTATTGGGCTATTGTTTTTTGGGGAATTCTAGTAACAATTATGCTAATTTGGAAAATGACTGTTTTGAATATATATTATTTTAAATATATGTTATTTTAATAGCGTATCGGATATGGGGTTTTTGAGGGGTAAGGCTCATTATGTCCCTTGTGAATTTTTTTTGTTATCAATGAAATTCATTCAAACCATCGAGTTTTCAATAAGGTTTTACGTAAGGTAAATTTAGCCCACGTCATTTTCAAATCCTGGGTCTGTCCCTGTACCTAACAGACGTTATCCAAAAGCATAGTTTCTCTTAGAAAAAAAAATTCTCAAAATACTTTAAAACATATACATGTGAATAGAATAATAGACTCGGTTAATGCTCTACCGAAACATTCCTGGTGCTTATAGAAACATTCCTGGTGTCTCTATAAGCACGATCGCCCAATTTTTAGTTGCAGTAAATTAAGGAATAAAAGAAATATGTGGAGTTCATATAAGCATCACATAAAATATGTGGAACGAATGAATTGAGGACCTTTGTTTTATTGAGAACGTAATTGAAACGTGAGTGTAAATTCAGAGACATTTAAGTCAAAAATCCATAATTATTAATATTATTGGATATTGTAAGGACTGAAATAGCATGATACATTATTAAAAAAAGAAAAAGAAAAAGAAAAAGACGTCTGCGAGCGCCAGATATTGAATGATCAATACTCGTTGCCGAAGTCACAAAATCCGACAATTTTCTTGGCTTGGTTCCTCTGAATTTTGTTATCCTCAAAGTTGAAAGTAGAATTAGTATTGGAGCCGCCATCCTGTTTGTCAGTACCGCTGCAGCCCTCGGCCTTCTTGTTGCCGAAGTTGAATACTCCGACGGTGTCGCCTTTGTTGTCGCATACATCATTTCCGCGAAAGTTGAAAGCTTTGGGTCCCTTTCCTTTGGAACTATTAGAATTAATGTTAGGAGCAGGCTCTCGATAATTTCTTTTGGTTACGGAAGTCTCGTCTGGATTAGTTTTGGGAAAGCAGAAACAAGTTGTCATTATGTCTCAATCGTGTGGGAGGTTAATCGGAGGCTCAAAATGAAGTACGAAGGTTGATAATTTGCCTTGTCCGCTAGCTTTGTCTTAAAACGTGATGAGAATAATAAATAAGTATGCATGTCACATCCCTTTTATATTGATGATGAAAGAGGAGGAATCTCTGGAAGTAACCCTTAGCTTGCTTGCCAAGCTATCTATGCTGCCTTCAGAACCTGAAAATTGGCGATGCAAGTTTTCTCTAGAGCATGCTATATTGATTGAAAATGAAAGCCTATACCATAGAATAAAATTCCACTAACTTTATTCAAAGTATAAAGTATTCGCCCTATTATTTCAAACAGCGTCACACCTCAACTTTTATCAACTTTTTTTTTTTAACCAACCAACGTTGCATTATTACATTGGATTCCACAACATACATGATTGTATCTTCCACATTATAAATGGTTGTATCTTCCACATGCATGATGATTGAATTGTTTTTCAACGATTCAAACCGTCTATTTTTTAAGTATTCATTCATATTTCATTTTTGCAAAAAAAATAAAAATAAAAAAAATAAAAAAAATAAAAATCAGGCTACCACTAAGTTTGTCAAGCCAATAACTCCAGCCATTGCACCTCTTGATGTTCAGCAGGTAGTCAAAAAACCTAAGTTTGTTCCAACTTGTCACAGGTGTGGGTTGACTGGTCATATTAGACCAGTTTGTCATATGTACAAAAAGGATAAGACCAGAAAGTCTTCAAAATCTAAAAGGAATCCCAGATCTTTGCAAGATCAGGTTGATCATTTGCTAAATGAAGTCACTAAGATTGCCAAACTTGTCTCCCTTAAAATAAGTTCACCCATTGTTCCTAGGTCTACTTGGATTACAAAAAGTCATGCCAAATGTCTTGTTGTGCTAAATGTTTTTGCTGCTTCAAACATCAATTCTTGGTACTTTGATAGTGGCTGTTCCAAACACATGTCTGGTGATAGGAGTGTTTTCTCATCTCTCAGTCCTTTTGATGGAGGCACTGTGACTTTTGGTGGAGGCCACAAGTCTCAAGTTGTGGGGAAATGTACTGTTTGTATCCCTGGTTTACCCGAGCTTAAGAATGTTAGATTTGTTGAGGGTCTCACATCCAATCTCATTAGTGTAAGTCAGCTGTGTGATGATGGAATAATAGAGGTTAGATACTCCAAGCATGGCTGCAAAATCATTGGAAAAGGTGGCAATGAGATTGTGAGTGTGTCAAGGTTTAGGGACAATTGTTATTGCATTGATGGAGTCAATGATGCAAAAGAAGTAGTTTGCAACAAGGTTGTGAATGAAACAAGTGTCTTGTGGCATCAAAGACTTGGTCATGTGAATTTTAGAGACTTGCATAATTTGTCCAAGAGAGAGTTAGTGAGTGGTCTACCAAAGCTTGACAAATCTGATCAGCATGTTTGTGAAGGATGTCAAATGGGTAAGCAAGTTAGAGTGTCACACAAAAAGGTCAAACACATTCAAACACATGTAAGTCTTGAACTTGTTCATATGGACCTTGTTGGTCCTATCCAAACCTTGTCCCTTGGTGGAAAGAAATATATTCTGGTCATGGTTGATGATTTCTCTAGGTTCACTTGGGTCTCATTCTTACGTGAAAAATCTGAAACCTTTCAAAGGTTTAAGTCTGTTTGTCATCTTTTGCAAAAAGAGAAAATGACTAGTCATCTGCCACTTGTTAGAATTAGAACAGATCATGGAACTGAATTTGAGAATTCTCAGTTTCTTAAATTTTGTGAAGAGATGGGAATTAAATATGAGTTCTCTGCCCCTATTACACCTCATCAAAATGGTGTTGTGGAGAGAAAGAATAGGGTTCTTGTTGAGATGGCTAGGGTGATGCTAAATAGCAAAAATCTTGCTAAACATTTTTGGGCTGAAGCTGTCAATACAGCTTGTTACATCTCAAACAGGGTGTTTTTGAGGTCTGGTACCAAACAAACTCCCTATGAGATTTGGAAAGGAAAGAAGCCTAATGTGTCTGTTCGCACCACTTTGCAAAACCCAAGGGAGGTGTCGTATAGCAGTGTAGCTCGGAAGTCCGAGTGTCGTATCCACAGAGAGCAGTGTAAAGAAAATAACAGAGATGAAAAAGAACAAGTGTGATTGAGAGGTTGATTTATGCAAGATTTGATTTAGAGAAAATTTAATTGATTAAAACACTAAGGCATTGGGTTTCCACTTTTAACATAAGCATGCAACTCTTAATAATTTGATCTACAAAATAATTTCCTTTGTAGTTGTTCAAAATAATTAAAGCCCTTTTTAATTTCCTTTAGAAGTATTCTAAGCATAACTTGTACCATTGGCAACAAACTATCAAAAAATAATCTTCATCAAAATTCTATTAATCTTTAGTAATTCTCTTCTCTTTTAAAAGCATGAAAGTTTTTACTACACAATGGGAAAAACATGATTGAACCCATGAAATAGATTATCAAACATTCATCAATTAATTAAAAAGAAAACTACAAATTCCATTTGAACAAAAACTACAAATTCAAATTAAAGCTTAAGTTTGGATCAAACTAATAAAAATTACACACTTATATTAAAAGCTTTCCCCCTAGCCTTAGCTAGGGAGTTAGTTCCCCATAATAAAATAAAACTAAAAACAGAAATTAAAACTTAGAAAGATGGAGGGAAGAGAGAAAGCTCAAGAGTTGTGGAGCTTCGGGGTGTGTTTTGAAGGCTTGTAGAGCTTCCTATTTATAGCCTTAAATCTCAACAACTAGGGAAATATTAAAATCTAAAATTCTCATCTCATTCAATGCACAACCGTAACCCTCATCTTAATATTTCTTCTTTTCTTCAATTGTTGCTCCACTTCTACTTGCTTTTGTTATTCAATCCATTCTTTTGGTTAAGTGTTGCACCTTTTATCATCATCCTTCATTTCATTTGCTTAACTCACAATTTTAATATAGTTCATGATTCCACATCTTCAAGCCACCATCTTGTTTGTTGCTTCATCCACTCCATGCATGAATTGAATATGTCTTCCACCATTCTTCTTTCCTTGTTCTTGCAATCTGACCAAGAACCTACTAAGAGAAAATAGTTATTTAAATTCCAATACTTTTATTAGCATAATGCCCAAATTTATAAAAACCAAACTTTAACCTAAATAGCTCAAAATCAAATAAATTACAGCACTAACAAATATATATTTAGGGATAAAACTTGTAATAATTATGTGCTCATCAGTGTCTTACTTTAGAGTCTTTGGTAGCACATGTTACATTTTGAGAGATAGGGAGCATCTTGCTAAGTTTGATTCTAAGTGTGATAAGGGAATATTTCTTATAGTGTTGGTGTGTGCGCTAGATTTCAGAGTGATCCAAAAGAGTCTCACTTGTTTGCTGTTAAGAGAATCATTAAATATGTGAGTGGGACTGTTGAGTTTGGGTTGTGGTATACCTATGACACTTGTGTCAATCTTGTTGGGTATAGTGATGCCGATTGGGCAGGTTGTAGTGATGATAGGAAGAGCACTTCCGGGGGGGTCTTTTATGTAGGCAACAACCTTGTTGCTTGGCATAGCAAAAAACAAAACTCTGTCTCACTATCCACTGCTGAAGCAGAGTATGTTGCAACTGAGGGTTGCTGCACTCAACTTCTTTAGATGAGACAAATGTTGGATGACTATGGTCTTGCTCAATCTTGCTTTCTAATCTATTGTGACAACATGAGTGCCATAGATATCTCTAAAAATCCTGTTCAACACTCTAGAACAAAGCATATAGACATTAGGCATCATTTTATTAGAGAGCTTGTGGAAGACAAAATTTTAACCTTAGAGTTTGTTCCTTCTGAAAAACAACTTGCAGATATACTCACCAAGGCCTTGGACTTTCAGAAACATGTCACACTCAGACAGTCCATTGGCCTTTGCTCAATTGATTGATTAGCATGTCTGTTTCCTTGTCTTCAGCACATTTCAATTTACCAAACAACATGTGTTTTATTGAATATGTCATGGTTTCATATCTCACCTCTCTGTTAGTGTGAAGTTTGACTGCTTCTTGTGCTTTCGAGATTTGTGCACAACCCCTTTTCTTGTTTAGAGCTTTTAGTTGAGACTTACATTGTGCTCTCTTATCCTCTTGGTGAGCCAAGTGTCTATGATTATCTTTTGGACTATCATTGTTATTGTCTCTTAGCTTGTCTCACTCTCTTAGTCACTCTATTCAGATATTTCACATAAAAATAAATTAAAAAAAAAAAAGAGGAAGTGTGACCAATGTAGTCACGGCTCTAGGAAGGTATAAGGTGTTATGTTTGAAGCATCTAGAGCAAAGAGCCGTAAAATTGGGCCATTTAAGCACTTATGTTTGGGATGTGCAAGTGAATCAAAATAAATCTTACAATATTTTGTCTTTAGAGAGTGATGTTACTTGCTGTTTGAGCCTACTCTGATCATGTCTTAACTTTTCATTGTATACTTGTCTCTCCAAGAGAGATATGACATCATCTTGTGTGTCCCTTAGCTCTGAACCCCCTATTCCAAAATGTGCCCTGTCTCTGAGCATTAGCTGCATTTCATACTCTCCCTCTCAGCGCTGTTTGCTTATGTTCCTTGCATATGATTTGTATGTTTCTTTTTTTTAATCATGTGCTTGAAGACTTGGTCTACGATATTTTGCTGATGCATATTTGATCACTTGAGTTATTTGCTCGTTCATGCTTGTGTTTTTCAACCAAAAACATGTCTTTCAACCAAAAACATGTCTTTCACAGGGTCGATTCTAAATATGGTGCTTGTCATGCTATTGCTTTAGTTGACTAGTCATTTGTGCTTCTAGTTGCCTAGTCATCTGGTTGTGTTGGGTTGGCCGCATTTCCTGTTCGTGCTTTCGTTGACTAGTCATCATACTTGTGGTTGACCAGTCATTAGTCCTTTAAGCGGTCGTTTTTAGCGGTTATTTTTTATTTTCAGCGGTTCCTTGTTTTTGTTTTTGAGCGGTTCTTTTTTCCTTTTTGGGTCAGTTTCTTTTTGTCTTTTCCCTTTTAGGTCTTTTTCCCCCTCGTTTTCTTTTCCCTCTTATTTTCAGTTTGTCTCCTTCAGCCGCTAAAATCAGAACGAAACCCTTGTTCAGTCCTCGTGTCTTCTTCTTCGATTTCCTTCTCTTTCTGTCGCCTTCTTCTCTGTTTTTGGGTCCTCATTTTGGTTCTTTCCTTCCGATTCTTTTTCTCTCTATGTCATCTTCGCTTTTATTTTCCCTGTTTTCTTCTCTTCCTTTCCAGCGTGCCCATGTCTTCTTCGAAGCCCCTTCTCTCTTACAAGCGTCGCCCCAAATCGAAATCTACTGAAAGAGTGGATTTCATTCCTTCTGTTCCTAGGGTTCCTAGAACCCGCTCTTCTTCCTCTACTCCTGTTGAGGAATCCTCTCCATTTGTGTCCCCAGAGGCTGCCTCTTTCTTTGAAGATGTTGTCTCTAAGAGGAAATTCGTGCCTGAGCATTGTTGTGTAGATTTCAGCTGCACCAAAATGGATTCAGTTGCATCCTCAACTTGTGATACTCGCAAGTGCACGAGCCGTTCGGTAGTATAGCATATGTAAGTGCGAGGTCGATCCCACGAGGATTGGTGATTGAATGATCCAATTCATTTTCCCTACACAAAACAGAAACGAAAAAAGAAAGGAAATAAATAAAACAAGAAAGAAAGAAAATAACTAACTCAAGTAGATAAGTTCCCAAGTTCAATTATATTAATGGATTGATTCTAGCTAAAGTATGATTAAGCCATGGTGTGTGGTCATAACCTTGTGTTCCTAATTCCCTAATTTGATCATTTGTTGTCTAACCTAAAATTAAGCATTAGGAACCCATTAAGCATAGAAGAACAATTTAAACAACCAAGCATGTATCTAATCCCTGTTGTCGAATGTCCATACATACTCTTCCTATTCATAGTTCAATTCGAATTAAAGCATGGTGTATACTCTTAATTCAAACCAAGATAGCTAACATGCAAGCCTAAATGGTGATCAATCATTCAAACTAGCATATTAACTTATAAGCATAATGAATAAGAACATGAACCATAATTGAAACTTGGAAACTAATCAAACTTGAAACTAAAGAAAAGAATTTACATAATGAAAAGTTAAGTGGAACTAAGAAAACTTAAGAAGAATTTCAGCACAAATATTTCATTATAACAATTGAAAACTAGAAAATGAAACTAAGAGAATTTGAGGGAGAGAAGGGAGGGGAGTTCTAGAGAAGTGTTTGAGAGCTCCCCCCCCTTGGGGTGTGTTTACAAGCTTGGGAAACCTCACTATATATAGGCCTAAGGAAGCTGAAAATCTGAATTAAGTATGGCTAATGCATGCAACACTTGTTTTATAAAATCTGAAATGGTTGATGCACGTCACTAATGCATACAACACTTCCATTATAAAATCTGAAATGGTTGATGCACTTCACTAACAAATCCCACCAGCAGCCCTAGCTCATCTTCATGTCACCATGACCAAGCTTCCAACCAGAAATAATAGCTCATCCTGAGGTCAGCATGACCAGCAACTTCAAGGGCTTACGAATTGGGCTTCCCTTAAGCAAATTAAGACTTTAAGCACTCAAACTTGAAGTTCAGAATGTCTTCTTTCCAGCCATATATCATTTGGGCCAATCCAAGGTCGGAGGAGGAAGTTAAGGCCAAAACAAATTGCTAACTCATTTTGCGCGCTGATAAAATCCATCCTGAGCATGGCTCTGTGTTTGCTAGGTAACAGACTCCATATTTATCCAATGGGGCTGAAGTTTGGATATGTTATATTACACACCCATTGGAACAACTTTCATGAAGAATGTGGCCTCATCCGAGCTATGTAGGTTGCTGAAACAAAGCTTGCAATATGACCTACGAAACTGGGCTGGCAGGGGACTGTAGCCAAAATTGAGTTTGTCTTTAAGCTCTTCATCCATTCATCCAAATTAGGCCCTAACATGCATGGATTGCATCATTTACTATCCAAAGCCCTCATTATTACCTAAAGCTCAATGAACTGAAAGATAAACACAAAAAGGATTAAAAGCACAAGTTTAACTCAAAAACATAACCAAATCATAAGCTAGAAGGGTACAAAATGATATGTAAATATGCACCGATCAAGCGTTCTTACCAGTTTAAAGCTCTCCCTTTGGCTGCTCAAGAATCTGCTACTCAGATTTTTGAGCATTATCGTCTTCACTCACTCAATGCTCTCTCTGGTAAGTTTAACTCCTCTGTAGTTAGGGAATTTTACTCTAATTTTCCTGCTGATCCTAAGGGGTCCAACTTTCAGGTTATGGTTAGGTCTGTACCTATTATTCTGAAACCGTGTGTAATCAATCGGTTTTTAGGTTTTCGGTCTTTCCCTGGTTTTAATTCTGAAAAATTTGCTGCTGTCTCTTCTGAGTATACTATTGAATTGTTTAAAACCATGGCTTATCCAGATCAGTCTATGCCTCTGACCTCTAATGGCCTTCCTATTAAGTCGTATTTGTCCCCTTTCTACAAGTTTCTTTGGGATTTTGTTAGGCATAATGTTCTCCCTACTGGGAACAATTCGAATCTCACCTTAGCTGCATGTCAACGCATGATATCCATGGTGAATCATGATAAAATTCCCCTTGGGGATATTATTTATCATGCTATTCTTGGCAAGACTATCGGTCACGGAACGAAACACAAGGGAACTCTTGTCTTCCCATGTCTTATTCAGCTTGTATGTGAGCGTCATAAGGTACCCTCTCTTGACTCGGATCAATGGACTCCTCCCATTGCTCCTTTTGGCAAGACCTCCCTTGCCCTTAGTCAGAAGGTTTCAAGCTCCTTTCTCTCCTCTGTGTCATCCGCTTCCGCAAATACCTCTCTCAGAGCTGAGCTTGCTGCCAAGGAGAGGCACATACAGCCCCTTATGAGTCTCATTCCGTCTTCCTCTGCTGCTGCTGCTGCTACTGCTCAAGTGGATCCTCAACCGGCTCCTGCCTCTGATGCCTCTGATACTTCTGCTGCATCTAATGAGTCTGCTGATTCTCTGGTTTTTTAGCTAGAGTTTTTGATTCGGTTGTGTCCTAGATAGGGGGAGTCTCTTTGGACTGATTGCATGGTTTATTTTGTTCTCACATTGTGGGGATCATGTGCTCTTGGATAGGGGGAGTCTATTTTGGGCAGATTGGAAGTCTCTGTTTGTAATTACATTGTGTTTTATTTTCCCTTGTTTCTGTTTGGACAGTCTGTGCATCTTGTTGGGGGAGTTGTTGTTGTCTTGTTTTTGAACAGCTGTAATGTGATTTGTATTCAATCTATGCTTTGTGTTCAAATCTGATTTTCTGCCCTCTGTTTCCTTCCTCTATTTGCTGTTTTATTTCCTTGCCTTTTTGCTCTTTCCTTTTCAACAAGGGGGAGAACACTCTCAACCCCCCTTATTGCACATATTGCATCTTGTTTAAAATTTGAAATTCTGAGATATAATATGCTTGTCTTGTGCTGGAAGGTTGGTTACTGTTTTTGCAGGTACTTCATTTAAATCATCTTCTTAGGATTAGTTTTGGATTGAGTGTTCATGAGAGAGTGTGTTGTCAAGGAAAGCCAAAAAGGGGGAGATTGTTAATGTATGAATTTTTGATTAATTCTTTTGGCTTCCCTTGACAATTTTGTAATAGGACTTTTGTATGTATTTATCAAGCTCAAAGTTAGATTAAGAATAGCATCTCTAAGTGTTCTTAAATCTCATCTATCCTATGGAGGTTCAAGCAATTTGACAAAGGTAAATCATGCATTGCATATCATGCATTAAAACTGTTTTCATAAAAGATGACTAGTCATCCTTGCTCAGTGCGATTTCCAGCTGGTTAACCATCTGTTTTGTCCTATTATATTTTCTCTCTCTGCTGCCATGTGTCAGTCTGACCTAAGGGATTCTTTTGTCTGTAAAAGCAAGAGAATTCCTCATTTGGAAGCCGTCTCTTTTGTGTGGGAGTTTTGGAAAGATTGGCTTGCCATCTTTCTCTTCTTCTTCCTCAAAGAGTAAACCATATATTTCATCTATGAGTTTTTCTAATTGATTTCTTTTTGAAACACTGCTTTTGAAATATGAATATGCATCTAGCTATTTAAATCATTCTCTCATATAGATCTAGATCGGATTCGTGACTGATTTCTTCAAGAGTATGGTTTCTTGAAGAAATTGGTCTTTCTCCCTTGAATCCAAAGTTTGGTTTCGGTTTGAGTTGGAGCTTGCAAGCTAGTGCCATGGGATGAACGAGCTGAAGAAGGAGCTGCCATTGCCATGAAGAACTGAGCTTCAAGCTTTGCTAAGTTGGAGATAAGTTGGAGAAGAAGATTGCACAAAGGAGGTAAAGCTCATCTTCCTAAATAGATCTAGGTTTTGCTTGATCTTGCTTGTATTCCTTTGTAAGAATCTTTTTCTACTTAGTGGATTGCCTAGTCGGTTGATGACTCCCAGTTTTTCCCAATGGTGGGTTTCTGGGTAAACAAAATCTGTTTTGCATATCTGTAAATTTTTCTGGGTTTGTGTTCTTGGTGGTTGACTAGTCATCTATATCTGCTGTTTGCTGTTTACTGTTTACTTGATATTGATGACTTCACACACTTTCACCATAGTTGTTGCTAGCACAGGGGATGCCTAGATTGATGGGTCCTTCTGAGTGCCTAGGTTGTCACTAGTAATCTTCTAGGACTGCAGGTACCTTGTGGCATACTCTGTGTGTTCTCTTGATTGTTGAGTTGTTGTGTCTTCTTTATTTAGTTAAATTTACCCCTCATCACCTAAGTATCAATTTCAATATGGTAATCAAGCTTGACTTTGTTTAATATATTTATCGAGCTAAGCTTGTTTTGTTTGTTTCTTTTACGAGTTGAGCTCAAACAAGCTAAATATCAGTCGAGCTCTAGCTGTGTCAAGTCAATTTACAGTCATAAGCTGGTCCATTTTTATAACCAATCTTCGAGCTAAGCAAAGTTCAATGATAAATAGTGATTAGAAATTATAAACTCATATATAGTCCTATCATACGTTAGCTTGCATTCTGTTATCATATGTATGTAGTCCTCAAAAAAAGGTAATTATACTATTTTGAGAATGTGTTTGAGCTGTTTGAAGTGAATGAGCTTTCTTCTTTCTCTTTTCATCTTTAAATTCACTACATAAAAGAATAATGGCCCACCTATTAGAGCACTTCTTCCACCCATTTATCATGGCAGAAGGCAAAGGGAAGTAAATGCTGTTACTATTCACGCCGCACATAAAATTAACAATTGTTTTTAATTTTTTACTTTTTCATTTACTCATGACAGGAACAATTGATGTTAAACTACTATGCATATAAGAAATAAAATAGTTTTATACATCAAAAAAAGAAAAAAGAAAAAAAGCAAAAGAGGCCTGAAAGCGTGGGATATTGAATGATCAATACTCGTTGCCGAAGTCACAAAATCCGACAGTTTTCTTGGCCTGGTTCCTCTGAATTTTAATATCTTCAAAGTTGAAAACAAGATTGGAGCCGCCATCCTGCTTGTCAGTACTGTTGGAGCCCCCGGTCTTCTTGTTGCCGAAGTTAAGTACTCCGACCGTTTCTCCTTTGTTGTCGCAGATTTCGTTCCCGCGAAAGTTGAAAGCTTTGGGTCCTTTTCGTTTGGGACTATTAGAATTAGTGTTAGAAGCAGGCTCATGATCATTTCTTTTGGTTTCGGAAGTCTCTTCTGGGTTAGTTTTGGGAAAGCAGAAACAAGTTGTCATTATGTACTCTCAGTTTGGAGGTTAATCGGAGACTCAAAATGAAGTACAGAGGTTGATAATTTGCCTTGTCCGCTAGCTTTATCTTAAAACATGATGAGAATATAAAAAGCATGCATGTCACATCCCTTTTACATTGATGATGAAAGAGGAGGAATCTCTTGATGTAACCCTTAGCTTGCTTGCCAAGCTACTATGTATGCGGCCTTTAGAAGAACCTGAAAATTGGCGATGCACGTTTTCTCTCAAGGATGCTATATTGATTGAAAATGAATGTCTATACTATAGAATAAAATTCCGCTAACTTTATTCAAAGTATAAAGTATTCGACCTTTTATTTCGAACGTCACATCTCAACTTTTCTCAACTATTTTTTCAACCAACAAACATTGCATTATTACATTGGATTCTACAACATACATGATTGTATCTTCCACATACATGATTGCATCATCATGATGAATGTCTTGCATCATATATATATATATATATATTCTCCTTTTATTGAAGGATCACTCTAATAATTTTATTTGAAGGACACTTAAAATTGGTACTTAGTGAAGGAGGTAAATTAAAACCCCAATGGATAGATCTAAGACAACAATGATTAAATGTTCCTAGTAAACAATATGACTAGTCAACTACTAGTCATAGATCAATGAACAAGCAATTCAAAACCTAGATTCACAACATATCAATTATCAACACCTGCAATCCTAGAAGAAAGCTAAGTGACACCCTAGGCATTCAAAAGGATCCGTCAATCTAGGCATCCCTAGTGCTAACAACAACTACAATGAAGAGTGTGTGAACATTCATCAGAATCATACACATATATTGAAGAAGTATGACTAATCATATTATCCAGAATCAACACCAGAAATGTTCATTCAGAAACTCACCATTGGGAATAACCAGGGGTTATCATCCTACCAGGCAATCCACTAAGTCAAGAAGGTTTTTACGGAAATAGTAATCACAAGCCCAAGCAGTCCTAGGTCTATTTAGGAAATGAGCTAGAAGCTAGTCCTTTATGTAAGTGGTAGCTAGTCCATCAGCTCTTTCATTCGATGGCACTGCGACTTAGCTCCAGATCGATCATACACAATGAAATATAAATTCTGAGATGAAATGGTCAATTCCTTCAACAAATCATACTCTTGACGAAATCAACCAAGAATCTGATCTAGATTGAAGAAAATGACTAGTCAACACGAACTCAGATGCATATTTTAAAAGAACAACATATTTTATAAACCATTTTCAAAATCTCATCATGAAAAACCTTAGAGAATGCAGAGTAAAAGTTTTACTCTAAAAAATTCTCTATGGGTGAGTAGATTTCGAAAATAAAAAGATATTTCAAAAGCTATTTGAAAAACTCATTTGAAAACTCAATCCTCACTCAGCTGATGCATAGAAGAAGAAAAATACCACATTCTCTCTCTCTCTCTCTCTCTCTCAAAATGTAGACCTCACTCACTAAAAGAGAGAGATGCAGAACCAAAAAAATCAAGCTCTGAAAAAAACCTATCTCTCTTGCTAAGAAAGCGACGGCTACAATGTTCTAGCCTCCTTTTCTACCAAAAAGAAGTATACCCTAAAGTCTCCCAGTTGGCAGCCAATGTTTGGCTTCACAATAAGACAAAAAAACATTAGGCCAGATGAGCTACAATTGGCAGTAAAAACAAATTCGCATGAGAATAGATGACTAGTCCTTTAGGTTGACTAGTCATAATGTAATGTATAATTTTTTTACCTGGATTTTGATTCTATTTGAGCCATGACAAGGTTGATTTTAATTTCTATAATCATCTTGAGTGCAGATTTAACCTAGTCTAAATTACTTGAACTTAATTGATTACATAAGAGATACAAGGGTGTCCCTCAAATACAATACGTGGATTGATTTTACAAGAATGTCCCTCAAATAAGTTGAGATCTCTCAACTAAAGCTCTCTTTTGTATATATATGCAAAGGATCTGAGCGGAGTATCGTATGGTAATCAAGCTTGACTCTGTTTAATAGTTATCGAGTTAATTTTGATTTTGTTTGTTTCTTTCCCTCAAATAAGCTTATTTGATATCCCTCAACAGAAGCTCTTATATATATACACGCAAAAGATCTGAGCGAAGTATCATGTGGTAATAAAGCTCGACTTTGTTTAATATTTATCGAGTTAAGCTTGGTTTTGTTGGTTTCTTTTACGAGTCAAACTCAAACAAGCTAAAAAGAATTCGAGCTCGAGCTGTGTTAAGTCAATTTACAGTCATAAGCTGGTCCCTTTTTTTATAACCAATCTTCAAGCTAAGCATAGTTTAATGATAAATAGTGATTAGAAATGATATTTCAGAATTAGCAACAAAAGATAATGATATTTCACATTTATAAAGTACTTTTTAAACCTATAGCTGCAAACATATATGAATAGCACAGAGCCGATATAAACTTCAATGGTCAATGGGCAAGGATGTCCTATCATACGTAGGCTTTCATTTTGTTATATCATATGTAATCCTCAAATGATGCACTAACATACTACTCATATATTTGTTTGGATCCAGAAATATTACTAAACTCAGATATATTTGTTTGGATCCAGAAATATGGTAATTATACTGTTTCGAGAGTGTGTTTTGTAAAAAGCTGTTGAAGTGATTGAGCTTTCTTCTTTTCTTTTCGTCTTTGATTATGATGCTATCAGGTTATAACAAAATACCAAAGGAAACTATTAATTTAACCTTTCAGAACTTTTGTCTAATTTATTTTTTTATATTAGCATTACACATAAAAAAGAGGCCTAGCCACTCAGATATTGAATCAGGTCTTATTTTAGACAATTATCTGATTTCTTGTTCCCATTACATGCATGCTTGCATGGTTAGAGCTTGTTCCTATTCAGTACTCGTTGCCAAAGTCGTTAAATCCCTCAGCGTGGTTCTTGTTCCCGTTCAGTTTATTGTTCTCAAAGCCGAATTTAGATTCGCCACTGTAGGGGCCGCGGCCACGCCGGTTGCCAAAGTTGTTAAATCCATAAGCTGGGCCCTCGTTGTTGCTAACCTCATTCCCTTTAAAATTGAAAGTTCTGCGGTTGGGATTTCCAGAAGCAGGATTTCCACCATATCCACCATCCCCATAGCCTCCGCCGTTTCCTCCGCCATAGCCACCACCGTTTCCGTAGCCACCCCCGTTCCCGTAGCCGCCCCCATTTCCGTAGCCGCCTCCGTAGCCACCGCCGTTGTTGTATTGTTGTTGTGGTTTGGGAAGACATTTTTGCTTGGAGTTGGATCTATCTTCAGGATGGTTATCTGTGAGCCAGTTGAGGACCCCTCGGGCCGTGCCATGGATGGCACCGTCCAGAGGGGCCAAAGGAAAAGTCACTACATCGGCAACCCTGTGGAGGGTGTCGAAGCCTCCCTCAAAAGTGTCTCTCACCTGATTTTTCACTTGTTTACTCGTCATTGTCTTGCTGATTAGTTTTAAGTTGGAATTTGTGTGTTTGCTTGGATGATCAACTTATTGCCTCATGGTCTTCATTTATAGATGTTGGCATGCGCATATCATATGCAATTTGCAAACGATAATAATACAGATTCTATATATTGACAATAATATTCTTCATAAATAGCTAACTTCTTTGGAATAATATACTACAGTGCGGGCAGGGCCGGCCCTGGGTGATTGAAGGTCCAGTGCAAAACTCTAAGAGTGTGCCCTTTATTCATAAATTATTATTATTTTAATCAAATAATTAATTGAGTGCTGCTATTTCCATCATCTTGTCATATTTTCCCACCCACCATATCTTTAAAATTTTAAAGACAAGTTTATCTTTTTGTAAAATAACTTATAAGGACTTATGTAACTCATCTTAAGTGTAAATCCAGCGTGGATGTTAACAATTTTAAAAAATTATTTAAGAATATTAAAAAAATATTAAAAACTTCATCACTTCCTTCCCAGGCCGCACCAAACAAGCCACCACCCAAACACCACCAGCCACCTAGCAACCATCATCTACCACAAGCCCAACAACACCCACCCGCCCAGCTAGCTCTCAAGACACCTAATCCCCATCAAACCAAATTATCCATAACTCATTCTAAATAATTACCGACCCAATTTGACAAAACTCATTAACTAGTGTATTGCAATTTGCAAGTATGAGAATCGATTGAAATAGCCTTCCTCACCATTTGAGACAAAAACCAAAAGCCTAATAAGCAAATCATTGTTTAGAGAAACCCAGGGAGGAGATGTGTGCTTTGGGTGAGAGAGAGAGAGAGAGAGAGAGAGAGAGAGAGAGAGAGAGAAAGAGAGAATTCTTATGCCTACCACCATTGGTGGACCCAGAATTGTTTTAGCGGAGGTGCAATATTGACTAAGTATGAAAAATGGTTTTTCGGAATAATCATTTTCTTAAGATAATTTTTGGCGGCTTTTATTCCTTACACATCAAATAAGAAAACTTGATTTTATGGGATTTTAGTATGAAGTATATATTGACTTAATGAGCCATCATTTTTAGCACAAATCGTATTTTGCACTAAAACCGATTTTTCATATTTTTATTTGGTGGGAATTTGATTTTCTAGTATTTTTATTTGAATCCAAATGGGGGGTACTTCCTTATTTACATTGTAAACTTAAGTAAATGGAGTAATATAAAAATAAATGAAAGTAAAAGGACAAAGACATTTACTTAAATGTTGAAAATGGAAATAAGGTAATCTGTACACCAGTTGAACAAAGGGGCAATATAATTTAGCCATACCCATTACTTTTAGTTATTTTATTTTTTTATGAGCACTTATAATTTTATTTTGAATATACATATAATTTTTTTTTGTCTGATCATATACATATATATAAGCTAATATAAATTTTTTTTGTGCCCTTCTCAATCGTGGGCCCCGGGTGGTGGCCCTAGTTGCCCTGGCCAAGGGCTGGCCCTGAGTACGGGCGTAGTGGTCTTTCTTGTTAGAGGATCTTTTTAACTTTTTGGTAAGTATCTATTTACGGGATATATATATATATATATATATATATATATATATATATATATATATGAGCAAGTAGCAAGGTTTGATGCTCAATTGCATACGTCAACTGTGTTAAGTTCGAATAATTGTAAGATGATGAATTCAACAAAACTTATCCAGAATAAATTCACTAAGCTTAATGGAGTTGTTTCTTTTCAAAGTGTCTGTGGCTGTTTGTAGAGCTATAAACTCTTGATTCATAGCTTGAGTTGAAAGTATCCACAATAGACTCCCTAAGAGCATCCACAATAGGCTCTTTAAACCACTTCTTTAGACAAATTTTTGGAAGGAATTGGAAAAATACAACTCCAACACTCCCACCTCCTAAAATAAGGAGACCTCTAGGAGCTCCTAAATCTAGAGAGAGAGAGAGAGAGAGAGAGAGAGAGAACTCCTAGTAGCTCCCTATAATGTAATGCTGCTTTATTTAATGAGTATTTCAAACCTTTAATTAATGGTAATTATTTTTTAATTGAGATAGACCAAATAAAAAAGAGTTATAACATTTATGACTCTCTAAACTAGGGAGCATGATTAGAGTTTAAATTTCATAAAGTGCTCCTAAAATAATTTTTATATCTTTTTAGCTAAAATTTAACTAAAAAATAGAGAGCGTGATTGTGGATGCTCTTAAACCACGTCCTTAAATAAAATTTAGAGAGGAAGTGAGAAAACTCACCTCCAACCATGCTACATATCCAACTCTTAAAATAGGGAGACCTCTAGGAGTTCCTAAATGTGAGGAGAGAGAAAGCACTCCTAGTGGCTCTCTATAATTAAACGCTGCTTTACTTTAATGTTATTTTAAGTATTTATTTAATGATTACTATTTATTATTATTTTATATGAATACGGAGCATTTATGCTAAACTACAAAAAAGAAAGAAATAATTTATGATTCCCTAAATTAGAGAGTATGGTTGGAGTTGAAATTTTATAAGGAACTCCTAAAATAGCTTTCTAGTTTTTTTAGCTAAATTTTAATTAAAAAATAAGGAGCATGATTGTGGATGCTCTGAGACCATACTGCTTGTAAGTCTTAGGTTCAATTAATTCTTCTTGGTATTGCCAGTCAATATAATGCTAATGTGACTTAATGAGAGATGAGGTGACAAGTTTAATTAGTAAGTCTCGAGTTTACCTTTGAGGAATTCCATTGTCATGATACTTAGGCTCCGTTTGGTTCACGGAACGGATTTGAGGGGAAGTCACTTCCCATGTCATTTCCTAAGGGATGAGAAATGAAAGATTTCTTTCCCACATTTGATAATGTCGGGAAAGTATCTGGGAGATTTCACTTTGTTTCATTTCCCATGTTTGTTTTGAGTAGGAATGGAAAACAAAGTTCGTATAATTTTCCAATTATACCCATATTAAATCAAATAAAAAAAGAATGCATTTAATGATACATTATAATTCTAAATTATTCATAGGGACAAAATGGTCATGAAAAATGTGCATTGAATGTTGGCTCATTTTTCCAAACTTTCTCATGAGGAGGGAAAACAAAACCCAAGTGGAAAAGAGGGCTTCACTTTCCCCTTTACTTTCCCATGTGCTAGGCAACCATTTCCCATGCTTGGACTTACCAAACATGAAAAAGCATTTTCCAACCCCAAACCTCCTTTCCCATGAACCAAACGGGGCCTTAAGTTAATTTGCCTTGTCTGCTAGCTAGCATTATATTTATATTATGAGAATAAGCATACGCATATGTCACATCCCTTATATAGATGATGTGGAGGAATCTTTTGAAGTACCCTTGCTAGCTTGCTTGCCAAGCTACTCTCTGTAGCGACAAGATTGGAGGATGCTATATTGATTGAAAATGAATGCCTATATAAGAGAGAATAATATTCCACTAACTTTATTCAAAGTATAAAATATTCGCTCTATTAATCCAGACAGCGACAGTCTTAAATTTTCTCAACCTCTTTAACCAAATAGCAATGCATTATCACATTGAATTTTACAACATACATGATTGCATTATCTCAAGCAATGCCTTCCATTATGCATGCATGTATATATATATATATATATATATATATATATATAGTTATTCTCTGATTTGGATGTCCGCACGTTATTATTGTGTGGATGCTTTTGTAAATAAACAGGAAAGCAATGAGAGGTAGTACAAAATACATGGTGTCCACACGATAACAATGTATGAATGTCCACATAGGAGAATTTATATATATATAAGGTAGTACAAAATACATGGTGTCCGCACGATAACAATGTATGAATGTCCACATAGGAGAATTTATATATATATATATATATATATATATATATATATATATATATATACAGTCCCCTTCTATTGAGGGATCCTCCAAATAATTTTATTTGAGGGATGTCTTTTAGGGTACCCTATGAATTGTTTTTCAACGATTCAAACCATATATTTTTAAGGTCTTCATTCATAGATCATCCTTGAAAACAATTAGACAAATCGGAAAATGTTTCGACATTCAATTGTATCCTACAAAATCAATGAACACGGTGCTTTAAGAAAGTATTAAAATTTCAATAACACAATTGAGTGGTCAAACGATATCGGATTCAAGTGATTTTTTGTAGAGATGATTTTTCAATAATTATCTAAAACATAAACGATTTGGATTAGTGAAATACAATGCAAAGTGGGCCCTACAAAGCTATCGCTCAAATAAGCTAATTTGATGGATTCTTTAATAGAAGCTCTTTGTATATATGTACACACACACACACACACACACACACATATAGACCTTGAGTTGAGGGATGTCACGACCCAACTCCCCTAGCACGATATTGTCCGCTTTGGGCCTCCCTCTCTGCCCTCACGGTTTTGTTTCTAGGAGTTCACTACCAACTTCCCAGTGGGTCACCCATCCTGGGATTGCTCTGGCCCCCAACTCACTTAACTTCGGAGTTCCTACGACTTCGAAGCCAGTGAGCTCCCAAAAGGCCTCGTGCTAGATGGATGCGGGCATGTACATATAAGGCACATCAACCTCCTCTCTGTTGGTCGATGTGGGATCTTACAATAATCAGAAAATCCCTAACTTTTCTCTCTCTCTCTCCCCTGCGCGTAGAAACCCCCCCCCTCCCCCCCTTTGTTGTTACTGTTCATCCGAACGGTTTTTGCTTCGCCACCACCTCCACCGACCACCAAATCGCATGATATTAGTACCAAAACATCAAGCTCACTTCCCTCTTCCTATTCCGACTAATCTCTGCCGCTAGAACCATCGGAGATGGCCGGAAAATGCAAAAATCCGATCGGTTTTGACCCAGTTTTAACAGATTTTTAGCTGGCGGTTTCTCCCTCCTCCGGCCACCGGTCGATTAAGGTATGCTTTTCCACCTATTTTTCATGCTCTAGCTGATGGTTGGGTAGGAATTGACAAATTTCTGCGTTATGGTAGTTAATTAAGCGATTGAAAAATCTGCCAGTTTCGACCTCCGTTTTTAGCCACTTCCGTCGAATTTTTGGGTAATGCCCAAGAACAAAAGTGACTCCAAATTAGGTGTATTACCTAGGGTAGGAGTCTTGGCCCGAGATTCTAAGATTTTCCGGCGATGCGATATCGCTTTGGGTACCCACGCGCTGCCAGCGCGTGTGGTGGCGCGTGGGCACTGTATCAGAGGGGAATTTTATCCCAATACAATCCCCTGGTTGTCACGAGCGCGTAGGATTTTACGGATCTCAATTCGGATAACGTTTGAACCCCGAACGGATTTTATATATTGTGTGATTTCCGGATTCGATATGTTAGAACCGTTGGATCACTTCCAAATTAATATAGGTTGATCTGGGTATTCCTAGGATCGTGTAGGATTCGACGGATCATGAATCGGAGCCCCGGATGTTCCGATTTAATAACTTAAAGTTTGTGTTTTACGATAACCGTCCGATCGTGTAATCGTGAGCGATCCAACCATCCGATCTGAACCAAACTTGTGGGACATGTTTCCTAGACCTTGTGGAACCCATAGGAACTTTCGGATCATAAAATGGAGGTCGTGGGCCCCTTGGGCCCGATTGACCAAGTTTGGGCAGTTTGACCCTCGGTTGACCGTGAGTCTTCCGAGGTAGTTCCACTCTTCGAGAAGTACTAGGACGACCCTTTTGGACGAGTCTTGACCGTCATTGATTTATGTTGATTATAGGGGGGTCTTTGAGTTTATTTTTATGGTTTTGTGATGGAGATCTTATGCGTTTGAATTTAAGGGTTAATTAATTTCTTTTTATATTTATTAGTTGAATTCTTTATTGTTATAAAGTATTTGCATTATATGTGGTTTTCGATGTGATTGTTGGATTTGAATCCGGTTTAATGTTTTATGTGGTATTAGTAAAGTTGTTTGAGGTCATTAATTACATGGTTTATGTATTAAATGACTTAAGAACATTGTTGGTGCTGTTTCGAATTATCTGAAGGTCGGAGGCCTATTATGTGTTTGCATGTTGATAACTTAAGCATGCTGCCAGTTGGGATTAAATTGTGAATTTTTTTTAACAGGTTGAAATTTGGGGAAAGTCCAATTTTCAGGAGAGACTCTGCCGAAATTTCGGCAGAAAGTCTCAGTTCTTAGTAAATGGGCCCGGCATCGGTATGACGTCGGGAATTTCCACAGTACTCGTCTCGGGTTCCGAGGAATTCGGGGCGGGTCCTGTCAAGGAATCCTTCAAATAAGCTTATTTGAAGGACACCTTGTAGCATGGGCGGTGCTATGCACAGGGCAGGTTGGGTGCCTGCCCAACCCAAATTTTTTCAAAATAAAAAATACCTACATGTGTTATAAGTCCATCTCAAAATAATAATAAAAATTAAAAGCGTACCCTACACATATGTTGCCCATCCAGGTGGTCTCATATATTCTCTCTCCTTCTCTTTTGGCTATTAGACTTCTTGTTTCTCTCTCTCTCTCTCTCTCTCTCTCTCTCTCTCTCTCTCTTTGCTACTCGACCGCAGCAAGTTTCTCCCCCCTTATTTTTTTTTTGGATCAAATTCTCCCTCTATTGGCTATTGGCTAAATCTTCTATTATCTTGGGTGGGCAACTTGGCAACATCTTCTCCTCTCCTTTTGTCAGCAACAAGTATTATTCTCATTCTCTCCTTTGCTATATATCTTTAATTATAGGTTTAGGGCTGAATTATTCTAGGGCTTTGATTTGGGATTTTGTTAAAATTGAGTATTTTAGGTTTAGCTATGGATGAATTATAATTTTTGGTTTGGTATTGTTGAGATGTTATTATGAGAATTTGTTTGATTTTTTGTTGGTATGTTTGATTAAAATTCTTTTTACATATTATTCATAGGCTATCTTTTATTATGTCGGATCACAATCGGAATCCCAAGAGAACAACGAATTTGAATAGTGTTGTTTTGTATTGCATTGTATTTACTTTTACTTTTGCTTTTGTATTTGTTGAACTTTTATTTATAGATAGAGATGCATTTGAGGGTAAGGCTCATTATGTCCCCCCGACTAGGTGTATCTTTTCATGTTAATTAATGAAATTCATCGTACTGTGGAGTTTAGTATGTAAATTTTGCCCAACCGGCTTTTGAATCCTAGAACTGCCACTGCCTTGTAGGGTCCACCATACATTGTATTTCAATTATTTGAACCATCTAATTTTTAGATATTACCTTAAAGATCATATCTGCAAAAAATCACATGAATCTGAAATCATTTGACCACTCAATTAGATTGTTGTTATTATAATCTTTTCTTGAAGCACCGTGTTCGTCTATTTTGTTGGTCCCAATTTGAAGCGTAAATGATTTTCAATTTTCCTGATTTTTTGCAATGATGATCGATGATTGAAAACTTGAAACATAGAAGGTTGGGATCATTGATTTTTTTTTTTTTTTTTTTGTAGAGGACCCTAAGGGATGTCCCTTAAATAAAATTATTTGAGGAATCTCTCAATAAAAGGGGACTAATATATTATATATATATGGTTGCATAGTATTTGAGCCGAGTAAAACATGGGTAATCAAGCTTGGCTTTGTTTAAAAACTTATCAAGTTCCAGCTTAGTTCTGTTTTTGTTTCTTTTACAAGCCAAGCTCAAACGAGCTAAAACTAGTCGAGCTTGAGTTGTACCAAGTCAATTTACAATCACAAATAGTCGAGCTTGGTTTTGTTTGAGTTAATCATAAATAGTGATTAGAAATTGAAACATAATAAATTAACAGCAAACGACATTAATATTTAGCATTTAAAAAATAAATTTTCAACATATAGCTTCAAATAGAAAGACACAAGCATGATAATTTAAGAAGAATACAGAGCGGAAATCAAAATAATGCTTTGAGTTTTTACTTTTGGACATAATGTTTTGATACTATTATTTAAAAGATCTTTCATTCCAAGCAAAACTCTTCTAAACAAGCTACTGCGGACCCATTCAGGTGCAAGGAGGTGCAGTTGCAAATTTCCTTGTCGGAAAAGGCCTTGGAGGAGCTGGATTTGCTCCTCTACTCTGCTGCTCACCAACTATACAAGTCAATGGCACAACCGTATTCTTCTTTGTTTGCAGCCTTGTAAGTTACATGAAGCCATTGATGAAACAGATTTCCAAGTTGCTATCCCTCACAGTTTGAAGAATCCTTGCACTATCACGATCAAGGTCTAAAATATCGATAGTATCGAAAATATTGGTAGTTCAAAAACATGGAAATTTCGAAGAAAATATCGGGATATTTATACTTTTTCGAGAGTGTGTTTTGTAAAAAGCTGTTGAAGTGATTGAACTTTCTTCCTTTCTTTTCGTCTTTAGATTATGATGCTATCAGGTTAAAACAAAATACCAAAGGAAACTATTAGGGCCCGTTCGGTAACATTTTCGAATAATGTTTTCTGAGAATATTTGCTAAGAATGAAAACAAGAAAATGAATTTGCATTTTCAAGATTCGAAAATGCGTCTGGTAGATTAATTGGAAAACATTTTTAGAAAATAAAAACAGTGGAAATGTGTCTGGTAGAACAATTTGATAATAACAAAAACAAAGAATTTGTAACTTTAATTAAAATGCATTAATTTTTTTTAATACAACATTATGTAATCAAGATGTCAGTTTCAAAAAAAAAAAAAAATTGTATGTATATTATTTTTCAAAAGTATTTTTTTAATTGTCTAAAAGAATATCATTTAAAAAATAGAATAAAATTCTAAAGTATAAAACTAAAATTATCTTTATAAAAAATTAAAATGAAACCTCAACTCAACCTTCTCTTTCACTCTCTGCAAACCCACCCCAATTCTCTCTCTCTCTCTCTCTCTCTCTCTCTCTCTCAAATTGAAGAATCAAACCAACCCCCCACTTTTTCACTTTCTCTTCATGCCGCCGCACCCTCTCTCTGTCTCTCTCTCACTGCAACCTCACCTTCCAGTAGCTTCCCAGCTCCTTTTCCTTTTCTTGGACTGAAAATTGATTCGGCAATTAGTTGTTCAACAATGGTGGTTCAATTCAATTGTGTAGAGATTATGTTGGGTTCGATTGAGTGGAGGTGATGTCAATCAGGTTCGATGGGGCGGTGGTGATTTTGATTGGGTGATGGTGGTGGTTCAAGCTCTGCGTGTGGTTCTATGCTGGCAGCGTTTGACGGTGGTTTTGGTCTGATGAGGAGAGAAGATTTGAGCGAGAGAAGTAGCGTGTTTTCAGTGTTTGTTTATTGTGAGGATGAAAATAGCTTTTTTCTGTTTTCTACAAGTAGACGTGAAGTTGTTCTTATTTTCTTAAAACGTTCTCCGTGTTTTCTGTTTTTGCCCACCGAACAGGTTTTTCGTTTGTTTTTGTTCTCTCAAAATGAAAATGGGCTCTCAAAACTTAAACGAACCGGGCCTTAATTTAACCTTTCAGAACTTTTGTCTAATTTATTTTTTGATATTAGCCTTACACATAAAAAAGAGGCCTAGCCACAAGCCTCAGATATTGGATCAGGTCTTATTTTAGACAAATCTGAATTCTTGTTCCATTACATGCATGCTTGCATGCTTAGAGCTTGTTCCTATTCATTGCTCGTTGCCAAAGTCGTTAAATCCCCTAGCGCCGTTCTTGTTCCCGTTCAGTTTATTGTTCTCAAAGCCGAATTCAGATTCGCCACTGTAGGGGCCGCGGCCACTCCTGTTGCCAAAGTTGTTAAATCCATAAGCTGGGCCCTCGTTGTTGCTAACCTCATTCCCTTTAAAATTGAAAGTTCTGCGGTTGGGATTTCCAGAAGCAGGATTTCCACCATATCCACCACCCCCGTAGCCTCCGCCGTTTCCTCCGCCATAGCCACCACCGTTTCCGTAGCCACTCCCGTTTCCGTAGCCACCACCGTTTCCGTAGCCGCCTCCGTAGCCACCGCCGTTGTTGTATTGTTGTTGTGGTTTGGGAAGACATTTTTGCTTGGAGTTGGATCTATCTTCAGGATGGTTATCTGTGAGCCAGTTGAGGACCCCTCGGGCCGTGCCATGGATGGCACCGTCCAGAGGGGCCAAAGGAAAAGTCACTACATCGGCAACCCTGTGGAGGGTGTCGAAGCCTCCCTCAAAAGTGTCTCTCACCTGATTTTTCACTTGTTTACTCGTCATTGTCTTGCTGATTAGTTTTAAGTTGGAATTTGTGTGTTTGCTTGGATGAACTACTTATTGCCTCATGGTCTCCATTTATAGATGTTGGCATGCGCATATCATATGCAATTTGCAAACGATAAGAATACAGATTCTATATATTGATAATAATATTCTTCATAAATAGCTATCTTCTTTGGAATAATATACTACTGTACGGGCGTAGTGGTCTTTCTTGTTAGAGGATCTTTTTAACTTTTTTTTTATTTCCCTTTTGGTAAATATCTATTTACCTTCTTTGACTTGGCTATATGAGCAATTAGCAAGGTTTGATTCTCAATTGCATACGTCAACCGTGTTACGTAAGTTCGAATAATTGTAAGATGATGAATTCAACAAAACTTATCCAGAATAAAATTCACTAAGCTTAATGGAGTTGTTTCTTTTCAAAGTGTTTGTGGCTTTTTGTAGAGCCATAAACTCTGAGTCCAATTTTCCTGTTATCAAATCCCATGTGCCTCCCTGTTTTCTCCTTATTTTTTTTGACATGTGTTCTGTAACTTAACAGAAACTTAACACTGTTGATTTCAACATAATAAAATTTATTTAAAAAAAGAAACCATTTCCTCGCCTCATCTATTTCGTTCAGCAAAAAGGGAGCCTTCTCTTTGTTCTTTCTCCTCCAAACCCCAAGTACATCAGATCTGCCATGGGTTTGTTTATGCCTCCATAGGATGATGGGACACCCAATTTATATCTAATCTCCACCACCACGCCCATTCATCAGACCCGCCACCTCACCGTGTCAATTTGCTTCAAGAAACCCTCAAACCCACATAGAGAAAGTGCTTCCATATTAAAGATTTGGCCCAAGGAAATATCACTCGAGCACTGCAAAGACCAAGAATTGATCAATCAGAAAAACCCACAAGGGAAAGCTTGGAAATTTCACATGGGGTTCAATGATATTAAAGACCACACCAAAATCCACATGCAAACTAGCACTTGTTGGGTTATTGTTTGTCGCTCATGGTGAATATTTTGAATGGATGCAATATTGGCCAAGCTTGAGAGAGAATTTTGGCTTTGAATAATTGAGTTTTTTTTAATCAATATAACAAATTTTTCTTTAGATTTGGCCACAACTCTGAGAATCAAATGGAAATTAGATAAGAAAAGTACTAAAGCAAGGAATGACAATGAGATGCACAAAAGATAAGGTGAATGGTTTTGGTACCAGTCCTAGAGATGGACGACATGATTTGGGCTGACCTGGAGGTGGCGGTGGTGAACGAAAGAGATGACAAGGAGGAACTTGTGTGTTTTTTAATATTATTGCATTTAAATATTGTTAACAGTGTTAAATTTATGTTTAGGGGCACATGGGATTTGGTAATAGGAAAATTGGACTCAATAACTCTTGATTCATAGCTTGAGTTGAGAGCATCCACAATGAACTTTCTAAGAGCATCTACAATGGGCTCCCTAAACCACATCTTTAGACAAATTTTAGAGATGAATTGGAAAAATACAACTCCAACGCTCCCATCCACCTCCTAAAATAAGGAGACCTCTAGGAGCTCCTAATATGAGGAGAGAGAGAGAGAGAGAGAGAGAACTCCTAGTGGCTCTCTATAATTTAATGCTGCTTTATTTAATGAGTATTTCAAACCTTTAATTAATGATAATTATTTTTTATTAGAGATAGAACAATTGAAAAATAGTTATAGCATTTATGATTCCCTAAACTAGAAAGCATGATTGGAGTTTAAATTTTATAAAGAGCTCCTAAAATAATTTTTATATGTTTTTAGCTAAAATTTAACTAAAAAATAGAGAACGTGATTATGGATGCTCTTAAACCACCTCCTTAAAAAAAAAAATTAGGGTGGAAGTGAGAAAACCCACCTTAAATCATGCTTCATATCCAACTCCTAAAATAGGGAGACCTCTAGGAGCTCCTAAATCTAAAGAGAGAGAAAGGACTCTTAGAGCATTCACAATCATGCTCTCTATTTTTTAGTTAAATTTTAGCTAAAAACATATAAAAGTTATTTTAGGAGCTCTCTATAAAATTTAAACTCCAATCATGCTCTCTAGTTTAGGGAGTCGAGGTTTCATCCCAAAACCAAATGGCAATGGGGGGAGTAACCCAACTCGTTATAAACCCAGGCTAGGTCCCTTAACTTTTCAATGTGGGACAAATACTCTCAACACGCCCCCGCACGTGTGGTGAACTTTCAAGCCTAACACGTGGACAACACATATTGGGTGACGTGGGAGCACATGTAGCCATTAGGCCCAACAAGTGAAGCCTTGCTCTGATATCATGAAGGAAGTTGAGGTTCCACCCCAAAACTAATTGGCAATGGGGGGAGTAGCCCAACTCCTTATAAACCTAGGCTAGGTCCCTTAACTTTTCAATGTGGGACAAATACTCTCAACAATTAAAGAGCATGGTTGGAGTTGAAATTTTATAAAGAACTCCTAAAATAACTTTCTAGTGTTTTTAGCTAAATTTTAACTAAAAAATAAAGAGTAAGATTGTGGATGCTTTGAGACCATACATCTTGTTAGTCTTAGGTTCAATTAATTCTTCTTGGTATTTCCAGTCAATATAATGCTAAGGCTTAAATGTTAAAATGGTCCCTGTGTTTTATCTCATAGGCCAATTTAGTCCTTGTGTTTTCAATTTGGCCAATTTGGTCCTTGTGTTTGTATATATTAGTCAATGTGGTTCATTCCCTTAAAAATATAAAATATAAAATATTTAAAATTAATTAAAAAACTGTAATTGATTATAAAATTTTAAATTCAATCTTAAAATGGAATATATATATATATATATTTTTAAATTTCACGCTCACACCTCAACCACCTCCCAAACCCAGCCACCCTCACCACCACCACTCCAACCCCAAACCCATAGCCACCCTCACCAACATTCCAACCCCACCTAAACCACAACAACTCTCTCTCTCTCTCTCTCTCTCTCTCTCTCTCTCTCTCTCTCTCTCTCTCTCTCTCTCTCTCTCTCTCTCTCTCTCGGCTTCCTCTATGACAAATCACGAAGATCTTCATAGCCGGTCACCGTAACCTTGATGGCTCTATCGCCAATTGATCATCCTCGCTGCAGCAAAAGTCGATGACATTCAGGCCAATGGATCGGAGAGGAGAGAGAGATGAAGGGTGGAATATGAGAAAATCTAAAACATAAGAGAGAAGAAAAATTGCAGTAAGAAAAGAGTAGGCATCAATTCGACTAAGAACCTTTTTTTTTTTTTTTCCCTACAGGAATCGAGGCTATTGGAGGATAAGGTTGTGTGGGCTTTAATCATTTTAGCATTATTATTATTTGAGTTTAAATCTTTGTAATTAATTACAAATTTTTAAATTAATTTTAAATGTTCTTTTTTCAGGTTTTAACATAATTTTGACGGAAGGATCAAATTTGTTAACAAATACAAACACAGGGACTAAATTGGCCAAATTAATAACACGGGGACTAAATTGGCCGATAAGGTAAAACACAGGGACCATTTCGACATTTAAGCCTAATGCTAATGTGATTTAATGAGAGCTGAGGTGACAAGTTTAATTAGTAAGTCTCGAGTTTACCTTCGAGGAATTCCATTGTCATGATACTTAGGTTAATTTGCCTTGTCCGCTAGCTAGCATTATATTTATATTATGAGAATAAGCATAAATATGCATATGTCACATCCCTTGTATAGATGATGTGATGAGAGGAATCTTTTGAAGTACCCTTATCTTGTCAAACTACTCTCTGTGCCTGAAACTGGCGATAAGATTGGAGGATGCTATATTGATTGAAAATGAATGCCTGTATAAGGGAGAATAATATTCCACTAACTTTATTCAAAGTGTAAAATATTCGCTCAACTAATCCAGACAACGACAGTCTTAAATTTTCACAACCTCTTTAACCAAATAGCAATGCATTATCACATTGAATTTTACAACATACATGATTGCATTATCACAAGCATTGCCTCGCATCATGCATGCATATATACATACATATATAGACTTTGAGTTGAGGGATTCTTCAAATAAGGTTATTTGAAGGACACTCTTGTAGGGTCCACCATGCATTATATTTCAATTATCTAAACCATCTAATTTTTAGATATCCCCTTAAAGATCATCTATGCAAAAAATCACATGAATCTGAAATCATTTGACTACTCAATTAGATTGTTGCTATTATAGTCCTTTTTTAAAGCACCGTGTTCATCTATTTTGTTGGTTCCAATTAAATGCGTAAATGATTTTCAATTTTCTTGATTTTTTTGTAATGATGATCTATGATTGAAGACTTGAAATATAGAAGGTTTGGATCGTTGATTTTTTTTTGTTTTTTTTGTAGGGGACTCTAAAGGGTGTCCCTCAAATAAAATTATTTGAAGAATCCCTCAATATAAATGAGATATATATATAGGGAGCTTCAGTTGAAGGATCCCTCAAATAATATATTTGAGGGACACCCTTGTATAGGCCCACTTCGTATTGTATTTCATTAATCCAAACCATCTATTTTGTAGATACTCATTCAAAGATCATCTCTACAAAAAATCACTTGAATCTAATATCATTTGACCACTCAATTGAATTATTGAAATTTTATTACTTTCTAGCACCGTGTTCATTGATTTTGTAGGATACAACTGGATATCGAAATGGTTTCCGATTTGTTTAATTTTTTTGCAAGGATGATCTATGAATGTAGACTTAAAAAATAGATGGTTTGGATCATTGAAAAAGTATTGTAGGGGACTCTAAAGGGTGTCCCTTAAATAAAATTATTTGAAGAATCCCTCAATGTAAAGGAGCTATATATATATATATAGGGAGCTTCAGTTGAGGGATCCCTCAAATAAGTATTTGAGGGGCACCCTTGTATAGGCCCACTTCGTATTGTATTTCATTAATCCAAACTATCTATTTTGTAGATACTCATTCAAAGATCATCTCTTAAAAAAAAAAAATCACTTGAATCTAATATCATTTCACCACTCAATTGAATTATTGAAATTTTATTACTTTCTACCACCGTGTTCATTGATTTTGTAGGACACAACTGGATATCGAAACGGTTTCCAATTTTTCTAGTTTTTTTGCAAGGATGATCTATATGAATGTAGACTTAAAAAATAGATAGTTTGGATAATTGAAAAAGTATTGTAAGGGACCCTAAAGGGTGTCCCTTAAATAAAATTATTTGAAGAATCTCTCAATAAAAGAGGACTGATATATTATATATATATAGTTGCATAGGATTCAAGCCTAGTATATTATGGTAATCAAGCTTGGCTTTGTTTAAAAACTTATCGATTTCCAGCTTAGTTCTGTTTTTGTTTTTCTTACAAGCCAAGCTCAAACGAGCTAAAACTAGTCGAGCTTGAGTTGTACCAAGTCAATTTACAATAATTTAATCACAAATAGTCGAGCTTGGTTTTGTTTGAGTTAATCATAAATATTGATTAGAAATTGAAACATAATAAATTAACAGCAAACGACATTAATATTTAGCATTTAAAAAATAAATTTTCAACATATAGCTTCAAATAGAAAGACACAAGCATGCTAATTTAAGAAGAATACAGAGCGGAAATCAACATAATGCTTTGAGTTTTTACTTTTGGACATAATGCTTTGATACTATTATTTAAGGGAGCTGATTTCCCCACTCCCGTTTTCTCCATTTACACTCCCTTTTACTTTTTAATACTTTTTAATCAATTTTTTTTATTTCTCTTTCCTATTCTATCCTTACCCTATATTTAATTTTTTTTCTTCATTTTTATATTATTTCTTTTTCTTTATACTTAATTTTCCAACTTACACTCCATTTTTAGTATTAAAGGGAAAAAATACTTAATTTCTTACTCGATTAAAGGAAAAAAAAAACTAAAATTAGAATGCAACTTGGAAAATTAAGTATACAGAAAAAGAACTATTATAAAAGTGAAGTAAAAAGAAATTAATGTAGGCTGGATTTGCCCCTCTACTCGACTGCTCACCAACTATATAAGTAATGGCACAACCATATTCTTCTTTGTTTGCAGCCCTGTAAGCTACATGAAGCCATTGATGAAACAGATTTCCAAGTTGCCATCCTTCATAGTTTGAAGAATCCTTACACTATCACGAATCACGATGCTCCCAATTTGAATTTTAGCGACTTGGTTTGGAGTCATTGGATTGATACTTGAAGAAGCCTTGTGTTGAGTCAAGCTATGATTCCAATTTGGTTTTGAAATTGGTACTCAGGTGAAGGGGATAAATTAAAACTTTAACAAAGTAGGTCTATGACAACAATGATCAAATAATCCTGGAGACAATATGACTAGTCTATGACTAGTCATAGACTTATGAATATGTAAACAATCCACAGATTTACCACAGATCAAATATAAACACATGCAAACCTATAAGAGTACTAGTGACAACCTATGCACTTAGAATGATCCATAATCTAGGCATCTCCAGTGTTAACAGCAACTAGAGTGGAAAGTGTGTGAACATCCATCAAATCCAAGCATAGATAATAAGCAGATTATGACTAGTCAAGAAATTAAGAACAACACACCCGAAATGTACACCATGAAACCCACCATTGGGAAAAACTGGTGGTCATTAATTTCTTTAGGAAATGAGCACTACCTCCCTATGCAACCTTATTCTCCAACTTAGTTGAATTAGTAGCTAGTCCTTCATGTAAGTGGCACCTAGTCCATTAGCTCCTTCACTCCATGACACCAGCGACTCAACTTCAGATCGAACATACATAATGAAATATAGATTCTGAGATAAAAAGGTCAATTCCTTCAAGAAACCATACTCTTGAAGAAATCAACCAAGAATTTGATCTAGATTAAAGAAGATGACTATTCATAATGAACCCAAATGCAGACTGAAGAAGATGACTAGGCATAACTGAATACATGTGCAGATTTTAAAAAACACAGCATATTTCAAAGAGTAATTTTCAAAATCTCATAATGAAAACTAAGACCTTACCAAGTAGAGAATGCAGAGTATAAGTTTTACTCTAAAAAATTCTCAATGAGTGAAGTACGTTTCAAAGAGAAAACCAAGTTTTCCAAAATGGTGCAAATGAAATAGATGAGAGATGAAAACATTTTAGAAATGAAATTTCAATGAAAGCCCCAAAAAGAATTCAAGAACCCATGTCCAATCTCTCATTAGAACTCTCTCTCCCTCTCTCTCTCTCTCTCTCTTAAAATGTAAAATGAGAGTTGGTGAGTCCAGACCAGTCCTTGTCACGCCCCGGACCCGGGGGTAGGCGGAAATCCCGCGCCCGGTGCGTGAGAAAAAAATAAAATAAAATACAAAGAAATACAAAACATAAAATAAAACTTTTCTTATAAAAATAGATCCCAAAATCTTACAACTTTACAATAAATAAATAAAGCTCTATCACTCTCATCTAATTCAGCCTCAATTGGTTTAGTCCTTATCTTGCCCACTAATTCATCTGAAAAATTAAACAAGGTGAGGGATGAGCAACCACCGCTCAGTAGGGACATGAGACCTTACCACAGTAGATTGAGATAACTAAATTAAGTGACATGCAATCACACAACGAAATATCATATTAATAATATTAATGCATGAATGAGCTTCAATTCTACTCCCGTTAATTCATATAACTGGACAAGCAGACCTGCACGTCCCATACCATGCTTATACCACTTGGTCCCGAATGCCCATTTATATGAACTAACACCCATTTCAACCGTCCCGTAATTTCCATTTTGTTAGTCATCTTGTCTAACTCCCTTTCGCCAGTCCCGAATCACCCAATACAAACCATGTGCACTGTGGGATCCCTGAGACCTGGTACCTGCCAAGAGTTAGACTTAACTACACAAAAGATCATTCCCGTTACCCTCTTTTCCATACTTTCTTTATCAACCCAAGAATTCTAGCCATCACCAATAGCATATGATCATGTCAATATTAATAAGATAATATAATTAACAACACTTCAACACCCAATATCAATAATAATCAAATAATAATATCAAGCATAATATAGTGCTCACAAAATTTAATTATATCAATCCCCGTAAAAGCCTCCAAGAAACCCCTACCTCGATTCCAAAGCATTTCTCCAATTTTAAGAAAATACAAGCTAAGCCCTCTCTCTCTCTCTCTCTCTCTCTCTCTCTTGGTTCATTTGTTATGCACATAAAGTCCTATATATATAGGGAATATGTCGGCAGTGACTCCCTTCCTATTGGATGGTGTTTGGCGGTTTACTAATACTTACCATCCAAGTTATATTCTAGCCTTGAGACCTTACCACAGTAGATTGAGATAACTAAATTAAGTGACATGCAATCACACAACGAAATATCATATTAATAATATTAATGCATGAATGAGCTTCAATTCTACTCCCGTTAATTCATATAACTGGACAAGCAGACCTGCACGTCCCATACCATGCTTATACCACTTGGTCCCGAATGCCCATTTATATGAACTAACACCCATTTCAACCGTCCCGTAATTTCCATTTTGTTAGTCATCTTGTCTAACTCCCTTTCGCCAGTCCCGAATCACCCAATACAAACCATGTGCACTGTGGGATCCCTGAGACCTGGTACTGTTAAGCTCATAATTTCATACATATACATGCCCTAATTACTTACTTCTTTTGCTTAGTTTCTTAGATTTCTAAGTTATTTGCCTCCCTTTGTGTGTTTTGTAGGCAAATAGGGCAAGAGAGCATAATTCATGCAATTCAAGCATGTTAAGGCATAATTTGGATGAATGGATGAAGAGCTTAAAAGACAAACTCATTTTGGCTACAGCCCCCTGCCAGTCCAGTTCCGTAGGTCATATTGCAAGCTTTGTTTCAGCAACCTACACAGCTCGGATGAGGCAGCATTCTTCATGAAAGTTGTTCCAATGGGTGTGTACTATAACATATCCAACATTCAGCCCCATTGGATAAATATGGAGTCTATTACCTAGCAAACATAGAGCCATGCTCAGGATGGATTTTATCAGCGCGCAAAATGAGTTAGCAATTTGTTTTGGCCTTAACTTCCTCCTCCGACCTTGGATTGGCCCAAATGATATATGGCTGGAAAGAAGACATTCTGAACTTCAATTTCGAGTGCTTAAAGTCCTAATTTGATTAAGAGAAGCCCAAGTTGTAAGCCCTTGAAGTTGCTGGTCATGCTGACCTCAGCATGTGCTGGTTGGATGCTTGGTCATGGTGAGCTAGGTATGAGCTATCATTTCTGGTTGGAAGCTTGGTCATGGTGACATGAAGATGAGCTAGGGCTGCTGGTGGGATCTGTTGGTGAAGTGCATCAACCAATTCAAATTTTCTAATACAAGTGCATCAACCATTTCAAATTTTATAAAACAAGTGTTGTATGCATTAGCCATATTGAATTCAGATTTTTCACTTCCTTAGGCCTATAAATAGGGAGGTTCTCTAAGCTTGTAAACACACCCCAAGGGGGGGAGCTCTCAAACACTTCTCTAGAGCTCCCTTCCCTTCTCTCCCTCAAATTCTCTTAGTTTTGCTTTCTAGTTCTCAATTCTAGCTTTCTTTAATGTTTTCTTAGTTGTAATTTATTTTTCTTGTTATGTAAATTCTTTTCTTAAGTTTTCAAGTTGAATTAGTTTCCAAGTTTCAATTATGGTTTTTGTTCTTATTCATTATGCTTATAAGTTAATATGCTAGTTTGAATGATTGATCACCATTTAGGCTTGCATGTTAGCTATCTTGGTTTGAATTAAGAGTATACACCATGCTTTAATTTGAATTGAACTATGAATAGGAAGAGTATGTATGGACATTCGACAACAGGGATTAGATACATACTTGGTGTTTAAAATGTTCTTCTATGCTTAATGGGTTCCTAATGCTTAATTTTAGGTTAGACAACAAATGATCAAATTAGGGAATTAGGAACACAAGGTTATGACCACACACCATGGCTTAATCATACTTTAGCTAGAATCAATCCATTAATCTAAATTGAACTTGGGAACTTATTTGCTTGAGTTACTTATTTCTTTCTTCCTTGTTTTATGTTCTTTGTTTTTGTTTCTATTTTGTGTAGGGAAACTAAATTGGATCATTCAATCACCAATCCCTGTGGAATCGACCTCTCACTTACATATGCTATACTACCAAACGGCTCGTGCACTTGCGAGTATCACAAGTTGAGGATGCAACTGAATCCATTTTGGTGCAGCTGTATCTACACAACAGGTACCTGCCAAGAGTTAGACTCAACTACACAAAAGATCATTCCCGTTACCCTCTTTTCCATACTTTCTTTATCAACCCAAGAATTCTAGCCATCACCAATAGCATATGATCATGTCAATATTAATAAGATAATATAATTAACAACACTTCAACACCCAATATCAATAATAATCAAATAATAATATCAAGCATAATATAGTGCTCACAAAATTTAATTATATCAATCCCCGTAAAAGCCTCCAAGAAACCCCTACCTCGATTCCAAAGCATTTCTCCAATTTTAAGAAAATACAAGCTAAGCCCTCTCTCTCTCTCTCTCTCTCTCTCTCTCTCTCTCTCTCTCTCTCTCTCTCTCTCTCTCTCTCTCTCTCTCTCTCTCTCTCTCTCTCTCTCTCTCTCTCTCTCTCTCTTGGTTCATTTGTTATGCACATAAAGTCCTATATATATAGGGAATATGTCGGCAGTGACTCCCTTCCTATTGGATGGTGTTTGGTGGTTTACTAATACTTACCATCCAAGTTATATTCTAGCCTTGAGACCTTACCACAATAGATTGAGATAACTAAATTAAGTGACATGCAATCACACAACGAAATATCATATTAATAATATTAATGCATGAATGAGCTTCAATTCTACTCCCGTTAATTCATATAACTGGACAAGCAGACCTGCACGTCCCATACCATGCTTATACCACTTGGTCCCGAATGCCCATTTATATGAACTAACACCCATTTCAACCGTCCCGTAATTCCCATTTTATTAGTCATCTTGTCTAACTCCCTTTCGCCAGTCCCGAATCACCCAATACAAACCATGTGCACTGTGGGATCCCTGAGACCTGGTACCTGCCAAGAGTTAGACTCAACTACACAAAAGATCATTCCCGTTACCCTCTTTTCCATACTTTCTTTATCAACCCAAGAATTCTAGCCATCACCAATTGCATATGATCATGTCAATATTAATAAGATAATATAATTAACAACACTTCAACACCCAATATCAATAATAATCAAATAATAATATCAAGCATAATATAGTGCTCACAAAATTTAATTATATCAATCCCCGTAAAAGCCTCCAAGAAACCCCTACCTCGATTCCAAAGCATTTCTCCAATTTTAAGAAAATACAAGCTAAGCCCTCTCTCTCTCTCCCTCTCTCTTGGTTCATTTGTTATGCACATAAAGTCCTATATATATAGGGAATATGTCGGCAGTGACTCCCTTCCTATTGGATGGTGTTGGGCGGTTTACTAATACTTACCATCCAAGTTATATTCTAGCCTTGCAGATAAAGTAGTTCCCAATTCCTCCAATCCTATCCAAACTTTCTTGGTGAATTGACAAAGCTAGTATATAGCTATGCTTAATAAGCATTGTTTTTCTTTGACACGTACTACACTAACCATGACTAAGTATTGATATAATAGAATAGGATATTTATGTAATACACACATATATAATATAATATAATAAGATATAAATATATATAATGGAATAATATATGTAATAAGATATAAATATTTATAAGTGCACAAGACAATATATATAAGTTTAGTTTATAACTTAATATATATATATATATATATATATATATATTTTTTTTTTTTTTTAAAACGGGATTTCACAGTCCTAGCCTTTTTGATAAAATTGGGCAGTTAAAAGAATACTTGGCTGCTAGTGATTGGAGCAGTAATAAGACAAAAATCTACAACCGCTAATGCGCTGGCAACAATGACTAGTCATACCCTAGTGTTTTTTAATGCATGCAATGCATGATTTACTTTTGGAGAGCTTGGTTGAGCTTGATTGCATTTAAGCCATGACACGATTAATCTCAAATGATGTAATAATCTTGAATGCAGTCTTAAACTAGCCTAAATTCTTTGAGCTTGTATGATTACAAATAGTATTACAAGTTTGTCAATGAAAACTAAAAACAATAGCTAAACAAAACCTAACAAATTTTTTTTTCTTAATATGTTTTATTATAATTTTTTAATTCAGTCAAGATCTGGTCCTAATAATTTAAAAAAAAAAACATATTTGGTTTTAGTTTCATTTCTTCTTTTTCTTTTTTCATAATATGTCTTTATTTTTTTCTGTTTTCATTCTTTCTGATTTCGTATGATAAGTAGCAAACTTGAAGAGGAATAGGCTACACAGTAAACAATTGTATCATAATTATGATTTGCTTGTTTACTTGATATGTATTTCAATTATATTAATTGATATTGATTTTTCGCTAGATTAATTTTTATTTGGTATAAATTTTAGTTGATTTGAATATTGCCCCTTCTTTCAAAAATTTCTAGGTCCACCATTGCTCTTTGAGTACAAGCCCAACAGAACAAAGCTTAAGGTTTTTGGTCGAACAAAGCTCAATTTTAGTTTGTTTGAAGGAGCGGAACTCAGCTTGGTTACGAAAAGTAAAAAAAAACCTCAATTGGCACGAATGTCCTTGTCAATTAAGGCAATTTATCCATTTTTTTACAAAGGAGGATCTATGAATAGACAGTTCGGATTGTTGAAATTTTTTTTTGTAGGATACCCTAAAGGGTGTCCCTCAAAGGAAGTGGACTATATATAGCTTCAATTGAGGGATCCCTCAAATAGGGCTTACTCCACATTGTATTTCACTAATTCAAATTGTCTATTTTGTAGATATTCATTGAAAGATCATCTCTACAAAAAAAAAAAAAAAAAAAAAATCACTTGAATCTGACATCATTTGGCCGCTTAATTGAATTATAGAAATTTTAGTACTTTCTTGAAGTACCGTGTACATTGATTTTGTATGACACAATTAGATGTCTAAACGGTTTCCGATTTGTCTAATTTTTTGCAAAGTTGATCTATGAATATAGACTTAAAAAATAGATGGCTTGGATCATTGAGACAAAATTTGTATGGGACCCTAAGGCCGATCCAGAACTTTTTCAGGGAAGGGGCAATAAATAAAAGACTAAAAGCTAAAAAAATAAAAAATAATTAAACAACCAAATACCTTTAGAATCTAATGAAAATTAATCTTAAAAAATCAATTTTAATTAATCTAATTGAAATGCATATCAAATTATCAATTAAACAAATAAATCATAATTTATCATCGAGTCATATGCTATTGTACTGATCATACAAAATACAGAGAGAGCCAAATGAGTAAAAATAAAAACAATTATCATTATTATAATAATAAACATATTATAAATAAATAACCAACAAAAAAAGAAAAAAATAATAAAAAAGAAAAAAAAAGAAAAAAAAAGAAACGCTGGCAGTGATGGCAAAGAAGAAAACAAAATACTAGACCTTGAGTTGAGTCGGAGCTCTTAGTTAACTTAATAATTCAAGCCTCGAGTATCCTCACTGAGCGATAATAATCAATTTAGTTAACTTAATAATTCTCATTAATTCAACGCAAGGTATGGGTTGGGTTTCTTCAACGCAAGGCTAATTAGTAATTGCCTCGTCTTCAATTCAAGTGATAAGTCGTGGTAAGGCAAGTTTCCTTTTTCTTTTTTAACTTTTTTGGCCAAAACACGTTGTCTTGGTCAGGAGTTTAAAAAAAAAAACATAAGAGCGTTGAACGTTATTATCGTGCTGATGCTATTGTAAACAAGCAGGAAAGCAACGAGGGGTAATACAAAATACATGACTTCCGCATGATAATAATGTTCGGATGTTTGCATATATATACAATCCCCTTTTATTAAGGATACAGTTATTCTCTTATCTGGATGTTCGCACATTATTATCGTGCCAATGCTATTATAAACAGGCAGGAAAGCAAGGAGAGGTAATACAAAATACATAGCTTCCACATGATAATAATGTTCGGATGTCTGCATAGGAGAATTTCTGTATATATATATATATATATACAGTTCCCTTCGATTGAGGGATCCTTTAAATAATTTTATTTGAGGGACACCCTTTAGGGTCACCTTCAAAGTTTTTTTCAACGATCCAAACCATCTGTTTTTTTAAGTCTATATTCATATATCATCCTTACAAAAAATTAGACAACTCGGAAACCGTTTCGACATCCAATTATGTCCTACAAAATCAACGAACACAGTGCTTCAAGAAAGTACTAAAATTTCAATAACTCAATTGAGTGATTAAATGATATTGGATTCAAGTGATCTTTTGTAGAGATTATTTTTTATAATTATCTAAAAAATAGGCGGTTTGGATTAGTAGAATACAATTCGGAGTGGGCCCTACAAAAGTGTCCCTCAAATACGGTCAATGAAAGCTATATATATACAATAGCATAGCTCCAACAACACCACCTCTCTCCCTCTCTGCATCTTGACCAATAACATCTCTGCCTCATTTCTGCCCCTACTAATAATTTTTAAAACAAATAATAATTCAGAAAAATTCCAACTACCCCATTTGTCCCCCAATTCCGCACCCCCCCAACTTCCAAGCCTCTTCGCTTTTAGCTCACCTACCTTCTCATTTCTTTTACAAAACTACGACAAAAATTCCCTACCCACTTTATCGAACTTGACTGTGTTTGGGTTTGGAGGTTAGATGTTTGGTTTGGTCTGATTCTGTGATGTGGGGTTTGGGAGGGAAAGGGGTTTTAACAAAATGAAGGGACATGTGAGAGAGAGATTCAGGAAGTGGGGTATTAACTTGTGTACATCATTTGATGTCATTGGATGTTGATTGTGTCCATCATTAATCATGTAGTGTGGTTTTAAATTGGGATCTGGATCCTCAACTCTAATTTTTTCTTCCCCTGAAAACCTCTACAACATCAATCTCCCCACCTCGTGATATCTTCTCTTTCCCTGATCTGTTCTCTTCCTAACCGTGTTGCAACTATAGATACCAATTACAGATGGTGAACATGGACTGTAGCTATTTTTTTTCTTCTTGAAATAAAAACTGGTCTTTTTTTTTGTTGAGAAATTCTAGGATTGCATTCCTAATTCAGCCAAAAAAGCCACTAGCTACAAAAGGCCATTATAATAACGGAGCAATCTAACATCAAAATTAAGGCAATCTGTGCGCCTCCACTAACGATCACGCGTGATCGAAGAAACTTTGGTAGAGGCATCCCAACTAAAAATTGCAAACTCATAATAATCAAAAAGAGACAAAGCTTGAAAAAACCAAGTCATAACAATACAAATAAAACTCTAAAAAATGAGAGATAAAAATGAGAGATAAACCATAAAAAGCTCTCACCAAGGTCTTCTTGATAAATAGTTTTTCTTTCTGTCTAACCTATTATTTATTTCATGTTTTTTTTATGCTCTTAATTTTTTTTGAATCCAATCCAAAGCCACAAACCCACATAAATAAAATCAAGTTACAATAGAAAACATAAAATATATAAGAATACACTGCTCATGAAGATTACTCAAAACAACATTGCCATCAATGAGTTTTCGATGAGAAAGATTGAGTTTTTGGATTGATTGTGCAAGAAGTTTTGGGGGCAGACGTTGCATAGAAATGAAGGAGAAAAAAGAGCAAACGGTTCCAAGAGGTTAAGTTTCACGTTAGGTTAATTAGGGACTTTTTAAAATCATTTTTAATTATGAGGGCATTAGATTTTTACTTAAGGATGATATGTCAACTTTAAATTCCTTGGATTAAAATTTAATAAGGTGGCGTTTTGAGGAAAGAAGTCAAGCAGATCATAGCAAAGAAAATCCAAGCAAGGTTCCAAATCCATTAAATTGTGGTACAAATTTAAATGGACCTAACTAACAACCACACTCCAACCATTAACTGTATCATGAAGCTTTACTCGATCTCTTTGTTAACAACTCTTAAGTAGATAAACTAATTTGGTTGTGATTGTCCACGAGACAGGCAGCGCGGGTACATGAATGGGAAAATTAAGTCACAAGATTAAAGTTTTACTAACAGTGTATTCTCCATTGCTATAATATAAGAAGTTAAATATCGACCAAAATAAAAAATAAAAATCTAAGAAGTTAAACGTAGAATTTGATAAGCTGCATTCATTTATTAGAATATTATTGATAACACATACATGATAAGGAGGCCTAGCCAAAGAAGGAGCCTCAGATATTGCATAAGCTCTTATTTTAGTGTAGATACTTTAGTACAATACATATCATCAGTTGATCTGTACCTCATTTGCTTGGGGCTACTTCTTTTGGCTGCCCTGGTTGCCGTAGTTGGTAAATGCTTCCGAGTCGCCCGTGTTCTTCATGACATCAATACTACCAGCTTCGATATCAACGCCGCCCGGGCCACTGCCGTTGTTGAAGTCGGAAAATGCCTTCGACTTGCCGGTGTTGTCGCTGACAGATATTTTCCCTGTAACTCTAATACCTTTGATGGTGGATTTTTGAGTCGCCATTGTCTCGCGGATTAGTTTTTAGTTGGGATGTGTGTGTTTGCTTTGATGATCAATTCATTGCCTCGTGGTCTTCTTTTATAGTTGTTGGCATGCGCAAAAGCAGAAGATATTTAATAACGGCCGATACCCTGAGCATAATACAGATTCTATATTGATAATCAGATTCTTCACATATAAATATACTACAGTGCGGCCGTAGTGGCCTTTATTGTTAGAGGATCTTTTTAATAACTTTTTTGACTCTTGGCAATGCATATACGAGCAATATAATATTAACTAATTGCTTAGCCAGGTTTGATGCTCAATTGCAAGTTCGAAAAATTTCGTCCGATATGATGAAGGACAATGAAGTTGAAGTTCGAAAAATTTTGTCCGAAAAATTTCGTTCAACAAAACTAATCCAGAACAAATTCAATACTAAGGACAATGAAGTTGATGTTTGCTTTTTCAAAAGGGAGAGATCCATCGTCCATTTGTATATATTCCTCACTCAAGTAACTATAGTGCGTAGATTCTCCATCATCAACAACGGGTCAGTTTAGGTTTAACAAGGAATTCAAGGTTTGTTTCGTAAGGTTTATTATAATTATTTTTTTCAATAAATGGAGGAGGGAATGAAGCTCTTCTAAAAGTGAGTAGAGCAAAGCAACTTGGTTGATAACTTGAAAAGTGATGGCAGAAAGTCTAATTAATAATTTCGGGTAATTCCTATAACTTCGGCGACGATCCATTCTTATGATATTGCATGTTTCATTTCAAATAAGTTGAAAGCAAATCAATATTAATCGAATTCGATACGGATAATGAAGTTGACATAGCTTTTGGAAAATACAAATTCTATATTGATCATAATATTCACATATTAAATTCGAATTCGATACGGATAATGAAGTTGACAGCTTTTGGAAAAGATAGATCCATGTGTCTAATGTATTCCTCATTGAAGTTACAATTGAAGTTCCACATATTAAATTAAAATAACTAATAAATAATAAAAAAAACTGAAAATTGATTTTAAAAAAACGGAAGATAGGCAGCCATTGTTAAGGAGGTTATGTTGTGTGTGCGAGGGAGAGAGGGAGAGACTGGGTTGGGGGTGTCTGATGGTGTGAGTTAGGGGAAGTAGCCCTCAGCGAGCTACTTGGGTTATTATTCTTTAATCTCAGTCTTCTTTAAGTTTTGAAGCTTTAATTGCCCAGTTCATCTCTCGTTTCGCTTTCTCTTTCTAGTTCTATAGTTTTGTTGTTGTGGGTGCTCGCTCTAGTGTTTTAGAGCTTTGGTGTTTTCTATATCTTCATATTTAAATTTCATACGATACGCTGGGTGAGAGGTAGAGAGATTGGGGATTTTTTATTAGGGTCACATTAATAGAGGCCCATGCAATTCAAAACCCCTAGACCATAATGTACTAATAACAAAATCTTTAAATAAAATTCAATTTAAGAATTAGATGCCATATGGGATCAAATGTGTCCATGTAATTTACTTTATTTACGAATTATGCTTAACAAAGTGCGACCACCCTGGGCCTGGCTCAAAAGAGGGCCCCAAATTATTATTTTTTTCATTTCTAGGTCATATTTAATGGGTATATAAATAAAAGAAAAGTTATATTGTCATAACCTAACAACAGCGTCGATGATGAAGCCGGGTTTTTAATTCACATCCCTTTCAATGATGCCGTTAAACGAACTCTAGAATTAACTAAGTACATCATACTACCAAATTATTTATTAAATTATTATTTTACCCTAATAAAAATAATCAAAAAGGATATATTGAATTGTGAAACAAATATAATTTTAATAAGTACACCCTACTCATCGTATTCAACTATAATCAAATGTAGAGAAATTTTCGTATTGCTTGGTGCCCACTGTCATGAACAATGAAGCGAGCACTGGCGGAGTTTCTTCCTCACAGGCTTTACACTACAAATGTTTTCCCACCTGAAGTTGTCTCTAAAATGTATGAGCTTGAGAGATACTATGGTAAAAATAGTTCCGACCTGGATAGGGAAGCTTCAAAACCTGGAGACTTTGGATATGAAAAATTCTCGGGTTATTGAACTTCTAGTTGAAATCCTCAAACTCCAACATCTGCGCCATCTCTTGGTATATCGTTATGAGTTTGTTCCTCATGAAAATTTTCACTCAAAATATGGTTTTAAGGTGCTAGCAAAATAGTTACCCAAAAAAGAAGGTGCTAGCAAAAATAGGGGCTTTCACTGGATACCTTCTCTTCATAGCCTCGTAAAATTATATTTGAAATGGAGTAGGTTAAAGGATGATCCACTTGTATTCCTTCAGTATTTGCCCAATCTAGTACATCTTGAACTATCTGAGGTGTTTGAAAGAGACAGACTTTGCTTTGGAGCTGGAGGATTTAAGAAGCTCAAGCATCTAGGTCTCGATAAATCTAATGAACTTAGAGCATCTACAATGGGCTCCCTAAATCACCTCCTTAGACAAATTTTAGGGAGGCATTGTAAAAATGCAACTCCAACCATGCTCCCTATCCACCTCCTAAAATAGGGAGTCCTCTAGGAGCTCCTAAATCTGAGGAAAGAGAAAAGACTCCTAGTGGCTCCCTATAATTTAAGGCTGCCTTATTTAATGAGTATTTCAAACCTTTATTTACTGCTAACTATTTTTTATTTTATTTTTTAATAGAGATGAACCAATCAAAAAAGAGTTATAGCATTTACGACTCTCCAAATTAGGGAGTATGGTTGGAGTTGAAATTTTTTAGAGAGCTCCTAAAATAGCTTTCTTATATTTTTAGCTAAATTTTAGCTAAGAAATAGAGAGCATCATTGCGGATGCTCTTAGATGCACAAGGGTGGAATGGGGAACAATGCCTTGTATTGAACAATGCATTGGACAAGGTCCACTACTAAAAAAACACACACTAGCCACTGACATGAATTTGTCTCCTAAGTTGATTTTAGAGACAATAAATTGTCTCCATTAAGCAATAGAGACTATGCAGCGACTATTTTTGTTTCAGTATCCTAGTTTGGGGTTGCTATTGCTTATTAGGTACAATTTTGGGAGTCAGTCCTTCAATATTTTCAAATAAACAAATACATTATCAGCCAAGCCCAGCCATATTGAATTCTTCCAAGCCGTGGGGTCTTGGGAGAGGGTATGATATTTGAGAGGCTATCTTCTAAATTAGGGACTAATGACATGTCAGTATCTCATTACTTTATTACATATGTTTAACTAATAATACAATTAAACCCATCAGTCCCCAATTCCATATATCCAAAAAAAAAAATATGTCCAAATATATGCATGCGAGCAACTGCAAGCCATATATCCCCAATTCCATTTCTCTGAATATTAATTCCTAATTTTCAAGATGGATTTTTGGGTTCGAATCACTCCTACAAAAACTGCAAGCCATATATGCAACAATTCCTCGTCCTCGAAGTCAACCATTTCTTAGAGGATCACCAACCATTTGAAGTCACAAACCTGAAGAAAATATATTCAGAAAATCCCCATATGAGCAGAGAATCATATACCGAAAACCCTAAACTTTCTTTTGACAAAAAATTAAAAAAAAACCCTAAACTTTATTAGAAATATATATTATATCCAACTGTAAATGAGCCTTACAGTATTTCCTTTGGATCATTAGGTGATCCTGGCGTTTTCTCCTTTAAGATCTAGGGTTGCTCCAATCGTGTGAAGGAGCTGAAAAAAATAATGAACAGGTTAATGTAACTAAACTAAAACCAAATTTTATACAAAATAATTATATAAAAAATTGCTTACAAAGATTTTGAAGCTCCTCTGTTCAATGTGCTTTCCAAGCTCTCCATTGCCTTTCCTCAAAAATTAAAAAAGAAAAAGACAAAAAGCATTCAGTAACAGCCATATATATCAGACCAAAGTCAAAATCAGATGCTGGAACCAAAATAAGTAAAGGCACACTGAAAAAGAATGATATTATGATTTTTCAATTACCAGTTCATCAGCGCCTTCTTCCATAACGAAACCATCACGGTATTTGTCCCAGATTTTCTCTCATCAACTTCCAGATAGGCATCTTACCAAGTCACACTGCTCCAACTCTTCAATTTCCAGATCGGGATCTCAAGCCGCAGCCTAGTATTTTGTGACCAGATGGCTTTGTGATTCACGCAAAAAGAATAAGAGAGAGAGAGAGAGAGAGAGAGAGAGAGAGAGAGAGAGAGAGGTGAAACAAATCATTCTTTTTTCTCTCTTTTGCTTATGTCCAAGTGTTTGAAGTTGAGAAATAAAAAATGTGTTTTAACATTGGGCTGTGTGAAAATATCCAATGGAAGAAACTACCAAAAGCAATCAGTATCCAATTTAAGGCCAAATGCCAAAGCTTTTGAGTGAAGGGAGCCAGCCAAGTTTGTTTGTGTTATTATTTGTGAATGGAGCCGGCTTCTTTTGATAAGTTGGGACTGATAATAACAAGTTGGGACTGATAAAAATGCCCAAATATTAAGGAAAAATAAAGAAAAATACTTTTTTGTATTACACACTAATATCTATCCCAAGTACCTTTAATAGGCATGGTGGGAGAATTAGTATCCAAAAAAAAATCACAATGCACTTTTATGAATTTGTATCTAAATAATCAGTGGTTAGTAGCCATTTTTCTAGTAGTGGTCCCATAATACATTGAACATCTCATCACACTTAATCTACTCCCATAGAGCTTACGAAATTAAAGATTTTGATGCTGACTCAAAATCTAAAAATAGAGCACAAAGTAAAGTAGAAGGAGAAACTTGGTTTAGGATTGGTATTAAGGTGTTGTGTGATAGAGTGTATTAAAGTGTACCATGAGTATTTTTTATAGTTAAATAGGGTTTACTTAGTTAATTATATGTTTTGATTTAAATATTAGGGTGTACTTAGATCATAGAGTGTACTCAATTAATTTTAAGGTTTGTTTAGCAGCACTCTTGTTTTTTTTTCTTCCATTAATTCTTATAGAGAGATGTATAAGATAAGTAGGTTCTTTTTAGTACTCCAATGCTTTTTATTTTTCGTCTTCGATCCTTTCTTATGTAGAAATATATATAAAATAAATGATATTATGTCTTTCAGTTTATAATATTCTATACCCACATAGGTTTTTCTTGTGTGTTATACATATATAGGATCTGTTTTTGGCATCAGCCCGAGCATTGAAAATCTCAGGGCTTGCAAAGTCCCACTCTTAATTTCATAGAAGCATGTGTGACCAGAGAGTACAAAATCAACAACATTGGACCATAAAAGGAAATATTTACGTGAACAAACTTGGACCCAAGTATTATCCATATATTATCCCTTATTAATGATCATTCCCCCTCATTAAGGAATTTTCGTGTGCCAGTGGGGGTTGCCTCCGTGGTGAGGCTTTCCCTTCCCCCCTAGGCACCAGGGTTCTTACCTCAAGGATGGCACATTTAAAACCTCAATTAGCTACTCCCCCTCCCCCTCCCTAGTGTTTGGCCCAAAAAAAAAAGTACTTTTCGTCAAGATAAGAACCTTGTTCTTTCCGAATGTTGAAAAATTCACAGCCAACGGAAGGCACAGGTTGTTGAGTTAAGTGGTAATTCAATTTGTGAGAGGATAGAGCATTTTCAGCTTTCGCGTGTGTTTGACCGGATTCCTTCTTATCCTTTTCCAATGTTTCTTAGAAATACCACATTTTGTGCTTTACATATGTATTAAAGAGTGCTATTATTTCCACTATCTGTCGTATTTTCCTACACACCTTGTTTTAATTTTTCCACCAGTACTGCTAAGGGCTGATGAGAATATTGATATGGTAGGGTAAATTTGAGTAGTTCTTCCAAAAGGATTGAGGGGTTGACTGGAATGGTGTTTCATTGGGATTTCTCGTCGTGAAGTTGAAAAGACATGAAGAAGATGAAGAGTGCTTTCTCTTTTTTTTTTTGGTTAAAATTTTTATGTTTTTAACTTGGAGTTGATGGTGTTTGGTTGAATTAATAATTAAATGGTATTTTAGGAATAATGGTGGGTGGAAATATAGGATTTTAATTTTTCAAATTTACATAGTGGGTGAGAAGATAAAGTGGGTGGAAAAATAGAACAAATGGGTGGAAATAGCAGCACTCGTATGAAATTGTAGTAGAAATTTAAATGGACCCGACAAACACTTCACCCATTTACTGTATCATATGGTTATGATTGTCCATGAAACTGACAATGTCGGTACATGAGTCGCATAATTAAGTCACAAGAGTAAACTTTACTAACAGTGTATTTGGTAACTTTTCCATTGATTACAATCTAAAACGTTAAATATTTACCCCGAAAAAAAATAAAAATCTAAGAAGTGAAACGTAGAATTTGATATTTAATATCAAGCTTTATTCATTTATTAGAATAATATTAATAACACGAACATGATAAGGAGGCCTAGTCAAGGAAGGAGCCTCAGGTATTGCATCAACTCTTATTTTAGTACATGCATATTATTATGGCCTTCTTCAATTGCATGCATGCATGCAACGAAAGACTGCCATTGATTCGGTCCCTCCTTTACTTGGGGTTGCCGAAGTTGGTAAATGCTTCCGCCTGACCCGTGTTCTGCTTGACGACAATATCACCAGCGTCGATATCAACGCCGCTCGTGTCACTGCTGTTGTTGAAGTTGGAAAATCCCTTCGCGTTGCCGGTGTTGTCGCTGACAGTTATTGTCCCTTTGACTCTAATACCTTTGCGGTTGGGAGGATTTTGAGCTTGGTTGGAGTTGGTTTGACATGGATTCGTCATTGTCTCGCTGATTGGTTTTTAGTTGGGATGTGTGTGTTTGCTTTGATGATCAGCTCATTGCCTCATGTTCTCCTTTTATAGTTGTTGGCATGCGCAAAAGCAGAAAATATTTAATAACGGCCGATAATGCCGATTCTATATTGATCATCAGTTTCTTCACATAAATATATATATATATATATATATATATATATATATATATAATTTACATTTTATCTTCTTGGAATAATATTACTACAGTACGGCCGTAGTGCCCTTTCTTGTTAGAGGATCTTTTTAATTACTTCTTTGAAGTTGATGTTTGCTTTTTCAAAAGGGTGATATCCATCATCCATTTGTAATATTCCTCACTCGAGTAACTATTGTGCGTAGATTCTCCATCATCAACAATGTGTCAGTTGAGGTTTAACAAGGAATTCAAGGCTTATTTCGTAAGGTTTATTATTATTATTATTTTCAATAAATGGAGGAGGGAATGAAGCTCTTCTAAAAGTGAGTAGAGCAAAGCAACTTGGTTGATAACTTGAAAAGTGATGGTGGAAAGTCTAATTAGTAATTTCGAGTAATTCCTATAACTTGGACGATGATCCATTCTTATGATATTGCATGTTTCATTTCAAATAAGTTGAAAGCAAATCAATATTAATCAAATTCGATACGGATAATGAAGTTGACATAGCTTTTGGAAAATACGGATTCTATATTGATCATAATAGTCACAAATTAAATTCGAATTTGATATATATGGATAATGAAGTTGACAGCTTTCGGAAAAGATAGATCCATGTGTCTAATGTATTCCTCATTGAAGTTACTATTGAAGTTCCACATATTAAATTAAAATAACAAATAAATAATAAAAAACTGAAAATTGAGGAGGCTGTGTTGTGTGTGCGAGGGAGAGAGGGAGAGAGGGAGAGACTGGGTTGGGGGAAGCTTCAAAACCTGGAGACTTTGGATCTGAAAAATTCTCGGGTTACTAAACTTCCAGTTGAAATCCTCAAACTCCAACATATGCACCATCTCTTGGTATATCGTTATGAGTTTGTTCCTCATGAAAATTTTCACTCAAAATATGGTTTTAAGGTGCTAGCAAAAATAGTTACCAAAAAAAAAAAGGTGTTAGCAAAAATTGGGGCTTTCACTGGATACCCTCTCTTCATAGCCTCGGAAAATTATATTTGAAATGGAGTAGGTTAAAGGATGATCCACTTGTATTCCTTCAGTATTTGCCCAATCTAGTACATCTTGAACTATCTGAGGTGTTTGAAGGAGACAGACTTTGCTTTGGAGCTGGAGGATTTAAGAAGCTCAAGCATCTAGGTCTCGATAAATCTAATGAACTTAGATGCACAAGGGTGGAATGGGGAACAATGCCTTGTATTTTTATTTTTTTTTGGTCGAAATCATATCTCATTTCATTAAACGCCAAATAGGTGTCCCCAATTCTCCATCAACCTCTCTCTAAATCCAATTTTGTCCAAGCATCTTCCATCTACCCCTTGGATTCCTTTCCTCCCTCTTCGATCTGGCCTCTCTTGCGGGTTGTAGAAGCTAATCCAAAACGCGATCTCTCGCGTCCCCATCGGAAGGTGTATAGAGCTCTTGCTCTGGTGCTTGCACCACCACCTTCCACTCTCTTGTTACTTTGGGCTTCGGTTTTTCACTTCCCTTGGTCTTGCTTTGATCGGTTGCTGCATTTTCTGTGGGGCATAGGCAGGTTCAAGCTTGGTGGAGTTGGTGATTCATGGGTGGATCTCTTTGTGTTGATATGGCTTCGTGGTTTAGGGAACTTCTGGTCTTGTTGGCAGATTTGTGGGTCTTTTGTGTGCAGCTATGCTGTTTTGTGCGGTGGTGAAGTCTCCTTTCACTTTCTGCTGAGGTGGTGCGCTCCCTGTTCTCTGGTCAACGGCGGCGGCGGCTTTTGCGTGCTTAGGCTAGGGTTTGCCAAAATTCTAGTTTTGGGTATGAACTGGGCTGTATGCTTATTTTTGGGCTCTGATTATATTTGGGGTGGGCCACTGCATTATGTGTGTTGTTTTATTTTGAGTTTGTTTATGTTATTGTACTGGGTGTGTGAACTCTATTCTAGACTTGGTTTGAGTTTAGATGTTCTGTCCCGGTTGTGTTACGGTTCTATTATTGTGCCATTGGTTTGTGCAATGCCTTGTATTGAACAATGCATTGGACAAGGTCCCATAAGACATTGACCATCTCATCATACTTAATCTACTCCCACAGAGCTTACGAAATTAAAGATTTTGATGCTGACTCAAAATCTAAAAAGAGGGCACAAATTCATGTAGAAAGAGAAACTTGGTTTAGGATTGGTATTAAGGTGTTGTGTGATAGAGTGTATTAAAGTGTACCATGAGTATTTTTATAGTTAAATTGGGTTTACTTAGTTAATTTTATGTTTTGATTTAAATATTAGGGTATACTTAGATCATAGAGTGTACTCAGTTAATTTTAGGGTTTGTTTAGCGGCACTCTTGTTTTTGTCTTTCATTAATTCTTATAGAGAAATGTATAAGATAAGTAGGTTCTTTTTAGTGCTCCAATGCTTTTTATTTTTCGTCTTCGATCCTTTCTTATGTAGAAATATATATAAAATAAAGGATATTATGTCTTTCAGTTTATAATATTCTATACCCACATAGGTTTTCTTGTGTGGTATACATATATAGGATCTTTGTTTGGCATCAGCCCGAGAATTGAAAATCTCGGGGCTGGCCCTGCAAAGTCCCACTCTTAATTTCATAGAAGCATGTGTGACCGTATAGTACAAAATCAACAACATTGGACCATAAAAGGAAACATTTACATGAACAAACTTGGACCCAAGTATTATCCATATATTATCCCTCATTAAAGTTACTATCATTCCCCCTCATTGTTTCACTACCAGCAAAATTTTTTAGTGCTTTAAGGAATTTTCGTGAGCCAGTGGGGGTTGCCTCAGTGGTGAAGCTTTCCCTTCCCCCCCTAGGCACCAGGGTTCGCACCTCAAGGATTGCAAATTTAAAACCTCAATTAGCTACTACCCCTCTCCCTCCCTAGTGTTTGGCTAAAAAAAAAAAAAAAAAAAAAGGTACTTTTCATCAAGATAAGAAACTTGTTCTTTCCAAATGTTGACAACTTCACAGCCAACGGAAGGCACAGGTTGTTGAGTTAAGTGGTTCCAATTTGTGAGAGGATAGAGCATTTTCAGCTTTCGCGTGTGTTTGACCGGATTCCTTTTTATCCTTTTCCAATGTTTCTTAGAAATACCACATTTTGTACTTTACATATGTACATTTCACTGGAAGTTGATTGTATACATCATTTATCATATAGTGTGGTATTAAATAAATTGGGGTAGAAATTTAAATGGACCTCACAACTACACTTCGGCAACCCCAACTGTGGTAGAAATTTAAGAAGTGAAACGTAGAATTTGATATTTAATGTCAAGCTCCATTCATTTATTAGAATAATATTAATAACACATACATGTTAAGGAGGCCTAGTCAAGGAAGGAGCCTCAGATACTGCATCAGCTCTTATTTTAGTATATACATATTATTATGGCCTTCTTCAATGTCCCTCCTTTACTTGGGGTTGCCGAAGTTGGTAAATGCTTCCGCCTGACCCGTGTTCTGCTTGACGACAATATCACCAGCGTCGATATCAACGCCGCTTGTGTCACTGCTGTTGTTGAAGTTGGAAAATCCCTTCGCGTTGCCGGTGTTTTCGCTGACAGTTATTGTCCCTTTGACTCTAATACCTTTGCGGTTGGGAGGATTTTGAGCTTGGTTGGTGTTGGTTTGACCTGGATTCGTCATTGTCTCGCTGATTGGTTTTTAGTTGGGATGTGTGTGTTTGCTTTGATGATCAGCTCATTGCCTCATGTTCTCCTTTTATAGTTGTTGGCATGCGCAAAAGCAGAAAATATTTAATAACGGCCGATACCCTGAGCATAATACAGATTCTATATTGATCATCAGATTCTTCACATATATATATATATATAATTTACTAATCCAGAACAAATTCATTACTAAGGACAATGAAGTTGAAGTTTGCTTTTTCAAAAGGGAGAGATCCATCATCCATTTGTAATATTCCTCACTCAAGTAACTATTGTGCGTAGATTCTCCATCATCAACAATGGATCAGTTGAGGTTTAACAAGAAATTCAAGGTGCTTTTTTTTTTTGGTTTTGGTTTTGGTTTTTTTTCAATCAATGGAGGAGGGAATGAAGCTCTTCTAAAAGTGAGGAGAGCAAAGCAACTTGGTTGATAACTTGAAAACGGATGGCGCGAAGTCTAATTAGTAATTTCGGGTAATTCCAATAACTTCGACGACGATCCATTCTTATAATATTGAATGTTTCATTTCAAATAACTTGAAAGCAAATCAGTATTAATCGAATTTGATACGGATAATAAAGTTGACATAGCTTTCGGAAAAGACAAATATTCTATATTGATAATAATATTCACATATTAAATTTGAAATATATATATATATATATATAATGAAGTTGAGAATTTTCGGAAAAGATAGATCCATGACTAAAGCATTCCTCATTCAAGTTACTATTGTAGGTCCCAAGTACCGATTAGAAGCCTTCTCTCATCATATTAGGAATTGATTTTCAGCATTTTAACTCTCCCCATGAATTATTGTCCCCCAATTTAAGTCCTCGAACTCATTATAAATATCTAATTTTGTCTTTACAGTTAAATATTTGGAATTTCATCCAAGTTGTTGTTATAAGCTCCAATTTTGTCAAAATTTTAAATTACAAAATAAATTAAAATAACTAATGTATATAAAAAAATTTGAAAAAAGAAAAGAAAGGAAGATAAGCAGCCATTGTTGGCGAACAGCACTCTACCCTACTATTAAAGTGATGTTTCTTTTGGTCCGAATCTTTTTCTTTCCTTATCTTTTCACGTGAATCAGTCTCTCTCTATCTTCCTTTAATCTTCTTCTTTCTCTCCTTTTCCCTCTTTCGTTATCTTCTCTTTCTTTTATCTTTTTTTTCCCCCTCTGGGCTAGTTTTCTTCTTCCTTCCTCTTTCTTTCCTTCTTTGTTTCGCTGTTTTTTTTTTCTTTCTGCGTTTCTCTTCTTCTTCTCTGTCTTCTTCGATCCTCTCTATGTTTCGAAATTAGGGTTTTTTCGAAATTAAAATTAGGGTTCTTCAAATTAATTATGAGCTTTGATGGAGAGACCTCCAGTTAGCGTGATTGATGGTTATATGAATATGCTTAGGTTATGTTTTACAAGCATTGGAATCTGGAACTGCATGCTTGTGGTTAAAGTTTTCCAGACATATATTTACTATTTTGTGGGTCTCTGTGATACGAAAATGTTTAAAATGATTTTGATTATGGAATTACATTCAATGAATATCAACGCTTTCTATTATAGGGTAATTCCTTTAACTTCCAAGATGATCTATTTTTATGATATTGCATGTTTTATTTCAAATAAATTGAAATCAAATTCAAGTTAATAGAATTCGAAAGGATAATGAAGTTGACATAACTTTCGGAAAATAAAGATTCTATATTGATCATAATATTTACATATTAAATTCGAATTATATATATGGATAATTAAGTTGACAACTTTCGAAAAAGATAGATCCATGTCTAATGTATTCCTCATTGAAGTTACTACTATAAGTGCCCAATACCGATTAGAATCTTTCTCCCATCATATCAACAATTGATTTTCAGCTTTTTTACTTTATGAACTATCACGTTAATACTTAATCCCCTCAATTATTGTCCCCCAATTTAAGTCCTCGAACTCATTATAAATATTTAATTTCGTCTTTACCGTTAAATTTCTGGAATTCCATCCAATTTTCTGTCACAACCTCCATTTTTGTCAAAATTTAAATTAGAAAATCAATTTAAATAAATAATAAATAATTGAAAAAAATAATAAGAAGAAGAAGAAGATAGGCAGCAATTGTTGGCGTTGTAAGGAGGTGGTGTGTGTGTGAGGGAAAGAAGGAGAGACTGGATGGAAGGGGGGGTGTCAGTTGGTGTGAGTTAGGGGAGTAAGAGAGGGATATAGAGAGGAAGAGATGGGTATATAGACGGTAAAGAATAATACTACAAAAAAACACTTTGCGTGACGAAATAATTTTGTTGCGCAAAGTACAATTTCGTCGCGGGGGGAACGGGGGGGTGTCAGTTGGTGTGAGTTAGGGGAGTAAGAGAGGGATATAGAGAGGAAGAGATGGGTATATAGACGGTAAAGAACACTACTACAAAAAACATTTTGTGTGACGAAATAATTTTGTTGCGCAAAGTACAATTTCGTCGCGCAAAGTTTGCACGACGAAATTTTGGTCGTGCAAGTTCTGTCGCACAAAGATCGTGAAGAAAGGCTTTGCGCGACGAACAATAACAACTTTGCGTGACGAATACTAACGTCGCTCAAAGCTACTTTGTGCGATAAAAATTAACCACTTTGCGCGACGAATTCTAACTACTTTGCGCGGCGAATACTATCAACTTTGCGCGACGAATATTAATTACTTTGCGCGACGAATCCTAATGTCGCGCAAATATTTGCGAGACGAAATATTCAATTTTTTTTAATTTTTGTTTTTTTAATTTTTTAATTAAAATAAACTAGTTTAATAGTTTGCGCGATGAAATATTTTGTCGCGCAAGGTTTTTGACATTTTGTTTTATTATTTCTCTTATATCAATTTCATTATATTAATTTTTTCAAATTTTTACTTTTTAAATTTAATTTAATTGTATGATTTTATTTTTTTTAATTACTTTAATTTAAATTGACATATTCAAAATAAAATTACATATGAAAAATAGTGGTCAAATTATCCAATATATATAATATTCAAAATGTACACATAATTTAACAAAGTACAATAATAAAATCTACAAGCCTATTGTGGTGGTAGTGGCGGAGGATATGTTTCGATAGCGTCCAAATCCTCAACTTTAGCCGTCAAAGTCTCGACGATTCCCTACAAAAAAACAAATATTGTCAAATAACAAAAAAATAACAAAAAATTGGCATAAACTCAAAACTAACTCCAAAAACACATATTAATGAAAAAGAATTTAAAGTTTGGAGAGAATATACCTTTTGGCAAGATTTTGAGTGAGTGAGAATGAGAGGGAGAAGTGAGTGTGAGAGAATAGAGAAGATAGTGTGAGAGAGATGAAAGAGTGAGTGAGAGTGAGAGATGATGAAAAGAGAGATAAGAGAGTGAGTGAGCGTGAGAGATAGTGAAGAGAGAGATGAGAGATTAAGTGAGAGGAGTGAGTGTGGGAGAAAGGGTAGGATTTGGGGAGAGGGAAAGAGAGAGGAGAGGTAAGAGTAGAAGACATTGAGAAAATGGTGGAGGAGTTATTTTGGTTTTAAAAGCCGTATCACTTTGCGCGATGAAATAATATATTGGTCGCGCAAAGTCTCGAATTTTTTTTTTTTTTTAAATTCCAATTTTTGGTGCGCGATGAATTTTTGGTCGCTCAAAGTTTTGCGCGACCAAAATATTCCCGCATCCCATTTTTGGTATCCGCCCAAATTTTTAGAGTATGGTCGCGCAAAGTCGTAAAAAAAAATTTTATAAAAAATTCGCATTTTTGGTACCCACCCAAATTTTTTGGGTATACTTTGCGCGACGAACGACAATATATTGGTCCCGCAAAGTCGTAACTTTTTTATTATTTTAAATTCCCATTTTTGGTACCCGCCAAATTTTTAGAGTATACTTTGCGCGACGAACTACTATATAATGGTCGCGCAAAGTCGTAAAATTTTTTTTAAAAACAATTCGCATTTTTGGTACCCACCCAAATTTTTTGGGTATACTTTGCGCGACGAACGACAATATATTGGTCTCGCAAAGTCGTAATTTTTATTTATTTATTTAAAATTCCCAATTTTGGTACCCGCCAAATTTTTAGAGTATACTTTGTGCGACGAACTACTATATAATGGTCGTGCAAAGTCGTAAATTTTTTTTATAAAACAATCCGCATTTTTGGTACCCGCCCAAATTTTTAGAGTATACTTTGCGCAACGAATTATTATATTGGTCGCGCAAAGTCTTAAAAAAAATTTAAAGCTACTAATAAATATATATACTATTCAATTTCTTAAGTGTTATACATACAAAATAAACAAATTTAAAGCTACTCAACGATCCAACCGTCAAACTTGTTTGTTTACACATCGAGATCATATACGCCAAAAATCAGAAAAAAAAAAATCATAAATCAAGTAACGGGACAAAACATTTCGACGGTTATAAACGAAAAATCAAGATTTAACGGTTATTTCAACTCTGATTTTGATGATTTTTTACAGCTACACTCCTTGACCCTATATGAATTGAATGACTACATTCAATCGTCAATTTAAAATATTTACACTAGTGGATACCACAAAATCTTATGTTATATTTAATGAAAGTATAAATAAACTCTTAATTGTTAGTTAATATATTGTTTTGATGGCATACACATTCTACAAAACTAGTTTCAACGATCCAACCGTCAAACTTGTTTGTTTACACATCGAGATCATATACGCCAAAAATCGGAAAAAAAAAAATTCAGAGATCAAGTAACGGGACAAAACATTTCGACGGTTATAAACAAAAAATCAAGATTTAATGGTTATTTCAACTATGATTTTGATGATTTTTTACAGCTACACTCCTTGACCCTATATGAATACAATGACTGCATTCGATTGTCAATTTAAAATATTTACATTAGTGGATACCACAAAATCTTATGTTATATTTAATAAAAGTATAAATAAACTCTTAATTGTTAGTGAATATATTGTTTTGATGGCATACGCATTCTACGAAACTAGTTTCAATGATCCAACTGTCAAACTTGTTTGTTTACACTTCGAGATCATATACGCCAAAAATCGGAAAAAAATAAACATTCAGAGATTAAGTAATAGGACAAAACTTTTCGATGGTGATAAACAAAAATCACGATTTAACGGTTATTTTAACTCCGATTTTGATGATTTTTTACAGCTACACTCCTTGAACCTATATGAATACAATGACTCAATTTGATCTTCAATTTAAAATATTTACATTAGTGGATACCACAAAATCTTATGTTGTATTTAATGAAAGTATAAATAAATTCTTAATTGTTAGTGAATATATTGTTTTGATGGCATACGCATTCTACGAAACTAGTTTCAACGATCCAACCATCAAACTTGTTTGTTTATACTTCGAGATCATATACGCCAAAAATCGGAAAAAATAAACATTCAGAGATCAAGTAATAGACAAAACTTTTCGACGGTTATAAACGAAAAATCACGATTTAACGGTTATTTCAATTTCGATTTTGATGATTTTTTACAGCTACACTCCTTGACCCTATATGAATACAATGAACCAATCTGATCGTCAATTTAAAATATATATTTTCTAACAAAAACCCAATCCGAACTACAATATTATATTTTTCTAACAAAATAAATTTTTTATTTTATTTATTTTTGTAAAGACTTTGTGAGACGAAGTTTAGTATTTCGTCGCACAAATTCATGCAAATATTTTTATAAAAAAAATTTATTTTATTTATTTTTTTAAAGACTTTGCGAGACGAAACACACTTTGTCGCGCAAGACTTTGTGCACCGAATATTTGTGTTTCGTCGCGCAAAGTCATGCAAAGATTTTTAAAAATAATTTTTTATTTTTTTTATTTTTGTAAAGACTTTACGAGACAAAACACACTTTGTCGCGCAAGACTTTGTGCACCGAATTTTATTGTTTCGTCGCGCAAAGTCATGCAAAGATTTTTACAAATAATTTTTTATTTTCTTGATTTTTGTAAGAGTTCTGCTAAACGAACCCTAAAATTAACTGAGTACACCCTATGATCTAAGTATACCCTAATATTTAAATCAAAATGTAAAATTAACTAAGTACACCCTATTTAATTACCAAAAATACCCCGGATACACCATAATCCACTCTATTACATAGCAGCAAACCCATTCGAATCTGGTAACAGCATTCATCAAGGTCAAGTGGCATACTAAATTATTCGGATATCATGGCTGAGCTTTGATTCAAAGGCAGTAGAAAGCCCCTTGTTTTCTCTGTGATTTATTATTCGCCATTGCCATGTGGTTCTTTAATTGAATAAATGATGTTTACCGGATTCGAGTTTGAATTCTCTCTACATCACTTTCCCTTATTCGAGTTTGAATGAATTAGCACATGTACCTTGCTCAACCACATAATGGAATAGGGTTTCTATCTATTTTTCCCAGTTAAGCAGATTCTTCAACTCAAATCCCAAAAGTTTCAATCTTTATTTTCTTAGTTTTCACCCAAATTGAATTGGGTTTTTTCTTCAATTTTTTAGAATTTCAATACACAATTACCGAATTCCAGTTTCAATTCCAAGTAAGCACGTATGAACTCGCTTGGTATTTGGAGGTTTTTTAATCTTTTTATTGTCAATAAAAGGAAATAACATAGTTTTTGGAGTAGGGTTTTTCGTTTATGTTTGATTAGAGTTGAATATGGTGAGTAGGGTGTACTTATTAAAATTACATTTATTTCATAATTCAAAATATCCTTTTTGGTAATTTTATATTAGGATAAATTAGTAATTTAATAAATAGTTTGATAGTAGGGTGTACTCAGTTAATTTTAGGGTTCATTTAGCACCACTCTTTTTGTAAAGACTGTATGAGACGAACCACACTTCATCGCGCAAGACTTTGTGCACGAATTTCAGTGTTTCGTCGCGCAAAGTTACTTTGAGCGACGATGCTTTGTCGCGCGCAAAGGTTTGTCGCGCAAAGTGACTTTGTGCGACGATTTGTGTTTCGTTGCACAAAATTTAGTCGCGTAAAACTTTGAGCGACGAAGTTTAATTTTCGTCGTACAAAGTCACTTTGAGTGATGAATTGTGTTTCGTCGCACTAAATTTGATCGCGCAAGGGGTTTTTTTTACTAGTGGAAGAAGCCCTCAGCGTGCTACTTTGGGTTATTATTCTTTAATATGTCTTCCTTAACTTTTGTAGCTTTGATTGCCCAGTTCATCTCTCCTTTTGTTTTCTCTTTCTAGTTCTAGGGTTTTTGTTGTTGATGGTAGATGCTCGCTCTAGTTTTCGAGAGCCTTGATGTTTTCTAGATCTTCAAGTTTAAATTTGATACAATACACTAGGTGAGAGAGAAACAGAGGGGTGGGTTTGGGTGAGAGAGAAAGATAGGGGAGATGAAAGAGAGGGAGAGAGTGGGGTGGGTGGGATCACTACTACAAAATACGAAATAGACGATGCGGATCCACCATTGTTGTGATGATTTGAAAACCGTTGTTAAATCAACCGACATCTTCTGAACGTCAAACTAAGACGGTTTTTCACCGTAGTTGTTTATTTGTAAAGATGACAGTGTTACTAAAAACTGTTTTGATGTAAAGATGACGGGTTTTTGTTAAAAAGCATAGTTATTTATGGGTAAACAAGACGGGTTTTAAAAAACCGTCATTATTTATTGTGAAAACGACGGTTGTTTGTTAAAAGATGACGGTATTTTGCTAAAAATCATCGTTGATTATATAGAAAGATGACGGTATTTTGTTAAAAATAGTCGTTGATTATATGTACAGACTATTGTTTTTACAATAAAACCACCTTTTATTATCTTTCAATCCGTCATCTAATAAGTTAACTCCCAGGTTGCTACATTTTAGTTTTTTCTTTCCTATGATTCTATACAACGATTTTAACTAGAAAATCAATTATAAACTTTATTAACAAAAAAATACACTGAAAAATGATTTCTTTAATAAAAATTGAAGATTCAATAGTCATAGTCAACCAATCTTTATTATATTAGATACATACTTCCAGGGGCAAACACACCAAGGGACAAGAGGGTTCAATTGACCCCTTGGGATGCCGGCGTTTGGCTGTGGAGGTCTCAGGTGAGTAGTTGTAGACCCCTTGGCCAGCAGCTTGTTGACCCCTTGGATGCACTGAACGTGCTCGACGAAAGTCCCCAGAGAGAGAGAGGGAGAGAGAGAGAGAGGTGGGTTGATGGGTTACTGCGATGGTAATGGGTGGGTGAGTTTTAATTTTGGACAAACAGAGAGAGAGAGAGAGAGAAAAGGAAAGGCAAGGCAGAGCAGATCAAAGGGAATTTGTGTTGCAAACCAGAGGAGCAAAAGAGTCACTAGAAGAAGAGCCACAGACAGAGAGTTTGACTGGAGAGGGGGAAAAAATAGTCTATCTTTGATTTGTGTTGTGTCGTGGGCTAGTCTTTCTTTTGTTTTTTTTTTTTTCTGAAGGCCTATTTTGCTTTGAAAACAACATCAAAATACAATATTAGAAGTATTAAAAGTAGCAAAAGTTTAAGTGGCAAGAATGGGAAGAGGAATGTGGGCACGCCAACAACAGCAAACATGTTATGTTATATGTTGTATTATTATTTATTTTTTATTTATAAAAGTTGAGAAGGTACCGGGAGAGAGGATTGGGGTGGATGTTGCAGAGAGTGAAACTGTGAAAAAGAAAATGGGGAGGTATTGTTTTTGTTTATTTATTTATTTTTCAAAGTGGGGGTTGGGCTTGTTTCATTTTAAATTTTTTTTAAAGATAATTGTAGTCTCTATACATTATAATTTTATTCTTTATATAAAAATGATATTCTCTTTTAGATGAGACATTAACAAAAGTTCTTAAAATTATTAAAAAATAAATGATTTATGAAGCTATAATGCAATGTTTTTAAAAGAAAACTTGTTACAATTGAAAGTTTGGACGGAAAGTACTATTTTTATGTTTTTCTAGTGTTATTTTCTTCTAAATTTTTTTTGAAGCTTTTAAATTGTGACCCCTTAGCCCGAGAATCCTGGATCCGCCACTGCATACTTTCTACCTATAATTAGAAAAAAAGGAGCTACATGTGGGTCACAAATTCTACTAATTTGATATGAACTTCATCAATTTGTTCTTCGGTGTATGAGTTAGCTCTGCCTTCTTGCACATTTTCCAAGTTGTTGTTTGCAAGACTTGCAAGATTAACATCAAACTCCACATACACAAATCTTATCCAAATATATTTCATTGATTCTAATCACTATGCCATTAATGTAGATAAAAACAAGTTCTAAATTACCAAATTGTCTAACCTTCTCCAAAGATGTGCATGGTCCAATGAACCCCTGAATTTTGATATCCTTTGAACATTTGATCTCAAGTGTACCACTAACACAATGAATTTTCAATAATGAGATTGACATATATAATTAGGGTTTTAAAGAGAATTCTTCAATGGAATAAGTCTAAGCATAATAAACAAGAGTTGACAAAGGTCCAAGGTTCTATACATGATGCACATGAACAAGGCATTGAATATTATAAATGCCTAACCTAAGTGCTGAGAAGCTAACGAAACAATGAACCTGAATCAAGTTCATGTTCATAAGCCAAATTTAGTCACCAAGGAGGATCTTGACATGTAAGAACAAATTTAGTCATCGAAAATGATCACATATTGCTTAATTAGAAAGTTAAGGAGGGTGAAGATTCAAATGATCCAGAAAAATACCAAGGTCTGAGTATTGCCAGCACTTTTTCCATCCGAAAATAAAAGAGCCAGTTCTCTCGCAGCGACATCCTCCCCTTGCACATAAGGAGTTCCAATTGCTAAAAGTGTTTCATTCTCTTTTGTTGTTGTATTCTGCAATGAAGTACCATATCACTTCTTTTGAAAAACAAAAGACAATGAGATTATGCATACACCAGCGTACCTCCTATGATACATACTTTATTCCATCCAACACACCTCTCTGAGAAAACAGAGAGGTGAGGTGGAACAAAAGGATATAGAAATCAACAAAACAACAAACTTACAAAAAAGTGTAACCACTCGAACAGTTAGAGCATTTTTCAGAAGTTTGCATTGGAATGGTAGCTTTAGTTTGCCAAGGGCCACCAGATTTGTCCAGCTCTATAATCCGAACCTCAAATTCATCAAACAGGTGCGTAAGAGTTTAAACGATCAAATAGGTTAATTAGACTTGAGATTATTTATTCCTGAGTGCATTTTGATTCATCACACAACTCACTAAAGCCACTTAAAGCAGAGAGAGAACATATCACAGCTTTGACACAAGTTTAGCCTCCCAAAATCATGGTTAGGATTTCAAGCCAAACAAGAAACTCATTTAATTGCATAATCTTAAAACCAGGGCCACTTTCCAGGCTCTGCAACTCAACAACAAAACGCTAAAAGGTACAAAGGAACATATGAACTAGAATTTCTGAACAAAATAAAAGCAAAAAGGGTAAAAATGCAACCACGAAACAATATACAGTTTAAATCAAGTCAAATCCAAACACAAAAACATACATCAATAAGCACCCATATAAAAGAACAAACAAATCGTAACCCTAGATCTCAGACAAACAATCGACATAAAAAATAAAAAATAAAAAATGAATTCAAATAAGAAGAACCCTAAGCTAACCCTAGAAAATTAGCTTTGTACCTTTTTGGTCTACAAGTAAGAAGATCTAATCTAAAGCTCGTAAAATGGAAGATGGGAATCCAGTTGGGGGCTTCAAAATGGTTGCTATGAGGAAGGGTAGCTGCCATGTGAAATAAAAATGGTTGCTATGAGGAAGGGTAGCTGCCATGTGAAGGAAGTTGAGGTTCCACCCCAAAACCAATTGGCAATGGGGGGAGTAGCCCAACTCCTTAGAAACCCAGGCTAGGTCCCTTAACATTTCAATGTGGGACAAACACTCTCAACATGCCCCCGCACGTGTGGCAAACTTCAAGCCTAACACGTGGACAACACATATTGGGTGACGTGGGAGTACGTGTGGCCATTGAGCCCAACACGTGAAGCCTTGCTCTGATACCATGAAGGAAGTTGAGGTTCCACCCCAAAACCAATTGGCGATTGGGGGAGTAACCCAACTCCTTATAAGCCCTTGCCAGGTTTCTCAACTTTCCAATGTGGGACTCTTTACCTTCACATTATCACACACCCCCGCACGTGTGGCGAATTTTCAAGCCTAACACGTAAACAACACATATTGGGTGACGTGAAGCACATGTGGCCGTTGGGCTTTCACACGTGGGCTAACCTGCTCTGATACCATGAAGGAAGTTGAGGTTCCACCCCAAAACCAATTGGCAATGAGGGGAGTAGCCCAACTCCTTATAAACCCAGGCTAGGTCCCTTAACATTTCAATGTGGGACAAACACTCTCAACAACATGGGCAGCGCGAGGGAGATGGCGAATGCGGTGAGCTTGGTGGACTGAACCGCGCAATGGAGATGGCGATCTTGGAGAGCTCGGTGACCTGAATGGCGCGACAGAGATGACGATATCGGCGAGTTCGGTGGACGGCGTGAGGGAGATGTGCTTCATAGATGTGAGAGAGTTGAGAGAGAGAGAAGGGGTTTTCTGAAAGGTTGTGAGAGAATTTGAGATAGTACAATGTTTGAGAGAGCAAGGGTTTTCTAAAAACCTCTGTGCTTGCAAACTCAAAGTGAATTTTTGTTTAGCACCTCCTCAAAACACGGCGGTCCTAATAAGGTATTCGTCGTAATTTTAAAAATCAACCCAACACATCGGTGTATTAGGTACCTTACCACGACGGTGTTATAACACTCGTTGTCTTTTAAAACACCACAACAATTTTTATATTTGGCTTTTATGTATTTGATGTTTGTTTGACTTGAACTTACAAATTTACCCTATCAGGAATTCACCACTTGTTTCGTGAGTTGTCCTTATATGATGGTGGGAAGTTTATTTAGCTTTGAGAGTAGTTCCAAAATTCCTATACTCTAATTTGAGGAGACTCACACCACGATGTTCAACCATGTTGACTCAAGAAAATCACAATATGGATAATGAAGTTGATTTTAGCTTTCTAGAATAAGAGATCCAAAATCATTGATATATTTGATATATATAAGGATGACTAAATTGTCTTCATTTTGATTGATTACTTTTTTCCACATAGATGATCTTCAGTTAGTGATATAGAAAAATGGTTCCAATTATGAGATGTGTGAGCCCCTAAAAATTTTTAAAATATTATTACGCTCATAATATTAATTACACCGTCCTAGTTGAGTTAAGTGGAATTTTTTCCACAATTAAATACCACTATTATATTGGAGAATAAATTATTTCCAATATTTGAAGTTAGAATTTTGGTGTTTTGACTTCATAGAAAAATAGTAGACATCTATACAAATTGTGTCGAATTTTTGGGAAGTCGGAAGCATTTTTGGTGAATTTTCAAAGTTGGAAAATAGGAAAATAAAATAGCATTGACACGTGGCTATCTCTAATTGATTGGAACACATCACACCACCACATGTCATCATATGATTAGCTAGTCGTTCCTATTCCGTGAGCCTGTTTAATCTAGACCGTTGATCTATTCTAGGATTCGATCGGGGACCGCAAATCAAAGAGTTCTAATTTGATCTCGGTCATTAGATAGGTAATTGGGCATCACCTTGTTGCTGTTTCCGAACCTGTCAACAACTTGTTCATGCTCCTTGTCCATCTTTGACACGTCATGATTTCGTCTCCTTGGAGCCGAGTGTGCTTGTAGTTCATCATGTCCCTTCTTTGTCTATAAATAAAGGATGGGTTGGCATGTATTTTAATTTCTGGTTTGTAAAATAATTTTTGAGGTTTCTAGCACTGTTCACAACCTCTGGTGTTGGTTTCTCTTTAATAAAGTTTCTTTAATAGTTTTCATTTACCGCTCTTATTAAAGACTCTGATCCAACCCATTTTAATTAAATAAAGGGCTTAACGTATTTTGGGAATCTTGGGATTATAACTCCAGGGATTTGGATGTTATATTTTCAGGATTCTCAAAGTACGTGCCGCTGTCACGTGTCCTGATTTTGGGGTGTGACAACATGTGTATAGTAAAGATTCATTAATCACAATGGGGTGAACAAAGAGGTGGACCCCTAAGATTGTCCATATAGTATTCCTCATTAAAGTTACTATATATGATTGTAACGGAATATATAAATAAAAAAAGTTACTGTAGCCAACAAGGTCTTGTAAGGACTATCGTGCTTTTGTAACCCAAATACTAACTTTGATCCGACATGGGGCTATAAAGAATCTTCTTCTCCTCTTGCGGCTCTCTAAACTCTTTCTCTAGATGGGCTAAGATTTTGCATGAGTGTGTGTTTTAACCGAGAAGGGAAGTGACCTCTATTTATATGCAATCAACCCTAGTGTCTTGCCCATCAAGAAACACTCAAGTAGTCCTTATTGCATTAGGTTAGATTAAGTTAATTTCAATCCATATGAAATGGGGAAGTATCACAACACTTGCTTAACTTGTAATACATGGCTACAAGGATATCTAATAGTTTTAGTTAATTTCCTGATTTATACAAGTCTTGAGATCCCTAAAGTAATTAAGAGACCGTACTTGACGTGCAAGAAAATTAGTTGTCTTACAATCTCCCACTTGGTCGACTAATCACAATGAGAACCTGTATTCATCACTTTAAAACCTTGTGGAACTTAACTAAACCAAAACTCCCTCCAAGCCAGTGTTAATGACGAAGTATGATCAGAAATTATCAAAATTGATTGAATATCCAATACTTTAAGGTCTTTATATTTACACTTACCGCACTCCAAAATCACATAAAGCTTCGATCAAGATTGAAACAACATAATGAGCATGACAAACTAAAAATGTTTAGTAAATTACATGTCTATTCTATGTTCCTCAAGGTGACTGCCAAGGTATTTTCTTTGTTAAACAAAGAAGCTCACTATCATGAATAAAATTTCATCACAGCCTCTTTAATTGCTAGCTATGCTACTGACATGTTGATGAAGGTAAAAAAAATCGCTCCAATTCGGCGCTTCACTCCATGTTCCCTTGAAGCAAAGAAGTGGGTACCAGGTCCTGAAAAAACTTCCCAGACTCTAAGAAGGTGACATACATGGTAGGAGGGTGATAACATCGGTGTCCTTTCTGACGTGTGGCATATCCGAGAAAATACGGCGTAATGAACAAGGATCAAGTTTGGTACGCTGGTTTTTATGGAGATGAACAAATGTCTCACAACCGAAGATTCAAGGAGTGAGTATCAAAATGGAGGGCAAGAGTCTGTGCTAGGAGAGCACTTGTTAAGGTCTGGAAGTCTAAGATATTGAAAGGCATGCGGTTCAACAAGTATACGGTGGTGACAACTGCATAATGCCAATGGCTTCAAGGCACATGGGCTCCAAGAAGAAGAGCTCGTGCTGTTTCTAGAATATGTATGTTGTTGCATTCAGCCACACCATTATGTTCATGTGTATGAGGACATATCTTTTCATGCAGAATTATTCCATGGGTCTGGAAGTAACTTCGAAAGTCAAGATTCACATATTCTCTACCATTGCGAGAGCAAATAATCTGTAGTCTAGCTAAGAATTGGGTCTGAATCATCTTATTGAATGCTTGGAAGATGCTAAACACGTCGTGTTTATTTTTCATCAAATAAAGTCAAGTCATACGGATACATTCATCTACAAAAGTCACAAACCATTGAATGACAGAAGAAGCCGTTATAGGTCAGGGTCCCAGACATCAGATTGAATTAAAGTAAACAGAGCATTACTTTTACTCGAACTAAAAGGATAGGGCACACTGTGACTCTTGGCCAAGATGCAAGTGTCACATTTGAAGTCCAAGTCCTTAAAATCTAAGAATAAATCCGATAACGTATGTTTCATATAACTAAAAGATGAATATCTCAAACGAAGATGCCATAGCCAGATTTGCTTTGTTTGCCATCAGATGGATGCTTCACATTGTTAGCCCTGCATGTACTAAAGTCGTCCACATAATATAGATCCATCTCGTAGTACCACGACCAATGATATCCTTGGTTATAATATCCTAAAGAAAACAAAAACTCGGGTAGATTAGTGCACAACAATTCAATTGTTCAGTAACCTGACCAATTGACATCAACTTATTTGATAGAGATGGAACAAGTAAAGTATTAGACCATGAGGGAGAAGGTGATAAAGTAACTGTACCAACCACTTTCACAAGATAAGTAACTCTATTGGCATTAGCAATACTAGTTCGTATGGGTTCGGTGGTACGTAGAAAATCATCATTGGGATCAAATGTCATATGATCAGTTTTACCCGAATCAATTATCAAGCCCATGGAATCACTATTATCCGAAGTATGGAATGCATATACCAGAGTTACTGAGTGTAGAGTCATCTAGCAAGTGTCGGAGCACTAAATGATCATACCCAAGGAATAACAGATAACTGGGGTTCGACAGTTACAAGGGTGGCATGACCAGAACCATTACTTGCAGCTTCACGTTGTTTTTGGGCTTTGAGTTCATCCCACTATTCTAGATAGCCATTCAATTTGAAACAAGTTTCACGAGTGTGTTTTGGATTGCCACAGTGTGTGCAACCTACTCCATTTGTTTGGGTCTTTGGTTGGGAAGTCGTAATCTATGCAATGGAAAGATTCAGAGGTTATAGTCTGAGTCGAAATCTGGGTACAGATCTAAGTGTGGGTTTGGGTCTGGGTCAAAATCAAGGTATGAATCTGAGTCTTGGTTTGGGTCTTGGTCTGGATCTGGGTCTAATTCAGTAACTAAATTATTCTTCAAGTCCATTCTTCTAAGATCTAGGTTTGAGTCTGGGTCTGATTAAGTAACTGGGTCATTCTTGAACTCAATTCTTCTAAGATCTGGGTATGGGTGGTAGAGGAGTCAACGGTGTTGCCTCCATGGGGGGTGATCTGGTCTTCATCGCTCATGGCGGCGACGACTAGGGTTTGGCTAGGGTTTAATAGCAATCCCAATATCACTACTCTTATACCATGCTAAAATATGGGAGAGTAATTGTAGGAATTTTCTATATATTCTTCTCCTTGTCTGATGTCATATTTATAATACAATCAAGCCTTGAAGGCCAAGTAAAGCTATAACTCCTAATTCTGTTTACAATAAGAAATCAGAAATAGAAAAGGAAATAAATTACAATCAATATAGGAATCAATATGGGTATGGAGCAGTATAATATTGACGGCGATATCGATATGGAGGGGCATGAGGAGCTGGAGAATAAACCACATTTGATGCGGAACTGGTGCCGGAGGATAACCTGGATAAGGATATGGTAGTCCAGGATTAGTTGTACTAACCTGGATAAGTATATGTGAGATATTTACCAAATAGAACCCAAAAAAAAAGAGCACAAATCGTACCCAAGAAACGTTATGTTGCTTAGAAATACCACATTTTGTACTTAGCCAAAACCAACAAAATGCTTGGAGTTTTTGTTTTTGGACATAATTACTTTAATACTATTATTTAAAAGACCTTTCATTAACTTGTTTTAAGAACTTTTGACTTAATTATTTTTCTTGATGCACAATTAATATGTTCATGGTTAGCCCCAATGGGAGAAGCTTTCCAACTCCATCATCAGTATATGGGCATATGTTATGTGTTACCCATTGGTCCATGATATATTAATGGGAGAGATGATTTGGTGGGTTCTTATTATTCGGCTTGGATTACTATTCCACACAATATTATATAAATAAAGTCCCTGCTAGACTGATAGGATTTCTAGTACCTGCGCAAACGGAGTTAAAATCACTGAAAATACTTGCAAGAATACAAGGTAATTGTAGTATAAATGCTCATGCAAAGTCGTTGTCCCCAAGGATTGTTTGACTAATTTTTAATTAAACTAACTCTTAGTTAATAGTTAAAATAGATTTTATCAAAGATCTGAAATTTATGAATTTGAAAAGATTAAATTAACAATAAAAGAAATCGGAAAGTTGGGAAATAATAACAGCAAAGAAGAAAAATGTTTTTAAAAATAACAATTTAGAGAAAACTAGGGTTTAGCCTTCGCCGTCACAATCCTATGCAATTCTATCAATTACTTATGAATTTCCACATATATGCTTTGAAGGTTAGGTTTTCCTAATGAATATTTTCCTTGTGATGTTCAAGCGAAAACATATATCTAACTTGCAATCCGTCCGTGATGTTCAGATCAAATATAAACATGCAAGACTCATTAAGCTTTGTGAAAACCCTTTGAAAAACCATGCAACCCTTAAGAGCATGATATTTGCCTTAAGTGATGAACTTACAACTACTAATCACAAGAAGCCCTCCTCAATTTTAGGGTGATGTTCTAACAGAAATTGCACCAAATTACTTGTCTAAATATCCTAATGGTGATCAGTCATTAAAATAAATAGATAATTTTAACCGCGGTGATTAATAATTCAAAGCAAGCATGCATCCATTCATAAGCAAATTAATATAATTACATAGTCATGCTAAGGTTTATGGCCTCGCCCTAGCAATTTGAATTAGTTACGCATATTCATAATTAAAATCAAAGAAAATATCATTCGAATGAATAAGAAAAAAAACACCTTGAAGTAGAAGCTCTTCAAAAACCCTAGCAAAAGTCTCTGTCTTCCCCAAGATTGCATAAAAGAAAAGTCCTAAACATTGCTGTGAAAAAGAACTTAAATACCTCCTAAAACCCAGCTCCCCAATCCCCACAAGGAAACTAGGTTAAAATAAAATAATACTAGGATATAAAGTCCAAATTGGATTAGGAGAATCTGCCCACAATCTACCCAGCCACGTTTTGGCTTCAAATCTCCTCCAAATCTGGCCCAAGATAACTTGTTTTAAAGATAAAAACGTTATGAACACTTCTCCAGAAGGTCATGAACCCATCTGAGGTCATCTTGGGCTCCAAAAACGCAATAAAGGCCCAAAACGTCACTACTCCAGCACCGCGCACTGCTCCTTTATTTTATTGCCAGAAAATAACAGCTTTGTAGAAAAATCTGAAATTTTGATACGATCAAGCTAAGTGACTCACGAACGTCCTCCAACTGGAATTACTCCAAAATTCGTCCATTTGATCATGTTTTGCTCTAGAGGAAGTCGAAAGTCCTATATTGGAAATATAATTCAAAGTATCAAAATTCTTCCAAAATATTAACAAAATATACTAAGAATGTGGTTAAATATATAATATAAAATATACGCATCAGGGACCAAACCCAAATTTTGGAATATTTGTCCTAAAACCTTCTCCCACCATGTATAGGAATGGGTAATTTGGCACTGCTTTTCTGGGCGGAATATAGGACTAGGGAAGCTTCTATAATGAGGGGGATTTTGGGGAAGGGGTTGAAAAAGGGGTTCAATCCCACCATTCAATCATTTTAAAAAGTTACTCCAATATTTTCTCACTCTTGTTGGATAATGGGATTGACTCCCTCACCTCACAACCCCCTCATTATAGCCTTTCCGTAGGAGCAGAGACAATGCCGGATTCAGGATTGTTACATCAAGGGATCATAGTGTAAAAGTTTTGAAATTTTTTTTAAATGAAAAAAATAGAAATGAGGTTGATGTAAATTGGTTGGACTAACACTGAGTAAGAGTCTTTACATCCGTATTGATTCTCGAAGTCATTTTGGCCACACTTAAAAAACGAAAAGGGAAACCCTTGTAGCTAGCAGTGCAAAGTCCTTCACATAGTTGCCTGGTATGTGGAACTGGAACGACTTCAGGGTACGCTAGTTTCCATAGTACGAAATTCGAAAGGTAGGCATAGTCAGTAGGATATTTGGGATCACAATTCTTGTATTATTTTAATCCAATACTATATTTAGTTTCTATATCCTTATATTTGTATAGTATGTATACTATAGAAAAGAGAAAATGTATAAATATATGTCCGTAGACAGAAAAAGCATATGAAGTTTTAAAAACATACACAACATTTGCACTCTCCTTTTGTCCATTTACACTCCCTTTTGTTTTTTAATAGTTTTTACTATAACAAAAAAGGGAGTGTAAGTGGACAAAAGAGGAGTGGGAACATACAATTTCTAACAAAGGGAGTGTAAGTGTATAAAAGAGGAGTGGGAAAATCAGCTCCAAAAAAAAAAAAAAACACAACATTAAGTATAGTCAACTTGAAACTAGTTATTTTTAAAAAAGTTAATGTAATTTAAATTTTTTTATTAGTTTAACATTATAATTACTTTCAAATACCCGTTCCTTATTTGAAAGACCAAATTTTTTTTAAAAAAAAAATTTAAAACCTGGCTCATTTATTAGCCAACCCAACCTTCTTTTTTTTTTGGTAAATACCAAGATGTGTCCCCACACCCAAAGGGTGGGATTAATCCCCACTCAGTGTTCGGCTTGCCCCTAGCCACAAAGTGCTTTCAACCTTAGAGCAACTACAATCTCCCTTATTTTTAGTTAAGATTTAACTAAAAACAATAGAAAGCTATTTTAGGAGCTCTCTACAAAATTTCAACTCCAACCATACTCCCTAGTTTAGGGAGTCATAAATTCTCTTAATTTTTTTAAAATTCCATTTTTAAATAAAGTGTAGATGCAAAAATAAAAATAAAAAATAGTTAGCACTAAATAAATATGTTAAAATACTATTAAAATGATGCAACATTAAATTATAGAGAGTTACTAGGAGTCATTTCTCTCTTCTCAGATTTACGTGCTCTTAAATCATTTAGATATTTTATAATAAGCTCCCATTAATTTATTAGGATAATATTAATAACACATACATGATAAGGAGGCCTAGCCAAGGAAGGAGCCTCGGATACTGTATCAGCTCTTATTTTAGTACAATATACATATATTTTTATGGCCTTCTTCAATTGCATGCATGCATGCAACGAGAGATTGCCATTAGTTGATCAGAACCTTCTTTTCACGGTTTGCCTGCGCTGGACGCGCCCATCACCGCTGTTGCCGAAGTTGGTAAATCCGTCCATGTTGCCCTTGTTCCCCTTCATGTTAATACTGTCGGCTTCGATGTCAGTGCCGCCCGCTTGGCCCCCATCATAGCTGTTGTTGAAGTTGGAAAATCCCGTCGAGTTGCCTTCGTTGCCGCTCATATCAATTGTCCCTTTAATTCTAATAACGCTGCGGTTGGCTTGACCTTGACTCGACATTCTCTGGCTCTCACTGATTAGTTTTTCGTTGCGACCTGGGATCTGTGTCTTGTTTGCTTTGATGATCAACTTATTGCCTCATGGTTTCCTTTTATAGTTGTTGACATGCGCATTTGGGAGCAGAGGATATTAATACAGATTTTAATAATTATAATTAACATAATGAATTCGACGAAACTAATCCAGAATAAATTCACTAAGGATAATAGGGTTGCTTTTAGAATTTTCAAACGATAGATACTCTCTCTGCCTGTCTTCACTACAACCTGAAATTGACAAGGCAAGTGTTCTCTCAAGGATGCTAGAGTGATTGAAAATGTGTGTCTATTCCACTAAATTTATTCAAAGTATAAAGTATTCGCTCTATTAATTCAGGTAACATCACACTTCCAACTTTTTTTAAATGATTCCATTTTCAACATAGATGATTGCATTATCACAATGAATGCCTTGCATCATGCATATATACATGGTGTATAGGATTCGAAATTTATCAAGTTCAAGCTTGGTTTTGTTTGTTTCTTTTACAAACCAATCCCAAACGACCTGAAAATAGTCGAGCTTTGTGTCAAGTCAATTTACAGTCTAAGATGGTCCATTTTTACAACTAATCTTTGAGGTAATCATAAATAGAGATTTAAAATTATAAGTGTGAAAAATAACAATTAAGAATTAAAAAGATAGATCTTTAACATTTAAAAAGTACTGCAATATATAACTTCAAATATAAAGAGAAGCATGATACTTAGCCAAAACCAACAAAATGCTTGGAGTTTTTGTTTTTGGACATAATTACTTTGAAACTATTATTTAAAAGACCTTTCATTTACTTATTTTAAGAACTTTTGACTTAATTATTTTTCTTATGCACAATTAATATGTTCATGGTTAGCCCCAATGGGAGAAGCTTTCCAACTCCCTCATCACTATATGGGCATATGTTATTATGTGCTACCCATTGGTCCATGATATATTAATGGGAGAGATGATGTGGTGGGTTCTTATTATTGGGTTTGGATTACTATTCCTACTTGTGTTGGGATTAGGTTTTTTCTTGATGGTTGAAAGACCTAATTGACACAATATATAAATAAAGTCCCATCAGTAGCTGGGGGACCAAACCCAAATTTTGGAATATTTGTCCTAAAACCTTCTCCAACCATGTATAGGAATGGATAATTTGGCACTGCTTTCACTACAAGAAAAACGTTTATTAGTGGCAAGCAAGCTGGTCACAAAAAGTACCAATTTTGGTCATTGAACACAATTAGTGTCCAAATATTGGTGGTCACTGGGTGGTCACTAGAAGCTCGTCACAAATTCTATTTAGTGGCCATAATTATTGGCCACTACAACCCAAAGAATTAGTGACTTCATGTGTGTGGTCACTAATAAAATCACTCTCAGTGACCACAACTTTGGTCATTAAAGGGCGACAATTTGGTCACCAAAACATGCATTTTAGTCACTAAAACAAGGTCACGTGCCCATATTGCTGACCAAACTGGTTGGTCACTAAATGTCTATAGAACAATTGCTGACTAATTAGATTCATTTACTTTGTTCTTTATTAAAACTATAAAATCACATCATATAATCTACTAAAGATAAAATTTTGATACCTAAAAAAAAGTAAAAAATAACAAAATGGACATCATATATCATTTATAAAAAAAACTATATATGTATCAACATTCCTCCAACAAATTCACAACACACGTATCTCTCAAAAACAAAATCTAAAAATAAATTGATAAATGTATTCCGCATCCTGAATTTGTAGGAAGTTTCTCCATTATTGAGATGGCCCCTCTTGATGCTTTTGCTGTGTAATGCTTATGAGCCCATTCCTACAAACACAACCAAATACAATGAACCTACTGCTCGAAAAACCCTCTCGATTGTCTACCACACACATATTTCAGCTAAACAAGCAACAAGGAGAAACAAAAAGGAAAAAACAAAACATCAACAAGACAAACTAATAAGACTGGATCATCATCTTAACAAATAGAAAGAGAGACCCATTAAACTAAAAGAAAAATTCATGAGTGAGACACAGAGAGAGAGAGAGAGCAACTAAAAGATAATATTGAAGATAAAGTCAGCCAAAAGAAAAACCTGGAAACTTGAACCATAGAAAACAATTGTAGTAAGATAATATTGAAGATAAACTTTGCTGATATACTAGAAACTTAAAAATGAAGCTAGCCAAATTAAATCTGATGGGTTTATATTACCATAGAAAACAATTGTAGTAAGACGAGAGTTGTAAGCTAACCTCATTGACGATGAAGTCGAGGATAACTGATCCAGGATGACCAAGCCTGCATACCCAAATAAAACATTGTTTTACTTCCTTGAACTAATAATATATATGCAAAACTATAACTAATTATGTCCAAATGACATACCCATTGTAGGCTATGAATGCCATGTTCTGATAGCCAGTTGAACTCAAAGTCTGCAAAGATTTCTCACCAAACTTAAGGAACCACATCATAACCTGTAATAAATCATATCAATAAATATCTTCAACAGACAAACATGTATAGGTTAGGTTATAAATTTCACAGCAGAACCTTCTAAAATTTCACACCCATAAAATTTTATGGGTGGACTATAGGACTAGGGAAGCTTCTATAATGAGGGGGATTTTGGTGAGGGGATTGAACAAGGGGTTCAATCCCACCATTCATTCATTTTAAAGGGTTACTCCAATATTTTCTCACTCTTGTTGGATAATGGGATTGACTCCCTCACCTCACAACCCCCTCATTATAGCCTTTCCGTAAGAGCAGAGACAATGCCGGATTCAGGATTGTTACATCAAGGGATCATAGTGTAAAAGTTCTGAAATTTTTTTAAAATGAAAAAAGATAGAAATGAGATTGATGTAAATTGGTTGGACTAACACTGAGTAAGAGTCTTTACATCCGTATTGATTCGCAAGGTCCTTCACATAGTTACCTGGTATGTGGAACTCGAACAACTTCGGGGTACGCTAGTTTCCTAAACCCTTCAAGCTTTTTGTCGAACGCCTTGTGGTGTGCGCCTTGGGGTCACCTAAGCACCTCCAGAGCCAACTTTACGGCCGTCATGAAGACCCTTTTTGTCCCTTTGTGCGTCCGCCCTTAAGCAGAGAGCAGTTCAAGCATAAATGTGGTGGAGCTCAAACCCTACACCTGATGCCCCCCAAGTGAAGGAAAGAACGGTGTGGGCCAGACTTTGTCAGCAACTTTTGCTTTAAAGAAGGGAAGTTCAATTTTCCTGTCACCCTTTTTCATGTGCCTCCCTATTACCCTTCTAATTTATTGACACATGTCCCTACACTTAACTTCTAACATAACAATGTTAACTCTTTTAATAAACATAAAACAAAATCAAAGGTAATTATTAAAAAGTGAAAAAAACAACAGCCACCACCACAACCCCACCCACCCACCGGCCCGCCACCCAATTTGGACAGCCAACCTACCCATAACCTGGTCAGCCACCCCACCTCGCCGGCAGCAACCCCTCTCTCCTAGCCGTCGCCAGCAACAACCCTCCTCTTTGTCCTCCCTTTTTATCAAGCAACATCAAACTCATGAATATGATATCTTTTTCTCTGTCCTTAACCTAACAACACTAGAGGGAAAAAAAAAAAACAAAACAAAAAAAAGGGGTGGGGGTGGGGGTGGTGGGGGAACATGGCAACACCATGAATAGTTGTATTTTAGAGAGTTAAAATTTAAGTTTAACCCTAATATTATTGGAGATAGTCTCAGTTGTGTTACGTAAGTTGGAATCATTTTAATTAAGATGATGAATTGAACAAAAGTAATGGGGTTGCTTTTAGCTTTTTCAAAAGAGAGATATTTCCAGAATAAATTACGTAAGTCTGTTACTGTTGTAGAGCCATAGACTATTCATTCATAGCCATAGACTCTTCATTTATGTCAAGCTCCCATTAATTTATTAGAATAATATTATTAACACATAAAAAGGAGGCCAGGCCAAAGAAGGAGCCTGCATGTGCATCAGTTCTTATTTTAGTGTAGATATTTTAATACACACATATGATTTTGGCCTTCTTCAATTGCATGCATGCATTCGACGAGAGATTGCCATTACTTCCCTGGCGTACATTCTTTAATTTAGTACCCTTCTTCTTCTCCCTGATGTCATGAGTAATCCCTCTGATGTCATGAGTATTTGCCTGCCTCCCCCTGATGTCATGAGTAGTTGCCCGTCTTTCATGAGTATTTGCCTGCCCGTTTTGCCCACATCACCGGTGTTGGCGAAGTCGGTAAAGTCGGTAAATCCTTTGAGCTTGCCTTTGTTTCCCTTCATGTTAATATTCTCAGCTTCGATTTCACAACTGCCCGAGTCGCCCCTATTACGAGTGTTGGCGAAGTTGGCAAATTCCATCGTGATGCCGCTATTATCAGCCCCTTTAATTTTAATAAATTTGCGGTTTGGGGGATTTCCAGCATACCCTTGCCTTGAGTTGGATTCATCTTGACTCGTCATTGTCTCACTGACTAGTTTTTAGGTTTGATCTGTGTTTGCTTTGATGATCAACTTATAGTATCATGGTCTCCTTTAGTAGGTGGCGGCATGCGCAAATGCAGAGGATATTTTATGATGGCCACCCTGATCATAATGCAGAATATATTCTATATTATTGATCATAAGATTCTTCGCATATATAGTATACATTTATCTTCTTCTTTTTTTTGTGGTCAAAATATATTTATCTTCTTGGAATAATATACTACACTACTCTCGTAGTGGCCTTTCTTTTTTCTTTTTAGCTAGCTAGGTTTGATGCTCAATTGCATACGTAAGCTGGAATAATTCAACACAACTATGTGAACAACAGGGCAGCACCAAATGTGAGATATAGTAGATCCAAATATGGATCTCAAGATCTCTCTTATAATTACATAGGCTTGGTTGCATCAGAGGTTTGAAGGTGAAGAATACTAAGAATATGTGTGTTCCTTGTTTTCTTGACTTGAGATGCAGTGAAGATGAAGGGGTTGTGAAATTGGTACTTAGGTGACGAGGGGTAAATTTAACGACACAAACAAAACACAACAACACAACAATCTACACACACTTTAGATCTTGACCATATACACATATGACTAGTCAACTGCTAGTCATGAACAACCACAATCAAGAGAACACACAGAGCATGCCACAAAGTACCTGCAACCCTAGAAGATTACTAGTGACAACCTAAGCACTCAGAAGGACCCGTCAATATAGGCATCCCCTGTGCTAGCAACAACTATGGTGAAAGTGTGTGAAATCATCATTATCAAGTAAACAGCAAACAGCAGATAAAGATGACTAGTCAACCACCAAGAACACAAACCCAGAAAAATTTACAGATATGCAAAACAGAATTTGTTTACCCATAAACCCACCATTAGGAAAAACTGGGAGTCATCAACCGACCAGGCAATCCACTAAGTAGAAAAAGATTCTTACAAAGGAAACACAACCAAGTTCAAGAAACACCTAGATCTATTTAGGAAGATGAGCTATACCTCCTTCGTGCAATCTTCTTCTTCAACTTAGCAAAACTTGAAGCTCAGTTCTTCATGGCAATGGCAGCTCCTTCTCCGGCTCGTTCATCCCATGGCACTAGCTTGCAAGTTCCAACTCAGACCGAAACCAAAATTTGGATTCAAAGGAGAATGACCAATTTATTCAAGAAACCATACTCTTGAAGAAATCAATCTTGAATCTGACCTAAATATAAATGAGAGAATGATTTAAGTAGCTAGATGAAAATTCGTGTTTCAAATGCAGTTTTTCAAAATGAAATCAATTGGAACAACTCATAGATGAAGTATACGGTTCTCTCTTGAGGAAGAAGAAGAGAAAGATGTCAAACCAATCTTTCCAAAACTTCCGCCCAAAAGAGACCCCTGCCAAAAGAGGAATTCACACTAGCCTTTACAAACAAAAGAATCCCTTAGGTCAGAATGACACATGGCAACAGAGAGAGAAAAGAGAATAGGACAAAACAGTTGGTTAACCAGCTGGAAATCCTATAGAGCAAGGATGACTAGTCATCATTTATGAAAACAGTTTAATGCATGATATGCAATGCATGATTTACCTTTGTCAATTTGCTTGAACCTCCATAGAATAGATGATAGTTAAGAACACCTAGAGATGCTATTCTTAATCTAAACTTTGAGCTTGATAAATACAATAAAAATCATATTACAAAATTGTCAAGGGAAGCCAAAAGAATTAATCAAAATTCATACATTAACAGGCTGTTGAGGCCACAACACAATATGGTTCATTGCACAAAACATAGTACAATTTGAAGCCCTTTAATGTCATTCTTGTTTGAGGCTTTAACATATGAGATTGACTATGTTGTTGGGGTTTTGAGTTTGGGGAAGAAAATGGTAAAGTTGGAAAAAAGAGAGAGAAAAGGATATTGAGATAATGAGGTGTTTCCAGTGGCAAGGAGGATAGGGGTTGTTGCTGGCGGGATGGGGTGGCTGACCAGGTTGGATGGGTGGGGGAGTTGGTTGAGGTTGTGTGGGTGGATGGGCCTGTAGGCTGTTGGTTTTTGTTTTTAACTTAATAATTAGCTTTGTTTTTGTTTTATTTTTATTAAAAAAAATTAGCAGCATTATGTTAGAAGTAAAGGCCCCGTTTGGTGGGCTGGCTTGGACTGGTTAGGATGGGCTTCGAAGCATTGGATTGGTTTGGCTTGGACTGGCTAGGCTTCGAGTCCAATCCTGTTCATTTTTGCACCAAACAACATACTCGAATTAACTTCTTCTTTTTTTAATAAATCAGATTTTTATTTTATTTTTTATTAACAATTCAAAATACAATTTTTTTGCCTCAGATTGAAGAAAAGCCCTAGAACCATACGCAAAATCCTAAACAAATCAAGAAGAGAACTCATAACATCAATAATCAAACCCAAAATCAAACTCATATCAAGATTTTATAAATAAAAAATCAGAAAAAATCAAACTCATATCAAGATTTAAGAGAACAGAAAAAAATAATAAATCAAACTCATATCAAGTTTAGAAAAATAGAAAAGAAAAAAAAAAAAAATCTATTGCTAGTTGTTTTCCTTCTTTGTCTCTGTTTTCTTTGATTCCTGTAGCTATTGGGCTTTGTTTGATTTTGTTTTCGAAGTGGATTTAATCATAGGAACCAGGTTAGTCAACATGATAGACGACTGAGATTTCTTCAATCTTTAGATTGCTCCGGTGATGCCTCGCACAGGAGAGAGCATACCGCGGAGGCGATGGGTCAAAGGTGGTGGGGAGAGAGAGAGAGAGAGAGAGAGAGAGAGAGAGAGAGAGAATATAAAAGAGGAGAATACAGAAGAAGGCAACGAGATGGATGGGAAGGAGAGAGACAGCGACTGAGGTTTCATTGTAAACCCACATATGGGGTTGGGTTTCATAACCCTAGTTATTTAGGACATGGATCTGAAGGTCCATATCCAGCCTGAGATACATTTAAGTCCACCAAACAATGGTTAGGATCCATGTCCATTTTAATTGGAAATATCCCATCCAGTCCAGCCCACCAAAACAAGGCCTAAGTGTCATGAAAATTGGACTCAAAAAAGGGACCCATGTTGCATCCTGGGAAATGGCCATTGCAATACCGATTCAAATTCAAGTTGCCTTTGTTTTGAATTTTTTTTTAGCATGACTTGGCTCATTAAAATTGAGGAGTTGCTCCTTAAAATTAATGGGTTTTTGATACTTGTAAAATTCCATAAATATTGACAAAGTTTCAACAAAAAATAAAAAAGAATATTAAAATAATTTGACACGTGTCAAAATCACATTGGTTGTAAGGAGGAGCTCCTCCTCAATCTTAAGGAGACAAGTTTTTTCATTAAAACCCAACAACTAATAGATCAACGGTTGTTATTAGAAATAGGCAATTTCAACGGGAATTTTTTTTATCCAACTCCTAAAACAAATATTTTTCATTTCTCACTTTGTTAATTGCTTTTCGTTTTAAGTGAAATTATATTATGCTTTACACTTTGATTTTTTTTAGGTCAAAATATTTAGAAAATCAAATCATGAAAACAAAAATCATTGTCAAGAAAAATTAACAACAAAGGTTAACCATTATTAAACAATTTCTTAAAGCGCTAGACTCTTAGAGTCCGTAGGGTTGGAGGACAGAAGTGTTTAAATCCGGATAATACATGAATAGTTGTATTTTAGAGAGTTAAAATTTAAGTTTAACCCTAACATTATTGGAGATAGTCTCAGCTGTGTTACGTAAGTTGGAATCATTTTAATTAAGATGATGAATTGAACAAAACTAATCGAGAATAAATTCACTTAATGATAATGGGGCTGCTTTTAGCTTTTTCAAAAGAGAGATATTTCCAGAATAAATTACGTAAGTCTGTTGCTGTTGTAGAGCCATATATAGACTCTTCATTTAGCTATAGACTCTTCATTAATGTCAAGCTCCCATTAATTTATTAGAATAATATTAATAACACATAAAAAGGAGGCCAGGTCAAAGAAGGAGCCTGCATCAGTTCTTATTTTAGTGTAGATATTTTAGTACACACATATGATTATGGCCTTCTTCAATCGCATGCATGCATGCGACGAGAGATTGCCATTACTTCCCTGGCGTACATTCTTTAATTTAGCACCCTTCTTCTTCTCCCCGATGTCATGAGTACTTGCCTGCCCGTTTTGCCCACATCACCGGTGTTGGCGAAGTCGGTAAATCCTTTGAGGTTGCCTTTGTTTCCCTTCATGCTAATATTCTCAGCTTCGATTTCACAACTGCCCGAGTCGGCCCCATTACGAGTGTTGGCGAAGTTGGTAAATCCCATCGTGTTGCCGCTGTTGTCGCTCATATCAACCCCTTTAATTTTAATAACTTTGCGGTTGGGGGGATTTCCAGCATACCCTTGCCTTGAGTTGGTTTCATCTTGACTCGTCATTGTCTCACTGACTAGTTTTTAGGTTTGATCTGTGTTTGCTTTGATGATCAACTTTTTGTATCATGGTCTCCTTTAATAGTTGGTGGCATGCGCAAATGCAGAGGATATTTTATGATGGCCACCCTTATCATAATACAGAATATATTCTATATTATTGATCATAAGATTCTTCGCATGTATAGTATACATTTATCTTCTTCTTTTTTTTTTTTTTCTGGGTCAAAATAAATTTATCTTCTTGGAATAATATACTACACTACTCTCGTAGTGGCCTTTCTTTTTTCTTTTTAGCTAGCTAGGTTTGATGCTCAATTGCATACGTAAGCTGGAATAATTCAACACAACTAATCCAGAACAAAATTCACTAAGGATAATGAAGGATATTTTTGCTTTTTTCAAAAGAAGAGAGAGACATCCATCATCCATGTGCAATATTCCTCACTCAATTTATTAGTGCGCATCGATTCTCAATCCTAATCAATAATGGGTCGGTTCACGTTTAACAAAGAAATCAGGGGCTTGTTTCTTAAGTTGCTTTTGTTTTCTTTCTTTCCATCAAGGGAGGAGGATGTTAAAGTATCAACACCAAGCCAATAATTCAACAGCCCAAGGAAGATAAACAACCCATGCCCAGCCCAATGTTAAAGAGAAAATATCTACACAATTCTAAAGTTGCATGTCGGTTAGTATAGTCTAGCAAAGTTAGATATCCTATATTATTGTAGTAAAAATAAGAAAGAAGAGAAGTAGAAGTGAGAAGTCAAGAAGAAGAGTGACCAATAAGCTATAGAGCTAAGTAGTTCTTGTGAGGAGTGTGAGTGTTAGAGTTTGTCTCTAGAAAGTTAGAAAGAGTGCTTGTAAGAGTTGGTTTCTTCTTTGAGAGTTGTCTTATTGTAGTATTTTGTGAGTCTAATACAAGTAATTTGTTTACTTGTTTTGTCTCCAACCATTCTATATTAGAGTTCTGTACTCTAATTTTAATTCTCAATAATTGGTATCAGAGCGGGACAATTAGAGACTGATTCTGCTAGAGCTTCCTTGAGTCGTGAGGAGTTTATCTCTACAAGTTTGTATATTTAGATCAAACTTGTTCGGTACTGCCGAAATTCTACCAACACGATAGTTGATCTTCACGTAGTTAGAGGAATCAAGAAGCTCAACAACAAAAATTACAACACGTGGGCGACATGTATGGAGTCTTATTTACAAGGTTAAGATCTTTGGGATGTTGTTGGGAGTAACAAAGTTACATAGTCGCCAGAAGACAACAGTGAGACTTTTCGTAAGTGGAAGATCAAAACAGGTAAAGCCACGTTTGCCCTAATGACAACAATTGTAGAAGAAATATTGGAGCATATAAGAAAAGCCAAAACACCGAAAGAAGCATGATACACCTTTACAACACTCTTTTCAAGGAAGAATGACACAAGATTGCAGCTTCTTGAGAACGAGTTGTTATCAGTTGCGCAACGTGACATGACGATTGCTCAGTACTTCCACAAGGTAAAGTCAATATGCCGTACAATTTTTGAATTAGATCTTACTGCTGCTATTGTGGAATCTAGGATAAAAAGTGACAGGACCCGCCCCAAATTTCCTCGGAAATCGGGACAGATCCCGTCTAATATCCGACATCCTACAGATGTCGGGCCCACTTACTAAGAACCGAGACTTCTACCAAAAATTTTGGCAGAGTCTCCCCTGTAAACAAGACATATCCCAACAATTTCAACCTGTCAAAAACACAGATATTTACAACCCAACAACCAGCATGCATTACACAAGGTATAGTGTTACAAACCATGGCCTCCGGCCTCAGAAATCACATCCTAACAGGGCGATAACAGAGCAAGTCTAACAGAATTCAACAAACCAGCAAAAATGAAGTTTTACGATTTTACAGAGTATAGAACTCTACGAAGGCTCAGTGTACTGAAGCTCGCGATTCGGGAGCACACGACACAGCTCGGCTGCTCGTTCCAGTCAACTACTGGCTGTGGGGCGCAAAACAGAAAATTGTGAGTGGACAAAACAAAGTTTAGTTCCAATTAAATCAAAATAATATAACCCCACCGTTAGAAAATCATGCATAAAACCAATGTATTAAAAACCATCATATTCATATATATATATATATAGTTTGCTCAAACCCGAGCTAAATACGAAATCCAGTGAAACTTACAAATCAACCCATCCAAACCTTTCCTTATAAATCTCAAATCAAACTCTCGAAACACGTGCCCACTGGCACGAAGAGCAGGGGAAGTATCCTCACTCAGAAACAAGAACAAATGAATAGCTATATAATATAAGAGATATTCTATATATATATATATATATATATATATATATATATATATATATATATATATATATATATGTGTAAATATGACACACCTAATTGTACCGGGGAAACAATCCAATAGGGGATTGGTGACTAGCTCACAATTATCAGCCCTCAAACGGACTATGGGGCTAGGGACGAGCCGTCCAACTGGGGGACTAACTCTCAGCCAGCACGTACGGACGAAGAATCAAGACCCGTACGCCTGTAAACAGTCCTATGCGCGCAGACTACCCAATTAAGGGTCTACAGCGACACTCCGTTAAGGTATGCCCCGGGTTCCGACATTTCCAAGTATCTCACAATTCCATATCCACAATCCAAATCAGGGGAGGTACACAGGGTAGTGCTTATAGCACTCCAAATTGACTTTCTACTCTTGCATCTTTCCATGCCTTACAACCAATCCCAAGTACCCCCACATAAACTCAACATAAAGTACTTTCCCAAATAGTTTGCATATATAATTCAAGATACTTGAATATGTCTAAAACCCAAACATAACACCCATACTTTATAAAAATATTAGCTTCGAATAATAAGTATAAAGTAAATTTCCATAAACCCTTAAATTCTTATGCATAGAAATTTCATCATAAAATTCATGCAATTTATTTGAAAACAAAGTCCACTCACAAGTAGTCCCAAGCTGCGTGACCCTGAGAGGGTCCTGCTTGCTGTGAAGGAGGTGTCGGATTACTTATTTCAGAATACGAGCATGATATTAAAATCCAATGCTTCAAAAGAAGACTTTAAATTAAAATCCTAATTTCCCGGGTTTCCCTTAAACACGAGGAACGAGACGTCCCTAAGGTCCAACTAAAGGTTTCAAGCGCTGGAAAAGTCTCGGAAGACACTCGGTCAACCGGACGGTCAAAACTTTAAGTTGATGAACCGGAACATCCGGGGCTCCGATTCACGATCTGCGAATTCCTATACAATCCTAGGAATACCAGGAACAACATACGTGAAATTGGGTTTGATCCAACGGTCCAAACACATCAAACCCGAAAATCACAGAATATGTCAAATTCGTTCGAGGCCCAAACGATATCCAAATTGAGATCCGTAAACTCCTACGCGCTCGTGACAACACAAGGATCATTTTAGGATAAAATGTGACCTCTGCCAGACTGCCCACGCGCCGCCCCACGCGCTGCCGCGCGTGGGTGGCTTGATCACTGTTCAGGTGACCGGAAAAACTTAGAATCTTGGCTCCAAACTCCTACCCTAGGTAAAAACCCCTAATTTAGAGTCACTTTTGTTCTTGGGTAATGGCCAAAAAGTGGCCGAAAGTGACCGGAAATTCAAATTGAAAACCGGCAGATTCTAGGGTTCAAAATTGAGTTGCTAAACTTAGAAATCAGCCAAAACCTACCCAACAGCCAGTTAGAGCACGAAGAGTAGATGAGAAACCATACCTCACTCATCGGAAACGGTGGCCAGACGGCGGAGATCGAAGGCCGTGAAGTGTCGCGATTTTTCGGCGAGTTTTCTGCGTTTTCCGGCGAGTCTCAACAGTTCCAGGAGCTGTGCTGGCCGGGGAAGAGAGAGGATGAGGTGGCGGTTCGATCTTGACTGGTCTCGCGGCCGGTGGTGCAGCGTGGCGGCGACCGTGGCTGCTGGAAGTGGCGGCTGAAGCAAAAGTCGGGGAGGGGGGTGTCGCACGCGAGAGAGGGAGAGAGAGAGAGAGAAATAGAAAATGAAAAATGAAATTATGATTTTATCCAAATTAATTTCTGAAAATTTTCAATTAGGCCCTTAATGATTTTTCGATCGTATCTTCTTCGTTTCAAGTCCGAATCGAGCCTACCGCGTGTCTACGGACTCAGCTCAATACAACCTTCCTAAAAGTATCACCCGTTGCTCCAAACTCTCTCCGGATAAAAATTGACCTTTTTGCCCCCACTTCAAGGGCAAAATTGGAAATTCCATTTTTTAATTTAATTCATTAGTGAATAGTCTTATTTTTGGGTCGGGATGTTACAAAAAGAATAATTATTCATGATCTAAGACTTAAATACTGAGGCTTCATTGCCGCTATACAAAGATGGCCGACTCAACCATCACTTGTTGAGTTTGAAAATTTTCTTATCGATCAAGAAGCTATGGCTAAGCAAATGGGAGGGGTCTCGTCAAAGGTGAGGAGGAAGCGTTCTACACCAACATAAGTAAAGGAAACTTCAAGTAGCGCATCGGTGGTGGATCTAAAAGAGAAGGTGATAAGGAGAAAGGTCATCAAGGAGAAGGAAGTTCTCGGCCAGGGGGAGTTTCAAAGTTTCACGGCAACTGTGGTCAATTCAAGAATAATAAATATTCAAAAGTAAATGCTACAATTGTGGAAAGAAGGGCCACATGGCAAAAGATTATTAGTCCAACAAAAGAATCGCTGAGTCTAATACTGCTACTTCCAACTTAAAGGAGAAAAGTGAAGACGATTAGGACGTGGAAGCATCTCTCGCTATAGAGGAAGATGAGGTAGCTCTCACTATGACAACACTTGAATTGATGGACTACAAGAATAACCGGATCGTCAACTCAGGCAACTCAAACCACATGACAGGTGATAAAGAGAAGTTCAAAAACCTTACTGAGTACAAGTGCAATTGTGTGGTGGTGACAGCCAACAACTCAAGGTTACTAATAACCCACATCAGTGAGACAATAGTCGTACCCTGATACAATCCTAACTAGGTGGCGCTTCAAGACGTCTACCATGTTCTAGGCATGAAGAAGAATTTGCTTTCAGTGTCGTAACTCACATCATTAGGCCACACTATGTCTTGTTCGGTCTAAGAGATGTGAAGGTGTATCGAGACCTTAAGATCTTAGGGATGCCAACAATGGAGGGACGACAACTGGAGTTAGTCTACTTAATGTCCGCAAAGTTTGCATATGTGGACCAGACAAGAAAGAACGAGACAACAGATTTATGGCACATGAGATTAGGTCATGATAGTTATCACAAGTTAAGTATGATGATGAAGAAATCAATGATTAAGGGCCTTCCTCAGCTTGATGTGAGAACAAATACGGTCTGTGCAGGATGCCAATATGATAAAGCACATCAACTACCATACGAAGATTCGAATTTCAAAGTAAAAGAATCATTAAAGTTAACTCAATCTGATGTGTTTGGATCCGTCAAGCAACCGCCGATTAGTAGGATGAGATACATGGTGGCATTCATTGATGACTTCTCCAGGTATACGTGAGTGAAAGAAAAATCCGACACATTTTCAAAGTTTAAAGAGTTTAGAGAGACAGTTGAAGGAGAAGTGGGAAAAAGATTATCTGTCTATGCATAGATAATCGAGGAGAATATACCTTAAATGAGTTCTGCCTGTATCCACTAGAATCTCAAATACCTGATTAGTTAACATGTGCAATACACCATAACAGAATGGTGTAGCAAAGAGAAAGAACCGGCATCTTGTAGAGATATATCGAAGCATGCTGCATGCCAAGAATGTGCCTGGAAGGTTTCGAGCTGAAGTTATGAGAATTGCAGCCCATGTGATCAACAAACTTCCTCAACAAAGGTTAAAATTTGTTTCACCCTATGGGATATGAAACCTGTATTTAGTTACTTTCGAGTATTTAGTTGCGTCTGCTACTTATTTCTTCGAAGTAATTTACGTAGCAAGTTTGACAAAAAGGCAGTTAGATGTATCTTTGTGGGATACGATAGCTAAAGAAAATGGTGGAAATATCGTGATCCTACGAATGGAAGGTGTTACACATCACTAGATGTGGTGTTTGATGAAGCATCATCTTGGTGAGCATGAAGATTGTGGTGATGATGATGTGCAAGGAGTAACTCAGAATCCTTGGCAAACTGGTGTACATCAACAACCATTAGAAGAAGTTAGACCTGGTGAAATGGGAGTATTAACTCCACAATCACAACTCAGAAGGTCAATGAGAATATGAAAGCCAAATCCTAAATACGCCAACGCAACCACAGCAGAAGAAGCAGTTGAACCTGAGACATTTAAAGAAGCATCACATAGTTTGAATGGGTTACAACTATGAGAGAATAGATCAATGCACTAGAGCAAAATCAGACTTGGGATTTGGTGCCAAATATGGGTGTACAAGATAAAGCGTCGTCCTAATGGATTGGTCGAGAGGTACAACGCTCGTTTGGTGGCTCGAGGTTTCCCTCAATAATACGGACTAAATTATGATGAAAGATTTTAGTCTAGTAGCAAAGCTTATGACCGTACAAGTCCTACTTGCACTTGCGGCAAACAAAGATAAGAACTTGTACCAGATGGATGTGAAGAATGCATTTATGTATGGGGAGTTGGATCGAGAAATCTACATGATTCAACCAATGGGCTTTGAGAACAAAGTTTATATTGAGTATGTGTACAAGCTGAAAAATGCACTTTACGGATTGAAGTAAGAGCCAAGAGCATGGTACAATAAGATTGCTGAATTTCTCTCTCGAAGTGGTTATTCAGAGGCACTTGCAAATTCCATCTTATACGTGGATAATCTAATCATCATTGGTGATGACGAGGAAGAAATTCACCAAACGAAGGAGAATTTGTCAGTTTGTTTTCATATGAAAGAACCGGGACAACTCAAACACTTTCTTGGGCTAGAGGTCGATCGCACATAAGAAGGAATGTTTCTGTTACACCGAAATATGCAAAATATTTGTTACAAAAGTTTGGAATGCTTGAATGCAAGCCAATCTTAACGCCGATGGAACCTAATGTCAAGATGTGCACATATGAAGGCAACGACTTGGAAGATGCAACGATGTATTTATAATTGGTGGGTAGTCTAATCTACTTGACATTTACTCGACCTAACATTTCATATGCAGTTGTTGTGATGAGTCGATACATACAAAATCCAAAGAAGTTTCATTTGGACGCAATTCATCGAATACTGAGGTATGTGAAGAGCACAATTGACTATGGTCTCTTGTACAAGAAAAGTGAAGATTGCAAGAAAGTTGGTTATTACGATGCTGACTATGCTGCAGATCATGACACTTGTCAATCAACTACCGGGTACGTGTTTAAGCTTGGTTCAGGAACAATTTCTTAGTGGAGCAAGAAACAGCCGACAGTATCTTTGTCAACCACAGAAGCAGAGTAAAGGGCAACATCAATGACAACTCAAGAGATTACGTGGTTGACACAACTGATGAATGATCTACATCAATTGGCAAATTATTTAGTGGCGTTATACTGTGACAATCAATCGAGAGTTCGTTTGGCGGAAAATCTAGTTCTTCACACAAGAACTAAGCATGTGGAGATACACTATTATTTTATCAAAGAAAAAGTTTTGCAAGAAGAGATTCAGATGAGACATATCAATATAGATGATCAAGTTATAGATTTGTTCACAAAAGGTTTGAGTACCGGCAATTTCAAAAAAAATTGTCAACTTAATGTGGTGCAAAGAATGTGAGCTAGTATTGAGGGGGAATCTGAATGTGAGCCTAACCCAATGTTAAATAGAAAATATCTACACAATTCTAGAGTTGCATGTCGGTTAGTATAGTCTAGAAAAGTTAGATATCCTATATTTTATGAAAGAATAGAAGTAGAAGTGAGAAGTCAAGAATAAGGGTGACCAATAAGCTATAAAGCTAAGTAGTCCTTGTGAGGAGTGTGAGTATTCTAGAGTTTGTCGCTAGAAAGTGAGAAAGAGTGCTTGTAAGAGTTGGTCTCTCCTTTGAGAGTTGTCTTGTTGTAATATTTTGTGAGTCTAATACAAGTAATTTGTTTACTTGTTTTGTCTCCAACCATTCTATATTAGAGTTGTGTACTCTAATTTTCTCAACAATTGGAATCAGAGTGGGACTGTCAGGGATTGATTATGCTAGAGTTTCCTTGAGTCGTGAGGAGTTTATCTCTACAAATTTGCATCTTTAGATCAAGCTTGTTCGATACTACCAAAATTCTACCAACACGATAGGTGATCTTCACGTAGTTGGAGGAATCAAGAAGCTCAAAAAAAAAAAAATTACAATTCGATATATATAATTTTAAATAAGTTGAGTTTAAGCAAATCTATATTAAAATTTCAATTCGATATATATATTTATAAACATGGAGCTTCAGTTGCTAGATCCCTCAAATATGGTTTAGGAAAAGTGTCATAACCCGATTCGAAAATAAAGAATACTCCCGAATCAGGGTGCGTGAATTGAAAGGAATAAATAAAAGGACTGAAAAATTGATTAAAATACATTACCATTATATATATATTTTTTAAAATTAATAATCTTACAAGGTTACAAGATATAAATAAAAGTTTAACACTCTAAACTAGTCCAACTTCTCTGGTTTCGGCTTTGCCTTGCCCACTAATTGATCTGGAAAACAAAGTAGGTGAGGGGATGAGCAAACCACCGCTCAGTGAGTAGATTATGTAATATGCCAGTCAAGCAATGTCATTTTACACACTCTAGAAAATATAATATAAATATACACAATCCAAATCATATCACATCATTCCTTCAAATCTTGGTTATCCTGCACAAATTGTACCCAGTACATGACCCCTATTGGCCTCACTGCCATATGTCCCCGTCTGGTACACATTTATCCTTCAGATACCCTATCACTGAAGTTCTCATGTTCCATGAATAACACATACTTCACAAAAACTCCAAATAATATATAATATTGCACAAATTAGACATGCTTGACTTGAAAATAGAGAGAGACTTGTAAATAGAATAAATCCATGATTTATCACAAAATAAGAACTTTTAGAACACATTACATAACCCACTCACCAAGATAAGTATGAAATATTGCAAGACAAACACACATGCTCTTCATCTTGTTTCTTTTTCTTCCTTCTCTCTCTCTCTCTCTCTCTCTCTCTCTCTCTCTCTCTCTCACTACTTCATGGTAGAAATCTATAATAAAGGATTGGAATGAAGGATTGAAGTAAGGAAGCATGATATTTATAGAAGAGGTTATGCATGCACCCAAATAATATTTATATAAACAATATTTTAAACCACCACCAAAAGATAAGATATAAAATTAAGGGAATAATGTGACTCATCCCCTTTGGCCAATGATATCACAACACCACCACCAAAAGATAAGATAAGAGGAAGGGAATAATGTGAGTCATCGAGTTAGAAGAGAGGAATGATACAATGAATGGGGAGGAAGAGAATAAGAAACAATCTTAGGCTAGGTGACTCACCAACTTTAGACTAGATGACTCACCTCCAATAGATGAACAACTCATCCCAATTTAGGATAAAAATAATATTTTTTGAAGAGAAAGTAAGAGGGAAAGGGGGAAGAATGGGAGGATGATGGTTTGATTAAAACAAATTCTAAGTCTCTACACATGGATAACAAGAATGGTGTCATCTTTCAACTAAAAGGATAATCTCATACTAGACTCAAGATTTAATAACATATAAATCTTCACAATAAATATTTAAATAAGAAAATTCATATTAATAAATAATTATTATATATATTTTTTTATAGGTTCTCACAAAAAGATAGATCCATGGATTCCTTGTCCAATATATATTCCTCATTGAAGTTACTACTGTAGGTCCCTAATAACAATAAGAATCTCTGAATTCACAACTTGCAGTTGTATGGATGGTGGAAAGTTTAGTTAGCTTTGCGAGTAGTTCCAAAATTCCTATACCCTAATTTCAGAAAATTCACACCACGATGGTCAAACGGGTTGAGTCAAGAAAATTTAGAATAAATTTAAGGATTTTCTGTGCTTTTGCAATTAGGGTATAGGAATTTTGGACACAGAACTGTAAATTTGTCTTTCTCTGCCTAGACCCAAACCAGCCAGCATCTGGAGAAAGGTAGGATGAATCAACACCTCCTACTAATGGGGATCTACTAACCAATGCAACCGGGAAACCTTCTATCAAAAGTTCTGAACTAGCATGGGTGAGTTTGATGAAATTTTTGTTACTTTTAGTTGTTTATTTTCTAATATGAACAATCATGCACAAAAGTGGTGGGTGTGATTTGTTAGAGTGGGTGGACTCAAAAATGTGTGAACATTCAAAGCAAATCATTCCTGGGCTCTTGCGAAACATGAGAAGCATGGAAGAGGAAGTGAAGTCACAAAAAGCTAGAAAGAAAAAGCTTCAGTTTTTGGTTGGGATATGTTTAAGTGTAATGTTATGTGTGTTTGTTTATGGGTTTTGGAAATGGAAAAATAGGGTGGGGAAAAATCTAAAATTGGAATTAATGTAATGAAAATGCTTTGATGTACTTGGCTTTTGAGTGTGTAAGGTCTGTTAATGTATATGAAAAACTATGTTCTTGGCTTTTGAGTGTGTAAGGTGAGTGTGTAAGGTCTGTTAATGTATATGAAAAACTATGTTCTTGGCTTTTGAGTGTGTAAGGTCTGTTTGTGTATGTGAACAACAATGTTATTGGCTTTTGAGTCTATAAGGTTTGTTTGTATCTGCTAGTGTATGTACTTGGATTTTTATTGAAATGTAGTTGAAATTAAAGTATGTTTGTGTTTGCACATTAATATCCAATTTGCACACGTGAACAACTATGTCAAATGTGAAGCATAATGAAATTGGTGTAACAAAAAATCCGTAGGAATTGAATGTAAAGTTTCACAATTCCTTTATCCAAACACAAAGGTAAACACGAGATGTAACAAAATTCAGATGATTCATGCAAGGAGTGGTGTACAAACTTGCATACCAAAATAAGAGTTATAACAAAGTTTAAATATGCATCAGATTTGTGCAAACTTGCACACCAAAACAAGAGCTATAACAAGAGCTCTAACCAAATAGGTCCATAAACATTCCCTTACATTACCCAATACATAATCATTCCCAAAATAAGTCTAATCCTAACCAACCAAATGTTCTATTATATCAAAATAAGCCATCCACAAACTCAAAAGTCATCCATCAATTAAAGGTAAAGCCTTCCACACTTGCAAAAGTTTATGGAAACTACTTGTGATGAGTTTTTACCTTCTTTATTGGAGATTTATACCTTATAGATGTAGTTGTTATAATTGACTCATCTTGTGAACCCCTAGTATAGACAAACACAGTAGGAGTTCCTCTCCCTTGACCAGTTTGAGCAATTCCTATCCTCCCCATAGCATTGTGAGGATTGCCTTTCCATCCATCAACATTTGGAGGAGTTCCAAGCCCTCCCCCAAAATTGAAAGCAATACCTCTCCCCCTAATAGTATTTTGAGGATTGCCTCCCCTTCCACTAGTATTTGGAGGAGTTACAAGCCCTCCCCCAACATTGAAAGCAATTCCTCTCCCTCCAGCACCATTATTAGTTGTGCCTCTGCCTCTAGATTGACTTATTCCTCTTTCTCCCATTCCTCTTTGAGCAGTTTGAGTAGTGGTGCCTCTGCCCCTAGATTGACTTGTGCATTGACCTCTCAATCCTCCTCTAATAGCATGCATTAAATTATCACAAATAATCAATTTCCATGAAATCACCAGTCAAGTTCAAATATCATGCATTTCACATTGTTTTAAAATCACAATCTTTACTTGTAGCTTTGCACTTCTTAGTGGCCTAGTTGTAGCATCAGAGCTTGGAGATTGGCTTGTTTCACCTTGAGTTATTTTAGGTTGGCTATTTGCAGGTTGTGACCTTCTTCTGCCACGTTTTACCCTTAGTGCATTCCTTGGTGCATTGTTACTAGTACTTTCCCCCATCAGCTTGGCAATTAATAGCATTGTGACTTGTTGGCCACATCTTCTGCAATGTATGATCATGTCATACCTCCTCAATCTAGTTGTACTTCTTGGGATCTTGTATGGCTCTCTCACTCTACATTTCTTTGGCTTCCCAGCTTGTTTGTGGTACACAGGAGGTTTGGTTGGCCTATGATGAGTTTTGATCCACAAATCTTCACTTGACATAGGGGAAATAAAATTCTCATAATCTCTCTCATATGCTTTTCTCTTGTATGTAGGGTACACATATTGCATTGGGCTCCTTTGTTGCCTTGAAATGGCAGCAAGACCATAGATACAAGGTGGTCCACACAAATCCCATTTGCGACAAGAGCATGTGTGTGTGTTCAAATCCACTGCAAATTGTGCTCCATACATATGTAACATGAAACTTTCCCTCATTGGCACTTTAAGCAATGCATTGCCCTCTGCAACTAGATTTTTTTTTCCATAGTGGTAAAAATTATTGGTCCAACATTCTGTGTGTTCTCAACATCAAATGACATCACTAGTAAAAAAAAAACCCTTGCGCGACCAACTTTTGCGCGACGAAACAAAATTCGTCGCTCAAAGTCACTTTGAGCGACGAAAGACAAAATGTCATCACTAAAGGTCTTATGTGACTAAATTTTGTGCAACGAAATACACATCGTCGCACAAAGTCACTTTGCGCGACGACAACACATCGTCGCTCAAAGTTGCTTTGGGCGATGAAAATAAACATCGTTGCACAAAATTTCGTCGTGCAAAGTCTTTAAAAAATAAAAATAAATAAATAAATTATTTTTTAAAATCTTTGCATGACTTTGCGCAACCAATCACTTCACTTCGTTGCACACAGTATTGCGCTACCAAGCGTTGTTCGTCGTGCAAAGTCTTTACAAAAATAAATAAAATAAAAAAATTATTTTTTAAAATCTTTGAATTACTTTGCGAGACCAATTACTAAATTCATTGCACAAAGTATTGCGCTACCAAGCGTTGTTCGTCACGCAAAGTCTTTAAAAAACTAAATAAAAAAAAATTATTCTTTAAAATCTTTGCATGACTTTGTGTGACTAATCACTTAACTTCGTTGCACAAAGTATTGTGCTACCAAACGTAGTTCGTCGCGCAAAGTCTTTACAAAAATTAAAAAATTAAAAAAATTATTTTTAAAAATTTTCGCATGACTTTGCGCGACCAATCAATAGACTTCGTTGCACAAAGTATTGCGCTACCAAGTCTGATTCGTCGCGCAAAGTCTTTACAAAAATAAATAAAATAAAAAAATTATGTTTTAAAATCTTTGCATGACGTAATCCAAATATTTCGTCACCTAAACCAATTTATTTTTGTTTTTTTATTTTGTATGCATAACACTTAAGAAATTAAACGGTATATTAAGTAGCTTTAAATTTATTATTTTAGTTCGGATCGGATTTTTGTTAGAAAAATATATTATTGTAGTTCAGATTAGGTTTTTGTTAGAAAATATATATTTTAGATTGATGATCAAATTAGTTCATTGTATTCATATAGGGTCAAGGAGTGTAGCTGTAAAATCGAAATTGAAATAACCGTTAAATCGTGATTTTTCATTTATAACCGTCGAAATGTTTTGTCTCATTACTTGATCTCTGAATGTTTATTTTTTCCGATTTTTGGCGTATATGATCTCGAAGTATAAACGAACAAGTTTGACGGTTGGATCGTTGAAACTAGTTTCGCAGAATGCGTATGCCATCAAAACAATATATTCACTAACAATTAAGAGTTTATTTATACTTTTCTTAAATATAACATAAGATTTTGTGGTATCCACTAGTGTAAATATTTTAAATTGAAGATAAAATTCAAACATTGTATTCATATAGGGAATTTTAAAAAAAATAAAATTTAAGACTTTGCGCGACCAATATAATTTTTTGTCGCGCAAAGTGATACGGTTTTTAAAACCAAAATAACTCCTCCACCATTTTCTCAATGTCTTCTACTCTTACATCTTCTCTCTCTTTCCCTCTCCCCAAATCCGACCCTTTCTCTCAAACCCACTCCTCTCACTTAATCTCTCATCTCTCTCCACTATCTCTCACTCTCTCATCTCTTTTTTCTCCATCTCTCACTCTCACTCACTCTTTCATCTCTCTCTCACTATCTTCTCTAATTCTCTCACACTTACTTCTCCCTCTCATTCTCACTCACTCAAAATCTTGCCCAAAGCTATATTCTCTCCAAATTTTAAATTTTTTTCATTAATATATGTTTTTGGAGTTAGTTTTGAGTTTGTGCCGGGTTTGGGGTTGAGTATAGGGTTAGAATTGGAGTTTGGGTTGGATTTGGGGTAAAACAATTTTAGGGGAGATTATGCCAATTTTTTGTTATTATTTTATGTTTTTTTTTTTGGTTATTTGACCATATTTGTTTTTTTGTTGGGAATCGTCAAGACTTTGACGGCTAAAGTTGAGGATTAGGACGCTATCGAAACATATTCTCCACCACTACCACCACAATAGGCTTGTATTAGGATTTTATTATTGTACTTTGTTAATTTATGTGTACATTTTGAATATTATATATATTGGATAATTTGGCCACTATTTTTCATATGTAATTTTATTTTGAATATGTCAATTTAAATTAAAGTAATTAAAAAAAATAAAATCATACAATTAAATTAAATTTAAAAAGTAAAAATTCGAAAAAAATTAATATAATTAAATTAATATATTGCTTGAATTTTGGAGCTCTTCTTCTAATCTTGCCTCTCACTTCAAGAACTTCATCACTGTCTTCTCCATGTACACTTCTAAGGTCATCTATATCATACTCATCAGTTATCTCTTCCCATAGTTCTTTATGCTGGTCTTCATCAAGATCTTTAGTTACAACAAATCTGTGAAACTTGTTGTCATCTTCTTCACTTTGCTCAAAGTCAGTTTCTCTGAACTCTTCATCTTCCACATCATCACCACTGACTTCCTCAGCCACATCTTCATCATCCTCTAATTCATATTCAAATTCATCACCACTAGAAACATATGTAGTGTTTTGCACTTCAACGTCAAACTCCTCACCATTATCCCCTTCGTAACCCTCATCAACTGCATCAACATCCACAAACGTGTCAAAATTGCTATCACCAATCAGATCTACATGTACTTCTCCAAAATCCCCAAACAAATCAGCATCTATATGCCCATAATCCCCAAACAGATTAGCTTTTCTCTCACCTTCTTGTTCCTCAGTAATCTCAGATTGCAAATGCTCATTTGCAGATGCTTCACTGCCTAAACCCTCTGGTTGTTGTGCTGTATCAGTTATCAACTACAATTGGAACCCAACCCTTTCTTTTTCGCCTTAAAAAAGAACTTAGTGGTCTCTTTTTCGTAGCCAAGTTCCACTGCCAAGTCATATAAGGCCAACATTGACACATAATCCCTAGCAAAGTTGTCAATTCACTGCACAATAACCCCCATGTATAACACATCCGTAAAATAACCTCCATGGTGAATTTCCAGTGTAAATAGGTCAGGATCCGCTGCATATCATTAATTAATGAGAGTTACTTCCTATCTACCACATTTATCCTTCCTATCTGCCACATTTATAACATATACTAGTTAACTAAAGTACAAACACAACCAATCTCTGTCAATACAATATACAACATAACTAAACATAAACAATTGCACACAAAAATCACATAGGAGACCATAGAAGACAAGTATAGTGAAGGAATCTAAGTCAGACCAAAATCGACAATTTAGGGACCACTGAAGATATATTTTTAGTGGATTAATAGTACAATATTCGTCAAACCCAACTCCAATGAGAGAAAGTGAGACAAAGTTAGAGAAAGTGAGGGAACAAGTGATAGAAAGTTAGAGAAAGTGGACACTTACAACAAATGGGATGCTCTCCACCATCTCTGAGCGCAAAACCCATTTCATTGATCAATCACACCTCAATCTCGGAAATATTCGTTCTCGATGCCACCCAAATTTGCCAGCACCCTTAACTCTGCCCAACCCAGTTCGAATCATAGATAACTTCCCAATTTGAAATGTAAAACACGATCTCTCCTAACCCAATGTAAGGAAAATGGGTCACGTGCACGTGCAAAAATTGACGGCAAAGTGGATGGGAGTCTTAAGAATATACGGTAGGCCCTCAATTGGCATTTTAAAAAAAATTTGAGTCCTAATTTACCGAAAAAATTGTTAAGGGACTAAATTGACAATATGCGAATAGTTTAACTAGGAGGCAAACCCGTAGAAAACCCTAAATTTAATATGGATAATGAAGTTGATTTTAGTTATTTTGGAATGAAGAAATCCAAAATCATTGGTATATTTGGTATATTTGATATATAAGGATGACTAAATGATCTTCAATCTTTACTTTTATTTTTTTTTCATTTTGATTGAATTTTTTTTTGGCATAGATATCTTTAGATGGTGATTGTTTGTTTGGGCCTAAACTTAAAGCCATTGAATAAATGACTACATTTGGGCTGACGCGAGTATTTGGACGCAATTTTTTTGGGGTCAAATTTGGACACAGTTTACAAGTAGTAAACATGCAAGTCAAGTACAATTTATTATTATTATTATTCTTTTTTTGGTAATTCGCTAGGGAGGGGGAGTATTATATAATATATTGAATTGCATAAAGATTGTCGCCTACGTGTATCAAACATGGGTGCACTTGGATGGGGAGGGAGAGAGGGAGGGGAGAAGGGAGAGATTGACCCACTTTTCCATTGTGGTGGCACCCCATGTGCCAAATGCAAATTCGTTAAGAAGAGCTAATACGGATTGCTTGGCAATAAAGGGAAATTGCTAAGGGATTGATATGAATTTTGTCACCATTAATTTGAGTCCTAATTGAATTAGATCAGAAATATTATACAAGGAACATTATACGATCAGTTGAAGGGCCTTCAATCTTTTCACTATAGAAGGGCTGGCCTTGGGGTTGAGCTAGAAGGGCGATGGCCATGGGACTCAAATTAAGGGGGCCCCAAAACTTTTTTATATTATATATATATCAAGCGTCTAATCTAAAAAAAAGAAGAAAAAAGAAAAACATGCTGAAATTAAATGAGAAAAACATGATTCCTCACTAGTAAAAAAAACCCCTTTCGCGACCAAATTTTGCGTGACGAAACACAATTCGTCGCTCCAAGTGACTTTGCGCGACGAAAATTAAACTTCGTCGCTCAAAGTCTTACGCGACTAAATTTTGCGCAACGAACCACAAATCGTCGCACAAAGTCACTTTGCGCGACGAAGTGTGGTTCGTCTCGTAAAGTCTTTACAAAAATAAACAAAATAAAAAATTATTTTTAAAAATCTTTGGATGACTTTGCGCGACGAAACAATAAAATTCGGTGCACAAAGTCTTGCGCGACGAACGGTGGTTCGTCTCGCAAAGTCTTTACAAAAATAAATAAAATAATTTTTTTTATAAAAATCTTTGCATGACTTTGCGCGACGGATTTCTAAACTTCGTCTCGCAAAGTCTTTACAAAAATAAAAATAAATAAAATAAAAAAATTATTTTGTTAGAAAAATATAATATTTTAAATGTATTATATTTTAAATTGACGATCAAATTGGTTCATTGTATTCATATAGGGTCAAGGAGTGTAGCTGTAAAAAATCATCAAAATCGAAATTGAAATAACCGTTAAATCATGATTTTTCGTTTATAACCGTCGAAAAGTTTTGTCCTATTACTTGATCTCTGAATGTTTATTTTTTCCGATTTTTGGCCTATATGATCTCGAAGTATAAACAAACAAGTTTGATGGTTGGATCTTTGAAACTAGTTTCGTAGAATGCGTATGCCATCAAAACAATATATTCACTAACAATTAAGAGTTTATTTATACTTTCATTAAATACAACATAAGATTTTGTGGTATCCACTAGTGTAAATATTTTAAATTGACGATCAAATGGAGTCATTGTATTCATATATGGTCAAGGAGTGTAGCTGTAAAAAATCATCAAAATCAGAGTTGAAATAACCGTTAAATCGTGATTTTTCATTTATAACCGTCGAAAAGTTTTGTCATATTACTTAATCTTTGAATGTTTATTTTTTCCGATTTTTGGCGTATATGATCTCGAAGTGTAAACAAACAAGTTTGACGGTTGGATCATTGAAACTAGTTTCGTAGAATGCATATGCCATCAAAACAATATATTCACTAACAATTAAGAGTTTATTTATACTTTTATTAAATATAACATAAGATTTTGTGGTATCCACTAGTGTAAATATTTTAAATTGACGATCGAATGCAGTCATTGTATTCATATAGGGTCAAGGAGTGTAGCTGTAAAAAAATCATCAAAATCAGAGTTGAAATAATCGTTAAATCTTGATTTTTCGTTTATAACCGTCAAAATGTTTTGTCCCATTACTTGATCTCTGAAATTTTTTTTTTCCTGATTTTTGGCGTATATGATCTCGATGTGTAAACAAACAAGTTTGATGGTTGGATCGTTGAAACTAGTTTCGTAGAATGTGTATGCCATCAAAACAATATATTCACTAACAATTAAGAGTTTATTTATACTTTCATTAAATATAACATAAGATTTTGTGGTATCCACTAGTGTAAATATTTTCAATTGATGATCGAATGCAGTCATTGTATTCATATAGGGTCAAGGAGTGTAGCTGTAAAAAATCATCAAAATCAGAGTTGAAATAACCATTACTTGATCTCTTAATGTTTATTTTTTCTGAATTTTGGCGTATATGATCTCGAATTATAAACAAACAAGTTTGACGGTTGGATCGTTGAGTAGCTTTAAAATTGTTTATTTTGTACGTATAACACTTAAGAAATTGAATAGTATATATATTTATTAGTAGCTTTAAATTTTTTTAAGACTTTGCGCGACCAATATAATAATTCGTCGCGCAAAGTATACTCTAAAAATTTCGGCGGGTACCAAAAATGGGAATTTTTTTTAAAAAAAATTACGACTTTGCGGGATGAATATATAGTTCTTCGCGCAAAGTTTTGTGGGACAAATATATAGTCGTTCGTTGCGCAAAGTTTTGCGGGATCAATATAAAGTTCGTCGCGCAAAGTTTGCGGGACCAATATATAGTCGTTCGTCGCGCAAAGTATACCCAAAAAATTTAGGCGGGTACCAAAATGCGAATTTTTTAATTTTTTTTTTTCCAACTTTGCGCGACCAATATATAGTAGTTCGTCGCGCAAAGTATACTCTAAAAATTTGGCGGGTACCAAAAATGGGAATTTAAAAAAAAAAATTACGACTTTGCGGGACCAATATATAGTTCGTCGCGCAAAGTATACCCGAAAAATTTGGGCGGGTACCAAAAATGGGAAGCGGGAATATTGTGGTCGCGCAAAACTTTGAGCGACCAAAATTTCGTCGCGCAAAACCCTAAAAATTTGGGCGCGCACCAAAAATTGGAATTTTTTTTAAAAAAAAATTTCGAGACTTTGCGCGACCAATATATTGTTTCGTCGCACAAAGTGATACGGTTTTTAAAATCAAAATAACACCTCCACCATTTTCTCAATGTCTTCTACTCTTACCTCTCCTCTCTCTTTCCTTCTCCCCAAATCCTACCCTTTCTCTCACACTCACTCCTCTCACTTAATCTCTCATCTCTCTCTTCACTATCTATCACTCTCACTCACTCTCTTATCTCTCTTTTCATCATCTCTCACTCTCACTCACTCTTTCATCTCTCTCTCACTATCTTCTCTATTCTCTCACACTCACTTCTCCCTCTCATTCTCACTCACTCAAAATCTTGCCAAAAGGTATATTCTCTCCAAACTTTAATTTTTTTTTTCTTCATTAATATGTGTTTTTGGAGTTAGTTTTGAGTTTATTCTAATTTTTTGTTATTTTGTTGTTATTTGACAATATTTGTTTTTTTTTTGGTAGGGAATCGTCGAGACTTTGACGGCTAAAGTTGAGGATTTGGACGCTATCGAAACATATCCTCCGCCACTATCACCACAATAGGCTTGTAGATTTTATTATTGTACTTTGTTAATTTATGTGTACATTTTGAATATTATATATATTGGATAATTTGACCACTATTTTTCATATGTAATTTTATTTTGAATATTTCAATTTAAATTAAAGTAATTTTAAAAAATAAAATCATACAATTAAATTAAATTTAAAAAGTAAAAATTTGAAAAATTAATATAATGAAATTGATATAAGAGAAATAATAAAAAAAAATGTCAAAAACCTTGGGTGACAAAATATTTCGTCGAGCAAACTATTAAACTAGTTTATTTTAATTAAAAATTTTTAAAAAACAAAAATTTTAAAAAATTGAATATTTCGTCGCGCAAAGATTTGCGCGACATTAGGATTCGTCGCGCAAAGATTTGCGCGACATTAACTTTCGTCGCGCAAAATAATATTATTCGTCGCGCAAAGTTGATAGTATTCGTCGCGCAAAGTAGTTATAATTCGTCGCGCAAAGTTGTTATCATTCGTCGCGCAAAGTATCTTTGCGAGAGAAAAAAAAAATTTCGTCGCGCAAAACCTTTCTTTACGATCTTTGCGCGACAGAACTTGCGCGACCAAAATTTCTACTTTGCGCAACAAAATTATTTCGTCGCGCAAAGTGTTTTTTGTAGTAGTGCCTCTTCCCCATGCTTTCCTCTTTCGAGAAGACTTTGGTTCTCGTACTCCTAGTTTCTCCATGGAACATGCTCTCAATTTAATCCACCGTATTATTATCTGTTATCCCAATTAATCTATCTTCAATCTATTATTTTAAGTTTCTCTCATCCCTCTTTTCTCATATTGAAACCCTAAAAGAATTGATCTCTCACTGAAAAGTTCGCAATTTTTCTTCTTTGATCTTTGTCTTTAAGATTGATGGTGGTGGCCAAGAGGAGAGGAGCATGAAAATTTGAAAAGGTAATCAGATTTATGAACTTTTTTTTTTTTTCCTATCTAGCAAACTATTTTTTCTCACCCTAAACTCTATATGTTGGTCTCTGTTGAGTTTTACTCTTGCTTTTCCTTCCACAAATTGTTGTTGGGGCTTGGCCTCTATCTTTTGTTAGGTGGTTTGTTGATTCTCTTTATTGGTTTAATGAACACCTTTCGACCAAAAAAAAAAAGGGTTACTTGAGAACTTATTGTCAAAGAATAGGTTGTTTTGTTGAATGTTAGAAGTTATGATTTTTATTTTTTATGATTCATGTACTTTTGCTTTGTTGAAATGAAATTATTATATTTAAACCAAAAAGAGAATGAGCAATTTTTTAATTTCCTTGTGTATTATTGTATACTAAGAAAGGGGCCTCATTTAATTTATTGCCTAGGGCCACCCAAAAGTCAGGGCCGACACTTATTCACATTAGATTCATATGCCTTGCATCATGCTTATTTCAGTGGTATCCTTGTAAGGCCCATTGACTTGTATTTCAATAACCCGAATCGTCTATATTTTAGGTATTCATTCAAATATATCATGATTATCTATGCAAAAAATCACTTGAATTTGAAACTTTTTGACCACCCAATTAATGATTGTCATTTTAGTGCTTTTTTGAAGTATCGTGTTCGTCTATTTTGTTGGTTACAATTAAGTACCTTAATGATGCTCAATTTGTCTAAGTTTCTATAAGGCGGATCTATGAATGGAGATGAGAAAAATATATGGTTTGGATCGTTAAAAATAATAATAATTCATAGTAGAGCCTAGAAGGTGTCCTTCAAATAAAATTATTTGAGAGATCTGTCAATATATAGGAGGGGACATATATATATATATATATATATATATATATATATATAGAGAGAGAGAGAGAGAGAGAGAGAGAGAGAGAGAGAGAGAGAGAGAGAGAGAGAGCGAGCTTCAGTTGAGGGATCCCTCAAATAATTATTTGAGGGACACCCTTGTAAACCTACTCTGCATTGTATATCACTAATCTAAACCGTCTATTTTATAGAAATTCATTCAAAGATTATCTCTGCAAAAAATTACTTGAATCCTATACAATGGTGAAACCAGGAATTTTTGTAGGGGTGGGCTAAATTTTTTTTTTGGTCATGGCGGCAGATCTTCCTCGCCATCACTCATCTTGGCTTGATCGTAAAACCTCAATACCCACAATCCAGACCAAGATGAAATTGACCCCAAAAGAATGCATTTCCCCCTTCTTTTTTTTTGTCAACACCTACGAATTCATGACAACTTAAACAGAGGGAGAAACTGAAAGAGAAGGAAATAATCAAAGAAAGGGAAGAGGAGATGAAGAAAAATTAATAGAGAAAAGGAGAAACATTAATATATATAGGGTGAAAGAAAAGAGGAAAGTGTTAGAGTTTCTTTTTAATTATAAATATTTTATATAAGCTTGATAGGTGTTAGAGTTTTTTAAATTATAATTTGGTTTCTTTTGTGCTGGAAACGTCGGCACAAATCACAAAATGCTTTCCCATTAAATCATGAACCAACACGTGTAGAGTTTGTTTGAAGAGGTGTGTCTGTGGTGTAGAGATTGGTTGCATTGATGGGCTTATTTCTACCTAAAGCGGTGGGCAAACATTTGATTTCCCTAATTTGGCTTGTAAAACTAAGCTTATATGCAGAAAATAAAAAAACAGCACTGGGCTGGAGCCCAGTAGAGCCTACACGTAGTTCCGCCCTTGATCCTATATCATTTGACCACTTAATTAAATAATTGAAATTTTAGTACTTTCTTCGTCGATTTTGTTGGGCACAACTAGATGTCAAAACGTTTTTTAATTGGGCTAATTCTTTTGCAAGGATGGTCTATGAATGTAGACTTGAATAATGGATAGTTTAGATCATTAAAATGAAATTTATAGTGGATCCCCGAAGTGTCCCTCAAATATATTTATTTAAGGAATCCCTCCATAAAGAAGAGGACTGTATAACTTTCTGCAAACGAGAAACACAGAATCTGTAAATCCTTTTAAGCAATTTGTGATACAGTTGGCATGCAATCAATGAACAAACAACCACACAAAATCACGTTCATCATAAACATCAGATTTTGGTGACTCGGAAACCACCACTTGGAAAAAATCGGGGGACCGTCTAGGCAAGAGCTTCATTACTCAAAAGGAAAAATCTCAATACAAAAGTATCTTCTTAGCTCGAATCACTTAATCCTAACTAAGTGGCAGCTATACCTCTTGTGCAACTTTCCAAATCATTGATTACTTCATGTTCTTCGGACTTCTTGTTGCTGGCAGCTTGCTCTTGAAGCTCTTCATCTTCAACCTCGAAATCCATAGGAAAGCAGATTTTTCAGTTGGATGCTAAGGTCACATCTCATCAAGCTATATACTTGAGCTTGATGAAATTTGTTGAAATATGCAAATCATATCACAGATTATGTGGAGACAATTGTGATTTAGTTACCTTGTATAGGTCTTGATTATAGGATCTTGATTCTTTGTAATTACAGCACTTGCCTTGTATAGCCTAGCCCAGCCCTATATTACTATGTAATGTATTCATCTTTGATATATGAAAATACAGGAGTCTTCTCCTTCATTAAACGTTGCCTAGCCTCTGTTTCTTTTCATGGTATCAGAGCACCATTCCTGGTGACTCACACACCTTTAACACCTTCCGCAAACATTGAGACATGGCTGGCAACGATGAAACACCAAAACCTTCAGGCGTTAAGCCTAACACACAAGATACAGAGACCATTGATGCCTCTGATCCCTTTTACATACACCATGCGGATCAAACAGGTCTGACCCTTGTCACGCAACTTCTAGATGGTGACAATTATGCAACTTGGAGTCGGGCGATGTTGATCAACTTGGAAGCAAAAAACAAACTCGGTTTCGTTGACAGCACAATCAAGGCACCGCCAACAACCAGCGCCAAATACCTCTTTTGGAGGAGATGCAATCAGTTGATTAAATCTTGGATTCTCAATTCCATTAGCCCTTCATTGGCTAACACTGTGATTTATGCCAACACCGCCGCTGAGGTTTGGTCAGATCTCAAAGAGCGTTTTTCTCAAGGGAATGTGTCTCGTATTTTTCATATCAAGCGAGAAATTGCTGAAATGCGATAGCACCAGCAGTCTATTTCAACATATTACAACATGCTTAAAGGTCTTTGGGATGAGTTGGGATCATATCTTCCCATGCCATCATGCCAATGTAATCCAGCGTGCAAGTGTGGAGTCATGAAGGAGCTTGCTGACAGAGAGCAACAAGAACAGGTACTTCAATTTCTTATGGGCCTAAATGATACTTATTCGGTTGTTCGTACGCAGATGCTTCTGATGTCTCCTTTACCCACGGTGCGCAAGGCATATGCCATGCTCATGCAAGAAGAAAGACAGCGACAAATAACTGAGAATAGCACAATCAGTTCCGTTCATGCCATGAACACATCAAAGAGTACCAACAAACGGCCTCGCAAAGTGCACGACGATGACAACAAGAATTTACATTGCACACACTGTAATGGTGACACCCATACAGTTGATCGCTGCTACTACCTTAATGGTTTCCCAACATGGCACAAACTACATGGAAAGGCAGTCAAGCCACCCAACAAGAACAAGCGTGTGGGCACCAACAACACCACCCAGGAACCACAAAAGGGAACTGTTACTCAGACTTTGGATGATCTGAAATTCACCCCTCAAGAAGTTAATCAGATCAAGTCCTTTTTACGAGGTGATGGTAAAATTCAAGCCTTTGCAAATGCTACAGGTATATCACATGACTCTTGGATAATTGATAGCGGTGCAACAGACCACATTTCTTCTTCACCCAAATTGATTCCTAAGAAAACCACTTTGTCTAATTCTTCAGTCAACATGCCCAATGGTTCACAGGCACATATCTCTTGTCTTGGTTATGTTCAAATCACTCCTCATCTAAAATTGGAAGACATGCTTTGTGTTCCTGGTTTCCGAGTCAATTTAATGTCCGTCAGTAAATTAACTCGTCATCTCCATTGTCTTATCTCATTCTTCCCTACTTTTTGTATCATGCAGGATTTAACAACGAAGAAGGTGATTGGGTTGGGGAAGGAGCATGATGGTTTGTACTATTTAGTACCGGTCACCGAAGATTTTCTTTGTGAGCGTGGTCCCAGAATAGCTGCTGCTGCGTTGTCCTCCACTTCTGTTCTTTGGCATAAACGCTTGGGTCACTTGTCTACTGGTCCAATGCGTGTTTTATCTCAAACAGTCCCTTCCATTTCATTTAATTTTCATTCTCAATGTGATGTCTGTCCCCTTGCCAAATAGACCAGATTACCATTTTCTCTAAGTTCAATTTCAACCAAAAAACCTTTTGAGTTAATTCATTGCGATATATGGGGTCATCGATTACCCACTAGCTCAGGTGCTCGATATTTTTTGACTATCGTAGATGACTACTCACGTTTCACATGGTTGTTCCTCATGAATCTTAAATCTGAAATGCAAGAAAAGATCAAACTTTTTTTTGCCTATGTTAAAACTCAATTTCATTGCGACATTCAACAGGTGCGTAGTGACAATGGTGCAGAATTCCTATCCATGCGTTCTTTTTTTGCTCCAATGGGCACCCTATGGCAACATTCTTTCTCACACACCCCCCAACAAAATGGGGTTGTGGAACGCAAACATCGCCATCATCTCACTGTTGCCCATGCTTTATGTTTTCAAGCACAAGTTCCCCTCAAGTTTTGGGGAGAGAGTATCCTTACTGCAGCCTATATCATTAACCATTTGCCCACATTAGTGCTCTCCAAAAGATCACCCCATGAGGTTCTCTATCACACCCCACCTTCCTATCGTCATTTTCGTGTCTTCGGTTGCCTTTGCTACGCCACTCAAACAAATTCCCTCCACAAATTTGACGCGCGGGCTCGACGTTGCATCTTTGTTGGATATCCCGCAGGGCAAAAAGCTTATCGTTTATATGACCTCGCCTCTCACCAATTTCCACGAACACATATTCCCCTTTTCCACAATTTCTCAGCACACCCAAACAGCACTCTCACACGGCCCAGTTTTGCCATCCCACCCACATGACCCATTTCCTCCTGATGCCACTTTCGAGCAGCCCATCATCACCTCGGAAACAAATAAACCCTCCTCAAAAACAGTTTCCTTCTCCTCAGATACACATCACCACCCTTCCGATACACATCCCAACGCCGACCTCAACACTAATCTCAACATCATCTCTGAGTCTATCACTGATCCACCAGCAACCCTAGCTCCTTTAACATCCTCCGATAATCCCATCTCAACTTCTTCCTCTCCAGCACTTCGACGCAGCACTCGTTCTCGGCAACCCAACGTACGCCTCCTCGACTATGCATGCTCACTGGTGACTGCTCCTACTCCCACTCCATCATCTTCTTCGGTGTCAGGTACTCGCTATCCTCTCTCCAAATATCTCTCTTCTTCTCATTAATCTTCCTCATATCGCTCTTTTCTGCATAATATTACTACCTATGTCGAACCCACTTCTTTTGCACAGGCTAACCTTGATCCCAAGTGGCGTGAAGCCATGGCAACTGAATTGCAGGCTCTTGAACAAAATCATACATGGACTCTCACCTCACTACCTCCTGGCAAACGTGCTATTGGGAGCCGTTGGGTTTACAAAATCAAGCATAAATCAGATGGCTCTGTTGAGCGCTATAAGGCGCGGCTGGTAGCCAAAGGCTACACCCAAACTGAAGGCTTGGATTATTACGAGACTTTTGCCCCGGTGGCCAAATTGGTCACTGTTCGATGTTTATTAGCAGTGGCTGCTCATCACACTTGGCCTCTTAATCAACTAGACGTCCAGAATGCTTTTCTCCATGGTGATTTGGAGGAAGAGGTTTACATGTTACCCCCACCTGGCCTTCGTCGACAGGGGGAGCACTTGGTTTGTCGACTCCGGAAATCTTTATATGGCTTAAAGCAAGCTTCACGGCAGTGGTTTTCCAAATTTTCCACAGCTATTCAACATGCTGGTTTTCGACAATCAAGGGCTGATTACTCTATGTTCACTCGTGTAAAAGGTAAATCCATCACTGTGGTATTAGTCTATGTTGATGATATGATCATAACCAGAAATGATCCTACTGCCATACAACAATTAAAGGACTTTCTCCATCATCAATTTCGAATCAAAGATCTTGGTTTGCTAAAATATTTCCTCGGAATTGAAGTAGCTCGCTCCAAGGAAGGCATCTCCATTTCACAGAGAAAGTATATTTTAGACATATTGGATGATGTTGGTTTGTTAGGGGCTTGTCCTGTGGATTTTCCCATGGAACAAGACTTAAAATTACAGTCGACATAAGGAGAATTGTTGAAAGACCCCACTCGTTATAGAAGAATTGTGGGGCGTCTCATCTATCTCACAATAACAAGGCCTGACATTTCATATCCTGTACAAGTCCTCAGTCAGTTCATGAGCCAACCACGCAAACCACACCTTGATATCTTGGAAGACCAAGAAGCAGCATACAATATCACGATCTTCTGCGGAGGCAGAGTATAGATCAATGGCAGCAATTACCTGTGAACTCACATGGCTACGTTTTTTGCTACAAGATCTTCGAGTCCTTCATACCGCACCTGCTCGAGTTCACTGTGATAATCAGGCCGCTCTACACATTGCGGCTAATCCTGTCTTTCATGAACGTACCAAACACATAGAGCTAGACTGTCATCTGATTCGAGAAAAAATTCAAGCTGGGCTTATCACAACTCATTTCACACCATCTAAACATCAGGTTGCAGACTTGTTTACCAAAGCACTTGGTAAACTCATGTTTCAAGCTCATTGCCGCAAGTTGGGCATGCACAATATCCATGCTCCAACTTGAGGGGGAGTGTTGAAATATGCAAATCATATCACAGATTATGTGGATACAATTGTGATTTAGTTACCTCGTATAGGTCTTGATTATAGGATCTTGATTCTTTGTAATTACAGCACTTGCCTTGTATAGCCTAGCCCAGCCCTATATTACTATGTAATGTATTCATCTTTGATATATGAAAATACAGGAGTCTTCTCCTTCATTAAACGTTGCCTAGCCTCTGTTTCTTTTCTAAATTAATGGAGATAAAATATATAACTAAGCGTAAGATGGTCAAGGATAGATGAGAGATTTGATTTAGATCATCTGGCAAGAGTTTTCGAAAATAAAACAATTTTTCTAATGTAAAAAATCAGTTTTCCATTGAAAATATGAACTTTTCCCAAAATGAGCCACAACACCAGAATGAAAAGTTACCCTAAATTATTGATGTACAAATGGTTTTAAGAGGAAGCTCTTCAATCTACTTCAACTTTGTAGCAAATGCCTAAATTCTAATTTCTAAAGTTGAACTAAGAGGAATTGCATGAAATTATACATTTAGCAAGGAAAGCCAATTCAAACCTAACAGTTTTTTTTTCTTTCTTTTACAGGTTAAGCTCAAATGAGCTAAAAAATATAGTCAAGCTCGAGTTGTATCAAGTCAATTTACAGTAACAAGCTGATCCACTCACTACTACAAAATTGTAAAACCACGACACAAAATAGACGAAGGTGTAGTTTAAAACCGTCGTTGTGTTTTAAAAGATGATGGTTTTACAAAAGCGTCGTGATATACCATTTTATACACCACTAAAATAGAGTTGTGTTTTAAAAGACGACGTTTGTAAATTACAAAGGTCGTCTTTTAAAACACGCTAGGCTCCTTAAGTGAGTTCGCTCTCGACGTAATTTTTAGATTTCCTCCCAACTCGAAAACATTCCCTCCTCTAATTCTCACAGCGCTCTCTGAACTCTCTTAAACAGTCCCTCTGAATTTTCCTCATCCCTCTTCCTCCCTCGTCATCACAGATCTCTCTCTTCATTTGTCTTTCTCTTTTTGTTATGCATCTCTCTCTTGACCATTCGCTTCTTTTGCTTTGCAGGTCGTGATCGATAATGTCATCTACTCCACTGCGACTTTACTGATCAAGGTTTCTGAGCTCGCCATCTCGTCGCGCCGTCGTGGTAAGTGAGAGTTTCAATAAGAGATTTGGGGCTTTTGCTAATTCAAAGCCCTAGTATCCTTTTACTTAGACTCTCTCATCGATCTCCAACTCTTTCAGATCAAACCCACCGAAACCCTAAGCTTGCTCCTTCTGCAACAAAACCTCCAAAGCAGCGAAGGCCTCTGCAACAGTTGGTCTGAAATTTCTTTTCTTTTTTATGTTCTTTATGATTTACCTATTATATTGTTTCAATTTGATTATGAGATGTTGCTTTGTTTGGATTATGCTGGTTGTCTATTCATATAGATTTTTATTTTCGGGAGTGCATTTCTTTCATAAGAACTCTAGTTAGTCCCCTTTCTCAGTCTCAAGCTTTAATTTCTCAAACAGAGATGAGAGATGGTCTGTGGTTCACGAATTTGAAGGTGGGGTTCAGATAATCTTAGTTGAGTCTTGCTAATATTACAGCTATGTCAGCTATATCATGTATATGCTAAGGGTTGCATTTGTTTGCCAAATATGTACAGGTATTGCGTGCTAAGAATCATTTATTTTATTTTTTATTTTTTCTTAATTTGTGCGGCTGTATTTTACCTGAAACTAGAGTTCCTCTTTCTCTTTGACGTGTTGTGATAAGTTTAATGGATGATTTGCGTTGCATAAATATAAAAAGAAGGTCTTGGGATAATTTGTTCATGATCCAATTCTATCAATATATGTTTTGCAATTTTTTGCCTAGTGTACCAAATCTTAAGTGAAGGCACTTAACTGTTATCCTGACATGGTATTCTTCAGAATCGCAGTGTTGTTTTAAGATGTTCACTAGGGCTGCTGCAAGAAAGCTTTTCACTAACATCCGTTTGAATAGGTAATTCAACTTTAGATTGTATAGATAGCATTCTGTTTGAACAAGTAACTGCACTTCAAATAGCAATTTGCAATAGTTTATGCTTACCTCTGTTGCTTTGTAACTAGAATATATGCATCTTTTTACTGCTTCTCTGTTATCCTTTTGTTGTTGAGAATCTGATATGTATGTCAATTTGATGTTTAGGAGCAAATAATTTTTGTGTTGGCAAAGCGGCTTGGAATGATGACAAAAATGAAATTATGTTTTTCTATGCTTTCCTGATATTATAGATTCTTTTACGGGAAGAATGACCAGATGTTGATTTTCTGTAGGTGGTGTTTTGATGTTGAGGTAGTTTACCTATGCAAATGGTTCAGAATTCGAATGATTGAGATATCTGTAAACTGGTGGATCAAAGGAGAACCTGTTAAGCATGCCAAATATGCTTTAGGAGCTTGTGCTCATGTCTGTTGGATATAGAAATGCTATGTAATTACTATTGAATTTTTGAAAGAAACGATTTGAGCATATGTAAATTATGAAATTACTATTGAATCTTCAAGTTTTAAGAAAAAAACAATTTGAGTACATATGTATGGAGTGGGTAATAGCATATTTGGACATGAATTTATTGTTCACAAAGCATTATTGTTTTTTAGTTAAAATCGTTGTAGAGAACCATTGGAAGCGAAAAAAAAAAAGAAGCTAAATTGTAAAATCACTACGTCAGTTTTGCAATTAATACATGACGATAGTTTCAACGAAACCGTCATCTTTATAGTTGATAGACGACCGTATTTTAACAAACAATCATCTTTAGGGATAATTTCATTGATACACGACGGTTTTCAACAAAACCGTCGTCTATAGATATCATAAACGACGGTTTTTTAAAAAAAATCGTCGTCTTTATTTCAAAATGACAACGGTTTTCATAAAAACCGTCAGCTTTATAGGCCAACAACGACGGTGAAAAACCGTCATGGTTTGACACTCCAAAAAGATGGCGGTCGATATAACAACGGTTTTCAAACCATCACAACAACGGTGGATCCCCGTCGTCTATTTCATTTTTTGTAGCAGTGACTTTTACAACCAATCTTTGAGCAGCATAGTTCAATCCTAAATATTGATTAGAAATTACACATATAAAAAATAATAATTAAGAATTAACAGGCAAATACATTAAGACACATGGCTATGATTGCTTACTGAGCCTCTACTATGTTTAAATTACTATTTAATATCTTCTGATTGAGGGTTAAGGTGATCATCCATTGGAATAACAAAAACAAGAGCAAGCTGATGTTGATAAATAAAAAAAAGTGTGAAATAATTAAAGAACATCACCTAAACGGAATTAGAGTTTAACGTTGATAATCTAAAGGTTATACGCAAAGAATTTAGATATTTAATATTAGGCTCCCATTAATATATTTGAATAATATTAAGAACACACGGTGACGAGGCCAAGGAGCCTCAGATATTGCATCAGCTCTTATTTTAGTGTACATATTTTAGTACAATACATATTCAACTGCATGTGCAAGGTGAGATTGACATTGGTCCACTTCCTGCTCAGTAGTACTGGTTGCCAAAGTCGTTAAAGCCTTTCACCTTACCCTGGTTCCCACTGATTTTATTATCCTCAAATCCGAAAATAGCGTTGTCTTCATCGTCATCATCGTCGTGGTTCTGACCATTGTAGCCCCCGTTATTCCGGTTGCCGGAGTTGTTAAATCCCTGCCCGTTGTCGTGGTAGTTATGACCGTTGTGGCCCCTGTTATACTGGTTGGCGAAGTTGTTAAATGCCTGAGCGTCGGCTTTGTTGTCGCTAATTTGATTCCCTTTGACAGTGACAAGTTTGCGGTTGGGATTAATACCCAGAGGATATCCGCCCCCATTTCTGCCGTTTCCGCCTCCGTAACCGCCGCCATGTCCACTGCCATAGCCACCGCCATAGCCGCCACCGTTGGGAAGACACTTTTGCTTGGAGTTGGATCTATCTTCAGGATGGGTATCTGTGAGCCAGTTGAGGACCCCTCGGGCTGTGCCATGGATGGCACCGTCCAGAGGGGCCAGAGGGAAAGTCACGACATCAGCAACCCTGTGCAGGCTGTCGAAGCCTTGCTCAAAACTGTCTCTCACCTGATTTTTCACTTGATGACTCGTCATTGTCTGGCTGATTAGTATTTAGTTGGGATCTCTGTCTTGTTTGCTTTGATGATCAACTTATTGCCTCATGGTCTCCTTTTATAGTAGTTGGCATGTGCATGCAGAGAATATTTTATGAAGGCCGATATCCTTATCATATTACCATATTGATCATAAGATTCCACACACATAAATAAATTACATTTATCTTCTTGCTACTACAGGGCATGCCCTTTCTTGTTGCGGGAAATTTTGACAAATTTTGACAAGATAAGAACCTTGTTCTTTCCAAATGTTGACAAATTCACAGCCAACGAAATTCACAGCCAACGAAATTCACAGCTTGTTGCATATTGATTCCAATTTGCGAGAGGATAGAGCATTTCAGCTTTTGGGTGTGTTTGACCATATTCCTAATTATCCTTTTCAAATGTTACTTAGAAATGGATCTGGATCCTTTGATTGGTTTTTTTTTTTGTTGCCATTATTTGCTTGTCTTATCTTCTCCACACGCCACTTGATTTGAATTTGATCTAAAGGCTAAAAATTTAACACTCTGAAAAAGAATTAACCTAACTTGTATTGTTGCAGCCGTTCTGTCTCTTCCCAATCAACAATCTCTCCTCTTCTCCTGTGAAAATTAGTTCTTTCCAATCTCCCGTATATCCAATCTTCATCTTGCAACTATAGTATCAATTGCAAAGCCTAAAACCTAAAATCAATGCAAAGAAGACAAATGCTTGACTGTAGGTGTGTTTTTTCTTCTGGAAATAACAGATTGTTTTGCTCTCTATTTTTTTTTTTTGGTATGAACCATGAGGTGATCCTGAATGGGCCCCAACTATGGATGGCACCTTTAAGCCTTAACCACAACCCAGACTAATCCCCACTCACACCGGGTCGGCCCGTAAGGGGTAAAGTGTTGGCCAAAGTGGTGACTCCATACGAGAGCAGGGATCGAACCCCTGATCTCTCTTAAGGAATGAGAGTGCCGAACCACTCACACCAACCACCTTGGTTTGTTTTGCTCTCTATTTAACCTATTATGATATTCCAATTTTTTTTATTCTCTGAAATTTTTTTGAATTCAGTGCAAATTCATAAATACACAGATTTTTTTTTTCTTCAAGTTACTCTAGATCAAAAGAATAAAAGATAAAAGGAGGTACTACTCATCAATATTACTCAAAACAACATTATAGTCACCAACTAATTAGTTTTCGACAAGAAAGATTGAATTTTGGATTGAGGGGGCGAGGGTGAGAATTTTGGGGCAGACGTTGCATAGAAAGGAAAAAGGAGAAAGACCAAGCAGTTGCAGAAGGTTAATTTCACGTTAGGCCAATTATGGTTTTGTTTTTTGTTTTTTAATTATTAAGAAATTAATTAGGTTTTTGTTTTAAGGATGATGAGTCAACTTTGAATTCTTTGGATTAAATTTTAATAAGGTGGCTATATGATGTAACCATCTCAGGGTGATTTTAGCTTAGGCATGATATGGTGGTTTCGGCTTTTGTGTTAGAGGAGATGAAGAGAGTGGAGAGAGAAAGTATGATTTCGGGGGAGAGCAATTTATTTTCCAGAAAAAAGTCGAACAATTTTCAGACAAAAAAAAATTAATTATTATTTTTAAGTCGATAATCTAAATCGTTGATAGTAGATGAATTTAATGGTGTTAAAAGTGTGTTTTATTGTGCTTGAAAATGTGTGTCCTCCTAAGTCTTTAGAAGTAATTTTAATTTATCTTTAAAATTTTAAAGATAAAATGGGTGAAAAAATAAGACAAAGATGTGGAAATAGCAGCACTCTTAATTTATTATATAAGTTAACATTTTACACATAAAAAAGAGGCATAGTTACAAGCCTCAGATATTTGATCAGCTCTTATTCCATTACATGCATGCTTAGAGCCTGTTCCTATTCAGTACTCGTTGCCAAAGTCGTTAAATCCCCTAGTGGGGCCCTTGTTCCCGTTCATTTTATTGTTTTCAAAGCCGAATTCAGAATCGCCACTGTAGGGGCCGCCGCCACGCCTGTTGCCAAAGTTGTTAAATCCATTAACTGGGCCCTCGTTGTTGCTAATCTCATTCCCTTTAAAGTTGAAAGCTCTGCGGTTGGGATTTCCACCATATCCACCTCCATAGCCGCCACCATAGCCTCCCCCGTTTCCGCCGTCATAGCCTCCCCCGTTTCCGCAGCCATAGCCTCCCCCGTTTCCGTAGCCACCCCCATTTCCGTAGCCGCCCCCATGTCCGCCACCATAGCCACCGCCATTAGGAAGACATTTTTCCTTGGACTTGGATCTATCAGGATGGGTATCTGTGAGCCAGTTGAGGACCCCTCGGGCCGTGCCATGAATGGCACCGTCCAGAGGGGCCAAAGGAAAAGTCACGACATCTGCAACCCTGTGAAGGGTGTCGAAGCCTCCCTCAACTGTGTCTCTCACCTGATTTTTCACTTGTTTACTCGTCATTGTCTTGCTGATTAGTTTTAAGTTGGAATCTGTGTGTTTGCTTGGATGATCGACTTATTGCCTCATAGTCTCCTTTTATAGATGTTGGCATGCGCGCTGAGGATATTTTATGGCGGCCGATACCCTGATCATAATACAAAATCTATATTATTGATCATAAGATTCTTCACATATATATAATTTACATTTATCTTCTTGGAATAATATACTACAGTACGGGCCTAATGGCTTTTTTTTTTTGGGTAAATATCTTTCTAACTTCTCTGCTACATACGACCAATTAATTGCTCAGCTATGTGTGATGCTCCGTTGCATACGTAAGCTGTGTTACGTAATTGAGTTGGAATAATTCTAAGATGATGAATTCAACAAAACTAATCAAGAATAAATTCACTAAGGATAATGGAGTTGCTTTTAGCTGTTTTCAAAAGAGAGAGGTGCGCAGATTCTCAATCCTCAATAATGCGTCCGTTGATGTTATATATATATATATATTTGAGAAATTCTAGAATTACATTTATAATTTAGCGAAAAAAGTCATTAGTCACAAAAGACCCATACAAACTAACCACAAATGGCCATTATAATAACAGAGCAACCAACAAATATAAATAAGACATTACCATAAGAATATTGTTCTTATAAGTATTCATGGCTTGTTTCGTAAGTCTTTTTTTTCTTTTTTCTTTTTTCAGTCAATGGAGGAGGGATGGGAGCGCTTTCTAACAGGCTTGGTTGAGAGCTAGTTTGTGACTTGTTGTGTAAGTTGGGTCCTTGAAAGATGGAAGGTGGGAAGTTTAGTTAGTATTTCGAGAAATTCCTATAACTTTTGAGTTGTATTCTTATGATATTGTATGTTTAATTTCAAACAAGTTGAGTTCAAGCAGATTCATGCAGTGATGATTTTTAAATTGCGAAAATTTGTCAATAACGAGTGAACAAGCATATTTTCCGTATAGTATCTCTCAATATTAAACTTACCATAAAATATTATAAACGGAAAAAAAAAAGTCTCTATATATCACATTCAAATGGGATAAGAACCTTGTTTCACTACCAACAAATAAGTAGTGCTTTACGGAATTTTCCTTGAGATAAGAACCTTTCTTTCCAAAGCCTTTGGACCAAAGGTTGATAAATTCACAGCGAATGGAATTCACAGGTTCCCATTTGAGAGGATAGAGCATTTCAGCTTTTGCATGTGTTTGACCAGATTCCTATTAATTATATTGGATGTTGATTGTATACAACTCCTATCATATCATGTGGGATTAAATTGTAGTAAAAACGCAAAGGGGACCTAACAACCACTTCATCTATTTACTGTATATCATGAAGCTTTGCTCGATCACTTTGTTAACAACTCATAAGTTTGATAAACTAGTTCTGATTGTTCATGGAAAGGAGAATGTTAGGGAAACCAACTTATGTACTATCGATCTCTCTAATAGAGGGTGGGACCCTCTAGCAGACCTAAGAATTTTTTAGCGGATATGCAATTTTGAAAGGCTAAAAACTCTTTGTGGATTGAACATGTAAGGCTTTTTACCTAGATTGACCTTAGGTCCCTTCATGCATTCATATCATACATGAAAAATTGTTTAGTAAATCTGGGTTTTCCCCTTTAAATTCATTTTTCCTTACCTACAACCCATCTTTTTATTTTTCTATAAATTAAACCCAATTTTTATAAGTAAAACCCAATGTGTAGGATTCACCTAAGCAAATTACCTAATTAAGCTTAACATATTAAATATTATATTTTTTCAATTCCTAAATTACCCTAATTTAGGAATTGAAAAAATAATTAAAACTTGGTGTGTAGTTAGTGTCGTATGTTTTTGAAATTGATTGGTTCTTTATGTGTTTTTTTTTACTATGATTGGTTATATTTTGTAAACAAAATATATAATTAAAACTTGGTCTGTTTTTCCAAATCCGACAACCAGATCATATTTTGTTTCAATTTCATATTAATTGGTTAGTTATTTCCTTTTATTTATATCAAAATTTCAAATTTAATAATTGTTATGGATTTGAAATTAATTTGTTTTAGGAACATTAATTTACCTACAAATATTTTGTATACCTATTTTTTCAAATTTAATAATTGCTTGTCTTATCTTCTCCACACGCCACTTCATTTGAATTTGATCTAAAGGCTAAAAATTTAACACTCTGAAAAAGAATTAACCTAACTTGTATTGTTGCAGCCGTTCTGTCTCTTCCCAATCAACAATCTCTCCTCTTCTCCTGTGAAAATTAGTTCTTTCCAATCTCCCGTATATCCAATCTTCATCTTGCTACTATAGTATCAATTGCAAAGCCTAAAACCTAAAATCAATGCAAAGAAGACAACTGCTTGACTGTAGTTGAGTTTTTTCTTCTGGAAATAACAGATTGTTTTGCTCTCTATTTAACCTATTATATGATATTCCAATTTTTTTTATTCTCTGAAAATTTATTGAATTCAGTGCAAGGCCATAAATACACAGATTTTTTTTTTTTTTTCAAGTTACACTAGATCAAAAGAATAAAAGATAAAAGGAGGTACTACTCATCAATATTACTCAAAACAACACTATAGTCACCAACTAATTTGTTTTCGACAAGAAATATTGAATTTTGGATTGAGGGGGCAAGGATGAGAATTTTGGGTCAGACGTTGCATAGAAAGGAAAAAGGAAAAAGACCAAGCAGTTGCAGAAGGTTAACTTCACGTTAGGTCAATTATTTTTTTTGTTTTTTCTTTTTTAATTATGAAGAAATTAGGTTTTTGTTTTAATGATGATGTGCAAGTTTAAATTCTTTTGATTAAATTTTAATAAGGTTTCGTGTGGAGGAAAGAAGTCAAACAGATTGTTTACACCATAATCAACCGAGCATATCTAGCACCAAAGCAACTAGCACCAAGGCAGACACGCCTTCTTCCCTGCCGAAGGAAGACGCTCTTCCAAGGCGACCAACACCTACCGAAGCTCCCGACTGTCGAACCTAGTCTCCAAGGACATGTGTCACCACCACAACGACTGGCACAAAGTCCCACATCGGAACTTTGTACAAGCCTCCCATTTTCACCTCCCTATAAATAGGGAACAGTATCCAAGACGAAAGGGGTAACTATTTTCTCACATTTACTGTTACTCTGCCAAATTTATCACTCTTATCTGACTTAAGCATCGAAGAGCTTTCGGCCGGCACCACACCGGTGTCCCAAGCTTAACGACTGCTTCTCCCACTTTGTCGTCTGCAGGCTCTTTCCTTGACGAAGGTTCTCACCTTCTCCCCTACTGAAGACGATCCACTTCTCTCTAAGTTGACCTCCCAAAAGGAGCTTCAACAGTTTTGCGCCGTCTGTGGGAAGCGACTTTTGAATCCCAACTCCCTCTACCAACTCCGATAGCTCCTTCTTTTATCAAGCCTCGTCGCCTCTTCTTCACCCCACATTCTGGTATGCCGAGCGAGGCAAGTATCGATACCCAACGCCACACCCCCCGCGGGGAATCCTCCGAAGGAAACCTTCGGCAGAGGGGGATCTCCAGGCGGAGGTTGAGCGCCTCTGTGCCAGTGTCGCGAAGATGTCCGAGAACTACGAACAAATTCGCACAAAAAATGTGGAACTGGAGAACTACTGTCGAGCCCTGAAACGCAATTTGGAAGGCAAAGGCCACCAATTCACCCAGCAAGACCACACTCAGGACATTGGGCACACCCAACTGAACCAACCACTTACCTCTCGTCATAGCGCTCCGATACAAATTAGGCCTGACAAAGGCAAAGGCCACAGCACCACCACGAGATCCACGCCCCAAGACCAGCTCCAGGCCCATGCACTGAAGGTCAAGACCCAGACTACCCCGACCCAAACCCAGCTCCGGGTTGTACCACGGGGAATCTTGTTTAAACCTTGCTGAAGCCTTGGCGAACGGGAAGAATCCTTTAGATGGGATTCGAGTCACCCTTGCCGAACGGCAAGGGCCATGCTTAAGGAAAGGAGGGCTTCAAAAATAGCTTACCACGCGACCTTGTCGACGACGCCACAACACTCGAAAGCCTAAATCCCTTTGACGTCAGCCCCTTGCCGACATTTTATGACGTGACCTAGGCACCTTCCGTGCGCTTCTTGGAGAATCACGCCAGCCCCAAGCCGTCGCAAGCACCCTGACCAAACGACAAGCAGCGTGGTGACGCTCCAGGCCGCCGCCTAAATCGCACCTCAATAAAATACTTCTCTAATCCTCCTTGCCGATCGGCAGTGGTCTCGCGCCCCTCTTTCACCTTGTCAACTATGCAGCCTCTTTGCCAACCAGCACTTTTCACTTTTCGCTTTTATGCTTAGTCAAACCCTAGCCAAAGTACACCCTTACAGAAGCCTTATAGGCCAAGCCCATGCCTTTTTTTTTTTCTCTTCACCGAACCCCAATCACCCTTGCCGAAGGCCCAAGTGGTTCATGAGCTTGGCCTTTTGCCGCAGCCCTCTTCTCCATTTCGAAGCCCAAGTGTTCCTTGCCGAAGCACAATATCAAATATTTCCATGGCTCGGCTCCAAGTTTTCTCAGACTTAACCAAGGCCCGACTCCAACTCTGAATGGCAGGACCCGGGATGAAGATTTATTTCCTTGCCGAATCTTCCCATGGCCTGGCCCTCGAGGCCCAGGTTGACACTCCAGCCAACCCAAACCACAACCAAGGCTTCACAAAAGTATTCGAGCCGGCCTTGCTGTTCGGTACCCAACACAAACCTGTGCTTGCCAACAACAAAAAAACCAAAAAAAAAAAAATTGCCTAGCGGCAAGGAGCATGCAGAAGCTGAGGAGGGACTGCCCACTTGCTGACCAAGCTCTTTAAAAATAAATAAATAAATAAAATTTGATGAACCTGCCTTGCCGAACGACAAGCATTGTGCAGAAGCTAGGAGGAGGCTTCACAAAAAAAATAAAAAAATAAAAAAATAAAAAAATAAATTTTTTTTTGCTAAACCTGCCTTGCCAAACGGCAGGCATCGTGCAGAAGCTAGGAGGAGGCTTCACACAAAAACAAAAAAAACAAAATTTTTTTTTTTTTGCTGAACCTGCCTTGCCGAGCGGCAGGCATCATGCAGAAGCTAGGAGGAGGCTTCACAAAAAAAAAAAAAAAAATTGCGAAGCTCAGGGCCAGCTCCACAAACCTGCTGAAGGTCAAGCCAAGACCCACCTAGACGGCTCTTGCCAAAAGACACGACACTTGCCTAGCCTAGCACCTAGGCCATACTCTTGAAGCTTGACGCAACTTCTAGCTTGCCAATTTGGGGGACTAGGGCCTGCGCCACGATTCCTACTGAATTGGGAATGCTCGGTCACGATTATGCAAAATCTTACAAGTTCCCAACCCAAAAGTTACTTCTTGATTGCGAACTTGGAGGACTGCTGTTTACACCATAATCAACCGAGCATATCTAGCACCAAGGCAGACACGCCTTCTTCCCTGCCGAAGGAAGACACTCTTCCAAGGCAACCAACACCTGCCGAAGCTCCCGACTGCCGAACCTAGTCTCCAAGGACACGTGTCACCACCACAACGACTGGCACAAAGTCCCACATTGGAACTTTGTACAAGCCTCCCATTTTTACCTCCCTATAAATAGGGAACAGTACCCAAGACAAAAGGGGTAATTATTTTCTCACATTTACTGTTACTTTACCAAATTTACCACTCTTAGCTCACTTAAGTATCGGAGAGCCTTCGGCAGGCACCACACCAGTGTCCCAAGTTTAACGACTGCTTCTCCCACTTTGTCTTCTGCAGGCTCTTTCCTTGACGAAGGTTCTCACCTTCTCCCCTGCTGAACACAATCCCCTTCTCTCTAAGTTGACCTCCCAAAAGGAGCTTCAACACAAATCATGGTAGAGAAAATCCAAGCAGAGGATCCGAATCCCTAGGAATACCACATTTTGTACTATACCTATATGATGTAACCATCTCAGGGTGATTTCAGTTTAGGATCCGGTAGTTTCGGCTTTTGAGTTAGAGGAGATGACGAGAGAGTGGAGAGAGAAAGTATGATTTTGGGGGAGTGCAATTTATTTTCAAGAAAAAAGTCGAACAATTTATTTTCCAGGAAAAAGTTGAACAATTTTCAAACAAAAAAGTATTAATTATTATTTTTAAGTTGATAATCTGAACTGTTGATAGTAGATGGATTTAATGGTGTTAAAAGTGTGTTTTATTGTGCGTGAAAATGTGTCCTCCTAAGTCCTTAGAGTTAATTTTATTAAGAGATAAATTTATCTTTAAAATTTTAAAGATAAGGTGGATGAGGAAATAAGACAAAGAGGTGAAAATAACAGCTCTCTTTATTTATTATATAAGTTAACATTTTACACATAAAAAAGAGGCATAGTTTCAAGCCTCAGATATTTGATCAGCTCTTATTCCATTACATGCATTCTTAGAGCTTGTTCCTATTCAGTACTCGTTGCCAAAGTCGTTAAATGCCTCAGCGTGGCCCTTGTTCCCGTTCAGTTTATTGTTCTCAAAGCCGAATTCAGAATCGCCACTGTAGGGGCCGCCGCCACGCCTGTTGCCAAAGTTGTTAAATCCATAAGTTGGGCCCTCGTTGTTGCTAACCTCATTCCCTTTAAAGTTGAAAATTCTGGGATTGGGATTTCTATCATATCCACCTCGAATTCCGCCACCACTATGGCAGCCGCGGCCAAAGCCTCCCCCATTTCCGTAGCCACCCCCGTTTCCGTAGCCGCCCCCATTTCCGTAGCAGCCTCCGTAGCCACCACCGTTGTTGTATTGTTGTTGTGGTTTGGGAAGACATTTTTGCTTGGAGTTGGATCTATCTTCAGGATGGTTATCTGTGAGCCAGTTGAGGACCCCTCGGGCCGTGCCATGGATGGCACCGTCCAGAGGGGCCAAAGGAAAAGTCACGACATCGGCAACCCTGTGGAGGGTGTCGAAGCCTCCCTCAACTGTGTCTCTCACCTGATTTTTCACTTGTTTACTCGTCATTGTCTTGCTAATTAGTTTTAAGTTGGAATCTGTGTGTTTGCTTGAATGATCGACTTATTGCCTCATAGTCTCCTTTTATAGATGTTGGCATGGGCGCAGAGGATATTTTATGGCGGCTGATACCCTGATCATAATACAAATTCTATATTATTGATCGTAAGATTCTTCACATATATAAAATTTACATTTATCTTCTTGGAATAATATACTACAGTACGGGCCTAATGGCTTTTTTTTTGTGGGTAAATATCTTTTTAACTTCTCTGCTACATACGACCAATTAATTGCTCAGCTATGTGTGAATGTGATGGTCAGTTGCATACGTAAGCTGTGTTACGTAATTGAGTTGGAATAATTCTAAGATGATGAATTCAACAAAACTAATCAAGAATAAATTCACTAAGGATAATGGAGTTGCTTTTAGCTGTTTTCAAAAGAGAGAGGTGCGCAGATTCTCAATCCTCAATAATGCGTCCGTTGATGTTATATATATATATATATTTGAGAAATTCTAGAATTACATTCATAATTTAGCGAAAAAAGTCACTAGTCACAAAGGGTCCATACAAACTAGCCACAAAGGACCATTATAATAACAGAGTAACCAACAAATATAAATAAGACATTACCATAAGAATATTGTTCTTATAAGTATTCATGGCTTGTTTCGTTAGTTTTGTTTTCTTTTTTCTTTTTTCAATCAATGGAGGAGGGAAGGGAGCGCTTTCTAACAGGCTTGGTTGAGAGCTAGTTTGTGACTTGTTGTGTAAGTTGGGTCTTGAAAGATGGATGGTGGGAAGTTTAGTTAGTAATTTTGAGAAATTCCTATAACTTTGAGGAGTTCTATTCTTATGATATTGTATGTTTAATTTCAAATAAGTTGAGTTCAAGCAAATTCATGCATGACAAGTTCGAATTTGATAAGGATAATGAAGGTGACATATATAGCTTTCGGAAAAGAAAGATCCATATATATATCTAATATATTCTTCATTAAATTTTTTGCAGTGATGATTTTTAAATTGCGAAAATTTGTCAATAACGAGTGAACAAGCATATTTTCCATATAGTATCTCTCAATATTAAACTTACCATAAAATATTATAAACGGAAAAAAAAAGTCTCTATATATCACATTCAAATGGAATAAGAACCTTGTTTCACTACCAACAAATAAGTAGTGCTTTACGGAATTTTCCTTGAGATAAGAACCTTTATTTCCAAAGCCTTTGGACCAAAGGTTGATAAATTCACAGCGAATGGAATTCACAGGGTTCCCATTTGAGAGGATAGAGCATTTCAGCTTTTGCATGTGTTTGACCAGATTCCTATTAATTTTATTGGATGTTGATTTTATACAACTCCTATCATATCATGTGGTATTAAATTGTAGTAAAAACGCAAAGGGGACCTAACAACCACTTCATCTATTTACTGTATATCATGAAGCTTTGCTCGATCACTTTGTTAACAACTCATAAGTTTGATAAACTAGTTCTGATTGTTCATGGAAAGGAAAATGTTAGGGAGACCATCTTTAGACCAACTTATGTACTATCGATCTCTCTAATAGAGGGTGGGACCCTCTAGCAGACCTAAAATTTTTTTAGCGGAGGTGCAATTTTGAAAGGCTAAAAACTCTTTGTGGATTGAATATCTAAGGCTTTTTACCTAGTTTGACATTAGGTCCCTTCATGCATTCATATCATACATGAAAAATTGTTTTATGTAAAAATATTGACTAAGTATGAAAAATGGTTTTTCGGAATAATTATTTTCACAAGATAATTTTTTGTGGCTTTTATTCCTTACACATCAAATAAGAAAACTAGATTTTATGGGATTTTAGTATGAAGTATATATTGACTTAATGAGCCATCATTTTTAGCCTATATCGTATTTTGCACTAAAATCAATTTTTAATATTTTGATTTGGTGGGAATTTGATTTTCTAGTATTTTTATTTGAATCCAAATGGGGGGCACTTTCTTATTTACATTGTAAACTTAAGTAAATGGAGTAATATAAAAATAAATGAAAGTAATCTGTACACCTGCAGTGCACCACCACCAATTGAGCAAAGGGGTAATTTGAAGCACCTACAATGGTTCTTCTGGCAAGTGGAGGTGCAGCTACACCTCCTTGCACCTTAATAGGTCCGCCACTGGTTGGACCCATTGTATTAGTGGGCTCCACCTCTATTAAGGAAATGGTACATAAATTGGCATCTAAAGATGATCTCCCAGAGTTAAATAGATCTACAATTTTTTATTCTTATTTTATTTTAATCAAATAGGGAGAGGAGTTCAAACAATAGACCTATTTACATCCCTTAGTAAAGTTTAGCTCTCAAGTTTTTTCAACAAATAATTGCTATTAGAAAGAATAACTATCATCCCATATATACTTATACCAACGACGTCGTCGACGACTTCATTGTGTGTGTTTTTGGTTGCCAAATTAGTAACAAATTTTTAGTACTTCAAAAAAGCCAAATCATACCTTAAACTTTAATTGATTAATGAGACAAAATTCAAAAAAAAAAAAATTAAAGTTTAAAGTTTAAACTTACGAATATTATGACTTGAATTTTGTCTATTTATGATGGCAGCAGGATACAGGCGACAGGCAAATTATTTGTTGACAATTTTCATTGACAATCTAAAAGAAGTTGATATTTAACGTCAAGCACCCATTAATTCATTAGAATAATATTAATAACACATAAAAACGAAGCCTACCCAAGGAATAAGCCTCAGATAGTATTGATATTGCATCAGCTCTTATTTTATGGCATGTTTACTAATTCGTAATTGGATTAAGAGAAATTGAATTGAGGATGAATTGAATTGAGGAAGAGTTGAATTGAGGAGAATTAGATTCCAGATTCCTATTGAAGTTGTTTATTAAACCATATGGATTGAGGGGAGTTAGATTCCGGATTCCTATTGAAGTTGTTTACTAAACCATATAGAATTGGGGTTTGAGTGGTTCTAATTACTAAAATATCCTCGTTGTTGGATTAAAGTAGATGGCAAATTTGGAATTTCATAAATTATGTGAGGATATAATGGGTAAAAAAGATGAATTCCTAATGGGTTAGTTCTCTAGGAATTAGAATACCACCTCCCACCCAAGAATTGAATTCCTCCAAAATCAAGAATTCAATTCCAAATTTTATGTGGGCCTCCCTTACTTTTCAATTCCTTGATGTGAAGTAAACACAAGAATCCTCCATAAGTGGAATTCAATTCCTGATTAGTAAACACACCATTAGTGTAGATATTTTAGTACATACATATTCAATTGCATGCATGCAACAAGAGATTGCCATTGGTTTGGTTCACAGGCAGGCACTTTCTTCCTGCTCAATAGTACTGCTTGCCAAAGTCATTAAATCCTTGCACCTTGCCCTAGTTCCCCTTGACTTTATTATCCTCAAACCCGAAAATAGCTTTGTCGTGGTCGTCATCATAGTGCTTACGACCATTGTAGCCCCCGTTATACCAGTTGCCAATGTCGTTAAATCCTTTCACCTTGCCCTGGTTGCCCTTGATTTTATTATCCTCAAAACCTGAAAATAGTGTCATCCTCGTTCTTGTGGTGCCTATTACTGCCGTTATGCACGTTGCCGAAGTTGTTAAATGCCTGCGTGTTGGCGTTATCCCTAATTTTTTTCCCTTTGAAAGTGTAAATTTTGCAGTTGGGATCAAGACCAGCAGGGTATCCGCCACCGTTGTTGCTCGGGGGTCTAGGTCTATTGGGATTGAAATTGGGATCATAAGTACAATTATAATTGGGATTGGGATTATAAGCATTACTACAATTACAATTGGGATCGGGATTATTTTTTTTTTTTTTGGTCGAAAGGTAACACTTTATAAAGATAGCAATCCAACTACAGACCACCAAACAAAAGGAGACAGAGTCTCACAAAAGCAGACTGAAAAAAGAAAAGCAAAACAAGACTCGAAAGAGACCAGCAGGAAGCTTTTCCCCATTCAGACTACAACCTTAGACAGAAAAGCTAGGAGGGCACGGCAGCCCATCAGAGACCAAAACATGAACCAGAGACTGCGGTGGCCGGTAGGCCCAACTTTCCAGTTCCACAGACTCAAAACCTATCGACGCCGCAGTGTGGGCAGCACGATTAGCAATCCTAGAAACCCAGTTCCAGCGAACCTCCTGGAAGTTATGGCTGAGCCGACGGATATCTTCCAAGAGGGGTAAGATACTCCAGGCATGATTCAAAGTACTGCCATTAACACCAGTAACAAGAACCTTAGAATCCGTTTCCAACACGATATTTGTAAACCCGTTCTGAGAAGCAAGGTGGAGACCCTTGATCGCAGCCGCCGCTTCAGCTTGGAGGGCAGAGAAGCACCGGTAGGGGCAGGCCAAGCCCGCACAGAAGAGACCATCAGCGTCCCTTATCACAGTTCCCAACCCAGCCCTATGCGAGTCCGGCTTCCAAGAACCATCAAGGTTGACTTTTACAAACCCCCGCTGGGGAGGGAGCCACACTGAGACCGGGGTCAGAGTGGGGGGCGAAGGACGAAAGGGGAGGGGGGAGGGAGAAAGGGCAGTGGCATCCAAATACTCCTTTGCATTTCGGTCAGCCCTTGCCAAGACGCCGAGAGGGTCAGGAGCAAGGCCTTCAAACACAGCTTTACAGCGGGTCTTCCAAATCTCCCAAATGATGAAGCTGATCAACGAGAGCACCCAGTCCCTATCAGATTTACTCCAGCTCTGATATCCAAAAAGCTCATTGAGCCAGCTAGCAATAGTAGTAAACCTCTGAAGATCAACCTTGTAGGTAAGGGATGAGGCAAACCACACCAGTTTGGTCCAGGGACATAAAAAAATAAGGTGCTCAATGGATTCATCATAAAGCTGACAAAGGGGACAGAGAGGGTCAGGAGCAATTTTTCTTTTGAAGAGGTTAAGCTTAGTTGGTAAAGCATTAACCACTGTCCGCCAAAGGAAGTGACTGATTTTAGGGAGAGTACGGATTTTCCACAAAGCTTTCCAAACCAAAACGGGGACTGAGACGGAAGAGTGAGAGTTGCCAGAAGAGAGTCCACGGTTCTCAGAATACAGACTGTGATACCCGGATTTCACAGAGTAAAGCCCATCCGAGGTCCACGGCCAAAAAAATTTATCAGAGGAATTGGAGCGCCCAATAGGCATAGCCAGAATGGCTCGGGTAGTCTTCCAATTTAAGTATTACTACAATTACAATTGTGATTGGGATTATAATTCTAATTATAATCATCATCAGGATGATAATTATAATTAGTACAATTATTACAATTAGGAGGAGCAGGTCGCTGTGAGCGATTCATTTGTGCACACCCAGGCTCTTCATAATTCTTCTGCTCAAGATCCCGGCCCAACGAATCCAAGAAATTACAGATTATATAGAGCAAATTACCATTGTGGGATCAGTTGGAGAGGGGACAGGCTCGAATTTCGAAAGGCAAGAGCTAGCTAGGTTACGAATTAATTTGCCTTCATTTGTCCACTTATATGTAGATGATCGAAGTGAAGGGAAGAATATCACTAGCTTGTTTGCAAAGCTACCTATATCCAAACGGGCCCTAGTGCCACAGTTCGATTCTGTCGAAATATAATATAATATTCCCAGTTTTCTATTTGATGGAATCAAAGTCTAAAATATCGATGGTTTCGGAAATATCGGTAGTCCAAAAATACGGAAATTTCGATGGAAATATTGGGATATTATCAATGTTGATAAAAATTAAATAAAAACCATGGAAATTATAAGAAAAACTTGGAAATTTTTCTTGAAACTTTGGAGGATGTTTGTTTAGTCAATTATCTATTACTTTATCACACAAAAATTGAAAGGAAATGCATTGCTTGATTGGTTTAACAGATTTAAGTTGATTATATAACAAGCTGACAAACACTGGAAGTATAAAAAATATGTAGTAATTAATGAAAGATGATTAAACACACCATAATCATTCATAAATAATGATTTACTACAATATTTTACACTTTATACATTGCATGGTAAGTAAGATACATGTACCACATAGAATTCCTATAAAGTTCAGATTTGAGTTATTTACACTAACACCTCTTGAGGTTTTCAACTTTTTCAAAGAACTCCTTGAGATTTTTGAAATTACAAGAACACCCCCTGAGGTTTTAAATTGTTTTCCCAAAACTTATTTTCATTGATTTTTCATCCAAAGTTTGATGATTTTATAAAAAAAAATTCTCCAAATGACAAAGTTGGCCTTTGAGATTAGATTGCATATACTTCATTGAGGTTAATTTTGTCATTTGCATAAGTTTTTTTTTTTCAATGAAATCATCAAGTTTTGGACAAACAATCAACGAAAAGGGGTTTTGTGAAAACAAACTGAAACCTCAGGGCATGTTTGTGTAATTGTTGAGACCTGAAGGGGTTTTGTGAAAACACAAGAAACCTCATGGGGTGATAGTTTAAATAACTATTTAAATTTTTCATTGTCTTCATCATCTCGATATTATCGATATTAGGGTAAGAGAATTTATGGATGTTGATATTTTCCGATATTATTGATATTTATACGATATGTGTGTGGATACTGTCACGACCCGATTCGAAAATAATGAATACTCCCGAATCATGGTGTGAGTCATACTATAGTCATAAGAATAAAATCCTACAACCATGATATGATAAGAAATTGAGCCACAAATAATACAAATTTACTTAACACAAAATCAGAGTCGCAGTAGCTTGTAGTTAACTACATACTAAGATCTTTAACAAACGGTTGACTCCTTACAAATATTAATTACACAAATCAACAATAAAAGCCCAGCAGCTTAGTTGAACCCACTTCCTCAAACTTCTTCTTTAATCCTGCACAATCTATTAGGGTATGAGTATTCTAATACCTAGTAGAGTACCGCCAAACCCCTCAAAGTCAGCTATCACAGTTAATCAAAGTGTCATGCATCAAGCAACACAAGGTATATGATAATTATGTAATCAAACCAGATAAATAAATTTGCATATGCGATGATGTCATGAACTCACTCCCTTCTAATCCCACTAATTTATATCCTAGGGCAACAAGCTTGCATGTCCCGTACCATGCGTTTTACCACTGTGGCTCCGAATACCCTAAAATATGAACTAGCGCCTATCCGTTCCTTAACCCATTTTTCTTTTGTTTAAGAATTTCTCAACTTTCACTTATTATTAGAGGCCCTGCTCCCATCACCTCAATATATTCAAGCTCTGCTCCCGTCACCTGAATATATTCCAGATTTTATTCAGATATATCTAAAGTCTTCTCCCACCCCTTAGATATATCTCAAACGACACACACACACACTCCAAACACCACTGTATTTCTGATGCATATGTAGTGCAGCACAAACATCATTTATTTTTGCTGAATAATGCCACAGATAATAACAATAATATATCAGGCTTAATCACATGAATAATAATATTCACAAAACATCAAATAATATCCATGGAAAAACATCAATAATAATATTTACATAACATCAAATAATATTCACGGAAAAACATCAATAATAATGTTCACATAACATCAAATAATATTCATCAAGCAAAGCAACAATAATATTCATATTTATAATACTATATATAAGCACCAAGATTAAAAGTGATATAGCCCAATCATCGGGAAATCAGGAAACCCTACCTCAAGTTCAGTTAGCTAAAGTACCAAATTTACCCTTCGGAAGTTCTCGGAGTTGTCGAATCTACACTTTTGATCCAATTCCTGAACAAATTCAAATCCAAATTATTATTGAGCAATCTTCACGCTATTTCACCTAAGACCAACCTCAACCTTACGCATTTCAAAGATTTTGCTTAAAAACAACGAAAATGCCCCTAGGACCAACCCGGGGTCCAAAGCGGCCAAATCTCGTCCAAAATAATCTAAAACTTTGTCCTATGCCCTGTCAACACAGAAACAAAGCCAACGACACCCGCTATCCAAAAGTTACCATTTGGGTCTCGTGGGCCCCACAACAACCGATACCTTGCACCACCTCGGATTGACTCAAAACATACATCATCGGACTTGGATCGAACAATCGAGTCGAATGGACTAAAAATATGGCATCGGAGGTCGCCGGAACAGCCGCCACTTGCCGAAGCCGCGAGTGGGCTTGCTCCGGTTACTGTTCATCGTCTTCAAAAAGAAATCCTGGAACTTCCCCTGTTTTCAAGATTTAATCCCATATTTTGTGAGCCATTTTGACCAACCAAACGTCAGTGAAAATGGGCAAACTTATAGTGGTTTTGAAGGTTATTCTCCAAAGTTGGGCTCGTGGCTGGTTTTTCTGCAGAAAACAGAGTTTTTGTTTCCAAACTTTGCACAAGTGTTCAACCTATCAAAACTCAACCAAAATCGACGAAACCAATTGTGTTTTGTTCCTTGCCAAGTATAGTTCAAAACCCAACAGATGGATTCCTCAAAAACTCATAGGATTAGGAGAAAAATAGAGCCAAAGTGAGGCTGTGGACTGCAAATTTCCAGATTTTGTTCAAAGTTGTTTTCAACCATTCTAACACCCCAAGTGGTTCCTAAGACTTCTAAAACTCTTCTAAACCTCATACCTACCATTAGAACTCATCAAAAACTCAAAATGAAACCAAAATCAACAACACCCACACTTGAAAAATTACTCTATCCACCCAACCCGAAAATAGAGATTCAACATCTTCCAATTCAATCTTCCCAACACTCATATGACTCAAATCATTCTTTAAGAGATTAAAATCATACAACCACAAGGTTAAAACCAAAATTCTTGAAATTGACTCACCTTAGAAACTCTCTTCTTCTCTTCCTCCTATTTTCTCTTTTCTTTCTCACCCAAATTCCATTTCTTTCCTCTCAAAACTTATCTTAGTTTATGCAATTAATTTTCTTAGCCTAGAGTAGGTGACTCATCCATTCTAGGTCTACAACTCATCCAAATTGAGATCAAAATCAGATTTTGAAGAGAATGAAAGAGGGAATGGGGGAAGAATGAAGGGAAGGATGAATGTTTGGCTTCCACGTTGCTTCTTCCCTTTTTTTTTTTTTTTTGGTTATTATCTACAAGGGTATTTTGGTAATCTTTCACACATAGGGGTATTTTTTGGTCATTTTTGTCCAACTTCAAATTAAACATACTTAATTTCATAATCTCAATCCAAAATCTCTTGATAAAAATACCCATAATCATTCTCCACCATTATATTATTTTTCACTAAAATATGAAAATCCACCTTGAATTTTTCGGGGTATTACAGATACATTCTAAAATATCCGTGACCCGAAAAAATGATAATATCCTCGATATTTCGTCGATATTATCGATATTTTAGAATATGGACATAAGTGAATTAAAATCATAAGTAAAATCCTGTTATTACAATCTATTAAAATCATAAGTAAAATCTTATAATTACAAATCCGGCTGAAATCCATTTTATTAAAATCTTATAATTACAATTTATTAAAATCTCAATTAAATAAAACCCCCTAAGAAACTGGTAAGATCTTTTTTCGCCAAAATTCACCATCAAAACAGTAAGTTGACGGAGTGCGTGATTTGGTAATATTTAAAAACGTTGGGTTTCATATTGATGAAATTGAAACATTGAGGCTGTTTGTACCATATCTGACCCTCCACTCATACAACGACACGTGGATCAGAGAAGCTCACCCAAGTACCCAAGGCCTCGAACAATCGGCATCGGCTACCGATAACATTGTCTCAAAGCTGCAAACAACCGATACAGGCCCAGCTCGTCTACAATCGGCACCCCATACCGATTGTACATAATCAGCCTTGAAGCACCCGCCCAAAATATCTAAGGACTCGTGTCAACCTCACAGGGCCCTCCCACGAGTCCCACATCGGAAATGAACACCACAAGCATCCCAAATGCCCTCTATAAATACACCCCTTCACCATCAACAAAGGGGTAAGACTTTTCAGCTTGACTTTTATACTTCTATATGGTCAACAGCAAGAGCTCTTAAAACAACAAACTTACTTCGGCATCGGAGGGTCTTAGGCTGGTTCCACACCGATTCCATAGACCTTACGAGTCCCGACTTCTTTCTATTCAGGATCGGCATCCAAGGACAGGAAGAATCGGCATCCAACATCCAATCGATCTCTCGATCGTCCATCCCACTTGTAAGTTGCACTCATCTCTATCTGTTTAGATTTGATGCCAACAGATTGGCGCCGTCTGTGGGAAACGACACAAAACGCTATGTCGTTCTCCTTCACGAGTGCTCTCGGCACCCTTTTGAGCCATGCCCTCGGCACCTCCTACAATCGGCATTCGGCGCCCTTGCATCATTCGGCGCGTGCGATGTCTTCACATCCCCCCAATGATCCGGCATCTGCCTTCGGCCTACGGCGCCTTTGCATCATTCGGCGTGTGCGATGTCTTCACATCCCCCCAATGATTCGGTATCTGCCTTCGGCCTTCGGCGCCCTTGCATCATTCGGCGCGTGCGATGTCTTCACATCCCCCCAATGATTTGGTATCTGCCTTCGGCCTTCGGCGCCCTTGCATCATTCGGCGCGTGCGATGTCTTCACATCCCCCCAATGATTCGGTATCTGCCTTCGGCTTACGGCGCCCTTGCATCATTCGGCGTGTGCGATGTCTTCACATCCCCCCAATGATTCGGCATCTGCCTTTGGCCTTCGGCACCCATCATCATTCGGCGCGTGCGATGTTTTCACATCCCCCCAATGATTCGGCATTTACCATCGGCCTTCGGCACCCATCATCATTTGGCGCGTGCGATGTCTTCACATCCCCCCAATGATTCAGCATCTGCCTTTGGCCTTCGGCACCCATCATCATTCGACGCGTGCGATGTCTTCACATCCCCCCAATGATTCGGCATCTGCCTTTGGCCTTCGGCACCCATCATCATTCGGCGCGTGCGATGTCTTCACATCCCCCCAATGATTCAGCATCAGCCTTCAGCATCAGCTTCAGCCATGCCGAACGGCACCTTCTAGGAGACACTTCTCCAGCGCCTTTTCTCAAAGCCATCAGCCTTCGGCCATCAGCTTCGGCCATCAGCTTCAGCCTTCGGCCATCAGCCAACGGCCATCAGCTTCAGCCATGCCGAACGGCACCTTCTAGGAGACACTTCTCCAGCGCCTTTTCTCAAAGCCATCAACGTCGGCCATCAGCTTCGGCCATCAGCCTTCGGCCATCAGCCTTCGGCCATCAGCTTCGGCCATCAGCTTCGGCCATCAGCCTTCGGCCATCAGCTTCGGCCATCAGCTTCAGCCTTCGGCCATCCGCCTTCGGCCATCAGCTTCAGCCATCAGCTTCAGCCTTCGGCCATCGGCACATCATGCCGTCTCTTTCCAAGCTCGCTCGCTCGGGCACTTGGGGGACTACATACCACCATCGGCAACAATGAGACCATCGAGCCCGGGTCAGAATGCCGAAGACATATTCAAGTCCCCAACCGAGAAGCTTCTCAATCGGCAACTTGGGGGACTACTGTTTGTACCATATCTGACCCTCCACTCATACAACGACACGTGGATCAGAGAAGCTCACCCAAGTACCCAAGGCCTCGAACAATCGGCATCGGCTACCGATGACATTGTCTCAAAGCTGCAAACAACCGATACAGGCCCAGCTCGTCTACAATCGGCACCCCATACCGATTGTACATAATCAGCCTTGAAGCACCCGCCCAAAATATCTAAGGACTCGTGTCAACCTCACAGGGCCCTCCCACGAGTCCCACATCGGAAATGAACACCACAAGCATCCCAAATGCCCTCTATAAATACACCCCTTCACCATCAACAAAGGGGTAAGACTTTTCAGCTTGACTTTTATACTTCTATATGGTCAACAGCAAGAGCTCTTAAAACAACAAACTTACTTCGGCATCGGAGGGTCTTAGGCTGGTTCCACACCGGTTCCATAGACCTTACGAGTCCCGACTTCTTTCTATTCAGGATCGGCATCCAAGGACAGGAAGAATCGGCATCCAACATCCAATCGATCTCTCGATCGTCCATCCCACTTGTAAGTTGCACTCATCTCTATCTGTTCAGATTTGATGCCAACAGAGGCCTATTTTGATTATGACCCTAATATGCATGGAGTAAAATGTAGTTAACTTCGATAAAAATTTCTTGAAGATATGATGCACAACTATTTTATTTTATTTTTAAATACAAGCGATAATCTAACATAGAGAGGGATGGAGATTTCTTACACACACTCTGCCAAGGTGCCATGAGGTTCGAATATGAGACCACTGACCTGCAGATCAGGACCCATTTTCACTAAGCTAGACCCCATTGGCATCCTCGGGGAAAGTTTAGTTATCAAGTTTTTACAACAAATAATTGATATTAGATAGAATAAAATCTTTCGCATGAACCCCCATATCATCCCATACACTTATACCAACGACTAACTTTATTTTTATGTTTTGGGTTGCCCAAACCACCTCTACCACCTCTACCACCACCATCACCACCACCACATGGTTAGCACATAACACTTTCAACATCATGTCCAATTTAGTCATTATTCACAGTCACTTTAAAAATATTGTTTACCAAACATGGAACTGCTGTATTTTATAATTGATTATTTTCAAAACACAACATAAGCAGTTTTATTTATTTATAAAGTGATAGCAATTTCAAACTGACTCTTAATGTAGCTCCCATTAATTTATTAGCATAATATTAATAACACATACATGATAAGGAGGCCTAGCCAAGGAAGAAGCCTTAGATGATGCATCAGCTCTTATTTTAATGTAGATATTTTAGCACAATACATATTATTATGGCCTTCTTCTTTATGGCCTTCTTCAATTGTATGCATGTAGCGAGAGGTTGCATTGGTTTGGTTCACCGGTACTCTTCTCTTCCTGCTCAATAGTACTGGTTGCCGAAGTCGTTAAATCCTTTCACTTTGCTCTGGTTTCCCTTGACTTTATTATCCTCAAACCCGAAAATAGCATTGTCTTCGTCGTCGTCGTGCCTATTACCCCTGTTATGCACGTTGCCGAAGTTGTTAAATGCCTGCGCGTCCGCGTGGTTGTCGCTAACTTCATTCCCTTTGAAAGTGAACAGTTTGCGGTTTGGATCAAGACCAGCAGGATATCCGCCTCCGTTGTTGCTTGGTGGTCTGGGTCTATTGGGATTGGGATTGGGATTATAATTATAATTCGGATTATAATCATAATTGGGATTGGGATTACAATTATAGTTGGGATTGGGATTGGGATTACAATTGTAGTTAGGATTGGGATTACAATTGTAGTTGGGATTGGGATTACAATTATAGTTGGGATTGGGATTACAATAATTATAATTAGGAGGAGGCTGCTGTGGGCGATTACGCTCAGGCTCTTCAGGGTCCCGGCCCAACGCATCCAAGAAACCGAGAATTAAGGAGCAAATGATCATTGTGGGATATCAGTTGGAGAGGGTAGGCTCAAGAGGAAAGAGCTAGCTTACGAGTTAATTTGCCTTCATTTGTCCACTCCACTTATATATATATATATATATATATATATATATATATATATATATATATATATAAATGATCAAAGTGAAGGGAAGAATATCATTAGCTTGTTTGCCAAGCTACTTATGCCCTCCGAATGTGAATTGTTTTCCTTTGTGCTACAGTTCGATTATGTCAACATATAATATAATATTTCCCCCTCTCTTATTTTTTTTGGGTGATAATATTTCCCAGTTTTCTTCTGTTTCATCGAATATATTTCTTCGGCCTTTTAAAGGAAGAAGTATGACATAGTCTTGTTCACATAACAACGGAAAAGCATGGTGTATCTTGTGGTCAAGTAGGTGAAGTGTTAAAACCTATGCACCATATCGCCATACTTCATTCTTCTCTTCTTGTAAATCTTCCAATCTAAGTCACGACTATCCTTTATGCCAACTTTTTCTTCATTGTCTTCCTCCATACTGTGCATTGCTAATGCTAAACTAGTCAATTTATATATATAGATGATATCAAGATCAGGAGGAATGTCATATGAGTCCTTTCTTTTTTTTCTCTTTTTGGAATCTCGACCGTACGAGGATGAGATCAAACTAAACACACAAAATCAACGAAAGCAAAACATAGAAAAACCCACTAATAAATATGTTGTGGTCATTGACATTCCTGATTCACTACCCAAAAAAAAAAAAAAAAGTAGCAACAGTCACCATTATTTGGTGACATTTGGTGACTAATGTGGGGGTGACTAAAGGCTTTAGGCCTAGTTTGGGATTGCTGTCACTTTTAAAAAAAAGTTGCTTCTGCCGTGCTTTGAAAATAATTAGATGTAAAGTAAAGCAACTCCATGTTTGGTAAACAATATTTTTAAAGTGTTGTTAGTACAAAAAGCAATATAAAAAACGTTTGGTAAATTTTAATATAAAATTGTTGTAACTGTGAATAATGACTAAAATAGACATGATGTTAAAAGTGTTATGTACTAATCATGTGGTAGTTGTAGTGATGGAGTGGAGGTGGTGGTGGTGATGAAGGTGGAGTTGGTGGTGGTGGGGATGGCGGTTGTGGAGGTGGTGGTGGTGGCAGTGGCAGCATGGTGGTGGTGGTGGTGTTGGTTGTGGAGGTGGTGGTGGATTTGGAGGGTTTGGAGGAGGAGGAGGTGGTGGTGGCAGAGGATGAGGAGGATGAGGATGTGGTGGTGGTGGTGTTGGTGGTGGTGATGTTGGTTGTGGAGGTGGTGGTGGATTTGGAGGTTTTGGAGGAGGTGGTGGTTGTGGTGGTGGTGGTGGTGGTGGTGGTTGTGGAGGAGGTGGAGGAGGTTGTGGTTGTGGTGGTGGTGGTGGTGGCGGTGGTTGTGGAGGTAGTGAATATGTGGTGGTGCAAGTGGTGGAGTTGGATGTGGAAGTGGAGGTGGTGTCATTTTTTAAAATGAATGATGGTATTTTGGGAATTAAAAAAATTCATTAAATGTTCATCTCTGCTTCTTTTGAAAGCAATTTTGAAAAGCAACCTAGAGCCTGCTTTTAAAAGCTACTGTCAAAAGGCCATTGCTTTTAAAATAATCGGGATATTTTCTTTTTACCAAACACCTTAAATTGCTTAACTTTAAAGTGAAGCAAGTCTTTGGCGAAAAAAAGCAATCCCAAACGGGGCCTTAGTCACCGAAAAAAACCCTTTTTGGTGACTTAAGTCACCAACAAAAGCGCTTTTGGTGACTTAAGTCACCAAATGTCACCAAATAATAGTGACTATTACCTTTTTTTTTTTTTAGTGATTAAGACAATTGGGTCAACACGTGCATATTGTGTGCTAGTTAAGCTAGTGGATTGGTCTCTCCAATCATCATCGACCAATTTGGATCAGTGATTTGGCAAAGCATAGAATAATTTTGTGCACATGGTTGATGGAGATACCAATCCACTAGCTAACTAGCATAGAATAATAACCTTTTTTCATTTCAGTGTAAAGCAAGATGACATTGATAGGTAATTACATGAAATGATAAAACTAAGAGATGTTTAGTCATATACCCATTCTTAGTACTAATGATATGGATAAACCCTATATCATTTAATTTCTATAAACAAACCAAAAAAAAAACCCAAAAAATGACAACTAGCCATATTTAATTTAATTTTGAATATTAAATTACTTTGATGCCCTTTTGAGTGTTTTGGGTTTTTTTTTATGTGGTTTTGGGGTTGGGCTTGTTTTAAGAAATCAATGGTAGTTTTGTAATTCATAAGAAGTTAAAAGTCTCTTTGTTATGTTATAAATGGACTTTGGGTGTGTTTCTAAAGTCCATTTCATATAGGGTGTTTTTATAATTTATACATCATATATTGAGTATAATAGTGAATCTCCAGCCCCTAATTAACTTGACCATGTCTGCCACGGTGCGGGAGTAATAAACCTGAGAGAGGATCATTGTGATCCATAAATTGCAACCAATTACAAAAAAAAAAAAACTTGTACAAATCCTCAACACCAGCAAGGTTGATGAAAAGGGATTATTAAGCAAAAGAATAGTTTTAAAAAAAGAACTATTAAAAACATTAAATAAGCAGGAATTATTTATGGCCTTCAACTGCATGCCAATAAAAAATCATGCAACCAGAAATATTGCCATATCCGTTCACTCTTCCTCCTATTCACTCGTTGCCAAAGTTGGAGAATCCGACATTTTTTTCCCTTGTTTCCCACCATCAAAGTGTAATTAGAGTACCCTCTACGTGGAGCACAATGAAGAAAGATCAATTGTTCCACTGAAAATCTAGAATCCAAAATTTTAACAGGTTCTACTAAAAGGAACTAGAGCGAAACTACTAATAGGGTGTTGGTTGGATTGATCCAGGTCTTTGGTGTGCTCCCAAGTGAACCTTGGTTCAAACCCCTGCGGTACCCGTGTGTGTAAGTTTTCCCTTTCCTAGTTTTTAACTTAATTAGAGACAAAAAAAGAGAGAGAGAATAATCCACAAAATTATAAAACCCCTTAGGACTTCCCATATATATATATATATGATATATCTACACGAATAAATGTTTGCTTTACTAGTTTCCACAGAATTTTCTTATCCTTACAGCACAACTAAAAGTTATCATCACTCTAACTGGATTCTATAGCAACAACCAAACCAACTGATTAGTCTGGCACTTGGAACCTTACCAGCCGAACATATTCACTCGATAAAAGTTCTTCTTTCTTCTTGTTTATTTTATTTATTTTTATTTTTTTGGTGGGTCTAGCAATATTCACTTCACACAATAAAAGTCTACATTGTATATTTGATATTTTTTGTGGGGTTAAGATCATATACTAACTTTAGCCTATCCATGTTGTGCACCGGTTTGTGCCCCTGTACCAAACCCAAAGAGTGACTCCTTGGGATTTGTGGATTGTGATCAGTATAGTGACTCATTTTCACAAAGTTTAGAACTACTTTGACTCATGACAGGAAATTGGTTTGACCTTTTTAGTTATTAAGAGCATCTACAATCACGCTCCTTATTTTTTTAATTAAAATTTAGTTAAAAACACACAAAAGTTATTTTAGGAGCTCTTTATAAAATTTGAACTCCAATCATACTCCCTAGTTTAGAGACTCATAAATACTATAGTTATTTTTGCTTTTGCCGTGAACAGTCTTTGCCAGTTTATGCATACTCCTACAGATGCACATTTTGCTGCTGTCAAACGTGTCCTGCACTATTTGGCTGGTACTCTGACTCACGACATTCATTTCACCTCTGGTGATGTTCATCTGCAAGCCTATTCCGATGCAAACTGGGCAGGTGATGTCAATGATCGTCGTTCCACGACAGGGTATGTTGTCTTTCTCGGCAATAATCCTATCTCTTGGTGTGCTAAGAAGCAGAACACCATCTCTCATTCCTCGATTGAAGCATAATATAAGGCTCTTGCTATCACTGCAACTGAGTTATCCTAGCTCCGCCAACTTCTCTGTGATCTTCATATCTTTCTTGATCGTCCACCTGTTCTTTGGTGTGACAATATTTCAGCTTTAGCCCTTGCTAGAAATCCTGTGTTTCATGCACGCACTAAGCACATTGAGATCGACTTCCACTTTATTCGTGAGCGTATTACTAGGGGTGATATGCTGGTTTCTCATATTCCTAGTAGTAATCAACTGGCTGATATAGTTACTAAAGGCCTGCATACTTCTCAGTTTTCTTATCTTCGAAACAACCTAATGCTTAGTCCCCCAAGCATTAGCTTGAGGGGGGATGTTAGTCTACAACCCAAACCACCAGAAAGAATGTAACTCATGATGCACGTATCTGTTAGGATGGTCACATGTCTGTTAGTTAGGAATGAATGAGTTGGCTAGTTGTTATTGTTGTTAATATGTTTTTAACTTAATTCACTAGTTAGTTAGCTAGAAGAGATATATAAGTCTAATTGTAAACTCTGTAAAGAAGTTAATGAGAAAATCAGTTTCAGAACTTTACTTTCTCTCATGTTCTGTTTCACTTACTCTCTCTCGATACTTCTAGTTTGAGAAGCTTGATCAAGTGTTGAGCCATGGCTTCCATGAAGAAAGCTTTCATGGTATCAGAGCAAGGCTTCATGTGTTGAGCCCAACGGCCACACGTGCTCCCACATCTCACCCAATATGTGTTGTCCATGTGTTAGGAAAGTTCGCCACACGTGCCGGGGCGTGTTGAGAGTATTTGTCTCACATTGAAAAGTTAAGAGACCAAGCCTGGGTTTATAAGGAGTTGGGCTACTCCCCCCATTGGCAATTGATTTTGGGGTGAAACCTCAACTTCCTTCAGTACATATATATTAAGCAGAAGTGGTTCTATTGGCCTTCTTCAATTGCATGCAACGAGATCTTGCCATTTCTTCCAATTCAGGCGTTACCAAATTCAAAAAATCCGACATTCTTGGCCTGGTTCCCGTGAATTTTATTACCCTCTAAGTTGAAACAAACTTTGTCGCTGTCACCCTCTGAGTTGAGATGAGGTTTGTCACCGCCACCCTGCTTGGCACCATGGGAGCCGCCATCCTGATTGTTAGCATTGTGGCCGCCATTCTTCTTGTTGCCAAATTGGGATAATCCGACGTCATCAGCTTTGTTGTTGCTAATCTCATTCCCATGAATGTTGAAAGTCATGCCGGCCCTGGGATCCACAACAGTAGGTTTGGGACTATCAGAATTTTTAGGAGGAGGCTGTGGATCCACAACAGTAGGTTTGGGACTATCAGAATTTTTAGGAGGAGGCTGTGAATCTTCCACAGGCTGGTGAGTTTCCTCACACTTGAAACAACAGCAACAACAAGAAATTACCGCCTTAAAAGAAGAACATGCCATTAGCTAGGAAAAAGTTTGGAGGCTCAAAACTACTTAGCTAATAGCTAGCTAACTAGCTAGGTTGCTAATTTTTGCCTTGGCCGCTTTAAATCAAACATCATCAACATATGCCCTCGGAGTCTTAGTCTTAGCTTGCCAAGTTATGTACTACATGCCCTCGGAATGTGAATTATGTCCATTTCGTCAACATATAATGCTAATGTGGAACAACCAACCTGTAAAGGTCGTACCCCTCGGCCCACCCAAACTCCAGAAACGTGATTTGGGAGGGAGAGAGAGAACCCAATTGCTAGCAAATAAAAATGATTTCTTAATAAGTTAGTGATAATAGGAATAAATATAGTGCACCTCTAACTAGAGGCTTTAAATATGTGTAGCACAAATTAAGAAGAAAGAGTTGTTTCAATCGAAACTAGTGTAGAATCCAAAGCTCGAAGGCAAGTTTTAATATAGGATTGAAAAGGGGAATACCTAATATCTATAATCAAATGTCCCATTCATATATCTTTGATCTATAAAAAATGTCCCAATATTCGTGGTACACCCTTTCACTAGCTAGCTAGTTTGAACACAATCTTTTTCTTTTTACTTTATAATTTTATCCATATATCTCAACAGTTAAATGTTTCAATTTGGATTGCGATACGATTTTCTCTCTAGAACTGAACCGTCATTTGCTTTCGTAGGTTTGGTGCTTAATTGCTTACGTAGGTTTGGTGCTCAATTGCTTACCTAATATGTGGGGTGCTTAAAAGAGAGATTGGATGATGGGTAGTTTAATTAGTGTTTTCGAATAATTTCACTACCTTTGAAGTATTCGATTCTTCTTATAATTTCACTTCCAAACAAGTGGGTAGTTTAATTAGTGTTTTCGCATGAACCCATATCATCCCATACACTTATACAAATAATTTATGTTTTTTTTTTATAGAAATAATTTATGTTTTTGGTTGCCCAAACTACATCCGCCACCCACCACCACATGGTTAGCACATAACACTTTTAACAACATGTCTAATTTAGTTATTATCTGTAGTCACTTTAAAAATATTGTTTACCAAACATGGAACTGCTGTATTTTATAGTTGATTATTTTCAAAACACAACATAAGCAGTGTTTTTTTATAAAGTGACAGCAATCCCAAACTGACTCTTAATGTAGCTCCCATTAATTTATTAGCATAATATTAATAACACATACATGGTAAGGAGGCCTAGCCAAGGAAGAAGCCTCAGATGATGCATCAGCTCTTATTTTAATGTAGATATTTTAGCACAATACATATTATTACGGCCTTCTTCTTTATGGCCTTCTTCAATTGTATGCATGCAGCGAGAGGTTGCCATTGGTTTGGTTCACCGGTACTCTTCTCTTCCTGCTCAATAGTACTGGTTGCCGAAGTCGTTAAATCCTTTCACTTTGCCCTGGTTTCCCTTGACTTTATTATCCTCAAACCCGAAAATAGCATTGTCTTCGTTGTGGCCGTGCCTATTACCCCCGTTATGCACGTTGCCAAAGTTGTTAAATGCCTGCGTGTCGGCGTGGTTGTCGCTAACTTCATTCCCTTTGAAAGTGAACAGTTTGCGGTTTGGATCAAGACCAGCAGGATATCCGCCTCCGTTGTTGCTTGGTGGTCTGGGTCTATTGGGATTGGGATTGGGATTATAATCATAATTGGGATTGGGATTACAATTATAGTTGGGATTGGGATTGGGATTACAGTTGTAGTTGGGATTGGGATTACAAATATAGTTGGGATTGGGATTACAATAATTATAATTAGGAGGAGGCCGCTGTGGGCGATTACGCTTACAATTGGAGTTGGGATTGGGATTACAATAATTAAAATTAGGAGGAGGCCGCTGTGGGCGATTACGCTTACAATTGTAGTTGGGATTGGGATTACAATTATAGTTGGGATTGGGAGGCCGCTGTGGGCGATTACGCTCCGCATCCGAGACACCGAGAACTAAAGAGCAAATGACCATCGTGGGATATAAGTTGGAGAGGGATAGGCTCAAAAGGCAAGAGCTAGCTTACGAGTTAATTTGCCTTCATTTGTCCACTTATATAGATGATCAAAGTGAAGGGAAGAATATCATTAGCTTGTTTGCCAAGCTACTTATGCCCTCCGAATGTGAATGGTGTTCCTTTGTGCTACAGTTCGATTCTGTCAACGTATAATATAATATATATATTTTTTTCGCGGTTTTCTCTGTTTCGTCGAATATATTTCTTCAGCCTTTTAAAGGAAATAACATAGTCTATCGCCATACTTAATTCTTCTTGTTCATCTTCCAATCCAAGTCACGACCATCCTTTATGCCAACTTTTTCTTCATTGTCTTCCTCCATACTCTGCGTTGCTAATACTATATAAGTCAATTTATATATAGATGATATCAAGATCAGGAGGAAAGTCGTATAAGTCCTTTTTTTTCTTTCTTCTATTGGAACCTCGACGGTATAAGGAGAAATTTATTAAAAAGAATAAGTAAACAACGGGGGGATAACTAACCAAATCCCGCAACAAAACCAATCCAAGAATGGGATCAAACTAAACACACAAAATCAACCAAAGTAAAACATGAAAAAACCCACTAATAAATATGCTGTGGTCATTGACATCCCTAATTAAGACAATTGGGTCAACACGTGCATATTGTGTGCTAGTTAATCTAGTGGATTGGTCTCTCCAATCATCATCGACCAATTTGGATCAGTGATTTGGCAAAGCATAGAATAATTTTGTGCACATGGTTGATGGAGAGACCAATCCACTAGCTAACTAGCATAGAATAATAACCTTTTTTCATTTCAGTGTAAAGCATGATGACATTGATATAATTAATACATTTGCAATGGATTTGAAATCACTATATGTAAGGAGTCATTTGGAATTTATTTGTTTTTTTCAATTCCTTTTTATTCATATTTTGTCGTAATGTAATTTTACAATTTTATCTTATAATGACATTTAAATCTATCATTCATGAAAAAGAGACGCAAGCGGAGACAAACTTGAGTTAGGATACTCTTTATCAGCTCTTATTTTAGTAGATAGACTTAGTACATATATATTAAGCAGAAGTGATTCTATTGGCCTTCTTCAATTGCATGCAACGAGATCTTGCCATTTCTTCCAATTCAGGCGTTGCCAAATTCAGAAAATCCGACATTCTTGGCCTGGTTCCCGTGTATTTTATTACCCTCTAAGTTGAAACAAACTTTGTCGCTGTCACCCTCTAAGTTGAGATGAGGTTTGTCGCCGCCACCCTGCTTGGCACCATGGGAGCCGCCATCCTGGTTGTTAGCATTGCGGCCGCCATTCTTCTTGTTGCCAAATTGGGATAATCCGACATCATCGGCTTTGTTGTTGCTAATCTCATTCCCATGAATGTTGAAAGTCATGCCGGCCCTGGGATCCACAACAGTAGGTTTGGGACTATCATAATTTTTAGGAGGAGGCTGTGGATCCACAACAGTAGGTTTGGGACTATCATAATTTTTAGGAGGAGGCTGCGGATCTTTCACAGGCTGATGAGTTTCCTCACACTTGAAACAACAGCAACAACATGAAATTACCGCCTTAAAAGAAGAACATGCCATTAGCTAGGAAAACGTTTGGAGGCTTAAAACTACTTACTTAGCTAATAGCTAGGTTGCTAATTTTTGCCTTGGCCGCTTTAAATCAAACATCATCAACATGCTACCCTTATATAGATCATGATCTACTCGTAGTCTTGCTTGCTTGCCAAGTTACGTACTATATGCCCTCGGAATGTGAATTGTGTCCATTTCGTCAACATATAATGCTAATGTGGAACAACCAACCTGGAAAGGTCGTACCCCTCGGCCCACCCAATCTCCAGAACGTGATTTGGGAGGGAGAGAGAGAACCCAATTGCTAGCAAATAAAAATGATTTCTTAATAAGTTAGTGATAATAGGAATAAATATAGTGCACCTCTAACTAGAGGCTTTAAATATGTGTAGCACAAATTAAGAAGAAAGAGTTGTTTCAATCGAAACTAGTGTAGAATCCAAAGCTCGAAGGCAAGTTTTAATATAGGATTGAAAAGGGGAATACCTAATATCTATAATCAAATGTCCCATTCATATATCTTTGATCTATAAAAAATGTCCCAATATTCGTGGTACACCCTTTCACTAGCTAGCTAGTTTGAACACAACCTTTTTCTTTTTACTTTATAATTTTATCCATATATATCAACAGTTAAATGTTTCGATTTGGATTGCGATACGATTTTCTCTCTAGAACTGAACCGTCATTTTGCTTACGTAGGTTTGGTGCTCAATTGCTTACCTAATATGTGGGGTGCTTAAAAGAGAGATTGGATGATGGGTAGTTTAATTATTGTTTTCGAATAGTTTCACTACCTTTGAAGTATTCGATTCTTCTTATAATTTTACTTCCAAACAAGTGGAGCTCGAGCAAATCCAGAATAAATTCAAAAAGAAGAAAATTGAAGGTCCTTAATAATGGGCCAGTTAATTAATGGTTCACGACCAGCAAACAATTAAGACATTACGAAGTTTCTTTAAGAATCTTGTCCTTTTGCCAATGAGTTCCCACCAGTGGTGGTGGATTCCCCCTTCCCCATGACACCCAAGATCGGACCCAGTGAAGTTTCTTTTCTCAAATGTAATTTTGAAAATAAAAGAATATTATCCTTTTCAAATTAGGCTTATGTTATTTTGTTATGAATGAATAGCCTACGGAGGAAAAATATACGAAAGATTAATATTGGACATCTAAAAGGGATCTCGCTAAGTTTGAGAATAATATTGGTGGCATGTTTGATGGGTTTTCTTAAATAAAACAATTAGTACCAACGAAATCAATCAGGTAATCTTCCTTCCTACTTTTTATGAAATTGAAAATTTCGGAAACAAACAATTTCCAGAAACAGTCAATTCCAGAGTTTTTCAGTAAGCTCAAACAGAGCCAGAGGGTAACAAGTTAACAACCTTTGCAGATAGCAATGGGGTCTAGCCTCGTAGCTAGAAAAGGGTCTAGACTTACAGTGGTCTCATATTCGAACCCTTATAACACCTTATAGCAATGTGTGTGCGGAGGGACGAAGTCATGAGTTTATGTGTGGAGCCCTGCGGCGGGAGGGGACAGGGAAATATAATTAAATAATACATTTAAAAAATTCCAATCTTTTAATCCTGGCAATATATGGAAAGAAAATAAAAAGCACAAAAAAAATGTTTATTCAATTTGGTATCAAAATAGTACTAATCCTTCTTTCAATTCTCGAAATTCAATGCTAAACTTTTCTACAATTTCCTTTTCGATGTACATAATTAAAGAGTATGTGAGAAATTCGTCTTCCCTCTTGTTACAAAACCTATTTTTACCACATGCATAACCAAAAATGATCGCTTTGCACTTGCAGTAGAAACAAGAAGAGTAAGCATAACCGCAACCAGTACTCTATAAACTAGTGGATATGTTGTTGATCTTCTAGTCCTTACCATATGATGTAAGATAAATCATGGGTTTGTCCCTACGAATGAAATTTGGAAAAGGGAAAAAAATTCAAAATAAAAAAATTGGGCTTCAAATATGGAAATCATGCTTGAGCATTGCGTATGTTTATGTAGAGCTTGTAGGGCTCGTTTTAAATTAAGAGAGACGGCCAGCGGCCCACTACTAACAACACTGATATTGTCCCCAACTTAACCACCTACAAAGCCCAGTAGGTTTGGGGTTTTATTACAAAAGGCCTCAGTATTATTAGTAGTAGAACCATTCATTATATTTTGTATTTTATTTAGTCGAGTTTTCGATGTGGGACTCAAATTCTTCAACAATTGGTCCTACTCTTGGTGAGAGGCTAAGGCTTCCCAAGTTGCAGCCTATATCAACAGAAGGCTTGGACTTGGGTTCACAGGGAAGGCCAGCTGGTGCGTCAAAGGCTGAGGAGAAGAAGGTGGAAAAAACAAAGTTTGATAAAGCTGCAAAGATCAAGGTAATCAAGGAAGTGAGGACCTTTACCAGTCTGGGATTGAAGGAGGCTAAAGATCTCGTTGAAAAGGTATCATGTGTCCTTAAACAATGGGTTACCAAAGAGGAAGCAAATGACATAATTGAGAAAATATAAAGGCTGCTGGAGGAGTTGCTGTTATGGAGTAGTAGTATTCTGGAGTCGTTTCACAATGTTCATTCCTGTTGCTGAAATGATTTGCATTGTTGTTTCTGCTCAAACAGAGGTTTCATGATCTTGGAAATTCTTTGCAATTTCTAAAATATGGATTTTGTATTTTGGATGGATTAGCATTAGAATTTAGCCATTTTCCATATAGATATGAAGAAATAATCGTGTTTGATCTGTTCTGCAAGGTTTAAAACTTACGAATATTATGACTTGAATTGTGTATGTTTATGTAGAGCTTGAGGCGACGACAGTTTTCATCCAAACCAAGTGCGGGTCGGATTTAAAATGAATTTTCTTAAAAATTAATTTGAAACTACAGGTATTTAAAGCCATTTAAAGTAACTTTACTCATAAGTAAATGTTTTGTGTGCTTTGGGGTGAAATGTAATCTCACCTACTCATAATGATTTTAATTTTCAAAATCACTACGAGGTTGCAGAAGTAGGCCGGCTGGCAACCGGATGCATGAGTGGCAGATTAAGTAACAAGCTTATTGGTTTCACCTGGATTCGTCATTGTCTCGCTGATTGGTTTTTATATTGATCATCAGATTCTTCACATATTATAATTTATATTTTATCTTCTTGGAATAATATACTACAATACGGCCGTAGTGGCCTTTCTTGTTGGAGGATCTTTTTAACTTCTTTGATTCTTGGCAATGCATATACGAGCAATATAATATTAATTAACTGCTTAGCCAATTGTATTATGCAAGTTCGAAAAATTCCGTCTGATATGATGAGTTCAACAAAACTAATCCAGAACAAATTCATCACTAAGGACAATGAAGTTGATGTTTGCTTTTTCAAAAGGGAGAGATCCATCGTCCATTTGTAATATTCCTCACTCAAGTAACTATAGTGCGTTGATTCTCCATCCTCAACAATGGGTCAGTTGAGGTTTAACAAGGAATTCAAGGCTTCTTTCGTAAGTTTTTTTTTTTTTTTTTTTTTTTGGTTTTCTTTGTTCAACCAATGGAGGAGGGCAGGAAGCTCTTCTAAAAGTGAGCAGAGCAAAGCAACGTGGTTGATAACTTGGACAATGGATGGCGGGAAGTCTAATTACTATTTTCGGATAATTCCTATAACTTCGATCCACTCTTATGATATTGCATGTTTCATTTCAAGTAAGTTGGAAGCAAATCAATATTAATCAAATTCGGTATGGATAATGAAGTTGACATAGCTTTCGGAAAAGGCAGATCTTTTATATTGATCATAATATTTGTTAGAGTTTATATAGGAAAACACTTTCACTTGACTCTTTCTCTCTCCTCCCTCTCCTCGTCTCTCTCTCTCTCTCTCTCTCTCTCTCTTCTCTTCTTTTGTTAATTTGGAGTACCAAACTAGTTTTTGGACCCTAAAATCATGATTTTTTTAGTTCATTTTTATGAATAGGATACCAAATGGACCCTAAATATCGACCAAAATAAAAATAAAAATCTAAGAAGTGAAACGTAGAATTTGATAATGTCAAGCTCCATTAATTTATTAGAATAATATTAATAACACATACATGATAAGGAGGCCTAGTCAAAGAAGGAGCCTCTTATTTTTCAGTGTAGATATTTTAGTACATACATATTATTATGGCCTTCTTAAATTGCATGCATGCATGCAATGAGCCGATTGCCATGAATTTGGTCCCTCCTTTAGTTGGGGTTGCCAAAGTTGGTAAATGCTTCCGCCTGACCCGTGTTATGCTTGACGTCAATATTACCAGCGTAGATATCAACGCCGCTCGTGTCACTGCTGTTGTTGAAGTTGGAAAATCCCTTCGCGTTGCCGGTGTTTTCGCTGACAGTTATTGTCCCTTTGACATTAATACCTTTGCGGTTGGGATTGGGATTATAATTATAGTTGGGGTCGGGATTGGGATTGGGATTGGGATTAGAATTATAGTTGGGATTGGGATTACAATGATAGGTGGGATTGGGATTGGGATTGGGATTGGGATTACAATAATTATAATTAGAAGGAGGAGGGCGCTGTGGGCGATTACGCTGAGGCTCTGCAGGGTCCCGGCCCAACGCATCCAAGAAACCTAGAATTAAAGAGCAAATGATCATTGTGGGATATCAGTTGGAGAGGGATATATAGGATCAAAAGGTTGCTAGCTAGCTTACGAGTTCATTTGCCTTAATTTGTCCACTTATATAGATTATCAAAGTGAAGAATATCATTTGCTTGTTTGCCAAGCTACTTATGCCCTCCGAATGTGAATTCTTTTCCTTGGTGCTGCTACAGTTCGATTCTGTCAACGTATAATATAATATTCAGATTTTTAAAGCAAGAAGTATAATGTGCTCTTTTACCACTTCCTAGGTGCTACACAATTAGCCGTTCATGAGTATTTACTCTTGTAATATTTAATTTTTACTTGGTTAAAAATATCATGAGTTCAAATATATGATGCACAACAATTGTTGAAAAAAGAAAGAAAAGGCGACACCACAAATTTTTTTTTTTTTTTTTTGGGTCTGAAAATACTTCATTAAAGCCCAACAAAGGGACCAAAAGGGCGGCCAACGCCCATACAGAAAAGACCCAAAAAGGAGACACTAGCCAAAAGACAGCATAGTGCAAAACTTCCTCGACTACATGAGAGATTACAAATTTGGTGGACTGGGAAGTCCATCTGAAACCAGCACATGAACAAGGGATGGTGGTGGCTGTGCAGCCCAGGTCTCCTTATACACCGTCCCAACTCCTATCGACACCACAATTAAATGTCTCATTTATCTTTGATTTTGAGAAAAGAAAAATGTTAACACTGACTAGTTTATTCGTTTGACGGAATTTTCTTGTCAAAATTAAAAGTCCACCCCCCACATTTTTTGGAAGAAACTATGGGGGTGGACTAGCTCAGTTGGTTGAGCTATTCTACCTCCATTCATGTGGTCAGAGGTTCAAAACCCCTAGACATCCAATGAATATTTGTGTAAATTCCCCTTCCCCAATCGGTTGTACTAAAAAAAAAAAAGGATTATTCGCAACAATGGTCCATCAACTATACCCCAAGTTACACTTTGGTCACTCAACTCAAATATTAGTTGCAGAGGTCACTAAATTAGGGTTTTTGTTGCACTGTTAGTCCTACCGTCAAATCTCTCTAACGGTAGGGACTAATGGTGCAACACAACACCTAATTGAGTGACCAAAATCTAACTTCGAGTATAGTTGAGGGATCATTGCTACAAATAATCTTAACTGAAAAGTCACATTTGCCCATCAATAATCTAAGAGATACTTGCCACATCATCATTTTAAACATAAAAAGTAACAGACTTGACGGTAGGACTAACGGTGCAACAAAATACCTAATTGAATGACCTCTGCAACTAATATTTGAATTGAATGACCAAAGTGTAACTTAGGGTATAGTTGAGGGACCATTGCTGCGAATAACCCAAAAAAAAAAAACAAATCCACACCCCACATTTTCTGGAAGAAACTTGATAATTTTTTAGCAACAAGTAGCTGATTAGTATGCCATTGGACACACTACTACATTTTAGCCCTTGCGCGACGGTTTTTTGCGCGACGGAGGATAAATCGTCCCACATAGATATTTTGCGCGACGGGTAACATAAATCGTAGCGCAACATTGTACGACAAAATTAATCGTCGCGCAAAATACTGTTTGCGCGACGAAAACAAAGAGCGTCGCATAAAGTAGCTGGGAAAACGCGCGGAAAAATTTATTTGGCGGTGAACTTTGCGCGACAGTATTTCTCGTCGCGCTAAGCTATTTTGCGCGACAAGTAAAAACTTTCGTCGCGAAAAAAAAAGGCGCGAAGAACGGACTACTGTCCATAGCATTTCGCGCCAAAAAATTGCGCGATAGAGGATTGCGCGACAAACATTTCGTCGCACGTTGTTTGTGCGACGAATTATTGTGCGACGGATAGAACTACATCGTCGCGCAAAAAATCGATGTCGACAGTACCTTGCGTGACTGGGAAATAACCTTTGCGCGACGGTGACGTGGTTTGCGCGACATATGTTGAACTAATTATTCGTCGCGCAAAACGGAAGAATCTTGCGCGACGACAGAGGTATCCGTCGCGCAAACCCGTCGTCTATACTAAGCTTAGCACGTCCATGGCAGAGGCAAACTGCAGAAAAAATTGCAGTTTGCCTCTGCTGTTGCTGCATCTTTCTCAAGAGGTTTCGGCACACAAAATTCGTCATTTTCATTTCGTTTATGAGTTGAGCTACTTCTGCCTCTGATACGGTCATTAGGTATGCATTTTTTATCGTTAGTGTAAAATTTTTACTGTAAATTCATACTAACACCATTAATTTCTTTGTATATAGGAATATTATATGTGATTAGCGATTGGAGGAGAACGATTTAGAAGGTATTTTCGTTGTTTTATAATATAAAATGTATTACATTATATTTATATTGATTTATGAAATTATGTTTATAATATGATGTTAAATTATGAATGTACGTTAATGTACAAAGTTAATTGAAATTAACTTTGTACATTTTTTTTTATAAAGCTTAGTTCCCGTTCGAGGTTAGTTGGACCGCGCATGGGTGGGTAAACCACGACTACGGTCCAATTAATTCTTGAATTGTCCCATATTTTGGACAGTTTGGAAATGCATAGTCATGTCCCGTAGTTTACAGCTACAGGATTAGGTTTCGATTGTGGAGATTTCGGTGTCGTCTCGGTACGTTCTTCGGGTGGTACGTAGGTATTTTATATCTACGGTACACCTCAAGAACTGTACCGAGATGCTGCCGAAATTTATCCACGTCGAAATCTAATCTCATGTAGCTGTAAATTACATGACATGGCTATGCATTTCCGAATGGGATAGGGCCCTTACCGGAGGCATAAGGAAAGATTTTGTACGAATACAACATGATTGTTGTATTGTGATTGTGGTTCCAGGAAAGATGAGCAGGAGGTGGATACAAAACCCGGATAGGTGCGCAGGCGAATACTTGGATGGAATCGAGGATTTTATTGACTTTGCACGGACACACAACCCAGGTGCAACTAGAATCCGGTGTCCTTGCAGGAGGTGTAACAACATGTTGTGGGAGACAATTGAACATGTTCGATTTCATTTAGTAAGAAATGGAATGATTGAGACATACAGCACTTGGAACCATCACGGGGAACAAGTAGACATCGCTTCGTCTTCAGGGGCCACAAGAATGGACAATGTTGAACCTATTGTGGATCCTAATGAACAAGTCAGAGATATTATACATGATGCTTTTCCATTTGCATCGACCAGCAGCACTCAGGAAGGAGAAGATGATGTGCCTACACCAATGGACAGTGCAGAGTTCGAACAGTATGAAAACCTGTTAAGAAATGCCAACCAGGAGTTATACCCGGGGTGCGAGCGCTTTTCCGTTCTGACGGCGATTGTGGAGCTAATGCACGGGAAAATAAAGTATCGTATGTCGAACTTGTGTTTCGATTACTTTTTGGGGGTTTTCAAGAAAATGCTTCCAACAGACAATTGTTTGCCGAAAGATCACAGACAGGCACAGAAGATGTTGAGTGGTCTTGGATTGGGTTATGAAAAGATCCACGCTTGCAAAAATAATTGCATGTTATTCTATAAAGAGTATGAAACGTTGGATACATGCCCTATATGCAATGAATCGAGGTTCAAACAGACATCTCAGAATAGAATGAGTAAGATTCCACAAAAAGTCATGCGTTATCTGCCCCTGAAACCAAGGTTGCAGCGATTGTATATGTCGACGCATACTGCCACAGACATGAGATGGCATAAGGAAAAACGGGTAGACGACGATGTGATGCGGCATCCTGCAGATGGGGAGGCATGGAAAGATTTCGATCGAACGTTCCCCGAGTTTGCTGCTGATCCCCGAAATGTGAGGTTGGGACTTGCGACTGACGGTTTCAATCCGTACGGGGTTCTAAACCAACACCACAGCACTTGGCCGATTTTCGTATTTCCATATAATTTGCCCCCTTGGAAATGCATGAGAAAAGAGTACATGATGATGACTGTTTTGATAACTGAGGATCCTGGCAGGTCAATCGATGTGTACTTAAGGCCGTTGGTTGATGAGCTCAAAGATTTATGGACAAACGGGGTGCGCACGTACGATAAATCTACTAAGAAGATGTTCACTTTGCGGGCGGCAGTTATGTGGACTGTGAATGATTTTCCCGCATATGCAATGGTTTCGGGGTGGAGCACAAAGGGTTATATGGCATGCCCTGTATGCAACGAAGATGTAACTTCCGGTTGGCACGCTGGAAAAGTGTGTTACCTTGGGCATCGAAGATGGTTGCCATGGGACCACGAGTGGCGGGAGAAGGATATAGAGTTCGACGGGAACAAAGAGCGTCGCGCAAAACCTAGAGAATGGTCCGGTGATCAGATCTTAGAACAGCTTAACCATTTGGATTTTGCTCCGTTTGGGAAAACAGTTAGTCGGACCAGACCTGCTACACATATGAACTGGACGCACAAGTCTATGTTTTTTGAGCTCCCATATTGGTCGAAACTAAAATTGAGGCACAATCTCGACGTTATGCATGTTGAGAAAAATGTGTTTGACACATTGATGGGAACGATTCTAGATATCAAGGGCAAGACAAAGGACACTCCGAAAGCGCGTCTTGATTTGGAAAGAATGGGCATACGAAAGGGTTTATGGCTGAAAAGGGGCAGTGATAAAGCTATACGGGATCTTGCATTTTTTTCCATGAAACCGAATGACAACAAAGAGTTTCTACAGTTCGTATCGTCTGTAAAGTTTCCTGACGGGTATGCTTCTAATATCGCACGTTGCGTGAGGGTTGACGGGGGTAAATTTACTGGACTCAAGAGTCACGACTGTCATGTGTTTATGCAACGCTTACTTCCTGTGGGGATTCGACACCTATTGCCGGAAGATGTAGTCAAGCCAATCATATTGTTGTCCAGATTTTTTTCCCAACTGACGGCAAAAACGTTGCGAAAGACAGACATTGATCAGTTGCGCCAAGACATTGTCCAAGTCTTATGCAAGTTTGAGATGATATTCCCTCCGGCTTTCTTCACGAGTATGATTCACGTGATGGTTCACTTGCCAGAAGAGGCATTGCTTGCTGGTCCAGTCAACTATCGCTGGATGTATCCAATAGAAAGGTATATAATCATCATCATCATTTGTGTATGCATCATTATCTCATGCTTACTACTTGCTAATTTCGGTTTATTTTGGCAGGCTACTCGGAGAGCTGAAAAAAAGCGTACGCAACAGAGCGAAGCCCGAAGGATCAATTGTAGAGGCTTGGGTTCAATATGAGGCGCTTACTTTCTGTGGAATGTATTTAAAGGATGTGGACACGGCTTTCAATCGACCTCAGCGCAATAATGACGGAGGTCTGAGAAATGAGCAACTTTCTGTTTTTGCCCAAAGCGCACGACCCTTTGGAGATCCTGTACGAGGAGAATCGTTTTCCAGAAATGACATGGAGGTAGCTCATTGGTTCGTATTGAACAATTGTGATGAGATATTGGCATACTTAGATGAACATGAAGAGATGATGAAGCGAGAACATCCATCACATTTGTATTCCAAGAAACACCGTGAATTGTTTCCACAATGGTTTTTGGAATATGTAAGTTATAAGTGTTTTCTAATTCATATATATATTGTGCTATTACATTTTTCCAAACTAACCTATTTCGGTTTTTTTTTTATAATATTAGGTGAATAAGTTGAAATCAGAGAATTCCCCCACTTACAGTGAAGAGTTATATAACTTGGCATTCGGGCCACTCCGAGCAGAATTGTTCTCAGGTTGCCATGTTAACGGCGTCAAGTTTTTAGGTCATGCACGAGATGACAAGTTGTGTACGCAAAACAGCGGTGTCCATGTTCCAGGTGGAGGGGAAAGTACAGACATTGATTTCTATGGCAAACTCACAACTGTCGTGCAATTGCTTTACAAAGACCGATACCAAGTGATCATGTTTAAGTGTCGATGGTTTGATACGAACCCAAATAGGCAGGGAAGTATTAAAATCGATCATGGGTTACTATCTGTGAACATGAGCAGAACTTGGTATGATGACGACCCTTACATTTTGGCAAACATGGCAAAACAAGTTGTGTATCTAAATGACCCTAAAGCGGGGAACGATTGGAAAGTGGTTCAGCATATGGATCAGAGGAACGTGTATGATATACCAGAACTAGACCCATCGGACAACGACGTCGACGTCGTTGACCAACGTTTAGACTCTTCCATGGAAAATGATGCACATACACTTTTCGATACAAATGTTGTTCAAGAACCATTTCAGATTGACGGAGTGTCTTCAAGAGAAATACCGATTCAGTCAATTACAATTGACCTCGATGATCTTCCGCGATACGATCCAACCATGGGGGACGACAACGACGATGATGTACTTATGGAGGAGGCGGAGGAAGAGGAGGAGGAAGAGGATTGGGAGACGGATAGTCATGATAGTGATGATAACGAAGGTTATTATAGTTCATCTGATGAATAATGTAATTTATTTGTAATTTAACGAAATGTACATGTTCATCTGATGAATAATGTAATTTATTTGTAATTTAATGAAATGTACATGTTTTCTCTTTGTGTCAGTAACTTTTCCTAATTAACGTCATATATTTGCATAGAGTTTTGTAAAAAGACAAATGAATAAAGGTATAACAAAATACAAATATAGTATGAAAAAAAAAAAGTTTTCTATGACAATTATATGCTTTATCATATAAATATATAATATCCAAACCATATAAATATATGCTTTATCACGTCCCCTAAAACAAGTTGTGATCATCTTTTGCATATATAGTAAATACGAATATAGTATCAACAAATATTTACACTAAATATCAATTTAATTTTTTTAAAATAAAACAAAATTTTGCGCGACGAAAACATCTAATAGCGTCGCCCAAACCCATTTGCGCGACGATTATCTCCGTCTCGCAAGAATAATTGTCCAAAAAAATTTACAAGTGTCCGGGAATAGTTTCGAAGTGTCTTTTGCGCGACGGACAACACCAGCGTCGTTATAGTAACCCTTGCGCGACGATATGTTTCGTCTCGCAAGGTTAATTTTCCCAAAAAACACAAGTGTCAGGAAAAAATTTAAAACTGATCTTTGCGCGACGACATGACGAATAACTCGACACAAAAATGTTTGCGCGACGAAAAATAATTGTCGTGCAAACTATTTACAGGCGAAATATTTCACTTCGTCGCGTAAACCACTTTAATTTTTTTAAAAATATTTCTATACATGACACTTAGGAATTTTAACTCAGTATTCACTAGTATAAATAATTTGAAATGAAGATCAAACTCTGTCATTGGATACATATAGGGTGAAGGAGTGTATCCGTAAAAAATCTTCGAAATCGGGGTAAAATTGACCGTTAAATCGTGATTTTTCCTTTATAACCGTTGAAAACTTTTGTCCCGTTACGCAATCTACATACCTTTTTTTTTTTCGATTTTCGGCGTATACGATCTCTAAGTAGAAACAAACAAGTGTGATGGTTGGATCGATGAAAAAAGTTTTCTATAATGCGTATATGATTCACACAGTATAGTCACTAACTATTAAAAGTTTATATATAAACTTGTTAAGTAGAACATAAGATTTTGTGATATCCACTAGTGTAAATAATTTGAAATGAAGATCAAATACTATCATTGAATTCAAGTTGGGTGAAGGATTGTATCCGTAAAAAATTATCGAAATCAGAGTAAAATTGACCGTTAAATCGTGATTTTTCCATTATAACCGTCGAAAACTTTTGTCCCGTTACTTGATCTCTACACGTTTTTTTTTCCCCATTTTTGGTGTATACGATCTCTAAGTATAAGCAAATACGTTTGACGGTTGGATCGTTGAAACTAGTTTCGTAGAATGTGTATGCTATGAAAACAATTTGTTTCAAATTTTATAGAAGAAATTGCGCGACGGGTAACTGTCGTCGCGCAAAACATGTATATGCGACGAACACAACTTTATTCGTCGCGCAATGGGATGATGTCGTTTAGGGTTTTATGTGATCAGGGTTCAGAGTTCAGGGTTCAGGGTTTAGGGTTTAGGGTATGATGTTTACGCGACGGAAAATTTTGTCCCCGTCGCGTAAGGTGGTGAAATTTTTGGCGGTTCAATTGCCGCTACTGCAACGACGTTGCGCGACGATGGGAGTTTATTTCGTAGCGCAAAGTTAATATTTTCAGTTTTGCGCGAAAATTTTAATCGAAAACGCACCGTTTAGACACTTTACTGTTTTGCGCGACGAATACTTTATATTTCGTCGCGCAAAGGTCTGATAATAATTCGACAGTTTCAGACCTTCTGGTTCATTCTTGCCGCCGCTGTCTCTTCTCTCTCTCTCTCTCTCTCTCTCTCTCTCTCTCTCTCCTCCGGCCACCACCTCAACTTTCCACATTAACGACCGGGCGATCACCGCCAACGGACTCAGACCTTTCCGAGCCGCCGCCGCGACGATTGGGTTCGAGAAACCGGCGGGAATTTATCCGGTTTTGGGCGAATATCTCCGGCTTCGTTCTCCCTCCTCCGGCCTCCAAATCTGACGACTGAGGTATGCATTTCCCCCTATTTTTTATTGTCTAGCTGATGGTTGGATAGGATTTGTTAAATTTGTAGCGTACGTTGTCTAATTTTGTAACTAAGATTTTGGCCGGATTTCGGGATGAAATTCCGGCCACTTCCGGCCATTTTTTGGCCCAGGTCCGAGAAGAAAACTGCCTCTATTCGATGTCCTGAACCTAGGGTAGGAAGATTGGCCCTTAATTTTGAGATTTTTCCAGCGATCGTTATCGCTTTTTCACATACATGCGCTGCTGCCGCGTGTGGCAGCGCTATGGAACTGTAGCAAAATCACATTGTGTCCCAATGCGATCCACTAGTTGTCATGAGCGTGTAGGTGTGTTCGGTTTCCAATTTGGATACCGTTTCAGCCTCGAATGGATTTCGCCTATTGTGCGATTTAACGGTTTGATTTGTTCGGACCATTGGATGAAACTCAAACTCATGTATGATGTACCTTGTATGTCTAGGATCATATAGGATTCAACGGATTGTGGATTGGAGTCCCGGATACTCGGAAATCTCAAACCGTACGCCAACATATATGCGTTAATTAAATTTGTAATATTGTTAAAATATGCTTAGTTTATATTGGTAAATTTGATTTATTTGTATGTTTGTTAGCTTAGTTTATATAATGACCCTAAATTGGAATAATTTTTATGTTTTATAATTAATGAAGAATGTTTTATATTTTTGTTATATTTTATTTGTTTTATTTGTTATATTTGTTATATTTGTTATTAGACGTTGACTCTATTTTAAATGAAATGAAATAAATGTTATATTTGTTATTAGATTGGTGTATTACAGTAACTATTTTTTTTAAACTTTGGTGCTTGTTTTTATTGCAAGATGTCAAACCTAATCAGCAGAAGTCATAAGCCGGTGCAACCTTCACGTAGTTTGCCTCCCCCGACTATGATGTCACCGGCCTCTGGCCCACCACAGTTGCCCGACTTGCCAGTGGGTCCCAGTGCCCCCCATGCGCCGGCGTCATCAGAGTCATCAGTGGCGCAACCAATGAGCGCCAGGCGGCGTCATCGGCTTTCCAGCACCACCGACGCCACTTCGAGCGGACCAGGTAAAGATTTCCTTCAACTACATATGTTTCGTACCAATATTTTAGTCAAATTAAACTAACATTAATTTCATATTTCTTTGCAGCCAAGAAGAACACCTGGGGACCGTGTCGCCAGTTGGCTACATCGAAGGTCACCCGGGTGAACAACTCTCGTATCAACATCAGATACGACGATCGTCATCGGGCTGCCCCAACGGCAGACCAACATAGCTCATTGGCGCACGATGTTGGTGCAGTCGTTCGGACCTATTGTCCGATGAAATGGAAGTCTTGGAAGGCCATGCCTGATGCGGTGCATAACGAGATGCATGGACACCTGTCGGTATGTATCTTACATTTTAATTGTTTTTCCTTCCAATTTTATATATTTTAAATATTTAATGTATGTAATTATTTTATTGTAGATGAATTACAATTTAGAGAATGTCAACGATGAGTTGTTGGGGTACATCAACAGACTCTTCGCTGATAGGTACAAGCAGTGGAAGAGCGACCTGCACCACCACTTTCAGGCATTTGATGATCCGCAGGTTGCTCTTCAGGAGGGTTGCCCGAAGGAGCTTGAGGGGCGGGAGGATAGTTGGCAGTGGCTCTGTGGTCATTTTCAGGAGGCTGATTATGTGGTATTTTTTATATTAAGTTCAAAATTATTACACGTTTCTTACTAATGATTTATGTCATTTTTTAATATTTCATTTCAATTTCAAATAATACGTTTTAATTTTTGTATAACAGAAGATGGCTAAAGCAAATAAGGGCAATAGGGAGAAGAAGGCTCTTCTCCATCATTCAGGTTCCAGGCCCTTCTCCTATAGGATGGATGCGCGACGTCGGGTAATAATAAGTTGTTTTTATTTAATTTTTAATATGTCATTAATGTTAATTTCTTTTTTTTTTTTTGTACTAACATTTTTATACTCTTGTTCAATTTAGGAGGGGTCCAAATTCCCAGAGATTGACGTCTTCGGCGACGTTTATGTTTGACCTGGGAATGAGTTGGCGGAGTCCCTTCATGTAAGTACTCTTTAATTTTAATGATTATTTTACGCGTTCAAGTTTCATAGTTATTATATAAATGTTTTTATTTATATTTTATGTTATGTTAAACAGACGACCATGATTGAGAAGAGCCAGTTGGTTCTTCAGGAGTCCGCCTCCCAGCTTCCTCCCGATACGCCGCTCGAGTCTGTGGCTCCTCCACAGGATGCAGGGTTTCAGATCTTGACGGACACCTTGGATCAGACTCTAGGGAGGCGGCCAGGGACATACTGTCGAGGGATGGGGAATGCCCGGCGGCGGGAACCTAGATCCCGTTCATCGTCGCAGTCAAATAGTGTTTTGACAGCAAAGGTGGCCCAGCTTGAAACCCAGATGGCACAGATGGCTCAGATTATACAGTCAATGGCCCAGTCCGGCGTTCCCGTACCATCTTTTGTTCCCCCGTCCACCTCTGCGCATGGCCACCAAACCTCTGCCCCTGTCCCCAATGTCCAGACCTCCGAGCCGCATTTGCCAGACGAGGAAGTAGATTTAGCTACATTGTTTAATTAGTTTTTTACTTTCTTAATTACATTTTAAATATTTCTCTTGTATATTATACATTTATATTATGTTTTAAAAAACTATTTTCTCTTCATTACATTTTTCAATTGCAATTTGATTTAATTATAAAAATAAAATAAATCAAAATTCTTTTTTTTCACATAAATTAAAAAAAAAAAAGTAATTACTAATATTTGCGCGACGAAAAATTGACCCGTCGCGCAAATCACGTTTTAAAAAATAAAAATATATCGTAAACGAATATAATCCTCGGTTTGCGCGACGGACGTATTTGTCCCCTAAAGAAAATGCGACAAATAAATCATTGTCGCGCAAGGGTTTGAGTCACGATCCTTATTCATCGCACAAGGTATTTGCAACGACGAAATATTTGTCGCGCAAATATTGTTTGCGCGACGAATATATGTCGTCGCATTATGTTCATGCAATGTCTGTTAATTCGTCGCGCAAAAAATATTTGTGACGGATTGAAGTGTCGTCGCGCGTAGTTGCTGCAACGCCTGTACTCTCGTCGCGCAAAATATTGAGCGACGGATTGTTTGTCGTCCCTGAACTATTGGCGCAACGAAGGGTATTGCGCGACGATATTTTATAGTTTTGTCGCGCAAAGTCTAGCGTGACGGTATTTGCGCGACTGATTTTGCGCGACGATATATCTGTCGCGCTATTGTTTCCGCGACAGATTTGTTCTTTGCGCGACTATTTTTGATTCGTCGCGCAAACGCTAAAATGTAGTAGTGACAGCTCATTCTGCTTTTTGCTCCCTACGAAAATAGGGTTATATTGTATGTGGGCTGGCTGTGATGACACATGGAATATTACAGGGGTAAATTTTGTCAGTTAACTAGTAACCAACTTCAAATGATTACTAGTTTCAACCTCAAATATAACCCTATTTTGCGCCCTACGAAAATAGGGTTATATTGTTTGTTGATTTCGAGTATCATGTATATCTGCTTTCTGAGAGGGTGGCAATGGATATGAGAAAACAAAAAACCACTTGATCTTCTTGATTATTCGAATAAACTTTGATTTTTGAATTTATTTTCACATTCATGACATTTTTCTCTATTTTATGTTGATTTTTGTTGGGTTTCATTCATGCTTCTCATTTGTTTTTTTAGAGAAAAATGAATGGCAGTGGGTTAGTTCTAGGACTCACTGATTTGCAATAATAGAGAATAAGTTTGTAAAAATTTAGGTGATTTACTTATTGTTGTTAAGGTAACAGATATAACTGTTTGAATTTGTTATGGAATGCAGAAAAATGGCTTAAATTTGTTTGAATTTGTTGAGTGATAAACATGTATGGCATCCTGGCTTATGGTTGTTTCAGTATCTTGGCCATGGTTCTTTGATTTGGGGTTCTGGACTAAGTTTCAATATGGGTTTTAAGTAGAAACCGGCATCTTTACTGACAATTTACGACGGTTTTAATAAGAACCGTCATCTTTACTGATAGCAACGACTTTTTTAAAAACTGTCATCTTTAAAATTAAATAACGATGGTTTTTTAATAACCGTCATCTTTAAAGATAAACGATAACTGTGAAAAACCATCGTAATTTGACATTCAAAAGAGATAGGTCGATATAATGATAGTTTTCAAAGCATAAAGATGACGGTGTTTCCCCGTCATCTATTTCCAATTTTGTAGTAGTCTTGGCATACATATTTTGTCGTAGTGTAATTTTACAATTTTAACTTATAATGACATCTAAATCCTTAGATTTAGAATCACTCCATCCAAATGGATACCCCATGGTGTGATTAGTGAGTCATTTGAGAAAATCACTTAATTATTAAGAAATTTTATCTAATTTAATATCATTCATGAAAAAGAGACGCAAGCGGAGACAAACTTTTTAGTAGATAGATTTTAGTAGAAATACATTTTTTTTGACGAAACACTAGTAGATAGATTTAGTACATATATATTAAGCAGAAGTGATCCTATTGGCCTTCTTCAATTACATGCAACGAGATCTTGCCATTTCTTCCAATTCAAGCGTTGCCAAATTCAGAAAATCCGACATTCTTGGCCTGGTTCCCGTGAATTTTATTACCCTCTAAGTTGAAACAAACTTTGTCGCTATCACCCTCTAAGTTGAAATGAAGTTTGTCGCTGCCACCCTGCTTGGCACTGTGGGCACTGCCATCCTGGTTGTTAGCATTTGGGCCGCCATTCTTCTTGTTGCCAAAGTGGGATAATCCGACGTCATCGGCTTTGTTGTTGCTAATCTCATTCCCATGAATGTTGAAAGTTATGCCGCCGCTGGGATCCACAACAGTAGGTTTGGGTGGTTTGGGACTATCAGAATATTTAGGAGGAGGCTGTGGATCTTTTGTTATGGGTAAGGGAGGCTGTGGATCTTTTGTTATGGTTGCGGGAGGCTGTGGATCTTTTCTGGGTAGGAGAGGCAGTGGATCTTGTACGACGGTTACGGCAGGCTCAGTTTTCTTATAATTAAAGCAACAACAACATGCCATTAGCTAGGCAAGTTTGGAGGTTCAAAATTACTTAGCTAATAGCTAGGTTTCTAATTTTTGCCTTGGCCGCTTCAAATCAAACATCATCAACATGCTACCCTTATATAGATCATGATATCTAATCGTAGTCTTAGCTTGCTTGTGCCATGTTACGTACTATATGCCCTCGGAATGTGAATATTGTGTCCATTTTGTCAACATATAATGCTAATGTGGAACGAACAACCAACCTGGAAAGGTCGTACCCCTCGGCCCCCCCAAACTCCAGAAACGTGATTTGGGAGGGAGAGAAAGAACCCAACAAATAAAAATGATTTCTTAATAAGTTAGTGATAGTGCACGTCGAACTAGAGTCTTTATATATGTGTAGCACAAATTAAGAAGAAAGAGTGGTTTCAATCGAACCGTCATTTTCTCTCTAGAACTAAACCGTCATTTGCTTACGTAGGTTTGGTGCTCAATTACTTAGAGCATCTCCAACCGATGTGTCAAAAGTGTCACATAGACATTTAACTGCTAGAAATAACATCTCACATCACTCCAACTGATGTGTCAAAGCTGATGTGGAATTAAGGCTGAAGGTTGAGATGTTATTTTTGACATCCCAAAAGCAAGATGTCAAATGAATATTTTATTTTTATTTTTAATTAAAAATAAATCAACACTAAAATGTAATAAAATAATAATTTAATTTGACATATCGAGTGGAGTGTAAAGCTGTGTAAGATGTCAAATTGCCATATTAGCCATCAAATTTAAATTTGATATTTGATATTTGACACATATCCCTTGGAGATGCTACCTAGTATGTGGGGTGCTTAAAAGAGAGATTGGATGATGGGTTGTTTAATTATTGTTTTCGAATAATTTCACTACCCTTGAAGTATTCGATTCTTCTTATACGTTCCATGACTTCCAAACAAGTGGAGCTCGAGCAAATCCAGAATAAATTCAAAAAGAAGAAAATTAAAGGTCCTTAATAATGGGCCAGTTATAATGGTGGTCCACGACCAGCAAAAAATTAAGACATTACGAAGTTTCCTTAAGATAAGAATCTTGTCCTTTTCAAATTAAGCTGCCATGTTAATACAATAATATGTTATGAACGAACAGCCTATGGAGGAAGAACTTACGAAAGATGGGGTAGTGTAGGATACGGCTCTTATCTTAATTGCCCAGAAGGTAAATATGATCAATTCTCTTTCTGATTTGTTTGGTTTCTATAAATAAAGGATGTTATTAAACGAACTCTAAAATTAACTAAGTGCACGTACCCTATGATTTAAGTACACCCTAATATTTAAATCAAAATGTAAAATTAACTAAGTACACCCTATTTAACTATCAAAAATACCCACTTCTTCTTTTTCTTTCTATTTTCAATTGATTGAAATCACATCCATTTTTTGATTAATTTGATGATCAGTGAGCCCTTTGTGTTTCTAGGAAGCTTATGGCAATTTATTTCGACAAATTGACAAATTCTACTTATTAAGATCTAGTATGTGGATTATAGAATTTGGGGTGACAAAAAAGGATTACTCTGGGATCATCTCAAATTCTCAATAATTAAAGTCCCGTTTGATAACCAACAAATATATAGTGGAGCTCCCTTCCTATCAAGTATAAAAATCCCATTAGAGATGGGCCCTGGCACTTTTATTTGGATGCACTCAAACATGTTACATAACAAGGGTTGGTTTTCAGGTCTAAATCTCTCCATCCCATAATTCTTCAACCGATTTGTATCGTGATAATAATCCATCATCCGAATCCAGTTCTTCTCTCTCCTCATCAGTTTGTGCTGTGGGATTTTATTGATCTGGCCAAGGTCATCTTCTGATAGCTCCCAGTCAAACACCTGCAAATTTTATCTTCAACCTCTCCTTGTTGTAGCTCTTAACAGCAAGAGTTGTCCCTGCCTGGTACACCCATATAATTCAAACCTGCCAAAGTTGAAGCACCAAAGACAGAGTCACAGATTGTTTGTTTGAGTCCATTGCACAAAATGTATATACTTGCAAATCATTAATCACTCCGAATTTGACTGAAAAATAATATGACACTTTGTGGTTTGCTATATAACAATTAACGTCGCAAAATATTACCTATATTTTACTAAACATGTACACTGTTTTGTTGACATTTTTGCGCCTCCGTCCCTGTGTGAGAAATCTCACTCACCCTTCCTACCTTTGAAAAAAAACAAAAAAACAAAAAAATCTTTGCAGATAGGTTGGCCTCTCTGGGCCTTACCTTGTTTGAAGGCCCGCAGCAATCCCTATCAAAGTCTAAAATATCGGTGGTATCGGAAATATCGGAAGTCCAAAAACACGGAAATGTCGATGGAAATATCGGGATATTATCGGTATCGGTAAAAATTGAATAAAAACCACGGAAATTGTAAGAAAAACTTGGAAATTTTTATTGAAACTTTGCAGGATGTTTATTTAGTCAATTATCTATTAGTTTATCACAAAAAATTGGAAGGAAAATGTATTGCATGATGGATTTAACTGATTTAAGTTGATTATATAGCGAGCTGGCAAACACTGTAAGTGTAAAAAATATGTAGTAATTAATGAAAGATGATTAAACACACCATAATCATTTATATATAATGAATTACTACAATATTTTGCACTTTATACATTGCATGGTAAGATACATGAGGGACTTAGTACCACATAGAATTCCTATGAGGTTCAAAATTTTCACTATCTTCATCATCTCTATGTGTAAAGTAAGTATATTGTGAAGAGTAGTCATCAAATGATAAATCCCCAAAATAGTTTTGCATGTAATTGTTAACATGCCACCCATATGGATCCGAGATTGGTTGACGTTGTCCATAAGCAAAATCATTTAAGGTGTTGAAGGAGTAAAATGGTTTTCACAAAAACCATGTATATAAATATTTTTGAGTTTCGTATCGCGATATTATTGGGATATTATCGATAATATCGCGATATATTTCCCAAATCATTCATAAAAATGTTGAAATTATCGTCCCCGATATTATCGGGATAATATCAATAAAAATATTGATATATTGACAATAACACCATGGTTTGTTGCGAAAATATCGGCCCCCCAAAAATCCGATATTATCGGGATACCTTGGTCCCTATTTAGTTTTTCTTGTTATTTTTGGGTTTAGGGATCCACAATATTAGTTTTTGCTGTCAAGGCCCAAAGGATTTACAAGGATGGGGCACTGAGAAAGGTGAGGAATAATTCATATCATATCACACCCTACCAACATGAAAGGGATCCCAAAACTGTTGGACATAAATGAAAAAGAGAGGGTTTGCATTGCAAATACTTTGAACCTGGGAATGGAAATCATGTTAAGTTGTTTATCTAGTACACAGGAACAAGCTAGCTGAAAATTGGTAGTTTTGTATGAAGAAATAAATATAAAAAAGTTGATATAGTTCCAAATTTCCATCGAGGAGTTGGGTTTAATCCTCGGATTTGGTGACTTTGATCCAACATGGTAGACTACTACTAATCTAGGTTGAAAATTGCTTCAGCATCAATTATATTATTGAATGTCTTGCATTTGGGGTCGCTTTAATTAATGTGGAATTGCATGTGGATCATATATATAGCAAAGATTGCCTATATATTATTTCTCTTTAAATTACACACATATATGCATAACAAGAGAAAGAGGCCTACAAAACCTCTGTTATTCTAGCTATTTTTAGTAGTTCAGTGCATATAAGAGGCAGTGGAAAAGCCATTATTTAATTATGGTCCACAAACCATCTATTATACACTTCACTCTCCGTCTTCACTGGAGTCATCGCTTTCGCTTCCAGAACTGGACTCCTCTTCTACCTGTTTCTTGCGGCCAATGTACTTGTTGCCAAACCCAAAAACTCCGGCCTTGTCGGCTTTGCCTCCGTTAATAGTATTCCCATTAATTTTGAAAACATCGCTTGATGATGGTTTGCCTTTCTTTTTCTTAGAGCCACTCTTCGTTTTGCTGCCACTTTTTCCATTGCTCTTGGAAGAAGCTGCTGGCTGGGGGGCATTACCTGGTGGCCTCAAGAACCTGTTGTTTTGGTTCTCCAAGTTAGGCTTTAGAAATAGCTGGCCGGTCGACATTTTTTATCTTAAGTTTGCATACACATCTTGGTAATTAACTTGGGTTCTTATATAAGTGTTAGCTTTGTCCAGATGATAATGCGATGTGACTGATTGATACTCTTTCCTGGTATTGACGGAATATGATTCTTTCATAGCGCATAAAGAATTGGCTTCCGATTCCTGAAAGCTTTCAAACGCTTGTTCAATATTCCAATGAAGTCGTATGCGTGAGGGTTTAGAGTACTGGGTTTTTTATTAAGGACTTAGCCATACTCGATCGATAATACAATGAATGAACTTCATTCTTAGCATCAAACAAAATGAAGTAATTTATATGCAAGGAATTTTATCCAACAGTTTGTCCCACAGCACTTTGCTCCAAAGAGTATCAATTGAATTTCATGGGTAACAAAAAAGGCCTAATAAGGGTAATAGCCTTCACTTGCCCTTAAATCTGTCACGGTTTAGCCATACGTGATGGGTAACCCCACGAATCAACTTTAGTTGTACCTTCAGATAAAAAGCTTTGGCGTTTTCTTTTTATGAAAAGTAAAGTATATATACCCTTTCTCTTTTGCTACGAAGACATAAAGCTTTGGCTTCCAGTTTTTCTTGGTTGAAGGATGTTTCACACCTCAAATGTTATGTATGAGTCATGACACGGAGGGAGATTCTAACTTTAAACCTTTTCCAAGACCCACTACTTGGTGATATAGTTTAATAATAGGTACGTTAAAAAAATAGCGGGCTTCACTAATATACCCAAAATAGGGGTTGAAATTATAAAACAAAACCTCATATGAAATGCACTTTAGAAACACACCCAAATCCCATTTACTACATAAGAAATTGGTGTTGAAGTTTCTATAAATTACGTGACTGCCACTGATCAACTTAAAAGAAACCCAATACAAAAAACTTAAAAAGCACCCAAAACAAACTCAGCCCAATTTTATTAAAAAATTCCATTACAAACAAAACATCTCGAAAATCGCAGCTTCATTAACGCGTCATGTTGATTAATGGCTGTAATGTTCCAGTCTAGGGTAATAACACTTCTAGTTTACTGTCATGTTGATTAATGGCTAAATGTGACAGGACCCGCCCCGGATTTCCTCGGAAACCGGGTCGGATCCCGCCTAAATATCCGGCATACCGCAGATGCCGGGCCCATGTACTAAAACCCGAGACTTTCTACCAAAATTTTGGCAGTCTCCCCTGTAAACAGGACATAACCCAAAAATTTCAACCTGTCAAAAACACAGATATTTATTCAACCCAACAGCCAGCGTAAAATATACACAAAGCTTAGTGTTACAAACCATGGCCTCCGGCCTCAAAATACCAAATTCTAACTGGGCAATAACAGAGCATCTAACAGAATTCAACCAACCAGTAAGAATAGAGTTTTACGAGTTAACAGGGTACCGAAGCTCTACCAAAGCTCAGAGCACCAAAGTTCACGGTTCAAGGGCACACGACACAGCTCTGCTGCTCGTACCAGTCACTACTGGCTGTGGGGCGCAAAACAGAAAATTGTGAGTGGACAAAACAAAGTTTAGTTCAATTTAAACCAAAGTAATATAACCCCACTGTTAGAAAACCATGCATGAACTCAATACATTAAAAACCATTATATTCATGCATATATAGTTTGCTCAATCCGAGCTAAATCCGAAATTCAGTGAAACTTGCAAATCAACCCACCCAAACCTTTCCTTACAAAACTCAAATCAAACTCTCGAAACCCGTGCCCACCGGCACGACGAGCGGGGAAGTATCCTCGCTCAAAAATAAGAACAATTGCATAATACTAAAATATGAGAGATACACTCTGTATATATATAAGACACACCTAATTGTACCGGGGAAACAATCCAGCAGGGGATTGTTGACTAGCTCACAATTATCAGCCCTCAAGCGGACTATGTGGCTAGGGACAAGCCGTCCAACTGGGGGACTAACTCTCAGCCAGCACGTACGGACGAAGAATCAAGACCCGTACGCATGTAAACAGTCCTACGCGCGCAGACTACCCAATTAAGGGTCTACAGCGACACCCCGTTAAGGTATGCCCCGGGTTCCGATATTTCCAAGTATCACATTTCCATAATCCATTCACAAATCCAGGGGGAGGTACACGGGGTAGTGCTTATAGCACTTCAAACTGACAATCTATACCACATCTTCCCACAACTCATAAAACAACCCCGTACTTCCCACACATAGCCCTCAAAGATAGATAACAATTCACATATATCAATTTATATATACTCAAGATACTTAGAATATCAAAACCCAGAAAATATACCAAATACTTACGAACATATTAGTTTCACTTTAAAGCACAAATTAACTGTCAGTAAATCCTTAAATTCTTATACATGCAATTTCCAAGATAAATCCATGCTATTTATTTGAAAACAAAGTCCACTCACAAGTAGTCCCAAGCTGCGTGACCCTGAGAGGGTCCTGCCTGCTCCGAAGGCGGAGTCGGATTACCTATTTCAGAATAGGAATACGATATAAAAATCCAACTCTTCAAAATAAGACTTTAAAATAAAATCCTAATTTTCCCGGGTTTCTAGTACGCACGAGGAACGAGACACTCCTAGGGTCCACCTAAGAGTTTCAAACGCTGAAAAAGTCTCGGAAGACACTCGGTCAACCGGACGGTCAAAACTCACGATCGAACGGTTATCGTAAATCATAAACTTTAAATTATTGAACCGGAACATCCGGGGTTCCGATTCACAATCCGTGAATTCCTATGCGATCCTAGGAATACCTGGAACAACATACGTGAAATTGGGTTTGATCCAACGGGCCAAACACATCACACCCGAAAATCACATAATATGTCAAATTGGTTCGAGGCCCAAACGATATCCAAATTGAGATCCGTAAACTCCTATGCGCTCGTGACAACGTAAGGATCATTCTAGGATAAAATGTGGCCTCTGCCGGACTGCCCACGCGCCGCCCCACGCGCTGCCGCACGCGGGTGGCTTGATCACAATTCCGGTGACCGGAAAAACTTAGTATTTTGGCTCCAAACTCCTAACCTAGGTAATACACCTAATTTGGAACCACTTTTCTTCTTGGGTGAAGGCCAGAAAATGGCCGGAAGTGGCCGGAAATTTCAACTGAAAACCGGCTGTAGCTAAACTTCGAAATTTAACTTGTAATCTCTCAAAATTTCGGGAAACCTATCCAACAGGCAGCTAGAGCACGAAAAATAGATGAAATTTCATACCTCACTCGTCCAATTTGGTTGAGAAACGAAGGAGAACGAAGGTGTTGAAGTTCCACAATTTTCCGGCCTGTTTTCTGCGATTTCCGGCGGCTGTCGACGACTCCAGGTGCGGTGCTGGCCGGGGAAGAGAGAGGAGGAGGTGGCGGTTCGATCGAGTCCGGTCTTGTGGCCGGTGGTGCAGCGTGGCGGCGACGGTGGCTGCTGGAAGTGGCGGCTGGAGGTTTTTGTCGAAGGGGAGGGGGCTGCTCGCGGGAGAGAGAGAGAGAGAGAGAGAAATGAGAAATAATTAGAAAAATCTGATTTTTATTCCAAATTAATTTCTGAAAATTATCAATTAAATCCTCAATGATTTTTCGATCGTAACTTCTTCGTTTCAAGTCCGAATCGAGCCTACCGCGTGTCTACGAACTCGGCTCAGTACAACCTTTCTAAAAACACCACCCAATGCTCCAAACTCTCTCCGGATAAAAATTGACCTTTTTGCCCCCACTTCGAAGGCAAAATTGGAAATTCCAAATTTTCATTAAATTAAATCCAATCTTAATAATATTTTGGGTCGGGATGTTACAAAATGTTCTAGTATAGGGGTAATAACACTGCTAGTTTCCTATGAAATCCTATTTCTAATGCATATCTACCCCTGTAATGTTTTAGTCTAGAGTATTAACACTGCTAGTTTCTATGGCATCCTATTTCTAATGCATATCTACCCCTATAATGTTCCAGTCTAGAGTAATAACACTGCTAGTTTCTTATGAAATCCTATTTCTAATGCATGCCTACCCCTGTAATGTTCCAATCTAGGGTAATAACACTTCTAGTTTACTTTCATGTTGATTAATGCCTGTCATGTTGCTATTTCTGATACATGTCTACCAAAGAAATGATGAAGAAAGAACAAACCAAACCAACTCAAAACAAGCCGAGCCCAGATTGTTAATACTACTATGTCATAGAAGTATATTGTTAATACTCTGTCATAGAAGTACATTGTTAAACAAAAATGAGATCCATAACTGAAATAGTAACAAAAGATAAATCAATCATCAAAGCTTAAAATACATTCTGAAAATCAACTAAAATCCAAAGAGAAACACATAATTGAAGCAAAAGATCAAAAATCTCAAGTCCAACCCAAACGACGATGACTGCGACAATGACATGGAAAAAGAGGAGTAGAGCTCGAAGATGGGGAGTAGAGCTAGGACCATCTGATTGAGGTTCGTTCGAGGTTCCAAACAATCCGGAAAAAAAAAATATGAATAGAAGCATGATTTTAGAATAAGAAATTGAAGGTGAAATATTGAAAATTGTAGATCAGAGATGAAGAATGTAGTTGGACCTGAGATTGAGCTTCAATGGAAGCTCCTCTTGCTCCAACACCGAGAAAGCACCAGCGAGAAAGGAGAAAGTGAATATGATTTAGTTTTTTGGCAGATCTGATTTGGTTTTTTTGACAAATCTGATTTTTCTATCCTAAATCCATAGTACAAGGGCAATATAGGTATTTTACACCACATATAAACTAAAAAATAGCTATTAAATTGAAAAAATCGACAGCTGTCAATTTTTCAATTTTTTTTGGGTGTATTTATAGTTTTTAAATGGTATAGGGTTTTTCTATAAGACTATGTCTAAGATTGAGTATATAACTGAATTTGTATATAAAATAAAATAATAAGTATATTATTATCCATGAAAAACTAGGTATAGTAAAACTTTAATAAATGAAATTCAAAATCCAAAATTTTTTTAAAATAATAATGAAATCCCCTGCGGCACTTCTTTTTAAATCAACCCTAAGGTACTTTTATTGAACCAAAAACCGAGAGCATGCGTAGAAAGGAAAAGATGGAACAAAATTTAAAAAAGGCAAGCAAATAAGGAAAACTAAGCATTTCCGGCCAACTCATTGTTGACTATTAATGAATTTTAATAATAAAACGGATAATTAATTGCATACAAAATTTTTGAAGGGGATCACCACAATAAAATTAAAACACCACTTCATTACACGTTGAATTGTAAATAGGGGTATTTTGGGAATAAAAAAATTATAATAAATCAGATATTGAGCTTAATAAAGTAACTTGATGAGTTGGATCCTAGTCATGGGTTTTTACTTATAAAAATGGGGTATTATTTATAGGAACAAAAAGTGAAGGGCTGTAGGTAACGCAAATTGAATTTAAAGGGTGTAAGTCAAATTTACTATATTTATTATTTGTCTTTAAATTACACACATATATGCATAACAAGAGAAAGAGGCCTACAAAACCTCTGTTATTCTAGCGATTTTTAGTAATTCAGTGCATATTAAGGAAGTGGAAAAGCCATTATTTAATTATGGTCCAAAAACCATCTATTATACACTTCACTCTCCGTCTTCACTGGAGTCATCGCTTTCGCTTCCAGAACTGGACTCCTCTTCTACTTGTTTCTTGCGGCCAATGTACTTGTTGCCAAACCCGAAAACTCCGGCCTTGTCTGCTTTGTCTCCGTTAATAGTATTCCCCCTAATTCTGAAAACATCGCCTGATGGCTTGCCTTTCTTTTTCTTAGAGCCATTCTTTGTTTTGCTGCCACTTTTTCCATTGCTCTTGGAAGAAGCTGCTGGCTGGGGGGCATTACCTGGTGGCCTCAAGAACCTGCTGTTTTGGTTCTCCAAGTTAGGCTTTAGAAATAGCTGGCCTGTCGACATTTTTTTATCTTAAGTTTGCATACACATCTTGGTAATTAACTTGGGTTCTTATATAAGTGTTAGCTTTGTCGAGAAGATAATGCGATGTGATTGATTGATACTCCTTCCTGATATGGACGGAATATGATTCTTTCTTAGCACGTAAAGAATTGGCTTCCGATTCCCGAAAGCTTTCAAACGCTTTTTAAATATTCCAATGGAGTTGCATGCGTGAGGAGTACTGGGTTTTTTTTATTAAGGACTTACCCATACTTGATCGATAATACAATGAATGAACTTTATTCTTAGCATCAAACGAAAAGAAGATGGTGGGTACTAAATAATTTATATGTAAGGAATTTTATCAAACAGTTTGTCCCCATAGCACTTTGCTCCAAAGAGTATGAATTAATTTCACGGTAACAAAAAAGACCTAATAAGGGTAATAGCCTTCACTCGCCCTTAAATAAATCTGTCACTGTTTAGCCATAGGCGATTGGTAAGCCCACGAATCAACTTTATTCGTACCATCAAATAAAAACAAAATTTTATTCTGACTACACCTTTTCTTTATATACCCTTTCTCTTTTGCTACGAAGACGTAAAGCTTTATGGCCAAGGGCGGACCTAAGCTTAGGCTGGAGTGGGCTCCAGCCTAGGGGAAGATTTATAAAGTATTGAACATAGTTTAAATGTTATAAGCTTTATTTCTACTCTAATAAATATTAGCCCACTCCTAAAGCATATGGGAAATAATAACATCAATCCAAACCTATATAAATTCACCGAAAAAATCATTATAAGTGATTCAAATTGCCTCTTTACTTACTCAACTGGTGTGCAGATTACCTTATTTCCTATATAAATTCACTGGAAAAATCATTATAAGTGCTTCAAATTGCCCCTTTACTTACTCAACTGGTGTGCAGATTACCTTATTTCCATTTTCAACATTTAAGTAAATGTTTTTGTCCTTTTACTTTCATTTATTTTTATATTACTCCATTTACTTAAGTTTACAATGTAAATAAGGAAGTACCCCCCATTTGGATTCAAATAAAAATACTAGAAAATCAAATTCTCACCAAATCAAAATATGAAAAATCGGTTTTAGTGCAAAATACGATTTAGGCTAAAAATGATGGCTCATTAAGTCAATATATACTTCATATTAAAATCCCATAAAATCAAGCTTTGTTATTTGATGTGTAAGGAATAAAAGCCGCCAAAAATTATCTTGAGAAAATGAGTATTCTGAAAAACCATTTTTCATACTTAGTCAATATTGCACCTCCGCTCAAAAATTTCTGGGTCCTCCAGTGGCTACACCCACAAAGAGCAAACATAAAAAAAATTCTTCTAGCCACCCAAAACGCCATATTTGAATCTTGAGAGCCAAGAGGAAATAGCTCTCCTCCTCTAAAAAATTTACCTACCTATCTTCAGTAGGTTCTTCAATCTTGGTAAGTTTTTTTTATTTTATATATATTCAATTTCCAATTTTAATTGTTGTTGTTAAGTTTTTATAATTTAGGGTTAAGGTGAAAACTTTTGGAGACTGTTGATATATAATTTATTTTTGCAACTTGAATTATTAATTAGCATATATGATTTTTTTTAAGTTGGACAATGTATTTGATTTGGTATTTATTTATATTTTGTACTTCTTTATGTTATATTTGCTTGTAATGTGGCCACGTTTGATTTATAAAATTTTATTTACATTTTTGTTTCAAGAGAAAAAAAAAAGGCTTATAATATATCTTCTCTCTAAAAATATATATATATATATATATTTAGCCTACCCCTATAAAAATTCCTGGGTCCGCCATTGTTTACGGCTTCCAGTTTTTCTTGGTTGAAGCATGTTTCACACCTCAAATGTTATGTATGAATCATGACACGGAGGGAGATTCTAAAACGTTATGTTAATGAGCTTATCAAGAAATGATGTTTCTTCACACCTCAAATGTTATGTTAATGAGCTTATCAAGAAATGAAACTTATGATATTCAATAAGGGTAATATAGTAAATTAACAGTTTTTTCATATTGAAAAAAATAAAATTAAATAAGAACATGACTCCTACTTTCTGATTTCTAAAATATTATAATAATAATAATAATAAACCAATTGGCACATAGATAAATAGAGTAACATTTTTCAAGTGGCTAGAAAAAATAATCTTCCAGTCACTTTGCAGATTACTTAGTCCCAATAAGTTACTTGTGTAAGTGTATGCATTTTGTGATTTTCTTTTGGCTTCCCTCACTACTACAAAATTGTAAAACCACGACACAAAATAGACGACCGTGTAGTTTAAAACCGTCGTTGTATTTTAAAAGATGACGGTTTTACAAAAGCGTCGTGATATACCATTTTAGACACCACTAAAATAGAGTTGTGTTTTAAAAGACGACGTTTGTAAATTACAAAAGGTTGTCTTTTAAAACACGCTAGGCTCCTTAAGTGAGTTCGCTCTCGACCTAATTTTCAGATTTCCTCCCAACTCGAAAACATTCCCTCCTCTACTTCTCGCAGCGCTCTCTCAACTCTCTTGAACGAACTCTGAATTTTCCTCATCTCTCTTCCTCCCTCGTCGTCACAGATCTCTCTCTTCATCTGTCTTTCTCTTTCTGCTATGCGTCTCTCTCTTGACCATTCGCTTCTTTTGCTTTGCAGGTCGTGATCGATAACGTCGTCTGCTCTCCACTGCGACTTTACTCAAGGTTTCTGAGCTCGCCATCTCGTCGGGCCGTCGTGGTAAGTGAGAGTTTCAATAAGAGATTTGGGGCTTTTTCTATTTCAAATCCCTAGTATCCTTTTACTTGTACTTTCTCATCGATCTCCATCTCTTTCAGATCAAACCCACCGAAACCCTAAGCTTGCTCCTTCTGCAACAAAACCTCCAAAGCCGCGAAGGCCTCTGCAACAGTTGGTCTGAAATTTCTTTTCTTTTTTATGTTCTTTATGATTTACCTATTATATTGTTTCAATTTGATTATGAGTTGTTGCTCTGTTTGGATTATGCTGGTTGTCTATTCATATAGATTTTTATTTTCTGGAGTGCATTTCTTTCATAAGAACTCTGGTCAGTCCCCTTTCTCAGTCTCAGGCTTTAATTTCTCGAACAGAGATGAAAGATGGTTTGTGGTTCGTTAATTTTAAGGTGGGGTTCAGATAATCTTAGTTGAGTCTTGCTAATACTGCAGCTATATCATGTATATTTTAATCTCAGTTGATCTCTCTCTCTCTCTGTTTTTTTGTTTTTGGTTCTCTTTCTTGATCCACGGTATGTCTCAAAATGCATCAGATACTCAGAATTCGTATTTAGTTGACTACATGGATACATGATGGATATGCAAGGGATACATGAGGGGTTATTTTGTATTTTCTTTTCCAAGAACAAAGGGGAGAGGGTAATTTTTTTTGGAAAAAAAATGGATTGTTTGGAATTGTTTCTATAAAAGCGAGATCTGAGTGCTAGTTTCAAATGTTAAAGAAAAAAATAAACAATTAATATTTAACTATATATTTCTTTATTGTCTTATCCCTGTATATGCTAATCTTTTGTCATATCGTCGTATTGTTTTGCATATCTTGTAACATATCTGTGCAACACAACAATGGATTATTAGCTTTCTTGTCTGAGATTTTTCCTTTTCTGATTTTTCGCTGACAACTTGACATTGATGTTCATTTTTATGCTTCAGTGTTGTAGTTTTGTCTTAGAATACTATCTGATATAATTCTTTTTCAATGCTATAGTTCCGTTTGGTTTTCGCTTTAAAATTGCTACTTTATCAAATGCTTTGGTTTAATTGGTTGAGTATTGGCCAATGCTTGGGTGGTGGTTGAGCTCATGAAATATGGTTTGGATTTTCATGTCTGCTTTCCTTAGTTGCAGCTAGGTGTGTAAGCTTTTCCTTAGTTACTGCTTCAGAAGTAAATTCCACTTGATTTCTGCATTTTGGTGTATAAACCACAATAATTCAGTGCTTAGTATTGTGAAGTTGTTATCCAATTAGAATGAGTATTGTACCAATGTTGATAATCATGTCTAGCGTGTTAGAAATGGATAAGATAAGTGAACCATATTGCTGAGATTACTGTCATTACTGAGATTATTGCACTTTTTGAGGTGATTTCCCCCCCACCCCTCTCTTTTTTTACACTAACACTGGTACTTTCCTTTCTTGACTTTGTGGTGCTAAGGGTTGCATTTGTTTGCCAAATATTTAGGTATTGCGTGCTAAGAATCATTTATTTTACTTTTTATTTTTTCTTAATTTGTGCGGCTGTATTTTACCTGAAATTAGAGTTCCTCTTTCTCTTTGACATGTTGTGATAAGTTTAATGGGTGATTTGCGTTTTATAAATATAAAGTGAAGGTCTTGGGATAATTTGTTCATGATCCAATTCTATCAATATATGTTTTGCAATTTTCTGCATAGTGTACCAAATCTTAAGTGAAGGCACTCAACTGTTATCATGACATGGTATTCTTCAGCATCGCAGTGTGGTTTTAAGATGTTCACTAGGGCTGCTGCAAGAAAGTTTTTCACTAACATCCGTTTGAATAGGTAATTCCACTTTAGATTGTATAGATAGCATTCTGTTTGAACAAGTAACTGCACTTCAAATAGCAATTTGCAATAGTTTATGCTTACCTCTGTTGCTAGAATTTCAAACCCATTCAACCTATAATTTAACAAGCACTTGGTTTGGCTTATTTAATTGTCAATTTCAGGTCATGCATATCTCAACCATCTGAAAAAAAAAATTAAAATAAAAAAGTGGACAGGCAATGTTCAATTAATTATATATAATGCAAGAGACGTGTGCAGGTGATGATCCTAAATTATTAACAACGGGCTAATTTAATTGTGCATGCATATATGATATACCACTTTCTTTTTCTGCAATATGCTCGTGCATGTCACGTGCTCTGTGTACTTTCATGTTAGCAGAGCAGATCGCCACTTCCTTCATCTTTTATTCATTTTATTGCGCACTTAGAGTTAGAGCCACTTCTTTTATTAGTCATTGGGGAGAATTTAGCTTCATGTCGTTTTGCCTGTAATGTTGCTTCAAATAGCAATTTGAATATATGCATCTTTTTACTGCTTCTCTGTTATCCTTTTGTTGTTGAGAATCTAATATGTATGTCAATTTGATGTTTAGGAGCAAATAATTTTTCTGTTGGCAAAGCGGCTTGGAATGATGACAAAAATTAAATTATGTTTTTCTGTGCTTCCCTGATATTATAGATTCTTTTACAGGAAGAATGAACAGATGTTGATTTTCTGCAGGTGGTGGTTTGATGTTGAGGTAGTTTACCTATGCAAATGGTTCATAATTCGAATGATCGAGATATCTGTGAACTGGTGGATCAAAGGAGAACCTATTAAGCATGCCAAATATGCTTTAGGAGCTTGTGCTCATGTCTGTTGGATATAGAACTGCTATGTAATTGCTATTAAATTTTTGAAAGAAACGATTTGGATATATTGGTAAATTATGAAATTACTATTGAATCTTCAAATTTTAAGAAAGAAACAATTTGAGTACATATGTATGAGTGGGTAATAGCATATTTGGATATGAATTTATTGTTCACAAAGCATTATGGTTTTATAGTTAAAATTGTTGTAGAGAACCATTGGAAGTGGGAAAAAAAAAAGCTAACATATAAAATCACTACGTCAGTTTTGCAATAAATACATGACGATAGGTTCAACGAAACCGTCATCTTTATAGTTGATAGACGACTGTATTTTAACAAACAGTCATCTTTAGGGATAATAGATGACGATTTTTTTTTAAAATCGTCGTCTTTTCAGCTAATACACGACGTTTTTCAACAAAACCGTCGTCTATAGATATCTATAGATGACGGTTTTAAAAGAACCGTCGTCTTTACATATAATAGACGACAGTTCTTTCATAAAACCGTCGTCTTTACAACTAATAGACGACGGTTCTTTTAAAAACCGTCGTCTTTACATGTAATAGACGACGGTTAATTACCGTCGTAATTTGACATTTAAAAAGACGACTGTCGATTTAACGACGGTTTGAAAAAGAAAAAGACGACGGTGTTTCCCCGTCGTCTATTTCAATTTTTGTAGTAGTGCCTTGACAATTTTGTAATATGACAGTCATTGTAATTTCCCAAGCTCTAAGTTTAGATTAAGAATTACTTCTCTAGGTGTTCTTATTTGGCTACATTATGATGGACAACAATGTGTTTGACAAAGGTAAATTCTGCATTGCACTACATTGCATTCACTAAATTTCTGAAGATTATGACTAATCATCTTTCCTTCGTATGACTAGTCAACCTTTGCATAAGTAGGATTTCCAGCTTACTGACTCTAGCTGGATCCTAACCATCTGTTTTGTCATATTCTGCAAATTTCTCTGCTGCCTTGTGTACTATTCTGACCTAGGAATTTTTGGGTAAAAGCCAAAGAATTCTTCATTTGGCAGCCGTCTCTTTTGTGGGTGAGTTTTGAAAAGCTTCTTAGAAAACTTTCTCTTCTTCTTCCTCAAGAGTAAACCTTCATAGTTTTCATCTTTGAGTTTTCCAAATTGATTTTTCGAAAACTGTATTTGAAATATGAAAACCTCATCTTGCTAGATCAAACACTCTCTCATATATATCTAGGCTAGATTCAAGATTGATTTCTTCTAGAGTATAGTTTCTTGAAGAAATTTGTCATTTTCTCCTTGAATCCAAATTTTGTTTTTGTTTGAGTTGAAGCTGGCTATCTGGTGCCATGGGATGAAAGAGCTGAAGAAGGAGCTGCCATTGCCATGAAAAACTAAGCTGCTGGTTTTGCTAAGCTTGAGAAGAAGATTGCACAAAAGAGGTATAACTCATCTTCCTAAATAGACCTAGGATTTGTTGAGCTTGCTAATATTTCTTTGCAAGAATCTTTTTGCTTAGTGGATTGACTGGTCGGTTGATGACCCCCAGTTTTTCCCAATAGTGGGGTTCTGGGTGAACAATTTCTGGTTTGCATCTCTGTAATTTTCTGGTTTGTATTCTTGACAATTGACTAGTCATCGCATGATGTTTATGTATTTCTGGGTTTGTGTTCTTGCGGTTGACTAGTCATCATGTTATGATGTTTGGTGTTTACTTGATTATGATGCCATCACACACTTTCACCATAGTTGTTGCTAGCACATGGGATGCCTAGATTGATGGGTCCTTCTGAGTGCTTAGGTTGTCACTAGTAATTCTCTGGGCTTGCAGGTACATATTGATATGCTCTGTGTATGTTCTTGGTTGTGGTTATTCATGTGTGACAGTTGACTAGTCATAAGCGTATTTGGTCAATGTCTAAAGTGTGTGAAGTTTGTTGTTGTAATACCCCGAAAAATTCAAAGTGGATTTTCATATTTAAGTGAAAAACAATATTATAGTGAAGAATGATTATGGGTATTTTATCAAGTGATTTTGGATTGAGGCTATTGGATTAAGTGTGTAATTTCAAGTTGGATAAAAATGCCATTACGTAACATTTTGTGAATTTTTCAAATGACATTTAAGAAATTGAGGTGAGACCATTATGATTCTTTGGTACTATGATAGTAGTCGACTCAACCAACACGTAGGAAATCATTTCTGAATTTTGGGCTAAAATGACCAAAATACCCATATGTGTGAAAAATTACCCAAATAACCTTGTAAGAAAAAATATATATATGAAATGTGGAGGGCATCAAACCACCCTCCTCCCATTCTCCCCCCATGCCTCAAGCTTTCAAATCCACTATTATGAAAGGATGAGTGATCTAGTCTAAAGTGGTGAGTCACCTAGCCTAAGAATTCTTCAATCATGAATTTATTCTCTTCCTCATTCATTGTATCACCCCTTTCTTCCTCATTCACTTTATTTTCATCCTCATTCTTCTTTTGTTCCTCTGCGAAATCCAAAATTCATCACTTCCTTGGAGCAGCCGAGAATTCAAATTTCAGAAGCTCAAATGAGAAGACTTCCTTCATAAAAGTTGTTCATTTATGTGATTCCTATAACATTCTCCAATTTCAGCTCAATCCGATTAGCACAAGCTCCGAAAAGTTGGTATGATCACAGTATGTTTACCATTTTCTAATTTCGAAGTAGTATGCTTGGTTTCAATATGTTTCTATGATTTCCTGTACTCAAATGACTTTGGTTCCTTCATCAAAGTTGTTCGAAATTCTGTCTATTATAACATATCAAAAGTTTAGGTTGATTGGACTTCTATAGCCACCTTGGAAACGTTTAGAGTGGAACTTGTTTATAGTCTTCGACCCTTGTTCCTTCCCTCAGTTTCAATCTAGAACACTCATTTCGAAAGCTCAAAACACTATGTTTCTTCATGATAGTTACACCAAATTCCCCTCTTTATAACATATCCAAAGAGGTGTACTTTCTCTCAAATGACTTGTTACTTGTCATTCCATTGATCAAATTAGCCACTATCATCTCAAGTAAATGATTCTTTGAAGGTATGAAGCTCATCTTCATATTGTCTCTTTGAGTACTAGTTGTAAATCAAGTGTTGGTTAGAATGCCTCAATGACATATATATCTTTCGAAGTGTTTTTTTGTGAAGTTCTAGATTATTTCAATGTGATTTTGTTCCAATTTCATTATGGGATTTTGTTACATCAAAATGGATATCTCAAGAGTTATTTCAAAGTTGGTTTTGTGTCATTTGAATTTAAATTGATTTTTTTTTTGGTGAAATTTCAAAGTATAGACTATGCTGCTGGAATTGTTCTGATTCTGCTGCATGTCCTGTTTTGAATACATGTTTGAAAACTTCATGAACTTGGATTTTCATGAAATTTTAATATGTTTTACTTTCACGTATCTTCTTCAAATCTGGAAAGTTTTATCTCGTTTGGTTGTAAATTGAAATTTTGGTGATTATTCAAAACAAAGTGTACAAACCTTTAAAATAAAAAATAAAAAATAAAAAACATTCTACAGCCTAGTCTATTTTGGTTTCTATTTTGACATGCTTCCTTAACCCTAATTTTTATCAAAATTTGACATTTTTAATGTTTCTATGTCTAGTTGTGATATGGAAAGTTTTACATTATTTTGATTTAAACTCAATATTTATTGAATTTTCAAAGTTAACTTGTTCCAACCTAAATGTTTAGCAAAACTCAAGTTTTTGTTTTAAATTAATGTTTTAAATTTTCTTTATGAGTCTAGAGCTGAACCACCTGGTTTTAAACATCCTAAAGAGTAGAACTATTATATGAGGGGAATAGATTAGTTTATCCTTGACGCTTGGTCCTATGCTTGCTTGGATGTGAGGTTAAGGGAGTAACAATCGGGTCGAGCAACTTATTGAGAGTATCGTGGGGTTTAAGGTCTACGTGCGCAGTAGGACACTTAAACGTGTTTCCTTATTTCTAGTGAATTTTAATCAATAAATTATCTTAATTAGGTGTTCTACTCTGCGTACTTTCGAGGACGAACCCGCACAAGGTTAAGCTAGCTGGGCACGAGGTAAGGTTTCCTAGTGCTTATATATAATACTATAAATATGAATATTATTGTTGCTTTTCTTGATGAATATTATTTGATGTTATGTGAATATTATTATTGATGTTTCTCCATGGATATTATTTTGACATTGGGTGTAATTCATGTGATGAAGCTTGAAATATTATTGTTATTATTTGTATTATTATTCCGCACAAATAAATGATGTTTGCGCTGCATTACATATGCATCATAAATACAGTGGTATTTGGGGTGTGTGTGTGTCGTTTACGGTATATCTAAGGGGTGGGAGAACGCTTTAGATATATCTGAGTAAAAATGCAGAATATATTCAAGTGACGAGAGCAGGGCATGAATATATTGAGATGATGGGAGCAAGGCCTTAATGAAAAGTGAGAGTTGACAAATTCGTAAACAAAAGAAAAATGGGTTAAGAGATCGATGGACGCTAGTTCATATTTTAGGGTATTCGGAGCCACAGTGGTAAAACACATGGTAAGGGACATGCAGGCTTGTTGCCCTAAGGTATGAATTAGTGGGATTAGAAGGGAGTGAGTTCATGACATCACCGCATATGCAAATTTATTTATCTGGTCTGATTGCATAATTTATATATCTTGTGTTGTTTGATGCATGACACTTGATTAACTGTAATAGTTGACCTTGAGGGGTTTTACGGTACTCTACCGGACATTAGAATGCTCACAACCTAATAGATGATGTAGGTTCCAATGCAAATTTTGAGGAAGGAGAAGTTCCACCAGAGGATTAGATCAGTGTTGTTAGTTACTGTTTGTAAAATTATGAAGGAATAAATTGTTGGAATATTACTCTAGTGTGTGTAACTAACTTTGAGCTACCGCGACTCTGACTTCGTATTTATTAAATAAGTTTGTAATATTATTGCCTCTATTTCTATCATATCATAGTTATAGGAGTTTGTTTCTATAACTATGGTATGATTCATGCCTTAATTCGGAGATAATTCCTATTTTCAAATCGGGGTGTGACAAGATGGTATCAGAGCCCAGGTATTAGATTCTTTGGGTAGAACTTATGAGGTTGTGTAAAGGAACTGGAAATAGGTTTGAATTTTTGAGTTGTAACAATATAGGTTTTGAGGGTCTCTACAAATTTTCGAGGAAAAGTCTAGTGATCATTAGTACACAAGTACATTTAAAGTTAGATGGGTGATTGATATATGCAAGTACATCTATTTCGGGAAAAGTGAACGTTAGCGTATTTATAGATTTACGTACTATAGTTATCCTTATGCTTGAGGTTTTCTAGTTATAAAATTAGAATTGTAGTTTTACAGTACTTAAGTTTCAAATTTGAAAGAAATGAGAGCAATGAATTTGAAGATGTTGGGAAAATTAGATGATAGTTAAAATTTTGCGAGGACTGAATTCTTTTTCAAAATTAGTATGGCGATGTATGGGGGTGGTCATTTAGGCTTGAATTGAAGGGTAGTGTGAGTAACGTAAATCATTGTTGTTTTTACGAGTTTAAGTAGTTATTGGATACATATATACAAGTTTAAGAATTTAAATTCGTCCATATTAGCATTAGTAAAATCTGATTTGGTTTAGATTTTTACTTAAAGATTGAAGAGTGGCTAGATGTATGAGGAATAAGTTAAGGAGTTGAAATGTTAATTGATCAGGTTAAATGTGTTTAGGTATGTTAAATACAAAGGTTGTGATATTTTGGAAGAACGTACCAGTAGATTTTTGTAGGATTATTGGAATATATATATGTGGTGCTTATTTTGGAGAATACTAGACTTTCCACAAAGACTTATATAAAATTAAGGATAGTAGCATTGTTGGAATATATGGTAGTTTGAGATATCAAGGAAGATTGTGTGTGCCATTGTTGAACGATTTCTAGGGAGAAATATTGAATAAAGTTCACCATTAATTCTCAGTATATGGTACTTACGAGGAATGAATGATAGTAATTGTGAGAATTGAGTTAGAATGTTGAAATTGGAAGTGCTAATACCTTTTGAGTCTCTTGGAGATTTTGAATTTAGTTTCTTGGATGTTTGATTTCGAAGGATGGAGGTTCAATGGATATTCCCAAATTGGAAGCAGTATTGAATTAAAGTCAGAATACTATAGTGACAGAGATCCGTAGTTTCCTGGACTTGGCTAAATATTGTATATGGTGAGTTAGCCTAAAAAGTCGAATTTTGGTGTTACTTAGCGTGGAGAATGAAAGAAATATTTTTGATAAATTTTGGGTATGATTTGAAGATTTTATTTGGGAATTATTACTAAGCATAAAAAGTTTTAGTTCTAGCTGAGTAAAATCGGTGTTAAATATGGAAAGCTGTGTTGATAATTAAAGAGTAAATGTGTTGTGTGAAACAATTAGGCTTTGAAGAGGAAGTCTAATAATACTTTTGGAGATGCATTTATGTAAACAGATAATTTTATGGTTGTAAGTGTATAAATTGGAGGATGCCTATAATGTCATTAAGATAACTCGGATGCAATTGGAGAAAAGGTTGTAAGTTTTGGGTGATTAGTTACTTAGGAATATATAATTTCAAATTTGGTTGTTTAAGTGACTTGAGTTTTTTTTTTTTTGGTGAGAACCTTTCCTATTGAGAGGGGCGATAGCATACTAAACTCACACACACTACACTGATTCTAGGACTCGAACCCAGGACCTTGCCTGAGGGAGTAAATACTCCAAACCACTACACTAGTTGGTCCTTTGCAAGTGACTTGAGTTTTTATTTATGTGCGGGTGGTATTGTTGTGATTCTTCATAAAGGATTGAAATTATTTTAGATTTGGGGATATGATCCATAAACAAAGATGCATGTGGAAAAGAAAATTATTGGAGTTAATAATGCTAAGTTGAAATTTCTTGTAGATACTTAAGAAAGAAATATTGATATTGATGACATTATGTTTGGAAGATTCTAGTTGATTAAAGTTACGAAATGGATCTTACATAACTAAAAGTTCCACCAGAGGACTAGATCAGTGTTGTTAGTTACTATTTGTAAAATTATTAAGGAATAAATTGTTGGAATATTACTCTAGTGTGTGTAACTAACTTTGAGCTACTGCGACTCTGACTTTGTATTTATTAAATAAGTTTGTAATATTATTGCCTCTATTTCTATCATTTCATAGTTATAGGGAGTTTGTTTCTATAACTATGGTATGATTCATGTTTAAATTCGGAGATAATTCCTATTTTCGAATCTGAGCGTGATAGTTGTGGTTTTGTTTAAGTGTCGTGTAATTTTACCCCTCGTCAACTAAGTGCCAATTTCAACTTGTCGTTGGAAACCTCCTGAGGGGGATTTGCTAATAATTGAATTTGAAAATTGGTATAAATAAAAGGAAATAAATAAGCTATTAATTTGAAAATTAAAATACGAAATGATCAAGTAGTCAAATTTGGAAAGAAAAAAAGACGAGTATATTCTTGTTTTTTAAAAGGAACAACGACTATATTCAAACCATACCGTACAGCAGTAATTACACCAAGTTTTAATTACTTTTTTTTAAAATAAGGAAGAAATTGACCCATTAAATCCTTGGAATCTATACAAAATTGAAACACAATTAATTGCCATTGAATTGCACCTAATTACTTAAATAAATCACGTTAAAAATGTAATCAAGGGTATTAGAGGAATTTTAAAAAATATAAAATTTAACACATTAAGCTTGCTTAGGAAATTTAATGAGTTGGATCCTAGTTATCGGGTTTTTCTTATAAAAATCGGGTTTTATTTATAGAAAAATAAAACGATGGGTTGTAGGTAAGAAAATATTAATTTGAAGGGAAAGAGTCAAATTTACTAAAGATAATATTTATTATTTAAATTATACACATATATGCATAACAGGAGAAAGAGGCCTACAAAACCTCTGTTATTCTAGCGTTTTTTAGTCAGTGCATATTAAGGTCGAAAAGCCATTATTTAATTATGGTCCAAAAGCCAACTATTATACACTTCACTCTCCGTCTTCACTGGAGTCATCGGTTTCGCTTCCAGAACTGGACTCCTCTTCTACCGGTTTCTTGCGGCAAATGTACTTGTTGCCAAACCTGAAAACTCCGGCCTTGTCGGCTTTGCTTGATGATGGCTTGCCTTTCTTTTTCTTAGAGCCACTCTTCGTTTTGCAGCCACATTTTCCATTGCTCTTGGAAGCAGCTGCTGGCTGGGGGCCATTACCTGGTGGCCTCGAGAACCTGCTGTTTTGGTTCTCCAAGTTAGGCTTTAGAAATACCTGGCCTGTCGACATTTTTTATCTACAGTTTGCATACACATCTTGGTAATTAACTTGGGTTCTTATATAAGTGTTAGCTTTGTCGAGAAGATAATGCGATGTGACTGATGATGATATTCCTTCAAGGAACAAAGAAGGTGGGTACTAGATATTTATATGAAATTTATCAAACAGTTCGTCCCCATAGCACTTTACTCAAAAGAGTATCAATTGAATTTCACGGGCAACAAAAAGGACCTAATAAGGGTAATAGCCTTCACTCACCCTCAAATAAATCTGTCACTTAGCCATACGCGATCGGTAAACCCACGAATTAACTTTATTCGTACCATCAAATAGAAAGAAAATTTTATTCTGACTATACCTTTTCTTTTTATAAAAAGTAACGTATATATTACCCTTTCTCTTTTGCTACGAAGACGTAAAGCATTTTGAGGACGTTGTTAGGCTTAGGAAACATATCTATCAATACTATTATGTAAAAGAGGAGGCTTTACTAATCCTTATCTTTTTTATCATCATTTTCTCTCTTTATCTTTTCTATTCTGTCATTCTCACACGCATTACATATATGTAAGTGTTTCTAATAAGAGTTATTATTTTATTATTAGAAAATGTTTACAATAAGAGTAATTATTTTATTATTAGAAATGTTTTGTACAAGTTGAAAATGAAACCAAAAAATGCCATTAGTTAATGAGCTTATCAAGAAATAATGAAACCTTTGATATTCAATAAGGGTAATAAAAAATTTAAAATAAGAACATGAGTCCTACTTTCTGATTTCTAAAATATTAAAATAATAATACTAGTAAACCAATTGGCACATGGCTAAATAGAGTAACATTTTTCAAGTGGCTAGAAAAAATAATCTTCCAGTCACTTTGCAGATTACTTAGTCCCAATTAGTTACTTGTCGTTGGAAACCTCATGAGGGGGATTTGCTAAAATTAATTGTTGATGGGGCATGTTGTGTGGCTGATAAGATGGGGCTAGTAGCAGTAGTCTGAAATGCTAATGAAGAATTAATGGATGCCATGGCTAAATTTGTAATTGGTTGTCTTTCCCTTAAGGCTTTTGAAGCCTAGGTTGTCATATGGCATTAGATGCAGGATTCATAAGGTTGATTATTGAAAGTGATTGTTTGGAGGTGATTAAGGCCGTGAACCGAACTGAATTTTACATGAGCACTCATTCATGTAATTTTGTGGCTCACCAATTAGCCAAATTTGCTTTATCTAATGAGCAATGTTACTGGATTGAAGGGGCCTAGCTGGCTTCACTCTTACCTTCAGATGATTTGTGTTCTCTGCATTCTATTGATGAATAAGCTCTTTAGTCTTTGCCCTTTAATAAATAAATAAATAAATAAAGATTGCTTAATCCCGACATATTTTTCTAGTACTTGCTATTTGAAAATAACTGTTCCCAAATGAAATATAATTTCATAAGATTGAATACATCCACCATAACTGCGATTGAAAAGGTAGATATAATCGTTACACAATTTTTTTTCTTTGAAAGTAAGAGTGACTAGATAAAATTTACAGAATATTGTTGAATTTGATCTTTAAGCACCATGTAAGTTGCCCATATATTTTGACAACTCCATTATTTACTGTTGCCATCATATATGCAGTAATTACTTCAGAACTAATCTCTTTCGTCTTCAGTACCGGAGTCAGTTTCTTCTTCAGTCGAGTCTTCTTCAGTCGAGTCTTCTTCTTCTTCGTCTCTCTTCTTGCCGCCTCTACTATACTTGTTACCAAAGTCGAAAACTCCAACCTTGTCGCCTTTGCCTCCATTAATAGTATTCCCATGAACCTTGAATGAATCGCCGCTTGATCTGGAACTCTTTTTTTTCCCATTCTTTTTCTTGCCATGCTTTTCTCCAATATTCTTGTGCTTGTCACCTTTTCCACTATTCTTGGGCAGCTGGGGATTAGCATAAGTACTAGTTCTACTTTTCGAATTTGCCGGTTGGTTAGGTCCAGCAATTGAGCAACTATTGTCATTTGCGTGGGGTGGCGTTAAGCCCTCACTAATGTCATGTCCATGAGGAACAAAGGACGTCACATTATCATGGCTTAATTCTGAAGGATTAGTTGGGGTCGGTTGTGTGGGATAATAGTAGTAGTACGCAGGAGCAGCATTAGTAGCAGGATTAGGAGTGTAATTATTATTAACTGGATATCCATTAACCACATTAGGAAGAGGAGGAGGAGGAGCATAACCTGGATGATTATATACTTTGGAAGTAGCAGGTGCAGGAGTGCCTCTGGTACTATTTGGATTGTAGCATTGCTCTGGAGCTGGACCATTGTTGAGCAAACCCAACGCCTTCAGCATATTGGTAAATGTCATTGTACGTATCAGTTGGAAGATTGCTTTGCCTTGTCCACTTTCAAAACATGGTATATTTTTCCCCTTTATATATAGATAAAAGTGGGGGAATATTGTCAAGTGGGCATTAGCTTGCTTTCCAAGCTATATTCTCACACTTCTGTCAACATATGTATATTTTTCCTCTCACATCCTTACACAGGTTCATAAAGTGAAGAGTGACATCCTTATAGGGCCCACTCCACATTATATTTCACTAATCCAAACCGTATATTTTGTAGATATTCATTCAAAGATCATCTCTACAAAAAAATCACTTGAATCCAATATCATTTGACCATCAATTAAATTATTAAAATTTATGTACTTTCTTGAAGCACTGGGTTCATTGATTTTGTTGGTCTCAAAAAGATGCCTTAATGATTTTCAATTTGTTTGATTTTTTGCAAGGATGCTCTATGAATGAAGACTTCAAAATTAGATAGTTCGGATCGTTGAAAAAATAAACGGTACGGTACCCTAAAGGGTATCCCTCAAATAGGACAAATAAAATTATTTGAAGAATCCCTCAATGAAAGGGGACTATATTTATATTCTTTATAAGCATGTGTAAGGATGTGAGGAAAAAAATATTATTCCTTGGGATCGAACCTCAACATACATGAGGTTCTAATTGTTGGATATGAATCATGGCCATATATGTTAGAATCATGTATTTAATCCCACATCGACATGGTTAACTATGAGTCATCCCTTGATAAATAAATTTTAAAAAAAAAAGAAAAAAAGGGAGCAATCGAGTCCATCCAAAAGTTCACACTACCCAAAAAAAAGGCTAATAGGCATCGGGGGAAAATTGATGCCTTTTACTATCACATACTGATGCCTTGTAATGTGATACTAAAGCAGGGCGTAAAAGCCATCGGGGAAAATCGATGCCTTTTACATAAACAACATCAGTTTTTTCAACCAAAGTGATGCCTTAATATGCATCGTTTTCTTCATATTTGCGATTCTTTTTAACAAGAACCACTTCACTAATGATATATTTCCTGATGTCTTAAGAGGTAAAAACAACACTTCATGGTATAATATGATGGTTATGACATCGGTTGAATCTAGGTTTATCAAGCGATGTAACAATGCATTTTTTTGTTCTCCCTTAATTCAACTCTTGTACTGCCAAACTAAAATAAATAGAAGTCATATCTTCATTCAACAATATAAATATTTCAATCCAACATTAAAAGCTTGAAAAGAAAGAGAATACAATACTAAGCAGCTACACCAACATTGAAGACCTAGAATTGCAGCACATTAAAAGCCCGACTTGCTTTGGCTGGACCCTCCCTAACCATACCAATCTGCCAAAACAATAACATATGGATCGAAGTTTTACAAAATTCTGAAGTCCTAAGCACTGTCCTACTAATAAGAAATACATGAAACAGGGAAAAGCATTCTCAAGAGGATTAAAAGAGGAGAAATAAGGAAACAACAAGAGCTAGTAAAAAAAGAAAGTTTGTGGTCAGCCAAGTATAACCATATTGCATATAACAAGAAATAAAAATAGTACTTGAGTATTGACCAAAGAACAAAGTAAGGGAGACATACAACATGCATCAACACAAACAAAAATTAAAAGCATAACAATTACTTAGAGCATGGAAGAAAGCTGGAGTTTGCAGCATTATGTAATTAAAATAAATAACTTTTGACAGTTTTCAAAAGTTCCAAATAGTCTATCCTACAACACTAGTAGAATCAAACATAAGTATCAAAGAAATGGTCATAAAAACATAAGCAAGACCCCAAAAAGTTGAAGAAGAAAAGAGCACAAACCACGCAGGGGAAGCTCCACGACCACAATGATCAGTTCCCAACTGAAATGAAAAGGAAAAAACATTAAATGTAAACATATTAGCATATATACAATCACAGATAGTTCCCAATTTGAACAAAACCACCAAACATGACAGTCCTGATTTTCAATTTTAGCAAAATGCAATCACCATAGTCAACCCCAAACATGACAGCCCTAATAAGGAGAGTATTTAGGACTCAGATTTGGCATTTCACTTGGAATTCGTGCATCAATAAGGTCCAGTAGTCTAGTTCAGTCTTGTACCAAACAGTGCACCAATCCAGGCCAAAGTTAAGTATACCATCAAACAATAGACTCAAAGTCTGGTCCAGTTCCAACCAGCTCAGTCCAACCCTCCAAGCCCAATCTAGTCTTGTCCAATCCGGCCACCAAATGGGGCCTTAGTTCTTACAATTTCAAATTACATAAAAGTTGTAGAGACTCAAAAACTTGCTTTGCTTCCATTCTCTACTCACCATATCTTCACAAATAGCCAAAGGGTGGAATCCAACAACTATGTGCCTATATGTCAATATAAGCCAGTTAGACATTGAAAGATTAGTTGCCACTGAATGAGAAAAAGAACTCAAAGAGTGAGGGCTAGTCTACAACCCTTTCTTAAAGTGGTATTTTCTACACCACACTAATTCCAGTTCATGTAACAGTAGCAAACAGCACTGAGATTATCACAAAAGGGAATTACAAAAGAAAAATAATAAGCAAAAACAAAAGAGAACTCTTCATCGCACAATACTGAATTACTTTTGTTCACGTGAAAGCTATCATATTCTTGCCTCAATCACAATATTGTTCATTTATTCCCAGAAATCTTGGGGTTCAACCCTTCAAAGCATCAGAACCAGAACAAGATAAACAAATTACAATCCAGTCAAACTCACCAATCTGTCAAAATCAAAACAAAATTTATCCATATCAGATGATGATGGGTAAAGGGGGCTCTTAAAATCCAAAATCAAACTGAAAAATTGCTTCTTCAACAATTCCAGTTCATGTAATATAACTTAAAAACAAATTAAAACCCAATTTCAAATAATAAAAAGCACAATAAATAAATATATATTATATTTTAGGCATTGGGTGACAGAGCGATCCTGTGGTTTTTTTTTTTTTCTGGGTTGTTTCGGGGAAAATGTCACACTTCAAATCACCTCTGGCTATAACTGAACACTGTCTGCTTAATCAGAATCTGAACTGTGATCCTCAAGATTTCTCGGTCGAAGCATAGCAGCATCCCTCACTTTTCCAGGCCTGTTGGAAATTAAAAGCCAAAGTCCCCAAACAAAAACAAACAAAAAAATAAATAATAAAAAATGAATTTCTTCATTGCTCTAAGCCTGTAAGACTGAGACAAATCTCATCGGCAAAATATAAGTTGAAATCACTTAGACATATACTTTGTGTTTGATGAGGCATTCGATGTACCAAGTAACTGTTAGCATATGTAGTTGTCATCTTATGGAACGCAAGACAAAACACAAGACATTCCTTGTCTCATGGCACACTTGTCTCATTCCTTGTCTTAGGGAGTACTTTTCTAGACATTCCTTGTAAATATGAGCAGCTTCCAAATTCTCTGCACTCTCCATTCTCTCTACTCAATCTTCAACATATCCTCCTAAATTTGATAGTAACTTCAAATTGATGGAATTTACAAAAATCGAGTTTTAAAGCGCAATATATATATTTATACGATATGCCATGTATTTTCTACTATCCATATACATATATATATATATACCTAAATTCTCCAATGCAGACGTCCGGACGTTATTACTATGCAAACACCATGTATTTTTCTCTCTTAACAATGACGTCCACATGATAATAATGTGCAGAAGTCTGAGAGAATAACTATATATATGTGACTCACATTTTTAACACACATTATTGAAATTGATACTTAGGTGACGAGGGGTAAATTTAACTAAACAAACAAGACACAACAACTCAACAATCAAGAGAACACACAGAGTATGCCACAGAGTACCTGCAGTCCTAGAAGATTATTAGTGACAACCTAGGCACTCAGAAGGACCCATCAATCTAGGCATCCCCTGTGCTAGCAACAACTATGGTGAAAGTGTGTGAAGTCATCAATATCAAGTAAACAGCAAACAGCAGATATAGATGACTAGTCAACCACCAAGAACAGAAACCCAGATAAATTTACAGATATGCAAAACAGGTTTTGTTTACCCAGAAACCCACCATTGGGAAAAACTGGGAGTCATCAACCGACTAGGCAATCCACTAAGTAGAAAAAGATTCTTACAAAGGAATACAAGCAAGCTCAAGCAAAACCTAGATCTATTTAGGAAGATGAGCTTTACCTCCTTTGTGCAATCTTCTTCTCCAACTTAGCAAAGCTTGAAGCTCAGTTCTTCATGGCAATGGCAGCTCCTTCTTCAGCTCGTTCATCCCATGGCACTAGCTTGCAAGCTCCAACTTAGAACGAAACCAAACTTTGGATTCATGGGAGAAAGACCAATTTCTTCAAGAAACCATACTCTTGAAGAAATCAGTCACGAATCCGATCTAGATCTATATGAGAGAATGATTTAAATAGCTAGATGCAGATTCATATTTCAAAAGCAGTTTTTCAAAAAGAAATCAATTAGAAAAACTCATAGATGAAATATATGGTTTACTCTTGAGGAAGAAGAAGAGAAAGATGGCAAGCCAATCTTTCCAAAACTTCCACACAAAAGAGACGGCTTCCAAATGAGGGATTTACTTGCTTTTACAGACAAAAGAATCCCTTAGGTCGGACTGACACATGGCAACAGAGAGAGAAAATATAATAGGACAAAACAGATGGTTAACTAGCTGGAAATCGCACTGAGCAAAGATGACTAGTCATCTTTTATGAAAACAGTTTTAATGCATGATATGCAATGCATGATTTTACCTTTGTCAAATTGCTTGAACCTCCATAGGATAGATGAGATTTAAGAACACTTAGAGATGCTAATTTTAATCTATCATTGAGCTTGATAAATACATATAAAAGTCCTATTACAAAATTGTCAAGGGAAGCCAAAAGAATTAATCAAAATTCATACATTAACAATTATGACTCACATTTTAGGCTGTTAGATTAGTGCACATTCAATAGTTCAGATTGCATCTATTATAATAACAAAATTTATAGAATTTATTGATGATTGCTTGAATTTTTTCATAATATTGATGATTGAAGGTCAGCGAAGATCAATAGAATTCAAACACTTTCTCACACTCATTTTTTCTGGTTTAGATTCGGAGAAGAAGAATGGAGAAAAGACGTGTGGGTAGTCAGGTATTGGGGAGAGTAATTTACTTTCCCGAAAAAGGAGAGGAAAGAAATAGTTTATTATTTTGAAAAAGGCTAAAAGTTACTTTTGATCCTTGTAGTTTGGCACTTCAACCACTTTTGATCCTATAATTTCAATTCCGTCAATTTTGACCTTGTAGTTTCGTATTTGTAGCAATTCAAGGACAAGTTAGTATTCATGTCAATTTCTTTGATGGTGAAAGGGGCAATTTCGTCAACCCAAAATCCTTGAGCATAAAAGCTTGTATGAAACTCCCTTAATTTCATATTAGGGCTTGAAATTGGTCATTTGGGTTTAGGGTTCGTCAAAAATTGGGATTAGTGGTTGAATTTCGAGCTCTAATATGAAATAGGGAGAATTTCAGACAACCTTTTACACTCAAGAGTTTTGGGTTGGCGAAATTGCCCATTGCATCGTTAAAAAAATTGACAAGAATACTAACATATCCTTGAATTGCTAAAAATACGAAACTACAATGGCAAAATTGACCGAATTGAAACTACAGGGTCAAAAGTGGTTGAAGTGCCAAACTACAGGGATCAAAAGTGACTTTTGGCCTTTGAAAAATGAGTCAGTATTCATCTGGACCGTTAATAGTGCTTGAATCTAAAGGGTTAAAAGTGTGTCAAAATATATATATATCCAAAAGGGAAGACCCTATGGATCTTCCAAATAATTTTATTTGAGAGACACCCTTTAAGGTCTTCTACGATTTTTTTTCAACGATCCAAACCGTCTATTTTTCAAGCCTTCATTCATAGATCATCCTTTCAAAAAATCATGCAAATTGAAAATCATTAAGGCATCTAATTAGGACCAACGAAATAGACGAACACCGTGCTTCAAAAAAAGCCTATAATAACCATCTAATTGAGTGGTCAAATGGTTTCGTATTCAAGTCATTTTTTGCAGAGATGATCTTTAATGGAATATCTAAAAAGTAGATGGTTCGAATAATTGAAATACAATGTGTGGTGGGCCCTAAAAGGGTGTTCCTCAAATAGGAGCTTTCTTGGTAAGCACTAGCCATGGACCCAAGGCTTTTATCCACTATACAAAATGAAAAAATTCTATAAAATTCTTTAAATACTACCCTCTGGATAAACCCTAATGCCTATACAAGCAGATAAGGTCGTCCCCAATAGTTGGGGCTCTAAAAGAGATTGATTGAGCCTCATTTAGAGCTCCAATAAAATCTTTAGGGCACTAAGGGCATCTCCCACAATGGTTGGCTCTATATCCGCGACTCTATATCTTTTTATAACATAATTTCTTTTACATGTTAATTTTTATGGTTGTTAACTTATTTTGATTTAATATATGTTTGTGTTATGTTATTTTTTTTAATGAACATACTATAAATAAATAAAAATAAAAATTTAGACAAGATTCGAAAAAACAAACTTTCAAAGTAAAAATAAGTAAATATAAAGTCCTAATGTTAAAAGAAGTTAAAAATTTGTACTTAAAATCTAGAAACATAGAAAATCGAAGTATTTAAAGGAAAATTAGAATAATTACACGATAAACTTCTCCATAAAAAAAATTGAAAGCAAACATGAAAAAAAGAAAGGAAACAAACATAGCAAGAAAAAAAAAGACAAACAAAACAACCGTTGGAACATAAAAAACAACTTTTTAACTTGATTCAAACATGGGATCCGCTGGTTTTTCATGCTTTTGTATGTTCAGCTTTTCAAAATGTGGGCCCCGTTGGTGCTCTAATGCTCTATATGAGTACACACATTTAGAACTAGCTCCGGCAAGTTTTATGATATAGGACCTGAAAACTCTTCCATTGGGGATCGCCTAAGCAAAGAAAAACAAGAATATTATTACATATACATAAAAGGAGGCCTGCAAGCCTCAGAGATACCAAAATTAAAGAATGGAAGAACAGACTATTGTTTTATTTCAATTATTTACGTTCTTCAGTTGCTTTATGCGAACTTTTGAATATATTTTCCCCCAAACGATGATGATCTTTAGTACTAGTAGCCTTACAGTTCTATTTGATGTTGCCAAAGTCGTCCAATCCCACGTTCGTGGAAGTATCTGCACTAATTTTGTTGTCACAAATGTTGTGACCCACGACACTTTTGGGTTCACCGCCGCCTTCAGCATCCTGGTTGTGAAAGTTGGACATCCCAACGTTTGAGGCTTCATTGCATGCCCTAATTTCATTGTCACTAATATTGCTGCTGCCGCCGTCAACTTCAGTGCCATTTCTAAAGTTGTGAAACCCTTCCTCGGCTCCATCTCCTATAATGGTATTGCTCCTAATGTCGTGACCGTCACCTTTGGGCACCTTTCCTTGACCGCCACGGCCGGCGCTGCTCCAGTTGACATCATTTAGAGGATCATATCCGCTGTTGCTGCCGTACCCTGCCATTATTATGAATCCCTTCAAGTTCACTACTACAATTTTAGTTGGAGAATATGATCATGACCAACAATATTTTACCAAGGCCATATATGCATACTTTAATTATATCATATGCTAGCGTCTACTCCCTTATATATATATATAAGAAATTTATTGGTGTAATCCTCTCACAGTCACTTGGTCTTTCAGTTCACACATATTATAACAATATTACGTACATAAAATGCATCAGTACATCAAAATTATAGTCAAATCCAAATTCTATACTCAATGGTATTATCATGATACAGTTTAAAATGCTTTGAGTTTGTGTCTTGCTTTTAAAAAAGTTATTAAGTCACATCGGAATTCTATAGTGCAGGTACAAAGAGTTGGTAAGCAACGATGTTATTAGATTCATCATACAATTAAGAGGCTTGAGTCTGTCTCTTAGTTTTGTACTTTTGTAAGATCAAAGATTGGTCACGCTTTTAGATTAAACAAAAGCCTTCGAGATAATCACTCAAAACAAATATAAGTTTTCTAGTGAATATTCAAAGAAAGTAAATAAATTGCATTTCATATTGTTGTTAGGAAATGTAACACACACGAAAAAACAAAAGGAAAAGGTTTGACCCAATCAAAGACTCTATTACATTATAGAACATGAAAATAGGCCTACAAGCTTCGATCACGTACCTAATACATTATTAAATTAAAGCATGTCGTTGGCTTGAATGCTAACTTTGATTTCTTTATTATCTCACCTTCACTCAACCCGCTAGTTGCTTCGTCTTTAGTCTTGTAGCCTAGTTTTCCAAACAAAACAACAACGATTTTGGATGCTTTTACTCTCACAAGTATTAAAACGAAGAAGATGAAAAGAGAGTCTAACAGCCGACGGGGTTTAGCCAGTTAAAAAGGACAGACCCAGGATTTCAAAATAGGGTGAGCTAGATTTACCTTATTGAACTGTTAGATTTTAAACTTGGTTAATCCCTTAAGGGAGGCTTATGGAATTGATTGTGTATATATATATAATTTAAGAACATATCATTTTTATTTTATTTGTTTAAAAGGCCTATTTTACACCAACAATGTCAGCTAAGGTCTACCATGATGAACAAAAATGAATTAAGAGAAAAGAAAATTCAAAAATGAAAATTTATCATCACAAAGATAGTTTAATTGATATTTATGCTCTAAATGGGCTTAACATTAACACTAACTATAAGAAAGAAAGAAAAAACTGCCTGACCGCCAGTGTGGTTGCCAAAGTTTGAAATCCCAACACTCTTGCTTCCATCTGCACTGATGTTATTCCCATGAACGTTGTGACCACGTTCGGGGCCCCTGGGCCCTTCAACATGACCTTTTGTGTTGTGGAAGTCTGAAATCCCAACGTTTGTGCTCTTCTCTGCTGTAATTTCATTCCCACGAATTTCCCACTTGCCATCTCCTTCATTCATCTTGTCTACCTCTGACCCACTTTTGTTTGGGTTTGGGTGTTCTGGCTCTTGACTGCTCTTCTGCTGGGGATTTGGATGGTTTTCAATGCTTCTTCATCAGTTGGAGGCTGATCATAAGGGCGGACGGATTAAGGGACAAGAAGGGTCGCTTGACCCCAAGAACTGGCCGGAAAATGGCTATGGACAGCCTGTGGAGGCTTGAGCAGACCCCATGGCGAGCAGAACGACGACCCCAAGAGATACAAGCAGGGTGCTCGAAGAAAGGCCACAGAGGTTGTTTTGTTTGCTGCTGTGTGAGACCCTCAATATTACTTTAGATTGTTGGGCTCTATCTCACGAAGAAAACAGTTCGTCAATCGGAGCCCCACAACCAAAGTTCTGAATTTTAGAAGTTTTTAACGACTTTTAGAATTGAAGTTGCAGAGCAAGTTCAACGAAGAAGAAAGAGTCAGCGTGTCTGGGGTTATAATCCAGCACTTCTCATTTTAATTCTTTTTTGAAATGATCCATTAGCAATGCGCCACATGTCTATTTTTAATTGGACTAACTTAATAAATTCATTAAAAAGTCATATGTGCTTTGAAAAATTCATCGAAAATTACCCCAAACTTGTAATCCTGTGTATTTTTATCTCGTGACCTCCAAATCACATGTACGTTTATTTGTTTTAATTATGAATGACATTAATATTATTTAAATTTTAAGGGTATTAGTTGTCTATATTTGTTTTCCAAGTCTTTAGACTTTTAAAATTGTCACTCTACTGAAAAATTCATGGAAATTATGAAGATGAAATTAATCTACAAAAACATTAGGAAAATTAATCTTTTATCTCGTGACCTCGAAATCACATGTACTTTTATTGTTTTAATTATGAATGATGTTAATATTATTTAAATTTCAAGGGTATTTAGTTGTCTAAATTTTTTTTGCAAGCATTTAGCCTTTTAAAATTGTCCCTCTACTGAAAAATTCATGGAAATTATCAACAGGAAATTAATCTACAAAAACATTAGGAAATTAATCTTTTAAGCTTTAAAATTGTTGTTTTTTTAATTTTTTTTTAAATTAATGTAGTCCCATGTTTCCTTCTTTTTTTTTTTTTTTTTTTAAAATGTGAAATAAATAAATTTTTCTATTTTTTTTAATAAAATAATTGGATAGAAAATGACTCATTTGTCCTGAAAAAAACCTCAACAATTTAGCCTGAAAAAACTTCTACACTTTTTACACTGTGAGCCTATGACCCGAGAATCCTGGATCCGCCAACTATATATGATTGGATGGGATTAGGAGGTAGGATTTGATTAGGTTGAATTGGAAGTATAACACCACATGTATAATATGGATGAAATGTAGCACCACAAGATAATCTAACGGTCATACCAAAGAATTAACAATGGATGAACATGGAGGTGCATGCACCCTATTGAGTAAGAGCCAATTAAATTTTGCTACATGCGTATGTATATGAGAAAATCACTCACCACTCACCATACATCAACCCTTAACCCACACCCCACCTCAACGGTTGTCTCTCTCGCTTTCTTTTATGTTGAATGACCTTGCCGAGTTGACATTTGTATTGTCTTATCTTGTATCGTATCCATACCCATTTTTTAGTATGATGAAAATGTAGAATTTAATTACATTAATCTAATCCTAATACTTATCCTACGCACCAAATGAGGTCGTATTTGGCTTTCTTGATGCCCAAGATTTGTTAATATAAAAAAAAATGTTTAGATGGTGATGTGTTTACTTGGTCTTTAGAAAATTGTATATCAAGCTATGCTAGCCAAATAGACCTCATTGCGGGGTTGACATATGTATTGTCTTATCTTGTATCGTATCCATACCCATTTTTTAGTATGATGAAAACGTAGGATTTAATTACATTAATCTAACCCTAATACTTATCCTACCCACCGAATGAGGTCCTATTTGGCTTTCTTGATGCCCAAGATTTGTTAATAATAATATATAAAAAAATGTTTAGATGGTGATGTGTTTACATGGTTTTTAGAAAATTGTATATCAAGCAACGCTAACACTGTCCCTTACGCGTGTAGCCTCATTCTAGAATCAGGGGTATGATATCATGCTAGACAACCACTAAGCCTCAAAAAGTTGAGCTGTTAAGAAATGAGCCGACAATGTATATCAAGCTAAGCTAATAAATTTGTCATTCATGTACTCTTATGAAAAATGTTGTGTAATTCTTATCATCATCCAAAAAATTTGGAGGCCTTCTACTATGCCTCATGAGCTTAACAAAACTCACGTAACTCCTCGCAATTGCCCTGTTCTTCCTCTATCTCCTCTCTCTCATTCATTCTTCTTTGTTTCAGAAACCACATCACAAAATTGTCTCATATTATTGAAGCTAAGCTGTTGGAATATTTGTTAACCATCATGGTGCCAAATATCCTCCGGTGCTTGTAAACTATTAAAATCATTCATCCTTCTTTCCTCCATAAACAACATCATATATCTATCATCTTCCAAAATCATATATGGAATCTTGTTAGACATGGGATCATCCTAATATACATCGTACTCTGACAAATTCAAAGTAACGAATTATATATATAAACGCCACCCTACATGAACCAAGTATATATAAACCTAGTTTAAAAGAACAAAAATAATGAATTCAACCTAATATTTTTGGGTTTTAATCTAATTTTCTATATAATATATATGGTACGAGGTAATTAATAAACCTTAAGCCATGATCACAAATAACACATATACATAAGAATAGGCTTACAAGCCTGGGTGATTACCGTACGAGTTCTTATTTTCGCACACCGTATACTGTATACATAATAAAATTAAACATGGAAGAAGAGACTACTCTTTTATTTATATTTTTTTTTCATATTTAATTTTCCCAAACCATATGATCGATGATGAGTTAGCCGGTGGGCTCCCCTTGTGGCTTTGGTGGACTGGAGCCGCCTTCTGCTTCTTCTCCATGATCCTCCTCAGTAGTAAAAGGCATGCCGTATGTGGTGTTGCCGAAGTTGTGAATCCCAACTTTCCTGGCTCCATCTGCACTAATTTTATTGCCAGAAATGTTGTAACCACCGCCACGGTCAGGGAAGCCCTTCGTTCCTTCGCTGCCCCCTTTACCTTGGACGGCGTAGTTGCCAAAGTTGGAGACCCCAACATCTGTGGCGTTGGTTGCGGTAATTTCATTCTGACAAATATTGTTCCTGCAGCTGCTGCTGCTGCTGCCGTCTCTATCTCTTTCTTTATTCCTTTTCCTCTCTTCTTCCTCAGTTATCTTTCTCTGGAGCTTTGGAATATCATTTCCTTTTGGGCGCAACATCAGTGTTACTGTTTCAGCTGGAGGCTGATCCTGGCTAAACCCTTTTTCCCTATCCATATGCACTTGAATTAACTCATATGTTGACCTCCTCCTCATATAATAGATTGTCGATATATAGCTGGCTTGATTGCCGAGTAAATGGGTTTGGGGACAACAACAAAAAATGGAAAGAAGGAGGAAAGTTAGATTGTCATCTCAAGATGTATTTTTTAAATTAAAATTTTGGTTGTTAGATTGAATTTTGATATATTTATACTTAGGTTTGACGATGAAATAATTGTAGCCAAAGAGGAAATTCTAAATAACCCAAAAAATAAAAATAGTACAAGTGGGCTTGGAGCTGATGACCTAAATGCGGGTTTGCCCTGAATTATAGCATAATTGTCAATTTTTCCCTTAAGTTTTTTTTTTTTGTTGATAAATTTTTCCCTTAATTTTTCCCTTAAGTTTTTTTTTTTGTTGCCCAAAAGATCACCAATGTTATTATTATAATTTCTGCACTTGTTGTTCTGCCTCATGTTACATTAGCTGGTTATGGTCAAAAGAACAGCTAATTTTAGCTTAATTTATTAGATTAAGATTTAATCTTTTTTTATGACTCAACTACTTCCAAATGCTAATGAAATATTCCCACATGACCCCATGTTCCTAACTGTCTAATCATAAGATGTTTACAAAGCCAACTTCCAAACAAGAAAAAGAAGTGAAAGAAAACAGTAGTTAGGATTACATAAACCAATGGTTTCAGTCTTTCAGATAAAAAATCATGTGCATTGCAAGCTTTGGGCGGCAGCCAAGGAAAATCAAAATCTACACTGGTACATTGTTGTTTAATTTTATATGACCATCTGTATCGAATCATTCCCAATCCTTGGTCAACAATCATTAATTAACTAAAAGGGTTCGTGCTCTTAATTGAATTATTATACGTTAATGGAAGACCATTATCTTGTCCACAAGCTAATGACCATGGGAGCCATAAAGTCTCTTTTGAAGGATTACATGTTATTCATTGCCGTGTTTTAAAACTTGAAATCGAATGAGTATATATCGAGTAATGTTCTCTTGTCAGATTTATGTTGTCACACAGATAACTATTTGTCTATATTTGTAATATGAGCCACACACTAAACTTATCAATTGTTCGTAATCATATATAGTATGATAATTTAAGTATCTTATATATGTTTATTTCTTTTTGGGTAAAAAGGGAGGCTACAACACTGTAGTTGTCACTTTGACAGAAAGGTAGAATTTTGAGAGCCTTTTTTCTCTGCTTTTCTTCCTTCTCAGTGAAGTAGGTTTTCATTATGAGATTTTGATAAATGGTTTTTAAAATCTGCTTTGATATTTGAAATCCTCTTCACTCATTCATTCATCATTTTTGAGAGAGAGAAAGAGAGTCATTTTCTTCTTCTCCTCTGCAAATGGTGAGATGAGTGAGATATGAGGTTTCCAAAATGAGATTTTCAAATTATTTTTGAAATTTGCTTTGTTATTCAAAATTTGCATCTAGGATAGTTAAAACACATTCTTATTCATATCTAGATCAGATTCTTGGATTAATTTCTTCAAGAATGGTTTCTTGAAGAAATCGAACTTTTATTCATTGAATCTACATATTCATCGATCTGTCAATCCGGAGTTGAGTTGCAGTGCCATGGGGTGAAGGAGCTGATGGACTAGCTGCCATTTCCATGAAGGACAAGCTACTAGCTCAACTAAGTTTGGAGAAGAAGGTTGCACATAGAGGTAGTGCCCATTTCCTAAATAGACCTGGGATTGCTTGAGCTTGTGATTACTTTTTCTGTAAGAACCTTCTTAACTTAGTGGATTGCCTGGTGGAGTGATGACCCTTAGTTTTTCCCAATGGTTGGTTTCTAGGTAAACATTTATTGTGTGATTCTCTGATTTATATGCCTAGTCATATTGTTTGTGTTATATCTGAAATGTTGATGAATGTTCACATACTTATCACTCTAATTGTTGCTAGCACAGGGGATGCCTAGATTTAGGGGTCATCATTTAGCCCACGGGCCCATGGGCCGATGAGGGCCAGCCCGGCCCATTGAGAAAAAGCTCGGCCCGATATTTAATGGGTTAGGCTTGGGCTTAGGTGTCTAAAGCCCAGCCCGGCCTATAGGCCCCACCTGTTTGAGCCCATGAAGGCCCGGGCTGCAAAGCCCATTAAAGCCTGACCCACAGCCCCATATATTTTATATAAATATAAATTTAGTTTAAAAGTGAAAGGAAATGGAGACACACACAAGGGGTTTCGAACCCCTACCACTTTCATTCCAATCAACAACTTATCCACCATGCCATAGACAATTTAATGATTATATGCTACACCATTTGATATTTATATATGCTTCATCAAACACCTTGCCACAACTGAATTTAAGCCATATCAATAATGTTGGAGCTACATCAAACTATGTCAACTTAGAAGGCACTTCTTCCATGTCCTCTTTTACAGCTTTACAGTGAAGAGAATGTCACAAGAGTTCATATGAATTTTTGTTGTTGTTTTCTAAATTTTAATTTATGTATTTTGAATTTATGAAATGAACAAAGAAAAAAAATGAAGACATAAACATATAGATAAATGTAAATAGAGAACTATGGAAAGAAGAAGAAAAAAAAAAAGAACTTGCGTGTATCCCTTTGTCACCAGCCGCGCTTTGTATTTGTCAACCTCTCCTTTCTCGTTGAGCTTTGTTTTGAAGATCCATTTAACCCCAATGGTTTTTTCCTCTGCTGGAAGATCTGTCAATTCCCAAGTATCATTTTTCTCGATTGCCTCTATTTCTGCATCCATAGCTTTCCTCCACTTTACATCATTAACAGCATCCTCAAAGAGTACTGGATCACTATCTGCAAACAAAGCATGATGAGCAACATTATCATCATCTGATAATTCATCTCCGCTTACATAGTCTGTCATCCAAAAAGGCCTTCCCCTGATCCGTTGAGCATATGAGTTTGAAGGTTGACCTTCAGAAGGTTCGCTTGCTGGAACATTTGACATCAAATCTCTGGAATTTTGTGCTTCATGCTCTGTTAGGCTTTCACTTGCTGGAACATTTGGCAAGATATCTTCTAAAATTTGTACATCAGTCCTTCTTTCATCATTGATATCTAAATCAAATGGAATTGATTCAGATACAGTGATGCCCCAATTCCAACTACTGTCTTCATCAAACATAACATCACGGCTGATAATGATCTTCTAAGTGACTGGATTGTACAGCCTATACGCCTTTGATTCTTCACTAACACCAAGTAGCACACATTTCACACTTTTGTCATCAAGTTTGCCTCTTTTCTGATCAGGTACATGTGCGTAGGCTAGACATCCAAATATTCTGAAGTGATCAACAGCTGGTTTGCGTCTGGTCCATGCTTCTTCAGGTGTCATGTTTTTAACAACAAGTGTGGGGCTTCTATTCTAAATATGAACACTCCAGTTAACAGCTTCTGGCCAAAACTTCTTTAGGATGTCTTTCTTTGTCAGCATGCTTCGTACCATATTCATAATAGTACGATTTTTCCTCTCTGCCACCCCGTTTTGCTGTGGTGAATAGGCTGCAGTAAGTTGTCTTTTATTGCTGTTTGATGTTGGGTTAATTGGTCCACATATATCTGAATGAACCAATTGCAGTACTTCTGTAGCTCTCCATGTGCTCCCTTTTGGAAATGAGTCACGATGCTGCTTTCCAATAATACAATCCTCGCATACCTTTGAAGGAGTCTGAATTTGAGGCAGTCCTCTTACCATCTTCTTTTGAGCCAAGGTCTTCAATCCATTAAAGTTTAGGTGCCCATAACGATAGTGCCACAGCCATGTTGCGTCTTGTGTGGTTGAAGTGAAGCAAGTTTGATCATCATGTGGAATCTGTGTGTATAGAGGGAACATCCGATTTGTTGTCATTTTGGCTTGTGCAAAAAGCCCCTTCTCCGGATGATGAATCTGACAGTTGTCTTTCTGAATAAGGATTGCGAAACCCTTTTCTTGTAGCTGACCAAGACTAATAAGATTACTCTTTAGTTCTGGGGCATAAAATACGCCAGTGATTGTTTGCATGCTACCATCCAGCTGAATTTTAATATTCCCTTTACCCATAACACAGATGCTAGCATTGTTTCCAAGCTTCACATTTTTTCTAAAATTTTCATCTAGATCAGAGAACAAGAGTTTATTACCACACATATGATTGCTGCAGCCGGAGTCTAAATACCAAGTATCACCTGATGGGTTCTCCTTTTTGTCGATGTAAGCCATCAAGAGCATTTCTTCTTCGGTCTCAGCAAGATTCACCTTAGTTTCCTTCTCTTTGTCAAGGCATTCATATTGATAGTGGCCAAACTTGTGACAGTGAAAGCATTCCACACTTGCCTTGTCAAATTGTGCTCCTTGTCCTCTGCCTCTGCCTCTTCCTCGAAATCCCCAGCGTCCTCTACCTCTGCCTGGAGCTGCTCCTTCATAAGTGGTGATCTTCAAGGCTTGCTCCTCCACAACATGACTAGTCATCCTTTGCTCATGAACCAACAATGAACTTTGCAACACATCAATCGAAAGACTGTCAATGTCATTCGATTCTTCAATGGAACACACTACATAGTCAAATTTGCGTGTCATTGAGCGAAGAATTTTCTCAATGACTGCAACATCTTCCATATTTTCGTCATGAATACGCATCTTATTTGCGATCACCAATGTCCTTGCAAAGTAATCATTAACAGACTCTCCTTCCTTCATGTGGAGAACCTCAAACTCTTTGCAAAGAGCTTGAAGTTGGGCACGTTTCACTCGTGTTGTACCTTGATACTTCATCTTCAAGGAATCCCAGATATCCTTGGCAGTATCCTTCTTGAGGATGGTTTCCAGAATGGCACGATCTATTGCTTGAAACAAGTAGTTCTTTGTCTTCAAATCCTTCAATCTTTGCTCCTCCAATGTCTTTCTCTGCTTCTCTGTCAAGATAGCTCCACTAGTGGGCTCTGCGATGTCAGTTTCAATCTGAGTCCAATACTCATTTGATCGCAAGAAATTTTCCATTAGCAGACTCCAATGGTCATAGTGACCATCAAAGCGTGGAATCGCAGGTTGCCCAAAATTGTTTTCAGACGCCATTGAGTCTTGCTGCTGCAAGATGAAAGCTGCTGCTTTTCAAACCAGACCCCAGTGGGGCTCAGATACCAATTGTTAAGAACTAGAACTTCGAAAGCTAAAGAGTGTAAAAGTCTGAGAGAATGTTCGTCTTTTCATTGACTCCAAAGATTGGCATAAATAGCCGTACAAAAAAAACAAGTAATCAGAAAAATAAGCAACTAAATATCCCACGTCTAACAATCCTAGACTATTGGGATTCTCCTAAAGATTAGGTCAAACACTAACCATGTTCCCTGACACATAGGGATTATTAGCAGAGGCAAATTAACTAAATAAATCAAATAACAATAATGGATAAATATCCAACATAGGGGGATTAGTAAGAAAAGTAGAAAAATTCAAAATTCAAACTGAGTTCAGGAACATTGAGCTGACGACAATGGATTTAGCTGAATTTTGTGTTTATTAGTTGAATTTATTTATTCAAACAAATAATTTTTTTTTTTTTTGGGTTTTAGCAAGAATCATTGCAAGTATCATCTTCCTAGAGTTGGAAATTCACTTTCTTTCTTTTTTTTGGGCGGGTTAGGGGTTGATGCTTGTGGGTGGGCTGTTTGGGAGGGGTCGAGAGAGAGAGAGAGAGCCAAAAAGGGGAGGGAGGTGGATCGAGGGTGGGGCTAGGTTGGCGGGTGAGGTGCATCGGCGAGAGGGGATAGTGGTTGTGGTGGAGATGACGGTAATGTGGATGGACATTCAAAAAAAATTATGAATTTTTTAATATATTTTTATTATTATTTTCCTTTAAATTTATGAATTTACCTCTTAAAGTGACGGAAATGTGGATGGACATTCAAAAAAATTGACGGCGAGTCCCTAATTGGCCCTTTTATGTAGTTTAAGTTCTTAATAAATAAAGAGAAAATTGACAGTTATGATATAGTTCAGGGAGCAAAACTGCATTTTAGCCTAATTATTATGCTTGCACTGCGCCAAAGCATCTTTCATGTTTACCAACTTGTTTCGCTTCATTTGAGGAACATTTTTTTTTTTTCCTTTTTCCTAATGTTGCTCTTAAAGTATATTTGGTGCTCTATTGCTAAGGTAGGGCTCTGCTACTTCATTTTCGTTCTTATATATTATATGTTAACCATCTGCATGATTTAGTACTCTGTACATATTCCTAAGAAGTACTTTAGTTACCAAACTACCCTTTGAACTTTGACGCGGTCAACAACTATTAACATAAATATTATTTGTTTGGTGATCATCATCAATATATATAGAGGATATGATGCCGACCAACAAAAAGTCAATTACTTAAAACCCCTCGAATTGTAAGGTTGATTTCAAATAAAACTTATATATTGACTCCTTCCATCAACCAATCTGTTAAATACTTAAGTGGTGAACGCAGCTTTAATTTTTAAATTAATGTTAACTAGTTTGTAAGTTAATATGGTGTTAATCATTCGTTTTGACATACTTCTAGAGTAATACTAGACTTACCACATTTTTTTACTATATTTATACATGTTATTAGTCACATTGAAATTCTAGACTCAAGGTATAAAAACTTGGTAGCTAAGGATATTATTATTATTATGATTAAATTATATTATCATGATACAATTGAAAGGGATGTTGTGAGAAAATTGTCCAAATTCTTTAGGATAATGCTTGGCTCCTGATATATCAGAAGCCATTCCTCCTCAACAATCAACGTGGCTTCTTTACAAAACAACATGTGTTTTTTTTTTCTTCCTGTTTTTTTTTCTTTCAACTCCTTTAACTCAAGTCTTTTTGTTGGTTTTCTTTAACTTGGGTTAGTTTTAAGGAGGAAGAGACGAAGGCAGGGCCGGTGCCTTGGGCTTGGGTAGGCTACCATATGTAATATTATTATAAGAAATAGATATAATATATAGGTTAAAATAGTAAAAATATTAAAACGTTCTTCTTCCTCTCTCCACTGGTTATAACCCTCTTTCTTTCTTTTCCACTTCTTCTTTCTTCCTCTCTCCGGCTGTTTTTTCTTATTTTCTTTTTCCTTCTTATAATTTAGGAATTTGGGTGAAATGAAGACCACCTTTTTTCCAAATTTTTTTTTTCCACGATCCTCATATCAACTAAAGATAGACCTTCATTTTATTTCCATTTTGGCTGGCGTATGGTGTCTCTGGCCATTTTTTTCTTTTCATTTTTGCCTGACTTGGTGTGGCTAGAACGGCATCGGCAAATTTTTTTGGTTTCACCTCTATTTAGCATGTAGGTTTTCTCCTCCTCCCTTTCTCTCTCCTCCTCCTTTCTTCAACAACCATGAAAAATCCTTTTTATCAAAAGAAGAAAAAAACCTACGAGTCACCCTCCACTGCTTTCGTCTCTTCCTCCTTAACTTACCCAAGTTTAAAAAACCAGCAAAAGACTTGAGTTAAAGGAGTTGAGGAAAAAAAAAAAAAAATACAACACGTGTTGTTTTGTAAAGAAGCCACGTTAGCTGTTGAGGAGGAATGGCTCCCAAGCATTGTCCAATTCTTTATATCTCTTGGGTTCTCCGTCGTCAACTTTGTTGTCTGGATGCCAACCTATGGGCCAATGGATATTGACCCACGCATTTTGTGGTCCCTCCCGTTTATACTGAATTGGTGTATGCTTTACAGATTTCTATCCATTAAAGAAATCTGTAAAAGCTTTCTAGAGCACCCTCCTTTGTTTCCCACGTTAATCATCCATCGTGTATTTAAAAAGGATATCCCAATGATCATTACATAAGTGAATGGTTGCACATGGACTGGTTTTACAGCTTTACAGCTCACCGACGATGTTCATATTGTTGACGCCAAAAAGTGATTCTCTAACTTTGTGGGTCAACTTAGTAATTTTTATGCCTTCGGTATCCTTAAGGCCTCGGTAGTCGACGTGATCTGCAATATGAGCAAATGCACAGTAAGACCTAGGGCACCGGTGTGGTACCGGCCGAAGGCTCTCTGATGCTTAAGTAAGTTCGGGAATAGAAATTTCAACTGACAGATCAATAGGCTTGTATGCCGTGAGTTCTGATTACCTCCATTTTGGGATAGTTGGCCTCCTTTTATAGGCCTTGGGAGGTGTGCATTTGTTGATAATTTCGATGTGGGACTGTGGACGTCGCTTGGGAGCGTGCCACGTGTCCCAGGAGTGGGCGTTGCCCTAATGGAGAGATCGGTAGGTAGAGTGCCGAGGGCACCTTTGACCAAGCCCAATTTCCTCCACCTTCTCGCCCTGCTCTTCGGTGATGCATTTCATGTACGGGATGATGTAGCCTCGTTTGTACAGAACATCGTTGATGACGATGTACCTTGTCGATCGGTAACGCAGCTGTCTTACCCTGGCCTTGTCTTCAGGGAGGGTGCCGTTCGTTAGGTAAACATGAATGGGCGACATCCATGTATTGGTGTACTTTATGGCGCAAATCTCGGCAACGGTGGTGCTCGGCAGGGTCAGTATCTCGACGGGGATTTTTCGGCCCACTTTGTCGTTGATCGCCGAAGCCAACTTAGCAAGGGCGTCGGCATGACTGTTCTCGTTACTTGGTATCTGCCGAATTTCGTACGCCTGGAATTTGTTTAGCAGTTGGTGTGCTGCCGTGAGGTACGCCGACATTGACGCGTCCTTCACTGCGAAATCGGCAGTCATCTAGTTCACTATCAGCTGCCAATCGCTGTAGATGCTGATCTGAATGGCCCCCATGCTTTGGGCGAGCCGTAGGCCGGCCAAAAGTGTCTCGTATTCGGCTTCGTTGTTGGACGTTCGGAAGCCGAACCTAATGGCATATTCAATTTTGGCTCCATTGGGAGCGGTGAGTACAAGACCAGCTCCGCACCCTTGTTGGTTTGCCAAGCCATCCACGTGTAGGATCCAGAAAGGAGTCGACTGGTCGAGACGACTGCCGTTCGATAGGCCTTCCTGTGCAGGGGTTCTTTCAGGTTCTGAGGCTTCCGAAGGTGTTAGCTCAGCGATGAAGTCCGCTATGGCTTGTCCTTTTTCGGCAGGCCTGGGTTTGAACTGTACGTCGAATTCTCCCAACTCGATCGCCCATTTCACCAGCCTACCGGATGTTTCTGATTTTTGAAAAACTTGCTGAAGGGGCTGGTTGGTTAGAACGATCATGGTGTGGGCCTGAAAATAGGGCCTCAACCGCCGGGCAGAAACGACCAGGGCTAAAGCCAGCTGCTCGAGTGTGGGGTACCGAGACTCTGCCCCCTGAAGGGCCTTACTGACGTAAAAAATTGGTAGCTCCGTCTTCTCAGGGTTCCGTATCAGTACTGAGCTGACGGCAGTGTTGGATACCGATAGATATAGAGAGAGTATTTCCCCAGGGATGGGTTTTGACAGCAGCGGAGCTCTGCCCATGTAATCCTTCAAGTCTTGAAACGCCTTATCACATTCGGCAGTCCACTCTATGTGATGTTTGCCCCCTTTCAAGGTTTTGAAGAACGGTGCACACTTGTATGTGGCTTTGGAGATGAAGCGAGTGAGGGCTGCCACTCGTCCGGTAAGGCTCTGGATGTCCTTTTGTGTCTTCGGCACCTCCATGTTAATTATGGCTTTGATTTTGTCGGGGTTCGCCTCGATGCCCCTCTGGCTGATCATGAAACCGAGGAATCTCCCTGAAGATACGCCGAAGGCGCACTTCGTAGGGTTGAGTCTCATTCAGTATTCCTTCAAGATGCCGAACATGAGGGATAGGTTCGCCAGATGTTCCCCTGCCGTTCGGCTCTTTACTAGCATGTCATCCACATAGACCTCCATTGTACTGCCAATCTGCTCGGCGAAGATTCAGTTGACTAGTCTGTGATAGGTCGCCCCCGCATTCTTCAAGCCGAACGGCATGACGTTATAGCAATATAGGCCTTTGTCTGTTATGAACGCCGTGTGTTCGCTATCGGCAGGGTGCATGAAGATCTGGTTGTATCCTGAGTATGAGTCCATGAAGCTGAGCAATTCGTGACCTGCAGTGGCGTCAACCAGCTGATCGATGCGTGGCAACGGGAAGCTATCCTTCAGACAGGCCTTATTGAGGTCGGTATAGTCTTGGCACATTCGCCACCCGCCTTTTGCCTTCCGAACCATGATAGTGTTTGCCAGCCAATCCAGGTATACAGCCTCCCGGATGAAGCCTATGGTCATTAGTTTGTCCACTTCGTTTTTCATAGCTTCATACCGTTCGGCATCATAGGATCGGCGCTTTTGCCTGACGGGTTTGAAGGCTAGTGAGATGCTCAGCTTGTGGCTGATGACATCAGGGGATATGCCTGGCATGTCGTTATAAGACCAGGCAAAGACTTACGAGTTCTGCCGAAGGAACTGGATGAATTCGGCACGGAGGGTGGCGCTTAACATGGTACTGATTCTCACACACCGATCCGGTTGACGCTCGTCCAGCACCACCATTTCGAGATCCTCGACAGGTTGTGCCACCGGAGTGGGCGTTTCCTCCCTTGGATCGTCCACTGGTTTGTTGCCGTTCGGCAAGCCTGCGACCGTAAGGGTCTCCTTCTGCTTTTGAGGGGCTGCTGATTTCAACGCCGTGGCATAGCAGTTCCGAGCGCTTACCTGATCGCCCCTGATTGCCCCCGTGCCGTAGCAGGTTGAACTTCATGAGTAGCATGTGGGGGGATAAGTGGGCCTTTATCTCCATGAGCGCCGTTAGACCAACTATGACGTTGTAGGCCGTCGGACAGTCCACCACAAGGAACTGGTCGTAGACCATGGTCCTTCGTGGGGCTGTGCCGAAGGAGATTGGCAGACTGACACTGCCGATTGGCTGGACCAGGTCTCCCGAAAAGCTAAGGAGAGGCGAGAGTTGTCGGTTGACCTGGCTGTCATCTATTCCGAGTTCTTTGAATGCATCGGCAAAGATGACATTTACCGAGCTGCCAGTGTCGATCAGAATTCGTCCGACATCGAATTCGACAATTTCGGCTCGGATGATCATAGGGTCGTCATGTGGGTAGATGATCCCCTTCTCTTCTTCCTCGGAGAAGGTGATGGGTTCCCATCTGACCTTCGGCATCTTGGTATGCCGGCTACTTTCTATGCCGAGGACTTGGGGGTATTGTGCCGCCCTGACATACTGCTTCATTGACCGGTTAGATGCCCCGGCGAGGGTTGGGCCCCCACTGATCGTGCTGATCATGTTGATCTGTCGATTGGCGTTCTGCACTGGCGCCTGCTGCGGCCTGGCTATGTACTGATCCAGTTTGCCTTCCCGAATCAACCGCTCGACGATCTTCCGCAAGCTGATGCAGTCCTCAGTGTTGTGGCTATTCTGCTAGTGGTATCGACAGAATTTCCCTATATCCCTGCCGTCTTGCCGACTGGGCTTTCGGAATGCTGGCTTCGGGATTATCTCATTTTCTTTCATCAGTACCGCTTCGTAGGAGGTATTAAGCAGGGTGAACACCTCTGTCCCCTGGTTATGTGCCGGTAGTGGAGCTCGGTAGTTGTCCCTGCCGTACCTGCTCTTGTTTTTCTTGGAATGCCCCTTTTGGGAGCTTCCGGCATCTTTGCGTTTGTGGCTTTCAAGGTATCCGGCAGTTTGTGCTGCTGGTGCGAACGGCGATGCCTGTGCCGTGGAGGACCGCTGTATGGGTTCGCTCTACCGAGTCGTGGGCTCGGCCCTCAAGTTGAAGTATTCAGCTTTGGCGTGGATTGCCGCTTGCTTCATGAGTTCATCGTACGTACGCCAATTGCTGCTGTGTACCAGATACAGAAAGTGTGAGAACCGTAGGCCACTCTTGAAGGCGCCGTAGGCTGCCCTGTCATCGGTATCTGGACATCTTGAGTATTCATGGATGAATCATGCGGCATACTCACGCAATGGTTCGTCATCTCTCTGCCGGATGGTATATAGATCATCGGCAGAATACAGTCTGTCCGTCTGAATCATAAAATGGTTCAGGAAAATCTGTTTTAGCTCGTCGAAGGAATCTACCGTTCTTGGTTCCAAACGGTAGAACCAGTTCAGAGCCGCTTCCGTGAGCGAAGAGGGGAACAGAAGGCACAGTTCTTCGTCGCTTAGCCCTCGGCAGCCTACAGCCTGTCTGCCGCGCAAATCTCACGGCCTGGAGTTCCGGACCGAGGGGATGTGCGTTAACACGGAGTTTCCTGCTTTTGGGTGCGGTGCGGTTGTGCGCGGGCGTGCCAGCATGGTCTACCGTGCGTTAATGTGTTGATGAGTGTTGGATGGATAAGTGGTGCGCCTGTTTGATCTGTCTTCCTACTCAAAACGATTGTAGCCGAGAGAGGAACTGGTCTCGGCTGTTAGGTTCACGGCCTGAACTACAAGGCCGTTGAGTGATGGTGTTGGTGGTGGGTTTTGGGCGGTGCTCCGGCGCGCTACTCAGGGAGCGACGGTCGTGTGATATATGGGGTGAGTGAACGAATAACAAGGATGGTGCTCCGGCGCCTTGAAAATCAAGGGTCGTATGATATATTGATGAATGGATTTTCCTTACAATCTACCACTACTCCTAGGAAAGCAAGTAAAGATATTGAAAGTGCATTACAGGAAAAAATAAGTTGCTCCGTGGGAGGCTTTGTTTTGGTGTTGAACCCTTTGAATGTAGCTCGAGTCTTGTATTTATAGGAAGAGTCCCTGGATGAGTAATCGAGGCTGAATTTACGCGTAGTGGAGTCTGATTAGCGCAAGTGAGCAGTCCAATCGACATTTGGGATCGTGAAGTATGGTGGTGAGACCCCAGAAATCCCGGTGAATCTCAATCGCCGCTCTTGATCGTGGGTTCTGAGCCTCTGGCCGTGGAGACGCATTTATGGCCTGGATAGCTGGTGAACCAACATCTCAGGCTGTCAGAATTCTTGTGAGAATGTCCATGTCTAATCACTCTGATCCTCATCACCAAATCCTGACTTCAGTCACTTCCCACCTTTCCTCATGCATTAAATGCTTCTTTGTGGCCAATGGGTTTGCTGCATTAAACATGCACTACTTCATTAAATGAAGCCTGGGACCCTGCTGTCACGTGATGATTTGCCTTTAATGCCTTGGCCGCAATTTTTTTCGGCCTCGGCCTCGGCCTATGCTTGAGGCCGAGATGATCATGCCTTAGCATTTCCTCTTTTATTTTTTAGGAAGGCGAAATACCCTGGCGAAACGCTGCGTTTCAGCTTCTGCGAACAAGTGCCAGGGCCGAGAGAAAGGGCTCCTTCGGCCAGCTTATGGCCGTGATTTATCAGGCACAAACACAGCCGATTGGAAAGAATGAAGGTGTGTTAGTGGATCCTCCACTCCTGTGTAAGGGGTTATGCGTAGGGGCTGTACGTCTCTGTCCTGCCGGGAGCGCCTTATGCGTTCGGTGAAGGGTCCTGGCCGGAGCCTTCCCCAGTCCGGCTCCTGAGAACGAGTTCGATCATCCTCCATCTTTTGTACCATTTGAAGGAGGAGGCGGATGACAGGGTCCCTGTCCGGTATCTCCTCCGCGGTTTGATGCACCGATCGCTGCTGGGACCTGACAGGGTTAACCTCAGAGAATTTCGTTGGCGTTGCCGAACGGTAGGACGATGACCGATTGGTGGAAGGAGCATACTCTCGGTCCGACTCTGCCGTTGATTCCAAGACTTGTATCCTCCGTATTGGAGACTTCCTCCCCATGTTTCTCAGTCGGGGATCGTCCAGGCGGGCATTTATCCTGATCGGCGATTCCTGCCGTTCAGACTGCCGTTCGACTTCCCGCTCTAACAGCCTGTGTCGGCAATCGAAATAGACCTTCTTCGGCCCATAGGGCTTATTTTTTGGTGCCGGGACCACCAATTGTTTAGACGGCGCAGGCATTGCCTTTGCCACCTTCTTGCCCTTTTTCTGCCGACGGGGAGTCTGTAGGCTCTCGGAGGATCGACCGGTCTGGATATTTTGCGTTTGCTGCTGGTTCAGCAGCTGTTGTGTTTCGTCCACCCTGGATGAGAGGAAATTGTTGTGTTCCTGCAACCTAGCCATGTCCTGCCGAAGGGACACGACTTGGGCTAAAAGCTCCGCATTTTCAGCGGGTTGGAGTACAGGTGGATTAGTTGCCAGGGTGCATGGGGGTGGCGCTGGGCTAACCCGGCTAGGCATGCCGAACGGCATCCCCTCCTGTGGTAGGAACGTAGCTTTTGAGTTGGTCCCCATGTGTTTGGGATAAAGGGTCGATTTTATCGTTTCCCACAGACGGCGCCAAACTGTTGACGCCAAAAAGTGATTCTCTGACTTTGTGGGTCAACTTAGTAATTTTTATGCCTTCGGTATCCTTAAGGCCTCGGTAGTCGACGTGATCTGCAATATGAGCAAACGCACAGTAAGACCTAGGGCACCGGTGTGGTACCGGCCGAAGGCTCTCCGATGCTTAAGTAAGTTCAGGAATAGAAAGTTCAACTGACAAATCAATAGGCTTGTATGCCGTGAGTTCTGATTACCTCCATTTTGGGATAGTTGGCCTCCTTTTATAGGCCTTGGGAGGTGTGCATTTGTTGATAATTTCGATGTGGGACTGTGAACGTCGCTTGGGAGCGTGCCACGTGTCCCAAGAGTGGGCGTTGCCCTAATGGAGAGATCGGTAGGTAGAGTGCCGAGGGCACCTTTGACCAAGCCCAATTTCCTCCACGTGTCTAGATCGGTAGGTAGATCGGTAGGTAAACACATATCTTGTAGGATTGCTACAACTCTTGTTTAATTGGTTTTACACCTGTATGAGTTTACCAGCAGAGTTTGTTTATGATTTCTATTTCTGCACATGAGTTTGTATTCCATTCATTTCATCCACTACAAGGAAATACACCTTTGGTGAAGAAACAATTTCATCAATCATGGGGACCTTATTGCCTGTCTATGATAGTCATCAATCATCATGGATCACTGATCGCTGCACATAATCGTTAGATAGTAGAACCACACGAAGGAATCTGGCAAAGGAAACCAACTCAAAACTAAAGGGTTTGTATAAAGGATAAATCTTTATTATCAAATTACATAAGAAATGGTGCATACATAAAGAGGCCTACAGACTAGAGATCACCTGAGTTCACTCTTCGTTTTCACCGCCGAAGGCCGAGTCGGTTTCTCCACTACTTGAGTCGGCTTGTTTTTCTTTCTTGTGGCCTTTATATTCGTTTTTGTTGGCAAAGTCGAAAATTCCTACACTACCTGAATATCTCCCCTTAATTGTATTCCCAGAAAAGTTGAAGGTATCGCCTCTTTCCGCCTCACCTCTCTTAGTATTATTCTTGGGCTTCGAGCTGCTGTTGTTTTCCTGCTCCATGTTCACTTTAGCATCCTCAGATGATTTCTTGTTATCACCAATTGTAGGCTTTAGGATTGGGGAGCCTGTAGACATATTCAATTTTGTCAAAACATCTTGAACAACTTCCTCAACAAAATCGGCCTCTGTGCTCCTGGCAAATATCGTTATGAAAGACAAACAATAGTATGAGTAAGTATGAATCAAATGATAACAAGTAGAAATTGATACAAGCTAGAGATTTAGTATACCCTGTTTTTCTTGAATCATAAAACCCAGAAATATTGGCTGCTTCCTCCAAAGCAGCCCTCCAGTTGGCCACCTCATCCCTACTGCCCTTAAGTGCATAAGTTGCCTTTTGTTTTCGTACATGTGATGGATCTATGCGATAAAAAATGGGTATAACAATCTGTCCATTCCTTTTCTTGCATCCAAGTATATGCACAAGTTCTTTCAAACACCAAGTGGAAGAAGCATAGTCTTTTGAGAAAATGACTAGTGCAATTTTCGATTCCTCGATTGCTTGTAGAAGGGCGGGTTCAATGTCGTCTCCTTTCTCAAGTCTGTCATCCATGTAGGTCTGAATATTCTTCCGAAGCAAAGCCCTCTGAAGATGGCTGGTAAAACCATCGCGTGTGTCCTCACCTCTGAAGCTAATAAACACATCATACTTTTCTGGAAGAGAGCGGATATAAGTATCAACAGCAGCAACAGAAGAAGTGGAAGAAAAAGAAGATGTTAATGATCTGAAGTACATGAAGAACAGAGTCATGATAATTATGATGAAAACTAGAAAGAACTCAATGGAGTCCATATCTGTTTCTCTGAATGCACCAGAGCTATAATTAAAGCAAATCTGATATTTGAGATGAAAACTTGGAGAAGAAAGATAATCTGATATTGTAGATGATGGATGGGTTTATTCAAGTTGCACCTGAGAGTCGAATTAAGCAGTTTAGAAAGAGGGAGAATAGAAAGCAGTAAACAAGGTTTAAAGCCTATCCAAATGGAAGATAGCAGAAGGCGGTGGCAATGAGACCAATGCGGAGACCTTTCCTCGCTTTACAAAACAATTGCTATGTGGAAGGCCTTGAAATTCAAGCATTCATACACTGAAGAACGGAAACGCAACAGGACTAAGTAACCTGTAGCCATTTTTTCCACCTTGGGTCAAATATCTCGGCAACTCAAGTTTCTCGGCAACTCAAGTTTCTGAGGTCTATGACCGAGGGGTTTACTTGGTCACCACTTCGAATCCCAAGAAAAGTGCCCCCACTCCCCAAATCGCTGCATTTCAAAAACAAAAAATTTCTGAGGTCTATAATATAAGGGAAACGCAGCAGGCTCGATATTTCCGCATCCAACAAAATAAAATAAAAAACAGGCTCGATATTTCGTAGCAAGTGTGTGAACTCGCTTTCAGGAAGCTTCAATGCATGTTTAGTCTCTTTTTTTCACGAAAAAGCAATAATATCTTATTAAGGAAAGAATGAACGAGTACAACCAAAGTTTCCGATAAAGAGAATTAAACGAGTATCTCTACACATAAGAAATTAAAAAATATATCTCACATAAAAATCAGTAATTCAATACCTTTAAAGTCAAGAATTTTTTCAAATAATTGTAGTGTGGTACTGAAATATTGTATAACTTGTGGATGTTTTATGATATAACTTAAAATTGATAAATATTAACCATATCATTTATATATATTAACATACGTGGTACGAATTATACCACGTAGTTGTATTTCACAACTATACAATAATCTCACTAACTTATTATGAAAACGAGTAGTTGATCCAATGTCATCCCTTACGTCACAGACTTAATTCCAAATAGGTAAACATATTATAAAGTCTTTTTCAACTGCATATTTTATGTAGTGAAAACCAAAGTTAGAAGCATTCCTATCAAGAGGCAAAAAAACAAAGAGTTAAAAGCATTGGTAGGGAAGAGAGCACGTGGTGGTAGGTTTGGAAGGGCCCGGGGTGTTTCTTCACTTCAATAATGCTAAAAAAAACTTAATTTGGTGTAGGAATTCTCGGGTGGAGATCCCTCTTCGTTACTTTTCTGACACATGTGATATGTTCAGACATTAACCAAATTATTAAGAGCATCTCCAATAGTAATAGTAAATCAAAATTTTCAAATTGAATTTTTTTTTTTTTAAAGACATTTTTTATTGAGAATGACGATAACATATTAAACTCACACACACTACATGATGCTAAATCTCGAATCTAGGACCTTGCTTGAGGGAGTAAATACTCCAAATCACTACACTAGTGGGTCATTTGCTTCAAATTGAAATTTGTTGACTTATACGTGACAATTTGAAAAGTTTTATTTACTACTTTAATATTTTGTGCCCAGCAGATTCTTTTTTTTTTTTTTTTTTTTGTCTGAACCACGAGATGGTCCTGGATGGGCTCCAACTATGGATGGCACTTTTAAGCCTTAACCACAACCCAGACTAATCCCCGCTCACACCGGATCGGCCCGTAAGAGATAAAGTGCTGGCCGAAGTGGTGACTCCGTACAAGAGTAGGGATCGAACCCCTGATCTCTCTTAAGGAATGAGAGTGCCGAACCACTCACACCAACCACCTTGGTTGCCCAGCAGACTCTTCAATTCAACTAATACAACATTTGACTTCAAACTATCATAATTAATAACATTCTTTTTTAAAAAGATAATTAATAACATTTTGATAAAAAAAATATTTAAAAACTAATAAGTCATTAAAACAAAATCCCCTTCTAATAAGTCATCAAATTACATAAGAAATGGTGCATACATAAAGAGGCCTACAGACTACAGATCACCTGAGTTCACTCTTCGTTTTCACTACCGGAGGCCGAGTCGGTTTCTCCACTACTTGAGCCGGCTTGTTTTTCTTTCTTGTGGCCTTCATATTCGTTTTTGTTGCCAAACTCGAAAATTCCTACCCTACCTGAATTTCTCCCCTTAATTGTATTCCCAGAAATGTTGAAGGCATCGCCTCTTTTGGCCTCACCTCTTTTAGTATTATTCTTGGGCTTGGTAGTTGTACTAGAAGTAGCACAGCTTTTGGAACCCGTTGCTGGGGGATTCGAGCTGCTGTTGTAATTTTGTATTAAGCCTGTAGACATATTCAATTTTGTCAAAACATCTTGAACAACTTCCTCAACAAAATCGGCCTCTGTCCTCCTGGCAAATATCATTATGAAAGACAAACAATAGTATGAGTAAGTATGAATCAAATGATAACAAGTAGAAATTGATACAAGCTAGAGATTTAGTATACCCTGTTTTTCTTAAATCATAAAACCCAGAAATATTGGCTGCTTCCTCCAAAGCAGCCCTCCAGTTGGCCACCTCATCCCTACTGCCCTTAAGTGCATAAGTTGACTTTTGTTTTCGTACATGTGATGGATCTATGCGATAAAAAATGGGTATAACAATCTGTCCATGTTTTTTCTTGCATCCAAGTATATGCACAAGTTCTTTCAAACACCAAGTGGAAGAAGCGTAGTCTTCTGAGAAAATGACTAGTGCAATTTTCGATCTCTCGATTGCTTTTAGAAGGGCAGGTCCAATGTCGTCTCCTTTCTCAAGTCTGTCATCCATGTAGGTCTCAATGTTCTTCCGAAGCAAAGCCTTGTGAAGATGGCTGGTAAAACCATCGCGTGTTTCCTCACCTCTGAAGCTAATAAAGACATCATACTTTTTTTGAAGAGGGGGGATATCAGTATCAACAGCAGCAACAGAAGAAGTGGAAGAAGAAGAAGATGTTAATGATCTGAAGTACATGAAGACCAGAGTCATGATAATTATGATGAAAACTTGAAAGAACTCAATGGAGTCCATATCTGTTTCTCTGAATGCACCAGAGCTATAATTAAAGCAAATCTGATATTTGAGATGAAAACTTGGAGAAGAAAGATAATCTGATATTGTAGATTTAGCCTAACTGACATTTTTACACAAAGCAATGTGAATCGCCGAATTCATACAAGAAAAACCATATCTGAACCTTAAAAGATACTAAAAAAACTATCCGGAAAACAGATCCAATTGATCCACCAAAGGAAAGTAAGAAACAAAAAGAGATATCAGACAAAGAGGAGAAGAGAAGAAGAAATAAAGATCTGGTGAGAAAGAAAACAAAGAAATAAAAAAAAAAAAAAAAAAAGGAAAAAAAATAAGAAAAGAGAGGAAGAAATAATCAGTGAGAAAGAATAGAGGAAAGAAAGAATAAATGAGATGAGATGAGATAAAAGAAAGAATCGGAGAAAGGAGAGGAAGAAAGAATCGGTGAGCAAGAAGAGAGGAAAGAAAGAATGAGAGAGACAAGAAGAGGAAAGAGAGAAGAAATCAGAGATAACAGAGAACTTAGGGAAGAGAGAGAAATGAGAGGAATAAACAAAAATATTTTGTTTATGGGTCTTGGGCTCTCTCCCTGTTTCCTATTTTTCCCCTGCTCGGCCTTGGGCTCTCTCTTTAAGAAAATCCAATGTTCACTCTTTGTTCAGATTTTATTACCTTATTTAGGTCCAGGAGGAGAATGAAGTGGATAATGTGGAAATTGCCCAATCAGATTATTTCACATACCAAATTGTTGGGTGGATTAAGAAGCTGCAATTATGGCATGTTTACTAATCCGGAATTGAATTAGGGGGAATTGAATTGAGGAGGAGTTGGATTGAGGAGAATTAGATTCCGGATTCCGGATTCCTAATGAAATTGTTTACTAAACCATATGGATTGAGGGGAGTTAGATTCCGAATTCTTATTGAAGTTGTTTACTAAACCATAAGGAATTGGGGTATAAGTGGTACTAATTACTAAAATGTCCTCATTTTTTGGTTAAAGTAGATGGCGTATTTGGAATTTTGAAAATTGTGTGAGGATATAATGGGTAAAAAAGATGAATTCCTAATGGGTGAATTCTCCAGGAATTAGAATACCACCTCCCATTCAGTAATTGAATTCCTCCAAAATCAGGAATTCAATTCCTAATTTGGTGTGGGCCCCGCTTACTTTTTCAATTCCTTATGTGAAGTAAACGCAGGAATTCTCTATAGGCGGAATTCAATTCCTGATGAGAATTCCAATTCCTGATTAGTAAACATGCCATTAGAGTTTTGAGACATAGATGTTGTGCATTCTCCTTGACTATGTGGAAACTTTTCACTACAAATATCAATCACTTTCTTTAAACATCACAAAACCAAAACAAAACTACGTATGCAAGCTAGAGTTTACAATTCTAGACGCAACAAATATATCATATATTTGACATTGATTTTCAATCACTGAGGCTTGAAGAAGCTCACCTTAATACCAGTATCAATCACAACATAAAGACCAGCCGCAGTCAACATAACACTTAAAATCATCCCCACAACCCCAAGCACCCAGTTAACCCCCCAACTTATGCCGTACTTCTTAGGCTTCTTCATCTTGATCCACATGAAACATGGATAGGCCAATGTCACAGGCAATGAAATCCCTCCTAGCAAACCAGCCACGATTCTCAGCTAGCAAACCAGCCACGATTCTCAGGAAGGGGATGGCCACAGCCATGAAGTAGCATCCATAAGTAAACATGCATATCACAATGGCCCTCAGCCACCATGGAGCTGGCTTCTTGAACCTCCTAGTGTAATGTGACTCCATCTCGTCGAACATCAGCATGCCATAGATTTGGAAGGAGCTCAATGCATTGACTATGACAAACAAACTTGCTAGCCCTAAGATGAATTGGGACGTGTCGAGCGCATGGAAGCCGAACAAGGCTGCAAACATGCCTTCTTGTGCCGGTATCTGCGAATGAGAAAACATATTAGTGTGTTGCAATTAAATGTTCTTTTATCAGATATCTAACATATTTTATATTATCAGAATGTTAATTCAAACTACGTTCAAACATTCAAATAATAGTCCGAATTAATAATCTGACAATATAACGTTGGTTTAGGGTATGGTATACCTTTTGACCGTATGCCCAATAGCCTACAATTACTGAAATTGGTACTTAGGTGACGAGGGGTAAATTTAAATGCTATTCAAACAGACACAGCAATATTCACACACTTTAAAACTTGACCAAAGATGATTATGACTAGTCAACAACTAGTCATGAAAGCCATAACCAAGAACACACAGAGCACACCAATCTGTACCTGCAAGCCTAGAAGATTACTAGTGACAACCTAGGCACTCAGAAGGACCCGTCAATCTAGGCATCCCCTGTGCTAGCAACAACTATGGTGAAAGTGTGTGAAAGCATCATAATCGAGTAAACATTGAGAAAGATGTTTTTGACGGGTCCTTCTGAGTGCCTAGGTTGTCGGAAACCCAGAGGCCGTCGTTTAGATGACGACCCAAAATTAAAAGCTGTAACCAACGTCAGTTAGATGACGACCCAAAATTAAAGGTGTGTGTACTCTTTTTATTTTTGTCAAAAAGGGCCTGCACCTCATAGAAAAATAGGGGCCAGTCTCCACAAATTGCAGAAACACACTCCAACTCCAACTAGGAAACAAACACCTACATAATTAAAGGAAAGCCAATAGACATAAACACACGTGGTCTTCAGCTTTTATTGGCGAGAGACCCACTCGGGCAAAAGGGGCGGCTCCTGCGGGTCTTTGTCGTCATCTATACTGTGATATATTCTTCTGTCAGCCTCCTGTACATAATCATGCGCGCTAGTGGGCAAAAGGGGCGGCTCCTGAGGATTGAATCCGGTGAAAATATCATAATAGGACTAATAATATAACATAATACATTATTGATGTTGAAATAATAATTGAGAATTTCCACTACCAAAATTTTATTCTCATAAACTTCTAATTTTTATCCTGTGCGCTACTCGAAGAATTTAGTTATATTTAGTGTTGTACTGTGTACTCTTTCATCAATATTGAGATCAAAACGTTCACGTAAGTTGGTTGAATTCAATTCGTGGATTTGTTAGGTCGAGAAGCTGACTTTGACACTATAAAAGAAGTTGAAATTTCAACTTAAAACAAATTGGCAATAGGAGGAGTAGTTCAACTCCTTATAAACTCTTGATGGGTTTATTAACTTTCCAATGTCAGATATTTCTTTACATTCGCACATGATTTACTTAAAACCAATCGAAATGAAACAACAATATTCTAATTCATAGTTACTATATAAAACCAAACAAAATACTCGCATTCATTATCAAAGAGAACTGCATCAACTTCAAAAAATAGACACACACTGCAATACACCAGTAATATCTCTAAGAATGTGATAATAAACCAAAAAATTAGCGCAATCCTCTTCACCTCCCAAGGCGTCTCGTCCTATTCAACGTAAAAGTTGACATATATTAGTGCAATCTCGCTCATTTTAGGGCATCTACGTCATTTTTGAGGTCCATCGTCGTTTTGATTTTGGGCTTTATTTGCATTTCTTTTGGGTTATAGCTCTCAAACTTTGGACCCTTATGAGTACTGTTTTAAGGGGTGCTTATTCAAGCAAATATTTCTTCAATACGTAAGAGTTTGGTTATTCTTGTAAAACTCTTTATGGATTGAACATCCAATGCCTTTTACTTAGATTGACCTTAGGTCCCTTCATACATTTATATCATACATGAAAAATTATTTTTTGTGAAAATATTGGCTAAGTATGAAAAATGGTTTTACGGAATAATCAGTTTCTCAAAATAATTTTTGGCGGTTTTTATTCCTTACAGATCAAATAAGAAAACTTGATTTTATGGGATTTTAGTATGAAGTATATTGACTTAATGAGCCATCATTTTTAGCCTAAATCATATTTTGCACTAAAACCGGTTTTTCATATTTTGATTTGGTGGGAATTTGATTTTTTAGTATTTTTATTTGAATCCAAATGGGGGGTACTTCCTTATTTACATTATAAACTTAAGTAGATGGAGTAATATTAAAATAAATGAAAGTAAAATGATAAAGACATTTACTTAAATGCTGAAAATGGAAATAAGGTAATCTGCCTGCTATGCTGGTATGCTGCACCCTCTGGAGCATTTCATCAAGCAGTTTGTGAGCAATTTGCAGAAGTCAACATTTTCGCCTCCAATGGTGGATTCCGGGTTTGTTGGGGTCAATTGACCTCTTTTGTCCCTATGTGGATCCACTCCTAATAGTAGTACCATCGTCTTTTCCCTAAGCAGTGACGACTCAGTGCTCTTCTGCGGAGGCTGACGGTCATCACCAGTCGGAAAATTCGTGGCCGTCGGCCCTTGACTCTTGACTTTGTGCTGGCATGATTGTCCATTATATAGTAGGGGCAAAGTTATTTTGAATTGCGTAGTAATTTAAAGGCCACGTGAGGATGGTAATTCTTTACTTCATAATAGACGACCCTTTTTAAAAAAAAATCGTCATCTTTACTTCATAATAGACGACCCTTTTTTAAAAAAACCGTCATCTTTACTTCATAATAGACGACCCTTTTTAAAAAAAAACCGTCATCTTTACATATAATAGACGACCCTTTTTATATGAAAAGGGTCGTCTTTAATTCATAATAGACGACCCTTTTCATATAAAAAGAGTCGTCTTTACTTCATAATAGACGACCATTTTCATATAAAAAGGGTCGTCTTTACTTCATAATAGACGACCCTTTTCATATAAAAATGGTCGTCTTTACATATAATAGACGACCCTTTCATATAAAAGGGGTCGTTTTTACTTCATAATAGACGACCCTTTTTATAAAAAAAAAACCGTCGTCTTTACATATAATAGACGACCCTTTTTATATTAAAAGGGTCATCTTTACTTCATAATAGACGACCATTTTCATATAAAAAGGGTCGTCTTTACTTCATAATAGACGACCCTTTTTATAAAAAAACCGTCGTCTTTACTTAATAATAGACAACCCTTTTTATAAAAAAAACCGTCGTCTTTAATTAATAATAGACGATTCTTTTTATAAAAAAAACCGTCATCTTTACATATAATAGACGACAGTTCTTTCAAAACAACCACGTCTTTACCAAAAAAAGGACACTTGATTTTTAAAAGACAACGCTTGTCATACCTGCTGTCGTTGTTTTTTGGTCAGATTTTAACTCTGAAGAAAAGCTTTTTAATAAGACGACGCTTTTTTATTTGTGTGCGTCGTTATAAAAAAATTCTCAACAGTATCTCCATTTTTTAGTTGTTTAAGTCACTTATCCACGACGGTTTTTTGTTACCGTCGTCTTTTTAAAAACAACGACGGTTTTTTGTTCTACCGTCGTCTTTTTCTGGTCGTCTTTTGCCCTTTTTGTAGTAGTGTAAATTCATGTGTGTTTATTAATGTTGGAAAATTTGGTTTATGGATACTACTTTCCTGCAAAACATCATAGAAAATATATATTAGATAATTGTAATTTACATTGATATAGTAGATTAAATAAAATTAATATAAGTACTGTAAAATACTTATCTTTTGGGATGTAGAAGTTGGTCTCTATTGCTACTTGAGTATAATAATTGTTTTATGTTGAGGCATGTAGTTGTCCTTAAGAGTAGATTTTGCAATTTGAATCCCTAAATTTTTTTTGGCATCAACCAAATAAACTTCACAAATGCAAATGCAAAAATATAAATAATTAAGTTTCATTTATATATTAGTTGTAAACACAAGAACAATAGAATTAGGTTAACATATTGTTCAGTTCTTCGAAGAGAATACAAATAAACTTGAGAAAATAATATTTCCCTAATGTGTTGTAGTTGATGGTGGGCCATATAGGCTTTCTTTTTTTTTCTTCAAAAATACTGACGTGATTACGCTAACTCCAAATTCTAGCCCACCACTGTGAAAGAAAAACAAGGGTTGGAGTTTTAGCCGCCACCCCCTTTGGGGGTGGGTGAGTTCCTTTTGCTCTCCACCCTCCATCCCCCCCCTCCCCTGTCTCTTTCTCACCCTCTTCTCCTTTCCTTCCCTCGCGTTCCGTCCATTCCTTCCACTCTCCCTGAGTTTTCTTCATATCTCCCTCTTCTTTTGCTCTGTCTTCGGGCTTTTCTCTTATTTTCACAGGGTGCGGGTGTTTGGGTTAGGGTGGATTCGTTGCTCTCCCATTTTGGCATCTCCGGTAGATCCATTCTGGATCTAGTTTTTCGGGGATTGCATTGGTGATTCGGTGGCTTGGGTGGTTTTCCCCTGTGGCCGCCGCGGTCTACCGAGTTCTTCTCTCGGGCATTTGGTGTCCCCATTTTGCTGGTCATGTTGCTCTCTCCTTGGATGAGAGCCGGTGACGTCGTTCGAGCATTCCCTGCTTGTATCGAAGGCTTCATGCCTCCTATCTGTTTAGATCCCTCATTTCTCCTTCATTCCATCTCTCACAGAGCTGTTCTTTGGCCGTTGTCATTTCAGTTGCTGGGTCTCCCTTGGTGCGTCGGTGCTTACGATTCCGGCGAAGATGCGATTTCTTGGGTTGTTGTTGGTCAAAACCCAGATCCCCCCACTTCCCTTTCGAACCGAATTCATCATCCGGATTCAACGGACAACTCAAAACGCGAGCTCTCGCGTACCCCTCGGAAGGTGTGTCGAGCCGCGACAACGTTCCGACTCTGGTGCCTGCACCACCTCCTTCCTGTTACTTGGTTACTATTCTTGTGCCTTTGGACTGCTCTGAGAGTTACTGGCTTTTGGGTTAGATCTGTGATGTGGGTCTGTATTATCTGTAATTTTTCTTGTTTCAATTTGGTGTTGCTACCACATGTTATGTGTGGATTTCGTTTTACTGTTGGCATTATGCCTGTTTAATTTTCTTTCGGACGGGATCATGATCTTCATGCTATGCCTATGCTTTGGATTTAGTTAGATCTGATCCTGTTCTGGTGCTGTTGCGTTTGTCCTTTGCGGGTGCTCCTTACTTGGCCCTGTTGTTGTGTTCCATGCCCTTTTGTGGGTTATCAATGAATTTGCTTTTCGACCAAAAAAAAAAAAAAAAAAAGATACCTACTCCTTTGGAGGAGGAAAATATTGACGTGATTACGCTAACTCCAAATTCACCTTGCAAGACTTGTAAAGAGGAAAATTCCAAATTCCAGATTTTACTCTTTCACTGGTCCTGGTTTTTGGAGAAACTGAAGATGTTGATTTTATTGTTAAGTAAACCCTAGAATAACGTAAATGGTGGCTAGGTGGATTAGTAAGAAAAGTAGAAAAATTATATACTCAAACTGAGTTCAAGAACATTGGGCCAACGACAATGAATTTAGCGGAATTTTGTGTTTACTGGCTGAATTTATTTATTCAAACAAATACTTTTTTTCTTGGGTTTTAGCAAGAATCATTGCAAGTATCATCTTCCTGGAGTTGGAAATTCACTTTCTTTTTGTTTCGGTGGATTAGGGTTGATGCTAGTGGGTGGGCTGTTTGGGAGGGGTCGAGAGGGACAGAGAGCCAGAAAGGAGAGGGAGGTGGATCGACGGTGGGGCTAGGTTGGCAAGGGAGGTGCATCGGAGAAAGGGGGTAGGGGTTGTGGTGGAGATGGCCGAATTTTTTTTTTCTTGTACTGTGACAATAATGGGGCGATAGCTCAAGCCAAGGAACCAAGGTCTCATCAGAGATCCAAACACATTGAAAGAAAATTCCACAAGATTCGAGAACTCATTTCGAATGGTGATGTGTGCATCCTAAAGGTTGCATCAGCAGACAACGTAGCAGATCCACTCACTAAGCCTATGTCACAGTCACAACTGGATAGACATACAGAGAAAATGGGTATTAGATACATGGCTAAATGGCTCTAGTGCAAGTGGGAGATTGTTAGAAATGTGCCCTAAGAGCCAATACATTTGATGTAATCTCCTTAGAATACATTTCGTATATGATAAATAAAGGGCAATATTATTTTGTTATCTTTTATGTCGTGTAAAGAAACAAAAGTCCAGGGTGTACTAAATAAGAGATAAAGTAATCTAAAGAAGTTTAGATTCGGGAGACCTTTAATCTCTAACTGTAGTATCCCAAAATGTTCCTAATCATAAGGTTATCAAATGGGCATTGATAAACCGTCAAGATTGGCACATACTATGTATGCTCAATGATGAGGATGGTTGGTCTCAAACCATTTGTGTAGTTGACACTAATACAAGTATGTGGGTGCTCATTAGTGAATGAGTACACTGAACGCGATCAACCGGAGTTCTCGTATGGAGTATTTATCTATATGTCAAACGAGAACTCATAGTTGCAATAATGCAAATTAGTCCTTAGACCTGAGGCATCATGGTTGTCTTGTGATGCGTTATTGATCTTTGATAGCTCACAAAGGCAAGTCGTAAAAGATTTTCCTTATGTGTTATTGGGATCTCTTAATTCATCATAGAGGCATGTGAATGTACAATAAGGAATCTCTACCTTGATAAAGAAAGGAGAATGTTTCAAGATATGATTCAGTGAATCTTCGGCCGAAGTACTTGAACATGATTTAGAAAGTGGTTTTTAATTGTGTTCTATTGAATCATATGAGTTTAATCATATTAGGGGTTTGACATTATCAATCCGTACCCTAACAATATGATTGGAAACATTGTATAAGAGAAGGACCGTATTGCATTGCAATTCCAACTGAATAGGTTCTTCATCTATTCTAATTAGCTTGGGTAGCCATGATATATTGCTAGATGTCACTCTTGGCTTGTGGAAGTCCTAGGACTGATTGTGATCAATCCAAAATAAAGGAAGAATTAAAAAGGGGTTTTAATTCCAGTTGGTTAGAAAGAGTTCTAATGTTTTCCCACTGCCTTGCTAAATTAGAACCTAATGGATCGCACACCTTAAATGGTTAACTTTGAGTAACACAAATGAGAATGAGGAAATCAATTTGATTGATTTGATGTGGATGATTTACTACGTGTAAAAATATATTTGGGCCTCGATAATAGTTAGAGGGAAGCCCAAATGGTTGGGTATCAAGCCCAAGGGCTTAAGACACCTAAATATTATGGTTTAAGTGTCATAAGGCCCAATTTTGGAAGCCCAATGGGGTTTGGCCGAAAATGGTTAAGTGCATGTGTATGGGAATTGTTTCTATAAGCTCATTTGACACACAAACACAATCCAACATCAACCAAAAAGAGGTTTGGGAGATCAAAGAGAGATAGTTGTGAGTTTTTCAAGAGTGAAACACAATCTTCTTTCAAAGGGGTTTAGATTGAAACCAATCTTGAGAATCTTGTACTAGCATCCTTGTATTCTCAAGATACCTCTTCTCATCTCAAGGTTTCATTGGTGTGGAGACTTAGAGGCCATATACTTTTGTGGCTCACAAGGAGGAGAAAGATCAAGAGGAGATCAACAAAGGAAAATCATCAAGAGAAGACCAAAACACAACTTGGTTCATATAATTGCTTCAAGGGTAATTAGATCTTATCCTTTCTCTTGAATTTTCATTTATGAAAAACATATCAATGTTCATGGCTTAAGATACTTGGAAGAAGTTTTGTTTTTGAATTTAAACAACCACCATATTCTTCCGCTGCGATTAATTTGATTAAATGCATGTTTAATATTCAAATGAACTTCTTAAAAATGTTTTAAAACCAACAATTGGTATCAGAGCCATAGGTCATGAACTTGATATGTTTCTAGGGTTTAGAGATGCATATGTGGGTTGTGAATTCATTTAAAAGTATAATAGTTATACTTGATTTATTTTGATTTGATTGAATAAAAATCAAATGGAGTGAAAGGGGTTGTTTGGGATTTTGAATTTCCGGATTTGTGTTTTGATGATTGATGCTCTCTTTGAATGCATATATGTATGTATGAACATTAGAGCATAGTTGCATTAAAACCCCCATGATTTTAACTTCATGAAATATATGATATTAAGAGCATGAGATGGTTAAAATGGAATATGGATTTTTCCGGAAATAGCATGAACATTCATATAAGTTCATATGCATGTTCTTGGTGTTCTTGATGTTCTTGTTATGGGATCTTTTTGATCCATAAGTTAGGTGACTAATTTTGATGATTGTGTTTAGTGGAATTTTCCACCAAAATAGGTCAAAAGATGATGATGGTGTTTTATTATAAAATTAAAAGTTTTTCAAAAATGTTTCCACTTAATAAACATTTACCCACCACACTAAATTTAATAAGATTACTTTGGTGAGTGTGTGGGGCTATCTAGATTTAAATTATGGTGATTTGATATAAAATGCAAAAGTTGTTCAAATTATTCCCATCACTAATTTTTTACCCACCACACTAAAATTAATTTTGATTACTTTGGTGAGTGTGGTTGGCCTACCTAGTCACATTCATGATTATTCACCTTGTTGGAATAATCATGATCACCACTTTGTATTATACAAATGCATGCTTTAACCCCACACCCTAGTGGATCAACTTTGGATCCATTATTAATTGTTGAATAGTTTTGGACCTAATTACTATATATGATAAGTGTAACTATGTCCAATAGATTTCCACAATTACTTTTGCTATTGTAGTAAAACGTTTTCACTCCATGGTAAATTTATTTTGAATATGGTTACCACTTGAATTAAACCCACATATGTATGCAACCCAAGAGCATGTATTTACATTGCTAGTTTAATTGTTTAAAGCGTTTAAATAATTAAAGGATGGTTATGGACTTAGACCAAACAATTGAGCTATGTGATTGGCCGCTTATTGGATATGTATTCGTTTTTGATTGGCTATGTAATAATGAAATGGCTTTCATGCCTAATTTATTTGGCTATGTAATAATGAAATGGCTTTCATGCCTAATTTATTTTTTATGCGCGCGTAATTAAAATGAATCACCTTCCAAGACCATGATCCAACATGGTGGCTCGTGTTGGATCAACAAGAAAGTCCATAATCATCCTCTAAGCCCAATGCAATTTGAATGTTCGGTAATGACAATAATTAACCAATTAGTAGCACCATATATTCTCGCTATCTTAAGCAAATGGTTTCTAAAATATTTAGTGGGAGTATTATGTGCTACTAATATGTTGCATTGGGAACCATTTAATGAGATTAGATAGGTAATTTTAACAGGATTAAAATTGGATTAAAATGAGACCAATTCAACTACCCTCAAAGCAATATTAAGTTGATAAGCGAAATGGCATTTTGAATGCTATTTTGTGGCCTTCCACCGTGGTAGTCTCTTATTGGGTGGCACATTTACACTTTGTTGTACCTCAGTGAGGCAACATCCAGTACTTGTAACCATCCAAGGGAAGCCTATTACACATACTTGATGTAGTGCGGATAGATAACGAGTGTGGCCAACAAATCGTTAGGTTGAGGTCATGCTTGAAACCCTATACCCACAAGCATGGTGGGAATAACTTAACTAAGACGAACGAAACCAACAAACTGTTAGGTTGAGGTCTAGTTCTCTAGAGGCCATAGTGATGGGTATTCACATGAATGATGTGATTGGATAAGAGTATCCTCTCATTAGTAAGATAGCAATCCAACAAACTGTTAGGTTGAGGAAAACTATATGAAAATGAGACTCCCATCCCCACTAAGAGTTTCAACGGAAACTCTCGGATTTCAAGAGGGATATGAAATTTGCCAAAAATAGTGGGAGCTACCATCATGACTTAAAGACCCTAAGTTTTTGGTAGAAGATTAATCTAAACTAAAATTTGTTTACGGTGTTGCAGAATTTTTCAAATGGCCGTTAAAAACCCAATCTCATCGATACTTAACAATTACATCCTTGATGGCACGAACTATCCGGGTTGGCTTCGCAAAATGAAACTTGTCCTTAAAATGGATGAGATTGATTATGTGTTGACACAAGCCCCACCACATATTGCTCCTGACGAAGAAGCTACTCAGGAAGAAATAACTGCTTATGAGAAGCATGTCAAGGATGATAGTAGAGGTAAATGTTACTTACTAGCATCCATGAATGATGAGCTACTAAAACAACATGAAGATATGGAAGATTGTGCTTCCATATTGCTTCACCTTAATGAGCTTTATGGTGAAGCTACTCGTAGCTTGCGATTCAATACAATATGTGAACTTGTCAACACAAAGATGACAAGAGGGACTCCGGTTAATCAGCATGGTCTCAAGATAATATCATTACTTGAGAAATTAGAAAAATTGGATTGTCCATTTAATGCTGAAGTTCAACAAGATTTTTTTCTTTCGTCCCTCTCATCAGATTTTTCCCAATTTGTTATGAACTATAATATGGGAAAGATGGAAAGTTTTTTATCTGAGCTACTCAATATGGCTATAGTAGCTGAAAAGAATATCTCAAAGGATAAAGGGCTGAAAGGGACAGTTGCGGTGTTTGAAAAGAGTTCTTCCTCCTCTTCCAAATCCAAACCGAAAGGTAAGGATAAGGGAAAGAAGAAGAAAGGTTTTCTAAAACCCAAGGAAAGAAAAATAACAAAGAAAGGCAAGGAACCGAAAGGAACTTGCTTTCACTGTGGAAAGGATGGACATTGGAAGAGAAATTGCAAGGATTACCTCGCAAGCTTAAAGAACAAGCCTTCGGAAGGTAACACTCTTGTTCTTGAATCAGTTTTTACAGTTAATACTTCTACCTGGATAGTTGATTCAGGAGCTAGTCAACATATTTGCAATTGTGTGCAGGGACTAGTAGGAAGTAGAAGACTCGGAAAAGGAGAAATGGTGCTAACTGTGGGTAATGGCACTAAGGTAGCTGCCAAAGCTATAGGCACCTATCGTCTCAATCTACCTTCCGGGGAGACCCTGAATTTGAATAATTGTTATTTCATTTCTGGTTGTGTAAAGAACTTAATATCTGTCTCTATGCTTTTAAGAGACGGATTTGTTGTTTTGTTTGACAAACTACTTTGTTCTATTTCACATAATAATCGAATTATTGCTTATGCAAATTTGATTGATGGTCTTTTTCATTTAGAAATGAATGGTAGTATTAACTGTATAGATAAAGATGCACCTAGACCTAAAAGGCCTAGAGAAGTGGATAACTCAACTAAATTGTGGCACCTCAAACTTGGACACATTGGCCAAGATAGGATTCACCGGATGGCAAAAGATGGATGCCTTGGATCTTTAGACCCTGCTCCTATGCCTACTTGTGAATCTTGTCTACAAGGTAAAATGACCAAGTCTCCTTTTACAGGAAAAGGAGAAAGAGTTACAGAGTTGTTGGGGTTAATCCACACAGATGTTTGTGGACCTTTGTCTACAAACGCAAGGGGAGGTTATTCATACTTCATTACCTTTACTGATGATCATTCACGGTTCGGGTACTTATACTTAATGAAGCATAAGTCTGAATCTTTTGAAAAGTTTCAGGAATTCAGAAATGAAGTTGAAAACCAAACAGGCAAGAGTATTAAAATCCTTAGATCCGATCGAGGAGGTGAATACTTAAGCACAGAGTTTCTTGATTACCTCAAGGAACATGGCATCTTATCACAATGGACTCCACCAGGGACTCCACAACATAATGGGGTTTCTGAAAGGAGAAATCGAACCTTAATGGATATGGTTCGTTCCATGATGAGCTATACTGATTTACCTATATCCTTTTGGAGATATGCACTTGAAACAGCAATTCATTTGTTAAATAGAGTGCCTTCCAAGTCTGTTCCACAAACTCCATACGAAATGTGGTTTGGGAAGAAACCAAGTCTTGGTTATATCAAGATTTGGGGTTGTCCAGCATATGTCAAAAGACAAGATGTGGATAAACTAGATGCAAGGTCAGTGAAGTGTAGATTTATCGGGTATCCCAAGGAAACTATGGGATATTACTTCTATCACATCGACGAGCAAAAGGTGTTCGTCGCAAGGTCAGCTACCTTCCTGGAAAGAGAATACGCTCTTGATGGGAAAGGGGGACATGAGATAGAACTCAAGGAATTGTCCAAAGAGCTAGAAATCAACACTGAACTGAATGCAATCCCAGATCCACAAACTGATATGACACAAACTCCGCGTAGTTCAAGTAGGGTTAGAAGAATGCCTGAGAGGTATTACGGTTTCCTTCATGAAAACGAAGGAGAGTTAAATCTCCTAAGTGATTGTAAGGATATTGAAGACCCTTCGAACTACAATGAGGCAATGTCAGACATTGACTCACAGAAATGGCTTGGAGCCATGAAATCCGAAATGGATTCTATGTATACCAACCAAGTCTGGACTCTAGTTGATCCGCCTCCTGGTATTGTACCAATAGGAAATAAATGGATCTTTAAGAGGAAGATAGGCTCATATGGGAAAATAGAAACCTACAAGCCAAGGCTAGTAGCAAAGGGCTACAAGCAGAGAGAAGGGATTGACTATGAAGAAACCTTCTCTCATGTTGCTATGACAAAGTCTATTCGGATTTTGCTTGCAATAGCTGCATACCATGATTATGAGATTTGGCAAATGGATGTGAAGACGGCTTTTCTTAATGGCCACCTTCAGGAAGAACTATACATGGATCAACCTGAAGGCTTCATTCCTACAGCTGATAAGCATGAGGTATGCAAGCTACATAAATCCATTTATGGGTTGAAGCAAGCTTCTAGGAGTTGGAACATCCGCTTTGATGAAGTTGTCAAATCGTTCGACTTCATGCAAAACATGGATGACCAATGTGTGTACAAAAATGTCAGTGGGAGTTCGGTAGTATTCCTAGTGTTGTATGTAGATGACATACTGATTATTGGAAACGATATAGGAATGCTATCTTCAGTGAAGCTGTGGCTCACTAAATCATTCGCAATGAAAGATTTAGGGGAGGCATCTTATATACTTGGTATAAAGATTTATCGTGATAGATCTCAGAGAATAATTGGATTATCTCAATCATTGTATATAGATAAGGTGCTAAAGAGATTTCATATGGAACAATCTAAGAAAGGGTTACTTCCAGTTAGACATGGACTTCACCTTTCTAAGAACATGTGTCCGAAAACTCCTGAAGATATACAGCAGATGAGTAAAATCCCTTATGCATCAGCAATAGGGAGTCTCATGTATGCCATGGTTTGTACAAGACCGGATATCAGTTATGCTGTTAGTATAACAAGTAGATATCAGTCAAACCCAGGATTAGATCATTGGGGAGCCGTTAAGAGTATCCTTAAATACTTACGAAGAACTAAGGATATGTTCCTTATTTATGGAGGAACATCAGAGTTACAAGTGGAAGCGTTTACCGATTCTGATTTCGCATCTGATGTTGATGATCGTAAATCCACATCTGGGTATGTCTTCATTCTGAATGGAGGCGCTGTTAGTTGGAGAAGCTGTAAACAAAGTGTTACGGCTGACTCCACCACTGAAGCTGAGTACATTGCTGCCTCAGAAGCGGCAAAAGAAGCTGTTTGGATGAAAAAGTTCATTACCGAACTAAATGTGGTTCCAACCATAATGTCACCAGTGCCTTTGTACTGTGACAATAATGGGGCGATAGCTCAAGCCAAGGAACCAAGGTCTCATCAGAGATCCAAACACATTGAAAGAAAATTCCACAAGATTCGAGAACTCATTTCGAATGGTGATGTGTGCATCCTAAAGGTTGCATCAGCAGACAACGTAGCAGATCCACTCACTAAGCCTATGTCACAGTCACAACTGGATAGACATACAGAGAAAATGGGTATTAGATACATGGCTAAATGGCTCTAGTGCAAGTGGGAGATTGTTAGAAATGTGCCCTAAGAGCCAATACATTTGATGTAATCTCCTTAGAATACATTTCGTATATGATAAATAAAGGGCAATATTATTTTGTTATCTTTTATGTCGTGTAAAGAAACAAAAGTCCAGGGTGTACTAAATAAGAGATAAAGTAATCTAAAGAAGTTTAGATTCGGGAGACCTTTAATCTCTAACTGTAGTATCCCAAAATGTTCCTAATCATAAGGTTATCAAATGGGCATTGATAAACCGTCAAGATTGGCACATACTATGTATGCTCAATGATGAGGATGGTTGGTCTCAAACCATTTGTGTAGTTGACACTAATACAAGTATGTGGGTGCTCATTAGTGAATGAGTACACTGAACGCGATCAACCGGAGTTCTCGTATGGAGTATTTATCTATATGTCAAACGAGAACTCATAGTTGCAATAATGCAAATTAGTCCTTAGACCTGAGGCATCATGGTTGTCTTGTGATGCGTTATTGATCTTTGATAGCTCACAAAGGCAAGTCGTAAAAGATTTTCCTTATGTGTTATTGGGATCTCTTAATTCATCATAGAGGCATGTGAATGTACAATAAGGAATCTCTACCTTGATAAAGAAAGGAGAATGTTTCAAGATATGATTCAGTGAATCTTCGGCCGAAGTACTTGAACATGATTTAGAAAGTGGTTTTTAATTGTGTTCTATTGAATCATATGAGTTTAATCATATTAGGGGTTTGACATTATCAATCCGTACCCTAACAATATGATTGGAAACATTGTATAAGAGAAGGACCGTATTGCATTGCAATTCCAACTGAATAGGTTCTTCATCTATTCTAATTAGCTTGGGTAGCCATGATATATTGCTAGATGTCACTCTTGGCTTGTGGAAGTCCTAGGACTGATTGTGATCAATCCAAAATAAAGGAAGAATTAAAAAGGGGTTTTAATTCCAGTTGGTTAGAAAGAGTTCTAATGTTTTCCCACTGCCTTGCTAAATTAGAACCTAATGGATCGCACACCTTAAATGGTTAACTTTGAGTAACACAAATGAGAATGAGGAAATCAATTTGATTGATTTGATGTGGATGATTTACTACGTGTAAAAATATATTTGGGCCTCGATAATAGTTAGAGGGAAGCCCAAATGGTTGGGTATCAAGCCCAAGGGCTTAAGACACCTAAATATTATGGTTTAAGTGTCATAAGGCCCAATTTTGGAAGCCCAATGGGGTTTGGCCGAAAATGGTTAAGTGCATGTGTATGGGAATTGTTTCTATAAGCTCATTTGACACACAAACACAATCCAACATCAACCAAAAAGAGGTTTGGGAGATCAAAGAGAGATAGTTGTGAGTTTTTCAAGAGTGAAACACAATCTTCTTTCAAAGGGGTTTAGATTGAAACCAATCTTGAGAATCTTGTACTAGCATCCTTGTATTCTCAAGATACCTCTTCTCATCTCAAGGTTTCATTGGTGTGGAGACTTAGAGGCCATATACTTTTGTGGCTCACAAGGAGGAGAAAGATCAAGAGGAGATCAACAAAGGAAAATCATCAAGAGAAGACCAAAACACAACTTGGTTCATATAATTGCTTCAAGGGTAATTAGATCTTATCCTTTCTCTTGAATTTTCATTTATGAAAAACATATCAATGTTCATGGCTTAAGATACTTGGAAGAAGTTTTGTTTTTGAATTTAAACAACCACCATATTCTTCCGCTGCGATTAATTTGATTAAATGCATGTTTAATATTCAAATGAACTTCTTAAAAATGTTTTAAAACCAACATGAATTTTCCTACAAACTGCCACTACTCCTAAGAAAGCAAGTAAAAGTATTGAAAATGCATTACAAGAAGATAAATGACTAGAAGTAAATGACAGGAAAATATAATCTGCTCCATGGGAGGCTTGTGTTTGGTGTTGAACCCTTTAAATGTAGTTGAAGCTTGTTATTTATAGGGAAGGTTTTGAGGAGACAATGAAACTGAAAATCTGCATGGTGAGGTTGATCAGAGCTAGTGGGCAGTCGAGTCGGTATTTGGGAACGTGAAGCATGGTGGTGTGACACCCATAAACCCCGGCGGCCGCCTTGGTGGTGGGCTCTGCATCTCGGGCCTTGGAAGAGCATTTAATGCCCTGGTATGATGATTGGTGGCTTAGCCTTACAAAATCATGGGATTTTCGCACCTAATCCCTGATTTTACTCGCCATATCTGACTTCAATCACGTCCCCTCTTTCTTGGCTCATTAAATGCTCCTACGTGGATCATGGGCTTTCTGCTGTGATCTGAGGCATTACTTCATTAAATAAAACGTGGGACCTCAATGCCATGAGGCGACGCCACTTGACTTTCCTACTTTGGCCGTATATCTGAGTAGTTTTGTTCTCGGCCGGGATTACCGAGGCCGCGATGACTTTGAATTATAACCTACCTTTATTTTTAACAAAAGGAAGGGAACGATGACCTGTAACGTTCGGCCGTAAATGGACGCTAGGGCCGAGAGGAGATTCCTTCGGTCAGTCTCCTTCGGTCAGATTTATTAGGCACAAACAAGAATTATACTTGCACTATGATGATCACCATTGAAAATTAGGGGCACCTAGGGATGGCAACGGGTCAAGTAGAGGCCGGGTATGACAATACCATCCCCGTCCCCGCTCTCCATCCCCGTCCCCGTCCCCTAACCCATCCCCGTTTAATAGGTTTCGGAGAATCCCCGTCCCCATCCCCGTAGGGAGACTATCCCCCATACCCGCCCCTAATCCCCGATTTTTTTTGCATAAAAAATATTTATCATGCATTTTAACATTAAGTTTCATATTAAATTATCATTCAACACATCCAAATTAACTATAAAGTTTATCTCAAGTATTCAAAATCACATCAATATGAAATTTCAAAGAAGATTATGAAGAATTAGGAGAAGGAGGTTAACTTAGGGTTAAACATAAATATTATATTTATTTATTTATTTATTTGAATATAAACATATATATTTTCGGGTCGGGTTCGGGGATGTGGACGCCAATACCATCCCCTCCCAATACCCGTCGGGGATTTTTCAAGTTCAGAGATCCCCATACCCGATACCCGTTTGGCCCCGAAATCTTCCCCCGTTAGAGTCGGGGATCCCCAATCATGTTCCACCTTTTTTTATCATCTCTATCTCTACTTTTATGTTTGCTGTAAAGGGAATAAATTTTGAAATTACCTAGAAGGTGAATACCCTGTTATCATTGTAAGAGTACAAGAATCAGGTTTTTTATTATTTTTATGCGCTAGCGGGCCCGGTGTATGGTAGGTGATAAGTGAATCACATGGGCGGTTGGGGAGAGAAAAAAGTAAATAACATGGTCTTCAGCTTTTATTGGCAAGGGGCCCACTCGGGCTCAAGAGCCTGCCAGCCTCCTGTACCCGCTAGTGGGCTTCGTCGTCATCTATAGAAAGAGAATTGAATCCGGTGAAAATATCATAATAGGACTAATAATACATTATTGACATTGAAATAATAATTGAGAATTTCACTACCAAAATTCTATTTTCATAAACTTCCAATTTTTCTACTCTGCACTACTCGAAGAATTTAGTTATATTTAGTGTTGTACTCAATGGCGGTTCCAGGATTCGAAAGCCGATTGGGCAAAACTTATATATTAAATTTGACGGTACGAGTGAATTTCATTAATAAATATAAAAAGATATAATAAGAAGAGGGGACGTAATGAGTCTTACCCTCAAATGTATCTATATCTACTAATACAAAAACTAAAATAAAAACCAAAAGTAAAATTAAAAGAAAAAATTAGAAAAAATCAAACAAATATTTATTTCACATTTTTTTTAAAAAGGAGGAAAATGGGAATGAAGAGGCCATTTTTTTTATGTGTTGGCAGAGCTGGGTTTATATCAAGATAAATGGAAAGGAAGAAAATTGGATGACCTATGGTTTTTTTTTCCTAAGTTGTGACCTTCTTTCTCCCCTTGTTTCCTTTTTATAGAGGTCCATTATGATACCCGTTTCTGGCTTTCCACATCGAGCTCCACAGCCCTATTAGTCAAGTTACGTAGTTTTTAAAACAGCTGTCTTTGTGCAAGAAAAAAAAATTTATAGGCCGGGTTGGAGTTTGTGCGAGAGAAAAAAAAAATAATCATAAGTAGTGTAGGTAATTTTTTTTAACAACAAGAGAGAAATAAAAGGAAGAAAAAATAAAGAGAGAAGGAAAAAGAATAAAAACAAAAAAGAGAAAGAGGAGAGAAGATAGAAGGAAAAGAACGAAAAAAAAATAAGAGAAGAGAGATGATAGATGAGAGAAGGAAAAGAAAAAAAAAAAAAAAAAAGAGGGAGAGAAGAGAGGAGAAAAAGAATGAGAGAGAGAGAGAGAGAGAAAGAAAATGTTTAATTTAAGTGGGCTGGACATATGTAGTGTAGGTAATATTTTTTTAGCAAAATTTTGGGTCGGGCATGAGCCCAGCCTGCCATAGGCTAGAAACGCCCATGGTTATACTGTTAACTCTTTGATCAATACTGAGATCAAAACCGTCACGCGAGTCATTTCAACTCAATTCGTGGGTTTGTCAGGTCGAGAAGCTGACTCTAATACTATGAAAGAAGTTGAAGTTTCAAATCAAAATCAACTAGCAATAGGGGAAGTAGCTCAACTCCATATAAGTTCTTGATGAATTTATTAACTTTCCAATGTGAGACATTTCTTCACATTCGCACATGGATTAATACATAGGACATGAAGCGCATAGGTATACTATGGTTGGTTCATGGAAATTTGAGAAGCATATAATGCAACAAGATTTACAGGGAAAGATGACTTGCAGTCTGGTGGTGCGATAGATGTGATATTGATAAATTTTGGGATTTTGAATTTTCTAAAAGAAATATCAATCACTATTTAATAAATTAAAATTGAATGTGAAAATAACAAGTAGCTAAATGATAAGTAACTAGTTTTGGGTTTCGATTTTTTTAATTAATTTTTAGAGTATATTTCATTATTTAATATCATAAATAATTATTTAAAGAAAAATACACACAAAATTAAAAATTGAAACGCATCAAATTACATAACCAATACAATCAAAGAGATTGGGACTTACATCGAACATCTGATCTAAATACAATTCATTTACCCAGAACAACTGCGATCAAATTGGATAAACTCATTTACCAAAATCCACAACAACAAAAATGAAGCCAGAAGGGGATAGAGAGGTGGAGAAAATAAGACATTGTTACCAAGAACAAAACAAACGGAGAGATTAAACTCATCAAACACCATATTGGATTTTAGTCAATTTTAATTGAAGAAGAACAGTCCAGTCTACTCCAGTACAACCAACCAAGCAGGCCTAATTAGTTAATACTTCTTCGTCATCTTCAGAACTGGAGGCCGAGTCGGTTTCTCCGCTACTGGAGTGGACTTGTTTTCCTTTCTCCTGGTGGTGGCCTTTATAGATGTGGGTGTTGTTGCCAAACCCAAAAATTCCTACCTTGCCCGATTTATTCGCCTTAATTTCATTCCCAACAATGCTGAAGTCATTGCCTCTTCTGCCCTTGTTTGTTTTTCTCTTACTAGTCTCATTCTCTTGCTGCAGAGTGGCATTAGTTTTGGAACTCATTCTCGAGTTGTTGCTGTTTTCTTGGTCGATGCTCGCTTTAGAATCCTCAGAAGAACCTTGTTTCTTCTGATCACCAATCGGAGGCTTCAGAAATAGGTGGCCGGTAGACATATTTTTCACCTTGGCTTCATATTGTTAGCTTATCAGTCCTTTATAGAAGAATAATGGGCTCACTTGCCATCATTCAGTATGATTATGATTTATTTATTTACAAATTAATCATGCTAATAGCCTCTAGAAAACATATACCCCTTTCAATATTGATCAATTGCTAAAAAATATTCGTCCAAAAAAAAATCATTTAAAAAAAAAAATACAAAATACAAATGATAATCTAAACTATAATAGAATAGGGTTTCTCATACACACACTACAAGGTGTCATGAAGATTCAAACATGAAACCATTGATCTAAAGTCAATGCCCTTTTCCACTAGACTAGACTCCGTTAACGCCACAACTTTTATATATATATATATATATATATATATATATATATTATTGTACTAGATTAAGCACTCCCTTATTTCATTTTCTTTTCATTTGATAAGCAGAGTTAGATTTTTATGTTCTCACTGTCGCACCGTCATGCAGTGTTATTAGCCCATCCTCCAGTGTCCTCGAATTGCCCCAAGCCCCACTCTTGCCAACCATTCTCCTCTCTCTATGACCCTCTTCTCTTTCATCATTTCACCTGCCTTCCTATTCTTTTCACTAAAACACAAGCCAAATTCTCAACACATTTTCAATGGGAGGGTAGATGTTTTGTTGCGAGTCTGTGACTTGAGTAGAGGTTTGTTATTTTCCCATTTTCTTTTCTTTTTAAAATTTAAAATTTTAGTTTAGGAGTTTTTTGTTTCATTAAGAGAAATACTGAATATTCCTAAAAAGCGGTCATATGCAACGCACATGTGACTTTTTGGACGAAAACTTGGACGCCATCAAGGTGTAGTGATAAATTATGAATTTGAAACATTAAGATGACACTTCTTTAAAAGTTTTTATAAAAGTAATAAATTAAAATTAATGTATAAGTTCAAGTAGCCCTAAACCCTAAAAAAAAAAATATTGAGGAACCGTTTGTCATAAACTCCTATACCAAAGCCTATGCAAACTTTATCCTAAACTGTCTTCAACCCTCAAGTTGCTCTATTGTTTGGTACCCAAGACGATAGATAACTTTCATTTTGTGATTAAGTAGAAAAGAAAGAGAGAGTATCAGTGCTCGTTATAGAATGAGCTCTGGGGAGGATAGGAGCAAGGTATCAAAATATCGGTTGTTTTGGAAATATTGGGAGTTTGAAAATGTGGAAATTTCAACGGAAATTTTGATAAAAATTGAATAAAAGTCATGAAAATTGTTAGAAAAATATGAAAATCTTGAATGAAACTTGGACATGTTCATTTAATCAATTATCTACTAATTTAATAAAAGAAATTGAAACAACTTAAGAGATATTTAGTTATATACCCATTTTTAGCACCATTTAATTTCTATAAACAACCCCAAAAGAAAAAACCCAAAAAATGACTACTGGCCCTAGTTAATTTAATTTTGATTATTAAATTACTTTGATGCCCTATTGATGAGGTTTTGAGGTTGAGCTTGTTTTAAGAAATCAATGACATTTTTGTAATTGAAAGGAACTTCGAAGCCTCTTTGTTGTGTTGTAAATGAGTTTTGGGGTGTATTTCTAAAGTTTATTTCATATAAGTTTTCTTTTATAATTTGGGCCCTATATTGGGTATAATAGTGAATCTCCAAAACTTAATTCCATGATGAGCTTGTGTGACTAATTACATACTAACAGCACTTTCACTAATTACAAACTTTGCAAGAGAAAAAAAAATCAAGATTTTTATGATGAAAAAACAAAGAGATAAAATATTTATAAACAAAATAATAATCTTAATTAAGATTTTAGGATATTTGTGAGAAAGATCTATAAGAAAGATGGGGGATTGTTGGGGAAAAAAAAAAGGAGCGGGAAGCACGTATACATTTAATAAGAGTTGAAGCCTTTAGCAAGTCAAGCTTCAGCTCAGTTGGTAGAAAGGTCTGGTGGCAATTCATTGGTGGAAGGGGCTCGAATCACCCAGTGTTAAATTGTTGGAATTTTTAAAATCTAACGGATGCGCGATAAAGAGGAGCATCTACCTGTATCGCCAAAATCTCGATAATGGATTAGTGTCTATAATGCTCGCAGACCAATGAAGCAAAGGTATTTGTATGACTCAAGCAGTGAATCATTTACTTATTTATTTGAATAAATTTGCTATTATTTTTGCTCAAGAGACTTTTGACATGTCCAGAATGCTTTAACTGATCCTCAACGTGTTCGAACACCTGCCATCACTGATTACTGGAAGCCCCTGGCTGACGATGTAATGCAAGCACTCTTTGCTTCTCAATGTCCAACTAATATGCTGTTTGTGTGTGTATCAGTGTTCTTTATGTTTATTTAGGAGACCTGTTGTTTCTGGTTTCTACAAGTGAGTTAAAAACTAGTGCATTCTTTTTATTTTCCAAAGAACGTAAGGGAGGACGCCAACTTCTGGATTTTCCTTCCTATTTATGTTTAAGCGTGAACGCGGACAGTGTTCTTTATGTTTATTTAGGAGACCTGTTGTTTCTGGTTTCTACAAGAATCTTTAACAATACAAGGGTCTACATTTAAAAATATTTTTGGCCCTAGGCCACTCAAAAGTCAGAGACGGCTCTTTTCTCATACTAGGTTATTTTGACAAGTTTCCTTAATTTATCATGACTTTATCGACAATTATATAAAAGATATACAAATATTAAAAATATGGCCTCTCCCTTGGTCCAAGGCCCTAAGCTATCACCTTCGGGGCCAGGCCCAGGGTTGGCCTCATACTTTATTATGGTGCTGAACATGGCGCCCGAGTTCAACTGATGGGGATTATAATGCGATATTCCAACAAACCAAAAAAAAACTAACTTCTTCATATAGAAACCTAGAAAAATCACTGAAAACTACTTCAAGGATGAAATCACAAAAGCCAATCTGCATGATGCAACAGAAGTGCAGATTTTTTTTATTTGAATCGCCATTCTCCCAGCTTCTACAATGAGAGTAGTTGCAGAAGTCCCATCAATAGCACTGGAAGCAACTAGCTTGCGGAGAAGAGAGAGAATGTCTTGAAGAAGTGAATAGAGAGACGAAGCTCGACGATTTGGAGGTTGAAAATGAAGACGTCGGTGCTCGCGTCGCGTGCTCGTTACTCGCATGTTTTTGGCTCTTAATTTGGGCTGGGACCTTGATTTTAGGAGGACTAAAATAGGCCCACCCAATCCAGGTCTTAATTCAGACTTTGTTTGGACTAGGGGAGGACTACTAGTTCTAAATAGTCCAATCCCTATCCTAGTCCAATGTAACAAACGTGCCTTTGTTTAGTTTAGTTACCAAGCTAAGCTATGCGCGCGGTATCCCCAGACTTTGAATATTCTTCTGTAAACCTATACATCTACCACCTATTAGCACAATAAACCAAGAGCAAGAAAACTCTCAGCAGCACCCATGAATCATGATAAACCACCTTTTGATCATATTCCAGCAAGGACTCTCGTACACCATTTGCTGCTGGCAAATGATCAAGACAGCTCTCCTCTTTGTCCTTACGCAGAACCTTAGTATATATAGCCCTAGGGTTGTGTTAATATATGTTAACGGATGAATTTGTACCTAACGGATTAAGACATAATCACACACATAACACCACTGTTTGAGTGGTTCACCCATAATGAGGCCAGGTCACTCATGAAAATGGCATAGAAGATTTGGTCACTTGAACTATGTTAGCCTGAAGATGCTACAAGATAAAGAAATGGTGGTTGGACTTTCTAAGTTGGAAAGTTTTGGAGATGTGTGTGAGGGCTGTGCTATGGGCAAGGCTCACAAAGAAGCATTTGACAAAACTAAAGTGTGGAGAGCTTCACAACCATTGGAGTTAGTACACTCAGATTCATGTGGCCCGATGCAGGTCACTACACTTGGAGGAAATAGATATTTCCTCACCTTCATTGATGATCATACAAAGAAGTGTTGGGTGTTCTTTTTGCAACACAAATCATGTGCTCAGTGTTCAAAATATTTAAAGCCATGGTGGAGTTGCAAAGTGGATTTCAGATCAAGAAGCTAAGATCAGACATAGGTGGTAAATACACTTCAACAAAATTCAGCAAGTTCTGTGAAGACTTGGGGCTTGAAAGGCAATTAACAATGGCCTATTCTCCTCAACAACATGAAGTTGCAGAGAGGAAGAAAATAACCATTGTGGAGATGGCTAGAACAATGCGTCATGAAAAGAGAATGCCTACCAAGTACAAGGGCTCTTAAGAACAAGACCCCATTTGAAGCATTCAGTGGAAGAAAACCTGGAGTAAAGCATATGAGAGTGTTTGGTTATCTCTGCTATACTCATATTCCATCTTAGCAGAGGCATAAGTTAGAAGAAACTAGTGAGAAGGGAGTCTTTGTTGGATATGGAACCTGTGAGAAAGGGTACAGGGTGTTTAAACTAAGAATTCAGAAAGTAATTGTGTCAAAAAGTGTGATATTTGATGAGAAATCTCTCTGGAATTGGGAAACAATTAATGACGATGTGCACATGTCAATTCCTTGGAACAATAGTGAGGAAGCGGGGATGACTGAAGACGAGATGGAGTTTGATTCTCCTAATCAAACTCTATCTTCTCCATGTGCCCGACCTTCATCAAATGATGCCTCACCAAGTACCCGATCTTCATTAAATGGTGTTCCACCAAGTGCCCGATCTACATCAAATGAAGCTGAAACGTCTGAACTTTATGATCACACACCTATGAAGTGGAAGAATCTAAATGACATCTTTGCACAATGCAAAGTAAGCATTGTGGAACCTGAAAACTTTGCTGAAGCAACTCAAGATGAGGCTTGGAATCAAGCAATGAGAGAATATATCACAATGATCGAGAAGAATTCTACATGGGAGATGGTTAACAGACATGGTAACAAGCCAATTGTGGGTGTAAGATGGATCTTCAAGATAAAACTAAATCTTAATGGTTCTATCCAAAAGCACAAGGCACGACTTGTAGCTAAGGGATGCACACAGAAGCCGGGAGTAGATTTCAACGAAACTTTTGCTCCAGTGGCCAGATTGGATACAATTAGAACTCTATTTGCTTTGGTTGCTCAAAGGAATTGGAAACTTTTCCAATTGGATGTGAAATCAGCATTTTTAAATGGAGTGTTGAAGGAGGAAGTTTACATCAAGCAACCTAAAGGTTTTGAAGTTAAGGGAGCAGAAGACAAGGTGTATAAGTTGAAGAAGGCTCTCTATGGTTTGAAGCAGGCATCAAGGGCTTGGAATGGTGAAATTGACACTTATCTACTCAAATGTGGATTTCAAAGGAGTATAAGCGAAGCTACTCTGTATGTGAAGACTAAAGAAGGTATTAGTACAGTCATTATGTCAATATATGTGGATGACATTGTGTACACTGGAAGCAACAGTGAAATGATGAAAGAGTTTAAGGAGGATATGATGATTAAGTATAAGATGACCGATCTGGGCTTGCTGCATCATTTCCTAGGAATGGGGGTAATCCAGAAAGAAGGGAGAATCTTCATTCATCAACATAAGTATGCCAAGACTCTGCTTGACAGATTTGGTTTGAAGGATTGCCAACTAGCGAGCACACCACTAGTTCCAATAGAAAAACTCAAAAGAGAAGACGAAAGTGAACTTGCAGATGAGGAGACCTATAGGAAAATTGTGGGGAGTTTACTGTATCTTACAACAACCAGGCCGGACATTATGTATTCAGCTAGTTTGCTTGCCCGATTTATGCATGGTCCCTCAAAGAAGCATTTTGGAGCTGCAAGAAGAGTACTGAGATATGTGCAAGGAACTTTGGATTATGGCATTGAATATGAGTCTAGAAAGCTAGCTATGTTGATTGGATTTTGTGATAGTGATTGGAGTGGTTCAGAAGATGACATGAAAAGCACATCGGGCTATGCCTTTCATTTGGCAGTGGTGCATTTTCTTAGGCCTCAGTAAAGGAAAATAGTGTTGCTCAACTGCAGAGGCTAAATATGTCAGTGCTGCAGAAGCAACAACTCAAGCAATTTAGCTAAGATTAGTGCTGGAGATTTTGGAGAAGAACAACTTGAAGCTACACCAATCAAGTGTGACAACACATCGATTATAGCCATGTCCAAGAATCCTGTGTTCCATCAAAGGTCAAAGCACATAGGAAGAAAGTTCCATTTCATTATAGATGCAATTCAAGAAGGAGTGGTGGTTCTGATCTATTACAAAGGTCAAGATCAAGTTGCAGACATCTTCAGGAAGGCATTATCAAAGGAAAGGTTCTGCATTCTAAGAGAGCTTCTTGGAGTGAAATCAGCAAACCATTTAGAAGGGAGTGTTGATGTGTAAATTGGTTTTACTGATTTACTTTTACTGTTTTACTGTTTACAGCTGGAATGTCTAAGTAACAGCTTAGATTCTTTTTCTATTAGGAGAATTTTGTGTGGCTCAAATGCCTATAGGAAATTGCCAAGTGTCATGCACACATTGGTGGCTCAATTTTGTAATGATTTGGATGTAGTTGTTTTTGCTATGCATACAAACTTTCATTTGCTGAGCTATTTTCAGCAACAACATATTCGGTTTTGCATAAATAATTCTTCCAACTCATTCTTTCATCTCCTTCCCTTTTCTCTATAAAATCCAAATCAGTACCTAATATTCCAACAAGAGATGCTTGAGAGCTATAGTAGAAGAGAAATAGAGAGCTTGGGAGAGCTTTGGATAGCTCTTAGAGAAGTAGAGAATGGCAGCTGATGGTCCCCTTGCTTGGAGGTGGTGAGTTCCCTTTTATAGACCAAGTTGGAGTAGATAAGGTTGCTTGATTGTTGGGATTTTTGCATGGCTCCCCTTGATTTGGGGTCTTGGGCATTGAGAATGCATAGGAGGTGGCATGGCTACTCTTTATTTGTTGGGATGTGAGATATGACAAGCAAGGGTTATCCCTTGATTTGTAGGATTTACTTAAGAATGACGTGAGGTCAACATGGTGTCAACAATATATACACAAACTATTATTTTGTAAAGCATTCAGAGGTGCCACATATATTATTTTTTACATGTCTAATGCTACTTTTACCACATTTTCATACTACTTTTGTGGCAGATGAGATGGACAGCCACATTAATTAAAATTATTTAACATTTTCTTTTTTCGTTATGATTTATTAACACTTAAAAAAATTGTTAATTAAACTTTCTTTATTAAAATACCATTCATAAATTTAATTGATGTGACATATGATATAGGCATACCATATCATGTGATATAAAAATATTAAAAGTGTAGCATTACTCTTTTCAAATTGATATCAATACAATCAAACTTTTTCTCTACCACACTGCAAGGTTTCCATTTTTACAAAAGCTTTCACCACCGCCGGCATCTAAATAAAGTCAATGAATCAGGGCCCCACTGGCGTCTATAGTAGATGAATCAGGGCGCCGAGAAAAAATAGCTAATAATTGGTACTTACCAAAAGCACCAAACAAATTAATTTATGCTCCACCACCAAATTATTATTATTTTCTTAGACTTCCATTAATCGCTCCTGTGTAATGATATAAAAGAATCCTTTTTCCAAAAAAAAAAATTGTTGAAAGATTAATTTTGGATGGTTTCAAACCGCGCTAGCCCTCATGGGCTCTGTTTCTATGTTAACCTATGATAATTATGTAATGATATGTAATGATATGTAAGGGTGATAATTATGTAATGAGCCCTCATGGGCTCTGTTTCTATGTTAAGGGTGAGGAAGAAGAAGAAAGAAGAAGAATAAATCAAAGATAAAAACAATTGTATTAGACTGTAATGATATGTACAATGAATGAGAGTCATATCTCTAAGATAATTACAAAGTCTAACAAGTGCTTCCTCACAGAACCACTCCAAGTAATGTATTTTCCAGCAATCACTTGCCTTTTTCATTTTTACTGGAGGCCGAGTTGGTTTCTCTATTGGCCATGGAGTCGACTTGTTTTTCTTTCTCGTGGCCTTTTATGGACGTGGGTGTTGCCAAAACCGAAAATTCCTACCCGGTCAGCTTTGCTCCCCTTAATTTGATTGCCAACAATGTTGAAGACATTGCCGCTTCTGCCCTTCCTTTTCTTCCGACCTCTCACATTCTTGGAACTCATTTCTGGGGACTTGGAGCTGCTGTTTCTGTTTTGGTGGTCGATCTTCACTTCAGAAATATCCTCAGAAACCAGTTGCTTGGGATGACCAGTAGGCGTCAGAACTAGGCGGTCTGTAGGCATTTTCTTTACCTTCAGGCAATGTCTTGGCAACTCAAGTTTTTGAGGGTCTATATAGTTTTTCTTCAAGTACCTTCAATAAAAATAAGACAAACGTGAAAACATTAAGACATGTATTTGTGAACATAGTGCTTCCGAAAAAAAAAACTAATTGAATAGTGTTATTTAAGAGATCCTTCAATGGAAACCTATAACAACATATATGTTTTACTTAATAAGCGAAACACATCAATAAACCAACAGAACCAAATTTTCTCTAGACCTAGCCCTACCTGTGCCTTGACCTCTTTTGAGCTTTCGAGTCACATCGATGGTGAGTACCATACTTGTTGCCAATTAACTTTCCATGCTTCTTCTTCCGAACACTACTAGGGCTCAAGTCTTGAAAAGTAAAACAATTGATACCAACGTTGAAAGTTTCATTACGATCTCCTTTGTTTCGGCTAACTCGATTGCCGCACACTTTATAACATGTCTTGTTAATAATGTCATAAGGCTTGCTTTTCTTGAGCTTCTTTTTAAGCACAGCATCATAATCAGGAGCGTGCTGTGACATTGGGTAGTTATAGACAGCAGGAGCATGCTTCGATTGATAATTATAGAGTGCAGGAGACAGAGTATGATATTGATCGTGACATCCATATAATGGAGGGCCAGGAACAGAAGCTGCATGATTGGCGTAAATATTATAATACTGATTGGGAACTGGTGCAGGACAAGGACATCCAGGAGGACTAGTAAAGCAGTTGGTGTTGTATAATACTGGCTCTGGACAAAAGTGCAGTATTGGCACAAAGCATGCGTACAGCAGATGGGTGGGTTCCATTTTGTTTTTGAGAGGCTTAAAATTAAAGTTCATAGAATAATTAATCGGATCTGCTTAAATTGTTAGATAGCGGATGGTCTCACTCAATGTGTTATATAGTTATAAATGATGAAGGAGCTAGCCTGGAGTTTTCATTTGCCATTTACTTCCTACTTACATAGAACTTTACCTTCCGTGTCTAAGTGTCTTAATCTTTTTCTTTCCCCCGGTGACAAACGGAACCTTCACAACCACGGAAAATACAAGGGGGTGATTTGTGTATTTCAGAGCGGTAGATGAAAAAGAGATTTCCATATGCTCTTGTCGCGTTTGAGTAATAAGAACGTTAGACAAAGAGAGATTTCTTCCAATTTTGTCCCCAGGGCAGAACTAATATTTTATTTTTTCTTTTATAGGGGTGGGCTATTATTTCTTATGCGGGTAAAGATCTGAATAAAATTTCATTCACATGCTCAAAGAAGAAAACTTGAAGCTTGAAATGTTTGTGGTATGGTATGGCTAACAGGAGATCTACTTTTATAGGATAAGGTAATTTTTGCTTCGATGGACTAGGCTAATTTTTGTGGAATGAGCCCACCCGCCTTTGATACTCATTTGATGTTTCAATTTGAATTGGATAAAAGTTGAGTCCAAGTCAATCCTTGACAAGTAAGAGATGATGTTTTTGTTAGCCAAAAATTTTAAATTTTGATGTTGCATGTTTAGGTATTCAACGAGCCGAAGAGCAAAGGCTTTCGTTTTGTTAGCTAGGACATAGAGCATATGCCATGACTGTTGAATGCTGGCCCAAATTATTGTCCCTGCTTTCTTTCCTTTGATGCAGCGAAAGTTGTGGTTTGTTGATAGAGTTATTTATTAACTATTGGACAAAGGAAAGAGGAAGCATGCAGCAAATCACGTGGGAAAGTTTTGAATGTTGGTGTGGAACAGCTAGTGGAGAACATTCAGCAGGAAGTGCCGAAATGTTTGACTCAAATATGATGTGGGTGGTTTTGGCATTATTTTAATGGCACTATTTGTTCCCCCTTTTGTCATCTGTATGTGAGTGATTTGGGTGTATTTGGAATTTGGGTTGTGAGGGTTAAACTATGTAAACCCTAGGATAGGTGAGAGAGTTAATCTCCTTTGTTTGTAATCTCCTTTGGGATATTAGTGGAAATTTTTGCCATCTTTGAACTGGATGTCGGCTACACATGGGCTGAACCAGTATAATCCTTGTGTCTCTTAGATTTTTGTATTTCATATTTTGCTCTTATTGTTTCAATGGTTTCATATTCATCATTTCAGTGCAATCCGCTTCCACTGCGCACAACAATGACCCTGTCTGGTTCGCGAAAAGAATTTGATGGGAAATAATTTCCCATGTCTTTTCCCAATGGATGAGAAATGGAAGATTCATTTCCCATATTTGGTCATGTTGGGAAAATAACAAGAAAATACCACTTCATTTCATTTCCCATGTTTGGCTTGCATAGGAAGGAATGTAAAAGAAAGTTTGTTTAATTTTTGAATTACACCCATATTAGATAAAATTAAATAAAAAAAATTATTTAATACTATATTGTAATTCTAAATTGTTACTGTGGACAAAATGTGCATTTAATGCTACTTTAATTTTACATGGGAAGGGAAAATGAAACCCCTTGAGGGGTGGAGGGTTGCATTTTCCCCCTATTTTCCCATGTACCAGGCAACCATTTCTTATGGACTTACTTAAAATGGGATATTCCCAAACCTCATTTCATATGAACCAAACGGCCCTGAATGGAATGTGGCAGCTAGTGTAGTTCTAGTTTGTTCATTTTTAAGACTCTTATAGGGTCCATTTAGATGTAGTGATTCCAAATTTAAGAGTTTGGATGTCATTACAAAGTTTAATTTGTTTATTTCAAAGGGTGTATTCAATTAAGATTTTAGAAGAGTTCAATGGAGTTACTAAGTTTATAGAGTTCAATATATTTTAATTGATTTCTATAAACTCCACATAGAGTTTGACTAAATTTCTGAATTGATTTGAATGGTGTTTGTTAGAGTTTTATCATAGATTTGAAAAAAGTAGATTAGAGTTCTAAAATGTTATTTTCTTATTTACTTTTTTTTTTGGGCTATTTATTATTTTTCCAGATTTTCAAAATAGAAAAATACCTTTACAAAAACATAACATCCAAACATTATACATCAAAAGAAAATAAAAAAGAGCATCTGTTTTGTTCAAATGTGCAACCAAATAAGGATTTATGTCCACGTGTTTATGAAAAATGTGCAAAAGTCAAAACATAAAAGTTAATTCATGACCAAAAAAATGATAAGTAAACTACAATTATATATGCATAAAAACGAACAGGTATCTGCTTCAATGCTCAGCTTTGACTCCCGTCATTCATAGCATCTCTCCACATATCTAAAGATACTCCAACCCTCCATTGGTTAGAATTTTTGCGTTGTTGTTCTTGGGTTTGAAAAACTTGGTCATAATTATTTCCTTCATTTCCTAGTAACAATGACGATTTTGAATGGCCGTTGTCTCCTTCAATAGGAAATTCATCACAATGACACTCCTTGTGCAGAAAATTGTGCAACCCTGCACAAGCTAAGACCAAATGTTCTTGTGTCGTATATGGAAATGGAGGCGCAAACTTAAAAATTGTGAATTGTGACTTAAATATACTGAATATTCTCTCGATTACGTTTCTCAAGGAAGCATGACTAAGATTGAACAACTCAGTTGCATTTTCGGGATCACGACCTTGACCAGAAAATCTTGAAAATGACATTGAAAACCTCGAAACGGAGCTAAAAATTGACATCGATTTGGGAATCCACAATCCACTAAGAAATATTTACCTGAATATACGACATAGGTCCAATTAATATTTACAATACTACCTAATATAGACAAACATAAATAAATATGTAGCCCCCAATGGAGCCTCCAAATTTGTGTCTAGAAAAGGTGATGAAGTAAAATTTCAAGATGACAAAGTTTGGTGTGGTGTTTCATTTTGACTTGGTACAAATGCCTCATTGGTATCCTACAATCTCGTAAGTCTACTTTCTCCAACTTCATACGTTCTAGCATCGGTATTATCACCAAGTCCAATTGAGTTTTTTCTAGCAGCCATTCCATTGCCAATTGCAATTACCAAGTCCTCATAGTCTGCAAATGTTTCTCTTTGAAGATGCACTTGACTTGGGTGGGACTAGCAAAAACCAAAAATATAGAAGAAAAAAAAATTAATAACATGCAAGAAGTACGAAAGTGAAAGTTATCAATATAAAGTAATATTTCACAAAATTGAAATATAACCTTAAAGTAATTTTGCCATACTTCTTCAGTAGCTGTGAATTTCGTTGTGACAGAGTCCCACTCAAATGCAAAACTATGATGCATATGCTAAGTAAAACTGTGATATCTTTTCTTAAACCATTTTAGACGACTCTCACATTGAAGATAAGTTTTTTGACATCCAAGTTTTGCATTAAGAATAGGAAGTATCTTGCTTTCTACTATTTGCTTGCTTAGCAAACCATTAGAATCACGCCATCCACATAGCTCCGTCACTTCGAGTGATGAAAAAACTAGTATATAATAAGAAAAATTTGGTAATACTCAATATAATGCAAAATAATAAGGATATAATCAATTAGCTAGTTCTGTTTTGGGTTTAGTCATCTATTTTTGTTAGCTTGAGGTCAATCGGCCTTCTTAAGGGCTTCAGAGCCAGTGGTGGATCCACCATGGGGTCAATGGGGTCAGACAACCCCATGGCAGACCTGGAAATGGCTTAGAGGTCCCTTATTGGCCTTGGCAGCCATGGGAGATGACCCCATGGAGAAGAAGATATGCAAGCTGTGAGGGAGAATAAAGAGGGAGGAAGAAGAAGAAGACAGTGATTGAGAGGGAGAAGAAAGAGAGAGGAAGACGAGAGAGAGAGAGAGAGAGAGAGAGAGAGAGAGAGAGAGAGGAAGAAGACTGTGATTGAGATGGAGAAGAAAGAAGGATTTCGACCAAAAAAAAGGAGAAGAAGAAGGCACTGCAAACACAAATAATAATAAGAAGGGAAGAGATCTGTTAGGGTTTTTTAAAATATTTTTATAATTATGTTGGATAGACATATAAATATTAAAAGTATACATAAATAGAGTAAAGATATCACTACTATAGTGGCCTCTTAATTGAAAAAATCTTTTTGGTCAAGGGTTCAACACCCATTGTGCTCTTTTTGTTGTAATATTCTAGATATTTTATTATTTGGGTTATTTTATATATATATATATATATATGGGCTTGATTTATTGAATGATGTTTTTGTTAATTGGAATAAATTTGGCGTGTTTTTTAATTTTTTTAGCATTGTTTTTATCTTAAAAAAATTCAAAACTTTAACACTATGACTCCATGGAGTAACAATCCTGGATCCGCCACTGTTTAGAGCCTGTTTAATTTGTATTTGTAATGACGTTTTTATCCTTTTGTTTATTTTGAGCTAGATCTCTGAGTCTCAGGCTCAAAGACACACGACAGACATGGTGAGTTCGAGGTCGCGTACAAGGTCCCTCCTTCGTTCGATCGCAAAGTGGTCCTCTCTCTCTCTCTCTCTCTGAAATTCAATTTTTCTCTAAGAAGGATGAAACAATGGTGAGTAGGGCTCGTCAATGGGCCGGGCCGGGCTAGCCCGGCCCAAATTTAATGGGCTTGGGCCGGGCCGGGCCGGGCTTTAAAGAGGAGAGAGAAAATATCGGGCCGGGTCGGGCTGGGCTTTTTTAGAAAATTCAAAGCCCAAGCCCAGCCCATGAGTCGGGCTTGAAATAGCCCATCGGGCCGGGCCGGGCTAAGCCCAACGGGCCGGGCCGAAATGGGCCTAAACTTCGCTTCAAATATACTCAATTATTCGCTTTGGATGCCTTCAATTATTCGCTTTGGATGCCTTCAATTATTCGCTTTCCCTCAATTATTCCCTTCCACTGTGACTGATATTTTTTAATTTTCTCCTTCCCTTCCCCTACTGAGTCGCTCTTCCTCTTTCTCTAGGAGATTAGCCAGCAATAATCACCAACAAAAAAGATCATCAAAACCATGGCTAGTTCTCGTTCTCCCTGTGGAGCCTGCAAGTTCTTAAGAAGAAAATGTGTGATAGGGTGTATTTTTGAGCCTTATTTCTCCTATGAAGAGGGAGCTACCCATTTTTCTGTCATCCACAAGGTTTTTGGCGCAAGCAATGTGTCGAATCTTTTAGCTCACCTTCCGTTGAGCGATCGATGTGAGGCCGCAACGACAATATGGCATGAAGCTGTAGCCAGGCTTCAAGATCCCATATATGGCTGTGTTTCACATATTATTGCTCTCAAACAGCAGGTTAATCATTTAGTACCCTTTGTATGTTCAGATTGTATGTTGAAGTAAATGATGAGTATATGCTTTTGGTTTGAACTTTTCAGGTGGTCAACTTACAAGCACAGTTAGCTTTCCTCAAGGATCAAGCATATGCTGTAGCAAACCCTAATGATCAGAGTGCACACGACTTACAGGCCTATATGGAGGAATGTGACCTGATTAATGAAATTCCAAAGTGCTCTAACTACGAGGACCTTGTCACAAGCCTCACATTAATGAGAGCCAATGCTCACATTAATGAAATTCCAGAGTGCTCTAATGCTCAATCAAGCTGGAGGAAATGTTAGTTTCAAGTGTCATTATTGTCAAAGGAGGTGGGATTAGGTGTTTGTGTATTAATTATTATGTAAAGATATTTGTCTTTTTTTTCATAAATATGAGGCCTATTTTGATGTGTTTTTATATTTCCTCTTTTTTTCATAGTTCTCTATTTATATTTGTCTATATGTTTATGTCTCAATTTTTTTTTCTTTGTTCATAACTTCATAGTTCTCTTTTTTTTCTCATAAATATAAAGATATAGTTATACATCGGGCTTCATCGGGCCGGGCTTTTATGGGCGGGCCGGGCTGGGCTTCATCGGGCTTCATCGGGCCGGGCCTATGGGCCGGGCTGGGCTTCAAACACTCAAGCCCAAGCCCAGCCCAAGCCCAAGCGGGCCGGGCTTTCTCAAAGCCCATAACGGGCCGGGCCGGGCTTTTTTTCGATGGGCCGGGCGGGCCCCCGTAAGCCCATGAGCCCGCGGGCCAAATGATGAGCCCTAATGGTGAGATGAGAAAGCACATAATTTTGTTCCTTTTGTTTCCCCCAAGTACTTCTATCTGGAGTGAGTAAGGACATGCATGCATTTGATTATATCTGAATGGAGGGGTCTGACTCTGACATAGACGTTGAACTCGGGTTGGGGTGTGAGGCTTTGTCACGACATTGATTTCATGTTTTATGATTGCCGCCAGATTTGTTCTACAATTTTAGTTCAAGGTATTGGATGAATTTGCTTTCAAATAATTTGTCTAGTTCTTTTGAGAGAAACCAAATCATCTTTCTAAGGTTTGGGTTGTTTTGGAATTATCTTAAAGTGGTAAGGGTATTTTTGAAAAGAAATAAGGGAAAAAAGGAATCGTATTCGGATCAACTACCCCTCCTTAGTTAATCTGATTCCTAATTTTGAGGGGATGTGATTATGGATTTTGAGGTGGGACTCACCCATTTTTTCATTCTTAATTGAAAGTAAACGCATGAGAAGTCAGGAATGAAAATCATTCATTTTCTTTCCATACCCACTACTGATATGTAAACATGCCTCAAGTGTACTGCCCCTGAAGGAGGGGTATGTTTCCACGTAGTGGTTGGCACTTTAACCTAACATAATAAGACAAATTTAACAACTATTAAAACAGGTAATTGCGAACACGGTATTTCCAAAACACACTAAAATGTACTCTTTAATTGTAAAGCTAAATATTTTTCAGTTTGCCTCTTCTCTGAAGAGATAATAGACAATCTGATTGTTCATAATAAACATGCATATACACAAATATAAAAATAAATAAATTTAGGGTATGTTTGATACCCATTTCATTTTCACTTTTTATTTTCACTTTCTTTTTAAAACTGAAAACTGAAAATATCGTTTTCAGTTTTAAAAAAAGTGAAATCTAGTTTTCAAAATCACCCTTATTTTTGAAAGAGTGTTGCTAAACGAATCCTAAAATTAATTGAGTAAATCCTATGATCTAAATACACCCTAATATTTTAATCAATGGTCCTTAAGATTTAAAAATATTTAAAATATATTATATTATTTTAAAGCCATACAAAAAATTTGATGGAAACTAATAGTAGGGACCATTTTGATGTGTGGAGGGTGGTAACCTTAAAGACTATTAGTGTCACACACAAAAAGGGATAAAATGTGATAAATTTCGCAAACTTCATATACTATTGTTTACATAATTAAAAAGAGGCCCTAGCTAGCTAGCTACAAACCTCATTGAGTGATCATCACTCTTCTTCTTCACTGGGGGCCGAGTCGGTTTCTTCACTGGAGTCGACTTGTTTGTGGAGCGTGTTGCCGAAGTCGAAAATTCCAACCCGGTCAGATTTGTTGGCCTTAATTATGTTGCCAACCATGCTGAAGGCATTGCCGCTTCTGCTCTTCTTCTTTTTTTTCTTATTACGTTTCTCTTTCTTGGGCTTGAGAGCGGCATGATTTTTGGATCTCTTTATTTCTGGGGACTTCGAGCTGCTGCTGCTGTTTTGGTGGTCGACGGTTACTTTAGAATCAGAAGTGTCTTCAGAAACTGGTTGCTTGGGATGACCAGTTGTACTGGGAGCTCCCTTGGGAACAAGGCGGCCTGTAGACATTTTTTTCCACCTTGATTGGGTCAATAACTTGGCAACTCAAGTTGATATCTGATAAGGTCTATATTTTCCACGCGTGTTTTAGGCTTTTGATATTAAATTCGTAGCAAGTGTGAAGTCGTCTCCGGAACCTTAAAGTCTTCACGAAAGCTCGTCGTGGTAGGATTTTGGAAGGACCCCGTTGTTTCTCCTCCACACAATTATTCTTCAATAATGCTGAGAGAGAGAGAGAGAGAGAGAGAGAGAGAGAGAGAGAGAGAGAGAGAGAGAGAGAGAGAGAGAGAGAGAAAGAGAGAGCGTGTGTGTGGGTACAGTCGACGATAGGGATGGGAGGTTGTGGGGTGGTTTTGGTGGTCTTTCTTTAGCCATCTTTTTTGGGTCTGAGGGTTTAGTCTTCTTTTAATAATCCAAAAAAAAAAAAAAATTCACTCTCGTGTGGAAAACCTGTGTTTTAGCCCCCGTCAACATAAACGGAAGAGTAGGAATTTCTCTTTTTCTAAAGAGACTTAATAAAATAAGAGCAATGTATTCGCAAGGTGTTATGCAAATGTGACTAGCATTTTTTATAAAATAAACCTTCATCATCTGAACATGAGAAAATAGGGCTGGGAGGTAGGGACCTCCATTACCTGCTACTTGTGAACACCACTAACGTATTCGACCTCTCTATGTCACTTTTCTTATCTACTCTTTACTTTAAACGAATGAAATTTCAGTTCACCAAATAAAAGGACTCTAATTTCAGGATCGGGGTTTGCTTTTCTTGGGCTTCGTTTCAGGCCCAACAGGAAATATATGTTGCATGGGTAGGCTTTTTTTTTCTTTCTTTTTTTTCCTTTTGGGTTGATGCATTGGTAGTTAGGGCTATTCTCTGGTGGGAACGTCATTTTGCGAACCTCTAAATCAGAACACCGTTGGATCAAATCTAACGGATGATAAGAAGCAAGTGTAACTGAAAGTGGGTAAAACCATACCACTGGAACGTGGCTTCCTCCCTCCAAAACAAACGCATTGTGCTCTTGAAGACCACAATATCTCCCTCCAAAAAAAGTTCTGTTTCTCTGTCTTTATTTGTCTCTCTCTCTCTCTCTCTCTCTCTCTCTCTCTCAAAGAACATGGTTTTCTTCTTTTTTCTGATTTGCTATTTTGTTTGAGGAAAGAGAGCTGTTCAGTTTTCTGGTTTGGTGATTCAAATAATACAAAGCAAGGTATTATCCTGATGAGCACATGCACTGTAATTCATTTTCTGTTTTCATTTTTCTGGTTTGATGATTGTGTTCTGTGCACTTGTGAAGACTTGAGGACCCATCTGGTACCAAAAAAACTGGTGCGCGTAACACCTTGATAGAATCGTTGAGCACAGTCGAAACTAGCATTGACTTGGAGGAAAAAGTGTTGGAGCAAATCGGAAACTAGAGTCGTCGTTTGAAAGTGTTGGAGCAAACTGGAAACTAGCGTTGAGTTCGAATAGTTGAGAAGACGAAGATCAAATTTGTTTGGGGTTGTCGCTTCAAATCGACGACAATATCATATTTGTTGAAATTTAAAAGCTCAAAATCAATTACGAGGTAAGCCTTTATTTATACTTGAGAAAATGTTTTGACCAAATATATGAGCATAATTTACGCTAGTTTGGATGTAGGTTGTTTAAAGTTTCAGTAGAGACTTCAAAAGGCCTCCTGGGTGTAGCATTTATATTCAGTAATAGGTTCATAGATTATTTCGTTTCAGACTCCACGATTTACTAATGTTGCATAGTCTAGTTGATATTTGTGGAAAATTTGAAGATCAAAATCACTTATGAGGTAATTGATATCTTGTATTTGTTAATTTTGGTATCCTGGAGGAAATGTTTTTACCGAATATATTTGCATAATTTACGTTATTTTGGATGTCGGTTGTTTAATATTTCACTAGAGACTCCAAAAGGCTTCGTAGATATAGCACTTGTATTCACTAATAGTTCATAGCTTATTTCGTTTTATACTTCATTATTTACTAATGTTTGATAGTCTATTTGATATTTGGTGAAAATTTGAAGATCAAAATCACTTACGAGGTAACTGATATCCAGTAATTGTTAATTTGAGTATATGGACATAATTTACGCTAGTTTGGATGTAGGTTGTTTAAGGTTTCACTAGTGACTCCAAACAGCTTCGTAGGTGAAGCACGTGCATTCACTAATGGTTCGTAGCTTATTTCGTTTCAGACTCGATTATTTACTAATGTTTGATAGTCTATTTGATATTTGTTGAAATTTTGATATTTCTGTGTTTATAATATTGTGGTTAATATACATTTGAATGCTCTTTAAACGCATGTGGCAATATTATTATGATGATGATATGATTTTCAAGGTTAAATTGCAAGAATTGTGAAATGGAGTCTGAAGCAGAGGTGAAACAGGAAGTTAGTGTGGAGTTCAAACCAAAACTAGGACTTGAATTTGATTCCCTTGAGGATGCGTTGAAGCTGTATGATCTGTATGCACTAAAAGCAGGATAATATTCACTGAGAAACTCTTTTGTATCATGGCATCATTGTGTATCATGCTTGTTGCATATTTCAGGCTGTCTATGAGGATTATGTATCATTATGGTTATCGTTATGCACCCTACAACACATATTCAACATCACTGTATCAAAACATTGTTTAGAAGATTGGATTTTCCGAAGAGCCAAGAAGAAGGCGGAGAAGAGGAGGAGTTGAAGAGATTTGTGTGGGGTTTTAGAGATATATCTGGCACATGCCCCACCCTAAAAATGTCAAAATAGTATCAGGAGAGTATCACAAAGGTATCATAAGGATGGTTTCTGGTTTCGACAGAACAAGTAAGAAATGTCGAGAATGAGAATAGCACAAAGATGTTTTCTGGTTTCCTTTCTTGTTATTACTTTCTATTTCTCATGATACATTTATACAAGTGTTATTAATTACACAACTTCTATCTGGGATTCCTCCATGAAACAAGGTCTCCATTAGACAAGGAGAGAAAGTCTTCCATGAAACAAGTATTCCATGAGACAAGTAGAAAAGGTGTAGGGAAAGTGTCCTCCATGAATTAAGGAGGGAAAGGTTTGGTCAAGTGTAGGGACTTATGTTTGGTCTTGGTGTTTCACATGACGACAACTCACATGATGACAACTCTTAAGTCATAGGATTCTTCATATGCTAACAAAAAAAAGGGGATTATGAATTTTATGAAAACAAATATAATCATAATCATATTACACATGGCACAACAAGAGATTAAAATCAAATCATATCAGTGTTTGTGACATAATATGTATATTAAAATTCCAAAATATGATAAACTGTTGATAATCTTTTCAGTCATTTATGACACTTTACATTTTTACTAAGGAGAATCTAGGGAGAAAATTAAGTAAAATTACATTTATGACACTCTACACTTTCCAAAACATGATTATCTTCAAATAAATACGCGAAAATATAGGGAGAAAATTTACGGTGTTTTTTTTAATCATTTTTTGTGAATTTTGTCAGTTAAACAAAAAAAAAAGAAAAAAAAAGATGACATGTGGTGCTGCAAGAGGAAGAAAATTGAAACTTTGATAAACTATTTGAATTTTTTTATGTGTAAAAATTATATTTTAAAGCTTAAAAGATAAAGAAAATGTCATAATGAGTTTGTGAGAATTTATGGTGATTGTGATTTTTGAAACTTAAACTATGAGGTGTGAAAACAAGATTTTGACTTTGGGAAATTTGAAGTAATAATTAGAGGAAGAGTTGTTGTAAAGTAGTGATCAATACTTTGTAAACCACTTTTTGGACTTGGGATACGAAGTATTGATGTTGAGAAATATGTATGTAATTTTTTGTTGTTGTATTTTTTCCATTTATTTTAATATTTTAAACGATTTTACAACAAAATATGATTAAAATATAACAAACGTAACACATGTCAGCACAAGGAGAGCCTAGCATCCCATCCATTTCCATGTGTCGGCAAGGTAAGCCGCCACCTGGCATCTCATCCAATTAACTATTTCTTTTTACTTCAAAATTGATTTAAAAATCGTTTATAATTCAAAAAATTCCCAAAAAATAATGTCGGGATTGGTATGACATTTTCTTCGAGCACGTACGTCAAATTTCGCCAGTGAATTCAAATTTTGATTCGATCCTTATGTGATCAAACAAACAATAGCTTAGGGTTTACAAAATATAGTTATGTTTTTATTTGCATCATTCACATTTAGGGATGACCCCCAAATTTTAATTTTAAAACAATTGTAAACCACTTTTTGGACTTGGGATACAAGTATTGGTGCTGAGAAATATGTATGTATATTTTTTGTATTTTTTTCATTTATTGTTATATTTTAAACAATTTTACAACAAAATATGATTAAAATATAACAAATATGACACGTGTCAGCAAAAGGTGAGCCCAACATCCCATCCACTTCCACGTGTCAGCAAGGGATGCCGCCACCTGGCATCTCATGCAATTAACTATTTCTTTTTACTTTAAAATTGATTTAAAATGGTAGAGTTTAGTGGTTAGGGGTTAGGGTTTGGGGTTTAGGGTTTTCATATGACAAACTTTTCATGCTATATATATGTGTGTGTTTTTATGCTATCAAAACATAATAACTTGGGATGGGTATTAAATAATATTCTGAATGTTTGTTGTAATTTTCTAATTTTCTAATTTATTTATTGTGAATTTTTGAAGTTAAATCATAAATAAAAAGAGTGTATATGATAGAATGTTTTGATTTGTCTGTGAACAAAGTTGAGTTTTTATCATTGAGCTTGTATTTTTATAATTCAGAATTAGAATTTTGGAGCTTTAAGGAGAAGAGAATATATGAATTTTCGGTGTATTTTTATGATTTTTAATTTTTTATTATGAATTTTAGAGCACCCTGTGAGTATTTCTCATGTGTGGCCTTATAAGATGATAACACGTGTCATGTTTTTGTAATTTATTGTGTTTTATCTTAAACAATTCTTAAAAAATTATATAAAAATCAGAAAAATATACTACAAATTGCTACAAATTTCTTATGACACAACATTCGATTATGGAGATCTAAAATTATGATTTCATATATTTAAATTAATGAGAATCATTTGATAAAAGAAACAAGAGTGTATGTGAAAGAATGTTTTGATTCATATCTATGAACAAAGTTGAGTGGTTATTATTGATTTGCATTTTTATAATTTAGAATTAGCATTTTGGAGCTTTAAGGAGAAGAGAATATCACAAGATGTTCATAGGAATTTTCTATGTTTTTTTTTTAAATTTATTTATTATGAATTTTAGAAATTAAATTATAGAGAAATAATATGAAATGTAATAGATTGACACGTGGCAGAGTCTTGGACATTGATTTCTCCTTCCTTTTTTTTCGCTGCCGCTCTTTTTTTTGGGCGAAATTCTATTTTCGCGCTACCCATCTTGTTCCCCTCATCCTAAAAAAATTGACGCTTCTTTTCTCTTTTCAACCCCAAATTGAAACCACTTCCCTCCTCCTCTCTCCTTATATCTTTTCCAGACCCACTATATGCTCTCCCTCTCCCTCTCCTCATCTCTCTCTCTCTCTCTCTGTGGCTACATGCTCCAAGAAGAAGTATGATTGCTTTGTAAGTATCCATTTCAAGAATTCAATCTCTTATTTCGTATTTGGGTTTCAAGTTTTATTTTTATTTTTGCAGAATCTAGGTTGGTTTGTCTACTTTCTCCCTCTTCGTTCCAGTAACCCTCTCACTCATGGTTTGTATCAATTCCTAAATGCCAATTTGTTTTTTCTTTACATGTTTCTTGATTAATTTTTCTGTATTTGTTCTGAAAAAATGGGTATATTGTTGTTGGTTCATTGTATCTAGTTCACGATTTTGATAAATTTTCAACCATCTTAAGTAAGGTAATTGTACAGATTGATGGTAGAAAAAGTAGCAGATCTTGATAGTCCTTGAAAGTTTGTGAATCTCCTTTGTTTGATTGTGTTGTGAATTTTTTTTTTCCGGATAAGATGTGCTATGATTCTTTAGTGGCAGTATTATATGAGGAGAGGGTCTTGCAAATTTGGCACTTCTTGTAAGTTTCACCATCCTAAGCAGGGAGGAAGCTCTGGTTGCCTGCAAATTTGGTAACTATTATGTTGGTAAAAAAAACCATAAAAGAAAGGCTGATTTTCAACTCCCAAAAAACAGGCCACGTGCATGCTAAAGAAACCATAATGATGTTGCCCATCATTACACCTTGTCTCCCACCAAAGACATCATTAATACAAAAAATATTCCTCCACTAAAGAGGAAACCCAAGGCGCCGAAATTAATGACCATGCATGCATATTCCATACATTCATCCATGTGCTTTGCAAAGGGAAAAATACCAGCCGCATATCTTGACTTCACACTAAAGAGGGATTTCCAACAGATGTTGGGACATCGGAGGTTAACAACCACTTTCATACATTAAAATCATTTTCTTGTTCAATTTTATTCGAACTCATCGTTTCATTTACTTGTGTTATGTTGCTGGCTCATCTGCTTTGTTTTTTAAATTTTTGTTAAAATTTGCTAAACAGAGTATCAGAAGAAAGGTTTTTGGTTTCAATTATATGTCCTTTGTATTACTTACAACATAATGGTTGTTGCATCCAAGTTTTTCCATGCATGAATGCAAGATAAGGGTTTTGTAGTATGAAAACAACTTGTGAGAGCACATTGTTTAATATGGAGCACAGAACTATTGCTTTAGGTGTGAATTCCCAACTTAGCACGTAATGAATGTCTCCATCCGCTTTGGGTGTCTCCATTTTTTGGGCATCGTATTACACTATTAGAAATGCATTTTCATTTTTTTCTACAAGCTTAAAAATGGAGGCAAATCCTCCACCACATGCACATCAACTTTTAGATCCAAATTTTCATAACCAAGATTGGAGCTTAATGGAGCATAATGGAACAACTGACTGACACAGCAGAATGCCGGTTGATACTCTATTGACTGCGTTCGACTTCAAAAAATGGTTTCAGCTTCTCAGATTACTTTGGAGCATGTTTGAGTGTGTTTATCTGTTTCCCAATGGATTCACTATGGCTTCAACACAAGTACAGGCTAGTTTATGTCAATTTTAGATTAACCTTCAGTATCAGATATGAACATACATAAGTCTCACAAACGATTCAGACCAAAAAAAAAAGTCTCACAAACGATTGATTAAAATTCATCATGTGAAAATGTAACGATAACTACTCAAATGCAGGGTCCGTGCATTAAATCAAAGTCTTGCAAAAAATGCCTTTGTCGTATTAGGCTGCACAATACGTTCACTATTCTGCGTCTTCTAGGTAGGGTGCATATTCTCAGTAACTGAAGCAGCCACATCTGTTTCAAAAGATGATGAGCTACAACAACAACAAAATATCGTTAAAATCCTATGAATTCCTTGTGGCATTTTGTTATCTTTTAAGTTGAAAATATAATTTTTAAATATAAAAAATTCAAATAATTTCTGAAAGTTCTATACTAACAATAATACCATGTTGAACATTATTACTCTCCCTTACAACAACTCTTTCTCCAATTATTACTTCAAATTTCCCAACTTCAAAATTTTATTTTCACACATCATAGTCGAAGATAATGTGCCATGGTGATGGCTCCCCTTACTAGTAAAGGAACTGGAAGGGAGGTGCTATCAGTACTGCTCTTGTTATCATTGGCAGATATCAATAAGTTTCTATAAATTTTTGGTGCATTTTTCTGATTTTTCATCATTTTTTTGTGTGAATTTTTTAAGTTTAAGATACAAAAATGAACCTGTGATGACACGTATTGCTACATGATACTGACACATGTCAAAAACTCTGATGATGCACCAATCTGACACTGCTATGTGTCATTCTCTTTAATTTATTAGTATTTTCCAATGCTTTAACTTCCAAAAATCATAATAAATTTATACAAAATTAGACACATTCACCAAAAAATCCTACAAACTTCTAATCACATTTCCTTCATCTTTTAAGCCTTAAAATATAATTTTGACATATACAAATTTCAAATAATTTCTCAAAGTCAAGTTTATTTCTATACTACCAATACTACTATGTTGACCACCATTACTCTCCCTTACAACAACTCTTCCTCCAATTATTACTTCAAATTTCCCAAAGTTAAAATTTTAGTTTCACAAATCATAGTTGAAGCTACCTTTTAGGATACTTATGAATGCCAAGAAGCCATCAATAATTTGTCAACAACAGGTGAATAGATTATCACTCTAGTCTATTTTATCAGTAATAACACGTGCATAATTTGTCAATATTGTATCAATAACCCATCAATAGTGTATCAGAAACCATTAGATTTATTAATCCAACTCCAACTGTACTAAAGGCTATAATGGAGCACGCTAACCATTTTGAGCTCAAAGTGAAGGACCAAAAGAAGGAGAGTTTGCAGTAGGAAGGCCTTGACCTCTGTGACAATACAAATAAAAGAAACGTAGGATCAACTGTCAACCTTATATCCAAAATCACCAGTATCCACAAACATACATGTACCCAAAAAAATTAGCATAAAATTTATGAAAAAACAATCAATAAGGAGAGGGACATACATTGCAGTGCAGCAAAGGAATCAGCCGATTTGAGAAAAGATGTGCCAAAGTCTCTGTTCTATTTTTTTAAGAAAACAGAAAACCTGTACACATCACAGTTTTAGATTGAGGCTTAAACTAGAAATAGAAAAACTCAAACACTACCCAAACATGAACAATATATCAAAATTACATAACAAACTAAATTAACAATTAGAAAACTAAAGGGATATGGTGGTGGTGGAGACAGCTTAGGTGGTCAAACCTGTTAAAACTTAAAACTGAATACAGATACAAAGTCATCAAATTGATGGAGAAACAAAACGTAAAAATGGCATAATTCACATTTTGCCAATACTTTTGTGCTAAGTTAGAGATAGTGTTTTCTCACCTTACAGCCATGTTTCTTAAGCTTTGAATTATCAGCAAAATATTGCATATTTATCTCATAATACTGCCCCATATCAACAAAATGCCCTTATTCATCTCATCTGTTGCCCAAGTCACATCGATAGTGAATAATTAAATGCATTTCCTGGCAGATACAAAGGAAACGGAGAAAAAGCAAAAAAGAAATATTGGTTCAGAAACTTACACAGAGCATTCTCTTTGTTGCCAAGTTTCAATCAAATGGGTTTCTGTAATTTCCATTAACATAAGACAGTTGGTAGGAAGTTGGAAGGTAAAGTCATCACAAACACCAAGAGATCTGATTCTCATCTCTTGTTACAACAACAAATCACAAACAACAGGACATCTGATTTAGAATCTCATAAACAATTGAGGAACAAACGCATATCCACATATAATCACTAATATTTCTATGTAAATCGAAAATATATAGAAAAAGATAATGATTTCGCATATAATTTACAATTAAATACACAAATATTTTAACCCTAAATCAAATTAGGGATATATAAATTGATTTTTCAAAAATTATAGAAAATAATTCTAGGAGGACGAAGGACATTTGTTACCTATGGAATAGAGGAAGGTTTGACGGCGAGAGAGACCAGTCGAAAGACAGAGCCGGCGAGAGAGAGATGGAGAGACAGTCAGGGTTTCCTAAATGTGAATGATGAAATTGCACGGGCAAAACTCAGTGTAGGTTCGCATTAAAAAACCAACAACTGAACTGAAAAGTGCCTAATTTGATCAAAAAATGGAACTTCAAGGGAATTTGACAGTCATAATTTACAGATAATTATACAATTAAATACCGAAAATATATACAAAAAAATAATGATTTTCACAGATAATTTACAATTAAATACCCAAACATTTTAACCCTAAATCAAATTAGGGACATAGAAATTGAATTTTCAAAAAACATAGAAAATAATAATAAGTGAAGGAAGGACAGTTGTTACCTATGGATCCATGGAGGAAGGGAGGCTCCCATGGAGAGAGAGCGCGAGACCGAGCGAACCAGAGAGAGAGAGAGAGACATCAAGAAAGAGAGCGCCGGCGAGAAAGAGAGCCGTCGAGGCCAAAACTAGTCTACGGAAAAACATATTACGATCCCAAACAACAACAAAAGCTCACTGAAACAGCAAAATACAGTAACAGATCCAAGTAACAGGGAAACAGGCCCAAGACAGAGCCAAGGCCCCTCACTTTACCTCCCACACTGGCGGGCAAGGAAGGCAGTCGTGAGAGAGAAAGAACACAAAAAATTAAAATTAGGATTTTATGAAATATATTTGAAGGTTAGAATTCTAAAAACTTAAAGATTTTCTTGGGATTCATAGATGTCTGAGGAGGCGATGTCGGTGTATGGGTACTATGTGCGTGGAGGAGGTGAAGGAGATGGGAAAAACGTGAACAGTAACTGTTATCAACCCTAACCTAATCGCCACTCACAGAGAGAATAAACAGGTGAGGTGAGAGAGAGGAGAATTTGTCTGAGAGGAAAAAGAGGGAGTCCGAAAAAAATAGGCGCGATTAGATGGAAAAAGGCGGGATTAGAAAAGGCGTGCCAGGATACGTGCCTTAAGGGGAAGTGCAGCGTACCCATTTCTATTGTAAGCTCTCTTTTTCTTTCCAGCCGTTGAGATTACTTTGATGGCTGAGATGAAGCAGCAAATAGGGGTTCGCAAAAAGGAGTTCCCACCTGAGCCGCGGCGTTGGTAGTTATTATGGCTGATTTTCGGACGGATTGGATCAGAATCAAGACATGCCAATTCCAATCCAAAAAACATTCGGAATGAAAATTCTATTCTAATTCCATTTCAAAAAGTTTCGAAATTTCAATATTCATTCCAACATGGAAAACTCATAATTTTCTTACATATTTCGGAATTTTATAGGACAATTTCATAAACTAGTTCAAAATTCTAAACATGCCCAACTATTTGAAGGATTAAAATTAATAGATATTTATAAAAATACCCAATCCTAGACATGTATTTATAAAAATACCCAAGCACTATTTAAACATAGAAACATACCCAAAATGAGTTTTGGGTATGTGTGTAATGATGGGTTTTGGGTATGTTTATAAATGGGTTTTGAGTGTGTGTAATGATGAGTTTTGGGTATGTTTATAAAGTGTTTTGGGTGTTGGGTATTTTTATAATTTTAGCCCCCATTTTGGGTATTTTAGTGAAACTCCCTAAAATTAACTCAAAATTGAAAATCATACCGTAAGCTTGGTAAACTATTATATGCCAGTACTTAGATGTTGTTATCCTTTATAAAAGAACTTATCTATGTCTATTTGGTCATCAAATTATATTTAGTTCAACATGAAATTAGTAATTGTGTGTAATCTAAGCTTGAAACCCCAATATATTTCGGAATCTTTAGATTCATTCCGATCCAATTTATTTCGGAATTTTCAGATTTCGAAACTTTCGAATGTCGAAATTCATTTGGACTTGCCAAAATAAAAAAATTTCGGAACAGAATCGGATTTTCCAATCCAACTTACTCCCCTAGTATAGAGAGTAGGGGCAGCAGAACTTTTGGCACCCAGTATTGCATGGGGGCCTTGATCCCTAGTTCTAAAGCCTACAAGTGGTCACTCCAACCCATGGCTTTATAACTAGTTAGCATTCTCACCTTGGATGCATATCTTGGTACGTAACTTGGGAGTCCTTTAGCTTAAATTTATATATACAATCTACGGAAATCCCAAGTGTCCTGAAAGTTCTTTATTTTTATTTTTAGTATCTGGCTTTTGGGAAGGCTTTCAACCGAGCTCTTCAATTTGGTTAAGTAAAGGTTAGAGGCTTAGAGATCTCTTGTTGTCCGGTGTGCTTGAAGTTAATTAAACAAAATGCCAGAAACCACGATCTGGAAGGATATCCCAAGTGAGTTACTCCACACAATTCGTCTCCAATAATGCTAGACTTTCGTATCATTTGGTATATAGAATTTGACAAACCCCAATGCGTTAGGGGAGTTTATATCGGAAATGAAGCAGGCGGAGACGTCAACTTTTCAAATTATTACTTGATAGATCTTTCAACTGAAACCCAAAATAACATATATGTAAGCATATATATAATAAACTAATTTAAAACAAACCAATTCCTTCTATACAAAGACTCTAGGCCTAACCCTTACGTGTACAGAGTACAGACTAATGCCCTTCAAGGCCTTGACCTTCTTCTCCCCAGCTTTCGACTCACGTCGATGATGAGTGCCATACTTGTTGCCAATTAACTTTCCATGCTTCTTCCTCTCAACATTACTAGGGCTCAAGTCTTGACAAGTACAATAATTGATACCAATATTGAAAGCTCCATTACGATCCCCTTTGTTTCAGCTAACTCGATTGCCGCACACTTTATAAGATGTCTTGTGAGTGTCATAAGTGTTAGCGAGAGATATCCTATTCTATTAGGATATTATTTTATTTATTTCCTTTTATATACATATTATGTAATTAGGATTCCACTTGTTTTCCCAGTTTGACCCTACTAGGGTTTGTAACTTTGTATTATAAATACCTCCATTCGAAGAATGAAATACATCTGAAAATATTCTACCATATTGTTTGACTTGGTATCAGAGCCAGGTTTCTGCTGACCTATGTGTGTTGTGCCCACCCGTGTTCTACTGTGTGCCCTAATTTCTTTTAGGGTTCTTGTGCCTGTGCCTTTGCCGTGTTCCGATGTGTGCTCTGTCGTGTTCGTGCCTCTACTGTGTTCGTGCATCTGCCTCTACTGTGTTTGTGCCTCTGTTGTCTTCGTGCATCTGCCATATTTGTGTCTGTGCTGTGTTCTGTTGTATACTCTGCGTGATTTGTTGAGTTTCTGCTACAATCATGGGTGATAATTCCATTGTTGGTGCTGCTGCTGCTTCTGCAAATTTGCGTGTTTCTGACTCTATTCCAAGTACTAGCTCCAATACTTGGATAATTGACACTGGTGCTTCTGATCATATGACTTATGATGCTAAATTTTTTGATGAGTTGTCTAGTAAAACCCGTGACCCATACATAACTAGTGCTAATGGTTTGCCCTCTCCAATTACTGGCGAAGGCACCATTTCTCTCACCCCAACTCTGTCCTTGTCTCGTGCGTTATTAGTTCCCAATATCCATTGTAACTTGTTATCTGTTGGTCGCTTACTTGATACACTTAATGCTTATGCTACTTTCTATCCTACTCATTGCTCTTTTCAGGATCTCAAGACTCACGAAGTGATTGGGCATGGTAAACGGATAGGGGGGTTGTATTATTTGATATTACCTTCTGCACCAGTTCGTGATCGTGTCGTTAATACTGTTCAACGTTGCGGTGTCAAAGACAAACAGCAAATTTGGTTATGGCATCGTCGCTTGGGACACCCGTCATTTGGCTACCTTAAGCGTCTGTTTCCATCTTTATTCCGCTTCTGTGATGGGTCTAGTTTCAAATGTGAGACTTGTGTAATGGCCAAGAGTCACCTTACTGTTTTTCCCTTAAGTAATAATAAAGCTGCTTTGCCTTTTGAGTTAGTCCATTCTGATGTATGGGGTCCTGCTCGTGTGACTTCTCATGGTTTCCGTTGGTTTGTTACGTTTATTGATGACTGCACTCGCTTAACATGGGTGTATTTGATGAAGAATAAACTTGATGTTGCCTCTATTCTCCCTGATTTTTGTGCCATGGTGTCTACTCAGTTTCATGATCATGTTTAAGTATTTCGGACCGATAATGGCGGTGAATATGTGAATCATACCTTGAACCAATTCTTTCGTGATCACGGTATCATTCACCAAACTACCACTCCATTCACTCCTCAACAGAATGGCGTGTCTGAAAGGAAGAATCGTCAGTTACTTGAAGTTGCCCGCTCTCTTATGTTGGATATGTCTGTTCCCCATCATCTTTGGGGACATAGTGTCTTGGCCGCGGCCTACTTGATTAACCGTACTCCTAGTCGGGTTCTTGATTTCAAGACTCCACTTGATGTGTTGTGTGCCCATACTCCTCCGGTTTCGGTCTCTAAGTTATCTCCGAAGGTGTTTGGGTGTGTTGCTTATGTTCATGTCTACTCCCATCAACGGAGTAAACTTGATCCTTGTGCTCTCCGTTGCATCTTTATTGACTATTCTACTACTCAGAAGGGTTATAAGTGCTATCACCCGCCTACTCAGAAGGTACATATTACTTTGGATGTTACCTTTCATGAAGAAGTACCTTATTATGTTTCCCCCTCCTCTTCAATTCAGGGGGAGATGGGGAGTAAATTGAAGAGTTTCGGAGTAGAAAATATGGAAGATATTGGACCTGAAGAAGGAATTTCTGGCAAACAGGAAGCGACCGGTCGAATGGAGGAAACGACCGGTCGCGAACAAATCTGCCTGGATACGACCGGTCGCATAGAAGTGAGCGACCGGTCGCTAACGAATCTGCCTGAAAGCAACCGGTTACACATAGGAAACGACCGGTCGCCTGCCTCAATGAGCGACGACAATGACGATACGAGTGACGCGACCGGTCGCCAGGAATGTCACGACCGGTCACCCGGTGATATTTTGAAATTTTTCGAGCCTCTCTCAGAAGGACATAACAATGATACTAGCGACTCTCGTACATATGAAATTGATACAGGACCCCCCTCTGCCCTGCCACTGCCCCAATCAACTCGTGATAATGAGGTACTTTCTAGTAATGTGTCTACTTATTCATTGCCCCCACGCACTACCCGTGGGAAACCTAAAGTACAATATTCTCCTGATATACATGCCAAGTCCAAATATCTCATTAACCATTATATGTCAACTCATCGTTTATCTAAGTCATATGCATAATATTTGTGTCAATTATCTAGTGTATGTGTGCCAACTAAGTTGCAGGATGCTCTATCTAATCAAAACTGGGTAGATGCAATGCATATTGAGATGGAAGCCTTGAACAAGAATGCTACTTGAGAGTTAGTTCCTTTACCAAAAGGAAAAAAGGCAGTTGGGTGCAGATGGGTGTTTACTTTGAAGCATAAGGCTGATGGTTCTATTGACCGTTACAAGGCAAGATTGGTAGCAAAAGGGTATACTCAGACCTATGAAGTGGATTACACGGAGACTTTCGCTCCAGTAGCCAAGCTCAACACTGTACGCGTACTCTTGTCCTTAGCTGCTAATCATGATTGGCCGCTGTTACAATTTGATGTCAAGAATGCATTTCTCAATGGTGACCTCAAAGAAGAAATATACATGGATCCTCTGCCGGGTATCCTTGTGACCTCTAAGGAGGGTATGGTGTGCAAGCTACGGAAATCATTGTATGGATTAAAGCAGTCTCCAAGAGCTTGGTTCGGGAGGTTTGCTGCAGCTATGAGGAAATCTGGGTATGTACAAAGTAACTCGGATCATACTTTGTTTCTGAAACGTCGCAGAGGTAAATTGACAACTTTAATAATTTATGTTGATGATATGATTGTAACTGGAGATGATCAGGTAGAAATACAGAGTCTTCAGAAATATCTTGCATCTGAATTTGAGATGAAATCATTAGGTGACTTGAAATACTTTCTTGGGATTGAAGTTGCCAGATCTAAGCATGGTATTTTTCTGTCCCAAAGAAAGTATGTTTTGGACTTGCTTGCAGAAACTGGAATGTTGGATTGTAAACCTATTGATACTCCAAGTGAACAGAATCACAAGTTGGGGTTGTATCATGATCAAGCTCCTACTGATAAGGAGCGCTATCAAAGGCTTGTGGGAAAATTAATTTATTTGGCTCATACACGTCCTGATATTGCGTATGCAGTAAGTGTAGTGAGTCAGTTTATGCACTCACCTAGTGAAGATCATATGGGTGCCGTGACACGTATTTTGAGATACCTCAAAGGGACTCCTGGCAAGGGGTTAATGTTTTCCAAGTATGGTCATACAGATGTGGAAGGGTAAACAGATGCTGATTGGGCTGGTTCAGTTACAGATAGGCGCTCGACATCTGGGTATTTTATGTTTGTTGGTGGCAATCTTGTTACGTGGAGGAGCAAGAAACAAAAGGTGGTGTCTCGGTCTAGTGCTGAGGCCAAATATCGGAGAATGGCCCATGGTGTTTCTGAATTACTATAGTTGAGGAGATTGTTGAGAGACCTTGGTTTTGGGCCTAAGAAACCCATGGATTTATATTGTGACATACGGCTGCGATTGCAATTGCTCATAACCCTGTACAACATGATCGTACAAAGCATGTGGAAGTTGATCGAAATTTCATTAGAGAAAAGTTGGATGCAGAGATTGTTTCTTTTCCGTTCATCCGTTCTGAGTACCAGTTAGCCGATGTTCTTACGAAAGCTGTTTCTACAAGTATCTTTCTCAACTCGCTTGACAAGTTGAGCATGCGTGACGTCTTTGCTCCAACTTGAGGGGGAGTGTTAGCGAGAGATATCCTATTCTATTAGGATATTATTTTATTTATTTTCTTTTATATAGATATTATGTAATTAGGATTCCCCTTGTTTTCCCAGTTTGACCCTACTAGGATTTGTAACCTTGTATTATAAATACCTCCTTTCGAAGAATGAAATACATCTGAAAATATTCTACCATATTATTTGACTATTATTTGACTATAAGGCCTGCTTTTCTTCTTGAGCTTCGTTTTAGGCACAGCATCATGTTCAGGAGGGCGCTGTGACATTGTGTAGTTATAGACAGTAGGAGCATGCTTTGATAGATAACCATAGAGTGCAGGAGATGGAGAGTGATATTGATCATGAAATCCATATAATGGACGGCCAGGAACAGAAGCTGCTGCATGATGAGGGTAAGTATTATAACATCGATTGGGAACTGGTGCAGGAGGATTAATACCTGCATAAGGAAATACAGGAGGACTACTAGTAAACCAGTTGGTGTAATGCAATATTGGCACAAAGCATGCGTACAACTGACGGGAGGGTTCCATTTAGTTTGCTGGCTATGTTTGACATGCGTACAATAAAGAGACTTGCTCTAACCTTACAAAAGCTTTGGCACTAGACTATGTTTGACTTAGGTGGCGTTTGGCCCCGTTTAAATTTTTAAAAAAGCAGCTTTAATAAAAATTTGGCATGAGTTGGGTGTTTGGTAAACCCAAAAAAACACGCTTATTTTAAAAACACCCATCATTAAAAGCAGAAACTCAAAGTCGCCAATACCCAGCTTTCAAAAGCTGCTTAAAAAAAGAGCCGGTTTTCTCATTAATGAAAGTTTTATTATTCCAATAATACCCCTAAATATTTCACAAAATGACAACGTTTATCCCTCTATAATCTCGCGACCTTCACACTCTCTGACCTTCACTCTCACAGACTGCTCTTCTCACTGTTCTTCTTCTTCCTCCCCCTGCATCTCAAAATTCCATCTCAATTAAGGAAGTTAATTGCTAACAACAATCAGCTACTCATCAGTGAGTTCATCTTCCCATTACATTTATGATTTTTGGGTTTATATATGTTATGAAATTAGGTTTTTTTGTTTGGTTTCTATGAGATTGGGGGCTTTGTGTTCTTGGGGCTTTAGGGGGAAGACACGGGAGAGATAGAGAGACAGAGAGACAGAGAGAGAGTTTTGCTCCTAGTTTTGTACTGGGTTTGTCTCTCCTTGCTTTTTGGCAAGGTTCCTCCCTAGTTTGGTCTAGGTTTTTCAATTGGCCTTTGGGTCAGATACTTCTCGCTCTGTTTCTGTTTCTCTGAAACATATCTGTCCTATATGCTTTTTTTTCTCTAGATTACCCAACCATCATTGTTCATAGATTTATTACTCATTGTGTAGTTTGGTACGGTTCCAAAATCTCAAGAACAAAAGTAATCAAATAATTAATGGATTTCATCACTTTAGTGTATTTTTGCTATTGTTATTCTTCAGTGATTCTTCAATGTAATTTGGTTGTTGCCGCTGTTACTCATAAGCCTCTACGGTGAAGTGGTTGAGCAGAGACTTATATTTGGGCTGCGGGTTGGGTAGTAGAACTAGAATCTCACTGATATTGATGGTTTGCAATCATATATATATATATATAGCCCAAGTCAAGTCCCGTGTTGATTTTTCCATTGTCCTAACCTTGTTGTCTTCAAGCTCAAAGATAATTCCTTTGAACTACAAGAAAAGAGTGAAGAAGCCATTAGCTCCAGATCTGGTGGCTTCTCTTTTCTCAAGAATGAAAAGAAAAAAAAAAATCCTATTCTTTGAAACTGCTATTCCATCTAAGCTGTCGTCCATTGTTGTGTTAGAAGATTTTTGGTAAATAAAGCTTTTAATTTTTAGTGGTCATAGTTTCAAGTTCTTCCTTATTATTATTTTTTGTTAGTGTCGGTGGACTTTATTATTGTGTTAGAAGAATTTTGATTGGGTAATGGTTTCAAGTTCTTCCTTTTAGTTATATTTTTTGTGTTGGTGGAAATATTGGCTAAGACTTTATGTTATCTTTGTCTCCTCGGGTGAGAATAGGCTAGCTAGTTCCTCAAGTAATATATGTTAAAGATTAGGAAAATTATATAGTTCTTGTTCTTATGTCAATTGTGAAGGTGATCAATTTATTTTCATGTGTGGATTCGTCTTCTTGTTGGTTTTCTTTCATGAATCATTAGGATAACTCCATGCTTGGACTCTTTGTCTGTTGTTGAGATTGAGAAGTGGGTTTAAGGAAGTTTTCTTGGGAGTTGTTATCATTTTCAAACATATACCATATAGTGGATAATATAGATGAATATTCATATCTGTACGAAAAGGAAAGTTTGCTATTTTTATGCTTTCAGTATAATGTATATTGCGACAATTATTTGCTATTATCTATTTCTCATACTCAACACATATTTCTTTAGTAAGGATGGGAAAGAATGTGGGAAGTTCATCAAAAGCTCCAGCTACATGGAATAACCACAATGACACTTCATAATTATATAAGGAGGCATGCCCAACGTGATAGACATTTTGATGCTTCAAATGATATCTTAAGTGAAGAGATAGGTGAGGATGTTGATGTGCAACAAGAACTTCATAGTCTTCATGACAATGGAACACAAGAGATGGAAGCATTGAGAAATAGCATCGCTACAAATTTAATGAATGCATCTAATTAGCTTTTTTTTATATTGTAGTGATCTATTTGGGCATGTTAAAATTGAACAATTTTTGTATATTTGGTATGCTAACCCTCTACAAAGCCCTCAAAACACATTGTTATTATTAATATAACAATATTTAGAACTATTTTTGTTACAATATTAATTTATAATTTATGGTAATATATGTGTGCTAATTGTAGATTACAATTTTTTATTACAAAAAAGTGTAAATTAAAAAAAGAAAACAAATTTATGTAGTGAAGTTTGTTTTCTTTTTTTAAAGTAGAAAAAGAATGAAGAAAAAAACAAACAGTTTCATCATCATGCCCTTTTCGGTCATTATACATACTAAAAGCACTTCTGAAAAAAATTTACCAAACACTTTGACAACTCACAGCAGTTTTTCACATTCGGTTTACCAAACGCCTAGCTGCTTTTTTTCACAGCTGATTATTTTCGCAGCACAGCAGAAGCAACTTTTTTTAAAAGCACAGCAATGCCAAACTAGCCCTTAAAATGGGATTTAAAAGCTGCATAGATCTCAAACAGTGACTTATTATGGCGTAGTTTAATTTACACAAACACAGGTAAGAGTTGTTTGCTTTGTGCAACTGTAGCCTAATATTTACTGCTCTCAGTCTCAGAACATTAAAGTAAACAAACCAAAGCAAGCTGATCACCTGCTTCCACTCTTAGGGTTTTGGAGCAGAGTGTCCATCTGTTCCGCAGCTCATGTTCCAGAAATCAACCTCATATTCAAGCACACGCAGGAATGTTACTTCAACTTTGCTCACTGCATCTTCCGAAACCTTCACCAGAGGCACGCTGCCTGAAGCCGCCTTCTCCAACTGCCGGTCAGCTATGTTTCGTAGAGAAGAGCAGTAGCGACCAAACCCATCATTGCCCCATCTCTGGCAAGCCTCTTGTAGCTCTATTGGGGTTTTGGACCCCTCTTCCAGGCAATGGGCAAAGCTCTCTTGATACACAGCTTCAATGGCCCAAAAGGCTGCCATGGCCACAGTATAATCAACCTCTGGCCTCATTAATTCCTCTAGAAATCTGTAAAAACACCACTCCAATTAATACTAATATTTACATAAAAAATATCCTAAATTTTCAATCCCAACTATGTATCATTTTGTTAACGGGTGATTTAGCACGGCCCTAGAGGGTATATGGTCAATCACACACATTACACAGATTTAGAGTGGTTCACCCATGAATAGGGCTACGTCCACTATAGAGCTTGGTATTTATTATAAATGAGTATTACATTATACATAGAGAGAGGCTTGAGAGCCTGAATACAAGAGGAAGAGGGAGAGCTTGGGTGTCTCCGGATATGCGCATGGAGAGGAGAGTTGGAGCCCTTGCTGGAGAGGGGTCTCTTCCTTTATATAGGCAGGAGAGGAGGGCCACTTGCCGTTGTTTAATGGGCAAGTGGCAAAGGCATAGGTCAGCCTCAATGGAGAATGAGCTGGGCACGTGGGGAAGGCATGGGTCATCCTCAGTGGAGTATGGGCTGAGCACGTGGGGAAGGCATGGGCTGTCAGGAGACAGGGGGTAGTGGCCTGGTGAAATGTCAGGACGCACGTGGTGATCTGTTATCAAAGGTGTGCGTGGTGGTCTGCACATGGCTGAGGCAGTAGGAGTTGGCTAGCACATATTGCTCGGGTATGACATATTGTTCGGGTATGACATTTCGGCTAGGCCATCTTGGTTTAGGCAATATTGAAACGGGTAGGACATTTTGGGTAAGCCATATTGGCTAGGCAATATTGAAATGGGTAAGACATTTCAGGTAGGCCATATTGGCTAGGCAATATCTGGTAAGCCATTCTTGGTGGGCTATTTCTGGTAGGACAGTTCTGGTAGGACATTTCTAGTACTAACCAGATATGTATAACAACACATTTGTTTGTTCCTTCCTTACCCACTCAACTTCATTCCCCTTTCACATGTCACATCATTTGGTGAACAAACTTATAGAAAATAAAATTGGAGAAAACAAAATTGAGAAAATCTTGCATGCCATAATGGACCAGGGAAGGAGGACTACTTGGTACATATAAATACTCACCATGGCCTAAACCCAACATAGTTTTTGAATACAAACGATAATCTAAACTACTTTAAATTAGATTAATTTAGAGAGAAGGGTATTGACATAAGACACCTTACTAATTAATGACTGCTTGCTAAATGCTGAGCAAGTAATTTTGAGTTTAATTAAAAGAAGATGGTAGTTAATTACCCGCAGTAATCTTGTGTTGGTTTTTCAGGGGCAACTTGAGAGAGGTCAACACCCCATTTGGAAGCCTCTTGCTTGAACCATGCAATCTCATCATTCAGAGAACCCAAACCACTCAATATCACTTCCGTATCACCACTACTCTCATCACCTTTCTTATAAGCCTTTATTAGCACACTCGCTACAAAAGGCACAAACGCCCTAACAAATATGTAGTCTTGCCCCTGCAGCCACACCAAGCATTTTAAAATTAAATTACAAAAACAAAACAAAACAAAATAAAATAAAATAAACTAATTGCAATTTCTAAACGCTGTTCGGAGAAATTGGAAAAATGAAACGACACCGTTACGTCGTAATTAAATTAACCACGTTTAATGCGTGCGGCTTGCTTACCAGCCATCGTTTGAAGGCGGAAAGATCGACGGTGCCATCACGAATGCTGAGGATAAAAGGGTGTCGGGTGGCTCCTATGTAGATCAGACGGTGCTTCTTCACCCACGTGTCGGTCATCCCATCATACGGCACCCCAGGCTTCGACTTCCCATCCATTTTCTGCGGCTTCGATCTCTCTCCCCTTTCCTTGCGTGCTCTCTCTGTTTGACCGTTCCAGTGAGTAGGGCTCGTCAATGGGCCGGGCCGGGCTAGCCCGGCCCAAATTTAATGGGCTTGGGCCGGGCCGGGCCGGGCTTTAAAGAGGAGAGAGAAAATATCGGGCCGGGTCGGGCTGGGCTTTTTTAGAAAATTCAAAGCCCAAGCCCAGCCCATGAGTCGGGCTTGAAATAGCCCATCGGGCCGGGCCGGGCTAAGCCCAACGGGCCGGGCCGAAATGGGCCTAAACTTCGCTTCAAATATACTCAATTATTCGCTTTGGATGCCTTCAATTATTCGCTTTGGATGCCTTCAATTATTCGCTTTCCCTCAATTATTCCCTTCCACTGTGACTGATATTTTTTAATTTTCTCCTTCCCTTCCCCTACTGAGTCGCTCTTCCTCTTTCTCTAGGAGATTAGCCAGCAATAATCACCAACAAAAAAGATCATCAAAACCATGGCTAGTTCTCGTTCTCCCTGTGGAGCCTGCAAGTTCTTAAGAAGAAAATGTGTGATAGGGTGTATTTTTGAGCCTTATTTCTCCTATGAAGAGGGAGCTACCCATTTTTCTGTCATCCACAAGGTTTTTGGCGCAAGCAATGTGTCGAATCTTTTAGCTCACCTTCCGTTGAGCGATCGATGTGAGGCCGCAACGACAATATGGCATGAAGCTGTAGCCAGGCTTCAAGATCCCATATATGGCTGTGTTTCACATATTATTGCTCTCAAACAGCAGGTTAATCATTTAGTACCCTTTGTATGTTCAGATTGTATGTTGAAGTAAATGATGAGTATATGCTTTTGGTTTGAACTTTTCAGGTGGTCAACTTACAAGCACAGTTAGCTTTCCTCAAGGATCAAGCATATGCTGTAGCAAACCCTAATGATCAGAGTGCACACGACTTACAGGCCTATATGGAGGAATGTGACCTGATTAATGAAATTCCAAAGTGCTCTAACTACGAGGACCTTGTCACAAGCCTCACATTAATGAGAGCCAATGCTCACATTAATGAAATTCCAGAGTGCTCTAATGCTCAATCAAGCTGGAGGAAATGTTAGTTTCAAGTGTCATTATTGTCAAAGGAGGTGGGATTAGGTGTTTGTGTATTAATTATTATGTAAAGATATTTGTCTTTTTTTTCATAAATATGAGGCCTATTTTGATGTGTTTTTATATTTCCTCTTTTTTTCATAGTTCTCTATTTATATTTGTCTATATGTTTATGTCTCAATTTTTTTTTCTTTGTTCATAACTTCATAGTTCTCTTTTTTTTCTCATAAATATAAAGATATAGTTATACATCGGGCTTCATCGGGCCGGGCTTTTATGGGCGGGCCGGGCTGGGCTTCATCGGGCTTCATCGGGCCGGGCCTATGGGCCGGGCTGGGCTTCAAACACTCAAGCCCAAGCCCAGCCCAAGCCCAAGCGGGCCGGGCTTTCTCAAAGCCCATAACGGGCCGGGCCGGGCTTTTTTTCGATGGGCCGGGCGGGCCCCCGTAAGCCCATGAGCCCGCGGGCCAAATGATGAGCCCTACCAGTGAGTATGTTCGAGTTCGAGTGAGAGGGAGAGAGATGGAGGAGGGGCTTTTGTGTTGGAGTGGAGAGGACAGGCCCAAGGGGCAATCTTCGTCTGCCCAACACGTGGTAGCCATGCAGGAAAAGAACCGGCACGCTTGTCTTATTAAAGGAGCATTGGACAATGGCCCACCGTTGTTGATAATGGGCCTGCAAGTAAAGGTCCAATGTGTAATTTCTGCCATTTGTATATTTCTTTGTAATTCTTTTTTTATTTGTCCTTTCTATTTTTGTTTTTCTGTTTTTGACAAATTAATATTTTAAAATACTCTAATGTACGGGAAGGGAGATTAAACTCAGGTTCAAGGAGATGGACACACTGCCTTTTAGTCTCTTCTTTTTTTGGTAGATTGGTGAAATATAAGCACTGACTAAATATTAACATGTTTAATAGTCTAAATTCAAAGTTTGACAATGTAAATAAAAGAATAATTTCATTATATTGCTGTGATATAGGGGGACATGGGGACATGAAATTTGGAGACAGCATATTCGAACTCGATTCTATTTTTCACTTTCCCTATAACTAATTTGGCTGATGTAATGGTCTTTTGTTATAATTTCTTCAATAAGAGCATCCACAGCCGGGGGTGTATGTTAAATATACACCCTTTGTAGCCGGAATCATCAATGGGAATATGTAAATGGTTGTAAAAATGTATCACAACCATGGAGATGTAAAATTAGATGCACATTTGCATCTTTTTTTACATCCTTTGCAGGCGAGAACCACAAAAGAAAAAGGGAAAGAGAAGGATTGTAATTCAAAATGGAAGGCCCAGATTTCATGCACTTTGCATTGCACTTCCAATGGCCCAGATTTCTACATAGATATTTTTATGTTAGTTTGTAGGTAAAATCTTATGTTCTACAAATTTGAATTTTTTTAGGTCCATTTATTTGGAAAAATAAAATAAATCTAACACGCACAAAATTAATTTTACAAAGTTAAAACAAAAAAATGAATTATTACAAACAAATTGAATATGCATCTTTGGATTTACATCGTTTCCCATTGGAGTAAAAAACGTATTTAAAAAATAAAATTTAGAAAACATCAAGGGAAAGGGATGCACTCTTGATACTTTGTCAGGAAAACAAAATTTAGAAAACATTGATCTCCTCTTTCTTTCTTTTTTCGTTTGTTTATAGGTGCTTAGCTATTACATGAGATATTTAGCAGTCTTAGCATTGACTGCAGGGAACTTCCAAACAGAAAGAGAGAGAATTGGTGTTCCTTTCCATCCAACAATAAGGCCTTTCCCATTAGCATCCAATGTACAACAACTCCCACAAGCAAACTGTTTAGCCACAAGGTCTGCTTGGTACAAGGATGACAAGCTGAGCTCTGCTTCCACCATTCCACATTCTGCAAACAAAGTCCTCCAAGCATCGATTTTCATGCGCCGGATTATCCTCTCTTTGCCTTCGCTCACAATGATATTTTTTATCTCAAGGCTCAAATATGTTTCTTCCAATTCCATCCTGTAGGCGCTGCCCCTGTCCATGCAAACATCAAGGCACTCAAAATAAGCACTATAGTACAAGAGTGCTTCATTGAAACGGTTTGTGAAAGTTGGTGAGTTGTGATTTGCTTCGATTTCGGTAATCACCATCAGACGGGGATTGAGGTTTCTGAGTACTTTTATTAGAGATTCTGAGCAATTGGGTTGTCTCATTGTGCTGCATAGCAGCAGAGGGCAGTAAACTGCAGCTGCTTCACCATCCTCTAACTCAAAGGTGTCTTCATTAATATCTTTGATATCTTTCACCATGGCTACTTTGAAGGAAAATGGTAATTTCAATGCCTCGGCAAACTGAGCCAACCTTCTGCCAGTGTCCTTAATCTTTTCTCTTGATGTCACTCCAACAGCAGTAACTTTTAGCAGCTCGATCGGGCATTCGTATCGAGTTGCAAGAGCTTGCATCAACACTATGCAGTGCCCCCCAGTTCCGATTGCAAGGTCAATGAAGTGAACCTTTTTGGCTGATGCTACAGTTTCAACAATTGCTTGGATCCCTGCAAACTCAGTTACTTGATAAAAGGGAACTTCTAAGAAGCATGCCATTAAAGCAGGAGTTGAACTCGCCATTGCTTGTTGGAAATGCATTGCAAGTACATCTCTGCTTTCTGAGCCCTCAGATGCGTTTCTGCCAGTTTCTCTATCAGTCTTCTCCTGAAGAGCTTTGGTAAAATAGTAAACAACTCTTTGAACTGAATTTCCACAGCTGGAAGATAGGAAATGGCATAGGTTCTGTAGTTTTCTTGCACAACCATATTGCTGCTTTGCAACCTTTTCAGCAAAAGCTAAAAGAAGGTGTGCAAGCTCAACATCTTTGGCTTCCTGGTCTGAGAGGCCAAGCGGAGCACTGCCTAAAACACGAGCAGGCATGCAGTCATCAGCGTATCTCCGGGAAGAGAACTGGATGAAGCTTGCTCTTGCTACTCTCATTACTTCAACAGTTGACAAGCCAGGTACACAACTCATGGTTCAAAGTGTATAAAGCTGGGGGTTTTTCTTAGTGTTAAAGTGTAAGGGTTCTTCTCAATTCTCATCCTGTGTATATATAAGCTGACCTCTTGGTTGTCGAAAGCTAAGCTATGACTTTTGACGTGGTTTGACAAAATTTGTAGGATATTCTAGGCTTGGCCTTCCATGAAATTTCTAGGAAAAACTGTCAACAGCTGTATGGAAAACTGAAATGGTGGAGTAACTTGGTTGGATTGGACAGGTTTACTAGAAAAAAAAAATAGTACAATACAAATTATTCTGGTTTTCACCAAATGATTCTTGTTGATCCTCAATAGCCTGGCCGCAGTTTAATACATCCAAAAGCTACAGACAATATTATTTTTGCAAGGAATATGGGACGACATAATCCAAGCGGATAGGTAAATTATTCCTTTTGCTGATTTAGTTTTCTCCATAACAAGGATCTGGTATATCTTTAAATAAATTTGCTTAGAATGTCAGCCGGCTTATTATGCAGCAAAAGAATAAGGGAATAAAGATAAAGAATAAGACAAGCTAGAAAACCACACAACAGAGAGTAGAAAGTACAAACTGGAAGCATGTTTTCATGAAGCACCACAGCATGGCATCAGGTTGATGGAAGGGAAATAAAAAAGAAATAGTAGAATTTTAATAGTAATAATACAAATCGAGAGCAAATCGACACCATCTAGTTTGAGTAATATGCACAGCACAATACACTCAATACTAGTTTGACACAGAAGACATCAAGAACAAGACTGATGTTCACAACTCTTGCAGCAGGGTAGCTTTCATGATAGTTGAATTTAGATATTAGGATAAACTACAATAAACCCCCCAACCTATAGGGTCATTTACGATTCCATACCCAATTTTGGGAACATTTACGAGTACATACACAACGTCGCGGAAAACCTACAAATTAACCCTCTCCGTTAGCCAAACTATTTATAAGTCTGTTAAATGCTGACGTGTTAAAAGTGGAATCCTTTTTTTTTTTTATGACGTGGACTTCCACGTGGACCAAAAATTAATTAAAAAATTGATTTTACTGTTTAAATTATTTATTATTGTTAAATTAATTCAAATTTTAAAAAGCAAAATTTTATAAAAAAATTCAAAAATCAAAGTCCTCTCCTCCTAATTGTTTCGCTGAGCCTAATAACAATCATAGATTCATAGTCCTCAACCCAATTGTTTCGCCGAGCCCAAAAGCAAGGAAGTGGTTCAAGACCAAGTTCAGCTAGGACCAGAAGGACAAGATGTACCAATTTGCAGACAGGGTTGGGTGAAAGATGCAGAACCGGGACGAGTAGATTGTGCAGGAGTTTAGCAATGAGATTAATGTGGACCTCTCAAGGTTTGGATGCACAACAATAAGAACACCTTTGCCAAAAGAGATGTCATCAATGGCAGTGGCGGTGGTCTTAGAGATGGCGTTGGCAGACCCAACATTCTGGTCGAGCAAGCTCACAACAATGGCGGCAGCAACAACCCATCACCATTTCTTCTGCCCTCATATTTGCAAACCCAGATTTGGAACCCAACTTAAAACATCAATTACAACAACCCATCACCATTTCATCTACCAGATATAAAACAATTCACATAGCCAAAACCCATAAAATTTAAAGATTGAATTTTTTAAGGAAAAAATTGATATGATAATCCTTAATCTCCGGAAAAAATAACAATTCATAACGCCGATCGATTTCTCATCACACCCAGATGCCGATGTCGTAGCGAACCCAACCCCCCGAGAACCTTCGATCGGTAAAACCCAGGTGGTTAGGTCGTCGTCGACCTCGAAAACTGAGCGACGTGCAGATCTCCTCGAATCGCCGATCTCACCATTGGAACGAGGGGGTCTAGATCTATTGGCTCCATGTTGTGTCGCAGATCCCACATAGAGACGGAGAGAGACGGAGACATTCATAGAGAGAGAGAGAGAGGGGAGGTGGCTAGGGCTCTAGTATTCGATGGGGCTAGGAGGAGACGGCTATGGTATTGAATTTTTCATTTTCTTTTTTCTTTTTGAAGTTTAATAATTTTAATAATTTAAAATTATTTTTAAATAATTGAGAATTGTTTATTATATATTTTGCCCACATGGAAGTCCACATTATCAAAATTTGGGTCACATATTTGCCACGTCAGCATTTAACAGATTCACTAACGGTTTGACTAACGGATGAGGCAATTTATAGGTTTTCCGCAACGTTGTGTATGTACTCGTAAATATCCCCAAAATCGGGTATGGAATCATAAATGACCCTATAGGTTGGGGGGTTTTACTGTAGTTTGTCCTAGATATTAATTTGTGCAAAAATTTATAGAGCAAGTGTGTTATGAACTTATGATCCATGGCTGGAGAGACATGTTTTGTGGTTGCCCTTGTACAGCTCGAGTGTGATGAGGACATATGTCTGTAGTTGAAATCCTTCACAAACAGTTGCCTCTCTTAATGGCTTAGTTTTCTTCACACAGGGAATCCATCAATGGATAAATAAAGCAAAGTGATCATCTCCTTGCACAAGGAAGACAATCACAGAGTGTCATAATTTGGACTTAATCTTAACATATCAAAGTGAAGTTCCTTTTTAGATCATGACCTGATATCATTGAGGCAGGAATTCACTCATCATTAATCATCATGAGACAACATAAACTTCAAAAGAGTAAACAAAACAGCATGAGAACTTGTGAGACAATATAATCATCACTCATCATTATGCATCATATGCGCCAATCAGTCATTTCAGTTGAATAAAGCACAAGGTTAGCATTGGAAATGTGAGGTGGGGATATGCATGAAGCATTCTTCAATCAGAAACTGGGTTGTGATGAACGCATCGATGATGATTAAAAATTTAATAATAATAATAACCTATACAGGTCCTGATCATAGTTATAAAACAGAAACTAAAGTTTGAAGCTCAACCAAGAAAAGAATAATATATGAGGGATATAAAACCACATGCCAACTCCGTTTCTTATTATTATCAAAGAAATTTCCAAAGAGAAAGAGACTGGAGGGGTGTGCCCTTCCATCCAACAAGAAGGCATTTCCCATCCATATTGACTGTGCAAGAACTCCCACAAGAAAAATTCTTAAGCACCAGGTCTACTTGATACAAGGATGATGGGCTCCAATCTATTTCCTCCATTCCATACCGTGCAAAAAATGCCCTCCAAATGTCAATCTTCACATGTCGAATCTTCCTTTCCTCTCCTTCAGCTGCCACAATGTTTCTAAGTCCATTCCCAAAGTACAGTGATTCTAAAATCATTCTGTTTGGATCATTTCGTTCCATACAAGTTTCCACGCAGTCGAAGTACGCGCCAAAGAAGAAAAGGGCCTCAATAAAACGGGTCACAAAGACTGGAGAGTTGTGATTTCCCTCAACTTCAGTGACCACTGTTACACATGGACGGATGTTTTTGATTACTCTCATTGCAGATTCCAGTCGATCTGGCTGTGCAACCATGCTCCTCATTGCGAACTCAGAATAGACAGCAACTGTTTCTTCAGAATCTAGCTCAAACATATCTTCTTTGAGATCTAGCATGTCTGGTACCATCACTAATTTGAAAGAAAAGGGTAAGTTCATGCTTTCGGCAAAACTCTCCAACCTCTTGCCTGTTTCCTCAATTAATATTCTGGAACTAGTTCCTATAGCACTTATCTTGAGAAGCTCAACTGGACAATCAGAACGAGATGCTAAGGCTTGCATCAGACCTGTCCATTGCACCCCATTCCTGATTTCCAGATCAATTACATGTACCTTCTTAGCCTCAGCCACATTTTCCACAATGGCTTGAATTCCAGCAAATTGTGCAACTTGGCCGAAAGGAATCTTGATTTGACATGCAAGGGAGGTCTCATTTGGTCCCTTCATTGCCTTATTAACATCAAATGAAGGCTTGTTCCCCAAACCCTTTGGTGTGACTCTTCCAGTTTCGCGATCGATCTTCTCTTGAAGAGCTTCAGAAAAATAGTAAACTACTCGTTCAACTGAATTCCCGGTACTGGAAGACAACAAATCACATCGATTAAGCAATTTGCCTGCACGCTCATACTGCTGATATCCTACTTTCTCAGCAGAAGCAAGAAGGAACTCAACAAGCTCCACATCTCTAGTCTCCTCAACTGAGAGGCCAGAAAAGGATAATTCATAAGGATGGCTAAGCATGGAAGCAACACCAGACGTTTGGGAAGAAGTCCGAATGAACCTTGCTCCTGCCACCCTCATGATTTCTTCAGTTGATAACTTCCTGCCTGCCACCTGATCTGTGCATGCTGTGTAATTGCTAGACTCAAAAATCCTGTCCCCATTCAACCGTTTAAACCCACTGCCGTAGTTGTTCAAGAGATCAAGCCCTGCTAAGGAGGAGAAATCTCGCTTCTCTTTCTTGGGTTCAACATGTGGAACCAAAGTTGGGATATCTTTAAGCTTTGCAATCTCCTCTAAGCATGCTTGAAATGGTGGAGAGAGAGCATCAAACTGCATGGCATCAAATAATCCGTAGTCTGAAACCAATGGTTGCCGCTCTTCTTGTTGTTGAAACTTGGGGAAAAGGAGCTCTGAGGAGTAGTGATTATTGCCATAAAATCCATAATCAGAACCAAGGGAACCAAATCCCCCTGAGTCCCCCAAATTGTCAGCTTCATAAGAACGAACTTGTTTCCCAATATTGTTCACCTCTTCCATTATAATATCAGAACCTTTATCAGTGGAGCTAAGTTTATCCTGAACTCCACTGAAATTGAACTCCCCGAAAGAAAACATAGCATTCGTCATCTCGAAAGGGAAACTAACACACACACAATTTGGGCTCCAGGTTCAGATATTAAGCAATAATTCAAGATAGACATGAACAAATTAAACATCTTCTGAGTTTCTTATTCCAAGTTGGTTATATATGAAAATCACTTTGTAAATAGAATAATATTACCCCTTTTGACAGAGTCGCACATGGGTCATCATCAAGTACAGAACAACGATATTGATGTTTTTGATGCTATCAAGATGGCCTGCATCCCATAATCCAAATATATGAATGCCATTTGGCCCAATTAACAACAATAAAAGTATAATATAATTCCTTTCAGGATCCAAACGAGGTGTCAATGACAGCCCCCAATCATCAAAACAATTATTATACGAAGTTCCCAAACAATGTATCTCCTAAGAAGTTCAGCCAAGAGAGATGAAACAAAAGGTAGACAATATAGAATATTATTATAATCAAGGAGCGAAGAAGATAATGCAATACAGGTAAGTTAGTTGGGAGCTTACAAAGCAGCCTGCTATGTACAAAGCTTGTTGTGCTTTCAATCGAAAGAGCTGAGGAGGCTCTGAGAGCGACAGCCGACAGAAGTTGGATGTTGTTGTGTGTATATTTCACCTGTCATTAGCTTGTAACAGTACCTTGTCGGATTCGAGAGCAACAGCGAAGGATTCTACACATTTTTGCACAGACCTAATAGCTGGTGCAGACCGTGGCCGGCAGGCATGCACGCCTTGATGAGCGCCAGCGGCTGACCAAGATCAAGCAAAGCAACCCCAGTTGGGTGCAGGCGAATATATATATATATATATATATATATGGAACACAAGTAGCCCTTGAAATTTGTTATGTGTATATATACAAGGACCATCAAAGTATATATTTATATGTCAAAGGTGGAGAAAGAGAAAACGTACTCTGTATCTTCAAAATGTTCAATATCAACCACCACTTCTCTATGAATGCAAAGCTTAACAAAAGAAAGAAAGAAAAGAAGAAAAAAGAAGAAAAAAAAAGGAACATTAACCAACATGAGCATCGAGTACGAGTGAGAAGCAGTTCGTCCTGTGATATAGTCGAATATAGGTAAGATTCTATAATCAAGTTCTTTTACTTTTTTGTTTGGATGGGGGAATTTAAGGGCTAAGAAAATTTAAAATGATGGAATTTATAATGTTGGGCTCAAACTTTTTGATTTTGGAGTGTTAAAATCATCACCCTAAATAAATTGAAAGGGAAAAAATTTAGCAATGCCCCTTAATCCCGGACCTTATGTCACTTTGTTCGTCCGAACTTTTAATTTGATTTTGAGTCTCCTTAAACTTGCATTACATACCAATGTCCCTCCCAACCTGCGCGAATTGTCATTCACAATCAATAACTTAAACCCTAACTTTAAGGTCATATACATCAATTGACGCCTCAACTAGGCATTGACCCCCAATTTTGAGCCTTGGGATCTTAGTTGAGCGTGGATAAGATTTTAGGATCTGTTAACAAGCAGGCTTGGACTTGAAGATATCTGAAGTTAAGGCCCTGTATGGAATTAGGCCGAGTGGTGTGCCATGGATTTAATTTACCCAATTAATCCATCAATTCACTTTAACATAAACAAAGTTAGCTCCACGATATCCAGTAATATTATGACACGTACGCAAACGCACATCAGATGACGTGGCGAAGAACGAACAAAAATCAAAGAGTGCTATCTCAATCACACCTATAAACACCTGCAGGTCTCTTTCCTCTCTCCGCTTCGTATAATAATTGTAAATTTAAAGTTTTGTTAACCGGAAGAGGTGGTTGTGGATCGGGTGGATCTGGGCAGATCGAACAAAGTCGAATCGAGTCGGATCGGAGGGTGATGGCGGAGGACAAGTACAACCTGAAGAACCCAGCGGTGAAGCGGATTCTACAGGAGGTTAAGGAGATGCAATCCAATCCCTCCGACGATTTCATGAGCCTCCCCCTCGAGGTTAATTTTACTTTTCCCATGCCCCTTTGTTTTTATTTTATGTAATTGATCTTTGACTTTTGGTTTAATTTCACTTTGATGGGTAAGTTAAGATTTTGATAGGTGAATTTCAATTCTATTTGAATTTTGAGTATTGGGTTCGAGCTGAATTGGGATTTTTAGCATTCGAATTTGTTCTAAGATAAGTTGTTGTGGTTTTTTGAAGAAGACATTGGGCATAATTGGTCACTTCGTTTTTTCGCTTTTCCGCTATTGGAATTGGGCATGTTGTTTGGCCAAAATGCTAATTATCAATCTGTCGATATCTGTAGTTGTTAGCTCATTGGTATTTGTTTTCAGGAGAACATATTTGACTGGCAATTTGCAATCAGAGGCCCTAGTGAAACCGAATTCGAGGGTGGGATTTATCATGGGCGGATCCAGTTGCCGGCGGAATACCCATTCAAGCCTCCTTCATTTATGTTGTTGACGGTAATATGTTCTTGCTTTTTGAGGTTTATGGGCTCTTTTGCTGATTGGGTTAGTTTTCATTATTTTTATATATAAAAAAGTATCACTCATGATGGGTTGGCTTATTTACTTTACTTACAGCCCAATGGTCGGTTTGAAACCCAAACCAAGATTTGCTTAAGCATATCGAATCATCATCCCGAGCACTGGCAGCCATCATGGAGTGGTGAGTTTCATTCTTTCTGAGAGATTGTGTATGCTAGTAGTATTGTATAATGCAGTTAAAATTTCATATGATGTTTAAATTTGGAAGCTGATTACTAGGTAGCTAAATATGGTTCACTCATGCTGGATAGGTTTAGCAATTTTCCAATATGCATTTAGTAAGGGGCATCCATATTGCTTAGCCCAATCATGCACGCCAGAACTCATGACATTTTAATGGATAGATACACCACTAAACCATGATTGGCTTGAAATGGAGTTGGAACTGGACTGCTTAGTCCAATGACCAAATGACTATAAGTCCATGCCGCAACCTGAACTAATTGTCTTGGCTGCATCCAGTGTTTTTTATAATGTGACGTGTTTTGATCTTTGCCTATTTTTATTCTTAATGTGTATTTATTCAGTTATTGACATTTTAATCGGGATTGGGAATATGGTCAGTGTGCTAATGGGAAAGACAGCTGAAATTTGAGTTGTGACATTTTACTTTCATCTTGCTAATGTATTGTTGCCGTTTGCAGTGCGAACTGCTTTAGTTGCACTTATTGCATTTATGCCCACCAACCCAAATGGTGCATTGGGTTCAGTAGAATACAAGACGGAAGAAAGGCGTTCCCTGGCCATCAAATCTCGTGCAACAGCCCCAAGATATGGCACTGCTGAACGTCAGAAGCTAATTGATGAGGTACCATAACTACTGAAAGTTTCATTGCAATCAACATAGACTAACATTTCATGACGAAAACTTGCTAATGGATGTGTTAATTTCACAGATTCATGAACGTATGCTAAGCAAGGCACCACCTGTTCCTCAACTGAGCCCCTCACAGGATTCCAAAGAGCATCCCTCAAACAGGGAAGGTGATGTTCAGGTGAGTTCCCAAAATGATGGAGCCACACCTGCTGGGGAACCTGCTGCAGAAGGGTCTCCAAACCCAGCAGTAGGAGACAGGATTGTTGAAGAAGTACAGGAAGCCCCTTTGAATGCTAACCCAGGCCCTGAAGTAGTGAGGACATTGAATGTAGCTCCTTCCGGTGGATCAAGTCAGCTGCTACAAAGGCCAGAAATGAAAGTACAAAAACCGGCCGATGATCGCTTGTTCACATGGGCTGCTGTTGGACTTACCATTGCAATTATGGTTCTTCTATTTAAGAAGTTTATGAAATCTAGCGGACACGGTGCTGTTTTCATGGATGGATCTTAGATTTAGAGATGATTGGTACTGCCTTGGTAACAGAAGATGCCTTTGCCTTATAGTAGCTAAAAGACATCTGTTTAAAGTTTTACATCTATTTGGAGAATTTGTGATCTATTATGATCGTCTTATTGTATACAATTGTAAGTAAACTTAACCTGTTTTGCATTTCTAAGCTTGGTCATCCCAGAAACATATTCATGTCACAGAAATTGACAAATCTTTGATATATGAAAGTCACTTTGATATATGAAAATTCTGGTGACCAGTGACCACCTTTATGTATATGATGCATTTATGCATTTTGGCCAGACCTTGTAATTAAGGTTACTTTTGATTTCTCGAGTCTTTTTGGCTTTAGAAAGATTATCCTTGTCTTTGTTTATGTCTCAGGTTGGAACAAATTACTATAATTCGTTCCCGCCTATGGATGAATCGAAATTACTCATTTTCTCCGGTAACAAAACAACTAGCACAAAAGACTTTGTTATAAGGGTATAGGAAGTCAAAACGTGAACACTGTGGCCATGTTTTTGTTTGGCAACGGAGGTCCACGTGGATTTCTAGTGGTGCATATGCAGTAAGAAAATAGCATTATTTGATTCAAACATGTTTCCCTCGCGCCAAAATTAGCACAAGCCAGTAATTATAATGCAGTATTGAAACACATCCGTTTTTCATATAACTATTCTAATTAATTGCACTTACAGCATAATTTGCTTATCCTAACAAAACATTAGTGGTTAGTTGACAATTTGAAGGGGATGATCTAGCGCCATTCCAGCATGACTTCAAAATGATGAGTTTCCATTATCCGTCTGCCTACATCAAACATATTAATTGGTTCAAAATGATGTGCAGGGGGAGATGATATCATCAGCAAGCAATTAGAGGCTGCATCATTTCTTGTATTGCCCTGTAACAATGAAGACTGCACAGAGGAAGCTTCGACTTGGAATCCCGATACTTGTATGCATTCGTGCAATTTGGACCCGCACATTTTTCACGTGGGGGAGGATAGCTAAATAACACAAATCACCAAATCATCAAATTTACGTGCCAGTTACATGAAGCAAAAGCAACATTTAAAGATTAAAAACAAAAACTGGGGATGGTAAGAAGGAAGCAAATGCCGTACCTGCAGGGCACTGGACTGAATATACCTGGCAGCCCAATATCATCAGAAAATGTAACGATCGTTCCGTTAGGACCGATGACCCATCGGACAGTGTTCGGTGCCAGTGTGACAGCACTGCCAGTCCTTCCCTGCATAATATGATAGTCAACACTGCATCATAACAAATTCAAACAGCCATGAGAAAATGAAGACAAATATTCTATAATTTCTCAAATACCTGAATCAATTCATCCCTCTGCCGCTTCAGTTTTTCTTCCTTCTTCTTCTTCTTCGAATCTTGACCAAGTATCTTTCTGATTGCCTCAGCCTAAAAATTAGAAGTGAGACTGTTTCTACATTTGTCACCTGAGATAATATTATAAAACCTGATATAAAGGCCAAACCTCAGCTTCCCTAGCTGCCTTCTCTGACTGTACTTTACGTCTCTGTGTAGCCTCAGCTTTCTTTAATTGTCGTTCCACTTCAGAGACTTTCTCCTTTCCTGCGGTCAACCAGCCAACAGAAAAACTGAAAACAAGTTTAGTAAACATATGCTTATAAATATCACCAGAATTACGCAATAAAAAAAGAGAGAAGATGCGCACTTTTAGATGGGGCAGGAAGCAAATCAGTTGCAAGTTCATGAAAACCTGAACCAGAACCATTTAAAATATCTTTTCCCGACTGGAGGGCACGGTTACGTGTAGTGGGGGGTGATTCTTTCCACCCTTCTAGAGGTAAACAAAGAGATCCCCTTTTCAGCTTCTTCCCATTTGGTTCAGGCTCATCAGCAGATGCTAGTTGTTCCTCTTCTTCCAAATAGTCTTTGTCCTTGTACTTTTTCTCTGATCTTGACTTGTTTCTCCTATCTTTTCCCACTCTTGATGATTTATATTCTCCATTAGCATCTCCATGAAAGTCATCATCCATTTGAATTCTCTCTGAACGAGCAACCTTAGAAGCACTTAGTCTTCCAAGGAACCGGATTTCCTCATATTCATCATCATCTTCATCCGCATCTAAGACACATCTCTTAGGAACCCGCTTGCTCTTACGAACTGGTTCATTATCCGTTTGAGCATTTTCCCTAAAGATTTTTCCTTTTGAAGAATACTCCTTTCTAGAACTAGAATCAACTTTCAAGTGGTCTTTTCGTTTAACTCTAAAGCCATTTCCCCCATCAGAACAGAAGGGACCTCCACCTACATCATCCTGCATCAACAGTATTACTAAACAAGCTCTCATCTAGGTAAAAAGTAAAATGACAAGGCATCCATCCATATATTGGAAACATGAAAAACGGAACAAGTCACATACAATTCCTTCTAAAAATGGGGGTATTTCATTCTATAAAGTAACTTGTGAAACCAAAATAGCCATCATTGAACTACAAACGTTTTAAAGAGTTCCTTGTCATTACAGTTGTGATTACACAGAAGAAAAATCAAATTCTTTGGAAAATCAGACAGGTTGAAAAAATAAATTCCACTTATACAGGTGGTCCAGAATGAGACATATTAACAGTTGCAATAATTACAAGAATCAGAGTGAGGTACCTGAGGAAGGGGCTTCAGTTGGGGTGTGAAGGCATCGATCGAGCTTGAAGATTTAGCGACGGAAGAGCCACCACCACAGCCAAAATCCTCTGTATACTTGGTGTGGATTGTATGGGTAACACCTCCAAGCTTAAGCCTTAACTTCTTCAGCTTGTTCCCCCTTCCCAATCCATCAAAAAGAACTACTTTCTCCTTATTATTCTGATCCTTATCAATGTTTCCAAAGGGTGGAAAATTATTAGAGCTCTGTGAAAATATGGGGGGATCTAAGCGAGGTTTTTGTGCTACAACACTCCTCTTCTTCCTCACAATGCAACCTCCAGGTGAAAGCCCAGCTCCAACGAAACTTTCCATTTACGCGAAAATAGCTGCAGTGCTTTTATGCTTCTACCTAAAATCTAAAAATAAATAATAAAAACAAATCCCTAAGCAAGAAATAAATAAATATGATAGCACAAATCTAATGGCACCAACATGTAGTTTATGACAGAAAACGAAAAGCAGCAACATACTGAAGCTTAAAAAATTTCATTGCCGTGGTTTTGTCATGGATTTTTAAGTTCTTAGAGACAACATTTTCGTTCCTAAGCAACCAAACGGAAAATTAAGGCCGCACCAGCGTCCACTCTTACTCTACTTTCAAGCTTAAGAAGAAGAACAAAAAAAAAAAGTACCTCCTTACAATTTAGCTTCTTTTCTTGAGTTGGTGTTTCAGATTTTCTGTCAAACCATTCTCCGTGGAAACGAACAGAGAATTGAAAAAGAAAATGTGGAAACTGAAAACGAAGACGACATGAAAAGCACTTACTTACATTGAAGAAGGCAGGGAGTAGCACGAAGCATAAGCGATGAAGCGAATAGAAACCCTAGGTTGCTGCAAAGGAAGACTCAAGGAGTTAATGCTCAGAGTGTGAGAGAGTGGAGTTTGCCATTTTGGGACTAGTTTTGGTAAAGCATGAAAATGGAACTCCATTATCTGCTTCATTTTCCTCCATTTTTGTTTTTCCTTCATTTAGTTAGCACAGGTTTTTAAGCAGGTCATATGTGCATGAACCAGTCATGGGCTCGTGGACAGGCCTCAAGCCCAAACAGAAAAGGTTGTTGAAGATAAATAACGACCAAAGCTTTGAGACACCATTTCTTCTTGATTATTTGAAGTCCATATTATCTTAAATTTATAAAGTAGTGAAATATATGTGGATTTGATGAACCGATTAGTATTTCAAAAATCTCATAAACCGTTATTCGCCACTCCAGAAAAGTCATCATGCATTCCTTCAAATGTAATTTCTTCCTTATATTTTTACAAGAAACTTTTTTAGAGTGCCGATAAAAACTCCCTAATACAAATTCAAATATTCAAAATCCTTAGTTTGAATGCAAAGATGCAAATTTATGTGTCTTCGCATAACATTCTTTCATAACCAAGTATATATATGTCTATACAAGTAATTCGAAATGATACATGCTGGTACTTGTTTAACATATTCCTACATCTACTCTTCCCAATTTGCTAGCTATATATATTTGATGTTTCTCTTTTACAAATTAAAAGAGACAGCACAAAAGCAAAATGGAAGCAATTGAAGATTTATATATCATGATCACTTGATCAAGGAAGCAATGGCAAGGCAATTGCTGGCCATCTTGTGAAGCTTGTCATCATAATCCCCTAATGGAGATTTCTCTCCTTCAAACCCATCCCCGCATGTCACAGCATCTGTCACCACCCCGCTGAGCATGCTATTGATCGTGCCAATGTCCCGGCTCTGGATTGCATCCATTGCACTCTGAAGGCCATCCAAGGCATCACCGTACATGTCCTTGCAATCGCTGAGCGCAGCGGCTGTGCCACGGGCAATGTTAGCCATCAGCACAAGTTTTGAGGCCGCGGCTAGCGACAACTTGGCATGCGTCCTGGCTGCCTTGATTGTCATCTCAAGCACACCTATAGGGTCCAGCTTGGGTGCTAATGGTAGGAAAGGGGCCACAGATGAGACGCAAATATCAGGGTAGTCAGTGTTTTTGCATATTTGTTGGATTGCTGGGTTAGGTGGGACAAATGATGAAGCTGATTTGGGATATATAGACTGTGGAAAGAGGTTGCTGCGCGGGCTGTCTTTGGGATTATCAGAAGGGCGGCGAAGAGAGGATGTGGAGGAAGGTGAAGGAGAAATAGAATTGCCAGCAGGAGGTGGTTTTTCTGGAGGCTGTGAAGAAGGGTTTGGGGCTGATGCAGTACGGCTTGGTGGAGGACCTGTTGGGCGCCATGAAGGGAAGAATTGACCCGGCTGTGGCTTTGTAGGGGGCATAGCCGGCTGCGAGTTTGAAGGAGAATTTGGTGATGGAGAGGGAATAGTTAGGTACCTCAAGTACAAATTCCGAGGCTTGCAAACGGCTTGTGCAAAGTTGAAGCAAAAGAGGAAGAAAAATATGATGATGAGAGGTGATTGAGTATAGTACTTTGGCTCCATCGTTGTTTCTGAATTGTTTGCAGGGTGGGAGAAACTAAAAGAGAAGAAAATGAAGGAATGAGAGCTTTTGAAAGACCATTAGCTTGGTTTGCGGATTTTTTGGCTATGAATGGGATTCACTTCTTTTAGCTCATTCCTTTTTTCTTTTTCTTTTTTTCACCATGAGCTTTAGAATGAGAGGACTGCAATTCAATCTCCTATAATAGGTGGATGCTCTCTCTCTCTCTCTCTCTCTCTCTCTCTCTCTCTCCACAAAACCTGATAAAGGCTAATCTTCTAAATGATCTATAGTTTAAGCTCTTCAAATAAAAATAGAAAGTGGACATTCTAAAATAAAAGGAGAAATTAATGTTGACGGTTAAGCAAACATGGATTGGTCATCTTTGGTCTTTCTTGGTATTGCTTAGTTTTAATCAGAGCATGGATTGTCAATCCAAAAGTTTTAGTTCTTTTTTAGGTTTTTTTTTTATACAGGGGGATATTGGGAAGGGGGAACCGAACCTAGAACCTACGGTCCAGGGTAAATGCACTTAGCCACTTGAACTACAAGCCACTTGCACACATAGGCAAATACCCTCTCTTCCAAAAGCAAAAGACTCTTTCCCTGAAGTTCCAACCCAGGTACATGGCAATAGAGAAACCCTGTATACAAGTTAATTAGCCCTTGAATTCTAAGAACAAAATCACCATCATGGGCCACAGGCTGAAGTCACATATATACGTTATATGCATACACAAACTCCAGCATATACATACACGAAATCTGTCCAACTTCAATATACAGTAACAAACAGTTGAAAACATAATTTTAACTAAATCTTATCCATACTAAAAAACGGCTTGCAGTTGCAGGAAAGGAAGCAATTGAACCAGAGGCAGCATTGCACTTATTTACCAAGCAGGCATTGGGGGACAAAGGATTTAGCATTCCTGGTCCGCATTGTTCTTCACTACAGTAACTGGACAGGAAGCATTATTTACCACATGGTTGCTGACACTGCCCATGATGACTCTGCAAAACAACAAACGCATCCAGATCCATCAAAACACAAAAGAAATTAGATGAGCATTTTTTAATTTTAATTTTCCAAAGTGGTTTGATTCACAAACCGACGTTTCATAACAGTACAAACAGTATAACTGTGTAGAAAAGTCTATGGTAGCTATTAGATTATTATTGCCATCATGGGCCCCAAGAAGTCAATAGGAACTTGACAACCAAAGAATGCAGCCAACCACGAACTGGAAAACAATGGCAGCCTCCCTCAACCAAACTCAAAAATTCCAAAACAATAAACATGTTGTTGTAACACAAACTCAAATTCATGCATCAAGAAATAATTGATTTGAGTTTGTGATTGGTACCTCTTGAGCTTGCCAAGGCCTCTGTTTCCAATAACAAGGAGGCTCAAGGGAATCTTGTCAATAGCCTCAATGATCTTCTCACGGGCATCGCCCCAGTAGATCTTCATCACCACCGTAATCTGCTCCAAATCACAAGATCACAAAACACCACTTCATTATTCAAGTGTGCAAGAACATCATTGAAACAGAGCTCAATTAGTATGATGAGCTGAATAATTAATAAAACCCAGTTGCAGCCAACCTCTTTCTGCTTAGCCGCAGTGTTGGCGATGTCCAAGGTTTCAGGGTCAGGATTCACTTTATACTTCTTCATAATGTTGGCATCAGAGAACTCAACCACAGGGATCAAAGCTGAAAAGTGAGTCAATATATCATGCATCCACTCATAACAGACAAAACCCAGAAATCAAAATTAAAACTTTAAACCAAATAAGCAAAAGAAACAGAAAAGTTTCAAACTTTAACCAGAAAATCTTGATCAGAGCTGACATTTAACAGAGGAGAGAGAGTTAATTATAAAAGATCTATAGATTTATATGACACAGAGAGAGAGAGAGAGAGAGAGAGAGAGAGAGAGAGAGGGCATACGGGAACCGTTGATTCCCCAGAGCTGCATCTCGCCTTGCTCATAGTTCTCTTCAGGACGAACGACGACCAGGATGAGGAAATCGCCCTGCCGGGCAACGTTGTCCACTGCCCATTTCAGGGCAGTCCGGCTGCCCGCCGAGAAATCCACAGCCACTCCAATTCTCCTTTCTCCCATCTCTCTGAGTTTGTGGGATTTTTTTAATCTGAAAAGTTGGTCAGAAGAAAGAACACCGAAAGTTCAGAGGGTGAGAAAGAAGAGCTCTTTATTTATGCAATTGGCCATGACCACCAACATGATAGAAAGTTGGGTGTGTAGTGATGTGATCTGCCCACTTGTCGTGATATTTTGTTAGTTTATGTGAACCGTTGGATGGTACTCTGGGTGGGGTCTTGAGGCTTGTGATGAGCATCTGTCGGTGGATGTTTAGGAGATGTGGTGCTCATGTGATGGATAGGAGGTTTAAGTCTTTGCTTTGAATTATGAGCATAAGACACGACTGAGTAATGCCCCAGTCAAATATGCAAAGGGTACATATAATGCTCAGTGTGTCACTCTGTCTGTCGGGTCAGTTAGCCCCAAAATGCGAGCCAAAAAATAAATGAAAATTCAGACAGTGGAAAAAATAAAACGCTTTATTAGATGGGATGGGATGGCTTGAGTCCTTTCATAAGGTTGAGTTTGAAGACAAGATACAACTTGATCTAAAGACTTTACCGACTGCTTTTTTTTTTTCGCTGCCAAATTTGATGTTTGATTATAATGTGTATGGCGATATTTATGTGGAAACCACTTACATCGTGTTTATTTCATTTGTTAGAGACGTGATTAATAATGGGATTAGATACATTTACATTATATTTTTTTGTAAATGCTATGTTGTTTAAAGTTATAATGGATTATTTATTGTTCAGGCTATATTAAAGAAATATTGAACCCAAAATCAATCATTGTGAAATCATATTATTAATTAATTATTAATTGTGTATTGAACAATCATATAATATATAAATGTGGTTTCATCAAGTGTGTATGGATTAGGGGTTGTTTGTTCTAAACATGGTGGAGAGCAAATGAGAGTATGGAAAAGCAAGCTCCAACAAAGGTGAGAAGAAGAAGCAAAATTGCAGCAACAAACACCATAACCGAAGTTGGAGTTTTGAGATGTGTGTCCAAATTCTGCCGCTTTTCATGCCAACTTTTGTTCTTGATGTATTCAGCCACCTCTTGAAAAAGCCTCCCATAGTAGAAATCCGTAGGCTTGATCTCCTTGCAAAGCTTATTGAATATTTCATAGACCTCTTTATCCTTCTTCTCATCGTGGATGAGAATCTGTCTCCGCCGAAGTAATTTCACATCCTTCTCAGAGGCGATGAGGCACCCCATGAGGAAGGCATAAGATGTGACATGCTGTATGGTATCATCAAGCTGATGCTGCTCAAGTGCAATGAGGTTCCTAAGAAGTGTTTCTGTGCAATGATGGACTTCAAGAGGTGGGATTTGGAAAACACCATGAGCAAACTTGATGTCCAAGAAACTTTGGCTTGTAGCCGTCTTGAATTTAATGCCTGCCCTTTTAAGATTTTTGGCACAATCCAAATCTTTAGGAGGCACATCTTCTTTCAGATGCAATTTCGGATATGTTGGGAGGATACAATGCCGAATTAGATCAAGTAAATGATACCCTTCTTGATTGAATTTGTCTTTGATAACATGCTTATCATCTCCTGGTATTATTCTTCTGTAAAACCGGGACGCGAGCTCATTGAGTGGCTCGTTGCATTTTGGAGGAAGTGGTACTAATTGAAATAGCCTTTGAACAACAAAGAAAGGAATTTGGTTTTCTAGTAATGCCATGTCACATCTCAGGCCGAAAAGCATCCCAGGCTTAGTGAATATAGGGTCTCTCCGGGACCTAAGGCTCTTGTAGGCATACTTCAGAAATAGCTCAATGATGAAGCAGCCATCAATTAGCAACAATTGAACAAAGTCATCACTGCTGCTGATATCAATCTCTCCCTCATAGCATCTTCGTGCTTTGTGCTCCAACTCTCGAAGAGCTTTCACGCAGATGCTCAAGGTTGCTTCTAAATTCGGTTTTCGATTGAGGAGTGCATAACAATAGCGCCACTTATCATCTTGCGGCACTGTAGTCTGTTTTGCACGGTGCAGAGGACCAATGGAAACGTGATCAGGAGTATATTTCTTTTCGTTATGCTCGCGAAGTTCCTTGGGGACTCTGAAGATACAGACTGATACAGCAATGTTTTCCATCTTTTCCTTGATAGAAGATACAAGTTCATCATGCTCAGGAGTGATTTCAACCGAGACATGGTCTCTTAATTGTGGCTGTCTCTCTGAAATCTTGTTGTTTTCCATATTTCAAAGAGAAGTTGTGGTTTGTTCTATGCAAAAAAGAAAAGCCCTCAATTTGAGTATTGCGAATTCTCAACAGAAAATGCAATGCCATTCTTCTCTAGATCAATACAAGCATGATACAGAACTAGAGTCTCATATGTGCACTATTCATGTTAACTTTTCTCTTTCTCCAGGGAGAAAAAGGGTTTTAACAAATTCCTTTACTTTGGTTTCACAATGTTGGTATAAAACCTTGAAATAGCACAACAATTAGGCAAAAATGGGTAAGGAGGGTCTGGTATTGTTTATCAGATAAGATTGAGAAGCAGCAAACATAAGATATCTTAATTTAACTGTAACGGACCTAGTAAATGTGGTAAAGTCTTGGATTTGTTCTTCGAAACATTTAGTTATATACCCATTCTTAGCACTAGTGATATAGATAAACCATACACCATTTAATTTTGGTTATTAAATTACTTTGATGCCCTATTAAGTGTTTTGAGTTTATGAGGGTTTGGGGTTGGGCTTGTTTTAAGAAACTGACGGCAATTTTATAATTTTTAGGAAGTTCTTGATATATAAAATGAGTGTTTCTCTGACCTGCAGGCAGAACAAACAGATGCCGCAGCAGAAACTATTATATTTGGCTCTTACCACTTGGATAGAATAATTCCAATATAATGTACCTTGTTCAAATAGATATACATTCATTCATGGCAAACATTTCGAAGACAGAATATACAGAGAAAATAATAACAGAATGGTTCAGGAATCAGTGTACCTTGCTGTAATCAACAGGAAAATGTAGCTGAGCTGCTTAGATGGGGCTATTTTGCCCAGTCATGAGCATTTCCTTTGTTTTCACAACAAAACTTGATGAGCATTTCATGGTTACAGGAAACCAAGGAGCCATTTATATGTAAGCCCAAAACTTTCACAACTAATAAAAGAAGACTCAGCTTGTGGAGGACCAAAATCTGGGTGGAAATTTTTGGTCCGACAGTACAGGAATCAATGTTAACTTGAGCAGTTTGTCAAACAGACCAAAACAGAATGCAATAAATTACACGGAACTGCAGTCTGCAGAGCAGTATTCCTTCTGAAAAAAGAAACGTGGACACCAAAGCATAGCTTTGTCCAAAGATAAAGCTAAATATAATTGCTTAAAAGTAAATTTAAGTATTAGTTATAGTAAATTCACTGTGGCTTTAAATATGAACGCATCAACGAGGTCTCTCTCTACTTTGTTAGCTTTTTGTTTTTGGCTTATTGTCATGAGCCTATTGAGGAGAAACACCGGTATGAATCAGGGATAACAATGTTTTGTTATTACCGACCAACTGCGGGATGTTATGCGTGATAACTTTTTCACATGACAATATGTAAGAATTTGATTAATAAATAAATAATCTCTTACCCAGAAAAAAAAAAAACCAAAATCCAGTATGTAGATTTTAGATATCACGTGCCATGCCATGGGATGTCACGTGATTGATCGGATATACACGAGAAGTTGTCTAAAACTAAACTAACTACCCCTCGTTTCTCTCCCTCACTTCAGTTCAGTCTCTCAATCTTCACTTATAAATTTACATCATTATCTGAGGAGATCAAGTCTTCAAGATGCCATCTTGGCCGTCCATATTAAATTTCTCGACGAAGAAAGTGGAATACCCAATAAAGAAGTAAAGTAAAGTCCGATCCAAAGCCAAGTCCGAGAATCTGTTTCCATTGCTTTTGTTTTTATTCTGTTTTCATTTTTGTTTTGCAACTTTACCCATCAGTCTTCTCTCGAGCATTGTCTCTGATTCTCATTTGCAAGAACACTATAGGGGTTCAGCAGAAAAAAGGTTTTTGATTTGTGTTCTGCTTCGAAACGATGGCGTTTTGGTGGCCTCTGCTCGTCCTCGGATTCGCTTACGCCATTTGTAAATTCCTCTTTATGCTCATTCCCCCTAATGTGCCTTCCATCGAAGTCGATGCTTCTGATGGTACCTCTCTCTCTCTCTCTCTTTCTCTCTCTCGCCATTTATATGTTTCTTTTGTATTGGTGATTGATTGGCGCGGTTTTATCAATGCCAGTGTCGGATGATGGGAACCAGACGCAGGAGAATGGTTTCATATATGTGAGTTTTTATCAAAGCTTTTGTCTTTTGATTGTAATTTTTATTAAAATTTGTATCTTTTTGTAAGCATTTCTCTTCAATTCTTGATTGTAGTTCAATTCTTTGCATTTGTCGATGTTACTTACTTTTTATCAGTTAAACCTAGCTAATTATAGTTTTGGAAGTACTTAAATTGCTTATAATTAGATTCAAATTTGCTTTTCACTTTGTACTGTTTCTTGCTAGTTTATGGGTGCTTAAGGTTATTACATTGTTTGAGTTGTATGAATGTGATCATGTGAAGCATCCAATTGGCTGCCTCTCATTGGTGTTTATGTGCAGGTACCTCCGAGGGGAAGGACGCCGCAAGCTGAGACGAAGGTTCAGTGCTATGAACCTGCAACCATGAAATACTTGGGATATTTCCCTGCACTGACACCAGATGAGGTTAGTCCTGTTATGCATGTTTGGATTTGGGGATTGGTGAATTGAATGTGTAGGAAACTGTTATATTGTACTCCTCTTTGCTGTTTGGCATTAAAGTGATGAACTTGATTTTGTGCCTACATAGCACCTGGTTTGGCATTTTGACACAGAGCTCAAATGATATATCACAACTATTGGGAAATTCGCTTTGTAAATATGTATTCTCAGGTCAAGGAGCGGGTAGCACAAGCAAGGAAGGCACAGAAAATATGGGCAAAGAGTAGCTTCAAGCAAAGACGCCAGCTTCTCCGGATTCTTCTGAAGTATATAATTGAACACCAGGAGCTTATATGTGAGTAAGTACTCTATTCTCTCTCTCTCTCTCTCTCTCTCTCTCTCTCTCTCTCTCTCTATGCATGAGCCTGTGCATGCTAATTTGAAATATACTTTTCATCCTTACTGTGATCTGAAGTATTATGTAGGGTTTATCTTTTGTTAAAAAATTTAGTAATCTATTTACATGGATTCCACCTTTATCGTCTTTTTCTATATTATTTTGTGTACTTACATATACCATTTTCGTTAGAATATCTTCACGTGATACGGGGAAGACAATGGTAGATGCCTCTTTAGGGGAAATAATGACAACATGTGAGAAGATCACTTGGCTCCTTTCAGAGGGTGAGCGTTGGTTAAAGCCTGAATACAGGTATTTGCTTGTTCCTTATTGCATTTTCTATATCTTATTTAATCACTATTAATTCAACTGACATAACAAGGTGTTGTGACGTATATCTTGTTGTCTTGATATATCTCAGTGGCAATCTACATTTTAATATTTGCATTGCTTGAGCTCTTCTACTGTACTCTTTTCTGGATATGCACCCTATCATTAAATAAGTTTTACCGTTTCCTATCCAATTTTTGGTTTTCTTTCCCGATAAAGAGTGTTTACCTTTCCTTACTTTTCTCAATACTGTATTGTGATTATATTGTTCATGAAAAAATTTCAGGTGTTCTGGAAGGTCAATGCTTCACAAGAAATCCAAAGTGGAATTCCACCCGCTTGGCGTTATTGGTGCCATTGTGTCATGGAATTATCCTTTTCATAATATCTTTAATCCAATGCTGGCAGCAGTTTTTTCTGGAAATAGCATTGTGATTAAGGTAGTTAATGTTGGAATGTCACTGTTGTTTACTTTAATCACTATCTGTACTTTGTGTCTTTCGTCAGAACTAGACACCATTGCACCTGTTTTATATCCGTAGTAACTTATTCCTTTCAGTTTTGGTAGCTGTTGTTGGTTGTGTGGATTGAGGCTATGTATCATTAAAAAACTGGCTTCTAAGGATTTGTTGCAAAGCTTGTTTTGTTAATTTTTCAGAAAACCATATGCTTCTAATTGTAGGTTTCAGAACATGCAAGTTGGTCTGGTTGTTTCTACTTCCGAATAATCCAATCAGCCCTTGCTGCTGTAGGAGCTCCTGAAAATCTAGTTGACGTCATAACTGGGTATTTAATTTTTCATTTTTTATTCTTTTTGGGTGGGATTTCTCTCTAGTCTTGTTTATTTGTCTCCCTATAATCAAACCTTTTCCTCACTAGGTTCGCTGAAACTGGAGAAGCGCTGGTGTCTTCTGTTGACAAGATAATTTTTGTCGGATCACCTGGTGTGGGTAAGATGGTATGGTCTTCTTTTGGCTGATTGGTTAGATTTCTTGTTTTTGTTTAATTCCTGAAACATGCTTCTTACTTCCAAACTTCTAATCCTTCTTTCGCTCTAATAGCTCTCAAATTATTAGTTAATTTGTTTCTTTTGCTCCAAATGTTCTGAAAGTTAAACCCTAAACTTAAGCCCTTAAACCCAACTGTGCAACCCTAGATTAATAACCCTGGCCTAATAGGGAAAAATTAAGAAAACAAAAAATATATATATATAGGCCATTTGATCTAAGCTCTCACTTTCCTCGTAAAATTTTGATAAGTTTTGAAGAGTTTATAAAATTCTGGTTAAATCATATATTAGAAATGATTTTTAACTGAATTTTTCTGTATTTCATCTATTACACAAGTTTTATTTCAGTAGTAAATTCGGATACATCATGTCATTTTTGAAATTATTATGCCTGCAGATAATGAGAAATGCTGCTGAGATGCTTATACCAGTTACACTAGAACTTGGTGGAAAAGATGCATTTATTGTTTGTGAAGATGCAGATGTGAAACATGTATGAATTTTTCCCACCTTCACTAGTGTTTTATGATGTCTACCATGCTTGGACATTCAATTGGAGAATGACATTTTGAATTAGATTTTTTTGTATTCTTAAACACTATGTGACCTAATAGGAGACTAAACTACTCAATTTAGGTTGCCCAAATTGCTGTGAGAGCTGTTCTTCAGTCAAGTGGACAGAACTGTGCTGGGGCTGAGAGATTTTATGTTCACAAGGACATTTATTCTTCATTTGTCAGCCAAGTTTCCAAGATTGTAAAATCTGTTACTGCTGTAAGTATGCCCCTTTCATCATGTTTTTTATTATAAGGAAGATGAATCTAACTACTTAATGTTTAAAATTCATGGTTCTTTCATTTATCTTATTTTCTAGGGTCCACCACTTGCTGGAAAGTATGATATGGGAGCTATATGTTTGCAAGAGCACTCTGAAAGGCTTCAAAACCTTGTAAATGATGCCTTAGACAAAGGAGCAAAATTTGTTGTTCGGGGAAGTGTCGGCCATATAGGTGAAGGCGCAGTTGATCAGTTTTTCCCACCTACTGTAATAGAAAATGTAAATCACACGATGAAGTTGATGCAAGAGGAGGTAGTGAAAGTCGTATAGTTTGTTCTACATTGCATTTTCACATGTACCTTTAATCTTCAATTAGTTACATGGAGAAATTCTTTCTACATTTTTGCAGGCATTTGGACCAATCATGCCAATAATGAAATTTAGCACTGATGAAGAGGCTGTCAAGCTTGCTAATGACTCAAAATATGGACTTGGCTGTGCTGTTTTTTCTGGCAGCCAGCGTCGTGCAAAAGAGATAGCTTCCCAGATACATTGTGGAGTTGCTGCAATCAACGATTTCGCATCAACATACATGTGTCAGGTAATAATTTTTCAAGTGGTCGGCAGTTGATAATGTGTCTTGTTTCTCCTTTTTTTTTTTTTTCTTCTTTCTCTGGGTCCTTTAAAGTCTTATTGGTTCTGTGGGTTATAGAACTGGAGGTAGCCCTCTCCGATCTCATAAAACCCCTCCAACATTGGTGAAGGTGGGAGTCTGTCTCAGGGCTCATGCAAGGGACTTTACTGATAGTTTTTGGATAGACAAGAGACTTTACTGACTTAACTAGATGATACATTGTTTCTTCTTTTAATAATGAACTACGAATAATTTCCTGCTTTAGAGATAGCAGAAAGACTGGATGTGAACTTATTCTAAAAAATTAATGTGATCATTGATTTGTTTTTCTTTTTATGAAGAGAAAGAAAATGCTTTCATTGATTAGATTAGACAGTTTTTCTTTTCTGAGGTCTGAGTTAGACAATTCAGCGATACAAGATGAAGCTGATATCATATATCTCAAGGGAATGCTTTCCATTCATGAATATTCTTCAGAACATAAAAGAATTTTACCGCCATATTAATCAGAGATCTCTTTAGTTAAGCGTTGAAACATCACTCATTATTATTTCTTTTAATGAAAGATTTTATATCATGGTGACATTGTTAATCCAATGAACTAAAGATGTCTCATGAATTTCCAGTCCCTGCCATTTGGCGGTGTAAAAGACAGTGGATTTGGAAGATTTGCTGGTGTAGAAGGATTGCGAGCTTGTTGTCTTGTAAAGTCAGTTGTTGAGGATAGATGGTGGCCGTACATTAAAACCAAGATACCAAAGCCTATTCAGGTCAGATTTCAAAACTAAACTGTAATGTCATCTCATCTCTTTCTCTGTCTCTGAAATTCTACAAATGTGACTGATTTTCTTGCTTGACCAACTGTAGTATCCTGTTGGAGAGAATGGTTTTGAGTTCCAGGAGTCACTTGTTGAAGCACTCTACGGCATGAACATTTGGGACCGTTTGCGAGCATTGGTTAATGTTCTAAAGATTCTTACAGAGCAAAACTCTCCTGCTAACAGTAAGAGAAGAGATGACTGAGTAGGGCACATGAGGATTGGAACATTTTCATCAGTTAACCGAGTTCTAATATATTGTGGATTTTGACTTCCCATAGATCTCAGAATCATGGCTATTGTTGAGCATCAACCTAATCACTTCTGTTTTTCCTTCTGGTTCTTTTTTAGTTACAGAATGCTTCTGCTTCGAATGTCTTGTCCAATCCTTTCAAGGAAATTCTGATTTTCAATATAGAAACAGAGTTTGTTTGAAGCAATGATTGCGGCTGGTATTTTGGGTCTCTCTAAGACTTGTAGAAATACTGATTCTGTATATTCTTTTGAACAACTACCGGGTCTCGGGGTTCCCAGTTGGTATTTTGCTATTTGGGATTAGACGTTTTAGTTTGGGGTTTGGGTCTTGTGGTTAGAGTTTTGTGTTGGCCAAAACCCGAACCTCAAACTGGTAAACCTCAAAGTCAAGCCGTGAAACTTGAAATTGCAAACCCCAAATGTCAAATCCCAAAATCTCTAGGCCCCGTTTGATTCACTGAACGAATTTAAGGAGAAATCATTTTCCATGTCATTTCTTAAGGGATGGGAAATGGAAGATTCTTTTTCCACGTTTGGTAATACTGGGAAAGTAATTGGGAGATATCACTTTATTTCCTTTCCCATGTTTGTTTTGAGTAAGAATGGAAAACAAAGTTTGTATATATTTTCAATTATACCCATATTAAATCAAATAAAAAAAGAATGCATTTAATGATATATTGTAATTCTAAATTGTTAATAGAGACAAAATGATCATGAGAAATGTTTATTTAATATTAGCTTATTTTCCCAAACTTTCTCATGAGAAGAGAAAACAAAACTCATGTTAGGAGGATGGCTTCACTTTCCCATGGGCCAGGCAACGATTTCCCATGCCTAGACTTATCAAACATGGGAAAGCAATTGATTTCCCATTCCCAAGTCTCCTTTCAAAATTCCAAACCCAAAATCTAGAGATGTTTGCTCTCTTGAATAACTAACAACATTCCAAGCAACCAAAATAAGAATATACGAATACAACGATAATAGCATTGATATGTTGATTAGCCAGAGCTGTTTTTGGAACATTGGCCTAGTAATGAACCCTAGAATTCTCTTGGATCAACAAACACATTACCTAGTTGTCCCTTCAGCAGCAGTTCATCTTTTTCATCAGCGTGGCTGATCAAGCTTTTCGCATACCAGACATCATTGATACATGACATATTGGAATCCTTGGGGACATGCTTTATGAGAGGATCACACAACCCCAGCTCAGTTAAAATCAACTTGCTGTCCTTCACATTTTGTCCCAACCGTGATGCGAAGTTCCACACAGATTTCATGAGCTCCCCGAGCTTCTCTCCCTCTCCGTGAATCCCATAGAGAAAGAGAAACCCAAAGGAGCTCTGCATGGAGACACGGACAGGCAATTTTAGGCAGGACAATATTTTCTCCCTTGCATGGCTTAGGGTAGCATGAAAAGACCTTAGTGGATGAGACTTTCTTATATGAAGCTTGTAAGCTTCACATGTATTCCATATGCTAAAGATTACCCAAGAGCTTTGAGTTTTACTGGTGATGTCCTTACCATTTTCCTCGGTGTTTAAGTTGATCCAACCCTGTTCTTCGAAATAGCAGACCCAAGTGCCGAGGCTCAGCTTCTCCTTCAAGATCACATCAATGTCCGTCGGATACATGTCTTTGCCTCTTAGCTTATTTTTGTACAAGAAAATTGCCTGGTCTATGTGCAGCTTCTCTATTTTTATCTCTTGGGGAAGCAGATCATCAATAGGGGAACAAATTGGCTGAACAAATATGACTAGTGAGCTGAGGTTCACATAATTGCATTTGAAAGTGAAGAGATTTGTAGAGGCGATGTTGCCCTTTTCGGTTGCCAGGAATGTGTACTGTGCTCCCTTCCTCAGCAGCCACTCCTCCACTGAGTTCATGAGTTTCAATCCAATTCCCATCCGCCTAAACCAGAGAAACATATAAAAGTTAATCCATCATAAAAAAATTTCTTTATATTTATACTTGAGATCTGCTAGAACTTATTAATCTTATGCTTATTTACATCATTTAGCTTTTCCAGTATGCTGCAACTCAGTTCAGAAAGAGTCACAGCTTTTACACTCAATTGCAGCCGATTGTATTGGCAATTCAGAAATGAAAACTTGTTGCTTAGAGAAGAAGATTTCTTCTAAATTCCATTCTATCTGATAAACAAAGTGGAGAAATACCGGTGTGTAGGAGAGACGCGAAGGCCTAGTATGCAACCTATCTCATAGCTTGCCCCAAAACCAGTGCCTACATGCTTCATGCATCCTCGAACCACTCCAACAAGCTCCCTGTTTTCGAGCAGCTCTGCTACCTGTAGGCCATTTTAATGCAATGATCATTTTACATTAATAAAGTCCAGAGGGGGACAGGGGTTTCCATATAGAAAGCAGTACAAAATAATATAGAAATCATGCAAATGTTATTGCTTATTGGAGGAGACATAAAAATGATTATGAGATATGAAAAAGTGACCCTAACCCACCAGCATAACATGAAGGGGGTAGAACCTAATCCTACAACAAGGGTCACCCATCATGTTAGTGAAAATGGAGACCCCCCTTTTAGACCCTAGGTCACAGTTCCTCTCTAGCTTCCCCACCACTTCACTATCTGTGTCTGCATTGAATTCCCTTACAAGAACTTTGTTCTCTGCGCTGTCAACCATGTCTTTTTTTTCTTTCTTGCTAAAAGAGCAAAGTTATAAGATTTGAAGTGGAGAACAATCTTCAATTTGGCTTGCTGCCCCAAGTGCCTCTTATTGCATTCTTATATGCTAGGCTAGGCTAGCTACCTATGTTATAATTTGTTTTTTCTTTTCTTTTCTCTCTTTTTTCTTTTTTTGTGGCTGGTTACTTCTGTCAGCAATCTCAGTTCTATAAATCACATTGGACCAGAACTTGATGCATTCATAATTCATCAAAAAAATACTATTCTTGTGCTATCTACTTGAGCTGCACCAGAAAAATGGAACAATGATATTGCAAAGCGATTCAGGGAATATTTGTAATCATTTCTGTATTCTGTGTTTTTTGCTGTACATTTGTGTGCTCATTTTTTAGTTTCAGATCAGGTGCTAGCTGTTGTTTGAAACTAGTCTTCCCATTCATTATTGTGGGTTCAGTGTCCTTTAACCTTTGCTTCAACAATTACAGCATACATTATGTATGCATATATATATAGGAAAATGCTAGGCTTACCACATTTTTCATACCACATTTATACCATCTCTCTAATAGAGGTGGGCCCCATTGTATTGGTGGGCTCCACCTCTATTAGAGAGGTGGTATGAATGTGGTATGAAAAATGTGGTAAGCCTAGCATTACCCATATATATAACATGGGACAGTACCTGGTAACCGGGGGTTCCAGTTTGAAAGTAAAAAGAAGAAATTAACTGTCTGACAGGACCTCTAGGACTAAAAACAGCAAGTGCAAGAATTATTACTTGACCTTTCAACATGATAATGAGTAGTGGGTCAGATTTCCTTTAACTGTGCACCACAATCACAAACGAAAGTGTGAATCGGTGCCAGAAGAGTTCCAGAAATATGTGTTTGAAGTTGTGAATGAGCTTGTTTCACATGGTCACACTCTTGGTTTTGGTGGCTTCTCATAATTGATTACACAGCAACATTCTCATGTATTAGTGCAACCCCACCTCGACTTTCACCACCACCTACCTTACAAGTGTTTTTTTTTGTTCGAAGGGTGTAGCAACATTTTCGTATTGTTCAGTTTTACGCACTGTTAAATTGTTAACTCCATATGTATGTCAAATTCATGTAGGATTTGACTACTTGGTTGAAATAATTTTATCTTCAATTCTCGTCATTTTATGTTCACATACCAATTTGACATATTAGTTAAAAATGCTTTAACACGTCTCTAAACTTATGCCAATTTGAAACACCATGTAGAATTTGACTACTCAGTTGAAATAATTTTATCTTTAATTCTTGTCATTTCATGTTCACATGCGAATTTCGCATATAAGTTAAATATGCTTTAACACATCTCTAATCTTATGCCAATTTGAAACACCATTTTCTATACGTTTTGAGATCCATAAGCACAAAAGCTTATAACTTTTTTTATTCACATGCTCAAATAATTTGTGATGCATAAACATAAATAAATGGATTAATATAAAAATAAATTAAAGTAAAAAGACAAGACATTTACTTAAAGGGTTATTTACTCAAATGGTCCTCAAACTTAAACCAGAATTGCATTTTGGTCCCTCAACTAAATTATTCATTCAAATGGTCCACCAAATCTTTATTAATCGGCGCATTGGTCTTACAATTACACTCCATCAATATTGCCATTCATTTGAGGGTTAAAATCGTCAATTTATACTAAAATATTAATTAATTAATTAAAACATAGATAGAGGGAGGACGCAGAAGGGGTGGGCAGTGGGTGTGGGTTGGGGCTGGTGGTGGGGGTGGCTCTGCCTTCTTCTCTTCTCTCATCAATTTCTTCTTTCTCTTAATTAAGAACATATATATAAAAAAAAACAAGTGATAAATAAAACAAGAAATATCCCCTTCATCTCATCCCACATCTATCCTACAGAGCAACACAAGAGAACTGCTTTTTTATTTTTCCATTTTTGCAACTCCAGCAAGAGGAATCCAATACCATAAATTGACCAAGGCACCCATGTGCCTTCTCCCTCAATCCTCTGCTCCTATTTCTTAAGATTTAGCGGTGCAACAAGCCGGCTCCACCACTGTAACCTGTTGTGGAGTTCAACGTGTGCTGCAACATTGGCCATCGAAGTCAAAGAAGTCATGTCTGAATGAAGTCGTCGTCGATGTCATCTCTTCTGCACCGACTGATTATCTTTCGGCGTCGCTGTCATTTGGTTGTACAAGGAGGGAAGAAGAAGAAGAAGAAAAAGGGAAATGAAAACTCCATTATGAAAAATCGCATTTACCCTTCCTATTTTCCTCACATGCAGTTCACATGACTAAAACTCACAGAAAATGTAACAGTGGACCAATTCATCGAATAATAAAGAGTTGGTGGACAATTTGAACGAATAATTTAGTTGAGGGACCAAAATGCAACTCGGGTATAAGTTTGAGAACTATTTCAGTAAATAACCCTTTACTTAAATGTTTATAATGGAAATAAGGCAATATAAGGGGAAACAAAAAAACAACAAGGCAATGAACGGGCCTACTCGGGTGGGGTTGAATCATGAGTGGGCCTTGTCAAACTGGAGATTTCAAAACCTAAACCGAAGTTCTCCCCGACCTTAGAACGAACCGAACTAAAAGAGCCTAACCATCGAGCTGGACCGAACTTTGGCCCATCAAGCCTCAAGCTACCCACTTTAGCCCTTGCGGACCACGGGCCAAATGATGACCCTTAGTCCAAAGGTACCAAACAAATTTTCAAATATTTTAGCCATTTTTTTATTGTTTCATTTTTTCACATCTAAGTAAGCATCATCATATCTTTGCATTGCAACATGAATACATGATGATGTGAGTGTGACGGGTAAATGTCATGCCACTGCACCTCGGAAGAATGACATGATCAATTCTTGACAATAGCCTAAAAAAAGATATGAACTCTTTATATGCTATCCAATTCGCATTGATGTATGCATTCAAAATGTTCTGATTTGCCCGTTTGAATGTGTTGGTTAGCTGGTTTGGTTCTGGGGCCTTACCGCCCCTTCATAAAAAATAAAAAATAAAGAATGTTCTGATTTGTATATATAATGGGAAATTTTAGAATATGCATGAGACTGCCAAGAGTTGCATGTAAAAGTGTTCTTATTTGTAAGTATAAATAGATTTATTTTGCTTCCAAAGGCAAAGAAACTGGTCGGTATGGGAATTTTACTCCAACAAATTTTAGTTTTTACCAATGATCATGGGCTTCTGTGTGTTGCAGCCTATTTGGTCCATTGAGAGAAGGCTTTATGAACTTTACTTCCCTAAGGACGCTTTTGTGATTTCTTGAAGCCCAATGCATGTACGTTTTGAACATCATACTCTTTCTCTTGGGATGTCTAAATTTCTATGCTCCAAGATCTTGGAACACATGAACCTAATAAGTATGACATTCAACCTAAACACTACAAGTTCCTAAGATAAGATAATGTGTACTTAAGTTGAACCTAAACAAATCAACAAACCAACCCACCACAACCATCATCTCAAATGCCAATCTAAACAATATAATTAGCTCCCAAATTTAGTCACTTTTTTTCCCAACCATCTCAATATCTCTCACCCATTCCCACCATATTCTGGTATATTTCTCTCTCTTTCTTTCTTTGTTTTTTATTGGTAAGGTAGGTGGCCCAAACACAGAAAGTAACAAAATGTGGCCGAGTCACGGCATTTGTGTCGCAAAAATAGCAATTTGCATAGGACACTCCTACGATCACATCCTTCCATAATTCCATTTCCTTCTCTATAAATAAATTCAATTCTGTCACGCAATTCCATCCCCATAAGTTTTTCATTTTCAACAAAAAGTCTTCTCTCTTTTTCTTCGCAACCCCCAAAGTCTCTATCTTTCTATATCGCTCGCTCCATCTCTCTCTTCGCAATCCAACCACTCTGGTCTATGGTGGTTGGCTTTCAGATGACGATCCATTGCAAATTAGTATCTGGGTAGGATTCTGAAACGTCATTCTCACACTGATCTGGGTAAGAGAAAAAAAAAATCATAAACAGAGAGGGAGGGAGAGAGAGACAGCGAGTGAGCGAGTGTGCATTAAAAAGAAGACAATGGAGGTTGAGAGGATTAGGCAGCTTTTACTTCTTTGGTGTAGAAAATCCTTCGTGGCCCTCGTGGGTGGTAATCACACCGCCGCTAGGTTCTGTGCCCGCTAATCCCAAAATGTTCTTAGTTGTTTTACCTTCGATTCCTTCTTGAATACATTGCAAAATTTGCAATCTTCAGACTTTTTTCGCATCTGGGTACCCACCAAATCGGCTCTTCGAGCTTTTCTTCTTGACCTGCAGATCGGATCTCGCGTTTTCACAGAGCTTTTATCGGATAATTTTTTTACGAAAGTGTTGAAAAGGAAACAGAGAAATGGAATTGGCTGGTGGATATACAGCCAAGGACCAGAGCAAGGTCAAGCACCTTCATGGTGGAAGGATGGGATTGGATTCCGAGACTCATTTGGTGATCAAGCTTCCTGATTCCAAGGTATTGCGCATTATTTCAAGGTCTGTTTTTCTGGGTTTGGTTATTCTCACACTGCCCTGCATTGGGTCCCTTTTGAGGGGAGTAAGTGTTTCTGAATTAAAATATGATACTCAATCTGAAATTTTCAATTTTGAGCAATTGGGTCAGCTTTTCCATGATTTAGCTGGTGAAGGCCTTCGCAGAAAAAGTGACAAGGTTCTCATTGTGAGCCCTGTCAATGTTGGTATGATTCAAAATCTTCATCCTTTTGATTATAAAGTATTTGACATTGTTATGGATTCGGATTTGGAGCGAAAAAGCTCATTCTTGGACGAGTCTTTGGATTTTGTTTTCGTATTCAACTTGGTTGATGCTAAATTTGTAGATCGCATTTTGAAGATTGGTGGCATTGTGGCTGTTCCATTAAGCAATGACCCTTCAAATGCTTTTAGACTGAAACCCAATTACAAGATCGTGTATCTTCGTCGATATGCTTCCACCTTTGTGGCAATTAGGAAAACCGGCCCGTCTTATGATTTGGCGGTGAAGTCTAGGCGGCTTTGCCAATTCGAAACCGAGGCCAAGAAGACAGTGTTGAACGGTCTAGAAGATGTGGTGCTTGAGCCACCGAGACGTGTGTTGGCTAAATCAAATGAGTACTTGAAGAAGATCAAGTTCCTTCCTAACTTGTTGGGTGATTCTCTTCAAGGTTATGACCGCCGAGTGTTTGTTAATGTGGACTTAAATGAGGACAACAGCGGCGTGACTGAATGGTTTCAGCTAAACTATCCAAAAATGGATAAAGAATTTGAAGTTTACAGCCTCGAAGTAGAGCCTGAAGAAGCTTCAAGCACAGCGGTGGCACCGCCACGAAATGATGTATCAGATTGGCTAAAGAAAAATGTGAGGGAAGAGGACTATGTTGTGATGAAAGCAGAAGCAGAAATGGTTGTGGAAATGATAAAGAAGAAGACAATCTGCTTGGTAGATGAATTGTTTTTGGAGTGCAATAATGGATGGTGGCAGAAAAATGGAAAGACGTATGGCAGCAAAAGGGCTTATTGGGAATGTATTGCTTTGTATGGAAGGGTGAGGGATCTGGGAGTTGCTGTGCACCAGTGGTTTCTATGAGAAAGATAAATTGATATCAGTATAAAAAGTTTGCTGCTTTCTTCTGTGTCTGTGAATGTTATAAGAGAGAGTGACATTTGGGTTGGTTTTTTGACTTGTGGTAGATTAAGTAGTTTGTTTATGTTTTTTGTTGGTCTTGTACGAAGCCTATGAACATGGCTTTTGTTTCTTTAAGTGTTGGTTGAAATGGAGAAAGACTTTGATTCTCCTTTTGACCAGTGGTGTAGTCTCTATTTATTTGAATAATAATAATAATAATAATAATAATGCGTATTTGAATATTGAAGTGTTGAAAATTGAGGTATTCACACTGCCAGAGATCACATATTGTCAATGCATATTGCAATGCAAAAGAAAGGAAACGTCCCACCAAGGTAATTAGGTGCAAGGGTTCCAAATTTGTGAGATTGTTGGCAATATGCAAAGGGATGCTAACAATGCTAAGAACTAAATGTATTAAGTGTTCAAGTGTCTCTCATTTGGTGCCTGAAAAAGGTGGAACATTTGGAATTTAAGACAAGGGTACGAGGTGAATTTACCCTTTGTTTTAAATTTTATAAAAAAACAATGATCTTAAGATTAAATTCATGATGGGGAACACCAAGTTGGTTTGACGTTAAGCGAGCTAAACAACATTTTAAGTATGAATAAGCGAATCTAAAAAGTAAAAAGAATACCTATAATAAGCGAATTTTGAGTTAACATTCTTCTTCTTTGTTACATTGGAGGAAATTGAACTCTTAACCTATCTCAATCTTTAACTTTGGTTATCGCAAATTTAATACCACCAATTAGGCTAACATCAAGAGCTTAAATTAACAATCTTCTTCTTGTAATGTTTCTTGACTCATTTGCATTTTCTTTGGTTAGGAAAAAAATAAGGAAGGAAAAGAAAGAAAGATAAATATTAATTAAAAATGAAAAATGAAAAATGACATGTACCGTGCAGGTGGGAAAATTGACGGGTTTAAAGGATGGAGCCAAAACCCGCGATCGGGGCCAGAAACCGAACGCCAAGCTCCCAAAAATCTACACGCTAATCCAATCACGACCGTCCATCACGTGATATGGGAAGAGCTGGAGCTCTGCTCTCCGGCGAATAATCTCACGTGGGCTCCACCCCCCACCAGTTTTAAAATTAAACATTCGAAAAATTGAAAAATGGGTCCAAATCCAATCCAACCGAGAAGAAGATCGACCAGATTGGCGTAAACTGAAATCACCCACCAACCGTACTCTCTCTGATTCAACTTCTCAACGTCACTGAAACCAAAAACCAAAACCACTCCTGCGATCTTGAATCACAGCAGATTCACAGCCCAAAGCCCGAAGGTAACCTCACCAATTTCATTTCTTTTTCTAGGGTTTCGCTTCCAATTATTTTGGGGATCGGGGCGCATCATCCAATTTTATTTATTCTTTTGAATTTCGTGGTTACAGTTGAAGTCGAAGCTCATGGCTCGGATAAAGCCTCAGGCGCTGTTAATTCAGAGCAAAAAGAAGAAGGGCCCAACTCGAATCAGTATCACTACCATAGTTATGTGCAATTTAATCATCGCTTTGATCGCCTTGTCCTTAGTTGCCACTTATCGCTATTGGTCTAGAAGGTAGCATTTCTATTTTCTGTCTGTGGTAGTTTTCATATCCTTCGTGATTTTCTTTCTCTGGAAAATTTGAATTGTAGTGCTAATTTGGATAATTTCAGCCTCTTATTTTGTTGTGCGCTAATTTGCTCGTAGGTCGCCGGACCAATCTGGGTCGGACTTATCTACTCTAGAGGTATTTATTTGAAATGAGTTTTTTTTTTCCTTTCATTTTCATTTGTGTAATTATTAATCTTCCTGTTTTGCAGTAATTATGAGTAAATGCATATTTGACTAAATTTATTAATTTTTATTGTCTAGGATATTGGTGGGTTTGTAAAGAAGTACGATCTTCCCGGTTATGCTGTAAGTGTCTTTTTTTTCCAACTTGCTTTTTTGTGTTAATGTGAACTGCAACTGCGACTGCTAGAACTAAGAGGGTGTGCTTTTGGTTGTGGTGGTGTGGTTAAATTAGTTATGACGTCAATGTTTATCGATCAGTTTATGGCTCTAAATGAGCACATTAGCAGTGTTTTGCTTTGTGTTTTAGATTTTATCTTGTTATATTTGGAATACACAAATAATCGAGCAACTATTACTACTGTGCAAGAAGTCACTTAATTTGCACGCCAGTTTTGAGAATGAATTTTCGTTTTACAGAAGGTTCATTTTTGGGAAAATTTAATGCATAAGGATTGCTGCACTGGTTTCGTTTGGAGACATTTTATTCCTATTTTTCTGGTGATGTTTATGTTTAGTGGTTTAATTCGATGTAACACCGAACACTCCTATCTGCTTCTCTATATTGTTAGTTATTCACTCTCTTTCTTCTCCCCTCCCCTGTGTTTTTTTTATATAGATTCTAAATACGTCAAAAGGTCCTATCACAGTGGAACTTTTCAAGGATGGTTCTCCAGAGGTTGTGGATAGATTTCTTGACTTGTGGTGAGTATTCAACAGTGCATATAAATCTTACATGCATACATGCTCTAGTTATCGAAAATCATATATCTCTCCCTCTCTATTTGAGTCCTTTTCCCTAAAGATTGAGAGAATAAAGTTAAAATTAGGGGATGGGGCGGATCTTAGTGCATAGCTGTTACCAAATTACCAATAGTCAAACCAACAATAAGTTTCCCATTAATTTGGGTTCTTCTTGAATTTCCTATTAATAAAAGTTCTCTATCCCATGTTTTAATCATTTAGATATTCTTATATTTTTATAAGCCATTGTCATATATTTTGTTGTAGCTCCTTTGTGAAGGGGTTCACCAACAAGTTAAAGGGTTCTGTGTTCTAGATATCTTGACAACATTTAGGTCCTAAATGTAGGCTTGATTAGTGCAGTAATTGCAAATAAAATACGAACTTTAACAATTGGAAAGCATCCCAATATACTGACTAGCAGTAACATCTACAAATAGACGTGCTTGGTTTGTGTGTTTGGTAATATTGTGTTATGCTCTCAAGACACTTCTAAGGCATTAGTTTTGCAGTCAAAAGGGGCACTTTAAGGGGATGCCCTTCAGTCATGTGATCAAACACTATGTTATTAAAGGGGGAGGTTCCCAAGGACTTGGAGCAGCTGAAGATTGGATATCAAAAGGGAAGCTCCGTAGTCAACTAGTTACGAGGTTTGTTTTTAAAAAAAAATTGAATTGGTTGGTATTTCATCCATTGTCACAAAACTGATAGCTTTATTCTTACCTGTGAGAAACATGAAGACCAAAGCATGAAGCTTTTATGCTTGGAACTACGAAGAATAGACCAGATGACAAGGGATTTGAGCTTGTTATCACAACTGCACCAATACCAGATTTAAATGATAAGCTGATTGTGTTTGGACGGGTCATTAAGGGAGAGGATGTGGTGCAGGTATATATATTTTTGCATCTTGAGTAATATTTTGTCATGCCTAGACTTGGATAATATCTAATATATAATTCTTTGCATATGATCTTCCATTCAGGAAATCGAAGAGGTCGATACAGATGAACATTATCGGCCTAAATCTTCTGTAGGGATCACCGGCGTGATTCTGAAACGTGAGATTTAAGGGCAATTCAATACAATATAATGTGAAGTATTCCTGCATAGTATAGTTGCTGGTTTGAGTATTTTCTTGCCGGACTACCCTTGCAATGTACAACAGTACATCTTAGGTTTCTGATGTTCCCCGTCCAATTTTCTCTTCTTCTACTCTCTTGATTTGGTTTGTGATTTAGTGGGGGAGGGGGGAGTTTTGATACTCATTTTAGGTGTAGGTTCCACATCTGGGGTGGACAAAATATGACAATGAAGCTAATTTGATATGGACTTTTGTTGTCGCAATCATTGTGTTATGATTATTTGATATGATTCATTTTGTTCTTCTTATGGCATTTCCACCTTAAAATTATTCTTAGACAATGTCGTGGATTGTTGTCGCCATCACGGAGTCATGGAGGTTAAGGTTTCGATTTGCACAGTTTGGTAACTGAGTTGATATTTCACCTTGTTAGATGCCTGAATGGGTTGTACTTCCAAACGATTGCCCAGCTTCTTGCTTTGCCCCTTTTATTTTATGTCATCCACGTGCTGGCCTAAAACTCTTGGTTGAAATTGCTCTCATGTAATTGGATTTGGTGATCAACTTTGTTTATGCATCTATCGGGGTAAACCGTAAAAGAAGGGTTTGTTTGTTTGTTTGTTTTTTTTTAATCACAATTGGTCCTTGAACTTTTTAGAAGTCTTCATTTTAGTCTTTCAAATCTCAAAGCAATTCATGACTCATGAGGTCCTTCATCTTTTGGTATGCGCATCAATTTGGTTTTACTGTCCCAGTCTGACAAAATTTTCACTATTAATGAAGTGTCATTACGTGACCAATTTTAAACGATAATTTTCATCAAAATATAGCTTATTTTAGTTATAAAACCTCATGTTATTGCTCAACGAAGTCATCTGCTCTCCATTTTAGGGTTAGTCTTGTTAAGCAAAAATAGAGAATTGTACTGTCTCATGGGTGGATAAGTTGTATTGTGACACAAACATACCTTTAAAGTTGGCCACGTGCTATCACATTACTCCACATTATCAATTTTAACAAAGATCTTTAACTAAATGCGACAAGAGGGATTAAATTGATATGTGGACCAAAAGATTAAGGATTACGTTGTCGAGTCATTCTATAGTGAGGGCCTTATATACGGCCCTTAGGCGAGATTTTATTTCTTAATCGTTGGATTAAGCTAACCACTTTGATCCAACGATTAACCAATTTGATCGAACAGTTAAAAGATATGACCTCACAAATGGCCCTCATTATAGAATTCTTGCTGCATTGCCAGGCACATACTAATCATTAAGTATTCGGCCCAGTCCAGCACCGGTGCCGCAATTTTCAAAACCCGCGCCAAAAAGCTGTACGAGTTCTCTTCCCTCCCCCTTAAAATCCCAAAATGTGTATTATATTATTACACAGTGCAGATTGGTAGGGCTTGTGAACTCGGTGGAAATGAACTCGCTCGACTCGGTCATGGACATTGATCAGCCAAAAAATCAAGAAGATCCGTTTCTCAAATTCATTGATTACGCGAGGTCCGCTCTCTCGCCTGAACCAGACGAAAATTTGGATCCGAATGAAAAGGGGCCGGAAACCAGTATTGGACCCAGCTGGAACTGGATAGCCTCTCGGATTCTCAAGACTTGTAGCGCCTACTCCAGCGGCGTCACTGCCGCGATTCTACTCTCTGATATATCTCAGGTACCGTTTTTAATCGAATTCGTCTCTGTTTGGTTGCTGAGAAAATGTGAGAAAATAAAAGAAAGGAACCTGATTTGAATTGTGTTGGTTTTTGCTAGGCGTGGAGTGAGCAACATAGGGACAGGCCTCCAAAGAAAATGCCGGAATGTGTGAAGCAGTCGAGAAAGAAGTACAAGAGAAGGAAGCTTCCGAACACCGTGACCATCGACTCCATTTATGAAAAGAATTTCTTGTCCTTGAATAGTGTTTTGGAAGCCGTAATTGTGGAAGCTTTTGTTCTCCCAGGTAGACTTTCATTTTGAAATTTTGGAGCTTTAACGTAATTGTTATTTTCTTTATCGGTGATATTAATTGCTTCTCTTTTCTCAGGTACCAACATCTCTATGCTTTCCTTAGGAGATTATTGGAGCTCCAATACTATTGACATTTATCTCCACCAAAGGTATATGTTGTTCTTGGTGTGTGTTGCTTTTATGTGTATTTACAACTACATTTAAGTTTCTGGTGAAACCAATAGCATGAGATTTTGTCTGTGCAGATACTGTGACTTGACTCGTAATGGACTTCTCAAGAAAGGGAGGGAGATCTTTCTCACTGGGTGCTATCTTCGTCCTGCAACTAAAGGAGGATCCGCTTATATGCGGCTGTTGCCAACAGAATATCTGACCATATTGTTAGATGAGGTAATTTTCAGATTTGACTGCTGCCCAGCCTTGAGATTAGGAAAAGGATTTGGGCTGTGTCTTTTTACTTTTCTTCTTACTTGTCTTTTTTGCTTTCATTAATATAGGCTGAAGATGGTGATTTAATGCTGATAGGAACTAAGTTTTGTTCAGATCCATTCTGTTCAATTTCTCCTGATGCCACTTATAAAGATGTTTGTTATTCGTTGTACGCAAGGTAAGATAAATTGTTTCTAATAACCAATTTTAAGTATGCGAGATATTTTATAAATATTAATTATTTTCAGATGTCCTAATGAGGTGGGGATGTGATAATCAACTGAGATCCTATAAACATGATATATCATATGGACCTGTCTTGAAATTAGAAGTTCATAACTGGAATAATGCTGATTAGTGAGGTTGAATTTTCCCTGGGGTTGAAGTGGTTACCTTGCTTTCCCTCTTTATGTGTAGAATTGAAATTATTGGGCCACTGGAAGTACATGGTACTTTACAGAGTAAACAAATTACTCTTGTTGACAATGATGGTGTGAAGCTACAATTTCTGCTGTGGGGTGATCAGGTTGTCTTGGCCAATCTTTTGAGGTAAACTCTAGAACCATTTTTCATATTTTAGATACTTTCTTCCATTGAATGTTCATAATTCAATTTCTTCAGCATGGGAAGTATGCTTGCACTGGATAGACCATATATTGCTAGTTCCGTAGACAGAGGTATTGAAACGAGTAATGAAGTTTGCCTTGAATTTGGTAGTACAACGCAATTGTTTTTGGTGCCTCTGATTCAACATGAGGAGCAAGTAAGTCATATATCACAGTTTGGATAATTGGGTTATCATTTAAGATATGGAGTTAATTTTCTGTATAAATCAGGTATCTGTAGCACTGACACCAAATCGGTATCAAGGGTCAAGACTGCAGAGCACAATAGATCCCAGTCAGGCTCCACAAGTTTCTCAAGTTTCCTTGCCCTGTGATTCACATGGGTCCATTGACTTCAGTAGTTATCCTTTTCAAGTGAGTTTCCTTCCATTACACTTCCTTATTGTGTGAACACTATTTAGCAATGTCTATAATTTAATTTGTGTTAGAAGCTATGAGTACCATGATTCTCAAGGGATGCATTATCATTAATTTCTTGAATATGGTTTATTGATAGAATTTTGAAGCTTTGAGCACCACAGAATCAACTTATGCACTGATTCCATGAACATCTGTCCTAGTCATATTATGTAGTAGGTTATTGTCATTCTTCAGCAATCATGCACTAATGCCTTTATGCAGTTATTTAAAAACTTATTCCATTCTTATCTACTTGCTATGCAATCATCCAAGTTTGTGTGAAATCAACTGCCTGAATGATTCATACCCGAGTCTCCTGTTAGCATTTGCATATCGTTGTTTTTATTAATATCTCTTACTCCTGTGAAGTTTGCAGTCATTCGTGACTGACCTTCATGACAAGATGACTGGTGTCAGCCTTTACGGTGTTGTTACCAATATTACCAGAGAAAGAAGTACCACAGAAGCTATCTTCTCCTTGAGAGTTGAAGATACCACTGGAGCAATTTGGGCAAAGTTACATTTTGTGAAGTGTTGGTAAGGATAATAAGTTAATTTGGTACAATTGGTTTTATGACCCATTCCCCGACTATAAATTTCACATTTTTAATAATATAATTTTGCTTTAAAATGTGTATTTCCTAGGTCATTAAGAAGATTAAGCATTGGTCACACAGTGTACATATCAGGCCTGACATGCATTATGACGAAGCGGAAGGGGTGAGCTTATTCAAGCATTTTCAATTAGTCATTTTCTAATGTCAATATGTGGGTGGTTAAAGCAAGTTCCAATGTTCTCGACCAGTCATTTTCAGTTATAGTTGAGAGACACTTTCTGGTTTGTTCCTAGTTATGTGGTTTGTAGTCTGATTTGGAATTTATAAGGGTTCCACGAAAACATTTTTTGCTTGACAGCCTGGAAGCATTATGGTTCGAGAATACTGCTGGAGCTTCTTTCTTCAACCTCAGTTCCTTGCCAGCGTTGCTAAACTCATCTTGTCTTCATAAATTGTCAAGCCTCTCTGATCTATCTAGCCAGACTAGCTGTATGCAGGTGTGGGTTTCCAATAGATTTTTGTTGTGACTAGTTATCATGATAAAATCATTTGTCTGTTTCTGCCATGATTCCTTTATCTATACTTCTGCTTTTTATGCTGTAAAACTAATATGTTCACTTGCAAAAGGGAAAAAAAGAAAGAAGTTATCATGTTCCGCTTCTCTCTGGATGTGCAAACGTTTGCCACTTTATCATAACCCTGTTTCCAAAATATTATTTAGAATTGAGGAAGAATAGTAGGCCTGATTTTGTGTGTGCTCCTGACAGCTTACACGCACTCAATCACTCACACATACCTAGTAAAACAATAATCCTGAAATGAAAAGGAATTATAGTGCTGCAACTTTATGGCACAGAATTACCGTGTCTTCCTTGTCTGCAAGTTTGTCAGTCACGATGTGTATTGTGGTAAAACTCTCTTTCGCATTCCTTTTGGTGGAAAGTGTGGGGGAGGGCATGAAGGAGCCACGTTTTCTATTCCTTGCAATAGGTGTTGTGCTTTTATATCAATTATCTACTACACTGGATATGTCTTGCATTTTATAGCCTGTAAGTTGGGATATCTGTTCTTCTATAATTATATACTATCATGTGGACAGATAGTTCAGGTTTGGCTGAAAATGAAGATGGTTCATGTCAGTAAAAAAATTTCGCATGCCATATGCGGCCATTTTGTTACCGAGCAGCCCAATGATGTTCTGGAATGCAGCTTCTGTAACACCAGTTGTGGTGCTGAAGTTATCCATACTTTCTACCTGAAAATTACTCTTGCAGACGAGAGTGGGGAAGTTTCTGCATGGTGTACTGGTCATACTGCTACAGAGTTGCTGCAAATATCTCCTGATGAATTCTTTGAACTGCCTGAGGTAATGTTTGAAATCAATTGATTTTTCTAGCTACATGGAAGTAGGTCAAAATGAATGCATGTACAATTTAAACGTTATCATAAGCCAAATTACAATCTAATTATGAGGATCTCCGTTTGTGTTGCTTAATTTTTTAGATCTGCAACGGTATTTTGCTGAGAAGATGCTTCTACTTGTTTGCATATTTCATGTCCTTTTTAGTTTAACTTTTGATTTGTATTCCAGGATGATCAAGCTATGTATCCTACTTCATTAGAGAAACAGAGATTCATGGTTGCAATTGTTAATTGTAAGCAGCAGGGCTGTGGACCCAATGATGCTCTTCGTATGCTAGAGACTGAAGGGATCTCATGGGAGATAACTGGAGCATTGAAGAGTGAACAATGATGGCTTGCAAATGTAATACTCAGTAGGCAGCTCAAATTATTATTTGTGTGAAAAAAAAGGGTAAAATATATGATTATCAGTCTAGATACAGTAGAAATTCATATTTCATTCGAACAAAACAAATCCAGTAGAGATCTACAAATTTAAATCCTATTATTCAATGTTTTGATCACAACTCCAATCAACAGCAGCATTTGAAGAAAAAAAATAAAAAAAATAAAAAAACCCCCAATCATCCACAGAAAGGTCATAAGGACACTCCTCTCCTCGGACTCCATAACAATGATGAGATGAAATGTACTGAAAACCTTGGCAACAGTTAAAAAGGAGCAGGCTTGCCAAGTTGCCAGTCCTGAATTGAGATGAATTTGAAAAGCCAAGTCTCCAAGTTCCTTGTTTTGCTTCTTAGTAATTGATTTATCTGCAATCCCAATCTCCAAGCCCTATGAGCCGGCGCAATCCTATTGGCCAACAGACGAACCACAGCTACCAAATCATCAGGCTTACTACCGTCCTCAGCATAATTGGAATAATTGGGATTTGGATAGCAATTGGGAGTTTCCTTGGGTTTAGGGTGTAGGGTTTTTGTGCTTCTTGATGGCGACTCGAGTGCCGGACATGACAGCGTTGAAGGCAGATGGGCGAGAGCACATGGCGGTGGCGGGAGTGGGGAGAGGGAAGTCAGAGAAAGTGGTTTGAGTTTTTTGGTTATTTTTGGCGGGACAAAATTTAGGGAGTCCAGCGAGGAAAATAATGCAATAAATAAAACAAATAATAAGTGGCTGTGTGCTAGGGTTTTAGGGGTTCAGGGTTTTTCTATGTTTTTTTTTTGGTCAAAAGGGGTTCAGGGTTTTTGAGGGGTTTTTGACACATTTTTAGCATTTCAAGCTCGAGACTTTTCCAGACCAAAAACAAAAGCTCGAGACTTTTATACATCGGAGCCATCCAAAGCTCCTTATCATTTCGTTACCAATGGAGGTTCCCTATCACTAGCAAGCAAAACCCTAGGAGAATTTCCCCTCTTAACTTCCAGAGTTTATAGGCAATGGAAGATTTCGACGATGATTTCGGGGAGCTATATGCTGGTGTTGAACCGCAGGCCAACTCAGCCATCAATGGCGTTCCGAACTTTGCTCACCTTTATACAGAGCCAGAAGAAGATATAAACGATGATGATGATGACCACAAGGTGAAGAACGCTAGGCCTGGTTCTGAGGAGCAATCTGTCTCTGATTCTAAGAAACCCGATTCTGTCTCCGAGGAGTTGGGTGAGAAAGTTTCGGGTTTGGAGGCGAATGAAGACTACAGTGGAAGTGACAGTGAGGATGACTTGAAAATAGTTTTGAATGATGAGGACTGTGAGGGTCAAATGTTTCCAGTTGAAGGCCGAGGGAGCATGAAGAATGATGAGGATGAGGATGAGGATGGTTTTGTGGCTACAAAAGAGTACAAGGTATTCTAATTGTGCCAGACAAATTTAATTTTTAAATTTTCTGAACTAATTTGAAACCAGTAATTTTCATTCACTGGTTAGTTATAGAAACTTAAGTATTCAGGAGAAAGATGAAAGTGCCCTGTAAAATAAATATATAATCGGAATGTTTCCGGTTACAGAACTGAATATGGATAGATGATGAATACTATGTTTGATTTTCTACGTGTTTAAGTATTTCAACTCCAACACTGATATTTTTCGATACGAAATGTTATGTTTCTTTAGCTGCTGTCTTGTTGCCTACTACTTTTCTAACTGAGAGATGCTTGCTGATTTGTGCAGTATGTAAGGACTCAAGGATCTACTTGTCCAAGCAATGGAAAAGCCAATGAGGCTGTGGGCTTGGTGTCTTCCATGTTGGTTATAGGAGACCATGATAATAATAATGTGCGCAATCAACGTAAGGGGTCAAGCTCTCACATTGCTTGTGTTCGTGATACACCCCATCCAGTGCTGACTCAAAATAGATATGGTTTCAGACTTCCTTGGTATAGGTTAGTAAATTTCAAACAAAATTAAATCTTCACAAACCCAATTTCTTTAATGGTTAACCTGTCAATATGTCAAGTTTCATGAATTCGAATACCAAAAAAGACAACAAAAGAATTGAGAAGAACTCTGGCTCTGTAGAGAATTCTAGAATTTATATTTTTCTCCAAAAAATGATTTTAGAGTAGTACTGTCCAAAGTTTGACACAAAGCATCCTTATTTTCTTTCTTCCAGGACCATACTTGATGTAAATGTTGAATCATTTGAGGAGAAGCCATGGAGGTATCCTGGAGTTGATTTAACAGATTACTTCAACTTTGGTTTGAATGAGGACAGTTGGAAACAGTACTGCAACTCCCTGGTAAATGAAATGGTGCCATACTTATCATTGAAAACAAATTTATAAAAAAATTTCTCTAGGCTTGTCTTCTAGATCCCATTTGGATGTTATGTCAGGTTTAAATGGTCTGGCCTTATGACCAAACTGGTTCTCAATGGTTTTCTTTGACAAAGCAATTTGTAAATACAATCCTAATAATTAATGCGTTGCAGGAACAACTTCGGCTGACATCCATGCAGTTTGGGATCCCTGTCCCAGACTCCTCAAAACTCTATCAGGTTATTTATTTAAATCTTTTGGGACTCTTAATATATCACCACAACCGTTGTTCAAATTTTTGGTGTTTACATGTCCACCCGTTTCTTGCTTACTAGGCTAAAGAAGCTGGATCTGAGTATGATAAATTTGCTCAGGAAACTATTTCTAAAGATATGAATCATGCTGGCCCAAGGAAACATGGTCCTCTATCAAGATTTTTTGATTCCAGAGTGAGACAGTTGGAAGTAGTATGTCAGAATTTATTACTATTCTGTGATTGTTGTATTCAGAAACTAGTTTGAGATAATTATAACTTGTTGGCTTTTGATGTTTCAGCCGAAAGGCAGAGCAATTCAGATTGAAGATAGTATTATTGAACGCCAACCATCTTTTGATAGTAGGCATCCACGTAGTTTAGATTCTGATGTTGTGATACAGGTGTGTTGTCACTTTGAATTGTCTTATGGATTTTTTGCATCTACCTTATATTATGCTATTACTAATCAGTGTCACATGATTGGGTAGATTACTGTGCAGGGCCCCACTGAGGAAACCTCTGATTCTGGTGAGGGACAGGGCTGTACAAATGGCACTGTACATGAGGCATCTGCAAATGGGGAATTTATTATTCCCTCTTCTAATATTGCCAAAGAAGACGATTTATCTGTAGGAAGTCTCAAAGGAAACTCAAGAAGATTAGACAGGTCTGTATTCTTGTTTGATGTAGGGCCCTAAATATTCCAGTTATTATACAATTTCTTATGCCACATGTAATGCATATATCTTTCCTTGATATCATCAGGTGTTCCCAGCAGATCAGTCCCATGGCAATAGATTCTGATAATCACACAAATAAACAGGCCTTTGATCAGGACGGGTATGATCATAAGCAAGTGAATGCTATCTCATTGGAAACCATTGAAATTGCAAATCAAACAACAGAAAGTGTTGGCAGGAATGCTGTCTATGCTGATCAAAGCATGATGGAAGCACAATTATCACTTGGTGATGATGATCAACTTAGCCCCACTTCATCCTGTTTTGTAAGTGATTCTGAAGCATCCAATAATAATGATCATTTTGATCCAGAAGATATCCATACTCCTGTAAGGTCAACAGTGAATCCACACATTGAACATTGCAAATCTGTCAGATCATCTTGTAAGAACTCAAAAAGCATAGTCATCAAGAGAAAAGTAGTTGATGTCAAAGATTATCCTGCACGTGGAAGTCCTGCTCCAAAGAAGCGCAAGCATCAGGGTACGAGGCTTGGCAGTGTTGTTGAACCAAATGTTCACAGAAAAGATGATCATGATGCATCCCCCACCTCGGAAACAGATGACCTGTATGACAGGGATCACTATGTGAATTCTCGCAGACAGAAAAAAAGGCTGCAAGATTTCAGCTGTAGTCACAGAGAAGATATTTCAGATTATAAAGAATCAAGCCATTATGGTATTAGATATACTGATAACCATGTTCAGACAGCTAATACAAATTATTGGAATAGAAAAGGTAGTCAGAAGTTCCAAGACATGCTAGATCCATATGTCAGAAAAACCTGGAATGAAAGGGAGTATTCTTGTGAAGAGCGGGATGCAGATTGGCATCATTTTGGAAGAACACAATTCACTAAAGAGAGGAGTCCTCTCACCAACAGGGAGTCCAGGGGGTTGCATTCTAGGTATTCCTCCCACACTGCTGAAGAAAGGGATGCTCCATGTAGAAGGAATAGCAGCAAACTGCAGTTTAAGAAAATACCAAACCCTAGTGGTGGTTTTAATTATAAATGTGAAGATGACTTTGTGGGAGAAAAATTTGGGAGATGCGTTTCATTCACTGACCGAAAAAGGAAATTTCCACAGGGCAGGAGAGAATTAAAAAACTCTAGGGGAAGGGGTGGACATGTTGACAGTCCCGTTTTGTATTGGGATGATTCATGCTCTGGGAAAACTAAAGATCAATATTGCAGACACGGAGAAAATCGATATTTGTCCCATCAGTCTTACACAGCTGATGAAGAAAGGTGGAATGACTCCCTATCACCAAGAAATGATGTTTCTTACTCAAGAGCAACTGATGAAAGATATTGGAGACATGCGAGCAAAATATACTCTGCTGAAGCCAAAGAGAATAACTGGTTTGATAGTCATAATACTGATGAAATTGATGATATCATTTATCCTAATGATCATTTAAGGTGGAGAAGATCTAACTGGCGATCTGAAGTGCTGCACTGGACAGAGGATCAGTTAACTGTCAGGGATCATGGTGACAAATTGTATTCTAAGAAGGGATCTGTTTCTTATCGGAAATATGTAAGGAATGAAACATTTCATGTTAAATATGGTTCTTCTCATGATGCTATGCATATTGATGATATGCTACCAGAGCAGCATAGATTGAAAATGATGAGAAAAAGAAGTAGTGCTAAGTGTATGAATAGAATTCCTTTGATGGGTAAGCATGAGCAGACGATCCCGAGGTGCAGAGATTCGATTGACTTGATTGTTGGGGAAGGCAAGGTAAAGTTAAGGGAACAAAGGATGAAACCTATTATCACTGTACTTGTATATATGAGTGCTCGACATGAGTTCAGCAAGCCTTATTTATTCTTTTCAATTCTATCCCGTTGCATGTTTTCTGTTTCTCCTTTTCCTTTTTATATAATATTTTCACTTTCCCCTCTCCAGGTAATGTGTTTTGTGAAGCTCTTTAACAATTTCTACTTTGTTTATATGTTCTTGAGTGTTAGAGTTTCCATTCAGATCAACATAAGGCCTTCTTAGGTCCAGGGTGTGAAGCATGTAATGAGGGGGAAAATGTTCCCCGTCGATCAACGATCCATTAATTTAAGTTCTTCTTGCATCGCCCCTAGTAGCGGAGTTGGTTCATTCACCTTCTGCTGCATGTGTTGAATCATCTACTTTACCCATTTAGTGATTGATATATTATATATGAGTGACATTTCCTTGTGACTATACACTGCAGTCCTCTGGAAGATGCTCCAAAGGCAGAACTTTGATGTGCAATGATAGGCGTGAAAATATGGACCCAGAGATTGGTGGGGCACGGACAACTTTAGCGGGTTCTAGTGAATCTGAGAAAAGGGCAGTCCAATTTAGCATCCCAAAAGTTCGACGTAACCAAAACAATGAGAACAGGCTTGAAGCGTTTCCAGTTACAGGTCAAAATGATGATTTGGATATGGAGGATGGCCAGATTGTAACAGACGAACTGACCACAGCACATCCCTTACAGAGAAAACATGATTCTGAATATGCAGCACCAGCTCACAATGTAAAAAGGAGACCGTTTAATAATGGGAGTGCTTCCCATGGGAATAAGGTTGTAGAAGGATATGACAACCAAAGGATTCTTGAGACAATGGCAAAAATGGAGAAACGTGGGGAGCGCTTTAAGGAGTCAATCACCTTGAAAAAAGAGCCAGACAAATTGTCCAAGCCTGAGGTTGATCTTCTAGCTGAAACAGCTGAAACAAAGCAACATAGGCCAGCCCGAAAGAGGCGGTGGGGCGGTGTATAGGTTGTTTAAGAGCAATGCCATGTCTATTTTTTGTTTTTCTATATATAGACTTTTATTATAGTAGTCTTAGATTTGATCTCATGGCTTGAACTTGAAGTCTTCCTCAGAGTGACTTATGCTATTTGAGGCAGGTCAATAAAAGCTTAAACACAGCAATTTGAGATACAGAATCAGGTTAGAGTTTTTGTTATTTTTCCCTTCTTTCAGAGAAATTGGAGGGAAGATTTGATATTCAAGTGACCTATTACCTATTCCTACCTGCAAAAGACTTCATTGCGATAACAATCTTCAATGCAGATTCAAGTTTGAGAAATAAGGGTGCTTGTGTTGCAGCAAATGGCCAAGAATCATGCTCAAGAAGATTGGTTGAATTTGAACCATTTTTGCCAGAATTCGGATTCATTTAATTCACTCATATCCTGTTGTTGCCTGTATATGCATATTTTATTTTTGTCCCTTTTTATATAAAAAAAATTATAATATTGATATGGTATACGGGGCCAACTGATTTGACTGTGTATTTTCTTCTGTCCAAAAATCTCCGAAATTGTTGTGAGCTACTATCCTGATTCCTGATATACTGAGGCTTCGGATTGAATAGATTGTTTTTAGTCTGATAAACTATCTGATCCTGATGAACTACCAATAAGGAGCTTCCACATGGCATAAAAATCCGCCCTCTCTAGAACCACATAAGAAAAAGTAACAAAAAAGCAAGAGTGAAAACGTGGCAAGGTGTACGCCAACTATCCTCTCAATTGAAGGAGAAATGTCCTTCGGTGAATGACCGTTAGTTTTGAGTACGCTCTCTGCAATTGACTACAATATCCTCTCCAAATGAGATCATTTTCACACTAAAATAAAAAGAGAGTATGAAAAATGTCTTATTCTGTATACTAGAGTAATTTAAAATATCGTTTTATAAAGAAGAATTTTGGTGTTTGATAAAATTTAAATAAATAAATAAAACTACATCTTACTCTAAAAATATTGGTATAAAAAAACTACTAGTTAAAACTTTCATATAAAACTTAGTAAATATTGCACCTATTTAATAATTTAAAAAGAAAACACAAAGCCGAAAAGTTTAGCTTAGTGTAAAATGGCCTTAACCGGCAGAATAGAGGTATTAAATTCAAACCTTATAACATCTTAGTTGTGTATGTATGAGAAACCCCCATTTACTCTAATTTAAACTACTATTTGTACTCAAAAAACCAAAAAAGACAAAGGAAAAAGAAATCTCATATCATACATTAACATATATGGATTATGGAGCCTTTTTTCCCCTAAAATCCCAGTTTATTTATTTGTCAGTGTTTATTGCTTTACTCGCAAAACAAATAGAAGAGAGTTGTAAGGCTATAATGGTAATTGGACAAGCAGTGGTTCTTCCTCTACCCGCCTCACATTCGTTTCAACGTGGATCATACAATACAGTTTAATCCGTTAAACACAGAGAGAAATGCACCTTCTCTCTTCTCCTCCTCCTCCCTCAAACCCCAACTTCACTGTCTTCTCCTGCACCTCCCAAAACCCTAACAACCACTCCAAGTTCGCCTTCAAAATCCCCACTTTACCCCTCCACTCTTCTCCTTATTCCCTCTCAACCCCTCCACGCTGCTCCACCCGGGACTCCTCCGTACCAGTCCTCGACCAGACCCCTCTCCCCTCTTCCGACTCCTCCAACATCGCCGTTTCGAAAGACCAGAGCCAAAGCAATGCCTTGCTGCCTGAGGCAGAGTCGTCAAAAAGAGTGCTCGTGGTTCGCCGGCCAGCCATGGAAGTCTCCGGTGACGGCGACGGCGACGGTGGCGAGGAGGCACCGACGGCCCTCGATGCAGGGCTTGCCGAGTTGGCGAAGAAGATGCCGTTATTCGAGCCGGAACAGAAGGCTGAATCGGGTGTGAAAGAGAAGCCATTGTCGGTGAACTTGGACTTGGCATTGTATAGAGCTAAGATCTTGACCAGAAACTATCGATATGCTGAAGCAGAGAAATTACTTGAAAAGGTATATAATCTTATCAATTGTGTTTGCGGTTATGCATGTCTGAATTTTTTTAAGTGTTTAAAAATTAAAATTAGTAGTGTTCTGTTTCACTGAGAGTGGCTTTGTTTGCAACAGTGTATATATTATTGGCCTGAAGATGGAAGAGCGTACGTGGCGCTGGGGAAGGCCTTAAGCAAACAATCAAAGACGGCCGAAGCTCGAGCTGTGTATGAGAAAGGCTGCCAAGCTACTCAAGGAGAAAATCCATACATTTGGCAGGTTTGGTTTTCTCTGTTTTTCAAATTGAACTTTGTGCAACTGGTTAACTGGTATGCAAAATTGAAATTTTAAAGTGTGGGGCAGGCCTTTGTTAATATGAGTACCACTTATTTTAAGATTTGGTGTTGGAAAATGAAAATATCTTCTTCCATTGATGCCCAAAATGGTGAATCATTAGTTCTGGTTGATGATTTTTAACCATGAACAAATCAGGCTTTCTGTTGTTTGTTATAGAAGTCCGAAAGAAAGTAATTTGTTAGGAAGTCATATGTGGGAATAGTTCTTGTTAGGACTGATTGATTGATTGATTTCATTGAGGTGGTTGTTTACAGTGCTGGGCTGTTTTGGAAAATAAGATGGGAAATACAAGGAGAGCAAGGGAATTATTTGATGCGGCCACGGTTGCTGATAAGAGGCACATTGCTGCCTGGCATGGGTGGGGAGTTCTAGAGCTAAAGCAGGGAAATATAAAAAAGGCAAGGCATCTGCTTGCTAAAGGTCTAAGATTTTGTGGAGGGAATGAGTACGTATACCAGACACTTGCATTGCTGGAAGCTAAAGCCAATCGCTATGAGCAGGCTCGATATTTGTTCAGGCAGGCCACCAAGTGCAATCCCAAAAGCTGTGCCAGTTGGCTTGTAAGTCATCATTCTCCTGCACGTAGGCCTCTCTGTTACAAGTTAACTTTCCATGTCTTTCTGGCTGTTGAAATGTCTTTTTCCTGGTAGTAATTTGTCCAATTCTAATGATTCAGGCATGGGCTCAATTGGAGATGCAACAGGAGAACAATCATGCTGCCAGGCAACTCTTTGAGGTGATTGTTTATTTTACTGTGATCATGCATGACTATCAGTTTCCATTTCCTTGTAGATTAGGACTTTGCTGCAGTTCTTTTCTTAGAATGTTTCAGTTACTAAATTGGATATGTTTAGTTTCTTTTGTTTTATTTTCTGTATTTACAGCGTTGATTGTGATGTTTTCCACCTCTATTTGTAGAAAGCGATACAGGCAAGCCCCAAGAATAGGTTTGCATGGCATGTCTGGGGAATGTTTGAAGCTAATATAGGTAACGTTGACAAGGCAAGAAAGCTTTTAAAGATAGGTCACGCGCTCAATCCAAGGGATCCAGTTCTGCTTCAGTCCCTTGCTTTATTGGAATATAAAAACTCAACTGCAAATCTTGCTCGACAGTTATTCAGGAGAGCATCTGAGTTGGATCCCAGGCATCAACCAGTGTGGACGGTAAGACTCGCTTATCCGTACGGAGATCCGAGTTGGATCATAAATCATAAACCTGTTGCCATTTATTTGTTTGAGATGACGACCTGATAAATTATGTGTGTGGATGATGCTTGTATACTGCTAATTGGTTGAACAGAAGTATGAATGCTCTTCAACAGTACTAAAAGCAGAATTGGAATTAGTCAGACTTTGCGATAATAGAGAATACGAAAACATTTATTGGGCGTTTTTTGTTGCCTACATAAAGTGCTGGACTGCACAGACCATTACCTTTCCTTGTTGCATACCATTGATACTCTTCTTATCCAAGTTATTTCATACCACAACATCATTTCTTATACAAGAAAAGAAAAGTAATTTCCATCCTTTATGCATTGGCCACTTTCCGAAATACCCAGACAGATTTATCTTCGGGAATTACAGGACTTGTTTGTGTATACGTGCATCATTGTGAATTCAACAGAAAACTAATTCTCTAAATGTGAAATCTTGGGGTGTTTAGGCTTGGGGATGGATGGAATGGAAAGAAGGAAACATAGAGACAGCAAGGAAATTATACCAAAAAGCATTGTCCATCAACTCAACTAGTGAAACTGCTGCTCGTTGCCTGCAGGTAAAGACCGTAGTTAGGTGTCTGGTATCTTATACTTGAAAATGTTCAGTTATGTTATACTTGGAACAGCAACTTCCTTAAGGTCTTCTCTATCATGTTTCTTATGAAAAAAGATTAGCGATGGCACATAACAAGCCATATTTTTAAGGAAGAAACTTAGATCAATGCCATAGCAAACATTATCCACATGTATGATTATTAAGGCTTCATGCCCATGACCATCTGTTTCTGTGGTAGGCTTGGGGAGTTCTAGAACAGAGAAATGGTAACCTATCAGCTGCCAGGAGATTGTTTAGGTCCTCCCTTAATATAAATTCTCAGAGTTATGTCACGTGGATGACATGGGCATCATTAGAGGAAAATCAAGGAAACTCTGTACGTGCAGAGGAAATTCGTGACCTCTATTTCCAGCAGGTTAGTAATTAGCATAGTCACTGCATTTTATTTGTGAGAAAGCTATCTGTTTGGGATATTTGTCCTGGAAGGCTTCAAGCCCTCAACTTTTAACACTCGTTTGTTTCTCTTAATAGCGCGTTGAAATTGTGGATGATGCTTCATGGATTATGGGATTCTTAGACATTATAGACCCCGCGCTTGACCGTATAAAGAGCCTCTTGAAGTTGGACCAGAATTCACAACAACTACAACAGGATTCTCTGAGAACAATAACAGGAGCAAATGAAAATAATATCGATGAAGAGTCGGCTGGCCCTTCCTCTAAAAGAAATGACATGGAAAATGAGAGTGGTTTTGATGTGGATGCTTTTGTTACAGAAAAATTATCTCTAGACCCATCCAAGCTAGAAGTTCAGATGGAAACCTCACGGCCTTTTGTACTAAACAGAACAAGAGCGAAAGTATTATAGTGATTTGCCAAATGGAGAAGAACCTGTTACATAGTACAGAAAACATTAGAGCATTTTAATCGTATATATGACAGGGCCTCTTGTGGGTTTTGTGGTTTGTATCATGAAATTTGAGGCTGAGGGCTCGCCTTGTATATTTCATACCTCGGAGTAAGGTAACTTGATATGCAAGTAAAACTTGTAATTTACTGGTCAACACAGAAAAACCATTTGCATTGGGCTTCAGCCTTCAATGACTAAAGAAAATATTTTGGAATGTTAAACTCTTTTCTTATTTTTAGTTAATCTCGTTTGAAGCCCCATCATCTCATCAGTTTCACTTGCTCCAACACCCTCATGTACCCCCTTGCTTTCAAGTCCGCGAAGTTTATTTGCTAATTATATTTTAGCCCTCGCAACTATCACATTCTACTTAGAGTGATCATTTTGGGACTTAGCCACCAATAGTTTATGTTATTCTTCTCTCTCTCTCTCTCTCTCTCTCTCTCTCTCTCTCTCTCTCTCTCTCTCTCTCTCTGGCTTTGGCAACCAGAGCTCAAGTACAGATAAGTAGAAAACAGAATGAATGTTGACTTTAAAAAAAACGCAGAAATGAATGATTGGAGACTCTTTTATTTTTTGCCTATAAATGGGGTATTGAATTTTGTACAAAGAAAAAGGGGTTTTGAAAATGGCCTTCTCCATGCTTGTTGTGATGGAACAACAAAAAGGGAACCAAATTGTTATTTTTGTAATCATTCTGTAAATAGTATTATGCAATTCAGAACATTTGGTGTCTGTGTTTAAATGCTTCCCCTGTGCTTACTTTATGTTTGTCTTCAACTTTATAATTTACAGGCTTACATGCTTACATGAGCTGTGTTGTCATTTTGCCCATATCTAATTGGTATTGGCAGAAAGCCACATTATTTTCCTTCAAATACAGAAACCAAAACAAGAATTGACAAATTCCTTAAATAAATAAAGGTATTTACCGGATGGAGAGATGGGATCATGCCCCAAAAAATTTCTGCAATAGTTTCCATTCTGTCTTCTTGGATCTACCAAGGTGAAAAACAAAAATTTGAAGAGGCATGATATCAATACACAGCCTACTAAAACAAAATTCCTAGCCAGAAAACAAAACAATATAGAAAAAGAGATGATCGAGGCATAGTTTACATGATTGGCCTCATCTTCCTCTTGGATTCACTATTTGTGAAAAAACTGCACTTGTGTTTAAGTCTTCTACAGTAGCCTCACTTGCAGTGCTCTCTTCCTCGACGGTCAATGTGGAATTGTGAATTGCATAAGCATCATTTGCTTTATCTTGAGCAACAACTGCTTCTCCATCAGGGTTTTCATGCAGTTGAAGTGCGAACTCGAGGTTCCAAAGGACGTCACCCATTGAAGGACGTTCAAGTCCATGATCAGCTAAGCACTTCTCAGCTGTCTCTGAAAACTTTTTCAGACACTCAGGATTTATAGGGGGTCCTGCCTTAAGATGCGGATCAATAATTTCGCCGAGAATTCCCTTTTTTCGACAATGTATAGCCCAATCTGCAAGACTAACTTGTTCCTTTGGCAATGTAGCATTGAGCGCTGGCCTGGCACACAGGACTTCAAACAGAACCACCCCAAAAGAGTACACATCAGATTTTTCTGTCAATTGTTGCCTGCGGAAATATTCAGGGTCCAAGTACCCAAAGCTACCCTTCACCACCGTACTAACATGGGTTTGATTTTGACTAATATTAGGACCTGTTTTTGATAGCCCGAAATCAGACACTTTAGCTACCCAATTCTCGTCCAATAGAATGTTTGTGGTTTTCACATCTCTATGGATGATGGTGTACCTGGCACCAGTATGAAGATAATGTAATCCTCTAGCAGCTCCAATGCAAATTTCTAACCTTTGCTTCCATGACAAGGGAGGTTGGTTGCTCTTGTATAGGTGTTCCCTTAGAGTCCCATTAGCCATGTAATCATAAACAAGAACCATCTCCCCGTCTTCTTCGCAAAAACCAATCAAAGAGACTAAATGCTTATGTCTAAGCTTTGAAAGCATCTCAATTTCAGTTTGGAATTCATTAACTCCTTGCTCCGAAGATGGATTCGATCTTTTTATAGCCACTTGGGTCCCTCCATCAATAATGCCTTTGTAAACCTTCCCAAACCCTCCAACCCCAATAACTTGAGATTCATCAAAGTTCTTGGTACCATGTTTTATCTCAGATAATGAAAAATGCCTACATAGACCAGCAGCCAGACTTGAAAGGTGGCTGCTACCAGTGTTGCTCTTGCCAGAAATAGTTGATGTGTGAGAGTTACCATAAAGGGGCAACCAAGCACCCATCCCAGACTCCATTCCATTCTTTCTCTTCTTCTTTATGTACACAACAAAGCATACTGCTGCAACTACAGCCGCGCCACCAGCAGCCCCACCAGCTATTCCAATTACTTCACCCTTGCTCTTGGATTCCGGCGGGGGAGAAAAATTACTAGCTGCAGCAGCCTCGGCTTCTTGAAGCATCTTTGAAGGCTCAGGATTTGGGCCTGCCAAGTTCCCACGTGTGTCATTGAGCTTAAAGATCTCCAAACCATTAAGAATTGAGTCATAATACTCAGGCTTCTCTGACACAGATGGATGCAATGCCACCCATATTTCCTCATCACCATCTCTATCATTAACAACAGTTGCATAATCTTTATAAAGTGGCACTCCTATGGACCCTGCCCAAGCAATCGCATCAGCAGATTTCTGTGCTGTTCGGTTGTTGAGGAAAATATCAAACACCCTCTGATTAATCTTGGTGAGTTGAAGCTCACAAAAATGGAACCTAACAACATATGTAAAATTGGCATCAACAGAGAAAACCCATGTGAGATTGTAATTCTGATTGATTTTCGGGTCCGGTCCCATTGATCTAGCTGTGCTGTACACATTCAGAGGTGCAATATAGCCTGGCACTTCAGGAGGATATTTAATGCTAACATTTTTACCAGCCTCAGATGTGACCCCAAATGCTGCACCAAACAAGTATGGCGAATCATCGTACCATGTCCTTGAAAGCCCTGAATCATTGGTTGTAGGAATAAACTGTCCACCAACATTGAGCCTGAACATGGTCTGAAGGGAAGAGCTCTGGACCTCGACAGTTTGGTCCTGGAACCCGATCAAGTGTGCAGGCTTGAACATATCAGCAGGCATTGAGATGACCTCAATCCCATTGACAAAAGCATAGGATTTATCATGCTGTGAAGAGGGTATGAATGTGATGTTGAGATAGCCAGACTGGGGAGGAATGAGTGAGAATTCTCTCATGATATAGGCCTGTGTGAGAGCTTGGGCTGTAATGGAGGCACTGAAATTGTGAAGGAGAGTAAACCCATTTCCAACCACGTCGAAATATGAGTTGGAAGGGTCGAGGCTGTTGTAGGAAGTTGGATAAAAATGGAGCCTGACCAAAAGGCGTTGCTTGGGTGAAACAGAGAACTTGTACGACGACGCAGAGTTGAAAATTCTTGCAGACATGTATGGAACTTGAGAAGGCAGAGAAGGGTCTTGGTATTGGGCCGTTACCGTGTTCGATTTATCGGAGGACGTAAGAAACTGGGAATCTGAGGCCCATTTGCGGCCATCGGAATCGGTGCCTCCACTTGAAGAGCCACAAGAAATGACGTAAGAATCAGAGTCTTTGCTATGAACATGAACGGTGTTTAATGAGAAAGATAACAAGATCAGAGAATATAAGATATCAGTTTTGGAGATCATTGCTGAAAATGGAAACCCTTTTGATGGAGAATTCAAGAGCTAAAAGGTTAAGGAAGAACAAGATCAATATGTATTTATGGTACAGGGGAAAACAGAGTACAGGAGAACAAGAACAATGAGAGAAAATGTTTTCCTGTACTTTCCTGAGGTTCAATTACAATAACTGTACTAAATCCAAATGGGGTCTTCTGGTTTTCATGAAAAGTAAAGATTACAAATTTACCTGGAAATTTCAGGATGATATGCAAGAATTACAAATCAAGATGTGTTTTTGCTTTCATTTTTCTCTGTTTTTTTTTTTTTTTGGGTCCAGGGTCTAGGGAACGTTAGGATAGGAGGTAGTTACTGGTCAGAGAGTAATTGGGTTAGAGAGAGAAACGGTAAATGGTGTTTGGCATTGACTGCCTTGGCGTTTCTTTAGGTTTGATTTTGAGTGGTGATACATTCACCGAGTGGATTGATGAATGAATCCGAATTATACTTTGGTTTTGTTTGTAATATGCATGCTTGCACTGCATGGGTCAATTGAAATCCCAATCACAAAGCATAATATCCATGACACATTTTTTTAAATAAAAAAAAGATTATGAAATTGCATTTATAATTCAGTTAAAAAAATCATTAGCCATAAATGACCAATACAAGCTAGCCATAAATGGCCATTATAATTATAATGACGGAGCAATCTAACATAAAAAATAAGACAATTTGAGACTCCTCCACCAACGATCACCCAAAATCATATACATGACACTAAATTCGTCTTTCTGGTAATTTTATAAGAAGCTAAGTATAATCCTTCTCTACACAAAAGAAAAAACATGTATAATTTATTTTTATTTTTAAATTCAGATCATATTCAAAATCGGATATACAATATTCATAAATAAATAACTATATAAGACAAATTATATATTATACTAATTCATATTTATAATCCCTATTTGATTTGTTAAGGCACTTTATATCACATTAATTACATAGAACTTAGGTCAGATCTTGACAAAATTGTGTAAGGCAATAGCTCATCTTGGCATTATAATTATATATAAATTATAACAAAATATGATTACATAAGGTTCACCACTATAATAGTGCAAGAATAATGTTTTTAAAATGTATATAAATTATTACTGTAAATCACTTTTTCTTACATAGTGGTGTAAATGAGTCGAGTCAAACCAAATATCAAGGTTCACAAGCTTAGTTCGAATGATTTTTTTCAAACTATGAAATTTTGAAATACACCTTTTTCTTGTCACATACACACATAGAATGTTGCATAGAGTATTAGAAACATCATAAGAGGGCTTTCTTATAAGAATGGAAGCTAATGCCCATTCTCCCATGCAGTCCACTTTTAAGTGATTGTGCTCCCTTTTTTCTTCGGTTGTTTTTATTGTTTCTCATTAGAGCACATCCACCCCAAAAGGTAAGGGCAAGGCAAAGACAACGCAATGTTTGTCATTATTCACATGAATAGTGGCAGCCTTGCTTTTTTTATTTCCACCCCAAAAGGCAAGGGTAAGGGCAATACTATTCACTTTAATTTATTTTCTATTTTTTATTCTTAAACCATTAATTTTGATAAGATTTTCGGATAAAATTTTCGGTTGCCACATGTCACTATTTATTATAAAATTCTCATCTCAAATTTCAGATAAAATTTTTGGATAAGATTTTCGGATTAAATTTTAGGATTAAATTTTCGGATAAGATTTTCGGTTGCCACGTGTCCGTATTTATTATAAAATTCACATCGCACTCATCATACAATTGAAATACTCCTGATCCTCATAGTCATACACAATCGAGTACAAGGACGATACAATCATTGGCAGAGGTGGTTCCACCAGATCACGACGTGGGGGAGTATTTTATTTCGGAGGACGTAGTAGTGCCATTATTTATGACATGGAACACACCACTGGAACCGACTACGGGCATTGTTCACTTGCAGTGTGTTTGGATGAGGAAATTTAAAAGCACAAAGGATTTCATAAATTACGGAATTTAAAATGACATAAATTAATGTTCTAGAATTTGTAAAGTTTCTTGTTTGGGTGACGGATTTAAAACACGGAATTTAACCTTTATTTGTAAAGTTGTCTTTTTTAAAAACTCAATCTCTTGGGATTTTAGATATGATGACTTTTAGATAGAATTTAAAGTTGGGATTTATGATCTCCAAATTCCATGTTTTTTCCCACGCGGAATTTCTAAATTTCTATGTTTTTTAATCCAAAAACGAGAATTGGTTCATGTCAATTTAGAAATTCTGAGTTTTGTCAAAATCCCAAGTTTATTTCCCTCATCCAAATGCACCATTGAGGAGCCATGTGTAATGGTTTTCCTCTTGTTTGTTTTGCCTTGAATAATCTATTTTAAAAAATGAAATTGGAAATGCAAGAAATATATTTTTAAAATGACATTAAATTTAATAAAACGGCAATTTTTTTTTTTTTTTTACCTCGTCGCCAAGATTTTAACCTCTTCGAACTTTTGTCCACGACCCTTCGACTTCGATTGAAGAGGTCATTTGTATTTTTGCACAAATGAAATTTTGTAGTAGAAAATTTGGTGTGGAAAGTGAAAAATATTGGAAGGAGATGAATTTGTATGAAGATTTGGTGTGAAAAGTGAATAATATTGGTAGTTATTTATATAAAAAAATTTCCATAATTTTTTGATATTTTTTACAAAATTTTTCAATTTTTTTAGCCAAAAATTGGAGAGCTGTTGGATTGGATCGGAGGCTCCAGGAGAAGCCACGTGTTTCTGGCAGCTGTGGGTTAGCCGCTAACGTAAGCAGCCTTCGGTCAACAGCCCAGTCGATTCTTGCTCGTGGGCTTGCCGTGGCTGGTGGGTCCCACCCCTTGCCCAGGATGGACCTTGCGCGCTGGAGTGGGGTTTGGGGCTTGGGGCTGCCATTTGCCCGGTTTGGGGCTCGCGCTGGAGGTGCCCTTAACAAGTAATGTAATTGGTACTCAAAAGTACCTCACAATCACGAACTAATTAAGGAGAAACACAATTACAAGTACTCAAACTTTTTAATTCTGTCTTTTGAAGGGTTGCAATATTGTTATTAAGATAGAAACAAAGGATGATGACGCTTATTTTAATACATAGTTCTTTGTCAACAAAAAAAAAATTATGATGCAAATGAAAGAGATTTTACTATCATAGTCGACCATCGTATGCTTGTTCTTTACCTGTAATGTGGCCCATAAATTGCATTTTTAAAAAAAGTATCACACTTACATGCTTTGAAACCCTGGAAATTTGGAATCAAAATAGTTTAAGTTAAGTATATGAATCAAAGGGGATCCATTTCCACAAAATCCCCCAACATCAAGGTCTAGAGTAAGTTTGGCATAAAACTCCTGGCTGCAGCGTCAGCGTTAAGAAGCATCTTTGAGGGCACAATATTTGGACCTGCAAAGTTCCCATGGGTGTCATTGACCTTAAAGATCTCCAGTCCATTAAGAATTGCATCATAATACTCAGGATGCTGCCCCAGGTTTGGATGCAAGGCCACCCAAAGCATCTCATCTCCCTCTTTATCATTAATATGAGTTGCATAATCCTTATAAATCGGCGTCCCTATGGACCCTGCCCACTGAATCACATCTGCAGTCTCCTCTGCTGTTTGGTTGTTGAGAAAAATATCGAACGATCTCTCATTGGCCTTGGTGCTTTGGAACTCACAGAAATGGAACCTAACCAGATATGTAAAATTTGCATCAACCTGGAAAACCCAAGTGAGGTTATATTTCTCATTGACTTTCGGATCGGGCCCCATGGATCTTGCTGTCCTGTACACACTGAGAGGTGCAACAAATTCTGGCACATCATCAGTGTATTTAACTGTAACATTATTGTCAGCCTCAATTGCAACCCCAAGAAAGATCCCATCGAAAAATGAGGCCCCGAAAGCTGCGTTTAACAAGTAGGGCGAGTCATCTAGCCAAGTCCTGGCCAGCCCTGAGTCGTTTATTGGTGGAATGTAGCCTCCGCCGACATTGAGCCTGTGCATGGTCTGGAGCGAAGAGCCTTTGACGTCGATTGATTGGCCCCTGAACCCGAGCAAGTCTGCGGGCTTGAACGTGTCCTCCATGGGGATTATCTCGATTGAATTGACGAAAGCGAAGCAATTTTCGTGTTTCGAAGAAGGTGTGAATGTGATGGTTAGAGAGCCGGATGGTACAGGGACGAGCGAGTACTCTCTTATGATGTAGGCCTGCGTGAGAGCCAGGGCTGTGATGAAAGGACTGAAATGGCGGAGCAGAGTGAGGCCATTCGCCGTTACGTCGAAAATTGCTTTGTTGTTTTCCAAAGACTCGTAAACGGATGGGTAAAACTGGAATCTCAAGAGAAGGCGCTGACTGGATGAAACAGAGAACTTGTATGATGTTGCAGAGTTGATGATTCTCGTTGTCATGTATGGGACTTTGGAAGGCAGAGCTGGGTCTTGGTAGTCGGTTGTTGCACTCTTCGTGTTGTCGGAGGAGGTGAGAAACTTTGAATCCGAGGCCCATTTGCGGCCATACGAATCAGTTTCGCCATACGGGGAAGAGCCACAAGAGATGAATTGGGACTCGGAGGCTGAGGCTGGGGCTGGGGCTGGGGCTGGGGCTTTGCAGAGAACATGAATGGCGTTTAATGAGAAAGAGGAAAGCAAAATCAGAGAAAACAAGATTTGGGTTTTGGAGATCATAGCTGAATGGAGCAACCCTGTAGAGATGGAGAGATTTCAACAACTGAGATGTCAGGGGAGGACAAGGCCAATTGTTGTCACAGGGGAAAAACAGAGTACAGGAAAACTGGGAAACATTCCTGTACAAGAATTCAATTGCAGTGGCTCTATCAAATCGAACTTCGTTTTTTTTCGATCTTTTTTTTTCTTTAAATTGAAGAAAAGATTAGAAATTTACCTGAGAATTTTAGGAAGTGATGCAAGAATTAGAATTCCAACTGTGTTTTGCTTTCATTTCTCTGTAATTTTGTTTTGTTTTCTTCTTTGAAATTTTGTGTCCATTACCGGTGGAGGGTTGTTAGGACAGGAGGTCGTTATGTGGTTGGAGAGTAACGGTAAAGAGAGAGGCGCTTAATTCTCTTTGGCATTGACCGAGTCGAAGACTGATCCCAAATTATCTTTTGGGTTGTAGATGTTTTGCATTGCATGGGTGTATAAAATTACATCTATTCCTTTTACCATTAGTACTTTCTATTACCTTTTTTTCTTTTTTTAAATAAGTCCATTTTAACATAATATATTATACAAAAATTCATATAGAGTGTATTTGAAGAGAAAACTCCAAAATTAGCAAATACTAAACTAAAACGGAGCCTCCATCAGTATTAAATTTTAACACGTAAATTAATAATATTACGTGAGAGTGTGACGTTTCCATCCCCTGTTTTTCTTTTCTTTTTTGGTGTTTTAATAATAAACAATACTTCTTTAATGCATGTACTAAGGTAGGCATTGCTTTCATTTACCTGAAGAAAAATAAAAAGGAACACTACTTTGCCTGTGAGCTTCTAAATAATACGTGCAAAACACGTCCTACATACACTGGCGGATCTAGAAATTTTTTAGCAGAGGTCCAATTTTGAAAGGCTAAAAACTCTTTGTGAATTGAACATCTAAAGTTTTTTACCTAGATTGATTTTAAGTCCCTTCATGCATTCATATCATACATGAAAAATTCTTTTATGTAAAAATATTGACTAAGTATGAAAAATAATTTTTCGGAATAATCATTTTCTCAAGATAATTTTTGGCGGCTTTTATTCCGTACACATCAAATAAGAAAGCTTGATTTTATGGGATTTTAGTATGAAGTATATATATATATATATATATATATATATATATATTGACTTAATGAGCCATCATTTTTAGCCTAAATCGTATTTTGCACTAAAATCGATTTTTCAAATTTTGATTTGGTGGGAATTTGATTTTCTAGTATTTTTATTTGAATCCAAATGGGGGTACTTCCTTATTTACGTTATAAACTTAAGTAAATGGAGTAATATAAAAAATAAATGAAAGAAAAAAGACAAAGACATTTACTTAAATGTTGAAGCAAAGAGGCAATTTGAAGAACCTACAATGATTTTTCCGGTGAGAGAAGGTGTAGCTGCACATTCTTGTGCCTTAATAGGTCCACCACTGCTTACGTACAGCTCTTTAATTATTCTAGTAAGTATATAAAAATTTGGGAATTGGAACAATATTGAAGATTTAAGACACCCCCCCACCCATTAAAAAGGAAAAGCAGTTATCAACATTTCAATGTGAGCTGGAGGACGACTATGAACAGCCATGGATTTCTTCATATGGCTTCGGACCATCCATCACAAAGCTTCCTGATCATAATCATGACTCTGTAACATACATGTGTCTAGTAGATTATACCAAAGGCAAAAAAATTTGTTTAAACGTTTGAGAACAAATTAAGTCATAAGTTTCTGGTTTGAATTTATGAGGAGGGAGGAGAGAGAAAATGTGTTAGTTTCAAGGCATATTAATCATATATAGTTGAGATGATATTGATTTCTTTTCAAATGCAATCTCAACCATTAAAAGTTTAAAACTACTTTAATTGAAAGGTTGAAAATGTGTGTATAAATTTGTGGCTTTTGGGGACACGCGAGAGCCCCAGTAGTAAGCTACTGTGGTGGACCTTCCCCCTAAAGAAGTTAATTTAATATCATGTGAGCCATTGACCCACGTATCAGATATTAAACTGATTAAGAACATATACTACACTTCATCTTAGCCAAAAGGTCGAGAAAGGTATGCTTAATATTGTCTTGGGCTGATTCTTTTATACGTACACCTTTATTCATTTCCTTTCTTCAACTTGTCGATGTGGGATATTTGCGAACACTCTTGAATCCCACCAAAAATAATTGTGGGCAGCCAAAGGCATTTAGTTAAAGCACTTCCACTGGTTGCCTTTTGGCCTAGCAAAAGGCAGCCTAGTCTTGAATTAATGCCCAGAGCAACAAAAGTTTGACTGGGTAAGAATGGGCCATATTTACCCGAGCCAGCCCATGAATATTAGCGTGACATCAGCGACCAATTTAAATTCCCAATAAAATTTTAAAAAAACCTACCTAGCTGTGTTCTTCACTTCCCACACCAAAACTCCATACAAATTCATTTTCTCATATCTCATGTGCATAGTATTTGCCTTTACTTGCCATGGCAATAAGTGGGAAAGCAAAATTAAAAAGGATAGGGCAGACAATATTCAAGTGAATAGTGTCTGTCTTTACTTGCCCTTACCCTTTGCCACGGCACAATGGGTGGAAATGCTCTAGGCAGGCACATACATATCATGTTCCCATAATAACATCTATTCACGTGTTTGTACTTGAATGTTTCGTTTGCAAACTCATTGAAAACCAACAATGTTTCAACATTAAGTAATTGAAATTGAAGTGTCTAAATGTGAGGATAGGCCATAGGGTGTACTTTAAAATTCAACTTTGTAAATTGAGGATTTGTTTGTTTGATGAGTGTGTCAGTTTTTACCAACTCTAAGAGTATGTTATACCAAAATACAATTGACATGCCCTTGCCAATTAAGAACATCAAATTTTCAAAGAGGAAAATTTCTACACTGAAAGAGCTCTCAACACTAGCATATCCTCATAAGCCCTTCAACGCCGTACCAGAGGGTGCACCTCCCCCCACTACCCTATCCTCTCTCCTTTCTTCCCTTTTCTTTTCTGAACCTGTTTTTTTTCCCCTTCTTCTCTCTACCCTCACCTTTTTTCCCCTAAAATTTGGGTGAACATGGAAACCCTAGATCTACAACTTCTCCCTAATCTTTCTCCCCCACCCACCACCTTTGGTTTTCACCATACACTTCTCACTTTCATCCTCCACTTTCCCCCTATATGTTATATTATTCTCTACCCATCACATGCGGCTGCATCTCGGCGTTAGATCTTCACCACCATCCTTTGCTCCTCATAGGTGCCTCTTCCGTCGTTCTTCCTCAGTGGCACTTTTTGGTATGTGAATGTATTTAAAGTGCATTTTGTACCTTTTTTTTTAAATTGCAGTAGCGCTCTTCGAAGCTTTGGTGGCTTGTCCACCACCATTCTCCGTTGGAAGCTTTGGTTTTATTTAACGGTTACTCCTCCGCGATTGTAGACGTGCTTTGGTGGTACAGTAGTTTCATGTTCTTAGGTTTAGGGTTTTCTTTGTTTGTGTTATTTTGGGCAGGATCTTTATTTTTGGGCCTCAACTTTGTTTTTTTTATGGTTTGTTTTTCAAATGGGATGTTGTTTTTTATTTATTTATTTATTTATTTAAATGTTTGGGTTTTTTGCCAATGTAATGTCTTAAGTGGGTTTTTAAGCCTATTGGGTTTGATACCTTTGATTGGCGTTATGCCTATAGTGAGTTTTATGACTGTAATGGGCTTGATGTCTTTTGTGTTGCTTTTGTTGTTTTCAGTTTTCTTTGATGTAACTAGCTTTAGCTTTTTATATTAATGAAACTTGATTCTGATTATTTTTATATAAAAAAAAAAATCAAATTTCATATACAATAAGGCGATAAAAAAATTGGCAACTTTCTGGCAACCTCCACATTCAAGGTACATGAATAATTGGACTCGAATTTGGGAGCCGTGAAAGTTCATATAATCTAAGTCAAACAAAGTAGGGCATATATTCAGTTATGCTCATATATTTATTCATCTCCATTATGGAGGTATTTATATAAGTACAAAGATGTGTTAACCCTAAATAAAATAGGAAATATATCTAAATTACAATAGAAAATAAATCTAAATTATAATAGGACTAGATAAATGGGTAAATAACCAAAATCCTAACTAAGTTAGGACTCGCCAACACTCCCCCTTAAGTTGGGGCAAAGATATTTCGCATACCCAACTTGACAAGCGAGTCATAAAACACCATACTCGACATTGACCAATTGAACAACTGTAGAGAAGGCCTTGTCATAAATCACAAGTGAAACAATTGACAAACCCAAACAAATAGAGCACATAAAAGCATAACACAAAAACCCTGTGAGCATGACAGTAGGTAAGGTGAAACACAAAAACTCTGTGAGCACGGCAGTAGATAAGGCAGAACACAAAAACCTTATGAGTACGGCAGTAGGTAAATATGAAACATATTCAACATGCTGATTTTTTTTAGGAGAAAAAACATGCTGATTTAGAATCAATTCTTTGAATATATGTGTTTTTGGGCTAAGAACAAACTATGTCACAATTGAACTTGGGAAATTGCGAATTGAATTAAACAACTGATATATTAAACAATTATACTAGAAAAATTGAGAAATTAACCCTATTTTGCTAGCCATTAGCATAAAGTTGATATTGAATTGAGGTAGGGGCCGCGCGAACGCATGCCCCCACTGCAACAAATTATGACGTTAGCTCTCCTACGTTGAGGAGACCATAGGCGGGCACCCCTCCTAAGTGCAATGGAGGTCACCAACCTAGGCCATGAGCCTTCTTGATCGCCCATAGACCCCGTCCAGGTAAGTATTTTTTAAAGTGCCTCTAGTTCCTCTTTTATACATGATTCTCGCTTTTCACTTCTTGTGCATTTCCGATGTGGTACTTGAAGCTAGATATAATCACAGGCTAAAATGACGGGAAAAGTGCCAAAGACATGCAATTTGACAAGATTAAACTAGAGAAACACTTGTAATTAAAATATTTATTATAAGTAAAATATTAAGGAGCATATACGAAAAGTAAAATCTTAGCAGTGAAAAGTTGCATGTTTTCACCTCCAAAGTCCAACGCGAAATAATAAAGGAAATAAGAAAGGAAACTGGTCATATATAGTCTCATAGACTAGGGGTTTTGTAGAATTAGATGCGCAGCTACAGTATAATTGACAAACACAGCAGCTGCATAAGGTGTACTTTGAGAGCTTGATTGAATTTCACAATGAATGGTTTTCTGTGTGTGATTTAGTTGCAGCTCATCAGAAGCTTTCTCTCCACTCATCCTAAACACATTTAACCTCAACAATTTGACTTAACAACATCAATTATTTTTAATGCACACATAATGTCAGGGTAAAGAGAATGTAATAGAAAACTATATTACTTTAGTTTCCGTTGGATTCAGAATTTTCCTTTATTAGAGTCGAGAATATATCCATTTGCATTCTTTAATAGTGGACTAAGATCTCCACCATTTTCCCCTTATATATTATATTGTTCTCTACCCATTGCATTCAGTTGCATCTCGGCATCAGATCTCCACCACCATCCTTTGCTCCTCAACTCCACGAGTGCCTCTTCCGTCATTCTTCCTCGGTGGCACTTTCTAGTATGTCAATGTATTTAAAGTACATTTTGCACTTATTTTTGGATTGTAGTAGCACTCTTTGAAACTTTGGTGTCTTGCCCACCCCTATTCTCCGTTGGAAGCTTTGGTTTTATTTAACGGTTACTCCTCTGCAGTTGTAGACATGTGTTGATGGTACATTAGTTTCATGTTCTTAGGTTTAGAGTTTTCTTTGTTTGTGTTATTTTGGGCGGGATCTTTGTTTTTGGGCCTCAACTTTGTTTTTTTATGGTTTGTATTTCAAATGGGAAGGTTTTTTTTTTTGAGTGTTTGGGTTTTTGGCCAATGTAATGTCTTAAGTGGGTTTTATGCCTTTGATCGGCGTTATTGGCATAAGTGGGTTTTATGACTGTTAGTTTTCCACATTACATTGGCAAAAAACCCTTGATTTCCACATTATAAGATCAGTTTCCATTGGCTTCTGTTTTTCTTGAACAATTTGAACTTGTTTTGGTAGGGTGCGCCAGGCCCATGCAGTAGTGCAACACTTGGTCGACGCCCGAGAGCCCCAATAGCAAGCTACTGTGGTGAACTCTCCCCCTAAAGAAATTAATTTAATATCGTGTGAACCATTGGTCCACGTATCAGATATTAAACTGATAAGAACAGATACTACACTTGATCTTAGCCAAAAGGCCGAGAAAGGTATGCTTTTCACTGTCTTGGGCTGACTTATTTATACAATCTCCGTTCTCCTACTTACATCAAGTGGTCGATGTGGGAATGCGAAAACACTTTCTCGAAAAACTCTCTCTTGCCGTCTCTGTACTTGTTTTTTTCAGTAAATTTACTGCTGCATCCCTTGACATTGGGCTCAACGTGCTTTTAGTTTAATTGAACTGGGCCTGTCACAGCTCTTGGAAAAAAATGAAAGCCCAAATTATCCCCAACAGACTAACAGGTTCTTGGGATATTTCACCGCCAAATTCTGGCTCATTTATCCATTAATGAAAATCTCTGTGCCTTGTTCGTTGAGATGGCTTTGAGCTTTTCCTGCAGTGCTTCTATTTCTCCTCAGCACCAAGGTTTCTCCTTTCTCTTTCACTTTCTGATGGCTTTTGTGTTATGAGCTTTTCCTGCAGTACTTCAATTTCTCCTTAACATCATTTCTTCTTCTTCTTTCTCTTTCCATCTCTGACAGTTCTCTGTCTTAAAAAATTTCAGCAAAAGTGAACTTTAAAAGCAACAAAGGCCTTGAAGACGTGAGGAATCTCATAAAAACTGTTGGGGTTCCATCAATAACGTGCTCACCAGTAAAATCTCTTCAAAATGGCAACTGGGTCAAGCTCATATGTGGTGCAAGCTTTGAGGTAATTACAGCAACAAGGCCCTTAAAACCCTTCCAGCCGTCCATTTCAATATCACCTCCTGTCACACTAATTTAACTGTTCTCTGTCTCTCTCTAGGATGTGGTTGATATAAGGAATCTTTCTCTGGTTTACACTCTTGCAGGAGGTAATTAATTAAAAACTCTTTTGAGGAGCTTTATTTTAACTCTTTTTGATTGAGTGAGTGAGCATATATTTTGAAGTTAAATTAATTAATGTTACTGGATGAACGGTTGCAGTTGATTGCATAGACTGTGCAGCAGATGTCTCAGTTGTGAATGCCGTAAACGAGGGGATTGATGCAGCAATTGAGATTCTCCCCCTTCGAAGGCCTTGGGTCATGATCAGTGTTAATGATGATGAGGATCTTCACTTTCGCAAGGCCGGTAAGCGCCTTCTTCTTTACTTTAGTTAGCATCATAGGCATTGCCATGAACTCAAGTGCCTATGGAACGTAACTTTTAGCTCACAGATTCTTGTGTTATTTCTAATTATCTTAGGTGAAATTTGCATACCTTTATGTTTTTGGGTAGAATTCCAAGCCGGAATTGCTCATGTTTTGTAATTTTATGTATCAATATAACTTTGTGATCTTGAGTCTTAATGATTGGCTGCCTCAGCTGTCATGAACACAATGCTTTCTTGGATTCATCTCAGTTACCCACAATTTTTTTAAGTCTTACCGAATTGATTACCATCTTAAAAACAGAATTTGATCCAGAGGATTGTCCCCTTGACTGTTCAAAGCCTTGTGAGAGAGTTTGTCCTGCTGATGCAATATCATTGGAGGCTCAAAATTCAACAACACAACTCTCTTTTCATACCAATGCACCTGGTGCATTTAAGGTGTTTTTTCCCTTTCTTAAAGCAATATTAATGTTTTGAGGCTTCTATATCTTTGTACATGGTGTTCATCAAGGATCTCTTTCTAAAACTTTTAACTAAATATGCAGGGTGGAGTTCTAACTGAACGCTGTTATGGCTGCGGCCGTTGCATTCCAGTTTGCCCATATGATAAAATAAGTATGAATCATTTTACTGAAAAAGTAATATGCAGAAGATGTATACTTTTTAGACATCAACTTTTATCATTTATGTGTTGGATACAAAATTATTTTATATGTTGATGTGCATTTGATATAGGAGTGACCTCATATATAAGAGAGGCTGCTACAACCTCTGAACTTCTCAAAAGAAATGATGTTGATGCTGTAGAGATTCATACAACTGGAAGGTACAGTTTCTTGATTGAGGGAAGAAACTTTTACTATTTCATGGATGTTCTATGCACTTAATCTAATTGAGTTTATATCAATTCAAGGGGAGGCAATCCCACTGTACTAAGCCTTAATTTCTGTAGGCAGATTTCTCCATTTAAAGAACTTTGGGATGGTTTGGCCGACTCGATCAAATATTTGAGATTAGCAGCAGTAAGTGTGTCACCTACTTCTTCTGTTTAATAATTCACAGGGACTATTAAGCTGTAAACTCGCTGTTTGTCTGTCTGGTAGAATTTCTTAGGAGTTCTGCAATAATTTTTGCCATTTCCAGGTTAGCTTACCTGATATTGGGGAGGCAACAGTATCATCAATGAAGGATATGTACTCGGTTATGGAACCAGATCTATGTTGCTTCAATCTATGGCAGGTGTGCCTCCTGTAATTTGAACCCAACATAATTGCTTAAAATATTTTCAAAATATATCATCACAACCTCACTTAGTTTTTTGGCTTTCTACCTGCATAAAAAACCTGTAAACTGAAGTTGGATGGCCGCCCCATGAGTGGAGATATTGGTCGAGGTGCCACAAGAGAATCGATTGCTTTTGCTCTTCGTTTGGCTGCAATAAAAGATAGGCCTCATGGTTTGTACATATGATCTGGTATTCACCTTTGGTACAGACTACAGAGGCTATGCTTTCTTTTGATCTCTTGACAATGGCAGGTTTTCTTCAACTGGCGGGTGGCACCAATGCTCACACAGTTGATGGGTTGAAGAAAGTCGGACTTTTCCAAACGACATCCTTCCATAGTAACATAATTCCTCCTCTCATCTGGTCAAGCACTCTGTTCTTTTGCAATTTTTTTATTCCAATATTTTTACAGGAAACTCAAGGGATGAAATATTAACTGGAACGTCTAGTTCAGTGCATGCTATAATCGGTGGTGTTGCTTATGGTGGCTATGCACGAAAGGTCAGTCTTATTCTATTCACATTGAACTTTCTACCTTCCTAACACGTTCAGTTAACATTTTTTCACTGCTGTTTTTAAGTTTTTGCCCAAAAATTTGTGGCTAGGATACACATTCTAGTTTTGGCAATGTTTACTATTTTCACGTACAAAGTTTGATATTTTTTGTTCAGATTGTGGGAAGAATCCTAAGTAATATGCCATCACAGCACGGCATTGCTAGTATGGAGGATTATCCAGACCATCTCCTTCAGGCACTGAGAGAGGCCCTTTCTATTGTCGGAACCGTAAAGTCTTTCCCCATTTCAAATTCCCTCATAGCAATGTCATAACAAATCAGTCTTTCACATTATAAGTTTTGTTTAAGGTGGGTTTCAATTTTTCTTCTACATTCTTATTAGTTGGCTGGGAAAATTTGAACTTGCTTTGGTGGGGTGCGCCAGGCCCATGCAGTAGTGCAACGCTTGGGCGACGCTTGAGAGCCCCAGTAGCAAGCTACTGTGGTGGGTCCTCCCCCTAAAGAAATTAATTTAATATCGTGTGGGCCATTGGCCCACGTATCAGATATTAAACTGATAAGAACAGATACTACACTTGATCTTAGCCAAAAGGCCGAGAAAGGTATGCTTATTTCTGTCTTGGGCTCATTGTTTTATACACATCTCCGTTCTCCTCCTTTCTTCAACTGGTCGATGTGGGACAATGGGATTGTCAATACCCTTTCTTGAAGAAATCTTTGCTGTTTTTGTGCGTCAATGCAAGTACATCTAAAACCTCTCCACAGCCTTATTATCATCATAGGTATAAATCATCCAGTAATTATAAAATATTTTAGAAACTGAACCAATTTATTGATTTGCTAAAAGCCCGTTTGATAACCATTTCAATTTTAGTTTTTAGTTTTCATTTTTTATCCTAGAGTATAGAGGAAAATGAGAGTGAGGATGAGATTGATAGAGATGATGAGAGGCTGAGAGTAAGGAGTAACAAAGTGAAAACAAAAACTTGAAAATGAAAACAATTTCATAATATATTTCAGTTTTTGGTTTTTGTTTTCACTTTTGTTACCATTCCCTCCCATCATCTCCTCTCATCTTCCCTCTCAATCCCATCTTCCCTCTCAATCACATCTCCACTCTTATTCTCACTTCCATTCTCCCTCTTTTTCCTCTATACTCTAGCACAAAATATGAAAACTAAAAACCAAAATTGAAATGGTTATCAAACGGGGTGGCTGAATATAGATAATCAACCTCATTGGCAGCATCATTCATGCCTTGCTCTGCCATCTTTGAAAGCAGGACAAAGGGTTGAAAATTTTGTTGGCTATGTTCCAATGTTGTATATGCCAATAAGCTTATAGTCTTACACACAAAACAAACCAAACCAAACAAAAAATGGAGAAAAAAACTGTTCTGGCACCGACTGTTAAGTGGATAATTGTGGATTATAAGCAAATCCAACTTGATTTTATTTTACATAATGGTTGTTTTTACTTTAGCCCAAATAGAGCACACAGGAAATTAGAATTTGTGTGTCTGTTTGCACCCCATTTCTGCACCTTCGGCCTAAGTGGTTTCAAGCTGCCGTTCGATTGAACGTCAGAGATCACAAACCTGGTGGATCAAGAAAACCCTCGCAAAGATCGTAATTTGGTGTTTTCTTGCATGCATGTTTGGTCAATGAGATTGGCATCCATTGGGGATAAGATTCTGCAATGGAATATTGGAAGGAAGGCAATTTGAATGAGAAGTACGAGTGTTAGAGATTTTAAACTCTTCATCATTGGAAGCAGGAGGGTTTGAAAATTGATCTATATTCAATGCTGCACATTTAATATGCTAAGGTTTGAGTGATTGCCTTTATATATTTGGGATTAGGTGAGTAGTTTGTGTGAGACTTGGTTGGCTATTTTATTGTGTATGGAAATATTACATTATGCCAATTTTCCCATGTGTGTATGAGTTCATAGAGAGAGAGAGAGAGAGAGAGAACAATTCTAATATGCTCATGACTATACCTTCTATGGTCAACTATAATATTCCTGTGTCTTAACATGGTTTTTTGAAACACAGAAGTGGACAAATTTTCTTGAGCATAGGTGTCTTGATTCAAGGCATATATCATCTGGTAGCTTAATGTTTTGTAAATTGATTGTATGTTCTATATTCTTCTCTTCTAATTATTACCCTTCTTTTCAACACAAATCTAGCTTAAATGTGAACATAAGTGTTTCAGTTTTTTGTATGTTTTAACACATTTTTCTTTTGTAAGGGGTTTGTTAAAAACATTTACCCTTGTGTCTGAGGTCTTTTAGGCTCAATTCCCAATCTAGTATCGTTGGTATCAAAAACATAGTTTTGCCTTCACTTTGATAGTGCATGAATCTCATCATCATTTCTAACACCTATCCAATAAGGATGTAAATAACCAATATGGACCCCAAAATTGGCACCTAATTAATATTAGAAAAAACTAGGTGATTATAAGGACATGGGAAATTAACAAAATAAATTATTCAAAGGCAAAGGGCTCAAGACAAACCCATGACCAAATCATACAATGGTCACAAGGGCTCAAAAGCCCAAGTAAAAGTTCACCAAAAAAAAAAAAAAAAAATAAAAAGCCCAAGTAAAATTACTAGTGGATCATCAAGGTGATCCAAATGGATTCACTTTCACGTTTCCTTTCGAATTTCCAGAGTAAAGTCAGTCTTTAGTATTAGCCAGGACGAAAAAGAAAGTTTGATATTGTCCGAGGTCTTTTATGTTCAAATCCCAATTTAATATTGCTTTTATCTAAAACATAGTTTTGCCTTCACTTTGATATTGCATGAATCTCATCTTCATTTCTAACAACTATCCGAGGACGGAAATGCTATAATGAGGGGGATTTTGGTGAGAGGTTCAATAAGGGGGCTCAAAAGCCAAAGCTCGAGACCATCAAGGTGATCTACATGGATCCACTTTCAAGTTGATCTAAATGGATCCTCTTTCAAGTTTTCTTTCGAATTTTCAAAGTAAAGTCAGTCATCAAGTGTCTCCCATTCCCATACGGAAACACACAGCATTGGAAAATCAAAACTTTTTTCTTATCTCCGATATTTATATTTCTTTTTTAAATAGATTTTTTGAGATGTGGGGAAATGTTGGTGCATTTGCTTTTTATTTTTAATTTAATAATTTTTTTTATATGGTTTGGGCTAGACAACAACATATATTATGAACAACATTTAGTGCTAGACCGTAAAAAGCTTAAACTCGTTTTGGTGAGGTGCGCCAGGCCCATGCAATAGTGCAACGCTTGGGCGACGCGTGAGAACCCCAGTAGCAAGCTACTGTGTTGGGCTCTCCCCCTAAAGAAATTAATTTAATATCGTGTGGGCCATTAGCCCACGTATCAGATATTAAACTGATAAGAACAGATACTACACTTGATCTTAGCCAAAAGGCCGAGAAAGGTATGTTTATTCATGGCTTGTGCGGTTTGTTTTATACACAGCTCCTTTCTCCTCCTTTCTTGAAGTGGTCGATGTGGGATTGCGAACACGCTCTCTTGAAGTACTTTTGCCGCATCCACAGCCATCTTATCACCAGAAACAGAACACAGCAAAAGCAAAGCTTCTACTCCATGGCTTGGCTTGGCTTAGCTTTGAACGGTAGAGTGATCTGCAAATCTTTCTTTTCCTAAACAAGGTTATGCTTCTGACTCACTAAAGAGATTGCTGAATGCCATGGTTGATGCATGGCGGATATCAATCATACCATTTGAATCTGTAATTTAAGACCTTTAAATTTTCGCTTAGGACGAAAGGTGGCTTTGCTCTAGCTAGGATATGCATAAACTTTTTTAAAAATAATTAAAAAAAAAACCAACAAAAAATAGTGATCAGCAAATAATATATGTTATTGCACACTACACATCGAAATTGACTCTCTATACTGTGTAGGAATTAGTCTCCATATTTACTTATTTGAAAAGGGTATTGAAATTATTCTGATTCTAAATTTCTGTGTGTTTATTTATTAATGTTGGAAAATTTGGTTTATGAATGCTACTTTTCCTGTAAAACATCATAGAAAATATATATTAGAAAATTGTAATTTACATTGATATAGTAGATTAAATAAAATTAATAGAAGTACTGTAAAAACAGTAATTAAAAAAAGAATATATATAATTTTTGTATATTTGACTTTTGACTTCAAACTTAAAAATATAATTTGACAAGGTAAAAATTGCTTGTGATAAAGAAAGCAGCACATCATGAATTATTAAACTTTTTTCAATATCAAAAGAACATCAAACATTGTAAATTATTATAGTTTGATTTTCCAAATGTGATCAAATGCATATCAAAATCATTCTTGTAATATTTAAATTTAATTACAAATTTTGACCTTTAAAAAAAATGTTGCCAAAAAAAAAAAAACCATTCCAAGATTTAAAACAATAATAAAAAAAACAAATAAAATTATGATATTTTTTTTAAAGAGAGAGGTGTCGAACTTGGGTGTTCTAATTTGCGAGCGTGCTATTTAGTGAACCACTTTTTAGGCTCATTATATTAAACGAGCAAGCGAGCCATTTTTTTTTCACTATTGGACTATATAGTCTCATTTAAGTTAGTCTCATCTCTTACTAAAAATGGATTTCAAGTGCTATTTAATTCAATGAGGCGTACCAAACATGACCAAAGGGTATTTATTGGAGTTGGCTCCCTCCCGTTAGAGGTTGGATCTTAAAATCATTTTAGGCAAAATAAATGCCCTAAAAATTCAACGGTAAAGTAAGGCAATAATTGCCCAACTTAATCAACCAATTAATTCCCAAAAGTAAATATACCAAGGAGGGTGTATTCAATTAAGATTTTAATGGATTATTTTGAAGCTTAAAAGTACAGCAGTATTCAATTAGGATTTTTAAGTAAACAATAAAAGTCTGGTGGTATTCAATTAGGATTTTTAAATAATCAATACAAGTCCGGTGGTATTCAATTAAGACTTTTAATAGATAAGAAAAAGTACTGTGGTATTCAAAAACTTACTGATTTTAATGTATTTCATTAAATGGTGTATTGTGTGAGACTTTTGAGTGTGTGATATATATACCAAATCACATAACAAATCACACCCTCCTATGCATGATTCTCATATATGCTCTCATGCTTTTTCTTCCCCATTATTTTTTCATGCCTTTTACTGTATATAAAAAAAAAATTCATAAGAGAGACGATAAAGGGTCCACATCACAGCATAGTCCCCCTTTTTCCTCCTTTCCCTCTTCCTTTTTTTTTTCTTCTAATTTTTTCTTTCTTTCCTCCTTCCTCCCCTGACCCCTCTTTCTCCTTCACACTCTCCTCTCTCCCTCAGTGTTTAGTAAACAACCACCAACTTTAGATGATGAAAGTTGCAAACCAATTTTGTAAAAGCTCTTCCGTTGGTTATTCAAATGGGAATATCCAAGTAAAACGAAGGTCTTTATCTATTGAACAAAGCGCTACTACGTTCAAATTATGTGTAATGGCATGGACCGTTAAATTCTTTACGGATCAAAACTGGCATAAATATCATATTAAGTATGGAATCAAAAAACTGATTTATTTTGGTTCTAGTTTCTTTCAGCCGTTAGCCTTACAACATCATGTTATATCTACAACTTTAATATTCTAATTGCTATATAAAATTACTTCAATGTCATTAGAACATTTTATTGTCACTTATTGAGTTATTTTGAAATATTTTCTATGAATTCAGTTTTGGTTTCGGTTTAACAAATTTTGTCTTCAATGGGTGTATTGTTTTTGTCAATTAATAACATTTTTATAATATTATAAATATTATGTTGCAAAATGGGCAGAAAGGTTTATGAGATTTTATTGGTTAATGTGGTGAGCAAAAATACTCCCATAGAAATAAAATCCTGTAATTGTAATCTATTAAAATCATAAGTAAAATCATAAGTGAATAAAATCATAAGTAAAATCATGTAATTGCAATCTATTAAAATCATAAGCAAAATCATATAATTACAAATCCGGTTGAAATCCATTACATTAAAATCATGTAATTACAATCTTTTAAAATCTTAATTGAATACACCCCCCCAAACTGACACAAATGGTTTTTGAAAACAAAACGTGTTAAACTACAATATTTTGACCATTTAAGTGATGATCAAATCAAAGCTAACGGGTCTCAAAATTAATATAAAAGTATCGGGTCATAACTGTAAATTTTATAAATATACAAAATGATTTCAGTTTTAAAGAAGTAATCAAACCACACAAAAATCTGGAAAAATAAATTCAACATAAAATAAGTAATAAAATAATTTTGTATTTTGAAATACTCACAAAAATTCCAACAACTAACACATGGATGTTAAAGTTATTATGTTTCGTGACTTTCCATGTATTTATTAACACATACGAAAACGAAAAATATGTGAGTTCACCTTACAATATGTAATTCAATACCTGAAAAACTCTTGAGTTAGGTTAATTAAAAATGATATCCCGATATCTGAACCCAGAGGCAAAGAAAAGGAAAAAGGCAAAAAACAAATCCAAGTCGACACCAACTATGCTGAAATAAACAACTTAGTATCATTGATTGGGTGGCTTATAATTAAAATAGCATTGCAATATGGATTTAAAGGGTTTTAAATTCTTTTTATAAATCTATTATTGATCAAATGCTCTACACGATGTAGTCAACTTCAGTCCAAAACTCCATATATATGCTCTAGTCAATGATGAGGGGCTGCAATATAAATATTATAGTGTGAACCATTTGGTTTATATTATTCATGCAGTGCAATTGTGGCTTAGCGTAGAGGAATGGGCGTAATGATTTTCCTCAAGCCAACTGAGGTTGACCTAAAACAGTAATTAAGCCAACTGAGTGAAGAACACCAACTGGGAATAATTCAAACTTAGAAAAAAAAAATGAAGAGTATGAAGCAAGGACACTTGATTTGAGTCAAAATGGACCAATCTTCATCTTCTTCTTCATACTTGTTTAGTTGTACAATCACTGTGAAACGCAGCGTCACATGGTTGGTTGCGACATCAGTTTCTCTACAACTAATTTTCATGGCCATTCATTTAGAACCCACTCCCAACCGATTGTGCTGCTTTTAAAAGCAGAAAAACTTGTATAACATGGATAGCACTATTTTGTTATTCCAACAAATCACATATTGCCACAGGAAAAAGTGATCACTTGTGACATATCGTGATCGATCAAAAATAGCAAAATATTGATATCTCCGTTTCACAGCTTTCAATTATTTGTCTCTTATGTTTTTCTTGTCTTTTTGTTTTCCAGTTTGAAGAGCAGATTTCTGATTGTAAAATGAAGAAAGAAAAAATAAAAGAGAGTTGGGTAACAATTCATCTTTGGACGTTGGTATAGTTACGTAGACCGAAATGCCCTTCAGTTGAAGCAAAAACAACCAAAATGCTGGGGGGCTTCTAAAATTTCGAATATTATATGCACGTATCAAATGTTTATAAGTCAAACAAACTGACGTCAAGGCGTCCACCATACGATCGATATAATTTTTTTCGGTGCACCACGTCATTGATGTTGATGCTCAAAATGGTTGGGCCAAGATTGAGTCCAACTTAGTGATGAGGTGTGATGGATGATGGGTGAAGGTTTGGACCTTCTGCGTGTATGTGAGGATTTGGCCAATTTATAAATACACAAAAGACAAGATATATGTGGTTCACCCTTAATGAATGGGCTACGTCCACAGAGAATATGTTCTCATTATGATATTGTTTACATTTGTACAAGGGGATTAGACCCAAAGATAAATGGAAGAAGGCCTAGGGCCTAAGGTACAAAGTTAGGAGTCTGGAGCCCAGAGGTCAAGTCCCCGGGTCTGGAGACCCAGGACTCGAAGGCCAGACTAACAGGAGAGTCCTGAAGGAGGGAGCCCAGCTCAGTTTCGTATCCCCCCTTAAGTGGAGAGTGGTATGCTTTTATAGGTGAGAGGGAGCCTTCACTTCTTGTTGTTTTCCGATGTGGGACTCCTCTTGCTTTGCTTAGAGTTCCTTCTAGTCTTCTAGTTGCTTGGTCAGTTACGGTGTCAACAGTAGTCCCCCAAGTTCGCGAGTAAGAAGAACTTCTTGCTTGGGGATTTGTAATCTTAAGTGCACTGGCCGAGCAACACCGTAGTTTGTCTTCCAAGTCGTATAGTGCACTATCCCCAGTCCCCCAAGTCCCCGGGTAAGAAGAACTTTGGAGGGAGAGAAGTTGCAACAAAAAACCAAAGTGGTTTGGAGGGAGAGAAGGTTTTTTTTTTTTGAGCTAGGTCAGCAAAAAAATTGGCAAGTCCCCATTTTACCTTCTGCATGCTTCCTGCCGTTCGGCATTTTTTTTTATTTTTTTTATTTTTTTTTTTGAGCTAGGTCAGCCAAAAATTGGCAACTCCCCCAAATTTCCTTCTGCCTGTCACCTACCGTTCGGCAGGTTCAATTTTATTATTATTTTTTTTTTGTGGCTAGGTCAGCCAAGTAGCTAGCCAATTGGGCACTTTCACTTCCCAAATTCCTTCTGCACAATGCCTACCGTTCGGCAGGTGCAAATTTTTTTTTTTTTTTTTTTTTTTTTTTTTTTTTGTGGCTAGGTCAGCCAAGTGGCTAGCCAATTGGGCACTTTCACTTCCCAAATTCCTTCTGCACAATGCCTACCGTTCGGCAGGTGCAAAATTTTTATATTTTTTTATTTATTATTTTTTTTTTGTGTGGCTAGGTCAGCCAAGTAGCTAGCCAAGTGGGCATTTTCACTTCCCAAATTCCTTCTGCATGTTGCCTACCGTTCGGCAGGTGCAAATTTTTTTTTTTTTTTTTTTTTTTTTTTGGTGGCTAGGTCAGCCAAGTGCTCCCTCACTTCCCAAATTCCTTCTGCATGTTGCCTACCGTTCGGCAGGTGCAAATTTATTTATTTATTTATTATTTTTTTTTTTTTTTATGGCTGGGTCAGCCATTTGCTTCGGTAAGGGAGCAAAGCTTGAGGGTTTAGCTTCCTTGCCGAACGGTAGGGAGCGTGGAGAGAAAAATAGAGTCCCACACGGGCTTGGCTTTTGAGGCTTCGGCATGGAATTGGAGCCAACATCAAGAGCTGGCCTTTTAATGTTTCGACAAGAGAGCTGGGCATTTTAGGAAGGGCCAGGTCATGTGGGTTTAGCCTGGGCATTTAGCAAGGGCTGGGCCGCAAGGGCTTCGGCAAGGAGTCTAGTTATAGTTTGGGCTGGCATGAGTGTCTAGGGGCTGGGAGATCTAGAAGCTGGGAGTTTTGGAATTTGGAAGGAGGCTAGGCTTCGCAAGGAGCCAAGCTGCAGATTTGGCTAGGCCTGAGTGTTGGGCTAGGCGAGGGACCAAGGTGCCGATCGGTAAGGGCCATCTATGGCTTTTATTGAGCCTGTTTTGCTCAAGATAGGGCTAGGCAAGGGCTAGGCCTAAGTACTCAGCTTGGCCTTAGGAGTTTGTTTTGGAGCTGAGCCTTCGGAAGGGGGCTAGGTCCCTTGGATACTGACATAATTTTGGAGTTGGGATGGCGAAGGCGATACAAAGCTTTGCATGTTGCAAGGTAATGTTCCTAGGCTCGGGGTGCCGAATGTGGGCTTAGGCATGGGGGGTGCTGAAGGCATGTTGCAAGAGATGGGTTTAGGCACGGGGGTGCCAAAGGCAAAGGGGATGCTAAAGGCACAAGGGTGCCGAAGGCAGAGTGGTTTGCCAAACGCACAAGCTCGCATGTCACAAGGCATTGTGCCTAGGCACGGGGGTGCCGAAGGTGAGCTTAGGCATGGGGGCGCCGAGGGTGAGCTTAGGCACAGGGGTGCCAAAGGTGGGCTTAGGCAAAGGGGTGCCGAAGGTGAGCTTAGGCAAAGGGATGCCAAAGCTTGGATGTTGCAAAGCATGGAGGTGCCAAAGGTGGGCCTAGGCACGGGGGTGCCGAAGGCGAAACAAGCTTGCATGTGGCAAGGGGAAGAGCTAGGCACGAGGATGCCGAAGGCACAAGACTTGCATGTCGCAATATAAAATGCTGAAGGGCACGGGGTGCCGAAGGTGCCAAGCTTGCATGTCGCAAGAGGAAGTGGCTAGGCACGAGGGTGCCGAAGGCATGAGACTTGCTTGTCGCAATATAAAATGCCGAATGGCACGGGGTGCCGAAGGTGCCAAGCTTGCATGTCGCAAGAGGAAGTGGCTGGGCATGAGGATGCCGAAGGTGTAAGACTTGCATGTCGCAATAATGCCGGAGGGCATGGGGTGCCGAAGGTGCCAAGCTTGCATGTCGCAAGAGGAAGTGGCTAGGCACGGGGGTGCCAAAGGCATAAGACTTGCTTGTCGCAATATAAAATGCCGAAGGGCACGGGGTGCCGAAGGTGGGCTTAGGTAAGAAGATGCCGAAGGCGAAACAAGCTTGCATGTGGCAAGGCATGGAGGTGCCAAAGGTAGGCTTAGGCACGGGGGCGCCGAAGGTGAGCTCAGGCACTGGGGTACCGAAGGTGAGCTTGGGCACTAGGGTGCCGAAGGTGGGCTTAGGCACGGGGTGCCGGAGGTGAGCTTAGGCACGGGGTGCCGAAGGGGAGCTTAGGCACTGGGGTACCAAATGTGAGCTTAGGCACGGGGGTGCCAAAGGTGGGCTTAGGCACGGGGGTGCCGAAGGTGGGCTTAGGCAAAGGGGTGCCGAAGCTTGCATGTTGCAAAGCATGGAGGTGCCAAAGGTGGGCCTAGGCACGGGGGTGCCGAAGGCGAAACAAGCTTGCATGTGGCAAGGGGAAGGGCTAGGCACGAGGATGCCGAAGGCACAAGACTTGCATGTCGCAATATAAAATGTCGGAGGGCATGGGGTGCCGAAGGTGCCAAGCTTGCACGTCGCAAGAGGAAGTGGCTAGGCACGGGGGTGCCGAAGGCATAAGACTTGCTTGTCGCAATATAAAATGCCGGAGGGCATGGGGTGCCGAAGGTGCCAAGCTTGCACGTCGCAAGAGGAAGTGGCTAGGCACGGGGGTGCCGAAGGCATAAGACTTGCTTGTCGCAATATAAAATGTCGGAGGGCATGGGGTGCCGAAGGTGCCAAGCTTGCATGTCGCAAGAAAAGGTGTGCCGAATGGAGCCAAAGGGGGTCTGGGCTTAGTTTCGACAGGGGAGCCATGGTTGGGCCTAGGCTAGTTAAGTGTCGTGCCTTGTGGCATGAGCCTTCTGGGTGGGTCTTGGCTTGACCTTTGCCAGGTTTGTGGAGCTGGGCTTCGAGAGTCAACAGGCTGGAGCTTGGCCCTAAAACTTCGGCATGTTGATGTGATGTCTGAGTTTGACTCCTGATTACTTCGACACAGATAATGTTGAATGGTTAAGGATGATGATTGGAGGGGTGCCGAAGGGCACTGAAGGAAGGGAGAATGACAGAAGCCTTTTGTGTCGATTCCCACAGACGGCGCCAAACTGTTGATGCTCAAAATGGTTGGGCCAAGATTGAGTCCAACTTAGTGATGAGGTGTGATGGATGATGGGTGAAGGTTTGGACCTTCTGCGTGTATGTGAGGATTTGGCCAATTTATAAATACACAAAAGACAAGATATATGTGGTTCACCCTTAATGAATGGGCTACGTCCACAGAGAATATGTTCTCATTATGATATTGTTTACATTTGTACAAGGGGATTAGACCCAAAGATAAATGGAAGAAGGCCTAGGGCCTAAGGTACAAAGTTAGGAGTCTGGAGCCCAGAGGTCAAGTCCCCGGGTCTGGAGACCCAGGACTCGAAGGCCAGACTAACAGGAGAGTCCTGAAGAGGGAGCCCAGCTCAGTTTCGTATCCCCCCTTAAGTGGAGAGTGGTATGCTTTTATAGGTGAGAGGGAGCCTTCACTTCTTGTTGTTTTCCGATGTGGGACTCCTCTTACTTTGCTTAGAGTTCCTTCTAGTCTTCTAGTTGCTTGGTCAGTTACGGTGTCAACAATTGATATTTCTTGTATTAGTTTCTGTTTGATTTATTTAAAAATATATATAAAAATAAGTTTGTGTTCGATATTTTTAATTCCAATAAAAAATGGCATATATGCATGCACGTCAATTGGGTTAGAGTGACATAGCCAGATATTGCTGGAGAAATTTGACTAGAATGACTAGGATTTACTATGTCCAAATCAAAGAAAATAAAAATTCAAAAGCATGTTGTAACTTGTACATATATGTTAAATGTGCAACCAAGTGCAAAGAGAAATGTTCAAATGTGTCATAGGTCATATGTATATTCGATTGACATTTGGTTTCAAAAGTAAAAGAAGAAGAATTTTTCAACCGGTTGTTTAACTTTGTTGGCAGTCTATTTTTGTTATCTATTTTGTAGAACCTCTCCTTAATAATATGTTAATGCGGGCGGTGTATCTGTTGACACAATAGTATTTTAATATATTCTATAGGTAAGGAGCTTACAACTCAAGTGGTTAATAGTATTTAGCCTGCACTCGATGTTTTAGGTTTGATTCCCCCAATATCGCTTAAAAAAAATAGTATTCTAATATATATATCATTAAAATAAAAAGAATAAATTTGAGAACAAACATATGTTATTTCAACCAAGAATGAAGGTATAAATTCCTAATTTATAATTCTGAATATATATATATATATATATATATATATATATCGAGCTTCAGTTGATGGATTCCATAAATAAACTTATTTGAGGGACATCCTTATAGGGCCCACTTCGTATTGTATTTCACTAATCCAAACAATCTATTTTGTAAATATTCATTCAAAGATCATCTCTACAAAAAATCACTTGAATCCAATATCATTTGACCACTCAATTGAATTATTGAAGTTTTAGTAATTTATTGAAGCACCGTGTTCATTGATTTTGTAAGACACAATTAGATGTCGAAATGGTTTCCAATTTGTCTAATTTTTTGCTAAGATGATCTATGAATGTAGACTTAAGAAATAGATGATTTCGATTGTTGAAAAAAAATTAGGAGGAGATCCTAAAGGGTGTCCCTCAAATAATTTTGAGGAATCTCTCAATAGAAGAGGACTGTATATATATACAGAGATATGGAAGTCAATGTTGAGGAAAAACAAGAGGCAGCTCCGACTCCAAAAATGAAAAAAAAGAAAAGAAAGAAAGCGGCAGTTGACTAGTGTTGGCACTGGAGTCTGATCACAGTAATGGTTGCAGAGTATCGTTTATTCTCTCTGAGTTGATGAGAATACTGTTTTTTGTTAATTTTGACCAACTGGAGTTTTGGCCACTTTCTTTGAACATTTACAAGCCAACAAAAAATATCTAAATATCCTTCAACGTGTAGACTTTAGAGTATCTAAATGCTGGCAAAGACTTGTTCAAACTTGGCATGATGCTTCACTCAAGTTTTACTTTATTGACAAATAATGAAGATAATCCCAATAAACTTCAAAATAAAAGGAAAAATTGCATTATCCTTTTCTTGAAAGGCTTGCTAAAAATATTTAACTTATTAGAGGGAAAAAAAACTTATAGCCTCATAGGTTAAACGGATCTCGAGGCTCTATATTTTAGCTATCATGCATTTATTTGCATTTTGTAAGATCTTAACCATTCTAATAATCTAACAACTAAGATATGACATATCAATTTTTAACTTTTGACACATACCTATTTAATTAATAGATATTTATAAAAATACCCAATCCTAGACATGTATTTATAAAAATACCCAAGCATTATTTAAACATAGAAACATACCCAAAATGGGTTTTGGGTATGTGTGTAATGATGAGTTTTGGGTATGTTTATAAATGAGTTTTGAGTGTGTGTAATGATGAGTTTTGGGTATGTTTATAAAGTGTTTTGGGTGTTGGGTATTTTTATAATTTCAGCCCCCATTTTGGGTATTTTAGTGAAACTCCCAAAATTAACTCCAAATTAACACCGTTAGTTTCAAATAAAAAATAACAAATAAAAAACACTAAACTTATCATCAGTCACCCATGACACACCCCACCCCACTCACGACAGAAATTTATGAGTGGAGACGCTTCAGAATTTTTTATGAGTGTTACGTAATTTGGATTGGGTTAAGTGAGCAAAAGGCCACCATAATAAGACCTAGTGCTTGCTTTTTTATTGCATTATTATGCAAAACCAGTTTAGCTGATTGTTTGTTAACATAGTTGTTAATTCGTAAAGAACGAGAGAGGACTATGTTAAAAACAATGAAGGCCTAGCTAAATGCTATGTCCGCACTCTAAATACATAAATGATCACTTTCATTGCATTGCATGTGGAAAAATTGGCTTAGTAGAATGTGCATTCAAGCACCAACACTGACTGAGATTGATATTTGAAAGTCAATAACAGGGAGCTTTATATTGTTTTGGACCACGATGGAAATTTTCCTTTCAGGACTTTAATCGAGCACAAGGAGAGCAAAAATCTCAATCAAGAAAAATACATGAATTGCACGCACACATGCTGATTGTCAAACCCATTTTGACAGCTATGGCTACGCTTTTCCATTCCTTGTTCATAAGGACGCATTTGGTTCACACCATTTTGAAGTAATATATATATTTTAAAACTATGTAGAGGGAAATATAAATTGAAATTTCTTCCGCTGTTAGAAATAAAAGTACCATTAAATAAAAAGTTGGGTGATTGCAAATGAGCAGTTTCTAAATCACAACACAAACTTGTTTGGATTGTGGGAAGGATTTGATGATAAATAATTTCCCATGATTTTTTTCTAAGGGATGAGAAATGGAAGATTCATTTCCCATATTTGGTAATGCTAGGAAAGTAAAGTTGATTTAATTTTTCAATTATAGCCATATGAAATCAAATAAAAAAGAATGCATTTATAGCTATATTGTAATTCTAAATTATTAATGGGGACAAAATGGTCATGAAAAATGTGCATTTAAATTTAATGCTAGAACATTTTCCCAAAGTTTCCCATGGGAAGGGAAAATGAAACCAAATGGGGAGGAAGGTTACATTTCCCCCATATTTTCTCATGTGTTAGACAAACATTTACCATGTATGTACTTACCAAACATAGGAAAACAATTGATTTCTCATTCCCAAGCCTTCTTTCCCATGAACTAAATGCAGTAATTTAATAAGAAATATTTCAATATTTCGTATTCACCATCTACACTCACCAATTATGAGACTGAGTTAAAATTTTCCAACATAAATTTACCAAACAAACCATATTAATATCTTCCAAATTTCTAATACTTAAACTCCCATAATGAGTTTTTAGCTCAAGTAATTAAGAGCACTTAACTCTCTAACCGAGGTTTGAGGTTTGATTTCCCCTCACGCTATATTACTTGTATTATAAAAAAAAACCCATTAATTTTTGGCTAATATATACATAAATCTTATGTATAACATTACTTGGACAAGGAAAACAAGATGTGTCCAATATAATTGAGCACATCATAAATATTAGAAATGATTAAAATCAACTTTCCAGCTCTAGACAGTAAACCTGATTTCCTACCATCTTTTTTTTTCTTTCTTCTTCTTAATTCTAGTATTGAAATCCTTGAAATGTGCAAATCAATCCATCTAATAATATTTTGAATTCCTAAATATTTGTCCATATGGGAGGGTAATCCAAAATTGTAGACAAAACGTCCCCTTTTCTTCTTGGGACCGAAGCAGAGAGAGTTTTTTTTGGAGAAATTATTTATAGGTAAATAATAATTTATGGCCGATGGTTGTTGGCAGAAAAAGAAAAAAGAAAAAAGTCGTTAATGGTGGGTTCGCAATTTAAACTTATTTGGAGGGTACTTTACATTTCAAGTAATGGAATTATAGAAAAGAAACTCGTGTGAAATAAAATTGTCCATTTTAGTGGTCAAGCGCCAACCCGTAGAGTCCTGGATCTACCAACCTCCCTCAACCAGCCCACCACTCTCTCTCTCTCTCTCTCTCTCTCTCTCTCTACACACACACCTCGTCACAAACAATATTGAATGAAGTAGAGTAGAGGAGTAAATTTTGTACAGCGCCAACCAACCAGTATGATATAAAAAAATTTATAAAATAAAAGTCAGTGTCAGTGAGCTAACTACCCAGCGCCACGTGACCAGCTCACCCCGCCCTCCTTCCCCCTTCCTCTCTCTCGTTGGTAGCAACCTCTCCGTCTCAGAGCCTCAACTCAACCCCTCCCTCTTCTCTTCCCTTCTCTTCTCTATATCTCTCTCTCTCTCTCTATTTAAACACCTCCTCTATCCTCCCTAAATTCCAGCATTTACATTTCCCCCAAATCCCAAATTCCACTCTCACAGCCTCACAGGTAAACTGCAATTCCTCTCTTTCTTCTACTATTTCCGGTTGACCCTCCAACTAACAGCCTCGGATTACGAGATCCGCTGTTTGGTTCCGTTTCTGGGATCCCATTTCTTGTCCGTATTTGAAATTTCCCCGGCTTTTGATGTCCTCCAGGAAAAATTGATCCTCTGTTTTGTTTTGTTTACGTTGTTTGGTGATATAAATGGAAATAGGAGTTTAGGAGGGAGCTTAAGATCTGCTTCTGCTTGTATTGTCTTTGACAATTGGGTTGGTTGGGGTTTGTTTGGGCTGGTTGGTTTGTTAGGTGCATTGCGTAGAGATCTGTTAGGTAACTATAATTGCGATCTGGTTGGCTTTAGGTGTGCTTTAGCTAACAGAAATTTGATCAATATTGTGCCTCTAGATCCACCTAACTGGATGATTTCATTTTGATCTACTTAATTCTAAATGCTTCTGCCTAAACCCATAATTATTGAAACAAGAGCTACGAATTTGTATGAATCATGTATTCATGTGTGATGCATCAGTGTCAGTAGTTGACAGTTTTGGTTTCTTATTGTATGTTCAGAAACCGGAGGTTGCCTTGACCAGAAACCATGGCCACCGGACAACTTTTCTCGCGCACCACTCAAGCCTTGTTCTACAACTACAAGCAGCTCCCAATCCAGCGCATGCTGGATTTTGACTTCCTTTGTGGTGTGTATCAGATCCTAATTTTGATCTCGAAAGTGATCTTACTTGTATTCTTTTAGAATAAAAATGTAAATGTAGTAACTGAGCTTTGTAATAGGGAGGGAAACACCGTCCGTTGCTGGAATCATTAATCCCGGTGCTGAGGGATTTCAGAAACTCTTTTTCGGTCAAGAGGAGATCGCCATACCAGTGCACTCAACGTAAGTCACCATTCTTTCATTCTCTTTTTAGATTTCATTTGTCTTTTTTAGCTGCAATCCACCTTATGTATATGTGCAGTTAGTCTTAACATAACTGAAGCATGCCAATTAAGTTATTAATCAAATTTCATTGTTGATCTGTTGTTATTGAATTTTTTTTTTTCTGAGTTTGAGATTGCCTGACCTTCATTTTGATAACTGTTGCAGGATTGAAGCATCTTGTGCAGCACATCCTACTGCCGATGTCTTCATCAACTTTGCTTCCTTTAGAAGGTCAGTGCTTATTTCGTGAGTAGTTTATTGGAGTGCAGAATTTCGATCCTGAATATATGTTGACATATCTGCAGTGCTGCCGCTTCCTCCATGGCTGCTCTGAAGCAACCAACCATTAGAGTTGTTGCAATCATTGCTGAAGGTGTACCTGAGTCAGACGCTAAGCAATTGATCGCGTATGCACGAGCAAACAACAAGGTTAGACAATAGATACAATGTCTTCTGAATTGCACTAACTATGAAAATGAACAGGAAGTACTCACTTGAATGATCATATAATTTTCAGGTTGTTATTGGCCCAGCTACTGTGGGAGGAATTCAAGCTGGTGCTTTTAAGATTGGTGACACTGCTGGAACAATTGATAACATAATTCACTGCAAGCTGTACAGGCCTGGATCTGTTGGTTTTGTCTCCAAATCTGTATGTAGCTATTCCGGTGCCTTTTTATTTTTTTTTCATTTTCTTTCTTGCATTCTGTTTTGTTCCATTGTTGACCATTCTTTATGCCCACTCAGAAGTCAATATCATTAACTTTCGGATAATTTTGGTAAATGTATATGTCAGAATGTATATACATTAAACATCTAGCAAATTACATTATGCTTTTGTATTTAATGTCTGATCAAGTTTATTCATTTAAGTCCTATGCCCTGAGTTTTAGAAACTACTGAGAATAGGTCTAGTTCTGCAATGTGCCATGAGTTTCCACATATTTATTCAAACTGCGTTGCGGTGTGCCTTGTCAAGAAACTCATATTTTTGTTTAGAATTCTTAAAATAATAAAATATGTTGCCATTGCAGGGTGGGATGTCTAATGAATTATACAATACTGTGGCTCGTGTAACAGATGGACTTTTTGAAGGTATCTACGTTTGGTCTGCTTAATTTAGTCTTCATAACTGATTTAATATTTGAGCAAGGTTGTAAAATTTGGGTATGTTCTTGAAACTCTTTAGGTATTGCTATTGGAGGAGATGTGTTCCCAGGTTCTACTCTTTCTGACCATGTTCTGCGGTTTAACAATATCCCCCAGGTAAATTTTGCTTTCATTTACTTCTCTTCAGGGCCTGTCCATTTTTGCATTTTGTTTGGGGGCATCAGCATCCTGAAATTTGCAATCTGATTTTTTGATCTAATGCAGGTTAAACTTATTGTTGTACTTGGGGAACTTGGCGGGAGAGATGAGTATTCTCTAGTTGAAGCTTTGAAACAGGGGAAAGTTTCCAAACCAGTCGTTGCTTGGGTTAGTGGAACTTGCGCAAGGCTTTTCAAATCCGAAGTACAATTTGGTCATGCTGTAAGTTGTCATCTCAGTTGCTCTTGACTAATCTCTTCCCAAGAAAGTAAAAGGGTTAAAAATTCTAAATCTTCCTTCACATTGTCTAAATCAGGGTGCAAAAAGTGGTGGTGAGTTGGAGTCTGCACAAGCAAAGAATCAAGCCTTGAGGGATGCTGGAGCTGTTGTTCCCACTTCATATGAAGCTTTAGAAACTGCTATCAAGGAAACCTTTGAAAAACTGGTAATTTACAGCATACCTTGAGGATAACCACCACAAAGATTGCTTGAAAAGTTCTCTAATTCCATTAGTGTCCGTGGCTGTCTAAGACAAATCTGGTTGATTTCCACAGGTTGAACAAGGGAAGATTACACCAGTGAAGGAATTTAAGCCTCCACAAATACCTGAAGATCTTAACTCTGCAATTAAGAGTGGAAAAGTTCGGGCTCCAACTCATATTATATCCACAATCTCTGATGATAGAGGTATGTATTAAATCCAATGACATTCCTATATTTTACTCATGTGTTTGATATTTAGACATCAGTTTCATTGACTTCTTTTAATCCACTTTGCAGGTGAGGAACCATGCTATGCTGGTGTACCTATGTCCTCCATTGTTGAGCAGGGTTACGGTGTGGGTGATGTTATCTCTCTTTTGTGGTTCAAGCGCAGCCTTCCCCGTTATTGTACTCAGTTTATTGAGGTAGATTCCTGATTACTATGGAGCTGCTTATTCATACTTCTTCACCCATCTGTTTAACTTTTGTTTACTAAAAATCTAGCTGTGATTGCTCTAGGAGCAAAATTGTGTATTCTAGCCTCTTTCACTAATACATATGACATTCATTTCAGATATGCATCATGTTATGTGCTGACCATGGTCCTTGCGTCTCTGGAGCTCACAACACAATAGTAACTGCTAGGGCTGGCAAGGACCTTGTTTCCAGCCTTGTCTCAGGTAGATATTTTACCACTGAATGTTCTATACTTTGTTATAAAATTTTCTACTTTAAGGACTGGGCTTCTCAGAGATGATTTGGTTATGGAATAATTATATATGAGCCTTTGAAACAGGTTTGCTCACAATTGGTCCCCGATTTGGTGGTGCCGTTGATGATGCTGCTCGATACTTCAAGGATGCATATGACAGGGTGAGCTTTATTGGACATTTTGTGTGTAATAACTCAACGCTTAAACGTTAAAATAATGTTTTAACTCTAACAAGCTATCCCTCTGCTGTGTTTCATCAGAATCTTACACCTTATGAATTTGTCGAGAGTATGAAAAAGAAGGGCATTCGTGTGCCAGGGATTGGGCACAGGTATTGAGAGTTTTCAATATTATGCAATAGTATAAACTTGGGGTTTCAATCTTTAATGCATTTAGTAGTTGCATAAGAAATCTTATTGTTGGAATTTCTTGTTTCTTTGCTGTGGAAAAGGATCAAGAGAGGGGACAACAGAGATAAGAGAGTAGAGCTGCTACAAGCGTTCGCACGCACACATTTCCCTTCTGTCAAATACATGGAATATGCCGTACAAGTTGAAACCTACACACTCTCGAAGGCAAACAACCTGGTCCTTAATGTCGATGGTGCTATTGGCACCCTGTTCTTGGATCTTCTTGCAGGCAGTGGAATGTTCAGCAAGCAAGAGATTGATGAAATTGTTGATATTGGCTATCTGAATGGGCTATTTGTGCTGGCACGTTCCATCGGTTTGATTGGGTGAGTACTAAAATAATTTCTTTGGCCAATTTTCTTTTGGTTAGGTAGACTTAAATTCTGGATATAGACACGTGAAGAATCAATTCTACATAGGCACATAGCTTCTTTACACCAAAGGAAAATGTATTTGGACTTAAAAGGTCGCTAAACAGATTAGGTGGTCCTACGGTCCTGTTGTGGCTGATACAGATAGGACTTATTAATAACTCAAGTAGTCAATTCCTATTTGTTGGGTTTATATATGGTTTAGATACCCTAGCTTTGCCATTGAGAGTAATACGAAACAAACGATTGTCCTTGATGACAATGAGGTTCAGTGGTGGGTCAGATAAACATAGGAGAGAGGACATCATTTTCTGCTTTACACATGATGTATTCCTTAGAATTTCTGTAAAATTTCCTTTTACCTGACTGATTACTCCCTGCCCTTCATATCAGGCACACTTTTGACCAGAAGAGATTGAAGCAGCCCCTATACCGCCACCCATGGGAGGATGTTCTTTACACCAAGTGAAAGGCTCTCGGATAGCAGGTGCAAAGCCGACTTACCTGCTTTCGACAAGCATTGTTGTCTTCAAGGTCCTTGAGTCTGCAGATTCGCTTGGAATGATTGTTCAGTTGTTAGAATAGTGTTTGTATTGCTAATGCTGGAGTTGAGTATCTTCATTTGTAAGTTGTATCCAAAGTTCATAAAGGGACAACCTCGAGCAGTTTACTAAACAAAGTTATGTTTTCCTATAAAATTTCTTGGTTTCACTTTCTGGGTTTTTAGGAGAGAATAGAGTAAAGTGGGTATTCTCTTGGGCATGTTTTGTCCTCTCCAAGGAAAAAAAAAAAACCAAAAAAAAGAAGGTCAATGAATAAATAGAAATTTGTCGCACGCATACCGTTTTCTTTTTATTCGGTTTCATTGGTCCATATTTTGAGTGCCGGTCTGTATTTTAACAGAGGCTAATGTTTTGATTAACTTCTACTGGGCAATAATGAACTATAACTTGGGAGATTTAAGCACTAATTGGGGTTTTGAAACTAGTGCTTAGCCAATCTTGCCATATCATTGAGTAACTTGAGCTAACCAAAACCAAGGATTGCCCACGGGGTTTTGTACTTTCCACTTTTTGACCCAAAAAAAGTAGACATACGTTTTTTTTTTTTGTTGAAATAAGGAGAACCCCCAGAAAACAACAACTAAACATCGCGCATGAGTTGAGGCCTAGCAAGACCAAGAAAGTCATCCATCAACAGAGAGCTAACCCAGACAGAAGCCTTATCAAAGAAGCAAATTCCCAAATTCAGATTATAACTCCAGTTTACCGAACAATCCGCAACACCATTCTTTTCCCCTTCTCAACAGCAACATACTTGTATCTCATTTAAACCTCAAACCAAGTCAATTATGGACACAATCTATAAATGTTGCAGCAGGTATGAATTTATCCACTTTGGGAATACCAATGCAAGCAAAAGAAAGAAAGAGAAACGACTTTCTTAAGCTAAAATTAGAAAGGACATTGCTTTCTTCCTTTCTGATTTCTTATTATATTATATTTTTGGAGAAAGGAAAGGAAACTGAGTTGACACGGTCAGGTGCAAAGAATATTTAAATACGTCGACCTGAATGACAGAAATAGTATAAAGAATAAATGTAAACTGTGTGCAATAGGAAAACAAAATCTGCAGCATCAAAATTATTGTCATTGGCCCAATTCCCCAAACGCACACGACCACCAAACCAATCGGATGGCCTCCATTATATTCTCTCACCACCACCGCAGCTCTGTCCATGCCCACAAGTAAAACCCCCCAAAGAAAATGAAAAGGAAAATCCAAGAAAAAGAGAGATAAATCAGACAAACAAAAAAACAAATGAGAAGTTCACCAAAAAAAAAAAAAAAAAAAAAGAGAAAAAGAGAGAGAGAGAGAAGTGTCACTCTCATTTCTCAGTTCTCTCAGAGCACAGCAAAACAAAAAAGAAGATCAAACCAAAACAGCGTTGCTTCATAGGCCCCCCTCCCTCCCTCTCTCGCTCTCTACCCATCTCACAATTAAACCACATAAACAACTGAAATCCAGCCTCCACCTCCAACTAGTCACAAGCTTCACTGCAGCCCATTTTCTGATCGATCTCAATTTTTTATGCCGATATGGGTTTTCGGCTTTTATTAGCCTCTTTTTCTCACTCGCTGCAAATTTAACCCCCCAAAAAAAAAACCAGTGAGAATTGTGTCAAACAGAGGAAGACCAAAGTCAGCAAATGGCTTCAGGTGCTCAGTCGTCGGGCACAGGCCATGCCAAAGCTCACAACAATACAGAGTCTGTAAGCAAAGCCATTGCTCAGTACACCGTCGATGCTCGGCTGCACGCGGTGTTTGAGCAGTCAGGCGAGTCTGGTAAGTCCTTCGACTACTCACAGAGCATGAGGACCACCAAAGACTCAGTCCCGGAGCAGCAGATTACAGCTTACCTGTCCAAAATTCAAAGGGGGGGCCATATTCAACCCTTTGGGTGCATGATGGCTGTGGACGAAGCCACCTTTGGGGTCATTGCATACAGCGAAAACGCCCGAGACCTGCTCGACCTAACGCCGCAGTCAGTTCCGATCCTCGAAAAACCTGAGATCCTCACAATTGGGACTGATGTCCGTACACTCTTCACGCCCTCCAGCGCAGTTTTGCTCGAGAAGGCATTTGGGGCTCGGGAGATTACTCTTTTGAACCCAATTTGGATGCACTCCAAGATTTCTGGTAAGCCCTTTTACGCAATTCTGCACCGGATTGATGTTGGGGTTGTGATTGATTTGGAGCCTGCTAGAACAGAGGACCCTGCGCTGTCTATAGCCGGCGCGGTTCAGTCTCAGAAATTGGCAGTGAGGGCAATTTCACAGCTGCAGTCACTGCCTGGTGGGGACATTAAGATTTTGTGTGATACTGCGGTTGAGAGTGTAAGGGAGCTTACTGGTTATGATAGAGTTATGGTGTATAAGTTTCATGAGGATGAGCATGGTGAGGTTGTGGCTGAGAGCAAGAGGCCCGACTTAGAGCCATATCTTGGGCTGCACTATCCTGCCACGGATATACCTCAGGCGTCGAGGTTTTTGTTCAAGCAGAACCGGGTCAGAATGATAGTAGACTGTCATGCCACGCCGGTCCATGTAATTCAGGATGAAGGGCTGATGCAGCCTCTGTGCTTGGTTGGATCCACACTTCGTGCCCCTCATGGTTGTCACTCCCAGTATATGGCTAATATGGGCTCCATTGCCTCGCTAGCTTTGGCAGTCATCATCAATGGAAATGATGAGGAAGCTATTGGCGGGAGGAACTCAATGAGACTATGGGGCCTGGTTGTTTGCCACCATACCTCTGCTCGGTGCATTCCGTTTCCCCTTCGGTATGCTTGTGAGTTCCTAATGCAGGCCTTTGGGCTTCAGTTGAATATGGAATTGCAATTGGCTTCACAATTGTCTGAGAAACATGTTTTGAGGACCCAGACTCTCTTGTGTGATATGCTTCTTCGTGACACCCCAGCTGGCATTGTTACTCAAAGTCCTAGTATTATGGACCTTGTGAAGTGTGACGGGGCTGCACTATACTACCAAGGGAAGTACTACCCACAAGGTGTGACCCCGACTGAAGCGCAGATAAAGGACATTGTGGAGTGGCTGTTGGCTTTCCATGGAAGTTCAACAGGTTTAAGCACAGATAGTTTGGGTGATGCTGGGTACCCCGGAGCTGCCTCTCTGGGCGATGCTGTTTGTGGGATGGCTGCTGCTTATATCACCAAGAGGGATTTTCTGTTCTGGTTCCGATCCCACACTGGCAAAGAGATCAAATGGGGTGGAGCAAAGCATCATCCAGAGGACAAGGATGATGGACAGAGGATGCATCCACGCTCTTCATTCAAGGCATTTTTGGAAGTGGTTAAAAGCCGTAGTTTGCCGTGGGAGAACGCAGAAATGGATGCAATACACTCTTTGCAGATTATTTTGAGAGACTCATTTAAGGATGCAGAGACAAACAATTCAAAAGCTGTTACGCAGGCCCAGCTTGGTGATCTGGAGTTTCAAGGGATCAATGAGCTCAGCTCGGTAGCAAGAGAAATGGTTAGATTGATAGAGACTGCAACTGCCCCCATATTTGCTGTAGATGTTGATGGATGTATAAATGGGTGGAATGCAAAGGTTGCAGAGTTGACAGGTCTCTCAGTCGAGGAAGCTACTGGGAAGTCCTTGGTTCATGATCTTGTTTACAAAGAATCTGAAGAAATTGTTGACAGGCTTCTTTTCCGTGCTTTAAGAGGTAGTCTTTCTAGACCTAATGTCTTTATTTCTACTTAATTCGAGAAGTTTATTAATGGGGTCTTATTGACTTTGTTTCCAGCTCATTAAAAAATTTCAAGTAAAACCACAAAGCTAACCTTGGCCATATAATCATTTCAAACCAAAATAAATAAATAAATTCGCTATATTTGTCTTATTGAAAGTTGACTTACTTCAAGTTGTGAAGTTCACTGAGACGTTTCATTGTGATGCCTAGGTATCTTCTAATTGATTAAATTTTACTGTAAATATCTACATATGTTATTCTTTCTTGAATTGGCAATGCAATTCTCATATTGTAGTTGTTGCTCGTATTGTGTTGTATTAATATATGCATTTCTTATTCTCTTGCGTGACTATCAAATGATCAATTAGGTGGTTGCTTAGTAGCAATGGAACATGGACAGAACATGAGTGTTGATGTACAATATAGGTATAAGTTTCTGAATGCTACCTTAAAAAGAAAAAATGAACATGACATTAATGCCAGTATGGCTTATTATGCGCTTATTATGCCCAAGAGAGGGGACTAAACAGTTTTTATTTTTTATACATTTTTGTTTCATTATTGATGATTTGGATCACATGTTTAATGTTTATTTTGAAAGCAAGTCTGTTTTGGTAAAAATTGAATATTTTACTATATTAATATTTTCAATGCAGGAGAAGAAGATAAGAATGTAGAAATAAAAATGAGGACATTTGGCCCAGAGCACGACAACAAACCTGTATTTGTGGTGGTTAATGCTTGCTGTAGCAAGGATTACACTAGCAATATAGTTGGAGTTTGCTTCGTTGGTCAGGATGTAACTGGTCAAAAAGTAGTAATGGACAAGTTCATAAAAATACAAGGTGATTACAAGGCCATCGTTCATAGTCCAAACCCTTTGATCCCTCCTATATTTGCTTCAGATGATAACACATGTTGCTCGGAATGGAACACTGCCATGGCAAAGCTCACTGGGTGGAGCCATGGAGAAATCCTTGGAAAAATGTTGGTTGGAGAGGTCTTCGGCAGTTGCTGTCGACTCAAGGGTCCAGATGCTATGACAAAATTCATGATTGTCCTACACAATGCCATTGGAGGGCTAGACACAGACAAATTTTCCTTTTCATTCTTTGACCGAAATGGGAAATATGTACAAGCTCTCTTGACAGCCAATAAGAGGGTGAACGCAGAAGGTCAGGTTATTGGAGCTTTCTGCTTTTTGCAGATTGCAAGTTCAGAACTGCAGCAAGCTCTTAAAGTTCAGAGGCAACAGGAAAATGAATGTTTTTCTAGGATGAAAGAATTGGCTTACATTTGCCAGGAAATAAAAAATCCTTTAAGTGGTATACGCTTTACTAACTCACTTTTGGAGGCTACAGACTTAACTGAAGATCAAAAGCAGTTTTTGGAGACCAGTGCTGCTTGTGAGAAGCAAATTTTGAAGATTATAGAAGATGTTGATCTGGATAGCATTGAAGATGGGTAAGTAGGCTTTTAACAAAATTCTTTTCACATGCTCTTCTGTTTAATATCTTCATCTAGGACTGCATTATTAATAACTGTATCCAAATTTCTTCATAATTGAAACTAGGAAAAACACAATTAAGTTTTTTTTTTGTTGGTGAATTAGATCACTGGAGCTTGAGAAGTCAGAATTCTTTCTTGGGAGTGTCATAAACGCTGTTGTTAGCCAAGTAATGTTATTGCTGAGGGAAAGGGATCTACAATTGATTCGGGATATTCCTGAAGAAATCAAAACATTGGCTGTTTGTGGTGATCAAGTGAGAATTCAGCAGGTCTTAGCTGATTTCTTATTGAATATGGTACGTTATGCACCATCGCCTGAAGGCTGGGTGGAGATTCATGTTCTTCCAAGCTTGAAGAAAGTAGCTGATGGAGTCACTCTGGTTCGTACTGAATTCAGGTACTTTGGCTTCTCAGTATTAATATATTATTAGTTGGACGTTGATGGTGACGAGACAATAAAGTTATGTACGCAAATTGTCCTTGCAACCTGACTTTACCTGGTGTCCGGTGGGCTCAAATTAAGAACCTTAACCAACCAGGAGGCGTTTTTGGGTTGGACTGTGGCTGTCTTGTTGAACCCATAGGTTTGAAAACTATCTGCCATGTTTTGTAGGAGCAAAATTGCAATCATGGTCTCTGAGCCTTGACGTCTGTTGAATAACTTGGTTCGGTGATTATGGGTCGGTAATGCAAAAATCTGTTTTGTACTTGTGTCCTCTTGCATTCTCTTGGCATAGTCTGACCAGAATGATTATGTGCTCAATGGAATACAATTGTAAAATCTGTCTGCCAACTTTTTTCATAGTTCATACAAACATCCCTTTGCTAGTCTTGTTGGGCATCACTTGCAAATTGCAATGCACAAAAGCAGCGCTTTTCTTCTTATATTGTTATTGACATGGATATTGTTTTGATATGTAAATGACTAATACAGTGTTTATGGTGAAGGTTGGTTTGTCCTGGTGAAGGTCTTCCTCCTCAATTAGTTCAGGATATGTTCCATAGCAGTCAATGGATGACTCAGGAGGGCCTAGGACTGAGCATGTGCAGGAAGATTTTAAAGCTCATGAATGGAGAAGTCCAATATATCAGAGAGTCAGAGAGATGTTATTTCTTAATTATTCTTGAGTTTCCTATGCCTCGGAGTACAAAGAGTATTGACTAGGTCATTGGATATCCAGGACTTTATAGTCTCAACAGGAGATGCTCCTTCTCCCAGAACAAACTGCACCAGGCACCAAAGCTACCTGATTCGTTTCAAGGGTACTTGACAAAACTCAAAACATGTTTGCGTTATCCAAGATTGCTGTTCGACTACACAAGTTCAAATGACAAACATGCTCGAGTAAGGTAGCTGATAGCCTACGCGCAGTCTTAAGATTTCTCTAATGCAGTTAAGCCAAATCTTAATGCATTAGTGTGCTGCCCTGTGTTATTCATTGAAAAGGACCAAGTGGGTGTATTTGAGGTATTGTAGAGAGGCTTCCACGATCAAAAGTCTTTCGGTAGGAGACTCGTTAGATTGAGTCACATCTTTCTTTCGCATGTTTCTACTTGATTGCTTGTGCTAAAGTCGTTTCCGCTACGCGTTCTCAAAGTGTCCACAGCGAAAGCTTTTTGGCCTTTTCCCGTTTAATGTATAATACTTCTTCTATGTAATAAAGTGATACTGATAGTCATCCTCTAGTTGCTGGATTTAATGTAACATGGATGACTTGTCTGAGTAATATATGCTTTTTTCTTGGCGAAGATATACTTTGGATCACCTCTGTCTGTGTCCACATCGAAGATAGACTTCCATGAAACAGGGATAGCACTACTTTACTATTCCGGTCAATAACGCTATGACACGCGTGATAACACTCTCATGTAGCATAGTATTATCGGCCGGGATAGCCGGTGCAACTAAATTTTTCATGTATAGCAGAGTGCCTTACCAGCCTCATTGATTATATCGGTTTTTTTTATTATTAAAAAAATCCCATTTTTGCTGTGAATTGTAACTTATTTGGGCAGGTGGGTGTTAACAAGAGTAATATTATACATTACAATTGCCCATTTTTCTTAGAGCTGGATGGATTTTAGAACTTGCTTGTTGTTTTGTCTCTCACCTGTCAAATTCGTCCCCCATACTTAGTTTATTGTAGAATTGGATGTAATGAGCCTAAGTCAACTTGATAGGTCACTATGAGCTTACAAGATGCTGGGTTTGGTATGAGATAAGGATATTTTATGGTAAAGTTTAGCACTTAATGGTAATAATGGAAGTGTCACTTGTTTCGTTTGTTAATTATAATATTATGTTATCCCATAATATTAGGAGAGAGAACAAGAAGCTTTGTTGCTGCTGCTCATTGTCTCTTTCACTCCAAAAGTTGTGTGCTTGCACGCCCATTGTAATGCTGTGCACGCAAACTGAGTTTTAGTTTTAGTGTCAACACTTTTGTTCAAGAGGCAGAGAGACAGGGCAACTTGCCCCTTGCTTCCAAAGTTGAAAGTGTCCTATTAGAAGTTAATTGAATAATAAAAGACAAATGTTCACTGACTCTCACGCATACGAGCGAATATGAGACACACGCAAAATAAATAAATGTCAAATATTATTCATGATTCTCGCGCATACTAGCGATTATGAGACATACTTATTTTTAAATAAAAGATAAATGTACAATATTATTCATGTGCGTGACAACAAATAAATACAAGAAAAATATTAAACGTTGTTCATGCACATAGAAGATTATCAACACAAACATTAACAACTAACATTTATCTACACCAATGTTGAAAGCAAAGCTCTAAATACAGAAAAGAGAAGGGATAGAAGAATACAAGAAAAATCCATCTCTCACATGCATGAAACGATAAAAACAAGTGAAAAATAAGTTCGAGATGAACATTAACGTTATTCGTGCACATAAATAATGAATTTTTTTTCTTTCTATAGGGGGATATTTTTTTTTAAGTACTATAATTTAGATAAAGAGATATTCGAACTTGAATACAATAAGACCGACGCATCTACCTAACAAACTGACATAAGCCATATATGTACACATAAATAATGAATAAACATAAGACAAATGTTAAACGTTATTAGTGCTTATAAAGTATTGTCAAGTTGTCAACACACATATTACCAACTGGCATTCCTCCATACAAATGTTGAAAGCAAGGCTCTAAATACAAAAAGAGAGATAAGGGTAGGAAGGAGAAAGAGTAAACAAAAAAAAAAGCCACCCAATAATGCAAAACTCAAAGAGGATAATCGAGTCAAACCCCAACTGGTGCTTATGTTATGTGTCTTATTTCGAAAAATTATAGAATAATATAAATATATCACGTCAGCTTATGGTACTCCCACTTAAATATTGTCATGCTTTCATTTTTAAAATTGAATAATTTACTTTTTTTTACAGCTGGGCTTCTCAATTTTTATATTTTGAAATAGAATTAGAAAAATTAAAGACTTGATAATAAATTTATATATAAAAAAATAGAGTATTGCCCCAACAGCAGCAGCACCACCCCAACCCAACGAACCTAATCCCCAGCACCTGCCAATGCCATGACCACCGTCCCTCTCCCTTCCTCTTTCTCTTTACCCCTTATACTAATTTTAGGCAGTGGGGTTGGGTTTAGAGGGAGGATGATCAAACTGGTATTGATGATAACAGTTGGGAAGTAGTCTTGATGATTAATAATGGGTTCATGCTTGGGTAATCAGGATCGGCCAGTGGCAATATAAGAAAGGTCTAGGTCTGAGAGAAATCAGAGAAAGGTATAGGGGCATTAAATGGAAGATAACTATATTGTTTGAAAGAGGAAGAGAGAAGGGGAAGAGAGAGGGGTGGCCGCTGATCGGTGCATATTTACATATCATTTTGTACCCTTCTAGCTTATGATTTGGTTATGTTTTTTAGTTAAACTTGTGCTTTTAATCCTTTTTGTGTTTATCTTTCAGTTCATTGAGCTTTAGGTAATAATGATGGCTTTGGATAGTAAATGATGCAATCCATGCATGTTAGGGCCTAATTTGGATGAATGGATGAAGAGCTTAAAGACAAACTCAATTTTGGCTACAGTCCCCTGCCAGCCCAGTTTCGTAGGTCATATTGCAAGCTTTGTTTCAGCAACCTACATAGCTCGGATGAGGCCACATTCTTCATGAAAGTTGTTCCAATGGGTGTGTAATATAACATATCCAAAATTCAGCCCCATTGGATAAATATGGAGTCTGTTACCTAGCAAACACAGAGCCATGCTCAGGATGGATTTTATCAGCGCGCAAAATGAGTTAGCAATTTGTTTTGGCCTTAACTTCCTCCTCCGACCTTGGATTGGCCCAAATGATATATGGCTGGAAAGAGGACATTCTGAACTTCAAGTTTGAGTGCTTAAAGTCTTAATTTGCTTAAGGGAAGCCCAATTCGTAAGCCCTTGAAGTTGCTGGTCATGCTGACCTCAGGATGAGCTATTATTTCTGGTTGGAAGCTTGGTCATGGTGACATGAAGATGAGCTAGGGCTGCTGGTGAGATTTATTAGTGAAGTGCATCAACCATTTCAGATTTTATAATGGAAGTGTTGTATGCATTAGTGAAGTGCATCAACCATTTCAGATTTTATAAAACAAGTGTTGTATGCATTAGCCATACTTAATTCAGATTTTCAGCTTCCTTAGGCCTATATATAGTGAGGTTTCCCAAGCTTGTAAACACACCCCAAGGGGGGGAGCTCTCAAACACTTCTCTAGAGCTCCCTTCCCTTCTCTCCCTCAAATTCTCTTAATTTTGCTTTCTAGTTCTCAATTCTAGCTTTCCTTTTGCTTCTTAGTTGTAATTTATTTTTCTTTGTTATGTAAATTCTTTTCTTAAGTTTTCAAGTTGAATTAGTTTCCAAGTTTCAATTATGGTTTTTGTTCTTATTCATTATGCTTATAAGTTAATATGCTAGTTTGAATGATTGATCACCATTTAGGCTTGCATGTTAGCTATCTTGGTTTGAATTAAGAGTATACACCATGCTTTAATTCGAATTGAACTATGAATAGGAAGAGTATGTATGGACATTCGACAACAGGGATTAGATACATACTTGGTTGTTTAAAATGTTCTTCTATGCTTAATGGGTTCCTAATGCTTAATTTTAGGTTAGACAACAAATGATCAAATTAGGGAATTAGGAACACAAGGTTATGACCAAACACCATGGCTTAATCATATATTAGCTAGAATCAATCCGTTAATCTAATTGAACTTGGGAACTTATCTACTTGAGTTAGTTATTTTCTTTCTTCCTTGTTTTATTTATTTCCTTTCTTTTTCATTTCTGTTTTGTGTAGGAGAAATGAATTGGATCATTCAATCACCAATCCTCGTGGGATCGACCTCGCACTTACATACGCTATACTACCAAACGGCTCGTGCACTTGCGAGTATCACAAGTTGAGGATGCAACTGAATCCATTTTGGTGCAGCTGTATCTACACAACAAGTTTTTGGCGCCGTTGCCGGGGATCGGTAACATTGTTTGATTCTATTTGGCTTTCCTACTTTATTTTATTTTTTTTCTTAACTGAACAATTTCAAGTTTTAAAGTTAATGACGTTAATGGACAAGTTGTGTTTGTAGTCCAACAGAAAAGGACAATTGCCCAACAAGCAAGAGAACTGGGTTTAAGTCCCAGCTTACACAACTCATTGGTGCTTGTTGCTTTGAAGCATGAAATTGAACTTGTGTTGATTTTTCCCTTTCATTTTTAGTTTTTTTTTATATTTCGTAATCCTTTAATTCCGTTTCAAGTTTTTGTATGTGTTTGTTTTAGCAATGTAAATAGCTCAATAAAAATGGAGAGAGATGGCAACTTCAAAGATAGGAAGTGTGGAGTAGTGGGAGAAGTCGCGACCTCCAAGTGCATCCATGCTCGACCTAATCGCTTCAAGGGGGAGCATTTCAATCCTTTCTCTTCTTTGAATTCTGTTTATTTTCGTAGTTGTTTTTGCCTTTTGGTCCGCGTTGAGTTCTTTGTTTTTCTATGCTGAATCCAACCATATAAAGAACGTAAAATTTGGACTTACGGTTGGAAAGTTATAGCCTAAAAACTGAACAGAGGTCGAAGCTGAAAAACATGGAAACGAATCTGTCCAAATGGTGATAAACGGGTGATAGAAAGTGTTGTTTGTTTTTTTTCTTTGGTTTCTTGGTTTGTTTCTTTTAGTACAACAATTTATGTTGTTTGTTTGAATTTGTTTACAATACTTAGTTCATTTTCGTTTATGGTTTGTTGTTTCATTTTATCTTAATTTGTTTTTGTTTCTTATCTTAAAAATTTTATAAATAAAAATAAAAAATAAAAAATAAAAAGATTTTTCATATGAGCCGACTTATGATAACCCCAGTGAGCACTTCCGTTAATACAGTGTCTAGGAGTTCTTTAGGCGACACCTTCGGTGTCTAAGAAGTTTGGGTTTTAAGCGGGACCATTGTGACCCCTCCAACCTTCCCGGATCCCCTGGCTGTGTTTTCTGAGGCCCTTAACTGGTCATCCATGAGTTGCTTGTATATTCGTGTGTTTTTAAATTAAGTTTTTTTTATTTTTATTTTCTTTGTTTTCTTTTCTGTTAAGTCTTTGTTTTTGTTTTGTGTTTGTTTTGTTAAGTTAGTTTATGTATTTATTTACGTGGTATGGTTAGTTTTTTTTTTTTTTTTTTTTTTTTTTTTTTTTTTTTTTTTTTTTTTTTTTTCTCTGAGTGTTAAAAACAAACTTTATTTCAATTCAAACATTGCATAAAAATAAAAAAATAAAACAAAAATAAAAAACAATAAAAATAAAAAACAACATCATCATCATCTTCTTCATCATCTTCTTCATCTTCTTCATCTCCATCATCATCATGGCTTGCCTCTATTTTCTCGCACTTGTAGAATCTGCAGCAGCTCCACATGGTCCTCATTTTTTCTCTGCAGTGCTTCCACGTGCTGATTGGCACAGTAGAGCCGCTTCTGCAAGTCCGCCACCATAGCCTTCAAGGAAGCTATTTCCTCGCTCATCGCGGCACACTCCCTTGTCCTCGCCAGTAATCGCATGCCCAAATTGGTAGCGGAGACCGCGTGGAGCACAGTTAAATTGTGGGACTCCTCTACCGCTGCCTTATCAGACCTCTGTGCCACATGCAGATGATCTGTCGGAGTGAGCTTGCTGCTAATCATGCCTCCTAGCAGCACTGCTCTGTTCGACAGTGCCTCAGAAAAGTTCGGTATTGCCTCAACAAAGTTTGAGGCCGTGCCGTGATGATATGAAGAGTTTGGAAAGACAGTGTTTGAAGGAGCCCTTGTCTGGGCATTCGGTGGTGCAAGTGAGAGCTCAAGGTTGAGATCATCAAGGTGAGTGCATGAGGATGCCATTTTTTTTTTTTTTTTTCTGTTTCTGGATTTTTTGATGTTTTTCCTTGAGTTGCAGGAAGAAATGCTGGGTATCATCCGCTTGCAGAGGTGTGGTTTAAATAGACATATGCTGATGAGAGAGAGCCAACACCATTTCGGATTTCCCAGGCATGCTCGACCTAATCGCTTCAAGGGGGAGCACCTTTACTTTACTTTTCTTTTTTTTCCTCCGTGTTTTCTGGTGTTTAATGTTTTTGCCCGTTACTTTCATTTTCTAGTGCTTTGTGTTTTTGCCTTTCCCTTTCGGCTATCATCTTTGTCTTATTTTAGTTAGGGAAATGTGTTTTCTTTTCCGTTTGTCGTCTTTGTTTTTATTTTAGTTGGGAAGTGTGTTTTCTTTTTCTTTTTCTTTTTCTTTCTGCAACCTTACTCTTTTATTTCCGAAACAAAATAACGAAAATACAAAAACAACAAAATAAAATAAAAACAACAATAATGCAGTATGAAATCATTTCTTCTCGGTGCTTGGTGTCTCGACCATTGGAGCTTTGAGGTTGGCCCTCTGGCTGTCCTCTTCCGGGGCTTCACGCACAGCTTCTTGGGGCTCATCACTTGAGCTCCCAAAGATCGCAATCTTAGCTTGAGCGTAACTACTCTCGCGATCTGCTTGTTTGCGTTTACCCGGTCGGTCTAGGTCCTCCAGCTGTTTTCGCATGTCGCGAGAGTACAACTCTACCATTTTTGATAGGTTTTTATTCTCGTCCCGCAATACTTCTAGCTGGTGTCGATTCACCTCCACTATCCTTGACCTCTCCCTTTTCAAGCTTTTTATAGCAGTCTGACACTCTTCAACCATACTTCGCTCCGCCGCCAACTGACCCTTTAGCACCTCTACCTCATGGGACTTCGCAAGTAGGCGATGACCCAAACTTGCGACTGTTGCCGTACTCTGCACGCTCAGTGCCAGGGCATCGCTCACGACCCGGTTGTCATCCCTTGTCCCCAGAACACGTATATCTTTAGGAGTCACTAAATTTCTAGCCACTCCAATGGCAACATCGTTGTCCAGGAGTATTGAGTCAGTTACTGTCACAGGCCCCCGTGTGGAAGCAAAGTAGGGCATCCATACTGGTGCCGCTGCTTGGCCTCGTGTCTGAGTCGGTGGAGCTAGGTTGAGATCCAATGAAAATGGGTAGTTAGAGGCCATTTGATTTCTCACTCTCTTTTCTTCTTTCTTTCTTTTCTCTTTTGTGTGTTTCTGAGTTTGCGTTTTTTTTTCACCCTTTCTTATAGACTTAGTCTTTGACAAACCCTAGCCATTACAGCATCTGAGCATTTTCTGAATCTCCAGCATTCCTTGAGTCCCACAACCTTCTCGCCTTCCAACCATACCCAACTCATTTATCACGACGTGTCTTTTCTGAACGAACGCGTTCAGTAAAGTCTTCGCGCCTATCCATGAGCCCGTAATTTTTGCTTGTGGAGTCTGCGGCGCCTCTATGCGTCGACACGTGTCTCGCCCTGTCTGTTGGTCCCTTACACTGAACTGAGACATCATGACCCATGTTAAAATCCCGCTCTTTGTGTTGCTAATCACGGTTCGATAGTTTGTTTTTACAAAACTAAATAATAATAAAAAGCCGGAAATGAAAACAAATTGTGGGTCGGGTTTCACTTTAGTTTGGGTTTCAAAGTGGGTTAAATTCACCGTGGTTTGTGTTTCGAAATTGTGGGCTTTGGGCTTCAAAATTTTTTTTGGGTTTCAGAATTGTGTGATTAGGGTTTACTGTTTCATTTTTTTTTTGTTTTTTTGTTTGTTTGTGTTGTAATTTTTATTTTATAATTATTTTGTTTTTGTTTTCTTTTGTGATTTTGTGATTTTTTATTTATTTATTTGCTTTAATACCTTTCATTTGTTGTTATGACATTGTTTGTGGCTAATTTTTAAACATTGAGGACAATGCTCATTTCTAGGTTTGGGGGTATTGGAGTTTAGCAAGTAAACTTGGTTTTTCTTAAAATTTAAAAATAAAATAAAAAAATTTAAATTTCTTTCTTGTTTTGAATCTTGTTTTGTTTAGTCACTTTCCGAACACATTTGATGAGATTGTGATAAATGTTTGCATGACTTAAATAAAAAATTGAATTTTTTTATTATTTTTTATTTTTTATTTTTTCCTTGTAAATTTTTATTGTAAAAAAATATATATATATATATATATAAAATTAATTAATTAATTAATTTGGCATCGTTCTAGCATGACATGTTCGAAATCTTCTTTGCACTTGCCATTTGTTTCATAATTTTCCAATTAAAGGATTTGCATGATCTAAAGAATTGTATGAAGCATAAATTAGACTTATATAACCAACCATATAAAGTGAGCTTTTGAGCCTTGTACTTCATTTCATGAGTGTTATACACATACTCTTATTTTCTTGTCATCAAAGTTGTTGTTTGATCTCATTATTCATTGATTTGGTTGAACACTTAAAAGTCATTCATTCATATGCAATTTGATTTCATGACATTTAAAGAAATGATATTAAGGCCTTCTTTGGATCGTTTGTGCCTTTCAAGCTAACCTTATGCATGCTTAAGCATGATTTTCCAGTGTTAACCATTTTGAGCCTACATGTAAATCTTTTCTTTCATTTTACCAATTATATTTCCTCGCCTTAGCCCGAAAAACAAATATTTACCTTTCTAAGGAACTCATGAGCTCTAAGTCGGATGTGTTTTTCATGCTAAGTTTGGGAAGGGATATTACATAGAAGAAAAAAAAAAAGAAAAAAAAGAAAATCACACAATTGGTGAAAGAAAAGAAAAGAAAAAAGTTATGATTAAATGGTAGTTGAATGAAATTTTGTTTTTGGGTTTCATTGGTGTTTGGAAAGGAGTTTAAATCATTGTAAATGAAGGTATAAGGAGTTTTGATCATGTAAAAGAAAAAAAATCTAATCGTGATGATTCGAAGTCTTGTAAACAATTTTTTTATGCTCTTACATTGTGAGTTCCTTGGACTTTGTATTATCCATACCTTTCATTTCTCACTCACCTTACACCCTTGGCCCCATTACAACCTATGTTAAAGACCTAAATTGATCTTAAATGTCATGTGGTTGAATTGCATTCATTTTTCTACTTTTAAGTGTTTGGCATCCTTCTTGAGATCATATTAATGCAAGTTCTTCATCTTTCTATTTCGAGTTAAGTCTTTATGGTTTAACTCTAATCTCATGTTTATAACTGAGTGTTGCATTATAGCCCTCTTCCGAGTGATTCATTTGTGAGAGGACAACTTTGGTGAGATTTGAAGTTGAACTTGTGCTTTGTATGATTTTTGAAATTGTGTGAAAACTAAGATTGGGGAATTTGTTGCATTTGGCTATCACACTACCACACTTTGAGCATATTATGTTTTGAACTTTGCCGCTTTGTGAATAATGTTTAAAATTGAGCTTTTATTGTTAAAACTTTTTGAGTCATGTGCATGAGTCATTTCTCTTCAGAAAATGTTCGGAAAGATTGTTTTGAGTTCTTTTTATTTTTGTAATTTTTTTTGTTTTGTTTTGTTTTGTTTTGTTTTTTTTGTTTTGTTTTTGTTAATGTAATTATTTTTTTTGTTTTTGTTTTTTTATTTTGCTTAAGGACTAACAATCTTTTAAGTTTTCTAATTACCTTGTTTTACAGAGTCAGTAAAACGTTTGTGGGTATCGTATCTGTTAAACCCTCAGGAGACACAACTCCTCCTACTAGGGATGCCTAGAGGTTTAAAGGCTTGTTGCATATGCTCAATGCAATCGAGTTACCTACGAAAGTGGTCTAGTTAACTTCTTGTTTGTTTTTATCTTTGTTTTCCTTTTGTTTTGCTCGAGGACTAGCAAAATCTAGGTTTGGGGGTATTTGATCGGTGCATATTTACATATCATTTTGTACCCTTCTAGCTTATGATTTGGTTATGTTTTTTAGTTAAACTTGTGCTTTTAATCCTTTTTGTGTTTATCTTTCAGTTCATTGAGCTTTAGGTAATAATGATGGCTTTGGATAGTAAATGATGCAATCCATGCATGTTAGGGCCTAATTTGGATGAATGGATGAAGAGCTTAAAGACAAACTCAATTTTGGCTACAGTCCCCTGCCAGCCCAGTTTCGTAGGTCATATTGCAAGCTTTGTTTCAGCAACCTACATAGCTCGGATGAGGCCACATTCTTCATGAAAGTTGTTCCAATGGGTGTGTAATATAACATATCCAAAATTCAGCCCCATTGGATAAATATGGAGTCTGTTACCTAGCAAACACAGAGCCATGCTCAGGATGGATTTTATCAGCGCGCAAAATGAGTTAGCAATTTGTTTTGGCCTTAACTTCCTCCTCCGACCTTGGATTGGCCCAAATGATATATGGCTGGAAAGAGGACATTCTGAACTTCAAGTTTGAGTGCTTAAAGTCTTAATTTGCTTAAGGGAAGCCCAATTCGTAAGCCCTTGAAGTTGCTGGTCATGCTGACCTCAGGATGAGCTATTATTTCTGGTTGGAAGCTTGGTCATGGTGACATGAAGATGAGCTAGGGCTGCTGGTGAGATTTATTAGTGAAGTGCATCAACCATTTCAGATTTTATAATGGAAGTGTTGTATGCATTAGTGAAGTGCATCAACCATTTCAGATTTTATAAAACAAGTGTTGTATGCATTAGCCATACTTAATTCAGATTTTCAGCTTCCTTAGGCCTATATATAGTGAGGTTTCCCAAGCTTGTAAACACACCCCAAGGGGGGGAGCTCTCAAACACTTCTCTAGAGCTCCCTTCCCTTCTCTCCCTCAAATTCTCTTAATTTTGCTTTCTAGTTCTCAATTCTAGCTTTCCTTTTGCTTCTTAGTTGTAATTTATTTTTCTTTGTTATGTAAATTCTTTTCTTAAGTTTTCAAGTTGAATTAGTTTCCAAGTTTCAATTATGGTTTTTGTTCTTATTCATTATGCTTATAAGTTAATATGCTAGTTTGAATGATTGATCACCATTTAGGCTTGCATGTTAGCTATCTTGGTTTGAATTAAGAGTATACACCATGCTTTAATTCGAATTGAACTATGAATAGGAAGAGTATGTATGGACATTCGACAACAGGGATTAGATACATACTTGGTTGTTTAAAATGTTCTTCTATGCTTAATGGGTTCCTAATGCTTAATTTTAGGTTAGACAACAAATGATCAAATTAGGGAATTAGGAACACAAGGTTATGACCAAACACCATGGCTTAATCATATATTAGCTAGAATCAATCCGTTAATCTAATTGAACTTGGGAACTTATCTACTTGAGTTAGTTATTTTCTTTCTTCCTTGTTTTATTTATTTCCTTTCTTTTTCATTTCTGTTTTGTGTAGGAGAAATGAATTGGATCATTCAATCACCAATCCTCGTGGGATCGACCTCGCACTTACATACGCTATACTACCAAACGGCTCGTGCACTTGCGAGTATCACAAGTTGAGGATGCAACTGAATCCATTTTGGTGCAGCTGTATCTACACAACAGCCGCTGGTAGTGGCAGTGGTGAAGGAGGAAGAGAGAAGGGGAGGAAGAGAAAGAGGAAGAGAGAAAGGGGAAGAGAGAGGGGTGGCGGCTATGGTACTTTTTAATTTGTTTTTATGTTTATATTTCTATTTCAAAATATGAAAATTAAGTAAAAGTCCAGTTGTGAAAAAGCAAATCATTTCTTTTTCAAATGGCAAGATTTGAGTGGAAGTATCACAGGATGACGTGGTATAGCAGTATTATTGAATAATTTCTCATTCTCCTACCCCTCAATTTAGCCAGCCTATATCAAGATTTTTAAAAAAATAGTACAAGTGATAGACTAATTTATAGGAAAGGCGAATTCCTCACACACAACTATAATAAGGTGAAAATTTGAACCCGAGACATCTGATCTGTAAGTCAAGACTCTTTATGTCATGCCCTTAAAAGGAAGCCAACCAACCAAAATTCTTCTCCATTTATGGTATGCTACCATTGGTAAATCAGGTTCCTAATAGGTCCAAAAACATTTTGATTAGACAGCTTTTAGAGCACAGAATTGCCCTTTTCTCGTGATATGTATGAACGAAACCTCATGAGCTCATTAACCTAACCTTATCCCTCCATTTATAAAATAGTTTCTCATAAAGCACAATTTTCATACCACAAGAGAGCCGAGGGCAAAATTGTAAACTCATTACAAGTCAGTCCAATGTATATTATGTGCAACTGCAAATTAAGTAATCTAAAGCCTCAAGCTAACCCCCCTCCCTCTCCGGTCAGAATTCTTACGAAGGATGGCCTTCCTGCGCCCCCCGATAAGGCACGGTGTCTTGCTCCTCACTCATCTTCTTTGTTTGGGGTTTTGCTGTCATCCCTGCTGGACAACCGTCCTATTGAAAATCTTGTGATTTGTTTTCTTTAAGTTGTTTTTATTTTCTTGTGATGTCCTGGTTGGTGTTCATCCCCGGGTGTATTTGATTCTGGCCCTCTCCGTTTTGTTATTGAAACCTTCGTATTGACCAAAAAAGGAAAAAAGAAAAAAAGCCTCAAGCTAACCCAATCCCATATTTTAAACATGACTTTGATAATAGACCAATTAAATTCCAAAAAAATAAAAAGAAATTTATGGACAAAAATGGACATTGCCTTGCCCACTTGGAATTTATGACGTACAATATTATTATTTTGCATGGCCTCCAAAAAAAGAAGCAAAGGTAAAAAAGATGGGAGTGGTAGGATAAAAAAGAGGAGTGGAAATAGACTAACTAAGAGGGCCTTTTAGCGGAAAAGGAAGAGCCTTACTTGCAAAAGATAAACGCAGCAGCTCGGGCGGTGAAGACGCCCATTGCTGATTGGAGTTAAAGGTGAAAATCAGGAAGAATGATTGGTTAGTCTATGTACTCGCTTATTCCGCGCGTGGGTAAAGCATTTTGCAGAGATTAAGCATATAAATAACTTATGGTCTAAATAGTAATATTCAGATGATGATGATGACGAGATAAAAAATCAGAGAAAACAGCAAAACCGCCCAAAACAAGAGAGAGTGTGTGAGAGAGAGAGAGGTGAAAGCAGAGAGAATAAGCTAAAACCTAAAAGAGAGAGAGAGAGAGAGAGAGTAAGAGAGAGAAGAAGAAGAAGTTGAAGAAGATCAAAAGCAGAAAACCAAAAAGTAAACAGGGATGTTTATTTAGTATGCTATTGACCTCTCAAATCAGCAAGTAATTTGACTGCACTTATTATAGGAAGCAAGCAAAGGAAAGAATGCAGTTATTTTGAGAAAAGAGGGACAGAGATTCATCAATCTCTCTGACTCTGTCTTATCAATTTCAACCCATGCTTAGTAGTTGCTTATAGGTGGCTTTCAAGATCATCAACTGGGTCTCCATTATTTTCTCATTTTGGGTTATTGGAGAAGCAAAGAGAGAGAGAGACAGACCCATGAATCTTCTTCTTGTTGAGCTTGGTATAATACCATTTTCAAGCCAAGCTTGTTCATTTCATTGAAGACTCTCAATTGGGTTGTTGTGTATTGCTTCAAGCTTGGAGCTTCTTTCAATGGACAGTCCACCTCCAGAGGAGCTTCTCAAGAAGATCCAAGTACTTGAAGCGGGTCACGCCCACCTCAAGCAAGAGATGTCCAAGCTCAGGCACTCAGACGATGTCAAATCAGAGCACCAAAGGGCTCACTCCGTTTCGCCACAGCGCTCAAGGTTATCGTCTGTGCCTAAAAGAAGAGTAGGTGCCGGCGCTGGCGGTGGTGGTGGTGGTAGTGGAGGTATCGATGCGGCGGCTTGGAAGAAAGGGTCTACTTCGTTTCGGCATTCGTCGCCGCTTCAGAGGGAGAGCCGCAGCCATGATCCTCCGACTGGAGGCACCTTCCGTGGCGGCGGTGGCAGTGCTAGCAGCGGAGGTGGTGGAAGTGGCAGCGGGCCGTCAGCTGTGAACTTTACTGATAGGCAGTATCTGAACATATTGCAGTCAATTGGGCAGTCTGTGCATATATTTGATCTTAATGGTCATATAATTTACTGGTGAGTAGCTCAATCAAAGTCTTGGTCTTGCAGATTTTGATGTTTTTTTGTATGGGTGAAATTTGATTGCTTGTATTTTTCTTTTTGTTTTCAGTATTTGTTATATTATTGGGGGGTTATTTGATTTCTCGTTGCAACTGTTAATTTGTGGTGTTAAAATGAGATTGAGTATTTATGCGTTGAAGTTTGGTTTCTGTTTTAGAAGGTTTCAGTTTGGTGCATTTGGGAAAATTTAATTTTGCAGGAACAAAAGTGCTGAAAACCTATATGGTTTTTCTGCGGCTGAGGCCCTTGGAAAGAGTCCCATTGAGCTCTTAGTAGAACCCCAGGACGTTGCTGTAGCAAATAATATAGTCCACCGTGTCACCAATGGGGAGAGCTGGACTGGGCAGTTCCCTGTCAAGAACAAGTTTGGGGAGAGGTTTACCGCCATTGTAACAAATACTCCATTCTATGATGATGATGGCACTTTTATTGGGATTATTAGTGTGTCAAGTGATATACGGCCCTTACAAGAAATGAGGATTCCATTGTCAGGTGCGAAGCACCCAGAATCAGATTCAAGCTACAGCCGTTCTAGAGCTAGTGTTACAGCTAAACTTGGCCTTGATCCTCAGCAGCCTCTACAAAATGCAATTGCATCAAAATTAACAAATTTGGTTAGTCTTATAATTCCCCTCTTCCTTTGATTTAGTATTGAATGGTGCATGCTGATTGTTAGAGTCATGAAACAGGCATCCAAAGTGAGCAACAAAGTGAAGTCGAGAATTCGGGCAGGAGAAAACAACATGGATCGCGAAGGTGGGAGCGGAGATAGTCATTATTCGGATCATGGTTCAGATTCTCTTTTCTCTGACCATAGGGAGGATGCAAATTCAAGTGGGGCTAGCACACCTAGAGGAGATATGCCGCCATCTCCTTTTGGTGTGTTCTCCCAGATTGATGAGAAGTCTCCAGGAAAACCCTCCAGAGATTCTGGCGATGAGAGTGAAGGAAAACCTTCAATCCAAAAGATAATATCAACAAAAGCAGAAGCATGGATGGGTAAGAAAGGATTATCATGGCCATGGAAAGGAAATGAGCGAGAAGGGTCAGATGCTAAGACTACTCGTTTTGTTTGGCCTTGGTTGCATAATGAGCAAGAAAATGATTCGGTTCATCAGAAGAGTTATTTTGGTTCAAAACCAGAGAGTCAGGTGAATGAAAATAATCGGACTGCAAATAATGAGGCTTCTGGATCTTGGACCTCCTCATTTAATGTGAACAGCACAAGCAGTGCCAGCAGCTGTGGAAGTACCAGCAGTAGTGCTGTGAATAAGGTGGATGTGGACAGTGACTGCCTGGATTACGAAATCCTATGGGAAGACTTGATAATCGGAGAACAGGTTGGGCAAGGTAATCATCTTTCAAGTGACCAGTGCATGCTTTTGAAGTAATAATATTCTTCATTTCAAGAAACTGTTTGATTGATGCTGGTAAAGCACGTCTGTAATCACCCAAAGGACCAAAGGTGATTAAGCGGGTTGTCCATTATGTATTTCATCGATCCTGAATCATCTACTGCATTGAATCATTGGTGACTTTGATTATGGGACATGCTTGATTGCCAAAATGTCCATCTAAGGGCCAACACAATTTCTCTTGTGAGTTTATTCTTGGTTTATTTTCATTTTAATATCTATTTATCGTTTCCTCATTCTGCAGGTTCATGTGGAACTGTATACCATGGTCTGTGGTATGGATCGGTATGTTCTCTGACTCTTTCTTTAGTTAACTACAAATTGAAGTGGATGCTAAAAAAAAAGTTCCAGATTTAACCGAAGTGATATGTTCTAGTGATGATTTCCCATTACTCTTCTATAAATATGGGTGTTTGCGGTATCAGTGAACAACTCTTCTTATTCATACGAACTAGGTGTGGTATGATGATGATGCATGTGGGATGTTTATTCTGTTTTAATTGTTTAGAATACGGAAGGTGAAGAAGCATTAGAAGTATTGCGAGCATATAATGTTCATGTGTGTTTGACTGATATCTTTGCTGTTACAGGATGTTGCTGTCAAGGTATTCTCCAAGCAAGAATATGCAGAAGATGTGATACTTTCCTTCAGACAAGAGGTGTGCTTTCTAGCTGCATATGATTTGCGCTTGCTTATGTACTCAGGAAGCAGATGAGAGTTTGACTGGAACGTTTGAATTTGCCTTTTGGAGATTTCTCTTGATGAGTTTGGGATTATGTAATGCACATTCCATATTAGAAGGGACTTGTGGGTGTGACAATCTTGACCACCCCATGCCAGACTGCAAAAAAATATTTCTATGGCATTCCTTTCATCGTTTGTCTTATGGTTAATTTTGTAGTTATTCATTTTGTTAAATGCTCATGTTACAATATGGTATTGTTTATCAAGGTGTCTCTTATGAAAAGGCTTCGACATCCAAACGTTCTGCTTTTTATGGGAGCTGTGACTTCACCTCAGCGTCTCTGCATTGTAACAGAGTTCCTCCCACGGTTGGTTCTGAACTTCCCTTTCTGGAAGCTCTATATTTACAAGTGTCTGAATTTATGTTTATCATTTCTGGAAGTTCATATATCCTTTTTAAAGTACTTCGCGAGTTCACTGGTGCCACTCATATCAATATTCTCTTAATGCAGTGGAAGTTTGTTTCGCTTACTACAGAGGAACACATCAAAACTAGACTGGAGACGACGTGTTCATATGGCAATAGATATAGTGAGTATTATTGAGTAATAGTACAAAAACGATATATATTAGAGTAATCTCATCAAGAAATACTGAATTTTCCACAGGCACGAGGCATGAATTATCTTCATCATTTCAATCCACCTATCATTCATAGGGATCTGAAGTCTTCAAATCTCCTAGTTGATAGGAACTGGACTGTCAAGGTTTGTTGCCGGTCATGTTTCTATTTCTTAAATCCCTCTATTTGATGTTTTGTGGTCCATAAGTTTTTTCTTCTTTGGGTTACACAGCAGTTCTATCAAGTTAAACAATGACCCATTTAATGTTATCTGAACAGGTTGGTGATTTTGGTCTTTCACGTCTTAAGCATGATACATTTCTCACAACCAAGACTGGGAAGGGGACGGTATTTTAACTCGTCTTTACTAATTATATTAAACCAATCAGTCTAATGTCACTATATATGAGCCTGCATAAAATTTTGAAATTCTCACTTACATGTGGCAATTTTATTTTTTGTAGCCTCAATGGATGGCACCAGAAGTTCTACGTAATGAACCCTCAGATGAGAAGTATGTTGTAATTGTTCATCTGGAATATTTACCTTAACGGTGTCTTGGTTCCTTCTATGATTTCTATAACTAAATTTATCTCTTTGTGCTGTTTGGAACTTTGGATGTATATAGGTCTGATATATACAGCTATGGGGTGATATTGTGGGAGCTTGTTACTGAGAAGATCCCTTGGGACAATCTAAACTCAATGCAGGTATTGTTTTCTTTGATAAAATATCCAGACACTATTCAAGAACGAAAGATATCACAACATTTCTGTAAACTTACATAAATTAAATTTTTTTGTAATTGTTTATTACCTTCTTTTAGAGATGTAATATTAAACTCAATATCCTCAGTTCTCCCACAAACCTTATTTTTCAGTGGCGAGAAATGAACCAAGCATTCTTAGTAGTATCTCTTCACTATGCCATTTCTTTTTATAATAATAACAAAAGGGGCCAGGATATATTGTGTGCACATATGAACAACAATTTTTTTAGGATACTTGCAGGTGATTGGAGCTGTAGGGTTTATGAACCAAAGGCTAGAGATCCCAAAAGATGTGGACCCTCAGTGGGCTTCTGTGATTGAGAGCTGCTGGCAGAGGTGGTAATTCTTTCCATGCTTCTTAGTTGATTTCATATTTTTGATCCAAGGATTAAATTTAGTATATGAAATGCTACCCCTCAACTTGGATCAGTTCACATGTGATTATCATCTCAGTAGTTGGTCAGTATGCTTACAAAATAGTCCGTATGACATTTGTGAAGTACATGACCCTCACTTTCTTTGTTTGACATGCTGCTAGAAGCATATCTTCATATCCTTTGCTGCACTTGTTTTACCAACTTGCCTTTCTAGCCAGAATTAGCCTAATCAATAGGGCTTTGCATTAACCATCACTATATTGTGGACTGTAGTCAATTGCAAGTAGGTGTATATATGTTATATATGATGTTCATATTAATTGCATATGGATAAGGATCATATTATCCTATGAATATTTTATTGTCTTCAAAAGATGTTTAGTTTGATTTTTGTGGTAAAGGTAGTTTGGCATGCGTTTGTTGGGTCGTATGGATATTTGAAAGGGACATTGATGGCATCCGAAGGTCAAGCTTAGTTGTTTATTACCCTGTAGTGTCTGGTGTCTATAATTCAAGACTTCTATGTTGTTATTTCTTCTAACTGTTATTAATCAACTTTGGTAAAACGGTGGCTATTGTGCTGATTTCAACTTCATCAAAACCAGTGATGCAGCTTCTCGGCCAACATTTCAAGAACTGCTGGAAAAGCTTAGAGACATGCAGAGACAATATGCTCTTCAGTTTCAAGCAGCACGTTCTGCTGCGGGTGATATCACCCAAAAGGAATTGTAGCTCAGCTTTGTGTGGCATTGCATTGGGTTTCTTTATCTACCACATTGTTGGATGAAGAAGCAAGGCACTCTCAAATAGATGCTTTTTCACTTGTTGCTGGAAAAATGGTAATTAGCCAGAGATAGCCACAAATGGCAAGTGGTATTTGGAACCACAAAGTTGAAAGGCAGATAGATAGTAGCTGAGAGGGAGCTGCCTAATTGTAGATGATGATGGGTTTGAATGTGTGATGATGGTTGTTTATTCACTCCACTGACATGACATCCTACAAAAGTAAAATTATGGGCTTCAAAGTACGCTGTGTCATGCAACAGGGCGCCACATGCCGCCCATTTTGTGATTCTATATTGGAAAATTCCAAGCACCATTACTCAGAAAAAGAAAAAAGGTTGTACAAAGGGGTAGAGTCTTTATTCATTTTAGTAAATAGAGTGAGTTACCAATCTCTTTGCTTTATCATTTCAATTTACTGGGTTTTTATTATTGATTCCTCATAGGCAATTCTGCGGCAATAAAGCTTGAAAATTTAAGTGCTTGTTGTGTGCTTATGCTTTGCTGATATTTTATCACATGCACTGGTTGTTATAAAAGCACCTGGCACTTCACTTTATCAATGTGTCTCTCTCTGTTACCAATATCTGGGTCCAGTGCATTGGATTGGATGGCCATCGCATGCCGTAAGAGGAATTCCCTAATTTGTCCCAACGTGCATATAAGTTGATAATATCCACTGCAGCACAAAAGTTTTGGCAGACAAATAATATCTTTAAAGATGGTGTTAGGCCAACCGCATATTGGTAACAGACAATATGGACGGGCAGGAAAACGAACGCGCTTTCTTCTTGTCATGGAATCTTATCTTAGGAATTAGGACGGCCACTTCTATTTGGTATAATCTTCCATTAAACGCTGAAACAAATCTGGGTCAATCCAAGCCAAACATGTAACACTCACAAACCTGCACGTTTCTTAATAATCTATCCTCGTCACAAATCACAATACAACAATGTGAACATCTGATTTAACATTGAACAATGAAAATAAGAAGAAACCCAAGTTCTTGTCATCTTCATTTTGTCAAGGGCATTATTCTAGTGAAGCAAGTGTCGAATGGCAGCAACGGCATCACCTTTGTGCTCCCGCAAGGTCCTCTCAGCAACCTTCCTGTCCAACTCTAGTTCATTTGCAATTATGTCAACATCAGCTGCATTGATCTTCACTGCAGCCAATTCCTTCTCCCTGTAAATTGTGATGAAGCATAGAGAGCCATGGAGCTCTTTCAGAAAGCTGAAAACTTTAAATATGGGCAGGCCCAAGTCTTAAACAAGCTCATCTTATGCTTATGTTTGGCATCAAAAGATGCAATTTGCTACACATTATATACAAATATATAATTATTGCTACCTCAACTTCAGTTCTGCCTAAACCCCAAATCAAAGTTAACGACTTTATGCAAATTTCATGACAAAAAAATTGTGCTTTAATCGCATGCGTAATTCAAACTGAATTCAGTTAACCCTAAATTGAAATTTTTGATAGAAAGAATTTAAAAAAAAGAGTAAATCTGAACAGTGACCTCAATCGCATAGCATTCCAATCGGCTTCGGAGGAGGCAGCAATGGAAGCCATGGCCTCCTGGACTCGGGTAGAGTCGAGCTGGCGATCTTCGACGCGGTCAGTGAGCTTATCGAAGGCTTTGCTCTGCTGCTGCAAGTCCTTCGAGTTCTCCACCCTCTCTATCTCTCCTTCTCCACCTCCCTCCATTTTCTTCTCTTCTCTGATCCTGCTTTCGATTTTGATTGCGTTTTCTTTCTGCTTCTCACACAATTCAGAGAAATAGAGAGAATTACAAGCCTCTTTTTTTTTCTGAAGGAATTTCCTAAAACCCTAGATTTTGTTGAGACTTGAAGTGGTGGGTGAGTGCCTGCTTAGAAATTGAGAATTGAGGACTTAGGAGCCCGTCACTACTGGGCTAGAATGAGAGAAGGCCCAATCAGTCCGTTAAAAATTGGGCTATAATCATAGCCTGCTCAGCCCTAACTTGTGTGCGAAGTCAATGGTAAACCCTAGGCATGGCCCAAGAGGGTGGCAATGGTCAAGTGAGAGAATTAATCGATTTTATTTTTCTTTCTACTCGCTAACGGTCTTTTTTTTTTGGAACAAGCAAAGGTACAAAGTTAGACCCCCTTGGAGTCCTTACACCAATTGTATAGGGTAATATGACAAAGTACAAAGTCGAAGGAAAACTAGAAAACCACATACTCCTAGTTTGCCCAATATTAGCAAATCCATCTGCAGCTCTATTCGCTTTTCTGAAAACATGTCGAAATAAGATCTCTTCAAAATCTTCAGCAATTAACTGGATATCTTTAATGATTGCAGCAACATTCCATGGACATTGACTCCTTTTACAAAGCAACATTCCATGGACATTGACTCCTTTGAGAATCGCCTTCAATAAATATCTTGAGTCCTGAACTTACACTGTCGAGCGCAATAAACTACATGGCGAAGAGTTAAGCCTTTGCTTGTAGCACAGAACAATAACCTGTTGGCGAGTAGAATATATCCTATTCTATTTGGGTTTTATTTATTTTTCCTTTTGTATAGATATTATGTAATTAGGATTCCACTTATTTCCTAATTAAACCCTACTAGGGTTTGTAACCTGTATTATAAATATCTCCTTTCGGAGAATGAAATATATTTGAAAATATTCTACCCATATTGTTTGACTTGGTATCAGAGCCAGGTTTCTGGTGACCTGTGTGTGTTATGCCCACCCGTGTTCTACTGTGTGCCCTAATTTCTTTTAGGGTTCTTGTGTCTGTGCCTTTGCCGTGTTCCGCTGTGTGCTCTGTCGTGTTTGTGCCTCTACTGTGTTCGTGCATCTGCCTCTACTGTGTTCGTGCATCTGCCTCTACTGTGTTTGTGCCTCTGTTGTCTTCATGCATATGCCATATTTGTGTTTGTGCTGTGATCTGTTGTATACCCTGCGTGATTTGTTGAGTTTCTGCTACAATCATGGGTGATAATTCCATTGTTGGTGCTGCTGCTGCTTCTGCAAATTTGCGTATTTCTGACTCTATTCCAGGTACTGGCTCTAATACTTGGATAATTGACACTGGTGCTTCTGATCATATGACTTATAATGCTAAATTTTTTGATGAGTTGTCTAGTAACACCCGTGACCCATATATAACTAGTGCTAATGGTTTGCCCTCTCCAATTACTGGCGAGGACACCATTTCTCTCACCCCAACTCTGTCCTTGTCTCGTGCGTTATTAGTTCCCAATATCCATTGTAACTTGTTATCTGTTGGTCGCTTACTTGATACACTTAATGCTTCTGCTACTTTCTATCCTACTCATTGCTCTTTTCAGGATCTCAAGACTCACGAGGTGATTGGGCATGGTAAACGGATAGGGGGGTTGTATTATTTGACATTACCTTCTGCACCAGTTCGTGATCGTGTCGTTAATACTGTTCAACGTTGCAGTATCAAAGACAAACAGCAAATTTGGTTATGGCATCGTCGCTTGGGACACCCGTCATTTGGCTACCTTAAGCGTCTGTTTTCATCTTTATTCCGCTCCTGTGATGAGTCTAGCTTCAAATGTGAGACTTGTGTAATGGCCAAGAGTCACCGTACTGTTTTTCCCTTAAATAATAATAAAGCTGCCTTGCCTTTTGAGTTAGTCCATTCTGATGTATGGGGTCCTGCTCGTGTGACTTCAAATGGTTTCCGTTGGTTTGTTACGTTTATTGATAACTGCACTCGCTTAACATGGGTGTATTTGATGAAGAATAAACATGATGTTGCCTCTATTCTCCCTGATTTTTGTGCCATGGTGTCTACTCAGTTTCATGCTCATGTTAAAGTTTTTCGGACCGATAATGGCGGTGAATATGTGAATCATACATTGAATCAGTTCTTTCGTGATCACGGTATCATTTACCAAACTACCACTCCATTCACTCCTCAACAGAATGACGTGTCTGAAAGGAAGAATCGTCAGTTACTTGAAGTTGCCCGCTCTCTTATGTTGGATATGTCTGTTCCTCATCATCTTTGGGGACATGGTATCTTGGCCGCGGCCTACTTGATTAACCGTACTTCTAGTCGGGTTCTTGATTTCAAGACTCCACTTGATGTGTTGTGTGCTCTTACTCCTCCGATTTCGGTCTCTAAGTTACCTCCGAAGGTGTTTGGGTGTGTTGCGTATGTTCATGTCTACTCCCATCAATGGAGTAAACTTGATCCTTGTGCTCTCCGCTGCGTCTTCATTGGTTATTCTACTACTCAGAAGGGTTATAAGTGTTATCACCCGCCTACTCAGAAGGTACATGTCACTTTGGATGTTACTTTTCATGAAGAAGTACCTTACTATGTCTCTCCCTCCTCTTCAATTCAGGGGGAGAGGGGGAGTGAATTGAAGAGTTTCGGAGTGAAAAATATGGAAGTTTTTGGACCTGAAGAAGGAATTTCTAGCGAACAGGAAGCGACCGGTCGCAGGGAAGACGCGACCGGTCGCCAACGACTCTGTGATGAAAACGACCGGTCGCACATAAGAAGCGACCAGTCGCTCGCGTCGACGAGCGACAACAGTACCGATACGAGTGACGCGACCAGTCGCGAGGAAAGCCACGACCAGTCGCCAAACGAAATTGTTTGTGTTTTCGAGCCTCTCTTAGAAGGACATAACAGTGATATTGACGACTCTCGTACAGATGAAATTGATAATAGACCCCCCTCTGCCCTGCCATTGCCTCAATCAAGTTGTGATAATGAGGTACTTTCTAGTGATGTGCCTACCTATTCTTTGCCCCCACGTACTACCCGTGGGAAACCTAAAGTGCAATATTCTCCTGATATATATGCCAAGTCTAAATATCTCATTAACCATTATATGTCAACTCATCGTTTATCTAAGTCATATGCATCATATTTGTGTCAATTATCTAGTGTATGTGTGCCAACTAAGTTGCAGGATGCTCTTTCTGATCAAAACTGGGTAGATGCAATGCATGTTGAGATGGAAGCCTTGAACAAAAATGCTACTTGGGAGTTAGTTCTTTTACCAAAAGGAAAAAAGGCAGTTGGGTGCAGATGGGTGTTTACTTTGAAGCACAAGGCTGATGGTTCCATTGACCGTTACAAGGCAAGATTGGTAGCAAAAGGGTATACTCAGACATATGGAGTGGATTACACAGAGACTTTTGCTCCAGTAGCTAAGCTCAACACTGTACGCGTACTCCTATCCTTAGCTGCTAACCGTGACTGGCCGCTGCTACAATTTGATGTCAAAAATGCATTCCTCCATGGTGACCTCAAGGAATAAATATATATGAATCCTCCGCCGGGTATCCCTGTGACTTCTAAGGAGGGTGTGGTGTGCAAGCTACGGAAATCCTTGTATGGATTAAAGCAGTCTCCAATAGCATGGTTTGGAAGATTTGCTGCATCCATGAAGAAGTTTGGGTATGTACAAAGTAACTCTGATCATACTTTGTTTCTGAAGCGTCATAAAGGTAAATTAACGGCTTTAATTATTTATGTTGATGATATGATTGTGACTGGAGATGATCATGTGGAGATACAGAGTCTTCAGAAGTATCTGGCTTCGGAGTTCGAGATGAAATCATTGGGTGATTTAAAGTATTTTCTTGGGATTGAAGTTGCCAGATCTAAACATGGTATTTTTCTATCCCAAAGAAAGTATGTTTTGGATTTACTTGCAGAAACTGGAATGTTGGATTGTAAACCAATTGATACCCCTAGTGAGCAGAATCATAAGTTGGGGATATATCCCAATCAAGTTCCGACTGATAAAGAACGTTATCAACGACTTGTGGGGAAATTGATTTATTTAGCTCATACCCGTCCGAACATTGCGTATGCTGTAAATATAGTGAGTCAGTTTATGCACTCTCCTAGTGTGGATCATATGGGGGCTGTGACTCGTATTTTAAGGTATCTGAAAGTAATTCCTGGTAAGGGGTTAATTTTCTCCAAGTATGGCCATACGAATGTAGAAGGGTATACAGATGCTGATTGGGCAGGTTCAGCCACAGATAGGCGTTCGACATCTGGGTATTTTATGTTTGTGGGTGGCAATCTTGTTACATGGAGAAGCAAGAAACAAAAGGTGGTGTCTAGATCTAGTGCTGAGGCCGAGTATCGGGGAATGGCCCATGGTGTATCTGAGTTACTATGGTTGAGGAGATTGTTGAAAGACCTTGGTTTTGGGCCTAATAAACCCATGGATTTATATTGTAACAATACGGGCTGCGATTGCAATTGCTCATAATCCTGTACAACATGACCGTACAAAACATGTGGAGGTTGATCGAAATTTCATTAAAGAAAAGTTGAATGCGGAGATTGTGTCCTTCCCCTTCATCCGTTCAGAGTATCAGTTAGCTGATGTTCTTACGAAAGCTGTTTCTACAAGTATCTTTCTCAACTCGCTTGACAAGTTGGGCATGCATGACGTCTTTGCTCCAACTTGAGGGGGAGTGTTGGCGAGTAGAATATATCCTATTCTATTTGGGTTTTATTTATTTTTTCTTTTGTATAGATATTATGTAATTAGGATTCCACTTATTTCCTAATTAAACCCTACTAGGGTTTGTAACCTGTATTATAAATACCTCCTTTCGGAGAATGAAATATATCTGAAAATATTCTACCCATATTGTTTGACTTAACCAATCGGAATCGCACCCACCTGCTAACAAAACGCATGCAGAACTATCTCTAATGACAAAACCACCTGCCCCTTTACCAGTATTCCAGACAGAACCATCAAAATTAATCTTAACAAAATCATTTGGAGGAGGTTCCCAACCATACATTACCCTATGATGCTTCCTTTTCTTTTTCGAATTATTAACATTTATATGCCAGTATGAGGATAACATGGCCTGAATATCTTCAAGTGCTTTGTAACACGAAGGTTCAATGTGTTTAAAAATTGATTACGCAACTGCCAGATTTTCCAACAAGTCGTACAAAAAATTTCTAGCTGAACCTGCCATTTGGGGAAGGACCCCAGACAAAACTATCCTCAGTATCTTGAGGTAAATTGATGGGTGTGATAGAATTAACAGTATCACCATGCAAGAGACTTGCATCAGCTCAGCTTTATTCCAATGATTATGAAGGATGTAATCAGCAACAGAATCATCAAGATTCATTTCATTTAAATTTGTTGAAAAAGTAATGCATATTTGTGTAGATGTAACTACACAATTCTAGAAAACTCAAGAACCTACAAACTAGATGATGAAATGTCGGCAACACACAAAAAAATATGCAAAGAATATTCTAGATGAAGCCACACACTTGTGGCTAGAGAAAAGAGAACAAGTCAGTGGGACTAAAGCATGGCGGCAAGACTCAACTATAAAATAATAGACATGCAATGTAATCTAGCAAAGTGGAGTCAACAAAAGGAACTCCCAAACTAGATGGGGAGTGAACCAATAAACTCCCAAACTAAATGGGGAGTAAACAAGCCAACTCCCAAACTAAGGGAGCCAAGAGCTATCCAAACAAAGTTATGTTGAGGAGCCAATAAGCTCACCAAGCTAAGGGAGAAAGAGGGCCAATAAGCCAATTAGCTTAACCCGATGTACACCAAGCTATGAACTATTCTCCTCTAATGTAATAAAATTGCTTTGTTCAACTATTGTCCTATTGTCTTAAATCCCTTTACCACATAAACCAACAATGGTATCAGAGTGTCAAAAAACTCATCACACACCTCTAAAATTCCAACAATATTATCTATTAATGTGTTTTCCATTACCAACAATCTATCTCATACCTTTTAACAACAGAGGCCTGATTTTAAGAATAGATTTCCAACCAGAACTTGTTTGCCTCCTCTGGACAGTAAACGTGACTTCCAACCAGACAGCTTATTTTGAATTCAGAGTAGCAAAACTCTTTAGAAATTTCTTTATCTTTCGAGGAGATGATATCACGAATACCTAAATATTTACCAATAGATAATTTATGCGGAATATTTAAAATACTAGCAATTCCATCCTTTTTATGTCTAAGAACTGAATTAGAAAAATAATTAATAGTAGATTTGTCAAAGTTAACTTTTTGACCAGAAGTTTGCTGGAAAAATTGAAGGAGATTATAAATAGCAAATGCAGCTTTATCACTTGCTTTCACTAACGGTCGATGCACTATTCCAAACACATAATTTTAACCTTAATTTCTTCAAGTTCGATTAATGTCATCGTCTCTTTTTCGGGACAAGAGATAGGTGAAATACTTGACTTCAAGGTGAGTTTTGTACTTCTTTATCCAGAAAATACTTGACTTCTTTACATGCAATGACTCATTTTTACTTACACTCAAAATACAATGTGACAATTGTACATAAATTTTTACTTTTGTGCTTTGAAGGAGTCCATTTTGAATGCGTGTTAGACTAATGGGCGGATAAGAATGAATGAATAGCTCTTATATTGTAATGGCTCAAGTAGGGCTCTTTTCGCCGAAGCTAAAGAAGTTCACAGCCTAATTTCAGTATCCTCCCTTACTAGGCCTAACCAAACACAAATTACATGAGCAGAACGGAGGCTCGAAACCGTTGTATTATATGGAGTTTTGAAGTGTAGGCCTAAATTTCTTCCAACTTTCAATTTGGATTCAAATTGACTCTTGAACTCATCATCATTTAAGATCATCTCCTTCAATGCTATAGATAAAATGTTTACGTGCCAAATCTCATCTTCTCATGAAATTTTGTACCATTACAAAATTGCTGTCGGTGGTCCATATAATTAATTTGATTGAACTAATCACATGGATTTCTTTCTTTGTGCTAGCAAAATCACATGGACTTACTTCAAGGCATTAATTAGTGATAATACAACTGAGGGTTCGTTTGGAACTGCTCATTTAGGAAGTACTTTTGCTCATAAGCACTTTTAACAAAAGCACTTTTATTATAAATACATTGAAATTTTCATATATATGTGTGTGTGTGTGTGTCAAGTGCTATCTAGAAAAAACACTTAGGAGTGCCTTTATAACCCATAAGCACTTCTAAATTTTTCTGCCAAACACAATCAGAAACGCTTTTGATTATTAGAAAGCACTTTTAGCCCTATGAGAAGCATTCCCACACTCAAACTTATCATGTTAAAAGTTAACACACATATTGAGATCATCACGTTCTTTTGTTAGGAAACATCGTCAAATTTGTTCACCCATTTTTGCAATTTTGTTTTTTTGATTATTTTTTAAGATGAGGCTTAAAAATTAAGCCTCATTTAGTTATGGTAAAATATATATGAACGTGGATACTCATATTTTCTTGAGTTTAACTCTGAGGCTCTACTTTCCAACTCTACTTCATCACTTGGGTTATAACTCCAAATGCTTGGATACGAACATATTTTACTATAATTCTCGAAACACTAATAAGTAGAGTTGGACTATTTCGTACGCCTATACTTAGTCGTTGAGCACAGGCACAGCTGGGACACCACTGAGACGGTGTCAGGGACTACAAAATTATGGTTGCGCCGGCTAATTATGATTTTGTCAAACAGGGTTGAATTTCCCACCATTTCATTAATCATGTTTCGTAAAAAGTCCACAATCGTAAGCACCTCAACTGCATGCATTTATGTATTGACATCTTCTGACCTTTACAACTACAGTATCATGTACTTGCTATAGCACACTATAAATAGTCGATGCCCATGACCAAAGTTAATCAAACCAAACAATTAACAGTCCCGCTTCCTCTATTCTATATACACTTTATTGGGGAAAGATGGGGAGGTTTTCCAAGCTTGTTGGGTTGTTTGCCGTGATGTTTGTAGTGGTGCTAGCAATAGCTGAGTGTCGCAAACTTGAGAAAGAAACATTCTCTGACGGCGGTTTGGGTGGTGGTGCTGGTGGGGGATTCGGGGGGGGTGTAGGAGGCGGAGGCGGTGCAGGTGGTGGAATTGGAGGTGGCAAAGGAGGCGGTGTAGGAGGTGGTGCCGGGGGTGGTGCCGGAGGTGGAGTTGGTGGTGGTGCTGGTGGGGGCTTTGGTGGTGGCAAAGGCGGAGGTGTAGGAGGTGGATCCGGGGGTGGTGCAGGAGGTGGAGTTGGTGGTGGAAGTGGAGGTGGTGTTGGTGGAGGAGCAGGCGGTGGTGCAGGTGGCGGTGCCGGAGGAGGCCATGGCTTTGGAGGTGGCAAAGGAGGCGGTGTAGGAGGTGGATCCGGGGGTGGTGCAGGAGGCGGAGTTGGTGGTGGAAGTGGCGGTGGGGTTGGTGGAGGAGCAGGTGGTGGTGCAGGTGGCGGTGCCGGAGGAGGTCATGGCTTTGGAGGTGGCAAAGGAGGCGGTGTAGGAGGTGGATCCGGGGGTGGTGTTGGTGGAGGAGCAGGTGGTGGAAGTGGAGGTGGTGTTGGTGGAGGAGCAGGCGGTGGTGCAGGTGGTGGTGCCGGAGGAGGCTTTGGAGGTGGCAAAGGAGGTGGAGGTGGTGTTGGTGGAGGCTCTGGGGGAGGTGTTGGTGGTGGAGGTGGTGCTGGTGGAGGTGCTGGTGGAGGCTTTGGGGGTGGGAAAGGTGGTGGTGTTGGAGGAGGAGTTGGTGGGGGAGGTGGTGCAGGTGGTGGTGCTGGCGGAGGTTTTGGGGGTGGGAAAGGTGGTGGTGTTGGAGGCGGTGCTGGTGGTGGCTTTGGTGGCGGTGCTGGCGGTGGTGGAGGAATTGGTGGTGGATTTTAAATCCCAAATTCAGCTATAGCCCAAGTTAGCCTGCAAAAGTCGTGTGTTATATGCTATCGTGCATGAAAATGTATTGCCCTTAAACTACAGAGAATAAATGAAGAGCTGTAACGTGCTTCACTTTTAGCTTTTATTTACATCTTCCATGCAAGCATTTTGTGATTCCAAGCTTTGGCCGAAACGACTACCATAACTAAACGTAAGAAGGCAAGAACCAAAATATTTATTAACACTCAAATAGAAAACCAACATTTATATATAGAAAGATAAAACTTTCTGATTTATAAAACCCGAAGTTGGAACAAGCAACTGCTGACATTACTTGCAGTACAAGCTGGAATCTGAATTGAGTAATAAGCTAGAAAGAATTAACATGAATTGGATTGTAGCTAGCAATTGATTGGATCGATAATGGATTGGATAGAACCACATATCTGAATAATGTAACTTTTGATTATAATACAGAGTTATACATTTGTATATGGAAATAAATTATAGGGATTAATCAAACATATATGAGCCTCTTGCATTGCATGTTCGATCAATGTCGTAAACTCCCGGCTAATAATCTAATGATCGAGATTCATGAACAAACAAACATCAATTAATTCATAGCCACACTGGGAGCCATTCCTGGCCATTGATGAAGTCGATAGACAAGAAGGGGGCAGCTTCTTTTTCAGTGAGTTGTTTGGCCCATTCAGCTCGCCCTCCAGCCTCGGCTCCTGGCCCTTTGCATTTATATTCCGCGTGGTATAAGTTTCTGTACGTTTTCATAATCATCCCACAACATTCTGTGTTAGTCGACTAAAACTTTGGCATAATAACAACCAATACAAGGAAACAAATAACAACATGTTAGTGTGTGTGAAACGTCAGTAATCTCGGTTCGAATCCCAATAACACCTTATTAGTGTGTGTGAGAAACCCCCATCTCCTTGTAGTTTAAATTATCACTTATATTTTTAAAAACATGGACATGTTAGTTGGTTCTTACTCTGTACCGCCAGCATAGCTCCAATTGGTCCAGCCTTGAGGCACGACGGTCTTGGAGAGGTACATGTGTGCATAAACAACTCTGGAAAAGGCACCCTTGGCCCTGCCAAGATACACAGTGTCCCCAACACCATACAGTTTGCCCTGGTTGAACACAATCCCACTGTTCTCCTTCTCGCTCTCCCTATTTTGAGCTGTCACAGACCCCTTAATTGACACCCTTTTGTCTCCAATCACAAAGATCTCACACCCCTGCATTAATTGTATACATTTATATTAGTTTACTCTTGTGAAATTAACAATATGAAAACCCCCCCCAAAAAAAAAAGAAGATAAATTGGAGTACTGATACTTACGTGGAAGATAGATTTACCACGTCCAAAGATGAAGTCGATTGAGCCTTGGATGTAGCAGTTATCATAATAATGCCTGCCCCTATAATCGAAGAGGGTGTTATGGGTACTGTAAAATGCACAATGGTAAAATGCTACTTTGTCTGCTGCCACAAATGCTGCCACTGACTGGTTCTGCGAGGTGTAAGCCACACCTGTGGGAGCCTCATTCTGCACATTCACTCATCATTCAATTATTTATATATATAGTGTAGTTTAGATTAACGCTTGTTTGACACTACTAGAATCCGATAAGAGAATGATTAAGTTTTTGCTTGCTTGAGAGTATCGTTTAGATTATCATTTGTTTGACAGTAAAAATCAGGCAAATGTTACATTCTTGACCTACGATTGCAAACGGGACTTCAATTGAAAAAGAAAAAAAGGGATCATCTAAGAACATTTTTAAATATACATATGTATGTAGAAAAAGGAAATGATGATGAACCTTGAAGCTAATCCCAAAGGCAATGAAGTGGGGAGCTTCGACGCTGAAAGTAGCAGATTCGACATTGTCCGAAGAGCTTTGGGACCAGACAATGGCGGACCTTCCCTTCCCATTTCCTCTCATGAATATATAGGGCTTACTACGTGGTACGATCACCTTTTCTCTGCCGGCCAAAACATATAATGCATTAGATAATGTAATACATAAAAAAAAAACTTATTAATTAATTCCAAAAGAGGCTCTAATTGATGGTGAATTACCTGTACACCCCTTTTCTAACATGGATGATGATCCACTTACTATTTCCTTCAGGAACAGAATCAATGGCAGCTTGAACAGATGTGAAATCTCCCTTGCCATTGATATCGACCTTGATGGTGCGGTTGGTGTGAATCTTTTGGGTCAAGAGGGGAGAGTCAATTACTTTTTGCGCAGTCAATCCATCGACAACATTTGTGAAAGTTACTGCGATGCAAAAAATGATTGCCAAGGTAATGAATGTTGTGGATGTAGACCCAGCCATGTTTTAGGGAGAGCAAAATCTTCAATTTGGGTCGAGAGTTTATATAGTGGGGTTTATTGTTGGCTAAACGAAATTCCATCTATTTTAGAGGGCCTCCGTTGGATTCTTGTCTGGTTTTTCTCTTTTGATTTGCTTAATGAGCAATTGAGGTTGGCACACGTTCTAAAATGGGAAGAGAAACATACACAAATGGCGTGCAAACACCGTTGTAGGTAGGTTTTAGCTCGTCCGATTGTAACCGTTCAATATATGGCATTCTTAACATGATGACGTGGTAACCAAATTTTCTTTTGTTGTTTAACATACAACTGCATGTATACCATTAAATAAAGCAAAACTAATGCGGACAAAAGCCGCACTAAAACTACTAGCCCACACCACCACAATTAACCATAAGCCCAAACAAAGCCCATAAACCCAACATAACCAAAACCTTAGAACAACTCATGAACCTAGATGAACTCTACCACCACCACCTAAAGAAGTGTCGTTGTGGCCACACACCCACCACCTCATCCGTAACAGATATAGGGAAAATATGATTTCTAGTGATTTACTTGCACATAAGAGCGAACAAATACACGAAAACAACAACCTTGCCAAAGAACAATTGGGTGATTTGCAGCAGCCTCCATCAACGACAATGCAGAATTAAATTTAGAGAACATGAGCGACGTTAGGGAGCAGGATTTGATTGAGAATATAGACTAAAAAGGGTGATGAGAAACTTCAATCTAACCATGATTTAGAAGAAACCACCACAAGGGGATTTTTATTCAAAACGCCCTAGCGGACTTATTCACTAATCTAAAAGGAAAAGACGAGAAGAGATAAGGGGGAGGAGGGGCAGTGACGATTCTTCCTCCTCCCCCCTTTGTGGAGTTTTTCTTTAGGACTCACAGAGGGAGAGAACGGCTAGGGGTTCTTGGCAAATGAATAACTACTTGGTTGTATATGTTTATATTACCTATATATACATATACAGTTCTTCTCTTATGCGAACGTCCATACGTTATTACCGTGCAGACATCATTGTAAACATAGAGGAGAGCAAGGAGGGGTAGTAGAAAAAATATAGATATTTATTCAAAAACTCATTTTAGCATGACATATTATACAAAAACTCATATAGAGCCTATTTGGAGAGAAAAACTCAAAATTAGCCACTTGTTATTCTAATTGGTTCTTAGGGGGAGTGTATTCAATTAAGATTTTAAAAGAGTTTAAAAATCTAAGTGTATTCAATTAAGATTTTAAAAGAGTTTGTAAAAGTTTGGGTGTATTCAATTCATATTTCAATTGACTTTTAAAAAATACATCGAAATCTAGGTGTATTCAATTATGACTTTTTAGAAGTCAAACAAAGTTTAGGTGTATTCAAAAAGTCATTTATTTTGAAGGAATTAATGAGTTGAGCAATTTCATTAGAATTTAAAGTGGTAAGTATAAATACAACGCCCTAACAAATCTTATGTCAACCCTAGAAACTTTGAGAGTGCTCTATGCTTTCCAGTCTTTGAACTTGTGTGCTTGTCAAGTGGAGGTAAAAAATCTCTTCTCTTTTTCTACTACGCTTTCATATATGTATGATCTCATTGATAGTATTCCCAATAATTGCGGAGGTAATAACATTTGGACATCGTGCTGGGTTGCTGTTTACAAAAAGCTCTCCCTAAGGATGGTACAGTTGCATTGCAGTGATCGGTCTATTCTTTTGCGCTGAGGTGTTGACATGCATTCTCTATGAGAACAAACCACTCAACTCAGTCAAACCCATAAGATCTACAATGGCACTAACAAAATAAAGATCTACAATTGTAAAACAGCCTCATGATATTCTTGTGTGATCAGTCTCTAGTATTCTCCGCTCGACACCTGTCTCTACTTTTGACATTACATTTCTGGATATTTGAATATACATCGATTAAAAATTTAAAACCATGCTTGCCTTTTCTTTTGTAAAAACAAAACAAAAAACATGGCTTTCCCATGAACAAGTGAGTGATGCCGTGTTCATTTACTTCGGCAGTTGCAGGTCATTTCCAAACCAAAGCACCAAACTATATGCAGTGTGCATGTGAGAGGGAGAGGGGCGATGTACCAAACTCAAATGTACAATGCAGTGTGCACTTGAGAAGGGCGATATACTAAACTCACAAACCGTATAGTTTGTGATCAAGCTCAAATTCAGGGAGCAGTAATGCCTCAAATCCAATTAAAGTTACAAGAATAAATATGCAATAAACATTTAAAATGTGGGGGGGTTGGATAAGATCAACCCATCAAAGGCATTGCATGTTTGATTTTGACAACACAAAATGCCAATCAAAGTTTGCGGGGAGAACCACCACCAACCAACCATGGAAAAGCTTTACTTCCTGATATTGACCAACAGATAATTAATAAGTGGGCTCGTGTTGTCGTCGAAGTTTTTCTTGTTTTGTGGTTCGTATGCTTTTCTTCTCCTAATAAAATCGCGTCTTTTATTTTTTTCATTGAACTTTTGCCTGCTGCATTATTTGGATTCTGGTTGGAATTTTAAGTCTAGTCCACCGCCAGACTCAACTGCTCATTATGAATTAGTCGGACACATGCTCTTGAAACCAACCCCTATATGCTCTCACACGTTTTTCTTTTTGTGTTTTTGATAAATTATTTTTGCACATGTATCAAACCGTGATTAGAGAAGGAGGCAAACCATATCCTTAACATGAAGGGTGAACTTGACATTCACCATGGTAAAAGGGTGGAATGTAAATTGTAATTAGGGTAGGGTTTGGTTATAATTACTTACCAACTGGGTTTGTGTAAACAAAATAAAATTTGCAGAACAGAATATTAGTGGCAAACTATAAGTAGAACTCTAGCATTTACTTCACAGGATAAGCTGCCACTGGAAAAGGATAAATTGTTTATCAGATAGATGGCAATCAATCAATGTATTATTAATCGTAATGAATAGAAAGCAATCATTTTGCATGGCATTGTCAAGAACAATTCGACATCAAATATTTAATCATCCATGTGTTTAATTTCCATCACTGTTCTTATTACAGTACCTTTTTCTTTTTCACAAATTAAAGCTGTTTTGTATTAGCAATTACTAAAAGCCGTATAAGTTCATAATTGCATTACAATTATAAAAGAAAATTGATCCCTCCACTGGAGGTAAATTGGACTGGCATCCTTTAAGTTCACGTACTGCTACTGGTGGTGATAGAGTCCTCTGTTTTCCGAGAGTCAGAGCAGCAGCATTGAAGTTCACATAGCCAATCATCACAATGGATCTGAGAGCTATAGTGGTAGGCATATCTCTGTTTGTGTTCAGCATTGGAGCTGAAGGGCAAGGGCTTTCTTATAATTTCTATGAGAACTCATGCCCACAAGTTGAGGCCATTGTTAGAGCTGCCCTCCAACCTATTTTTCTCACTGATCCCACTGCTCCTGCAGCTCTGTTGAGGCTCATGTTCCATGATTGCCAAGTTCAGGTCTTTTTTATTTCTCTCTCTCTCTCTCTCTCTCTCTCTCTCTCTCTCAGTTTAGGAATTTGAGACATAGGTTAGTTGAGATATAAGCCCAAACATTGAGGGTGAAGTGCGTGGCTTAAAAATAGAAACTCTGCAGTCTATTTTTTATTAGTTATATTTTTTCAATAAATGATGGTTTGATTTTGTAACAACAGGGCTGTGATGCTTCAATTCTTGTGGATCCAAATGAGAAAACTGTGTCATCTGAAATGGCTGCAGGGAAAAACTTTGGTATCAGAAAGAGAGAGTCAATCAACATTCTCAAGGCAATGGTTGAATTGGAATGTCCCCAACAGGTTTCTTGCTCTGACATTCTTGTCTTGGCTGCTCGGGAGGCAGTGGCTGCGTCAGGAGGGCCAGAGATAAAGGTTCCTTTGGGAAGAAGAGACTCTTCTGTTCCTCCAAACTATAAGCTTGCAGATTCTTTGCTTCCTTCTGCTGCCATTGGAGTTGATGGCATGCTTCAACTATTTGCAAAGAAAGGGATGACAGTTGAAGAATCTGTGGCCATAATGGGTAGCTACATGAACTTAAAAAGTGCTTTTTCAGAAAACCAACCCTTTTTGTTTAAAATTCTTTTTATGAAACTAACACGTCCAAAAACATATTATTGCAATTTTGCAGGCGCGCACACACTAGGGGTGACACATTGTTTGAACATTCTAAATCGTCTAAGCGGACTTGATCAAGGTGGGCGTGTAGAAGGCATGGCGCCCATGTTTGAAGCATTCCTCAGGATAAACTGTCCTCAAGGCTCTTTGACATCAAATGCAAGCTTCGTTCTTAATGACCCTACAACACTTACATTTGACAACCACTACTACAATAATGTAATTAGAGGCCATGGGGTACTTGGAGTTGATGCTGAAATGGTGATGGACCCGCGCACAGCTCTCGCTGTCAAGCGATTTGCTGCTGATCAGGATGGTTTCTTTCAGGCATTTTCTTCTGCCTTTGTCAAGCTCTCTAGCTCTAGTGTCCTGAGTGGGAATCAAGGTGTTGTTAGAAAGATATGCAATGCACTGGACTGAGAGTCAAAGGTGTTTGTTAATTTAAATTGCAATACCATTGTTGTTACCAAAAATTATTCAGTTCATGTTGAATTCGAATCTTCATTGCTTTCCAAACTTTGGATCAAGAAGATTTACTTTTTATTTTTCAATATATACATACATTTATTTCTTTTAGGCTCGTTCCATGTTCAAATCCTCTGTTTTGTTCTGATTAAAATACGATCCATTAAGCCTATGAGCAATAAAAGGCCCAACAAAAACAAGAACACAACCCCGAAACTCAAAAGCAAAGGCCACACACCGAAAATTATACAAAGCAAAACTAAAATTTGTGTAGCAACCTAAACCCAGGATTTCCTAACTAAAGCCAGACTAATTTCCTAAAAAAGAAAAGGAAAACTAAAGAGATACGGTACGGATGGTGGCTTAACTTAATTTTATGTCTCTCCCTAATCCTGTAATGAGACTCGAGCGTTAATGTATTGAATAGCCATGTAGTTTGCAACAAATGCGAAACTTAAACCCAAGCTATGACTTTTGAAGAATTTCAAGAGAATGTTGGAATTATAATGACTCAAATCCTTGGCCTGATTTTGGCTTGTGGTCATCTCTTAGTTGCGGTATGTAGATTTTGTCACACGAATCTGAATATGAATTTAATCTATATTACCCAACCCCTTCAGGATGCCCATCTAATTCTAGGGCCATGTAATCCATCTTCATGAAACGATTACAATGAAAACAATTATTTAAAAAATCATAAAAACTAGAGAATAGTATTTCTAAAAGAAGAAACAAAGAAAAAACAAACTAAGAAAATAAATGAACAATTGTCTGAGGCTGCCACTTGCGCGTGAAAAAAAAAACACCAAAGAGCTTTTGCGCGTGGCTTTAAGTTTTGACTATTAAAAAAAGAAAAAGAAAATTTAAAAAAAAGAAAGAGAGGGAGAGAGATAGAGAGAAGAAGAAGAAGAGAGACAAGGGAGAGTGTGAGGTGAAAGGAGAGAGAAAAGTATGATGAGGAGAATATAATATTAAATTAGTTCAATAATCATTAAAGTTGAGGTTGCCACTTGCGCGTGAAAAAAAACACCAAAGAGCTGTTGCACGTGTCTTTAAGTTATACATATCAAAGTTGCAATACTATTGAATTGAAATGAAGTTTCACCTTTAGTATCTGCATTTTAATTATTTATGTACATACTCCTTGTGCTTTCAAACTTGTCTCAGATTACCACCCGGATTTTAAAACGTTTCAAAGTACCCCCCACGCTTTTAAAAACGGTCTCACGTTACCCGTTCTGTCAGGATTATTGACGTTCCGTTACAAGATTTGGGCCCCACTTTGTTTTAATCTTTAACCTTTGCGAATAAGGGTTTTTTCACTTTCAGAAGAGAGGAAAGAAGAGAGGAAAGATGGTATTTGGGTGAGAAGGGAGAATTTGGAGAAGGAGGCTAGGGCTTATCAAAAGCTGTGGTAGGGTTTGAATTTTGGGAGAATCTGGAGAAGAAATCACGGGTTGATAAAACTCTGAGGTGGAGTTCGAAATTGGGAGATTTTGGAGTAGAAGATTAGGGTTTATGAATCTCTGAGTGGAGTTCGGATTTAGGAAAAGGGGAAGGGGGTTGCACGATTTGGGAGAAAAGAGGGAAGTGGGTCGCACGATTTTGGAGGTTCAGCTGGTTGTTCTCTATGTGAATACACACTGAATTGAAGAAGAGATGGAAACAGGAGAAGCAAGGCATGCCCAATGGTGTGATTGTGGGAAGTTAGAACGGATGCAGACTTCGTGGACCAGTTCAAACCCAGGGCAGAGATTTCTAGTCTGCCCAAAGTCAAAGGTAAGAATGTTTAAGATCAAATTTTCAATCATTGTTTTGGGCATCACAAATTGATAGAGTTCTTATTGATGAAATTTCCAGTCATTGATGAAATTGATGAGATATTCAGTCATTAATCAAATGGATCAAATTTTCAGTCATTGTTCTTGGTTGATACAGGGAAGTAGTGAAAAAGGATGTATGTTTTTTCAGTGGTTTGATGCAGAAATGTGTGAGCGTTCAAAGTCTTTGATACCTGGTTTGCTGAGGAAGATTGATAGGGTGGAGAAGGAAAATGCAAAGATTCGAGCAAAGTCAAAAATATTGTGGGCTGCTGTGTTGCTTTCCTGGGTGGTGGTGTTTGCCATGAAGATGAATTAGGATGAATTATGAGGATTTAAGAGTAATATGTTTTGTAATTTGGTGGGTGTAATGTGATTGAGAAGCAGTAGTTCAGTGGGCTGTAATTTGAGAACAAATGCTAATGTAATGTAGCAGTAGTTCAGTTGGTGTAATATAATGTATTTTGGTGGGAAAACAATGTAATATGTTTTGAGTTTTATGAGTAAGCATTAGTTCATTGTAATTTGTTTAGAGTTTAGAGTTTTATTTGATCTGTGATATGAATGAAAACTTGTTTAGAGGTTACAAATGGTGACATATTGATAAGCATCATACCAAAACCAGGTTACAACCATATGTTGTTTATTGGATACCAAAAAGTCCTCTGGATACAAAAACAAGTTACTCATAAGCATATCTTGTTCATGGGATACCAAAAACAGGTTATAAAAACAAGTTACTCATAAGCATTTTTTGTTCAATGCCATATAAAATGGTTACATCAAAACAGCATATCAATATAAGCATTTTTTGTTCAATGCCATATTAATATAAGCACAACACCAAAATAGGTTTCAACCATCACATTACATATCAAATGGTCAATTACATGCCATGTACCTGACTCAAAAACCTTGACAGACATGAAAGCCTAATAAAACCAACCATCACAGACATCAATAATCCCACAAACCAACAACCCAATTGCAACCATAATCAAACCATTAAAGTCTTATAAAACCAACTAATTGCAAAATCTATAATTCCCCAACATACAAACCATTCAAAAAGAGTTTATCCTAATTCAAAAATAGGTTGCAAAAGTTGAACATCATCACATCTAAGGATGGAAAAAAGGATCTTTGACAAAATGGCTCCTCTGTTAATCTTTCATCCCCCTCCTACGTTGTTGTACTCGAGATAATTTGGCAGATTGAGATGAATCAAATGCTTGAGAAGCCTGAGCTGCTTGAGATTGTGAGAGTCTGTTTCTTAAATATTTATTAAAGAAAAATAAATGTTATTATATATTCTTAAGTGATTATTTTGGTTAGAAGGAAATGTATATTTATAATTATTTTACGTTTATAATACCATTTCAATAGTTATATGTATATTATTTCATTAAATATTTATATATACATATGCTCTTTTGAATAAAAAAAAGGTTTGTTTAAACTATATATTTGTTCATTATTCCCTGGAATGCCATCTAATGGCTATTGGGTGCATTATATATATATATATATATATATATATATATATATATATATATATATATATATATTAATTTCATTAGTTAAGAGTTTAGACGTGGCATCCTTACATTGTTTTCTTGGAGAGAAAGATTGTTCTCTCTTAGAGATATTTAGATTAGTAAGCTGGAGGTGGCTTGTTTTCCATTAAGTTAGTTGATGCATTACCATGCATTTGGACAGCTCATGCTTACAATTTGGTGAGTAAGCTTCCTTTTAGCTTGAGGTGGAGTTCATAATTTCCATAGGTGTCACAACCCTTAGGAATGAAATCTCCTGGCGTTGACACATAGCAGCTTATATAAAGAGTGGCAACCAAGTTATCTGTTTGTATAAATAAGATAATGGCATTTGTTACTATCCTCTCCTTTTGTTACCGCCATCTCACCATCTATAAATAGGATTGTTAATGAAAGGAAGAGATGTCTTGCAAATAGAAGAAGAAAAAAAACGTAAGAGAGAGAGAGAGAGAGAGAGAGAGAGAGAGAGAGAGAGAGAGAGAGAGAGAGAGAGAGAGAGAGAGAATAGTGAGGAATTCTTGGAAGAGACATAAGGGCTTACCTTGTGTTTTCCTAAACTTGGAGCTAGCTTTGGAAACAAGGTAGGGGTTTCTTGGGGGCCTTTTGCAGAGATTGATTTAATTAAATTTTGTGAACAATATATTATGCGTGGTATGATTATTTGATTAATATTCTTGTTATAATTGAATGTTATTCTTGGAATATTTATGTGTTTTTGATTGGTTGAACAATGTTGGTACATTGGTGATATTTTGAATAACTACATTGTTGTGGGATATACAAATATGTGAAATGCATAATTATATCATGTCATGGAAATTAGTCGGAGATGTTGGTTGGAGATAATAATGATGGAAAAGAGGGTAATGGATATAGTCTTTTGTGTAGTTGAGTCTAACTCTTGGCAGGTACCAGGTCTCAGGGATCCCACAGTGCACATGGTTTTTATTGGGTGATTCGGGACTGGCGAAAGGGAGTTAGACAAGATGACTAAAAAAGGGGGAATTGTGAGACGGTTGAAATGGGTGTTAGTTCATATAAATGGGCATCTGGGACCAAGTGGTATAAGCATGGTATGGGACGTGCAGGTCTGCTTGTCCAGTTATATGAATTAATGGGATTAGATGAAGAGCATTCATGCATTATTATTAATAATGTGATATTTGGCTGTGTGATTGTTTGTCACTTAATTTAATTATATCAATTTCATGTAAAAAGGTTTATGTCCCTACTGAGCTGTGGCTTTGCTCACCCCCTAATAGATTTTGCAGGTATCGAACCTGAAAGCTAGAGCTTGTGATGATTTTGGCGTATTTATAAGAGTGTATTGTGTACCTAGTTTGTGGATAAATAATGAGTTACTCTTTTAGTAAACTCTTTAGTAGTTCTGGCTTGTAAAATAACATAACTATTCCAAGCTTTCAGATGTTGTTGTTTCAAATATTCTATGTGAAATATTTACTTTATTTATTTAAATGTTTCTTCACATTTTAGTTATAGTTTTTATTAAATTCTATAATTAAGGTGTGAATCACGTCTTAACCCAAAATTACTTAAATCCGTGGGTTGGGGCGTGATAGAGATGGTTGGGATTGAGATGCTTGAGCTGCTTTAGATGGTTGGGATTGAGAAGCATGAGCTGCTTGTGATGGTTGGGATTGAGAAGGTTGGGCTACTTGAGATGGTTGAGATTGAGAAGCCTGTGGTGGTTGAGATTGTTGGGATTGAGAAGCCTCGGCTACTTCAGATGCCTGGGATTGAGAAGGCCCTTGGGAAGCACTTGCTTGCCTCATTTGCCTTAGTTGCATACTTTGTTGTCCGCTACTTTGGTCTCCACCATCTCTCCTTCTTACCTAAAACAAATAATAATTAGGTAGGCATGATATGAAAATTTGAATGGTGAAAACATAGTTGAAATCGTGGCACTTACTGGAAGTTTTTCCTTGGCAACATTCCTCTTCCTAGTAGGCTTCATGTTGGGATTTCTAGATTCCTAATAAGCAAAGTCATCAAGTCAGAAACCAAATCAAATAGATTTAAATGTAAAGCAATTTTGGATAATAACACATACCTTACAACTAATTCGATTATGCCCTTCTCCACCGTAATTGCCACACTTTAAAGGGATGCCATACCGAGGAAGCTTATATGGATTAGCAGGTTGTTTAGGCTCATCAAAAGCTTATTTTCTTGTCTTCTTGGGCCTACCAGGCTGCTTGTGGTATTTTGGGGGAGTAATGGAGCTAAATTAATCTTTATCCACTGATCTTGGCTACTCATAGGCATAATCATTGGTTCATAGGCTCTCAAATAAGCCTCTTTCTTGTACACTGCATCACAAAAGTCCTCTGGATTCCCATGAAACCAACTTTTTGCAGCACAAGCATGCAAACATGGTATTCCATTCAAATCCCAGGCACAGCATGAACAAGAGTGGGCATTCAAATCAACAGCAAAGTTGCGGCCACTATGGTGCATCACTTCAAACCTATTCTGTCTAGCAGCCTTAGGAATGCACCACTGAGCTTTTCCTTTGTTTTTCTCTAATATTTTTCTAATTCTTGGCCCAACTTGTCCATGCCATTTCTCACAGAAAACCCTTCTTCCAGCCATCAACAACATTATATACAACCGATTTCTTTCTAGCATAGTCAAAACAGGCTTGTCTCTGGCATCCATTATGCTACGGTTGATGCCTCACAGAGGTTGTTCATAAGCATGTCACACTTGGAATCAGTCTTGAAATATGCCCTACTCCAATGCCTAGGATCTTTCTCTGCAAGCCAATCATGTGCAGGTTTAGACAATTCCAACATCTTTCTCATCTCTGCATGAAACCATGGCACTGTTATGGCCCTAGCAATTGCTTCCATTTGATGTTGCAAAGCAAGACCTCTATGTTCCAAATAGAAGTTTCCATAGAGATGTTTCAAACAATGTCTATGCTCTGCATGAGGGAATAGAGCATCCACAACATCTATTAAACCTTTTTGTTTGTCAATCATAAATACATAACCATGGCTATTCCTAATATTCAGATCACCACTCAATAATTCTAAAAACCACAGCCACGTTGAATTGCTCTCATTCTCTACATATGCATAGGCAAGTGGAAACATTCCGTTGTTTGCATCAACTCCCATTGCAGAAAGCACTTGCCCAGGATGAGGCCCTTTGACATGACACCCATCCAAGCAAACCACAGGCTTACAACCATCTAAAAACCCCTTTTTGCAAGCTGCAAGACAGATGTAAATCCTCTGAAATCGTGGCCTATCACCTTCCATTTCAGATTTAATGATAACTGTACTTCCAGGATTTCTAGTTCTTAACTCATGACAATAATCCCACAATACTTCATATTGTTTACTGTAAGACCCCTCTACAATGTCAACTGCCATGACTCTTGCTCTGTACACAGTTGCTCTAGATGGTCTGTAACCATAGTCTTGGTAAACTTGCTCTGCAAAAGAAGAAGCAGTCCAATTTGGATTGAGCCTTAACTGCCCAGAATATCTTTCAGCCAACTAGCTAGCAGTGACATGTATATTTTTACTCCCCTCACTATAAACATGTGTAGGATTAAAGGTTTTCACCTGCAGGTAAGTGCTACCACTAACACTTGAAGCATGGATAACAAAAGGACAGCCCTCTTCACATACTACTCTTATTTTTTTACGGTCATTATTCATAAATATCAACCCCCTTCCACAATTAATGGAGTATATCCTCATAGCTTTTCTAAACATCTCGGCAGTTGCAAACTTTAAACCTGGTTTGAAACTTGGGTTTGCCATATCCATTTCAGGTATGAAATCTTCACTTTTTGGCGTTCTATTCTTCTTCCTTCTTACTTCACCTACTGCTTCAGCTTCACTTGAAGAGCTATTTGGGCAGGTAAGTGTAGGTGACTCTTCTCCATTGTTTGACTCATCATTTTCCTCTGCATTAGGATCATTGTCAATACAACTATGATCCATATAACCTTCAAACCACTTATCATCCTTCTTCAATAACTCAATCTCTTCATCACTCTGTGCATAGTCACTGTCTTCAAAGTCTGGATCACTGCTGTCATCATCCTCAAAACAAGAATATTCAGGATCATTGCTATCATTCCCCACTTGGCTTGAAGTTAGGCTCACTACTTTCAAGTACAAAATTATCACCCTGCTATTGCTTTTAGGTACCGTGCTCATACAAGCTAAAAGCGTACTATCTGATACTATTTCAATGAGTCTAGCAGTTCCAAACTCTACACCATAAAAACTCACATCATACCCATTGCCATATCCCAAATCTTTAGCCATTCCAAATAGCTCTAACATGGACATATAGTCAACCTCACAATAATCAAACCAACTGACTTCACCACCCAAATAAGACCATTCACTGTCCCTTATATTTTTAACTAGTTTACCTCCATGGAAAAACTTAAATGTAACAACCTCGTCAGCATCTTTATCTGTGTAAGAGGAAGATTCACTTAACAAATCGACAAAGGTAACAAAGACAAAACAAGGACCACACCAGGACCAACACAGAGTAAAAAAGTATATGACAAGCTCATATTTATATATATTTTACATCAAATTCACTTGTCTTTTCTTAGTTAGTTCCTTATATCTTTGAGCTAATTACTTTATTTTTGTGTTTTGTAGGATCTGTCAAGCAAAGAAAAGAAAAATAGCACAAGTGGGATTTTAAGTAACAAATTCGTCAAAACTGCCTGTGCAGATCAGCTGACTTTGAAACAAATTCTCAAACTCATGTCTTTCTTTTGATTTTATTTAAGAATAATGTATTTAATCCTATCAGTATACGAAAAAACAAATTCTCAAACTCATGTATTTAATCCTATCAGTATAAGAAAAAATAAAAAAAACTCCAGCAACACACAACAGCAAGACAAGGAACATACAAGGACCACACAATGCCATACCAGGACCAACGTAGAGTCAAAAAGTATTTTAAAAAAACAAAAAATACTCGAACAACAGTACAATGCACATGCCAAAATCAAGAAAATCGAGTGAGAATTGGGTCCACTTACATATGGGTTGACAACCTCCAGATTCTCTAAGCACCACCATCTTCACACTTTCTACCCTTAGAGTCTAACACCAAACAGTGATTTCTTCTCTAGATTCTCCCAAAATCGAAGCCCACCTAAGATTTTCACAGACCCTAAGCCCTCTTCTCCAATTTCCCCTTCTCACCCAATTTCCCCCTTTCTTAGAACTGAAAAACCCTTATTCGCAGAGGTTAAAGATTAAAACAAAGTGGGGCCCAAAGCATGTAACGGAACGTTAATAATTAATGCTGACGGAACGGGTTACTTGAGACCATTTTTCAAAGGTTGGGGGATATTTTGAGACGTTTTGAAACACAGGTGGTAATCTGAGATAAGTTTGAAAGCACAAGGGGCATGTACATAAATAAGCTATATATATATATATTCTCTTCTAATCAATTAAAAAGAAACTTGTATGTAGTATATGTCAATTCCGGCCATTTGGCACGAACAGGATTTGAACAAGAGGGTGTATGCGGGGGTTTATGCATTATGGAGCTAGCATACGTGAGAATAAGGTGGATTCGCGGGTTTCACAACTTCCTGGGAACCCCCTGGATTCACGAGCGGCGCAGCCTCAAAAGGGTGTGAAGGTGATGTACATGTTAGTAATATATGTATATAAGTAAAAGATCAATCAAGTAATTGATAAAGTAAATATTCTACGAGTGTCACTTTAGTCCTTAACATCAACATCAAGTCCGTTTCATTTCATGTTAAATTTGATTATGTGCTCGACATGTTGCCTACTTTTTACGGGCAAAACAATTTTTTCTACGTGGTGCAAAATAACCGGAGTTAAAAGTTTTGGCGTAGTGTGAATGGTGAGGGCATCCATGGAAAGATTTGTTTGCCCTTACAACATGGATTAGAGGCTATGGGGGCTGGTGAAGTAATAATTTTTGTTTCTTTTCGCATTTTAGTTGAATCAGCAGATAAAATTTGTTTGGCAATGGGAATTAGGTTTGATTAATTTGTTTGAGGCAATTGATTTGAAGCCCAAAAACTGTGAACAAATAAGTTGGGTACACCTAAGATTATGAACAACAATGATAATCACAGCCCTATTTCCAAGACCAAAGGTGATTGGAATGGAGTGCAAAGGGAGGCTGACATATTAGAGGAGAAAGATAACATAAACTAGAATGAGGTTTTTGGTTCATAAGAGAAGATAGACCAAAGAAGAAAATGATGAACATAAACAAAAATCATAAAGGTGAGTTGGGCCCAAAATATGTGAAATACCCTAATTTGTATTCTTTGCTCTTGTTCGTGTTGATTAAAAAATGTGAAGTAGAACGAGTAAATTTCATGACATTAGGCACAGGCCGAAAGCGATGAACATCCAATTCCTAGCCAAAGCCCAACTGAAAGATGAGTGAAATCCCCAAATGAAACTTAGCTCAGAAATCAGAGTACCATTGGCTGTATTGACATTAAAGTCTGACCTTATGGCTTCTGCTAGTGGTTACGCAATTTTAATGAAGTCAATCTAAAGGTAATAACACGTGTTAGAATAATAGAGGCAAAAATAACAAATGGAACTGTGGCCGACAGAGAGTTAGGCACAAATTTAATCAATTACAGAAAGGAGGGAATTTCACAGACCAAGTTAGGCATATATTAATATATATAACCAAACCCCCTTGTGAAAAAGAAAGAAAGGTTATTATTATTTCATGAAATGGGGATTATATTCCAAATTCTTGTAGTCTACTTCTTGTTGTTGGTTAGCTGCTCAGCCAACAAAAGTGTTCCTGCTTTTTTCACTTTTGGCGATTCCTTGGTTGATGTGGGAAACAACAACTACCTTCAAACCGTAGCAAAGGCAAATTATTTTCCCTTTGGAATTGATTTTGGGAAACCAACCGGACGATTTACAAATGGGAGAATAACTTTTGACATTCTTCGTACGATACGACAAGTCTTTGTGATTTAAATTCTGGCAAATTAGTATTACAATTTATATATGTACACTATTTTTGCAACAATGTAGAGATATGTACTTGAATTAACTTCACTACTTTCTCATTTTGTTATGACAGAACAGGAATTGGGTTTCGTAAATTTTACTCCTCCTTACTTGGCACCAACTACCGTTGGAGACGTTCTTCTACAGGGTGTCAATTATGCTTCCTCTGGCTCTGGAATTTTAAATTCTACTGGATCTATCTTTGTAAGTTTTCTCCCAAAACTACAAGTTTTTGGATTTAAGGAAGTTAGCTAGTCTTAATTCAGAACTAACGAGTTGTATTATGCGTTCAAATTAGCTTCCTGATGCTGAGGAAGCTAATTTTAACTTATAATACATACCATACCATGGTGTGCAATTTACTTTTATTAATTATAACTCAGAATATTATGTACATATATAATAGGGTGACCGAATCAATTTTGACACGCAAATAAGTAACCATGGAAGAACCGTGCGTGCTATCATGTCGAGGATTGGCATTCCTGCAGCTCAGAAATTGTTGAGAAGAGCCATCTATGGGGTTGCAACTGGCTCTAACGATATAATGGTCAAGGAGTCTGCACCTGCCATGTCCGAAGAAGCTTATTTGGATTTATTGATTTCAAGACTCCAATTAGCATTCACTGTAAGTAATTCCTTAATAATTAAGACTATTGACTCATGTAATAGTACGATTTTTACGTCAAACTAATCACACTAATCTTTAGTAGTAGTTTTTTACAGATTAATTTGACGAATTTTTTATTTATTTGTTCCTTCTTTGCAGACACTCTACAACTTGAATGCTAGAAAGATCATCGTCACCAACGCTGGACCTTGTGGGTGTATTCCATTTGAGAAAGATATACATCCACTTCCAAAGGGAAGTTGTGTTCGTCTGATAAATCGTATGGCTCATACATTTAACGACAAGTTGAAGGGCATGCTTGCCGAGCTTAACAAAGAGCTTCAAGGGGCAAAGTTTATTTACGTAGATATTTACCGAATATTACTAGATCTCACACAAAATTATGTGTCATATGGTGCGTGTATATTCTAGCTTTTGCGGCATTTATTTGTTTATTTATCATGTAATAACTAATATAACAATATTAACCTCTGCTGCTGCTGCTGCTGCTGCTGTTGTGTTTCACTGTATGCAGGCTTTGAGAATGCAACTTCTGCATGCTGCTCGTTTGCCGGGAGCCGAGGGGGACTGGTGCCATGCAATCCTTTATCTAAAATTTGTCCCGACAGATCCAAGTATGTATTCTGGGATCCGTATCACTTGACAGACGCTGCTAATGTTATTGCAGTAAGGCATATGATGGATGGTGGCTTAAATTATATGTCACCTATGAATTTTAGGCAACTTGTTCAGTCTTGAGCTAGCGTAGCAGTCCCTGAATAAACTGCAATGAGACGCCCATGTTTGTTTTTCAAAACATCAAGATGGTTCTGTGATGAAATAGATTTTGGAACCAAATCCAAGCTAGCTAGCTATTATGGGTTTCGAGGAATTTCAAGAGTGACGGAATTTCACATTTCAATGTCATTATTTGAAGTTTATAAGTTTTTCACTAATCACCTCAAGAACATTCAAACCTCATCCTAAGTTCAAAACACACTCTTCAGAAACATGGCATTAGAACATTATGGGAATTATAATAAGAACATAAGTATTATGCTCTGCAAGAAGGGCTTGTAGCTCAAGAGCATTTATCCATGCACCTGAGATCTTAGTTTCGATTCTCCACTCCCCCAATATCGCTTGTATGAAAAAGAAAAAGAAAATAATCTTATGCTCTCTACTCAATCAACCAGTGATATACTATCGGTTTCTGACTTCTAATTTTAAGTCAAATTTACATTTAGGGCATTTGGTTGGACTTTTTTATATATTTATTTTCTGGTTGAATGGAAGGCTACCGCCCAAACAAAAACGAATTAAGCAACAACCAGTCTAGGTCTAGTACGACCATCTTTATCATCATAGAGGCTGCTCAAGTAACTGATGAAAACTCAGCTGGCTATCCAGACTCAATTTAGGTCGAGTACCATTTCGTTCGATTGTTTCAAAGAAGAGTAATTTACTAGAAAGACTGGGACTTTGCAAATTGCAGGTAAAGGATTGCAAAAAAGAAAACAAGTAGAAAAATTGAGATTAAAAGGAAAAAAATTTACTCCTAATTACTTAGTACAAATTTGTTGAGATTAAAAGGTGCAATCGATTGGTAGGTGTGGAGACGCCAAACTAGTTGAGAAATATGTATGCTGTCATGATCCGTTAGCCAAAAGTTTAAAGTGATTATCTTTTTTATTTTATTTTTACAAACACCATACAGAACCTTAACATTTAATTTAATTTAGGAGACAATAGGTGGTCTTAGGGTCAGGCCACACAGCTAAGAAATCCAATTCCTACCTAAATACAACATAAAGAGAGTGTATTAAGCTCTTAAATGGGTTCTCCGATCCCTCTTTTCCTTGGCACCTAAGAAACGTAGCTCAGAAATAATGGCGCTCCAATATCACTGCGGCCGGCCTAGACTGTATAATAGAGGAACAAATCCAACTGTGGCCTGTGGCCGGCCTAGAGAGAGTTAGGCACAAATTCAACAAATTGGTGAATTGAGAGGGAATTTCACAGACCAGTTAGGCACAAGTTTTCCCATAGATATCAAAAGTTGTATATAAACAACCCCCTTATCAAAAAGAAAGAAAGGTTATTATTATTTATATCTTAAAAGTAATGGGGATAATTATATTCCAAATTTTTGTAGTCTACTTGTTTTTGTTGGTTAGCTGCTCAGCCCAAAATAATGTTCCTGCTGTTTTCACTTTTGGCGATTCCTTGGTTGATGTGGGGAACAACAACTACCTTCAAACTCTAGCTAAGGCAAATTTTTACCCTCATGGACTTGATTTTGGGAATAACCCAACAGAACGATTTTCAAATGGGAGAACAGTTGTTGACATTATTCGTACGTAATGTTTCGATGGATATTCAATCATTCATATTACATATATATAACTGCCTCTTTCTCTTTAGGAATTCAATTCTGCCAACTTATAATATATCTCTACACATTGCAGAAACGTATTAATCTGAGTATGGACGCAAAGTTTTACAATTTTCTTATTTTTCTTATGACAGAACAGGTAGTGGGTTTGAAAAATTTTACTCCACCTTACTTGGCTCCAACTGCTGCTGGAGACAATCTTCTACAAGGTGTCAATTATGCTTCCTCTGCCTCTGGAATTTCCAATTTCACTGGATTTCTCTTTGTATGTTTTCTGCTATAAACTAACCTCCTAGAAGTTTTTGGGTTTAGGGAAGCTAGCTAGTAGCTAGTTTTAATTCCAAACTTCAAATGAGTTTCATATGCAAAAATTTCCGGTCATTAGCTATTTTCTTTTCGGAATTCTAATGACATATATCTATCGGCATGCGTCATGCATGAGTCTGAAGAATTATGTATGAAATTCTCTATAATGGCCAATTGATCTGTTTCTTAATACTCAAACAGGATTGAAATACTGTAACAATCCTGTAAGCAGAATTCCAAAATACGCAACAGAATAATTCAAACAAAAACGCAAAAACAATCGCATAAGGGACACAAGATATGTTGACGCAGTAAAAAACCTCAAGATGAGGAAAACAACTGTAGGCACTATGTCGGAGAACAAATCACTATGAGGAAGAATACAAAAAAGGTCTTACAAGTCTCAACTCACAAGGCTAACGCTTACAAGGCAGACTTGCCTACTCGCCTTTGCTACTCAACCCAATAAGCAATCTTGGCTTCCTTCGTGAACAAGAGATGGCACAACTCTTGTCTCGGCTACTCACACCTGAAGGCAAGATTGCTGATCACTAACATGCATAATGCTCATGAACTCACACATATATGAAAAGATGATGATTTAATCACTCATGGAGCCTAACAAGGAACAACCACATGAGTTTTCAATATGAACAATCAAAAACTCTCTACAAGAATATTTTTGTCGTTCTATGCTTTTCAACTTTGCAGACCAAAAAATAAAATGACTAAGTTCCTTTCTTATATTACACGCTTAAAACTAGGTTAGAGACCAAAAAACGCTTTTAGCAAAAATGGGCTTTTTAACAAATAAATTATTTCTTTAAAGCAAATAAAGCCACTTAACTAAAAACCCAGCTGAAAAGACAAAAGAACCATTTTGCTTAAATAAACACCAAATTAAAGAATATAAAACCATCGTTAAAAACTCACTGATGTTAGGCACTGGATTATGTAAGACTGAAACCATATGTCAGTCCTATACATCTGACAGCCACTTTGATGAACTCGCAAATATGCAAATATGAATGCATTGATGCAAAACATACTCCTTTCTTTCTTTCCTCCTTCCATGGCCAGATCTGATGGGGGAAAGAAATGGGTATGCATGTTGGTTTGAAGGATGTCTCCCTTCCTAGCAGTCTGCACACCAATACCCCCTGGTTCCCCCCTCCCATTGTGCTGGAGCCTCCCAGCAACTCTGCGTACGTGGACCTTCTAGCTCTCTTCGTGGCTTTTGTTCTCCAGCCAAGTGCTGGGGCTTTTGCAACTCCTTATTTTAGTTGTATGGGCCTTCTAGGACAACAAGTTAGTTTATCAAGTAAGTGGGCTAACTTCATCAAGTGTTGGGCTATTTGGTTGAGGTGATGGGCTATTTTGGTTGGACTATTTTGGTTGAAGTAATGGGCTACTTTCTCCCTTGTGCTTACCCACATTTGGGCCTAAGAAATGGGCTTGAGTCCCGAGGCTCCCAAGCAACCCGGGACTTCCATTTCTCGGCCCATCAATAGGCCTCATGACAACTTATTATCATCCATACCACAACTCACTCAAGCAAGCCCCGGGCATTTGCGTGGCTTGGGCCCATTTAAGCTTGTAGTGTGGCTAGGTGTAATAATAATGATTTTTGCTTGGCATTGCATGTCGCTTGGTGTGCTTGAATTTTGTCGCCTTTAAAAGAGATATGATGCCTGACAGGATAATTAGCATGGGCTTGTAAGGCCAGTGCCTTTTATAGGCTCATTTCAATTCTTAGCGTGACAGATTGCACATTTATTTGGCATGGCACGCGGATCGTGGCTCTTCCAAGCGTGCATGAAGAATTTCGCATGCTCCGAATCGAGTTTTTTCTTAATAAGGTGTCGCACTGGGCCGGGAATTTATTTGGGCCCAACCCTGGATTTTTTGGGCCCCAACAAATTTAAAATAGTTTTAAAGAAAACATAAGCACATGAAAAAAAAAAAAAAAACAAGGGAAAAGATCCAACTAAACTAACAGTATATATTGAACGCATACGCTTTCTCGTAAAAACAAAAAAAACAAAAAAACTTTCTTCCACTCAAAACAAAACCAAAAAAAAATTTCATACCAAACATACTAATATTTAACTTTATCAAATGAAACATTGAAAAATTTATGAATTTGATTTGTGATTGTTATTACATGCTAATTGATGATGAAATTTAGTTATTAAAAAATTGTTTTATGACATTAAATCATGGCAAAAAAAAAAAATAGTATTTTCATATTTGATTATGTGAGGGCTCTAGTTTAAATTTCGCACAGAGCCCTCAAAATCTCAGGACCGACCTTGGGTATTGAAATGATTCCAATTCTTGACTTCTCATGCATTTACTAACACATAAGGAATAAAAAATTATGTCAGTTCCACGTTAAAGTCCGTAATCGAATACCCTCAAAATCGGGAATGGGATCAATTAGGGGGGTAGTTGATCTGATTCCAATACATTGATTACCCTATCTAAGTTCCCCAATTCATGACTTCTCCCATCCCTATTAAGTAAACAAGCCACCAAGCATGTGATAAAAAATTGTTTATCCTTTCTCTTAAGGACTTGCAAATTCAAAGCAACAGAGGTTGGTTAAGAAAAGCACGTTCTAATGAGGTGGAATGAATTAAGGTATGAAATCCAATTCCTACCTAAATAACACATAAAGTGGAGTGAATTAAGCTCTTAAATGGGTTCTCCGATCCCTCTTTTCCTTGGAACCTATGAAACTTAGCTCAGAAATAATGGCGTTCCAATATCACTGCGGCCGGCCTACAATGTGGATCATAATAGAGGCAAACATAACAAATCTAACCGTGGCCTGCCGGCCTAGAGAGAGTTAGGCACAAATTCAGCCAAAATATATTAAGAGGGAATTTCATAGACCAGTTAGGCACAAGTTTCCCCACAGATATGGAAAGAGGTATATAATGATAACAACCCCCTTATCAAAAAGAAAGAAAGGTTATTATTATCTCTTGTAATTAATGGGGATAATTATATTCCAAATTTTTGTAGTTTACTTGTTTTTGTTGGTTAGCTGCTCCGCCCAAAATAATGTTCCTGCCGTTTTCACTTTTGGCGATTCCTTGGTTGATGTGGGGAACAACAACAACCTTCGAACTCTAGCTAAGGCAAATTTTCTCCCTCATGGAGTTGATTTTTGGAATAACCCAACAGGACGATTTTCAAATGGGAGAACAGTTATTGACATTATTCGTAAGTAACGTTTCGATGGATATTCAATCATTCATAAGACTACGTATATACACATACATATAGCTGCCTCTTTCTCTTTGGGAATTCAAGTCTGCCAACTTAATATATATCTACTGTTTGCAGAAACGTATTCGAGTATCGACGCAAAGTTTTTACAATTTTCTTATTTTCTTATGACAGAACAAGAAGTGGGTTTGAAATTTTTTACTCCACCTTACTTGGCTCCAACTGCTGCTGGAGACAATCTTCTACAAGGTGTCAATTATGCTTCCGCTGGCTCTGGAATTTCCAATTTAACTGGATTTTTCTATGTAAGTTTTCTGCTAATTAAACTAACCTCCTAGAAGTTTTTGTATTTAGGGAAGCTAGCTAGTAGCTAGTTTTAATTCCAAACTTCAAAATGAGTTTCATATGCAAAAATTTCCGGTCATTAGCTATTTTCTTTTCGGAATTCTCATGACATATATCTACCGGCATGCGTCATGCATGAGTCTGAAGAATTTTGTCCGTACATAATACATGTATATATGTATATGTATGTATGTATATATATATATATATATGTATGTATATCTAGGGTGATCGAATCAATTTTGACACGCAAATCAGTAACCATGGGAAAACTGCGCTAGCTATCATATCGAGGATCGGCATTCCAGCAGCTCAGAAATTGTTAAGAAAAGCAATTTATGTGGTTGTAATTGGCTCTAACGACATAATGTTCAAGGAGTTTGAACACACTGCCATGTCAGAAAAAGCTTATGTGGATTTCTTGATTTCAAGACTCAAATTAGCACTTACGGTAAAATTTCCTTCTTTAAGGCTTACATATATTGGCTGCAATAAAAAAGTTAGAAGCACACACACTAAGAAAATTCCTTTGCAGAGACTCTACAACTTGGATGCTAGAAAGATTATGGTGAGCAACGCTCCACTTGTTGGGTGTATCCCATTTGAGAAAGCCATACATCCAGTTGAGAAGGGAAGTTGTGCTAGTATACTAAATAAGATGGCCCAGATATACAACAAAAAGTTGAAGAGCATGCTTGCAGAGCTTAACAAAGAGCTTCAAGGGGCAAAGTTTGTTTACGCAGATATTTATCGAATTTTGCAAGATCTCACCCAAAATTATGCGTCATATGGTCTGTATATTCTATGATTTGCAGATATAGTCATGTAACAACTAACAATATTAGTAACCGCTGTTATGTTTGATAGGATTTGAGGTTGCAACTTCTGGATGCTGCGCATTTGCCGGGAGCCGAGGGGGAATGGTACCCTGCAATCCTTTATCTAAAGTTTGTCCCAACAGATCAAAGTATGTATTCTGGGATCCATTTCACTTGACGGATGCTGCTTGTGTTGTTGCAACAAGGCATATTATGGATGGTGACTTAACTTATATGTCACCTATGAATTTGAGACAGCTTGTGCAATCTTGAGCTAGCAATCTATGAACCCGAAATGAGCTGAATATGATGTAGGACGACCCTGTTTGTAATTCAAAAAAAGCAAGATGGTTCATTAATATTGATGAAATAAATGATGGAATCCAAGCTGCATGTGAGTGGGTTTTGAAGAATTTCAAGCCTTGTTGCGCTGTGTCATCTAGGCCCAGGATGATTAATTCCAGTGTAGTTCTGTTTTGTTGGTCTTCCACCTCCGAAATAATTATTGGTTCTCAGTCTTTAAACCTATATATCAAACTTTGCTATGAATATTTAATGGACTTTCTAAAGGAAGTTGAGGTTTCACCTCAAAACTAATTGAAATTGACAATTGGGGGAATAGCTCAATACCTTATAAGTCCTTGTTAGGTTTCTCAACTTTCCAATATGGGACATTTTTACCTTCACATTCTTGCACGCCCTCACACGTGTGTCGAATTTTCAAGCCTAACACGTAGACAATACATATTGGGTGACATGAAGCACGTGTGATGGTTGGGCTTTCACATGTATGCAACCCGCTCTAATGCCATATGAAGGAAGTTGAGGTTCCACCCCAAAACCAATTGGCAATAAGCGGAGTAGCCCAACTCCTTATAAGCCTTTCCATGCCATTTACTGAATAATTAAACTTCAAAATCTAATCTTCTGATGCCATGGGACAACTGTCGAGGATTGGCATTCCTGCAGCTCAGAAATTGTTGAGAAAAGCAATGTATGCAGTTGTAATTGGCTCTAACGATATAATGTTTAGGGGGATATTATCACCCTGGGCTATGTCAGATGAAGCTTATTTGGACTCCTTAATTTCAAGACTCAAATTAGCACTTAAGGTAAAACTCAATTAACTGCAGTACAAACATATTATTTGTGCAGCTAGCACATCCGTCTTCCTTTGTTACATGACGAATTTTGTATCCGTATGTTTTGTTATTCATATATTATCGATAATGATATCAAGGTTTTATCAATATCATATTGACAATTCGTCCTTTAATATAGAATAAACGTCTTGTCCATAAAACATAAATGTATATATGTATTGGAAGAAACACATTAATATCTTTTGAAATTACCACAACCATATATGAGTGCTCACCGGAGGATAAACGCCACAATAGTCTTGGTGTCCTCAATCATAAGAGTCACCGACATGCATATGTATGCAATTATGAATGATAAAAAGATTCGATAAATCACCAAGCAGCAAAGGAGCACTTGATGACTTACCGAAGAAACTAAGCACAACAGCTTTCTCAAAACAGATTCAATATGATTAGAAACTTAATGCGTTGAAAGCGTCACAATTGAAACGACACAACCATGCTTTTATTCCATGCAGGTTTCACTCATTAGAGAGAAACCCACGTAATCACACTTCCTGTCCAACAATGATTCTTAAAACCCATTCAACTAAGACTTCTAAACCTGATGCAAGAAGGTCTCTTCATTGAGACGCCAAAACAACAGCCAAACAATTATCCAATTAGCAATATAAATTCAGATTCAATAAGAATATAAATTCTGATTCAACATGGACTATTAGTGATGACACCAAACAACCACTTTTATAAAGAATCAATTATCTCCTAAAACAAGTTAATTAGGAGATAAGCATAGTGCACGTCACTATAGGAACCGCTAATATTGTAACTTCAATCACAATGACATTGAAAATAACTACAACTATAAATCCTATCGTGAATGCATGATTATGTCAAGATTTACCTGTTGTCAAGTTTCTCATGTGGTCAAGTTATTCCTCGGAAGTATGGGGTTGAATGAGTTGTACCAAAACGTCCAGTAACAATTCCTCACAACCTAATTTGCAACCTATGCTAGAGTCTAGGAAATGCCAATACAATTTTCGTACTAACATATTTAGTACTTTAATCCTTTTCCACATATTTGACCATTTTCATGAGATAAATTGTATGGAACCTAATCCAAGCTGCATGTGTGAGTGGGTTTTGAAGAATTTCAAAACTTTCTTCTGTGGAACTTAAGATCTTCTTATTAGGCGCAAGCCTCTTGCAGCTATAAAGGCTAGCTGAATGGTTTTTCCTTGTTGCCTGTCGTGCACGCAAGAACAAACTTTTCTAGTGCTCTAGCTGTAAGTTTTGGTTGGGGTTGCTATTTGAGGAATTAGAAATTATAAGCAGAATGGTTTACTATACTGCGTTAAATTTCGTCCATAAGATAGGTTACTTACTGGTTTCAAATTTGTACAGGTCTCCTTAGGCCTTTAGGTTCGTTAGTTGAAGAAAGAAAGAAAAGACGTCCTAGTCTTTTTACTTTGCAGTGCACGGAATCCACATTTGGGTTGCAACTTTGCCACTTGAATCTGCTTCTGTTGGCCACGTGAAATTCTAAACCAGCTTTCTCCTCACGAGGGGTTGTTGCTGAATTTGCAGGGCAATCAATGTTGTATACTTCACCTTATGTCATGCTTTGAAATTTTTACAAAGAAAGTTGCTCCATACATAAAAACTTAAAAAGGGTATGTTTTATTTACCCCAAACTCTTCTCCTACTTAAAGTCTTAATCATCATGATCACAATATCAAAACTGGGTTAATCTTCTTGTGTAATTTTCTGGTGAAGAAAACAGCTAGTGATCAAAGTACTCGAACTTAGTAGCGCCCGAAACTAATCCCTCTCACTAATGCTGTTTATACTCTGATTATCTAAAATGGAAAATAGGAATGGGCAAAAAGTACAGTTATATGTTGGTTTCCTATACCAAATTCAGAGTTATTATTTGATAAATCAGAAACATCTCACTTCTAGCTAGGTGCCGCTGTTTATTTAAGATGTGTCACATTCTTTCATATCTGAATAGCTGTTGTTGCCTCCTTACGGCCGTGAAATAAAGTGGCCAAGTAATATTAACAAGGTCTGATCTGATATTCTATATTGTTTCCTTACATTCTTTTTGTAATGGGTGGCCTATCAGATAGATAGGCCATTAACCTTGGCCAATTGAAATTACATTTAGGATAACTAAAAATTGCTTAGAGGGAGGTGAATAGGCCAATTTAAGATTATAATCAGTAAACAAAAAATAAACTTATGTAGCATAATTGATATGGCTTATCAATCCTGAAACATGCTGAACATAAAATAGAGGAACACGCAGAGAAATATTTAACATGGTAAAACCCCACCTCTTGGGAAAATCCACGGGACTCCTCAATCCAACACAAATCCACTATATAACGATGATTACAATAAGTACCCACACACTTATCCTAGACACATTCTAGATAATGTTTACCGACTTCTTCGTAATTCAACTTCTGTCACAGGATAATCTTCGACACTCATTATGTTGAGTGCAATACTGGTCACGATTGTTTCAAGCTTGCCGGAGTTCTTCCAACTCTCCTTATGTTGAATCCGATGGTCACGATCGATTCAAGCTCACCGGAGAAAAACTGCCACCACGGTCTTGATGCCCTCAATCGTATGAGACACCAAACATGCAAATGAATGCAATATGAATGATAAAAGTGTTTGATAAATCACCAAGTAAACATGGAACACTTGATGATTTATCTCAAATAAAAATGCAGCTTTCTTAAACGTTTAAGCACACAAAATTATTGTTCAAAAGCTGTACAGAAGAAAAACATCAAGCCTTGTTTTATATAACTTTTTCTTCTCTAGGAAGAAAAGTCCACGTCCAAAAAACAAGCAATTTCATTGAAGGCTAACCAAATAACCAAAGATATGTTTCCTAGTCAAAACCAAATTACTTGATTTGCACGAATTGAATAAAATCAAAAAGATATTTTCCTATTCTAATAGTGATCACACGTGAAGCCCAAAACATTAGGAAAGTAAAAACTCAAATAAAGGAAATTTATGATAATCTCACCATTAAAGGAGTCCTAATATTCTTAGGTCAACTACCAAGAATATCTCAACACCTTTAATAATGTGATCTGATTAAAACTTGATTTTGCAAGTAAATTACTTTAAAAAAATAAGTAACAAATCATGGATAAGAGAAAGAAAGAATAAGTAAAAAGATATTGTAAAATATGCCTAAATTCTAAATGGATTCTAATTGATTAAAATCAAGAAAGATCAAGGAAATAAAATCATATTAGATTCCAAAAAACGTTCCTATTATGAGTGCATGATAAATGACATGTCTTACCCTTCAGATCAAATGGCTCATACGTGTTAAGTCACAATTCTGGAATTCGAGGATTGCTAAGCTGTTTCAATCTTGTAGTTTCTGGAAATCAAAGACAGCAATTTTGCTTCAACCTTACAACTAATTGACACTTCCAAACAAATACTAAGTTCTAGAAAATGCCAACTAATGCTGTTTATACCCAGATCATCTAAATGGAAAATAGGAATGGGCAAAAAGTACCATTATATGTTGCTTTCCTACACCAAATTCAGAGTTTTTATTTGATAAATCAGAAACATCTCACTTCTAGCTAGGCACGGCTGTTTATTTAAGATGTGCCACATTCTTTCATATATGAATAGCTGTTGTTGCCTCCTTATGGCTGTGAAATAAAGTGGCCAAGTAATATTAAAAGGTCTGATCTGATATTCTATACTGTTTCCTTACATTCTTTTGTAATGGGTGGCCTAGCAGATAGAGCAACCATTAGCCTTGGCCATGTTTTCCAAATATCAACAATTTCTTTTGTACTTTGGAAAATATGCTTGGCACAAGATGTTCCTGCCAATTTTGTGTTTGGGGATTCTCTGGTTGATGTAGGAAACAACAACTATATTGTGTCACTCTCCAAGGCCAACTATGTCCCCAATGGAATTGATTTCGGAAAGCCAACAGGACGATTCACAAATGGGAGAACAATCGTTGACATTATAGGCAAGTTCTCCATTTTCCCAATTGAATGCTTCTTCTTTCACAGATTCAACAAACAAGGATGGCTGATTAATTTTAGCCTCAACAGGTCAGCAGCTGGGTTTTAAAGTTTTTCCTCCTCCTTACTTGTCTCCCTCAACAACTGGACCTCGAATTCTGCAGGGTGTCAATTATGCTTCAGGTGGAGGTGGAATTCTTAATCACACAGGAAAAATATTTGTAAGCTTACAAATGGAGCTTTGATACTTCAAATAAATTGATACTATTGTGTGCCTTGATGTGATGAAAAATCTCATGTGATCGTTAGGTGGGTCGAATAAACTTGGATGCACAGATAGATAACTTTGCTAATACCAGGCAAGACATTGTCTCCAGGATTGGCCTTCCTGCAGCTCTGAAGCTATTCAGCAGGGCTCTCTTCTCTGTAACAATGGGCTCCAACGATTTCATCAACAACTACTTGGCGCCGGTTATCTCAATTCCTGAGCAGAAGTTGATATCTCCAGAAGTGTTTGTGGCCATTTTGATTTCAAGATACAGGCTGCAACTTACAGTAAATGTTCTTTTTTTTTTCTCTCTATTTTTTCTTCTTTATATGTTGTGATTGTTCTTATGAACAAATCCATGATGCTTGCAGAGGCTGTACAATTTGGGTGCAAGGAAAATTATTGTGACAAATGTAGGACCTATTGGGTGCATACCTTTCCAGAGGGAAATAAATCTAGCTGCAGGAGATTTCTGCGTCGAAAAACCAAATCAGTTAGCACGATTGTTCAACGTACAGTTGAAGAGCCTTGTGAAGGAGCTTATCACCAATCTTGAGGGGTCCAAATTTGTTTATGCAGATGTTTATCGTATCGTAGATGACATTATCCAGAACCACATATCATATGGTGAGATTTAAATTTAATTCATTCTAGCTATATGAGTTGCTCTTAGAATTGTAATTAAAATGAGAGTGATTATGTTTTGTTAACTGCAGGTTTTGAAAATGCAAATTCTGCATGCTGCTATGTTGCTGGGCGGTTTGGGGGTCTGATTCCATGCAGTCCTCTATCCAAAGTTTGTAGGGACAGATCCAAGTATGTATTTTGGGACCCCTACCATCCATCCGAAGCTGCTAATGTGATCATAGCAAGGCGTCTCTTGCATGGTGACACTAATGATATTTCACCAATGAATGTTGTGCAACTTAATCAATCTTAATCTTGTAAGCCATGCCCAGAAGAGCCTGCTAATTATTGATTAGTGGTAGTGTAATGAGCTTTCATTATGCCTTTATTTAACCAAAAACCATTCAAGGCTTTGGAATTTTATTTTATTACAGGCTTTTTTCATTTAGTAACTTGAACAATAAATAAGGTGTTGAGTCCTCAACTAGCTATTAGTCTAGTATTACTTCTCTTCCCAATGTTAAAAGAGATCACAAGTTCGAATTTCCTCTTTTCTTGTAACCTTTAAAATCTATGGCATATCAATCATGTCCACCATCAGTTTGAATTATTATTTTTTCAATACAAACGATAATCTAAACCACAAGGGGGACTAGAGTTTCTCATACACTACCAAGATGTCATGGGGATTCGAACCTAAAACCAATGGCCAACAAGTCAAAATCATTTTCCACTATGCTAGATCTCTGAAAATCCGCCACATGATAATAAAAGCACAGTTGGGCTGGGCCTTTTATGCAATATTCAGGCCTATGAAACCTGTGATTTTATTTTCAGGCCCGTGAAGACCATGCTCCATTATGTGGTGGGGCCACCGTACCCCAATCCCACACTCAATAGTGAGTTTTATCCTGGCGGTAAGTGGCACCTGAACGTCACCGATAACCCATCCACGCATTCCAACGCAGAAACGACGCATTCAAATATCCGTTCTCATCCGATCCCTCCAATCCAATCCCAAATCGAAGTTGATCATTTTCAACTAAAACGTCGACGTCTTTGCTTCCAAGATGGCCAGCCACCAATCCTCGCCGGAAAATCTCATACTCGTAAACCGCGAACCCAGCGGAATCGCATTCGTGACGATCAACCGTCCCAAGTCGCTTAACTCGCTGACCCGGCCCATGATTATAGACCTCGCCAAGGCCTTCAAGGCCCTCAGTCAAGACGAGTCGGTCCGAGTCATCATTCTATCCGGGTCGGGTCGCGCCTTTTGCTCCGGAGTCGATCTCACGGCCGCGGAGGACGTTTTCAAAGGGGACGTGAAGGACATGGAGACCGACACGGTGGCGCAAATGGAGCGGTGCCGAAAGCCCATCATCGGAGCCATTAATGGGTTCGCGGTCACTGCCGGGTTCGAAATCGCGCTCGCTTGTGATATAATCGTCGCCGCAAAAGGAGCTAAATTCGTGGACACTCATGCCAGGTCTGTAATTTTGTCGGATTTCATTTCTGATTTCGGATTCAGACCCATCAGAATAGGTACGACCCGATCCGATCCGAAATTTTTTAACTGTTTTTTAACAGGTTTGGGATATTTCCTTCATGGGGTTTGTCTCAGAAGCTTTCGAGGATTATAGGGGCCAACAAAGCGCGGGAAGTGTCGCTGACAGCGACGCCTTTGACGGCGGAGCTGGGTGAAAGGTTGGGGTTCGTGAACCATGTTGTTGAAGAGGGTGAGTTGCTGAAGAAAGCTCGTGAAGTAGCTGAGGCCATTGCGAAAAATAACCAGGACCTGGTGTTGAGGTACAAGGCTGTTATTAATGACGGGCTTAAACTGGACCTGGGCCATGCTCTTGCACTAGAAAAGGTACCTATAAATTCCAATTCAAAATCTCAGATGATTTTGACAATTTGACCCACCCAGCTATTGATTTACTTTTTATTGAAAGTGTTGGGTTTAAATTTCTACAGTACATATGCTCAGATGATTTTGACCATTTTGACCATTTGACCCAGCCATTGATCATGTTGTTTAGCAGAAAAACTTGTATGAAACGGGAATAGCACTGGCTGTAAGTGCTGCACTTTCCCGTTTCATGTAAGTGTTTCTGCAGTGGCTGCTCTTCTTCTTCTTTATGACAGAATATATATGTGATTGCTATTTTCAGGAGAGGGGTCATGACTATTACAGTGGAATGACCAAAGAGCAGTTTAAGAAGATGCAAGAGTTTATAACAGGTCGGGGTTCCAAAAAGCCTTCTTCCAAGTTGTAGAATTTACTGCTGTAAGCACAAGAATGTAATGTTAAGCTCTCGAAATCGAAAAGGTAGGAATGAGCTTAATTTGCCCCTCAGGTGGCCAGCAATCGACATGTTGAGCTGTTTAAGTTATTGGGCATGCATGTAACTCTGGTTAATAACACATTTTCCTTTGTTCAAATTACAATTAGAAATTTTGTTTGAGTTTTTATCGGCTCTATTGAAGTCCAGATTAGGACGTTCTGTTGTTCCATTTCCTGTCACTTTATTAAGTAGTTGCTACTTTGAGCTGTCGTACAAATTAGAATTCAGATGTGAAACAAGAACGTCTGAAATGATGGAATAGTACCAATTATTATGGATTTTTTTCTGGCACGGAGAACTCGAACTAGAATGCAAAGGAGCGGGCTCAGTGTCCTGATAATTTGACAGACGTAAATGATCTTATTAGTGATTTGCGTCTGCAAACATAATTTACTATTACATTAGAGATTTGCCTTTGCTTTACGGTGTCGTTGATGAAAAGTCAATGATGATGATGACTGTATTTACTGGTTCCTATTAATAGGTCAAAATGGCCGCAGGCGCTCAACCAAATAAGCCTCTGGTGGTTAAAAATGCACATGATGACAACGTGTGTCAAGGAACAAAAGACAGAGTATATGAACAAAACAATCCACTCTTTTGACTTTGAGGAATGCTGGTATCTTTTTGCTGTTTATCATGTACTTATGTCTAAAAAAACTATGGGGTTTTAGGCTTATCAATAGAAATTCAAATTACCAAACTCAAAAGTAAATGTTTTATCCTTTTATCCCTTATAAATCAATAGAAAACTCATTATAATATTTGGTTAAAGACATAGCTTATGCTTTAGGGCCCTATGATATAATTTTAATAAATAAATACACATTCCATAATATGAATGGATTGTAATATTATGCGGCAGTGTGACGGTCACACTGAAGAATTTCTCATCATACAACAGGATAAAAGTTAAAAGTTTATTAAGATTGCGTTAATCTTTGTTTTATGTCGCTCTTCTTTGCCAAGTTGGCTGCTTCTACTTTCCATATTCCCCCTTTTTCTTTTGGATTAAAGATTCATCCAAAGATTTTGCATATTTCAAGAACTTGTCAAATTGCAAGTCATTGATTAAAACTCTAAATTTGTTTCTTCACTTTTTCTCACTTTGTTACATGTTGAAGTAAAGGATCTCCTGATCAGAATTAGTATCTAAGGAGTAGTAATTAATGTACAACATAAGCAATACTTTTTAGGAATTTGCTTAAATTCTTCCCCACGTCAAAAACACGCACAAAACAAAACTAGTAAGCCAAAGCCACTCACCACAGGTCACTTGGCTGGCACTAGGCCAACCTAATCCATTAGTTAGCAGATTACCAACTTATTTTCAACTCATTACTTGTTTACCCTAATCAGACGAAAAGCTCTAATCACCGTCTATTACGTTCATAAATTCCAGTGGCCCCGCAGCCTTGACTATTTCGTTTTATTTTGTTTTTGGTATCAATGGAAGCGCATCAAAAAAAATAATTGAAAGCACAGTCACAACAGTCCACAGTCCGTCCAATCACCAAAAAGTCTTGAAAGAAAACGGAACGATGATGGCCCCCTCTTCTTCTTCTTCTTCTTCTTCTTCTGTGACGCCAAAGACGATGACGTCGAAGCCCAACGTGTTCAAGCGATTCGATGTCGTTTCGGACCACTCAGACCACCACTACGTTAACAACAAAAACGGCTGCGGCGGCGGCGGCCGGGTCCAGAAGAAGATCATGCAGGAGTGGAAGATTCTGGAGAAGCACCTCCCGGACTCCATCTACGTGCGCGCCTACGAGACTCGCATCGACCTCCTCAGGGCCGTCGTCGTCGGAGCCTCCGGCACGCCCTACCATGACGCGCTCTTCTTCTTTGACATCGCCTTCCCCTCCGATTACCCGACCCACCCGCCCGAGGTCCACTACCGCTCGTTCGGGCTGAGGCCTAACCCGAACCTCTACGCGAGCGGGTACGTCTGCCTCAGCCTGCTCAACACCTGGCCAGGAAAGGGGAGGGAGAAGTGGGACCCATCTCAGTCGACGATACTCCAGGTTCTTGTTTCGATCCAAGGCCTGGTTCTCAACAAGGAGCCCTACTTCAACGAACCGGGAGCCGGGAACCGGTTCGGATGCGAGGCGTCTCGGGCCTACAACGAGAAAGTCTTTGTTTTGACTTGCAAAACGACGCTCTACTTGCTCCGGAGAGCGCCGCTGAATTTCAAGGCGTTCACCGCCGCGTTCTATCGCCAGAGAGGGGGCGTGATACTGAGAGCGTGCAAGGCCTACGCGAACGGGCGCGTGGTGGTGGGACACTACAAGGATGAGGATGCTGTTGTTGCGGTTACGAAGGTTAAGCGGAAATTCGTGGCGTCGATGGTGGAGTTGTACCCGCAACTGTTTAAGGCATTTCAAGGAACAGGGGCTTCTATGGAGGGTTTGCTCGAGCACCTGAAGGTGGAGACTCGTTATCCGGCGCCGTCTAAGCCGCGGGGGAAGTGTATTGTGAAAAGAGCGTTTGATAAATTGAAAACAATTTTGGGATTGGGGGGATCGAAGAAGAAGACGAAGGAGGGGGAGGAGAATGAGAATAGTAACAACAAGAATGACGATGGCACGAAAGGCAATGCTGGGGTGGCTGCTGCTGCTGATTCTGATTGAGATTGGGTTGGGAGATGCAGGGACACATTCGAGATTTAGATTTGGTTCCAGGGGTATTTTGGGTAAATAAAAAGTAATAGGGGATTTATTATTAGGAGTTAGGATTGGCTTCTTTAATTTTGGTTTGCTGGTGTGATGGATGGTTACGTTACGCCGACGTTAGGATTTAAGACTTGAATTTTAAGTTTAAAAACACACACATATACTGAATGCAATGGGACGTAAACAAACGTGAACTTTTCTCCACTTTATTGTCTCTTTTTTGTTTTTTGCTTTTAAATATACTTATCTTTAAGAAGTTGCTTGCGAAGATGATTATAATGCGTAATTAACACGTACATAATTATATTAACTGCAAAAAAAACAAAGACAAGTATACGAGATTAGACATACTCATTTATTAGTGAATTTTTTTAATATTTTTAATGAGAAAAAATTTAGGGGGTGAATGACTACTCTCACCACCAGCTTACCTCAGATTGAGCAAAGTTCTGATTATAACTTGACATCCGATCACTGCTCATCCTCTTCTCTTAGATACTCTGCAGTTAATCTCTCTGGTAATTTGGAGCAATACCCAGTCTCCTCCTTGAGTTTTTTCTTTCGCTTTGCCAACTCTACGATTTCTTGAAACATTTTGCCATGCTTTTGTGGATCAAATTTGGGTGCATCTGGTCTCAGCATGGTGCCTGCTTGTTACTCGGAAAACTTCTGATTTTCTTTCGACTGGTAGAGCCTCTGCAAAGCACTTGTTGTGACCCAAGACCAGTGAGATCCATAGAATCCTCAATTGGGTTTTCATGTTCCATGTTTATGCTTTGCCATCCATGTCATCTATGATAAAAAAATCTTTTGGTGGAGGGTGTGCATTTTCCACAAAGGTCTTAACAGAAGGCCTTTTTACTTCTGTGGAGCTACTCAACGCATGGAATAGCGTATTTGTCCTCCCCTGGATGAATCGCAGGCCGAAAGCTGCCTTCTATTACGGCAAGTATGAGAGCATAAGAGTTTAACCAACCCGCATTGTTGACCACCACAACTTGAACCGGAAAATGCTCAAGAATTTTCGATATACTAGCTTCCCAATTGAGTTCAGAATCCTATTACTTGCAAAACAAGAAAGGCGCCGTCTCTGAGTTTGCATTAACGAATTTCAACATGTAGAGAGGAGGAGATGAATCCGTGTCTGTCAGTGTTATGAAGAATTGAAGAACAAGCAGACACTGTACACATCGGTTCAGAGAGAAGTGTTATGCCATCATCATATCCAAAGAAACATTACAATTGAGGGACAAAGAAAATCTAGATTTGGCGATAGGAAGGGTCTTAGAGATTACGTTAGGAGGAGGGGAGCCATATAGACTTATGAATGAACAAAATGAAACAAGAAATTGGTGATGCATGCGCAGAAAAAAAAAATCAGAACCAAATGAATAATTCTAAAAAGAAATAATGGAAGCTAGCGGAGATATTCAAAAGCTATAACATGAGGCAGTAAAACTGACAAGCATTGACATGTTCAGTCAGGGGCAATTTGGATTAAACAGCAACCAGTGTGGGGTCCTAATGAATGATCAAATGGGCCAGTGCTGAATTCAACCACATTTATCATAAGTATTGCAATCACATAAACTTTGGGACAGTACGTGCTTTGATTTTCTACCATACAAGGTAATAATAAATGGATGTTCTCATAGAGTGAAGCAGAAATTTCTGATACCGCATATAATAAGATGTTTCATTTCAAATGTTAGCATGGATCTTATTCTCTTTCAAGATTTTTGCCATTTCATAATTAGTCAAGCATTTGCCAAATTATACTACTTTTTATCTTTATCTTTTGCTAATTGACATCTGAAACCGAAGCGACCAAGATCATCAGCCCAAACCTGGAAACAAGCTGAATTATTCAATCCAGTTTTCTCTTCAGTCTTTTTCCTTTTTCTTTTTTGCATTTATGATTTTTTATTGCAGGATCAGAGATTCATTTGATTGCAGATCTAAGATTCTCCAAACACAACCAAACCAATATGGGATTCTGCAACTCTCATGCACAACTTTGGATTGGTAGAAGCTTATAGATCAAATGAAAGTTTTTTGGCCTTGATGTGTACTGCAAGAAAAGATTTGGGACCAAGTTGACTGCAAGTCTGCAAGATATATGTACACTACATGTATAGAAGCTTGGTCTCTTGTGCAGGAATTGACAGGGGACCTAGTAGTGTCTCTTATTTTGGTAAAAATCTAACATGCTAGAAGGTAGGGGCTCCCATGGATACCAGACCAAACATAGCAAGCCACATTAGAAATGTATATTCCCTCCGGCCACAACGAACTGATCCGGCAGATTTTGTTTCTGATTGACACTTTGCTACCGTAAATGTCATCAAATCGGACCCATTTTCCGCATGGCTATGTTGTGCGTTTGTTGCTACTTGCAACTTGCAAAATTCCTATCCAGAAATTTAGAATAACAAAAGCACGCTAGTTTTTTTGGAAACATTATAAATGGTGGAGCTCAAAATTGGTTATCATGTTCCCTATTCTGCCACAGTTAGACCAATAGAGAGGGAAAGCTGATGACGATTTTCTGGGTTAAAGCACCGGACCCCACTTGAAAATCCACATCAACAAGATGTCTTGTTTCTTTCTTCTCAGATGAGTTGAAGCTGAAATTTCGGGAGTGCCCTGCACAGTAAGCCATGCTTCATGTTCATAGTTGTACTATTGTAATTAATGATGGGCTTAAATCCAATATGTTGGGCTGAATTTGTACTATGCGGTCCCTGGAAGAGGCCCGGCAATTGAAAGAGAAGATATATATATATATATATATATTTTGGTCTGAACCACTAGGTGGTCTTGGATGGGCCCTAACTATGGGTGGCACTTTTAAGCTTTAACCACAACCCAGACTAATCTCCGCTCACACCGGGTCGGCCCGTAATGGGTAAAGTATTGGCTAAAGTGGTGACTCCATACAAGAGCGGGGATCGAACCCCTGACCTCTCTTAAGGAATGAGAGTGCCGGAAGATATATATTTTTCGTTCTACGAAAAAACTTATATATATTTTTTCTTAAAAGTTTATTGAAGATGTGAAAACTGAAACCATACTTAAACATATTTCGTCCGTATCTTACTAAAAACTTCTAACGTGCTTTCATATAAAAAATTTAGAGTAGGAATATGAATGTGACGAAGTTTAAAAAATATTTTTAATAAATTAAATAGCGTTAATTTTGTTCGTTTAATGTTTTAAGTTCATAATCGTACTATAAAAATTAGATTACCACATATCCAAGATAGTTTGACTTTATCATCCTCTTCCCAAAGCCTTAACACCTTTATAGTCAAAATTGAGAGGGAAAAAAAAGAAAAAGAGGGGCATATACTTAGCATATTTTAAAAACAAATTAATGAAAAATGAAAAGACATTGAAGGGTGACACCCAACAAAATGCTTCCCCACACCATCTTCTGCCCACAAGACAGCCGAGAACGAGGCCTTCCCTGTTCCTCTACCACCGAACACAACCCTCCCCATCACTTTTCGCTAACATACGCATTCCCTCTTAATCTACGCCCCATCCCTTAACCTACGCACCCCCTTTCCCCTATCTATCTATACCTTCCCCGACCCCAATTCCATTAAGACCTAGGGTTCCCCTCCCAGCCTCTTCCCCCAAATTCGGAGTCCTCCAGGGTCTTTGGGTTTAGGGTTAGGGTTTTTGAGAGATGTGGGATGCTTCAGGCATTGATGAATCTGCTCTCTCTGTGCTGGAGGCCATTTGGGCGAGGCAACGGTGAGGGACTCGACTCTGTCGGAATTGTCGGTGCAAATTTCCGAGGCGGTGGACGAGATGGCAAAGATAGCTTGCTTTGGTTCCGAGATTTCGGAAAGTACGCGTGGGGCGATTTCTCCATGGCTGTGGTTCAAGCCAACCAGGTGCTCGAGGACCAGAGCCAGATCGAGTCTGGACCATTTGGGACCTTCGTCGGCGTTTATGATGGTCATGGTGGCCCCGAGGCTGCTCGATACGTTTGCGACAATTTATTCAGACATTTCCAAGGTTCGTGATCCCCGACCCTCCCAATCTGTACCGAAAGCTCTTACATTCTTCTTAAATATGTATGCTTTTTATTTTTTGGGTTTGATTGGCGTGGTTTTGAATTGGCCACGTTTCGTGGATAATATGTGATTGTTAATTTGTGGATTTGAATTGTCAACCGTGATGTTTTCTGGTTCATTTTTCCTGCTTTTTTTTCTTTCACTTTTTCGTGTGCTTTTGTTAAAGTTGGGATTTTGATTGGTTATTGAGTTTGGATCACGGAGTCTCTTTGCATACAATGCCTATGGGAATTGAATTTATACTTCCACCAACAATTTGCTTAATAGACTTTGAGCCCTTTATAAATATATTTTTTTGGGACACTCATTGTAATGCAGTGTTTTCATTTCCGCTTTTTATTTCTTTGTGGGTGATTTTGGGGTTGGGTTTCTTGTTTGACTATTGAAGAATGAGCCGCTCTTATGTTGGCTATCTTAGGCATTGTGTTTATGCAGCAATATCAGCAGAATCAGATGGGGTTGTGACAGCAGAAACCATTAGAAATGCTTTTCTCCGAACAGAGGAAGGGTTTACTGCCCTTGTTTCAGAGTTGTGGAGTACTAGACCCAATGTAGCAACTGTTGGGTCATGTTGTCTGGTTGGAGTGATATGTCAGCGGACCCTATTTGTGGCAAACCTTGGAGATTCCCGTGTTGTGTTGGGGAAGAAAGTGGGAAACACTGGGGAAGTTGCTGCGATTCAGTTATCCACTGAACACAATGCAAATCTTGAGGAGGTTAGGCACGAACTGAAAGATTTGCACCCACATGATCCTCAAATTGTTGTTTTAAAGCATGGAGTTTGGAGAGTAAAAGGGATTATCCAGGTAATTTTGTTCATGTAAGAGCTCATTGATTAAGGTGTGCATTAATTTATAACTGCTTAAAGTTCTGTCATGGGTGTTTTTGTTTTCGTACCTGTTGATTTTGAAGCCAACATGCAGGGCAATGGTGCAAGGACACTAGTCCTAGCCTCCTGGGTATTCTCTCAATTTTTTTTAAAGCAAGTAGTGTTTAGTCCGAGCATTGCTGGTCTGCCCATAGGATCCAGCTTCTGATTTATCTGTTAGCTTAGCTCTGTATTGGGGTTAACTTGACATAATGCCCTCATTTTATTTTTTGGGGGAAAGGATTTTTGGGCTCTGAAATGCTTCTCAGTAAATTTTCATAATTTTGTTTTTTCCTAAATGGGGATTTTTTGTGAATAACTCTTTTATTGTATTTAGTGCAGGTTTCGAAATCTATTGGTGACGTATATATGAAACATTCACAGTTTAACAGGGAGCCAATTAATGCAAAATTCAGACTTCCTGAACCAATGCACATGCCTATCATGTCTGCCAATCCGACTATTCTTTCTCATCCTCTCCATCCAAATGATTCTTTCCTTATATTTGCATCTGATGGTCTATGGGAACACTTGAGTAATGAAAAAGCTGTTGAGATTGTCCACAAGCATCCACATGCGGTAAGATTCTGGCCTTTCATTTTATTCGTGTTTAGTAACTCGCATTTGCATGCACATTTGTTTCATAATTTCATTCCTACCTTTCAATATTCTGAGGACTATCCATCCTAGGAAATATGAACTTAAGGATAAACACTTGTCTTTTTAATTTGCAACTAAGGGAAAAAAGGAAAAAGAAAAATAAGCATAGTTATTTTAAGCCACAATCAATGCAATGACATGGACATAAAGTTTCAAACATTTGCTGGTATATGATGCTTTATTCATATTTCTGTTTTAACGTGATTATTATTCCATTCTTGATCTCTAGTTCTGACTATTTCTCTTAATATAGGGAAGTGCCAAAAGGCTTGTAAAGACGGCTCTCCAAGAAGCTGCAAGAAAAAGAGAAATGAGATATTCAGATCTTCGGAAAATTGACAAGAAAGTCCGACGCCATTTTCATGACGATATAACTGTCATTGTTTTATTCTTAAACCATGACTTAATATCCAGAGGCACAGTGGAAGAACCTCCAGTCTCAATAAGAAGTGCTGTTGACCACTGATACTTTTCTGGAACCAAACGTGTATCCACCACCCCCGATTTTGGTCCGTGCTTCAAAGATAGTACAGCACTCGGAAAGAATTTTTATTATGCATGGCTAAGGAGAGGAGCGCTGACAAACCACCCGGATCCTGCGATCATGCTCGAGCGAAGAGGCTTGAAAGTTTTAAATGTTAGAAGATTACTTTAATAATGCCTGTTGTAGTTGGTTGCCTCCCAAATACAGAATGTGAGAGCCGCATTGCTCTATTTATTTATATCATTTTTAAAACCACCAAGTGCAGATGCCCCTTGTTTAATTTATCCAACTAGCCTCTCTGGAAATTTGTATCTGGAGATTCAAAATCATAGATCCCTAAAAAAAAACTTAATCTTCAACAAGATTTTTGCAAGAATTAGTAATTTATAAGCACACTGTTTCATATCATTTTCAATCTTTGCTTCAGTTCAAGACTGAGCAACAGCCCGGCACCCGAGGTTCTGTGTTTGATTCTCCCTTCTATTCAAGGTCTAAAATATCGATGGTATCGGAAATATCAGTTGTTCAAAAACATGGAAATTTCGATAGAAATATCAGGATATTATTGATATCGATAAAAATTGAATAAAAACCATGGAAATTATAAGAAAAACTTGGAAATTTTTATTGAAACTTTGGAGGATGTTTATTCAGTCAATTATCTATTAGTTTATCACAAAAAATTGGAGGGAAATGCATTGCATGATGGGTTAACTAATTAAGTTAATTATATAGTGAACTGACAAACACTGTGAGTAGAAAATATGTAGTAATTAATGAAAGAATATTAAACACACCATAATCATTTATATATATATAGTGATTTACTAAAATATTTTACACTTTATACATTGCATGGTAAGATATATGAGTGACTTAGTACCACACAGAGTTCTTATGAGGTTCAAATTTTTCACTATCTTCATCATCTCTATGTGTAGAGTAAGTGTATTGTGAAAAGATAGTTTTGCATGTAATTGTTCAAAACAAGACACTATAAATATATATATTTTAGCATATTATCACAAAAACATAAGCAACATGGTCGTTAAGGGGTTGGAGGAGTGAAATGACAAGGATTTGAATCCCCTTTGTGTGTGTGCTTTGTGTTTTTTTTTTTTCCCATTACATCGATATTTTCACAATATTATAGCGATATTTTGATAAAATATTGTTGAAATGTGAGTGAAATTATTGACATTGATATTTTCTAATATTATCGATATTTATACGATATGTGCATGGATACGTTCCGAAATATCCTTGATTCGAAAAAATGATAATATCCTAAATTTTTTGTCGATATTATCGATATTTTAGACTATGCTTCTACCAATATGGCACATAGATGCCTTCCTTCGCCCTGACCCAAATTTAAGGCCTAGCATGAGAGCATTTGTTCCTGATCGAAATTTCAAAATGCACATTGCACATCCGTCTTCTCCCATTTACCGCCTCACAAAAGAACCGCATTATTTGGTCCTTAAAATTAGTGGGCTAAAGAGAGCCCTCATTGCATTCGGGCGTATTGCATTGTTGCAGGCAAGGATTGCTAAACTCGTTAAAACCCGCCAACCCAATTCGCGAGTCCATAATTGTATTAAAGCGCAAATGTAGGGGCAAATTTGAAAATAACAATTTAGCATTTTCTTCTCTTGCTCATCTCCTCAGTCTGAGAGTCTCGTTCTGAGTCTCGCCCAGCTGACCCAGCCATGCCAAAGTCCAACTTCAACCATTAGTATCTGTAATTTCTCGTACTCTTCGCCTACATTTCAATTGCCCTTCTGGTTTAGCTAATTTTTCGACTGAGATACCGCAGCTATGGTTACCAAATCAAATCCAATATCAACGCCAATGATACATGCCTTTGTTTTCGCACTGAGCCTGTTTGTGTTTCAATCCGAGTCGGCGCCTCAGGCTTTCCGGAGAGATCCAGGTCACCCTCAGTGGCACCACAGTGCCTTCCACGACGTCCGAGATGGCGTTCGATCCGATGTTCGCCGCATGCTCCATTCTCGCGCTGAGGTGATTTTATCTATTTCTTTCTCAACAGCAATTGGAAAACAAATAGGAAAATCACACAATTTTGAAATTAGGAAATTAGGTTTTAATTTTTGAGAAATTCAACATGTTTGCGTGTTAGTTTAGTTTCCTCATGACTGTGACTGTGAGTGATTCTCCTGTGTGTGTATGTAGGTTCCGTTCCAGGTTCCGCTCGAAGTGAATGTGGTGCTTATTGGTTTCAGTGCTGATGGAGGCTATAGGTACTCGGTCGATGCGCACAAATTGGAAGAGTTTCTGAAAATCAGCTTCCCATTGCATAGGCCTTCCTGCCTGGAGACAGGACAGCCTCTCGATATCGAGCATCAAATTGTCTATAATGCCTTTCCTGTAAGCTTCATATCCGACTGTAGCATTCTCGTTTGGATATTATTCACATAATATTAGATATATGGATGCATATGATATGATATGTACATTAACTATATATTTCATCCAGTGATTGGATCTTGTATTTGTTCTAATTACAGGCCGGGCAGCCAGAACTAATAGCTCTGGAGAAGGCACTGAAAGAGGCTATGGTTCCTGCAGGAAATGCAAGAGAGGTGACTCCCATTGTTTGCCTGTTGTACCTTGTCTTCTGGAGAAAGTTATGAGTATTATTTTGTCTTTTGGAGAATAAGTTTTAAATTGTTGTTCAATATTTAGGCTGATTTTGGAAGGGAAGTACCTCTGTTTGAAGTGGATGCAACTGTAGTGGAGCCTGTATTTCAGAGGTTATATTCCTACATATTTGACACAGAGAATGCTGCTTATTCCGCTGCTAATGATATGGATCGGCAAGTTCCAAGTGCAATATTTATAGTCAATTTTGATAAGGTATGGTCTGCAATCATCATAGTTGATGGTCTCTCTTTGTCTTCCCCATTAATCCTTCAATTTATGTGTTACTTTACCATATGATTTTGCACATGTGAAGGGAATATGCGTATTGTTACCGCAAAAGAAGAAAGAAGGGAATATGCTTATGAAGTATTTCTCAAACCATTTGTTAATAGTCACACTCAACTGTACTTATTATTTCTGTGTGTTCACTTGTTTTGCAGGTCAGGATGGATCCGAGGAATAAGGACATTGATCTTGACAGCTTAATGTATGGCAAACTTACACAGCTCACTGAGGAAGATATGAAAAAACAAGAGGGAGACTACATTTATCGCTATCGATACAATGGAGGAGGTGCATCTCAAGTTTGGCTTGGCTCTGGCAGGTATAGTTAGCACAGTTTTATTTGTAGAAGAAGCCTGATTTTGGTATACCAAATCACTTGCATACTACTTTAGGGTGTAAGTAATACATTTGGTTATGCAACTATCTATTGTGCTCTTTTGTTAGACCAGAAAGAGGGGGAAGCTTAGCCTCAAAGTACATAGAGTAATGTGGACTGATGAACATGCAAACATGTTGCAAGTATACATCAAGTATGTGGAATGATGTGCTTGAACATGTGAAGTATTGGGTAGCCTGTTATAAGGATTTTCTCGAAGTCTTTTAGGTTGTTATGAGTTATGGTTGGTGTGTTATTTTTGTCTCTATATAGGCGGTGTAGTTATTTGTGGGAGAGTTGTTATTTTGTGTTTATAAAAATTTTACATTGGGGATAGCACATGAATAAAAGATAGCATTATACTTTGCGGTTTACACTGGTGGTTAGAAACATTCGTTTGTTCCGTATCACATTGAACGGGTTGATAGATTATATGCTGTGTTTTAGGACTATGTTATGTTACTCTCTCTTCTTATCTGTCTCTGCATTTTTTTTCTTTTTAAAATGAAATTAAAAATCTAATTTCCTGCCTATGCTGTTCAGATTTGTTGTGATTGATCTCTCAGCAGGCCCATGCACATATGGAAAGATTGAAACTGAAGAGGGAACTGTCAGTTCCAGGACATTGCCACGACTTAAGAATGTGGTGTTTCCAAGAGGTTTCGGTGCAGCTAGTGATCATCCTACACATGATGTATTTGTTGGACAACTTGCCTCTTTAGTATCCACCACAGTCGAGCATGTTATAGCTCCAGATGTTAGGTACTCAGTCTATCTTAAGGCATGATGATTTGACACCAAGCATGGTGTTGTTTATAACAATTGTGCACTTTTTATTTGTGGTTGTTAATCATGTGTTTATGGTCTTAACTCAGATTTGAAACTGTTGACCTGACAACAAGGCTGCTTTTACCAATAATTGTCCTCCAAAATCATAATCGCTACAACATTATAGATAAAGGCCACAACTACAGTATAAATATTGAAGCAATTGAGGCAGAGGTGGGTTGTTTCCTCTGGGATAACTCAACATCTTCATGATTGCCTATGTTAACGAGTGCCAAATAAAAGAAAGAATAACTCTTTCACTTTTAGGATCATGCAGTCTCAGCAACCCTCTCCCATGAGTAATTCCATAGTTGTGATTTGAAATACAATCACTTCCATTTTTGTTTGATATGTCCTTTTCAGGTGAAGAAAATGGTTCATGCTGGGCAAGAAGTTGTGATTGTTGGGGGTTCACATTCGTTACATCGCCATGAGAAGTTGTCGATTGCTGTTTCAAAAGCTATGAGAAGCCATTCCCTGCAAGAAACTAAGAATGATGGGCGCTTCCATGTTCATACCAAGACATATCTGGATGGTGCTATTCTTAAAGAAGTGGGTACTTCTTTATGTACTTCTTTATTTATCCTAATGTCATCAAACTTTGTTACCCGGTGTCTTTGGTGTCAAATTATTCATTTCTATTTTATGTACCATTTGCGAGGTTCTTGGTGAAAAATTGTGTCATGGATGTCTTTCATGCATTTCTCTGTACTTTTGGCCTTACATTTAGATGTCATCATATTTTGAGTTAAAAATTCATGCTTCTTCCTCTTCTTAACATCAAGATGGCATTTGAATTAGTGAGATTATATGTACGTTATATTTTTCTTTTCTCACTGAGAAATGCTCATTCCAGGAGATGGAACGTTCTGCTGATGTGCTTGCTGCTGGTTTGCTTGAGGTGGCTGACCCAAATCTTTCAAGTAAATTTTTCCTCCGCCAGGTTGGTCAAATCTGATACAGTTGCACATGTTGTTCACATTGGATTTTGTTCTCTGAGACTTTTTTCTTCTGTTATTAAGCTCTAAGTAGATTTTTCTTCCCTTCTTGTCTTCATTGTCCTAATTTTTGTACTTTTTGTTCCCCAGCATTGGGCAGATGAATCCGAGGGTTCAAGTGATTCTATTCTAAAGCATAAACCTCTTTGGTCCACTTATGAATCAAAGCACGGAAAGAAAAAAAAAAAAATACAAAGGAAACAAGGAGAGTTTTACCGAACTTATGGAACAAGAGTGATTCCTGTGTGAGCATCCCACCTTGAGTTCCCCTGCAGTATAATTTTAGTACTATTCTCATAATGGTGTCTTCATTCATCTTTCATATAATTACATGTAACATGCTTTTGTTGAGTCCCTCTTGCTTAACTATTTCCGCATTTTTATGTATAGCCTGCTACCCAGAAATTTAGCATGAAGATATGATCGTTGAATTTTATAGTTAATTATTCAGATTTCTGTTGCATATAACTTTTCAAGGCTTGCTTCCAATTTTTAATGACATGTACTGTCACCTATCTCTGGTAACTAGAAGTTTGGAGGTAATTCTGGGTGTCCTTACCTGTTTTTTACTACAGTGCTAGCAACATATAGCATGCATCACTCATCAAATTAATCTGTAATGATTGCTGTAAATAATTGTTTGATATCTTTTTTTTCCACAGTTTTGTGCTATCATTGGCTGATGTGGATCCACACCTTATGATGGAAGACGAAAGTCTTGTATGGACAAGCAAAGATGTAGTGATTGTACTTGAGCATCAAAATGAAAAGATACCTCTTAGGTGAGGAAACAGTGATTTATTGCCAGGCTTCCAGCATTGTAGCATCATTGAACATGTACTGTTTTTGTTTCAATCGCTGTAATGTATTGGTTAGTCACGGCTATTTTGCTAACTTTCCCTAGTTACGACATATGTTATGTGGATGGGTAAACATCAAAGAAGAGTATTGAGTCAAATCTGTTTTACTTTGAAGTCTGTGCAGGGTTCAGCATAGTACATTGTGGCTTTTCTTACTACTCGAAACTATCTTGTCATATTCTGTAACACCTTTAACTTGGGCAATGTCAAGCCCTCCTAGCATTTAGTTATACTTCTGGTAAAATTAGGACATCATTCAACCAGTGAAATTGTCTAAACTCTGAAGTATTGTATACTTTATTACATTTCTAGAATCTATGTCATTTTTCTTAAGAACCAACTACAGCAGTTCCTTCATTGCAAAATACAAGTTTTGTGTTTTACATTATGGTCTCTGATTGACTATGCCACTCATGTTTCTGTGGCTTTCATTTAGAGTTGATTTTGATGTGCTTCTCCCCCTCCTGTTCCATAAGAATTTTTTAACTGTTTTGCTGAAATGTCTTGGGGCGCAGTTATGTTTCAGAAACTCAGAGAAGGCATGCCTTTCCATCTCAGGCACAGCGCCATATATTGGCAGGACTTGCTTCCGCTGTTGGCGGGTTGAGTGCACCATATGAAAAGGCTTCTCATGTACATGAAAGGTCAGTTGTGAATTGGCTTTGGGCAGCTGGTTGTCATCCATTTGGACCATTCTCTAATACTTCTCAAGTCAGTCAAATGCTTCAAGATGTTGCATTGGTAAGGCCAGTCTTACAATGCCAAATTCTGCACAACTATCATAAATGACACTTCAGCATTTGCTTCATGATGACCATATATTTGCAAGTTGGGGCACACAAACAGACATAAAAATGTTGACACTTTCTTTAAGATTGTGATATCTAAAGTAATTGTTAATCTTTTTGGCAGAGGAACACAATATATGCACGTGTAGATTCTGCTCTCCACAGAATTCGTGAGACGTCAGAGGTAATTTGGTCTTTCATTTGCCCATTTATTAGAAATTAGTTGTATGATTTTATGCTTATATGGTTTCCACTATTTTCTTCAGGCTGTACAAACTTTTGCAGCACAGTATCTAAAAACTCCGCTTGGTGAACCAGTGAAGGGAAAGAGGAACAAAACAACCACTGAACTATGGGTGGAGAAGTTTTACAAAAAAACAACTAACTTACCTGAACCGTTCCCACACGAATTAGTTGATAGATTGGAGAACTACTTGAATGTAAGTCATTCCTACTTTTAAAATTCCTGTGTTTCTCAAACATCTTGAAGATTGTTAACACATGTAAGACAATCAAAACAACAGAACCTTGAGGAACAGCTTGTAGATTTGTCTTCATCGTTATATGGTCATCGCTTACAAGATGCACATTTGAACAGTTCAGAGATTCTCCAGAGTTCCATATTTACCCAGCAGTAAGTTGCCGTATTGTATGTGTTTAGTTTTGTTTCATATTGTGATTTCCCATGCAGTGAAAGGCTATCAGTGATTGTTGAACCTGAAGATCAGTGGAGCAGGGTTTCTTTCATTTTAATTGCTAATAATCATTTGCACGATGCAGGTACGTAGACCATGTTCTGGCCAATGAGAAGGAAAAGATGAAATGCTGCGACATTGAGTACAAATATCCTGTGCAGGCATCTCAAACTTATATCTATGGGGGGATTCTTATTGCCGGATTTGTTGTATATTTTGTTGTCATTTTCTTTTCATCTCCCGTGCGCTGACTCTAGTTTAGATATTTTATGGCAAAACGGATACCCATCAACCCTGATTCCCGAGGCACAGATTACACTGAAGAAATGTAGGAGCAAGATGTTAGACAGAGAAACTTTGAAAATTTTGCAGCACGCTCTGTGTCTCTGCCTTGTTCTAGCCAAGTTAAGTTAACTAGAACAGATTACAGCATGAAGCTTGTAGCCTTGGAATTATGACTGACCGGACTGTATCTGTACTTACCATTTTGAAACTTGGGTATAAATACACATCAAGGATTTCTAGTTTTAATCTTTGGGTACAAATATACTGCTTGTGATAGCTTTCTTGACTCTATTGAACTAAAGTCTGGAACTAAGAATATTGATTTTTCTCCCAAAAATATAACTGCGAGTTTCATCATTCTTTTTTAGTAATGCTACACTTACTATATTTTTATCCCACATTTCTATACCGCATGTCATAATATGCCAATTGAAGTATATTTTAATTAAGAAAATTAGAAAAACAAATATTTGAATAAATCATAAAAGAAAAGAAAATTATTAAATCATTTAAATTCAGCTGTCAAATAAGATGGTATGGGGTAAGAGTAGTATTTTTTTTTTTCCTTAAATATTTATCTTTAGTTTTCATTTTTTTTTCCTCTGTTTGTTATCCTAATCTGTGTAATTCATTCAAAATCTTCAAAGTGCAGAATTTTGGGCTCTAAATTTCCAAAAGAATTTCTGTCGACTTGATAATTTAGGATCCCCCAGATGACAAACAACCATAACTTCAAATGGAACTTGAAGACGTCAACGCTGCATATTTGCTTGCGGTATGTAATCATTCTGCTATTTCTCATTCTGATACATCCCTACCGGATCAAAGTTGTTTCTTTCATTTCATTTATTTTAGTGTTCTAAAGGGAACATGTTGTTAATGGGAGTTTCACTAAAACACCCAAAATAGGGGCTGAAATTATAAAAAAACCCAACACCCAAAATACTTTATAAACACACCCAAAACCCATCATTACACACACTCAAAACCCATTTATAAACACACTCAAAAAATATATAATTGTTGATTTTGGGTGTATTTCTATGTTTAAATAATATTTAGGTTTTTTTATAAATACATGTCTAGGATTGGGTTTATTTATAAATTTGTATTAATTTATCTGCAGCCGTCTCCAAAACATTTTAAACCGTATGAGTTCCACATATTCCCAATTTACTGCCTACCTCTGGGTTTGTCAATGAAGCATATAAATCATAATTAGTTTTTATAAAATTGGGTTGGCTTGGGTTAGCTAGCTCAAGTACGGAAAAGGGTAAATGAAATTTGAACAAGACAGAGAGTATATCAGATTAGCTTTCTAGGCTGCAATGTCCATCAAAAAGAAGCTCATAGAGCTGCTCAGAGCCCAGTGCATACTTCATCATCTATACTTGCATATCATCAGTCCAAAATCCAACACATTTTTCAAAGCAAAATACGAAATGCCCATCCGAGTTTTTTATGGAGAAAGTTTGAATTTCTTAATAACATTAATAAGGGGTCCTCAGAAACCATGCTTATAGTTATCATCAATTGGATGATCAGGTCTCAAAGATTTCATGCCATCATCGGAACCCCTATGCAGTGAATATTTTACAATCAAACTGAAAATATCAATTGCAAAAACAACAAAGAAATTCAAACTCGTGCAAAAATAAAATTGAAATGGGAAAATTCAATAGAAATAGAGGAGGATGTGGCAGGGTGTTATTCACTGAGCCTGGTAATTGCTCAAAGGCGAAGTGACTCAACATTCCTGCACGAAATTTACCTCCTATTCTTTATAAGAATATAAAACCCTGGCTCCAAATTAATTAAGACCCAAGGCTTCATCAAGAGGCACCATACCAATCACCACAGATATTTCTCCTTCTTTGAAATGAAGAAAAAGAGAAGATGACACAGAGAAGAAGCCGGGATGGGGAAGATGTAAGGAGGTTGCGACCTAAGGCTACTGGTGTTTGTTAGGCGTGGTTGTGTTTAAATACTGGAATTTAGATTTAGGGTTTTCGCCCATGAAATATTTGAGGTAGAAGCCCATCCATGTCAATGATATTACGAATTTGCCATTATTTCGGCTCGTTTGCATCCAACATGAACAACCCAAATGGATGAATCGCAAACCCAAAACTTTCCTGGCCTCATGGGCCCAAAGATAAAAAGGGAGAAGAAAACCCAAATATCGTTCTGCATAGGCATCTCACTTAAGGGGCCAAGCCATTATTTGTCCCATAGTAGACAAATTTAGTTGCAACGGGGAATAACACTATTTTTTGCTAATCTCGATTAATAATGCTATATCATGTGAAAAAGTTATTACGTATATTAGCAGCATTAGTCGGGAATAGCAAAACAGGAATATCCTTGTTTTCGTGAAAGTGTTTCTTGTCCCATAGTCAGTAGGCTCTTTTTGCTCAGTTTCAAACTGCCAACTACAAAGGCAAAACTGCTATGAAACCCTTGACCATAGTCATAAGGGTAACTCATAGTTACAGAAATTCAAAAAGACACTCTCTTTCCCGAACCAGCATGCTTCCATTACTTGATTGGCATCTGGACATGTAGCATCAAGTCCAAGTAACAATATAAATTATACGATGAGCATTTGCCTAAAGTGAAAGCGGAGTGGAGAGAATTAGATACCGTTGGAATGCATAAAAGATATTTGCATTTGGTATCGAAATGCCAACTTGTGGTCTAAATGCTACGGCATTCAAAATTTCATTTATTTTGTATTTGGGGTTTGAGATGTAAATTATGGGTTTTGGAACTTTACGATTTCAGGTTTGGATTTTTATCATTTTGGGGTTTTAGATATGAATTTTAGCATTTGGGGTTTTATGTATGAATTTTGGTTTGAAATCCACCTAATTCAAATCTTGATACTTGATTAGTGATGTCGTGTACCATTGGAGGTCTAGATGGGACCAACCCACACACGCTGCTCCCACCTCAAAATAACTCAGCACAGACAATTTTGAATTGGTAAAGAAAAAGAAAGTTGTCATGGAATAGAATTGATGCTGAACCACGCTTATGGAGTTGGCTGGTTCTGCATACCTTTTGGCCATGGACTCTGTCAAAGTCCAATAAATGACTAACCTACCAGTCAGTCTCACTCTCCGTCTCCCCGCACGAGAAAAACTAACACTATTTATTTGCTACCCCTTTTCATCAAAACAAAATCCTCCCCCCACCCCCCACCACCCCAAAACTCTCAACTACGTCACTCCATACGTAGCCTCTCAATCAAAACCTTGTGAACCAAGCCAATGCCATTGTGGGCTGGGCCCCCACCTCCCTTCCATCTATAAATACCACACGGCCTCTCTTCCGCAACTCAATCAACAATTTTCCTCCCTAAGAGCCAGCCTACGACTCGTTTCTTCGTCTCTATACACCAAACAAACGCAGCAATTAGCATCACAATGTGTCCCTCTGGCCGCACCCTCTGCGCAGAGACCGCCACCACGACGACCATGACCTCAGATTTCCGGCCAGCCTTCGACGTCCTTGACTCCGACCGCGACGGCAAGATAAGCAAAGACGATCTCCGAGCCTTCTACGCCGGATTTTCCAGCTCCGGCGCCGACGAAAACCTCATCGGATCGATGATGTCGGCGGCCGATTCCAACAAGGACGGCTTCGTCCAATACGACGAGTTCGAGCGCGTTTTGGGCGGCGGCGGCGGCGGTGCAAGAAGCTCGTGGGGAGTGATGGAGGACGTGTTTAAGATTATGGACAAGGACGGGGATGGCAAGCTAAGCCATGAGGATTTGAAGAGCTACATGAGCGCGGCTGGCTTCGCCGCCACTGACGAAGACATCAAGGCCATGATTATATTGGGCGGCGGCGATGACAACCAAGGTGTGTCTTATGCTGGCTTGCTCAAGATCTTGGCCGTTGATCATGTCGGCTAGCTAGAGAGAGCCTAGAGCCTTTGTCCTCTCATTTAGTCGTTGGCCAGTTGCCAGGGTCTTAATTCTTGTTTTATGTAACAATAATAAATGTATTTAATTAGGGTTAATGATCTAAATGGTTCCCAAACTATTGCCCCATTATCATTTTGGTCCATCAACTAAAATTTTCAATTCAAATGTCCTTAAACTTTTTATTTTGTACCAAGATGGTCCATCCGTTACAGATTCCGTTATTTCTGATTACATGACTGAGTTTTGAAGGATATATGCGACTTTTTGAGAAGCTCTATCGTTCAAAACCAAAATACCTCCGGTCCCTCAACTATTGCTCTAGTATCATTTTGGTCCACCAACTAAAATTTTCATTTGAACCGTTCTTCAACTCTTTTTTTTTTGTATCAAGATGGTCCTATCGTTAAAGTCCATCAATTTTATTGTTATTTATTTTTGTATTTATCTTATTTTAAAATTTTTAATTAATTTAAACTATAGAGAAAAAAATTATTACTTTTTAAGTCCATGTCAGCAAAAAAAAGCCATGTTGGTGGTGAGATTCAATTTTTTCAATTTTAAAATTAGGTACAAGTTCCTATAATAGTTTCCTTTAATTTTTAATTATTGTTTACTCTTTTAAAAAAATTGTTATTTTATTTTTATATTTATGTGATTTTAATTAATTTATACAATAGCGAATTTTTTTATTATTAATTGTTAGGTTAGTCTCACGAAAAAAAAAAATTGCCATGTGGCTGGTGAAATTCAATTTTTTAAATTTTTTTAAGTTTTATAATAGTTTCCTTTAATTTTTAATTCATAGAGACATTTTTACCCTTCAATTTAACAATAAAATTGACGAACTTTAACAATAGGACCATCTTGATACCAAAAAAAAAAAAAGAGTTGAAGGACGGTTCAAATGAAAATTTTAGTTGGTTGACCAAAATGATACTAGAGCAATAGTTGGGGGACCATTGGGATCAATAACCCTTTTAGAGGAGGATACTCACCTAAAAATACGGTTTTGTCCCTCGATTTCACGGAATAATACACAGACTTTGACGGATAGACCATCTTGGTACAAAATAAAAAGTTTAAGGACGTTTGAATTGGAAATTTTAGTTGGTGGACCAAAATGATACTGGGGCAATAATTGAGGAAACATTTAGGTCATTAACCCATTTAATTATTTACATGGTGCAAAACGCTCCAGCTAGCTAGGGTAGAATAATCTTATTTGATATTTGCCAGGCAATCCGAGGTGGTGGGAAACAAAATTATGGTTTTGTTTGAATTTGAATCTAGTGAGTGATGCCAAAGCAAAATTCGTATGGGTTCTGTTTCGTTTCCGTCGGGTTTGTTTTAATATGTGTGTTGTTTTGTTTGTTAGCACTTGGCTCCATAGACGCATATCACATGCAGGGAATCTTTTCGATTTCCTTTTATCAGAATGTGCGATATTTTCTTCTAAAGACATCCTGACATATTAAGCATATACTACAGTACAGTAACCATATCAGCATATTAGCATATTTGTTCTTTTCTTCTAAAAGTAGCACTTGATGGCACCTGTTAGCACAGGATTGTGACCTCATAGAGTTATATTATAAATTCCATTCATAATTCATAACAAAACTAATAATAGAAGTAACAATTGTCCACTACGAGTTTTCATCTTTCGAAAATGCTGCATTATAGCTTCGTTATCAATAAAAATAAATACTTTGTGCACTTGAGTGATGCATTCAAGCAAGTGCAATAAGCCGTACGAACTTCATCTATTTGCTTGATCACAATTGTTTCAATGTGTGCTTTTTGATTCATCAAATTGTAAGCTTGGTTGTAAATACTAATAACCGGTCCAACATGAATGTTAAACCTTTCTCTTCATTTCTTCCAATTATTGAAGCTTACTCCAGTGAAGACGTCACCACCCACTTGATCAAAATTAATTTTAAAGAGATAACAATGAATGCAAAATGCAACATCTTTAGTTATACTGTTTTTTTAACATGGCTCAAAACGCAGTCGTTTTGGCCATGCGCTTTTTAAACAAAATTTGGCCTCACTCGCAATGCGCAAGGTAGCAACTCGCAGGCTCTTCTACACATTTCATCGAACAAGTGGTGTGCACCTTGGGGTTGCCTGAGACCTTCTACACCATTTTTCCATGAGGTCACCTGACCCCATTTGTCCCTCTGCATCCGCCACTGCTTGATAGTGAGAAACTCCCCTTATAATTTGGACTATCACTTGTATTTAATATTTAAAAAAAGGCAAAAGTTCACTTTTAATCCCTGTAGTTTGCCAATTTTACTACTTTAGTCTATATAGTTCCTCCAAATTCCATTAAGTTTTGACCGCGTGCCCCTCATGTAGAGGTGGAGGGGTATTTCAATTCACTCAAGCCCATCTAACTGTAAAACACAAGATGAAGCTCTTCTGATTCATTTTAAGAGCGATTTTGGGTTTCAAAATTTTTTGCGTCACTGGGTTAAAATTTGATTGAACTAGGAGAGATTTGGCTCAAGTGGACCAAAATACCCCTACACATGAAGAGCACGTGGTCAAAACTTAATGGAATTTGGAGAAATTTTGATAGAAACTAAAACATGTCCTTGAATTGCTTCGAATTGAAAACTATGCGGATAAAATTTACAAAATTGAAAAACTATAGGGATAAAATTGACAGTTGAAACTATGGGGAACAAAGTGGTAAAAGACCAACCACCTAAAAGAAACGTAGATAGAAAACCATTCAATTCAATGTTGCTCGGAAACTCACTCCCATTACTTGCCATGTTAATAGTTTCTCAATAAACCGGTAAGGCAAAAGGTGGGGAGATACAATGACATCATATTTTGAGATAGAGGAGGTCTCAAAGCTATTTACCCCAAGATGCTGGATACTCAGTATAAATCAATCTTCCCTTCCTCTACAAACTTCTTCACTGCTTTATAACGTACAAAGTATAAAACATTGGGCTCCATCTCAAAAGGCTCCTCCAATGGTTTCTGGCTCCCACTGTCATATGGTGAAATGAAACCAGTAAGCAAAAAAGAAAACAAACAACATTTTCTATGAAAGTAAATGTTTATGAATAATAAGTTACCTGCCATCTGGTTCTCCATCTGCATTGTCCTCAAGCTGAATATGTCCAAGATAATACTTGGTTTTGCAGACAACAAATGTGTCCAATTGCGGTTTTGCCACTGGAAGTCAAACATATACAGAACACTATTTGAGTTCACATGTCCAATCTACAAATTGCCTACCATATGCATAATGAAAAACATCTGTCTAGAAGAAATAGTACACAAAAATCATTGTAGAAGAAGCAATATGAAGTGTGAAGAGAATTCTATGGAGTTAGATCAAGACACCAAGAGCATTAAGAACTCATCCAAGAAGAGACAGACCAAGACTATATGGGAAGGCTAAGCATTTCAAGTTGTCAAACAAACTATTGCATTGTTTTCTGGTAAAAAGGGTTTAGGGTTTGGAGGGCAAATGGTTCAGAAGAATTTGGAACAAATTCTCAGCCCCATACACTAGCTTGTCACTGGTTCCCTCACAGCATGCAAATGCACAGTATCACTTTTTACAAGTTTCTATTAGCACAATTCCAAACACTAATCACATCAAACTTTAAAATAGTTCCACTGCAAGCTATATGAATCTGCCAAACTAGATCAGAAAATCTAAACCTCTCAGGTGAATTGTACAAAAGGTCACCACACTAACCACAGCACTGAGCACCTTATTTTGAATTGATTTTGAGTCAAGGATAAATAGTTTGCAGAAAATGATACAACTGTTCCCATAACACATTCACATACAAGGGAAAAAAGCAGAGATGCATCACCAAAATCTGAAAAAAGATAATGTGACTAATTAAAATAATGTGAGTCCATACCCATGTCAGTCTCATCATTAATTACAGATTGCTGAAATATAGACTGATAAGTATAAGGCAACTGCGACAGGACGCTCTTTTCAAGATGCGTCTGCAAATCAACACAGCACCTGTAAGCAATAACCATGTCAACTCTAAACCACAATAAACCTAAAGTATGTGCTGTAACTAAAAGAACACAAACGAAAAAACAGCCAGAGTCCTCACCTTTCAATAAACCACTTCTCCTCTTTAGATAGACGTGTTAGAAGTTCAGCGGTAGCAAAGATGTGAAACATGTATTTCTCAATCTGCAAAAGGAAGTTACTTGAAATACAAACAGCAAAGTTCAACCAACATGTTCTTGAGAAACCTTGTTGCATTTAACATCTAAAACCAGTGGAAGATTTTCAGGCAATTTCCTAATACTCATAGCAAGCAACTTAGAATTCACTATTGGACTTATTATCATCAAACATGGTGAATGCTCCTGTTTCTCTAATACCAAAATATAATCAAAGAACCAAACAGTTGATTTCAAATGCAATGAAAAAAAAAAAGCATGCACACATTAACAAAACAAGGAGAGAAGATGGCCACCTTCTGCAGACGAATTCGTAGATAAGATCTCAACAAGAACTGAGTCCTGTCCAAATCCATCTGGTAGAGTGACACAGTAAGTGGATCAAAACCACTTTCAGTAAATTCCTCCACGGTTTCTTCCTGTAATTATATGCATCTAATTGGAGTGAGCAATAACACAACCGCAAATAATACTAGCACAAGCATTCATCTACTTGCACAAGCTTGTTTGCCAACCAATAATAACATCTAGCACCCTTTCCAACCTAATTGAGATCCTAAACTAAACATTTCAAATTTCAGAATTATAAAAAATAAAAAAAAAATAAAAAAAAAAAGAAGAAAAAAGCACTAGTAATTCTTCTCAGGTACTCAATCATTTCAACTAAAATCTGATTGTTTTATGGCACATATACAATACAACATAAGCAGGAGGTTAGATTAGATATTTCCACCGTGAAATTGAATTTTACTTTCATTTTCCTATCAATTTCTGAGGAACCAAACAAGGGAATTAGGGTTTTTATTTTCCTCCCTGTTTTTGAGTTTCAGGGAATTTACCATCAGTTGGATCTGCTCTCTTACTCTCTTAATCAAACGACTCTCGAACTGAAGAATCTCCGGAGCGGCCTTCTGTTGCCGCCACGCGCTCTTCAAAAGCTCCACATCGGTCATCGACATCAACGCCTCGTAATCATCCGTTGACCCTAAATCCGAAGCTGAAGCCATCAGAATTCCCGCGATTTTTCCTTTGTTCGCTAATTCGAGTGTCTTCTTTTACTGTGAGTCTGTGACTGTGAGTGAACAGATTAATTGAGAGGGAAAATGTAATCCGAATTGGCGCCAAAAGGAGTGGGTTTTTTTTAATTTTTGGGAACGAAAAGTAACTGGAAAACAAAAGGAAAAAGAAAAAAAAGGGAAATAAGAGAAATACGGCAGTGTTGTAAAGAGGAGACAGATCACGAGTTTGTGCGTGAATCTAACACCATTGGATTGAGTTGACAGCGTGATCATAAAGATGGACGGCTGTGATGGGGTTCGATTCACTCACAAACTAGGGATGTGTCCCGCCTGAGAAAAAGAAGATACAGGATTGCTATGAATGAATGAGCCTACAATGAAGAAAAAGGGATGAAATGTTGCCTTTTATAGAAGGTTTGGAGATGGAGATCGATCGTCACCCCATCGCAATTTGGAACAAGCACTTGTACGTTTTCCAAAAAAAGACGTGGCACCCCAATTGGGCCACTTTATTTCCGTAAAAACCAAAAATAAAAGGATACACTATTTATTGTAAAACTTTTTTTTTTCCACTAGAGATTTTCTATATATTTTATAGAAAAATATTACATTTTTTTATATAATAAATTGGAACTTGAAAATGAGCTTCTTAAACTTTCCAACTTTACTAAACACCATGGCTCAATTCACAAGTAGGCAGCAAGTCAACTCCACATAACAAATTGATACGAGATGCTAACTTTTTGATATCAGGGAGCAAGTGAATTCCAGGAAAGAAATTAATACGAGATGCACCTAAATTCGAATTTCCTTTGAATTTCCTTTCCGTGACCAGGGAGTGAGTATTATGCCATGAATGTGTATACTTTGGGCGTTAGCCTTTTGTTTGCTTACAATTGTAAAAAGCCCAATGCGGACAGTTCTATTCGCTCGTTCTTGTGGCCCAAAACAACGCTCATGGCATGTACGGGGTAAGCCATTCATACACACTCTTGTCTTGTCCACATAATCAGGTCCAGACCAAAAGAACAAGCCCATTACTAAAATTGGAAACGGAAGCCTGTAATATAATTTTGCCTAAATGGAATTATGCAAACGGTCTTTGCCTTGCCCTAGCAAGATCATCTAAGGGCTCATTTGAATTATACAAGGGCCCTTACCTTTCCTTTCACGTACTTCTCTATATAATTATTTTTAGTAATTTTTTAAGTGATTATGGAAAAAAGTACATGAGAGGTCCCTTTCCATTTAAATCACTTAAATTGATTATACGGAGAAGTGATTCTACACAAAAGTGATTATTGGCCTTTTCAGAATCACTTCTAAACAAGCTTTAAGGGCTAGTTTGGCACTGTTGTGCTGTGAAAATAATCACTGTTAGATTGCTGGGAGAAAAAGCAGTTTGGCGTTTGGTAAACTTTGTTAAAAGTGTTATTTGTACTAATTCTCGTATAATTAAAAAATGATTCATGCATAATCATTAAACCTAGCGCCTCTTCGAAACTGATTTCTGCATAATCAGAAATTGAAAGCACCTCATTAGCTACTTTTCCTTATAACTTTCTCTCACAACAATTTTTAACAATAAATGATTTTCTCATAGTTTACCAAACGGGCTGGGCTTCCCAAATTCTTTTAAAAATCACTTATTACCCCAAATAAGCAATGTCAAATGGGCATAAAGTCACATCTAAGACGACTGAAATAACTTAGGAAAGATGGAGGGGAATCATATAGCATCTCTTTGCCAAAAAAAAGGAACTCATTTTTGTTAGAGTAATTAGATGGACTATATATTCTTATTCTTTTAAATGCTTTTATGATTTGCTTAATACATATAATTTGTCTCTCTGCACGGAAACAAATTAAGTTGCGCAAAAGTATATGATGATTTTTGAAAAACAATATAATGAAAATGTTTCTTGAAATAAGGGTTTCAGATTTCTCAAAATTCAATATTATTTTGCACAAAAAATACTACACTAACATGTATTTATACCTTAATATATGGATCTCTCAAAAAAAAAAAAAAAAAACCTTAATATATGGAATTTTATTAGATGAGCTTAAAATTACAATACACGACATGCAGTACAATCAAATTCAATTGCAAACACACACACATGTATATATATATAAAAGCAAACTGATTGCCGCCCGTCTAAGAATACTATATGGTGAAATCAAACACATCTGCCTTAGATATCTTTTGGATATAATATGGCGACATGTTAATGAGTTCCACTTTATTATTAAATTACAAGCCAAACATATATTTTACCCATTACACAACCTTGATTGCTGAAGGCTTGAAGCTTCATTTTACAAGCTCAAGGCTTGGATCAGTTCTAATTAATGGGGGTGAAATTGATCATCAACAAAATAACGGTGAGAATCACTTTCAGAAGAACCATGTCCGAATTTACCATAACTCTCGTTCGCATCATCGTCGTCATCATGCTTGGCCTCGTTGTTGTTTGTGGTTGGAGGCTTAGATTGATCCTTTGTGTCACTAGCAACAGCCTCATCAGTGTTTCCACCCTGCAGACTTGGATCATTTTTCTGCTGAGCCAGGTGACGTTCTTGCAAATTGTACCTTTTAGCATCAGCTTGCAAAGAAGCCAAGATCAAGGAAAAGGCAACACATAGTACAAGTAAGGTCCTCATGGCGATCAAACTCAAACTTAAACCCTGAAATTAATTATAAATTAAAGAGAAGGTAACTAATCAAAGTGTTAATAATTAACAAGACAATCAACAAACAAACCAACAAAAAAAAATTAATTAGGGTTTGGAAGAAGATACCCTGCGCGTTTTGCTAAGTGAAAGATCAATGTCTGAAGAGGCAATGACAAAATGGATTTCGAAGGCCGCGTTTTATAGGCGATTTTGGCCTCTGTTATAGCTTGGATTATGGGAAGGTAATTAAGATAATTAAAACTGTGAGCACTAATAAAGCAAATACGCAGTGCGGGTTATCACATTCATACTGCCGTGTGCCGGCACCATATATCTGTCGAGAGAGGCTAAGGCCACCAAAGAAGCAATTATGATTATGAATGATAATTAAGGCGTTTAATTAATTTCATTGTTGACTTATAATTATTTAATATAATGAATTATGAGATACGATTTGTCCATAGGGTTTGACATTGAGTATACGGAAATCTTTCATCTTTCATCTCAAGTACATGAAAATTAATACTTACACCACTGCATGCCATTCATTCAATTCCAATACACAATTCGCCGTGATAAGTTTGACCTCTCTGAGTGTTCAGCAGCAAGGAACCAACAATAGCAGTGCCAGTACTGTCAGTATTCGTTGAATTGGATGCTAATATTAAGCCTTCGATCTCCTATCTAGTTTTCTTTTGTCAAGAGAAGTGCACGCATTGCTTCTCTAGGCCAACCCAACAATGTATTTTAATGATCAGAATCGTCTATATCCTAAGTTATTTTTTAAGGATTATCCTTGCAAAAAGTCATTTAGATTGGAAGTTATTTTATGATTAAAAAAAAACGTTTTTCTTTCTATAAAACCTAAACAGAAATGTGAACAATCAAATGGCTAAATAATTTTTGATTGAGCTAATTTTTTGTGTTGATAATCCTGTTGAATGGGAACTTAAAAATTGAATGATTGACATCCCTATAATAGTAAAGCTCATTGCTTATACACGCAGACACATATGTATATGCGAAGAATCTCGATCGAGCATGATAATTTTGACTTTGTCTCCTAACAATTATCATAATTATGAGAATCTCGTCATAATTAAGCACTAAATAGATGATCGAAGGTTTACCCAACTTTTGATGATCAATGATTATATACCCCACAGATATCCAAATTCGTGAGTTGACTGGGACTAACCTTTAGAAATCACCGAGGCTATAGTGATATATAGTGGCCAATGTTACCGCATTAAAATTAAGATAGTTAAATTCATTCATTACGGTAGGCAACATTTCGCCTTCAATCATTTTTACACTCTTTTTAGGGGGGCGTGCTTAGTGTGATTTTACAAAATAAACCAATCACTTTAATGCGTTCTGTACGATAATGAGTCGAATTATGGCATCTATCATAAGTTAACAAACCGCAATTTGAAGAGTTTAGTTTGAATTGACTGTTGGCTTACTAGCCAAGGCATAATTGATTACTTAAACGTGGTGAAACTGAACATTTTCGAGTGCCATGCATACGATTCTAACACCTTCGTTCCACTTTATTTCTTATAATTAAAAAGCTAGCCATACCATTTATACATACAGACACACACAAACACAAGCTCCATACAATAGATCGGTTGATCTCCTTTGAAATCTCTTAGTGTCCGGGCTTATCATCACCGGTAGAATAGTAACGGTGGGTGTCCGGCGATGAATCAGAACTCAAACCAGCTCCATATTGCCCAAAAGAAGGGTTCGCATCGCTTTCTTCATTGTTATCTACCCCAGTATTCTTTTCCGTAGCTCCAGATTTCCCTTGGTTTTGATCAGTGACCGCATCCTTATCATTCGTGTCTTTAGCACCATTAACAACAGCCGTTGGGACAGCAGTTGGTTTACCTTCTTCCTGATCAGTGGTGAGCTTACGATCATGGTGGGCTTTCAGCCGCTGCTTCTCCTCCAAAATCAGCCTCTTCGCGTTGGCTTGCATAAATGCAAAAACCAAGACGAACGCAAAGAACAGCACAAGTGATGATGATGAGGTCCTCATGTTATAATCTTAGTTTCATTCACCCTGAGAACAAACAACAACAAAAATATTAATTGTAGTTATTCTCTAATCAAATTGTTAAACAAAACACAGATAAGTAATTAGGGTTGCGGAAGGTATAACCTACGTTCTGGTAATTAGAGATAAATATCTTTGTGGGAGCGGGGTGGCTATTTATACATCAAACTATTTGACTTACTATTCTTCACGAGCCGTTGATTAATTAGCACTATAAAAGCAATATCCAGTGGAGATAACACAAACCGATATTGGTTGATCGAGGGTGTGCTCATCATCAGTGCCCACCAAATAAGTAATCATGGTATTAAGCTTTGATAATTACGGGTTTCTCATAATTTCAATGATTTAATTATTAATTTATAGTGCATTGTGTTTCCGTTTTAGGAGATAAGCATGTTGGGTGCTGGTAAAGTGAAAACTTTTTCTTATTTATTATTTTTTTTTTTCCCCAGTCCAGATGCAATAATAACGAGCTCATATCCTTCAATTTTTACTTCATGTAATAAAGTTCGTGTGCGAGAGTGATGGGAGACCTCCTTTTTGGGGGAAGGTAATGTCATGCACCATTAAGCATTGGATTTGCGTGGTTAAAAAATATGAGCAATTACTATAATATTTTACGATGCCAAGCCAGGATGGCAAAAGCTAGAAAATGACCATGGCCATCTCGATCAATTCATGCACACATCAATTAACCAACTGAATTAGAGACTTCTCTAAAAAAAATTACTTTGATATATACAACCGTCATATCCCGATGTGATGTTCTTATATATGGTGGATGACAAGATTTAACCTAGTATAGTATTAATAATAAATACACATATTAACACGAATGAACTATAACATCATGCGAACATGTGACGGTCGCACTGAAATATTCTTCATATGGTTGTGGAGTATGAGAGGAGAAATGGATGGATTTTGATGATCAATTATTTTCCATGGTGGATAGAATATTATCCACCAGTTATATACTTATATTAGCATCTTTAATCAGCTAATCTCTGATTTTGAGTTGGGTTCCCTCTCATAATGGACTGGGCCTCTAGTTTATTAGTTTGATTGGGCCGGCCTGTCATGGACCCTCTTTATATTTGCCCCTAGTTTCCCTCTCATTCTCATCCCACGCGAATATATATACCTTCTATTTCCCAAACGAGCTCTAGAAAGAAATCAAAATTCAGTACTCTCCCGCCAAGCAAACGAAAGAGAAAATGAGAGAAAACCAAACACCACTCAAGGACCAAGCGCGACCTTCAAAGCTCGCGAATCGCGTATCCAAGAAGAACGTATTATTTTGAAACCCTAGTTTTCTCATCTCAGTGATTTCCATTTCTAATAAACTTCGATTTCCTTGCAGATTACAAAGAAGAGCTTAAACACTGTTTTTTCCTCAGTTTATGAAGATGTACCAGTGGACACTTCAAAAAATTCTCTGGATTCTACTCCAGTTTCTGAGATTTCCGAGTTCAATGATGATGGAGACATCGCCGAGGTAGACTTGAATTACAATCCGATTTTGATTTTGAATTTCTCGTTTCAAATTTTATGCAGATATTTATTTCGATTTTGTGTATTTATTTTCTACAAGTATGCATGAGTTTTAGCTTCGATTTATTTCTCCGTTCCTGATTTCGTATATCTAGCTCAGATGGATTTGCTTTGGATGATTTTTGATGTTGTGAAGCTTTAATTCGATCTTAATTTTCACTGTTTGGTTACTGAGAAAATGTCGGAAAGAATGACGTGAAATATCTGAGGGATGCTGCTTGGTTTATTAGACTTTGATTGTTGTGATTGTGAGGATTTTAATTGTATATTTACTCTTTCAGAGTCTGATGCTGGTGCCAGAACTAGCTCTCTCAGCTTCATCAGAGACTTCCTTTTCCTCTGATCTCATTCCGTCTCCAGAGGACAGTGTTGATAAGGACGAACCAGGCCATGTCTCCCTGAGATTTGGAAAATCAAGCGAATTCGTTGCCTCAAACTTTGGTTCTGTGGAGGCTGAGATTGTAGCGGGCTTTCTCATGAAAGCTCGGACTCAGGTCTTGAATGCCGGCTTGGATACCAAATCTAAGAAGCTTCTGGATGCACTGCTTGAGATTGTCATAGAGGACTTCCACAGTTTGCCTGTAAAGAGGGACCAGGTTGCTGAGCTTCTGTCAGCAAAAACTTACATAGTGATAGTATGTTTCTTGCTCTGGATCATTGCATTAGGTGTATTGATGTTCAGCTCTGGAGGCCGAAGCAATTTTCGTGGACCTCTGCCTACTTGAGCTCATATGTAGATGTGCATTGAGTGTGTGATCAAGCTTGAGCGGTAAGGCCTTTTGTCTTGTGCTTAGTATATTTGCTTTTCCTCGTCCATTAGATGTTTTCCAAATTCTGAGATGATATGATACTCTTCTTCTTGGCATTATGCTCATGGCTGTGGAATTTCAGTTTGCAATGAATGGCAATATCAATCTGAAAGATTAGTTTTGTGTAGAAATGAAATGAAAGTAAATTGTACTGCATACTTCTGTGGTGTTTATGTGGTTGACTAGTCTGTGTTGCATATCTATACCAAGGCCAACTCCGTGGACAAACTGTTTGATTACCATACTTAACTGGACTGGAGTTGTAGGCCCCAATTGCTCTCCCTAGCTACGATATATTTAGTCCAGCTCCAGACAAGCTATAGGCTACTTGGTTGATTTACAAAACCTTGAGAAGATGTTTTCCAAGTCATGTTATCTTATTTGACATGCGGTCTTTGGTCATCATTCATAAACTACAGTTTTCTTTCTGGGATAATTCATTGGACTATCCATCTTGCTGCACTCATTACATTCTATAACCACAGGAATCTTGTATTCTTTAACTTTCTAATAAATATCTAGTAGTCACTCTGTTCAATCCCTTCCATCATTTTTACAAGCACATGTGTGAGCCATTCGCTTCAAGTCACTGATTCATTCAGATCAAAGGAAATCAGAGCTTTCTGCTATGCTGTTAGTTTTCCTTTCTTTTGGCCCATAGAAATAGGTTAACATGTCCAGATATGTGTACTGGATTGGGCCCCGATTTGGGGCCATATTACAAGTTTAAATTGAACTTATTCGGTGGTCAAGTCTAGATCATCTACCTTGGGGAGTTTATAGAACTTGCATGGGTTTTATCTGGAGTTCATACGTACGGATGGCCCACATTTTGCAATCATAGCAATGCATGGAAGAGGACATAGATGCCCTGATGTAAGTATTACTTTAAACAGATGAGACAAATATAGGTTGATGCTTACGTTACATGTAAGTAGTAATATGATCATCTGGTTTTCCGTGTTGACGTCGTCTGGCAACTGAGTCTGAAAACCAGTTTTCCCAGCTGAGCCGATGTTAAAATCTCTAAAGCCACTGTTACAGCAGGGCGCTGATTGGTTAGCATAATAGCATGTACACAATTCTTCTGCCTTCACATGTTTCTAATTGATTGATTCTAGTCAATGATTTAAAGTTGATTGATTCTGTCTGTTGTCCAGAAACAACTATTTGCCCCAATATGAAATTCCAAACAATAGAAGCCTATCATGGATAGAAAATTAGATGTATAAATTATATATTTAATGATATGTGCTTGAAGACATACCATATGAATATACTAAATAGATTTTTATCTCAGGAGATTATTGGTCATGTGAAAACCGATTGCTTGAGCATGCAGGTTTATCTACCAACTAGTTTGCGTAATTTGTCATTCTATTAGAATGGCCCTGTAATGATACTCATCATTTTGTCTGTCTAAATATATTTGGAAAAGAGAGGTGGAGGGTGTATTGAATTAGGGATTTAATAAATAACTGAATCTGAGCCTCAGTAGTAAAATATTATATATTGAAATTTAGACAAAGATGAAAAAAATAAATAAATCCACTTATTGATAGGCAGGTTTTGTTAATGATATGGACTCGTTTGGTGCCTAGGATTGGATTGGATTGGATAACTCACCAAATTTGGAGTATGTGGAGGAAATGAATGTAGATGTGAATGATTTTTCATTTTGGGGGATTAGGAGGGATGAGTTAGAAGGTGTTGATATCCTATCATTTTGTGGGGATATGAAGAGATTAGTTTTCTTCATGAGTAAGCCATCCTCTACCTTCAAGTTGGACGAAGTTTCTTCATTTCTTCCTTTAATATGCATTACATTTAGCAAGTTATCCAATCCTAAACACCAAACAAGCCATTGTTTTCTTCCTGAATTTGGTAGAACACGTTCTTGAATGGTTTAAATGATCATTCATTACCCAGGTTAGGTCTGTCAATGCTTTTGTAGAGATGTTGATGATGACCTAAATAATGCAATGACATTCTTCTAAAGAAACTAGGATGGTAAGTTGAATTTCAAAAGGAAGTAAAACTAGTCAAACCTAAGTTTCAAAGAAATGTTCTAACTTACAGCAGAAAATAACCTAAAGAAAAGACTAATGGATGGGAGATGAATGTTTTTTTTTTTTTTTTTTTGGGGTCGAAGGGAGATGAATGTCTAGACAGCTATAAGTTGGTTTTTCAAAAGCATGTCGTCCTTCCTTCATAGTTATTAATTATATCCTTCTAGTTAACTTCTATCTTTTATCCTCAGAGAATGACCGCATGTCCTAATTGCTTAGTTTTATATAATAAAAGAAGACTTAAGATCGATTTGGTGAAGGGATACGTCAAAATTTAATTGGTCCATTATATTATCACAGCTCAGTAAAGCCTGAAAACTCGGTAGTACGACTATGAACCAGAGGTGCCAATCAAATTTTGCCGACTAAAAGGGAGGAGGGAGGGAGTCTGTACCAAAAGGTGAATGACTTGTTGTTCATCTTGAAATAAAGTTTATTTTAGTGACGTAGTGAAAGGAAAGAAGGAGAGCTAGCTGTACTTAAAAGCAAAGATTCTGGTGGGTAAACCACAAAGGAAGAAGAGTTTGTTGTTCATTAAAGAAGTGATTGGCGTAATCAGGGAAAACCAAGTGCCATGGATGAAGAGATTCTGTGGTGCAATCATTGGTTCTGTTCTTCAATCTTCCCATACAACCCCCAAAAAAAAAAAAAAAAAAAATCATTATGCCAAACCTAGTTTAATCACATAGTAGGGCAGGTATAGGTGTCCAATAAAGAGATCATAGGTTTTCTTTTATTTTGCTTAGCATTTGAAGTCACAGATCTGGATTGAATTGAAGGTGACTTGTTTTGTTTTCTGCAGTATTTGCTATATGGAAATCTGAGATAGATATTTAGTGATAAGATTTTTATGATTTTGGGTCAGGATTTATTCAGAATTATTGATTGATCCCATATTATTCTTCACCCTTCATCCTTCAACATTCATATGTATCTCTTTAATTTCTCTGGTTCTTTTCAATGCCCTCCCACTTTTGGGTGCTTGATTGTTTGATTGTGTCTGTGACAGGGGAGGCAATGTCTCTGGTGCATCATAATGCCTTGTGGTGTTTTTAGTCTTTCAAAATATTATTTTAAGGTTTCTCAATACAAAGCCTTTTAAAGGGGTTTTGGATATACACATGCCACCATGATTTTGGTGAGAATGAGGATTAGGTTCATGATTATCAAAACTTTAAGCATAAACTAAGCCCAAATCATAAGTGATATGCGCACCGGGACCTTCTTTTCTCTCATGGTCAGGTTGTCAGCACTATTGGTCGTTTTAAAATACAGTTTCTTTATCATTGATTTGGACCGAATAATTGTTCATAGATTTCCTCCTATTGGAAGATGTTCCCAAGTGGTTCCTCCTTCCTCCCAGTTTTGCCCAATGAAACTTCGGATGGGATCATAAAATAAGAACTTTTACCCTCTCTTTTTTTCCAATACTGTTTATGGTTAAAACGACGTCATCGTAAGATTAAGACTAAACCTTAAAAAATTACAAGTTACAATAAGAAAAATGGTTAAGTAGAGTGGAGAGAATGTAGTCTGTATTAGAAACAAATGACCCGAAATCAAACAAGAAAGCATGACTCCCCTCTATGTGTCTTTTTACAAAATAGGGTCATCTAGTTGTTAGGGAGAAAAGGAAGGGTTTTTTCTTCTCTTCTAAGTAAAATAGCTTATGCCTAAAGCAACCTCTCTTGATAATTATGTTTTGCAAATTGCGATTATAGTAGAATAAATATCTCTTTCTTTTTTATATATAATTATTTTTCTTCTTTTTTTTTTAACACATTGAGGAGGTAGGAGAGGGAGGAGGAGAGGTAGGAGGGAGCAGAGGAGAGGGGGACCCGTCGTTGGCAGGAAATGTGGAGGTGGAGCATAACTGTCCACACCTAAGAGGAGAGGAAAACTCCAAAACCCCAACAAATAGAAAACAAAGCCTGGGATAGAAAAGTGCCAGAGAAACCAACCCACATTGCACATGCATTTTCTTTTCTTTATCATTTCTTTTCTGGATCATCACCCCGCAATAATCATTGCACGGAATGAAAACAAATATTATGCGGGGCCCTCCATCTGGTCAATTAGTGGAAGCCAACACCACACCCTCCTCCATCCAATCACATTGCAACTGTTCTTTGCCTCCCCACAGTCCCTTCCCTAATAATCTTTTCATGTCATGTGGAGATTATCGTTCTAGTTCTTTTAATTTTTCCCCCTCTTCAAATGCTAAATTGTGTTATTGGGATGGCTTTCCTTTTCATGGGCAGGTGTTGCGTCTAAACTGATTGGCTTTGTTGTCCACTCTCTTATTTTCTTTTCACTTTGGTGAATTATCTTTCGTTGTTTCTTAGGATTTTGATATTTATGTGTCGGCAAGCTTCATCACTTATTAGAAAGATATAGTTCATTGAGTATAGTTCTGTAACATTTATTCTTCTGGTTTAGATGTTACATTTTGCTAAAAAGCTTGATTGTAAAAGGACAATACAAAACTTTGTTTGTCACAACATAAAAAATGGAGGACATGTGATATGTCATGCAACTTTGAGGACATTTTTTTGTCATGTTTATGGCCTAATAGGTTTAAAAGAACATAAAATGGACATAAACAAAGAAAGTGCAAAGGTTGAATACAATGCATAACTGATCAAATTTGTTGGTTTATGATGATTTCTCTTTTGTCCCAAAACAAAAACATGATATCTCTATTTTGATATCGATATAAATTATTTCCGATGTTTCCATACAAGTTAATGAATTAATATATGAAAATAATCATAACAAGTTTCAATGTATAAAATTGTCCACAGACATTTATAAAGGTGAAACCATTGTATTACGGGGTATTAGATTGTAAAAAAAAATAAAAATCAATGAGAACATTTAATCCTTATCAGAAAAAGAAAAAGAACATTAAATCAAAAAATGACATTTCCCAACAATAAATAGTGGGGGTGTTTAAGGAAATGACGCGTGCTGTCTTTTGATTCCTTTATAAGTATCTTCCCACCGTTCCTCCTTCTCTTCTTAATAGTGTCCTTCCTCTTCCTCAACTCCACACCTCAACCACCTCCGTTCCGTTTATCCTTTCTTTCCCTCCCCTCTCTCTCTAAACATTCCAATTCTATATCTCTGTTTGCTTAACCTTTCCAAACAGCAAAATCGAAAACCCCCTCCAGAATCCGTTGATTCACAAATCCCATCACCAAACATTCCAATTCCATTTATGTGTTTGATTCGGAATCCTCGCTAATTAAAGAGAGTGAATCTCTGCACCTCTGCGTCTTCTCTCCATGGCGTCCACTCTGATTTCCACTCCTATTACAAACTCCGATCGAGCTCGAGACTCTTCTAGAAGGAAAAAGAAGAAGAAAATCCAAGCCAAACAAGACCACCAGCAGCAGCAAGAAGCCCAGAGCCACACCAAATGGAAATCCGAGGCCCAGCAGCAGCTCTACTCTTCCAAGCTCCTTCAAGCGCTCAGTCAAGTCTCCATTAACCCACCCAACAACGCTAACACCAACACCAACGCCAACCCCAACCCATCCTCTTCTTCTCCTCCGCGCCGCGGCCGAGCCGTGCGCGAAGCCGCCGACAGAGTTCTCGCCGTCGCAGCCAAGGGCAGGACCCGCTGGAGCCGCGCCATTCTCACCAGCCGCCTAAAAATCAAGTTCCGGCAGCATAAACGACAGAGATCCGCCGCTGCCGCTTCGGGTACCGGTTCGACCCGGCCCAGGAAGCCCAAGTTCAGCGTTTACCGGCTGAAAGGCAAGGGTTTGCCGGCTGTGCAGAAGAAAGTCCGGGTTCTGGGCCGGTTGGTTCCCGGTTGCCGAAAGCAACCGTTGCCTGTCATTCTAGAAGAAGCCACAGATTACATCGCAGCTCTGGAGATGCAGGTCCGGGCCATGAGCCGGCTCGCCCAGCTGCTCTCCGGTTCAACTTCCGGCGCCGCCGGCTCCACTTGATTAGACGCCCTTGGCAAGTTGCCATGTGTCTGTCTGTCCATCATTTCTTTTTCTTTTCTTTTTTCCTTCCTTTTTTCTTTCTTTTTCGCTCCATATGCAAGTAATTGTCATTTCTCCTGTTAAATACATGTCTAGTAGCTCTTTTTCTTTTTCAAGTAATTCTATTTCTATCTCACACACTACTTTGGAAAAAAAATAAAATTGAAGAACCCTAATAGAATAACTGAATTATGATTGGATAATTACAGTTAGGTACTTCTTCTTTCTGGGGTTTATGGTTTGGCGGATCTGGTTGAATTCTTTGGACCTCCAGCTACCGAGTGGATAGTACAATTTTCAATTGAAAAGAACATTCTGAATTGATGAGAGGATAATCTTATTATTACAAATTGTACCTTGTTTTCTGGGTTTAGAATAACTTGTTTGGACTGGTTGTTTTGTTTCCATATGTTTGAAGGCTGAAAAACAAACTGGAGGGAGTAGAAAAATACAACCGCTTGTCGGAAAAGATAATTATTTTTTATTTTATTTTATTTTATTGAAGAGGGGAGAAAGAGAATCGAACTATTGCTATGACTAGGTAGGTATTAACATGCCTAATAACTTGTGTTCATATAAGTTCTTATGCTAGAAGCAATGCTCTTATTCATAAGCAGTTTTGTTAAAATGGAGCTGTCCCGTCGTTGCAAGGGACTTATAGTTGACGTGATTAATTGTATTTACCTATGCACCTGAAATCTTAGGTTTGCTTTCCCCTTCTTTAATATTGCTTGTGTAAAAAATGGAAAGAATAAAAAGAGAGCCGCCATTGAAATTTTATTCGTGAAGGCTGAAGCTATAAGAGTGTCCACAGTGAGTGGATTAGTTTTAGATGGAGATGAGATGAGATGATTGGGCATTTGGAAGTTTTGGGGACACACATTCTAAAACACTTGGAATGACAAGTGCTTTTTGAATGTGGGTGTGGGGGCAATATGAACAACAATGTTACAAAAATGTATGATGAAGAATATAGTGGTGGAAACTGTGAGTGTGAGAGGGGGATTTTGGTCATACATTACATTATATATATATATATCTGAAAGAGCAAAATGCTTAGCACTGTAGCAGACTGTAGCAGACTGTGGCGACTGTAGGACCGTGGAGTGTGTAAAAAGAAGAGTGAGGAAAGTTGCCGAAAGCGCCAATACATTAATGTGAGAGAAGAGAAGAGAAAGGGAGTACAAACTACAAATATCATGTGGCTTTGTCGCCCCCACATCCAATATATTTGTGCTCCCTTTTGTGCTCTCTCACCTGCCTTCCCCTGTTCCTGCTTCTACTTCCACAGGAGTTTTTTGGTTATTACGGTTTTGATCACATCAAAGTTGAAGGCTTGATTTGTAGGCCAGTGATCTCGAATCCTCCTGATATCTTGACTGTCCTCGTGATATCTTTACTGTTTGTGTGTGAGAAATCCTCTCCTCTAATATTCACACACTCAACTACTGATTAGTGTCACTCTCAAGGCTTGCCACGTGTCCTTGTCTCCATCCTCCCCCCCTATTTGAAATAATATGCATGAGCCTTCCTTCTCCACGCAGACACAGAGAGAGACACACACACAAATTCAAGACATACACACGAGCACCTGGGTTTCATCACTATCAGTGGGATTGGGTTTTGGAGGGAGAAGAGAAATAAACTTTGATGGGATGGGATTGATTGGGGCTAAAGGCCTTGGCTATCATTACAAAAATAATAAAAAAGGACCACAACGATAACAATTTGCTGAATAGAGTCATAGAGATAGTGTTTCGAAAATGAAGCGTGTCACGGTGTTTTTGTTAGGAGGAGCAGAGAGAGGGGAGAGCAGAGCAGAAGCTGCACATGGTGGCATTCATTTCAATTGACACACCAACGCCAGGCTACACATGCGACCCATGTGCGTTCTTTAATCCTTCTTCTTCTACTCTCTCCTAATTAAGCACAACTTCCATAAAATCGGAATACCGCTATTTTGCTGTACCCAGTCAATAACACTATAATACACATGATAACACTTTTACAGTATAATATTATTGATTGGGATAACAAAACAATGCTATCTCGGCCGCAACTAAGTTTTTCTCCTCCTAATTCCTTACACCACAAATTTTCCACAACCAAATGCTTAGTTTTCTAGGGTCAGGTAATTTATGTACAGGACATGCAAACTGTCAAGAGTATAAACCTCTTTTTCTTTGGGTTGTCGTTCTGCAATTTTCAATTAACCTAGCTAGCTATAAGCCTATAAATATCCATAGCCCCATTACTCTCCAAATTCCAATAAATAAATAATAATGACGTATTTCTGACTTCAAAGTGAATATGATTTCATATATCTTGATGGATGGATCAACCTGATTAACCTTAAAACGTGGTGCTTATTGAGTGCTAAGCAAACATTGTGTAATCAATCCGACATTCACCAGCAAACTGCCTTTGCTACAAAGTTTAGAGGTTTTTTTTCCCACCACCCACCAGACCGCATGCGTCAATCTACTCATATGCATTTGACAACATCAAAATATCTCGGGTTTCGTATTAATTTACAATTATCATTAATATCATGTCTCGTCTTATCACATCTTATTCACACGATTATTTTTGGCGGAATTGAAATCTCATATGCATCAATTGTCAAAAATCACTTATACATGTATGAACAAAGACCGACCGTAAAACAACTCGTTACGTGTTGTTACGTCGTATATTAACAACTCTAAACAACAACCGTTCATGCCTAAATGTACATCCGCTCACTTCAATCGTCTTCGTATCGATCTATGATGACAAAACAAAAGATGAGGAGCTTGTGGATGGTGCATATTAATTAGTCGCGCCCCACTCAAAAATAATGATACTGAAAATACATGTTTACTTAGCACAAACTCCATGAAAAATCTAATCATAAATTTATTGATGTGGGCTCCACAAAGCATCCTATCATTAGTCGCAAGCATGTGGCCTATATATACATATATATATTGTACTTGGGCCAAGCATGCATGTTCGTGCTTTATCAACAATAACCACCATTTATTGACCTTAAAAAAAAAAACAATAACCACCATTTAACAACATTAAAGCAATTTGCTTTTCAACGATAAGTTGCAGATTAGTTTGATTGAGTTGAGCCAGCTATCTATCCTAGTAACTATACTATTACTAGCTAGTTAGGTATTAAAAATATCTTTGTTCCTTCCAGCTAGGTAACAGGACCAAATTACATTATTAATTATCCACCATTTTTATTTAATTATATCTTCCTTTTGCTCACTTTGTCTACATAAAATCAAGCTTGAAAAGATTTGGTTAGTTGCTTTCAAATGACCATATATATATATGATATATCAATAGTGAAAAATAGTTTCTTTCTTTCTTTCTTTCTTTTACACGTCTCAGTTTAAATACATGATTTCAAAGGATGAAATGAGATAGTGATTAGATTTCTACACTTCTTGATATAAATATCATAAAAATATATGTTATCGGGAATCGTTCTTACGTAATTGTCAACGGTAGATACATGTGTTTTCATCAAAATAAACGGTTGAGAATTGCACACATGAGAGAATAGTAAGCCCTCAATTTGTCTGCAATTTAAATTAGAGAAAGAAGAGAGAATAATTCCAATTAATGTATAAAGGCTAATATATTCTCAGCAAAACGAAGCAACAGAGATATATATATATAGTGGCACACATGAGGGAAAATGATTAGTCGCATGTGACCTGTCATGGCATAGTCGAACAGAATATATAGATGGGTATTGCATATATCACCTTTAATTTTCTTTGGGCATATGACATGTAATGTAAGGAAGCAAGCAACCCTCTCTCCATCTAACCCTTTATATAATTTGTCAACTTTTTTCATATGGGTCTGCTGCGCCATGTGAGTACAACAAAAGCCAGGAAAAGAAAAGGACATGCATTTGAAAATCGCATTCTCTTAGACTAAAAAGTTTTTAGACCACATGGAGGGGTCATCGCTTTGTCCATTAAACTCCAAGAACAAATAAAGTAAAAGAGAAAAAGAAAAAAGGTCGTGTAGATTGATGGCAAACCCATATGGTCAGCACTAGCTATCTATTCACAGAGAGAGAGAGAGAGAGATATGTTCTTGATTCATATATATATATATATATATATATATATATATATATATATATATAATTCAACCGGCTTGTTGTAGTGTAGCACATTAGGTTCGTCGTCTTCCATGGTGACAAAATCTCTTACAATTGTCTATTGAAGGCAATATTAGGGTTTTTAGGTATGAAAAATTAAAATAATTGTATATGACGGTAATTTCACGTGACATATTAATGCAATATTGAGTATAGCGATTCAAATCATGTAGTTTTACCATAAGCCAGGCATGACTAATATCTGTCCTAACAATTTGAGCTCACTTAATTACGGATCTTCTTTTCTTAGTGGAAGAGCCTATATGACATGCACCAGGATTTATGGATAGGGATTCCTTTTCATATGATGCTATTCGAGCTAGGGTTTATTGGGATCGCCACTTTGATACTAAAAATGCATAAAAAAGAAGAGAAGAATGTTCTTGGTGCCTAGCTAGTTTTTCATCAGAAGATATTTACAAAAAAATAGTAACTCCAATTATTAATATGGAGGGCAATTTCATAGCTTGTAGATTAGGCTTGGCCACATTAATATTTACCATAGAAAAAATAGGTCAAGTTGAGATGCTTGTTGTACTGTTCTTTTCCTTGATGCAGGGTTACTAGGATTAGACAAGTCTTTTTTCTTTTTCTTCTTTGTTTTGGGTGGGTGGGTGACAAGTTTTTTCAGAAGCTTTCAAAGTTTGATCCAATCTTCTACTAGAACCCAAAAATTGATGGCTTATGATTTGATCGATGAACATGAAGCCGCTTGTTTGACATATATATAAATATATATATCTTGTCATAATTAAGTTCATAAATGTGTCAAACTTTCAAGATTAATTAACTAGCTAATTATTACAATCTCAAACAAAAATTCCCAGCAGAGTAATTGATGACTTGAAGAAAAGGTAGGGAGTGAGGGGGGAAGGGAAAGCGAGCTCTGATGAGGAATTTTCATCTAGCTAGCTAGCTCGCATGCAGCCATATAATATGTTGCAGATTCTTCTGACAGTGAAGTGTCATATTGGCTGTAATTATTTGAAGTCCTTGATTTCCTTAATGGATGCAGGCACAGTTTAAAAATCTGCCAAATTGTTCGTTACCCTTGAATACAAGAAACAAGGTAATTCAGATAAATGGGGACCAGGCTAAACCCTAGTAGCCCTCCCCACACACACACACACATATATATGGCCAAAATATTTCAAACTTTGAAGTACAGGTAGTAGGTTAACATATTGATGTAACTTTGCAATTTAGGTTAGATGACTATGATGATGTCTGTTAGAAGAAGGCATACATACATTTGTAAAAGAGGATGCCAATGCATAAATAATTTGAGGGGACTAACAGATAATAACGTCCAGACGTCCGTATAGGAGAATTTATATATATAACTAACTCGATTCAAATGGTAAAAGGGTAAAACACAGATGATTTCTTATTAGTGTTCAAACTTACATGTTGCACGTGGTGTAATTATGGTCAAATGCAAATAATTGTGATAATGGTCTCATAATTGATGGGTTTTAGTTGTCATGCAATGCAAATACATAATTATAAACTCATCTTCTTGCGTGGACCAAAGTGTTCAATCAAGAGACTCCTCCTCACACAAGTTGATCAATTTTTAATGTAGCTGGCCTGGTCTTTTCCCCCCATAATTAACTATAACGTTGTTTTTTGACCTTCTAGGATACCTTCTCAAATATTTGAGAGGCCCAAGAAAGAAACGAGTGCAAATTTGCTTTATTCAATCTGGGGACAGAAATTTGGGTGTCGTTTGGACGCAACTATGATGCATAAACCAAACATTTATATGTGTGTGTATAGCTTTCAACCATAGCCAAAAAGATGAAGATTCTCTTGCATTATCCAAGTGCCTCGGCCAGCCGCCGCGTTGACCCCCATATGTATACATGTTGTAATGAGGTCTTCGTGTTCATCGAACTTACACTTACATCAAGCTTGGAGAGAAAATAATCAAGAAAGTAACAGCAGTGTGCCATTGACAAAGAGAAGAGGATGCTTTTTCCCAGTTTCAAGAGGATCACACTATGCATTGAACATAGATATTATCTGAAAGTTACACACAAGGACACAAGCTACAAGCAAAGAATTGTATTTGTCATGACTATATATATATATATACCAAACCCCACCATACGGATCTAATCTAAGAATTTCATTCATACCCGATCGATATTCGTTTGAATTTGAAAATGATAGGAGCAATCAATCTTGTTCTAGTGGCAATAAGGATAAGGGTTGAATGCTTTCGACCAAAAAAAGGGTTGAATGCATGACGAATCTTGAGAAACATTACAAAAACGTGAAGCAAATTAAATATAGGGGTGTCATTTACTTACCAAATATGAGCAATGAATATGGTACAAATAATTTTTTCTTTATTTTGATTGATTCACTTAGAATGCTATATTCTTTCTTTGCTATATTAGGAACGAATGAAACCGTTTTTTTTTGGGTGCCGAAGTTAAGAAGGGGAGTTTGGTTTTCTCAGAGATAATAACGTCCGGACGTCTACATAGGAGAATTTATATATATAACTCGATTCATATGGTAAAAGTGTACAACACAAATGATTTCTTATGAGTGTTCAAACTTACATGTTGCACATGGTGTAATTATGGTCAAATGCAAATAATTGTGATAATGGTCTCATAATTGATGGGTTTTAGTTGTCATGCAATGCAAATACATAATTATAGACTCATCTTCTTGCGTGGACCAAAGAGTTCAATCAAGAGACTCCTCCTCCCACAAGTGGATAATATGTGATTACCCAAGTTGATCAATGTAGCTGGTCCTTTCCCCCATAATTAACTAACGTTGTTTCTTGACCTTAGGATACCTTCTCAAATATTTGAGAGGCCCAAGAAAGAAACGAGTGCAAATTTGCTTTATTCAATCTGGACAGAAATTTGGGTGTCGTTTGATGCAACTATGATGCATAAACCAAGCCTATATATATATAGCTTTCAAGACTATAGCCAAAAGGACGAAGATTCTCTTGCATTATCCAAGTGCCTCAGCCAGCAGCCGCGTTGACCCCCATGTGTATGCATGTTGTTGTAATGAGGTCTTCGTGTTCATCCAGCTTACACTTGCATCAAGCTTGGAGAGAAAATAATCAAGAAAGTAACAGCAGTGGGTAGTGGCAGACCTATTAAGGCGCAATGAGATGCAGTTGCACCTCCCCTTACTCGAAAAACCACTGTAGTTGCTTCAAATTGACCCTTTGCTCAGTTGCTAGTGGTACACTCCAGGTGTATAGATTACCTTATTTTCATTTTCAACATTTAAGTAAATGTCTCTGTCCTTTTAATTTTATTTATTTTTATATTACTCTATTTACTTAAGTTTACAATGTAAATAAAGAAGTAGCCCCATTTGGATTCAAATACACACACTAGAAAATCAAATTCTGACCAAATCAAAATATGAAAAATCGGTTTTAGTGCAAAATACGATTTAGGCTAAAGATGATGGCTCATTAAGTCAATATATACTTCATAATAAAATCCCATAAAATCAAGTTTTCTCATTTGATGTGTAAGGAATAAAAGCCACCAAAAATTATCTTGAGAAAATGATTATTCCGAAAAACAATTTTTCATACATAGTCAATATTTTTACATAAAACAATTTTTCATGTATGATATAAATGCATGAAGGGACCTAAGATCAATCTAGGTAAAAAGCTTTAGATGTTCAATCCACAAAGAGTTTTTAGCCTTTCAAAATTGCACCTCCGCTAAAAAATTCCTGGGTCCGCCACAGTGGGCCATTGAACATAGATATTATCTGAAAGTTACACACAACAAGGAACAAGCAAAGAATTGTATTTGTCATGATCACATATATATATCAAACCCCACCATATGAATCTAATCTAAGAATTTCATTCATACCCGATATTCGTTTGAATTTGAAAAGGATAGGAGCAATCAATCCTGTTCTAGTGGCAATAAGGATAAGGGTTGAATGCTTGACGAATCATGAGAAACATCACAAAAACGTGAAGCAAATTAAATCTAGGGGAGTCATTTACTTACCAAATATGAGCAATGAATATGGTACACAAAATTTTTTCTTTATTTTGACTGATTCACTATATTCTTTCTTTGCTATATTAGGAACGAATTAAAACCTTTTTTTTTGGCTGCCAAAGTAAAGAAGGGGAGAGTGGTTTTCTCACACACACTGCCAATGTGCCATGACAGTTTGAATCAGAAATCACTAGTCTACAAATCAATGCCATTTTTTATTGGGTTAGACCCGGTCGACGAAGAAACTCTTCATTTACTCAAATTCTAATTCGTTCTTCCACCATTTTCTTCTAATTGGACAAACCCAACGGCTTATGCACTATGGGCTTGTCAGATTGTAAACAGAAATGTGCCAATATATACAAAATTTGGAATGTTTTTAATATCTCTCAGCTTTGTGTTGGACCCTAAAAATGAATGGGCTCAAATTTATACTGAAAAGGTTACAGCCCAATAACTCATACCCTAGAGCAGAAATGACGTCATTTGAGTCTCCCCCCTCCTCTGCACTCTGAGCTCAGTTGAACTTGAAGCATCAACAACTACAAGTCGTTTCTCTGTGAAATTGGTCTGAGAAGGAGAAAGAGAGAGAGGATGGCTACGGCATCATCATCGTCGTCGTCTGGGATGGTAACAGAGCGGAGAGGAATACCAGGAGCTCAGTTCGTAGAGGACGTGCAGACCTATCTCACTCAGGCAGGCCTCGACGTTAACTCTGCCCTTGCCTTTCTCCAAGAAAGGTATGCCCGTTACGATTTACTTCTTAAACCTTTGAAGTGATTTAATTTAATCGCCGGGTTTTCGATTCATATGTTCTTAATTGATTTCACAAATTCAGAACTTTGCAAATGTTTAGGTAAAAAATGAATCTTTAGGTAACCGCATGTTAAGTTTTTGTTTTAAGGAAGCTTAATTAGATGAGGAGTTAGTTTTGCACAGTAATAATGCTCTTCCAGAAGACATGCCGTTGACATGGATGCTTGTTAATGTTTTTTTATGTATTCCTTTTGTTGGCCAATATTAATTGCAGACTTCAGCAATACAAATTGGTTGAAATGAAGCTTCAAGCTCAACAAAGGGATCTTCAGGTTTTCTCAGCAAATCCCTTTCTTGGATCGTGCACGTTCTTTTCTTTATTATTGATAAATTAGAGTAGCTCCATGTCTTCTTTCAAACAGTAACCAACACCATTGCATCTGAAGTATTTTTTCAGCCCATTTACAGCTTTCGGCTCATACTTATGAAGTTTGATGCTACTTGGCATAGTACCCATATTGGAGTTTGCATTTAAAGATTTTTTACCTATGGGATGGAATTTAGGCTAGGACCCGTATTCGTGCTAATTTGATTCCTTTTCACGATCCTCTTTTAGGCTAAATACTAGATGTGAGAGCAAAATGGTTGTAATGATTCTGTCATCATATTCTCAGTACCTACCTATACATGTCATGGAATTGTTTCACTCATGATGGCACCTGTGACTTAAGTATCTGACAAATTGGATTGCCTCAACTGCATTTCATATCAATTTGTACTGTTTCTCCAACTTTTGGATGCCTATGGTTTAATTTTGGATTATGATTTTTCCTCATGTTGATTATCAGGCAAAGATCCCCGATATTGAGAAGTGCTTAGATGTTGTTGCTACTTTGCAAGCTAAGAAGGGTACCGGTGAGGTTCGTTTTTTGTGGTTTTCAACCCTTAGAAGTATGTTTAATTAGTAAGCACACTGTACCTGGTCTATCTCTATTTGAATGACTTGTTTAGCAGTATGATTTCCCCCCTGCAATGTTCCCCATTTAAGATGTTCAAGCTCCTTCAGAACACTTGCAGTTTTACTCGATTCCTGACTTGAATTTTGCTTGTATATATGAGCAAATTTGAGGCAAAAAATAAATTACGGGCTCATGACTGATGCTTATTTTCTTCTCATATGGCTTATTTATCTTTCTCCATTTCCCTTTTTTGGTTTTCATTGAGGATCTCCCTTACAATATCTATTTCATGACTAAATGACTTAAATCCCTAAATCTTTTTGCCTTTATTCCCTGCAAATAGGTGTTCTTGTGGAACTAACTAATATCTGTGCTATGTAAGGAGAAACTTATAGGTCAATCATACATCTTTGAGGATCTGAGTTGTGTCTCTTATACAAAAGTGCTTTACAGAGAGTGGTGTGCGTGTCTCTGTGTGTGTGTCTTTGGGGGATGGTTTGCCTGGGTGGGTTGTGGGATTGGGAGAGGAATGATGTTTCTGTACTATATGTAACCTTTAGTAAAATCAATATCTCAATATAGTAGGTTCTCCGAGTCTTCCTGAAATCGAAGATAATTATTTCTGAAATTACCGAATGTCTTTGCATTCTGCCTTGCAATTGGGACACTTGGTCATTCTAGCGGTTACAATAAGAACAGTTGAAGCTGTAGTCACGAGTCATCAAACATGAAATTTGGGTTTCTAGTCCTTCCACATGTTAATGATGTCAATCGATCACAAATGCAGCATACACATCAATTCCTGAAATATCAAACTTTTCAGCTTTAAATTAATATTTTAAGGTTTTTATACTTCATTAGAATATTGGTTCGATCAATGCAAGTGTTCTTAATTTGGTAATTTTTTCTTGGCTCTGTATTCGGGTTACAGGCACTTATTACAGATTTTGAGGTATCTGAAGGGATATATTCGCGAGCTAGCATTGAGGATACTGATTCAGTGTGTTTATGGCTGGGAGCGAACGTCATGTTGGAGTATTCTTGTGAAGAGGTATGCCTCTTCTTATAATAGCTGTTATTACTTTTGAGTTAAGGACACGAGCATCATTTTTTGTGTAACATTTTGATGCAGGCTACTGGTCTTCTACGAAGAAATCTAGATAATGCTAAAGCCAGTTTAGAAGTTCTTCTTGCTGATCTGCAGTTCTTGAGGGATCAAGTGACAATAACCCAGGTAATGTCTTTTAATGAATCAGTTTCAGATCATCTGGGTCTTCTATGCATAGAAGCGTGCTATATATCTTGTAATTGTTGATATTAAAGAGTATGAAATTTGAAGGGCTGATGTGTAAGGTCTATAACAGCATGCCAGAGCTTGAAAGCATTCAATTTGTAACTTATTTGCTTTGTTCTCATTGGAAATGTACATCTAACAATCCTAGTCTGTAATGTGCTTGTATTGTTTAGATGTCTCAATTTAGGAACTGTTATATATTCTTATTAGTGGAAGTCCTTGATGCTTTGACTACTATTAATCAGGTAACTATTGCTCGGGTGTACAACTGGGATGTTCATCAGCGCAGACTTCGACAAGCTTCCCCTAAGGACTCATGAATTGAATTTTCACTACCACCCAGTTCGGAGTATGGTTCAATTCTGAATTCTCTCACGACTGAATTGATCGTCATCTTTATGTTTGCAAGAATTGTATGTGCTCTCTTCAAATTCGTGCTTCGAGTTCCATACTCTGTTCTGTCGGAGAACATTTGTTGTGGTAGAAAATGTTATATTACTAGGACCATTTTTGGTACATGATGGATTATTTCAGCTTATCCTGTAACGTGTGGTCTCACTCCAATTTAGGTTGATGGGCGTGTTTTGCTGTGTAATAGATTGGTATTGAATTTTCTTGTTTAAAGTTCCATTTCTTTCTTGTCTAAATCACATCAGTTGTTTAAAATGACCAGTTGGCTGGCACCGGCACTAAGCAAAGCCTACTAATTTAAAGTGTGTTTTAAATTTGAATTTTTGGGATGGAGAAAAAAATGTTTATGGACCCACGGAAGCTTCGATGTGAAAGTAATTTGTCGGTAACTCTAAACCAAATGGGGTGACAAAGGTGTGGATTTGCTTGGGTCTGTGGTGATGTCAGTGCCCATCTTATCCTTCCTCAAAAGGGTCGCAGATCTGGATGCTTTCTCAAGTCAGAAATGGCATGATGTTACACCTTAACGTGTGATCAAGTCAACTAATGAAATGATTTAATTTTTGAAGCAAAACTTAGTTGGTATGTTACCTTTAAACAAGGATAATTTATCTTACTGTTTGTATAATAATATAGAAAAAGTTTTCTTTTCAGCAAACATAATTCAGCTAAGTTAACTAGAATGGATGTGTTTTCTAGTCTGCATCCGAGTTCGAATCTTTCTTCCCGTAATTTAGATTATATTAAAGTAGAATAACATTTGTATAGTATAGATTAAATTGGTGGGTTTGCACTTGATGTGTAGTAGCTTGACACAGTTGAATCATGAAATTGGCAGGCAGAAGTCAGAGTGATGTTCTTATCGACCTTGGTTTTAGCATAATCAAGCATGTCAGTGAACACCGAATGTGAAAAGCATTACCAAGTTAATATATTTAATAAAGAACACTGTTAATGGGAAGTTGGTAACGCGTAAGTAGGTCTCACATACATCAATGTCTAGAAATTGTTCATTCGCTCTGAATGCCATACCTTGCTGAAGGCGATTCGAGTTGGAAACGAGAGATCCAATTTTGAAATTTGTTAAAAGAGTCAGCTGATAGTTTTCTGTTCGTTTGCATATTGTAGTTGAAGTGCCCTTATAATACAAAGTTATAAGAACACTACTAAGACATATTTCAGCAGAGAATAAGAATTTGAAACAGGCTTGGAGATATTTTGGATTACTTAAATTGAAACAGGATCTGAGTCAGCATGATTAAGCAAGCAACGAGAAAACTTTCTTGCCCTAATTATATAAAAAAAACAATTTGTGTGGTCTTGTTGATTAGTTTAGCATAACAACCCAGAGGACCTACATAAATTCCAGCGGGCCACACAGTTAAGCTCCCGTGAACCACCATTACCACGCAAATTAAACATCTCCCAAGTTGGACCTTGAGGATAGTCCAAGTCAAGATTCCATGTCCATGGATGATGAACCAAGCTTTCTTTTTCTTCTTCTTATTTAATCTTTCGTTTACGGCAAATTAAGCATGAAAAGAACCAAGTTGGAAGCATTGGTTCATTTCATGGAGGGTCAATTTTCACGCTTAGTTGACCTTGCAAGGAGAGGGACCCAGATTAAATAAATGATCGTTACCATTGTTGATTTGAATAGTCCACCAACCAACCAACAACAAATCTCACATTCTTTCTTCCTCCCATTAATTCTAACATTCTCCCCCCGCTGCTTAATTATATGTTTGTAAATTGTAATATAGGAAACTAATAAGGGTCCATTTGGACTTAAACACAGGTTGATTCTTTGTTACTCTTGTGTGTGATGATGACTTATGAATGAGGAGGTTTTGACTTCATGAAAATCCGCATTCCAGCACGGGTTATTTTTTTTTCTTTCTCTTGCCCATTTGGGAAAACTAAAAACAAGTTGCAAAGTTAGACCGACGACCAAACTCATTGATGTGGAGACACTCGCCTAATAGTCCCCAACGACATAGCCCGATTTTTGTGCTACTTTTCCTCAATAAAATGCTTTTTGATCGTCTTAGCATCACTACACACACAGTGTGACATATATCTTTCCATACCCTAGTTTTTGTATTTCTCTCTTTTATGGCCAAGACCTTTCACACGTACAGTTTCCTTTCCAGTAACATTTACGTAAATGTTTGATTAAATTTAGTAATTGAGATTTGGTGAACAAGTGTAAAAACAAAGAATAATTAAGTAAGATTGAAGAAGAGCGGGAAAAAGAAAGAGGGGTTTTACGTGGCAAGGGGGAGGGGGAGGGGTAATAATAATATGCAATGCAATCATGGCTGGGAAAGGAGAAGAAAGGAATCACACACCTCATTTGAAACAAGAGGCGTGCACGCAAACCCAGGCGGATTTGTCCTTATTGCCCTGTAATTAAAAGTCCCTTTGTCGTTTTGTTCTAGACGCGTTTTAGCATATACTTATATTTGAATAAACAAAATTGTTGACTTTGACCTCCCATGTGCGGCCAAGATCTTTAAATACAAAAACCTAAAATGAGTCTAAAAATATGATATAAAATTTGGGGTCTCAAAGTGAGTGATTAAAATATTTGCAAAGAGGGATTAGAGTAACTTCAAATTGCCGCAATCATCGTTGGGAGTGTTCACTCTTTCAGACTGTCTAGAAGTATAGATAGACAGTCAACGGCTTGGATTTGGCTCTTCCCCACCCACACTATTAACCTATAATATTTTATCTTGCATTCCTTTTTTTTTTATCATCAGAATAGGTCAGACTGAGAAATTAGGGTTTTTGTAAAAGCTTATTTGCGATCAATAGTTAAGTATTGTATTTCTACTATTCATTAAAATGAAAATTTTCTCATTTTATATGCAAATTTTAAGGAGGGTTTTGTAAGCTCGTGTTCAGGGTTTGGGTAGTGTGTCCGCCTCTTTTCAGTTAAGTCTGGATCTATTTCTAAGGGGGAGGAGGGTTTAGAAAAGTTATTTTTGGGAGCGATTCTCTCCCGGGTTTAGGTATAGGAATGACATGTATGTGTTTTGGTATGGCAATGACATTTTCTCTAAGGGCTTTAACTCTGCTTGATCATTGGTCCCGGAAAAAGGAGATGACTTTGTGGATGTCGGCATCACCAGAATTTATGATATTGTATGGTCAAGGGTCATTAGGTGGACTATCAAGATCTCTAGACAACAGTCTTCTGATGGTGTTGGGGGGGTTTAGAGAGAGAGAGAGAGAGAGAGAGAGAGAGAGAGAGAGAGAGTTCTAAGAAGCTATTGACCTTGTGAAAGGATAAGTTCAGAGTCTACAACTATATATTAATTATTCATAATGATTAATCTAATATATGTGTTTAATAAAAGAAAAATCCCTCAGGATCCTACTTAACTAATCAATATATATAATGAAGGAAGAATAAATGGTAGTTCACTGTATGATTAAAAACAATGGTCTTTCGAGGGATAGGGTAGCCTCCCCGCCCCCTAAATTTATAATAATAATAATAAACAATGGGTTTTCTCAAGAATCTAATTAAGCTCCAAGTCTGGTTTGCTGCGTAATATTGGTGGTCCATTTTCAACATTAATCTAGAAAACGAATCCTAGAATGCGACATGTAAACCAAATAAATATGATTTGGGTTATGCCTAAATGATCAGCATTAGTCATAATAAAACATTTTATTTAAAGCACCACATTGATTTACTTTGATATATTTATATTCTGTCAAATTGGGAATCAAAAGGGCATTAAGAAAATTGTAATTTAATTTCATGGACGTCGACAGACTAACCTAATTAATAAGCTGATTCCAAAACTTGGATTTTGAAATACATATGTTCTGTGACTGTCACAGATAAAACCAATAAAGTTTTTTAATGCATGCACACCACACCCATTCATTTCCATATATATATTCCAAAAAAAATATATATATATAAACTGACGGTTGCCCATATGCATGTCAATAATTCGTCGAATAATCTATCTGCTGTCAGAAAAGAAATATTTGAAGCCATACATACATAGCTTATGAAAAGTTCACACCTTAGCAGCAACTGAAACATATATATATATATATATATATTTGAAGTTTAATAAAGTGGTCGGTGATAAGATATATGTTGGCCGTTTTGATAGAGCCGAACTGGGGCAGTTGGAAGTTATAATTTTAGACTTGGATAGACCGATGCTGCCTAGAGAAAGAAAAGCTAGACAGCCTCAGCCTCACAAGTAAAGTGCATACATAGAGCTGAATCCTCCTCTTATTCAAGGGGCCAACTGCATGCGATATCTGATTCCTTACAAGTAAAGTAGTTGAAGATAATGAAATGAATTCATTTTAATTTGGGCAAACAAAGCTTGTTTACTGTTGCTAATCACATACATACATTCGAGATATAATGAATTATACCTCTATAAATCCATCCTAATTCATAAGAGAATTTATACCTTCTGGAATTCAGGAAAGTAAAATATATGATACATTTGTACGATCAAATGGTAAAAAGTTTAAAAGCCTTTTTCACACTTTTTATGAATACTATTTCAACACGCAAAAGTTCTTATGCATTTGTTAGGAAAATTCTCCTACTACATCTCTCTTTCCAATTAAAGAGAACTTGTATTTGGACCAGTTACTTTATTCTTTTAAGGAGCCAAGTCATACTCTTCTTTTACCGCAATATCTGTCATTCTCCTCCTAATAAATTTGGCCAATTCACATTGTGTCACGAAGGACCTAAAAAAAAAATAACAATACCAATATATAGAGAGAGCATGACATAAAAGTGATGTAATTGGCATCAAATATATTTTTATGCCAACAACCCAGGAAGCACATTTAACTCAAGGATAAGCCACACCCCCAACCCCAGGAAGCTGTTTTGTGTGTTGCAAACAAAAAATGAAATGAAAAGAAAAGGAAAAGATAAAAGGGACTACGCTGTTTTGTGTCCTTGAGCTAACATATATTCAAAGGTTTGACTATTGACCTCTGCGTTTTTTCTTGGAGATTTTCAGATCCCCACACCCGACATATCGCCGGGTACAGCAACAGACTCGGAAACCCCTAAACCCTCTCTCTCTCTCTCTCTCTCTCTCTCTCTCTCTCTCTCTTTTGTCAAAAATTAAATTATGGGTCGCCTTCCCCTCTTCGATATGTCCTAGGGGATAGGGGAGTTTAAGAACACCACGCCCCAATGCATCTCGTGCTCTGCACGCTCTCCAAATAGCAGGATAGATATGGCATGTTTCCTTCCATTCTTATTGAGCTGCATGTGAAAGGAATATAAACACACAAACCAAACCTACTCTTGTAAGTTATTTAGGAATTTACCTCTGCTTTTGTCTCTCACACGCACACGTACTCCCAAACTTACCCACCAAGCAAAACGGAGTCAACTTCAACCCAAAATATACTAGGTTACTTAGGCCATCTTTACTCACAGGACTAAATATAGTCCATAGCTAAAAATTTAGTCCTTCAAAATATTAATTTTTTAAAGAATAGTGCAGGGTTAAATTTTTTTATCTCCAGCCATGCATGGCTATATTTTAGGATTCTTAATATTTTATTATTTTGAGAAAAACTATGGTACAACACTCATACATTCAACAACTATGTATTGTTTAATTTAATTAAACTACTTTTTAGAGACAATATTCCATATATGACAAGATTTCTGATAAGATTTTGTGTCCACGTGGCACGTCTTATCCTGAAAGAATCTTAATAATTTTTCGGGCTATGATTTTCGAGTAACACGTGTTGATTTTTTTTATAATTTTTCTTAAATAACATGAATTGAAACATTTAAAACATTTAAAAAGTATGTGTGAAAACATGAATTGAAAACATTTAAAACATTTTAAAACATTTAAAACATTTAAAACATTTAAAAATTGAAAACATAATTTTTCGGGCTCCAACAGTCATGACCAATAATTTTTTATAATTTTTTCTTAAATAACATGAATTGAAAACATTTAAAAAGGTGACCACACTTAACAAAAAAAAAAATTATGGGTTTCAATGGTCTAACCTCCAACGGTCATGACCATTAATTTTTCTTAAACAACAACATTTAAAAAGGCTTATATATCTATATATCCAGCTGACATCATCGATGACATCAGCACTTTTAATGTTGGCTATTAGATATGCATTTGCACGAGATGATTCGTGCTCTTACTCACACTTGATAATTTATCTTCTTCAACAGTATATGCATGGGGTCCACAAAAAATTTGGCCTAGGCCAAAGCTAGGTTACATGTGACCCGGTTGGAGGGCTAAAGGGCCAAATTTGGCCAAAATTTTATTTATCCCATGGATGAAGATGGTTTTGCATTATTTTAGAGCTATATTTGGGATATAGCCCACAGCTGGAGATGGCCTTAGGGCTCGTTTGGTATCCTACTTTGATCAAATTTTATAAACTCAAAAACAGATGCCCCAAAAACCTGTTTGGCAGGCATGTGTTTAAAAAGCCAAACCCAACAAAAATTCAAAAACACCTTTATTATTAAAAACAAAAAAAGTGAAATTTTATAGTTTTCTCTCTCTCTCTCTCTCTCTCTCTCTCTCTCTCTCTCTCTCTCTCTCTCTCTCTCTCTCTCTCTCTCTCTCTCTCTCTCTCTCTCTCTCTCTCTCTCTCTCTCTCTCTCTCTCTCTCTCTCGCACCACCAAAATTGATTGGGCTCTCTCTCTCTCTCTCTCTCTCTCTCTCTCTCTCTCTCTCTCTCTCTCTCTCTCTCTCTCTCTCTCTCTCTCTCTCTCTCTCTCTCTCTCTCTCGCACCACCAAAATTGATTGGGTTTATGCCTCACATCCTTTGCCTTTTCTTTTGTTAATTTCCATTTGGGGATTAGGGTTTCTGATTTTCTGCTTTTAATTTCAATTTTTTTTAAATCTTAAAAATTGTTTGGAGTTCGATACCAAATAAGTTTTTAGATATTAAAATCACTATTTGAAAACTTATATTTTTAAAAAGAATCATAGTTTTTTAGTTTACTTTTTTTAGTAGGATACCAAACAGGGCCTTAACATCGAACTTCGAACTTCTTTGCGGTGATTAAAATTTTTTTTTTTTGTTGAAATTATTTAATGCTAAGAAGACGAGCATGTAGACAAGCTGTAAATTCAGACATATTAAATACGAGCATGGAGTGTTTTAGTTACCAAACAAACACAAAAGCAAGTTTGGAAACCTTGTTAAGTAAAAGGAGATCTATAATGAGGGTAAATATATTAGCTATTACTCTTTATGGAATGATGTTTTCAGTAGTCGTAATATCTACCTTTTTGCTGCTTGATCCCAAGCCTCAAAGTACCACAACTTTTTATGATCTCTCTTATGTCATAACTTTAGAACTTGGCTAATAAAAAGTTGGCATGGCCCTCCTTGTAACAATTTTGTTAGAAGCATATATACATATATGGAATTGCTTCTGGATAAAGATCTTAAGCCCCTGCGCCCATGGTTTTCAATTAATTTTAAGTTTTTTTTTATAGGAATTAATTTTAAGTTGAATACTCAAATTCTAATAATTTCCGTATGCACCTAGAAGTTGGAATAAACATGAAGTCGTGATTGCGTAATAATAACAAAACTCTAACTAGTCAATATATATGTGGAAATATTTGAGGTAAATTCATTAATGTTTGCATAGTCTAGATGAACATAAACGAAACCCCGATTGTCATACATAATGATTCATGTATGGAAGAAACGAAACGGAAAAGAAATTCCCCAGAAGACTAAGAAAAATATTATAGAAAACGTGACATATCTAATTAAATACTGAAACCTAGATTGATATGGAAAAAGCAAATGTAAAGAAAAATGAAAAAGCTGTATCTAGAGGTACTAGAGGGCGTGTAATGGAAGCAATCGTAGAATATATATATTTACTGAAACCGCGTAAAGTGCAGGTGCTTTCAAATGCCTGATCGGATAAAACTGAACCTTCCGATTTGACACGTGGGATCCCAAAGCATCTGTGTTTTATTTATTTATTTATTGCGATTTTATCGAGATAAATTATTGGAAAAACCCATGTTTATACTATTTTCACCTTGATATTTTAAACAAAAGAATCCAAGAAATCTTAGTATTTGCTTTATTCAGTTTTTTCATGTATTTATTTACGCGTATGGAGGCAGAGGGACCAGCCTTCATTGTCTCACATCGACTTCTGAACAAAGGGGCCCTATGTCGTCGCAAGGCTGGTTTCACGACAATAATAATACATTTCCTTGGAGAATTATTTAGTAATTTCCTTCATGAAATTAAATTGACGATGAAGTTCCTGTAATATTTAATTTTATCTATTAGGACCACATAGTTTGAGATTATGACACTTCTTCAAGCTTTGAGATATGCAAATTAACGTCCGGACGCTTCTAGACGTCTGTATAGGAGAAAATCTGTATATATATCTAAATTATACACGTTTGAATGAAAATAATGTTTCTAGTGATTGAAACAAATGGAAAAGAAAATAGCATGAATGGGCCAGTGATACTCTGAGGAAAAGGATTTAACCTTACCACCAACCAATCCGTGCATTAATCTCTTCAAGAAAAAAGAAAAGAATAGTTTGCGCACAAAAAGTAAAGAAATCTTGGACTTTGTCTTTTAATCAATAAACAAGACAACAAATGGATTCACACCAAAAAAGTACAAGTTTTCTTATTATCATAAATGTCATATAAACTGAGGGAGGAAATTGATGTTCATCGTACAATAACCGTTGTCATCTATATTCTTGACAGTTTTTTTAAAAAAAAATTTAAAATTTGCATTATTTTCTCCAAAAAATCATTTTAGAAATAAGGGTGATAATTAAATAATTTTTTTTCCAAAAGTTTAAGTACGTAAGTTTAGGTTTGATCGCATTTTGATTTGTGGGAAGACCGAAGAGGTGAGAGACACATGGCTCATGTGCCAAATTATAAGTTAAAAATAAAAACGTAAGAATTGATGGCGTGAACCATGAAGACAGAGACATCCATGGAAAATAAAAAGAAAATAGAAAACACATCATTAACGAAAAAGACATGCATAATATTTTTTTTTAAAAAAAATTATTATTTACTTTCATTTCATGGTCCTCACTCCTCACTCACTATAGGTCATTAGGCATGCATCAACCGTTGAGTCCAAATTATTCAAACATGTTAATTCATTCCTAAATTTAAAATTTATATTTTTTTCAAACTTGTTGAAGCAGATGCTCTATAAAATAGAACGAGAAAAGATAGCGAGAAAACAATCCAAAAGCTTTTGGCGTGAAAAGTTAAAAAGGCAAAAGCCGCGAAATAAAATTGAAAAGGGTGAGGGATTGAGAAAAGATATATGCACATGCATGCAGAGAAGCGGGACCTTTTTTAGTAGGCCACGTGTACTTGCAGAGGCCAAAGCCCTCGTCCACATTCCAAATTCCACATTCTACATACAGACACAGACTCAGCCGGTTCACCGGTCAAAAACCCGCGTTAAGCGAGGGTGGCCCCCCACACCGGGCGGGGCCCATCCATGCACAGCAATTAATGCTCGGCACCGTCCCATCGACAGGTTTCCGTACGCTTGAATGATAACCGACACGTGGCGGTCGTCTCCATCTTCTGGGTGGGAAACGCCTCTGAGCCAAGCTGTTCTCCAAAATCCCAGCCCAAGTCCATTCACACTTTCAAAAACATTTCCATTCGTTTTATATATTAAACCAAAAAAAAGAGAGAAAAAAAATATCACTCACTTTCTCTCTATCTACCTTTCTCTTTCTCTTTCTCTTTCTTTCTTTCTCTCTCTCTCTCATCGCTCAGACTTGGAGAACAAGTTCACAAATGAGGAATATGTGCTCTTGATTTAAAAATCCATGGATGGTAGAGAAACAGGAGAGCTAAAGACGACCATCGATCAAATTAGCATGGCGAATTCCACTGTTTTTTCGGATGAGATTATTCCAGGCAGCAACTTTGCTTCTTTTGCATCATCAGGCGGCAGCATATTTGACATGTCTGATAATAATCAGAGAGGCTCTGGGTTCATGGACTTGCTTGGATTTCAAGACTTCAACATGCCCCCTTCTTTATTCGATTTCTCCTCTTCCCAAACGACGTCCTCCTCCTCCTCGATGATGATGGTGATGATGCCACCTCACCACCAACAGCAACAACAACCACCACTTGCCTCTCCGGCTTCCACCCCTACTGCAGTTGCTCTGCCGGAGAGGGAGAGTACGGCGTCGGAGGTGCTGAACGGTAGTACGGCTCCTACGACGCCCAACTCCTCTTCAATCTCTTCGTCGTCCAATGAAGCTGCTGGCAATAAGAATGAGGACCAGACGACGACCAAGGCTCAGGATGAGGAAGCTGATGAGCAGAACCAAGATCCCGAAAAAACCCAGAAACAGTAAGACTAGCTAAGGTTTTATGTTGTCCTTTTGTTTTTGTCCTTTTTTTGGTTTTATGAAAATCAAATGGATGAATCAACTTTTTTGCGTGATGTTGTGTGTGAACTAATTAAGCATATGGGAAGATGATTTTTTCTTCTTTTTTGAAGGGGTCAGTTCATGTTGTTGTTTCCTTTTCTGATTTTGATGAATTTTTATTATTTGTTTTGTTGATGAGATGGAGAAAGTAGTAACAAGTTGCGTTTGCTTTTTGTGTGATTGAATCACAGATTGAAGCCCAAAAAGAAGAACCAAAAAAGGCAAAGAGAGCCGAGATTTGCGTTCATGACCAAGAGTGAGGTTGATAACCTAGATGATGGCTACCGATGGCGCAAGTACGGCCAAAAAGCTGTCAAAAACAGCCCTTATCCCAGGTCAATATCCATACACTACCAAACCCCATCTTCATTCTCATCCTCCTATTCATCTTCAATCAATCATTCATGTACTTATAATAAATACAAAACTTGTATTTCGATGCAAATTTTCTTTGTTAATTTCTTATGGGGCACGCAATAATTACAATTAAAAATGTTAATATCTATATGTTCATGTGTAACAGGAGCTATTATCGTTGCACCACAGCGGCCTGTGGTGTGAAGAAGAGGGTGGAGAGGTCCTCCGACGACCCTTCCACTGTGGTCACAACATACGAAGGCCAGCACACCCATCCAAGCCCCATTACGCCACGTGGCACCATGGGGATTGCACCTTTGCCTGACCAGCCTTCTGCCTTCTCCTCATCTCCTTTTGGTGTTCAACAGTTATTACCTCATCATCATTATCAACAACAACAACAACAACTGCAGCCGCAGTATTCGTATATTTATAGCTCAGCCCCTTCTTTGAATATTAGCTCACCTGGTTATGGGGGTGGTGCTTTTAACCCCTCCTCATTTTCTACTGGTTTACTTCAAGAGAGATATAATTTTGGATCACCTTCTTCTTCTTCCTCTGCGGCTTCTAATTTGCTTAGAGACCATGGACTTCTTCAGGACATCGTGCCACAGATTCGAAAGGAGGCCAAAGAAGAAGATCATCATCATCAATAGATCCCCATCATAATATTGATTGTTTTATGTGTTAAGTGCTGCTGCAGGCTTGGTATGTAATTTTCTAACTGACTAGACTACTACTTAATTGGGTTCATCTTTAGAAAAGAAGAATTCACTTCATCACCATTTTGGATCGAATAGCTAGCTTAGCTAGTGTACCTGCGCTGCGCACCTTTCAGATTTTAATTCGCTTTGTAAAATCACTACTAGCCTTTTGGCCTGTTGGGGGACTGGTTTATTCGTACTTGAGCTTTTCATGTTATTCTTTGTACTTAGAATATATATCTTCATGGAGTTGTTAACTGGCTTTTGTATATAATTTTTCCTTTTTTTTTTGTTTTTGGTTTCTCCTCATTAGCTGTTCATCCGTCTTCATCTACTTCTCTTCTTAGAATCAATTAATCAAGGTGGTAAAGTTGTCACGATCACAACTAGGTTAGGGTTTTAGTATTAATATAAGCGAAGCAATCAGGTTTGGAGGTTTTTACCTTGTATTCCATGTCTACTATTGTAGGACTTTATGGGAAAAAGGTAGAATCTAGAATGAACATGGGAACTTGATCCTATACTTTTCGGTCAGTAATGGTGGGAAACCCTAAAGGTGTAGTATTAGGATGGTTATGAAAACACAGACTAGATCGCAAAGTAAATGCAATTAATACCTTCGAGCATGCATGGATATGGATGATGGATTTGTGATTATATACGTATGTATATGCATCATGAATACACTAACTTTGTTATTTAATGACATTCTCTTCCTCTTTGAGTAATAGATATGGGTTTGTCATTTAAGAATGGAGTGAACTTCTTGGCAAAGAAATAGGATTTGAGAGGATGGTGCGAGATTTTGGTGTGCAATGTGGGTTGCTTTTAGGATTGCTGAAGATAATATGGGGTTTTCTTACCAATTCTAGTTCATCAAGTCCTTGTCCATATCGTGCTGTCTTTGCTAGCCAGGGATGGTATTGAATTCTTGTGCTACTAAAAGCCACACACGACTTAAAGCCACAGTGTTTATGTCTCAGCTATATATATAAGAGAGATGAACTTTAGATGAAAAACTATTTCAATTGCACCATGCATGCATTATCTCAATATTCCTCCGGATGCCGTCGCATGGAGAAAAGTATAGGAAAATATACATATCAAGTGAAGATTTGGGCGTGCCCCGCGTGGTTTCCGATTTTAATTGTTTTTCTTTACTATAAAAAAAGAAGTGAAGATTTGGGTTAGGAAGAGCATGATCTGAAGTTAACCTTTTCTTAGTGGCATTGCTTCAGACACAGCTGGGGAACCGTACGCGTGTAGCAAAACGGATATGTTGAAAAACTTGTAGAGGTCTTGGGAAAAAATGTCTCACTCGTGCTTTTCTATGTGTTCAAACCCAAGAAATCAAACTGGTGAAAGTTTTTGTCAAATTTACTATAGCTTTTATACAATTTTCCAAGTCTTTGAGTTTTGGTTTCATCCGGAATTGGACATTTCTCCCTGGATTTTCTGCACCCATTAGTACATACATCGATTTCATGGGTCAAAAAATATGGATCACATATATGCATGGTTACCATTGAAGACCAGCAACTATATATTCAATGTGTTTGCAATTTCTTAATGTGTAAGATATAGTATGAATTCAATTCCCCCTCCCATCCCCAGTATCGTTCGTATAAAAAAAAAAGATATAGTATGAAATGAAAGAAACATCTTACCAAACCAACCAAATATTATACAGCACGATTATAATTTTTACTGCAGAAAAAAACAGAAACCATATTTAGAAAAGTCGGTTCCTTAATTCCTTCCACATGCAGCAGCACGACAAGCTAAATGCCACCCAGATAATCAGATGCCTAAAGGAACCCCAAAGGTCTGTATATATTGAGAAAAAAAGGCCCCATTGGAGATTCTTTGTGTAAATTGATTCAAACACCACTGGAATATGCTCAAGTCTGATCTCTCAGTTCGATGCCCATTAATTTAATTCACTGCTGCATGCCACCTTTAACCAATTCGAAGAACCTCTCGAATTTGAGCTAATTATTGTGAGTGCGTCTGCACAGTCCAAAATCATGTCACAGGGGACCGATCATATCATATAGCCTTGATGCGTGACATCTTCTATTGATATTGATTTGGAAAAGGAAAACCAAATGCTTTTTTCAAGTTACAATTCGTCAAAAGTAGATCCCCCCCCCCCCTCCCCCTTATGCCAAATTATTGCATAAATATAAATCCATCGTTGTACTTTATTAATTGTTGAAAATAGACAAGGGCAGTGCCAATAGACGATCGATATATTTTCCATCACTTTTATTCTATATAGCAACAAAGAGTTCAGCCTTCACTCCATCTGCACATATGTGAAGCTTGGCTACAGTTACAGTCATGGGCAACCAACCACTCTTTTCGCAAATTTGGGCAGGTCCTAAAAATTAAAAGCCCAAATCCACAACCAAATGAAGAGACCAAATATACAGCCCAAACCTACTACTGCTAGGTAGTGTCATTTGATGTTTCATAGTTGCTTATTCATTGAAACCACTTTACTTCCTCTTAGGATCCCATGAAAGGTCTGGGTTCGAGTCCTAATATCCGTATAGTCCATGTGAGTTTAGTATATTATCGCTTCCCTCAATAGGAAATGTCCTTTAAAAAAAAGGTTATTCTAAACCTGCCTTGAAGGGTTTTGTTTAGCTAAGAAATGTTGCCACGAAATTTTGAAAATATCCAATTGGAATGCATGAGTTCATGTTTCCACTTCATGATATGCTTTTAACGGCAATGGAATGATTATACTTAAATTCGTAGATTTGTTAATTTGTAACCCAGAAGATGGTATTTCCATCATCCCAAAATAATGACATAAATTTTAGGTTCCTAAAATTGCAAAGACCATACTGATCAATAGAAACAACCTACACTGGACGATTGAGGAAACTCTACTGCCTCAGTTAATGCATGATATATCTAAGAATATCAGAGAGAGGCCTGAAAAAAGGGAAAAGCAGCATGAAGAAGAAGCACATGGACCTCTTCTAAAAAGGTTAATTGACTATGTCTTCTTAACTACCCCTCTGCTCATTTAACCTCTTTTACCCTCTCGAAAACCAAACCTCAATGACCAAGTCTGCTTTTTGTTACTGAACAGATTCTCATTCAACTTCTATATAACGCAGAAACTTGTACCATCCTGACTCACTTTTTCACTGCATACCAAGAGAAGAGAGTAGAAGAAAGGATACAAAAATGGCCATGAATAAGTTGGCTCTGTTTTCACTATTGCTGAACCTTGCAATGTTTCTTGCAATCGTTCCGAAAACCACGGGTGAAGGATATGGTGGTGATGATGATTGTGGTGACCTCTTGGGGAGTGATTTGTTCAAAGATATCTGCCCGGAGGCAGAGGCCATAATATTTGCTCGGGTCAGATTGGCAGTGTTTCAGGACACGAGAATGGCAGCCTCTCTGCTTCGTCTCCATTTCCATGACTGCTTTGTTAATGCATGTTATCTCTTGTTTGCACTGTTTATATATGTGTTATGTTGTTATTATTATTATTTGAATGAGCATATAAATAATAATATTAATATGTTGTGTGCTGAATTGTGCAGGGGTGTGATGCTTCTGTGTTACTAGATGACAGTGACAACTTTGTTGGTGAGAAAACGGCAGCACCAAACTCGAACTCTCTGAGAGGTTTTGAAGTGATTGATGCAATAAAACAGGAACTTGAATTTGTTTGCCCTCAAACAGTTTCCTGTGCTGACATTCTGGCAACTGCTGCCAGAGACTCTGTTGTTGTGGTGTGTGCTCTGAGAGTTTAGAATTTAGATATTCTTGCAACTGTTGTTAACATGGGATTCTGACTAATAATTTGAACTTCAATTCGCAGTCCGGTGGACCAAGCTGGGATGTCCAAATGGGAAGGAAGGACAGCTTGACTGCTAGCAAAGCACTAGCAAATAACATCATCCCAGGCCCGAATTCTACCATTGGAAACCTGGTTGCCAAGTTCCAGAACGTAAACCTTAGCTTGAAGGACATGGTTGCACTCTCTGGTACTCTCAACTTTCCTTTATTGATCTCTTGCATTGTTCTTGATTGGAAAACAAAACAAGATCACCATTTTTCTCTTCTTGTTTGGCAGGTGCACACACAATGGGGAAAGCCCGGTGCACCACCTTTGCTGCTCGCCTACAAGACTCCACCAACCCAAATGCCCCGGAGGCGTCTCTGGAGTTCATTCAGTCACTGCAGCAGCTATGCTCGGTATCCGACGGCAGCACACTGGCAAACCTTGACCTGGCAACCCCAGAAACGTTTGATAACCAATACTACGTTAACCTACTTTCTGGGCAGGGTTTGCTTCCATCCGATCAGAATCTCGTGACCAGAGATGAGCAAACGCGTGAACTGGTAGAGACCTATGCACAGGACTTGTCTACCTTCTTCCAAGACTTCAAAGATTCTATGATCAAACTGGGAAGGTTGGGACCAGTTACTGGGACGAAGGGAGAGATTCGTCGGAACTGTCGAAGTGTCAATTAATCTTTTTAGCCTACTGTGGTAACCACTTTCTACAGTGGGACGCAACAGAGGCATATCAATGGTGTACTCAAATTAGGAAGCTTTGTACTGCTAATGGTGATAATGGAAATAACATTCTTAACCAAATGTTTTCCAAATGGTATTTGGTAACAAAGCTACCGTCTTCCCCACCATCATTTGGTAACATAAAAAGGCATGGAGCCCATCAATTATAACTCAAATGATGTGACACCATGGCCACCTTTTCGTTTCAATATAGGCTAAGCTAAATATCTACTCATTATTGTATTTTATGTTATACAAATATATGCTACATCTCATTCAAGGCATTTGGATGCCCAGTACTAATGGTACACGTGCTCAATTCAGTGAGCCAGTAACTGTTGCCAGTAAAATCTCACAAAAAAGAAACTACGGGGCTGAAGAAAACGTTCCCATTACACATCCCACTGAGCATCTTCAAGCTCTAATAAGGACCCTGGCTGCCATCGTCGCGAAAGTTTGATACAGATCCCTCACTCAGCTTCCTCCGAGAATAAATACTTTTGCCAGTGTGCCACCTTAGTCTCTGCTCAACCACTTCATGCCCCTGGAGATTGAACAGAAAAAAAATGTTCACTGATTTTGAAAGGGATAAACAGTAATAAAAGATAGACAATGCTCAGTGCACATGAAGCGAGTCTAGTGTTTCAGTTTGTATGCAAAGCACAATCAAGCTGGGCACAGAAGACCATGAAGCATCTTAAAGGCCCATGCTTCAAAATCAAACATCAACCGCTCTAACGTGGCCCAATAAAAGCGAGTCTTATGACATACAACACAGATGAATTTTTAAGGGCACAATAAAAGCCCCAGGCCCCCAAGAAATCCCTTTCTAGCAACCTCCATTTTAACCCTTACAAACCCCTTTATCTTGCTAGGTCGGCTAGTAAACCAAAAACGGACATCATAATCTCAACCAGAAGAATTTATCAGAACCTGTTCGCTTATTCTTCCACATCCACTCCTGCGCAGCTTGAAGCCCCTGGGAAAGAAACAGAGAACTAAAATTAATGTGATACACAAAATAAACTGAGCAATAAATTTAAAAACTGAATACCTGTTGGAAGCGTGTAGGATCACCAACTGAACTAGTTGTAGGTAATTGTGAATAACCAAATTCCTGGAGACCCAAATGATGAAAAAAACCAATTACAAAACCTAGAAGTATATGGATTGTTTAGCGAGAATCATTATATAATTGCAAATTTCTTGTAAAATGTGAATATCCTGGTAACAGTGAGTGAAATTTACCTGAACATTTTGGTGACCTATAATTCCAGAAGCCTGTGAAGCCTGGTACTGGAATTCCAAATTAATGAGTTATTAACGAAAGAACCAAGTCTTTAATAAGTCGGAAACCATGAGAAAACACTTACCGATGCAGTGAAAGATGGCTGTTGTAAATGCAGGTTAGTTCGAAGATGTGGTTGAAGATGCAGCTGTTGATTATGAGAAACTTGCTGCGCAGAGAGATTTTGAGGGAGTGATGGGGTATGAGCCTGCTGAACTGATGCCTTTTGTTGCTGCTGCTGTTGCTCAAACAATATAAACTCGGCAGGTTTCTCCCACTACAAGTTCATATAAGCAGCATTAGCCACATTGAAGTCAAGAAATAAACCAGAGGTAATGAAAAAAATCCTTACCCTGCTTTCACCAGTAGCATTATTATAATAGTACTTGTATCCATCTGGGGAGGTGTGCTCTGTCCAAATACATTTTGCAGGAGCCGTAGTATGGGTTACAGGAGCAACAGATGTGGCTGAAGGCACATCTGCAGCTGGTGTGGCAGCAGCAGTGCTGGCCACTGTCTGTGGTACAGCCCCAGTCCACTGGGACGGCAGGAGCAAAAATAAAATTCAGCTTATGAGTTTAAGAGTTGATAAAAACAAGGGGGTTTCACTAAAACACCCAAAATGGGGGCTGAAATTATAAAAAAACCCAACACCCAAAACACTTTATAAACACACCCAAAACCCATCATTACACACACTCAAAACCCATTTATAAACACACCCAAAAAATATACAATTGTTGATTTTGGGGTTGATTTTGGGTGTGTTTCTATGTTTAAATAGTGTGTGGGTTTTTTTATAAATACATGCCTAGGATTGGGTTTATTTATAATAATCTATAAAAACAATTAAAAGTAAAAGAACATCACAGACAATTTGCCTTCTACAAATGCAAAGATGGTATAGGGCGAAAGCTTCTAGATTTGACAAATAAGAAAGGAAGCTTAATATCAACAACAGCCTGGTCAAAATGTTTTATCCATTTGACAGGCAACCAACATCCATCAATAGGACATATGCATGCAGGAGCTAAGATCCATCACTTATGAGGCCCAGTTACAGATGCCAGATAAATCCCAAGCCAAAGCTCACTAATGTGAATGTACATTAAGTTCAACTTCCACATCTACTTCTCACTAACTGGTCACATTTTTTTTCAATCTATTTAACATTGCTTCTGCAGTTCTAGAGCCACAGCTCATGCAATTGATTTGTTTAAGCAACTAAGACAAGACCATGAAAGAATAGCTAAAGATTACATCATCATGGTATCACATCTAGCACATCCTATTACCATATATTTCTACAAGATCACAATATTGTAGCATCTAATGTTTGAATACCTGTTGCTGTTTAGTAGCCTGGGAAATCTGATGCAGTGCCAAACCCTGATTTGATGGTTGCATTAGCTGCAACTGTTGTTGGAGCTGGGAGAACGCCTGCCGAGATGATTGAAAGCTTGCCTGCAGAGTTTGTGTCTGTTGTGATAGCATCTGAGCTAACTGAGACGGTGACTGCTGAAGAGGCTGAAGCAGTGGTTGCTGGACAGGAGGAGCAGAAGAAAGCTGCTGCTGATTTGTTGTGGAGGACATGGAGTGGCGTTGTAAGTTAATATTCAAAGGAGCTGGTAGTGTTGTAGCAGAAGATGCATTCTTTGGGACCTCAGGCTGAGGGACAGACAACTGTCCGCCCAAGCCAATAAACTGTTGTGATGGTAATGCTTGACTAAATGGTGTTTGACCAGAAGAATGAGAAAGTTGTGCCTGGCCAAGCTGCCTTACTGTTTGTGTGTGTGAGTATGATGCTGGAGTTTGAGGGTGCTGTTGAAGGTAAGGTGGCAAATGCTGAGGTGACTGAATAGGCTTCTGTACTGGAGATATTTTCTGGCCGACGTGTGGCATAGACTGGTTACAACTCTGAAAAAGATTCAATATGTCATTTTCACTATGAAATACCACGAAAACTGAAAGATCATTGTTTTGATTTTTGAGTCCGAAGTAAATTAAAAGAAAATTTGATCACCTTATACCTGTTGTGATGTTAAAGAAGATGAAACTGGCATCCCAGGAAGAGGACCCTCTGCAGAGCCACCATGGCCACCCTAAATATTTGGGGAGCAAATAATAAGACTTTTAAAAGCATAAAACCACAAATTTATAACTAAAATCATAACAAGAAACTAGCATCATATACAACATGAAAATTATAAATTAAATAAAAAGGAAAAATTCAATGCTGCAGCAGCCATCCTTTCATCGCTTCAGCTGAAGATGACATGACAAGGTCATTGTAATACTATTCAATCAAGACTCCATTTCAATGCCAACAAATCACTTAATTTGCAGCCCAATCATTACAGATAAGTCAAATGCTATATGCCTTTGATGGATGTCTTAAGAGAACGCAAAAGATAACAATAGATAATGGTTTCTCATGGCAAAATGTTGCAGGACAATCATTGAATTATTCTTACCGAATTCAAGGGTAAAGCCATGTCAGCCCTAGGAAGAAAATGGCCCCCAAAGCCACGAATCCCAGCATTGGGGGATGGTCCCAAGTTTGGTGGACTCATTGGATGCCAAGCATGAGTTGGAATTTGGTCGTTCATAGGATCACCAAAGCTAGGGACTGGTCTGTTTGGAGTAAGTTAACAACAAAGTATGTAAATAACTACAGCGAATAAAATGAGAACACAACGCAATAGCTTCACCAAAATATTCAGAGAATGGTGGGGGATTACCTCGCCCCAGGGGCTTGAAATCGAGGACCAAAACCTGGACCTCCGAATGCCGGAACCCTGAACAAGAAAGATGCCAGAAACATTTAGGATTTTTTTTGGGGGGAGGGGAAAGGGGGGGGGGGGGGGGGGCGCGTGGTGTGGTAGTCAACATAGATAGGATGTACAAAAATCTACACTTGCACATGCTGAATATATGAAAGAATCAATTAAACCACTCCAACAAAACAATAACATCAAAATTTACACTTCAAGAAGATTTAACCAGTCACCAGAGAAAATAGTAGAAGCCTTCAGGCAACGGTTAAGAAAAGAAGCCACGAAGAGGAGTAAACCTTGAATCTGTAGACCTAGGCCTTTTAGGATCAGCAAACCGGACAGTGAGTGGTTGATCACATCCCTGAGGCGCAGGAAAAGAAACATATGTGTCTCATATAATTAAATAGCCTTTGATAACACGAAAAAAATTGTAACATAATATTATATTAAAGTTATTTTGCAACAATAGAAATAAATAGATTTAAAATATAAAAAACTCACTCTCATTGTATAGCGCCCATTAAGACCATTTATAGCTGCCAACGCCATATCTCTTTGGGAGTACTTTACAAATCCACATCCTAAAAGATGAATTGTAGTTTATTCAAAGATGTATATATCTAATATAGAGGACTTTCTTTGTGTTTAAAAAATTAAATAGGACTAGAAAACAAACCGCGACTCTGCTTCAATTCATCACGCATGAGGTAAACATCTTCAACTCGACCATATGGTGAAAAAATCTGCAAAGAGAAATCAGCTATTGGTTTTTTCTTTTTCTGATAGCATTTACAACTTCCATAAGTACCACTTACGCTATACCAAAATAAACAGAAGTTAAAAGTAATATGCATTAAGCTGAGAGCACATTATTCTCCGCTGGATTAGAAAAAGTACATATCTTTATGCCAAGGGAAAATGAGTTTTCGTTATAAAGTAAAGAGAAAAGCTTCATTTTGTGTCAAGATGAGAAAAGAACGGTGGAAAATACTAATCCTAGAAGATTACAGATAATTAGGGTACAACATACTTCCTCAACTTCCTTTTCCGTAGCTTGTTTGTTCAGTGATCCCACAAACAATTTGTACTCAACTGCACCTATCATTAAAGGGATGACATCAAAAACGGAAAAACTGTATAAAACAAAAAACAAAAAAACAAAAAAATATTGAACATGCATGTGTTTGCAAACACAAAAAGATGAAATACAAAATTTCCTGCATACCGCCCTGTTCACACACTATGGTCAAGTTGACAAAATATAAAATGGAAGTTAACATAATTAGTTGAGGATCGCTTATAGGGAAGTAGGGGTTTATGAGAGCAGAAAAATAAATCAAGCACATGAGCATTGTCTGTTGAAAGAGGTCATTTTCACTTATCATGTTCTTTCAGAAATGACACCACTATTTGAGATAGTGTATCTAATCTTTTGGAAAAATAAGTGCCTAAAAAGGTTACAGATATTTCATGAATAAAACTTGCGAATACAATGGAACAATCAAACATTCATGCCAAGATGACAATTACCAAGGCGTTCTCGTTCCCCATCAGCATATCTGACTTGGATAGGACCTACTCCCTGGAAAACAAAGTGTGTGAAACAACTACAGGTTAGTTAAAAACAGAACTGAAAATGAAACAGTAAAAAATAAAAACTCACCCCAGGAAGGGTATGTTGATTATGCAGAGCTCTAATGGCCCTATCAGCTTCTTCTGAGGTTGCATATTTTATAAAACAACAGCCTGCATATGCAACTTACACCCTTATAAAAATTCCACAGATAGGCTTTCACATCCACAATAAATTCCCATTAAAAAATTAACATTAAAAACGTCAAACCTTATATTTGCAAGGTAATAAGCTATTAAAACAAACAATTTCAAAAGAAGCAACTAAGAAGTAAAACAATAAATCACACTCTATGTATTCCTTAGTGTGAGCACAACACAAGAAGGGAGAGCATCTGTTAGAAGAATCTTCTGAATACCCATAACCTTAAGCCACACATATAGCAACAACCCAAAACTTGGAAGGACTCCATGGTTTGGCTGCAAACAAGATTTCCATCTTAATAATGTCGCTGGCTCATTCACAAGGGCATATTGATTGAACCGAGAGAGCATTAGCTAGATGGAAAAACTACAACACAAGGCTTCATACATTTTTCCATACGCTTCTCATATACCAAATTTGGCTCATAACAGTAGGAAGCTTGAGGAGACAAAAGAAACCATAACATCCAAACATAAGGCAAAAATTCAACCTTGATTTCAGGATCTTTGCCTCTAATTGGAATAAAATCACAAACATACACATCAAACCAATATATCTATATTCCATTGAAATACACCATTTCTCAACAGTTTTGTGGATCACAGAGATAGATGAATATATATCCCGTGCATATCACTTTACATAACATCCCTAGAAAGAAATCCCCTGAAAAAACAGCCAACCACACATGCCAGCTCATACTAGCTTGGCTGCCTCACTAGTAAGCACTTTCATCAGACCCACCATGTCAAATCTAAATAAATTTCAACGAATCAGCAAAAAGTTGAATTCAGAAGTGAATTTCAATGCTTATACAACATTCTATTGAGTCATTATAAGCAGAGTCTGTAAAGGCCCCTGCTTAGTCTACCGAAAACTATCTACCCATGTCTTGGCCCCTGCTTAGTCTACCAGAAACATTTACCAACGTAAAGGCCCTGCTGCTTAGTGTACAATACTACAATGAACTAACAGACATGGTCGGAAACACGTCAACAAACCACATCGAGAAAGAATAAGACATGAACTCTCCTTAGGAATAGTTTAGAACAATCAATCACAGGTCTCAACATACACATGTGTCCATACGATGACGGATCGTGATGATACCTACAATTATGAAGCAGCATCTGGGGAACTTAGAGGCTACATATATCATCTTCAGAAGCCGAACTATTGAAATTAAATGTTACATCAAATAAACTTGCATAAAAGCTAGTTGAGTATTGCCCTGTTTCTATGATGTTGGATTAAGTCCAACCTCCCAGGTCAGGTAACCAGTCAAATCTCTCAGACAAGCCAACAAGGAGATACGCCTTGCAATAGTAAAAGGTGATAAGATCATTCCAGCAAAACTATAATCGTATGAAAAAACAACTCATTATTTACCATGAAGAAAAGCTTTGTTCAATCATACCACCAATCCCACAGAAAGAGAGTTCATCTACACCTTAAATAAAGAAATATACCAGCCAGCCTACGCACCATGACTAAATTCATCACCAAATACATGATAAATTTTCACATTGTCAATAAGTTGACATATCCAGTGCAAATCTTGACATGAAGTACCACATAAATAAAAACTAAAAAATAAAAAAAAGGCTGATTGATGCCCATTCACATAGCTGGAAATTTGCAAATTCAAAATACTCATGCATTCACCCACACTTTAAATAACATAAACAGAAAACAAAAACTTTCGACTTATAATAACCATAGCATCGAAAAGTGTACAAGATTTGGTGCAATATTCCAGGGCCTAAATCTTCACAAGTTTGTTTTTGGACACTTGCGAATATATGAGAGAAGTAAAACTTCAACATAACAGAGAAGCCGCTATGAGGAAATTATAGAGGTTACTGACTGGCGAAGATTCAAACATACGAAATACTTGGTCAGTGACCCCTATCGTATGAGATCATCGGTCACGAGATCAGCTCAGGCGTAGTAAACCCCCTACTTGAGAAGGAATTCCATAACCTAAGCAACTCAGTTGAACTTCACACTGAGATACCTCAAGTCTCCATTTAGTTCTACACAGAAAAAGAAAGCACTGCGAACAAAGACAAATTAATATAAACATCCACAAGGACAATCAAAATACTTTCCCTAGTAAGTTCACATATCACAACCACTCAATTAAGAGGACCAGTTACAACACACAATCACATTTTCCTTATGGTCGCACATCAGCATCACAAAGAGGCAAATGGGTCAAATTTTCAACATAACACATCTAAATCGAGTCGGAGTCTATGCTCTAAAAGAAAGGAAGCATTAGCCCTGAATACAACCATCCTGAGACCGTGTAGCAGAAAAAAGTGAGCTAGTTCCGCAGCGTAGTCAAGCAAAAACAGACTTACCTACTTACTTAAACATGTAAACAAAGAGGGGGCCATACAATCACCATACAGAAATTTCCATCCACGAGCACGTCGCAATAATATCCAAAACTCAGATAGTGAAAGACATAAAACCAAAAAACTCATGCAAACCATCACACACAACAATCATCCATCTCTCACTAACCATCCAACTTCACATCTATCACATTCAGTCAATCTCATAAAGTGACACGTGGCATTCCAAGTCATTCAAACAAACCACTCCCGTGTTCACCAAGATTAGAACAGACCAAAGAGATCCTCCAAATTACATTGTGATTAATACTATTGAAAAGCAATAATCCATGTATTTTTTGAGTCATTTTTCTGTACAATAGTAGCACTTCTTAACATCCTAACATAAACAATCTAAAGTTATGGCAACAGAGGCCCCACTGCTGCAGCCGCTATCAGAAGGGCAGGACCTAAGTGTCTTCCAAGATTCCAACTGCTATTCGGAAACTGGTTTTTAGTTGGTTTACATGTCTTGCCTTCTTCTTCTTTGAGAGGACGGACATGAAAAAAGGGTTGCAAGCAAAACCAACAAGTGTGAAACTTGTTGCAAAAACAAACTGAGATGAAAGATGAGCTTTCTCTTGCTCCCATCTGGCTCTCAGAGTACCTGAAATAAGATATTACAGATCACAAATATATCATAGAAATAAGCACACACACATACCTTGCTGCTGTCCTGTTTTCCTATCTTTTATCAGAGCAACCTCTATCACTTCTCCATGTTCTTCAAACAAAGGGCGAATCTGACATTAGGTAAAAGTAACATACATAAACACCATGAAGTAAATGTTTCAAGTTGATGTAGCACCATTTCTTAATAATAAAAAGTCCAACATCAACATATATCAGGCATTTGTATACTGTAAAAATTAGAATGACTTACATCTTCCTCAGTTGTTGTCCTGGGAACTGATCCAACAAAAAGTTTAGCAAAACTTCCTCTACCAAAACGATCTGAAAGGTATTCAAACTCATGAGTAATGCAGAAAGTAAATACGGCGTACACAAAACACGAGGTTACAACCCATTAGCCAAAAATAAAAACATACTTGCAGCAAGATTTATGGCAAAATCAAACATTAATTGCTATTGACATCAATCCGTCCAAGAATTAAGCACCTTGAAATTACGTAATTAACTTGGCTGAAGCACAACAGAATATTAATGCAACCCAATTTCACCAACGCTGTAAAAAATAATTTTCATTTTCACCTACTTCTAAAGTGTTTAGAGACTCGTAAAGGCAACATGCAATTTTAACAATAAATATCAAACAAATAAACAACAACGCACCTGGAGAGCCTCCACGAGAAAAGCCTCGTTTCTGACCCGAGAGAGGAGGCGGGTCCTGGTGGTTGGGGCCAAACCCTCCACCACCGGCACCCCCCAATGGCCGGAACCCGCCGGGAGAGTGACGTGGCGGGCTGTCGAAGGCACGGTGGGGAGGAGGACCACCACGACCACCGCGATAGCTGGGAGGGCTACGGCGAGGGTGGTGAGTTTGATAGTTCATGGGTGCATCGGAGAAGCGAGAAGGATGACGGAAGGGGTTGGAGTCCTCGTGGTCGTCGTCGTCGTCGTTGTTGTCGCCATAGCGGTCTACTCTGTACCTATCCAGCTTTGCGAAGTTTGAATACCCTAACCCTAACCCTAGAGGCAAACCTGGGCTTAGAATTTTGGAGTTGGAGGTTGAAGACAAGTGAAGTCTTCGTCGTGAGTTGTGAGCACGAGTAAAACTGAGAAGCAGAGAAAGCAATTGCTGTTGCTGCGTCGAGGCGTTCGAGTCAGAAAAAACATAATAAATGATTGGGAGGGAGGTCCGAGTCTGGCCGGGTCGGGACGAACGTTCGCAATAGATCCGACTTGACCCCTAATGGGATCCAAACGAACGGGCCAACGGTGTGTGATTGGGCCTCTAACGGTGGGCTCCCCTTCGCCTATACTTGTGAAATTTCCAATTTTACCCTCAGTAATATTTTACCTCTCTTTTTCTTGCATTCACAAAAACTAAAAGAAGTCAAAAGCCAAAAAAAAAAAAAAAATCTCTCACCATGCACGTCCCCAAGTAATCCCTGACAACTCCCACTGCACCAATCACACCAACATCAGATATATACAACCATCATCTTCGGAGATTGCCACTAAATCCAAAATCTTTTTAGTTTGCATATTTGTATGATTTTTATGTTTGCATCAACCAATTTGGTATAGATATGTGTACTGATTTGAGAAGTTATAAAATGTATATTATCTCCTCAAAAAGACTATGTTTACTAAATAGGAGCCTAGGATACGTGCTTGGAATATTTTGGGCATTTCTACTTATTACCGATTAGTTTTGAATTTTAAGCGTCGATGAATTAAATACTTACCTAATTATTTAAAAGATTTGACTTACCAATGGGGTTTTAATTCTCCTCTAAGAAAATCTGGCTGGCCTTTTGACATTCAGTTGCTTTTGCTATAAAAAGATGGGAAATTAAATTGTTATTCTTGGATGAGATTGGATTGGACCCTCTCTAATATATACAATAAAGGTTCATGTATGGTGGTAGGTACACACACATACGTTGATAACTTTTATTTGTTTTGGTAATTAGAGCGTACAAAGAAACTTAACTTAGCAATACATATCCATTTACCATTAATTGTTTTCACACCAGGAGTTTAGAGATAATCATATCCAAAATCTCTATAAAAATGGAGCTTGCAACCTAAACCTCTCATTTCTCAAACCCTTCTTGTTTTACCAACATGAAGAACTCAACATCTCTCCTTCAACTTGTTTGTTGTACCCTACTTGTCTTTCTTCTTCCAGTAGCCCTCTGCAGCAGAGTTGTCTTCCCAACAGACGCCAATCTCATCGACCAAACCTGCAAACAGACACCAAACTATGCTCTCTGCGTCTCTTCTCTTAAATCGGACCCTCGGAGCTCCACCGCAGACGTATCGGGCTTAGGCGTCATACTGGTGGATATATTGAAGGCCAAGTCGACCGATACTCTGAACAAAATCAATGCTATGCTTAAGCAGAGCCCTGGAGACCAGGCCTTGAAATCTTGCGCTCGGTTTTACAACACGGTTGTAGAAGCTTTGGTGCCTGAAGCGCACCAGGGTTTTAGCTTAGGCAACCCCAAGTTTGCAGAGCAAGGCATGAACGACGCTGCCGGTGAGGTCGAGACGTGTGAAGATGGTTTCTCTGGCAAGTCTCCTCTGACGGATAAGAACAAGGCTGTGCATGATATTGCGGTTGTGGCTGCAGCAATTGCCAGGACATTGCTTTGAAGTATTTGTTCAGATTGTTATGGTGTTTTGAATCATGTTACCTTGATAAAATTAATAAATCGTATTATTATAATTTTGTTTATTTACCATCCAATTTTACATTTCCAGAATATATTGAAGGCAGAGGGTCTAAATAGATATTGTAAAAAAAAAAATGAAACTAATAAAGGTCATTAACAACGTCGAGAAGAAGGCTAACAAAATTTCGTGCCACTAATTCTTGTTCCAATCAAGTGTTTTGGCATTTGTATAGACGATGAAAAATAGCCCTAAAGCAGTCCTCCGTATTTTGAAAGCTAACACAGATTTTCGTTTTCCTGTGGGTGTCCGGAAAGATCTTAATTCTTTGGTTGCAAAATGTTGGTGGAGTAAAGGAAATAAAAGAGGGATCCATTGGAAAAAAAAAAAGGGAAAGCATCTGTAGGCACAAGGTGGATGGTGGCCTTGGTTTCAATAATTTTGAATGCTTCAATCAAGCTGTAAGTAAACAGGTTTGGCGGCTGCTGCAAACCCAGGATTCCATTGTTTTTCGTATGCTTAAGGTGAGTTACTTCCCTAACTCAGATTCATGCGTGCTACTATTGGTTCAACTCCTTCTTTTGTTTGGAGTTCTATTTTGTGGGGAAGAAATTTTTTAGATGCAAACTTTTATTGGCGTGTGGGTGATGGTAAGATGATTGATGTTTACAAGGATAAATGGATACCTAAACCATCTACTTTTAAACTATATTCACCTCCTTCTCTGCCAGAGGGTTCTAAGGTTTGTGAATTTATTTAAAGCATCCTTTTGAGTTGCAATCCACGTACAGATCAGTAGATTTAGTTCTTTATTAAAAATATAAAATATTTTGTTCAATTCGGTTATCAAGTTGCTGTGTATAAGAAAACTAGTGATCTTAATAGTGGTGTTGGTAGTTCCAATGGTGCTCAAATGGCATTGTATTGGGAATTGATTTGGAGCCTCCATATTCCAAATAAAATTAAGCATTTGTTGTGGGGTGCCTCTCATGATATCCTTCCCACTTGTGTCAATTTGGTGAGCAAGAAAGTAATCCCAAAAGGTATTTGTTTTTGTTGTGGCAAGTCCAATGAATCTCTTATCCATGCTTTATGGGAGTGCAAACTAAGCAAGAAAGTATGGAGGCTTTCTATGTTGGGATTTGTTGTTGTTGAGCAGTGGCATATGTTGAGCTTCATTGATTTCTTTGAGAAAGCTAAAATAGTTTTGCCTTTTATTGAGTTAGAGCAATTTGCTTACATTTGGTGGATGCTGTGGAAAGCTAGAAATGATAATCTTCATGGTCAAGGTGTGCATAATCCTACCCATCTTCTTGAGAGGATTTTTGAGCTTTATGAAGAATCTCATAAATCTCAAGAACAACCACGTGCTTGTAGGGTTAATCAGAATGAGATTTGGAGCTGTCTCCTTGAAGGTTTCTACAAGCTCAATGTTGATGGAGCTACTGACAGCGCAACAAGGTTGCGTAGTATAGGTGCAGTTGTTCGAAATGATTTTGGAGTTTTTATGGGTGCCCTAGCCATGCAAAACCCTCGTGGGGCTTCCATTCTAGCTACAAAATTGCAAGTGATTTATAGAGGAGTTTTATTTGTTACAAGTGCTAGTTTTTCCCTCTCCTCATAGAAATTGACTCTTCTGAGGTTGTTATGATGATTAATTCAGGGGATACTATTTAGGCTACTGTCGGCAACATTGTGGATGATGTGAGAGACTTGCTCATGTAGTTTTCTTTAAAGAAAGTCCAATTTTGACCTAGGGAGTGTAACAAAGTAGCTCATGTTATTGCCCGTTTTGCTTCACACAAACAAGGTCCTTATTATTGTTAGAAGAATGCCATGTGTGGCTAATGAATTGTATTATTGATGACCTTATTGTAACCAAGGTCTAAAATATCGGTGGTATCGGAAATATCGGAAGTCCAAAAACACGGAAATATCGATGGAAATATCGGGATATTATCCGTATCGGTAAAAATTGAATAAAAACCACGGAAATTGTAAGAAAAACTTGGAAATTTTTATTGAAACTTTGCAGGATGTTTATTTAGTCAATTATCTATTACTTTATCACAAAAAATTGGAAGGAAATGCATTGCATAATGAATTTAACTGATTTAAGTTGATTATATAGCGAGCTAGCAAACACTGTAAGTGTAGAAAATATGTAGTAATTAATTAAAGAAGATTAAACACACCATAATCATTTATATATAATGAATTACTACAATATTTTACACTTTATACATTGCATTGTAAGATACATAAGTGACTTAGTACCACATAGAAAAAATTCCTATTAAAGTTAAAACTCAATAGTGAATAATAATACAACTCAATATTAAAAGAAAAGAAAACGTCTGTTAAATACTTTGAGTAACAATATTATAAACCAATTTTAAGAAAAGGATATTCAAATCTTACACCTACATCAATTTTGTGATAACACATTTGAAAAATAAATTAGAATACAACAATATTGTTTTTACTTTACTTTATTTAAAAAATAAAAAATAAAAGCAAATGGGTGGAAACTCGAATCATCATGAAATTGTCTTTTGATTTTACTCCTTACCTGCTTAATGGGAGGCTATATATTTCACATGAAAGAATTGCCAAAAAAGGAGGACACGTTACACGTATATATAATTGCTTCTAGTTTTGTCAGAGTCCGAGCCATGTGGCACAAGCACGAGCAAAAAGGGCGTTTATTCAATTAATGGGCGTTTATTTTTTTTTTTTTTTTTTTTTTTTGGGTGAAAACCAAGGTATCCCCCGCGCGATTGCGGGGACTAACCCTCGAGGTACTGTCGGGCGCAAAGCGGGGACCTCTCCCAACAAAGTCTGCTCTATTCGCAAGAGCCTGGGATCGAACCCAGGACCTCTTGTTTAAAGGGCGTTTATTCAATTAATGGGCATTTTTTTTTTATTTTTTTTTATTTTTTTTTGGTGAAAACCAAGGTATCCCCCGCGCGATTGCGGGGACTAACCCTCGAGGTACTGTCGGGCGCAAAGCGGGGACCTCTCCCAACAAAGTCTGCTCTATTCGCAAGCGCCTGGGATCGAACCCAGGACCTCTTGTTTAAAGGATCCAAGCCCCTTCCACTTGGACCAACTCATGTTGGTTAATGGGTGTTTATTCAATTACTCCTTAACTATGATAATTTAATTCAATTCACACCGCATTTTTCTCAAGTTACACGTGGAGTTGTGTGATTGGCCAAAAAAAGAGGAAGTGTGAGACTGCTTGCAGCAGATCCCGCACAAATTATTTTTGTTTTCTCTACTTCGATCCTCGCATAGCACCACAACCATCTATCTTCTGTTTTCTCTACTTCGATCCTCTCACTCTCAGTCGATCAGCCACCGCGCCTCTCTCTTTCGCCGACCACCGCGAGCCAGATTCGCTTTCTCCTCCAAAGCCCCAACGACGCCAACTCTGACTCTGTGCTCCGAGAGCTCTCTCAACCATCGCGAGAATATCGATATTATCGAGATATTATAACCGTTTTGTGTTGACGTTGCTCGATAATATCGGGATCGATATGTCGGTGCTATTTTCGGCGACAATTTCGATATTTGGACGAAAAATGCTTGGTTTGTTCCCAGATTATCGGCTTCCAAAAAAAATGAAATTATCGCCGATATTTCGGCGATAATGTCGATTTTTTAGACACTGATTGTAACCAATGCTTTTAGTTAATGAAATTTACTTATTTTCTATATTTATAAAAAAAAATAAAATAATAATTGTTGGCGCTAAATCTTGAATAGATAGAGATGAGTGCAACTTACAAGTGGGATGGACGATCAAGAGATCGATTGGGTGTTGGATGCCGATTCTTCCTGTCCTTGGATGCTGATCCTGAATAGAAGATAAGCGAAGCTCGTGAGGTCTATGGAACCGGTGTGGAACCAGCCTAAGACTCTCCGATGCTCAAGTAAGATTGTTTTTAAGAGCTCTTGCTGTTGACCATATAGAAGTATAAAAGTCAAGCTGAAAAGTCTTACCCCTGTATTGTAGTGGGAGGGGCATACTTATAGAGGGCATTTAGTATGCTCTTAGCGCTCATTTTCGATGTGGGACTCGTGGGAGGGCCCTATGAGGTTGACACGAGTCCTTAGATATTTCAGGCGGGTGCTTCGAGGTTGATTCTGCAGAATCGGTAGGGGATACCGATTGTAGGCTGTGTTGGGCCCTGTAATGATCTTTTGCTGCTTTGAGACAATATCATCAGTAGCCTATGCCGATTGTCCGAGGCCTTGGGTGCTTGGGCGAGTTTATGAGATCCACGTGTCGTTGTACGAGTGGAGGGTCAGATATGGTACAAACAATAATAACACGGATTTTTAAAGAAAAACGGAAATAAACAATAAGAGACAAATTTGGAAGATGATTGCCAAGTTATTTTTTTTTTATTCCTTATGAAAAAGTATGAAATGAAAAGATTGATCCATAGATATGGTGGTGGTTTTGCAAAAATAGGTGAAAAAAAGAGGCGAAAATAGAGATGGGCGCGATTTAGGGATGTAGGCATTAAATTGCACACCGATGGGCGCGATTCAGATTGGTTCAGTTTTAGTTAGCGATGTAGTTCGATTATTTTCGACCAAAAGAAATCGAACAATTGTTGATACATATATCAAAAGGAATTTGAAACTTCATAACGGTTAAACAATAGTTGATAAATCTTCCATCACTTAAAAATGAAACATTTTGGTTGCCTATTTAAGTGCTTGTTCCCTTTTTCTCTTCAAACGGTGTTAATTATAGTTTCATCGTCCTGACTATCAATTAGAATAATTTTTTATGTCGAATTATGAATGCATGGTCATGAAAATATTCATTAAAGAAGCACAAATCTTGGCAAAAAAAAGAAAAAGAAGAAGCACAAATATGGTTAAAGGCCCAAAATTGAAACCCAAACAGGAGCAGAGAGTTGAGGCCACACAAAATACAACAAACCCAAATAAAAGGCCCAAATTCAAAGAGTATAGTGTTGTCGACGTTCGTCGTTTGATGATCATTCTCAGTCCGTTAAACCCTAATATCCCAAATAAGCCGAATTATCCTGCTTCAAAACCTCGAATTTCAATCTCTGATATTCATTTTCTTCTCACGAATTAGTGTCATATTCAACTCATATATATCAAAGTCCACTCACAGTCCTCTCATTTCCCTTTCGCGCAGCCCACACTCCCAGTCCTCCCTTCCATAAACCCCGCATAAGCGGTGCAGCCCTACTCTGAACGCCGACCACGACGCGCCGACCCAGCAACTCTCCTTCACTCAAATGGACATTGATTCTGATTTCCATAAAATGAATATCAAACCACAAGAAGAAGGCGATACAACGATACCCATGGACTCTGAAGGCTCTTCTACCGTTCAGGTACTCATTCTCACCATGCACCAGGGTTTTGCTTTTCAAGCTCTCAATATGTTAAATACAAAACCTAAAACTGAACCACTTATTGGGTTTTATTTTATTTTCCTTTTATTGGGTATTGAATATTTTTAGCACAATATCAAATTAGTCGTACTTTTATTTTCTGTTTTTGTTTTTCCTTTTGTTTCCTGTATTGTTTTTCATTAAGCTGGAGTGTTTGATTTTGTTCTGAAGAATGACAAGGGTAAAGAAAATGAGGAACTTACTAACTCAATGAAGAAACTGCAAGTTGAGGAGTCATCTTCGGGGCAGGCAGGGTCCAGCTTCAAGAAAAAACCAGTTATTATAATTGTTGTGGGCATGGCAGGTAATTTTATCAAGTTTAATCTGATTTTGTTCTGTTCATTATAGCAATAGGGTTGTATTAATGATACATTTCTTTTCCAGTTTTGTGAAGAATTATGCTATTGTTGACTGCTTGAAATCGAACTGTTTTGTGGATTTTCTTAGGGAGTGGTAAAACAACCTTTCTTCATCGGTTGGTTTCCCACACACGTGAGTCCAACATACGTGGCTATGTGATGAATCTCGACCCAGCTGTGATGACTCTCCCATTCGGTGCAAACATTGACATAAGGGATACTGTTCGCTACAAGGAGGTGATGAAACAGTTCAATCTTGGACCAAACGGGGGAATTTTGACCTCACTCAACTTGTTTGCTACCAAGTTTGATGAGGTAAAAAATTTGCTGTGAATCTTTGCCTTAAATCATTTCATACTGTATAATGTTTGGAATGCCCTGTGGATGAGACATGATGCCATTTTTTACCATCGTAAGTAAATGTTATAATCATTCAGAAGAGTTTTGTATAAATTGCATGTAGCTTTTGTTTGTGGCAACTTCATTCAATTTGTTTTCAACATGCATTGCATTATTGGGCTTAGTAATGGTTCTATCCTTTTGATTGGTTTGCACATGTACAGTAGTGTTGGCTTCGTATTGGTTCTATCCATTTGTTGCGCTCTTAATGTGTTCTTTTAGCTCATGCTTTGTGCCTTCTTTTTATTTTCCCTCATTTATTCAAAATGAAATTATCACAAAATTCTCCAATTTCAGGTTGTCTCAGTCATTGAGAAGCGCGCAGATCAACTTGATTATGTTCTTGTGGATACTCCTGGTCAGATTGAGATATTCACTTGGTCCGCTTCTGGTGCTATCATCACAGAAGCATTTGCTTCAACATTTCCTACTGTGATCGCTTACGTGGTAGATACACCTCGTTCAGCTAGCCCAGTCACTTTTATGAGCAATATGCTTTACGCTTGCAGTATCCTTTACAAGACAAGGTTGCCTCTTGTGTTGGCATTCAACAAGACTGACGTGGCCCAACATCAGTTTGCTTTGGAGGTATGCTTTATATATGTGTGTGAATGCATGTAGAGCAAAGTATATAAACATGTATAAGCATTTAAGAGACACGCACACACATTCTGGAATATGCTTGAATATGGTGGGTCTGGAAGCTTTTAGGGTAAAGCCAAGTTTTGTAAGGTTAAGCTGACCAACCTGGAGTTACCCACCAAGCTAGCTATAGATGGTTCCAGAAATATACTGAAAGGGACCAGTGGTAGAATCAGTCTCAAACTTGGATGGTTTATAGGTATTCATTTGGCTGTGGACTTAATAAATCTTCAACTGTGTTGCATAAGGTGTTGATGCTTCATAGGATGCATGAGCGCATCCCAAGTTTAAATTACAAAACCGCTGTAGAGAATGGGGAAACAATGTTTATAAGGAGCAGTTTGTCATGCCAAACTCTAGTAGTAACAGTGAGCAGAACAAAAATCAATGTGAAGAATTATATAACTGATTCCATTGCCAAGAACTCTACTTTGCAAATTAGCCTGATTTCATGTGACATTTTTATTCTAGAGTTGGAATACCTTTTCTAATTCGTATATGTCCAGACTGTAGTAGTTTGATGAAATATGTATATTGAAGTATTGTAGTTGAATGTATTTGTGAATCAACTTATTTTGGAATATTTGATTTCTTCTTCGTAACCATTTTGATTGTGATGAATGTTTCAACTTTCTCCTTCACCCTCTTAGGTTCCAAAATTTTCTCCATTATCAGTGTGAAGTGAAATATGTAATATGCATTCTTTGGTTTTTTATATTCATTGTCTTAAAACCTTCTGTTCGTTCAGTGGATGGAGGATTTTGAGGCATTTCAAGCAGCAGTGAGTACAGATAGTTCATACAGTTCAACTTTAGCTCAGAGCCTCTCTCTTGTGTTGGATGAATTCTATAAGAACTTGCGGTCTGTTGGAGTGTCTGCGGTTTCTGGTGCTGGAATGAAGGATTTCTTTAAGGCCATTGAAGCAAGTGTTGAGGAGTACATGGGCAACTATAAGTATTGCCTGAACTTAATGAACCTACCTTTCTTCACTTTGTACTACAGTGCCACTGAATGGGGATGTTTATGGTATATCATGATTTATGTTTATAATTGATCTGGTTTTCATAATTTTGCCGCTTCTTGTTACTTGTGTAGGGCTGATCTGGAAAAGAGACGTGCAGAGAAGGAACGTTTAGAGGAGGAACACAGAAAGGAGAACATGGAGAAGTTGAGGAAAGATATGGAGAAATCCGGGGGAGAGACTGTGATATTGAGCACTGGTTTGAAGGACAAAGATGAGAGGGGCAAAGCCATGATGGATGAGGACGAGGAAGAAGAAGTTGAAGAAGAAGAGGAAGATGAGATGTTTACTGAAGATGAGGATGCTATAGACGAAGATGAAGATGAAGAGGTTGGCAGGTTCACCTTTTAGTGATGCTTCGTTAATGGCAGATGTTTTTGGAACAAGACTTTGTGTAAGTATTAACTAACTAGTTACCAAGATTTTGATACTCGTTGGAAGCTAACATTAAAAATATATATATATTCTCTCTCTTTTTCTTTGGGATAGATAGTTTGGTAACCCGTAGATTTGTTACATACACGAGTCATTAAAAGTTAAGCAAAGCCAGAAACCAGTAGAGATTCGATTCGGTTTTGCTTTATTATACATACATGAGTCATTGAAAGTTAACCAATGTAAAAAACAAGTTGAGAATTACCAACCAAAAAAGAAAAACAAATTAACAAGTCCTTTCTCATAAAAAAAGTAAAACAAAAATTAACAAATACAATAACTACTGAATAGAAAAAAAAAAACAACTACCATGTAATTAACAAACAAACAACTAAGCAAACAATTAAAACCTAGTCCTGAACAAACATAACATGCATGCATTGCCACCATGTGATGAGCTTTTTCAGTCATTTATCTTTTCTGTCTCTTATGTTCTCCGAAGTCAGAATCCCACACAACTCCAACTCCTTGTAAAGGGCCTTGTCAAGACATTTGAGGTCCTTGTCATGAGATTCGAGTAGAAAAGCCGAAGCAGGGTGGTTCGTAGACTTGAGTTGGTTCCCTAGATCCTCAAATCTGCTTTTCATTTCCAAAAGCTCTGTAGCCCTCGCATAAAGCCGGGCTGTTAGAGGGTCGATCGACGGCCTCAAATTCAACCAGCCATACCGCAATTTAGTTGGCGCCGGGGCTATCAGTCTCTCCAAAACAGTGAGGAGCCACGCGTAACCTGCAAGATTAATCGCCATGTTAGAAAAGCAATACTCAATTAGCGATTTAAACCAACATAAAGGACTTAAAATTTTGATCTATAAAATTAAAACATGACATATACTTACGAACTAGAAGATATATCAACGTTAAACTCGTCCGCAACATTGATATGTGAAAGCACAAAATTGGAGACACTAAAATCACCATCCATGACACCGAAATCTCGCAATAAACCGCCAGTATCAGAGCCCCTGTTATTAATAGCAGTAGGCTTAAAACCCTGCTGCTGCTGCTGCTGCCAGTTTGAGCACCAAAAGCTTCAGAATCCATTGTTGAATATAGAATTAATCGCTCTAATTGAGTTTATTTTTTCTTGTTTGAATATGCAACTCTTTAGCCCTCTATATATAACACTTAGGTGTGCTACCAAAGTGAGGAGTCTGAAGATTGAAAGGATTAAGCAATTCATATGAAGATCAAAAACCAAAATCGAGGATTCCTAGTTTAATATGAATAAAAATTGAAATTTCTTTTTTCTGTTTTTTTTTTTGGTCAGTTTAAATATTAAAAGAATTTTCTTAAATGATGTTCGATGGTGAAACATTATTAGCAGGGGAGTAATATGAACACAACCGGCATAATCCTCCTCGTTAAGGATTATGTTTCTAAATCCTAGTATGAACACAATTAGTATTCATGAGTGAGTCGAAATCATCCTCGTTAAGAAAGACATTCCCAGATTATGTTCCTAAATCCTGACTATAGGTGGCTAAGACATTTGGCATAATATCCGTATATGAGATATCTCTGTCAGAATCAGGGGCGGAGCTACCTTTAGGCCAGATGACCCCTCCAATGTTTTCTAAGTTTTCACCAATCAAGGCAATGTATTATAAAATATTAAAAGGGATTTTGCATGTTTGAAGTTAATGACCACCCTAATAAATTCATTTTTGAGTACTAATGTGAAGTTATATTGGCTTTTCTTTGCTGATTTTTATATCTTTCTCTTTTGGCTACAGAGCTTAACGTATTTCAAAATAAGTTTAATACATGTGAAATTTTTGTTGATGCTCAAAATGGTTGGGCCAAGATTGAGTCCAACTTAGTGATGAGGTGTGATGAATGATGGGTGAAGGTTTGGACCTTCAGCATGTATGTGAGGACTTGGCCAATTTATGAGTATACAAAAGACAAGATATATGTGGTTCACCCTTAATGAATGGGCTACGTCCACAGAGAAGATGTTCTCATTATGATATTGTTTACATTTGTACAAGGGGATTAGACCCAAAGATAACTGGAAGAAGGCCTAGGGCCTAAGGTACAAAGTTAGGAGTCTGGAGCCCAGGTGTCAAGTCCCCGGGTCTGGAGACCCAGGACTCGGAGGCCAGACTAATAGGAGAGTCCTGAAGAGGGAACCCAGCTCAGTTTCGGATCCTCTCTTAAGTGGAGAGTGGTATGCTTTTATAGGTGAGAGGGAGCCTTCACTTCTTGTTGTTTTCCGATGTGGGACTCCTCTTGCTTTGCTTAGAGTTCCTTCTAGTCTTCTAGTTGCTTGGTCAGTTATGGTGTCAACAGTAGTCCCCCAAGTTCGCGAGTAAGAAGATACTTCTTGCTTGGGGATTTGTAATTTTAAGTGCACTGGCCGAGCAACACCGTAGTTTGTCTTCCAAGTTGTATAGTGCACTATCCCCAGTCCCCCAAGTCCCCGGGTAAGAAGGACTTTGGAGGGAGAGAAGTTGCAACAAAAACTGAAGTGGTTTGCAAGTCTCAAAAAATAAAAAAAAATTTCTCTTTTTTTTTTTTTTTTGTGTGGCTAGGTCAGCCAAGTAGGCACCTCCCCCCAATTTCCTTCTGCATGCTGCCTACCGTTCGGCAGGTGCAAAATTATTTTTATTTTTATTTTTTATTTTTTATTTTTTTTTGTGGCTAAGTCAGCCAAGTAGGCACCTCCCCCAATTTCCTTCTGCATGCTGCCTACCGTTCGGCAGGTGCAATTTTTTTTTTTTTTTTTTTTTTTTTTTTTTTTTTTTTGTTGGTGGCTGGGTCAGCCATTTGCTTCGGTAAGGGAGCAAAGCTTGAGGGTTTAGCTTCCTTGCCGAACGGTAGGGAGCGTGGAGAGAAAAATAGAGTCCCACACGGGCTTGGCTTTTGAGGCTTCGGCATGGAATTGGGGCCAACATCAAGAGCTGGCCTCTTAATGTTTCAACAGGAGAGCCGGGCATTTTAGGAAGAGCCGGGTCATGTGGGTTTAGCCTGGGCATTTAGCAAGGGCTGGGCCGCAAGGGTTTTGGCAAGGAGTCTAGTTATAGTTTGGGCTGGCATGAGTGTCCAGAGGCTGGGAGTTTTGGAATTTGGAAGGAGGCTAGGCTTCGCAAGGAGCTAAGCTGCAGATTTGGCTAGGCCTGAGTGTTGGGCTAGGCGGGGGACCAAGGTGCCGATCAGTAAGGGCCATCTATGGCTTTTATTGAGCCTGTTTTGCTCAAGATAGGGCTAGGCAAGGGCTAGGCCTAAGTACTCAGCTTGGCCTTAGGAGTTTGTTTTGGAGCTGAGCCTTCGGAAGGGGGCTAGGTCCCTTGGATACTGACATAATTTTGGAGTTGGGATGGCGAAGGCGATACAAAGCTTTGCATGTTGCAAGGTAATGTTCCTAGGCTCGGGGTGCCGAATGTGGGCTTAGGCATGGGGGGTGCTGAAGGCATGTTGCAAGAGATGGGTTTAGGCACGGGGGTGCCGAAGGCAAAGGGGATGCTAAAGGCACAAGGGTGCCGAAGGCAGAGTGGTTTGCCAAACGCACAAGCTCGCATGTCACAAGGCATTGTGCCTAGGCACGGGGGTGCCGAAGGTGAGCTTAGGCATGGGGGCGCCGAAGGTGAGCTTAGGCACGGAGGTGCCAAAGGTGGGCTTAGGCACGGGGGTGCCAAAGGTGGGCTTAGGCACGGGGGTGCCAAAGGTGGGCTTAGGCAAAAGGGTGCCGAAGGTGAAGCTAGGCACGAGGGTGCCGAAGGCAAATGAGATGCCAAAGGTGACACAAAGCTTGCATGTGGCAAGGCAATGTGCCTAGGCACGGGGGTGCCGAAGGTGAGCTTAGGCATGGGGGCGCCGAGGGTGAGCTTAGGCACAGGGGTGCCAAAGGTGGGCTTAGGCAAAGGGATGCCAAAGCTTGGATGTTGCAAAGCATGGAGGTGCCAAAGGTGGGCCTAGGCACGGGGGTGCCAAAGGCGAAACAAGCTTGCATGTGGCAAGGGGAAGAGCTAGGCACGAGGATGCCGAAGGCACAAGACTTGCATGTCGCAATATAAAATGCCGAAGGGCATGGGGTGCCGAAGGTGCCAAGCTTGCATGTCGCAAGAGGAAGTGGCTAGGCACGAGGGTGCCGAAGGCATGAGACTTGCTTGTCGCAATATAAAATGCCGGAGGGCATGGGGTGCCGAAGGTGCCAAGCTTGCATGTCGCAAGAGGAAGTGGCTAGGCACGAGGGTGCCGAAGGCATAAGACTTGCTTGTCGCAATAATGCCGGAGGGCATGGGGTGCCGAAGGTGCTAAGCTTGCATGTCGCAAGAGGAAGTAGCTGGGCATGAGGATGCCGAAGGCATAAGACTTGCATGTCGCAATAATGCCAGAGGGCATGGGGTGCCGAAGGTGCCAAGCTTGCATGTCGCAAGAGGAAGTGGCTGGGCATGAGGATGCCGAAGGCATAAGACTTGCATGTCGCAATAATGCCAGAGGGCATGGGGTGCCGAAGGTGCCAAGCTTGCATGTCGCAAGAGGAAGTAGCTGGGCATGAGGATGCCGAAGGCATAAGACTTGCATGTCGCAATAATGCCAGAGGGCATGGGGTGCCGAAGGTGCCAAGCTTGCATGTCGCAAGGCGATGTGGCTTGGGCACGAGGGTGCCGAAGGGAAGGAATGCATATGTACAATTTTTATTATTATTTAAAGAATTTGGGTACCTTGTGGACATTTGAGCTTGTGGCATGTCCTTGGAGCTGGGCCTTCAAAGCTTCGGCAAGGGCTTGTCCTTCGGCGAGAAGAATGAGGGGCTTGATCTCGCAAGTTTCCAAGTTCTTGGTTGGTGGGCCTCATGAGCTGGGCTTTGGCGAAGGCCTGGGGTTTGTGCTCTGTGGAGCTGGGCTTCAGCGGGGGCTGGGGGCTTCCAGATTTGGCGAGGGTGTCTTGGGGAGCACTTTACGAGCTGGGTCCATGGGGGTCCGAGTGTTCGTTTAGTAGAAAGGCCAAGGTGGCGCGGAGGTGTGTTTGAAACTTCAGCAATGGAGTTCTATGCGATGTTGGGCTTGAGCAATGGCCTTGGGGCCGGGTTCCAAAGCTGGGCTTCAGCAAGCCTCCTTGACCCAGGTGGTGGCTAGGGTTTTGAGGGTAGATTCAGATTTTTAGAGGCTGGGTCCTTCCGTTTTTGAAACGTAGCTGGAGCCTTTTTGTAGCTGGGCCCTTGTGCTTTTATAGCTAGGGTCTTTATACCTTCGGTAAGGGAGTCCAAAGATTGGAGATAAGGGCCAGGGTTTGGGGAGAGGAGGTGCAAGTCCCCTATTAGCTTAAGACCTGCAGTCACCTTTTAGCTTGAGGGGCTGGGTCAGCCAAAAATTGGTAAGTCACTCCTTCACCTTCTGCATGCTCCTTGCCGTTCGGCAAGGAAGCTAGGCTCTAAAATATTTATTTATTTATTTTTTTTGGTGGAAGCTCGGAGCTGGGTCCGTGGTTCAGCTCGGAGGAGGTGCCGATCGGCAAGAGATATTCGCAGGTATTTTGGTGAGGGGCTGATCTGTCTTCGGCGAGGAGTGGGTCTAGGTGCCTAGTTTTTGCATCGAGTTGGAGCTGGGTCCGTGGTGCCGTTCAGCATTTGTTCGTGGATGGGGGTTCATCCAATCTAGGACCGTCTAGGGTCTGGGTCCTTGACTGACGGCAAGGAAGTGATTGGAGCCTTTCGATCCTTCTGAAGTGTGGGCAAAGTTTTTAGCTGGTCCTTCAAGGCGTTCGCGATTTCTCTTGGCTTCAATTGGTGCCGTGAGGTTTCAAATGCTTTTGCAAGAGCTGGGGTGTCTTTGGCAAGAGCTTTTGAAAGATAGATAGATGGCTGCAAGGGTTTTTGCGAGGAGAAGACTCAAGTTCGTTCGACAAGCTCCGACTGATAGACCTTCGGAGCTAAGGCTGGGGTCTCTTGTACTGTTGTAAAGAACCTGGGTCAGCCAAGCAAGGGTATCGTGACCATTTTTCCTTCTGCACGGCTCTTGCCGTTCGGCAAGGGTATGGTGGGGTGCCGAAGGCAGCGCACGCTGAATGATGGAGCTTGTGGGACAAGCTCAAGTCCCCATATTTTTACTCTTCAAAGAAGTGTCGGTCGGTACTTTGAACTGAGATGTTGGGTTGGCCCTGCAAGCCATGCAAAGTATAGCCACACTGATTGGCTTTTTCTTAAAATATTGTCTTCTGCAATTTGTTGCCCTGGCATTCAAGGTGGCTCCAGTAAGGCCTTGCCTAACGGCAGCCTAGGTGATGTTGATTGTATGGGTGCCGAAGAGCACTGGAGAAGGGAAGAACGACAGAAGCCTTTTGTGTCAATTCCCACAGACGGCGCCAAACTGTTGATGCTCAAAATGGTTGGGCCAAGATTGAGTCCAACTTAGTGATGAGGTGTGATGAATGATGGGTGAAGGTTTGGACCTTCAGCATGTATGTGAGGACTTGGCCAATTTATGAGTATACAAAAGACAAGATATATGTGGTTCACCCTTAATGAATGGGCTACGTCCACAGAGAAGATGTTCTCATTATGATATTGTTTACATTTGTACAAGGGGATTAGACCCAAAGATAACTGGAAGAAGGCCTAGGGCCTAAGGTACAAAGTTAGGAGTCTGGAGCCCAGGTGTCAAGTCCCCGGGTCTGGAGACCCAGGACTCGGAGGCCAGACTAATAGGAGAGTCCTGAAGAGGGAACCCAGCTCAGTTTCGGATCCTCTCTTAAGTGGAGAGTGGTATGCTTTTATAGGTGAGAGGGAGCCTTCACTTCTTGTTGTTTTCCGATGTGGGACTCCTCTTGCTTTGCTTAGAGTTCCTTCTAGTCTTCTAGTTGCTTGGTCAGTTATGGTGTCAACAATTTTCTTCTGCAATCTTTATTTTTTTTCTTCTTGCTCTGGATGTTTAGTACATGTTAATTTTTTGGCCCCCCCAAAAATTTGAATCTTGGCTCCGCCCCTGGTCAGAATAGCTGTCGTACCTAACATAATCCAAAAGATATGAAGATTGTCTAAAACAAAATTCGTTAATCAACGGGTTTAAAAATAAATAAAGAACCTTTAGTTTAGCAATTCGTAGCCTGTATATCCAAATAAAATGAAAAAGTTAGTTTCGGTACACAATAAAGACCACTAAGTTTCGGTTTATCAATTAATAAATGAGAATGATATATTTAGGTATATACCCATTCTTAGAACTAATGATATAGATGAACCATACACCATTTAATTTCTATAAACAAACCAACAACAACAACAACCAAAACAAAAAAAAAACATCTGGCTCCTGGTACACTATTTGGTGGTTCCTATAGCTCAGTTATTTTCAAAGTAGCACTATGCACTTGCAAATGATAATGAGTGAATTGATTTGATGGTCATGATTACTGTTTTTGAATTACTTATTAGGGTCGGGGGACGCCACTCCTGGTACCTGTTTTAATATTGCATGCATGCTCTCACTCGTCATATAAATCAATATTGCATGCATGCTCTCATCACTTTAGGTTTTCATCTTCATGACAAATTAGGGATCCTTTTAATCTCCTTCACACTCCTCACTTTGATAGGAATCTAAGTCCTAAACCAACTTATTTTATTTCCTCTGCTGCGTTGTGTGTGTGTGTATATATATATATATATATATATATAGGGCTAAAGAGTTGCATATTCAAGAAGAAGAAGAAAACAGTTATTGTCATTGTAGAATTCAATAGTAGTGATTGTGAAGCTGACAACAGCATCAGCAGCAGGGTTTTAAGCCTTCTTCTGCTATATTAATCCCAGGGGCTCCTATACTGGTTGTTTGTTTTCAGATTTCTTTTGTTGAAGGAGGTGATGATGTCCTTGGTGGTTTTAGAGATGTCGTTCTTGAAGGTGGTGATGATGTCCTTGGTGGTGATTTGGGTGTCTCTAATTTTCTGCCTTAGCCTATTGCAAATCTTTCTAACGCCGGTGTATGTTGAAGGTTGTAAGTGTGTTATGCTTTAATATTGTTTAGATCTAATTGTGTTTGTTTACATCATTAATTGATTTCTTTTTTTCTAACGATTAATCTTGCAGGGTTCTTGCGGCTCCTCTGGCTTTTGATCAGATTGAGGCTCAAGCATGACTCGTCAGAAGGTTTCTTTGCTAAATTTAACACATGGCTCGTTGAATTTGAGGCCGAGCTGAACAAAGGGGATGACAAGAACACAGTTATTGTAACAGCCAGCGAATCAACAACAATGGAATTTGAAGCTGAAATTTGAAGTCTAAGATGTTGTTAGTTTGATGTTCCAGAGCTTTAGGTTTTCTTTTTCTTGTTTATCTAGGATACTATGTTGCTTAAGCTCATCTATCATTGTAATAAACACAAAAATATTAGAATTCAAGTTTTTTCAGAATAAACAGGAGAGAGATGGAGCATCAATGTTACTAAATGGAGAACCTGACAACCTCTTCAACTTCTCCTTCGTTCTCATAACATCCTCCTCTTTATTGAACATCTCAGCTTCTCATCCTGATCATCCATCAAGATGGAACTTCTCAAACAAACTTGTTCTCAATCTGTATGTTTGTAGGGTCACCTGACCTGATGAACCTTCAGAATTGTTATTGTTTTTGCCTAGTTAGAATTGTTATTGTTATTCAAAGGGAATTTTTGTCCTTGGCCCGTGACGTTGAGCATCCACAGTGGGGTCCTTAAATCACCTTCTTAGACAAATTTTAGGGAGGAATTGGAAAAATTCAACTCCAACCATGCTCCCTATCAACCTCCTAAATATGGAGACTTCTAATAGCTCCTAATATGAGGAGAGAGAAAAGACTCATAGTGATTCCTTATAATTTAATGCTGCTTTGTTTTATGCATAGTTTAAACTTTTAGTTAATGCTATCTAATTTTTAATATTATTTTTTATAGAGACGAGCCAATCATATTGAATTATAAAATAACTATTGTATTTATGACTCCTTAAACTAGGGAGTATGATTGGAAGTTCAAATTTTATATAGAATTCCTAAAATAAATTTGGTGTATTTTCAGTTAAATTTTAACGAAAAAGTAGGGAGCATGATTGTAGATGGTTAGACAAGGAAACTTTGTCTACAAATATGCGGCTACAACAACGAGGATCAGCAGCTCCTTCATCTCCCCCCCAAATGGTGCGCATGGCTTGCGCACCCCCAGGTGAGGCATGCTGCCCTCCCACTTGCACACGGCTTGCTCTCTCTTATACACAAGCTGTTCACTTCTCTGTAGTCCCACGGCAAGTCTCCTAGTTACTCACATGCAAGCTTTCACAATTAAAAAAAAAAAAACTGTTGGTGATACAACAATGAGCATTACACTAATAATTTAATTCAACAATTAAATTAAACTATAAACAAAATCGCGAATTTAAATAAGACAGTAAAATACAAACTGACTGGTTTTCCATATAGAGGCTTGCATTTTGGAATGTCCTTGAAACAGAATTTCGCCCCTACTCAGTGCTTGTAGTTCTGCAAGCGTCTGCTCCACCAGAATACAACTATATTAAAACAAAGTCCTAGCACTAAGGCTTTGATTTCTAGCGAATTATGTATGTTTATCTCTCAGGCTACAGGAATATATGACTTAGAATGAAATTTGCGTTTTTGATGTCTGATCGGTTCATAATTGTATATCATTTTGTACCCTTCTAGCTTATGATTTGGTTATGTTTTTGAGTTAAACTTGTGCTTTTAATCCTTTTTGTGTTTATCTTTCAGTTCATTGAGCTTTAGGTAACAATGATGGCTTTGGATATGAAATGATGTAATCCATGCATGTTAAAGCCTGATTTGGATAAAGGGAAGAAGTGCTTAAAGACAAACTCATTTTGGCTACAGCCCCCTGCCAGTCCAGTTCCGTAGGTCATATTGCAAGCTTTGTTTCAGCAACCTACACAGCTCGGATGAGGCAGCATTCTTCATGAAAGTTGTTCCAATGGGTGTGTACTATAACATATCCAAAATGCAGCCCCATTGGATAAATATGGAGTCTGTTACCTAGCAAACACAGAGCCATGCTCAGGATGGATTTTATCAGCGCGCAAAATGAGTTAGCAATTTGTTTTGGCCTTAACTTCCTCCTCCGACCTTGGATTGGCCCAAATGATATATGGCTGGAAAGAAGACATTCTGAACTTCAAGTTTGAGTGCTTAAAGTCTTAATTTGCTTAAGGGAAGCCCAATTCGTAAGCCCTTGAAGTTGCTGGTCATGCTGACCTCAGGATGAGCTATTATTTCTGGTTGGAAGCTTGGTCATGGTGACATGAAGATGAGCTAGGGCTGCTGGTGGGATTTATTAGTGAAGTGCATCAACCATTTCAGATTTTATAATGGAAGTGTTGTATGCATTAGTGAAGTGCATCAACCATTTCAGATTTTATAAAACAAGTGTTGTATGCATTAGCCATACTTAATTCAGATTTTCAGCTTCCTTAGGCCTATATATAGTGAGGTTTCCCAAGCTTGTAAACACACCCCAAGGGGGGGAGCTCTCAAACACTTCTCTAGAGCTCCCTTCCCTTCTCTCCCTCAAATTCTCTTAGTTTCATTTTCTAGTTTTCAATTGATTGTAACAAAAATCCTTTTACTAAATTTTCCTTTAAGTCTTTCCAAGTTCTACTTTAATTTTCATCATTATGTAAATTCTTTTCTTTAGTCTCAAGTTTGATTAGTTTCCAAGTTTCAATTATGGTTCATGTTCTTATTCATTATGCTTATAAGTTAATATGCTAGTTTGAATGATTGATCACCATTAAGGCTTGCATGTTAGCTATCTTGGTTTGAATTAAGAGTATACACCATGCTTTAATTCGAATTGAACTATGAATAGGAAGAGTATGTATGGACATTCGACAACAGGGATTAGATACATGCTTGGTTGTTTAAATTGTTCTTCTATGCTTAATGGGTTCCTAATGCTTAATTTTAGGTTAGACAACAAATGATCAAATTAGAGAATTAGGAACACAAGGTTATGACCACACACCATGGCTTAATCATACATTAGCTAGAATCAATCCGTTAATCTAATTGAACTTGGGAACTTATCTACTTGAGTTAGTTATTTTCTTTCTTCCTTGTTTTATTTATTTCCTTTCTTTTTCATTTCTGTTTTGTGTAGGGAAAATGAATTGAATCATTCAATTACCAATCCTCGTGGGATCGACCTCGCACTTACATACGCTATACTACCGAACGGCTCGTGCACTTGCGAGTATCACAAGTTGAGGATGCAACTGAATCCATTTTGGTGCAGCTGTATCTACGCAACAATGTCCTTTAAACAGAACCAGGGGTCCTGTTTATGTAGAGGGCTGATACCTGTTGGAACAGGTATATATAACGGTCAAACTCAACTTCATCATCAATGAGGTTAGCTTATAACTCTCATCTTACTACAATACAATTTTTGCAAACTGCACAATATACTAACTTCCTAATTTCCAGTTACTTCAGACAAGTGACAGATAAACTTTAAGCAACTAATTAATTAGAGATGCGCTAGCTAGCTCTTGAGTTTAATTATTCTTGCATTTAGTTCATTCCCGGTTTAGTGCATCCCAAGTAAGTACTGACATTATTCTTTGTTTGATGCAGGTCTGATGGATAAAGGGCAGAAGACAATCTGCTAGTGATGAATCTTATGTTATTTGTTTTTGGGAATCACTTGACATTTAGGTTGAACTTAAATATGTAGCATTTTGTTTTTGAGACATCTTGTGAATTTGTTGGAAGAATGTTAGATATATGGATTCCATTTAGGTACCAACAATAATTTTTCACCTTAATTGAGTAAGATTCTTCTAGATAGCAAACCAACTTATTACTGATCCATTTGCAGTTGTTTTCACTTTTCTGGATGAGACCTCGATTTCGAATTCCACTATAGGGTAAAAGGACAATTATTCCACCCTCGAGGTCACTAAAACAAAGCGACCGGTCGCTAGGATCTGGGCGACCGGTCGCCACTGGACATATTGGGTTTTTGTCGTTGCTGGAGAAAGGCGACCGGTCGTTTTTGGGCAGAGTGTTTCACGACCGGGCGTTTCTGGCTGGCGACCGGTCGTTTCTGGGCAAAGTGTTTCACGACCGGGCGTTTCTGGATGGCGACCGGTCGCTTCAGGGCAGAGTGTTTCACGATCGGTCGTTTCTGGCTGGCGACCGTTCGCTTCAGGGCAATCTTCAGGGTAATCTTGAATTTTTTCTTCCTTCTCTTCACTCAACCTCTCCCCCTGAAGAGAAGGGAGCTTGGAAGCTTCAAAGTAGGATAAATCCTCATGGAATGTGGCATCCATAGTGACAAAGGGCTTATGAGTAGGAGGATGGTAACACTTGTATCCTTTTTGATTTGATCCATACCCAATAAACACACATCGAATGGCACAAGGGTCCAGCTTACTCCTTTGATGAGATGGAACATGAGCATATACAACACAACCAAATATGCGAGGAGGCAGCTTGAGGACGGTAGGAAGAGAGACGTGACGAGCCAAGGTGTCCAGTGGAGTCTGAAAATCCAAAACACTACTAGGCACCCGATTAATTACATAGACTGCAGAGAGAAGAGCATATCCCCATAAGTAGTGAGGGACCGATTTATCTAGCATGTATGCACAAGCAACCTCAAGTAATTGTCGATTCTTTCGTTCGGCAACACCATTTTGTTGTGGAGTAAAAGAGGTGGAGGTTTGATGAATGATGCCGTGGTCCCGGAAGAATTGAGCCAAGACATTGTTCACATATTCCCCACTATTATCGGACCGGAATACTTTAATGGAGGCTTGGAATTGTGTGATGATCATAGCATGAAACTCACAGATTTTAGCAGAAACATCACTTTTATGAGCTAGAAACCAAGTCATGCGAGTGCAGTCATCAATAAATGTAACAAACCATCTCTTGCCATTGGAAGAAGCTTTAGCAGGACCCCAAACATCAAAGTGAACCAAATCAAAAGGAAATTATGTTTTATTATCACTTAAGGGAAATACGGTTCGATGGCTTTTGGCCAATACACAGGTTTCACACCGAAACTGGGGATTATCTAAACCACGAAACAAAGACGGAAACAAACGTTGAAGATAACCAAAGGATGGATGTCCTAGGCGACAATGCCAGAGCCAAATCTGGTGTTGATTACGAGCTTGTGAGTTAGAACCATGAGTATGAGCTGCCCTTGGTGGTGAAGAGACCGTCAAGGAATACAACCCCCCTCTCCGTTTACCATGCCCAATCGTCACGTGAGTCGTGAGGTCCTAAAAAGTACAATGGGAAGGATAGAATGTGGCATAACAATTATGTGAATCAAGCAATTTCCCAACAGACAACAAATTACAATTAATAGAGGGAACAAGTAGTGTATGAGGTAAAGATAAGGAAGGGGAAAGTGAGATAGTTCCTTCTCCAATAACATTAGAAGGAACCCCATTGGCACTAGTGATGTAAGGATGACGAGACTTAGGAGATAATGTGGAGAAAATAGTGGAGTCAAAAGTCATATGATCAGTGGCATCAGTGTCAATTATCCATGTAGTGGGCCGTGTACCTGATTCGGAGTCGGAGAGTGAGGTGGTGATCTTGGTGGGGTCGGCTGTGGAGTTGGTTGAGTCGTTGGTGTCACCCATGAGGTAAATAGGTAAAGAGATGTAGCGGAAGATAGCTTAGAACTTCAGCAAATAAAAGCAAAAAGGGCTTGTGATCAAAGCCAATTTTGAGGCAAGGCAAAGTATGAGATAGGAACAAAGGTTATAACAGCAAAGTATGAGCAAAGGTAAGTAGAGATTAGGTAAGAACAAGGTTATGCAGAGGCAAAAACTGTTTACTCTGATACCATGCCAAAGATAGTGTAATAAGAAAGGTTTGAAGCCTTTCAACCTTATTTCTTTCATTCCTTAATTGAACATCTATACAAGTGTGTGTGTATATCAGTTAGTTACACTACTACAAACAACAAACTAAACAAAACAATATGGAAACATGAAAGTGTGTTACCAGCACTTTGTGTTTCCCTAAAACATGGAAATGGGTTTCTAGGTGGCAGACATGCTTTTCCATGATTTGTGCCAAGCTGTCCAAAGCTCCCCCTCAAGTCATTGACTAACAGACCTGAAGGATAAAAATGACACCGAATGCAACAAATTTTATACACTGTACGACATTCAATATCCAAGTCACCAATTGCGAAATCCTGTTCAGCGAACCAGACCCATTCAAGAATGGGCAGCAAAGATTAATAAGCTGCTGAACGCAATTGATAACTTCTCTCAATGCTTTGAGAAATTTGCCTCTACTGAGAAGCAAATCCACCAACGATGTTCCGATTGATTGCTGAGGCAGCCCCATATTCTGAATGTGACAAACTAGGCGAGAAATGTAGTCAGAAGAGGCGACTTCTTGTGATGGTGGCATTAACACTTCTTCTATCTCGGTCGATTCACCTCCTCCTTTAGAGGGTGCGATTGGTGATGATGGTGTTGAAATTTCTAGCAGAGTTTCTTGACGTTCTTGATCACGGTCCATACTTTCAAGGTTGGGGTAGAAAGACGGGTTGGGGGGATTGAGAAGAAAGACGGGTTGGGATGAGAAGAAAGATCGGTGAGGTGTCTGTGAATTGGGTTCCCTGAGGTGGGAATTGGTGGGGGTGGAAGTTGGATTATCGGAATGGGAGAGAAGAACTGAGGCTGGTAGAAAATGAGTATAGAATTTTCTGGTTTTAAATACCCAACTCGGATCAGGTGAGAACACTAAAATGAGAACACTATATGAGGATCAATCTTAGCCATCCAAAGTCATCTGAACGGCTAAAGAGAAAAAGCAAGCTTAATGTAGAAATGGGTACGCTGCACTTACCCCTCAGGCCACATGTCCTGCGGCGCCTTTTCCAATCGCGCCTTTTTTCCTTCCTTCCTCCGCTTTTACCAAAGAAACCCTAAAATCTTCAGTAGAAATGGGGGAAATATCAAACCCCATATCTTTCCCCTTCTCCCACATGTTTGTATCTTTCTTCCTTCTATTAATTCTTTCTTGAAATTTCCACCTCAAAATCTTACAAACCAAAAACTCCCAGATTCTATCCCCTTCATCGTCCTCATTCCCTTCACCTTCTTCACGTCAATTCCCACCTTACTCTTCCAGTGGACTTTTCAATCTCCATGAACTACATCCCTCTCTTCTCATCTATCTTTCAATCTACTGCCCATTGATCGGTTCATAATTGTATATCATTTTGTACCCTTCTAGCTTATGATTTGGTTATGTTTTTGAGTTAAACTTGTGCTTTTAATCCTTTTTGTGTTTATCTTTCAGTTCATTGAGCTTTAGGTAATAATGAGGGCTTTGGATAGTAAATGATGCAATCCATGCATGTTAGGGCCTAATTTGGATGAATGGATGAAGAGCTTAAAGACAAACTCAATTTTGGCTACAGTCCCCTGCCAGCCCAGTTTCGTAGGTCATATTGCAAGCTTTGTTTCAGCAATCTACATAGCTCGGATGAGGCCACATTCTTCATGAAAGTTGTTCCAATGGGTGTATACTATAACATATCCGAAATTCAGCCCCATTGGATAATTGTGGAGTCTGTTACCTAGCAAACACAGAGCCATGCTCAGGATGGATTTTATCAGCGCGCAAAATGAGTTAGCAATTTGTTTTGGCCTTAACTTCCTCCTCCGACCTTGGATTGGCCCAAATGATATATGGCTGGAAAGAAGACATTCTGAACTTCAAGTTTGAGTGCTTAAAGTCTTAATTTGCTTAAGGGAAGCCCAATTCGTAAGCCCTTGAAGTTGCTGGTCATGCTGACCTCAGGATGAGCTATTATTTCTGGTTGGAAGCTTGGTCATGGTGACATGAAGATGAGCTAGGGCTGCTGGTGGGATTTATTAGTGAAGTGCATCAACCATTTTAGATTTTATAAAACAAGTGTTGTATGCATTAGCCATACTTAATTCAGATTTTCAGCTTCCTTAGGCCTATATATAGTGAGGTTTCCCAAGCTTGTAAACACACCCCAAGGGGGGGAGCTCTCAAACACTTCTCTAGAGCTCCCTTCCCTTCTCTCCCTCAAATTCTCTTAGTTTCTCTTTCTAGTTTTCAATTGTTGTAATGAAATCTTTTGTGTTGAAATTTTCCTTAAGTTTTTCTTAGTTCCACTTTACTTTTCATTATGTAAATTCTTTTCTTTAGTCTCAAGTTTGATTAGTTTCCAAGTTTCAATTATGGTTCATGTTCTTATTCATTATGCTTATAAGTTAATATGCTAGTTTGAATGATTGATCACCATTAAGGCTTGCATGTTAGCTATCTTGGTTTGAATTAAGAGTATACACCATGCTTTAATTCGAATTGAACTATGAATAAGAAGAGTATGTATGGACATTCGACAACAGGGATTAGATACATGCTTGGTTGTTTAAATTGTTCTTCTATGCTTAATGGGTTCCTAATGCTTAATTTTAGGTTAGACAACAAATGATCAAATTAGGGAATTAGGAACACAAGGTTATGACCAAACACCATGGCTTAATCATATTTTAGCTAGAATCAATCAGTTAATCTAATTGAACTTGGGAACTTATCTACTTGAGTTAGTTATTTTCTTTCTTTCTTGTTTTATTTATTTCCTTTCTTTTTCATTTCTGTTTTGTGTAGGGAAATGAATTGGATCATTCAATCACCAATCCTCGTGGGATCGACCTCGCACTTACATATGCTATACTACCTAACGGCTCGTGCACTTGCGAGTATCACAAGTTGAGGATGCAACTGAATCCTTTTTGGTGCAGCTGTATCTACACAACAAGTTTTTGGCGCCGTTGCCGGGGATTGGCAACATAGTTTGGTTCTATTTCTTTTCCCTTGTTTTATTTTTATTTTTCAGTTTCATGTTTTTCTAGACAATTTCTTGTTTTAAAGTTAATGCCATTGATGGACAAGTTGTGTTTGTAGTCCAACAGAAAAGGACAATTGCCCAACAAGCAAGAGAACTGGGTTTAAGTCCCAGCTTACACAACCCATTGGTGCTTGTTACTTTGAAGCATGGAATTAGATGTTTGTGGCCAAGATCCCTAATCTTGATGTTTTAGTTTAGTTTATCCTTTTCATTTAAGTTATGGTTTCCTAATCCAATAAATCTAAAAATCTGTTTCAAGTTTCCTTGTCTTTCTTTAAGCATTTCTGAAGTAGCTCAATAAGAAAGAGGGAGAGAGAGGAGACAACCCAATCCATAGAGACATGGAGTATGGAGTAGCGGAGAAGTCGACCTCCAGCTGCTATGGCCAACCACTCTCCAGCTAATCGCTTCAAGGGGGAGCATTTCAATCCTTTCTCTTCTTTGAATTCTGTTTATTTTCGTAGTTGTTTTTGCCTTTTGGTCCGCGTTGAGTTCTTTGTTTTTCTATGCTGAATCCAACCATATAAAGAACGTAAAATTTGGACTTACGGTTGGAAAGTTATAGCCTAAAAACTGAACAGAGGTCGAAGCTGAAAAACATAGAAACGAATCTGTCCAAATGGTGATAAACGGGTGATAGAAAGTGCTGTTTGTTTTTTTTCTTTGGTTTCTTGGTTTGTTTCCTTTAGTACAACAATTTATGTTGTTTGTTTGAATTTGTTTACAGTACTTAGTTCATTTTTGTTTGTGGTTTGTTGTTTCATTTTATCTTAATGTGTTTTTGTTTCTTATCTTAAAAATTTTAAATTAAAAAAAAAAGATTTTTCATATGAGCCGACTTATGGTAACCCCAGTGAGCACTTCCGTTAATACAGTGTCTAGGAGTTCTTTAGGCGACACCTTCGGTGTCTAAGAAGTTTGGGTTTTAAGCGGGACCATTGTGACCCCTCCAACCTTCCCGGATCCACTGGCTGTGTTTTCTGAGGCCCTTAACTGGTCATCCGTGAGTTGCTTGTATATTCGTGTGTTTTTAAATTAAGTTTTCTTTATTTTCTTTGTTTTCTTTTCTGTTGAGTCTTTGTTTTTGTTTTGTTTCTGTTTTTGTTTTGTTATGTTAGTTTATTTATTTACGTGGTATGGTTAGTTAGTTTATTTCTGAGTGTTAAAACATTTTTTTAAATTTTTTTTTTTATATTTCAAACATTGCATAAAAAAAAAAAAAGAAACACAAAAAAAAAACAAAAAAACAAAAAAAAAAAACTAAAAAAAAAAATTTTAAAAAAAAAAAAAAAAAAAAAAAAACATCATCATCATCATCTTCTTCATCATCTTCTTCATCTCCATCATCATCATGGCTTGCCTCTATTTTCTCGCACTTGTAGAATCTGCAGCAGCTCCACATGGTCCTCATTTTTTCTCTGCAGTACTTCCACGTGCTGATTGGCACAGTAGAGCCGCTTCTGCAAGTCCGCCACCATAGCCTTCAAGGAAGCTATTTCCTCGCTCATCGCGGCACACTCCCTTGTCCTCGCCAGTAATCGCATGCCCAAATTGGTAGCGGAGACCGCGTGGAGCACGGTTAAATTGTGGGACTCCTCTACCGCTGCCTTATCAGACCTCTGTGCCACATGCAGATGATCTGTCGGAGTGAGCTTGCTGCTAATCATGCCTCCTAGCAGCACTGCTCTGTTCGACAGTGCCTCAGAAAAGTGCGGTATTGCCTCAGCAAAGTTTGAGGCCGTGCCGTGATGATATGTGGAGTTTGGGAAGACAGGAGTTGGAGGAGCCCTTGTCTGGGCATTCGGTGGTGCAAGTGAGAGCTCAAGGTTGAGATCATCAAGGTGAGTGCATGAGGATGCCATTTGTTTTGCTTCTGAATTTTTTGATGTTTTTCCTTGAGTTTGCAGGAAGAAATGCTGGGTATCATCCGCTTGCAGAGGTGTGGTTTAAATAGACATATGCTGATGAGAGAGAGCCAACACCATTTCGGATTTCCCGGGCATGCTCGACCTAATCGCTTCAAGGGGGAGCACCTTTACTTTCACTTTACTTTTCTTTTTTCCGTGTTTTCTGGTGTTTAATGTTTTTGCCCGTTACTTTCATTTTCTAGAGCTTTGTGTTTTTGCTTTTCCCTTTCGGCTATCATCTTTATCTTATTTTAGTTAGGGAAATGTGTTTTCTTTTCCGTTTGTCGTCTTTGTTTTCTTTTTCTTTTTCTTTTTCTTTCTGCAACCTTACTCTTTTATTTCCGAAACAAAATAACGAAAATACAAAAACAACAAAATAAAATAAAAACAACAATAATGCGGTAGGAAATCATTTCTTCTCGGTGCTTGGTGTCTCGACCATTGGAGCTTTGAGTTTGGCCCTCTGGCTGTCCTCTTCCGGGGCTTCACGCACAGCTTCTTGGGGCTCATCACTTGGGCTCCCAAAGATCGCAATCTTAGCTTGAGCGTAACTACTCTCGCGATCTGCTTGTTTGCGTTTACCCGGTCGGTCTAGGTCTTCCAGCTGCTTTCGCATGTCGCGAGAATACAACTCTACCATCTTTGATAGGTTTTTATTCTCGTCCCGCAATACTTCTAGCTGGTGTCGATTCACCTCCACTATCCTTGACCTCTCCCTTTTTAAGCTCTTTATAGCACTTTGACAATCTTCAACCATACTTCGCTCCGCCGCCAACTGAGCTTTCAGCACCTCTACCTCATGGGACTTCGCAAGTAGGCGATGACCCAAACTTGCGACTGTTGCCGTACTCTGCACGCTCAGTGCCAGGGCATCGCTCACGACCCGGTTGTCATCCCTTGTCCCCAGAACACGTATATCTTTAGGAGTCACCAGATTTCTGCCCACTCCAATGGCAACATCGTTGTCCAGGAGTATTGAGTCAGTTACTGTCACAGGCCCCCGTGCGGAAGCAAAGTAGGGCATCCATATTGGTGCCGCTGCTTGGCCTCGTGTCTGAGTCGGTGGAGCTAGGTTGAGATCCAACGAAAATGGGTAGGATGAGGCCATTTGATTTCTGATTTTTTTTTTTTCTTCTTTTCTCTTTTGTGTTTCTGAGTTTGTGGTTTTGTTTTTATCCCCATCTTTTTCCTTCTTATATACATAGTCTTTGACAAACCCTAGCCATTGCAGCGTCTAAGCATTTCTGAATCTCCAGCATTCCTCGAGTCCCACAACCTTCTCGCTTTCCAACCATACCCAACTCATTTATCACGACATGTCTTTTCTGAACGGACGCGTTCAGTAAAGCCTTCGCGCCTTTCCATGAGCCCGTAATTTCTGCTTGTGAAATCTGCGGCGCTTCTATCTGTCAACACGTGTCTCGCTCAGTCTGCCCATGACTATCCATGAGACGACATCAGGGACCACATTCCCTCTTTTTAGAAATCCCGCTTTGCGCTCATAATTCACGTTTTATCTTTTTAAGAAAAAATTAAAATTAAAACGTGTGGGCTTTGGATTTCATTGTGGGTCGGGTTTTCACCATTGTTTTGGTTTCAAAGTGAGTTAACTTTCTTTGGGGTTGGGCTTTCAAACGTTTGGGTTTTAGTTTGCGTAAGACTGTCTGTTTAGGGCTTACTGTTTTGAGTGTTTTACTGTTTTGTTATTTATTTATTTGTTTGTTTGTTTGTTTTGTAATTTTTATTTTTATTTATTTTATTTTATTTTATTTGTGTATTTTAATTCAAGTGTGTTTTGTGATTTATATTTACTTTAGTACCTTTCATTTCTTGTTATGACATTGTTTGTGGCTAACTTTTAAACATTGAGGACAATGCTCATTTCTAGGTTTGGGGGTATTGGAGTTTAGCAAGTAAACTTGGTTTTTCTTAAAATTTAAAAAAAAAAAAAAAAAAAAAATTCTTGTTTTGAATCTTGTTTTGTTTAGTCACTTTCCGAACACATTTGATGAAATTGTGATAAATGTTTGCATGACTTAAATGAAAATTGAATTTTTTTTTTTTTTTTTTTTTTTTTTCCTTGTAAATTTTTATTGTAAAAAAAAATTAATTAATTAATTGATTAATTTGGCATCGTTCTAGCATGATATGTTCGAAACCTTCTTTGCACTTGCCATTTGTTTCATAATTCTCCAATTAAAGGATTTGCATGACCCAAAGAATTGTATCAAGCATAAATTAGACTTATATAACCATAAATGTGAGCTTTTGAGCCTTGTGCTTCATTTCATGAGTGTTATACACATACTCTTATTTTCTTGTCATCAAAGTTGTTGTTTGATCTCATTATTCATTGATTTGGTTGAATACTTAAAAGTCATTCATTCTTTTGCAATTCGATTTCATGACATTTAAGAAATGATATTAGGCCCTCTTTGGATCGTTTGTACCTTTCAAGCTAACCTTATGCATGCTTAAGCATGATTTTCCATTGTTAACCATTTTGAGCCTACATGTAAACCTTTTCTTTCATTTACCAATTATATTTCCTCGCCTTAGCCTGAAAAACAAATATTTACCTTTCTAAGGAACTCATGAGCTTTAATTGGGATGTGTTTTTCATACTAAGTTTAGGAATTGGTGTTACATTTTGAAGGAAAAAAAAAAATCACACAATTGGTGAAAGAAAAGAGAAAAGTTGTGATTAAGTGGTGGTTGAATGAAATTTCATTTTTGGGTTTCATTTTTGGGCCTTCAAAATAAATTGGTGTTTAAGGAAAGGAGTATGAATCATTGTAAATGAAGGTATAAGGAGTTTTGATCGCGTAAAAGAAAAAATCTAATCGTGATGATTCGAAGTCTTGTAAACAATTGTTTTATGCTCTTATATTTTGAGTTTCTTGGACTTTGTTTTATCCATACCCTTCATTTCTTACTCACCTTACACCCTTGGCCCCATTACAACCTATGCTAAAGACCTAAATTGATCTTAAATGTCATGTGGTTGAATTGCATTCATTTTTCTACTTTTAAGTGTTTGGCATCCTTCTTGAGATCATATTAATGCAAGTCCTTCATCTTTTTATTTCGAGTTAAGTCCTTATGGTTTAACTCTAACCTCATGTTTATAACTGAGTATTGCATTGTAGCCCTCTTCCGAGTGATTCATTTGTGAGAGGACAACTTTGGTGAGATTTGAAGTTGCATTTGTGCTTGGTATGATTTTTGAAATTGTGTGGAAACTAAGATTGGGGAATTTGTTGCATTTGGCTATCACACTACTACACTTTGAGCATATTATGTTTTGAACTTTGCCGCTTTGTGAATAATGTCTAAAATTGAGCTTTTATTGTCAAAACGTTTAAGTCATGTGCATGAGTCATTTCTCTTCACAAAATGTTCGGAAAGATTGTTTTGAGTTTTTATTTTGATTTTGTTTTTTTTGTTTTTTTGTGTTTTGTGTTTTGTTTTTATTTTTATGTTTGTTTTTGGTTTTGGTTTTGCTTAAGAACTAACAAATCTAATAAGTTTTCTAACCATTTTGTTTTGTAGAGTTAGAAAAACGTTTGTGGGTATCGTAACTGTTAAACCCTCAGGAGACACAACTCCTCCTACTAGGGATGCCTAGAGGTTTAAAGGCTTGTTGCATTCGCTCAATGCAATCGAGTTACCTACGAAAGTGGTCTAGTTAACTTCTTGTTTTGTTTTTAACTTTGTTTTGTGTTGTTTTGCTCGAGGACTAGCAAAATCTAGGTTTGGGGGTATTTGATCGGTTCATAATTGTATATCATTTTGTACCCTTCTAGCTTATGATTTGGTTATGTTTTTGAGTTAAACTTGTGCTTTTAATCCTTTTTGTGTTTATCTTTCAGTTCATTGAGCTTTAGGTAATAATGAGGGCTTTGGATAGTAAATGATGCAATCCATGCATGTTAGGGCCTAATTTGGATGAATGGATGAAGAGCTTAAAGACAAACTCAATTTTGGCTACAGTCCCCTGCCAGCCCAGTTTCGTAGGTCATATTGCAAGCTTTGTTTCAGCAATCTACATAGCTCGGATGAGGCCACATTCTTCATGAAAGTTGTTCCAATGGGTGTATACTATAACATATCCGAAATTCAGCCCCATTGGATAATTGTGGAGTCTGTTACCTAGCAAACACAGAGCCATGCTCAGGATGGATTTTATCAGCGCGCAAAATGAGTTAGCAATTTGTTTTGGCCTTAACTTCCTCCTCCGACCTTGGATTGGCCCAAATGATATATGGCTGGAAAGAAGACATTCTGAACTTCAAGTTTGAGTGCTTAAAGTCTTAATTTGCTTAAGGGAAGCCCAATTCGTAAGCCCTTGAAGTTGCTGGTCATGCTGACCTCAGGATGAGCTATTATTTCTGGTTGGAAGCTTGGTCATGGTGACATGAAGATGAGCTAGGGCTGCTGGTGGGATTTATTAGTGAAGTGCATCAACCATTTTAGATTTTATAAAACAAGTGTTGTATGCATTAGCCATACTTAATTCAGATTTTCAGCTTCCTTAGGCCTATATATAGTGAGGTTTCCCAAGCTTGTAAACACACCCCAAGGGGGGGAGCTCTCAAACACTTCTCTAGAGCTCCCTTCCCTTCTCTCCCTCAAATTCTCTTAGTTTCTCTTTCTAGTTTTCAATTGTTGTAATGAAATCTTTTGTGTTGAAATTTTCCTTAAGTTTTTCTTAGTTCCACTTTACTTTTCATTATGTAAATTCTTTTCTTTAGTCTCAAGTTTGATTAGTTTCCAAGTTTCAATTATGGTTCATGTTCTTATTCATTATGCTTATAAGTTAATATGCTAGTTTGAATGATTGATCACCATTAAGGCTTGCATGTTAGCTATCTTGGTTTGAATTAAGAGTATACACCATGCTTTAATTCGAATTGAACTATGAATAAGAAGAGTATGTATGGACATTCGACAACAGGGATTAGATACATGCTTGGTTGTTTAAATTGTTCTTCTATGCTTAATGGGTTCCTAATGCTTAATTTTAGGTTAGACAACAAATGATCAAATTAGGGAATTAGGAACACAAGGTTATGACCAAACACCATGGCTTAATCATATTTTAGCTAGAATCAATCAGTTAATCTAATTGAACTTGGGAACTTATCTACTTGAGTTAGTTATTTTCTTTCTTTCTTGTTTTATTTATTTCCTTTCTTTTTCATTTCTGTTTTGTGTAGGGAAATGAATTGGATCATTCAATCACCAATCCTCGTGGGATCGACCTCGCACTTACATATGCTATACTACCTAACGGCTCGTGCACTTGCGAGTATCACAAGTTGAGGATGCAACTGAATCCTTTTTGGTGCAGCTGTATCTACACAACACCCATTTCCTTGCTTCCATTTCTAACAAAGCATTACTCTTCTCCCCTTCAGAAATTTTTCTGCCATGAAAACTGTCATGAGTGGCTACCAATCTGGATCTATATCGCTTTCCTTTTTGGGAAAGGGGTATTGGGTATGCGGGTATGTGAACAATTTGGTGTTGTAGGTGTAGTTTTGAGGGGTTTTATGTAGAAGACAGGGCTAATTTTTTATTTTGTATTTTTATATTTATGGCTTCGTAGATTCAAGCCTCTTCCCACTCGTTCTCCATCCCTTCTGGTTTGTATTGATCTTTCTCAAGTCTCGGAATTTTTTTTATTTTTTATTTGAGTCATGGTAAGGCCTCCAGTTTTTTATTTCTCCATCCCTTCTGGTTTGTATTGATCTTTCTCAAGTCTCGGAATTTTTTATATTTTTTATTTGAGTCATGGTAAGGCCTCTAGTTTTTTATTTGAGTCATGGTAAGTATATTTTTTTTATAGGTCAATTATACTCACCTCCTTCCTCACATCACGACAACTTAATTAACTACAAGTTCCTCTCCTCCATCCCCACTTGGAAATCTGGGTACAGAGCTAATGCTTCGCTAACCTTCGCAGTCATAATTTTAGCCCTCATGCGTGCCATGGCTTCTATCTCTAATAATCTCAACCACCCCACTCCCACTTCCCAAGTCCAGGTCCTTTCTCTTTTCTTTGGTAGATCTAGGATTTAAAAAGTTTGAATTAGAATACCCAGTTCGATTTTATGTTTGATTTTGCTTGTTGGGTCCGTTTAGGTGCTGAACATGAATTGGTTTCATAAGCAACTAAATGGGAACAACGAGGTACATTTCTCTAATTTATAGTTTGATGGGTTATATGTAAAATTGCTCTGTATATGAATTCAATTTGGAATTGGCTTAAATGGGTTTTCTTTGATTCTTCTTTATAATCTAGTTTAAAGACTGCCACTTTGGGATTGATTTGTAAGCATAAATGAGGGCTTTACACTCATCCTAGTGGAATAAACTCAAATGCAGAAGTAGAGTCCATTTACAACTCACCTTGTTGCTCATACAGAGTGTAAGGGCAGATTAAACAATTGAGCTAAAGGAGTCCTATTTGTACAATGATTAATACATGATATGTACGGTTAAAGTTGGGATTAATACATCATTTTGATATGTTGGTTGTTGTATTAATCTAAAATGTAAACACAACTGTAAAGCTATACAGAATAGTAAAATACCATGTGTAGAGCCACTTGATGAGGAATAAACATAAGGATATCATATTTTATGTGATAATAAGTGCAGAACATGCAGATAAGACTCATTGGTTATCTGTTTATAAATAGTCAAGTAGTAAGATCACAGTCCTTCAGCCTTTTAAAAGATGTGGTCGTTCTCCTCAGTCGAAAATGAGGTCCATGGTTTGACTAATTATAGGTGGTAGTTGCTGGTGTTGAGGTTTGTGACAATTGAGATTGTTGTGACGATAGGAAAACATATAAAAGAAAATTTGACACCTTTTTATTTTTGTTTGATAATGAAAATAAAAAGGCAGTTTCTAGAGTTCAAAATTTTAATAACCCCATGATTGTGGATTTTTGTCTACTATTTGGCTCTCTAATGCTCTACTTCCTTCTCTATGCAACTTGTTTTTCCCCTCAAATTTGGTATCATTTATGTATCTTAATGTATTGATAATAGCGTTAGTAGGTATCATTTGTATCTGTTGAGGCCCAAAAAAGTCACGAGAAGCCCAAAGATATTTAAAGCCCAATATAACATATAATGTTGGTCATGCGTTAATTCAAGCTATATTTTGGGAATTAATTCATTAAATAAATATAGAAATAGTGTTCATGCCATGCCAAGCCAATAATACATTTTTCATATGTCAATCACCTACCAAGCTCACATGAACCCAAGTCATGTGGTTTACGGGGCTTGCACGAGGGATTGTGGTGTGGAAGGTTACAGAGGTCCACAAGACCCACGGAAACTCTTGGATAATGGAGACTTTGGGCTAGCTACTTGGGAGCACCAAAGTCCAAGCCCATTACTTAGAGTTCTCCAATGTGGGTAAGCAAATGAGATATTTTCCAAGCATTTCCTTTTATCCATAGGAAATAATCATTTTCCAAATGCCTAGCTTTACCCGTTGGAAATAAGCATTTTTCAGCACTCCCTGTTACCCATTGGAAACAAGCCAATTCCGACACTTCCCTTTACCCGTTGGAAATAGTCATTTTCCAATGCCTAGTTTTACCTATTGGAAAATAGCATGCCCCAATACTCCTTTTCAACCATTGGAAATAAGCTGGTTCCAGCACCTCCCTTTACCTATTGGAGATAAAGGAAAACCCTCACCCTCTATAAATTGGGAGGCATTTGCCCAGCCAAAATCAATCTCTCTTGGTTGCTGGAAGCTTCTCAGCAACCATGAGAACTCATCTTCCTTCCTCCCTTTGGCCGCTGCAAGCATTCCAGCGGCCATCCCAGCCTTTCTTCAACCATCGACCCTTCCTTCAACTGCTGGAGCAGCACAACAACTTCTTGTTTTGGCTGCTGCAAGCATCCCAGCAGCCAGCAACCTCCTTCAACCATCACACCTACTTCCTAGTTGTTGCAAGCACCCTAGCCATAACCTTCTCTCCTTGAAATCCATCACCTTCTTTATAAAGCCCCACTAAGCATAACTCCAAGCTTTTCCTTCCTTCCAAGCTATAAACATCATAACCTTCAAATCTCAAGCTTTTCCTCTCATCCTCCTCTTGAAACTCTTAAATTCTCATAGCCATAGCCACAAACAACAAATTATCAACATCCAAACTCAAGCATATCCAACACCAAGCCAAGCACATGCATTCTCATTTGCTAAACTTGTGGGTTTTAGCTCCCACACTCCAAGCTCTCATGCCAAGCTCACGTAATCTCAGTTCAACATCATGTTCAACTCTTCGTCAAGCTGCCGAAAACGTCAGCGCAAAACACACAGCCACTGGAAGAAAAACAAAGTACTCCCCTGGGACATGCTTTTCCCTCGGGATGCTTTGGGCCTAGTCCTCGCTAACTCAGAAAAAGGGGCAACGAAGGCTTGATCCACCACTCTATGGCGGTCCGAGAATCAACAAGCCCGAACGAGCCTTCCAACGAAAAAAGACCCCAACAGTATCTTAATGTGTTGACAATAATGTTAGTAGATATCATTTCTGTATCTTAATGTGTTGACAATAGTGTTAGTAGATATCATTTCTGTATCTTAATGTATTGATGATAGTGTGAGTAGTATGGATATGGGTATCAGGGTTGTATCTTCATGTTTTCGTAATAGTTCCAGTATATCTTATGTAAACTTTGTATGTTGCAAGGATAAAATGGAATCTGGATTTGAACCATGTTTCACATAGCCAAGTACAGTCCTGTAATCAAGCAATTTCTATGGATAAACATCAGTATTAAAATTCACAATAAAATATGGGTCGTAAACGATTCAAAGGATTCACTAGAGCTTCAACATCATATTTTTATAATTTTTAAAAATTATAAATTTTACAAATAATAAAGAAATAACACATGTCAGAATTGCAATGCTGCATCATTACTTGTTTGCCACCAAAATATCTATCGTAAACACTTCAAAAGGATTCACTAAAGCTTCCACATGTCTTCATTTATTATTCACTAAAGCTTCATAATATTATTTTTATTTTTTGACTGAGAAGTCTTCAGTATCTCTTTTATGAATGTTTTAAGATGAACTGAAAAGACGTGGAAAGTTTCACATTGAGTTTGTAGAATTTTTCAAGGTGTATTTTTTTGCTATTTAATGAAATACTATGGTTTTTGGAAGAGTGCGTCATCAATGCTTCTAACGAGCATCATTTTGCGTAGTGCCACGTGTCATTAGAGTTTCATTTTGTGTGTGTTTATCTTTAAAAATTCACAAACAATTAATTATAAAATCGAAAAAATCCATCCTTAATTTCTACAAATTCCATGCGACATTATCTTTGATTATGATGCGCTAAATGTTTGATTTTAAACAAATTCCAAACAATTAATTCAAGTTTCCTTCATTACTAACAATAACACTAAGTTAAGATCGCTCTTCATCACCATTCAAATTTCCCAATGTTAAATTTTGATTTTCTTGCATCAAAGTCGAAGATAATGTTACAAGGAATTTTTAGAAACTTTCGGTGTATTTTTCTGATTTTTGTAATGAATTTTCTCCAATTTTTTAAGATAAACTAAAAAAAATGAAAAAATAATAACACATGGCGCTACGAGATATTGACACCCATTGAAAAAGTTGACGATGCACCCATCGGGCACTGCCATGTGTCATTCTCTATTATTTATTACTATTTTTCAATATTTTGAATTCCAAAAATCATAATAAATATGAAAAATTCACTAAAAAAGACTCCGGACTCCTTGTGACATTTCCAACTTCTTTTGAGACTTAAAATATAATTTTGACTAAGAGAAAAATTCAAATAATTTCACAAAATCAATTTTGCTTCCAAACTAACAAGAACACTAAGTTGAAAATCATTAGTCTTCATTACGTCAACTCTTCCTCCAATTATTACTTCAAATTTCCAAACGTCAAATTTTGATTTTCACACATTAGAATCGAGGATAATGTAGCCAGGAATTCGTAGAAATTTGCGGTGTATTTTTCTGATTTTTCAAATAATTTTTTCTGGAATTTTTTAACATAAACTCACAAAAATGAAACATTAATGACACGTGGCGCTACGAGATACTGACACTCGTTGGAAAAGCTGAGGACCCAGCCATCAGACGCTACCATGTGAATTTTTTCTTCATCTTTTAAGCTTTAAAATATAATTGACGTATAAAAAACTTCAAATAGTTTCTCAAACTCAAGTTTGTTGCAACAATAACTATAACATTAAGTTGAAGATCTTTACTCTTCCTCACTACAACTCTTCCTCCAATTAATAATACAAATTTTCCGAAGTCAAATTTTAATTTTCGCGCATTATAGTCGAACATAATGTTGCAAGGAGTTTGTTAAAATATTTGGTGTATTTTTCTAAGTTTTATTAATTTTTTTGTGATTTTTGGAAGTTAAAGAATTTGAAAATAATAAAAAAATGGAAGAGAATGACACGTGGCAGCACTTGATGACTGCATCGTCAGAGTTTCTAACGGATGTCACTATCCCGTAGCGCCATGTGTCATTAAAGTTTCATTTTTGTTTATTTGACTTTCAAAAATCACAAAAAATAATTTTAAGTCAGAAAAATGAACCAAAATTTTCTAAAAACTCCTTGTGACATGATCTTCAACTATAATACGTGAAACTCTAAAAATTTGTAGTAATAATTAGAGGAAGAGTTGTAGTGTGGAAGAGTAATGATCTTCAACTTAGTGTTATAGGTAGTATATGAAAAAACTTGAGTTTGAGAAATTATTTAAATTTTTTATGTGTCAAATTTATATTTTACAACTGAAAAGATGAAGAAAATGTCGCAAGGAGTTTGTTGCATTTTTTGGTGAATTTTTCATATTTTTTACTAATTAATTATGATTTTTGGAAGTCAAATATTGTAAAATAGTAATAAATTGAAGAGAATGACACATGGCAGCGTCTGGTGGCTGGGTCCCTAGCTTTTCAAACAGGTGTCAGTATCTTGTAACGCCATGTGTCATTAATGTTTCATTTTTGTGAGTTTATCTTAAAAATTCATGAAAAATCATTCAAAAATCAGAAAAATACACCGAAAATTTCTACGAATTCCTTGCGACATTATCTTCGACTCTAATGTGTGAAAATCAAAATTTGACTTTGGGAAATTTGAAGTAATAATTGGAGGAAGAGTTATAGTTATGAAGACTGGTGATGTTTAACTTAGTGTTATTGTTAGTATGGAAGCAAACTTAACTTTGTAGAAATATTTGAATTTTTCTCTTTGTCAAAATTATATTTTAAGTCTCAAATGATATTGGAAATGTCTCAAGGAGTCCAGGGTATTTTTTGGTGAATTTTTCAGATTTAATATGAATATATTATGATTTTTGGAAGTCAAATATTGAAAAATAGAAATAAATGGAAGATAATGACAGATGGCAGCGGCTGATGGGTGCGTCGTCAGCTTTTCCAGTGGGTGTCAGTATCTCATAGCTCCATGTTTCATTTTTGTGAGTTTATCTTAAAAAATTCAAGAAAAATCATTAAAAAATCAGAAAAATACATCGAAAATTTCTATGAATTCCTTGCAACATTATCTTCGACTCTAATACGTGAAAATCAAAATTTGACTTTCAGAAAATTGAAGTTACAGTTAGAGGAAGTGTTGTAGTGAGGAAGAGTAAGGATCTTCAACTTAGTGTTATAGGTAGTATATGAAAAAACTTAAGTTTGAGAAATTATTTAAATTATTTATGTTTCAAATTTATATTTTACAACTGAAAAGATGAAGAAAATGTCGCAAGGAGTTTGTGGCATTTTTCGGTGAATTTTTCAAATTTTTTACGAATTAATTATGATTTTTGAAAGTCAAAACATTGTAAAATAGTAATAAATGGAAGAGAATGACACATGGCAGTGTCTGATGGCTGGGTCCTCAGCTTGTCCAACTGGTGTCAATATCTCGTAGCGCCACGTGTCATTAATGTTTCATTTTTGTGAGTCTATCTTAAAAAATTCATGAAAAATCATTAAAAAATTAGAAAAATACACCAAAAATTTCTACGAATGCCTTTCGACATGATCTTCCACTCTAATGCGTGAAAATAAAAACTTGAATTTGTTAAATTCGAAGTAATAGTTGAAGGAAAAGTTACAGTTATAAAGACTAGTGATCTTAAACTTAGTGTCATTGTTAGTATGGAAGTAAACTTGACTTTGTGAAATTATTTGAATTTTTCCCTTAGTCAAAATTATATTTTGTCTCAAAAGATGTTGGAAATGTCACAAGGAGTCCGGGGTCTTTTTTAGTGAATTTTTCATATTTATTATGATTTTTGGAATTCAAAATATTGAAAAATAGTAATAAATAATAGAGAATGACACATGGTAGTGCCCGATGGGTGCATCGTCAACTTTTTCAATGGGTGTCAGTATCTCGAAGCGCCATGTGTTATTATTTTTTCATTTTTTTGAGTTTATCTTAAAAAATTGAAGAAAATTCATTACAAAAATCAGAAAAATACACCGAAAGTTTCTAAAAATTCCTTGTAACATTATCTTCGACTTTGATGCAAGAAAAAATGGCGCCCCACATGGAAATGTAAAATTTCGCGAAAAAGTTTTGGAGGAGAGAGGAAAGAGAACAAATTGAGGGTTTGATTCTAGTACAACTGTTTCACTTACAATTGCTTTTTGCGGAATCATTGGATTAGATCCAACGGTGTTCTCATATAAAATTCTTATGTAGTTGTTCTCACTAGATCCTGAAGAGAAATCTAAATTTCTGGCCCAACCCATTTCTTAAGCAATTGGGATTGGCACCAGAGTTTGTTGCTCTTGAAAAACATTAAGGAAATTGTATATTTATTTTTTTTGGTAATTAGAACTGTTTATGGATAATTTTCCCTTGCATAGTGTGACAACTTGTTATCTTGATGTCTATTCATATTTGACTAATATTGGCTCTGTGTGTGTGCGTGAGAGATGATGCACTCGTGTGTTATTACTAACGGTTCTGATGCATTTTATTCATGCTTTCGCGCTAAGCAATTCATAACTCATACTCTCTGTTTCTCTCCCAGTCTATTGCATTTCCCACAGAACGCCAAAACTCCCTTGTCCTCAGTTCCTTCTTCCTCTGGGCTACTCGACGCTAACGAGGTTAGGCCTTCAACTCAAGATTGTATCTTTATGGTTCTCTTATCAAAATCAACTCTTGAAATGGCGATTACAAGCATTTTGCTTCTTCTACTGTCATTATTTGTTATGCTTTCTATGTTTCTTTGTTCTGGGTCTGCCTTATTCTCTCACCCTCGGATCCTTTTTGCCTTTTTTTTATTATTTCTCTTTCATTCTGTATATTATCTTTGAGTTCTCTGTACAGTGGGTGAATAAAGTTTGTGTTTTTAAGAATTCCTGTAAGATTTTTGGTTATAATCCTTGAGTTTTCTTCTCAGTGGGTTAATAAAGTCTGTGTTTTTAAGAATTCACTGTAAGATTCTTGCTTATAATCTTTGAGTTTTCTTCTCAGTGGGTGAATAAAGTTTGTGTTTTTAAGAATTCACTGTACGATTCTTGGTTATATTGTTCATGGGTCTGCCTTATTCTCTCACCCTCGGATCATTTTTGCGTTTTTTAAAATTATTTCTCTTTCATTCTGTATATTATCTTTGAGTTCTCTGTACAGTGGGTGAATAAAGTTTGTGTTTTTAAGAATTCCTGTAAGATTTTTGGTTATAATCCTTGAGTTTTCTTCTCAGTGGGTTAATAGAGTCTGTGTTTTTAAGAATTCACTGTAAGATTCTTGCTTATAATCTTTGAGTTTTCTTCTCAGTGGGTGAATAAAGTTTGTGTTTTTAAGAATTCACTGTACGATTCTTGGTTATATTGTTCATGGGTATCCATGATTGTAGGGCAACATTACAAGCATTTTGCTTCTTCTGATGTGCTGTCATTATGTGTTATGCTTTTTATGTTTCTTCGTTCTGGGTCTGCCTTATTCTCTGTGATGTGCTGTCATTAAGTGTCTGTGAATTGGGTTCTGACGATAGATTGGTGAGGTGTCTGTGAATTGGGTTCCCTGAGGTGGGAATTGGTGGGGTGGAAGTTGGATTATCGGACTGGGAGGGAAGAACTGAGGCTGGTACCAGTACTTGTCATTGACGCCATGGACGCCAAGTCCGTAGATTTTCTGGTTTTAAATACCAGTGCGAGAGAAATCTAAATTTCTGGCCCAAAGATTTCTTAATGGGCGTAGGCCCATTTCTTAAGCAATTGGGATTGGCACCAAAGTTTGTTACTCTTGAAAAACATTAAGGAAATTGTATATTTAATATTTTTGGTAATTAGAACTGTTTATGGATAATTTTCCCTTGGATAGTGACAACTTGTTATCTTGATGTCTATTCATATTTGACTAATATAGGCTCTGTGTGTGTGCGTGAGAGATGATGCACTCATGTGTTATAACTAACGGTTCTGATGCATTTTATTCATGCTTTCGCGCTAAGCAACTCATAACTCATACTCTCTGTTTCTCTCCCAGTCTATTGCATTTCCCACAGAACGCCAAAACTCCCTTGTCCTCAGTTCCTTCTTCCTCTGGGCTACTCGACGCTAACGAGGTTAGGCCTTCAACTCAAGATCATATCTTTATGGTTCTCTTATCAAAATCAACTCTTGAAATGGCGATTACAAGCATTTTGCTTCTTCTACTGTCATTATTTGTTATGCTTTCTATGTTTCTTTGTTCTGGGTCTGCCTTATTCTCTCAACCTCGGATCCTTTTTGCCTTTTTTTTTATTATTTCTCTTTCATTTTGTATATTATCTTTGAGTTCTCTGTACAGTGGGTGAATAAAGTTTGTGTTTTTAAGAATTCCTGTAAGATTTTTGGTTATAATCCTTGAGTTTTCTTCTCAGTGGATTAATAGAGTCTGTGTTTTTAAGAATTCACTGTAAGATTCTTGCTTATAATCTTTGAGTTTTCTTCTCAGTGGGTGAATAAAGTTTGTGTTTTTAAGAATTCACTGTACGATTCTTGGTTATATTGTTCATGGGTATCCATGATTGTAGGGCAACATTAAAAGCATTTTGCTTCTTCTGATGTGCTGTCATTATGTGTTATGCTTTTTATGTTTCTTCATTCTGGGTCTGCCTTATTCTCTCATTCTCGGGTCCAATGTGATCATTTTTGCCTATTTTGTTACTTCTCTTTCGTTCTTTATGGGCGATGCAGGAACTGTTTGATGACTATGTGATCCGTTTTCCTACAGATGGCGTCCCTGACGTTGGAAACGCGGTTTTAGAGTGGTGAAGGACTACCAGCAGTTCATCCGTTCAAATGACCACCCTGCGAAAAAATCAGACTTGGATCACTATTTGGAAGAACCTGTGTTACCTTGGAGTCCAGATTTTATTGCATTGTCTTGGTGGAGAACCGCAGGCACCGAGTACCCTACCCTTTCCCGGATGGCACGGGATTTTTTGGCCATGCCAATGTCTCTGTCAACTGGAAATGGTGTATACTATACTGTACCAAAGCCAGCTGATGAACATATAGTTTGCTTGAAGCCAGACTTGATGAATGCCTTGATGTGTACTCGAAGCTGGGTATAGTAGGCACTAGGCAGGCACTGATACAATTTTAACAGGTAATTATCAATACTATTTCTTCTTTGTTCTTAATTATCTTCAATATGTATCCTGCAAGATGATTTAATTCTCATGAGATTTTTTTTCCCCTTTTTTCGTGCGTGTGCTTGATGTCGAGAACAGGTACAGTTTTTGCTTTTTGCTGCTCTTCCCTAGCTTATGGCTACCTCACTTTTGGAAGGCTTGGGAATCTCAGTTTAGGTAAGCAATTGACATAGACATTAAAGCAGTTACTTCTGAACTCCATTACAGAGATGGAACATTCTTTTTTTTCTGTTGTTGTATTGTAAATTTGTTTCCCTTGGATAGTAAAAACTAGCTGTCCTGTCTTGCTGTCTTGAGATGCGTGAATATATGATGCTAAATTTTACCCTATTGCTGCATTTGTATATTGCACTTTGGTTGAAATTCTGGTAACTTTACTGGTTCATAATATAGTAAAAGTGGAATTACAATATCCTCGGTGTTTTGAACTTTGATTTCATTGTAGTTTTGAACTGTTCTGTGGAGAGACAATGGACATGATGGAGTTTGCTGCTCAGCAATTATGTTAGGAACAAAAATTCATCTGACTTCATCTATCCTAAGTATGTTTAAAAAATAAATGCAATCTGGGACACTAGATCCCGATGTCGCGCTCCTGAATGCTTCACTGGTTTTATTCCATACTTTAACCATCCCTTTTTTAATTTTTTCCTTCAATGTTGTATTCTCTTTGCTGAGATCCTTCTTGTTGAGTTTCTCTAATGTTACCTTCACCCAAATTGGAAGCAGATACCAGATGTTTTTCCTTTGCTTGCAGCTGCACATAAGACACTTGTAGCCAAGTCCCTAGAGTCGCTGACAACGCATACTCTTCATTCTGAGCTTGTTTACAATTACTCAGGATCCAAGCATGTAATTTTCTACCTATTAACTAATATGTTCTGTGGTCTGTTGCTTATTTTTCTCGTGCTGCAAATTTGTAACCCTTAGCTTTGAACGTGACTAGATCGCAGAATCGTTGAAAAGATGTGGCATATCTGAAAGCTCGACTTATGTTCTTGCCGCTCGTTTTAATGCTTCTTCTGATGAGGTAAGATCACTCTGAAAGGTGTAGTAGATCAAACCTTGCATTGCTTCAGGATATCAGAAAATGTTAGCCATTCTGACTTTAATAATTTTTGTTGAATACTAGATTGAACAAAAAGCAGTAGAGAAACTAATCAATGGAAAAGAGATTGACTTGGAGGAGTTGGGAGGTAGAGCAGAACAAGCCCAAATACAAAAGGTACACTCTTGATCACTTTTCTAACGGCAATTAGTTTTGTTGTGATTTTGTTTCTAGTTAGTGATCATCAGCGCTCGTAATTTTCAGCACTATAAGATAACTAGCGTGGAACTAGGGATATCTTCTCTTGCCGATGCCATTACTTGCCGAATTGCCTCTCGTGATGCCTTGTGAGAAGAATGAGGTTCATGTTCTGGGAATTTAGAGCTTCATTTGAAGGTGGCCAAGGAAACAGAAAACCTGTAGCTTACTATTCTTGTTTTAGCAATTTCAACTGTCCGGTGTAATATGTAAGTATACTTGTAGGCAAAGGTGAAATTTGGAAAACGTGATTATGCTACCTATACCCTGAACCAATGACAAAATTCGCTTGAAATTGTGGTACTAGTTTAGTTGTGAGATTGCTTGTATGAGAAAAATTCAATTGTTGATCATTATTGATTTCTTGGACAGTCGTAGACTTACATATCTATTAGTGGGGAAGATGCATCATCCTTCTACTATGTTCATTTGGTGTTTTTAGTTTATTGGTTTCTTGTTGATCATTAGTGGGGAAGATGCGTCATCTTTCTACTATGTTCATTTGGTGTTTTTAGTTTTATTTTTCCATGTTCAGAGAGACATGATTTCCCATTTTATATTTATCTCTAAAAGAATGTGGAAACTTTTGCCCTTTTACTGAGAAAGGGAAGGTCCCTGTTTGTTTTTTATCACCAAGTTTTGCTGAGGATTGATTTGGTGATTTGGTAATGCTATGCTCTAATATGTAGTTTCAGAAATGTCTTAATCATAGAGTTTCGGATGCAACTCTTGTTTAAATCCTAATTCTAGTTTACGAGGTTAAATGCAAGATATAAAGAATGTTTGCCTATATTTTTGTCACCATTTCCTAAGTTATCTATTTTATCCTCAGCCAACATATTTTGGTATAATAACATAATATCACCTAGTAAAGACTCAATTAATCAAATTATTTGTGTTTGCATACAAATAAAAACTCAATTATACATAAACTCGGTGGAATTTATAACTTTAACAATAAACAAAAAGCTTTTGATTTGGAGGAAAAGAAATATACATGTCAATTTGGTAATTATAATAACAAAAAAAAACTTACATTTAATTATTTAAAAATTATTATTTTTTAGTCTGACACAGCACCAAACATAGGTCTTCACTATTTTTACAATCCAGCTTCTTAGTCTAAAGCAGCACCAAACGTAGGTCAGTACTTAATCCAGCTTAGGCCAATCCGAGTTAATTCGAGATAGTCCCAGAATTTAATCTAGTCCATGACAGTCCGCCGTGCCAAACGACCTCTTTGTGCTCTCACTCTCTCTGAGCTCTTTCCTCTGGGCGACCATCCCAAACGAGATTTGTCTGAATCTCAAGTTTGTGTCTTTCTTATACATTCTAAACAATGATCACGCGCTTTTTGCTTTCTTGTACTGTATTTCGCTTTCTGGGTTTTCTTTTTGTCTTTACAATGCTTTGTTTTTATTCATTTGTTGGTTATAATAATTTTGAGGGTGTATTTTTTAAAAAAAAAAGAGTTTATTGCGGGATTTTTGCTTATATTGTTAATGGGTATCCATGATTTTATTGATTCTATTTTGTGCTATGGTGCTAAAAAGTTTGTGTTCATTAGATATGTCAGGGATTCGTGAAGCTGATGAAGCTGTTGGTTCTAAAATGAAAGGAATGTGTGATCATGAAAATGGCGGCTGGGGTAGCGACAACGACGATGTGAATGGCATGTCATTTGATTCTGATGCAAGGTTTGAGGGGTTTGAATTTGATGAGCAAAAAGCACTGAGGGCTTTTGCAAATTTTGTTTGCTCTGCTCATGTTCCACCCGAGTGTGATTTTTGAGAGTTGTCACATAAGTTTAACACGCTGTAATTTAAGATTAGCGATATCGAAGTACTATAATTTCCGTAAGTTTTTGTTCCCTTCGGCACATTTTATTGATGAAATTTGGAAGCTGAGAAATTGGGTACTTCACTTCCGCTGTGTTTTGGATCCATGGGATGAAGATGATTTATGTGATGATGTCTCTTGTCAAACTAAAGCTCATCCTAAATTTCTACATGTCATAAAACTTCAAATTTCCATATGTAGTTATTACCTAATTAATATACATATAAACGGTTCGGAAGTAGAGATCAGAAAGAAAAACATTAATTAACATACTCAAAATTCATAAAACATAATAAATGAAATATAAGCAATTGCCCATTTTTAAGTGAAAAGAATAGTAATTAAAGTAGAACTTATAAAAGGCAATTAATTAAAGAAAAGAAAAATTAGGTTTAACTCAAAAAAATCTTTGGTAAATCATCATGTAGTAATTGTTTTCAAGTGTTTATAACTAGGGAAAAACAAAAACAAAAACATTAACAACTCCGAATCAATATGATTCACCCTGGGCTGTAGGAGTAGGAGAGTACATGGTAGATTGAGCTGCTACTATGATTGGGTTTCTGTCATTCCCTTTTTCAAGCTCCGCCTCAAATTCAATGAAGCATGAGCGCAATTTAGCCCCAAAACTTTGCTCCGAGTCATGCTTGAGTCTCAGTCTAGTCAAACGACAAAGGAGCCACATAGACACTGCAAGATGAATTAATGGTTAGAAAAAAAGATAATAATAATCATTTATACAAACACAAGTTCAAAATTTGATCAAAAAAATTATACTTACAGACTCCAAGATGTATCAATTGAACAGTCTTTTGCAACAGGTCAAGGCAAAAAGTTAGACATGCGCAAATCACCACCCATGATGTATCCACCTTCAACGACGAAATATCATAAGAAGCCGCCGGTATAAGACATCCTGGGATTAATACCAGAACGCCAATTTCTAATCTCTGAAGTAGGCTTAAAATCCTGCTACCAGAAGATTCATGATCCATTATCGTATGGTACAAGTTGATTCTAGAATGGCTCTAATTGCTTTGTCTCTTTGATTAATTCTTCAATATGCAACCCTTAATCCCTACACACACACACACGTATATATAGATGCATAGGATGTGAACAAGTAGGTGTAGGTGTTCAATCAAAGTGAGGAGTCTGAAGATTGAAGGGATTTGTAATTTGATGCGAAGATAAAAAACCAAAAAGTGAAAGCATATATCAGTATTAATTATACAGGAATGAGGATTCCTCGTTTAATATGAATAGTATACATGACTGATTTAATATGAATAGTATATATATATATTCTAATATACAATTACCTAATCAATATTCTTTTACAAAAAAGAATAATTTTTGTAGGTATATATTAGAATTTGTTTAATATTATTATATTTAGGTAGTATATTAGTGTACGGTTGGTATTACATGATTATTTATGTATTCATTGATTTATTTTTATCAAAACATTTCAATTAAATATAAAGGCTAAACACGAGGAATTTGACAAGTAAGATAGATGGCAAGTGTGTAAATATTTTGTAATTTTAGGACAACTATTAACCTATATTCAAATTTGGGTTTTTTTGATAATAGTTTTAAAATAGATGAGTTTATTTCTAGGATATAAGAGTTCCAAGGGGCTATCTCGTAACAACCCTTTTTTCAAGACCAAAAGAAAAGAAATTAAACTATTACACATGTGATCAATTGTTGAAAAGTATAAGTTTGTCTAGCTAGCTTTTGATTTAGTGATATTTTCATAATGTTGAAAAAGGTTCCAAATTACACTTTACCCTTTATGGGCCGACCCGGTGTGAGTGGGGATTAGTCTGGGTTGTGGTTAAGACTTAAAGGTGCCACCCATAGTTGGGGCCCATCCAGGACCACCTAATGATTTAAGACAAAAAAAAAAAGTTCCAAATTCGAAACTCCTAACCCACATTATTAATTGTAAAAATAAATTTAAAAAGTTCAAAAAATTTGACAATTCATACACACATGTGTACTTTAGCTGTGTCAGCTCGTAATTATCAAAGAACTTGAAGCTCAATTAACTATAATTATTTATTCATGCTTGAAGTTTTGTGTTTGAATCTTTCCATTATATTGAATGTAGAAAATGAAAACTCCTATTGAAAGAAGGACAAAAAATGTTTGGAATTTATTCTCCATAGCTTGGTGGCCAATGTTTTGGATTTATGCAGCCAAGGTAAGGAATGGGTTACTAAAGCAATTTGTTCCGATAGAGACAAGACAACATTTAAAATATGATCTTCAGTTCAAGAATAGTTTTGGAATTTGTTCTCCATAGCGTGGAGGCCACTGGATCATTTGATCAATGTAGCTAATGTAAGAAATGGGTTATAAAAGCAATTTGTTCCGTTAGAGGCAAGGCAACTTTTTTATTTATCATAAGCTATATAATTTTATTGATAAAGGGCATATGCCACGAGGATTATATGAGTTTTTCTACATATAAATTGTCTGATAAAGTGCGGTCGTCTGGTATATAAATGTGCAAAGAATATATCATCAAAGTTTCTGGCTCTCCCTGCTAAAAAGTTCCCTTATGTTCTTTGCAACAGAGAAAGACTTCCATGAAACGAGGATAACACTATTTTACTATCATCGAACAATAACATTATGACACCCGTGTCAATATCACCAACTCTCCCCATACAAGATAAGACAACATTTAACCTATAATCAAATTTCATATTTATATCGTAGTGAAATTATTCAGGATTAGTATTTTGGAATCAAATGCTAAAACTTAATCCGTAGTTAGTGTTTTTAATAGATGGCAAGATTAGATAAGGGGGTAAAAAGCACTCCCCGATTTATCATGAGCCAAATATTCTAAAAGAGCACACCAATTACCATATAAACTTTTTTTTTTCTTTCCAATATCAGTTCACCCGCCTATTGTAATTGAAAATAAAATTCACATATGATACAAACCGTAACATTTTTACCAACCTGACGTGGCAATTACCATAGTAATCCGTGTCAATGTCATCATTCATTTCACCGAAGCTATCCATAACCACGTCGGATAGTGAAGTCATCGCTAACCAATTAAGAACAAAACTTCTATTTTTGAATTCGAATTATGAATTTTCCCACGTAACTAGATTTAGATTTAGCTGTAATCAGTTAAAGATTAAAAAAAGTGGATGAAAAGGAAAACTGGGACTCTCTTTTGTCCTCCTTTTTTAACTTATCGGAATCTTAATCCTATGATCTTTTACTTTATCATCAATTAGCGGTTTCTGTCCTGCGCGACACTCCTCCCATCGACCGTTTCAGTTTTTTGGCCCAAACTCCTCTCTCTCTCTCTCTCTGTGTCTCTCTCTAGAAGAAAAGCCCAACAACAAACAACCTCCAATTAAACTACTACAATTTTCTCTCGCTTGCCATATATACAAAGTGCAATTCAATCACCCTCGTCATCATCCAAAACAGTGCCGTACATTATTATATTTCCTTTGTATTATTATTCCACCACAAGAAGAGTTAGTGTTGCAGAGGAAGCAAATCAATCAATCGAATGGCTCAAATCTTCAAGCACGAAGAGCTCCCGATCCCAATTCACGACAGCCTGGATCCTGTCTATGGCGACTCTTCCCAACTCGAAGAGGCGCAGCTTCGTTTCCACACTTTGAAGTCCAAGTTTCAACAGGTCTTCGGTCACGCCCCTCAACTGTTCGCTCGCTCTCCAGGTCTGTATCTCTCTGTCTCTGTCTCTGTCTCTGGTTTTCAATTCTGTGTATGTGTTTTTGATTTTGTGTGATCGGACGGTGGCAGGGAGAGTGAACTTGATCGGAGAGCACATAGACTATGAGGGCTATTCGGTGTTGCCGATGGCGATACGACAGGACACCATTGTCGCAATTCGGAGGCACGACGAGGGAGAGGCCGAGAAGGTTCTCAGAATTGCCAATGTCAACGATAAGTACCAAATATGTACTTATCCCGCTGACCCTAACCAGGTCCTTAATATTTGCCTTTTTTTTTGCATTGCTTTTTTCTGAAATTTTGTATCTTTTCGACCCATAATTGTTTGAATTGCGCATTTGCTTAATTACAGAGGTTCCCCAGTCGATTTTCAATTTCGGTCAAAGTTCGAACTTTTTAAACTTTTTTTGTTTTTTGGGTGCAGGAAATTGACTTGAAGAATCACAAATGGGGCCATTACTTCATTTGTGGGTGAGACATAGAAAAACCCATGCTTTAATGTTGCTTTCATCTCGGTTAATGCTTGTTAATTAATCAAGCAGTTTGCCTGATAGAAAATATAAAGGGTTGTTGGTACTTTATATTTATCTTAATTCGCCTTAATGATGAGGAACACTTTTGAATATTTAAAAGTTAAAACTATCAATTATGAGGTACTGATGGCTAATGTTCTTCAGGTACAAAGGTTTTTATGAGTACGCCAAATCCAAAGGAGAAAATATTGGCGCACCAGTTGGACTTGATGTTCTTGTTGATGGAACAGTTCCTGCAGGTATAGTTCCCATAAATTAATTAATACATATAGAAAATCTATGTATTGCCAATTTTAAGGTTAAGTTTTTCTCATGTAGTGGAGTAAAATCTGAGATGTTACATACTGGTTTGTTTGCTTCGTATAGGGTCTGGACTATCAAGCTCTGCAGCATTAGTTTGTGCTTCTACTATTGCTATAATGGCTGCTTTTGATGTGAATTTTCCCAAGGTATACCGCATGTGTACCAATAGTCTATAGATGTATGAATAAGTTTCTTGGTAATCTTCAAGGGACCTTCTGATTTTAGAATCACCTCTTTCAAATTCTAACATTCTTTCTTGTGAGCAGAAAGAAGTTGCCCAACTTACATGCGACTGTGAGCGACACATTGGTACACAATCTGGTGGAATGGATCAGGCAATCTCAGTGATGGCCAAGACTGGATTTGCAGAGCTAATTGATTTCAACCCTATACGTGCTACTGATGTGCAACTTCCAGACGGTGGAACTTTTGTTGTAGCCCATTCCTTAGCAGAATCTCAGAAAGCAGTAACTGCGGCAATAAATTACAATAACAGAGTTGTTGAATGTCGTCTAGCTTCTGTAAGTTTGATAATCTCTGTAGTAAGATATATCTTACATGTGATTTAATATATTTTTAGGCATTGGTCCAAACATTAATCTTAGTTCCATTTTCTGAGATCCTAATACAAGGGTTGGTGTCTTTTATTTTCAGAAATATTATATACTCACAATGTGGTCTTGGAATTTTTTTAGATTTTGCTGGGTATAAATTTGGGAATGAAACCGCAAGAGGCAATTTCAAAAGCCAAAACTCTTTCTGATGTTGAAGGGTTGTGCATATCATTCGCTAGTACTCGAGGGTCTTCAGATCCTGCCCTTGCTGTAAAGGTAGTTTCCTTCATTGTGTGCCAAAATTTTCATTTTATCAACCAGTGGTTGATACATGTAATTTATGTATTTTGTCGTTTTAGGTTCATATTAATCACTCCAGTATCTTTATCAGTTACATAACGCTTTGTCTTTGCTGCAGGAGTATTTGAAAGAAGAACCTTATACAACTACCGAAATAGAGAAAATCCTTGGGGAAAGTCTACCATCTATCTTCGCAACTTCTCCATCTTCTTTGAATGTATTGAATGCTGCTAATCACTTCAAGTTATATCAGGTACTTCTTTTGTTGTCTCCGATATCAAGTTATCACTAAATCTGTTGATTCTTTTCTTTCAAATTGGAAATTTTCTTTAATTTTGACAACTCCTGTTTACCAGAGAGCCTCCCATGTCTACTCTGAAGCCAAGCGGGTACATGCTTTCAAGGACACTGTATCATCAAATTTAAGGTGCGCATATTAGTTGAGGAAGTGGCAATTTGTGTATGCTACAAGAAGGGAATAGCCTTCCCGTTTTTTATTCTACCCCTTTATTAGACAGAGAGAGATACCCCACTTTTGCTACAAGAGCCAGTGGTGTGTTATATTAATTCATATGGGATATTTTCCCCTTTCCCCGTGATGCAGTAAAAGTACATTCTTTTTAAGATAAATAAGAAACAGTTCCATTTAGAAAATGCTGAAAATTGATGAATTCCAAATTTGAGCTTAGAGATACTCAAGTGAGCTTAGATCTGTATGGTTTGAATGAGGAATTTATACTCTCATGTTCATTCTGTAGCCAATAGTAATCACAGGTCACTGCACTGCATGCTCTGTGATGGACATGCACTGGTGTTTTAATATATACACATGCATTATAGACAGTCTTTAATATGTCTGCAGGCTTGTTAGAGGTAGGAACAATCCCAAAGGTTTTATTCTAACACTCGAAGTATTTTTGCAGTGATGAGGATAAGCTAAAGAACCTTGGTGATCTTATGAATGGGAGCCACTATAGCTGCAGTGTGTTATATGAGTGCAGGTACAAATTTCTGGAATCTACATGCATACTGACACAATTGCAATAGTTTTTAATCCCTCGTACATCTATCTGTAATTTGAGATGGTCCTTACCCACTTACAATGTCTTTTCTTTTTTCACTCACCTAGCTGTCCGGAGTTGGAAGAACTCGTAAATATTTGTCGGGAGAATGGGGCTCTTGGGGCAAGGCTTACAGGAGCGGGATGGGGAGGCTGTGCTGTTGCTTTGGTAAAGGATAGTATTGTCCCAGAGTTTATCCTTAACTTAAAGGTTATATCCTCTAACATCATCCTTAATTGGACTTTTTCTCCATTGTTGATTTATTGGAGTTGTTGAACCTAAATATCATTTTATTGTTCAATCTGTATCAGGAACGGTTCTACCAGTCGCGGATCGACAGAGGTGTCATAAACAATAACGACCTCGGCCTATATGTTTTCGCTTCCAAGCCGTCGAGTGGCGCTGCTATTTTCAAGCTTTAGTATATGTTAACTTGTGCAGTGCTCTGTGACTTCGGCTTCAAACTATATAGTACTCTGACTGTCTTAACTAAATGTATGTCGATGAACCATATGAATCTCTACTTCAATTTAATAAAACCTGGTGCGTTCCATTCAGAGTTCTCTCCAATGTTTTAAACCTGGTGCGTTCCTACGAGCTTGCCTTTCAATGGACTGTAGGACCATTGTGTTCAAGAGGGTAGCCTTCCTAGTTGTCTCAAGCCCCACGTTATATTCATAGGCCATAGTGACTTACATTTCAGAGATCTTAGGTTCGAATTCTCATGTCATCATAGTTTATGTGTGTGTGAGAAATCCCCCTCTCTATAATTTAGACTATCGCTTATACTTAATAAATAAATAAACATAATTAATTAATCATAATTTAATCAACTACTCCCCTAGTAGATCTCCCCTAATTGATGGCAGAGTAAGTCTAGAATGGGTATCGTATGAGAAGGAGGAAGTGTAAAACAGATTTAGGTTTGTATATTGTTATGTATGTATTTTAACAGAATGGACCAACTTCCTTGACAACCTAACATGCATACATAGTTGGGTGTCCTATCCAGGGACCCAGGCTCATATGCAGCACATTTGATAGCTCAGTTTTAACAGAATCTTAAGTGGTCCCAAATCGATATATGCGGCCGAGGAGCAAAAATTTAAAATAAAAAATAAAAAAACTATTATGATGCCTTTGCTGGCTTAAGGGGAAGAATCGATAACCACTTTTCTTTTTAAGTTTTTTCTTAAATCTGAATTTGAACCTGCTCAATTTTGAAGTTCCTGTGCTTTCGTTGTAAACAACTTATCAGCTGCTAGGCTACAAATCAACTGCTACAACAAAACACTCAACCAACACTTAAATCAAATAAAGTTTCATCCTACTTGCTCACGAGCATCAACTTCTCGTACAAATGCATCGACGTTTCTTACATTAACACTCTAAAACAATATCTCAAACACTTCAATTATTTAGTTATTTTAGGAAATTACCCACCTAAACAAGGCATGCACCACAGGAGCACAATATCTCTGAATGTGCCCCCCATATCAAAAGATGGGACATAAACTCAATTATCAACTCAATTAGCCGAAAAGAAGAAAACAAGCTCTGTATTTGATCATATATACATGTAGGTCGGTGGGCTCCAAATAAGTCCCCCACCTACGCAGCATCAAAAGCCCTTTAATTAAATTCCAATATCACCTTTAAGATCTCTGCATTTTTATTTCACGTGGAGTGTAGAGTGTGGAATTAGTGAAGAGGGGGTTGGCCTACCCCATAACCCATCCATTTTTATCTTTTGTTCATGGATTTTGATCACACACAGATTTATTTCAATTATATGGAGGAGCAGTAATTGGAGGTCACAATCCAGCTAAGAGGCTAAGACTATGACTATCTTTTCTTTTGTCTTTACAAATGTCCTCATGAATTTTAAATTTTTGGACCAATTTTGTCTGTACGACATTTATATGGTTCATGTTCGATTTACCTGTTGGCAGTATCTTTTTGGGTTTTGTCAATTATCTTCATATTTTGTTTTGCTAAAAAAAATTAAAAGAATTTTTTAAGAACGCGTTTAGTTTCTTTTTTTTTTTGTGTGTTTATAATATCCATCTTATATTATTACGTGTGAATTAATTATACCACGTGACCATATAGTTTGTTACTTTGTTACTTATAAGAAAAGAAGACCAAACTATTCTTGGTTAAGATTTGTGATATCTGTTTTATGAAGAAAATCCTAATCCTTCAACTAGATTGTAAACAAATCCCTTACAAACTTCCTCATACCAATATGTGTTATGAATGAATGATTGTGATCTTTGCAATTACAGCATAAATTTGAGGACAGAGATAAATGCTCCCGGATTTATTGAGGATAAAGATAAATAACTGAGTTATTGCTAAACTTAGCATTATAAGATTGATTAATTTCTATTACTAGACATTCCGGTTGATTATGTTATTGAAATGTTAGTTAAAACTTCATAAATAAATAAAAATTGTTAGTTAAAACAAATAATAATGTGAATTCATGTTCAAAACAAAAGCCTGAATTTAATTGAAAAAACTAACAAAGAATATCCCACAAGATTGTATGGCATATACCCATTGTCATTATAAAAGAATTTGAAGAGACTAATGAAAATTTTTCTTTGAAAATTGGATTAGAAGTATTGGTTACTAATCACAAGGGCCAACCCTAATTAGCCAATTGTAATCAAAAGTAGCCAAAAGGGATTTTTTTTATAAAAAAGATTTGAATAAACAAAGTCAAAGACTCAAAATGCCATGCAAGTGTCGGTGAAGGTTTTGAGGAGAGAAGAAAACATCAGATTCCCATAATTTGCGGTGGTGTTTATCCGACGAAGATATAGCGCCACAATAATGAAAATCTGAAAATCGAAATATTTATATAAAGCCCAGCACTTTCTCGGTGATTCCCCTAAAACCCCTCTTGTCCATTCCCTTCTCTCTCTCTCTCTCTCTCTCTCTCTCCCCTTCACTCTGACTCTCTTTAATTAGCACTTGAACCTCCATATTTGACGCTAGCTTCCCTGGAAGCTCTTTCTCTGCATCGGATCTGGGGTTTCTTCGCGTTCTTTTGAAGGTTTCTACTTTCCCTTTTCTTTTGTATTTTATTCATTTTTATTTCATTATTCAAATCATTTCTCAATGTTTGAGTTTTGGGTTTTTTGGGAAACTACAATATTATTTTCCTGATGATGTGAAGGGGCTGATTGGATGTTCATACGGTCCATTTAAATCGTTGCCTGATGTAGTTTTGATTGGTTTTGCTTTAAAGTTTCAGTCTTTAGTTTTGTTTGATCAGGTTTGTTTCGATTTTGCATTGATTTGGAAGCTCTATGTTGGTACATTTAAGCAATTGAAAGCTGTTATTCACATTCAAGTTTTATTATAAATTTATTGATTCTCAGCACGTTTTTGTGCACATTACATTCGAGTTTTTGTTTTTTTTTATTGTTTTTGGCTTGTATTATTGGTAATGGTTGAAGGGTTTTGTTGATTGACAGGAAAGGGGGAAAAAAGAAGGGAGGTTGTTGTTTAAACTTTAAAGGTTGATTGTTCTTTGGGAAAGCGCATGAGCCGTGTCGAACAAGTTAAATTGCATTCAATTAAGCTGTCTTCCATTTGTTTGCAAGTTAAATTGGAAAGTGTTGTTTGCTTGATGAAGCTAGATATCAAGTTTCACCTGTAAAACTAATATATATGTTGCAAAGAGGTAATTCCTTATAATGGGTTGACTCCAAAGTTTCAAATTTGGCTGTTTCCTTTTGAGGGGTGAAAATATCGTGGCTTTGATAATTTGGAGTGTGGGGAACAGGTTAACAATTACGTTGGGTTAATTGGTTGTAATGGATCATAAGAGTCCGAGGGAAAAAGACTCTGAAGTTGATCTTGAAAGTGGGGTGGTAGTTAGTGAAGAAGATTCAAGCGACAGCCCTGTTTCGAGTGCTAAGAAGCAGGCAAAGACATTAATTTCTAAGGTTTGTGGTGGACTTTTGGATGGATCAGTTAAGGTTGAAGAGAGGGTCAGTTTGTGTGGCAATGGGTCCAATTCCAATGGACTCTCCCCCGAGAATTTGAAAGTGGCAACAAACAAGATGTTGCAAGGAAATGAAGGTACAGATCACACAGAGAAGACACGGGTGAAGGATAAGCGTAAGAAGACAAGCAATAAAAAACCTCCTAAACCTCCCAGACCTCCAAGAGGCCCATCATTGGATGCAGCGGACCAGAAGTTAATCAAGGAACTCTCTGAGATTGCCATGTGGAAACGTGCAAGGATTGATCGGATGAAAGCCTTGAAGAAGATGAAAGCTGCTAAGGCATCATCTTCCAATAGCAGCATATTTGCCATGGTGTTCACCATTCTCTTCTGTCTTGTGCTAATCTTTCAAGGTGATATTTCTTTGATTGAACTTGAGTTTCAGTTACCAGATCTGTGGTATTTGATAGTTCTTAACTTGTTTCTGGTGATAATAAATAGCTTAGTTTAAGACAGAACACTTTTTCCTAGTTAGGAACCCAATGAAATACATGGCCGGTTATGATTCCAAACTGTTTTGGTGAACTTGTGATGTGCATATCATTTTTGCTTTATGTAATTGATAGTTAAACTTTTGGATCTCATCAGTGCTTACTCTATCATTTCTTTTGGCTAATCCCTGAAAAATAAATGGGTTAATTTTTACATACATTGTTTACAGAGATGCCTAAAGCCCTTTCCTTGTCCCTATTACTTGGTTTTTATTTCTTTTTATTTTATTAAATATGCCTTTTGTCTTCAAAAGTGTAATACTAGTTTCTTTGTCATCTCTTTCCTCTATAGATAGGGTCAGCAACCAACATAGGGAGACTAGGCTATATCTGATTGAAAATAGGTCAGGCTTTAGAAAACACTTTGATGGAAGTGGTACTTTTTTTTTTCTGGAACAATTTTGTGGTGCTTTTTTCCTTCCCTGTTAAGGGTTTATGATCATTTTTCCCTACTCATTACTAGACATTTATATTCTTTTTGCTTATACTCGTAACTTGACAGTAACATTCTATTGGCATTTCTGTGCAGGAATTTCTTCTAGAAGAAGCTCACCTGTAAGCTTCGAGGGATCTCCTGTGTCTGGAGGAGGAATGGAGGGCAGTTTCATCTCCGTTCAGTACTACCCAAATCTGTCATCAACTGCCCCAAATGGGCCTGGTTCCGAGTCCCCCAAGTACGTTAGTTCATTTTAGCTTTAAATGTGTATCCTGGTAAAATTGCTGTTTTTTTGTTGTTGGGAATCTTCATATCTTGAATTTTTTTTCTTTAACGTAAGGAATAATATTAGTTTCAGAGTCTGAAATAAAATATTTCACTTTTATTGCACCTTGCAGTATCGTAGAGCAGGTTGCTGGTTCAGATCCGCGGGAGAAGCTGAAAAGATGGGCAGGATGATATTGCAATGTTGTTGCCTAGTCTATCTGGAAGAACAAATTTCCATATCTTTTGAATCCTCATGCAAGCCATTGATACTTCCACTTTTTTGTTTGAATGGTCTACTGAAGCTGATTTATCCCCTGTATGTACAGAGAGAGAGAGAGAGAGACAGAGAGAGACAGAGAGAGAGACAGAGAGACAGAGAGAGACAGAGAGAGGGAGGTTACGTACGATACAATTTTTAGTAGTGTTCTGCAGGTGATGTCAAGTGCATACTGATAAGTTGCCTTCTTTGCAACCTGTCCAAATAAAATTATGGTAATTATCCTACTAGTTTAGTTTTCCAAGATTTAGAATCGAAATTCTTTTCCCTTGTAAATTCTAGAAAATCACCAATTCGTCTTTTCAAATACTGCATTTTTTTTTTCCTTTTGGCTGAAATTGGAAGTGATAAGTGAATCCCATTGGCACTTAGTAATGTTTATGCAGGCATGTGATCTAAATGCCATTTTCCTTTTATGAAATTCAGGGTTTATTATGATGGGTTTTCTAAATATAGTTTGGATGATGCAACGGTTTCTTTCGCAAGATGCAAAGATTTCCTTTATGGCTGGAAATGCCATGAATGTAGGTATGTTTTCCCAATGAGCGTGGGGGGTTGATAAATTTGATCTCCTGTTGTTTTGCTAGAAAGTCTAGAACTCTTGTTATGTAATGTGTATTGGTTTTGGCCACAACTGGTTTTGAAAGAAAAGGGAAAAGACTTTTCCAAACTTGGCAATAGGGATCCTTTGATTTCTCTTTTCTGGTTGTGTGGGACCATTTAAGGCAATCCCGAATGTTGTGTGCGCCTTGGTTCCCTCTTCCTTTTTCTTTTTATCGAAGTCCTGTGAACCAGGTTTTTCCTTTGACATGCCGTGAGGCATTGGCCTTGGCATGTGATTTCACATGGTATTGGCTTCCTCTTGTAGTCAGCGGCTCTCCTCTGTATAATTGCTGCATGGGAACTGAGAAAAGACCCTCTCTGTCTACACCTGTGTTTCTAGAGCCTTCCCTCCTTTAAAAAAATATTATAATTTAAATATGAAGGGCCCCAATTAGTCACAAGATACCATTTGCCTTCACATGCATACATTAAGCAATCTTAAATGCTTGGTTAAGGCAAAATCTGGATCAAGGTAAACAGTAAATTACCCTATAATCTGGTCATCTAAACGCTTTAATGAATTCTTGGAACTAGTATTTGCACCAGAAAGTTCAGAATTTTCAGATCTCTCAACAGTAAAACAGTGTTTTTCCCGTTTCATACTCCACAAAAGAACATGAAAGCGAATAGAAATTCTAATTTCATTGGCTGAAACTGTTGCTGCAAGTACAAATATCTAAACAAAAAGCTGAAAGCTTCACAAACAAAAGTTACAGAAGAACGGCAATAATAGTACATGATATTACAATAAGAGGGAGAGAGAATAACTCAGCCGCCCTTTAACAAATTGATAATGGCCACAGCCACACCAGAGAGGTTGTCTACCAGTGTGTTCCTATCAGTCAGAGGTGATTTGGTAGATCCTGAAAACCCTTTCTCACATGCATCACCCTCCTTGGCAGCATCAGAAATGCCATAGTTGGCAAACCCAAAATGGCCATTGGTCAGTGCATCAATTGCTTGTGGCAGACTAAACTTCACCACTGGGATGTACAATTCAGCACAGTTTGCCAAGGCTTTCTGTAACTCTGCCTCTGGAGACTGCTTGAGCAGGCCATGGATGTAATCCAGTGTATCAGTTGCCTTTGCTAGAAGAACATCAGATATTATCTGGGCTAGTCCTGGAACATCTGTGTTTGAGCTTTGAGGGTTTGATTGTAGAGTTGACACACAGAGATCATAATGGGGTGTTTTCTTGCATGTCTTTTTTATGAGATCACCGCCCTCATCTAAGGGAAAAACAAAAGATTGGGTAATTGGTAGCACCATGAGTAGAAGTACAAAATGAAGAAGGAGAAGGAATGAAATTGAGGAACTCATTTTCTGAGAGTGAAAGATTGGAGGGGAAGAGAAGAATGGGGCTAAGGAGCTGTCCAGCTTGTTCATTGGGGGGTTTTGCTTCTTGGTTCTTATATCAGCAAAGGAAAATGGATCTCTTTGTTGGGCTCGTTTTTCTGGTTCTGTTGCCAATTAATTTATACTCATGTTTCAATTTGATGGATTGGCAGATTACCACATATTATTATGTTCACTCTTGTCTTGCAGGCGGTTTTTGTAACCATGTGCTGCGAGTTTCAATTGCGTCTACATTTTGTGTTTGGTTCACATGTCTTAAATAAAGTTGATCATCATTCTGCTCTCCTCTCACACCAACCTTTTTCAAGCCAAAGTGCTCAAGTAAAAACAATGGGAAAATTGAAAGAAACATACGCTTCAAACAATCAGTATCATTTTTTTTACCTCTTAAGCTTTGTGGCCTCAATGGAAAGAAACAGGGAATAGGGCAAAACAACAAACAGAAAAAACCAGAAACTAGAAACAAAGCTTGGAAACAAAAGTAAACACTGGATGGGGTAGGCCGTTCCTGTCAAGATGTGAGGCATGAAGAAGACACATAAGATATTACATCAGCACTAACAAGATATTACATCAGCACTAAAAAGGGTGGCTTGGACAAGAAATCACAGTAAACTCAGTTCATATCAGTATCACTCAAGGAATGCAATTGATTATCAAATTAGTCTATAGTAATTTGAGTGTATTAACATCATTATGTAAATGATAACGATGAAATAAAGTAAGGCTCCATTTGGAGGGAGGAATTCGAAATATGCGGATGTGATACATGTATGTCAAGATTTGGACAAGCGAAAAAGGAAGAAAACAAATGGATTTCATATGATTCCTTGGACATAGTTGTTTCAAATCCATTTCCATCTACTCATTCCAAATACATTTAATCTAATGCGGTTCTTATTTTTTTAGCAAATTTAGCCTTTGTTGATGCGAAAAAGTGATCCGACACTTTTGGGCTCAACTTAGTGATATTGGGCATTCGGAATGCTTTGGGCCTCGATAGAGCGTGTGATCTACAAGATGAGAAAACGCTCGGTAAGACCTAGGGCACCGATGTGGTACCGAAGGCTCTCCGATGCTTAAGTAAGTTCGGATTTAGTAAATTAAACTGACATATCAATAGGATTGTGTGCCATTAGTTCTGATTACCTCTATTTGGGGATAGTTGCCCTCTTTTATAGGCCTTGGGTAGCATGCATATTGTTTAGAATTTCGATGTGGGATTGTAGACGTCGATTGTGAGCGTGCCACGTGTCTAGGTGAAGGAAGTTGCCCTAATCGAGGAATCGATAGGCTAGGTGCCAAAGGCTACCGTAACCAGGCTCGATTTTGTCAATGCGTCTTGTTCTTATTGGCTGTTCATTTTGGTAGAAATAGAAGTCCCCCAAGTTCTCATTTGAGAATTCTCGGATGAGGACTTGATTCCTTCCTCGGCAACCAAAATATTGCTCTACCGTTCGTTAGTTTAGCAAGGGGTGGTGCCTAGTATTTGTCTTTCGATGCTTCTTGGTTCGGGAGCACATATTTAGGAACTCAAGAGTCGCCGCTTCGAGGATTGCCGTTCGGTAGTAGACGCCATATAGAATGGGTACCGAACAGCCTTTTCGATTAGTTGTTGACTTGGACAAGTTTGGTCTTTCATTCGAGGCACACGCGATGGGGAGGAGAAGCGATGGGACAGAATGCGGTTCTTGTTTTTTTAGCAAATTTAGCCTTATTGTCATATGATTCCTTGGATATAGTTGTTTCAAATCCATTTCCGTCTACTCATTCCAAATACATTTAATCTAATGCGGTTCTTGTTTTTTTAGCAAAGGGTAAATGGTCGAAAACCCCCCTGGACTATTTGGCTTGTCGAAATGTCCAACCTGAAAAAAAAATTCAGCCAATTTAGCCCTCAGATTATTTTAAATGGTCAATTTAGACCGTACCGTTAGTTTTCATGTAATTTCATCCAATTTTCTGTCTAAATATCACATGTTAGGCACGTGATTCACTGTTGAATTAAATTTAATTTTTTAAAGTTTAAAGTAATTAAATTGTTAAAACTACAAAACTGCAACAACAACAACAACAACAACAACAACAAAAAAAAAAGAAGAAGAATAAAAAAAAAAAGGGGAAGGCAATCATCGTCTTCCCCAGCCCCTTCCTCCTCAACTGTTGACCTAAAAACCAAAAACTCTCTCAACTCCAGTCCCAGTTCCAATCCTCACCCAGACCAAACTCGAGAAGGTCCCATATGCGGGAATGGATGGAGGTTTTGTCGGCTTCTTCGAAACTTGACCATGGCCTTTGCCAAATACTTTGCAAAATTTATTCCAAATCTTGCTTTGTCTGAAGGGTGGAATCGAGCTTCAAAGTCTCCACGATTTCGCCTTGGCGAATCTTCCCTATATTGCCCTGCGGATCAATTTCAGAAACCCTTTCGTGCAAGGCCCTACAAATTTCCGCCTTCCAAAATGATGAGACCAGTCTCTACCCTAGCTACAGCCCAACCCACCAGAGAAACCCATAAGGCCATAGCCCAGCCAACTTCACCATTTGCAATAGAACTCTCTAGAATTCTCCACCTAAGAAGGAATACCTCAGAATACTGGGTATATCCGTTAGATAGCTAGCAACGTGGCATTCTCCCTATTCTTGTCTTATTTGATATCATTCTGTATTAAAGGACCTGAGGTCCCAGACTATAGCAGACAAGAATATACAATTCACTCATTTACGCCTTTTTCCAACTTCTGTCTTTTTCTTTTAAGAGTCACACTCCGTGTGCTCCATCACAAAAGCTTCTCAGCTCTTCTGAGAGAAAGTCCAAGTTCTCCTTCCGCGCGAAGTTGGGAGAATTCTCTGGTGCTTCGAATTTAATCTTGGGGTGTGTCAAAGTGTTCACCTTTGGTGCTTCATTGAGCTGTTCTGGAACAAAAGAAGGGTTAGGGTTAAGGTTAGAGGACGTCTGGACTCTATGAAGGTCTCACACTATAATTAATTTTATGTTTCATGTTCGCTGAATTGTGAATTGTGAATATGCTAGATATGCTTGCTGAATGTTTAATGTGTTGGAAATTAGTGAACTTAGGTGATTTATCATAGGTTTGAAGCAGGTTGGGTTTGATTGGATTTTTTATGTTTTGAAAGTCAGTAGCGGATCTGTAAATGTGGATAGAGGGATTTCCCATGAACTTCTTGAACTCCTCATCTGTCTTCCAATCCATTTCTTCTTGTTTCTCCTTCTCCTCAGACTCAGAGCCACTCTCCTTAGCCGTTTCAACTTCTTCCGCTGGCACTTTACTCTTCTGGGTATCACTGTCATCACTTGGCTTCTCATAAATTACAACAGCCGAAGAAGATGAAGAACTAGGTTCGTTTTCTTGATCATTTTTCATGGAAAATGAAAGACGACGTCTTTTTGAAGTGGGATTGGAAGACGGAGATAAAGAGAAGTACTGGGTCTTTCCTCTGTACAATGAAATTGCCAGTATAGCCGGGCGGCTATACCTTTTAAATATATTATATTACATTTTCCTTATTTTCTTAATGCATTACCTTGTAAAATGTCAAATTTACCCTTATATTTGACAGGCATTTGGATGGAATTGGGGAAAACCTAACGGCAGGGGTGAAATTGGCGTTTAAATTTAATACAAAGGCTAAATTGGTTGAAAAAAATTTCCAGGATGGACATTTCAACTAGCGTGATAGTTCAGGGGGGTATTCAACCATTTACCATTTAGCAAATTTAGCCTTATTGTCAAACTCAAATCCTTTCGAATCCCACCATCCAAATGGAGCTTAAGGATTTTAGATACTGAAATGATTTATTGATTTTTTTTTTTTTTGGTCATTGAAATGATTTATTGATTTACCAAGGAAACTAACATAGTTAAACAAACCAACAACAACACGAAACAAATCAAGGCAATGTCCTGGCAATTGCTGCAGCCACAGCGGCAACATCAAGGAGAGCTTCGTTGTTATCTACCAAAGGAGAGCTGCTTGAAAAACCACTTTCACATGTATCTGCTTCCGTGGCAATATCATTCATGCCTTGCTCTGCCGACTTAGAATCACCTTCAGTGAAAGCTTTGACTGCCTTGTGGTGGGACATCATTTTGTAAAACCTCATTGTATATTTTGACGCAAGAGAGTAAGGCTTGATCTCCTGGGCTCTGCTTAAGCAGCTCGTCGGCTTTGTTCAGAGCACCGGTTGCCTGATCCTTAACTGCATCAACCATCATGAGGCCTAAGCCTTTGAAATCTGCACCGGTGCTTCGAGGGTCTGAGTTAATAGTAGAGACACAAACATCATAATTGGGTGTTTGTTTGTGTCAAATATAGAGAAGATTAATTGAAGGAAGTGGAGAATGTAGAGAGAATTGGAGCTGGAACATATTTTCTGATTTTAACATTTTGTCTTTGTATTACTTACAATACATTTATAATTACAAGCCAAGACAAGGCATCCCTAAGACAAGGAAACAAAGTTTCCCTAAGACAAGAAAGTAAAGTAAAGCTCCCTAAAACAAGGTTCCCTAAAACAAGGTTCCCTAGAATAAGGACTAGGACTTTGTGTAGACAAGATAGAAAGGTAACCAACTAATTAATCTATTACAAGCTAACACTCCCCCTCAAGTTGGTGCGTAGATGTCGCCAATGCCCAACTTGACCAGTGAGTTGTGAAATACTCTGCTAGAAACTGCTTTTGTCAATATATCAGCCAGCTGGTCTTCGGACTTGACAAACGGAAGCTGAATTTCTTTGTTTTCAAGTTTCTCTTTAATGAAGTGTCGATCCACTTCAACATGTTTTGTGCGATCATGCTGAACTGGATTATGGGCAATGGATATGGCAGCCTTGTTATCACACAGTAGATGCATTCCTAATGTAGGTGCAAATCCAATCTCTGTAAGCAATTGCTTTAACCAAAGGAGTTCACAAATTCCTTTGGTCATTCCTCGAAATTCAGCCTCTGCACTAGACAAGGCAACGACTTTCTGTTTCTTGCTTCTCCAAGTAACCAAGTTACCTCCCACAAATGTGAAGTAACCTGATGTTGATCGTCGATCAGTGACATTTCCCGCCCAATCCGCATCGGTATAGCCACTGATATTCAGATGACCATTTCTAGAGAACATAAGTCCTTTACCTGGTGCTGCCTTCAGATATTTAAGGATTCGAAGAACTGCATCCATATGATCTTCACTTGGACAATGCATAAACTGACTAGCAACACTTACAGCATATGCGATGTCGGGTCGGGTATGGGACAAGTAGATCAATCGCCCCACTAACCTTTGATATCTTTCTTTGTTAGTGGGTATCTGATTGGGATATTCCCCAAGGTGGTGATTCTGAACGATTGGAGTGTCGACAGGTTTGCAATCTAGCATCCCAGTTTCTGCCAATAAATGTAGAACGTACTTTCTCTGGGAAAGAAATATGCCTTGCTGTGATCGAGCAACTTCAATGCCCAAGAAGTACTTGAGTCCACCAAGATTTTTCATTTCAAATTCCTTGGCCAAACATTTTTGTAGTTGAGAGATTTCCTGCGTATCATTCCCAGTAATAATCATATCATCAACATAAATGATTAAAGCCGTTACCTTCCCTCCTTGGTGTTTTAAGAACAGAGTATGGTCAGAGTTACTCTGCGTAAAACCATAAGTCTTCATCGCCAAGGTAAAACGCCCAAACCATGCCCGAGGAGACTGCTTCAATCCATATAATGCCTTTCGTAATCTACACATCACATTAGCATGAGTGGATGTAACATATCCTGGTGGGATATCCATGTATACTTCTTCTGAGAGTTCTCCATGCAAGAAGGCATTTTTGACATCAAATTGGTGGAGAGGCCAATCAAGATTTGCTGCAATGGACAATAGCACTCGAACAGTGTTAAGTTTTGCGACTGGAGCAAATGTTTCTTCGTAGTCAATACCATATGTTTGGGTGTATCCCTTTGCCACAAGCCTTGCTTTGTAACGTTCGATGGACCCATCAGCATTATATTTCAAGGTGTAAACCCATCTGCATCCCACAGTCCTCTTTCCTTGAGGTAAGGTCTCCAGTGTCCATGTGTGATTTTTCTCCAGAGCTTGCATCTCCTCCTTCATTGCTTGAACCCATTTTGGATCCTTCAGTGCTTCACTTACTTTAGTTGGAATATGAATTGCGGATAACTGATGTACAAAACCCTGGAGAGATTCAGATAATTTTCCAGTAGACACATAGTTGGCAATTGGATATTTTGATGCCTTGCCACCATCCGGTGAGTACCGAATTGGTGGTTTTCCACGGTTCTGTCTAACAGGTAATTGATACTTAACAGTTTCATCAGCTAAAGCAGTAGATGGAATAGAATCATTTACCTCAGGAGTATTCTCAGGAGATTGATCATAGGGTACTGAGATGTGAGGGGGGTCTTCATCAGTCTCATCGATAAAATAGGAAGAAATATCGTGTTCTTGGCGGGATGACGACCGGTCGCTGGGTTCCTGGCGACCGGTCGCTTTTGGGCAGGTTCTAACTCCAGCTTCAGAATTTTCTGACGACCGGTCGCTAGGCTCCTGGAGACCGGTCGCTTTTGGACAGAGTCGAAAAACAGCTTCAGGACTTGCTGACGACCGGTCGCTGGGCTCCTGGCGACCGGTCGCTTTTGGACAGAGTCGAAAATCAGCTTCAGGACTTGCTGACGACCGGTCGCTGGGCTCCTGGCGACCGGTCGCTTTTGGACAGAGTCGAAAATCAGCTTCAGTACTTGATGGCGACCGGTCGCTGGGCTCCTGGCGACCGGTCGCTTTTGGACAGGTTCGAAATCCTGCTTCAGAATTTTCTGGCGACCGGTCGCTTGGCTCATGGCGACCGGTCGCTTGGCTCCAGTTTCGAAACTCAACTTCATTGCCTTGGTTTGTTTTGCTCCAATCTTCAGGTCCTTGAATATCCAGAGCCACCTTGTTCATCGGATCATGGAAGAACATCTCGGACTCCATAAAGGTGACATCCAAAGTGACATACGTACGACGGCTGGAGGGGTGATAACACCGGTATCCTTTCTGATGAGCGGCATAGCCTACGAAAACACATCTGAGAGCACATGGATCAAGTTTGCCACGTTGATTCTTATGGAGATGGACGAATGCCACACAACCAAAGACTCGGGACGGAAGCATCTGAACGGAGGGCAAGGGCCCATGTTGGGCAAGTGCTTGTAATGGAGTCCGGAAGTCTAAAACTTTGGAAGGCATTCGGTTGATGAGGTAGACTGCGGTAACTATAGCATTATCCCAATGGTGGCGAGGAACATGAGCTCCAATTAAAAGGGCTCGTGCTGTTTCAAGGAGGTGTCGGTTTTTTCGTTCCGCAACACCATTCTGTTGAGGAGTTTGAGGACACGTAGTCTCATGGATGATGCCATGCATTTGGAAGTAAGTCTGAAAAATCATGGTTGATATATTCACCCCCATTGTCAGAACGAAGGACTTGAATCTTGGTAGAGAATTGAGTTTCAATTTGCTTGTGAAATGACTGAAATATATGGAATACATCGGTTTTATTTTTCATCATGAAGAGCCAAGTCATGCGGGTACAATCATCTACAAAGGTGATAAACCACCGGAAGCCAGAAGTTGTAGAGATAGGTGAAGGGCCCCAAACATCAGAATGTATCAAAGCAAATGGAGTAACACTTTTATTTGTACTTAATGGATAAGAGACTTTGTGGCTCTTAGCTAAGATACAAGTATCACATTGGAAATCAGTGGTACAGGAACTCGAAAACAAATCTGGAAATAGATGTCTCATATAGCCAAAGGACGGATGCCCCAAACGTCGGTGCCATAGCCAAAGTTGTCGATCCTTCCAAGTCGATGAGTGCTTCACACTATGTGCCTTTCCCATACTGAAATCATCCACATAGTACAACCCCCCTCTCTTAGTACCACGACCAATGATCTCCTTGGTGAGAATATCCTGAAATAAACAGAAATCGGGATACATAAGTACACAACAATTTAGTTGCTCAGTAGCTTGGCCAACAGACATCAATTTATTAGACAACGATGGGACAAGCAAAGTATTTTGAAGAGTAAGAGATGGAGAGAGGCCAATGGTTCCAGCACCGACCACAGGAGAAGTAACACCATTCGCATTGGCAATACTTGTTCGTTGTGGTGTAGTTGTACTTAGAAAATCGGTTGAATCAAACGTCATATGATCTGTGGCTCCTGAATCAATAATCCAACATGTGGAGTCACTTGTATATGATGTATGAAATACATATCCACAGTTACCTGAGTCACTGAAAGATGAAGAGTTCTTTTCCGGTACTGAGGTAGATTCTTCATGAGGAATTAATGTTATTGGAGGATCCATGGTGACAAGGGCAGCACGACCCGTTCCTCCAGCAGCACGACCCGTTCCTCCAGCAGCAAGTTTACGAGCCTTGAGAGCCTCCCACCAATCCGGATAGCCATGTAATTTAAAACAGGTTTCTCGAGTGTGCTTTGGATTCCCGCAGTGAGTGCAACCATTCCCATCTGTGGGAGCCTTGGGTCGAGAAGGTGGAGTAGTCTTGTTGGTAGTAATTTGTGGCTGGAGAGAAGCAGTAACTGGGGAATTGAGAGTTGGAGTCGAGCGAGAGGGTCGGTATGTTCCTTTTGTTGCCAATCCTGCTCCGGTTGGTGTTGGAGCTCCTAACATCACAGCTTGTCGGATATCCTCTCGTCGAACATGAGCCTAGGCTTGCTCTACTGTAGGAAACGGACTCATTTGGAGCACATCACTTCGGGCTTTGTCAAGCCGATCATCCAAACCATCCAAGAAAATATAAACTCGATCTTCTTGGATGATATCATAGTATTTCTTAATATCCAGCTCACACTTCATCTCATTTGGACGACGAAAATCGATTTCTCGCCATAAGCCTTGGAGATCATTGTAGTAAGCTTCAATCGAACCTCCCCCTTGTCGCATACGGGAGATTCGCCTTTTAAGATCATACACCTGGGAGGTGTCAGTGCCATCAAAGTAAGTTGTGGCTATTGCATCCCAAACTCCTTTGGCCGTCGGGAATCTAATGAAGTTGCCAATTAACCTTGGCTCCATGGAGTTGATTAGCCACCCTTTCACAATTGCATTTTCTGTTCGCCATCGGTTGAATGTCGAGTCTGTCTGAGAAGGTGTTGGGAGTTCACCAGTGAGATATCCCAGCTTGTCTTTGCCAGCAACATACATCTCAATAACTTGAGACCATAAGGCATAGTTGGAGCCATCCAATTTAATGCCAATTTGTGCAGAAGAGGTTTCATAGGTAATTGTCGGAGTCGGGGTCGTAGTTGATGTAGATGCTTGTGTCTTCATCAACTCAGCCATTTGAGCAGCAAATTCTGTGAAGGTAGGTTGAGAAGGAGTAGCCGGATCGGTAGTGCTACTTTCAGTGGGAAAGAAATCGTTTTCTCCCATGATAGTAGCAACAATTCGAGACTAGAGTCAGCAAGATCGCTGCTCTGATACCATGTCAAATATAGAGAAGATTAATTGAAGGAAGTGGAGAATGTAGAGAGAATTGGAGCTGGAACATATTTTCTGATTTTAACATTTTGTCTTTGTATTACTTACAATACATTTATAATTACAAGCCAAGACAAGGCATCCCTAAGACAAGGAAACAAAGTTTCCCTAAGACAAGAAAGTAAAGTAAAGCTCCCTAAAACAAGTTTCCCTAAAACAAGGTTCCCTAGAATAAGGACTAGGACTTTGTGTAGACAAGATAGAAAGGTAACCAACTAATTAATCTATTACAAGCTAACAGTTTGCAGGTTTTGTCAATGAGACTGACATCCATTGGCAAGTAAACCCTGGCATTGGCTTGCTGGAAGTAGGGAAACTTGAATGAGAAATATGAGTGCTAGAGAGATTAAATTCTTCCATCTTTTAAAGCAAAAGAAAAGATGAAGAAACTTGAATACTGCAAATCTGCTGCTTAGACGAAATCTACCATATATAGAACATATGGTTAAATTTCTTTTTGTAGTAGACTATAAACACGGCACGCATATATTAAGCGTTAACACGCCGACAGAAAGGCCATTAATTGGGGAAAAGCAATCTTCTTTTCTTGTTGCGACAGCAGCTCTGGTAAAAATAAGGGGCTTAGGCTAGGCAACGACATAAATTATGAACAACATTTTGGGCAAGGCCGTAAAAAGCTTGAACTTGTTTTGGTGGGGTGCGCCAGGCCCATGCAATAGTGCAACGCTTGGGCGACGCTTGAGAGCTCCAGTAGCAAGCTACTGTGGTGAGCCCTCCCCCTTAAGAAATTAATTTAATATCGTGTGGGCCATTGGCCCACGTATCAGATATTAAACTGATAAGAACAGATACTACACTTGATCTTAGCCAAAAGGCCGAGAAAGGTATGCTTATTCCTCTTTTGGGCTGATTATTTTATACATAGCTCCGTTCTCCTTTTTTCGTCAACTGGTCGATGTGGGACAATGGGAGTGGATGTGGGACAATGGGATTGTCAATACCCTGTCTTGAAGAAATCTTTGCTGTCTTTGTGCTTCAATGCAAGTACATCTAAAGCCTCTCCTCAACAAAACATTTTATCATCATAGGTATAAATCATCCAATAATTATAAAACATTTTAGAAACTGAACCAATTTATAACATTACCATTCGTTAAAGCTTCGGAGGCTTGTGAAACATCCTCTTCTATAACATTACACCGTTGTAGCTCTCGGTGCAAGAGGTTAGCGAGGCCTGTTGTCCTCCTGGGGGGCTCTGCTTAAGTAGCTCATTGATTGACACAGAAAGTGAGAGAACAAATTGTCATGAGCATATCGGTGTCTTGACTCGAGGCATATATGATCTGGTAGCTTAATGTTTTGTAAAAATTGATTGTATGTTCTATATTAGCTTAAGCAATATTCTTCTATTCTAATTCTTACCCTTCTTTTCAACACAAATCTAGCTTAAATGTGAACAAAAGTGTTTCACCTTTGTGTATGTTTTAACACAGTTTTCTTTCGTAAGGGGTTTATTAAAAACATTTAACCTTGTGTTCGAGGTCTTTTATGCTCAATTCCCAATTCAGTATCGCTTGTATCAAAAACATAATTTTGTCTTCACTTTGATAGTGCATGAATCTCATCTTCATTACTAACACCTATTGTAAATAACCAACATAGACCCGAAAATTGGCACTTAGTTAATAGTAGAAAAAACTAAGTGATTATAAGGACATGGGAAATTAACAAAAGAAATTGTCCAAAGGCTCACGACCAAATCATACAATGGTCAAGTGGATCATCAAGGTGATCCAAATGGATCCACTTTCAAGTTTTCTTTCGAATTTCCAAAATAAGGTCAGTCTTTATCATTATCCAAGATGTAAAAATCAACTTTGATACTGTCTCTCGCAACAAGTCATCAAGTGTCTCGCAAAAAAGAAACTTGAAAATAAAAATGATCATATAGAAGACTGTGTTTGTTATATAATTGACTGATCATCTAAATTTTTGTTGCATTCGAGGGTATGGCCTAGCTCAAAAAACAAAAAACGACGTTGCAATTCTCCTAGCGTTCACACGCCGACAGAAAGGCCATTAATTGGGGAAAAGTATTCTTCTTTTCTAGTGGCGATTGCAGCTTTGGTGGTTTGCATTACAACTTTAAAGAAAACTCGTCATCGGACTTAGCTACCTAACGAAAAATATTAATAATTTCTAAAGTACCTAATTAAGCATGTCAAAATAGGATTTAAACCTTGATGCTTGTCTTAGTTTGATGAATAAACTTATAAACCATCCCAAAACGAAAAAATGTGACATCAATTCATAAACAAATGCATTAAAACAAAATGAAGTCGAAAATCAACTCAACCCATCATCATCAAATTGTATGATCAAATTAATTTCGCCAACAAATTATGCTAACATATTCACAATCTACATATTTGTATATATCCAATTTCTATAAATAAAAAAATAAAAAAAGAGAAGAAAATGATATGGATCAGAGGGTACAACCGCAGAAGACAAAGAAGAAGCAAAGCATAGCAGCCAAGACGAAGGACTCTACCACAGTTATCAAGGTCCACAGCACATCATCAAGTATTGAGAAACGCAGCCATCTGAAGCTCTGCAAATTCAAGTTCAAGCTCCACCCGGAAGTGAAGTAGGAGAAGTCGAATGTTTCCGGCCACCGGAATATTCCTGCTGAAGGCATGGAGAGGTCAAAGTCCAGCCAGCTGAAAGCAGAGGAATACTGTACCACGTTGCTGCAGGGCACAGGATGATCTGTGTGTTGTGTTCCTTCCTTGAAGCAGAGCAGAGCAGAGGTTTCTAGCATAAACATAAAAGGTAGACTTGGAAGAGGATTAGTGAGTGGGATTTATTATGCTTAATTAGGCATTTATGTACCAAATCCACGTGTTCCAGCTATGATTAATTTGACCCTGCCAATTGGGTGGTGATCGAGTACTTTGAATGGATGACGTGAGGCATGGAGTATTTCATGTGGGGACGATTCCTCTTATGTCAATTTAAAACATACAGTGACACAGATTCTACTCTATGCTCTAAATATGGTACTTTTTTTTTTTTTTTTTTTTTGGTGAAAACCAAGGTATCCCCGTGCGATTGCGGAGACTAACCCTCAAGGTACTGTCTGGCGCAAAGCAGGGACCTCTCCCAACAAAGTCTGCTCTATAAATATAAAAAGTTGTAACCGCATATGATAATCACTTTTAAAAGTCGAATTCTTGTTGTGAATAATCACTTTTAAATAATCAGTTATTTGGGTCGAAGTTATTTGAGGCTGGATTGCGGTAGAGACTAGAGAGGAGAGCAATTAGGTTAAACGAAGATATAGATAGGCATGCAATCCAAACAGAACAGTAGTTTTATGTTTGAAGGGAAGGTGAACATGAAACGCTATCAGGTATTGTCGTTTCTTGGATTCGTGACTCATGAGATGATGATATAAGCCATCCCAGCTGACTCTTAGGTGAGTGTATGTCCAATGTTCTTTTTTTATTATTTATTTAATATATAAAAATAGGTATTTTGTAATGAGTTTTTAATATCGTGTTGGTTTATTCTATTGTTTTACCTACCTTACGTTCGACCCAACAACCATTTGAACCATGCCCTGTCATTCCCAATCTCAACACTAATGAAATTTGAAAATTTTCCTTTTCCGACAATGAAATTTGAAAATTCCGCCTAATGGGTTTGAATGATTTCTCCAGCTCAAGGAAAGTGTGGGGCTTCTTGTTTTTTAAGAAAAAATTAAAACCCAACACAGCACCTTACCTTCCAAAATCAAATCACAACACTATACAGAGTCATACATATGCACCTAAAATCACCAAAGACAAAATCCGAAGGCCGGTAACCGAAGACCCTTCCCATTTTAGTTGTAACAAATAATTTTCTTCTAAAAGAAAATTAAAATTTTGTTGAGTTTTAGAATTTGCGTGTTTCGGGTTTGAAAATTTTGGTATATTATGGTTATTGTAAAATTAGGGAAGATTGATTTTGGCCATGTTCCATAGAACTGCCAGACTTTGCCTGCGATTTAGGTACTTGATTTTGCAAGCTAGATAAAGACACCAGCATGTGCCTCGTAGGGCCTCTGTGTCCGTAAGGCGTAAACAAAAAGGTTACGCGGTATCACAAAAGTTTGCCAAATAGACCAAAAGGTAGCTCCATATCACAAAGTTTACAACTTTTTTCTTATTTAAGGGAAGAGATACACTTTTCCCTAAATATGGTATACACGCGATACAGTATAAAATTAAATGATCTATAAAGACGGGACTCAAAATAAGGTGTAAAAAGACGGGTATTTTGTCATAGCAAACTAGCATATCCCACATATAAAGAGAGGAGAGACTTCAATTAATGATATTTTTTTTGTATATAATGCGAAGAGATTCAAATAGGTTGAACTTCTTGAGAATGAAACTCCATGTATAATCCCATGAGATGGGAATGGAAGATGTTCATGTTCATTCCTGTGTTTGAGAATCCTGGAAAATGAGAATAAGAAAATGTCACTTTCTTCCATTCCCATATTTGGTTTGTGCAGTATTGGGAATAAAAAGTTGTTGAGGTTTCAAATAATATCAATTTTATTTATTAAAAGTTATTAATAAAAAGTGGTATTTGAAATTTTGAATATGGGTAAATTAGTCCAAAATAACTGCACTAAATGCTTTCCCAAATAGAGGGAAAAGATTCCCAAGAGGAGCCAAGGGTATGAAATTCCCTCAACATGGGAAGTTCAGAACCAATAATCAGGTATTACATTCTCAATACTCCAATAGTGCATTTACCAAACATGAAAATGTAATTTCATACTCATTCCCAAGCTTATATCTAAACCTTAAACCAAACAAGCCCTAACTTAGATTAACATTAGTTTTTAACTGTGATTGCAAAAGAAATACACGAGAATACCAAAAAAGTTTTAACATTGTGAAAGAAAGTTTTGATTAATATTGAGTTGTTTTTTTATGAGCTCCACCTTAGCAAAACAGAAAAAAATAAAAATATGGGGGCCCACAGCATAGCTTCATAAGCCCCCTCAGACAACGGTGGGCCAGATATTTGGTTTTTACACTTTTGATTGGTAACCTCGATCCGGAACGGTTAAAAAGCTTGCCTCAGAAGTGAGCCTAGCCCAAAACATATGGGCCCAAAATCTGGACAACACGAAAAGAAACCCTAACCCTAGTGACCCCGAGCACGCCCTCCTTGCACGTGATAATCAGCTGACTACAAACGAATATGAAGCGCCGCAGGAAACCTTATAAACACAAAAGTACAAATTGGCTCACGAGGACCGTCCGATTTATGGCCACGTCACCTATCCGCGTGCACCCGCGTTTCAGCGGCTGAGATCACTGGTTGCAGAGCTACTGGTAGAGCGAACCAAGAAGCTCCTCTCTCGTCCCTCTCTCTCTCATCCAAATCCCAATTCGTTTTCCAGACAAAAACCAAGAGATTTTCTCTAGGAAGTTGTGTGAGGTTTGTTTAGAGATGAAGGTTATGGAGGAAGTTGTGGAGGAAAACGAAGTTAAGCCTTTGACTGCTGAACAATTGGAGCAGTATGAGTCGGAGTCTGAGTCTGAGTCAGATGACAGCCTAGGCGACGAAGAAGAGGATGGTGATGATGATGACGAGGACGACGACGACGACGATGTGGACGAAGACGACGAGGACGACGACGATGAAGATGAGGACGATGACGACGATGTGCAGGAGGTCGTACAGTCCTCTGGAGGTCCTCCAGTTCAGTCGGTCGATGACGAAGACGATGAGGATGAAGACGATGAAGAAGGTGAAGGAGGTGACGATGATGATGACGGCGAGGGAGACGATGACGACGACGACGACGAGGGCGAGGCTGAAGAGGAGGTAATAAGCTCTAACTCTTTCTTATTTTCGTTTTTTCAAATTTTAAATTTTTTTTTTTTTTTCTTCTGGTTTTTTGTTTAAAATCATCAGATCTGGTATTTTTTGTATGTATTTTGTTCTGCTTATGTGAATAAATGTTATTTGATCTGATTTCGCCAGTAGCCTGCTCTTGAAATTTAATTTGAGGAATTGTTATTCTGTTTTTTTCTTTCTCAATGTTAAAGTTGAAATTTCCTTTGTTTTCCCCTATTTTTTGGTAGTCTTTTTGTAGATTCCAAAGATTTTTCTCATCAGATCTGTTTTTCTGAATTTCTAGCAAACAATATTGGCCCTGTTTGTAGTCAATCGCTTCATGACTTTGGCAACAGGGAACTATGTATTATATTTGCGGTTCATTTGCAGTCCATAGTTATATGCTTTGCCTTAAAAAGACTAGACATTTAATTTAATTTCTGGTTTTCTTTTCTTTTTTATTTTCGGGAATAAATTGAATGGTAGTATTATCACAGATCTGGAAGCATTTCCATCTAGTTTATTATTTATGCATTTAATTTTTGAATTATCTCCTGTAAGAATCTCTCTCTGTTGCTATGATAGAGAAATCCTGCATCCAGATTCTCCTCCTTGCGTTTAATACTTTGGCCTGTGACTGATGGTTATGGCTAAGGTTTTGGACTTTTTGTTTTTTGCGTTAACCTTTCATTTTTTCTTTTCATGTCTCTTACAACTTTTGAAATTATCTTTATGAATTTGCTTTTCTCTGTTTCTTCTGTAAATTAGGCAGTTCGTTTATTGCGGCTTTTGTTGCTTTTACTTTTTGGCTTGTTTAAATTGGGAAGCTCCTTGCAGCCCGTACCCTTTGTTGACTAAAATACTGATATATTTCAGTATTTTACCTCTGATTTCCTAAATTATATCTTTTTGTAAACTCTGCTTTCTGATAAGTTTTGCGGTAAAGGTCTAAGTTTTCAAAGAACTTAATCCCCAATCTGAGTTTGAAACTGACAGTCTGATGGAATTGACAGCTTGGTTAATTTGAAGAATATAAGTTTCAATTCTCCTTTGTTTGAGTGCAAATTTGTCTTTCACCTCCCACGTGGTTCATTTGTTCACTTGTTTGCCAGTACTATTTTTCATTTCATGATATGCATCTGTTTCTGTGCTTTTAATGGTACCTGCTGTCAGTTAGACCGTCGCTGACATCTTTTGAAACTATATAGGATGATATAGGAACGGAGTACCTCGTCCGGCCAGTAGGGCGTGCAGAGGATGAAGAAGATGCGAGCGATTTTGAGCCAGAAGAGAATGGAGAAGATGAAGATGTGGACGAAGAAGAAGATGAGGACGACGATGCGGGTGGGAAGGTGGAGGCTCCTCCAAAGAGAAAGAGATCATCAGACAAGGATGATTCAGATGGTGATGATGGTGGAGAGGATGATGAGAGACCCTCCAAGCGATAGGGCAGGGCCCCTTGTCCTTGGTTTGAGGACTGACCATTAACAAATAGGTCAATCTCTCTCCTCACTCACTCTCTTAAACTCATGTCCTGTTTGTAGAAAGAAAGAAGGATACGATGCGTCCTGAATTCTGTGCTACCCTTTTTTTTTTTGGTTGCTGTAGTATCATTGTCATGGTGCAGTATATTTCTTAGGGTTTACAATATTTTGTTAATGCTTAGTTATGTCAGTCAGTGAATTGTGTGGTGGTGGTGGTGGTAGCGGTAGTAGTAGGGCATTTGAAAGAGGTGGTTTTAGAAGTTATGTAAGTTTAAGGAACTCGGTTAAGGCTTGTAGCTTTAAATACTCTCTCTCCCTCGCTCTCTCATTTGCTAGGTTGTTCATTTGCAGATTTCCTTAGGTAGGACCTCCTTCCTTTTGCTCTTAATTTTTGGTTGATTGAATTGAAACTTGGAAGGTTTGGTAAAATCTTATCTCTTGATCTATTATGGAAGAAGCATCAATCCGCATCTTCCCATCATCTATTAATATTTTCCGTTTTATTTTATCGTATTTATTTGCTGGGTTTAGTAGTTGGTAGCTTTTGGTAGAGGTTCGAAATTCTCATGCACTCAATGAATATTTGTGTAAATTCACCTCCTTCAATCGATTGCACTAAAAAAATTATTTTTTTTGGGTCGGAAACTTCAAAAAAGTTACTGGGAAATAATAATTGAAAATTATATAAAACCCAACGAATTGGGATGGTGCAATTGAGTGAAAGAGACGAAAGCCTTTAGAAAAAACCAAAAGCAATAGGTTAATAAATGAATGATGGGCCGACGATTATGAGTGTTAACTGTATGTTGCTATCAGTCAGCTATTTTTTATTTCTTGAGAAAATAACTGGCACGTGGAAAAGGGTATTGACTTGTAGATAAGTAGTCTCAAGTTTGAATTTTTATAGCATCTTGGTGTGTATGTGCGAGAGAAATTTCCCTCCCCCCTACTCATGTTAAAGTTTAATTCACTCAAGTTTTCTTTTTCGTTTTATTCAAGTTTGGTTCAGACTTTAATTTGTGTCAATGAATAATTAGTGATGATATGACCCATTTTTATTTAGGTCTCGTCCAAAGCAGATGGGTAGTCGGGGAGTGATGGGACGACACTGATAATGAATAACAGGAACAAAAATGGACTACATTTAGAGCTATGGACGCGTTGGGCCTGGTCTTAAAGTATATCATTTGGTCGGATACGAAAATTTGACGCAAGCTCCTCAATTCAAAGTCTGCCGACAACAATTTTATCGGGCCATCCTTTTCCACGGAAAAAAGGATCTAAAAAGAAGGCAAATTATATATAAAAATATCCAAAGATGGCAAACGCATGAGAAAAATTTAGTTAAAATGGAATAACACTGTTTTGCTATCTTTATTCAACAATATCATGCCACATAGAAGTGTTATTATCACACTTGTCATAACATTATTAGTCGGGAATAACAAAATAGTGTTATTTCTGTGACATGGAAGTTTTTCTCCAAATACATAGTGCTTACACTGTCTCCAATGGAAAATGTTGATGAGTAAGTGTGTGTTAAAAGTGAATTCTATGTATTTTAATGTGTTCGAAATGAATTTTGATTTATGTAAAGTTTTACTTTAAGTTAAATCCATTTGTACTTGTTGTATTGACCTGTTTTTGAAATAATTACTGATTGATGGGTTTCTTATTATGCAATCAAACATGCGTTTTATAATTGGAGTAGTAGTTTAACAAATAAAATTTTGATAAAACAAAGACTTCGCCTTTGTAATAGCATTTGGTATAGGTGGTTATTATTTATGGTAATAATTCCAAAACATTATAATAGAAATGAAAATATTTTTGCTTGTCACTTTAACTCAAGGTATATATTTATCACTTTTTTTTAATACTTGGCATGTGTTCAAAATTGAAAACATTTTTTATAGGCAATATAGTTCGATACCAACCCCATTCACTTAGGTAATATGGTTCGATACCTACTCCATTCACTTGTTTGAAGTGTCAATCTCAATCTTTAAAAAACAATATCCCCAAAGTTGGAAGTTAGATGTGACAAATTTGGTGTTCTATCTCCCTCCATTTATAATTAGGCATTGAAATTTACCCCACTTTACCTTAACAAGAAGATAAGAAAATAGCCAACGGTCTAGCGAGTGGAAATAACTTTTACTTGCAAATGTTTTCGTATTCAAATCCTCATATACTTTGACTGTGTGAGAAAACCTCATCGCCTAATATCGATTGTATGCATTAAAAAAAATTGGAATTTTTTTTGGAAAACATGGACATGTTAATGTGTGGGTGTCAGAACCCACTCAATACTCACAAGTAAGAACCGTGGATCCACATCCACACCGTCCGATCAGAATCCTACGCCTCACAAACGAAGGGCCCTAACTCTATCTATCCCCATACCATAAAAAGAGAAATTAAGGAAACGATTTAATTTAAATAATAGTTAGATTAGAAGAAATGGCGCTATCCCAAGAAAATAAACGAAGTAAAACAAACAACAACATCTTTCATTCAAAGAAAAAAAAAGAAAAAGAAAAAAAAAAGAAGGCAATTATAACCATATATGGTTGTCACCCATTAACTCACCGTCTCTCTCCCTCTGAGTCTGTTCCTCACTCGTTTTTCACCTTCTCCTTCCCTCCGACGCGCTCTCTCTCTCTCTCTCTCTCTCTCTCAATTTAATACTCTGTATCGCGGCGTATATTACAATACATTGCATTTCATCCTTAGATTCGTTTCCATTTCGGCTCTGAGCGAGCGAATCGGATCCGTGAAATGCTTGCTCGTTGATCTCTGTGTTTGATCCGAGGCTTGCCAAGATGATGATCTTTAGCCCCGTCACTGTTGGCCAGGTACTCAATTTCTCAGCTTCCAGTGTTTTCTTTCAGATCTTGCTCGGATTTGAGTGTGCGCTTTTGAATTGATGTAGTTTTGTCGGTGATTTTTGTTCAAGGATAACTAAGGATTTTACTTCCATGCATTGCAGGTTTCGTTTTTGCTTGGAGTTATACCTCTCATCGCAGCTTGGATTTATTCTGAGTTCTTGGAGTACAAGAAGAATTCACTCTCTTCAAAATTGTGAGTTCAAAACTTTTTGCGCTATAGCTCAATTGCTTATTGTATTATTATGCATATAACCATTCAAAACAAATACAAATATAAATAAATAAATATATATATATATATATATATATATATATATATATATATATATATATATATATATTTAGAACTACATTGTATGTGTATGTGTAAGTATATATGTATGTAACTGATCGAATAAGCGTTTTGTGTTTGTGCTGAGTAAGATTGGTTTTTGACACTAGTAGGTACTCTGAAGTGAATTTGGTTGAAGTGGAAAAAGAGGCGGTTAAAGAGGATGACAGAGCTGTTTTATTAGAGGGCGGAGGTCTCCAATCCGCCTCACCAAAAGCTCGAACTTCATCTGCCTGGTCGCCTATATTCAGGTTTCTAAATTACGGTCATTGCACTCTAAGTTTTCAATTTAAAATGCTCATACCATGTGCTTATGATTATTATATCGGTTTAGGTTCATTTTGATGGATGAGACCTTCTTGCTTGAAAACCGGTTGACGCTTAGAGCAATGTAAGTCAATTTATTCATGGATCAAATCAAGGAGTATTCTTTACTGCTGTATTGGAATGTTGACCTTTGCCTTTTTTTCTCTCTTGTCTACAGATCTGAATTTAGTGTCCTTTTAGCATACTTCTACTTATGTGATCGTACAGATTTCTTCAACACATCAACTAAGGTGACATTGATAACATAGTCGTTTGTATGTTAAGCATTTCAGTCTTCCTTCTCGGCATTGCTTGGTTTTCAATAAAGCAATGTCTCTAAACAAATATTTGATTACAAACACTAATTTAAATTGTAGAAAGAAAAAAAAGCACTAGTGAAATTCATCTATGTTCTCCATTTTGCCATTTGTTTTTAAAATATCTCTTTGTGACGTGCCTTATATATTTGAATGTCATCTGTTTGTGCAGAGTTACAACCGGGATCTTTTCATATTTCTTTACTTCCTTCTCATCATAGTTTCGGCAATGGCTTCTTTCACGATACATAATGAGAAGTCTCCATTAACTGGGAAATCCATTCTTTATCTAAATAGGCATCAAACTGAGGAGTGGAAAGGCTGGATGCAGGTTGTTCAATTTGATTTCATTTATGACGTATGCTTGTTGATTATGCTTATATGTTGGTCATTTGATTTTGGCACCCATGTTCAACATAAAAACCATTAGTTCTTGGTGTATGTTCATCAAATCATATGCTTCTGTCATCTATAATACTACAAGGCATCTGGTTTTCCATGTCTAACTTTGTCATTTCCAGCACAAAAAGTTCATCAGTATTAGAGTGCGTGGAGGATTTCTATAATTATGTATCCATGTTAGTCTTGTCATCATTGAGATCTTACTCTTTGTTCCTCTATGTTACAGGTGTTATTTTTGTTGTACCACTATTTTGCTGCAACAGAAATTTATAATGCAATCCGAGTATTTATTGCTGCATATGTCTGGATGACTGGATTTGGAAACTTTTCTTATTATTATGTTCGCAAAGATTTCAGCCTAGCAAGGTTTGCACAGGTATGCAGTTCCCTAGATCTATAAGATTGTGTGGGTGAGTTTGTCACATTTAGCGTATATCTAACACATTTCATTCCTTGTTGTTGAGCAGATGATGTGGCGGCTTAATTTCTTGGTATTGTTTTGCTGTGTTGTCCTTAACAACAGTTACGTGCTATACTACATCTGCCCCATGCACACTCTGTTCACGCTTATGGTTTATGGGGCACTCGGTATTATGAGCAAGCATAATGAGATTGGGTCAGTGATAGGTGTAAAAATCATTGGTTGTTTCTTGGTTGTTATCTTGGTATGGGAAATACCTGGAGTGTTTGAATTGCTTTGGAGCCCACTCACATTCCTTCTTGGTAAGTAACTGGTCGAGCATTAATTTCCATGTAAAGACATTGCACATCACTGACCCGAATTCCTAATAAAATTGCAGGCTACACAGATCCTGCGAAACCAGGTTTACCCCTCTTGCATGAATGGCATTTCCGCTCGGGCCTTGATCGATACATATGGATAATTGGAATGATATATGCTTACTATCATCCAACTGTAAGACTCGATAAAAATCCTGTTCAATTTTCCCTATTTTCTGATCTAATTTTATCTTTCGTGTAAACTTTTGTATTTGACTGGTGTGTTCGATATGGATCTGTTTGGTTTGTCATTCCTATGATTCAGTAGCTAATCAATTGGCGTGAGTCTTTATAGGTTGAAAGGTGGATGGAGAAACTGGAGGAAGCAGAATGGAAGCGTAAAATGTCAATCAAAACAGCTGTTACACTGATAACCGTAACGGTATTATAATTTCTCATAATCACGAAAATTCTGCTTCTTAAACATTCATCTCTGATGCAATCTCTGAATTTCTAGGTGGGATATCTGTGGTTTGAGTATATATACAAGATGGACAAGCTTACTTACAATAAATATCATCCGTATACCTCATGGATTCCTATAACGTATGGTATCTTGCCCTGAGTATTTTAACATTTTTGACTGCCCCTAATTTTTTTTTATTTGCTAATATAGCATCTTGTTCTTGCTGATCAGGGTCTACATAAGTTTGCGCAATGTCACGCAGCAATTCCGCAGCTACTCTTTGACCCTTTTTGCGTGAGTGTTTCATCTTGCGATCTCTCTGATTTTAATCTGTTTATTCTCATACATTAGAGTCATAGCATTTGCTGAGACACCATTAGGTGTAATTCTTAAAGATTATGGTAGCTGTATCTTTTTTGTTTTCAGTAAAAAATTACACCATTATAAAGAGGCTTGTGATCTTTAAAACTTCTGGTTTTTTTTTATCCCTAACATTGTCTTTGGTTTACCAGATGGCTTGGAAAGATAACACTGGAGACCTACATCTTGCAATTCCACGTCTGGTTAAGGTATGCTGAAGCTTACTTTGTGCTCCTGTTATTTGCTAAAGATAGTCCACAAGTGTTTACTAATGTTAGCAAAAAGGAAAAATTGTCATAAATTCCCTGAGAATCTTAGGTAATTTTAAATATCCCCTCTCAACTTCTATTTTGATCAATTCCCCCCACACCAAAGAAACACAAAGAAGGTGGAGCAGTAGTTCCTTCTGTTAGTCTATAGTAAAAAAGGGATCAATATCTTAAATGAGAAATGAAATTTTCTTGATGAGTCACTGAGAATTGGTCAAACTTCAGTTTCTCTTTTAATTTTTGGTTTTAATGGAAGGTCGCATGGTATACATGTTTATGCCTACATTACCTACGTTTCTTATTCTGTCTTGCATGAAAACTTGCAGATCAGGTGTCCCTGATGCTCAGCCTAAGTTGTTGCTCTCTATGATCCCAGAATACCCGCTATTGAACTTCATGCTCACTTCTGCCATTTACGTTGCAGTAAGTAAAGGATGTTATATGCTGTAATCTGAAAATATCTGGCCTTTCTTTTTCATGCTTTAATTTTTGCTTGCTTGCTTGCAGATCTCTTACAGGCTTTTTGACCTGACAAATACGTTGAAAATAGCATTTGTACCCAGTAAAGATAACAAGCGCCTTGCCAACAACATAATTACAGCCACAGCAATATCGTGTGGATTATACTTCATCTCTTTTGTCTTCCTAAAAATCCCCCAAATGCTGGTAAGGTTTACTCCTCTGAATTGGTTAATCAAGTCTCAGTCCATTTCACGCTGTCCAAAATGAGTATGAGTGCAAATCATTCCTTGGCCTTAAAAGCTGAAAACCCACTCATGGAAATGCATGTACCAACCTCCATCCTAATGTTCGATATCGCATTTCTTTAAATAGAAAGTGGGATGGTGGGATATGTACACTGGTTTTCATCAGGAAGTTCGAGTGCCAAGGAATGACGGCCCTACGTAAAGTTGAAATTTTGTTCCTTCAAAAATTTAACTTGAACACTACATTGGAAATTTAAAGTTGAAAGTTTTAATATGGCTTCTCATCTCACTCTGGAATTTGGTTGATACTTGAAAAAACTCCACAGGTGTGATAATTCAAATATGAAAAAAAGATATAGTACACAAGGCCACTTGCTTGTAAAAGTCATTCGTGAACATGGGAGAATACCGTACCACTGCAAGAGTTCTTTGCCTCCGTAACCCATTGGAGATACGGATTCATCTGCTGCTGCTGATCGGCGGGGTTATTAATGGAAATGCAGATCATTGTATTAGTTTTTTTTGGTTCTCAGCAATGAGCATTGTATTAGCATTAGATTTTGGGACATAAATTGTATAGGGAAGGGTGGGTAATTAGTTTGACCTCCAACCAGGGGGATACCTTTGCCATACTTATACTCGACTTTTGCTACCATTATAGTAAAATGATCCAAGAGTTTGTCAAACATCTCATACTTCCCTTCTGGTCTTTCCGTTTTCAAAATAATTAGTCCTAAAGAATTTTACCCAAAAAAGAGGAGTAATTAGTTACTTCTGTTTGGATGGGCTCTCTGACCCATGAAATATCAATTCTACGGCATCTACATAGGAAGGAACTCAACTGTCTCAATATATAAAATTTCATTTCTTTACCTTTATCTAACATTTGAATTGGTTGGAAGAAAACTATTGTGATTACAGTCCAACGAACAAAGCAGCTTTCATAAAACAAATGACCTAAAACAAAAAGTTCTGCAGGTAAGTCAATATGCCTAAGCATGCTAGCCTTTTAGCTAAAGTGTTTTCACGGGGAAAAATAGAGGTGGACAATGCCCACAATTACATTCGTTTAATACAAATAACTTGGCCATCTCCAAAGCAGCAGCGGATTCACTTCATTCTTGATATAGTAAATAGTTAGCAGCAACGCAGGGTTCCTTCGGTTCGAGATGTTGCAGATAACTCCTCAGAATATATGCACAATGTCATAAGCAAATCTTTTTATGTCAAGGAAAACAAGGAAACATCAGAGACATAGGAATTAGCTAAAATGCATGTTTTCAGATTTTCACAGAAATTCAGCCTAACATGATTTTGCGAAATACCAATGCTCTTGGAGGCACCATGGTCATGCCATAAGAGTTGTCATGGCAAAAAAGTACTACTTTTCACATATTTATCCCAAAATTTGAGAACTGTATGGCATGATCTGGCTGCTCCAAAAACAACTGATTTCCACCTAGGTTGTATATTATGATGTTGCTGGCAAAAGAGCTTTCCTTATCCAACAACATCAATTGAGTACCATAAATCGGTCACACACATACACACATATTGTCATTATTAAGTATGATCTCATTTGTTTAAAGGATACGTCCAGAACAGCACAAATGACTGCAAAATGAAAAGAAAACAGTTGTTAGTCAAAGGTAAAAGAGAAGAAGGAAATCAAGAAGATGAAGGTATTGATAATGTTAGATGTGTCATCACAAATTTTACATTAGTTTAATAACTATATTAGATATAGCAGCAATGACAACTATTTTAAAGTGTAGCCTATCAACGAGAACTGTTACATAAAAGAGAGTGTACCAAAAGCCCACCGAGAAAGCCATCAAGTATAATCTGGTTCCAGCTATCAAAATATGAATGAACTGTAAACCCTGCCTTGGCAATGAGTCCAACTGAAGTGACAGCCATAACAAGAAAATAAAAGATAAAACCAGTAAGGCCTGTGAATCCCAAAATTCCAGCAATGACCCCACCGATGATAGACATAAACGTTCGGCTGCACAAGGGGAAATACAGAATTTTTTAGTATTGACACGGAAAGTTGTAAGAATGGATTAGCTAGCATGACAAAGTTTGAAGTTATCAAATTCTTTGGAGTGAGATCTTCCCGCATGTTATTATGATGAATCAAAAAGGTTTATTTTGTTTCACTAGCCTGATATCATATAGTAATCAACATGAGCAATATCTGGAACCACGATCCCTCCCAACATTTAACAAGACATTTCATCATCAATTACTGGAGAAAACTGAACAAACTATAAGAGCTAAAATCTAAAAAAAAATCCTTGTTTTATTGCCTTCCCTCCTCCTAAGATCGACATAGAAACCAACCTTTTGAGGCTTGACAAGTCAATGTAAAGAACATATGGGGACAGAGAATAGATTCATGGCCTACAAAGTTATCAAAGCAAACCTGTAATATATAACTTTCAAGTTACTTTGCAAATTCTCAGCATTGAGGGTTGGCACAACATTTGCAGCCTCACTCAGTTTCTTCTCAGATGCACTTGAGTCATTATGTCCACCCATACCTTCTGCTTTCTGTGCGCTGACAAATAATTTCTGAAGAAAAAAGACAAAATAAAAACCATCTCTTAGTTTGGTACAAACCATCAGTGAATAACTAATACAAGTTCATAGAGCACCTAGTCCGCGAAAATGTAAATCATAGCGTAAGAGTGAACAAAAAAAATAGGAATTGGAAAAAGTGAAACTACCGAGGAAGCAAATATACACAAAAATGTCAGAACACAATGGGTGGAACTCCTAGGTACTTCCTAAATTCACAGGCATGGTAAATCTGAAACTCCACCGCCGGAGGAGAAAAACTAGAGAGAACAAGGGTCAAATAGTTTGCTTTAAGTTTTGCAAACACATAGAAGACTCTTTAATCGGTTTAAGATGAATTAAATTATCAAGATTTCAACATATAAACCTCACTTAACGAGCTAAAACCAGTCATGAATATTGGCGATCCTGGCGCCTTAAGTCCATATTAGACCTTTGATATCTCTCATTTAGCACATCAGCACCAGTTGAACTGGGTTATCTTTTTTCTTCTTCTAGGAACTAGATCTAACACCAAGAAAATTATACAGAAACAGAGATAGAATCACACAAAAATCATCCAATGTTTACAATGAATTCTTGGGAAAAAAAAATTAAAACCCACGTCCCAATAAAGAAAAATTAAAACACAGAATATGGTTCCGCATGTTCCAGATTCAGTTCATATAGAATAGATAACAAACGGTAAGATCTGTTATTTGGGAACTGAAGACAACATAACCTCAAATTTGTCAAAAACATAAACAACCAAAATGGAAAACAGAATTCAGGAAATTAAGATTGCCAGAGATGGATGTACGTACACTGAGGAGCGATCGGAGGCCTGCTCTTCCACTCTGCTGCTGAATGAGCTTTGTCTTTGTCTAATTGGGTTTTTGGGTCCTTAGAAGAAAACTGAGTCCGAGTTGGAGTGTGTGTGTCAGACTTTTTATTAATTCATATTTCGCCCCAAATATTTTTATATTTACATCAGTACCCCCACATTTTCATTCTACATACATACAACCCAAACTTCTGAGAAGACGATGGTACTCCTCTCCTGAACATGAAAATCCGACGTTGAGCTAGCATTTGAACCATTTACTGCAAACCCAACTCTAAGAGCATCCACAGTTGGAGGTGTATATGGGGGTGTATGTTAAATATACACCCCGAGTCACAGGAATCGTCTCCAATGGTGAGATGTAAATAGATGTAAATATACATCACCACCATGGGGATGTAAAATAAAGAGTGTTGCTAAACGAACCCTAAAATTAACTGAGTACACCCTATGATCTAAGTATACCCTAATATTTAAATTAAAATTTAGAATTAACTAAGTACACCCTATTTAACTACCAAAATACCCCTATACACCCTGTACACCATAATACACCACACCACCAAATTTGTCGAATTACATCCCATGGCTTCTTGCTCTGAAACTGTGAATGCACTGGAGGTGCCGCCATGGGAGGAATTGATGCATTTAGCTCATAGTCGTAGCACCAATGGCTATAATTTAGACTATATATAAGTGACTATCATGATCCCCACCGAGATCTGTCCAAGAGCTGGAAGGTTTCGGACTTCCAGCAATACTACATGACATTGGATAACCAGAATAACGAGGATGGAAGTCTTCAAAGGAACCCACAATGGAAATCAACCGTGAAAGATGGTGCTTATATCCAACAGAAGACAAAACCTCCTGATTACAACCCAACTGATTCACATCCTGGTTACCAACCCAATTATCAGTCGAACCAAAGCTTTCTGGCAGTTGCTGATCTTGATTTCCATTTCTAATGTCCCCATTTCCAGTTGATGAGTGAGAGAAATACATATGAGGTGCATGATGGGCTTTACCTAAAGGTTCTATACTCACTTCGCCATTGGAAGGGGAAGATTTTGAGCATCATGTGAAATTGCAAGACTTTGAAATCTGGAGGTATAGCAAGATCTTTTGCATCCCCATAAGACGGTATTCTAAAACAACAATTTCATTTGGGGAATTGTCATCTTCCGAGAACATTGGTGGGGACGCCACCTTCACACCGTTTTCATGTGGTCCATTGACAAGGTATCTGAACATTTGTAACTTCACCAAAGTCTCCAAAGCATATGTCGAAATCAAACCATGATGGGCAACAAGAAGTGGAGTTTTTCGCTTTCCTTTGATAAAGGTTGAATATGGTGAGTAGGGTGCACTTATTAAAAGTATATTTGTTTCACAATTTAATATATCCTTTTCGGTCATTTTATATTAGGGTAAATTATTAATTCAATAAATAGTTTGGTAGTAGGGTGTACTCGGTTAATTTTAGGGTTCGTTTAGCAGCATGTATATTTACATCCATTTTTACATCCCTTGCAGGCGGGACCTACCCAAAAAAAGAGAAGAAAAATGAAGAAAAGTCAACATAAAAGGCTGGGACCCACGGCTACTCCCCTGAATTTACACCCCCACTGGAGAAAAAACATATTTACACCCCGGAAGTGTAAAGGGAATGTAAAAGTGGCTTTACACCCCCAAATTTATACCCCCACTGTGGATGCTCTAAGAAACCTTCAAAATTTCGAACTTTCATTATTTGCACACTCAAAATTTGATCTTTTTTTTTTGTTCTTCCTTTGGTCACCATTTTCGAATTCATAAACTTTGTGTTAGCTGGGGTTTGGGGGTTTTTTTTATTTGATTAGCTGAATTTGAGCTTGTCCTTATCATGTATTTGAAAGAAGGATGCTCCCTGCTGCTAAAAGTTCACAAACCATCAAGACCATTTGTGCTCAACACAAACCCAATTCTCAATTCAAACCCTAAACCCCAAATGGAACCCAGCCAAGCCTTTCTTAAAGAGTATGATGTGTTGCAGAGGTTAAGACACGAGCACCACATAGCGTCGGCATTAGAATACTTCAGGTCCATTTCCAATTCAAGAGCTTTCAAGCACACCCCATTAACGTACGAGGCCATGATTGTGAAGCTTGGGAGCCAATGTGAAATGGATGGTGTGCAGTACCTATTGAACCAAATGAAATTGGAGGGAATTGGCTGCGCTGAGGAGTTGTTCATAAGTGTGATAAACTCTTATAGGCGAGCTGGGTTGGCTGAGCAGGCCTTGAAAATGTTCTATAGGATAAGAGAATTTGGGTGCAAACCAACGGTCAAGATTTACAATCACCTCTTGGATGCATTGCTTAGTGAGAATAGGTTTCAGATGATTAATCCGATATATAGTAATATGAAGAAAGATGGGATGGAGCCAAGTGTGTATACATATAACATTCTTTTGAAGGCATTGTGTAAAAATGATAGAGTGGATGGTGCTCACAAGTTGCTTGTTGAAATGTCGAAGAAGGGATGTTCTCCAGACACGGTGAGCTATACGACCGTAGTGTCTGCTTTGTGTAGAGTTGGAAAGGTAAAAGAAGCCAGGGAGCTTGCTGTTAGGTTTGATCCCATTGTGCCTGTTTATAACGCTGTGATAAATGGGGTATGCAAAGAGAGCAAAATTGAGGAGGCTTTGGAATTGTTGGTTGAAATGGTGGATAAAGGAATAGACCCTAATGTTATCACATACTCCACGATTATTAATTCTCTTTCTGATATGAGGAACGTTGAGTCTGCTCTTGCAGTTTTGGCTCAAATGTTTGTGAGAGGATGTAGTCCTAATATTCACACCTTTACTTCCTTGATAAAGGGTTATTTTCTAGAAGGGAGAGTCCATGAAGCTCTTGGCTTGTGGAAACGCATAATTCATGAGGGATTTGTGCCCAATATTATTGCATTTACTAGTCTGATACATGGTCTCTGCTCTAATGGGAAAATGGGTGATGCTGTATCTGTTTTACATGAGATGGAGAGAAATGGCTGCCCTCCAAATGTGACCACATATAGCACTCTTATTGATGGCTTTGCGAAAGCTGGTAACCTTGTTGGTGCATCTGAGACTTGGAACAATATGATGAACCATGGTTGCCGTCCTAATGTTATAGCATATACCTGCATGGTGGATGCTCTTTGTAGGAATTATATGTTTCATCAAGCTCAATGTCTTGTGGAAAATATGACAGCTGAAGGTTGTCCTCCAAATACAGTTACATTTAACACATTTATCAAAGGGTTATGTGGCGATGGAAAGGTAGATTGGGCTGTCAAGATGCTTGAGAAGATGGAGAAGCATGGGTGTTTTCCTAACATTACAACATATAATGAGCTATTGGATGGTCTCATCAAGGTGAACAGATTCGAAGAAGCATTTGGACATGTTAGGGAGATACAGGAAAGAGGGATGGAACTGAATTTGGTAACTTACAATACCATTTTGAATGGTTTTTGTCAAGCTGGAATGACCAAGGACGGTATGCAGCTTTTCGGCAAAATGCTGGTAGAGGGAACAAAGCCTGATGCCATCACATATAACATAATTATACATGCCTATTGTAAGCAAGGTAGGATAAGCACTGCTACTCAGATTTTCAACAGTATTGGTGCGGCAAAGGAGTGGCAGCCAGATGTAATAACTTATACCAGTCTTCTGTCTGGGATTTGTAATTTGATAGGTTTAGATGAAGCCATGGTTTATCTTCATAAGATGATAAGGGAAGGGATCTGCCCCAACATTGGCACATGGAATGTGTTAGTGCGGTGTTTCTTTAGCAGTTTAGGTCAGTTGGAGCCCATCTACATACTGGACAATATACTTCGAAATGGACAAGAAACATGAGCTTGATGTTAATATGAAGAATCATCTGTTTTATATATTCTTAGCCTAACATTGATAAATGTGACAGATGCTAAACTTAACACATTCCATATGCTGCGATCTCCTGGCTGCTTACACTTATATGTCCTGTTACTTGTGAATATCGAGTAATTCATATGCTAATTCCTTGCTTACTTCCTGCTAACCTTACGATGACTTTGTAACTGCAATTTTGCCCCTTCATGACCAACGTGGAAACTTGATATACAAATGGTTCTTGCAGCAGCAGCTATTGTTTCTGCTCTGCCTAAATTCGTATGGATGACGGTTATGTGCTGCAACAGTTCACTGTATATCAAAACCCTCCTCTTATGTCTTCTTGTCTTGATACGCGATTACTTATTTCATGTAACCTACGTCCCTTGTTTCTCTCTTTTGGGTCGAGAATGATCCGTGTGGTGTGCAGACTTAACTATGTATCATGTTCATGGGGGTGTATAAATGAAGAGTTTGGGATGCAACATGAACTGTATCTTCTTTATTGTCTGGTTACAAGTTATCATTATTAAGAACTTTTATTCTGTGTACAACTACTGACAATACACTGTCTAAACAAGGCAACCTGAATGCCATGGCAACCTAACTAGTACCATTAATTTGTTCAGGTTCTATGCTTTATGTAAATAAGATTTAGCAATATGGCCATCAGCTCCTTTAGGATAGAAACCTCCAGGGACATGTTCATTACCACTCGCATATATAATTCTTAGTATCTCCTGTGGTGTCCTGCCGTATGCGAGTGAAAACTCGTCCCCAGCGAGAACATTGCCACTGATTTTTCCCTCAGCACCTCTGTATTTGGGAACCACAAGGCCTTCATCTTTCCAACCTCCATGTCCTAGCTTATTCCTTAGATTTGAAATGCGATTAGTGAACTCAGCCACTGTTATACCATATGGTTGCACCTTCTCCGGGGCACGTTCATATAGCAATGCTCGAATCACTGCATCTTGACCTGATTCCACTCCCAAAAGCCCTGCAACAAGCTGAACATAACCCACCCACATAAATTAAAAACGAGTAATGTTAGAGCTAGCTGTTATATATATATATATCAAATCACCAAGCAATTTGAATTTGTCAATACTACTAATAATAAATGAAGTTCATAGCGAACCCAGATTTGATTCGATTCGAATAAACTAAACACTGCCAGATCATTTGATGAACGTGAACAAATAATCGGGGTATATTTTCAGTTTCTTGTTATTGTGTTTGAAGCTTACCGATTTGAAAACAGGACCTTGGAGCTTTGGGGCGGCTCCAACATACCCAGTGAGACCAACATAAGGAATCACATAGGATGCAAGGAGATAGTTGATTGAATTGGCATAAGGGTCAAAAGGGGGAACCAAGGGATGACCAAATGCAGAATCAAACACCTCGGCAAATGATTCTGCACTCAAATTCAACAATGGCCTTGGGAATCCCTTTACTGTACTTTTAATAGCTCTGCATAAAATAACATAATTACTACAAAGTTTGGTATGAGAAAAATAATATATAAAAAACCATTAAAACAAAAGAAAGAAAGAAGATTGAACCTCAAATGTCCAACTTCTTGCCATGCAAATTGGGTGATAACATCCCTAGTGAAGTGGTCCAAATGAGCTTTTTTAGCACCAATGGGAGATGGACCTCCCTGGGTTAAGCCTGGATTAACTTTATCCAAGCCATAGCCCAAAGAGCCATATAGAAAGAACTCAGCTTCCAAATACTCTAAATTCAGAGGAAATTCTAAAAGATCAACATCTGATTGTGTAGGTGAGTAGGAGCCAGGGTGATGGCTTGAAATATATTCAGAAAAATAAGATTGTGGAAGGAGGATGAGGAAGAAGGCAACAATGGCGGTGGTGACATAAGCCAATTGTGCCATGTTTGTTTGTTTCTGCTGTGACTACCGGGGTGGTGTATGTCTTCTTCACTGAGGGCATTGCTTATTTATAGAGATGGCTTTTGCCTCGTAAACTCATGAGTTTCATGCCCATAAGGCCATTTACAGTCATAAGGCTAAATGTAGTCCAGGCTAGCCCTCCAAAATATTAATTTTTTAAAGAATAGTGTAGTGCTAAATTTTTTCATCTCTAGTCATGCATGGCTATATTTTAAGATTGTTTATATTTTATTATTTTGAAAAAAAACTATGGTACAACACTCATACATTTCACAATTATGTATTGTTTAATTTAATTAAACTACTATTTAGAGACAATATTCCATATATGACACGTATACGTTGATAACATTTAAAAAGGTTATTTAAAAAAAAAATTATCCTAATGGCTAGCTTGCCTTTAATATTGGCCGTTGGATATGCATTGGAACGAGATGTTTCGTGCACTTGCCCACACTTGACAATTTCTCTTCTTAAAAAGCACATGTATGGGGTCCACAAAAAAATTCCACCTAGGCCAAAATTGGGCTATAATTGGCTTAGTTGAAGGGCTAAAGGGCATCTGTCATTTTTTGAGTTTGTTTATAGAAATTAAATTGTATAAAGTTTATTTATATTATTAATGCTAAGAATTGATATATAACTAAATATCTCTTCTGAAGGTGGCGGAAGGACGGAGGATACTCGGTCAAACTTGGAATGGCCGCCTGGGTCTTGATCTCAATTGCTGCTATTTTTTTATCATTTTAATTTTAATTTATCATATTATCCAGTTACTTATACAAATTAAAGAGGAGGATTTAGGATCCTTAAGGTACGTTTGTCCTTGCATGCATGTGGGTGTAGGTGGCCGACGATCGGGGCATAATTCATACTTGCATGCGTTTGCATTTGGAAAAGTTTGCTATGATTGTGGGTCATATTTTATTTTCAATACGAAATAGAAGCTTCCTTTTTAATCTCAAAGATATTTATTTCGATTTGAACTGTCGGTGTTCTTCTATTCAACATGAGGAGAGGCTTATTATTCTGTCTCAATTTCTCAACTTTTACAAAATACAGTCCCACACGTTACTCTTGCCCACTACAAATTATTAGACAACAAATGAAAAGCTAAGCTTTACTCATGCCACTTGGCCTTTTAAATGTCTTGCAATCTAAAATGTCTTAAACATTAGGATTAATTATAATTTAGTATCCTATGGTTACATCTTTAAGATATGTTAGTCCCTATTTTTTCAAATTTTACAATCGCATACACCTATCTTTTAAATTTATTATTTTTCAATTTTTACAATCACTTACCCCGATTTTTTAAATTTATTACAATGTGGTTCCACATTTATGATTTTCGTCAAATTTCTCTGTTAGTTGCGATGTGGCACTAGGGGTCTCACATTTTCTCTTTTTCAATTTTAAATTAATTAATGGGAGTTTCACTAAAATACCCAAAATGGGGGCTGAAATTATAAAAATACCCAACACCCAAAACACTTTATAAATATACCCAAAACCCATCATTACACACACTCAAAAACCATTTATAAACACACCCAAAAAATATACAATTGTTGATTGTGGGGTTGATTTTGGGTATGTTTCTATGTTTAAATAGTGCTTGGGTATTTTTATAAATACATGTCTAGGATTAGGTATTTTTATAAATATCTATTAATTAAAATATAAATAAAATATTTAGAAAAAAAACAAAAGTAAAACTCTCTCTTTCCTTACGCTTTCCCTCTCCCCCATCGATTTCTTCTCCCCCCCATTCCCCATCACCACCACCCGTCCCCATGAACCCAGAACCCAGCGCCCCACCACCCAAGCTCACAACTACAGAAAAGAGAAAACAAAAAAAATCATCCACAGAAAAGAGAAAGAAAACCCCCCCACCCCAAGGAATCCAACAATGACCTAGACCCCCTCCCCCCCAATTTCCGTTTGTTGTTGACAACCCACCACCCTCCTCCCTACCTAGCAACCACCGCACAGCCAGAAAAAAAAATTCTCAAGACACCTAAAAATATAGCCACACAACCCACCCACCCACCAGATTCCACCACAACAGAACCTTATGTTTTTCACCCTCAAACCACCACATGCAACCCACCCACCCACATATGCAAACAATGTTCGATTTTTTTATTCCCAATTTGTTGGTTTTTGAATTTGCAGAGAGAGAGATATATTTTTTTTAATAATAATTTTTTATATTTTAATCAATTTAAAATTTAAAAAATAGAAAATATGGGACCCATAGTGCCACGTAAGCAACTAACGGAGGAATCCGGTTTACCTGTTACCAAAGTTCCTGTGCCCCCTGTTTCCCTACTAGTTTCATGACATATGGCAAGCCACTTAACACCACTTAACTCTGTTAACTCTTTTTGCTTCTTTTTACTGTTTTTTTTTTTGTTGCTTTTTCTCTCTATTCTGCCCCTTTCTCTCTGGTTTCCCTCTCCCCCTCTCACCTTCGTCTCCCCTCCTCTCCTTCCTTTTTGTTCTCTTTTACAGGGTAAATTATGCATCTGGTGGCGCAGGAATTCTCAATGACACTGGACTCTATTTTGTAAGGACATTTCTTTCAAAATATTAATTTTCTTTTGTTTATCAGATTATGACCCTGGAGTTTTGCAAAATATTGAGTTTTTTTTTTGGCTCTGCCACAGATTCAGAGATTGTCCTTTGATAATCAAATACAAAATTTCAACAAGACAAAGGAAGCCATCAAGGCTAAGATTGGGGGAGAGGCTGCAACCAAGGTTTGCAGTGAAGCCGTCTACTTGATTGGAATTGGTACTCTATTAATGCACAAATGACCCAAATGAAATATCTTTTGCATGAAAACAACTCATTTTCTTCAGGGGATATTGTAACATTTCCTCAATTTCTCTCATGTTTTCTATTCATTTTTCAGGCAGCAATGATTATGTCAACAATTACTTGCAACCCTTTTTAGCTGATGGTCAGCAGTACACTTACGATGAATTTGTGGAACTATTAATCACCACATTAGAGGGGAAATTTACGATTAGTAATATTTCTCTTCTTTCTGAGTTTCTGGTTTATGTTTACAACATTCCACATTTTGGAGAACCAGAAAACTTCTGTTTATTATCCTAATTGTTTGTGTTAAGAGGCTCTACCAACTCGGTGCTCGAAAGATGGTCTTCCATGGTTTGGAAAAGAGAAACCAAAAAGGAAAGAGATGAGGGGAGACGAAGGAGAGAGGGGGAGAGGGAAACCAGAGAGAAAGGGGCAGAACAAGGAGAAAAAGCAAAAAAAAAAAAAAAAGGTAAAAAGAAACAAAAAGAGTTAACAGAGTTAAGTGGTGTTAAGTGGCTTGCCACATGTCACGAAACTAGCAGGGAAATAGGGGGCACATGAACTTTGGTAACAGGTAAACCGGACTCCTAACGGAGAGATCTGACGAAAACCCTAACGGCGGAAACACATTATAACAAATTTAAAAGATCGGGCTATGTGATTGTAAAAATTAAAAAGATAGGGACTATCATGTCTTAAGAATGTAACCACATGGTAATAAACTGTAATTAACCCTAAACATTAAATATGTCGTACGTAAGACTTAAGAAGTAATTGACTTGAAGCCATGTAATGTAGGATTATGTGGTGATGAAATGGTAATGAATTGACCACACAACTATATGTTCTTGCCGCGAGAGGAGTTTGAGCAATCCACTGACAATCGACTGGTTTGAGATTCGGACTCCGTGTTCTGCTTTCAGAGCTAATCCTTTTTTCGAGGTTACAGATCAATTTTGCCAACTTCTCTTACCTACATTGTTTCATCAACTGAAGGTTGTTCACCTTGGAGACCTGATGCGATTATGAGTACGATCGGATGTGAAGTAGGAGAAAAACTTAATTTTTTTGGCGAGTCCTTACTTAGGATTATAAGCTAGATGTATAGTGCAACGGAAATAGGTAGTCTCTAAGGTTAGGGTAGAGACAGATCAAAACACAGTAACATCATCGACAATGACCATAACAACGGCAACATCAACAGCCGTCTACCTTGCTACCGTCATCGCTGCCTGCCTTGCTATTGTCACCGCTGCTCATCTATTCCGCTGCAATTTAACCACCTATCTGCCATGGCTAATTTTACTACATCTCAGTGTTAGTAAAATGTTTCTCAAGTACCATTGATCATATGGCTCCATCGACCCCTTCTCTTCAGGGGGAGAGGGGGAGTGAAGAGAAGTTGTCTTTGCCATTGCTGCTGCCAATGCCTTGTATCGCTGTTGATGATGCCTGTTATGTCTATGCCTTGTTGCTCCTGCCTGTTATGGTGCCAGTATTTTTGCTCATGCCTTTGCTGGTGTGTTTGCCTTGCCTTACCCTATTTTTTAGGTTTTGGTTTCTGCCTTATCTTCTGCGTGCTCACAGGGCTTCTGTGTTCTGCCTTATCTGTTGCCGTGCTCACAGGGTTTCTGTGTTCTGCTATCTGCCTTATCTTCTGCCGTGCTCACAGGGCTTCTGTGTTCTGCCTTATCTATTGTCTTGCTCACAGGGCTTCTGTGTTCTGCCTTATCTGCTGCCGTGCTCACAGGGTTTCTGTGTCCTGCTATGTGCCCTATTTTTTAGGGTTTGCTCTTGTGTTTCTGCTGCGAACTTTGCTTTAGTTTGTCACTTGTTTCACTCATGGTTTACGAAAATACCTTCTCTACAATTGGTGCTTCTCAAGTATGGTGTTCTGTGACTCGCTTGTCAAGTTGGGCGTGCGAAATATCTTTGCCCAACTTGAGGGGGAGTGTTGGCGAGTCCTTACTTAGGATTATAAGCTAGATGTATAGTGCAACGGAAATAGGTAGTCTCTAAGGTTAGGGTAGAGACAGATCAAAACACAGTAACATCATCGACAATGACCATAACAACGGCAACATCAACGGCAACAATAGCGGCAACGGTAACATCAACGACAGTAGTAGAGGTAACGGTAACGGCAACGGCAACAGCAGCAACAACAATTCTTCCATATCAACTTTAGCTAATTCACATAGACAACTTCTCTTCACTCCTCCTCTCCCCCTGAAGAGGTTGTCGGAGTCAAGAAATAGGCTATATCTTCATGGGAATACATCAAGGTAATGGGGATACGTCAATAAACATATCCTATTCACTCCCCCTCCCCCCCTTGAAGAGGAGGGGAGGAGAGCACTTCAATTGCAAGGAGAACGCAAACACAGGTCACAAGAAAACCTGGCTCTGATACCATGTCAAACAAAGTAGGGTAAATATGAGCGTATCTGAGCATAACTAAATATTTACCCTACTTTGTTTGACAAATTTCAACTGGGAAACCACTGTTTTGCTATCCTTGGCCAATAATACTATGCCATGTGGAAGTGTTAGCACATGTGTCATAATGTTATTGGCCGAAAATAGCAAAATAGTTCTATCCCTGTTTCATAGAAGTATTTCTCATGAAGTAGGGCTCTGGAATCTCTCAAAATGAACCTCACCCAAAATATCCTTATGTCAATTCAAGCCATGGTCCCAAATATCACAAGAATAGTATCAACCAGAACAACTCTCATCCATAATACTTTAATATCGTCAATCTAGAAGAAACTCAAGGGCTTACCCAAAAATCATTTCTATGTGGACTCCAAAAATCATTTCTATGGAGAAACACGTAGAATCCATAAGTGATTCTGAATATGCTAGAATCCCAAACGAGCCCTAACTGTAGAGGCTCGGCTCAGGATCCGTAAATTACATTACTCAATTTAATCAGATTTAAAGATTTATGAATATTAATTTAATTAATCGGATTTAAAGATTCCTTAAAACCACTTATCTTAGCGTTGAGCAATTCCTGTCACTTAAAAGCCATCAAGGCTTAAACAGGTTTATTGCGGACCAAATCAACCGTTTCTGTCGAAACACTGGAATATATTAAATCAACTTAGACATAAAATCAAACAAAGCATATATGCCATTATGTACTTAAATATGATCTGTTGTTCTAAACGTTACACAAATTTATACAAAAACCAATACGCAAAACTTTCTGATTTCTCACTTGTTTCAGCCCACGGTTTTCTCATTCCTGTTTTTCCTACGCTACTTGTTCCCTTGTTTCCTATCTTCTATATCAGCATTGTGTTGTGCGGAAGCGTCAACCAACTGTGAGTGAAAAATAAACAACAACTGGCAAGAGATAAAATAATGAACACAAAATAACACCAACAAGAACACCAAGATTTATACTGGTTCGGCAATGCCTACATCCAGTTTGGAGACGACGGAGTATTCCACTATAATCAAATGAGAGAATACAATAGTGTTTAACACTCAGAAACCCAAGCCCCAAATATACCCAAGCTCACACACTCAAGAATATAAAGGGAATACAAATTGAGTACAATTGAAAAAGGGAAAAATAACAAACGACAGCAACAATTGTTTTGCTGCCCAACTCTTATTTTTCCTCTCTCACTTCTCTCTGCCAACTTCTGTCTCTGCTCTACTCACTTGCTGCTGCCATGCTTCTCTATTTATAGAGAAGCCAACGGGTGAAGGCCAACTACTTCAGTTATGAGGCCAACTACTGAAGTCAAACCAATTAATTAGCCAACGTCCAACACTTAATGTGCCCATGCAATTTGTCTGCCAATCAACCAAGACAAACAGCCGAAAGTAACCAATCAACCAAATACCAAGGCAAACAGCCAACTACAACAATAACTAGCAGAAAGTGAATTTCACCTTTTTGACTTCCTTGAGCCAACAATCAACAATCTCCACCTTGGCTCAAACCCTCGAAGTAGAACTCCCAATAGTCGTCTCCCAATCCCCCATGGGGCAATCAACAAATTTAACAAATGCCAATCAAGTCTAAGCAGTGCTTAAACTTGAGCAACGAAACTGGCTTTGTCAACATATCCGCAGGATTGTCAGCGGTCCCAATCTTTTGAAGAAGAATATCTCCCTCATCAATAATCTCACGAACAAAATGGAACCTCACGTCAATGTGTTTCGTACGTGCATGATGAACTTGATTCTTTGCTAAATAAATAGCACTCTGACTGTCACAATAAACATCCACATGGTCTTGTTGGACCCCCAAGTCATCAAGCAACCCTTGAAGCCAGATGGCTTCCTTAATAGCTTCTGTTACCGCCATGTATTCAGCCTCAGTAGTCGACAAAGCAACTGTAGATTGCAGAATCGACCTCCAACTTACTGGACCTCCAGCAATAGTGAATACAAAACCTGTAGTGGACCTACGCTTGTCCAAATCACCTGCGTAATCAGAATCCACATATCCAACAACACATTGACCAGTAACTTTATCCTGCTGAAACAATAAACCAACATCCACAGTACCCAGAATATACCGTAGAATCCATTTCACAGCTTGCCAATGCCCTTTTCCTGGATTATGCATATATCTACTGACAATACTAACAGCTTGTGAAATATCAGGCCTTGTACACACCATAGCATACATCAAACTACCAACAGCACTTGCATATGGAATTTGAGCCATGTAATGACTCTCCTCGTCAGTGCTAGGAGACATAGAAGCACTAAGTTTGAAATGAGGGGCAAGAGGTGTACTAACCGGTTTTGAATTTTCATTCATCCCGAACCGCTGTAGTACCTTCTTCAAATACTGCTTCTGACACAGACTAATCTTGCCCTTCGCTCTATCTCTTTCAATTTCCATACCTAGTATCTTCCGAGCTTCTCCCAAGTCCTTCATCTCAAATTCATTACTTAGTTGAGTCTTCAACCTTTCAATCTCCACTTTGCTCTTACATGCTATCAGCATATCATCAACATATAAAAGCAGATAAATGAAGGTTCCATCTTGTAGCTTGCGAAAGTATACACAATGGTCATAGTGACTTCTTGTGTACTTTTGCCCAATCATAAACCTATCAAATCGCTTGTACCATTGTCTTGGAGACTGCTTCAAGCCATACAATGATTTCTGCAATTTGCAAACCCAATTTTCCTTTCTAGCAACCTTAAAACCTTCTGGCTGAGACATATAAATCTCTTCCTCCAAATCACCATGTAAGAATGCAGTCTTGACATCAAGTTGAGCCAACTCAAGGTCAAACTGTGCAACCAAAGCCAACAGAATACGAATAGAAGAATGTTTTACTACAGGAGAAAATACCTCATTGTAGTCAATGCCTTCCTTCTGAGCGTAGCCTTTAGCTACCAATCTGGCTTTGAATCTTACATTGTCTTTTCCCAAAGATTCCATCTTCTTGGCATACACCCATTTACAACCAATTACTTTCTTCCCTTTTGGTAACTGAACCAGCTTCCAAGTCTCATTTTTATGAAGAGATTTCATCTCCTCATCCATAGATTTCTTCCACTCCACGCTTTCTGAACTCATGACAGCTTCTTTGTAGGCGGATGGAATATCATCTTCAATAACGGGAAGTGCGTATGCCACAATATCAGTAAACCGAGCAGGCTTCCGAATTTCCCTTCTCGATCTTCTGTTTGCAATGTAATCTTGTTGCTGTGGAGGCTCTTGGGTAGGTGCCTCCTCTTCATCATCCTTGTCCTCATCATCAGAATTAACTATAGGACTAGTGTCTGTAACATCAAACCTTACTGGAACAACTGGAGTCTTCAATAACTCCACCTGCTTCGAACTACTCATGGTCTTGGTTTCTTCTGTTTCACCTTCATGCTTGTTCTGATTAACCATAGCAGCCTCATCAAAAGTCACATCTCTGCTTACAACAAATTTCTTCTCATCTGGACACCAGAGTCGGTATCCCTTCACGCCAGTGCTAAAGCCCATAAATAGAGCTTTCTTTGCTCTTGGATCCAACTTGCTTTCTCTGACATGATAGTAAGCAGAACAACCAAATATGTGCAAATACTTGTAATCAGTACAAGGTTTACCAGACCATACCTCCATGGGAGTTTTGCCCTCGTTCGCAGCAGCAGGCAACCGATTAATGAGATGGCTTGCATAAGTAATCGCCTCAGCCCAAAACGCCTTGCCTAAACCAGCATTAGACAACATACACCGGACTTTCTCAAGCAAAGTACGGTTCATGCGCTCCGCCACCCCATTTTGTTGCGGTGTCTCCCTAACCGTGAAGTGCCTCACAATACCCTCATCTTGACAAACTTTCAAGAAAGGATCGGACTTATATTCACCCCCATTGTCTGATCTGAGAGTCTTGATCTTTCGACCGCTTTGCGTTTCAATCATCTTTTTCCACTTCAGGAATATCTTCAAGACTTCATCTTTACGCTTCATGGTGTACACCCATATTCTTCTAGAGAAGTCATCAACAAAGGAGACAAAATAATGGCTACCTCCCCAAGATGCATTCTTGGAAGGTCCCCAAACATCAGTGTGAACATAATCTAGAATGCCTTTAGTGTGGTGAATAGCGGTGCCAAATTTCACTCTAGTTTGCTTACCCAGCACACAGTGTTCACAAAATTCCAATTTGCATGCCTTCGCACCTTTCAATAAGCCTTGCTTCACCAATCCTTGCAACGCTTTTTCCCCAGCATGCCCAAGACGCATATGCCATAGCCTCGTGGTGTCTGTGCTATCTGCGTCAGCAGCTTCGGTGACAGCTGCTCCACCAATAATTGTATTCCCCTGTAAGAAATACAAGTTATTTCTTCTTGTACCTTTCATCACCACCAGTGCCCCGTACACAGCTTTAAGAACTCCACCCTCCATGGTGATCTTGAGACCCTTGGATTCCAAAGCGCCCAATGAGATGAGATTCTTCTTCATATCCGGTACATACCGAACATCACTCAATTCTCTGACTGTTCCATCATGCATCTTCAAACAGATTTTGCCTATCCCTTGTGTTTTGCAGGCATTATTATTGCCCATCAAAACAACTCCACCATCCAGCTCCTCGAAACTAGAAAACCATTCCCGAATGGGACACATATGATAGGTGCAACCTGAATCCAAAATCCACTCCTCGGAGTGACCATCAGCAGATGAACTAGCCAAAGCAAACTCGAAATCATCATCTCCAGATTTTGCAACATTTGCTTCAGAACTCGCTTTCTCTTTCTCTTTGTTCTTCAATTTGGGGCAGTCTTTCTTCCAATGACCCTTTTGGCGACAAAAGGCACATTCATCTTTAGCAGGAAACTTCCCTCGTGACTTTGAACGAGATTTTCCCCGCTTCCCAGATTTTCTTTCCTCTGTTCGACCCCTTGCAACAAGTGCCTCGGTTTGTGAATTTTGAGTCTTCAATTCCTTCTTACGACACTCATGATTCACCAACGCCGCAGACACCTCCTCAAGTTTCACCTCGGATTTTCCATACAACAAAGTAGTTGTCAAATGATCATAATCATCAGGCAATGAATTTAACAAACATAGTGCCTTATCCTCGTCAGGAATTTTCACGTCAAGGTTTGCTAAATCAGCAAGTATTTTATTATAATCATTGAGGTGTTCATGCATAGAAATACCTGGACGATACTGAAATCGGAAGAGTCGCTTCTTCAAGAAGAGCCGATTTCCTGCGCTCTTGGTCATATACTTCTCCTCCAATTTCGTCCAAAACTCCTTAGCAGAAGTTTCCTTCATATACGGGTATTTCAACTCCTTATCAAGGAACGATCGAATAGCAGCACAAGCATGAAGATTAATTCGCGTCCACTGCTTGTCATCAATATCTTCTGGTTTATCCTCTAGAACCATATCCAACTCTTGTTGATACAACACATCCATAACTTCACATTGCCACATACCAAAATTATTAGAACCATTGAATTTATCAACTTCTAACCTTGTAGTAGCGATAGGATGTCTATTGGATATAGGTGCCGACGAAGACGATGTCGACTCCTTCTCCTTCACAAGTTCATCTTTATCTCCAGCCATCAAATCCACTCGGCACTATTCACAAATACGGCACTGTTCACAGTCGAAAAACTGGAGCTCTGATACCACTTGTTGTGCGGAAGCGTCAACCAACTGTGAGTGAAAAATAAACAACAACTGGCAAGAGATAAAATAATGAACACAAAATAACACCAACAAGAACACCAAGATTTATACTGGTTCGGCAATGCCTACATCCAGTTTGGAGACGACGGAGTATTCCACTATAATCAAATGAGAGAATACAATAGTGTTTAACACTCAGAAACCCAAGCCCCAAATATACCCAAGCTCACACACTCAAGAATATAAAGGGAATACAAATTGAGTACAATTGAAAAAGGGAAAAATAACAAACGACAGCAACAATTGTTTTGCTGCCCAACTCTTATTTTTCCTCTCTCACTTCTCTCTGCCAACTTCTGTCTCTGCTCTACTCACTTGCTGCTGCCATGCTTCTCTATTTATAGAGAAGCCAACGGGTGAAGGCCAACTACTTCAGTTATGAGGCCAACTACTGAAGTCAAACCAATTAATTAGCCAACGTCCAACACTTAATGTGCCCATGCAATTTGTCTGCCAATCAACCAAGACAAACAGCCGAAAGTAACCAATCAACCAAATACCAAGGCAAACAGCCAACTACAACAATAACTAGCAGAAAGTGAATTTCACCTTTTTGACTTCCTTGAGCCAACAATCAACACATTGGTCAACAATAATAATCCCATCTTCATCTTCGTACTCTTCGAAGTCGTATTCCATATCCTCCTCCTCTTCCTCATCAGAATCCGTACCTGCGCCGACAGTGTGAAACTCAGGAGGAGGAGGGCAGTCCTCTGTGATTGCCTCATCCCTCTTCATCACAAGATGCCGAATGACTCTTTCATCCTTGTCCAACATGGTCTTAAAGTCATTTATCCATTTGGCTTCTATCTCAAAGTTCATCAAAATGTAGTAAGCATTCTTGGCTTTCTTTATTTGGTATGTTAGTCTTCGCATTCTCCAATCACTCACTCTCCATATCCCGGATTTCTTCTCCCTTAGAAAACCTGCAACAAGTAATTCACAGATAAACATCAATAAAAAGCTTTGGCATTTCAACTGCAACAGGTGAAACTACCGAGGAAGCAAATATACACAAAAATTTCAGAACACAATGGGCGGAACTCCTAGGTACTTCCTAAATTCACAGGCATGGTAAATCTGGAACTCCACCACCGGAGGAGAAAAACTAGAGAGAACAAGGGTCAAATGGGTTTGCTTTAAGTTTTGCAAACACATAAAAGACTCTTTAATGACTCTTTATAAGATTTGAAGGGACTAGATGGATTTTTTACTTAGCAGGTATATAATTGTCGGGATGCCCCAAAACATTAGGAGCATAAAAAATCCTACATTAGATCCTTTACATAAAAATAAGGGTAAAAAGAAATTTTATCCATCTCTGAATGTACACCCAATGGATTATTTGATCCATATTGATGCAATGCGGCCAGATGAAGAAGACTGGCGCCTACTAAAATAAAGGGGAGTAAATGATGAAGACTAAAAAAACGATTTAAGGTGGCATTGTCCACGGAGAAACCGCCCCAGATGCTAACCAACCAACTTATTAGATGATGAGCAATGGCAATAGTTCAATAGTTCAACCAAATTATTCAATAACAAAGAAATGATAATCTATATATATAAAGTAAAAGGCAGAGAATGGTGAAACATTCAAAATACCAGAAAATGCCCATATTTAATGCAAACATTAAAAATTGAAATTATTAATTAAATGAGGATAATATGGTAAATTCACACATTTTCATATTTTAAAAAAATTAAAATTAAAAGAAAAATAAGATAATGGATCCTATTTTTATGGAACACAACTACCCATTATATTTTTTAATTCTAAAATAAATTTAATTTTTTTATTTAAAATAATCTTGAAACAAGACATGTACCGTAGCAAACAAATGAAACTAGGCGGTTCGATCGAAATAAATTTTTGTTTTGACTACAGTTATGGATGATTCAATTTCTACCATTATTATGATATTCCGTATTCCAATTGGATACCCAAAGTCGTTTGGCTAGTGTATTGGGGGTGTCTCGGGTTGACTATCATGCAACGTACCTTGGCCTCCCAATGTTGTTAGGCAGAAATAAATCAATTTGTTTTCGATATTTAAAGGAAAGGATCTGGAAAAAACTACAAGGGTGGCGTGAACAGAGTTTGAGCATTGCAGGCAAAGAGATATTGTTGAAGGTAGTTGCCCAATCTATTCCTTTATATGTTATGAGCTGTTTCCTTTTGCCTCAGGGGTTATGTCATGAGATAGAACAAATGATGGCTCGTTTTTGGTGGGGTCAACAAGGGGAGAATAGGAAAATTCATTGGATGCGCTGGGATAGACTATGTAAAACGAAGACTGAAGGTGGTATGGGCTTTAGATGTTTGCAAGCTTTTAATATGGCGATGCTAGCCAAGCAAGGGTGGCGTCTGGTTCAAAATCCTCAGTCATTGGCGAGCAAAATTCTCAAAGCAAAATATTTTCCACACACCAGCTACTGGGAAGCCACATTGGGACCAAGGCCATCTTTTGTTTGGAAGAGTATATGGACGGCTCGAAAAGTGTTGGAGATGGGCTCCAAATTTCAAATAGGTGATGGAAAATCAGCACGAATTTGGGGGGATAGATGGGTGCCCAGGCCTGCCACTTTTGCTGTGATCACCTCACGCCTACATGGTATGGAGGATACCAAGGTGAGTGAGCTGATATGTAATGAGGGCTCTCCACAATGGGATCTCCAGAAACTCAATAATCTTTTTTTACCTGTGGATGTGGCTGATATTGCACGAATCCCCTTGAGTATTCGGGCGCCGCCAGACCGGATTGTATGGCATTATGATAAACATGGTGTATTCACGGTAAAGAGTGCATATAGAGTGGCCTTGCAACTTACTTCTGGTGATGAGGATGGGTCTTCGTCCTCTAGTGCAAATCCTAGTATGCTATGGAGACTTATTTGGAATGCCACTGTACCTACAAAGCTTAAAATTTTTACATGGCGTGTAGCCCATGATATCCTACCTACTAAGTCAAACTTGATTAAGAAGGGGGTAGATATGCAAGAGCTGTGCATGTTTTGTGGAGATACAACTGAAAGTGCTCTACATGTTCTTGTTATGTGTCCTTTTGCGGCGGCTACTTGGGATATTTCTTTGTTGACAAGGCCTGCTCATCAGGTACGTTGTAATACAATGAATGATTGGCTGAGAGAGATGCTGGGGAGTACAAATAAGGCGCAAAGGGATCATATTATCACTTTGCTATGGGCTATATGGGGAAATCGAAATACACTGTTGTGGCAAGGAGTACAACGATCTCCACATGATGTTGTGGCTTTTGCTCAACAGTATGTGCATGAATTTATTACGGTAAATGGTACTTCGTCCAAAGTAATTAATCGGGTGCGGGATGCCGTTAGATGGGCAGCACCACCGTCAGGCCGCCTCAAAATTAACTTTGATGGAGCATTTGATCCTACTTCGGGTAGAGGGGCTGTTGGGGCTGTTGCCAGAGACGCGGAGGGAGGTTTGTGGCTGCAATGGCGAAATCAGTTGGGGAAGTGCTGTCGGCTGAACATGCAGAAATTCTTGCAGCTCGTGAAGGGGTGGTGCTTGCTCTCTCACTTGGGACTGCATCTCCCATCTTTGAAGGGGACTCTGCTGTGGTGGTTGCAGCTGTAAACCGAGCAGGACAGGATTATTCAAACATTGGTACCATTGTTGAAGATGTAAGGCATCTTCAGAAACAATTTCCTGGCTCTCTTTTTCAATTTACTTACAAGGAAGCAAATGGTGTTGCACACCGACTTGCTCGTTTTGGTCTGCATAATGTGGATAACTATTTTTGGTTTGAGGTGCCCCCTGATCTTATTCAGGACGCCCTATTATGTGATGTGTTGAGTCGGGGTCAGGCGTCTTGTCCCCCCGTTGTAATTTTTCGTTTTATTAATAAAGTCTCCCTCGTTCCGTCGAGGTTCTCTAAAAAAAAAAACAAAAAAACAAAAGCCTCTTGCAGGCGCGAAAGCGCATGCGGAGAGGCTAGTTTTTAATAAAGAAAAGTAAAACCCAATACAATTTTTAAGTGTATTTTATTATTAAAGTCATTGAAAAAATACAAACTACTATATATTAGTTGGATACCAAGAAAGAAAGGGAGTACTGGAAAACGGCGAGTGTGTGTTTACATGTATCAAGTTTTATGGTTCCATTATCTATTCATTCCCAATTGATTTTTCAAAACCTAAGCAACCATCGCTGCAAGATGTCAGCATGGTTAATGGAAGTCAATCTCTTGGTCCTCGATAAAGATATAGAAAACGAGTACAAAAATTTACCAGTGACTATGAACAAAAGACAAAAACAATTGTAGCAGCAAAGACGCCATATAAACAAAGACACCACATATAAACAATTGTATTCTGACTGGGTTGACCAGAGCTGTTCTGTTCACTTATGCAATAATAAAGGTCGCAGCAATTGTTGCGAAGGGCAATAGACACAGACCCACGAAGCATGGAAAAGGTAGCAGCAAACCCACGAAGGGCCATAGAGACAAACCATATACAAACATGGCATATAACAAATATACAGACAATAAACGCAAGAAGACATAGCACGAGAAGGAAGCAATACCTTGTTCACGAAGAGCTGTTCATCTTCTCTAGTAGGCAAAAATAAAATCTCACGTGAAAAGTCTGATGAGTTATGGTGAGATTTTTGACAGGGTTTGGTATTTATACCTCCCACTAAAAAGTCACACAAATTCGATATTTAAAAAAAAAAAAAATCCTTCGAAATTAGTAAGTTTTTGAATACCAAAAGACTTTTTGTTACTTGTTTAAAGTCTTGATTGAATACCACTAGATTTGGACACCCTATTTAAAAAATCCTAATAGTCTTGATTGAATACCACAAGACTTGTTTAGATTATTTAAAAGTCTTAATTAAATACTACAAGACTTTTATCCCAAAATATTCTTTTAAAATCCTATTTAAAAGTCATGAATATTGGCTATCCTGGCGGCTTAAGTCCATATTAGACATGATATCTCTCACTCAGCACATCAGCAACAGTTGAACTGGGTTATCTTTTTTTTTTTTTTTTTTTTTCTAGGAACTACATCTAACACCAAGAAAATCATACAGAAACAGAGATAGAATCACACAAAAATCCAATGTTTACAATGAATTCTTGGAAAAAAAAAATTAAAACCTACGTCCCAATAAAGAAAAATTAAAACACAGAATATGGTTCCGCATGTTCCAGATTCAGTTAATATAGAACAGATAACAAACGGTAAGATCTGTTATTTGGGAACTGAAGACAATATAACATCAAATTCGTCAAAAACATAAACAACCAGAACGGAAAATAGAATTGAGGAAATTAAGATTGCCAGTGATGGATGTACGTACACTGAGGAGCGATCGGAGGCCTGCTCTTCCACACACTCTGCTGCTGAATGAGCTTTGTTTTTGTCTAATTGGGTTTTTGGGTCCTTAGAAGAAAACTGAGTCCGAGTCGGAGTGTGTGTGTCCGACTTTTTATTCATTCATATTTCGCCCCGAATATTTTTATATTTACATCGGTACCCCACATTTTTATTCTACATACATATACAACCCAAACTTGATGTACAAATGGTTCTTGCAGCAGCAGCTATTGGTTCTGCTCTGCCTAAATTCGTATGGATGACGGCTAAGAGCTGAAGTTCAAGAACCAATGACACCAGAAATGCTGAATATATGTGCTGCAACAGTTCACTGTATACGCGATTACTTTTTTCATGTAACCTACGTCCTTTGTTTCTCTTTTTTGGGTCGAGAATGATCCGTGTGGTGTGCAGACTTAACTATGTATCATGTTCATGGGGGTGTATAAATGAAGAGTTTGGGATGCAACATGAACTGTATCTTCTTTATTGTCTGGTTACAAGTTATCATTATTAAGAACTTTTATTCTGTGTACAACTACTGACAATACACTGTCTAAACAAGGCAACCTGAATGCCATGGCAACCTAACTAGTACCATTAATTTGTTCAGGTTCTATGCTTTATGTAAATAAGATTTAGCAATATGGCCATCAGCTCCTTTAGGATAGAAACCTCCAGGGACATGTTCATTACCACTCGCATATATAATTCTTAGTATCTCCTGTGGTGTCCTGCCGTATGCGAGTGAAAACTCGTCCCCAGCGAGAACATTGCCACTGATTTTTCCCTCAGCGCCTCTGTATTTGGGAACCACAAGGCCTTCATCTTTCCAACCTCCATGTCCTAGCTTATTCCTTAGATTTGAAATGCGATTAGTGAACTCAGCCACTGTTATACCATATGGTTGCACCTTCTCCGGGGCACGTTCATATAGCAATGCTCGAATCACTGCATCTTGACCTGATTCCACTCCCAAAAGCCCTGCAACAAGCTGAACATAACCCACCCACATAAATTAAAAACGAGTAATGTTAGAGCTAGCTGTTATATATATATATATCAAATCACCAAGCAATTTGAATTTGTCAATACTACTAATAATAAATGAAGTTCATAGCGAACCCAGATTTGATTCGATTCGAATAAACTAAACACTGCCAGATCATTTGATGAACGTGAACAAATAATCGGGTTATATTTTCAGTTTCTTGTTATTGTGTTTGAAGCTTACCGATTTGAAAACAGGACCTTGGAGCTTTGGGGCGGCTCCAACATACCCAGTGAGACCAACATAAGGAATCACATAGGATGCAAGGAGATAGTTGATTGAATTGGCATAAGGGTCAAAAGGGGGAACCAAGGGATGACCAAATGCAGAATCAAACACCTCGGCAAATGATTCTGCACTCAAATTCAACAATGGCCTTGGGAATCCCTTTACTGTACTTTTAATAGCTCTGCATAAAATAACATAATTACTACAAAGTTTGGTATGAGAAAAATAATATATAAAAAACCATTAAAACAAAAGAAAGAAAGAAAGAAGATTGAACCTCAAATGTCCAACTTCTTGCCATGCAAATTGGGTGATAACATCCCTAGTGAAGTGGTCCAAATGAGCTTTTTTAGCACCAATGGGAGATGGACCTCCCTGGGTTAAGCCTGGATTAACTTTATCCAAGCCATAGCCCAAAGAGCCATATAGAAAGAACTCAGCTTCCAAATACTCTAAATTCAGAGGAAATTCTAAAAGATCAACATCTGATTGCGTAGGTGAGGAGGAGCCAGGGTGATGGCTTGAAATAGATTCAGAAAAATAAGATTGTGGAAGGAGGATGAGGAAGAAGGCAACAATGGCGATGGTGACATAAGCTAATTGTGCCATGTTTGTTTGTTCCTGCTATAACTACTGGGGTGGTGTATGTCTTCTTCACTGAGGGCATTGCTCATTTATAGAGATGGCGTTTGACTCATAAACTCATGAGTTTCATGCGCATAAAAAGAAAAGGATAAGAACCAAAAAAATTGTGGGTTTTTAATGCCAGATGGCAGAAGGAGGATACTCGGTCAAACTTGGAATGGCCACCTGGGTCTTGATCTCCACTGCTACTATTTCTTTTCTTATTTTTCATCATTTTAATATTAATTTATCATAGTATTCAGTTACTTATTCAAATCAAAGAGGAGGATTTAGGATCTTAAAGTACGTTTGTCTTTGCATGCATGGTGGGTGTAGGTGGCCGATGATCGGGCATAATTCATGCTTGAAAAGAGAGAGTTGCGTTTGCATTTGGAAAAGTTTAAATTGTTTTCCGAAATGGAATATTAATAAAATATAATTATTTTCGATTTGTACGAAATAGAAGCTTCCTTTTCTTCTCAAATAAATTTATTTCCACAATTGCTATAATAATAATAATAAAATATTCCACAAAGCCATTATTACCATACTTATCAAAAAGAAAAAAAATCCCATATGAGAGTGACTTTATCTCATTTTCCTTATCGTGTATTGAAAATGAGACAATGGTTTTATGGTCATAGTTTTCGACATCAATTTATCAATAAGATCCTATATTTTTTTATTACATGATGGACTCCTCTGAAAAACACTGGCGTGTTTGTAAACAAGGTGCTCTACCTAACTAAGCAGTGGAAAAGCTACATTTAGTACCGGACCAATGATTTGAGAGGTATGCCCCAAAGTATTTTTTTTTCAAGTGCGGGAACCCTAGCTCTGCCCAACTAAACTAAAGTATGAGCAAAGAACACCCCATCTGATTTTGGCTTTGTAAATTACGGATCTCGAAACTTTATATTTAGAATTCGTGTATTTATTGGTATTTTACTTAGCCTAAATTATTGAAATAATCTAACGGTTTAGAACATGACATGTCAACTGATAGAGTTTTTTTTTAATAAATATTTTATTGCTTACTAGCCCAAAAACAGAGTCGTCACCTTGAACTATCGGTGTTCTTCTATTTAACAGAGGAGTCCAAGAGACATTATTTTGTCTCAATTTCTCAACTTTTACAAAATACAGTCCCACACGTTACTCTCACCCACTACAAAATATTAGATAACAAAGGAAAAGCTAAGCTTTACTCATGCCACGTGGCCTTTTAATTGTCTTGCAATCCAAAATGTCTTAAACGTTAAATATATCATACGTAAGACTTCTGGAGTAGTTGACTTGAAGCCATGTAATGTGTAGGATTATGTGGTGATCCAATGGTAATGAATCAATCACGCAACTATCCGAGTTTGAGCAATCCTCAGATAGTCAACGATTTTGAGATTGGGACCTCGTGTTCTACTTTCAAAGCTAATCTTTTTTTCGAGGTTACAAATCTATTTTGCCGACTTCCCTTACTTATATTGTTCCATCAATTAGAGGTTGTTCACTTTGGAGACTTGATGCGGTTATGAGTACGACCGGATGTGAAGTAGGAGAAAAATGTAGTTTCAATTAGGATAACACTGTTTGGCTCTCCCTATCCAATAATACTATGTCACGTAGAAGTGTTAGCACATGTGTCATAATATTATTGGTCGAAAATAGCAAAATAGTTTTATTCCCATTTAATAAAAGTATTTCTCTTGAAGTAGGGCTTTGGAATCTCTCAAAATGAACCTCACCCAAAATATCATAAAGTCATTTGAAGCCATGATCCCAAATATCGCAGGAATAGTATCAACCAGAACAACTGTCATCCATAATACTTTAATCCAGAAGAAACTCAAGGGATTATTCAAAGGGGAATGCTAGCAACATTCTCTCTAACCTTCTCTTCTGGACATTCTTCCTTTAGGTAATGACACATGTCACTTTCCTTACAATTAAAAAGAATGTCATTAATGAATGAGACCAACTAGTTTTTATTTTCCAACTTTATTATTTTATTTTCTTATGTGGCATAAATTATAATAAAATATTTGAAAAATCAATTTAAAAAATAAGAAATAGGATTACAGTATTCAAAAACTAAAATTAAAAAACCCTTATCCCCATCCCGACTCCTTCCAGCCGCCACCCACCAACACAAACACAAAGCTCATCCTCCTCCATCTCCCCACCCCTCATCAATCCACAAACCCAACACAAATGGAGGAAGCACACACCGGCTATGGCTGCTCTTCTTCATCGCCTTCTTCACACCCCCATTAACTCTCTCTCATCACCAACATCCCCCAAACTCTACCCAACTCCTCTCTTTACCCCCTCTGTTGTGAATCTCAAAACTAAAACTCATGAGAAGCTGGAGAACCTTGGAGAAAATCGAAGTATTGCCGCTCACACTATGGTTCTTCTTATGAGAAAGTAAGAAGGGGCCTTTAATGGTAGTTCTGAAATTGTGGTTAGGTTGGGGTTATTTGGTGGAGGCTAGAAGAAGTCGGGATGGGTTTAGGGTTTTTTATTTTTGGTTTTTGAATACTACAATCCTATTTCTTATTTTTTAAATTGAATTTCAAATATTTTATTAATATTTTATGCCTCATAAAGAAAAATAAAAGAATAAACTTGAAAAATAAAAGCTAGTTGGTCTCATTCATTAATGACATTGTTTTATGTGTAAAAATGACACATGTCATTAGTAAAAGGAAGAAAGTCCAAAAGAGAAGGTTAGAGAGAAGGTTGCTAGCATTCCTCTTATCGAAAAATCACTTCTATCCATAAATTACATTCCTCAATTTAATTAATCGGATTTAAAGATTTATGAATATCAATTTAATTAATCGGATTTAAAGATTTCTTAAACCACTTATCTTAGCGTTAAGCAATTCCTGTCGCTTAAAAGCCATCAAGGCTTAAACAGGTTTATTGCGGACCAAATCAACCGTTTCTGTCGAAACACTGGAATATATTAAATCAACTTAGACATAAAATCAAACAAAGTATATATGCCATTATATACTTAAATATGATCTGTTGTTCTAAACGTTACACAAATTTATACAAAAACCAATACGCAAAACTTTCTGATTTCTCACTTGTTTCAGCCCTCAGTTTTCTCATTCCTGTTTTTCCTACGCTACTTGTTCTACCATTCCTCGTTTCCTATCTTCTATATCAGCATTGTCAGCGTCAACAATAATAATCCCATCTTCATCTTCGTACTCTTCGTCATCGTATTCCATATCCTCCTCCTCTTCCTCATCAGAATCCGTACCTGCACCAACAGTGTGAAACTCAGGAGGAGGAGGGCAGTCCTCTGTGATTGCCTCATCCCTCTTCATCACAAGATGCCGAATGACTCTTTCATCCTTGTCCAACATGGTCTTAAAGTCATTTATCCATTTGGCTTCCATCTCAAAGTTCATCAAAATGTAGTAAGCATTCTTGGCTTTCTTTATTTGGTATGCTAGTCTTCGTATTCCCCAATCACTCACTCTCCATATCCTGGCTTTCTTCTCCCTTAGAAAACCTGCAACAAGTAATTCACAGATAAACATCAATAAAAAGCTTTGGCATTTCAACTGCAACTCAAAAAGGGAAACTCATCCTACAAGAATTCTGATAAGTGTGTATGCATGCATCAGACTGTTCGCAAGTTCCTAGATGAACTTTCATTCTAAGCAATGTCAAGTTATTTGTGGGTTGAGGAAACTCTGTGAGGAGCTAAAGAAATTACAAACAAGTAGATGAGTTTTCATTCTGAGCAATTACAAGCTGCGTTCTAAGTTAATTGAACAAAGAAATTATAACGTTAAAATTAAATAAATAAATAAGCTATCCATCCAAGTTCACAAATTGTTTTTACCACTGCCCAAAATTCTTCAAATATGATATGACACCTAAAGTAAAACTGCTAAAGATTATTTGAAGGGCCAGTGCTGACCTTCTCGCCCAAAGAGACACATTGCCTGCTCTCTCTATGAAATAACATTTGAAAAGAAACATATTACAAACTGTTGGGCAATCAGAAACACATTTCCCATTTAAGAAATCCAAGCTAAACGTGGCAACCTTGAGAGATATTCAGACATCAGAGAATTTTACCCTTCATTCTTGTTGAAAATAATGCACATTTGTGGTAAAGAAATGTGGAAAATCTAGAAGCTTGAAGAAATTCTATAAGCTTAATGGGAATGTCAGCAAACTAAATGAATATGTAAGAATTTTCTAGATGAGGTCACAACAAGCAGCTAGAGAAAAATGCCTATGGCGGTGGAGCTAAGAGCTATCCAAAACTAAGTTAAAAGGGAGCTACAAAGAGAGCTACCCAATCTAAGGGGGTGTGCGGTCAAGCCAAGAGAACTCCCAATCAAGGGAGCCAAGTGTTAAGAGTGACCAATGGTCACATAGAGGCCAAGAGCCTTGTTCTATAAAACAAAGAGTTGACCAGCCAATAGCTACATGAATGAAGGGCCAATAGCCTAGAGTCATAAATCTAGAAGATAGGTAACCAATAACTACACCACTCGGAGGCCAACTAGCCTACACAAAGCCATGTACTATTCTCCTCCATTCTAATAAAAACACTTTGTTTAAACTATTGTCCTATTGTTCTATAAGACAAGATAGTATAGAAGAACAAAGAAGCATGCCAAAAGGAAAAATAAATTTAAACACATCAAAATCCACGGTGAATTCTATCATATTTGGTTCGGTAATAATGTCCACAGTACTAAGAGATTAGAAGTCAACCTTCAATTTTCTCCTTGACAATCCCAACCTCTTCCACATGCTTCTCATTAATCAGATAAACCACCTCATAGTGGCGCACTGCGACAAGGAAAACAGTGAGTCATAAAACATGTCAGTCTAGAAGGCAACATGTCGTAAATCACGCAGTTAAAAACTCATAACATTGTCCATTTGCTCTATGAATTATTAAAGGCAATTTATTCCGCCATTTCAATATAGTAAAGCCAAATTGCATCTTAAAAATCCTACTAGCAAAGAAGTAGATGCAGCCTAGAACATAAAAGTGCATTATCCTGCCCCCTAAGGAACCACATGACAATCCTACTAGCAAGAAGAATGAGCAGGAAGTACACTTACTTCGTTCCTCATTCAAATCGCTTTGTAGCTGAAGCTTCAAAAATTCATATACCTTCTCTGCATAGTGATGAAAACAAAATCAATAACAGCAATCCCCATAGGGCCAAAATCTTTCTTTAGAACAAAGGAAAACTTATATTGCGTCCTTTTAAAAAGATAGCAATCACCTATAACAAGTTTGAATCAGAATAACTCACCTTCTTCTGCGTCAGCAAACTCAGGGAGAAGTTTACCATCTTCCTGAACTTTCTTCTGCAATTCATAACAAAAATTCATTTCAAAATCAATTACACTTAGAGTCATCTCATCACTGTAATAATACATGCACCTAAACTTAAGCAACCCAAAACCTTATCTTATCCAACTTCATTTAGTTGTTCAAGAAAAAGAAGATCCCTTTGTACACAAGGTTCATACTTTAATGGTGAAATATTATAGTCCAAAGAAACAGAACAAAGGAAAGGACAACTCAGATACCCACAATATGAATGTACTTAAGCCACAATTTACATAGCTTGAATCTCAGATAACCAATATGAACATTCTACAGCGGTGGCTGAAAATTAAAGGGTCGCACTAAAAAGTCTTTATATTTCAGAAACCGAAATTCGCACAGAGGAAAGGAAATTAAAAAATTCATAATACCAAATAAAGAAGGGAAAAAAAAAGTAAAACCATGGAGTTGTGTCAAAATTCAAAAGGCAACCTCTTTAAGCAGCACAGCTTCAGGGAAAGGGCCAGTGGCCTCATCCGGTTTTGATACGAAGCTATGATTGTCGTTCTTCTTCTTCTCCTTGTTATTGTTCTTCTTTGCACCAACAATCACCGATTTTCTACGTCCAACAGAGAGCTTCTGAGAGGTAAGTGGCCCACGAGAAGAAAACGAGGAGTACCCATTTGCGAATTCCAAGCTTGAAATTTGGTTTCTGGAGGACCCATTTCCATTGACCAGTTTTAAGGCTTTTGGAGTGATAAAAGCTACAGTGAAGGAGTGTAAGAGTGCCCCCATTGAACCAGCTTTGAAGCAGACTACACTGCTGCTAGGATATGCGATTTGCGGTAAAGTGGAAGGAAAAAGGGTGGTTTAGTAATTTCGATGGAGTTATATATTATGGTTAATCCTGGTCCACCGTTCGATACATCAACTCCTTCATAGTAGGGATCCAACGGCCTAAGTTATTGGCTTTTCTTCTATTTGTTTTAAATCATAATTGTTTTCTTTTTTCCTTTTATAATCGGGTATGGGCAAAACTCTTTCTCCCCTCTTTTTTGTCCTTTATGTATAATGATATTGGATTTCTTTGACACAAATGATGTCGGGAGTGGTGAATTTGAACATAAGGCTTCGGGCATAGAGATAATTGCTCTTACCTACTTAAGCTACAAGTTCTTTACATATATAAGAGCATGTCTAATGGGGTTGATATGGCCTCAATTGAAAAAAGGCACTTTCTAAGAGCACTTCCACCTCTATAGGCCAGCATAGGCAAAAGGCCCCCCTAGCCCCCAAAAATGAAGTTCGACGGTGAAGGCCAGCCCAGGCTAGGAGTGGGCTCCATTAGTCTGGGCAAGCTTAAAGACAAGACTTGCGTGGGCTGCTGCTTAGGCAAGCTGACCTAATGCTGACATCATTGTGACATCAGCAACCAATTTAAATAACTAAAAAATGGAAAGAAAAAAAAAACAAAAAATTTTAGAATTTTTTTAAACAAATACCTAGCCATGTCTTTATTTCCCACACCAAAATCTATACAAATTCCTCTCTTCATATCTCATGTGAATAGTAGTTGTCATGTCAATGGATGGAAAACCAACAAAAAAATTGCAAAGGCAAAACTATTCATGTAAATAGTAATAGCCCTTTTTGCCATGACAAATGAATGGAAATGCTCTAATGTATGTGTTTGGCCTGGTACAATTTGGCTTAAGACAGGATGATGGGCTGGTTTTACCAAAGTGCTGGGCCAGGCAAGAGTGGGCCCCAAGATTAGTTTTTGATAATAAAAAGGGCACAGCAAAAGCTGACTTTTCCAAATACAATGACCTATGAGAAGTTGCCACGTAGCACCCTCAATGATAATGGAATGGAACGGCTAGTTGCTGGGCTTTTTAGTTATTATTATTATTATTTTCAATCCAATGGCTAGTCCAGCCTTTTTTTAACCTTTATATGGGAAAATCAGTCCCCCTATGTATATATGTACTCCAAACATTTTTATTTGTTTATCCCTTTTACTTTTCTACATTCAAACCTCAATAAATAGGCTTTCATATTCATCTTCTTCTCACATAAACTCATCTTTATACTTCAAAATCCAACACTTAGATATCTTTTCTTATCATTTCACAATGAAGATGAAAAAATTAAATGAAAATGAAAAAATAAGTGTTTTTATCACTAATAAAATAATAATAAACTAAAAGAATAAGTTTTGAGTTTTAGTCCCTAACCCCTCACCGGTAGAACCACAAAAAAAATTGAGAGGCTAGATTTTGTGAATCGTACCATTTTGAGAGGCTAAAACAGCACCTAGTTCATTGCCCCTTGCCCTTGCATTAGACATGCAGAGGGTCTTTCTCCTTCTTGACAAATATGTACAAGGATGATAATTTTAGACATGAAACAAATCAAAGACAAAACTCGTAAATAGGTTAAGATTGATTTTTACTTATTCCTCAAAAAAGGAAAAAAGGTTGAGTGTCACTTAACGTGAATACCAAAATGACATAATCCAACTAATCTACATAATTAAACCTTATCGAGTTTTGTGTTGAACATGAATTATCCGATCTTAACATGGCAACCTTATTTTCTACTTTTGACTATTTCATAGCTTGGTATTGGTAATAAAATTAGATTTATAAAATTAATTTTCTGGAATCTTTATATAAGCTGTGTGTCAACCCAAATTAAAATTGACTAAGAACTGACACAACTCCCATTGTCACTTTCCTCGCTTTAATTAGGTGCCCTGTAGAGAATCAAACTCAAATTGAGCCATTGGAGATTGGAAAAACATTCCAACACTACAAGTTCAAAGATATAATCATCTTGTTTTAATGGATTTTGAAGTGGGTTATATTCATAAGGGTTTTATCTGATGAGATAAAGGCTAACCATCAGATTACATGCACCTGATCAAGTTTCATAAAAATAAGTTGGCTTCACATATCATCCATTTCCATGAACATAACAATGCATTGTCTAACGTCATTCTTTCTTGATCATCATTCCATGCGTCCAACCCTTCCAACCAATTCAGATCCCTACACATACCAAATGCAAAATATAGGCAGTGCAAGAACATTATTGCCTTGCTCTGCTGCGAAAATGTAACTGCCTAAACTTCTGGCAATCTATTTCGAACGGGTATAGCGGTCCGCAGTTAATTCTAAGACGATTAAGAAAGATGAAACGATATACAAACTCTGTAGTATGCAGGCTAATGGGGGATTCTATACTTATGATTAATGAAGTCAAACTTTCCTCGGGCCTTCCTTTTTCTGAAAAAAGACAATAGGCCAACATTGAAACATACGTTTTTATCAGATTCACTAATGCTTACAAAGATTAGACAATGGGAACAACTTGGATACTCACCATTGCTTCTTTCCCTTTTTCTTTCTCTTGTTAGCACTGCCACTGTTGCTGCCACTACTGCTCTTGGTGGTACCATTTCCAGATTTGGCAGATGGGCTCTCAGTGGAGGTGCCGGCACTAAAATTTTCAAACATGCCTGTTTGCACTGCATTCTGTAACCACTCAAAGAATTCTTCCTCTGTCATGTTCTCTTCCATAGATGCCGGCATCCGGCCTCCTCTTTGTCCTGAACTTGCTCCCTTTCCAGTATTGTGCTTGGAGGTCACACTAGTGTTCACATGAAAACTTGGCTTGTGAGTGTTGGCTGGACATCTCATTCCCTGCAACAAAAATTAGCTTCATGTACATTTGCTTTCAACATGACAAGAACTTTGTGTGGGTGTGGCATGAGTGTTCTTGAAAAAGGAGAAAAGACATCAATGAAAAACTAAAGAAGAAAAAAGTTGAAATTGAATTACCTGGCATATATACCACTCGGTAGCATTATATATCTTGCTATCTGCACAAACAAATGCGGATGGAACATCTACCTGCACGTGCAACATTATTCAAAAAGGATAATCTTGTATTAGATGCATTTCAGATACTAATGGTCAATAATCGTAACAATTCTTTATCATTTTCTTCAAGGGTTTTTTTTCCACTAGCAAACAATGAATCATAATAGCACATGAAGATGACAACTTAGTAAGAGCAGACAATCCAAATGCACATATATAACAAGCTTTCTCCAACATATATAAATACACATACCTTCTGCAAAAATCCAAAGAAGAAGGGTTGGGAAGATTGTTCAACCCACCCATCACCATCTTTTGCTTGATGCAAATCCTTGCAATCCTTTCAAAAGAGAAATTCCACAAAGAAAACATCAGAACCAGGCGCAAAATCTCTCATCTTTATGAAAAAGGAGCATCATGCTTAAGGAGGATTTGATGAATGCAAACTCATAGAACATCACAAAACACTGTAAAGGTAAATGACAACCTGACACCATCGCGCTTGAGATTTTGACTTCCTGGTGAGTACCCAGACATGAAAGTTGCCACACTTATTGCAGGCAATCCGCCTAGAATCTCCAAATGGGTCCTCACCATCACCTTCCGGGTTTGCAAATCCAGAAGGAAAGACACTGTGCCCTCCATTCTAGGAAACACATTGCAGTAAAAGCTTAGGTAAGGTGGATATGTAAACAAACTTAGAACAAGTAATGATTTACAGCCCTTAGAATTTTATTGAGTTAAAACGAGCAAATAATTCCTGGCAGAAGCCACATCTATGGGATGGGACCAAAATTACACGACTTTCTACAAACAATTCCAAGTTAATGACAAAGTTGAATGGAAGGACCCCCTTGGATTTGGGGGAACCAACTGACACGTGTCACTTTCAAGCTTAATCCTCATGGTTATTGAAGAGATTGGTCAGCAGATTTCATTTTCTCAAACCAATTACAAAAACGCATACAAAGAGGATGTATATTACCTTTTGTGAAGCACTTTGAAATCTACGGAAAATGTTCAGCAGTTCCTCTCTCCTTAATTCGTCATCATATGCTTTTCGCTTCAATGAATCAAGTAAAATCTAGAAAAGATATAAACAAAAAAGGCCAATGGTACAATCAGAATGAAAAATCAAATAGATCATTAAAAAATCGCGACGGGTATCAAAAGATCACCTCATATGCATTCTGAAGTTTCTTGAAAGCTTCAGCAGCCTTTTCATTTCCCATATTTTTATCAGGATGGACCAACATTGCCTAATAAGAAATATAACAACCTTATTCAAAGAAAGTATTTTAAAATATTATACAGCATGTTATCAAGAAACAGTAGTTCTATATAAATAAACCAATCTCAGGAAAGTAAAGGTCATCATTTAATATAACGAAAATAAAATTAGATCTCAGACTTGGCCATACAGATCTTGAAACTTCGAAGAGAATAACATAACAAGAAATAACAAATAAGTTAGAAAATATCCCTTTTCATGCCAATTATAGCAAACAAAAAATGGCACGTACCTTTTTCCTGTACTCCCGCTTCAGTAACGAAACATCTATATTCTCAAACCGGGACAATCCCAACACTGAATAGTGATCAGTACAGTTTAGCAGCCGAACTACTTCATCTTCAGAGGTTATCTCAGAATCAGCCCCACTGGTTGAAGGTACTCCAGGGCTACGATCAGCAGAAAACCATGGCCCATTTTCAGTGGATGAAGCATGCTCCTGCTCACCGTTAAAAAAGCCTGGTTGACCTTGCATTCCAGATGCTTGATCAGGGAATCCAGTGGGTCTTCTCTGCTGATTTACGTTGTTCTTTAAGAAATATATCAGACAATCACTTGAGATAAAAGATAAATTCAACCCCATAAGCAAACCCAGCCATCCAACATATGTCCAAGCACAATAAATGGAATACACAGTGGCGACAAACAGGGCAACACGCTCATGGCTCAGTGTGAATGCCAATCCTGAATGTTGGAGAATGATAAAGCTCAGCAAGCTATGATGAGGAAGTATGCATAATTGAAATAGATGATCTGCAGATGTAAGAGGGTAAAAGAATCACCTGCCAAGAAGATTACAAGTGCCGTTGTCCAAAAGCTTCCATAGAACCACAAGAAAATAGCTCCAGAAATAGCAACCACCAAAATCGAAAGCATGAAGCCAATGAAAAGTCCAATCAGAGCAGCAAAGACCTAGGTATTTACAATAGTTATGAGAGCATATTAACACAAAACTTAACAGAGCATCTTAACCTCAATCATCAATGCACCCTTTGCAGAAAATAATTATTCCAAAAGGAACATTCAGAAAGTCTGGATGCTCAACAAGTCATAAGCAAACAGAAAGAACCAAAAAGGTGTAAAAGGACAAGGGGCCAGACACGGGTGCATTTTGTTGAAAGAAATAGGTAGGAATAATCCCAATTACAATAATGAAAAGAAAAAAAACAAGTATAAAACGTTTCTGGTTATAATGAAGTCAGTGGTCAGCAGCAACTTAGCAGTACTAGGGCTTACCAACACAATCAGAAACTTAAACATCCCAACCATAGCAACTACTGAGAGAATGCTGCACCATATAACGGAAAAGAAGGATGTTGTCCCCATCCGGAGTAAGCTATCGATGCCCCTTACGGTACAATCCAACCAAGCCATTGATAAAAGAAACAATATACTCCCAAACTGCATAAGCCACTTCAGAACAATGGGATATGCCAGCTCAAACTTTGTATTGACATAATCGCGAGCGTTCAGTATGTTACTTTTGACGGTAAGAAACATAGGCTCGTGCCTCTGCAGCCATTCACTAGCCACCTTCAAGAAGGACAATGTTGATGCCTTCAAGTTTCTAACCAATAGGCTATCTGAAAACTCTACCCGACTCAGCAAAGTTTTCATATGCCACCGTTTCAGGGAGGACCCAAATTTTCTTTTTGTATGTTTACGGCGTATGTCACTCCGAGGTAATGACCCATTTTCTTCTCTAATGCTTGGAGCTTCATTGTTTCCATTGCAATCACCTGAATCACTCCCTAAAGACATTGCCTCCTCTGGACCCCGCATTGCATCCATACCTTGTTTATCTTTCCTCAAAAGCTTTCCAGATTTTGGTTTGCTTTTATTCTCATCTCCAGGATGATTGGTTTTACTCCCACTGGCTGAAAGAGGACTGCTTGGCTGGTCACCATTTGGTAGTTCTTCTCCAGGGAATACTTTCACCTCACTTGCTTTCCCTTGCCCTTTCGTTTCTGCCAGTGTACACCCTGAATCTGCACCCTTCTTTTTGTGCTTCGATGTCTGGCGATCTACCCCATTCTTCTGTTGATTACCCTTCCGAGCCATAAGGTATAAGGCCTTGACGTACTGTTTTAAAAAGAAGTCAAGCTAAACGATCTATAGTTGATTCACAGCAGTGATGTCATGGATGCTAGATTCCATGTGAGAAATACAATCTGCAATTAAAAAATAAATAAAATTACAAGGATGCATATATACATAAAATCAAGTTTTTGTATAGAACTACAAAACATCATTTAAATAAATAAAACTTGGATTTGTTTTTATAAATTAATTATCAAACTGAAAAACGGTAATGACAGTCATATATCAGTTAAGATCAAAGCTTCCCACATTTGCTGATAATAGGGCCTTCAATTAGAGTTGGAGTTCTACTAAAGAGTAGAAGTAGTAATAACACAGTAAGCAACCCTCATGCAAAAAGGGTCACCATATATTGGTTATGGAAACCATATCAGTATTGGGGTAACCTGCATAACTGCTGAAGAAATAAGAAAAACTCAAGAATTTCAAGCCAACAAATATCCAAAAGCTCATGCAAAATAAACCCACAAAATTAGTTTCTGAGACTTACATTGTTCATTTCGCAAGAAACAAAAAGAACCCAAAAAAAAAATTCTTGCGAAGAAATATGTATTACACTGTATTATAAACACCATGTTTATCATCCATGAATTGAATTAAAAGAGAAAAATGAAAAACCCCATTTGAGATTTAAAGCCCCAAATATTTGAAAAAAAGAAGAAGGAATAAAACCCATTTCCAACTATTCAGCAACGCAACATAGCAAATAAAATTCGATGAAAACAATGAAATCGAGCAGAACCCACAAATTATAATCACTGGTAGATAAGTATTTAACATTAAGATTTTGTACGGACATACCTGGAGCAAGAAGAGATTTCTTTGTATGAAAGAGAGAGGCACACAAAGCGATTAGTGAGATAATAACGTGAACCCAAAGAATATGAAAGTGGCAGGCTTGACCAATTGGGTTCTTCTGTAAATGAAGGAGCTGACCATCAGCATGTAATACAAATGTCAGAGTTTTTGGGTCTGCAAAAAGACAGAGAAACACTCATGAAGCTCTAAAGCCGAAGGAGTTTTCTGTGTCCCTCATCCAAGACGTTGAATGAAGGTCTGTTTGGCTCACTGGAATTCTTTATTCCAAATCCGGATTGGGCTTGGCCGGGCCGCAGATTATACTTGTCATCAGGGCTTGAAATCCCACGTGTCCCCTTTTTGTATTTTTGGTTCTAAGCCCATTAGTTTTCTTTGACAGCCGATAAATCAATAACTTTCATTTTGTACATTTTGATTACTCTACTTCTTCTTTTTTTCTTTTTTTCCCCAACGGGAGAGAGGAGAGGATACCTCTCTTCTATTTACACTTTTTATTATTATCTAATTCTAATTACACTTTTACTTTTTATAAATTACCTTAAAATGATAAATAGCACAACTCTTTAAAAGACGTGACTTGCATCATCGCCGTGTATGTAACGCCCTACTTTAACTAGGACTCACATACAGTCAAGGTGAGCTACATTCCAGTTTTCCTTAACTAGGGCGCCCCTCTCATAAGGATGGTTATGGTCGCAATCAGAACAAAATTTATATAGCGCAAACATGATATAATCAAAAGTTGTTTAAGACTTAGGGTTAAAACACAGTCAGTCGAAAAAGATAGCAAGTTAAACTTGTCTTCCTCGACTTAAAAATTGTTCTGATTTTTGGATCACAATTGATTAACAAAATAGTAAATCGCAATAACCTTCCTCAGTATAATTGCTTGCACATACTCATCTTAAATAGATGTCCAGAAAAGAGAGTTTTTCTTCTTATTTTTATTTTTGTTTAGCAAGGGGGATTCAAATATAGGGCATGTTTCAACACAGGAAAGAGAGCTATCATTAAGCTAGTTAGTCCAAAAAAAGAGAGTTAAGAGAAAGTGAAACACCAAATTCGTGCTCCCGTGCTCCCCACAGCTGCTGCACTAAAATATCCAGAGAAGATGTCAAAATCTCTATGCGACACAAAGACCAACTCAAATATCCAGAAGAATGCTGAAGGATAAAGTTTTCAACTATATCCATATCTAAATAGGCAATGATGCCAGAATTTGATGAACAACTTCATCCTGAAAAAATCCATTCATATCTTCATGAATCATCGAATCTTAAATAGTTTTCGTTACAGAAATACGGGCAAGAAATAATTATGATAAGCCCCAACATTCCAGCACAATATGAAGATGGATAGGCTAAAAAGAAAGTTGCAGAAAACAAAGGATGTACAGTAAAAGAGTAAGCCAAAGCCATACACATAAGAACATAATTTACATTTCATACGTCAAATGTTGATAACTGTTGACAAACAACAATCGGCTACTTAACATAGGAAATTTATGTACACAAGTTCATTACATGCAGTCCACGTCTTAATGACAGGAAAAAATCGTGCTCCGAAATGCATGTGCCGAGTACCACAATGGGAGTGTAGAGCTGTTCTTCACAGAGTACATCTCCTTCCACACACGAGTCTTGCGATAAAACACCAAAATCTGCTTATGGGTTGCTAGGAAAATATATTCACCAGTTTGACATATGGGGAAGATGCCTGGCACAAGTCCTTTGATACATCTAAGACTCACTGTATCCACCAAATGCCATTCCTCTCTCTCATATTCCCTCAACACCCAAATTCTCATCCAAGCATCTGAAATCTGGACCACAGACAAGCAACCATCGGACTCCAACAAATAAAACCTATTTCCAGATCTGCAACTCACTTGTTCGGGCAACGACATCTTCCTCCAAATGTCATAATCCAAATCAAGCACAAGAATACAAGAACAACTGCCTGTCAACCAATGAAGAGCACCATTCACATACACAACTTGGTTCTTGTTCATATGGGTGAACTGATCATCCTGAAACGAAACGAACTTCCTCCATTTGTTTGACTCAGAATCATATACCATACAAATAAAAGTCCCATCCGGCCTATGACCAAAAGTACGGTGATAACCGGCTAAAACAACATTAAACTTCTGGGTGGATAAATTGCAGGCCAATCCCACTAGAGTGGCCTCACCATCAGGGTAAAATCGAGTGACATGCCTTTCCCTACTCTTTGGAAGCAACTTGAACTCACGAGTCATAGGATTGCATACATAGTAAACACCCTTATCAGGTATGCTAGAGCAACACAACAGACCATTACATGAGGCTCTAACCTTAACTCTGTCCTTCAAGAAACCTAAGGAGAATTCAGAAACACCCCTCTGATTGTCAACAACAATCAGATTTGATCTTGATCCCAATGAATCAGAAACCTCAACCAATAGCACGGGGTTCTTAGCAGACGCTTCATTGTACAAATGAATGAAATACTTATCAGAAACCAATCTATACCAAAGTTTACAAACAATTCTGCTCCTGAAAAGTGACTTAATGGGAAGTCTTGAAAGAATTTGAAGGACAACTTCGTCCGGAAAAAAACCAAATCTTGGGGAATTCATGATCAAATTCCAATAAACATGAACAAAATTCAGATTACCCAGTTACCTAAATCTTGAAAAGGGTATGGAATTTTCTTACCAGATGGTGATTTCGAGATGGGTATTTGATCAAATTGCGTTTGATGCAATGAGAAGACGTGGGCTTTCACTTCTGAGTTTCAAAGTGCACCACGTTTACCTTCAAAAAGGAGCAGGGAGCATCTTTGATCTTAATTTTGGGAAAATTATTATTATTATTATTATTATTATTATAAAAGATAGGGATTGGAAGAAAATTAAGGATTGTCCGCAGAATTCAATCCAGAAAGAGAGAAGTAGATCCGTGGACAAAGCAAGCACATGCGCCAGGATGAAGTTTTATAAACGGTGGCGATCTAATTTAGGCTTGGTAGGCTCTTAACAAGTTGGCCAATGACAGTGGGCCACATTCGCGCATAGCAGGCTGAACCCAAGTGGATATTACATAGTCACCCTAATTTGAAACCTAACTTCCTTTTTCGCTCCAACCAAAAAATAAAAAACTTCTTTATTTGTTGGAAGTTTAGAAGACAGAAAAAAAGGAAACGAATACATTTTTGTATGTTCCGAACACTCAACATGTCCCCATTATTTTTTTTGTTGAGTTCGTATTCTTTTTATAGATTATTCAATAAAGGAGGAGGCAACCTTCATATTCTTGCCATTAGCATGGAGGTAAAATGTTCCGTATGAGACTTGTACAAAGGACAAAAATTATAACAAGGATATCGGTAGATGTTAAGGACTTCAAGATTGCAGAACAACTTTAGGTTGCCTGAGGAACCTTAAGTAACAAATGATACTATCTTACATATAAAGACGTCCACTACCAGGAAAGAACAGAAGAATAAGAAGTTACAACAATTTACTTCAAATCCTCGATTTATACCTACTAACTAGGACTAATTAAGGATTAACCCTCAATTTCTCTACACAAACACAATCCTCGATCGTTACAGATGGTCATTTCTCCACAGAATAGGTTTCGTCACAGGAGATAATATCAGAGAGGGAAGTCCAGATCCAGAACAGCAATGTCTACATGATGTAAAGAAACTGCTAGAAATGATTATATGATGCTGAACCGAGATTATCCTGAATGGGGAACTTTGGTACTATCCAGGGGTTACAATCAGTCAAGCACATAAGACTTATGACAAAATCAACTATTGATTCAAAGATGCCTGAAATATGTAAAGAAAACAACCTTCATCACTATTGACCTCTACCTCTGTTGCCCTACAGAAATTTGGCATAGTTTCCTTCAGCTATGCATCTACTGTTGAAATTTACTGATGTAGATACCTCCTCACGAGAATTTTCCTGCATTTTCAAGAATTAGTGCATGTTTTCAACCAAATAATGAAATTTGTGATCATGATGGAGGACCATTAAATTTGATAAATTCAGTGTGGCATAACGTACTCTCCAGAATATCCTCATACAACAGTTGTTACTGGCCCTAAACCTACTTTATACATTATTAACATACTGGAAAAAGCAACATAGTGCATAGTCGAGATGCCTCCTTTGCTTATTTATCTATTTCCTTTTGTCAACAAACTCTTTGTGATCATATCCATATTTATTGACCTGCACCAAACAAAAATATGCAGCAATTAATTAGAGATCCTCAATAATATAGCTTCTTGTTTTTCATAAAGCTTCCCATAAGTAATGCTTTCTCATTTTATGATAATCTCAAGCAAACACAAAAGAAACAAAAGTCAAAAACATTGCTTCATGATTTTGACATGGACAATAAACAGCTTTAAGTCATACCATGTAACCATGGATCCATCGTCCATTAATCCAGTCCTGATGAGGCCTCAAATTGGAATGTTTAAACTCTAATTCCTCACCCGTGGAGCTGAAGTAGACAACATACTTTGAGCCGCTTAGAACTTTGGAAATGGTACCCTCCCACCATCCATCATTGTACAAAGTATCGACTTTCTGGAGCACCTTGAACTGAGCAACTGGTGGAAGCCGAGGGGGGCAAGGTCTAATATAACTTGCATATGTTTCTTCTCTTAAGAGCTCTGTTCCATCATCGGTTACCAGATGCTCGTATTCCACCAGAAACTTGTCGCTTCCTATATGGTCAATTATTTTAGCAGTGTACCAAGCACCCTTGTAACCTTCATCATCACTGCTAACCTCCACCACAGTCCCATTTTCGAAGCTTGCCCCCGATGTTCTCTTGCTGCACTTGAGTTTCAATACCAACTTTCTGGACTTCACCGGTGACGTTTTCTGCAGCTCAAGATTTCACAAACTGAGTAGACATTCGAAACCAAGAAATTTATAGAAGAACGATCACACAGAAATGCATAACTAGTCCCCATACACATGGCAGGCATTAGCAACCAGTGAATTACCATAACGTCAATATCAGAAATCAAATACCATAAGCCACTTTACAAAGTTGCACCAAACGTCAAGAAACAAAGCAAAGCATAACAGCTGACAACATGTGCAATTTAAAATCGAGTTATGATTTCAAACCATTTTCCTTAGTTGCCTGCCTGAGACATATTTGCTTGAATATATATATAAAACATAATAATTGAATGTCAACCACAACCACTTGCAGCAAGAATCTACATACACATATAACAAATTATATAATGTCATTGCACTCTTATTATAGCATTTCTATCTAACAGAAAAGACCATAAGGATATAAAAAGGAAATTAAAATAGACTTGAAACGCATCAATTCCAGAGTGAACTTCAAAAATTTCATAAAGAAATTAAAACCCAGCACCAGAAGCACAAACATAAAACTAAACGCACCAAAGTTTCACCCAAAAAAACAAAAAAACAAGAACCCATCAAGCAAGAACATAGAAAACAAGTTTAAATTTTTTTTTTAAATAAACCTCTTGTTGAAAATGAGGGACCCACGAGTCATCTTCCCACTCTCTATGCAGCCTCAAATTAAACTGCTGACACTGAAATTCTTGACCCTGGAACGCAACCAAGTACTTGGAATTCTCCAAAATATCCCTGACAGTCCCGCGAGACCACCCTTTATCTCTGAAGGCGTCGACGTCGTCACCGACTTTGAAGAACTGGTAGAGCTCTTTGGGGGGCGTAGGCCTGGCATTGCGCAATTCGACAATCTCGGTTAGGGTTTTTGAGCCGTCGGCGTTGGGGGTGGTTAGGGTTTGGTGCTGGACCAACATGTGGGCCTTGTCCTTAAATACAGGACGGAGCACCGTGGCTGGGTAGTAGGGCCCGGTGGAGCCATGGCCTGGCCTTGTGACCTCCACTTGGTCTCCCTTGTTGAAAGGGGACTGCGACATTGGGAAATTGGAAACCCTAGGAGGGAGGGAGGGAGAATAATATTATAAAATGGAGGTAACGGGAACTTGGCGGGAGAGGGAGGTGATGTGATCTATGTTGCAACGGGCACTCCACTAAGTCCAAAGTGTCGGAGTGTCTGACATTCGGACACTCCTCGTACATTTGTGTCCAGCGATCAATGCTCGTGTACACTATCAAGCCCAAAGTTTTGCGGATTTAGCTGAGTTTGGGCCTTTTTGTTTTCAGGCCTAGTCATTTAAACCATGAACCAAACAGTGTGGTAAAAAAATAAAAAAAACTTTCCGAGAAAGTCAGGTCAGGGCTCTTTACCTTTTTTATTTGTCAAAGACCAAAGTAAAGAAGATGAAGGGTAAAAACTGATACACACGGAATTGAAGCCAGGTTACTTGACCAGGCCCTTTTTATGAAATTGCAAAGCACAGTTGAAATTTGGTACGAATCATTATTGAAAACGTCAATCACCCTCCACCTTTTCACTAGTCTTCAAAGGAATAATTCGAGAAAGGAAAAAGTGAATATAAAAAGGAAAATGAAACAACCCTAAGCAAAGAGAAGAAGAGGCATCCATGCATGTTAGCATGTCACCCAAAGCAGGAGAAAGGGGTGGAAGAAATGGGGCCGATGCTGGCAATACCCAACACAAAATAGCTATAGTGGGATATGAGGGAAATCATGAGATTTTCCCTGTCAACTTCTCCTCGCTACTTTAATTTTTTGTTGTCATGGAGAAGGTTAAAAGGAATTTAGCTTTTCAATGCCCACTTGTGAACATCATCATTTTGTGCTACAAGTCACCACCACCCTCTTTCCTGACCTCCTTTTAGTACTCAAAACCTCTAATTTATTTATTTATTTATTTATTTAAAATAAAATAACAACAATTCAATTAGTAACAACAAGGAAGGTCCCCTTTATTCTATTATTATTCAAAGGCCATACGTTTTCATTTCTATTATTATTCAACCCCACCTTTTATTCTATTATTCCCGCTCAAAATGTAGAAATTGAGGAACCTAATTTGTTTGAAAAGTACAAGTTAGAAATTCCACCCTAAAGATTGCACAATATGCGCAAAAATAACAACTAGAGTTGGACACAAACTACAGAAACATCATTTTCGCGACACATGAAATTGAAATAAAGCACAAACACTTGTGCATGAATGATTGACTAATAGGTCTGGCAACCTAAGCCATTATGTGGTCTACAAGGCATGCAAAATTTTCAATACGATGCTGACATATGTTCCAAATTTAGCATGGGAATCTTGATCAATAATATATGCAAAGTTAAAAACCCACCATTTTCACCCCACAATCAGCTTGGTAAAAACTTTTTTACCTAACACGTGTCATGATTTAAGCATTAGTTACTTCTAGCTGTACCTTGGTGGGACATGTACTTATTTGTGCTCTAACATATTCTTCAGTCAATAAATTTTTATTTTTATTTTTGAATTTCTGAATACTAATTTATTAACTCTTTTTTAATTACATTGGAGGAAATCAAACCCTAATCGCTTAACCTAACCGAAATGCGAAGATTGCTTAGTAGCTGCTTTTGTATGAAGCAGAAACTTTCCGTGGTACAGAAAAGTATTTAGAAAAGGAGGTCTCCACTCTGCAATAATAATAATAATAATAATAATACAACAGTGGATAGATATATTTTGTACATTGGAGCAGAGCAGTCACGAGTTCAAACTCTTCTTACAGAGATCTGAGAGAAAATATATTCTCCTACTTTCTCAGCCAACAACATATAAAACAACGAAACTGAGGCCTCACTCTCTCACTCTCTGTCTTCTCTTTCTCTCTTTCTGCAACAGCATATTTCTGCACATCCAATAATACAATATTGGAATTGATGGTCCTTTTAATTAACAGAATAATAGTAACAGCAGAGGATAGGAGGCTAGTAGCTATATATTAGGGTAATTTGCATTTTTATTCTTTTTCTATATAATGACATGGAGGACCACACACACAGTCAGCATTTCCCTGACCCAAGTCGAATTTAATTGCATGAACCAAGCTTGAGTTGAGATAGTGTGTGTTGCATAAAGGTCCTTGAGTTTGATGGGAATTTGCTATGGTGGGCTTCATATCTATAATTAACTTCATCAAATAATTGTGGAACAGCTCAGGAGGGATAGACAAGGAAGGAGAAGATGAGTTGGGCGGCAACAAGGAGAAACGCAGGCCAAGCTCTACATGAGAGAATTCTCACACAGAGCTCGGACCAAAACAACAAACAAACACAACAGACCCGGCGTGACATCTTACAAGGTCAAGAAAAGGTCTTACAAGGTCAAGAAAGAAAGAAAAGAATTCGACGAAAAACGAAACGAAACGAAAGAAAAAAAGAAAAGAATGAAAAAGCTCAGCTAGGATAGCCCCCAGTTCACATCAACCATCACCAAACAACATCACAAAGCTCCAGCTCTGATCGCTTTCAGAGCTTCCATTTCGGCCTCTGCTTTCAAGCAGACCTCCTGAAAAAATATATATATATATATATATATATACAAAACACAGAACATATATTAATTATCAACGCGTGTGATGACATTTTAGATTGTTACATGGAAATGGTAGGGTTGAAACTTGAAAATGAAAAAAGGGCGCATTCTAAAACGAGCTTTGGTTTGGGTTTTTTCATACCTCGCTGTGGAAATTTGTGTCTGGCTTTCATCGAGATGTTGAAAAACTCCCACATCGAGAGATTATGAAGAGAGGGGGAAGAAAGGGAAAATATTTATGTGGAAAAAAAAGTGAGGAAACGGCCAGTGTTTATAAAGGAGGGGGACTGGCAGTGGGCTGACAGCGACAGGTCCAAGGCCCAGAAAGAATGTAAACGGAGCGGGTGACGTCAGCCCAGAGCGACCTCTGCCCGCCGTGTGGCTGCCCGGGCTGCCCGGCCGACCGCTGGGGGTGAAAAATAATGAAAAGGGGCAAGTAAATAACAGTCAGTCAATAAGCCAAAATGTGCTTGGCCCAAATATTATTATTACCCCCACCCTCTGGAGAGTCGTGTCCGTACCATCAAACAGGGACCATCTCTGAGCTCTTCGTGGTCCACGTGGCAGGTTGTGGACCGTTGGGCCATGGGGGTCGAGTGTTCGTGTGGTTCTCAAATTTTGAGATTTCTGTGGCGATAAATTAATAAACTTTCTTTTTGTTTGTTTTAACCACCAAGTACGGCAGACTCAAAATTTAATAATTTGTTTAATAATTTTTAAAGAATAAAAAACAGCCTGCTTAAAGGCCGTGAACATTGACTATTATTAACGAAAGCCAGCTAGCTTAGCTATGAAATCATCAAACATTAATGTTATTTTACCAAGGACAATGATCCTTGTTTACAATGTAAAAACTATGCATAGAGAGTTAGGGCATGTTTGGAAGTGCTTCTGGAAGGGCCAAAAGCGCTTTCTGATAACTAAAAGCGCTTTTGATAGAGTTTGACAGAAAAGTTTAGAAGCGCTTCCTGGAGAAACAACTGCCAACCATGTGCTTCTTCATGAAGCACTCTCAAATGTTTTTCCACGAAGTACTCTAATTTTTTTTATGAAAATTCAAGATTTTTATAATAAAAGCGTTTTTATTAGAAGCACTTATGAGCAAAAGTACTTCCTAGAGAAGTAGTCACAAACAAGCCCTAGTATTGCATGTATATTATAATTACATTTCACATTTGTGTGCACAACGCAAGAATTTCACATTTCAAATTTTACATATATATAACTTTTATATGAAAGACGCACAAAGAAAATCTCAGTTGTATTCTTTTTTTTTTATAAAGATCTTTCTTATCGAGAAGGACAATAATATATTAAACATACACACACAACACAAATGCTAAGATTCGAAATAGGACCTTTTCTAAGAAAACAATTGCTCCAAATTACTACACTACTAGTAGGTCCTTTGCCAACACATTTGTGTTTTTAACCGCAAACAAAGAGAATCTCTGATTCTGTATTGACACAAAATTTATATTGGAGGTAAGTGCCATCTCTAGATTGAAGCATAAAGGCAAGTACAAAGACGGAGGGAACAGGGAATCTTGTTAACTGCAAGAAACCTTAAAATTCACTATATTTTATTATTCGACTTCAAAAATATGCTCACTCTAATTCTTATTTATGAACTAAATGCAATTTTTTTTCTATAAAAAATTATTGAGGGTTGTTGGAAATGGAGCCTCAAGGGCGTGCGGGGAAGGGGTAGCATTAGAATCACAGTCTCCCAAGATATATATGGTCAAAGTAAAGGGAAGAGATCACCTTCCCCAGTATTCCTTGGCCTGCGTTCTCTAATATTTTGTTAATATTGAATTATTAATTAATTAATTTAAATTTTGTTTTTAATCACAAGGAGGTTTGGGTCCTCTCAGCTTTGGGAGATCCTCACTGGCTTGTTTCTTTGTAAAGCTGGCGGCAACTATGAGTCTATGTATTTGATTCGCTCACAAGTCCCACGTATCTAATTTTGAGATCAGAAGTTGAGTGCATATGCCCTAAAATTCTGAGCTCAACTTGTGCCTCTAAACTGGTCTCTAAGGGCGGCAGCTGCAGGATATGGTTGACCTCTTCCACCACCATTGCTTCAATTCTTGTTAACATATATCCATATATTTTCTGTCTTGGCTTTTGCCCCACCTCATGATGCCATTGGCAATATCCTGAGTCTGAATATTTTATGATTAGGGTTGCTACAATTAGGCACATTAATTGGTACAAGAAATAGATATTGTTGTAGCACAGAGCAGGTTAATGTGTACTGATATAAAATGAATGAATGAATGAATGGAGCAGCTGCAAAATGCAATAGACCTTCAAGATATTTCATGAACAGCTCAGTTTGTCTTGCGCAGATGGGGAAGGTGATGTGACCTATGCATGACTAGTTTGAAGCTATATATTACACGGTAGTTTTTTTGATGTTGTTTGAAAAAACCGTGTGTTTATGTCATCACACTAAAATGATAAATCGCTTTCTTTATTACTAGAACGATCTAGTTTCTATGAATTAAAGCCTGAAAATTAGATTTGTAGGATTATTGAAATGCAATGTGAAGTGAGCTATATTTAAGAAATCTCTCCATTGAAGCTTCCTTTGTTATATATATATGTAGGAATTTTGAAAAAACCGCGTGTGTTTATGTCAAAGCAATCAAATGATTTAGTAACTTACGATTTTCTTTATTTTTGTTAGAACGATCTGTGATTCCATTAAAACTTGAAATTAGATGATGGAATTATTGAAATGCAATATGAAGTGGTCTATATTTAAGGAATTTCTCAATTGAAGCTTTCTTTTGTCTATATCGATCTATAAATGATGAAGATCAGTACTGTATATAAGTACCATGTAGACAGATCACAGGAATACCAAGACACAAGTTGGATGAAGAACCAAGTACCTAGATGCACAACAACACCTAACACTATATAGCTATATAGGTGGAAGGCAGAGTAGGCTTTTACTTGATAGTTATTCATTACCAAATGAGGAATCCAATCATATTCGATTTGGGGATAAAGCAGAGCCTTGGAGACATGTCCTTGGGGGAACTATTTGGGTATAGTTTTTTTTTTCTTCTTTGTTTCTTTGGAGAGAGAGAGAGAGAGAGAGAGAGAGAGAGAGAGAGACGCATTTGCATGGGTTTTGGTCCTTTGTAGAAGGAGAAGATAGAAAGGAACAAAGCAGAACCAGCCCTGCAAAGATTCTGCAGAGACACACACAGAGTGTGCATGTGTGAATTATTTGAACTTCTCTCCACTTAGAATTTGCAGGCAAAATAGTGACATCCATTTCGTTTTCATTTTTACAGTGTTTGCTTGTGCAGATTCCTCATAAAGTATTGATCCAGAAAGAAAATTGGAAGAGGAACTCTTAATAGTTGCATATTTATCACAAAACATGTTGTGGATAAGTTATTATTACCTGATTTCATACAACTTTTATCCAACTTTTTAACACTTATTTAATCACTTCAAGAGAAACAAGTGTGCTAAAAATAAAAGAACATGCTCTTTCTCAGAGTCTTAAGATCATACGTGCAAGTCATGCCCACTCATACATCATAGTCACTCACTCCCCTCCATTTCTAAACAACTCTTTCTTGAATTCTGTTTGGGTGGATTGGATGGCTCCATTCGTACGTGGACCCTTCTATGTTTTATGCTTTTCCAAATTTTGTAGACGCGTACAAACCAAACGCTTTACATCAACAAATATCACTATTTTCAAGTTCGAATCCCTCTTGCCCCGTTAATAATAAATATAAATAAACAATTTAGATCCTTTTATTTAAAAAAAAGAAGAGCAATATGCTAAGCATGATATAGGTTACAATATTTAAAAAAACACCCAAAATAAAATTAGGAGATTCATCAAACTAAATACACACGTCTCTTGTAATATAAAGCAAAACAACATCATTAGTGAAAAGACGAATACTAATGAAACCATCCAACGGCAAAATCATCCTTAGAGTAGGGTGGGCTCTAACCTAATGCAAGTTCATTGACAATTAGAAACTCGGTGCTATTTTTTTATGAATTTCACCACATTAAGTGAAAATTTGCCGACAAAGGCAGTAATTTAGTCACACATAATAGACCTAAAAATCATGACTTGAATAATGAATAACTAATGTGATATGACAATGGGCTTGTAGCTGAACCGATTAAGAGCATTTACCCATACATCCGAGGTTTTAGGTTCGATGATTCCCCCTTCCGCCATCACTTGTGGTTAGGCATGCTTACACTGGTTGGGCCTTTATGAGCTTTTGTCTCAGAGATTAATTGGGTTGTACTGGGCCCATTAGCTTCATCCAATGAAACAATCAAAACACCTCCCCGCTCCATCCGTCATTTCAAGCGACTGGTAGTCGCAATCGCCAACTTGCGTGCACTCACGTTATACACGACTCACGAGCTGCCACCCGCCATTCAAATTCCGTTACGACGTAGTTAACTGTGTCTGCCACGTGGACTACTTATACGGGTCCATACGATTACCCGATTGGTCTTTTTATATCATTTCAAACGAAATAAATTAATAATATATGCTCAGTCCGAGTATTTGGGCACTGATTTCAAATAGAAATGACGGTAGTAGCTCTGTTCGTCTCGGCGACGAAGCTCGCCGGACTGCTGGTTACTGTCACAGTTGCTGCCAATGCTTTCTCTTTCTCACGTTTCTGGAAGAAGAATCTGCGGCCGTTCCAATCGCCGATCGATGAGTCCGACGAGACTCTTGCCGACTTCAATCTCGGCGGTACTGTAATTTTCCCCTAGCTGCTCACACCGTAACCCTAGTTCTAATCATTTTGCTTTATAATCTGCACAAACTTGAAGTTTTGCTTGTTTATTTGTGGATTAAGTTAGGTGAAGAAGCTTAAATTGTGTGTATTAAGTTACGAACAGAAATTTTATCCTTCTAATTTTTGGCGAGCTAGCTAATACTGTCATTGCTTTGTATTATATATGTTAATGATGCTATTATGCTTCGTGTTCAATGAGGTTGTGGTAGCTCATAGTTAATGACAGCCATAATGAATGGTTAATATGCTCCTCACTAATGACATCTTATCTTATCTTATCTTATCTTATCACTTTCCTTTTTTATTTTGTAATTTCTTTGTCATTATAATTAAAGACAGTTGTTGCTGTGCTTATGTTCATCCATATTTGTGGAACTTAACCACCCAAACATTCACTAATTATGAGTTTGATAACTTTTTTTTTTGGGTGAAATGGAGGTTGAGGCTTGAGTTTGGTCACTAAAAAACAAATCGAAATTTGAAATATATCCCGAAGTTGAGGGAACCATTCTATATAAGATCTTTATATATATAATATGTTGTCATGCCAATTGTACTTAACTATTCTGCTTGAGTGGGGTTCAAATAGAGTGAGACTTGGTTGATCAGATTTTCAGAACTCAGAAGCACTTTTTTTTTTCTCGGATTGGTTTATCATAAAAGTATTCCGTTATGTGATTATGTGCAGAAGGAGAAGATGAGTTTTTCTTCGGGTTGGCAACAGCTCCAGCACACGTTGAAGACAGGCTAAATGATGCTTGGCTCCAGTTTGCAGAAGAAGATCCTGATGACAAATCAGAGTCACAGGGGGAACTGCAAACCACAGATGCTATAACGGGTTCTGCTACTGGTGATGGTGGATCTCAGCCAGTTTCCTTATCAGGAAAAGCTACGAAAACAGATACAAAAAGGAAGCCTCTTAAGATAGCTATGGAAGCCATGATTAGAGGGTATGAGAAGTATATTGAAGGAGACGGAGGAGAAGAAGAAGTAGAAAAACCTGTCCCAGACGAAGATTGCCATCATAACGTAGCTGCATGGCACAACGTTCCGCACCCGTAAGCCTCACTTTTCAAACTTGATGACTTGAAATTTAAGTATATTTCAAAACAAGTCATGCTTATTTCTGGCTCTCATTCTGCTCTGAAATTTATGGATTTCACATTACTGATGTTGTCTTGTGGGTAATGGATTCTTGAATTGATCTCAGAGCAGAGAGGCTAAGGTTTTGGTCTGATCCTGATACAGAACTGAAACTGGCTAAAGATACTGGCATCAGTGTCTTCCGAATGGGAATAGATTGGTCGCGAATTATGCCAGAAGAGCCGCTCAATGGGCTAAAGGAAAGTGTAAGTCTGATGTTTACTGTTTATGCACTTTCTAAGCATTTGGTACACGATGATGCTTTTTGGGGAAATTTAGATAGGCAAAGAAATCAGGAATGGTGCAGGATTTTCTTACCATATAGGGTTCATCCTTACCTAACCTTTTCATAAAGATATAATGTTGACAAGTTAATGAATATTTGCATTGATAATCTTTTCAGGTTAATACGCTGTGTTGCCTCATTTTAAATGGACTATCATTATAAGTTTGACTGAATTCAGATGTATCTCCTTTCTTTAGGTTAATTATGCAGCATTGGAGCGATATAAGTGGATCATCAACAGGGTTCATTCATATGGAATGAAGGTGATGTTGACTCTGTTCCATCACTCATTGCCACCATGGGCTGGCGAGTATGGAGGGTGGAAAATGGAAAAAACGGCTGATTATTTCATGGATTTTACAAAGTGAGTCTTCCTTTCAGTGGTAGAGTTGCCAGTTATCTTCTGGGGTTCTGATTTCTTTCACTGCTTGCTAGGCTGTCTAGATTATGCTAGTGCTTATCCTGTTTTCTTATCATGTAGCATTTCTTCTTTCTTTCCTTTTATTTTTTCTTCCTTAAATTTTGATTCTTTGATTCATTCTTTTTTCAGGCTTGTTGCTGACAGTGTATCAGATATGATAGACTATTGGGTAACATTTAATGAGCCTCATGTCTTCTGCATGCTTACTTATTGTGCGGGTGCTTGGCCTGGTGGTCATCCTGACATGCTGGAGGTTGCCACTTCTGCTCTACCAACTGGTGTTTTCCAACAGGCCATGCATTGGATGGCCATTGCACACACAAAAGCCTATGAATATATCCATGAACAAAGGTTTCTCTGCCTCGTATAAGCTCTGGGAAAGAACAATTGTTTAAAGAATATAACAAGCGTGATCGTGCGTTCTGATTGCCTAATTAATTGACTACTTTATAATGCCTTAGTCCTTTCTGCTAGGGATGGTTGTGCGACTTCTTTATTTTATCATTAATTATATCCTAAAGTTAGTCACTTGTCTGAACTTTTTGTTTTCTCTTCTTCAGTTCCTCATCAAGACCAATAGTTGGAGTGGCACACCATGTCTCATTTATGCGACCGTATGGTCTCTTTGATGTTGCTGCTGTTTCACTGGCTAACTCCTTGACTCTGTACTCATATGTGGATAGTATTTCTGACAAGCTGGATTTTATAGGCATAAACTACTACGGACAGGTTTCCTCACCTCTCTTAGCAAGTAAACTAACAGTCTTTTGCTGCTATCACCTATATATAGAGCAAGACGAGTCAACTGTAACATTAATCTTCTGCCCTTCAGGAAGTGGTGTGTGGTGCTGGACTGAAGCAAGTAGAGACTGATGAGTATAGTGAATCTGGACGTGGGGTATATCCAGATGGCTTGTACCGCGTGCTGCTTCAGTTCCATGAAAGATATAAACATCTAAATGTACCCTTCATGATTACTGAAAATGGGGTATCTGATGAGACTGATTTGATCCGTCGGCCATATCTGCTAGAGCATTTGCTCGCTATTTATGCAGCCAAGATCATGGTTTGATTCTCCATTGCACTTCTCAGTTGTTTTTGAATTAAATATACCTTTATTTGGCGATGATGGGTGTTATAAGTTCCTACGTTTGACTTATAGGGTGTACCTGTGATTGGGTACCTGTTTTGGACTATTTCTGATAACTGGGAGTGGGCAGATGGGTATGGTCCCAAGTTTGGACTTGTAGCAGTTGATCGTGCCAATAGTCTTGCCCGGATTCCTCGTCCTTCGTACCATCTATTTACTAAGGTTAACGTTTTTCTCCTTTCTTGCTTAAGTTTCTTTCCCTATTGTGCTTGTTCCCCCGAAACACAGCCCTGATTGTGCTCTTGGTTAAAAGTTTGAGTGTATGTTTTCATTTCAGGTGGCGACAACGGGTAAAATTACACGGGATGACCGTGAAGGTGCGTGGAATGAGCTCCGTATAGCTGCTAAAGCACAAAAAACACGACCATTTTATCGGCAAGTTAATAAACAGGGTCTGATGTACGCAGGTAAACCATGAAGCTTAATATTGTTTTAGTTTCAAGTTACTATCTCTTTCCTCAATTTCATATTTTGTTGTCCACTATTTTCCTTTTCTTTGTGTCTTCAATCGAGACGATGGATGAATTTGCACAAGTAATCCATTAATAAACTTTTTTCTATCCAAATATCCACACTGAAAAGAATATTGGGGGCAATATCTAAGCCTCTAGGTACACCATTGGAAGCCGGTTTCACGAAAAGTTATTCCCTAGGTTCTTCTAAAGCTTGAAATTAGAGCAAGTTCACTACGCAATTACATCAGTCCTCAGATTGGTAGGTGAATGAAGCTACCCAAGAAAGGAGAGGGCCACTTGGATACGGACCCCTCCTTCCGCACAATATAATACTACCACTCTCAAGAACCTTGAAACTTGTCTTGTGCATGAAGAAGTTCACTTATTTCCCCATTTGTGATGGTGCTCATCTTTATTTGTTAATTTTTGTTTTCTGATATTCTATTGATTAATGGATATGTTTTACTTTTCATATTATTATAACAGGAGGCCTCGATGAACCGATACAGCGACCCTTTGTTGAAAGAGATTGGCGATTTGGTCACTATGAGATGGAAGGTCTTCAGGACCCCTTAAGTCGCTTCTCAAGATTCATTCTCCGGCCTTTCTCCCTCATAAGGAAACCTAAAAAACACAACTCGTTTTCGAGCAAGTCGAAAACTAAGAACCCTGCTGCAATGGAGGAGTATCTTTTGTGATTCTCCCTTAATTTTGGGCCAACACTGTTATCTCATCAACTTATCATGGATTGGTTCCTGTAATGGACATAAATTTCATTAGACATTAGTTGTAAATAAGAACTACAGATTTCTGGAGTGACCCAACTAGGGAAATTAATCACGTATGTTTAAAGAAATACTTTTTGGCTATGTTGCACCGATACTCCTAACTTGGAGGGGTATCCTCATTATTTCATATTCATGACCCATTCTTATCAATCTAGATTGGATCCAATTTGCAGTTGACATGGTCAGTTTCCTGAACCCCACGTCAATTGTGTTGGGGGGACCTTTCCTAAATGACGCCATTGATTATGAATTCAAGGCCACAACGTCAAGGAATAGGGCGTACAAGGGACCCAACAAATCGTTTTCATGCGTTTGAAGAAAAATAACAATAATTAGGGAAAATGAAAGGGCGCAATCTTGGTCAAACAAATATATACCAATGAATTCGTGGAAATTTTGGAATAAAAATGAATTTCTTTTGCATATATGGTGACGTTCATACCCCACACATTTCGTTTTAGTTTTGAGCAATGTAATTCCTCATTTTGAATGTGTGTTTTGTAGAAAGAAATTGATGGAGCAATGTCACATATCATGCAAATTCAATTGACTTGAGAAAAATACTTGGACAATTTATATTAGATAATGCAGAGCACGTGTGGCTCGGTATTTGATCTCTCGTCATTATCAAAACTCAACATACATCGAGTATTTTATTTAAAATCAATTAATAATAAATGAAGAGACACAAAACATTATATATTGCAACACAAGTCTTTAAAATGCTAATGTGGACTAGATCATTGATTAACTGCAACCATATACTTAAATATATAGTGCATATTAATAATTCGATAATTTAATAACATGCCAAACCCTCTAAATTCTAATAAACGAATATTTCATTTCTAGCATACTACATTGTCTCCATCAACGGTGGAGTCAGGATTTCATGTGTAAGGGGACCTCTTACAAAATATTTATAAAAATAATTCGAACTCACGATACATATATAATGACATCTTTACACTTTTTTTTTTCTTTTGGTAATCTACAAATTAATTGAAAGATTCATTGAACTCAATAGAGAATAATTCAAACTTTTACAAACCCTAACAAACCACAGGCAAAGAGAAAACAATAAAAAAAAATAAGAGAAAGATTAACAATATTAATTAAGTAAGTCAACCCAATTCAAACTTGATAATTTGCCAAAAAAATTAAATTGAAACTTGATAATATATTATATGGAGAATAAGATAATAAATAGCCACAAATCTAAAGAAATGGGTGAAAATGACTCTTTGATTTGAAGGACTTGTGTAAAAAATATGTATACTAAATTTTTAGAAAATTCACCTAAAACATGAAAAAAAAAATGTAAACTTAAAGAGAAAACCCAAGAAATATTAGAAGTATCATAAAAGATATTAATATAAAATAATTTTTTTAATATAAAAATGAGAGGGGGCCCGGTGGACCACATTGGTCTTCTAGTGGCTCCGCCCTTGGTCTACATCTAATGGGTTCAATCAAGCACGGTATTTTTGACTTTTGATGTCAATGACTATCAACAACTAATTTTCAGGGCATTAGAGCACTTCCACCCATTTGTCATGGTAAAGGGCAAGGGCAAGGCAATGACTGTCACTATTCATGTGAATAGTGGCAGCCCTTACAAAAGGTTTATGGTGTTTCCACCAATTGTCATGGCAACCACTATTTACATGAGATATGAGGAGAGGAATTTGTATAGAGTTTTGATGTGGGAAGTGAAGAGTATGACTAAGTATTTATTTTTATAAAAAATTGGAAATTTTTAGTTTTTTTTTAAATATTTTTTTTGTTGCTGACATCATCACTGATGTCAGCAACCCTAGGCTAGAGCACGAGCTCGTTTTGCCTACAGGCTAACCTGGTTTCGTGGGACTCAGCTGCTGCCCGGGCAGCTTAGGCCTGTTGGAAGACGCATTTGGCGCTTGGACCCCATCCTGCCCTGGCAAGGGCTCCTCGCTGGAACCGCTTTTAACAGGCGCCAAACCATCTTGATTCAATTTGTGATTATGATTATGATTATATAGGCTCTCTCTTTTGTTTTTTGTTTATGTTGTGCTTATTAATAAAGCATAGTTAATAGAAAAGGGATCTTCTCTGAAAAGAAAAAGAAAAAGAAAATTAAAGAAACATTTCAAAACCTAACTTGTCGTAGATGATGATTGTTGTGGGACGTGATTTACTTTCAGAAAAGGACCAGCTAAATGGTTTTCAACAAATTTGGCATATATCATCATCAATTGGATATAGTATGGAAAATTCATGTTTATCTTAAGCTTTGTGTTTGAAGTTGATAAAAAATATATCCAATGTGTGGTGCGATTGGCAAACTGTCACCTCCAGCAGGCGAGCTACCTAGTGTCTCAATGACGGAGGTTCGAAACCCATTGGAACTACTTTCTGGCTTGGGCAAGCCGAATTCCGAGTGGGGATTAATCCCCACATCCTTCATATTTACGAAAAAAGAAAAAAGAAATCCATATATATGATAAAGACACCCACATGGATCGATGCATCTTAATCATGTGTGAATAATTTTCTCAGTATTTTTCTATTCATGAGTGACCGTTTGACAAACTCAAAGAACTTGTTATTTTTGTTCAGTTCATGGCTTTTAATATTTTTGGCTGGTCATCGATTCAGTTCATCAAATGTGTTAATTACCAATGTATAATTACGATGGGATAATTTGGGAAAACCATGCCAAGTTTCAACTAGTTTTAAGGTCACAAGCGTAGCTAGGATAATGGATTATCTACTTGTTTTTGGCATTGCTTTTATGGCATGTTTACTCCGTTAGAATGACGGAAGGAATTCTACTCCACCTAGTCGATTAAATTCTTGATTTTGAAGGTATTTAATTATATATTTTAAGGTGAAATCCACACATATTTTTTTAAGAAAAAAAATTCATTATGCATTAGTAAATGCGAGAAAATTTCATCTCGTACTTTGTCTCCGAAAGTGAACATGTTCTTCTACTTCTTTTAGGGTTAAACTCAAGTCAAACTCAAAGATACTAGAAAATCCTTTAACTTGTACAGAGACAACTCCGATTAAAAATTAAGAAATTTACCAAAACAAGTAGGAGGAGGGTAGCAAGTCAGTTTCTTATACGTGCTGATAATGGAGAGATGGATATATTCAATCAGTTTCTATCCTTTTCAAGGAATCTCATTTTGATAAGAGTTGAATTAATACACATCCTAGCTAGCTAGCTATAATCAACAATCTTCATCTACATAATAGCTAGCAAGCTAGGCTGATCTCATTGGTGTGTGCAGGACCAGTTCATAAATTTCTCAAAATAATAATAATAATAATATTCGACTGAAAACATATATATATACATATTTCCTTCTTTTGCTTGCTTGCCGTACAGGAAAAAAGTCCTCTTTAAGCTCCATAGATGGAGAAAAAAGCAGAGGCTAATCTGCCACGCCTTTCCGTCACTGTCAAAACTGAAACTCAGTCACGGAAAGCATATTGGCTCTTCACTACCCAAATATGGAACCTTCCTTTTTTTAGCTTTTTTTCTACAATTATACATTTTTTTTACTAGCTGTCTACATTGAATCTTTGGTTATTGGGCACACATAATTGATGTCACAAGTTTGATTTGGTCACAAATGGGCAGCCAGTAGCATTCCTGCATGCTTTTGTTCATGTCAAAAATGCTCATATTGCTATCACCTGGTCACATTTTGGCTAATTTTCAACTCGAAAGCAAATCAATGCACTATTTAGACACATGGTATGCAAATAAAGCCTGTTGGTTTGATATCGAAATGACATTATAGCACTTGTTGGACCGTGGAAAATGATTGTTAACTACCAATGTAATAGGCAGTAGTTAGGGTTTACACATCAATACACATAATCAGTGTCATCTTTGAGTCATTCGTTTACCTATAACAGTTTATTCATCTTAATTTATGATCGACACGCATGATTCTCGTCAGTAAAAGTACTCCAACCTCAGTTTTTTTTAAAAATATACATATATATATATATATTACCATGACTTAAAATGATGAGGTATATTAGATATTCCATTTACATCCACTTACCAAGATGATTCTCCTTCTTTTAATGATAATATAATAGTATATGTAAAAATTATGACCGTTGGCTGAACCAAGAACCATAAAACTGTGAATTTTGTAGATAAAATTTCTTCTGTGGAATAATTATATGTTGCAATTAGAGCCAATAATGATGAATATGATAGCTTGTATGATTCAATTAATGTATCTCTTCCATACCGAATAATAATATAGTCGCATCTTTGTCTGATAAGTCTTATTAATTGCCAGTTGCAAAACATCAATATCTTGTCGAGAACGACTGCAAATCAAAGATGAAGATGGTTTTTGAGGCACAACTTCATGCGTACACAGATTACATTATTTTATATTAATTTAAAAATTAAAAAAAACATTTAAAATATATAAATATAATAACAAGGCGTGAAATCAACAATATCCATATATCATATTCAACGACCGTCTCTATCAAACACGAAAAGAAATAATAACTTGAAGAAGAGTCGGATTGAGACATCGACTCGGTCTTTGCCTTCAAACTATATTGAAGTAAGTGCATGTGTGGGTCTGACGATTGCATGGGAATGCAAATTAACACTGCTTCTATTGCATAGAGGTCAACAACAACTACCATTGGTATTTCAAAAGCATATCCATATTTGTTAAGAAATTAAAGCTCCGGTCAAATCATCTAACTATCCGTAGACCACTGATAACTGTTGATTGATCATGACCACATGACCACACTTATAACAATTGATCGAATCTAAATCTTATAATGCAATTCATCAATCAATTACAATAAAAATATATTACTCATCAGAAACGTTTTGCACGTAGAATACTTTTTTGATTGTGTATAGTGATTTTACTTTTATTTTTCTAAATAAGAAACCTTTTAACCTTGTAATGTGCATATTGTGGTGGCCACATATCGAGTTATATAAAGATTTTGTGATGCTTCATGTCAATTAACCTGTCTAGGTCTAGCTACATGGGAGAAAACGACTTCCCATCATGTTAATCTTACTCACCCTAGAAAAGCTAGAATCAACTTTTAACAAAATCAAAAGATTATTCATTCCCTTAATCAAATTAAAACTTGTCTATCAAGTATGTAAGAAGGCAGCCACTGTAATTAACCCGAGCGTTTTGCACTATCAAGTGTTGCAATCTTATTATAAAAACTAATGATAAAGAACATCATTCTAATTTTGATTCCAATGTAAAATAGTACGTAAAACTGATTAAATAATCCGATTAGTTGAAATATAATAAATAAAAAAATGTCAAATTCTGAACCGTTTAAAATTCCTAATCGACCACGTAATTGGTCGTCCTCACTTCCCCTAAATTCTAAGTATGAACATTAATATTCCATCGATTTGGACATGGCCAAGACTTGATGCCTTGAACCTAGGTCGAAAAGCCAGAAAGAATTACATGCCGTGGTCAATTAAAGATGGTGTTAACAACAAACCAAAATGGACCAATACTAATGCCTAGTATTGTCTTTATCACGATTAGACATAGGATGGATGGATGGATGGATGGAAAAATATGGGGAGCTGAAGTCGGTATCTTGGGATAAGAGTTGTTGCCCAACAAAAGGTTACAAGTTTTGTTCTTTTTTCTTTTTACTTTTTGAGGAAAAAAAAGAGGTTATAAGTTTAGATGATCACACATACGTGGAATGTCATGCTTGTTTCCTTAGAAATATGTCGAATGGTCAGCAATTATAAAGGCATGCCAAGGTGTGGTAAATGTTGTCAACAAATTACAATAAAAAAGAAGAATAAAAAGGAAATTTAACAAAATGAAAAGTGTTCAAACACGTGGAAGAGATGGGTCAAAGGGCAGGCTTACTTTCAAATGAAGCATAAGACATTAGAGAGAGAGAGAGAGAGAGAGCGTACCTTTTACATTTCATCATATTTTTTTTTCTTCTCCTTTTTATGTTTTAACTTTGTTTTTTATCCTCCATATGTCAAAATAATAAGAGATTTGAGCACATCCACACTAGACTATAGAAAGCAATCTGAAACCACCACCGCCAATTACTTTACTTCAATGACAGTTGGATTTGTTCGAAAGGGATGAAAGATAAAGGATATACATTGAGGAATGTTTCTAGAATTTCCAAGATACCAAAGTTTCTAATCCAATTTCACTTTCTTTCAATCTCATCACATTCTACTCATACATCATGAATTTGAGCATCAACAAATTTGGGTTGCTTATTACATGGATGGGAGGAGTTTGTAGGGATTTTTCTTTGTAGCTTCCTTTTGGGATCAAATACTCATACACACGTTTTTCTAACATATGCTAGCATCACCCAATAAAGCTAGTGAGATGATTCAATAGGAAAATAGCAGAAAACCAAGTCAAGGAAAGAGTGCACAATTAAGTCAACCTTCTCGTGTGACAGAAATTTGCTAGTTGTACTTCACCCAAAAACAAGTCGACGATTCCTGAATCCCCAAGTAACCCTTTTCTTTAATCCCAACCGCTTACATAGATTCTCTCTCTCTCTCTCTCTCTCTCTCTCTCTCTCTCTCTCTCTGCCCATAAATACCCCATCAAATATCACTGCCTCTCCAAACTCTCCCCCTACAACAAAACCCTCCTCTCAGTTTTTTCTCTCTCTCTTTTTGCACACACAAACCAAACGCTACACAAAGTGTAAGACAGCTATGCTAGATTAGAAGCCTCATCTTCTCTTCTCAGTTTCTACAACCCATATCTCTTAGATTATTAGATATTTGCAGCTCCAAATTAAGCAAATTTACAACCATGGTGGCAGCCTCTCCAAACCCAATTCACAATGAAAAGATTGAGGCCATTGAGCTCCCCATCATCGACCTTTCGGCCGAGAGGTCCCAAGTGAGGAATCTCATTGTCAAAGCTTGTGAGGACTACGGTTTCTTCAAGGTCATCAACCACGGCGTCCCTCAAGACATTGTAGCCAAACTGGAGGAGCAAAGCCTCAGCTTCTTTGCCAAAACAATGGCCGAGAAGCAAAGAGCCGGGCCAGCCATTCCCTTCGGTTATGGCTGCAAGACCATAGGCTTCACTGGTGATATGGGAGAGGTTGAATACCTTTTGTTCAACACAAACCCAATCTCCATTGCTCAAAGATCCAAAACAATCTCAAATGAGCCTACCAAATTCAGGTACAACAATTATTTATTGCTTTACATTTTTTTGTTGTTGTTCTTTTTGCATGTTTTAGTTTTATGCTTTTTTACCTCCTTGGGTTTTTCATTATTTATGATGAAGGTACTTTATAGCTAGAATATATTAAAGGAAAGACGGTCGGGGGAAGGGTAACAAATTTTGGTGTAGGGTTAGACAAACTGTTCATTATTTACTAGGCATTCACTCTTTTTTCCACCTTGGTTTTTTTCTACTTCTTTTGAATTCATTTCAATTTCTTTGCTTGTTCTCGGTTGTTTTTATTTTTGAATGACTTCTTCTAGTGCATGTTAGTAGAATTAAAATGAAAAATAACAAAAATACTAGTCATACTACCTTGTGTATTAGAGTGAGATCTATTGTATTGGTGGGTTCCGAGAATAAACATGAAGAAATATAATAACCATTTTTCACGCAAATTGTTAAAATCGTAGCAACTCTCAAAACTCACATGGGAACTAATTTAGGGAGATGATTCTCTCCCGGATGGTGGGATAAGCTGTCAATTAAATTGTAGAATTTGAAGAAGAGAACAAACAAATTTAGGATATTTTAACACAAGCACATATTTTCGACACGCAATCTAAACGGCAAGTGGGGGAGAGGAGAGCTGCTTGTGTTTCTCCATTATTGAATTAGGAAATGAGAAGAGGGTGAAATCCAGTACAATACTGTTGCACTATTATAATATTGAAAATTGGGAAATCAGAATGACAAGTCAGAGGCAGCAGCAGCGGCAGTGGCACTGGCACTGGCACATCAAGAAACGTCTAATCATATCAAATAATAAGAAGAAAAAAAACTAAATTATTATCATTATTATAATATTTTTGTTGGGTTTTGAAAGAGAAGTGTGAATTTTTAAATGGGCCAAAAAAGGAAACAGCTTCCAGAATTAGATGGAAGATGCCCCAGTTGCAATGACTTTAGTATTATTATTATTTTAAAACAGAGGGAAAAAAAGAAGGAAAAAAAAAAGGGGTCAGAGTCAGAGTTGTAAGTATGCTTGCTGCTGATGAATTGAGTGGGTATTTTTGTGGTACATTTTACAGCTCTGCAGTGAGTGGGTATATTGAAGCAATGAAGGATTTGGCATGTGAGATTTTAGATTTGATTGGTGAGGGATTGTGGGTCCCAGACACATCAGTGTTCAGTAGGATGATCAGGGACGTTGAAAATGACTCCTTTTTCAGGCTCAATCACTACCCACATCATCTAAACAAGGACTGCACCAACAACATCAACAGTAGCTGCAGCAGCAAGGTAGGGTTTGGGGAGCATAATGACCCTCAGATCTTGACCCTCCTCAGATCCAACGACGTAGGTGGCCTCCAAATCTCTCCACAAGATGGGCTGTGGGTCCCTGCTCCTTCTGACCCCACTGCATTTTGGGTTAATGTGGGTGACCTGTTGCAGGTTGGTCTCTCTCTCTCTATCTCTCTCTATTCATGTCATGGTAATCATAACAATCCTAAAAAGTATGACTGGGAAACTGGATATTGAATTGATTGAAAACTGACTGAGAATTGATTTGGGTTAATCACTGCCATTTTGACTGCATGTAAGCTTTTTGTGTTGATGGTGAAGTGGGGGCCCACCATATCAGTCCATAACCAATCAGAGTTAGTGGTGGGGGACGGGGGCGATTGATGACTAGACATTGGGTAATTGAATGACTAGCCAGCCAGATAGAACTGAAAAGTGGTTTTGTTAGTTGGTCAATATGCCATTTAGGGGCTGTTGGGTTGGGCAGCCTAGATTCTCTCTCTCCAATGCTTTCTTCCTAAACTTCTCTGAGGAATATCATAACCACCTATTCAGTCAGTCGAGCAAGTGCCATTTATTAGGATATGTTCCCTTTGGTTGGGTCCTTGTTAAGGATACTTCTTCCTTTGAATATATGTGCTTGGAATTTGTCTATGCAATTTGGATTTTATACATTTCTTGTCACGTGATTATATGATGAAAGATGCGATGTAGATATAATATAAATACAAAACCCGTTACAATAAATTTTTTCCTCAACACAAAATAGCGTAAAATCCTTGATCGTTCGTAACAATAAGAATTGATGAATAGGCATTCCTCTAGTAGACAAATAGAAAGAAAAGAAAAAGTAGTCATAACTTCTTCCAAAGTAGCTAAAAGAACTTTAAAACAACATAAAAGATATGGTTGCCATAACTTCTTCAAAGGACACCCAGATGCAACCTAAGATAGGTGCTCATTTAAGGTAGTCATGTCTTGGGATAAAAGACACTTCCTTTTGGTCGGAGAAAAAAGAAACGAAAACAACTACTCGTACATAATTCAAACTTTTTATTAATTTTCTAAATTGTATATGATCTACAATGTGCTTCTAGTTTGATTAATTAGTTGTGTTTTATCTAATAATTAATGCCCCTTAATGTGAAGGCCATGACAAATGGAAGATTTGTGAGCGTGAGGCACAGAGCTTTAAACAACTCCTCCAACTCCAAGTCAAGAATGTCCATGGCATATTTTGCAACTCCACCCCTAAATGCATGCATCAATGCTCTTCCAGAAATGGTCACACCAGAGAAGCCTCGTCTCTACAAACCCTTCACTTGGGGTGAGTACAAGAACACTCTTTACTCTCTCCGCCTCGGTGACACCCGGCTTAACCTCTTCAAAGCTTCGACAAACGATGAACTTGCTTCGTAAATTACGGGGGCAGCAATGGAAAGTAAAAGAAAATAAAATAAAGGCAGTAAAAATATGAAAGAAGCATCTAGTCAAGTTGGTTTTTTTTTTTTCCTTCTTTTTTAGGTTTTTCGGGTTGCAGTTTTTCCTAAAGTCTTTCATGCTCAATAGTTCAAGTCATAGACCTTGTACTTAGAAATGGGAAAATGTCGTACCTAAATCATCAATGAAAAGAAGAAAAGTTTTTCTCTAATGGTATTTTTACTAATCATAAATTGGAATTCTCATTTAAAATTGAATTCCGCATATGGAGGATTCATATGTTTACTTCACATCAAGGAATTGAAAAGTAAGTGGGGCCCAGACAAAATTAGGAATTGAATTCCTGATTTTGGAGGAATTCAATTCTTGGGTGGGAGGTGGTATTCTAATTCCTGGATAATGAACCCATTAGAAATTCATCTTTTTTACCCATTATATCCTTACACAATATTCAAAATTTCAAATTTGTCATCTACTTTAACCTAACAACGAGGACATTTGAGTAATTAGTATCACTCATACCCCAATTCATTATGGTTTAGTAAACAACTTCAATAGGAATATGGAATCTAACTCCCCTCAATCCATATGGTTTGGTAAACAACTTCAATAGGAATCCGGAATCTAACTCTCCTCAATCCAATTCCCCCTAATCCAATTACGGATTAGTAAATATGCCATAAATCTATAATTGTTATTTAGAAGAAAGGAAGAGTGCCCTAGTAATATTTAAACCTAGAACTCCACTAAAACAATGATTTTGTGGACATCTTAGGTTTCTGGGGTGTGTCTTGTGTATATATTTATTTATTTAAAATTTTGTTGTGTTTTAAAAAAAGTCAGGCATCTTTCTTGGTGCAGTTCTCAAGAGGAAAAAATTTTGGTGTATGCACGGGGGACTCACCGTACGATACAATGGACCCCCTCCAGCTCATGGCATAGATAGAATAATTTATGAGATTATGGACCCTTTGTTTTTGCTCGTCCTTCTCCTCCTATCTTCATTCATTCATTCATGCGTGCTAAACGAGAAAGACATACCTATTTCGGGTGCATACAAGTGGTCATGTGATGTGTGTTCTAAGAAAATGGACCCAGAGATAGGTAAGTTTTTCAGCTCATGACATTATAATAATGTAGGGGGTAAGAATTGAACCGAAAACACAGAATGTGGGCCCCCAACTGCGTCCTGCAACTTAGCTTAAGGAACCTGAGCAATCTTTAACAATAAAAGAAGAAAAAACACAGAAACCTGCAAAACGACTCATTTTCCGGAAATCTTTTTTTACTTTTATTGTTCTGTATTTTGCTTCGATACGATGATCATACAATTCAACTTTAAAGTTGAATAATCTTGAACTAAGTTGCAGACACAGAAGCTGAATGATTAAATAATCTACTCGGACAAACCTAATTTCGATCCACAAAATGATATAAGAAAAGCAATTTGTTAAATTGTGTAAACAGCGTACATGATACAAAGGAATTGTTGAGCCATAAAAAGATAGGCTATATGGGCTAAAAGGCTCTCCTAAAACTCAGCCTTTCAACCACAAATCAATCTGATGTTCTACAGAACATGTATTTTACACAAGCTGGCTGTTAGAGAAATTCTAATGCCTTTTCTTGTTTTAGACCAAGTCACCACCAAATCATCTGGTATGGTTTTATTAGTTACCCTCACCACTGTGCCAAGAATCCCTATGAGCATAAAGAGATCCTTCTCGCTAAACCGCAATCTGAAATTTTGCAGCTAAGCGCGAACACTTCTTTCGACCGGTTTTGGTAAGAGCACAAACACAAGTCTCCAGAAGTTCATAATCCTCCTCCCACAACAACAATGATGCCTTCTCTGGGTTCTCCAACAGCATCTTTGAGGTTAGGTAACCAGCAATCGTCCACGTCTGGAAAAGCCTGGATTGCTTGCCTATAAATCTCCCACTTTTAGTGTCGTAATATTCAGGCCACTGATCCGCAGAAAGCCTTTTCTCTGCCAAATCAACTGCCTTTTGTGCTAACTCGGTCCTCCCCATCTTGATGCAAGCCAAGGTGAACTGAAATAATAACAGAGGACAGTTACAGAAATCAGATAATCTGGTTGCGGAATATGGTAATAATAACTCTCCCAATTGTCTGGATCCCTTCCACAAAAAGAACCCAATAGAAAGGGGGGGACAATCCAAAGAAACTCATTGAATGAATCAATACCTGCCATAGGAGTGTTGGCCAAGACCCACCATTATGATATGACCATGGCCTACAAGTGATGACAATCAGTGCATAAGTAAAAATTTCAACCGGCAGAAAAAGTTATGCGTCTAGTCAGGAAATTTGCAGAACAATGTGGTAGTAATAAAGAAAATAAAATTTAGAGAGCCTCACGTATTCTTTGGGTCACCACCAGTAATTATTCGCCATTCTTCATACTCCAGAGCAGGGTAACAAATTTTAAGGGGCATTTGAGCCACGAAATCATCCCATTTGGCTTCAATCAAATTTAAAATACCCTCATTCTGTTTGTGGGTACCCAGAGATGATACAATAGACCAAAGATTTCCAAGAGTGAAGAACCTAAAATCCATATGAGCAGGTTGAAGATTGCCAATTAGGTAACCACCTTCCTCAGGAATCCAATCAACTAACCAAGATGGAATTTGATCTGGATAGATATTGAACTTGTTGACAGCATCTGTAGAATATTCCTCTGTCTTGTAACGATAAATCTCGTTGATCTTCTTCATATCCACCCAATAATATTCTCTCATGTGAAATGAGAGTGCACTAAGTCGGTTATTGATTGCAGCCACCAAATCTTTGGTGCCATCATTGACAATGAGCATTTCACGGGAGCATCTTAGAGCCGAATAGAACAACGCCTGTAAAATCAGATTTGTTAAGTAAATAAAACCAAAGGCAATAAGAAGTAAGCAAGATAATGGGGCAAATAAGGAGGCAAGCACAGGGCAGCATCCAGCTAGGAGCCTAGGATATGACATGTACAAAGGCACTACACATTTTTAAATTTTCCAACTTACTTGGATTTCAAGAGGGTGTCCATGAATACCCATCCGTCTATCAATCATACAGGAACCATCAGTGACTAACAGGGTAGGAAACATGTCAAATCCATTTTTTAAACACAGATTAAGGACCAGCCTTATGCCTGTCTGGAAATCGACCCTTTCTTGTAATGCATAATCACCAGTGATCTTTCCATAAGCTCTCAACAAGATGATCCACCACAACCCTGTCAAAGTAGTTAAAACAAAAATCAGAGACTATTTATGCCAATTCTAAGATTGTAATGCCCATATGCTCTCCTAAAACTATACCATGAAAGATTGTTTATTGAACATCAAGTATGCAGCACTTAGCCCAACCCAAAATGAAAAGAAAAAAGAAAAAAGAAAAAGATATGCAGCAGTTGAGCAGCTATAGGGAAACTCTAATAAAACTGAACTAGTACTTTACGTATGACACAGCCACCAGCAAAATACAATTAGATTACCTGAATCAACAGGTGCAACACGGCCAATGGCTGATTCACCAAAATCAGGATCTAAAACTTCCTCAAATGCTCCATTCATCCCATCAAGAGGTACAGTCTTAACTTTAAAGCTTGCCGGCATCAACCCTTGCCCAGGGCTGTGGCAGTCAACCGTCTTCTCCCAGCTCTAACAAAAGACCAAAACAAAGTTAATTAGAAGAGATGTCAAAAAAATGTGCCAATGCTCAATGAGGAATCAAATTTACCAAAACATATTTCAACAGCATGCCAATTTCTGTTCTTACATCACCATAGGGGTATCGATTAAAGTAACAAACTGGTAAAACTTCCTATACAAGGAAAGCAAGGGGCAATGAAAAAAATCTCAGAATCAATAACTCTAGCAACAAAGTTGAATTAACATTGTTTCAAGAATTTTTTCTGGGAGAAGAACAATTTATAGCATTATCATATTAACATGACAGAAAGTTGTTTCGATGACCTAGTGTGAACGTATAGTTCGCCAACAACAAATAACTTAGTATTGTCATCGGCGATTTTCAAGGAAAACAGAAATACCCATATAATCAGATAAGTGGCTTCAATGACTCCAGAATCATTTGGTGATCCCATTTTGTAAAATACCTTGGTACTTCTAAATGCTTTGTTGAACATTAAATTCAGACATTTTAAAAAGCGCCATTTCTTGTAGTTTTATTAGAGATCCTATATCATCAACTGTGTTAATAGTAGTAAGTTCTTTTAACGCTCCAATTGTGGATAAAAAGTATTATATTACTTAGAAATATAATTTTTAAACTGTAAACCATATGATCCACATGAGAAAAGCAAATTCCACCAATTACATTCAGAAACTAGTGAAGCTAATGACAACACAACATTATGTGAAACTGTTAAAAATCATGACATTACCTGTAACTGCAAAGTGTGAAGCAGAAAATTCTTGACAATATCAGCTTCTCCATTGAGCAAGAAAGCGAGTGCCGATGGGACAAAGTCTCGAATGAAGACCTGATCGTAATTGAGCGGTGTCTTGTCAGCCGGATCAGTAGCAGCAAGAGTTCCCACTGGATTCCCACAATAACTAACAACTGAATCCCGAAGCAAGCTCCAGGCCTCCTTTTCAATATCAGACAGCTCTCTCTCATTCTTGGTGTCATTCAAACCCTTGGAATTACCTATATTTACATTTACATTTGAGCCATTAACCTCTACCCTAGACTCTTCTTCTCTGACAACATCACCATGATCTGTCTCAATCCTCTCTATCACCAAAGGTTTCACATTCAACCCACGCTGAATATAAATACTTTCGAAGGAGGTCTTCCCATTAACCTGAGTTTCCACCGAGGTCGAATGGTTCCTAATATCTGACGCTACATTTGGGATGACTAAAATACCCCTTCTACTACTACTACTATTACCAACACGACCAGTCGCCGTGCAAACCCTAGTCTGACCCCAATTCGAATCGGAAACACTAAAAACCCTCCGATTCGGATCAATTACACGTATGTACCCTACAATCTGAGAATTACAGCTACGTTTTTGACGTCTCGATTGTAATTTCGACAAACTATGAGTGACTAAATCGTTCAATTTCGGCTGCGCTGAACCGAAAACTGAAGAACTTCTGGAGCCATAGCCCATGAGAATTCTACAGCATGGCCTCATGGTACAGATTCCAATACAATTGCTACTACTCATTCTATGTATATTACACTGATCAATTAATCACCTAATTTTTTTTTTCCTTTTTCTTAAAAATAAATTGCACTTTGTTCTAATATTCAGGCTCTGTCAATCTCGGAAAAATTAGAAAAACAGAGTAATGATTGACTTTATATATCTATACAGAAGAATTATTATAACAAAATTATATAGAGATTTCAAATTTGAACGTAAAGGGAAACAGAAGAGAACGTTACTTACAGTTGATCTGAGCCAAAAGTTTGAATGAATGCGTGAGAGAAAGAGAGAGCGTCTAAAGCAATTTGCAGATGAGGAAAGCGTGTTGAAGGCGGTTGTTTTATAAGCACGGAAAAGGTGAAAGTTCGTTGGAAATATAAAAATGGAGGTTGCGTGGCTGTTAACTACATTAATAGCCCTGCACGTGATAGGTCTATTGCGAAAAAGGGCCCAAAGGGGGATGTATAAGTAAGGGTAAAAGTGTCTTTCCGATGTTCATTTCTGAAATGGATCAGAGGGGGTAGGTTGTGGACCCACAGTGTTTCGGCCTTTAGAATTTAAAAAAATGTGCGGAAATTAATAAAGCGCGCGTTTGGGGGTTTGTGTTTTTTTTGTACGACGTGGGGATCTACGATTGGCCGGAAGGCTAGAACAGTGACGGAGAAAAATCTATACGGAAACGCGTGCGAGGTTTGAGGTATTGACCAGATATCTTTTTTTTGGTCAGAAATTGACCAGATATCTTCCTCAACAACTCCTGCACGTTGGCGTTTAAAATCTAACTTAATTTGGGCCAAGGTAAATTGGGCTTAACATTAAAGATGGGTTGGGTTGTCATTGAATAAATCCAATTGGGCCTGCCTTGTACCATCTCTCTAAGAGCATCTCCAGCCTTGGCACAAGACTGGGCAAAAGACCCCCCAAGGCAGCCCAAAGATGCTCCAGCGGAAGAAAAATGGCCCGGGCAAATGATGGGTCCCATCAAACTGGGCAAGCCCACGGGCAGATCTTGCCTGGGCAGGGTGATGCAATGCTGACGTCAGCAACCAAAAAAAAAGGAAAAAAAATACCAAAAATTCCAGAATTTTTTTTAATAAATACCTAGGCATATTCTTTACTTCCCACACTAAAAACTCTATACAAATTTATCTATTCATATCTCATGTGAATAGTATTTGTCATTGTCTTAGCCTTCCAAGGGTGGAACCAACTAAGGCAAGGCTGCCACTATTCACGTGAATAGTGGCAGCCCTTGCCTTGCCTTAGCCTTTATGGGTGGACTTGCTCTAAGAGCATGTCCAGTCTTGAGCCAAGACTGGGCAAAAGGCCCCCCAAGGCAGCCCAAGAGAGCTCCAGCGGCAGAGAAATGGCCCCGGCAAATGGTGGGTCCCATCAAACTGGGCAAGCCCACAGGCAGATCTTGCCTGGGCTGCAGGCTGCAGCCCGAAGGCGCTGACGTCAGCGCTGATGTTACGCTGACGTCAGCGAGTAAAAAAAATTCAAAAAAATCCAAAAAAATTTCAAATTTTTTTTAAAAAAATACCAAAAAATTATAGATATTTTCCCTATAAATACATAACAATTTTATTCACTTTCTAAATTGTTTATATTTTGTTGCATAATCTTCTTTTTTTTCTTGCCATTTCCCTAGCCTTCCAAGGGTGGAACCAACTAAGGCAAGGCTGACACTATTCACATGAATAGTGGCAGCCCTTGCCTTGCCTTAGCCTTCATGGGTGGACATGCTCTAATAAAGGTGGGACTTAGTATATTAGTGGTCTCCACTTCTATTAGAGAGATGATACACAAGTTGGTCTCTAAAGATGGTCTCTCTAATATGACCCAAACCCTATTCATATCTCGTACTAAATATTTTTTTGTTGTTGGTTGTATTGGAGGGAATCAAACATTTGACATATCAACATCTTCGTTCGTTACCTTATTCTCACTCGTCAGTTGGCTAACCCCCAATGGCTAGAATGCACTTAGCACTAAAACTTTTTCTTTTTTCTTCTTGGAAATCTTAATTGAGTTCTTCAAATATAAGTTCCTCAAAATTCTATTTTGGCAAAAAGTCATTTTTGGTCCATATGGTTTATCATTTTTATTACTAATGTCCTTGTGGTTTCAATTTTATCATTTTTGTGTCCGTGGTTTCAATTTGAGGCAATCCAAGGACAATTTAATATAAAATAAAACAAATATATCCCATTCTCCTCCCAACATCCACACCCACCTCAGTTTTGCCTTCTTTTTAAATAGTATAGCTGCGCGGCTATACTCGTTTACCTTAATTTGGTTAAAAACAGTATAGCCGGGCGGCGGTACTCAGTTTCATTAATGTTTCTTTAAAAATAGTATAGCCGAGCGGCTATACTTATTTTCACACGTGTACTCTTTCTTTTTTATAAATAGTATAGCCGCCGGCTATACTAGAATTTTTTTAATTTTTTAAAGAAATAGTATAGCTTGTCGGATATACATGTTAAAAAATATATATTATAAATAGTATAGCCGACTGGCTTTACCGGTTTGACACGTGGCGCCTAGGCGCTGGCAGGTCTTTTTAAAAATATATAATAGTATAGCCGCGCGGCTATACGATTTAAAATAAATAAATAAATCCTGCAAATTTCGCCGACATAAACCTCAAATGACGAACTTTCGTCGGTAGAGGTTTTTTTTTTTTTTTTTGGGTTTGAATTTAAAATATATATAATTAGTTTCTTCACTTTTATTTTTTGACCAACTTCTTTAATTTAATATATGTAATTAAGTAATATCTTAGCCTTTTTGAATTACTTTAATTAGTAATTATATTTCAATTGAATTTTTTTTTGAAGTCCATAAAATAATTAATTTCTATTTATTAAGTCATTTGTGAAATTGTTTGGGTGACTTAATTAAATGGAGAAAGTAAAGCTGGAGTAACAGTACCAAGATGAGAGTTAAGGCCAGCCCTTGGGATAAAATTGGGTTGACCAAAGGAAGCACTCTTTCACCAAGTTTCCGAACAAGCTCACGCAGTGATCACTGCCACCCTCAAGTAAAGCTTTTCCACAAGTCCCATCAACCTGGATTAATACAGATTATTTCAGAAACCAAAGACTTTAGAAACTCCAAGAAAATATATTTTCTAAAAACCAGCAAGCCTTTGAATAGTACTACCATGGATATTGGTACAAGTTGAGGCTCATTTTGAGATATCAAAGACCAGATCTTGTCCTTCACAACAGTCTCCTCTTAGAGTAAACATAAGAAATCTAAAATTCTAAAATGACGGAATTGAAAATTACATAGAATTCTATAATGACGGAATTTAGATTTTCATCGTTTCAATTTCTGACAATTGAAGATTTCAATGATTGGATAAGTATGTCGAATTTTGTAAATGACATTATGAAAATTGTGAAATGATGCCTATTTTGGTAGAAATTAAACTCGGGAATTTGATACCTAAATTTCCACGATTTTTCCCACTCGTCATTTAATAAATTTCACGCTTAAATTGCCAAACAAGGGAATTGTCAATTTCTCCTCTTAAATTCCCGACTTTTAGCTAAATTCGGAGTAATTTTTCCTCATCCAAACGAAGGGGGAAAAGGGATGAAAGAGGCATTATGTTGCTTAACGCCTTCGAAGATGGGTTGGGTTGTCATTGAATTGATCTAATTGGGCCTGCCTGAAAAAACCTAATCGTATCTTCACCCGTTACCTTTTTCTTACTCATTAGTTGGCTAACCCCCAGTGGCTAGAATGCACTTAGCACTAAAAACATTCTTGTTCTTCTTTGGAAATCTTAATTCAGCTCTTCACATATAAGTTTCTCAAACTTCTATTGTTGGATTCTTAAAGTGTTTCTGGCTAACATTAAAAACTTTGAAAGGCTTACAGTAATTACATAATTTTAATTTTGCTTGGTGGACCTGGGCTCCTACAAAGCATATGAAACAGCAAATTGTGGGCCCATTTTAAGAATGGAGCATCGTCCAATTTAAGAATGGAGCCTGCTTGCTTTGCTACCACTATAGAGGCACATGAGAGAGAGAGAGAGAGAGAGAGAGAGAGAGAGAGAGAGAGAGAGAGAGAGGGATATTAAACTTTAACCCTCGTAAGGGTTAAGCTAAGCAAACTGGGAGTTGGTGATTAAGATAAACTTGTATTTAAATAGTAAATCCACTCCCTAAGTAGAATTGTTTGTTAATTACTTTTTTTAGTAAAAGAAGAATGTTCTTGATGTTGAACACCGTCATTGATGGCGTATATATGAAGTGGTTCCACTAATTGCGTACATAAAATATATGATTTATATATATTGGTGGTGATGGATGATCATTAATCAAACTCAGCTGCTTGACCCCGCGTTTTACGTGTAAAATTATATATGAATGAATGACTAATAAAAATTATTTTTTAAACTTGAAATTCCAGTCAAGGCACTAAGGTAGGCTGTTTTAAATTTAAATCAAATTGTATTCCCATCTCCTCAACGATTCCCTTGACGGGCAAATATATGGCGCCATCTGTGGCTGGTTTTAGTCCACACAGCGTACCGCGGGTTTTGACCCAATCCTTATATTTATCGTTTAATCTAACCTTATTAGGGTTCACGTCATGCATATATATATATATCTTAATTAAGATTAAGAGTACTCATGCTTCTACCGAAAAGATATTGAAAGAAGTCACAAGCTCGAATTCTTCTCTTCATTTATTTTTTATTTTATTTTTTATGTTATGCTTTCACCAGTCAATGCACTATATTGGAACAAAACAAGGATACTTAAAATTAAAAAATAAAACTAAAAGAGAGATATTAGAAGGCAAATAAGGCACGTCAACAAGCAAGGGCGGAGCTAGAATTGTAAAATTAGGGGGGCCGAATTAGAAAATACAAGTATATAAAACACTCAAGTATTCAATAATTACATATTTAAAGCTAAATATTTATAATTTAGTCATGTCTAATTTGTTTTAGAGGGAACTATAACTTCAATTATAAGTTGTTTATTACAAATTATATATGTTGTATATAATAGGTTATATAATAGAGGAGATAAAAATATAAGGGGGACAGGCCCACTCTAGGCCTAGAAGTGGCTCCGCCACTGTCGGCAAGTATATGAATTTTTTGTCATTTAGTGCTCACGTGCGATTGTAAACTGTTGATTGGTATTCAAAAACCTTTACGTTTTATGGTTTCACTTTCACACTTTTTATCTCATTCTTATATGCATGTCCATACATGGATATGGGTATGGGTGGCTGTTGATATCCATGCTTTTCATTCAACTCTGTCCCTTTGAGACCATGAAGAAATAATTAACGTAAGCAGAATCATCAATTTATGCTTGAAATGTATAGCACGTTAATTAAGATCAATTGAGGAAATGCCATATTGAGGATCCCAACCCAATGCTTGTAGCTAAGAAATCAATCAAAAAGGAAAGGCGGAACCAAGAATTGTCGTGCGGGTTGGCTATATAATAATTTCTACTAAATGGGGTGAACTTTCTAAAATTTACCGATAAATTTCTAATTTTTGAAAAAGTTGCACATTAGAAGGCTAGAAAACTGAAAGGATAAGGACAAAATGGATTAAGAAGTTTATCAGCTCAATTAATCTGGACGACAAACGTCACACAACAGTTTTGTAGTTCCTAATCAAATTTGCTTCCTTAATTATATCATCAATGTAATCACGCCCCCTAACCAAACTGGATAAGCTCAATGAATCAATGACATAATATTCCAAATACGTATACTAAACCCTAATAGAATGTTGTTAATAACTTAAAAGTGGAACCCTAACAGGAGCACTCAGTTTATACATTACGGGTAGGAAAGATCTTCTATACATTTCAAGACATGAAATCAACTGGAAAGACATGACACAATCAATATAGCTATCTATCCCATCATCTCTTGAGAAAATTTGTGGCTGTGAGGGCCTTTGACGAACCTAAAGTTGGAGCAGGCAGACATAGATTATATAGGGACCTCGCTTTCAACACAAAGCTTCACGCAATCGATCATCAACGATGAGGACATTTTAAAAAGGAAAGGGAAATGGGAATGGGGATGGACGACACATCTCAATCAGCTCAAGATTAATGTTAGCAAAGAAATGAGAGAAAAAGTGCTCCAAGGTCGCATGTGTTTTGTGGCATGTACAATTTTTTTGGGGTCGATTGATTGATGTGTGCAATATAATTGGGGCCTGAGGTGGTCCAAGTGTTTTAGTTCTATGAAAAGAAATACATGTGGGCTCGTCTCTAAGCACACGACTCCGGAAATTATGAAATTATGTCTGTGAATCTGTGATTATTATTATTATCATTATAAAGTATATAACTCATAATAAGCAAACATGTGTGGCCCTAAATGTTCTCTAATTGAGGAAGTAAAATGGCTGCTTTATTGGACGGTCTTTATTAACGAGTGATTTTGTTTTAAACGACCCGTCTTTTAGGTTAGACCTTACAAAATTAGATAGTTTTAATCGTTCTTACGTATATGCACGATTTTGTACTAGTAAGAAATAGTTTGGGTATAGTTTCCTATCATGATCGTGAACATTAGTGTTTAAAAACAATTATATTTCGAGGTTAATGCATACATTGAGGGCTATTAGCAAAAGATTATATGCTAACTAATTAACTGACTGATAAAACTAGTGAATGCATGCATGGCACTGTACAGATTATAGGCTCAAGTTATTTAACTTCTAACTCAGCTTTTGGGATTGCTTTGATTATTTTATTGATCAGTCATATGAAGAAGACTGCTGAGTTGCTGAAGCTACAAAATCTAAAAGACTTGCTGAAATCAAAGCATTTGTTGCTTTGATCAGTCCGCCCTATAAAAGTTTCCTTGTACCAAACAGTCATGCATCCATCGTAACTCAGAACTCATCATCCACAGTATTGGCATACCGTAGCTCCACTTTTCATCAGATAGCTTAACAGCTAGATTCTACAAGCTAGGCCTAGGGATTATATGCTTAATGATGGATACTGCTTGCCTCCTCCTCTGGAAAAAAAAACTCATAATTCCTACAAATCACGGATTGTTACATATGCAAAAATAGTTCATATAAAAACACAAAAAGAAAACTTCTACACCCATGTCAAACTACCATTGGTAAGGGCACTTCCAGCGCTCCTCTTTTGCCCGGGCAGGAGGGGGCCTAGACTCAGCAATTGACTCTAGCACGCAATAGCAAGACCTTTGGGGTGGGAACAAAAAAGGCAAGGGCTGCCACTATTCATATGAATAGTGACAAACACTGCCTTGCTTTTGCCTTGCCCTTACCTTTTGGGGTGGAGGTGCTCTAATAGTTGGGGAGGGGGAGGGGAATGCAAACTCACACACACTTTATAATCCATACTTCGAACTCAGCACTAATTGAGTGAAGATAAAGCTCCTTACCACTACACTAGTGGGACGGCAACAATTCGTTGATCATAGATGTGATTGCCGTAAAAAATTGAGCCGACATGGGATATCTTTTTGTTCTTATCAAAATGAATATCTGTTTCTAAGGTTTTGTATAATGAAATCACATTTACATATTTCGTTATGTGGATTATATACATTCGATAGCCAACTGATACCCACCCCCGCGATAAGGTTAGTCAAGATGCCACGCAAGCCACAATTGGTCCCACTTCTTGACTCAAGAAGTCGTTATGTAGGAGATGGTCTACTCTCGAAAGGGGAGGGAGACGGCGGGACCCACTCATAGAAGCTGTGCATTGAATTAAAAAGTTGAAAAATCGGAAATCAGCGTGGCGGAAAGATAAGTCTTCAACACCATTTCTGATTGTGGAGTCCAGTTGTACATTCAATCCATCTTAATCCCAGCATTTAGTATATTTATTGATGGCTCGGTTTGGATTAGTTTGAGTTGAGTTTAAGTATTTTGTTATTAGTTTCATCCGTTTAGAGATTTATAATAAGTTCAGTCTCAACACATCAAATTATAATTAAAATCATTTATTTTAAATAAAATAGTTCAATCCAATCCTATCCGTCAATCGCGGCCTTAGCAAATAGATACGGTAGACGATATACATACATGAAATGTGTACGTATATGTCATACGGTGGACTTATTTTTATAGGGGCAGGTTCAAGGCTTACGGCTGTCAGTGCTTCTGTCCAGGAAGCCTTTCTAAAGCAATAAGAGCACCCTACCTGCCCTTTACATATGTTACACGTGGAAGCTCCTCAACATCTTTCCCTCACTGGGACCACTGTGGTGGCTTCTCTTAAGGGCACGCGGCCTACAAAGATTCCCCGCCGCCATACCCCTCTCACTCTCTCTCTCTCTCTCTCTCTCTCTCTCTATGTAGTCTACCATTCCATCACGTTTTATTTCCACTTTTTTCTCACCTTTGCACGTGCCGACCTACATATTTTTGTCCCTCAAATCACGATTTATTTTTCGTTTTAAACAATACAAATTATTATTCATCGATAATGAAAGGAATTAAAAATTAGTGTTATTTACGCGTTTTATAAATTATCACAAAACGAGTTTTTTGTTCATAAAGATTTTTCCTGTTGAGAGGGGTGATAACATACTAAACTTACACACACTACACAGATATTGTTAGGATCCGAACTCACGACCTTTTCTAGTGAGAGCATTTGCTCCAAACCACTACATTAGTGAGTCTTTTGTATTTTAAAACGAGTTTAAAACCAACATATCAAACAGATCCTAATTCTAGAACCCTAAAAAAGTGAACAAAAGCTAAAACACAAGATTACCCATGTAAAGATTTGGATTATATGAGCACACGTCACCCACCATCTGTGATTTGTCTTGCTAAATGGGTTCTAATTAAGCATCTTGTCATGTCCGTACGACGGTAAACAAAAAAGAAATGAAGCTTTGGAAACGTACGTTTGGATTGGGTGGGCTTGATGGCTTTAGAACAAGATAAAGCTCTCGATTATTTTTTTTTGAAAGTTGTGGAAAGTTGTCCTCAATGGCTAGCTTAAGTTACAAGTCCACAAATCCCACAAGGACACGTATAGAAAATCATTGCGAATTACCTTTTTTGCAATCTAGAAACTCGAGGGGACTTGAACCTGGTTCAGGCCCCATGGACAAGGGTTTCAAAAGTATTGCACTAACTTAATTAATTACATATATATAATTAACAGTTTAATAAGGACGTGTAAGTAAAGATGGTGGAACCAATTATGCACATCTTTTTTTATATTATATTTTCAAAAATATCCATGCTTCTATAATGCAATCTCTGGTTGAAGGGAAGAAAAAGACAAAGAATAGTTTCAATACCATCAATTTCAAAGAATTATGAGATTGGGAGAAGAAGAAAAAAACTAAGAGAGAGAGAGAGAGAAGAAAATTTAAATAAATTAAATTAAATCTGAAATTACAAATTTCCTCACTCAAAAATAAAGGAAAGAAAACACAAACCGAAAATTAATTAATCCACAATTAGATCTAAGTCCTTGTTCACAAATCCTATAAGCATGGAATAATCTAGAATATTATATTAATTCTATTTTTGATCATGGGTTTTGTTTCTAATTCCGAAAATAGGACTTCTTTACTTCCTTTGTTGGTTTTGATCTCTACAATGAATGTATATCACTTTCAACCCCTTTTGTAATTAACTCGACACGTCCGATCATCAAATGTTGCTGAGCTGCTCTTGTAAGAACCACATGTCTTCAACATTCCACAAATTGTCCGATATGTCCCCACCGTCCACGCCCCACTGATAATTGTCTTGTTGCTCCATGCCTTGGAAATGTTCCGATCCCAACCCTGGATTGAAACACTGGTCATAGCTACCAACTTGGTGATTTGCTTGGACCAAATAATTATCCGGGGTAGGGTTATTGTTAACCGAGATAGTAGTAGTAGCAGTAGTAGTAGGAGTGTAATAATCCGTCAGGTCGGAAACCGGGGACACTTGAGCCCCAAAAGAGTCTGATGAGGCCGCCGTACTAGAGTTGTCCGGGGTGTAACTTGGTGTGACATGTGAATGCGACGATGCCCCAAATTGGTGATGATGACTTGGTTGTAACAACATTTGTCCAGAAGAAGATTGGAAGGTGTTGTTGTTGTTGTTGTTGTTGTTGAAGTGGTGAGAGGTGGCCCCTGCGGCGGTGGCGGTGGTGATGGAGGAATTAGTGGTGGTGGTGGAGGCGGCTGCGGCGGCTTGAATTCTTTCGACCAGCCTAGGCATCCAGAGATACCTCATGGTGTCCTTGAACTGCTTGCTGTTGACATCACATTTGAGTTGCTTGGCGTGCTTTTGGACACGGGTCCTCCAATAGTTTTTGATCTCATTGTCAGTCCTTCCTGGCAAGTGTTGTGCAATTTTTGACCATCTGTGTTTGCCACAAAAACAAACATGCTGCTTTTTAGTCTTTACTTTTTAGGGTTAATTCAAGAAAACAACAAATAAATAAACGGCAGAAAAGCCATATTTAGATATAGATTAAAATTATGATTCTGATTCATGATGTTTAGTTTGGATAATTATAATTACCTGTTGCCCCAGCGAGAATGAAGCTCAAGAATCAGAAGCTGCTCTTCAAGGGTGATGTTGCCCCGTCGGACGTCGGGCCGGAGATAGTTGAGCCACCGTAATCTGCAGCTCTTTCCAGTTCTTTTCAGACCTGGGTTGGTTGCAAAAGTTCAATAATTTTGTTAGATATTTGTGTAGCAAAATAATTTGAAGTAACTAATAATAATAATAATAATAATAATAAAGTTCTTTAAGAACAAACACTAGTACTTTCTTTATTATTTGCTCATACAGTCATTCCCATATATACTTTATGACAATTGGGTTCTCTAAATTATAGGTTTCTTTCTAGTATCTGGGATAAGGCTAAAGAACAATCATCATGATCATGGAAGATACAGTTCACATCATCATCAATCCAGCATATGCTCAGCTCACAAATTTATTTTATTTTTACGCACTAATTTTCTTTTTCGAGAAAGTGAAGCTTTTCCCACTCTATCGAATCCTTTTCATAGGACCCAATAAGGAAGAAAAAGAAAAAAGAAGAAGCATAGAGATTTCCAACCACAGCTCACAAATTATCTGGTGGATGTTTCATTCTTTCACACGGAATTTTCATTGTAAGGCAAAAAAAAAAAACCCATCTCAATGAAGCAAAGAAAAGGCAGAAAGAAGGCGCCCCAAAATAAGAACAAATTGATCATCACGTTGTGAAAAAAGCCATGGAAAATAAATTTACCTGCACAGCGAGCGAGGGAGTTCCAGCGACCTTCGCCGTGGTTAGCAATGTAATTCATGAGAGCAAGGTCTTCTTCAACAGTCCAGGGCCCTCTTCTCAGGTCCATCTGGTCCTCAGCTTCCTCATGAATATCATTTTCAATGGTGGCCGAGGCTGATAAGGAGTTGTTGCAGCCTCTTCCTCCTCCTTTAACAGCGTCCATATCTCTATCTCTCTCTCTCTCTCTCTATATATATATATATATATATATTATATGTATATATAGTTCCTCTAAATGGACACACTTGTTGATTGAAGCAAAAAGGGTTTGCTTGCTTTCTTTGCTTGTTTTGGTTGCTCTCGGAGATTATTAGAGAGAGAAAATGAGAGAGTTATAGAGAGAGGGGAAGAGAAGGAAGAGACAGAGGGAGTTGGATGGATGTACGGGAAAGATAGAGAGAGGGTTTGCTTTTATAGATGTATAGATGGGTTTGAAAATTGAGAAAAAATATTAAAGTTAAGCATGTGAGATGAGAGAGAGAGAGAGGTGATGAGATAGGAGGATAGAGATATAGAGAGGAGAGAGAGAGAGAGAGAGAGAGAGCGAAGCCGCAATGGGGACTTGTTTTGTAGTCTCTAATTAACTATAGTTTAATTAAAGTAATTAACACACACACTTAAGTTAAGCTTGTTAAAGTAATTATTATAGTTAGAAAGAGGCTTTGAAGTTTGACCTTTTGACTCTCTCTCTCTCTCTCTCTCTCTCTCTCTCTCTCTGTTTGTGTGCGTCTCTGTTAATTCGTGCGTGCATATATGGGTTTAGAAAATGGTTTTCTCCTTCTCGAAGCATGCTTGCCCTTTTTCTTTTTTAGGAGGGCACCAATCTGTAACTTTTTTTTTTCTTCTTACCAATTTCTAATTTGTGATGATGATGGAATGTTTTGTACTAATTAAATACTCTGTTTTTTTTTCTTCTATTCTTATTCTTATTCTTTTGGAGCAACAGGATACTCTAATTAAGTAGTTAAATTGATCTTGTGCTTGCTAATTAGATGCCGTAATAAACTTCACAAATCAGAATTTCTCTCTATAGAATCACAAGGAAAAAAAAGCATAATTTTGGACCACATGATCAAAAGAATTACAAATAAACTTTATCCCTCTATATATTGGCAGCACTTTTTCTTTACGGTTGGAGGATTCTTTTTTTTCTTTCTTTTTTTTTTTGGGAGAGAAGGAGGGTCCCTTCTCGCACATGTATCCATTGACATGTTCAATCTAAATATTTTAAGCTGCCAACTTGCCAAGTGAAGAGTTTACACAACTAAGGGCTCGTTTGGCAATGATTTTATATAGGCCAATAATCACTTCTTCATATAATCACTTTAAGTGGTTTTAAGTGATTTTATGAGGAAGTACATAAGAGGTACTTCTTCTAAAAATCACTTAAAATCACTAAAAGTGATTATATGGAGAGGCACGTGGGAAGTGCTTCTTTTGTGTGGTCCTATTAACTATGGATATTGCCATCAGATATAGTGGACTCTGAGATCTATATATCTAACCCCATTGCCAAACAGAAATAAAATAACAGACTTTTCTAATTCAGAAACGTAACATTTACTCTTATATTCGAGGTCCTAAGCTCGATTTCTACATCCCTAATATCAGTTGTATAAAACATAAATAAATAACCAATATAAGAATAATACACATCCTATTGATTACCTTTACTTCAATTATTTGTTGGAATTACAATTTATTTTCTGTTTCTTTTTTTTGCATGGATTGACAATTAAAGAAACGAATACGTTCTTCTTCTTTTTTATTTTTTTCTCACTGGTAGCTAGTCGAAGCAAGCAATCGTATAGGCTACTAATAAATAGTCACAAACCCCAACCTACGATCTGATGAGTGATGAGAAGAAGGTACAGCATTTGACTGCTCACTGCCCTCTTATTTTATCTTTTACGGTAGCTTGGTAGACTTCTATCTATATATATAATCTTCTTCTAAATAATATTCTTTTCTTTGCACTTATTAACTTCAAAATAAACTCTTTTCGCACAATTTAATTGTCTGAGATCTGTCCCCACACGTCTAATAGGTCGGCTTTGATCGACCACAAAATCTTGTGTTATCACGCACTAATTTGCTTTTAATCACATGATTTACATTGTATAGAAGAGAGATTAATTAAAAGGCTGATAATTAATAGTTTCATCCAAATAAATGCTTCGATTACCTAGCAAAAAGGCTAAAACTTTAATTAATTCCTTGTATTTAATTCTTATCCCACTTAAATTAAAGCACAGTAGATGGCCATCAAATATCATTGCGAATTGGTGATTAAAGTTGCTCGAAAGTTGACAATGTGCTTGAGATAATTAAAGAAACGCAATAGATGTACTCCTTGATTCCGGTACCACCATTATTGTTAATGAATACAATTTTGAGATTTTTACTCGTATACTCTTTCTTAGCACTAACCATAAGGTGTAGTGCGGTTCACCTCCAGCTAGCGAGCTACCTAGTGTCTCAATCGCAGGGGATCAAAACCAGTTTGAAGCACTTTGTGGCTAGGGACAAGCCGAATCCCGAGCGAGGATTAATCCCACCATTTGGTTGTGGGGACACCTCGTGGTATTTACCAAAAAAAAAAACCCTATATCATTTAATTTTTATAAACAAACCTAAAAAAAACCCAAAAAATGACAGTTGGCCCTATTTAATTTAATTTTGATTATGAAATTACTTTAATGCCCTATTGAGTGTTTTGGATTTTTTTTATGAGGTTTCAGAGTTGGGTTTGTTTTAAGAAATCGATTGCAGTTTTATAATTTATAAGAAGTTAAAAGCCTCTTTGTTATGTTGTAAATGAGCTTTGGGTGTGTTTCTAAAGTCCATTTCATATAGGTTTTTTTATAATTTGAACCCCTATATTGGATATAATAGTGAATCTCCTTACTTTTTTTTTGGTGAGTAGGGGGGGCAGTGCCTAGCAACAAACAAAACTAACTATTATCAAAACAAATCTAGCGGGTCTCTAGATCTAGTTGTATATTTTATATAGGGTCATGCTAGGGAGACCAACTTGGGAGACCAACTTGGGTACCAACTCTCTAATAGAGGTGGAGCCCACCAATACAATGGGTCCCACGCTCTATTAGAGAGTTGGTCTCCCAAGTTGGTCTCCCTAGCATTTTCCTTTTATATATTCCCAATATTAGACGATGTTGTAAGTTCAAATTTTCGTCCTTCATATTAAAAAGAAATACTATTGTATTCCCAAAGTTCTGATCTTCTTATTGTGTTTTGTTGCGTAGATTTAGCTCCACCAAAATGGATTAAGCTGCATCCTCAACTTGTGATACTCGCAAGTGCACGAACCGTTGGTAGTATAGCATATGTAAGTGCGAGGTCGATTCCACAGGGATTGGTGATTGAATGATCCAATTTAGTTTCCCTACACAAAATAGAAACAAAAACAAAGAACATAAAACAAGGAAGAAAGAAATAAGTAACTCAAGCAAATAAGTTCCCAAGTTCAATTTAGATTAATGGATTGATTCTAGCTAAAGTATGATTAAGCCATGGTGTGTGGTCATAACCTTGTGTTCCTAATTCCCTAATTTGATCATTTGTTGTCTAACCTAAAATTAAGCATTAGGAACCCATTAAGCATAGAAGAACATTTTAAACAACCAAGTATGTATCTAATCCCTGTTGTCGAATGTCCATACATACTCTTCCTATTCATAGTTCAATTCGAATTAAAGCATGGTGTATACTCTTAATTCAAACCAAGATAGCTAACATGCAAGCCTAAATGGTGATCAATCATTCAAACTAGCATATTAACTTATAAGCATAATGAATAAGAACAAAAACCATAATTGAAACTTGGAAACTAATTCAACTTGAAAACTTAAGAAAAGAATTTACATAACAAAGAAAAATAAATTACAACTAAGAAAACATTAAGGAAACTAAGAGAACTTTGAGGAAGAAAGGAAGTGTTTGAGAACTTTGAGGAGGGAGAAGAAAGTGTTTGGGAACTTTAGAGAATTTTGGAAGAACATGTGTTTGAGAGCTTTGAGGATTTTGGAAGGGAATGTGTTTAAGACATGGGGAATTTGGAAGAGAGTGTTTGAGAACTTGGAGGATTTGGAGAAGAAAGTAGAGAGGTGTTTTGAGAGCTTTGTGGATTTTGGAAGAGAGTGTTTAGGAACTTTGAGAATTTGGAAGAGAGTGGTTGAGAACTTGGAGGATGTTTGTGAACTTGGAGAATTTGAGAACTTAGGGAAGGAAGAGAAATGTGTTTGTGAAGTGTTTGAGACATGGAGACTTTTGGAAGAGAAGGGAAGTAGAGAGATGTTTGAGAACTTTGAGGATTTTGGAAGAACATGTGTTTGAAAGCTTTAGAGAATTAGAAGAAGAGAAAGGAAAAGTGTTTGATATTTAGTACAAAGAAAATTTAATAGAATGATCTTATTACAACAATTGAGAACTACAAAGGGAAACTAAGAGAATTTGAGGGAGAGAAGGGAAGGGAGCTCTAGAGAAGTGTTTGAGAGCTCCCCCCCTTGGGGTGTGTTTACAAGCTTGGGAAACCTCACTATATATAGGCCTAAGGAAGCTGAAAATCTGAATTAAGTATGGCTAATGCATACAACACTTTGTTTTATAAAATCTGAAATGGTTGATGCACTTCACTAATGCATACAACACTTCCATTATAAAATCTGAAATGGTTGATGCACTTCACTAATAAATCCCACCAGCAGCCCTAGCTCATCTTCATGTCACCATGACCAAGCTTCCAACCAGAAATAATAGCTCATCCTGAGGTCAGCATGACCAGCAACTTCAAGGGCTTACGAATTGGGCTTCCCTTAAGCAAATTAAGACTTTAAGCACTCAAACTTGAAGTTCAGAATGTCTTCTTTCCAGCCATATATCATTTGGGCCAATCCAAGGTCGGAGGAGGAAGTTAAGGCCAAAACAAATTGCTAACTCATTTTGCGCGCTGATAAAATCCATCCTGAGCATGGCTCTGTGTTTGCTAGGTAACAGACTCCATATTTATCCAATGGGGCTGAATTTTGGATATATTATATTACACACCCATTGGAACAACGTTCATGAAGAATGTGGCCTCATCCGAGCTATGTAGGTTGCTGAAACAAAGCTTGCAATATGACCTACGAAACTGGGCTGGCAGGGGACTGTAGCCAAAATTGAGTTTGTCTTTAAGCTCTTCATCCATTCATCCAAATTAGGCCCTAACATGCATGGATTGCATCATTTACTATCCAAAGCCCTCATTATTACCTAAAGCTCAATGAACTGAAAGATAAACACAAAAAGGATTAAAAGCACAAGTTTAACTCAAAAACATAACCAAATCATAAGCTAGAAGGGTACAAAATGATATGTAAATATGCACCGATCATGTTTTTTGCCATTTTCTCTTTTTTTCAATATTAGCAAACACCACCACAAATATATGATATATCCTTAACTTCCATTAGAGGTTGATTATCTACCATGGCATGGTGTTATAGGATAATAGTTATGGTGGTGGATTTTCACCATCAATTTTTTCTTATACAAGGACTCGAGAAGAAAATCGAACAAAGAACTCTGAATGTATACGAATAGATACTCTTAATCAATACTTATCTTAATCAATACTTAAGTTATCAATTCCTTAGTTTCATTGTAAAATATTGGCCATCTGTTTACCATATGTTAACTTTTTGAGTTACATAAAGTCTTATGACGCCATCAAACTTGTGAATTGGAGCATAGTTGGAGGGGGATTTTTGAAGATTAAAAAAAAGAAAATTTAAAAAGGAAAATTGGATCATATATATAAATAATATCATCAGAAACATAGATACACACAACACGCACTTTGATCGACATATTTATAAAAGTAATCCATGAACACAATCTCTGTCTTATATGAAATGCTGATATATATAAAAAATAGGAGCAAATATTTCATGGCATGATCAACACGTGCTAGCTAGGGCCAATGCATATATGCAATGCATGCACCTTGCTAAATTTAAGGTTTTTATTATTCCTCCTCACTCTGTATCCCAATTCCGGCTTTGTCTCTTTTATATATAGCAGGGGACATCTTTTCTGTTCTTCAAACTTTATCGTCATTTTGGTCGGAAAACCATGTCTGTGTTTTTCAAGTTTTTTATTAGGACGGTTGTCACATTGTCACATATACATGTATATATCCCATCGTTAATTGTTATAATAAAATACTATCGCTTGTTTGGTGATACATGAATTTATCTTTTATATACCATTGAGTGTATCTTTCTTTCTTTTTCTTTTTCTTTTCTTGGGTAATTTAAACCAATGAGTATCAAATTGCCATGGCCATGGGATGCAAAGCAGAGAAAAGGAACCAGCCGAAATATGAAAAAGCTATACAACAAAACATAAAAATAAATAAATAAAGAAAAGGAAGAGGAGAATTGGGGTCACATGAAACATCACATACCCCATTTCCATCCATGTGTTTATATATATATATTTGGTGGGACTAGCCCCTTCTGGTGATGATTCAATTAGGAGGGGTGTGAACTAAGGCCAAAATATACACTAGCAGGAAAAGGGCTAATAATGAGGTTTTCTAGTAGTGATATATCGATAACGTTTTTATTAAATTAATGGAGTTTTATGCAGGAATCTGCTACATATAGTAAACTTAAAGAGAAAAAAAATGGAGATGGTGGAGGCCTACAGAGCACGTATAGCAATGAATAAGGTGTAAGTGCCTAATAGCTAATGGTTTAATTAATATGATGAGGCCTACAATGCTAGGGACATACGTTTTTATATATATATATATATATATCCACTCTCAAAATTGAAACACACATCGATCGATGAAGTAGCTTTTTGTAGTGAGAAAGGAACATATCTCTTTTCTACAAAATCAATCATGGCATCCCTTATGCCCTCTCCAATATATGAAAAAAGAGAAGAAAAGAAAACCATTTTATTCATTGTTCTGATTCAACAACCCCGAGCCTTATATAAAAATTTGTATAACCCTAGTGTTCATTTTGTTTATCTTATATTTACTATCAAGGTAGTTAAAAGATAGAGAAGTGTTTGGAACAGTTATTTGTGTACGAGCGAGTGACTATAACTATTGATGCAAATGAGACATGTAATACGTTAATTGCTATAAATCATTTGTTGAAGACACCTTTGTAAAAGATAAAGAGTGTAGAAATGAAACTTCCCAAATTGCCCTCTCCAATATAAATAAAAAGGGAAGAAAAGAAAACCATTTTATTCATTATTTTGATTCAACAACTTGATCCCTATATAAAAATTTGTACAACCCTAGTGTTCATTTTGTTTATTTTATAGTACAAACGCATTTATTATAAAGTTTGGTTAAAAAATAGGGGAGTGCTTTCAATAGTTATCTATATACGAGCCAGTGACTATAATTGTTGATGCAAATGAGACACGTAGTATGTTAATTGCTATAAATCATTAATATGTGCGTGATTGATTATTAAAGACATCTTTGTAAAAGATAAAGAGTGTAGAAATGAACTTCCCACAAATCCAAATTGCCCTCTCCAATATAAATAAAAAGAGAAGAAAAGAAAACAATTTAATTCGTTATTCTGATTCAACAACCTGATCCCTATATAAAAATTTGTACAACCCTAGTGTTCATTTTGTTTATTGTATAGTACACACGTATTTATTATAAAGTTAGATTAAAAGATAGAGGAGTGTTTTCAACAGTTATTTATATACAAGCGAGTTACGACTATAATTGTTGATGCAAATAAAACACGTAATATGTTAATTGCTATAAATCATTAATATGTACGTGTTCAAGACATCTTTGTAAAAGATAAAGAGTGTAGAAATGAACTTCCCAATAATCCAAATTGCCATCCCCAAAACATGGTGTCAACTTTCCTTAACCAAGCGAAAGGCGCATCATAGAAAACTATAAGATAACGTCTTCAACACTTTTTCCTAGACAACTAAATACTCAATGTGGAAATCACAATCACTATCTGGGTCACTCCACTTGAGAGAGAGCCAGGGTAAAAAAACAATCTTTTACTGTGCAGAACAAGTACTATTTGGACCCTTTCCCCCAACAAACACAAAGATTATTAAAGTGAGGAGGTTAATAATTTTGTTCTTGAATTATTCCTTTGGTTTAAAAATAGTTTTGAGTATCATCATCAAAATTTAATCATATATAAAAAGGCCTGCAGACTGTAGCAGTATAGTGTGAAAAGGGATTTTTCTTCAAAAGCTGGGGCCTATTTATGGACTCTAAGAATCACAGCTCCTACTCCCCTAAAGGAAACCAGAGGGAGAAAAGTAGAACAAGAAAAGAAAACTATGGACTCCATGCTCTAGATCTTTGACACGCGTCCCCCCACCACCATCACCAAATTTTTTTCTTCTGGGACTTAAAAACTGCTCCCATCACAGAACCCACCAGCAGCAATTGCAGGTCTATTTCAGAATTTTGGGCGCAAAATTCCAGTTTAGTTTCTCTTTCACTCATTTCACACCAGTTTTGAATTTGCAATTAAATGCACTTCCCCATTTCCAGCAGCTTCGAAATAGTATAAAACATGATTGTGACCCATCCAGCCACATACTTTTCTTGCACTGTTCATCATATAAAATTCACCTTTAACTTGTTGGCTCAACTCATCTCTTGTTTCAATCCTTTTTTTGCCATAAACATGTGTGACAATTTGTCCCTCTGAAGCGGTGTTTGTTAATTTCTTAGTAGGTAGGAAGCTGAAAAAAAATGGTTGAAGTCTACAAATTTGATTCGTTCGCTCTTCTTTTTCACCACACTTTTCTTCCCTTCTCCATAGTCCCAAATGATTCTTGGGACAAGTTTCTAATTAAGTCAAGCCCACTAAAAAAAAAAAAACCAGTTTCTATTTAAATCATCCGAACATCGAAATCTCAATTAATCAGGCTTAATCCATGCCAATAACGAAAGGTTCCGATACAAAACCTTAGTAACTATGTACGATAAGCAACGAAAGCTGCATCTCAAAAGCTGCATCTGGTCTAGGTTTGTACTAACGATGCAGCCATGATAGGAAGATCGAAGATGTGTCACTTCGTTCTTTCTAAACTACTTTATACTGTTCCCACTGAAAAGCATAATATTCTTAAAGGACTCCCCAATCCTCATCATCAAAACTAACTCCATTCAATTCTTCTCTCAGAACTTTTTACAATTTTGTTTTCATCCCTCACAGTCCTCCAAGCCATATGCTCAACAATCAATAATCAAACCAATCGATCAATAAAAAGACCAGAAAAAGGGAAGAAAAAAAAAATTAAAAAAAAAGGAGATGGATGATGAGAGTGACAGACTGAACACCATCCACAGTATCTTGGTCTGATTGTCAAAAGTTAAGCCGGATTTTAAGGGCGTATGTGGTTTGGTTGACATTTTCTATTGGCCGGTGTTCTTCTTCTTCTCCCCTCTCTGACAGTTTTATCTACAAATTTGTATAATTTTTAGTCGTTTCTCTTTTTTCTTCTGTATATGTGAAGCGTCTTTGACCCAAACTTAGTTTTGGAACCCTTTTTTCTTCCCACCCTTGTTTTGACCTCTTTGAGAATTGAGGCCAAGAGGCATGCGTATGTATTTTTCTTCTCAACAAGTATACATTATACACATGTGTTAGGTAGATATACAAATTTTAATGATTGTTTGACGGGGGTATATAATGTAATTAGTTTAATATAATTTTTAAAACTTTTCTTTTAATATAAGCGATAATCTACTTTAAACTAATATCAATTACAATGAGGGGAATTCGAACTTTGATGCAGAATGGGGAGCACATCCGTTAAGCCCATATATGCTTAGTTGAATATAATTTTAAGAGCTAAAAAGGTGTGCCATGAAAAAATGAACCAATCCATTGTATCTTACGTTGTGCACGCTTGTAACATTGTCAAACGACCCCGAAAAAATAACAAAACAAAAACTAGGACATTGAAAAAAGTAGAATTAAAGAATCATCTTATTCATTTCATGTATTTTTAATTATGAAAGTAAAGACAAACAAGCACTAGGTTACAATCCTACACCAACCATCTTTGTAAATTAATCTCAACTTTTGCATGAGCTCTATATTCATGCATTGGATAAGATCTTTATCCTTTAAAAGGAAATTAAGTGGAAAACAAAAGTAAGGGCGATTAATCGATACATTAATTAATAGGGAAATGCAAAACTGTCACGCTATAACTATGTAGAACTTGTTCGTATACGATACGTATCGTAGAAAAATCGGAAATATAGAGCTTGAGTCCATGAAAGAACAGGGTATGTAACTCTGTATTTGGCAATATGTCCAATCAATCCAATCTCAACTTAAACTTTGCGCATGGTAGACTTCATAAGACAAGACCAATCATATACACTAATATCCACTCGAACTTGATAACGGTTTACTTTGGGGGAAGGTGAGGGGCTCTGTACTATGTATGGCCTGCCCAGATTGACCTTATGATCTTACAATTTTCCTACATTTATGCACAAATGGATGGCTCTGCCTCTTGCAGTGCCTTTATGCCAACCCCAGCCCTACATAGCCCAACATTCATGTCCTCATTTTCATGCCAATTCTTTATTTTTTTTCGTTCCCATTGTTTGGCCTCTCCAGATTCTTTGAGTCAGCCTGCAACTCCAAAGGTCTTCGAGCTGGTGAGACATATCCTATATTTTAACGAACTAATTTGACTACTTAGATTTAGATTAATTTTAGTGCATGGCTTTGGCCAATTGAGAGAGTGTGAGGAGGGTCCTGATGTCAGAGACCAAGCTGACTTATGTTTTGTTTGCTAATGGACCTCTCCAAACATAAGATGAGTTAATAATATATATAAAAAAGCGTATAGCCTTACAACCAATAATTTCAAGTTCGAACTTTTATGACACATTGATAGTGTGTGTGAGAAATCTCTCTCTCTTAAGCTCACAATCGAGCTATATTAATTCATATAAAGAAAATGTAGCACTATGTCTTAATTATATGTATATATTTTGGACTTATTGGTTCTATTCTTTATGACCTGTAGAACGAAGCTAAAGCATGAGGAAGCCGCCAAGAGACCAAGAAAAACAAGAAAAAAAAGAATGATGACCAGTGTCTCATCTCTTAGATGCACGCCTTCCCTTTTTTAAGGTTAAAAACTGAAATCCTTGGGCTCCAAGACTAAAGTTGTGTCCTCTCGTGTTCCCCAGAGTCTTTGCTATTTTTGTTAGTATGCGTGACCATGTTGGTCTCTAACTACAATTAGAGAGTTTTAATTAAACTAAACATAATTAGATGGCTTGATTGCTTTTCCTCTGATTAACAACACGCTTTATTTTTGGACAAGCGTGTTGTTGCCACACTAGGCAAAAAAAGGTGGTCTATCATAAGCTTGCTTAGATTATTAATCATTGATTTAAAAGAAGAAGAAAAAAGACTCATTATGCTTGATTTGATTGTTTATTGCCTCCATTGAGCTGCTATAGTGCAACTTTTTACAATCTTTCTTACTTAGAGTTCATACTGGCGGTGGCAGACGGAGGAGATCCGGTGCCGCGGAGCTTAATTTGTTGTTACTATAAGTGGTCTGGATTGATGCTGATTTTAAACCCTTGATGGATATGTTGTTACATGTAGTCGATAACTGTTAATCGTTATTGTTAATCATTTATGCATGTAGTTGATAATTGTTAATTATAATCGATGCACGTGAACGACTGATGGTAAGATTTCTTATTTGTTTTGGTCACCAACGCATGTTTTGACACATATCCTTGATCATGTCCATTTTGAAGGACTTTCCACAAACAGATACTCATTAATAAATAAATAAATAACCATTTAAGGGTTGATCATGACCTTTCATTGGAAAGACCAATACAAAGATGGATCTTTAGCCACGGATCACTCAAGCCGGCCATCCAGTGCTTGATTATGATTCGTGTTAGCTATACTTAAACATAAGCTAACCATTGCAAATGCTTACACATGTTTTGTGGGGAAGCGTAAAGCAATACTTGTAGTATTAGTGGTGTCAATCTGTGATTGGTGCACGTATGCAAATTATATTATCCTATATGCTATAGCTAGTTGGCCAATACAAATGTCAATTTTGCTAAAAGCTTCGGGTTAGAGGAGAATCTCAATAGTGAGATACGATGATATGGATTAGTTCACCGTCCAAAGTTACGTTTTCATGTGGTAGATTGACCCATACGTGTACAATCAAAGTGTGTCATTCATTTAATAAGTTAAATATACATCAATCACCCAATTCATTCATGCTACAAAGACATCCTTTGAAGGCGATTGCAGGAGGAGGAGGAGGAGATCATCTAATCAAATTTAAATGATTTTTAATCGTTGATTGATTTTGAGTTTAATGTTAGAAGATAGCAATAAATAGGGTTTATAAGGAATATGTCGATGAGTTATTGTATGGGCCGGTTATATATTAACGTATGTAATACGATATGAACATGATAAAGGACGTTGATATAACGTGGCATGTACAAAAACTCATGCGTCCAAAACCTAGCTACTTCTTTGAAAATAATAGCTAGCTACCAAATACCATGTATGGTGTATAATCTTTGAGGCTGTGAGACAGATCACGAACAATGGTCAACAAGAACAGTGGTTAGATTTCAACAGGCAAAAAAGGGAAAGGGTTTTATGATAGAATTATGAGAATAATAATGGTGACGATGAAAATGACGAGGATACTGACGACATGAAATTTGATGGTAATGGTTTTGTAACTGTGCAAGTGAAAAGAAAAGGGAAGAGAATTGGCTGAAGATTGCGATGTGTTTGTATGTGGAGCCATGAATTTATGTCAAGACACATGTGATAAGACTAGAGATAATGAAGGAAAATTTAGACCAGATTCAATGGCACCTCTTACGATCAAAGTCCTTAAGTCCTCCTTGTAAAACGACTTCTCTTTGAGGTATCTTTTTTTTTTTCCCTACTTTTTGAAATTTTCAATAGCTTGTGTTGCTTCCCAAAAGTATTAGTTAATTACCCATTATTTCCATGATTAAGCTTCTTTTTTCTTGGCTTTACACTACCCACTAAGAAACTAGCATTTGGCTTTCATAATGATTTATTTAACAAATCCCCACTAAGTATCTCATTTTCAATAATGTTAGGAAATTAGTACGGCCAAACGAGTAAACTCCATTGTCATGTCGAAAAATTAGACCAACATAGTCCATTTGTGATTGATTAAAGTTTAACCCATTTTAGGGGGTAAATCATGTGGGTACCATCATACGCATAAGGGAAGTCAAATTGATGAAGTTAACAAATGATTGTAATGATACTAATAATGGGTTTTTGGAGAATTATGGACGTAATTTCATTCATCACATAGATAGTTTGGTTGAAAGATCAATGAAAACTTTTTGGTGTTGAATTTTGTCCTTGCAAGGAGGCGAGATGAATGGTTGTCTGATGAGTTTCCGGTGATTGTTATTAGAGTCCGATGCAATGCGTCAAACACACTGAAGAAGTGCTCGTTGTATTAAACGATACGAGAAATTGCAGTTAATCATATTGCTATATTCCTTCTTTTTGGGGTATACTATTCATATCTTCTTTTTCCATAAGCATAAAGACAGATGAATGGGAAAAAGTAAAAAAGCATAGGAAGAACAGAGCAAAGCTTGAGCAAGGAGCCAAGGACTTAAAGCCAAGCCCTTTGGTAAATTAAACACAAAAGGCAAAGATAAAGTCACTAATTAAGCACATGATTTTTGAGTTTCAGCTCCACATTCTCTCCAAAGTTGAAAGCAAAGAACTTGTCACATACTTCTTGTCCTATATATATATATATATATATATATATATATATATATGTTAGTAATTTAGTACTAGCTAGAGACATTTGGTTGGATAAAGCCCAACAGCATCGATTCATTCAGTGGAATTAAACTGGCATATCATACCTCAGACAATTTATAAAAAAATATAGCTTTGAGTTAACTTAACCAGAAGCCACCAAAATGTGAATGCTACAAAGCCACTCTGCTTCGCATTCCAAAGCCTTTCATGATGCCCTATTATTTTATTCTAACCTCATTGTAATTTACATAAATATAGTAATTACTTGCTTGCTTGTAAAGTCAACAAAAGAAGCTTTCACAAAATTAAATAATGTTGCAAGAAAAAAATGACCTAGTTCTATTCTCCCCAGAATGGAATTTTGGCCTGAGTTAACAATTCAATTTCAACAGTAATGATTTCAGTTCAGAGTTGACAACCTAAGTGCCCCAACTGACCTATTTTTACCTACATCCAAACAATGGATGCTAGGAAAGGAAGTCAAAGCCAGAGTTTTACTTTTACCACACCAACCCCCATCCCCAATTGAAAAAACAAAGTCAAACCAAAATGTCAACTTGGAATTTGCAAGTGAATCAGCTCAACAAGCATTTTTGCAGTAAAAAATTATGAGGTCTCTAGATGGTTCTGAAATATAAGGTGTTCTTGTTGCTCAATGTTTTAGAATGAAGCACTAAATCTATTGCTAATGTGAAGATGCAATAACACCTAACAATTAGGGTTTACAGAAAAATCTTAGTTTGACACTGAAGGGAGGGAGGAAGAAAGAAGGTGGGGCTATAACCAACTTTGCCCATTTGTATGTTACTGTGGCAAAGATGATTTAGAAGTGTTATTTATTTCCATGGTCTTCGTGGATGTTTGAATATTTTACATGCGAAGTCTTAGATTCTTCGATTCTTGTAGAAGCTTTTGGCCAAGTTGCCAAGTAGCAGTCTGCCTGCTGCTGCTGCTGCTGCTTTTATAATATGAACACGTTGGTCAATGGATTTGACCTTCTTCCCTCTTTTGTGTTTTTTTTCTTCTGTCAATTTGTTGGACCACTTCGAGACCAAATCAAATCTTTTGGAATTTACTGGGCTAGGATTTTAAAAGTCTGTATGTACATTCATATTGTCAATTGTGTGTAGGGTCTAGGGAACAACCATTTGAAGCACGTTTCCTTGGGCTGCACGGGGCTGGTTTCTGTTGGGCTTAAAATTAAATTCTAATTCAGCCCAACATATTTTAAACTTTTAATGGTGTGGAGATCATTTGGGTTAGTTTTAGACCAAATGAACAGTCTTTTAGACCCATTTAATCCAAAGGTGGATTGAACTATTTCTTATTTGAGGTTTCTTTTTTTTTTTTTTTTTTTTGGAGCTTGTTTAACTGATGTATGAAACTCATTAAAACCTAACCCAAATGAATTCCCAAATCCTGATTAAGTCATCATACATACCTTGTACCTATTGAAAAGGTATTTCCTAGTTTGATGCGTATACACAATAGAATTTGGAACAAGAACTTATGTTGTTTGCAAAACGGACATCAAGTAACCTCTAAAACAATGCATTAAAAAAAATTAGCCATAAGCAATCAAGGAAGGACTCATATACTTAGAAAGAAAAAACTTATTTAAAACTCCAACATGCAACCTTGTAGCATCTTCAATAGCCTCTTCAACATTTTTGGAATGCTAAAATAGTTGAGCCACAATAATAAAACTCCCTCCAACAAACTTGTCAAACTCAGTCATCAAAGATGCAACTCTTTCTATATCTTCATGATTGACAAGTTGACTTTGGCTTTTCAAAACATTTATGGCATGTTTAATGATTTGTAATTGGATTAGGAGAAATTGAATTGAGGATAAATTGAATTGAGGAGAATTAGATTCCGGATTCCTATTGAAGTTGTTTACTAAACCATAGACTGAGGGAAGTTAGATTCTTGATTCTTATTGAAGTTGTTTACTAAACCATATGGAATTGGGATATGAGTGGTACTAATTACTAAAATGTCATCGCTGTTGGGTTACAGTAGATGGCAAATTTTAAAATTTTAAAATTGTGTGAGGATATAATGGGTAAAAAAGATAAATTCCTAAGGGGTTAGTTCTCCAGGAATTAGAATACCACATCCTACCCAATAATTTAATTCTTCCAAAATCAGGAGTTCAATTCCTAATTTTGTGTGGGCCCTACTTACTTTTCAATTCCTTGATATGAAGTAAACGCAAGAATCCTTTGAAGAGAGAGACATAGGTTGCAGCTTTAATGACTGAGATTGAATAGGCTGAGAGTTTTTCTGATGTGGCTCGCCTATTTTAGAATTCCAAAGCTGTCTAAACTATTTATGAAGGTGAAACTATGAGCTTGCACTGTAGCCGATGCCCCCCTCTGGGGGTGGGTGGCTTCCTCATCTTCCATCTTTCTTTCCTCATCTCCCTTTCTCCTTTCCTAGTTTTCTTCCCCTCTCATCTTCACTCCCTAGATTCGTTTGAATTTTGGGTCATCTTGCCCAGATTTATCTGGATCTTGTATTTTGTTTGTTTGTTTGTTTGTATGTTTTCTGTTGTAGGTCCTTGGTGACTTTTGTTGTTCTTGGATGTGCCTTGCTGTTACTGGGATGGTTGCGGTGTGGTGTTGTCGACCCAGCTTTTTTCTTTGGTTTTCTTTGCGTTTTTGAAGCAAGTACTGCAATCCATCATAGGTGGCTTCCTCATCTTCCATCTTTCTTTCCTCATCTCCCTTTCTCCTTTCCTAGTTTTCTTCCCCTCTCATCTTCTCTCCCTAGATTCGTTTGAATTTTGGGTCATCTTGCCCAGATTTATTTGGATCTTGTATTTTGTTTGTTTGTTTGTTTGTGTGTTTTCTGTTGTAGGTCCTTGGTGACTTTTGTTGTTCTTGGATGTGCCTTGCTGTTACTGGGATGGTTGCGGTGTGGTGTTGTCGACCAAGCTTTTTTCTTTGGTTTTCTTTGCGTTTTTGAAGCAAGTACTGCAATCCATCGTAGACGCCATGATTTTGTTGCAGCTTTTGATCTACTCACATAGATTTTGCTCTAGTTCAGTGTTTAGAGTTGGAAAAGTGATTGTTGCCGGGTTGTGTTGGATCGGATTTTGCCTGTGCAAAATAAGAGGTTGGTGCTACAAGTCTCTTTGGTTTGTTGGAGAGGATGTGGTGTAGTGTCTTTATTTATATATTTATTTTAGTCTAATAACTCTAAGACACTCAATAAGAGTTTGCTGATGTTTGTATTTAGTGTTGACTTTTCGATGCGGATTTGCCGTTACTGTCGTTGCACGGTGGATCTATATTGTAGGTCTGAGTATAGGTGCTTTTGTCTGCCGAATTAGAGGTTTTAGGTTTTTCTGGCATGCGTAATTTTCTCCATATCAAACCAATTTATTTTTATGTTTGGTCACTGGAGATGTTGTACTCATATTCAGCATTGCGGTTACTTTGTACTTTTTTTATGTGTTATCAATAAAATTACTATAAAGTTTAATAAAAAAATTCCAAAGCTGTTAAAGAGGCTATTGGAGTCTTAAAGTAGCAAACAAACCTTTTCAAATTGCCACATAGATTAATAAACTTTAATTTGCTACTACTATTGGAGATGCTCTTATAATTTGAAAATCTTAGCTTCCTCCCTCCCTACTACAAGTATATAAACCCCTGTAAATATATAGATAAATATTTGTGATTATAAATTTTCAATCCAAAAGCCCAAGCCAAAAAAAAAAAAAAATCCAAAGATTCCTTAATTGAAGCATGAAACAAAGCATCAAAAACAAGTTTCAAGACAGGGCATTGACCAACTATATAGAATCAAGTATGTATGTAATATTTTGAGGGTAGTCTAGAAGTAACTAAAACTTTAGGGCCCGTCTGAGAATATTTTGAGAGTGTTTTATGAGAATATTTTCAGAGAATGAAAACAAGAAAATGAATTTGCATTTTCAGGAAATGAAAATGCGTCTGGTAGATTAATTAGAAAACATCTTCAGAAAACATGTCTCGTAGTACAATTTGAAATAATAATATGTGAGTTATTTTTATGAAAACGTTTTCCACGAGAATGAAAACAACTTTTTTCTGTTTTCTACAAGCACACATGAACTTGTTTTCATTTTATGAAAACATTCTCAGTGTGTTTTGTTTTTGGGCCACTGAACGTATTTTTGCCTTATTTTTGTTCTCTGAAAATGAAAATAACCCCTTAAAACGTTACCGAACGGGCCCTTATTGTCTAATGAGAAGAAGCCAACATAGTATAGCCTAGTGAAAAAAGGCAATGATTTACAAACTACTGGTAGTGTGTGAAATCGATTGTAATATTTCTCTCCAACTTCTTCTTTTAAAAAATTTTAAATTTATTTTAGAATTAAAAACAATACTAGGTAGTTGTGTTCCATAAAAATAGGATTTATTATCTGATTTTTCTTTTAATTTTAATTTTTTTAATATGAAAAAGAGTGAATTTACTATATTATTCTTATTTAATTAATAATTTCAATTTTTAATGCTTGCATTAACCAAAGACATTTTCTGGTATTTTGAATGTTTGACCATTCTCGCCTTTTGCTTTATATATATAAATTTATTAAAGACATATATAATTTAATTTATTGACGGCACAAATAAAATTTAATTTATTGTATTTGCCGAGTTGACGTCTATTCTCCAGTCCAACCAAGAAAAGGAAAGGGAAATAGCGAGCCAATACGCACTCACTGCTTCTTCTTCTTGAGCTTTCTTTTCCGCTCCTATTTTCCTCGCTAACCAAACAACAAAGCCTCCTCCTTTTTCACGATACATCCTCGAATTCTCTCTCTTTCTAGTTTCTCTGCCCACTTTTCCATTCGATCAAACACTCGCAGAGTCTGAAACGAGTCTCGCAAGCATTAAACCTAGCCTTATACACCCCAATTCTCGTCGCTTGGGCTTAAATTGAAATTGACGGAGTCAATTGGAAAGGATGTTCTTCTCGGGCGATTCATCGACTCGGAAGCGAGTTGATTTGGGGGGACGGAGTACCAAGGAAAGGGACAGGCAGAAGCTTCTGGAGCAAACAAGGCTGGAGCGCAACCGCCGCTTATGGCTACGGCAGCAAAACTCGGCTGCACTTAAAATTCAGGTTTGGACTTCTGCATTCACTGTCTGTGTGATTTGATTTAGCTTCTAAGTGCAAAAAAAGTTAAGACTCTGTGGAATTGGTGAAAATTGCATCAATTTGATAGTAGTTTTAACCTAATATGTTGTCGCTATGTTGCCACATTATACGTGTAGGTGCGATTGAAAAATACAGTAAATTGAGTTTCTTAGTACCCTTATTGGTGATGGTTTGTGCATTGAATGATAGGTTTTTTATATTTATAAATCTGTGTAGTTTATGGATATGAACATGTCTTTTAATTGTCTCGGTGCCATATGAGTAGATTTTGTGAAGATCAAGAGAATAGGTGGCCGTTGATATGTTTGTTAATCTAGCCTTTGTTTTTGGCTGATCCTGAATGCATTTAACTGCTAAAGTACTACGCCTGATTGAGCGGGACGTACTTTTCAGATTAATATGTAGCTGGATTCAGCTATTTGTGGGTCCCAATATCCGTTATGTTGATCTTCACGAATTAATGGGGAAATGCAGCTAACATGAGTTGACCTCTATGCAGACCCTCAAATTTTTTCATCATTACAACCTTATGTTTGGAGTAGATGATGATGTGAAGAGTGAAATGTTGAACATGTGTGGAATTTCTAGAAGTAAACCCTTACTAGACATCTACAAAATAATATGAAAAATGTATGCACGATTTACATGTGTCTGAGGCATAATTCAGTTTTTAGTTACACTTACCGTGTAAAGAGAAGATACCAAGTTCAAATCCCTCTTCCTCAATTGTTTATTACTGAAAAGAAGAATTATACGTGACCTAGATGTGAGAAACTCATATTAGTTTTCTAGTTCGTAGCACGTTTCCCAAACACATTATCCTAAATAATATGTATAATCTTTTGAGAACTAGAATGTTCATAAGAATTATCTTAAACTAGAGTTCCAAAAATATAAACTATGAAAGGAAGAACGCACATAAGCAAATCATACAGCTGGAAATAGTATCAAATATTTAAAGGTGGTTTCCTTTTCCTTCCTCCCATTTTAATGTAGGTAGAGGAGAAAGATTACTGTTCATCCATTCCTATTCTACCTTTTTGTCACTTTCTTCTTTTTTCCAATAAATGAGTGCTAAATTTTGGGTCCTCCCCTTCTCACAAAACGGGAAATCCTTCAAGGACGGTATTTAAAATAATGTTTTTCCAAGTTATATTTTGACTGGTCAATAAAGCTAAGTACATTTGATGGCATAAATTTAATGGCTTGAAGGTAATACATATGATCTCTCCTTTTGGTGCTCTATTAGTGAAATTATTACGTATTGCTATAAAATCTTTTGATGCACAAGAAAAGGTGAATTAGCAGATGATTAAACAATTTAGATCTACATTGCATGGAGTTATCAGCTTTACCACATATCCATATACAAATGATGTATCTACCATGCCACTTACGTTGATAGGTGCTAATGAGTGCTTTTTGATTTCCTTTTATTTGAGATAGCCAACTCAACTGTCTGAGTAAAGCTGTTGTCTAGATTGGCAATGTAATTACTATCCATCTATGTTTTGTAAAGTGCTGACTAATTACTAACTACAGAAATGCTTCAGAGGGAGAAAGGTAGCAGCAGCTGAACATTCTAAAGTGCGAGAGCAGTTCAATGGAACATATGGGAAACATTGCCAGAATGTGGACAGGTAAGATTTGGATCCTTATTATCTGTTAACTTCCTCTTCAGTCGTGGTAGTTGGCAATTAAGTTAATGCTCTGCTTTAAGCATCTTCACCTTGTTCGAATTGTCTCTGTGCATTCAGGTTTAGTTTTGGTCCCGATTCAGAGTTTCTCCGCCAGTTACTTTTTTTCTTTGATGCTCGAAGTGTTGGCGATTTTTCCATCCTTGTGGAGATGTGCCGGCTGCTTCAGCAATTTGTCAGAGATACAGGTAATTTTAATCTATTCCTTTTCAAAAGCTGTCTTTTCAAGTAATCTTTTGATTAATATATCTCACATAATAAATCCTGTTTCTTGAAAAAGAAAACCTCATGTAATAAATTGGTGTGGGTGACTCTTCTCTGGAACTTTAATTTTAGTGCAGGGATGGTTATTACAGTATATCTACTTGTTCATGTATTTTTAAGTCTTAAACCTGAAACCCGTCCCTCTCCCCCAAAATTCCAAGTAATGAATATATTAGCAGTGTATGTACTAGCCCTACTGATTAATGTTCTTTAAGTTATTTAGAGATGTTCGTTTAATGGTTCTGTAAATTTTAAGATAGTAAGAAGTTTATAAAGATATAATTAATTTATGGTAGGTTGTTATGATAAATGTATACTTGAAACCTTCAACCAGTATTCTCTAGATTGGAAATCACCAATTACCCGAACAATTCTCAAGGATGACATGCCAATTCTTCCATTAAGGATCTTGAACTGTCCATGACTTCGTGCAGTTGATTATGATTTAAAGGGACGTGACTAGGCTGTCTTCACATTAAACCCCGATCCATGATGTATTTGATAATTATGGAGCTGGCTACAAGTATGCTATTCATTTAGTTCTTATCCTGTTGAATTGTTTCAAAGTTTGCCAAGAAATAGCTAAAGAAAGCACCTTTTTTAACCTTTGGTACAATTACATAGTAATTTTCGTTTTAAGAGTTTAATAAAGACCAGTTAGAACCTCTCGAGGTTCTGCTTGTTTCACACTGCTTAGGACCTGTTGGTGTTATTGACAATATCTGATCATGAAACAGGGGATATTGTTAGCCTCTTTGCAGGCGTGGATTATTCATCCAACCATGCTTTGGTAAATTACAGAGTAGAGCAACTTACATATCTGTGTGTTAAGGCTGTTCATCAAAACAGGTTGGTTGTGTCCACTCAGTTTAAATTTTTTGGTCATTTGATTCTTTTGATTTAGACTACCAATTTGGCTTTATTTGTTAATCTAATGTGTTGGTTTGTTATGCTTAGCTCATTTATTTCGTAAGCATCTCATTTATTCATTGATTATTTTATAAAATCACTAATTGAGTCATTATATCGATTCACATTCCTGGGCACATTGATGAAGTCTCTTTCATATCTAATATAACATGGAGGTATGGGATAAACGATATATTTTCACTTTCTAATTGTATGGTATACCTTTTACCTGTATAATGTTATAGCAGAGGATTTGCTGACTTGTAAAGGAGTCATTTGCAATATAAGTAGAATATGAACTTAGTTCTTTGGTTTTGTTGGTCTCAATGCTATTTACATTAATATGGTTTTTGAGTTGCTTACTTAAGTGTTTTATTGGACAGAAATCAATTGAAGGATCAACTTTTTGCAGCCCCCGAGGAGGCAACTGTGTCAACAACTTTACTGTTAGAAGCAGTAGTTTTATTGATAGATCCCAAGCTTCCATGGGCTTGTAAGACAGTTAGCTATCTTTTGCAAAGAAAGGCTTTTACCCTGTATAGAGATATTATTTTAACAGGAAAGGTATGTATCTGATTCCAGCTATTTGTTCATACTTCATAGCTTTTGTTTTAACAGGAAAGGCTTTTACCCAAAAGCCACCCCTCCAACCCCCCTATCTCTTTACAAAAGCATTAAGTAGATTAAGACATGTTTGGTCACATCTCGGTCACTAGTATAAAAGTGAATGAGAAAGATGATAAAGGATCACCTTGTCTTAGCCCTCAAGAAGCTTTCTACCACCATCCACTTTCCTATTAACTAAAGTAGGAAAGTTAACTGTACGCATTTATTTGTTTGTTTATTTTTAATCTTTTCTAGTTTATGTATTATTCCAACATATTCTAGTTTTCTTGTTTCTGGAGATTTTGTCATTTACTCTACTGGCATTCACAAATGGGAATATTTTCTACAACTATGAGTATTGTGGTGCAGGAAAGTATAAAGATCCATACTTCCATTGGCAGAGTATCTTCGTTGGAACGCAGTCTTGCTGCTGTAATTCCTCACATTGGTCAGAAGCCATGTACCTGCCCAAACATCGATCCGCACTGGAGCTTTTCATCTCAAATTCTTACGATTCCTTTTCTATGGAAGCTATTCCCATACTTAGGAGAGGTAAATTTGAAGGGCTTGGTACGTACGGTCATCACATGCTGACATAAGTGCTCAAAACCACAATGATACTTTTTTTCTTTTGAAGTTCTCTCATCTAATGAGTTGTAGGTGTCTTTCAGTATGATTTCATTGTGCTGCAGAATCCCTTGCTACCTTCTTTTGTTGTTGATCTAGTTGGTCTTTTGAAGCGCTTTTTTCTTGTTTTAATATTTCCTATTCTTCAATTGTTGTAATCTTTTTTTCGTTTAGGTTTTTGCAACACAGGGGATGAGTCAGCATTACATTCGTCAGATGGCACTCTGTGTGCAAAATCATGCTCATGTACTTCCCAATGATACATCAATTGAACTACCTGGTTATGCCTGCCTTCTTGGAAATATATTAGAATCTTCTGGAGTTGCCTTATCTCAGCCTGGCTGCTCATTTGAAATGGTAATTACTGGCCTGCTATCATAAGTAGAAATGGGCAACGTGTTATTTTGCAAAAATATGATTTAGGTCCATTATAGGAGTGCATTCTAAAATTTTGGTAGTCAGTAATCGGGGAGATCGTTAGGTTCAAGCAATATTACTGACAGTTGCACTTTGTGATTTATTAAGGAAGAAGAATTTGGAAGAATAACTTATTAGGAGGGATAGGTTTTTGACAATGTTCATTTATTTTTTTTCTCATTTTCCTATGCACTCTCACACATGCGTACTTTTCGCATGTGTATTTATTGGTAATGCAACCTCTTTGATGGCTTTGATTCTCCATTTTGTTGTATTCTTTATAATAACAGGCTGTAGACCTTGCTGGTGTTGCAACATTCTTGTTGGAGGCCCTTCCTTCAATTAAATCATCAAATAGAGAAAGCAGAGAAGGTATATGCCTTCCACATGTTGTAGTTTATTCCTCTCTTACTCTCCTTTTAGTGGGGTTTTTTTTTGGGTCCAAGATGTCTCGATATATATCTATATATATATAGAGTCCCCTTGTTTAAATAATGGAAGCCCTCTGATTATTCTGTTCACTTGTTTAATTTGTGCAACATACATCAAATTCTGCATTACATAAGAACATTCATATGTTGACTTTCAGAGTTCATGATGGGCGAGGATGATATGATTGTGGGAGATGATGTAATGGAAGTAGTTTTGAATATTGATTTGGAACGACAGATATGTGATGCCATAGATCCGCGCTTCCTTCTGCAATTAGTAAGCCATCTTGGATTATGTATTTCTATTTTCTATTGAAGTACATTTATATTAAGCAAATATGTCTTTACCTCTTAATTCTAAGCAAGATTTTGTTTAATTCTTTGAGCAGACAAATGTTTTGTTTGGAGGGATTTCACTTGCCAGTGGCTCACACCACGGACCGGATGATAAGGAGGTGTCAGCTGTTGGTGCGGCTTGTGCTTTTCTACATGTTACTTTCAACACCTTACCTCTAGAGAAAATCATGACTATACTAGCTTATAGAACTGAACTTGTTCCGGTGCTTTGGAATTTTATGAAACGGTGCCATGAGAACCAAAAATGGCTGTCATTGTCTGAGCAGTTGGCATATCTGCTGCCAGGAGATGCACCTGGTTGGCTATTACCTTTGGCAGTATTCTGCCCTGTATACAAGTAATAGTCCCTGTTTAATTTTGCTTGAATTTTGTAGATATTTTTTATTGGTTTGAAGTATCTAGTCATTCTCTTCTCCTGTTTTATGTATGCTGTTTTGATGCTAGAGTAATATGTGGCTGCTTGAGATAGGATTAACTGTGATCGTTTGACTCCCTTTTTTATGGATCAGGCACATGCTTACAATAGTTGATAATGAGGAGTTCTATGAGCAGGAGAAGCCACTATCATTGAAGGATATCAGAGTCCTAATTATCATACTCAGACAGGTGATTCTTGTTGAATATCTGTTGTCAACTGATCAAAAGAATGGTGATCATTCTTGAACTGTAGGAGTCTGTAGGAATGTAATTAGTTGTTCTCTATGTATGACAAACAGGATATGCAGTACTTGACTGATTGCTAATTCTATTACACTTATGTTGATTTGTGATTTTTACTTGGTAATTTTATTGAATTGTCGTATTATGTGGATTTTCTATTCTCTGCAGGCCCTATGGCAGCTTCTTTGGGTGAATCCTACGGCTCCCACTAATCCTCTGAAATCTTTCACCAACACTGTTTCTAACAAGAAGCACCCTTTGGAGTTCATTCAACACAGGGTTAGCATTGTAGCCTCTGAACTCCTATCCCAGGTAGGAACGAGCTTTAGATGTTGAGTATGTGTTCTTTAAAAAAGTTAACTTTCCATGTAGCAGTATATTTTGTGGTTGTCCTTCCACCACAGGTTTTGTGATTTTTGGTTCTCTTTGTATATGTCCACAAATGAACAGGAAATTTTACACTCCATTTGTTTTTTTTTGGGTAATTTGTTGCATATGTAGTTGCAAGATTGGAACAATAGACGAGAGTTCACATCCCCCAGTGACTTTCATGCTGATGGTGTCAACGAGTTCTTTATTTCACAGGTAATGGATCTCATTCCTAGGACCAAGATCTTTCTTTCACTGTTTTCTAATGTCTATTTTTATTCTGAAGGCCGCAATGGAAAATACACGAGCAAATGACATTTTGAAGCAAGCTCCCTTCCTCGTACCATTCACAAGCAGAGTTAAAATATTCACTGTAAGTATTTAATTGGTTATGACTTTGCTTTAAACTTTTAGCTGGAAGCCTGGAATGTTCTAACCGAGTAATGGGGATTGGGGACTGGAGTTTGACTGGGTCGTCAACGGTGTATTTTTCGGAGTATTGTTTCTTATTTCAAATGTACAATCCTTTCTTGGGGCATTTTTAAAGAGAGATGGAAATCTTTATGTACCTTAAGTCTTATCATTTAGATTTTTTAATTAGTTTATTCTTAAACCAATTTGTCAGTCACAATTGGCAGCAGCTAGACAAAGACATGGGGCTAATTCTGTATTTACCAGAAACCGATTCAGAATCCGGCGGGATCGGATCTTGGAAGATGCTTATAATCAAATGAGTGCATTGTCTGAAGATGATCTTCGAGGACCGGTAATTCGTCTATTTTTGTTTTTGTACATTTAATAGATGAAGGTTGCCTTGGGAGTGCTTTTAGCAGTACCGAAAACGCTTCCAAATAACCAAAAAAGTTATCTTTTACCGCTTAACTGAAAAGATAAGTGCTTTTTGGGGTCAAAAAAGCACTTTTTATTTGGAGAATTATCTACAGAAGCATTTTAGACAGACTCTTTAGACAAACTCCCAAACAGGCTCTGAGGCCTCTTTCACACAACTAAGAAAAATGATTTTCTGCTTACTTGATGCTAGCACTTGAAAGGAACTGTAATATCCCCTCCCCTTTGTATCTGTTGCCAGGATAATCACCTTATCACCTTTACCTGTTTACTTGCAGATTCGTGTCACGTTTGTAAATGAATTTGGGGTTGAGGAGGCTGGAATTGATGGTGGTGGGATTTTCAAAGACTTCATGGAGAACATTACTCGAGCAGCCTTTGATGTGCAATATGGACTATTTAAGGTTACAGATTGTTTTGTCATTTATGTTTCCGAAGCCTGTACCATATTCACATTCAAATTTAGGCACTTTTTACAAGCCACGACTTTGGATTCTGCAAAAGAAGATGCTACATTACATTTTAACATCTCAAAGTTACATACATGAAACAATAAAAGGTTTTTTAATTAGGGGCATGTAGCTTCAGTGGTAGAGAACATTTACCCCCACACATCCAAGACAGAGTTTGAATCCCCCTCCTCTTTTGAATCAGCTCTCTGATAAGAAAATTACAGTAGAAAGTCCAGTTCTTCCATGAGATGTATGCAGAGATTCTGGCAAAAGCTGACTCAATATGGTCAGACTAATGAAAATGGCAGATCTTTTGCGTTATGCTGTCAGAAATTTGATATTCACACCTAGACAAATTATAACTTTGTGACTTAGGTATTTCTGCTCATGTTGCTTATTTGTTGCCTTCTGCTTGGCTTGGTATATACAGGAAACATCCGATCATTTACTCTACCCGAATCCTGGTTCGGGAATGATTCATGAACAACATCTCCAATTCTTCCACTTTCTTGGAATACTTCTAGCAAAGGTATCAAATTTCTGTACTGTTTTAGTCGATATGGTGCTTCATCATGGTATCACATGTTTTTCTCCTTACAGGCCATGTTTGAGGGGATTCTTGTGGATATACCATTTGCAACGTTCTTTCTGAGCAAACTAAAACAAAAGTAAGTGTGCCAATATTTAACTGACGTACCAGACTACTTCATGATTCTATCTAGTATCTTTTACTACAATCTTCTTAATACTGGAATTTTCTTTCTGTTTGTTGATTAGGTACAACTATTTAAATGATTTGCCTTCATTGGACCAAGAATTGTACCGCCACCTTATTTTCTTGAAGGTAATGTAGTTCTTTCTTCCATTGTGTGCCTCGTGGCATATTTTAGCTTGTACTGAACGCTTGTGCTTCTATTGACACCATCATCTGCATTTAAATTGACAGTTTTTCCGTTGATTTTAAAGTGTTTTTTTCATTTTATATCATTATCTTGCAATGATTTGTTAATTATGGAGTGCTCACTCCCCCCCCCTTCTCCAAATTTATGATCTGCAGCATTATAAAGGTGATATATCGGAATTAGAACTGTACTTTGTCATCGTAAACAATGAATATGGAGAGCAAACAGAAGAAGAGCTGCTTCCCGGGGGAAAGAACCAACGTGTCACTAATGAGAATGTCATTACCTTTATTCATCTTGTTGCCAATCACCGTTTGAATTTTCAGGTAGTGCAAGTTTTTATCTTGAACCATTCTTATTCCATATATCTTCATTGTGCAAATATGACTTGGCGAAACAAAACTGGATCCATATGTTTAATCGGCATATCTTAAAATTAAACCCATCTTTAAACTTTCCATCTGGAACCCATTCTCATTTTCAGATACGTCAACAAAGTTCGCATTTCTTAAGGGGGTTTCAGCAGCTTATACAGAAAGATTGGATTGATATGTTTAATGAGCATGAACTTCAGGTATATTAGTCTACCTCTAGGCCGTGTTGATTACACTTTGTTTACATAGTATCACATGACTATACTCTCTTCTTGCTTGCCTGTTGATATCAGATCAATAAACTAAAAAAATCTTAGTCATTCTCATCCATTTTTATATGTGTCTGTGATGTTATTTTGGATTTAAGAGTTTCCAGTGATGCTACAAATTATTACTGAGAGCTACAGTATACTGTGAAGACATGTATCACGTATGTCAGTCTTTGCCATGCTGTCTCCGCATTGGAGCATTAAGATTGTTCTTCTTAAAGAAAAAACAAAAAATCTTCTGGTAGGCATTATGGAGTACAAGAGGTCATGACAATGATATATATTGCATGTGCATGCGTTGTATACTCAGCACAAGCTAGAGTTTCTCATAGGTGGAACCTGGTGTCAGATCAATATTGTTCCATTTTGTGTCGAAGTTGCCTACAAACTGAGTTTTAATTTTTGATCTATTCCATAGTTACAATCTGATGAAAATTATATTAGGAAGGAAAAGGCTGTATCAGTAATGGATTGTTTGATGCAGTTGAGTATCTTGGTAGGTAATGTTTATCAGGAATCCATCATCTGATGCAGTAGGCTGTCTTTGATTGTAATTTTTATGGTCACTGTGAAAGGTAGAGTTTTCATTTGTGGTTCCTCGCCGCTAGCTCTGATGGCCTAGGATGTAAAATATATTTTATTTAACATTTCTCTGAACAGTTATCCTTTAAACCGATGTTGGAACCAGGGATGAATGCAGCTAATGGGCTGTATGGGCTATAGCCCATGCCAAAAAAAATTTGATTTTTAAATGCGATGTAGTCTTAGCCCAAAAAAAATTATATATAGCTAAATAGAAGGGATAGCCCACTTCATACTTGCATTCACAGCAAACAGAGTCAAAACTTACTTGAAACAGGGCTAATACACACCTACTACTTGATTGATATGATTGATAGATTGATTCGTTTAGTGTTAACTCTTCCGGTTTCTACAGCAACAATAGAATGTGCATTTTCTTCTATGAGACTTGTCAAAAATCGACTTTGGAACAAGATAGAGGATGAGTTTCTTGCTGATTGTATGATACTTCACATTGAAAAAGAATTTGCTGATGGTATTGATAACGAATCAATAATTACTGATTTCAACTCTTTGAAGCCTAGAAGGGTACAACTCAAATAGTTGTATTATGTATTTGCATTGCATTGCATGTTTATTTATTATTGTCTTTTTTTTTTTACTAGTTTATATCTTATGTACTAGATGTATTTTGAGGGTACGGCCCAATATTTCCCCCTGATTAGTGTATAATTTTTGTTATCAATGAAATTCACTCATACCGTCGAGTTTGTTTATAAGAGAAATCCAGCCCAGTGTATTTTGAAATCCTGGATTCGTCCTGGGTTGGAACATCTGTATATAATTAGACCTCCATCTTCTTGCTTCTTCAACTTTTGTCAAGGCTTTAAGATTTATTTGCTCTCGAGTTGAATTCATATTACAGTAACTCATCTTTCTGATTTCCTTAGGTCACTGAGACAACTTTATATTTCTTTCAAGTATTATTTTCATTTCTTCCATTAGTATTATTGTTCGACTAGTTCTTCAATGAATGTTTCCTGATTGTTCTCTTGTCTTTAAATTGGTATAAAGGCTGAATGTGGACTATATTGTGTTGAGTTATTTATGCGACACAGTCCTTAGTTTTTGCAAAGTTTGTCTAAGTGTCCTCTTTTTTTTGACCTACCTTGTTTCTACAGCTTCTGATATCAGGTTCACTTGACAGCTTGGATGTTGACGATCTACGGATGCACACCAACTATGTGGGTGGCTATCATAGTGTAAGTTCCCTTACATTGGTTTTGGCTTCTTTATATTAGTGGTTTGGTGAGACTTATAAAGTTAATGTTTGTGTGGATGTTTTCACAAGTGAATATCGTGGTCTTATATGGGCTTTTATTATCCCCGCCTTTTCCAAATTTGGTTGAACATTTTGGCCTTCATGTCCATATCTTATTGGAACCAAAATTCTTTTGGTGTTTCCATGACTCCACCGCCCAGTTAATTCTGTTCCTGTAACTGTTTTTGTCATGAAAAAGAGTGACCAGCGTGTGCTCTTAGTTGCCTTGGGGAAACTTAAACATTGTTTTGTGGTTTCATCAATGTTATTATTTTACGATTTCGTTTCTTTTGGGGTTTGAACTTTTTAGTTTACTAACATGAGTGGGGAAATTGTTTTGTTTGTCCACTGTACTTATCATTAATCACATTTTAATGGCGCCAGCTTACCCAAATGTACATTATAGCTCTCATTAGGACCTTGTTCATTATTTGTTTGGACAGGATCACTATGTCATTGAGATGTTCTGGGAAGTTCTGAAAAGCTTTTCATTGGAAAATCAGAAGAAATTTCTAAAGTGAGTTTTTAGCATGTCACAAAATCCCTCGAGCACATTATGTTGGCTATTTCAATTTCATGTGTTTAATTGGCTTTGAAGTTAATGAACATCAGGAGAGATACTAACCACACCAGCTTTTATCCAGGTTTGTGACTGGGTGCTCCCGAGGACCTCTGCTTGGATTCAAATACTTGGAACCATTATTTTGCATACAGAGGTAAGAGGGTGCTCCCAGAGGACCTCTGTTTGGTTTACCAAATTTCTTCTCTACCGTTTATATTTGTTAACCTTTTCTGCCTCTTTCCACAGGGCTGGTGGTAATGCATCTGAAGGAGCTCTTGACCGATTGCCAACTGCCGCCACTTGTATGAATCTCCTAAAGCTTCCACCATATAGGAGGTTTTCTGTTCCTCTCTCTCTGTTTTTTGTTTGTTTCTTATAATTGAATAATCTTTTGTTTTCTTTTTCTAGTTGTATTCTTATGCTTAAATTTCTTCCTTCCACCCACATTAACATTTCTCAATGACATGCTTTTGATGCAGTAAAGAGCAACTGGAAACCAAATTGATGTATGCTATAAGTGCAGATGCTGGCTTTGATTTGAGCTGATGGAAGGAAGCTGTGCATTCGAAGTTGTACCAAATCATTTGCTCCAATCTTCTGTGGAGTGAACCATTTTCTGGGCAGACAGTATACATCATGCATTGTTAATTTGATGCCCCTGCTTGGAAGTGTTGACGATCGTATCAGAGCTTCACAAATAAACAAGGACTGCAAAAGCAGAGTGAAGCTTGAACTGAATGGCATGTAGATATTTATTTCTGGCAAGCTCCTGATTTGACTTGTAAATATGTTGGGGTGAGTCTGCCAAAGTTCAACAGCTTTGTTAAGTTATACAGAAATTGGGCCTCATATGAATGCCATGTGAAGGCCTGTCTCAACATAAATAGGTGATCGTTTTGAGAAGTGTAACATTGTTCAAACAATACTCTTTTATATATTTATGTAAATGAAAAGGGGGCAGCTTATTTATATAGATACAGTGCTTTTAATTCCTCCTCTTTTAGGGAAGCCTTACATAATCATCAGCTATGAAAAAAGAGCCATCGCTGCATCCTTCCATGGAATTATGTTTTGCAAGACAAAGAATGTAACATTTCCACGAGTAATTTATTTCAGTGGAACCTTTATGAGTTGTGAGCAAGTTGTGGAATGAAACTCAATTCGAAGAGGGATGTCATGATCAAGATTTCACCTGCCATCTCCTGCTGTGTTTTATTTTTAAAAACATGATGTGGACATGTAAAAGTGAGGTTTGGTAGAATTAGACATGATCGGGGATTTGCATTTTTCACAAATTGGCATGTAAGTCTCTGAGAATGCGCTTTCTTGAATCTATAAATACAAAGAGCCATTATGGTTCCAAACCAAAACCCCTTCAACAAAATTTAAACAAAAAACATTTTGTTTTGCTTGTCGTTAACTTACATTATGCGACCTCTACAAAAACCCCAACTTTTCTTTTTCTAATACTAGCAATATTAACGTAAGAGTTCAATCGTTGGTTACATTGATAAATATTTTTAACCACTTGAATTATAATTCTCTTAAAATGAAACACTACCTTCGTTGTCTTTTTGGTCAACTCATCAACATGTCACCAATCACCTAAAATTAAACTAAAATTTGGTACCAAAAATAAAAAAATTGAACAGAGAGAAGTCGGTTCACTAATAGAGTAGTCTTTTTTAAAAAAAAAATTAAATAATATTATTATCAAGATTAGTACTATTTCAAACCGATAATTTCCGTTATTATTTTATGAATTCGATCTCCGTTTGGATGAAGAAATTGAAAATTACATAGAATTCTAAAATGACGGAATTTAGATTTTCATCATTTCAATTTCTGGTAATTGAAAATTTCAGTGTTTGGATTTATGTATGTCGAATTTTGTAAATGGCACTATGGAAATTGTGAAATGCACCTATTTTAATGGAAATTAAACTCGGGAATTTGATAACCCAATTTCTACAATTTTTTTTGACACTGTCATTTAATAAATTTCGCGCTTAAGTTGCCAAACAAGAGAATTATCAATTTCTTCTTTTAACTTTCCAACTGCCAACTAAATTTTGAGTTATTTTCCCCATTCAAACGGAGGGTCGACGTTATTTTCATTTTCTTATGTCGTACATTGGTTACGTGCCTGATTGATCAAGAGTGAGGCACGTGACCAACTCTTAAGGGCAAACTCATCTTAACACTCCCCCAACAAGCACTGATGTTGCTTCTGAAATTTATTAAAAACAAAAAAAAAGCATTGATGTTGGTCACGTGATCAATTTTGACGGAAAATTTAACGGATGATGTGTGACAGAATAAGAGGATAGAAATGACACTAATCAACTTGAAAGAATGAGGATTAGATCTCGGCTAGTCTGTCCTGTTTAGGCTTGTTTGTTGGGCTTCGCCCCTTTTTCATCCAAAAAAAAAAAAAAAGAATGAGGATTAGGAAATTAGTGAGTATTTTAACGCGCGTGCCTAGGAAAGAAGAAGTGCCAAAGCGCCATCAATACGACCCCGCTTAATTTGTCTATAAATCCCTCACGGCCAAATAAGCCCCCTGTTTGATTGTTTGCCGCAAGCAAAGCAAACAAGAGAAGAGAAGACAAAGCTCGCCTTGCACAGGAAGCTAATAATACCGCCGCGCCGACCACCCAAGACGAAGAGAGAGGAGGAAGACGAAGATGGTGAAGGTGCGCATGAACACGGCCGATGTGGCCGCCGAAGTCAAGTGCTTGCGGAGGCTCATCGGCATGCGCTGTGCCAATGTCTACGATCTCTCTCCAAAGGTCCTTTCTCTTCTCTTCCTTCTTCACTCTTAAGCCCCTCGAGCAAATCAATCATATCCTGTCATGAAATGAAATTTACATTCTTAATATGTGGGTTTTTGAATGTGGTTTGGAATTGGATTTGCAGACCTATATGTTGAAGCTTATGAACAGTAGCGGTGTCACCGAGTCCGGCGAGAGCGAGAAAGTCTTTTTGTTGATGGAGAGTGGCGTCAGATTGCACACTACTGCATATGTTCGGTATGATTATGATTCATTGGGTTCTTTTACAATTTACAGATAATGCAAAAAAAGAATGTGGAGTTTTGAAATTCATATTGGTTTCTGAGCAGGGACAAAAGCAATACTCCCTCTGGATTTACACTGAAATTGAGGAAGCATATACGCACAAGAAGGCTTGAGGATGTGCGGCAGCTTGGATATGATAGGGTATAAGTTATAACATCCCTTCCAATTGGGTTCTTCTTTCATTGTTGGATTTAACTTTCTGCACTTTTTGGGTTTTTCCTCTGATTTTTGTGTGGCCTCCTTCTCAGATTGTTCTCTTTCAATTTGGGCTGGGTGCTAACGCCTACTATGTCATATTGGAGCTATATGCCCAAGGAAATGTTATTCTCGCAGATTCTGATTTTATGGTCATGACTCTTCTGCGCTCGCATAGGTTAGTGTTTAACATCCATTTCCTGTGCCATTTTAGTAATATTGATTATTGATTAGAGACACTCAAAAACTTGAATATTGATTAGAAACATGTTTGCTATCTTCTGATTGTGCTCACTTGTGTTCAGTAAGAGAAACCCAAAAACTTCTGATTCTTTTTCTTAAGTTGAAATATTAATTAGGTGGTCAATTTTCGTTTAAATAGGGATGATGATAAAGGGGTTGCGATCATGTCACGCCATCGTTATCCAATTGAAATTTGTCGAGTTTTCGAGCGAACTACTGCGGCAAAGTTGCAGGAAACCCTTACGTTTTCTAAGGAACCTGATAACAATGAATCTGTTAAGGATCAAGAAGGTGCAAATAATGTGTCTGATGCACCGAAAGAGAAAAAAGGTAGTCGTAAAGGTGGGAAGCCTGCCGAGTCAAGTAAAAATACTGGTGATGCTAAAGCCAAACAGGTCACCTTGAAGAATGTTCTTGGGGAGGCATTAGGCTATGGACCTGCTCTTTCTGAGCATATTATATTAGATGCTGGCCTCATTCCAAATACAAAACTTTGTAACGAGAACAAGTTAGATGATGATACAATTCAGCTTTTGGTCGAAGCTGTTGCAAAGTTTGAGGACTGGCTGCATGATGTTATATCTGGTGATAAAATTCCTGAAGGGTACATTTTGATGCAGAACAAAAATTCAGGGAAGAGTAATCCCCCATCTGAACCAGGAAGTTCTGGCCAGGTTACCGATTTCTCTGTGATAATTTTACCTTTACATGCTTTAGAGTAGAGTGTAATTTCCCCTTTTTCCCTTGGTTGAAGGAGATCCGCCTAGTCAGGTTTCCATTGTGTGGTATCTTAAATGATTTCTGGACTTATTTTGCAGATATATGATGAATTCTGCCCCATATTATTGAACCAATTCAAATCAAGGGATTATGTGGAGTTTGAAACGTTTGATGCTTCTTTGGATGAGTTTTATAGCAAAATTGAGAGCCAAAGGTCAGAACAACAGCAAAAGGCGAAAGAGAGCTCTGCCACCCAGAAGCTCAACAAAATACGCGTGGATCAGGTTTTGCACTGTTTCTTCTGCTGTGCTATTTGAAAATCAAAGGCAGATTTGAGTGCAGCTTTTGTGTGTGTGTGTGTGTGTTATGACTTGAGTTGAACTGAAATTCGACGTAGCCCCATCCCCTTTTGTGGTGAGAGAGAGGGGAGGGGTGGATGGTGGGGTAGGGTGTTTGAGTGCGTGCATGTGCGTGTGTGTATGTGTGTGTGTGTGTGTGTGTGTGTGTGTGTGTGTGTGTGTGTGTGTGTTATGACTTGAGTTGAACTGAAATTCGACGTAGCCCCATCCCCTTTTGTGGTGAGAGAGAGGGGAGGGGTTTGGATGGTGTGGGGTAGGGTGTTTGAGTGCGTGCGCGTGTGTGTGTGTGTGTGTGTGTGTGTGTGTTATGACTTGAGTTGAACTGAAATTCGACGTAGCCCCATCCCCTTTTGTGGTGAGAGAGAGGGGAAGGGTGGATGGTGGGGTAGGGTGTTTGAGAATATCAAATATTAACATATATTTTTGGGTTACATTCTGTGTACTATGTATGTGTGGCATCTTTCATCTCAGTTATTTCAATCCTATGATATAGGAAAATCGTGTTCATATGCTAAGGAAAGAAGTTGATCATTGCGTTAATATGGCGGAATTGATAGAATATAATCTAGATGATGTGGATGCTGCTATAATAGCAGTTCGTGTAGCTCTAGCAAAGGGCACGAGTTGGGAGGATATTGCTAGAACGGTGAAGGAGGAGAAGAAATCTGGAAACCCTGTTGCTGCCATCATTGAAAAGCTTCAGCTTGAAAGGAATTGCATGACATTACTGCTGAGCAACAATCTTGATGAAATGGATGATGATGAGAAGACTCTCCCTGCAGATAAGGTGTGTCTGAAGCTTCAATTTTTTCTTTATCTTCTCTAGAAATGAGTATCTTATCCATTACCTTTCTTCTCTCTTATAGGTGGAAGTTGATTTAGCACTTTCAGCACATGCCAATGCTCGGCGGTGGTATGAACTAAAGAAAAAACAGGAGAACAAACAGGAGAAGACTGTAACAGCACATGAAAAAGCATTTAAAGCTGCCGAGAGAAAGACTCGTCTCCAGTTGTCACAGGTAGCTTCATCTTCTTGGTGTAGCAAGCCCATATTTTTGTCTATTTATGTAATATGAGTTTTCAACACAGCACTGTCATAAATGGTAGGATAGACTAATACAGCATCAGAGCATAAATACTGTGCGTGTGCGTGTGTGTGATGAGTGCCATATGTCAACATCAAAACAACCAGAATATGAAGAATATGTATTCCTAGAGGAACGGCAATTAGCTGTAAATATTTGTCACCATTGCCTAATATATTCTTAGAAGATAAATTGTTTTCCAGTTCTTAATTACATTTGTTTCAAATAATATGCAGGAAAAAGCTGTTGCTACCATTTCACATATGCGCAAGGTTCACTGGTTTGAAAAATTTAACTGGTTTATCAGCAGTGAAAACTATTTGGTTATCAGTGGACGTGATGCTCAACAAAATGAGATGATAGTCAAGCGTTATATGTCAAAAGGAGATCTGTAAGTCAATTTAGACATTGAAATAATGTGTTTTTTTTTAAATTCTCATCTACATCAACTACCACTGAAGCTATTATAGGTTCAAATTATGCACTTAGTGGTTTATGACTGTTCTGATCTATGACCATGGGGTAAAAAAAATTGTTCCCTGTAGCTTATATGCATCTTTTAGTTATGTTTATTTTACAAGTTTTTATGTCCTTCGTTTGGGCCACTGGAACAATCTCCGTGCTTGGTCTCATAATCTTCTCTATGGCTGACTCTTCTCAAGGAATTCCTCTGTGTTGCGATGTTGATAATTCTTGTTTCCTGTTTTTATTTTTTTTGTCTGAATTATTGTTTCTTCTTCCAGTGACTTTGGTCTTTCTTCTTTTCATGTTCTCTCCATTTTTCCTTTTCATGATTTCTCTTGTTCATGCTACTCCAAGGGAAGAGAAACGAAATCCTGTTCATAAATGCAGATGATTTAATTTCTTGTCATGTTGATGCGAGATGGGAATTCTTAGTTGGTAAATGTCACGTTTTCAAGAATCTGGTTGCATGAAATTTTGGTTTACACACTTCTCTGCTCATCTTGTTTATTATAGCCACACTTTGCATCTTCTTTCTGATGTTGATTTTGTTATGTAACAGGTATGTCCACGCAGAGTTGCATGGGGCTTCTAGTACGGTGATAAAGAACCACAGGCCAGAACAACCAGTGCCTCCACTTACTTTAAACCAAGCTGGATGCTTCACAGTAAGTCTGACCTTCCTGTAATGCTTTTGTTTTCATATCAGCTCACTGTGTTATTGTGAGTGTTTCATATCACCTGGATGTGTAATATTGAACTGTTTTACTGATGCTTCGTATAGGTTTGCCACAGCCAGGCATGGGATTCAAAGATTGTCACTAGTGCTTGGTGGGTTCATCCTCACCAGGTCAGTAAAACTGCTCCTACAGGGGAGTATCTGACAGTTGGGAGTTTCATGATTCGTGGGAGGAAGAACTTTCTTCCCCCACACCCTCTAATTATGGGCTTTGGGTTGTTGTTCCGGTTGGATGAGAGCTCCTTGGGTTCACATCTGAATGAGAGGAGGGTAAGAGGTGAGGAGGAAGGGACGAATGATGTTGATGAAAGTGGGCCTCTAAAAGAGGTATCTGATTCTGAGTCGGAGAAGGAAGTTGCAGAGGAAAAACTTGCAGAAGAATCAAAAATCACTCGTGATTCAGCTATACCTATCCAACAACCAGATCCGAAAGACCTATCTGAGGTTATGTCCTCTCAGAATGGATTAACTACAACCATTGATAAAGCAAAAGACTCACATGAAATTTCCAGGAAGGACGGGACCTTAAATGATTCTGATCAGAAAAATGTAGTTAATGTTGCTGTAAACGGTGTTGCATCTGTCACCCCACAACTTGAGGATCTCATTGATAGAGCTCTTGGGCTTGGATCGGCAGCTATGTCCGTTAAGAATTATAGTGTTGAACCCTCTCCAGTTGATTTGGTAGTGGAACATAATGTTGAAGAGAATCAGGCTGCAGTAAGAGAGAAACCTCATATCTCAAAAGCTGAAAGAAGAAAGCTCAAGAAAGGCCAGACCAGTAGTGTTTCTGAAGAACATGCTAAGCTGCAAAACGAAAAATTGAAACACAATGTTTCTGCAAGTCTGCCTGAAAAGGAAGTTCATGATAAGAAGCCAGGTGGTGGAAAAGTTGGTCGTGGACAGAAGGGTAAACTCAAGAAGATGAAAGAGAAGTATGCTGATCAGGATGAGGAAGAAAGAAGGATCCGTATGGCTTTACTAGCTGTGAGTACAGTAACTTGCACCATCCTTATATTGATCATCATAACCATTTGATTCTTTCTAGCCTATAAATTTGTCTGTTCTCAGCTCCCAATTTGAGTCTTCATGCCTTAAAGTTGATTATCTATAAGAGTTTCCTACATTTTCTGTTGGCATATTTTCTCTCGCCACTCATGCATTTTGTAACTTTGTAGGCGCACAAGTTGTTTGGAATTCTTATTCTGATATGCCCATATGAATGAACAACTATAAAAGTATAATTTCCATATTGAATGTGGGAAAATCAAATACATCCTTTGGAATTATACCCTCAATTCTCTGAAGTTACCTCATATTTTTGTTCAAAAGACCTGATCATCGATCTAAATGACAATGTTTGTGAATTTTCAGTCTGCTGGAAGAGTACAGAAGAATGGAGAGCCTCAAAATGAAAATTCAGCTCCAGCTGAAGATAAGAAACCCGGTATGTCATCTTCAATCTTCAACGGTTCATTACTGTTTCAAACTGTATGTGATGATTATCATCTTCTGTACTTCCTCCAAGGCTTTACTGGTTATTTTTTATTAGTACCGTGTTTAATGGAAGTCTATTAGTTTTTGGGTCAAGTACAGTAAACCCCCCAACCTATGGGGCCATTTTCAAGTACATCCCAACCTATCGACAAATTACAATTACATACACAACGTCACGAAATATTACAAGCGAGCCCCCTCCGTTAGCGAGATCGTCAGAATAGCCGTTAGCTGCCTACGTGGCGTCTAGCTGGACATTTTTTAAAGGGCATTTTCGGCATCTCAAGTCCATGGGTTTCGCGCCAACGCAACACGTGGCGTTTTTTAATTCAAAATAAAAAAAACCCCAAATCGATTTGCAGATTCTCGTCCAGAGCCCCTCTCCTCCCCACGAAAATCGATTTCCCCCCCAAAATCGAAACTTCTTCCCCAAATTGAAACCCAAACCCCATTTCGTGTCGATCGAAAGCGCACAGAGAAGGCTGGGTTGCTGTAAGTCGAGATGGCGTGGAGTCGTCGTCCTCGTGGCTGTCGTCCTCCTCGTTACTGTAAGTTGCATGTGGTTTTATTCCTTCTTGCTTTTTGGTTTTGTCGTACAGAGCTTGCGGTTTTGTATTTTCTGAACCTGTGATTTGCTTTGAAGTGTGCTTGAGAGTGATATTTGTGGTCCATGGTCCATTTCTGTCGGTGTTTTGTTGGAAAAGCATAAAAGGTCCATTTCTGTCGGTGTGTTGTTGGAAATCTCCGTGCTTTCAAGCCAGCTCCAACCTCTATTTTCAATTTTCGGTTTTCCTCTTCTTCCTTACGTAATCGTTTCAATAGTCCACATATCACAATCTTCGACCTCTCGCATACCTGTGGATCATACCATTCAAAGAATGCACAATCTCTTCTTACCCCATAATCAGCGCATCCCCAAAATCTTCTCCCAGGGTTGTTGTCAGTCCACGACGTTGTCAGCCGACATTGATTGCCGCAGTGGCAAATTCGCGGGCCCACTTCGCATCTTCGATTCTCAGACATCGTCGATCTCGTCGACCTCGTCGACATCGTCATCTTCGTCTTCTTCGAGTTGGAACCTAGCCAACGACTTCTGTCGATTTGGGGCTTAGGGTCTGAGGGGTTGTGGGGGTGTTTTGATTTGGGGGTTTTTTTATTTTAAATTAAAAAACGCCACGTGTTGTGTTGGCGCGACCCATGGACTTGAGATGCCGAAAATGCCCTTAAAAAAATGTCCAGCTAGACGCCACGTAGGCAGCTAACAGCTATTCTGACGATCTCGCTAACGGAGGGGGCTCGCTTGTAATATTTCGTGACGTTGTGTATGTAATTGTAATTTGTCGATAGGTTGGGGTGTACTTGAAAATGGCCCAATAGGTTGGGGGTTTACTGTACTTAACCCTTAGTTTTTTGTAATAACATCAATTCTCTTAAATCTAGCAGGTCCTGAGGATGCTCCAAAAATATGTTATAGATGTAAAAAGCCAGGTCATCTGTCCCGGGATTGCCAAGAACATCAAGATGATTCATTACATAGTCATGCAAATGTTGAAGATGACCCTCTGGATTTGGATAAATCTGCTTCTGAACTAGACAAGGTGACAATTGAGGAGGATGATATTCATGAGATCGGTGAAGAAGAAAAAGAGAAATTAAATGATGTGGATTACTTGACTGGCAATCCACTGCCCAGTGATATTCTGTTATATGCGGTCCCTGTCTGTGGTCCTTATAGCTCAGTCCAATCTTACAAATATCGTGTGAAGATAACTCCTGGCTCTGTGAAGAGAGGGAAAGGTAAATGACTATCCCACTTGCTACTTGTTTTTTTGTATTTATGCTTTCCATGGCAGTAGGCACAGGCATTGCTAGGAAATTTCTTTTTCCCTTAACTCGGGCAATGGAAGTAATAAACTAGTTTTTCTGTTTTTCCGTTTGTACCACATTCATTGACAACTTTGCTGACCACCTCTCTAATAGAGGTGGGCCCCACTCAGATATGCTGGACCCACCTGTATTAGAGAGGTGGCCAACAATGTGGTACAAATAGCAACACTCGTGGGATTAAGTATGGAATTTTAGTTTCAAGAGCTTTCTTTTATTGCATAGATTGATCATTGACCTCTATCTTTCTAATCTTTTGTAGCTGCAAAAACTGCCATGAACTTGTTTAGTCACATGACGGAAGCAACAGTTAGAGAGAAAGAGTTGATGAAAGCATGCACTGATCCTGAGCTGGTTGCTGCAATTATTGGCAATGTGAAGATAACATCTGCCGGCCTCACTCAATTGAAGCAGAAGCAAAAGAAAGTCAAGAAGAGCAACAGCAAAGCTGGAAGCTAGACAGCTTAGTGCTGCGTCAAGTTTTGTAAAGACTGACAACACTAGTTTTCTCTGTTTGGAGGCTGTCTCCAATATGTTACTTAGTATAATCTTTACTGTAAAAAAGCAGCTATCGACATAATCCTGTTAGGCAACTTGAATGTAAGAGCATTTTTACGTGTTAGAGAAAAAGACTGATATCAATTATCAAGGCTGTTTCCATAGAAATGGAGCCTCTCCTTAGATCATATTTTTGAATATGATGTCAGACCAAATGAAAGAAAAATTGAATTTAGTTAATTGAGATTGATCCATAGTTAATGTAAATCGCATTTCATTTGTTCAATATCCATTTACTGGAAGATACCTAGAAAAAAAACAAAGCCTGTTTGGTCGATATACATCCTAAAAATCATACAGAAGTTTTGTTGCTTGGCTTGGCCACACAAGTACAGAATTATGATTTATGAGCCACACTTGCAATCATTTTGAAAGCTACATATATATTCAAAATGAATAACAAATATAAACAGTTTGGTTAAAGCAATGCGATTTTGAATTAGCATTGCAGGCAGACTGGGGTATGTGCTTTTACAACAATTTCTACAAGAAAATTTCAGCAGGAAAAACCCCAAAATGCTGAAGAACTTTTGTCTCACTCGGTCACCTCAGCCGGGGGAACATCACTCAAATCTAAACCCTCTACTGGCAAGTCTGAAGTAAGCGGACCCAAGATCCCATCAGAGCTGAGGGTTAATCCACTCTGCAAATTAAGGACAGACGCATGGTTAAGTTAATAAAAATGAGAACTTTCAAGATTAAACACTTTTTGACGCAATTGAAATGAAACGTAAAATTTTCCCATTGGATGGCTCCTTTCATCCGTCCGAAAAGCTGATTTAAGTCAATCCAATTTTGATTTCCTAATCTACCCTTCTTTTTTCCATTTTATATTCAGATCAAGTCATATAACCTATTATAAGGAAATAACGCAGCAAGTACCTCAGGCTGGAAACGGAGCATGTCTGCACGAGCCATAGCTTCTGCTTGAGCAATTCTCTGCCTGAATGTCTGCGCCATCTCCTCCGCCTATTGGAACAAATCACAAACATATATACAGTCATTTATCTGGTTTCAGGAAAGCTAACTAGTGTACAATTACGTTAAATATTAGGAGAAGAGGGAAACACATGATAAAACTTTAGCTTTTCCTGTCCTGTCAGACTACAAGATTATAAGACCATGTTCACTACGAGAAATTACTATGGGGCAAAAAACACAACAAGAAGACAAGACCGACCTTCACTACTAGAATTAACTATCCAGTAAGTGCAACTAGTAAAGATCTTTGGAGTTTATTATCCAGAAAATACCTTCTCAAAGACAAGCTTTGGATTGCGAATCATATCTCCAGGAGTAGGTTCTAACTTCTTGGTAGAAAGACTTACACGGCCTCTCTCACGGTCATGGCTCAATATCATGACCTACACAAAGAGTAGCAGTTTAGAAATGCTTAACAGAGTGGAAAAAAAATTCTCAACCAATAACTTGCCTAGGATATAGTATCTATACCTTGAGGGTGTCACCAGGTTGGAGAACTGTTGCAATATCAGAGACTCGGTCATGACTGATCTGACTAACATGAAGTAAGCCGTTGATTCCACCAATGTCAATAAAGGCACCATATGGCTTCAGGCTTTGAACAGTTCCCAGGACAACTGATCCAATTCCAAGCTGCGCTTGGTTGTCTGCCATGGCCTTACGGTTGCTGAGGACAAGCCTGGACTGTTCTTCATCAACCTCCACAAACTTCAGAGGAATCTCTTTATCAAGAAGCTCTTCTGCCGTTGATTTCTAAGATATGCAAAAGTAAATGTGACAAACTCAGATACTGAAACATTAAGGACTAAAAGTGATTAAAATTTGGAACTATGCTAGTGACAGCTGAATGCAGGATTGAAAACAATTCCGGGAGAAAGAAGCGAAAAATGTAATGGAGAATCACTGCCTGTTCATTTTGGCTATGATTACTTACAAGTTACAACTGTATTATTTTACCACACAAGAAAATGCAATCAGAAAGTAGCGTAAATATCAAGCTAAGAAGACGCTTGGAAGTTTAGAAGCCAGGTTAAAGAACTAACTGTTGATATCTGTGAGAAAGGAACAAAACCTCTAAGGCCTTCCACCACAGCCACCACTCCACCTTTGTTCGCACCAACAACCTGCATAAATACATTTTAACAGAGCTTTCTAAGAATATATAGAATAAATAACACGTGAATTTGTCTGCAAAGATGACGAAGAAATTTGTCTGGAAGACTACAATTTTTTTTTTCTTTTTTAAGCTTCAAATATACAAGAACTCCAGGGAAGGAACCAAGACAAGCAGATACCCACCTTACCCTTGACAACAACATCCTCAGCTTGGAGCTGTCTACATCTTTCCCATGCAAGGTCATACTGGATAGACTTTAAACTCAAAATCAAGCTATCGTCAGCTTCATTTTCACCAATAATCACAAACTCCTCTCTCACTCCAGGAACTATGCCCACTTCTTCTACACTCTTTATTTTGTGAATGCATGCCTCTTGCACAGGCAAGTACGCCGAAGACTTTGCAGTAATGTCGACTAATGCTCCATAGTTATCTATATTGAAAACTGTACCCTTTACCTGATAAAGAAAAAGAAATGCAGATGCACAAAGTTAACAAATTATCTTCCATGGAATCACAAAGACTACGCAGTAACGGTTACTCACTCAAGCTCACATTGACAAGCTATAGGCTAAGTGAAAAAAAATCTCAAATCCATATAATAAATAAACTTACATAACCACCAACAAACTAGTGCCCATTTCTACAACTTTATACAACTTTAAAAGATAGAAGAGAAATAAAAAAGAGTTCTTTTGGGTATGCTTAACGTGAGCCCAATAACAGTCAGAGACCCAGTGTCAAATTTGACATACAGACATGTAATTTCTTCATTTGAGCTCATACCCATTAAACCATTTTCACTTAAACTCAAAGGAAAAGAAAAAGAAACAAACTTTACAAGACAGACCTTAGTTCCAATCTCAGAATTGAAGTCATACTTCTCCAGAGCGGAGTAAAAAGAGTCGAGATTGAAAGAGACGCCTTCCATGGGGGCAGTACGACACCGTTCGTGGGCATCTTCGAAGAGTTCTTTGAGCTTGAGGCGCTCTTTGGTCTGTGCGTTGGAAATGGCCACAGCTGAGACTATGGGAAGCAAACCCGGCATTTTGTTTTGCTTTGGAAAGACTGATGGCTTTGAGAGCCGAGAGGTTGAGAGTGGCGGGCATCTCAAGCCTGTGAATTGTTGAGCCAAAGACGCCATGTCTCTGCTTCTCTATCGCTCACAGTGCTTTTGAGGAAATTGAACGCTTTTGGTCTCGCTTAGATAAGGCAGTGGTGATTTGGAGAGAGAGAGAGTACTTGCATGGATAATGTGATTATGTTGAATTCCATGGGTCAAGATGAAATTAGGCCCATTGAAATTTATCAAGATCCCTTTTTGGGCCCATCATCCCAATTAAAGACTTTTTTATTGAGGTGCTATTAAGAAATTGGTCCACAACACAAGGGAAGATTGGACCATGTTCCCATATTATTGATCGAGTCCCTTCAATCATTGGGTGTTTCTAATAACATAAATGAACCCTAAGATTTAATTAGAGCACCCATCATTGTTCTTTTACCATAGAGTAGAATTCGAAATCGAGGTCTCATCTAGAAAAGTGAAAACAATTACAAATGGATCAATAATAAGTTGGTTTTGTGCACTCATACTAAGAGAGTGGAATGTTCCATCATTATTTATTTGGCTAATAACATACTTTTAACGAGCTCATTGGAGATGCTCTTAATATTGTTTATGCTTATCACCAATCATCTCGCATCAAATTACCACCAACCCTCTATTTAATCTTAACCTTCATTTATGTACTCTCATTGTCCTCTTTTGTTGCCCAATCTATAACTTCTTTCAACCCTTTCTTGTTATCTTCCCTCGGTTTCAGAAACTGCTAAATCTAGCTCTTGTTTTCTAGTAGCTAATAAACCGTTTCATCAAAAAATAACTAAAAAAACGGGAAACAAACATTAAATACCATAATACTGATAGTGATATGCGAGCAGCACCAGTGGTCTAGTGGTAGAATAGTACCCTGCCACGGTACAGACCCGGGTTCGATTCCCGGCTGGTGCATTTGTAACTTTTTATCATTTTTTAAAAAGAATTTTAAATCATTTTTCAGCCACTTATTAAAACAAAATAATACGCCGACATTGCAGAAAAGCACCAGTGGTCTAGTGGTAGAATAGTACCCTGCCACGGTACAGACCCGGGTTCGATTCCCGGCTGGTGCAAATTTATTTTTTTATCATTTTTTCGTAAAATTATTACTCAAATTTTCACTTTTTAGTTTTTGTTTTTTTGCCAAAGTTAAGAAGAGTGAGGGCGAAACTCACACACGCGTATCATAGGAGCATAAACCCTCGAACCACCCTTGGGAGCACACCAAAGACCTGTGCCAATTCAACCAACACCCTAAAGCTTTCACTTTAATTAACGTTTTTCTTTCTTTTTAGTAAGTGTTTTCTAATAAGGAAAAATCGAAACATCGTAATCCTGGAAGATCACAACCCATAGTTTTCTTACCAAACTTTGAGTGCATCTCCAATAATAATTCACCTAATTTACTGGAAGCAATGTCAAAAAGAAAAAGGTAAATTTGTTTAAATCAAATCTTCTTATAAATTGGAAAGTTATTTCCACGAAAATTTGTATACATTTTATCAACGTTCCACATAATGCAAGTAAATCCTTTTTTACTACACTAAAAAAGGGCACAGAAATTTTGGAATTTATACATTATCCTCAACCTACCCAAAGCAACACTTATATGATTCTCCACGTATGCGATATATAGTTTTCAGCTGCAATGATCTCATTCGTTTAAAGGCCAAAGCAACTATATCATGTTATGCTTTCTCTTCTCCTTCTACTTTGTACAGCTTCCAAATCTCAGAATAAATAAATAAATAAAGCATGGAGAATTATTCAGGCTGATTCCCATGATTTTGTGTCACCATGTACACTTGTTCGCAGGATACAAGTATAGAGTATATACATGTCCAGGAGCCAAACCAAAGAATAAAACGAATGTGACGTTTTTTCTTCTTTTAATTTATAGAAAAAAGAAAATGATATATTTTATTGCATGAGTATTTTACATGGATTCAGTGGCGGATCCAGGATTGAAAAGCCAACTGGGTGGAGCTTACGTAGTAAACTCAACGATACGAGTGAATTTCATTAATAAGCAGAAAAATATACTCCTAGTCAGGGGGACATAATGAGTCTTACCCTCAAATGCATCAATACATAAATAAAAGCTTAACAACAAAAACAAAAACCACAAGTAATTTCAACGAAATCACAAAATTTTAATTCAATCCCTACGTAAATCCTAGAATACTCAATTTTAAAATAAAACTATAATTAAAGATTTAGAAAAATTAGATAATTAGAAAATACTTTTTGTTGTAGAAAGTAGATGAAAATATATTGCCAAGTTGTCCACTGCCCAGCCAAGATAACATGAAGATGCAACAAATAGAGGGGTAAAGAAGATGTTGTTGCCGTCGAATTGCTATAGAATAGAAGAGATAAACAAGTTGATGTGATATAAAGAAGAGAGTAAAGATATGAGACCACTTCCTCTTGGATGGGCAACATGTGTATTGAGTTAGCTTTTAATTTTTTAAATTTGGGGCTGCCCTTATAGCATTTGGAGGTTTTAAAAATTAAAAAAAACTTTGTGATGGGCGGGCACCCATCCTGCCCTGTGCATAGATCCACCACTGCATGGATCCTAAGCCTCTACATTGTGCCAACTCCAATCAATTAATAAGATCGAAACCAACTATAGAATTATTATTTATTATTTAAAATTATCTGTTTAAGTTGGTTAGTTACTAAACTAAACCCTTTATAAAATGTTATCGTTTCGTTTGCTCATGACTTTACCTTAATTTGGTTCAACCGATATGCCAAAAAAAAAAGTGCTTGCAGATTTCAATATGTGTTTGGTTCAAATCAAAACGACTTGCTCCACAACAACTAGTATATGTAATGAGCTGTAGTAAACGACAATAGCTAGGGATCTTCAGCTTTTGTGCATATTATCATATACTATCTTTGCAATGGCAAACTGATCGATCTCTCCACTACGGGTGTTTCAACCGTGTGGAACATTTTGTTCTTCAAAAACAAAAACAAAAAGATATTCCTCTGAGTAGCCTTTTGCTTTGATCTTCTTTTGCTTGTTTGTGTACAAGTCAAAATTTGATTCTTTACCAAAGCAATATGTCTTCCCCTAATTTTGATGGAGGAGTTTTCGTGGGAGAAAAGTAGAATGTTATTAAGAGCTCATTTGAGAGTGATTCTGGATAGACCAATAGCTTAAAATCACTTAAAGTAATTATATTGAGAAGCATGTGGGATGTGCTTTTCCCCATAAGTGATTCTGGCCCTCCTAAAATCACTTTCAGACGAACTCTTAATACTTCAAATTTACAATTCAAGTATACAAAATATACTTTGAGAATTTCTTTTGCTTTTGTCCCGTATTAAGTTGTATATTGGTTTGTGCTTGAACTATCCCTATTATGGCTCAAGGTGAAAAGTATTATTAAAAAATATTGACTCATTTTTGAAAACTGACTCTTTTTGCATGAGAAAAAAAAAAGTGATTTGCACACTCCCCTCCATCTCCGGTGAACTCAACCTATCTTGACTAAAGCAAAAAAAAAACCGTGTAAAAGATCCATGCAAAATGGTTTGCCTTCTAAGAAATGATTTTTGGCTAGTATATTTTTCATTTTAGACCATTAATTTTAAGCATAAAACCCAATTTATTTTTATCTTACTGGTTTTTAATTAAAAATAAGTTGATTAAAGATAAATCTCATACGATTACGGGGTGTAGTTAAAAGTTAGAACCGCAAGTATGTTTGCTATCTAGAAGAATCTTACTCAATTAAGGTAAAACATTATTGTTGGTACCTAAATGGAAAAGGAAAAAACATTAAACCGATTGAATCTGAACTTGTATCTTTTTAAGCTTCAACTAGAAAGAATTGAAATTGATTTCCGATATTTAGTTATGGAATTAATTCCCGAAATGATCAGAAAATCTCTAAAACCTAGTCACTCAAGATCCTAAAGTTGATCGAGGATAAAAAAATAATGATTTCCTGATCGGTACGTATTAACTTCTCCTCAACAAAAAAATAAAAATAAAAAAATAGAGGGGAACCTTTTTTTTTTCTTTTTTTTGGGGTCAAACGTTAGGGAAATGTACGTCATAAGCGCAGTACATATACAAGCCTCAACGGCCAGAACCAACACCATAGCTTCAAAGAGAAGAAAATTATGACATATGGTAAGCATCCTTAAATAAGAATTTCTGCTGTTTATTAAGGAAAAGATTATTTAGTATCAAACCCTAACTTTCAGCACATATATATGATCAAATATTATAAAAAATAAAATAATTATTAAATATGAGTGAGTGATGTGCTGAAACAGGATCTCAAAGTTGAGAGCCTCATGCAAACAGTCCAATCTCTCTATTTTGTTGCCACGTAGGTGCTGATAAATAAAAAAAGGTTACACAGAATCATGTACACTCGACTCAAGCTTTTTCCAGACTTGGCATTTTCCCATATCAAATGCCACCGCATCAAACATTCATGCCTCTATATAAACTCATCTCTACTTCTTCAATATCCTCAATAAATCTTCAGCATCCAATTTTCTTGATCTTCTGCTTTCCAAAACCCCCCTCTCAAATAATTTTCTGCTTTGTTCTGTGTTTTTTTCTCTCTTTCTTTTTTATCCAAAGATATGTCGGCTGCAGATACAAAAGAACCAAAGAGGGCCTATGTGACCTTCTTGGCTGGAAATGGAGACTATTGGAAAGGTGTGGTTGGCCTGGCCAAGGGCCTTAGGAAGACCAAATCTGCATACCCGCTTGTGGTGGCCGTCCTGCCTGATGTTCCTGAGGAGCATCTTCAGATTCTTGAATCTCAAGGATGCATTGTGCGCCATATTGAGCCTGTCTACCCTCCTGAAAGCCAAACCCAATTTTCCATGGCTTATTATGTCATCAACTACTCAAAGCTTCGTATTTGGGAGGTACCAAACTAATAAACCTTGTGTGTTATTGTTTTGTTTAGTGGTACATATTATATCTTATGTCGGTCTGCCGATTTAAACCTTTAAGATTAAGTTTTGCATAATTCGTTATTCAAACCTACTGACTGACACTCCGTTAACATAACTTATTGCATTATTACGCAAGTTGATTTGATTTAATAACATTCGGTTTGTACTTCAGAACATAACATACCGGACCACCCACTTAAACCATGCATATAAACACAATTAAATTTCGCATAATTCATATTGTTCAAAACCGACCGACACTTTTTTTTGGGTCCCACCTAGACACTTTGTCAACATAACTTATCACACTATTACGCATGATCATTTGGTTTAGTAACATCCTATTTGTATTTAGGACATGACATACCGGATCACTGATTTAAACCATACATATGAACAAAGTTTCGCATGATTATTGAAACGGATCAACACTTTTTCAAAATAACTTGTCAAAGTATTATGCATGATCATTTGGTTTAGTAACTTCCGGTTTGTACTTCATATTTTGGGTTCAAATCTCATGTACATCGATAGTGTTGTTAAATAAATAAAACATGTTACTCTATTTGGAAAGAGAAAATTTTCCCTTAATAGATTGATTTACCAGTCATGAGTGCATTTCAATCATGCAAGTTAACTATGTACCATATATGTAAATGAATGAACTCGAGTATATGTATACATTTGTAGTTTGTGGAGTATGAGAAGATGATATACTTGGATGGAGACATACAAGTGTTTGAGAATATCGATCACCTTTTCGACATGCCGGAGGGTTATTTTTATGCTGTGATGGATTGCTTTTGTGAGAAGACATGGAGTAAGAGTCCTCAGTATAAGATTGGATACTGCCAGCAGTGCCCTGAGAAGGTTCAATGGCCAGCCGACTTGGGCTCACCACCACCACCTTACTTCAATGCTGGCATGTTTGTCTATGAGCCTCGTCTTCTGACTTACTATGATCTCTTAGAGACCCTCAAAGTCACCACTCCTTCCTCATTTGCCGAGCAGGTAATTATAATCCAATACGATCCTCTGCTTGTATTTTCTCTGTTGATTTCATCCTTATAACTCGGCTAGGGATTTTTGAAAATTAATTTTGATGATGTGCAGGACTTTTTGAACATGTTCTTCAAGGATGTATACAAGCCTATCCCACCTGTATACAATCTTGTATTGGCTTTCTTGTGGCGCCACCCTGAAAATGTGGACATTGACCAAGTGAAGGTTGTTCATTACTGTGCTGCGGTATGTGATAATCAAAACACATCTCATCTATATACATATACAAAAATGTTCTCTAAGTAGACTGTCTGGCGATATATAAATATTTATCTGAAAAGAGAATGTTGCGCATACTATAATATGTTGGTGCAGGGATCAAAGCCATGGAGGTACACAGGAGAGGAAGAGAATATGGAGAGAGAAGACATAAAGATGGTGGTGAAGAAGTGGTGGGATATTTATGAGGACCCGTCACTGGATTATCTTAAGAATAATGATGATGATGATGATGATGATGAAATTGTGGTGAAGGCAGACGAGCATGTAAAGGTTGGACCACCCTTCATTGATGTAATATCGGAGACCGATGCTGTTGACCAAAGGAGTGCACCATCTGCCGCTTGATTTGGTTAATTACTACTTAATTAAGGGATTAATTAGTAGCCCTTTAATTAGGCTCCCAGACATATTATGTATGAACTAAATATATATATGGATATGAAGTGCATGGGATTATGGATAAAAAACTACCAACTTGTATAGTGTAGGAAACTACACTTCTATAGTGTGTAAGTCGTGGGTTGTGTTTGTAATGTGACCCGATCAGTTTGCAATAATACAGTCCTATATTGCACTATTTAGAGTTTTATTCTGATTTATTTACCTTTTTTTGTTATTTACTTTTTTTTTTTGGTCTTAAACCATGAGGTGGTCCTGGATGGACCCCAACTATGGGTGGCACCTTTAAGCCTTAACCACAATCCAGACTAATCCCCACTCACACCGGATCGGCCTGTAAGGGGTAAAGTGTTGGCCAAAGTGATGACTCCGTACGAGAGCAGGGATCGAACCCCTGACCTCTCTTAAGGAATGAAAGTGCCGAACCACTCACACCAACCACCTTGGTTGTTATTTGTTTGTACCATATCTGACCCTCCACTCGTACAACGACACGTGGATCTTATAAATTCGCCCAAGCACCCAAGGCCTCGGACAATCGGCATCGGCCACCGATGGCATTGTCTCAAAGCTGCGAACAGCCACTACGAGCCCAACTCGTCTACAATTGGCATCCCCTACCGATTGTAGAGAATCAACCTCGAAGTACCCGCCCAAAATATCTAAAGACTCGTGTCGACCTCAGAAGGCCCTCCCACGAGTCCCACATCGAAAATGAGCACTAAGAGCATACTAAATGTCCTCTATAAATAGGCCCCTCCACTACAATACAGGGGTAAGACTTTTCAGCTTGACTTTTATACTTCTATATGGTCAACAGCAAGAGCTCTTAAAACAACAAACTTACTTCGGCATCGGAGGGTCTTAGGCTGGTTTCACACCGGTTCCATAGACCTTACGAGTCTCGACTTCTTTCTATTCAGGATCGGCATCCAAGGACAGGAAGAATCGGCATCCAACATCCAATCGATCTCTCGATCGTCCATCCTACTTGTAAGTTGCACTCATCTCCATCTGTTCAGTTTTTAGTGCCAACAGATTGGCGCCGTCTGTGGGAAACGCTTATCGATCAACCCATATCTCAAAACAAAAGAACTCTGAGACCAAAAAATGAATCCATCTTCGGCCCTCCCTACCGATGGCCCCATCCTCGGCCTCGGTGGCGAGCCAAGTATAGCTCCCTTGCTTCAGACACCTGCTCGACCGATCACCCTGGAGGCTCGCATGGAGACCCTACAACAGGATATGGCAAGAATACAGGAGCACAACAATGTTCTCGCCTCTAAACTGGATGACACCCAGAGGCAGCTGCATCAACAACAAACACTCTCCGCCCAGTTGCAGAACGATCGGGAACCAACCACACAGCTTCGGCAGGAAAAATCGTTTAAAAGCGTACGAAAGCCCACTTTCCAGGATAGAGGGAAGCAGCAGGCCGCGAACGGACCGACTGTCTCCCGAAGACTGTTCGTGCCCACTCCAAAGGAGCGCCATCCCGAATATCGTGTTTACTCTGATTGCCGCGAGAGGATCAACGATCGGCGGAGGGAACGGCAGTCCTCGCCCATCCAGGTCCGGGCGAAGCTCGACGATCCACGCCTGGAGGTACTTGGACCAAAATCCCCCCTACGCCAGAGGTACAGTGCGATCGGCCTGGAAGAGACGGACGAATCAGATTATGTTCCAACATCTCCAGGAACCACAATCTCATCGGCAGGGCCCTCTGCACAATGCCACAGCCACCGATCGAACCAGGACAACGATCGGCGAAAAGGAAATTACGAGAAAAGCCCCAGCCGAACGGCAGACCAAGGAAGGCGAGGTCACAATGCTGACCAACGCACAGAGAACCGAGCGGTCGAGCCCTTTGGTGACGATCTTCCATCTACCGATCCGACTATTCGTCTCCTCCTACAGAAGATGAATCGCATCGAGAAGGAACAAGACTAGGCTCGGACACCAACATGGGGAACGGTGCAGCCAGGGCCATTCACCAATCGAATCCGGACATTCAGACACGAGAAAGAGGTCCAAGCACTCCGCATATCGTTCTATTCGGGGGTGGAAGATCCCGTTACCCACATTCATACCTTCCAATCAGCTTTGGGTTGCAAAGGACTGACGGACGAAGGCCAATGTTTGCTATTCCCCTCCACCCTGACCGGAGCCGCTCTGAATTGGTTCTATCGAATGGAGCCAGATACGGTTGACACCTTTGATCAGTTGAAGCAAACCTTCCTCAACCATTTTATGATTCAGACCGATCGCCTGTATTCTGCCGATGACCTCTACACCGTTCGGCAGCAGGACGATGAGCCGTTGAGAGAGTATGCGGCTAGGTTCAGCCACGAGTATTCCCGATGCCCAGAAACTGACGACAGGGCAGCCTTCCACGCCTTCAAAAGCGGCCTTCGGTCGTCTCAGTTTCAGTATCTAGTCCACAGCAGCAACTGGACCACCTACTCCGAATTAATGAAACAGGCGGCTATCCACGCCAAGGCCGAGCACTTCAACTCCAAGGGATCGGCTTCGACCCTAATAAACAAAATGGCGTCGACCGATCAGCCTCCAACGCAAAACTACGACCGATTCCCTGTCGACCGATCGGCAAACCAGGCCCCCTACTGAACGGCACCCCCTGTCCCTGCTTTTTCCACTCAGCGAAATAAGCGGAAGGACAACTTCCGGGATCGGCAGGACAACAACAAGAAGGGCAACCACAAGGGGAATCAATCCTCCTCTCAACGATAACTCCGGGTGCCGATTCCCAATCACCGGAGACAATCACTCGACGCTTACGCCACGTCTTTTGAGAGCTCGGCACCCCCACCACAAAGTGCCCACGCTGCCCTGTCGAGAGACAGTTGGACTGAACCCACCCTCCATGATCGGCACTCTTTGCCCTCGTCACCCTGTACAGCTGGGCGAACTGTTCGTAGCTTGGCTCCCCCTCACCAGCCAAGCTGAACGCCGTAATCGTCCCGAGCAGCGTAATCCAAAAGTTTGGGTTATACTACCCTGGTGCATAACCGATCGCCGCCAGGATCTTCTGCACCGAATGCCTTAACGGCAGCCGAAGGCCATGCTTAAAAACGTCCGTGAAGACGACCACCCCCTTGTCATTGTCACTAAGCGACTCTAAGGGCTCCGGAATTCGCATCCCTACCGATTCCGGAATATTGTACTCCGACCGAATCTTAGCCAACTCGGATTCGGTCAGTGTGTTCGGCTCTAAGTCATCTACTCCGAACACAGGTTCCGTGGGCTTCGCCATCGGGATCCGTTGCCTACCCCTGACAACCGTCAGCACCCCTTCCCCTGGAACGGCAACAGAGACGCCACCCCCATCGGCTTCACGACCCGAAGTCGAAGGCTCACCACCCCCAGGCACTCTCGTTGAAGTGCCCCCAGCCTCGGCACGCTCTCCTGCCCCCTCCACTATCTCACAGCTCGAAGAGCTAGCAGATTCAGAACTCCCACTCTCTTCGGCAGAACTCCCCGAGGATGACTCATCCTCGTATGCCCTCGGACTACGCCTACGCTCGGATTCGGTATCTGACATCTACAAACAACACACGAACGTACACTAAGGGCTATGCTAGAATCCAAATCCTATTCTACCTCCTAAAAACACTATGTTCATGCGTGTTCATGCTCGTTCATACATTGTTCAAACATAAATTCTTGAAATTCAACACTTTGATCCATGGGAATATAAAAACACGGCAACATACCTTGTTTACACGATGGCTCAAGCTCGCCGGAAATCGCCTCCGCCTTGTTCAACCTCGCCGGAAATCGCCTGCTCAGCCTTCGCACGGTTGCCGGAAATCGCCTCTCACAAGCTCTCTTTTCTCTCAAAATTTCCAAGTATTTGAACTCTCGTCTCCTCCTCACATTTATAAAGCCGATTTAGCATCGGGATACGAAACGACGCGGCTCTTCACAGCCATGCCGACACGTGTCACGCATGCATGGGGGAGACCAAACGTCAGTTGCAACGCTTCCAATCCTCATAGACGCTTCAACTTCCCGAACGTGGCAGATCTAGCCACCTTCGAGCACAACTCCACTAACGAACGGCAGGCGCACATTGATGAGTCTTCACTCACCTCTCGTGCCGAACGGCAGGCGCACATTGATGAGTTCTCACTCACCTCTCGTGCCGAATGGCAGGCGCACATTGATGAGTCTTCACTCACCTCTCGTGCCGAACGGCAGGCGCACATTGATGAGTTCTCACTCACCTCTCGTGCCGAACGGTAGGCGCACATCGATGAGTTTTCACTCACATCTCGCGCCGAACGGCAGCCGCATATTCATGAGTTTTCACTCACCCCTTGCAACAATCGGCACATCATGCCGTCTCTTATCCAAGCTCACTCCCTTAGGCACTTGGGGGACTACATACCACCATCGGCAATTATGGGACCATTGTGTCCGGGTCAGAATGCCGAATACACATTCAAGTCCCCAACCGAGAAGCTTCTCAATCGGCAACTTGGGGGACTACTGTTTGTACCATATCTGACCCTCCACTCGTACAACGACACGTGGTTCTTATAAATTCGCCCAAGCACCCAAGGCCTCGGACAATCGGCATCGGCCACCGATGGCATTGTCTCAAAGCTGCGAACAGCCACTACGAGCCCAACTCGTCTACAATCGGCATCCCCTACCGATTGTAGAGAATCAACCTCGAAGTACCCGCCCAAAATATCTAAAGACTCGTGTCGACCTCAGAAGGCCCTCTCACGAGTCCCACATCGAAAATGAGCACTAAGAGCATACTAAATGTCCTCTATAAATAGGCCCCTCCACTACAATACAGGGGTAAGACTTTTCAGCTTGACTTTTATACTTCTATATGGTCAACAACAAGAGCTCTTAAAACAACAAACTTACTTCGGCATCGGAGGGTCTTAGGCTGGTTTCACACCAGTTCCATAGATCTTACGAGTCTCGACTTCTTTCTATTCAGGATCGGCATCCAAGGACAGGAAGAATCGGCATCCAACATCCAATCGATCTCTCGATCGTCCATCCCACTTGTAAGTTGCACTCATCTCCATCTGTTCAGTTTTTAGTGCCAACAATTCTAAAATAAATTTAATTTTTTTTTAAAAAAGCCTCTCGCAAGCGCGAAGAGGCTAGTAAATAATAAAAGTTAAACTTAAGTGCTTAAGAGCGTTTATTTATGTATTTATTTTTTTAGCATTGCTTTCCTCTTCTTTCCATGGAAGGAGGTATTCATACTTCATGCAAATCACAATTTGACACATATATAAAATATCCCAAAAATAATTCATAAAAACCACAGAAAGAGAAATCTCTACACATATATCAAACTGTAAGAGCACTTCCACCCGTTGTGCCATGGCAAAGGGTATGGGCAAGTAAGGGCAGACACCATTCATGTGAATAGTGACTGCCTTAATTTTTTTGATGCATTCCCACCCAATGCCATGGCAACCAATATTCACATGGGATATGAGAAGAGGAATTTGTATGGATTTTGGTGTGGGAAGTGAAGAACATGGCTAGGTATTCATAGAAAAAAAATTCAGAATTTTTTGGTATTTTTTTCAACTTTTTTAGTATTTTAATTGGTCGTTAACATCACACTTATGTTAGAATGACGTCAACTTGCTCAGGCAGTAGACCATGCAAATCTTGCCTTCAGGCTTGCCTAGTTTCATGGCCCGCTTCTTTCCATGGCAATTTTCCTTGGGTGGAGGTTGTTTTTGGAGCCTAGGCCATGGCAAAAGGGGATAGGGTAAAAGTGCTCTAATTGGCAGGAAAGTAGGAATTTTTACTTCTAAGAAAGGAGGCAAGTATTTTCAGCTCAGTTTTTGTGGTGGGTGCGTTATCTGATTATAAAAATATCCTATAATTTATAAATAATAATAAAAAAAGGAAAAAGAAAAAAGAAAATGGTTGGTACGTTTTATTTCTTTTTCATTGAGTAAGTAGGTGTGGAGTGGACTGCGGAGCGAGAAACATTAGAAAAAGGAGAAGATTCAGAAGACGGAAGTGACAGAGGAAGATGGAGGAATCGAAGGGAGTGGTGAAGCATGTATTGTTAACAAAGTTCAAAGAAGGAACCTCAGAGAATCAGATTGAGGAACTCACCAAAGGCTATGCAAAACTCGTCGATCTCATTGAACCCATGAAGTCCTTCCACTGGTACCCACTACCCAACCCTTTCCCTCTCCCATTTTTCTTCACACTAATCTCTGTTTTATATTGAGTTCAATTCTCAGATCTTCTTGGTAATTCATATTTCAAATTCTTAGATTGAATTTAAAGACTTGATGCATTTTGGTACCTGTCTTTAACCGCAATTTGTTAACCTGGGAAGTTATGTTCTAGCCAAATACACATATCTTGTGGTGTATTCACCTAATTTGTGTCCAGTATCCATCTTTCATTTTAAAACATAGTTTTTAGCTTATATTTTTTGTGTCACTTTGCGTTTCCTGAATCAGTGTGGGAGTCAGATGGGTCCTCAAAAGGCTAGATTTTTGGAAAACTTAGCACCCAATTTTCAAAAATAGCAACTTTTGTTGAAAATTTGATGCTTGAAAGGGGTTCAAGCATCAAATATTGGTTAAAGCTGCAGTTTTTGTCTTCAAAAAAAGGGTTATTTGTATTAGATTGGTAAATTTTTGTTATTTTTCGTGGAACTCAAAATGCTAGACCATCTTCTTATCACTCAGGTTCACTATTTTCATATTTGGCATATCACTCTGTGGTTCCTTGTATCGTCCCAAGAACATTTAGGATTATGACCCAAGACCGGAGCATCTAACTGAAATGCCAATCTTTTAACCTGAACAATTTCGTTAGCATTTCATAGATTATTAGACACGACTTTGTAGTTTTTGTTCATGTGTGGCCATGGAATTTTCCCAGACAGTGCCCCTGCACTTAAAGCTATCACCAAGATTTCTCAACAGTTAGATAAGTTGCAGTTAATTTTTGTTACTCAAGCAGTAGAATATGTGGTCTGCATAACTTCTTAATTATTCATTAATGTTTTGTAATCAGGGGAAAGGACGTGAGCATCGAGAACCTGCATCAAGGTTTCACTCATATCTTCGAGTCTACCTTTGAGAGTATGGAGGGTGTGGCGGAGTATGTAGCTCATCCTGCCCACGTTGATTTTGCAAATTTGTTCCTTTCCCATGTGGAGAAAGTCATCGTGTTCGATTACAAACCAACTACGGTTCGTATCTAAATTGGAAGGCCTATCAAAGGTGTCATATATCATGCTATTTCTCTGAACGGAACTTAATTTTCTATGTAAGAGTTTGATTTGGCTCTGTTCTATCCGATTTACGAACCCTATGTAAAATTCAATAATGAAAGAGATGAGCTAATGTTGTTCCAAGTCATTGCTTGCGTCTCAAATTTTCATTTCATTGCATTTGATTGTTTGAACTCTGTATTGAGGTTGATGCCAATTTATATTTTGTTGCTAAAATCTCCAATCTATAGAAACTGTCAAGCACGAGCTGCATATGGTTATTTCTTAAAGCAACCAAATTTGACATCCAGGACCTCAAAAGGGTACATAAAAGCATCAGTATGGTTGAAGCAGCATACGAGAGATAACTAAAACCATACTAGAATAGTCTGGGTTGTGGTTAAGGCTTAAAGGTGCCACCCATAGTTGGGGCCCATCCAGGACCACCTCATGGTTCAGACAAAAAAAAAACCATACTAGAAAGATCTAACAAATCCGGAGTATCTTGCCAGAGTGTTGATGGTTCAGCTGGTGGCTGCCTGAAGTTCTCTGCACACCCATTGAATTCTCCCAAGGCACCAGATGCTGCATCTCTTACACCACTATAGTCACCAAGCCCTACACTTTGCCTGGCTTGCTGGAAATCAGCAATGGCATCATTGTAATTGCTGGAACAAGATGTGTACCTTGCCCTCAACTGAGGATTGTCCGTACGTTTTTGCCACTGGACTAGGTGGTCTCTAGTGACTGTGGCATTAGAATTTGCCAAATCTACAGTGACATAGACAAGGCTGTGAAGAAGTGACTTCGTCACGCGGGGATCCGAACTCAGGACGTGTGAACAAAAAGAAGCGTTCAAGGTTTCAGAGCAAATAGAGTTTAGATCAAAGGCATGGGAGGGAGCCATAGCCAAGAAGGACATTAGCGCAATGCAAGCTATGGAGATTGAGGTTATGCTAAAGAAAGAAGAACCCATTTTTGTCAATTTCTTTGAAGCTTTTTTTCTTTGTTCTACAGAAGTGTTACAAGTGAGGTCAACGTTTGTCAAAGTCTTTCCAAGGTTAGTAATTAGTCATTGAATGCCTTGGTTAATATTCGGTGAAGAAACAGTGTATTCATGCATTTTACACCTGAATTGGGAATGGATGTATCTCGTGCAACTTCACCACCTAAGAATGTCGTGTGGTCTAATGGTGCTAAGTTTGTTGTACCTAAACAGGATTAGGCCACATTACACCATTAATAAACCAGGTCGAATTTTGGCAAAGGAAGATGAAGTTTGGTCGGTGTGCATTTTACCCATTTCTTTTACTCTTATGTCTTCTAAGTCATGTAGTTATGAAGTAGTAGCATTTCCACACCCAAAATTTTATTTCATAAACAAACTCTCGATTGTTTTTAAAGTCAATAGCTTGGTTTGACCCAAAAAACAAAGGTCAATAGCTTGGCCCAACAGACACAAAGCTATAGCACACGGGTTGGTATGAATTAATTTAGATCCAAATCAGTGATACGAGCGATATTGAAGTAATGAAGATTCAAAAATATGACCTCTGCAAGCCCATTATTCAATAATTAAAGAGTGCTGCTATTTCCACCCACCTGTCCTATTTTTCCACCCACTTTATTTTCAAAATTTTAAAGATAAATTTATCCCTTTGTAAAATGACGTCTAAGGACCTAAGAAAAAAACTCTTTTAAAGCATTTCAAATAAAACAATAAACTAAAATAAAAATAAAACAACATTTTTTCATTTTGTTGGATTTGGTGGTAGCAGTTAAATGAATCTATGTTCCTCGTTTCCTTTGTTTTTTTTAATCGATTCTTTCGTGTGGTCTCTTTTTTGGTTGGTTGTGGTTGCTATTTAAAAAAAAAAAAATCAATTGTTGTGGATGCCTTATCCACCCTTTTAATACAATCGTTTCTCTTTTAAAGAAACTCACTTGGTGTATGAGATTAAAGCCTCTCCCTCTGCTTCTTTACTATTTTTTCTTTATAGAATTTTGTTTCTATTTTTTTTTTCTCTTTTGAATTCGTGGTGAATTAGTTTTTTCTTATTTGGGTTATTTGTCTCTGACAGATTGATATAAGACTAGAGGTGAATGCACAGGATTTTTGTGTAGAGGTGAATTTGCATTTTTTTGGTATTAATAGAGGCTTCGTCTGGCAGCTCCCGGCCCTCAACCCAAATTTCGTGCTGAGGTTGAAGAAGCTCTGCACAAATAACAAAGTTTTTTTTTTTGGGGAGGATTTTGCTCAAGTAATGGTGGAGGAGGGTGAAGAGGTGGGGGAGGGGCTGGTGGCTAGTGTCAGGGCCGGCCCTGACTTTTCGGTGGCCCTAGGCAATAAATTGAATGAGGCCCCTTCCCTTAGTTTATATACAATTGCAAAAAAAACAACAAATAAAATGATTTTATGTAGAGTGCAGCCATATCTCCATATAAAACAAAAAAATTCTGATTACATATTTAATATCATGAAGGAAATTAAAAATTTACAAACCAACATTCCAACAACCAATAATGGGAACATGTCAAGATACATTAAAACTAAGTGTTTGTTCAAAATACTAAACCCTTTCCCTTAAGATTAGCTTCTGGCTTCAAGCTTCATCACATGAGTTTAGCAAAATCAGCTTTGAAAACAACATATGAAATGGTTGCAGCAAATTTGGATGGGTACAAAATCTTCCTGTAGCCTTCTTCCTCCCAAACAGGCAGCCAATAAGAGATCCATCCCATTACAATGTGCAAATATCTGATGCTTTCCCTTTATCAAATAGCTGCTTGATTTCCTCTGCACCATTTACAATCAAAAAAGTAAAAACTGTAACATTAAAAGTACAATCAATCACTGAAAAATCCTTGATCTTCTAGCACTTTGAGAAACTCTACTCCGTACCTCCACCTGATTCATGTACATCTGCAATGATAAGATATATGCAAGATTTTGTTAGAAAAGTTTAGTAGATGTCATTGTGCAGTTTTATAGCGACTTATATAAGGAGACTTGGGAGATTATCTCCACCAGGCAGAGGATGTTTTGCCTTAGAAACAAATCCAAATTAAGTTAGCTAGCTGTATGCTGTAAGTTAGCGGCTTGATATCTAGAAAAGTCAAATTAGAGTGCCAGTATGAATCTATAATTATCCTTTGCGGAGTTTCGTAGAGACAAAAAACAAGTTAGACAAGAATAAAATCTGAACAATAATCTGATTACCACTCTATACCTCTCTGCGTTTTGTTCCTATTGGAAATTGAATTGAAACAATAGTTTGCTGGGTAGGAACAAATATAAAGAAAAAATTATAAATCTGATTACCTTTTCAGTTTCTCATGCTCCTCCCCTCTTGGTCACCATCAATCTCAAAGACAATTTGTGAGCTTTTTGGGTGAGATTGAAACTTAGGGTTATAATATGAATCTGATATGAGAAAGATGATAGAAACTGAAAATAAAGGATATGGGTAATGGATTGAAGGGAGATGGGAATAACAGAGAAAAATATAATGGTGGATTATTAAGAGATTGACGGTAGGACTAACGGTGCAACAAAATACCTAATTGAGTGACCTCTGCAACTAATATTTGAGTTGAGTGACCAAAGTGTAACTTGGGGTATAGTTGAGGGACCATTGCTGCGAATAACCCCTTTTTTTTCCTATAAATGGTCTAGCCGCACGGCTATACCCGGGGTTTTTATTATATATATATTTTTATATAAAATAGTATTGCCGAGCGGCTATACTCGGGGTTATTTATTTATTATTTTAAATAGTATAGCCGCTCGGCGTTACTACTATTTTTTATATAAAAAAAAACGTATAGCCGCGCGGCTCTACTTCTTTTCACACATAGGCGCCTCGCACTAGGCGGGTCCTTTATATATATATATATATATAAATAGTATAGCCGATCGGCTATACGCAGGTTTTTATTATTTTTATTCAAAATAGTATAGCCGCCCGGCTATACGAGGGTATTTTTATTTATTTATTTAAAATAGTATATCCGCCCGGCTTTACTAAGGTTATTTTTAAAAAAATAGTATAGCTGCTCGGCGATACATGTTTTCACACGTGGAGTTTAATAGTATAGTAGGAATATGCCAAAAGACCCCTCGGTGGTATGGCCCACCAAACACAAAACTACAGCACACAGGTTGGTATGAAAGATTCAAAAAATATGACCTCTGCAAACCCATTATTCAATAATTAAATTATTAGATTAGTGGGTATATTATACAAGCAGACCCAAATTTTTTTTTTTTTTTGGGAGGAGACAAAATAGTTATATTATACCAGGACTGTGAGTTTTTAAAAAGGAGAAGGCAGATCACAGTTCACAGACACAGAGATGGAAGAGGAAGCAAAGGGAGGTGTAAGAATATATTGCTAGCAAAATTCAAAGAAGGAACCTCAGAGAACCAGATTGACCAACTGATCCAAGGCCCTGCCAACCTAGTCAATCTCATTGACCCCATGAAGACCTTCCACTGGTAAAACAGAGTCCTCTGTTTTCCTTTTTTCTTTTATTTTCTTCTCTCAGCTGATTTTTTCTTAATTTTTTTGGGCCACTTTGGCTTTCCTGGTTCTGAAAATGATACATATTTGTGGTCAATTTGCTTAATTAACTAGTTAATTATGTATTAATTGATGTTTTGTGATTAATCAGGGGAAATGAATTGAGCATTGAGAAGCAGCTGGAAGGGTACACTCATGTGTTTGAAACAACCTTTGAGAGTGTGGAGGGTGTTGCAGAGTACACAGCTCACCCTGCCCATCTTGATTTTGCAAACTTGTTCCTTCCCAATTTAGAGCAATTATCTTTTAGCTCAACTGCAGACCAGCAAGTCATCACCAAGAAAAACCCTAGTGAAATACAAGTTATGATGATGGAGCTGCTACCAGATCCAAAAGATCAATCATAGTAAACCATTTTGTCAATTTCTTTTCTTTAATTTGGGGTTCTATTTTCTTGGTAATTAAAAGCGTTAACTGATTGTAATGTTGTTAATTTTATGCAATGAAGCTCCCACCTTTCTCTGGGCTTTGTTTGTCTCTGTATATCTTTGGGCTTTGTCCTAGTTTCTTTTATGAAGATCTGCTCATAGAAAACAGAGAAGAAAAAAAAAACATGATAAGTTTTTTTTTTGTTTAAACGAAATGGAGATTGCATTAATAAATTACGTCACGAGGGTAATACAAATACAAAAGCCCCACATAGCCATTGCAACTACTCACAAAGGGGTTAAAAAGAATTATTGCTTACCAATTGATAGAGATCTGATTGGTTTAACAACATGGGCAATTATTTATCCAAATGTAGGTTATATTAATAAGTTTATACTGTAATACAATAATTATTTTTGATATTTTGGTTTTTATCATTATATTTTGGTTCTCTCTTTTTTTTCTTTTTTTTGGGTTCAAAACCGCTGGAAGATTTTATTAATAACGAATAGTAAGGTTTACATCGGAGGCTAGAATATTAAAAAGCCAGTCAGTTCCAAGATGATCCCAAACATGATTACCCCCATGTTTAGAAACGAAACCAGCAACAGTATGGGCAACTCGGTTACAGGACTTAGGAGCAAACACAAAGGAGACCTGAGAAAAAGTAGCCACTAACTGCTGGATATCGAAGACAATTCCCTCCAGATCGGAATCTACAGTAGCCTGACCATTGAGCATTGAGATTCCTCTTTGGGTATCCGACTCCACCATTACGTGTGTGAGCTGGAAGTGGGCACATGCACTGAGAGCGTGGCGAATAGCTAGAAGTTCCATCAATAGAGCGGAGGAGCCACGAAGGTCTCCCTCACCACCAGCACATAACAGTAGACCATGGCTGTCCCTGATAACCCAGCCGACTCCTCCCCGCAAGAGTTGAGCAAACCATGCGACGTCGCAGTTCACCTTGAGAAGACTCGGCGGAGGTATACACCAGCTCTGGGCCATAGAGCTGCTGATGGCCTGATGAGGCTGGGGCTGAACCTCCTGCTTAGCAGCACGGTATTCAGTGACTTGGTTAAGCAAGAGGTGAGTAGCCTCAATGGGATCAGCTTTTGCACTTTCAAAGACAGCCAAGTTCCTGGTTTTCCAGATTCGCCACAGCCCAAAAACAAACCACTGGATTGCCTCCGCTGCGTGCTCAGATGAGCTGAGCGTCATCACCATATATCGCCAAGCAGAAATAAAATCCTCACCTGCTAACCTGGTCACGTCCAGTTGGAGAGGGCTTGCAAACTAGAATGCACGTGCAAAGTCACATTGGAAAAAAAATATGAGCTTGAGCTTCATCATGTAGACCACATAGGCCATGTTGCGTAGATACAGTTGCACCAAAATGGATTCAGCTGCATCCTCAACTTGTGATACTCGCAAGTGCACAAACCGTTGGTAGTTTAGCGTATGTAAGTGCGAGGTCGATTCCACAGGGATTGGTGATTGAATGATCCAATTCAGTTTTCCTACACAAAACAGAAACAAAAACAAAGAACATGAAAGAAGGAAGAAAATAAGAAAGTAACTCAAGCAAATAAGTTCCCAAGTTCAATTTAGATTAATGGATTGATTCTAGCTAAAGTATGATTAAGCCATGGTGTGTGGTCATAACCTTGTGTTCCTAATTCCCTAATTTGATCATTTGTTGTCTAACCTAAAATTAAGCATTAGGAACCCATTAAGCGTAGAAGAACATTTTAAACAACCAAGCATGTATCTAATCCCTGTTGTCGAATGTCCATACATACTCTTCCTATTCATAGTTCAATTCGAATTAAAGCATGGTGTATACTCTTAATTCAAACCAAGATAGCTAACATGCAAGCCTAAATGGTGATCAATCATTCAAACTAGCATATTAACTTATAAGCATAATGAATAAGAACAAAAACCATAATTGAAACTTGGAAACTAATTAAACTTGAATACTTAAGAAAGAATGTACATTACAAGAAAAATAAATTACAACTAAGAAAACATTAAAGAAAGCTAGAATTGAGAACTAGAAAGCAAAATTAAGAGAATTTGAGGGAGAGAAGGGAAGGGAGCTCTAGAGAAGTGTTTGAGAGCTCCCCCCCTTGGGGTGTGTTTACAAGCTTGGGAAACCTCACTATATATAGGCCTAAGGAAGCTGAAAATCTGAATTAAGTATGGCTAATGCATACAACACTTGTTTTATAAAATCTGAAATGGTTGATGCACTTCACTAATGCATACAACACTTCCATTATAAAATCTGAAATAGTTGATGCACTTCACTAATAAATCCCACCAGCAGCCCTAGCTCATCTTCATGTCACCATGACCAAGCTTCCAACCAGAAATAATAGCTCATCCTGAGGTCAGCATGACCAGCAACTTCAAGGGCTTACGAATTGGGCTTCCCTTAAGCAAATTAAGACTTTAAGCACTCAAACTTGAAGTTCAGAATGTCTTCTTTCCAGCCATATATCATTTGGGCCAATCCAAGGTCGGAGGAGGAAGTTAAGGCCAAAACAAATTGCTAACTCATTTTGCGCGCTGATAAAATCCATCCTGAGCATGGCTCTGTGTTTGCTAGGTAACAGACTCCATATTTATCCAATGGGGCTGAATTTTGGATATGTTATATTACACACCTATTGGAACAACTTTCATGAAGAATGTGGCCTCATCCGAGCTATATAGGTTGCTGAAACAAAGCTTGCAATATGACCTATGAAACTGAGCTGGCAGGGGACTGTAGCCAAAATTGAGTTTGTCTTTAAGCTCTTCATCCATTCATCCAAATTAGGCCCTAACATGCATGGATTGCATCATTTACTATCCAAAGCCCTCATTATTACCTAAAGCTCAATGAACTGAAAGATAAACACAAAAAGGATTAAAAGCACAAGTTTAACTCAAAAACATAACCAAATCATAAGCTAGAAGGGTACAAAATGATATGTAAATATGCACCGATCAGGCCACACTCACCGGTGCAAGATACCCGTCGCTTACGCAAATTATGCCTCACCGCTAGAGGTGTCAAACGGGCCGTGCCGGGCCGGCCTGTCCCATTTAAACTCATGCTTTTAACATTTTCGTGCCGTGCTGGGCCGACCTATTTAATTTATCGGGCCGTGCCGTGCCGGCCCATTTAATAAAATCATTGATCCCGGCCCGGCCCAAAGCCCATGTCCATATTTAAACGGGCCGGGCCGGGCTCGTGCCATACTCGGGCCCAAGAACCAACCCATTTAATTTGAATTTTTTTCGCTTGATTTTTTTTTCCCACTAGATAATTCAAATTATAAACATTAAAAATATAATTAGAGGCAAGAAATTATAAACTATTTGAAAACATTAATCATCAAACATCCAAACAATATGAAGGGCGGAGGGCAAAAAGTGTCCAACTCCACAAAGTCCACTTGAACTTTTCATCTTTAAACAACTTATTATTTTATATGTGAAGAAATGTTTTGCTTTGATTATAAGAGAAGCGTATATATCATATGTATTGATTAGATATCAAGTCCAATGTTGTTTAATTAATTTGTAGTTGATATGTTTAATTAACTAAGGACCCAAGTAATTTCCCTAAAATGAAAGACATCAAATATATGGTTATGATTTTTTTATAAAAAAAAAAACATATAAACAATGACATTAGATGTCAAATTATTGCATTTTGACTTTTTGAGAAGAAAAAAAATGCTAAATGGGCCGTGCTCGGGCTCGTGCCTGGGCTCGTGCCGTGCTTGAAGCGGGCTCGGGCCAAGCCCGGCCCATATCGGGCCATGGGCCGGCCCGGTCCATTGGACCTATTTTTTGATCCCGGCCCGGCCCAAGTTTTCGTGCCGTGCCGAGCACAGCCCATTAGTATTCGTGCTCGTGCCGTGCCGTGCCTCATTTAAACGGACTTGGCTTGTGCCGTGCTGGGCCGGCCCGTCCCGTTTGACACCTCTACTCACCGCTAGAATGTTGGAGCAACCACGCCAAATGAAAGCTTTGAGTTTGGGCGGAGCATCGACGTGCCAAACTGACTTCCAAACTGTACTTTGAGCGCAGGTACCGCTGGCCTCTCCAGCTCCTTTACGCCCCAGTTCACCATTCCTCTGCAGGTGAAGGGCAAGCTCATAGCCAGACCGAACGACATACTGTCCATGCGTACTGAAATGCCAAATTAGCTTGTCTGGACAGCCCCACCTGCTGATTGGAATGCTTAAGATGCGGCTGGCTTCTTCTGGAGCAAAGCATCTATCAATCACATCTTCTCTCCATGTGTGCAAAATGGGGTCAATGAGTTCACTGACCATCAAGGGTAAGTCAGACTGTCACGAGAGAGTTCGGAAGGTGTAAGGGGTAGGAAGCCAAGGATCATTGCGCACCTGGACTTTAGAGCCATCACCGATACGCCAACACAAACCAGACTCAAGTATTCTTCGCCCTTGGAGAATGCCTTTCCAACCCCAAGAGGCAGATTTTCGAGTGGTGGCAGTGAGGAAAGTCTCCCTGACAAAGTACTTTTCTTGTAGCAAGCGAGCAAGCAGGGAGCTTGGGTAATGTAGGATCCGCCAACCAATCTTGGCAAGTAGGGCAAGATTAAAGCACTGGATATCTCGGAAGCTCAAGCCACCCGCCTTTTTTAGTTGAGATAATTTAGCCCAACTAACCTAATGAATGTCATGTTTCTCTTTGTGGGACTTCCACCAAAACCTCGCGATGGCAGCTTCAATTTCCTTGCACAAGGTTACTGGCAGTTTAAAACAGGACATAGCATAGCAGGGCATGGCCATAGCAACGGCTTTAATGAGAATCTCTTTGCCAGCCGTCGAGAGAAACTGTTCAGCCCAACCATGGAGCTCACCATCTAGTTTGCGGCGGACCTCCTCAAATACCTATGTTTTAGATGTTCCAAAATCAGCCATAATGCCTAGATATTTACCAAATTCTTTGTGGCCTTTGACATGTAGGATATGTTCCATTTGTGTGCGAAGGCGAGAAGAGCAGTTGACACTATAAAAAATAGAACTCTTGTCAAAGTTGACGCTTTGGCCAGAACCCGCTTCATAGCACTGTAGACTGTTAACAACACACTCCGCTTCCCTTTCAACTGCTTGACAAAATAGAACAGAGTCGTCGGCAAATAGGAGATGGCTAATGCTTATGCCATCCCTACGTAGCTGGAAGCCATGCAAAGCTTGTCGCTCTTCGTATGCTTTAATGAGGGAGGTAAGTCCTTCTGCACAAATAAGAAATAAGAAAGGAGATAAAGGGTCCCCTTGCCTCAATCCCCGCGAGGGCTTAATATTTCCAATTGCAGCACCATTGATTAGAACACTGTACGAAATTGTGGAGATGCATTCAAAAATCCAAGAGCAAAATTGGTAGGGGAAACCTAGTTTCTTCATCATTGCAATTAGAAAGGGCCATTCAACATGATCAAAGGCTTTTGCCATGTTGAGCTTAAGAGCTATAGTCTTTGGGTCTGAGCGCTTACTCCCTTGAAGAGAGTGAAGAATCTCGTGCACTACTAAGATGTTATCCGTGATCTGCCTTTCTGCCACAAAGGCTGACTAGTGTGGGCTAATAATCTGAGACAACATAGTTTTCAAACGGTTGGTGAGGATTTTTGAAATAATTTTATAAATCACATTACAAAGAGAGATGGGTCTCCATTGCTTCATATTTCGTGGATTCGGAATTGTGGGAATAAGGGTGATGTGTGTGTGGTTAAGCCGTCTAGGTAACTTTCCAGAGTGAAAGAAGCTCTGAACTACCCGAAAGACATCATCACCCACCACAAGCCAATGATGCTGGTAAAAGGCCCCAGTGAAGCCATCAGGCCCCGGAGAAGCTGAGGGGCTCATACTCTTTACAATTTCGAAGACCTCCTCCTGGGTAACCGCCTTAAGAAAATTGGAGCTCTCACTCTCTGTGATTCGTTGACTGACACAAGCTACTGTTTCATTGATGTGTGATGGGCGACATGTGGTGAACAACTCTTGAAAATAAGATATAGCAATAGCTTGAACATCAGATCCCTTCTCATACCAGACACCAATTGCATCTTCTAGACCCAGTAAACGGTTTTGGCGATGGCGGGTCATCACCTTAGAATGGAAAATTTTTGTATTCCTTTCTCCTGCATTCAACCACTGTATGCGGGATTTTTGCTTCCAGAATAGCTCCTCCTCACGAAGAGCACCCTTGAGGTCCTGTTCCAGAGCTCTTACTCTAGAGCCTTCAAAAATAGGGTCTGTGTAGGCAGAGTGCAATTGCCTTTGAATTAAATTAATCTGATCAGAAGAGTTTCTTCCTTCATGTCTCCACCATAGAACAAGGCCTTTCCGCACCCAGCCTAATTTCCCAATAAATTGGTCCTCTCTAGACCTTGGGAAACACTTCTGCCATTTTTCTGTTACGACTTCCTTACAACGGGCCTGTCGCCCCCACTGTGAATCATAGACAAATCTGCGCTGCCAACGAGTAGTGGAAGGCTTCGTAGCAAGCATAAGAGCCACATGGTCCGACCCCGTTAAGGGCACATGCATCACTCGAGCTTCTGGGTAATTCTGGAGCCAAGGTTCTGAGGCCAAGCCTCTATCAAGTCTCTCTTGTATCAAACCACTCTTTCTTCTATTTCTCCAGGTAAAGGGATAACCTACAAACCTCAAGTCTAGTAGGCTAGCATCAGTCGCAAAGGCCCGGAAGTCTGCCATACTCCTTTCTGAGCGGGGGTTGCCCCTTTTTTTCTCGGTAGCCACCAGGATATCATTAAAGTCTCCCAAGCATAAGCATGGTTCCGAACAGTGGCTAATCCTGTCAAATAAAGTACGCCATTGTCCATTCCGAGTACGGTCATCAGTGCTAGCATAAATGGCAAAAAAACGCCACTTGAGCTGTAAATCAGCATCATAAAGCAAAGCCTCAATACAAAAATCTGCATATTTAATTAGTTCCACCTGTTGTGCATCCCGCCAAAACATACATAAACCTCCACTGAGCCTACGTGGTTTAACCGCAAACAAAAATTCCATGCCTAATTGCCGCTTCAGATATTCATAGCGGTGCCTCCTAGTTTTGGTTTCTAGAAAGACCACTAGATCGGGGGTGTGGAGCCGTACTTGCTCTTTCAAACTGGAAACTGTCAAGCCACCCCCAATGCCTTGACAGTTCCACACAAAGATTTTCATGGCGATCGTGGAGACAGGTTGAGGCCGGTTGTTGTGTAGATACAGCTGCACCAAAATGGATTCAGTTGCATCCTCAACTTGTGATACTCACAAGTGCACGAACCGTTGGTAGTTTAGCGTATGTAAGTGCGAGGTCGATTCCACAAGGATTGGTGATTGAATGATCCAATTTAGTTTCCCTACACAAAACAGAAATGAAAAAGAAAGGAAATAAATAAAACAAGGAAGAAAGAAATAACTAACTCAAGCAAATAAGTTCCCAAGTTCAATTAAATTAATGGATTGATTCTAGCTAAAGTATGATTAAGCCATGGTGTTTGGTCATAACCTTGTGTTCCTAATTCCCTAATTTGATCATTTGTTGTCTAACCTAAAATTAAGCATTAGGAACCCATTAAGCATAAAAGAACAATTTAAACAACCAAGCATGTATCTAATCCCTGTTGTCGAATGTCCATACATACTCTTCCTATTCATAGTTCAATTCGAATTAAAGCATGGTGTCTACTCTTAATTCAAACCAAGATAGCTAACATGCAAGCCTAAATGGTGATCAATCATTCAAACTAGCATATTAACTTATAAGCATAATGAATAAGAACAAAAATCATAATTGAAACTTGGAAACTAATCAAACTTGAAACTAAAGAAAAGAATTTACATAACAATGAAAATTAAGTAGAACTTGGAAAAACTTAAGGAGAATTTCAGCACAAAGATCTCATTATAACAATTGAAAACTAGAAAGAGAAACTAAGAGAATTTGAGGGAGAGAAGGGAAGGGAGCTCTAGAGAAGTGTTTGAGAGCTCCCCCCCTTGGGGTGTGTTTACAAGCTTAGAGAACCTCCCTATTTATAGGCCTAAGGAAGTGAAAAATCTGAATTCAATATGGCTAATGCATACAACACTTGTTTTATAAAATCTGAAATGGTTGATGCACTTGTATTAGAAATTTTGAATTGGTTGATGCACTTCACCAATAAATCCCACCAGCAGCCCTAGCTCATCTTCATGTCACCATGACCAAGCTTCCAACAAGCTCAATAGCTCATGCCTAGCTCACCATGACCAGCAACTTCAAGGGCTTACGAATTGGGCTTCCCTTAAGCAAATTAAGACTTTAAGCACTCAAACTTGAAGTTCAGAATGTCTTCTTTCCAGCCATATATCATTTGGGCCAATCCAAGGTCGGAGGAGGAAGTTAAGGCCAAAACAAATTGCTAACTCATTTTGCGCGCTGATAAAATCCATCCTGAGCATGGCTCTGTGTTTGCTAGGTAACAGACTCCATATTTATCCAATGGGGCTGAATTTTGGATATGTTATAGTAAACACCCATTGGAACAACTTTCATGAAGAATGCTACCTCATCCGAGCTGTGTAAGTTGCTGAAACAAAGCTTGCAATATGACCTACGGAACTGGACTGGCAGGGGGCTGTAGCCAAAATGAGTTTGTCTTTTAAGCTCTTCATCCATTCATCCAAATTAGGCCTTAACATGCTTGAATTGCATGAATTATGCTCTCTTGCTCTATTTGCCTACAAAACACACAAAGGGAGGCAAATAACTTAGAAATCTAAGAAACTAAGCAAAAGAAGTAAGTAAATAGGGCATGTATATGTATGAAATTATGAGCTTAACACCGGTCTCCACTAACTGCTCTAAAACCTCAGGAAACAGTAATCTTCGCTTGTTGGAATCCCTCACTATCTCATCCCCACGTCCAATATCAGTACCAGAGACCCCATTGCACTCTTTGACCCCAGAGTCCATCCCTGCTCGACTTCTTTTACCACAGCTCCTCAGAGTTTGGTCATGGCTTGCATGTAGTTCCGGAAGAAGTGGTGCAGGACGAAAAGGATCAGTTTCTCCAGGTAGAACATGAGCCTCTCCAAACTGGAGGCTTGCCTCGTGCTCAACCGACTCAACTGCCACAATGGGTACCGAAGCTGAGGCAGCAACTGTGGCCACCCTTTGAAGTATGCCTCCGGAGCCAATCAGACCTGCATCCCAGGCTTGAGCCAAAATCTGTGTACGGCGTGCATCAAGTTCTCGCTGTTTTCGGATAGTTTCAACAAGGGTTCTCTCCTGAGCATGATGTGCACGAGGCCGCCATGACCCTGCATTTGGACTTCCTTGTGCCATCCTACGAAGAACAGATTTCAAAGGCCTACCCCGCATGTCTTCAACAGCCTCAAGACCATCAAAAGCATAAAGGGTTTCAACCCCACAACGTTGGGATGAACACTCTCCAGCTTTGTCAAGGCAGACGCGGCTTGGATGTCCCAAGCAGCCACAAATAAAACAGTATTCAGGGAGGTAATCATATTGGAAGCTGATCCATATCGACCCTACTTCCGGGAATTCAACAAAGGCACCCCCCGCATGAGGGATTGGGTGACATTGAACTGGATACGAACTCGCACGAAACGCCCAACACAGTCCTCTCCATCTGCGTGGTATACTTTCGCAACTTGTCCTAGGAGTGTTCCAATCTTCTGAGCCACAGCAACCATCATATTTAAGGGAGGGATCCCATGAAGTTGCACCCAGAAAACTCCCATCTTCAAATCCACAGATCTAATGTCACAGCCCACCGTCACTTCAGAGAGCAAAACTAGGGCATCGCGATATGTCCAGGGCTCCATATCCAAAACCCTAGCTTTGTCCCTATGATTCTCAAATCTCACCATAAATAGCTTGCCAGCAAACTCCTTAATTGTGACTTCTGCAATGCCTTTCCACAATCAAGAGGAGGCTATAAAGCCCTCCTTATTGACGACTCTGTGGGAAAAAACTTTTGCCACAAGGGTGTTGTGGTGTCCAACGAATTGACTGCCGAGTTCATTCTCCCCAATTTGAACCCCCTTCCGTTCTGGATCAAACAATCAAAGGTTGGCACCAAACCGTATCTCTAGATCTTCCATGTCCCACACTACCGTAGCCTAGATGTGCTTACTGTGAGTTTGCGATCGTAGTGCTAAAATCCGCTTGCCAAAATTACTTCGAGAAGGAGAGTCGTGTGCTGCAAGGGAGTCGCCGTCGGAAGTTTCAAACCCTAAACCCTAGAGACCCTTTTCTCCTTTCGAGAAACCCATCTAAATAATATTTTGATTGAATCATTGATTATATTTTGGTTCTCAAGTTTAGAAGTATAAACTATAAATAATTCATAATTAATGTCTTATTTATTAATTATAAATTTAAACAATTAGATTTGAAATTAATAAATAATTTTTATAACTAATTAGATTATCTTGCAATTAATTAATTTTAAATTGGCGGGTTAATTAGTTATAGCCTCATGGGCCTCCAACAAGTCAGAAAAGGTGGAAAGGCTTTGGGTCTCTTCGGGAACCTCGAAACCCAATAACAGACTTCTTTTTTGTATTCACCACCAACACCAAACCAATGACTCTCTCCACTTTTGTTTGTCTTCGATGGCTACCACCACCACCAACGCTCTCGGTGCCTCAAGTTCAGGTACGCATTTTATTTTTATATTTCTTGATTTTATTTTATTTTAATTCCTTCTTTGTTTGGCTTACGCTCAGTCGGGTCTGTTTTGTGTTGCACGAAAAAGGACCTCTGGAGATTTTAGAAAATCAGTGGGTTTTAACGATGAAAACAGACTGAGCCCTGAAAATATTTTTGCCCTTTTATTTTCTGGAAAATAATGGGTATGTGAATTATAAATTTTCATGGGCTAGGTGGTTTTGGAGCCTTGGTAGGTAGTATTTTCTGTGGAGCATTCATAGATTTATGAGCTATAGATTTTTGCTTTTTCTGTTTGTAATCGAAGATGGGTGAAAAGCTGCATACCCAATTCATAAAATAGTAACTTGCGTGGAATAGTTTCAGATTTTCAGTTCAGTTATCTACTGATAATGGGTTTGAAGTTTTTGTTGTGTCATTTGCTTAACTCTCATCAAACTGTTAAGCTAAACTTCCTTTCACTTTAGAATTAGGTGTTTTTAGTTTTAGATACCACAGAATATGTAATATAGGTGGATTAGCACATAAAAACATCGAACCTGACCATCACAGTTTTTGTTGTAATGTAATTTACCAATTTTTAGTTGCAATCCAATTTCGGTGCTTGGTGTCCAAAATGATTTGGATATTACAACTATCAAAGACCTATATTTGTAATTTGTTTTGAAGTTTTATATATTTTAGGCGAAAGACAAAATTGTTGGTCATTAGATCTATTCATTTGATGATTTTGTTCAGGCACTGCCAGGGCTACTCATACCACAACTTTTTCATAGGCAGCTTGGGTGCAGTTTCGTTTTTCTTTTTTTCCTACTTATGATTGAGTAGTTTGGTTTTCTGGTTCAGGTACTGCAAATGAAAAGGATGCTTTACCAATCGAGTCTACCAATGGAGCTGCTCCCCTTCCAAGCTTTGAGACTAAACCTGAACAGACTGGTCAGAATTTTTTTTAACTCATGAGTCATAAGTGCTTGTTTATCCAATTCCCCGTTCTGCTGTTTGGTCACATAAATTCATTGATCAGAAGGACTAATGTTTTTTCCTATCTTGATAGATGTAAAATCTCGGGTTGATGCCATGTGGGAGCAAATGAATAAAGGAGTATCTAATAAGAAATTCAAGGATTTATTAAAGAAGTCTTCAACTGTGACTAAAACTCCAAAGAAGGCATCTGATGTGAGGATTGCCTCATTCTTTCTGTCTGTGTTGGAATTATAAAAATATAGTTGGCTAGAATTTAATCTTTTACTTCTATTTATTTCTTAGAACTGGAAGGCATATCTGGGCCTGGCACCAAAGAAGGCAGAGTCCCCAAAAGAAAATGCACTACAGAAGGGATCAAATGTCACGCAGAACAGCTCTAGTGGTGATGTCGTGCAGGACAGCTCTAGTGACAAGGCCAGGAGGCTTGCAGCTGCTGCTCTTGTAGAAGTTAAGGATGCTGCAGCTGCAGCATCAGGCAGAGGGAAAGTTGAGGTTAGCATATTATTTGAATCACCTGTTTGTCTGTGTTCTGTTGGGTGACCTGTCTGTGGGTAAACTTTGGCTTTTCAGATGTGGAACTAAGTAGTGCCTGCTTAGTTTTAGTTGTTAATTTCCTCTCCAATCACTTTTGAAGATATGATGTTACACACACATGTTAATATATGTATTTGGTTACACGCCAATTTTTACCACATGAGTAGTCTCTGTGATGGCCAAGCAGTTTTCCTGTTTAACTTGAATCTCTCGGAGCTGATCCTTAAACCAAAAATCATAATTATCATAATGATGCATACAAATTAGTTTTAAAAAAATTTAATGGTATGGATGCAAAGTTCATTTTTTAAAATTTATTGGCAATAATCATATTAAACAGATCTCTTTCATTTTATAGATCACAGAGGTTCGGGATTTTGCTGGTCAAGAAATTGAATATAAGAAGCTTGTTGATGCTGATTCAAAGGAAGCATCTGAAAAGGCGAAAGCTCCAGCAGCTTCAGGTGTGGATGCAGTGCTCGAACAGATTAAGAAGAAACAAAAGCTCAGTGTGCTTGACAAGACAAAAAAGGACTGGGGGGAGTTTAAGGAGGAAAAAGGGTTGGATGAGGAGTTGGATGCTTACAAGAAGAGTTCAAACCAATATTTAGATAAGGTGAACTTCTTGCAGAGAGCAGATTTCCGGGAGTTTGAACGGGAGAGGGATGCACGGCTAGCCTTGCAGTCCAAAAGGAGGCCCGATATGCGGGAGGATCCATAACTGCACAATATTCTGGGTTGCTTTCGATTGCCTTGTGCAAATGCCAAACTGGGAATTGTGGAGAGGAGAATGGGCAGTTGCTGAAAGTTTTAGTATGGTTTTCTGCTTTGAAGAGAGAAATCAATCCTTAAAATATCTTTTAAGGGGTATTGTGCATTTGCATGAGTTATTTTTCAACAGTTCCCGGATTTTCAATGAGAGGAGAGAAAGGCCATTAATTGTAAACTAGGGAAAGAATTTTCATCTTATCAGATTTTAGGGGTGGCATTTCTTAGAGCAGGAACTTGCAGTATCACATGATGGGAACATGAGTCACAGTTCAATTCTTCCCCTTCATTTGTTGAAAGTAAGAAAAGAATGGTGATCTGATGGCTTCTCTTTGCTCTCTTTCTTCTGTTTTTGTTTGTTTTTCGTCAAATAATTGTTGGTCTTCTAACTCGACCGTGCTCTATCGTTTGCAAATTTTACTGAGTGTTGTACTAAAACCAGAATCGAAACAGGAATAGCTTGACATTAAAATCCCCACACACGGGAGATGGGATATTGAGACTCAATTTTGAGCATCACATCTTGAGAACAAATTCTAGTCAAAAAGGGCAGAAACAAACAGCAATCTTGAGCATCACATACAAGATTGCTGCATTTCGGAATGGGCAAATTCTCGATAAGTATTAGGGAATTGTTTATATCATGGTATTGAATGCCCGTCAGTCCGTAGGCAATCATTTTAGAGTTCTAATCTTCTGTAAATCTGCCTGGAGTGTTGATTACGAATCCGATTAAATTAGTTCAACTTTAAGACATGATAAAAGCAAGAGATCCGATGCCCTACTAGCCCCCCAATAATAGCATACATGAACATGTAGTTGCTGAACAGTAAACCACACATGGTAATGATCCATTAGCATTAGCTCAACATACCCTGCTTATGTTGTTATTCACAGTAAGATGAGAAAGCATACAGAGTTGGGTCCCTTATTGTAGCCAAGGGGCAGAAAAAAAACAGCAATCTTGTATTCAAGAACTTTTATCTGCAACCTTCAATGAAGGTTAAACAACTAAATGGAAAGTTCTTACCAAGTCAATCCAAATTTCTTAAACAAAAATGAAAACAAGATTAATCAAGTAATGATTTTTCTAGATGTGAATGGGCTTGTCATAAGTAGCCATGGCAGCTTCCTTCAAGGCCTCACTCATAGTTGGATGTGCATGGCAAACTCGTGCAATGTCCTCGCTTGATGCATCATACTGCAAGGCTATGGCTGCCTCGTGAATGAGCTCTCCAGCATTGGGAGCCATGATATGAACTCCCAATATCTTATCTGTTTCCTTATCAGCCAAAATCTTGACGAGTCCTTCAGCATCATCTATTGCCTTGGCTCTGCTATTTGCCATGAAAGGGAACTTTCCAACTCGGTATTCAACACCAAGGGACTTCACTTGTTCCTCGGTCTTTCCAACAGATGCAACTTCAGGGTGCGTATAGACAACCCCAGGGACCAAGTCATAGTCCACATGCCCAACCTTACCAGCAAGGTACTCCACGCATGCAACCCCATCCTCTTCTGCCTTGTGGGCTAACATAGGTCCAGGAATAACGTCCCCAATTGCATAAACACCTGGGACATTTGTAGCAAATCTCTCATTGACTAAAATTCGCCCTCCCTTATCAGTTTCAACTCCTATCTTATCCAAATCAAGCCCGGATGTGAATGGAACCCTACCAGCAGATACAAGAACAACATCAGCTTCAAAGGTGGTCTGGTCGCCACCAGCTGCTGGTTCAAGGGTCAACTTCACACCATCTCCAGAAGTATCAACTGATACCACCTTTGTTTTGAGCACAAATTTCATCCCTTGTTTCTCAAGGGAACGCTGAAATTGCTTGCGGATTTCCGAGTCCATTGTTGGGACGATATCAGGTCCAAACTCAACAACAGTTACCTCGGAACCAAGTCTACGCCACACTGAGCCCATCTCTAGGCCAATATATCCTGCTCCAACCACCACAAGTTTCTTTGGGATTTCTGTCAAAGCCAGAGCTCCAGTTGATGATACTATTTTCTTCTCATCAATGGCAATCCCAGGTAGAGATTTGACATCAGAACCAGTGGCAATTATGATATTTTTGCCTTTTACGACTGTATTCTCACCATCAATGGTGTCCACTGAGATTTCGGAAGGGGAGATGAACTTTCCATAGCCTTTAACATAAGTGACCTTATTCTTCTTGAAGAGCCCTTCAATTCCTCGAGTAAGATTAGAAACAGCTTTATCTTTTTGGGACATCATGGCAGGTAAATCTACCTCAACAGAGGAGAACTTAACACCGTGGTTGTGAAATGCATGCTTAGCTTCATGGTACATGTGAGAGGAATGAAGAAGCGCCTGGACACAAAAGCAGATGACATTAGAGATAAATTTCACACGCAAATAATACCAATACATTTAATTCTATTTTTTTTTTTGGGTCTGAACCATGAGGTGGTCCTGAATGGGCCCCAACTATGGGTGGCACCTTTAAGCCTTAGCCACAACCCAGACTAATCCCCACTCACACCGGGTCGGCCCGTAAGGGGTAAAGTGTTGGCCAAAGTGGTGACTCCGTACGAGAGCAGGGATCGAACCCCTGACCTCTCTTAAGAAATGAGAGTGCCGAACCACTCACACCAACCATCTTGGTTATTTAATTCTATTTTCAAGGCAGAAGAAACACATCTGAACAGTAATTCACACAACCAGTAAGTTCTAAACTGTGCCAAATTATATAATTTTCAAATGTAAATGCTTATCCACTCAAGATTGTTCTTTTATATACTTTTGAGGAAGCCCTTTTAGCACAGAGTGAAATAAATTTCCACAATTTGGCTAAAAAAATGCGATTATATTATATAAAAAAATAGTATTAACTAAATTCAATCCAAATGAATATTATTAAACACAAAAACAAAGTCAATCAACTGAAATTCAATTAAATAATACCAGCGAACCAAAAAATTAGATCTGACAGGTGGTAAATCAACCCAACAATCCACGAAATTTAGGGACAGATTAAGAACCCTAGCAGGCTATTACGAGACTGTCCAAGTGAAGTAAAGAGTGTAAAAAAGAGAGACCTTGGAGGGTATGCAGCCGACGTTGAGGCACGTGCCGCCGAGAGCCCCGCGCTTCTCGATGCAGGTGGTCTTAAGGCCGAGCTGAGAGGCCTTGATGGCCGCCACGTAACCACCGGGGCCACCGCCAACCACGACGACGTCGTTGTCATCAGATCCCGAGGAAGCGTAGCCCCTGGAGAAGGAGGTGAGCGAGAAGGAGTACCTGACGGCCTCCGATGACGTGTTGGACAAGTTTCTAGAGAGAAGGTAGGCCTTCCGCCTCGCCAAGCTTGCCATAGCCATTCTCTCACACTCTCGATCGTTAAACCTCTTTGGGTTTGGTTTTGGTCTGGTTTCGTTATGCGCTTCGGCTTTTGGTAAAGGCCTTCAAATAGGACCGCAGACTATTGGGTGGGTGCTTTGCCTTCAGAAATTTTGTGTTATTTTAACATTATATTCCTTTTTCGTAATCTTGTGTGTTAAGGTCCAGAAATCAGTCCCTGTTACTCCATCCGATATTCGCCACGTAAACAACGCATTTGTGTTTCAGAAATGAGAAGGAATGATAGCCGTTGGATCGTGATCGATGGCAAGGCAATTATTAAAATAGTTTGTTTTTACGTCACAATAGTTGGGAAGAACATAATCATCTGCTGGGTGGCTTATTTTTTAATTTATTTTTTATGTTGACATATATATATATATATGGAGAAAATGGTAGCCTCACAGAGTCTCAGCATATCACCATTTGGAATGTTTGGAGGAGGTGTGTGCAATTGCCCTAAGATGATGAGGTTATTTGTTGCTGCGAATCAAAACAATATTGAAGCCAATCCATCAGAAGACAGTGACCCATGAATCGTTCAATCTCCAAAGGACAACAATTAGAAAGCTTGTTTGGATGAAGAGAAAATTCCCTTGAAACAAATTCAATATACTTCACACAATCAGAATAAAAAATTAAAAAAAAGAATCCTAATATCAACATTTCAGCCATGCTGGTGGCACAGGCTCGCTGAGACAAATGGACCTCAAACATGGATAATATAATGTAAATAAGAACCGAATTTGGAGGGCCATTCTGGTGAACCTAATCCATTTGAAAACATACATTTGCAAATGCAATTACGTTTTACCGCTACAATCCACAAACTCAACATTACATTCCAAGTCCTACTTCTGTCCTACAAAACTGCTAGCTGCTTTGTTCTAAACTAATCTGAAACAGCCACAATGAGATAAAAATGATTTTCCATTAGGAACCACTAAATAATAATCGACTTGTTTTTACATTCAATTTCCTTCTAACAAGCTTCTCAACCGGCTGCGTGCTTCCTCGGATAGACTGCAGATCCTCAACCTTGGGCGCTGGGGTGAGCACTCAACAACACGACTAGGAGAAGAGAGGCGCACAACAATAACGGTGAGATTGTCAGTTGTATTCAAGCGCAAGGCTTCCTTGACAAGTTCTCTGGCACACTGTTGTGGGTCATCATGCCTCCGCAGACCACGCCGAACAAGACTCACAGCATATTGGCTTGACATAACATCCCAGATCCCATCACAACCAATGATCAAAAACTCATCATCTTCTGTTAACATAACCTGTTGAACATCTGGCTCCGCAATGAGAGGTGATGATGAACCGAGTGGCAATTTCAAGTACCAATCTCCAAGGGCTCGGGTGACTGACAGATCATTAAGATACCCGTCATCAATGTGACCACCCAACTGCTCAACTCGCCTGCGTTCCGGCAAGTAAGTAGGCTTGTGGTCTTGAGACATGTCAACTGCTACTCCATTCCTGCAAAGAACTGCTCGACAGTCACCAGCATTTGCAACCAGCAAATGCCTTCCAAGAATTAAAGCAGTCAGTGCTGTTGTTCCACACAAACTGCTCACGCTGTGTTCATGAGCCAAGGCATGGTCTGCCTGTAGAAATGCTTTCCTGTGGGAATTCTCCAACTCTCTGAAGAAAACAGCATCCATATCCTTTCTCTGCGGCAAATCAGCATCTTCAAAGAAGAGTTTCATGGCATTCCTTTTGACATAAGAAGCTGCCTCAGGCCCACCGTGACCATCAAAAACTGCATAAAATGCACTTGGCAAGGGAGACTTGAAGAGAGGCCCCACATGGGCAGATAGATCATCTATCTGAATGTGTTCATCATCCATCGAATCCCTTGCTCCGATGTCAGTGTGGCTTCCTGAATGAATGTCCGGGACAAACTTGATGGCAGAAGACTCCATTACAGCTTTATTAATGGTCTCTGTGCAACTCACAACCTGATAAAAGATCAAATAAGTAGGTGACTAAACATGCTCCATCCATCTCAAAACCAATAATCCTAAATTGAATATGCATTTGTAATATGCAGACAAAGAAATATGAAATTCAACAAGCATAAAAAGGATGAATAACAAATCCCCAAAACTAAACAACTGACTGTTGTGAAGCATACAAGATTTCACCCATAAAGTTTCTTTTAGAATTACTACAGAGTAATTTCTCTATTTACTTTCATCTTGCATTCCATATTTAAACAGCCGTTGATTGCATCAGTCAGATTTTCCCAACCAAAAAGCATAAAACCAAATTCTTATAGAAAGAAAAACCAAAATCAACCAATCAGGTCCAGAAACTTCTGACAAACCCATTAAACAGAATTTCCAGCGTAGAGAAAAGCATATAATACAATCAATTTTAAAGCCCTAACAAATAAATCTGCACAATATCTAATCCAGAGGGCTCATAGAGACTAGAAAATATGCGAACAGTAGAAATTTTACCGAGTAAATAATTCTCAAATCAATTGATCAAAAAACAAATCTTACAAATCAAAAGTTTACTTGGAATTTACTGTAAAGAAAAACCACGGAAAAATTACTGAGCTCATCAGAAAAAAATAAATAAACTTTGCAGACTAATGACAAACATTATAGCATCCAAGAAGAGATAAGGAAACCCTACGAACTAGCTATTCAGTAGACTCTAACTGAACCCACAAAAATTCAAGAACCAATGTTGATTTTCTTCATATAATTCTTAAAACCCATAGCTAATCTTGAGAATAACATCCAAGAAAAACAAAGCCATAGAATAAATCCCAATTCAAAAAGGCCAATAAAAGAAAACAGCAAGCAATTCCATAATTCTTCATACAAACTCGTAAAAAAGCTAAAGAACATACCGATTCGAAGCGAGATATCTCAGTGGAAATCGTTTCGGAGACGCAAACCTCGCCGAAGCTCGGAGCAGAAGAAGGCGGGGAGGCCACGTCGATCTGAAGGTTGTGCTCCTTGGAAACGCAGACACGGTACTTCATGTCCAGCACAGGCATAGCCATGGTCTTCTGGCATATAACCTCCGCTTCAGCAACCATTTTCTCACTCACAATCATCCTCAAACGCCGTCGTACCGTCAAAAAAAGAGTAATTTAGGGTTTTTATTCTCAGTGAAGGTGAACAGAGATGGAAATTAGGGTTTTTATTCGTTATACGCTTCGGTTTTAGTTTCTAATTTTCGATCGCTCTGCCTCTATTGAATTTCCGTGTGTGTGTTTTAATGTGAAATGAGTTGGGTTATATATGTAGAATAGAATCCATTTCCGGCTCGGATAATTAAACGACCGGCTGAACCAGTAGACCGGCTCTTGATGACCGCCACGTGCCTGTGGCTGACACATTCGGGTGGTTTTAAGGGAAGTGTGCGCCACACGTGAATCTCATGGCGGGTAATTGCTGGACGTAACCTGAAGGGGCTGTATTTGTTTTGACCATTTTACCCTTTTGCGTGGGTGGGTATATGCTTTGCGGCTTTTTGTTCCCGATTCCATTTCGGGTTTAGCTTTCCTTTTACGGAGTGACAACTAAACAGCACCGACGTATTGATTGGCGCTTCACCAAACTTCACGCCTCTATTATTACTAGGCAACAGTTTTTTAATATTTTACTTTTCCGAAAATATTATTTTTCATAATTATTCGGTAGCACGGATTTACAAGGAGTCTGCAAAGAGAAGAACTTATATGTCATGGGGATAATACTGTTTTGCTATATTCATATGTTTATTAACATATGAAATTCATAATGAATAAAAACTTATGTATGTTACAAATTAAAATATGTAATCAAATACTTTCAAAATCATGAATGAAATCCGCTAGGAGGGTAGTTGATCCAATTCTTTTAGTTCCTCAATTTAAGTTTTTCGATTCATGACTTTCCTCATTAATGACAAGTAAACATTTTCATTTGCCACAAGAAATTCATAAAACCTTTTTTTTTTTTGCCTTAAAAATATAGAGCCATGAAAGTAAGCAAGATCCTTCAAACTTCAAATCACATGGGGGCCTTGATGTAGAATGCACATAACAAAACATTGAATTGTGTAACAAAGTAGATTATTAAAAGGGCCATCATGAATGAATGATTAAGAAAATATAGCCGGAATTTCTCCCTCATTTCACACATGATTTTATAATTAAGGAATTCGACATGCATGTCGTCGATGTCCCCAAAAAAATGCAGTATTTATGTTACACGTTCTTATATTTTATTTATCTCAAGAATTAGGTAAAGTAAAATTATAATTTTTTTTAATTAAGGAAGCTGACTGACTAAGCACCATTATTAGTGCTGGCACTTTATATTAATCATATACGAAGGTTGCGTACGAAGGTTCGGTTTTCGTTAGTTGTTGCCTTGTTGGATTTAAAGTTTGTGGCCAGAGTCAGCAATTAGCACGCTTTGATTCCATTTATGGCCAAGACTAATCCAAATAACTTAACTAACAAGCATCTTAATTTCCTCTACCTCTTCTTTAAGAGAGTATCTTTGTTCACCACTTTAACTTAAGTTGTACCGTCATCATTATCGTCAATACTTGACACGTATTCGTGATGATACACATTTTGAATTAAAATTGTGAGAAAAAATATTTCCTTTCTTTAATGCCTATCTAACAAAAACCATCCCTTTTTTTTTTTTGTTATTATAATCTAACAAAAAGTTAAAAAGAAGCTTAGCCAAAGAGTTAATCAACTATCCATATAGATCCTCGCATATATCTTCGTTGTTATCCCTATCATCATAAGGTGGAGGTTTTTTGTGCACTTTTTGGGTGCTTTGTGGATCATTCAACTTCAAAAAACTAAATTACATACAATTTGTAACTTAAATGGTTAAGAACAGTTATTTCGGTACTCGAAGTTTTGTGTTCGAATCCCTCTTTCTAACATAAATTAAAATGCTAGCAGGTGAGGTTTCTAGATATTAAGCATCATTAATTGGGTGAAAACCTACCAGCCAGTTCAAATTTTAAGATATTTTTGGGTTGGATCTTACACGCGGCAGAACAGAAGCCATGAATAATTTCATACGTGTAAGTTAGGTCATCATAAATTACTATTTTATTCAATAAAAGTTCCTACTGTTTTTTAGCTGAGGTGTAAAAAATTTGTCAAGAAGAGTGTCACCAAAGGAGAATGATGTGTACAAGTTTCTGCGGTACACGTGTCTCAACGAAAATCACTTATATTGCAAAAGTTCTTACCATCCAAGACTTTTGGCATTCTGAATCCTGATTGAAGAAACATACCCGTACTCATCAAACCAACACCTGATTGGCCAATCTTCTGGTTTGCCCAATCCGCACTGGCCAATGCTCATCAACCAGCTGGAAAAATGTCACATCAGCTTAAAAGTATAAAATTAATGTGACTCTTGTCCGTCGACAATAATATATACAATAATTTAGTACCAAAAATAGAAAAAAAAGAGAAAAGAGTTAATACGCGTGGCTTGTGTGAAACACAATGGTAGTGTGCGTGTGCCCTCCTCATTATTTGATCCACAATTGATGGCTCAGAATTGGAAGTTGGGAGCGGTGGCCTTACAGCCACAAGTCAACTTACCATCCTTCTGTTCCCATTATGATACGAGGTCAACTTCATCTAACTAAATTTATCAAAAAAAGGATTTTTAAGAGATTTTTGTAGAAATGTCAGCTTAACTTATACTTCAGTTTCTATTTGTTACATTAAAAGAAAAATTGAAGAGAAATGTCACCTTAATTTTTCAAAATCCATAATTTGTCATTTGGCTTTAACACCATCTAATTTTCCATCCATTTTAAAGGGTATTTCAGTCTTTTTATTTTCAAGAATATTTTTAAAATGGAAAAATCATTATATAAAAAATTTTATTTAAAAAAAATCTCACATTCCCCCATCCCATGTGCGCAACCGGGGGCTCTGACCAACCCCCGCTCACCTTGAAATCCATTCCCCTTTCCCTCTTCACAGCCCTTTCCTCCATTCCCTCTTTCCCTTCCTCCTCCTCTCTCTATCATGGAACACCTATCCTCCACACACAAATTCACTCAGCCCAATTGAACCGAGTCCACCTTTTTCTTCTTCTTTTTTGCCTTTTGGTATTTTTCCATTTGCGTATTGAAAATTTGTGGAGAGAGAGAGAGAGAGAGAGAGAGAGAAGTGGGGAAAGGGGGGGTCTTGTGCGATGTGTTTTGGGGGCGGGTGGGAGAGAAAGGGAGAGAGATATCTCCTTTTTTTCCTTGAAAATGGAAAGACTAAAATACCCTTAAAATAGATGGAAGATGATGTTAAAGTCAGATGACAAATTATGAATTTTGAAAAATTAAGGTGGCATTTCTCTTAAATTTTTCTTTAAGGTGAGAAATTGAAACTGAGGTATAAGTTCACATGACATTTCTACAAAAATCCCGATTTGCATTTTGCTTCATCAACTAAATTATTCGTTCAAATGTCCACATACTCTTTATTATTCGGCAAATTGTCCCACCGTTTGATTTGCCACAAAGAAAGACATTAGGTGTGGAAAACCACCTGAACCTTACTCTAAAATCAGTAAAGAATACAGTTTGATCCAAGAAAACACAGGTTCAGTCCAAAATTTTCATCTCTTCAGGCTGAAGAATATACCTGTACAGTTACAATTTTATCTGATGTTGCCAAGAAAACCCCACAAAAGAGTTAAATTTTGAGTTTTGGTATTTGAATCTGCTTGACATGCAGCTTTCAGCTTTGGTTGTTACATAGAAGAGTGGATCTCACAATAAGGCTCGCATTGCATGGTTGGCATTTACTCACAGCAGACGGGCTCGTGCTCTTTCTGCAGCTTCTCCCAAAGGCACAACACCAACCTTGGACTTTGGTAATGAGCGAGAATGTAATTTGATTCGCATCCGGCACTGTAAAACCTATCATCCGTGACATAATTCACTTCATGACCGCTGTTCTTGAATTGTTCGATCCATATGCCCATTGCAACATCCTCTAGTTTAAAAAGCTGAAAAGTCATAACGCTAACAGGTTAGCCAAGGAATGAGAAAATCAACACACTGCCTGCTGGCCCTGCTCACTTGTCTTTACATGCCCAACTTTGTATTTCAGTGACCAGTCTTAAAAGAAAGCGAAATTCTATTGTCATTTTCTTTTCAAGATAAAGTGACATGTTCTACAAACTTCATGCAGATCCTTAGAGGTTGAATTTTGCATAAGTAATTTTACCTTGAGGTCGCTTTCCTGGTGGCCGTGGACAATGAATTTGGCAATGTCCCGAGAGATAATGTAACCTGGACCATGGGCCCATGGTGGGTACGAAGCATGAGGCCATTCCTGCGCAAAATAACACTCATCAAAATCAAGTCAACGTGCAATAAAGCAAACATTAACCATACAGAAAGAAATTTGATGTGAGTACCTTGTTATCAATATACCACTTGCTGCCTTTCTCCCTATCGGGCGCCGATTCGAAGGCTATAAGACCATACAAGAGACCATTCGTTGCCTTTCCCTTGAGGCTAGAGATCACCTCATCAATTCTAACAAAAGCATCATCATCTGTTTTCATGATATATTTAGCAGGGAGGATCTTGGTCTGCATATTTAAGATAAAGATGATTGATAACTTTTCTAACAATGTATATATTGACAATTCAGTTTGCTGGAACATAATATTTTGTATTGACGTACTCCAAAAATACAAATTGCAATTGTTTTCAAACTGATCAGGCTGTAGTAATCAACAAATGGCATCAATTGGATATCTCCATATGCTTCAGCTTCTCGCCACAGCTCAATATTGACTTGACTGTTCTTGTGCTGCAGGTATGAACAAGTTGTAAACTTTGTTACCAACCAATTTTTTCTGAGCAAGCAATATGTTGATGAATTGCAATTAGAACGCATATATTGGAGTCCCAGGAGTATGTTACATAATGAGATTGTTTCAATTCTGCAAGTTTATAATGTGAGAGTACCAGAACGAAAAAAAGAAGAAGAGGATTTTGACGACCTAGATCTAGGATAAGGACAAAACTAAATCTCACAATTGAGGCACCACCAACACAAGGCAATTCTTGCTGAAGAACTCTTTAGATGATCAAGTGTTCCAGTCTGCATAGTACTGGCATCACAGATGGCCTTTTCAAGCCATAATAATTTCTAAAACACTATGCACACAACTAAAGGAAACCTTATCTTGGCATCAATAAGAGGCAAATTTATGAAAATACTTCAGCTAACAGACAAAACCACAGCCTTTAGACTTCTTATTGGGAAAAACCCGAGGATATTGAAGAATATGAGACCATCTTGGTATGCATAAGCAAATGACTCAGAGTCTGCAACGTTTCACTTACAAGGCCAATGAAAAACCGGACAGCCACATCCCCAGAACGTACAGCCTCGTATTGCATCCAAGCCCTCCTCAATGCCATTCTACGCTCAAAATTATTTCCAGTAGAGAACACTCCAACCAACATCAATAGCCTTTTCTTCAAAGTCGCTGGAGCTTTGAGGTGCTCAACATCAACAACTAAATCATGATCCTCAGAAACAGGCAAGCCTTTAGCTAAGGCAGATAAGAGGTCCAAACCACCAGCCACTTTGACTTTGGTAACTGACCACGGCTCAAGTTTCTACATATGCAAAAAAGCAATGTAGGGTGGAATTATTCACTTTTACCACAATGGAATTGTCTTGCAGAAAACAATTTTCGGGCAATAATCTGTTATTACCAATAAAATCATACCTTACCTCCCCATATGCAAAAGATGTTTCATGCCTTCCATTCACAGTCATGTGAAATCCCTCTAAACCAACCCACAATGTAGCAGTAAAGGGATTCCCTTCAACAAATGGGAAATTAGCACTTCCATAGGCACCTCCCCTGGAAACATTGGTCAACATGTCACTACTAGGCTGACTCGTATTTAGATTTTCTTCCAAGGAGCTTCTGACAGCTTGTTCATTGCAAAGAACAAGTCCATCAACTGTCAAATTCACTAAAATGTGTTAGATTTCTACTTGTAACACCCTTATTCTTAAGTTAAAGAAAAAAAAAGCAGGATATAATAAATAATCTTTATTTGATTAGTATGAAAATAGTGTTATACATTATAACATTTTCGATTAATACAGAGGACAAACAAGTGTTCTAAAGTTATCTCGAGTTTAATTACATTTTTTCATATAATGTGCTCTTCAAGTTTGAGCTACCATAGGATACGAAAAAGCGAGAATGTTCTGGCGAAAGAGTTGGACTTGCAATTCTCATACAGTCTAAAGTCTAAACAGAAAATTTACCTTTCAGGTTGTTAGCAGACCTGTGAGAAGGACATCTTTCCTCTTTGCCCCACCCAAGGTCATGAGTCCAAATATTTTGAACCACAAATGGCTCCTCTGTCATGTTATCACCGGGGAGGCTGACATTGTAATGCAAGATAATAGGAGGCTCAGGCTCTCCTGCAAGTTGGGAGCCTAGAAGTTGAATTTGAAAGCTTCTAGAGTGCCCATCAGGAATGCCAACCAAAGAAATGGAAGAATCGTCAATGAGGCCACAAGGGATTTCAAGAATAACCCCGTCTCTTGACACTATCTTATCAAATGTACTTACAGAGAAAGGGCAATTTTTATCTTCTTGGCTATCACTTTTGCTTAATTTGGAAGCCTTGTCCTTGTCAATTGCAGACAACAAGTCTTTCCACGCCATGGAAGCCTCTTTAACCCCTTGAGCAGTTTCAGGCAAAGCATCAGACCTTGACAGTAGGGGACGCATGTGAGGCCATACAAGCAAGGCCCTTGACCCTTCTTTGAAGATGTCATGTGAAGCAAACAGCTCATTGGGCCCATCAACTTCTATAAAATGGGGTTTCTTATATGATTCTGCTTCTTTTTTCACTTTTATCTCGGACGACGTAATAAAAGAATCATTGGTTGGATGGTTTCCGAAGAAATCAGAAGCCGACTGCTTCGGTGACTGCTTTGGTGGCTCGATTTTGACAATGCTGCAGTAACGAAAAACCAATATCATAGCAAGAGCAATGATAAGCAAGCCTCCGGACCACTTCTTCATTTTGGTTATCTGGTGAACCTGATGCTTAAACAAAACCACATGACCCTTCTAGAGTCCTCTTTGTCTGTAACCCAGGTCGTGAACTGTCATCTTCTGTAGGCTTCTTGCTCTCATTTGCTTGCAAAATGACATTGAATACTACTTTCGATTATTCAATAGCCAATTCACACACACACACACACACACACACACACACACACACACACACAAATAATTCTAAACACAAAATTTATAAAGAAAAATTCGCTCAAGCAAGCCTAATCTAATAGTTGAATTCTCAAAAATAAAAACTTTAGGAAAAAATAAAATAAAAACTTATGCTCCAGCTATACACACAAACACAGAGAATGTCACCAAAATTTGAATCTTCCTAATGAGGGTCTAGTTTTAGTGCCACTATCAAGTATTAATCAAAGCAACGAATGACTGAAAACTCTATAAAGCTTTGAATGAACACAAGCTTACTCGCACATACCTTATATGCTCCTCCAGAACTTGAGCACCTCAAATCTGATTATCTCCCGCAAAAAAGCACCAAAATTTGAAAGGAAATCTGCTGTCTATGCAAAACTTGCAAAGCTTTTAAGAATGGCTCTTCTTCTTCTTCTTCTTCTTCTTCTCCTCAATATGAAAAGATGACCTTGTATTCTGGAAATCAACTTCCAGATACTGCACTCTTCACTGCTAGTAGTAGCATTCTTGATTTTGGAGAGCTCCTAATACGGCGTCGTCTAAGGCGGTTGCCTTGTCAGGTCACAGGTGGAACTTTGCTGTCTTGATTTTTTTGGTAAGTGTCTGATTTTATTATGGGATTTGGGGGGTCGCTATCCAGTGTGTGCAGACGCACCTATCATACTATCGAATTTTGTTCTACCTAAAAAAAAAATTATCGAATTTTAAGCTAATTTTATTCTGGTTAAAAACATATATTTTCAAACCTTTGGAATCAATAAATTTTTTCTTCTTCATTTTTTCCTAATGATTTTATTATTTTTATGGTCCACCACAATAATTTAGGCGTGCGTTACTTGGGCAACTGCTATTAATTGATATGATCATGTTTAATTTAATTAATTAATTTATAATTATCAAGGTTTAAGCTGTTGTTTATATTTATTAATAAAGTTAAGTTGCTTCTTGTAATAAATGAAATAAAAATAAAAGCTATTAGATTTCATCTCTACTTGTAGTCTTGTACAATGCTTCATTCATCAACCAATCAAAATTGCCAGAATTTCCACCACAAGACCCAACTTCAAATCTTGAACAATCTCCATTCTCTAGGAGAATCCATCAAAAAGATACATTCAAACAAAATGATTTTAAAAGTTTAGTCTCCATCATGGAATTCAATTGTAATAAACTTGATGTCCATGCCAATTGCCGTACTAAGCTGATCTGATCCCAATGTCTGTCAGAATAGAGCTAATCACAAGCTAGGCAAGAGCAGCAGAAGGCCGATGAGCACCTGTTCTAGACACTTACTGCACCACAACAAAGAGAAAAATCAAAAGAATCTTATAGTGTATGGTACGGATAAGAAACAGGAGAGCAGAGGAAAATTATGTCCATAACCTGTTACTATTCTTTTAGTGTATGGTACCAGCTTCGAGTACACATCAAGGCATTTCCCAAGTCTGGCTTCAACCGAATTATATGTTCCTTAACTGGCCTTGGTTCGGTATAGAATGCCTCATATGAAGTTGCAAGAGAAACTGGAACAGCCGGAAAATCACGTGCCATTTTGGAAAGGGTAGGATACTTAGCGCCTGTAGTTCTCCACCAAGTCAATGCACTAAAATCCTGGCTCCAAGGTAAGATAGGTTCCTCCAAATAGCAACCCAAGTCTGATTTTTTTCGTAGGCTGATTACTCGATTGGATGAACCGGTAGTAGTCTTTCAACACACCAAAAATATGATTCACATGTGCTGGACTAGAAGACTCCTTCTGAATCGGAATCGGAAGAAGATGAATCACTCATGAAGTTTTCTTTTTCAGGAAAACAAATCACATATTCATCAAAATGTTTGCGGATGGCACCCAAATCAGCTGCAACTTGTGAGTTCCCGTCCCTACCCTTGACTTTAGAACAAACAAATTCTATGTATTTCATCTTAAATCGAGGATCCAGAACTGCAGCTATTGCCAGCAGCAAGAACATGTTGTCCCAATACTTAATAAACTTGTTCAACATGTCCTCGGCTATTGTTCTAATAAAACTATATGAGTCAGTGGACATTTTTGTCAGAATTTCGTGAAGCTCATGGAGGTGATAAAGATAAACATTAGCAGTTAGATGTTTTGTCTCAAATAATGCATTTGATACTTCATATATGCTCCCTACAGTTTTACAAACACCTTCAACTTTCTGCCATTCCTCAGGGGATGGTACATCGTGAAAATCGATTATTTTTTTCGAAGAGAATTCTCCCATTGCCCGCAACTTCAGAGCTTGTTGTAGATCGAAAATTGTGTGATTCCATAAGGGTAATGATTTTACAGAAGAAGACAATCCATGAACTTTGTTGATGATATCTATAATCTTGCCAAACGCATCCTGCACCATTTCACTGACCATTTGGCCACAACAATACACCCGAAACCCACGAAACAGCTGACCATTAAAACAGAGTTCCTTGTTTTCTTGGATATGATTTATCACATGCTCAGCTACACATAAATCATCTTCATCACATGGATCCAAAACACAGCGGAAGTAAAGTACCCACTTTCTCAGTTTCCAATTTTCATCAATAAAATGTGCCGAAAGGCACAAAAACTTATGGAAATTATAGTACTTCAATATCTCCATTGAGAAGCTAATCTGTCCTTCATAATTTCCTAAGTTATCTTTCACTGTCTCTTTCCTTTCCTCATAGACTTTGATGCATTCACTTTCGACCTCTTTGACACTAATCTTAAACAGCGGGTTAAACTTATGTGCCAACTCTCAAAAATACTACCTTCAACCAACTTAGGTGGAACATGAGCAGAGCAAACAAAATTTGCAAAAGCCCTCAGAGCTTTCTGCTCATCAAATTCAAACCCCTCAAACCTTGCATCAGAATCAAACGATATGACATTCACATCGTCGTTGTCGCTACCCCAGCCGTCATTTTCATGATCACACATTCCTTTCGTTTTATAACCAACAGCTTCATCAGCTTCACGAATCCCTGACATATCTAATGAACACAAACTTTTTAGCACCATTTTTCTTTTACAAGTGAAAAATCTAATCTTTCACTTCGTTTCTTTTACATTAACCCCATCATTTTTCTTTGCATTCATGCATGCCAGCATCTATTTACAACTACGGAGCTAAAGCACAAAATAGAATCAATGATGGCGTAAAATCATGGATACCCATTAACAATATAAGCAAAAATCTCGCAATAAACTCTTAAAAACAAAAAAATTTATACACACTCAAAATTATTATAACTAACAAATGAATAAAAGCAAAACATTGTGTAAAGACAAAAAGAAAACCCAGAAAGCGTAATACAGTACAAGAAAGCAAAAAGCGCGTGAACATTGTTTAGAATGTATAAGAAATACACAAACTTGAGATTCAGACAAACCTCGTTTCGGATGGTCGACCAGAGGAAAGAGCTCAGATAGAGAGAGTGAGAGCACAAAGGGGATTTAGGGTTCTGTTAGAACTTGGACGTGGAATTTGACTGAGAGAGAGAAATGGGGATACTTATACTTCATTTTAGCGGGAAAATATTACGGACTAGCCGTACACGCGGCTCCCTTATTTACAAGACACGTCCTTATGTTTGTAAGTAAAAAATATATTTTTGTTGTGTTTGTTTATAATTATATTTTGTTTAAATTATGGTTAATATTTTATCCTTATTTTATAAGTTGTGCCTTTATATATATAGATCATGATCATTTGTTTGTTTGTTTGTTTTTGTTTTTTTTACATTTATAAGGAAGGGGGATTCGAATTGACAGACCTCTTCCAATATTGATAGCAAGTCTCAATAATTGTTGAACAAATTGTTGAAATAAAGAGTAAGAAATCTTCATGAATAAATTCTTGAATTTAATTTTTTTTTAATTACAGTGTTCTTTACAAAACTTCCAAACAGAAGGGGTTGGAAAAAAAGTTTGGGATGCTAAGGATTCAAAAATATGATCAAGTCTTTTTTTTTTTTAATTACAGCCCTGATTTCGATTTCATTTATTTTTGTAACATACTTAGGATAGATAAGTCAGACGAATTTTTGTTCCTAATAAAATTGCTGAGCAGCAAACTCCATCATGTCCATCATCTCTCCACAGAACAGTTCAAAACTACAACGAAATCAAAGTTCAAAACACACAGGATATTGTAATTCCACTTTTACTACATTATGAACCAGTAAAGTTACCAGAATTTCAACCAAAGTGCAATATACAAATGCAGCAATAGGGTAAAATTTAGCATCATATATTCACCCATCTCAAGACATCAAGACAGGACAGCTAGTTTTTACTATCCAAGGGAAACAAATTTACAATACAACAACAGAAAAAGAGAATGTTCAATCTCTGTGATGGAGTTCAGAAGTAATTGCTTTAATGTCTATGTCAATTGCTTAGCTAAACTGAGATTCCCAAGCCTTCCAAAAGTGAGGTAGCCATAAGCTAGGGAAGAGCAGCAAAAAGCAAAAACTGTACCTGTTCTCGACATCAACCACACGCACAAAAAAAGGGGAAAAAAAATCTTGTAAGAATTAAATCATCTTGCAGGATACATATTGAAGATAATTAAGAACAAAAAGAACAAAAAGAACAAAGAAGAAATAGAATTGATAATTACCTGTTAACATTGTATCAGTGCCTGCCTGCTATACCCAGCTTCGAGTACACATCAAGGCATTCATCAAGTCTGGCTTCAAGCAAACTATATGTTCATCAGCTGGCTTTGATACAGTATAGTATACACCATTTCCAGTTGACAGAGACATTGGCATGGCCAAAAAGTCCCGTGCCATCCGGGAAAGGGTAGGGTACGCAGTGCCTGCGGTTCTCCACCAAGACAGTGCATTAAAATCTGGACTCCAAGGTAACACAGGTTCTTCCAAATAGCGATCCAAGTCTGATTTTTTCGCAGGGTGGTCATTTGAACTGATGAACTGCTGGTAGTCCTTCACCACTCTAAAACTGCGTTTCCAACGTCTAGGACGACAAGACTCCCCTTCGGTAGGAAAACGGATCACATAGTCATCAAACAGTTCCTGCATCGCCCACAAAACAATTGCAACTTGTGTCTTTTCGTCCTTACGCTTAACCTCTGAACAAAAGAATTCAATATATCTCATCTTGAATCGAGGATCCAGTGCTGCAGACATTGTCAACAGCAAGAACATGTCATTATCCAAATACTCATAAAACTTTTTCAGCATGTCCTTAACGATTGTTCTATTAAAACTATCTGAGTCAGTGGACATTTTGGTAAGAATTCCGTGAAGCTCATGAAGGTGATAAAGATAAACATTGGGAGTTAGAGGTGTTGTGTAAAATAATGCTTCTGATACTTCATCTATGCTCCCTATAATTTTACAAACACCTTCGACTTTCTTCCATTCCTCTGGGGAAGGTACGTCATTAGAACCAATCACATCTTTGGTAGAGAGTTCTCCTGTAGACCATGACTTCACAGCTTCTTGCAGATTTAACCATATTGTAGACCACAGGGGCTCAGAAGTTTTAAAAGAATGCACCTGCTGAACCTTGCGAACGATATCTTCAATCTTGTCAAATGCATCCTGCACCATTACTCTGAATATTTCCCCACAACAATACACAGGAAGCACTGGATTAAGTTGGAATTCCTTCTTTTCTTGGATGTGCCTTTTAACATGCTCAACCATTTCCTTATAGCACTTCCCATTATTCACAGTGACTGCGCGTATCTTGTTCTCAATGCCCCAATCTTCATATCCGTGAAGGGAATCATCAGACGGACCCGAAACCGAACGAGAACAGAAGCAAAGTACCCGTTTTTCCAGTTTCCAATTCTCATCAACAAAATGTGCGGAAAGGCACAAATAATCACCACAGTAGCGAGGGTCAATGTGATTTTCGCACCTCAGAATGTCCACCGAGAGGCTAATCTGTCCATTAAAGTTACCTAAGATTTTCTTGGTTTCCATTTTCTTTTCCTCATAGACTTCCATGCATTTAGTTTCAACCTCATTGAAACTAGGCTTAAACAGCGGATTAAACATACTATTTGACCGTATAATATCTCCAGCCCATTCTGGTTGAACTTCTCCAGCCCATTCAGGTTGAACTGCTCCAGAGCAAATCAACTCTGCAAGAGTCCTTAAATCTTTCTGCTGGTCATATTCGACTTCCTTCTTGACCTTCGTATCTGAAACTGATGAAAAGGAACTCACATCCTTGCTATGACCACTGCTAGAATTCTCTTCATTAGAATCAGATATTCCATTCTTTGCAGACCCAGTAACTTCATAAGCTTCAGGAACCCCATACATATCTTAAAAAACCCAAAATTCTAATAAGCACCACAGCAACCTCATTTTGTTCTACTAAATCATGTATGCAGTCTATTTCTGGTTTTGCATTTTGGAGTTAAAAGTACCCAAGAAAAGGAATCTTGGCGTACAATCATGGATACCCATCAACAATATAACCAAGAATCTTATTAAAAACACACACTTTATTCACCCACTGAACAGAGAACTCAAAGATATTATAAAGAACGAAAGAGAAATAACAAAATAGGCAAAAATGATCACATTGGACCCGAGAATGAGAGAATAAGGCAGACCCAGAACGAAGAAACATAAAAAGCATAACACATAATGACAGCAGATCAGAAGAAGCAAAATGCTTGTTATCTTGCCCTACAATCATGGATACCCATGAACAATATAGCCAAGAATCGTACAGTGAATTCTTAAAAACACAAACTTTATTCACCCACTGAGAAGAAAACTCAAAGATTATAAGCAAGAATCTTACAGTGAATTCTTAAAAACACAAACTTTATTAACCCACAGAGAAGAAAACTCAAAGATTATAACCAAAAATCTTACAGTAAATTCTTAAAAACACAAACCTTATTCATCCACTGGACAGAGAACTCAAAGATAATATACAGAATGAAAGAGATATTAAAAAAAAAACGCAAAAATGATCTGAGAGTGAGAGAATAAGGCAGACCCAGAACAAAGAAACATAGAAAGCATAACACATAATGACAGTAGAAGAAGCGAAATGCTTGTAATCGCCATTTCAAGAGTTGATTTTGATAAGAGAACGATAAAGATACAATCTTGAGTTGAAGGCCTAACCTCCTTAGCATCGAGTAGCCCAGATGAGGAAGGAACTGAGGACAAGGGAGTTTTGGCGTTCTGTGGGAAATGCAATAGACTGGGAGAGAAACAGACAGAGTATGAGTTATGAGTTGCTTAGCGCGAAAGTAAGAATAAAATGCATCAGAACCGTTATTTATAACACATGCCACAATTTTTCTTTCGGTATTTCACAAACAAACATACCCTGAAAATACGGCAGGTGCGCTATTTGGCAAATTTCTTTAAAAACATACCCTGAAAATTTGGGCCATTTTATATATATTTTTTTGGTCTTTTTCTCAATAATACTCGAAAAATTAACAAAATATATCTAGGGTTGGCTAAATAATTTTGTTTCAGCAACATTACATAAACTATTGTTGTTGTTTTGTAAGTTTTTCAAAGAGTTATAAACTGGTTCGCCCTTGTTGCAAAATTTTGAAAAAACGTATATTATTCGTGAAAAATACGCTATAATAAGTGAATAACGCGTTTGCACAAAGTGAGTTTTCTTCTTATATGAAACAAAGAAGTATTTGAGTAAGAAATCTTGTGTGTTTTGACGGGGAAAAAAGGAGCCAGAAATCTTCATGAAAAAACTGTTGAGTTTCGTTTTTTATGACAATTCCAAGCCACAACCTTAAATCTAAATAAATTGGAAGTAAAAAAATGTATTACAGACCTTTCTGGTGGCGTATATGTTGTTTCCAATATAGAATTTTTGTTTTTATTTATTTTTTAACATACGAAAAATTCAGGGTCAGGCAAGGTAGCCCCCAATTAGGCATCAAGTCAGATGAATTTTTTGCTTCTAATATCATGGCTGGTAGCTTCCAATTTAGATTTGTGATCCAATAGAAGCATGATATTATAATTGAGCAACACATTCCACCATGCTCTCTCTTTTCAACAGAGCAGTTCAAAACTACAATGAAATCAAAACACACACATAAGGGCAATAAGGTAAACTTCAGCATCATCTATTCAACCATCTCTAGTCTAGACATCAAGACAACTAGTTTTTACCATCCAGGGGAAACAGATCCAAAGTAAGTTACAATACAACAACACAAAAATGTTCAATCTGTATAATGGAGTTCAGAAGTAACTGGTTTAATGTTTATGTCAATTGCTTAGCTAAACTGAGATTCCCAAGCCTTCCAAAAGTGATGCAGCCATAAGCTAGGGAAGAGCAGCAGAAATCAAAAACTGTACCTGTTCTCGACATCAAGCACACACGCAAAAAAAGGGGAAACAAATCTTGTGAGAATTAAATCCTCTTGCAGGATACATATTGAAGATAATTAAGAACAAAAAGAACAAAGAAGAAATAATATTCATAATTACCTGTTAACATTGTATCTTTGCCTGCCCAGTGCCTACTATACCCAGCTTCGAGTACACATCAAGGCATTCATCAAGTCTGGCTTCAACCAAACTAAATGATCATCAGCTGGCTTTGGTACAGTATAGTATGCCTCAATTTGACTTGCAAGAGAAACTGGAATGGCTAAAAAATCACGTGCCATCCGGGATAAGGTAGGGTACTCAATGCCTACAATTCTCCACCAAGCCAATGCATTAAAATCCTTACTATTACATAAGACAGGTTGTTCCAAATAGCAATCCAAGTCTGATTTTTCTTCAGAGTGATCATTCAAATGGATGAACTGCTGGTAGTCTTGCAACGGAAAACGGACCACATATTCATCAAACAGTTTGTGAATGGCCCCCAAAACAACTGCAACTTGTGAGTTTCCGTTCCTATCCTTAACTTTTGAAAAAAGAAATTCAATATATCTCATCTTCAATCGAGGATCCAGTGCTGCAGATATTGCCAACAGCAAGAACATGTCATCCCAATACTTATCAAACTTTTTCGACATGTCCTCAACTACTATTCTATTAAAACTATCTGAGTCAATGGACGCTTTGGCCAGAATTTTGGGAACCCAATGCAGGTGATAAAGATATACATTGGGAGTTAGAGGTGTTGTGTAAAATAATGCTTCTGATACTTCATCTATGTTCTCTAAAATTTTACAAACACCTTCAACTTTCTTCCATTCCTCTGGGGAAGGTACGTCATTAGAACCAATCACATCTTTGGTAGAACATGACTTCACAGCTATTTGCAGGTCTGCCAATTTGAGAAACCAGAAGGGGTAATCAATATTAAAAGTATACACCTGACGAACCTTGTGAACAATATCTTCAATCTTGTCAAATGCATCCTGCACCATTACACTGATCATTTCCCCACAACAATACACACGAAACAGCTTAACATTATTTTCTTGGATGCGCCTTTTCACAAACTCAACCAATTCATTATTGCAATTATCATTTTTCAGAGTGAGTGCGGAGATCTTGTTCTCAATGCCCCAATCTTCAAGCGTCGTTAAAATGCCCCAATCTTCATATTTGTGAAGGGAATCATCAGATGGACCCGAAACCGAAACCGAAATAGAAGAAAACTGAAGTACCCACTTTTTCAGTTCCCAATTCTCATCAATAAAATGTGCTGAAAGGCACAAATAATCACCGCAGCAGCTAGGGTCAAAGTAACTTTCACACCTCAGAATGTCCACCGAGAGGCTAATCTGTCCATCAAAGTTTCCTAAGATTTTCTTGGTTTCCATTTTCATTTTCTCAAAGACTTCCATGCATTCAGTTTCAACCTCATTGAAACTAGGCATAAACAGCGGGCTGAACTTACCTATTGAGTGTAAGGAATCAAAATCTTGAGTCCATTTAGGTGGAACTTCTTCAAAGCAAAGCAACTCTGCAAGAGTCCTTAAATCACTTTGCTGATCATCTTCAAGTACCACCTCCTCATTGCCCTTCGTATCCCCAGCCATATCTAACAAACACAAATTCTAATAAGCACCATTTTGTTATACTAAATCATATATTTGTGGTTTTGCGTTTTGGAGTTAAAAGTAGCCAAGAAAAGAAATCTTGGCCTACAATCATGGATACCCATCAACATTATAACCAAGAATCTTACAGTGAATTCTTAAAAACACAAAATTTATTCAACCACTGAGAAGAGAACTCAAAGGTTATGTACAAAAACGATGACAGTGAATCTGACAGTGAACAAAGAAACATAGAAAGCATAACACATAATGACAGTAGATGAAGCAAAATGCTTGTAATCGCTATTTCAAGAGTTGATTTTGATAAGAAAACATAAAGATACAATCTTGAGTTGAAGGCCTAACCTCCTTTGCTTCGAGTAGCCCAGAGGAAGAAGGAACTGAGGAGAAGGGAGTTTTGGCGTTCTGTGGGAAATGAAATGGACTGGGAGAGAAACAGAGTATGAGTTATGAGTTGCTTAGAGCGAAAGTATGAATGAAATGTATCAGAACCGTAATACGTGGCTATTACGACAAAATAATCGATCCACAGACCAAAAGAAAAGAACTTTGGCAACTACGTGAAAGTGTATTAATTCAAATGACAAACTCTAAAGCAAACCTGTCTCTGTCGGCTTTGAATAAACTTCTTATCAAATGATAAGGCAGCCGTGCCCTTGCTCATGTGTCGAGTGAAACTCTCATATAACGGGGAATAGCACTATTTCCGGCAAATAATGCAATGACGCATAGGATAACTTTTTCATGTGTCATGTGTTATTAATTGGGAATAGCAAAACAGTGTCATCCCCGTTACATCTTTTCAAATGTTTGAAATAGCAATACTAATCATTGAACTCTGCCTCATGCATACGTTCTCATGAAACCTTTGATTTATCCTCACCTGAATAACAAATGTAAATACATGATGCAAGAACAGTCCACCACGTATGTATTGCAAACTCAGATGAAGAGTTTATAAAGTATGCGATGCAAAGGTAAAAGTCATCTACGATCTACCAAATACATATTTTCAAGTACGTTTTCCCCTAAAAAAGCATTCAACACCGAGACTTTGTTAATGAGCCTTCACATTCCTATTTGGCAAATTTCTGAAAAGCTTACACTGAAAAATTGGGCCATTTTGTTTATATAAAAAATAAATAAATAAAAAACTTGTTTGTCTAAATTTGATTTATTTAGTCTTTTTGTTCAATAATACGTGAAAAATATAAATAAAAAAGGCTTAAATGCTAAAACAGTCCCTGTGTATTAGCCTATTGGCCAATTTAGCCCCTGTGTTTTTAATTTGGCCAATTTAGTCCTCGTGTTTAGCACAGTTAGCCAATGTGACTCCGTCATAGAAAATCTGTTAAGTTATGAGGTGTCTGAAGAGCCCACTTTTTTTCTTAGAATAATTTTTGAATAATTGTTTTTTTCATTTAATTAAAATACGAAGAAGAAAAAAACAAAACTCTCTCGCTCTACCTTTCTCCTTCCCCAACCTAAGTCCCACTACTTTTTCCCTTCACTTATTGCCCAGATGTGAATTCCAATTTTTATTCATAAAAAGATTCTTGTTACGTGGTCTGCAAGGGCGGGGGTGAGGGGCTGGTAGGTTTTATGTATTTTTGGAGTGGGAGGATTAGAGTTCGGATCAGAGGTGGATGGGGCTTGGGGTTGGGGCTTTTGGGTGTGGGTGGGGAAAGTAGCTGAGGTGGGTTGTTGCTGGGGAGAAAGGGAGGAGAGAACCGTGCTGCTGTTGAGATCCTTTGGGTTTTAAGTTCTTTCAGATTTTAAATTTTATTTCTTAATTATTTAGTTCTGAAATTGAATTCTAAAATTTATATATATTTTTATTAATATCTTAACAAAAATTTAACGGATTGGATCACATTGGCTAACGGTGCTAAACACAATGACCAAATTAGCCAAATTGTAAACACAAGGACTAAATTGACCAACGGGCTAAAACACATGGACCATTTTAGCATTTAAGCCAATAAAAAATCCAAATAATATGTATTATTGCAAAACAAGGGCGGAAGCCGAAATTTATCCCGGCATGGGCTAAATTTTTTTTGTTTCTTTCAACAACATTACGCAAACTAATGTTGTTGTTTTGTAAGTTTTTCAAAGAGTGCACTGGGTTATAGCACGAGAAACACTTGTGTGACATGGGGATCACATTGTTTTGCTATTCGCGGCCAATCACAACATGTTATGCTTGATAATTTTTTACGTGACATTCTGTCATTGGATGGGAATAGCAAAATAGTGGTATTCCTGTTTCACACAAATTTGTCTACAATAGCATATGAGAGCCATAAATTGGTTCTGCCCTTTTTACAAAATTTTGAAAAAACGTGTATTATTCGTGAAAAAAAGTACATAAGTACACTAAAATATGTGAATAACATGTTTGCATTAAAAAAAAAATCGTATTCTTCCGTATTTTTAGAAGTGGGATAATTGATACCATGTATTTTAAATCTAATGTAAATATTTAATAAAAGTAGGATAATTGACAGTGAAGGGGATTAAAAGTGGGATAATTGATAATTGCCAAGTACCATGTATTTTAAATCTAATTTAAATGTCTTTTAAATAATAGGGGTTTAGTGACAAATATACTATATATATGAAACAAAGAAGTATCTGAGAAAGAAATCTTGTGTGTTGTTCTGGTCAAGAAAATCTTCATGATCAAACTAGTTTAATTTTTTATTACGATTCCAAGCCACGACCTTAAGTCTAAATGTTGGAAACCCAAGAGAATTGAGCACACAAATAATTCTCTAATCTGTTTTTGAAATTTTGTAGTTAGAAGGAATCCCCTACGTCCATCATTCGAATGTCCCCCAAGGTAATACTTACTATTATTTTTTGGACCTTAAATTAAATTAGAATGACATTGGTTTTGCTCAAAAAAACCAAAAGAGAAAGAGAAAAAGAAAAAAAATTTGGTAAAACTTTTAAGTTAAGCATTCAAATGTTCATAAACATAACGTTGAATTTAATATAAAACTTTCAAACAGAAAAAGGTTGGAAAAACCGTTTGGGGTTTCACTTGTCTTCCAAGAGAATATGACCTTTCTGGTGGTGTCGTCTCGTATATGTTGTTTCCAAGGCATGTTTTTTTGGAAAAGATCAAGTCAGATGAATTTTACGCTTCTAATATCATTAGCTGGTAGCTTCCATCATATTGAGCATGATATTGAGCAACACATTCCATCATCTTTCCAATAGAACAATTCAAAACTACAATGGAGTTCAAAAGTAACTGGTTTTAATGCCCAAGTCAATGGCTTAGCTATTCTGATTCCCAAGCCTTCCAAAAGTGAGGCAGCAATAAGCTAAGGAAGAGCAGCGAAAAATAAAAAACTGTACCTGTTCTCGACATCAAGCACACGCACGAAAAAAGGGGGAAAAAAGTTTAGTGAGAATTAAATAATCTTGAAAATAATTGAGAACAAAAGGAAATAGTATTGATAATTACCTGTTAACATTCTATCAGTGCCTGCCTACTATACCCAGCTTCGAGTACACATCAAGGCATTCATCAAGTCTGGCTTCAAGCAAACTATATGTTCATCAGCTGGCTTTGGTACAGTATAGTATGCCTCACTTTGAGTTGCAAGAGAAACTGGAATGGCTAAAAAATCACTTGCCATCCGGGAAAGGGTAGGGTACTTAGCGCTTGCGGTTTTCCACCAAGCCAATTCATTAAAACCCGGACTGGGAGGTAAGATAGGTTGTTCCAAATAGCAATCCAAGTCTGATTTTTCTTTAGGGTGATCATTCAAATGGATGAACTGCTGTTTGTATTGCAATGGAAAACGGACCACATATTCATCAAACAGTTTGTGAATGGCCCCCAAAACAACTGCAACTTGTGAGTTTCCATTCCAATCCTTAACTTCTGAACAAACAAATTCAATATATCTCATCTTCAATCGAGGATCCAGTGCGGCAGATATTGCCAACAGCAAGAACATGTCATCCCAATACTTATCAAACTTTTTCAACATGTCCTCAACTACTGTTCTATTAAAACTATCTGAGTCAATGGACATTTTGGCCAGAATTTTGCGAAGCTCAAGCAGGCTACAAAGATGAACATTGGGAGTTAAAGGTGTTTCGTTGAAGAATGCACTTTTTGTCACTTCATATATGCTCTCTACAATTTTACAAACACCTTCAACTTTCTTCCATTCCTCTGGGGAAGGCACGTTATGAGAGTGAGTCACATCTCTGGAAGAGAGATTTCCCTGAGACCATAACTTCAAAGCTTCTTGCAGGTTTAACAATTTAAGAAACCACATGGGGTAATCAGTTTTAAAAGTATACACCTGACGAACCTTGTGAACTATATCTGCAATCTTGTCAAACGCATCCTGCACCATTACGCTGATCATTTCCCCACAACAATACACACAAAACAGCTTACCATTAAGTTGGAGTTCCATCTTTTCTTGGATGTGCGTTTTCAGAAACTCAACCAATTCATTATTGCAATTATCATTTTTCACAGTGAGTGCGGAGAACTTGTTCTCAATACCCCAATCTTTAAGCGACCTTAAAATGCCCCAATCTTCATATTTGTGAAGGGAATCATCCGATGGACCCGAAACCGAAATAGAACAGAAGTGAAGTACCCAATTATTCAGTTTCCAATTCTCATCAATAAAATGTGCGGAAAGGCACAAATAATCACCGCAGCAGCTAGGGTCAAAGTAACTTTCACACCTCAGAATTTCAACCGAAAGGCTAATCTGCCCATCAAAGTTTCCTAAGATTTTCTTGGTTTCCATTTTCTTTTTCTCAAAGACTTCCATGCATTCAGTTTCAATCTCATTGAAAATAGGCTTAAACAGGGGGCTGAACTCACCTAAGCCTGCATAATCAATATTTTCAAACCATTTAGGTGGAACTTCTTCAAAGCAAATCAACTCGGCAAGAGTCCTTAAATCACTTTGCTGATCATCTTCAAGTACCTCCTCAGTGCCCTCCGTATCTGAAACTGATGAAATGGAATTCACATCCTTGCTATGACCACTGCCGCTATTTTTATGATCAGATATTCCATTCTTTGAAGACCCAATAACGTTGTTAGCTCCAGGAACCCCAGCCATATCTAACAAACACAAAATTATTAGCACCATTCATAGCAAGCCCATCTTTTTTTTTTTCCACTAAATCAAGTATGAAGTTGAAAGTACTCAAGAAAAGAATTCTTTCCGTACAATCATGGATAGCTCCAGGAAGGAACCCCAGCCATATCTAACAACCACAAATTTTTTAGCACCATTCATAGCAACCCCATCTTATTTTTTTTCCACTAAATCATGTATGAAGTCGAAAGTACTCAAGAAAAAACTCTTTCCGTACAATCATGGATACCCATGAACAATATAACCAAAAATCTTGCAGTGAAGTCTTAAAAACACAAACTTTATTCACCCAATGAACAGCAAACTCAAAGATAAGATAACGAACGAAAGAATAATAACAAAACACACAAAATAGTGACCATATTGGTAAGCAAATAGACCCGAAAATGAGAGAAGAAGCCAGACCCAGAACAAAGAAACATAAAAAGCATAACACATAATGACAGTGGAGGAAGCAAAATGCATGGAATCGTTATTTCAACTGTTGATTTTGATAAGAGAACAATAAAGATACAATCTTGAGATGAAGGCCTAACCTCCTTTGCGTCGGGTCGGCGAGAGGAAGCAGGAAGTGAGGAAGGAGGAGCCAAAGGGACTTTTGGGTTTCTGTGGGAAATGAAATAGACTCTCAGAGAAACAGTGTGTGAGTGAGTTATGAGTTGCTTAGCGCGAAAGTTAGAATGATCAGCATCAGAACCGTACACGTGGATAAGCTTATTGATAAGACATGCATTAAATTTTCTTTTGTGGTATAGGACAAAACATGTCTTTTCATTTTCTCGCTTCTTCTTTGTAACCTTTTTTGTTTAAAACTGGGAAACCAAACCATATTTTTTTTCCCAAAATAAAAAAATCAATTTCTGTAGACAAATCCCTAGTTCTTACATAAAAGATGCATACATTACCTTTCTCGTATGTTTAAAAGAAGGGAAAATGTTATTTTGACAATGCTCCTATGTGTGCTAATGATGCTTTGGTAGATGACCTCTTAGTGGTCTCTCGCTCTTGTCAGATTTCTCTTGCTAATTTTGTAGTTGTTTGTTTATCCCCATTTCAACCAAAAAAAAAAAAAAAGGAAAAATGTTAGGTTTATCATATTTATATATCATATTATGTACTCATTAGTATAGTGATTTGGAACAATTGCTCCTCTAGGCAAGGTTTTGGGTTCGAGTTCTAACACTCGTGTAGTGTGTGTGAGTTTAGCATATTATCGTCTCTCTTAATAGGAAAGATCCTCCAAAAGAAAAAGAAAAAAACTCACATTGTGTACCACTTTTCCAATAGAAGTGGAGCCCACTAATACAATGGGGCTCACATCTATTAAAGAAGTTATACACAATTTGGTATATCAATGCAGTAAGCCTAACATTTTCCTTAAAAGAAGGGTTAGGCGATTGTTTAGACTAAAAAATAAAGAGGAATAGGCGATTGCCACCAAACTTGAAAGTTGTCACATGGCTATGTTTCAATTCAATATACTTGCTCCAAAATGCATGGCTAGAGCCTAGACTGACTGAGAGAGAAACACAGTATATGGGCAGGTTGCTTGCGTTATGGTTCAGTTTAGCGGGAGAGTAAAGAGGACAGCACCAGCACCGTACACGCGGCTACGTTACATTAGGGTGAATCCAACTCTTCACCTATCACAATCGTAATCTAATTATTTCATCACATAATTTAATGTCGTGAAGTTTTTGTTGTTGAAGTTATTGTGTTTTTTGGCTGTTCACCACTTCACCTTCTGCATGAAAATAAATTGGCGTCCAATCTCTTAGGCATATAAATGTAAAATAATTGTAGGCAATCATGCTTAAAAATATCAGAAAATTTTAGTAATGCCATGCAACATGAATCCCATCCCACCAGATGCCAAACCATTTCTCTTTATTTTTCTTTTTGATACAAGAGATATTCATTGTGCTAGACCCCGTTGGTTGGCCCAAATCATTTCTCTTTTAGACGTTTAAAATTTTATATTTTATTTTTCTTATTTTCATTTCTATACAAGTAATATTTGGGGGGAGTGTATTTGGGATGCACCATCCCATTTCTATAGGTTCAATAAACTTCCATAGAAATGGGAAGCTTAACCCACTTTCATTAAGAACTAAGATTAAGAATCATTAACAACTAAGAAGATCTAATACCAGAAAGACTAATATGGCATGGAATTTGCACAACCACTTGAACAAAATATTCATAAAGGACAACAACAAATGGTATAGGCATCAATTACACTCGACAAAATTGCGAGATAGGCTTTGTTTTTTTTCGGAATTCCCACTAGTGCATCATCTCACACTCACACACAGGCTATTAGTCAAATATGAAATTCATATATTACAACCATCTCTGGACATCAAGATAACAAGTTCTCACTATCCAAGGGAAAATTATCCATAATCAGTTCTAATACCAACAAAATTAAATATCCAATTTCCTTAATGTTGTTCAAAAGTAACAAACTTGGTGTCCATGCCAATTGCTTAACAAAACTGATTCCCAAATCTTCCAGTAATCATGAGCTGCCGAAAGCCAAAAACTGTACCTGTTGAAGATATCAACACCACATTAAAAAGAAACGAACACTTGTGAGAAATCATTATGCAGGATAGAGAATAATAATAATCAAGAATACAAAAGAAACAAATAAGAGAGAATAAAATTGCACTGATAACCTGCAAATATGCTTTCAGAAGAACCTCCCATACCAGCTCCGAGTACAGATTAAGGCATTCATCAAGTCTGGCTTCAAGCAAACTAAACGTTCATCAACTGGCCTTGGTTTAGTATAGAATGCATCAAATGAGGTTGCAAGAGAAACCGGAATAGCCAAAAGATCTCGTGCCATCCTGGAAAGTATAGGATACTTAGCACCTGCGGTTCTCCACCACGTCAATGCATTTAAATCCTGGCTCCAAGGTAAAACAGGTTCTTCCAAATAGTATTCCAAATCTGATTTTTTTGTAGGCTGATTATCCAATTGGATGAATTGCTGGTAGGCTTGCAGCACACCAAAAGTATGATTTTCCTGTCTAGGAGGAGACTCCTCTTCTGAATCTGAATCAGAAGAAAATGATTCGCTAATGAGGTTCTCTTTTTCAGGAAAACGGATCACATAGTCATCAAGCAATTTGTTAAAGGCCCCCAAAACAGCTGCTACTTGTGAGCTTCCATCCCCACCCTTAACTTTTGAACAAATAAATTCTACATATTTCATCTTAAATCGAGGATCCAGAACTGCACATATTGCCAACAGCAAGAACATGTCGTCCCAATACTTGTCATACTTTTTCATCATGTCCTGAACTACTGTTGCAATGAAACCTTCTGATTCTGAGGACATTTGGGATAGGATTTCGCGGAGCTCATGAAGGTGATAAAGATAAACATTGGCAGTTAGATGTTGGGTTTGGAATAATGCATTTGACACTTCATATATGCTGTCTACAATTTTGCACACACCTTCAACAATCTTCCATTCCTCAGGGGATGGTATGTCATAAGAATCAGTCACATCTTTTGAAGAAAATTCTCCCATAGACCATAACTCAAGAGCTTGTTTTAGGTTAGAACTTGTGAGATACCACAAGGGTAACGATTTTGAAGAATACAGTTCACCAACTCTGTCAATGAGATCTCTAATCTTGCGAAATGCATCCTCAACCATTTGACTGATTATTTCCCCAAAACAATACACATTAAACAGCTGACCACTAAGTTGAAGTTCCTTCTTTTCTTGGACGTGAGTTTTCACATACTCAAACATTTTAGCGTAGCAGCGATCATTACTTGTGGCAAGTGTGGATATCTTGTCCGCAATCTCCAAATCTTCAAGGGACTTAAAAATTCCACAATCTTCAGAGCAATTAACAGAGGGATCCCAGAGACAATGGAAGTAAAGTACCCATTTTCTGAGCTTCCAATTATCATCAATAAAATGTGCAGAAAGGCATACATAATCATAACAACAGAAGTTACGCACATTTTCATACCCCAATACGTCCACCGATAGGCTAATCTGTCCATCCAAATTTCCCAAGTATTCTTTAATCGCCCATTTCCTTTCCTCATAGACTTTTATGCATTCACTTCTAACCATGCCATAAGTAAGATTAAACAAAGGGTTAAGCCTATTTGCCAACTTTCTAAAAGTAATATGGTTAACCAACTGAGGTGGAAAGTCTACAGAGCAAACAAAATCTGCAAGAGCCCTCAGAGTTTTCTGCTCATCATATTCAACCAGCTTATATCCCAGATTCAGAAAAAACATATCTTCAACCACCTTAAATGGAACTAGACCTACACAGCACATAAACATTGCAAGTTCTCCTAGAGCTTCTTCCATATCATTTTTGGACCCCTCATCATTCTCCTCTGTATCTGGATCTGATGGAATGGAATTCCCATCATTGCTACCAACAAAACTGCCTTCAATTCCATGATAAGATTTTCCATTCTTTCCAGAACAAATAGCTTCATTATTTTCAGGAACCCCAGACATATCTAAAAAACACAAAATTATTAGCACCCTATCAACCCCATATTTTTGCATAATAAAAACAAAAGTAAAATGCTATTGGTAGAATCATGGATACCCATTAACAACAGAGCCAAAAATCTTGCAATGGAATCTTAAAAATGTAAACTTTATTCACCCACAGAACTGTGAACTCAAAACTAACATAACCAATGAAACAATAAGAACAAAATATGCAAAAACGACCATGTTGGTAAATTGTAGTCTTGTAGACATGAAAATGACAGAATAAGCCGGACCCAGGAAAAAACATAGAAAAAAAAAAAGAAGAAGATACGAAGCATAACAAAATGACAATAAGGAAGCAAAAAGTGCGTCTTTGAAATATTTATTTTCAGAAGAAAATAAAACAAAGTAAGTTGACGCCAAACCTCTTTTGGAATGAGTCGCCTAGAGGAACCGAGGACAGAGAAGAGGAGCACAAGGGAATTTGGGGTGTTGTATCTCTTATGGGAAGTTGAACAGAGTGAGAGAGATAAACAGTGTATGTGTTGCTCATGTTAGCGGGAAAGTAAAGAAGAACAGCATCATAACCGTACGCGTGGCTAGCTTATTAATAAGATGTCTTTTCGTTTCTTGTCTCACCCTCTCGTTTCCCACTGTAATTTTTCTGCGTACATCAAATCATTTCTCCTTTTCAACCTGTCAATTTTTCTTCTGATTAAGCGAGATTGAAATTTGAAAGTTTTTAGATTAAAATGTTGAGAAAGGTTACAACTTTCATAACAACTGACCCAAAAGTTACAACTTACAACTTTCACAACAACTTGATAGTGTGTATGAGAAAAGCCCCCTCCTCAGTGGCGGAGTCAGAAAATTTCCACAAAGACCTCATATTTTGAAATTTTTTTTTTTTAGAGTGACAAAATCCCTAGTTTTAATTTATATACTTCATTATTTTACATGTTATATTAACTATCTACTCATTATCGATCCTAGTAAAAAATCAAATGAAATGTACTTTACAAAAAATACTCACAAAGAAAATTTGAACAATAATTTATCACTATAAAATCAAGAGTCGAAGCAATAAGAGATATTGAAAATATAGCAATGATAGTGTGAAGGGAAAATAAGAGAAAAATACAAAGAGAGAGATAAAATTTGGTTAATAAAAGTATGATTGTATTAAGAAGATGATAGACTCAATGAAGAATTGAGAGGTGGCACATGCCCACCCTAGGTCGTAGCTCCCTCCGCTGCCGCTCCCCTAATATTGTTTGTATATATTAAAAAAACGATAACATTTAATTGTATTTTTTTTCCAGGAGAAAACAACTATTATAATATTTGGAATACTTGAATGAAGGACACGTGATGGCCAACAAAGGGAAAGTGTCTTACCTGAAAAAGGGGAAAAAAAACAAAAGAAGCAAATGCAGGTCTTACCCGCAGCTCCCTCTTCCTGAAGCAAGCCACTGAAGTTAGGCTCCGTCGGACCGTAACACCTAGGTGGGGCTTGGCCTCAAATTTTGAACCCTCAAAATGGCTGCGTTGATGAAGTTTTTGGGCCCAAATTCACAATATTTGGGTTTAGCCCGCTGCCCACCTCTTTTGGAGATGGCTTAGTAAAATACAATATAATAATTTGATTTCGTACTTGAACAATAAACAAAACAAGAAACACTAGGGCTAGGCACGGTACGGGATGATACGGGATGGAGGTCATTCTTGTGTCAATCCCGAATAGGGGAATCCGGATGAGATGACATGGGATGAGAGTTTTTAAAAACACGTTCAAACCATATCGGACCCAAACATGACCAGTATGATTCGGTATCAATGTTGATATTGTAAAAAATCTGCAAAATTTCATAAATTTGCAAAATTGTAATAGAAAATATGTTTTCCTAACATTGTCTGAAACAAACTGTTAGAATGAACATCATCCCCTATGAAAACTTATAAAAAAGAACATATGCAACAAAAATGTGAATAATCAATTGAAAAATAAACAGAAGATTGTGGGAGTCAAATTATGTCAAAACCCTAGGTCAAATATTTCCTTCTATTTGGAGATTATTTGACCTAATTGGGAGTTACTCAATTTAATTGGGAGTTACCCAATTAAATTGGGAGTTTAATTGGAATTGATTTGATTCCTACCATAATTGGGGATTTGATAATCAACTCCCTAATTAATCCGATCTCGCCAATTTGAGGAGGAATAATTCTTTTCCATCTACGGAATTATTCCTCTGAAACCCTAGCATCCGAGGCCCATATAAATATATGGATACACACAAGGGTTGAGGTACGTCTAAATTCCTATTGAAACTCTGCAGAGATTATCCCTCACAAACCTTAGCCGCCATACTCTCTCCCTTTTACACAAGGCTCTGGCCACCACTCACTATTCCGGCTACCCGTTTACACCTTACATATATATCTCCGTACCCTATTTAGCTATTGGTTTTATCTAGAATCAATTGAACTAACTTAGATATCGGAGGGCCTTTGGCCAACACCCCCCGGGTGTGATCCTCTCATTTCGATCTATTGAAAGAGGCGACGAAGAAGAAAGGGGAATCTTTCAATCGAATATTCTTGTGGGAAGAAATTGCTCCCACAAAGATGACATACAAAAATGAGATCACACATTGCTGTGGTCACAGAGCATTTTCCAGAAATCCTTGAAAACTGCTGGTACTTCCAAGTTCCAACTCTCTATTTTCCCGAAATTCTTTCTCACCCATATTGCATAAGGGAACCCAAAAAAAGCAGAATCAATTTTCTCTACTTGGGTTAGTTTGTTGTCATGCAGCCTTGTAATATTTGAAAGGGTTGGGTCCATTTTTACATGGTCTCTGTTTTTTCTTTTCTTTAGCCATTTCATTATTTTGTTTTTTTAAATAAATGTTACTGATTCAAATAGATAGAGATAGAAAACTGAGAGAGAGAGAGAGAGAGAGAGAGAGAGAGAGAGAGAGAGAGTTGTGAAGGAGGGGATCTGATCTTTCCTTTTCGCGTTGAATTCTCTTATAGCTTTTTTGTGTGACACACATATACACACACTAGGTGAGAGAGAAAGCAAAAGAAAGAAAGAGAAAAAGGAGAAGAAGAAGAAAGAAAGAAAGAAACAGGATAGATAGGGAGATCCCTTTAGGCTTAGGAAAACTAATAAGGGAGCTATTGCTTAGGAAAACATATTGAGGAGAAACAAAGCTGAGTCGAAATGTCTGTGGAGAGAGAGGAGGAAGAACTGAAATTAAATTAGGATTATTATTTACATGTATTGTTCGGTACAGTATGACACCAAACGAGATCACAAATTTGGAACCGATGTCGTGCCAAACAATAACGAAATGACACGGTATCATCCCGTTTACACGTCAACACCAAACGGGACGGCACGAGATTGACACGGTTTTGGGATGGTTTCGGTATTCTGGTTTTGATGCCCACCCCTAACAATATCACGGGCCATGAGAAGGTTGGGGTAATAGGCGAACCTCCACGTCGAAAAACTGATCGTATTTGTCCCTTTTTCAAAGGAGAACAAAAAATAAAAGTTAAAGAACCTTCATCTTTTGAGCTGGGTGTTTTTTCTTATCAAATAATTGATCTCGAAATAACCCAATTCGAGTTGCTAGCCGTTATGCTTTTAGGTGGTTTTACTTGAAGTATTCTCAAATGATTTAATCAATTAAAAAGGAAAGGAAAGTCGCTGACAAAATTTAGTTTATTTTCAAGGTTGACAATTGACAAAAACTCTGTAGTAGTTGATAAAACCCTAAGACAAGGACCCCTGAGGATGACTCAGCAGATAAGAACAAGGAATATGCTTGTCCTTGTGCCTTGTGACCGTTAGAGCATGGGTGTGTTGACCATTTTTTGGTTTTTGCCGGATGTGATGATCATTTTGATCAACCATAAAGTTATGGCTAATAGTAGTAACTTGCATGCAGCAAAGATACGAAATATAAAAATATTACAAGCTTTATAATTGAACAGGTGAGGTTTTAACTTTTGTTTGAAGGCAACTCATATGCTACACTACACCATACATTAAACAGGGTGCTCAACCACTAGGATTTTACTACCTAAGCCTATCCGTCACCTATAATATATCATGATGTTCATATGGGACCAGATCTACAGTGGGATCTGCTTGATCACCTTCAGTAATTTATGTCCGTATACATTGACTATTCTAAGACATGTACAAGGAATGTTCAAACCTGTACATATTTAGGAGAGTGGTATTTATAAATATAAAAAACCTATGGATATGTAATTGAAGCTACACCATTCATATCCATGCCCTACAAGGTCTTTGTCACTTGTCCTTGACATGACTTCTTATAAAACACCTCCACCAAACAACCTCTTCATTGTTGTAATCTGCGAAGACTTCTGAACAAAATTGCATATTAATGTCATTAAATATTTGAATCCATACACACATCAATATAACTGCAATACATTCATGCAACAATCAAAAATAGAATACCTGTCAAACGGTGAGAACATCTGAACATGCAGGCTGAAACCAGAAAAAGAAACACCAATAGTCGGAATTCATGACCTGACCCACAACAGAAATCCCAACAGCCATATTTCCCCAAGGGCAAGAATCTAGAAATCAACTGCTGCTGCTGCTGCCAAAAGTTGAACTACGAGGAATTGATGTAGGCACCTGTCGGGGCGACAAGATGCTAGCCCCTTCTTTTGGTATAGCTTCAGCGCTGGCGCTATCAAACATTGGTGCATATGGAATTGTCACACTCTTTTTCAGCATTCTCTGAATTAAAGCAAAGTTTTTCATTATAAAGTATCTGGAAGAATGTCGCAAAATTAGGAGTATAACAAAACTATTTAGGAAGAATATTTCAAACTTTAGTAACTTGTTATATGGGTGCAGCGAATGAGCCCCCAAAAATAAAGTATTTATCAGCTACGCCAACAACAGATCATTAATAAATGACTCAAGACAAACTTATCATATGCAATCTATTTCAGAAAATTTTACATTCTTGTCGAAACTTTCAATGCAAGGGGATAAAACATTTTTGGATTTCATTTTTAGTTTGCAGGTATAATTTTAGCATTCTATGGTCAACCAACCTTGACAAAGATAAAAGTCAATGCAATATCCTGACACTGCGGAGCTCAAAGCGATGGCATTAAACACTAACCTTTGGTTTGTTTGGTCCATAAGTGTTCATTGCTCGTTCAATCGAGGAGTACACCTCAAGAGCCTGGGGGGTATCAGGGATGCATTTTATGACTCGAACTTGTTCCCTCATCTCAGTTGATTTCTCTTGTAAATAAAGAATGACCCGTGAAGGTGGGGCTTTTGGGTGGTCCTTTTTTCCATATGACTTTTCCATTATGACCAGGTCATCCCAAAGTACATCCCACAGTACAGAACATGGATCCCTAGCTGGGTTGAACTTCCTCTGAGCTACGGTGAAGGGTTGCTGAATGACAAAAAATACAATGTCATTGTTTGGTGACTTGAGTATGGTGTATCGCAGATAGGAGGGGATAGATAGCAATGATTCTAATCCAGCTAACTTACTTGCAACAGTATCAATCTTCGATGAGTGACTAGAAGAATTTTTCCTTCGCGGAGTAAAAAGTGATCTTCATAAGCATCTGATAAGGCAAATTTCCCACGTACTTTAAACAGATCAACCTGGAGGAAAAATGAACCTGATTCTGCCAGCTGCAATATAGCCTTCATGACAAGAGAAAAATAATTAATTTTAGCCACTGAATACAAGTAGATTATAACCAAACAAGGCAGCAAGCTGGATATCAACCAACAAATAATCATAAAAGTTGATTTACTTGATTTAAGGTTGAAGAAGATGAGAAAGTATGGAATATGAAGGGGTATCAACCATAACTTTTCATTATATGTTTAAGTTGGGAGTAGAGTGAGCAATAAAGGGGGTATCAATAAAACCAGCCCATGCTTAATTAACATAAAATTTCCAACTGAAAGATTTTAAAGAAAGTCAAACTAGTACCTGTCCCTGTGCCTTGTACCCATCATATGGCCGAATTAAATTATCACCGCCAATAACACGAGGCAGTCGTCTGCGGAGCAGTTGCTCATCAGAAGTTATAGCTGATGCTATCTTCATTCTCATTGCATTGGCACCCTCGGTAGTTTTTGACAGAAGATCTAGAACCCCACTCACTGGTTGTGCAGCTGCACCTATTAATCCTTTCCCAACACCTTGAACAAAACCCTCAACGCCAGAAGTTTTTGCACCTTCAAGCGGCTTTGTTAATATCCCAGTGACTCCTCTGAAGAGGCCTTTTGCCAATGCTCCACCGCCCTCTCTAATAACATCACCAAAGTCCTCCACACCCTTGCTTTCCTGCCAAAGTAAATTTTTTAAATAAATTGCAGACATTGAGATTCATGTGTAGAAATTGCAATCAGCAAGAGATTGAAAAGTACAACACAAGGAGAGTATTGTAGATTGCACTGGTTGTTTTCATGTGCCAGACCATATATGAACAAATTAATATAAAAATGGTTAACTAAGAAATCAATTTACTAAACATCTATCAAAAGATCAAACTAAAATTTTAAGATCTGCTCATGGCGCAACAAGACTCCAATGCAAATCCGGACAATCTCATCACAGGGTGGTCATGGTCCAGCAATGCCTTAATAACCAAAGTCCAAAATGAGCAAATTTTAAAAACAATTTTAGCCACTTTGCAATAAGAATGAAAGGGTTCTAGTTTATTCCTCTAAAGCATCGGATGTATTGATTCAGTTTTACTACAAGTCCCAAAAGCTTAAGTGATTAGGATGTGGTCATCAATTGTTTTATAGATTCACTACCCCTGGCATGCAGGTCTCCTACCACCACTAAGCCCAATATGCGGAATTCAACTTTATAGTGGAAGGATGCAATCAGGGACTCGAACTCAGAAACTCCTGCTCACATACTGTGATAAATTTTTTTCATTTACCACTAGTCCCAAAAGTTTAAGTTAGGATATGGGCCAATTATTATTTATTATTATTTTATCTCCTAACATGTACGATAAAGTACCAACTTAAAATTTGTAACGTATGATAAAATAACCAGTCCACAGGCCAAAAGAAAAGAACCTTGGCAACTAATGATATCCAATTTTAAGCAATTATGTGAAAGTATATTAATTCAAATGACAAACTCTAAAGCAAACCTGTCTCTGTCGGCTTTGAATAAACTTCTTATCAAATGATAAGGCAGCCATGCCCTTGCTCATATGTCCAAGTGCACTACTTGCATTACCCAATATATCAACACCGGATAGCAGTTGAAGAGGTTGACCTAGGAGATCTTTTCGAATGTTTGAAATAGCAATACTAATCATTGAACTCTGCCTCATGCACACGTTCTCATGAAACCTTTGATTTATCCTCACCTGAATAACAAATGTAAATATATTGTGTTAAATGTACTCTATGAAATATATGATGCAAGAACAGTCCACGTATATATTGCAAAGTCAGATGAAGAGTTTATAAGTATGCGATGCAAAGCTAAAAGTCATCTATGATCTACCAAATACATATTTCTAAGTATGTTATCCCATAATAAAGCATTCAACACCGAGACTTTGATAATGAGCCTTCCAATTACTTAGGTCCAGACAAAAGATTCTGGGTGGAATTCCAGAGAAGAAAACCTCAAGAAATAGCAGGAGGAAGAATCCCAACACTTACTGGCATATTCTCAGTGTTGCCCAATGCAGTCATCAAAGATGCCCAAAAGCCAAGAACACCTCTTGGCCTTTGACTTGGTGACATAGCCATTGACACTTTGAATCGAACCTCTGAGATGCTAAGAACTCTGCAAATAAAGGTACCATAAATTAAGGGAATTACAACTACATGTAGCTAAATACAATGATATGCCAATCTTGAAAGTCCTTGCATACCCAATTTCAATGATTGGATCAACAGAAACAGCAGTTGTTTGAGTATCATACAACCGACTGAGGTTCACCTGCTGAATCATTTCATGAATGCGCCAGATGATAGGTTCATGAATGTTTATCAAAAACGCGGAGTTCTCAGGTCCCTGAATAATCAGTAGACATATAATTAATATAAATTGGGGGGAAATAGGAAGAAAAAAAAATCAGAAATCTTCTTCTAGGTAATGAGAACTTTCTTGTACTTACATGGAGACCAATATATGGATAGACACACAGATCTAGCGACCCATTGGATTGCATTGTGATTGAAAGTTTCAAGATATAGTCAGTCTCTTCCCCAACTCTCTGTGGCCTAAAAAGAACTGGCGTTGGAATTAATGGCAACTGGTTATCCAATTGTATCCCACGCATTCTAAGTTTCAACCTGCAAACAGGACAAGAACATAATTCCTGAATTAATAATTGTCAATCATAAGGGATATACAAAAATACAGTTCAACAATAGCATCCTATGGGGCCTCAGCCCCTGTCTAATTAAGTAGCCAATTTGTAGGTAATCCACAGGTTGGTCGGTTGGAGAGTAAATTAAGCTAGGTTTACGCTTCAGAATTGTGATTCTCATATACATCTGCTAACAGGAAAGAACCACAAAGCTGTCTGTTGAGACTTACATGGACCACATAATATGAAAGCCTGTCACCAACTATTGACCTCTAGTATACTGTAAATCTTATTTTACTAAGTAAGACTCAATTTTAAGTGATAATAAAATGTATCGAAGTGTATACATGGAATGTGAAATATTTCATAAAAGATTATATCTAATTGAAAATAATATTCATCAATGCGCATTGGTGCATTATAATCAATATAGTATCAATGCTTGGTCCAGATTTTTCAGTCCCTAGGTGATATGATTGTTTTCTATTTTCTTTTTCTGCTAATAAACAAACTATCAATAATAAAAATGAAATTGTAAGGGCAAGGTGTCTACAGACCTAAAATTCTACTAGCAACATCCATTAGCTAGCAATGATGGAAGTTGAGGTTCCACCCCAAAACCAATTGGCAATGAGGGGAGTAGCCCAACTCCTTATAAGCCCTTGCTAGGTTTCTCAACTTTCTAATGTGGGACTCTTTACCTTCACATTCTCACACGCCCCCGCACGTGTGGCGAATTTTCAAGCCTAACACGTGGACAACATATTGGGTGATGTGGAGCACGTGTGGCCGTTGGGCTTTCACACTTGGGCTAACCGCTCTGATACCATGATGGAAGTTGAGGTTCCACCCCAAAACCAATTGACAATGAGGGGAGTAGCCCAACTCCTTATAAGCCCTTGCTAGGTTTCTCAACTTTCCAATGTGGGACTCTTTACCTTCACATTCTCACAAGCATGACCAACAGAAAAATACACCAGTAAATATCATTGCGAAAACACTCCAGGTCTCAATTGACTAATAAATTAAGCAAAGAAAAAAGGCAGCAAAGATTTACTTGGATCCATTGACTAATAAATTAAGCACTTTGTTCTCTAAGCCATCAAGTCTCAATTGAAAGCAAACTTACCGACTGATTCCAGAGCCTAAGCCAGTTGAATATGAAAACAGAAGATTCTGAACCGAAAGGTAGAGAATTTCTTCGGGTGTATGGTCAATAATGGATATCCCAAGCTCAGCTAGCTCAATGAAAACATGAAATTCACAATCAGAGAGAAAAGGTGATTGTTGCTGTATAGAAAGTTGAGACAAAAGTGATGACTGGCTTCTACTCAAAACTCCAGCAGGTTCACTTTCTGGCATCCAGTCACTGATCTTAATGACATTCACTTTCTCTTCTTTTATTACAGTAACACGTAGAGCCTTAGAAGGTCCACTTCCCACGTGAATGGGTTGGTGATCAAAAATCTCATCAATATCATACTTCTCTGATTTCAATGGGTCTTCCCCCTCTACCAGGATTTCTAATAAACGCCTTCTGCCGAGATCTTCCCATAAAAAAGAAGCTGCTGTATTAGGAAGAAGAAAGTTCCATGAATCACTAGTACCATCCACTTGCCGAATTCGGATGGGTAGAAACATGGAACGATTTTCAACCCTGTTGAAAGAAAATTATCAGCATTGGAACAAGAAACGACAAACACATGTATAAAAGTAAAGAAGAAGAAACTAGTACAAATGATTTTATTGTACTGCAATAAGAAGACTTCCACATTAATAGACACAACTAGTTCAAGAAAATTTTCCCAAAATATAAAGTCAAAAAGAATTCTTTTGTTCTTATGATAAATACACTGCCATCAACATCATCTTTTTTTTATTTCACAAACTTTCACAAGAGATAGTAAACTGTGACCTGTAAGGACTCAAGGAAGAGTTCGGACGGAAAATAACTTCATAGCTTGAATTCTTTGCTCCACTTCTTACAGCTATTCGAAACTGAAGTTGTTCATTTCCAGTATCCTTCCTCAAGCAAACACGCATGATACCTTCGTTACAAACACTAAATGGTGCACTCCATTTGTAACCATCCACCCGCAACTGAAAAGAAAAATAAACCCCACATAGGAGTCAGATGCTATTCAAGTACAATTAAGTGAATATGAAAAATTATTAAACTTCACTGACCTTCAACAATTCAACTTTGGCACAAGACTGCCAACAAAAGGGTTTTGGAGAATCTGTGGGATGAATCCATGCCACAGACTGAGAATCACACTGCTGCAGACAGAGACTGGAACCAACTCTATTAATAAACAAGCTGTGGGGCTGGAATTGCACAACCTGAATATCAACCATTGAGAAATTTTTTTATTAATGAAAAATATATATACATACCTATATCAAAGAAACTTAACAAACGCATAACTTATGACTACCACCAAGTACGAAAAAAGCAACTATAGTTTTTACAAATGGGTAAAACCCTCCCCATGCAATGATCCTCCTGTTCATTCTAAACATGCAAATGGCCTGCTGACCAGAATCTTTCATCGTATTTTTTTGGGCTACGGGTCATCTTATTTTCCCAAAATCAGATCTATAACCAATATTTATCAGTCTAATTTGGCAAGTTCCTCATCACATTCTTGCAGTTCCTCGGAGGAGAAACATTAAAGATTTAAGTCACAAGATATTAAAATCCAACCTTTGTTCTGTCTGAGGTCATGTTCAGTCGCGCTGAAAGCTTGTAATAAGATCCATCTGAACTGAATGCTTTGACATCAAGCCTTTCCTGGAAATGAAAATTTAAGAAGCATCATATGATCGAGAACAAATTTCAGCGACTCCGAAGCAATAGTAATTAAAAGGAGAAAGAAGAAATATTAGAAGCCAATTTGATGTTCTTATAGTCACCTTCTTTTCCAGCTCAAAAAGAGATATCCCAGGACTGTATATTTCTGAATGACGAATGGCAACAGAAAGGCCCACTCGTGAGGACAGATATACATCTTTTTGAGATGGAAACAGCGAAGCCCCACTGCGGCTTGCATAATCTTGTGGAGAAAGCATATTAGGAACAGGACTAGTGTCGTCAATAGCTTCAAGTACTTGAATGTTTCTCCTAGTGGAAGAAAGCTTCCTGTCCATAGAGTTTGTAGGACCTTTCAAGGCTGTTTTTGCAGACTTGACTCTAGAAGGTATTAGAGAGTCTGTATCTGCATTGTCCAAAGGTTCTACTTCCACCACTCGATATGCCAAGGGAATAGATGAATCATTTGTGATCCAATATGGAACAAAAAACCTTATTGTTTTGGGTGCAACAGTGGTCCCTCCCATGTCACGTTCAATACTCACGCGCAGTCTCCTGTAAAGATGAAGGTAATGGAGATCATGGATATGATAATTGATAAAAAAAAAATCTTCATACTAATTACAAGAAGTCCTTTTATTTTCCAATACATACAGATCTCAGAAATACCAATAAGACATCATCCTAACACATTTGTAATGGCACACAAATATAGCGGAAAAAAATACGATGGAAGATCATATATTTATTTCCCTCCACTTCCAAATATTTCCATTTGCAAGTGCCAATGAAGAACAGATGTATTGTAATCCACATTATGAGAGAGTGACAAATTTAATAACCATTTCAATGGCTCCGAGTTAGTGACAAAGCCAGAACTGTATCCCAGTGGGGGGGAACTTTAATAGTAATAGCAAATATCAATTGAAAATTATAATATAAAATAATATTCGGTCCACATCCTAAAATCTTAAACTTTTAGAAACAATGGTAATCCCAAGGAAATCAGAAAGGAAAAAAACTTAACATAGCACAAGAAGGGTAGACTCTGAGTAATCCTTACAACTGAAACCCTCCTTTTTTTTTGGGTCAAATACAACTGAAGGAAAATTGAAAATTACGAGTTGGGATCTATAGTGGCAAATAATACGAATCGAACTGCATCCTAGCAGCTTGAGCTTTTGTGAACATGGGAACAACAGCAAAATAACATAATTTAACAACAAAAAGAACACAAATTTCAATAAACATTTTTCTTTGGAACCACAAACCTTCCACTTTTCTGGTGAACCATCCAGAATGATGAGACATGGTCATTGGAATAAAGATTCAAAACAAGAACGGGGTCCTGCCAGAAAAAAACAACTATATTTATTAAACTCACAATGGTGTATAGATATATATAGTATGTCACTTGTATTTAGACAGAGCTACTACCTTCTCCAGAACCCAACCACCCTGAACAAACAATGTAAGATATAAAGGTTTCTGAATGTCTGCGGAATATATATGAACGCCCCCACGTGAAGAGATCATACCATGCTGTCGTTCAATGCATTTTCCATCTTTCATTCTTTCCCAGATTGTGAATTCAGCCGGACAGGGAAGTCGATTTTCCAACTTCATAGGAGAGTTGACAGATATTCTCCAATCATAAACAGGTGCATTCAATTCAGTATGAAGAGCTGAGGCATCTGCCCCAACACTAAGCCAAAATTGTTTATTTATGGTACTAGAACAACACAAAAGTATATCTTTCTTCTCAAGCTGATTCAACCTAAAAGTAACATTAGGCATCTTATTTTCCTGCTTTGAAGTATATTGTCGAGAGAGTGCAACCTGATCTATAAGAGTCAGGTCCTTTCCATATGTATAACCAGAACCCACTGCCACGACAGAACCCCATGAATACGGAGGCTGAGGATCATCAACAGAAGGACAAATTTGTAAGCACTGGTCGGAATCCTTTGATGTACTTCTCCAAGGTAAAACAAAAGAACCTCCAGGATTTATGTTATCACTTTTTCCTAAAGAGGAATCATAACCTCGAATCCGAGAAGCATGACAAATTGAAAATTTCAAGTTAACATCAGTCTCATTTACAACTGTTGCAAGACCCCTGAAAATTGCATGCTTCTTGCCATTTTTCAGGACAACTTCCAGTGCCATGAAATCATTCTGTAGTGATTTGGGGACAACTGACAATGGAAGCAATGACCGAATGCTCTCCCAAACACCATCTGGGCCAAGACCAACAGAGAAACCTATGTCTCTATCACTTGCATTTTCAGCCTCTAGATCTCTTTGAAAAATTGGAGTTGTTTTCCTCTCAAAATAAGAAGTTGAAACCAACAGACATCCACATTCGTCCATGTCATCAAGATTGTTATGTTGAACCTTCAACGTACAACATCATATAAGCATGAAAAGAACACTCAATTCCACAAACAGTACATGTGCACAACCGACGTCACCAATCAATGCAAAAATAATGTGAAATAAGAAAGCTCACCCTCCCCCTTAGCGGATATGATACCACGCTCTGACTATCATGACCTTGATTGAATACCCTCACGGAAGCTATTTTCTTCAACACATTTGCACCTTGGCCAACAGAAAATGAGAGTGCACCCACCACTTCACCTGTATTTTGTTTTGAGACCATAAACAATGCACGAGAAGTCTGAGTCTAAATGATTATTTATTCGGTGGGAAATTGCAAAGAAAGCAGGGTAAATAACCATAAATATGTAGTTTCAGCACAAAAAGACCCGAAAGGGCAGACAAAAAAAAATTAAAACAAGAAACGACCCAAAAGAGAACAATCATGATTCATTTGTTAGGCACACAGGATTAATAAAAGGAACTGGAAAAAAAAAAACAAAAAACAAAAAAAAGGGCAGTTACAAAGTGGAGCTGGTATTTGGGAACAGTACTTCTGAGAAGCACATTCAGAGCAGCAACAGATAGGTTATGAGAGAAGTTCCTATGATCATGAACATACAAGATGGTTACATGTAGTAAGAACCATGGAAGAAGATATTCAAGATGTTGGAGATTTCATTCCCCTCTTGAGTGTAAGGTTTACTAATTTTAATTTAACTAAGCATGTGAATCAGCAACCTAAGTGCAAGAATCAATAAGTGTGGATGCTAGTTCACAAGAAAGAAAGGGGTTGCCACATACCCTTTCCTGCTTTTGCTGCAAGGTTTGTCACCTCCACTTCCAGTTTAGCTGGTCCCTGCAACACTTACACACTCAAGCTCGGAAACTTAACACTCAGAATATCAAGTCTAAATGCTTGCTAATGTCATCAACAGTGTAACTTAATTAGTGGCGTTCAATGTCTAAGGTTTAGCATAATCTGATGAACTTCAGAATTTTGGGCTGCGTTTGGTTCATGGGAAACCATATGGGGATTGATTTCATATCAATTCATTTCCATGAACCAAACAGGGCCTTGAGGTATAAATGCAGTTTCTCTAATACATATACACAGAAGATGAAACTTCTAAATTATCACCTTCATCAATATGTATTTTTATAATTTGTTTTAGTGATCTTTCCAATTATTCTTGCAATATATATTGCATCGTATGGAGAAAAATCAAGAAATCCTGTCACATAATTGATGGTTGACTTCCGAGGAAAAAGTGCGTCAAAAATAGAAGATAATAAATTTTCAGATACCTTCCGAGGAACTTCAAATATGAAAAGTTCATTCCATTCCGCCTTGCCTTCATTCAAGTTATTGATTTTCGAAAGTGCAGGCTTAACACATTTTGTCCTGGCACTTTGAGGAAAGAGTTTTTGTTGATCTGTCGGCTGACTATCAACAACAAGCCGCAAAGCACAGAAGAAGTTATGGCTGTTGCCATCATCTACAATAGGTAAATCCTGCAAACAAAAGCATCAATCTTAACTCCTGAAAGAAGGAAACAAAATGATACATAATCTTAGGGTAAGAAAATAGATAATCTAACAACATTTACAACCTTGGCTTCATGAATCTGAATAGCAACATAATAGCGCGCTTCCTTAGATTCATCTGCAACATTGAACCTGTCAGAAAACCTTGGAGGTGGCACCCATATAGAAATACAATCACCATGACGCAACCGATCCACTGCATCTGTATTTTCTTCAAATTTTTTCAGATATAAATCACACCCAAGTTTATTCTCTACAATCACAGTCTGAAAGTCATCTTCATCCAATGCAGACAAAGTCTGATCCTCTCCTTGTTCACATAGACCACCAGCTTCCTGCAAAGATGATTGGTGTTCAGGGTATAGTTACTGCACTCCTCCTCCCCACACAACACACCCCCCCAAAAAAAGAAAAAAAAAAGGAAAGCATTGTTATACAACAAATCATCGCTAGTATTACCTCATTTATCTTCATTGCTTTCTGTTCAAGTTCTAATTGTCTTCTCCATGAAAGAATGCTCCCAATAAAAGTTTCAAGGTTTGCAGCACTGACATTTAAATTAAGGATACTGGTGGCAGCAATACGCATTGTCTTCCCAAATTTTGATGGCGAGTGTACATTGGTGTCATATGTTTCAAACCTTGAAAAGGCCAAGAAAAATAATTCTTGAATATTACAAAAAAAATAAAGGAAACTGTATTAAGACCAAATAGAAAGAAACAATATAATACTTGAATATTCCATCAAAAGGTTCCACAATTGGCTCCCACGCTTCTAACTGAGTATTGAAGGTTGATGCAGCAATAGAGGAGATCAGTACTGCATTCATAGCCTCCAGTCGACCATGTGTTGCAAGCTTGATATTGGTGATTGTCGTGTCAAATAGTGGTGTCATCTGAAAGATCCAAGTTACTCCATAAAATCAAAAAACATTAACAGTAAGCAGAAAGAGAACCATCTTTACATCAGACTGCAGACTTAGGATCTGTTTGTAAGACATACCATTCCACATAAGCTGTCTAGAACAGTTAAAGAGAAGCATCTTAGCTTCACTTCTGCAGTTATGTTTTCCCTAGCCTTTGGCTTCATGGAATCACCAATAGCATAAGCCAATCTGCTTGACGGTTTTTTCAGATCAGCCCGTGCAAGAAAAGTTGATGCCTGCAAAAACAGAAGAGAGCCCTAAATTATGTTATGTAAAAACTTGTAATCTTGTGACACGACCAACAGAATAAGCTAAATACAAACACATTATAATAAAATATAAAATAAAAACTTCACATGAAGGTAAAAGTTACTTTTCACGGACAATTATACCAAACTTCAGCTATGGCAGCTGCATATGTACACGCCAGATTCAGACTGAGAGAGATGTTTTGGCTTCTTGCTGGATTATTTGGATGGAAAGAAATAACAAGATACTTGATGACACGGCAAGGAAGTGGACTTATATGGGACAGATATTTAGCTTCTTTTATGAACTTCATTGTCAAAGCAACCTAGGGATACTCCTTTTAGTGTCATTAGGTGAGAGATTTGAGCTGAATGTGACTTAATTTCTTGTAAAGCATGTCGCCATCAGTACTTCTTTCTCGTTAAACAGAAGTTCATGTTTCCGAACCACCCCCCGGCGAAAAAAAAAGAAGAAAAAAGAAAGAAACCTAACCTGATTTTCAACTGTCCAAATGCTCCAGCATTGAGATCCTTTTGAAGTTGAAGATCTTGAAATGGGCACCTCAAGAATATTAGCTTGGTTAACAAGATCCATCCTAGGGCAACAAAACATATCTACACATGGGGCTTCATCCATTCTGGAGACTATGCAACCAAGAGAAGCATAACCAGGTGGAGCAAGTGGGTACCAGAAGAAGACTTCATCGAAACCTTTGCCTACAACATGCGCAACTTTAGTAAATTGCACGGGTTTCGCAGATACTTCGGGATCATCAGCCTTAAAAACTATGCCCACAGCTGGTGGCTCTAAGCTGAAAGAATGAACACATGCTTGTCAATAAAAAATACAAAAAATTAATCAAATGACTAAGACTGATAAAGAAAACTGAGAGGTAAAATTATCTAACCCTTCGGTAATGCAATCACCCAATATGGCATAGCCTCGACGCGCAACGGGTCGCCATATTGAGACTGGTCGGCGGAGGTCACTACCCTTGTCCCACCAGATTCTCTCAAAGTTAGGGGTCGACATATAACAATTATTTGCCTTTGAAATTGATCTGACAATATCCCATCCAGAAGAATTTCCAGTCTGGTTTCTGGTTTGCTGACATCCAGAGCTATGATCAACAGCCAAATTTGAGGCAGATTCTTTAGGAGAAGAATGATGCCGATTCCAGTTCCAAAGAAGAAGATGATTGAGGTTACAACAATTGTTTTTGGAAGGGCATTCAGCAGAAGAATGCGCATGAAATGATCCAAGAACATTTTCTACACGCCAGATGCTAAAACCAGATGCAAATTGAGGATTTGATGGAGAGCAAAATAAGCATTCTGAATATGTTGTTGACGTTAAAAGATCAGAACGAATGCAATAAACAATGTGATTAGGTGGGGGTTCTTTCCCAATATTTGCTATACAACCCAATGCTATGTATCCTGGTGGTGCTACAGGCATCCAAAGAGAACAATCACTACCAACATCAGAATCACCCCCACCAAATCCTTGTATAACAGAGAACAAGCCTATGAGATTGAAACCAATTGGCTTACGCACACGCCCATATGCATTACTCACTGCCATTACTGCCTGTGAAGGAGGAATTGGCCTGAAGGCATATCACAAAAACCCAAAATAACTAAATATACCATCTGAACACACATAATAGAACTACACGAGAAAGCATCTTACCCAAATAGAGCAACATTTAAAAATAAACTAAATACAACAAGCTACCAAGATCTACCCTAAACCATCCATATACTATTAATTAGGTCATCTCATTTAATTATTCATTTCAAATGTAAATCATGATTTATTTTATTTTTTACACCATTATGCATGCACTATCTATTTTGTTATTAAACATTTTTTATTAAAACTCCTCAAAGAGTACTAATTCCACATGATGAAGAAGCATCAGCATACGCCTGGCATGTTTCTACCTACTGGCAACCTAAAACAAAGAGATCTTTTTCTCAGAACTGAGAGATTGACTTGTACTTTTGTTGTGAAAAGAATGAAACTTGTACTAATATCCACTCAAAAAGTACTGTGGAAAAGAAGTTCACCTTCGCATTTGGAACCATGAAACATACAAGCAAGAACCAATCCATCTTTAACCTTAGACAACTAATCCTAACTTATTCCTGCCTTCCAAACTAACCGGATTAACTTATACTTCTGATATTTACATTACCTTCCTTTCTAATTCATTACCGCTTGAGAGCCTCTGTGATGAGGACATCTTTGTCAAACCCATTAGGGTTTACAAACGAAAGAGATGGAAGAGGGAATTATTAATTAGTGTCCTAATTTATTTGTTAGTTCCTAGGTTCTCTAAGTTTTCCAGATTTTATTAGGATTTTTAGTTTTTCTAGATTTCAGTAGGATTTCTAAGTTTCCTATTTTATTTGGATTAGGATTTCTTTCCTAGAATAAGTTTAATTTTCCTTTTTACTCTAGGGTTGGATTATTATAAATACCCTGTCTATGTAATTCATTATGGAGTTGAGTTGTTGAGATATAAAGAATAGTTTATTTTCCACAGATTGGAGACTACTTGGTGTGAAGCCAAACCCCTGGAGTGATTCCAGACCTATCCCTTTAGTTCTATTTTCTGTTTTTCATTGTTTTCGCTTCCGCTAAATTACCCAAATAATCAATTCACCCGTATCCTACATCACTCTGCATAAATCATAGCATACAACAAATAAGAATATGCAGCATGGAACAACATTATTTAATGACTCTTCCTGTCAAATAGGAGCTTTTAGTTTCATCTCTGTTGATGTGAACTGCTTGACTACAGATTGCTATTTCCATTTCATTAATAAAATTCTATTTCTTCTCAAAACAAAAAATCCATTAAATTCTACCTTGATGTCACACAATCTCCCAATATAACATAATTTGAAGGTGCTCGTGGCCTCCAAAAGGTAAGGTTGTAACAGGATCCATTTTCTGCATAAATATACACAAAACTCTTGATGACTAACAGGAAAGCAATACTCATGGAAAATATAGTACAGGTAAGATATCAAATTGCTCCAGTTAATCTGATGAAAGACCTTTTGGGGACACCCAAATTCGATCAAAATTGGTACACGCAACCAAGGGCATAGGATTTCCAAATTGCAATGCTGCTGTTGCCTGGCTTTGCAAATTAAGTATAAGGGAAACAACACTCAGTGAAAGATGGAAGCAAACATCGGTTGATAACAAAGACATATTTGTTTTGTCCTTAACAGAAGTGTAACCCCCAGATATATCTACTGGATCAAGAACAATATGACCAGAACCAGCCTCAACTGTAAGATCTTTCACCAGGGCTCGAATCCAGGTATCATTTTCTTTAGATGCATACCTGTTATTAACAGGTTATTAGCTCAATTAGTGCAAATTCTTTTACCACTACAATACTACGTTGAAATACTTTTAGAATATAAGTGGTAAATTTCCAGAATGCAAGCTCTCAAGAGTATCATTTATGAGAAGAGAGAGAGCAAATGGAGATGGAAAAGAATACATATATACATGTATGTGTGTGTGTGTCAATAATCAACCCAAAGCTGCCAAAGAACTGAGGCAACTACAATTCACATATGCATTTTGTCTTAAGACACAACAAATATAGGTGGAAAGAAAAAAGAGGAAACATTACTTTAAGATGGAAAATCTATAACTAAATCACATATGATTCAAAGAACCAAAAGCAGGGAAACAACATCATTTTTTGGGGATAATTGTGGAGTCAATGGATGAACTACGCCAATAAATCAAGACTTTGGGCTTCTCTATTTGGCGTTAAGTTTCTCCTGATTTCCGGACTGCCCTTCTTTGTCTTGAACATGGATTCGGAAGCTGCTGTGTCTTGGTCATTGAGTGTCAATTGGGTCGTTAATGTTGCTGTTTTTAGGACTGAGTGGTGTTTGCGTGTAGTACAGCTATTATGTTTTGCTCTTGTAGGCTGTGCCTAATATTTTTTGTGGACTGCTTGTGCACATCAATTACATCTTTCAATTTTTCAATACAATTAGTTTGTTCCTATTTAAAAAAAGAAAAAGAAAAAGATTTGGTTATCAATCTGTGTAGATCATCAAAATTGTCATAAAATTCTGATCAACACTACACACATACACAACGATGATGAGTGATGATAGCACATTCAAAGAACTGGCTACTGTAGATGGTGGTACCTTAAGTGAAGGATGACAATGGGTAAGGTGTTGTGCTAAATCCTAAACAGACAGGATGAGGGCACTTTTTTGTGTGTTTTTTATCAGTTACAAGAAGAAATTTGTGTGCTTTTAATGTATCAATGCCACATATTGCATTCGCCCTGAATATCATATAGTTATCAAAGATGTACTAATTAATAACGATTACTACTGCTTAAAATTGATGCATTAATAATGGGTTTATAATTCCCCAGAGATTTACAAAAAATGTCCATGTTTTTAAACGAATATCCATGGATTTTTGACTATATCAGTACAGATATCTCTGAAATATGCTCACAATAAATCCATCAACATTAATATGTGTGTGTATATATATATATATCAAAAATAAAATTCAACTAATATTTGCAGTTAGATTATATTGCACCCTAACTTTTCCCTGGAAAATATGAAATTATTACGTGAAAGTAAAATATGACGACTCTTACATGAAGCTAAAATCCAACTTTGCACGGAGAAGCTTTTCACCATATGAATCATCCAGAGAAGACTTTGAAGCATCATAGAAGGTAAACTCAGGAGAAACTACCTAAAAATCAATAAGTACATCAGAACGAACATAACTACACAAAAGGTTATCAACAAAAGCAAAAGCAAATGCCATGCTAGAGACATTGATCCCCTTATACCTAGTAACTAGTAAGCCATAAACAGATTTATCATTAATAATTTACTTACCTGTGCTTCAAAACTGAAACTTGGGATTGGATCACTTTCAGAATACGAAGAAATATTTGAGGTGTCAGACAAGTTATGCAAGTATTCTAGACTCTTCTTGTCGTCATCATCAGATGAGGAACTGTCCAGCAACACGATGTCTACACCATCCTCAAAGGATACTGAGTAGCTGCTATCATTACTCAAGCATGTATAATTCCTCAAAAGAGAACCATTCTGATGTATAACAGGAAAGTATCAATCAAATGTTGAAAAATGCAGCAAACTCAAGAAAGAATTTACTATACACATGCCCAATACTAAGAGATGAGACAAACCACCCAAGAATATATAAATAAAACAAAACAAGACTCATGATCACATAATCTCCATCTTCTATAGTCACTTTTCTAGTTTCTATATCCTTATCATACACTAAGTTTCTCATTCTTTATTGGAAGACATTTTCCCCATACAGCAATTGCACGCCATCTAAATAGTAATGAAATCTTAGGCCTCTTTTGATTCTGCATTAAAATAAATAAAAAAACAGCCACAAATATTGTTACAGATGAAGGGGAAGGATCAGTACCTCAATTTTGACATTCATAAACCGCAACCTCTTTCCACGTCCAATTATAATAATGGGTCGAGGCCTAGTTGAATGGAGTTCTTTTGCATCCATTTCCCTACTTAAACAGATGGTCTTTCCACATCCATCATATGTATATTCATCAATGTGTAAAGAATCTGCTATTAATTGTCTACTTGGAGACAGGTGCACCACATCTTCTGTCTGTTTGTAAATAGGTTCAGAGAAAACTATGCTACTGTTTTTACTAATGGGATCATTCTTATGATCCATCACTTCCTCCCTACCAGTTATTGTACGCAATGCAGGAACAAAAAATTCACCCACAGCCAGAAGGAAATCAGCTACAACAAGAACTCGAGGCTGCTGAACCCTAACCACAAATGATTGGGATGATTTACGCCATCTATAGTCCATCAAGAACATTGTTGATACTGGTAAATCCACATGAAATAAAGCATCTGAGTCTGTTCTTCTAAAGCTCCCCTTGTTCAAGGAAAATGGCAAACTTCCAGAAGAAACTTGTTTAGAAGCATCAGTGGATGATCCAAGCATTAAGCGCATTTCAGGTTTTGTATCAGGGCGAATGTCAACTACAGAAAACTTTGGAATGGTTATGTAGAGATCTGTCTCAGACAATGAAGTCATCCGATATGATACCCAAAGACCTTCTAGCTGTAAAGCAGAGAAACAATTACATAAATCCATAACCACATGTTCGGAGAAAACATACCATGTCAGAAAACAACCAACCACTCTTTGTTCAAAATCTTAACACCAAAATAAAAGCTGAAATCTCAGAGAAGCTAAAACAGGACCTAAAGGTTGCTTTCAGCTGTTATCCTACAAGATTGATGCGCTGGGTAGGGGGAAGAAAGCTAAAGTTCTGTGGGGTTGCTTGGTGCATGCAGTGTTCTGGAACTTATGGTTGGAGCGTAACAGATGAATTTTTTAGAACTACAAGGACGTGGGGGTGGCTGGATAGAGTGAAGTTTTGGGTGGCTTTATGGGCTTCAGTCACTCCTGTTTTTAAGGATTTGGCTCTCTCTTCTATTATGAGAGATTTGTTAGCGGTTGTGAAGTGATGTGTTGCTCTTTTCTTTTTTCCTGGGTAGCCTTCTTGTTTGTTTTTGTCCTTCTTTCCCTTGTTTGTTTTGGTCTTGAGGTTGCTGTTTTCTTTTGTTTTGCTCTTGTGGATTCCTTATCCACTTGCCTGTTTCTTTGTTTATCTCTTTTGAATTTATACAGTTTCTATTCAAAAAATAATAATTTGAGAATAAACTTCACAAAAATATAACTGATGTAAATACTCACAGCAATTTGAGCAAAAGGAGACTCAGCATGAATGCCATTATACAACTCCAACAGGGCATGATCGACTACAACCGCCACTATGGTAACAGTTCGTGATAGAAGGATTTGACTATTCATGTTGACCTTATCAACCAGCAGCTTCATTGTATCCTTCGTACCAGATTTGCCACCACGGAAAGTAGGGGGAAGCTTTGGCTCTTCACATAAATTCATGAATGCACAGTCCAGAATGACTTTATATTCTTTGTCAGACATGACAGCGTGCAATAAGCCCACCTAGTTTAAAACAATCAATAGGACTCAACAAGATGATTGTGACATTCTGCATGTCTGACAGTAAAAATCCAATAAACTGAAAGACTGAAGAACATCAATTCAAAACCTATTTGAAATTCAGGAAAATTCATTCAACTATGTAGCCATCTAGAAAGCAAAAACAGTTCAACAATTAAAATAAAGTTAATTAAGAATTTTTACCATATGAAATGGAATCCAAAAAAATCATATCAAGCTGAATAAGTAACGACACAAACCATATAACATGTTGTCCCAATCTATTGAATACAAAAAAATCAAGGATCAATCCAAAACGCCCAGAAAGTCCCAAGTATGTTCACCATGTGAAACATTATATTGTTGAACCCCATGTACTTGATATCATCCAATACATGTATCAACTACCAACCAACACAAGATGAACCCTACCCTACCGCCCTATGTAAATATAAATAACCATAAGATGAACTGCCCCCCACCACCATAATGCCTACCAAAGATGTGAAACCTGCCGCAAGATCAGAAAGATAAATGCAATGAAATTCTACAATTTCACAAGCAAAAGTTACCTTCACTTCAAGAGAAAATGTTGGGACTTTTTTGAAGACATCCCTCAAACTTCTCCTCACATGAACATCAAGTCCTTTGCCTTCTCGTATCATTGATTTACCCAAGCAACCGTCAATTCCTACAGACATGTTGATCCCCAGAATCTGCAATTTTATGTCAGAAGTAATGAATAATTCCGTATTTCAATCATGATGTACAAAAAAACAACAATCATCTACCTCAGCGTGAAGGACATCAATATGGACAGCTGAAGGATCTTTCTCTGGGGAACCATGCCAACTAAATTCATTTGTGACTTTTAGCTGGCCCAAATCAAGTTGAATGAAACTGCAATTGAACAAAACATAGAGACAATGTCAATATTCAATTCTGGTATAACAAATGCATTCAACTTTGAAAATCTAACATCCAGTCATAAATCCGGTCATTAAGCAGCAAAATCCTGGAGTTATGGTACTCCAACAAATTCTTCAGTTATACACTGCCTCATTGCAGCCACTATTAACACTAGCATATTCTTCAGCACTGCACCACTGCAGGCACCTCAATCAAAAGCAGCACCACTGCAGGCACCTCAATCAAATGCAGCACCACCAGCAATATCACTAAAGCTTTCACCTCTCTTTATCAACACCACACTATGCCCCTCTAATCTATGACAACTATTCATCTGCTAACTGTTTGAAATTTGAACAGATAACCATTTTCATAACTTTTATTTAATACCCTTTATCAGATAGTTCTCAATCCATTCATCCAAATGCAACTCAACTTTCTAAGTAAATCGGATATGCATTATCCAGTAAGAACTAGCATTCAAATTTACGCACTCTTTGCTTGTTGAATTTCTCGGAACAATAATTATTGGAGTATCAAGTGACAAATCCAGCTTTAATGCTGTAGCTCCATCAATCTCATATTTCTGAATTAGCCACTCAAACCCTCCAACTTTATCAACAAGTTGGATTGCCTCTTCAGTATGTGGGGTGGCAAGTTCCATAAAGTACACTGTTATCTGCATTAGCATGCCCATAAAATATTTCATGATTCAAAACAAAGATAAATTATCATTAACAATAAAAAAGAATATAAAACCCAAAAAATATAAACTTTAAGCATTTGGGTTGCAAACAATAATACATCCCCATGAATTTGTCAGCAATGTCAAACATACCTCCTGAACAAACCTATATAGGAATATAATGCGGACAGCAGAAAGTCGGCCACATAAACTGTAATCATATCCTTCATAGTCATCATCTTCAGCACTATAAGAATTAAATTTGAACTGCAAAACAAATGAAAAGATAATAGTATCTCAAAAAAGGGAAGAAATATCTGAATAAAACAAATTGGATGTCCGCAATGCAATAGTTGATCAAAAGGGTCATCTGTACCTTGATAAGCGATTCAACACCTGGATTACGTATATCACAAAGCCAAGACCAACAGTGATCTGTTCCAAGAGACATATCACGGAGTCTAAAATTTCCTAGGGTGCCTTCAATGGAAAGAGAACTTGGGTGCACCTTAAGGAACAAATAACTCAAGTCAGTTGATACAGTTAACAAAGACAGTATCAACCGAAAGTACACATAAAAGTAAATTTCAACTTAAAATACTACTTACATGTCACACATATTGAAATAAAAAGGGAAGATTTAAATAATTATTAATCACAATATTCCCATCACCTTGAGATCCAGCAGGAAACTTTCTTGCACAAACATCGCAAGTGGAGAGCCATCCTCCTTGTTAAGAAACACAGTCACACTGTCAACATTCATGTTTAAATAAAATACTACACGACCTTTACCATAACCCAGCAACCCTTTGACACGCCCATTATCTTCAGTCTTTTCTTTGTTCATCAAAGGCTTATCATCTGAAAGTTTACTCATGTCTGCACTACTTTCCATGCAGTACACAGAGCTTAAATCCAGGCCAAAATCAATTAAAGCAACAAGAGTGGGTCTGTTGCAAAAGAATTCCAATTTGGACATGCGGAGATTCATCTGACAAAAATTCAGTACAAAGGGTCAGTGTGCAAATTAAACTTTTTTTCTATTTTATTAGAAACAAAGCTTAAATTAATTTAGTTTGTCATTGCAAATTAAACTAATACAATAAAGATCAAGGATCTCTAACTAGGTCAACTGCCCATGTCAGTCAGTACCTGTGTATCAACACCATCATAATCAGGCGAGCAAGAACTCCGAGTCAAGAAGGTAACAGATACAAAATTTGAATTATCACCGCCCTCCGCCTCATAAAATATCTCTCCAGAAATGACCTTTCCCTTGACCAGATTCTTTTCAAGAATCAAGTCGTCAGTAGAAGCAAATCCAGTACCATCATTGATGTCCTCAGCTGTTGCACTTGTATCCATATTCATAATTTGTGAACCAAAACCTGCATCTGACATAGACATAAAATCTGGCAAGGCATCTGTGAAAGTATCATCATCCTCATGAAGCAAAGTAGACATTTCTTTCCAGTGTGGATCAATTATGACAGGAGAAGAAACTGAATTGTCATTATTCAGCACTGAGCAAGCTAAATACTGTGGGGTTGTTGACAGGCGACCTTGAAGCTCATCTTTGATTTTCAAAGAGTGCAGTTTCATCTTAAGTGTCAGGTCACCTTCCCAACGAATCATGTGCAGCTGTAGAAGAAAATGGCCTAGTATTTAATACCTAAACGCTTACACATGACAAGGACCCAAGAATACTTGTACATCATAACAAGAAGACAGTGAAAAAAGCAAATTACAGGGAAACTTCTTCCCCGCCCACACCCCACTAGTCTGATGCAAATATGCAAGTGAGATAGAAACATAGAAACAATCATGAAGATGAACAAGACAACAATCTCAGTATATAAATATATATATTACTTTAAAATCTCATATACTTTCACATCCAAAATTTTCACGTCAACATGCGACACAAGCTGTCATAAATCATAATGGAGTATGAAATAGTCACACAAACCTTCCCCCCATTGGCAAGAACTTCAAGAATAAGAGTCTCACCAAGTCCTTCATCAAGTTTATCACCAGTCTGCACAACACAAAATAGAAGGAAAAAAAATTCAAATTGCTTAATCAGTAGCTTGTAACTTTTTTCCTTCTGTCTTCATTGCCTCCTAAAGAATAATTATGCACGGCTATACATTTGCTAAAATAACCAAAACCAAGAATGATGGGGAGGAGGACCCTGTTGTTACTTTGACAAGATGGATCTACTGAAAGAAACACTAACCTTTCCATATATAAATAACTTTGTCTCCACCAATGCCCCATTAATGACAAGGTCAGCTGTTTTTGAGTTCATGATCTGTGGTTCACCAAAGTCAGTGACGGGATCACTTGTTCCTCCCAAAACATCAACTGACGGAGGAGCCTATATCCAGAATAAATACAAATTTCAAAAATAAGGACCAAGGATATAAATAAACTAGGACATTTAAGATCTGAGAGAGAGATTTTATATCGTACAGAAGCCTGATATGTGGCTTGTATAAGTCCTTTCAACCAAATGGCCTTCTCCTCCTCAGCCCGAAACTCTATAATCAAGGTACTAGAAGACTCCAGAGCCTGCAAAAGAAACAAATATGCAACAACAAAAATTAAATAAAATTAAACTAAAAAATTTAATCTAAAGAAGGAAAGAAATCCCAGCACCAAACACAAGGGCTAGAACAAAATAAACATAAACATATGTATGATCTTCCGCAATCCAAACATCCAGATATAAAGTCTAAAGCACAGATATAACTTTTCAATTCCCCTGTAATTGCTGCTTCTCCAAACAATTGACAAAAGAATGAGTGACATGGTGAAGAGATGTTTGAAAAGTTATATTTCACAGGGAGAAAATTGGCATATGCTAAGACTCAACGCTTACTTGCATTTTTTCAGTTTTAAGTAAAAAGGATATCTCCTTAATGTTAAAATATCACTTCAACCAAATTTGACATACCTTTTGATTGTCCATCCCCCTGTAACTCACAGCAAGACAAAACGATGAACCACCAATGTTGGCGGGAGGAACCTCATACACTTGTCTGCCAGCCATGCTGTAGCATCCCAATGAAAAGATTTTCCATTAGGACCATAAAACATTCAATTGCAGGAAATAATAGCAAAAGAAATGCCCAATCAAAAAGCAATTTGTGTGAGTGTGCTCGGGTGGGGTTTTTGGCATACAAATCAAGTGATGGAGTCCTATAGAGTAGGAGTTCGGGAGAGAATTGGGACGAGGATGACCTCTTCCTCCAATCATATTGCACTAAGGTGGGTGATGGGCATAGGGCTAGCTTTTGGCATGACGTATACTGCGGTACTCCTTGACAGATCTCCTACAGAGCTTTATCTTATTGCTTCGAACAAAGAAGCATTGATCACTGATTATATGGTTTAAGACTCTATCAAATGGGGGATTTCAGTGGGCACCCACTTTTAATAAGTTGGCACACATTTGGAAACTAGAGCCTATTTGTGCAGTTCTGGATTTGTTGTACTCTGTAAGGATAAGGAGGAAGGAACCTGATAAGTTGTAGTAGCTCCCTCGCAAAGGGGGTATTATTAAATGTAGACCATATTAAAATTGTTAAGGGATAGATGGGATGTTTCTTGCCCTTGGACGATCGTTTGGAAAGTTGATTGGGCTGTATGTGCAAAGGTAGTGATGAGACAGTGGATCATCTCCTCTTTAATTTCTCATTTGCAAGAAAGTTTTAATGTTATGTATTCCAAGACATCAATATAGCAATGTTGCGAATATGATCCCATTGTTGGCTAGTCTTGTTAATCCTTTAACTCAGGATCTTATGATGATTCAGTGAAATTTCGGTTGTAAATTTCTGGTGTTTCTTATGTATGCTCCCTCTACCTAAAATTCACCTGGTTCTGGTAAACTTATCTTTTACTTATCAAACAAAAAAGTTAAAATACATCATAATTTTATTAATATAATCTAAACAAAAATACAACAATAGAGAACCAGAAAGAAAACAAAATAGATGAGGAAAATAGAAAACCTTGGGCAACTGTCCTGATAAATATATAGCCTCGTTAACAAAAAGGGAAAAAGAGAGGGGGGGGGGGGGGGGGGGAGAGAGAGAGAGAGAGAGAGGAGAAAAGCAACCTTGAGTGTCGCTGGTGACTCTGTGACTTTTCAGACTCCAAGACATAAAGATTTATTCCCGACAACACAAGAAAACATGGTTGCCATGTAGCCACAGAATTGCCAATCCCCTGAAAATATTAAAAATAATAATAATAAATAAATAAAGAGGAATAATTAACACCAGGCACTGAAATATGAAGAAAACCACCAACTTGTTGTCCTTAGAATTGAGGACATACCCTCCATACTAAAATTCTAGCATCTCCAGAAAGATCTGCAGGGCTCCATGGAGTTTCTGCTTGAAAATCATCAATAGCAGGCTGACCACAAGTTTCCAAAGTACCATAGAATATGTTTAACAGTTTCATAAGCCTCTGAAACCTTGATGGTGAAAAGTGAATCCCAAGGTTTGGCACTTGAATTGAAATGCGCATTGACGGGTAATTTGGGTGGGGCACTTTGATCTTCAATTAAAAGATGCATAGCTATTATTAGGAATGATTCTAATAACTAAAAGAAGCCAGACTTAAACTCATACATAAAATAGTTTTTTTTTTTTTTTTTTTTTTTTTTTTTTTTTTTTTTTTTGGAGTACGAGAGCGACAAGATAAAGTACCTGATCAACAAGTACAGCCATTCCACACCTATCTATGAGAGAATAAAAATTGTCAACATTGTCTGGGGAAGGAGATAAAAGTGGGTAATTATCATTATTGGGTACATCCCAAGTGCAACTTTGACAGTCAGAACCAGAATCCATAAAAAAGGCAGCAATATCTCTTCCAGTTATAAAAAACCGAGAATATAGGTTCTGCCTCTGTTCATCAGGCTGACTATCCTGCAGTGATTATTTATCATTTCAGGCAATGCAAATTCAACCTGAGGCAATTTTTAAAAGTTACATAAAAAAAGGCATACCTTGGTGTGCAGCGTGAAATGACCAAAATCTAAAAGAAAAAGGCTATCACATTTGGAAGAGGCACAAGTTCCTATGGGAACTCTTATTTTTGGAGCATCTAAGTCAATATCAAGAGCAAACCTAAAACAGCATAAGTAACGTAAGTCAAAAGTTGAAAACTCGTTTTCTTTCGAGTGTACAGAATGAATACAAACAAAATAGAGATAGAATCGTTTCCAATTTTCACCTAAACTATTGAGGAAATGTTAATTAATTAACAATGAAAGCTCAAAACCTGAAACAGGATCGGTAATTTAAGTGAAATGTTAAATACTCGGTTGCTTTCCTCTGTACAGAATATATAGAAAATAGTGACACTGACCACAAAAAGAAAAATAGTGATAGAAAAGCATTTACACTTTGTTTCCAATTTGCACCTAAAGCTATGAAGAAATGTTAATCAATTAACAATAAAGCTCAATTCTAGTTGAGCTCTAATTTTTAATTGTTGGTCTGGGAATATGTGCTAAGATGGCAAATTTCTAGGTATTATGGGTGGTAAGGGATAAAAGGGTATTTGGGAATGTGCTTGCTGAATTCTAAGTGGAGTGCTTATGGGATATCGTGTAGTGCTTAGGCTTATTTGTGGACGTCTGTAGCTTTGGACTTCGATGTTTAGAGAGTTGCCCTTCTTTGTTATTTTATCAGATTGGAAATCAGCTGTTCTGTCGTTTTTTACAATTCTGTGGTTAATGTGTTGATGTATCTCTCATAGGGTAGAGTTGTTGCAGGCTTCAAATTTTTATAAGACGTGGACCCCTTGTTCACTATTTTTGTACTTATTTTCTAGTTAATGAAAGTTTTGTTTCCCATAAAACTTGGAGCTCAATCCTATTCAAGAAACTAAAAACTCAGTGTTACAGAAACTAGTTGCAAAATCTAAATGCTAAGGATGCTCCAACCCTCAGAAAATACTCACCTCCATGTCATAAAACCATCTCTCTATCAAATGAACTCTTGACCATAGATAATGCAAAACAATATTCGAGCTCTACTGCAACATTTTTCAGATTAATTTTACAAATGCAAATGCAAGGGACTTATCGTCACCAGTTTCTTACTCACGATTATTAGGAAACATCACTATAGCAACCAAGAAATTATTCGCTCTCACTATACAACCAAGTACTTTTGACCACTTGACATAAGGAAAGTTTTAAACTTAGATCACTACTAACCATAACAACTCCCTTTCACCACCACAACACATCTGTATTGGTCTTCAAATCGTGCATGAAAAGCAACATCTTAGCCTACTCAGTCTTATCTTATCCTAACTGCCATTGACACTCCTACTTTTATCTAATGCTCAAATTCTTCTTCTGTCAACACTCGTCCACCTTCACCATATTCTTTTTAAGAAAAGCACCATGTTCCTTGAATACCCAATACTTTACACCATGAGACGTAAATCAGTTCATGGCCAATATAATTTTCCGATCAACATATGAGCATTGGAAAGAAAAAACAAGTTTAGATGTTTACACTTAAAGCTGAACAAATAATAATGTATATTAACCTGCTTTGTTCTTCTAATACCATTTGAAATTGCTCCTGTGCTCTACGAGTAACTTGCTCAATTTTCATCTGCTCTCCGAAATGAAGGATAAAAGGTTAGTCCAACACTATTATGATCACGTTAGACATATCAAATCAAAAATAATAACAAAGATGATAACATTACCTGCAAAGCAGTTGCAGTTTCCAACGTAACAGTAGGACTAACTGCATTACTCCTTTTCACAAATTCTAAAAAGCGATGAAAGCTTTCCATTAAAACCTGCAAATAAAAAAAGATTCATCAAGCTCCACGTAATAGGGATGTTGGACAAAAGAAAGGGAGGAATGTAAAGAAAACCAAAATTGAGCCTTAGGGATCCATGCAAGTAACCACTTCAAGAAGATGGTTCTTTGAAGTAGGTTTCCTCCCTCTATCTCCCTATATTCAAAGATTGGACAATCACCGTGACATGGCAGGGAGAAATTGTAGCCGACAGCCTCCAGTCAACATTCTCTCCAACTGGATTGTATACAAAGCTAGCAGCTAGTGCATTCACCTTCTTCTCACTAGAGACACTCTGCCAAAAGAGAAAAAGGAAGAACAGATGAATAACCTTGCACAACACAAATTTAAATTTAAAGTACAGCACCATTTTGATTCCATGTCAAATTAATATCAGAAATCCACTAATATTTGAGAGAAAAAGTTGAAGTACCAAGTAACAATTTTATATAATAAAAAACCCCTACAATTCATAAAAAGTTACTAAGTTAAGAAAAAGATTTGTATAAAACAGTTTCGAACTCACATCCATTTTCCCGTCACCAACTTAAAACCTATTGCTGTGAATAACAATGCTGACATTTATGTGGCAACAAACCTGGGCAAGTGAGCCTTCTGGAGCTGACAAACCATAGAATTTCAATGACACATCACAGTAGGTACTTCGATGTTTAAACTTGGTTGACACTTGAAGTTGCTCAAATCTACAACACACAATCTCGGTTTGGTTTATATCAATTATCCTAGCAGCAGCTTGACCGATAGACACAGTTACCAAAAACCGGATCATATTCTGCATGTCCTTTCCTGAGTGTGACGTCAATGCTTCATCTGGTTGATAACTCAGTAACTTATTAATTGCCTGCCATTCCTCTTTAGTCAGTCTTTCTTCCAGTAACTGTGATCCCTCAGCAGCATCCACAATAGTAGAACCTTCAGCAGGTGTACGCCTAAGGAAAAAAAAAAAGTGAAACTAAACAAATTGGGAGGCATACATAGATAAAAACTGCATGCAGATTTTTCTCAAAGACAGAGGTTCAAATAACTTAAGCACAGCACATGACCAAGAACAATCACAGAACACAAAGAGATTGCAATGGTGGGGATCAGACTAACCACATAAATGAAAACCAGCTTTTCTTCTGGAACGACCTCTGTTCGGCTGCTTCCTTGGATTTAACAGATTCTACCTTTGCATGTGCAAGTAACCTATATAATACATGCCCAATATACAATTAGTACAATGTTTTCATAATATAAATTAGCAGAGAAAGGCTACAAGAACATAAGAAGTGGTCCCTTCAGCAAATAAGCCCAGAAAGTAAAATATGTAGAGACGCTAAAGATATAAATCCTTTAAAAATCCTTAAATGCCTCTTCAGTATGCACTCCATGGAAAGTAAAGTTTAAATTGAACACTATATGGTCAAGTAAAGTAATTCAGAATAAGATAATCTGATTACCACATTGAAAGGAGGGGTAACATTGATAGATCTTGGTATACTTACAATAGCATGACAAAATTGACCTATCCCCCATCAAAACCTCTTACATGCAAGGGTAATTTTTGGGTTGAAGACAAAATCATATAACTTAACGATTTGTATTAATTTGAACTGAACAATATAAATAAATTCCTAGCAGGTCCCAAGACTAAATTCCAAGTTTAATCACATGTGATAGTCTTATACTTTGGCATTTCAAGTAATACAAGGGAACGTTAGCTAATCACTTTGTACATTCCATACCAAGCATACCAGATGGGGTTAACTCAATACTCTAGATGGTTCAGTTGACATCTTGTCCTGTATTTTGAAATTAATGCTTTTTTATATTTATTTTTTTATCTTTATTAATTAATTTCTTATAAATAAATAAAGGCTCCAGGAGCAAGTTCTGTAATTGCCCCATGAAGATCAATTGTATGTTTATTCTGTCAGACTATACGTTGAAAAATCAGAAAAAAGAAGGGAAAGGTCTCTTGCACTTCATATAAATAATAGAATCCAAATTTAATCCAGACTCAAGTGTTGTTCCTTTGAACTTGAAATAATAACTATGAAGCATACGGCAAGATAAATATAGAATTAATCATACAGGAGCAGGTATATATGCACAATTTAAATCATTTACCTCCATAAAAGAATTACTTTAGAATCCAGATCCTTCTCAATTTCTCTAATTTCTGCATTACTAACATTTGACAAGTGTTGCAATGAACCAGCGTACAACTGAATGTAACGGCGACGAAGCTGACAGAGACTCCGAATGCGGTCCCATGAGAACCGGTAACTGATTAGGAAAACAGGCATAAAGTCAGAATCGACTTTGGGAGATTCATAGAAGTGCACTCCCAATTTGCAAGTTAAGCTTATCAAAATAAAGATCTTCTGAAAGTTAAGCACACTCTTGAGCTCAATCCCAATTTTTTGTTTATAACATTGACAGATATATGTTCAGAAAATAAGAACAAGAACAATTACGTTAACATGTAAGCCTTGAATTAAGGCAACCTCACAGACCGTAAACAGCCTATGCTACAAACATAGACAATAAAATATGTACTCGCATGCAAAATTCTCTATCAAGTATACAGAAACATATATATTACCACATTTTCTTCTGCTGCAAGCCTGCTTGAGCAGCATAACGCCACCACAAATAAGGACACTCTGAAACTGGCACCACAGGTCTTAGATGGGAAACTTCAACATATGTCTTGTATCTTGAAACAACTTCCAATAGTTTTATCCAATCATGATATTGTGCCTGAAAAAGAACAAGTGAAAATCTGTTATAGCACTGCAGCTGCTTACCAAGAAAGTATGAAAAAGAAGAAGTTTTATGGGATGTGGAAAAGAAGAAATTAACACCTCAAACCCTCCTTGGAGAGCTAAGAAAAGCAGTACGTATTCGAAGAAAACATTGAGAGAGGGGGAGGGAGGGAGGAACAAGAGAAACTAAAATTTGATAGAGGTCCTAAAAGAATATTAACTCTCATTTATTAACTCTCACCAAAAATTAAGAAAAAAAATATAAAGATATTGCTTCTCAGCAGCAGAATAGGTGAGAGTTCGGATGCAAAGGATAGGAAGGAAAAATTGCACACCTCAGTAATTGTTAAAGAAACATCACTAAGGACAAGAGAAGCCTTCTCAAATGGAACCTCCGGATCATTTTTTTCTTGATTTCCAACGCGGTGATATTTTAGAGCTCCATTTATAGGTGACACCAAATACTTGCGATTTACAGCCCACTTAGACACCATTCCACGATCATCAGCAGGTTCATTTATACCATCTTCAAATATCTAGTACAACATCGATGCAAAGAAAAGAGGAAAGCAAAATTATTAGGAAGTACATAATATTTGGTTTTTGGGTTGCACACAATATTTGGTTAGGATATACAACATGACCAAAAGTAGATGCATTTAATATAAAAGAGTATACAGACTAGTAATACTGCAGCATAAGAACAAACCTGAACCCATTCCTTAGGAGTGAGATCTTCCCATCCCTTGTCTATCTTCCAAGGAACGCTATCAGAATCATGATACATAGCAAGCCTTTCAAGTTGCAACGACTGTCACAAGGAGATTATTTGTAGGCAACATAAGATTAAATATTAAATGTACAAGTAAAAACATAAAAAATATACAAAACCCACAAAACACAATAGACATTGTTAAAAGTTAATTATCAAAGCAATGCTACAAGGGTTGGACGTCCTTATCTAAGCATTTTAGGGATGGTCCCTATAGTGCGATTCATCTTAAATGGTCTCTTGTTGTGTGCAAAGTGTTGCTGCTGGTTTTTGGTTTTTTCAGTTGAGCTAAGTGTGGATTTGCTTCTTTTGTTAGGTGGCTTGGTCCAGATAGACATCAAAACAATCAAGAAAATTATGCAAAGTGGAATTTGACAATTGTGATCCACAGATGATGCATTCTCGAAAAGGTCCACAAGAACAAAAGACTAGGCTAACCTTCCGCAACTTATCAAGTGCACCACTTGTATCAAATGTTTCATTCCCTTGCTCATCCATCGTAACAGCAGCAAGCTTAGCCAGAGTTACACCCGAACAAAATGGATGCCCTGGATTACTACAAAACAAACAGTTGTTTTTAGAAGCAGACAGAGCATGTTCAAATTGAATACAATTTATCCAGACAGAAAAGTAGAAATAAACTGAGTTGAGTGTAAACAAAATTAACAAAGATATTAGACTTTCAAGGAAACAAAGGAAGCGCATTTTTACTAACCTGACTGAGTCCTCATATCTAATATGTACATTGCTAATTGATATCTTTAAATTTCCGATAATGGTAGCGATAAGGGAACCTAGCCATGAATTTCCAGGAGGTGGCTGCAAAACAGTCAGCTGTCAACCGAACCGCTAAATTTTGTCCAAAACAATGGGAATGAAACTATACCATCTATTTCACTCAGTAAACAATGAAAAGTATATCAATGAACCAAGTAGAAAAATGACTACATCAGAAGTACACAAGAGAAAGCTCAAAGAAAGATCTCCATTCCTAAAAATTAAATATAATGGAAGAATAAATCACAAATTGTGATAATAGTCTTACACAATGACAAGCCCCAACATCTTAATTGTTATCCTCCCTCACGTGGAAATGCAGAGAGAGAGAGAGAGAGAAACAAAAAAAACTACTTGCCAACAAGATTGATCTTATTTGTGGCCTCATCCAAAACCTATTTTCAGCTAGGTTACCTCACTAAAAAATATACGAGAATTTTGGGCAGGTTTTTGTGTTTCTTATAAAAAAAAGATCATAAAAGAAAAATTTAGGTCTAACTAATATGTGCCACAAACATATACCACAGGCAACTCCAGCGACAACTAATACTGAAATAAGCAAGACAAAATATATGAGAGGGGTTACAAAAACCATTCAGGATGCATATTAAGTTCAACCAATAAAAGAGTCCCAAAGTGAAAGATCAATAAAATTAAGAACCATACACTTCCTAGCTTTGACTTTGATATTGCTTCAAGAGTCGCTGACTCTGTTTCCTGCACGTAATATAAGAAGAAAAAAAAATTCTAAATATTTTACTTGGGATTAAATCTGAAAACTTCTCCTGTGTGAAAATGCAAATTTTATCGAAACATAATATTTATAAATAAATAAACAAAAACTCTCATATACCGTGACCAATGAACACTTCAATTTGAATGTATAGGAAAACCCACTAGGCAGAACATAGGTGTTGTATGCATTTTTTTTCCCGAATCTTTTTTTTCTACATCTACTAATCTTAATTATCTACCTCCTTATATAGGATAACTAGGCCAGTCATAGACCCATACTATACTGTCAAATTCAACCGACAAAGCTCTTCCAGTTCTAATCCTCGCAATAAGAATTTTCTATTTTGCTACTTTTACCAGTTTTTTTTATAAGAAACACAAATTTTATTAATAAAGACAATATTACTAGTGGGATGAATGAGATGTCCATCAAAACCATACATAGACAGAGCATATATAGACACAATTACATGTCCGTAAATTTCACCTCAATCTGTTGAAGTTTTGCTTCAAATAGTTTTTCCCTGTCCTCCTGCAAAACAAAATTAATAAGTAGAATTATCAAATTGATGATGATGATGATGATGATGATGACAATAATTGTAAAACAAGACGATCTTAGGACATAAGAAAAGAGACATCCAACAATATGCAATTGAAATATAATTTTTTCACACAAAAGAAAGATCACCCTACCTTGAGAGTCCGGCCATCAGTAAGTGGATAAGCAAGAATGAATACACGGTCAATGAGAACAATCACAGGCTCTTTGCCTAAACTTTTCCAGGGAACCTATGATTTATAAGAGAAACGAGGAAATTTAGGACATCAAAAAGAAAGGGACCATAAGATTAACGGAAATTAAGAACCAAAACCCAACCAGTGAGCAAGTAGTGAAGAAGTTTCTACCTTTAATGTAATGGTACCAATAAAACCAGCTTTCACAGTGACTGGAAGTTTTAGTGAATTTAGGGCCTCTGCTTTCAATTTCAAATCTTTTAGAACGACATCACCTGTTAATCAGAGGAAAGATATGAGTGTAGAGTCCTAGGGAAAAGAAAAACACCAACCATTATTTTGAAAAAAGGGCCACATCAGCGAGTCATTTTAAACCACTGCATGCCAGTACATTTTGCAAAGACAGTAACCACATTGCTTAAAAGTTCCACAAACATTATGACCAAATGTAGTAATCTTAAAGAATTAGGTAGGAAGGATGAGAAAATACGCGGCTCAAGCCCACTAAAGTCATAATACAGAGTCATAATACAGACCTTTCCAGACACTGATTCTTAAAGCTTCAACTGAGAGTCCATGGACATATTCCCCCAAATATCTTCGAAGCAAGTGCAGAACCTACCAACAAAGCATTATAAGTTATCATTTCATGTAGAGCCACTAGATACGATCAAACATGATGTTCGTTAGTGTTGAAATGTAAATCCATTTTTTCATATGGTAAACACTACTTTTATTATCAAGAAAGAAAAATTGCATGCAAGGACAAGATTTTAATCTAAATCTAAACTACATTAGAAAACTTGCACAAAATTATATTACATGCAGAGATTTTGGAATACAGGCTCTTCAAGCCAAAATTGGGGGAAGTGATTTTCTTATGGGACTAAGGTTTCCAATGATTTCAGAGATATCCCTATGTTCTGCAGAATATGAACTGGAATACTGTTGTTTTTTAGGCAGTCAGTGAATTTCATTAATTGTATCTCTGTTAGCTCGGTGCATCGCCAGTCCATCATGATTGAACTTTGATGTGCTTTTAATGCATCCTTTCCACTCCTAACCTTTCTTGTCTCACCACTTATGAGGAGACTTGAGGGCAAGTACGTTAAGATTGTAGGTAAGCGTGTTAAGAATGTATACACGGTTGTGACAATGTATTTTATAAACTGAAAACCTTAGAGTTATAAGTTAGGAAAAAACCTTCATAATGTATCATTTTCAGTCTGAACTCGAATCTTCCAATGATTTTTAAGCTAAAAAATACATCCAGTTTTGAATTCTAAGCATTCTTTTCTTGCAACTTTCAATGTTTTCATTCTAGCAACTTCATCACACGCATACCAATAGTGTATATATATATATATATATATATATGTTTGTACATAGAGCGAGAGAGAGAGAGAGTGTGTGTGTGTGTGTGGGTGATGCTCTCGAACCAAACTATTCAACCTGATCATTCTTATGTGTCTCTGTGTCAAGCATTGGGTTTATCAACTTTTGAGCAACTTCATTCAGTCTTTAAAATAGGTTTCATTAAAATTAAAAAAATCACACTATGTGAAACTTGGAACTCAAAATGCTCAACCCATTGCATTGTCATTTGCGGAGTGCTAGCCATCAAAAATCCCAACATGCACTAGCTCATCTTAACCGAAAGAACAATCACTTCCTATTACACTCTCAGGGCTTAAACATTCTAAAGAAACCAGTTCTCCGCTGTCACGCCAGCCAATTCACATAATGAACACAAGATTAATAATAATACTGAGTTCTTTTGAATAATCACTTAGATATACATAATACCTGGAAAAACAGAAAAAGTCATAGAGGAAATAATACGAATCCAGCAAAGCCAATAACTAAATGAATTTCGTCAAATTTCAAGAATTAAACAAGCTAACCCGATCAAATATATCAAACTAGAGCACCAAGATAGTCAAATTCATGGCGTAAACAATTAAAACAGGAAGAAGAAGAACAAATAGCCTTACGTGTGCTTCAAACATGGCGGCGAATCGAACCGATGCCTACCGGACGCGATCGGCCTGAGATCACAACCTAAACAATGTGCGAACTGAGTGTGATCGGCTTGCCATTGAAGCCGGGTCAAATTAGGATTTGAAAACTCAAACCCTTGCGGCAGGAGAGAGAGAGAGAAGCGAACGGTTTGAGAGGAAATGACAAAGAGGAAGTGGAGCAAATGAGGACAATCTGTGTAGGAACCAGAAGAGGTAACATGGCGTGTGAGTGAGCCTTCTTCTGTATATATATGTACCGGGGAAAATTACGCAATATCGTACTCTCAGGTGCTTGTTTTCAAGCAGTGTCCTTTTTCTTTGGGATTTTTCAGTTTTTCCTTTTTCTTTTAAGAATTTCTCATATTTTCATTTTCATTTTCCATTTTTGCCCTTTTTTCCTTTCGAAATTGCACTTGTAGTGTTGCTACACGTTCAGGTGCCGTTTGATTTTGTCTTTTTGTTTTTTTTTTCGGTCGAAAATGATATTTCATTAATGGAGGACAAACCCCCCGCAAACAAGAACAGGGATAGTCCCAACCAGTAAGCAGGACAATCAGAGACAACCGAATACAAAAACAAAGCAAACTGCAAAGAAGCAATTAACAAATGAGTGCTGCTAAACAACCATAAAATTAACTGAGTACACCCTACGATTTAAGTACACCCTAATGTTTAAATTAAAATGTAAAATTAACTAAGTACACCCTACTTAACTACCAAAAATACCCATACACTCTCTTTAATTTTTAATCTTTTAAAGTATTTAAAATAAACAAATAAAGAAAAATAATAATAAAATAATATTTTAACAAAACTCTCTCTCTCTCTCCTGCTTCTTCTTCTGCTTTTATCTCTCTCTTGTGCGACCACCACCACCTGATTTGTGTTATTGATTGTTTAAGTTTTATGCATACAAAAATCAACTGGGATCAATACACTTCTCCTAGATTCCGAGTTGTATGTTAAAAATTAAGTCAATTTGTTTGAAGGCATGGGTTCAAAAGCTCAAGCAGTAAAACAAAGATTTTAATTCTTAATTAAATATATTGTCTTCAATCTTTCGAGAGAGGTGTGGGTTTTCAATCTAATTTAGGGAGATTTGGTAGTTTGGGAATTTGGGGACAGCATATCTCAACTCGTCTCAGAGTTGGGTGGGTCGGGAAGGAGAGAGAGCTTTTTTTCTCTTTTAAAAATTTTATTTTATTTTTTGGTTTTAAATACTTTAAAAGATTAAAATTAAAGAGTTGATCATAGTTATAACAATGGACATGCGTCAAGTCTTAAGGATGGTGTACATATTGGGGTACACAATTCAATATATCTTTTTTGGTCATTTTATATTAGGGTAAATTATTAATTCAATAAATAGTTTGATAGTAGGGTGTACTCAGTTAATTTTAGGGTTCGTTTAGCAGCACTCTTAACAAATACGCCACTCACACAAGGGCTACAACGTCCAACCTTACAAATAAGTAATGATTTTGTCTTTTTGTTAATTCCCATTTTGGAAATCATTTGAAGATAATTAAATAAATGTAGTTGTGATTTATTAATGAGTTATGTGAAATCTTAATATGCATTATGGGAGAGCATTTTTGCTCACCAATTTAAACTAAGGTGCAGTGCTGGAGTCAAAAAATTTGCACAGAGGGGCCACTTTATATGTTGAAATATATTTTTGTTTAGGGTAACAATCAAACTAATTTTTCACTTGATACAAATCCCTGATTTTAATTTATATACTCCATTAATTTACATGTTATATTAACTATCTACTCATCATCGATTCTAACAAAAAATAAAATGCTATGTACTTTATTAAAGATACACACTAAAAAAATTCGGACGGTAATTTATCACTACAAAAGCTAGAGTCAACGTACGACAATGAGAAATTTGGAAAGGGTAGCAATGATAGTGAGAAAGGAAAAGAAGAAAAATATAAAGAAAGGAAGGGACACGTTAAAATTTGATTTAAAAAGTATGATTGTATTAATAAGATTATAAGACCATTTCCTCAAAGAACATTTGAAAGGGGGCACATGCTCACCCTGGGCCTTAGCTCCCTCCGTCACTACTAAGGTGTACCTCTTATTATCATTCTCAATACTTGACACGTGTCCATGGGTATAACCATGGTTCCTCAAATACAAAGTAAAGAGTGAACTATGATTATGCTCATAGACACATATCAAGAGTTGAGAAGGATGGTTGTTGTGAATTTTAGACAACCTGAAAAATGGAGATTATAAAGATTGGTCTAAAGACAAATTACACTCACAAGTGCACAAGGTCAATCGTAATACAGTATGGCAAATACAAGGTCATTCCCACAAGGATTGAGTTCAACTTCCAATTAGTCTAACCTAATTTACTTCACAAAATACTTTAACTACTCTAATTATATAAACAAGAAATTAAACACGCAGCATACTCATGTAAACACAAAAGGGATTTTTTGAAAGAATGATTTAAGTAACAACGAAATTAAAGACAAAACAAGTAGAAAGTTTCGAAACACAAGGATGAGAAATTCAAATTGATAAAAGCACTAGGACAATGAATTCACCACTAGTAATCTGATCTAGCCTCTTATTCACCTACCTATTAACTAACTTAGTTTTCTTTTTACATGAATTACCTATGGTATTTAGGCTAACTCGTATATTCCTACATGCAATTCGCCTATGGTATTTAGGTCAAATATCAACACATAGAAACTCATAAGATCAGTGAAAACCTCCAACAAGCATGTATACCCTAGGAGTAAGGTATTTACCCTAGACGAATTACAAATCCTAATCGCAAGAAGCAAGCTTCAAATTAGTATGGTATTTACTCTAATTTGCATCCGATTAACTCAATTAAAAGTCAAGATGGTTATTAAGCACAGTGATTAAGAATCCAACATCAAACGGCAATCAATAGATAGGTAAAATAAGAAAACTAGTTTATCATACTTGGGCTACATCATGCCCTAGCAATAGAAAATTAATTACACATAATCATAGAATTCGGCATAAGCAAAAACATAAGGAAGAAAAAATAAAACTTAGCCAATAAAACCTAGCTAGGCTTTTACAACAGTCCAAAAATAAAGAAAAACTTAATTAAAACATAAATCCAAACTGGGTAAGTAATTGACTCATTTTCCTACTTTGTCTGGGATAACACGTCAGTTACTTTGCATGCACGTTTGGGGTCGTTCCTCCTCCAAGAAAATTCGGGAAAAATATGTAAATTATAGGTCTTTGTCTTATCTTTCCAGCCATATATCGTACGCCTTGAGGAAAAATCAGGAAAGTCTTCAAATAATCATTCTTCCACAGCTGCACAGTTTTGACTAGATTGCACCTTATGCTGACTTAACTTCAAAGACTGCTCCAAAAATTCTAGAAAAATTCCCCAATCATCTACAAGATCTTAGCTTTCATCTCCAACTGGTCTTGTACTAAAACTCCACCAAAAAGTCGTATTTCCTTTGAAAACCAATTACTTGCTTTGGAAAGCTGAAAATTGAGAAAATAAAGTAATAAGTCATTTTTAAATCAAATTCTCCTACAAAAACTAAGTATAAAGAGTACATAAATGTGTAAATTTATGGACTTATCAATGGTGAGCGCACTTTTGGTTAAAGTGGTGAGTAAACATTTTTCATGTGTTATGGAGCTGAAGTCTCTTTGTATCAAATTTTCATTCTAGTATTTGGACAAGTTTCATGACTATTTAAGGTATGTTTTGAAATAAAATGTCAATTTTTGGACTCTAATTCTTCAAACTATATTTCAATCATTAAAGAAAACTATTATTATTATTTTCAATAGAATGTGTTATTAATCCTCTTAAATGTGAGGCAACACAAAATACATACCATAGTGAATGAAGTTAAAATAATGTCCCATGATTTGAAATTTCTCATAAAGTAATTTATAACTTATAACATTATAGAACAATTCAAATAATTATTTACAAACCAACTAGTTTTTAGTTTAGCTGTTTCATAGGTGATTCTAGGCAAGGGCGGACCTAAGCTTAGGCTGGAGTGGGCTCCAGCCTAGGGGAAGATTTATAAAGTATTGAACATGGTTTAAATGTTATAAGCTTTTATTTGTACTCTAATAAATATTAGCCCACTCCTAAAGCATATAGGAAATAATAACATCAATCCAAACCTATATAAATTCACCGGAAAAATCATTGTAAGTGCTTCAAATTGCCCATTTACTCAACTGGTCCGCAGATTGTAAGTGCTTCAAATTGCCCATTTACTCAACTGGTCCGCAGATTACCTTATTTCCATTTTCAACATTTAAGTAAATGTCTTTGTCCTTTTACTTTCATTTATTTTTATATTACTCCATTTACTTAAGTTTACAATGTAAATAAGGAAGTACCCCCCATTTGGATTCAAATAAAAATACTAGAAAATCAAATTCTCACCAAATCAAAATATGAAAAATCAGTTTTAGTGCAAAATACGATTTAGGCTAAAAATGATGGCTCATTAAGTCAATATATACTTCATATTAAAATCCCATAAAATCAAGTTTTCTTATTTGATGTGTAAGGAATAAAAGCCGCCAAAAATTATCTTTAGAAAATGAGTATTCCGAAAAACTATTTTTCATACTTAGTCAATATTGCACCTCCGCTAAAAAATTTCTGGGTTCGCCAGTGGCTACACCCACAGAGAGCAAACATAAAAAAATTTCTTCCTAGCCACCCAAAACGCCATATTTGAATCTTGAGAGCCAAGAGGAAATAGCTCTCCTCCTCTAAAAAATTTACCAACCTATCTTTAGTAGGTTCTTCAATCGTGGTAAGTTTTTTTATTTTATATATATTCAATTTCCAATTTTAATTGTTGTTGTTAAGTTTTTATGATTTAGGGTTAGGGTGAAAACTTTTGGAGATTGTTGATATATATTTTATTTTTGCAACTTGAATTATTAATTAGCATATATGATTTTTTAAAGTTGGACAATGTATTTGATTTAGTATTTATTTATATTTTGTACTTCTTTATGTTATATTTGCTTGTAATGTGGCCATGTTTGATTTATAAAATTTTATTTACATTTTTGTTTCAAGAGAAAAAAAAAGTCTTATAATATATCTCCTCTATAAATATATATATATATATATATATATATATATATATATATATATATTTAGCCTACCCCTATAAAAATTCCTGGGTCCGCCATTGATTCTAGGCCATGAAAAATCTGTGCTTCTCAATCTGTGCTTCTCAATATTGATTTTCGATAGACCTTTTTATTTTTAATTAAAATTTTACTAAATCCAACTCTTAATGATTCAGCCCTTAGACCTTCTATTTTTATAGATATTAGCTTTTGAAAGAAACTGATATGTACATTTTGTCTAACTTTTTGTCCACATATACAATTTTTTTAGTTTTATCCTTTCCTTCTCTTGACTGTAAAAGATATACAGTTATTTACCATAGGTTCCACACGTTAAATAAAAGAGATCCATTTACCAATCTGAAAAGGCAACCCATATTACATGGCCTCAAAATAACGTCAAAAGACGACGCATATAAATATGGGCCACATACATACATACATGTGTTGATTTAATGTTTTTTACAAGAAACAAAATAAATTAGCCTATAATGATTTTATTGCAGTTGCGTGGAAGAGTAAGTGTTGTCTTTTGTTTTAAGTTCAGCTATGGATGCATGATTATGATTATGATTATGATTATGATTATGATTATGATTATGGGAGCACTTCCACTCATCCTTTTTATCTCTAAAAACAACTTCCATAAAAAAATAGTTGTCATCATGACAAGAAGTGGGCCCACAAAATTGGGCAAGTCCGAAGGCAAGACTTGTCATGTTATTCACTTCCCACACCAATATTCATATAAATTCCTCCTCATATTTCATGTAAATAGTGGTTGCCCATGGATTGTCATGACAATGAGTGGGGATGCATCAAAAAATTGCTAGAATTGTCACTATTTACTTACGTGAATAGTGTTTGTTCTTATCCTTTGTCACGGCACAGTTGGGCGGAAGTTATCAGAGTCGGTCCAATTAATTTATAGCTCATTCTTTGTCCTGGAAATTAAAATAATAATGCCGAAAATCCACAGTGGTCCAAAAACAAAAGTCATAATCCACATAACAGAGAAGGGTTTGCTATTTGACACGCGTAATCACGAGGCCACCAAGCTCGCTACCCAAGCGCCAATTGGTCCGGTTTTAGCAGCCCATTTCCTGGATGCTGGCGTTGGAAACCATCGCAATTGGCATTGCTGTACATGTGGGTTGCTCATGACTCATTGAGCCAACACAAATTGTCGTTATGGCCCATCTAGACTTAAATGGGCAGGACAAAACATGGGCCTTCTAATTGTACACAAAATATGGGTCTTGTGGTTGTACCCAGCTAATATGTATTTTTTAGAGAGTCATTCTACAGTGAGGGCCTTATTTATAGCCCTTAGATGAGGTCTTATCTCTTAACCATTGGATTAGGCTAATCAATTTGATCCAATAGTTAAAAAATAAGGCCTCACCTAAGGGCATGACTATAGAATTCTTAATTTTCTAAATTTATATATATAAAGCAAGAGTGCTGCTAAACGAACCCTAAAATTAACTAAGTACACCCTACTATCAAAGTATTTATTGGATTACTAATTTACCCTAATATAAAATGACTAAAAAGGATATATATGAATTGTGAAACATGACACCACATATTTTTAGGGTGTACTTAGATCATAAGGTGTACTCAGTTAATTTTAGGGTTCGTTTAGCAGCACTTTTTAAAAACCATCTAAAACATGACACCACATATTTTTCCCTACACTTCTCTTCTTCTCCATCTTAGCATTTGGACAACCGAACTCTTTTATCTCTCAAAACCAAGCCTAGCAGAGCCTCTTCTCCTTTCAATCACTCTTCTTCTCCAAACTTATAATTTTTTCATTTTTCTCATCTTTCAATTCAGAAAATTCCCTAAAATATTTGAAGCTCCTTGTAAAAACTTGTTTTCTCCAATTTCCCTCCTCAAAAGTAGCCACACGAATCATATTGGGGCTTATATCAGCAAGCAAGGCAATCAGTTTTTTTTTTTTTGGGTGGTCATGAATCAAAGATTTCATTGAAAAAAAGATAGAGACTACAGATAGCCTAACCTTGTCAACCCCTGACTGAGAAGGCAATCAGAGTTGTTTTTTGGTTTTAAATATTGGATTCATTAAATAAATAAAAAAATTATGAGAACGTTTTTGTATCATTAGTTAGATTTAGGATATATCAAAAAGAACAATATTGTCCAGATTGTACAGTTAAAAATTTTGAGAATCAAAGTACGGAGAAAAAGGGATCATAGGGAGATCGATGAATGTTGTTGGTTTTTTTTTTGGCAAGATAGAGTGTATTAGGGTGTACTATGGGTATTTTTGGTAGTTAAATAGAGTGTATTTAGTTAATTTTACATTTTAATTTAAATATTAGGGTGCACTTAGATCATAGGGTGTACTCAGTTAATTTTAGGGTTCATTTAGCAGCACTCTAAAGCAAAAGGCAGAGAATGGTGAAACATTCAAAAACCCCAAATATGCCCTTAGTTAATGCAAACATTAAGAATTCAATTTATTAATTAAATGAGGATAATATGGTAAATTCACACTTTTTCATATTTAAATAAAATTAAAATTAAAAGAAAAATCAGATAATGGATCCTATTTTAATGGAACACAACTACCCATTATCTTTTTTAATTCTAAAATAAATTTTAAAATTGTAAAAAAAGGCCTCTCGCAAAGATTCTTCCAAGACTGCTCACACACACTAAGCTCATAATGGGCATGATTGAAACCTGCGGTGGTGTTAGGCAACAATCCATCCTTGGCCAAAACGACAAGCTGATAGTTCTGGCCCTCAACTAAATGGGTTTTTAACTGTAGAGGTCCGTAAACTTTACTTTGAGTTTCAATTGAGTCATGTAACTTTTTTTTTTAAGCAATAAGGTCATCCAACTTTCTCATATGTACCAATTGAGTTGTTCCGTCAAATTTTGTTAGTTTGACCATCAAATTGAGGGTTAAAACAACCCATTTCAACTAAAATATTAATAAATAATTAAAAATTAAAGTAAAATATTATAAAGTTTAAATTTTGAAAACCCTAGTGATAAAATTAAAATATGTAAATCCCCATGAGAAATATGAAAGAAGAACCTGATTAGAAAGTGAAAAGGAGATAGAGAAAATTGTAGCTCAAACATCAAAATGAGATTAATTATCAACTATTGGTGAGAGAATAGAAGCACCAATAATATATAAACTATGTAAAGTCGGTTTTAGTGTTTGTTAATATGCAAGTGGGTTAAAAAGTATGGTTTTGGGCCTTCTCTCTTGTATTTTTATTCATCTTAGAAATATAAAACATATATAATAATAAAAAGGGTGCGAGAGGGAGAGAGCCCAATCCGTGATTGCCAGCTCTTAATACGTTTACCAGCTGTGTGACAAACCTCATTATGATGCAAGTGAAAGAAGACACATCTGCCTACAAGCATATTATTCCAATGAAATTATAGAATATAGCATCGCAAGCGCAATCCAGCCAGAGCTAAAGTGGCAATGCATGCTTGTTTAGTTTAGTTAATTGAGGGTTAATTTTGTCCATGTAGGGCAATGCATTTGGGATGCATTTTTTTATTGTTAAGACGAGGTTCTTCAGTCAACAAGGGAAAAGTTACACATAGAAATGGAATGATCTTTAGTATTATAATCAATATGAGCAGTAACTGCGACACGTTATTTTTTATTGCAATTCATTATTCAGATTGACAGTCCGATCAAGATAATTAACATGACAAATTAACAAAATAAAATACTCATAAAAATAATTTCAGGTTTCTCCATTCTTAAAAATATCAATCATTACAAAAGTATACACCAAAAGTAAGTTTAATTTATGACAATGATACCCAACTGTTGTTTATGCTTTTCTGTAAAGCGGCAACTTCTGTTTTATGCTTTGGATCCACACTAGCACATCTACTAAGCGTTTTAAACCAAACTGAATTAAACTAATAACCGAATTAAAAAGCTTAATCATTCTCTCACCCGTGACACACAGAAACACTATCCCGTGAATTCCCATCTGCCACGTGCCCCGCTCTGGATGCTTCCATTCATGTATTGAGCTTCAGCAAAATCGGCTTATAGCTGCATGTGAAATTTTGGTTTTGGAACTTTGATACAAAACCCTTTTCTTTTCACACTTCCATCGAGTGGTTTGGTATGTCCCACAAGCTTCCAACCTACAACAGCGTGACACGTAGGCATGCCCATGTGGTTAGTCGACCAACAGCGTGAGGCGAGTGCAAAATGGGACAGTCGTACGTGTCAAAGCTGAAAACCACAAATCAGCCCAATCTCACAATTTCAAAAAGTGCGGCACAAATTTTTGTCACAAAGCCTCTCATTAGCTTTGAGCTCACCCGTGAGAGTTGGCACGTGAAAGACTAAGACAAACACATGCGCCTTATATGCACGTACACAATCCATGCTTCCAAATTTCCACTACAAAATCTAACCTCTATAAAAGCGACCTCCATACTTGCATTTTACAAAGCTAAGTCATGCACTTGCAATGCAGTCTAATTAGGTAGCACCACCTTACGTTATGTTACAAATAACCTCATTGGCTTAATTTCATAATTTGCATGGTGGGAGGAAGAAGCGTAATCGAGCATCAAACGAAGAATCAAGCATTCCAAGCAATCAGGTGAATACTTGTTGTTTGTTGTAATGTGATAGTTCAAAAATGTATTTCTAATTGTTCGATATGTTATATTGTGAGATTGTTAAACATAATTGGTTGAGTAAAATTCTCTTTAACATAGCATGTTAACCTGGCTAGGCTATGGTTACCGATAATTAGCAAGCTTTTTGCGGTTTAAGTAACGTCACTTGAGGCATAGAAGTTGGTTTGGACATTAGGTTTATGGATCAGAGCTGGCTAGATAACAGTGAGGGTTTGAATGGACCCGTGAATGGTTTTAACATTGTTGTCGGGAACCTACTACATGCTTTCCTACTTCGATGGCCACAACCACAAAAAGAGCAAAACAACAATCAAGAGTCACGAGAGGGTTATTGCTTTTACATCAAAACCACATTCACCCAATCTCCTCTCAGTCCTTTCCTATTGCAGCTATATTTTATTCTCTCATCTCATCCCTACATTCCAAAAAACCTTACAAAAATCACTCTCTCTTCTTATCTCTATGTCACATGAATATTTATGACATGACATTTACGTGTAAAATTCCCTGAGATGACAGAACAAAGCATCTCAAACAGAATTTGACTATTGATTAGTTATTTAATGATGCGGTTAATTAACTAGAGTAATTAAAGAGAGTCTGATATGACAAGTATTTTTTGTTGAAGATAGTTTATACATACATACCAGAGAAAATATATGCATTAATAGAAGGTTATAGTTGTCCATATCTGCTAAAGATATATATAGCTTTCATTAAGGGATCCCTCAAATAAGACACCCTTGTAGGGCTCATTACGTATTGTATTTCACTAATCTAAACCGTCTATTTTATAGATATTCATTCAAAATTCATCTATACAAAAAAATCACTTGAATCCGATATCATTTGACTACTCAATTGAATTATTGAAATTTTAGTACTTTCTTCAAGCACCGTGTTCATTGATTTTATAAGATACAATTGAATGTCGAACCAATTTCGATTTGTCTAATTTTTTGCAAGGATGATCTATGAATGTATACTTAATAGATGGTTTGGATTATTGAAAAAAAAATCGTAGAAGACCTTAAAGGGTGTGTCTCAAATTTTATTTGAGGGATTCCTCAATAGAAATAGAAAGTGACTATACATTTGGCCCTAACAAACATATTTTGTACATTATATGTTTGATCAGGCAGTGAACTATTTTTGTACTTCCGTTGAGCCCTAACAAACATATTTTGTACATTATATGTTTGATCAGGCAGTGAACTATTTTTGTACTTCCGTTGAGCGAAAAAGTATATAAAACTAAATCTTAATGTTAAAATTTGTAGGTCCCATTTTTCCATGTAATAACTCACACAATAATGTATCAAGTTGAATGGATGCATCCAACCCACGTATATAAATGTCGGAGTTATATACTCTTTTGTTTTTAGTATAAATGATAGTTTAAATTATAAAGGAATGATTTCTTATACACGCACTCCGCGAGTACCATGAGATTCGAACTTGAAACCAGTAGTTATGCCCCGTTAGCTTGGAGTTATCTACTTTGTCAAGACGAATAGTTTTTATTTCTATTTCTATTTCTTTTTCTATTTCTTCGAGACTATATTTGAGTTGAGTGGTTGCATATTGCATTATGGATATATCATACATGCTCTTGCATCTTTGCTTCATAAATCTCACGAAATTTACTTACTGTGAGTGAAATGAAATGATGCCAAAAGCTTAGTGGACAGTGAATTTTTTGGTAAGCAGTAAAAATATTTAGCATAACAGTCTAACAGAGCAAAAAATATAATTGATTATGTCTTTTAGGGTTCACAATTTATCTTTCCTGAGTTGCTTCAAACCACCAATCCAAGAGACCCTGCCAGCAGAAATTGCTTATGTTTACACAGAGCACTGCAAGTCAACAGAAAAAGAAAAAAAAGTTTTTGTATAAAATCTATAAATAAAAACAAAAATATGGTTGCTGCAGCACACTGATTTAGGAAACTTGGGCCTCGGAGCAGTTCAAAAGCTCAGAACTGCAAAAGCAAAGTTCCTCCCAAGCTCATCTCAGAATGTGCCATGTGTTTGTGTTTGGTGTCTAAGAAAACATCAACTGCCAAGAAAACAAAAAAATGGAGACGAAACTAGAATTCCTACTGGACCACATGGCGCAGAACCAAAACAAAACGAAATATATAGCATCAGAGAAAAAAAAAGGTAAGAGATCACCATAAATAAATCTGCTAGAGAACAAAGAGTAACACAGTCCACAAGATTGCAACAGAAGACCAAATTCCAAAATCCCCATAAAAACCTCCAACCAGTTTCCTAGACACCGTGATATATATATATGTATTTTTTTTTTCTTTTTTCATTCAACCTGAAGTTGACACGTATAGGACTTTATATATACATGCATGAAAACAATTCACTGTGGAAACTTATAATTTTGAGTATAAATTAGAGCCAGTCTTTCAACTGGTCCTCAATGCCAGGCCACTTTCTTCTTCTCTCTCGTTTGCTAGCTTTTCTTAAAAGTGCTTTTTGGTAATTTTCTCAGAGCAAAGACATGGAGCCAATTCACTGGTTTATGGTCCTATGGATCACATTGAGTCTAATGCTCTTCCAAAACTCAAGCAACGTGGAAGGGAGATATCATTTCCACAAGAGGAACAAAAGCTCCCCTGCTCCTTCCCCTGAGACTGGAGAGCCAGTTGCTCCTTCAACCCCAAGCCTCAGCCCTCCTCCTCTTCCAAATGTGCCCTCAGACCCTTACCCTGAGGACCCTGGAAATAATTCTTCTGGTTCTTCAGATTGTGTGTTCAATGTCATGAATTATGGGGCAGTTGGTGATGGCTCTGCTGATGACACTGCTGCATTTAGAGCGGCTTGGAAAGAAGCCTGTGCTGTAGAATCTGGTGTGGTTTTCGCTCCTGCAGATTACAGCTTCAAAATTACTTCAACCATCTTCTCAGGTCCTTGCCAGCCTGGACTGGTATTCCAAGTAAGATTTTTTTTAAAAATTTTAAATTTTTTATTACACAAATGTCTTGTGTGTTCTAAAATAAGTTCATCTACCTGTCAATGACAGTTGTTGATTAATCAAAATAATTGAAAACGAAACGACCCCATTTTGGGTTTGGTTTAAAACGTCTATATAAGTACAATTATCAACACAAAAAACACTAGTAAAGTGGTTAATAGCAATTACTTCTATACCAAGAGGTCCTTTTCGAATCCCCCTCTTTAATATCGCTTGTGTCTTTAAAAAAAAACAGCAGGAAGGGATCCAAACTCTTAAAACTACATTGCTGGGAAATTTGGTTCATTAATTAATTTTCTAAAATTGGGAACTAAGGTTCAAATGTGAAACAGGTAGATGGGATTCTGATGCCGCCGGAGGGGCCTCAGACTTGGCCTAAAGGAGACAGCCAAAAACAGTGGCTTGTGTTTTACAGACTTGACCAAATGACTTTCACTGGGAGTGGAACCATTGAAGGCAATGGCCAAAAGTGGTGGGCTCTCCCATGCAAGCCTCACAGGGTAATTTAATTCACCAAGCAGCTGGTCCTATCTTTTCTTTTCCTTTCTTTTAATTTTATTTTTCATGTAAACTTTTTGGTTTTTAAATGCCAATATTAACTCTGATCTTATTACTACTTCAGGGTCCTAATGGATCCACATTGCCAGGACCATGTGACAGCCCTGCTGTAAGTAAAATTACCCACAGTCAAATTCAAGCAGCAGTTATAAATGTGTTGTAAAATTCAGTCATGGTAACTTGTTCTTCTTGTTTTTTTTTTTGAATTGTTCAGTTAATTAGATTCTTCATGAGCAACAATTTGGTGGTGAGAGGGTTAAGAATCCAAAACAGTCCTCAGTTCCACATGAAGTTTGATGGCTGTGAAGGTGTACAGATTGAGAAGCTGTCCATTTCCTCACCAAAGCTTAGCCCCAACACAGATGGGATCCACATAGAGAACACAAAATCTGTTGGCATATATGACTCTATGATTAGCAATGGTAAGAAAACGGAAAATGTTTATTTTTAATTTCTTAAATTACCTTTTGTATTATTATGTGTTAATTATATATAATTAATTGATAATTAATTTGGCATGATTTAAACAGGTGATGATTGCATTTCAATAGGAACAGGCTGTGCCAATGTTGATATAAGAGGTGTCACTTGTGGGCCAAGTCACGGGATTAGGTATAATATTCTCTCTCAATAAATTTCTCTCTTTGGTTGCCACCTACCAATTACCATCCGTTTTGAGTCCAAAAGTGCCCTTCTTAACTTCTTCGGCAAAAAGGTTGCTTCTCATTTGGTAATCACTCTAACAGTTTGATGGGCCTTAACTTTACCTTTTTTCGAACAAAAACTTTTTTCTGAGTTCCACATAGTCAAAATAGAAAAACAGTTTCTTGAACGAGTAATGTTAAAAAGATCACATTTTCAAATTGCATTATGTGACGAACGAAATAAATCCTATTTACCATATACAAGATGATCAATTAATCTGGTAACTCCAGCTAGTATTACCCGGTTTCAATTAGTTTTCAAATGCTTCCTAAATCGCCATTAATCACATTCTATTTTCTGCAGCATTGGGAGCCTTGGTGTGCACAACTCCCAGGCATGTGTTTCCAACATAACAGTGCGTGACGCTGTCATAAGGGAGTCCGATAATGGAGTCAGAATCAAGACATGGCAAGGCGGGGCGGGCAGCGTATCGGCCATACTATTCGAGAACATTCAAATGGAGAATGTGATGAACTGCCTACTAGTAGACCAATATTACTGCCTATCAAAGGCTTGTCGGAACGAAACTTCAGCAGTTTATGTCACAGACTTGACATATAGAAACATAAAGGGCACATATGATGTGAGGATGCCTCCAATTCACTTTGCCTGCAGTGACACAGTGGCTTGTACAAACATCACACTCTCAGAAGTTGAGCTTTACCCACATGAAGGAGAGTTGATGGATGATCCATTTTGTTGGAATGCTTATGGGACTCAAGAGACAGCCACTATACCTCCAATTGATTGCTTGCAAGATGGAGATCCTGAGAGTGTGGCTGAGATGTCCCAGTATACTTGCTAGGGTAAAATTTAATTTACTTTTGGGTTGGGTTATTTCTATATTTATAGTAAAATTTACTGTTTTACTGTATAGAGCCCAAGAGCCATTTATCTGATATGGGTCTTGAAGTTTATTACTTAGGCTCCCATCCCTATTTGGGTTTTCCCCCTTATTGTGTGATGATGTGATTTACCATTTGGGTCTTCTTTTTTGGCCCTACAAATATTGTAATGAGATTGGGTGCTTACATGTATTGGCATTATATGGATAATGGATTTTTAGTAATAGTTAAGAATTTCATAGGGACCTGAAGGTTGTACGTTTAATCAACCCAATCTTTGGGTTCTAGCCTTGTCCATTAGCACCATGTCAACAAAACATGTTCCACAAGCATCCAACCGGATCAAATTTGCCCTTAAGTTTTAGGTCAAGTGATGTGGTTAGTTGTGTAGATAAATGGTGGGTGATGTTATTTTGTCAGACTTATAATGCAAACAAAATTGTATTATTATACTGTAAAATCTATGTCACACGTTCAAATAAGAACTTATGTAATCGATAGTCCAAAATTTAAATGTTCCCGATAAATAAATTCTCAAATTGAAGTCTTGATTTAAGCCAAAAAGAAAATTAAAGGCTCAAACTCAAAAGGGATGATATTAGGGAAAAAAAATACATTAAAAACAAAAAAACGAAGAATAAAATGCATGACTGGCCAACATGGTCTAGTCGAGTGGAATTGACTTGCAGACTAGTAATCTCAGATTCGAACCCCATGACACTTTGGTAGTGTGTGTGTGAGAGATTCCTCATCCCTCGGTACTAGATTATCGCTTGTTCAAAAAAGAGAAAAAAACAGACAGCTGTACGACATGTCGTATGTATTGAGATAACCTTGTATTAGCACGACCCAACGACGCAAATAGTCAAAGCATTTCCGCTGCAGCAGTCGAATTGAGTTTTGCCGTTGGGCCCTAAGTCACCGACTCACCCTCACACAGTCGCAGGTAACAAACTCATTCTGTCTCTGCCGCTTCCACCGATTTCGATTCTCTGGCATACGTATTTTACATCTTCCTGATATTGATCTATGCATTTCATTGTTTCATCGCGGCATGCTTGAATTTGCCCGCAAGGTGTTCGACAGTTTGCCTCTGTGAATTACTGCATTGCGTGCCGATCATAAATCCATAATATTTGACTGTGTTGATTGTGATTGGGATTTTTGTACAGGAAAAATAAGAACATGCCGTCTCTGCAAACCGCACTGCCTCCTGAGCTCGCGAATAATGTGATCAGAGTTAGTATCGGAAAAGTCTTGATTTCCTCACTGTTTATATCCAAAAATTTAATCATTTTGCTTGCCATTTTTTGAGCTTAAATGATCGTTTTTCGTTGTAGCTTTACCGCGAGTGTCTACGAAGAGCTAAATATGTTGGTCATCGGGTATGCAAAGTTCTCTCTCACACACACCCACGCACATCTTTTTCTTAGTGAAAAATTGTGTTTGTTGTTATTTCTCAATGAGATTTTAGTCAGTTCTTAAGAAGCAATTGTCCCAGATTTTTTAAGGAAATGCATCTTCCCTGATTTTAGGAAATTGATCAAACAAATGCAGCATAAATGTACACTCTAACAAAATCTATCCAAACTTATTGAAATTGAATTTGGGTTCTTGTTTTGTTAATGATGCAGCAACACAATACGGAACTTGTGGTTGATATGGTGCGGCAGCAGTTCAAGAAACATATGCTTGAGACAGATCCAGAGAAGATTCAAAAGTTGAAGGATGAGTAAGTATATTTGATTGTTTTCTCAACTCTCATTTTCGACTTTTTTGTATATCATGTTTCATGGGTTGATTTGAAAGCTAATTGATGACCAGTTCTTCAAATAATGTGCACAAAGACCTTCATACAATGCATTTCTTATTCAAGTTTCTTGATGGAATCTTTGTAATTCAAAATTTTAATCTGTCTTCCTTGATTCTCAGTGCCGCAAGGGGACTTATAAATCATATACTATTCGAGTCGGAGAGGCTGTCTGGTCGTAAATTCAGCAGCTCTTGATGTCAAGGTTTTCAGTTTTCTTTCTGAGGTTCCAGTTTGTTGTATTGGGTGAATTTTTGGCAGCAAAATAAGTGATACCGTCGATGTAAGCTTTAATGCTATATTGCCTTTTTATGAAGTGTGAATGCTTGGTTTCTTTGGAAGTTGTTGAAGTGGCCTTTCTGCTGCATACCAAACAAAGAAACAAACTATAAACCTGTGCAAGCGGGAATTACCAATTTGCTATCCCAACTTATAATCAAATCATCATATGTTTCTAATTCCTGTTAAAATTTTGAGGAAAGCTGACGGTCGATGATGTCGGTCAACGGCTGAGCAAGACTCTGACATTTTTATGAGAGATGTTAGAGACAATGTTGCCATATTTGATAGGAGAGGAACTTCTCCAGCTGCTACCTTGCAAGTTCTCCCAAGATAATTTCATAAAAATCAGCCACTAAACATGCACGGCATACAATCAGGCAAAACAATAGTAATGAGTAGCCAAGTGACCTACACTGCTCGTGAAGTTATGTAGAAAAAGTTTCCCACTGAGGTCCCAAGTCAAATGCTGTGAAAACTACAACACAACATCATTTGATTGCAAGTGAAAACTAGGGACCTCATATATGCTTCAATCATGCAAAGGCGGAACCATGAATTTTTCAACGGGTGGGCTAGCTAAAATTTTTGGTGAAAAAAAAGTATACATTAAATCATATAAACCATGCAATTCATAGCTACATTGACTAATTTCTAATAAGAATTAACATAAAACAGATATATATTAGATGCAATAAAAAAACATATTATCAAAATGAATATATGTCTAACAACATAATTAAAAGTGTACCTATTGTATGGGTCTTTTTGTTCCAGCAGCCTGACGAATGGGCTTGGGCTGCTGTAAGAGGAAGACAAACAAAATTCCCCAGTGCCTGAGTTCAAAAACCAGGCTCCCAAAAGAGTTTAGAAAGATTTGCTGAAACCTTAGAAAACAATTTTAGGTTCTTTGCACCGATAACCAGATGAACGTAACAAATTGATAAGTGACTTGGCTTGAGGAGCTTGTGGCATGGGAGCTAAGCCTTCACAAGTTTAGCAATTTGAGAGAGAGAGAGAGAGAGAGAGGAGCGTGAACTTCTTACAGAGAGAAAAGGTTCAGAGTGGGGGAAGAGGAAAATTAGGAGGATTTCTATCTCAGAAAGGGAAAAAACAATGGAAGTAGAAGATATGGTGTCTAGAGTAAATTTCCAGTTGCTTGACAAAGCTTGGTCACGCTCTGGATGATGATCTTGCTGGGTAGAGAAAGCTCCCTTTTATAGGTGGTTAGAACCCTAATTCTAACGATCTTCCATTCCCACTTTTCCTTTGCTTCTTTCCATTCACTCCTTTTTGGTGAAATCTCTTCAACCAGAGCGCATGGGTCACAGGCTCTTTGGAGTTCCAAGGTTTTCTATGCGGCTGGACCTCCCCATGGAGGTGAGGCACCACCTGCTTTCTTCCTTGGTTTTCAAATTAGAGCTCGCAGAGGAAAAAGAGAATGGATAGAGTCGTTTGTCCAATGGGTATTCTTCCTACACATATGGATTTCCTTTGGTTCCTGAAATGGCTTATCGTTGACTGTTATGGAGCTTTGACAAGGGTGGAATACGATGCTAGATTTTTTAACAAGGCGCTGGGCTGGGCCTTGTTTACAGTATCGGGTTATTGGTACTCTCTTTCCAGCGGCCTGCGTGTTTTCGTCAAGCTGCTGGAAGTAGCTTATTTGCTTTAATTTGGGCGTTTTAACTAACGTGAGGTTGTCTAAGTGTGGCAGCAGACTATGAGATGTTCTCCTAAGGCATTGGATCACTTTTTTCCCTATCTCATGCTAACCCATGTGTTTGGGCCCGAAGAATGGGCTTGAGTTTTAGTGCTCCCAAGTGGCCTAAAACTTTCATTCCTTGAACCCTTAATGGGCCCTGTGAGTGCTCGTACCCGTCCACACCACAACCTTTTCAGCAAGCCCCGGGTAATTACATGGCTTGGGCCGACTTAAGCCTGTAGCACGGCATGGTATTAGAATAGCGGTCCTTTACATGGCATTATGTGTTTATTCAGCATGCTTGTGCTTAAGTTCCATCATGCCACAATAAGCTATGATCGGGCCAGGTAGCATTGGATAGGTTAGTGAGCGTGAATTTATAGAGCCGGTGCGTATTGGCCTCCTTTGCGTGGCGGGCATGCACGTTTGCTTGGCGTCACACGTGGCACATGGCTTGTGCAGGTGCGCCCTATGAGTTCCCTTATGTCCCAATTGGGCCCCTTTTGTAATCAAATATTTGTACTGGGCTAGGAATAAACTTGGGCCCAACCCTTGGATTTTTGGGTCTCAACATTAGCCCTCTTGATTATTGGGGCCATGAACAAATATTGAGATGAGCCAAATAATCAAACCCAACCCAAAAGGAAAACCAAATCCACATTGGTAATATGACCTTCTCGTTTCCCGCGTGTGTGTTGATGCCATGATTATCTCCCAGTAGTCTTTTACGTTCCCTAGGTAAGCGTTCCATCAAAATCTGATTTATTTACCCTATTTTCTTTTTTTCCTTTTCTTTCTTTCTTCCCCTTTTCCTCATCTTCTTTCTCCTATGCGTGCAGACTCAAACCCTCTCACCTATCTCTCTTGATTTTTTGCTGGTTCTTCGTCGTACCCATATTTAGAGGTTCCTCGGTGACAAGAAAGTGTTGAAAGGTGCCATTCATAACTGCTAGTCAGTGAATCGTGAAGAAACCGTTCGCACCCACTGAGAGGAGCAATCGTTTGCCTTTAAAAATCCCAAATTTTTTTGGTTTCCCCTTCAATTCATCCAAGGCCAGACTTGACGAGGTCACTTCGCAGAGCGTGAGGCATCTTGGAGAGAAAATCACAAAGCAGTTCCCAATCTCCTTCTCTTCTCTCTCAATTTGGCAAACTGCTGGAAAAGGCACAAGGGAGAGCAGTGGTAAGCGTCGTTCTTCTCTTTGTTGCATGTTTGTTTAATTTCTTGCACCCATCTTTGTAGCTTGAATTTTGGATATGAACCACCGATTAGGGATTTTTAGGTACTGATCGGTTCATAATTGTATATCATTTTGTACCCTTCTAGCTTATGATTTGGTTATGTTTTTGAGTTAAACTTGTGCTTTTAATCCTTTTTGTGTTTATCTTTAAGCTTTAGGTAACAATGATGGCTTTGGATAGGAAATGATGCAATCCATGCATGTTAAAGCCTGATTTGGATAAAGGGAAGAAGTGCTTAAAGACAAACTCATTTTGGCTACAGCCCCCTGCCAGTCCAGTTTCGTAGGTCATATTGCAAGCTTTGTTTCAGCAACCTACATAGCTCGGATTAGGCCACATTCTTCATGAAAGTTGTTCCAATGGGTGTGTAATATAACATATCCAAAATTCAGCCCCATTGGATAAATATGGAGTCTGTTACCTAGCAAACACAGAGCCATGCTCAGGATGGATTTTATCAGCGCGCAAAATGAGTTAGCAATTTGTTTTGGCCTTAACTTCCTCCTCCGACCTTGGATTGGCCCAAATGATATATGGCTGGAAAGAAGACATTCTGAACTTCATGTTTGAGTGCTTAAAGTCTTAATTTGCTTAAGTGAAGCCCAATTTGTAAGCCCTTGAAGTTGCTGGTCATGCTGACCTCAGGATGAGCTATTGTTTCTGGTTGGAAGCTTGGTCATGGTGAGCTAGGCATGAGCTATTGTAGCTGGTTGGAAGCTTGGTCATGGTGACATGAAGATGAGCTAGGGCTGCTGGTGGGATTTATTGGTCAAGTGCATCAACCAATTCATATTTTCTAATACAAGTGTTGTATGCATTAGCCATATCAAATTCAGATTTTCACTTCCCCTAGGCCTATAAATAGAGAAGTTCTCTAAGCTTGTAAACACACCCCAAGGGGGGGAGCTCTCAAACACTTCTCTAGAGCTCCCTTCCCTTCTCTCCCTCAAATTCTCTTAATTTTGCTTTCTAGTTCTCAATTCTAGCTTTCCTTTTGCTTCTTAGTTGTAATTTATTTTTCTTTGTAATGTAAATTCTTTTATTAAGTTTTCAAGTTTAATTAGTTTCCAAGTTTCAATTATGGTTCATGTTCTTATTCATTATGCTTATAAGTTAATATGCTAGTTTGAATGATTGATCACCATTTAGGCTTGCATGTTAGCTATCTTGGTTTGAATTAAGAGTATACACCATGCTTTAATTCGAATTGAACTATGAATAGGAAGAGTATGTATGGACATTCGACAACAGGGATTAGATACATGCTTGGTTGTTTAAATTGTTCTTCTATGCTTAATGGGTTCCTAATGCTTAATTTTAGGTTAGACAACAAATGATCAAATTAGGGAATTAGGAACACAAGGTTATGACCACACACCATGGCTTAATCATACTTTAGCTAGAATCAATCCATTAATCTAATTGAACTTGGGAACTTATCTACTTGAGCTAGTTATTTTCTTTCTTCCTTGTTTTATTTATTTCCTTTCTTTTTCATTTCTGTTTTGTGTAGGGAAAATGAATTGGATCATTCAATCACCAATCCTCGTGGGATCGACCTCGCACTTACATATGCTATACTACCAAACGGCTCGTGCACTTGCGAGTATCACAAGTTGAGGATGCAACTGAATCCATTTTGGTGCAGCTGTATCTACGCAACAAGTTTTTGGCGCCGTTGCCGGGGATCGGTAACATTGTTTGATTCTATTTGGCTTTCCTACTTTATTTTTTTTCTTAACTGGACATTTCAAGTTTTAAAGTTAATGACGTTAATGGACAAGTTGTGTTTGTAGTCCAACAGAAAAGGACAATTGCCCAACAAGCAAGAGAACTGGGTTTAAGTCCCAGCTTACACAACCCATTGGTGCTTGTTGCTTTGAAGCATGGAATTGGATGTGTGTTGATTTTCATTTTCATTTTAGTTTTCATTTCCTAATCCTTTTAATTCCATTTCAAGTTTGTGTGTTTGTTTTAGCAATGTAAATAGCTCAATAAAAATGGAGAGAGATGGCAACTTCAATCATAAAGATAGGAAGTGTGGAGCAGTAGGAGAAGTCGCGACCTCCAAGTGCATCACGCTCGACCTAATCGCTTCAAGAGGGAGCATTTCAATCCTTTCTCTTCTTTGAATTCTGTTTATTTCCGTAGTTGGTTTTGCCTTTTGGTCCGCGTTGAGTTCTTTGTTTTTCTATGCTGAATCCAACCATATAAAGAACGTAAAATTTGGACTTACGGTTGGAAAGTTATAGCCTAAAAACTGAACAGAGGTCGAAGCTGAAAAACATAGAACCGAATCTGTCCAAATGGTAATAAACGGGTGATAGAAAGTGCTGTTTGTTTTTTTTTTCTTTGGTTTCTTGGTTTGTTTCTTTTAGTACAACAATTTATGTTGTTTGTTTGAATTTGTTTACAGTACTTAGTTCATTTTCGTTTATCGTTTGTTGTTTCATTTTATCTTAATTTGTTTTTGTTTCTTATCTTAAAAATTTTATAAAAAAAAAAGATTTTTCATATGAGCCGACTTATGGTAACCCCAGTGAGCACTTCCGTTAATACAGTGTCTAGGAGTTCTTTAGGCGACACCTTCGGTGTCTAAGAAGTTTGGGTTTTAAGCGGGACCATTGTGACCCCTCCAACCTTCCCGGATCCCCTGGCTGTGTTTTCTGAGGCCCTTAACTGGTCATCCGTGAGTTGCTTGTATATTGTGTGTTTTTAAATTAAGTTTTTTTTATTTTCTTTGTTTTCTTTTCTGTTGAGTCTTTGTTTTTGTTTTGTTTCTGTTTTTGTGTTGTTATGTTAGTTTATTTATTTATTTACGTGGTATGGTTAGTTAGTTTATTTCTGAGTGTTAAAACACATTTTTATTTCAAACATTGCATTTAAAAAAAAAAAAAAACAATTAAAAAAAAAAAAAAAAAAACATCATCATCATCATCTTCTTCATCATCTTCTTCATCTTCTTCATCTCCATCATCATCATGGCTTGCCTCTATTTTCTCGCACTTGTAGAATCTGCAGCAGCTCCACATGGTCCTCATTTTTTCTCTGCAGTGCTTCCACGTGCCGATTGGCACAGTAGAGCCGCTTCTGCAAGTCCGCCACCACAGCCTTCAAGGAAGCTATTTCCTCGCTCATCGCGGCACACTCCCTTGTCCTCGCCAGTAATCGCATGCCCAAATTGGTAGCGGAGACCGCGTGGAGCACAGTTAAATTGTGGGACTCCTCTACCGCTGCCTTATCAGACCTCTGTGCCACATGCAGATGATCTGTCGGAGTGAGCTTGCTGCTAATCATGCCTCCTAGCAGCACTGCTCTGTTCGACAGTGCCTCAGAAAAGTTCGGTATTGCCTCAGCAAAGTTTGAGGCCGTGCCGTGATGATATGTGGAGTTTGGAAAGACAGTGTTTGGAGGAGCCCTTGTCTGGGCATTCGGTGGTGCAAGTGAGAGCTCAAGGTTGAGATCATCAAGGTGAGTGCATGAGGATGCCATTTGTTTTGCTTCTGAATTTTTTGATGTTTTTCCTTGAGTTTGCAGGAAGAAATGCTGGGTATCATCCGCTTGCAGAAGTGTGGTTTAAATAGACATATGCTGATGAGAGAGAGCCAACACCATTTCGGATTTCCCGGGCATGCTCGACCTAATCGCTTCAAGGGGGAGCACCTTTACTTTACTTTACTTTTTTTCCTCCGTGTTTTCTGGTGTTTAATATTTTTGCCCGTTACTTTCATTTTCTAGAGCTTTGTGTTTTTGCTTTTCCCTTTCGGCTATCATCTTTAGTTTATTTTAGTTAGGGAAATGTGTTTTCTTTTCCGTTTGTCGTCTTTGTTTTATTTTAGTTGGGAAGTGTGTTTTCTTTTTCTTTTTCTTTTTCTTTCTGCAACCTTACTCTTTTATTTCCGAAACAAAATAACGAAAATACAAAAACAACAAAATAAAATAAAAACAACAATAATGCAGTAGGAAATCATTTCTTCTCGGTGCTTGGTGTCTCGACCATTGGAGCTTTGAGTTTGGCCCTCTGGCTGTCCTCTTCCGGGGCTTCACGCACAGCTTCTTGGGGCTCATCACTTGAGCTCCCAAAGATCGCACTCTTAGCTTGAGCGTAACTACTCTCGCGATCTGCTTGTTTGCGTTTACCCGGTCTGTCTAGGTCTTCCAGATGTTTTCGCATGTCGCGAGAGTACAACTCTACCATCTTTGATAGGTTTCTATTCTCGTCCCGCAATACTTCTAGCTGGTGTCGATTCACCTCCACTATCCTTGACCTCTCCCTTTTCAAGCTTTTTATAGCAGTCTGACACTCCTCAACCATACTTCGCTCCGCCGCCAACTGACCTTTCAGCACCTCTACCTCATGGGACTTCGCAAGTAGGCGATGACCCAAACTTGCGACTGTTGCTATACTCTGCACGCTCAGTGCCAGGGCATCGCTCACGACCCGGTTGTCATCCCTTGTCCCCAGAACACGTATATCTTTAGGAGTCACTAAATTTCTAGCCACTCCAATGGCAACATCGTTGTCCAGGAGTATTGAGTCAGTTACTGTCACAGGCCCCCGTGCGGAAGCAAAGTAGGGCATCCATACTGGTGCCGATGCTTGGCCTCGTGTCTGAGTCGGTGGAGCTAGGTTGAGATCCAACGAAAATGGGTAGGATGAGGCCATTTGATTTCTGATTTTTCTTTCTTTCTTTTCTCTTTTGTGTGTTTCCGAGTTTGCGTTTTTTTTTCACCCTTTCTTATAGACTTAGTCTTTGACAAACCCTAGCCATTACAGCATCTGAGCATTTTCTGAATCTCCAGCATTCCTTGAGTCCCACAACCTTCTCGCCTTCCAACCATACCCAACTCATTTATCACGACGTGTCTTTTCTGAACGAACGCGTTCAGTAAAGTCTTCGCGCCTTTCCATGAGCCCGTAATTTTTGCTTGTGGAGTCTGCGACGCCTCTATGCGTCGACACGTGTCTCACCCTGTCTGTTGGTCCCTTACACTGAACCGAGACATCATGACCCATGTTAAAATTCCGCTCTTTGTGTTGCTAATCACGGTTCGATAGTTTGTTTTTACAAAACTAAATAATAATAAAAAGCCGGAAATGAAAACAAATTGTGGGTCGGGTTTCACTTTAGTTTGGGTTTCAAAGTGGGTTAAATTCACCGTGGTTTGTGTTTCGAAATTGTGGGCTTTGGGCTTCAAATTTTTTTTTTGGGTTTCAGAATTGTGTGATTAGGGTTTACTGTTTTTTTTTTGTTTTTTGTTTTTTTTTTGTTTTGTTTTTTTTTGTTTGTTTGTTTGTGTTGTAATTTTTATTTTATAATTATTTTGTTTTTGTTTTCTTTTGTGATTTTGTGATTTTTTTTTATTTTGCTTTAATACCTTTTATTTGTTGTTATGACATTGTTTGTGGCTAATTTTTAAACATTGAGGACAATGCTCATTTCTAGGTTTGGGGGTATTGGAGTTTAGCAAGTAAACTTGGTTTTTCTTAAAAATTTTTTAAAAAAAAAATTTAATATTTCTTTCTTGTTTTGAATCTTGTTTTGTTTAGTCACTTTCCGAACACATTTGATGAGATTGTGATAAATGTTGCATGACTTAAATAAAAAATTGAATTTTATTTATTATTTATTTTTGCCTTGTAAATTTTTATTGTAAAAAATATTAATTAATTAATTAATTTGGCATCGTTCTAGCATGACATGTTCGAAACCTTCTTTGCACTTGCCATTTGTTTCATAATTTTCCAATTAAAGGATTTGCATGATCTAAAGAATTGTATGAATCATAAATTAGACTTATTTAACCAACTATATAAAGTGAGCTTTTGAGCCTTGTACTTCAATTCATGAGTGTTATATACATACTCTTATTTTCTTGTCATCAAAGTTGTTGTTTGATCTCATTATTCATTGATTTGGTTGAACACTTAAAAGTCATTCATTCTTATGCAATTTGATTTCATGACATTTAAGAAGTGATATTAAGGCCCTCTTTGGATCGTTTGTGGCTTTCAAGCTAACCTTATGCATGCTTAGGCATGATTTTCCATTATTAACCATTTTGAGCCTATATGTAAAACTTTTCTTTCATTTTACCAATTATATTTCCTCGCCTTAGCCCGAAAAACAAGAATTTACCTTTCTAAGGAACTCATGAGCTCTAATTCGGATGTGTTTTTCATGCTAAGTTTGGGAAGGGATATTACATAAAAAAAAAAAAAAAAATCACTCAATTGGTGAAAGAAAAGAAAAGAAAAGAGAAAAATTGTGATTAAGTGGTGGTTGAATGAAATTTCATTTTTGGGTTTCATTTTTGGGCCTTCTAAATAAATTGGTGTTTGTTCAATTCAAGGAAAGGAGTATGAATAATTGTAAATGAAGGTATAAGGAGTTTTGATCGTGTAAAAGAAAAAATCTAATCGTGATGATTCGAAGTCTTGTAAACAATTGTTTTATGCTCTTATATTTTGAGTTTCTTGGACTTTGTTTTATCCATACCCTTCATTTCTTACTCACCTTACACCCTTGGCCCCATTACAACCTATGCTAAAGACCTAAATTGATCTTAAATGTCATGTGGTTGAATTGCATTTATTTTTCTACTTTTAAGTGTTTGGCATCCTTCTTGAGATCATATTAATGCAAGTTCTTCATCTTTCTATTGCGAGTTAAGTCCCTTATGGTTTAACTCTAATCTCATGTTTATAACTGAGTGTTGCATTGTAGCCCTCTTCCGAGTGATTCATTTGTGAGAGGACAATTTTGGTGAGATTTGAAGTTGAATTTGTGCTTTGTATGATTTTTGAAATTGTGTGAAAACTAAGATTGGGGAATTTGTTGCATTTGGCTATCACACTACCACACTTTGAGCATATTATGTTTTGAACTTTGCCTCTTTGTGAATAATGTCCAAAATTGAGCTTTTATTGTTAAAAACTTTTGAGTCATGTGCATGAGTCATTTCTCTTCAGAAAATGCTCGGAAAGATTGTTTTGAGTTCTTTTTATTTTTTTAATTGTTTTTCTTTTTGTTTTATTTTTTTGTTTTTGTTAATGTATTTATGTTTGTTTTTGTTTTTGGTTTTGCTTAAGGACTAACAAATCTATTAAGTTTTCTAACCATTTTGTTTTGTAGAGTTAGAAAAACGTTTGTGGGTATCGTATCTGTTAAACCCTCAGGAGACACAACTCCTCCTACTAGGGATGCCTAGAGGTTTAAAGGCTTGTTGCATACGCTCAATGCAATCGAGTTACCTACGAAAGTGGTCTAGTTAACTTCTTGTTTTGTTTTTAACTTTGTTTTGTGTTGTTTTGCTCGAGGACTAGCAAAATCTAGGTTTGGGGGTATTTGATCGGTTCATAATTGTATATCATTTTGTACCCTTCTAGCTTATGATTTGGTTATGTTTTTGAGTTAAACTTGTGCTTTTAATCCTTTTTGTGTTTATCTTTCAGCTTTAGGTAACAATGATGGCTTTGGATAGGAAATGATGCAATCCATGCATGTTAAAGCCTGATTTGGATAAAGGGAAGAAGTGCTTAAAGACAAACTCATTTTGGCTACAGCCCCCTGCCAGTCCAGTTTCGTAGGTCATATTGCAAGCTTTGTTTCAGCAACCTACATAGCTCGGATTAGGCCACATTCTTCATGAAAGTTGTTCCAATGGGTGTGTAATATAACATATCCAAAATTCAGCCCCATTGGATAAATATGGAGTCTGTTACCTAGCAAACACAGAGCCATGCTCAGGATGGATTTTATCAGCGCGCAAAATGAGTTAGCAATTTGTTTTGGCCTTAACTTCCTCCTCCGACCTTGGATTGGCCCAAATGATATATGGCTGGAAAGAAGACATTCTGAACTTCATGTTTGAGTGCTTAAAGTCTTAATTTGCTTAAGTGAAGCCCAATTTGTAAGCCCTTGAAGTTGCTGGTCATGCTGACCTCAGGATGAGCTATTGTTTCTGGTTGGAAGCTTGGTCATGGTGAGCTAGGCATGAGCTATTGTAGCTGGTTGGAAGCTTGGTCATGGTGACATGAAGATGAGCTAGGGCTGCTGGTGGGATTTATTGGTCAAGTGCATCAACCAATTCATATTTTCTAATACAAGTGTTGTATGCATTAGCCATATCAAATTCAGATTTTCACTTCCCCTAGGCCTATAAATAGAGAAGTTCTCTAAGCTTGTAAACACACCCCAAGGGGGGGAGCTCTCAAACACTTCTCTAGAGCTCCCTTCCCTTCTCTCCCTCAAATTCTCTTAATTTTGCTTTCTAGTTCTCAATTCTAGCTTTCCTTTTGCTTCTTAGTTGTAATTTATTTTTCTTTGTAATGTAAATTCTTTTATTAAGTTTTCAAGTTTAATTAGTTTCCAAGTTTCAATTATGGTTCATGTTCTTATTCATTATGCTTATAAGTTAATATGCTAGTTTGAATGATTGATCACCATTTAGGCTTGCATGTTAGCTATCTTGGTTTGAATTAAGAGTATACACCATGCTTTAATTCGAATTGAACTATGAATAGGAAGAGTATGTATGGACATTCGACAACAGGGATTAGATACATGCTTGGTTGTTTAAATTGTTCTTCTATGCTTAATGGGTTCCTAATGCTTAATTTTAGGTTAGACAACAAATGATCAAATTAGGGAATTAGGAACACAAGGTTATGACCACACACCATGGCTTAATCATACTTTAGCTAGAATCAATCCATTAATCTAATTGAACTTGGGAACTTATCTACTTGAGTTAGTTATTTTCTTTCTTCCTTGTTTTATTTATTTCCTTTCTTTTTTATTTCTGTTTTGTGTAGGGAAAATGAATTGGATCATTCAATCACCAATCCTCGTGGGATCGACCTCGCACTTACATATGCTATACTACCAAACGGCTCGTGCACTTGCGAGTATCACAAGTTGAGGATGCAACTGAATCCATTTTGGTGCAGCTGTATCTACGCAACAGGCACCCACCAAGCGATTGTTTGTCTTGGTGGAACACAAAGCCTTATATAGCATCAGAGCGAGGTAGGAAAAGCACAAGCATGCACTGTATTGAATATCCCTGCTTTTATCCACGAATAGTCATTCCATGGCTTCTCTAAATGATTGACCTCTGTAAATTAGGTTCAATTTTTCATTTGTATCAAATAGCCTCCTTTTTTTTTGTTGGGTGGAATTGTACAAAGGCATTGGCTTGATCCCTTCGTAGGTGTGGCCTTGGTATGCAATTGTAAGAATGATAAGGATGCGCGTATGCGTGCGTGTGTTTTTCCTGCCCCTCTCTGAGTCTTTAAACTAGCAATCGTGGAGGTGCCGGAACTTATGCATTCTGTTCTCCCCCCCCCCCCCCTTTTTTTTTTTTTTTTTTTTTTTTTGCAGATATCTGTGACTCAGTGGGCTCTACTATGGCATCCGCCAATCTTCTGCCAATCATGATGGATCACCTCTATTCCACGGATGACAATCTTAAAGCAGTAGGGCCCCTTCTGCTGCTTGAAAAAGCCCGTGAGAATCCTGTTGTTGGTGATGAGCCACCGCCTGAAACTACCCCCATAATTGAACCTGCCTCCATATCTAGGTGCTGCATTGAGAAAGGCCTATTTCCGGCTGTCCCCTTATTCTTCCAGTATCCTTGCAGCATCAGTAAAGGTTGGTCAGAGTGGGTTGACCGCGAGCTGCTGGACCCATCTTCTTGCGACATTTTGCTCAGGGCACAGGTTCTTGATGCCATTTTCCTTTCCAAACTGTGGGACATTCATGTCGAAGCAAAGATGCTCTGTCATGTGGTTAGGAGATGGAGCACCGCTACCCACACTTTTGTATGTTCATGGGGGGAATTTACCCCTACTCTTGAGGACGTGGCAAATATCTCTCGCCTCCCTGTTTCTGGCGACCGGAACCCCTTTGACATAGCTCTTACCTCGGAAGACATTAATAAGCTTGCAATCTTACGAAAAGGCGCTCCAACCTCTCCCAGCACCTCGTTTCAATTCAACAACTGGGTACAGTATTTTGGGGATGCCAATAGACAGGGACCCTGTCGACTTGCTGCATTTGTATCGCTATGGCTTGGGCGGTTTGTCCTTTGTGATTTCTCTCAGGACTGCCTACACGAGCGAGTATTCCCCTTGGCTTTGGCTATAGCTCGAGGTGACACGATTCCCTTAGCCCCCATGTTCCTGGGACACCTATACAGGTTACTTGATCAAACTCAGCTGCTGGAGAAATGCGCGGCAGGAACCATGGGTGTGGGGACTCTCTTGAACTCTGGTTTTTTACAGGTGTTTTTGTGGGAACGTCTTAAAGGGCTGGATATAAGCCCGCTTCCCTATTCGCGTGCTAGACAGCTTGCTGACTTGGGAAATGGTTCCTACATGCCAGATGGGCTCCCCTTAGTTTGCAGATGGTTCAAGTGGATGCAGAGAAAAGGCCAAGATTTTTTAAAGTTACTGGATAATATTGAAAACTTCATCTTCCGTCTTTACGGCACCTTGGCAGAGGCCTTCACTTTTGTGCCCTTTTATGCTGATGTTGGTGATATTGTTGAGGTTCTAGCCGTGATGTCACAAGGCTGCCGTTTCAGAAAGTACTCCCTGTTGAATGCTACATGCCTCCTACTGCCCACTTTAGGTGACAGCCGCTCAGAAATCTTTGTAGTCTATTCACCCCATCGGGTCAAACGGCAATTCGGACTTGATCAGGGCGTGCCAGTCAGTTCCGACCATACTGACCCCTTCCTACTTCACAGGGTCTTTTGGAGTAATGATAACGTACCGGATGGCGTTAGGCCCATTGTCTTAGCCGATAAGAGAAGAGTTGGTGGCTTCTCACCGGGTTATCAAGCCTACTGGAACCGCTGCCTTGCTTCCATTCATGAATTCCAGTCCTCCCATTGTCACAGATTACCTCCTTCCACTGCTCGCCATGCCAATCTAGTGTCGAAAGAGAAAGCAATTCCGCCAAGCGAGAAACGCAACCTGCCTTTTATTTCTAAAAGTGGTGACATTGTTGGTGAATTTTCTAAGTCTCGACAGAAGCTGGGAGCACAAAGTCCTCGCAGTTATGAGAAAAGCACGATTCTGGTATCGGAAAAGCGGAAATGGGAAGAAAACCTTAGCATGGGGAAGAGGCAAGTTGTCACTAAACCCACAAGGTTCATCCCCAAAGTGGCCTCAAGTGGTCCTCCCCGAGCTGAAGAAACAACTCCCCCGGGACGCTTACAACCTTCAAAGTCCATTCCAACTGAGAGCCGGGAACATGCTGGCAAGATGTCGGAAACCGCCCCTTTTCGCAGTAAGTATTAACCTACTTCTAATGCCCCTTCTCTTTTTTCTTTACTCATTATATATATATATATATCTATCTTGTTTTGCTTCTTTTTCTCTCCTTAAGGAAAAATAGGTATCGCCCTAAAGAGGAAGAGAAGTGACACAGCTCCTACAAATCTAGACGCGACTCCACAACGCCGTAGCATGCGCATCCTGCAGGCGAGGCTCACTGGTGCCCATATGAGCGATAACGGGGTTTCCGGCACTGGAATTGTGGTGACTGTTGATGATGATAGTGATGATAATGATACCATCGAAACTGAGGCTAGCATCCCGGAGCAAGAGGGCGTCCGTGATGTTGGTGACATGCATGAGGACCTTGATGAGGACAGCTACTACAATCGCGACGAGGATGCATTTGTGAGCTCCGGTGCCTATTCGGAAGAACAAGGTGGCTCGGGTGTCTCCCTTGAACTTGCTGGCAGCAATGCACGCCATATTAACGTTGAACTGGTATTTGGCATAACCTACGTCCTCTTCCTCTTCTATTTTTTGCAATGGGAGTTGCCCGTTTACTTTTCAACTTTATTTTGCAGGCTGCCGATATTGTTGAGAGCTCAGACCTTGCCACTGCCATTACTGACCCCACACAGGGTGCCCTAGAGGTATCCATCATTTTGCTTCCCGTGTTCCCGCTTGTACCAACTTAATTAGGCAGTCACATTTTCTTTTACCCTTTTTGCTATCTTCGGACGCATGTAATATAGCTTGTTGATTGCCTCATATGTGCACCTGCATATATATATATATTTTCAGATTAGGCATGTTACCCAAGGTATGGAAATCGTGCCTGCGATGCCCTCTTTTCCCGAGGCGCTCACTACATTGGCTGAGATGGCACTTGCTGAGTCACCCCTGATCATGACGCTAGCAAACCCTTGGGACAAGGCACCCACATTTCAAACAGTGAGTCCCTTGATGCCTATCATTCAACACCTTCTTCGAAGGGACCTTGAGCCCACCGTTTCGCCAGCTTTTCCAACAGCTCTCCGAAGCAAAACTTTTACATTTCGTGGGACGTTGCCCACTCCACCCCACGTTCAACCACTTCTCCTGAGGCCGGAGCCCAGCTCCCTCGCATCCCTTCCAGTAATCTCATTTGACGACATAGTTACTGAAGGGGAGGCTTGGGTTAATGACACTGTTGCTAGGGATGTTTCCGCAGAATGCGCATCGAGTATGTCTTGGCTGGAGTGGGAGAATTCTTTTACTGCATTCAAGGCCTTCTTTGATGGTGGTGTTCAAGTCCTTCGATCCATTGATGAACTCCTGCCACTTTGTCACTGGTTTAACGGTTATGCAACATTCCGGAGAGCTCTTGTATACCCAGAGACTGTTGAAGCTTTGACAAAATTTATGGACAAGTATGGAGATTTTATGGAAATTACTGGCATCACCTCTTCCTTTTGTAGGTGTGCTGCTTTCCGGGCCCTTGGCTTGGTGCTCAATGGGATGGATACCATGCAGTTGTTGGATATTACAGATCATCAACTCCTTTGCTGGCGGGATGCAATCTGTGAAGCCATGACCTTGGGTTTTCAGGTGGATTTTCTTCTGAATTTGCTGAGAGATTTAGCACATGCTATATTCGGGGCACGGGCTATTCATAGCATGGAATCATTTTCCGGCCTCGATGAAATAAGGGTAGCAGCAGAGGCCTTGAATCTTAAGCAGCGTGAGCTGGAAAACCAGCATGGGGAACTGCGTGCCCTCCTTCTTGCCCAAGGTGTTTCTGCCGACGGTGCCAGCTGCGTGGTAGAGGCAGCAACTAGATCCTCTCATTAGGCTTCTTCTGTCCTTTTTATCTATATCTGACGGTTTTGAGGTCCATGACTCTTCATCCCTTCTTACTTTACTCCTCTTTTTCTCCTTTAGTAACCTTGTCCCGCACCAGCCTGTTTTCTTCTAACATTTATCCTTACTCTATTTTGCAGGTTGTTTTTTTGCTTGGTGTGAGACTGACTGGCTTGACATATTTTAGGATTCCTTTTGAAACCGAAGAACACATTAATCTTTGGCTTGTATAACTTAATTTTACTTAGGTTGTATTTCCTTTGGGTGTCCCAAAACTTGTACTGTGGCAACTTTGTAATGTAATGTTGTTGTGTTTAAGCTGCTGGAACCTACGCCCCTTTTTTTTAGATGCTAGAGACACATTGTAATTCATGTTTGGTATATATATATGCTGCCTGGTTGGTGGAATTCTTTTTCTTGAGATCTTCTTACAGGTTGGGTACCCTTTTTAAAACAAGGTAGATGCTGCCAAAATTTTGGTAGGATCCTTGTTCAAACTTCTCGATACCTCCCCTTAACTGCCTGCTCACATAATAAATAGGACTTTCTTCTTCACCATGATCGTCTTGGGCAAGCAAAGCCCCAACTGCTGTGTTCATTGCAGCCAAATAAAGCTTGAATGGAAGTCCCAGAATGGGCGCTCTCTTGGTAGGCAGCTTGGTGATTATTTGTTGCACTTGCGAATAGGCTTCTTGGCACTCCTTGCTCCACACATACGGCTTGCCCTTCTTGAGCAAAGGAGTAAAAATACTGATTGTGGCAGTAAGGCATGGGATGAAGCGTTGAATGTACGACAACCTTCCCATGAAACTTTTCAATTCCTTTGGGTTTCTAGGAGGTGCAAGAGAATTTATGGTTCTGGTCTTTTTAGGATCCACATCTATGCCACGCTGATGCACTTGGAACCCCAAGAACTTCCCGGATGAAACCCCAAATGTGCACTTCTTTGGATTCATCTTCAATCCATAGAGCCGACACCTTTCCAGCACCCTCCTCAAAACTTCTTGATGGCCTTCTCTGGTTTTCGATTTCACCACAAGATCATCCACATAGTCTTCCACTTCTTTCCTCATCATGTCATGGAACACAGCTGTCATAGCCCTTTGGTAAGTGGCTCCGGCATTTTTAAGACCAAACGGCATGACCGTGTAGTAGAAATTCCCTTATGGCGTTCGAAAGACATTCTTCTCGGCATCTCAGGGAGACATCTTTATTTAATTGTAGCCACTAAATCCATCCAAGAATGACAGCAAGCCTTGCCCAGAGGTTGAGCCGATCAAAATATCCATGTTTGGCAGCGGGAATTCATCCTTTGGACAGGTTCTGTTGAGGTCTCGGTAGTCCGTGCATATCCTAATCACACAAGTATTTTTCTTCACGGGAACAATATTTGCTAGCCATGTTGGATGCTTGATTGGTTTGATGAACCCAGCAGCTAATAGCTTTTCAATCTCTACCTTTATTTGCCTTTCAATTTCAGGATGAACTCAGCAGCCTGACGAATGTGCTTGGGCTGCTGTAATAGGAAGACAAACAAAATTCCCCAGTGCCTGAGTTCAAGAATTAGGCTCCCAAAAGAGTTTAGAAAGATTTGCTGAAACCTTAGAAAACACTTTTAGGTTTTTTTCACCGATAACCAGATGAACGTAACAAATTGATAATTGACTTGACTTGAGGAGCTTGTGGCATGGGAGCTAAGTGATAACAGTACCATTTCTCACACCAGAAAACCCAGCACACCCAAACACCAATCAATTACTCTACACACCCATAACAACCTGCCAGCACATTCTGATAGCAAGGACAATGGTTGATGATCACACCGTTCATTCCATCATATACATACCTAGCACCCTTTTTGTAATTTTATGAGAATTCCAGAACAATCTCTGATAAGTGTATATATATACTCACTGTGTAACAAACAAAGACTCAATAAGAAAAGAGCCTTACCTTTATCTTATCAGTCTGTTTAATTCTCTTCATGGTATCATAGCCACAGCCTCACGGTACCTCCTACTTCCTCTGCCTCCTCATCTCCTCCCACCCCCCCTGCCTCCTCCTCTCCTCCCACCCCCCCTAACCCATCCATGACTGACCCCTCTTCCATTTCTCCCCATCACATCGCCAATCTCATTCCTCTCAAACTTACCCAGTCCAATTTTTTGCTATGGAAATCTGTCCTCACCCCCATTCTTGAAAACTATGACCTCCTTGATGTTATTGACGGCTCTCACCCTTGTCCTCCCCAATATCTACCCCCACCATCAACCTTGAGTACCACCACCATCAACCCTGAGTACACCATCAACCCTGCGTACCTCACTTGGCTCAAACGGGATCGTATTTGCAAGATCTGGCTCAATGCTTCTTTATCCGAGTCTGTTCTCTCTTACACCGTCGGCTCCACTACTGCTCATGCCCTCTGGACCACCCTCGAACGCCGCTTCTCCTCTCTCTCTAGATCTCATGTTCTTCAGTTGAAGAGTCGCCTCCAAACCATCCAAAAGCATGACCGCCCCATGACTGACTATCTCCAGGACCTCAAAGGCATATCTGATGCTCTCGCCGTCGCCGGCGAACCCCTCTCTGACTCTGACTTGGTGGCTCACACTCTCCATGGTTTACCCACCGACTATGACGCTTTTGCTACCTCGATCCGTGTTCGTTTTGAGCCGATTCACCCCGATGCTCTTCACGGCCTCCTTCTCAGCGAGGAAATTGAACTCACTAAGCGCTCTGGAGCTCTTTTGCCTACCCCAGTGGGCCCCACTCCAACTCAGGCCTTTTCAGCCCTCACCAACACTTCCAGGCCCAACTCCCACACGTCCAGACCCTCTCGTGGGCATAATCCCTCTTTCAGGCCCTCTTTCTCCCCACCTCAACGCCCACCCTTTAATCACCCCACCAACCCCCCCTCTTTCTTCCGCTCTACCCCGTCCCATCGCTTTCCCAACTCCTCCAGAGTTCGCTGTCAAATTTGTCATACTCTCAATCATTCTTCCATTAACTGTCATCAACGTATGAATCATGCGTATCAAGGAAGGGTTCCCCCCGCCACATGTTCGGTTCATTTTTACACATGATTTTTCATGTTATTCACCCACTATTTTGAGTTAGTTCTTGACATTTTATAGCTTTTTACTTCCTTTTTGTGTTTTCTTAGATTTTGCCTTGGTTGGGATGAAAATGAGCTAAAAGTGCATTATTAGTTATAAATTCTGTTTTTGTTCATTTTCGTAGGTCAACTTCTTGGCCTGGGATCAACATGCTCTGGTGCTCGGATGAGGTCATGATCTTCATGAGACTTGTTCCAATGGATGTTAACTACAACATATCCAAATTTGAGCTCCATTGGACAAGTATTGCCTATCCAACCAATCCATCATGTTACCACAGTTCTGGAAATCCGGATTTGGCCAGCTTTTACCTCCCTTGTGTCATCTTAACTTCTTGTTACCATAACTCTTGGTAACAAGGAATTACATTTGTAAAATAGATATTTTCTGAGCTTTTGGCATCTTTGTGAAGTCAAAGCTCCATCATGGCAAGGGGACAATGGGCTAAGGCTTTATCAAAGGTGGTAGTTTTATATTAAAAGGTAAAAGCTGGAAAGGAGGAGAGAGGGAGGAGAAGTCAAAATTGCAATCTGATATTGGGAGCCTTTTGATCGTGGGAAATCAGGCTATTCCAGATTCTACACAATTGAGAGCAGATTTTGGAGCTTGGAGCTAGGAGAAAGCCAAGGTGCAGTCAAGAAAAGTGGAGAAGAAGACTTCCACCATTGATGATCTTGAAGCTTTCATCATTTTCTGAAAATCTGTAAACTCTTTCTAATTTCATTTTGAATTTGTGTTTGAAATGATTATGAGGAACTAAACTCCATAGCTAGGGCTTAGGTTGAAGCCCTAAACATGATTACCTTTTTGTTTTGATGCTTGAGTGTATGAATTTCTAGATATTGTTGATGAATTCCAATTCACCAAATTAATCTATCCTTGATGTATGTTCTTCTTTGATTGATCATCTTTGAAAGCATGCTTCTTGAGATTGTTGGGATTATGTGTATCTTCATGTTATCCTAAGCAATAAATGGATGAAGTAAGAATCATCCATGTGAATTGGTTTCTTGAATACCTAATGTAAACACCATGCTATTAGGATTCTTGTGATGTTCATATTCTCTTTGAACTTAATGGGTTCTCCTTGTAATTGAATCAAAGTACGAACCATACCTAGGTTCGGTTATGGGGAGGGCACAAGTATTGTAGCACGAACCATGCACTTTACGTATATTAGAGAGAATCAATGCGTCTTGAGCCACGACCCATGGCCTTGATTGCGAACATTTTCATCAACACGTTTAGAGTTCATCACTTGAGTATTCATGAACTTGGGTAGAATTGTTTAGGGTGGATTCCGAAACCCTAGTGTTTGTTACTTTTTAATTCCACTCTTTGATATTTCATCTCTGCCTTTCTCATTTAAATTCAAAGTCCATTTACTTTCATGCAATAGAAATAGGTCACTTGAAACAAATCAAAACCCCCCCCAATGTGTGTGTGAGTTGTGTGTTTGATACGTGGTGTGTCTTTGATACTGAATTTTATTTGTTTCCGTAATTTTTTTGGACTTTTGGTCCGCGCTGTGTTCTTGCATTTTCTGTTCTGAATCCAACCGTATAAAGAACGTGAATTTTCGACGTACGGTTGGAAAGTTATAGGCAAAACACTGGACAGAGGTCGAAATTGAAAAACAGAGAAACGAATCTGCCCAAAAACGACCGGTCGTTACTGTTCACGACCGGTCGCTCATCACACGTTTATTGAAATTTCGACTCTGCCGAAAAACGACCGGTCGTCACTGTCCACTGTTCACAGCACTGTTCACTGTTCACGGCACTGTTCATATCACTGTTCACTGTTCACGGCACTGTTCACAGGTGATAAACAGGTGATAAAATGGCGATAGAAAGTGCTGTTTGTGTTTTTCTCTAGTTTTCTTGTGTCGTTCCATTTCTTTTACACTTCTTTACTCATTTCTAGTTTCCCTCTTTCATTTGTGCATTTGTGGTGTGTTAAATAAGTGTTCTTTATGTACTCAAATTAGAACTTATAGGAAGCCGACAAGTTCTTCGTGGGATCGACCCCGTACTTACATAATCTATACTTCGATAGATTCGTGCACTTGCGGGTATTTTTAATTGGTTGTTTGCACATTAATTTGTGTCCTCTTAGGAATGCAACAATTTTTGGCGCCGTTGCCGGGGAACTGGCACGGTTGCTTATTTGTTTTGTTTGAGTATGTTTAGAGTACTTAGTTTTATTTTTGTTTATTGATTGTTGTTTCATTTTATCTTGATTTGTTTTTGTTTCTTTTTCCTACAGGAACATCCGAGGAGTCACCTCCACCATCTCCAATTGTAGCCGCAACTGAAATTGTGGAACTTACTATGTAAGAATACTCCAATAAATTTGTGATGGAAGAAGCAAATGTTTTTGGCTCATTTCATAATGAATTGCCTATGAATGAATATTTCCGACAAACATACAATTCGGAGTGGAGAAATAATTCAAACTTCTGGTGGACCGACAATCCAAATTTTCAACAAGGGTCATATCAACCATATCAAGGCCAACATAATACTTGTCCACCTTATGGTCAACCCCAATATTATAATCCACCACCACTTAGTCAATCTCACCAACCACCTCAAGGACCAACTTTGGAAGAAATTGTTGCTTCAATGGTTAGACACACAGATAGTTTCATCATGCAGAGGAATGACACCCATATGCAGAGGAATGATACCCACATGCAGAAAATGGTTAAGGCCATTGCCAATCTAGAAAATCAAGTGGGGCAAATTGTCACATATTTGAGTCAAAGGGAAGCTAGGATAATGTCTAGCCAAACAGTGATACAAAATGGGCGTGAGCATGTTCAAGCAGTTACCTTGAGAACTGGTAAGGTAATTGGTGAAATTGATGGTTCTAAAAATTTGATTCACAATGTTGATGAAATGCAGGTTGAACAAGTGACTGAGCTTAAGGAAAAGGATGAAATCAACATGGGGGAAGATAAACAAGCAGCATCTTCACCTGAGTGGATCCCAAAGCATGAACTTGCAAGAAGGGCAAGAAAGGAGAAGGTAAGTCGTGAACCTACTGATGAAGATATCTTACATGCTCCTTTTCCTCACAGGTTGATGAGTTCTAGGAAAAATCAACATGCCAAGGACATATTGGAAACTTTCAAGCAAGTGCAAGTCAATATTCCTTCCTTGGATGCAAACAAGCTCAAGGAATGCGAAACTGTTGCATTAACGGAAGAGGTTTCTGCTGTTTTGCAAAGGAAGCTTCCTCCCAATTTGCAAGATCCAGGAAGTTTCACAATTCCTTGTATAGTTGGTGATAAATTGTTTGAGGAACCTTTAATTGATTTCGGTGCTTCAATTAATCTAATGCCATATTCTGTTTTTGAAGTACTAAAGGAAGACAAGCTGAACATCCATGTTCCAAGCACCAATCATATGTTCAATGTCACTCCTTCTACTCAAATGAGAAGGCCACCCGACCCTAAATATGTGCCTCCTCCATCTAATCCACGTATTGAAGAGCGCTTAAAATTGCTTTTGAAATCTACTCATGCGCATAAAAAGAAAAGAATACGAAATGGGTTGATTAGATGGCAAAGAGATTTGAAGAAACTTCATGTTCGGCACAAGGAGGCGATTGAGCCAAAACCCCCTAAGTGACCATGGTATGTTGGAAGTCCGGCAAAAGACTTTAAACTTAGCGCTTCTTGGGAGGCAACCCAAGGTGAATAGAAGAAGTTTGTTGTCGTCCTAATCGCTTCAAAGTGGAGTTTCTCTAGACTCAAACTTTCTTTTATTTAATTTTATTTATTTAATTTTTGTGTTAGGGTTACAATTTTCCAACCAAGGTAATTTCGAATTTCTTGTTGTTTCTCTTTGTTTTTCTTACTCTTTCTTTCTTTTATTTGTTTGTGTTTCTATTTTGTTAGTAAGTTTGGGAAGTAGATTGCTTCATGATTGCACACTCTGAACTTTGGCTCAAATGCTTATTCCATTTCATAACATGTGATTACATTTATAAACTTGAAAATGCATACATAAAATTCCTAATCACACGTTCATTGTTGCATTCTGCGCCACCTGAGGCTTCTGCTAATTGCCTCTATCTGTTCTTGCTTGTAGAATCTGCAGCAGCTCTACATGATCATCATTCCTTTTTTGCAGCATCTCTACATGCTGGTTGGCACTGTAGAGCCGCTTCTGCAGGTCCGCCACCAGAGCTTTCAGGGCCGCCACCTCCTCACTCAGTGCCCCGCACTATCGTGTTCTTGCCAGTAGGCGCATGCCCAAATTTGTGGCCGAGACCGCGTTGAGCACGGTTAGATTGTGGGACTCGTCCACTGCCATCTGGTCAGACCTCTGCGCCACATGCAGATGATCTGCAACTGTCAGTCTGCTGACAGTCATGCCCTCCGGCATTACTGCCCTACGCGGCACCACCTCAGAGAAGTTCGAGGCCGAACCATGATGGTATGAGGAGTTTGGGAAGATAGGGTTTGGAGGAGCCCGTATCTGGGCATTTGGTGGTGCAAGCGACAACTCAAGGTTAAGGTCATCAACAAGCATATCTGGGGATGCCATTGATTTTTTTTGTCTGGGCTTTTTGATGGTTTTTCTTGAGTTTGCAGGTTGAAATGCAGGATGCTCCTTCTTTCAACCGAGAAGTGGTTTAAATAGACTTATTCTCATAGGGGAGCCGACACCACTTTGTATTTCCGGAGCAATTTGCGGATGAGTCAAGTTAAACAGGGAAGCATTTCTGCTTTCACTTTACTTTCTTTCCCTCCCTGTTTTCTGGTGCATTGTGTTTTGATTTCTTTTTAGTTTGTCGTCTTTGTTTTATTTCCGTTGGGGAAGTGTGCTTTGTTTCTTTTTAGTTTGTCGCATTCCCTTTATTCAAGTTTGGGAAGTGCGTTTTGTTTTTCTTCTTTGTCTTTTGCAACTTTCTTTTCTTTTATTTCCGAAAACGAGAAATTGAAAAAAAATAAAATAAAAAAAAATAAAATTTCACCGAAAGGCAAAGACAAACAGGCACACCAATAATACACTAGAATCATTTTTTTCCAGTGCTCGGTGTCTCGACCATAGGACCCTTGAGTTTAGCCCTTTGGCTATCCACTTCCGGGGCTTCACGCACAGCCTCTTGGGGCTCATCACTCGAGCTCCCAAAGATTGCATTCTTAGCTTGAGCGTAACCACTCTCGCGGTCTGTTTTCTTGCGTTTTCCCGGTCGGTCTATGTCCTCCAGCTGCTTTCTCATGTCATGGGCGTAAACACTTACCATCTTTGAGAGATTTTTGTTCTCTTCCCGCAACGCCTCCAGCTGGTGTCGATTCACCTCTAGTATCCTTGCCCTTTCTGTTTTTAAACTTTTAATAATACTCTGGCACTCTTCAACCATACTTCGCTCTGCCGCCAACTGACCTCTTAGCACCTCCACCTCATGGGACTTCGCAATTAGGCGATGACCCACACTTGCGACTGTTGCTGTGCTTTGCACGCTTAGTGCCAGAGCATCGCTCACGACCCGGTTGTCATCCCTTGATCCCAGCACCCGTATATCCTTGGGAGTCACTAGATTTCTAGCAACTCCAAGGGCAACATCGTTGTCCAGCAGTATCGAGTCATTCACTGTCACGTGCCCCCGTGCTGAGGCAAAGTAGGGCATCCACACTGGTGCCACTGCTTGGCCCTGAGTCTGAGTTGGTTGAGCTAGGTTGAGATCCAGCGAGAATGGGTAGGAAGAGGCCATTTGAACTTTCTTTTCTTTTGTTCTTGCTTTTCTCTTTTGTGTGTTTCTGAGTTTTGTGTGTTTTGCCCCAACTCTTTCTCTTCTTCTTTTATAGAGTTTGTTTCTACGTAACCCTAGCCACTGCGCTTCTGGTTTGGCGCGGCCCTTGCGGCCTATCCCCCTCTATCGCCTCACCTGTCCCCCAACCCCTTTAATTGCATTTCCGCCTTTCAGCGCTTTCAAGAAACGAAAGTCGTCACGCCTTCCTATGAAGGCAATAATTCTGGCTTGGGACCGTGAGAGAGACCTCTGCTTGTCGGCACGTCTCTCACTTTGTATCCCGTGACTCACAGGAGCCGAGACATCAGGGCCCACTTTTTTTTATTTTTCTGAGTCCTCGCTCTTTGTGTTTCTGACTCAGTTTCTTTGTTTTATATACTTCCTTCGCTTTTGGGCTTTCCTTTGGGTTGGGCTTTCATTTTGGTTTGTGCGTTTCTTTGGGTTGGATTTCGGCGTGCGTAGGACTGTTGTTAGGGCTTACTGTTCTGCTTGTTTTGTTTTGTTTTGTTTGGTTCAGTTTGGTTTTGTTTTGTTTTGTTTCGTTTTGTTTTGCAGCCGTGTTGTAGTTGTATTTCTTGTTTGTTCTTGTTTTTACTTGCTTTATTCCCTTTATTTCTTGTTATAACATTGTTGATGCCTAAGTTCTTTAACATTGAGGACAATGTTTATTTTTAAGTTTGGGAAGGGATAACAAGTCTTTTTCGTTTCACTTAAACTCTTGCTTTCTTTTATTTTGTTTTCTTTTCTGTTTTGAGTCTTTTTGTTTTCAAGTCACTTTCCGGACATATACGATGAGATTGTGATGAATGTTTACATGACTTGATTGAAAATGCTAAAAAAAAAAATAAAAAAAAAAAATTTGTTATTCACTAAATGGCATCGTTCTAGCATGATATGTTTGAAACCCTCTATGCACTTGCCATTTGTTTCATAATTCTCCAGTTGAGGGATTTGCATGATCCAAAGAATTGTATCAAGCATGAATTAGACTTGTATAACCATATAATGTGAGCTTTGAGCCTTTTGCTTCAATTCATGAGTGTTATACACATATTCTTATTTTCTTGACATCCGAGTTGTTGTTTGATCTCATTATTCATTGATTTGGTTGAGCACTTAAAAGTCACTCATTCTTGTGCAATTTGATTACATGACATTTGAGAAATGATATTGAGGCCCTCTTTGGACCGTTTGTGCCTTTCAAGCTAACCGTATGCATGCTTAAGCATGATTTTCCATTGTTAACCACCTTGAGCCTATATGTATGTAAGCCTTTTCTTTCAAGTAACCAATTTTTACTTCTAGCCTTAGCCTGAAAAACAAGAATATACCTTTCTAAGGAACTCATGAGCTTTAATTTAGATATGTTTTTCATGCTAAGTTTGGGAATGGTTATTACATTTCAAAAAAAAAAAAAAAAAAAAAAAAAAAAGAAAAAAAAAGAGTACTTCACTCAAAGGGTGAAAGAAAAGAGAAAAGTTGTGGTTAAGTGGCAATGGTTTCAAATCCAATTCCATGTTTCTTGGTTGTTCGAATGGAAGGAAGGAGTGTGAATCATAATTAGTGGAGGTACAAGGCTTTGTGGTCTATTTGATCACCCCTAAAAATAAAAAAAATAAAAAAAAAATTGAAAATCTTAAGCGTGATGTTTCAAAGTCTTTTAGTCAACGATTATATGCTCTTACATTGTGAGTTCCTTGGACTTTGTTGTATCCATATCCTTCATTTCTTACTCACCTTGCACCCTTAGCCCCATTACAACCTATAATAAAGACCTAAATTGATCCTAAATGTCATGTGGTTGATTTGCACACATTTTTCAGCTTTTGAGTGTTTAGCATCCTTCTTGAGATCATATTCATGCATGTTTTTCAGCTTGCTAATTTTGAGTTAAGTCCCTTATGGTTTAACTCTATTCTCATGTCTATTATTGAGTGATGCATTGTAACCCTCTTCCGAGTGATTCATTTGTGAGAGGACAACTTAGGTGAGATTTGAAGTTACATTTGTGCTGGGTATGATTTTTGAAGTTGTGTGAAAACTAAAATTGGAGAATGAGTTCCATTTGGCGATCACACTACTACACTTTGAACATGTTGTGTTCTGAACTTTGCTGCCTTGTGAATAATGTCTAAAATGAGTTTTCTTTGTGAAAACTTTTAAGTCATTTGCATAAGTCGCTCTCTCTTTGGAAAGTGTTCGGAAAGTTTTGTTTCGAATCTTGTTTTAGTTTCTGTTTTGCTCGAGGACTAGCAAAAGATAAGTTTGGGAAGTTTGTTCGGTTCATTTTTACACATGATTTTTCATGTTATTCACCCACTATTTTGAGTTAGTTCTTGACATTTTATAGCTTTTTACTTCCTTTTTGTGTTTTCTTAGATTTTGCCTTGGTTGGGATGAAAATGAGCTAAAAGTGCATTATTAGTTATAAATTCTGTTTTTGTTCATTTTCGTAGGTCAACTTCTTGGCCTGGGATCAACATGCTCTGGTGCTCGGATGAGGTCATGATCTTCATGAGACTTGTTCCAATGGATGTTAACTACAACATATCCAAATTTGAGCTCCATTGGACAAGTATTGCCTATCCAACCAATCCATCATGTTACCACAGTTCTGGAAATCCGGATTTGGCCAGCTTTTACCTCCCTTGTGTCATCTTAACTTCTTGTTACCATAACTCTTGGTAACAAGGAATTACATTTGTAAAATAGATATTTTCTGAGCTTTTGGCATCTTTGTGAAGTCAAAGCTCCATCATGGCAAGGGGACAATGGGCTAAGGCTTTATCAAAGGTGGTAGTTTTATATTAAAAGGTAAAAGCTGGAAAGGAGGAGAGAGGGAGGAGAAGTCAAAATTGCAATCTGATATTGGGAGCCTTTTGATCGTGGGAAATCAGGCTATTCCAGATTCTACACAATTGAGAGCAGATTTTGGAGCTTGGAGCTAGGAGAAAGCCAAGGTGCAGTCAAGAAAAGTGGAGAAGAAGACTTCCACCATTGATGATCTTGAAGCTTTCATCATTTTCTGAAAATCTGTAAACTCTTTCTAATTTCATTTTGAATTTGTGTTTGAAATGATTATGAGGAACTAAACTCCATAGCTAGGGCTTAGGTTGAAGCCCTAAACATGATTACCTTTTTGTTTTGATGCTTGAGTGTATGAATTTCTAGATATTGTTGATGAATTCCAATTCACCAAATTAATCTATCCTTGATGTATGTTCTTCTTTGATTGATCATCTTTGAAAGCATGCTTCTTGAGATTGTTGGGATTATGTGTATCTTCATGTTATCCTAAGCAATAAATGGATGAAGTAAGAATCATCCATGTGAATTGGTTTCTTGAATACCTAATGTAAACACCATGCTATTAGGATTCTTGTGATGTTCATATTCTCTTTGAACTTAATGGGTTCTCCTTGTAATTGAATCAAAGTACGAACCATACCTAGGTTCGGTTATGGGGAGGGCACAAGTATTGTAGCACGAACCATGCACTTTACGTATATTAGAGAGAATCAATGCGTCTTGAGCCACGACCCATGGCCTTGATTGCGAACATTTTCATCAACACGTTTAGAGTTCATCACTTGAGTATTCATGAACTTGGGTAGAATTGTTTAGGGTGGATTCCGAAACCCTAGTGTTTGTTACTTTTTAATTCCACTCTTTGATATTTCATCTCTGCCTTTCTCATTTAAATTCAAAGTCCATTTACTTTCATGCAATAGAAATAGGTCACTTGAAACAAATCAAAACCCCCCCCAATGTGTGTGTGAGTTGTGTGTTTGATACGTGGTGTGTCTTTGATACTGAATTTTATTTGTTTCCGTAATTTTTTTGGACTTTTGGTCCGCGCTGTGTTCTTGCATTTTCTGTTCTGAATCCAACCGTATAAAGAACGTGAATTTTCGACGTACGGTTGGAAAGTTATAGGCAAAACACTGGACAGAGGTCGAAATTGAAAAACAGAGAAACGAATCTGCCCAAAAACGACCGGTCGTTACTGTTCACGACCGGTCGCTCATCACACGTTTATTGAAATTTCGACTCTGCCGAAAAACGACCGGTCGTCACTGTTCACGCGACCGGTCGTCACTGTCCACTGTTCACAGCACTGTTCACTGTTCACGGCACTGTTCATATCACTGTTCACTGTTCACGGCACTGTTCACAGGTGATAAACAGGTGATAAAATGGCGATAGAAAGTGCTGTTTGTGTTTTTCTCTAGTTTTCTTGTGTCGTTCCATTTCTTTTACACTTCTTTACTCATTTCTAGTTTCCCTCTTTCATTTGTGCATTTGTGGTGTGTTAAATAAGTGTTCTTTATGTACTCAAATTAGAACTTATAGGAAGCCGACAAGTTCTTCGTGGGATCGACCCCGTACTTACATAATCTATACTTCGATAGATTCGTGCACTTGCGGGTATTTTTAATTGGTTGTTTGCACATTAATTTGTGTCCTCTTAGGAATGCAACACCACACTTCAAGCCATGGTTGCTACCTCCGGATCTTCACCTCCTACCTCTGGCTCTACATGGTATGCTGACACTGGCGCCACCAACCATGTCACCAACGACCTGTCCAATCTTACACTTCATTCCCCATATCCTGGCCACGAACGGGTCACTGTGGGCAACGGTCAGGGTCTTGACATCCACCACGTTGGTCAATCTACTGTCACACCATCTTCCTCCTCTGGTTCTTCCTTCTCTCTCACCAACATTCTTCATGTTCCCACTATCAAGCATAATTTATTATTTGTTCGTCAATTCACTCGTGATAACAATTGTCTGATAACTTTTACTCCTTCTGATTGTGTGATTAAGGATTTACGTTCGGGGAAAGCTCTGTTTCAAGGCCGTATTGATGGCAATCTCTATCCCATTCATCTCCATGTCTCCTCACCTCCTCCTCCAACTGCGCTTCTCAGCACCGCTCCTCTTCTTCTCTGGCATCAGCGCATTGGTCATCCCTCCGCTGCCACTCTTCAACATATCTTATCTCACCAACAACTCAAGTCCACTCCCACCAAGTTTTCTTTTGTCTGCAATGATTGTCAATTAGGAAAGCACACCAAGTTACCCTTCCCTAGATCCCTTAGCCTTACCTTTTCTCCATTACAACCCATTCACAGTGATGTATGGGGTCCTGCCCCTATCTCTTCTGTAACTGGCTTTAAATATTATGTCACATTTATTGATGACTGGTCTCGATTTACCTGGTTCTATCCTTTACACTGCAAATCGGAAGTTTTTCCTACATTTCAACAATTCAAATCTCTTGTTGAAAACCAATTTAATTTACAAATTAAAGCTTTGCGATGTGATAATGGCGGTGAATACACCAGCTCCTCTTTTCGAACCTTTTTGGCCAATCAAGGCATTGCTCAACAATTCTCTTGCCCGCATACACCTGAGCAAAATGGATTGGCTGAGCGAAAGCATCGCCACATACTTGAGCTGACTCGAACCCTACTTGCGCAATTTGCATTGCCTATCAAGTATTGGGTGGAAGTTGCTTAGACATCTGTCTACTTGATCAATCGATTACCCTCTTCTTTGCTACATCACCTTAGTCCCTTACAAACATTATTTAATTGTGTTCCTGACTATGCCTTTCTCAAAGCATATGGTTGCCTCTGTTTTCCTTGGATCAGGCCATACACCTCACACAAGCTAAGCTTTCGGAGTGCCAGATGTATCCTTATCGGCTATGCCATACAGCACAAAGGATACCGCTGCCTTGACTTATCCACTGGAAAAGTTTATATCTCCCGACACGTCACCTTTGATGAATCCCAATTCCCTTTCAAAATTTCCCCTTCTCCCTTGTCCTCCTCTCCTTGCCCCAACTCCACCACATCAGCTCATCTTTTGCCAGTTCCATTCTTTATTCCAAATACAACCCAAACCGCAATCCCAGCCCCTTCCTCCTCGCCTATACCCTTACAACCCTCACCCACTCCACCCTTAACCCCGCCTTCCCCTCAATCACCCCCCCCCCACCGCCGCCACCGCCACCTTCTAATACCCATCCTATGCAAACCCGATCCAAAAGTGGCATAACCAAACCCAAAGCTCTTACTACCCGACATCCCTTCCCTTATGCCCTCACTACCACTAAATCTTCCACCACTCCAACCACCTATCTTCAAGCAGCAAAAGATCCCCACTGGTCATCTGCAATGCACAAAGAAATTGAGGCTCTCCATCAAACTCGGACCTGGACCTTGGTTCCCCCAACCCCCAACTACAACTTGGTGGGCTGTAAATGGGTTTTTCGTCTCAAGCAAAAGGCCGATGGAACAATTGAGCGATATAAAGCCCGTTTAGTAGCCAAAGGGTTCCATCAACAAGAAGGAGTGGACTTTACTGACACTTTCAGCCCTGTTGCAAAGCCCACCACGATCTGCATCATTCTATCTCTCACTGTTCAACATGATTGGCCTATCTCCCAGCTTGATGTATCTAATGCCTTCTTGCATGGCCACTTACATGAGGATGTCTTCATGACCCAGCCTCCTGGCTTTCAAGATCCCACCAAGCTCAACTATGTCTGCAAATTAAACAAATCCTTATATGGGTTGAAACAGGCCCCACGGGCTTGGTATGAAGAACTCCAAAATGCTCTCCTTACTATGGGTTTCTCTCCCTCTATGGCTGACCCCACATTATTTGTCAAGTTTGATTCCCACATCACCTTTCTTTTGGTATATGTTGATGACATTGTCTTGACAGGCAGCTCTGCCTCCTATTGCTAGCAGCTCATCTCTCAACTCGGCTCCAAATTCTCCATGAAAGATCTTGGGCCCCTTCATTACTTCCTTGGTCTTGAAGTTCATCGCCACACCAATGGGTTGTTTCTCTCCCAATCCAAGTACACCTACGATCTCCTTGCCAAGCATAACATGCTTGATGCCAAACCTTTTCCGTCCCCAGCATCCACAACCAAACTTGACTCCACCACAGGCGATCTCCTTCCGGATCCCACTTCCTATCGGTCTCTTATCGGTGCTCTCCAATATCTTACTTGGACCAGACCATATATTTCATTCTCTGTTAACCAAGTATGTTAGTACCTTCACAATCCTCGTACTCCACACCTCACTGCTGCCAAACGAATTCTCCGGTACCTCAAACACACACCTGATTCTGGTATCCAATTCAGAAAAGGCAGCAACTCTCTAACTATCTTTTCTGATGCTGATTGGGCTGGTTGCCCGGTTGACCGCCGCTCCACATCTGGTTTTTGCATCTTTTTGGGATCTAATCTTGTCTCTTGGTCTGCTAAAAAGCAACCCACCGTTGCTCGTTCATCAACCGAGGCCGAGTATCGTGCTTTAGCCAATTCTGCTGCTGAAGCCATCTGGATTTGCTCTCTTCTCAAGGACCTTCATGTTCATCTCTCACAAGCACCCACCTTCTACTGTGACAGTATCAGTGCCATTGCCTCAGCTGCGAACCCAATCTTTCATGCCCGAATGAAGCATATAGAAATTGATTATCACTACATTCGAGAGCTTTTTACATCCAAGGCAATCTCTATTCACCATGTCTCCTCCTCTGCCCAGCTTGCTGACATCTTCACAAAAAATCTCCCGACACCTAGGTTCCTGCTGCTCAGTTCCAAGCTGATTATTCACCACCCTCATATCAGCTTGCGGGGGGCTGATAACAGTACCATTTCTCACACCAGAAAACACAGCACACCCATACACCAATCAATTACTCTACACACCCATAACAACCTGCCAGCACATTCTGATAGCAAGGACAATGGTTGATGATCACACCGTTCATTCCATCATATACATACCTAGCACCCTTTTTGTAATTTTATGAGAATTCCAGAACAATCTCTGATAAGTGTATATATATACTCACTGTGTAACAAACAAAGACTCAATAAGAAAAGAGCCTTACCTTTATCTTATCAGTCTGTTTAATTCTCTTCACTAAGCGTTCACAAGTTTAGCAATTTGAGAGAGAGAGAGAGAGAGAGACAGGAGCGTGAACTTCTTACAGAGAGAAAAGGTTCAGAGTAGGGGAAGAGGAAAATTAGGAGGATTTCTATCTTAGAAAGGGAGAAAACAATGGAAGTAGAAGATATGGTGTCTAGAGTAAATTTCTAGTTGCTTGACAAAGCTTGGTCACGCTCTAGATGATGATCTTGCTGGGTAGAGAAAGCCCCCTTTTATAGGCGCTTAGAACCCTAATTCTATCGATCTTCCATTCCCACTTTTCCTTTGCTTTTTTCCATTCACTCCTTTTTGGTGAAATCTCTTCAACCAGAGCGCATGGGTCACAGGCTCTTTGGAGTTCCAAGGTTTTCTATGCAGCTGGACCTCCCTATGGGGGTGAGGCGCCACCTGCTTTCTTCCTTGGTTTTCAAATTAGAGCTCGCAGAGGAAAAAAAGAATGGATAGAGTCGTTTGTCCAATGGGTATTCTTCCTACACGTGGATTTCCTTTGGTTCCTGCAATGGCTTCTCGTTGATTGTTATGGAGCTTTGACAAGGGTGGAATACGATGCTAGATTTTTTAACAAGGCGCTGGGCTGGGCTTTGTTTATAGTATCGGGTTATTGGTACTCTCTTTCCAGTGGCCTGCGTGTTTTCGTCAAGCTGCTGGAAGAAGCCTATTTGCTTTATTTTGGGCGTTTTAACTAACTTGAGATTGTCTAAGTGTGGCAGCAGACTATGAGATGTTCTCCTAAGGCATTGGATCACTTTTTTCCCTCTCTCATGCTAACCCATGTGTTTGGGCCCGAGGAATAGGCTTGAGTTTTAGTGCTCCCAAGTGGCCTAAAATTTTCATTCCTTGAACCCTCAATGAGCCCTGTCAGTGCTCGTACCCGTCCACACCACAACCTTCTCAGCAAGCCCCGGGTAATTACGTGGCTTGGGCCGACTTAAGCCTGTAGCACGGCATGGTATTAGAATAGCGGTCCTTTACATGGCGTTATGTGTTTATTCAGCATGCTTGTGCTTAAGTTCCATCATGCCACAATAAGCTATGATCAGGCCAAGTAGCATTGGATAGGTTAGTGAGTGTGAATTTATAGAGTCGGTGCGTTTTGGCCCCCTTTGCATGGCGGGCATGCACGTTTGCTTGGCGTGACACGTGGCTCATGGCTCGTGCAGGTGCATCCTACGAGTTCCTTTATGTCCCAATTGGGCCCCTTTTGTAATCAAATATTTGTGCTGGGCTAGGAATAAACTTGGGCCCAACCCTTGGATTTTTGGGTCTCAACACCTATTAAAGTTGTGCCCTGAGATCCTTGAGAGAATTGAAATATTTTGTTATTGTCATATGAATCCATCTTGTTGCTAATCAACCTATCTATCAAATGATATCTTTGTGACTTTTTCGTTTCATATTATTTGTAAAATTATGAATTTCATTGAGACAAATCTCTCTTATGGAGACAAATCAATGAAAATATTAAAATTAGAGAGTTAGGGATAAGAATTTTATCTATGAGACTTTCGTAACAAAGAATACAAAAAGCAACATGTATTTTGTTAGGACCGCTGCTAGGGCTAAGTTTCACATGTATATTTTTTATTTTGACATATTTTATTATAATTGAGGATACTTCATTATGTGGGACCAATTAGGATATTAGGATTTTTTTTTTTTCTTTATGTGGGACTTCAAACTTGCAAATTGCAATCTTCTTTACGTGAGAAACTGCCAAGAAGCTACAAGATGATAGCCTCAACCAATGGGCTATATAGGTTTAATATTTTCTTTCTCAAAAAGCTACCTGGGCTATAGCCCGATATAGCCCACTAGGTAGTTCCGCCCGTGCAATCATGAGAGAACTGTGGCCACTCATCTTACTTTGCCTCTCCAAATCTGTAAAGGGTGACACGAATCGCGCTCTCCAAGGAGCCTCCGCACTCTCACAGGATAGAGTCTAGTGAGAGTGGGAGTTGTACATAGAGTGCGAATATAGGTTCCCGATGTGTAAAATGATGGCATTGAGCAATTTAACAGTGTCATCCTCTCCCCCAAAAGGAAATGAAGAGAGAATATTTTTAACAGTTCAGACGTTGTTTCTCTGCCCTGCATTGACAAAAAAAAAATTATAAGTAGTTGTTAGGTGCATTGGAATGTTGCCTTCCATGTTCCAGACACCATTAATTAACAAAATCATGATTCGCCCATTTTTCGTCCAAAAAAAAAAAAATATCATGATTCGCCCATCGATACCATCATTTTCCATGGAAAGATGAAGATGCTACATTGTAGTCTTCTTCATTTGGCGAAAAAAATTATAAGTATAAAGTTCCTTCATATTCAATAGTGGCATTGATAGATTTTTGTGGTTACAACTTACAAATCTCCTCCAATCAATACATTTCACAGAATTAGATCACTTTACAACAAATTGCCACATTTAGAATTAACTTAAGTAGAAGATGGGGAAATGCCATTGCAGATTTCCTGCATGTTCACAAAACCAAACCCCCATTACTCTGAAGTACTTTGACTATAATTTGCAGGTAATACTTGCTCCATTTTTATCTAAGTTCTAACTTCTAAGGTTCAACCACTCTTCGCAAGATTAGATGATCTTGCTTCTCCAGTCGTTGGACTAAATTGACCGTTTCCACCATTCTGAGGACTTGGCTCACCTCTCAGCTCACTTAAACGAGGACTGTATATCTTATCTGAGAACAGTGGGCTCTGTATACTTTTGAATTCCTTGGATGGTGTTGTAGCTGAACTTGCCATTCTAGGACTGCAGATATGCCTGATCTCGCCCCGGCTTCTAGTAACTATCCCATCTAAAATCTCTCCATCATCTGCAAATGAAGCTTGCCTACTCATCTCCCGCTCCTGATGTGAAACACATCGAATGAACAAGATGTATAAGTTGAAGTGAGTCGCCAAGTGGCCCTTTTATGTGTACAAATTATTGTATGCTTCTATTCTTTTTCTAAAAAAGAGAAGTATGCATCCAGATTTATCACACACTGATTAACCAGTTCATGAATTGTTTTGCAAACATTGCCAAAAGGCGTCTATCCAATTTCGGTTTATGCACTTCCTAAGAGGTAACACTTAAGCATATTGCAGGTCCTGTGTATTAGGAAACAGTGTGTGAGAGAATGAAAACTTACAGTTGCAAGGTTGAATGGTAAAGCAGGTGCCTCTTCATACTCTGCAGCATCTAAATCTTGAAGGTGTGCCCCTTTGAAGAACTTGGGCAAAACGTATTGTCTAACAGGAACCAGAAACATGATCATTAATGGGAAAAGAACCCCAGCAATAGGAATCCATGTAATTCCAAAGCATACAAACAAGTAAGCAGTTTGGAAAATTGTGAATGCTGCAATTGTCTTGAACGGTACTGTTTCGACAAAAGTGGCGTGGTATTCCTCAAGTACTCTGAAGATGAGAATGAACGTAGTTCAATTAAATTTGTTGAAAAATTGGTAAAACAAAATAAAGAGTGCGTTAGGACAAAAAGGGTCAAGAGGTTACTTGTATCTTCTACTTGGGGCTGTGAAAAGCAGTAGAATCCTCTCCCAACATTGGTTACCTGGTAAGCTCTCAACAGCCATAAAGGCAAAATAACCCCAGAGTACCGATGTAGGGATCATTTTAAGAAAAGGCATGGCTGCAACACATCCTCCTACAAAAGTAGCTTGAAGCAAGTTGCTGAGCCGCTGTTCTTTCACCTCCACAGGCAATAAATCATCAATCTCTTTCTCAACATCAAACACTGTCTCATCAACTGGAGCATTTATGTTCCCCATGCTTGAAGCCATTTGAAAAGTTGAATCCTTCAATTCCTTTAATCCCTGCTCTCAGGGTTCAGGCAAGGTTGAACAACGGTTAGCATTGTTATCATAAGAATGAACAAAAGAATGAAAAGGTGAACGGCATATCAAGTCATCATACCCGAGCTGAAGGTTCCTGGTATGTTAGTGGGGTTTGCATCTGTTGATATGCTTGTTGCATGCTTCCATATACTTGTCCCAAGCTGGCATTGTTTTTCATACATCTCCTTGCTGTCGCTACAAGTCGATTGCGTAATAACTGCATCGTTGTAAAGATAATATAAATCACAAAAGAGTGGATGGTTGGCTGTGTGTCAATATGTGCATCTCCATGTTCCGAACACATTTTAGTGTTTAATTTGTGCCCTTTTGGGTCCTTAAGGGTCACTGAGTTGGTGTTAAAACTTACAAGTTACAACCTCTGGTTACTGAACAGAGAACAGTGAGGTGGAGCCACTCAACTAACGCAACTGATAGACAAGCTTTGAAAATGAAAGCATTGCAATTTACTAGACTTCATTGATTCTATTCCATATGCCTACCTGGTGCTTCAGTGTGGCCAAGCTTTTCGTATGCATTGGAGATTGTGGTATGACACCATTGGATGGGGGAATGCCTATGAGACCACATATTATGACCTGTCATGTTGCAAAAACCTCTCAATCTCAAAGCAAATGGAAACTGGGTGCTTTTTTTTTCTTTCCTTTTTGCAACCACTGAACTTTCTGGCAGGAGCATTACAGAAAAAGTGAATGACGCTGTGAGGGGAATTTGCATACCATGAACCCTAAGAGAAGTAGATCATAATGGAACGAAGGTGGTTTTCTCAAATTGAATTCTTTCTGCTGAGCAAGTTGGGAAGCTACACTGTGGTCAAAATAGTACAGCACTGCAATCATTGTTGCTGGAATGAAAGCTCCAATTATATAAATCACTGGAACACTTAGCATGTCCTGTAATTTTAGCATAAACCATTAATATCCTCATGTATCAAGCTGAAAAACAAAAAGGACATATCAATCGTGTAGAGGATGTGGCAATGCCTTGATGACAGTCCAATTCTCGTATGCTCCTGGTGACCATGGATTTGGACTGAAGAGGCGCCTTGGAATTCCTTTTGGAACATTTCCAGCAGGTATATAGGAAACAGCAGACCAGATCAACACCATCAATGGCACACCATAATCTGCGACAAAACCACGGAGCGACCCTGCGAGAAGGAAACATTTAATTGGATCAATCTCTTGTAGGGTATGCAAACTAATAAATAGGCAACTTTACATGTGTGCATGTAACTCTGAACAAAAATGGACTTACCAGACCCATACCGCCAAGACCTTGCTTTTCTGCTTTTTAAAGAAGTAAGTAGAAGGCCAAATGACAAAACCAAAGCAAACATCCCATTTGCAAATCTCCATGAAGGTTGAAATTGAACTGACTTTGGGTTTTCTCTTTCAGGTATGCGAAATTCATGAACTAGTCCCTATAAAATACAATTCAGAACTACATCTAGAAAAAAGTTGGTACTGCTAGAAAATGCAGAACAACAATTACTCCAAGTCTCCTGTCTCTTTTAACATAAATCGTAAACTACAAGTGAAATAAGGAAGCAATTTTTCATTAAGCCAGTAAAAATTCAGGGATAGAAAGAGTAGGATGTTCCTACTTTAATAGCTTCCTGCATGAAAAGCATTGCAATGAGAAGGCCAAATAACTCTCCTGCAAGACGAGTGAATCTGTTTATAATGGAGCAAGCCCCTAATATAGCCAGCAGGAACAGCAATATTGCAGTCCAGACGCACACCCTGCACATCAATGTAATAAAGGCAGATTCGAAGTCAAAAAAGAGTTGCCCATGATTTTTTTTTCCAGAAAAGGATAATTGCAAGATAGAGAGATTAATGTTAACATCAGAAATCACAATCTCAATCCATTTGTTAGCACCAAGAAAAGATGATACCATCCAGTCCATGCTAAAAAGAGCTTTGATCCCAAATCCGGTCTATTTTTGGCGAAATTGAACATAAATGTGTACATAATCACAGTTGGCTCTGCAACTCCGAGAATCAGCAAAGGCTGACCCCCAAGGATCGAGTGTATAATTCCACATAAAGCAGTAGATGCTAACGTCTGAACTGCTGTGAGAACCCCATCTGTCAACACCAGAAATGATGCCAAACCATAAATTTGGAACACTAATGCGTAATGCATAATGTATAAATATAGATTTATAGATTTTTCTTATCAATCATTCGATATAAGGAGCATTTTCAACTCACACCGAAAACCACAAGGCACTCAATGGAGTATCCGGTATAAAATATTACCTGTATCTCTTTCTAATTGTTCACCAAATGAAATAACTGGAATGGCTGATGCAAAGAATATATAAGTGGTGGGGGCCAAAATCCTGAGACAGTTAAACAAGTTAGCAAACCAGAATAATATTTCAACCAAAATTTCGCAATATTTACAGTTGAATACAATGCAGTATCCTGTAATATGATGATACCAAGAGAAGATATACCTGAAGCCTGCCTTCAAACCACCAGTCCAGTCTTGCTTGTAACACATCAATCTCCCTTGAAGATCATTCCTGATTCCCCGAAATGGTACAAATGTCTCTTCCATGGTTCCACTTTCTTGAATGCTTAAGCAATAATACCAAATCTCAAAGTTGTAGACAAAGAACCAGGCTTTACAACAAGTTAGATCATTACCAAGGTCACTAAGGTGAGCCTTGACAACTCCAAATCTACATTAAAGAAGAAAAGACATCAATGAAGCAACATCAGTAAATGAACTAAATCGAATGCATCTTGATAGATGCAAGATGACTCAGAATTGACATTTATATTTTTTCTGTTTACCGACAACCCATAATAAAAAAATATTAACCGCATTACACCATCAAAAGCTTATAAGCATGCCAAGCTTCAAACCCAGAAAAAGAATGCAGAGAAATATTCAGAATGAGAATGGCATTGGATCATTCAAGTACATAAAAGACAACCCTTTGGTTTGTTTTACCTTCAAACAAACAGGACGCACATAAGGGTTGTAAGCAAAACTCGAATATATAAGCTGCTTGAAAAGTGCAGAGAAGGTAATTGTAGATTTGATGCTGATAGTAATGTGGGTCAAGAATGAATGAATGGAACATCACTATCAGTGCCAAACAGCAAAGAAAGGGAACACCAATCCCTCCCACACCCCCAAAACAAGGAAAGAAAAAAGAAACAACAAATCTAATGCTTGTGGTGGAGACTCGTAGTAAAGTGGCCGCGGAAAAGCTGAGTATAAAGGAAAGAAACATAAATAAATACGTAGAAAGAAAGAAGATTCAAAGTAGATGCAGCATGAAATACTCACCAACCAGACATAAAAGTTCTGATAATGGGAAGTAAGAGAAAAGGTAGCTGCTTTGATTTTTCTGGTTTTTAAAGGAGGGTGCTTTTCAGTAAAATGTGTGTGAAAGTGGTTGAGTGTTTGTGAGAGAGAGAGAGAGAAAGCGCCAGCCAGTCCAAGGCAAGCTAGCCTGTAAAGCAGTAGCCAAGCAGTTTCTCTATGTTGTATAGTATATCATTGTTGTAAAAAATTAATAAATTAATAAATTAATAAATTAATAAATTAATAAATTAATAAATTGATTTGTTTATATTTTAATATTTTATCCTAGATTAGAAAAGTATATCTGTTTATGTGTATTGGAGAACAAAATGGGATGTAGACTGTAGTGGTGCATTAACTCGCCCTACTTGCCTAGACATATGTTCCTCATGTTTCTTAGGATGTCCGAATGAGAAAATTAAAATAAGAAGAGTATTAATAAGGACCGATTCCGAGCCTCTGTATTTACAAAATGTTAATAAGAATGGTAAAATATGTAAATAATAAGTTGCTACTTCCTTGTGCAAACATCTTTTTCTCCCCATTTTAGAGGGGGCAAATTTTCAAGTAACATTAATTTACTGTGAAATTATTGAGTTAAGACATTATCAACATTAAGAAGAGATATATTACTAGACATGAATATTTAAATAACACAATTTACTTATATTCTTTTTTATAACATCCATTTCGCTAAAGTCTTGATAGTCTCCCTTTATGTTGGGAACTTGAGATTCTTATTTTTAACTTAAAAGCTGAAAACATGTTTGGTAACATTTTTTATTTTTCATTTTCAAAATAAGGGTGATTGTTTAAAATAACTTTAGATTTTCCCCTCCGCACCTTGTGAGTCGGTGATGGAACGTTTAGACGTGTATTGTGGATGAAAACAAAGATCTATAGTATAAAACCTAGAATTAGTAGTTGAGTTTCAACGTCATCCCATCGCAATCATAAATTAATCATGTTTCTGATAAGGCGGTGAATTTCTTTTTCCTGTTGACTAGTTGACTTACTGTCCTGGATATTATGAAAACCCGAAACCTTTTGGCTCATGGTCCGGTCCATAGCCTTCCAAGCCGGCTTGGCCCAAATGAGAAAGACTATGATATTTTTTTTCTAATTAATTAATTTTTAATAAAAAGTTTTAGGAAGAAGGGACTTGAAGCTTCATACATTTTGTAACATTAGAACATGCTAAAAGATCAAATCGCATTTATACTATAGGTCTATGAAATATCGACTATGTCATACATCCATTTTATAGTATGTGAATTAATAATATCATTTGACGGTGTGATAATCACACTCAAAAATTTCTCTTTCAGACATTTGCCTTTTGATCTATTTCATTATTAAATCTAAGAATTTCCTGTTATAAATGGATTAATTCGCCATGCTTATGGGACCCTTAACGGGACGTAATCTACTCCAAATTTTTCCCTCCACTATTATCATTGCCCATCATTGACGATCAAGAGTTCAAAAAGAAGAAAGCTTTTTCCAGTCGGAATATCCTGTCCACAGGTCCCAGTATAAGAAAATTAACCATCAACATTGAGAAAAATTAACAAAAGTGGTTGGCTTTGATTATCTGACTTTTCTATGGGGAAAGCCAAGTTATGATTATGAATCATATTATTCGAATGTGGCTACCACTTGAATTCATTGAACACAAACCTAGTAGTTGAAAGCATTATTATTCCACGAATTTATTCGCAATAAGTATAATATTATGTACTGAAAACAATCTCAAAATTTGTGTGAAGGCTCAATTATTGCCTTCGTCGGTTCTTTATTTATAATACAATTTCCCATCTTTATTCGGACGTTTGTCTTTTCCTTTAACATTGCGACAAACTATGGCAAGGGACAGCTCAATGACTACGACCATAAGATTCAACCAGATGGCTAACTTTCAACACGTTGTCAATTGAAATTAATAAGCGAAAAAGAAAAAAAAATAGAGCATTGGACGGAAGTACAGTGGAGTGGAGGGGCCTTTGTGAGCTACATACTTTCCCAACTATTCTAGTTCTAGACCAACAATCAACTCCCCCGACTTGTTCCTTCAAGTACAGTGGAGGTGAAGGCAATTGTAAAGTCTTCTTCATGGGGGATTGCAATCTAGATGATTTTGTCTAGCACAAAACTCAAAACCAAATTCTTTAGGTCTAGGCCGTAGAAACTTCAAGGCAAAAGACAAATTAAACCTACACAAATATCAGCAACAGTAGTTCTACATTCTGTGTATTTTGAGCATTGACTGATTTGATAGTTGGCCAACAAGTAATTCTCCAACATAAGGAATTCTTGGCGTGGGATGATTTGTTCCTGCGCTTGTCTAGTCAAGTCGGGGATCCAACCATGACACTTGACAGCAAGACGGATATAGTAGTCAACTTATTCATCAACTTGCTCATGAAAATTTCCATGACCTAAAGATACATTTCATTACATACAAGAGTAGTCTAAGTCTTGAATAATCACATCAATTTGTAAACTTATGCACATCAACGGCCAGCATATGTTAAATGCTAACATCCAAGTATCGACATCATCATCATCATCAACTTCGCAACTTATGCAAAGCTATATCTTTCTGCATGTATGCTTTAAATTTATCTAAAAGACATTGGCATGACATTCTCAAGCTCAATTTTTCATAAAAGAACGAATCTAGTTATCCTCAACAAGTTAGATGTACCACAGAATGAAATATAAAGGGCAGCAAAAGCTGTCACCTCTTTCTTTCCGACATAGTTCTTACGCGTTGCAAAACACGAACAAACTCATAAAACAAGGAGAAGTCAAAACCTGGGAGACTTTCACTTTGTGGAGAAATCTTAGTGATTAAGTCACTGCATGGGTGCTGACAGATAATCAAATCAAAACCACCAAATTTCTTCATCAGACTTTCAAGTTTGGTGCTTGTCAGCTTATGAACATCTTCAATTTGCTCCAGCTGCCCAATTTGTCCAGTATTCTCCCACCACCTTCTTAGAATCTTCCTTTTTGTTGCATTCGTCTCCACCGATACAACACCTTTCAAACTAATGCCAAGCCTATGTAAAGCAACTTCTGCCCCACCGATTCCACTGAAAATTGAGAACACTGTTAATCCTCCTGGGTACATAGATTTCAACGCAGAGAGATGATAACCCAATGTGTCTGTCTGGAAGCAAAATTTGAGTGAAAGAAGTCTTTCTGTTAAACTACTCTCAGCAGCTTGAGTGTGATTCAGTGGGTAGCCTAGGATACGTTCTAAATATTCAGGCTCTGTGGGGCCCAGCTTGTATCGTCCAACCCACACAAGATTTAACGAACGACATTGATGAATGAAGTCTCTCTGCTGCTCAGATGAGAGCAATCCACGAGAATCAGAAAGTACCCTTCCAAGCCTATCACAAAGCTGAGATATGCCACTAGTTTCAGAACAGATGCATGTCAATTGCTTCCTTGTATCCCATGAAGGCCACCATTTCTTTGTATGTGGTATTGCATCCTCAATGGTCATTGGTGGCTCCGGAAGGATGTGAAACCTGTTCTCAGTTGGGAGATTGTGTACATAGCCTTCCCTTCTATTCAAGGCCGAGAAGAATTGAGTATTCACATATTCAGGCTCCAGTCCATACAAGAACTGAGAAATTTTTGCCCATGAATCATATGCTAAATTCACAATATTTCCATAAAAGAAATATGGAGGTTTGGCCATCATTCGATTCACACTCTTGCAAGGATTGCTTTTGAAGAGTTTTGGCATTTCAAGATTGCCAATTATAGGGTCAACTTTTTCTTCCATCCATGTTTGGTCAACGAAAGAGCTTGAATTATCAACATACTCTTGTCTTGGCCTTTTTCCTTTACGCTTTTCTTCGAAAGCAACATGTTTGAATGCCCTGAACTGAGGAAAAACGGTTGGAACAACATTTGAATCATCATCATTATACTCTTGCTTAGGCCTCTTCCCTAAAGAAGTGTTTAATGCGTTGCAATCCCTTGATTGAGAAACTGTATGCGGATGAAATTCCCCGCTTTCAACTTTAACTGAATCATATGATCCTGTAGCAAAAAACCTAGAACCCACTCCAGTGCGTGAATGGTTTGAATGGACTGAGTACTGCGCTAGATATATTGTTCCAAACATTAGTAAACCAATCTAAATGATGAATGAGAAGACTATGCATGTTTAGAGAGCAAACAAGTAATGAACATAGCCCTCAAAGATGCTAACATATATTTCAACAACTAACTTGTAATAATAAATGAACAGACCCATAAAACAAGCAAGATTAATAATAAATGATAACATCAATACTTCCACATGCACATCCAAAAATTGGTAAGGTCCTCTTAGGCCATTGATTTCATAAATAAAATATATAATTCTTTGCAAGATCGAAAACATTAGGTTAAGGTTGCCAACACAATTTGGTACAAAGACATGCGCGGCCAAATATTCATAAGCATATAACTTTCCATTAGAATGAACTCCTTGCAGTTGCAGCTGCTTTGATACTGAAGAACACTATTAAAAATTTGTTGGGCCTATGGGAATCTAAACAAATATACAAAGTACGTCAGCACTTGAAAAGTCAATAACTGATTATAAAAATGCATTCTGACCTTATTTTCTTTATAACAGTCATCAGAAATTTGATATGCAACGATTGAGTCTGCAAGATCTCCAATTGGAGCTCTTGAACCTGAAACAACAAATGATTGTTAAATAAGAGTCGGCAATAAGCAAATAAAAAAAGTATCACCCACATAACAAGAAGATGAAATTAAGCAAATAATGTTACAAGTGACTCAGCCACTTCCATTGAAAATCCAGTAGACTGCAAGTAACAATTGACAGTTCAAAGCAATTTGTTTTGTGTTGAATGAAGTACGGTTGTAATGCCAACAATAATGATTATATTAGCACAAAGGTTGTGATAGGTATTATTTGAACAGTTACAATGCCCCTCTAAAAAAATTCTTACATCCAAAATAAATTTCAACAGTTTACGTTCTTTACTTTTCAGGTATAGTGGAGTAAATGATATGAAAGACTCACCAAACTTTTCGATTGCCCAAGAAACTTGGTTCTCAGAGAAACCCATTTCAAGCAAACGAAGTGTCTTCTCCATGGTCCCATATAATTTTTCATCATTAGCATCCTGGGAATCAAAAGGTTAAAGTATTGTACAATATAATAGCAAATAATATAAGTATATAACAAACACTTGGTGAAAAATCTACAAAACAACATGGCAACCATGTGATTGGATGCTCCAAAGACATTTTTGCTCACTTGATGATTAATATAGTGAGAAAAAAAAAAATCCTGCCCTAGATCTGCATCTGCTGTCATTGTGACAAGTAATTAAACCTCCTTTCTTACCATGAAGAGTTGTGCATGATTGCTTAAGTTGGGGATAACGCGAGATCAAAGGTGAAAGGTAAATCTTCTTTCTTTTCAGTTCTCTCTTTTTTAAAATCGAACTCTGATTAAAAACACTTTTTAGATGTAAGACATAGGAAAAATTCCAGGAAACCCAATGGAGCACATGGCAACGAATGTAGTAAAATAACAGCATATTTTAAGAGACCAAAGACAAATTTAACACAATTGAAATTATGCATTTCCATTTATTAGTAGCATGGAAAAAAAAATAACCCACCCGGAACATTAAGTTATCTGACATGTTACTACCATGGTTTTCATCTGATCTAGTGTCCAACGGGATTAGAGAGCAAAGTTCAGCATTCCACAAACTTTATGCTTCAAGCTTATGCATTAGTTTTTTCTTTTTCCAAAAGAACAAACCATATATTCAACAAGTTTTGCTCAAATATAATGTAATTGTGTTACCAACATCCAAAAATGTCTTTTTTAGAAAAAAATGTCTTTTTTAGAAGAAAATCTTTTTATTAAAGAATGATAAATACAAAAATACAAGTGCACAAGGAGTCCACCGAAAAACAGGATACAACCGATTACCAACATCCAAAAATGTCATCACATAGACAACAATTTAATGCAAGGATTATTTTTATACCTCATCTTTTTCTTCATCACCATGAGTTGTACTATCACCTATATCATTTTCAAGTTTCACAGCTACCTGAGCAGCAATGATAAAATCCACCAAATCATTAATTGGAGCATCTTCACCTGTGCATCAAAATGAGATTAACCAACCTATACTGTCGAACGTACTATTGTAGGAATTTAATAGGATGATTAACAAAAGAGACAAAAGCCAAGGTGGAAAATCATGATCCGGGGGGTAGAAAGAGAGAGAGAGTTCTAGTAGAAAAGACATTATATTTGAGTTCTAGTAGAAAAGACATTATATTTGAGAGTTCTAGTAGAAAAGAAATTATATTCAAATTAATGCTATGTAAGCAAGTTCCAACAATATAACTTTGTAGAGCTCTTCCCCTGGTTCAAACATCACTGAAACTGTTAGCACTAATAGCCCCAAACTTAACAGTGATTGTAGATAATTCGAAATATGCTTCATTCCGTAGTGAGATCCTTAATCCAATTCTGCAATAGTGATTTCATATACACCTGGTTGAGGAGCCTATAAACAAACATGTTTGGACTTATCTATGTAACATAACTAATGATAAGTATGTCTGAATTGCACGTTAGTCATAAGCGCAGAACTGTCAACCAGTGAGTGAGCTTCTGTTGTATATCTCATGTTTCTTTTCAATATAAAAAGCCAATATAACTCAAAACAAATTGTGCACAATAAAATTTCCATAAATTTCAACCTACCGAGCTTATCAATTGCAAACTCAACTTCATTTGGAGAAAAATTCATCATCAGTAAGGATGCCCTTTTTCCCTCATCAAGTCCATCAGCTAAATCAGGCTCCTGCCAAAAATAAAAGATTGAGCCTAACCATATACAAACTGAGACAAACAAGATCACATGAAAAATAAAATATCATAATAAACAGCTGCCCTTTTATCATCATCACAAGAAGAGAGGAGATTGATCTGCTTTATGATAAAAGTTCCAAATATGATTTAGCTAATCTTCAAGCTTGCGTAGCATTGGAAGTCACCAACATGGTTACACAATGACTTGTGAAGAATAATCACAAAAGAGCTGACTAGCCCCAGGACCTCTGGGATACATAAAGGAAACATCAGAAAACAAGATTACAGAAGTTTTCGCAGTTTACCTCTTTTGGTTGAATAATATTAGAAACCTCCGGAGGACTGCTTTCATCCTTGTCGTCAAATAAGCTATCCAGAGAATCTGATGACCCAGAATCTGATTTTTGAGAACCCTATTCAATCCAAAACAGGTTGACTATAAGAATTCAAAATTCCTTGGGAAATCCCCGACAAACACTTAATTTCAAAACTGATTAACCACAGAAAATCGGACTTTGCCTCTGGCATGCAAACTATCAAGCGGCAGAGAGATGGTTGCATCCATGCTAGGATGGATGCTAATTTCAGTATTTCCAATTGAACTAACAAATGATTCTGGAGAATCTAAGCATAAGACATTTTAAGAAACATTAACAAACAATACATTACTTACTGAATGCGACAAAAGTGTCTCCAATAACAATTCTACATCGCCTTCACCTAAATTTGAAGATAGAAACACAATCATCAAAATTCCCGGGGTAAAAAAAATACCAGATCATGTGATTAAGGATATAAATGCAGATAATGATAATAACACATCTGAGTGCATCAAATGGGGGCCTGTTGAACCACCGTGGGTGTATGATTGTGCACATGTGCATGTGAACAGCCCAGGTTCAGCGTGGTTTGCTTTCTTATCATCTTCTAAACTTACAAAGCCCTTGTTAATCCCACAACCCTCACCCACTTTCAGGACGATTAAAATAGAAGAGAGTTCTTTAATTGGCATGACCTACCCTTTTGTTCAATCACTTTGTCTACAAGTGATGGTAAAAATCCCATTCCAATCAAATCTGATCTCGTATTACTCCGGGATGAACTCGCAGCATTGTTCTGGAATTGTAAAGGAAGAAAGAAGAAAAAAAAATTAAGAAAGTTGCCAGAATGGATTATTAACTATGTACATTGCGATTATTATCTTTTATTCCGAGCAGCGTTTCTCAACCATTTCAAAATTCTCTACAATCAACTTGGTACAATTAGATATATCATATATGGTGAAATTACATCATATGAAAACTCGCAGAAACATTCATGAAATGATGGGCATACCCCGAAATGCCCTGAGAATGCAGCATCAGAAGGCAACTCGAAATCCAAGATCTCTTCTTTAGGCACAATTGCTTTTTCACATTCCTGTTCCGAGGAACTTTTTCTGTTTGAGTAATTTGTCATATTGACCTATAGAATAAAATAGAGAGCGCATAAATACATAGATGACATTCAACCATCTCCAAAGATAACGTAGAAGCTTTATACATAAGGATACCTTTTTGAAATGAATCAGTTGAAGCAAAGATGGAAAATATAATATTACAATCGACCACAAACTGCATAAGCTAGGCCGCCAGTCACCGTCTACAAGGAAAAACTATCAAATTTAGCCTTTCAATGAAATGTGAACCAGCAAATAACTTCTCGGTTCATAACAACAGCATTCAACAATATCTGGGTGATTAAATAGTTCTTCATCAAGGTCCGCATTATACCATTAAGCTACAAAAACTCAAGTATCTAACTAGTCACCCATGCTTTGCACTTCATCATCACACCAACTTTGTAACTGTAATGAACCTTCGGTGAAAGGTAACCGAAAGAATTAAGCCATGCATTATATTTCTTACCTTAAGTGCTGCATTTGCATATACTAATGCTCAATTTGCAAAAGTCAACGAAACTGCGTATGAATTAAACTGAAATTGACATACCAAATCACCAAATTAGTCATGCAAATCCATATAGTTAATGTCCCTATTAATGTATAAGAAAGAGTAGTGAGAGAAGATAAATTTCTTTACTCTCCTTCGTTTTCTCAGCAACCAAACAGACAGAAGAAGAAAATAAAACAGAACGAGTAACGAACAGCGAAGACAAAGCTAAGCAGACGTTGCAATTTTCAACTGTAGGAATTGCTCAATGACAGAAGGTAGTGCGAGTGCACACGCCGACGTACCTGATCAGAGATTTCAACGGCGGAGGAGCGAAGTCCACGCGGCCCCAGCAGCGGCGCGTCGACTGCACTCACTCCCTCGGTGAAGGGTCGTTGGGACGCAAATTAAGCGCTGAGAATCACGTACATACAGTACAACAACTGAGGCCCCTGACTGTTTGACCACAGTCAATAGGTTACGGCGTCACTGACTGGCGTTAAACTCTATATAGAGTAACATGAAGCTGGAAAAATGGGTTCGGATTAGGTTAGGTCAAAGATCCGGTTTTGGTTAGTCAGGTGTTGCGGAAAGGAGAAGGAAGCATGACGGACACGTGTCGTGATCCGGATGCCACCACATTACTCCTCCCAGTCACCAGATTTTTCTAGAGAACTGTTATTAGCACTCGTTTAGTGATTAGTGCACCCCACATTGTGAAGGCACTAAAATTCATATTGTGCAAGTTTGGAAGTGTTTCAAAGTAATAAATGGAGTGCCCATAACAATAGTCTATTTCCTTTAACAGGACATTAGAGTTGCAATAATTGAATTAATGGACATTAGAGTTGCCAATACTTACAAAATCAAATGTGATAGCGTGACATTGGTTAGAGAAGAAAAAAGAATTGGAATAACAAGTTGGGAAGTCTAGCATTGTATACTGCTGTAAACTGCCTTGATATAGTTCGAATTCGCCTCGTATTCAGCTCGCTTTTAGATCGTTCAAGCTCGATTCGCAAAATATTAAGCTCTTTACAAAAATGAGCAATCAGCCGAGGAAAAGAAAGACACAAATGCAACAAATTTTCCCAATTCAAACACAATAAACATGTGTTAGATTGTGAATCAATCTTTGTCACTTTTTTATTATGATGGATAGGAACACAGCATCAGCATATCCTCGATACAATTTCAACTCCACATTCTATCAGGAAAAGAACCAAATACCCCAGTAAACAAGGGAGAAAAGGTACCACAGCACTCTGAAGACTTACAGATATGTTAGCTGCTAATAACAGAAATTTCTTTGTATCTTTCATTCTTGAATATCAAACTGTATTTCCACTTGACTTGAGCAACAAACCCCCCAAAAAAATATCCAGGATATAACTAAGGTATGGACCTGAAACAACTGGAGCAAAAGAACTAAATACAGGGGGTGAAAAACAAAAGAGAAAATATCAGATCAGAGTGAGTATTCCATTTTTATCATTGCCTATAACCATGACTGAGTATCATAAACCCAGTATTCGATGGCCCCGCTAAAGACACAAAATAGCACCAACAAAAGAAAACTGGGATTTACTTCTGAATCATTTCTGTTGATCCCCCTTTTTGATAAGAGAACCATCCTCTAGTTGTAATGCTCTAGGATCAAGAGGGATAGTTCCAACTGTTAAATTACCCAAGGATTCAGCAAATCCATTAACTCTAACAGGCATTGAGCCTACAGTAACAACATCAAAGCTTTTGGCGTTAGTAGCAGCAGCAGCTGAAGATTTTGAGTCCACCTGCTTTCGATTAATAGTGAGTGAACCAATTTTTAAGGTAGATACAGCATCATCTTTTGCTTCAGGTGCCTTCTTCTCAGCATTTCCATTCGTAATACTTGTGTTTATAACACCAAAGTTAGAGGAAACCTGCGCAGAAGCAGGGACAAGAGTCTTTTTCGAGTGGTTTGCATCGTCACCCGCAGAGTTTAGCTTGCGGGGGGGACCCAAACCCGTTACTAGAAATGGACTTTCAAAACTTCTAACAAGTAACCTGCTTCTCTCTTCCTGCATGAATTTCTGACGCTCTTCATAGTACATAAAGTCATCAAGTAAAGATGTCTTCAATGTGTGATTCTTGAATATTTTCAACATCTCCAAGCCTTTCTTATACATGATCTGCACAGTAAAAATAAATAATTAACAACCAACCTAAGAAGTCCCCTATTTATATGGTGCAGAGGAACCCACATATTCACAACACTAGCTGGACACTTATTGCAATTATAAGCTACGTGCCTGCACACAACCATTTAACCATTCTGCCTTGTCTGGCAGTCTGGGTTCCTGTTCTCCAAGTCACGTTTCTCCGTAACCATGGTGCATGGCATGACTTCTAACTCTATGCTAGTTGGCAACTCAAGGCAATACAGGAAAATAAATCTAAATATACCTCTTGTGTATCCCTGCTATTAGTCACCGGCTTGTTTTCATTGTTCTCTAATACGATGTGCCTGAAACTGGTGTTTGGCACATCTTTAATGATGTGCCACTTAACAGGGAAGCTCCCACTCCATTTATCTTGCTGCCAAAAGTCCATATCCTTGTTGAAGTCAACCGGGCCACCCATCTCTGCGACACCACAGAATTGACCACTTGCATTAACCTGTGCATAGACAATTCAATATTAGCATAATCCAATGAATCACCAAGCCCCTGCTACAGATGGTTTATAGATGAGGTAACTGAAAAGGCTGTAAAATCATAATGTTGTCGAAAAAATAATAGCCAACAGGTATAGAACTCACAGAAAAGAAAAGGAAGATAGGACAGCCTCTACGTTTTCCAGCAGCTATTCTTAGGGCATCTTCATAAGCACTATTGAGTTTCTTGTTGCCATGGGGTGTAGATGACCAAACATTGTATTTGATGCTCTTGTGAACATCATCCTCACTGTATGATTTTATTACAAAAAATTTTGCATCCACATAGTCAACAGGCAGTTCATCCTTGTTATACTGATCAGTACGAATAATGATATTCCCTTGAGCATTACAATCTCCTGCCTTAGTCGTGTAGGCTTCAACAGCTATTTGATTTTTTAACCTATTGATTCTAGGACCACAATTCTGCTCACCCAAAGCCTCTAGGCCACCATGTACATCATTCAAGGCCCTGCCAACATTAAACTTTGGCCGAAGCTTACCCACAGCACCCCGTCCTTGAGCAATAGATCCGAAGTTTGACAAGCCATTACCAACGGGGATTTCGACCTTCAATTGATTATGATTAGGCAATACTTTCCCATGTGGAAGGTTATCCACGGCCGAAATTGAGCCAGATGCACTTCTAACCTGTGAATGCACAAGTCAACATCAGAACTATGAACACAACACAGTCTGTTTAAAAGGTCCTCCAAAAAACCAACTATCATGGCCTTAAGATCAGAGATGATCCTATTAGAAACTCTTTAAGTACAAGAGGCTTCATACATTAAAACACATAAACCTTGACAGAAAGAGTAATACCTGATGAACATGTGATGAGGCTGGGGTTGAGAAACGACCAGACACAACACTGCCATGTGTAATAGCATGCTTGCTCGGTCCATTACCTCTTGAACCTTCTGATACCTTTGTCAAGGGACTCATCTGATTTGCAGATGACTTAGGGGTGTTAGGGAAGCCTCCAGAAGCTGAATTTAAATTATATTTGACCCCTCTTCCATCAGGTCTATTAATTGATGCTCCATTATCAAACAATGAGTCAGGTGAACTATTGGGAACAACATCAGGTTGAACAACATGAGGGATATAAGCAGGTGAAGAGAGAGAGTTTTGATAAGGGGGGATGGTGCAATACTGTTGGCCATCAACGCCTATCATAGCACCAGGTATGTAAGGATTGTATGGGTTGTATGGAGACTGTGCATATCCATAGCTAGGTGTATAATATACAAAAGGCAAACTTTCATTTTGTGCACCCTGAAAAATAGAGATGAATTTTGAGAATGAACACAAATAATGCCACTTAAGAAACCAAAAAAAAAAGTGTGAGACAGAGAGAGATCACTTACCGTGTATTGGATATCCGGACCATCTACGCCAAAAATCCTTCGGTGGTCCTCCCATTCACCGGGTGATTCAAATCCTGACCATATTTATTCAACATAATGTACAAATGAGACACATGAGACAAATGAGCCATCATATTAATCTATCACAACAGAAAGGCACTATATTTACCTGTACAGTAATACCCATAGTTGGTGGCAGCCGGATAATACAAGCCCTGATCAACAACATACTCAGGGGCTCCTTCATTGTACATAGCTTCAACTTGTTCGAAGGGAGTTGTAAAATGCAGGTTTTGTTCCATGCCTTGAATCTAAAAGTGAAGACACAAACGCTCAATAACCCAGAAAGAGCTTACAAATTTCACTTATCATTCAAGAAAAGATTACTGATAAAGCAAAATCTTCAAGAGATTACCAAGAACATACCATATAAACCTCATCATTCGCGTGTTCGGGAACATTATACATTTCCATTCCAGTACCGCCACCCCTATACAATACAATGATACAGAATGTCAACATTCAAAAGGGTCAAGTTGAAAGAAATGGACTAGGAGAAAATGCCACAGTGCTGTATTCACAGTGTGATAAACAAAATGAGATCTAACATAAAGGCAGCAAAGTAAAATCCAGAAACATTCTCAAACTAGTAAACTTTATCTACTACACAACAATAAAGGCTTCAGTTTTCGGTACAGAAAATTTGGTGCTATTATTAAGAGTGCCGGGAACGACCCAAACACTCTTTAGATCAATTAAAGAAGACCCAAAAAATAGAATGGAATAAATGGCTTCTTCATAACAATCAATGAGATAACAAAAGCAGCAAAATACACACTTCTTAACCAAATTCATATTATTTCTTCTTTTGTCCTTGTAGAGTAACTGAAGTTTGAATTTGAGCTGCTAAAAAATTAGATTGAAATTGACATGTCCCAAGCAATACCATAGATCTGATTGAAACCCAGCGAGTCAAATACCAAAAACAAACACAAAACCTAACCATGAATCAAAATTTGACCTCCAAATCCGAAAATTTAAATAGAATTAACAATATTAAGGAACAAAAATTCCTATTTCAACTCAAAGGCTAGCTTCTAATACTCAGAAATTCGCACAAAGAAGCTAGAAACACACCAAAAGAGATAAGAGAGGACCGAAACTACAAGGAGGCTTTACTTGAGCTTGAAAAAGCTTGCAGTGCCAGAATTCTATACAGGGCATAAACGAAAAGAGAAGAGAAAAGCTTGTTGAGTGAGGGTTATTACCAAGAAATAAGCTGAATCAATCCATGGTTGACCTAGAAAGTTCTAAGAGGGAGGAATCGGAGAATTTGCAGAGAGTAGGAGGGGTTTTCTGCAACATTATTTTTTTGTTTTATATAAATATTTATAGGCGAAGCAGACGCGCTTGAGAAACCCTAACCATAAGGGAGAAGAAAAGACAGAGAGAGAGAGAGAGAGAGGCTTGGAAAAGAAGGCGGTTTTGGTGTGTGAATGTGTGTGTTTATAGAAAAAGCCAAGAGACGCGCAAGGAGATTCCCATGATACGATGCGTTTTGCGTGGAAATTTTGCAATTCCGTGTGTTTTGTTAATTGCCGAGATTACCCCTGAGCGGCATGGGAAAACTCGAAACCGCCACGGGAAAAATGCGTAGCGGGAAAGTGGAAAATTTGTCTGTTCCGTTGAAAAATCGAAACGACGTCGCTTAAGGAGAGATGTGGTATCGTTACCGTGAGTGGTGTTACGGTCCAATCAGATTTACTTAAGCTCATGCCCGTCACGCAATTAATGTGCCGACACAGCCTTGGGAAGCTGAGTGGCGACCGCAATTTAATTTAATTTATATATTTTTTTATAGGTTTAACAAATATTTATCTTTTTATAAGAGCAGGGGATCTATTTGTTTTTTATTTATATTTATATTTATTTTTTCGCTAAAACGACTTCTTTAAGTTACTTCCAAACTCTCATTTGGGAGTGTTTTTGGAGCAGTAAAAAACGTTTCTAAATGGGTGAAAGCGCTTCTATCTTTTAAAAATGGTGTTTGGCAAAAATTACAAAAGCGCTTTGGGTGAGATCCGAAAGCACTTAGAGTGGTTTTGGAACAAACACTTGAGATGTGCTTCTTCTCAAAAGCGCTGCAAGACAATAACACGGAAAGCACTTGGCTCCCTTTAATTAAACTTTTAAAATACCTAAAATACCCATATTTATTTATTTTTTTGCCAAAATACCTTTTTTTTTTCTCTCTTTTTCTCTCTCTTATTAAAACCAAAACACTACCTGCGAAAAAGCCCAATAGACGCCAAAACACCCATGGAAACCCTTAAGCTTCTATTCCATCTCTCTCATGGCTTCTCTCAATATGTAGTGTAAAAGCACTTTTAAATGTGACATCCAAACAACAAATTGCTTTTTTGTAAAAACGCTACTGACATAAGCACTTTAGGAAGAAGCACTCCTAAACGAGCCTTAATTTTCCCTCCTTGTCTAAATTGAAAAGAATTCATCCCATCCCCAATTTTCTATTTCCCTATCATTCCATTCCATGATTTAATTCAAGTTAACGAAATAAATTCAATCTCACACATCAATTTGATGGGAAAAAAAGTTCATATAGAAAACATTAGATTTTTTTAAAACATAAGAAGAGAAATTTGATTTGAAATAATCAACTTAAAAAGTTGTTGGCAAATGAAATTAAAATAGAAAATGATGTCAGTGGATTATGGATATGAAACTGGCCAGAAGCTTCCATCGGGTAGGTATATTGGTTTATGATGCATGAAGATATAGAGACAGTGATATATAACTTACGTGTTATGTGTTTAGCAAGATTTATTTATATAAATGTGCAATTAATATAAATTTATGGAACAAGACTTGAATGAAAAATTAAATTAATGTAATAATTGTTTGATGTAGATATGGGCTTAGTCAAGTTGGCTAGAACAAATGTGCTCTTCACTATGCATTGAGTTCGAATCCCCTCCTGTAGTTTAAATTAGATTAAAGTATAATATCTTTGTATTATAAAATAAAATAAAAAAACAATTGAATGCTTGTGGGGGAAAGAACAATTGTATGCATAACATTTAGACTTGCAGACCAAGTGATGGCAAATAAAAGTGAGGCTATTTTTGCTTTTGTGACTTGAATGATATTCTTGGAAACGCTTGGGAATTTGGAAATCTTAATTCCGTTTCCATTTATATGCTTACTTGCAAGCTGTGCACGGGGATATCTTTTACATAAAAATATTCTTACGTTTCTGCGGCGGATAAGCCAAATGCTCGTTGATCAAACCTTTTTTTCAGGCTAATAGCCTCTAATGCACAATTAAACTATCAAAATATTCTTGTCTTTTTGGGCCATTGACAAGAACTTATTGACTTGTTGTAACCATAAAGTTATAACCCATCATGTTATAACCATAAAATTGGGTCCCTTATTCTACTGGAATCTCACTTATATGCTAAAAATGATGACAAGTTTAGTCTAATCAAGCTGAAATATTAAAAGGAGGAGCTTTATTCCTTGTTTAGTTTTCGGGGGATCGGAAATTGTTTTCACGGGAACGGAAATTGAACCCGATACGTCTTCTTACATTGTGGAAGAAAAATACCACCAGATCAAAATAGCTAACTGATTCTACATCTGCTAAAATGGTGAAAGAGTTAGAATCGTGTAGCTTTATGGTTCAACCTCATTCAGAGTCAGTAGTGTAACCAAATCACATTCAATCTACCTACAAAGTCCTGAAGATGAAGAAGGGGAAACAAGCAAAATAAACGACATCCGATCGGTGTAATAGAGAGAGAGAGAGAGATTAGTAAACATCGAAGTGTTTCTTTGAATAAATAAGGAGAATTCGTGACAAATTGTAATAAAAAATAAGCAGCTAGGGAAGTAAGTATGCAGGGAAGGGTCTTCCCCAGTTTCTCACAGATGACACCAATAATCCGAGTTTATGTCCTCGCAGTACTCAAATTGAACCGTTGCATGACCAAAATAATAATAGGCATTTTTTCTAGCGCTACCCAAACATTCAAATTTCCAGAACTACCCTCCAAATTGTCCTAAAAGACGACCCACCCCTGGAAGCAGTAGAGCTAGAGCAGTAGAACAGTAGACCAGGTGAGATTGATCCCATCATAGTCACCCAATTCAACCAAAGCAAGCAGCCCCCCAACCCCAACTTACTGCAAATATTCTCACACTAGGAAGCCAGCTTCACAGATTGGGATAACCAAAACCCACATCAATCCAATCAACCACACAAGGACTTGCAAAAGAAATATGTGCCACAACTTTTTCAAGGTTTAAGTCACTGAGTGACGGCAAGGGTCTCCTCCAGCTGCTGTTTATGCATTAGCTCAGTCTCCTCAGCCACTGGCAGCTCCCCCACAGGCTTCGTGTCTGGGGATGCATTGACTTCTGTGCCTGGGGACATAGGAGACATCCCTGATTTAGGTGGAGCCACAGATTCAGGAACAGGATCTTTGACATCAAATTTCGAAACACGTGGCGGCCTCTCATATCTCTCATAACTGGGGCTTCGACTACGGTTACGACTACGACTCCGGCTACGGCTGTGGCTGCGGCTGCGACTACGGCCACGTGACCAGCTCCGACTACGACTACGACTCCTGGTCCAGCTTCGGCTTCTACGACTCCTGCTGCGGCTTCGGCTTCTGCTTCTGCTTCGGCTAATATCCCATGTTCGAACTCTTTCAGGGCTACGGCTATAGCTTCTGCCTCTGCTCCTATCAGGAAAATCGATTCTATTATCAAATCGTCCCCGTCCACATCCCCCTCGCCCACGCCCATCCATACTGTTGTACCTATCTTGTGGGCCACGGTCATTTCTACCCCAACCAACATTACCACCACCAGGACCACCAAATCCCCGTCCCCTGTTTCCACGCCCAGAAAAGAAATCACTTCCCCCACCGCGGCCACCAACTGCACCATCTCTAGGGCCACTGCGGCCTCCAAAGTTTCCATCCCTCATGTCACCACCACGGCCACCAAAACCCCCATCCCTCATGCCACCACGACCACCAAAACCTCCATCCCTCATGCCACCACGGCCGCCAGAATCCCAACGGCCTCCACCTCCATTCCCAGGCCCACCAGAATCAAAACGGCTCATCGCACTCCTATCCCTGCCAAAACCAGGCCCACCACGCAGAGCAATATCTCGCACCTCCGGGGGCACTTGCTGGTTAGCTCCCTCCAGAACTTTTATCAAATCAGCTGCATATTTCCAATCTTGCTCAGAGAAAAAGGTGTACGACACCCCAGTTGCCCCAGCCCTCCCAGTTCTTCCAATCCGGTGAACATAATCTTCAACCCCAGTAGGGAAATCATAGTTAACCACCACCCTGTAACGTGAGAAACTCAAACGGATAAGTACACTGAAACAATTCTGAGATCCCGGATGATACCAAGTGTTAAGCTCAATCTTGATCTTTGTCCCAATGAGTCTTTTTCATTAATAAATTGAACATGTTAAATTGGAAAAAAGCAAAAGCATGATCTAACCTTATATCTTTGATGTCAAGCCCACGGGCAGCAACATCAGTGGCAACCAATATTGGAGACTTTCCACTTCGAAACTGATTTAAAACCCAGTCTCTCTCACCTTGAGACTTGTCCCCATGAATTGCAGCAGCCCCAAAGTTGCGTCCAATACTACGTGCAAGCTGATCGCACAACCTCTTTGTGGAACAAAAAACAATGACCTTAGAACCCCGTTCCTGGGATCTAAGGATCTGCTCCAAGCGCCTCTGCTTCTCCATTTGTGGGACAACTTCAACATACTGCAAATTCACAAGTTAATAGTAGAAATGAATTCTATCCTATGTGTACTTTTAAAAAGCAGTGTGTCAAATTCACATAAAAAGGAGATCAACCATCAAACAGATCAAATGAATATATTTATCCTCTGTGAAATCTCATGCTTCCCAGCCAGAATTGAAGTGTGGCAAATTCTTAAACATTTGAATAAAATGTGATAGACTACTTTGCATAATGTGAGTACTCAGATCAACACTGAAACTATTAATGTACCTGGTATGACAATTTCAGTTAGTATGTACTATGGTCATCATTAGTATACATTAACAGACCAAATTAACTAATTATTCATCTTTACTTCTATAAATCATAATTATTCATCAACTTCATCCCTTCTCCAATGTTTCACTACGGGACTCTTAGAGATAAGAATAATCACACCCACATTTAAACAGTCCTAGCCTATCATCCATGACCTATGCATGTACTAGAAAATCATTGACGAGGGTATAACTAGTTTGCTGCTACTTGGCATATGTTCCAAATATTAACCATATCAGATGAAGTGAGGACCGTGACACATGCTTTAAATTTTCACCTTTTATCATTATTCTGAAAGATGTACAATATAAAAAGAAAAGATGATTCCCAAAAGCTTCAATTCATAAAAAATAACTAACTTCAGTTTATGGTATTGGAACTTCTCCTAAATTACATATACTTCCATCGTCCTTACTGCACTTGTGATGACAATAAGAAAAATATGTTATAATTAAAAAATTACCTGTGTAATAGACTTGTTGGCTTCAAGCTCATCAACACTGCCAATATTCACCTGGACAGGATTAACAAGAAGATCACCTGCTATTTTTCTTACTTCTTTGGGCCATGTTGCAGTGTACATAAGAGTTTGTCTGCGTGGGGGTATTTCGTTCACGATTTTACGGATTTGAGGTTCAAAACCCATGTCAAGCATTCGATCTGCCTCATCAAGTACAAGTAGAGAAACTTGCCCAAAATCAATTTTCTTCATTTCCAGTATGTCGTTCAGTCGACCGGGCGTTGCGACAACTATATCTGCTCCACGATCTAATTCTTTCAGCTGAGGGCCTTTAGGAGCTCCACCATACAAGCACTGAATCATGAAATTCAATCATAGTGAATAAAAAATTTAAACCAAAATGGACTACAAAAATGAAATCATCGTTTAATAAAGTCAAGCACTGAGCACCCACCGTGCAGGATACCCTTGAAGCTCGCCCAAATTTCAAAACCTCATCTTGTATTTGTGTTGCAAGCTCCCGTGTTGGGGCCAAAACCAAGACTGTAGGGCCATTCTGAGAATTATTACGGGATTGTCTAAGAAGAATGAAGGCAGGCATCAAATAGCCCAAAGTTTTTCCAGAACCAGTTTTTGCAATTGCCACTATATCCCTACTTTGAAGAGCAATTGGCCATGTTTGTGCCTGGATTGGTGTGGGAGATGCGAACCCAGCAGAATAAATCTGAAACAAGAACATAGGTCTAAGTAATCAGCAAAAAGTTAAGAATGTTTAATGCAGAGGATAGACTACAACCAAACATCATAATATGTTTATTAATAGAAGAGTAAGATGACAAAAAGGCCCATGGGTATATGGTTGCTTACAGAAGCAACTTGAGGCAACAAAAGAGGGCATAAAGACATAAGAGGTGGAGCCATTAAGCAAGAAATCCCAGTCACATAAGGTGTGATTTGGATGAAGGGCCAACCACCCTTCTAGAAGATGCACAAGAAAGGCTCCAACAGTTCATTTTGCAGCCTCCAAAAATCAGAATAGTTGTTGCAAGTGTAAGTGTGCCATTAGCAGTGCAGCGTACGACATATGCTCCTCCTCCGGAGCAGATATCGCACCTGCGACAAGTGAGAACTGATGAGTTCAAAAGTAGAAAACAAACAATAATACAAAAATGGAATGGCATGGATCTCATAATGGTTATTTTATATTAAGAGAAAAAACAATTAGGCACAAGTAAATTACCTCTCTCAATATCTCAGGAGGAAAACCGGTGTCTTCAAATGTCATGAACGGTGCAGGAACATTGTCACCCTATGCAATTAAAATGCAAACATAAGGCATCAACAATGGAGCACCATTTCTTAGCAAAGAACAAAAAGGGCAGCAACATTGCTGCCAATACAATTTTGTACACATATCCTCAAATACATATTGGACATTCCCACATTCACAAAAACAACACCCAAGGAAGCAGAAACACACACCGTTGCAGTAACTTCATGTTGCTGACGATAAACTTCAACAGGTGTGAGACTAGTAACACTTGTAGATCCGACATAAGGAGACTTCACCAGAGAATTATTTGGGAATGGTGGACCACCTGTTGCATGACTGTACAAGTTATGCACGGAATGACCTGCCATGGTATTCAATGCACTGGCATGACCAGGTGTAGCATTTTGAAATGGGCCACCACTCATACTCATCTCCTGAAAGAAGTGGCATGACATCATTAGACATAGGTTAAAATTCAAACATTGAAATTAAATATTATCGGCATACATAGAAACAGAAAAGAACATGAACATTATATTAATTCAGAGATACCTGCTGACTTCTTGCCACCGGAATAGCTGCAAGCTTGGGCTGCTGAGGACCTGTTGGCCCTTCATTATTACTGTTAAAGTAATAGTCATTCCCACCTCTAGCGTGGAAATTATTTTCATGACCCATCCTTAATCCAACAGGAGGTGCATTAGACTGCTGACTATGTATCATTGCTGGGTCCATTTGACTTTGGAACCTAGAGCCATGTTGATGGTGAACCAAATCAGTCCCTGGTTGCTGCAAGTGACCAAAAGACGAAGGATTTTGCATGCTGCCCAAAGGGCCACCAAATTGTTGGGGTTGACCAAGATGTACAGCCCTCTGTGGCATTTGTACGGAATTGGTCCCAGTAGGAAGATTCTGCACAGATGAGGCACCTGCTGGTTGAAACCGGGATGGAGAAAAACCAACTTGATTTCTTTGTTGAAAATCATCATCTTCCCTCTGGTGGAATGTGGCTTTATATTCTTGTTGATTTGCCAGTGGTTGCCCTTGTGCGCTATGCAGAGTCTGCTGCTGTGAACTTTGCTGCCCTTGGGGAGGAATGCTTTGCTGATAAGGCGTATAATGCAGTTGCTGATGTGCAAATTGGTGCACTTGTGCCTGAGCCATTTGTGAACCTTGACTCTGTTGTGTTTGCTGCCCCAGTTGCTGAGGCATTTGCTGCCCTTGATGCACTTGTGCCTGGGGCATTTGCTGACTTGGATGCTGCATCATTTGCCCATGCTGTTGCATGGCCTGTCCCAATTGTGAACCCTGTTGTTGTCCAGCTTGAGCCACCTGCTGTTGAGCAAATGATGTCACAAGGGGATTCATCTGTTGTGTCATTAGATGTCCATGCTGTTGAGAAAATTGGCCCACTTGTGTTCCCTGCTGTTGTGGAGCTTGCGTTATCGGCGGGCCATCCTGAGACACCACTCCATTTGGTGGCATTGAATGAGGGACGGGAGTTGCCGCCAGCTTTGGTGTGGTAGTAGCAGGAGGTGGGCCGGGTGGCAAAGGTGGAGGCAAAGAAGCTGGCTTTTCATACTGGGTAATGTTGGTTTCAGGGTTCCAGTAGTATAACAAACCCGTGCTACCATCAATCAAACCCTTCCAAGGATTTGGAAGTGTAGGATCATCTGGCGCATATCGTGGACCAGCTGGCTCTGCTGTTGCCATGCCTAATACTTATCTACAATCACATCCAACCATTCCATCAGAACATTGACATTGCAAGCTCTAAACCTCATACAATCTATCACTTCACAAATTCCACGAATTAATCAGAAGAAAAGAAGAAGAAAAAAACTAAGACAACCAATCTCCCAGGGGTTGGGAACAACCTTAGATTATCCCACAGTTCACTCTCTCCAACGAAGAGCAAAATAATTGTTCAGTCTTCTGAAATTACTAAGCTAAGGTAATATAAATTAAGTGAAAGTATGTCTCAGTGACCCAAAATATACCATGTTCAGAGATTTAATTCTTGTTATTACTTTAAGAACAGTTTCTCACTCCTCAGAAACCAACAAACAAGCATCATAACCAAAATAAACCCCAGAATAATTTTTCAAATAACAAAATATCATCCTAAACGTTCAACGACAGAGCATACTCAAACTAGGTGAAAATTCAAAGACCGATAATTGAAAACGGAGTAAAATAAAGCAGTTAATTGCGAATCAGAAAACCCTAAAAAGTTAACGTACCTCGTCGAAGATGTTGAATAACTTCGAAAAACTTAATTTCTCTGTATATAAATCAATCCGAGAGCGATGTGAAAACGCAATGTAAAACCCTAAACGTCTTGTCCTCTGTGGCTGGGACTAGAAACTAAGAAAGGAAGAGATTCCCGAAAAACAAAAGAAAAATTTTCCGGGAAAAAGCTAATATGAGTTGTGAGGTAAAGGGCATGGAATTTCGTTGTAGGGTTAAGGTGGGGAACTATCGCCTGCAACGACAGTCCAGAAACAACGGTAAACCCTTCTATATGTCTAATTGCCTGTGGACAGATGTATTTTATTGGGTGGTGACCTATGGGCCTGCTAGAAACGGATGGAGTGGATTCTGTGCGTGGTGTGAGATCACTGATATTTAACGGATGTGATTGATATCTGATACCGATTTGTTTTTGGTCGGAGATTACCAATCCTGATTAGGAAATTATAGTTATAAAACAATTAATGAAATTATAGTTCTCTTCAAAAATATTTGTTTTCTTTTTCCTTTTTGCCAAAATTTGGATGGGATTGCTAAAATACTAGAAAATGCTAATGCAAACACTAGCCTCTTCGCACGCGCTTCCGCGCCTATGAGAGGCTTTTTTTAAAAAAATTAAAATTTATTTTAGAATTAAAAAAGATAATTGGTAGTTGTGTTCCATAAAATTAGGCCATTATATGATTTTTCTTTTAATTTTAATTTTTTTAATATGAAAAAGTGTGAATTTACCATATTATCCTCATTTAATTAATAATTTCAATTCTTAATGTTTGCATTAACCAAGGGTATTTTCTGGTATTTTGAATGTTTCACCATTCTCTGCCTTTTGCTTTATATATATAGATATATATATGCAAACATTAAGAATTTATTAATTAAATAAGGATAGTATGGTAAATTCACATTTTTCATATTAAAAAACAAAATCAGATAATGAGTCCTATTTGTTATATAATAAGGGGAAATTGTAGAGAGAATTAAAAAGTAAAGAAAGACAATAGAATTTGTGTCAATCACTTAACTTCTATATCTGATCTTGGTAAGACCTCTTATTTATAGGCTTACAGTGATAAGAAGACATTAACAACTCATAAATTACAAGCTCATAACTATGGTATTTAGTGTATATGTTACTTAGAATTAGAAAGGGTGAATGCTAAGAGGTATAGTGGTCATCCACCAACTCATGCATTTACAACACTCCTCCTTGGATGTCCACCATACAATGACATAGTTGCCTTATTAAAAACCTTGCTCGGAAAACCCAATGAGACAAAACCTAAACAAAGGGAAAAAGAGTGCACCATTCTTTTGGATCATTGATATGGTGTTGGACATGCTTATGTTGTCTCGTTAAAACCTTGCTAGGAAAAACTCAGTGGGACAAAACTCTAGTCAAAGGAAAAAGAGTACAACGCGCATATAATGCTCCACATGATGAATTACTCCCCCTGATGAAGACAAACTTGAATTATTTGAAGATGCAACACAAATGATATTGATATCTCAATTTCCTCCTGCAGAGCGAGCTTTGATAATGCTTGTATAAAAATTTCTTCAATATCATCTTTGGAGGATGTATGTGTGTCATTCTTTTGAATCCCTATTGAGGTTAGAGTAATACCAAAAATATCTAGACTATTTTCAAAAATCCTTTCATATTAACAATTCTTACAATAACATCATATTTTATAATATCATCAAAATAATAATATAAGCAAACTCATACGTTACCGTTACGAGGACAAGAATATAAAATTGCATGATGTAATAAGTTATTCATATAAATTTTTGTATACTATGCTAGCATGTCATAGGCTCTTCAAGAGACCAAAATATTCTAATAACTTCTTTAAAAATTTGAATACGTTGTAACGATATTGAACTTGAATTCGAATTCATAACTCAATCAATACACTCACTTAAGGCAATTAGATCATTTTCATTTCATGAAAATTGAGTATAGACATTGAGCTTTAGGCTCCTTAACTTCTTAGAGATTTTCTTTCAATAATTTATATAATGTATGACATTTTACATCTCTAAGAATTTATTCCTATGTATTCTTCAAAAGATCGCTTCTGGCAATATGCTTAACTTCATAATCTTTTAGATTTTCATATAAATGCAAGTCTCCATAAATATGCAGTGAACATGCTTTGTAAGAAGAAACATGGCTGCATATAAAGACAGATTGCAAGAATCAAGGCCAAGACTGAATAGAGCACATCTAGCCTACAATCAAGCAAGATCATTCACAATCAATTTTGTATATTCTTGTAACTGCTGCAAATCTATAACTGCTGCATAGTTTTAGCCAAATTGATTTATATTACGGTAAATAGTTTCTCCTAGCTGTGTATATAAGTCAGCTCTTATTACATCAATAAAGTGTGGGAAATTATTCATTGAAACTACGGCAATATTTGTTTCTATACATGGTATCAGAAGAGCCGATCTCTAACGAGCCAACGATCCAAGTCTCCACCATGTCTTCCTCCTCCGATCAAAATCCAATCTTTACCCTCAACACCCAACCTTCTTCCGCAACCAATAAATCACTCATTGCTCTCAATATCACTGCCCAAATCAATGAAAAATTAACTCCCTCCACCTTTCCTCAATGGCGTGCTCAATTCGAAGCACTCCTCATTGGTTACGATTTACTCGACTATGTCGAAGGCACCCTTATGTGCCCCTCTTCCACTGATGCGCTGCGCAAGAGCCACTGGATCCGACAGGATAAACTTATCCTCAATGCCCTTCTAGCCTCCACCTCTCCGTCCATCACACCACTCATTGCTCCGGCAAAAACCTCTCATGAAGCTTGGAAAAAGCTAAACACCCTATATGCTAGTCGATCACGAACTCGTGCTATGCAGTTAAAGGAGGAGCTCATCTTAATCCAGCGCGGCGATCGGTCGATCACAGACTATCTCCACGTTGTGAAGGCTTTGGCTGATGAACTCGCCATTATTGATCATCCCATTTCCGATGACGATTTAACCCTCTATGTCTTGAATGGGTTAGGGCCTGATTTCCGTGAGATAGCTGCTCCGATCCGAGCACGGGAGAAGTCACTGGTGTTTGAAGAGCTGCACGACCTCTTGGTAGGTCACGAATCCTATCTCCGGCGTCTGGAAGCTGCTACTCAGCAGAAGGTGATGTCGGCTAACTACACAACTAAAGGGAAATCTTTATCTGGAGGTGACTTCTCAAAGAAGTCTTATAAACCGAATGGTCCTCCACGTAACCAAGGACAAAGCCCAGTCCGTCAATCCAATGGTCACCAACATGATGGACGATGTTCCAATAATGGGTCTGGTAAGCCTAATAACAATCAGAAACGTTACACGCCCCGCTGTCAACTTTGTGAGCAAATGGGCCATACCGCAAAGTACTGTCCCCAGCTACAGTCTAATGAATTCACAGCCAACTGCGTGACCTCTTCTAATGGAAAGGACAAAACATGGCTCCTGGACTCGACGGCCTCTCACAATATAACGGGTGATCTTGCAAATTTGTCAATTCACTCTAAATATGATGGTATTGATGAAGTAATTCTTGGTGATGATTCAGCTTTGACTGTCTCACACATTGGTTCTTTGGAATTACACTCACCCAAACGCACCTTTATCTTACGTGATACTCTTTGTGTTCCAAACCTTTCCAAAAATTTAATTTCAGTTCATTATCTCACCAAACAAAATAATGTTGTTGTTGAATTTCACCCCTTTCATTTCTTTGTGAAGGACAAGATCACGGGGGCGGTTCTACTTCGAGGAGCATGTGAAAACGGTGTCTACACTTTTCCGGAATCAATGATGTCTCCACCCTCCACCATGGTTGCTAATGTACATGAACGGACCTCAATTGATGGGTGGCACAAGCGTCTTGGGCATCCATCTCTTCGAACAGTCCAACATCTTGTTAAGCATTTTTCTCTTCCCGTTGCCAAAACAAAATTTCTTTCTCAATTGTGTAGTTCATGTTCCATCAATAAAGCACATCAACAACCTTTTCGTTCCAATAGTCTTCAAAGTCATGCACCGCTTGAACTTATTTACACTGATGTTTGGGGACCCGCACATTATATTGGAATCGACGGATCTCGTTATTATCTTCTTTTGGTTGACCACTTCACAAAATACATGTGGTTCTATCCAATGGCTACCAAATCCGGGGTGTCTACAATTTTTCCTCACTTCAAAAAATTTGTCGAAACACTCTTCCAAACCAGAATAAAAAATTTATACTCTGATAATGGTGGTGAATTCATTGCTTTAAAATCTTTTTTATTGCTCAATGGTATTGGTCACTATACCACCGCCCCACATACCCCCCAACAAAATGGTGTTTCTGAGCATCGTCACCGTCATCTAGTCGAAACTGGTCTAACTCTTCTCCATGATGCCTCATTACCTTTTTCATATTGGCCTCATGCTTTCCAAACATCATTCTATCTAATCAATAGGCAACCCAGTCCTCTTCTTCAAAACATTTCTCCTTTTGAAGCTCTGTTTGGTCAAAAACCAAATTATCTCAAATTGAGAAAATTTGGTTGTCTTTGTTACCCACTTACCCGGCCCTATAACACTCATAAAATGCAGTCCAAATCCTCACCTTGTGTGTTTTTCGGGTACTCTCAAACCCAAAGTGCCTACAAATGTCTCGACCTCAAAACTCACAAGATTTACATTTCTAGGCATGTATTGTTCGATGAACCAAACAATCCCAATGTGTCTTCTACAAACCCGAAAACCCATACACCGGAACCCCATAATGTTCCTCTGTTTTTCGATGCCCAGGTCACGCCCGTGCCCTCATCGACGCCGTCTGTCCTGCTGTCATCATCAACGACTCCGGCAGGTGTTGCCGCCGTTGACGCATCCTCCTCAAGTAATCTCGTCAACTCTTCTTCTTCTTTTCTTCAGATTTCATCTGAAAATGTAGGTCATAATTCCTTGCACTTAAATTCATCATCTCCTAGTTCTAGTCAAAATATTTGTCTGCATGATTCAAACTCCCTAGCCCCTCAACCCTCATCTGTTGCACAACCCCTAGGACAAGTCGAAAATTCCCCAAACCCGACTGCTCAAAACCCATCTCCACCACCTGTTCAACGACTTCACCAGATGACCACTCGGTCTATGAACCAAATTTTTAAACCCAAACAACTCAATTCTGTGTCTAAACATCCACTCCCTGAGTCCATTGAACCAACCTGTGTGAGTCAGGCTTTATCTTAACCACAATGGCGTGATGCTATGTCCCATGAGCTTACAGCTCTCATGAAACATAGAACTTGAGATTTAGTGCCACTCCCTTTGAACTGTCACCCAGTGGGCTGCAAGTGGGTGTTCCGGGTGAAGAGGAAATCTGATGGGTCAGTGGATCGATTCAAAGCCCATTTGGTTGCAAAGGGTTATAATCAGCGTCCTGAGCTTAATTACAGAGAGACCTTCAGTCCCGTCGTTAAACCAGCCACAATTAGAACAATTTTGTCTATTGCTGTCGTGAATGGTTGGGAGTTAAGGCAAATGGACGTTAATAATGCCTTTTTACATGGTGCATTATCTGAGACTATATATATGATGCAACCCCCGGGGTTCAAAGATCCATCTAAACCCAATCATGTTTGCAGGCTCCAAAAAGCTATATATGGGCTTAAACAAGCCCCGAGGGCTTGGTACACTACACTGAAAAATGTACTGCTTGAGCTTGGGTTTGAAAATTCCAGAGCTGATTCGTCCTTATTTATTTATCGCCAGGACTCTATAATCTGTTACTTCTTGGTATATGTCGATGATCTTGTGATTACAGGAAATAACAGGAATTTTGTGGCTTCAATTATCAAGAAACTGGGAGATCGTTTTTCTCTTAAGGATATGGGTCTCCTTCATTACTTCCTAGGTGTGGAAGTTGTACCTACTCAGGCAGACCTTTTTCTCTCACAACACAAGTACATTCGAGAGCTATTTTCCAATACCAACATGAGTGGCGCCAAAGATGTCTCCACTCCTCTTTCAACAACTCAGCCTCTCAAGTTACTTGATGGCACAGCACCTGTGGACAGCAAAGAATTTCGTCGAATTATTGGCAGCCTGCAGTATCTTTCTTTGACATGTCCGGACATTCCGTTCGCGGTCAACAAGTTGTCCCAATTCATGCACAAGCCTACCACCACTCACTTCACAGCAACAAAAAGGCTTCTTCGGTATTTAAAGCAAACCATTTTCCATGGTATACAACTCACCAAATCTGGACCTCCAGCTTTAGTTACATATTCCGATGCCGATTGGGCTGGAAATGTTGATGACTGTACCTCCACATCTGCCTATATCAGCTTCTTAGACCCAAATCCCATTTCATGGAGCTCAAAGAAACAAAGAGCAGTTGCAAGATCTACCACCGAAACTAAATATCGAGCCCTTGCAAATGCGGCATCCGAGACAATGTGGCTTCTTGGACTTATTCACGAGCTGGGTTTTCCTCTACAAGCAGCTCCCTTACTACTATGTGATAACCTTGGTGCTACACACCTAAGTTTCAATCCGGTCCAACATTCACACATGAAACATATACAAATCGATCTTCATTTTGTGCGTGATCTTGTTCAACGTGGCTCTCTCCAAGTTCGACATGTTCATACACAAGATCAATTGGCTGACCTGTTGACAAAGCCATTGTCAAGACAACGAACAGAAATCTTGAGAAACAAGATTGGGCTTGCTGATGGAAGCTCAATCTTGCGGGGTCGTATAAAGACAGATTGCAAGAATCAAGGCCAAGACTGAACAGAGCACATCTAGCCTACAATCAAGCAAGATCATTCACAATCAATTTTGTATATTCTTGTAACTGCTGCAAATCTGTAACTGCTGCATAGTTTTAGCCAAATTGATTTATATTACGGTAAATAGTTTCTCCTAGCTGTGTATATAAGTCAGTTCTTATTACATCAATAAAGTGTGGGAAATTATTCATTGAAACTACGGCAATATTTGTTTCTTTACACTGCATCTACATAATATACTAGGAGAATATCATAAAAATTCCATGTGACATGGATACATTTTGCCATATCAAGTGATTTTATTTCACTTCATCACAAACACCGATTTGTAACCTATACAATTTCATATCTTTTGGTGTACAAACTCAAGGTCCGTATCTTCCACATTTTCCAAAAATATTCAATTTTACTGGACTACCTCTTCCAGTTTGGCCAATCATTCTTTACATTGTCGACAATCATAATAAAACGTGGATTAATGTCATCGTAGCCCTTTATAACTTTAGTGCGTACTTTATGTAAACAATATCATTGACGATCATCAATTTATAAACCCACATTTCTCTTTATGCATGCATAAGATATAGACATATTCACTGGGTACCCATGCCTCTTCAAGGGCTTTCATTGTTTTCTAATGGACTTATGTCTTCTAATAAGATTGTATCTCTTCCGAGATTAAATATATAGGAAATGTGGATATTTCATATAGCATTATATTATTTGGGCTGCATGGACCTTTTAATATAGTCTCAACTTCAACGGAGCCAATTGTGGACTACTTAGGCACACAACTAGAAAAATCATTTGCCACCAGTTTAGATTGCCTAATTAGAACATCAACATTTTGATGTGCTTTGTCACTTTAGCTATGTTTTTAAATGCTTCTAGCATTTGACTTGCAATCTTCTAGATTGCGATTTCTTTCATACCTTACTTTTACATTAGGTGGCACAAAATGTTGATGAAACAATAATGAATGCATTTCATAGCAATTCGTGTCGTTCTTCAGGAAAACCTTTTCTCCCCCTAACGACGGGAAATTGGTCTCATCTCATCAAAATAATGCTAATTGATTGGAGTGGTAAGTGTTGTTCTTTAGGGACCAAATATAAATAATATAAAGATGATAACGTGAAGCAAAATCTTCAGGTTTGCTTAATATATAGTGTAACATAAATACCATAATCTCCAAAACTATTCAATCAAAAAATAAAATTTTCACATCATAAATTATTACAGATCAAAGAACTTCTGGTTCTTATCAGAAAATGAGTTCATATGAAGGAAATTATGATTAATATGCTTCTGGCACGAGACCATAAGTATTGGTCATGTTTATTCATGATTTCAACATTAACTCCATTGTGTGTATGTATGAATCTATGTAAGTTTCTTCTGGAACTAAGTAATATCAAACATTGTAAGTATATGATTTGAGCCATCAATAGCTTTTGGTCAGGTTTGCAGAACCTAATATAATATTTACCAAAATGAGTGGTTTTTAAACTCAAAAATAATTTTCAACTCAAATAGTTGTGTGTATTGTTTCACTAACAATAAATATCATAATTCTTGTAGGCTTTGTCATACAAGACCCTCCCTTTATACTATTTAACTTCAAAAACATTTCACTTACGAGAAAATGTGTAAGTGACATTTGTTTCCGAAAATGATATAGAACTTACATTAGCTTCAGGGAATTATGTAATGCTTATATTTCTTCAGGTTCATATGAAATTTGTGGATGCATAATAAAGACTTTTTATTTACCAACAATTGAAACACATCATATTTTCCATATTGCTACTGCTGGAGCACCTGGAACATGAAAGGATAAATTTATTCCTTTATGCTCTTCCACATTACAATCATACTTGGATCTCTATTTTCTTTCGTATTTGTATATATAAGGCAAGGACATTTAAATAAATATCCACTTTTAGGATATCCATGAAAAATAGAAGGGTTAATCGTTTTAATATTAGTCCTTGAACTTAGACCTGATTTGCATTTGAGTACCTCAATTTCCAAAATGATTCCCGTGGCCCTTCCAACTTCAGTTTTGTTAGGACAAATGGTCATGCCGTTAATTTTGTTAACTTTTCTGTTAAATGCAGGGCAAAATGGTATTTTTGTATAAAAATTGATTAAAATATGAATAAAAAATTAAAATTAAACTCTCCCCCTTTATCCCGATTTCTACTCCCCCCAAACTTAATTTTTCTATTTTTTTTTTTTGGTTTTTTTTTTATTTGATTTGATTTTATTGTTATTTTAAAGATATGATTTTTATTCATTTTTTTTGTTTTAATATAAAAATACCATTTTGCCCCTGCATTTAACAGAAAAAGTTAACAAAATTGATGGCAGGACCATTTGTCCTAATAAAAGTAAAGTTAAAGAACCACGGGAACCATTTTGGAAATTGAGGTACTCAAATGCAAATAGAGTCTAAATTCAGGGACTAATAAAATGATTAACCCAAAATAGAACTAAAAAAAAAACATTGAACTTCTGGTTCTTAATATAAATTAAATATCCAAAACTTCAGGTTTTGAATTAAGTATGTCATTGCAAACAGTTCAGATTTTTATAATCTCAAACTAAATTTTGTATTTCAAATATGTATAATGAAACTTCTAATTTCAACTAATTGCTTAACATGGAACTTCTGGTCCAAATAAGATATAAATCAATAATTCACAAAGACAATAAAGTAGTATTAATTTTAAAAGAAACTTACAATAATAATCACACCGAGTTCTAAATATAAAAATAAAAATAAAAAAATCATAAAATATGAAACATAAAATAGAAGGTTATAAGATAAATTGAATATATCGAACGGTTCTAAGATAAATTTAATTTATAGAATTACATGTTCTAATATGAAGATATTTGTAAATTTCTATTAAAAATTAAAAATTTAAAGAGTTTCAAACTTCAAGTTTTAAAGTATAGAACTTCGGATTCTAGCGAGTAATATAAATAAAACTTCTTGCTATAGACTAAATTTGATCTTGAACATCATGCTCAAAAAGATCACATAAAAGTATTGATTTTAAGAAAAAAAATATGTTCAAAACTAAATGATGAATCAAAGGTCTTTCAAGCTCAATTTGATAGCAATTGCATAGATATGATAATTGAAGAACTTCGGGTTCCAATTAGATTGTGTGATATAGAACTACAAGTTCTAATCAAATATAAGAATAATAAAAACCCAATGAACATGAAAGTTCCAATCTTTTGATTCCATTGTAGAAAACATGATAAAGTTAAAAGGAAACACAACGTTTGATTATGAACTTTATGTTCAATTAACATTTTATATATGTTATGCAAGAACTGGAGGTTCTTGATAGGATATGAACTACAGATTCATATTAATATTAATCTCAATAGACAATTATGAACTTTGGATATATATTAACGTATATCTGGAACTTCAGGTTCATGTGCATATATCAAATTAAAAAGAATATATGGTTTTAAACTGCAGGTCCAAATTTGTAGTAATATGATATTGTTCAAGGTAACAAAATAAAATGATAATAATAAATAAAAATTAGAAAACATGAAATCCAAATAATGTCGAAACTTCAGGTTCTTAAAATGATGTATATTTTTCAGCCCAAAATCATAATACATATGCACTTGTTGAAATATCAATTTGGAGGTTGACACAATTAGAACTTCAGGTTCTAGAATTTACCTATTTTAATGCACATTTGGCCGAAACTTATAGTTTGGATTAGACATAATAAGAACTTCGGGTTCAAAGATATTTGAACTTCGGGTCATATGAGGAACTTCAGGTCCTTAAATATAAATTATTGAAATGAAAACAAATAATTGAATATAACAATAAAAATAAAATAATAATTAAATACTAGAATAAAATAAATTATTGAAACTTCCAAGTTAGAGAAAAATAAAAAAAAACTCCAAGTCTTGATTTACTTTATGAGAATTGCAGAAATCCAAGTCCTTATATAGATATTATATGGATTGAGAATTAAGAGACTTCGGGTCTTTATTTAATTATATAATTCAGGAACTTAAGGTCCCTGCATAAAATAAAAATAACACTAAAGAAAAGAACTAAGTAAAATAAAATACAACAAAAATTAAAAGATTGCAATAAAAAAAATTGTTGAAACTTCTGGTTCCAACGAAAAATGAATACAAGAGCTTCAGGTCTTCATTTGCCTTTTAACAATTGGGAAACTTCAAGTCCACAAATATTTATATTATAAGGATTGAAATCTAAGGATCTTCTGGCCCTTACATGGTTGAATAAAAACTGAGGAACTTTGTCCTCCATTAGTTATATAAAATTTGAATTTATTGAGTATCTCACTTTACCTCATAAAAATTGGTGACATGAAATATCACATTGATATTGATCTTTACTCTTAACAAAAATTTTGAATTTCTGACAAATAACAAAATACAGTTGTAATCTTGTAAGTAGATAGACAAGATAGATATCTATAATAAAAATGCTAATTTCTTTGTAAAATATCAAATTTCATATGCGCTAGATATGTAAATGAAAATAAAAATAAAATAACTTATATGTTTGGAATCTTGTTATTCAGCTTCCTTTTGTTGATGCACTTCTTTTCATTTGTGAAAGCCTATGTAACAAGAGTTCTATACTTGCAATATATAAGAGGAAACTATTCTATTTATAAGATAGAAAAACAAGATCTCAAGTGGTTAGAGGCTCGTGCTGATAACGTGTTATATAACTAAGAGGAAATTGTAGAGAGAATTGGAAAGTAAAGAAAGACAATAAAATTTGTGTCAATCACTTAACTTCTATATCTGATCTTGGTAAGATCTCTTATTTATAGGCTTACAGTGATAAGAAGACATTAACAACTCATAAATTATAAGCTCATAACTATGGTATTTAGTGTATAGGTTACATAGAATTAGAAATGGTGAATGCTAAGAGGTATGGTGGTCATCCACCAACTTATGCATTTAAAACACTATTTTTATAGAACACACCTACTCATTATTATTTTTAATTCTAAAGATAAAATAATTTTTTTATATAAAAGAAATGCGATAAATTGCATTTAATTGTGGTCTAAACGCCGTAAGCCATAGATGCCAATACAAATAAAAATAACCAAATAATAGTTAGTATAAATACGAAAGCACAATAACCACAAATGGTTAATTCAAATATGGAAGAGTCTACTTGCAACCATAGACATATTTACACTTGGGTTAGAGCCTGAATTTTTTTTGTAGTCTATTTAAAAGAAGCCCAAGCCTCTATGTAGAAATAAGCCCATTCTTGAAGCATATAGGAAATAGTAAACATGCAATCCATAACTGTATAAATTTGACTAGAAGCAAACAACATAAATTTTCTTCTAGCCACCCAAAACGCCGTATTTGAACCTTGAGAGCCTACAAAAAATAGCTCTCCCCCTATAAAAAATTGTATCAACCTATCTTCAGTGGGTTCTTCAATCTTGGTAAGTTTCTCTATTTTTTTAATATTCAATTTCTAATTTTAATTGTTGTTGTTAAATTTTTATGATTTAGGGTTTGGGTGAAATTTTATGGGGATTGTTGATATATGTTTTATTTTGGCCAAAAGTCACTTTCGGTCCCTGTAGTTTGGCACTTCAACCACTTTTGACCATGTAGTTTTAATTCCGTCAATTTTGCCATTGTAGTTTTGTATTTGTAGCAATTCAAGGACATGTTAGTAGTCTTTTCAATTTCTTTAACGATGTAAGAGGCAATTTCGTCAACCCAAAACCCTTGAGCGTAAAAACTTGTTTGAAATTCTCCTCATTTCATATTAGGGCTCGAAATTCAACTACTAATCCCAATTTTTGAAGAACCCTAAACCCAAATGACCAATTTCAAGCCCTAATATAAAACTAGGGGAGTTTCAAACGAGCTTTTATGCTCAAGGATTTTGGGTTGACGAAATTGCCCCTTATATTGTCAAAAAAATTGACATGAATACTAACTTGTCCTTGAATTGCTACAAATACGAAACTACAGGGTCAAAATTGACGGAATTGAAACTATAGGGTCAAAAGTGGTTGAAGTGCCAAACTACATGGACCAAAAGTGACTTTTAGCCTTTTATTTTTGTAACTTGAATTATTAATTAGCATATATAATTTTTGGTGTCTAGTATTTCTTGTTAGGATATCATGTTACATGATGATAATATACTAACAAAGAGAGGAAAAACTATTTATTCATTCTTTAAAAAAGTGGTAATTAACGATAACAATGATACACATTCTGTATTTAATGTTGATACTTCAATTCCTGAGGAACTTAGTCAACTATTTTATCATCATCATGATTTTCGTATCTTTGTGTAGCAGCTATTTAAAAATGTCTGGAACACTCAAAATACGTATTTTTATTTTTCTGTAATACATTCATTTATTTGAAATTTGAAAAACACAAAATGTTGTTTCCTTTTACCGACTTACGCAAAAACAAAAAAGACGAAAACATTCCACAGCACAGAATTGAAGATTGAGTATACAGAACAGAACGGTAGGAGTGACGTTAAATCATTTTTTTGATTGGAAGATTCTGATTCGTTTCATCAGAAAATAAGGCATATTCCAATCTCATGTGTGTCACCCAAAATTATTATTATTTTTAAAAAACTATTTTTTAAAATAATTATTATACGAATTTTAGAGCCTCTCATATTTTGACAATTTTCAACTGGGTTAAAATACATTGCAACCATTAGTGTGCCGGCAGAGGACTTAAGGATATACTTCAGACGTCCATGTCCTAATTTTTAATCCAGAGTTTTCCCTTTTCCCATTTTTATTCACTTTTAACACTACGTATGATGTGGAATTCGTTGCATGACAAACATTAATCAAGAAATTATATAAAAAAATATTTATTAATAGGAAATCATACAAACACGAAGACATATCCTTGTGGAATTTCATCCAGATCAAGTACTCAACTTTTAAAAACATAAAAGGCACAGTGAGGTTACAGTAATGCAGTCTAATACATCTCTTCTTCTCTCTCTCTCTCTCTCTCTCTCTCTCTCTCTCTCTCTCTCTCTCTCTCTCTCAACATTAATATTAATTATAGAAGAGATTGCAAAATATGACTACAAGGCCTGAGGCCAAATAGATGACAGATGCAGTACATTTAAACCAGAGAGGAAAAGGGATTGTAATGGAAATGAAGAAGGCGGAGACTCCGAAAAATATCCCAAAGAAATGGAAGAGATGAAGTGTTATTCTTGGACATTTGGAGTGCTGAACAAATTTGCTTACCATGATGCACGCAAAGGCGAGTAGGACTGCCAGTCCGAGAACGAAAAAGCTTAGAGGGAGCTTGCTGGGGTGAACTTGGGTGTGTATGAGAGCCATGGCAACTCCTGTTGACAAGCAATACACCACAACAATCTTTGCCCAATCCAAGTTCCTAGCTGCTGCTGCTGGAGCTTGAGCTTCTAGGTCACCGGGATCATCAAGACGGCTCACAATGAGTATTATTTTCTGGAGCAGTAAATGGAAAGAGGCCTTTAGGGACTGATAATAATAATAAAAAGAAGCAATGCAAGTATTGCTCATTTTTTTTTCTGTATGCGCTAGCTGTGGATGTAGGTGAAACCGAAGACGGTGACCTTGATCTAGCTAGCTTGAGAGCTCAATGGAAAATATCGGAGCAAATTAAGGGTATTGATATTGAATTCCCTCAGGGAGAGAGAGTGAGACTGCCAACTTTTCCTTCTTAAGTTTCTCGAGAAACAAACAGAATGATAAGTTTCCCGGGAAACAAACGGGGGTGTTATCATCTTTTTGATAACTGGCATGACCGGTAACGGGGGTGTTATCGTCTTTTTGATAACTGGCTTGACCAAAAGGTTTTTTTATTTTTATTTTTTGTCATACGTGTTCATACCTCAAGTCGAGTTGAAACTTAAAAAAGGTCATTAGGTCCACTTTCCTTCCCCCTTCACTCAAAAGCTGTCCGTTTTTTTACATATTATGTCCCTTATTTATTCAACTTACATGGTTAAAAGTGTTGACACTTCAAATTTGATTTATAACGTAGCCTATTTTTTTTACATATTTCTACAAAATGATATTCTTGTATTTTTAAAATTTGCAACTAACAAGTTTTTTGTTAGGGAATTCAATCAACTGACAAACAAGGCTAGTAAAATCCAATAACAAACAGGTAGCTCTCATAGGTGATTTCATACAAATAACAAAGTCATCTGTTATTGACTTGGGCTTGAGTGGTCACATACTTCACGTGGGCTTGAATGGATTTCATTACAGGTCTCCGATACTAAACAATGTTTGGGCTAAAATGGAAAAGCCCATCTTGATCAAGTAAAAAAAAAAGCCCATAAGAAGAAGCTTATAGAAAATTTATACTGGAGGACCCAGAAATTGAAATGGAATGAATTGTTTGTTGGGAAGAAGCTTAATTACACAGTTGCAGGAGAACCCAAAGGAGAGCAGCAGGCAGGCGGTTTAAGCACGTAAACTTAGATGGGAATTCCATTTCAAAACACAACTTTCGGTGATAAATTTGTAACTAAAACCTTCTCTTCACACTTGAAACTTGAAAAACAGTGTGTGGAAAAGAAAAGAAAAAACTAGAAAAGATTGGAGGAAAGAAGAAAACATGGCGGTGGAAACTAAGGCGGTGACCGTGCCAGAGTTGGCTCTTGCCGACACTGACATCAACTGGGATAGGTTTCATTCCATTCCTCTCTTTTGCCTTGTTCTTTGTTTTGGTTCCCCATTTCATTTTTTCACCATTCTGTTTTCATTTCTTTCCATGCTTTAAAATGATATGATTGTTTTAGGCAGAATTCGGAACACTAATTTTTTATGCCCTTTTTCTTTATGGTTTCTTTTTAACTGGGTCTTACTGGGTTAACAGCTGTGTGTATTTACGTGTGTAATGTCCTCTTGTTATGTACAAAGTTTAGCAGATTGTCAATGAGAACCATTGTTGAGTTGAAATTATGTTTGAATGTTAAACAGTTTATGTTAGTCCTGATTAATCATCATACTGTTTTTGGGCAAGTTGCATTACTCATTTTTATGTCAGTTTATTGCATATTTAAGAACAAATTTCAGTCTAGATGGCTGGATTCAAAGCTGCCGTGGCTGGGCAGCTCTTGTGATTTACATTTTGTCAATAACCTGTTTCGGTGGTAAAATAAGTCAGTTCATATGAAGGTTTTTTTTTTCTCCTTTGTTTGGTTCGTGCTGAGGTTTGATTTTGCAAGCTGTAATTATTTGCATTATGCACAGTAAGCCTATGGAAATGACAATGAACTTAGGTAGGATCCTTATCGTACTTAAAACAAAACACCCAAAACCCCTCTCTTTTCTTCTTGGAAAAAGAGAACCGAACACAACTACGATCCGCAGTCATTTTCTAAATATGTTTCTTTTCCCCAATGGAGACATGAGGATATGTTACAATGATATTTTAATATGGATTAGAAGAACTGACCCTCTTTTAAAATTTATTCACCTCAATGTAGGTTGGACAAGACAAGGTTTCATATTATTGGGGCTATTCTCTTCACAGCGCAGTCAGCCTTACTACATCCAACATCAGTTGTAAAGACTAGAATGCAGGTAGCTGGTTCTGGATTCTCTCACATGGGTGGAATATCAGTATTTAGACATATATTAAAGAGTGATGGCATCCCTGGCATATTCAGAGGTTTTGGCACTTCTGCCGTTGGATCGTTGCCTGGTAGGGTCTTGGCTTTGACATCACTTGAAGTATCAAAAGATATGATGTTGAAATACACTGAAGATCTAGACATGCCTGAGGCTACACGTATTGGAATGGCAAATGCAGTGGCGGGCATGTTCTCAAATTTAGTTTCTTGTGGATACTACGTGCCCTTGGATGTGGTAGGTAAACCCTTTCTTTCTCACTTCCTATTATATATGTTTTTGTTTATTAACCAAGACAAGAAATGCTGTATTGGAATACATAAGAAAATGAAATAGCCTGTTTTCAGGTTATGTTCGCATAGCTTTTACTGTTTTTTTGGCTTTAAAACAAATATCCTGGAGATGCTGTCACGAAACTGCTTTAACTCTTTATGTTCAACTCTAATATCCTGCTAAGAGATGAGTATCTGTCCCCAAAACCAACAACTTTTGCTTGTAGGTTTGCTGTATACACCACTTCCACTGTACATTATTTTACTTAGCACATGAAACCTTCAGTTTCCTTAATTGCTGTTCTCCTACAAGAAAAAGTGAATATGATTCCCCATTTGCAAATCAGATGCCTTTATGTCATGTGTTGGATTGTTGCTTTATGGCTTAACAGGCTCAAAAGACTCTTACATTTGACCTAATTTTGTAGGCTAATCGAAACACAAAACCTTTTAAGTAACAGTTGTGTATGTAGGATAAGAGTAGAAAACTTGTGATCTTTTGTGCTGGGGTGGTTCAGTTCAATAAGAGCTTTGAAATTTTACCATGCAATCATTGTATTATGTACTCATTATTGTTTTAGCTTTTCATTAATGCTGATAAAGCAGTTCTGTTTTTCAATATTATTTGCTGAATGTACCTGTTGTTATGTCATCTGCACTATACTATACTTGTGCATATTCAGATTTGCCAGAGACTAATGGTTCAAGGACTTCCTGGGACTACATCCTGCAACAGACCATTTGATGTCATGCATAAAGTGATAAAGGCTGAAGGTCTTCGTGGTTTATATAGAGGCTTTGGATTAACAGCTGTGACCCAGTCGCCAGCATCTGCACTTTGGTGGGGTGCCTATGGTTCTGCCCAGCACATCATCTGGAGGTGTACATAATTTAATGCTGGTCAATTTTATTCTAGCAGTTCCAAAACTTCAGCCTAATCTGTTGTCTAATTATCAGACTTCCTTTTTGTTATTGTAGTAGCTTGGGCTATACCGATGATGCAGCGAAGAAACCATCTCATATGGAGATGGTGACAGTTCAGGCTGCAGCAGGCATGATGGCGGGTGCTTGTGCCTCCGTTATAACTACTCCCATTGACACAGTCAAGACACGACTTCAGGTAGTTTAGTGCAAAACTGTAAATTTTATAAACGTCCGTTTCTATTCCATCTCTTCAGCCATTGTTTCTATTACATTTCTACAGTCTTAAATAAGAAATAAGTTATCTGCTTTTAAAAAAAAGTCATATGGTTAATTCTTTGATATGGTACTTGAAGGTCATGGATAATTATGGTGTTGGACGACCATCAGTATTGAAGACGGCAAAAGCACTCCTTAAAGAGGATGGATGGCGTGGCTTTTATAGAGGATTTGGTCCACGGTTCTTAAATATGTCACTCTATGGAACTACAATGATCGTTACTTATGAATTAATAAGTAAGTTAGCTTCCAAATTAATTTTATTTTTTAATGCTTGCAAATTGAAAGTCTGACCATGGCTGATGAAATTAGGGATTTTGTTCTCTCAGTAGGACACTTCATCAACATGGATATGCAACTTGCTTTTTAGCTGTCATCTGAGGCAAACTTCAAATTTTATGTTATTAGCTTTATGAATATGGTACATTTTAAAAGATTGACGACGAGCTAGTGGTATCTTATGTAATAAAAGGGCATTAGAGAGCTTGAAATAAAAGTTTTACATGTTCTCATTACGAAGCTATTCTTCATGGGGGAGAGTAGCGATCGGAAAAGGAAAAATTAAAAACAAAGTAGTAGAGAAATATTTGGAAGTGACACCTATTAATGATAATAACATAAGGAAAACCAATTGAGGTGGTATGAATAAACCACTTGATTCACCAAAACTGTTTCTCTGATATTGGCCCAAGACACATCTATTTCCCTGACTAAGAGTTCAGAATTACCTTTCCTATGATTTATAGATGAATGGTTGCTTTTCCCCCTTTTTTTTGTTCTTTTTACTTACAAAGATACATCAATAGCTTTCTTTCATGTGTGGTCATTTGTCTTGGTATATTGGTTCTGTACAGAATCTATGCTTGTCATTAAACGGGCCAACTAATTACTGTGTTTTCTATTGTGGTCACCAATTTATCAGAGAGATTATCTGTAAGGCGAGAATGAAATCTTGAGCCGGAAACGGTGCAACTTTGCTGTAACATTCGTTTCCTGGAGTAAGAGGAGATTGATTCCGGGTTCTTCCATTTTTTTGTGGGACAGACAGAGTTGGCCTATTTACAATAGTAAGCCTTTTTTTTAAGGGATTCCTTCTCATGTTGTTTCCTTCCCTGTTATATTTGAATGGGAAGGCTGGGTTTCCTTTTGCCCCTTAGCTCTGTAAATATGTATGCCCGCTCGTAGTTTGTTTATCAACTGTATAAATTTGAGTTGGATTTTGGATTTTATGTTCTGCCCAGTTTTTTGGGTTTGAATTTTCTGCCAATTCAATTACATTGGAATGACAGTCTTGTCTTGTGCTTTAAAACTACTCATGCCACTACCTCTATACAGACCAGAAGCACAAAACTTCTGAAGTTTATTTGTAAACCTAGATTGCCTCTACCTCTGTGACCACATATCTGCCCCGGTCTTCTTCCCCTCAGTTAGATCCTTCACAACAGACACTATCTCATTTATGTTCTATACTCGGATTCATCTAATTTTAAAAAAAGACATAGTATAGCCGCGCGGCTAAACCCCCTTTTTTCCTAATTTTTAAAAAAAGAAATAGTATAGCCGCGGCGCTATACTTGGTTTTTTATTAATTTAAAAAAAAAGAGATGTACAATTCTCATATTGAATATGTACGTATGTATTTTTCATATATAATACAACATTTTCAATAATAATCGGTTTTTTCTAATCTTTTTTTTAAAGTAGTATATCCGGGCGGCTATAGTCCCTTTTTTCCTAATTTTTTTAAAAAGAAATCATACAGCCGTGTGGCTATTTCTTAAATAAAATAGTACAGTCATGCGGCCATACTCGGTTTTTCCTAATTTTTTTAAAAAGCGAAAGTACAATACTCGTATTGAACATGTATATATGCATTTTTCATATTTAATACACATATTTTTTTACAAAATATTCAATAATACACACAAAATTCACATATTATACACATATTATTGAATACAAATAATATATACATTATAATTTGCCAAAATTTTGCAGAAATAAAACATGTACGTATTTTATTGGTATAGCCAATATCTATAAAGTATAAGCTAATGTAACTAGGAGGCTCGTTTTATCTTTAATTTTTTTATTAAATAGTACCGCCGACCGGCTATTCCCGGTTTTAAAAATCTTTACATAGAAATAGTATAGCTGACCGGCTGTACTCGGGGTTTTTTTTTATTTTAAAAGAAATGGTATAGCCGATCGGCTATAATCGGTTTTTCCAAAATTTTTAAAAAAGAAATCGTACAGCCGTGCGGCTATAGTCTGTTTATCATTTTAAAAAAAACAATAATACCACCGTGCGACGATACTTGGTTTTTTCCTAATTTTTTAAAAAGCAAACGTACAATACTCGTACTGAACATGTACATATGTATTTTTCATTTTCAATATGCTTAATTTTTACAAAAATATTCAAAAATAAGCACAAAATTCACGTAATATATACATATTATTGATTACAAATAATATTATATAGTGGCCGAACTTTAACTTGTAATTTGCCAAAATTTTGCTAAATAAAACATGTACGTATTTTTTTTCATATAGCCGCGTGGCTATACCAAATTAATATCTATAAAGTATAAACTAATGCAACTAGGAGGGTCTTCATTTTTAATTTTTTAAAAAGAAACCGTATAGCCGGTCGGCTAGACTCGGTTTTTTTAATTTTTTTAAAAAAGAAATAGTATAGCCGGCGGAGATACATGGTTTTTCTAATTTTTTTAAAAAGAAATAGTATAGCCGAACGGCTATATTCTGTTTTTGTAATTTTTTTTAAAAATAGTACAGCAGCGCGGCGATACTCTGATTTTAATTTTTTGTTAAAAAATAGTACCGCCGTGCGTCTAAACTTGGGTTTTTACTAATTTTTTTAAAAGCAAACGTACAATACTCGTATTGAACATACACATAAGTATTTTTATATTTAATACGCGTATTTTGTCCAAAATGTTCAACAATACACCCAAAATTCATGTAAGATATACATATTATTGATTACAAAAAATATTATATAGTGGCCGAACTTTTATCTTGTAATTTGCCAAAATTTTACCAAATAAAACATGTACATAATTTTTTCGTATAGCTGCTCGGCTATACCAAATTAATATCTATAAATATAAACTAATGCAATTAGGAGGATCCCCTCTTTTTTTAATTTTTTAAAAAGAAATAGTATAGCCGGTCGGCTATCCTCGGTTTTTTAATTTGTTTTAAAAAGAAATAGTGTAGCTAGCAGAGTTACACGGTTTTTCTAATTTTTTTTTTAAAAAAGAAATAGTATAGCTGTGCAGCTATATTTGGTTTTTTAATTTGTTTTAAAAACAAATAGTGTAGCTGGCAGAGTTACACGGTTTTTTGTTTTTTGTTTTTAAAGAAATAGTATAGCTGAGCGGCTATATTCGGTTTTTTAATTTGTTTTAAAAACAAATAGTATAGCCGGCAGAGTTACACGGCTTTTCTTATTTTTTTAAAAAAAGAAATAGTATAGCTGCGCGGCTATATTCGGTTTTTTCGTAATTTTTTTAAAAAACTAGTACAGCTGGGCGGCTATACGTGGGGTTTTCCTTTTTTTTTTTAAAAAAAAATTAAAATTAAAAAAAACATACAATCCTCATATTGAACATATACAAATATATTTTTCATATTTAATACAAGTATTTTTTATAAAATGTTCAATAATACACACAAAATTCACGTAAGATATACATATTATTGATTACAAATAATATTATATATTGGCCGAACTTTTAACTTGTAATTTGCCAAAATTTTACCAAATAAAATATGTACGTATTTTTTTGTATAGCCGCACGGTGATACCAAATTAATATCTATAAAGTAAAAATTAGTGCAACTAGGAGGGTCCTGTTTTATTAATTTTTTAAAAAGAAATAGTATAGCCGGTGGAGATACACGGTTTTTCTATTTTTTTTTATAACAGAAATCGTATAGGCGCGTGGTTATATTCTGTTTTTTTAAATAGTACAGCCGTCCAGCTATACTCGCGTTTTTCCTAATTTTTTAACAAAGCAAACATACAATACTCATAATGAACATACACATACATATTTTTTTATATTTAATACACATATTTTTTACAAAATGTTCAATAATACACACAAAATTCATGTAAGATATACATATTATTGATTACAAATAATATTATATAGTGGCCGAACTTTTAACTTGTAATTTGCCAAAATTTTGCCAAATAAAACATGATGTATTTTTTTCATATAGCTACGTGGCTATGCCAAATTAATATCTATAAAGTATAAACTAGTGCAAGTAGAAGGGTCCTTTTTTCTTAATTTTTTAAAGATATAGTATAGCCGGACAACTATATTCGGTTTTTCTAATTGTTGTTAAAAAGAAATAGTATAGCCGGTCGGCTATACCCGGTTTTTTTTTTTTTTTTTTTAATATAAATAAATAGTACCGTCGTTCGTCTATACTCTGTTTTTAATTTTTTGTTGAAAAATTATAATGCCGTGAGGCTATACACGGGTTTTTCCTAATTTTTTTAAAAAGCAAACGTACAATACTCATATTGAACATGTATGTACATATTTTTCATATTTAATACTCATATTTTTTACAAAATATTCAGTAATACAAGCAAAATTCACATATTATTGAATACAAATAATATATATTAAAATATTATATAGTGGCCGAACTTTTAACTTGTAATTTGCCATAATTTTGCGGAAGTAAAACATGTATGTATTTTATTCGTATAGCCGCGCGGCTATATCAAATTAATATCTATAAAGTATAAGCTAATGCAACTAGATGGTCCTTTTATCTTTATTTTTTAAATTAATTAGTATAGGTGCGCAGCTATACTCGGATTTTTTAAAATTCTTTTTATTGAAATAGTATCGCTGGGCAGCTATTCCTGGTTTTTCCCAATTTTTTTAAAAGAAATAGTATCGCCGGGCGGCTATACTCGGTTTTTTCCTAATTTTTTTAGAAAGAAATAGTACAGCCGTTTGGCTATACGGTTTTTTAAAGTTTAAAAAAAAAAATAGTATAGCCGGACGGCTATACCAGGTTTTTCTATAAGAAATAGGATAGCCGCGGTTATTATTTTTTTGTAATTTTTAAAAAATATATAGTATAGCCGGACGGCGATACGCGGTTTTTCTTATTTTTTTTAAAGAAATGGTATAGCCGTGCGGTTATACTCGGTTTTTTCCTAATTCTTTTATTTAAAAATCGTACAGCCGTGCGGCTATACTTTTTTTTTTTCTAATTTTTTTAAAAAGCGAACGTACAATACTCATACTGAACATGTAGATTTGTATTTTTCATATTTAATACACATATTTTTTTACAAAATGTTAGTACACACAATTCACGTAATATACACATAGTATTGATTACAAATAATATATATTAAGATATTATATAGTGGCCGAACTTTTAAGTTGTAATTTTACAAATTTTGCCGAATAAAATATGTCATATTTTATTTGTATAGTCTCTCGGATATACCAAATTAATATCTATAGATTATAAACTAACGCAACTTAATTATTCAAGAAATTATTGGGGGTTCAAATTCCAGTAGATATATTATATATCATATATGCAATGCATGGTTCTTAGAACATCTTGGGCTCTTCCTTAATTCATTGGGATCTTTTGATTTCATTATAAAATAATAAAGAAAACAATGAGATTAAGAGAGTATAACAAAGTCAGCAAAACTCCATCATCTTATCAAGAAAATAAGTTTTTTTTTTTCTACATCTTTCTCTTAATCATGATTTTGATCTTCTTAATCTATACCACAAAGAGAATCAAATCTTTTGATGTGTCGACGAACGAAAGAACAAAAACCATCTTTTACTTTTCTTCTTCCTAATTTTGTAGTGCTGAAATAAAAATCAAAGATAATGAAATAGAAACTTAAAAAACTCAACACCATTCAGCTTTGATAATACACCATTCACCTTAGAAACTTTCCACCATTAGCACAAACTTTCCACCATTAGCACAACTACATTTTTTGTTTAGAAAAACATAGACGTTAACCAACCCAACCATCCAAAATTAGAGAAATGGACCCATTAAAATTGAAGCATTGCACACGCAAAAGCTATTCAAGTATTATTACTGAAAGAAACTAAATTTTCTCAGTTCTTCAAGTCAATCCCGTAGTTCTCCAAGTCAGTCTTCCAATTCGTGTTGATTTGCTGCTGTGTGACAATCTAAATTTCCTCAATATACAATTGAGTCATGAAAGACATGACACAAACTTATAAAGGCATAATAAATTAAAACAAAAGCAAATTCATATTTTAAAATCTAAACCTGGTACTGAAAATTAAACCTCAGTGCAGAATTTGCAAACCAAACATTAATTACTTGAGAGACGGGCACTAGCGGAATACAATTGCAAAAATAAAAAATCAAATTTGTTAGTCTCCGTAGCTCTAGGCACGCTCAGAGAGGCTACTATGTATAGATGATAAAGGAGTCACTCCAAATTAAATAAATAAATATTATTTATAAAAATTTAAATTTAAATCAACCGTTAGTTTATGCCCGCCTTTCCCGCACGCTATAAACTGGCGCGAGAGAGGGAGAGAGAGCTCCCACTGGAATCTGAATCTGAATTTGGTTCAACCATTAAGGAAGATGTGACCGGCAGCCCTCTCCTCAAACCCACACCTCTCTCTCTCTCTCTCTCTCTCTCTCTCTCTCTCTCGTAAGTTTTTCATATTTTCTCTTCTTGCATTCTGGATCTGATCATTAGGGAGATCTGTAAGGATTTGGTGATCAACCTTCCCTTCATAAACAAATGTATTTCTCTGATTGCAAATTGGGTTGTGTTTGAATTGCATTATATATATATATACAGTTATTCTCTTATCCGGATGTCCGCACGTTATTATCGTGCGGATCCTATTGTAAACAGGCAGGAAAACAGAGAGGGGTAGTACAAAATACACTGCATCCGCACGATAATAACGTCCGGATGTCCGCATAAGAGAATTTCTATATATATATATATATATATATATATATATATATATATATAATGTTTTCTTTTGGTAATCTCTCTATGCAATGAACAATTTCTGGGTTTGTTTGTATCAATGCATGAAATGTGAATGAACCATGATTCCGTTTTCCCTTTGTTTAATAAATTATAATTCAATGGGGTTGTTCTGATATTTTTTGGTTTTTTTTGGGTATAATTTGTTTAGAACAAAATGGGGCTGTCTTTCACTAAACTGTTCAGCCGAATGTTTGCTAAGAAAGAGATGCGTATTCTTATGGTGGGTCTTGATGCTGCTGGTAAAACCACCATTTTGTACAAGCTCAAGTTAGGCGAAATTGTGACCACCATCCCTACTATTGGTATGTTTGCACATAATGCTTCTTAATTAATGGATATCAATCAAATGCATATTCTCTTTTACCGAATAAGAAGTTTGCTCATCTGTGTTTAAAATATTTAGACGTGACTACCACATGGTGTTACTAATTCACAAATTATAATATAGGTGAATAACATGGTTGATATATCATTGATATCTAGTGTGTAGTAGTAATAGATAAACCATGTGCACATTGATATCCCACGGAAGAATTTCTTGATATCTAATAAGTAGAACTTTGGTGAACATTTTGTATTGTTTATGGCAGGATTTAATGTGGAGACTGTGGAATATAAGAACATTAGCTTCACTGTCTGGGATGTTGGAGGTCAAGACAAGGTGAGATACATTATATTCCAAGATTAAGTCCCTATTAGTCATTTGTCTTACATTATTGGATTATTTTTTGAAGGGATAAAACTCCATTTCCTGGTTGTATATTTACATGTTTGTTCAGTTCAAATTTAGGATTTAAACTGGATTTACTTAGACTATGTCCTTTTACTATTTCTTTGTGAAGTTGTTCTGAACTTCTTATTATTGACCAAAAAATAGAGAACTTCTTGTTTGATTGGTGGTTGGTTGGGTTCAGATTCGACCTCTATGGAGACACTACTTCCAGAACACACAAGGGCTGATCTTTGTGATCGACAGCAACGATAGAGATCGTGTTGTTGAAGCCAGAGATGAGATGCACAGGATGTTGAACGAGGTTATTGGGGAGGGCTTTATTTTATTCTGATTTTCTCCTGATTTAGTGGTCAAGTGATTGAGTTGAGCCTATCTTGTTTTTATGAGCAGGACGAATTGAGGGAAGCTGTGCTTCTTGTGTTTGCAAACAAGCAAGATCTTCCCAATGCAATGAATGCTGCTGAGATCACAGATAAGCTCAGCCTTCATTCTCTTCGGCAACGCCATTGGTACAGTCGACAGACAACCGCCCCTATCGTCATTCTCCCTCCTCTATTTTTCTGCATAGGGCAAATACCTGATCATTGTTGACACATTTCTGCAGGTACATCCAGAGTACATGCGCCACTTCTGGAGAAGGTTTGTACGAGGGATTGGACTGGCTTTCAAACAACATCACAAGCAAGGCATGTTAAAAAGTCTATCTATCAATGCTTTTGATGAACTAATATTGCCTTTTTTTACTTGATATTGCAGTAAAATTATTTGATCCAATTTTTTTTTCCTATTTCAGGTTTAGAGGACTCTGCAGGGGTATCAGTAGGACATATACCAGCAACCCATTTTTTGATTACATACATTCATGCCATAAATAGATCGCAAGTTTTATCGGTATCATTGTTGCAATAGGAAAAGAATGCCTCTTATTTTGTGTCTATGTTTTGTAACCCTTTACCATGTGTTCAATGCGACTGTAGTCACTTCAGCCAACACACAAGATGAGACTTCACCACCGTGGAGCGGCTTTTTGCAAAAAGATGAGGGGGAAACTCCGTAAGATGTTGGGTTCTCTGGTCTCAATATCTTGTAGGCTTGATTTGTTAAGCAATATTCTTTATTAGTATGAAATATTTACCTTTTGTTTAAACGAGACACAGTTATCACTTTGCCATGGATTTTACTGATATCGAACGGGAAACATAAGAAGTCAAATTCTGACAAGTGAGGCCTATAATTTCTCAAAACCATTTCAAACAATACACACCCAAGCAGGTACAGGGGTCAAAAATTACCAATCAATTTCAGAAAAAGATATAATAAAAATTACCACTTTTGATCCCTTTGGCATGGAACCTCAACTAGAATGCTGGAAGAATGACCTACATTGAGGGAAAGCATCTAGGAAACTCGAAATCAGTTGTGGCGGGAATGCCTGTCCTTGTATGACAATAGGGTGGTATCTCTCCAGAAGTGACAATACAACTCTTTGCAGATCAATTTCCTCAAGGCAGCCTGCAAAAATCAAAATTTCAGTGAACGAATGCATCTAGAAAACGACGATTAACAGTAATTGCCGTATGCTATCTTGAAGGCAAAGTGAACAGCTAAAACAAAACTTGAACCTTTCTCAAAATCCATTTCCCGGTCTTCATCTTCTATATCACCCTCTTCGATACCTGTGCCATTTTCCAAGGCAAGAGCTGCTTCAGCATACCTATTCAGAAATTCTTCTTCAGTCTCTTCATACTCATCATCCTCCGAATCCTGAGAAAAAAAGGAACTATACTGTCAAGTTTCCCAATATCTGATGCATGAGAGAAAACTCATGGATAAAAAGCCCAACCCCGAACATTATCCATTATTTTTTAAAGTTCTTAATGCTATCATTCGTTTAGATGAAGAAAGTAAATTTTCATGAAGGGGATAATCACAGGAATCATAAAAATAGTAGGCAGAGTAACCTATGAAAATGAATAGCATAAGTTGATTGCACCATACATATTAGCCTTCTGTCATTAACAAGCAGTTCAGCATGTAGAGAAATTTTCATAGATGACTTCCTGAAATTAGACGATAAAAAAAATAAAATGCAAGTTAAACCTCATCATCATCTTCTTCTTCGATTTCATCATCATCCTCATCATCCTCAGTTTCTTCTTCTCCGTCTTCTTCCTGCTCTTTCCTCACTTCGTTTAATCGTACAGATGCTTCCATCAGTGAAGTAAAGCATTCCCGTAACAAAGCACCAGATGACTTTCCAAGTACCAACAGCCGTTCAACTACTTTCGCCAGTGCCAGCACTGAGATTCATTGACAGCCATTAGTCATGTCCTCAGTTATGCAAGTTATAGGGTTTGAGGAATTTATGTAACACAAAAGTAACTAAAATATCAGATCAGAGGCTGGAACACATTCTTATTTTCCCTGTTTGTGAGCAAGTATAATTAACTACTTTACCACTGCTAAGTGTGGTAGTTGTAAGTTTGTTTGATCATCTTCCTCTCTCAGTGTCGGGCCAAAAAAAAGATAAAACAATTTTCAAACTCCAACAAAACCTTCAACCTTTTCTCTAACCAAAAGTAACAGGATTTTTGACATGAGGACATGAACTTGGTAATACAAAAGATATCCACGTTAGATTTCAATATCAGAAAGGTAGTCCAAGGGTCCAATTCAAGAAAAGGAGAAGTTCTACTTCAGAGCCATTCATACCATAACAGTTAATATTGCAAAGGAAGCTCAACTCAAGGTTTCTTGCTTCCCATGGGCCTCTTTTTCCAAGGATTCTAAGGATGTTCCCCTTAGTTTGATCCTTTTAGATTGGTCTGCTAGTTTAGATTAAGCACAACTGATTTCTTTGTCTTTTAGTTGGATGGGTCTGCTATTTTAATCTCATTATAACAGAAATTCGTTTTAAAATAAATAAATAGGCAGGTAGTCTTGGCTAAGAAGTTAAGCTACCATGTACTAACCAATTAACTTTATCTCGGGTTCTGTTGATAGTCCAGGTTTGAAAGAGCTTGTGGAAACAAGTCCAAGGGCAGATACCCAGGTTTCAAAGCCCCCATCTCCATCCTTCTCCAATATAGCCTCTACAACTTCAGGATAACATAAATAGCATGATGATATAGCAAGTAGCAAAGGCTTCCAGAGAGGACCAGGCTTGCTTTTAACTTCTCGGAAACGGGAACATGTTGCCTGACAAAATGCAATTGCCAATGACTGCTTCACACCTTCTGTCTCAGGCAAGTAATGTGGGACATGTAGTAGTATATGAATACAAGAGCAAGCCTCCCATGTTGCAGAAGGATAGTGTAAAGCGGCCTCGCTTACGAAAGTACCAATGCCTTCTATTATGGAACGTTCAGGAACAGGTGGAGCTGGAGGAGATGGCATTTGTCCCACAATAAAATTCTTCAACTCATACTTCCTGTGTAGACTGACAACTCCCGTAATGCACTCAAAGACTGACATATCCTCTGATTCTTCCCAAGCATGCCAGTCGGCAATCAGATAAGCCCAAACTAATAACAACTCTGATACTTTAAGCTCTAGAAGTACATTACTTTCAGTAACAGATAGCATGATGGATTGGAGCAATCTTGATGCAGAATCCAAGCAAGATGGAGGGGGCAGAGCCTCACCTTCCTGACCCTGATAAAAAGAACAGAGAAAATAACATATGTAACAACCTGAAATCCAGAAGTGCTTTCTAATGAACAGAGGCACAAGCAGAGCAAATGCAGAGGATGGACTTTTAATAACCTATTCTTCAATGGCCAAAGACACAAGTTTCAAGTTTCAAGAAATGCTTTGTCTTTTCATTCAACATAAAGATAAAGTATTCTAGCCAAGTTTCTTTCCAAAAATTTACTAGAAAATAAAACTAACCAATGAATGCATTGGTGTAAGCCAAGCCTGTTGCAAGAGAGCAGAGAAAGCTCTGGCGATGGTAACTCTGCCTGATGCCCACTTTTCACTTGATTCATTCTCCTCAGATTCTTCACCCGTAAAAGTTTCCCAAGACTGGTCCATCACTGCTAATGTTTCAAAGCCCTTTTCAACCATCTAATATAAACAATGTCAGTTCATCAGTCTTACAACCTTCAGTCATATTCCACTGATAGTTGTAAATGGAACAAATTTTACATTCCAGAGAAAATCATGATTAGTTGGGAATTATATCATCAATGCATGTACCGAAAGGTTCAGGCAAACACAAAATACACAGTGAGCACTGCATAAAATGGAAAACAAATTGTCAAGAAAACAAAAATTCCATGAAAAAAGCAGTACTAATTTTGTACAGCTTATGATTTCATGGATCAAAATTGGTCAAGCACAAAATGATTCAATTTTGATAAAGCTGATTGGATGATAATCCATATACTGTATGAAACAGATAGCTGTTTCACTGTCTTTTTAGCAGCAGGTGCATCAATCCCTAACTGGTTAACATGTTATTCATAAGGTTAAACAAACTACTAGCCTAGCCATAGGAATCTACATATACTTGAGGCCATGGCTTCAGATCAGAAGGGATGCATTTCGAGATTGCAACAACCAATGTTGAAACAATATAGGGGATATGAAATACAACATTTTCATTTCCTGCCTCCACCATGGAACTGAGAAGCTGAAACAAAATAGAGCTCTCTTCCTCGTCATTGCCAATCCTACCAATGACAACTTGAAGGAGAGGAAGCCACTCAGGCGGTGGGTAGTCGTTCTGGAGATAGGACTTCAGATCAGTAAAAACCCATAATATCATTAAATAAGCAACAAGGGATCAACTAAAGGATTGATTTTGTGACCTACATCAAGAAGTCCCATAATAGCTGCAGCAGCAGAAACCCGCACGGGATAACAAGAAATATCCCCACTATCAGGCATAGTCAATGCCTTGAGCAATGAGGAATAGACATCTGTACTCATCTCCTGAGAATGAGACCAAATTTTTGAATAGTGGGTATTAACAAAGAAAAGAACATGGTTTTCAAGAAAGTATACGGAAAAGTAGGTTAAGAAAACATGATATAGCAGGTGATGCGTAGATAAAAATTTCTCATTTTTAATTGAAGTACAAGCATAGGAGATGGCATGGTAAGAAACAATCTCACTTCAGGTAGACAGGATGCAAGCTCTCCAAGCACCCAGTTTGCAGTGGCAACTAAGTACGGTAGGCTCACTGATAATTTATACAATGGTAACACACGAGTTTGAACCAGAGTAGTTGCGTATGCAGGTTGCTGCTCTCTTAGAAACTGTATCTCAATAAAAGAATTACAAATCTTCAATTGCAGACTCTTATTAGACCACAGGTGACCAATTTAAGAAGAAGCAGAGGAGAAAAAACCTTACATCTAACAAGCCACCATATGCCATCAAAACACCAAAATAACTGTAATTGTCATGGTACGAGAATCAGAAGAAGAAAAAAAAAGGTGTATAATGAGAGAAAGCATGTACACGTGAAAATTTAAAACAGTGATTAGTAGAAGAGGATAAAAATTATTACAATGCACAATGCATAAGGGGGAACATACTAACAAAGAGAGAAGAGAAAGAATTATCACCACAAATGTTGTACAACTACGAATTTATATAATGTGTTTTTGTACTCACTCATTCTGAATTCTAGTTTGGGATGAATTAACATCAGAAGGAATTGGAAACTTTGATAGAAATGGAAGCACCAATAGTTCTCCAATTGAACAGCGTTGGTTGTTTCTCTTGTTCTTTTCACTTTTTTTACGCTTTGATGACACTGATGAGCCATTAGCAGAAGTCCCCAATTGAGGTCCCTGTAGGCATTAAAACACAAGCTAAAAAATATGCTCTTCAAAATATGTGCCCAGAAATATTTCATCAAGGACCACAAAGGAGCAACCTTTGACACTGAAATAACACCAATTAAATTAATAGCACTTTTTCTGGCTGTAAATAGATCCTCCCTCCAGCCAGAGATTTCTTCCTGCATAAAAAAAAAAAAAGAGGTGATGTAATTTGTAAAGCTAATTGAAAAGGTGAATGAATCACGTATACAATCATTATAAGCTTCCCATACAATGTCAGATGGAAGATTTTTTCGTATGTACTCATCTGCATCTTCTTCCCACTCTGAGATATCCTACTTGAAAACATTGCCAGATAGGGAATTAGTTAGTTCAACTTCTAGCTTAAATAATTTTTAAATATATATATGTTTCTTTTTTTTTCATACTGAAAGTTTACCTTTTCATTCATTACCAATGCTTGAAAGATTGCAGAGTCCAACAGATATGAAAAATGTGGGGATACCAATCTCCATCCCTGATTTACAATTTAAAAAGAGTACATTAAAGAAAGAACAAATGGAACTTGAGGAATATCCAAAGGTCCACTTCCTAACCCAGACATTTGGCAGAATTTCCTTGATCTTTATTCACCAAAATATCCCATGGGGGAATAAAGCGTCTAGGGTAATATTCCATAGTAAAATTTACAAATTAGGAAACTTACTGGCCCTGTTTCCAGAACATGTGAAATCATATCAAAAGCTAATGAAAGAATCCTCTCAGATAAAAAATCCAGCCTCTGCATACAGAATAGTACTTTTTTAGTTCTAACATGACAAGAAAATCAGCAAAATGGTGAGTATAAGGGGTATTAAAATTCAGTAAGCACGAAACTCTAAGTTTAGAATCACACATAATAAAACATTAACCTCGACAAAATAAAACAATAAACTAAAAATGGATGATAAGAAAGATAAAAGTCAGAAAGCCAGAATAAGAAAGTCAAAAAACTTGGATAACAGACTTAGCAGTGAGAATCTGGAACACCACAAGCGTCGCTACTGTGCATGCTGACTGTGAAATGATGAATAATTAACAAATTCAAATACAAAACTTACACCAACATCTTTGCTATATTTGACTATGTTCAAAACACATTTTATCATGTCTGGCATCAACCTGAAAAAATAAAGGAACATAAAACATAAAGACCAACCACGACGACTTTAATCTAATCAAATTCAATTCAACATTGCTTTATTACTTATCAGAATGCTTTCGATGTCGAGTAATGAGAGTGCAGAAAATGAGCAAACTTCTTTTCCCAGTCTTCAACCTCATCAGGTACCCATTTTGTGGAGTAACCAAGTAATCAAAACTCAAAGATCCAAGAATGGCAATTAGATCATGACAAAATGAAGGTAGTAGAGGCACTAAAGCAGATGGCATATGCGACCTCACCTATGAAAATAGCAATGCTTCAAAAAAACAATAAAAAAGTGGAGGGGAAATGAAAGCACTGAGCAAGATAAATTTTTATGAATGCCTCATTATCATAAAGAAGATTGTTTACTTACAGTAAAATATATGCATTTGCAGACAACCAGAAGGACATTCTCTGATTCCACATTTGTTGTGCCATGAGTACCCAAAGCCTATTTGATAAAATATAGAAACCATTAATTTAAGCTCATAAAATACTAGAAAGGGGGCTAAGGAAATGAGGGTAAGGAAGCGTAAAGACAATAACCTTTTCAACAAATTGATGGAATACAGTTAACAAGGGCACAAGAATGTCCTTTGCAATTAGCTCTAGCTGTGGCGGTATTGGCTCCTTGGCAACTTTAGGGTTCAAAAAATACTGCCACAAAAAAGTTTGGGTATAAACTACTTAACCAAGTTAGTTCCCCTTCGGGATATAACATATATTATCACCCCAACACAGGCAAATGTAAGCCAGTGAAACCGAAAAATAGGAGAAATAGAAATAAAATCTGTAGACAACCAGATAAATGTAACTATATGATAACAGGGTACGAAGTTACCATAGAGATATCAGCAACACGTTTCCACATCGAGCAAAAAGATATTAACTATGTCGAATTATGCATGGGAAGGTACCAAGTACCTGAAAAGGTCTAAGGAGTGTCTGAAGAATCGTAAGGGCATTAATGGTGTTCCATTGGGAGTTTGCACCATTGTTAATTAGGTTACTATTTTGAATAGCTGACTGCAGATCAGGTACTAATTCGGGCCACGAATTCTGCTTAACAAACTCAGCAACAACAATGATCCGGAACTGCGAGCCAATAAATCAAAGCAAAGCTTATATATCACACGCTTGGTACTAAAAATTAAGCTGTTGCACTTAGAAAAATGCATACCACTTCAACCAAAATTTTGACAACTGATTGTTCGGACTGCAGCAAAGCTAGCAAGAGCTGGTCCTTGAACTCCTTGCTGACGTTTGATTTTGAATTCGGATTATCACAGTCGACATTTCGCCTAGTGAAGTTTTTCAGGTATGCAGCCGCAGCAACTTTCTGACCTTGATCTTGACCTCCTGATGTTGAGGTAGCACACAAATTGACATGAATTTTTCAAAGTAGTTCGATAACATTTTACACAGAAAAACATCAAAGAAACTATAGGGAGCATCAGAAACCATAAACCACACAAAATTAGCTTAGAATTGTGATTTGTAAGCCGTATCAAAAAAAAAATCGTGATTTGTAAGCTTAATTACCGGTGGAGATGGACAGGAGATAGTAAGGGAATTGGGGGAGCTGAGAGAGGCGATCGAGAGCTTCGGTCGCTGTGTGGACGGCGCTGCAATCGTGGCTGAGAGTCTCGTTCAGCAGCTGAGCGATTTGAGCTGCGACCTCCATAGCTAGTTTCTTTGTAGCAGAAACCCTAATTTCAGCGAGCTCAGCTGCGAAAAAGAGTGAGGGAGTGACAGCGAAAGTTATTGCGCGGGAAAGGAAATAAACATCATTATATTCACGAAAATGTAAATTAATTACCGAAAAATGAAAGGCGTGAACTAAAAATTAATTCATGGAGATGCGGGGTATCGAACCCCGTACCTCTCGCATGCAAAGCGAGCGCTCTACCATGTGAGCTACATCCCCATTGGTAAAGACTCTGAATATTACTATATTTATATTAAGTAGTACGAAATAAACTATAAAAAAGGCGATAAGTCACCTTTAGCTACTATAGTTCGTTAGTCGCCATAGTTTTAATTTTATTCCACTAGTTTTAAATCCAAGCAAATTAAGACACATTACAAATTTAGTCAAATTTCTTCCGATTTCATTACAATTTAAGCACAATATTTGACATAATTTGTAACTTGTCTTTAAATTCTCATATTTAAAACTACAACTATAAAATCGACAAAATTGAAACTACAAAAATTAAAATAGTAAACCCGACAAATTAATGTAAGCAAAACTAGCTTTTTGCCATAAATAAAGGCAATTGATAGAGCACGGGGAAAATGATGGCTATGTGTTTCGAAACCCATAAACCTAATGGCCACGTTCACTTCATGCAGAAGACACGTGGCAGAAGCCCACGACCAATGATATGGAGCCAAGCCAACTGCCGCAACTCCCTAGCCACGTTCTCTGCATGCAACGCGCCCACGCACTCTTTATATACTTACCTCACCCCCACAGAGAAAAAAAAAAAATCCATTCCAAACAAAGTGCTGCGAAAATGCCTGGCCTAACCATCGGAGACACACTCCCAAACATTGAAGCTGAGAGCACCCATGGAAAGATCAAGCTTCACGACTACATCGGCGATAGCTGGGCCATCGTTTTCTCTCACCCAGGTACGTATAATTAGCGCTAATACCATAATTAATGATTTCTGTTAGTTTAATTATGTGCTAATTAATTTGCTTACATGTAACATATGTGTAGGCGATTTTACGCCGGTGTGCACGACTGAGCTCGGGAAGATGGCCGAATACGCTATGCAATTTCAAGAGAGAGGGGTGAAGCTTGTGGGTTTGTCCTGCGATGACGTCCAGTCACACCTTGAGTATATCAAGGACATCGAAGCCTTCAGCACCGTGAGTTTCCAATTAATTGTTCGATTTTACTTGACCGATTGATATATGTTCAATTGTTAGGGTTTTGACATTTCTTCTGGTTTTTCATGCAAGTGCGGGCGGAAAGTGGAGTTTCCGATTCTGGCAGATCCGACCCGAGAGATCATCAAGCAACTTAACATGGTGGACCCTGACATGAAGGACTCATCAGGAAACCCGATTCCGTCTCGTGCCCTTCATATTGTGGGCCCTGACAAGAAGGTAGGGTGACCCAGTTGATTAATTTTGTGCAAATTAGTATAGTTTGAGGTCAATTAAGATATTTGTTGACAATATGTAGGTGAAGTTGAGCTTTCTGTACCCCGCAACCACGGGGCGGAACATGGACGAGGTGCTGAGGGTGCTGGAGTCGATGCAGATGGCGAGCAAGGAGAAGATCGCAACCCCGGCAAACTGGAAGCCGGGCGAGCCGGTGGTCATATCTCCTTCTGTGTCTCAGGAGGAGGCTAAAAAAATGTTCCCTCAGGGCTACAAGACCATGGACCTGCCATCCAAGAAGGAGTACCTGCGTTTTACTACTGTTTGATTTTAATTATGAACCCTAATCTAAAGAGTGTCGAGTAATATATGTACGTAGATAATGTATGTGTCTTTTGTGTTTTGTGACTAGTAGTAGCTAGCGTCTAAATATGTAGTGCCTATGTATGCCAAGTATAATGTGATCTATATATATGGACCAACCAACGATGTGTTGAGAACTTGAGTTTTTTTTTAGATTTTCTATGTAAACCCCACACTTCTCTTAGTTCACCCCATATTCTAAGTTCACCCCATCTTTTAATTTAAATTTTCACAATTTCTGAGAAAACCCCCCTATCTTTCCAAATCACCCTTAAATACACCCTAAATTGAAAAAATAAGAAATAAAAGAGATTTTCTATTTAAATCCCACAAATTTTTTTTCCCAGCAAAAAAACACAAACAAATAGAATTCCAAACCCAAAATTTAATACTTTATAGAGAAAGAGAATAACTTTACCTCTCTTTAAGAATTGTAACTGGAATTTCAACACTTGGGTATTGTTGAGTTCATAATCAACAAGTCTTTCCATCAACTTCCACACATATTTAAAGAGGTAGGCTCGTCAATTTTCTACATCTTTAAAAGAGAAGAGTAATATGACAATAGGATGTAGAGGAGTTTGTATTTTTCTAAAACTTAATATGAAGATTGGTGGGGTGTGGGGTGTGTATAGATGTACTATGGTTAATTATTAAGTTGGATGACTTTTTTGTCTTTTTACACAATAATAAAACTTACAGCTTAATTATTTAAGTATTGGGGTGAACAAAGGAAAGTGCGGGGTTTAATAGAAAATATATTCTTTTTTTCTTTTTTTTGTTCTTTGGTGGTTGAAACTTGAAATTTCTGATATGGGGTGTGAGTACTATTGGGCCTAGGCGTAAACGTGCATCAATTGGCCCAAGTTCAAAGGATTTTGGATGCCTTTATAAAATATAGGTCGGGAATTTTACACACTGAACTAATTACTATTTTCCTGTTACACTTAATAAAAGCGGGGATAGCTCAGTTGGGAGAGCGTCAGACTGAAGATCTGAAGGTCAGGTGTTCGATCCACCTTCACCGCATTTTGAGTACTCTTTTTTATTTATTTTTACTGTAGACCTGAAAGTGCATTCACTATGATATGTTACTCTTTATTTATTTATTTTTACTTTAGACTCGAAAGTGCAACTGTTCATATAGTATCTGAGTCCAAAATTTACGTATCTTTTGTGAATCTATCGATATACTTTTAGAATCGACAAAGAACACATATTAACGTGGCGCCAAATCAAAAAATGAAAAGTTAACCCTAGGCACCAAGTCCTAGGTATAAGAAACCCTAAATACTATGTCAATCTTAGCATAGCTGGAAATCTCAAAATAATTTGGCCTAAAAACATGGAATTTTGAAGTAAAATTTGCATAAAAAGCATGAAATAAATTTTATAGTAGAATGGATTTTTATTTTGGTATGATATTAGAAAGGATAAACTATGCAAAACTATGCATAATTGCGTAGTTTTATATTATAGTACAATTTAGATAAGTGCAAACGCGTTCAGCAAAGTCATCATGACTTTCCATGACAGCTGTCATTCATAATTTATGAGAGATTGCCGGATTTGTGGGATTTGTCTCCATTATTATCTGGGAGCTGTCACCTGGAATTTGTGAGGGCCGCTTAGAGTTTGGGCAAGTCATAATAAAAAAAGGGACATGTGGCCCTACCAAAATTGAAAATGGGGGACCAAAATTGCATTTGGTCGCGAATTCATTAAACAACGTCGAAATATTTTAGTCACCCTTCGAAAAGCATTTGTCGCCAATTGGTTGGTTGAAGTCTTAATCTATGCCTAAATCTCACAAAAATTTTGTCAACGGAATTACAAAATGTCCTCGCTCATAACACTATGGGGTGACCAAAGTTGCGTTGGTCGCCAAAACTTTGGTTGCATAAAAGGTTTTTGTGTGTGTGCATTCAGGCCCGGCCCTGGGCCAGGGCAAGAAGTGCGACTGCCCTGGGCCCTGACTCAAGGGGGGCCCAAAATTAATATTTTTTTGTCATTGTCAGGTCATATTTAACGGTTATATAAATAAAATAAAAGACCTATTGACATAAAGTAAAGCCAGCGGTGTTGGTTAAGCCTGGTTTTTAATTCAAGTCCTTCCCAAGTTCGAATCCCAGCATTGTGTTTCCTTCCTTATGCTTTTTTGAGGGTCTTCAAGTATGCAGGTTCTTTTTAGTAGTTCAATGCTTCTTCTTCTTCTTATATAAAATAAGCAGGTTCTTTTTAGTACTCCAATGCTTTTATATACATCTCTCATTTTATAATATTATGTAGAGATATATAAAAAACCACATAGATGCATCTCTCATTTTCTTTTTTGTCTTGGATCCTTTCTTATATAGAGATATATATAAAATAAATGATACTATGTAGATCTCATTTTATAATATTCTACTTTCACATAGATTTTTCTTGTGTGGTATATATATATAAGGTCTATTTTTGGCGTTGCCCCGGGCCTCGAAAATCTCAGGACCGGCTCTGTGTGCATTTTACATAAACGAAGAGCTCCTATGAAGTTCAAACAATGAGGAGCAACCATCTAGTCATACCAAGTCATTGCAACCTTTAATTTGTGTGACAACTAGATTATTATTTGGTTGATGGATCTAAAGTTAAGTGCCATTATTTGGGTTTTTTGGTAGAATCTTTGCATTATTTTGGGGTTTTTTGTATTGATCCAATTGCTAGGATCTTCAATTACTTTGAAAATTGAAGAAAAATTTATGGGTATGGTATCAAGAAATTAGTGAAATTTTGCTTACAACTTTAACTCAAGATATACATTTATCGTCATACTCAACAATTAACACGTGTCCATGAGTATAACTATGGTTTCACAAATGCAAAGCAAAAATTTAACTATGGTTATATGGTACCCATGTAGACATGTCAAGTGTTGAGCAAAAATACTTTCTTCAAGAAATATCAAGAATATTGGAAATATATCGCGGAAGAAATAGGTTTATCCTGATACATCGGCTGATATTTTCATCTTGCATTCATTAGTATACGTCACTCTTTTTTTATTTTTACTTTAGACCTAAACTTGAAATATTTTATTTGTTTTCTAGTTTTAGTCATCAATTGCGGGGATAGCTCAGTTGGGAGAGCGTCAGACTGAAGATCTGAAGGTCAGGTGTTCGATCCACCTTCACCGCACTCTTTCTCCTTTTTATTTCATTCTCTTTTATTGACCAGAACCTACAAGCCTTTTTTATATGCTGCTGGACCTGTGCCTTGCCTCCTCAATAACATTTATGCAAATCCATGAAAACTCACCGTTGATCTAAGAACAAACCCTAATTGAGAATCCCAACGCTGATACATAATTCACTGCTGCTACTTGGTTTCTTTCACTCTTTTTCAACTTGTGGATCCCATAACAGCTGTCTAAAGCATCAAAAGCTGTCCTAATTAATGGAGCAAATCCCGGCTACCTTTTTCACTCTGTTTTCACGGCACCTTCTACGGTGCACCAGGTGCACCCATGCACCATTTGTTGTTTATGAAGCATGTGCAGTGCACATGCCAATTAATTTGTACAAAAATAAAAAGAAAACCTGCTATAACAGGTGGAGGTAATAGGTTTCTTCTGTGATATTTTAGCGCGCTTTTCCTCAAACTGGTTCAGAACTTCAAAACCCAAAAACCTCTCCTACATATGGCGATCTCCTCCATGTATCTCCTCCAGTGATCAGTTGATTCCTAAGGTTGAAAACATTGGGTAGCAGTTGATTTGAAGCGTTTTAAGGTTAGTATTGAGCAATCTCAGTTATCTGTTGCTAAGCCCTAACTAACCTCACCTCTTTTTAAGTTCATTATGTTTATGGGTAAACATTAATCTCATCTCTTTCTTGCTAAGCCCTAACCAATCTCAAGAATTTTTAGGTTAATTTCTGTTTAGGGGTAAACCTTAATCTCACCTAAGTTTTCTACCAAATTTGAATTGAATTTGTGTGGGTGGGTAACCTTATTTAAAATTGTAAAATTTGAATGGAAGTTGCATCGTAATTTATCTTTTATACAGAGAACAAGCAGTGTAAAATTATGCACAAGAATTTCGTTGGATGAATAGAAGATGATTTATTGGAGCACGAATATACAATTGCATATGGGTCATGCAATTCATAGCTTTCTGTTTGTCAATTGGCATATGTGTTGGCATATTACTATCCAATTGAGTTTGTTTGATATGATTGGCGAGAATGCAATTTCATATATGGTTCAATAAACGTCCGTTTGATAATTGGAATATGAGCAGACATGTTATTATTTTAGTTTATTCGGTATGACTGACTAAAATGGAATTATATTGGGTTCATGCAATTTGTTTGTATGATTTGGCAATTGAATATGAGTTGACATATATTATTTGGTGAAGATTCCTCCATTGATTGGTAGCTATTTACTTAAGGTTTAAAGCACTTAGTTAGAAGTTTTGTAAGGGTAGTATTGAAGAATCTCATTTTATCTCTTCATAAACCCTAACCTTTTGTAAAATATGACTTGTGTTTTGCTAAACCCTAACCTCACCTCTTTAAGTTTATTTTTGAAAACGTAATATGAATTTCATTTTTGTGGGTGGGTAACCTTATTACAAATTGTAAAATAGTCATTACAGTCAGTAGGCTAAGAACAACCATTAAAAGTGTTTCGTGATGCGTCATAATTATATTGGATATGTAGAAGGTGATATAGTATAGCACAAAAATGCAATTGTCTAGGTGTAATGCAATTTCATTGCATCTCGTTGGCAATTGTCTAGGAGTAATGCAATTTCATGCCGCTGGTTGGCAATTGACTATGGCTAATGCAATTTCATAGCACCTCGTTGGCAATTGACATATACATGTTATTTTACGATTGTTTATTTGATAAGACTATTTTTTGTTTTGTTTAATGTGTTGTGTTCTTTGATGTTCGAACTATGGAATGGATTGAAAGATTTAAAAAATAATGGGTTGAAGTTAATTTCGTTCACATATTATTAAACATTGCATGAGAACAAGCATTGAGTTTGTTTTGGATCCCTGAGAATTACGTTGAATGGGAGATATATTGAAGCTCAAACATGCAATGCCTAAGGGTCTTGCAATTTCATATCTCCTCACAAAATATATGAGTTCAAATATTATTTTCCCATTGATATGAGTTGACATGTTATTATTTCATATAGTTTGACAATTTGCATATGAGTTGACATGTTATTATTTTCTATTGAGTTTATTTGATATATGAAATGTTTTTCTTGTTTAATGCAGGCTCATCATTAATTGGACTTATGAAATGGTGAAAAAGAACAGTGATGTGCATAGTAAAGGCAAAAATCCAAAAACAACAAAAGATGAGTCCAAGCTGATGATTCATCGCAAGACCGGTTACTTTAACTTTCTGTAAGTGTTAAACGGCTCTTGCAGTATATTAAGTACTTTTTATAGGACTAACTAAATGTGAATGTTTTAAATAGGAAAATAAAGGGTGATGAAATGAAGCAACAAAAAATAGTGGAGAAAGTGGATACAAAGGTGATAAATTGTAAACAATACATTTAAGTAGAGACGTTACAGTTCACAACTTATAATGAATTGATTGAATTTTATTATTTTCTTCCTCAGACGAAGAAGGAAATCGCAAATATGTGGCAAAAGTTGGATGCTACTCAGAAAGCAGAGTATGAATCTAAAACAGCTTCAACTAACACATCGAACAAAAGTTGTTTGAAGATAGCCACACGATGCAGTCCGAAGGATATACAGGACACTATAAATATTTTAAGCGATCAGAAAAAAGCAGCCATTGAAGAAATGGGATTTGTTTCGTTGTTGGAAATGAAGTGCGGAAAACTGTCTCGTTCAATGTGTCGTTTTTTGGTTGATAAATTTAATCATGGTGAATCATCAATCGAGCTACATGGGAAAACATTTAAGATATCTGTGGATGACTTCGTGCGCATAATGGGTGTTAAGGATGGAGGAGAGGAAGTTGACTTCACCGGATCCATGGATGACCAACACATTGTAAAGGTGCGAAATTCATTTTTGGGTGGGAAGAAGGTTTTAAAAAATAATGAGTTGAAGCAGATAATGGTGGGGACAGAAGAAGCAGACGACTTTTTCAAAGTTGGTTTTGTCATGTTTGCTCTATGCACGTTGCTATGTCCAACCACTTCCTTGTGTGTGAATCTAAAATATCTGCTTCCGTTAAGAGATAGCAAGGCAATCGCAAAGAAAAATTGGGCAAGTTATTCATTTAGATTTTTATTAGACAGTGTCAGGTCATTTAAGGAGAACAATCAAGTTTACATCGGTGGTTGCTTGTTATTCCTTCAATTGTTTTACCTTGATGCTATAGCTCATGGTAGCGTACTTGTGGATAGGTCTATGCTACCACTCACTGTGTGGGGGAAAGTAGAAACCGAAAAAATGAAGAAGTGGCTACAAAAAAAAGGGGGGTTTGAAAGTGATAAGGTAGTTGTTATGAAAACTGAATATGGAGGTCTCGGAGATGATGCCAAAACAATGACTCACTTTGCTGAAGAGTTAAGTTCAATAAGAAAGGATTTGGCAACTTTGGTGGTCACTGTTGCTCGTATAGACGAATCGCTCTCCAAGGTTATGTCTGAGTTATCATCAAAAAATGAAGAGAAAGAAAGAACATTGCACACTTCATGCCCTAATGAACGAGAAGTTAAACTTAATAAGGAAGATGATAACATGTTTGAAATGGGGCCTGATGGGGGACAAGAAGACCTTGGAAATACTAAACCTCCAAAAAGTAGGCCAAACAAAGAAGACGGAACTCCCAACGAGCAAGATGACAATGTGAAAGGATTTACAACTGTTGCTAAAACTTCGGCTCCCTTTGTTGAAGTCATCCATGACAGAAAACATCCAAAACAACCTCAGAATGAGGTATGATGAGTATTGGTTGTAGCTTGTTTGTATTTGTTTTCATAATTTCACTTGTTTGTTTACATGTTTGGATGATGACAATTATCGAGTATTTGATTTGCAGACATCATTGTACTATGGATTATGTTGTAATTTTATTTGGTTTTGTCCCTATGTAATAACAAAGTTAGGTGTCCTTATTTTATGCAAATTCTTTGTATCATTTAATATATGTTTGTTTCAGTTATATTGATTTGTAAATGCTATTTCGTAATGATTTGTGAGCACTAGGATAAAATGGGTCAGAACGACGTAAAAAGTTTGTTCTTAGAGAATTGTAGTTCAACTTCAACAAGGGATCCGATAGTGACTCGTGCAAGAGCGATTAGAAAGCCGGGTCCCCACATGAGAACTCCTTATGAAGACATCAATGTGTTGAAAGCTAAAGCAAATGCAAAAACCCAACATGTAATTGCTCACGAGCGGATTATGAAGAGATTAAATGTCGGTCCATTCCGGATGAGCAACGATATCTCTGAAGATGATAGAGATCTACTAAGTTTTGCATTTTGTTGCAATCCATTGGATCCAAATGTTTGGAGGTATACCCTGAACCAAATTTGTGAAATTAATTTTTATGTGTTATGATAATGACATAACAACAATTGATTAGAAGTTGTATTTTTTCTGTTTAACAGTGAACTACTCGTTAGCACTGGTGATGTAGCTATAAATCGTCACCATTTTGGAAGCCTTGCCCCTGGGTTGCCTCTCTTCGATGATGTAAGGACTACGAATCGAATATATATTTAACTACTCATTAGTACATGTTTAGAATGTTGGTACTAGGATGCTAACAATCGTGTCTTATCTTGTAATAGGTAATCAATGTAATGGCAGAATATTTATATGATACCACCTCTACAAAGTGGTTCCTACCTACGTATTTTTGGTCGGTAAGTAAATGGATAAGATTAATGAATGATATTTTTTGTGCTGCTAGTGATGTGTTATATCTCATAAAATACAGGACGGCGCCAAGCTTGTACGTCCCAGTGATCGTACAACATCATGTGGTAGGACACAAAAGATTTGTCGTCTCGCAAGATTTAATGGGCGACTAAAGGATTGCATGCAGGTGGGTTTCGTATGCAAGCTCCAATAATATCAATTATCGGTGATAATGAACATACCACTTTTTTGCAGATATATATTCCGATGCACGACGAAGTCATTGGTCACTGGTATCTTTTGATTTGTGACATTTTCCACAAGAAAGCTGAAATTTGGGACAGTTTACCTGATGTGCGTCACAATAAGAAACGCGAGAACGATTGCCATATTACTGTAAGTGGAGAAGCTTTTGTTCAATGTCATTATACGTATTTCTTTTGCTAAATGTTACTAATGTTGACTATGTTCTTGTGTATGCAACAGTTGTTGTACCTAGACTCTGTTTTTCATGAGGACATATTATCGGTATTTGGGACGGGGTGGACGTTCTCCTCCTTTTCTGTTGTGTCCCCATTGGATGCCAATCCCATCCAACCTAATGGTGTGGATTGTGGCATTTTTGTCATAAGACACATGCAATATTATCGTCAATTGTGGCATGACCGGGTATGCATTGCACATGTGCTATTTTTTTGGTAAAACTGATTAATACGTAATGAAACGCTAAATGTTTTTTTTTTTGTTGCAGTACGACTCTAATGTACAACGAATGCGACTTGCTATTGAGTTGCTCCGAAATGAAAAAAATCAATTGCGTGATGTGATAATACGTGAAACATTGAAAGTGATGGAAAATGCATCTGATTTTATGGCGAAGGGGAACAAGCTTGGTAATGTTGAGGCTAAGGACAAGGATGTGGCGGATATCACCATTACAAGAAAGAGGGTTTATAATCGGAAACAAAAACAATCAGCGGTGACTATACCAGAAATACGTACAGGTCGCGGTCAGCCTAGACCTCGGCGCCGCTAACAAGGTTGGGTAATGGGACTCTAATGACTGACCAGTATATATTTTTGTGACCTTAGATCTAATGCTGTGATGGTACTGGTTTTGGTGCATGCCCTATATATTTGGAAGGAGGGTCGCCATGGTATAATTTGACAACTTTTTTGTTTTTTGTAAAGTGATTGTCAAAGGATTCTGACCGTGGTTAGGTAGGCAACATTTTTTTGTACATCTAGGTCGAATGTCCTATTTGGTGTTAGTTTTTGGTTTCCATATTATAGATTATGACTAGCACAGGGTGTCAAAATGCAATTTGGTGAAGTTAATATGTTAACTTTGTTGGGTAACCATATGTACGAACAATTGATGAAGTTAATATGTTAACTTTATTTTGTGCTGCTAGCCTTGGTTCTGTTTCTATTGCAAGTTATGACGGTCATTCCAATGTTTTAGTGTTCAGCGGATTGACCATATTGGGTGACAATAATTGCCAAATCAGGGAACTGTAATTTATTGTTTCTGGATTCCAATTGCATTACAATGTCCAATTACTGCCTCTTGTTTGTCAATTGACAAACAGTATCTATGTATTTGTAATTCAAATGTGCGAAATCCTATGCCTGTTTGGTAATTGGTAAACTACAGTGTGCAATGCCTGCCTCATGCTTGATCTTTCTCCCTTTCCATGATTGAAGTACCTAAAAGAAAAAACAATGACTTTTAGTTCAAATCATACTAAAACGTAAATATAATACTGTTGTTACTTTATATTTAAAAATGAACAAAATAAATGAACACATTGCATTATGTAAAACCCCAAGTATTTGTGATTCACAAATGTAAGGATATCGTTTACTAATTTGTGGAATGCCTATGTCCATAATAGTGTACTGTTCGTGCTTATTGTTGCAACTATTTGTTCTTACAAGGACAAGGACCCAATTTACTCCTCCAAGGTTCATTCTCACCTTCACATTGTGTTGGGGGTCATTTCCCTTGTAAATTACAGTATTACGATATTAAGTATGACTTTTACAATGTAATGGAATGAGTATGTCCATTTTAGTATAATAAGGATGATTCTTGTTCAATCTCCTGGAACATAACTATCCTAAATAGAGTAATACGAGACCTTCATATTGTAAACATTCATGTTTACAATACTAATGACCCAATTTACCTTCCGAATGTTCCCCTTTACCCTAATGTTGTACTACAAGTCTTTATATTTGTAAAGTACGATATTACAAGATTAATGATGCATTTTACAATCATATGGAACATACCTGTCCAAAACGGAGTAAAACAAGACCTTAATATAGTAAATGTTTGTGTTAACACGTATAAGGACCCAATTTACTTTCTCAATGTCCCTAGTTACCTTAATATTGTAATACATGTCCTTCTCTTTGTAAATTACGAAATTACCATAATAAGGATGGGTTTTACAATCTCCTGGAATATAACTATCCTAAATAGAGTAATACGAGACCTTAATATTGTAAACATTCATGTTTACAATACTAAGGACCCAATTTACCTTCCAAATGTTCCCCTTGACCCTAATGTTGTACTACATGTCTTTATATTTGTAAAGTACGATATTACAAGATTAATGATGCATTTTACAAGGATATGGAACATACTTGTCCAAAACGAAGTAAACAAGACCTTAATATAGTAAACGTTTGTGTTTACACGTATAAGGACCCAATTTACTTTCTCAATGTCCCTAGTTACCTTAATATTGTAATACATGTCCTTCTCTTTGTAAATTTTTAAATTACCATAATAAGGATGGGTTTTACAATCTCCTGGAATATAACTATCCTAAATAGAGTAATACGAGACCTTAATATTGTAAACATTCATGTTTACAATACTAAGGACCCAATTTACCTTCCAAATGTTCCCCTTGACCCTAATGTTGTACTACATGTCTTTATATTTGTAAAGTATGATATTACAAGATTAATGATGCATTTTACAAGGATATGGAACATACTTGTCCAAAACGAAGTAAAACAAAACCTTAATATAGTAAACGTTTGTGTTTACACGTATAAGGACCCAATTTACTTTCTCAATGTCCCTAGTTACCTTAATATTGTAATACATGTCCTTCTCTTTGTAAATTACGAAATTACCATAATAAGGATGGGTTTTACAATCTCCTGAAATATAACTATCCTAAATAGAGTAATACGAGACCTTAATATTGTAAATATTCATGTTTACAATACTAAGGACCCAATTTACCTTCCAAATGTTCCCCTTGACCCTAATGTTGTACTACATGTCTTTATATTTGTAAAGTACGATATTACAAGATTAATGATGCATTTTACAAGGATATGGAACATACTTGTCCAAAACGAAGTAAAACAAGACCTTAATATAGTAAACGTTTGTGTTTACACGTATAAGGACCCAATTTACTTTCTCAATGTCCCTAGTTACCTTAATATTGTAATACATGTCCTTCTCTTTGTAAATTACGAAATTACCATAATAAGGATGTGTTTTACAATCTCCTGGAATATAACTATCCTAAATAGAGTAATACGAGACCTTAATATTGTAAACATTCATGTTTACAATACTAAGGACCCAATTTACCTTCCAAATGTTCCCCTTGACCCTAATGTTGTACTACATGTCTTTATATTTGTAAAGTACGATATTACAAGATTAATGATGCATTTTACAAGGATATGGAACATACTTGTCCAAACCGGAGTAAAACAAGACCTTAATATAGTAAACGTTTGTGTTTACACGTATAAGGACCCAATTTACTTTCTCAATGTCCCTAGTTACCTTAATATTGTAATACATGTCCTTCTCTTTGTAAATTACGAAATTACCATAATAAGGATGAGTTTTACAATCTCCTGGAATATAACTATCCTAAATAGAGTAATACGAGACCTTAATATTGTAAACATTCATGTTTACGATAATAAGGACCCAATTTACCTTCCGAATGTTCCCATTTACCTTAATATTGTACTACATGTTCTTGTTTTGAAAAAAGGAATGCGTGCACGTTTGCACTTTGAAACTTACGGTTTGTCAATTGTATTCATTGTTTTCAATTTCAACTAACTGTTTGTCAATTGGATTATGCTTGGTCAGTTTCGAATTTACCGTTTGTCAATTGGATTATGCTCTGTCAATTTCTTACTAACTCTTTGTCAATTACATTATTTCCTTTTCCTCCTGGGCGAGCCAATCTATCAGTGGCCTGTCCATCTTATGGTAACTTCGTTTCAAATTAACTCATACATTCTATTCACATACAACAATAGACGATCATATTTGACATCATTATTGTTTGTACCAAAAATTAAATTTTTGCCTAAAATGGAAGATAATTTGCCATGAACATCAAAATGGCAAAAATATGGCTAGACAGGCATTGCTGCAGTCAGATGGGGTGAGCTCAAAATTCAACTTCCAGCGCTCAAATCAATTTTCGTTCTTCATGAGAGTTGTTCATCTCTATGTCTACTGCACCATATCCAAATTTGGGTATATTTGGACAAATTTGGGTATATTTGGACCAATTTGGAATCCTAAGAGCGAAAGCTGAAAATAGTGCAATTCCGGCCTAATTATGGCCCAATTCTGGCCAGCTTCCAGTCCTGAAATGAACCTTCGTCCTTCATGAAAGTTGTTCAGTTGGATGTCTACTACGACATATCAGAATTTGGCGTCATTCGGATAAATGTGGGATCCTCGCGACATCAAACATCAGAAGCATACCAGCAACAGCGATGCACGAAAACAGTGGCAATTCTGGCCTAATTATGGCCCAATTCTGGCCAGGTTCCAGTCATCAAATGAACATTCTTCCTTCATGAAAGTTGTTCAGTTGGATGTCTACTACGACATATCTAAATTTGGCATCTTTTATACAATTATTGAATCTTCACAGTATTAATCATGATTTGTGTTCGTGACAGCAGTCTGTGACGACCAGTCAGTTGCTAAATCAGATTTTCTATTGCTGAACTATAATTAAGTTCTTTCATGAATGTTGTTCCTACTGACGTAGAGATCAAAATATCCGACATTTGCAGCATTGGATCAATCTAGCATCCCCAGTTTATTATGCATCAAGGCATGTTCAGAGAAGAAACTCAGTGGCTGCAAATAACGGGTGAAACAATTATACACTACGTTTATAGCATCAAACAAGTTACATAAGCTTTGGGGTTAGAAAACTATGTCGAAAGGGAATTGAAATCCTGTGGAAAACCAAGCCAAAAGGGATGAAAAAAGGCATGGATGCACGTTTGCAATTTCAAACTTATGGATTGTCAATTGGATAATTCTTGTTCAATTTTATGCTCACTGTTTGTCTATTGTATTATTATTTTTCAATTGCCCACTGACTGTTTGTCGATTGCATTATTTCCTTTTACTCTTAGGTGAGCCAATGTATCAGTCCCCTTTCCATCTTATGGTAACTTCCTTTCAAATTAACTCATTCAATCCATTCACAGAGACCAATGGACGATCATATTTGACATCGTTATATAATAAGTTTGTAGCATGAAACAAGTTACATAACCTACTAGTTAACATCTACCACAAAATATCACGCAATCTCACTTATGTTCACAATTTTTTTAGCGTATACCAGAAAGACAAAATACCCATAATACAATTTAAGTTTTCTTCCTTAGCCTCTTACTAATAGGCTGTGATTCTGGTTCTGGCAAAGAGGTGTTGCGTTTTTTTGGTGATGCTTTTCCTTTTGATTTAATCGCAGCTGCTTTTTCTTTGGTATGCACCTCCCCTCCTTTGCATTTCGTTTTCACCACAGCTTCTTTTCCTTTGGGGTTTGGGGGTGGGGACTTGGTTTTAGACTTCTTCATTAATACCTCATCTTCCTCGTCCTCGTCCTCACTTTCCTGGTAGTTGTCGTCGTCCTCCTCGCGTTGTTGGGAACATTCATCCTCGTCCCCATTTTCCTCGACCTCCTCATCCTCGTTTTCCTCATCCAGCTCATCCACCTCGTTTTCCTCATCCAGCTCATCCACCTCGTTTTCCTCATCCTCCTCGTTTTCCTCGTCCTCCTCATCCTCCCCTTGTTCCTCGTCATTGTCATTATCCACCCCATTCTCACCATCCTCATCTGATGTCTCAAACCCATTATCGTTCTCCTCATCCTCCTCATCATCCTCATCATCAATTTCATTCTTATCTTCCACATCAACAATTTCATTTCTTGCAAGGCAGTTATGGTTGTGTTGAGTGTTTGTCCCCTACAAAACCAAAGTCATAACCTTTGATGATTAATGCAATTATAAATATGTTGCCTAATCTTTAACTTAAAATAAAAGAACAATTATGGCACATAACCATCATAACTACTCTTCTGCATTGCATCAACATCATCATGAACATGTTTTTGAACACAGAATTTTTTATTTTATGCTTACAAACCCAATTTTACAATCTTATCAGTCCTCCGCATATAATTCTAATTAAAGGCACTGTATTTGCCATAATATCACGCATATTTGCCATAATATACAACGAGTGGAGTTTGAATTCATATATGCCATGTGTACAAAAAAAATTCCAGTAAAGTAGATTGCATTACTTTTGGATAAACGCCTAAAAGCAAATCAATTAAACATTACCTGTCGAAGCTCGCTTATGATTGTCTTAGCAGCCATACATTTAGTGAAGAGCAAGGAATTTAGGCCACTAATCATATCCAATAGTTGTGTTGCTGTCGATGCACTTACCTACAGTACAAACATGTTATGTGTAAACTAAGTTAATATAATCGTGTAGTTTTGATTTCAACATTTAAATCCAATGCTGAACCTCAAACTTACATATTTCACATCCTTCGGAAGTGGTAGGCACGTGCTAGACTTGCCTCGCGGGATATCTAATACTTCACAATCATCTGCGTCCCCCCATCCCACCACTTGAACAGTCCATGGTGGAATTTTAATTTCACTACCTTGAATGTTCGGACCAACAGAGCACACACCTTCTTCTGCAGTCTGCATAGTGATTTGATATGAATTCAATATTTTTTTGCAGAATTCAAAACTATATTAGGAAGGACCATTAGGAAAGGTAAAACTTACATTATCGGTGACACTTGGATAATGCTTATATCTGACATACTCATTTCGAAAGACTCCATAATCGGCCTTCTCAGCAAACCAGTCATCAGCCTTAAATCCCTTCAGTGATGCTTTGGTTTTATTGTCCACGGCATACACTTTCATGTCTTTGAGCATGGTTGGAGGGGGTCTTTTTGGGATCCGCTGATCTGGTGCACCTAAGCTTTGCACGGCTACTCTTTCCCCTAAATACCAAGCATACCCGGCTGGTCCTTGTAGTAGAATTCTTTGTTTTGTAGCTGGAATGCTGCTTTGCACATAATGCGGTAGGGTTGTATCATCAGTTCCCCATGGATACCAATTGACTTGATCAGTAGTGATATATCTCAATGTTATCCTAAATTGCTCCAAGTTGTGGGATGTTTCCCGCACATCCGGGGCACTCAACCAACGTAACGCGCGCGGCCATTGACTATCTTCATCGGTACATGGTCGACTTAAAGCAAGTGGCTTCAAGTACTCACACGCCCATACCTATAAACACAAAACATAACACTGTTAGTTTGGACAACCAAAACACCCAAGTGTAATGAATTTTAATAATCATTTAGTTTGTAAGCATAAATGTATTCACCTCCCAAGCCCGCCAATACCCTCCTGAGCTTGACACTATTCTTCTGGAAATAGCATCCATCGACAAATACAGGCATGACAACCCAGCCCCGCCCCAATTGTAGTCTTTAATCTCATCGACTTTAGCAAGACTGGGCATGTAGTATAGATAAACAGAGTCACTCTTATCATTACATAGAGTGCTGCCGATCAATGCGAGAATAAAGACACGAGTTAACTGGTCTTCTTGTACAGCGGTTTGCGGCTTCCACCCCTTATACTTCTCCACAATGTCCCTGTATTTTATCTTGGTATTAATCAGGCTTGCAATGGGGGTCCCAAATAGCCTCACTACCTCCTTAGGTTTTTTGTGGGCCTCCATGTCATATTTTAAAGGCTTCCCACAAACGGGTAAACCTGTGATCGCACTAAAGTCCTTCGGGGTCATTGTCAGTTCCCCGACCTCATCCAGATGGAATGTATGTGTGGTGTCCCACCAACGCTCTGCCAATGCTGAAATGATTTTTTTGTCTCTCCTTCCCTTTCGCGCAAGTAAATTTGCGAACTCAGAAAATCCCGCTACTTTGACTTTGTCTTTCACTGGAACAGGCAAATGATTTTGAAACCATAAGCCACATAGTTTGTCATTGCCGCATCCCTTAATATGGGTACCCGAATTCTGCAAGTTTCCAAAATTTAATCAATCACAACAACACTTTCCATGCAACATATTCAGAAAACTGTCCATGCAATTGGTGTTACAAATATTCAATTGGCAAACAGTAATCAGGTAATTGCATTTGTGAAATCTAATTGGATCAATGGAAAGCAGAAAAATAAGTTCGGGAAAACTAAACACATTCCCTAAACTCAATAAATTGTCCAAGGATTTACTTAGCAAGCACTTGGATTAATGGAACATAAAAAAAAAAAGTAAGCATAGCCAACAAACTTTAAATGCAATTGTATTTACAAATCTTCAATTGGCAGACAGAAACCAGGTAATTAAATATGTCAAATGTAATTGCATAAGTGAAGTGCCCAAAAACTAGTTGAGCAAAACTAATCATACTGCCAACAGTCAATCAAATTGCAAAGGATTTACTTAGCACGCAACGGGATTCAGTGAACATACTTTCCTAATGATGCTTATAAAACGAACATATAAATAAAAAATAGCCACCTAATTCACAAAAATTACCAATATCTACCTTGTAAGATAAATGGTCAGTGACTTTGACATGTAGCACAGGATTGGATGTGTTGTGATTCTTATGTACGTATCGTCTCACCCCGAACAATGGGTGATCCGCAGGGCTTTGGTGTTTTGGTTCCGAACCTTGCCCTTGCTCAATGGTTACAATAGAATTGCTGTTGTTTCCCTGTGCTTTTTTCCGAGGGGGCACCCCACTACTTTTCTTACCCTTGAGTTTGCAACGTGCCTCGGAAGTTGCCTTGTCGTTGGCCATGTGCTCCCTCCCAATACCCTCCTATGTTTAACCCATCAATTTAATGAAACAAAAACATATTAATATATATATATATAAGAAGAATAAATATATATATCATCAGAAATTGATTCACAACACTTGCAGAAACCAAACAATAATATACGCATATAGATACATATCTATGCATATCATCAAAATGAGTTGGAAACTCCCAGAGTCAACAAGGAATTGGAACAAATCCATATAAAACTGCAAATCTAAAAAGGTCACCAGCATAAGAATTTTAATTAACTAATTTTACTTCATTCACTAATTTTACAAGATTTATAACCAAAAAAAAAATCGGAAAGAGTAGGAAAAAAAACCACATATTACAGTTGTTATGCATACCACAAATTATTTGTCATAAAAAAAGTTGCCACCCAGTTGCCTATCATAACAATGAATCGGAGAACATGAATGTCCACTAAAGGTGCAATAAACAGGAGAACTTGTAAGCAAATAGCACTTTAGGGTTTCACATAATTTTCAACTCTCAAACACAAAATCCATCAAATAATACACAATCGAATCAATCAAAACCTCAATTTCACTATGTATACGAAAATCAGGGCATGCCCAAATCACCATTTTCACGAAAAGGGAAAGAAGAACCCAAAAGAGAGAGCAATCTGAATTACGAAACCCCAACCAATTTAATCGATTCAAATATCACTGAAACATAAATAAATTTTATTTATAAATACTCACAGGAGGTGGCAGAATCAGGGGCGCCAATCGCAAATTCGTTTCGTCTATTCCTTCACAGAGACGACGAGACTGCAAATCCCATCAGATTTGGGAACGAAGGGGCGTGATTGTCGTTGTCGGCGGCGTGGTGCTGCGTCTGAGAGAAGAGAAGCAGACAGAGAGCGTCGAGCGATAAGGAGAAGAGGAGGAGAGAGAGAGAGACTGAGGGAAAACGAAAACCTAATTCGTAAACTAAAGTGGGCCTGTATCAGATATGGCCAGTTCTATTCTAACAAAATAGAACTGGCCTAATAAAATAATATTTTTTATATTGTATATTATATATAATATATTTATCTCTTGACCTCCAAATCAAATGTACTTTTATTTGTTTTAATTATTAATGACATTAATATAATTTAAATTTCAAGGGTATTTAGTTGTCTAACTTTGCTTTTCAAGTCTTTAGCCTTTTAAAATTGTCCCTCTACTGAAAAATTCATGAAAATTATCAAGAGGAAATTCATCTACAAAAACATTAGGAAAATTAATCTTTTAAGCTTTAAACTTGTTGTTTTTAAAAAAAAATTAAAATTAATGTAGTCCCATGTTTCCTTTTTTTTGCATTTTTTAATGTGAAATAAATAATTTTGTAATTTTTAAAAAATAAATGGATAGAAAATGACTCATTTGTCCTAAAAAAACTTCGACACTTTTTACACTATGACCCTATGACCCGAGAATCCTGGATCCGCCACTGTGTACAAAGTAAGAGATACACTTGAAACCTTGAAAAATAGAGTCCAAAATCGGATTGTACTCGAAAAAAGAAGTTGACGATGGTTGATTTGGGGTGGGTGAGAGAAAGAGATAGAGAGAGGAGAAGAAGAGCTCGACGAAGAAGTTGTTGAGCGAGGGTTACTGGTGGCTACAGCGCGTATGATTGTAAAGGGTGCGCAAGGTTTTTGTTGTCCTTAAACGACATCGTTTTAAATTTTATTGGTGCAACAATTGAACTGTGCGTTTTGAGTTATTTTGAAACCTTTTTTGTTTTATTACTTTGATTAATAGTTATGTTTTAGTTATTATTTACTTAGTGAATATTAAAGGAAAAAAAGAAAAAGAAAAATAGAATTACTATTTATTAAGTAATATAAGTCATGAAGATAATTAAAATATTGAATACTAATTATTCACTTCATAAATAGTAATTAAAATATAATTATTAATTTCACTAATTAAATCAGGCAAATATATTATTTAATTACAAAAATTAAAATTTAACAAAATTAATTAACATAAACAGCATAAGTTTTTGTTGGTTTTTTTTTTAAACACCTCTCCCTCATCCGCATGTGTTTACAAGCCCTAATCCTCTTGTCAATTTAGGAATCATCCTACTCCATTTCAATTGTATGACTAATTGGATAATATTAGGTTTTGAAATTGATTATAATATGTATTACTTAGATGTAATTGAATATTAACCCTCAATCAGATGTACTGATTTAGTTTCATTATATTTTATCATTTATAATTGTTGTTCTCCAAAGACTTATTCATCATCCCTGCAAGGTTTACATCTCACCTTTGCGGGACCAAAGTTACCTAGCATCTACGCATCGTCTTTCAAAACTTTGGTATTATTTAAATTCCCAGGGTAATTGGTTATGTAATATATATATATATTCCTTTTACTCTTTTAAAAATTGCCCATTCGTTGAAGAATTATTGGATCCACCACTGTAGGTATATATATATATATATATATACATATATTACATATATGTGTATATACGTGTATATATGTACATTATAGTACATGTGTATGTAAGTAATATAATGTAATAAATAAATATAGGTATATAATAATCAAAATATAATATATGCATCTTATACATTGGTGAGCATGGGATAAGTTAATCGTCCCTTTTCACATGGGTTTAGTAGTCCCTTCCTAAAGAGGTGCTTTGGTGGGCCCGGTATTAGCAATCTCATATAAGACTAGAATTACATGAAACAAACATGGTACTAAATTTAGTCTAGGCCAAGCCAAGCCAACCGTGTGTAACAAACGACACTTCTCATGTTCCAAATTAATCTGGTGAGTCGAACATAATGTAAGGTAGTCATGAGCTTTATTTATATTTATATTTTTTTATCAAATTTAAAGCCACATTGTAATAAGTTTATGACCTACCATAAATCGACTACCGTAGTAAATCTATACAAACAATACAAATTGATATTTAAAGAATTTTGTGCGAAAATATTTGTTTCAACCTAATTAATAGATTCAAATTATTCAAAGTTAAACGTGCAAGTGCACATTGTGAACAATAGCGCACATATTGAAAAATAGTAAAGGGTGCAAGTAAGGGATCTTGCCCACAAAGATTGGTTGTTAACTATGTCAAATTTGTAGTTTAACAAACACTAAGAATGACTATATCTGACAAACTCAATTATGAATGTTTGATGGTGAAACATTCTGAATTGGACAATGAAACTGACAAACAGACAATGTGTAATTGCCATTTCGTGTTGCAAAATCATATTGACGTTCAGGCAATTTCCAAAGAACTCTGCCATATCATTTTTCCCATTTTCCATGTAGCTTCATAATTAAGCACCTAACCTAAATATGAAAAACAATGGAATTTATTGCATCTAACAACATTAATGTATCAAAACTCCTAGATGTAACATTAACATAGATACAAAATAACACTAATAATATATGTCATGCCAAAAGTTGGGGAAATACATGAACAATATGGTTCTAATGAATATTTCGTACATAAAAGCTAAACCATATATATAGTGGAAGTACTACAATCCATGTCATTTTATTGGGGTGAACGGAACCCAAAATCTATTACGATCTCTAGGTGGTGAGGCTTGTGTGTCAAATTGTGATTCCAATACACTATACTCGGGTGTCTCAAAGGTGAAATCATTTGAGTTGTAATGAGTGGAGCCACTAGACACTTCGCCATATGAGAAGCCCGAGTTAGGGGTTGTATAAGAAGAGGACAACGTCTTAGTCCCATGAACAGCACTCGAGGAGGAAAAAAATGTTTTGTTTCCAACAGTTGTGTCATCTTGTGGTCCAAAACTAGAAAGAAAATCGCTCCTGTCACTTGTATAACCCCTTTTCCGCTTACCTCTCTCACCAACAATGCTATTTGGACAGTTTCTTTTGTTGTGACCAGTAACCTTGCACTCTCCGCATTGGGGGGCCTTTTTGCCTTTGCTTCCCGTTGTTTGCTTTCCTTTTGTCTTAGCAACTATGGGGTCTCTTACAACATTATTATGGCATCCTAGATTAAGACTAGTTTGCTCATGTTGCTCCTTCCATCTCTCAACCAAAGTATTTAATCTCCCAAATTCAGCCTTTAGCCTCTTGTAAGCGACTTCTGTCTGCGACCCATAAAAACAAAGCTTGTTAAAATCAGAGCTTAATGACCCAAACCTAGCCATTTGAATAGTTTCGTTGGGAACATCATCCGACTTGACTACAAATTCACTCCCACGTCTTGCATCCTTTGTCCATCTCTTCATTATTACGGACGGATGTATTTGATCCATATGATCACATTTCATGACTCCAAACATATGACAACATGGAATTCCACTGGATTCAAATAATTTGCACGAACACTGCAGATGTTGCTCTTTCTTGTAGTACACTACAGTCCATTTCTCATCGGGTCTTCCAAATTTGGAAAATGTGTAAACACGAGCATCTTCATTGTTTCTTACGGGTTGCACGAGAATTAATTTAGCCTCCTTGTTTATCTCATTTCTTATCAACTTGTAAATATCGTGAGTGAAAATAGAAGCTGCATGTTCCTCTAGTGATCGGAGGTGCGTACGAAGGAGTGGGTGTGAATTGTTGGAATCAAAGTCATCCTTCACATTCTCATTTCTCAACCTCAATAACGATCTTTCAATCCGTGGCATACACTCCACTAACTTCATGCCTCTACCAATTCCATCCTTCAAGTTCTTATGCATACCCTCGACACGTTGTGTTGTGGTATTCCCACCAAAAAAATGCCCTGAGCAGTACGCTTCAGCCCATCGTTTCCGTTTACGGTACATCATCTCGATCCAATCGCCTTTTAGATCATATGTATCTATCATTTGCTGCCAATGTTGTTCGAACGCCACTGGTGTCAAACCACCATGCACACAATAGCTAAACTCCCTTACAATTTCTGGGTTATTCACATTGGTGTTCACATTCCTCATGATGTGCCATGTACATAAACGATGATATGCATCGGGAAAAATTTCATCAATCGCTACACGCATTGCCTCATCCCCGTCCGTGACAATAGATACAGGCTTCTTGTCCTTCATAGAAGTCAAAAAAGTTCTGAGTACCCAACGATATGTATCAGCAGTCTCATCAACAAGAAATGCACAACCAAAAACTATAGTCGCGTTATGGTTGTTTACACCAACAAACACCACTAAAGGCTTGTCATATACGTTGGTTTTGTACGTGCTATCAAATATCACCACATCCCCAAAGCAACAATAATCGTGTAGAGATTGAGAGTCTCTCCAAAACAAATTTGCCAATCTATTCTCCTCATCTACACTAAACATGCAAAAAAATTCCGGATCCGCTATTGCCTTGGCATTCATGTAGCTTATTGCTGCTTCTGCATCACCATCCAATACTACTTGTCGACGCTCGAAATCGATCCTGTTATATAGATCCTTACTGGTGAACCCCACTTTCATGTATCCACCTGCTTGGTCAACCATATAGTCGTATGTCCGATTGGTTTTAATAGAGGCTTTTCTCATAGACATAGATTGTGCTATGTTAGATTCCGTAACACACCGGTGCGAACGAAGAAAAGGCACCTCACGAGAGTTAGCAAGTCGGTGGCTGTGCTCCGTTACAAATTTAGTCACAATATAAGCATCCCGTTTAGGACAATACTTCACAGCAAATGTAGCATGACAATTCTCTCTAGTCTCTTTCCTTGGTGTACGAACCATATTATCTCTATTCGTCCATTTCTTTGATCTACTCCCTTCTTTTGAGCACACCCATTGTCTTCCCATCACAACCCCACCCTCGCTACGTCTCAATCGACTTCTTCTTATGCTAAAACCAATTGCAAGAGCATAGTTGCAGTAAAATCTTTCTGCTTCCTCAAATTTTGCAAACTCTCTCTCCGCTAAATCAGCAATGCTCATATTTTGGAAGTTCAACCCATCATACTCAAACTGTCCGCTTTTCTCAGTAATTTCTTCTGTTCTACTGTCCAAAATCTGTAAAGATGGGGCATTTTCAGTTTCTTCAAGTGACTCAGCCTCTGCAAAATAACCTTCACTGTTAGGTACAGAGTTTTGGCCCTGAATTCCATTCGTTTTACTTGCTTCTGCATCCATTTCCTGAAAATAGGCAACATGTCTTCCATGGAATATTTAATATGAACATAAATGGATACACATCAATTGCATTTAGTAGAAATATAAACATACAATTAAATTATGAAGGATTAGTCCTTACTGAGAGATTCTACATTTCATACTTGTGCACATATAATGGCAATTGCGCGACAAGAATGCAAAGAGACTATTCTGTTTGTCAGTTGCAAGACTATAATGCAATTAGACGTAACTAGTTGTCAATTGCAAGACTATAATGCAATTAGACGTAACTGTTTGTCAATTGCATTCACAAATCACATATGTTCTCAAAATGCAAGAGGCTACCAATAACATGGAAATATGGATACAATCATTGCAAAATAGGACTAACCAATTGGTAATTGGATTCAAAATGATATATTGAAGTACCTCTTACATTTCCATTACCAAAATGCAAGGCTACAAATATCATCCCATTTGCATTACAATTAATAAATTCTATCTAATGTTTTTTGAATGAGTCACAAACTTTTCAACATCAACAATATGCCCAACATTAAAGAAGAGAAAGATATTGACATTGATCATATTGTGTTTCTTGTCTGTGAAATAACTCAAATTACAATGGTTTTCTTTTTAGCAAATCAAAAACCCATTTACTTCTGCTTTGTTGCTTCCTGGGCTGCATTAATTTCTACTTAGTTTTTCTGGTTTTCTTTTCATAACATAATTACTTGATTTCATAGAGGGAAAATCACCCATAGAAATAGCTGGTTTTCTTTGAGCAGATCAATATAGCAAAATGTTATATTGCTGGTCTTTGGGAACTCAAGTGTGGACAAGGATAATAAAAATCATGTGGTAAATTTTCATTTTCATTTTTTATTTTTGTTAAACAAGAGAGATACCATCAAGAATTCAACATTTTAATATATGCTTATAATACAAAGATTTTTTTTTTTTTGGGGGTTCTTTTTTCGGGATTGAAAAGTTTGGTGTCCTCTTTGTGCATGCTTAAACTAATAAACTTAATCACTCAATGAGTTGTTGGGTTTGATTATTGAGAAAATGATAGAAAGCTGTAGGGAAAGCACAGAATCTTGCAACAGCCAATCCAACCGACCCCATTTCCATTCATATGGAAAATGCAAGCTGAGAAAAAGCTGGGAACTCAAGTATGGACAAGGATAATAAAGCTATTAATTTTACCTTTGCAATGGCCACTTAAATTCGTTTCAGCAACAGCAACTCGTTTCCACCGATTTTTTGTGAACCACGCAAAATGCCCAGCCACCGAGATTTAAGATCTTCTCAATTCATCTCCAGAATCAAGCGATTCAGATGTAGGGGAAGAGAGGGAGAGATGAAAGAGAGAGCGCCGTTCTTGGAGAAGCCTCAGCAGCAGTTCACGATCTTCCCTTCTCCCTTTCTTTTTCTGTTTTTCTTTTCTTGTTTTCTTTCTCTTTTTCTGTTTAATTTTTATTTTATTCACTTTTACCTGCACCAACCCTTTTAACAGGTTACCAGCAGTCAATGGTGTGGATTTAACCCTCATCTCCACTTACTCATCCAATGGCTGATATTTTGGGCGCATGGATACACCACGCCCATTGTAGAATTTTCCCTGTTTTCACACTAGCTCTTCATTTCTTTCACTTCTACAAAACATTCCATGCCAATTGCCACAGTAACTAATTTTCAAATATTCACAAAAAAAAAATGTGGAGCCACTCTCAGTCAAAACCACTCATCAGCCTCCTCAACCTCCTCCTCCACTTCCTCCCCGCCCTAACCCTCTCCCCTTGCCGCACCACCTGCGGCCCCATCCCCGTAAACTACCCCTTCGGCCTCGACGACGGCTGCGGCGCGCCGCAGTTCCGTGGCATGCTCAACTGCTCCACCGACCTCTTCTTCACCACCCCATCCGGCAACTACAAAGTCCAGTCTATCGACTACGACAAGAAAAATCTCGTCGTTTACGACCCCGCCATGTCAACCTGCTCCATCCTCCAACCCCACCACGACTTCCTCTTGACCCCTATCCAGTCCGCCATAATCCCACCGACCTCAGACACCGTCTTCGCCCTCCTCAACTGCTCCGTCGACTCCCCTGTCCTCAACCACTACAAGTCTCTCTGCTTCAACTTCTCCGGCCACTCCTGCGACGAGCTTTACAACTCATGCAACGCGTTTCGGCTTTTTCGGTTGGGCTTGGGAGTAAGCAACGGGACTAATAGTACTGGTAGTACTGATTTTGTTCCGCCGTGCTGTTTTACGGGGTATGATACTGTGAAGTTCATGAGCATGAATATTTTGGACTGTACGCATTATACTAGCGTGACTAATACGGATCGGTTGAGAGGTTTGGGACCGTTGGATTGGATTTATGGGATTAAGTTGAGCTTTGCGGTTCCGGATACTGGGTGTGAGAGATGTGCTCAGTCCGGTGGGACTTGTGGGTTTGATACTGAGACTCAAGTGTCTCTCTGTCTCTGCTCTACTTTCACCAATTCTACTAGAGAATGCGGTAAGAAAATCAAACTTTTTTATTTATTTATTTATTTATTTTAATATAAGCGATACTAGAGAGAGGGAGTTTTCTCCACACTACTAAAGTGATATGGAGATTCGAACTTGAGACTACTAATCTGTGTGTCAATATCTTTTTCAACTAGACTATACCCCGATAACAAGAAAATCAAACTTTTATAAATGTTGACAACGTTACACAAGAAATGTTACATTAATGCAAAATGATTATAACTCTCTCAGGTCATTTTTGTTTCATTATTGCTTCAATTATACTTGATTCTTTTGGTACATAACTTCAAATTGGGTTCATGTCTTTTTTATTTTCAGCTGCAGGCAGTGATACGGCAGAAGGACGAGATTGTGCTCCCTCGATACTCTTTGAAGCATTCTTTGTGATTATGGGGGCATTGTTAATCTGTTTGCATGATTTTAATCTTTCTTTTATTTGAGATTATTCTACTTCTAAGAGCATTTTTGTCTTTTCATTCGCATGAAGCTGATCATGACCCTTTTGAAGTTTGTTGTTGACAATGTAAGTAAAGCACTGATTGCGTTTTAGTGACACGATCGGCTGGAGGCAAAAGCTACTTTTGCAGTGTACAATATTGCACCGTCTCCATCAAATCTCTAAATTTTGATTCTATGCAAGCAAACTCTGTCTCATTCTCTAATTTTTTTATTTTTTTTTTACCTTTAACGAACCGAATACAAAATATAGGACCTCGTTTTATAGTGAAGGCCTTATCTAAGACCTTTATGGCTCGTTTGGTACACAGAATTGCCTTGGACTGGCTTGGACTAAATTTAGTACCATGTTTATTTTATCTAATCCTAGTCTTAGATGGGATTGCTAATACCGGGCCCATCAAAAACACCTCCTTAGGAGGGGACTACTAATCCCATGTGGAAGGGGAGGATTAGCTAGTCCCAATTCTCACCAATGTATAAAATACATATATTATATAGATTATTATAAATAAACCCAATCCTAGACATGTATTTATAAAAAAACCCACACACTATTTAAACATAGAAACACACCCAAAATCAACAATTGTATATTTTTTGGGTGTGTTTATAAATGGGTTTTGAGTGTGTGTAATGATGGGTTTTGGGTGTGTTTATAAAGTGTTTTGGGTGTTGGGTTTTTTTATAATTTCAGCCCCTATTTTTGGTGTTTTAGTGAAACTCTCTATATTATATTGTAAAATTAATAACATATATTATTATTATTAAACTTACTTACACATATACTATAATGTACATATATACATGTATATACACATAAATATATCATATATGTATATATATACATACACATATATACATATACATATATACATGTATATTATTATTATAATATACACATATACATATTAATATTATAATAATAGCATACGTGTATATATGTATATGTATATTATATATATTATATATTATAACACATATATATATATATATATATTATATTATAATACATATATATATATACACATATATATACATATATGTGTATATATATTATACCCATGTGTGTATTGTAGTATACATATACACACATATATACACATATACACACATATATACACATATACATTATATATGTATTATATATATTGTAATATACATATATACATGTATATATATATTATAAAATACATATATATATATGTATGTATTATACCCATGTATATACACATATATTATATATGTATATTGTATGCATATATATATATGTATATACATGTATATATATTATAAAATACATGTATATTATATATATATATAATATACATATATACATGGGTATAATACATATATATATATATATACACACATATGTTTATATTATTTATAATATACATATATACATGTATATACATATACATGTCACATATATTATAAAATACATATGTACACATACATAATACATATATTTATACATATATACATATACATAGATAGTTTTGAAAAAAAAATAAAAAATCTAGTCCTAGTCCAAGCATACACCAAACGCAGGATAAATGTTATCCAACTTAGACCAAGCCAAGCCAAGCCAAGCCAAGCCAAGCCAGTGCCTAAGCATAGTTCATGCCAAGACAGTCCTGTGTACTAAACGAGCCCTTAAATGAGTTCCTATCTCTTAATTGTTTGATTAAATTAACCAATTTGATATAACGGCTTACTAATTTAATTCAACGACTAGAGCCCAAAATTCGTTTCCAGCAGACCTGTTTTGCCCGGGTAGGCTGTGGGTCCCATGCAACCGGGCTGGCCTGAAGGCAAGGCAAGCCCGAGCTCGAGCTTGAGTTTTGGGTGACGTCATCGCGTCAGCCCGCGAATTCAAATTTTTTTTACCGTTGGCGTAAACGCACCCCTGACTTTTCGCCAACAGCTAGAAGCCATGTGGTGGCCTCTGGGAGCTCCGATTGATTTTTCTCCTCCAATCCAACGGCAACCAATTTTTTTGCAATAAATCCTCATACATTTTCTTCTCCTTCAACTATTATTTACTTTCTACTCAACATTTTATTCACTTTCAAATTTTATTTTTCTTTATCATTAAGTTAGTTTGCTTGCCTTTTATTTCTTTGTATTTTAATGTTTTGTTTTAAAAATTAGTTGTAATTCATGTATTTTATTTCATTAGTAGTAATTCTTAATTACTTGTATTGGTTTTCTTTGAGTGAATAAAGAAAACATTCAATAAAATACCTTTTTATTCAAAACATTCCATACCTTTTGAAATTTGACTGAAATTTGAAACCAAAAATCTTATCAGAAAATTTTATCCAATTATGAGATATAAATTTTATAATAAATATTGACACGTACAAACCCAAAAATCTTGTCCGAAAATATTATCCAAATTAATTGTTTAGGTTTAAAAATAAAAAACAAGAATAGTATTTGCCCTTTGCCATGGCAACGGGCGGAAACACACATTACTTTTTGCAATGACAGCACTATTCACATAAATAGTAGCTGCCCTAGATCCCCTTGCCGTGACAAAGGGCAAATGAGTGGAGTTGCTCTTAGATAAGGCCCTCACTATAGAATTCTTGCTATCTATGTTGCAAACCGTTTAGTCCACTAGGTGAGGGGGCCCAACAAGAACATGATGCTCGGTTTCACATGCCCACGAACTCAATCTATAATTTCGAAATATGCTTTTCTTGAAGGAGTTTCTAAAGGCACACATCAATTTGGTGCACCCAACCTTTAAAGGAAAATTTTGAAACTACTTCCAAGCTTGTTTATGAGGAATAAACCAAAAATAATAAGAACAAGAAAAAAAAAAATTAAGTACACAAACTAATTTTTATTGCCAATTCACCTACTGTTTAAATCAACATGTCATTCAAGAGTTCTTCAAATCATTAAAAAATGTATTTTTTTAAAAAAAATTAAAGAAAAAGAGAACCAAAAAAAAAATCCTAAGAGACCCAACAGTCCTATAACTTCCCCTATAGTTTTCTTCTCCTTCCATTCCCCCTTGACCACCACCCTCTACTCCCAAACAAATCCTTCACCCTACAGACCCCTCCCCCCCACCTTCACCCTTCTGTTTTTTCACCCTCGAACCCAGCCCTTCAGGGTTTTCTTCTCCTCCCATTCCCTCATTCCCCCATGAGCATGACCACCACCCTCCACTCCCAGATCAATCCCCCACCCTTACACCCTTCCCAGGGACAGTCCTACGTCCATGCTAACATGGGCTATAGCTCGGGCGACGTGATATTTTATGGTCCAATATTAATACTTAGCCTACCAAAGCATACCTCCACACTGTTTTTTCATCCCAGTGATCCCACCCAAAGAAAATCTTTATTTCTTTTTTCTTTATTTAACTAATCCCACAAGTGTGATAGTAAGTAAAATAAAAACTAACCCCATATTAATATTTATTACTCAGCCTTTTTCAGAAAACACACATTCATAGATAACATCCTTTACTTTTTTCTGTTAAAAAAATAAAAATAAAAATAAAAAACTTTACCTTTTCTAGTGTACGTAAAACGTCAATATATTTTTTTTTTTTCCTTATAAATTTTGGCTACTTCTTTTCATTTTTATTTTCTAAGTTGGCTTTGATGGATTAAAATGGTCCAGTTTTTTTTTTTCTTCTTTTGTAATGGATAATAAATGCTTTCAATTCTTTTCCTTTCATGGAGAAGTTTAGCATGTAATTGCTAATTGACCTTAAAATTCATACTTAAATGAAATTCACTCATACCATCAAGTTTTCTAGGTTTGTATATAAGATAAATTTATCCCATCCTATTTTTAAATCTTAGGTTTGTCCCTACCCTTCTCCCCCACCATCTCCTCCGGGTTTTTCTTCTCCTCCCATTCCCCCATGACCACCACCCTCCGCTCCTAGACCAATCTCCCACCCCACATACCCCTCCCCTCACCTCCCCCCTTATGTTTTTTTCACCCCCAAACCAATCCCCCACCCCACATATGCCTCCCCTCACCTCCCCCTTATGTTTTTTTACCCCCGAACCCAGCCCCTCCACCCAACCACCCCCCCGGCCGCACCATTCTTCTCCTCCCATTCCCCCATGTGACCACCACCCTCCACCCTCAGACCAATCCTCCAGGTTAATCCCCCCACCCCACAGCCCTCCTCCATCCTTTTTTTTCACCCCCACTGCACATACTCCTCCCCCCTTCCTTTATATATATATATATATATATATCATTCTTACCTTTGATTCTCCCTCCCCTTAGTCACCTTTCCTTTGATTCATAATCATACAACACAAAAAAAAAAAAAAAAAAAAATATATATATATCTCTCTCTCTCTCAAAAATGATTTGTTTTTTTCATTTTAAATTTCATATTATTTTATTATTTTATTATTTTAAAATCTAAAATGACCAATTTTCCCTCATATTTAACAGAAAATTGGATGAAATGTTGAGATTTAGATGATAGGGAGTGAATTGGCAATAAAATTTAGTTCGTGTACTTAATTTTCCAACCAAAAAGTTGAGGGTGCAAATTGAAAGTAGTGTACAAGTTCAAGGGGTAAATTGACAATTAACCCTAATAATGAATGACTCTCAAAATTGTGCTTCATGGAATAATTAAAATCTTGACATGAATTTTCTTTAGCCATTTTGACATCAATAACAATTTATATAGTGTGCTTTACAGAATTTGTTGATGATTTATTATTGTTCTTTGTTTCTACCGGGATATCCCTCCTCTTTGCCAAAAAAGTAAATATAAAAAAAAATTATTTTCCAAATGCATTGCCTTCAGCAAGTCCAGAGTATAATTGGACATTTTCCAATGAAGTTTTCCTCAGATTTCATTAGTCTTAATCATCCTAGAGACAACAATCAGTACGTAATTATAAAATTGCTATCCTAATCACAAACCCCCACCACCATGAGCATTCTATTATAATGTCCCACTTCAACCCGCTCCACTAATCCGCTTTTCTCTTTTAATCATCAATTTCCATGCATGTTATTGATGTTTGAATTCAAATTTCCACCCCTTAAAACTCTTTTTCTTTAATCACCATTTCGGCAACAGATGCATCATTGCATTGGCATCATTCTTACACTTTTTATGTTAAAAAACAATCCTCAAGATTCTTTTTCAATGCGCATGATTTCAATATTGGCATAAACTAGCTAGTAGAAGCAAGCCAAGCCAGTATTAGGGTATTCAAATTCGGGTATCCTTAAGCTATGCTTACTCAGTGTATCCTTAAGCTTAATTTGTATATTCTCCCTTTTTTACAAGCGATAGTCTAAACTACAGGGGATGAGGTTTCTCACACTGATGCACACAACTAAGATGTTATAGGGATTTCGACAAAAAAAGAAGAAGAAAAAAAGATACCATGAGAATTTGAATATGAGACCTCTAGTATGCAAATCAAAGCCCATTTTCACTGGGTTAGACCCTGTTGGCTTGTAAATACTTTAACTTTATAAGATGTCTCGTGATCATATAATTTGAACTTCTCACAAATTTTATGAAACTTAAACTTGGCTTATATTTTTAAAAAGCTTAACGAGTTTGGCTTATTTCTTTAGAATAAAGCTCGAACAAATTGAATATGTTACAAACTTGATTTGCATTAGAGACAAGTAACTCTATTTTTTCTATATTATATAACATAGTTAAAATTATCGTTGTGTAATGAAACATTATCTCATTCACTTTTTATTTTTGATTTCTTCTTTTGATGTTGTATAAATCTTTCTAGAGTTACTGATAATTTTCCTTGCCTTTATTATATAGCGAATTGAACCTTTGAGTCATGAGTTTGTTAACTTTGAGTTAGGGATAAAATGATCAGTTTAGTTACTAAGCCATAAGATATGTCCACGAGTTTAACACAAAACATGGTAATGTGGTTATAAATTAAGTAAGTTGGGTTATCATATAAGTATAACCCAAAACGACATCACTCCGGAAGGCTTTTTATAGAATTTCAATGTACATGTGGGGTCAATTTAAAAATACAAAGAGTGCAGGAGCGTCCCCGCTAACAATTCAAGTTTAAAAAACGGGCGGGCCTGTTATCACTGAGCTTTACCATTCAAACTTTCCAACAGTCTGACACTTTCCACTCAAATCTCAACGCACACCTCTCATTCCCCACAGCCAAAGAAAACCACAATTTCACCTAAAACGTCATCGTTTTCTTCTTCTTCTTCCTCTCATGGATTCAAAACTCTGTTTCTAATTCGGGAACAAAAGCAACAGTCTATTTGTTTTACTCAAACTCCGAGCTCACCATGTCGAAAGAGAGCTCAACTGTTCGATTCCCGGCTCGAAACGTTTCGAAGAACTCACAATCTGAACCGAACGAGAACGAGTTCGAAGCCTCGTCGAACCAAATCCATTTTCCTCCTCCTAGAACACCTCTAAACAGCATAGCAGATCCAGCTCAGCTGCAAAAGGAGCTTCACGAACTCGATTTCGATTCACAACCGAAGTTTGAAGCAATTCGATCTGGTCGGTATTCTTTATCGGATAGAAAACTTGAAGCCCCGGACAGAGCTGGAAATGGCGGTCTCAGCAATGGAACTCCTAGGGTTTCAGGTCGCGGAGGGAAGGCGCACTCGGAGCCAAACTCAGCGCAAAGCACTCCGGCGAGGAACGGCTCGAGAGCTTCGATTGGTGGAGCAATTTGTACAGGAAGCAAAGCTCCGCAGTACAATGGAGGCAGAGCAGGGAGTTGTTCTAGAATCTCCCGGGAGATTTCGGTGGTGAATTCCGAGGTTTTAACTCAGGTTCCGCATTTCGAGCTTGCCGAAGATTCATCGTTCTGGACTGATCACAATGTGCAGGTTCGGGGACTAATTCTGCTTTGGTAAATGTTGAATATAATTGATTTTTGTGGATTTGATTGGTTTGATTGGTTTTGAGTTCAGGTGCTGATTCGAATTCGGCCATTGAGTAATATAGAGAGGGCTTCGCAAGGGCACGGTGGGTGTTTGAAGCAGGAAAGCGCCAAGACTTTGGTGTGGCATGGTCATCCTGAAACCAGATTCACATTTGATCATATTGCATGCGAGACGATATCACAGGTTTGGTTTTAACATATGGTTATGAAAAAAAGGACATGATTTTCGCTTCCCGGTTTTCACTACAACCTATAAAGTACTATCAGATTATGTACAAAAATGGAGAGAGAGACCTAATTTTCACTTTATTGGGTTGTATGAAACCATATTAAGTTCAATTTAGTGGAAGCTCATTTGGTGTCTTGCTTGAATTTGCTGCAGGAAAAGCTGTTTAAAGTTGCTGGGTTGCCCATGGTGGAGAATTGCTTGTCTGGTTATAATAGCTGCATGTTTGCTTACGGTCAGGTACTTTTTCCGAGAAGTTAAATAGTTTGGTGTGTGGTGTGGTTTTCATGTTATTTGGCTGCCAAGTTACAGTCTAAGTTGTTTATCTGCAGACGGGCAGTGGCAAAACATACACAATGATGGGTGAAATATATGAGGTTGAAGGGCAGCTCAATGAAGATTGTGGGATTACTCCACGCATTTTTGAATATTTGTTTAACAGGATCAGAGTGGTGCGCTGTTCACATTATTGATATCTTTCACGACTACGCCTCTGAATTGAATCAATATAGCCTTCTAGGCTGTTCTTTTCTTTTAATAGGATGTCTTACTATAATTCATATGTGCAGGAAGAGGAGAGCAGGATGGAGGAAGAGTTGAAGTACAGCTGCAAATGTTCCTTTCTTGAGATTTACAATGAGCAGATAACGGATCTCTTGGAGCCTTCATCAACTAATCTACAAGTAATTGATACCTTTCTAAATGTTCATGCTGGATGCTCCACTTAAACATTGTTCTTTTGAGCATTAAGTAAATCTTACTTCCCTATTATAGCTCAGGGAGGACCTGAAGAAAGGGGTATATGTTGAAAACCTTACAGAATATAATGTGAGGGATGTGAATGATGTTGTCAAGCTTCTGTTACAGGTGGTACTTTATGATAAAAGTTATCTTACCTACAATTAATTACATATTAGGGTTTGAATATGATTTCGGTATATTTATTTTCTTAGGGTGCTTCAAACAGAAAAATGGCGGCAACACACATGAACAGTGAGAGCAGCCGGTCCCACAGTGTTTTCACTTGTATCATTGAAAGCCGTTGGGAAAAAGATTCCATGACCCATTTTAGGTTTGCAAGGTTGAACTTAGTAGATTTAGCTGGTTCGGAAAGGTAACTACCATCTTTATATTCCACCTTTTTTTTGGTTTTAATTTTTTGTTCAAGGCCTATGCGCTAACTTGCTTATTAATTCAGGCAGAAAAGCTCTGGTGCAGAGGGAGATCGTTTGAAAGAAGCAGCAAATATTAACAAATCATTATCAACTCTTGGGTAATTATTTCGAAACCTGTTTCAAATGCCAATTTGTTGATTAGTGTTGTTTCTAGAAATACATATAAGAATTGGTCCATTTGAACATGGTTGAATTAAACTTATATGCCTTTAGTGCCAGTCAGATTTGAGTTTGGTTTTTCAGTTGGTTGACATGTAACACTCTGTGGTTTTAGGTTGGTGATAATGTCTTTAGTTGATTTAGCACACGGGAAACATAGACATGTTCCTTATCGAGATTCAAGACTTACGTTTCTGCTTCAGGTTAGACACCAAAAGCTCTGGAGCCCAAGAGATTTCATGAAATTTCATAATAATGTGCATACTTGCGCTTTTAGTGCATGTTAATACAGAACTTAATTGGCCTACAACTTTGAGATGCAGGATTCTCTGGGTGGGAACTCAAAAACAACTATAATTGCCAATGTCAGCCCATCTATTTGGTTTGTGTTGATTCTTTCCTAGTTCTAGATTACTTTGCTTTTTTTTTTTTTTTTTTTTTTCTTTTCTATTTATTTCCTTAAACTGACCTTTGCTTTCCTTGTAGTTCTGCAAATGAGACACTCAGCACTTTGAAGTTTGCCCAGCGTGCCAAACTTATCCAGAACAATGTACTTACCTGGTACACTGACGCACACACACACGTGCTCACATTCTCTTCTTAGTTGTTTACTTAATTTTCCATCTTTATCCAGGCTAAAGTGAATGAAGATGCTTCAGGTGACATAACTGCACTTCAGCAACAAATCCAACAGCTAAAGGCATGGGTTATATTTGCACGCTTGTGAAAGTTTTACCTTTGACATTTCCTAGATGGTAGAACTAAAGCATTTTTCGAACCCAAACAGGGCCAGTTGTCCTTCCTAATGAAGCACCATAATATCTCATGGTCTTCATCAAGCGGTGTGCCAAGTATTGAAGAACCTAGATTCAATGAGTTGCCTGAGGAATACAATGACTCTCTAGAAGATAAAATGCCAACTGAGAATCTTAAATTACCAAGTGTCAGAAACAAGAAGGTATTTTGATTTTGTACAAAAAAAATCGTTTCCTACACCTTATAAATTGCATGATGCAATTATGGTAACGAGTTATAATGCAAACTTAACAGATGAATTGCATGGATACCATCTTAGTTGGTGCTTTAAGGAGGGAAAAGATGGCAGACAATGCAGTCCAGAAGTTGGTGGCTGAAATTGAAGACATGAACCGCTTGGTGCGTATTGTTGGAACAAGTAGTTATTTAGTTTCCCCTATCTATAAAGTTCTTGATTATTTTATAATTCTTAATTGCATAAATAGCACCGTGTTAAGCGGTTTATTTTTGTTGTGGCATTTCTGTAGGTTTGCCAAAGTGAGGAGGATGCTGGACAAACTAAAATGATGCTAAGGTTTCGTGAGGAAAAAATTAAACGACTTGAATTGTTGACGGATGGAATGCTGTCGGCTGAGAAGTATCTCATGGAGGAGAACAAGGCTTTACTTGAAGAGATTCAGCTGCTGCAAGCAAGATTTGAAAGCAATCCAGAATTGACCAGATATGCTGTGGAGAACTGTAGACTTCTCGAGCAACTTAAATTGTAAACTCCACATGGGTCAATGTTGTAGATGATTGCTCTTTTTCACCTTTCTGGATGCCATTGCCTCATTTTGTATTCTTCATGCCAGGTACCAAAAATTTTATGAACATGGAGAGAGAGAAACATTGCTAGCTGAAGTATCAGAACTACGCAATCAGGTCCATAAAAATCTCCTCCTCCTTCCTAAACTGTCTCATGCACTCTAAGGTGGCTATCTAAAGCATGTTTCATGTGCAGCTTCTGGATATACTTCAAGGAAAACTTCCATTCTCAACAGAAAATGAAAATCAGGTCGGAAAGCACTTTTTGGTTAGTTATGTTACGTGTTACATAAATTTTTTCCTATAAAAATGTTGCATATCCCCTTTTAGGGACCTCCAAATCTTTAATGTGCATATTTTCAAGAGTGCAGAATAGTGATACCATAAAGGAATTGGAAGATTGCAGGAACATGAATTCTAAATTGATCAGGTATTTTTTCTTTAACAATATACACTTACACATGTTTTATTAGTTACTGCAACAAACTGCCCTCAAATTTGTATTAGTTCTACTGCGGCTAGCATATGACAGTGCATTTATTAGCTGCTTTATTTTCTTTTAAGTTTACTAGTTTATGTACACTCCTTGAATTTGCACTTTAGTCCCGCTCTTTTTCCCTGGATACCAAACAACCTAGGGCTCAGAGGATTATCTCACCCGTTATTCCTCCACATGGTAAAATACTGATGCTGTCAGTAAATGATAGCCATATATGTGGACATTCTATCCATAATTTACTGTATTGCATTGCCATTGCTGTAGTGAGCTGTCGCGAAGGCCATTGTGTTTGACTAATTACTTTTTGATGCTATTAGTACAATTTAAACCTGATCATCATATTGACTCTGAGAAGGCAAATTTCTTGCATTGTTTGGATTTGAGTTGACAACTCCCATGTTGCTTATTTATGATTTTATGTCTGCAGGGAAGTAGATGAACTACAACTAGAATTGCGAAAGTATATGAACTCCAGTCAAGCTGCCTCCGGTTCTGTAAGTATAACTAATAAACTACCTAGCACTGCTTAAACAATTTTGTAAGCTTTTTGTTTTGAAAGTTTGTAAGCTTTGTCTGTAGTTTATTAACAATCTTTATATAAGTGCAGGTAAGAGATTCTTTCTCCAAGGATACTGAGGAATTCAGGCAATCAGATAAGTATTCGATGGTAAGTCAATATATCACGCTGGTTCCTGCCTAATGTCCAATTAATTTACAGAGGTGAACATCATTTAAAAACTGGAATTCTTTTCAATTGTACATGATTTTTGTTCCTCGTTGCTATATCCCAGTTCATTTTCTGTGCATTTAAAGTAAAGCTGATTCATGTTTTTGACGTATGCCATGAAATCATGTTGTGTTGCACTGTCCAAGCTAATTCATGGAAAAGTTACCACTTCCATTCTTGCATACTTCATTTTACTAAAAAGAAAACAGAAAAGATCCATGGAAAAGGGGAAAAAATTGTACCAGACAGAAACCAACTAGTTTTAAATAGATTCAAGCTTTACATAGACGTCATCTACTTTCTTTTCCTTCTTTTTTGAATCAAATCTACAATTGGCCATCACTTTGCAGGTTGAAACCCTATCTATGGGGAGTGACTCTGGAGATGAAACGGCATCTTACTCCCAGGTAGATGATGGGGTTGTGATTCATGTTGACCAAAATGCTGGTGATGATACTCAATAAACAGTAAATGGATGCTAGATTGTTGCAAGTTCATTTAATAACTATTTTACATCATGTGCAGGAGGAATGCTGCAGAGACATGTACATATCAAGCAACAAGGACAAAATAGAAATCCAATTGGAGGTGAAACATGAACGTCGTTTTCTGAAATCAGGTGATTTACATAAGGAAAACAAGTGTATTATGGAGATTAGTGAAGACATTGAGAGGAAGGCTTTGCAAGCTAAATTGGACAAAATGGTTAAGGACCTGGAGGAGGTCAGATTACTCAATAGCCACTTTCAAGAGGATCAGCTATTACAGTTGTCTCACCAGAAACAGACTGAAATAGTCTGTGAACAGGTTGAGATGGAGACAGCAAACACAATTCTTCATTTACAGGAAGAGGTTGCTGCCCTTCAGTTTGAACTTGATGAGAGATTACACTGCATGATTCAGGAAAATAAGATACTGAAAAACACCATTGCAGCTAAAGAGAATGAGATAAGGTCACTGAGTGTGGAGTGGGAAAAGGCAACCTTTGAACTAACAAGATTCCTCCTAGATGGTTCTAGATCCCTCAAAAATGCCTCCAGCCAAATAGAAAGTATTGCTTGTTCGTTTCCTCAAGCTAATGTTTGTATTAGTGAAGATGTCCAGAGGGCTGCCAGAGTTTGCATGGAAAAGGAAGAAACAATTGAACTACTACAGAAGAGTTTGGAAGATACGCAAACGATGGTAACAGAAATGGGACAGAAGTTAAGTTCCTTGAAGGGAGCAGCAATTGCTTTAAGTGAACTCCAACATCTGGATAATGATGAAACCAAAGAGGAAATTTCCTTATGCATGCGGTTGGATGAGCAGACCAACATGGTAGAGATGCTAGAGAGGAAACTTATATTCAAGGAAATTCAGGTCAAAGAAGCAGAAAATTGTGCCAATGCTGCATTCCTTGTAATAAAATGGCTTACGGATCAGAAGGCGACGGATAAAACCGAGAGAAACATTCCCATCTCAATACTAGGTACACCAGCCGGACTGGTCAGCCAGAAAAGTTCTGACACAAAAGTAAATGCTTTAGGATTAGAAGATGTCATTACTGAACTTGAGTCGGCTAGGTTAGGAATATTGGAGTCTGAGAATGCTATCGAAGCATTTTATGCAGATACAGAAATGCATATAGTGGCCCTTGGGACCAACATTAGTGAAGTTTCTGATGAATACAAGGAGTTGGTTCAAAACTTGGTAAGTGAACTTCGTGAAATGAAGAAGAAATATATGGAGTTAAGAGAGCATTCCAAAGTTTCTCAGTTTTGTACAGTTGAGTCGCTATCATTAGAAGCACACAAGTATCTGAAGTCTAAAGATATTTATCACATGATTCTTGAAATAAAAAATGAGCTCACTGTAGCAAATGGTAGATTGAAAATTACTGAAGATTTCATTTACACAAAAGTAAATGCGTATGATTGCCCTTCAGCAGACAACAGTTTAGAAGATGAAGATGAATGGAGTACTGATAGTACTACATCAAGCTGTGATTCGTCAACCGAAAGTTTTGCTTCTGGAAACAAATTGTGGGCATTAGAAGGGCAAACGGGGGACCTGAAAGTTAAAGAAGGCTCAGTACTTCAGTCTGCTGATCAAGATCCAGAAGAGTCAAAGTGGGTCTTAAAAACTTTCACGGACTCTAAAGGAGCAACATTCTGCCTGAAAAAGGAATTAGAGATGGCACTTGATGCTTTCAACAAACTATATGTTAGGCTAGCCACACTCATTAGCGAGTTGGACATTGGAGGTCGTTCTCAACCAGCAGGTATATTCTTTACTGAGTAACTACACTTTTAACGATTAGAAACATAAATTGATCAAGGGACTTAATCAGATCATATTATATGCAGAGCTGAAACAACTTGTTCCATTGTTCGAGTCGGGGACAGAGAGTTCTTATGGTTGTCATGCTACTACAGAAAAGGTACAACAAATTTTTTCTCAAATCATCCAATTCTTGCATTGTAAATTTGTGAGGCAACTATATATTAGAAAGGATTAATAGTAGAACTGTCCTAATCAATCTTTTCTAAATAAGAGACTAAGTCAGCAAAATTGGCAGGTAGTTTCTGATGAGAAGAGTGATTTTGCTAGTAGCTTCTTAACCAAATTTGAAGAAGCGCATGCAACAATAAAAGAGGCTGATGTTATGTTAAATGCCTTGATGGAAGCAAATGAAAATGCAAAAGAATTGACTGGCCTGTGGAAGCAAACTGGTGAGGAACTGATGTTAGAGAAAGCAAGCTTTATTGAAGAAGTTGAACATCTCAAAACTTCAGTACATTTGAAAGAAAGAGAGAATGAACTACTGCAGGATCAATCCCGTTATAATTTGGTGGAGATAGCAAAATCATTGTCTTTGCTTGAAGAGTGTTTTATGCAATTAAAATGTGAAGTGGAGGACAGGTTCAAAGTATTATATGCTGATACTTTTTCTATGGGAAGGGAGATACACTGCTTCATTAGCAAATCAAGATCATTACTAGAAGAAATATGCGCTGAGACATTGGAGAAAAAATTTGCCATGTTTGTCCTTCATCAGTGTCTCACAGGAGAGATGATCCACAAAATACCATGCTTTAATGTAGGAAATGGTTTCCGCTCCAGCAGACAGCAAGAAGGCCTTTCAATTACAAATAAACAACAAAAAATGTGGTCAAGTTGTGAGGATGACATTGTGCTTACTAGTAACATCTCCAAAGATGATAATGATCAAAGTGGAGTCACAAATTTGAAAGCTGGTGAGCTCAGTTTGTACCGTGATAGTTTGATGCACGAGAATTTATCACTGAAGGAAGAACTGCAACGGAAAGATGCTCTACTGGAGGGCTTGCATTTTGATTTTAGAATGTTGCAGGAATCAGCATCCAACACAACGGATATAAAGGATGAAACTGAAAAGCTGATAAAATCTTTGAGCCAAATTCAGAATGAGCTAGAAATGAAAATATGCCAGCTTGATCACATGCTGTTTCAACATAAAAAGCTTGAGGATCATCTTACTGATACTGAAAAGGCTCTGCTTTTATCAAATTCTAATCTTGAGCAGGCCAAAGATACAATCAATACTCTCTCAGAGCAAAATTTTGAGTTGAAAGTGCTTCTAAATGATCTCTATCAAAAAAATTCTGAAGCCAATGAACAACTGGAAGAGCAGAAGGAAGTGGTGAAAGGTTTGGAAAAAGAAATTCTTCATTTGACTTCTTCAATGGAAACAAAATTACTCTGTCAAGTTGAAGGTATCGAGGATGAGTTGAGAAGGGTCATCAGCGAGAGAGACGGACTTCTTGAAGAAGTTGCGTCCCTGAACGATAAACTTGAGATGGCATATGCAATATCCGATGAACATGAGGCTATCTCTATTGAAGCTCGCCAGGTATGTTCAGGTTTTTTTCTTGTTCATTTGATAGCATAGTTATGATTGCAGGTGGATTCTCTTATATTGTACTAATATTTCTAGGAATCTGAGGCAAGTAAGATGTATGCCGAACAAAAGGAAGAGGAGGTTAAAATATTAGAACGCTCTGTGGAGGAGCTTGAATGTACCATCAATGTACTGGAAAAGAAGGTTAGCTCCCTGGGCGTTTTTGTCTCTGTATTTAACACATGAACATCAATGGAGTGCCAGTATCAATACTCGCTGTTTTTTCTTACATGCAAACATTTAGCCAAGTATCTCTTTTATTGGTGAGCGAGGGATTAGAGCGGTTATTGATGTCTTTTGGCTATTGGTTTCAATTCCCAAAATCGTTCCTTCTCTTAGGTATATGAGATGAATGACGAGGTAGAAAGGCATCGGTTGATCAGAGATGCACTAGAGCTGGAGCTACAAGCTTTAAGACACAGACTGTTAACAGTAGAAAATTTCAGTGAAAATGTGGACTCAGAAAACATGAATTCTGAACAAGCTGAAAATCTGATTTCTAGGTATTGCTTGCTTTCTCATATAAATTTTATTTTTCTGCTTTTAATTTACCTTAAATTTAAAGAAATAATTTTGATACAGGCAACTGCAGAGTAGGCTACTGGAACTTCATGAGGCTCATAATAAGATAAAGCTTCTTGAAGAGGAAAGAGCAGAACAGGATAAAGAGGTGAGATCCTGTCTTGCTGGTGGTTTTTATTTTTATTTTTAACCCTAGTTGTCTTTTTCGACAATGTACCTTAAATTATCTTGTATTTATGTCTTCTAAAAACTAAAGTTCGACAATTTGTGCATAAATCTTGAAGATCAAACAATGCAAAGAATACATCTCTGAGATCGTGTTGCATGCTGAAGCCCAGACGTCACAGTACCACCAGAAGGTACATATACTAGAATTACTATCACCATTGGATAGATCCTTAAACATTTCTTATGCCATTATTAATACTGAAATAGCTGAACTTTTGTTGGTGAAAAAAGGGAAAGAAGGGTTCGGGATAATTTTGTTAATCGTGAATGGATATATGAATAATTGTAAATGATCCAAATCTTGACATTGCACAACCTTTTGAACAGTACAAGACTCTTGAGGCCATGGTTTGTGAAGTAAAAGCAGATAAGACAGATTCAGCATCAACAGCTGCGGCATTAGAAAAATCTGAGAGGAGCTCAATCAGGACAAGGGGCTCCAGCTCACCATTCAGATGCATTTCAAGTTTGGTTCAGCAGATGAATACGGAGAAGGATCAGGAATTGTCTATAGCCAGGCATCGCATTGAGGAACTAGAGGCACTTGCAGCCAGTCGGCAGAAGGAGGTTAAGTGCCCTTTTTGCTTAGTTTCCCTTTCTCGAATGCTTTTGTAGAAACAATTGTTAAATATTAGAAGAGTATTTGATTTTATTGAAACTTGCTCTCAGGTATGTTTGCTGAACACTAGGCTAGCTGCAGCAGAAAGCATGACACATGATGTCATTCGGGATTTACTTGGTGTCAAATTGGACATGACCAACTATGCAGTAAGTTTCAGACCGTCACTTTCAAGCATGACAATTGCATAGCCGCAATTCTCATTTGTTTCACTTCTTTTGGTGTCATCTAGAACTTGATAGAGCAGTACCAGGTTCAAAAGTTAGTAGAAGAGGCTCATCAGCAAACAGAAGAATTCCAAGAAAAGGTTCGTACCGCTGATTTTCTTTTTATTTGAATATTTGTCTTCCCTTTTTTCTGTTTTCTGTGGACCTAACTTACTGATCTTGGCATCATTTTAGGAGCAAGAAATTCTCAACTTAAGGAAGCAGATAAATGATCTAATGGAGGAAAGACAGAGGTTAGTCACATCTTTTTATCCAATTTGATTTTGTTTCCTTGTGACTGCAATTTATGTAACCTCCAAAAATTAAACTTATAATTGATCCAATTGCCGTACGATTGATATTTTAACAGCAATAAAAAACAATCAATCAGCAAGCAATAAGCTAAAAATTAGTTCTGTAGACGAAATTGTAATAAAAAAAAAGTGGGAAAATTGTGGAAAAAGAGAGAGGATATTGTCCAAATCACAAATAAATTTCATTTCATTACGCAAAATGCTCACATTTGGTATATTTTATGACTACGAACTCATGTCACTATGTTCATAATTTCTTCTTTTAAACTTTGTTACTGTAGTTGCATATCCGAAATAAATAAAAAGGAAGGGGATATAGTGGCTGCCCAGATGACTCTGCAACAACTCCAAGACAGGGATCAGTTGCTTTCTGCACAGAACGAGATGTTGAAGGTGGATAAAACCAATCTAAAGAGGAGAGTGGCGGAACTGGATGAAATGGTAAAAACAATTCTTGGAACACCAACTATACACCAGCCAATTCAACATCCACATACATCCAAGCCCAAGGCATGTTTTCTGTTTGTTTCCACGTGAATTTGGGTTTTTCACCGCACTGGTAACTTTATTTTAACTTGTGTTTCTTGATCAATCAGAATAATAGCTCGTTGAAATTGCATGAAATTGATTTCACCAAGAGGCTGGAACACTCTGAGAAGCATCTTTCTCGAGTGAATGGTGAACTTGCTCAATACTTCAAATCTGCAGGTGGCGGTGGCGGCGGCGGCGTTGGCGGTCATCCACGTGACAAACGCGTGTCGCGGTAGAAACAGATTTATAAATTATAGGTGAGTGATTTTTTTTGTGAATGGATGGTGCATGAAAATATTGAACTCAAACATTCTTCATTTTGGTAATTCATAATACCGGCCCACAGGAAGCAGAAGATTTAAGTCTTGATTTAGTCAAATGCTTCTGCAAAATTCCTATTGTCTGGCATTATTTTGATGTCTATAAAGTACATAGTTTGGATGAGTCGTGGGTTCAACTCTTGTGTTTTTGTGTTGGTTGATATCAAAACAGAACATTCTTTTTTTTTTGTTGGTCGGGAAACAGAACATTCTTTAAAAATAATATTTGTGAATATAATTATCAGATAAATATTTTAAACAGTTGATTCTTTTTTGCAGATAATTACGATGAAGTGTCACGCAAGCCCTTTGTCAAATAGTTTTGTTGCTTTACACTCGTGTCACTCGTGTTTGTATATTTTGTTGCGCTATTTATCAGGTGTGAAAAAAAAATTTATGCAGACGGTCAAATAGTTTGATATTTTGATGTGGAAAAAACAAAACAAATATGAAGCTAGTGGTCAATTGATAAAAGAAACCCGAGGTAACTGTAAAATATAGCTCCACTGGTAACTAAACTTTTGTCAACTGTTGTCAAATTTTGAACATGAGCTGCCCCACTTTTTCATTACCCTATGAACTACGTCAGATAAAATTTAAACTACTGGTTAAGTCGAAGAAGAAAAAAGAGAGAATCTGAGCCATATACAATTCTGCCTTTTCCCCTTTTCTCCTCCCTTTCTGTTGTGTTCTTGACGAAGTAAAAATCACGGCGGACGTTTACTTACAGGCAAAAATATTATGGGTAGCTTTGCTTCCATAAAATTACTTGACATGGTGTGAAGTTGATCATTGACCTTCGGTGAGTGCAAGCAGAACCTCATCTAACACTCTTTCGTCGGAACTTTCAATTTGGTTTGATGCAGGGCTCTCCCCATCAGCCAACTGGTTGATAACACAACAGGCGTGAATGACCGAATAATAAACTACACAAATGCACATAAAAGCAAATGAAAGAACTTAGTCCTGAAAACCCGATTTTGTAGCAAGACCTGTTCCCCCACATTTTGACTTTTGAAGATTTATCTTACTTTAGAGCAACATGAAAGATACACATGCTAGTATGTGTTGAAGAAAAAACAGATGCAAATTTATTCTTTTGATAAATGCAAACAGAATGAAATATTACCTTAAGCTTTTCAAACTTTGAAAGTAGCCTCATATATTGTTCACGCGCTTCAGGCTGACGAGCCATGGACCTTACCCTTGAAAGAGCTTTCTCAACTCCAGCATATTTCTGCTTCCGCCCGACACTAAGAAATTCATAGTCATCGTTTTTCTTGACTGCGGAGGATACATCTTCAACAGCTTTTTCCACCCGAAATCCTCGCAAACCAGCTCCTTTTCGCCTCCAACGCAGTATTACTTTTTCCAATATACCAACAGACCACACAACCTTTTTGTAATTCTTCCGAACCTGATGTCCCCTTACATGAGCCTAAAAGTGATAAGCAGAATCAATACTTCAGATGAGGTACACCCCAAGTCTCAATTTAAAATGGTCACAGTTAAAAAAAAAAAAAAAATAGTAACAAAGTTATCGATAACATATGCAAGGAGGTACCTGAATTTTAACAATACGGTCACGTATCTTCAAAAAATCTTTTCTTCCCTTCCATCCACGATAGTTTTGTTGGATCTTCAGAGCTGCTGCAACATGGAGATAATCTTCGTAGTGAGCAAACTTTTGGACTCTCTTCAAGGAACGACGTGCAATTAGGTCATGAGACTGAACTTCAGAAACATCAGTTCCGCTCTTAGTTAACTGTCTCTGACGGAATGAACGAGTCCGGAAAGCTTCTTGAATTAGAGCAGCTGCATGAGCTGATTTCCTAACAGCTGCCATAGAGCTTTTGAAAGAGTATTGCTCATCTACTACCACATCAGTTGTGATAACTTCAGCAGTCTCAATGGCCTTCTCAGCTGCAATCGTTGCAGCAACATTGTTCACTATGTTCTCATTCATGGTCAACGTCTCTAGGTGACTGGTTAAATCTGCTTCGGCCAAATATCCAGCAATCCCTTTATGCCCTCTGCTCGAGGCTAGATCAGCAGCAGTTTGTCCACCATGAAATGCTGACGTTGGGTCCTCGACTGCACCTGGCGCGGCACCCAATCTAAGTAATGCGATGACAGTTTCCTCTCTAGAAATGGAGAATTTGAAGTTAAAACTAATCCCCAAATACAAAAATACAACCGACGATAATATTGAACATAAAAAGAGAAGAATCTATAAGAGGCAACTATACCTTCCAAAATATGATGCCCAGTGAAGCCCTGTTCTTCCGCGAGCATCTCTGAAATTGGGACTAATGCCAGAAGCAATTATTGGACCCATGGCCCACTCATAACCAAGAGCAGCAGTCAAATGTAGAACACCTTGGCCTTCATTATCCAGAACATGTGGTCCTTTGCCTCCTTCATGAAGTTTACAGACTAGCCATTCACAAAGTCTATCCTTTAACAAATTCTGAATCAAGACATCTCTATGGGTCAAGTGATCACTTTTGCATGCCACAGAAGCCCCATCAATTGTTTCCCAATCACTTTCTCTGTTGTTTCTCATTGAAAATATGGAACTTTTGAGCTTACATTTATCACAATCTAGAGCAGTACATTCCAACCACTTCCTCTCTGAGCCCAAGCTTGAGAGTTTTGCTAGACGTATCTGAAAGCGCAATTCATCATCTTTTGAAGTGTTTATAGCTATTCCAATGGGTTTCTCTCGATATTCAAACTCCCTCACCTCACTGCAGGCTAACCTATTTCTGCAGGTCACATAGAATGGAACGCACCCAGGAGCATGTAATGGAGTTTGACATCGAATGACATTATTAGACAGAACTTCAGCAGAAACTTCTATTTCACCAAACATGCATCCCCACTTAGTCTCAGTGGTATGCTTCTTGCTTCCCAGAAAACTACCAACTATTAAAACCTGAAAAGGGGGAGAGAGGAAAAAACTGAGGATCAACATATATTACAACAATAACAAATGTCCACGTATGTGTATATTTATTATTATAATAATAAAGTATGACAAAATACAAACTCTATTAGCTGTGTATACATACCTTTGTTTCAGTTTCTGAATAAGCCCAATCTGGCGAAAAATCATGAATAGAAAATAGTTGTTCTTGGGAAAGAGAGGGGCCAAGTGAATCTATATCCAAATGCATATGATGTGATAAACTGGATACTTCCTTATCCCCATTCTCTGCATCAAGTGGACTCCAGTAATTGCCAGAGTCAGAAGCCATCAAGGAATCATCACAATCCACACCAATTTCTTTATCCATCCATCTCCCAAAGCTGTCAAGTTTCTTAAGCTCTACTGATTCGGCATTGCGGACGCCACCATCTCTAGAGTTCTCTTCAACTTGGTTGGAAGAATTGACAACCACTTGAGGATCGGAATAATCTTGAACCTGAGGGTGAAATACATTAAAGTCATGCTCCTTTGACACCTGCAAGGAGGTTCAAGTACCAGTAAGTAGATTCACACCACAGGAAACCTAACTAAAAAGAACCAAGCAAATAAATTGCATTAGCAAAACAAACTAAAAGAAAAATAATTTTAAACAATCTGATACTTGGGTTTCAAAAACAACCTAAGAGAGAACATGCAGATTAGTATTAGAATTTCTCCATGACATATGACAACAAATGCTTATACATCACATCAATTACTACATGAAGAAAGAGGGAAAAGCCTGCATGACTGGACTTGTCATCAACTTCAAATACATCCCAAATTGCACAAAATAGCATTCTAAAATAAGTTACCTGATATGAAAATGATCTGTGGAATCAGGAAAAGATACTCCACCTACCCCAGAACATGAACTATCGTGGTAGGATTAAATAAACTTTCGTAACTTCATTTATTATAAGTTGAAGTTAAATAGGATATCCGAACTGAAATGTCAGTATGACTCTGGTCTCCTTTTTTCTTCAAAACATGAAAATTTACTGAAGGTTGTAATATCAGCTATCATTTTTTCTTTCAAAAACAAAAACAGGGCATGCAACAGAAAGAAAAATTCTGGATTACCAAAAAGAGTATTGAAATGAAAATTCACCTTGTCTTTATAACATTTACTAGAAAATAAAATAAAATTAGAAAGAGAAAATTGGAAAGAAAAAATGCATAGAAAAGTGGCTGTAGAAACAGACCTGCGCTTCTCTCTGAGAAGATGCTGTGGCAACCTGGACATCTATGTCAGTGGTCAACCTATCTTCACAAGTTACATTGTTGACTCTACAATCAACATCTAATCTAGCATCTGTTAGCTTATGAGTTATGAAGTCAGCTCTGTTAGGTGCTTCAACAAAAAGGTTTTGGTCATGCATGCTGCGCTCATTTCTTGTTGAGCTATCCATTCCATTCCAGACAGATGAACCAGCACCATGAGCAAATTTAGGTCCAGCATACCACGAACTAAGGGGATCCCTGAATGACTCAGGAAATCCTGAAAAGCACCAGAGAGACCTGGTCACATATTTTAATTTTTGATGACATTATTGCAAAAGACATCAATCACTGAAACAAATATGACTTTTGTATGTGTAAAAAGATACCATTACTCAATAAAGTCCATCTATATATTGGGAAAAGGAAAAACAACTAAAATGAGAAGGGAAAAACTGAGATGCCAAAACATAAAGAAGCAGAGTATGATAAAATGGATAGTGCAAGTTACTCTTAAAAAGCCAGAGACAGAGTAAAATGAGTTTGGACAACCAAACCAGAATTTGTGAAAATATTTTTACCAAAATTAGAAACTGAATGGAACGGCAGTAGGTCCAGAGGTACTGCGTAGAAGAAGAAGAAAAAAATATATTGGACTTAAAAGAAATGTTCAAAACTGTTTCAACGAATTAAACATAAACAAAACGGCATCTGTGGCTATGCATTTTACCTCCAACTTGAGAAAGAAGAGAAGCATTATGCAAAACGGAACCAAACATCGATTGGGCAACAGATGAAGTTCCTGCATCTCCCCCAGAATCCACATCCTCAAACTCTGTGGACAATGTTTTTCCATTCCAGTCAACTCTGTTTGGACTTGAAGCAAAAGATGTTTGAACTGTAGGGGCAGGTGAGTTTGCCTGTGCAGAGAAAGGTGCTGAAACACTTTGAGGGCTTGCAACCTGTGACCCTGGATCTGCCAGCAAACAAGGGACACCAGACTGGTACGCCTGCAAAGCATCACAGGACACCATAGAAAGTAAGCATACCATAGACGGTAAAGTTAAATCATTCCACCAAAGACGAAGGAAGGACAGAGAGTATCTGCAACACTAACAAAGAAAAACACAGTACCTCTCCCACATTTCTGTAATGGACAAGAACAATGTGCTGTAAATGCCTGAAAATCAAGAAAAGGAATGAGAAAAGTGAGACGAATAAGCAAACGAAGGAAAACAGAAGATACTAATTGCACAAAAAAAATGTTATTGCATTTGTTGAACATAACTGCAACCCAACCCGTCCTCTTCGAAGTGTATACTGAGAACACAGAAATTTAAATCTCCTAATTTGCAGCTTCAAACAGACTTTGAGAAAACCATAATCTAGGCTATCAGAGATTTTCCACCCAAAGACCGAGCTTTGATTTTGCAGGATTTTTAAATTAAATGTTTAGTCCTCAAGACCAGAAAACTCACATGTCAAGCATCCAATAACTCCGCCGTTGAAAATTCGAATTGTCCTCCCCATGGGCATAGTAACAATGAAGAACGTCTACACTGCCAGCCTACAAAATGTCAAAACCCCAATAGAAAGCTAAATATTAAGCAGTACCAATATAGGCAAATATAATTGAAGTGACTTAATCATTACAGAAGAAATTTTCCAATGTACGAAAATGGAAAAGGTCAAATCATAGCTAGTGTTAACAAAGAGCTTAAACATAAAAGATTTGAGCACCAGAAAGACAAATTTAGTGATATTGAAGAAGATATAGGGAGAAGAAACAAAAGAATCTATTTTACATTACAAACCTACCAAAAAACAAATTAAATAAAAAAGAATGTTAAATTCAGTGCAACACCCAGCACTGGATTTCATAAAGTATGTGTGCAAATGTATATTCTATATACGTTCTCTTTACGTAAAAACTAAATATGGTCAAGTAATCTGGAATTAATATATTAAAGGGACATTCAATGGTCTAAAGACTCGGAACTGTTGAAAAGCATTAAAATCATAGCATATGACCTTATATGCTCTGCTTACCTTGATCCTTTACATTGACAATCTAGAAAAAGACATCATAAAATTACAATAAGTTCAATTCAGTGCTTACCATCCTTGTACCCACAAAATGAACTATGAAAACTTACAGGCACCTATTGTGATCCATCACTTCTGCGGTATCTGTGTTCCCTGTCAAACTATGACCCCCTAAAGACAGATGATACAGGTACAAAAGATAACAACCAGACAACAACTCAACTCCATCGCTTAGGACCAACCCCTAAAGGCGTACTTACTAATAATAGATTGAACAGCACACCTTCAACTTTTCATGGGCTTCTTTGACAGTCTTTCCATCCTTTTTCTTCCTCCAGCGGTGACCATCTTTACGAAAATACCGGAGTGCTTTTCGATCAAACAGGAACAAAGAACCAGCTGGAAAAATGAACATTTAGATTCCGTTTGCATGTACCAGGGAAGAATGTCAGTGATCCATCTCTGTCAAAAGGATAATAGTGTACTATTGATTTTTTAGCTGAAGTAACAAGTGCACGAGTAAACAAACATCTTTTCGGATGATTCTGGGGATAGAATGGGAAAGGATAAACAAATAATTAAGTGATACAATTTAATAAATGACATGTGTAGTGTATATATACCTACAGTATATGCAAATGAGAACAGAACATAACAGTCCAACTGTTCCACATCTTAACCCATATCAAATAATAATAATTAAACAAATCAATATCCTTTTCATATCAAATATACCACATGTCAAATCATTAAAATTAACCATAGCAATTAGTGAGTACTTTGAACATAATTGTGAATTTCTTGCAGAGAGTTTTGTAACACCTAGACCTCAAGAGAAAATAATGGACATGGGGAAACCCCAGGGGAAAACAAAGAAAGAAAAGTTTCATGCACCAAAAAATAGTTGTTATGGCAATTTCTGTCCCTCATATTCTACAAGTAAATGAAGCTCACCTCCCAAAAATTAATAAACAGACTTCCTACTGAATTAGAAAAATAATTCAATTTAAAGAAAAAGTATAACAGCAAAAGTAAAGGAAGATGGAATTAACAAATTCCGACAGAACACACAGTGATCAAGCACATATAATCCAAATGTAGTAATTCAGAAAAATATGCCAAGTACAACCTGGAGGCCTGACGGGCGGATCTGCGGTTAACTCAAAATTCTGATAGTTGCGAAGTATTTCACAAATTTCAGCTGGCCGAAGCCAACGCTCCTTGGCTTCTTGCAATATCTGGGCAAGGTCTGCCAAATTCCCAAAAGTACCAAAAGGTTTAAAGATCTTGAAACTAAATTACACAAAACGAGTACGGGGAAGAATAAAAGTCGGAGCAAATACGTAGACACTTTCAGTATCACAATTTGGTGAAGAAAACAGTAGACGCACCTCAATGCACTTACAACAATATGGGCCCTAGATTACTTCAGTGTTCAAAATAACATTCCTTTCTAGGATTATTAACTCAGTTAATGCATACAAACTAATTCTTGCATCAAGCGGAAACCACCAGCGATAACAAAAGGGAAGTGAGAGTAATACACGCATGCATGAAGTGTGAGTCAAATGATCACACAAAATTATTATTTCCATGAAAAAAATCATACCATTCTTGACAAGAAGACTATTACCGAGAGAGAAAACAAAACGAAAATTGAAGAATCCGATTTGAAATCCGAGAAATATAAAATAAATAAAAAACGCTTTTGATATGGAAAAGAAAATATATATACAACATACATATATGTGGAATGAGAAGAGGGAGACAAAGCTGACCTAGTTGCTGAGTGGGGAGGTATTTTCTGGTATCAGCCATGGGCGACCAATGACGACCTCACATAAACCCTAGATTTCATGAGCGAGGGACTGTGATTACCACCAATCCACAGAACAAAACGCAAAAAGCAAAATCCAAGTCCAGGAATTACAAAGATCATCAACAAAATATTCACTCTGTTCATAAATAAAACGACCATAAAATCGAAAACAATAACCAAAAAGAAATGAGAAATGCTTTCAGGCAATCAGTCTCCACAGAGAAAGAGCGAGAGAGCTGGGGAAGGAGGTTTCGGTTGAAGAAACGTACCTTTTAGAGAGAGAGAGATGGATAGAGAGAGAGAGAGGGAGGGAGGGAGGGAGGGAGGGGGTGAGAGGGAAAGAGAAGCGTGTGAAAAGCACTAAAAAGTAAATAAATAAATAATAAAAAAGAATTGATTGAGAGGGATTGAAGTCAATATGCAAATGCTTTGTGTTTACACTGATTCAGCGAACGGATTCTATTTTATAATCCGACGTGGTATGTCGTCTTCCTTTATGCCAGCTAAGCTTGCATCGCGTCCTATTTATTTTCATTTTTAATTGTAGCCGAGATTCCTGTTAATTTATTTAATTTTATTTAAGCAGATTAAATTAAAAATCGAATATGCTTTATTTATGGTAACTTTATTTTTCTGGTTTTTTGAGTCTGTGCTCAATGCTCATTGTGATTTTGTTTTTCTGGGTTTTTGAGGAAAATTGAGGAAGTTAGCATGAAGATAAGATGCAGTCTTGTCATTTCGTCTCATCTAATTAATTGTATCATCTAATTAATTGTCTCATCTAATTAATTGTATCACAAACAATGACTTGATAGTAATTTGATTTGCTTATCAATCACCACTGTTCAAAATCAATTTCGAGATTTTTATTTATTTTTATAAAGTGGAGGGGTTTCAAACTTGTACATATTCTAATTTCGAAAAATATGTAATTAGACTAACTAATAGCTAGTTGATAAATTAATCCGAGATTGATCACCTTCATCCGTACTCAAGCAAACCATGAAAAAGAAAAAAAATCTAAGAATTCATATAATATAGACTGATGAAAAAAGAAAAAAGTCACTTTCTGAGACCTTTGATCTACAAGTCAATGACCTTTTCCGTTAGAATAGACCACATTGGCTCTTTATTTAGCATTAGCTAGATGGGTTTGTCATGTCATAATTATATTTGAAAAAAAGTCATGACCAAGTTCTTCTTTAGGCGGGGTCCCTTCCTCGTTAATTTGAATTTCTTCAGACGGGTTATTAAATGCTCTTACTTGTAGGTTACAAACCAGCAAGTCTTAAATCACCACAAAAAAATAAAAACCAAAAAACAAGTCACTGTCGTCAATTCCGTCCGAAATTTCAACTGCTAGTGAAGATAAGAATATTGCTTTAATCTTCCACAGGATAAAAGGAGAGCAAAAAGAAGTCACTTAAGGGCAATGTATTGATCATATAACAAGCCGATGAGTGCTATAAATTCCACCAGCCACCGACCGCAAGTTGCAGAAATTATAGAATAGGGCGGTCATGGATGCCTGTCCTGCTAAGTTGGTTTTTCTCACTCTTGCGAACCGGTAAGTCATTTCGAGTAAGAAAGATTCCAACCAACGAATTTACCATCATACTAGCTGGAAGAGTATTTCTGCTCATGATTGGTAGTAGAGGAGAGGAGTTGGATTAGAAAACTTAGCAGCAAAACATAGTTTGGATATAATTTTTTGGACAGACGCATAGCTTTGCTCAATTTATCCATAGACTAAAACCCCAGTCTGTGTAGTTTGAGGTTGGCCAGTATCAAAATCATGTTGAAACTCAATACTTCACCATTACATTGTTATCAGTTCCAATACAATAACTTCAAAATATCAACAAATGAATTGCAGATCCCATGCCAATTAGATGTTCAGCTTATGGTTCAACATTACATACTAAAAGAAGCTATAATTATCAGTTTCAACTTTCAACACATGCAACAATGCAGGTAAAGGGAAACAGACTCTGCAAGAGGTTGAAGATTCTCATTTTCCTCAATCAACAGATGTTTCACGCTTAAGGCCTGGCTTTAAAGAATTATCCTGACCAACAGAAAGGAAATAAAATGTAATCAAATTGTAGTAAACATATACGCCTCACACCTATCTTAAAGAACTAAACTTCTCACATGCTTGGGTGTATAAGAAACTAATGCATAGATTCCCAAAAGCTGGTCTGGAAAGCCATGTGTTTTATGTTTAGTAATAAGCAACTGAAAAGCATATTCTAAAATGCTAGGATAGGAAATTTGTTTCTACCAACCTTTGCACAAACGTAAATATAATGCACATCAGGGTTATTTCCGAGCAATTCCTCCGCTGAGCTTCCATTGTCATTCAAAGGAACAGGATTTGTCAGCTCCCATATTGGAGGTTCTGATTTATCTTCGCAGGCAAGTTTCTCTGCATACATGGTGACAGACAGAAAATCAACAGCTATATATAATATACAGACCAATGCCACATAAAAAATATCATTGCCAAACATAATAAAATGAAAAGTAAGTATGACTTAATCAACCTATCACATGGAGTTTTATTGTCCACGAGCATGACTCTCTTAACAAATGCAAACGATACAATGGAGCTCCATATGTGATCTGCAGCAGCGCGTTTGAGACTAGTTATGGCCACATGCCAAATGTGAAATGCAAAACCAAAAACCAAAAAAAAAAAAAAAAAAAAGGGGGTGGGAAAATGTGTATTGAAATCATAGGCAGAGAACAAGAATAAGCAACATTACCAGAATATAGACTCCTTTATCCTTGAGGACCCTATAGTTTGTTATTAACTGCTTCAATATATGGTGAACAAATCAAGAAAATAAACAAAATCAAAAGCTTCGGGTAAATACATTTAACAGCTAATAATTTTAATGTACCTCCAAACTTCGTCGAGCATTTCAGCAGCATTTTGTCGCGAATTACTTCCACACTAGGCACAACAAATCGCATAAGCCAAAAGAAAAAAAGAAGAAGCAAGAACACACTACATAAATTAGTAACACTCACCAACAGAGAGTCTAGAGTTCCTGAAAAAAAAAATCATAACATGAAGCAAAATCAGCATTTATTTCACAAAAACAAAGTTTCAATTATGCGTGCAATCGAGATCTTAAAAATGAAGCACCTTTGTCAACAACAGCATCAAAGGAATCAGTTTGGAAAGCACTCATATCTCGAACATCCATTTGCAAATCTAATAAATTATTAAATAAAAAAAATCAGAGCACATTGAGCAAAAATAAATAAATAAGTAGAAAAAAAAGAGCAAATTTTAATAATAAAGGACTTACATTTGAGGTGTGGACGATTAGAGTACTTGTCCTGCATAGCTTGGATGACCACAGAGGAAATGTCAATACTAACCACATCATCGTATCCATCATCAGCCATCCCTTCGCTGAACGCTGCGTTTTGCAGATGAATTTCTCTTGAGCGATCAAACAACGGGAGATCTGATCAGGTAAGTGCGGGTGCAGGGAAAAGGAAGAGCTTACCTGAGTTGCCGCAACCGACGACGAGGATGCGGTGGTGTTGGTTGGGGTGGCGAGGGACGTAGAGATTGATGAGCGGCGCCAAAGATTGGTACTTCTGGTACCAATCGAACGGCCCTGATTCGTTGGCGTAGCGGTTATCCCAGTACCACGACTCACCGTACGCCTGCGTCGTCGTCGTCCCCATCGTCATCTCTCTCTCTCTCTCTCTCTCACAGTCTCAGACTCTCACACTGTCTCGTTTGCTCGTCGGTTTCTTTTTTTGGTTTGTCGATGTCGTTGATGACCGATGGGTATTACCGTCAGTTTGGTTCAGGAAACTTCTTGAGCTGCCACGTGTTGGCTGGTGAGAGGTTGGAAGGTAGAGTGAAACTAAACCCCAACGACGTCGTTTTAGCTGGTCGTCTTCTTCTTCAAAGTGTTGCTGTTGATCTGCGTTTTGGGGACGAATTTGAGCGAGATGGATGCAATCAGCCAATTACAAGAGAAAGTGAATACAATCGCGACAATCGCGTTCACTACCATCGGAACACTGCAGAGGGATGCTCCGCCTGTCCGAATCTCTCCGAATTACCCAGAATCCGGATCTGGGCCGGCTCCGGCTCCGGCTCCGGCTCCGAATCCGAACCCGACAGCGGACAGTGACGCGGATTTCGCGAAGCAACCCAAGCTGATGAGTGCTGAGCTAGTGAAGGCAGCTAAGCAGGTCTTCAATCACTCGATGACGTGGCAGCTAATTTCTTTTTTTATGAATTAATATTTTAATTTGAATAATTTCGTGGTTTACGTACACTTTACTTTGTGTAGTTTGATGCATTGGTGGCGGCACTTCCGTTGTCTGAGGGGGGAGAGGAAGCTCAGCTGAAGAGGATTGCACAGCTTGAGGCTGAAAATGATGCTGTGGGCCAACAACTTGAGAAGCAACTCGAAGCTGCAGGTGATGAGTCTTTTCATTTGGTCACATTTCACAGAATTTTCAATTTTCTTCAATTTTATATGATATTATTGATATAGTTGATTGTTTTTAGGGTCTACAAAATTGTCTTTTAGAACTTGAACCTTAGGTTTATAGTCTCGGATTGGTTAATCGCTTCGGTTTTAGGTTTTAGGTCTTAGAACCTAAAATTGAAACTCGAAGATTCTATACCCTAAAATAATCAATCATGTCGACAGAATGTCGAATTTCGGAAAAGGTATATATGAGGATGTAAAACCAGTGTTAGATAGATATTTGAATCACTATGTCAATGTGTTTTTGATGGTGGCAGAGAGAGAATTGCAAGAGGTCAGAGAGTTGTTTGGACAAGCAGCAGATCACTGTTTGAACTTGAAGAAACCAGAATGAAGAGCCTAGCCTAGTGCAAGCAGTAGTTGTTGACATGTTTCTTAATGGTGTAAGTTTCATTAGGAAGATATAATTTTGACTGGAAGTTAAGGTTTTATCTGTGGGCAAATGCTTTGATTATCAGGAGGATAAAGCTCAACTACCTTCTTCTTGTAATGAGCCTTATGGCTAAAGTTAAGGTTTCTTTCTGTATGTAACAATGAAATCAAATGACCATCCGGCAATGAGTTTCGACTGATTGAGTTGAAAATTTGGATCCTATTCAATGGGAGCCTTTGCACTGATGTCAAAGGGAAAAGTTTTGAATGATTTGTTGTGAGACTCTGGAAATATTGGCTGGATTATATGGAGTTCCCATCTGCCTCCATTTTCAGCAAAACCCTCCCTATTTGCACGAAAAATCGCATGGATAACCCTTATCCGCCTACAACACGCAAACATGCAAACATGCATATATTATTTAGGGCTCGTTTAGAAATGCTTTTACAATAAGCAGTACCACACCCCACCCACTATTGGGACTCTATATGCTTATTAAAAAAATTTAAATAAACTTCAGTATCGCCGCACGGCTATACCATTTGATTAAAATAGTATTTTATATGTAGAGAGGTGCATTCATCCGTTAAAGACATGTAGAGAAACATTTTGTATTTGATACGGCACATAGGATTTTAGGACATGACATACTTTTGCTTATGCAACACTTTTCAAATAGGACTTTACATGAAGAATACTACTCTCTTACTACTATTCCTATAAATCTTTGTTTAAAATTGAAAATTTTGTAAAGAAAACACCTGTATTAGGCATGAAACATACGTACATACGTTTGCTTTTTATTAAACGTGTATTTTCTTAAGTACTCGTATTGACAAACAAATTGAAGGAAAAAATAATAATACAGAACCCAGTATAGCTGATCCAGGGATATACTCCATTGATCCCATAAGTCAATTTCCCCAGATAATAGACCAGAGCAATGATATATGAACTGGGTTGCAAAGGCCACCAACTCCATTTTTATATACAGACATAACAAAAGCACTCTTTCAACAAATACTAGTTTTGCTGACGAACTTTCATGCAACAGTCTTCAACGACCCATTGTTGGTTAGAATCCTAAAAGGCGTGCCGAGTTTGAAGTACAAATTCCCTTCACCCAATAATCATATGCAAGAGCAACTCATACACCTCTTTCACTTGAAATGAACTTGATCAAACAAAACAATTTCTTGTTTGCTAAATGTTAGTCCCAAAACGCACTAATTATCATGCTAGCAGTCATTTTTCAAATCCAATGTGTATCTCATAATGCAATCATACCTGAGCAACTATGTCATTGCCTATGTAGATGGTGCAAGATACTTGGTAAGGGAAGCCTTTCACTTTGAAATCACAGGTTGAATCTGCTGAATTCTCACGAACAAGAAAAACCTCCAACTCAGCTCTGGTGTTCTTTTCGTCCTCTTCACTCTGAACACCAAGTCCTTCTCCCCAGCATCACCACCCTTATATCCTTCCCAACATCCCTTCTTTAAAAAATAAAAATAAAAATAGTACCCCAAAAGGGCAACAACAAAAAAATAAAAAATAAAAAATTCAAGGAAAATATTCTCGGGAATCAAAGTCATCACCATCATCATCACCATCATACATATCATCTTCTAATAGTCAGTTTTAGCCAGAAACTAAGGCGGAAACTTAACAAATATAGTACAAAGATACTTACAAGAGAAATGGGTTTGAAGAATCTTCAGTATCTATATCCATTTCCTCCTTCTCAGCATACAAGTCAAATGCATACCCATCTTCGGATGCTACGCAACACAAAAGAGGAACCCATCAAACAGTACTTGAGAAAATGATGAATTACCTGTCGCTACTAGTATTAATTAAAAGGCTGAAATTAATATATACATCTCCAGAAGAAGCAACTGCAAGTGCAGACCAAGGACAATATGCTATTAAGAATCCTAATCTTCTACCTTTGCTCCAACTAATGTCAAGATTAACGGGTGATAGCACCCAAGGCCACTAATCATTCATTTACATGTAAAAAAACAACCTTGTTTGGAGCTGTTAGCAGATAAATCTGATTCAATCTCCGAAGCAGCACTTGGAATGAACTCTCTCAGTAGAGGTAAGTAACTATTCAACATCCTCTGGTCCTCCAAAGATATCTCACTGCATTAAAATCATAGGGAGTATCATTTTCAACTAGACTCTAGGAAATACAAAAGGGCAAGAGCTCATGAGTTGAGAACTAACTCCTCCTGTCACAACTCATTAGATCTTTCCTCGACATCAACACGAATAACATCATAGAAATGACACATTTCATGTAATTTCTTATGTGATGTTTCCTTTGTCTCCCTTTCTGCTCCTCCATATTTGTTCAAAACGTGCATTTTTTGCGACAACCTAACAGAAAGAACTCAAAATAAGATAGTACCCAGAGCAAATTTCACCGAATACATATTAAAATACTCAGTTTAACAAAAGAGGACCATTTTTATATTATCATCAAACATATAGCAGTCTGCTTTAAATAATAAAACAACCCAAAAAAGAAAACATTTGCCCACTCTGATAAATTTATTTTGAGATTACCTCTAATGTCCACCAATCTGGCATCAAGTGATCTGTCAAAACTTGTTTCCTATACTTAAATGGTATCAATGGGTAGCATGTGGTTCTTATTTCTTATTCTCAATGTATAAGGTTAGTAGTAGAACAACTGCCTCAGAATATCAATCTAAACTCTGAACCTCTTAACAATCAATCACAAAGTTGGGCAATCTGACATAATAGAAAGATATCTAACTAGATGCATGTAAGGGAGATTTGAATTTATCCTAAATAATGGTTTAGAAATAGACAAAATTTAGAGTACTCCATGGTTGTTAGAAGATGAATCAATAAAAAAAATTCATGGGAACTAGCATAGAATTTGGAGTTGCATAATCTCAATTTGACACAAATTCTTAGCAACTCACTGCCTGACAATGATTATTATCACAAGCAAAATATTGAACTAAGAACAAATGGATGATAAGCAAAACAGAAAGAAGGCAGAGCATGAAAAAGTTTAATGCATCATTATTCTCTAAGAGATGAAATAACAAATCATACTATTGGAAGCACAGGAACAAGAGATAACAACACTTTACTTGGTGGGTTAATTAATACAGCTAACTTATACTATGCCACGTACCTCCTGTGTCTGTCTGGCTTTAGACAATATCTAATCTTGTTTCTGCTGTTGCAATGTTGATGAAAGTATAAGTTCATGTCATCTTAGGCTTGTAAATAGAAGCAAAGTTGTAATAAAGTGCATAAGACCAGGAGGAGAAGGAGACGTAGAGCATACATTCTCCATTTTAAAAGGTTGCATTCTTCACTCCTTGTTTTACGATCACACACACACCATCAGAATTAAGGTCCTAAAAGAAACAATTGGACAATTTCCCCAACTTATTAGTAGCAGTAACATGAGAATCACAGACAGCATCTTACATGGTACTCCTCAACACATGCTTGTGTGAAACAGCTTACAAAACAAGAAGAGTTATAGAACAAAATCAACAGGGGACTGCCATACTCACCACAAATGATTTCACAACATCAACAGTGGTGTCAAAGCTGCTTACTGTCTCTACATGCTGTACAAAAACTTCTTGGTCTTCGATTCTTCTGCCGCATTATAAATATAAGAAATCAGCACTGAATATTCCCGGGCTTCTAAAATTTCCATCTACTTACGAAATCTGCAAAACTACAAATTCCTTCACTAGTTGAGTGCAAACAACCATAAATGGAAAAAGAAGAAAAAAAAGCAACAATGTAGATTGCTAATAAATGAAACCTTTGATATCACCAGCTAATCAGATTCTGCATACTTTATCCTCCAAAAGGCTGGTGACTTACCAAATCATAACTCATTAGCAATATACTCTAATTATAACATCAAATTATCCAACAACTCATAATTCTTTGTTCACCACAACAAAAATTTATTATTATCAAACAGAAAAACAAAAAAGCTGTGTTTGTACACACACATATGCATAAAAGACAATGCTAGAGAAATAAGAGCAACGTTTTTTTACCCTTTGAAGCTGAATCAGACATTGACAGGTTCTCGAAATCCAGTGACGGATGCTTCTGCGGCCACTCATTGATTTCCAGCCCTAAATTAAATAATGTTCCAAAAATTATTCAGCAATTTCAGTTCTTTAGAAATTCAAGAAAATTTATTTTCCATTTTCCTACAGACATGTAATCTTCGATTCTTGTCGTTGCAGTCTCACAAAATGTACATACACAAAAGGAAAACCCGAATGGAATTTGAATGCTCTTGTTACAAAATCGAACCAAACGAATATTATGCCCTATTTCCAGGAAACAAGTTTTGAACTCTGATTACAAAACTGCTCTGTATGGACATCGTCACCCCCATTATCCTCAACATTATAGAGGCAACATAATTCATACCATAGCCTAGGAATTCGGATTCAACATATAAAGTTTATACAACAGGACTTTTACCAGGATTCCCAACTAAACATTGGTAACTTTTTCCATCCACATCCTCAACACACCCCCTCTTCTCTTACGCTACAGTTCAAAGGTTCAAAAGCATTCAGTATCATCCCTGCTCACGATAGCATGTGATGCTGTGCATCTTCAATGGAGATTTGTTCAAATCTAATTTTTTTTTAATCCAAGAGTAAGATTCTTTGTGTTCCCAGTAAAACATTATGATTTTTGATGTTATAGAGAGGAAGTAGAAGGGAAGTAGAAAGTTTAGGGTTAGAACTGTCCCATTAATGCCTTGTTGCCTTTGAAAGTTTAGGGTTAGAAGGACCCTCAAACAGAGAGGAAGTAGAAAGGAGAGATTTCTGAGAGCATTGTTGAAGGAAAGAACCATTCTCAAATATGGCAGATAAGCATTCGGAAGCCCCAATTCCTGATGGCTGGTTTCTGAAAATTTAATCCAAGAGTAAGATTCTTTGTTTTCCCAATAACCCATTATGATTTTTGAAGTTATAGATGGCTCATGGCTGCAATTAATTTCCTCAACATACAAACAACTTGACACCAATTTCGAACAACACAGTTTGGACTCAATTATATTAGCACAATGAGATTGAGAAACAAACACACTAACCTCTATGCTATCAGAAGTCTCCGACACCGCGCCCACTAAGGACTTCCCAAATCCGAACTGAACCCAAGCCACATTGAGTTTAAACAGAACCGAACCCAGAGTTCGAAGATTATTTACGTGGCAACATTTGTTTGGTTGATCAAGAAACAATCAGCCACGTGGCAAAAACTTGGTCACTCCCTAAGTACCACCTCAAGATCCTGACCGTGGAAAACGGAATCTGAGGCGCAGAGTTCAAACAGTGAAATAAGGGTTAATATATTCCAACGGTCGAATTGGATTGACAGCATTTTAATAAACCCTAATCGCGGTAGAAGCAGAAATCCCAGAAACCCTAATCGCGGAGGAGGAAGAAGCAGAAGAAGGACGATTCTTCGCATGCTATCTGTTGAGCTCTCGCAGCCCCCGCTACAAAGGCCACACCTATATTGGGTAACTTCCATCTTTCCCTAATTTTTTTTTTCTTTTTTCAAATTCTCAATCTGTTGAGAATAATAAAATCAATCTTGATTTGAACATTTTCGATCTGAACTTCTGTAAAGTTTGAGACTTTCTTTTAGAGCTTGGAGTAACAAGAGAGCCCACTTTAACTCTGTGCCTTTGTGTGTGCTTTTGGGTGATTCTGATACAGATTCACAGTGAACCCACGGCGTCGTATAAGACAGCACAATGGTGAAATAGAGCAAGGTGCTTGGAGAACGAAGCAGAAGCGTCCATGGGAGATTGTCTTGTGCATCTATGGTTTCCCAACTAACGTTTCTGCTCTCCAGGTCTCTTCATTTCTTTCTTTTGTTCTCTTTACAATTAACTTGTCTATGGATTGCTCTGTATGATCTGTTTGTGTTATTAATTTGATTGATTGGGACAAATTTCATGAGAATTATTTTCTGATAATTATGTGTCATTTGAGGATATTAATTGGACCCTTCTTGAGTAGGCACCAATTCTAGGATCAATTTGGGCCTGATTAAGATTTGACTAATTGGGATTGAAGATTTTTTTAATTATTATTTTAGGATTGATATTAATTGGAAATTTGGGACCTTCTTTCTAATGTTCCCTTTGGAACTTTGCAGTTTGAATGGGCCTGGCAGCACCCAACTGTATCGAAGGCGGTTAGGCAAGCTGCTGCAAGCTTTAAATCGCTGGGAGGGCTTGTCCGTAAGATCAAACTTGCATACACCATGCTCACTCTCCCTCCTTGGCAGAGGTATAATCTTATTATCTTCCTTGTGAGTTGTGAATGGATGACTATACATAAGCTTTTGCTGTTATTGATGGAAAGTGATATTGTTTCTATATATCATCAGCTTGAACATCACTGTAAACTTCTTTTCAACCCAGTACACCAAACATTCTGCTGGTTGTCCACTCCTTCCAGAACAGGTGAAGGTCAAAGTCTGCTCCATGGATGAGCTTCCTTCCTGTACTAAACTATCTGATGACCTTTTGGAAAATGAAGATGAGTGGTGTCACGAAAGGGAATGTGATGAAGATATGAATTCCAGTACACTACCTGAAGAAACATTATTGGACTTCAGGACTCATAATTCAGCAGATGATCAGCGGAGTGATAGTGGCATTAGAATGAATGAAGTATATGGATGCAGTAAAGAAGTAGGAGAAGATGAGTGGTATAATGGAAAAGAATGTGATGAAGCTATGAAAGATGGTACATTACAGGAAGAAACATTATCAGATCTTATAATTCAAAGTTCAGCAGATGATCAGCAGGATGATATTGGCAAGATAATTAACGAAGCATATGGATGCAGTCAAGTAGTAGGAGAGGATTGTACAGACCAATTTGGTTTTATGGCATCGCCAGTGAGAAGGCCATCTTCAAATGTCACTACCTCATTTGACACAGAAGGAACTAAAGATATAGGTTTGTGTGGATCTTCTGATGACATGAGTGTTGATTTGGGCCGACCTGCAAGGGAACAATTGACAGCTATAGTTGCAGACGATGATCAGTCTCCGAGCAGAAGCTATCTCTGGCATTGTGGAGCTGAGGTAATAGATTTGACAACCCCAGCTCCCCTATGACTTGACTGGTTCTCCCTATTTCATCCAACTGTAGAATAAATGTTGTACATGTGTACTACAAACAATCAAACAAGTGTACATATATGTTTGATGATTTTATGGTTTGGTCGAATAATTTAGAGGAATTTATTGTCATCTCTGCCTGATGGCACGTTGTAATCACAATATATAGTAATAGCCTTCTGGTTCAAGTCTTACAGTTTGAATGAAATAAAAGATCTTTTTTACTCACTTCACTTGCTACATTTTATTCTGTTATTGTATATCACATATCATCTGCTCTATGAATTAAGAGACTGGAAGTGTTGCTAATTCTTTGTTGGCATACTAGTGTTTCCAAGTTAATTAGAGCAATTTTAAGTTACAGGTAGCTAGCAATATTTGGTCAAATTAACAAATTAAGAGTAAATTTACTAGACAAATAGAATCAGTTCATTGATAACTCAAAAAGGTACACAATTAAAGAAACTAAAGCCGATAAAAATCGTGGTACAAATATATTCATCAATACTCAGTTCTCTGTACACATTGAAAATTAGAGAGCTACAGCCATCGCTTGTAGAATAATTCCTTATACACCAACCAGGAGCTGATTTAATATCGCTTGGGACCAGTTAGACAATTGGCTACTTTGGGTTTCACCAATCGGATCAACATCATGAGAGACCACATTCTCAAAGTTACTTGGGCTCCAAGCTTCACCAAGTAGTTGTTCCATGTTGGCCATCGTATTTTCCTCATTCTCAAAGTTAATTTGGGTTTCACCAATCGGATCAACATCATAAGAGACTGCATCCTCAAAATTACTTGGGCTCCAAGCTTCACCAAGTAGTTGTTCCATGTTGGCCATCGTATTTTCCTCAAAGATTGTCAGATCAATCGGATCAAATTCCACAAGATCACCACCAATTGGACTAGAAGAGCAGCCTTGTTGAGATGATGATTCTGTTGATCCCATTTGATCATCTTTTTTCATCTTTTTGTTTGTGTTCATCTTCTTTTCTTCTGTATCTTGTGATCCACGCTTTAGATTTGTTGCCTTGATCCCAACCCTATCGTTCTTCCTCATCCGACAAATGACGAAATCAAAATCGTAACTACGTTGATTGTAGTCATTCTTGGGACCATCGAAAAGACTATATTCATCTAGTAGCCACCCTGTGTGATCCTCGGAACCTTTATTCTCGTAGCGAAACTTTCTCTTTCGGCCAATGGGGTTTGGGTTGGGATTTCCAGAGACCTTTTCATGAACCAATTTGGAGGATTCAGTTTCGCTCCAAGTACCCCCGTTGCCAATCCTTCGATCCATCCGCTTGGGGGTTAACTTGTTGAGCTTGGAGATGAAGTACAAGTCTGTATCAACGAGTTGCGGCCCTCCGTATTTTTTCCAAATCTCGGAAGGCTCTGTGTTGTTGCCGAAGAGATTGCAGGAATGGATGAAATTGTTGTATAGCGACATGAAGTGCTTGCTCTCTACCAAAAACGGGTAGAGAAAGGAATCCACAATCTCTTCATCGGAGGGGCTGAAACGAAAACCTAACGGCACAAGAGACTCTTCCATTGCTAATTAACCAACACAAGAATGCTGCTAATTAACGAACAAAAGAAAAGAGAGAGTAGAAGAGAAATCAAGTTTCAAGTGAAGTTTTTCTCTCTGTTTTGTTGCAAACACTCACATTCACAGAGCATCTCACTCACTCACTCACTGCTATTTATAAGTTTCCTTGGCGAGCATTTCACTCACGGAATCAATGTGGTAATTAAACAACTAGTGCCTCTCAACTTTTAACTTTGAGCATCTCACTCACGTAATCTGGAAACTCCTTTTCTTTTCTTTTCTTTTCTTTTTAATTTTAGAGAAATTCGGGGAGTCGGTTCTCGGTTGTGGTAATTAAGGAAGTAGTGCTGCCTGTCAACTTTTAACTTTGACATCCAACGGCCCAGATAATAGTACCGTTGACATCCAACGGCTTACTGTGCGAGAGTTAATACGGGAGAGAGAGAGAGAGACCGTGTCCGAATAGTTAGTACTTAGTGGGAGTGAGAGAAAGATCAATTCCATCTTTGTTTTATTTGTTTTTTGTTTTTTGTGTGCTGCTGCTTCAATTTTTGTTATTGCATCATTTTTATTTAATGTTTCATTTTTTAAGTGAAATAAAATTGTGTTTGTTGAATTTTGATTTTTTTTATTATTTTAATTTGTTCAAAAAAATAAATCACAAAGGTATGAGTAAAAATTAACTCCAAAAAAAATCACAACAAAAAGTTAAGAGTTAAATCATTTTTAAGCAATTTTAATAAAGTTGCATACTCAAATTTAAAACTATTTTATGAGGTAGGATAATTTGATTTGAGATCATTTTAAATGCTTGGGATTTCATATTCTCGTACTGTTTGTCAGTAAATTAATAGAATCGGCTCTCATATATCATAAGTTTTGTTTCAGCATCATTACATTTATCTAATGTCATCATTATATGATGTTTCTTCATTATTATTTCAAAACTCCTTCCTTGATGTCAAACTTCTGATTTTTTTCTTGACAAGTTTAAGAACATGAGCAACTAATCTTGTTAGCATATATGGGTTAGACCATTTAGATAAGGCAGTGTGCGAGCCCCTTTTCACCAGAGTTAGATTCTCTCTTTTGTATTTTAGAATAGTTTAGACTTGTGTAAAAAATTAATATTTTTAAGGAAATTCACCAAATCTATTCATTAATAATGTCTATGTTATAACCCTTATTAAATTAGTTGAATCTTGATGTATTAATAATAGTATGGAAAAAGAGAATTGTTATTTTTTTGAGTACATTGTCTAAACTCACACACACAACTAAGATGTCATGAAAATTCACCAAATCTATTCATTAATGTTTCCATGCCTTGGCCAAAGTCTCTAGCCATATGAAAAAACTCACACACAACTAAGATGTCATGAAAGAACTAAGTAATTAGTCTCGTTGTCTTTAAAAAAAAAAATTAAAAAAAAAAAATTTATTGAGAAAAGAAAATGGTAGACAAGAAAGCCAAAACAGTATGGCTAGAAACATATGGCTAGAGACTTTGGCAAAGGCATGATAATGCCAAAATACAGTTTGTAGTTTTCCTTCATGGTTGCCAAGATATGGCAACGGCCAAAACCATTTATGGTTGGGCATATGTTCACACAATAGTACGAAGCCAACACATTAATTATGTTTCATTTTCTATGCCAAAGGGAGCCAACTTGTGGCATATACATGGTTAAGAGAATTAGAACATTCCAGATTTATATCAAACACCAAGCCAACCACAAGCATTCTCATTTGCTAAACTTATGGGTCTTTAGCTCCTACACTCCAAGCTCTTATGCCAAGCTCATACAATCTCTATTCAACATCAGCAAATCATCTTTATCCATTTTCAGAGCTGCCGGAAACGTCAACACAATACACACAGCTGTTGGAAGAACAATAAAGTACTCCTTTAGGACTTGCTTATCATTTGAGATGCTTTAGGTCTAGTTCTCGCTAACTCGGAAAAAAAGGCAATTAAGACTTGATTCACCACTTTGTGGCAGTCCAACAATCAACAAGCCTGTTCAAGCCTTCCGATGGAAAAAGACCCTAACAGTATGTATTATTGTAAATTTTGTAAAATATATGTGTATTAAACATGAAAAATACATATGTGTACAAAATGTATATTGTATGTTTTCCTTTAAAAAAAAATATGTATTTTACAGAGTCTTTAAGATGCGTACGGAAAATGAAAGTATTATTGAAAAATACGTACGCACGTGTATAGTATGAGTATTAAACGGGAAAATGCTAAATTCTTTATAGAAGTAATAACTCTAGAAAAGTAAAAAAATCAAAAGGGGACAATAGAGTATCGGGTAATGGCCTAATTGTAATGGATAATGCTTTAAGCTACTCTTATCGATAAATGAAAATCAAGAAAAAAAAAAAAAAAAAGGACCCCATTATAGCTGCGCCGGTATACTCCTTAAATATATTATATTTAAATAGTATAGCCATGCACAAAAAATCATGCAAATTGAAAATCATTAAGGCATCTAATTGAGACGAACAAAATCAATGAACACGATGCTTCAAGAAAGTACTTAAATTTTAATAATTTAATTGAGTGGTTAAATGATATCGGATTTTAGTAATTTAATGTAGAGATGATCTTTGAATGAATATCTATAAAATATATTATTTGGATTAGTGAAATACAATGCAGAGCCCTATAAGAGTGTCTTTCAAATGAAGATCTCTCAATAAAAACTCTCTATCTTTATGTACATGTTTAGATGAGATTTGAGAAAACCTTATCACTCATCTAAATTATAACGCATAAATTAGTAATAACTGATTTACCATTAGGAAAACAATGGTGCTCTCAAAGTGTTCGAGAGTGTTGATGAAATTGATGAAGAAATTGTTGAAAGTCGTTGAAAGGATTTAGAAACTTCCAAAATACAACATTATCTGCCTTAAAGCACCCGCCACGCTCCTAATGCACCAACTACCGCGCCTATCCAGACACGTGGCGGGAAAGGGCGAGCCCCACGCATTCTAACCACTCCCCTGGCACGTCGAAAGCGTGAGCTATTGCCGCGCGTGTGCCTTCACCATCTAATCCAAATATAATACACTCATCTGCTGCACCTGCCAGCTGCACTTTCTCTTTCCTTCGCAAATCGACTTGTATATCAACACCCACTGCACCTGACACGACCAAACCAGACCCAGAACTCGATCATACCCGACCTGAATTCTTTGGCTACGGTGATCCGACGATCCGAATGGCTCGGAAGAAGATCAGAGAATACGACTCCAAGAGGCTGCTCAAACAACACTTGAAACGAGTCGCCGGAATCGACCTCCAGATCAACTCAGCTCAGGTGACCGAGTCCACGGACATCGCTGAGTTGGCGAACACGGAGACATGGCTGTCGTCGACGAGGCTAGTGGTGAAGCCCGATATGTTGTTCGGGAAGCGCGGGAAGAGTGGCCTTGTTGCTCTCAATTTGGATATGGCTCAGGTCGCCGAGTTTGTGAAGCAGCGTCTTGGCAAGGAGGTAATTGCCATCCGATTTTTTACTTTCTGATTTTGATCGTTTGTTGCGAACCCAATTGTTCAAGATTGAATTTTTGGATGTTTTGTTTAATGGGTTTTGTGTGAATTTGGAAAAAGGTTGAGATGGGAGGCTGTAAGGCACCTATAACGACGTTTATAGTGGAGCCATTTATGCCTCACGATCAAGAATTTTACCTTTCGATTGTTTCTGAAAGGCTTGGATCGACTTTGAGCTTTTCGGAGTGTGGAGGAATTGAAATTGAAGAGAACTGGGACAAGGTATTGCAAATTTGTGTTTTTTCATTTTGGTTTCTTTGAGTGTTGGAATTAGGATGGTGTTTTCTGCTTGGTTTTGGGTCCTAATTGCTGTATGTATGTTTGTTTTGATGTTTTATAGGTTAAGACTATATTTCTTCCGACCGAGAAGTCTTTGACAAATGAGGCTTGTGCTCCACTGATTGCCACTCTTCCATTGGAGGTTTGCTTCATACTCTTGTTTCTCATGTATATTCTTGTTAAGCTTGAAGTTATGTTGCTGCAAATGCATTAGCATGTAGTAAAGATGAGCATATAGCTTAAGAATGTGGACTGCTTGAGTATGAAGACCAAACCAAACCACTGGACTATTTCAAATTGAACTTCTTGACTGGCTACAGCAGCATTAAGCTATAGTTGTAGATCGAAGTCTGTTAGCATAAAGAGCATTAGTTTCGTAGGTATATTTCTTGTGTATTTCCCTTTAATTATGTTACTATGTTTCTATTTGATATCGGCATTTTATTTCTCTTTGACAAACTGTTTTGTCGGTATTGGGACTTCTGTCTTATCTATTCTGGTGTGTTACAGGTCAGAGACAAAATTGGGGATTTCATAAAGGGCGTCTTCACTGTATTTCAGGGTATGCAATGTCTAAAGATAGATAACTTATGTTTTTACTACAGTGTAAGACCGTGATTAGCTTGATCTTATATATATGATAGTTATGTACATTCTCTTGTTGCTGAGGTTATTTGAATTCTTGATTTCGTTTGCAGATTTGGATTTTAGCTTCCTGGAAATGAACCCATTTACCTTGGTTAACGGTGAACCTTATCCATTGGATATGAGGGGGGAGCTAGATGACACTGCTGCGTTCAAAAACTTCAATAAGTAAGCTTCTGTTAAAGATTTTGCAATCTTTGAATTCTACTGTTTCTAATTACTGAATTTTAGTTTGAATTTCCTTCTTACAAATCTGTGTAATGCTGTTCAGATGGGGTAACGTGGAGTTTCCACTGCCTTTTGGCAGAGTTTTAAGTCCTACAGAAACATTTATTCATTCTTTGGATGAAAAGGTAAAACCCTAACCATTCTTTGGATAAAAGAAATTTACGATCCATTTCAGTTTACTATAAGGATTCATGGTATTTTTTAAGAGTGGCTCGTGCTAAAGTTTCGTATATATATTGCAGACAAGTGCATCCTTAAAATTCACCGTGTTGAACCCAAAGGGACGCATCTGGACCATGGTAGCTGGAGGTGGTGCAAGTGTTATATATGCTGATACTGTGAGTAGCCAGATGCAGTTTCACCATATGTCTTTACTCTCCCTGTAGCAGCTGGTTCAAATTTTGGTCTCCAGTGTCTGCTTTACAAATCATACTCATGGCTGTTTCTTTGAACGTTGGGAACCCTTGTACATGTTTGGTGGTATATCCTAATATTTTGGTATCTTTGTGGGAATTAGGTTGGAGATTTGGGTTATGCTTCAGAACTCGGAAATTATGCAGAGTATAGTGGAGCTCCAAATGAGGAAGAGGTGTTGCAATATGCGAGAGTTGTGATTGATGTAAGTACCTCCTTTCATGAAATCTCTCTCTCTCTCTCTCTCTCTCTCTCTCTCTCTCTCTCTCTCCCACACACACACACACACACACACACACACACACACACACACTCACACATACACACACACACACACACACACACACACACTTACACGCAGGCACTCATTTACTTCTCCTGACTACTTGAGTTCTCATCTTGCAGTGTGCAACTGCTGATCCAGATGGTCAGAAAAGAGCTCTTATTATTGGAGGTGGTATAGCTAATTTCACAGATGTTGCTGCTACATTTAATGGAATCATTAGAGCCCTCAGAGAGAAGGTACCGCCACTTTCCGACATTCATTTATCAGAGATTGGCTTTGTTGGTTTCATCTTGTTTTGTATGCTCAAATTATATCTTTTGTGACATGAAAGGAATCCAAGCTAAAAGCAGCAAGAATGCATATCTTCGTGAGAAGGGGTGGTCCAAATTATCAAACTGGTTTGGCAAAGATGCGTGCGTTGGGAGAGGAACTTGGAGTTCCTTTTGAGGTATGCAACGGAATTCTGGTTTTGTCATATGATACCAGTTCTGACAAGCCTAATTCTCAATGAGCAGCTTGACTAAATGAATGTTTTTTGCTTGTTCTTTTCTCAATGCAGGTTTATGGGCCCGAGGCAACAATGACTGGAATTTGCAAGCAAGCAATTGAGTGCATCATGGGTGAAGAATAAGAAAGAATTCTTATTTTCAGTTTTTTGTATGAGTTTTGGAGGTTCAGAGTGTGTGTATTATGATTTGGCTAAAAAAGAAGTGTGCATTGTGAGTTTGTCTCTGGAAGATGAGACCACAGCTGAAATAATTTAAAATTTCCAATCTTTCTAGTTTTGTGAGTCTCTGACTGATACATTCCCTGTGTTTTAAGTGTTCTTGTTCTTGTTTAGAAATGAATGGTTGCTCTCCCTCCTACCTTTCCCTTTTCTCCACCTTTTTTAAGTTTAAAGAAACAAAAAGTAATAATAAAATGAGAAAATTATGGAAATCATCAAGAAATGAGGATGTGAGCCATTTTCTTTAGGTTTATTTTTTATTTTTATCCGATTAGAAATATGTAACTAATTCTTAACTTAATTGCTTATTGGAGAATTCCCTATTACGTTGAATTTAATGCGCTCAAGTTTACAACTTGTCTAATTCTCATATTCTAATGGCTCGTCATCTTTTGATGTTCATTCAATTACTAGACTGACGTATGCGTTTGGATGAGGAAATTTAAACGTATAAAGGATTTCATAAATGACGGAATTTAAAATGACGGAAATTAATGTTCTAGAATTTGTAAAGTTTCTTGTTTGGGTGACGGCTTCAAAACACAGAATTTAACCTTAATTTGTAAAGTTATCTTCTTTTAAAACTCAATCTCCCTTGAGATTTTAGAAATGACGACTTTTAAATTGAATTTAAAATTGGGATTTATGATCTCCAAATTCCATGTTTTTTCCCACGCGGAATTTCTAAATTTCAATGTTTTGTTTATCCAAACACGGGAATTGGTTCATGTCAATTTAGAAATTCTGACTTATGTCAAAATCCCAAGTTTATTTCCCTCATCCAAACGCACTGCGAAGGGAACCTTTTTCTTTTATAAACAAGGTAAGAGAAATTGAAGGACTTTCCCAAACAATAAATATACAAAATATTTACTAACCAGCAATTGGTTTAGTGACACTCCTAGCTTCAATCTTAAAAGAGGCAGAAGTTTTAAGTTCGAATCTTGAAGTTTGAATCCTGTATTCTTACCTAGAATGCAACATATTTTTCGGTCGATTGAAAGAATGCAACATTATTTAGTAAAGTACAATGTATTTTCTTTTGTTGCATATTTTAAAAAATAAAATAAAAACACAACTTTATTCCGTAAGATGGGTAGGAAGGTAAATACAACTTCGTGTTCGTACATAAGTGAATTAACGAAAAAAAGAAAAAAGAAAAAAGAAAAAAGAAAACGAAAAAACAGAAGTGACGAGGCGTTGAAGTGTTTTTGGGGGTTGGTTTGTTTTTCCAGTTATCAACCCAGTAGCGCGCACCTGTCGATCAAAGTGCTGAAGCGAAGTAGGTAACTGGTAAGAGAGACACCAAAAGCTCCAAAGAAAGAAAGAAAGAAAGAAAGAAATGAAGAAGAAAATTGAAGAAATTTCCAACTAGAAGAAGAACCGAAAAAGGAAGAAGCCTAAACATGGCGCACGAAATGTGCTTCGACTGCCTCCACCGACGGATTCAATCCGACTTCTCCGAAAAGCTCGTTTTCGTCTACGGGCTCTCCGATTCCGCTTTCCCTTTCGGCTCCACTGCCGTCGTTCAGGTCCAACTCCAACCCCCCCTTCTCTCTCTCTCTCATCTCTCTGCATTTTTTTCTGTTTGTATAAATAAGCTCAATGCTCAAGCAGTTGGTTTTTGCAGTTGTGTAATTCAAGTGCGGAAACTGCTTCAGCTCCTCAGTTTTTGCTAAGCTATCTGCCCAGTCATGAACAAGATTGCTTGACCAAATATGTGTAAGATCAATCGATTTCACTTTTTTTTTTCTTCTTCTAATTGTGATATAATTACTAATATTGCAACGATACTCATAGCACATTGGTGATGTATAAAACGAATCGAAATTAGTCTGTGGGTTTGTTTATTGTTAAGATGATCAAGGAGAATGAGAAACTATTTGGGTTTTTGCCTTTTTCTTTTCAGTAATGAATATATAGGTGATAATTATGAAGGCTGCAGTGATAGTGTGATTGCTAATACGATCACTTCCTCTGAAGTGACTCGAGATGAAGAGGAAGTTAGTTCTGATGTTAACAATGACCAAAAACCAAAGTTGGATTCTTTATTGAACATGTCTCCGTGTTTATCAAATGGTGGCACGAAAACATTTCTACAGAGTTCTGCCTGTAACCATTCCAGTAGGTTTTCTTGCTCGAGGGTGATCAGCGGGTTGGCGCCGATTACTCACGTTGGCATTTGTTCAGACTCCATTTTCGAAGAGCTTGCTTCGGAATTTTTGTCCAGGTCTCTGGAAGATCACATTTTGAACTCACTTAGTCTCTTGATTGAAGGGAAAGCTTCAGGAAGAGACAGTGTAAATTTTCTTAACTTACTTGGGGTACCGTCGTTTGATGAGAATCAGTTCCCTGGCTCATTGAGGCATCCAAATATTGCTCCCGTACTTGGGATGGTTAGGGCATCCAATTATATTGATATAGTTCTTCCCAAAACTCCACATACCTTGGAAAACATTATGCATTATAGTCCCGATGCCTTAAAGTCTGATTGGCATATAAGGTTTCTAATATACCAGTTACTCTCTGCTCTAGCTTATATTCATGGTTTAGGGGTTTCCCATGGCAATATATGTCCATCCAGTGTGATGCTTACCGAATCATGTTGGTCTTGGCTGTGTATTTGTGATAAGCCTGGGGTAGGATTTACTCCAAGTTCTAGAGGTAATAGATGCACAACTATTATACCTGAAAAGGTAGGTTGCTCTATAGCTGGTTGTCCTTCTCAAGGTCTTTATGCTGATTTGAAGCTTTCCCCATCTATAGACTGGCATCGTGACTTTAAACAATGGTGGAGGGGAGAGATTAGTAATTTTGAGTATCTGCTCATCTTGAATAGATTAGCTGGGCGAAGGTGGGGTGACCACACATTTCATACAGTGATGCCATGGGTAATAGATTTTAGCATGAAGCCTGATGAGAATTCAGATGCAGGGTGGCGGGATCTAAACAAGAGTAAATGGAGGTTGGCTAAAGGTGATGAACAGTTGGACTTCACCTATTCAACATCAGAGTTCCCACATCATGTATCTGATGAATGTCTTTCTGAATTGGCTGTCTGCAGTTATAAAGCAAGGAGGTTACCTTTGAGTGTCCTACGTATGGCTGTTCGCTCAGTCTATGAACCTAATGAATATCCTTCTACCATGCAAAGACTCTATCAATGGACCCCTGATGAGTGCATTCCAGAGTTTTACTGCGATCCCCAAATTTTTCATTCACTTCATGCTGGTATGACTGACTTGGCTGTACCTTCATGGGCATGTGGTCCTGAGGAATTCATTAAATTGCATCGTGATGCTTTAGAAAGCGATCGGGTTTCACGCCAACTCCATCATTGGATTGATATCACCTTTGGTTACAAGATGGTAGGTCAGGCAGCCGTTGCTGCAAAGAATGTAATGCTTCCTTCATCAGAGCCCATGATGCCAAGGTCAACGGGACGCCGTCAGCTTTTTACTCAACCTCACCCTATGCGTCGAGGTGCAATACCGAAACCATGTGATAGCACCAACGGGTCAGCTTTGTATCAAGGGAAAATGAATGAATTAAGTAGTGACTGTTCTGTCCTGTTTGAAACTTCTTACTTGCAAGAATTAGAAGATGCATCTGCCTTTTGTGAACATGCTATGCATTTGAGTGCCCTCTATGGCTACCATCTAGACTCCGTGAAGGACATTGCTCCTGTAGAAGAGTCATCAGGCGAGTATGTTAAGAAAAGTGTAACTCTATCTGACACTAAGAAAAACCAGTGGTTGCGACATATTGATACAAATTATCTTCTTGAGCATGTTGAGGTGTTGGATGAAGGTTCCAGTGGATATCAAGAGCTATTGCTTTGGAGACAGAAATCATCATGTTCAAAGACGTTTTCTGAAGAAATTGCAAGGGACATATTTTCTGTTGGTTGTCTCTTAGCAGAACTTCATTTGAGGAAGCCACTTTTTGATCCAACCTCATTGGCCGTGTACTTGAACAGTGGTTTATTACCTGGACTGATACATGAACTTCCTCCTCACACCAGATTACTTGTCGAAGCCTGCATTCAAAAGGATTGCATGAGGTATTAGTTATTCTGATTTTTAATTTCGATACTATATGTTATTCCAAGTTGTGAATACAATGAGGTATTATAGGGCTATGCATTTTCCCTTGCCCTCTCTCACTCTCTCTCTCTCTCTCTCTCTCTCTCTCTCTCTCTCTCTCTCTCTCTCTCTCTGGGTAACACAAATTAGGAGACCATCGGCTAAGTGTCTTTTGGAATCACCTTATTTTCCTACCACAGTCAAGGCATCCTACTTGTTTCTTGCTCCCCTCCAGCTTCTGGCTAAAGGTGGATCTCGCCTTCATTATGCTGCGAATTTTGCAAAGCAAGGAGTCCTGAAGGCAATGGGAACATTTGCTGCTGAAATGTGTGCTCCTTATTGCTTATCGCTTGTGGTGACTCCTTTATCAGATACTGAAGCTGAATGGGCCTATACATTACTGAAAGAATTTATCAAAAATTTGACACCTAAAGCAGTGAAACGAATAGTCTTGCCTGCCATCCAGAGGATTTTACAGGCAAGTTTTGAGCTTTATTTTTTCATTTTTATGTGAAACTTTCTTTTGAACCTCTTTCTTATAGAGGTCTGTGTTTCAGACTACAGGTTATTCACACCTAAAGGTTTCTATTCTACAAGACTCTTTTGTTCAAGAGATATGGAATCAAACTGGCAAACAAGCATATCTAGAAACTGTACATCCTCTTGTGATTTTGAACTTGTATGCTGCTGCTCATAAGAGTTCAGCAGCTGCCGCTTCCGTGCTGCTGATTGTCTCAAGTGAAGAGCTTGGTATACCTATTACCACTCATCAGGTTAAACCAACCCCAACACTCTTGCTTTTGTGACTTAATAAAATAAAAATTATGCAAATCTGTCTTAGACAAAGACATTCAAACACTCATAGAAGTGTAATTTTTTCACTGGGATTATCACGCTAACTATCATTCTTGCCCCAGACAATCTTGCCTCTGATTCAATGCTTTGGGAAAGGTCTCAGTAGTGATGGAATTGACGTGCTGGTTCGAATTGGTATTCTTGTTCAATGAATTGTGAAATAATGTTTCCTTGAATTGGCACGTTCTTCTTGTAAGCGTTTTATTTTTTCAATTTCCAGGTGGTCTATTGGGAGAGAGCTTCATCGTCAGACAGATGCTACCATTGCTAAAACATGTATTTCATTCCTGCATTGACATTTCACGTATGAATAAACCTGAGCCTGTCCACAGCTGGAGTGCTTTCGCTCTTATTGATTGTTTAATGACAATAGATGGCCTAGTTGCATTCTTGCCAAGGGAGGTGGTTGCAAAGGAGCTAATTGAAGTATGGGATTTGATTCTTATTAATTTAATTTGAAAACTGAGTTTTCTTGGAAATAATAGAATGTTTATATTTTGCAGGATAAAAGTTGCTTGCATGTTCTGGTTCTTATGCAGACAAGTTTAGAATATAGAGTGCTTCAGGTGCTGTTCCGGCATGCACATACACTTATTTTAAAAGTCCAATGAGTGTCCCCCAGATGCAAAGGCTGCATTTTTCTATATCCTACCTGTGTCATACCTTCTACCTCCATCCTACCCCCAAAGTTCCCATTCAAGCATCTCACATACTAGCCAGCGTGTTGTAATTTCCCATAATGCTATAATGCCTCTCTTGTCCAGGTTGCTGCTACAACCCTAATGGCATTTTGTCAGCGGATAGGACCGGATTTGACAGCATTGCATGTTTTGCCACAACTTAAAGAGCTATTTGATGAGCTTGCTTTCTCACCAAAAACTGCCAATGCTTCTACTTCCTTTGGCAGAAGGTTGAAGGGTTCAAAGCCAAAAATTGATGGGGCTCTGATTGAAAGTCGTATGGACCTTGTGTAAGTGCTTTTCTCAGTTCATTTAATCTGCTTAATTACTAGATTACAGTGGAATATAATTTTTGCACATGTTCTATTCCTCCTCAAATATGTGTTGAATTTGCTAGGCTGTTGGCAGGTTGCTTCTGTATCCTTCTTTTGCATCCCTTCTTGGCATAGAGAAGCTTCGTCAGTGTTGTGCAACATGGTTATTACTTGAGCAATATCTCCTACAGTATCATAACTGGAAGGTACACTATCATTTTGCTTTTAACCATTTCATTAATATGAGGGTTTTTCTTTCACGTGTACTCCCACCCTCCCTCTCAACATACATAAATACACACACATAGACACAGATAAGATATATGGACAACCAACACAATACCCACACCATTGCACTTCATATTCTAAACCTGTCTTGATTCAGTGGGAACACACAGGAGAATTGTCTCGAAGTGGTTCAGACACTATACTCAGTAAAAGAAATGCATTCAGAAAGGGCTCAACTTCTGAATACAGTCCTGCTAAGCTGTTGCTCAATGGGGTTGGATGGTCAATTCCTCAATCACAAGGGTCTAGAAGTGCCAAAAACTTGATGCCTCAAAAACGGTTCTTTGAAATGCATCAGAGTCCAGCTGAAATGCATGCAGCAACATCAAATTTTAAATTGGAGCCCTGGTTTTGGTTCCCTAGTCCAGCTGCTAGCTGGGACGGGCCTGATTTTCTTGGGCGTGCTGGGGGTGTGAAGGATGAACATCCATGGAAGATCAGAGCATCTGTCATATACTCAGTCCGTGCTCATCCTGGGGCCTTACGGTATTTAGCCGTCTGTCCAGATGAATGTACGGTTTTTACTGCAGGGATTGGTGCAGGGTTCAAAGGAACTGTTCAGAAATGGGAGCTGACTAGAATTAATTGTGTATCGGGATACTATGGCCATGAGGAGGTTTGTTTATCCTATTCTGCCTTACTTTTTCTCTTTTTGTTTTCTTTTTTGCCTTTTTCTGTTGAAACTATTCTCATGTGCTTAAATTGAAACCTTCCATACTATATGATTCCTTGTGATCACATTGATAATTGTCTCTTGCCATGGAACTATGGTCATGCACATATTTCAGATCCGAGTTTGGTTCTGCTTTCAGATACTTATGGTCATGCACATGTCTCTAACTGCTTTTGTGGCTCTTAGGTTGTGAATGATATTTGTGTCTTGTCGTCTAGTGGAAGAGTTGCGTCTTGTGATGGGACAATACATGTTTGGAATAGCCGAACTGGGAAATTAATTTCAGTATATTCTGAACCATCTGTGGATTCTGCACATAGTGCAAGCTCTCCATCTTCTTCCTCCAGGGTCAATGTGGACCAGGTCAATATGCTCAGTTCCAATACACTGTCCGGTGGAATATTGACCGGCGCATTTGATGGTAGCTTGTATACTTGTATGCATCAGACAGAATTTGGTGAAAAGCTTGTAGTTGGCACTGGAAATGGTTCTCTCAGGTAAATACATATTGTTGCACAGATATCCCATTACAAGCTGATATAGACCAGGAAACGTTTCGTGCAGTTTCGGGTTTTAATGTTTTCTCAATCTTACAGGTTCATTGATGTTGTCCGAGGACAAAAGCTTCACCTTTGGAGGGGGGATTCTACGGAGTCTGGTTATCCTTCCCTTGTTTCTACCATATGCTCCTGTGGGTCTGACAAAATGCAACCAGATGGAGCTTCTTCCCCATCTTGGATTGCAGCTGGATTGAGTTCTGGTCATTGTAGGTTATTTGATGCAAGGAGTGGCAATGTTATTGCCTCTTGGAAGGCTCATGATGGATACGTGACAAAGGTATTTCAAAAAAGTTTGAGAAAAGCCTCACTTTAGTTTAATTTCAATTCTAATTTACCATTTACTCATGTAGTTGGCTGCACCAGAGGACCATTTACTTGTGTCCAGCTCTCTTGACAGGACTTTAAGAATTTGGGACTTGAGAAGGTAATTTAAGACATTATTTAATGATAACTTTCAAATAATTTGGATGGAGCAATCTCCCTGGGTTTCCCTTTGTTTACTTATATGTTATGTGAGTTTTAGACGTTCATGAGGATTGGAGCCCAAATTGTGTTGCATTAAATTGATCCAGTACTTTTTCTTTTATCTATTTTCTAGCATCATGGAAATGATATTGCACTATCAAGCTCTCATTAAACTTAACTCCTTATGCAGGAATTGGCCATCTCAGCCCACAATTCTTAAGGGTCATACAGATGGTGTATCTTCGTTTTCTGTGTGGGGCCAAGATGTTATTTCGATTGCCAGAAATAAAATTGGACTTTCTTCTTTATCCAAATCTGGTGATGAGGTAAACAACAATGCACTTTATCACCATTTCTTGTTAAGCACCTATCTAATTTGCATGACATGAAAACCATTTGGCAGGATGGGCAGCAGGCTGTTACATGCCAAAAACTCTACATGGCTGATCATGGAGCAAGAAACTTTTCAGTTTTGTCAAGCATAAGTATTTTACCCTTCTCAAGATTGTTTCTTGTGGGTACAGAAGATGGCTATCTGAGAATATGTTGCTGATCACTATTGCCCAACTTTGCCAAGGAGGGCAATTTAATTATATTTCAAACTATGCTGTATATTTTGTATCCATTGTTTTGGTTTGAATTTATATTTCCCCTTTTAAGTTTGTATCCTGAGGTTTGAGTGAAGAAAGAAAGGGGTGCGGGGGGGTTGCTTAAGCTACTCATTGTAATCCATTTATTGTAGTTAGAAGTAATTCTTTTTGTATAATTGTTTGTAAACTGTTTTTCTTCGACAGCAAAAAGATAAAATAATGTATAATATGGAAGTTATGCTCTTTTGCACACCATCTATTTTCTCCTCTTGTTTTGTTTTTTCTTTTTTCGTTCTTCAAAGAAATGAGAAGAAAATAAAATGCTTTTTGGGCCTGGAAATTCATCCCTAAGAGCCCAAAGGCTGCATAAAAAGCAGAGAGCCAGGAGGCCAGATAAACTCCAAACAAGCAACAAGAGGGAGGCCCAGGAAAACAACAAAAAAGAAACAATTCTATAGTGAGGGCCTCTTTTAGATGAGACCCTATTTCCTAATCGTTGGATTAAATTTGTTAGCTGTTGAATCAAATTGGGTAGCTTGATCCAACGGTTAAGAGATATAATCTCACTTAAGGGCCATATATAAGGCTCTCACTATAAAATAACTCCACCAAAAAGGAGAACTGGCCTCACTTTAAGGCCATATATAAGGCCCTCACTATTGAATTCTTGTATAAAGTATAAATAACCAACGGGATCTAGTCCAGTTAAAAAGTGCCTTGACTTATGTTTGTGCAAATAATCTCCCGGGAGAATATTCGCTTCTAGATCCTTCAACCTTCGATCTTCCTCTTCTCTCTTCCTCGATTCCTGTAAAAAAGACTGGAGTAAATAGACCACACCCGGGGGGTGTTGGCCAAAGGCCCTCCGATGCTTAAGTTAGTTCGAGTGTTTGTAGGAAAACAATAGCTAAGCAAAGGGTACGGAGTTGTATGGTGTAAACCGGGTGGCCGGAGCCGTGTGTGGTGGCCGGAGTCGTGTGGAGAAAATATGGAGAGTGGAGAGTGGAGAGGGAGAGAGAGCTTCGGGTATTTTCTCGGGTTTTGGAGCTAGGTTTTGAAGTAGGGTTTTCGAAGTCGGACTTGATAATATTTGAATTATCTCGTTAATTATAAGATAATATCTAATAATTTAGGATAATATCCCTTTATTATGATAATATCCCAATTAATGATATTATCTTTATTAATTATGAGATAATACCATATAATTAAGATATTATCCTGATTAATTAATTATCTCAATAAATGGTTTAATTAATTAATTTAAGAGATAATCTTCTTTTCCACGTGACGTGCTCTGATTGGAGACGAAAATATTTGCTCCCACAACTTACATACCAGAGGTCTCAAATTCGAACCTCATGACACTTATTTGTGTGTGTATGAGAGAAACTCAGATTTGAACCCCCTCCTCTTCCCCGTAGTTTAGACTATAACTTGTCCTTAAAAAAAATATAAACAAAACAACTGCACCTGCTAAAAAAAAGGAAAAAAAAAAAAAGAAAAGAAAAGAAAAAAAAAACAAGATAAAGAACAGGGGCCAAAACCCTTGAGAGATTGACCCCGCTCATTTCTCCATTTCACAGTCTCACTCTGCTCGTGTCTGTAAATAATGGCTCGAGAAGATTTAGACCTCGGTGCTCTAAACCATGCTCTGAGCTCTGCTCAAATTTCGAAAGACAAAGAACCGGCTGCTCCCAGCTACAGCAACGAAGACGACGCTGGTGGCGTGCAGATCACGTGCTTCACTGAAGTCGTCAACGAAACTACTTTCCACTTCCAAATCATGCGCCTTCCCAAGCAGGTTATCTTCCTTACCCTCCTCCCTCTTTCAATTCAATTTTATTTTGAAGTTTTTGGCCATTTTGATGTTGAATTGAACTGCCCAAGTCGAAATTAAGCAAGAAAATTCGTTAAATTTATAATCTTTTTGGCTTAGAAAAATCTAGGCGGATTATTTGCATACATGGTCAATTAATTTTGACAAGTTTGAACAAATTCTGAATTGGGTAATAATTTCTCATTGTTTTGAGTGTAGATATATGCATGGATTGGCTGCAACTCTGCAAAATTGGGACATTTGTATGCAGCAGCACCCATGAGACCTGTAAGTTGATAATTTAGTGTTTGTTTCCTCTTCAATTGATCTCTCTTTACATTGGTGATTTCTGACTTCTTTGTATCCATGACTTACACAGAACAGTACAGTGGGTGTTACATCCATACTTGGTGGGGCTTCTGATAATACAGGGTCGAGCATTGCTCGAAGATTAGGTAAATTATCAATCTATGTTTAGATAAGTTTGAGTTTTTCATTGTGTTTTCTTTTTGTTTCCGGTTCCATGGTCTGACATGCCGGGGTTCTCACAGTTTTAAAGACGGGACTGAATATAATTCTGGCTTGCAACATTCCTAAGAATAGCCCCATGCTTGAGGTCTGTGCTCAATCTTAAACGCCTACAGAAACACACATGAACTTGAGACTATGTGATGTGTGTTTCTTTATCATTTGCATATATGCAGGACAGGGTTGTTCATTTTAAACCTTTTGTTAGTTATTTTCACTGAATAATTTGCTCCTCCTTTTTGGTATTTCAGGCAGATGCTGAAAAGTTGTTGGTTCAGAAGCTAATCAGTCTTGGGTACACAAGGCCAAAGTCGGATTGTCTTCATAGTTGAGGTTTTTCTGAACCTGCTGTTTATCAGGAATGCATACTGGTCCGATTATAGTCGTCAAGCTAACACTTTTTCAAGCCATGTTGTGCTTAAACAAGTATCAATTATGTGGGGGGTCTGAGACAGTTGATCAAGATTGTGTTCTGATTGCAAAGTGCTGAGATTGAAATATGATTTTTGATGTTTGGCAGGAGTGTAATGACGAGCATAGTTTTGTAGCATTTGGTGATTGGTTCTGTTTCTTTTAGATTTTTGCCTATGATTGCAAAGTATTTAAGAAAGCAAGCAAAACTTGTGAGTTTCAAGCATAGTTTTGCAGTATAGTGATTTGGGGCTCGATCACTTTAAGTGGTTTAAAGTGATCTTATAGAGAAGCAAATGGAAGGGAGGTGCTTCACCCCATAATCGCATAAAGTTAAAATCACTTTATTATTGTACCCTCCCTTATGAAATTATTTTGCTTTGTTGGAGCTTGCTTAAGTTTTTTCTCATTCGAAGTCTCAGTTAGTCAATTCCATGTGCATCATAAAATAAACACCTTTTGTTTCTTTTAAATTATTTTTCTAATATAAACTATAAATACCAAAACCCTAAACACAAAGTGATTTACCCTAGACCCAAAGGGAACATTGTAACCACTACTGTAAGGATTCTATTAAGCCTAAAATTCACTGTAAATAGGCCGCTCTAATTTTACCAAAATTTAATTTATTTTTCTAAAGTTGCACTTAAAAGATGAACTTTGAAGTGCAAAATGTGGGTTGTTGCAGGAGGATATTCCAAAGATGAACTTATTTCGTATAATTTGTTAGTAAAACTTAACATGTTCATGTTCTCAAAATTTAACGTGTCCGCAATTCACAACAGTATATTGTGTTATAAACTCAAACTCATACAATAAATGTAATATAATACAAATAAAACATCTTGACATACCTTAAAAAAAATTATATCTAATAACACATCCAATAACAAAACCCCACTCTGCACCCGAGTTTGAATCTTTCTCCCCTTAGAAGAAAAATAACAAAACCCCATAACATGTCACCAAATCAATACATCCAAAAAATAAAAATATATAGACAAAAGATTTTTCAAAAAGAAAAGAAAAACAAATTGATACATATATATATATATACATAACAACCCGATAAGGCTCTAGCTTAGTAAAAGAATCTTTCGTGGATACATGTACATGGGAAAAGATCTTATACTCTCCTAAAAGTAGGCCACTTTCCATGCCTTTCTTTCTTTCTAATCGCTCAAACCTTTTCCTTCACTGACTTAAGAGACTGATCTGGAGGAATTGGTTAGCCTAATTAATCAGATTTTCCATCAATTAATCTGCTGCATCAGCAAGTTTGGTGGTCAAATTTAACTGCCATGGCTACTCTTAATCTTAAGTTTGAGCCAGATTTTGCTGGTACGTAAGACAAACGAGTATATGGAAGCTGGGGGTGCCAAGGCAGCATCAGACCTACAGGAATGACAGAGCAATATACATACATACATATATATATATATATATATATATATATATATATATATATATATATATATTCCACGCATTGTATTTCAATGATCCGAACTGTCTAGTTTTTAGAGGAATATTAATTGATGTTTAATTATTGCATTGCAGGTGTTTCAACACCATTTTCAAATTCACCGCCAACTCATTACATCCTAAAAGTAGAGTCCTTTTCGTCTTTAGAGACGCATTCAGCGGGTAGATTTGAGTCAGGGCAGTTCGATGCTGGAGGATACAAATGGTAAATCGTTTTTCTCATCTACTACTTAATTAGATATACCTTTGTGATTTGATTTGATTAATTTTCAGCACATATATGAATAATATTATTGTTATTATTTTTTCATGTTTGGTCACTGCAGGAAACTGGTGGTGTACCCAAATGGATACAAGCAGAAGAATGTGGACCACATCTCTGTCTACTTAGAAATGGCTGGAGCGGATTCACTTGAGACTGGTTGGGAAGTATTTGTTGATTTTAGGTTGTTTTTACTTGATCAGAATAAGGGAATCTACTTGGTTCTTCAGGGTATGCATACATTATACATCTTCTATCTGTTTGAAAAGAATTCTCAATGCATCCATTCAGCAGATATAGACCAGTTCTTGTGTTGCTTTGCTCATGATGTTTTAGTTTTTTTTCGCTTGTCAGATGCTAATCTAAACAAAATGTGCTTGCACGGGGCGATGTTTGAAGTGGGTTTCGATAGAGTTATCCCTCTGAATGCATTTACTGATTCTTCCAACGGCTATCTGATTAATGATACTTGTGTGTTTGGAGCCGAGGTCTTTGTTTGTAAAGAAAGAAGAGCTGGCAAAGCAGAACGCCTATACACGATCAAAAGTGCTATGTACAAGCATCCTTGGAAGGTTTATATACCTTTAAAGTTCAGACCTGAACTCTTGGAATCAAAGCCATTCTATGCTGGAGGACAGACATGGTAGGTATCTTTGATCATATTAAGCTTTGTTATGAACTTATTGTTTAATTACTGCTGGTTTTAATGTAATTTTATTTGTTGGTGGTTTGCAGGAAGATACGTCTCTATCCCAAGGGATATGGCAAAGGAAAGGATACTCATGTTTCTCTTTACTTAACATTGGCTAATCCAGAACCTGCCTCCAGAATACTTACAGAATTTACTCTGCGCATCGTTAATCAATTGAATGCGAAGCATTTTTGTTGTAAAGGTAAGCATGTGGTCTAACCTAATGCTATGTAATATATATTTCTATGAGGGGTTCTTCTCTGTAATTTTTGCTTCTTTTACTTCCCTCCTTTCAATTTATTTCTGAAACCCTAATTAGCCCTTTTGTTTTAGTTTTAATTTTGGTGTTCTTGCAGGTTGTCGATGGTTCAGTGCCTTGAGTCCCTCTTCCGGTTGCTCTAGGTTGGTTGCATTTGACATTTTGAAACAGTCAGACAAGGGTTTTTTGGTGAAGAGCAATTGCTTAGTGGAGGCAGAGGTCACTGTCCATGGAATTTTTGCAGCATTGTAGTCAGCTAAAGCTTGTCCTAACAGCCACTTGCTGTTGCTGTCAAACAGAAACGTTTCTCCAATTCAATATTGGCAACACAACAACAGGAGATAATGATCCTTATTTGAAGTTGTTTTCTGGTGCTTCTTTAAACAACACACTTTGGTGTTAGTTTCTATTTGCAAATTAGAATTTTATCATTTGTATATCAACATTTTGAGCTTTGCTAAGCAAGTCGGAAGGAGAGTCTCTACTTCACTGCTCTACATGTGGTTTGGCATTTTTCTCCTTGTTTTTTTTTTTTTTCTTTTTTGGTTTTATATACTTAGTTTTGGTGAAACTCTAAATAACAAAACAAGATGAATAATCGTAAACCCAAAAAAACATTGTAGCCACTCACTATGAGGATTCTTTGGGGATGGGGCATTTGAACACATGACCTCATGCACATGAATAACTGTTCTTAACCACTTGAGCCATAAAAACCTAAATTGTTTCTAATAGGCCGCTCTAACTTTACCAGAATGAATGAAAGAATAAAATAATTTCATTTATTTGCTAAACTTTTTCCTCAAACAGAAAAAAGAAAATAAATATTTTGAGTCTTAAACTATACAAATGCCGCTGATCCATGCAGTTAATTTGCATTGATTGTCAAAAAAATTCATGTAAGATATTGCACTTTAAAGAATGAACTCAGAGCAGACATGACCTTAGCTGAGTGTGTTAGAGTGGATTGCTTCCCACTTTGTATCCGAGTTCGAATCCTCATCCGCGCTGTGTAGATTGGTTTAAAATAAATTTTTGCTTGTAAATATAAAAAAAGAATAAACTTTGAAGTGCACCTACGTAATCTGAAAATGTTCATTGTTGCAAGAGGATGCTGCTCTATCCAAAAGGGAAAAGGCATTGCAAACGGTAGTAATCTTATTTCCCAAAATTTAACGTGTCTAAATTCCACAACGAGTTTTCGTATGTTTGTTTTTAGTACAAGAGATAGTCTAAACCAGAGGGGGAAAAAGGTTTATCATACATACACTACTATGGTGCTATGGGATTTTGAATATGAGACCATTGATCTGCAATTCAAAACCCACTAAGCTATTTATGTTGTGTTACATTCATCAATGTGAAATTATTTTTAACTCCAAACCAAATAGTTAACTTATCGCGTCCAAATTTATAAACTCAAACTCATTCAAACTTTTAACAAAATATGAAAAATTTCCCGACAATGTGCAAGGTCAACATTAATAAAACATCTTCAAATACCTTTTGACCAAAAAAAAAATCACTGAAAAATTAACTATAGACAAAATATATTTCAAAAAGAAAAGAAATATGGTATTAGAGTAGAGGATAAACGAGAAGAAGAAGAAGGAACTAGAAAGAATATAAGAAAGCTCTGGAATTTCTTTATTTCTGTAACAAACTCATTAACAGACTAACACATCTGACTATTTACTTGACAGCTCAGCAACTAACTAGCCTAACCATTAGGTGCATTTAACACGTGATCCTCTTGATTATATTCTAACACATTTTATGTCACTGTATTTATTTATTTATTAAGAAACTTGTCATCACCTCTTTAGGATCAGACCCAATAATTTAATGAAATAGTCGCATTAATAAGGGAGTGTCAGATAATATGAGGAATAATCTTTGAATATATAAAATCGTATTCCTATCGGAAAAGAACTCTAATCTCTCCTCCATAACTTTCTTTCTATAGAAGGAAGATCGGTGGTCAATTGCCATGGCTAATCTTGAGTTTGAGCAAGATGGTACGTAAAATATAATTCTTGTTGTCGACCTATGCGCTTGTGTTAAACTTGCATGCAAGGAGGCGGGTAATGCCGTGGCCAATTGGTTTAACCCACATTTGCAAGAAAATTATATATATATATGTATCTTCTAGTGTTGTTGCCATTAATTAATAAAATGTTTAATTGTTGCATTGCAGGGGTTTCATCACCATTTTCATATACACCGCCAACTCACTACACTCTAAAAATAGAGTCATTTTCGTTGCTAAAGAAGCTGAATAGATTTGAGTCGGGGGAGTTTGATGCTGGAGGATACAAATGGTAAATCGTTTTTCTAATCTGCTTGTTATTTTTTACATTTTGGTCATTGACTGGGTCTATATTGAAATGCCCCTATTATTTTTTATGTTTGATATCACTGCAGGAAACTGGTGGTGTACCCAAAGGGATACAAGAAGAAGAATGTGGAAGATCACATCTCTGTCTATCTAGAAATGGCTGGAGCAGAATCACTTGAGACTGGTTGGGAAGTATTTGTTGATTTTAGATTGTTTTTACTTGATCAGAATAAGGGAATCTACTTGGTTCTTCAGGGTATACATATTACATACATACATTATATATTATCTATCTGTTTGAAATTAATTCTCATATATCTTGTGTTGCATGAATTGCTCATGATCTTCTAATTTTGTTTGCTTATCAGATGCTAATCTAAAGAAGATGTGCTTGCACGTGGCGATGCTCGAAGTGGGTTTCGATAGAGTTATCCCTCTGAAACCATTTGCTGATGCTTCCAATGGCTATCTCATTGATGATACTTGTGTGTTTGGAGCCGAGGTCTTTGTTTGTAAGGAAAGAAGAGCGGGCAAGGCAGAGTGCCTACCAAGGATCAACAATGCTGTTATTGTATCAAAAGAAAACAATGATTTTATTCATAAGAAAGAAAACAATGATTTTATGAACAAGTATGTTTGGAAGATTGAGGAATTTTCAAAGTTAAAACCCGAATGCTTGGAATCAAAACCATTCAATGCCGGAGGGCAGACATGGTAGGTATCTCTCTGTGATGATGATTAAGCTCTTGTTGTTTAATTAGTTCTTCTGTTTTAAAGTAATTTGTTGGTTGTTTGCAGGAAGTTAGTCCTCTATCCCAAGGGAATGAACGATGTAAAGGATACTCATGTTTCTCTTTTCTTAAAATTGGCTAATCCAGAAAAGTTATCTACTGCCTCCAAAATACTTGCACAGTTTACTCTTCGCATCGTAGATCAATTAAGCGCCAAGCATTTTTTTCGTCAAGGTAAACGTGTATACCTAATAGTCTGTTTTATTTTCTCTTTCTTCTCAATCCTGATTAGTCTGTTTTATTTTCTTTTTGTGTGCTTGCAGCTAGTCATTGTTTCAGAGCCTCGAGTCCGTCTTGGGGTTGGTCTAATTTCATTATGTTGGGCTTTTTCAAAGAGAGAGACAAGGGTTATTTGGTGATGAATACTTGCGTAGTCGAGGCAGAGGTCACTGTCCGCCCATAACGAACACATATCATGCTATGTGGTGTTACCATCAAACCAAAACGTTTCTTCCATTCATTATTGGCAACACAACATGATATAATGATTCTTATTTGAAATTGTTTTTCTGGTGCTTCTTTAAACAAGAGACTTTTGGTGATTCATGCGTGCGGTTGAATTAAATGTTGTAAAGTTTTCTACTTGCAAATTAGAAGCTGGATTGTAAAAATAATGAAAACCTATGTTTGGTGTTGTGTTGGACTAAAAAATAATTCTTATAATATTTAAATTTAATTAGGGATTTTGACCTAAAAAATACTGATATTTAATTAGGGATATTTAATTGGGGATGATGTGTGAAAATAATAATAACAAAATCTTTAAAAATGTTATAAAATTAAAAAAAAGAGTGATTTTATTGGCACTCCATTATTTGCTCTTTGCATCCCATACTAATTTTAAACATGAATAACCTATTTTACCATTGTACATAATTACCGTTAAGGACAAAAAATATTTAAAATAAAAATTAAATTTGTTCCATACACCCTATATATGTTCATACAACCCTAGTTAGATTTTTTTTCAAACCATCATGAGGTTTATACGCTTATGCTATTACAAACATGGGGTCTGCGTTGCTTGGTATTGATCTGGGTGTTATGGAACCAAATTATTCAGTTTCGATTGCTTGTGCTACTTCAAATTACTATTTCTATGCTGCTGCAAATCACATTTGTCGAGGTGAGGCTGATTTGATGACTACTGGCGGAATCGAAGCTGCCTTAATTCTTGTTGGCAATGAGAATTTGCTTGAATGAATAATTAAAGGGTATTTTAGGAATAATGGTGGGTGGAAAAATAAGACTGTGCTTTTTTTTCGAATTTACATGGTGGGTGGGGAAATATGATAAGAGGGTGGAAATAGCAGCACTCTATCTTTTTTGGTCATTTTATATTAGAGTAAATTAGTCATTTTATATTAGAGTGCTGGTAAACGAACCCTAAAATTAACTGAGTACACCCTACTACAAAAGTATTTATTGAATTACTGATTTACTCTAATATAAAATGACCAAAAAGGATATATGGAATTGTGAAACAAATATAATTTTAATAAGTACACCCTACCAACCATATTCAACCCTAATCAAGAGATTGCTTGGTGTCCATCCTTGTGATCCGCGAGTCAGAATGGCTTCTTGGGGTTCCTTCTTCTTTCTTGTGCTGCTGATTCCGCTTCTGATACGAAGTTCCTTATGCTCTAGCACAGCTTGGAGCAGATGAAGCTTTCCTTCTTTCTTCTCAGAACTATTTCTTGGCAACTTGGATTGGACAACTTAAAAAGTAACCTTCTATTCGGTGACACATCTACTCGACATTGGACAACTTTTGGAAGGGTGCTTTTGACTTGGCTGTTGTCAATGTCGACTAGTTCTGCATATTGATTTGACAGCTTAAAAAGTAGCCTTGCTGTTTCTTGATGTGAGTAAATAACATGAATGTTTCAATCTGTTCTGTACACTTTAGAATCCAATTAGTCTTTAATTTTGCATATAAGCTTGTATACATGGTGTAATTTTATTTTAGTTTATTGTTTCATGACAGAACTTCATATAAATTAGTTCATTGATTATTAAATTCTATTTCCTCCTCATATGGTGAAATTTTCTCTTCCACTGTGGCCTGAGGCATAGCTCAGGAATTATTGCCCTTATTGGTCTTTCCACTGTAAAGTAATGCGCCATTTGAATTGCTTATTTATTTATTTATTTTTGTATTTGGATTCCTATCCTAAGGAGTTTCAAAGCCTCTTTTGTAATTTTGAAATTATGCAGATTTGCAAATTGGGTTACATTTAAAATTTTGGAATGGATGCTTCATACATTTCGAGGGAGTCATCAAAAGAGGTATTAACTTCGATTTTTTTTTTTTGGTTTAGGCTACCGAACAATGACGAATATGAGGGTTTTTTTTTTTACAGCATCCAGAAGATGCATCTAAGTAAGACACCGACATCAATAAACAATGTGTTTTAGACTATAGAAACGAATTGATCACAAACGAGGTAAATTAATGAATATATATATATATATATATATATATATATATTAATTAGTGATTTTACAGATATTTGTTAGTTGTGATGCATTAATAAGATGAACTCATGAACAAGGGAAAAGGAATGGCTTTGTGATTGTCATTAAAAGGTCTGATATTGGAGGAGCTGGTAAATTCAAGACCAGTCGGATTCTATTTTGTTGTGAGAGGGGTGGTCAATTTAGGAATAAAAAAGTTGTGGAATCAGATAGCAAGACAATACATAAGCTTGATCAAAGTTCAAACCCTCTGAAGAAAAATAGTGTGAAGTCTACTAGTACGAAGAAGTGTGGTTAGCCCTTTTCATTGAAGGGTGTGAACTAAGGTCTTGGAGATGCATGGCAACTTGAGGTTGTATGTGGAGTTCATAACCATCCTGCAGCACTAAATATGGAAGGGCATTCATATGCAGGGAGATTAACTGTGGAAGAGAATTTACTAGTGGTTGACATGTCTAAGAGTTTGGCTAGGCCAAAGGATATATTATATACTCTTAAACGTAAAGATGGGTTGAATGTGACCACAATGAAGACAATCTACAATGCTAGACAAAAAAGCAGGGTGATTGAGAAAGCAGGTACGTCAGAGATGCAGGTATTGCTACGAAATTTGTTTGCCCATGAGTATGTAGAGTGGCATAGAAGCTATGGTACTGCTAATATTGTAAGTGATTTGTTTTATGCTCACTCTACAAGTATTAAGCTACTGCGCGCATTTCCTCATATTTTGATCATGAATTGCACATACAAGACAAACAGGTTTCGCTATCCACTTTTGGAGATTGTGGGGATGACGTCTACACATCTTACATTCTCAATTGCATTTGTTAATCTTAGTGTTGAGAAAGAAGACAACTACAGATGGGCATTGGCTAGATTGAGGAGTGTTATGGATGATAATTCAATTCCTAGTGTTATTGTCACAAATAGAGAGTTAGCTATCATGAATGCACTCCATGAAGTCTTTCCTGGTGTTTGACATTTATTATGTACATGACATATTAATAAGGGAGTCTTAGCAAAGTGCAAAAATGTATTTGAAGACAAAGCTAGTTCAGACAAATTTTTAATTTCACGGAATATGCTTGTTTCATCAAATACATAAGCCGAATATGAAAGACATCTACTGGCCTTGCAAACCAACTTCAAAGATCACAATTTTGTGGTCAACTATGTGAAGGAGACATGGTTGATTCCTTATAAAGAAAGATTTGTTGCTGCTTGGACGAACACATTATGCATTTTGGGAATACAACATAAAATAGGTATTTATTATTGATTTTCAGTTAATATTTATATAGCATACATTATAAATTACTTCACATGAAACATGTTGCTACAATATACAGGGCGGAGACTGCACATGGAAAGCTGAAGAAACAACTTGGTAATAGCATGTGTACATTTGGAACATCATGGGACAAAAATCATCCTTTAATAGAATTGCAACACACTGAGATAAAGGCATCATTATTTGAGAAAAGAGTCTGTCATTTGTGCAACATGACTGCAGGAAAGAAGACTTCAAGGAGTTGATTGGTTTTGTATCTATTTCTGCGTTGGATACTATTATAGTTGAGCTGAAGCGGTTAGATTATGTTGGGGTTGATTCGATATCATGTGGTTGCATGATAAAACACACACACTGATTGCCATGTGTACATGAGATGCAAGAGTTCAAACGGACTCATAGGCCCATTCCACTTGATTGTATTCATCCTCGTTGGAGAAAGTTAGATTTGTTGGAGCCCCGACCTACTGCTACATCGAACAATCCTCTAGAAAATGCACAATTAGAATTATTGTGAAGTGGTTTCAAAGTTGTAGTTCTGAGACAAAGAGACATGTTAGTATGAAGTTACAAGAGATTATGAATCCAGCATCTACCACGCTTACACAACCCCAGGTGAAGATTAAAACAAAAGGTCGCCCAAAAGTTGACACATCTACTTGACGTTTGCCTTCTGCTTTTGAGGTTTTCATATTTGGTCAAGATAGTGCACACTCGACTGACAATGTTGTTACAAGACTGCCACTTAAGAAGTCAAAGACCATACCCCAAAAGCGATCAGTATGCAATAGTCAGACACAACCATTGCCATATGTGAATCCAAAGAAGCCGCCTTCGAAGCTACATGTAAGTAGTTACAATATTAAATTTGTATACTGTCGTTTATATTGTAATTTGGGCTTATGCAATTGTAATATGCAGGTTTATAGGCCTAAACCCATTGTAGATGACTCTTGCTTAAGACCAGAGTTTAACAAGTGGTTTCCTAAACATATGTTGATACATATTAGAGGGGCACAAGATGTTAAGAGTGATGGTAATTGTGGTTTTAGAGTTGTTGGCGCTAAATCTGAACAGATAGAGATGAGTGCAACTTACAAGTGGGATGGACGATCGAGAGATCGATTGGATGTTGGATGCCGATTCTTCCTGTCCTTGGATGCCGATCCTGAATAGAAGATAAGCGAAGCTCGTGAGGTCTATGGAACCGGTGTGGAACCAGCCTAAGACCCTCCGATGCTCAAGTAAGATTGTTTTTAAGAGCTCTTGCTGTTGACCATATAGAAGTATAAAAGTCAAGCTGAAAAGTCTTACCCCTGTATTGTAGTGGAAGGGGCCTATTTATAGAGGGCATCTTGTGTGCTCTTAGTACTCATTTTCGATGTGGGACTCGTGGGAGGGCCCTATGAGGTTGACACGAGTCCTTAGATATTTTGGGCGGATACTTCGAGGCTGATTCTCTACAATCGGTAGGGGATGCCGATTGTAGACGAGTTGGGCTCGTAATGGCTGTTCGCAGCTTTGAGACAATGCCATCGGTGGCCGATGCCGATTGTCCGAGGCCTTGGGTACTTGGGCGAGTTTATAAGATCCACGTGTCGTTGTACGAGTGGAGGGTCAGATATGGTACAAACAGTAGTCCCCCAAGTTGCCGATTGAGAAGCTTCTCGGTTGGGGACTTGAATGTGTATTCGGCATTCTGACCCGGACACAATGGTCCCATAGTTGCCGATGGTGGTATGTAGTCCCCCAAGTGCCCAAGGTAGTGAGCTTGGATAAGAGACGGCATGATGTGCCGATGGCCGAAGGCTGAAGCTGATGGCTGAAGCTGATGGCCGAAGCTGATGGCCGAAGGCTGAAGCTGATGGCCGAAGCCTGATGGCCGAAGCTGATGGCCGAAGGCTTATGGCCGAAGCTGATGGCCGAAGCTGATGGCTTTGAGAAAAGGCGCTGGAGAAGTGTCTCCTAGAAGGTGCCGTTCGGCATGGCTGAAGCTAATGGCCGAAGGCTGATGGCCGAAGGCTGAAGCTGATGGCCGAAGGCTGATGGCCGAAGGCTGAAGCTGATGGCCGAAGCTGATGGCCGAAGGCTGATGGCCGAAGGCTGAAGCTGATGGCCGAAGCTGATGGCCGAAGCCGATGGCCGAAGCCTGATGGCCGAAGCTGATGACCGAAGGCTTATGGCCGAAGCTGATGGCCGAAGCTGATGGCTTTGAGAAAAGGCGCTGGAGAAGTGTCTCCTAGAAGGTGCCGTTCGGCATGGCTGAAGCTAATGGCCGAAGGCTGATGGCCGAAGCTGATGGCCGAATCTGATGGCCGAAGGCTGAAGCTGATGGCTGAAGCTGATGGCCGAAGGCTGAAGCTGATGGCCGAAGCTGATGGCCGAAGCCGATGGCCGAAGCCTGATGGCCGAAGCTGATGGCCGAAGGCTGATGGCCGAAGCTGATGGCTTTGAGAAAAGGCGCTGGAGAAGTGTCTCCTAGAAGGTGCCGTTCGGCATGGCTGAAGCTGATGGCGGAAGCCGATGGCCGAAGCCTGAAGCTGATGGCTGAAGCTGATGGCCGAAGGCTGAAGCTGATGGCCGAAGCTGATGGCCGAAGGCTGAAGCTGATGGCCGAAGCTGATGGCCGAAGGCTGAAGCTGATGGCCGAAGGCTGAAGCTGATGGCCGAAGCTGATGGCCGAAGCTGATGGCCGAAGCCGATGGCCGAAGCCTGATGGCCGAAGCTGATGGCCGAAGGCTTATGGCCGAAGCTGATGGCCGAAGCTGATGGCTTTGAGAAAATGCGTTGGAGAAGTGTCTCCTAGAAGGTGCCGTTCGGCATGGCTGAAGCTAATGGCCGAAGGCTGATGCCGAATCATTGGGGGGATGTGAAGACATCGCACGCACCGAATGATGATGGGTGCCGAAGGCCAAAGGCAGATGCCGAATCATTGGGGGGATGTGAAGACATCGCACGCGCCGAATGATGATGGGTGCCGAAGGCCAAAGGCAGATGCCGAATCATTGGGGGGATGTGAAGACATCGCACGCGCCGAATAATGATGCGTGCCGAAGGCCGATGGCAGATGCCGAATCATTGGGGGGATGTGAAGACATCGCACGCGCCGAATGATGATGGGTGCCGAAGGCCAAAGACAGATGCCGAATCATTGGGGGGATGTGAAGACATCGCACGCGCTGAATGATGATGGGTGCCGAAGGCCAAAGGCAGATGCCGAATCATTGGGGGGATGTGAAGACATCGCACGCGCCGAATAATGATGGGTGCCGAAGGCCGATGGCAGATGCCGAATCATTGGGGGGATGTGAAGACATCGCACGCGCCGAATGATGATGGGTGCCGAAGGCCAAAGGCAGATTGTAGGAGGTGCCGAGGGCATGGCTCAAAAGGGTGCCGAGAGCACTCGTGAAGGAGAACGACATAGCGTTTTGTGTTGTTTCCCACAGACGGCGCCAATCTGTTGGCGCTAAATCTGAACAGATAGAGATGAGTGCAACTTACAAGTGGGATGGACGATCGAGAGATCGATTGAATGTTGGATGCCGATTCTTCCTGTCCTTGGATGCCGATCCTGAATAGAAGATAAGCGAAGCTCGTGAGGTCTATGGAACCGGTGTGGAACCAGCCTAAGACCCTCCGATGCTCAAGTAAGATTGTTTTTAAGAGCTCTTGCTGTTGACCATATAGAAGTATAAAAGTCAAGCTGAAAAGTCTTACCCCTGTATTGTAGTGGAAGGGGCCTATTTATAGAGGGCATCTTGTGTGCTCTTAGTACTCATTTTCGATGTGGGACTCGTGGGAGGGCCCTATGAGGTTGACACGAGTCCTTAGATATTTTGGGCGGATACTTCGAGGCTGATTCTCTACAATCGGTAGGGGATGCCGATTGTAGACGAGTTGGGCTCGTAATGGCTGTTCGCAGCTTTGAGACAATGCCATCGGTGGCCGATGCCGATTGTCCGAGGCCTTGGGTACTTGGGCGAGTTTATAAGATCCACGTGTCGTTGTACGAGTGGAGGGTCAGATATGGTACAAACAGGAGTCATTGGATCATTGATGGAGTTTGGTGACAATGCTTGGCGCAAAGTATGCAGAGACTTGTTGAAGGAGTTGAGGAAAGAATATGTCATATTAAATGGTAAGGAACGGGTACAACATATTGAGTATATGTTGGACTATTTTGAGGACTTCCCACTTCAAGATAGGTGGATGACTATACTAGATATGGGACACCTCATTGCATCTTGTTATAATGTAATCCTCATGACTTGGTCAGTGCATCAGTCACGTACATTTTTTTTCATATGAGACTGCTCCATTGGATTCTATCTATCGCCGTGAGATTTCTATTGAATTTGTTAACCACAACCACTGGATTAAGGTAAAACAATTAAGATGTTTATGCATATATATGTTTGCTTATTATTCTTTTCACATAACTTGATTTTTTAATTTTTAATTTTTAATTTTACATGTTTATTTGGAAGGTCAACACCCTATGCCACCAGTTGATGAGCGTTGGTTAAGATGTGCAACCATAACTGCATCAGATTGGCTTATGCCATATCAGGATCGTATATGTCAGTTTAGATATGAAGCTAGTGTAGCGGACCCTTATGATAATGACCCTATATTTATTGAGTAGTTTTGTGAAGCATCATATTGGTGACATGAATTATTATTTTCATTTTCATTATACCAATGGCAGTTCTTGTTTGGTAACATAAGTATAATAATTATGATGGCTTTTTGCTCATTTGGCTTCTTCCAGCACAAAAAATGTTATGAGATAATTTGTGCTTAATTTCCCATTTGTCCTTTTGTGTTTTTAACGAAAGAGGTGGTGATTGCAAGAACTTGGAATTGCAAAAGAAGTGTCAATAGTCTTAGTAGAAGCATAAATCCATATGAAAAGTCAAAGATTTATAAACACTATTAAAAAAGTCAAGTTGAAAATCAACTATAAAGTAATGCTACACGTATTAGGGTGTATCATGGGTATTTTTGGTAGTTCCATAGGGTGTACTCAGTTAATTTTAGGGTTCGTTTAGCAGCACTCTTTAGTAATAGGGTATATACTTAGTTAATTTTAGAGTTCGTTTTTACATCTTAGAGCCCCTCCAGCCATGCACCAAAACCGGGCAAAAGGCCCCTCGGGCTAGCCCATTGCAGCTCCAGCGGAAGAAAAGAAGCCCGGGCAAGTGGTGGGTCCTACGTACCTGGGCAAGCCCACGGGCAGATCTTGCCTGGGCTGAAGCCCGAAGGCGCTGACGTCAGCCGTGACGTCACGCTGACGTCAGCGGGCGCAAATCAAATTTTTTTTACCGTTGGCGCGTGAATTTCACGCGCCAACAGTAAAAAAAAATTGATTTGCGCCCGCTGACGTCAGCGTGACGTCAGCGCCTGCCAGCCCCAACGGGCAGAAGCCACGTGGCGATCCCCCAGCTCTCCGATCCAGTTTTTTTGCAGAAATCCGACGATCCTCGTTTTTTCTACCAAAAAATTGTAAAAAATTCGAAATAAATTCATAAAAAAATTTAAAAAATATCAAAAAATTCTAGATTTTTTCCCTATAAATACCTATCAATTTTATTCACCTTCCACACCAAATTTTCATACCAACTCTTCTCCTTCCAATATTTTTTACTTTCCACTCGCATTTTTCTATTACAAAATTCCATTTGTGGAAAAATATAAATGGCCTCTTCCATCGAAGCTGGAGGCTCGTGGACAAACTTTCGAAGAGGTCAAAATCTTGGCGACGAGGTAAAATTTATATATATATATATATATATATATATATATATTTCTTTCTTTCTTTCTTTCTTGCATTTCTAATTTCATTTTTTAAATAGATTATTCAAGGCAAAACAAAAAAGAGGAAAACCATTACACATGGCTCCTCAAGTGAGCAATGCCCGCAATCGGTTCCAGTGGTGCGTTCCGTGTCGGAAATAATGGCACTATTACGTCCTCTGAAGAAAAATACTCCCCCACGTCGTGATCCGGTGGAACCGCCTCCGCCAATGATTGATTCGTCATTGTACTCAATTATGTCGGACTATGAAGACCGGGAGTATTTCAATTGTATGATGAGTGAGTAGGTATTTCAATTGTATGGTGAGATGTGAATTTTATAATAAAAATGAACACGTGGCAACCAAAAATTTTATCCGAAAATCTTATCCGAAATTTTTTTCCGAAAATGTTATCTCAAATTTCAGGTGAGAATTTTATAATAAATAGTGACACATGACAACCGAAAATATTATCTAAAAAGGTTATAATTAATGGTTTAAAGTATAAAAAAATAAAAAATAAAGTATAATGAATAGTATTTGCCCTTGCCCTAGCCTTCCAAGGGTGGAGCCAACTAAGGCAAGGCTGCCACTATTCACATGAATAGTGGCAGCCCTTGCCTTGCCTTAGCCTTGCCTTTGCCTTTATGGGTGGACTTGCTCTTACATTGCCAATAAGCTCTTTTTTATTTGAGAGTTTCACATATAAGCCCATAAAAAGGACCTAAACTATGCAAAAATCATACAATACTCAAATTATAGGAAAAGCCCAATCTTGTCACCTTTACGATGGGTCAAACCCCATAAGGCCCAATCTATTTAATTTAATTAAATGTAATTTAATTCAATTAAGGAGTCGTATTGGTAAAGGAGTGTCAGATATGTAAAAATTCTATCGGAAAAGAACTCCTCTCCCCCAAGAAAGAAGGTTTCAGCGATTAGACCCACTTCTATAACTTTCTTTCCAATCGTCGCTGAAGCCTTTTTCTTGATCAAATTTCTGGCACCAACCTGTATCTATAGAAGGAAGTTTGGTGGTCAATTTAATTGGCATGGCTAGTCTTGAGTTTGACCAAGATGGTACGTAACATCTACTTATTTTTGTCTCTATCTATGTATGAGCTTGTGTTGAACTTGTGTTGAAGAAACTACTCAAGCCTTAAAAGGAAGTTCCATTTTATTTTGCTTTTAAAAATATTAATGAGAGTCTAGTTTACGTTAAATTAATTTAACTTATGGAAAGAGAAATTCAAACTTGGGTGCAAGGGGGTGGGCAATGCTAACTTAACCCACATTTGCAAAAAAAAAAAAGGACCGGTTGATATCAATCAATGTGCATACATGCATGTATTTATATACGTACATATATATATATACCTTCCATTAATTAATAAAATGTTTAATTGTTGCGTTGCAAAGGTTTCAAGACCATTTTCAGATTCACCGCCAACTCCTTACACTCTAAAAATAGAGTCGTTTTCGTTGCTAAAGAAGCATTCGGCGGATAGATTTGAGTCAGGGGAGTTTGATGCTGGAGGATACAAATGGTAAATCATCGTTTTTTCTAATCTGCTAGTAAATCATCGTTGTTTCAGTGCCTCGGGTCCGGCGTCTTGGGGTTGGCCTGATTTCATTACATTGGGCAAATTCAAACAGTTAGACAAGGGTTATTTGGTGAAGGTCACTGTCCATGGAATTTGCTAAGCATTATAGCCAGCTAAAGCTTGTCGTGAAAATATTCATGACACCTCCTGTCACCCGGTGTTACTGTCAAACAGAAACATTTCTCCAAAAATCATTGCTATTCAATATTGGCAACACAACATGATATAACGATCCTCATTTGAAAAAAAAATTCTAGTGAGCGGTTGAATTATTATTTTTTAATTCTTAATTTTTAGTTTCTACTTGCAAATGAGAATTTTATCATTTTTATGCTTTCTTTTTTAGCTTTGCTAAGTGAGTCGAAAGGAGAGTCGCTACTTCACTCCTTAACAAGTGGTTTATGTTTTCCATGAAGTTAGGACCCATCTGGTAACATTTCTTGAACAAATTTCCGAAAAATGTTTTCGTAAAATAAAAACCAAAAAATGAATTTGTAATTTAAGATCCAAGTTAAGTTTTAGAGAATAAAAACAGTATACACGTTTTTGATATTCTAGATATGAAAAAAGAATGATGAAAACATTGACAAAATCACAAATGATATATATGCAAACAAAAAATAACACGTCCCTGCTGCGATACCAATTTCTAAAAATAACAAAATGATTTAAAATAACAGAAAAAAAAAAAATCACAAAACTCATATTTTCTTGCCTTGCACCAAAACTATTTCCTTTTTGTTGGGAAGAAAAGCCCACATTTGCCCTATTCAAAATTAAAATTTCAACAGAATTTATTCATCTTCCAATAATTAATAATAAATATAGTAAATTGAGCTTAGACCCATAAAATTCATTTTAAATCACCTACAATCCTTCCCTTTATTTTTCTATTTAAAATACCCAATTTTTTCAAATAATACCTAATGACTAGGATCCAACTAAGCAAGTTACCTAATATAACTTAAAATATGATTTATTGTATTTTTCAGATTCCAAAACTACTCCTATTTATAAGTTAATGTGTTATGGGTTGGTGTAACTAATGACACACGTTGAATTTGGAAATATCTTCAAATTGTTGTAATGGATGTAGGACTTAATTTAGAAGCTTATTTGAAATTGAATATTAAATTCAACATTAACATATTAGTAATCTATAGGTGATTAACGTTTTGGTTTATTTAATAAAAAAATTATGTTGTTTTCCTTTTATGAATTATACGACTAGTTATCTATTTTATTATAGTTTTATGAATAATATTGTACTAATTATGTTGAAAAATAATTTGATAATATTTTTATTGTTTTTTTTATGAAAACATTTTTTTAAATGAACTTATTTTTTCTCTACAAATAATGCACCTATTTTTTTTTCTCTAATAATGTACCTAGTAAAACAATTTACCTAGGATAATGAACCTATTTTTTTGCTAAATTTTGCATCTTTTTTTTTTCTCTAAAGAATGTACCTATTACTTGTTTTATGAAAAATAATTTGATAATCTATTTATTTTTTGTTTTATGAATTTTTTTTAAATGAATCTATTTTTTTTCTCTAAATAATGTACCCATTTTTAATTTATAAAAAATGTACATAAATTTCAATTATACAACGTACGTATTTTCTATAAATTATTGTGTACCTATTTTTAATTTATGAAAAATGTACTGAAATTTCAATTACAAAGTAATTGACCTAGTTTTTTTTTTGGGGGTAAATAATATACCTATATTTTTATACGTATATATTTATATTTATATTTTTCATATAAACATTATTGGATATGTAATTTACTCTTTTTTTTTCATTTGCAATTTAGGGGGCGATATGTTAAGGGAATGGCAACCAAAAGAAATGGGGTGATTGATATGCTATTAATAGGGAGTTTTAATTACAATTATGGCAGTTAATGAAATGCTTGGAATAAATTATAAATAAAATATGAAGTCTGATGGCAACGATGTAAAAACATAGGAATACTATGACCTCTTATATCCTAGTGGTCATTTAAGTTTGAAATTGGGTTTTACACATAGATTTATAGAATGATAGGTATATGTCTAGGAAATAGAAATTGTAGGGACCTATATTGGACAAGCCCTAATAAATAATAAAAAAGTCCCAGCTTTTTTCCAAATCTTTGGTGCCTCTCCAATGAAACCTTCTGGTATATTTTTGAGCAAGGATTGTGTGGTCTCTACGGAGGTTGAAGAGAGAATTTTCATAGAAGTAAAATCAGAGCAAACTAATAGAGAGAGAGAGAGAGAGAGAGAGAGAGAGAGAGAGAGAGTCTCAGATATTATCATTTAATTTCAGTTAATTAAGGAGTCTCAGATATTATCATACGAGGAATCTTGAATATGTTTGTGTATATGTAAACTTCCTATCGGAAAACATGTCTACTTGCTAAAATATGAATATGGTTTTGAATATGTTAGGTTCTTGTATTCTTCTCCATAAGGAGGTATATATAAGAGTTTACATGAGTGCTTTACAAGGAATTAGATCCAGTAAAGGATTAGGAAAGTATCTCCTAATTATACAATGATTTGACAACTATATCAAATAGGAAAGTAAATCCCTTAATTAATTAAGGAAATAAATCTCCTTGATTAATTAGGAGACTCACTTCAACACTACTCCTCCAATATAATATAACTTTAAGGCCACCCTCCATCACTTCTTTCTAGGGGTGGCATTTTATACTGAAAAACCGAAAAACCGCAAAAACCAACCGATAATTTACCGCAATGAAACCGCAATCGCGGTAAACCGAACCGCATTTGCGGTATTTAGAACCGAACCGCATTTGTGGTTGCGGTTGCGGTATTTGATTTTCAAAACTTGCGGTTACCGCAAACCGCAAATATATTTTAAATAATATTGTCTATATTATATTATATGTAAAATATATTTCATACAATATTTTCTATTCACACCCATTATTTATGCTCATGTTATTTATGCTTCTTTTTATAATAAAATGTACTAAACTTATGTTATTTTATTTGTAGATAGCATTGGTGCTCAAACAATACAGCGGGGTTCTTCAAATCCACTCACCACCACCAACACTTTAGTTTGTAACTTTAGTTTGTAACATTGGTGCATTGCATTTTCCTTTTAGTTTGTAACTTTAATTAACTTTGAATTGGATTTTCTTTTGGGTTTTAACTTTAATTCATTTTGCATTGCATTTTCCTTTTGGTTTGTAACTTTAAAGAATTTGGAATTGGAATGCTTGAGAAGTTTAACTTTAATTGGAATGCTTGGAATTGAACTTTAATTTTCTTTAGGTTGTGAATGCTTGAGAAGTTGAGAAGATTGTGAATTTATATATGCTTGAGAAGTTGGATTTTTATGACACAAAAAGAACTTGCGGTTTTAAACCGCAAAATGCGGTCGGTTTGCGGTTTCAAAAATCACCTTACCGCAAATAGTCGGTCGGTTTGCGGTTTGGACAAAAATTCGCGGTTACCGAACCGCAACCACCCCTACTTCTTTCTAATCATCGCTGAAACCCTTTTCTTCACCGACTCAACTCAGGAGGAACTGGTCGATGACGCACCCTTTATCAAAATTTTGGCATCAACTTGTAGTATCGACAGAAGGAAGTTTTGGCCATGCATGGCTAGTCTTAAGTTTGGCCAACATGATGGTATGTAAATTATACTTCTTTTTGTCTCTGTCGACCTTTGCAATTGTGTTCGACTTGTGTTGAAGAAACTAGTCAAGCCTTAAAACGAAGTTCTATATTAATTTTTTGTTTTTTGTGTTTAATACACTATGCTATAGTCTAAATTATTCTAAATTAATATAATTTACGAGGAGAGAAATTCGAACATGGATGCAAGGAAAGGAACTAAGGATAGATGCACTCTAATGCACGCATGCGTGTCTACACGTACATCATGAGCAAGGAGGTGCAGCTGCACCTTCCCTCGCCGGAAAATCTTTTGGGGTGGCTGGATTTGCCCCTCTGCTAGTGCCCACCATGTGTTCGATTAAATGTCTGAAAGAGACTTTGTAATATTCAATTTGATTTCTACTTCGAATCAACTTGTTGTCTCCCAAAATTCCCTTAATGGTGTATCTCTATTTAATAAATATCCATGATCTTTAATCCCCTTATTTAGCATATGTCCTTTCTTAGTTTCTTAATTTATAATTTAATTTTGTTTTATGCAGATTTCAAGTTTATTTATTCAAAGTTTCTCTTTTCCTTGTTTACTAATGTAGATGGGTTTATGGACTCCTTGCACTTGGATTTCCCTCACATACTTTTAGGCTTTTAAATGTTGCCCCTCCCCTGAAAAATTCATGGGTACACCAGTGCGTACATATATATATATATATCACTATATACGTATACCTTCTACTGTTGTTGCCATTAATTAATTAATGTTTAATTGTTGCATTGCAGGGGTTTCAAGACCATTTTCAGTTTCACCGCCAACTCATTACACTCTAAAAATAGAGCATAGAGGCGTTTTCGTTGCTAAAGAAGCATTCAATAACATCAGCGGTGTTTGATGCTGGAGGATACAAATGGTAAATAATCGTTTTTCTCATCTGCTAGTTAATTATATATACCTTGTGTTGAAGGTAATTTATTTTCTTCTTATTGATTTTCAGCATATATATGAATAATATATATTTTTACCTTTGTCCCAAGGGAAATTCGCAATGCAAAGGATACTCATGTTTCTATTTTCTTAACATTGGCTAATCCAGAAACGCTATCTCCTGGCTCCAAATTACTTGCAAATTATACTCTGCGCATCGTAGATCAATTGAATGGCAAGCATTTTTATGGTAAAGGTAATAACATGTGGCCTAATTTATACTTCCTCATTCTTTTCAATTTTCTTCTCAATCCTGATTAGTCCTTTTTTTTTTTTTTCTTTTTTTTTTTCTTTTGTGTGCTTGCAGCTAGTAAATGGTTCAGAGCCTCGACTCCGTCTAGGGGTTGGTATCATTTCATTACATTGGGCGATTTCAAACAGTTAGACATGGGTTTTTTGGTGAAGGATACTTGCTTAGTCGAGGCAGAGGTCACTGTCCTTGGAATTGCTAAAGCACTATAGTCAGCTAAAGAACTTCATGCCACATGGTATTATCGTAACGTGTGTCCAAAAAATATCAATGCAGTTTAATATTGACAACACAACATGATTTAATAATCCTCATTTGAAATTCTTAATTCAGCCAAAAAAAGCCACTAGCCACAATGGGCGAATACAAACTAACCACAAAGGGCTATTATAATAACAGAAAAATCTAACATCAAAATTAAGACAATCTGGTGCGCCTCCACTAACGATCACGCATGATCGAAGAAACTCTAATAAAGGCATCTCAACTAAGATTGCAAACTCAGAATAATCAAAAAGAGATAAAGGTTGAAAAAACCAAGTCAGAAAACAACACAAATAAAACTCTCACAAAAGAAAAGTGGAAAGCTCTCATAAAAGGAGAGGTGAAAAGCTCTTGCACAAAGGAAAGGTGAAAACTACATAGAAAAACCCAAAGAGTCTCTACGAGTAACCAAAAAAAGGGTGACCCCCTATTCACAAACCAAAAGAAATACCACACTTACGAAGAAAATCCATTACTGTGGTGAATGAAGCCAGTAACGACAAAATTTGGCTTAAAAACTACAAAAAGGATAGTAGTGGAGATCAGATGTCGAGATGCAGCCGGATGTGATTTTTTTTTTTTTTTGGTTGTAATCAATCCGAGTTCATTAATATCCCAAGAAAGGGAAGGAAACAAACAGCTAGTACAAGCACACAAGAACATAAAAGTTAGACTAAACCAGCACATTGTACTGGTACATAGTAAAACAATTTTCCCCGTCACAAAATCAAAACAAATACAACACAAAGCCATCGTCAGCACCAAGAAGACGGAGACCACACCATCAAGGGCACAAAAGAGTGAATACACACCCACCACACGGGACATCACTGTTGCACATAGAGACCCAATCATCCGCCAATAAGAGAAGCTCCCCAATAACCAGAAACACCTCAGCACCAGAGCAATCCTCCAAAAGTCACAATCTCCGAGACACCAGAATCTGTCACCGCTCCTAAGAGAAAACAAACAAGGGAAACCTATTTGGACTCGAAAAAATTTAATTTAATTTAATTTAATTTTTTTAGCTTGAACCAATTTGATATTTTAAAAAAGGGTTATTTTCAATTTAGTACCATGAACTCTTACCTTTAAGGCACGTTTGCCCCTGCACTCTCAATTTTAACGATTACATACCCTAAGCGTTAACTTCAACATCAAAATTTCCATTAATTGCTTGCATGGTAGGCATGGGTCTCACATATTTGCTTATTTCAATGTCAGTTGAAGGCTATTTTGTTAAAAAATTGTTTGGTATTAATGTGTGTAATGTGTTCTTCATGGGCGGGAAGACACCAATTATCCGAAAATAGTTTAGTTGCGTAGTCCATCAACGATAAGGTCTTAGAGTGTTTTTGCACAACACGTGCTTCATGTGTGCGGTTGTGTTTTGATGCAGTTAGTTTTTTCATTTTTGTTGTTGTTGGAGCTGTTATAGTTTTTACCTGCAAATGAAAGTTTTATCATTTGTGCAAGCACAATCTTTTCATTTTCCAATTCTACTCATTCCAGGAATTATATTTTGATGAAAAATAATATGGAAAATCCGTTTATTTAATTAAATATTTGAAAAAAGAGGAAAAGGAAACTTGAAATTAGGGTTACATTTTTTGAATGAACGAACCTCTCTCTGTCTTTCTCGGTTTCTACAATACATGCAGTCTTACATATTTCAATATGACATTATTTCGTTTGTCCTAATAAAATTGGAAAACGAAGAGATTGATTGCACAACCAACCAATGAATGTATTATACAGAGACAGAGAGACCAATAGAAATACCTCGTTTAATGTTCATGAAGCTAATTGCTGCATGCTTTGATCATTATGCTCGTTTTCTAATGAAAATATATTGGCAATCAGCTCACTCTATATCTCTTGTTCCTTCCTCTGCTTCAGTTTGTCAACAAGGGCAGCCTTTAATTTGAAGCAAAGTATCGCCGTTTATCTTAAAAAAGTAGTTTGTTGGTCAAGTTTACTGCCATGGCTACTTCTAACATGGACCAAGATGGTAAGATAATTTCTCTGTCTCAACAGCATTCTGTGCTTCTGTGACCGTGTCTTAGTGTAAACGCTCCTCATTAAGATTTCAGCATACTAATGCTTCTATCTCTATGCCTTCTGGTGTTGACCGTGTCTTAGTGTAAACGCTACTCATTAATTATTTGGTTTCAGGGATTTTGAGGTCATTTTCAGATTCACCTCCAACTCATTACACTATGAAAATACAGTCATTTTCGTCGCTTACCAAAAATAATCTTAAGAGTATTGAGTCAGGGGAATTCGAAGCTGGAGGATACAAATGGTAGATCCTTAGTCTCATATCCGCTGATTAATTAATATACATGTGTTGATGAAAATTTGTTATTATATTACTACATGTATGAGACTATTGTGTGATTGCTCACAGGAGATTGAGGCTGTATCCAAATGGAAAATTGAAGAAGAATGTGGTGGACCACATCTCTCTCTACTTGAAAATCTCTGGATCAAACTCACTCCAAGCTGGTTGGGAAGTTAATGCTTTTTTTAGGTTGTTTTTGCTTGATCAGAATAACGGCCTCTTCTTGGTTCTTGAAGGTATTATCTAATTCTCATCCTCCAGCAGATAGGCAACAACTATTTTCATTTTTTTTAAAATATTTTTCAAACGCATTGCTCATTTGCTGATCCTCTTAAACTCTCATGTTGCTTAAATTAGATGCCAATAAAAAAGTAAAGTGTTTTCATGGGAAGATGCTTTGTATGGGTTTCGATCAATTTATCCCTTTTGAATCATTTGGGGATGGTTCCAATGGTTATCTCATTAATGACACTTGTGTGTTTGGAGCTGAGGTCTTTGTTTCTGTCAAGGCCCGGATCTCTCTCATTTCACTTCCTTCACCAACAAGTAACATCCTGTTACCAAAGTATAGCCTGTTAGCGGCCAGGGGCATCACAGTGTTCAAAACATGACGAACATATTTTTGGCACGCCCGATGAGATCACTTGTATGGTCAATAAAACTTGTAGGAAAATCTATCTGGGATATACTTCTCCTACTCCAATGGAACCCTCCTCATGAAAGCAATGTTGATGCTGTGGAAATTGAAGATAAGGATGTTCAAGCAATGCAGCCTGAACTGACTCTAATGGAACAACTAATGGTCAAAATGTTAGAGAAGATGGACAATAACACCAAGGCTATCCAGAGCCTAGAGGAAGATTCCGTTCGCGCAATAGCTTCCCCAATATGAGAGAAAGGTAGTCCAAAGAGGACCAACCTGACCTCATAGCCCTTTGGAATGCTTGTGGGAACGTCAAGTTGGTATCAAAAGGCCATACCAATGGCATAGGAGCTCTCGATCTGAGTCCTCCACATTTATCTATTCCAAATACTGGACCGATCCTAGGTCCGAATGTGCTGGAAAACACAGAAGCTATTGTTTAGGCAAACAATGGCAAGGGCAAACAGAAAAATTGACGGTGGGAGATATTGACAATAAAAGTTAATTGGGGTCCTTAATTTTCTTTTAAAAAAAGTAAATGGGTAAATTAAAATTACCTACAAAATCAGGGGCAAATCATCAATTAGCCCTTTTTTTATTCAATAACAAAATGCAAACTTCTTTTTTTAAAAATAAATAAATAATTTTTATTACAATCATTCTTTTGTACAAGTCCTGAGTATCTTCGTATTTTACTAATTTGCAGTACAACCTACATAATTCACAACAGAGCCCCTCATTACAATACCCTCTTCCAATCTCCAGATCTTACATACCAGGTGTATTTTAGTCAGTTGGCTCTAATGCTTTAGCAATTCCATGGACAGTGACCTCGGCCTCCACCAAGCAAGTATTCTTCACCAAATAACCGTTGTCTAACATTTTGAAACTGCCCAATTTAATGAAACAAGGCCAACCCCAACACGAATTCGAGGCACTGAACCATGTATGATTCGCTGCAAGCACACGAAATGAAAAAAGAAACAAAGAAAAAAGAGACTAGTCAGGATTGAGAAGAAAATTAAAAAGAAAGAGGAAAAAAAAAACAAAAGTAAAAGAGGAAATATATATTAGGCCACATGTTTTACATTTCCGACTCTTATCCTTGCCGTCCAATTGATCTACGATGCGCAGAGTATACTCTGTAAGTAATTGGGAGCCAGGAGATAGCTTTTCTGGAGTAGCTAATCTTAAGTAAACAGAAACATGAGTATTCTTTCCATCGTCAGTTCCCTTGGGATAGAGGTCTATCTTCCTGCAACAAATTAATTAAAACAGAGGAACTAATTAAACAACAAGTTTAATTAGATTAATAATTAAGAAGGCTTAATTAATATCATCAGCGATACCTACCATTTCTGCCCTCCTGCAGTGAATAGTTCTGATTGCAAGCATTGGGATTTTAACATTGAAAAACTCTCAATCTTCCAACAATGCTTGTTCATAAAAGCATTGTTGATCCTTGACAGACACTCTGCCTTGCCCGCTCTTCTTTCTTTGCAAACGAAGACCTCGGCTCCCAAAACACAAGTATCATCAATGAGATAGCCATTGGAAGCAACAGAAAATGCTTTCAGAGGGATAACTCTATCGAAACCCACTTGGAGCATCGCCCCGTGCAAGCACATCTTGTTCATATTAGCATCTGATAAGCAAGAAAAATTAAAAGATCATGAGCAATGCAAGAGCAACACAAGAAGAACTGGTCTGTCTATTTCTGCTGGATGGATGCATGAGAATATTAACTCCAAACAGATAGAAGATGCATAATGAATATATACCCTGAACAACCAAGTAGATTCCCTTATTCTGATCAAGCAAAAACAATCTAAAATCAACAGATACTTCCCAACCAGTCTGAAGTGAATTTGCTTCTGCCATTTTTAAGTAGACAGAGATGTGGTCTTCTACATTCTTCTTCGTGTTTCCATTTGGGTACACCACCAGTTTCCTGCAGTGAACAAACATTGAAAAAAACAATAATGCTACTCTTACCATAATTTTGTTTTTATACCACAATCCTGTACCAATGTGGCAGCTAAGTTGGACACGTCATGTCATTAAATTTGAGTTACAAGTTTTATTGTATTTTAAAATTAAAACACGTTTCCTTTCAAAAAAATTTTACTACACGTTCTCCTCAACCTCCTCCCTCCACTTTTCACCCCCTCTTCCATTGGCGACCAGTCCAAACTACACCTGGCACTATGGTACAACAGAAAAATTAAAAGCAAAGTCCAAACACTAGCACTCTTTGGATTCAAATGAGATTATTGAAATACAATGCGAGTGAAACCCACAAGAGGAATTTTTCAAAATAAGCTTAACGGAAGCTTTATGTATATACAAGGTATATTATGTATTATATACCATATATCCACACAACGCAAAAAGTAAAAAGGAAGAAAATAATTAAGAAAACACGATTTACCATTTGTATCCTCCAGCATCAAACTCCCCAGACTCATATGTATCCACTGAATTTTCAGTTAGCATCGAAAATGACTCTATTGTTAGAGTGTAATGAGTCGGTGGTGAATTTGAAGTTGATCTCGAAAGTCCTGGAAAAAAAAAATCGTAAAATTTCTATAACATAGCGTTTAGACTAAAAACACAAAATATAGAGAGACAGAGAAGGTGGCTTACCATCTTGGTCAAATATAAGGTCAGGCATGGCAATAAAATTGACCAACAAATTTTTCTGAGGATAAACAGCGACCCTTTGCTTGAAGAAGACTATTGACTAATTGAAACAGAGGAGGAAAAACCACAACACAAAACAAGAGATGGAGTGAGTGGGGCGGGGGATATACAACTAATTGAAACATATGTATATGTACATATTAACTATTCAATATATAATATAGCTTCATATGTGTGTAGATTGTAGAAACGATAGTGCCAAAAAGGATGTTTGCGCGATATTTTCGAGTTAATCTTACCCTTTGTTTTAAGTGTGCTTGAAATCTGCGTAATCTTTGAACATATATGTTTGAAATGTGTAGAGGTTTTGTGTCTTTATTATGCGTTTAAACCCCATATTTATAAGGGTCTTGACGTATGCGATCAGCATCTCAACTTGGAGAATGTTTTCATGGCATCAAGTTAGCTCCGGAATTACTTTCGCTTTAATAAAAGTAAGCTCCTTGATACTTATCTTGTTAGAATTTGTTCTCTTATTTCCTTCCTAGACAAACTTCTTACATCTCGGTCTTTTCCCATAATCCTTAATCTTAATTGTTGCTTTGCTACAGGAAACTGGTTTTGTATCCAAATGGAAACAAGGGCAGGAATGTGAAAGAGCACATTCTCTCTATTTGTAATGTCCCGGTGCAAATGCTACCCAGATTTCTTGGGAAATGTATGCTGTTTTCAGGTTGTCTTACTTGATCAGAATAAGGGCAACTGCTTGGTTCTTCAAGGTATCATTTACTTCCATTAATTCATAGAACCGATAACCGTATGTTTCTCATATCTGCAATGCATTGTCTCATTTTCTGAAATTTTTTACATGCTTCTGTTTGGGTCCTATTTATTTCCTCTGTGTGAATCATTGCTTGATGGGCCTTTGGTGATGAGTAGAGACAACTTGACCTAACCCTATATAAACTTAAGACCCTTCTCTCATCAGACACGTTCTCTAACCCTAATCTCATCACAAAGAGAGAGCAGTTTATGAGAGAGAGCAGAAGTCTTAAGTCGTTTGTGCCTTTTGCTCATGTTTCTGCTGCGATTGAATGAGTTCCATGATTGTGTACTCAAGGAAGATGGCGCCAGGTATATCTTCTATGTATTTCAGATTGTGTGAAAGATCATGGACAATATAGAAATCTAACAGTTTGTTCAATAACAAGAGAAGAAAAAAAAAGGTTAATACAATCTGTGGGAACACATATTTCACCGGCCAATACGGAGACGAGACACGTGGAAAAAGAATATTCCTTAAGTCATCTAATTACCCTAATTAAATTCTATTTAATTAGGAAAATTATCTTTGATTTAAGATAGGAATATCTCCCTAAATCAAGAAACTAATTTCCACCAAATCTCTTGGAGTAATTCCTACCATCTTTTTGGGAAAGAATAATCCTAACCAAATAAGGATTATTCTCTCAAAACCCTAGCACACAAAGAGACTATAAATACATGGCTACACAAGGCATTCAAGGTAATTCTAAAACCCTACACAAATTCCTCACACACACACACACACACACACACACACACACACACACACACACACACACACACACACACACACACACACACACTCTCTCTCTCTCTCTCTCTCTCTCTCTCTCTCACCGCCCATCTCACCACACACGGCTAAGTGCCACCACACACGGCTCCGGCCACCCGGCTGTCTCCGTGAGAGAAAACTCCGACCTTTCTGTATCTCCGCATCTTTCTCAAGATCATTTAAATGACTTAGGCATCGGAGGGCCTTTGGCCAACACCCCCCGGGTGTGGTCTATTTACTCTTAGTTATTTCACAGGGATCGAGGAAGAGAGAGAAGGAATATCGAAGATCGAGGAATCAACCCGCGAATACTCCCAGTGTGAATTTTGCTCAAACATTTTAGTGCTTTCATTGAGAGCACGAGTTATACTCAACGCGTGTTCTTGAAGCAACCGAAGCCTTCCAAACAACGAGTTATACTCAAAGGATTCTGTTTCCTTTTATTCATCACTCAATCGAAGCCTTCCATCACTCAATCGAAGCCTTCCAAACAACCATGGTTGGAAGCATGCGAACGATACAAATTCCTCACTCTCTCTCTCTCTCGCCGCTCCTCTTACTCTCTCTCCTCACATGGCTAAGCGCCACCACACACGGCTCTGGCCACTTGGCTCTCGCCATGAGAGAAAACTCTGACCTTTCTGTTATCTCTGCATCTTTCTCAAGATCATTTAACTAACTAAGGCATTGGACGGCCTTTGGTCAACACCCCCTGGTGTGGTCTATTTACTCCTATTTATTTTGCACGGATCAAGGAAGAGAGAGAAGGAAGATAGAAGATCGAGAAATCAACCCGCAAATATTCCCCTTGTGGAATTTTGCTCAAACACAATCCATCCTAAATTGCACCAGATCTAATATGGCTGATAAATATACGTTTGTTAATGTTAGAATTTTAGAGTGTGTTTGCTTGGTTTGTAAGCGAAGGGGTTTAGGAAGTATAGGAGAATAGTTGAAATAAAGTGGTTTTGTTAATTTAGGATAATTGGCTAACACATGCATATCCAAATTATGTAAGAGTAACTATGCAGGGAAATGTAGAAGAAGAATTGCACATGCAGGGAAATGTTTTTAGAAATTTATTCTTAGCCTGAACCAGAAGCCAAGCCAAGTCGTATAGTTACCAAGTACTGACAGTGAAAATGGTGATCATTTAAGTCCGGAATATGTTGTTGCATTGGAACAGATTTGGAAGCTACCAACACAGATGTGAGAGCAAAAGTTATGGCTTTCAATCGAACTAACTTAGGCATCGTAATCGTTTGGCAGGAACCAAGGAAAAGAGAGAAGGAAGCTCAAAAGGTGAAGAATCTACACACGAATATTCTCCCGTGAGAAATTTGCACAAACAACAGACATGAAAGAAGAAAATTTTGCACCATCTAATCACAATGAATGCTGAATCCATTTGCACAAATAACCAGTTATCCTAATCGTTTGAAAAAAGTATATGGAGGTCGATGATTGCACAGCTGTCAAACCACCTCATAAATTGGAAAGACCAATCCCTGATGAAGTCGAATCAACAAGTGACAATGAAAACAATGGGTTTTTTTTTAAAATTTGTTAATTTCTCTTTTTTTCTTTAAAATTACGAATTTGCTCTTAGTATTGACGGAAATTTGGATGGACATCCGAAAAATTGACAGTGGGGGATATTGACAATAAAAGTTAATTAGGGTCCTTAATTTTCATTAAAAAAAAAGTCAATGGGTAAATTGAAAGTTACCTACAAGATCAGGGGCAAGTCACCAATTAAACATTTTTTTATTCAATAACTAAATGCAAACTTTTTATAAAAATAATTAAATTTTTTATTTATTACAATCATTCTTTATTAGTAGAACGCACATAATTTACAACAAAGTCGCTCATGACAATACCATCTTCCAACTTTAGATTTGCTTTCTTCCTCCAATTCCCCCACATCTTCTTCATCTTCCAATCTCCAAATCTAGCATACCAGGTATGTTACGAGTATTTTAAGCTTTAGCTGGCTCTAATGCTTTAGCTGGCTCTAATGCTTTAGCAATTCCATGGACAGTGACCTCGGCCTCGACCAAGCAATAAGTGTTCTTCACCAAATAACCATTGTTTGGCATTTTGAAACTGCCCAGTTCAATGAATCTAGACCAACCCCAAGCCGTATTCAAGGCACTGAACCAGGCATAATCCGCTGCAAGCACACAAAGGGGAAAACAAAGAGAGACTAATCAGGATTGAGAAGAAAATTGAAAAGAAAGAGGAAAAAACAAATAAGTAAAAGAAGAAATATATATTAGGCCACATGTTTACATTTCCGACTCATATGCTTGCCGTTCAATTGATCTACGATGCGCAGAGTATACTCTGTAAGTAATTGGGAGCCAGGAGATAGCTTTTCTGGCGGATTCGCTAATCTTAAGTAAACAGAAACATGAGATTTCTTTCCATCGTCATTTCCCCTGGGATAGAGCATTATCTTCCTGCAACCACACCAACAAATTAATTAAAACAGAGGAACTAATTAAACAACAAGTTTAATTAGATTAATAATTAAGAAGGCTTAATTAATATCATTAGAGATACCCACCATGTCTGCCCTCCTGCAGTGAATGGTTCTGATTGCAAGAATTGGGATTTTAACATTGAAAAACTCATAATCTTCCAACAATGCTTCTTCATAAAAGCACTCTTGTTCCTTGACAGGCACTCTACCTTACCCGCTCTTCTTTCTTTAAGAACGAAGACCTCGGCTCCCAAAACACAAGCATCATCAATGAGATAGCCATTGGAAGCAACAGAAAATTCTTTCAGAGGGATAACTCTATCGAAACCCACTTGGAGCATCGCCCCGTGCAAGCACATCTTGTTCATATTAGCATCTGATAAGCAAGAAAAATCAATAGATCATGAGCAATGCAAGTGCAACACAAGAAGTCTATATCTGCTGGATGGTTGCATGAGAATTAACTCCAAACAGATAGAAGATGTATAATGAATATATACCATGAAGAACCAAGTAGGTTCCCATATTCTGATCAAGCAAAAACAATCTAAAATCAACAGATACTTCCGAACCAATCTGAAGTGAATTTGCTTCGGCCAATTTTAAGTAGACAGAGATGTGGTCTTCTACATTCTTCTTTGTGTTTCCATTTGGGTACACCACTAGTTTCCTGCAGTGAGCAAACATTTATATATAAAAAATACAATAATGCCTCTTATAGCATCTCCACAGGAGATGTTAAATCCAATGTGGTACTTTTAGCATGTAGAAAAGATAATTGAGACTCTCTCCAACCGAAATGTTAAATCCTATATGGCAGAACATTTCTCTCTCATGCTATTATTTTTGGATGTTTGACTTTGTGATGTTTTTAATTATTTAATTATTTCTTTTTAATTAATATGCCTAAAAAGCAATAGACCAATAATAAAAAAATATTTTAATTTGACATATTGGGTGGAATGTGAAACTCTATTATATGTTAAATTGCCACATAAGCCATCAAATTCAAATTTTACATTTGATATTTCCATTGGAGATGCTCTTACCACAATCCTGTACCATCTTCGCTGAGTTAGAAACGCCATGTGATTGAATTTGAGTTACAAGTTTTAAGTTAGAACAGTTTCCTTTAAAAATCTTATGTGGCAGTTGAATTGAACACACCAGGTCATTGAATTTGAGTTACAACACGTTTCCTTTTAAAAATTAATAATAAATGTTCTCCCCAATCTCCTCCCTCCCGCTTTTCACCCCCTCCCCCATTGGCGACCAGTCCAAACTGCATTGGCACTCTCGTACAACAGAAAAATTGAAGAAAACAAAAGGCTGCAAGTCCAAATTACTACAATGGCACTCTTCGGACTCAAGTGATATTTTGAATATATGATCTTTGAAGGAATATTTACAAGATGGACGTTTCAGATTATTGAAATACTATGCGAATAGACCCTACAATATTACAAGGATGTTAAGGGATCCCTCAACAGAAACTTTATGTATATCCAAGGTATATTATCTACCCTTGTGCCAATTGATATATATATATATATATATATATTGGTTATAAAATTAGAAGGATAAAATGGTGTTTTTTATTTTTCATTTTTTAATCCAGAAAAATAAACATTTACTATATTATCCTTATTTATTTAATATTTTCAATTCTTAGTATTATCATTAACCAACGTGGTATTTTTTGGTATTTTGAATGTTTCACAATTCTCTACCACACAAAACGTGAAAAGGAAGAAAATAATTAAGAAAACATATACCATTTGTATCCTCCAGCACCAAACTCCCCAGATTCATATGTATCCACTGAAATTTCAGTTAGCATCGAGAATGACTCTAGTTTTAGAGAATAATGTGTTGGTGGTGAATTTGAAAGTGAACTCGAAAGTCCTGGGAAAAAAAAAATTCATAAAATTTCAATTACATAGCGGTTAGAGTAAAACGCAAAATATAGAGAGACACAGAAAGTGGCTTACCATCTTGGGCCATGGCAATAAAATTGACCAACGAATTTATTTTTCTGAGGATAAACAGCGACCCTTTACTTGAAGAAGACTATATTGACTAATTGTAACACAAAACAAGAGATGGAGTGAGTGGGGCTGGCGTGGGGGGAGGATATACAACTAATTGAAACATATATGTTTGAAATATGTGTAGAGGTTGTGTCTTTATTATGCGTTTAAACTCCATATTTATAAGGGTCTTGACCTATGCCATCAGCATCTCAACATGGACAATGTTTTCATGGCATCCAAGTTGGCTCTTGAATTACTTACCCTTTCATAAAAGTAAGCCCCTTGATACTTATCTTTTCCCAAAAGGGAACAATAGATGTAAAATTGAAAAATAGAAGATTGTACTGTTAATATATTCTTTAAGAGAAACAAATAATTTAATTTCTTCCTTTAACAAGCTTCAATAGGGAGTTATCCTATCCAATCCAATTCTATGCACCAAATGAGTTCCAAGTTTAGAATCATACTTTTACTTTTTTCTTTGAACCCAATTTAGTTGTAAAATAGAAAACCCTTTCTGATACTTTTACCTTGTATTGAATTGTCGGCAAAGTAAGTTTGTTGGTCAAGTTTATTTCATAGCGACCAGTCTTAACTTTGATGACCAAGATGGTAAGATGCTGCCAACGAGGTTTAGCCCAGTGAAAAAGGGCATTGACTTGTAAACAAGAGGTCTCAGGTTCAAACCTCCATGACATTATTTGTGTGTGTATGAGAAATCCCCCTTACCTAGTTTATGTTGACGTGACTTGTGGACCATTGACTTTCTTTCCTTACACACCAAGGATTCCCATTATAATTATATTTGATTTACTTTAATTCCTAATTTCCTACTGTAAATAGAAATATGAATTTATTATTTACTTGCCCATTAAAGTTCCGTTGTATTATAAATATGACCTCCTACAAGAAGAAGAATACAAAAAAAATTCCCACAAACAAATATTCTCTCATAGTTATCATATTTTAGCATGGTATCAGAGCGGCGATCTTGGAATTGCTAACTCTAGTTTCCAATCCCTGCCACCGCTATGGGGGTTGATGATTTTTTGAACCCTCATGGAGGTAGCACCATTGACTCCTTCTCTCCTTCTCAACCAACCATAGTTGAGTTGAGTGCCCAGGTGGCTTAGCTCCTACAGACTTCGACCCCGAACCCGATCCTGAATCAGGATCCTATTTTGACGACCCCGATCCTAACTACGATGACGACCCCGACCCAGACTACGACGACGACGACGACCCCGACCTTGACCCCAAATCTGTCTGTGATTCAGACCCAAATCCCGACTTCGACACCAACCCCGACTCAAGCTCAGATCCCAATCTGAATTCCTACTAAACATGTATCTTATGCATCTTCCGCTGCACAAATTATGACTTCCCAATTAACGACCCCAACACATGGACGAGATTGCGCATACTATGGTGATCCGAGACACACTCGTGAGACTTGTTTTAAATTGCATGGCTACCCTGAATGGTGGGCTACTCTCAAAGATCGAACACAACCTGATACGACCCATAATGATATTGGTTATGGATTCCATACTTCGGATAAGAGTGATTCCATGAGCTGGATAATTGATTCCGGTGCAACTGATCATATGACGCTTGATTTTGATGATTTTCTGAATACTACCCAACCCCAACGAACTTGTATTGCTACTGTGACAGGGGCTGGCACTGTTGCACTCTCATCCTTTTCTCACTGTCTAATACTTTACTTGTTCCATCTTCATCCAATAAATTGATGTCAGTTTGTCAGCTTACTGAACAATTGAATTGTTGTGTACTCATTTATCTGAGTTTTTGTTTGCTTTAGGATATTCACACTAAGGAGATTCTTGGTCGTGGTACTAAGAGAGGAGGGATATATTATGTAGATGACTTCAGTCTCGGCATGGCTAACAGTGTGAGGCATCCCTTTGATAGCAAACAAAAGCAAATCTGGTTGTGGCACTGTCGATTGGGACATCCGTATTTTAGTTATATCCAGATTTATTCTCAGGTTTCAAGGACTCTCCAACTTCACATGTGATACTTGTATTTTGGCCAAGAGTCACCGTGTGCCCTATCCGTTGAGTTCGAACAAATGTACTACTCCGTTTACATTAATTCACTTTGATGTCTGGGGACCTTCACCTATCACTACTCCTTCTGGCGTTCGGTGGTTTGTCACATTCATAGATGATTTTACACGGATGACATGGCTTTATTTGCTGAAGAATAAAAACGAAGTGTTTTCTTGTTTTCAGTCCTTCCACAAACAGATGAAAACTTAGTTCAATGCTCAAATACAGATTCTTCGCTCAGACAATGGTGGAGAATTTGTCAATCATGACTTTTAGGCTTACTTCCAACAACATGAAATTATCCATGAGACGACTTGTCCTCAGACACCACAACAAAATGGTGTTGCTGAACGAAAGAATCGACATCTTCTTAAAACCGCCCGAGCACTTCTGATTGGCGCTCATGTTCCTCGCCATTACTGGGATGATGCTATTGTCATTGCAGTTCACCTGATCAACTGCATGCCTTCTAATGCATTGACCTTTAAAACTCCCTTACAAGTGCTTGCGCAAGACAGACCCCTACCCTATGTTTTGGTACTCACACCCCCAATGGAGCTCGTTGTCTCTTCTATGGTGCTCCATAACTTTAATAACAAGAGAAAAAAAAAGGTTCATACAATCCGACCAAAATTGCACCAAATCTTATATTGCTTATAAATGTACAGTAGTTGAAATAAAGTGGTTGTAGGCCAATGGTGCTCGTTGTTAATGTTAGAATTTTAGAGCGTGTTTGCTTGGTTTGTAGGCGAAGGGGTTTAGGAAGTATAGGACAATAGTTAAATAAAGTGATTTTATTAATTTGGAGGAGAATTGACTTCCACATGCATATCCAAATTATATGCAAGAGTAACTTATGCAGGGAAATGTAGTAGAAGAATTGCGCATGAAGGGAAATGTTTTTAGAAATCTATTCTGAAGCTGGAGGGTACAAATGGTTAGAATTTATTCTCTTATTTCCTAGACAAACTTCTTATATCTCTGTCTTTTCTTATAATCCTTAATATTAATTGTGGGTTTGCTACAGGAAACTTGTGTTCTATCCAAATGGAAACAAGAGCAGGAATGTGAAAGAGCACATCTCTCTCTACTTGGTAATGTCTGGTGCAGATGCTACCCAGATTTCTCGGGAAGTGTATGCTGTTTTCAGGTTGTTTTTACTTGATCAGAATAAGGGCAACTACTTGGTTCTTCAAGGTACCATTTACTTCCATTAGTTCATAGAACAGATAAGCGTATGTTTCTCATATCTGCAATGCATTGTCTCATTTTCTGACATTTTTTTTATATGACATCGCTTAGAACAAAGGCGCTTCCACGGCATGAAGCTTGATGGGATCTTTGATCAGTTCCTCTCTCAGAAAGCTTTTACTGAAGCTTCCAATAGATTTCTCATAGATGACACCTGTGTGTTTGGAGCAGAGATCTTCGTTTAATTGTTAAGAGAGAAGTACAGGCAAAGGAGAGTCTCTATCAATGATAAAAGATGCCACGCATGTTTGGAAAATTGACAACTTCTCAAAGTTAGACGTGGAATTCTACGACTGAAAAAGATTCATGATGAAAAAAAGCAGGCAAGCAAGCAATGCAAAAGGATCATCATATCACGGAAAATGCAACAGAAGCAGAGCTCTCTGTTTTTCTAATACATTATATAGTAAATTGAGCTTAACCCCTTCAAAGTCATTTTTTCTCAACTGCAACCCATCTTTTTAATTTTGTTTGAATAAAATCCTTTTTTTTTCTAAATAAAACCCGATGACTTGGGATCCAACTTGGCAAGTTACCAAATCAGGCATAAAATCAAATTTATTATACTTTTTCGATTCCTAAAATACCCCAACTAAGCCTTTATTGTATTTTGTATATTAGGAATCAATATAGAATCAAATTTTAATTGGATTGTAACTAATAACACACATTGAATTTGGAAAGATCTCCAAATTGATGTAGGAATTAATTTGGAATTTTTTTTAAAAAATTTAAGAATAAATTTAGATTCAACATACCTAATTTATTTAATAAAAAATGTTTTTTTTTATTTACTTATGAAGTGTACGTGATTAATTACCCATTATATTATTGTTTTATAAATATAATAGCATACATACAATTTTATGTTGAAAAAATAACATACCTATTCTTTTACGAAAAATAATTTACCTAGTATGAATTTACTTATTTTTCAAATAATATATCCAACTTTATAAATGCATTTTGGATATAATTTACCTAATAATTTCCTATTATGCAATAATATAACTTGTAATTTAACTACCCGTATTGGATATATACAAGACAAGTAAATTTATAGGTATTGTATTGATAATAATTTACCTATTATATTTTATTGGTGCAAAAATTGAGGAATTTTTTAGAGTGCTACTATTTCCACCCACCTGTCCTATTTTCCCACCCACCTTATCTTTCCACCCACCATTTAAATTTGAAAAATACACAATCCTATCTTTCCACCCACCAGTATTCCCAAAATATCCTTTAATTATTAATTCAAGGCAAATTCTCTCAAAAACCCAACTTATATCTGTTCTACTTCCTGACCCGTATTAAGGGAAACCCCCCTTTCTTTTCTCCAAGCCGATTGTGGTTCTTTCAAGAGTTCATCCCTCTTTCTCATCCTGGAGGAGGTGACACATGGGCTTTGTGATGAGAGGGGTTGTGTGCGGTAGAAGAGGGGATTTGGGTATTTATTTTCTTTTAGGTCTGCTTTAATTTCTTATTTATTTATTTTATTTTAATTCAAATGTGGTTGAAGAACATGAAGTTGAAGCATGGGTTCGAATGCTTATGGTCCCCAGGCTCCCTATCATGTTGATCTCCCTCAATCAAATAATACCAATCGCTTGTTGTTTGAAGCAAATGGACGAAAATAAAAAAACTTCATGACATAAAATTTCATGACATCTTAAAAGGACAATAGGAGCCTTTGAAGGGAAAATTAATTTTGCCCACATTTGTTTCGCAGAGAAAATGATAGTGCCTTTGAGAGAAATCAGATTTATGATGGAAAAATAGTAAAACTTTTGGAAGCTTTTAGAAAACAGAGAGATGGCTAGATGAGGAAGAAGAAGTTGTGTGCAATATGCGGGTCAAGAATTTAAGTTAATAAAAGGCTCTATGTATCGTGAGATTAATCCAATGGCTGGTATAAAATGGTTGCTCACACTTAGGTGAGGGAGCTTGGTTTTGTCCTTAAGTCCCTAGATGTCATTTTACAAATGGGTAAATTTGTCTCTAAAATTTTAAAAATAAGGTGAGTGGGAAAATAGGACAGAGGGGTGGAAATAGCAGCACTCATTTTTTATTGGTCTAAAATTTAATAATTTTTTTATTGGTTGAAAATTTAAGGAATTTTTTTATTTGTCAAAATTTTAGGGATTAGAGGGAATGCTAAAAAAAAACCTGAGTCATTGATATGCTATAAATGAGGGACTTAATGACATGCTTGAAAACCGTTAGGTTGACTTATTTGAAATATGGTGGCAAACAATGTAAATATGTAGGAGTACTATGACCTTTTATATATTTTAATTTGAATTTGGGTTTAAAATTAATGGATTGATACCTAGGAAATAGACATTTTAGGGGCCTATGTTAGACCAGCCCTTTATAATCTCAGTTTTTTCTCTTAGCATAAGAAACCTTGACCTTGTAGAATTTGTAAGCAACATAAATTAGAATTCGTCATCTTTGAAAGAAAGAAGATGCATAGCCATGTCCGTAATCTGTTCCTTTCTTCCCCGGTTTCTACCATCTACAAACACATGAAGCTGAGTAAGTAATTCATATGCTACTTAACAATAATGCAACAACGATTCAATGTTGTTCGGTTGATAAGAATCTGCAATTTGGTCAATAAAGCATGAGTCAGGTGCCCATATTACTGACCAAACTGTTTGGTCACTAATGTATTATAAACGAAAAGAAATTGAAAAACTTATTACTATATTACATGCTTCTGTTTGGTATAGCAAGTTTGGAACTATGGCCGGTATATATTACGTTACGCACCTCAGGAACATATAAGAGTTACATGTCACATTTTCCTCTCTTTGACTAGTACAGCTCTCCCCATCTGGACCATCTACTTTGTACTGAATTGGAGGCAGGAGATAGCTTTTCTGGATTAGCTAATCTTAAGTAAACAAAAACATGAGTATTCTTTACATTGTCATCTCCATTATATGTCTGCCTTCCTGCAGTGAAACGTTCTGATTCCAAGCATTGGGATTTTAACATTTGAAAAATTATCAAATCTTCCAACAATGCTTCTTCTTCATAAAACCACTCTTGATCCTTGACAGGCACTCTGCCTTGCCCGGTCTTCTTTCTTTACAAACGAAGACCTCAGCTCCAAAAACACAAGTATCATCAATGAGATAGCCATTGGAAGCAACAGAAAATTCTTTCAGAGGAATAACTCTATCGAAACCCACTTGGAGCATCGCCCCGTGCAAGCACATCTTGTTCATATTAGCATCTGATAAGCAAGAAAAATTAAGAGATCATGAGCAATGCAAGTGAAACACAAGAAGTCTATATCTGCTGGATGGATGCATGAGAATTAATTCCAAACAGATAGAAGATGTATAATGAATATATACCCTGAAGAACCAAGTAGATTCCCTTATTCTGATCAAGCAAAAACAATCTGAAATCAACAGATACTTCCCAACCAGTCTGAAGTGAATTTGCTTCCGCCATTTTTAAGTAGACAGATATGTGGTCTTCCACATTCTTCCTCGTGTTTCCATTTGGGTACACCACCAGTTTCCTGCAGTGAGCAAACATTTAAAATAAATAAATACAATAATGCCTCTTAGAGCATCTCCAAGGGAGATGTTAAATCCAACATGGTGCTTTTAACTTGTAGAAAAAATAATTGACTCTTTTAAACCGAAATGTTAAATCCTATATGGAGTAACATTTCTCTCTCATGCTGTTATTTTTGGATGTTTGACTTTGTGATGTTATTTCATTATTTAATTAATGTGCCTGAAAAGCAATAAATCAATAAACACTATGTAATAAAATAATATTTTAATTTGACATGTTGGGTGAAATGCGAAACTCTATTATATGTCAAATTGTCACATAATTAAGCCATCAAATTCAACTTTAACATTTGATATTTTCCTTGGAGATGCTCTTACCACAATCATGTACCATCTTATGTGACAGCTGAAGTTGGAAATGCCATGTCATTGAATTTGAGTTACAAGTTTTAAATTAGAACACGTTTCCTTTAAAAATCTTAAGCAGTCTTAAAAATCTTATGTGGCAGCTGGTTATTTTAATTGATTGCTTATTTTAAATTTTGACAAATGAATATGGTGATATATGTTTTGTGGAATAAGCTAGCTATAAAGACTGCATATGATATCTATTCATGAAAGTGTCAAGACTGTTTTTGCAGGAAGAGGTTACAAAATCTCATAAGGAGGACTGAGATGAAATGACATTAAAACACATTTGGAGTAAGTCATGTTCATCTTTTGGTTCTAATTCAATGGAGTCTATGTGATAATAAAATCTGTATGTGTAACTATATAAAGATCTTGGGTGACTTAACTCAATACATCTTGATAGTTCCATGCAGTTTTTATTATTGACAGGGACTTGTTAAGGAACAATTCAATTCTTTTTGAGTTCAATGGCCATACAGAAGTCATACAAGAGGCTTTGATGATTATTTGACCAAGTGGGAGAATGTAAGATATTTTTATGTCTTAAACCACTCAAGTGTGGTCTTCTAAACATCATAGGAGATCTAAGTCTTTGTATTGACTAAAAACTTGATTAGAATTGGCGTTTTGGTTCTAAGGGAAGTTGTGTTTTACAGAAATCCTTGTTCCAACAGATTCCTTATGTGTAATAGATTAGAACATCTTATTCTATTGCAATTAGGTTAGTTCTTGTTTTCCTTCATGGGCAAGGAGACTTGAGCTAATGCATATAAATACCAAGTCCCTGCTCAGTCGATAATAAGCTTGAAAGCATTTGATCCTTATCTAGAATGTAGCATAAGGTATCGATCTGAGGAGAAGAACTTGGTTACTCTTTGTTCAATTATCACGGCAACATCAATGGCTCATGATCAAAGTTAGTGTTTTAATATATGCAGCCTATCTAGTTTTACATATGGTAATTGCAATAGAGGGTTCATCACATAGCACCCTTTATTGAAATGAACTAAATCACACCATTGCAAGTAAGATTTTACTGTTTTAGTTCAATTTCATGGAATAAAATTGCATTAATCCTAACCATTGCAGATGCTCTAAGTTATGCATGTTTCAATGCTTGCCGTCTTCTATTGGACTGATTAATCCACATATGCCGATTAATGCACCATTATTTATTGATTAATTGCTTTTTACCTTAGCTAGCTAATTTCCAAACCACTATATATGCTAGCGTGAATTTTCTTCTTGTTCTCGTAGGTTATTAATCGTTTGTGTTCTGGGGTCTCATTTCATCCAAGTGCTAAAACTGCTAAAAAACGCTTGCAAATTTGAAGAACCCTCCTTCACTGAAATGCTTATATGTTCAAAAGCTCAATATAAGCCTGCTTATTTCTTCGGAACAAACCACTGGTTTTTTTCATCTGAATCATCATCTCTAATTGAAAATCATTAAAATTTGAAAAATGATTTTTTAAAAAGAAAAGATAAATAAAGAATTCTGGGTTTTGGGTGCAGGGCAATGGGGTGGGTCTCGGGTGGGATGAAGCTGGGACTGGGAGATGGTGTCAGGTTTTGTTTACCCAATGTTTTTAGCTCTCCTTGACAAACATGTAATCTCATATATGTATGATCAAGCCCACAACCACCACCAACTCAAAGTTATGAATCTAGTGCTACTAGATTAACTAGTGAAGCTAGTAATGCTAGTACCACTAGCATGGATGGAGGGGGAAGGAAAAGAAGCATCCATGACTTTTGAAGTGGTGGAAATTGAATTGGGTTAAATATCCAGGGTTGTCACTTATTGCAAAGGATGTACTTGCCATCTCAGTATCAACAGTAGCTTTGGAATCAAATAGGCTTTGGATGTTAGCACTAGGGGTGGTTGCGGTTCGGTAACCGCGAATTTTTTCCCAAACCGCAAAAAGCGGTCGGTTACCGTGAATTAGCGGTTTAAAACCGCAAGTTCTTTTTGTGTCATAAAAATCCAATCTTCCACATTTTAGGCCTAATTTTGATACTTCTTTTGAAGCCTTTTGAGTTCAAGCATACTTTAACCCAAAAATATAAATTACAACCTAAAGAAATAAATTCACAATCTCAACTTCTCAAGCATATATAAATTCACAACCTCCTCCACTTCTCAAGCATTCACAACCTAAAGAAAATTAAAGTTACAATTCCAAGCATTCCAATTAAAGTTAAACTTCTCAAGCATTCACAACCTCAACTTCTCAAGCATTCCAATTCCAAATCCTTTAAAGTTACAAACCGAAAGGAAAATGCAATGCAAAATGAATTAAAGTTACAACCCAAAGGAAAAATCCAATTCAAAGTTAATTAAAGTTACAAACTAAAAGGAAAATGCAATGCACCAATGTTACAAACTCAAGTGTTGGTGGTGGTGAGTGGATTTGAAGGACCCCGTTGTGTTGTTTGAGCACCAATGCTATCTACAAATAAAACAACATAAGTTTAGTACATTTTATTATAAGAAGAAGCATAAATAACATAAGCATAAATAAACTAATTACTTACAAGTTGTCATATGTTCCATTTCCTTGTATAATTTTTTTTATAAAAATATAGTCGCGGTTTGCGGTAACCGCGAGTTTTGAAAATCAAATACCGCAACCGCAACCGCAACCGCAAATGCAGTTCAGTTTTTCATACCGCAAATGGGGTTCGGTTTCCGGCGATTGCTGTTCCATTGCGGTAAATTGTCGGTTGGTTTTTGCGGTTTTTCGGTTTTTCAGTCTAAAATGCCACCCCTAGTTAGCACCGAAAAACCAAAAAAGATAGAAAAAGAAAAGGCTTAGGCCAAAATCGAGAATCGGGTAGAATCAGACCGGAACCAAACAGGTCCGAATTGGTTAGGTTCCTTTAGCCATTTTAATGAAGAATTGGACCGAACTGGACCGGATGAAGAAGGAATCACAAGCCTATTCCAATTGAAAGCCCAACTCCAAGAAAAAGTCAAAAGCCTACTCCAATTAAGAGCCCAACTCGCAAACGGAGCCCAACTCAAAGAAGAAAGCCCAGATGCAGTTGGAGAGTCCCAATAAATATTTCTCATATCATTCATGCCTCACAAGGGCCATACAGAAGCTAGCGGGCATTTGTGGGAACACATATTTCACTGACCAAAAAGGAGATGACACATGAAAAAATAATCAAAATAATCTTTGATTTAAGATAGGAATATCTACCTAAATCAAGGAATCAATTTCCACCAAATCCCTTGGAGTAATTCCTATCATTTTTTTGGGAAAGAATAATCCTAACCAAATAAGGATTATTCTCCCAAAACCTTAGCACACAAGGAGACCATAAATACATGGCTACACAAAGCATTCAAGGTAATTCTAAAACCCTAGACCTATACAAATTCCTCACTCTCTCTCTCTCGCCGCTCCTCTCACTCTCTCTCATCACACGACTAAGTGCCACCACACACGGCTCCGACCACTCGGCTCTAGCCATGAGAGAAAACTCCAAACTTTCTGTTATCTCCGCATCTTTCTCATTTAACTGACTTAGGCATCGAACGACCTTTGGTCAACACCCCCAAGTGTGGTCTATTTACTCCTATTTATTTTGCACGGATCAAGGAAGAGAGAGAATGAAGATTGAAGATCGAGAAATCAACCCGCGAATATTCCCCGTGAGGAATTTTGCTCAAACACAATCCAACCTAAATTGCACCAAATCTGATATGGTTGACAAATATACGTTTGTTAATGTTAGAATTTTAGAGTGTGTTTGCTTGGTTTGTAAGCGAAGGGGTTTAGGAAGTATAGGACAACAGTTGAAACAAAGTGGTTTTATTAATTTGGAGGGTAATTGGCTAACACATGCATATCCAAATTATGGAAGAGTAACTATGCAGGGAAATGTAGAAGAAGAATTGCACATGCAAGGAAATGTTTTTAGAAATTTATTCTTAGCCTGAACCAGAAGCCAAGCCAAGTCATATAGTTACCAAGTACTGACAGTGAAAATGGTGATCGTTTAAGTCCAGAATGTTGTTGCATTGGAATAGATTTGGAAGCCACCAACACAGATGTGCGAGCAAAAATTCTGGCTTCCAATCGAACTAACTTAGACATCGTAATTATTTGGCAGGAATCAAGGAAAAGAGAGAAGGAAGCTCAAAAGGTGAAGAATCTACATGCGAATATTCTCCCGTGATAAATTTACACAAACAATAGACATGAAAGAAGAAAATTATCACAATGAATGCGGAATCCATTTGCACAAATAACCAGAGCAATAGTTATCCTAATCGTTTGAAAAAAGTATATGGAAGTCGATGATTGCACAGCTTGTTGTGAATTGAGCACAAAACTCAACTCACCCTCCCCTAATGATCTTGTTGTTGATGGACTTTGTGACACACACAATGATGGATGAATCACACACACACACACATGAGACAACAACCAAGCACAAAGTGACACAAGAATTTATAGAGGTTCAGCAATTGCCTACATCCTCTTGGTGATCCCCTTGAGAAATTCACTTCATGAAAGAATAAGTTACAACTTTGGTTTTACACAGAAAAACCCCCTTAGAACTCTATTCTCTCCCCAAGCTCTCTTTTCTCTCACACCCCTTGCTCAACACTTTGATGCACTTGTGAACTGATAAGTGCATTATTTACTATATTTTTATATCTCTTTTATTTGGTTTTTGTAGGGAAAGTTAATTTAAAATAGCATTATTACCTTACTTTCCTTATTTTCAGCTATTCTGCACTCTTGGAAGGATTTCGACTGAAAATCGACTTTTCAAATGAATTTTAGCGCAAGGCCAATTGGAGAAGAAAGCTAAGACATTGAAGATCATTGTATCAAAGTTTCATAATTTTCTACCAAGCCAAATGCTCCAGACTTGCAAGTCAAGACAGCCTAAGTTGAAATTCCGTCAAAACTGCACTGCTGTGGAAGATTGAAGATTTGAAGACCTTTCCGATTTTTCCTAGTGGCGTGTAATATATGCCTGGAAAGCTTAGACATAAAGCTACGTTTCTCATATTTTTCCAGAATTTTCTAGGAAGTGGAATGACCCCAAAGTGTACGTGCAAGTTGGCTGACGTGTTTCCAAGTCAAAGAAGGATTCTTTCCTAATTTGTTTCCTTAATTGTTTGGGATTTTGTTTTACTTTAGGAGAGTTTTTCCAGACCTTTTAAGAGGAGGGTTTAGTTGTTTTACACTATATAAGATCACCCTAAGGATCTCTTTAGATCATCCTCCCATATACCATATTTTTCCACCAACATTCATACACCCAGAGAAACATCAGAGAGAGCCAAGGATTTGCTGCTACACTACTTGAGGAGCTTTCGAAGGTGTTCCTGTGGAGACTCGGAAGATCAAGTCCATCTGCCAAATCGGTTTTATGACAACAATTCTCTTGTTTATATTTTCTTTTGTCATGAACTAATTATCCTTGCTAGGGCTACGATGTAGCCTAACCATGAATACTTAATTTTTATAGTTATATTAATTTCTTATTACTATTCCATGTTGAGTATTTGTTACTGTTCTTAATGCTTTGAATATCTGGCCAATATTTAATTGATTTGATGATCCAAGCGGAGACCGAGAGGAGATGTTTGGTGTTTGCTTCTTGTAACAAATACCATGTCTTGAATGAGTGCCCGAGAGGGACTAACATGACTCATGCAGTTTTCTTGCAGGTTCTCATAGAACTTAATGGGTTCTTGATTTCCTAAATCCGTTGCTCGAGAGAGAATGGGTTGTTAATTAAGAATACTTTTGGTTGAGCCCGAGAGGGGATATCGAATGAATTAGGAGAAACCAACTGTCAATATGGATAGTAATTAGGGTTAATTGGCTATAAGAATTAAGTGGAATTGGTTATGGTGAAATCGGATGCTCTAGTGTCTCATCATCTTAATTTTCTATCATTAATTAAATTGCTATTTTTCATAATTGTTTTAGGTTACTTAAATCAATCAATCTTCTTAATCAATTGTTCAGATAAACTTTTGAATTAATCATAATTGGTAATTAATAGGAAATTACAGTCTTCGTGGGAACGATACTCTACTTATTTCTATATTACTTGTGCGAATTGTGCGCTTGCAATAATTTCACAACATGAACACTCTCACAACCCTTGGTGTTTCCCTCCTTGGTGTCTAGACTCTCAAGACCCCAACTCAGCTCCTAACTTGAACTGATTGCTCTCCCTCACGTTCTCCCTTGGTGAGTTAACCTCCTTTGAACACAATAGCTCCCAGCTACTTGACCACCTTGAGATTAACCACACTGAGTTTCCAGCTTCTGCCACTACATATTATACAACTTGTTTTCCCTTCTTGTGTTATCTTACTTCACCCCATTACCTACACAAGCCAATGGACAAGAGATAAGATATCAGCTTGTCCTCCACGTTCCTTCCTTTAGTCACCACTTAGACTAAATGTCAGATCAAGTAGGTAAATAGAATCCCACTCAGCCACCTCCATTAAACCAGAAAATGGAGAGAAGATTATTCAAAATAAGACAACCAATTAGCTATGAGTGCTCTTCCAACTATCCAGCAGGTAGTCAACCCTCTATCAACTCAGAAGTGACCCATTAAACCTCTGAAATCTTGTGGAAAGCGATAGCCCTTGAAAACTTAGTTGAAAACACGTAAGAAATCGTCACAGCACTGGCGACCGGTCGCTTTGTACAGAAGCTACAGACTTCGAATTTGTGCAGGGCGACCGGTCGCGGATACCTTACGACCGGTCGTTGCGACCATTTGGATACCTAGCGACCGGTCGCTCGCTGCGATTTTTCCAGATTTCGAATCTGCTTCTAACGACCGGTCGCCCAAACCTTGCGACCGGTTGCTCACTCCTTCACTTGCAACCTTAATGTGAGCCAATTTTACAACACAGCTGTCAAACCACCTCATAAATTGGAAAGACCAATCCCTGATGAAGTTGAATCAACAAGTGACAATGGAAAACAACGGGTTTTTTTAATTTGTCAATTTCTCTATTTTTTTTAAAAAAAATTACGAATTTGCTCCTAATATTGACGGAAATTTGGGTGGACATCCGAAAAATTGACGGTGGGGGATATTGACAATAAAAGTTAGTTAGGGTCTTTAATTTTCATTAAAAAAAAAGTCAATGAGTAAATTGAAAATTACCTACAAGATGAGGGGCAAGTCACCAATTAAACATTCTTTTATTCAATAACTAAATGCAAACTTTTTATTAAAAAAAATTAAAAATTATATTTATTACAATCATTCTTTAGTAGAACGCACATAATTTACAACAAAGTCGCTCATGACAATACCATCTTCCAACTTTAGATTTGCTTTCTTCCTCCAATTCCCCCACATCTTCTTCATCTTCCAATCTCCAAATCTAGCATACCAGGTATGTTACGAGTATTTTAAGCTTTAGCTGGCTCTAATGCTTTGGCAATTCCATGGACAGTGACCTCGGCCTCGACCAAGCAAGTATTCTTCAACAAATAACCATTGTTTGACATTTTGAAACTGCCCAAGTCAATGAATCTAGACCAACCCCAACCCACCATGGTACTGAACCAGGCATAATCCGCTGCAAGCACACAAAAAGGAAAACAAAGAGAGACTAATTAGGATTGAGAAGAAAATTGAAAAGAAAGAGGAAAAAACAAATAAGTAAAAGAAGAAATATATATTAGGCCACATGTTTACATTTCCGACTCAGATGCTTGCGGTTCAGTTGATCGACGATGCGCAGAGTATGCTCTGTAAGTAATTGGGAGCCAGGAGATAGCTTTTCTGGATGAACCAATCTTAAGAAAATAGAAACATGAGTATTCTTTCCAATTGCATCTCCCTTGGGATAGAGCTTTATCACCCTGCAACCACACCAACAAATTAATTAAAACAGAGGAACTAATTAAACAACAAGTTTAATTAGATTAATAATTAAGGAGGCTTAATTAATATCATTAGAGATACCTACCATGTCTGCCCTCCTGCAGTGAATGGTTCTGATTGCAAGAATTCGGATTTTAACATTGAAAAACTCTCAATCTTCCAACAATGCTTCTTCATAAAAGCATTGTTGATCATTGACAGACACTCTGCCTTGCCCGCTCTTCTTTCTTTGCAAACGAAGACCTCGGCTCCAAAAACACAAGTATCATCAACGACATAGCCATTGGAAGCAACATAAAATGCTTTCAGAGGGATAACTCTATCGAAACCCACTTGGAGCATCGCCCCGTGCAAGCACATCTTGTTCATATTAGCATCTGATAAGCAAGAAAAATCAAGAGATCATGAGCAATGCAAGTGCAACACAAGAAGTCTATATCTGCTGGATGGTTGCATGAGAATTAACTCCAAACAGATAGAAGATGTATAATGAATATATACCCTGAAGAACCGAGTAGATTCCCTTATTCTGATCAAGCAAAAACAATCTAAAATCAACAGATACTTCCCAACCAGTCTGAAGTGAATTTGCTTCGGCCATTTTTAAGTAGACAGAGATGTGGTCTTCTACATTCTTCTTTGTGTTTCCATTTCGGTACACCACCAGTTTCCTGCGGTGAGCAAACATTTATATATAAAAAATACAATAATTATAGCATCTCCAAAGGAGGTGTTAAATCCAACGTGGTACTTTTAGCATGTAGAAAAGATAATTGAGACTCTCTCCAACCAAAATGTTAAATCCTACATGGAAGAACATTTCTCTCTCATGCTATTATTTTTGGATGTTTGACTTTGTGATGTTATTTAATTATTTAATAATTTCTTTTTAATTAATATGCCTAAAAAGCAATAGACCAAATAATAAAATAATATTTTAATTTGACATACTAGGTGGAATGTGAAACTCTATTATATGTCAAATTGCCACATAAGCTATCAAATTCAAATTTAACATTTGATATTTCCATTGGAGATGCTCTTACCACAATCCTGTACCATCTTAGCTGAGTTCGAAACGCCATGTGATTGAATTTGAGTTACAAGTTTTAAATTAGAACAGTTTCCTTTAAAAATCTTATATGGCAGCTGAATTGGACACACCAGGTCATTGAATTTGAGTTACAACACGTTTCCTTTTAAATAATAATAATAATAATGTTCTCCCCAATCTCCTCCCTCCCCCTTTTCACCCCCTCCCCCATTGGCGACCAGTCCAAACTGCACTGGCACTCTCGTACAACATAAAAATTGAAGAAAACAAAAGGCTGCAAGTCCAAACTACAATGGCACTCTTTGGACTCAAGTGATTTTTTGAACATATATATGATATTTGAAGGAATATTTACAAGATGGACGGTTCAGATTATTGAAATACTATGCAAATAGACCCTACAAGGGCGTTAAGGGATCCCTCAACAGAAACTTTATGTATATCCAAGGTATATTATCTATAAAATTAGAAGGATAAAATGGTGTTTTTTATTTTTCATTTTTTAATCCAGAAAAATAAACATTTACTATATTATCCTCATTTATTTAATATTTTCAATTCTTAGTATTATCATTAACCAACGTGGTATTTTTTGGTATTTTGAATGTTTCACAATTCTCTACCACACAAAACGTGAAAAGGAAGAAAATAATTAAGAAAACGTATACCATTTGTATCCTCCAGCACCAAACTCCCCAGATTCATATGTATCCACTGAATTTTTAGTCAGCATCGAGAATGACTCTATTTTTAGAGAATAATGTGTTGGTGGTGAATTTGAAAGTGATCTCGAAAGTCCTGGGAAAAAAAAAAATCATAAAATTTCAATTACATAGCGTTTAGAGTAAAACACAAAATATAGAGAGACACAGAAAGTGGCTTACCATCTTGGGCCATGGCAATAAAATTGACCAACGAATTTATTTTTCTGAGGATAAACAGCGACCCTTTACTTGAAGAAGACTATTGACTAATTGTAACACAAAACAAGAGATGGAGTGGGTGGGGCTGGCGTGGGGGGAGGATATACAACTAATTGAAACATATATGTTTGAAATATGTGTAGAGGTAGTGTCTTTATTATGCGTTTAAACTCCATATTTATAAGGGTCTTGACCTATGCCATCAGCATCTCAACTTGGATAATGTTTTCATGGCATCCAAGTTAGCTCTTGAATTACTTTCCCTTTCATAAAAGTAAGCCCCTTGATTCTTATCTTTTCCCAAAAGGGGACAATAGATGTAATTAAAATTGAAAAATAGAAGATTGTACTGTTAATATATATTCTTGAAGCTAAACAAAGAATTTGATTTCTTCCTTTAAAATGCTTCAATAGGGAGTTATCCTATCCAATCCAATTCTATGCACCAAACGAGTTTCAAGTTTAGAATCATACCTTTACTTTTTTCTTTGAACCCAATTTAGTTGTAAAATAGAAAACCCTTTCTGATACTTTTACCTTGTATCGAATTGTCAGCAAAGTAAGTTTGTTGGTCAAGTTTATTTCATAGGGCGACCAGTCTTAACTTTGATGACCAAGATGGTAAGATGCTGCCAACGGGGTTTAGGCCAGTGAAAAAGAAGACAAGAGGTCTCAGGTTCAAACCCCCATACATGACATCATTTGTGTGTGTATGAAAAATCCCCCTTACCTAGTTTATGTTGGCGTAACTTGTGTACCATTGACTTTCTTTCTTTACACACCAAGGATTCCCATTATAATTATATTTGATTTACTTTAATTCTTGATTTCCTACTATAAATAGAAATATGAATTTATTATTTACTTGCCCATTAAAGTTCCGTTGTATTATAAATATGACCTCCTACAATGAGAAGAATACACAGAAAATTCCCACAAACAAATATTCTCTCATAGTTCTCATATTTTAGCATGGTATCGGAACGGCGATCTTGAAATTGCTTACTCTAGTTTCCAACCCCTGCCGCCGCTATGGGGGTTGATGATTTTTTCAACCTTCATGGAGGTAGCACCATTGACTCCTTCTCTCCTTCTCAACCAGCCATAGCCGAGTTGAGTGCCCAGGTGACTCAGCTCCTACAGACTTCGACCTCGAACCCAATCTTGAATCAGTATCCTATTTTGATGACCCTGAACCCAATCCTGAATCAGGATCCTATTTTGATGACCCCGACCCCTACTACAATGATGACCCCGACCACGACTACGACAACGACAACCCCGACCTCGAATCTATCTGTGATTCAAACCCAGATCCTGACTTCGACTTCGACCCCGACTCAAGCTCAGATCCCGATCCGGATTCCTACGAAACTTGTATCCTATGCATCTTCCTCTGCACAAATTATGACTTCCCAACTAACGACCCTGACATATGGATGAGATTGTGCAAACTATGGTGATCCGAGACACACTTGTGATACTTGTTTTAAATTGCATGGCTACCCGAATAGTGGGCTACTCTCAAAGATCGAACACAACCTGATACGACCCATAATGATATTGGTTATGGATTCCATTCTTCAGATAAGAGTGATTCCATGAGCTGGATAATTGATTCCAGTGCAACTGACCATATGACGTTTGATCCTGATGATTTTTTGAATACTACCCAACCCCGACGAACTTGTATGCTAACGCCAATGGAGTTACTTATCCTGTGACAGGGGCTGGAATTGTTGCACTCTCATCCTCTTTCTCACTGTCTAATACTTTACTTGTTCCATCTTTATCCAATAAATTGATGTCAGTTAGTGAGCTTACTGAACAATTGAATTGTTGTGTACTCATTTACCCTTGTTTTTATTTGCTTCAGGATATTCACACTAAGGAGATTCTTGGTAGTGGTACTAAGAGAGGGGGGCTATATTATGTAGATGACTTCAGTCTCGGCATGGCTAACAGTGTGACGCATCCCTTTGATAGCAAATAAAAGCAAATCTGGTTGTGGCACTATTGATTGGGACATCCGTCTTTTAGTTATATCCAGATTTATTCTTAGGTTTCAAGGACTCCAACTTCACATGTGATACTTGTATTTTGGCCAAGAGTCACAGTGTGTGCTATCCGTTGAGTACGAACAAATGTACTACTCCGTTTACGTTAATTCACTCTGATGTCTGGAGACCTTCACCTATCACTGCTCCTTATGGCGTTCGGTGGTTTGTCACATTCATAGATGATTGTGGATGACATGACTTTATTTGCTGAAGAATAAAAACGAAGTGTTTTCTTATTTTCAGTCCTTCCATAAACAGATGAAAACTTAGTTCAATGCTCAAATACAGATTCTTCGCTCAGACAATGGTGGAGAATTTGTCAATCATGACTTTCAAGCTTACTTCCAACAACATGGAATTATCCATGAGACGACTTGTCCTCAGACACCACAACAAAATGGTGTTGTTGAACGAAAGAATTGACATTTTCTTGAAACCGTCCGAGCACTTCTTATTGGCGCTCATGTTCTTCGCCATCACTGGGATGATGCTATTGTCACCGCAGTTCACCTGATCAACCGCATGCCTTCTAGTGTATTGACCTTTAAAACTCCCTTACAAGTGCTTGCGCAACATAGACCCCTGCCCTCTGTTTTGGTACTCACACCCCAAATCTTTGGATGTGGGTTTCGTTCATCTCCACAAAAATTAACGTAGCAAACTAGATCCTTGTGCACTTAATTATGTTTTTGTGGGTTATGCCACTCATCAGAAAGGCTACCGTTGTTATCACCCTCTTACCCGACGTACTTATGTCACTTTGAATGTGACTTTTTTAGAATATGAGATGTTCTTCCATGACCCATCATCCAATTTCACGCTTCAGAGGGAGATATGAAATGAAGAGCAAAATTGGAGCAACTTGGAAAATGAAGAAATTCTCCTCTGTACAGAAATGATCGATCGTCCCGAGTCTGGAGCACGAGATTACTCTCTGCCGAAAAGCGATCAATCGCCCATTCATAGCCATCAATCGCCTAACTCACCTTATCCCTACGAAGATGTGTCTGATCCAAGTCCCACACCTACAGACAATACAAAACAACAAGATGAATACCCCCCTCTAACTCAACAGTACCAACGGACCAATCTCCTGAGAATATCCTTGAGGTAACTACTCCTACTACACTTGTGAATTTAGAGGATAAATCTATTGGATACCAATTACCTTTCAGGCAAAATCGTGGAAAGCCACCAAATCGTTATTCACCTGATATTGGAAAGACATCAAAGTATCCAATTGCAAATCATGTATCCACTGAGAAGCTGTCTGAACCCCTCAAGGCCTTTGTGCATCAGTTGTCTGCTATTCATATCCTAACCAAGGTTGTTGAAGCATTTAAAGATCCTAAGTGGGTTCAAGCTATAAAGGAAGAGATGAAAGATCTTTTGAAGAATAAGACTTAGACATTGGAAACTTTACCACGAGGAAAAAAGACTGTCGGATGTGGATGGGTGTTTACCATAAAACACAACGATGATGGATCTATCGAGCGATACAAGGCAAGACTTGTGGCGAAAAGGTACACACAGACTTATGGTGTAGATTATGAAGAAACCTTTGTACCAATTGTAAAATTGAACACAGTCATAGTTTTACTGTCCCTCGCAGCTAATTTATACTGGATATAATACTACTCAGACTGGAACAGTATGCAAATTAAGAAAGGCGTTGTATGGACTAAAACAGTCACCACGTGCATGGTTTGGACGGTTCCCCAAAGCAATGAAGAACAATGGTTTCAAACAGAGTAACTCAGATCATACTTCGTTCTTGAAGCATCAGAAAAGGAAGGTAACATCTTTAATAATCTATGTTGACGACATGATTATTACTGGGAATGATAAACATGAAATATCTCAGCTACAAGACTATTTGGCCACTGAATTTGAGATGAAGAATCTAGGTGGACTCAAATATTTCTTGGGAATTGAGGTGGCCCGATCACAACAAGGCATATTTCTCTTTCAAAGGAAATATGTCTTGGACTTGTTGACAGACACAGGAATGCTAGATTGCAAACTTGTAGACTCTCATATTGTTCAGAACCATCATCTTGGAGAATACCCGGATCAAGTTCCAACTAACAAAGAAAGATACCAAAGGTTAGTGGGAAGATTGATCTACTTGTCTCATACTCGGCCAGACATTGCTTATGTAGTGAGCTTTGTCAGTCAATTTATGCATTCTCCGAGTGAAGACCACATGAATGCAGTTATTCGGATACTTAGATATTTGAAGTCTGCACCTGGAAAAGGACTTATGTTCTCAAAACATGGTCATCTGAATATTGATGGTTACACATATGCAGATTGGGCAGGAAGTATAACATATAGGAAATCCACATCCGGTTACGTCACATTCGTGGGAGGTAATTTGGTTACATGGAGAAGCAAGAAACAAAAGGTGGTCGCCTTATCTAGTGCATAAGTCGAGTTCATAGGTATGACCAAAGGAATTTGCGAACTCATTTGGTTAAAGAGGTTGCTTACTGAACTTGGGTATAGAACTACATCTGTAATGAATCTCTTTTGTGACAACAAGGCTGCAATTGCTATTGCACAGAATCCAGTTCAACATGATCGCACCAAACATGTTGCGGTAGATCGACACTATATCAAACATAAGCTCGAAGCTAAAGTGATTCAGTTTCCTTTCGTAAAGTTCGAGGAGCAGCTGGAGGATATTTTGACAAAGGCAATATCCAGTAAAGCGTTCCACAATTCACTGGACCAGTTGGGCATTGGCGACATCTATACACCAACATGAGGGGGAGTGTTGGCGTGACTTGTGGACCATTGACTTTCTTTCCTTACACACCAAGGATTCCCATTATAATTATATTTGATTTACTTTAATTCTTGATTTCCCAGTGTAAATAGAAATAGGAATTTATTATTTACTAGCTCATTAAAGTTCCTTTGTATTATAAATATGAACTCCTACAAGGAGAAGAATACACAGAAAATTCCCACAAACAAATATTCTCTCATAGTTCTCATATTTTAGCAGTTTAGACTATTCCTTATACTAAAAAAATAGATGGTAAGATGCTCTGTTCGTTGAAAGTACTAGCTTATGTCACTTCAAGAATGTTGAGCAATTAACATGTAATTGCAGGGATTTTGAGAAGCATTTCGAATGCACCACCAACTCATTACTCAGTAAAAATACAGTCGCTTTCATTACTGACCAAAAATTCATTGAAGAAATATGAATGTATCATGAGACTTTGAAGCTGGAGGGTACAAATGGTTAGAATTTATTCTCTTATTTCCTAGACAAACTTCTTACATCTCTGTCTTTTCTCATAATCCTTAATCTTAATTGTGGGTTTGCTACAGGAAACTTGTTTTCTATCCAAACGGAAAAAAAGAGCAGGAATGTGAAAGAGCACATCTCTCTCTACTTGGTAATGTCTGGTGCAAATGCTACCCAGATTTCTCGGGAAGTGTATGCTGTTTTCAGGTTGTTTTTACTTGATCAGAATAAGGGCAACTACTTGGTTCTTCAACTTCAAGGTACCATTTACTTCCATTAGTTCATAGAACGGATAAGCGTATGTTTCTCATATCTGCAATGCATTGTCTCATTTTCTGACTTTTTTTTATATGACATCGCTTAGAACAAAGGCGCTTCCACGGCATGAAGCTTGATTGGATCTTTGATCAGTTCCTCTCTCAGAAAGCTTCCAATGGATTTCTCATAGATGACACCTGTGTGTTTGGAGCAGAGATCTTCGTTTGTAAAGAGAGAAGTACAGGCAAAGGAGAGTCTCTATCAATGATAAAAGATGCCACGCATGTTTGGAAAATTGACAACTTCTCAAAGTTAGACGCGGAATTCTACGACTGAAAAAGATTCAAGATGTTAAAAAGCAAGCAAGCAATGCAAAGGGATCATCATATCACGGAAAATGTAACAGAAGCAGAGCTCTCTGTTTTTCTAATAAATTATAATCTCAGTTTTTTCTCTTAGCATAAGAAACCTTGACCTTGTAGAATTTGTAAGCAACATAAATTTGAATTTGCCATCTTTGAAAGAAAGAAGAGACATAGCCATGTCCGTAATCTGTTCCTTTCTTCCTCGGTTTCTACAATCTACAAACACAGGAAGCTGAGTAGGTAATTCATATGCTACTTAACAATGCAACGCCGATTCAATGTTGTTCGGTTAATAAGAATCTGCAATTTGGTCGATAAAACATGAGTCACGTACCCATATTACTGACCAAACTGTTTGGTCACTATATTACATGCTTCTGCTTGGTATAGCAAGTTTGGAACTATGGCCGGTATATATTTTGTTACGTACCTCGGGAACATATAAGAGTTACATGTCACATTTTCCTCTCTTTGACTAGTACAGCTCTCCCCATCTGGACCATCTACTTTGTACTGAATTGGGGGGAACTGGGGGCACTACTGATAAGAGTTGCAAATCTTACATGATAAAATTATGCAAGAGTAACTTATGTAGGGAAATTTAAGAAGAATTGCGCAGGGAAATGTTTTTAGAAATTTATGCTGAGCCCTGAACCAGAAGCCAAGCCAAGTCATATAGTTACTGAGTACTGACAGTGAAGATGGTGATGACAACCTTGATTGTTCAAATATTTCTGAGAAGCTGCTTGGTGAAACTTCATATCCTCATTCTTTTGTACAAGTCTTGAGTATCTACTTATTTTACTAATTTTTAGTACAAGACCCACATAATTTACAATAAAGTCACTCATGACAATACCATCTTCCAATCTTTAGATTTGCTTTCTTCCTCCAATTCCCCCACATCTTCTTCATCTTCCAATCTCCAAATCTAGCATACCAGGTATGTTTTTAAGTATTTTAAGCTTTAGCTGGCTCTAATGCTTTCAGCAATTCCATGGACAGTGACCTCTGCATCGACCAAGCAAGTATTATTCACCAAAAAGCCGTCGTCTGACATTTTGAAATTGCCCAATTTAATGAAACGAGACCAACCCCAAGACGTACTCAAGGCACTGAACCAGGTATAATTCGCTGCAAGCACACAAAAAGAGAAGAAAAAAAAGAGACTATTCAGGATTTAGAAGAAAATTAAAAAGAAAGAGGAAAAAACAAAAGTAAAAGAAAATATATATAGGCATATGCACAAAATAGAATTGTCAAATTTAGTTTCTCCATAAATGTAAAAAGATCTAATTCTCAATAAATTGAGGTTGGTTCCAAAATAGCTGTATGAGCCAACTAGCTAATGCTTTTATAGTTGTTGGTTGCTTCAAAATTAATTTTAAAACAAGAACAATAGCAATAAAATCTCATAGTATCTATATTATTATCAAAATATTAATTGACAAAATCAATACACCCATTAAAGATAAAAATTGGTCAAACAAAAATTAAACTGATGCAAATAATTGGTCAAACCCAATACGTGACAGTAAAATGTACCAACAGTATCATAATGAGATTTAAAACATTTAAAGCAATTGAAATTTTATAGACAACATGAAACTTTAAACTGCAGCTATTCGAAACAAACCATAATTTTCTATTTGAAACTCCAATACAAATGCAAAAGCTTCAGTCAAAAAATTAAAAGGTATTAAAGCAATAACAGTACGGGAAGAAAACAACTTTAACATACAAAGGCTTTAAGTTATAAAAATTATAGTTTTCCTTTTCTGTAAAGCCAAATACAAAAACCTTTATATTATAAATAACATATAAACAAATTAGAAAGCTTTTAAGGTACAATGAAACTGAAGAAAAAGAAATTGATAGGTAAGTAAAAGCAAAATAAATTATAAGTAAGAAGGTGAGCTTGGTACGGTGAAGCACGTCAAAGACGTTGTCCTAAAGCCTTGTAGCCTCCCTACGTGTAGGTACTAACGGTATACAAGACTCCAAGATATGACCCCTAATACACAAGCTCAAGATCCGTTATGAGCACGTTCATAGATGGATATATCTCCAAGTCACATAACCATTGCCCAAAAATATTAATAGAAAGTAGAGAATATATATAAATGTAGGAGAAGAGATAATTAGATTTTGTTGTGTGGTCTTTTCTTTCAAATGTGAAGGAGGAGTGGCATATTATAGGCATCCAAAATCACGTAACATTCACCACATTAAACTAGAAAATTAAGCCATTTAATATAGAAATAAAATATGAAAATAAATATTTATAACCCTGAAAATAAATAAAATCAAATAATCAAATAATTAAAACAAAATTTAAAACTTATAATGGTAAAATATTTAAAAGTTTTTAAAAATTCCAACACTTTTTTCTTTTAATTTTTAAGTTTTTATTTTATATTTTTCTCATTTTTCTTACTTTTTTCTTTCTTTCTAAAAAGCTGATCATGTGCAGTGACATAAAGTTGGATGGAACACAATTAGGGCTCGTTTGGTCGAACTGTACTAACTAATTTATGTCGGATAGTATTAATCTGTTCCGGAGAGTACTGACTGTTTGTCTATAATATTATAAGGCGTTTGGTGTTGTTCCAGATAAATAGTCTGACTAAGTTATACTGTGTTTGGTGCTGTTTCGGATAACATCGGATCAGACTATCTTCTTACAAAAAATTCTTTGATAATTTAAGTGGAAATTGAAATTCAAATGACACGATTTTTTTTTGGTAAGATTCATATGACATGATTTGTTTTTCAATTGTTTTTGCCAAGGGTTTTTTTTTTTTTTCTTCATATAACCCATTATCATAATTGTAGTATCTCATAAAAATTCCAACATACTTACATACGTTAATAAAAACATTACCAAATAATGAATAATTCAAAGTGATCACATACTAAGGTGATAAGAGCAAAAAGGAAAGTTGTTCATAAACTAAACTGCATCAAAGAGTTAATCACAGCTCCCTCGCCCAAGTAAGAGAAGAACAAATGATTTTCTCATAGCACCATCCAATGTTAGGAATGTTCTCTCATCACTTGCTTTCTCCAAAATTAGTCGTAGTGCCTTAATTTGGTATCAATAGACAAGTCCATCTTTGCCAATTCAACAGAAATGTTAGGTCTTGGTTTTGACTTGGGATGATAATTTGACTATTGAGTTGGATACTTGGAGAAGATGAAATATATAAAGAAAAAAAAAACGCAAGAAAAACTTAGCAGCATGTATTGAGTTGGATACACAGCCGCATGATGATTATTTGTTTATTTGATTATTGAGTTGGATACACAACCGCATGTATTGTTCCAATACATTAAAAAAAAGGTCAAAAAGGAAAAACTCACAACCTAATTTTCACAAAAATTTAATGAAAGAGGAAATATATAAAGAAAGAGAATATGAAGAGAGAAGAAGAGAGAAGAAGCATATTAGAGAGAGTATGAGAGAGCGAGATGGACACTTGGAGAAGAGTGAAGAGAATAACTTTGGAGAAGATAACAAAGAAGAAGATGAAAATAGTGTCATCAAATTTTTCACGTGAACGTGTGTGTTCTTTCTCCCTAGTTGTATAATTAAGTGTGTATTATCTAAACCGGGGTGTGTGGGTTGTATTAGTTAGTCAGGTAAGGAGAGTATTAAAAGCCCAACTTGTTTAAAATAGTCAAGTAATTAAATAATCACCAAACGCCTGATATGGACTATTTACTTATATCCAGAGTTTAATCGATATACCAAACGAGCCCTTATAGTATAGTTACATGACCAACTTTTTTTCTTTATGTGCAGTGACTTTTTTTTAATTTTTGTATTTTTTCTTTATAAAAAGCTGATCATGTGCACTGACTTTTTTTAACTTTTGTATTTTTTTTTTCTTTTTAAAAAGCTCATAATGTGCAGTAACTTTTTTTTTTTTTTTTAACTTTTGTATATTTTGCTTGCTTGCATCTCACAGGCAACCATCTCTCTGGCCTTTGGTGCCACACAACACAAGCACAAACAAGCACACACCGCAACTCTCTCTATCTATCATGCCTTTGGCGCGGCTCACATTCACACCCGCACTCTCCAATTGCTGCGTTCTACCTTATATAAACCCATGCAGCAAGTCATCACCGAATGCCTAAGAAAGGAGAGAACTACCATGGGGATAACAAATATTTCCAGCCAATAACACGATGATATGTGTAATAATTTTTTCACATGTAATTATTTATCGGTCGAGAATAATAAAACGGTGTTATCCCTATTACAAGAAAGTTTTTTTTTTTCCCAATAAAGCCAATTGAGGCCCAGTCAAAAAAGTCTTCCACATGCTCCAAAACCAGCCAGCTCACAGGCAAAAAAGAAGACAACAATATTCATGCATGCACCGAAAGCACAAAGCCACGGATGAGCCAATTCCACGTGCAAACAACACCCCAACGAACATGCCACAAATCATGGCATAAAACAAAGAGTGGTCCCCACCTCATAATTATGTCTACCATGATGATTCCACCTTGCATGTAAAGAAGGAAACTTTCCTTCATGTCAAAAGACCAAACACAACAGTTGCCAATTCAATACCTTTTTATTCCACTACGGAGGGATTTCCAACACCATGCTCTTTTTCTAATCACATTATAAAGTAAGAGACTATGTTGTTTATCCCCAACTCCATCTGTGTTGTGATTTTTTGTAAGTTACTCCTCTGTTTCAATTAGCCATAAGGGCTGCCCTCTCAAAGCTATCTTTGGACAATTTTATCGTCATGGCTAGCCTTAACTCTGACCAACATGGTAAGATACAATATTCTGTCTCTTTATGCTACTTATAGGAATTCTGTAGCAAACTGTATGGCCAGAGATGCCTAATATATGCTTGTATCACCCTGCCTTCTTGTGGTTCCATTTGTTTTTTCACCTTCCAGGGGTTTCGAGATCATTTTCAAAATCTCCACCAACTCATTACACTCTAAAAATAGAGTCGTTTTCGGAGCTCATTGAAAATTCAGTGGATAAGTACGAGTCTGAGGAATTCGAAGCTGGAGGATACAGATGGTGAATCTCTATCTTAACTCTCTTTTTCATTTTTGGGTAATTTTCACTTTATCACGGTAAAACCGACCAATCCAATCCAATTTTATTGGTTTCAATAATATTGGCAGATTGGATTGGATTCAAAAAATAAAAATAAAAATATTGAAGAAAAAAAAGGATGTTTTTCTTTTCAAGAGAGAACGTCTGTTTTTTAAACACAAGAATTTGGACCACTATTGATTGATACTTAACCATGCTCGAAGGAAGATTCTTTTGCATTAAAACAGTCAAACTTGTCTAAGGCGGAAGCTGCACATGTGATGTTTACATAGCCATTGCAGTGGTGGTTCCAGTATTCGAAAGCTGATCGGGCAAAACTTATATACTAAATTCGACGGTAGAAGTGAATTTTATTAATAAACATAAAAAAATACACATAGTGAGGGTGAAATGCATCTATATCTACAAATGCAAAAACTAATTTCTGAAATTTTTGAAACAGCTATCTTTGTGCAAGACAAAAAAAAAAAATTATAGGCGTGCTTGGGGTTTGTGTGAGACAAAAAAAATTAATAATCATAAGTAGTGTAGATAATATTCTTTTTAACAAAAAGAGAGAAGGAATAGGAAGAAGAAAGAGAGAGAGAGAGAGAGAGAGAGAAGGGAAAGAACCAAAAAAAAAGAGAAGAGAGATGAGAGAAGGAAAAAAATAAAAGAGAGGGAGAGAAGAGAGATGGAAAAATAATGGAAGAGAGAGAGAGTGAAGGAAAAGAAAGAAAAAAAGAGAGAGAGAGTGAAGGAAAAGAAAGAAAAAAAGGTTTGTACAGGTTTGTATATGCTTAATTTAAGTGTGGGACATATGTAGTGTAGTGTAGGCAAGAATTTTTTAACAAATATTTGGGCCGGGCATGAGCCCAGCCTACCATAGGCTAGAAACACCCTTGAGCCATTGTCAATGACCAATAGAAACAAAGAGAAAATAGGAGTTTCATTTCTCTAGAGGAAAAAAAAAAGGACGTTTTTTTTCAACAAAATAAAAGACTGACGTTTTTTTATTTATTTAATTTTTTTAACAAGGTTGTTGTAAAAAAAAAATATATATATATAAAGACTAGCTTGTTGTAAATTAAAACAAAAAAGTTAATACATATAATAAGGGAAATTGACACATGTCATGAGTAGAAGGGAGAAGATTAGAGAGAAGGTTTCTAGCATTCCCTTTTTTTATAGAACGGGCAGATGAAATTTTAATTTGAATTATTTCTATTTATTCAATTAATTGATATATTGTCAGACCACATGTCATCATATGAGTGGGTGTATGAGGCATATATATTGCCACATAAGCTTTAATGAAGGTCTTGAGGAATGACTAACGGATGTGTTAAATTAATATGAAAATAAAAATTATGTGTGCGACTAAGGCGGAAAAGATTTGATGTATCGATAGTAAAGTGAAAATTACCCTTTATTATTATTATTTTTTTTTATGGTGGGTTCTTCAGCATTGTTGTTAACTTAGTGCCTGTTTGGCATTGTTTATTTGAGGTGATAAGTGATTTTTAAAAAATTTTGGGAAGCCCAACCCGTTTGGTAAATTATGAGAAAATCACTTATTGTTAATAATTGTTGCGAGAGAAAGCTATAAAGGAAGTGCTTTCATTTTCTTATTATGCGGGAATTAGTTTCAAAGAGGCACTGAGTTTAATGATTATGCGAGAATCAGTACTAACAACACTTTTAACAAAAAGTTTACCCAAACTACTTTCTCTCACAGCAAATTTGACAGCGATTATTTTCACAACACAACAATGCCAAACTAGCCTTTAATGCAAAATTTGATGTGCATTGTCCACATAGTTTAGGACATTTAAAAGTTGAGAGGGAATTTAGAGAAAAGTTAGTATTTCCCATTACAACATGCATTAGCCTTTTATGTGTTTGCTCACAGGAAACTAGTGCTCCACCCAAATGGTAACAAGACAAGGGACGTGGAAGAGCACATCTCTCTATACTTGGAAATGGTTGGAACTGATTCACTTCAGTTTGGTTGGGAAGTATTTGTTGGTTTCAGGTTCTATTTGCTTGATCAGAAGAAGGGAATGTACTTTGTTCTTGAAGGTGCTGTCTCTATAATTTTCCAGTTGATGTAGAGACTTGTTCTTTTTCATATTTGTGATTTGCTGATCATTTTTCATGTTGCATTTCCTTAGATGCCAATGAAAACGAGAAGTGTTTGCATGAGATGATGCATTGTTTGGGTGTTGATCAATTTATCTCTTTTGAAGCATTTACTGATGTTTCCAAGGGATATCTCACGGGTGACACCTGTGTGCTTGGAGCGGACGTCTTTGTGTTCAAAGAAAGAAGGAAATGCAAAGGAGAGTGTCTTTCAATGATAAAAGATTCTGTTATGCGCAAGCATGTTTGGAAGGTTGAGAACTTTTCGAAGTTAGATGCTGAGAGCTACTACTCAGAATCATTCACAGCTGGAGATCAGAAATGGTATATCTGATAGGCCTTATTTGAAGGGCTTTTATTAATGTGGGTGCAGACGGAGATCTCTTTTTACCTGCATCATAATAGAAAATATTTACCCATACAAATGATGATGTTTTGTCTTTTGATGAACTATATATATGCAATTTCAAATACATATATATATAGGCCATATATAAAACTATGAGTTTGGAACTGGAAAACCTGTTGTAATTTTGCTTCAAGTTAGGTGCAGGTAATATAAAAATGCACTCTTGTTTTTTAATGTGTTGGTTGTTGCAGGAAGATACGGCTCTATCCGAAGGGTCATGGAAAAGGAAATGGCACTCATATTTCTCTTTACTTGGAATTAGATGATCCAAAAGTACCTCCAGGTTCGAAAATATTTGCAGATGTTTCCCTGGGCATTGTCAATCAATGCGGCGCCATTTATGAGTGTTATGAAGGTAAGGATTGTCCTATTTCAACGTTTAATTGTATATAATATGCCGGCACATAACATATGAGGGTTCATTCTGTAGCTAATATGTGGTTCACTGCATCGAGCCCGAGTTGTGGTTCTTCTACTTATATGACACTGAATTCTTTCGGTACGGAAGGCAAGGGTTTTTTGTTGAAGGATACTTGCTTGGTGGAAGCCGAGGTCACTGTCCGTGGAGTTGCCAGAGAACTATAGTTGTCTTATGTTCGGGATGAGATTTAATGTTAAAATGATGTTAATTAGGCTCAAGTTTGTGTTTTCTTAAGTGATTATTAGAATGCTTGCCTTTTCTTTTTCTTCAAAACTGTCATGCAACAAAAATCGTCCACATTACTTAGTAAATTTGGCTTTTCTCATCAAATTAATATTTTTCCTTACAGCCAACCCATTATCTTATTTTTCAATAAATAAAATCTAATTTTTATAGTTAAAAACTCATAACTAGGATTTTTTTTTTTTCCCTTTTCATGTTCCCCTCTCGTCATGTTGCTTTTCCTTTTTCACGTTTTGGTCATTTTCCTTTTCTCCCTGCTTGATTGAAGCCCCCTCTCAATAATATCGAGATATATTGACCATTTATCATTTTTTTGGGAAGCGATATTTTAGCACATTACCATATATATATCGTCAATTTATCGATAATTTCGCCGATATTTTGATAACGATATTTTCGTCCAAGTGGCAGCTGCAAATGGTCAATATAAGATCTGTAAGCGCTTAACCACCACGCCAATCATCACTTTGTGATAATAAGCTATGGAATATTTATTTATAATACTTGTGAGTTGTTTCTCAAAATAGAAATTAACATAATTACTTATTGTTTTATATTGTTGATCAGTTACTTAATTACTTAATATAATTTATTTCTTTTCTATTTAATCCATTTAGTGTTATGGATTATTTTATTATTCATTATAAGTATTTACATTACTAAATTCCCCTTCAAATTGTTGCTTAATTACTTAAATCTGTATAATTATTTTCTTTATTTACTATTTGATTCTTCCTTGGATAAATTTATTTATGTTCTTAGTTAATTTTCAATCTTCACTATTATTTTTTAAGCATGGTAAAGTGCCTAATTTTCATGAAAAATCAAGTTGGTTTACATCTTTAATTATTTTTCAATTTTTGATAAATAATAAATATAAGAACGTGTACCATGTCCAGTGAATAATGTGAAATAAGGTTACTCATGTATCTTACCATGCAATTTATAAAGTGTAAAATATTGTACTAAAAATGATAAATAAATTACTATGGGGTGTTTAATTCTCTTTCATTAATTACTCCAAATTTTCTAAGTCACAGAGTTTGTCAGCTCGCAATATAATCGACTTAAATCACTCAAACCCACTATGCAATGCATTTCCTTCCAATTTTTTGTGTCAAAATAATAGATAATTGACTAAATAAACTTCTTCTAAAGTTTCATTAAAAATTTCCATGTATTTATCACAATTTCTGTGGTTTTTATTCAATTTTTATCGATATCAATATCTTCCCGATATTTCCATCGATATTTCCGTGTTTTTGAACCACCGATATTTCCGAAACTATCGATATTTAAGACCTTGGTGTGAACTACTCACTCTCTTCTTCATTCAAACCACTTTACATTTCTTCCACCGGGAGTTTCTCATTGATGAGCAAAACCCAGAAGCGAGTTACAGAGTGCAAGGATCTATGTTTATTTTGTCTTCAAAGAAATTATATATTCATAAGAGGATGGATTGTGATAAGAATTTTTGAGGTTTTTCCATTTCATTTGGATTTAAATATTAATTCCGTGGACAATTTTTTATTGAACCCGAGAGAAAAGAGAGAGCAGAGGTGCGTGAAAGGCTGGGTCCACAGGGAAATATTCACGGGAGGTTAGGCTCTCAGGGAGGCCAACCAAATGACTCTCGCAATGAGGTTCGTGAGGAAAGGCGCTTCGCAACTCACTCCCAAAGAACCAATTCCCGTCGGCAAGCCACAGGAAATCCTTCGCAAGTGTAGTTTACCAATACGCCACACATGCAAGACAACAGAGAAGGTCGACCCTTGCGAGCCAATGAGGAAGTCAATCAGCGCTGTCCAAATCACGATGGTCACCGACGTGATCTGCAGGTCATGCGCGCAGAAGACGTGATGAAGCTTGTGAATAACCAATTTTGAGACTTGAAGATCGGTGGAGATTTCTAAGATGCTTTGCGCAGAGAAGTGGACCAAGCAAACTCCATGCCATTCATTGCCAAAATCGAGCAAGCTGCTCCCCCAAAGAGATTCTCAACGCCTTCATTAACACACTTCAAAGGGGATTCTGATCCCAAGAGCCATCTGAAACACTTTAAAAGTGTTATGATTTTCTACAAGGCCGACGATGCGCTAATGTGCAAAGTGTTTGTCATGACTTTTCAGCCCAGGATTGATTCCACACCTTATCATCCGAATCGATCAACAGCTTTAAGGAGCTAGCCTACGTCTTCACCAAGGAATACATTTCTTATCAGACGATCAAAAAGAACCCTGACCATCTGTTCAATCTGCGCAAGAAGTCCGACGAGTCCATTCGAGATTACATCAAGAAATTTAAGGCAGAAAAGGCAAACATCGTGGAGTGCGATGACCGAATCGCGTCCTCAACCTTCATGAAGGGCCTGCCAGCTGAACACGAATTATACCACAAGCTAACTATCGCTCCCAGCCAGACTTTGGTTGAGGTCTTCGCGACCGCGGAACGCTACGCGCTCTAGAATGACTACCAAATTGCAATGAAAAAGTCTACCAGGCAAGCTGACCAACTAGCCAAACAGGTAGGTTAGAGAGGTGATATATTCAACAACAAGAATAGTGCCAAGCGTAAGTCCCAAGGAGACACTCAGGCGGATGAGAACTTCACCAAGTTTTTCATCCCCATACATCAAATTCTAGCCCAAGTGAAAGACAAGCCTTGGGTAAGGAGACCGCCGCCTCTGAAAGAAGACCCAGATAAGAAGAATGCCCACAAATATTGTGCCTTCCATGGGGAATACGGGCACTACACGAATAGTTGCTTTGCCTGGAAAAAGTACCTCAAAGAACTAGTGAGAGAAGGCTACTGCAAGAAATTCATTGCAAAGCAGACCATCTAGCAGATCGAGTACCGCAATACCGCCAAGGAACTTTCCTAGAAGATCATAAGGATTAACACGATCCTACTCGACTCTAAGGAGTCCAAGTTGACCAGCAAAGAAAAGAAGAGGAAGATTAATTAAATTGTCACGACCTGACTTCCCTTGCCAGATATTGTCCGCTTTGGGCCTCCCTCCTCATGGTTTTTTTCTTGGGCTTAAGCTAATGCTATCTTGCCCAAAAGGCCTCTTGCTAGGAAGAGAAGTGCCAACACATATAAAGCACTTCACATTTCCCTCCCTCGAGCGATGCGGGATTGCTCACCTTTCTTGTTTCCCCAAGACACGGGTCTTACAATCCACCCCTTGGGGCCTAGCGTCCTCGCTGGCACACTTCCGGTCGGGGTCCAGATATGATACTTTTTGTCACGACCCGACTCCCCTAGTAAGATATTGTCCGCTTTGAGCCTCCCCCTTCACGCTTTGGACCAGAAGTGTGCCAGTGTGAACGCTGGGCCCCAATGGGGGTGGATTGTAAGACCTGTGTCTTGGGGAAACAATAACGGTGAGCAGTCCCACATCGCTTAGGAAGGGAAAGGTGAAGTGCTTTATATGTGTGGGCGCTTCTCTTCCTAGCCAGAACCCTTTTGGACAAGATAACATTAGCTTGAGCCTAAGAACAAAACCGTGAGAGGGGAGGCCCAAAGTGGACAATATCTTGCTAGGGGAGTCGGGTCATTTAAAATGGTATCAGAGCTGGACCCCGACCGGAAGTGTGCTAGCGAGGACGCTGGGCCCCAAGGGGGCTGGATTGTAAGACCCGTGTCTTGGGGAAACAAGAACGGTGAGCAATCCCACATCCCTCATGGTGGGAAAGGTGAAGTGCTTTATATGTTTTGGCACTTCTCTTCCTAGCAAGAGGCCTTTTGGGCAAGATAGCATTAGCTTGAGCCCAAAAAAAAAAAACCATGAGGGGGGAGGCCCAAAGCGGACAATATCTGGCAAGGGGAGTCAGGTCGTGACAATTTAATTAATGTGCCTGATAAGCAATAAACCAATAAACACCATGTAATAAAATAATGCTTTAATTTGACATGTTGGGTGGAATGCGAAACTCTATTATATGTCAAATTGCCACATAAGCCATCAAATTCAAATTTAATGTTTGAATTTTCCCTTAGAGATGCTCTTACCACAATCCTATACCATCTTATGCGACAACTGAGTTGGAAACCCCATGTCATTGAATTTGAGTTACAAGTTTTAAATTAGAACACGTTTCTTATAAAAATCTTATGTGGTAGGTTGGATGCGCCATGTCATTGAATTTGAGTTACAATTTTAAATTAGAACACGTTTCCTTTAAAAATAATAATAATAAAAACATTCTCCCCAATCTCCTCCCTCCCCCTTTTCACCCCCTCCCCCATTGGCGACCAGTCCAAACTGCACTGGCACTCTCGTTCAACAACAAAATTGAAGAAAAAAAGGGGCAACAACGGCCAAACTACAATGGCACTCTTGGGACTCAAGTGATTTTTTGAACATATGATCTTTGAAGGAATATCTACAAGATAGATGATTCGGATTATTGATATACTATGTGAATAGACTCTACAAGGGTGTTGAGGGATCCCTCAATAGAAACTTTATGTATACCCAAGGTATGTTATCTACCCTTGTGCCAATTGATTTTTTTCTTTTTTTTGGGTTATAAATTAGAAAGATAAAATGGGGTTTTCTACAAAAGTAGGACTCATGTTATGATTTTTTTTTTACATTTTTTTAATCCGAAAAAATAAATGGGTTGTTCCATACAAATTGGGGCCATGTTTTGATTTTGTTTTTTAGTTTTCATTTTTTAATCCAAAAAAATAAACATTTACTATATTATCCTCATTTATTTAATATTTCAATTCTTAGTATTATCATTAACCAACGTGGTATTTTCTGGTATTTTGAATGTTTCACCGTTCTCTACCACACAAAGCGTGAAAAGGAAGAAAATAATTAAGAAAACGTATACCATTTGTATCCTCCAGCACCAAACTCCCGAGACTCATATGTATCCACTGAATTTTCTGTCGAAAATGACTCTAGTTTTAGAGAGTAATGAATTGGTGGTGAATTTGAAAGTGATCTCAAAAGCCCTGGGAAAAAAAATCATAAAATTTCAATTACATAGCGTTTAGAGTAAAACACAAAATATAGAGAGACATAGAAAGTGGCTTACCATCTTGGTCAAAGCTAAGGCTGCCCATGGCAATAAAATTGACCAACGCATTTATTTTTCTGAGGATAAACAGCGACCCTTTACTTGAAGAAGACTATTGACTAATTGTAACACAAAACAAGAGATGGAGTGAGTGGGGCTGGCGTGGGGGGAGGATATACAACTAATTGAAACATATGTATATGCACGTATTAACTATTCAATATATGTGTGTAGATTGCAGAAACGATAGTGCCAAAAAGAATGTTTGCGCGATATTTTCGAGTTAATCTTACTCTTTATTTGAAGGGTGTTTGAAATCTGCGTAATCTTTGAACATATATGTTTGAAATGTGTAGAGGTTGTGTGTCTTTATTAAGCATCTCCACTTGGAGAATGTCATGGCATCCAAGTTATCTTGAATTACTTTCCCTTTCATAAAAGAAAGCCCCTTGATACTTATCTTGTCGCAAAAGGGGACAATAGATGTAAAATTGAAGAATAGAATATTGTACTGTGTTAAAAGCGCTCATGGATATTGTACCGTGTATAATAGAATATACCCCTTTATTCTCTTCTTTATGCTAAACAAAGTCTTACATCTGTGTTAAAAGCGCTCATGGATACCTTTTCCTCGAAATAAAGATAATCCTATAGACACAAAGCATTTTAACTCATTTGGTGTATAGGATTGGATTGGATTTGAAAAATGACTAAAGCTAAGGTATGTTGAAGGAGAAAATGAAGGTGGAGGTGAATGATTTTGCATTTTGGGGGGATTAGGTGGGAAAAGTTTGATATGCTACCATTTTGTTGGGATTAGATGGGATAAGTTTTCTTCATGAGTAATCCATCTTCTACCTCCAACTTGATCAAAAAAAACTTTCATTTCTTCTTTAACATGTGTCAAATATAGGAAGTTATCCTATCCAATCCAATTCTATGCACCAATCAAACAAGAAAAAGTTTCAAGTTTAGAATCATACCTTTAATTTTTCGTTAAAAACGGAAAACCTTATTTAGTTCTAAAACAGAAAAACCCTTTCTGATTCTTTTTTACTTGTATCGAATTGTCAGCAAATTAAGTTTGGGGGTCAAGTTTATTTCATGGCGACTAGTCTTACCAATTTATGGACTGCTAACTATTAATAATACTTTTGTTGTGTTGGCAATTAACATTTAATTATAGGGGTTTTGAGAAGCATTTCGGATTCACCCCCAACTCATTACATAGTAAAAATACAGTCCCTTTGATTGCTGTCCAAAACTCATAATCCTTAATCTTAATTGTTGCTTTCCTCAGGAAACTGGTTTTCTATCCAAATGGAAACAAGAGCAGGAATGTGAAAGAGCACATTTCTCTCTACTTGGTAATGTCTGGTGCAAATGCTCCCCATATATCTTGGGAAGTGTAGTGTTTCAGAGTTTTACTGGATCAGAATAAGGGCAACTGCTTGGTTCTTGAAGGTGCCATTTACTTCCATTAATTCATAGAACAGATAAGCACATATCTGCAATGCATTGTCTCATTTTCTGACCTTTTTTTTTATATATGACATCGCTTTGAACAAAATGAAGGGCGCTTCCACGGGATGAAGCTTAATTGTGGATTTGATCAGTTCCTCTCTCAGAAAGCTTTTACTGAAATTTCCAATGGATTTCTCATAGATTATGTTAGTTAAAACAAAGACAAGACATAGACAAATCCCTAAACCAAGGAAAAGCTTGTCTACCATCTCTCATACTTTTCCATGTTTACAAATCCATGTTTTAGGGAAACACAAATCCTGGAAACTCTCCATGTTTTGTGATCTTGATTGTAACTAATAATTAATCATGTACAATTGTATATATCTCTTCATGTTAGTAATACAATGGCATATTTGCATTCTCTGCAAAACCTCTCATATTTCACATTCTCTACTCTCTCAATTACACTATCTTTGGCATGGTATCAGAGCAATTGATTTTGGTTGCCTCTGCATAACCTTGTTCTTGCCTAATCTCTACCTACCCTTACCCATAATTTGCTGTTATATCATTCTTATCTCATACTTTGCCTTGCCTCAAAATTGGTCTTGATCCCAAGTTCTATTTGTGATCTTGTTTGCTGAAGTTCTAAGCTTTTTTTTCTCTTAATCTATTTACATCATGGGTGACACCAACGACACAATCAACTCCACGGCCGACTCTTCTAAGATCGACTACACCAAGATTGACTCCTCCACAACTCCACCACTCCGGTCCTCTCATGACTTCTCTCAAATTACTCCTGATAAGTTGGATGGGTCCAACTACCCTGCATGGTCTCGTAGTGTTCGCTTGGTCATTACTGCTCGTCGTATGGCTGGCTTCATTAATGGTAAAAAGATTGCCCCTGCCATTGATGATCCTAGCTATGAAGCTTGGGATGAAGACAACTGTTTGGTGCAATCATGGCTCCTCAACTCCATGACCAAACATGTACGTGCCTTATTTGATCATTGCTCAACGGCTTATGCAGTGTGGGACGCAGCTCGGAAGACATACACTGTTACTCAGAATAGCTCCAAGTTGTACCAACTCCGTCGTCAGTCTGTCACCACCTCTCAAAGTGGTGAACCTGTGAATGTCTTCTATGAAAAATTACACGTAATATGGCAAGAAATTGACAGCCTCCGTCCCTGCAAACATACCAATCCTGATGATATGGCTCTTCACCAACAAGTACTTGAAGTTGAACGTGTGTACGATTTTTTGGGAGGACTCGATCCCAACTTTGATTCCGTTCGTAGTCGGATTCTTGCCATGAACCCGCTTCCAGCAGTCATTGAAGCTTGTGCACTTGTGGTAGAAGAAGATAATCGCCAATCTTCCATGCTTGGCGGTGGAAGTGCAATGGTAGTCAAGCCATATCGGCCACCACACCGTACGTCCTCCGGACTTCCCCCCCGGGGTCCCAAAACTGACGATGCAAAGGGAACTCAGAAGCGCACTCATTGTGGTGGTAATCATCTTGTTGAGAAGTGCTTTAAGCTTCATGGTTATCCTGAGTGGTGGGATGCTCTCAAGTCCCGCAACAAAACACCCAAGGCAGCATGTGTTATAACTACCGACGCTTCTCCATCTTCCACCCTACTCTCCGACTCCGAATCAGGTACACGACCCACTACATGGATAATTGACACAGGTGCCACTGATCATATGACTTTTGACTCTACTATGTTTTCCACATTATCTTCTAAGTCTTGTCATCCTTACATCACTAGTGCCAATGGAGTTCCTTCTAATGTTGCTGGTGAAGGAACTATATCACTTTCCCCTTCCTTATCTTTATCTCATACACTACTTGTTCCCTCCATCAATTGCAATTTGTTGTCTGTTGAAAAATTACTTGACTCACATAATTGTTATGCCATATTCTATCCTTCCCATTGTCTTTTTCAGGACCTCACGACTCACGCGACGATTGGGCATGGTAAACGAAGAGGGGGGTTGTATTCCTTGACGGTCTCTTCACCACCAAGGGCAGCTCATACTCATGGTTCCAGCTCACAAGCTGGCAATGAACACCAGATTTGGCTTTGGCATCGTCGCCTAGGACATCCATCCTTTGGCTATCTTCAACGTTTGTTTCCGTCTTTGTTTCGTGGCTTAGATAATCATTAGTTTCAGTGTGAAACCTGTGTATTGGCCAAAAGCCATCGAACTGTTTTTCCCTTAAGTGATAATAATACGGAATTCCCTTTTGATTTGGTTCACTCTGATGTTTGGGGTCCTGCTAAAGTTTCTTCCTGTGGCAAAAGATGGTTTGTTACATTTATTGATGATTGCACTCGCATGACTTGGGTATATTTACTAGCTCATAAAAGTGACGTTTCCGCTGCAATCCATGAATTTCATGCTATGATTACCACACAGTTCCAAGCCTCCACCAAAGTATTCCGGTCTGATAATGGTGGGGAATATGTGAATAAATTCTTGGCACAATTCTTCCGAGACCACAACATCATTCATCAAACCTCCACATCTTTTACTCCGCAACAAAATGGTGTCGCAGAGTGAAAGAATCGACAATTACTCGAGGTTACTCGTGCATACATGCTGGATAAATCGGTCTCTCACTACTTATGGGGACATGCCCTTCTTTCTGCAGTCTATGTAATTAATCGAGTGCCTAGTAGTGTTTTGAAGTTTGAAACTCCACTGAACACCTTGGCTCGTCACGTCTCTCTTCCTACAGTCCTCAAGTTGCCTCCTCGCATATTTGGTTGTGTTGTATTTGCTCATGTTCCATCTCATCAAAGAAGTAAACTGGACCCTTGTGCCATTCGTTGTGTGTTCGTTGGGTATGGATCAAATCAAAAAGGAAACAAATGTTACCATCCTCCTACTCGTAAGCTCTTTGTCACAATGGATGCCACATTCCATGAAGATTTATCATACTTTGAAGCTTCTACACCCCCTTCTCTTCAGGGGGAGAGGAGGAATGAAGAGAAGGAAGAAAAAGTTCAAGAAGAAATTCAAGTCTGTCCAATTACGACCGGTCGCTTTTACACAGATTCGGAAACGACCGGTCGCACGGACCTCAGCGACCGATCGCATGGCTCAAGCAATTCTGAAAATCAAATCTGTCCAAATACGACCGGTCGCAGCCCAGAAACGACCGGTCGCTTTTGCACAGATTCAGAAACGACCGGTCGCACGGACCTCAGCGACCGGTCGCATGGCTCCAGCGATGAAATACCAATCTGTCCAAAAGCGACCGGTCGCTCAGAATCGTGCGACCGGTCGTCGATCCCCTGTGAACTTGAAGATGGCTATGTGGACAGCGATGAAGGTACTGAAAAATTGTCGTTCTTATTTGGTGACGATTCCTGAGGAGACAATCCAAATGTTTGTTGTGATCAACTACAAAATACAACCCCTCCTTCTCAACCATCGGACCAATCGTCTCGTGAGGAAGAAACACTCGAGGTAATTCCCAAACCACCTAATGATACACCACACACTCTTCCACCTAGGACCACTAGGGGAAAACCCAAACCTCAATATTGTCCTGACCTTACTGCCAAATCTAAATATCCCATTAATAACCATATTTCAACTCATAGATTGTCAAAGTCATATGCATCATTTGTCAATCAATTATCTATTGTATGTGTTCCAAATAAGTGGCAGGATGCTATAACAGATTCCAAATGGGCTGAAGCAATGGCAATGGAAATGGAAGCTCTAGAAAAGAATTCTACTTGGGAAATGGTTCAGTTACCACAAGGCTGATGGATATACACCATTAAATACAAAGCTGATGGATCCATAGACCGATACAAAGCTCGATTAGTGGCCAAAGGGTATACACAAACATATGGAATTGACTACCATGAGACATTTGCACCTGTTGGCAAGATCAACACAGTACGTGTTCTCATGTCATTGGCTGCAAATCTTGATTGGCCACTACTGCAGTATGATGTAAAGAATGCATTTCTTCAGGGACTTGCAAGAAGAAGTATATATGGAACCACCACCAGGGAACTTTATGACAATCGGTCCCAACACCGTGTGCAAGCTGAGAAAATCATTATATGGGCTAAAGCAGTCACCTCGAGCCTGGTTTGGAAAATTCACAAATTCCATGAAGTGCTTTGGGTACACTCAGAGCCACTCGGATCACACTTTATTCTTAAAGCGTCGTGGTGACAAACTTACGGCCCTTATCATCTATGTTGATGATATGGTGGTTACCGGTAATGACAATGAAGAAATGAAGAATCTGCAGAAGCTCCTTGCTAGTGAATTTGAGATGAAGGAATTAGGTGAGTTACAATATTTTCTTGGCATAGAAGTTGCTAGATCAAAACATGGCATATTTCTATCCCAACGAAAATATGTGTTAGACTTGTTAACAGAAACTGGAATGCTTGATTGTAAGCCAGCTGACACACCTATTGAGCAGAATCACAAGTTAGGGATGTATCCAGATCAAGTACCCACTGACAAAGAAAGGTATCAAAGATTGGTTGGGCGACTGATTTATCTATCACACACACGCCCCGACATAGCTTATGCTGTGAGTATGGTGAGTCAGTTTATGCATCAACCAAGTGAGGCACACATGAATGCAGTGACACGGATCATGAGGTACTTGAAGGCTGCCCCTGCAAAAGGGTTGATATTCTCCAAACATACACATATGAACCTAGAAGGATACACAGATGTTGATTGGGCAGGATCCATCACAGATAGACGTTCTACTTCTAGATATTTTACTTTTGTGGGTGGCAACTTAGTCACTTGGAGAAGTAAGAAGCAAAAAGTTGTGGTTAGATCAAGTGCTGAAGCAGAATTTAGGGGAATGGCTCAAGGACTGTGTGAATTGCTCTGGTTACGGAACTTACTGAAGGACCTTGGAGTTAAACCATTAAAGGCTACAAACTTGTACTGTGACAATAAAGCTGCTATCGAGATAGCACATAACCCAGTACAACACGACCGTACCAAGCATGTGGAAGTCGACCGACACTTCATCAAAGAGAAACTAGAAAGGGGTATAATTAAGTTTCCGTTTGTAAACTCGGAAAACCAACTTGCCGACATTCTAACGAAAGCCATATCAAGTAAAGTTTTTTATGATTCACTTGACAAATTGGGCATGCATGATATCTTTGCACCAACTTGAGGGGGAGTGTTAGTTAAGACAAAGACAAGACATAGACAAATCCCTAAACCAAGGAAAAGCTTGTCTACCATCTCTCATACTTTTCCATGTTTACATATCCATGTTTTAGGGAAACACAAATCCTGGAAACTCTCCATGTTTTGTGATCTTGGTTGTAACTAATAATTAATCATGTACAATTGTATATATCTCTTCATGTTAGTAATACAATGGCAGATTTGCATTCTCTGCAAAACCTCTCATATTTCACATTCTCTACTCTCTCAATTACACTATCTTTGGCAGATTACACCTGTGTGTTTGGAGCAGAGATCTTTGTTTATGAAGCACGGATACTTCAGTTCAGCTCTGTATCCTATATTGGATACGATTCGCATACGATATGCTCCAATACCCGTTGGATACGTATTGGAGTCTACGGATACGTTTTTTTGACACACTGATACGTGTATCCGACTTTTCGGATACATTATAGAAATTTAGATGGGAGTAGGAATCTGGAGAATGACCCGTGATAGGTTTTTGATTGTATTGCAACTTTTTATATTGTTTACAGTTGACTTGTACATAAAGTATATACAGAATCTCTGATTGGCGGTAGGATGAAGGAGATTTGATCCTGATTGAGTAGTAATTGCTGGAGGATTTACGTGGATTTGATCCTAATTATATTTTTAAGTGTCGTACCCATGACGTATAATATTCTAGTTTTTAAAGATTTTTCGTATCGCCGTGTCGTTTCATGTCGTTGATCCGTGCTACATAAATGTTTGTAAAGAGAGAAGTACATGCAAAGGAGTGTCTAACATTGATAAAGGATGCTGTTACGTACACACATGTTTGGAAAATTGACACCTTCTCGAAGTTACACCCCGAATTCAACAACTCAAAGTACGACCTTTCCTGATGCATTCAGTTCTCTTCCAACAAATTTTTTTGTTAACTACAAAGTATGACCTTTTCTGACAAACAGCATCTTGTCCCAACGATTTGAGGTCTTCCGTGACAAATTTCGACGGTAGACTTTCCTCGGCAAATTGTCATATTTCAACAAATCCCGCAGGGACATATTTTTCCCGGCGAATTTTGTTATGTTCCGAAATATTTGGACCTGCCACAACCAATCTGTTTCTTCCCCGACGAATGCTATTTGTTCCCCACCTTTCCCGTCAAAAGGATTTCTTTACCGATGATTTGTGGTCCTTGCCGACAACATTTGGCCTTTCCGACAAAGGGTGATCTATGCCGGCCACATGCCTTTTTACCCGACAATTGTTGATCTTTCTGTTATAAAAAATATACAAAATATAGTTTTCCTTTTCCGTAAAGCCAAACACAAAAAAATATTATATTATAAATAACATATAAATAAATAGGAAAGCTTTTAAGGTATAATGAAATTGAAGAAAACAAAATAATAGGTAAGTAAAAGGAAAATAAATAATAAGTAAGAAGGTGAGTTTGGTACGGTGAAGCACGTCAAAGACGCTGTCCTAAAGCCTTTGTAGCCTCCCTACGTGCAGGTACTGACGGTCTACAAGACTCCAAGATACGACCCCTTGTACACAAACTCAAGATCCGCTATGAGCACGTTCATAGACGGATATGGGTATCCAAGTCACAGAACCATTGCCAAAATAATAATATAAAGTAGAGAATATATATAAAAGTAGAAAAGGAGAGAATCAGTTTATGGTGGTGATTGTGGTATGTGATATTCTGATGGTGTAATGTGTGTGTTTCAAATGTGAAGGAGGAGTGGCCTTTTATAGGCATCCAAAAACAAGTAACCTTCACCAATCATAAAAGTTCACCAACCAAAAATTAAGGCATTCACCAACCAGAAATAAAACATGAATATTAAATATTTATAACCCCCACAATAAATCAAATAAAATAGCCAAAATAATTAATTAAATAAAACGGTTAAATTTTTAAAACCTTTTAAAATTCCAACAATCCCCCACAAGGTTTTTAAAATTTTACCGTGACAAAAAAAACAGTGAAAAATATATAATATATATGGCAATATAATACTATGTAATAGGTGTAGGTGCCTTCCGGGCTTGAACCTTCACTTAGTGATGATAGTCTCCATTTGAGGAACCTGAGTGTACACAGTATTGAACTCGGCACCTTTGACCAAACTTCAACATATCCCACACATAGTATTAGTTGAGACTTGGATGCGGGGTAGCGCTATTTATGGCCATGCGCTCATCTTGATTCTCATGAGAGTTACTAGAGAATAGCCCAATTCTCATAGTCGCGGCCTCACGACGTCTCTCACTTAGGTGAGTTCTCCAAGAGTACATGTGACCTGTACCCTGCGGGAGTTTGCCCGCCTCGAAACTCATTCAGGGATAAATCCCTTCATGACGTCACATAAAATAGCACTTTTGCCTTAGGGATGAGCAGAAGAATATCTCAAGGATATCTCCATAGTTTTATCAGTGCTATATGAGTCACGCAATATGGATTGTTTCTACCACATTGAACTTCCTTCATGGGATCTCCAATCACAGAAGTTGGGTTACCTCCCTAGGTGACTCCCTTATGGGCTTAAGCACATCCCCCTCGACATTTTGCATTAATAGCCTCCTCCACGAGGCATGCATATCAAGACTAGCCTTCACAAGGCATATATAATGTAGTTCATGTCTTTGTTCTCCATTTTAGCGCGCTCTAAACCTGCATGTTATTGGAAATATTTCCTACACAATCTTGCACACAAACGATTAGTGGATTTCACCTCAGTATAATCGGAAATTAGATACGGATTGGTATACATTTAAGTATAACAGAAAACATCATACATTAAATCTTATGATCAAGAGTACCTCTTAAGTCCATGAAACTTTGAGTACACCTGCTATCACTTATGAATGACAATATAAAATTAATTCATTAAATAAATTTAACTATAAACACTGAGTATTTCAGGATACTCTTACTCCCTTTTGTGCACTCAAAGTGGCTGAAATCATGATCGCATATCCAGGTTGAAATTGTATCTTCTTGATTCTCAATAGGAACCTATAAGACAATAAGAAGTCTCTACCAAAATTTTATACCAAAATCATCATTAGTTGCACACATTTTCATATCAAAATTTAAGACAAATTAGTCTCATAATAAAATTTTATAATATAAACAAATTTCACACGGACACAACATGTTTGCCAAGGAAATATAAAATTATTATGTCACTAAATGAAATGTAATGAATCTTTCCCACGAGAGCATAAAGATTGAAAACACACTCAAAATTTTGGGAAAGAGAAAAGGAAAGCCTACATAAATGAATCTAATATTTTTCCAGCATAAAAGCAAAAATTGCTTAATGATAGTAACAAATAAAATTACAGCAATAAAGTTCCCATTTAGAAAAGTTCAACTTCCACAAATTGTCTACACTGTTTTTAAAATAAAATAAATTAAGAATGCAAAACTTTTATAATAAGTATACAACATAACTTTAGTTTTAAAGAGGTAATTAAAACCACTCAAAATCTAAAAATTAAAATAAATAAAAATTATTGATATTAATTTTGTATTTGAAATACCCACAAAAATTACAACAAATACCTACATAGTTAAGGAAAACTCAACCCCCACAAATTTAAGGGAATTTGCAAAATATATGAAGATTGTACTAAATTTATATTTAATTTTAAATTCATAAGATATGCCAATAATACTTTAGAGGATTTAAGGGTTGAAAACCTTACACAAAAACTCAAAATTAATGCCACTTACAGTCATATAATTTATTATTTCATTTCAGTTTTCTCATGAGGATTTCACAATGTACACTTCATGGCACTTAACTCAATGTGGCAACTGTCAAGACTTCACAATCAAAAGAACATTAGTTCACTCAATATATTTGTATCAAGATTAACTCAAGTAACTAATATGAAGGATTGCACAATCGAAATTTATATAGGCGTTGGCAACTTTAAAATGAATCCAAGGCATTAAAACAAAGATGTAATTAAATTGCATAAATGTTTAGTAATGTTAAATGCAATAAACACCCAACAATATCAACTGTTGCCAGACATAAATCTCTAAACGTCATAAAATTGATAATATGCAATTGCGGCACTAACGTTTTGAAATTAAGGCTGCAGTAAATAAAATTATCTCGTAATTGAATGTGCAATGCAAAACTTCTAAATAAGTTAATATCAATTAACCAATTTTCGAACCAAAAAAAAACTAACGTCCAAAACCAATTATAGCATATTAGAATACTTTATATCCGGGAAATTAATCTCAACATAAAATAAGTAATGAAATTTTGAAACATATATGCATATGCATAAAATATAATTTCTCCACAAATATAAAAGTATTGATTCTCAACATTGATGTATCAGCCAACTAGCTAAGGCTTTAAATAGTAGTGGATTGCCTCCCAAATTAGACCAAGGTATATTAAACTAATGCATTTATACTATAAAAAAAAACTGTATGTTTTTCTCCTAAATTCAAAGCAATGACAGTCAGCAAAATAAAGAATAATTAGGGTCAATAAAACTTGCAATAATGTCACATAAACTCTCTGCCCTTTTCCACAAAAATTAATATCTATAAATGAAAATAAATAATAAATATAACAATTGAATACACAAATAGGCCAAAACTAAAATTGACGCAATATTAGATTTTGAATTCAAAATGAAACTACAACTTCAAGAATTTGAAACCAAAGTAAGTAGTATACCGATTTGCGAAAATGCAACAATTGAATATTCAAATCAAAGTTATCTTCATAAAAGGAAAACTTAATTGTCTGTTGACCAATAATGCTTTATTCCTTCATAATACATTAAACCACATAAAGATAGTGTATAAAAATCCAACGTTAAAAGTAATTAAATGCTAATATCAAATCAATTTAAATTAATTTGCAGTTTTTTTTTTTTCGAATTAAAACAAAGAAGGTATTAGCACAAAATTTCATTAAGTTCATAACCATGTTAAGGGCAATAATCACCCAACATTATTAGCAACTTTTTTGCCAAAATAAATGTAGGAATTGAAAACAAGTGTGACCATTAGGCCAAATCTCGAAAATTAATTTCAACAAGAAAAAGTATTTTTGTCTTTTGAAAAGGTGTAAGTGTATGCAATCAAGAAAAAGCATACTCATGAATTGACATTTCTAGATTAAGTAAAACAATAAACAGACACAATACAAACTCTGATTTGTAAAGAACAAAGGGACCATGTAGATAAGATCATGAAACAGATTTCCACTTTCCATTTCCATTTCAAGTTATTTATTTATTTATTTAAAATTTGACAAAACTAAACAAGTGCCAAATGATAAGTTTCTGTATTGTCTTATTCACAAAATTCAAACTAAGTTAATTTCTTCGAATCACATAAATTTATAGCAATGCTCACACTTGCATAAGATAAAGTATTAATTGGTAGAACTTATCTTGTGGTACATGATATTGGACCCCTGATACCGATTCCATCATAACTCCAAATTGAAAATAACGCAAATCTCTATTCCCATAAATAAGATAAACCTTGAACACAATCGTTAGTGCAATATATATGTACATTTATATAAAATACTCGAAAGACACCACACATAACGTAATTTGATCCATTTTCCAAAAACTAAAGATAATTGATATCCAAAATCAGCAATAATATGATTAATATACCAACGCTATTGAAATAAGGTCATTAATTAGACATATTAATAAAATAAGTTGCAGAACTTTACAAAATATCAATTAGTCAATCCAAATGAATGGTCAGTGTAATGTAAATTATTAATTAAAGAAAATATATTAATAGGCTCTTAAATTTTATCAAAGCAAACTCTCAATTTCAAAATACAAGTGTTCTTTGAGTAACTTACAACTGCAAATCACAAATTAAATATATAACTAAAATTTATACAGAGGAATAATGTCTGAATAAAAATTTAGAGGAATAATAGCATAATCATAAGAGTCACAATTTCAATGCATTAATTCAAAGTATATAGCATAATATGATATAAATCGGCCAAATGCGTTTTAATTTTTAATTTTGAAAAAGGCCGAAACCCAAACAACAGAATGAACTGTGCAAAGTTTCAAGTATACAAAATGAACTGTGCAATATATATATAGCATGACAAAGATGCAACAAAACAAATAATTGTTCCTCAAAATTATACAAACCAATAATTATGTTTAACCAACAAACTGATAAAAATACATTTTGATAGAACTTTGAAACTTATGGATAAACAAGTCTTTGAGCAAAAGGTTGAGAACATATTTGGTTGTTCAAACAATAAATTCAAATCATCACACTAATATTTTCAAACCAGCACGCCTTTTACCAAACACACTTAATAAATATTTTGTAAAATTAAACTGTGCAGAGCTTACATATATACTATAAATATAGATATTGAATTGCAACAATTGTAAACTACAAACAACCTATAGCAGTACGGAAAGAAAATGATTTTAACATACAAAGGTTTAATAGACATATGGTTTCACATATATAATCAAACTTATGCTATGATAAAGACACAACCTAACAAATATGATTTATTCGAAATACATGTAAGATAATACTTTGTTTACTACAGTTTGAACCAAGCAGCAAGTGGTAATCTCATCAATCAAGTATTCAATTGAGGCTTCACAACAGTACGGAAAAAAAGTAGTTTTAATCTACAAAGGCTTTAGATTGTTATAAAAAATATACAAAATATAGTTTTCCTTTTCCGTAAAGCCAAACACAAAAAAATATTATATTATAAATAACATATAAATAAATAGGAAAGCTTTTAAGGTATAATGAAATTGAAGAAAACAAAATAATAGGTAAGTAAAAGGAAAATAAATAATAAGTAAGAAGGTGAGTTTGGTACGGTGAAGCACGTCAAAGACGCTGTCCTAAAGCCTTTGTAGCCTCCCTACGTGCAGGTACTGACGGTCTACAAGACTCCAAGATACGACCCCTTGTACACAAACTCAAGATCCGCTATGAGCACGTTCATAGACGGATATGGGTATCCAAGTCACAGAACCATTGCCAAAATAATAATATAAAGTAGAGAATATATATAAAAGTAGAAAAGGAGAGAATCAGTTTATGGTGGTGATTGTGGTATGTGATATTCTGATGGTGTAATGTGTGTGTTTCAAATGTGAAGGAGGAGTGGCCTTTTATAGGCATCCAAAAACAAGTAACCTTCACCAATCATAAAAGTTCACCAACCAAAAATTAAGGCATTCACCAACCAGAAATAAAACATGAATATTAAATATTTATAACCCCCACAATAAATCAAATAAAATAGCCAAAATAATTAATTAAATAAAACGGTTAAATTTTTAAAACCTTTTAAAATTCCAACAATCCCGACGAATTCTTTCCTTTCCCGACCAATAAGGACCTTTGCCCGACGAAGTTTTTTATTTCCCTTCAAATTGTGACATCTCCAGGCGATTTGTGACTCGTTCATGACGAATTTTGTTCTTTCCTGACAAGTTCTTATTTTTCCCAGAGAAATTTTACCCACCCCTAAAATTTACCCGAAATACTTCAACTAATCTTATTTACTTATACACTAAAAAAAATTATTTACTTATTCACAACTTTGTATTTGATTTTCTAATTTTCCTTCTATGCCTGCGATAATAATCAGCCGTCTTATTTACCAAAAACTAAAACGGAATAATCAACAACCTTATTTACCAAAAAAAACAGCGGAATAATTAACCGCCAATCCACGTGTGAGAAAACTTTAGCCTTCTTTTTTTTTTTTTTTTTTTTTGGTTTGTTGGAAAAAAACTTTAGCCTTCTGGACATTGCGAAAGTGTGCAAGAGAAAATTAAAAAATAACTAAAAACTAAAAACTTAAATTCTCAATGTGAGACCTTGGAAATTTTATGGTGCGCTCTTAGAAACTATTTATGGAATTTTGGAGAATTTATTTTGGTTAATATGATTTTTGGTGTATTAACCAATATTTTCAAAGACGAGGCGTATAGGCGAGGCGTTTTTAGTAGCGTTATGCGATACGTAAGCCTCGAAGCGTTTTGAACATTAATTAGAGAGAAAAATAAAATACTTACTTGCAGTCGAAAAATGAAGATGATTCTTGAAATTGATGTAGATTATTTGGTAAGGGTAGAAATTAGGGTTGTACTATATATATATATATATAATTCCATGTAATAATATATTAATTTAGACACACAAAAAAAACAGGAAAAAAAAAAAGAGTAAGTAGAAAAGCTACAGTCGGCTGGAGATAGAAAAGACAAGAAGATATTAATTCTTCTTGCCTTAAGTTTATTACAATAAAGGGAAGATTTTTTTTTTTTAAAAAAAAAAACAGAAACTTGCGTGTGTGTATTTTTCAAAACACTCCAAGTGAAACGACGTCGTTTCACTTTAAGTTTTTTCTTTAAACACTTCAATCGAAACGACGTGGTTTCATTACAATAAACCTTTTTAAAAAAAAAACACGCGAGTCGTCTTCCTCGCAAAGTCGTCTTCCTCGCAGAGCCGCAGCCAATCTACAGAGTCTCAAAATTTCTTCCGCTTCAGAGTGCCCAGATCTGTCACGCCTTGGTCCGCCTCGCTCCGCCTTGCAACGCCTCCTCACGCCTTCCCAGCGCTAAACGTGCAACTCGCGAAATAGCCGACCGCCTCGGGCGATTTCCTGCCGCCTCGCTCCGACGCGCGCGAAGGCATGCCTTTGAAAACACTGGTATTAACCGAAAAATTCTAACGTTTCCTGACGACACTGAAATTCTGGCCTTTCCTGACTAAAATGATGTCTTTGCTGACAAAATGGGACATGTATCGACAATTTGGCCTTCCCGAAAAATATGGACCTGTTCCGGCAAATGTTGACCATGCCATTTTTTTCTTATCCGTCAATTTATGGCATTTCCGGACGAAATGTTGTCTTTGTAGAGAAATTGTGACCAGTCCCAACAAGTTTGGCCTTTTCCGGTCCTTCCTTTTAGTTCTTAACTGCGTACATGTGCACAGTCCATTATTATGAACTTTAATTCCTTGGACCATTAAAAAAAAAACCAGAAGGGGGATTAATCTTGCCCCTTTTTTTTTGGTATCTCATGGTGGTTGTGGATAGGTTACAGTCTGGTGGTAAATCAGTAGGAGAAAATTGGAGAGCTGAATTGCCTAGCACAGGGTTGGGAGTGGGAGTCATAGAGCAAATGAAATATGAGAAAAGAAATTATGTGGCTTGCTTGGCAAGGCAAATGCTCTGGTGCAGTGTGTATATGTCTGTAGTTGTTACTATGAAAATTAATTTTGAACATATGTGCGCGTATACGATTTTCAATTGTGAGACATCCTAAACATCATGTATGACCACAGGCCATTGATGGCATGGTGAGTCTGTGTTGAGGGAGCACAAGCAAAACACCCTCACGTGTGTGTTGATCTAGATGTGTTTATTTCTGTGCCTGTTCAGTTTGTTTGTTTCTCGGTTCTTGTTTGCAGGTACATTAATTGGAGGAAGTGAGTTTGAAGGACGTTTTTCTCTAATTAATGAGGCATGTTCACTGCTTGTAGGCTATTGCTGGTTCAGTGCCTCAAGTCCGTGCAATGGTTGAACATTCATTACAGTAGAGGACTTTCTCAGGGAGTCAGCCGGCTTCGGGCTTTTAGTGAAGGATACTGGATGGAGGCAGAAGTTACCGTCCATGGAATTGTTAAAGCATAGAATGGTAATTAAGCTTGTGGTATACAAAGCTATGGGGGTGTAATGTATTGTCAATCCATTTGCCGTGTTAAAACACAATCCTTAATAAATGATTGTATGGCATTGTTTTACTTATGAGTTATGGCCTTCTTGGTGAATAATACGTGTACCATTTTGAGTACATGTTTCAGAGCACCTAAAAGCAGGTCAAGGATACCTTTTCCTTTCAAGAAAGACAATCCTATGGAAGCAAAGCATAACAGTTCTATCCTTAAAAAGTTTCAAGTTTAGAATAACACCTTAAAATTTTTCCTTTAAAAACAGAAAACCCATTTTGGTTCTAACACAGATAAACCCTTTCTCATTTCTGTAACTAGTATCAAATTATCATCAAATTAAGTTCGATGGTCAAGCTTGTTTCATGATGACTAGTCTTAACTTCGATGCCCAAGATGGTAAAGATGCTCTGTGTGTTGAAAGTACTAGCTAAGTACGAGCTTATTTCCTTGTTGTTGTTGTTGTGTTGCCAATTAACATTTAATTGCAGGGATTTTGAGAAGCTTTTCGGATGCACCACCAACTCATTACACAGTAAAAATACAGTCCCTTTCATTGCTGACCAAAAATTCTTTGGAGAAATATGAATCAGGGGACTTTGAAGCTGGAGGGTACAAATGGTTAGAATTCATTTCCTAGACAAAGTTCCAACATCTCTGTCTTTTCTCATAATTTTTATTTAGATTAGTTGCCAGTACTTTCTTATATTCAAGCTGCATTAATGCAAAATCAATTGTGGTTTTGCTACAGGAAACTGGTTTTCTATCCAAATGGAAACAAGAGCAGGAATGTGAAAGATCACATCTCTCTCTACTTGGTAATGTCTGGTGCAAATGCTACCCAGATTTCTCGGGAAGTGTATGCTGTTTTCAGGTTGTTTTTACTTGATCAGAATAAGGGCAACTATTTGGTTCTTCAAGGTACCATTTACTTCCATTAATGCATAGAACAGATAAGCGTAGATGTTTCTCATATCTGCAATGCATTGTCTCATTTTCTGACATCATTTTTTTTTATATGACATCTCTTAGAACAAAATGAAAGGCGCTTCCACGGGATGAAGCTCGATTGGGGATTTGATCAGTTCCTCTCTCAGAAAGCTTTTACTGAAGCTTCCAATGGATTTCTCTTAGATGACACCAGTGTGTTGGGAGCAGAGATCTTTGTTTGTAAAGAGAGAAGTACATGCAAAGGAGAGTGTCTATCAATGGTAAAAGATGCCGTGATGTACAAGCATGTTTGGAAAATTGACAACTTCTCGAAGTTAGATGCGGAATTCTATGACTCAAAAACGTTCATTTCTGGAGACCAGAAATGGTATCCCTACATAAAGCTTTCTTATCAATCATCATATTAAAGGTTTTTTCCAACAAAAAAAATTGCTCGAGGATCAAACTTTAAATCGTAGGTAATCTAAAAGTATTCTTATTCTTCGTGGGCTGATTGTTGCAGGAAGATTCAACTCTATCCCAAGGGAAAAGGCAATGGAATTGGTACTCATCTTTCTCTTTATTTGGCATTGGCTGATCCGAAATCTCTTCCTCCAGGCTCTAAAATCTATGCAGATTTTACACTACGGATCCTGGACCAAGTGAATGCAAGGCATCAGTTTGGTAAAGGTAATTGGCCTAGTGCTATTGCTAGATAGTCATGAGGTTTCTTTGGTTATGATGTGGCTTCTTTCGTTTCATTTTATTTTACCTTTTCAACTTTGTTTTCAATATACTCAACTGGAAATCCTTCTTGGCGCTTGTAGTCAACTTCTGGTTCAGCGCCTCAAATCCGGAGTGCGGTTGGTGGAGATTCATAACGCTGGGATTTCTCAGCCAAGCAGGCATGGGGTTTTTGTCGAAGGATACTTGCACCGTGGAAGCAGAGGTCACTGTCCATGGAATTTCTAATGCCCTGTAGTATGAAATTAAGGGGTTGAATTTTCTTCAATTTTCTCAAATGTTTGAAAGAATAAAAAAAAAACTCATTTCCTTGTGACATGGTTGTGTCTCTTCTGTTGTGAAAGGCTTCTTGATCCTCTGCTTTTCCTTGTTTTCCTTTTTTTTTTCTTCATGTAACTTCTTCAATTATTACAAATTTTATAGTCTCTGCTGAGTTGTATGGAAAAATATATTGAAAATAGAAAAGAAAAAGAAAAAGGCCAGCACATTCTCAGAGCAGAAAAAGCATGGTTACAAGTTTTCTTCTTGGCTTGTTAGATAATATTGGTCCCAGTAATATGATGGATGTACATTAGTTAAAAATGGACATGGGAAAGGTAGTATGGCATTATCAAAGGTTATGAATTTTACAGTTAGATAATTAGGGAAAGGAACACAAAAACAGAAAACCAGCATCCTCCTTGTGACTTTCATACATGGAATCCATATGACTGGCTGTACTGAAATCCGAAAGGATCATCATATAACACCGAAAAAGTAACAGAAGCAGAGCTCTCTGTTTTTCTAAAAATTATAATCTCTGTTTTTCTAAAAATTATAATCTCTGTTTGTTCTCTTAGCAGAAGAAACCTTGACCTTGTAGAATTTGTCATCTTTGAAAGTAGAATTTTTAATCAACATAAATTAGAATTTGTCATCTTTGAAAGAAGGAAGATGCATAGCCATCTCCGTACTCTGCTCCTTTCTTCCTTGGTTTCTACAGAGAGATCAACGGACATGCGTTACAGCATGCAGAAAGCTACTTAACAATGCAATGACAACCCAATGTTGTTCGGTTTAATAAGAATGTGCAGGTCTAGGTGTGGCAAGAAAAGGTGAGAGTATACTCTCTTCAACCTTAATAAACAATAAGTACATGATTCAAAACACCTACAAGCAGGTCATGGAGACTTTTTCCTTGAAAAAAAAAAAAAGAAGATAATCGTGCAGAAGCAAAGCATAACAGTCATATTCTTAAAAAGCTTCAAGTTTGGAATAACACCTTTTATTTCTCCTTTTAAAAGCTGCAACCCCATTTTGATTCTTGTAACCTGTAACAAATTATCAGCACCTTCAAAGTTCCACGGTCGTCAAGTTTACTACCATGAGCATGAATAACCTTAACTTCGATGACCAATACGGTAAGGTGCTCTTGCTATCTGTTTGAGTGTGTGCGTTGAAAGCACTAGCTAATGTAAACATGGCATGTTATGGACACCAAATGTACATACATCACTGATACTGATACCTTCTACTTGTGTTGCCAACATTTTAATTGCAGGGATTTTGAGAACATTTTCTGATTCAATGCCAACTCATTACACGTTCAAAATACAGTCGTTTTCATTGATGTCCAAACATTCACTGGAGAGATATGAATCGGAGGACTTTGAAGCTGGAGGATACAAATGGTATGATTCTTTCTCTCGTTTCCTAAACAAGTTCTTATACTTGTGAGACTCTGTATTTTCTCATTAGCCTTAATTTTATTCTTATTTCCAAGCTGCATTAGAGTACTCTCAATAGTGGTTTTGCTACAGGAAACTGGCTTTTTATCCAAATGGAAACAAGAGCAAGAATGTGAAAGAGCACATCTCTCTTTACTTAGTATTGGCTGGAGCAAATGGCCCCCAGACCTGTTGGGAAGTGCATGCTGCTTTCAGGTTGTTTTTACTTGATCAGAACAATGGCAAGTACTTGGCTCTTCAAGGTACCATTTCTTTTCATTTAATTCCTATACAACCAGCAGAGAACATATAAGATAATATTTCTTATATATTCAAAGCATTGCCTCATAGCCTGATTTTTTTTTCTTTTTTTTCGGTCATTAATTGCTTAGAAGAACAAAAGGAGAGGTTATTCCATGGGATTAAGCTTGACTGGGGATTTGATCAATTTTTCTCTCAAAAAGATTTCACTGATGCTTCCAATGGATTTCTTGTGGATGACGCCTGTGTGTTTGGAGCAGAGGTCTTTGTTCGGAAAGAAAGAAGCACATGCAAAGGAGAGTGCCTATCAATGATCAAGGATGCCGTTATGTACAAGCATGTTTGGAAAATTGAAAACTTGTCAAAGTTAGATGAGGAGAGCTACGACTCAGAAACATTCATCGCTGGAGACCAGAAATGGTGCAAAAGCCTCCTTATTGATTAATATATGCTTCTTGACAGGATTTTTATTTCCTCCTTGGTCTATCACTCTCTCTCTCTCTCTCTTTCATTGTGCAAATTTTACTTGCATGAAGATGGTAAACAATCACTTGTGTTAGAGAAAGTTTACCAATAACAAAAACAAAACAAAACAAAAGGAGAGATGTTAAGGTTGCAGATGAAAACTAAACTTGCTGTGGAAGATATTAATTAAGTGCAGGTAATCTAATCGAAAAATGCTTGTTGCAGGAAGATAGAGTTCTATCCCAAGGGAAGAGACGATGGGAAGGATAGCCATCTTTCTATTGATTTGGCATTGGCTGATCCCACATCTCTGTCTCCTACCTCTAAATTATATGCACAGTTTACCCTTCGCCTCGTAGATCCAGTGTACAGCCACCGTCACTTTGAATATGGTACTAAAGGTAAAAAGATTGGCCCAATTCTATGATCCCCTACACAGTGAGGAGGTTTTAAAAAATTGGTCTTTAGCCCTTCATTCATTTTTTTTCTTCTTTTTCATCTCATCTTACAGCTACTTGGTGGTTCAGTGCCTCCAGTCCGAAGCGGGGCTGGCCGAAATTCATTACACTGGGAATTTTCAGTGATAAGAGCTTGGGGTATTTGGAGAATGATAGTACCATTGTGGAGGCAGAGGTCACTGTGCTTGGAACTGCTAGTGCGCTAGACTAAAATAAATAGTAAGCTCCTGCCTGTAGCTGTATGTATCAAAAACCATGTCTCAAATATATTCATCACTTACGAATAATATGGTTGTATCACTTCTTCAGACCTTAGGTAGTCCGAATAATGGTATCATTCCTTTTCTTTTCTTTCATGCAACTTTTTCTGGCATGTAACTTTGCTTCTATGGAATTTCTAATGCCCTATACTATTGTATGAAATTATGGGGTGTGATGTTCTCAAACGTGTGATCATTCACACGCTTTTAGTTATTCTGAAAGGCTTCTTGGTCCTCTGCTTTTCTTTGTTTTCCTCTTCTTTCTTTTTTCAGTGTAACTTCATCCATTTCATAACTACTGAGTATTATGGATACATATAGAAAACAGAAAAGGAAAAAGAATATAGACAACCAAATTCTCAGAGCACAAAGCAAATTTACAAGTTTTCTTCTTTCTTGTTACATAACATTTTCTTTTTGGTTGAAACTTTTTAGATAACATTGAACTTCTTCTTGTTATTCATTAAAAAAAAAGGGGTGGGCATTGGAAAGATAATGTGGCATTATTGAAGGTTATGAACTTTACAATAAATCAAATATATATACAATGAACTGAGAATACAGTGAAGCAAGCCTCACAGGCCGTTCGCATTGAGAACAAGTTAACAACAGATAGGTACAAGTTACTGATATGGACGATGAGATGAATGATTAAGGGAGGAGATGGAAAGATTAGCCCAACGTTTTCTCATGTTCATTAATTAGTCAACTAATATTTAATTATCTCATGTTTATTCCTTGTAAATCTCTTCTTTTTATCTTGACAGAGTTATGTCTCTATTCTATGGTCTCTTTGTAACTATTATCAATTGTAAACACGTTCATATAAGTAAAACACGACAATTAGTCAATTAATTTTCGGCACTGATAGCCACGGAAGCTATGCTTAAAACCACACACAAAACAGTGGTTGTCATGTTTTACTTATATGAATGTGTTTACAATTGATAATGGGAACAAATAGATCAGATAGATGCATAACTCTATCAAGATAAGAAGAAGAGATCTACAGGGAATAAACATGAGATAATTACAGCAGATAAGCTAAGAGTTTGGAACGGATGTACTTTATCAGAATAAGGGCAACTACTTGGTTCTTACCATTTACTTTCCTTAATTTATAGGACCGATAAGCTTATGTTTCCCATATTTGCAATTTATTGTCTCATTTTCTGATATATTTTTTTGTATGGCATTGCTTTGAACAAAATGAAAGGCGCTTCCACGGGATGAAGCTTGATTGGGATTGTTGTAAAATTGGCTCACATTTAGTATGCAAGCGAAGGAGTGAGCGACCGGTCGCAAGGTTTGGGCGACCGGTCGTTTAGAAGCAGATTCGAAGTCTGAAGAATTCGCAGAAAGCGACCGGTCGCAGGTATCCGCGACCGGTCGCAACGTATCAAAAACGTATCCACGACCGGTCGCAAGGTATCCGCGACCGGTCGCTTCAGTGCTGTGCTGATGTTTTCTTACGTGTTTTCAACTACTTTTTCGGTGGCTATCGCTTTCCACAAGATTTCAGAGGCTTAATGGGTCACTTCTGAGTTGCAAGAAGGTGGACTACCTGCTGGATAGTTGGGAGAGCACTAATTGCCAATTGGTTGTCTTGCTTTGAAGGATTCACTCTCCATTTTCTGGTTTAGTGGAAGGTGGCTGAAGTGGGATTTGATTACTTACATGATCTGATCTTTAGTCTAAGTGGGAGACTAAAGGAAGGAACGTGGAAGACAAGATGGTGCCTTATCTTATGTCAATAAGTAATGGGATGTAAAGCAAGACATTATAAGATGAGAAAGCAAGTTGAAGGAGGTGTGGTTAATCTCAAGGTGGTCAAGTAGCTGGGTGCTATTGTGTTCAAAGGAGGTTAACTCACCAAGGGAGAACGTGAGGGAGAGCAATCAGTTCAAGTTTAGAGCTGAGTTGGTGTCTTGAGAGTCTAGACACAAGGAGGGAAACACCGAGGGTTGTGAGAGTGTTCACAAGTGCATCAAAGTGTTGAGCAAGGGGTGTGAGAGAAAAGAGAGCTTGGGGAGAGAATAGAGTTCTAAGGGGGTTTTTCTGTGTAAAACCAAAGTTGTAACTTATTCTTTCATGAAGTGAATTTCTCAAGGGGATCACCAAGAGGATGTAGGCAATTGCTGAACCTCTATAAATTCTTGTGTCACTTTGTGCTTGGTTGTTGTCTCAAGTGTGTGTGTGTGATTCATCTATCTTTGTGTGTGTCACAAAGTCCATCAACAACAAGATCATTAGGGGAGTGAGTGAAAGTGTTTGTCCATTTTTTTCACAACAAGTGGTATCAGAGCTGTGTTGGAGCAGCAAGTGCTAGTGTGTTGAAGATGGCAAGTGACAAGGAAGCTGAAGGTGGAAGTAGCTCTATGCATCAGAGGCTACCACAATCTGTCAGCATGAAGGTGGAGTTGAAGCCTTTCACAGGGAAGGAGAACTTCACACTTTGGCAAAGGAGGATGAAGTCAGCCCTTACACAACAAAATCTCAGTGTTGTCTTGGAAGGCAAAGAGAAGAAGCCGGTTACCATGACAGATGCGGAGTGGGGTGTGCTAGATGAGTTGGCTAGAGGAGCCATCGAGAACTTCATCTCCGATGAGGTGCTCATCAACGTGATGAAGGACACAGCGAAGCAAACATGGGAGAAGCTCGAAGAGATGTTTGCAGGGAAGTCGCTATCCAACAAGCTCTTCCTCAAGGAGGAACTCCTAAATCTTCGGATGGCGGAGGAAGGAAATCTAATGGAGCATTTGAGCAGCTTCAATAGATGTGTTGCTGACTTGCAAAGAATGGATGTGTTGTATAATACGGAGGATAAGGCACTCATGTTTCTAACATCCTTGCCTCCGTCTTATAAGCATTTCCGAACAACGCTTATGTTCGGGAAGAGTACTTTGAATTTTGAGGAGGTGGTGCAAGATGTGATGACGCATCACAGGATGTCTCAACGTTCGGAGGAGAACTCTCAAGATGCTGGTTTGTTCGCAGGGAGGCGTTCAAGCAAGCAAGAAGGCAAGGGCAGCAAAAGGAATACTAAGTCCAAGGATAATGAAGGGTGCTTCGAGTGTGGATCTATGGATCATTGGAGACGAGATTGTCCGGTATGGAAGGAGAAGCTGAACAAGATGAAGAAAGCTGGAAGTTCAGCCCACGTGTGTGATGAGGACACATGTGATGAACTCTTGACGGTTACGGAGGAAAGTAACGGGGAAGTCATGGCAAGTTCTTCGTGTAAGAATTCTTCTTCAAGTTGGATTTTAGATTCCGGGTGCTCATATCATGTGTGTGCAAATAAGTTGATGTTTGACACATATGAGGATAAGGATGCATGTAAGATTATGTTGGGAGACAAAACTACATGTGAAGTTTTGGGCATAGGGACTGTGAAGATCAAGTTGCAAGGTGGTGAAGTTTGGAGTCTTAGTGAGGTAAGGTTTGTACCTGCACTAAGAACGAATCTAGTCTCTCTTGGTTCTTTGCTTAGAGAAGGTTGCTCTTACAAGGCCAAAGGAGGGAAGCTCATGGTCACACAAGGTTCTGTGGTGGTTATGAGGGGGGAGATTCAACCAAACAACACATACAAGCTCTTGGGTGGTGCAGAGATTTGTACCAAGGAAGAGCAAGCAACAAGTCTTAATGTCAAGGAGCCGATCCAACATAATGCAGCTGCAAGTGTGCTCAAGAGAAGTTGGGCAAGGAAGGTTAGTCAAGGTTGTGTGACTAACAATTCATCATCAAGGGTGCTTGATTTCAAAGGTGCAGAAGGTGTGGAGTGGAAAATCCACAAAGGTGAAGTCAAGACAAGGGATGATGGGGAGGATGTTGTTGAAGAGAAGCTTTTTGCCAAGGTGGTCATTGAAGGGACTCCATTTGAGGTGGAGCTTGACACAAGGGCTGAAGAAGGAGGGCAACAACAACAAACTCACAAAAGGGTTCTACTTGAGGTGGAGCCATCATCAATTGCAAGGTCCGGGCCCAAGGAATCCATCAAACCTTCCCTAGGTTTTGGATGGATGGACCAAGAAGTTCCAGCCACGTTTCGAAGTGCTATAGGGAGCATGAAGCGGGAAAGTTGGAGAAGTGCATTGATGAAAAGAAATGTGTTCTTAAATCCAAGAGCAAGGAGTGCTAAGTGGGGATTTAGTGAACAAAGGTTTGGTATGTGGTTTGCATATCAAGGGAAGTCCAAGATTCAAGGTTCCAAGGAGGCAAGGAGCAACGAATTTGGCAAGGGGGAACTCTTTTCTGCACAAGAGGTCCAAGTTACTCAAGTTTAGGCTTGGGTGGAGCACCTTCCACCAAAGGTGCATTGAGGCAAGAGGTGTATTGCCATGGTGGAGTTCTTGGAAATTACTAGAACGATTTCTAAGAGGTTGAAGATGTTCTAGAGGTCAACAATGGTCCATGGGGTGATTAAATGGTTCGCCAAGGTGGAGATTGTTGTAAAATTGGCTCACATTTAGTATGCAAGCGAAGGAGTGAGCGACCGGTCGCAAGGTTTGGGCGACCGGTCGTTTAGAAGCAGATTCAAAGTCTGAAGAATTCGCAGAAAGCGACCGGTCGCAGGTATCCGCGACCGGTCGCAACGTATCAAAAACGTATCCGCGACCGGTCGCAAGGTATCCGCGACCGGTCGCAAGGTATCCGCGACCGGTCGCTTCAGTGCTGTGCTGATGTTTTCTTACGTGTTTTCAACTACTTTTTCGGTGGCTATCGCTTTCCACAAGATTTCAGAGGCTTAATGGGTCACTTCTGAGTTGCAAGAAGGTGGACTACCTGCTGGATAGTTGGGAGAGCACTAATTGCCAATTGGTTGTCTTGCTTTGAAGGATTCACTCTCCATTTTCTGGTTTAGTGGAAGGTGGCTGAAGTGGGATTTGATTACTTACATGATCTGATCTTTAGTCTAAGTGGGAGACTAAAGGAAGGAACGTGGAAGACAAGATGGTGCCTTATCTTATGTCCATTGGTCTGTGTAAGTAATGGGATGTAAAGCAAGACATTATAAGATGAGAAAGCAAGTTGAAGGAGGTGTGGTTAATCTCAAGGTGGTCAAGTAGTTGGGTGCTATTGTGTTCAAAGGAGGTTAACTCACCAAGGGAGAACGTGAGGGAGAGCAATCAGTTCAAGTTTAGAGCTGAGTTGGTGTCTTGAGAGTCTAGACACAAGGAGGGAAACACCGAGGGTTGTGAGAGTGTTCACAAGTGCATCAAAGTGTTGAGCAAGGGGTGTGAGAGAAAAGAGAGCTTGGGGAGAGAATAGAGTTCTAAGGGGGTTTTTCTGTGTAAAACCAAAGTTGTAACTTATTCTTTCATGAAGTGAATTTCTCAAGGGGATCACCAAGAGGATGTAGGCAATTGCTGAACCTCTATAAATTCTTGTGTCACTTTGTGCTTGGTTGTTGTCTCAAGTGTGTGTGTGTGATTCATCTATCTTTGTGTGTGTCACAAAGTCCATCAACAACAAGATCATTAGGGGAGTGAGTGAAAGTGTTTGTCCATTTTTTTCACAACAGGGATTTGATCAGTTTATCTCTCATAAAGCTTTCACTGAAGCTTCCAATGGATTTCTCGTAGATGACACCTGTGTGTTTGGAGCAGAGGTCTTTCTTTGTAAAGAGAAAGGGAGAGGAGAGTGTCTATCAATGGTAATGGTAAAAGATGCCGTTATGTACAAGCAAGCATGTTTGGAAAATTGACAACTTCTCAAAGTTATTAGACGCAGAATTCTACAACTCAAAAGCTTTCATTTCTGGAGACCAGAAATGGTATCTCTACATAAATGTGTGAAAGAAAAGATAATCATTTCCTTATGAATATGGTTGTATCTCTTCTTCTGACCTTGGTGGTGAATAAATATGTCTCCATTTTTTGGACTTTACATGCTTTTAGTTGTTGTCAAAGGCTTCTCAATCCTCTACGTTTTTTGTTTCTCATTTTTTTTCTGTAACTTATTCAACCTTACAACTTTTAGTCCCTGCTGAGTCGTACGGAAATATATTGAAAATAGAAAAGAAAAAGAAAAAGGGAAGCTTATTGTCAGAGCAGAAACAGTTTGGTTGCAAGTTTTCTACTTTCTTGTTAGATAAAAAAATGGACATGGGAAAGATAGTATGGCATTATCAAGGTTGTGAGTTTTACAGATTAGATGGAAAGATAAGCGAAAGGTTTTCTCGATGTCGTAACACATAAACAGAAAACCAGTGTCATCCTCGTAACTTTCCTAGATGGAAATGGAATCCATGACTGTCTGTAAATGAAATGTACAGAAAAATGCGTTAACAAGTTCTCAATGTCATGCAGAATTTTTGTTTTTGGTTGAAAAATCAAAGGAAATTCATCCAAGCATGCATCTGTTATGTTATATAGGACACAAAAAAGCAGGCAAACAATCAATGCGAAAGGATCATCATAACATGGAGGAAGTAACCGAAGCAGAGCTCTATGTTTTTCTAGAACAAACTGAAATCTCATTTACCACAAGTACACAAAAGAAACCAGGAAGGAAGGACCTAGAGATGAAAACTTTAAGGAGCAATCAGCACGCAGATAACTTATGAATTTTAAAAGTGTTATTGACAAGAAATTAGATTTAAAAAATTTATAATCTCAAGTGTCTTGTCATGGAGTATCTTTCAATGGTCACTGCAGAAAGACATAAAGATATTCACCCCGGCAACAATGCTTTGCTTCTAATAAAACAAGCTTTATGATTATACATGTGCCGTTAAGCTATAAAATCTGTCCCTTTCTTTCTCGGTTCCTACAATCTACAAACACATGAAGCTATTGATTAGGTAATTCATATACATATGGAAACTTCTCTTTTTAGTTTTCTTTGCTCTTATTCAAGTACGCAATTTTTTTCATAAAACCTTTTTCCTTTGATTTAATACAAATGGACAAAGAAGATATTGAAAAATTAATACAAAGAGATCAAGAGACATGCCTCATATAGCATGCAGAAAGCTACTTAGAGCATCCACAATGAGCTTCCTAAACCACCTCCTTAGCTAAAACTTATGGAGGAATTGAAAAAACCCATCTCTAATCATGCTCCCTATCCAGCTCCTAAAATAGGGAGACCTCTAGGAGCTCCTAAATCTGAGAAGAGATAAAGGGCTCCTAGTGACTCCCTATAATTAAATGCTACTATATTTTATTATTATTTTAAACATTTATTTAATGATGTCTTCAATTTTATTTTATTTTTTCTGCATTCAATGGATGGCATGGCCAATCAATCTATAAACGAGGAGTTGCAAACTCAATCAGCCAACAAAAAAAAAAAGCAACGATCTGGCAACTTCACAACGGAAGAAGACAAACTTGATCGGCTTGGATGCGTTACAAGGAAATGAGTAAAAAAGTGGAACATATTGGAAGAGAATTTGGGAATACTTCCATGAATACAAAAAGCTTTGTGAGTGATCGGACTGCCAATTCTTTAATGCACCGTTGGTCAACAATTCTACTTGCTGTGAATAAGTTTTGTGGATGGTATGCTCAAATTGAACAAAGACATCAAAGTGGTCTCAATAAACAAGATAAGGTAACATTATATGTGAAATTATATATATATATTGTTTCATTTTATAATTCAGTTACTTTTTTTTTATACTTTTGCATGGTCCAGGTGTGGCATGAAAAAGTGAGACACACACACACTCTCTCTCTCTCTCTTTCTCAACCTTAATAAACGTGGTTGCGTGGGATCTCGAATGGGTACATGATTCAAAACACCTACAAGCAGGTCATCGAGACCTTTTCCTTGAAAACAAAACAACAAAATAGTATCCTGCAAAAGCAAAGCATAAGTGTCCTATCCTTAAAAAGTTTCAAGTTTGGAATAACACCTTTTATTTCTTCTTTTAAAAGCTGAAAACCCATTCTGAATCTTGTAACCTGCATCAATTATCAGCACCTTCAAAGTTCGGCAGTCAAGTCTTTTGCCACGAACATGTCTAGTCTTAACTTGGATGAACAAGACGGTAAGGTTCTGTCGCTATCTGTTTACATGTGTTTGTTGAAAGCACTAGCTAATGTAAACATGGCATGTTACAGACACCTAATGTATACATCCCTCACACCTTCTTGTTTGTGTTGCCAACATTTTAATTGCAGGGATTTTGAGAACAATTTCTGATGCGCCGCCAACTCATTACACGATCAAAATACAGTCGCTTTCATTGCTGTCCAAATATTCACTGGAGAAATATGAATCAGGGGAGTTTGAAGCTGGAGGATACAAATGGTACAATTCTCTCTCATTTCGTAAACAAGTTCTTATACTTATGTGACTCTGTTCTCATAACCTTAATTTGCATTCGTTGTTAATTATTATTTACTTCTTATGTTCAAGCTGCATTAGAGTACTATCAATTGTGGTTTTGCTGTGCAGGAAATTGGTTTTCTATCCAAATGGAAACAAGAGCAGGAATGTGAAAGAGCACATCTCTCTCTACTTAGTATTGGCTGGAGCAAATGTCTCCCAGACTTGTTGGGAAGTGCATGCTGCTTTCAGGTTGTTTTTGCTTGATCAGAATACTGGCAAGTACTTGGCTCTTCAAGGTACCATTTCTTTTCATTTAATTCTTATACATACAGCAGAGAACAGATAAGCCATCTCATGTATACAAAGTACTGCCCCATATTCTGATTCTTTTCTTTTTTTGTCATATGTATTAATTTCTTAGAAAAAAATGAAAGGCACTTCCATGGGATGAAGCTTGACTGGGGATTTGATCAATTCCTCTCTCTCGAAGCTTTTACTGGCACTTCCAATGGATTTCTCATGGCTGATGCCTGCGTGTTTGGAGCGGAGGTCTTCGTTCATAAAGAAAAAAGCACATGCAAAGGAGAGTGTCTATCAATGATCAAGGATGCCGTTATGTACAAGCATGTTTGGAAAATTGACAACTTCTCAAAGTTAAACGCAGAGAGCTATGACTCAAAAACATTCATTGCTGGAGACCAGAAATGGTACATAAGCCTCCTCATTGATTAATACATCCTTCTTTACAGGCTTTTGATTTCCTCCTTATCTATCTATCACTCTCTCTCTCTCTCTCTCTCTCTCTCTCTCTCTCTCTCTCTCTCTCTCTCTCTCTCTCTCCGTGTGCAAATTTTACTTGCATGAAGACGGTAAAGAATCAGTTAAAGTGTTAGAGAAAGTTTAACAACCAAAACAAAATAACGAAGTAACAAAATAAAGGAGATGTGTTGAGTAAATTATCTGCCCAAAACGCAGTAAAGTTTGCAAATGAAAACTAAACTTGCTGCAGAAGTTATTAAGTGCAGGTAATCTTATCTAAAAATGCTTGTTGCTTATTGCAGGAAGATAGAACTGTATCCGAAGGGAAGAGACAGCGGGACGGGTAGCCATCTCTCTCTTTATTTGGCATTGGCTGATCAGACATCTCTGCCTCCAACCTCTAAAATATGTGCAGAGTTTACCCTGCGCATCATAGATCAAATGTACGGGTCCGGCTATCACTATCAATATAATAAAGGTAAAAAATTGGCCTAGTTCTATCCATCACCATCCCCTACACAGTGAGGAGGTTTTCTTTTCTTTGCACTTTTTGATTATTGGTGTTTAGCACTTCATTCATTTTTCTTCTTCTTTTTCATTTCATCTTTGCAGTTTCTTGGTGGTTCAGTGCCTCCAGTCCCAAGAGGGGCTGGCCGAGATTCATTTCAGCCGAATCTTTCAATTCGACTCGATACTTGGTGAAGGATAGTTGCACCGTGGAGGTAGAGGTCACTGTGCAAGGAACCGCTAGTGCGCTAGAGTAAAATAAATAGTAAGCTCCTGCCTGTAGCTGCATGTATCAAAAACCTTGTCTCAAATATGGTGTTGAAAAATTATTAACTCAGTTATGAATAATATGGTTGTATCACTTCTTCTGGCCTTCGGTGATCAGAATAATAATATCATTTATGTCTTCTTTTTGTTTTCCTTTCGCGCAACTTTTTCCGGCATGTAACTTTGCTTCCATGGAATTTCTGATACCCATCCATCTTCTTGCGAATATGGCTGCATCTTGATCCTCTGCATTTCTTTTTTTTTCGTCTTTTTTTATCCAAGGTAACTTCTTCGATTTTATTCCGTTGATAGTCTACTGCCGATTAGTATGGAAATTACCATATTGAACATGGAAAGAAGGGGATAATTTTAAAAGATAGGCAAGCACATTCTCATAGCACAAAGCATGGTTACAAGTTTTCTTTCTGGTAAGATAACTTTTTGGGTAGGACTTGTTAGATAATATTGAACCCACTTATATGATGGCTATTAATTATAGAAAGTAGAGAATGGAAAGAAAATATGGAATTATTGAATGTTATGAACTTTACAGAATTCACAATAAATCAAATTTACAATGACCATGAAAGAATACAGTGAAGCAAGCCTCACAGGCCCCTTCGCAATGAGAACAAGTTAACAAAAGATACTTACAAGTTGCTAATATGAACGATTTGATAAATTAGGGGAGGAGATGGAAAGATCAGCCGAAGGTTTTCTCGCTGCTGTAACACATATACAGAAAACCATCATCCTCCTTGTAACTTTCATAGATGGATTTCTGTAAATGAAATCCACAGAAAAATGTGTTAACAAGTTCTCAATGTAGCCGAATCAATAATGCGCGTTTTACCTGTTTTAGGTAATGTGTTCTTCACAAAGACAAAAAGAGCTTTCCCAGGAGTCAAGTGAAGCCTGCTGCTTAAGATATGAATAAACTGCCCGACAGACATGTCTCTAGGAACCAAGAATCTATACAACACAAGGGAACACGGTATACAGGGTTATTCTCCTTAAAGTGAGAATGCAAAACCGATTGGGCTAAAATTTTCCAGAACGCAATTCAATCTGTGTTAAGAACTTCTAGAACTAAGTAGCTACATTCAGATTATAACGAACTGCGGATAGTACAGTGAAGTAAACTCCCACGCAGAGGGGAGAGAGAATCTTACAAGAGGAGAGAAAAGCACTTGTTTAGGGAGGAATTGAAAAAATCCACCTTCAATTATGCTCCCTATCCAGCTCCTAAAATAGGGAGACCTCTAGGAGCTCCTAAATCTGAGGAGAGAGAAATGGCTCCTAGTGACTCCTTATAATTAAATGCTACTATAATTTATTATTATTTTAAACATTTATTTAATGATGTCTTTTATTTTTTTTATTTTTTTTTTCTGCATTTTATTTAATGATAATCAACATTCAACGGATGGCATGGCCAATCAATCAATAACCGAAGAGTTGCAAACTCAATCAGTCAGCCAACAAAAAAAAAAACAACGATCACGCAACCTCACAACGGAAGAAGACAATCTCCTTGTATCAACTTGGCTCAACGCCAGCTTGGATGCGTTACAAGGAAATGAGCAAAAAAGTGGAACATATTGGAAGAGAATTTGGGAATACTTCCATGAATACAAAAGCTTTGTGAGTGATCGGACTGCCAATTCTTTAATGCACCGTTGGTCAACAACAATTCAACTTGCTGTGAATAAATTTTGTGGATGGTATGCTCAAATTGAACAAAGACAGCAAAGTGGTCTCAATTATACTTTTGCATGGTCTAGGTGTGGCATGAAAAAGTTAGTCACACACACACACACTCTCTCTCTCTCTCTCTCTCTCTCTCTCTCTCTCAACCTTAATAAACGTGGTTGCGTGGGATCTCGAATAGGTACATGATTCAAAACACCTACAAGCAGGTCATCGAGACCTTTTCCTTGAAAAACAAAATAACAAAATACTATCCTGCAAAAGCAAAGCATAAGTGTCCTATCCTTAAAAAGTTTCAAGTTTGGAATAACACCTTTTATTTCTCCTTTTAAAAGCTGAAAACCCATTCTGAATCTTGTAACCTGCATCAATTATCAGCACCTTCAAAGTCCGGCAGTCAAGTTTTTTGCCATGAACATGACTAGTCTTAACTTCGATGAACAGGACGGTAAGGTTCTATCGCTATCTGTTTGCGTGTGTTTGTTGAAAGCACTAGCTAATGTAAACATGGCATGTTACAGACACCTGATGTATACATCCCTGATAGGTTCTTGTTTGTGTTGCCAACATTTTAATTCCATGGATTTTGAGAACAATTTCAGATGCACCTCCAACTCATTACATGATCAAAATACAGTCGCTTTCATTGCTATCCGTACATTCACTGGAGAAATATGAATCAGGGGTGTTTGAAGCTGGAGGATACAAATGGTACACTATTCCTTTCTCTCATTTCGTAAACAAACTTCTTATGTTCAAGGTGCACTAGAGTACTATCAATTGTGGTTTTGCTGCAGGAAATTGGTTTTCTATCCAAATGGAAACAAGAGCAGGAATGTGAAAGAGCACATCTCTCTCTACTTAGTATTGGCTGGAGCAAATGGCCCCCAGACTTGTTGGGAAGTGCATGCTGCTTTCAGGTTGTTTTTGCTGGACCAGAATACTGGCAAGTACTTGGCTCTTCAAGGTACCATTTCTTTTCATTTAATTCTTAAACATACAGCAGAGAACAGATAAGCCAATGTTTCTCATGTATACAAAGTACTGCCCCATATTCTGATTCTTTTCTTTTTATGTCATATGTATTAATTGCTTAGAAAAAAATGAAAGGCGCTTCCATGGGATGAAGCTTGACTGGGGATTTGATCAATTCCTCTCTCTCAAAGCTTTTACTGACACTTCCAATGGATATGTCATGGAAGATGCCTGCGTGTTTGGAGCGGAGGTCTTCGTTCGTAAAGAAAAAAGCATATGCAAAGGAGAGTGTCTATCAATGATCAAGGATGCCGTTATGTACAAGCATGTTTGGAAAATTGACAAATTCTCAAAGTTAAACGCGGAGAGCAATGACTCACAAACATTCATTGTTGGAGACCAAAAATGGTGCATAAGCCTCCTCATTGATTAATATGTCCTTCCTTACAGGCTTTTTATTTCCTCCTTATCTCTCTCTCTCTCTCTTGCAAATTTTACTCACATGAAGTTGGTAAAGAATCAGTTAAAGTGCTAGAGAAAGTTTACCAACCAAAACCCAAAAAAAACCAAGACAAAGGAGATGTGTTGATTAAATTATGTGCCCAAAAGCAGTAAAGTTTGCAGATGAAAACTAAACTTGCTGCAGAAGTTATTAAGTGCAGGTAATCTTATCTAAAAATGTTTGTTGCTTGTTGCAGGAAGATACAACTGTATCCAAAGGGAAGACACGGTGGGACGGGTAGCCATCTCTCTCTTTATTTGGCATTGGCTAATCCGACATCTCTGCCTCCTACCTCTAAAATATATGCACAGTATACCCTGCGCATCGTAAATCAACTGAACAGCAGCTATCCCTATGAATCTAGTAAATGTAAAAAAATTGGCCTAGTTCTATCCATCACCATCCCCTACACATTGAGGAGGTTTTCTTTGTTAGGATCGGTTAGTGCTAGAATGAAATTGCAGAAAAATAAAGAACACCAGAAATTAACGTGGTTCGGCAATGCCTACGTCCACGGGGCAGCAATATAAACTTCTTCCACTATAACAAAATAATGGGTACAACAAGACAGATCTTACCAAGCCAATGCCCAGGGCTTGATGATACACACAGAGAAAGTACAATGACACCACACTATACTCTCCTGTTTTTACCTCACTCACACACTTAGAGTGGAACACAATGAACTCTCTCACTCTCACAGAATTGGAGTGGAATACTAATGGTTTTTGCAGATGGTGTTCTCTCCTTCTCTCTCGGCTTCTTCCCTCTCTCTCGGCTTCTTCCCTCTGGTGCAGCACACAAGACTCACACAACTCTCTCTGACTCTTCCACACAACACACACCAACACCATCTGCCGCATGCTCCTTATATAGCCAAATGAAATGGCTGAAAACCAACTTCTAAAAGTAGCCCACGTGCATGCAAAAAAGAACCATAATGATAGCTAGTCAAAAAGCTTCCCAAAGAGAGCATCATGATGTCTTCCATCATTACAAAAACACTATCATTTTGTCTCTTCATCATAGTGTTGCACCGAAAGAGTATTCTATCATGGTGTTGGATATCCACTTTGACCACCGAAAGAATGTTTTTCCATCATGGGCTGGACCCATGGTAATATGCCAACAATCTCCCCCTCCAGTCCATGAGGGAGGAATACCGTGCATGACCCCAAATTTAATTGGAGTCCATTCCAGTAGCTTTGATGCAAAAGTTCAGCTTCTGTTTAGCGACAATCTTTGTCAGCATGTCTGATAGATTCTTGTCAGTATGAATCTTCTTTAACTGCAGCAACTTGTCTTCAATGGCTTCTCTTATCCAATGATATCGTACATCAATGTGTTTGGTGCGGGAATGATATGTTGAATTCTTGCTCAAATCAATAGCACTCTGACTGTCACAGTAGACTACATAGTCTTCTTGCTTCAAACCCAATTCTTGAAGGAACCGCTTCATCCATAACAACTCCTTGCATGCTTCTGTAGCTGCAATGTACTCAGCTTCTGTTGTGGATAAAGCAACACACTTTTGCAGCTTGGATTGCCAAGATACAGCTCCCCCTGCAAAAGTAAACAAGTACCCAGAAGTAGATTTTCTGCTGTCAAGGTCTCCTGCCATGTCAGCATCAGTAAATCCTTCTAGAATCGGTTTGGAACCACCAAAACACAAGCACATTTTTGATGTACCCTTCAAATATCTTAAAATCCACTTGACTGCTTCCCAGTGGTCCTTTCCTGGATTGGAGAGATATCTACTCACCACTCCTACTGCATGAGCAATGTCTGGTCGGGTGCACACCATGGCATACATAAGACTCCCTACAGCAGAAGAATAAGGAATAGAAGCCATTTTCCCCTTTTCTACATCTGTACTTGGACATGACTTCTTACTTAACTTGAAATGATTTGCTAGAGGTGAACTCACTGGTTTGGCTCCTTTCATGTTGAACCTTTCAAGCACCCGTTCAACATACCTCTCTTGTGACAGCCACAGCTTCTTGGATTTCCTGTCACGAACAATACGCATGCCCAAAATCTGTTTTGCTGGTCCTAAATCTTTCATGTCAAAATACTTGGACAACTCTTCTTTTAGCTTCCTGATCATAGAAGCATCTTGACCAACAATTAACATGTCATCAACATATAACAGTAGAATTATGAATTTACCTCCCGCGAACTGTCGGATGTAGACACATGGATCTGCAAATGTCCTGTTGTATCCATGACTCACCATGAATGAGTCGAACTTCTTGTTCCACTGCCTTGGAGCTTGTTTAAGTCCATATAGACTTTTCTTCAGCTTGCAGACCATGTCTTCCTTCCCTTTAACTTTAAACCCTTCAGGTTGCTCCATATATATCTCATCTTCTAAATCTCCATGAAGGAATGCAGTCTTCACATCTAGTTGTTCAAGTTCAAGATCCATGCTAGCTGCCATACCCAAGATAACGCGGACAGAGGTCATCTTCACCACTGGTGAGAAAATTTCGTCATAGTCAATGCCTTTCTTTTGACCAAAACCCTTCACCACCAAGCGAGCCTTGTACTTCGTCATCTGCTCATCCTTTTTCAGTTTGAATACCCATTTGTTTTTGAGTGCCTTTCTCCCTTCCGGTAGCTTCACCAGCTCATAAGTATCATTCTTCAATAAGGAATCCATCTCAGACTCCATTGCCTTCAACCATTTGTTACTGTCTTTGTGATCTATGGCCTCTTTATACGTCTCGGGCTCTCCATCATCTGTCAGCAGGATATAATCCGATGAAGGATACTTGGTAGTTGGACGTCTGTTTCTGGTGGATCTTCTTGGCTGAGCTTCAGTCTCTTGTAAGGCTGAATGCTCCCCCTGATCAAGCTCCTCATCATTTCGCTCTTCCTGATCAGGCTCCCCCTGATCAGTAATCTCTGATGTCCCTTCAGCAGCTTCTTCTGGCATGTCACCATATGCTTCTCTATCTGAAATTAATGGGTCAACAGCCTCTTTAATCACAGCTTCAGGTTGAGCCTTCTTATCAGGGTCTGCTAGTGTTTGATCTTCATAAAAGATCACATCTCTGCTTCTTATGAATTTCTTTGCCTTTGGGTCCCACAATCTATAGCCAAATTCTTCACCACCATAACCAAGGAAGACGCACGGTGTGGCCTTGTAGTCTAGCTTTGATCTTTGCTCCTTGGGCACATGCACAAACGCCTTGCAGCCAAACACCTTCAGATGAGAGTAAGACACATCTTTTCCAGTCCACACTCTTTCTGGAACATCAAGGCCCAAGGGAACTGATGGGGATCTGTTGATCAGATAACAGGCTGTCATCACGGCTTCACCCCAAAACTGCTTGGATAACTTTGCAGTCCTCAACATACACCTGACCTTTTCCATGATGGTCCGGTTCATTCTTTCAGCTACACCGTTGTGTTGTGAAGTACCAGGAACTGTCTTCTCATGCCTTATGCCATGCTTTGCACAATATTCTCTGAATTGTTGAGATGTATATTCTCCACCATTATCGCTGCGGAGACACTTGAGAGATCTCCCGGTTTCTCTCTCTACCATGGCATGGAATTCCTGGAATGTCTGGAACACCTGGTCTTTGGTTTTCAACAAATACACCCAAACCTTTCGTGAAGCATCATCAATATAAGTAACAAAATATTTATTTCTTCCTAGTGACTCCACTTCCATGGGACCACACACATCAGAGTAAACAAGTTCCAACAAATTTTCTTTCTTTGTAGATGGTGTAGAAAAACTAACTCTATGTTGTTTTCCAAATAAACAAAACTCACAAGAATTTTTATGCGTACCTTTGGCAAAGGGAATAAGAGACTTCTTTGCCAGAACTTGTAGGCCTTTCTCACTCATGTGGCCTAACCTCTTGTGCCACAATTCTGGTGAAGAGTCCTCCACTGGGTTCAACTCATTTTTGCAGACTTTGGCATATGACCTGTATAAGGTGCTACAAAGATTTGCTCTAGCAATCACCATAGAGCCCTTGGTAAGCTTTAATTTTCCTTGGCCAATATAATGCTCAAAACCTTGTCGGTCAAGAACGCCTACAGATATCAAATTGAGACGCAACTTGTTGCGTAGATTCAGCTGCACCAAAATGGGTTCAACTGCATCCTCAACTTGTGATACTCGCAAGTGCACGAACCGTTGATAGTTTAGCGTATGTAAGTGCGAGGTCGATTCCACAGGGATTGGTGATTGAATGATCCAATTCAGTTTTCCTACACAAAACATAAATAAAAACAAAAGAAACAAAACAAGAAGAAAGAATGTACATTACAAGAAAAATAAATTACAACTACGAAAACATTAAGGAAATTAAGAGAACTTTGAGGAAGAGAAGAAAGTGTTGAGAACTTTGAGAGGGAGAAGAAAGTATTGAGAACTTGGAGGATTTTGGAAGAACATGTGTTTGAGAGCTTTGAGGATTTTGGAAAGGTTGAGACATGTGTTTGAGAGATTTGGAGACTTTTGGAAGAGAGGAGAGATGTGTTTGAGAAAGAGAAGGGAGGAGTGTTTGGGAACATTGAGAATTTGATGAAGGAATGGGAGAAGTGTTTGGAGAGTGTTTAAGAATATGTAGGCTTTTTGGAGAAGAAAGGAAAGTGGTGTTTGGGAACTTTGTGGATTTTGGAAACTTGGAAAATTTGAGAACGTAGAGACGGGAGGAGAAAGTGTTTGAGAAGTTTGGAGAATGTTTATGAACTTGGAGAATTTGAGAACTTAGGGAAGGGAGAGAAGGGTGTTTGAGAAGTTTAGAGAATTTGATGAAGGAATGGGAGAAGTGTTTGAGAACATGGGGAATTTGGAAGAGAATGGGAATTGTGTTTGGGAACTTTGTGGATTTTGGAAGAGAGAGTGTTTGGAAAATTGGAGAACTTTGAGAACTTTGGAAGGGAAGAGACATGTGTTTGAGGAATTGGAGAATGCTTGGAAGAGAATAGAGAAGTGTTTGGGAAGTGTTTGAAGATTTAGTAAAAGGATCATATTACAACAATTGAGAACTACAAAGGGAAATTAAGAGAATTTGAGGGAGATAAGGGAAGGGAGCTCTAGAGAAGTGCTTGAGAGCTCCCCCCCTTGGGGTGTTTTTACAAGCTTAGAGAACCTCCCTATTTATAGGCCTAGGATAAGTAAAAATCTGAATTCAATATGGCTAATGCATACAACACTTGTTTTATAAAATCTGAAATGGTTGATGCACTTGTATTAGAAAATCTAAATTGGGTGATGCACTTGTATTAGAAAATCTTGAATTGGTTGATGCACTTCACCACTAAATCCCACCAGCAGCCCTAGCTCATCTTCATGTCACCATAACCAAGCTTCCAACCAGAAATGATAGCTCATACCTAACTCACCATGACCAAGCATCCAACCAGCACATGCTGAGGTCAGCATGACCAGCAACTTCAAGGGCTTACAACTTGGGCTTCTCTTAATCAAATTAGGACTTTAAGCACTCTAAATTGAAGTTCAGAATGTCTTCTTTCCAGCCATATGTTATTTGGGCCAATCCAAGGTCGGAGGAAGAAGTTAAGGCCGAAACAAATTGCTAACTCATTTTCCGCGCTGATAAGATCCATCCTGAGCATGGTTCTGTGTTTTCTAGGTAACGGACTCCAGATTTATCCAATGGGGCTGAATTTTGGATATGTTATAGTACACACCAATTGGAGCAACTTTCATGAAGCATGTGGCCTCATCCGAGCTATGTAGGTTGCTGAAACAAAGCTTGCAATATGACCTACGGAACTGGACTGGCAGGGGGCTGTAGCCATAATGAATTTGTCTTTAAGCTCTTCATCAATTCATCCAAATTAGGCCTTAACATGCTTGAATTGCATGAATTATGTTCTCCAAATCCATCATTGTTACCTAAAGCTCAATTAACTGAAAGATAAACACAAAAAGGATTAAAAGCACAAGTTTAACTCAAAAACATAACCAAATCATAAGCTAGAAGGGTAAGAAATAATATACAATTATGAACCGATCACAACTCTGAAACGTGTCTCACATCTTTCAGCATCAACTGGCATCCAAGATTAGTCTCGAGACAGATATCACCAATTCCAAGAATTTTGGAGTAGCTATTATTTCCCATCTTCACTATGCCAAAATCTCCTTCTTTGTATGTACTGAAGAACTCTCTTTCGGAAGTGGCATGAAACGAAGCGCCATTGCCAAAAATCCATTCGGTGCCTTGATCATGATGACCCATGTTTAGGCATTCTTCAACAGAGAGAATCTCAGTTTCATTGCCGCTTAAGACTGCTGCGGTGTTGTTGCTTTCTTCTCTCTTTTGGTTGTCGCCTTCATTTCTCCTTTGGTTGTGACCTTCGTTTTGCAGTTTCTTCCATGCACGGCAATGCTTCTTCATATGGCCCTCTTTGCCACAATGATGGCAGCTTCCTCTAAATCTTGACCTGGAGCGACTTGGGTTCCTTCCGTGACCTCTTGGTCCTCTACTCTTGCTCCTTCCTATGTTTTCTGTCACATGTACCTGGCTGCTTTCGGTGCCTGAAACTTTTCTCCTTGTTTCTTCATTAAACATGCTATCTTTAACACTATCTATAGTAAGAACACCATTGGGAGCAGAGTTACTTACAGTCACCACAAAGGTTTCCCAACTATCTGGCAAGGAACCCAGCAACAAAAAAGCTTGCCACTCAGTGTCAATCGTCATTTTCATAGTTGCCAATTGGTTGACCAGATTCTGGAAGTTGTTCAGGTGCTCCGTCACACTCAAACCGTCCTTGTACTTCATATTGATGAGCTCCTTGATCAAGAAGGCTTTCTTGGCTGCGGTCTTCTTCTCGAACAAGGATTCAAGCTTCTCCCAAAGAGAGTGCGCATCTGTTTCATTAGACACATGGTGAAACATGCTGTCATCCACCCATTGTCTAATGTTGCCGATAGCTTTACGGTTCAGCTTTGTCCATTCGGCATCAGACATTGTTGCTGGCTTGGCCTTTGCACCTTCAATTGGTTCATGTAGGTCTTTGCAGTAAAGAATATCCTCCATCCTTGGTTTCCAGGTCACCCAATTGGAGTTGTTGAGTTTGATCATAGAGCTTCCTTCCATTCTGCACTATTCACAGGCACTGTTCACGAGCACTATTCACGAGCACTGTTCACGAGCACTATTCACGACGGAATTGCTTCCGGCTCTGATACCACTTGTTAGGATTGGTTAGTGCTAGAATGAAATTGTAGAAAAATAAAGAACACCAGAAATTAACGTGGTTCGGCAATGCCTACGTCCACGGGGCAGCAATATAAACTTCTTCCACTATAACAAAATAATGGGTACAACAAGACAGATCTTACCAAGCCAATGCCCAGGGCTTGATGATACACACAGAGAAAGTACAATGACACCACACTATACTCTCCTGTTTTACCTCACTCACACACTTAGAGTGGAACACAATGAACTCTCTCACTCTCACAGAATTGGAGTGGAATACTAATGGTTTTTGCAGATGGTGTTCTCTCCTTCTCTCTCGGCTTCTTCCCTCTCTCTCGGCTTCTTCCCTCTGGTGCAGCACACAAGACTCACACAACTCTCTCTGACTCTTCCACACAACACACACCAACACCATCTGCCGCATGCTCCTTATATAGCCAAATGAAATGGCTGAAAACCAACTTCTAAAAGTAGCCCACGTGCATGCAAAAAAGAACCATAATGATAGCTAGTCAAAAAGCTTCCCAAAGAGAGCATCATGATGTCTTCCATCATTACAAAAACACTATCATTTTGTCTCTTCATCATAGTGTTGCACCGAAAGAGTATTCTATCATGGTGTTGGATATCCACTTTGACCACCGAAAGAATGTTTTTCCATCATGGGCTGGACCCATGGTAATATGCCAACATTCTTTTCTCTGCACTTTTTAATTATCGGTCTTTAGCGCTTCATTCATTTTTCTTCTTCTTTTTCATTTCATCCTGCAGTTACTTGGTGGTTCAGTGCCTCCAGTCCCAGCCGGGGCTGGCCGAGATTCATTTCAATCGGATATTTCAATATTGCTCAGTCGAACCGGGGGTACTTGGTGAAGGATAGTTGCACCGTGGAGGCAGAGGTCACTGTGCATGGAACTTCTACTGCGCTAGACTAAAATAAATAGTAAGCACTGTGTCTCAAATACGGTGTTGAAAAAATATTCATTCAGTTATGAATAATAAGGTTGTACCACTTCTTTTTGCCTTCGGTGGTCTGAATAATAATATCATTTATGTCTTCTTTTAGTTTTCCTTTCATGCAACTTTTTCCGGCATGGAATTTCTGATACCCATCCATCGTCTTGTGAATATGGCTGCATCCTGAACCTCCGCATTTCTTTATTTTTTTCCAATGTAACTTTGATAGTCTACTGCCGAGTAGTATGGAAATTTCCATATTGAAAATAGGAAAGGATAATTTAAAAAGATAGGGAAGGTTACAAGTTCTCTTCTTTCTTGCTCGATAATTTTTTGGTTAGGACTTGTTAGCTAATATTGAACCCACTTATACGATGGCTATTAATTATAGAAAGTTGAGATTGGAAAGAAAATATGGAATTATTGAATGTTATGAACTTTTACAGAATTCACAATAAATCAAATTTACAATGAACATGAAAGGATACAGTGAAGCAAGCCACACAGGCCCCTTCGCAATGAGAACAAGTTAACAACAGATACTTACAAGTTGCTAATATGAACGATTTGATAAATTAGGGGAGGAGATGGAAGGATCAGCCGAAGGTTTTCTCGCTGCTATAACACATATACAGAAAACCATCATCCTCCGTGTAATTTTCGTAGATGGAATCCATACGACTGGCTGTAAATGAAATCCACAGAAAAATGTGTTAACAAGTTCTCAATGTCGTGCAGAATCTAAATAAAACTGGTAGCTGAATCAATAATGTGTGTTTTACCTGTTTGCGGTAACGTATTCTTCACAAAGACAAAAAGAGCTTTCCCAGGAGTCAAGTGTAGCCTGCTGCTTAAGATATGAATAAACTGCCCGACAGACATGTCTCTCGGAACCAAGAATCTATACGAAACAAGCAAAGTATACAGGTTATTCTCCTTAAAGTGAGAATGCAAAACCAATTGGCTAAAATTTTCCAGAACGCAATTCAATCTGTGTTAAGAACTTCTAGAACTAAGTAGCTACATTCAGATTATACCAAACTGCGGATAAAAGGAAATTCATCCAAGCATACATCTATTATTAAAGCATAGAAAAGCAAGCAAAACATGCCAAAAGATCCTCAGAACACAGAGCAAGTAACAGAAGCAAAGCTCTCTGTTTCGCTAGAACAAAGAGCAATATAGTTAGGATGAAGCTTGATTGGGATTTGATCAGTTTATGTCTCATAAAGCTTCCAATGGATTTCTCGTAGATGACACCTGTGTGTTTGAAGCAGAGGTCTTTCTTTGTAAAGAGAGAAGTACAGGGAAAGGAGAGTGTCTATCAATGGTAATGGTAAAAGATGCCGTTATGTACAAGCAAGCATGTTTGGAAAATTGACAACTTCTCGAAGTTATTAGACACCAAATTCTACGACTCAAAAGCTTTCATTTCTGGAGACCAGAAATGGTATCTCCTTATGAATATGGTTGTATCTCTTCTTCTGACCTTGGTGGTGAATAAATATGTCTCCATTTTTTGGACTTTACGTGCTTTTAGTTGTTGTCAAAGGCTCCTTAATCCTCTGCATTTTTTGTTTCTCTTTTTTTTTCTGTAACTTCTTCAACCTTACAACTTTTAGTCTCTGCTGAGTCGTACGGAAATATATTAAAAATAGAAAAGAAAAAGAAAAAGGTAAGCTTATTGTCAGAGCAGAAACAGTTTGGTTGCAAGTTTTCTACTTTCTTGTTAGATAAAAAAATGGACATGGGAAAGATAGTGTGGCATTATCAAGGTTATGAGTTTTACAGATTAGATGGTAAGATAAGCCAAAGGTTTTCTCGATGTCGTAACACATAAACAGAAAACCAGTGTCCTCCTCGTAACTTTCCTAGATGGAAATGGAATCCATGACTGTCTGTAAATGAAATGTACAGAAAAATGCGTTAACAAGCTCTCAATGTCATGCAGAATTTTTGTTTTTGGTTGAAAAATCAAAGGAAATTCATCCAAGCATGCATCTGTTATGTTATATAGGGCACAAAAAAGCAGGCAAACAATCAATGCGAAAGGATCATCATAACATGGAGGAAGTAACCGAAGCAGAGCTCTATGTTTTTCTAGAACAAACTGAAATCTCATATACCACAAGTACACTAAAGAAACCAGGAAGGACCTAGAGATGAAAACTTTAAGGAGCAATCAGCAGATAAATTATGAATTTTAAAAGTGTTATTGACAAGAAATTAGATTTAAAAATTTATAATCTCAAGTGTCTTGTCATGGAATATCTTTCAATGGTCACTGCAGAAAGACATAAAGATATTCACCCTGGCAACAATGCTTTGCTTCTAATAAAACAAGCTTTATGATTGTACATGTGCCGTTAAGATATAAAATCTGTCCCTTTCTTTCTCAGTTCGTACACTCTACAAACACATGAAGCTATTGATTAGGTAATTCGTTTACATAGTTTCTTTGCTCTTAGTCAAGTACGCCACTTTTTCATAAAACTTTTTTCCTTTGATTTAATAAAAATGGACAATGAAGAGATTGAAAAATTAATACAGAGAGATCAAGAGACATGCCTCATACAGCATGCAGAAAGCTACTTAACAATGCAATGTTGTGCATGGTCTAGGTGTGGCAAGAAAAGGTGAGAGTCTCACACACACACACGCTCTCTCTCTCTCTCTCTCTCTCTCTCTCTCTCTCAACCTTAATAAACGTGGTTGCGTGGGATCTTGAATAGGTACATGATTCAAAACACCTACAAGCAGGTCATTGAGACCTTTTCCTTGAAAAACAAAACAACAAAATATTGTCCTGCAAAAGCAAAGCATAAGTGTCCTATCCTTAACATGTTTCAAGTTTGGAATAACACCTTTTATTTCTCCTTTTAAAAGCTGAAAACCCATCTGAATCTTGTAACCTGCATCAATTATCAGCACCTTCAAAGTTCGACAGTCAAGTTTTTTGCCATGAACATGACTAGTCTTAACTTCGATGAACAAGACGGTAAGGTTCTGTCACTATCTGTTTGCGTATGTTTGTTGAAAGCACTAGCTGATGTAAACATGGCATGTTACAGACACCTGATGTATACAATCCCTGATACGTTCTTGTTTGTGTTGCCAACATTTTAATTCCAGGGATTTTGAGAACAATTTCAGATGCACCTCCAACTCATTACACGATCAAAATACAGTCGCTTTCATTGCTATCCGTACATTCACTGGAGAAATATGAATCAGGGGTGTTTGAAGCTGGAGGATACAAATGGTACACTATTCCTTTCTCTCATTTCGTAAACAAGTTCTTATACTTACGTTACTCTGTTCTCATAACCTTAATTTGCATTCGTTGTTATTATTTACTTCTTATGTTCAAGGTGCATTAGAGTACTATCAATTGTGGTTTTGCTGCAGGAAATTGGTTTTCTATCCAAATGGGAACAAGAGCAGGAATGTGAAAGAGCACATCTCTCTCTATTTAGTATTGGCAGGAGCAAATGCCCCCCAGACTCGTTGGGAAGTGCATGATGCTTTCAGGTTGTTTTTGCTTGATCAGAATACTGGCAAAGTACTTGGCTCTTCAAGGTACCATTTCTTTTCATTTAATTCTTAAACATACAGCAGAGAACAGATAAGCCAATGTTTCTCATGTATACAAAGTACTGCCCCATATTCTGATTCTTTTCTTTTTATGTCATATGTATTAATTGCTTAGAAAAAAATGAAAGGCACTTCCAGGGGATGAAGCTTGACTGGGGATTTGATCAATTCCTCTCTCTCAAAGCTTTTACTGACACTTCCAATGGATTTCTCATGGCTGATGCCTGCGTGTTTGGAGCGGAGGTCTTCGTTCGTAAAGAAAAAAGCACATGCAAAGGAGAGTGTCTATCAATGATCAAGGATGCCGTTATGTACAAGCATGTTTGGAAAATTGACAACTTCTCAAAGTTAAACGCGGAGAGCTATGACTCACAAACATTCATTGCTGGAGACCAGAAATGGTGCATAAGCCTCCTCATTGATTAATATATCCTTCTTTACAGGCTTTTTATTTCCTCCTTATCTCTCACTCCCTCTCTCTCTCTCTTTTCTGGTCCAAATTTTACTTGCATGAAGTTGGTAAAGAATCAGTTAAAGTGCTAGAGAAAGTTTACCAACCAAAACAAAGGAGATGTGTTGAGCAAATTATGTGCCCAAAAGCAGTGAAGTTTGCAGATGAAAACTAAACTTGCTGCAGAAGTTATTAAGTGCAGGTAATCTTATCTAAAAATGTTTGTTGCTTGTTGCAGGAAGATACAACTGTATCCGAAGGGAAGACACGGTGGGACGGGTAGCCATCTCTCTCTTTATTTGGCATTGGCTAATCCGACATCTCTGCCTCCTACCTCTAAAATATATGCACAGTATACCCTGCGCATCGTAAATCAACTGAACAGCAGCTATCCCTATGAATCTAGTAAATGTAAAAAAATTGGCCTAGTTCTATCCATCACCATCCCCTACACATTGAGGAGGTTTTCTTTTCTCTGCACTTTTTAATTATCGGTCTTTAGCGCTTCATTCATTTTTCTTCTTCTTTTCCATTTCATCCTGCAGTTACTTGGTGGTTCAGTGCCTCCAGTCCCAGCCGGGGCTGGCCGAGATTCATTTCAATCGGATATTTCAATATTGCTCAGTCGAACCGGGGGTACTTGGTGAAGGATAGTTGTGTTGAGAAAAAATGGCTCAATTAAAAAGATACAAAAATAAAGACTAGCGACCGGTCGCAGGTTATGAGCGACCGGTCGGTTTCCGGCAGGTTGCAAAAGTTTGACTCTGTGCCAAAGCGACCGGTCGCATGTTATAAGCGACCGGTCGGTTCAGAGAAGAAAATCGAAGTTTGGAGACTCTGAGGTAAAGCGACCGGTCGCATATTGTTGTGTAGATTTAGCTCCACCAAAATGGATTAAGCTGCATCCTCAACTTGTGATACTCGCAAGTGCACGAACCGTTGGTAGTTTAGCGTATGTAAGTGCGAGGTCGATTCCACAGGGATTGGTGATTGAATGATCCAATTTAGTTTCCCTACACAAAATAGAAACAAAAACAAAGAACATAAAACAAGGAAGAAAGAAATAAGTAACTCAAGCAAATAAGTTCCCAAGTTCAATTAGATTAATGGATTGATTCTAGCTAAAGTATGATTAAGCCATGGTGTGTGGTCATAACCTTGTGTTCCTAATTCCCTAATTTGATCATTTGTTGTCTAACCTAAAATTAAGCATTAGGAACCCATTAAGCATAGAAGAACATTTTAAACAACCAAGCATGTATCTAATCCCTGTTGTCGAATGTCCATACATACTCTTCCTATTCATAGTTCAATTCGAATTAAAGCATGGTGTATACTCTTAATTCAAACCAAGATAGCTAACATGCAAGCCTAAATGGTGATCAATCATTCAAACTAGCATATTAACTTATAAGCATAATGAATAAGAACAAAAACCATAATTGAAACTTGGAAACTAATTCAACTTGAAAACTTAAGAAAAGAATTTACATAACAAAGAAAAATAAATTACAACTAAGAAAACATTAAGGAAACTAAGAGAACTTTGAGGAAGAAAGGAAGTGTTTGAGAACTTTGAGGAGGGAGAAGAAAGTGTTTGGGAACTTTAGAGAATTTTGGAAGAACATGTGTTTGAGAGCTTTGAGGATTTTGGAAGGGAATGTGTTTAAGACATGGGGAATTTGGAAGAGACTGTTTGAGAACTTGGAGGATTTGGAGAAGAAAGTAGAGAGGTGTTTTGAGAGCTTTGTGGATTTTGGAAGAGAGTGTTTAGGAACTTTGAGAATTTGGAAGAGAGTGGTTGAGAACTTGGAGGATGTTTGTGAACTTGGAGAATTTGAGAACTTAGGGAATGAAGAGAAATGTGTTTGTGAAGTGTTTGAGACATGAAGACTTTTGGAAGAGAAGGGAAGTAGAGAGATGTTTGATATTTAGTACAAAGAAAATTTAATAGAATGATCTTATTACAACAATTGAGAACTACAAAGGGAAACTAAGAGAATTTGAGGGAGAGAAGGGAAGGGAGCTCTAGAGAAGTGCTTGAGAGCTCCCCCCCTTGGGGTGTTATTACAAGCTTAGAGAACTTCCCTATTTATAGGCCTAGGGGAAGTGAAAATCAGAATTCAATAAGACTAATGCATACAACACTTGAATTATAAAATCTGAAATGGTTGATGCACTTGTATTAGAAAATCTGAAATGGGTGATGCACTTGTATTAGAAAATCTTGAATTGGTTGATGCACTTCACCACTAAATCCCACCAGCAGCCCTAGCTCATCTTCATGTCACCATGACCAAGCTTCCAACCAGAAATGATAGCTCATACCTAGCTCACCATGACCAAGCATCCAACCAGCACATGCTGAGGTCAGCATGACCAGCAACTTCAAGGGCTTACAACTTGGGCTTCTCTTAATCAAATTAGGACTTTAAGCACTCTAAATTGAAGTTCAGAATGTCTTCTTTCCAGCCATATGTTATTTGGGCCAATCCAAGGTCGGAGGAAGAAGTTAAGGCCGAAACAAATTGCTAACTCATTTTCCGCGCTGATAAGATCCATCCTGAGCATGGTTCTGTGTTTGCTAGGTAACGGACTCCAGATTTATCCAATGGGGCTGACTTTTGGATATGTTATAGTACACACCAATTGGAGCAACTTTCATGAAGAATGTGGCCTCATCCGAGCTATGTAGGTTGCTGAAACAAAGCTTGCAATATGACCTACGGAACTGGACTGGCAGGGGGTTGTAGCCATAATGAATTTGTCTTTAAGCTCTTCATCAATTCATCCAAATTAGGCCTTAACATGCTTGAATTGCATGAATTATGTTCTCCAAAGCCATCATTGTTACCTAAAGCTCAATTAACTGAAAGATAAACACAAAAAGGATTAAAAGCACAAGTTTAACTCAAAAACATAACCAAATCATAAGCTAGAAGGGTAAGAAATAATATACAATTATGAACCGATCAAATACCCCCAAACCTAGATTTTGCTAGTCCTCGAGCAAAACAACACAAAACAAAGTTAAAAACAAAACTAGAAGTTAACTAAACCACTTTCGTAGGTAACTCGATTGCATTTAGCATATGCAACAAGCCTTTAAACCTCTAGGCATCCCTAGTAGGAGGAGTTGTGTCTCCTGAGGGTTTAACAGATACGATACCCACAAACGTTTTACTGACTCTGTAAAACAAAGTAATTAGAAAACTTAAAGATTGTTAGTCCTTAAGCAAAACCAAAAACAAAAACAAACACAAAAACACAAAGAACTTAAAACAATTTTTCCGAACATTTTCTGAAGAGAAATGACTCATGCACATGACTTAAACGTTTTAACAATAAAAGCTCAATTTTTAGACATTATTTACAAAGCGGCAAAGTTCTAAACACAATATGCTCAAAGTGTAGTAGTGTGATAGCCAAATGCAACAAATTCCCCAATCTTAGTTTTCACACAATTTCAAAAATCATACAAAGCATAAGTTCAACTTCAAATCTCACCAAAGTTGTCCTCTCACAAATGAATCACTCAGAAGAGGGCTATAATGCACACTCAGTTATAAACATGAGAATAGAGTTAAACCATAAGGGACTTAACTCGCAATAGAAATATGAAGAACTTGCATTAATATGATCTCAAGAAGGATGTCAAACACTTAAAAGTAGAAAAATGAATGCAATTCAACCACATGACATTTAAGATCAATTTAGGTCTTTAACATGGGTTGTAATGGGGCCAAGGGTGTAAGGTGAGTAAGAAATGAAGGATATGGATAATACAAAGTCCAAGGAACTCGCAATGCAAGAGCATAAAATAATTGTTTACAAGACTTCGAATCATCACGATTAGATTTTTTTCTTTTACCTGATCAAAACTCCTTATACCCTTCATTTACATTGATTCACTCCTTTCCTGAACAACCACCAATTTATTTTGAAGGCCCAAAAATGAAATTTCATTCAACCACCACTTAATCACAACTTTTCTCTTTTCTTTCACCAATTGTGTGATTTTTTTTTTCTTCGAAATTCCCAAACTTAGTATGAAAAACACATCCCAATTAAAGCTCATGAGTTCCTTAGAAAGGTAAATATTTGTTTTTCAGGCTAAGGCGAGGAAATATAATTGGTTAAATGAAAGAAAAGGTTTACATGTAGGCTCAAAATGGTTAACAATGGAAAATCATGCTTAAGCATGCATAAGGTTAGCTTGAAAGGCACAAACGATCCAAAGAGGGCCTTAATATCACTTCTTAAATGTCGTGAAGTCAAATTGCATAAGAATGAATGACTTTTAAGTGTTCAACCAAATCAATAAATAATGAGATCAAACAACAACTTTGATGACAAGAAAATAAGAGTATGTATATAACACTCATGAATTGAAGTACAAGGCTCAAAAGCTCACTTTATATGGTTATATAAGTCTAATTTGTGCTTGATACAATTCTTTGGGTCATGCAAATCCTTTAATTGGAAAATTATGAAACAAATGGCAAGTGTAAAGAAGGTTTCAAACATATCATGCTAGAACAATGCCAATTTTTTTTTTTTTTTTTTTAATAAAGAAAAAAAAACACTAAAATAAAATGAAATCCAATTTTTATTTAAGTCATGCAAACATTTATCACTATCTCATCATAAGTGTTCGGAAAGTGACTCAAAACAAAAACAAAACAAAACAATACTTAAAATAAAAACAAGCAAAAAAATAAATAATTTTTTTTTTTTCAATTATTATTATTTTTAATTTTAAGAAAAACCAAATTTACTTGCTAAACTCCAATACCCCCAAACCTAGAAATGAACATTGTCCTCAATGTTTAAAAATTAGCCACAACCAATGTCATAACAACAAATGAAGGGTATTAAAGCAAATAAAAATCACAAAACATACAAAAATAAAATAAAACAATTACAAAATAAAAATTACAAAACAAACAATCAAATAAAATAAAATAAAATAAATAAATAAAAAAACACGAAACAGTAAAACACTCAAAACAGTAAGCCCTAACAGATAGTCTTACACAAACTGAAACCCAAACAATTGAAAGCCCAACCCAAAATGAAATTAACCCAACAACGGTAAAACCCGACCCAACATGAAATCTGAAGCCCACAAGTTTAAATTTAATTTTTTTCTTAAAAAGATAAAACGTGAATTATGAGCGCAAAGCGGGATTTCTAAAAAAGAGGGAATGTGGTCCCTGATGTCGTTTCATGGATAGTCACGGGCAGAAAGCAGGAGCCACGTGTCGACGCATAGAGGCGCCGCAGATCCACAAGCGAAAATTACGGGCTCATGGAAAGGCGCGACAACTTTGCTGAACGCGTCCGTTCAGACAAAGCAAGTCGTGACAAATGTGTTGGAAACGGTTGGAAAGTGAGAAGGTTGTGGGACTCGAGGAACGCTGGATATTCAGAAAACGCTTAGACGCTGCAACGGCTAGGGTTTGTTTGTCAAAGACTACATCTATAAGAAGGAAAAAGAAGGGAAAAAAACAAAAAACAAAAAACACACAAACTCAGAAACACAAAAGAGAAAAGAAGCAAGAAAAAGAAAAAAAAAGTGAGAAATCAAATGGCTTCTTCCTACCCCTTTTCGTTAGATCTCAACCTAGCTCCACCGACTCAGACACGAGGCCAAGCAGTAGCACCAGTATGGATGCCCTACTTTGCCTCCGCACGGGGGCCTGTGACTGTCAATGACTCAATACTCCTGGACAACGATGTTGCCATTGGAGTTTGCAGAAATTTAGTGACTCCCAAAGATATACGTGTGTTCGGGACAAGGGATGACAACCGGGTCACGAGTGATGCCCTGGCACTGAGCGTGCAGAGTACAGCATGTGTCGCAAGTTTGGGTCATCGTCTACTTGCGAAGTCCCATGAGGTAGAGGTGCTTAAAGCTCAGTTGGCGGCGGAGCGAAGTTTGGTTGAAGACTGTCAGAGTGCTATAAAAAGCTTGAAAAGGGAGAGGTCAAGGATTGTGGAGGTGAATCGACACCAGCTAGAAGTATTGCGAGACGAGAATAAAAATCTATCAAAGATGGTAGAGTTGTACTCTCGCGACATGAGAAAGCAACTGGAGGACCTAGACCGACCGGGTAAACGCAAGCAAGCGGATCGCGAGAGTAGTTACGCTCAAGCTAAGATTGCGATCTTTGGGAGCTCAAGTGATGAGCCCCAAGAGGCTGTGCGTGAAGCCCCGGAAGAGGACAGCCAGAGGGCCAAACTCAAAGCTCCTATGGTCGAGACACCGAGCGCCAAGAAGAAATGATTTCAGTTTTTTTTTATTTATTATTATTTAATTTTAAAGTGTATTGTGTTTTTTTTTTTTTTTTTTTTCCTTTAATAAAAACGTTAGCTATCTCAAAGAAACGATTGACCCTAAATTTAAAGAACGACAATCAAACAAAAACACGAAGACCCAAACAAGATTTTTTATTTTTTATTTTTTATTTTTTATTTTTAGTTAAGTAAATACACAAATAACTGCTTCTTCTTTTAAGAGAAAAACTTAAGGATGGCCAGTTAAGGGCCTCAGAAAACACAGCCAGGGGTTCCGGGAAGGTTGGAGGGGTCACAATGGTCCCGCTTAAAACCCTAACTTCTTAGACACCGAAGGTGTCGCCTTAAAGAACTCCTAGACACTGTATAGACTGCGGTTGCTCACTGGAGTTACCAAAAATTTAGCTCCTTCAAAGAATATCCTATGAGTTTTAAATTATACTACCTAATTAAATAAAAAACAAAATAAATAAATAAATAAATAAACTGAAATAAACACGCAATTCAAACAAGAATTTAAAAGAAGAGTTGGGATTCTTGCACCAGGTGTCCAAGACGCATCTTTAATTTTGTCTCTTCTTCCAACTACATTATTAAGAAACCTGTCAAACAAGAAGAAAATAATTGAAAATAAAATAAAATAAAATAAAATAAAATAAAAACTGAAAAAGCAAAAACACAAACATCAGAAAACAGGGAGGCAAAAGTAAGTGAAAGTGTAGACATGCTCCCTTTTTAAAAAAAACGTGCTCGCAATTTGCGCCAGAAATGAAGGGATCCGAGAGAAAAGAGCACAGGATAGCACCCTCGAGATCCGAAGTGCTTTCGGCTCCCTCATCTACATAAGTCTATTTAAACTCATCTCGGTGAAGTAGAAGAGCACCCCGCATTTCTTCCTGCAAATTTAGAGAAAACATCAAAAAATCCAAAAACAAAACAATGGCATCCTCATGCACTCACCTTGATGATCTTAGCCTTGAATTGTCCCTTGCGCCACCGAATGCGCAGATAAGGGCTCCTCAAAACCATGTCTTCCCAAATTCCACATATCATCATGGTACGGCCTCAAACTTTGCTGAGGTAATACCGAACTTTTCTGAGGCAATGCCGAACAGAGCAGCGCTGCTTGGAGGCATGATTGGCAGCAAGCTCACACCGACAGATCATCTGCATGTGGCACAGAGGTCTGACAAAGCAGCGGTGGAGGAGTCCAATAATTTAACTGTTCTCCATGCGGTCTCGGCTACCAATTTGGGCATGCGTTTACTGGCGAGAACACGGGAGTGTGCCGCGATGAGCGAGGAAATAGTTTCCTTGAAGGCTATGGTGGCGGACTTGCAGAAGCGGCTCTACTGTGCCAATCAGCACGTGGAAGCACTGCAAAGAAAAAATGAGGACCATGTGGAGCTGCTGCAGATTCTGCAAGTAAGAGATAATAGAGGCATGCCATGAAGATGAAGATGAAGACGAAGAAGAAGAAGAAGAAGTTGTTTTTATTTTTAATTTATTTGAATGTTCTTTTTTTTTTTTTTTTTTTTTTTTTTTTATTTTTTACTTTTTTTTTTTCTTTGTTTGCAATGCAGTGTTTGAGTGAAATAAAAATAATAAGTTTTTAACACTCAGAAATAAACTAACTAACCACACCACGTAAATAAATACATAAACTAACTTAACAAAACAAAAAAAAGAAAACAAAGAAGTTCCAAATTGATTTTTTTTTAAAATTATTATTATTTACAACTAACTGACCACACAAAGAAAAATAAATAAATAAAAAAAAAGAAGTTCCAAATTGCAATTTACAAGGATTAAAAAAAAAAAAAAAAAAAAACTCAAATTTCCATTTTTTTTAAACTTTTTTTTTTTTTTTTTTTTTTGTTTTGTTTTGTTTTGTTTTTTTTATAAAACACACAAATATACAAGCAACTCATGGATGACCAGTTAAGGGCCTCAGAAAACACAGCCAGGGGATCCGGGAAGGTTGGAGGGGTCACAAAGGTCCCACTTAAAACCCAAACTTCTTAGACACCGAAGGTGTCGCCTAAAGAACTCCTAGACACTGTATTGACGGAGACGCTCACTGGAGTTACCACGAGTCAGCTAATATAAAAAATCTTTTTTAATTTTTTTTTAATAAAAGAAATAGAAAATTAAAATTACTGAAGTAATAACAAAACAACTAAAGAGAAAGGATTGGAATACTCCCCCTTGAAGCGATTAGGTCGAGCATGATGCATTTGGAGGTCGCGACTTCTCCCACTGCTCCACACTCCCCATTCTTATGATTGAGGTTGCCATCTCTCTCCATTTTTATTAAGCTATCATAAATTGCTAAAACGAACACAAAAAACTTGAAACAGAATTAAAGGATTACGAAATATAAAAAAAAACTAAAAATGAAAAGGAAAAATCAACACACGTCCAATTCCATGCTTCAAAGCAACAAGCACCAATGAGTTGTGTAAGCTGGGACTTAAACCCAGTTCTCTTGCTTGTTGGGCAATTGTCCTTTTCTGTTGGACTACAAACACAACTTGTCCATTAATGTCATTAACTTTAAAACTTGAAATTGTCCAGTTAAGAAAAAAAAAAATAAAGTAGGAAAGCCAAATAGAATCAAACAATGTTACCGATCCCCGGCAACGGCGCCAAAAACTTGTTGTGTAGATTTAGCTCCACCAAAATGGATTAAGCTGCATCCTCAACTTGTGATACTCGCAAGTGCACGAACCGTTGGTAGTTTAGCGTATGTAAGTGCGAGGTCGATTCCACAGGGATTGGTGATTGAATGATCCAATTTAGTTTCCCTACACAAAATAGAAACAAAAACAAAGAACATAAAACAAGGAAGAAAGAAATAAGTAACTCAAGCAAATAAGTTCCCAAGTTCAATTAGATTAATGGATTGATTCTAGCTAAAGTATGATTAAGCCATGGTGTGTGGTCATAACCTTGTGTTCCTAATTCCCTAATTTGATCATTTGTTGTCTAACCTAAAATTAAGCATTAGGAACCCATTAAGCATAGAAGAACATTTTAAACAACCAAGCATGTATCTAATCCCTGTTGTCGAATGTCCATACATACTCTTCCTATTCATAGTTCAATTCGAATTAAAGCATGGTGTATACTCTTAATTCAAACCAAGATAGCTAACATGCAAGCCTAAATGGTGATCAATCATTCAAACTAGCATATTAACTTATAAGCATAATGAATAAGAACAAAAACCATAATTGAAACTTGGAAACTAATTCAACTTGAAAACTTAAGAAAAGAATTTACATAACAAAGAAAAATAAATTACAACTAAGAAAACATTAAGGAAACTAAGAGAACTTTGAGGAAGAAAGGAAGTGTTTGAGAACTTTGAGGAGGGAGAAGAAAGTGTTTGGGAACTTTAGAGAATTTTGGAAGAACATGTGTTTGAGAGCTTTGAGGATTTTGGAAGGGAATGTGTTTAAGACATGGGGAATTTGGAAGAGACTGTTTGAGAACTTGGAGGATTTGGAGAAGAAAGTAGAGAGGTGTTTTGAGAGCTTTGTGGATTTTGGAAGAGAGTGTTTAGGAACTTTGAGAATTTGGAAGAGAGTGGTTGAGAACTTGGAGGATGTTTGTGAACTTGGAGAATTTGAGAACTTAGGGAATGAAGAGAAATGTGTTTGTGAAGTGTTTGAGACATGAAGACTTTTGGAAGAGAAGGGAAGTAGAGAGATGTTTGATATTTAGTACAAAGAAAATTTAATAGAATGATCTTATTACAACAATTGAGAACTACAAAGGGAAACTAAGAGAATTTGAGGGAGAGAAGGGAAGGGAGCTCTAGAGAAGTGCTTGAGAGCTCCCCCCCTTGGGGTGTTATTACAAGCTTAGAGAACTTCCCTATTTATAGGCCTAGGGGAAGTGAAAATCAGAATTCAATAAGACTAATGCATACAACACTTGAATTATAAAATCTGAAATGGTTGATGCACTTGTATTAGAAAATCTGAAATGGGTGATGCACTTGTATTAGAAAATCTTGAATTGGTTGATGCACTTCACCACTAAATCCCACCAGCAGCCCTAGCTCATCTTCATGTCACCATGACCAAGCTTCCAACCAGAAATGATAGCTCATACCTAGCTCACCATGACCAAGCATCCAACCAGCACATGCTGAGGTCAGCATGACCAGCAACTTCAAGGGCTTACAACTTGGGCTTCTCTTAATCAAATTAGGACTTTAAGCACTCTAAATTGAAGTTCAGAATGTCTTCTTTCCAGCCATATGTTATTTGGGCCAATCCAAGGTCGGAGGAAGAAGTTAAGGCCGAAACAAATTGCTAACTCATTTTCCGCGCTGATAAGATCCATCCTGAGCATGGTTCTGTGTTTGCTAGGTAACGGACTCCAGATTTATCCAATGGGGCTGACTTTTGGATATGTTATAGTACACACCAATTGGAGCAACTTTCATGAAGAATGTGGCCTCATCCGAGCTATGTAGGTTGCTGAAACAAAGCTTGCAATATGACCTACGGAACTGGACTGGCAGGGGGTTGTAGCCATAATGAATTTGTCTTTAAGCTCTTCATCAATTCATCCAAATTAGGCCTTAACATGCTTGAATTGCATGAATTATGTTCTCCAAAGCCATCATTGTTACCTAAAGCTCAATTAACTGAAAGATAAACACAAAAAGGATTAAAAGCACAAGTTTAACTCAAAAACATAACCAAATCATAAGCTAGAAGGGTAAGAAATAATATACAATTATGAACCGATCACATATTCCAAGCGACCGGTCGCCCCGACGCTCTGAGGTAAAGCGACCGGTCGCATATTCCTGGCGACCGGTCGCCCCGACTTTGCTATTTCAGTTTTCTACGCGTTTTCAAGTCTTCCTTTGTGTGCTATCACTTTCTATCGACTTGCAAGGATATTTCTGATCAATTCTGAGATATTAGAAGGTGGCAAGCAGCTGGAAAGATGGGGAGAACACTTTGGCAAATTGATGACTTGCTTCAATGAGTGAATACTCTCTTGGTTCAAGAGATATATGGCAGCTATCATCCATTGTTCACTTGCTTTGTGAGCTGCCAAGAACAGGTGTCTAAAGTTGTGTAACTAAAGCAAGAACGTGCAGAACTTAATGATACCTTATCTTGGAGTCCAAAGGCCTATATAAGAGGGAAGAGGAAGCAAGAGAACATTAAGTTGTTAAGTGCAAAAGTGTGTGCAAAGTATAGAGAATTGTATAGAAGCTGGAAACTTGTAAGTTCAGAAAATACCAAGGGGAGAGCAAGAGAGTTCTCTAAGTGTATCAAGTTGTTGAGCAAGGGTGAGAGAGAAACAGATTGTGAGGGTAGATTTCTCAAGGAGATCAAGTTGTTAGCTATCTTCTTTCTCATACGTGTCAAACCACTCCTTGTTTGAGCACATATGATATGAGCATCCGGAATCCAAAATCCAATCGGAAGAGGAACACCTTGAAGAATTAGCCAATGCATTTGTTTTTACATTGCTATTAATACACAAAAGCTCACCATCACTTTCTGTGACATCCTCAGCTGTGTTTGCTGCATTCTTCCCTTTGTTCTTCTTCTCCTTCCATATGGGGCAATTCTTTTTCCAATGCTCCTTTGACCCACACTCGAAACAACCATCTTTCGCCTTGGATTTGGACCTTCCTCTATTGCCTTTCTTGCCTTCACGCTTCTTTGAACGGCCTCTCTCTCCGGTCTTTGCAACTAGACCTTCGCCTTGAGAGTTTTCTCCCGAACGTTGAGTCATCCTATGGTGTGTCATGATGTCTTGCACAACAGGCTCAAAATCAAGAGTAACCTTTCCGAACATAAGAGTGGTTCGGAAGTGTTTATAGGACGGAGGCAAGGATGTCAACAACATAAGAGCCTTATCCTCCGGACTATAAATCACATCCATTCTCTGCAAGTCAGCAACACATCTATTGAAACTGCTTAGATGTTCCATTAGATTTCCTCCCTCCTCCATCTTAAGATTCAGGAGTTCTTCCTTGAGGAAGAGTTTGTTGGACAACGATTTCCCTGCAAACATCTCTTCGAGCTTCTCCCATGTTTGCTTCGCTGTATCCTTTATCACGTTGATGAGCACCTCATCGGAGAGATAGTTTTCGATAGCTCCTCTGGCTAACTCGTCAAGAACTCCCCACTCATCATCCGTCATGCTTGCTGGCTTCTTCTCCTTGCCAACCAACACAACATGGAGTTGTTGTTGTGTAAGAGCTGACTTCATCCTTCGTTGCCAAAGAGTGAAGTTCTCCTTCCCTGTGAAAGGCTTTAACTCTACCTTCATGCTTGCTGCCTGTGGTGGCTTCAGATGCTGTGAACTGCTACCACTCTCAGCTTCCATGTCACTTGCCATCTTCAACACACTAGCACTCCAAGAGAAGAACTAGCTCCAGCTACCAAACACAGCTCTGATACCACTTGTTGTGAATTAATGAATAACTCACTGCCCTTTTAAGATCTTGTTGTTGATGGACTTTAGACAAAGAACTCAATGATAGATGAGTCTTACACACACACACTGAAATTAACCAAGCACAAATGACACAAGTGTTTATAGAGGTTCAGCAAATTGCCTACATCCTCTTTGGTGATCACCTTGAGAAATTTCACTAATGAAGATATGTTACAACTTTGGTTTACAAAGGAAACCCCCTTAGAACACTACCCTCACAATCTGTTTCTCTCACACCCTTGCTCAACACCTTGATACACTTAGAGAACTCTCTTTCTCTCCCCTTGGCTTTTCTGAAACTCTCACTAGAAACTCAAACTGGTTTTCAGCTTTTGCCACTACATTTGTTCAACATTCTTTCTCCCTTGTGTTATCTTACTTCATCCCATTACCTACACAAGCCAATGGACAAGAGATAGGATATCTGATTGTCCTCCACGTTCTTTCCTTTTAGTCACCACTTAGACTAAGGGTCAGATTAGGTAGGTAATACAATCCCACTCAGCCACCTCCATTAAACCAGAAAATGGAGAGGAGATTAATCAAAATAGGATAACCAATTAGCCATGAGTGCTCTCCCAACTATCCAGCAGGTAGTCAACCCTCTTTTACCTCAGAAGTGATCCATTAAGCACCTGCAAACTCGTGGAAAGCGATAGCCATTGAAAAGACAGTTGAAAATACGTAAGCAAAGCATCACAGCACGACTGGAGCGACCGGTCGTCAGGAATGGGCGACCGGTCGCCAGAAGTTTTCCCTCCAGACTTTGAATCTGCTTCTAAGAGACCGGTCGCAAATGTCAAGCGACCGGTCGCTCGTGTTCCTGCGACCGGTCGCAAAGAACTAGCGACCGGTCGCTCCTTGGTTTAGCTCTAGACTTCGAATCTGCTTCAAAACGACCGGTCGCAAATGTCCAGCGACCGGTCGCTTTTAGGCAGATTCAAAATCATCCTTTGAGCGCCAAAAAGTTTGTATCCTTTTAGGTGAGCCATTTTTCCAACAATCTCCACCATGGCGAGCCTAATACTCCTTGTGGACATCATTGCCTTCCAGGACATCTGTAATGTCTTGAGAATCGCCCTGATAACTCTCAAGAACTCCACCTCAATCTTTAGCATGTAACAAGATTGAGCAAGCTCAAACAATGCTTGAACTTTGCTGTTGTGACTGGCTTTGTTAGGCAATCTGAAGCGTTCTCCTTTGTATGAACCTTCATTATAGTGATGTCTCCATCATTCACCCAATCCCTTATCCGGTGGTATCTCACATCAATGTGTTTGGACCTCCCATGGAACACTTGATTCTTCACTAAGCAAATAGCACTTTGACTGTCACTTAGAATCACCACCAAGTCTTGAGCTATCCCAAATTCTTTTGCCAATCTCTTCAGCCATACCGCTTCTTTTGAAGCTTCCGTTAAAGCCATATACTCCGCTTCCGTAGTAGACAAGGCACTAACCGATTGTAACATTGCTCTCCAACTAATCGGTCCTCCACCACAAGTGAAGACATATCCAGTGGTGGATCTCCTCTTGTCTAAATCTCCTGCATAATCAGAATCTACATACCCCGACACACATGCCTTTCCTTGTTTTCTTTCAAACAATATCCCAAGCCTTTTGGTACCCTTCAAGTACCTGAGAATCCATTTTGCTGCTGTCCAATGTTGCCTTCCAGGATTCGCCATATACCTTGACACCACACTAACGGCTTGGGCTAAGTCGGGGCGTGTGCACACCATTGCATACATGAGACACCCTACCAAGTTTGCATATGGAACTTTACTCATTTCCTCCTTCTCCACATTCGTAGAAGGACATTCTTTTGCACTTAACTTAAAATGCTCCGCCAAAGGAGTAGACACCGGCTTGCAATCCATCATATTGAACCTTTCAAGTACCTTGGAAATGTACTTGCTTTGTGACAGCCACAACTTGCCTTCATTTCTGTCTCTCCTTATCTCCATTCCTAGGATCTTTTGTGCAGCACCAAGATCCTTCATGTCAAACTCCCTTCCAAGCAATGTCTTCAAATTCTGGATTTTTGACATGTCCTTACATGCAATTAGCATGTCATCAACATAAAGAAGCAAAAGGATGAAGTTACCATCCTTGAATGCATGAGAGTAAACACAACAATCAGATTCACATCTTCTATAACCAATCTTCATCATGTAAGAATCAAAGCATTTATTCCACTGTCTTGGAGATTGCTTCAGCCCATACAAAGACTTCTTCAACCTACAAACCAGATTTTCCTTCCCTGCTTCAATGAACCCTTGAGGTTGGCTCATGTAGATGTCTTCCTCCAATTCCCCATGAAGGAAAGCAGTCTTCACATCCATTTGCTCCACCTCCATGTCCTCTTGTGCTACTATGGAGAGTAGTAGTCGTATAGAAGTATGTTTCACCACCGGAGAGAAGATTTCATCATAATCAACTCCCTCCTTTTGCAAGAATCCTTTTGCCACCAACCGAGCTTTGAATAAGGTGGCACCTTTCTCATGCATTTCTTCTTTCTTCCTAAACACCCATTTGCAGCCAATAACCTTGCGACCTTTGGGTTTAGGAACTAACTCCCAAACTGAGTTTTGGTGTAGAGATTCCATCTCTTGCATCATAGCTTCCATCCAACTTTCCCGTTCCTTGTTCTCAACAGCTTCTTGGAACGTGGTTGGTTCTTCTTCACTAGCATTTAGGGCATAGTGAACTGCATCCATCTCCCATCCAAACCTTTGAGGTGGTTTGATGGTTCTCTTGGGCCTGGATCGAGCTATAGATGATGGCTCCACCTGTTCTTGAGCCTCTTCTTCTTCTTGAGTGTGTTGTTGATGCTGCCCAGCTTCTTCCTCTTCAATGTCAGACTCCACCTCCTCCTGAACGTCTTCAGTTGGCTGTTTCTGTGAAGTCATTCTTGACACCTTCTTGAGTGGAATCTCAATGGTTGTTTCTTTCTCAACAACATCCTCCTTTGCCTCTGAATTCTTGACTTTGTTCATAGGTATGGTCTTCTCATCAAACACAACATTTCTGCTGAGTATCTTCTTGTGGTTCACAGGATCCCATAGCTTGTAGCCCTTCACACCACTCTCAAATCCAATGAAAATGCATTCAAGAGACTTTGGCTTCAACTTGGATCTTTCATCACTAGGAATAAGTGCATATGCACTGCACCCAAACACCTTAAGATTCGAATAATCGATTGACTTATTAGACCATACTTCCTCTGCACACTTGAACTCAAGATTTCTTGAAGGCGATCGGTTAACCAAATAGGCAGCGTGGTTAACCGTTTCTGCCCAAAAAGATTCGGGCAACCCTGCATGAATTCTCATACATCTCTCACGCTCCATGAGAGTTCGGTTCATCCTCTCCGCAGCTCCATTTTGTTGGGGTGTCTTCTTCACGGTAAAGTGCCTCTTAATGCCTTCACTTTTGCAAAACTCAAGGAACTTGCTGTCCTTATATTCACCACCATTGTCACTCTTTAGGATCTTGATCTTTCTTCCGGTTAGGTTCTCTACTTCCGCCTTCCACTCTTTGAATTTGGTGAAGACCTCAGATTTCTCCTTCATGAAGTAGACCCAAACCTTCCTGGAAAAATCATCCAAGAAAGTCACGAAATAGCGAGCTCCACCCTTCGATTTAACCGGTGATGGCCCCCATACATCCGTGTGAATATAATCTAGCACACCCGTGCTTTCTTCCTCTTTGTTTCGCTGCTTGAAAGCTATTTTTGATTGCTTTCCCATGGTACAAAATCTGCAGAACTCAAGCTTGCAACTTTGAACACCTTTCAACAATTTTCTGTTGTGTAGTTCCTGCATGCCCCTCTCACTCATGTGCCCTAGCCTCAAATGCCAAAGCTGAGTTTCATCTTCCGAGTCCTTGCTTGTGGATACAGCTGCTCCACCTATGATTGTTGTACCACACAACCTATATAGACAGTTAGGTTGAATCTCCCCCTTCATAATCACAAGTGAACCTTTTGAGACTATGAGTTTCCCTCCATTTGCTTTGAATGAATAACCATTCTTATCAAGAGTTCCAAGGGAAATGAGATTCTTACGCAACTTTGGAATGTGCCTTACCATTCCAAGCGTCCTAACAGCCCCATCATGCATCTTCACCTTGATTGTACCAGTGCCTTTGACTTTACACATTGAGCCATCCCCCATCATCACTTCACTGCTATCTTCTTTCTCATACGTGTCAAACCACTCCTTGTTTGAGCACATATGATATGAGCATCCGGAATCCAAAATCCAATCGGAAGAGGAACACCTTGAAGAATTAGCCAATGCATTTGTTTTTACATTGCTATTAATACACAAAAGCTCACCATCACTTTCTGTGACATCCTCAGCTGTGTTTGCTGCATTCTTCCCTTTGTTCTTCTTCTCCTTCCATATGGGGCAATTCTTTTTCCAATGCTCCTTTGACCCACACTCGAAACAACCATCTTTCGCCTTGGATTTGGACCTTCCTCTATTGCCTTTCTTGCCTTCACGCTTCTTTGAACGGCCTCTCTCTCCGGTCTTTGCAACTAGACCTTCGCCTTGAGAGTTTTCTCCCGAACGTTGAGTCATCCTATGGTGTGTCATGATGTCTTGCACCACAGGCTCAAAATCAAGAGTAACCTTTCCGAACATAAGAGTGGTTCGGAAGTGTTTATAGGACGGAGGCAAGGATGTCAACAACATAAGAGCCTTATCCTCCGGACTATAAATCACATCCATTCTCTGCAAGTCAGCAACACATCTATTGAAACTGCTTAGATGTTCCATTAGATTTCCTCCCTCCTCCATCTTAAGATTCAGGAGTTCTTCCTTGAGGAAGAGTTTGTTGGACAACGATTTCCCTGCAAACATCTCTTCGAGCTTCTCCCATGTTTGCTTCGCTGTATCCTTTATCACGTTGATGAGCACCTCATCGGAGAGATAGTTTTCGATAGCTCCTCTGGCTAACTCGTCAAGAACTCCCCACTCATCATCCGTCATGCTTGCTGGCTTCTTCTCCTTGCCAACCAACACAACATGGAGTTGTTGTTGTGTAAGAGCTGACTTCATCCTTCGTTGCCAAAGAGTGAAGTTCTCCTTCCCTGTGAAAGGCTTTAACTCTACCTTCATGCTTGCTGCCTGTGGTGGCTTCAGATGCTGTGAACTGCTACCACTCTCAGCTTCCATGTCACTTGCCATCTTCAACACACTAGCACTCCAAGAGAAGAACTAGCTCCAGCTACCAAACACAGCTCTGATACCACTTGTTGTGAATTAATGAATAACTCACTGCCCTTTTAAGATCTTGTTGTTGATGGACTTTAGACAAAGAACTCAATGATAGATGAGTCTTACACACACACACTGAAATTAACCAAGCACAAATGACACAAGTGTTTATAGAGGTTCAGCAAATTGCCTACATCCTCTTTGGTGATCACCTTGAGAAATTTCACTAATGAAGATATGTTACAACTTTGGTTTACAAAGGAAACCCCCTTAGAACACTACCCTCACAATCTGTTTCTCTCACACCCTTGCTCAACACCTTGATACACTTAGAGAACTCTCTTTCTCTCCCCTTGGCTTTTCTGAAACTCTCACTAGAAACTCAAACTGGTTTTCAGCTTTTGCCACTACATTTGTTCAACATTCTTTCTCCCTTGTGTTATCTTACTTCATCCCATTACCTACACAAGCCAATGGACAAGAGATAGGATATCTGATTGTCCTCCACGTTCTTTCCTTTTAGTCACCACTTAGACTAAGGGTCAGATTAGGTAGGTAATACAATCCCACTCAGCCACCTCCATTAAACCAGAAAATGGAGAGGAGATTAATCAAAATAGGATAACCAATTAGCCATGAGTGCTCTCCCAACTATCCAGCAGGTAGTCAACCCTCTTTTACCTCAGAAGTGATCCATTAAGCACCTGCAAACTCGTGGAAAGCGATAGCCATTGAAAAGACAGTTGAAAATACGTAAGCAAAGCATCACAGCACGACTGGAGCGACCGGTCGTCAGGAATGGGCGACCGGTCGCCAGAAGTTTTCCCTCCAGACTTTGAATCTGCTTCTAAGAGACCGGTCGCAAATGTCAAGCGACCGGTCGCTCGTGTTCCTGCGACCGGTCGCAAAGAACTAGCGACCGGTCGCTCCTTGGTTTAGCTCTAGACTTCGAATCTGCTTCAAAACGACCGGTCGCAAATGTCCAGCGACCGGTCGCTTTTAGGCAGATTCAAAATCATCCTTTGAGCGCCAAAAAGTTTGTATCCTTTTAGGTGAGCCATTTTTCCAACAAACTATACTACTGTCAGAAGGACTTTGGAGCTTTGTTGAAAGAGGGCTTCAAGAACCAGAGGATCTAAGTCAGCTTCCAGCAGCAGAAATAGAGAAGTTTGAAGCAGAAGTCATGAAAGATGCCAAGGCTCTCTCCAAAATTCAGAATGGAGTCACTTCAGACATTTTTCCAAGAATCACAAGAGCTAAAACAGCAAAAGAAGCCTGGGATACATTAGAAAAGGAGTTTCAAGGTGACAGCAAGGCCATAACAATCAAGCTACAGACTTTGCGCAGGGAGTTCTATAATATGAAGATGAAAGAATCTGAATGCATCCAAGATTATGCCTCCAGACTTGCTGAAGTTGTGAATCAAATGAGAACATTTGGTGAGGAGATCTCTGACCAGAGAGTTGTTGAAAAAATATTGATTAGCTTGCCTGAAAAATATGATCCCATTGTTGCTGCTATCGAAGAGTGCAAGGACATCACCACCTTATCAATTGAACAATTGATGGGTTCTTTAAAGTCTCATGAGCAGAGAAGGTTGACACGAAATGATCAACCTGTTGAGAGTGCTTTCCAGTCAAAACTAAGTTTCAAATCTCAAAAGTCCTCCAAGAAAGGCAATTCTAGAGATGACCAGCGAACGGGGGAGCAAAGAAGATGGAAGAAACACTACTACAAAAATTGAAATAGACGACGGGGAAACGCCGTCGTCTTTTTCTTTTTCAAACCGTCGTTAAATCGACAGTCATCTTTTTGAAAGTCAAATTATGACGGTAATTCACCGTCGTCTATTATATGTAAAAACGACGGTTTTTAAAAGAACCGTCATCTATTACATGTAAAGACGACACTTTTTCTGAAACAACCGTCGTTATTGAATGTAAAGACGACACTTTTTTTTATAGAACCGTCATCTATTAAATATAAAGACGACACTTTTTCTGAAAAAACCGTCGTCTATTTAATGTAAAGACGACACTTTTTCTGAAAAAACCGTTGTCTATTTAAATGTAAAGACGACACTTTTTCTGAAAAAACCGTCGTCTATTTAATGTAAAGACGACACTTTTTCTGAAAAAACCGTAATCTATTTAAATGTAAAGACGACACTTTTTCTGAAAAAACCGTCGTCTATTTAAATGTAAAGATGACACTTTTTTCTGAAAAAACCGTCGTTTATTATATCCAAAGACGTCTATTAAATCTAAAAAAGACGGTTTTGTTCCAAAAAATCGCCGTTTATTATCTGTAAAAATGATGTACTAATTTCATTTTAGATATCCTAAAAAATTATTTCTTTCATAAAACTTGAAGATTCAATTGTAATTACATTGTTTACCAATCTTGATTCCTACTATATCCATACAAAATACCATATTTATAACATTATAACCTATAATTACAAAATACCATATCCAAAGCATTAACCTATGGTTGTTGTATCTTCCACACTTTGTACTTGTTCTCCACATTCAGTTGTCATCTTGGAGTAGTGTTCTAAGTCATCTTGGTCAAATGGATCTTATATTCTTCTAAGTTGTCATCTTGGCCTTTGAGCTGCACTTGATATAAGCTGCAGCACCTATTTGCCATGTCATCTTACCTGAGCAATCAAAAACCACAATAAGATTACATTATCTTGCTGTCATTTTAACTAACAAAAAATATGCATAAGCTTATGCAGGAAAAGTTCATTTGTAACACAATACAGAAGAACATTTTGACTAACTTAGAGTTTCTTTTGTGACGTGGATGGCGAGCTCACCAAGAAGGCGCGATGGAGATCTGTCATCGAACCTCAAGCGACATCGAAGACCAAATCTGATGTTCTAGGATTTTCCCATCTCGCAATGTCATAAGCCTCCTCAATGACCTAAGAAAAAAGCATATGCAAAGGAGAGTGTCTATCAATGATCAAGGATGCCGTTATGTACAAGCATGTTTGGAAAATTGACAACTTCTCAAAGTTAAACGCGGAGAGCTATGACTCACAAACATTCATTGCTGGAGACCAGAAATGGTGCATAAGCCTCCTCATTGATTAATATATCCTTCTTTACAGGCTTTTTATTTCCTCCTTATCTCTCACTCCCTCTCTCTCTCTCTTTTCTGGTCCAAATTTTACTTGCATGAAGTTGGTAAAGAATCAGTTAAAGTGCTAGAGAAAGTTTACCAACCAAAACAAAGGAGATGTGTTGAGCAAATTATGTGCCCAAAAGCAGTGAAGTTTGCAGATGAAAACTAAACTTGCTGCAGAAGTTATTAAGTGCAGGTAATCTTATCTAAAAATGTTTGTTGCTTGTTGCAGGAAGATACAACTGTATCCGAAGGGAAGACACGGTGGGACGGGTAGCCATCTCTCTCTTTATTTGGCATTGGCTAATCCGACATCTCTGCCTCCTACCTCTAAAATATATGCACAGTATACCCTGCGCATCGTAAATCAACTGAACAGCAGCTATCCCTATGAATCTAGTAAATGTAAAAAAATTGGCCTAGTTCTATCCATCACCATCCCCTACACATTGAGGAGGTTTTCTTTTCTCTGCACTTTTTAATTATCGGTCTTTAGCGCTTCATTCATTTTTCTTCTTCTTTTTCATTTCATCCTGCAGTTACTTGGTGGTTCAGTGCCTCCAGTCCCAGCCGGGGCTGGCCGAGATTCATTTCAATCGGATATTTCAATATTGCTCAGTCGAACCGGGGGTACTTGGTGAAGGATAGTTGCACCGTGGAGGCAGAGGTCACTGTGCATGGAACTGCTAGTGCGCTAGACTAAAATAAATAGTAAGCACTGTCTCAAATACGGTGTTGAAAAAATATTCATTCAGTTATGAATAATATGTTTGTATCACTTCTTCTGGCCTTCGGTGGTCTGAATAATAATATCATTTATGGTTTCTTTTTGTTTTCCTTTCATGCAACTTTTTCCGGCATGGAATTTCTGATACCCATCCATCGTCTTGTGAATATGGCTGCATCCTGAACCTCCGCATTTCTTTTTTTTTCCAATGTAAATTTGACAGTCTACTGCCGAGTAGTATGGAAATTTCCATATTGAAAATAGAAAAGGATAATTTAAAAAGATAGGGAAGGTTACAAGTTCTCTTCTTTCTTGCTAGATAATTTTTTGGTTAGGACTTGTTAGCTAATATTGAACCCACTTATATGATGGCTATTAATTATAGAAAGTTGAGATTGGAAAGAAAATATGGAATTATTGAATGTTATGAACTTTTACAGAATTCACAATAAATCAAATTTACAATGAACATGAAAGGATACAGTGAAGCAAGCCTCACAGGCCCCTTCGCAATGAGAACAAGTTAACAACAGATACTTACAAGTTGCTAATATGAACGATTTGATAAATTAGGGGAGGAGATGGAAGGATCAGCCGAAGGTTTTCTCGCTGCTGTAACACATATACAGAAAACCATCATCCTCCGTGTAATTTTCGTAGATGGAATCCATACGACTGGCTGTAAATGAAATCCACAGAAAAATGTGTTAACAAGTTCTCAATGCCGGGCAGAATCTAAATAAAACTGGTAGACGAATCAATAATGTGCGTTTTACCTGTTTGCGGTAACGTGTTCTTCACAAAGACAAAAAGAGCTTTCCCAGGAGTCAAGTGTAGCCTGCTGCTTAAGATATGAATAAACTGCCCGACAGACATGTCTCTCGGAACCAAGAATCTATACGAAACAAGGAAACACAGTATACAGGTTATTCTCCTTAAAGTGAGAATGCAAAACCAATTGGCTAAAATTTTCCAGAACGCAATTCAATCTGTGTTAAGAACTTCTAGAACTAAGTAGCTACATTCAGATTATACCAAACTGCGGATAAAAGGAAATTCATCCAAGCATACATCTATTATTAAAGCATAGAAAAGCAAGCAAAACATGCCAAAAGATCCTCAGAACACAGAGCAAGTAACAGAAGCAAAGCTCTCTGTTTCGCTAGAACAAAGAGCTATATAGTTAGGATGAGGGTACTAATACACAACACAAACCAGAAGAGTACCAATGCCAAAGGACCTCGAGACGGAAACTTTACTGAACAATAAACATATGGATAATGCATGGATCTTAAAGTTTCTAAGAAATTGAACCTCAGATGTACATGTAATATGGCATTTAAGTTAGTTCTTAACACAAGAAACTTTGGCCTTGACGAAAATGCAGGGAATTGTGAATTTGTGACAACTAGAACATACTTTTTCTTTTCCATTTCAGGCAGGTCTGTCCTGGAATATCTTTCAATGATCACCTGCAGAAAGACATACAAAGAACACACTGATCAGTTTTGACAGCTTCTCCATTATAGACTAATTGCTTCAATTCGGATAAAATTAAGCCTAATGATTGTACACAAACTACAAAGTACACACCCAAAAAATGCTCTCAGCCACTAAAACATTATCATCTCCCAATCGGGTCAAACATTAAAACCAACTCAGGTCTGCTAAAGACGAAAGCAACAAAAAAAAAACACACACACAAACAAGAACAAATCTCCATGATTCCAATTTCCAAGTGCATTATTTATCCCAGTATTTTGGAATTTCTGAATCATATATATTTATTACTCCATTCTTATTTAAATAAATATAAAATAAAAAAAACAACAAAAATCACCGAGAAAACTAAAAAACAAACAATCATAAATGAAAACTAACCGGAATTCGATCTGGGTATTTTGCGATGATATTTTTCGATTCTTCAAGTCGTTCGTCTGAATCAAAACCATCAAAACCATCATAAAAATTACAAGAAAAACGCCTTTCTGTAAATGATTGAAATCAAAAAGGAGGGAAAAATCAAACCGAATGAGAACTCCTGCTTGAAAGTCTTGATCTTTCCCATAAAGTTTTCCCCTTTTTCGTATGCGAGAGGCTAAAAAGTCCAAAAGAAAATCAATCAGGGAAAAAGAGGGGGGACTTTCTTTTTTATATATAAAGATAAAGTTGTGAAGAGAAAGACGTGTAGAAGAGGAGATAGCTACAAGTGTTACGTAGATTGCTCACAAACGCACCTCACAAGTCGTTTTCTGTTGCTTTAAGCCACCGACACGTTGCTGACTCGTTATTGGGCTTCGCAATTTGGGCTTTGATTTTCAATTTGTGGGCTCTTAATGGGCTTTTAGCTTTCCATAAATTGACTGATTGATTTTTATGGACCAGCTTCAGCTATTACCCTCCGTTTGGATGAAGGAATTGAAATGATGAAAATATAAATTCCGTCATTTAATTCGGGAATTTGATGCCCCAATTTTCATGATTTTTTCCGCACGTCATTTAATAAATTCCATACTTAAGTTGTCAAACCAAGAAATTGTCAATTTCTCCTCTTAAATACCCTACTTTTAACTAAATTCTGAGTTATTTTCCCTCATCCAAACAGAGGGCTATAGTTCGTGTATGAAGTATTAAGGATAATCACATATTCATGCGTGAGTAATTATTAATCATTAATAATACAGGTCCTATTCTAGTACACACATAAATCTACAATAAACAACTAAATACACACGCGTAAGTGATTGTCACTGACATAACATGTCGGTGCAATGGAAATTTGTGATGACATTATGCTTTAAAAAACTATAGCCAACAAAAGTGAATCGATATTAACAATTAATTATATATGGTTTGGCCTCAAATAAAAAGGGAAATAGAAAAAGACAATAAGGTCTACCACCATGCCACGTCCTTGTTGAGTAATTGTTTTGATGTGTCAGCACTAAAGACGTCCATGTGACTTTCATGTTCAAAGGCTTCGATTGAATTGAAATTTCACATTTAATAAAAGCATGTTCCATGAAATTGAGAGTAGTGCGCAGCCACGATTCACATCGATTGGATCATGCCACTTGTGGTCCTTTTTGGCTCTTTGATTTGGATTAACAGCAATTTGATTCAGTTAAGACAATGGCTTAAGCTAAGCTTAATGGTTTTGAAGTAATTTTTTTCTTAATTGAAGACGTTGGAAATGATTTGTTTATTTTTGACTGAGGTTGGTAGGGTTGGTAATGGTACCATCAAAGGAGAATAATAGAAGAGGATGTGAGACCAAATTGTGGACTCACCAACCCACTCATAAGCCAAGCCTTTGCCTTGTAGTGGAAAGAACCCAATTCAACTAAATTCTTTTAAAAATATACTTCTTACCTAACTATTCAAAAAAACAAAGAAGATAAAAACAAGGTTCTATGATATAAAAAATTCAACTGAAATCTTCTGCTCTCTCCTTCTCCTCTTCTCTCTCTCACTCTATTTCTTTTTCAATTTTCACCTTGATTCTCAAGCATATACATTCACTCTTGTTGAGACCAACAAGAACAATGCCTAAAAGGTTCCTCCTCCCTCGATGCGAGAAAAATTTAGTTGCAACAAAGATAGTACTATTTTGCTATTCTCAGCTAATAATGCTATGATATGTGAAAGTGTTATCATGCGTGTCATAGCGTTATTGATTGGAAATAGTAAAATAGTTTTGTCCCCGTTTTATGAAAGTCTTTCTCCTTTGATGTCATTTATTTAGGATCTCAAACAAGGAATTTGCATTCTAAATGTCAAATAGGTTGCCACTTGATATTGGTCAATGTTGCGTCTACCCAAGTGCAAGTAGTCACACGTAGTAATAATCTTGGAAGTTCAAGTGTCATATCCTCAAGAAGCAAATAGGCAAATGTCTGCACACAAAGAAATTATTAAAAGTACCAAAATAAAAGTGACAAGCAAAATGGAAAAGTAATTTGATTTGAGTGTTGTAGAGATTGGGTTTTGTTAAGGCCCAAAAAATCCAAGGCTAGACCCAAATATATTTCCGGCCCAATACGACACCATATTGAGAAGAAACCCGATTTGGGGACGCGAGAATTCGTCGTACGCGCTCACACGAGTCATGATCCACATGCCACACCAAGCAAATATATAACCCGTCACACCAAAAGTCATAACAAGCCCGTAAAATGTACTGACTTTATGGACCCATGCTTATTATCCCATCAAGCGTCATTTTGGTGCGACCATAGCCCTTTACAATGCAATAAAACTCGAGCACGAGCACGCCAAACAACATGCAATGCCAAGCGGAAAACCTTTATTTTGCACCTAACCATGCTTTAAGCTTAAGTGGGCCAAAGCCACGCAAATGCTCAAGGCTTACTGAGCGGTTTGTGGTATGGATGGTTACAAGCATTCACGAGGCTCATTGATGAGCCAAGAAATGGAAGTTTAGAGCTGCTTGGGAGCCCCAAAACTCGAGCCCATTTCTTGAGCCCAAATATGTTGGTAAGCATGAAAGAGAGAAAATTAGCCTGTCACCTTAGTAAATTAGCCCATCACCTTAGTAAATTGGCCCATCACCTTAGTAAGTTAACTCATCACCTTACGAGGTGGCCCAACAACTTAGAAAAATATCTCATGAAGCCTCCAGCACATGGCCAAAGCTAAATCCAAGACAAACCATCTGTAAAACCGAAGGATACTTGTGTGTGCAGGCTGCTAGGAGTAGAACACTCTTCAGGCCAACACATTTACTCACTTCTTTCCCCCACCAGCTCTTGCAATAAAATCAAGGAGAAAAGAAGGAGAGAATGTTGCTAGAGATAAGAGATTGCTACAGGGATAGCTGCGGGAAGACTCTAGAACACCAAAAAAGCTTGTCTCTATGTGTTTGGATTATGAGGATTTCACAAAATAGGAATGAATCAAAGGAAGAGAAGATGAATAGAGGAGGAGACTTGGCAAATTTGGGAAGAACCATTTAGGGTTTCTTGGGAAGAAGGAGCTTCCAGAGCCTATAAAATGGGGCATCTCCTACCCAGTAAATAACCACATCCAGAGAGAGCGAGCATCCCCTCTCACTACTGGAACCCTTCAATTTTGAGCTCTATTCTTCCATTTCTTCCCCTTTTCTCTTTTGGCAAAACACCCAAGAGTGTGACGAAGCTTTCGTCAAGCCACTAAAAGATTTGCTCAAGCCGCCCATTCGTCCACCCTCATCTTTTCCTCTCTTCCCTTAACAAATCCTCTCAAAATTCCCTCTCCCTTTGCTTTGAACCCCTGTTTCTCATAGGAAATCCAAGCCTTCTCTCTTTAATGCAAAACTTATGAATGCTCAGCTCCCATGCCATAAGCTTCTCAAGCCAAGCTAAAATATTTATCTGTAAGCAACTATTGGTTTTGTTGGTGAAGGAAACCAAGGTGCTTCCTAAGGCTCCACGAACCTTTCGAAGCACTCTTGGGGTCTGATTCTTGAACTCAGACACATGAGCAACTCCACCCATTCGCTCTTTACAGCAGCCCAGGCCCATTTGTCAAGCTGTTGGAGCAAAAAAGCCCCCACAGGTTTTAAAATGAATTATCAATAACGGAAATGCTAAGGCATCATGGTTCAATTATTTAAACAAAATATGTTTCATGCTCTTTAATCCAAATTATAACTCAATTAAAATTATCATTGAAAAACTTTAACCAGAAGATAAAGAAATTAAAACTAATTTAATTTTTCAATGTTATCTTTTATTAATGATAGTTCAAAAAATGGAATTGCTTAATATCTAATCTTTTAATTTAAAAGCATGCTAAGTCAGTTCTTAACAATGAGATAAATACAATTGAACTCGTGAAAAGATAGTAGCACTTAACATCAATCAAAATAAAAGGATATGAAAATATTAAACAACCAAAAATAAAAGAGTTTAGCAATTCATACGATATATTGGATTAAAAAAGAACAATTCACAAACTTACTGAAAGGACATTCCCTTTAGCCTTAGCTAGAGTTCTAGCAACTCATTACAAAGAAAAACATAACTAAATTTTGAATAAAATGGATAAAGAAATATGTCATAGTGGTGTTATTGCCAAATAAGTTGATGGTTAATTTACAGTAGTCAATGAGGTGGGTGGAAAGTTAATACATTCATGGTGGGTAATGAAGGGTTTAAGTGAGTGATTAATTGGATTAAACATGTGTTGATGGTGGAGAGTTAGTGGAAAAGAAATAACGGTGAGGTAGTGGACGTTAAATGGCTATGAATGACATGAAATTGGCTCTTTAGCTTCAACGGGTTTGTCTTCTCTTCTCCCTCTTTACTTCTCTTTATAATCACAATAATCCCACAATCAATTCTTCAATAAAATCCGCTAGCAATTCTCTTCACACTTGGCTTGAACAAATATATATCTTTATCTTTTGGCTATCCAACTTCTTACAAAAGATAAATTCACCTAATAAGTTCATCAAATTAAATACAGAAAATTCATAAATCCAATTGGTGAGAATAAAATGTAACAACAAGTGAAATTATATTTATTAAGCCAAATTTATATCATAAAGTCTCCAAAATAATATTAAAAAGATGTAATTTGAGACTCTCATTGCTCGTGTCATATCGTTATTGATCAGGAATAACAAAATAGTGTTAATCCCGTCTTATGAAACTCTTTCTCCTTTTGATGCCGTTTTATTTAGGAGCTCAAACAATGAATGCGCACTCTAAATGTCAAGTAGGTTGCCACATGATATTGGTCAATGATGTATTGTACCCATTGTGCTTCTCATAGTTGACATTTTTATAAAAAATCTCGAGTATACAATGAGTCTCACGTACCCACTCTTCACATCATAATCACATGACCAATTGTTGTATACAAGGATTGCTAAAATATTTTTTCTTGGAACTTAATGCCAAGTTTTAACTCGGTTTAATAAGGGATTACATAAACACAATATGAGCATAATTATTATAATAGAACTAGAGATACCCACTTTTTTTTTTGGTCGAATGTGAGATACCCACTTACTACAATAAATTTTGGTTATCAATTGATGTATGACAAATTATTGGTAAATTCCTGCGAAGAAAAATAAAGAAAAGCAATCAGTTCAAAATTGGCATGAAAGCGTCAAAGAGAGGAAATTTTTGATTAAATATCAATTATGGCTTTAAAAGAGGAAGAATGATTTATTATTGGGACTTTTGAATTGCTTGAGAAAGTTTGAAGCAAATATGGGTTATGGAAAGATTAATTTTATATTTCTAATATAAGAATAAGAGTTTATTAGGATATTATTCGCCTAATACGATTTTGGTTAGAATTTATTTATTTTATTATTAGCTAAGTTTTAAGACTACTGTGGAATTATGGTTTTTTTTTCTTTCTATATTTAAGTCAACTCATGGAGTTGTATTTGTAAGCTTTATTCATATTAATTAATAAAATAATTGAGTCTCTCAAAATTTTTTTTTTTGAGATTTTATCTCTTTTCTAGTAGATTCCACTGTACTAATTTTAGGGTTAACATTTGTTTTTCTTTTATCATTTTCGTGCTTCCGTTCTGAGTCACAATTTTTTATGGGAGCTGATTTTCCCACTCCCATGTTCTCCACTTACACTCCCTTTTGCTTTTTAATACTTTTTTAATCAATTTTATTCTTTTTTGTTATTTCTCTTTCCTATTCTACCCTTACCCTAAATTAATTTATTAGCTCTTGATAAATGTGTCTGCTCTTGTATGGTTGAATTTTCTTAGCCACCAAACATAATTTGTTTTTTGGCAACTCATGTTGTGATGGTTTAAGTGGAATGATACAGTTTGGTTAAATTAAATCTTCTTCTGTAGTTGTTACTGAAGTTGTGATTTTAATTTGAGCTCTAGTATTGAGTATATGAGAATTTTGTTCAATTTAGTTACTTTTTCTTTGTTTTCTGTTTCTTTGTGGCCACCTTGGTCATCTTTGTATTTTATTGTCTTTTGCATAAAAATTTGTTTTCTTTTAAAAAAATAATAATAATAAAAGAAAGAAACAGTGGTTGCAAGGTTTATTCCTGGGGCATGAGTTTTTGCAGCAAGTGCACCGTATAATTTTGCATAAATACATATACAGTGTTGATTATTTCTTACTCGATTAGTGCATTACATTGCTAAAATTAAAGCTCCAAGAAAAAGACATTGGTAAAAAAGGAAGTAAAAAAGAAATTTATGTAATGTAAAGGTAGAATAGGAAAGAAAAGAACAAAATTAATTTAAAAAAATATTAAAAAGCAAAAAAAAATGTAAGTGAAGAAAAAATGGAAAAATCAACTCCCTTTTTTATTTACTGTGAATAAATATTGTTCACAGTCGGCCAAATAGAAAACAAGAAAAACATCAGACAAAAATGAAAAAAAGAAATGAAAAAAAACAAGAAACGTACTGCCACTTCAGCTGGTGTAATAAATTGATGTCTCGTATCACTATAGTTATTATTTGTTCTTTAGGAAAACACAAGTGCGGAGTGTGCATAATGACAAAAGAAGGTGCCAATTTACCATTAACTCCAACTTAATGATAGTTGCGGATGGTCCAAGTAAGAGCCAAAATGGGGTGATTAGTCAAAACCGTAGACTAATCACTTGATAAGAGACAGGCTGGGGTTGGTGGGCGTTCCGTGTACAGGTGATTTTCGCGGTAAACGCGTCCTCCGCATATCTTAGACCAGCAGTAGATCCCCTTCCTTTTATTCTTTCACCCACCGACTCCCTCTCACCGACGACTGAGATTAAACCTCGGGCCCAAGATTCACATGCCACGTGATCAAGGATGAATATGACCCAATTTTTGCAGCTTAGGGGTTTGGGAAGGCCACCCACATTTCCCTATAAATTCGGGCCTCAAACTCGAACTTTGTCGAACCGCTTGAGGAGGAGACTACAACACACCCAAAGCTCCAATCTCTCCTCTACTCAAGCTCTCTCTCTCTACCCCTCCCTCATTCTCTCGATTTTGAGGTGTGTTTCTGGTGCTTGATTTTCTTTTTCTTTCTGGGTTCGTCTCATTTTGTGTGAATTTGGCTTTTAGATCTGTTAATTTAAGTTGGTGGGTGTTTATGGACTTCATTTCATGTTTTAGTTTCGTGCTGTGTGAGTGAGTTTGTGATGAAATCGACCGAAATTGGAACTGGGTTTTTGTTATTTTTAGTAGATCCATTAGAAAGTAGTTGGCTTTTTTCGAAAATTTGAACTTTGGATTGTTTGGGGTTTTAGAAATGGGCTCTGACATTGCAGATCTGGTAGCTTTTAATTGCATGCATTTGATTTGGTAATTCTTGGCGTATACGGAATTGGATCTGAATTTGGCTATGCATGTGTGTAATTTTGGATTTTGATTGCATAAAGACTGATAACTAAGCCTTATGCATGTGCTCCTGTTCTGTTTTTTTTCTTTCAGATTGTAAGAAATGGAAACCTTCTTGTTCACCTCTGAATCAGTCAATGAGGGTCACCCAGACAAGCTCTGTGATCAGATCTCAGACGCAGTGCTCGATGCCTGCCTTGCACAAGACCCTGAGAGCAAGGTGGCCTGTGAAACCTGCACCAAGACCAACATGGTCATGGTCTTCGGAGAGATCACCACCAAGGCCAATGTAGACTATGAGAAGATTGTTCGAGACACATGCCGTACAATTGGCTTTGTATCAGCCGATGTTGGTCTTGATGCTGACAATTGCAAGGTTCTTGTGAACATTGAGCAGCAGAGCCCTGACATTGCTCAGGGTGTCCATGGCCATTTGACCAAGAGGCCTGAGGAGATTGGTGCTGGTGACCAAGGTCACATGTTTGGCTATGCCACTGATGAGACCCCTGAGCTCATGCCCCTCAGCCATGTCCTTGCAACCAAGCTCGGTGCTAAGCTCACCGAGGTTCGCAAGAATGGTACTTGTGCTTGGTTGAGGCCTGATGGCAAGACCCAAGTGACTGTTGAGTACTACAATGACAAGGGTGCCATGGTTCCAATTCGTGTCCACACTGTCCTAATTTCAACCCAGCACGACGAGACCGTGACAAACGATGAGATTGCTGCTGATCTCAAGGAGCATGTGATCAAGCCTGTGATCCCTGAGAAGTACCTTGATGAGAAGACCATCTTCCATCTCAACCCATCTGGCCGATTCGTCATCGGAGGGCCTCATGGTGATGCTGGTCTCACTGGCAGGAAGATCATCATTGACACCTATGGAGGATGGGGAGCTCATGGTGGTGGTGCCTTCTCTGGGAAGGACCCAACTAAGGTGGACAGGAGTGGGGCCTACATTGTGAGGCAGGCTGCCAAGAGCATTGTGGCCAGTGGACTTGCCAGGAGGTGCATTGTGCAAGTTTCATATGCCATTGGTGTGCCTGAGCCTTTGTCTGTTTTTGTTGATTCTTATGGCACTGGGAAGATCCCAGACAAGGAAATTCTCAAGATTGTGAAGGAGAGCTTTGATTTCAGGCCTGGTATGATTGCCATCAACCTAGATCTCAAGAGGGGTGGCAATGGAAGGTTTTTGAAGACTGCTGCCTATGGGCATTTTGGCAGGGATGACACTGACTTCACATGGGAGGTGGTCAAGCCACTCAAATGGGACAAGGTCCAAGCTTGAAGCTCTCTCTCTCTCTCTGAATGAAGAAGGCCCTTCATCAACATTGAATTAATTTGAGCATGTGCTGCTGTTGCTCTCTATACAGGCAATTTGCCATTTGGGTTTTTGTTTTGTTATTTTTATTTTTATTAATGATTTGTATTTTTTGGGTTCTTTCAAGGATGTATTAGTTTATTATTATGTTGGTTAATGGAAGTGACAAAACATATGGAAATTTGTGTTCACAGAGGTTGAATGTAATGCCATCATCGCTGCTCACTGAGATAATAAGAATCCATAAGACAAATGGTTTTTTTTTTTTTTAGGTGAGACCCAAGGGTATCCACCGCCGACAGTAGTGACTAATCCCTTTCGCCGCGGGAGCTCTCCCAATGAAGGTAAACAGCTGGCCACAAAATGCGCTCCATTCCCATGGGCGGGGATCGAACCCCCAACCTCATGGTTAACACCACATCTCATGGTTATAGACAAATGGTTTTTGCGGTGAAGCAACAACAATGTTTAAATTGTTGGTGCACATGGCAAGTGGCATTTAATACAATTGATAATTTGTCTTCTCCTATGACTTGTTTCTGCTGGTATTTTTGGGGTTCTGCTATTGCCATGATTTACTGCTCAAGTGTTAAAAACATTTGTGACCCCCCAAGTCTCCTCAAACACTTACATGAAACAGGGATAACACTATTTTGCTATCCCGACATATCGTGTGCTATCCCGTCCAATCATTATATGTCATACGTGATAACATTGGAGGGGATAGTTTCATACAAGTTTTTCTGCCCATTGAGGTTGTTTTTGGTTCCCTATGTGATCAAATTCGTGCTTTAGATTCTTTTGCTTGAACATTAAAAAAACAAAAATAGAAAAAGAATCTGAGGAAGCAGTGCTCTAGTTCAATTCTGATTCTTTCACAGTTTCACCAGCTTAATAAAAAGAAAATTTTCAAAGCCTGAATGAAGACTTTTAGGCTGTAAAGAAGCACAGAGAGAAAGTTGGTTACTTAATTGCCCTCCCACTGAATTTGATGTAGATCTCAAAAAGAGTTGTGGGGGATTTGCTTCTCCACAATTTTTTCTTTTGCTTAAACAAATATCTGAGCAATCAAACCAGGCCCGTATAATTATCCCACTTGGGTTGTTTCAGACAAAGCACATCCAACTAAAAATGGGATTTATAGTGGACATCGGGTTCGCTTTCTTACATGATATTGTGTGTCGCACAATAATTTGATCATTCCAAGGGAAGCAGATATGACCCACATGGACAAACAACATGACACTCAAACTTTGGTTTACAATAACTTGTTTACAACATACACGAGTTGAGTTAGGCAGTTGGTCAAGTAGTGTGTTCGTCGTTTTGCATTCAAGTTCAAATTTCTATTTTGCGTAATATGACAACTGATACGTACATAGTCACACTATTTGTTTAACATCAATATATGATCTTGAAATTTGATAGTCAATTAATTACTTGGGTGTCATGGATCACATGGCTTGTTATCATTATATTAACAACATTATTTTTTCTGAGCTATAGTAATTTTGCCCTTATAAGAAAAACAACTCGAATAGTGATGAATTGTGTCAATATTTTTCTTTTTCTCACATGTTACATGGTGTTACATTCACATATAATAGTATCGCGTATTTATAGTCGAATTAACTTCTTTTTTCTCACTATACTCGGTAGAAAATATTAAGCAAATTTTTTTTTTTTTATGGATCGTAGACGAATCATGAATGCAAAAGATGCCCATTGGGTCAAGGCCTTTTCTGACCCAGTTTTCCAGTTGGGCTCACACAGAGTCTCAAGCCTCAAAAGTTTGATTCTTAGCCATCAGTATGACATTTTTTACTTTTTTTGTTGTGCTTTTTCTTTATCAATGTCATTTTCTCAAGTTTTATAACATTAACGTCATAATTGGGTGCATCCGGAAGACAAATATTTTTGGTTGGTAAATGGTTAAATCCTAAACATGCAGATCCCACTAGGTTTCATACTCTTCCTTGCTTTATTTTGCTTTTATCACATAATAGTATCAACTTTATCGTGTGAAAAGGGTTTTGAGTAGGTAAGTTATTGTCGTGTTATGATCAATATGACGGAGCCAGAATTTTTTTTCTTTTTTCGATTGTTACAAAATAATTTAAAATACTTTAAGTATCTTAAAAAGTACATCGAGCTATATGTAGACCGTCATCCCAAACCTACATGTGGCTCCGTCTATGAAGATAAACAATCTTAACCATTTGATTTACACCCTTCTTACCTACATGTGCTTGGTTATTTTTCCAAAATGTGCAAAGCCTTTTATTTTTCCCTTCTGCAACTGATACTAGTATTTTTAGTTATTCAATCGTACTAGTAAATATAAGAGTGTTTAGATTTTGAGGCCCACACTTAAATAATGCTGTCCCATGCATGCCCCAACAAACATCACAGACTGAAATGAAAGTCTTGGTCATTTCAACAATGATTTTATTATTTTTAACCCCGAGAATGTGGAAAACGATAAGACAGACAAAGAGCCAAAAGAGCTATATGATCTTCCTCTTTTTTTTTTTTTCATTGGTCTCTGATGTTGATATGGAAAAGAAAAGAAAATTATGGGAAATGTTTACTGATTTCTGCAATAAATCATGGCCTCGTGAACAAGGAGATGAATTTAAAATTTCAAGAATTAAACTAGCAAGTCTCTCTCAAAAATAAATAAATCAACCACCTAGCAAGGACAATCTTTATTGTTGGGACAATCTTTAAGTTGACTGTTAGTTTCAAGGTCTTTTTCCCATTAACTTTGCGTGGAATTTGATTACAGAAAAAAAAACTTGTACATACAAAGTGCAAAAGATGTTATGAACATATCTCTTTGTGACCTCCCTCCACTAATGTAATGACGGTGGGGCACATGACCTCTATCTCAGTTGCAAAAAGGCAAGGATTATTCAGCAGGACAAGAAAAGAAAAGAAAAGGAAAAAAAGCTACTTGGGCACGTCAGTATTTTGACAAGGATTGAGCTTTGCTAGAAATGGACTGCCATTTCTACCAGTTCACATTAGAAAAATATATGTGCAGTTGTTAACCAATTTAAGAATGGTTTTGTCTGGCAAGGGCTTATAGTTCAAGTGATTGAAAGTATTTACTTCTGCCGCATCCTAGCTCGTAAGTTTGATTTTTCCAATTCCCAATATCGCTTGTATAAAAAAGAATGCTTTCTCTCATTTAGGATTGACTGTTTAAGTCAAGTAAAAGTTGGCTAACACTAAGTTATAAATTGAAGGGGATGCTTAGAGCACAGAGCAGCATATTATTCAAATGGAGCTAACACCAGTTGAAAGAAATGTCCACTCAATCATAGAGGAGGAGGATGAGAAAGTTCAGCTGCAGTGGGCTGCAATTGAGAGACTGCCTACATTAAAACGCCTCAGAACCTCACTTTTTGATGTTGGTGGTGGTGAGAATGGAAGCAGTGGAAAAGACTTGAAAGACTACGCAGGGAAGAGGGTGGTTGATGTTACCAAGTTAGGAGCACATGAGAGGCATCTGTTCATTGAAAAACTCATAAGCCACATAGAGAATGATAATCTGAAACTTCTACAGAAACTGCGAGAAAGAATAGACCGGTATTTATGCTTTAACGTTTTGTCTTATGGCTGTTTAAGTTTCAATTTTGTGGAAAAGTATAGTTTGTAGATTTATTATCAGTTTCTCAATCATGCATCTAGTGTCTCATAGTCTGCTCATTTTATGGTTGTGGAGGCTACACATTGTGCTGGCTGCTCATATGTGCATTTTGTTTAGCTAACAAGAAGTTTTCTTCTAGAGTGAATGTGAAACTGCCGACTGTGGAGGTGAGGTACAAGAACTTGTTTGTGGAAGCAGAGTGTGAGGTAGTCCAAGGAAAGCCACTTCCGACGCTATGGAACTCTCTTCTAAGCTTGTTATCAGTAAGTATATGTTTTGAACTCACTCCAAATGAGATATCTTGTCCTTCTAAGCTTGATGAAGGTACAACTTTTGAACAGGTTTTTACAAAGGCAATTTGGTGCAAATCCGTAGAAGCCAAGATAAGCATTCTAACAGATGTCAGTGGCATCATCAAACCATCAAGGTCTTGTATGCATGTTGAATTGCTAAGACTCTAGAACCCATTTTTATCATTTTGGATAATTATATTCCAGAATCAAGTAAGGAAATATTAAAATCTAAGAAACATATAATCAGTAGATCAAGCCATAGTTTCAAATTTTTTTCTCATAAACATGGTTTAAATGCAGGCTTACTCTCCTTCTTGGACCCCCGGGCTGTGGGAAAACCACCTTGTTACAAGCTCTTGCAGGAAAACAAGACAAATCTCTCAAGGTGAGCATTGCAAATCACCTTCTTTTTTAAAATAGTATTAATCAAGAAAAGACATGATTAGCAGTCATATTAATGCATGCCTATCCACATTAGACATGTAGGTCCTGAAGTCTTTTATATGTTAATATTCAAAAACTCAGTATATAATGGAGTGTATTAGTGAGTTAAACCATGTACAATCGTCATAAACTCAGACTTTTATTTTTTCCTTCAGGTTTCGGGGGAGATTACTTATAATGGTCACAAGCTAGATGAGTTTGTCCCCCAGAAAACGTCAGCTTACATAAGCGAATACGACCTTCACATACCTGAGTTGACCGTGAGGGAAACAATCGACTTTTCTGCCCGCTGTCAGGGTGTTCGGAGTAGAGCTGGTGCATTCCTTATGCCCGTCTGCTTTTATTGTCATCAGGTTAATCATGTACTTCTCGTGACATGTGAAGTTCAATTTCGTTTTGGCTATGCAGATATAATGATGGAGGTCAGCAGAAGGGAAAAAGAAGCGGGAATAGTGCCTGATCCAGATATTGACACCTACATGAAGGTAGTTGTGAAATCTTATAACATTCCCTCTAGTGAATTTTAAAACGGTGTTAGAGGCTTAGAGGTTAACATAATACTTGCAGGCAATATCAGTTCAAGGACAAAAGAGAAATCTCCAAACCGATTACGTTTTGAAGGTAAATTTTCTACCAGCAGTGTTGGCATTAAGTACTTGAAAAACAAACAATGTTTACTCACTTAACGTGCAAATTGAATTACTATATTTCGGTCTCTTAGATCCTCGGACTGGATACCTGTAGTGACACAACGGTTGGTGATGCATTAAGTAGAGGCATTTCAGGTGGCCAGAAGAAGAGGCTGACAACAGGTAGTAAATCTTGAAGTCAAGCTAAATAGAATTTCATTACTTCCCATGTAAAAATATTTCAAGCATAACATTCCTTTTTCTGTTTAATTCACAGGAGAGATGATTGTAGGTCCCACAAAAGCTCTATTTATGGATGAAATATCGACGGGATTAGACAGCTCTACAACATTTCAGATAGTTACCTATCTCCAGCAGTTGGTGCACATCACAGATGCAACTGCATTGGTATCACTTCTTCAACCAGCACCTGAGACCTTTGATCTGTTTGATGATGTAATATTAATGGGAGAGGGGAAGGTAGTTTACCATGGTCCTCGCAGCCACGCACTTCAGTTTTTTGAAGATTGCGGTTTCAAGTGCCCATCAAGAAAGGGTGCTGCAGATTTCCTTCAGGAGGTGCCAGAACATGCTTTATTTTCTCCTTTCTCCTTTTGGCAAAAACTCCGTACCTAAGAAAAAAGCAGGATAATAACAATGATCTGTTTTCCACCATTTACAGGTAATCTCAAAGAAGGATCAAGCACAATACTGGAAGCACGATAACATTCCCTACAATTATGTTTCAGTGGATCAGTTATCACAACTTTTCAGAGCAAGTTACTTAGGAAATAAGTTAGAGGATGAGCTCTCAAAACCGTATGATAAATCGCAGTCCCATGACAATGCCTTATCATTTACCACTTACTCTGTGAGCAAATGGGAGTTGTTCAAAGCTTGCATGGCCAGGGAGCTGCTTCTTATGAAACGAAATTCCTTTGTCTATGTATTCAAAACAGTGCAGGTTTATTGTCACTGATATCAGTATTCATTGTTGTACTTCTGCAGCTAAACTCCAAGACACTTACATATTTTCATTCTCCTTTTTCCACAGCTTATCATCATTGCATTTATTACAATGACAGTATTTATAAGGACTCAGATGGCTGTGAATTTGACAAGCGCTAATTTTTTGTTGGGCGCATTGTTTTATACACTCGTCCGACATATGACAAATGGCGTTGCAGAGCTGTCCTTGACTGTGACTAGACTTCCAGTGGTTTACAAGCAAAGAGGATTCTATTTGTACCCAGCATGGGCGTATTCTATTCCGGCCTCTATGCTGAAGATTCCATTTTCATTCATTGATTCAGTGCTTTGGACTGCCACAACTTACTATGTTATTGGGTATAGCCCAGAAATAAAAAGGTAAGAGGCAGTTTATGGTCACACAACAGAACAAGAAATTGTGGGCCAGTAAATCACAATGCTTCATTGTTGCTTATGTTTTATAGAATTCCTTAGAATTCCTTCTTTTTCCCTATGCTTTTTAGGTTCTTCTGCCAGTTCCTTGTGCTATTTGCTCTGCATCAAGCATCAACATCCATGTGTCGTTTGATTGCTGTAATTTTCCGAACTATGGTTGCTGCAACAACTTGTGGTACTTTTATCTTAGTGGTAATGTTTTTATGTGGAGGCTTCATTTTGCCACGACGTAAGTCCATTCATAGTTTTTTCCCTTTAAAATACATGCAATAATGACTAGGCTAATAAGGGGTGATTTTTCAGCCTCTCTACCTCCTTGGTTGAGGTGGGTATTCTGGTGTTCTCCTATGACTTATGGGGAAATAGGCACAGCTCTAAATGAATTCCTTGCTCCTCGCTGGCAAAAGGTACAAGGAAGATGATTTAGTCTTTTAGTCCCTTGCCAAGTCGCATAAATATGCTAACACCTTCAGTTCATTTTTATGGTTAGGTTTCAAAGGGAAACACAACCTTAGGGCATGAAGTTCTAACCAGTCATGGTCTGAACTTTGATGGCTCTTTCTATTGGATATCGGTAGGAGCATTATTCGGCTTCACAGTACTTTTCGATCTTGGATTTGCTTCAGCCTTAACTTACTTAAATCGTAAGTTCAATTTAATTGACAGATGATAATGTTTAGTATTACAAGACATTTTGTCAGTTTACTTCTACACTCTTCCTAAATACAGCTCCAAAGATGTCTCGGGCTATTATTTCGGAAAAGAGGTTATCTCAACTACAAGGGAAAGATGCTTGCAACACCAGTGCTCAGTCAGAGATTGTATCAACTCCAGCTGATCATGACCAAAATGTGGGAGAAAAGTTAAAATTTGGTGAGATTAGACAGTTACTAACTAAATTAATTCTCAATTTCATATCTTACGTTCGAAACAATAAATGAGGACTATTAGTTACCGAATTATTAGAAGAATCGGTTGGTGTTATACAGGGAAGATGGCCCTGGCTCTGCCATTTGAACCACTGACAATGTCATTTAAGGATGTGCAGTATTATGTTGACACCCCTCCGGTAATCAAATCATACTTAATATTCACATAAAATTATCATTGGTTGTTTCCTTGAGGAAAACTGATTAGTTTTTATGTTAACTTCATTCCCTCTGCAAAGGAAATGAGAGAGCATGGTTTCAAGCAGAAAAAGCTTCAGTTGCTTAAAGATATTACAGGAGCATTCAGACCTGGAATTCTTACAGCATTGATGGGTGTCAGTGGAGCTGGGAAAACAACTCTCATGGATGTTCTTTCTGGAAGGAAAACAGGAGGTACTATTGAAGGAGATATAAGAATAGGAGGGCACCCCAAGGTCCAGAAGACATTTGCAAGAATATCAGGTTACTGTGAGCAGACTGATATACATTCTCCACATATCACAGTAGGAGAATCAGTTATGTACTCAGCTTGGTTGCGGTTGCCACCTGACACTGATCCAGACACAAAATCTGTAAGATATTCTCTCAACTTCTCAACCACACATGTTCCTTGAGAATTTATTACAATGTATATAGAAAACAATTTGAGTTTGCGTTAGATTTCACAATATAAGATATAACAAATTGTCACAGGGCCATTCCTTGGGTGTAACAGAGTTCAATGCACTGCCCTCATAGTATACTTTTCTTATTTATTTCGCAGAGATTTGTGGAAGAAGTCATTGAAACTATTGAACTGGAGGATATAAGAGATTCTTTAGTTGGAATTCCTGGACAAAGTGGCCTATCCACCGAGCAGCGTAAAAGGCTAACAATTGCAGTGGAGCTTGTTTCCAATCCATCCATAATATTTATGGATGAACCTACATCAGGTTTAGACGCCAGAGCAGCTGCAATTGTCATGCGTGCAGTGAAGAACGTCGTTGACACAGGAAGGACAACTGTTTGCACAATTCACCAACCAAGCATTGATATCTTCGAGTCTTTTGATGAGGTAGCCTTCAGTCCTAAAATTAGACCAAATGATAGAAGCCTGTCACTAAGGAAGACATTGATTTTTGCAGTTAATTTTGATGAAAACGGGAGGACAGATAATCTATTCTGGAATATTAGGACATCAATCGAGTAAACTAATCGAATATTTCGAGGTATGCTCATAGTTTCAGCACTGCATGCATATAGAGTTGCTCTATATTACTAACTCCAATATGCCACCATCCAACAGGGCATTCCTGGTGTACCAAAAATCAAAGATAATTACAATCCAGCAACATGGATGTTAGAAGTTACTTCTGCTTCTGTAGAGGAAGAACTTGGTTTAGATTTTGCCAGCATTTATAGAGAGTCTACTCAGTATAGGTGGGTGTGTATGTTATTACCATTACTTGAAATGCATACTTTATCAGAAGGCATCCCATGGGATTAATTTCTTTGTGGATTATGAATGTTGAAAGTAAACTAGTCAATCTGTTGAGCAAGTTAAACATGAGCATCAGGTTTTTTACTTCAGGTGTTAAATCAATCATAACATTATTTTATCTTTTGCAGGGACACAATTGAGCTGGTAAGACAGTTAAGCGTGCCAAAGCCGGGTTCAAAGGGCTTGTATTTTCCCACTCATTTTCCTCAGAATAGCTGGGTGCAGTTTAAGGCATGCCTTTGGAAACAACACTTGTCCTACTGGAGAAGTCCTGAATACAATCTAGCACGTTTCATGTTTATGATTGCTGCATCAGTGTTGTTTGGGATAATCTTTTGGCAGAAAGGGAAGGAAATGTAAGCCCCATTTTCTCCCTTCATATTTATACCCAGAAGTAACCATTCATATATTTCAGAAAAGAAAAAAGGAAAGAAAACCATTCATGTAAATCTTTCTATATTGACTTCTGTTACTCATTAAAGGAATTAGGTCTTTCATAATAATAGTTATTTCAAAATCAAAATCAAAAGCACAAGAACTTTGCTAACTTCTAAATCCTATGTTTTCCATTTTCCTGAAGAAATAATGAGCAGGATTTGTTGAACATACTTGGGTCCATGTACATTGCTGTAATATTCTTGGGTGTAACCAATTGCAACTTAGTTCTGCCTTATGTGGAAACTGAGCGCACTGTTTTGTACCGGGAACGATTTGCTGGGATGTACTCATCAAAGGCTTATTCGTTTGCACAGGTTCAATATTAACAGAAAATTTTAACATCTCTTGATTTATACTGGATCAGCCTTAACTATATATGTTTAATGTTGTAGGTGGCCGTGGAAATGCCATACACAATGTTGCAAGCAATTCTGTTTGTGATTATTACATACCCTACAATAGGGTATTATTGGTCAGCTACTAAGGTTTTTTGGTACTTTTATGCAACATTCTGGACATTTCTGTACTTTGTGTATCTTGGGATGCTGATTGCTTCTTTGAGCACAAACCTGGATGTTGCTTCCATTTTGGCAACTGCAGTCTACACCATATTGAATCTTTTCTCGGGCTTCCTCATGCCGGGACCGGTAAACGAATTCAACTCTTTCTTAATCTGATGGTGGAATTCACTGCAGTGACATGTACAGGGAAGCTGACCATTATGTTGTATATGTTTTATGCAGAAAATTCCTAAGTGGTGGGTTTGGTGCTATTGGATATGTCCTACATCATGGTCCCTAAATGGCCTCCTGACCTCACAATATGGAGACATGAACAAAGAGATATTGATTTTTGGGGAGCATAAAACAGTTGGTTCCTTCCTACAAGATTACTATGGTTTCCATCATGATGGTTTAGCCCTTGTGGCTATTGTTCTCATTGCTTTCCCAGTTGCTTATGCGTCTCTATTTGCCTATTGCATAGGAAAATTAAATTTTCAAAGAAGGTAGAAAGAAACCTGTTTTTACCAACACGGATTGGTTCAGTTGGTAAGGTCCTAGCATTGTGTGTCGCCCCACTAGTGTTTGAGTCCCACTGCCAACAATTCCGTGTTTGGTGGACAATCTGTAAATTCCTCTGTAAATCTGAAAAGGTCTAAGGTTTGCCTTGGCCATGGGTGTGGGGTAGCCTCTCCCTCCCCTAAACTTTTATTTCATCAAAAATAAGAAAGAAACCTGTTTTTGTCTATATGCCTGTCCTATCTTGGATTGTTGACGGTTGAAATGTATCACAAAAAACTTGGTACAAATTTAGTATTGGTAATTCAACTACAAGATGGTAATTAAAACCATCTGTGCTTGGTTAATTTCCACATTTGCAAAAACTTTTTAATTTACATTTCTGGGTTCTGATAAATTCTACTCTTTTAAGCTATTCAAAGTTAAAAAGAGGTGAAAGTTACGAACCCAGATGATGTTCTTGTGTTCATGCCCTAACAAGACAAAATGGAAGCAACCAAATATTTTAGATTTAAAAATTGCAGTCTTGGTAATTTCAAGGATTTTGAACCGAAGAATGTAGAACACGATGATATTGGGCCCAGCACAAAGGGTTTGGCCTCAAGACTTCAGTGAGTGGGCCCAACAGTATATGTATATCAACAACAACAGAAAAAAAAAAAAACAAAAAACAAAAAAACCCTGGCTAGGGCTGATTTTTGGACGGATCAGATCGGATCAAGGGATTCCAATTCCATTCCAAAAAAAAATCGGAATGAAAATTCTTTTCCAATTCTATTTCAAAAAATTTCGGAAATTCAACATCCATTCCAATTCGGAAAACTTAGAATTTTCGGAAAATTTTTGGAACTTACATGTATGAGAATCCTTTTTGCAAGTTTCGGGAAAAAATTGAAAATTTTAAAGATGTCTAACAATCTGACAAGTTAAATTTGGCTCAAAATTGAAAAAGCTCAAAAAACTTTTATATGCTTTCACTTATATGTTGTTATCCTTTATGAAATAGCTCGTCTATGTCTAGGTTTAAATTCTTCTAATAATCTTAAATTCCTTCATCTCAAAAAAGAAATCTTAAATTCCTTTATCTCAAAAAAGAAATCTTAAATTCCTTTACTTCTTACCTATTAATAAATAAACATATGCTTCTAGATATCTCCTACATCATGGTCCCAAAATGGCCTCTTGATTCACAATATGGAGACATGAGGACATGGTTCCTTCCTACAAGATTATTATGGTTTCCATCATGATCGTTTATTCCTTATGCCTATTTTTCTCACTGCTTTCCCAATTGCTTTTGCTTCACTGTTTGCCTATTGCATTGGGAAAATTAAATTTACAAACAGGGTAGAAATGGTGGGTGGAGCTGTTCCTTAATTTGTCATATGCAGTAACAAAGATGAACATGATCCCCCTCCTTGACAGTCTGGATGGTTGTCTATCCTTGTTTTCTAATCTTAGCAGTTCATATCTTTGATGAAAAGATCTTAGCCGTTCAATCCTTGTCCATACTTGTCCTATATTTGACTGTAAAATATAAATTTTGTAATGGTGATTCAAATGAGATAAGATTATCCCTGCTCTCGTACGGAGTCACCACTTTGGCCAACACTTTACCCCTTACGGGCCGACTCAGTATGAGTGGGGATTAGTCTGGGTTGTGGTTAAGGCTTAAAGGTGCCACCCATAATTGGGGCCCATCCAGGACCACCTCATGGTTCAGACCAAAAAAAAAATTGAGATAAGATTGAAGGAATTAGCTTTTTGAGAAGATACATCATACTTCATACATCTATACAGCGCAGAGAATGGTAAAACATTCAAAATACCATAAAATGCTCTTAGTTAATGCAAATATTAAGAATTGAAATTATTAATTAAATGAGGATAATATGGTAAATTCACACTTTTTCATATTTAAAAAAATTAAAATTAAAAGAAAAATCAGATAATGAATCCTATTTTTATGGAACACAACTATCCATTATCTTTTTTAATTCTAAAATAAATTTAAAATTTTTATAAATAAAAAACCTCTCACAAGCGCCCCGGGCATGCGGAGAGGCTAGTGTATCTATTAAATCCAGATAAGATTCTGAACGTTTACCTCCTCTGGAAGTTTAATTTTCCAATAAAGTGTGCAAAAAGAGAAGCAAACACAATGGGAAGGAGAATAAGAACAACAGCAACAAGGCCTAAAAGGTTGTAGTGAAACCCAAAGTAATCTTCTAAGAAGGCAGCAACAGTTTTAGTCTCCCCGAATGCCAGGATCTCGTTCTGTATATCTCCATACTGCGCTGTAAGCATTCCATTTAGTGCCCATGATGTAGGACATAAATAATACAACCAGAGCCACCACTTTGGGATTTGCTGCATCAAGAAAAGAACAGGCTCAAGTTAGTTTTCCGCATTCAAATATTTATTCGCTGTGCCTAAAAGGATCATATCATCTACTTAGAAATGATTTTTGTCATTTAGAAGCATGAAGGTTAAACTTGATGATTCATAAACTTACTGGTCTTGGAATGACGAACCCAGAAAACAAATTCAGCATTGTGTAGGCAGATGATGCCACAATCGACGCCACCTGAACATTTGGTGTCAAGGACACCAGTAGCATTCCTAGGTAATTGAAGCTTAGTAGTGTGCAGAACATGCCATAGAATGACCAAAATATCTTATAGGCAGACCAGTCGTAACCAATCATCGGATATGTGATGACCACGTAAAGAACTGCTTGAATGAATGAGTAGGGAACCTCAACCAGCACCTACAAAATTAACTCTACTAGTTGGAAATTTCTTAAATTGAATGCATGAGATAATGGTCACAAATTTTTGATGAGTTCATCAAAAGTTTATGTTGAAGAATTCAAAACCTGTGCAAATGAGTAGGCCCATGAAGAGAACATTCCTGCAAACTTTTCTCGATATAGAACAGTTCGCTCTGTGGCAACAAATGGTAGAACTGTTGAGCAGTTGTTTATGCCAAAGAAGATTATTGCACAGAACATCGAACCAAATATATTGAAGATGTCTTGCTGGCTATCTCTGCAAAATAAAATAAAAAAATCATATGGTTAATGAATCTTCTTTAAATAAGAGAATACCAGCTCCAGCTATCATAGACATGCAAGGATTTAGTTTAGATGTGAAAAGCATTTTAAAGATACCCTTTCTCATCATATGAAAAGAAAAATAATGAGTGTGTCTTCAGAAGTAAAATAAAAGGTAACACAAATATGTGAGAATCATAAATGTTTAAATGAAACCACTCAACTTATTGCAGTGGATAACCGAAGCTTTTTCATTTTAAAAAAAATTCGGTTTAGTGGTTCGTACGAACGCAAACAAAAAATTTCTGACTAACATTTTCTTTCCTTGATTCCAGAAGAGTATTCCAAACAGCAGAGATGAACAAGACATAAAAATGATCCGTGTCAGATTATATGAAGGACTTCTCCAATAAGACAAGTTCTGTTTCCAAAAGCACGCTTTGAACTGCCCCCAACCATTCTGAGGAAAACGGGTAGGAAACTGCAAAACCTTTGAACCAGGAGATGGTGAACTCAATTGCTTGACTAACCCCTTGTTCTTCCTACAGTCAGAAGAGCAAGCGTCACGCATAACCAAGCTCCAATATGGGGATGCATATATGTACTATAATATAAGTATATGTTGAAACCAATTGTGTCCCACATCGGAGAGAGGGAAGGAGAAAGAGTACTTTAAATAGAATTACCCCACTCCAACTAATACCGAGGCCTTTTGTGATAAAACCCCACACCTGAGGATTGTGCAGGTGGTAAAGTGGGGACAGTATCGGTGTTGTTACAGTGGGCCATCGGCCCGTTAACTTGGAAAATTTGACAGTATACACAATCAATATAAGTATATGAAAAAATGTAGCCAATTTTAAGAATGAAACTCAACCCTAGCATGGCTAAAGAAACCCATAGGGTATGCAATGATGATAAAATACCCAGTTTCTTTCAACTTCATAAACAAAAAGTAAGGGAAAGAGAAGGGAAATCATATTATGCTTACTCATTCAAGGCGGATTCCTTATAAATTTGTGAAAAATCTATACCAAGCTCAGCTTCTGCAGATTTTGAAGTGACTTCTAGCATCCATGTTGCTGGGTTATAATTGTCTTTCATTGAGGGCAACCCCGGGATACTCTAACCAAATGAAGGAAATTGGATCAGGACAAAGTAATTGTATGTTTTCCAGGGACAAGTTGTACATTTGAAAAACAACAATGACAACAAAAATGACTAATGTAGCATAACAGTTGTTCTACTACCTACCTCAAAGTACTCAATGACCCTGCTTGAGTTCTTCCCTAGTGGGCCACAATAGATTATGTGTCCTCCAGTTTTCATGAGAATCAACTGCAGAGATGGTAAGATGTGAATGATTGTTATCAAAAGGAAATATAAGTTCCTTAAAGTGTCAACAATAATATATATGGATAAGAAAGAAATAGAACTTATTTAAGCATTTTACTTTGTAAATTTTTTAAGGGATGTAAGCTGGTCAAGCACAATACTCCTGAGTTGAAATGGGAAGAAGTCACATTGAAACTTCTGAGATCATCCCATTTGAGGTTCTGACAACACTTTACCTCATCAAATGCCTCGAAAATGTCAATACTTGGTTGGTGGATGGTACAAACAACCGTTCTTCCTGTTGCAGAAACATTTTTCACCGCTCTCATAACAATAGCAGCTGCCCGTGCATCTAAACCTGAAGTTGGTTCATCCATGAACATGATAGATGGATTGGCAACGAGTTCCACAGCTATGGTCAGTCGTTTGCGCTGCTCAGTTGATAAACCGCTAACCCCTGCCATGCCCACTAAGCAGTCTTTAATCCCATCAAGCTCAATAGTTTCAAGGACTTCATTTACAAATTCCTGGAGAAGGAAGAAAAATGTATGGTGCAATTTAATTTGGATGTTCAAATCCAGAACCATTGAAATAATCATGTTCTTGAAAAGATACCATACAGCTTTAGTATTTGAATCAATCTGAGAAGGGAGCCGCAGCCAAGCAGAGTACACTACTGATTCTTCCACAGTTATTTGTGGAGAATGTATGTCACTTTGCTCACAATAACCTGATATCCGAGCAAATGTATCTTGAACCTTTGGGTAACCACCAATTCTTATTTCCCCTTCAATGGTACCACCAGTTTTCCTTCCACAAAGAACATCCATGAGAGTTGTTTTCCCAGCCCCACTGACACCCATTAATGCTGTTAGTATACCTGGCCTGAAAGAACCTGTAATATCAGAAAGGAGCTGGAGCCTTTTTTCTGTGAAGCCCCGCTTTCGCATTTCCTACAACATAAAGATAGAAGAACTGACCATATTAGCTGGCATAGTTCACTCCTTGTATTTCAGAACTACTCAGAATCTAAAGAGAGAGGTTCCAAAAGATTACCAAAGGGGTGTCAACATAGTATTGTACATCCTGAAATGCTACAGCTAGGGGCTCAAATGGCAAAACCATTCTTCCTGGAAAAAGAAGAGAAGAAAAAGAAGAACTGTTATTTATGTTAACATAAAATAACACACTGAAATTAAATAAGTGAAAAGAGGAAAACTAAAATCACCCTCACCCTTCTTGGGTTCTGCAGAAGTTTTAGGTGCACTAATGGATTTCCCCTCTATGTCTATATCAGTTTTGCTGTCTCTTTTTCCTTGTAGTTGACAGTACTTTTCAAAAGAAATTAGAGCAGGGGGCCTTCCTGGAGCTGAACATAGAACAGAAGCTGGGTTAGCAAAAGTATAAAATAAGTTGTTGCTTAAAGTGGCCAAGTAATGGATAGAACACAAACTTACACTTAAAGAGTGTCAAAGCCAAGGTGAAACCAACATTGAATAGTACTGTGAATCCCAATAATGCACCAACTGATATCCAATAAAAATAGCCTTCAAAATTTAATCCACGGCTTTCCAGTACTTGTCGCCCGAGAGTTGTGTTTGCATAGACCTGTGAATATAAATAAAGAGCACAGTCATTAGTGAATGAGGAAGAACTCCTTCAGGTTGCTAATAGGAACATGATTAGAATCACCCTATGTATAATCTCACAAAGAAAGAAATAGAAGGAAGAAAAGCTCTCAAATCTATGGTAAGCAAACAAAATTCTAATTTTCACTTTGTAATTGTACAATTAGGAGTAATGAAGCAATAGCTCTACCCTCGCTATATCACCTGTTCCCATCGGGGTGCTTGGAATTCATTAACTGTCATTCCTATCTCCCCATAGGTCAAAGGAGAAACCCAAAATCCCCACTTCAACCAAGCTGGCATATAAGCTGCAACAAAACATATTTAAACATGACTAGAGAAGCAAAATTCATTGACATAAATATGGGAAAATCTTATGGAAATCTTACATTTTGGTATAACAAAGCCACCAAATAATAAAACAGACAATATTGCTGAACTACCAGCTGTCATAGAAGCACCCACGGTTTGGAAAAATGAAGCAATAAACCGAAACATGGATATTGATGTTAAGTGGACAGCAAAGAGTAGAAGGAAATGGCGAAAGAACCTGGCAAACACATTAGAAAAATGTAAGAACTACAGTGACATTCAAAATATCTAACAAGACTATTTCGAGAAAAGAAACAGAAGCACAGATTACCAATATGCGGATTCTGCCATGCATTAGCTATAGATACCACTGAAGCATAATTCATGCAAGATCTCATACAATAAGGTCTTAGTTTAGATGGTAACAGCCACCTAACTGAATGTTCTTCAGCATAGAAGAGCTTATTTACAGTCAAGCATGTAATAGTCTATCACTCAATCTGTGACTCACCTTCCAACCTCAGGGCTGTAACCAATAACATAGTATGTAAGAACTGTCCAAACAAAAGCCTCCAAGAACGAAAGTGGAACCTTTAGGATGGCAGCTGGGATTGCATAAGCCCAAGCAGGATAAAAACACAACTCTTTCTGTTTGTAGAAAACCCCAATTCTTGAGACAGTCATTGACAATTCTGGGAATCCATCAACAAGAAGTATGAGGAGTGCATAGAATAAAGAACCCATATAATAATTTGCGTGGACCATGTCAATAGCCATTCGAGTTCGAAGGAAAACTGTCATCGTTATTGAAGCAATTATGACTAGCTGCAGAAAGAAAGAATACAGTTATGACCAGATATAAAAAATTTATAAACTGAAAACACTTAAAATAAGGGGGAAAATAAATAAGGAAGCTACCTGAATTGATTTGAAAACATAAATAAAAGAATTCCTTTTCATCAGAAGAAATTCCCTCCTTGTGCAAGATTTAAACAGTTCCCATTTAGGTAATGAGTATGTTCTAAAGGATAGAGCATCCTTGTGGCTCTGAGACTTATCAAATGGCTTCGAGAGCTCCTCATTTAGCTGCCAACCAAGATGTCCATCCTCAAATTTTTTAATGAACTGATCAACAGAAATGTAACTGTAAGGTTGTTCTGCACCGTCCCAATACTGTGCTTGATCTTTTCTAGAGATAACCTGAAGCAAATCAAGACAAGAAAACGTTCAACACTATAAATAATAGGACATTGATTGAGATATGAGTATGACAATAACACCTACCTCCTGAAGGAAGTCGGCAACACCTTTCCTTTCTGGGCACTTAAACCCACACTCCTCAAAAAAATTCAGAATTTCTGTTCTTGGCCCGTGAAACACAATCTTCCCTTCTGCCATTAAGAGGACATCATCAAAGAGATCAAATGTCTCCGGTGCAGGCTGAAGAAGCGAAATCAATGCGGTCGCATCTGTGATATGCACAAAATGCTGAAGACAAGACACAAGTTGGAAAGTGGTAGAACTATCTAAGCCATTAGATATTTCATCCATGAACAGAGCTTTTGCAGGTCCAACAATCATTTCCCCTGCATAATACAGAAATTATGGAGCATCATATCTGATTTGACTTGGGAAACTGAAATGCATGCAAAGTTTACTGTTATGCCAACACTACCTGTAGTCAACCGTTTCTTTTGACCACCGGATATTCCTCTTCTTATGGGATCTCCTACCAACGTGTCAGCACAGATTTCCAGACCAAGTATCTGTAAGACATTGGATAGTGAACAAGAAGGCAACTTAAAACGAGCTGATTGAAAACACACTTCGTAAGGAATTAGAATACCTTAAGAATATAGTCAGTTTGAAGTGTATTTTTCAGTCCCTTAACAGATGTGGCCTGCAACAGACAATTTTCAATCACAGTTAGACCAATGAAATTCTGCAGAACACTGCGAACAAGGCATCTTAGGTACCTTCATGTAAGCATCTACATCAGGATCTGGAACTATTCCTGCCTGCTTTTCCCTTCGACTGACTTCCAGCATAATCTCTATATGCACAAAAAAAAATTGATAATACCAATATGATAAACGAGTTGATAACAGTTTCAAACTGGCTAATTATTGCAGGCAAGAATGCATACCGGTTCGACTTCCTACACCTTGACAACATGCAGAGAAATCAAGTGTTTCCCTTGCAGTGATCTCTGGAATATGCACATCATATTGGCTTACATAAGCTGAGGTTTTCTGAGGAACAAATTCTTCTAGTCTATAACCATTGTAAAATATTTCGCCAGAAACCTATTAGAATAAAATAAATACTAAAAGAATTAGAAGCAGACCCTTTGGATATTGATAAAGCCTTTTGGTTTACCACTATTAACCAAAGCTTAAGACACTCCCCCTCACATGTGGGCCTTAATATCAGTTGGAAAAACAATTATTGACTTTTTACACACCTTGAGAGAATGGCTTAGCTTCCCTGAGAGTGCCATCAATAATGTGGTTTTTCCACAACCTGGAGGGCCAAGCAATAAAGTCATCCTGCAAAGAAGAAAGGCCAAAGTTGGTTAACTCTAAGTTGGTTACTTATTAATTTTCTAACATCCTAAAAATATATCAAAATTTCTGAAGAATTTGAAAGAAAGAAAAAACATTATGTCTGCTCATTACTTTCCCATTTTCAAAATTTTAGAAGGTAAAGAACCCATTTTCGTCAAAGACATCTGCTAAACTCCGTAAGGACAGAGAAACACTCATGCTTGATACAACAGATGGAATTCATTAAATTCTATAGCAGCCACAACTTTTTAAGTTAGAAACCAAGGTAAAAGAAACTAACCTTCCCGGCTTAATAATACCACTGACATCTTTGATGATGCTTATCTTGGCTTCACGCGTATTTGAACCAGTCAGTTCTGTGATGTCCTGTCATAAAGAGAGCTCAAGTGACTAATTTAGAAATTGAGAATTTAGATTCAAAGTCGCCCATGCATAGACAAAAAATAAGTTGGACATTATGAATTAAGATGCTTACCAAAACCAAACTCTTTAGAGTATTCCATAGAGTGGGTAGGGGCTTGCCATGAACTACCGTGCACTCTGCTTCCACACAAAGATTCTTATATCTCACTTCCACAGTAGGCAACTTTACACCGACTCTACAAGAGATGTGCAAAACGAATGTTAATATTTTACAGCAGCCCACTTTATTCACAATAATAAATTAGCCATATTTAATTTAGTTTCCTGTTTTATCTGTTATTTTCCATGTTTCTAGTAAAATTAGTGTGATTTGTGCTCAAAAGTAGATATCTACATAAACCCGAAAAGAAGAAGAAAAAAAATTACTTGTCTATTCTTCGTCTAATCTTCTGCAACAATTGAAGATTGTCATTTTCAATGTGTTTGATAAGCTTCTCAATGAAAACACGTCTTTCTTGAGCTCCAAGCTTGGTAACATCAACCACCCGTGTCCCTTTACCGTCTCCTTTTGCAGACGTGCCATCATATTCATCAAACAGAGCCGAAGTTATCCTCTCAAAAGTGGGCAGTCTCTCAACTGCGGCCCATTGTAAGTCATGTTCTTCATCACCAACAACATCATTGTCTCCTGCATTGACAGTGGTGGCGCTCCGAAAACTTGAGGCATGACTTCGAAATGAGGATCTTATACTCCTCCCAATCTCTGCCAGCTCTATACGGAAAGACTCTATTTCATCTGCCCCTGCCAACTGAGCCATTTTTAGATAGAATAAATGGATGAACTCAGACGGATCATATAAGTACCATGAAAAGCCTGAAAGTGGTAATCAATGAAGTAATGCAATGCGTCATGTTTTGCTGTGGCAAGGAAATGGCAACTGGATTTGAACCCAATTGTTTATCACTGCAAAGACTTTATCTTCGGCAATGAAAGTGAACAGAATCAATTAACAATAGTTAAAACAATAAACAAAACTTGAACACTGAACCAAAACCAAAACCAAAGCGGCATGGCTCATTCTGTTAAGTTATGCTCTACATATAATAAAAGATTCCTTTGACTTTCTTCACCAAATTAAGATAGCATATCTTTTCAGTGGAAAATATTCTTTTTTTACCTTAACCACGAAGGCAATAAGAATGCAAGCAAAGCAGCTCTTCCTCAATTCTGGGACTGGGATTTGGAAGGAAAAAAATGGAAAACCCAAGTGGGTCCCAGGTGGGTAATGACATCAAAGTCTCTGGTATGATTATCAGTTATCACATTACGACGTTACCTATCTGACTTTGTGTCGCAGGTTTTAGGTTATTGTTTGTTTAATGTACAGAAGAGAATACCGGAATGGCATTGTGCCTGCCACCATGAAAGGCCAACATTTACTAAGTTAACGTGTGAGGATAGAAGTCATTGTTATGTTTTCCTAATTAGATCGGTGCACTAGATACTAAGTCACATCAAGTTTGATAAGGGTTTAAATTAAGTTGTACCTTGAGGCCCAAAACCTTGTGAAATAAGGAAAGGTTTTAGGGCCTATTAAAGAGTCCTATTTTTGTTTCCTTTTTGCGTGAACCGATTACGTGGGCTTGGAAGATTAGTCAAGTCGGCCCTCGGTGATGAGTAGAGACGTTTTTGACCTAGCCCTATATAAGCTTAAGGCCCTGCTCTCATCAGACACGTTCTCAAAACCTATTCTCATCATAAAGAGAGAGCTGAAACAGATTAGAGAGCAGAAGTTCTTGAGCCGTCCCTGATAAATTGCTAGGATTGCTGCGCAACGGATAGGATGAGTTCAAAAGCTGTGTACTCAAGGAAGATGGCTCCAGGTATGTCTTCCATGTCTTTATACGTATTACATGTTTGTGTGAAAGATCGAGATTATTTACTAAAGAAATCTAACAGTTGGTATCAGAGCTTTAGGTTGTTCACACATATCTGTAATCGTTGTTCAAGCATGCCTAATCTGTTTACATCTGTTTACATATTTGGTTATGCTATATTATTTTTGGTTATGTTTAATTTTTGAAAATTGATTGAACATGTTTTCTGAAATATTGAGAATATTAAAGAATCTGGAAAAAGCATGTTTTGATTCGGTTTTCATATTTTCAAAACTTTAAACACGTTTTTGACCTAGCAGATCACCTTAAAACCCTAAAAATGCCCATATGTCACAGCTCTTCTGTGAGTTGTGTTAATTATGTTATTCCCTATTCAGAAAGGTATTTTGCGTCAAAAACGGACACTAAGAACCCCTAAAGTACTGTTCACGGCAGAAATACTGTTCACATTAGAAATACTGTTCACGGCAGAAACACTATTCACTGCAATTTTAGGGTTTTTCCTTGTTAAACTATGTTTTGTTTGGTTATTTTTCTGAGCTAGATATATGTTTGCTTTTGTTCTGAGAATCAACAAACTTTTCATAACAAAACCAAACCTAAAAACTCAAACCCTAAAGAAAATAACCAAAAATTGCATCATACCTAAATTGCTTGATAAGTTTTTTTAACAAATAGAATCTGTCATGTAATTTATTTTTGATGGCACAAGATAACATGTAATTTGTGTAAGCTATAAGTAATCTCTTGCCACAAAGGTGTGATACTTAATTAAGGACGCTTGCATGTATTATTTGTTAGTTTTGTGAATGAAGTTAAACTGTTTCTCTTAACAAATTGAGAATCGGTTTCTAGGAAAGTAATATGTAATATGCTTTCGTTTGCAAATCCTTACAGTTATGAACACTCCCTCACTCCCTCGATCAATTTCTCGCGAAATTGAAACACTCACTAGTCAAACCTTCAAAAGATGGAAGTTTGATTTTAAGGATATTCTCGGAATGAATGAGATCAATTATGATTTCACTCATGTTTTGTTCGTTTATATATCTTGTAGAACAACTCCAAAAGTTTGGGAAAAAGGAGAAACATTTGGCTTTTGATAGGTGTCACTCGTGTCAACTTGTCACGAATGGTATTCTAGTAAAGAATTTAGTAGAGCTAATTAAGAAGCGGCACGAAGATGAGCTGGAGCGGAAAAGGGTTAAGGCGCAGTGAAATCGTCGACCATATGGAGGACCCATAAGGATATACACGGCTACAAAGGACAGTCTCAGAAGTCTTAGGATCGCCATGAAGCTTGGTGTATGCGCTTATGGGAGAGGAAGAAATATCAATAAGCTACTTCGATACAAGAATCTTCTAGTGCATTCAGTGAAACCTGCGCCCAACCTGAATCATATGTTGAGTTTTTTGATGCCACCACTAATAGGGAGATAGCGATACTTGACCCATTCCCTGCTAAGGAGAACAACACTTTCATGGCGGCGGCGGCACGTTGTGACAAGGAGGATTAGATAGCTGCATGTTGTTTTAATTGAATAGTTGATTAGGTGTAGTAGATTTATTTTAGAGTTGAATGATGCAGTTTATATACCCTAAATAAAGAGAAATTTATTTTCTATTTCAAGATTATTAAGACTTGGTTTTATTTTGGATTCAATTAAAAATGGTTTCATCTCAGAATTCAAGGACAATAAAGGAGGATTATATTGTCATAATTACAATAAAGATGGTGAAGTTTTAAATAGCTAAATCGAGTGAGAAAAGATTAGAAGTAAAGGAACATCCACTAGGTTATGGCATAGACGTTTAGGGCACATTTCAAAAGAGAGAATGAAAATTCTGGTTAAGGAACAAATCTTGCCATCACTAACTTTTGGTGATGATGAAATTTGTATTGAATGTGTTAAAGGAAAGCTCACTAAGACTAAGAAGAAGGGTGCAACTCGTAGTAATGATCTCTTAGAAATCATCCACACAGTTTTTTGTGGACCGTTCCCTCATCAAACAATTGATGGAAATCATTATTTCATCACCTTTATAGATGATCATTCTCGTTTTGGTTATCTGTATCTCATAGCAGAAAAGTCTCAAGCTTTCGAGATGTTTAAGATTTTCCAAACTGAAGTAAAAGGCAGCTTGAGAAAAAGATAAAGATTGTGAGGTCGGACAGAGGGGGTGAATATTGTGGACGTTTTGATGAAGGAGGACGACTTGCTGGACCTTTTGCAAGGTATTTACAAAAAAAAAATGGAATAGTTGCTCAGTACACAACGCCAAGGATTCCGCAACAGAATGGCGTGGCTAAGAGAAGAAATCGAACTTTGAAGGACATGGTTCTTAGCGAGATTTCTAAATCTGATTTGCCTACATTTTTGAGAGAGGCGATCAAAACAACAAACTATAGAGTACCTAGTAACTCCGTATCTAAGACACTTTTTCGAAATTTGGACTACCAGAAAGCCTAGCCTAAGACATCTTCATGTATAGGGTTGCAAGGCTGAAGCTAGAATCTATAACCCTCAAGAGAATGAGCTTGATCCTAAAATGATTAGCTGCCATTTTATAGGTTATCCCGCAAGGTCCAAGGGTTTTAGATTTTATTATCCAAATTATGGTACCCGAATTGTTGAGACTGATTGTACAAGTTTTAAAAGGCAATAGAGAATCAGAATGCAGACAAATGGAGGGAAGCGATGTTGAATGAACTTGAAAGCATGAAGAATAATCAAGTATGGGAATTAGTTGAACCTCATAAGAGCCAGAAATTGGTAGGCTCGAAATGGGTATTTAAGATAAAGAAGGATAAAGATGGAAGAATCGAAAGATTTAAGGCTAGATTGGTAGCCAAAGGATTTACCCAAAGGGAGGGAATTGACTACACTGAGACGTTTTCTCCAGTTTCCACAAAAGATTCTTTGCACATTATGACCTACTTTTGCATCAAAAGGATGTCAAAACTGGCTTCATGAGTGGTGATCTCGAAGAAGAAAATTATATGAGGCAACCTGAAAGGTTTGCAAAGGAGGGAAAAGAGCATATGTTTTGCAAACTTGGTAAGGCAATTTATGGACTAAAGCAAGCAAGCATGAGGTGGTATTTCAAAATTCACCAAACTGTTTCATCTTATGGTTTTGAAGAGAACATAGCTGACCAGTGCATTTATTTGAAGAAGTGTGGGAGCCGATTTATCTAGTGCTGTATGTCGACGACATACTCTTGGCTACAAATGACCACAATTTACTAAAGGACACCAAGGAGCTACTTTCAAATAATTTTGAGATGAAGGATTTGGGAGAAGCTGCTTTTGTGTTGGGCATTGAGATTCAGAGAGACCGAGCTCGAGGCCTTCTGGGACTATCACAGAAAACATACATTGAGAGGGTACTCAAGTGTTTTGACATGAGTATGTGTTCTGGACAGAAAGTTTCTTTAGCTAAAGGAGATTTAAAGAAAGAGCATTGCCCTAAGAATAAAGAAGAAGAAAATGAGATGAGGAACAAGCCATACGCTTCTCTAGTTGGAAGCATTATGTATGCACAAGTGTGTACAAGGCCAAACCTAGCCTTGTGCATTAGCAAGATGGGGAGATTTCAGTCAAATCCGGGAATGCAACATTGGATAGCTGGAAAGAAGGTTCTAAGGTACCTACAGAGAACAAAGGCTTATATGTTGATTTACAGACACACAGAGAATTTAGAGCTTGTTGGTTATGCTGATGCAAATCTTGGAAAAGCAGAGGATGATTACATCTCTACTTCAGGTTTTCTTTTCAAGATGGCAGGAGCAGCTGTTGCTTGGAAGAGTGCTAAACAAGCTGGTGTTTCGAGTTCAACCATGTTTTCAGAATACATAGCTTGCTATGAAGCCACTTCTCATGCAGTATGGCTAAGGAATTTTATTAAAGACATTAAGGTGGTGGACTCGATCTCTAGACCAATATAGATATATAATGACAACACTGTGACTGTTTTTCATTGCATGAACAAAAGGATGTCGTCTGGACTTCAGCATATTGACAGGAAATATTTAATAGTGAGGGAGAAGGTGGCGGACAAACTAGTCAGGTTTGATCATATCAGAACTCAAGACATGATTGCAGATCCGTTCACAAAGTTTTTGCCTTCAGAAGCTTTTCTGAGACATGTTGAGAGTATGAGAATTTTTCCTAGCTTTGATGCTGCAATCTAGTGGGAGTCTTGTTCCCATTATGATATTTTACTAGTTTGTTTGTTGTTGTTCGTTTTGCTGTTTTCTGGATTGAGGGATTTGCATTTATGGTTGTTAATTTGGTTGACAGTTTTATTAAATTCTACCATTTTGACTATTTAGCTGTTTAAACTTATTATGCAATTTTGTTTATGCATGTGAGTTTAAGGTCTCTTTTGAGATACTGTTGTTTTAATTAACATTGCGGATTGACTCTTGCTAAGTCGTAAAGGGGTACTTGTACTGAAATTGCATAAAGATTCACATTAAAGATCAGTACATATTAAGGTTCACGTTGTAGGTGCTTCATGTGTTTTGAGATTGCATTATGTGATTATAGATGGGCTGTTTTTAATAAAGAGAACAGTGTTTGTCTATAGTTCGTTTTGTCTAATCACTCTTCACGGTAGCTTGAGGGGAAGGACTTAACTGTTTTAAACTCATGGCCAATAAAGATTATCAAACCTTTCGGAATACAGAAGCTTAGTATTCTAGTGCTTGATCTAGTGGGAGAATGTTATGTTTTCCTAATTAGATCGGTGCACTAGATACTAAGTCACATCAAGTTTGATAAGGGTTTAAATTAAGTTGTACCTTGAGGCCCAAAACCTTGTGAAATAAGGAAAGGTTTTAGGGCCTATTAAGGAGTCCTATTTTTGTTTCCTTTTTGCGTGAACCGATTACGTGGGCTTGGAAGATTAGTCAAGTCGGCCCTCGGTGATGAGTAGAGACGACTTGACCTAGCCCTATATAAGCTTAAGGCCCTGCTCTCATCAGACACGTTCTCAAAACCTATTCTCATCATAAAGAGAGAGCTGAAACAGATTCTGAGAGAGAGCAGAAGTTCTTGAGCCGTCCCTGATAAATTGCTAGGATTGCTGCGCAACGGATAGGATGAGTTCAAAAGCTGTGTACTCAAGGAAGATGGCTCCAAGTATGTCTTCCATGTCTTTATACGTATTACATGTTTGTGTGAAAGATCGAGATTATTTACTAAAGAAATCTAACAGTAATCTCTCCTACTTAGCCCCTTTTGCCTGTGCCTTTACATGTCGTGTGGTCATCTCATTTGACAAACCAACATCTCGTCCAAGCCTCTCAACTCAAACATGTTCTTGAGTGGAAAAAATGTTAGGTGCAACCGGCGTACGTCAAATTCTAATTCTAATAAAAGTGTAGGACACACCACGCAAAAGTGGATCCTTCCATTTCCATGATAACTCAATAAACGTTACCGGTGTCAACTGTTTTGGAACAGGGATCATTGTTTGAGGTGCCACTGCCACTGTTGTTCTATCTTGTGGGTGGTTTTCTGATATAATGTCTTTCAGAACTTGAGCTAGCTTTAATATTTATTTTTATGACTATCGGTTGTCCGAGCATGTAATCAAAGATTGCCTTTACCAAATTCATTGTTTGCCAGACGTGCCAACATCAGTCTTAGTATGAATCTATAAGAGCATTCTACCAGTAATTAGAACAGCAACCCAGTACGTAAAGAAAAACACGGCAAAAAGAGATTAATTTCCAACAAACAGCAAAAAAGATGTGTTTATAGACCACTGATTTTCCATAGACCACCTTCTATACTGTCCAGCAGCTGCTGGAGACAATACATATGAAATTGCATTAAAAACATCTGAGGCAAAAACAAAAGTACTTGCCCTGTTGCCAGTACTCTTACAAATCTCCGTACAAATTTGCATGCTACTTTGAGATGACCTCGAGTTTGCAGAGAGGCACTTATCAACTCTGTATATACAGTCATTTTCCAAATTGTTTCACCCAGAGTATCAGAGATGTCTAAACATTTCTTACAGTCCTTCACAAAATACAAAAAGCCAGAGGAAGCAGCATTGTTAACATCCATCCCGGAATGGAAAATTTTGATTACCTGATCACTCGAAATTCAATGATAAGAGTCCAGTACTGCTGCATTAGAAGAACTGTGGGGATGCCTAATGTGAGATTATGGGATTCTTGAAACATATTGTTGTTTTCAAATATCTCAATCAGACAACAGCATCAGACTCAATTCCTGAGGAGTTGTCATTTTGATTAACATCAACACCAATCTCCTGCTCCAAGTAGTAGATCTTATCGTTCATACCTTCCTTACTATACGCCTCAACCATAAGAGAGTATGTTGTGGAATCCGGTGGACATTGCTTCTCTTTCATCCGCTTAAAAACTCTCTCCATCTCCATCAAATCCTCAGCCTTTGCACATGCAGCTATTACTGCATTATAAAATGTGGTATTCTCGGGTATCTCAAACTTTCCAGCCAACTGAACACTGCTAACCACCTTATGGAAGAGACCTGCATTGGCATACCCATTAATAAGGCAGCAGAACGTTTTGGTGTCTGCTTTCATGCCCTCAGCGCGCATCTGATCAAATGTGTACTCCATGTTTTTTGCATCTCCTACATCCGCGAAAGCTTCAATCACATTGTTGTAAGTTGCTGTTGTCCATGGAAACTGAAGCTTGCGCATGTACTCCATCACAGTTGACATTTTATCATACAATTTCTTTTTCCCATAAGCACCAATAAGAATATTAAAGGTGCGAGTTTCTGGCTCAATCCCAAAATCACGGAATTTCTCATACCATCTCTCCATCGTATCTATCTGACCCTTGTTGCCAAACACACTAAGGATAACATTCATTGTCCAGACATCAGGCTTGCAAGTTGCACCCTCCAGCATCCCTGACAGCACTTTTTCCATCTGATCATACTTCCCAGCCTTCCCATATCCACTCAACACGATGTTTTGGGTGACTGTATTTGGAGTTATTAACCGTTCAGCCATTTCCTCATACAAGGACTCAACTAATTCGAATTTCAAAGCATCAATGCAAACCTTTATTAAGGTACTGTATGTAAAAACGTCAGGCTGGCAATGCGGGAGGGTCTTCATCTGGTTGAGAATAGAGAATGCCTCATCAATTAGATTGTTCCGACAATAAGCTGTAAGTAGGGCTGTGTAGAGTTCAAGAGTTGGTTCACAGCCTTCTTCAACCATTGCGTCAAAAAGCTGACGGGCACGATGGGGTTGGCCACATCTTCCAAGCAGACCAAGGAGTTTCATGTAAGTCCCTTCTTTTGGTTGATAAAAAGGTTGTTCTCTTAGCATGTCAAATACCTGAACAGTCAATAGTAGCCAATTTTAACATCATTTTACAAACAAGAACTGTTGGTTAGTAAACATGGCTATGATACTGTATGACAACAGTCCTAATTCTAGTTTCCTTAAAGTCAAACATTCAGATACAAAAGGAACTCAACTGGGTAAGCAAAGAGAGAAGCATTTTTTATTTATTTTTGCAGCAATTTACTTTCACCAAACTGTAAACCCAAAAGGGAAAAAAATGAAAACTTTATCCATTTTTGTTTGAGGTAAGGGCCTAATGCTCAAAATAAAATGAACCCAGAAAGAGAAACATAGAGAAGGGCCAACCTCAAGAGCTTGAAGCCATTGCTTCTTGTCTATGGCGTCAGACAAGGCTTCAGTGACGGTGTTGGCCCAGGCCTTGGCGTTGTTCTTGCGGTCCAACTTCTTCTTCACATTTTTTAAGGGGGCCCTTCTGTAAATCCCAGGAATTGATGTCTCTGAGACCCCTGGAAACTCACCTTGCTTCCAGTGCCTCTTTCTGGTCTCAGAAGACGAAGATGAAGTTGAACGAGTACGTGTAGCGGGTGCTGCGAATGCGCAGTGTATTAGCTTAAAGTTTGAGTCTTGGGCTCTGTGGGTGGCTGTGGAGTTCTTGTTGAGAGGGAGAGTATGAGGAAGCAGAGAAGAAGAGAATGAGAGAGAGATTGAAGAAGCCATGGCTTTGCGAAATTTGAGAGTTGAAAAACAAGGTATACCAGTGAGTTGGTTCAGAAGCAAGGGCATGCAAAATTACCACTTTGTCCTTCGTTCCTTATCCTCTTATAATTACACTTCCGATTTTTATTTCTTTTTTCCTTTTTTATTTGGTTTCAGCATACTATAAACCCAAAAGGAAAAAGATGCAAAATTGTTCTTTAGTTTATTTTATAATAGAAGCGATAACTACTCTAAATTAACCATTTTGTGCAGTATAGTCGGGTGGTTATAAGTTTAAAATATTTGAATATATTTAAAGAGTATCGCCGCCCGGCTATACTTTTTAAATATTAATATATTTTATAACCCTATGTCGTACTAACCATATATTAAGATCCGAACTCTAATCATAAATCTTAACTCGAGTTACGTGAGTATCCAAGCCTACTTGAATCATAAGCAAGGTCTTAAATATCGATAGTTTCAGAAATATCGGTGGTTCAAAAACACGGAAATATCGATGGAAATATCGGGAAAATATCGATATCGATAAAAATTGAATAAAAACCATGGAAATTATGATAAATACATGGAATTTTTTAATGAAACTTTAGAAGAAGTTTATTTAGTCAATCATCTATTATTTTGACACAAAAAATTGGAAGGAAATGCATTGCATAGTGGGTTTGAGTGATTTAAGTTGATTATATTACGAGCAGACAAACAACCCCTAGTATATTGTAATTTTTTGAGAAAATAAGAAAGAAAATAAAAAAAATAAAAAAGAGAGAGAGAGCAATAGATTAGCCACCTGCCCTTTCATTTGCCATTGGCTGTTTGTTTTCTTCTGCTTGCTTTCTCTGTCACATACAAACCCACAAACTAAAGAAACACACACATTCTCTCTCTTGGCCTGTCTATCTCTCTCTTTCTGTGGGTTTTTCTTTTTCTTTTTTTAATTTAACAAAAAACAGAAATTCAATCTCTCTAGAGGAAAATCCTCGAGATTGGAGCCCAAACCACAAAAAAAGGACACCTCTTAGAGCATCCGCAATGATACTCTCTATTTCTTAGCTAAAATTTAGCTAAAAATATAAGAAAGCTATTTTAGGAGCTCTCTAAAAAATTTCAACTCCAACCATGCTCCCTAATTTGGAGAGTCATAAATGTTATAACTCTTTTTTTATTGGTCCATCTCTATTAAAAAATAAAAATAAAAATAGTTAGCAGTAAATAAAGGTTTGAAATACTTATTAAATAAGGCAGCATTAAATTATAGGGAGCCAGTATGAGTACTTTCTCTCTCCTCAGATTTAGGAGCTCCTAGAGGACTCCCTATTTTAGGAGGTGGATAGGGAGCATGGTTGGAGTTGCATTTTTACAATTCCTCCCTAAAATTTGTCTAAGGAGGTGATTTAAGGAGCCCATTGCGGATGCTCTTAAACACTATTGAGCTAGCAGGGACTTTTTCCAACTTGGGTTATTGAGTTTTTGAGTTTTTGAGAGGAAGAGAAATAGAGTCAGAGAGAGGGAGGGAGAGAGAGAATAGATACAGCCATCTGATGAAGGAGAGAGGAGGCTCTCTTGGCGGAGAGAGCCTGCCCTGCACTGAGAACAACAACAACAACTACAACACCACCCAAGAAGAAGAAGACGAAGAACAGCTAGACCAACATCAACCAAAACAGCCAAAGCAACCATCTTTCTGAACTTATATTCCCCTTCTTTTTTTTTGTTGCTCTGCTAAAACACTACCTGGGTCGTCTTTGTTGTGACTTGTTTCTTGTCTCTTTGGAGATTTTTCATTGGGGGGTTTTCTCTTCTTTTCTTTTTACCCTTTAGCTTTCGTGTGAGGTGGTTCTGTATTTGTGCGCATATGGCACGAGCGGAGCAAGGTGCAGTTCGCCATGCCTAGCAAGTCTCCGATCGAATTGCTCGTCGCGAGATCTCGATATTATCGATAATTTCGATAATATCGAGATATTATCACCGTTTGTGTGTTGACGTTGCTCGATAATATCTGGAGCGATATGTCGGCTATATTTTCGGTCACAATTTCGATATTTGGATGAAATATACTTGGGTTGTTCCCAGAATATCGGCTTGCAAAAAAAACGATATTATCGCCGATATTTCGGCGATAATATCGATTTTTTAGACACTGATCATAAGTGCCCATAGTAGTCTTGTGGTTAGGATTTGGAGGAAAATCTGGCACTTAGAAAAAGTGGTTCATTAAATAAAGAATAATTAAATATAATTAAAGCATAAGATATTACTTAATTGCAAATATTAAACTAAAAATAATAATTTTGTATTAAAAAAAAAAAACAAAGTGCACAAAATAATTTAAAATAATTAATCACTATATATTAAGTAATTTATGAAATTAGTAAAATATTTAATTATTAATTATTCACAAAACAAATAATAATTAAAACATAATTACCAATTAAAGTAATTTAAAAAGGCTAAGATATTATATAATTACAAAGAAGAAAACCATTTTGGGCAGTACAGCCGATCGGCTATACTGTCAGAATATTCAAGCATATAGCCACGCGACTATACTCTTTAAATATCATATTTTAAACGTATAGCAGTGAAGCTATACTCTCTACTTTTAAATTAAATATTATATTCTAAAAGTATAGTCGGAATATATTTAAAGAGTATAGACTAATTAGTTCTAGCAATTAGGAAATGCATTAAACCATATCATATATGGATTAGAAAATGACTTACATGTTCCAGGGCAATTGAATTCCGACATATCTACTGAACCCCAAAAAGGTGGATGGATTTCATATCAGCAATAGTCTGTTAAGATTGCATTATCTCTCATAAGCATTCAACAATCAACATAAGAAAAAAAAAATTCAGCCCGGAAGGAATATAGGAAATGTACATGTATATATAGTATATAGCATATATCTCTAAAACTACAATTTGCAATACCAGCAGATGGAATTTCATGAATGATCTAACAAAAGATTCTATAGAAGGTACAAACCTTGATGGATGCATTTGTTGCAACTTGCAATTCTACAAATTCCACCAAATATGTAATTCCGCTTCACTCCCGCAACGAAAGGAGCCATTTCCTCATCTCTATGTGTTATCCATGGATAGAGAGCAAAACAAATAAAATGTAAGGTCCATTTCCAAGAAAATGTGGCAGTCATAAAAAGTGGTTCATTAAATAAAGAATAATTAAATGTAAATAATAATTAATATAATTAAATCAGGCTAAAATATTACTTAATTACAAATATTATACTAAACAAAATAATTTTGTATAAAAAAATAAAAAATAAAGTGCACAAAATAATTATTTATTATATATTAAGTAATTTATGAAATTAGTAAAATACTTAAATACTAATTATTCAATAAAGGAATAAGAATTAAAACATAATTACTAATTAAAGTAATTAAAAAGGCTAAGATATTATATAATTACAAAGAAGAAAACCATTTTGGGCAGTATAGCCGCCCGGCTATACGCTTTAAATATTATATTTTAAAAGTATAGCCGTGAGCCTATACTTGTAAAATATTCGATTATATTTAGAGAGTATAGCCACTCGGCTATACTCTTTAAATAAGACTAATTAGTTCTAGCAATTAGGAAATGCATTAAACCATATCATATATGGATTAGAAAATGACTTACCCATTCTAGTACAATTGAATTCCGACATATCTGCTGAACCCCAAAAATGTTGATGGATTTCATATCAGCCAAAGCCTATCAGGATTACATTATCTCTCATCAGTATTCAGCAATCAGAAATAGAAGAAATGTACATGTGTATATAGTATATAGCATATATCTCTAAAACTACAATGTACAACACTAGCAGATGGAATAAAATGAATGATTTAACAAAAGATTCTGTAGAATGTACAAACCTTGATGGATGCATTTGCTGCAATGCTACAAATGCCACCAAATATGCAATGAAAGGTGTCATTTCCTCATCTATGTGTGTCAACCATGGGTAGAGAACCACAAATAAAATGGAAGGTCCATTTCCAAGAAAATGCGGCACTCAGAAAAAGTGGTTCATTAAATATAAATAATAATTAATATAATTAAATCAGGTTAAGATATTACTTAATTGCAAATATTATTCAAAAAGAAATATGTTTTCATCAATCACAATATGTGGCATGAATCTCTTCCTTGGCATTATGAAAGCTTTATGGGATTATGACCAATACAGAGGCAGTGATGACACAGTGCGGCGCGATCCGGTGGTAAGATAGGCGGTCCAGCAACTAGCTTGGTGGGGAAACATGGTGATGCGGCGGCTTGATAAATAACATATGATTAATAATGGGAATTTAGGGTTATACTCATTATTATTGTTTTTATTTTTATTAAAGAATTAATCATTCTTAAATATAAGTGGCCATTTAATTAGTTTAAAATTAATGATTTGACATGTGCCACATCATTTGGGATACAAATTTGGTACACAAATTTTGGTGTCTCTAACATTATTGTTCCAAGAAAATGTGGCACTTAGAACAAGTGACTCATTAAATAAATAATAATTAATATAATTAAATCAAGCTAAGATATTACTTAATTGCAAATATTAAACTAAACTAAATAATGTATAAAAAAATAAAAAACAAAGTCCACAAATACTAATTATTAAGTAATATATGAAGTTAATAAAATATTTAAATACTAATTATTCACTAAGGAAATAAGTATTAGAACATAATTATTAATTAAAGTAATTAAAAAATGCTAAGATTTTACTTAAAAACCAAAAAAGAAAATCTGATCTATAAAAATGGAGATCTAAACTTGAATACAAGGAAACGGGCACATTGACGTGGCGTTTAGCCCACAATTGCTCGTTTATATAGTAATTTGTTGAGCCTTATACATGGCTAAGGCCATCAAGTTGCACCAATAATGGGATACCGTCCCAAGGGAAACCACCTGAATGCTTTATTTTGAAAAAAGAAAATAAAACAAATAAATTATGTGCTAACCAGTTTGTAACGGTATTGTTGTTCACATACAATGATAGGGGGAGCAATAGTTGATTGTCTGTCTTAACAATAAAACCTGGTGGGCAATCACCAAAAGCCCATGTTTATTGTGGAAACTTAGATATACATCAGAAAAGGCTGCTTTCAGGTCTATTTCATCGGTCAATACTCCTATGTACTTCAAAAGAAACGGCCTATAAACAGAGACACTAAGAATAAACACACGCAAGTCTACCTCAGCTTGAGCCAAACTTCAAGAGTTCCCACCTGAAGGGCTGGAACACGAAAAGAACTTCCGGTGTGCTCTTAAAGAGCAAGGCTACACAAACACAGACAGCAGCAACGGCCACCATTGACAGCATTGCCGGCCTGTACACTAGTGACCTTGTGTTGCCATAAGCTGGTTTCTGTGCGCATAACTTACAATGTCGCAGTATCACTTTCATTTCAATCTTTTCAGTTTCCAAGCTGGCTACTCTTGATGGTTTATAAGCTTCAGATTGCTTCTGCTTGCCGTTTCTGTCTAAGATAACACCAGGGATATCAAGTACCACATGCCCGCTTTCTAATGTCTTGCTGATTTTCCTCTGGACAAGATGGACATAGGAGTAGCGGCTTTGGAGGCATGCATAATCATATGGTGTCAATCCTGTACTGTCTCGAGCGTTTTTCCATGCTTCAATTCCCACCTAAAGAAAGAAGAGCCATATCAATATGATGAATGGATTATCTAACAATCTACAATTTAAAATCAGCCTGAAGTCAAAAGAATGTTCATGACAGTAGCAATCAACATGCTTGAAACTACAACAATCTAAAGAATCGCATTGTCATTGGTATACACTAAACACTAACAGAATTTAAAAAAAATCCAACAATGCCAACAAACATCTTCATAACGATTTAAAATGGACCCAAAAAAGGTTCATAAAAATTAATTGCAGTCCTAACATGCGTGAAACTATAAACACAATGACAAGAGACACAAGTCAATTGTATGAGCAAAGGTCAAATGGATACTATATGCGATGGAGGTTGTAGCAAGCTCATAGAGATTTCTAGGTAGAATTAGAAATATATATTATCAAGGAGAAATTACCTTTCCAGTATCATCAGTTAAGGCATCCAATACGTGCTCATAGCCATCAGCACTGGCAGCAACATGAAGAGGAGTCAACCCCATGGGCCCAACCGCATCAGGTTTAAACAAGAAACTGTTGCCATCCCTGTCAACTTGTTGCTTCTGCTCCGATCCTGTTAAACCTTGATTTGGGATAAATTTTAACAAGAACTCTACCATAGATCTGCAATTTCTTCGCACAGCTCTGTGGAGGAGGCTCATATCCAATAACGCAAACTCAATGGAAGTATGTTCTCCAGCATCAACAGTACCCTCAAACAGAATACCCAAGAGTTTCTTCACTACAACACACCAATCATGCTCAATCGAAAACTCCATAAGCAACCTGAACCTGCTAAAAGGAAATAGATCCAGGTTCGGATCCGAGTGACCAAGTCTAAACTTAGCTCGACTCCTATGGAGGAGCCAACCCAATTCATGTATAAAGTCCAAGGCTTGATTCTTGGCTTCCAATTTTTCAGCATCAGCACTTTCAGCGACCTCAATCTCACCCTCCAGCATACAAATTTCTGAACATACTTCCTGCTCTGCAACTATAAAGGGAAAGAAGCTGCTGCTGAGACCATGATCTTCAACCTGACAATAAAAAATTTGATTATAAAAATGAGAAGTACAGAGTTCAAGCATTCTTCGGCAACAGAAACAAATGGCATATGCATAGCATTCTTCTGTTAAGGCACTGTCTTGAAACTTTCTCTTTTTCCATTTTAACCTTATGACCCTTTCCCTTCTAGCTTCTTGTTTATAGCACTTCAAGTTGTTCGGTATATTCTTTTCAGACTTCTTCTGAATGCCCAGCTCCTCAATGCACTTTGGTTAATGTAATACGAAAATTTTTTATAAGCAAAATCTATAGAGGGATTCTGGACCAATTTTGTGAAAAATGGGTGGTTCAAAATGTACATTACAGAAGAAGGGGGAAGGGGAAAAAGTTAAATTAGGCATATGATAGAACCTCAATGAATCCTCTCCCAGTAACATCTGGTATAGAGCAGGAGAATTTGAGGCACTGCAGCTCATCATGCTCAACAGTTGTATGTACACCATCCATCATGTCATAACAAGTTTCTTGCACCAGATACTTCCCTTCTAGAGCACAGAGTAACCTGTCAAGAGCTACGGTTTAGTATTCTCCCAGTTATCGTGAAAGGTATTAATTTTGAAAAGCATCTGAAACTAAGAGAGGTCTACAAAACAGTGGGCTTATTGAAAACAAAATAATGAGGCATGAACGAAAGATGAAGGAACCTTGTGGCGGAATGAGAAAGGTTAAAGCCTTTTACTACAAACTGAGCCCTCTCAGATACAGAGACTGCAATTGGTTTGATGTATGATATCCTGCAACTCTTATCGCTTTTAAGAGGTAAGGGTGTGTCTAAGACAACTTGACCTGCAGGACAGGCATAAGTGATCAAAATGCTTTCTCTTTCATAACATAATTGTTTTTGGTCAATCCCCATATGTATTAGAAAATAACTAAATAGATCATGATTCATGACCAGAAACAATAAAGCATAATGAAAAACTAAAATAGAAAGATTTTTATACAGACACTAAATACACGTGTGTACACACACATTCGGAGCCATATAGACTACATGTATAGATACATATAAGGGGGGGAGAGAGAGAGAGAGCACAAACCATTGTACGTAAATGTTACAAAGTGCTGCACCCGAGTGTACACCCATCCTGTTCTCCAAAATGGATCATCGGCAGCATCTAGAAGTGTTTTCAAACTGGAACCCAGATGACAACAGAGCTGTATGCAAACATAACAACTAAGGAGATGAAGAAATGATCTTCCTTTTACAAGGATCAGTAACCTAATTCTGGCATCAGAATAGAAGCATACCTCCTCCCACGTGGATTTTTCTAGACGAAGGTAAATTGTCAAGATGATACAGCCCGGCCTTATGTAGCTTTCAATGTCTGTAGGGCTGAGGGATAACCAGTCGAGGATCTGATATTCAAAATAATATATAAAATATTTATGCTGTATGTGGAATGAAACACCAGGTTACATTGAAAAGAGTAAGAATCAAGGCAAAAATGAAAACCTGTGATCGCAGAATGAATGGAAGATCATTTGGGTCTTTTCCGAAGAGTTTAAAAACAATTCGATCTGTGCGACTCTGATATGTGGCAGAAAAAGAACAGTTAAGAGAAGTAAAACTGCAAATTTTACATACTGGCCTATCAAATACAAAATGTAGCTCCACTTTATATGCTGTTTAATGGTTAATGACAATTGACAGCTTAATCCCTTGTTTCAAGAAAAACAAATAACAAAAAGACAAAGTACAGTTGTGAACACAATGAAATTAAAGACCAAAGTTTGTAGGTCAATAAATTGATGAACAGGTGGGAGCCACATGATTACGAGCAGTGGGCGGAGCATCATCCACAAAAAAGGCATTTATAAGCCTTACATTGCCAAGCAATTATCTAGGGAATAGATGTAATTACAACAAGGATATATACCTGAGCCTCTCCACTGGAACTTGACGGTGACTGAGTAGAAGTTAAGTCTGAATTCCCACTTGTCTGAGGTGGACTCGACTTGTGGGAGTCGCGCTGCATCCATGAAGAAAAACCAAGAGATGCAGTCCCTGGACTTGCAGGAACATGAGAATTCCCTAGGTTCTCTAAATAGTCCTGTGAATCATCATATGTATTATTTAAATCAATTCCATTTAACTGGAACCTTCTACTTGTAGCTTCCGGTGTAACTGATTTTGATTCAGAACTGTCTCTTGAGGGTAGTGGCTCAGTGGCCTGTAGACCTGAAAGAACTTGCAGACTTCCAGGATCATCAACTGAAGATATTCTCCTCTCTAACATATCTGATGCAGGTACTACTGAACACTGTCCTACAGGCCTTAAATCCTCAAGATTAACACCATCATCCATATCTGGCACCTTTGCGGTCTGGACAGATGTCCCACTGTTAAATAAACCTTGAGATCCCTGCAGCAATGTAGATATGTTTCTTCCATCCGCCGTACCAGCCAGATTGGCCAGGCTCCTCAGTAGATGAGATAGCAGATCCTGATCTTTTGTTTGATCAGAACTGCTAGCTGCAATTTATACAAGGCATAAAATGTGGAGTCAAATAGGTCTAACAAATGACACATATAAAATGAGAGGACTAAAAGAAACATAATCAATCACACACTAGTATAATACGATTGTGGAAAAAATTTCCATCAAATCTCTTTTTTTTCTGGGATCCATCAACTGATATACAAATGCCTCCCAATAGAAACTAAATGTAGACTTTGTAGAGTTAATAAAAGTTGAGTGACAAAGCTATTTTCCAACAAGCCTCAATAAAAATAAAAAGTGAATGAACATAAGAGCATGACAGCACCAGAAATTTGACACTGGAAATAGCATCAAGCAGAAGATCAATCATGTAACCAATTAACATCAATTCAATGTCCAGTAAAACAGCAGACAATTGAATGTGCGATAAATAAGACAAAGGCTTACAGTGCATATTGGAGAGTATTCTCAGCAAGCTAATCAATAGATAACTGCTTCCTCTTTCATCATTTAATGAACCTCCATTAGCTGCAGTATCAGGATGTGTTTTTCTTCTCCTCCTATTATGGCCAGCCAAACGCCTGCGACAACTTCTCTTCCCTTCATCAAACTCTTGAAGAACATGAAACCTGTCCATGGGTGTAACCCTGTTACATTAAATTCAACAAAAGAAAATTTCTGCAGAACTCTAATATACCTAACACCGCAATAAACAGCCATGAACCCAAATCATAAGAACAACAATCCCATAATAAGAATCTTACAAAACCAAACTCTTTATTTCATCTTCTAGAAGGAATGTGTATTAGAAAGCAACAAATCACTGACCTTATCTTAATTCAAGAAAATCTTCGAAATGTTTCTACCAAACAAGAAATAACAATACAATGGAACTAACCTGCTACACTGTTGACAGAACCGCTGCATAGCATTTCCCACCAGTGCCGTACTTGCTTTAGAATGCATATCACAGACCTTATGCCGTCGGTGGTAATCCTTGGCATTGCTAAGATCAGCCTTACAGTCCTCCACCTGACAAACTGCACGATTTGAAGTAGTCCCAACTATCTTTGTCTTCTTCCCAGTCTGTACCTCTCCTTCCATAATGGGGTAAGCTTGCCCACCAAGATTAAGATTAAGAGACCCAGCTTCATCACGAAACTCTTCGTTTTCCACAAAAACAGCCCTTCTCCGTTTCTCCAGTTCTCTTTTACCTTTCTCATTCCTCGGACTGATATTGTCTGATCCAGAAGAAGAACTGTTGGACAAACCAGCATTGGAGGGAGTTTCTGGCCTAACCGGAAACAACTGCTTACTCCTACAAGCAGATGGTACAGAATTCAAGGGACTAGCAGTAAAAAGATCACCGTCCCATTTCCAATCATTCAAATCCCATTCGAAACTCTTTTTTCCAACTGCCTTCATACCATAGTAATTATGAGTCTTGCCTCCAAATTCAGCCTCCATAGATCAAGATACCAAAAACCCAGAAATATTACAATGCCTAAAGTCAAACTCCAACAGATACAAATATACCCAATTGAATAGGAACCAAAAAGAACTCAGAGGTGAAACTATATATTTTACCAAAGAAACGAATTACTTAACAGCTACAACACAACAAACCCATAAATTGCTGGAAATTGTTCTCTCTAGGTTCCAAAAATCCAAAAGTAGTACACAAACATATCCATGGAGCTCAGCAACAGCTGCCCAGAGCCCAAAATCCACCAATTACCCACTTAATCCCTCAACATCATATACACAACACCAAATTCACTAGCCATCAATTACATCTTGAGCAATGCTTTCAACTTCATAGAAGAAACTTCAGCTACACAACTTAAAGGACAAAGCTTTATGGAAATAAAAAGGGAAAAGACTGAAAGAGAGAAACTTGCCGGCAGATATGTACGAGTTAGTGAATTGGTAGATGCTGAGAGATGATGAAGACTGGTGAGATCGCCGGATGAGGCAGAGAGAATATAGGGCCCCGAGGCAAAACAAATCAGCACATGAAAATTAGGAAAAGGTTGGGAAAAGACTCTGTGTATTAAATGCGGTCTCAGTGGAGAGAGGTAGTGGCCTTAGAAGCAGGGGAACTCAAATGACTTCTTTATCCTTCAAACTCATACTCCATTTTGGATGCGAACTGGACTTATTTTATTGAAATTAATTCACAATCAAGATTTGGTCGCTCAATGATTGAACTATTATTGTTGCAATTAAAACCAAATAATAGTTCAAACATAAAACAACGTAATAATTGTGTATATAGGAAGATGAATCTAACTTATCGCAGTAGACAACAATGTTATATCAAAATATGAGTCAACTTTGACTAAGTGACTCGGTTTAGTTGTTTGATGACATGTCCTCTCCATTTGAAGTTTTGTGTTCAAATTCCTCTCCCAACTAACCATCCCCACTGGAGGGAGACAAAACAGGAAATTGGGCTATTTCTTCGGTTGGTAAATTAGATTTGGACTGCATTGAAAATAATCTAGTCCCCTCGATTTTTTATAGGAAAAGTTCTCCAAATTAAAATATTGGGATCATTTATCCCAAGTCAAACTAAAAACATTATAGAATTAATTAAGGTTCGGCGTTTCTGTTCATACAATCTAGAACCGTCAAATTGCCCCAATAATTGGGTTTAAACAAACCAATGTTGTATTTTAAAAATGATATTAAACAAATAAAGTATGTGCCATCAAGTTTGCAGGTGTTTTCTCATACAAATGATAGGAGTAATAGTAGTCTCAACAATAAAAACCTGATGAGCAATCCTCAACAGCCCATGTTAATTCGGAAGCTCTCAGATACACATACAAAACCTCAGAGAAGGCTGCTTTCAAGTCTACATAATCAGTCAATACTTCTATGTACTTGAAACTTTCCCTATACATACTTTATATGAACTACCATTAATACATACAGTACACTTCCCATCAAATCTTAACAGATACAGAAAACCGGTACATACGTTCCCTATAGAGTTATAGGTAAATATAGGATTAACAGAAATGGCCTAAAGCAATGGTGTGGCAGTAACTCAGACTCAACATGGTTAACTGCCTTAGCTTGGGCCATACTTCAAGAGTTCCCACCTGAAGGGCTGGAACACGTAAACAACTTCAGGCGAGCTTTTAAAGAGCAAGGCTACACAAACACAGACGGCAGCGATGGCTACCATTGACAGCATTGCCGGCCTGTACACCAGTGACCTTGTGTTGCCATAAGCTAGTTTCATTTCACATAACTTACAATGTCCCTGCATTGCTTTTATTTCAATCTTTTCAGTCTCCAAGCTGGCTACTTTTGAGGATTTATGCCCATCTGATTGCTTCTGCTTGCTGTTGCTGTCTAAGATAGTGCCAGGGATATCAAGCACCACCTGCCCGCTTTCTAATTTCTTGCTGATTTTCCTCTGGACAATATGGAGATAGGAGTAGCGGCCTCGCAGGCATGCATAATCATTTGGTGTCAATCCTGTACTGTCTCTAGCATATTTCCATGCTTCAATTCCCACCTAAAGAAGGCAGACCCATATCAACATGATGAATGCATTATCTAATAATCTACAATTGAAAATGAACGTAAAGAAATGTTCTTAGCAATTAGCAGCAGTCCTAACATGCTTGAAACTAGAACGATTTAAGGTATCAAACTTCATGTGTGGTAGAGAATGAACAGAGACACAAGTCAGTTGTATGAGCAAAAGGTCAAATGCCTAGGAAGGATCTGATGGTAGCAAACTCATTGTGATTTTTACAAACAAATATAAATAAAAACTTCATTGTAGACTAAGGAGAAATTACCTTTCCAGGATCATCAGTTAAGGCGTCCAATATGTTCTCACAGCCATCAGTACTGGCTGCAACATGAAGAGGAGTCAACCCCATGGGCCCAACTGCATCCGGTTTAAATAAGAAATTGTTGCCATCCCTGTCAACTTGTTGCTTCTGCTCAGACCCTGTTTTATCTAGACCCTTATCTGGGACAAACCTTAACAAGAGTTCCACCATAGACCTGCACTTTCTACGCACAGCTCTGTGGAGGAGGCTCATATCCAATAATGCAAGCTCAATGGAAGGATGCTCTCCAGCGTCAACAGTACCCTCAAACAGAATGCCCAAGAGTTTCTTCACTACAGCACACCAATCATGGTCCATGGAGAACTCCATAAGCAACCTGAACCGTCTAAAAGGAAAAAGATCTAAGTTGGGATCCATGTGACCAAGTCTAAACTTAGTGTGACTTCTGTGAAGAAGCCAACCCAATTCATGTATAAAGTCCATAGCTAGGTTCTTGGCTTCCAATTTTTCTGGTTCTCTCTGGATGTCATCAGCAGTTTCAGCCACCTCAATTGCACCCTCCAACATACAAATTTCTGAACATACTTCCTGCTCTGCAACTATAAATGGAAAGAAGCTGCTGCTGAGACCATGATCTTCAACCTGATTAAAATTTAAAGTCAGAAGATTCAAAACTACAGACTTCATGCATTCTTCACAAACTGAAACAAATAGTTTTACACAGAGAACTCTTCTATTAATGCACTGTCTTGAACCTTTCTCATTTCATTGTAAGCCTGATTCTTCTCTTTTCTTGCTTCTTTTTTATAGGACTTCAAGCGTCTTTGGTATATTCTTTTCACAATCCAGTTGAATGCCCTTTTGAATGTAATAATTGAAGACGTTTTCATAAGAAAATTTTAAATGAGGATTCTGAATAAAATTTTGTGAAAAATTGGCCAACCAAGATGTACATTGCAGAAGAAAGGGAATAGGTTTATATTAGTTAAATAACAAAGATGATTGCCTATAGTGAGCCAAGATTCAACTGTTCTGGAAAACAAATTAACTTCCAAAATTGGATAGCAGTTTCAGAGTAACCAAACGCAACTTCTGGAAAAAACTAAATGAATGCTTAGTGGTTACACGGTGGACTTCACATGGCCTCTGTAGGTCTGATATCAACAGAAGTTGTTCAAATCACTAGACTGAAGAACTTTTAATAAAGGACACATATCACTGGTAGAGTTCAATATTTTTTCCTGATCTTGCTCTGTTAAAAAAATTCATATAATTTATCATACACATACCTAAATTTACTACCAATAGCTAAAGCTCACTTCAAAGGAAATATAAAAATATATTAGACATATGACAGTACCTCAATGAATCCTCGGCCAGTAACATTTGGTATAGAGCAGGAGAATCTGAGGCACTGTTGCTCATCATGCTCAACGGTTGTATCAGCACTATCCATCAAGTCATAACAAGTTTCTTGGACTAGATACTTCCCTTCTAGAGCACAGAGCAACCTGTCATGAACTACGACTTAGTACTTGCCCACTTATCCTGGTAGTTATAAATTCTGAAACATCCAAAACTAGAAAGGTCCAAAATCAATGGAGGTATTGAAAAAATCAATGAGGCATGAATAAAAAGATGAAGGATACCTTGTGGTGGAACGAGAAAGATTAAAGCCTTTTACTACAAATTGAGCTCTCTCAGATAAAGAGACTGCAATTGGTTTGATGTATGATATCCTGCAATTTTTATGGCTTTTCAGAGGTAAGGGTGTATCTAGGACAACCTGACCTGCAGGAGAGACATAACTAATCAAAATTCTTTTTCATTAATAACATGACTGTCCTGGTCAATCCCTACACGCACTAGAAAAAATATAAATGAATAACTAAACAAAGCAAGACATATATGCACACACCCATATATATATATCATGTCCAATACATATGTACATACATTTACATACAAGATAGATGAGAGAGAGAGAGAGAGAGGGGAAGGTAGGTAGGTAGGTAGGTAGAGATAACAAACCATTGTACGTAAAAGCTACAAAATGTTGTACCCTCGTATACACCCATCCTGTTGTCCAAAAAGGATCATTGGCAGCATGTAAAAGTCGTTTCAAATTGGATCCCAGATGACAGCAGAGCTGTATGCAAACATAACAATTAAGGACATGAAAAGAGATCTTTCCGATACAAGGATCGGCAATCTACAATCTGGCATCAGCCTAGAAGCATACCTCCTCCCACGTGGATTTTTCTAGACGGAGGTAAATTGTCAAAATGATACAGCCTGGCCTTATGTAGCTTTCAATGTCTGAAGGACTGTGGGACAACCAGTCAAGGATCTGGATATTCAAGGTAATTTATAAATCAGCTGTCTGTGTAATGAAACACCAAGTTACATGGTTAAGAAGAAAAATCCAGACACAAGATTACCTGTGATCGCAGAACAAATGGAAGTTCATTTGGGTCTTTTCCAAAGAGTTTAAAAACAATTCGATCCGTGCGACTCTGAAATATGGCAGAAATAGAGTGGTTAAGAGGCATAACACTGCAGAAACATTTTACAGACTAGCCATTTACATTAAAAAAATATAATAAAAATGATGCTCCATTTTAACTGCTATAGCCTATAACCACCAATAATTTGACTACAAATCTATTAACGGTATCAAACAGAAGCATACACATACATGTATCTATACAAAAACAGCAATAAATAAAAGAAAAAAATCCGTCTCAACTTTTACGCCACAAAACAAGTGCTTATTAGGTACACCATAACCAAGTACTTCATGTTTCGTCAATCAATTGACAAGATAAATGGACAAGTTCAGAAATCAAAACATTGCCACCAAACTGCTGAATCAAAGAGAAAGCAAAGATATTCTTGCATCCAAAAGAAAAGGACAGGTTATGGGATATACTACTGAATAATGATAATTGACAGCTTCATTTCTTGCTTCAGAAAAAAGAACGATTTGATAAATAGAACACCAAAGAAATGAAAGTCTAAATTATTGAGGTCATTCAATATAATCTGATGAACAGAGAGCCAAGTGAAATTAGACAGTGGACTGAGCAACATCCACAATAAAGGCATTTATAAGCATTACAATACCAATCAATAACATAGATGAATGAGATGCAACTAGAACAAGAATATACCTGAGCCTCTCCACTAGAAGTTGATGGTGACTGAGTAGAAGTTGAGTCTGAAGTTCCACTGGTCTGGGGTGGGCTAGACTTTTGCGACTCCTGCTGCATCCATAAGGGAAAACCAAGAGACACTGTCCCTGGATTTACAGGGGAATGAGAACTCCCCAGGTTCTCTAAATAGTCCTGGGAATCGTCGTATGTATTATTTAAATCAATGCCATTTAACTGCATCCTCCCCATTGTAGCATCTGGTGCAACTGACTTGGATGGAACACTGTCTCTTGAGGGAAGTGGCTTGGCGGCCTGTAGGCCTGAAACAACTTGTAGACTTCTATGATCAGCATCAACTGAAGATATTCTCTTTTGTAGCAGATCTGACGCAGGTACTGTAGGACACTGTCGAATGGGCCTTAAAGGGTCCTCAAGATTAACACAGTCATCCCTCTTAGAGGCCGAAACAGAAGGCCTACTGGGTTCACAGCCATTGGAAACTGTATCTGGGACCTTTTGTGCAGTCTGGACTGACGACCCACTATTAAGTAAACCTTGAGATCCTGGCAGCAATGCAGATATGCTCCTTCCATCAACTGTACCAGCAAGATTGGCTAGACTCCTCAAAAGATGAGATAGCAGATCCTGATCCTTCGTTTGATCAGAGCTATTAGCTGCAATTTATAGAAGGCACCATACGGGGAGTCAAATAAGTCTGACAAATGACACTAAATGATAAGAACAAAACAAACAAACAAACATGATCAATCAAATACTATAATAACACTATTGCTGAGACATAATTTCCTAAAGAATTTGTTTCTAGGGAATTGAATTCCCTTTACCAGGCCCACTTTTCATGCATCCTAGAATGTGAAATATGGACAGTCCAAAAACCAGAGAAAGAAAGTGCACAAAACAATGGTGCAGAGGATGAAATTTCAAGCATACAAGGAATAAACTGGAGTAAGAAATTTGAAAAATTTTCAACATTAAGGTCTGTACATCAAACTCAGGGACAAGGTCGCAGATTTTAGTCTCGTGCCTAGGCATCAAATACAAACTTCTTACAGAAAAGCTGAAAAAATTTCACGCTAGCCATCAAAATTCAAATTTTCATCAAATTAACCTCAGAACAAACTAGCATTTTGTCATTTGTATTAAAAATAGAGCACCTTAAGCAGTTAGGGACCCATCAAATTATATTCCATTTCCTCCCAGTAAACAAAACAGGTAAACAAATAGACGCTGATTTATTAAAAGTTTATTGACAAAATCATTTTCCAACAAGCCTTAGTAAAATATTGACTGAACATAAGAGCAGAAGAACACAAAAACTTTGACATAGCCCATGGCATCCAGCACAAGATCAAATCTGTACCCATTTTAACATCAATTAAATATCTAAGTAAAGCAGCCAGCAATTAGATGTGCAATAAGACAAATATTTACAGTGCATGTTGGAGAGTATTCTCAGCAAACTAATCAATAGATAACTGCTTCCTCTTTCATCATTCAAGGAGCCTCCATTAACTACCGGATCAGGATGTGTTTTTCTTCTCCTCCTATTATGGCCAGCCAAACGCCTACGACAACTTCTCTTTCCTTCATCAAACTCTTGAAGAACATGAAACCTGCCCATGAGTATAACCAAGATGCATATTCAACAAATGGAAATGTCTGCAAAGTTCAACTATACATAACAACACAGAAATGAACAGCTATGGACTCAAATCATGAAAACAACAAACCAAATATGAGAAACTTACATAAACAAACTCTGTAATTCATCTTGTAGAAAGAATGTCTATAAGAAAGGAACAGATAAATGACCTGGACCTTAATTCATGAAAATTTTAGAGATGTTCTCACCATACAAGGATAACCAAAGAATGGAACTAACCTGCTACACTGTTGACAGAACCGCTGCAAAACATTTCCCACCCGTGCTTTAGTTGCCTTAGAATGCATATCACAGACCTTATGTCGTCGGTGGTAATCCTTGGCGTGGCTAAGATCAGCCTTACAGTCTTCCACCTGACAAACTGCTCGGTTTAAAGTAGTCCCAACTATCTTTGTCTTCTTCCCAGTTTGTACCTCTCCTTCCATGATAGGGTAAGCTTGCTCGCCAAGCTTAAGATTAAGAGACCCAGCTTCATTATTTAACTCTTCATTTTCTACAAAAGTAGCCCTTCTTCGTTTCTCCAATTCTCTTTTACCTTTCTCATTTCCTGGACTGATATCATCCGAACCAGAAGAAGAACTGTTGGACAAACCAGCATTGGAAGGAGTTTCCGGTTGGGCAGGGAACAACTGCCTACTTCTAAAATCAGATGGTATAGAATTCAAGGGACTAGCAGTAAAAAGATCACCGTCCCATTTCCAATCATTCAAATCCCATTCCAAACTCTTCTTCCCAACTGCCTTCAAATCCGACACTATCGGACCATAGAAATTACGAGCACTGCCTCCAAAAGCCTCCATAAATCAAAATTCCAGAAATACTATGATGCCTACAGTCAAACTCCACCAGAAATAAATACCCAATTCAACAAGAACCAAATGAACCCAGCTATGAATTTCTAGATTTCACCTAGAAATCAATAACTTGACATTTCAACCCCATAAATTTCTGGGAACTATTCTCTCTAGTTCCCAAAAATCAAAAAACAGTACACAACATATCCATGGAGCTAAAACAACAGCTGCCCACTTGGCCAAAACCCACCAATCACCCACTTAAGCCCTCAACATCATCATACTCATACTCACAGCCCTCAATTCCATCACAAGCAAAGTTTCCAACTTCAGAACGAAACAGCCTCAAGAACATAAATTTCTGCTGAAACGGAAAGCAAAGAGAGAAAACTTGCCGGTAAAGCCGAGCTGGTGAATTCTACCAGTAGCTCTGGAGATGCCCGCTGAGATCGCCGGAGGAAGCAGAGAGAATATAGGTACCCGAGGCAAAACAAAGCAGCACATGAAAATTAGGAAAAGGTTAGGAAACGACTGTGCATAAAATGCGGTTTCAGTGGAGAGAGAGAGAAAGAGAGAGTACTTTTTCACATTTGTTTATTGATAACAAATATATGACGCCATGGGCAAGGAATCTACGCCTCTACAACCGCGTGTACGTCTCTCGCTGTAAAAAGAAAACTCATTTTTTCTTCTCTGTGACAAAATACGAACAAGCTCTCATGCCGTGTCTGCAGAACTGTGCCCAATGAAAATCGAAGCTCTGATTTTTTATATAATAAAAAATTTATTCAAAAAAAGTTTTGTTTTTCTAGTCGGAAGATTTATAAAAAAAATCCAGAACGTTTTATTGATCCGAGTAAAAACTAGAGCTTTTGCCACGAAACTGGAAGAGTGACTGCAGTTAATTACGGCGGCGTGCAAACACGACTGACGTGACTTTCAGTTGTTGTCTGGGATTTACCGCGAGTTTTTTTTTGTTTTTTTAATAAATAGCCTCCCCCACACAAAACTGTTTTTTAATTTTGTTTATAAATAAAGAAAATAATTATTTTACCAACTTCCAAACTGAAGAGACAGGAATGCCCCTACATGAACTTAGCTAAAACCCAACAAACCCCCGAAACCGACGTGTATAAACAATTTTAAATCAAAATCTCGACGACAATCAACGTTTTTATCCATTTTCAATTAATTTTAAGTTGAATTTTGTTTTTTTTTACAGCTCAAGAATTGCGTGAATTATTATGAGGCTCGTGACCTAGTCGCTTTATAAATTATACTTCTTAAGTGGTAAAAGGTAACAAATGGGATTTTTTATTATATACAAGAGCGATAATTTTTAGGATAAATAACCCAAAAAAGCGATAATATTTTATTATTATAATAAATAAAAATAAATACAAAGCAACTAAAGTGCTGAATATGGATACAATTTCTCCTATGACTATACGCAATGAGTTGAATTGATATGGAGAGAATATGCACAACCCAAAAATTGATTAAAATTCACGAATCAGCAACCATAAGCACATATACTCAAACCTACAATAAAGATTTGCTGCACAACAGCAGAAAAAAATTTATATTGAAAGTCAAAAGCCAAAAGGAAATAAAATATCCCGAAGAGAGCCATAGAGTCATACCGACTAAAGAATCCAGAGGAAAAAGAAAGGAAATGAGAGAAAAGGAGATGAGAGGAGAAAAAAGGGAATGAAGTTGAAAGGGTGGCCGTCGAGCTCCAAAGGAGACAGTGGCTAGGGATTTTTCTTTTGTAACAAATGGGACTTAAGAAATCCTAAACAGGTCGATCAGGTTATTTTTTATAATACCCTTCAAAAAGTAATTCCAAAAAAAAAAAAAACCAACGTAATTACAATATTGCATTAGCTAATCATGATTAACGGTTACTATCAATGTTTTTAAGTGTAATGTTGTGATTAAAACTTCTAATCGTTCCATGAACAAAGATTTGACTAGCGTTAGTTGTTCACACGAAAACCTTTACTTTAGCAATCTTCAAGAAATTATTAATTTCATTAACTTTTTAGCATAGGACAAAGTAAGGTCTGATAAGACCATATTGTAGCTTAGTGGGGTTGTTTACTTTCTTCTTCATAGTTATTATTATTATTATTATTATTATTTTGCTAAATTCACCCCAGTTTTTGAAGGAATTAAATTCTATCCTCATGATGAACAAGGGTTGGAATTTGGAAGGAAACCCACGGTGTTGTGGACCATGTTAATTTACTATGTAGGTACTACTCTTCTTTTGCGCTGGGGACACCCATGTGAGATAGGAACCTATCCAAAGTACCAGTACGAGAGCTTAATTGTGTTGTTATATAGACACCTCAAGTTCTGGCCTTAGTTAACTCCAAAGAAACCTAGAGTTTTCATGTCTATTCTTGCCTAGAGGGTTGCTTTCCATATCGCTCACGAACACACACACGTATATAAGTGATTATCAGTCATAAACACATACGAACTGAGTGATTGTCAATCATTCACACATGCGAACTTACAGTAGAGGTTACGTACATCAATAATTGTGAATCGTTTGCGTGTATGTAAAGCAAATTGAGTTAGTCTCAACCTAATTGCACAAAAATAAAAGCATAGTGCTTTGTGAAACATATATATATATATATATTTTTATGATGATTTAATCTACTGCTATTTTCTACCAGACAAAGGTCATGAAATACATTAACTATTCCTCCGAATGTCCAACTTTCCTGCCTCTCTAAGAGAATCAATTGAAGCAAAAGAGGCCGTTAAAAGTGAGATAAGACAACTATTAGATAAGGAGAAGGCTTTTGCTACAAGAATGTGTCAACATTGCATTTGGTATTTGGAACGAGATAGATAAGAATTAAGAATTACTACTATATATGCTAAAATTATGCTGATGTCCTTTATTCATGTGCGCATAATTAACTAACTGTGAGTCATCAGTCTACGTAAATTCTACGATACATCAACGTACGGCTCACAATCACTCACGTTATGCGCGACGTGGTTGGTGTTAGGGTATTTGGAGAGAGAAAGCAACACATCCAAATATGGTCTCATGGGTTCACACGCTCATCCTAAGCCTCTATATATCTCAAGGAGAATCCAAAATAACTGTGCATATGATGCGGTCCCCTGGAGACCAGATGGTTGGCAGCTCATGTGCATGTTTTGGAGGATGGAGCCTCTTCCGGAATGTGGGCCAATTTTTTTTAGTGTCATGCATCCAATTGAGAGATCTCTTTCTTTTTACTCAAATTTAAATATTAATTTCATGCTCTTTTGTTGTTGTGAGTGTGAGGCTCCAAAAGACCAAGGCCTCTCTTCTTCATTAAAAATGAAAAATTCTAGGGTTTATATTTTGATTACATTAAAAGAGAAGTGATCACTGTTTCTGCACATGGGTAGGGTTATGGTCAACATGAGTAATGCAGCAGCATGGGTACGTACTTGGTCAATATTGCTTTAGTTGACTTGTTTCGGACAAATCCTTCATGCATTTATCAACAACCGTTTAGTGTTTGTGTTTGTGTTCGGCTTTAGCCCTCCTCGTTAGTCAGATGGTGTTTACAAAATATTTATGAAAGACGTATATCAACGATTAACAATCACTCACGCATTAATATTAGACTCGACTTTTATCTAACTATGGATTGTTTTTCCAATATGCATTTTATACATATGTCGTTTTGTAGGAAAAAGATTCATTCATGCACCAAAAAAGTGGACATATTTGTTTGCTCCAAAACGTCATTGATCTCGTCAGAGATTTAGCTTTTAAAATCTTACAATATTATTGTTGGGGGAAAAAAAACCAAGAATTAATTTCATAATCATATATTAATTCAGGCTTTTGATTGATTTGGTGAAGTCCATTAAATCATGATTGAATTGTGGCTATGAAAATTGAATGGCTGGACCCCCGGGATGTCGGATATTTTTTTCAAGGAGCAAAAAGTTTTTGTCGATTTGGAAATTGCAAGTCACAGGCGCACATCAGAACCTTTAGCACCTCCCTCTTGCTTCCACGTTGACCGGCCGTTACGGATAACGACGTAACGCCTCTAACTCTTATCATTTATGTTTCCTTTTTCTTTTCTTTTTTCGAAAAAAGCACTTTCAAGTATTCCAACCTCTCTTTTTTATTATTTTTTAAAAGATCCTGTAGGTTTTATGTGTCCATCTTTACATGCTTTACATGCTAGGTATAAAAAAAAAAAGAAATTATGAAATAATTATAGCACTTCAATTTATCCAACCAGATGGTAAATTGTCAAGAATTTGTAGCTTAAGTGGTTAAGAGCAATTATCCCTATACCAAATTATACTCATAAGTCTATTCTCGTCAAACAAAAAAGGGGCTTTAGGGTGAATCTTTTTATTTTTTATTTTTAAGAATTTCATTTATCCCCCATGCTTGCCATACGACCTTTTATATATGTATGTTGGTGTAAACTACAACTTTTGGGCTAAAGATTTTTTTTTTTTTTTTTGAAGCATTGGGCTATAGTATTTTTGTATCGAACTATGTTTTGTGGGAGGCCAAGGCCCATGAGCACTGATTATTATAACATAGTGATTTTATAGTGAGTGACTCATTTAAGGCCCTATTTCTTAACTGTTGGATCAAACTAACTAATTTGATCCCACGATTAAAAGATATGACCTCATCAAAGAGCCTTAAATAAGGCCCTCACTATAGAATTTTACAATATACCAACGGCCTTCTTATAGCCAGTTTTATACAGACCTAACCCAACCCTAAACCCACTATAAAACACACTCATGTGAGAATGGGAGCGTTCTTGCAATCATTGCATAGAAGAACAACTCGATTTTGAGATTCTTGCAATCTCTCTATGCGAAAATATTTTGGGATTATGAAGTTGTTTTTGTTTTTGTATTTTAAAAAAAAACAGAACACTAACGAAAGAAAAAATTAAGACCCTAACTTTGGACCCAACGGAGAACGCGGCCTAGATTTGCCCTATTGTGGGGCTGACGGGTAACCGGGCCCATGAACAGTCGGGTGCTTGATGGGCTGGCTGGATAGGGGGTTTGTTTGGTGTCATTTATCTATGAAAACATGAGTTTTTCAAAAAAAAAATTTTCCTTAATGAGAATGAAAACTTGCCTAATGAATCAATCGATCTGTTACAAACATGAAACTGAAAATTTTCATGTCACGCAATTTATCTCATAATATCCAAAATTCTTATTTGATGAAGAATATATAGTGTTCAGAAAGAGAATGTTGGAGTTGTACTAAGAGAAAAAAATGAAAAGTGTGAAAGAGATGAGAGACAACGACAGGAGATACCCATTCCATTGAGATCACCCTCAGTTTGATGGATTCAATAATTTTTCATCTTTAAATATTTTTTAAGGTTTTTTTTAATCAACGGACAACGGACGAGGATTCAAACAAAGCTTAGAGTAATCGTATAACACCTTTTTTTAAAATCTATTTTTCTGATCATGTGACTTGTTACATAATGAGAAAGATAAAACGAATGTACATACACATTTGTTTCATGTAAGTATTGTAATACTGGAAGATATATTTTCGACATTCAAGTTAGCCTAAAGAAGAAAAAAAACAAAACAAAACAAAACAAAATAAAACTAATGCATGATAACATTTACAAATACATAGAAAATATATATTTCATTATCTTCTTCCATCCATAAAAAGTAGAGATTCGGTGTCATCAGCACTTGAGTGGCTTCTTTTATCTTTCTTGTTGTGAAAGTTATTGACTTCAGGCTTTGCTTGCTTTAGGTGCATTCAAAGCTAAACAATATGTCGGTAAGGTCTCTGTACTGTGTGTAGCCTCATCAGTGTTCGAGTCCCACTGTCATCAATATTCATTAGTATATGATATGTAATTTTTAACATAAATCTACATCGATGGCAGCTGGTAGTTGGGTGTCACGCGTCAGTCATTTTGGCTCAAAAATACGGGTCTGTCATGATGCTGGTGGTGAGAGTAACCAATCTCCTCCTACACTTTTTTTCATCAAAAAGAAAAAAAGATCTCAACAACCTGTCAACAAGTCTCTATCTTTTCACATGATGTATCAAAAACATTCCAAGACCAAAAAAAAGTCCATATAAGCTTATACAAAACCCAAGCATCTGTGATATTTCAGTATTTGAGAAATAAAAAATAAAAAAGAGCTTTATTTATTTATTTTTCTTTTCTTTTCTTTTTTAAAAAAAAAGCAATAAGAAGAGCAGCTCACAATTTCATTGAAAATATAGTAATATGAAGTGCAAAGACAGCCTAATTGTTCCTTACAAAGAGGTATGACATGTGCATATATTAAGAGAGAGAGTCAGACTCAGACAGACATGAGTTGAAGAATTTAGGTTTAGCAAAGGAATAATTGCTTCTTTTTGCTTTGCTTTTCCATAATTTAATAATAATACACACATAGATAAAATAATAATAGTAATATTATTATACCATAACCCAGCCACTTCCAGCAAAGCTTGTGTTCTCTTTGTTGGTGGTGTCTTTTGCATCTTATTCACAGTAAAAATGTTTAGTCTCCGAGTATTAAACTGACTAGCTCGCAATTGGTTTAGTTGTATTTCTTGTTCATAATATTGGAAGACGTTCTAAATTTGATTTCCTCCTCTTTGAAACATAAAACAGCAAGAAAAAATATTAGAGTGCTCCATACAAACTGACTCCCAATCCACATATGTATGAATGATGGGACGTTCTAAGTTTGAAACCTTATAGATGCAAGACTTTCAACTTCACCAAAGGGATTGAATTTTCCAATTCTTCCTTATTACTTTGTACTAACGGTCAAAGAGGTTCGATATAAAAAAGCGGCCAAAGGGGTCTAGCTCAATGAAAAAGGATCTTGACTTGTAAATTACTGGTTTCAAGTCCAAACTCTCATAATACATTGACAATGTGTATGAGAAAAAACACCATTTTCCAATATCGCTTGTATGAAAAATGAAAAAAACAATGAGAAATGATATTTTCAAGAGTGTAAGAAAAGTAACAGTAAGAAAAGTAGTTGAATTTAAAAGATAAAACGCTACAGTAACAGTAAGAAAAGTTGTTTAATTGCTTAACCCATAGAATTAAAAATAAAACATTAGAAGATTCTGTAAATTAATGGTTGGTCTTTGATGACGGTTACCAAATTGATGAAGATCGTGAAGAACAAGGAGAGTTGAGTTTAAAAGTGAAAGACACAAATTTCCTGCTGTCTTCGTTTCCTCTAACATAAGTCAAAGAAAAGAAAAGAGAGACAGCGTTGCTTCCTATTTGCATGCCTTTGCTATGTGCTGACGTACGCCTTCCTCTGCGCACCATAGCCTGCTTCAGTTTCATCACTTGGAGCAATTCAAAACTTCTCTGAAAACTGAAAACCCAATTGCCAGAACCTTCTCATCATACCAAAGGTGAGGCCTTTCTTCTCTCTAACTTCTCCTCTGTATCTGTTTGTTTTGCATAAAACCCCTCAATTTTGCTGTTTTACAGTTTTTTTTTTCTTTAAGATGCACTTTTTCTAATTGGGCCTTCTTTTGCTTTTGATTTAGTGTCTATGTTTGTTGTTGAACAAGAGGGAACACTGAAGAAATTAAGATTTTGAGTTTTGTGTTATGTTGTAAAGCTGAATCTATCCACGACACAAGAGTTTTAAGAAGAATGTTAACTGAGAATTTTGAAATTTTAAGTTAATCTGTTAAGTGAAATGATTGATGAATGATTTGACTTTTGATGCAGATTTCCGTTTTGTTCTTTTTCGGGTACTATCTTGTCGTTGTTTGACATGTAGAGTAGGAAGAAAGTGGGGAAAGTTCAGTGCTTTACAAGGGGATTTGGACCTAAGTTCTCTGTTTTGCGTAGGATTGATTGGCCTTGTCTCAAATTATGCCAAACTAAATAATAATCCACAAAGCATTGATTTTTTTCAGAAAAATTTATCATGCACTGTTTATCTTTGCAAAATTGCTTACAGTGATTTTGAAGTGTTCCTTCAGGAGAAGAGATCATGAGCTGCTTCAGTTGTTGTGTACAAGATGATATCCGCAAAGTTTCCGAGAATGGACCGTTTGTAGCAAATAACTCAGCAGGTAAATCTGTATATCCGAGGCTTTTTTCTTTTTTGAGGGGGGGGGGGGGGGGGGGAGGGGAGGGGGAGGGGAACTCTGGGGTTGTGAGGGCACTTTTTCACATTCAATTTGCTTGAGAAACATGTCTTTTTATGAGTGCATTTTGATATAACAGAATTCCATGACTTTTCACTTGATATTAGCTAGAGCAACTTGTATGCATTTTCTTTTGGATATCCATCTTTTATGGTGTTTATTTGATTGATCTAAAGCTAGACATTTTAATTGTAGGCAGTAGTGGAGGTTACTATCACAGAGAAACTGCACCAAAGGATACTCAGACTGTAAATATACTACCCATTGCTGTCCCTGCCATTCCAGTCGATGAATTAAAAGATTTGACAGATAATTTTGGCACAAAGTCCTTAATTGGTGAGGGTTCATATGGAAGAGTATATCATGGTGTTCTGAAAAGTGGGCCAGCTGCAGCTATTAAAAAGTTAGATTCCAGTAAACAACCTGACCAAGAATTTTTATCACAGGTTAGGTCTACAGGAATGTTTTTTATTTGGTATTTGACATGGTATGCAATTTTGTGCTCAAATATGTTTGGATCATAACTTTACAGGTCTCCATGGTTTCAAGACTAAAACATGAAAATGTTGTTGAGCTTGTTGGTTATTGTATTGATGGCCCTCTCCGTCTCCTTGCCTATGAGTATGCTCCTAATGGGTCACTTCATGATATTCTCCATGGTAAGTACATTTCTATGCTTTTCTAACTTCTTATTTCTTCACCACTGTTGCCTATCATTTGATGTTATTTATACCCTCCGTAAATTATAAATTCTGAAGGACCATATAAATATTTTATTCTTGTTTGAGCATGCTGAGATTTTATATGTTCACAAATTTCTATTGGCTTAATAACTTATATTTAGAAGGTCCATATCATGTATGCCTAGTGTTTTAAGCTATTTCATAAGAGGATTAAATTCTTTTGGTTACACGAGGATTGAATTTTAGTACAAATACTTAACATCTTATCTTCCTAACTGTTTCATATCTTCTGCTCTAGGAGTGGGTTAGCCTCCAAACATTAGAAAATAGCTCTTCAACTGCAACTTTTTGGGTTATGTACCTTTTTTTTTTTTGGTTACATTGGGAGGAAAGATTTTTGGTTACATTGGGAGGAAAGATTTTTGGTTACATTGGGAGGAAAGAAACCCCTTGGGGTTTCGAACCTGGGTGTCAAGCAGGGGGAAAGGGGGAGGCCACCGCTGTGGTACCTGCTCTCGACGGTTATGTCCCTTTTGATATTAGTAAGATAGCCTTTATCTCCTTGCTAATATATATTTTTTCCTTGATATGTGGTTATAGGACAGAAAGGTGTTAAGGGAGCACAGCCAGGTCCAGTTCTGTCATGGTTGCAAAGGGTTAAAATTGCTGTTGGAGCAGCAAGAGGACTTGAATATTTACATGAAAAGGCTCAGCCTCATATAATCCATCGTGATATTAAGTCCTGCAATATACTGCTTTTTGATGATGATGTTGCAAAGATTGCTGACTTTGATCTGTCAAATCAAGCCCCTGATATGGCTGCACGTCTTCATTCCACTCGTGTTCTTGGGACTTTTGGTTATCATGCTCCAGAGTAAGTTATTGCTTGATGTACTCTATAAATCACATTATGATGCATGCTCAAAATTTTGATTTGGCATATGTCGTCTCCTTTTTAATTGCCATCGTGACGTAGACACCTTAAAACGCACAGCCACTGGGCCTAATTCTTATATATGATTCTGAATGGCAGATATGCAATGACCGGACAGCTGAGTTCAAAAAGTGATGTTTACAGCTTTGGTGTAGTTCTGCTTGAACTCTTGACTGGGCGCAAACCTGTTGATCACACATTGCCACGTGGACAGCAGAGCCTTGTGACATGGGTACTAATTTCACCCTAGTTCTTGTTTACTAGTAACTCATACAACTCGCATCCTTATTTTATTCATTTGGGAAGGGGAATTTTATTTGTTATAGATTTGCATCTTTCATTTCAGCTGTTTTGGTTTTGTTTTTTTTTTTGGGAATTTATTCTATTAGGCAACACCGAAACTCAGTGAAGATAAGGTGAAGCAGTGTGTGGATGCTAGACTCAATGGAGAATACCCTTCCAAGGCAGTTGCAAAGGTAATGGGAAACGGATTGAGTAATTATTTACCATGAGTTGATTACTTAATTCCAAGAAATACTTGCTTTTGGTATTTTTCCTCAATATATGTGCAAACATATAGTTTTGTTATGTTTAAGTTGTAAATTGGAGTGACAAGAACACAACATACTTTGTTCTGGCCAGTTATCGACTAATTGAAATGGTGGGTAGGTCACTCTCTTAGGAATGAGGGATCTTTAATCTGATGGCTATTTGTCATTGATGATGTACTTCACATCCACTGATCACCATTGTTTGTGCTTGAAACAGCTGGCTGCTGTTGCCGCCTTGTGCGTCCAATATGAAGCTGATTTTCGGCCAAATATGAGCATTGTCGTCAAGGCTCTACAGCCGCTATTGAATGCTCGGTCCGGCCCTCACCATTGAAACAAAAAACGCCTGGATTCGCGACCTGTCAATCTCTCTTGCAGACAATATTGTTGAAGATTCATTTGGTAAACATAGTTGTGTAGATCATGTAACATCCTCTGGTTCCCTTGAGTCATCAAAATCTTACTGATCCTATATAATTCACATTGATTCTGCTACCGGTTTAAAAGTTGCTTATTGGAGCTTGGGTTATTTGACCATTCTACATTAACCTCCTTTTCTCGGGTCTAATTAGTCTCCTGGAAAACAAGAAGTTTCCAACATTAGAAAAATTTAATCTTTTGTGAGCAGGTGGCTGAACTTTGAATTGTCATATTTGGACTTGAGCAGAAGACTAGGAAAAGAAAAAAGCAACCCCATTTCCAGGTCAACGTCAATATGAATGGTTTTTCTTACCCTCCTTTCTCATTTTTGATTGCTTGTATTAAACATAAAAACAGATAGGTCACAATGAGTCAGTCAATATATGCCTTTCATGTGGGCTTTCTACGAACTTACCAACTTTATTATTATTATTATTTTTTGAATACAAGCGATAGTCTAAACTACAGGGGATGAGATTTTTTACACACACACTTATGATGCTGTGGGGGTTCGAACTTGAGAACTTTTATCTACAAGTCAAGGCCCTTTTCAACTGGACCCGTTGGCAATTGAAAGACCAAGAATCAAATACCATAGAACTTGATATTTGTGTTCATTCTAAATTTGATTTCCTCCTCTTTGAAACATAAAACAGCAAGAAAAAATATTAGAGTGCTCCATACAAACTAATCTCCCAATCCACATATGTATGAATGATGGGACGTTCTAAGTTTGAATCCTTATAGATGCAAGACTTTCAAAATCACTGAAGGGATTGAATTTTCCAATTCTTCCTTATTACTTTGTACTAACGGTCAAAGGAGTTCAATATAAAAAAATGGTCAAAGGGGTCTAGCTCAATGAAAAAGGATATTGACTTGCAGATTACTGGTTTCAGGTTCGAACCATCATAACACATTGACAATGTGTATGAGAAAAAACACAATTTTCCAATATCGCTTGTATAAAAAATGAAAAAAACAATGAGAAATGATATGTTCAAGAGTGTAAGAAAATAGTTGAATTTAAAAGATAAAACGCTACAGTAACAGTAAGAAAAGTTGTTTAATTGCTTAACCCAATAAAACATTAGAAGATTCTGTAAATTAATGGTTGGTCTTTGACGGTTACCAAATTGATGAAGACGTGAAGAACAAGGAGAGTTGAGTTTAATGGCATGTTTACTAATCAGGAATTGGAATTCTCATCAGGAATTGAATTCCGCCTATAGAGAATTCCTGCGTTTACTTCACATAAGGAATTGAAAAAGTAAGCGGGGCCCACACAAAATTAGGAATTTAATTCCTGATTTTGGAGGAATTCAATTACTGAATGGGAGGTGGTATTCTAATTCCTGGAGAATTCACCCATTAGGAATTCATCTTTTTTACCCATTATATCCTCACACAATTTTCAAAATTCCAAATACGCCATCTACTTTAACCAAAAAATGAGGACATTTTAGTAATTAGTACCACTTATACCTCAATTCCTTGTGGTTTAGTAAACAACTTCAATAGGAATTCGGAATCTAACTCCCCTCAATCCATATGGTTTAGTAAACAACTTCATTAGGAATCCGGAATCTAATTCTCCTTAATCCAACTCCTCCTCAATTCAATTTGTTTGTACAATATCTGGCCAAGCACTCCCAAGCCAAAGGGAAGGGAGTCCCACATCGACAAAACACAAGAGGAGGGGACTCTCCCTTCTTTATAAAAGGAGACCTCTCCCCTTCAAGAAAGGGGGGAGAGAGTTGGAGCAGGCTACTGGGGCCCCATGGGTTTACCCATGAGCCCATTTACAAGCCCACGGATCATCGGCCATCAGCCAGATCCTCAGCCTTCGGCCTTCAGCATCTGCCTTCAACCTTTGGTATTCTTCCTCTTCCCCTTGGGTCTAACCCTATGTACAATGTATACACACATTATCATAATGAAAACATACTTCTCCGTGGACGTAGCCCATCATTCGGGTGAACCACGTACATTTGTCTTCTGTATGCATGTCCATTTATTTACCGAATGCTCTTACATACTGAGGGTCCTCACCTTCAACATCCACCTCATCTTTAAGTTGGCCTACTTACTACATGCCTAGTTTTAGCGCCAACAGATTGGCGCCGTCTGTGAGAAACGACACAAAACGCTATGCCGTTCTCCTTTTCGAGTGCTCTCGGCAGCCTACAACAAGTGCCCCTTCAGCACCCTTGCATCATTCGGCGCGTGATGTCTTCACATCCCCCAATGATTCGGCATCTGCCTTCGGCACCCTTGCATCATTCAACGCGCGATGTCTTCACATCCCCCAATGATTCGGCATCTGCCTTCGGCACCCTTGCATCATTCGGTGTGCGATGTCTTCACATCCCCCAATGATTCGGCATCTGCCTTCGGCACCCTTGCATCATTCGGCGCGTACGATGTCTTCACATCTCCCCAATGATTCGGCGTCTGCCTTCGGTATTCTCAAATGATTCTGCGCACTCGATGCCTTGTACATCCCCAATCATCATTCGGCACTCCAAAATTATCTACTCTTTGCCAAAGCTTCCGGCAGCTCCCAAGCTTCTGGCAGCTTCCAAGCTTCCGGCATCAGCTTCCAAGCTTCCAAACTTCCAGCGGCAACTTCCAAGCTTCCGGCATCAGCTTCCAAGCTTCCAAGCTTCCAGCGGCAGCTCCCAAGCTTACGGCAGCTTCCAAGCTTCCGGCAGCAGCTTCCAAGCTTCCAAGCTTCCGGCAGCTTCTGCCCCACCTTGCCGAACGGCACCCCCTAGGAGATACTTCTTCTTTACGGCGCCAAGCCCACATGCCGAACGGCATCCCTGGAGACATTTTTCCTTTACGGCAGCTCCCAAGCTTCCGGTATCAGCTTCTACCCCACCTTGCCGAACGGCACCCCCCAGGAGATACTTCTCCCTTACGGCGCCAAAGCTACCTGCCGAACGGCACCTCATGAAGAATCTTCTCCCTTACGGCGCCTAGTTTACATGCCAAACGACACCAATGAAGAACTGACTCAACAACTCCACACTGATGCTGCATACAATTGAAAGCAAAGAATGAGCTGAAGCATTACTTGGCTAGTGCACTGATGACTACAAGTCCCCAATCAAGAAGTACCTCCTTAATCGGGAACTTGGGGGACTCCTGTTTGTACAATATCTGGCCAAGCACTCCCAAACACTCCCAAGCCAAAGGGAAGGAAGTCCCACATCGACAAAACACAAGAGGAGAGGACTCTCCCTTCTTTATAAAAGGAGACCTCTCCCCTTCAAGAAAGGAGGGAGAGAGTTGGAGCAGGCTACTGGGGCCCCATGGGTTTACCCATGAGCCCATTTACAAGCCCACGGATCATCGGCCATCAGCCAGATCCTCAGCCTTCGGCCTTCAGCATCTGCCTTCAACCTTCGGTATTCTTCCTCTTCCCTTTGGGTCTAACCCTATGTACAATGTATACACATTATCATAATGAAAACATACTTCTCCGTGGACGTAGCCCATCATTCGGGATCTTTAAGTTGGCCTACTTACTACATGCCCAGTTTTAGCGCCAACACAATTCATCCTCAATTCAATTCCCCCTAATTCAATTCCGGATTAGTAAACATGCCATAAAAGTGAAAGACACAAATTTCCCAAAAAATACGAGACTTGGGCTTTAGGCCTAGGGGCTCCCCTGTGCTGGTTTCGTTCTGTGACATTTGAACTCGTCTCTCCGAGGTCGTCTTCTCTGTAAAACATTGCGCAGAGTAACCGAGTCAGCGACTCAGCCGAACCCATCCTGGCTCTTCTTTACCCGCACAACCACCCCAAGCTCACTCACCTCCTGCTAAGATGCGCCGCCCAGCTTTCCATGCGCCACCTCTACCAAATCCAAGCCCAAGCGACCATCAACCCAGTACCCTCCATCGACCCAAACATCATTGCCGTCAAGCTCATCGGCGTCTGCGCCGACCACGCCAACATACGCCAAGTGGCGCTCGTATTCAACCACTTCCTCACAGCCCCAAACATCTTCGTCTACAATGCCCTCCTCAAAGCCTTTGCTCAAAACAATGACTGGCAGCACACCATATATTACTTCAATCGGCAACTGGGTTCGCCAAATGCTCCGGCCCCAGATGAGTACACGTTCACTTCTGTGTTCAAGGCCTGCGCTGGCCTTGTCCAAGTGACGGAGGGAGAGAAAGTTCACTGCTTTGTCGCTAAATACGGGTGTGAGGGTAATTTATTTGTCAGAAATTCGCTTACTGATATGTATTTCAAGGTGGGTAATTTCGGGATTGCCCAGAAGCTGTTTGATGAAATGGGTGTGAGGGATGTTGTTTCATGGAACACTTTGGTTTCGGGGTATTGCTTGAGCGGGCAGGTTGATAAGGCCAGGTGGGTGTTTGATGGGATGGCAGAGAAGACTTTGTTTTCTTGGTCGACTATGATCACTGCGTATGCGAAGTTCGGTGAGTTGGGGGAAGCTCGCCGTCTTTTCGATGAGATGCCGGAGAGGAATGTGGTTTCATGGAATGCGATGATTGCCGGGTATGCGCAGAATGAGAAGTATGCTGAGGCCGTTGGTTTGTTTAGGCAAATGCAACAGTATGGATTGGCGCCAAATGATGTCACGCTTGTTAGTGTGTTGTCTGCTTGCGCTCATCTTGGCGCACTTGACTTGGGGAAGTGGATTGATAGGTTTATAAGACAGCGTGGGATGGAGTTGGGTTTGTTTTTGGGGAATGCATTGGCAGATATGTATGCCAAGTGTGGCTGCATAGCTGAGGCTAAGCTGGTTTTTGGAAAGATGCATCAGAGGGATGTGATATCTTGGAGCATTATCATTACTGGGTTGGCCATGAACGGCCATGCTGATGAAGCTTTCGGGTGTTTCAACAAAATGATTGAGCATGAGGTGAAGCCAAATGACATTACTTTCATGGGGTTATTGACAGCGTGCACTCATGTTGGCTTGGTCGACAAGGGGCTTGAGTATTTCGATATGATGGACAAAAGATATGGGATCTTCCCCAAGGTTGAGCATTATGGTTGTGTGGTTGATCTTCTCAGCCGCGCCGGCCGCCTTGTTGAAGCAGAAGATTTGATCAACTCCATGCCTGTGAAGCCCAATGTTATAGTCTGGGGTGCATTGCTTGGTGGTTGTCGGATTTATAAAGACACTGAGAGAGGCGAACGTGTTGTGCAGCACATTCTCGAGCTAGATTCCGATCATTCTGGAAGCTATGTCTATCTTGCCAATGTATATACTTCAATGGGTAGGCTGGATGATGCAGCAAACTGTAGGCTGAGGATGCGAGACAAAGGCGTAACGAAAACACCAGGCTGTAGTTGGATAGAGGTGGATAACATAGTCCATGAGTTCTTCATGGGAGACCTGTCCCATCCTCAGCTGGACAAGATATACTGGATGATTAGAGAACTAAGGAGGAAAATGAAGCTAGCTGGGTACAAACCGAAGACCGATCTGGTCCTCCATAATATTGATGAAGAAGAGAAAGAGGATGCTCTGTCGGTTCATAGTGAGAAGCTGGCCATTGCATTTGGCCTTATCAGTACTAGTCCAGGAACCACCATCCGAATTGTGAAGAATTTGAGGGTTTGCAATGACTGCCATGATGCAACGAAAATAATCTCCAAAATCGTTGAGCGAGAGATTATCGTGCGAGACCGCAGTCGCTTCCATCATTTCAAAGATGGGCAGTGTTCTTGCAATGACTACTGGTAACAAGTACTAAGTAGGAACTATTGTAGCAAGGACAAATTCTGTAGAGTAGGGGATGCAGCAACAGATGTTTGTTCAATCTATTTGGATGACCAACGATGAGATTTTGTTCTTATTTAATTTACACCATTTTAAATCATGCGAGAAGAGAGATAGAGAGTAGGGGCACTAAAAGCAGGATGTTTATGGTTCTCAGACTGTAAATATCCTACCCATTGCTGTCCCTGCCATTCCAGTCGATGAATTAAAAGATTTGACAGATAATTTTGGCACAAAGTCCTTAATTGGGAAGGGTTCATATGGAAGAGTATATCATGGGGTTCTGACAAGTGGGCCAGCTGCAGCTATTAAAAAGTTAGATTCCAGTAAACAACCTGACCAAGAATTTTTATCACAGGTTAGGTCTACAGGAATGTTTTTTATTTGGTACTTTACATGGTATGCAATTTTGTGCTCAAATATGCTTGGATCATAACTTTACAGGTCTCCATGGTTTCAAGACTAAAACATGAAAATGTTGTTGAGCTTGTTGGTTATTGTATTGATGGCCCTCTCCGTCTCCTTGCCTATGAGTACGCTCCTAATGGGTCACTTCATGATATTCTCCATGGTAAGTACATTTCTATGCTTTTCAAACTTCTTATTTCTTCACCACTGTTGCCTATCATTTGATGTTATTTATACCCTCCATAAATTATAAATTCTGAAGGACCATATAAATCTTTTATTCTTGTTTGAGCATGCTGAGATTTTATATGTTCACAAATTTCTGCAACTTTTTGGGTTATGTCCCTTTTGATAAGTAGTAAGATAGCCTTTATCTCCTTGATATGTGGTTATAGGACGGAAAGGTGTTAAGGGAGCACAGCCAGGTCCAGTTCTGTCATGGGTGCAAAGGGTTAAAATTGCTGTTGGAGCAGCAAGAGGACTTGAATATTTACTTGAAAAGGCTCAGCCTCATATAATCCATCGTGATATTAAGTCCTGCAATATACTGCTTTTTGATGATGATGTTGCAAAGATTGCTGACTTTGATCTGTCAAATCAAGCCCCTGATATGGCTGCACGTCTTCATTCCACTCGTGTTCTTGGTACTTTTGGTTATCATGCTCCAGAGTAAGTTATTGCTTGATGTACTCTATAAATCACATTATGATGCATGCTCAAAATTTTGATTTGGCATATGTCGTCTCCTTTTAATTGCCATCGTGAAGTAGACACCTTAAAACGCACAGCCACTGGGCCTAATTCTTATATATGATTCTGAACGGCAGATATGCAATGACCGGACAGCTGAGTTCAAAAAGTGATGTTTACAGCTTTGGTGTAGTTCTGCTTGAACTCTTGACTGGGCGCAAACCTGTTGATCACACATTGCCACGTGGACAGCAGAGCCTTGTGACATGGGTACTAATTTCATCCGAGTTCTTGTTTACTAGTAACTCATACAACTCGTATCCTTATTTTATTCATTTGGGAAGGGGAATTTTATTTGTTATAGATTTGCATCTTTCATTTCAGCTGTTTTGGTTTTTTTTTTTTTTTTTGGGAATTTATTCTATTAGGGAACACCGAAACTCAGTGAAGATAAGGTGAAGCAGTGTGTGGATGCTAGACTCAATGGAGAATACCCTTCCAAGGCAGTTGCAAAGGTAATGGGAAACGGATTGAGTAATTATTTACCATGAGTTGATTACTTAATTCCAAGAAATACTTGCTTTTGGTATTGTTCCTCAATATATGTGCAAACATATAGTTTTGTTATGTTTAAGTTGTAAATTGGAGTGACAAGAACACAACGTACTTTGTTCTGGCCAGTTATCGACTAATTGAAATGGTGGGTAGGTCACTCTCTTAGGAATGAGGGATCTTTAATCTGATGGCTATTTGTCATTGATGATGTACTTCACATCCACTGATCACCATTGTTTGTGCTTGAAACAGCTGGCTGCTGTTGCTGCCTTGTGCGTCCAATATGAAGCTGATTTTCGGCCAAATATGAGCATTGTCGTCAAGGCTCTACAGCCGCTATTGAATGCTCGGTCCGGCCCTCACCATTGAAACAAAAAAACGCCTGGATTCGCGACCTGTCAATCTCTCTTGCAGACAATATTGTTGAAGATTCATTTGGTAAACGTAGTTGTGTAGATCATGTAACATCCTCTGGTCCCCTTGAGTCATCAAAATCTTACTGATCCTATATAATTCACATTGATTCTGCTACCGGTTTAAAAGTTGCTTTTTGGAGCTTGGGTTATTTGACCATTCTACATTAACATCCTTTTCTCGGGTCTAATTAGTCTCCTGGAAAACAAGAAGTTTCCAACATTAGAAAAAATTAATCTTTTGTGAGCAGGTGGCTGAACTTTGAATTGTAATATTTGGACTTGAGCAGAAGACTAGGAAAAGAAAAAAAGCAACCCCATTTCCAGGTCAACGTCAATATGAATGGTTTTTCTTACCCTCCTTTCTCATTTTTGATTGCTTGTATTAAACATAAAAACAGATATGTCGCAATGAGTCAATATATGCCCTTCATGTGGGCTTTCTTCGAACTTACCAACTTTATTATTATTATTATTATTTGAATACAAGCGATAGTCTAAATTACAGGGGAGGAAGATTTTTCACTCACACAGCTATGATATTGTGGGGGTTCGAACTTGAGACCTCTTATCTACAAGTCAAGGCCCTTTTCAACTGGACCCGTTGGCAATTAAAAGACCAAGAATCAAATACAATAGAACTTGATATTTTGTGTTCATTCAAATTTCCTTTTCAATGGATTTGTTGGAAAACCAACCGTCCCACAATGCTGTGACTTTCAGAGAGAGAGAGAGAGAGAGAGAGAGAGTCCCGTGCGTACCATTATACAAGGCACATGGTGTTCAATTTTAGCCTTCAAAATTCACATGACATGCAAACCCTCTACGAACTTGGCACTCATGTGACTCCCTTTCTTTATGTGGAATTGCTTCAAAACGCATTAGGTAGGAGAGCTAGAAACAATTTATTTCTTCAACAAACTGGCATAACAATTTCTATTTTCTTCCTGTAAAGTTTAGCATATACTTGGACAATTGTCTTTCATTTTTTTCTTGAAATCTCTCCTTCACAAGAAGGGCAAAACATACATAAAAGAAGATCTCATGAACTACAATCACCTAAGACCCAAAAAAATCAAAAGGAAAAGAAAAAACCAGAACTATACACACCCGGTGGCAAGGGCGTCCCCATCTAATGCCACTCCATACACAATAACCATCTCTCCAAGACCTATAAGTAGGTTTATGTATTTAAAAGAAAAGAAGAAAAAAAATTCCTTCACGTTCTGATTCCTTTCCTTTATCTCAACTAAGGCAGGCCCAAGAATGTGAAAGCTTGAAATGAGTGCAACATGTTCCCTTTGGCTTGTTTTCCTTGCAATTCTATGATTGATTCAACCCTTTGCCTATTTTCGATAGTTCCTTCTGCTATCTGCCCTTTTATCCGGGTTGTCACTCCTATCTGTATCAGAATTGTCTTTTAGAGACCCAGCCTCCGTATTCCCTGCTTGACTTCTTCGACCTCTTCGGTCCTGAATTCCAACCAAGTCACATTAGATACATCAACTTATGAACTCCCCAAGTATAGAGATGGAAACCCAATATTAAAAAACCAATCACATTTGTCTCAAAAATGGATATAAGGTCTGTTTGTCATTGGTTTCATATTATTCAATGGTAGAAACATGATAACATCAAACACGGTACTGTTTGTTACTTTAAAGATGATTTCAGAAACATACCTCTCGAGGTATGGGATACTCCTCTGACTCAAGCATGCGAACAACTTGGCCCATCTTAGGTCTTTTATCAGAATCTGGATCTACACACCTCAATGCAGTCAAGAGGGCTCGTTTAAGGGCACTCGTTGATGGCCTGGTCTCAATGTTCGGATCCACCACCTCTTCTGAACGCCTGCTTCCAACCATCACCTTGAGCCAGTCTACCAAATTTACCTGCAAGAACCGCCCAGCAGGTGTAAGGACAACTGTGACTACAACGGTATTATTTCTTCTTTTTCTTTTTGTCTAAAGATAGCCATCACGGAACACATCAAACAATTCCAAGGTAATTATGCGTTTGTTTGGTGCGTTTACTATCGAATGTGACATGCAACCAGAACTAATAAAATATTAGAAATACAGAACTAAAAATGCATGTATGAACCAAAATTCTCAATCTGAAAAAATAGCATTTCTTACATACCTCTTGTGCTGGCCGACCATAATCCACTGGGTCTCTTCCAGTAATTGCTTCCAAAATCACAACTCCAAAGCTATAAACATCACTCTTTTCATTTAAAAGGCCGGAATTGGCATATTCTGGGGCTACATATCTGAAAAAAGAAAGGAATGATGAAAGGAACTGATAAGAAAGGATTCTTACCTCTAAACTAATTACTTACAGTTCTTCTACCCACAAAGAATCTTGAAACAAAAAGTTGCAAGTAACTGTTCATCAAAAGAATTACTAACCCAAAGGTACCCATAACTCTAGTTGTAATATGACTCTTTCCAGCACCTAGCAACTTTGCCAGACCAAAATCAGATATCTTCGCATTGAAGTCATCATCAAGCAAGATATTGCTCGACTTGATGTCTCGATGCACAACTTTTGGCTCAATGGCCTCATGCAAATAAGCCAGCCTGCAAAATGTTAAAATGAGTCAGGAGGTGATAAACCACAAGTGCAAACAATTCAAACTTAGGTATCGGCAGACTTACGCTTTAGCAGTGCCAAGGAGAACTTTCATGCGTGCCTCCCAAGTGAGATATCCATGATGACGCATAGCTCCATGAAGCCATTGCTCCAAGTTTCCATTGTTGACATACTCATAAACCAGCAACCTGAACAAAACTCACAGGTTTAAGAACTAAGCCACCTCTCTCTCTCTCTCTCTCTCTCTCTCTCTCTCTCTCTCTCTCTCTCTCTCTCTCTCTCTCTCTCTCATGCATGTGCATCAATTTGAACACATTTTATATGTAATAAGGATGTGACAGTGTTACTCTTTCCTTTATTATAAACAAGGTGCTCATAAAATAAATGAGTAAATGAAAGGGTATGATACCTGTGGGTGCCTTCTATGCAGTATCCCAAAAGTCGAACCAAGTTTTTATGTCTTACATGCCCAATAGCCTCAACTTCCACTCTAAATTCCTTTTCTGCTTGTCCTCTATGAGATGAATATATTATAAGCACAAACCATAGAACCATAATGAAAAGAGAAAATATGGAAAATAGAAACCCATGGAGCTACTGAAACAATAATACAAAATGCATCTTACAGGTTGTTGAGTAGCTTCTTCACAGCCACAGGAGTTCCATTAATCAGATTACCCTGATAAACAACTCCATATCCCCCCTCGCCAATGACATTTTCCTTCGAAAACCGATTTGTTGCAAATTCAAGGTCCCTTAATGTAAACCAGTGACCCCAACCAAGGCGAGAGAATTCAGGTAGACCAGAAAGAGGTGAAGGGGCAGTGATAGGATGTGAAGAGGGCCTGAAATAAGCTGTTCCTGCACCACCCTCGTCTCCTGATTGAGAACCGACATTTTCTTTTTCTGTATTGTTAAATGAGCCTGATCGACTGCTACTATCTCCATTCTTATGGATCAAAACTTTCTCTGACTCTCTGTCATTGAATTTATCACTAAGGGTGAGGAAAGAACTGTTACGGGGTACATAGTTATTTGATGAAACTTGATCAACCCTAATCTCTTTGATTTCCTTTGAAACATTTGGAATTTGGCTAAGAGGAAGCACGTCATTAGACTTTCTGGATCTCTTTCGTGAAGTAAGGCAAACTGATAACACCGCAAGAATCATCACTATAAAAACCCCCACAATGATCCCTGTTAAGACCCAAACTCTTAAGCCGAAAACAAACGTCTTCTTGGCTAATGCAGTATCAAGACCAGATGCCATATTTTGGCGATAAAAAGTCACCTGCAGAGTTCAAAGCAAAAGAAATAAGAAATTTTCAATTCCATGAATGCAAAAACGCAAACTTTTTGCATATATAGCATTTCGTTCCAGAATTTAACTGCTTATGTCACCACCGGTTCATCTCTTTCAAAGTTCACGTTGAAACTCAAATAACAGAAGGCTGACTTCAAAATAAGAATAGCCATCAATTTTTTCTTTAAAAATTTAAAAATGCACATCCGCAAAGGGGAAGCATAATAAAATCAAAGAAAATAGTAGAAGATAAGATAGTGCTGTACAGAAACGAATATATTAGAGAGAGAGAGAGAGAGAGAGAGAGAGAGAGAGATGAAAACCGAAGTGATCAAGGAAACAGACTCAACCCCTATACGAAATCTCGATAGAGAGAGCAGAACACCAGGGTGATCAGGGAAACATACTTCAACCAAAGGAAGAGCAGGAAAAATATACAAAGATGTTTTCTTTTCAGCTCCACCCACTTTCATACTGTGAAAACAGACTTGCAGCATAACCAACTAATGCATTTCGTACATCATTTCAAATTAGCCAATATATACAAGTGATAAAGACTAATATACAACCTAATATACAAGTAAACCAATAACTGCAGAAAACCATTAAGCCTAATATACAACCACCACGAGGCTTAGTTCAGTCAAGTTCTACATTACCCGCGAAAGTCAAAACAGGTTGCGATTGTGATATCTATGGCATAACAACAACAGAAAAAAATTCAGAAAACCATTTCATAATATTTTCTCATTTCTTCGCTCAGCGAGCAAATACAGAAGAGAAGAGTATAAATGTAACAAGCAATAACCATATAAAGAGAGGCTCCATATACAGAAAAGTTTCTGAATTGGTACCTTTTCTTCAAATTTAATGTGAAAGCCTTCGTCAGCCTCCTCGACAGGTAATGAACCAAACTCAACCCCCTAGATCTCTTATTAAAAGAACCCGGAAAAAACCAACTTGGAAATGAGGCTACTGCCACACACGCAAATCAATCCCATTGTTCAACTCTCTGAAAACAAATGTAAAAAATTATTAGGTTTCCTTTCTGGGTTTTCTCAATTGGGCAAATGGGTGTTGTATCCAAGCCCAGATAGTCAGATAGAGCACTCTCCCCACCGCACTTGCTCCTATTGGAAAACTCCAAACAAAGGGTGACGAGCACAGAGCCTAATGTGTCTTTGTGCAGTCCAAGGGGAATGGAGAAGAGAAGGGGCACATGGAATTCTGGGAAGAGCAAATGGAGGTGGTGGGGTTAATAAGAAGGGGTGGAGTTGTCAGTGGTAGGTGATGAGGAGGAAAGAAGGCATGCCTTACATTACATACAGTAAAAGAGAAGCATGAAAAAAATTGAAGCTTTCTTTGCTGTTTCTTCAAATTTCTCCCTTTTCTTTTATTTATTTATTTTAATTCTTTATACTAATATCTAAAATGTGTCCTGAGGGTGACAGATAATCAGAAACTTAATCAGGTTTAGCATTTAAAACCAAGAACCTCAGAGTTTAACAATTTCAGATTTAATATGTAAAACTTTAACCTTTTCTTTTTGTTAGTCAAACATCAATTTTAGATTATAGTATATGTTTAAAAATAAAAGTGACTATGATTACAAGGGGACAAGTAATCAGTGTGATCTTGAAGAAATGTTTAGCACAAATTGTGAAAAAGGTTGAAAGGTCAAATGAACAGACTGGACAGCAAATTAACCGAAGACCATTTGCTGCCCTCATTATGATGATTTACACATTTCATGAAATTTGCAATGTTCCTCTCATTTATATTTCTATTTAATTATTGAGGTTGGGATATCCAAGTTTAGTAGGTCAGATAGTCAAGGAAACAGACTGGAACTCCGTACCAATTTTTCTAGACCCATATGACCCCAAAATACCCTTACTTCATTTTGAAAATAAGATGTATGGCATGTATGGATGAGTAAAATTTCTGTGTAACATGTTTAATTTGATACCCTTTTTTCTCTATTTTTCTCGTCACATGAAGAGTTGCGTGATGAGAGAAATGAAGAAAAAGGTGTATGAAACATAGGATAGGCAATATTTGCGTGTGTGGATGGAGAAAGACCACACTATCCATAACCCATTTTACCCAGCAAGGCAAGGCAGTAACCTAAAACTGTGCTAGAATCCATTGAAACAGATTCAAATGCTAAACAGTGTCCCAACAAACAATATTACATAATTCATGTAATGATGAAATTTCTGGCATATTATAGGATATGAGAAATCATTGCAGTATGGAGAAGCAAAACATTACACATAGATGATGAGTGGCCCAGCCCAGATATAGTCAACTATGTCATCTTAGACATTTAACTTGCAATGCTCAATCTGTATTTTTACCAAATTTTGAACTGCTCTTCTTCTGGTCCTAGATTACTACTTTCTGTCAACAAGATGTTCTTTTGGTCCAAATTAAGTCTTTGGGCTGCAAGAGCACGGATTTAGAAGAAGAAGGGCAACAAATGAAGCATAAGAAGAACTTGCATGTCACGGGAATAGCACTGTTTTGCTATTCCATCCATTATGTGGTGTACTTATCATATAGTAAAACGTGGTTGATTGAGGATAGCAAAATAGTTCTATCCCGTTATATACAAGTTTTTCTGAGGCTCTTTTAGGTTGAAGTGTCAGATTGCTTGACATTTCAGATACCCAACATAATACGTCTGCTATTGCTAAAATATTATTATCTGCTAACTGATATACAGTGTCCTAGCCTGCATGGCTGGCTTCACATGCCGTTCATGCTCATCATTTATTGTTTTGTGAACCCTATTTTCTATGCTTCTTGACATATATACTTGAAATCACGCCTTACCCCTATTGCAATGTTTAATAATTAAAGAGCTCATGCCTAAAAATTTACTGGTTGTTGGATTTCTTCATCGTACCTAAACCTAATTTAATTTATATTATAATTGTGTTGATTTTAAACCAAATTATATATTATATATGTCATAATAATGAGTGTATGGAAGTACCAAACATTATAATTGGCAATTCGATTGTCACAAAAGGCATTGAGAAAACCAATTGGATGTTGCCACTTGGCTTCCTTCTACAGATTTCTATATTCTTCAGTAAATTCATATGTTTTTGCATTTGATTTTTTAGCATTGCACAAGGCCCCGCTTAAAAGGAAATAGAATGAGACAATAGTGTTTTACAAGATAAACCTTTCTTTTTGGCCTTATAATCCTACTTTAAGGTTTAAAAGTGAGATTAGTCATCCCAGTATGGAATATAATTAAATCGAATCCGAGGCGATTATGGAAAACCTTGAGAATTTTAACAATAATTAAGCTAGAAGCATAAATTTCTTTTCTTTTTTTTTCCGATGGGGACAATGAAAGTTATATGATTCAAGTTTCTCGTGGAAATATTTTGCTTCTTGGTTGGGGGCTCTTTATTATTTATTTTTCCTTTGTTTGTCTCGGTCACGGGCATGAGGTGCAAGTATGGCATATAAAAGTAGAAGCGAGAATCATAGCAAAGCATATTAAATAAACTTTAATTAGCTTCTGATACTTACATTTCTAAAGTCTTTTCTGGAAGATTTAACATGTAAACAGAAAATTTATCAACCATAAATCACATAGATACAAGTAGTAATAAAAATCACTAATAGCAAAGGACCCACTCGTGTAGTGATTTTGAGCAATTGCTCCTCCATGAAAGGTCCTGAGTTCGGGTCTTAGTATCCGTGTAATGTGTGTGAATTTAGTATGTTATTGCCCCTCTCATTCTTAAAAAAAACGTCACTAATATGAAAGAAGCTCTTACCAAATACCCACGTGTATCTCAACTATCTTTCTTATCAGGTTGAGCTTCATTTGACTAAACAAGTCTTTTTAATTTGTTTTGTCTTAGCATAATGGCTATATAGATCAATGTTTTAGTTGGGCACGGCCCTTTATTAAAAATGCACAAATATTCAAACAACAAAAATGGATATTTGGTGTAGACTAGGCATGTATGTGTGGCCTGCTCAGTGAAAGATGGAGCACTCTAATCAAAAGTTGCCATAGCTTTTCCCCACACGCAAATATTATTGACTTTTTGTTGTTGTTGTTAAATTAGGGTTTTTAACTTCTAATCACAATCTGTTTGCTTAATTAAAGACTCGTTTGGGAGTGATTTTGGATAGGCCAAAAAACACTTTTATAGATAATCACTTCTCTATATATAATCACTTTAAGTGGATTTTATGGAGAAGCACTACTATGTGCTCCTCAGAGTCACTCAAAATAACTTAAAGTGATTATGTAGAGAAGCACGTACCTCATACGTGATTCTAGCATATCCAGAATCACTCCCAAACAAACCCTCAGAAAAGTGCAAAAGTATCTAAGAGTCAGTCAACTACATGTTACCTTAAAAATCATATTTTGCAAAGTCATTGTCATCTTGTAGGTGTCGGTTACTTGATCAATATATATAATCAGACTTTTGATGAGTTTCTTAAACTAATTAAACAATTCCAAACTTAATTAGACTTTCAAGTCCATGAGTAGATAGATAGATTGCTACAATTTACCAAAGTTCAAGAACAAGATGTTGGTCTTGATGAAGATACCATAAAAATAAGCTTGGCCAGGTTTTCTTTTTTGTCGGCAAATAAAAATAGGGTTTTGTAACTTTGTAACCAAATCAAACAAAAAACAAAGGTCAACTTCCTCAAGCATTTGCCTTCTATTTTAGTCCAAAAGTAGGATAAAACTGATAAAGAATGTGCTGTACAGATTCCTCACCTGCCGTCTACTGCCCTCCACAAGGAGAAAAACTTAGTTGTAACGAGGATAGCTTTACTATTCATGTACAAGTGTTATCATGCGTGATATAGTGTTATTGGTAGAAATAGTAAAATAGTGTTATCCCCGTTATTGAGGGCAAAACTTGAAATATATAGGGACCCAAAATCCCAAAGTTAAATAAGCTTCAAGTTTCTAATATTATGCATACATCTCATAGACAATGGTCACAATTTGTTCTTGCGCATGTCTCTCAAGCCTCAACCAAAAAGCATACAAAAAGACACAATTTGATTGGATTATATAAACATTTCTATACTAGCATGCCAGCCGCATCTATAGATTTTATTCCAATTAAATTATGAAGGTAAAGTTGTTAAATTAACCCAATAATTTGTAGCAAGAATCCTTGATGTTAGTAGTTAGGCCAAAGGCATGGGGAGGAAGAGGATGAGGAAGAAGCCAATGACCTAATTTCATTTCAAAGCTTGAAATATTCTGATCCCCATGCTTGGAATTTTCATGGAGTTTGGGCGTCACAGAATGTTTTGGCATGCTCATGGACTAGACATTTGAATGATTGAGGTCAAGATGCAACATTTGCGTGGCTGATGACAAATTGCATCAGTTGTTGAAACAGCAACATCTGTTTCTGTTTAGTAAATATATGGTTGTTAGGGGGTGGCATCAAGTTGTGTTGGTGATATAATTAGATCATAATACAGTCTTAATGCAATAATGAAACCATATTATGCTTTTTTATATATGTATTTGTCCCCTTCAAGCCCACAATGGATTTAAAATTCATTTTGTTAATCAATGAGGTAGGGAGATTTGAATTTTAGGTGTCTTCCAACATCGGGAAGAGAAGCATATTGCTATACTAATAGGTAGTTGGTATGAATTTAAATTCCTAAAACGGGATTTTATAAGATAATTAATAATGCACCTAATTATATTCCTTGGTATTTTCTGTTAACCTCCAAAGTTCTTGTTGCTAACTTGCTGTGGCTCATTTCATTCCATCGAACAGTACCATAATGACAAGCTCGCATAATCACTTTATTATTTGTTTATGGCTTTGTCCAAACTTGAAGTTCTTCTGTTTAGAAAGATACAGAGGAACAACTTCAGACCACCACCCGCCCCAAAGGAAAAAAACAGACTGACATGAATTGTGGCCATTGGATGTTTTTGTGAAGTTAGTGAGGCCCAAATTTTGACATGGGTTAAGTAGGCCCAACAACATCATATGTTTTTTTTGGGTCGAATTTACAAGTTATTTTGACGAATACAAGTATCCAACCCTAGACCTTGCATATAAATGTTCTTAATCACTTGAATTTTAAGCTTGACATCCATACAGACGATTCGAATCTGTTAGTACTACTTATGGATTCTCAGTCGTATAATAATTTATAATATTTTTCCTTTGAATGACTTAAAATAGATATGTCAACAATTCTAAGTTCAAATCCCTCCTCTCAATAGTCATCAAAAAACACATTAAACACCGGTGGGTGATGACAAGGTATTGCTTATTAGCTATAAGAGCACTTCCAGCAGTCAAACCCTTGCCACGGCAGAGGGGGGGGGGGGGCTAGGGCAGCTACTATTCACATAAATAGTGGCTGCCCTTGCAAAATGCAATGTGTGTTTCCAGCAGTTGCCATAGCAAAAGGCAAATACTATTCATTTTTTTGTTTTTTTCACATATTTGTTTACCTAAACAATTAATTTGGACAATATTTTTTTAAAAGCTTTTTGGCCTGGGAAGTGAAAAATATGACTAAGTATTTATTTTTTAAAAATTCTGAATTTTTTTCTATTTTTTATAATAAAAAATTTGTTACTGACGTCATCGCTGACTTCAGCCCCCTCATAAGGCATGGCTGAGAATATAGAGAAATAATTTGCCATTCTTACGATTTAAAATGGTAATGTAGCTGTCCAAAAGTTGGTCTGAGGGATGATTCCAATATCAATTTTGTTGTTTGATGTTAACTTTATTTAATATTCGTGGTCCAACCCAAAATTCAAAAATCCTATCCTCTTGTTGACCATTAATTTTGTTAATGGCAAATTCCACGCCTTCCTCATGCAATCCACCACCTTGCCCATCACTTTTGTTGGATCTCCCTACAAATTCCAAGAGCTTTTTTTGGCGGTATCAATATTGCACTATATTCTTCATGGAGCGATCGAATTGGTTCGACTCATTCAAGTCAAAGCTTCTCATAGACAGAGATGAAAAGCAAATTGTAATTTCCAATTTTTTTTATAAAAGTAATGAAAGATCCGGATGACCTAATATGTTTTTGCATTCCGGACTCGTTTAGTGCCTAGGATTGAATTAGATAAGTTACTAAATTAAGGTATGTTGAAGGAGGAAATGAAGGCAAAAGTGAAAGATTTTCATTTTTCAGGGATTAAGAGGGATAAGTTAAAAGGTGTTGTTATTACCATTTTGTGGGGATTAGATGGGACGAGTTTTCTTCATGAGCAATTCATCTTCTACCTTCAATTTAGACTTTTTAAAAAAAAAATTTATTTATAAAATAGGGGGGAAGAACCCCAAATAAGAAACACACTTAGTCCTTTAACAAACTTTAAATCTAAGAAGTTAGCGGATCCAATCTACTTCTAAACACCAAAAATAAATTAATATGCATTGACCACAATTCTACCTACTATTAGTTCCTGGACAAAGGAAAGTCCACAACCCAATATAATATACAAGGAGGGTCTAGTAGTCTAGGCTCTAGGCTCTACCCATCCACCTTGACAACTTGCAGGCAGCTATTAGGTATATCAGAAATGGCTTTATATATATCCTAGTACTGAAATTGGGAAGGTGAGGAAATGAGATGGAAAATAATTTTACTCACTGCCTTTTAACCATGGTGTAATTTAATATTACCATTGCACACATTGAGTTAAAGATGTGTTTATGATTATATTTCTTACCATAGTTGGCATTGAGTGGCAGCAAAGTTACAAGGTCCTCACACTTCCTAGTAAGGCAAGAGTGGGGGGAAAATCTCATCCATCCACATACATATCTCACCTTCTTGTGATAAAACATGTGGTATTATTTTGAGCATAGCAGCCACCTAGCTTTTGGGACCAATATATGAAAAGTAATGCAATGCAAACCCCAAGGGTATATTTTTGGAGTCATCTATGAGATTTGAACTCGAAACTTATAGAATTCGAGTTTGAGAGTTTAGGACACATGTATATGTACAAATGCAAATAAATCAATGGGTTATAAGTAATGAAAAGTAACTATAATATGGTATTAGAGTACGATCGTGTTATAATTTCTAGTGGTGGAGGCCTCATAAATTCACATCAAATTAATTAGGTGATAATTAGACGTCCAGTAAAATAGTGGAGAAAACAAAAGTTTACAAGTTATATTGACGAATACGAGTATCCAACTCTAGACCTTGCATATAAATGTTCTTAACCATTTGAATTCTGAGCTTGACATCCATACAGAGGATTCGGATCCGTTATTACTACTTATAGATTCTCGGTCATATAATAATTTATAATATTTTTCCTTTGAATGACTTAAAATAGATATGTCAATAATTCTAAGTTCGAATCCCTCCTCTCAATAGTCATAAAAAAACACATTAAACACCAGTGGGTGATGAGATGACAAGGTATTGCTTATTAGCCATAAGAGATCAGATATTTAAGGGCCAAGAAGGATTGTCTTATAGCATTTATTGTGAAGATTTCATCATAAGGCATGGCTGAGAATATAGAGAAATAATTTGCCATTCTTACGATTTAAAATGGTAATGTAGCTGTCCAAAAGTTGGTCTGAGGGATGATTCCAATATCAATTTTGTTGTTTGATGTTAACTTTATTTAATATTTGTGGTCCGAACCAAAATCCAAAAATCCTATCCTCTTGATGACCATTAATTTTGTTCATAGAAAATTCCACGCCTTCCTCATGCAATCCACCACCTTGCCCATCACTTTTGTTGGATCTCCCAACAAATTCCAAGAGCTTTTTTTGGCAGTATCAATATTGCACTATATTCTTCATGGAGCCATCGAATTGGTTCGACTCATTCATGTCAAAGCTTCTGATAGACCGAGATGAAAAGCAAATTGTAATTTCCAATTTTTCTTTTTTTTAAGGTAATGGAAGATCCAAATGACCTAGTATGTTTTTGCATTTTGGACTAGTTTAGTGCCTAGGATTGAATTAGATAAGTTACTAAATTAAGGTATGTTAAAGGAGGAAATGTAGGCAAAAGTGAAAAGATTTTCATTTTTTTGGGGATTAGATGGGACGAGTTTTCTTCATGAGTAATCCATCTTTTACCTTCAATGTAGACATTTTTTTTTTATGAAATAGGGGGGAAGAACCCCAAACAAGAAACACGCTTAGACAAAAAAAGAAAAAAAAAAAATTCCTTTACCAAGCTTTAAATCTAAGAAGTTAGCGGATCCCATCTACTTCTAAACACCAAAAATAAATTAATATGCATTGACAACAATTCTACCTACTATTATTTCCTGGACAAAGGAAAGTCCACAACCCAATATAATATACAAGGAGGGTCTAGTAGTCCAGGCTCTAAGCTCTACCCATCCACCTTGACAACTTGAAGACAGCTATTAGGTATATCAGAAGGAAAATTCTACAGTGCACCTGGCGCACTGATGCGCCACTTATTATAGACCTTTGGATGAGTAATTGGGGCATGTGGGGTAATCCAAAGCGTTGATTGTTGGTTACCGGTTAAATTGGTTGCTGTAGGTAAAATAATAAAAAAAATACAAAAATACTTGCTCTCTCATTCAGAGACATTTCAAGTCAACTTTGGGTTGGGTTTCTCATTTCTTTATCTTCGAGTTCTATTCCTTCTACAATAGCTCTTCTCCTCCTTCTGTGACGACGAGACGATGCCGGCGATCACATCTCCTCTCCTCTCAGGTAGGTCATGCTCCTTCTTCTCCTTTTTTATTTCATTCTCCTTTCTAGGGCTTTGGGTCTGGGTATCTTCCTTGTTGCTGCTGCTTCATCGCTGGTTTTTCTTTGTTTTGTTTTTTTAGGTTTTCACAGTTATGATTTCTTTGTCTCACTCTCATCTGGATCTCCGTGGCTGGCTTTCTCTCAACCTCTCTATGGCAGGTAAGAACTCTAATTTTCTCCCTATCTTTCTAATTGTGTAATTTAGATGATTCACATCAGAGCAGAAAGTATTTCAACTTTGAATTATGGTCTAGGCTTTCTAACAAAATGATTTATATGTCCTATTTTAATTTAGGGTTTAATGATTTGGGTATTGAATCGCAAGTCCTTATTATTATTATTATTATTTTTGGTAATATTTTGGATTTATATAGGAATTTGGTAATTTTTTGAAATTATAATTCTTTTTTTTTTCTCTTTCGAATTTTTCTCTCCCCTTTCTCCCTCTCAGAGATATCATTGCTACTTTCTTACTTTTTTAATTATTTGAATTTGAGGGTTGGAAGCTTGAGAGTTGTTCATTCTTGATAATGATATGAGACTTTAAATTGATGGCCTTGAGACTGCATATTGTTCAAACCAAAAGCATTGGGTTCTTGAAGGAAGATGCTAGACGATGGAGCATCCATTTCAACCTTGAAGAGATATTGCAGGTTTCTATTTTGTAAACTGTGTGTATTGTGTTTGATAACTTGGAATTTTATGTACTCTGTTTACTTGAGATCTCAATGTTAAAATAATGATCTAGAACTTGAGATAGGATTGAGACATTTATTGTCCTCCACGACAATGGAGCAAATTGGTGTCCATTACAACCCATGAAATCTATGACTTCTTATAATGTATTATTTTTGTGCTTCAGATAATTTAGTCTAAATTGTAGAGTAATATATTTAGTTTCTAATCTGAATTAGTTCTGATTTTTCAGTGAACAATTCAAATTTTGGTATGGATGTTGAAGACTATGTTGTTGGTGGGTGTTCTAACATTTCTTTAAATATGATTGCATACGAATGACGTTGCTGTGAAAAAAGTCAAAAAAGTAACATGTCGATGCAATGTTGTTTCGTGATCAACTGGAAATACACAAATATTTGATTCAGTCTAGTAGGCTTAGTTGCATAGATATTTGAAGAATTAAGTCAGCATGCTAGTAATTGCTATATGGCTGATTTTGTCTTGGTGACTTATGCTATCACCCAAAGTTGGAGGTCCTATCCTTGCTAGTTGTTTGGGAACATAGAGACGTGGAGATGAATCTGCACTTTGTGTTTCCCTTGTCCATTGGTTCCCGCGAGCCCTTTTTCATCATGAGTGTTTTGATTTGCTTTCTGGTTCGTTCAATGTATAGTAAAATATCGCTATATAATTTATTTCCTCTTATTTTGTAGCGGGAGTAGCTATCTTCATTTTACTAATCTCATTTTATTCAACTCGTGAAGGTGAGGACTTCACTAGCAAGATACATATAATGCTACAAATTTTTTTGTGAAGTTATGCTGTGATTCCCTTTTTTGTTTTCTTCTCATTTGTATTTTTTCTTGAAACATTTGACAGTACAAGGAGTCACAGAGGCAGAATAATTCGACGATTCATATATTTTGTGGCTTATGAGTTGGCGGTGTGTGTTTTATTTGGTTATGAATTGGGTGAATAGTAGTTTGAGTGAGTGTCATGTCAAGGTGGTTGCATAAGAAATACACAAATTCCTGGGAAGAATACGATTTCTTGGATTGTTTATTAGGAGTAGGATGTGTTTAATTGTTGTCGACATTTTGTTTAGTTTTTCATATATGCGATTAGAATGGTTAAAAGCACAAAAATTCTGTTGTTTTTACTTTTAGGTACTTAAATCATGGAAGATAAGAAAAATGAAATGACAGAGGTCGTTTGGCAATCACCATTCAGACGATTGGCTTTCACAAATTAGAATGGCAATTACATAGCGCCTATTTGTCAATTGCCAACATGACGTGGCTGTGATGTAGCAATATAAAGGAATTTTGTATGAGCTTGGTGATGTAAGGCATGGGCTGAATTGAAGATGGGAGTGTAGTAGATTGTAGTTCAATTGTTTTGCTCTATTTCTACTGTTGTTATTTAGGCTTCAGATCTTGATTGTAGTTTAGTTTTTTTTTTTCTTTCTTCTTGTACTTGGCATTTAGTTTGTTTTATTTTTTTGCCTGAAATACTTGGCATTTAATTTTAATGTATTGCTTTTGATGGACAAGTTATCCATTCCCATTATGTGTACTTAGTAGGATATTTCATTAAACTCATGGTTATGAGAAATATAAATATAATTATAAAAACTATTGATTTGTTTTCTTTATGTTATTGGCAGCCTTTTTAATTTTGAGAATGTAAATACTTTATGTGATTTGTCAATGCCATTGACAAACAGATAGTGCCATTTGTATTTTAGTTTTGCAATTGACAAACAAAGAATTCTCATTTGCATTCCAATCGTGCAAAGGCTGTGACACCTATTGAACTTATAGGAAAATTCTACAATGGGCGTGGTGTATCCAAGCGCCCAAAATATCAGCCATTGGATGAGTAAGTGGAGATGAGGGTTAAATCCACACCATTGAATGCTGGTAACCCGTTAAAAGGGTTGGTGTAGGTAAAAGTGAATAAAATAAAAATTAAATAGAAAAAGTAAAAGAAAACAAGAAAAGAAAAATAGAACGACAGAAAGGGAGAAGGGAAGATCGTGAATTGCTGCTGAGGGAATCCCACCAAAGGCACTCTCTCTTTCATCTCTCCCTCTCTTCCCCTACATGTGAATCGCTTGATTCTGGAGATGAATTGAGAAGATCTTAAATCTCGGTGGCTGGGCATTTTGCATGGTTCACAAAAAACCAGTGGAAACGAGTTGATGTTGCTGAAACGTATTTAAGTGGCCATTGCAAAGGTAAAATTAATAGTTTTATTATCCTTGTCCACACTTGAGTTCCCAAAGACCAGCAATATAACATTTTGCTATATTGATCTGCTCAAAGAAAACCAGCTATTTCTATGGGTAATTTTCCCTCTATGAAATCAAGTAATTATGTTATGAAAAGAAAACCAGAAAAACTAAGCAGAAATTAATGCAGCACAGGAAGAAACTAAGCAGAAGTAAATGGGTTTTTGATTTGCTGAACAAGCATAATGCAATTGACAAACAGTGAGTTGGAAATTGAACAAGCATAATGTAATTGACAAACAGTGAGTTGGAAATTGAACAAAAATAATACAATTGACAAACAGTTAGTTTGTAATTGAACAAAAAGAATGCAATTGACAAACCGTAAGTTTGAAATTTCAAACGTGCACGCATGCCTTTTTTCAACCCTTTTGGCTTGGTTTTCCACAGGATTTCAATTCCCTTTCGAAATAGTTTTGTAACCCCAAAGCTTATGTAACTTGTTTGATGCTATAAACGTATTATATAATGATGTCAAATATGATCGTGTATTGTTGTATGTGAATGGATTGAATGAGTTAATTTGAAAGGAAGTGACCATAAGATGGAAAGGGCACTGATAGATTGGGTCGCCTAGGAGGAAAAGGAAATAACTCAATTGACAAACAATGCGTTGGAAATTGAATAAACATAATGCAATTGACAAACAGTGAGTTCGAAATTGAACAAGTATAATGCAATTGACAAACTGTTTGTTTGAAATTGCAAACGTGCATGCATGCCTATTTTCTTAACGTTTGGCTTCGTTTTCCACAGGATTTCACTTCCCATTTAAGATATTACAATAGGAAGGACTTGTATTACACTGTTGGACATTTGTGTTCCATTATATTATAAAATCAATTCTTAATCGTGTCATATCGTAATTTACAAAAAAAGGACATGTAGTACAATATTAAGGTAAAGTGGAACATTCGGAAGTTAAATTAGGTCCCTATACTTGTAAACACGGATGTTTACAATATTAAGGTCTCATATTACTCTGTTTTGGACAGCTGTGTTCCATAGAATTGTAAAACCCATCCGTAATCTTGTAATATCGTAATTTACAAGGATAAAGACATCTAGTACAATTTTAAGGTAACTAGGGACATTAGGAAAGTAAATTGGGTCCTTATACGTGTAAACACAAATGTTTACATTATTAAGGTATCGTATTACTCTGTTTAGGACAGTTATGTTCCATATGATTGTAAAATGCATCCTTAATCTTGTAATATCGTAATTTACAAAGATAAAGACATGTAGTACAATATTAGGGTAAATGGGAACATTCGGATGGTAAATTGGGTCCTTATACTTGTAAACTCGGATGTTTACAATACTAAGGTATTGTATTACTCTTTTATGGATAGTTATGTTCCAGAACATTGTAAAACCCATCCTTAATCTTGTAATATGTTAATTTACAAAGAGAAGGACGTCTAGTACAATATTAAGGTAACTAGGGACATTAGAAAAGTAAATTGGGTTCTTATACGTGTAAACACAAACGTTTACTATATTAAGGTCTTTTTTTACTCAGTTTTGGACAGTTATGTTCCATATGATTGTAAAATGCATCCTTAATCTTGTAATATTGTAATTTACAAAGATAAAGACATGTAGTACAATATTAGGGTAAATGGGAACATTCAGATGGTAAATTGGGTCCTTATACTTGTAAACTCGGATGTTTACAATACTAAGGTCTTGTATTACTCTTTTATGGATAGTTATGTTCTAGAGCATTGTAAAACCCATCCTTAATCTTGTAACATCGTAATTTACAAAGAGAAGGACGTCTAGTACAATATTAAGGTAACTAGCGACATTAGGAAAGTAAATTGAGTCCTTATACGTGTAAACCAAATGTTTACTATATTAAGGTCTTGGTTTACTCAGTTTTGGACAGTTATGTTCCATGTGATTGTAAAATGCATCCTTAATCTTGTAATATCGAAATTTACAAAGATAAAGACGGATGTTTACAATACTAAGGTCTTGTATTACTCTTTTAATAGATAGTTATGTTCCAGAACATTGTAAAACCCATCCTTAATCTTGTAATATGGTAATTTACAAAGAGAAGGACGTCTAGTACAATATTAAGGTAACTAGGGACATTAGGAAAGTAAATTGAGTCCTTATATGTGTAAACACAAACATTTACTATATTAAGGTCTTGTTTTACTCGGTTTTGGATAGTTATGTTCCATATGATTGTAAAATGCATCCTTAATCTTGTAATATCGTAATTTACAAAGATAAAGACATGCAGTACAATAGTAGGGTAAATGGGAACATTCATATGGTAAATTGGGTCCTTATACTTGTAAACTTGGATGTTTACAATACTAAGGTCTTGTATTACTCTTTTATGGATAGTTATGTTCTAGAGCATTGTAAAACCCATCCTTAATCTTGTAACATCGTAATTTACAAAGAGAAGGACGTCTAGTAAAATATTAAGGTAACTAGCGACATTAGGAAAGTAAATTGAGTCATTATATGTGTAAACACAAATGTTTACTATATTAAGGTCTTGTTTTACTCGGTTTTGGACAATTATGTTCCATGTGATTGTAAAATGCATCATTAATCTTGTAATATCGAAATTTACAAAGATAAAGACATGTAGTACAATATTAGGGTAAATGGGAACATTCGGATGGTAAATTGGGTCCTTATACTTGTAAACTCGGATGTTTACAATACTAAGGTCTTGTATTACTCTTTTATGGATAGTTATGTTCCAGAACATTGTAAAACATATCCTTAATCTTGTAATATCGTAATTTACAAAGAGAAGGACGTCTAGTACAATATTAAGGTAACTAGGGACATTAGGAAAGTAAATTGAGTTCTTATACGTGTAAACAAAAACTTTTACTATATTAAGGTATTGTTTTACTCGGTTTTGGACAGTTATGTTCCATTTGATTGTAAAATGCATCCTTAATCCTTGTAAATGAGTATTTACAACATTATGGATTAGGTGAACCCTAATGTTGTAATCATGGTTCAAAAACTTGTAAACCGCTACCCAAATTTTGTAGCTTATAAGTTTTAGGATCCTCTTACAATGTTAGGGTACTCTCATATCCAAACTACTGTAAATCACTATCCTATCATATGCCAATTGCCAAACAAGAAGGGCATAATTGCATGACCCTTATGCAATTGCATTTTCAAAAAGTGGAAACTTGATAACTTGTATAACCGGTAGGTACTCTCATATCCAAACTACTGTAAATCACTATCCTATCATATGCCAATTGCCAAACATGAAGGGCATAATTGCATGACCCTTATGCAATTGCATTTTCAAAAAGTGGAAACTTGATAACTTGTATAACCGGTAACCAATTTTTAAAAAAATCTAGGAGCGTCATAAAGGACAAATGGTGCATGGGTGCACCTGGTGCACTATAGAAGGTGCCCATATCAGAAATGGCTTTATGCATATCCTAGTACTGAAATTGGGAAGGTGAGGAAATGAGATGGAAAATAATTTTACTCACTGCCTTTTAACCATGGTGTAATTTAATATTACCATTGCACACATTGAGTTAAAGATGTGTTTATGATTATATTTCTTACCATAGTTGGCATTGAGTGGCAGCAAAGTTACAAGGTCCCAAGGTCCTCACACTTCCTAGTAAGGCAAGAGTGGGGGAAAATCTCATCCATTCACATACATATCTCACCTTCTTGTGATAAAACATGTGGTATTATTTTGAGCATAGCAGCCACCTAGCCTTTGGGACCAATATATGAAAAGGGTATATTTTTGGAGTCATCTATGAGATTTGAACTCATAACTTATAGAATTCGAATTTGAGAGTTTAGGACACATATATATGTATAAATGCAAAAAATTCAATGGGTTATAAGTAATGAAAAGTAACTATAATATGGTATTAGAGTACGATCGCGTGAACGTGTTATAATTTCTAGTGGTGGAGGCCTCATAAATTCACTCAAATTAATTAGGTGATAATTAGACGTCCGGTAAAATAGTGGAGAAAACAAAACCGAGGGGTTTCCTTCTAGAAATAGATAATAAAAACGTGTAGATTCATTCAGTCCCTAGCAAAGTAAACAAAGCCAGTAAGTCACCAACAGAGACAGTGCCATAACGCTCCGGTCCTTCGGCCAAAGCTACTGTTGGATTCTCTTTCGCTTATACAGAGAGAGGTACGAGAAGGGAAGAAGGGCCCTCTGTTGTTTGCTTGCTTCTTTACTTGGTTTCTAGTAATTTTCTTTCTTCTTATTCAGGCAACCACACGTTCTCAGTTTCTCTGATTCATCGATAACCCCACAATCATCTTAGCTTTCCCAGGCTTATTTATTGTTGTCATTTCCCAACCACTGCTCTCTACTATTTCCACAGTGATTTTTTCTCCTGATCCCATCTCTCTCTCTGTTTCTCTCTTTCGCTCTTTCTCTGTGTCTGTTTCTGCCTGTTTTCCAAGTGGGTCGATCTCTGAAATTAAGCGAGCTTGTTCAGATTTAGTTGATTTTGACTCTTGGGTAAGTTGGTTCCTCTTGAAATAGACATGGGTTTTGTGTGTTAGATCAGAACCTGATTTGGGTTTTTCTCACTTGGTTGTTTGGTTCCTATAGATCTACCCTTTTTGTTGTTTAATTTGGAAATGTTGGTCTTGATAGTTATTGAAGAAACTATTGCGTGGTTCCTTGTTCGATGCTTGTTACTAATAATGGTTTTGTTTGCCCATTTGCCCATTTTGGTTGCAGCTTCACTTTCAATGCTGATTTTGTACTGTTTCCTATTATTTATTTTAATAAAGAAATGTCTTATGCTTTCCTTCATGTTTGGTTAAGGTTATGCTGTTGCAGTATGTTCTGCTCACTGAGCCTTCACTTTCAGGTTTTAAAGCATTCTAGATATCTGAATCGGAGCAGCCATTGCAAGATTTGATCCTGACACAAATTTATAATTAAGTGCATGAGGTCTTCTTCTGGGTTTAGGGCCGCATAACATCTGCGGTTTGCAGTTTGGTGTGCGAGAAATATTGCATAAGATGGTCTAAAGCCAGATTTGATAACATTAGGTCTTTTGATAGAAGGAAATGTCCAAGATGATCAGCAAACCGCTGGTACTGACTTATTTCTACCTGTTCATCTACATTCTGCTTTCGTCAGGCGTTATATTGTACAACAAGGTAAGTCCTTCCTCCTCAGTATTTCATTTGAATATCTTGTCATTACTCATTACCGGTTTGAATGTTTATATCTATGTAATAGTCATCCATGTGTTACATAGCTAATGATTCTCTGTATGGTTAAACTAAAACTGGAACTTTAATCTCCCTATTTGTTTTATTGAAGTTCTTCTGTATGAATTTCTTTGCAGTGGGTTCTGTCTCCAAAATACTTCAATTTTCCATTACCCATAACACTTACGATGATTCATATGGGATTTTCTGGACTCGTAGCATTTTTACTTGTTCGTGTTTTCAAGGTATGACCGACATCTTTACTTTTGGATATGCTTTTATTTCTATTTATTGTTTTTGACATCGGTGTTCAAATCTCTGTCTAGCCAGTTTAACATCTAGATAGGTAACCACTGTCTTGAATTTTCTTTTAGCCAATAGTCAAAATGATTGAATGTCATTTCCCTGAAAAATTGTTTCCCGCTGTTCACTTCTACCCAATTACCACACAAAAACACACGCACACACACCAACCATTTTGGTTTTGAATTTTTTATGACTACTTTAGTTACCTTAAGCTCTTGTCTGAGCCAGTGTTGTTATTTCTGTGAGGATTCTTACCTCCACTGTTGGTTATTCTCTTATTTTTCTCTTACAAGTAGTTAATACACGAATTATCTCAAAACTGATGCATCTTCATTCAGTTCAATGCTTGAATTTGCATTTTCCACATCTGAATGAGAAGGGGAGTGCCAAAAAGATAGTGGGTTAGATTAGTCTGTAGTGGGACACGGCATGTAGCTGATGCCCTATATGGCCAGAGTGGGACAAGATTTATTTTGGAGGTCTCTTTTATATTTACACTTTCTGACTGGAGAGCTTTATAACCCAATTTTGAACTTGCAAATTTAGTTTGTCAGAAAGTGTGGGGAGGTACACATGCTGTGCAACTTTTGTTTCTTGGTTCATTTTTCCACATTATGTACCAAATTTGTAGCTTGTATTTGTAGTTTCTGTTATGCATGTGTGGCAAATTGCATCAATAGCTCCTTATTTTTATTGTTTTGTTCATCTTTTATGCATAAGTGATTTTTTATCTTTATTTATTTCTCTGTATCTTGTGCAGGTTGTAGCTCCTGTCAAAATGACATTTGAAATGTAAGTGATGTAGGCTATTTTTTTGTTCCAACTCTTTATTAATCCTCTGTTTATCCAAGTTGTTTTTCTAATTGCTTTTCTTCATGTGGCAGATATGCAACTTGTGTAATACCAATCAGTGCCTTCTTTGCATCAAGTCTTTGGTAAGCACTGAAATGTAACATATTTGGGCTGTGGTTTTGCTAACAATGCGATCACCAATGGGCATGAATGGGTATCATGTGTCTGGTCTTCTGTTAGTGTTCAAACTCAGGGAAGAAAGCTTAAACAGTTCTTGACATATATTTGTAAGCTTGTGGTCAACATTTGTAGATTTGATTATAACCAGGCTTATGCCTCTCAACACTGAAGATATTAAGATAGTACAATGCTTAGAGATTGCATGTTTCCTTTTGTCAATCTGTTTGCAGACAAATTTTTCTAAGCAATCTCTGATTAAGTGGTCATACATGGACTTCGGTTTAGATTCCCCGTTGTAGAATGTCGAACTTCCTCAGACTTGGGGACAAATGCAATACCCACATTTAGGAATTGCAGGGTTGTTGATTTTTTCTTTGTGTGATTGTATCAAGAGTCAAGACAGGAGAGTTCAAACTTTTTTTTTGTTTTGAACTTTTGTTTTTCTGCATTACAGGTTTGGAAACACTGCTTACTTGCATATTTCTGTGGCGTTCATCCAAATGCTCAAAGCTTTAAGTATGCACAGAGACCCGTGAATTCTATTTTACTACAATAATGATGCTTTTGAAATAAATGGCTGCTTATACCTACATTCCATGCTGCAGTGCCAGTGGCTACTTTTATCATGGCTGTTTTGTGTGGCACTGACAAACCAAGGTGCGACGTGTTCTCAAACATGGTGCTGGTCAGTGTTGGAGTTGTCATTTCCTCATATGGGGAGATTCATTTTAATGTAGTTGGTACAGTTTACCAGGTTATGGGCATCTTTGCAGAGGCTCTTAGGCTGGTCTTAACACAAGTCCTTCTCCAGAAGAAGGGCTTGACTCTAAATCCGATCACCAGCTTATACTATATTGCTCCATGCAGGTATTATATTGTGATGCTTGGCTTAGAAGTGTTATATGAATTGCAATTTAGGCGACTGCCTGTATACTATATATGTTGAGCACAAAATATGAATAAGTAACTCTTTTAATCATTTGGCATCCTTACCAATCTTAATAGAGGATATTGATTCATTTCTAGAATTTAATTTTGGTGGTGGATGACATTTATTGCTTCTTTTAAAGTTGATTTTCTGAATCTGTATGCTGAGGTTCATAATTTAGTGGATGAAACATAGTGATCTTACAATCAGTGTATGCATGATCCATCTATACCATGGGATGGGAATTCACCTTTCCTTTATTTTTTCACCCTTATGATGATGAAGTTATGCATCTCCGTATTGATGATGCATGTGATTTAACACAGTTCTATTACTCAAGTACTGTTTCCATTGATGCATGATTTAACACGTGCCATCCCATCAGCATCTCACCATTAATTCTTTTGTTTTTGCAGCTTTGTCTTCCTGTCTGTGCCCTGGTTATTACTTGAGAAGTCTTCCATGGAAGTTTCACAGATTCAGTTCAACTTCTGGATATTTTTCTCCAATGCTCTTTGTGCTTTGGCGTTGAACTTCTCCATTTTCTTAGTAATTGGTAGAACTGGAGCAGTTACCATCCGGGTTGCTGGTGTTCTAAAAGACTGGATATTGATTGCCCTTTCAACTGTTATATTTCCAGAGTCTATGATTACCAGGCTGAACATAATTGGTTATGCCATAGGTAGCTCTCCTTCCATATTAACTGGGAGTATCAGTTTATGACTGCAGTGTGTACACTTTTGAATTTAGAACTTTAGTTAACCCATAAGTTGATTTGTCCTGCAGCATTGTGTGGTGTTGTCATGTACAACTATATAAAGGTTAAGGATGTTCGAGCATCTCAACTACCTTCTGAAAGTATTCCGGAGAGAATTTCAAAGGTTTATTTTCTCAAGAATCTGATTACTTTCCTGTGATGTCTAGTGTTAATAAAATGTTTGGAGTCATTGAACCCCCATATATTTGTTCTAACACTTGTTTTCCATGCTGGCCAATACAGGATTGGAAGTTGGAGAAAAAGTCATCTGATATTTTTATCCCTAACAACAGTGGATCAGCCTCTGATATCGATGTCGATGAAGAGACACCCCTAACTCAATCAACAAGGCTGTCTCATATTGGACGATCGCAGGTTGGCAACCATGGTGCATGATTCATGAACTCACGTGTAGATTGATGTTTGGAAAAGGAAAATCTGGAGATTGGAGTATGCTGATTCTTTTTGCACTCTAGACCCTTTATTATTTCCAGGAAAGAGATTTTAACGCGGAAACCCAGGGGCAATATTGTATTACTTTCAGTTGTAGGAAGTGAATGCATGATTTGCCTGTTGAAATTTGCAGATGGTAGCTTAGGACCCTATTAACTTGTCAAGGCTCTTGATAAGAAAAACAAGTTTTTGTCTTGACAAATGATGCATTTTTCCTTTTTATGGTCCAGGCGGTCCGGTAGAATCCTGGGTCAAAAACGTTTTTTTTTTTTATAAAAAATTTAAATTTAAATTTTGTTGAAGGTGATGGGTTTGGTAGTTAAAACATTAACAAGACCACACTTACTACCTCATTTTTTGAGTTGTGCAGACTAAAATTTATTACCTCATTTTTTGAGTTGTGCAGACTAAAATGCAAGTCGAGTCTAAGTTCAGAATCATACCTACTAATGCGACGAGGCAAGCTACACACTCACCCCAGTCCACCACCAAGTACAAGGAATGATTGAGGCCAATTTGCGACGAGGCAAACTACACACTCCTCACCCCAGTCCAGCACTACACACTCCTCACCCCAGTCCAGCACCAAGTACAAGGAATGATTGAGGAGTAGGCAAGTAGTCTGGCAAGTTACCGACAGTCCAAAACCTATACAAGAAAGCATTACTTCATCTACAACTCCTCCCAACAACCTTCATGTCTCTTGCATTTATTTGTTGTTTTAATAATTCAATTATAACAAGTACAAAGTGATTGTGCTTTCTCAGCTCACCACCTCACTCTCAATCCCAATCCCGAAAATTCAACATTGACCTCTTCCTCCTCCACTCTTGTGCTCTCAACCCTTTTCTCTTCACATCCTTATCAAACCCTAAACCCCAACAAGAACAAGAGCCCCTTCTCGTCCCTCCCCCATAATCATCAAACTCGATTGTCCGGCCAATTTCGTGCCTACATCAACGTCAGAGATTTATTTTTCTGAACAAATTAAAATAATAATAAAAATCAAAATTCTACAAACACAATTTTATTTCACTTAAAAATGAAACATTAAATAAAAATGATGCAATAATAAAAATTGAAGCAACAGCACACAAAAAACCAAAAACAAATCAAACAAAGATGGAATTGATCTTTCTCTCACTCCCACTAAGTACTAACTATTCGGACACGGTCTCTCTCTCTCTCTCCCGTATTAACTCTCGCACAATAAGCCGTTGGATGTCAACGGTACTATTATCTGGGCCGTTGGATGTCAAAGTTAAAAGTTGACAGGCAGCACTACTTCCTTAATTACCACAACCGAGAACCGACTCTCCGAATTTCTCTAAAATTAAAAAGAAAAGAAAAGAAAAGGAGTTTCCAGATTACGTGAGTGAGATGCTCAAAGTTAAAAGTTGAGAGGCACTAGTTGTTTAATTACCACATTGATTCCGTGAGTGAAATGCTCGCCAAGGAAACTTATAAATAGCAGTGAGTGAGTGAGTGAGATGCTCTGTGAGTGTGAGTGTTGGCAACAAAACAGAGAGAAAAACTTCACTTGAAACTTGATTTCTCTTCTACTCTCTCTTTTCTTTTGTTCGTTAATTAGCAGCATTCTTGTGTTGGTTAATTAGCAATGGAAGAGTCTCTTGTGCCGTTAGGTTTTCGTTTCAGCCCCTCCGATGAAGAGATTGTGGATTCCTTTCTCTACCCGTTTTTGGTAGAGAGCAAGCCCTTCATGTCGCTATACAACAATTTCATCCATTCCTGCAATCTCTTCGGCAACAACACAGAGCCTTCCGAGATTTGGAAAAAATACGGAGGGCCGCAACTCGTTGATACAGACTTGTACTTCATCTCCAAGCTCAACAAGTTAACCCCCAAGCGGATGGATCGAAGGATTGGCAACGGGGGTACTTGGAGCGAAACTGAATCCTCCAAATTGGTTCATGAAAAGGTCTCTGGAAATCCCAACCCAAACCCCATTGGCCGAAAGAGAAAGTTTCGCTACGAGAATAAAGGTTCCGAGGATCACACAGGGTGGCTACTAGATGAATATAGTCTTTTCGATGGTCCCAAGAATGACTACAATCAACGTAGTTACGATTTTGATTTCGTCATTTGTCGGATGAGGAAGAACGATAGGGTTGGGATCAAGGCAACAAATCTAAAGCGTGGATCACAAGATACAGAAGAAAAGAAGATGAACACAAACAAAAAGATGAAAAAAGATGATCAAATGGGATCAACAGAATCATCATCTCAACAAGGCTGCTCTTCTAGTCCAATTGGTGGTGATCTTGTGGAATTTGATCCGATTGATCTGACAATCTTTGAGGAAAATACGATGGCCGACATGGAACAACTACTTGGTGAAGCTTGGAGCCCAAGTAATTTTGAGGATGCAGTCTCTTATGATGTTGATCCGATTGGTGAAACCCAAATTAACTTTGCGAATGAGGAAAATACGATGGCCAACATGGAACAACTACTTGGTGAAGCTTGGAGCCCAAGTAACTTTGAGAATGTGGTCTCTCATGATGTTGATCCGATTGGTGAAACCCAAAGTAGCCAATTGTCTAACTGGTCCCAAGCGATATTAAATCAGCTCCTGGTTGGTGTATAAGGAATTATTCTACAAGCGATGGCTGTAGCTCTCTAATTTTCAATGTGTACAGAGAACTGAGTATTGATGAATATATTTGTACCACGATTTTTATTGGCTTTAGTTTCTTTAGTTGTGTACCTTTTTGAGTTATCAATGAACTGATTCTTTTTGTCTAGTAAATTTACTCTTAATTTGTTAATTTGACCAAATATTGCTAGCTACCTGTAACTTAAAATTGCTCTAATTAACTTGGAAACACTAGTATGCCAACAAAGAATTAGCAACACTTCCAGTCTCTTAATTCATAGAGCAGATGATATGTGATATACAATAACAGAATAAAATGTAGCAAGTGAAGTGAGTAAAAAAGATCTTTTATTTCATTCAAACTGTAAGACTTGAACCAGAAGGCTATTACTATATATTGTGATTACAACGTGCCATCAGGCAGAGATGACAATAAATTCCTCTAAATTATTCGACCAAACCATAAAATCATCAAACATATATGTACACTTGTTTGATTGTTTGTAGTACACATGTACAACATTCTATTCTACAGTTGGATGAAATTGGGAGAACCAGTCATGTCATAGGGGAGCTGGGGTTGTCAAATCTATTACCTCAGCTCCACAAGGCCGGAGATAGCTTCTGCTGGGAGACTGATCATCGTCTGCAACTATAGCTGTCGATTGTTCCCTTGCAGGTAGGCCCAAATCAACACTCATGTCATCAGAAGATCCACACAAACCTATATCTTTAGTTACTTCTGTGTCAAATGAGGTGGTGACATTTGAAGATGGCGTTCTCACTGGCGACGCCATAAAACCAAATTGCTCTGTACAATCCTCTCCTACTACTTCACTGCATCCATATGCTTCGTTAATTATCTTGCCAGTATCATCCTGCTGATCATCTGCTGAACTTTGAACTATAAGATCTGAAAATGTCTCTTCCTGTAATGTACCATCATTCATAGCTTCATCACTTTCTTTTCCATTATACCACTCATCTTCTCCTACTTCTTTACTGCATCCATATACTTCATTCATTCTATTGCCACTATCACTCTGCTGATCATCTGCTGAATTATGAGTCCTGAAGTCCAATAAGGTTTCTTTGGGTAGTGTACTGGAATTCATATCTTCATCACATTCCCCTTCATGACACCGCTCATCTTCATTTTCCAAAAGGTCATCAGATAGTTTAGTACAGGAAGGAAGCTCATCCATGGAGCAGACTTTGACCTTCATCTGTTCCGGAAGGTGTGGGCAACCAGCAGAATGTTTAGTGTACTGTGTTGAAAAGAAGTTTACAGTGATGTTCAAGCTGATGATACATAGAAACAATATCACTTTCCATCAATAACAGCAAAAGCATAAGTATTCATCCATTCACAACTCACAAGGAAGATAATAAGATGATACCTCTGCCAAGGAGGGAGAGTGAGCATGGTGTATGCAAGTTTGATCTTACTGACAAGCCCTCGCAGTGATTTAAAGCTTGCAGCAGCCTGCCTAACCGCCTTCGATACAGTTGGGTGCTGCCAGGCCCATTCAAACTGCAAAGTTCCAAAGGGAACATTAGAAAGAAGGTCCCAAATTTCCAATTAATATCAATCCTAAAATAATAATAAAAAACCTTCAATCCCAATTAGTCAAATCTTAATCAGGCCCAAATTGATCCTAGAATTGGTGCCTACTCAAGACGGGTCCCAATCAAGCTGGAAATATCCTCAAATGTCACATAATTATCAGAATATAATTCTCAAGAAATTTGTCCCAGTCAATCAAATTAAAGACACAAACAGATCAAACAGAGCAATCCATAGACAAGTTAATTGTAAAGAGAACAAAAGAAAGAAATGAAGAGACCTGGAGAGCAGAAACGTTAGTTGGGAAACCATAGATGCATAACACCATCTCCCATGGACGCTGCCGCTTCGTTCTCCAAGCACCTTGCGCTATTTCACCATTGTGCTGTCTTATACGACGCCGTGGGTTCACTGTGAATCTGTATCAGAATCACCCAAATAAGCCCAAACAAAGGCACAGAGTTCAAGTGGGCTCTCTTATAACTCCAAGCTCTACAAGAAAGTCTCAAACTTTAAAGAAGTTCAGATCGAAAATGTTCAAATCAAGATTGATCTTATTATTCTCAACAGATTGGGAATTTGAAAAAAAAAAAGAAAAAAAAAAGGGAATTAGGGGAAGATGGAAGGTACCCAATATAGGTGTGGCCCTTGTAGCGGGGGCTGCGAGAGCTCAACAGATAGCATGCGAAGAATCGTCCTTCTTCTGCTTCTTCCTCCTCCGCGATTAGGGTTTCTGGGATTTCTGCTTCTTCCATCTCTCTTTTCAGGTGTATCTTATTAAAATGCAGTCAATCCAATTCGACCGTTGGAATATATTAACTCTTGAACTCTACGCCTCAGGTTCCGTTTTCTACGGTCAGGATCTTGGGGTGGTACTTGGAGAGTGGCCAAGTTATTGCCACGTGGCCGGTTGTTTCTTGATCAACCAAAAAAAATGTTGCCGCGTAAATAATCTTCAAACTCGGGTTTACTTCACTGCAATTCTGGGTTCAGTTCTGGCTTGGATCGATAATTCCACCGGGCTTGGGAAGTCGGTCTCGGAGCATTCTGATAGCAAAGAGGTTGGTGCGTTTGTCAATCTCATTGTGTTAATATAATTGAGTCCAAACTGTATTGTTAGAAATTGTTGTCAAGTTGTTTGTGTGTTGAGGAAATTAATTGTAGCCATCTATAACATCATAAATCATAATGGGTTATTGGGAAAACAAAGAAGCTTACTATTGGATTAAAACAAAATTAGATTAGAAGCATGCAAATTCCATTCTGATTTCCTTTTGTGTGTGTACATTTTGTTAGACTGCAACGACAAGAATCGAAGATGACATATTTGTAGACAAAATTCCTCATCAGACAGCTTTGTGTTTGGACCTGCCACCCTCCCTCGTCCCACCGTCTTCATTTCTTCACTGTACAGATTGAACACTTCCTCTCTCTAATGAGAAAATTTCGGAAAGAGGCAGAGACAAATTTTTTTTCAACAAGGCGCTCTCATATTCACTAGAAATTAAAATAGTCTGCATACAGATAGAAAGGGCATACATCTCTATGTGAGTAGATATAGAATAAAGTACATCTCTCTATACCTAAAACAATCTTGGAAAGATTACAGAAAGAACTGTGGCCACCCAAACCAAAGCAAAAAAGGACTCGCATGTGATTTACATAGAGAATCACAAACAATATGCACAACTCAGCCAAGAATGAAAGTATAAATAAAAAGAAAAGACCGATCAATGCAATGTATTCCTCTGAGCTTCCTCTGCACCCCAAGAACACAAATCATAGTAACTATATCGGAAAAATTGAATCTGGTTAAAGAGGAGGAAACTATTCAAACTGTTGCAGAGTACTCAGTGACAAAAGCCTCCTTGCAGCAGGCGGTGCCAATCCAGGGATATCCCGGATGTTTTTGTTGCCAGGGTTCACAATCTGAAAGAGTAGCACACACTCAAGTTAAGAACAGAGACGGGTGGGGCAAAAGTGCTGGTACTAATGTACATGACATGATACAACGGAAAAAAGCCCAGGTTCACAAGCAGGACGAAGCATTAATGTTGGATCTTTTATTAGTATTACTAATATTCGACACACACTAATCCACTTTTAATGTTCAATAATAAGTGATCACCGTAGAGCAGCATCAAGGTTCCCAATAAATCAAACTCGTAGAGGTGACTGCATTTCAAAGATTCATAAGATGGTCATTTTTAAATACTCAACTCTCTTTGTTATTTCACTTTTTCGCTAGGAAGATTTTCAACACTCACTTCAGAGAATGAAAGCGTAAATCTTCCATGCATGACATCCTTAACTACCTAGGGGGAGACGAAAAGAGATAAGAATTCCCCTTGTATTGCATCTCTTTCAATTAGAAAGAACTTTCCAAACTCTGGAATCAACAGATTTCCTTTACGAAAAGTTCCTAAAATACAACTTTGCAGATACCTACGTAATTTCATATGCAACTTCCAAAACAGGTAGCAGGCTACAAAAACCTAGGGCAATATATAAATGAACCAAAGAGCATACCTTCACAACAATAATTGCTATTACACCAATAACAATAAGCAAAAGAAAAAGCATGATACACTTGTCTGTTGCCACCTGAAAATATTGAAAAAAAATTAGTTTTTCATAGAAAAATATACGGATAGACCACTTAGGGGGAAGGATCTCAACTAACCTGCCTACCAATCTCTTTCACAAGCTGGGAGGCCTTCTTAATTGAAAACTGAATTGTGTCGAGCTCATTCACAATGCGGCCCATTTGTTCAGTCTGCAAGATTTTGAGTGAAACCATGTTAGGCTAATTTCTTGAAATGAAAGTTAATAGAAATGACAGGTGAAAATACTTACTTGGCCCTTTAAGGTAACTGCAGTTTGAGTTCCCACTTCAATTGTTTGCTCAACAACCTATCGGCCAACTAAAGAGTTACGATTGCTGGAAAGAGGAAAAAAGAAGGGCAAATTTAAAATTTGTGTTATTTCGGATAGCTATTCACCTTTTTAGAGCGTTCAATGACCTGATCTGTCTCGTCCATTGTTTTCGTCCCAGAATTGATTAGTTCTTGATTTGACATAGCTATCAGACATACATGTAAATTGAAAAGGAGGTCAGACAAATGTATTATTTTCAAATCAGGCATGAAACAAGCACAGAATAGACACAAAGTTCCAAGCAGTTTGATGTTTTCAAAGTTTGATTCACATTTACATTGTACTGATCAAAGGAGTGCAAGGCTGACTAGCATCGGATAATCAACAGCTAAAATAATGAAACAAACTGAAGTAGGAGAAAGCTCATCTTTACATAATCAAACTAAGCTGACAGATATGCAGAAAGATAAGAACTTACCTGAAGCCATTTGAACATTGTCATCAGCAGTTGGATCACTAACTCCTGCCCCCATATCAAAGAGTTCGACTCTCTTGTTTCCAAGGCTATTCATAAACCTGCAGTTCATCTAGAGTATGAATATCATTTTCCAAAATCAAGGGAACCCAGAACATGAAGAGTGAAGGGGGTTTATAGGCTTCAAAAACTGTATTGTACAATAGTTTTCTATAGTTGGGGATTAACTTGTTTGTCCCGTGAATATGAGGACTGAAGGTAACAAACTAAAACAATCAGATTCCAGAGTACATGAGTGAGTAAGTAAGTAATGGTCAAGAATACAAAATGCATAGCTGAACTTACGTTTTTCTCAATTGAACATATGAATTCAGCTCTTTGATCTGCAAAATGAAGTATGATAATTAGATGCAGTTGTTACACCAGCAAAAAGTAGAAGGAATCAAATGTGTGCCTAGAAAGATCTTGTGCATTAAAATATCAATCCCCAGATTAGTTTCCTCACACAAAAACTATTACACAAGAATTAAAGGACACTGTTATAAACCTTTGTAATAGAGAAAAAATTCAACAATATCATTTAATTACATAAAAATGGCATATGAGAATAATCTGAAACAAATATTGCTCTCACAACATTTTCAATTCAAAAGTCGTAAGCAAGTTTGCAAGCATGCATGTGTTACAGTGTACATGTACACATTATGTGATGCGAAAAACAAAAGCTCATAACAACTGACCATAGATTGCTTCTCATCATTGAGTTGTTTATTCACATCAGGAGGATTTCGGCTCTCCTCATCCTTGATTTCACGGTCAAACTCTTTGATTAATCTGAAACAATGAATTTACAAAATCATACTCTGTGATTTAAGTAAAGGGAAAATCTCAAGAACTGGGATAAAAATAATTCCTATTTATTTTATTCTTTCATATGCCATCATGACAATCATCCCATACCTGAATTCTTCCAACATCCCCAAAACTGATCACAAATGAAAAGATGTATGGGAGTCCATAAATAGGATGCAAGACTTGTATAAAGTTGCTCACATCTTGATCCCAGTTAAACTGAGGATGCTCTCATGGTTCTACTCCTAATTTCTCTTTTCAAATAAGTTGCTAATTTTTAAGGATGCCAAAATTGCCTAATGACATGGTGGTGCAAGACTCATTAAAGTGTAAAAATTGCATTAGATGTAGCAACATTTGTCTTTCTGTCTTTTCTTTCTCTTCATATAATGTGAAAATTAAGAATGTCCAAAATTCTAAGTTTCTGAAAGTAGTCAGATAAAATTAAGAGAGTCCCATCTGTGGCATACCTTTTACATTCCCTCATCTTTCCTGTAAGTTCTTCCAGCTGTTTACTTTGTCTATTGGAGTCTTTGATCTTATCCAGCTTCTGGAAGCCATTTCTGAAAACAAAGAGGAAGTCACCGTAATTATAATAATATCACTCTATTATGAAAAGCAGGGACGTACAAGTATCTACTGTAACAACCCCACCACTTCCCCCCAACAAAAGAAACAGAAAAATTGTCTGCAAATACATAAATTATTCTTTTCTTTCAGTAACTACACCTTGTAGAAGAATAATAGGCAGACAGTTAACATGTAAGATTGTGTAAACAAGGACCGTGTGGCGTTGGCAACACATAAACATAAGAGAGATTAACACAGGCTACAGAACTCTGGTTCATGGTAAAAAAGAAAAGACTGCACTGTGTCAGACGGAGGCAGAGAACAGTGATACAACCATGACAGGTGAATTCAGTAACCACCTAATAACCGGAAGTTAAATGAGACTGTAAACAAAGAACAAATGCTCACAATGGCTACCATTGACTAACATCTCCCTCATTATCCATCAGTTTGTGGAAAGTATATCATGGTTGCTGCTTCCATGGGGTTTCAAGTAGGGATGTCAAAATAATTTTTAAGTAGATGTGGAAACAATGATGCACTTCTGGCATATAGAGTTGCCCGTTAGGTAGTATGGATGTAAATAGTGATCCATCAAGAACATAACCAAAAGAATTTTATTCATTGGAGTATTGGATCTCCATAAATAACCGACATCAATGCTTTACGCAAACAATCAAAAGACCAAGTTGAGCCTTGAAAACTAGAAAATCTGTATGCGTTTCTAAAGAGCAGCCAATGTTACTCAACACTACATGAAAACATTGCACAGATGTAAACTCTTACAGGAACAGCTGAGCAAGCACGTATACTCTTTAAATCGCCTCAGTAACTCTATCTAAGGCAAGTTAATAATGCTTAACTACAGTTTACGAGCATCAATCTAACTTAATTGAGAATGAATAGGAACACACATTACAAAACAAACAAATTGATTATTGAGCAATACAACATCCTACATATCCTGACATCCCTCTAACTGAATTGTCTTTCTTCAATTGCTAAACATGCTAGGATTCTGAGAAAACATCCGATCACCGAATTCACAATTCAACAATCAATGCATAGAAAAGTTCAGGCACTTAAGAAAACGAAAAGCCATGATCTTTATTCAGTATGGATAAAAATTAAAATGCAACTGAAACACAGAGACATACGCGAGGGCTCGAAAATTATCGTGGATTTCACCGTAGATCTGCTCCAACTGAGGACTCATCGGCAAGTTGCTGGCCATGGTTGCCAGAGACTAACCCCTCCGAAATCGAATCCGCAAGAAAACCCTAACCTTTCCCCTTACTACGATTTTGCAAAACTCCACAGCATCTGTTGCTCCGGATTGAGATTTGCTGGAGGTTTAACAACGAAACCCTAACTGCAATCCTCCACGGTGTTCTTCCTTGGGATAAAAATCGAAACTTTATTTTTCTCGAAAAATAACAAGAATTGAAAAAGATTACAGAAAAATTCAGGAGGGTAAATTGTGAGAAAATTGAAAAAGAAAAACTAAAAGCGTGGAAGGAAGAGAAAGAGGGTGAGAAAGAATCGCTGTCTGGTAATTGATTGTTGTCCAAAAAATATGTATTTTATTTTATTTTAAGTTTCTTTGTTTCTTTGTGATTAAGCAAAAATTATTTATTTATTTCTCAAAGAGCAAACAGGCTATAATGTCTAACATGAGCCGCTAATATGGTGCCGTTGGACCGTGAGTTAATGAAATTTCGCGACAAATTAGTTATAAGAGCTTAAGAAACATCTGAAAAGTTGTTAAGAATGTTCTGTTCGGTTGTTTTTGTTTTTTGTTACATCTTATAATGCAATGGAAGATAAACTCCATTGCTAACTCCTTCAATTTGAGACTTGGTTTTCTTTTTTCGGATAATGTTCTATCACCATACTAGATATGTCACGTTATGTTTTTCATAAGAGGATTTTATTTTCATTCCTGGATAATTAATATGGGAATTTCAATCCCAAATAACTCATTTAACGAACTAAAACTGAAATTGAAATAATCTTCAACTAATCGTAGTAGAATGTAACGAAATCAAGACTCAAATAAAATAGGATTGCGTGGAGCAGTGGATATTAAACTTTTTGAAAACTTGCAAGTTTAACAATAACATTCATCATTTGGAGAGTATGCAATCTAACTTTTATATCCCCTATTTTCTGTGTGTATTGTGGGGGTTGTTTAACTGTGATAGACAAAACGAGATAGGAGTAGAATTTATCGTGAGATTATGAACACACCCTTTCTATGCGGCTTACTTTAGCAGACAGCAAAAGACGTACTGTGGGGAAAAAGAACATTTATGAATTATAATAATTGGAAAAACAAAAAAACAAAACAAAAAAACAGGGAGTTGAGTTGGGAATGAGAAGGAGGAAAATGGATTGGAAATGATGCGCTGTCAGTCTGCCTGGGTGGATTTCGAACAGCTAACGCGCTCAAATAAAATTCCTCGCCTGTCCGACTGAGAGAGCAATGATAACACTACCCACCGAGAGCCATTTTCTTGGACCCTCCATCTTTATGACGGGACGGGACACCTGGCAACAACATTTTTTCCCTCCATCGCCATGAATTGGGGTACTTAAATAGAGAAATGAAGGAATGGAAATCGGATCAACTACTCACCTACTCACCTACTAATTTTATTCTTGATTTTGAGAGTATTCAACTACGGATTTTAACGTGGAATTCATATAGTTTTTTATTCTTTATGTGTTAGTAATAGCAGGGGGAGTCGGGAATTAGAATCATTCAAATACTTATGTGTTGTAAACATATGATAAGTATGAATTGAAATCAATCCAATACTCATTCCTAATAAGCACTGGCAGACTTAGGAATTTTTTAGCAGAGATGCAATAAAGAGAGAGTTAAATAAGAAAAAAAATTATTAAAAAAAGAATAAACAAAATTGGCGTTTGCTCAAGAATAAAAAAATATGAATTCAACTTACTTTGGATTGGTGTACTCAAGAAGGGAAAAAAAACGCAGAATTCTTGTGATGCACGCACACTTGATAAAATTGGGTGATGTTAAATTGGTCATTTATAAAGAGAACTCACAATCCCACTTAAATAAGGAATTGTGCAAGCCCTATTAAAACCCAATCAAATAAAGAGAACTCTCAATCCCACTTAAATAAGGAATTATGCATGCCCAATTAAAAGCCTAAGAAATGGCAGGTTTCCTGTTAAATTGGTGCTTTTTATAAATATATAAAAAAAGGCTGTGTGTGTTTTAAAAACCTGGTCCAAAACGTGGCCAATATGCTGAGGAGGGGTGTAATATGCAACATCTATGATGGCTTTTCCAGCGAGGGGAGGTGCAGCTGCACATTTTTGCGCCTTAATAGGTCCACCACTGCTAATAAGTAAACATGACGTTAGTGTGTCGCTATTTTTTCACTTCAAAGTACATTTTGATATTTTTCTGAAGTATTAGACTTGAAGTATTTTTCTCTATGAGCCTATATGTGAAAGCCCTTCTTTTAACCCAAAAATGTCAACATAAAAAAGAGACTAGAAAAAGTCATTTGTTGTTGGGCTTTTTTGGCCTCCTTTCTCACCAAGGAAAAGGAAAAAAAAAAACGAATTTTGCTTCATTTTCTTCAAGACCATTGGCATTTGGTCAAACATGTTTGGAAGAGCAAATAACAATAATTTGTAGTAATCACCTCCACTGGTTGGAAACATACATGTAAATTTGTTATTATGACAAACAAGCTTATGCAATCGAACACGAGCATGTTTCTCAGTCTTGTTTAACTTAGAAGCATTTCATCAAACACTTTATTATAAATAAGAAACTCATAAGCATTTGAATCAAATTGCATCATAAAATTGAAAAGAAAAATAAGTTGTCATGGCCAAATATATTCCATTTCTTCAACATAACTCATATAAAACTTTCCTTCTTTTCTCTCTCCTCACGTCGTGACCAATCGCTTAAGATAAGAGGAATAATCAAATTTCAAATATTTCGTTTCACTGCTCTAGTTAATACATGTACACATCTATGGAATGGTTATTGAGAGAACAAGACTAGGTTATAAAACCAGACATTATAGTCTTTTGACATCTGTGTTCCTTTTGCTTTCTAATCAAAATCAAGGTATCAGCCTTAACCACACAACCTATGTAATGCCCATTTTATTTTATGACAATTGGAAAGCACATAGTTTTCTTTCCAAAATGTCTAAATATTAATTTGGCAACGGGTCTAGCCCAATAGAAAATGGCCTTAACTTGGAAATTAGAGGTCTCAGGTTCAAATCATCACGGAATCATAGTTGTGTGTGTGAGAGAAATCCCCATCTCCTGTCGTTTAAGTATTTCCTGTGTGGGATCCACTAAGTACTCGATGGATGTATGAGTTTAACTTATCACATATTTGAAACATTACTAGATGTATTATTATTAGCTTTTAGGGTTTAGGGTTTAGGGTTTAGGGTACCCTAAACCCTAAACCCTATTATTATTAGCTTTTCGAGGGATCCTAAGGATATAGTATCTTTTGCATATTATTTATAGAAGTTTACAAATAACTTAACACATGATGAATCAAACGTATACGCAAGGATTTAGGATATACATCGATGATCCTACCATATTAGCTTACGCTTAATCATCTCATTAAAGACTAATTTGATGGCTTAATATTAATCCAACTGAGATGCATGCATGCAACAAAGTGGATGAATATTGCTTAAAACAATTGATTGTACGCCTAATATTAATTAAGGCTGATTCAAAGTTAATTTGTTTTCGACTTTGAATCTTAAAAAGGATGAGGAGGATAGGATTGAGAGGGGATGGAATTGTTGATGTCCCATTCGTAAAGAACATGACAAGTTGACTAGTATACGCACTTGAAGAAATATGGACAAGAAATTGACATAGCAAAATAGACCGTCATATTTTGTGTTTGTGAAAATCGAGCACATTCGTTATTCGGGTCATAATCTCTATTTCGAGCAAAAGTTTTCGTGTAAACAGTTGCATATACCTCTCTTAGTATTTTTCTTTGTCGAAGACTCAATTGGAGTCTCTTATTGTTGTCTCATGGGCTCACCATAACTTTTGGAATTTTCTTAATCTTAAATCCTAAATCACAAACGTAACACTCAATTCTATTATAAAACTTGACTAGTTTTAGCGTACTAAACTTTCACGCAATATCATTTACAAATATGTTCGATTCTTGCTTCTTCCAATATCGTCGTTTATAAACGTTATAAGCTATCGGATAATCTCATACAGGAACATTTTTCTAATACCTCCATAACTTAAAATGCTTAACTTTAAATCCGAAAATGACATAGTCATAGATATATATATATATATATACACAAAATCCTATTTCAAAATTGAAAAAGTCTATATATTTATGATATTATCCACTCTGCTTGTGCCGGAGTGAGCCATCGTCACAAATTGACATGAGCTCTCTTTTGGTACAAAAATGGGACCATGGGCTAATGGGCCCACCACCCACTCACAGTGTTGCCTCTACTTTTTTCACCTGATCCATCCAGGCCCAGTAAAAGCTCTCCATATCGGCTTTCCCGCGAACCCAAACGGTTAAAACCCTCTGCCCTGCAGGTGGAGATAAGGGTTCATGTCCACGTGTCAAAAATCGGGCATGTCAGTACAAAACGTGGCACGTGACGACTCTCAGAACCACACCACCCATAGATACACCAAGAAACCGAGAATCCGAAACCAGGACCGGACAAAAACGAAGCCTCAAAATCTCAATTGGGGTGATTGATTGTTCTCATGGTCCTCCCCTGGTTAAAATATAACCCTAGGGTTGAAATTGAAAGCAAAAGACACCCATTCGTCCTCTTTATATATCGCGCATTTTGTATCTTGTAATTTACAGAAAAAACTCAGAGATTAGCTTTGGGGGCTTTGGCTTTGATATCTTCTATGTCAGTGTTGCATTGTCGTGAGAGTGAGAGCCAGGCTTGCATGCGGGTGATTGCGCATTTCCAAGGTGATACTCGCTTCTGGGCTCGCTGGTGGAGCCATGGCGGTTAAGAAGGCCTGCGAGTCCTTCTCCAAGAGCTTGATCAACGAGGTGCAGAGATGGGGCTGTATGAAGCAGACCGGCGTGAGCCTCAGGTACATGATGGAGTTTGGGTCCAGACCCACCCCGAGGAATTTTATAATCTCCGCTCAGTTTCTTCACAAGGAGCTCCCCATTAGGATTGCTAGGCGAGCAATTGAGCTCGAGGCCCTCCCTTATGGCTTGTCTGAGAAACCTGCCGTTTTGAAGGTACTTTTCGTTTTTGTTGTTGTGAATTATGCGTTTTCTTATTTGTTTTCTTTTTGGAATCCAATGGGATTTGGTGGGAATTAATGATGTGGCTTTGAATTTAATTCCTTTGTCGAACAGAATAAAATTTGATTCATTGTCTTAATATTTTATTTGATTATACCAAAAAGGTTTATGTAAAGCTTAGGCTACATGTGCTTTTAAAGGGTCAATCTTTTGCTTTCAAAAGCAAGAATGCATTGGAATTGTTTGCCAAATGATTCTTCAGAGTAACTGCATGCGAATTGCTTGTGGCTGAGATTGTTCTTTCTGCAAACTACTATCTGAGGTCTTGTTCTCATATTTTAGACAGTGAACTATGCAGAAACTATCTGTTAAGTGCACTTGTTTAAGAATATTTTGGTTTGTTGAGCGCGCTGGTGGTTTGGAGTTACAAGGTGATTAACTAGATAGCACATCCAGCATCAAGTTACAAGGATTTGAGGCATACAAATACACTTTAGTGTAATTTTTTTCTTTATTTTATTTTCAGGTACGAGATTGGTATTTGGATTCCTTCCGCGACCTTAGATCCTTTCCTGATATTAAGGATGCTAATGATGAGAAGGAATTTACACAAATGATTAAGGCGATTAAGGTAAGACACAATAACGTGGTCCCAATGATGGCTTTGGGCGTTCAACAGTTGAAGAAAGGCATAAATCCGAGGATTGTCTACGAGGATCTTGATGAGATTCACCAATTTTTGGATCGCTTCTACATGTCAAGAATTGGAATTCGCATGCTCATTGGTCAGATTGCCTTCTTACTGTGATATTTTAGTTGGCTGGTTTTGCTAGATATTTCACTTTTCTTTCACCGGGTTCTAAAATCTCTGTGGAACTCAGGCCAGCATGTCGAGTTGCACAATCCCAACCCCCCTCCTCATGTTGTGGGTTATATACATACAAAAATGTCTCCTGTGGAGGTAGCACGAAATGCTAGTGAGGATGCCCGCGCAATCTGCCAACGGGAGTATGGCAGCGCACCTAATGTTAAGATCTATGGGGATCCTGATTTTACATTCCCGTAAGTATATTTTATTCTCACTTGGTTGGTCTGTTTCTAATCGATATCGATATTTTCTCCTTCCTTCTTTTTTCTTTCTCTTCACTTTGAACCTATTAGTGGTGACTGGTGATATGATATTGTCCAACAAATGAAGTTTTGTTAGTTTCTATAACAGGTATGTTCCAACACACTTGCATACTATGGTCTTCGAGTTAGTTAAGAACTCCTTGCGTGCTGTCCAAGAGCGGTACATGGACTCGGACAAAGTTGCACCTCGTGTTAGAATAATAGTTGCCGATGGAATTGAGGATGTTACTATCAAGGTATTGTTTAGTGTAATTTAGAGAATTTCAAGATATTTTCAATTGTTTACTACTTCAACAATGAAATGCTTATCAAGTTGGTCTGGCTGACTTCATAGGTCTCAGATGAGGGGGGTGGCATACCAAGAAGTGGACTCCCCAAAATTTTTACATATCTTTACAGCACTGCAAGGAACCCTTTGGATGAGCATTCAGAAATCTCTGAAGCTGATGCAGTTACAATGGCTGGGTATGGATATGGGCTTCCTATAAGTCGCTTGTATGCTAGGTATTTTGGAGGAGATTTGCAAATTATCTCAATGGAAGGATATGGTGAGTTGACTAATTCCAAAACCTGTTCCATTTAGATTATTCCAGCAAAACTTCACAATCAAAGTCTTTCCATTTGTTTGCACCTTTCTTTCTCCTTCTGAGTTCTGAAGGGGTATTTTCTGGCATTAGCCATACGCTATCGTAATTAGAGAAAATACTTGTCTATGTCATTAGCTGATCATCTGTATGATTCACTAGCTCTTGATCTCTTCTTTAAATCAGCTGTCATTTTCTTTTCCTTCATGCACCAAAAGTTCTACTCACTGTTTCATCCACATTTTCAAGCCTGTTGCGTTCATAATGTTATACATAATTAGCAAGGCTTCACAATCAAAATTCTTAAGGGGCAACTCCAGTAGTTGCCATAAATAGATAATAAATTTTACTTGTCTATGTCATTGGTTAACCATCTTATGTTTTACATGGTTTCACCTGTCATTTTCTTTTGCCTCATGCACTGAATATTCTGCACATTGCTTTCTCCACATTTTCAAGCACGTTGCGTTCAAAATATCATGAGTCTTCCAATTTGTTTGTAGCTTTCTTCTCTGAGTTGTGAAGGGGTAATCTTCTACACTCGAGTTGTATTATATTCTCTAAATCCGACTGTAAAATTGTCGTTATATATTTGACTTGCCTTTTGATCTCTTTTTAAAATCACATGTCATTTTCTTTTGCTTCATCCACCGAAATTTTCTGACTTGCGGATATTTGTGTCATGTATGTGCACAGGGACTGACGCATATCTCCATTTGTCTCGCTTGGGAGATTCACAGGAGCCTTTGCCATGATGAATCTGTGGTGTTTCTATGTGAATGAATCGATACAGTTGAATTTTCAAACTAATTCAGGGGAATATTATAAGTTAAAAGTGTCATATTTTATTGTAAAGGAGATAAATTTGCTGTCAATTTTTTTATTCTAATGAAAATTGGCAGTTTTCTTGTGTCTTTGTCTGTGTGAGTCAACCTCACCAGGGGAAGGAGGATATAATATAATCAAGTCGTGTGGCGGTCTTATGCGTAAAGACTGTTCTACCAACTCTTTCTACATAACTCTTTTCCATGTTAATCTAACACATTGGCCCTTTTAGCATTTCTAATCACCCTGTGATGTTAGTTTACGCCAATACGTATCGCTAGTTGCTAAGCCAATTAAAATATGATGTGATAAGCCAATTAAAATATGTCATGAGGAATGAATCCGGAGTCAAAATGAATGGGTATGAAATTAAAGGCTCGTTTCTAAGTGATTCTTAATAGGTTAATAATCACTTCAATGGGGGATTCACTTCTCCATATTTATAGAGAAGCACATGAGAGGTGCTTCTCTCTAGAATCACTTAGAATCACTTAAAATCACCAAAAGTGATTATATGAAAAGGCACATGAAGGTGCTTCTCCCCGAAAGTGATTCTAGTCTGGCCCTAACTAATTCTTCATTGTAACACATAATTTCTGAGTATGCATTTATTAATAAATTCAAGAGAAGTCAGGAATTGAAATAGTTTCAATATTCATTCTAAGTAACTAATCATGACTCAATATAAACTTTCATGAAACTGGCCGAAAAAGAAATCAACTTTCATTAAACGAAGTTGATAAATTATTAGTAACCTTTTTGCAAGTCATGGTGACAAAGTACCTGTTCATGTTCAAGAGAATCAAATAAGATGATATGACATGCCAGAGCCGGGTGCACCATCTGGCTACACACTTAAAGCAGAATCTTGCTGGGTGATCGTCTAATCTCTTACGACCTCGACATCTTTGCTAACAGAGTATCTCATCATCAATAAAATTTCCACTAACAAGAAGCCTCGATCCTTTGAAATTTGCAAACCATGTAACAAAAACAAAAATTAATGTTACTCAGTAGCGTACTGTCTGAGCTAGATGGTAATATATCATCAAAAGTTGAAACTACATGTTTCTTCTATGGGTACAGTTACACATTAACAACATCTTTCTCTGATTTGACAGCGACCAAATATCTTTCTCTGATTTGACAGAAACCTATCAGGCTTCATGGATTTCCAAAAAAATCTGGTCAAAGTGAAAACATATCAGAGCCTTCTTTGCTTTGCACGCTGATACGACTTCTTCCCCTTTATCTTCCATTTTTCATTTCCAGCCGGCCGGTTTTTGTCTTCTATCTCACGTACTCTCCGCTTTCTAAAAGGCAGATTCATGAAACAAACAACAGCATAGTTAAAGGTTTGTTTGTATTTCATAGAGATACTCAGCTTTTCAAGAATACTGAACTTTCATAACTACAGCATAAAGATACATTATAGCATAATACGCTGCATATCATATGATTTCTCCCAACTTCTTCAAATATTTATATCTAAATTTAAATGCATGTGGGACTATTGGCACTCCAAAACTTGCTACCACAGCGCCCCCCCTCCTCTCTCTCCAAAAAAATTTCTTTTATAAACCCAAATTTCCTCTTTTCAATTTTTGTTTTTAAGTTGAAAAGAAAATCCCTCGTCCCACATCCTCCTACCCCCACACCACCCCCTTCCCTGCTGCCAGCTGGTGGGCATGACCTCGCCATGATCATCCATGACCGGTAAATTTAATTTCACTTTTTTTTCAATAAATATTCTGAAGTTTAAAATTTTTCGGATGCCAATAGAATCATCCTTAAAGCAAATGTATTGCTTCAGAATTTGGACACAATGAATGTCTCTGGGTATCTCACCTGTAGTTCCCAAGGGTATGATCAGAAAGCAGCTCTTCTGCAAGGGTTGTCTTCCTTTCCTTCTTTGTAAGTCTGCCTGAGAAGAAATCTAACGGGGACTCTATCACCGTACCTACCTGATGAACAACCAAAGGAAGAAAAATGTGACGACTATACTAATACATTCCTATGAATGGCTTCTTGTAATGTAATCAAGATACTATATTCTCACCTGGAAATACTTGTTAGGTTGTGAATTACCCTTCTTGTAGTGTCTCTTTGGATCCATAACATTCCTTAACTGTAACCATTAGCAAAACAAATCAGTCGACTAAACTTCCTTTTAGCATAAATGAAAGCATAAAATTCAGAGGTTAATAATTATAACAATAATTGCAAATGGATGACCCCTTCAAGTCAATGAATTAACCCTTCAAGTCAATAAGCTAATAAATTGGTGCATGAGTATGCATAACTCACACTAAGTTCAAAGAGATACCAATTGATATACTTTAACAATACAAACAATTTGAACAATAGTGGAATCATGGAAAATGCAAAAGAAGTGAATATCGGATTTGATTCCAGATTCCAAGGAATTATCAGCTTGTTTAATGTTCCCACATACAAGGTTTGCAACTGGACAAGAAAAAAGGACACTTACTATAGACTGTGTTAGCATTTGAGAATGGTTCACTTTCGTCACGGCCGAAACTTGATAAGGACTTGGAATGATACTAAGGTAAGTGTACCATAAAATGTAAACTTCCAGGTTAGATTAGCTTTTATTAGGTCTTCTATACTAGAGATTAGTGTTGACAGACTGTCTGATGTGAATTACCTCCAAGGTAGTAGAAATAGATCCAATATCACGATTCACGGTTAACTATAAGTCCCAAAAATTCTAAAAACACAGCATCTTATAATTTGTTTTATTCAGCTGATGCAGGAAGCCAGGAGCCAACGTACAAGATTGGATATTTTTAAAGCACACACAGCTCAATAATAAGAGTTAAATTCATACTGATGCAAGCGCAAAACCCAGTAAACAAGGGATATAGATGATTACAACTTAGTGCCAGGGAAACAAAGAACCGAAACAAAACAGGAGTTACCGTACCTTCAGTAATTGGAGATCTTTCTGCAACTCTGGGGTCATGGTTGGTGCAGGCATGTCAAACCTAAATCACATAAATTATCAGGGGACACAGACAAACATAAGAAGTTCAATTGTGAGTGAATTTCATAAGGGTTTCTGATAAAACCCAAGACTCAAAAGAAGCAGAATGAGTTGAGATGATGACATACCAACTTGTCCCAGCAGTGTCTTTGAGCTGCTTCTTAAGCAACTTGTTCAGCTTTGTTGGGTTATTTGGTGGAACAAAGAGGCCATCAACAAGCTGTGTGTTGGGTTTCCAAAGTTGATTGGTTTCGCGGTGAGTTTCGTGAGGTTTGGTACCAGACCCACCTCCATTTTTGGCTGCTGATGAAACAGTCGGCAACTTTGGCTCCCATGAGAGACCAATCACTGCCTTGATTTCCGGCATCCTAAAACACAACTTTTGAAATCAAAATCAAAACAGCTCCAACCTGATAAGCACAAAGCGATCCAAATTCATTGAAAACTCAGTGAGAAGAAGAAGATAACATACTGGCGGCGCCTGAATCAGAGAGGGCAGGAGCTAACAGCGTTGCTTCAACGACAATGGCCTCGGAGTGAGAGAGTTTAGCGGCCGAGAGAGGAGAGACTGAAAAAAACTAGGCTTTGGTAGGAAGAGAGAGGCGTCGAAGAGAGTTATTCGTTCTTTCGGCGTTTTACAAGCGATCAGCCCGGTAATAAGTTACCAGCCAAATGGGGCGGCCCAGACTAAAAGTAGCAGCCCTGTAGAGAAAACCAACCACAAAGGTCTTGGGTTTATTAGAAATTTGGAATGTGGGAATTTATCAAATTCTCATCTGATTTAGAAATTTGGGGTAATTGTTTTTCCATGTCCACCCAAAAATTTGATCATCACACCCAATCCATAAAAGAGATTTTTGGAATTTCCAGTTCTTCACTTTGAAATAATTATTCTATTTAATTACATTTTTCTTCTTCGAAGTGTGATATTTTCCTTTCCTTCGAAATAAATCCAACACCTTCATAACTCGTATGCATTCGCCACATTGTCTCCCATCCCATGGCACTCATAGTCGTTTTATTTATTTATTTAAAGTATTTGGAAAATATTTGGCAAAAAAAATAGTATTTGGAAAATATTGGTGGATGAGTCTCAGTGAGTTTGGCTAATATGATTCTAGAAGAGAGATTTGTCTACATCATCCCACGATAAGCTGAAGTATACACTTGTTACATGTAAGTTTATGTCACGCGAAAAGTATGATAGGGAGATGACCAGTTTGATGAGCAGTCGGAAGGTGATAATAGTGCTAGGCTATGAAAATTTTGAATAAAAAGTGGTTAAAGACTCGTTTGGGAGTGCTTCTGAAAAAGTTAAAAGTGCTTTTTGATAACCAAAAGCGCTTCTCATGGCATTTGGCAGAAAAGTTTAGAAGTGCTTGTTGGCTATAGAAGTGCTTTATGGAAAAGCACCTGCCATGTGCTTCTTCAGGAAGCACTTCAATTTTTTATAAAATTTTCAACTTTATAATAAAAGCGCTTTTCTTAGAAGCGCTTATGAGCAGAAGTGCTTTCTAGAGAAGCAATCCCAAACAAGCCCTAAGTAACAGTGATTCATCTATGACCTGCCCAAGTTACATTTTGACGAAGGGTCGAAGAATATTACATGTAAGGGCGCCCCGTTGATGTCAAGTGGTAACTTCCAAAACTAGTGAGGCTGGGATATAATTGCACAACTATGGCAGAGCTGCCTCACCACCATTACTTCTTGTGTTAGTTGAAGATCTACAAACTGACTAATCACTCATGTCATCATCGAAAAAGTTTATATCGCCATCCTCATCATCTTCATCATCATCATCAGTGGCAACACCAGCATTGACAGGATTGATATCTGCATCAGCCAAAGTTACCAGCTCGACTGATCCGTTCCTAGTCTCTGCATTTCCATTTACACCTTCATAATCAACCATATCATTCTCGTATTCATCAACCTGTTCGATTTCATTGTAAAGGACTTCCTACAAAGAGAAAATAAAGAATTTGATTCAGACAATGTAAGGGATTTTTCGTAGTTAGCCAACTCAGCAAATTGAAGCTTGTAGTGCAATTGGCACGTAACTAATCCACTCTGCAGGAAAAATGGAATCTACGCTTGAAATACCTCATTTTCTAGCATGTCATTTTCGGCGGTGTCTACAATCCAGTCATCTAGCAAACGCTCTAACAGAACATTGTCGAGGGAGATTGAATTTTCAGCCCTTCTTCGTAATTGTTGTTCTCTAAGACGCAGATTGTAGTGAACGTAGATGAGGTCATTCAATCTTTTTTGAGCTAAACGATTATTTCTTAAACTGTACAATTGATCATATATACTCCAGTTATGCTCACAACCAAAAGATGAGCACGTCTGACTTAAAATACGCACAGCAATACGCTGCAGCTCTAAGCAACTTATCCCATGTTGTTGCCACCATGCAGCTAATAAGAGGCAAGAAAAGGAGAAATGTTTCTGTAAGTAAAATAATGCTTGAGAAGATGTGTAATGTGTCCAGAGACTCGATGCATGGGCACGCATATACATATCGGAACTCTCAAATGAGTAGCATGACAGTGTAGTGTTATACCTGGATCAAGCTCGGTTCTTGTACTGATTGCCAATTCGGTTCCAAAATCAGCTTTAGCAGAGTTGTAATCAGAAATCTGAAAGAATGGGAGAATATAAGAAGATAATCTCAACATATGAAAACATTCAGGAAGCAAATAATGAATTCCTATAAGAAAATTATTACCTGCATAGATGCAGAAATCCTTCTTGCACTGTCTGGCTCCAGCCGAACGATGCACTCATTAAGTCCACGCATCCCCTCGGTATGCTACAGACAATTAACATCTAGGTTAGGAAAGAAGTCAACATGATGATAAAATCACAAGCAGCCATTGTTTGTCCTACCGCCGTAAAATCGGGTCGATATCTGTATGATGGATTTAAGTAGTAAGCAGCTACATATACCGGGTGGTAGAACAACGAGTTCCAATGGCTTTCTATAACACTCCAAAATGGTTCATATTTACGTACATTGTCACCATGAATGGTTTTGATTGCAAGCTTTGCCCTATACATGTCATTATATATAGATGACATTGACAAGCAGTCACCACTCTCAACCTTTTGAAGAACTTGCATAAATGGGTCCACTGAATTCCTAACAAAGTGTAGCTTCTTCCAGAACGTAGCATTTAATACAATACTTTCCACCTCTTTTCCTTCACATGATTTGGAGCACTGAGATGAAATCCATTTGTTTGATTGAAACATTCTTCTAAGACCAGTCCTGTGGTCCAGCAAACTTTGTAAGGTAGCAAAGCTAGAGGCGAACCGGGTAATAGACGGTCTCAAAAGTTCCTTCCCCTGTGTAAAATCACTCTTCAGAAAATTTAACAACCAAATTTGGTTGTAAATGAGCTTTGTAATTTTTTGCCCCTTCTCCATGCACTCCGCTACACATCTTATCTTCAAAAAATCTTCAAGCATTTGATCAATACAACTAGTGGCACATGGGGTCCAGAATAATTTCTTTCTTTTCTCTTCAAGCATATTTCCAGCAGCTTTATAGCTAGGAGTAATTGGAGTGATTACCTGTACAATAGGGGATTAGAAGCAAAGCAAAGTTAGTAGCTGGCGGATGACAGTTTGGGATGGGGAACTACATGAGAAACAAAGAAAACCAAATACCTGAACTACATTTTCCTCACCCATCTCTTCAACCACTTTGTCCAGCAGCTTAAACAAATTCGAAGCATCTTCAACTATTTCAGTGGCATCAACTGAAGAAACAAAGTATACACCATTTGGGCCAGAAGCCAAGAAATTTATTAATATCCTACCCTCTGTGTCTCTCCAACTGTCTGCCATTATAGAACACCCAGTGATTGCCCAGGACGCCTTATAATCAGCCAGGTAGGTTTTAATGGTTGCAATTTCCTCTTGCAGAAACCGACCAGATATTAATTGGCTTGGAGGTGCTACCAGACCCTGGCCATATTGGCCAACCAATTCCAGCATCTTATGGAAGTATAAGGAGTTTGTTGCTTGTAGAGGAACTCCTGCATGGTAAAAGAATTTGCAAATTCCAGAAATAACTTCCTTGCGGGATATTTTATTTGACATTGTTCTGACCCTTACTTGTTTGTAAGAATGTGGTGTCAAACTCTTGGGAGCAGTCAAGAAAAGGGAATCTAGCCTTGATCTTTTAAATAATGGTTCAGAACCAGTACTGGGAGGCAACGCCTTGAATGTATTTCTCAAATTTTGGCCCAATCTCCTATCACCATCAATCAATCTTTCCTTGTTTATATGATGCAGAGCAGCTTCCATTTGGTCATCGTCTTGATCTTCATTGTCTGACTGCAGATCAAAAGGTGACATGTCCTTTGAATCGGGTTGTCTCTGTCTCCTTCCAGTACGATGCCATTTCATATTCTCTTTTATTTTAAGAAAAACTTCCTCAGGAGCATGTTTACAAGGTGCTACTTCTCCAGGAATTCTAGCTAAATGTTGTTTAAACCGATTGATACCACCACTAACTATTTTCTCGCAATAAATGCATTTCACCTTTTTCTTTTTCTCATCCTGAGCAACACCATGTTCCCACCCAGGGTCAACATATCCTAATGACCGAAGAGGAGTCAACTTCATAGCTAAATTCCTGTCACCCATCAATTGCTTTCCTTTGCTTCTATAACCAACATGCACCTCTTCTTCATCATCATTAGATTGGAAATTCAAATATGCTTGCCCAATATCTTCAGAATGCCTAGGTTTCTTATTAGAACGACTTCCTTCCATATTTGCTTTCATATTCATGTATACATCCTCTGGAGCCTTATCACAATAAGTAACTTCTCCAGAAACTCGGGCTAAATGTTGCTTCAATCTATATATTCCTCCACTAACTATTTTTCCACAGTAATTGCATTTAACCTTTTTCTTCCTCTCATCTTGAGCCATGCCATGTTCCCATCCAGGGTCAACAAGTCCAGAGGAACGCATTGTGGCTGTCAATTTAAACCATCTAAGAATGTTACCCTTGTCTGATTCACTCGCTGTATTCTCAGCACTAACAGAAGTCAATATCTTTAATCTTGCAACGTTGCATGGTCCGACAATGACACTAGTAAAGAGGATGTTGGTGTTTACCACAGTGAGAGTTAGGCAACAGGAAATAGGAATCTGCAGGAGATGTTTGAAAAAAATACATTCGTTCATTAGCTTAAGGGCAGCATATAGGCCAAAGCATAGCGAGCACAAATGAGAAATACATAAGAATTCAGTACGAAAGACAATAAAATGCAATGTTTTCAAGCTTAACATGGAGTAATAAAGACATAGCTGGCAAGATTCTCAAACGTGCTTGATACATTGACACAATATGAAAAAGGATTTCGACCAAAAAAAAAATTGAAAAAGGACTGGTTACTAATGGAGCTCTGGACCTAGCACACAACCAACTCAAAATAATTCACACAAATAAAATTGGGGTTTCACAAATTTATAATAGATGTTGATATTAAAATGTCATTTAACTGTTCAAATGAAAATTTCAACAGAAAGGGCAACTCCTTCTGAGCTTGGAAAGCAACAAATGGGTTTACTTGTTTCAAAAACTCAATCCAGCACTTCAAAATAATTTTGTCTCAGCATCTGAAGCGGCAGAACAAGATTTGAAACAACAAAAAGCCACAATAAATGGTACAAAAAGGAAGAAGCAAACATTGTACATAGGTAGCTAGCTGAGACCAAACAAGACTAAGCATGAGATAAAAATCAGACAAATTGGCACTCACTTTTTGCAATTAATCACATAAAAACCACAGCTGAAATTTCCTAACACCCAAATTTAAGGCTAAAACTTTCTAACACAATAATATACAGAAAGGGGATAATCTGATTCCACTAAAAACCAGGTAAAAATACACAGCTTAGAAAACTAAATGGTTGCTTAAATTCTGCTTACCTGGGTTAGAAAAAACGAATGGCATAGAGAAATATTGACCTATCTAAAATTCTTCGATGTGGGTCAGACGCATTTGGATTTGGGATGATTGATAGGCTCGAAAGTGGAGAAATTGATGGAAAGTTAGGTTTTTGAGGGTCAGATTGGTGGGAAAACTTGAAAAATTGGGTGAAGGAAGAAGAACGAGCTGGGATCGTTCGGAATCGTGAGTCGCGAGTGGAATAGGTTCGACTCGATTGCTCGACCCGCCGTTTTTTAGGGTTTCTGTTCTTTATGGTAAACATATTATTTATTTTTACTATTTACGACCAATGATTGATTGAGAAAAAATATAAAAAAAATAAAGAAATAAGGTTAAAGGTAATTTTGGCCTTTGGCTCCCCAACACAAAGTTCTTTTTAGCTGTTTTAAAAAAATAAAATAATTCAAGACAAAAATTTATTGCACAATATAATTGTGTGAGTTTGACTCAGTGAGTGCACAACTGGTTTGGTGAATCGTTGACAAAATGCCTTACTCTCAATTTTATACAAACTTTTTTTTAACACAGGGAAGAAATTTGAAGCGTAAACGTCAAATCAAAGACAAATCATAAACTCGTGTGCTAGAAAACCACAAATTTGATCAAAATAATAACACAACCAAATGATTTTCAGTATTTGGATGAACTTATCTTGCTTACAGCATATCTTAAGTAAGATGTATTTCTTTTGTTAAGACAAAATCTCTACAGCTGACCACCAGACAGCATTACCAGTAATCTTTACAAGAACACTCTCCCCTTTTAAAATGGTGAAAACGATTTCGATCCCTCACGATTATTTCCCGATCGAAAACCTTTGAGATGAGCTTGCTTGCTTGGTGGCAGTCTTTACAGACTCGCAAGTTCTTCGATATACGAAGAGTTTCCCCAGGTTTAGTCTTCAGTAGGCCAAAGGCAATAGCAAGTTTCTCACTGTGGTAGTATAGAGGATTCTCCTTTTCCTCCTCATCAAGATCATGCAACACTCCCTTTGTGTCAGGAACATAGCCTGCAGATCTTATACATTTCAACATCTCATCAACCTTGGCATATATCTCTTTTGTCTGAGGATGAGCCCCTCCCCCTGCAATAAATTCATTGACAACACCTTCCAATTCGATCATGGAAAATCCAGGAACCTTCTTCACTCCCCTGTCATTCATCAATCTCCTCACATTAGCAACATCTTCCCATCTGCCCACATTGGCATATAGATTGGCTAATAACACATAGCGACCACTATTTTCTGGCTCCAGTTCAATTACTCTCTTTCCTATGTGTTCTCCCAGTTCAACATTTCCATGGATCTTACAAGCTCCTAGGAGCGCACCCAATATGCCTACATCGGGGCTCATTGGCATCTCATTTATTAGCTTTCTTGCTTCCTCCAGCATCCCTGCTCTTCCAAGAAGATCAACCATGCAGCCAAAATGCTCTTTTCTGGGCTCAATACCATGGACTTCAATCATGGACTGGAAGTACCGTTGCCCCTCTTCAACTAACCCTGAATGAGCACATGCACTAAGGACATTAACAAAAGTAATGTTGTCAGGAGCTACCATGTCCCTTTGCATCTTCTCAAATAGCTCAATGGCAGCCTCTCCCTTCCCATGCATTGCTAGCCCTCCAATCATGCAATTCCATGAAGAAATACCTTTATGGGACAAACCATTAAAAACTTCAAAGGCCTTCTCCAGGCAGCCACATTTGCAATACATGTCGATGATTGTTGTTGCAAGTTTTGAGTCCAATTCAATCCCACTTTTCTCAATATATCCATGAATCCACTTCCCTTGTTCCAGAGCACCTAAACCTGTACAAGCCGATAACATACTAGCCGCCATGAATTTATCCAATTCCACCTTCTCCACTCGCATTCTTTGGAACAAAGCAAATGCCTCATGAAAACGATTACTCTGGACATAAGAGGAAATCATGGCATTCCAAGAAACAGAGTTCTTCTCAGGCATCAACTCAAAAATTTCAAAAGCCTCATCAACAAAACCACACTGCGAGTACCCAGTAATCAAAGTGGTCCAAGACACAGCATCTGTCCGGGGCATCTTGTCAAAGACCCTTCTAGCTTCTTCCAGAGACTGAAACTTCACATACATGTGAATCAAATTGTTCTGACAAAACCCATCACCTCCATACCCCAGTTTAACAACATGGGCATGAAGTTGTTTCCCTTCTCCAATAGCATCATCACTGCAACAAGCTCGTACAACAGAAGGGAACGTGTACTTATTGGGAGTGACAGAATCTTGCAACATCTGTGAGTACAAAACAATGCAATTTCTCGGTAATTGGCATTGCAAGTAGCCTCTCATTACGGTGTTGTAAATGAATGCATCTGGGTGGAGCATTGTATCGAACAGTTGGAGAGCATAACGCAAATCGCCATTCTTGGAGAGTGCACAGAACTTGATGACACGACCCATGGCATCGTTGTCGGCTGCGAGGCCGAGCCTGATGACTTGGGAGTGCAACTGCTTGAGCTCGGCCATGGTTGAGCATGATTCGATGCCACGTAATGGTGAAATCTGGGTCTTGGGCGAGCTTAGGTGGGGTGGGGTGGCTTGAAGGACTTGGAGCGAAGTCATTTGTCTTCACTTTGGAGCGAGCGAACCTTCAAACTCACCCAATTTTTCAGCACCTTCTACTTTGTTCGACATTGATAAGATATTGTGGGTCCCCAATAATGTTTTTTTTTTTAATATATAAACATTTGCCAAAATATGTATTTGCAAATACAAAAGGTTGAGTGTAAAATTTATATGAATGAATGTGATATAATATGGTGATTTTTTTTATATTTTTTTTATAGACAATATAGTTATAAGGATTTAAATATGAATGAGTGTGTGTTATAATGATTTGTCACGTCAACTTGTTACGAGATATTGTTGTTTTCATGTCAGCTATATTATTGTCACGTCAAATTGTTAGTGTAATTATATGTAATGTTTAATTTCAAGAGTAATTGGGTTTTAGAACTCTAATTTAAAACATTCGAATATGATACGTAATTATGTGAAAAGAAAAAATAAATACAAAAATATCATCCCATCTTCTAAAAGCCTAGATATACATAGAGAAAGCACAGAGCTTTTGATTGATATCTTGGGCCACAACAGAGATTGCTTGACTTGAAGGTCAAGTAAAAAATGGATATCGTCCCTCTAAAGATAGGGTGCATGCTAAAGGGAGGAAGGGAGTAGGGAAGTGAACTCTGTTGTTGGTAGGTTTTGTTATGATCATCAAGTCCAAAAAAAGACAGAGGCAATGGTGAGCAGGAACTCATTCCGGAGAAATTGTAGGAGATGATGATCTTATATATACACAATAACTAATATAACTGTCCCTTAACCACCATCACATTATGGGAATTTTTGTCCTAAGCCTCACACCATCTACCTTGCTCTTATTCTAGACAAGGCCTTCAAAATCACCCCTAAATTTGGACAGCCCCCAATGCAATGCATGCCTTTTTGTAGCTGTATATATATATAACATGTATACATGATCTCCATGATTTAGAACTTCCATTTCTTCACCAAAATCAGATATCAGAAACTAAATTATGGAGAAAAAAGGCAAGCTGGTAATAGGAGGAGTTTCAATTGTCCTTGTCGTTGGCGTCGTGATTGGTCTTGTGGCTGTGGTTTGCACTAGGAAGAGTCACAAGGACCAACTTTCTACAAGTTCTAAGGCCGTTGCTGCAATTTGTGAGCCAACTGATTACAAGGAAGCATGCATCAACAGCCTTAGCAAAGTTGCAAAAAATGAAAGCGCCACGGCTAAAGACCTCATCCAAGCAGCCATTGATTCCACCATTTCAACAGTGAAGTCTGCAATAGACAATTCTGGCAACATTGCCAAATCATTTAGCAATCTCAATTCCACGGGAAAAATGGCAATGGATGATTGCAAGGACTTGTTGGAATCGGCGATTGCTGATCTTCAAGCTTCGTTTTCATACGTAGGGGACAGTGATATGCACACAATGCATGATAGAGAGGATGAGCTGAAAAATTGGTTGAGTGCTGTGATATCATTCCAACAATCATGCCTTGATGGGATTCCTCAAGAAGAGCTCCAAAAACAGATGAAAGATGGGCTTCTCAATGCCACACAGCTGACGAGCAATGCCTTAGCAATTGCTTCCTCAATTTCTGAGATCTTACAAAGTTTCAATATCACTTTAAACAAAGATTTAAGAAATCCAAGCAGCTCCCGAAGACTTCTCGAGCACGATAATGATGAGCAAGGCCATTACCCTAGTTGGTTTCGCGCTGCAGACAGGAGGCTATTGGCAAGTCACAGCAACGGACAGGTTAGACCAAATGCGGTAGTGGCAAAAGATGGAAGTGGACAATACAAAACTATTGGTGCGGCTCTTGCTGCATACCCTAGGGGGATTAAGGGAAGATATATCATTTATGTGAAGGCTGGGATTTACAATGAGTACGTTACTGTTACCAAGGACCAGGTCAATGTGTTCATGTATGGAGATGGACCCCGGAAGACCATGGTCACTGGGAGTAAAAGCTGGGCTGATGGCATCACCACCCAGAACACCGCCACATTCGGTGAGTCACCTGTTAGATATTACTTCTCCAGTTAATAATACCATACCAATAATGCTACGGTCACCAAATTTGTTCACTAAATAATGCTTTATTTAAACTTACTGTGAACCTGACATATATTTACACGCATTATTGCTGAACAAATTTGAAGACCCTAATGCTTTACAGAAAACCAATTTCAATGATAAGGATGGAATGGCTGTTATAGTAACCTTGTAATAGATACAGTTTATAATCACATTTTCTTCTTTATAATCACAGCTGCAATTGGAAGTGGGTTTCTAGCCAAGGCAATGGGATTTCAGAACACAGCCGGCGCCCAGAAGCATCAGGCAGTGGCACTCCGCGTCCAGTCGGAGATGTCAGCCTTCTTCAACTGTAGAATGGATGCGTACCAAGACACATTGTACGTCCAAACACATCGCCAGTTCTATCGCAACTGTGTCATTTCCGGCACAGTTGACTTCATCTTCGGTGACTCACCAACACTCATCCAGAACTGTTTGATCATAGTGAGGAAGCCTATGGACGGCCAGCAAAACACTGTGACTGCTCAGGGAAGACAGGACAAGAGGGAAACCACAGGCATTGTCCTCCAGAACTGCAGGATAGTCCCCGAACAGGCTCTGTTCCCAACGAGGTTCAAGACTAAGTCATACTTAGGGAGGCCATGGAAGACATACTCAAGGGCTGTGATCATGGAATCAGAACTAGGAGACTTCATTCAACCAGCAGGGTGGCTGGAATGGAGTGGCAACTTTGCACTTGATACTCTGTATTTTGCAGAGTATGGGAACCGGGGTCCGGGGGCTGTGACCAACGGAAGGGTGAGATGGAAGGGATTTCATGTGATCCGGAACAGAAATGAGGCTCTTCAATTCACTGCAGGTCCTTTTCTATCGGGAGACCAGTGGTTGAGAAACACAGGCGTGCCTTACTTCACTGGTTTGAAACATTAGCTCATGAGATCCCATTTCAACCCAATTAACTACTCATCATGACACATGAAGATGAGGAGGATTAGCTGCCTCATTGATTTGAAATGAAATAAACAAGTTTAATCTGAAGATGGATGGATGGATGAGAGAGAGGATGGCGCTGTTGATTGTCACCCCCCACCACTCCCCCCGATTGATAACAGATAAGGAGCCCTTTTGTCCCTGCGCATTGTTTTTCATTTTCCAGTACCTTTTTGCATAGCATTTTTATGTACCCAAATGCCCTTTCTATGTATATACATTTCATCATCATAGTAAATACATACGCTTTGCTTACTTATCTTCTTCCCCATGGAAGACACATCCTTGAATTTTGATCCATCTGAACTGATATAGGCAAAGCACATTGTTTTTCCTTTTTCTCTTCTTTCTTGTAAAAAGGAGGCCAAAATGAGAGTTAATTTTTTTTTTTCTTGTTCAGATCCAGGATTTTAGATTTTAGGGCAAAAATGTGGTGTACAAGTACAACCCTTTCAGTGAAAAATGATTGAGCCATTTTGTTTGTCAGCAAACCCATATGACATAAAGTTCGACCAAAAAGATAAACCTTAATCGGGCAGATATGAAGCCCTGCTATATTCCAATATTTGTTTGGTCAGAAACCGGTAAAGTTCATGACTTCATTGGCATCTTTTCTCCTTTTCTTCTCAAAATATTGCCATGCAGAAATACCCTTCCTCTCTCTAATTGAAAACTTATTATATTATATATATATGGTGGGCGGAAACACAGGGATGCGAGCGAATGCATGTGCACTCGTGCAAATGACATATCCTTCATGTTAGGAAACTTGACATCTCAAAAATAAAAATAAAAAGAAACGCAGGGGTGGCTGGGAATGCGGCTGCGCAAAACTGAAATTAGATGACAAGATGAGCATCATGGCAGAGAGCATAGATTAGGAAGGAAACAGAGAAACCATGGAAGAGGATTAGCTTATAACACAAAATATATAATAGAAGGTTCAACTCAATTGAGGTTTTGAACACTCAGTGATGTAAAAGGGAACCTAGGTCAATTCATCATTCAATCGGCCGCAGATCAGACGACTTCCATAATACAGTTGTGTGAAGTTCTCGGCATGCACACACAGAACTCTGCGCAAGAATAGGTTTTAATCGAAACCTTACGAATAAGAACCATATAGCGATTCCGACCCAAAAAAAGAAAAAAAAGAGAACTATACAGCAATGTAATTTTGAGCTTTAACCAGACGAATGGGTTTGTAACCATGAAGCAAGCACCTACAAAATGAACTAGAAAGAAGAATGTTTTGTATAACTAATAAAGTTCTGGACGAGCACTGTAACAAGAGAAAATTCTGAATGAATTGGAACCATAACAGGAAACACAAAGTCATATCACTACCTGATATGTCTTTCAGGAACTTGACTCAATAAAGCATTGATATTTTGCATTCAAAACAAGACGGCAAAACTTGCAAGATGCAAGGAACAAGAAATAGACTCATTTTAGGTCAGTGTGTTCAATGAAACACCAACTTTGAAGTTCTGATAAACATGTCATCTTTCTAGCATCTCCTTGAATAGCACCGAAATCAGGACAAAATGCATTTGCACACAAGCAAGCAAGGCCATCACACATATTGGGTAAAGCTTCATAGCCAAGGAACCACAAAATATCTCATGCTAATTGGGAAACGAAGTGTATGCAAAGGGAGAAAACAGAGAATTAGAAAATGCAATTTCTGATTATGGCAAAGAAGGACAATGTAGATACAAAGGGGCCCAGAGAATCATCAGCTTGGGAAAGTAAACATCATCTCTGCAAAAGTGCCAAGGGCGGCCGCGTAAAAATTTAAAAAAGAAAAACCAACAGCAACTAACAAAGAGACTCACAGATTGCCAGAAGACTGTGTAGAAGCTGAGGCTGAAGCTAAATAGCAAAAGCTGAGTATCATCAAATAATGAAAAGAAACTTAAACTACGAACCATGAACCCATGAAGCTCAAGCTCCTTGATCTCAAATCAGTCTTCTTCCATAGGATCCGCATGACTGTTTTTCAACCCATTACTTCCCCCAGGCTCAGAAATCTTGGGCGCCACTTGAATTGGCCCAGGACCCTCCAATTTGGGCTTCGTGTTGAGGCTCTCAGGCGCCGAAACAACGCCTCCACTCTTCGAATCCTTCTCCTTTTCCTTATTGACAAGAGATGTGAATCGTTCCAAGGCCTCTCTGGCCTTCTTTTTTGCCACGACGGCTTCCTTGACCCGGCGCTCGGCGTCAACCCTGGCGGCGACGGCGGCTTTGGTCATCAAAGCCGCTGCGATCCTGGCGGCGGCGACGAGGGCCTTGGCGGCGTCCTTGTCGATGACGACTGCCGTTTTGGCGTCTTGGCCGTCGTTTTGGCGGGTGAGGTTGAAGAAGGAGAAGGTGGGCTGGGAGCAGGGAGGGCACTGGAAGCTGCGGAAGGAGGAATTGGCTGCGACGCAGGCAGAGTGAGAGATGGAAGGGCACCGGACGCACATGACCTGGTCACGTGCCGGAAGGGGGTGCTCGAAGAAGTCGAGGCAGATAGGGCAGAAGAGGCCTGGGTTGTTCTTGAGGACGCAGTTGGTGCAGAGCTTACGAAAATGTCCTCTGTGGCGGACGTAGTGGAGGAACCACCGCTCTGTGGAGCCGCAGACGCCGCAGAGTCGCTTCTCGAGGTCGGGTTGGTCTCGCTTCATTGCCATTGAACTCGCATTTGACTGTGAGATTGGAGGGTCAGGATTATTGGGTAACGGTAACCCTAGGAGGAGGAGGAAGAAGAAGAAGAGGGAGGTGGAATTTAGGGTTTTTTTTGGGTACGAAATGGGGCGAGGAGAAGACGAGGTTCAGAGCCAAAACTTAATAGCAGCAAATTCCTTAGGAGGCTGGTCAATAAAATCATCGATTGGGTTTTGGTTTTTAAGTCTACGAGTGTTTGACACTTGACTGTTTGCGTTTGAATGCAAATTTAGCAAAACTCCAAAAGCAAAAGCCCTTTTTCTGCTTTTGCTTTTTTTTTTTCTTCTTCTTTTTAAATGCTTTTAATCCATCCTGAACTCAAATACCAGAAAGAACAGAACTAAAAATCCATAGCATGACAAATTGATTCCATTTTCTTCTTTTTTGAACCTTTTCTTCTGTATCTTGCAACAATTCATTTGAGTTTAGAAGCCTCTTCTATTGGAAAAGTATCAATGCTTTTCAACTGGCTCAAAGCACAGCCATGCTAAGAGTCAACAATTTCATGTCAGCCACATTTATTTCAAAACATGGTTCCAACAAAAAAAACCCATTGTCGGTCAGTATTCAATTCTGAGGTTGAAATGAACTCAATTATATAAATATTACAACCTCTGCGCCTGCATTCCTCTAACAAAAATAAACTTTATATAAAAAAAAAACATATTCAACACCCTCAGACAGGTCTTTATAACCCTAAAGCCAGCATGCTCTTTGCATCATAAAAAAGGACGTGACCGCAGTGTAGTCAATTAGGCTGAATGAAACATCCTAGTTCCTCACGTGATTTCAGATTACACTCCTGCTTAATCTGCCACCATGAATGGATCTACCTCTCCAAGATCAGCAACCAGTGGTTCTAACTTGGTTGCATCCTCATCCTCTGGAGCAAAGTAAGTCGGAAATGGTAGCAATGAAATATCAGGTTTCTTGTAGAAAGCATCTCTTATGAACACAAAGTTCCCTTCAGCACCTGGGACCTGTGAGAATAGACAACATCCAATTAAGTAACACAAAACCAGGATTAACAATACAACATACTGACTTCTGAAGAGGATTAAGACCAATCATAGTATGGCTTTTAAACTGTGCAGTTGTGAATGTGTATCAGCAATTTCATTCAACCAACCAAAATCCTCTACCCGGCACAACCCTTCATTATACATTCTTTTCCCCTGAACTTTATTAACACTTATGAAGATCATTAAGCTCACGAAACTACTGTTGAATAAGATTCAAAATGGATTCACTTAAGGTCATCAGTGTGCAGGTAATTGAAGAGGACCGTGGATAACCTCCTCCTTTTCCATCCAATTTTGAGCACTTAATTCAGAAAATTAAAGTTTGTGAGGAAATCTTACTTGGCCTCTCACCCACATCAAATTCCTTGCAGGATCAATTTTGTAGACCCATACATTTTTTACCGTCCTCTGTTTCCCACCCATGCGCCCAGGCATCTTTCTGCCTTTAAATACCTGTTCATACAAACATATGATTGTCACAATTACAATTTATAACCTAATGGAACTAGAATGCATCCGGAAATATTCAGAAATTTTGATTCTTGAAACATAATTATAGCAAACCAATGAAGAAATTTACAGAAAACATTTATTGAACTTTCCAGACCACACAAATGCGACGTGTTTACTGATATAGGGGGAAAAGATAAACAGGTTAAACACAATAGTATGTAGAAAGTCAGTGCAATGTAGCATGTCCGAGAACAAACAAATTAGCAACAGATTATTTGACAAAATTAAGCCATCTCATTTGAAGCAAAAAGATTTGGTTATACAGATTTTCCAAAAGAGTTCATGGGAATAGTTTAAGGAGATTTGGATCCCATACAAACCTTTCCAGGAGCATCCCTCTGACCTGTTGAACCAATACTTCGGTGTGACAAGGATGCACCATGAGACGCTGGCATTCCTTTAAAACCGTGCCTTTTCATCCCGCCCTGAACACAGAAAATAAAAATGATACGTAATATTTCATAATCTAAAGAAAGTAGTACTTTTTATCACTGTAGTAGAATAAATTTTGAAAAACACAGTTTTATAATTCATTGATTGGATCCTTAATACAAGGAATTTATTTTATTTTGCTTGAAAAAATATATACAACCACAGGATAAACCAAAAAATGAGGATTGGGAAATTAGTTCACCTGGAAACCTTTCCCTCTCGTGATTCCTGTGACATCAACATATTGGCCTGGAACAAAATGGCGAACACCAACTGACATACCAACAGGGAGAAGCGCATCTTTTGTTACAGGAAACTCCCTCAGTTTCCTCTTAAGTGGAACACCTTGAGCTCTGAAATGACCGACCTCAGCCTTCGTCAAATGCTTTGCTTTCTTCTGTCCGCAACCAATCTAACTAGCACCACAACAGAATACCATCCTATAATTAACCCGTGCCCTTGAAAAATTGTACAAATATAAATTTGCCCTCTGTTTAATTACCAAGAAAAATCAATATGATCAATGTTGGCAAAACAGAAGAAAAAGAAAAAACAGATGCAAGAACCAAAAGAAAACACTTCCAACAAAAGCACTTGGAATTTCAATATAAATTTTGTTGTGCTTCTATCAAAAGCACTTCCAACTAAAGCAATTCTAAGCAAAAGTGCTTCCTACACCATCACTGCCAAATTGGCATGTCATCTAATTAACAAAACAGAAGCAAAACAAATCACCAATTATGTGCCCTCGGTGACAACGAATTAAGTGAGCATCCCATTCATAGAAACTCCTAACAAAACCTTTCATATACACCCAGCAAGGGATGCATATAGCTTCAAATTGTAAAGCAACTGAAGCCACCAAATAATAAACCCCATAGATCTGACTAATGATAAATTTCCAAGTAGTCTGATCTCCAGACAGGCTTTTTGCAGATTTAAAACCGCTAAAATGGAGTAAATATTGCTTTAGTTGAATAACAAAATCATAAAATCAGTGTGTGCCCAAATCCGCTCCAGAGCACTGAACGCATTACTATATATCGTCTCTCCAAAACTCTGAAAATTTCATAACCTATAAAGCTACAGGGATATTATAAATCAACTCACGAATACGAAAGGTTTAACAAAACTGTAACCAGACAAAATCAAATTGAATTCGTCGCAAACAGAACAAAATGAAGAGAAAAAAGGTTACCTGTAGAGCAGGGAAGCCTTCTTTCTCGGGGGTCTTGACCTGAGAGACGATATTATCATCGACCCAAAGCACAGTGATGGGAACCCTAGCACCCCATTTGTCCCAGCGCGCAGTCATCCCACACTTGACGGCTATGAGCCCAGTCCTCTTTGAGCTTGGGCTCATCGCCCCAGGCTTGGCTTCGATAACTCGGCTCCGCTCCTCGGCGACCTCAGCCGCATCAACCAAGGCCTCGGAGCTGAACCATCTGAAGAAATGGTACTGAGTTTGCGTAAACGACGTCGTAGCATTAGTATTAGCAGCAGCAGCAGCAGAAGAGGTGGTGGTGGGGTTGAGGGAGAGAAGGCGAAGGCGAGAAATGAGGCCTCTTGATAAGGCCGACATGGCCGCAGTGAATCTCAACTGTCTTATTGGATTGATGGGTTTGATGGCATGGCTGATTGGCTGTGAAACCCCAAAAGAGGTTGCAGAGTTTTCCAATGCGGGCTTTGGCGTAGGGTTTAGGACTTGAGGGAGAGTGACGAGTTTATATCATAAATAGACAAAATTTACCCCCTAAATTTATAAATGTCATTTTTTGTAAAAACTTTCAAATATAGCAAAAACCTCACTTAAATAGACTAAAATGCCCTCAAAATTAAAATCCTCATAAACCTAAAAGGCAAAACTCTTTCCTTTAATAAATTATTATAAATAAACCCAATCCTAGGCATGTATTTATAAAAAAACCCACACACTATTTAAACATAGAAACACACCCAAAATCAACCCCAAAATCAACAATTGTATATTTTTTGGGTGTGTTTATAAATGGATTTTGAGTGTGTGTAATGATGGGTTTTGAGTGTGTTTATAAAGTGTTTTGGGTGTTGGGTTTTTTTATAATTTCAGACCCCATTTTAGGTGTTTTAGTGAAAACCCCTTCTTTTAATTACCAAAAAAAAAAACATAAAAACTCTTTCTTCTACGCATTGGTTCAAAGAGGGAGGGATGTAGTTGATATTTTTTTTTTTTTTTTCTCACTTGTGAAAATTGATTATCTTTACAAACTTTTTGTTGGTCCAATAAGAATATATAAGTTGGGCAAGGAAGAAGTTAAGAATGATGAGTGGTGTGGGAGTTGCGTCTGGTGATTAATAGTGACCAATTAACAATAGAACAAGACAAAATCTGAAGTATTATAATAATAAGAAAACAATCGACCAAATTAATTAGCTCTAGTATTCTGTCTATGAAGGAAAATTTTGGCATGCTTATGGCTTTTTTGGCAGACAAAGTGTGGTGGCTATATGAGAAAATTTAAAGCTTATGTCTGATTTGCTTGCCTATATCTTGGTTACTGCTGAAAAATTATGCAGCTGTTAAAGAAACGAAAGAAGGAAAAACACTAGAAAATGAAGAGATGGTTTTGTTTTTTAGGTTTTTATCTGGGTTTTAAATTTAAGGGTATTTAAGTATTTTTAATTGTATTTGTTGTTATTTTTGAAAGTTTTTATAAAAATTGACATTTATGAATTTAAGAGGTAAATTTTGGCTATTTATGATAAAAACTCTTGAGGGAGAGAGACGGGGTATAAGTTTCACTGCATTCGAGTCCACCGTGTTCCAGCAAGGGTATCTTGACACGTGTATCACATCAGTTTAAGGGGACGACGTCGTTCTTGTCCAATTATTCAAGGCAAAATGTTATTTTTTAGTCCTTATAGTTCACATGTTTTACTACTTTGGTCCCCGTAGTTTTAAATCTCTCGCAATTTAAAGACACGTTATAAATTCTATCAAATTCATTAATTAATTTCGTCCAAAATATTTCTCCACATCAACGATATGTACTTAGAGTTTGTTTGAGAATGCTTCTGTAGAAAGAACTTCTATTCATAAGTGCTTTTAAAAGTGTTTCTATTAGAAGAACATTAAAAAATTTAAAGTGCTGCTAAACAAAACTTAAAATTAAATGAATACACTCTAATATTTTAATCAAAATGTAAAATTAACTAAGTACACCCTATTTAACTACCAAAAATACCCATGGTACACCTTAATACACTCTATCACACAAAACCCCAACACCAATCCTAAAATCAACTTATATTAATGCACAATCGTTTGCATTCCATCTCTATTATAAGACTTTGTTATCTATCTTTCATTTTAGGATTTGAAATAAGAATCTTCAGAATATTATTTCCATTAAAATCTCGGTAAAATGAAATTGCCAAGCTAAGATGAGCTCATTATCTGATGATTCTGACTCATACAGAATATCTGAACTAAAAAGATTAGATAACTCACAACCGCATTTCATATGCATGCCACCTTTGGTTTTTGGAAAAGTTTGTCTCCCCGAAATCGCCAATACTTCAGATTTTTGATTTTTGATTTTTTTTTTGGGTGTGGTCTTGGTGAAGCTCCCACATATATCTAAAATGCTGGGAGTGTAATATTGTACTTTGATTTCACTAGCAATTCTTTCTGATATCCTTCGAAACAAAAAAATATTTCACCGTGGGCACTAAACAATACGAAAATTTCTCTACGTTTAATTAGGGTTGAATATGATAGTAGGGTGTACTTATTAAAATTATATATATTTTTTTTCACAATTCAATATATCATTTTTGGTCATTTTATATTAGGGTAAATTAGTAATTCAATAAATACTTTGGTAGTAGGGTGTACTCAGTTAATTTTAGAGTTCGTTTAGCAACACTCAAAATTTATTGAAAATTAAGTGTTTCTCTAGAAAGCCTTTTTGTGGGCCAAAATCATTTATAAGTATTTCTGTCAAACGCTATTAAAGATGTTTTTGGTCGTCATGAAATACTTTTAGCCATTATAAAAGCACTCTCAAACATACCTTACTCCATAGAATTGGATAGAAATTTAAATGTGTTATTGAATTGAACTATAGGGATCCAATTGAGGGAATTTAAATCACACGACAAACTATCAGCTATGTTGCACGGACACTCCAACATGCTGGAGTGTCGGAGTGTCGGACACGCCGACACGGCTCCGACACGCCTTGGACACAGTCAACGGTTGGGACACAGTCAAGACACGGCTCCAACACGGTCAAGACACGGCAGGGACCAGTTTGAAAATTTTAAAATAAAATCTGGGGTCTAAATGTGATTTTTGAAACTTTGGTGGACTAATTTGAAATATTTTTTAAAAAAAAGAGCTAAAAGTGGGAAAAAAAACTTTTTAAAACCCAAATCTTACATTTTCTGCTGCCAAACTTCATTTCCTTCGTCATCGCTCTTCTCCTCCCCTTCTCTTGGTTTTGCACGAGGTAAGTCTCTTTGCAATTGTTTTTTCTCTATTTTCAAATGCATTTATTTATGTTCTCTATTTTCTTTTCTTATCTCCCTTCACAGCAGTAGAAGAGTTGGACTTGGTGGTGAGGTGACAATTCTTTCTTTTGTTTTTTTAAAGAGAAACACAACAAATAATAAAAAGAAATCGTGGCCAAACTCGGGTTAGGCTGTACCACTTTTTAATTTTGTTTCTCTGTTTTGATGTGTTTTTTGTGTGGGTATCTTTGTATGATTGTATATGTATTTGTTTTTTTATTTTTAATAAAAGTCTTGTTACTTAGTTGTTGAGTACATTTGAATATTTGTTTATTAATTGGGTATTAGACATAATGAATGTGAACCATGCTGAATTTTTGTATAGGGAAAGATGAATGTGAATCACTTGATGAACCGGAATTAGAGGGCGTGTTGTTTTTTAATAACAACAACAATGAAGATATAAATGCTTGAAGAAGATTGAGAGTTAGATTATTTATGTTTTATAGAATTATGTGACATTGAAGTATTGAGAATAAATTATTATTTTAATTTCTGTGTCCTAGCCGTACCCGTGTCCTAATTTTTTGAGATTTTAATTGCTATGTCGTCGTGTCGCCGTGTCGCCGTGTCGCGTTCCCGTGTTCCCGTACCCGTGTCCGTGCAACATAGACTATTAGGTAGGCCTCATCATTTGGCCCGCGGGCTCATGGGCTTACGGGGGCCCGCTCGGCCCATTGAAAAAAAGCCCGGCCCGGCCTGTTATGGGCTTTGAGAGGGCCTGGCCCGCTTGGGCTTGGGCTGGGTTTGGGCTTAGGTGTTTGAAGCCCGGCCCGATTAAGCCCACGAAAATCCGGCCCGGCCCGCCCACAAAAGGCCGGCCCGTTAGGCCCGCATACATATATAATTATGTATAAATAAGGGTTTAGAATTAGGATTACATCACTTGAATGACAAATCCCCCTCTTTAATTTTTTTTTTGTGTGTTACTTGTTATAAAAATTGTGTTTGTTTCCATTGAATTCTACTCATTCCTAGTTTATAATTGGATGATTAGCACATTAATTTGTGTCATTTATTAATACAACAATTATATATATATATATATATATATATATAAAATAAGACAAACAACATATCATAATCATATCACCAAAAATAACCATACCACCAAATATAATCATATTTTTCTTTAACACATCACCAAATGATGAGCACAAAATTAATACAAGTTTTATCCTTAAATTTATAGTTGTTAGTATTTTCTTTTGTTTTATGTAAATCTATTAGAGTATTTATATTGGTTTTTTCCAATCTATTAAAGTATTTTCTTTTGTTTTATGTAAATCTATCAAGGAAATATGCTCAAGACAACGTGAAAATGTGATTACATACAAAAACATGAAAATGCCCCTACACCATTAAAACCTCGGTAAAATGAAATTGCCAAGCTATGATGAGCCCATTATTTGATGATTCTGACCCATACATAATATCTGAACTAAAAAGATTAGATAACTTAAAGCCGCATTTCATATGCATGCCACCTTTGGTTTTTGGAAAAGTTTGTCTCCCCGAAATCGCCAATACTTTAGATTATTTTTGTTTTGTGGTCTTGGTGAAGCTCCCGCATATATCTAAAATGTTGGGAGTGTAATATTGTACTTTGATTTTACTAGCAATTCTTTCTGATCTCCTCCCGAAAAAAAAAAAAAAAAAGAAAAGATTTTGCTGTGGGCACTAAATAATATGAAAACTTCTCTACGTTTAATTAGAGTTGAATATGATAGTAGGGTGTAATTATTAAAATTATAATTTTTTTTTACAATTCAATATATCCTTGTTGGTCATTTTATATTAGGGTAAATTAGTAATTCAATAAATACTTTGCTAGTATGGTGTACTCGGTTAATTTTAGAGTTCGTTTAGCAACACTCAAAATTTATTGAAAATCTAAGTGCTTATGTTAAAGAAACATATGCTAAGTGTTTCTCTAGAAAGCCTATTTGTGGGCCAAAATCATTTATAAGTATTTCTGTCAAACGCTATTAAAGATGTTTTTGGTTGTCGTGAAGCACTTTTAGCCATTCTAGAAGTACTTTCAAACAGACCCTTAGAGCATCCGCAATGGGCTCCTTAAACCACCTCCTTAGACAAATTTTAGGGAGGAATTGTAAAAATGCAACTCCAACCATGCTCCCTATCCATCTCCTAAAATAGGGAGTCCTCTAGGAGCTCCTAAATATGAGGAGAGAGAAAATACTCCTAGTGGCTCCCTATAATTTAATGTTGTCTTATTTAATGAGTATTTCAAACCTTTATTTAATGTTAACTATTTTTTATTTTATTTTTTAATAGAGATAAACCAATCAAAAAAGAGTTATAACATTTATGACTCTCCAAATTAGGGAGTATGGTTGGAGTTGAAATTTTTTAGAGAGCTCCTAAAATAGCTTTCTTATATTTTTAGCTAAATTTTAGCTAAGAAATAGAGAGCATCCGCAATGGGCTCCCTAAAACCACCTCTTTAGACAAATTTTAGGGAGGAATTGTAAAAATGCAACTCCAACCATGCTCCCTATCCACCTCCTAAAATAGGGAGTTCTCTAGGAGCTCCTAAATCTGAGGAGAAAGAAAGTACTCCTAGTGGCTCCCTATAATTTAATGCTGCCTTATTTAATAAGTATTTCAAACCTTTATTTAATTCTAACTATTTTTTATTTTATTTTTTAATAGAGATGGACCAATCAAAAAAGAGTTATAGCATTTATGACTCTCCAAATTAGGGAGTATGGTTGGAGTTGAAATTTTTTAGAGAGCTCCTAAAATAGCTTTCTTATATTTTTAGCTAAATTTTAGCTAAGAAATAGAGAGCATCATTGCGGATGCTCTTACTCCATAGAATTGGATGGAAATTTAAATGTGTTATTGAATTGAACTATAGGGATCCAATTGAGAGAATTTAAATCACACAGCAAACTTTCAGGACCAAAAATTACTTTTTGACGAGTTTAAAAGAGGATAAAGTTGATAAAATTACAAGCATATCCTTATGTTGTCCTCCTCACTGTCTGTCTACTCTTTACCTCTCCACCACGAACAAAGCAGAGACATAAGCATGGAGCTTCCATCTATGGAGCTGTACTATCCACGTCATCATCCTCGTCTTCTTCATCAGGAGCCAATACCCAAAACCCATGATCGTGTACGGATAGTCCCGGGTACTGTGACCCTGCAAAGATGTTGTACTCAGCGAATTCGAAGACTGGGTTTCTTGAAAACTCGGTCGTTTCTGCTGGAACAGACAGGAGGGAAGATGGTGGTTGAGCTGGTGGGGGCATTCAACGAGCTCACAGAGAGGATGGGGATGCTTTCCAGCAGTGGGTCCCAGTTACTCTTCAAGGCTCTCAAGCTCTCCATTCCTCTGCTCCACGCTTTGCCTCTAACCCCAGATGGTCGTTCCTCGCTCTCCAGGGCCTTGTCTATTTCTCTCCTTCTCGCAGACCTTCAGGTATGGACTTTTTTTTTCACTATCTGGACCTTCAGTTATGTAATTTTGATGAAACCATTAATGGGTTTTCAGTGAATTTGATTGATGTAGATGGATGCTGAAGTTATCTCGGCTGGGATACTCAGACCAGTTCTGGAGGCTGGTGCAGTTTCAATTCTTGATGTTAGAAACCAGATTGGTACTGGCACTGCCCATTTATTGCACGAAAGCTTGCGGGTCATGAAGGTCCCTTCTAAAGTTGATGTCTTGGATGATGGCAGTGCTGCTGCGCTGAGAAAGTTCTGCTTGACGTACTACGATATGAGGGCTGTGATTTTAGACTTGGTTCTCAGGCTTGACATGATGAGACATCTTGGTTACCTCCCAAGGTATCAGCAACAATCGATTTCTCTAGAGGTTATGAAGATTCACGCACCTTTAGCTCATGCTGTTGGGACCAACTGGCTGTCACTGGAGCTGGAGGATCTCTCGTTTCAGTACTTGTTTCCCCATTCCTACCTTTATGTTGATACATGGTTGAAAAGTCATGAGAGTGGAAGTAAGCCTCTGGTTGATGTATACAAGGAACAGCTCTTGCAGTCGTTGAGAGTTGATCCTTTGTTGGCAGGCATGGTTGTTGATGTTTCAGTTGATGGTCGGTATAAGAGTCGGTTTAGCACCATGAAGAAGCTGTTGAAAGATGGTAGGAAGCCAGAGCAAGTGCATGATGTGTTAGGATTGAGAGTCATATTGGAGCCTAGGAGTGGCGAAGATATGGCAGAAGTAGGGGAAAGCGCTTGTTACAGGACGCGTGAAGTTGTTCAATCTTTGTGGAAGGAAATGCCTCGTAGGACAAAAGATTACATTGCCAGGCCTAAGGCAAATGGGTACAGGAGTTTACATATGGCTGTTGATGTTAGTGACTGTGGCAAGAGTAGACCATTGATGGAAATACAAATAAGGACTAAGGAGATGGACATGTTGGCAGATGCTGGAACGGCATCCCACTCATTGTACAAGAGTGGTCTTACAGACCCAGAAGAGGTTGTTTGATATATGCCCTTTATGAATGCTAATTTTGAATGGTTGTCCTGCGCATTAAGCTTGTAAATGTACTTGAAATGGTATATCTTTGCCTGTTATGTGACTTACAATCACTCGTTGATGATGATCAGGCAAAGCGACTCAAGGCCATAATGATGGCTGCAGCTGAATTTGCGGCGTTGCGTCTTCAAGATATTCCGTCCACGAATCATGAAGGTATTGAGACGGAGCAGAGTCAGAGCGATCGAGTATTCCGCCTTCTTGACAAGAATGGAGATGGTAGGATCAATATTGAGGAACTTATGGAGGTGATGGAAGAGCTTGGTGCCCCAGGGGAAGATGCACGTGAGATGATGCAGCTCCTTGATGCAAATAGTGATGGTTCACTTAGCTCAGATGAATTTGATTTGTTTCAGAGACAGGTAAAGATTGCTGTATTTCACATTCGAAGTAGTTAGCCACGAAAACTTGTATTAAAAGGACTATCAGATTGATGCGCCACTTCTTTGAAATTTTTTGGTGGACCATTATTTTGTACTTTATTTCATGTTTATGGAACGCCTTATCTACATTAATTATCTGAACTACAATTAGCTTCTTGCCTTTCACATTACTTGTTAAAGACATTGATTCCTGTAGGCAGTTGTATTTTAATGATTTTTTTTCTTCCTGTATATGCAGGTTGAATTTATGCGCAATTTCGAGGACGAAGATGAGCCGTACAAGACCGTATTGAATGAGAAACTTCAAATTGCCGACAGTAGCAGCTTGATCCAGGTGTCTGGTGAAGATCTTAGCAGCAGGCTTGGAAACTAGATCTGCTTGCATCTGGTTGAAGAGATATCTGTAGTTACTCTCATTCACCATGTAAATAGAAATATTTGAACTGTATATATACCAAATTTCTCTTGTAATGGTGTAAGATATTATTGTTCAGGGGTCCAATGTTGTAGAACCTGTTGGTTCCTAAAGAAAGAATAGCCAGATGCCTACAAAGTATAGTATCCTAGGTGTGATGTATATGTAATTAGCTATCCAACATGGCATTCTCTCCCGTGATTTTAATAAAGAATGTATAGCATCCTTACAAGCTATTGTCTTTGTGTTTCAGTAGAGAAATTGATTAGATGGTCCGTTAGTGAGTGATGGAGTCAAATGTGGTGGTTGTGAAACTAGTCGAAAGTGGTGGAAATAGCAGCAATCTTCATGTTTACGTTTTCGGAAATTTTGAATTTCTGTTGATGCTTTTCTCCAGGCCCTACTATTATTAGCAGAGCCACCCGAAAATGAGTGAAAACTCTGGTCAAGCTGCTCAAGAGGTCTCCTCCGTGGAGATGGAGTTTGACGACCTATGTAGCGAGCAAGATGTGCAAGAAGCAATCAAAAAACTAGCTGATCGGCTGAACAAGTTCCAGGTAAATATATACTAGATCATGTCTTTTGAAAATTTGTTCTTTGAAGAGATTAGACACAAAAATTATATAAAAAGTATTCTCTTTGCTTTCTTTTTCTTTTTGGATCACCTTGTCTACATTTATTATTTGAACTAATGTTAGCTTTTTCCCATGCACAGTACTTGTCAAAGACATCGATTTTCTGACAGGTAATTTTGTCTGAATGATCTTATTTGTCATCCTATCTCTGGCAGGTTGAATTTATGCGCAATTTTAAGCACAGAGATGAGCAGTACAAGACCGTGTTGACCGAGAAACTTCAACGTGCAGACAACAGAAGCTTGATACATGGTGGAGATCTTGACAGCAGCCTTGCAAATTAGATTTGCTTGCATCTGGTTGAAGGGTTATTCGTAGTTACTCTCATTCACCATGTAAATAGATCAATTCCACTGTATATGCTAAAATACTTATGTAGGCTATCATTGTCAAGAGGTCCTACTGTTTTAGAACCTGTTGTTGATCCAAAAAAAATAGCCAGACGTCTATAATGCGTATGAGGTGTGATGAATCTATTCAAACCCCATAGACAATAGTTGTTGAGTCAGAAAATAATAATGATTGCTTAGAAAATTTGTGTTAGCTTTCAAGTTTTTTCCTTACAAGTACGAAATTACTCAGACTATTTATCTAGTGGTTTTTGTCTTTCTAATGTTGGAAGATGTCTCAAGTTCGAATCTCCCGTTCCCCGTAGATGAAAAAATAAAGTATGAAATGATTCAGGGGACGATAAACACAATTGGTACCGGTGACTTCTTCACAAGGATATCTTCTTGCAATCAAAAATATATTTCACATTTACTCGAGTCTTACATATTAACACTGACATACATCCAAAACTGAAAATTTACACAAATCGTAATATAGGATTCTATACTATCTACATCTCTCCAAGGCTTTAAATACCATGTTGTTTGACTTTGCAAAGAACATGGTTTTCACACTTGGCTAGTCAACAACCCTTGGCTTGCGGGAACACCTAAATCATTTGATAGCTTTTCACACAACTGCACATAGCAAAAGAAATTGATTTTAATTCCTGAAATAAGAGAGAGAAGGGGGACTTGCAGATAGGACTGTAAACAAGCTGTGCACTATTCAGAAGAATATCTACCTGTCTATATGCAGAAGAATCACCATATGACTTTCTTATTTCAACAACAAATAAAGATGGGCTTATCTCAAACACCTGATGCAATTATGGAGACAACTATCAGTTAAAATTCAAGTAATAAAATTGTCACAGAGGAAGGATTAAACATTGAAAGAAAAAGTTTATGTGGTCAGAAATTAATTAAATTGCATGCCAGGCACAAATATTTTGTCAGGAAGAAAACCCTCCAAGAGTTTGAAATGAAATACCTCTGCTGCAACTGATAAACTACCCATACTTCTCTCCCCTTTGTGCTCTTGCATCACTTTTAACTGAAATGTTGGACATAAACAAAACCATATTTCAGTCGATATTGCATTGACGAAGGAAACATAAATTATACCAGTTATCATTGAAACTTTAATATTTCTGGACATGAGTAGAAAATGAGGATATAAAGCTACTAACCCTTCCATTTTTCTTCTGGACACAATATCCCATCTCTAGTACAATTTCTTCAATCTTTTCAAGCAAATCTTTTTCAGAGTGGTTGGATGTAAATCTGATCTTCCTCTCAGACACATCCTAAATTAACCCACAATCAGAAAGAGCTTTCAACTTCAGTAATAGATAATGAAATACTCAATGCCAAACAAAGAAGACAAAAATTGTTTTACAAAACTACTGTAAGTAAGCTTTTGCCCTCACCTCTTTCTCAAAGAAGCCAGAGAGGTCTAGACATGAGGACATTCCAATCAACTGAAAGGCATTTATATGGGTGTGCGAGTGCCGGGCGTCTGGACTCCTCTCCCCCTCAGATGGCTATACCAAAAGGTAAAAGAAATGGTTCTCAGTTATAGCATAAAAGAAACTGAAAGATGTACAAAAAAAAAGGTAGGCAATGGACATGAATTGCATATTCATACCACTTCATTTATTGAGAAAGCTTCATCATCAACGTTTATATCTTCTTCTTCATCATCAGGATTCGCAGGAGAGTAATCCTGCTTGAACCATTCATCTGACTTGATGCCTGTCATTGTTATTCTGGTAACAGGGTTGGGATCAAGAATCTTTTTTATCAAGTTCTTTGCACCAGGTGATAGCCATGTGGGTATCTGAACTTCCCCCTTCAAGATCTGAAATCCCTCTAAAAATGTTAGCATCAAAGTGATGCAAATGCAAATAATAATAAAAATTCTTCATTCCTAAAGCCATACAACAAACACAAGAAAATCAAAGAGAGTTATTGTCAACACCTTTTGATAGAGAACTGCAAGATTTCTATCATCGAAAGGGAGAAATCCGGTAAGAACGACGTATAAGATGACACCACATGACCATATATCAGAGGTGGCACCATCGTACCCTTTATTAGCAAGAATCTCAGGAGCAACATAGTTGGGGCTTCCACAGGTTGTATGAAGCAACCCATCTTCCTGATATATCAGACAGAATTAAAGGGTTAAGTTACTAGACACCAAACTTATCACTTAAAAAAGTTTGGTTTGGAAGAGTAATGTACCCTAAAATGCTGGGGCAAAGCACTGAGGCCAAAGTCTGATATCTTTATGTTCCCCTTGGCATCAACAAGAACATTTTCCAGCTGCAACCAAAAACATACAGAACTTGTCATGCAAGAACGAGTGAGCAAATTGAAAACCATCTGCAGCTTTTTGCTGAGTCCTTAGTTTCACTAAGTTTTTCTTAAAAAGAAAGGAAGTACCTTCAGATCCCGATGGAAAACACCTTTGTTGTGGCAGTAGCTCACACCATCAATCAACTGTTGGAAGAGCTTCCTGCCTTCGGCTTCTGTAAGTTTTCCCTTGTGTGCCTGAAACACAGAGTAACTTATTAGTATCATCAACTATTCAACTTCCTGCCTTCTGATACAAAAAGCTGTGCATTAGAGTAAGGGCTCCTTACAATTTTGTCAAACAACTCTCCTCCAGTAACATATTCTAGGACCATGTAAATCTTGGTTTTGCTTGCCACAACCTGCAAGATAAGCATAATCAGCATGATTAATACAAAGCATTGTTGGCCATGGCGTTGAAAGTCCTAATACCAATGATGAGAACAAAGAGAGAGAAAAATCTAGTTTACAGTTTACAGCATTATAAATAGATCAAAGATCGAACCGATAACAGCGGTAATTATGCTAATGGTTGGGATGTGATTTTTATCAATGACACCCATAATATTATTTACAAGGTATTGTTTTGTTGAATACCAAACAAATTTGATTACATTTGTTGACCAAGGGGACATATTGAATTGAGTTCAAATGCTTTTACTTAATCAAATCAAAATGTGTTCCATCCACCTTTGTAGAAAGGCAAACCAAGCCCGGTTCTCTGCATCAACAAAACCCATATTCTAAAACTCCACATATATAATTCATAGTCATCACCACCATCCTTATCCAAAATTATCATTTTCCATTCTTCTTTCTTATTAAAACTAATTTCCTTTTAAATTTATTATAGTGTTTCTGTCTATATGACTAATTCATCCTATGATTCTATTTAGGGTTTAAAGAAACCCTTACGCAACTTGAAGCAATCATTTTCATTTTAGGGGACAATTGACAAGACATGGCCCTCCCTTGGTGACCATAATTAAGACCATATTGATGATCTTAGTCTTATCCAGGTTACATGGGTGGGCCCATTCTGAAAATATGGTTGTTGAAGTGAGGTCAGGTCACCCAGTCCATGCAAACTGTAGCAGAGATGGGTATATCTACCATTACTGTATACACGTGGCTAGGCTGGACTGGTTGATGGATCCCCTTAAATACACAAGAAAATATCTCAATAACCAACAAAAAGTTTTTTTCTTTTCTTTTCTTTTTTACAGGACCAACTTTTTTTTTTTTTTTTTCAGTGAGGGTAAAAGTATATTAGGGTGATTGATCAAATCAACCCGGGTGGAGACCTCTTGAATAAAGCAATCCGTGCAAACCGCGACACGAACAAATAAAACAGAGTTAAGATATTTCCCATTGCAATATAAACGTACAGATCGTGTTTGAATAGTGTGATTTAGATTAAACATATCATAAATATCGTGTTTGAATGTGCGGTTCAGATTAAACAGATCACGTAGAATGGAACGGTAAACGAAAATCTAGAAACTGTTTTTGTTATATGCTTACCTTTATTTGAGGAAACGATAAGCAAAATGGGGTACTAATGTGTCATGTGACGCGTTATTGAAATGATTAGCCAAGTAAAAATTAGAAACGTTACCACAGTAAATAACAACTATGCTTGCTAGCGCAACAAACAAAAAAAACACAGCTAAATGGGGTTGTCATTATCACAAAAAATTACAAATTAGTGGGAAGAGATTATGGTAATTATAGTGATAATTAGGGGTCATGATTCTTGGATTAGACAGTAATGGACAAACAAAAACACTGTTAATAACAGAGCTCTAGAAAGAAGCAGGAGAAGCAATGCATACCTCGTGTAATCTGACAACGTTGGGATGTTTCAGGAGCTTCAAAGTGCCAATCTCCCTCTTTATCTGCAAATTTTTTCTTCTAAAATTGTGTTATTGTGTTCTTGAAAACAAAGCAAAACGTCCAAAACTCAGAAAATATAATTTTTTTAAAAAAAAAAAAAATCATGAATGTCAATTTCAGTTTCGATTGAACACTGCCCAGAAAACCCATTAATGAAAGATTAAAACTTTGAGGAAAGAATTAAACAATAATGAATTGTTGAAAGAGAAAAACAGAACCCATCAATGAAAGATTGAAACTTTGAGCAAAAAGACCATTTCTTTTAGAAAAAAAAAATTAAGGGAAAAGAAACTGACCTGGTCTGTGATCTTGAGATCAATGATTCTGGTTTTCTCGAGGATCTTAACAGCAAAGGGTTGTCCAGAGTCGACGTTCTTGGCAAATTTGACTTTGCCGAAATTGCCCTCACCAAGAGTCCTTCCAAGCTCGTATTTTCCCAGTCGCATTCCCTTGTTACTGCAATTACTCGCGTTCTTCCTCTTGTCCACCTCCTCCTCTGCACCTTTTCTTACGGACACCATGTAATGACACGTTTGCTCTGGTTTCCGTGAAGGAAGAAGAAGACCACTTGCTGCAGCTTCTTAATTTTCTGTCTTTATATATGTAAATGATGGGTTCTTGGATTGAAACGTTTGAATTGAGAAATGATCAACAATTCGAAACGTAACCCAAATTCTATAAAAACTATAACAAAAACAAAAAGTCCAAGTCCAACTGGGTGAAACAGAGACGTACTTGGGAATTTGGAATCAAATAAATGAGCTCCCTTTTATTTCTTGGCCACGCCTTCTCTCTCTCTCTCTCTCTCTCTATATATATATATATATATATATGCAGAGATAATGAGTTAAAAACCCACCTTGTGTTACTCCACTAATGCATATATTACTAACACATGTGCATATATGTATAGGAGAAGACAGAAGGGGGTTGGGGTGGGTTGAACTGTAATTAGGGTTGATCCTGGTTAAAAGTTAAAACAAGTTGTTTACATCCCCTAAAAACAAAGCTTGACTGTGACATGGCAATTTCGCGGTTTTTTCGATAATCCGCTTTTATCTTTTAAAAAAGTAAACCCCCATTTTATCCACGATTCAGATTTTGTAACACATGTTATGCTTCGGTTTGAGTCTAAATTTATCTCGTGACTCAGACTTTGTTGTGTTGTTATGATTTAATTAAGATCAAATTAATCCTGGTATATATATACATAATACATCATAGCCAAACCATTAATCCTACTATATATTACTCAAATCTTAGGTTATAATATTTGAATAAAATAAAACCATCCTAGGTGTTTGGATTACCACGGATGTATGCGTGTATGGATAACGGGGACATGACGGCCATAATTCTATTACCTTTTCAGCCCCCTTTTGCTATTAGCCACATTTTTTTGGCTTCTCAATGACCATCGGGGTCCATTTTCACATGTCATCTTTCTCACCCACAAAAGCCTCCCACGCATTCTGAAGCCACCACGGGCCTCTAAGCTTTAATTTTATACCACAATTTCGACTATATATTACAACTAAGCATTTTTATTAAAGTAAATATGTGTTTTTTTTTTTGGTCGAAAGTAAATATGTGTTAGGTGTGTAGTTCCGTCAAGCCGATCATGTGAGCATGGACCCTCTACTCTTTTGTTTTTATCTAACACGTTATTTGTGATGTTTTTATTTTTTATTTATGAATATATGAACTTTAAAAATAAAAAAGAAAGTACCAGAGAAATGGATGTTGATCCAATACCAAAGCTTTATATTGGGTAAATTACGAGAAACACTTACATGAAATGCGAATGGCATTATTTTGTTATTTTCGGACAATCACGATATGTCATGTATGATAATTTTTTCATGTGATATTTTATGATTGGTTAGAAATAACAAAACAATATTATTCCCGTTTTATAAAAGTGTTTCTCGTAAATCACTGATAATTTAATGTATTTATAAAAGGTGTTGAGCTAAGATGGTTGAAATTGGTGGTCTATATTTTTTGACTGCCCTTACGTGGCTATGATTTTTGTCACTGCTTAAGAATATGACACTTGTGTTTTATGTATGGCTGCTTTTTACTATATAATTGACGGGTTACCTATCTACTTTAAACTATGAATTGACTTCCTATTTATAGTATCAGTAATGGTAGCTGGTCATATTGCTCAATGAAATGGTTAATTATTTTATTAGTACCTGAATTTAGACTCGATTTATATTTGAGTACCTCAATTTTCCAAATGGTTCCCGTGATCCTTTAACTTTAGTTTCGTTTAGACAACTAGTCACACCATTACTTCTGTCAATTTTTCAGTTAAATGCATGGGCAAAATGGTATTTTTATCAAAATTGATTAAAATATGAATAAAAAAATTAAAAAACTAAAAAAATTAAAAATTAAAAATAAACTCTCTCTCTCCCCTTCTATCCCGATTTCTACCCCCTAAACTTAATTTTTCTTTTTCTTTTTGTTGGTTTTTTATTTGATTTTCTTTTATTGTTATTTTAAAGATATGATTTTTTTTATAATTCATTTTTTTTGTTTTAATATAAAAATATCATTTTGCCCCTGCATTTAACAGAAAAAGTTAACAAAATTGACGGGACCATTTGTTCTAACGAAAGTAAAGTTAAAGGACCACGGGAACCATTTTGGGAATTGAGGTAGTCAAATGCAAATCGGGTCTAAGTTTAAGGACTAATAAAACGATTAACCCCTCAATGAAAAGCATTTTAACTTTTTCCTACATATGAAGAAACCAAGGACTTCGCGCTCTCACACGGTTTAGCTATGATTTGGAGGGGAAATTTTTAGTGTTATTGTAATACCGTTACGTGGTGTTATTAATCAATTTATATTATAATGAGGATAGACGAAAGTAAATCTATTGATATTATAATACGTGAATTATTAACATCACATGACAATTTTGCAGTTGGATACAATAATTCTTCGATGTTGACACAACTTAACGCATTAAGCAACAATTATTGACAAGATCAGATCTTGACCATAACAAGATGAACAGTTGTGATGGAAGCACTTATAATAAAAATATCCATGACATGATCGTTTTCCTTCCCAAAATGTTAGTATATTGAGAAAGAGGGGAAAAAATAATAATGAGAAAATTGTTGTGTGTGTTTAAGATGTAGAAGAAGGATCCGAAGAATAATCAAAAATCTAGAAAGAAAAGAAGATGTCTTTTGCGTGTACTCACTAAGCCACCCGCCCAATTGACATAATAATATGAAATTAGATCAAAATCATGAGATCATATGCCAGTTGCTTGGAAAGATGTTGCAAATGGAAGTCATGGGGCTCACACCTTTATATGATTGGATTGGCATATATATATATAATACCCTAAATTATTGGTACCGTCCAAAAATAAGCCATACTATGAAGCCATTAGGAGAAAAAAAAAAATTACATAAACTTTTATATTTGTTTTAGAAGTGGAAAGAAAAAATGCACTCATTTTCAAATGATTTAATTGTTTTCTTTGTTTTCTTGGGCTCGAGTTCTAATATCCTTGTTGTGTGTGAGTTTAGTATATTATATCGCCTCTCTCAATAAAAAATGTCCTGAAAAATATGTTAAGCATTGTATTCAATCACTTAAAATAAATTGTATTAAACCTTTTTTTCTAAATTATTTATTCCAATCAGAAATTATCTAATAGAGTACCAGGCTTTTGTTTTTGTTTTCATTTATTGTTTTTTGAGAAAGTCAGAATACCATGTTAATTAACATGATATTTAAAAATTAATAACTATTAGAAATTTTCTTGGCGGTTTCTTATTTTATTTATTCCCCATACATGAGGAACGTGACAAGTGACGGTACTTCTGGTCCTACGCATGTCAAACAACAATTTATTTTTTCTGTTCTTTTCTCCGCCTGACAAGTTACATTGCACCACCATATTCGGTCTGTGCCGACCCACCGGCATTTCTCATTGTGGTTTGGTTTTAATTGAAAGCAAGAACATTACATACCAAAATAAGCATATATAATTTTCTTTGTCGTAGACGTTAAGTTATGCTCAGTGGCGAAGCCAGGATTTCATGTGTGTGGGGGCCTCTTACAAATTATAAAGAATCAAAAATTCGAACTCACAATACATACGAAAATAGTATATATATATATATATATATATATATATATATATATATCACATATGTCAAGAATTATATTGCTTATTGGTTGCAATCATAATTGTCCTCAACAAAGGGATAGACAAATACATTCTGAGCAAGAAAAATTGCAAGAGATAGACAAAGAGTAGCGATTTAGCAAATATCTTTAAAGATTTTCCCCCCATTAAACCCAATAGAAAGAAAAAAAAAATCAAAATTTCACAAACTTTAAAAAACCTTAGGTCGCTTCATGCATTCTTATCATACATGAAAAAATATTTTATGTAAAAATATTGACTAAGTATGAAAAATGGTTTTTCTGAATAATCATTTTCTCAAGATAATTTTTGGCGGCTTTTATTCCTTACACATCAAATAAGAAAACTTGATTTTATGGGATTTTAGTATGAAGTATATATTGATTTAATGAGCCATCATTTTTAGCCTAAATCGTATTTTGCACTAAAACCGATTTTTCATATTTTGATTTGGTGGGAATTTGATTTTCTAGTATTTTTATTTGAATCCAAATGGGGGGTACTTCCTTATTTACATTGTAAACTTAAGTAAATGAAGTAATATAAAAATAAATAAAAGTAAAAGGACAAAGACATTTACTTGGAGTGCACCACTACCAGCTAAGCAAAGGGGCAATTTGAAACAACTCCTTGTGCCTTAATAGGCCCTCCACAACACATGTTAGTACATATCAAGACGTAAAGTATTTGAAATAATATACATATAGAAATACATAACAGTATATTACTTTTAAAATATAAAATAATTGAGTGGGGGCCCGTGACCACACTGGTCCCAGTGTGGCTCCGCCCCTGGTTATGCTTGTTTACTAGGACAGTGAATGAGTCGATTTGGTTCTAGGCTCCAAAAACAAAGCCTATAAAGGTCAAGTTGTCATGGTAAGAAGTGGCCCACGAAACTGAGCAAGCCCAAAGGCAAGACTTATATGAGCAAGTTGACGTCATGTTGACGCTCGCTTGACGTTAGTGACTAATTTAAATACAAAAAAATTAATTTAAAAAAACCAAAAAATTCAGATTTTTTTTTCTATAAGTACCTAGCCATGTTCTTCACTTCCCACACCAAAATCCATACAAATTCCTCTCCTCATATCTCATATAAATAGTGGTTGCCCTTGGGTTGCCATGGCAATGGGTGGGAATGCATCGAAAAATTGCTAACGCAGTCACTATTCACGTTAATAGTGGTTTGCCCTTACTTGCCCTTGTCCTTTGTGTTGTGTCTACCCAAGTGCAAGTAGTCACACGTTGTAATAATCTTGGAAGTCCAAGTATCGTATCCTCAAGGAGCAGGTAAGCAAATGTCTGCACACAAAGAAATAATTAAAAGTACCAAAATAAAAGTGACAAGCAAAATGGATAAGTAATTTGATTTGATTGTTGTAGAGATTGAGTTTAAAAATGAAATATCAATAATGGAATTGCTAAGGCATCAAGGTTCAATTCTTTAAGCAAAATATGTCTCATGCTCTTTAATCCAAATTAAACTCAATTAAAATTATCATTGAGAAATTTTAACCGGAAGATAAAGAAATTAAAACCAATTTACTTTTTCAATGTTATCTTTTATTAATAATTGTTCAGAAAAGGGAGTTCCTTAATATCTAATCTTTTAATTTAAAAGCATGTTAAGTCAATTCTTAACAATGAGAAAAATATAATTGAACTCATGAAAAGATAGTAGCACTTAACATCAATCAAAATAAAAGGATATGAAAATATTGAACAATAAAAAATAAAAGAATTTAGCAATTCATACCGTATATTGGATTAAAGAACAACTCACAAACTTACTCAAATGACATTCCCTTTAGTCTTAGCTAGAGTTCTAGCAACTCATTACAAAGGAAAATATAACTAAATTTTGAATGAAATGGATAAAGAAATCTGTCGTGGAGGTCCCCTTGCCAAATAAGTTGATGGGTGATTTATAGTAGTCAATGAGGTGAGTGGGAAGTTAATACATTCGTGGTGGGTAATGAAGGGTTTAAGTGAGGGATTAATTGGATTAAACATGAGATGATGGTGGAAAAGAAATAACGGTGAGATAGTGGGCGTTAAATGGCTATGAATGACAAGAAATAGGCTCTTTAGCTTCAACGGTTTTGTCTTCTCTTCTCCTTCTTTATAATCACAATAATCCCACAATCAATTCTTCAATAAAATCCGCTAGCAATTCTCTTCACACCTGGCTTGAACTTGGACAAATGTATGTCTTCATCTTTTGGCTTTCTGTGAAGTCCTGTATTTAAAAAATATATATATATATATATATATATATATTGTTATAGTCATTTTATGAAAAACTATGTTTTATTTTAATGCGTCACCTAAGTGCCAATTCATTATTTTTAAAGATTTTGGTGATTTTCTCAAAATTGGCTTTAATATTAATATTAGTTAATAGCATCTCATGTATAGCCATTAAACATTCATGCATGAGAATTCTCTTTAAACTCCACGTAGTCAAAAATGTGTCAAACAATTATGCATTTGATGATTCACTTGCTTATTCACTTACAAACTAGTTATGTGTCAATGATTTAGGTAGTTGAATCATCACTACGTGTCTTCACTCTATTATCTTCCTATCTTTCTATTGATTTGGAGTGAAGGAAAAGTTACTTAAGGAGGTGATCTACAAGCATTGAAGTTATCTGTTGGCATGCCGCCATAATGGTTACTATAAATAGAGATCATTGCCTTTGGTTTTAAAAAAACATAGGACAATTGCAAAAGAGAAGAGAGAAAAATTAAAGTGAGAAAGAGAGATAGAAAAGAAGAGAGAGCAAGTGGTGATCAAATTCTCAGGAGAAGTTAGAGGTCGTAGCTTGTGTGTTTTCTTAAACTTGGAAACGAGGTAGGGGTTTCTTGGGGACCTTTTGCAGAGATTGATTTAATTAAATTTCGTGAGCAATATATTATGCGTGGTATGATTATTTGATTAATATTCTTGTTATAATTGAATGTTATTCTTGGAATATTTATGTGTTCTTGATTGGTAGAACAATGTTGGTACATTGGTGATATTCTGAATAGCTACATTGTTGGATATATGGATATGTGAAATGCATAATTATATCATGTCATGGAAATTAGTTGGAGATGTTGGTTGGAGATATTAATAATGGAAAAGAGGGTAATGGATATAGTCTTTTGTGTAGTTGAGTCTAACTCTTGGCAGGTACCAGGTCTCAGGGATCCCACAGTGCACATGGTTTTTATTGGGTGATTCGGGACTGGCGAAAGGGAGTTAGGCAAGATGACTAACAAAAGGGGGAATTATGGGACAGTTGAAATGGGTGTTAGTTCATATAAATGGGCATCCGGGACCAAGTGGTATAAGCATGGTATGGGACGTGCAGGTCTGCTTGTCCAGTTATATGAATTAACGGGATTAGAATTGAAGCTCATTCATGCATTATTATTAATAATGTGATATTTGGCGGTGTAATTGTTCGTCATTTAATTTAATTATATCAATTTCATGTAAAAAGGTTTATGTCCCTACTGAGCTGTGGTTTCGCTCACCCCCTAATAGATTTTGCAGGTACTGAACCTGAAATCTAAAGCTTGTGATGATTTTGGCATATTTATAAGGGTGTACTGTGTACATAGCTTGAGGATAAATAATGAGTTACTCTTTTAGTAAACACTTTAGTAGTTCTGGCTTGTAAAATAATATAACTATTTCAAGCTTTCAGATGTTGTTGTTTCGAATATTCTATGTGAAATATTTACTTTATTTATTTAAATGTTTCTTCACATTTTAGTTATAGTTTTTATTAAAATTCTATAATTAAGGTGTGAATCACGTCTTAACCCAAAATTACTTAAATCCGTGGGTTGGGGCGTGACACTTTCCAACTTCCTACAAAAGATAAATTCACATAATAAGTTCACCAAATTAATATAGAAAATTCATAAATCCAGTTGGTGAGAATAAAATGTAACAACAAGTGAAATTATATTTATTAAGCCAAAATTATATCATAAAGTCTCCAAAATAATATTAAAAAGATGTAATTTGAGACTCTCATCACTTTACCATGACACAATGAAGTGGAAGTGCTCTTAAGTTCGAATCCCCCTGTTATAGTGGTTTATATAATTTAAATATATGTGTAAGAATGTAAAGGGAACTATGGGTAAGTTTTCATTTTGTTTGTTAGCCTCAAAAGAGATAGCATAAGTTTTTTTTTTTTTTTGGTCTGAACCATGAGTTGGTCCTGGATGGGCCCCAACTATGGGTGGCGATAGCATAAGCTTTTCAGTCCAGAAGAATCGTTGTGTTGTTCAAGCTACGAGACAAGAAATATATATATATAATTCAAAGCTATCTCTCAGTTGAATGAAGAATTTTCGGTTGCGTGCGGCGTGTCATGTATGACTTGGATTAAATAAGGTCCAAAGGAACACATGTGAAGCATATTTAATGCATATTTTCTATGGCAATTTCGGCGTGCACATCATTTTCTTCATGACTAAATCCTCACAACTCTCACCAATAAATGGGATCCCAACAAAACTATTGATGCTTATTTATGATCGGGCATCTCTTTCATTGCATTATTGAAGGACTTTTTAGGAATTTCATAATTTATTCCATATTAGACAAAATATTCACTGTAAAAAGTTGTGTTTTACGGTACCAACTAATAACCTTTTAGATTTATTTAATCAAATATGCATTAAAATACTTTTTTACGGACCAAATCTGTTACACATGAAACAGCGATTTATTTGTAAGAAAGAATGACTCAAAGTATTATCAAATATGAAATTATTACGAATAAAGACTCTGATTTGTTTGTAAAAAAGAATCACTCAAAGTATTATCAAATATGAAACTATTAACGCATAAAGACTGTAAAAATGCCAATTTAGTCATTCTTACATAAAAATCTAATCATGGCGTATAGAATTAGGCCTGGATTGGGCCCCTAATGTCCTTTCACCCATTACTCAAGCCATCTTTGTCCAAGAAAATGCCATGTACTTTCTTAGTTTTTTAATTAATTAATTAATTAATTAATTAAATTTTTTCCAAATGATGAAAGAATATTATTAAAAACGAATAGTAAGGTTTACATCACTAGCAAGAATATCAAAAATCCACTCAGGTCATAAATCACCCCAAGTATGGATTCCGCCAACTCTGGACACAAAGGCCGCAATTTTATGCGCTGCCTTGTTACAATGATGAGGGGTATACAAGAAAACACAATGCTGAAATTGCCCCACCAACTGCTTTATGTCAAAGATAATGGCGTCCACAGCAATGTCAATCTTCCACTCCCCACAAAGCATACGAATGATTTGTAAAGAATCAGATTCAACCTCTAACTTAGACAAACCACCCTGGACACATGCCATCATTGCTTCTCGAATGGCTTCAGCCTCCATCGCCAACGCTGATCCACCCCGCATGTTACCCTTGCCTCCCGCTTGAATCATCCATCCATATGAATCACACACCACCCATCCTACACCTCCCATTTCTGTCTGAGATACCCAAGCAGCATCACAGTTAACTTTGAGCATCCCATACGGCGGTTTTCGCCAAGAAGTCCCCGGCTCCGATTGAATTTTAGGTGGACGAGGTAATTCGTTGATGAGTGGCTTCACATGCTCTTGAGCCGTTCTAAATTCCTGGACCTGGGTTTGAAAGCACTCCACAGCATTACGAGGGTCAATCACCGTTCCTTGAAATACCGCCTCATTCCTGATTTTCCAAACCCAAATGCACATACCTGCAAAATATCTTTACAATCTTCCACCTGCTCATATTTCTTGAGCAGATTTTCCCAGCAGATAATAAAATCCTCCCCCAGAATATGACATGGATCCAATTGTATAGGAGAAGCAAACCACAACAATCGTGCAAACTCACAGTTGAAAAATAAATGTACCTGGGATTCCCTTTCCCCCCCGCACAAGGCACATGTATTGTCGACATCAATTCCCCGATGCAATAAATTTTCCTTTACCGCTAGAACATTACGGCAACACTTCCAAAGAAAAGTTTGAATTTTAGGAGGCACCTGCAGTCCCCAAATACTTTTCCATATATGTCGTTGTTTATTCCCTTGACTACTTTCTCCTTCTGCTTTTCTGCTCAGCTCTCCATTCCGCCGTAAAGTGAGTGCCACTTCATAACCCGATCTAACAGTATAGCCCCCATGAAAAGTGAAATGCCAAACCTTCTTATCTAGACACCCCCATCGGCTAATAGGTATGGTGGAGATACACTTTGCTTCAAGGGGATCAAAACAGCGATTCACTAGCTCCATATCCCAGCATCTCATATTTTGATCAATGAGCTCATACACCATCAGCGGCATGTCAGGATGTCGGGAGTGAAACATAAAAGTAGATGATGTGGGCAACCAGCGATCCTGATAAATGCGAACACTCTCCCCATTTCCTATACGCCAACAAAGCCCAGCCTCTAAAATCCTGCGGCCTTGCAAGATGCCTTTCCAACCCCATGAAACCTTCCGACCACACACAGCATGCATGAAATCAGATTGAAAATAATATTTCTCATGTATGAGCCTGGCAAGCAAGGACTCCGGGTTTCGAAGTATCCGCCAGCCAATTTTCGCCAGCATTGCAAGATTAAAGCAGAGAAGGTCTCGAAAACCCATCCCCCCTGCCTTCTTAAATTGACATAATCTCTGCCAACTTACCCAATGAATCCCTCTACGATCCTTCTGCCCCTTCCACCAATAATTAGCAATGTCCCGTTCAATCTCCTTGCACAAACTGATCGGAAGTTTAAAACATGACATAGAGTAATTTGGCATAGCCATAGCCACCGACTTAATCAGTACCTCTTTTCCAGCGGGAGATAAATATTGCTCAGCCCATCCCATAAGTTTAGAAGCAATCCTTCTACGCACCATTTCAAACACCATTAGCTTAGAAGCCCCAAAATCTGCATTTAAGCCTAGGTATTTTCCACAATCTTCATTCTGCCGTACCCCCAAAATATGTGCCAGTTGATTTTTCAATCTTGCTGGGCATCTCATTCCAAAGAAGATAGAACTCTTGTCAAAATTAATGCACTGACCAGAGCCCATCGCATAGCAATCCAAAATTTGCTTTAAACAGTAAACCTCTCGTTCTTCAGTGTGACAGAAAATGACAGAGTCATCTGCAAAAAATAAATGTGAAATACTGAGCCCTTGGGGACGGAGCTGAAATCCATGAAGGGTTCCCCTTTCTTCCTGACGATGAAGTAGAGCCGACAATCCTTCCGCACAAATTAGAAATGACTAAGAGCACTTCCAGTGCTACAGGTCAACCCGAGCAAGAGGGGGCTTTAGGCCTGTGAAGCGCTTCTAGCGCGCAATTGCAGCTTGGGCAATATATAGGGGTCACCAATTTGGGCAAGGCCAAAGACAAATTGAACCCGTGTTATTGCTCGAAGGCTGATGACGGCAACGCTGACGTCAGGTGCCAACAGTAAAAAAAATTCAAACTTTTATGCGTTGACGCCAATTTGGCGTTAGCCCTACTTTCCCCTAACGGATAGAAGCTACGTGGCGCTTCCTGGGGTGTCCGATCCAATATTTCTCATCCAATCCAACGACTGCCAATTCTTGTGTAAAAAAAATTCGAAAACATTTTTAAAAAATAACAAAAAATTCTGAATTTTTTTAATTTATAAATACCTACCAATATTCTTCACTTTCCACCACACCAAATCTTCATACAAATTCTTCTCCTTCCAATATTATCCACTTTTCACACCAAATTTTCTACTACTAATTCATTTGTGCAAAAATACAAATGGCCTCTTCCATTGAAACTGGTGGGTCGTGGACAACCATGGAAGATGTTTTGTTGTGTGAGTGTTGGGTCCAAATTGGTCATTGCCCGACAATGAAATGAAGTTCTCTCATATGTGGAGAAAAATTCATGCCGAATATATGAAAGATCGGGTTCGGCTCGTACGGAAATAGCCTTGGCTAGTAGGTAGAAAATTTTGAATAAAGAGTTAGGAAAATGGAGATGCGTTGACAAAACGAGGGACAATGTTCGAAACAGAGAAAATCTTGGCAACGAGGTAAATTATATGTAATTGTCATTTTATTAAATTTAATGTCATATATATATATATTTTAATATTCTCTTATATTTTCAATTTTTTTATTATTATAGATTATGCAAGTACAAATATGGTTCGGTCCCATTCGCCAAGGCAAAAAATCTTTCAACAATCACTAATATTGGGAAGTTGTGAAAAATTGTTTGAGATTCAAAATTATTCTCACTGGTCCGACTGTTGTGTTGAATGAGATGTCACTCCACGATTCACCAGCATCGGATTCGCTGTTGGAGTCCCTGATGAATCAAGACTCACTAATCCAAAGGGAACCAAGACGTATTGGGAGAAAGACTGCAAAGGCCAAGAGAGGGAGCAATTCGACCAATGATTGTGTAAATTTTTTGAAGCAAATTGCTATCAATGGCACAATGAGAATTGAGAGATATGAAAAGGGATGCGGCTGACAAGGCAAGAGATGAAGCATTTGCAAGAGAAAGAGACTATGCACACAAACAAGACATGGACAAGAAGGATCGGGAAACCATGGCAATGGATACGAGCTATGTCCCCTGAAATAAAGTCATTTTGGAAATTAGAACGAAGGGATGTTATGAGAAAAAGGTTTTTCCGTGATGATAACCTAGCAATAAAGTCATTTTAGATTTCTTTAATCTCAAATATGCATTAAAATACTGTTTTACGGACCAATTATGTTACACTTGTTACACATGAAACAGTGATTTGTTTGTAAGAAAAAGGACTCAAAGTATTATCAAACTGTTACGAATAAAGACCGTAAAAAGGCCGTTTAGTCATTCTTACGTAACAATCTAATCATGGTGCATAAAATTAGGCCTGGATTGGACCACTAATGTCCTTTTCACCCATTTAGTCAAGCCATCTCTGTCCAAGAAAATGCCATACACTTTCTTAGTTCATGGATCATATACCAAGCGACTAAACGGGCAGCCTTGCCAAATCCCAATAGGGTCTTGGCCCAAAACAATTGTGGAGATGAAAATTTTCATATTTTTGCTCAAGTTCGAAATACAAAGCTGGCTCCAAATTATATTTCAAGCAGAGATTGAAAGAAGTAAATTACAACAAAATCAAACATACATAAAAACACAAAACTACATCTCTACACAACAAAACCGAACCTGTAAGATCAGAGACTTGATCACAACATAACTATATAAGAAGAAATGATCACCAAGTGTGGATAGAAACCTACAGGCAGAGCAGCTCAGAGCTCCTCATCACGGCCTTGACCAGCCACACTCTCTTTAATCTTCTGTGACTTCTGCTTGGCAGTGTCCTTGGCAGACTTCACAGTCTCTTCTGCTTTCTTCTTGGCTGCCTCATAACCCTCCTTCGCTTTCTGAGCTGCCTTGTTCTTCACCTCCTCTGTTTTTGGCTTTGCTTCTTTGGTCTCCTCTGCCTCCTCATAGGCCTTGTTCTTCACTTCTTCTGCTTTTTGCTTGGCCTTTTCTTTTGCCTCCTTGGTCTCCCCTGCCTTCTCATAAGCCTTGTTCTTAATCTCCTCTGCTGTTTGCCCTTCCTTTTGCTTTGCCTCATTGGCCTTCTCTGCAGCCTTGCTGGCGGTTTCCTCAGCCGCATTCTTGGTCTCGTATGTCTCATCTTTCGCTGCCTTTGTAGCCTCATAAGCCTTCTCCTTTGCTGCATTTGTGGCTTCAGAGGCCTTGTCCTTTACTGATTTTGTGGCTTCATACGCCTTCTCCTTCGCTGCTTTCTCAGCCTCAAAAGCCTTCTCTGCTGCTGCTTCTTTCATTTCTCTAGCCCTCTCAGCTGCTGTATCTTTAATGTATTTGGCCTTCTCCGTGGTGTATTGACCAGTTCCTGGCCATTAATTAAATCCCCCATTTATCAGTTGTTCATTTAGGAAAATAGGCTTTTCTAAAGTCTGATTAAGATGTAAAATATCTTCAACCCTAACACAAACATAACCAACCCCAATTTCCTGCAGAACCCACATTTCAGCACTTCATTTTGTCTGCATTTTGATTTTTTAAATATTTTTTATTTTAAAAAAAAACACATGGTCTCTCTCTGAGTAACACTAGGTTAAAGTTTGAATTCACACACAACTAACAATTATTATGGGCACTAAAATCAGAACATTTATCACAAAAACAACTACTGTAAAAAATTCAAATGACCTAACAAACCCAATTGCAAAGCAAGTCCAAGATTTTATAAGGGGTCATTTGGGAGTAATTCTGGATAGGCCAAAATCACTTCTAAGTTGGCCATAATCACTTCTGGGAAGAAGCACGAGTGATTCGGGAGAGAAGCACCTCATGTGCTTCTACATAAAAATGGTTATTTGCCTCTTCAGAATCACTCCAAACGAGCCCTAAGTTGATTCAAATCAATAACATCCATATATACAAAATGCCATATCTCATAAATCATCACTATGTAAGCAAATTATTATTATTATTATTTTAAAGGTACTATAATGTTGAGGCTGCTAACCAGAAGCGGTGTCATAAGCAGCATCAGAAGCTTTCTTATTATTTTCATCATCATCATCCTGCTTCAATCCAAGTCCTCCAGAGATTTTCTCCTTGGCCCACTCTGCCCATGACTCTGAGTCTGAGCTTTCTCTGCCCTCTCTTTCCTTCTCTGCTGCCTCGTCCTGCGGTTGCCTTGTTTTAACCTTAAACCCCTCATCACTGGAAGACGTATGGCCCACACCAGAGCCTGTGCAAATGGTGGCAAGCATCACCGCCACCACCCCAAGAACAAATAGCACTTTGAAAGGTTGCTTTGAAGCCATGAACAAAGTCCGAAGATATTCAAATATGCCAAGTGTTTCTCGAAAACTGAAGTTTGTGATTTGTACAAGAAGATTGGAATGTGAGAGAGGTTAGGGTTGGGGAGTTGTGGTTTTAAGAAGAAGAAAGAGAGGGCAGAGGAGGGTGTGCATGAGTAAGAGGACAGGTGTAACACAAGGTGGCAAGTTCAGAAAGTGTTCAGACTAGAGATTTGGACACGTGTCATGCTGATGCCTCCCAGGTGTCGACAGGGCTTTTTGTTTTGGCTTTTTTTTCTTTGATCGAAGGTGTCGACGACATGTTGGGGTTGCAATTTGCGTGTCTCTTCCTGAATGGAACAGCATGAACCTGTGAAATAGCTTCTTCTGCATCTCTCAATATCCGTGGCCTGCTTTGCTTTTGTTTTCGGATCTTGGAGATAATATATACATAATTTTATCACTTTTTCTGAACTTATCTATACGGCCAATGTTGTTTTTGTCTTTGCACACTTTTGCATCGATTGAAAGTAAATAAGCATATATTATCCTCAAAAAAGAAAACAAAAAGATATGAACAAGATGCATAATTTTATATACAAGAATTGAAATAGTTCAAAATTCATTTTATATTTTGGGAAAACTTTAGTAGATAGTTGCATAAATTTTAAAAATGATTGTTGTTCGGATTATGAGAGAGTTTCCGCCGCCCCCCCCCCCCCCCCTTTTTTTAACTAGCCCCTTGGTGTTTATTTATTTAATTTAATTTTAGAATTTTAAAAAATAATGGGTCCTATTTTTATGGAACATAACTACCCATTATCTGATTTTGTTTTTATTTTTAATTTTTTTAAATATAAAAAAATATGAATTTACCATATTATCCGCATTTAATCAATATTTTCAAATTTTAATATTTGTATTAATCAAAGGCATTTTTTAGTATTTTGAGTGTTCCACAATTCTCAGCCTTTTGCTTTATATATAATTGTATATACTAAAACAAGGTTATCATAAGTCAAGCATAATGTTGAGTACTTTTTGTAAGGTTGCTTTGAGGCCATGATGAGTCTATGAGAATCTGATATGCCTAAACCAGTCTGAAGAGATAGATTCTAATATGATAAGTGTTCTGCCAATACGCAAGTAGATTGGAATGTTGAGAGCAATGGGAAAGTTCGGAGTAAGACACACGTCATATTGAAACCTACACCCCTCCACAAGCATAATTGTACAATCAGCATTCTGCCCATGGAGGAGAAACATGCTTACCCGGAAAAATATTCATGCACATTTTTCTCATTCTCCACAAAAATTTCATGCAAAGTTCCACGCACAAGTTTTCTCATACGCAAAAATTCATGCAAGTTAAAAGGGCATAGAGCTAGATTAAATGCCTTTATTAAAATGATGGCGTGACTGGAAAATCAATAAGCTTGTTTGACAAAACAAAACAAAGATCCTAAACTACCTTAAGCTCCAAGAGCAAAAGCCTAAACTGCCAATAAAAAATATCAAAATATACACAGGTTAAAAGCTGAATCACCCTACTTAACGAGGTCCTTAAACAATAATGCTAGGAATCTTTACACGTCTTCTTATTGTGGCCAAGCCCCTTGCACTTGCTACACTGGAGCTGACGTTTTATTATGTCTAATGATTCAGCCTGCTTCATCTTTGGCCGGCCTGGCGGCCGTCTGGTTGGTGGAGGGGTAACAGTAACTGCTGCCAGGCTTGATTCACCCGGGAGTGGCCTGTCTACATTAGGAACAGGATGAATTGATTCTGCATAAGTTGAACGGTAACTCTCGACTGTGAAGTATCTGGAGCAGTAATCATATGGGTTCCTACCAATGCATTCAAAGACAGCAATAGCATGGCAGCAAGGCAGACCTGTAAGTTGCCATCCCTTACAGCTACAATCCCAATGGTCGATATCAACAATATCAACAGATTCTCCACGAACCTCGAATGTGCTACCTTGTGAGAGCAACACCTGAAGTGATTGAGCAATTGTCGTTTCTTTTTGAAGCTTTTCCTCTTTAGATGGAGTTAATCTTGTTACCCACTGGTTGGACTCCACCCTGCGTGAATAGAAGGCTTCCATCGTCTTACCTCGCAATACATCAATCATCTGTGTAATTGGCAACTCATGTGCCTCTGATACCCAGCTGTAGAACTGCTGTCCAAAGTTTGATGTCATGTGGTTGTACCTGGCTCCTCCAGAGAATGCATTAGCCCAGTGCTCTGGCCCACTTTGTATGACCCAATTGTAAGCTTCAGGTGAAATACCCTTTATGTTATCAGCACTACGCTGGAAAGCCTCCAGTTTGGGTGCATAAGCAGCAGCATAAAAATCGTTGATCATAAATCGTCTTGCCTCATGAGAAAATTGCCCCTTCAAGTCCTTGTTGAGTTTTTCAGCAAGATGCCTCAAACAATAGCAGTGGTAGCATTTATCAAATACCTCAGTCAATGACTTTTTCAAACCATTCTGAACATCTGCAACAAATGTAATCTGCTGAGATATTGACACTGCAGATTTCAGTTCTAATAAGAACCAATGCCAGTTATCATCAGTCTCAGCATCCACAACAGCAAATGCTACCGGAAAGATACCATCATCACCGTCTGCTGCTATTGCGGCCAACAAAACTCCTTGATATTTTGAGTTCAGAGGAGTGCTATCAAGAAAAATGAGAGGGCGGCAACCTTCTCGGAAACCCACAATTGATGCATGGAAAGATACGAAGAAGCGATGGAAGCTTGAGTCCTCCTTAGTGGTAAATGCAGCAACACTCCCTGGATTAGTTTCCTTTATCCTCTCGCAGAAATACGGCAACTGATTATAGGCCTCTTTATAGGAGCCTTGAAGCTGCTCCCTGGCAATCTCTTTGGCACGCCATGCCTGAGAATAGTTCAATTGAATCCCATATTCTCGCTTAATGTCGTCTGCTATATCCTTTGGCTTGTAGTTTGGGGAAACTTTCAACTTCTCCTTTATGATACTTCCCACCCAACCTCTAGTTGCCCGATACCCAGCTTTCACAGCAGCTCCTTCACATGTATGATCTGTGTTCATTTTTTTGATACAAATCAACTGGGTAGTAGACAACCTGGATGCATATATCCTCCATGGGCAACCTTGAGATTTGCATTTGACAGTAACACGATGACTGTCATTTTTCTTGTACCTATACGCGAAGCCATGTGCAATTGAAAACTTATGCAATGCTTCTCGGAATTCACTAAAACTATTAAACCTTTGGTCCACACCAGTGATGGTATTTTCCCACTGTTGTGCAGCTTTATGATGCTTATCATCACTAGAAGAACCAAGAACAGAAACCAAAGGGGTTTCATGGAGTTCCATATCAATTTGGTCAATGGCATTGCAAGTATCAACTCGCACATCAATAGGCTCAACAATAGGAACCACCGCTTCTGACACAGTTGTCCTGCTCGACCTGCATGTCCAACACATGTAGGGTAATATTTCCTGATGAGATTTTTATGCAAAACACATGTAGGGTGACACTTCTATTAAATGCTTATTTTTGGCACACAAGCACAGTACTATATAATTACACAACAGAATAAAAAGAGGCATGCACGTGTAACACTCTGTGCAAGATAACAATGGAGGTATAAGCACATTTCCATGGCCTCTGTTCCACATTGTGATTGCTGCAATTGTGACCCAAACCGAACCATAAAAGGTTATGCATCCAGGGAAACAAACACACAAGTGGGTATCAAATCAGCAAGAAATAAGATTAACAAAATAAAAAGTACCTACTAGCAGGCATGTTCGACACATTTCGAGCAGCGGCTTCCTCTGACATGACAAAAACATCGACAGTGGCTGTATCCCCAAGGAAATTGACCATGCGTTGCAAGTCCTTATCTTTAGAGATTGTAATGAGAGTCTTCTTATTGCCCGGAAGGAAATACTTGATGGACATTGTTTCAGCACTACAATTAAACATATCAGCTATTTCGGACTTTAAATCACCAAGCAGTGTTTGTTGATCAATGTCAATCGCATAGGCCTCACCCCCAGTGTACGATAAACTTCCATCCTTATTCGTCACAAATTCTCCACCTGATTGGCATATTGCTATAACCTTCTTTGCAGCCATGGCCTACCCACCCAAAAAGGATATATTTTTTTTTATAAGTTCATACACAAGAAGTCATAATGGAAATAACAAATTTGTTCGAAGCCAAGTTTACAGAAGGTTGAATTTCACAGTTGATAAGAGACTAAATCCCATTTTTTGAAGCCAAGTTCACATTAGCAGGTTGAATTTCACAGTTGATGAGACTAAGCTTCGAAGTACATTCACAATAATAACCCTAAAGTTTGAAACTTTTGCCCATATCTATACCCTAATGCTGAAATTACACAAACCCAATGTCTTATTTGGGAGAACAACATGAAATTTTCCATGTGCAGACGTTACTAAAGTCACAAATCCCACAGGAAAAGGTGCGGAACCCATAATAACCCCAAATCCCAAATCAAAACAAGTACAACAAACAGAGCCTATAATCAAATTTAAAAGAAAAAAGACAAATATTTTTAACTGTGAATAAATAAATAAATGAGACAGAGGAACAAGAACCCTAATATGAAAAACCCAACCAGAAAATTCAAAGAGATAGGAACCCTAGATTGCATGGATAATAAAAATCGAACCTTCAAGCCAGACTGAGATGAATTCCTCTGGTAAACCTATAAGACGCCTACAGTTCGTTTACTTTTCCGAAAACAGGAGAGAGAGAGAGAGAGAGAGAGCGGAAGGTGCTTGCCCGCTCCGAAACGTGCACATACACAGAAAGAGATGGAGCGAACCGTGTAATGACTTTACCAGTCTACTTCACTGCATCCGTGTCTATATTTGCTACGGTGAGCCCACGAATTTTGAACCGTAGATGTTGCGGCTTCTTTGGTTTGGACTTGTTGAATGGCTGAAGTTTAAAGTTTTTGTTTTTTGTCTCAATAAATCCTTAGAACTGGACGGTGATTATTGAACCAATGAGGTATGATTATATTGGTACGTGGTACTTTAGATGATCTCCTTTCCCAATCAGATGCCGTGGGCCCACATTAATCAACGTGGGTCTCACCTAATTGGACAAACGATGTTTCACTGTTTTCTAATCCGCACAGTGTTTCAGCACACTGTTCCGGTCCTCCAATCCTCCAATTACACGTGTTTCATAAATATTCTGTTAAAATTAGTCATGTACAGTGTACATACCTCCTGCTCCAATGGTACTTTAGTAATTTGCCACCTTGGAAGAAGATGTTGTACATTATGCATGATTTAGACTAAACTTTGATCAAGTTTTTCATTTGTGTAAAATTAATAATGAGGATATGACTAGCTAGTTAATTAAAGTTGTCTTATTGATCCAAAAGAAAAGGTTTGTAAGAACCTAAGGCCCCGTTTGGTTCACGGAATGGATTTGAGGGGAAATTAATTCCCATGTCATTTCCCAAGGAATGGGAATGAAAGATTCCTTTCCCATGTTTGGTAATGTTGGGAAAGTAATCGGGAGATTTCACTTTGTTTCCTTTCCCATGTTTGTTTTGAGAAGAATGGAAAACAAAATTTGTATAATTTTCCAATTATACCCATATTAAATCAAATAAAAAAAGAATGCATTTAATGATACGTTGTAATTATAAATTGTTCATAGGGACAAAATAGTCATGAAAATTGTGCATTGAATGTTGGCACATTTTCCCAAACTTTCCTATGAGGAGGGAAAGCAAAACCCAAGTTAAGAGGGGGGCATCACTTTCCCCCCTACTTTCCCATGTGCCAGGAATCCGTTTCCCATTCCCGGACTTACCAAACATGGGAAAGCAATTGAATTCCCATTCCTATGCCTCCTTTCCCATGAACCAAACGGCCCCTAAGTGTTGGTGTGTACAAGTTGCATGTTAAGTTTAGTTGCGCACGAGCACTTGATGGTATTATAGAGCGGGTTCTACGGTCATTGTTATAGTTCACACAAGCATATTGAGTAAAAGGCTTGTAGTTCAATTAGTTAGGAGTAGTTACTCATCTACCCGAGGTGCAGGTCCTGTATAGATTGAGAAGAATTCCTCTGGTAAATCTGTTGGATGCCTTTACTGCCGGCAATTAGCCTTGAGATTGATTGCCTTCGAATGTAGGATAACTAATGGTGCGTCCGCCTTTTTAAACCGTTCATCTTACATCTTCTTTGCTTTTGACTTCTTCGATGGCTGGAGATTTATTTTCGTTTTCATTAAACCCTTATCCTTGCATCTGCTTTGAGTCATTTGGCAAAACGAGCGTTTGTGACATTGCGGGTTTTGAATGGAGAGCTGAGAAGATGTGTAGCAATGTAGTTGTAGGCCTTCCTTCCCCTCCAAATCTTAACGGGACTCTTTCTTCTCCAACTCCCACTAATACTTCGGTAATGATTAATAAAGTCACTCTCTCTCTCTCTCTCTCTCTCTCTGTGATTATGATAATTGTGAACTGGCGATAACAAAAATGGATAATTTAGCAGAACACAAAAGATGGAGACCACTTGGTAATGAACCACACTGGGGTTGGAGGGTATAAGTGGCGTTTGGTTATTGCTTATGACGGCACCCGCTATGCAGGTTATTGTTCTCTTTCTTCCATTAAAGCATTGAGCTTTGCCTCCTATTATGTGAATTTTGATGTGCTTTGCTTTCTAAGCTTTTTCCAGTCATGGGTTTTGCTAATTATTATGTTTGATTTCAAGTTAGAATTCAATTCTTAATTCACCAGTGACAACCCACTTGATAATTTAGAGGAAAGTGATGACCTTATTTTTCTTCTTTTGAGTTCTGATGAAAATAGCTCTGCTTGGAAATGGAAATGTGCTTCAATGATATTTGACATAATGCCCCCATGTATGATTGAATTTCCTTCAACTTCTCCAACTTTGTCTGTGTAATTTTTCTAGTTGATATGGCAAGTTTCCAAATTGGGCATCTTATAGGCATGAAGGTGGTTATTTTCTGTCAATTTTGAGATATTTCAGATGCCCATTTCAAAATCCCAATTTGATATTAAGCTTCAACTTTCTGCATCAATCATCTCCAACACTTCCATGAATTAGCAGGATGGCAATACCAGAGTTCACCACCTACAATACAGTGCTTTGTGGAGAAAGTTTTAATGCAAGCAACAAAGCTGGAAAGGAAGGATCTTAGTTTGGTTGGTGCAAGTAGGACAGATAAGGGAGTACATGCTTGGGGTCAGGTCTGATTTTCTTTCTTACTCTCATCAAGATTAAACACAACAAGCAAATCCACCAACATATCAAAGACTTACTTTCAGTTTAGCTTTCAGGTTGCACACTTTGTCACACCTTTCAACTATGACAGCATAGATAGCATTCATGCAGCTCTCAACGGTCTTCTTCCTTCTGATATTCGAGTGAGGGAGATCAGCCCTGCAGTGCCCGAATTCCATGCTCGTTTTTCAGCGGAAAGCAAAATTTATCATTACAAAATATATAATGACACATTCATGGACCCTTTTCAGCGTCACTATGCTTACCATAGTGCTCATAAGCTAAACCCCGCTGCTATGAAAGAAGCTGCAAAGTATTTTATTGGAAAGCATGATTTCTCTGCTTTTGCCAATGCCTCCCAGAAAGAACGAGTGCGAGATCCAGTAAAGAATATATTCCGTTTTGATGTCATTGAAATGGTAATACTTCAAACCCCACAACAAGATTTCTTCAACAGCAGTTGAATTTTAGGTTGCTCTTCATTGGCTGTTGATGGATTGATAAGTCATTCCATGAAGTGCATCCATGTTTATAAGTTTTTGTTGTGAGAAATGTATGATTCATTACTGATTCTTCATTCAAATCCTTGTCTAGGGGGCTCTTTTACAACTAGAAGTTGAAGGCTCGGGTTTCTTATATCGACAAGTCCGGAACATGGTGAAGCATTCACAACCTTAACCATTTTCATCAAAAGTTATTTTCTTTTTAGTACTACGCAGTGCATTTCATCAAATGGTAGTATAAGCATTTTCTGTGAAACACTTGTGCAGGTCTCTCTGCTGCTTCAAATTGGAAGGGAAGCACTTCCTCCTTATATTGTTCCCATGATATTGGCAACACGAGATCGCAGGGAACTTGCTAAATATGCCATGTTTGCTCCACCTCACGGGCTTAGTCTTGTGACAGTCAAGTATAACGAGGAGCATCTAAGGCTTCCATCTGGTTGCTCCACGACCAGTTTTGGTAGGCATTATACTATAGGCTCGTGTAAGCTTCCATTCTACTAAGAATTTACGAATTCATTTGTACCAAAACAATAAACAAAGAACCAATAACATGGGTATTCAAGAAATGGTGTGACCAGGGGATTTCAATCTCTGTTTAAATTTAAAAGTTGTTGCCTTTGGATCTGTTAAAATTACTTGTGTATTTATTGCATCATCAATATTTTTCTTTTTTTAAATCTATCCAATTTTCAGAAGTTAGTATAATGTTGAAGCACAAAGAGAGTTTCAGTTACCAGAACTACAATGGCATTCATCAAAAATAAAATTCTCCAATAATACACCACTTTACAAATGGCGAATGATTTTTTTTTTTGTTTTTTTTTTTTTGCATTAATGGGAGAATCTCCCTCAAAATGACCCGACAATATAACCCTATCAAGAGTCAAGAGCACATGGTTTTATGTCTCGTAAAAACGAAGCTCTATCATGCATTCTTGGTGCTTTGGCGAATACCAAGCAACGGCTTTGGCTGAACCAAGGACTTGCAGTGCATATTCAAGGGCAAATACGGGCTTGTCCACACGTATGTTCCAGTCTTGGTCCTTTAGTTCGACTGCAACTCCTGAATCGACCCTGAAACTGAAAGGTCCAGCAATCTGCAAGAAATTGCAGTGGCAATTCAAAGTCAACATTCATTTCAACGTCATTCGGATTCAACAGCTATGTAAGAAACGACCATAACCTGGACTGCTTTGAAACCCAGTTACTACAAAGGTGCAGCCCAAGATCAACACAGGAATATCCATTACAAGAACAAGTTTAACTTATAACCTTAATGTTTCTCTCATTCTGAAATCACACTTGAATTCTGGGAAATATTTTTTCCAAGAGGGAAAATATAATTAATATAAAAGAAATATAGATACCTGCTGCTGAAGAGAAAGTGTGGCATTGGGGCAAATGTCCTGGATAGCTTCCAAATTTGGCTGTTGAGAATTGAAAAAATCTTGTGCTAGATGTGTAGCACCTGAAAGAAATTTAGAACCAGAAGGAAAATCCAAACGGGCATGAAAGCGAGTAAGATCTAGGAATAGCCTTTGGAAGTTTCCATGCTGGGCTGTAAATGATGCAGATGCAAATATATCTGCTAGAAAGGCAGATTTTACTTCAGGAGCCCGAATACTAAAGCCTCTAAAACCCTCAGGATCATCATCTGCGATTTGTGACCTAACCGAACTATCACCAAACGAGGCAGTCATAGCAGCACCTGTGTATGACCGAATTTGAATTATCAATTAGTAAGAGTTGTACATGTATAAGACAATGGCCAAGATGCTAAGACAACAACTACTCCACTCAACTCACTTGATTCCCAACTATCAGGGGTTGGCTAAGCTAAAACACAGTACACAAAAAAGTTATGAACATCAGAAAATTTATGCTACAAAGGGCACAGAGCTACTTGATCCCAATTTTGGGCAAACGTTGTAAATCATTAATGCCACCGCCTGATGGCTTCTTTTCTTTACCCAGAAAACATCTCTTTCATATAAGCAAAAGGATGTCTAAATAATTCTTATAGTAAACCTCACCCTCTTGCCCCTCTCCTATCATCTACCAGTATAATTCAGCAATAAAAAAAGGCAGTCTCTTACCAATAATCCCCGAAGCTGAAACATGAGGATTTGAAAGGAATATATCATATGGTTGCACCATTCTCAACTTCTGAGCGTTACTTCTCCAAAGCTCAATGTTCTTCTTAAAAGAAAAAGCACTTGTGACAGACAAACCAGGAAGCAGACTAGCAGGAACTCCATCGCTCTGACCACTGTCAAGGCGCTCCGGTGAACCTGAATTATGATGGGCACATATATGATAACTGGCCCCGGAGTCAGAAGCAACCGAAGCCAGATCAAGTGACATTGAGAATGGCACATCCCAATAATTACCAGGCTTGTCAACAAAAAGCCCGGGCCAAACTGCCTCCACTGTCAAATTGTGATGAGGAAACTGAAATTTACACAACAACCAAAGCTTTATCAGTAAATCCAGCCAGAAGAAGCACAAAATTGACCCTTGGGTAAACACAAACACACCTTGTGCTGAAAAAGTGCCTTCTTTCGAGCTTTCTTGTCATCACCATAAGCCTCCACACTAAACACCAATGTGTCGTCAGGTGTCAACAAGAAGTCAGAACAGAAAGAAAGGGCATACAAGGACTTATCACGCAGGTGGGTTCCAATGCTTTGCATCCATGAAGATGCAGAGTCTGGGGGTGTTGTCTTCCCACTTTTCTTAACAGAGGATACGAACCTCTGCAAATTGAACTGGCCCAGTAACGTCCCAAACCTACAGAGCTTTTCAATTCAAGAATTACTGATTCAACTTGAACCCACATAAAGAAAAACGGTGAAGATGAAAAAGCAAAAAGGAATTGAAGTGGATTTTGGTGGCGGGTACCAATTGTCGCTAATGGGTATGGTGAGGACTCGCTGAAGATTGAAGCCATTGGCGGCGGCGTAGGAAGGGACAAAAGGGGTAGTCATGAAACGCTGCATGAAGTCAATTTGCTTGGGCCTGGAGAGCCTGGCGCCTCGGGTCAGACCCAGAGGAAGTGGGTCGCCGGGAATGGGTCGGGCCAGTCCGTCAAGGGTCCTCGGAGTCGACATGTCAAGGTCCCAAAAGCTTCCGTCCATTGCCCATCGCAGCTTCTTCATCTCCATTTCCAGATTGCTTGCTCTTTTTAGCTTCTTCTGCTGCTTCTGCTTCTTCTTTAAACCCTTTTGATTTTGCTTTAACAAAGGTATGAACGACGAGTCGTCCAAAGTCTGGAAACGACAGTGCTTTCTAATGGGATAGTTCCCATATTTAGCAGTTCTGCCGTTTGTGTATCTAATTTGAAATTCCCAAAACAAAGTCGCTGTGTATAGTTTCTAGATGTATTTTTATTAGAAAAGAAATGCTTTATACATGCAAAGCATTCCAAGTGCCTCCTAACTGTGAGAGGCCAATTACTGACTTGACTGGCCTCTCATAGCTCGCATGCGCATACATATTTCCCTATAATCGGCACTTTGAATTCTAGCAACGTAGGGGTAAAATACTATGTCACGGGTTCAGTATTAATGGATGAAAATAACCTCATATTGTTAATCTGTCTGGCATAAACAATCCACTGATCATTGGATAAGCACTGATTACTAATTAGTAATCAAACATTATTATTCATTATTAGTTTATAACCTTGAAAATTGTAAAGTGCCTGGATCATTCATACAGAACAACAATGGAGTCAAGATGCTACAATAATTAGCATGGTCAACTTGAGCAATATTTACAGCCAAAAATGCACTTCTACAACATAAAGTCGACCTCGTCATCCACAGCAGACCCATTAAACCTCGAACAGTAGTATGAGTACGAATCATGAGCAAGCGTCTGCAGTGGTAAAAGGCATAAGGCATATAAGTGCTCTTTCAAAAGGTTGAGGGTTGTAAAATAGTCATGTATTGCTTGCTTATTTGCATGTTCATTTATATTGTAGTCTTGTTCTCTTTTTCACATTGTTACCTCACTGTATTAGAGTTTTGGTTACAAGAGGTCCTAAGTTCGAAATCTCAAATCCTCATTCTCTACTCATTTGGTAATTTACACGGTCAGCCTTTCAATGTGCAGGGTTGCGCGTGAAGATGACAATGTTGGCATTCCTTAACAATTTAAGCTTTGGTGTTTAGTAGTTACCTGTTCCTGTGAGCGGAAATACATGAAAGGTGTATAATGCAAGAAATTTGACACCCTGGAGGTATAGATATCGGCATACCTGTAAGATGAAAAAGAATTGAGAGAATCATTGTTAAGGAAACTCAAAATATAAATTTTTATTTCTGTCAGACGTGAACCAGAGTCCTGTGATGAATGAAATATGAACTGTCGGAAAAAAAGAACATACTTCTCAATTTGTCTCATCAGATGGCTTTTATCCCAGAACCCTGCACGGGAAAGAAATCCCCACCTAATGCACAGCAGGTTCACAAGGTCAACTGTATATTTATGAATGAAACATTTTCCACAGATATACACTAGTAATAAAAAAAAATCAATTCCGTATGTTTCCTAACCCCATCTTACCTTTTGTTGAAGAGCTCTCCATCTGCTTCTAGCATTGGAGCAATTTTCTGGTCCAGTCTTTGCATAACTATAAGTAGCTTTTGCATGCTTTCTGAGAGTTCATGATCATCCAAGTTTGTTGCAGCAAGGGTCTGAAAGTGCAGAAAAGCTCAGATAAAATTAAGAAGCACTACATTATATAAACCATTTCTTTTTTTATTTTTCCAGTTCTATCATCTCTTGGTCCACACTCTTGGTTAGGAGTTCATACTGTTTGCTGAGTGGTGATGCTTAATGGGAAAAAGAAAATGTAGCATGGATTCAGTTCAGAGGCAACACCAGACTTAAGAGTTGCACTTATCTATTAGTATAGAAATGTTCAAATGATAACCAGATCATCATGATTTTTATTTTTTTACTCAAATACATGCAACGGTGAGTAGACAATATTTGTTAATTAAAGCAGTAATTGTTTAATGCTCAAGGATACAGATACAAGCATAAAAAAGAGGAGATATGAAAATTATATTGAGATATTATCACTATACATTACAAGAATTCAGTGATGGATAAAGCTTACTTGAGCAGGGCGTCCTTTAGTTCGCCTTTGTGAGGCGAGCCGAAGTTGGTTGAAAAGATCCCCTACAACCTCCTTTTGATTTATAAGCTCTACCAGTGATGCTCTATGACCCCGGCTATGAATCAAAGCACTAAACTGCAGCCTCAAAATTTCACGAAACAAACGGAGACCTAATCAGCATTTAACAGTTCAATGATATTAAATCTCTCAATTACTAGGACACCAAATTAAAAATTATATAGTCCATAGGTGTTCTGTCTGTGGAACAATAGAATATTTATATAAGGAAACAGGCAAGCAGGTTCTTTGGGTTCCATTTGTTGTCTCAAAGTGTTTTTTCCAGTCAGTATATTATTAATCATGCCAAAATTTTCAATTCTTCAATGATAGTGAGATCTCAACTTCCAGAAACATGTTAATTGCACTTTCTCTTCTGTGCTCTTGCATGCAAAGAGAAAATCAACTACACAAACCTCTTCTTCCAATTCTCGACAAATCAATGCTGTCCGCCATCGCTGATGAACTTTAGATTGACTAACATCAGTGTAGATATGATCACCAACATACAGTATTTCGTCTCCATGAATATTTAGGGAATTCTCAACCATCTGAGCACTTCCCCCAGAATACAATCCCCCTGCAAGAAAAAGAATTTGAATGAGCATGAGATCATTAAATAAAACCAATGCCAACAAAGTAAAGAATTATCAAAAATATGATCCTTGCAAAGCTCAGAGGAATTTAATATATTGACATGTAAAAATGATGTTGACTGAGAACAAAAACAGCAGAGATTTGACCAACTTAACAACTTAGTCATTTAGTTAATTAATGTCACAATAACAATCATTTATCAAACATGATTATTTAGCTAATGTGCAACCAAGTGACATTCAAAGCAAGTGCAACCACAGAGCACATGAAATTAACAACTTCACTGTATTTTGCCTTAAAAATAAAAGAATTTCAGGGCTAAACAAGCACAAGTACTGAACATTAGTCTTCATCACCTGTTTTAGCCTTGAAGCATGGACGCATGAGCCCCTCTCCTGTCACCACCTCATACATAGGGTGTGACATTTGGAAGAACTCTGGCTTCCTTGCGGAGACTATTACCTGAAAAGGAGCGTAATAGACCAAAAAAACATGACTCACTGCTGTTAATGCGATCACAATTCTAATGATCATTAAGTTTCAAGGCAATCTTTGATTGTTAAACACACACAAAACAAAAAAAAAACAAAAAAACAAAAAAAAAACACTGGTCTGTGATAAAATTATGCTGCTAGTTTAAGCATCACACAGGAAAGAATGATCCTGAGACTTTTATAGCAGAGGTCCTGTAAAATAATTACTATTCAATGTGGCACGAAGTTATAAGTATACAAACGACATTTACTTACAATGTCAAATAAATCCCGCCAACCCATATCATTGGGAAGAAATCTGTTGAAGGAATGCTGCATCATTTTGTCTGTGTAATGATAATCTGAGTTGGTAATGAGCAGAAGCTTTTTACCAGCCTAATGCACGAATAGGTCAAAGTAAATAAGGAGGTAAATGATGTCACACGCTACTGAAAGATAAATTTCTATAAGACGTACCTCCTTTTGATCCAAAAGTGCTAGGGGTAATTCTGGATCAGGTGTCACAAATAGTTCAGGCTTAGACATTATCTCACTCTGCATATATACCACAATCAGTTCATGCTCATGAACCAATTCTTACATATCTAATACACAAATCATAAATATATTAACCTTTAGTTGACCCTCTACATGTGCCCTGAAGAGGGCTCTTCCAACAGCCTGAAATCATGTCAATAGTTAAAAAGGAGCAAGAAAAAACCAATACCAGGCTCTATAAAATTGAGGCACAACATATTGCCTTATAGAGCCCTTTATAATCAAGTGGACCAAGTTGTGCTGCTATGGTTCCATCATCCAATCTGTCAACCATCTGAAAAGAATCACAAGTCAATGTCTGCATACGAATAAACTAAATCCACAAAAATAATAGCAATAAAATGAGTCAGAAGTTAAAAAAGTGCTCTAGCTAAGACAAAACAGTACCTGCATATAAGCGACAGCTTCTGAGACGGAGAACAGTGTATTAAGGAATTCCCATCGACTTTCCTTCCGGAGGTCCACCAGTTCCCTCCCGTACATCTCACTTCAATGAGTAAAAAGTTAAGCCACACTATAGAATATACGATTCCATCTTTTCCCAAAAATGATATGCTAAAGTGCAAAATGTTGGAAGAACCTAAGCGCTACATACACAAAGTTATAATACAAGGGAAGACCAGAGTAATAAATCTGATAATAGGAACTTTCATAGGAAGTCTTATTGCTAAGTTTTAACAGCACACTGAATGCCTGCTTTGCATTTGCACTATGAGACTAACCAAAATAAAAGCTTCATAGTGTACCTTACAGCTCGATTAGATAGCATCTTTGTGCCATGCATAGCCCTCTTTACATAACCAAATCGATCAGGCTTCACTAAGTTGCCTTTCTCTTTGTCTATGACAAGGCCTCTAATAACCTATGGGAAAGGATGGAACAAAGGTAGGAAGGAAAAACGAAAATTAGATCTTATGGCTTGCTTATGTAAATACTCAAAAACCTTTTAACTTGCTTATAGATGCTACCAAGTCAGGGTCAAATGCAAGACCATCAACAGGGAAACCCACTTTCTTCAAATTCTCCATACAGTAATCATAAGCTCTCCCTTCCCAAGCCTGCAAAATACAAATCCATGTCACACAATAGCCAGAATAGTAACGGTTACTAATGCATTGAGGTTGCAACACTAGTCACTTGCACATGCAAAACTATATGATCTTGATGTTGCATCAAAGCTGACGCGCCAACTAATGCTGAGAATAAGAACATATATTAAGCTGATGACACTTACAATCACATTATAATGCATCAAGGTGTAGTCCATATCATATCCAATGGCACTGATTGATCGAAGATTCAATGTGCGGCTACAAAAAATGCCGCGAGGTGATTGTCTTGATGAAAAAGGAGTCTGCACATAAATATTGAACATGGTAGTACCATAAGCAAATGATAAGAGGGATATCCATTGGTTCAAGATTCAAGAGAACCATATATTAACAAAAAAGATAAGAAAGCAAAGAGATAAGGTAATGCATATATAGGACCAAATGTATGCAGGAAAAGGAATTAAAAAACAGCACCGGGATACCCAAGTCTCTGAGCAAGTCTTCAGCTTCTTCAGCCTCAACCCTGGCCACTTCCTCAATTGGACCTTTTAAAGTTGCTTGACTATCAATTCCTACATGGGTTCATTGAAAAGAACAAAACTTTACACACACACATATATTTATAAGGTTGTAGTTTCAAAACTGAAAGAACGAAATAGAGCATTGGAGAGGAAAGAAAGTTACCAAAGGCCTCAAGATGCTCCACCTTGACATTCAAATCTCCTTTGGTTTTCTCTCCCAAATAATCAACTTCGTACTTGCTTGACGAGGTGAGTGAAAACACTGACTTCTCATCAACGCCGCTACTGCTAGTGCTGCTGCTGCTGCTGCACTGGCACTTCATTCCATGATTCCAGAGTAAATTCTTGCTACTAAGAATGCTACGGGACATGGGTCGGATTCGAACTGGACTTCTGAGATAGTTGGTGGCCGCCATTGAAACGGAAGTCTCTCTAAACACTGAGAAATTCCCCAATGCCTCAGTTGTATACATATCTACCAATCTCTCTCTCTCCTATTTGAAGATGAATGTTGGGTGTTTGCAGAGCGCGAGAGAAGAAGCAGAAGTAGAAGAAGAAGAGTGGAGTCTCAAAATATCTGAGGAGAGTTTTTGGTTCAGTCTCATTCAACGGCAGGAAAGGCACCACTGAAAGTGAAGGTTTGCTTTTCTGTTTTCGTGGATGAGATTGATTGGTTTGTCGCTCAGCTGCTGTGACTGCTGCTCTCTTTGGAGTTTGTTCTATCGGTCTTTGCAAGTTGCAACCATGGTGATGATGATAAGGTCAAGCGCTTTTCGGCTTTGTTTTGGTACATTTTTCCAATTTTTTTGGGACAAATTATTCTCGGGTCAACTTTATTTTCTTAGATTTAACCATAACTTTCTTAACCTTACTAAAATTATGCAAACATGTCTACGTTTTCAAAAAAATATTTATGTCATGTGGCCGTATATCTAAAATGAGTGAACTTTTGTTATCCCTATATTTGAGGTTTCACATTCGATTTCCCCGTCCTTAATTTCGCTTGTATTAAAAAAGAGATTTTCTATTTAAACCTCACACTTCTCTTAGTTCACCTCATGTTCTAAGTTCACCCCATCTTTTAATTTAAATTTTCACAATTTCTAAGAAAACCCCACTATCTTCCCAAACTACCATTAAATACACCCCAAACTGAAAAAATAAGAAATAAAATAGATTTTCTATTTAAACCCCACAATTTTCTTTGTTCTCAACAAAAAAAAAAAAAAAAAAAAGAACCCTAAACTCGAAATTTAATACTTTCTAGAGAAAGAGAACAACTTTACCTCTCTCCAAGAATTGTAACTGGAATTCCAACACTTGGGTATTGTTGAGTTGATAATCAGCAAGCTTTTCCATCAACTCCCACGCATATTTAAAGAGGTAGGCTCGTCAATTTTCTATATCTTTAAAAGAGAAGAATAATCTGGCAATAGGATGTAGAGGAGTTTATATTTTTCTAAAACTTGATATGAAGAGTGGTGAGGTGTGTGGGGTGTGGGGTTTGTGTATAGATGTACTAGGGTTAATTATTAAGTTGGATGACCTTTTTTGTCTTTTTACACAATCATAAAACTTACAGCTTAATGATTTAAGTATTGGGGTGAACAAAGAGAAGTGCAGGGTTTAAATAGAAAATCTCTTAAAAAATGAGTGAGCTTTCATAAAATTTTATAATAACAATGACCATGTTAGTGAGAAAATTTAGTGGTGCAATAGTTTAGTTATATATAGCATGGAAATAGGATCACTCTTATGATTTCATCAAATTGCCCATTGTCAAATGGATCGGACTATGAGATTAATGTCAATTTGTTCAAAATATTGGGGGCATTTTAGGAACGATTGTGAGTAAAAATTGAATGGAATGTAAAAACATAAGGTGAGTGAAAAAAGTAAAATAGTGGGTGAAAATAACAACACTCATGATTTTATCAAATTATCCATTTTCAAATGGATAGGAAGTAAATCACTTACTTTGGATCCTTTAAACAAGAGGTCCTGGGTTCGATCCCAGGCGCTTGCGAATAGAGCAGACTTTGTTGGGAGAGGTCCCCGCTTTGCGCCCGACAGTACCTCGAGGGTTAGTCCCCGTAATCGTGCGGGGGATACCTTGGTTTTCACCAAAAAAAAAAGTAAATCACTTACCAATAAATAGCCCATGCTCACGTTATGTAACCATAAATAAGGCCTTCTGTGCTAATGAATATTTGGCCTTCCTTTTCTTCTTAATTGGCCCATCATATATCTTGCTCAATTCACTTGTCGCCCATCACATATATTTAAACTCAACCTCAATCAAATATGTAAGTGCTCGTAGCTTAAGTGGCATTGGAGGTCGTAAGTTCGATTTTCTTTCTCAAATATCACTTGTATAAAAAATAAAATAAAAATTTAATTGAATATCTCATAATTAAATTCAACTCTGCCTGCGCGTACCAACTTGGAATTGCTTCAAATTGAATATTCTTCAATAAAAACCAACCCCCCTTGAAAACTCAAACTTTTGCAACTAATTGTTGCTTGATTATCACTAGAGTCAGTAATCACAAAAGGCTGCAGCTCTAGGACACAGTCATGTTTACCAATCCATCAAAACTAAGTTATTAATAATAAAAAATTCCTCTAAGAGATGATTATTCAACAAAGTTAGTTAACAATTTTCAATATACTGTCCCAATAATGATCATTAAGCTTACTTCAATTTGAAATTCCTTCAAGAGTCTAGTAAAGCAAAGAACCAAAATCTTTAGCCAACACGGGTGATGGGTCCCCCCTTACTTTTCTTGCTATTTCCAGGTATTTTCCAAGAAACAAAATTTGAATAAACATCCTTAGGTCAAAAAAATAAATTAGGTTTAGGGTTATGGGCCATCATCATTTCTGTTTCATGTGATCATGCAACTGATACTTTTCCTTTTTTGGGATTTCAAGATAAGTTCATCTGTTCCTTGGGAGAAAAGAAAAAAAAACACAGAAGGATTATTTAGCCTTGACCATCAAGAATTCTGTCCATAATAATCAATGGCAATTGCATTTTTTTTTCAATTGTGAAAAGCAATTTTCCGTACCCCTTGACCAGATGAGATTCCCAGAAAACATGACCTTTGCAAACTGAACCAGTCAGGCTCAGGCAGTGACTGTTTGTCACTAGATTTCCCAATTTTTTTGAAGATTATTATTCTATGAGAAACGTCTTTTTGCTTTTTCTGAATATATAACTGTAACATATTAGACTAATTACCCATTAATCTATTATTAGTCATAAGCATCCTTAACAATATTATAATCACCTTGTCATCATTTTCTCTGTTTCTACTTTCTACCAAATGCAAGCTCATCTCATCTTCCCAGAAAATGATAAGCAATCGAGAGGATTGACTTCTTGTCATGTACTGATATGCCTGCCCAACACTCCAAGTTACACGTGATATAATAAAAGTATAGTCAACCTCCGAAAGTCATATTGGACCATCCAAATTGCGGTGCTCGAATTGTTCTTTCTATTGCACAAACTTGGGCATCACTCTTAATTTTAATTTTTTTAAAAGAAAAAAGAAAAATGGGAAAGAATCAAACCACATATTAAGATTAATTATTCTACTTTGGAAATGGAAATCTTGGATTCCTTGTTTAATAATTTTGAGTTTGATGTTCACGTTCTAATATAATATCACAGCCGAGTTATCTACATATTTAGTTTGAGCATTTTTCGTCAACGATAATATACAAACACTTCCATCCGTAGTAGTTTTTGTTTTGCTACCATTCCTTGTTTTCATTTCAATGTATTCTAATCATATATCCCCTCCTTGACAAAATACAACTGAATTAATTGTCCAAATTATGAACATAATTCCAATCCCAGCTTCTTATTTTACTCATTCTGTTATGTAGATAGACTGTGGACCCTGATTAATCTAAAGGGCAAAGCATAATGGATTGGTACCTTCTACCTAACGTTGTGATCTGCTTACATTTCATACAAGTTAAATAATTACAAAAGAAGGACAAACAATTAGATTTTTGGTGTCAAACAACTATAGAGATTGATATATAGAATGTGCTAGTCAATGTGTCACATGTCTTGTTACGTCTCCAAAATGATTTCTTTCCACTGGTCTCAAGTTTTTGCAGGACCTTTTTAAAAAAAAAAAAAAAATTTAAAAATTTAAAATCAAAGCAATATGATGGTAGGGTAGGTGATGAAGGGGTCTAATTCAGTGGAAAATTGCCTTGATTTGCATATTAGTGGTTTCAAGTTCAAACTCCCATGATACATTGACAGTGTATGTAAGAAAACCCCGTCGCCTTCCTAACTTTGGAAAAAAAAAAGTAGGGTATATTTAACTTTAATTGCAAAAGAAAGATGGATTCGCATTGCAAGTAGTATAGCATAGTATCTGAGCTGACAAATTCAACTTTAACTTTTTGAGCACCTTTTGTATTGAAAGAGACAATAATATACTAAATTCACACACACTACACGGATGCTAGGACTCGAACCTGAGACCTTGTTTGAAGAAGTAAATACTCTAAACCACTAAATTAGTGGGCCTTTTGCAAATTCAACTTTAACTTAATGTCAAAGCAACCCATTTTATTTCCTGCCTAAGCAAAGCCACCAAGAAGAGGAGCAGAGGACCAGAATTGTACGTCTTTCAATTTAGTTTGAAAAGTCTGGATAGTTTGAACGTTTGACTAATCATGCAGAGGACCAGAATTGTACGTCTTTCAATTTAGTTTTAAAAGTCTGGATAGTTTGAACGTTTGACTAATCATGTATCCACACTATCTTTCTAGTTGGTAGGCTGTAGGCTGATGTGCTGCCTTATAAAGCAATGTTTTCGGGGGAAAGTAAAACAATTTCATCAACCCATTTCCTGAAAGTTTGTAAACTTGTTTCCCCCTCAGTGAGTATCTTCATCTTTTGGTGATATTAATGTTTCCTGCAACACTTTTTGAAGTTGTATCTCAGCTGTTTGTGGTTATGTCTCTTCTATTTAAATTTCTCAACTTTAGAGCATGCATTAGCTGCCCACTTGGTTTCTTTCTCTTTTCTCATTCGTTTGATTCCTAGTTTCGTTTTAGTTAGTTTCAAATTGTGTTTGGGAAGTTTTGTTCTCAGCATTCCCACGGCCTGCATTTCATTCCTGCCGTGTGAGGCTTCTTAGTATTTTTGTTATTACTTCTTCTTTTGTTCCTCTGTTTCCCTTTCCTGTCTGTGTTCTTAACCCATATTTTCTATTTTCATCTTCTGGAATCAACATGTACATATTCTGTACCACTTGCTTCAGTAACGGGTTTTCTAATGTTCACACGCACAAAAACAAGATTATAGGAACAATTGGATTTTTAAAGTTTGGCCGAATAATCAACTCCATATTCAATTAGAATCAGTTGGCAAATTTTCCTTGGTTTGTATAGTCAATTTAGTTCCCCAAAAGAAAAAAAAAATTCTAGTTCCTAATCCAAACCATAAATGTTTTGTCTTGCAGCTCTGATCAAGTTCTCTGTCAGATATAGTAGCAACTTACTTCTCTGAGGTGCTTCTTGTAAAATATAGCAGCTTTACTATTGCTGTGAAAAACATGGCTGAGGAAAATCCTGCGGATGGAAATGTAATCAAGGAGCAGGGAACGGCAGCATCAAACGGCCACTCAGCAGTAGTGGTAGACTCTCAAAACAACCCACAAGATACAAGCAAGAGCAAGGAGGATGGCACCAAAACAGTACCATATCACAAGCTTTTCTCCTTTGCTGATTCCTTGGATTACCTGTTAATGTCTGTTGGTACAATCAGCGCTATTGGAAATGGGTTCTGTATGCCTCTAATGACCATAATCTTTGGAGATGTGATTAACTCCTTTGGAGAAAGTGGGAATAATAAAGACGTGGTTGATGCAGTTTCCAAGGTAAATATTCTGTGACTATAAACTGGTAGATAGTTATCTCTGTTAATGTAACATCTTCATAGAAATTAAGTCAACTAGGCAATAGCAGCAATAATAAAGAACAAAATATTCTGTGACTATAAACTGGTATCCAGTTCTATCAGAACTGTGAGCTTACTTCTGTTTTAACATCTATTTTGGTTCTCTGGTTCCTCTAACATATAATTTGGCCAATTCAACATTCTCAGGTGGCTCTAAAGTTTGTCTACTTGGCAGTGGGAGCTGCTGCAGCTGCATTTCTACGTAAGTACACTGAACTGCCTGCTGGTGCACCAAACAAATAATTTGGTTTTTTTGAAACTGAGATTAGTAGCTTTTTCTACATGCCAGAGATGTCTTGCTGGATGGTCACGGGAGAGAGACAGGCTGCTCGAATAAGAAGTTTATACTTGAAAACAATACTGAGGCAAGATGTTGGCTTTTTTGATAAAGAAATTAACACTGGGGAAATTGTTGGGAGGATGTCAGGTGATACTGTGCTGATTCAAGAGGCCATGGGCGAGAAGGTATTTACATGCCACACACAAAAGCCTTAAGCAGTTGCTATTTTCTCCAGTAACCTCTTATTCTTTCATTTTCTTATTGCAGGTAGGAACTTTTGTCCAGTTAATTGCAACATTCGTAGGAGGCTTTGTTATAGCATTTGTTAAGGGATGGCTTCTCACCCTTGTCATGCTATCTTCTATCCCCCTTCTTGTCCTCTCTGGTGCCGTCATGGCCATCCTTATATCAAAGATGGCATCCAGTGGACAAACTGCTTATTCAGTGGCAGCAACTGTGGTAGAGCAGACAATTGGTTCAATCAGAACAGTAGGCCTACTTGTCTTTAAGATCTTTAAAACAAAATTTTATAATTTCAATTTTCTTAGTGTAGAACTAAAACTGATTGGTGTTCCGAATTCAGGTTGCATCGTTTACAGGAGAAAAGCAAGCTATAACTAATTACAACAACTCCTTAATTAAAGCTTACAACTCTGGTGTGCAAGAGGGTTTGGCATCTGGGTTCGGAATGGGTTCGGTTATGCTGATTATGATGTGTAGTTATGCTCTGGCTATATGGTTTGGAGGAAAGATGATACTTGAAAAAGGATATACAGGAGGGGAAGTCATTAATATAGTTTTCGCTGTATTGACTGGCTCCATGTAAGTTGCATTCCAGTAAAATTTAAAGAAACAAATTTGTTGATCCTAGTACTATTGTACTAGTTAACATGTTTGCATTTTTGCGTGATCTACTGACTACTCCCCCTACCCCGTTCAGTCCAAAATTTGATATGTGATTCTTCAGAAGATCAAGATATAACTTTCTGCTTTCTATGATAACTTTTCAGGTCTCTTGGGCAGGCATCTCCATGCTTGAGTGCATTTGCTGCTGGACAAGCTGCAGCTTATAAGATGTTTGAGACAATCGACAGAAAGCCAGAGATTGATGCTTCTGACACTAATGGGCAACAATTACATGATATCCGTGGAGACATAGAACTGAGGGATGTTTATTTTAGTTATCCTGCAAGACCGGATGAACAAATATTCGATGGATTTTCTCTCTCAATACCTAGTGGTGCAACTGCTGCTTTGGTTGGAGAGAGTGGAAGTGGTAAATCAACTGTAATCAGTTTGATTGAGAGATTTTATGACCCCCTAGCTGGCGAAGTTCTTATTGATGGTATTAATCTCAAAGAGTTCCAACTGAAATGGATCAGACAGAAAATAGGCCTTGTCAGCCAGGAACCCGTTTTATTTACTTGTAGCATTAAAGATAATATTGCCTATGGGAAGGATGGTGCAACCACTGAAGAAATAAGGGCTGCTGCTGAGCTTGCCAATGCTGCTAAATTCATAGACAAACTGCCTCAGGTTAAATTCAATTAAAATTTCATCTAAGTTCTGGTATTTTGTTCTCTGAACTTTTTGTGTGAATTCTTAATTTCCACGACCATGGAAGCTTATTGAGACATCCAGTGATCTTATCATTTTGTTACATTGAAAGATGGAAATATAGAGAGATCAAATGAATTTTCTAAAAACTCAGATTATTTCGATCAACTCATTCAACTCCTTTTTTCTTATTCGTGGTTTTGTGATTTATGCATTTAGGGACTGGACACAATGGTTGGTGAGCATGGAACTCAGCTATCTGGGGGCCAAAAGCAGAGAATTGCAATAGCTAGAGCAATTCTCAAAGACCCAAGGATTTTACTTTTAGATGAAGCCACAAGTGCTCTTGATGCAGAATCTGAGAGAATTGTGCAGGACGCACTGGACAGAATTATGATCAACCGGACTACTGTCGTTGTAGCCCACCGCTTGAGCACAGTAAGGAATGCTGACACCATTGCTGTTATACATCGAGGAACAATTGTTGAAAAAGGTAATGCATTTGTTTATGTTGTACCATTTGAAGGCCAAATCGTATTGTCTATAGTTCAACATAATGTTACAATTCATCTTATTCATAGTCCATGGGTATTGCACATACTGATCGTTGTCAACTGAGCAGGTCCACATTCTGAGCTAATTAAGGACCCTGGAGGAGCATATAGCCAGCTTATAAGGTTGCAAGAAATGAGCAGCGTGTCAGAACAGACTTCTGTAAATGATCACGAAAGGCTTAGCAGCGTGGATTCTCGAAGACATTCAAGTAAAAGATTTTCAAACTTGCGATCCATAAGCCGGGGATCATCTGGAAGAGGAAATAGTTACCGTCATTCCTTCTCAATCTCATACGGTGTGCCCACTGCAGTCAGTTCTCTTGAAACAGCATCTGCAGGACATGATATTCCTGCTTCAGCATCATCAAGAGTGCCTCCAGAAGTCTCACTTTGCCGCCTGGCTTACCTGAACAAGCCAGAGATCCCAGTATTATTACTAGGTACTTTAGCTGCAGCAGTCAATGGGGCAATCTTACCTATTTTTGCGATATTGCTATCCAGTGTAATCAAGACCTACTACGAGCCACCTCCTCAACTCCGTAAGGATTCGAAGTTTTGGGCATTAATCTTCATTGTTCTTGGAGTGGTAACTTTCATAGCAATGCCAGCAAGACAATACTTTTTTGCGGTGGCAGGGTGTAAGTTAATAAAACGAGTTCGATCAATGTGCTATGAGAAGGTGGTTTACATGGAAGTAAGTTGGTTTGACGATCCTGAGCACTCAAGTGGTGCAATTGGTGCGAGGCTTTCCGCAGATGCAGCTTCTCTGCGTGGGCTGGTTGGAGATGCTCTAGGGTTGCTGGTTGAGAATTCAGCAACTGCAATTGCTGGTTTGTGTATTGCTTTTGTGGCAAATTGGCAACTTTCTCTTATAATCCTGGTTTTGCTGCCTCTATTAGGATTAGCTGGTTATGTTCAAGTCAAGTTCTTGAAAGGATTCAGTGCAGATGCAAAGGTATTTCTCCAAAGTCCAAACTTTACAAAAGTTTATAGTATATAAATTGTAGCTGGTGCAGTCAAAACACCATCCAATACGACATACATAATATATATAAGATCAATCTTTTTTGTCAATGCTGAAAATTTTAAATTGTTGCAGAAAATGTACGAGGACGCAAGTCAAGTAGCCAATGATGCAGTTGGGAGTATTCGAACAATTGCTTCCTTTTGTGCTGAAGAGAAGGTGATTGGATTGTACCAGAAGAAATGTGAAGGCCCTATTAAGACAGGGATAAGACGAGGGTTAATCAGCGGGATAGGTTTTGGGCTATCGTTCTTTTTTCTTTTTTCTGTGTATGCCTGCAGTTTTTATGCTGGAGCCCGACTTGTTGCAGCAGGCAAGACAACATTCTCTGATGTTTTCCGGGTAAGTTTTTATACCTTGCGCTACAAGTCTTCAAGTAAGTAAATAGATGAGAAAACATTAGCAGAGGATCCGAACTCTGCTAAATACGTGTTACTTGAGAATTAAATCTTCATTAGACCATTCAGTCGATTGAGAACATTTCCCTGGTTTGCAGGTTTTCTCTGCTCTCGTGATGACAGCTGTTGGAGTGTCTCAGTCAGGTTCCCTAGCCCCTAATCTTGGTAAAGTAAAGAGCTCTGCTGCTTCCATATTTGCCATTCTTGACCGGAAATCAAAAATAGACTCTAGTGATGAATCTGGAACAACTATAGAAAATGTGAAGGGAGAAATTGAACTTCGCCATGTCAGTTTCAAGTATCCAACTAGACCTGATGTACCAATCTTCCAGGATCTTTGCTTGACCATTCATCATGGCAAGGTAACTTGGTAACAGTTTTGTTCTTTTACTCATTTCTAACAATGCCTAAGATTTGGTTCTCGTAGTCTAATTCAAGTTTCTGGGACTTACAAATTTGAATTATGTTATTCAGACAGTTGCTTTGGTTGGAGAAAGTGGAAGTGGGAAATCGACAGTCGTCTCATTGTTGCAGAGATTTTACGACCCTGATTCAGGTCACATTACATTAGATGGATTTGAAATCCAAAAGCTACAGCTCAAGTGGTTGAGACAGCAAATGGGACTGGTGAGCCAGGAGCCTGTATTGTTTAATGACACTATCAGAGCCAACATTGCATATGGAAAGGAAGGGAATGCACCAGAGGCTGAAATTATAGCTGCTGCAGAATTGGCAAATGCACACAAGTTCATCAGTAGTTTACAACAGGTAGGCACTACAAAATTAACAAGCTTGTCACTTTCTTTTGGCCACAAATACTATAATGTAATCTATTGCCATGGTGCTGCATAAATGAGAAGGACTAGTTGATGAAAATTCACAAAATTTTATTCGTTGAAGATTAACCATGTTAAGTTTGGAAAAACAATGCAGGGTTATGATACAATAGTAGGAGAGCGGGGGATTCAATTGTCTGGTGGACAGAAGCAAAGGGTGGCAATTGCACGAGCTATAATGAAGGCACCAAAGATACTACTCCTAGATGAAGCCACAAGTGCTCTTGATGCTGAATCGGAACGAGTGGTTCAAGATGCATTGGAGCGAATCATGGTGGATCGAACCACAATCGTTGTTGCCCATCGGTTATCCACAATAAAGGGTGCGGATGTAATCGCTGTGGTGAAAAATGGAGTCATTGCAGAGAAAGGAAAGCATGAAACTTTAATCGGTATCAAGGATGGCATTTATGCTTCTTTGGTAGCATTGCATGCAAGCGCCTCATCTTAGATAGCTTTTATATTCGTTTTTATCCAAAGAAAAATAAAGTACATAATGTAATTTTATTCAGAGAGGTAAATTACCATATAGGAATAGATCATTTTTGTATTATCCTTCGTTCTTGTAAGCTCTAAAATTTGATTCGGTTAGTTAGGTTAAGATTAGTTTATCTAAAAATTAAATAAGACATTTTGACCAAAAAAAAAAAAGAATAAGACAAAGTTTCTTTCCAAAAAAAAAAAAACAGGCCAAAGATTAAATATTAAGAAAAGTTGGGAACTCTAACAAAAAAAAAAAAGAAGCTCGGAACTCCAAAAAATATAAAGAAAAAAAAAGAGGGAACCGGACAACTTGAACAACAGGTTTCAAATTTTTTTTTTTTTCAAATCTTGGTGCATCGGTGCACCTGGTGCACCATAGAAGGTATATGCTCACTTTACTCTCATGTTAGGATTAATTATTCTACTTTGGAAATGGAAATCTTGGATTATTTGTTTAATAATGTTGAGTTTAATGTTCACATTCTAATATAATATCTACATATATATACAAACACTTCCATCCCATGCCATAGTAGTTTTTGTTTTGCCCCCATTCCTTGTTTTCATTTCCATGTATTCTACTAATCATATATCCCTTTGACAAAATACAACTTAATTAATTGTCCAAATTATGACCCAACTATCCAAATTCTAATCCTAACCTTCCAAGAAGTTCAAAGATTCCTTCATTGTCTTTTGCTAAGACATTAAGACCCAATTATCCAAATTGCATTGTAGGGGTGAGCATCGGTTCGAAACTAGTAATTTTTTTACCAATCCAATTCAATCCAATCATTTATTGGATTACAAATTTTATAATCCAATCCAATATGATTGGAAGTCAGGATCCAATTCAATCTGATCAAATGTACATTGGATTGGATTGGATTGGATGATCGGTTTGTATGAAAAAATAATCATGACAAAAAAACTTCATAATCTTTCATTACATATAATACAAAATTCAATACGATCAAAGATATGACATTAATATATTAAGTTTTAATATAAATTAATATAATAATATATTTAATATGTTAATGTTTTAACTTTTTTGAAAATAAGATTAATGTATTAGTGAGAAACAAGATGAAAGTGTAGACTGCCAAACAAAGTGTAGAGATTTGTGTAGAGATTTTCTGGTTTAGAATTCTTTCTTATGTCTTGCATTACTTACAATCAACACATATATATACAAGTTCCTAAAACATTAATTACAATAGTCAAGCCCCCCAAGTTAGGCAACCAACCTAGTCAAGCCCCCCAAATATTGTAGGTGCCAAACATAGTAGGTGCCAAACATTAATTGACTATTACTAGCCATATTAATTGACTAGACAACATAATTAACACTCCCCCTCAAGTTGGTGCAAAGATGTCACGCATGCCCAACTTGTCAATAGACTCATTGAAAACTCTACTTGACACTGCCTTTGTCAGAATATCAGCCAGTTGATTTTCTGAGTTTACGAACGGAAACTTAATCATCTTTTTTTCCAGTTTTTCTTTGATGAAGTGTCGATCGACTTCCACATGTTTAGTACGGTCGTGTTGTACTGGATTATGTGCTATCTCGATGGCAGCTTTATTGTCACAATATAGGTTTGTGGCATTCACTTGTTTAATGCCAAGATTCTTTAGTAATCTCCGCAACCAAAGCAATTCACATACTCCTTGAGCCATTCCTCTAAACTCAGCTTCAGCACTGGATCTTGCTACAACTCTTTGTTTCTTACTCCTCCAAGTAACTAAGTTGCCACCCACAAATGTAAAATATCCAGAAGTTGAACGTCTATCCGTGATACACCCTGCCCAATCAGCATCAGTGTATCCTTCAAGATCCATGTGTGTATGTTTGGAGAACATCAATCCTTTTCCAGGGGCAGTCTTCAAGTATCGCATTATCCGTATTACTCCATTCATGTGAGCTTCACTTGGTTGATGCATGAATTGGCTTACCATACTCACAGCATAAGCTATGTCAGGGCGTGTGTGGGATAGATAAATCAATCGCCCAACTAACCTTTGATACCTTTCTTTATCAGTAGGAGCTTGATCTGGATACATTCCCAATTTGTGATTCTGTTCAATAGGTGTGTCAGCTGACTTGCAATCCAGCATTCCTGTTTCTGTCAACAAATCTAACACATACTTTCTTTGGGATAGAAATATGCCATGTTTAGATCTAGCAACCTCAATGCCAAGAAAATATTGTAACTCACCCAGTTCCTTCATCTCAAATTCACTTCCAAGGAGCTTCTGTAGATTCTGCATCTCTTCATTGTCATTACCGGTAACCACCATATCATCTACATAGATGATCAGGGCTGTAAGCTTTCCACCACGATGCTTTAAGAACAATGTGTGATCTGAGCTACTCGGAGTGTACCCAAATCGCTTCATGGAATCAGTAAATCTCCCAAACCAGGCTCGGGGTGATTGCTTTAGCCCATACAGAGATTTTCTTAGCTTGCATACGGTATTTGGACTGGATGTCATAGGAATCCCTGGTGGTGGATCCATATATACTTCTTCTTGTAAGTCCCCATGAAGAAATGCATTCTTTACATCATATTGCAGTAGTGGCCAGTCAAGATTTGCAGCCAAGGATATGAGAACACGTACAGTATTGATTTTGGCAACTGGTGCAAACGTCTCCTGGTAGTCAATTCCATATGTTTGTGTATATCCCTTGGCCACTAATCGAGCTTTGTATCGGTCTATGGATCCATCAGCTTTGTATTTAACAGTGTATATCCACCGACATCCAACTGGTTTCTTCCCATGTGGTAAAGGAACCATTTCCCATGTAGAATTCTTTTTCAAAGCTTCCATTTCAATTGCCATTGCTTCAGTCCATCTAGAATCTGTCACAGCATCCTGCCACTTACTTGGAACACATACAGTAGATAATTGATTGACAAATGATGCATATGACTTTGACAATCTATGAGTGGACACATGGTTATTGATGGGGTATTTAGATTTAGCATTAAGGTCAGGGCAATATTGAGGTTTAGGTTTTCCCCTAGTGGATCTAGGTGGAAGTGTATATGGTGCAACATTAGGTGGCTCAGTGATTACCTCAAGTACTTCTTCATCACTAGACGAATGATGCTGTGGCAGGGCAAGAGGGGTTGTATTTTGTAGTTGATCATCTGGGGCATCTGGATCACCTTCTGGTTCAATAGTCTCAAAGTCTTCACTGAGGTCAGAACTGAGAAGATCAGGATCTTCAGGATTTTCAACTCTGTGAAAACGCGACTGGTCGCTGGATTCTTCGTGACCGGTCGCCTGAGGCACTTCTCCATTTTTTTCAGTATATTTTTCGATCGTCTCTTCAAATGATGAGTCCTTCTCTTCACTCCCCCTCTCCCCCTGAAGAGAAGGGGTCTTGGAAACCACAAAGTAGGCCAAATCTTCATGAAAAGTGGCATCCATAGTGACAAAGAGCTTTTGAGTAGGAGGATGGTAACACTTGTATCCTTTTTGATTCAAGCCATATCCAACAAACACACATCGGAGGGCACACGAATCCAGCTTACTCCGTTGATGAGAAGGAACATGAGCATAAACAACACAACCGAACACACGAGGAGGCAACTTGAGGATGGTAGGAAGAGAGATGTGATGAGCCAAGGTATCTAGTGGAGTTTGGAAATCCAGAACACTACTAGGCACTCGATTAATCACATAGACTGCAGAGAGAAGAGCATGACCCCATAAGTGGTGAGGAACTGATTTATCAAGCATGTAGGCACGAGCAACTTCAAGTAATTGACGATTCTTCCGTTCGGCGACACCATTTTGTTGTGGAGTGAAGGGTGTGGAGGTTTGATGGATGATGCCTTGGTCCTTGAAGAATTGAGCCAAGGCACCATTTACATACTCCCCACCATTGTCGGACCGGAACACTTTGATGGATGCTTGGAACTGAGTGGTGATCAGAGCATGGAATTCACGAATTGTGGTAGTAACATCACTTTTATGGGCGAGCAAGTACACCCATGTCATGCGGGTGCAGTCATCTATAAATGTAACAAACCATCTTTTGCCAGTAGAAGAGATTTTAGCAGGACCCCAAACATCAGAGTGAACCAATTCAAAAGGAAATTCTGTTTTATTATCACTTGAGGGAAATACGGCACGATGGCTTTTGGCCAATACACACGTTTCACACTGAAATTTTTGATCAACTAGACCTCGAAATAAAGATGGAAACAACCGGCGAAGATAAGCAAAAGATGGGTGTCCTAAGCGACGATGCCAGAGCCAAATCTGTTGGTGAGCATGTGAGTTTGGAACATGAGTATGAGCGGCACGTGGTGGTGGTGAGACTGTCAAGGAATACAACCCCCCTCTCCGTTTACCATGCCCAATCGTCTCGTGAGTCAAAAGATCCTGAAATGTACAATGAGAAGGATAGAAGGTGGCATAACAATTATGTGAATCAAGTAATTTTCCAACTGATAATAAATTGCAATTAATAGACGGAACTAAGAGTGTATGGGGTAAAACTAGAGAAAGGGAAAGTGATATGGTCCCTTCTCCAGCAACATTAGAAGGGACCCCATTGGCACTAGTAATGTAAGGATGACGGGACTGAGTAGACAGTTTAGAGAAAAGGTGAGAGTCAAAAGTCATATGATCAGTGGCACCAGTATCAATTATCCATGTAGTGGGATGCGTACCTGAGTTGGGTTTGGAGTCAGAGAGCAAGGCAGGAGACAGGGATGCATCGGTAGTCATGACACAAGCAGCTTTGGGTGTCATATTGCGGGTCTTGTGTGTATCCCACCACTCAGGATAACCATGAAGTTTAAAGCATTTTTCGACAAGGTGATCACCACCACAATGGGTACATTTTCGAGTTCCTTTCGCATCATCAGGTTTGAGGCCATGAGGGGGCAGCCCGGAGGACGCACGGTGGGGTGCCCGATAAGGCTTAACTGCCATGGCACTGCTACTTCCAAGCATGGAGGATTGACGACTATCTTCCTCCATCACAAGTGCATAAGCTTCAAGGACAGGTGGTATTGGATTCATAGCAAGGATTCGGCTACGGACTGAATCATATTGAGGATCGAGTCCTCCCAAGAAATCGAACACCCGATCAGCATCGAGTGCTTGTTGGTGAAGTGCCACACCATCAGGATTGGTGTGCTTGCAAGGACGAAGAACGTCGATTTCCTGCCAAATTAGATGCAATTTTTCATAAAAAACACTCACAGGCTCACCATTCTGAGAGGTGGTAACTGACTGACGGCGGAGCTGGTACAACTTGGAGCTATTCTGAGTAACAGTATAGGTTTTCCGAGCTGCTTCCCACACCGTACAAGCTGTTGGGCAGTGATCAAATAAGGCACGAACATTCTTGGTCATGGAGTTGAGGAGCCATGACTGCACCAAACAATTATCTTCATCCCAAGTGTCATAACTGGGATCATCAATGGCAGGGGCAGATTTTTTACCATTGATGAAACCAGCCATACGCCGACTAGTTATGGCCAAACGAACACTACGAGACCATGCAGAGTAGTTGGACCCATCCAACTTATCTGGAGTGATTTGAGAAGGGTAATCGTGAGAAGAGCGGACTGGTGGAGTAGAGGAGTTAGCCTTGAAGGAGTCGTTGGCATCACCCATGAGATGAGTAGGGATAAGTATATGCAGCGGAAGGATAAAACAACAAAGAGAACTCAACACAAGTTTTGTGTTGGAACAATATATGAGCAAAGAAGTAAGGGCAAGATTAAGTAGAGGCAAGGTAAGGCAAGAACAAGGTAAGAACAAGGCAAGAACAAGGTAAGAACAAGGTAAAACAAGGTTATGCAGAGGCAACCAAAATCGATTGCTCTGATACCATGCCAAACAAAGTGTAGAGATTTGTGTAGAGATTTTCTGGTTTAGAATTCTTTCTTATGTCTTGCATTACTTACAATCAACACATATATATACAAGTTCCTAAAACATTAATTACAATAGTCAAGCCCCCCAAGTTAGGCAACCAACCTAGTTAGGCAACCAACCTAGTCAAGCCCCCCAAATATTGTAGGTGCCAAACATAGTAGGTGCCAAACATTAATTGACTATTACTAGCCATATTAATTGACTAGACAACATAATTAACATAGACATTATACAATATAAATGTATATATTGGATTGGTTCGGTTTAGGTTGGATTTTCAAGTCTTGATCCGCCATCCAAACCAATTCAATCGGATTTCTATTTTTATGATCCAATTCAATTTGTCAATGTTGTCGAAAATGAAAATTGGATTGAATTGGATTGGTCAGTTTTAGCGGATTGGTATGGATCCTGCACAACCCTATTGCATTGGTTGAAATTGTTCTCCCCAATAATAGACAAACACCTCATTTCATATTCCATGCCATAGTTTTTGTTTTGCTACCGTGCTTGTCTTATTCCTTATTTTATGTCTCTTGTCTTTAAATTTCTCACCTTTAGAACATGCATTAGCTTTCCGGCCACTAGGTTTCTTTCTCTTTTCTCCTTCGTTTGATTCCTCGTTTCATTGTAGTTTTGAATTGTGTTTGTGGTCGTAGAGGATAGAATTTTGCATCGTTTGCTGAGGTTGTAAAGTTTATACCTTCCCCGTTATTTCTCACTGCCTGCATTTTGCATGCCTGCTGTGTGAGGCTTCTTAAGTTTAGGTTTGGTTTTGATATTTTTTTATTTTATTGCAACGAACCCTTCTCACAGTTGCTGCAGTTATTACTTGTTCTGTTGTTTATTTCCTGTCCGTTATCAAAATGTAGTCAATTAGATTAAGTTGGCACACGTTCCTTGGTTTATGTAGTCAATTTTGTTCCCGAAAAACTAACAAAAAAATGTGCCTGGTTTCTAATTCAATCCATAAATGTTCTGCTGCAGCTCTGATCTCATCATCCAAGTTTGAGTTGCTTACTGTCAAAATTTAGTTGCAACTTACTTCACTGAGGTGCTTGTTGTAAAATATAGAAAACTTTACTAATTTACTATTGCTTCGAAAAACATGGCTGAGGAAAATCCTGCGGATGGAAATGTAATCAAGGAGCAGGGCACGACAGCATCAAACGGCCACTCAGCAGTGGACTCTCAAAACACCCCACAAGGTACTAGCAAGAGCAAGGAGGATGGCACCAAAACAGTACCATATTACAAGCTTTTCTCCTTTGCTGATTCCTTGGATTACCTGCTAATGTCTGTGGGTACAGTCAGTGCTATTGGAAATGGGGCCTCTTTCCCTCTAATGACCATAATCTTTGGAGATGTGATTAATTCCTTTGGACAAACCAGGAATAATAAGGAAGTCGTTGATGCAGTTTCCAAGGTAAATACTATGTGACTATAATATTGTTCTATCCAATTCTATCAGAACCGTGACAACTGAACTTAGTTGAAATTGTAATGAACAAGGCTTAATTAGATATAATTTGGCCAATTCAATATTCTCAGGTGGCTCTAAAGTTTGTCTACTTGGCGGTGGGAGCTGCTGCAGCTGCATTTCTACGTAAGTACACTGAACTGCGTGCTGGTGAACCAAAAAATAATTTGGCTTTTTGGAAACTGAGATTAGTAGCTTTTTCTCTATGCCAGAGATGTCTTGCTGGATGGTCACGGGAGAGAGACAGGCTGCTCGAATAAGAAGTTTATACTTGAAAACAATATTGAGGCAAGATGTTGGCTTTTTTGATAAAGAAATTAACACTGGGGAAATTGTTGGGAGGATGTCAGGTGATACTGTGCTGATTCAAGAGGCCATGGGCGAGAAGGTATTTACATGCCACACACAAAAGCCTTAAGCTGTTGCTATTTGCTCCAGTAACCTCTTATTCTTTCATTTTCTTATTGCAGGTAGGAAAATTTATCCAGTTAATTGCAACATTCGTAGGAGGCTTTGTTATAGCATTTGTTAAGGGATGGCTTCTCACCCTTGTCATGCTATCTTCTATCCCCCTTCTTGTCCTCTCTGGGGCCGTCATGGGCATCCTTATATCAAAGACGGCATCCAGTAGACAAACTGCTTATTCAGTGGCAGCAACTGTGGTAGAGCAGACAATTGGTTCAATCAGAACAGTAGGCCTACTTGTCTTTAAGATCTTTAAAACAAAAATTTATTATTTCTATTTTTTTAGTGTAGAACTAAAACTGATTGGTGTTCCGAATTCAGGTTGCATCGTTTACAGGAGAAAAGCAAGCTATAACTAATTACAACAACTCCTTAATTAAAGCTTACAACTCTGGTGTGCAAGAGGGTTTGGCATCTGGGTTCGGAATTGGTTCGGCTATGCTGATTATGATGTGTAGTTATGCTCTGGCTATATGGTTTGGAGGAAAGATGATACTTGAAAAAGGATATACAGGAGGGGAAGTCATTAATGTAGTTTCCGCTGTGTTGACTGGCTCCATGTAAGTTGCATTTCAATAAAATTTAATGAACAAATTTGTTGATCCTAGTACTATTGTACTAGTGTTTGCATTTTTACGTGACCTACTGACTACTCCCCCTACCCCCTTCAGTCCAAAATTTGATATGTGATTCTTCAGAAGATCAAGATATAACAATGTTTCTATGATAAATTTTCAGGTCTCTTGGGCAGGCATCTCCATGCTTGAGTGCATTTGCTGCTGGACAAGCTGCAGCTTATAAGATGTTTGAGACAATTGAAAGAAAGCCAGAGATTGATGCTTCTGACACTAATGGGCAACAATTACATGATATCCGTGGAGACATAGAACTGAGGGATGTTTATTTTAGTTATCCTGCAAGACCGGATGAACAAATATTCGATGGATTTTCTCTCTCAATACCTAGTGGTGCAACTGCTGCTTTGGTTGGAGAGAGTGGAAGTGGTAAATCAACTGTAATCGGTTTGATTGAGAGATTTTATGACCCACTAGCTGGCGAAGTTCTTATTGATGGTATTAATCTCAAAGAGTTCCAGCTGAAATGGATCAGACAGAAAATAGGCCTTGTCAGCCAGGAACCCGTTTTATTTACTTGTAGCATTAAAGATAATATTGCCTATGGGAAGGATGGTGCAACCACTGAAGAAATAAGGGCTGCTGCTGAGCTTGCCAATGCTGCTAAATTCATAGACAAACTGCCTCAGGTTAAATTCAATTAAACTTTCGTCGAAGTTCTGGTATTTTGTTCTCTGAACTTTTTGTGTGAATTCTTAATTTCCATGACCATGGAAGCTTATTGAGACATCCAGTGATCTTATCATTTTGTTACATTCAAAGATGGAAATATGGAGAGATCACATGAATTTTCTAAAACCTCGGATTATTTTGATCAACTCATTCAATTCCTTGTTTCTTATTTGTGGTTTTCTGATTTATGTATTTAGGAATTAGACACAATGGTTGGTGAGCATGGAACTCAGCTATCTGGGGGCCAAAAGCAGAGAGTTGCAATAGCTAGAGCAATTCTCAAAGACCCAAGGATTCTACTTTTAGATGAAGCCACGAGTGCTCTTGATGCAGAATCTGAGAGCATTGTGCAGGAGGCACTGGACAGAATTATGATCAACCGGACTACTGTCATTGTAGCCCACCGCTTGAGCACAGTAAGGAATGCTGACACCATTGCTGTTATACATCGAGGAACAATTGTTGAAAAAGGTAATGCATTTGTATAGTTCAACATAATGTTACAATTCATCTTATTCTTAGTCCATGGGTATTGCACATACTGATTGTTTTCAACTGAGCAGGTCCACATTCTAAGCTAATTAAGGACCCTGAAGGAGCATATAGCCAGCTTATAAGGTTGCAAGAAATGAGCAGCGTGTCAGAACAGACTGCTGTAAATGATCACGAAAGGCTTAGCGGCGTGGATTCTCGAAGACATTCAAGTAAAAGATTTTCAAACTTACAATCCATAAGCCGGGGATCATCCGGAAGAGGAAATAGTAACCGTCATTCCTTCTCAATCAAATACGGTGTGCCCACTGCAGTCGATTCTCTTGAAACAGCATCCGCCGGAAGTGATATTCCGGCTTCAGCATCATCAAGAGTGCCTCCAGAAGTCTCACTTCGCCGCCTGGCTTACCTGAACAAGCCAGAGATCCCAGTATTATTACTTGGTACCATAGCTGCAGCAGTCAATGGGGCAATCGTGCCTATTTTTGCGATATTGATATCCAGCGTAATCAAGACCTTCTACGAGCCACCTCCTCAACTCCGTAAGGATTCGAAGTTTTGGGCATTAATCTTCATTGTTCTTGGGGTGGTAGCTTTCATAGCAGCGCCAGCAAGACAATATTTTTTTGCTGTGGCAGGGTGTAATTTAATAAAACGAGTGCGATCAATGTGCTATGAGAAGGCGGTTTACATGGAAGTAAGTTGGTTTGACGATCCTGAGCACTCAAGTGGTGCAATTGGTGCAAGGCTTTCTGTAGATGCAGCTTCTCTGCGTGGGCTGGTTGGAGATGCTCTAGGTTTGCTGGTTGAGAATTCAGCAACTGCAATTGCTGGTTTGTGTATTGCTTTTGTGGCAAATTGGCAACTTGCTCTTATAATCCTGGTTTTGCTGCCTCTATTAGGATTAACAGGTTATGTTCAAGTCAAGTTCTTGAAAGGATTCAGTGCAGATGCAAAGGTATTTCTCCAAAGTCCAAACTTTACAAAAGTCTATAGTATAGAACTTGTAGCTGGTGCAGTCAAAACACCATCCAATACGACATACATAATATATAAAAGGCCAATCCTTTTTTTCAATGCAGAAAATGTACGAGGATGCAAGTCAAGTAGCCAATGATGCAGTTGGGAGTATTCGAACAATTGCTTCCTTTTGTGCTGAAGAGAAGGTGATTGTATTGTACCAGAAGAAATGTGAAGGCCCTATTAAGACAGGGATAAGACGAGGGTTAATCAGCGGGATAGGTTTTGGGCTATCGTTGTTTTTCCTTTTTTCTGTGTATGCCTGCAGTTTTTATGCCGGAGCCCGACTAGTCGCCACAGGCAAGACAACATTCTCTGATGTTTTCAGGGTAAGTTTTTCTGCCTTGCGCTACTAGTCTTCAAGAGAGTAAATAGATGAGAAAACATTAGCAGAGGATCCGAACTCTACTAAATACATGTTACTTGAGAATTAAATCTTCATTGGTCCGTTCAGTCCCTTGTTAACATTTCCCTGGTTTGCAGGTTTTCTTTGCTCTCGCGATGACAGCTTTTGGAGTGTCTCAGTCAGGTTCCCTAGCCCCTAATCTTGGTAAAGTAAAGAGCTCTGCTGCTTCCATATTTGCTATTCTTGACCGGAAATCAAAAATAGACTCTAGTGATGAATCTGGAACAACTATAGAAAATGTGAAGGGAGAAATTGAACTTCGCCATGTCAGTTTCAAGTATCCAACTAGACCTGATGTACCCATCTTCCAGGATCTTTGCTTGACCATTCATCATGGCAAGGTAACTTGGTTTTGTTCTTTTACTCATTTCAAACAATGCATAAGATTTGGACGTCGTAGTCTAATTCAAGTTTCTGGGACTTACAAATTTGAATTATGTTATTCAGACAGTTGCTTTGGTTGGAGAAAGTGGAAGTGGGAAATCGACAGTCGTCTCACTGTTGCAGAGATTTTATGACCCTGATTCAGGTGACATTACATTAGATGGATTTGAAATCCAAAAGCTACAGCTCAAGTGGTTGAGACAGCAAATGGGACTGGTGAGCCAGGAGCCTGTGTTGTTTAATGACACTATCAGAGCCAACATTGCATATGGAAAGGAAGGGAATGCAACAGAGGCTGAAATTATAGCTGCTGCAGAGTTGGCAAATGCTCACAAGTTCATCAGTAGTTTACAACAGGTAGGCACTACAAAATTAACAAGCTTGTCAATTTCTTTTGGCCACAAATACTATAATATAATCTATTGCCATGGTGCTGCATAAATGAGAAGGACTAGTTGATGAAAATTCACAAAATTTTATTCGGAACGTTGAAGATTAACCATGTTAAGTTTGGAAAACAATGCAGGGTTATGATACAATAGTAGGAGAGCGGGGGATTCAATTGTCCGGTGGACAGAAACAAAGGGTGGCAATTGCACGAGCTATAATGAAGGCACCAAAGATACTACTACTAGATGAAGCAACAAGTGCTCTTGATGCTGAATCGGAACGAGTGGTTCAAGATGCATTGGACCGAATCATGGTGGATCGAACCACAATTGTGGTTGCCCATCGGTTATCCACAATAAAGGGTGCGGATGTAATTGCAGTGGTGAAAAATGGAGTCATTGCAGAGAAAGGAAAGCATGAAGCTTTGATCGGTATCAAGGATGGCATTTATGTTTCTTTGGTAGCATTGCATGCAAGTGCCTCATTACCAGAGTAATAAATCTGATAATTGGAACTTTCATAGGAAGCCTTATTGCTAATGTTTTAACAGCACACTGAATGCCTGCTTTGCATTTGAACTATGAGACTAACCAAAAATAAAAGCTTCATAGTGTACCTTACAGCTCGATTAGATAGCATCTTCGTGCCATGCATAGCCCTCTTTACATAACCAAATCGATCAGCCTTCACTAAGTTTCTCTTTGTCTATGACAAGGCCTCTAATAATCTATGGGAAAGGATGATTAACTTTCTTATAGATGCTACCAAGTCAGGGTCAAACGCAAGACCGTCAACAGGGAAACCCACTTTCTTCAAATTCTCCATACAGTAATCATAAGCTCTCCCTTCCCAAGCCTGCAAAATACAAATCCATGTCAGACAATAGCCAGAATAGTAATGGTTGTGGTTGCAACACTAGTCACTTGCACATTGCAAAACTATATGATCTTGATGTTGCATCAAAGCTGACGCGCCAACTAATGCTGAGAATAAGAACATATATTAAGCTGATGACACTTACAATCACACTATAATGCATCACGGTATAGTCCATATCATATCCAATGGCACTAATTGATCCAAGATTCAATGTGCGGCTACAAAAAATTGCCGCGAGGTGATTGTCTTGACGAAAAAGGAGTCTGCACATAAATATTGAACATGGTAATACCATAAGCAAATGATAAGAGGGATATACATTGGTTCAAGATTCCAGAGAACCATATATTAAAGAAAAAGATAAGAGATAAGGTAATGCATATGTAGGACCAATTGTATGCAGGAAAAGGAATTAAAAAACAGCACCGGGATACCCAAGTCTCTGAGCAAGTCTTCAGCTTCTTCAGCCTCAACCCTGGCCACTTCCTCAATTGGACCTTTTAAAGTTGCTTGACTATCAATTCCTACATGGGTTCATTGAAAAGAACAAAACTTTACACACACACATATATATATATGGTTGTAGTTTCAAACTGAAAGAACGAAATAGAGCATTGGAGAGGGAAGAAAGTTACCAAAGGCCTCAAGATGCTCCACCTTGACATTCAAATCCCCTTTGGTTTTCTCTCCCAAATAATCAACTTCGTACTTGCTTGACGAGGTGAGTGAAAACACTGACTTCTCATCAATGCCACTACTGCTACTGCTGCTGCTGCACTGGCACTTCATTCCATGATTCCATAGTAAATTCTTGCTACTAAGAATGCTACGAGACATGGGTGGGATTCGAACTAGACTTCTGAGATAGTTGGTGGCCGTCATTGAAAAGGAAGTCTCTCTGAACACCGAGAAATTCCCCAATGTCTCTATTGTGTTAGCTAGTAGCATTAATGAGGTTGGCTGCATTAATGAGGTGGGTGCATTAATTAGGTTGGCTTGACTTTGGGAGGCTGCTGCTGCAAATCTCTAGGATTAGGAGCTTAAGACCAGCTCCCATCTACCTACTTGTAATTAATATTGAGCTTGAATAACATGCTTTCTCCTTGTATAAATTCTGCTATAAGTTATACAAAGAAATACAATGAACTTGAAACCAGAAACCTTTCTTTAGACTGTTTAGCATAGTATCATAGCAATCGTTTTTGGTTGTCTCTGCATAACCTTGTTCTTTCCTTGTCTTTACTTAACTTGCCCTTACTTTTCCTGCCTTGTCTACTTAACCTTGTCCTTGCATTGCTTCTATAAATATTGAAAAATTTTAGAACCTCCAGACCCGTGAGATGATTGGTTATGGTAAACAGAGAGGGGGGTTATACTCATTGGCATTGCCCACACCACCACCACCTGGTTCCGCCAAGGCTCATTCTTCTACTCCGAATACCCGTGAAACTGACCGCCAACAAATTTGGCTCTGGTATCGTCGCTTGGGACACCCGTCCTTTGGTTATCTCAAGTCCTTGTTTCCCTCGTTGTTTTGCCATCATGATGATTCTACATTCAAGTGTGAAACATGTGTCCTGGCTAAAAGTCATCGTACTCATTCGTCAAGTACCCATCAAGCTACCCAACCATTTGACTTAATTCATTTTGATGTTTGGGGCCTTGCTATAGTATCTTCCAATGGAAAGAGATGGTTTGTTACCTTCATTGACGACTGCACCCGCATGACGTGGGTATACTTGCTCACCCATAAAAGTGATGTTACCTCTACTATCCGTGAATTTCATGCTATGATCACCACTCAGTTTTAGGCATCCATCAAGGTTTTTTGATTCGATATCGTGGGGAATATGTGAACAATGTCTTAGCTCAATTCTTTAGGGATCACGACATCATTCACCAAACTTCCACCCCTTTCACTCCAAAACAAAATGGTGTCGCGAAACGAAAGAATCGACAATTGCTTGAGGTTACCCGTGCCTTCATGCTTGATAAATCAATTCCTCACTATTTATGGGGTCATGTTGTCCTATTTGCAGTCTATGTGATTAATTGAGTGCCTAGTAGTGTTCTAGGCTTTCGGACTCCACTAAACACCTTGGCTCATTACATCTCTCTTCCTACTGTTCTTAAGATACCTCATCGCGTGTTTGGTTGTGTTGTATATGCTTATGTTCCTTCTCATTAGCGGAGTAAGTTGGATCCTTGTGCCTTCCGTTGTGTGTTTGTTGGTTATGGCTCAAATAAAAAAGGATACAAATGTTACCACCCCCCTACCCAGAAGCCTTTGGTCACTATGGATGTCACCTTCCATGAAAACTTATCCTACTTTGTGGCTCATACGAGCCCTTCTTTTCAGGGGAAGAGGGGGAGTGAAGAGAAGAACTCGTGCTTTGAAGAAGACAAGGAAGAATTATGGTAGTCAATCTATCAACATGTTCCTGTCGACCGGTGATCGGTTCATAATTGTATATCATTTTGTACCCTTCTAGCTTATGATTTGGTTATGTTTTTGAGTTAAACTTGTGCTTTTAATCCTTTTTGTGTTTATCTTTCAGTTCATTGAGCTTTAGGTAATAATGATGGCTTTGGATAGTAAATGATGCAATCCATGCATGTTAGGGCCTAATTTGGATGAATGGATGAAGAGCTTAAAGACAAACTCAATTTTGGCTACAGTCCCCTGCCAGCCCAGTTTCGTAGGTCATATTGCAAGCTTTGTTTCAGCAACCTACATAGCTCGGATGAGGTCACATTCTTCATGAAAGTTGTTCCAATGGGTGTATACTAGAACATATCCGAAATTCAGCCCCATTCGATAATTGTGGAGTCTGTTACCTAGCAAACACAGAGCCATGCTCAGGATGGATTTTACCAGCTCGCAAAATGAGTTAGCAATTTGTTTTGGCATTAACTTCCTCCTCTGACCTTGGATTGGCCCAAATGATATATGGCTGGAAAGAAGACATTCTGAACTTCAAGTTTGAGTGCTTAAAGTCTTAATTTGCTTAAGGGAAGCCCAATTCGTAAGCCCTTGAAGTTGCTGGTCATGTTGACCTCAGGATGAGCTATTATTTCTGGTTGGAAGCTTGGTCATGGTAACATGAAGATGAGCTAGGGCTGCTGGTGGGATTTATTAGTGAAGTGCATCAACCATTTCAGATTTTATAATGCAAGTGTTGTATGCATTAGTGAAGTGCATCAACCATTTCAGATTTTATAAAACAAGTGTTGTATGCATTAGCCATACTTAATTCAGATTTTCAGCTTCCTTAGGCCTATATATAGTGAGGTTTCCCAAGCTTGTAAACACACCCCAAGGGGGGGAGCTCTCAAACACTTCTCTAGAGCTCCCTTCCCTTCTCTCCCTCAAATTCTCTTAGTTTCTCTTTCTAGTTTTCAATTGTTATAATGAGATCTTTGTGCTGAAATTTTCCTTTAAGTCTTTCCAAGTTCTACTTTAATTTTCATTGTTATGTAAATTCTTTTCTTTAGTTTCAAGTTTGATTAGTTTCCAAGTTTCAATTATGATTTTTGTTCTTATTCATTATGCTTATAAGTTAAAATGCTAGTTTGAATGATTGATCACCATTTAGGCTTGCATGTTAGCTATCTTGGTTTGAATTAAGAGTAGACACCATACTTTAATTCGAATTGAACTATGAATAGGAAGAGTATGTATGGACATTCGACAACAGGGATTAGATACATGCTTGGTTGTTTAAATTGTTCTTCTATGCTTAATGGGTTCCTAATGCTTAATTTTAGGTTAGACAACAAATGATCAAATTAGGGAATTAGGAACACAAGGTTATGACCACACACCATGGCTTAATCATACATTAGCTAGAATCAATCCGTTAATCTAATTGAACTTGGGAACTTATCTGCTTGAGTTAGTTATTTTCTTTCTTCCTTGTTTTATTTATTTCCCTTCTTTTTTCATTTCTATTTTGTGTAGGGAAAATGAATTGAATCATTCAATCACCAATCCTCGTGGGATCGACCTCGCACTTACATATGCTATACTACCAAACGGCTCGTGCACTTGCGAGTATCACAAGTTGAAGATGCAACTGAATCCATTTTGGTGAAGCTGTATCTACGCAACAAGTTTTTGGCGCCGTTGCCGGGGATTGGCAACATAGTTTGGTTATATTTCTTTTCCCTACTTGTTTTATTTTTATTTTTCATTTTCATGTTTTTCTAGACAATTTCAAGTTTTAAAGTTAATGACGTTAATGGACAAGTTGTGTTTGTAGTCCAACAGAAAAGGACAATTGCCCAACAAGCAAGAGAACTGGGTTTAAGTCCCAGCTTACACAACCCATTGGTGCTTGTTGCTTTGAAGCATGGAATTGGATGTGTGTTGATTTTCCTTTTCATTTTAGTTTTTATTTCCTAATCCTTTTAATTCCATTTCAAGTTTGTGTGTTTGTTTTAGCAATTTATGATAGCTTAATAAAAATGGAGAGAGATGGCAACCTCAATCATAAGAATGGGAAGTGTAGAGCAATGGGAGAAGTCGCGACCTCCAAGTGCATCACATTCGACCTAATCGCTTCAAGGGGGAGCATTTCAATCCTTTCTCTTCTTTGAATTATGTTTATTTCCGTCATTGTTTTTACCTTTTGGTCCGCGTTAAATTCTTTGTTTTTCTGTGCTGAATCCAACCATATAAAGAACGTGAAATTTGGACTTACGGTTGGAAAGTTATAACCTAAAAACTGAACAGGGGTCGAAGCTGAAAAACATAGAAACGAATCTGTCCAAATGGTGATAAACGGGTGATAGAAAGTGCTGTTTGTTTTTTTTTTCTCTTTCTTTGGTTTCTTGGTTTGTTTCTTTTAGTACAATAATTTATGTTGTTTGTTTGAATTTGTTTACAGTACTTAGTTCATTTTTGTTTATGGTTTGTTGTTTCATTTTATCTTAATTTGTTTTTATTTCTTATCTTAAAAATTTTAAAATTAAAAAAAAAAGATTTTTCATATGAGCCGACTTATGGTAACCCCAGTGAGCACTTCCGTTAATACAGTGTCTAGGAGTTCTTTAGGCGACACCTTCGGTGTCTAAGAAGTTTGGGTTTTAAGCGGGACCATTGTGACCCCTCCAACCTTCCCGGATCCCCTGGCTGTGTTTTCTGAGGCCCTTAACTGGTCATCCGTGAGTTGCTTGTATATTGAGTGTTTTTAAATTAAGTTTTTTTTTATTTTCTTTTCTGTTGAGTCTTTGTTTTTGTTTTGTTTCTGTTTTTGTGTTGTTATGTTAGTTTATTTATTTATTTACGTGGTATGGTTAGTTAGTTTATTTCTGAGTGTTAAAATACATTTTTATTTCAAACATTGCATAAAAAAAAATTAAAAAAAAACAAAAACAAAAATAAAAACAAAAACAATAAAAATAAAAAACATCATCATCATCATCTTCTTCATCATCTTCTTCATCTCCATCATCATCATGGCTTGCCTCTATTTTCTCGCACTTGTAGAATCTGCAGCAGCTCCACATGGTCCTCATTTTTTCTCTGCAGTGCTTCCACATGCTGATTGGCACAGTAAAGCCGCTTCTGCAAGTCTGCAACCATAGCCTTCAAGGAAGCCACTTCCTCGCTCAGCACGGCACACTCACGTGTCCTCGCCAGTAATCGCATGCCCAAATTGGTAGCCGAGACCGCATGGAGCACAGATAAAGTGTGGGACTCCTCCACTGCCACCTTATCCGACCGCTGTGCCACATGCAGATGATCTGCCGGTGTGAGTATACTGCCAATCATGCCACCCAGCAGCACTTCTCTGTTCGGCCTTGCCTCAACAAAGTTCGGTATTGCCTCAGTAAAGTTTGAGGCCGTGCCGTGATGATATGTGGAGTTTGGGAAGACAGGAGTTGGAGGAGCCCTTGTCTGGGCATTTGGTGGTGCAAGTGAGAGCTCAAGGTTGAGATCATCAAGGTGAGTGCATGAGGATGCCATTTTTTTTTCTGTTTCTGGATTTTTTGATGTTTTTCCTTGAGTTGCAGGAAGAAATGCTGGGTATCATCCGCTTGTAGAGGCGTGCTTTAAATAGACATATGCTGATGAAGGTGCCAACACCATTTCGGATTTCCCGGGCATGCTCGACCTAATCGCTTCAAGGGGGAGCACCTTTACTTTCACTTTACTTTTCTTTTTTCAGTGTTTTCTGGTGTTTTATTGTTTTGCCAGTTACTTTCATTTTCTAGAGCTTTGTGTTTTTGCCTTTCCCTTTCGGCTATCATCTTTATTTTATTTTAGTTAGGGAACTGTGCTTCCATTTCCGTTTGTCGTCTTCGTTTGATTTAAGTTTGGAAAGTGTGCTTTCTTTTCCGTTTTCTTTTTCCTTCTGCAACCTTACTCTTTTATTTCCGAAACAAAATAACGAAAATACAAAAACAACAAAATAAAATAAAAACAACAATAATGCAGTAGGAAATCATTTCTTCTCGGTGCTTGGTGTCTCGACCATTGGAGCTTTGAGTTTGGCCCTCTGGCTGTCCTCTTCCGGGGCTTCACGCACAGCTTCTTGGGGCTCATCACTTGAGCTCCCAAAGATCGCAATCTTAGCTTGAGCGTAACTACTCTCGCGATCTGCTTGTTTGCGTTTACCCGGTCTGTCTAGGTCTTCCAGCTGTTTTCGCATGTCGCGAGAGTACAACTCTACCATCTTTGATAGGTTTCTATTCTCGTCCCGCAATACTTCTAGCTGGTGTCGATTCACCTCCACTATCCTTGACCTCTCCCTTTTCAAGCTTTTTATAGCAGTCTGACACTCCTCAACCATACTTCGCTCCGCCGCCAACTGACCTTTCAGCACCTCTACCTCATGGGACTTCGCAAGTAGGCGATGACCCAAACTTGCGACTGTTGCTGTACTCTGCACGCTCAGTGCCAGGGCATCGCTCACGACCCGGTTGTCATCCCTTGTCCCCAGAACACGTATATCTTTAGGAGTCACTAAATTTCTAGCCACTCCAATGGCAACATCGTTGTCCAGGAGTATTGAGTCAGTTACTGTCACAGGCCCCCGTGCGGAAGCAAAGTAGGGCATCCATACTGGTGCCGCTGCTTGGCCTCGTGTCTGAGTCGGTGGAGCTAGGTTGAGATCCAACGAAAATGGGTAGTTAGAGGCCATTTGATTTCTCACTCTCTTTTCTTTCTTTTCTCTTTTGTGTGTTTCTGAGTTTGCGTTTTTTTTTCACCCTTTCTTATAGACTTAGTCTTTGACAAACCCTAGCCATTGCAGCATCTGAGCATTTTCTGAATCTCCAGCATTCCTTAAGTCCCACAACCTTCTCGCCTTCCAACCATACCCAACTCATTTATCACGACGTGTCTTTTCTGAACGAACGCGTTCAGTAAAGTCTTCGCGCCTTTCCATGAGCCCGTAATTTTTGCTTGTGGAGTCTGCGGCGCCTCTATGCGTCGACACGTGTCTCGCCCTGTCTGTTGGTCCCTTACACTGAACCGAGACATGACCCATGTTAAAATCCCGCTATTTGTGTTGCTAATCACGGTTCGATAGTTTGTTTTTACAAAACTAAATAATAATAAAAAGCCGGAAATGAAAACAAATTGTGGGTCGGGTTTCACTTTAGTTTGGGTTTCAAAGTGGGTTAAATTCATCGTGGTTTGTGTTTCGAAATTGTGGGCTTTGGGCTTCAAAAAATTTTTGGGTTTCAGAATTGTGTGATTAGGGTTTACTGTTTCAATTTTTTTTGTTTTTTTTGTTTGTGTTGTAATTTTTATTTTATAATTATTTTGTTTTTGTTTTCTTTTGTGATTTTGTGATTTTTTTTATTTGCTTTAATACCTTTCATTTGTTGTTATGACATTGTTTGTGGCTAATTTTTAAACATTGAGGACAATGCTCATTTCTAGGTTTGGGGGTATTGGAGTTTAGCAAGTAAACTTGGTTTTTCTTAAAAACAAAAAAAAACAAAAAATTAAATTTCTTTCTTGTTTTAAATCTTGTTTAGTCACTTTCCGAACACATTTGATGAGATTGTGATAAATGTTGCATGACTTAAATAAAAAATTGAATTTTATTTATTATTTATTTTTTTCCTTGTAAATTTTTATTGTAAAAAATAATAATTAATTAATTAATTAATTTGGCATCGTTCTAGCATGATATGTTCGAAACCTTCTTTGCACTTGCCATTTGTTTCATAATTTTCCAATTAAAGGATTTGCATGACCCAAAGAATTGTATCAAGCATAAATTAGACTTATATAACCATATAATGTGAGCTTTTGAGCCTTGTGCTTCATTTCATGAGTGTTATACACATACTCTTATTTTCTTGTCATCAAAGTTGTTGTTTGATCTCATTATTCATTGATTTGGTTGAACACTTAAAAGTCATTCATTCTTATGCAATTTGATTTCATGACATTTAAGAAGTGATATTAAGGCCCTCTTTGGATCGTTTGTGCCTTTCAAGCTAACCTTATGCATGCTTAGGCATGATTTTCCATTGTTAACCATTTTGAGCCTACTTGTAAACCTTTTCTTTCATTTTACCAATTATATTTCCTCGCCTTAGCCCGAAAAACAAGAATTTACCTTTCTAAGGAACTCATGAGCTCTAATTCGGATGTGTTTTTCATGCTAAGTTTGGGAAGGGATATTACATAAAGAAAAAAAAAATTCACTCAATTGGTGAAAGAAAAGAAAAGAAAAGAGAAAAATTGTGATTAAGTGGTGGTTGAATGAAATTTCATTTTTGGGTTTCATTTTTGGGCCTTCTAAATAAATTGGTGTTTGTTCAATTCAAGGAAAGGAGTATGAATAATTGTAAATGAAGGTATAAGGAGTTTTGATCGTGTAAAAGAACAAATCTAATCGTGATGATTCGAAGTCTTGTAAACAATTGTTTTATGCTCTTATATTTTGAGTTTCTTGGACTTCGTTTTATCCATACCCTTCATTTCTTACTCACCTTACACCCTTGGCCCCATTACAACCTATAATAAAGACCTAAATTGATCTTAAATGTCATGTGGTTGAATTGCATTCATTTTTCTACTTTTAAGTGTTTGTCCTCCTTCTTGAGATCATATTAATGCAAGTTCTTCATCTTCCTATTTTTGAGTTAAGTACCTTATGATTTAACTCTAATCCCATGTCTATAACTGAGTGTTGCATTGTAGCCCTCTTCTGAGTGATTCATTTGTGAGAGGACAACTTTGGTGAGATTTGAAGTTGCATTTGTGCTTGGTATGATTTTTGAAATTGTGTGGAAACTAAGATTGGGGAATTTGTTGCATTTGGCTATCACACTACTACACTTTGAGCATATTATGTTTTGAACTTTGCCGCTTTGTGAATAATGTCTAAAATTGAGCTTTTATTGTCAAAACGTTTAAGTCATGTGCATGAGTCATTTCTCTTCACAAAATGTTCGGAAAGATTGTTTTGAGTTTTTATTTTGATTTTGATTTTTTTTGTTTTTTGTGTTTTGTGTTTTGTTTTTATTTTTATGTTTGTTTTTGGTTTTGGTTTTGCTTAAGAACTAACAAATCTAATAAGTTTTCTAACCATTTTGTTTTGTAGAGTTAGAAAAACGTTTGTGGGTATCGTAACTGTTAAACCCTCAGGAGACACAACTCCTCCTACTAGGGATGCCTAGAGGTTTAAAGGCTTGTTGCATTCGCTCAATGCAATCGAGTTACCTACGAAAGTGGTCTAGTTAACTTCTTGTTTTGTTTTTAACTTTGTTTTGTGTTGTTTTGCTCGAGGACTAGCAAAATCTAGGTTTGTGGGTATTTGATTGGTTCATAATTGTATATCATTTTGTACCCTTCTAGCTTATGATTTGGTTATGTTTTTGAGTTAAACTTGTGCTTTTAATCCTTTTTGTGTTTATCTTTCAGTTCATTGAGCTTTAGGTAATAATGATGGCTTTGGATAGTAAATGATGCAATCCATGCATGTTAGGGCCTAATTTGGATGAATGGATGAAGAGCTTAAAGACAAACTCAATTTTGGCTACAGTCCCCTGCCAACCCAGTTTCGTAGGTCATATTGCAAGCTTTGTTTTAGCAACCTACATAGCTCGGATGAGGTCACATTCTTCATGAAAGTTGTTCCAATGGGTGTATACTAGAACATATCCGAAATTCAGCCCCATTCGATAATTGTGGAGTCTGTTACCTAGCAAACACAGAGCCATGCTCAGGATGGATTTTACCAGCTCGCAAAATGAGTTAGCAATTTGTTTTGGCATTAACTTCCTCCTCTGACCTTGGATTGGCCCAAATGATATATGGCTGGAAAGAAGACATTCTGAACTTCAAGTTTGAGTGCTTAAAGTCTTAATTTTCTTAAGGGAAGCCCAATTCGTAAGCCCTTGAAGTTGCTGGTCATGTTGACCTCAGGATGAGCTATTATTTCTGGTTGGAAGCTTGGTCATGGTAACATGAAGATGAGCTAGGGCTGCTGGTGGGATTTATTAGTGAAGTGCATCAACCATTTCAGATTTTATAATGCAAGTGTTGTATGCATTAGTGAAGTGCATCAACCATTTCAGATTTTATAAAACAAGTGTTGTATGCATTAGCCATACTTAATTCAGATTTTCAGCTTCCTTAGGCCTATATATAGTGAGGTTTCCCAAGCTTGTAAACACACCCCAAGGGGGGGAGCTCTCAAACACTTCTCTAGAGCTCCCTTCCCTTCTCTCCCTCAAATTCTCTTAGTTTCTCTTTCTAGTTTTCAATTGTTATAATGAGATCTTTGTGCTGAAATTTTCCTTTAAGTCTTTCCAAGTTCTACTTTAATTTTCATTGTTATGTAAATTCTTTTCTTTAGTTTCAAGTTTGATTAGTTTCCAAGTTTCAATTATGATTTTTGTTCTTATTCATTATGCTTATAAGTTAATATGCTAGTTTGAATGATTGATCACCATTTAGGCTTGCATGTTAGCTATCTTGGTTTGAATTAAGAGTAGACACCATACTTTAATTCGAATTGAACTATGAATAGGAAGAGTATGTATGGACATTCGACAACAGGGATTAGATACATGCTTGGTTGTTTAAATTGTTCTTCTATGCTTAATGGGTTCCTAATGCTTAATTTTAGGTTAGACAACAAATGATCAAATTAGGGAATTAGGAACACAAGGTTATGACCACACACCATGGCTTAATCATACATTAGCTAGAATCAATCCGTTAATCTAATTGAACTTGGGAACTTATCTGCTTGAGTTAGTTATTTTCTTTCTTCCTTGTTTTATTTATTTCCCTTCTTTTTCATTTCTATTTTGTGTAGGGAAAATGAATTGAATCATTCAATCACCAATCCTCGTGGGATCGACCTCGCACTTACATATGCTATACTACCAAACGGCTCGTGCACTTGCGAGTATCACAAGTTGAAGATGCAACTGAATCCATTTTGGTGAAGCTGTATCTACGCAACAACCGGTCATCTTCAAACAGAGAAGACCACGATGAGGATTTGATGCCAGAAGTGACTCATGATGACTCTCAAGAGCAACTGCAAAATACAACCCCTCCTGCCCTGCCATCTTCTCAATTGTCTTGTGATGAAGAAGCTCTCAAGGTAGTCTCTGAACAACCTAGTATTGTACCATATACACTTCCACCTAGATTCACTAGGGGAAAACCTAAACTTCAATATTGTCCCGACCTTAATGCCAAATCAAAATATCCTATTAATAATCATGTGTCTACTCATAGATTGTCAAAGTCATATGCATCTTTTGTCAATCAATTATCTACTGTACGTGTTCCAAGTAAGTGAAAGGATGCTGTGACAGATCCCAGATGGGTAGAAGCTATGACAATTGAAATGGAAGCTCTAAATAAGAATTCCACTTGGGAAATGGTGCCTCTGCCAAAAAGGAAGAAACCAGTTGGATATTGCTGGATATTCACCGTTAAATACAAAGCTGATGGCTCCATAGATCGATACAAAGCCAGATTAATGGCTAAGGGATATACACAAACTTATGGGATCAACTACCAGGAGACCTTTGCACCTGTTGCCAAGATCAACACTATTCGTGTTCTTCTTTGTTTAGCTACAAATCTGGATTGGCCACTACTGCAGTATGATATAAATAATGCATTTTTTCATGGAGATTTACAGGAAGAAGTGTATATGGATCCACCACCAGGGATTCCTGTGGCATCCACTTCCAATACAATGTGCAAACTGAGAGAGTCATTATATGGGCTAAAGCAGTCACCGCGAGCCTGGTTTGGGAGATTTACTGCTTCCATGAAGCGTTTTGGATACACTCAAAGCAACTCAAACCACGCCTTATTCTTGAAGCGTCGTGATGGTAAACTTAAGGCTATAATCATCTATGTTGATGATATGGTTGTTACCAGTAATGACAATGAAGAGATGAAGAATATACAAAAGCTCCTTGCAAGTGAATTTGAGATGAAAGAATTGGGTGAGTTACAATAGAGGTTGCTAGATCAAAACATGGCATATTTTTATCTCAAAGAAATACGTGTTGGATTTGTTAACCGAAACTAGAATGTTGGATTGCAAGCCAGTAGACACCCCTATCAAACAAAACCACAAATTGAGGATGTATCCAAATCAGGTACCTACTAATAAAGAAAGGTATCAAAGATTAGTTGTGTTAATGTATGCATTTTGAGTATTTCTTTTGGCTTCCCTTGACAATTTTGTAATAGGATTTTTATTGTTTTTATCAAGCTCAAGTTTAGATTAAGAATAGCTTCTCTAGGTGTTCTTAACCATCAACTATCCTATGGAGGTTCAAGCAAATTGACAAAGGTAAATTGTGCATTGCATCACATTGCATTAAATTGATTTCATAAAATGATGACTAGTCATTTGTTTCTCGTATGACTAGTCATCCTTGCTCTGCAGGATTTCCAGCTGGATAACCAATTATTTTGTCATATTCTCTCTTTTCTCTCTGCTGCCATGTGTCGATTCTGACCTAGGGAATTTTTGTGTGTAAAGGCCAAACAATTCCTCATTTGGCAATCGTCTCTTTTGGGGTGGAAGTTTTGGAAAGTTTTGCTTGCTCTTTCTCTTCTTCTTCCTCATGAGAGAACCATCTTATTTTCATCTATGAGTTTTTCCAAATTGATTTCTTTTTGAAAAATTGCATTTGAAATTCGAATCTGCATCTAGCTCATTAAAACACTCTATCATTTATATCTAGGTCAGATTCAAGACTGATTTCTTCAAAAGTATGGTTTCTTGAAGAAATTGGTCATTCTCCTTTAAATCCAAATTTTGGTTTATGTCAGAGTTGGAGCTTGTGAGCTAGTGCCATGGGATGAAAGAGCTGGAGAAGGAGCTGCCATTGCCATGAAGAACTGAGCTTCAAGCTTAGCTAAGTTGGAGAAGAAGATTGCACAAAGGAGGTATAGCTCATCTTCCTAAATAGATCTAGGCTTTTCTTGAGCTTGCTTGTGTTCCTTTGTAAGAATCTTTTTCTACTTAGTGGATTGCCTGGTCGGTTGATGACCCCCAGTTTTTCCTAATGGTGGGTTTCTGGGTGAACAATTTCTGATTTGCAACTCTGTTATTTTTTTGGGTTTGTGTTCATGGTGGTTGACTAGTCATCGAATGAATTCTAGGTTTGTGTCATTGTAGTTGACTAGTCATCTGTATCTGTTGTTTGGTGTTTATTTGATTATGATGATTTCACACACTTTCACCATAGTTGTTGCTAGCACAGGAGATGCCTAGATTGACTGGTCCTTTTGAGTGCCTAGGTTGTCACTAGTAATTTTCTAGGGTTGCAGGTAAATTGTGGCATGCTCTGTGTGTATTATTGATTGTGATTGTTCATGACTAGCAGTTGACTAGTCATAAGTGTATTTGGTCAAGGTCTAAAGTGTGTGAAGATTGTTGCGTTTTGTTTGAGCATCGTAAAATTTACCCCTCGTCACCTAAGTACCATTTTCAAGTTGGACAACTGATTTATCTATCTCACACACGCCCATACATAGCTTATGTTGTAAGTGTGGTAAGTCAATTCATGCATAAACCAAGTGAAGCAAACATGAATAGAGTAATGCGAATAAGGAGATACTAGTTGAAAGGGTTGATGTTCTCCAAACATACAAACATGAATGTAGAAGGATACATAGATGCCGATTAGGTAGGTTCAATCATAGATAGACGTTCTACTTTTGGATATTTTACATTTGTGGGTGGCAACTTAGTTACTTGGAGAAGTAAGAAACAAAAAGTTGTGGCTAGATCAAGTGTTGAAGCTGAGTTTAGGGGAATGACTTAAGGAATGTGTGACTTGCTCTAGTTACGAAGATTACTGAAAGATCTTGGATTGAAATAGATGGAAACCATAAACCTGTATTGTGACAATAAAGCTGCTATCGAGATGACACACAATTCGGTACAACATGACCGTACTAAGCATGTTGAAGTTGACCGACACTTCATAAAAGAAAAATTGGAAAATGGTGTGATTAAATTTCCGTTCATAAACTCAGAAAATCAACTTGCTGATATTCTGACAAAGACCGTATCGAGTAAGTTTTCTATGACTCACTTGACAAGTTGGGCATGCGTGATATCTTTGCACCAACTTGAGGGGGAGTGTTAGCTAGTTTGTTAGCTAGTAGCATTAATGAGGTTGGCTGCCTTAATGAGGTGGGTACATTAATTAGGTTGGCTTGACTTTGTGGGCTGCTGCTGCAAATCTCTAGGATTGGGAGCTCAAGACTAGCTACCATCTACCTACTTGTAATTAATATTGAGCTTAATAACAAGCTTTCTCCTTGTAATTAATATTGAGCTTAATAACAAGCTTTCTCCTTGTATAAATTATGTTGTAAGTTATACTAAGAAATACAATGAACTTGAAACCAGAAACCTTTCTTCAGATACTATTTTTATACTCTGTTTAGCAAGTTGTATACATCTTTATCTCTCTCTCCTTCTATTTGAAGCTGAATGTTCGGTGCATGCAGAGCGCGAGAGAAGAAGCAGAAGTAGAAGAAGAAGAGTGGAGTCTCAAAATATCTGAGGAGAGTTCTTAGTTCAGTCTCATTCAACGGCAGGAAAGGCTCCACTGAAAGTGAAGGTTTGCTTTTCTGTTTTCGTGAATGAGATTGATTGGTTTTGCCGCTCAGCTGCTGTGACTGCTGCTTTCTTTGGAGTTTGGTCTATCAGTCTTTGCAACCATGGTGATGATGATAAGGTCAAGCGCTTTTTGGTTTTGTTTTGGACAATAAACGATCTAAAAAAGGCCTTGGACTTTTGGTCCATTTTTCCATCTTTTTTGGGACAAATTGATTTAACCATAACTTTCTTAATCTTACTAAAATTATGCAAACATGTCTACGTTTTCAAAAAAAATTATTTGTCATGTCGCCGTATATCTAAAATGAGGGAATTTTTGTTATTCCTATATCTGAAGTTTCACGTTCGATTTCCCCTATCCTTAATTTCGATTGTATAAAAGAATGAGTGAGCTTTCATAAAATTTTATAATAACAATTACCATATTAATGAGAAAATTAAGAGGTGCAATAATTTAGTTATATAGTCGCATAAAAATAGCAGCACTCTTATGATTTCAACAAATTGCCCATTTTCAAATGGATCGGACTATGAGAATAATGTCAATTGATAAAAAATTTGGCAGCATTTTAGGATCGATTGTGGGTAAAAATTGAGTGGAATATGAAAATAAGGTGTGTGGAGAAAGTAGAATAGTGGGTGAAAATAACAACACTCTCATGATTTGATTTGATTACCCATTTTCAAATGGAGCGGAAGTAAACCAATTAACAATGAATAGCCCATGCTCACATTATGTAACCATAAATGAGGCCTTTTGTGATAATGAATATTAGGCCCATCACATATATTCCTTTTCTTCTTATTCGGCTATCACGTATCTTGCTCAATTCACTTGTGGCCCAGCACATATATTTAAACTCAACCTTAATCAAGTATGTAAGTGCTCATAGCTTAAGCGGCATTGGAGGTCGTAAGTTTGATTTCTTTTCTCCAATATCACTTCTATAAAAAATAAATAAAAAACTTAATTGAATATCTAATTAGAGTCAACTCCTCCTGCGTGCCAACTTGGAATTGCTTCAATTTGAATCTTCTTCAACAAAAACCAACCCTCCTTGAAAACTCGAACTTTTGTGACTAATTGTTGCTTGATTATCATTAGAGTCAGTAATCACAAAAGGTTGCATCATGTTTACCAATCCATCAAAATTAAGTTATTAATAATAAAAAAATTCCTCTAAGAGATGATTATTCAACAAAGTTAGTTAACAATTTTCAATACACTATCCCAATAATGATCATTAAGCTTACTTTAATTTGAAACTCTCTTAGGAATCTAGGGGCCTGTTTGTTACACCATGCATGTTTGGATTGGCTTGGCTAAGATTTTTATCCCATGTTTGTTTCATATCGTTCTAATTTTAAGTAGGATTAACTAGGGAGCTTTAGTTTTAAAACATAATATAGTTTACTAATTTGGAAGATAGGAATACAATTTCATCAAAATTACACACAATGCCACTCCTTTTAAAGCAAGCATACTATGCCACATGTCCATATCTAGCCAACCACCACCCCGCCACCACCGCCGGCCACCTGCCATCGCCTGACTCCCGCCGCCGGCCACATGCCACCACCACCAGCCTCCACCGCCCATCGCCGTCCTGCCACCGTCTACAAGGGACCAACTCCGTTGCCCTTTATTCACCTTTGAAAAAAAAGATTTTGTGTCATTGAAGAGACTCGAACCTTGACCCTCAAAGGAGAAAGGCTCACTCACAAACCACTACACCAAACTTGATTTTATAATATTTATTCAGTTATACAATATTTATATAAACAATCAACGTTTAAAAATAAAATAAAATCATTTCAACACTTATTCACACAAAAACTGCAAATAAAAACAGAAACTGCAACAAAAATAAAATGTAGATATCAATTATGTTAAAAAAAAAAAAACAAAAAAAAAAACGAAAACAGCTACAAAAACAAATATTAATTTTATTGAAGCAAAATGGAGGAACCAAGATGAAAGTACTAAAATGGAAACTGTGATGCAAAAAAGGAAACTGCAATATAGAAGCGGAAATTGCAATGCATAAACGGAAGCTGCAATACAGAAATGGAAACTGCAATATTGAGTTTGGGCAAAAAAGCTCAACTCTAGAGTTAAACAAAACAATATTTTTTTTCTAATTCAAGACATGTTGGTAAAATACTTTGTTTTTGGCAATGCAGTTTCCAAAAGTTCAATTTTGAGTTCCCTTACTCTTGGGTAGTTCTACTCTTCTCTTGCCCACCCAATTCCTCATATGGGTAGCCTCTACTCTTCAAATTGGTGAGGTTGAAGGCCAAAGAAAGAACAAAAATCCAATTGTAATTAAATGAAAACTGTAATGCAGTTTCCAAAAGTCCAATTTTGAGTTCCCTTACTCTTGGGTAGTTCTACTCTTCTCTTGCCCACCCAATTCCTCATATGGGTAGCCTCTACTCTTCAAATTGGTGAGGTTGAAGGCCAAGGAAAGGGCAAAAATCCAATTGTAATTACCAAAACTGCAATGCAGTTTTTGAAACTGCAATGCAGTTTGTGCAAAACTACAATGCAGAACCTGTGTAAAATTTCACTGAACTAAAGCTTGAATGGTATTACAAGATATTATATGACAGTGATGGTGTGGGAGCAATTTTCCCCACAAGAATATTCACCCAAGATTCCTTCGTCTTCTCCATTTCCCTTTCTCCCTGCAAAACAAATCGGAGTAAAAGGACCACACCCGGGGGGTGTTGGCCAAAGGCCCTCCAATGCCTAGTTAGGTTGGGTGTTTCAAGGAAAACCGGGTGGCCGGAGCCGTGTGTGGTGGCCGGAGCCTTGTGTGAGAGAGAGAAAGAACAAGAAGGGAGAAAGGTTTATGAGAAATAATTTATGCGGAGTTTCAGTAGGAATTCAGACGTATCTCAATCCTCGTGTGTAGCCAATATTTATAGAGGGTCTCAGAGGCTATAATTTGGCGAGGTTGGTGGGGTTGGTGTATTTAGGGGTTAGGGATTTAATCGAATCCCTAATTAAGACAAAAATCAAAGACATGTAATTTAAATCAAATAACCTCCTAATTAATTTAGATAATTCCCAATTAGGCTAAGTAACTCCCAATTAGGTCAAATAATTCCCAAATTGGTTGGCCTAATTATTTGATCTAGAGTGAGATATTTTGCTTCCACAGATGGCTTCAACCATTTCCAAATCAAGACAAATGCATAGCAAGTGAGCTTTATAATAAGAAGTTGCAGCTAAATTAGATCATTGCCTGACCAAATTATGTGCTATATAAAACAACGTTTGTGCTATATAAAACAAGACCAAATTATGTACAACGAACAACGAGCATAGCTTGCCAACAGTTTCCAGAGTGTTGAATGGAGTTGGATTCCTCGAAGTATCAACAAAGCGGCTCACGCAGCGGCTAGTATTGGCATCAGAGCGGTGGCGCAAATTTGCTGGGCTGAAAGGCCACCACCGTCTCTTCAGGGAGTGTTGGAAGCGGATGGTCTTCCAGGACCACCAAACTAATGTTCTTATCTATATTTTGTACTAAGTTAGCCTCTCCACTCGCTTGCTTTGGTTGAGTGTGTGCTGGCCTAGTTTGTATGTTTTTATTTGTGGCTTTTGCCTCTGAATGAAATTCCTTTTCGTCCAAAAAAAAAAAAAAAACAACGAGCATAGAATAAGATGCGTCAACCTCCAGACTTGACTGATGAGTATAGGCCCTAAATAAAAGGAGAAAATATATTTGAAACAAGCAAAGGGCAAGTGGCAATCCTTGTATTAGAGTTGTATCAACTCTGGAATCAGCTTCAAAAGAAAAGAAAGCTCCCTCTGCGAGATCTCTGGCTTTGATTTCACCTGCATCTGCATCTTCCCGTCTCCTTCCAACAGATTCTTGTCCCCGCCGTCTTTAGCTGTTGTTGGCTTAATCATATCCGACACCGCCTCCGTGATCTCTTGTACAAGATCTACTATCACTCCCTCGATTCCCATTAGGTGCTGCATCTTGCCACTGCCAACGACGCGCCGTACGAAGTCACAACCACTTTGCCGTCTTGACCCCCGGACTCAAGAGAGAGAGAACGGAGTCCCCTGGACTCATGAGATAGATCTGGTTTTGGCAAAGGCTCTTAGAAAAGGGGTAAAATTGTATTTTATCTCTATAATTTAGACGAGAATTTATCAAAAATAGCCAAAACTTGACCCCCAATTTTAAAAATGTCAGTTTTTGTAAAATATTTCAAATATAGCAAAAAACTCACCTAAATAGACACAAATGCCCTCAAAGTTAAAACCCACATAAGCCTAAAAAATAAAACCCTATTAGATTGGGAATCTTTGTACATACGTTTGCAAACGTATTGCTGCCCTAGTCAAACAGTAAGTGCAGTTCTTCCTTGGTTCTTCATTTAGTTTCTTCTTCGTCTATTGTTCTTACTATATTATATTACATGTAGGGTAGACATCCAAAAACAATTGAAAAACAACAATTGTTTTTTTTTTGTTGTTGAATCAAATAGAAAATTGTATACAGTGAATCTGAATTGTGAATCATAATAAGACAGAATTTTTCCATTCACATCAAGATAAAAGTTTTCTCTGTGTACAGATTACTGCACTTTAAACTTCATTATGGTTTTCAATTCCCTTTTATATTTAATTTGCATTTTAGGTATTAATAGGGAGTTTTAATTACAATTATGGTAGTTAATGAAATGCTTGGAATACATTATAAATAAAATATAAAGTCTGATGATAGCAATGTAAAAACATAGGAATACTATAACCACTTATATCTTACTGGTCATTTAAGTATAAAATTGGGTTTTACACATAGATTTATAGAATTATATGTCTAGGAAGTAAAAATTGTAAGGACTTATATTGGACAAACCCTAAATTTTATTAAGAAACCACAAAAGGGCACAACAATACAACAAAAAGTAAAAATCCAACCAACTAAGCTCAGCAATAAGAATATAAATTTTTTAGTCGAAAATGTTGGGAATACTTACTTATATCATGATTTGATTTTTCTTTGGCCTACAAATCAATTCTTTTCATGTGGAAAATTCTTTTGACTTTGTCACTCAAATTGAACAAATATGTTTGTGTGGCTTTTAAAAGGCAACGTGACGTGTGGGATGGACTGCTAATTTTGAAACTTATTAGCTTCTTTGAGAAGCCAGTGCAGCATTTATGCGTGTGGGGAACACTCGGCGGATTGGTCCATCAGAGAAGACAAAATAATGGTGTCATTCGGACAGACTTGCGCAATTGATCCGGCAATGAGTCTTTCAGTCATTTGCCAAGTTGGTCCCTTCAGCCTCGTTTGTTTCGGAAGATTGTCTTGGCATGAACTATGCTCAGAAATTGTCTTGGCTTGAATTGGCTTAAGTTGAATAACACTTATCCGGTGTTTGGTGATGCTTGGATTGGTACTAAGTTTAAATTGACTAATATCAATAAATAGGATGATATATTTCAACTTATGTTCTTCTATACAAACGTGGGTTAAAAATATTCCAAATTTTTATTTAATAAGGTTTATTTTTTAGGTTTATACGGGTTTTAAATTTGAGGGCATTTGTGTCTATTTAGGTGAGTTTTTTGCTATATTTGAAATATTTTATAAAAAATGACATTTTTGAAATTAAGGATCAAGTTTTGGCTATTTTTGATAAATTCTCAATTTAGACAGGCCCACGAATCTAGGCCTCCTCTTTGGCCTAATCCAAAATAACAATTCGTTCCTAGGTATTAAAACCCAAATTAAAATACACAATGTCTCAAATACTAATTATAAAGTTAATTATGTCTAATACCTAATTTTTCTGATTAACTAATACTGGCCCCATAAAAAACACCTCCCTAGGTGTTCTTAGTGAGACTTGTCTGGAGAGGAGGGACAGTCCCGACCCAAGCGACGAGCAACCAACCCCACCCAAGCTCCCCAGAACCACCGACCACCCAAGCGATAACCACAACCAGCAGCCACAACCGCCCAAGAAGGAGAAGACAAAATAGAAGAGGAAGAGTAGAGGAGAAAATTTTGGGGAAAAAAAAAAAAAAGGAGAAGGAGAAGAGGATGGAGAAGAAGAAGATGAAAAAGAAGCCAGCTGCGGAAGAAGAAAAGAATGAGATACCGAGAGAAGAAAAGCCAAACAAATAATAAGAGAAAGAAGAAGAAAAAATTTATATAAAAAAAAAATCCACATGCCTACAAACTTAGTCATAATCCAACCAAATATGCACCAATGGCAGTTCAGGTGTTATCCAAATTATATCAGGCCAAGTCAATTAAAGACAATTCCAAGATTTTAGTCCAGTACCAAACCACCCCTAGGAAAGCAAAGAACTAAAATCTTTAACCGACACGGGTGATGGGTCCCTTACTTTTCTTGCTATTTCAAGGTATTTTCCAAGAAAACATCCCTTGGTCAACATGGACGTCTACAAATAAGGTTAGGGTTTTCGTATGGGCCACGGAGTCCTTCTGTGGTGCATCCGATGCACCGGTACAGCCACTCACATGCCAGTCACGTGGGGTGTTTTTAAAACAAGGAAAAACGGTTGTGTTGGTTAATAGGTTAAGGCAAGGGGAAAAATTGACGCGCCTCCTTCACGACGCTGCTTCCCCTTTTTCCTAAACCCTCACCTTCCCTTCTCTCTAGTTCATTTTCTTTCTTTTTGGCTCAATTCTAACATAGTATCGTGACTGATTTCTCTTATTCACATGCTTGAATCTTGAGAACCCTCTTCTTAGAATCCCAAATTTATTTGATTTCTTCTATTTCCCAAATCTGATTCACCTTTGATTCATTAAACTTCAACTATTATTTATTATGGCTTGTACTAAATCTCTAGTTGCTGACCTTCTACTAAATCGAAATGGAGCAGATGCACACAAAATTGCAGTCATGAGTTGATGAAAACTTCCATCTCCTGCGAAATATGTGAAAAATGGAGAAGCTGGGATGGGTTTGATTGATTTTTGGGTTTAATTGATTTTCCATGTTTGGGTTTGATGGAGCTGTGTTTGATTCCTGATGTCTTGGTTTGATTGGTTTTTGATGTTTGTGTTTCTTTTAGATGGGAAGAGAGAGAGAGAGAGAGAGAGAGAGCTGAGGGAATGGGGGAGGGGGAGAGGTGTCGGGAAAGGACAAGAGCAGGGGCGGACGGATTAAGGGACAAAAGGGGTCGCTTGACCCCACGAACTGGCTGGAAAAATGGCTATGGACAGCTTGTGGAGGTCTGAGCAGACCCCATGGCAAGCAGAACGACGACCCCAAGAGATGCACGCAAAGTGCTTGACGGAAGGCCACCGCGACGAAAGGCCACAGAGGTTGTATTGTTTGCTGCTGGTGAGACCCTGAATATTACCTTAGATTGTTGGGATCGATCTCACGATCATGTAGGAGAAAACGGTTCGTCAATCGGAGCCCCACAACCAAAGTTATGAATTTTAGAAGTTTTTAAGAGCTTTTAGAATTGAAGTTGCAGAGCTCTCCGAAGAAGAAGAAGAAGAAAGACACAGCATGTTTGGGTTGTAATCCAGCGCTTCTCATTTTAATTCCTTTTTGAAATGATGCATTAACAAGGCGCCACATGTCAATTTTTAATTGAACTAACATCATAAATTCATTAAAAAGTCATATGTGTTCTAAAAAATTCATCGAAAATTATCCCAAACTTGTAATCACGTCTACTTTTATGTCGTGACTTCTAAATCACATGTACTTTTGGTTAGATTAATTGTGTAATTGACATGGATTTTGTTCATATTTGATAAGAATTTTGATAGACTAATTGTATAATTGTAAAACTCTTATTTATATTTTTTAAAATTGATATTGTTATATTGTTATATTTTCTTTTTTTTCCTTCTTTCTTTTTTCTTTCTATTTAAGTGGGTTGATGTGCAAAGGCAGAAAACATAAGTGTGTAGCTCGATAGAAAACATAGGTTTTAATTATGAATTATATTAATATTATTTAAATTTCAAGGGTATTTAGTTGTTTTGTTTTTCAAACCTTTAGCCTTTTAAAATTGTCCCTCTTTTGAAAAATTCATGGAAATTATCAAGAGGAAATTCTCTACAAAAACATTAGGAAAATTTAATATTTTAAGCTTTAAAATTGTTGTTTTTTTAAATTTTTTAAATTAATGTAGTTCCATGTTTCCTCCTTTTTTTTTTTTCTTCTTTTTTAATGTGAAATAAATAAATAATTTATTTTTTTAAAATAATTGGATTGAAAATGATTCATTTGTCCTAAAAATACATCAACAGTTTAGCCTAAAAAAACTTCGACACTGTTTACACTGTGACCCTATGACCCGAGAATCTTGGATCTGCCACTGGAGATGGGTTAGCTATTTTTAGTGGATGGGCAATTTGCTACATTCAGAGTCATTAATCTATACATAGTCATTCCGTTTTTGCGTCATGGTACGTGCAATTGCATAGTCTTTTTACAATTATCCAATTATTATGAGTAATTACATGTAAGTTCACAGTATGTCTTAAAATTTTATATGCAATTATTTACAATGGATGTGCAATTGCACAACAATTCTAGGACATTCATTAACAACTGAAACATCGACAAATGCGTAGTCTCCTTTTGAAATTCCTTCCACTATTTGGAAATGATTCATTTGTCAAAACAAATGCTAACGACACAAATTACGTTCAATTACACATTACTCATATCGCAATTGAATTTGTAACTTACATCCTAAAGTCCAGTAAATATAAGAAATCGCTATTACACTTCATAACATAGACCCTAAAGCATATAATTTTTTTTATATTTAAAAAACACCTTAAATATCAACATACTATCCATTGGTATCACTAATAATCCTATTGCTCAAAATAAGTGACCGGTTAATTGGTTCTCCATTTTTCTTGGCAAAAAAACTGGTTCTCTTTTCTAATTGTTACATATACTATATACTCATTAAAATATTATATTTAACTAAAAGAAATTAAAATATTATATTTAACTAAAAGAAATTAAAATATTATATAATAATGTATAGATACCCATAGAAAAGAATAAATAGACTATCTATATTATATTTAGACCAAAAAAAATAAAAAGAATATAACTAATGCATGGTTTAACATTGCAATTGAGAGCCATACTGTAAATCTAAGTTATTTACTCAAGATCTATATTTTAATAATTACCCTTAACATGGATAGTGATGAATCCAATTTCTTCACCTCACAAAGGTAAGGCCAAGGATTAAACTATCAGCCGTGCAGATAATATCAGGCCTCCAATTTATGGATATTTCGAGGAATATATCGTTATCGTTCTAGGTATCGGGAAAAAATCAACAAAAATGACATATATAGGCATTGAAACACATAATTTTGGTGTAAAAGTTTCATAAATGTTATGTACATTATCAATAAATGTATTGAACAAATAAAACTCAAAATTTACTAATAATAAGATATACATATGATGAAATATAAGTGGTATATAATGCGCATTAATGAAAAGTTTGAAAATAAAATGTTGATTAGAATGAATAAACTATGCATAAATCCATAGTTTGTTTAAACATTGGATTACAATTTAGATAAGTATCTAACTACATAAATGAAGAGCTCCAATGAGGTTCAAACAATGAGGAACAACCATCTAGATTCATACAATAGTCATACCAAGTTATGTAACCCAAGCAGTTTGTAAGCCATGTTTGAACATGGTGCAGATAGGTCTTTCTTAAGCTCCCTACTGTCCTCCCATATATGGGATAGTTAGGATTAACCCAACTAGTAGGCAGGGGCGGCCCTGGCATGGTGCAAGTGGCACCACTGCACAGGGCCCTTGATTTTTGAGGACCCAAGATATTATTTTTACTTTATATAATATATATATATATATTAATATTATAACAACTATATATATATATATACTCCAACGTGTAATACATTAACACAAAAGTGTATTTAGTGGAGTTGGTTTCTAGTGCATATTCCTTGGTACAAGGCCTAGGTTCAAGTCTTAGTTATGTGAATATATTTATAATTTTATTCTCTTTTTATTATAAGAACAAAATTTTAAATAATGTTACCAAAGAAGCACGTGAAAAATACAAGGGGAAAGATCCAATTAAATTAACAATAGTATATATCACACCTATACGCTTTTTCCTTTAATTTTTTTATAAATTTTTTCGACTTATATTCGTAATTTTATTCTCTTTTTATTATAAGAACAAAATTTTAAATAGTTTTAAAAAAGAAGCCCGTGAAAAATACAAGGGGAAAGATCCGATTAGATTAACAACAGTATATATCACACCCATACACTTTTTCCTTAAAAAAAAAGTAACAATAATTTCTTCGACTTACAACAAAAAATATATATATATTCATGTCTTATTCTTTCTCGTGAACTTTTTTTTTTCTTACCGTACATACCAACAATTAAATTTATCAAATGAACGCAACATACTCAACGAACACAACCCTTGTGTTCGAGAGAAAAAATAGTGCGTTTGTTTGATAAAGTATTTTCCTTGGTCCAATTTCTCAAGGAACTGCGAAACTTTACTTAACGAACGCATTCCTTGTGTTTGCCTAAACAAATAGCTCGTTTGTGTGAAAAAGTAAGTTAGCGGGGTCCATTTTTAAGGGAAACGGAGAACTTTACTCAACAAACGCAACCTCTTGTGTTCGCGTAAACAAATAACCCGTTTGTTTGAAAAATTAAGTTAGTTATGACCATTTTTCCGGGGAACGAGCAACTTTACTTAACAAACGCAACCCTTGTGCTTGCGTGAACAAATATCCCGTTTGTTTGAAAAAGTAAGTTAGTTAGGCCTATATTTCCATGGAACGGGCAACTTTACTCAACAAACACAATCCCTGTGTTCGAGTGAACAAATAGCATATTTGCTTAAAAAGTAACTTAGTTGGGTCTATTTTTTCAGAGAACGGGCAATTTTACTCAACGAACGCAATCTTTGTATTTGCATGAACATATAGCTCGTTTTTTTGAAAAAGTAAGTTGGATTGGTCCATTTTTACGGGAACATGAAACTTTACTCAATGAACGCACTCGTTGCATTCGCTTGAACAAATAGTCCGTTTGTTTGAAAAAGTAAGTTTGTTGGGTCCATTTATCTGCGGAACATGCAACTTTACACAACGAACGCAACCCCTATGTTAGCATGAAAAAATATCCCGTTTATTTGAAAAAGTAAGTTAGTTTGGTCCATTTTTCGTGTAAACGGGTAACTTTACTGAACGAACGCACCCCTTACACTCACTTGAACAAATAGCTCGTTTGTTTGAAAAAGTAAGTTGGTTGGGTTCAATTTTCCAGGAACGAGCAACTTTACTCAATGAACGCTCCCCTTGCATTCGCTTGAACAAATCGCCCGTTTGTTTGAAAAAGTAAGTTAGTTGGGTCCATTTTTCCAGGGAACGGTCAACTTTACACAACGAACACAACCCCTGCGTTAGTGTGAAAAAATAACCCATTTGTTTGAAAAAGTAAGTTAGTTTGGTCCATTTTTCGGGTAAACGGGTAACTTTACTGAACGAATGCACCCCTTACACTCACTTGAACAAATAGCCCGTTTGTTTGAAAAAGTAAGTTGGTTGGGTCCATTTTTCCAGGAACAAGCAACTTTACTCAATGAACGCTCCCTTTGCATTTGCTTGAACAAATAGCCCGTTTGTTTGAAAAAGTAAGTTTGTTGGGTCCATATTTCCAGGGAACGGTCAACTTTACACAACAAACGCAACCCCTGCGTTAGTGTGAAAAAATAGCTCGTTTGTTTGAAAAAGTAAGTAAGTTTGGTCCATTTTTCGGGTAAACAGGTAACTTTACTGAACGAACGCACCCCTTGCGTTCGCTTGAACAAATAGCTCTTTTGTTTGAAAAAGTAAGTTGGTTTGGTCCATTTTTCCAGGAACGAGCAACTTTACTCAATGAATGCATCCGTTGCATTCGCTTGAACAAATAGCCCGTTTATTTGAAAACGTAAGTTTGTTGGGTCTAATTATCCGGGGAACGGACAACTTTACACAATGAACGCAACTCCTGTGTTAGTGTGAAAAGATAGCCTGTTTGGTTGAAAAAGTAAGTTAGTTTGGTCCGTTTTCGGGTAAACGGGTAACTTTACTGAACGAATGCACCCCTTACACTCACTTGAACAAATAACCCGTTTGTTTGAAAAAGTAAGTTGGTTGGGTCCATTTTTCCAGGAACGAGCAACTTTACTCAATGAACGCATCTCTTGCATTTTCTTGAACAAATAACCGTTTGTTTGAAAACGTAAGTTTGTTGGGCCCATTTATCTGGGGAACGGGCAACTTTACACAACGAACGCAACTCCTGCATTAATGTGAAAAAATAGCCCGTTTGTTTGAAAAAGTAAGTTAGTTTGGTCCATTTTTCGGGTAAACGGGCAACTTTACTGAATGAACGCACCCCTTACGTTCGCTTGACAAATAGCCCATTTGTTTGAAAAAGTAAGTTGGTTGGATCCATTTTTCCATGAACGAGCAACTTTACTCAATAAACGCACCCCTTGTGTTCGCTTAAACAAATAGCCCGTTTGTTTGAAAAAGTAAGTTGATTGATAATATTTTTCCGGGGAACGGCTGACAGTACCCGCCTCAAATTCCTCAGAACCCAGGACGAATCCGGTGAAAATTTTCGACATCTTACCGATGTCGGGCCCACGTACTAAGAATCAAGACTTTCTACCGAAATTTCGGCAGAGTCTCTCCTGAAAATTGGACTTTTCACCAAATTCTTTCCCGAACTTAAAATGACCTTTTTGCCCTTTAGTATTAATTAATATTTTTTTTAAAAAAAACCTTAATTAATTCAAATCATTTTATTATATTATTTATTTCAATTTATTTCCTCATTTAACTTTATTCTCTCTTACTTTAATTATTTTATTACTTTTTCAGACCGAGATGTTACAATCTACCCCCCTTATAAAATTTCGTCCTCGAAATTTCATACATGTCACTTGAAGGGGCATGGATACTGGGCCCACATTTACTACTCAGGTTCCCAAATAACCTTGTTAACACTTGATAAGATGGAAACTTAACTTCCCATGTTTCCCGAACTTCCACAAAATGTGACTTCGATCCGAGGGTCACCCCACTTCAAAACATTCAAAAAGCTAGCCTTTAAAACATTAATATCAACAAAATGCAACCCTGGGTGATGATACATTGGTATCTCTCTCGACATTTGTTCGCTGTCAAGGATAATGCAACTTCATCTCTTTCTAGAATCCATGCTGGATAAGTTGTTCCCATTAACAAGTAGCTCTAAGGATGAAAAATTTTCCCTTTTCTAAGACTATCATGCGTGAAGAAATAGCTCATTTGTTTGAAAAAGTAAGTTGGTTTGGTCCATTTTTTCAGGATCGAGCAACTTTACTCAACGAATGCCCCATTTGCGTTCGCTTAAACAAATAGCCCGTTTGTTTGAAAAAGTGAGTTGATTGGGAAGCTTTCTTTTTATTGCCCTTTGACGGGCCCTTCGGCCTCCCCTTCTTTTCTTTCTGTTATGACAAAAGCCTTTTCTTGCCGACTTTCTATTTTTCCGGGAATGGGAAACTTTACACAACGAACGCAAGCCATGTGTTAGCGTGAAAAAATAGGTCGTTAGTTGGAAAAAGTAAAATGATTGGGAATATTTTTCCAGGAACGACAACTTTACTAAACGAATGCACCGCCGCTTGCGTTCACTTGAACAATCAACCCGTTTGTTTGAAAAAGTAAATTGGTTGGGTTGATTTTTCTGGGGAACATATAACTTTACTCAACGAACGCAACCCCTACTGGGCCCATTTTTCGATTTGCGCACAGTCACTCTTGCATTGCATCATTGTAGTGCAATTCCATTTGTGTTATGCAAACGCTACCCGCCTGTGAGCAAACTCCACATAGCTTAAAAATGCAAAACTCCTTTTTTCTTATTTTCGTTAACGCACAGTCACTCTTGCATTGCATCACCATCATGCAATTGCATGTCTGCAATGCAAACGCTGCCTGACTATTGGCAAACTCTTCGGAGCGTACACACGAAGCCCGTTTGTTTGAACGGGCAACTTTACTCAACAAACGCAACCGCTGAATTCGCGTGAACAAATAGCCTGTTTGTTTGAAAAAATAAGTTAGTTGGGTCTATTTTTCCAGAGAACGGGCAACTTTACTCAATGAACGCAATCTTTGCGTTTGCGTGAACATATAGCCCTTTTGTATTCCTTTCATATTATTTTATTTTACATAATTCAATTATGTTTAACATATGAAATGACCAATTTGCCCTCATAATTAATGACAGATTGGATGAAATGTTAGGTAATTAAACGGCAGGGGAGATATTGGCGATAAAGAGCACATGTGTGCAATTCTCAGTTTATAATATGCATATGCATATACCTGTACGCAATTTTGTAGCATCTATGTGCAATTCTCATTTTACAATATGCAATTGCATATGTATGCAATTTCGTAACATCTGTTTGCAATTCTTAGTTTACAATATGCAATTGCATTCTGCACTTTTCCTGAATCCTTAGCCAGAGCAACCAATATATAGTAGTTATGGCAATCATAGCAACCAATATCAATCATGAACATCACATTTGAACCATACACTTACAGATTTAGCAATACAATCTTTGAAATGGTAATGGCAACCCAAGCATATTAAGCTTCAATTAGAAACAGAACTGTGCATCCAAAAGCTGGGTTTAGGGAGAGAGAGAGTATGAAAACATGAGTATACAATAACTTACATAACTCTATACCTTTTTCATGATGAGCTTTCACTTACAAAAACACTTCAATTTAGACATGTGAAAACTCTAAAATTGGGGTCTATTGAACTCCATTTCAGTGATGGATGTGTGCCATTGAACTCATATTGTTGTAACAATATATCAACTAGTTGGCTTGAACAAGGCCACCATCAAAGCATGCAATTACAGAGATGCTGAACCAAACAATACTCATGGTCTCACTGCTGCTGGATTGGTAGCCCACCCACATAAAACTCCCCAATTATTGGAAAGCCCACTAACACATCAATGGCTCCAAGTCCTTTGGAATGAGCACTGGGAGAAAGAAGTAAAGCTCTCAATGACTCAAGCTCTTGGCCATAAACCTTGCAGATATTTTCTTCTTTTCCAGTATGCCCATTATCAACTTCAAATCCACCACTTTGGTCACGTATGCCCAGAAGGTAGCCAAGGTCAAAATCAAGAATGCAATTCCCCAACGGAAGAGTAAAAACAGTGTGGACACAATCATAATCCTAGACCCTAACCACTTGAATAGTGCCAAATCAATGAAATTTCATGAACTACCAGAATCAAGGAAAATGACAACTTAACAATTCTTGATAAAGTCCTGTATCACCATAGCCTTGAGCAATTTTAGAGTTGGCGTAGAGGCTTCTTCAGTAGAAACAAAACGAAGCAAGTACAAGTCCTGGTGAAGCTCTGTCATCAACCCTCCAATGAAGCAACTCATGAGAAACTCACCACCACCATGCTACAATGTTGGTCTCAGACAATGTTATTATCCTCCCAGCTGCTTTGGATTGAGCTGCATCGTTGGCTCCCTCAGGCTCAGCAGCTAAAACTCGAATTGCAGGGTTGATGGCCTTGGCAGCCAAAGCCACACCTGATATCAAGCCACCTCCTACACACCCACCCACAAACACACATATATCAACGCCAGAAAACAAAGCTCAGAAGTCAACAACAAAAATGTGAAGGAACAATAGTGAACTAATTTTTAAAATGATGATTAAATGTAACTTAACCAACCACTTATGGGAACTATAATAGTGTCTAACTGTGGAACTTGGTGCTCCAGAAACTCCAATGATATGGTACCCTGTCCACTGCAAGAACATTTAAACATGCCATAAAGGCCCTAACTCCATTAGGTATGCTAATGAATGGTACTGTCCTCACATTACTTTAATAGGAACTATGATATTCACTACAAGAAAAACACCCTTTAGTGACGGCTAAAAAGTGTCAGGAAACGTAATACTTGACGGTGCAGAAACCGTCAAGAATACCACTGTCAGGAAAAGGGTACCCCATTTATTGACGCTTTTGAAGTGTCAAGTAATCCTTACGCTTGACGGCTTTGAGCCGTCAAGTAACTATTATGTTTGACGCCTTTTAACCGTCAAGTAATCGTTGTGCTTGACGCTTTGTAACCGTCAACTAATCGTTCCGCTTGACACCTTTTAACCGTCAACTAACAATTCATTGATGGCTCTAAGTATCAACATTGTAGTTATTTGACATCTAATAAGTGTCAATTAAAATCACTTGACATGTAAGAACCGTCACATGGAAGTTTACTTGACGGCTAAAATGCATCACGTATGTGACATTTGTTGTATGTGTCCTTTTTTTTTTTCCAAACAAGGGGGAGCCAACAATTTTTTTATAATCCCGCTAGACTAGGTGGGGATAAAGAGCCCTTTTTTTATTTTTATTTTTTATTTTTTTATTTTTATAAAATCCAGCTGGGACTAGGTTTGGCCTATGCAATATATTATTTTACAACTATGAAAACTAATCTCATTATTAAGAGCTTATCACTTAATCAAAACCAAATCTGGGAAACCAAAAGAGCTAACTTTATCACAATAAAAAATAATTCAAAGCACAGAATACTTCTAAAATAATTTGCATGTATTGAAACTAATCAACTGAAAATACATCATACTAGTGCATTTGTTCACTTAGTTTCAACAAACTATACAAGCCATGCATTGCCAAATATACACACTAAAATTCATAAATAAAATGAGTTTTTCCAGTAGAAACCTCTTGTGTTCTAGTAAAATATTCCCCATTTTACATCCAGAGAGTTCTTACTTCGATAGGACATGAAATGCACATTAAAAGAAAGATAGTAGGATCAAATAATCAAGTAGTACAACTACTAGAGTCTAACTGCACAAATAACTTTATAAGTGACAAAAATAGAATATAAGCACACACAAGACCTTCAAAACAGATGACCAGCAGCCTTACAACAAAACTGCCAAACAAGACCTGCCAAACAAAACTGCCAAACAAGACCTGCCAAACAAAACTGCATATGATACTTAATTTTGCAGTGGGCAAACAATTTCGCAGTTACATATGATACAAAACTGCCAAAGATGAAAAGTAACATAAATGTAATCAGTTAGAATTTTCGAACAATTTTCGAACAAGTATAAACTATGAACAAATTTACCATATTTCATGAAGATTCTAAGACCACAGCAGCCATACAAACAATCAATGGCTTTCACTTTCTTTCCAAAAAACAGAGAGCTTACTGGAAATCACATTTGTGATCCTATATATCATCTTCTCAAAAAGCCAAAATTGGAATTCCCATCACACATCATCTACCAAGTGAGAGCTAATATTAATTGAGTGAAATAGCCAATAAGATCTCACACAGCATATACCAAGTTAGCATACTCATTGTAATAAAATACAATAAATTGATTTAACAGAGCAAAGACTGAAATATATATATAAGATTCGAACCCCACTAGACAAATTATAGACCAGCATAATATCATTAGTTTAGTTGATTGTATCATAATGAAAAGTATGTTAAAATTTTAATATAATAGGAAATGGCTTACTTGTCTACAACTACTCTGACATCCTCATAAATATCATTCCTTAATGGGTCCAAATAATAAACAGTCATGGATGAGAAGTCAATGACAATTAAGATCCAGTGGAACCTATGGCAAATGAATATGTACATATTAGTCGAGTTCAGTAAATTTTACATAATCAAATCTAAATTAATAAGCTTTGAAGAGTAGTCTTACGCAGGATTATAAGGCATGATTATGAGTTGATTTTTTTTTGCCTTCACCAAACGATCTGCTATATTTCGTGATCTCTCATCCCGTTTTCGTTGATGATTTAAATTTCCAGCCAATGATACAATAGCAGGATTGATAAAGCCAAACATCTGAAGTAGACCTTCATCCTTCATACGATCATATAATTGTCTAAACAAAGTGAAATACGTCAAAGCAGTGCAATACAATATACCTCAAAAAAATGTCATGTAGCATTGGCTTACCTCATGTATAAAATGATACAACTCACTGTAAGTTCAAGCATTGAAGTAAGACATGTAAAAGAATCATGGTTGGCAGTACAAGGATCATAAGCAGCATTAACCATTTGTAAAGTTTCTTGGACCTCCTCGTATTTAGGTGACTGATCAAAATTTACTTCCCTACTTGTTGTTCCTCCAATATCAGCCACCTCCCCATGCCAACTCCATATCTTATAACTTCGATCAACACCTCTTATAAACATATGATCTCTTATCCCTTTAGGAGTCTCAAACATCAAATTTCCACATACTTGGCATGGACATTTCATGAGTTTGGGGTTACTAGCATGACTTACAGCAAACGCAATAAATTGCTCAACACCATCTTCATATTCTTTTGACATCCAAGTTTTATCCATTTCAAACTAAAAAAACCTTCCCTGCAATATAGGCCACTTCATTCTCTTCACCAATGGTTACACACATTACCAAGATAAGAATTAATCTTGCAATGCAATATATAAATAGAAATGTATAGAAATTTGTAAATCATACTTCCTTTTCATACAAAAAATAATAATAATAATACTTGGCTGCAATTACTGAACTAATACCAGAAAAGTATGATTAAAATTGGTAATCAATTTCTTCTAGATCTATAGGTTTTTTATAATAGAATCATCCTAATTAAATTAAAATAGTATATTACTATTCCCAATAAGCATATATATATTCCTTTCTAGAAGAAAAAAGCTACTGATCTCAATTTATAGTTATAACTTATATCAAAACAACCAGCCATACATTACCAGAAGACATAATATCACCAATTAACAAAAACTAAAACACAAAAGCATTAAAAAGTTCACGAAAAGACCTATAACCTATATTATATTAGCATAAGAACCTTTCCTAATCAATTTTATCATCCAACAAAGATGAATTTGCATGTTCTATTTTTTTTTTTTTACAGTGCCACAAGATAGTGATATCTTGAATTTTTTATTATAAATAAAATGATATTGATATGTTGATTAAATATAAAGAGATGTAGTAAATTCAGTGAGGGAAAATGTCGAGTAGGTGGTGGGCACTCCTTGCCGCCACTAACTAAAAAGAAGAGGAACTATCCTAATTTCCTAATAAGACAAAGAATACAATTCAAATCCATGGGAAAGATAAGAAGAAAGGAATCTAACTCCACTACTCAACTAAACTTGACTGGAGAGTGATAATTTATATTACTTAAAAATTATGCTAATTTTTTTTGAATTCGATTAGTTGTAGTTCAGATATGTAGAGATATTGAATGCCCACCTATAAAGCTTGAAAAAATTAGGAATATTGGCCAATAAAGAACACAAACCCAGTTCTTTGTCGGCAGCAAACTCTTCAATATTCTTGATTGTTTGTTAAAAATCTTCACTTTTCTCCCATTTCAACGTTCTCCCTGGTTCAACTCCCCGAAGCATCTTGAGATTGAGTGAGATTCATGTCAGGTACCTAAGGAATGGAAAGAAAGCACAAAACTTTCTGAGAGATGTACATAGAGAGAGAAAATACTCTGTAGAGAATGAAAGATGAACAGAGTGGGCAAAAATACATTCATATGAACTATAATAACTTTGGATAGATAAGAAATACACCTGAATTGTTGCCACCCCAACTAGCAGAGCATGAGCACACTAAGATTTGATACTCACATTCTCTTCGAACTTCTGTATCCAATTTAAGAAATGAAGAGTGGAAAACCCTAAGGACTCTGATATTTTTGGTTTTGGAATGAAGGGAAAAAGTGGTGACCAAGAGGAAGAGGAGTTGAATATAGGGCAAAACACTTAGATGAATTTGGAGTGAAATGCCCGCGAACTTAGCGCGCTCTTTTCCTGAGGATATTTTAGAAAAGTGTCAGCTGGTATAAAATGGTTTTAATTGAAATTCTTCGTAAAATGTCAGCGAAAAGTAATAAACAATTGACATTCTTTATAAAATGTTAAGGAAAAGTAATATAGAGTTGACGGTTTTTAAAAAGTGTCAGGGAAAGTGATATATAGTTGATGTTTTTTGTAAAACGTCAAGTAAACTCGCTAAGTAGTTGACGCTTTTAAAAAAGCGTCAAAGTTTCATAAAATAGTTGATGGTTTTGCAAAAATGTCAACTATTAAGTGTCAACTAAGGCCTATTTTCTTGTAGTGATTGTAAAACAGTATCTAATGCATTCACCTACAAGGAAGAAGTTTCGTTAATGCATCTGAATTGTTTAAGTATTATGAATTAGGCTAGGTAATACTAATCAAGGAGTAGCCAGGGTGATATTATATATCACCATAAAATTCAAGGCAGCATCTATGATTGTATTTTCAAGAAAATATGGTAACCATGACATGCATATTGATCAATAGTTTACAATTCATAATATGATTTTGGTTTGGTCATTCTTTAGGTAAACACACGCACACCCTCACTGTAAAGCAACCTTTTTATGTTGTCTTATTTTGTATCAACACAGTAGACTCTGAAGGTACATCCTAAGTTTCAATAATATTGATACAAAACAAGGTCATCTTTATGCAAAAGATTTCTACTCTTCCCTCATCAAGGGCCAAAATTCCAAACAAATGCAGTTAAAACAAATGAAAGTTGCATGTGTACCTTTTTATGCGCCTATCGTTTTAAGGATGTAGAAGAACTGCCCCAGTTTCTTGCAACACCTTGGCTGCAGTACTTTCTCTTGACTGCATTGTGGGCTCACTCCAGATAAGCTGACCACCATAACGAATGACATTCTCAACTTTGCATTTCGGAGCATTTTTTGGTATAACTATACATGCAGGGATTCCGCGTAGTTTTGCAGCCAAAGACAATGCTGCAGCATGGTTACCACTGAATTTGGAGGACAATATCAGGTGGTAATCCCACAAACTGATCAAAGGAAATACCCACGAAAGACAAATGAGCCGAAAGCAAACCTGCTGTGTGTTACAACCCCTTTAACAGCATGATCATCATCAAGTGAAAATACAGCATTGCAAGCCCTCTGAATTTGAAAGCACCACTGCATAGCCACATAATAATAAGTCTTATTGGCTGAGGAAAACTAAATGAATTCCAAACCAATCTAGGAAAAAAGTAAACACTCACCCCTTTTGAAAACATTCACATTTGAAAAACAGCTGCCTTCCTGCAAGAGCATTCAAAGATTCAGAGGACAAGACAGGAGTTTGGTGTATGAATGGCTTGATGCGTGCTTCTGCTTCCCTTATAGAGGAAATATCAGCAGCATATTTTACCTCCCTCATTTGACTCTCTGCTTCCATCTTTATACCACCAATAACAAAAACTTGATTTTTTTTTTAACTGGATAAGAAACAATCACACTGAACTTTTAGCAACACCTTCAACAATCTAAGAATTTAAAGAGATATTCAAAAGTTCTCATAAATCAATCAGAAAAGGTTTAAATTTTGAAGAACATGCAATGAGCTAAAATGAATCACACCCATTAATTCCTGAATGGAGCGCATGTGGTGATCTGCCAGATGTATCAACCCCAAAACCCAATTGCTTCCAAGCTTCTTGATCATGATTCTTCAAAGACAAAAACTGAGTAATCTTCTAAATTGAACCGATGGAAAAAGAAGACAACTAAGCAGGCAAACCTTGCGTGGATGGTGATTCCGGAATCGGCGATGTCCGATGACTGTTGCATCTCGGCGTCGGCAGAGGGGAGACGCCCAGATTCTGATTTGGGACATAGATGAGGATTGGATTTTCAAGAGAGAGAGATCAATCGCAGAGATAAGTAGCTTCAGTGCACGCGAGGGCTTCTGCGCGTTCGTTGAAGCTTTTTACTGAGTCACGTGTATGTCACGTGATATTTAATAACAAAGGGCTCAACAAGTCTTCAGGTCATTCAATCTCAACCCTTTATTTTTAAAATGCAATACTGGCCCTTGGATAACTGGCTGTACCGGTACAGCCGATGCACCACAGAATTTTCGTGATCATTTCTGTTTCATGCATCATGCAACTGATACTGACCTTTTTGGGGATTTCAAGATAAGTTCTTCTGTTCCTTGGGAGAAAAGAAAAAAAAGACAGAGGGATTATTTAGCCTAGACCATCTAGAATTCCGTCCATAATAAGTCAATGGCAATTGCATTTTTTATTGTGAAAAGCAATTTTCCGTACCCCTTGACAGTCTAGAGATTCCCAGCAACCATGAGGGAGCAAAGTGCCACCTTTGCAAACTGAACCCTGCTAGATTTCATGCTCAATTTCCCAAATTTTTTTTTAAAAAGGTTATTATTCTATGAGAAATGTTTTTTGGCTTGCAAGGACATAATTAGGAATTTATCAACGAGTGGATTAGCTAAATTTATTAGCTAAAAATTTAATGATCATTGTTTTTGTACTTATAATTTCTGTAGTCTTTGTACTTACAATTTCTGTAGTTTTTGTTTGTACCATATTTGACCCTCCACTCATACAATGACACGTGAATCATAGAAAGTCACCCACGCACCCAAGGCCTCGAACAATCGGCATCGGCTACCGATGGCATTGTCTCGAAGCTGCGAACAGCCAGTACAGGCCCAGCTCGTCTACAATTGGTATCCCTTACCGATTATACAGAATCAACCTCGAAGTACCCGCCCAAAATATCTAAAGACTCGTGTCGACCTCGTAAGGCCCTCCCACGAGTCCCACATCGAAAATGAGTACTAAGAGCATACAAAATCCCCTCTATAAATAGGCCTCTTCACTACAATACAGGGGTAAGTCTTTCCAGCTTGACCTTTATACTACTATATTGTCAACAGCGAGGGTTTTTTATAAAACAATCTTACTTGAGCATCGGAGGGTCTTAAGCTGGTTCCACACCGGTTCCATAGACCTCACGGGCTTCGCTTATCTTCTATTCAGGATCAGCATCTGAGAGATGATCGGTGCATATTTACATATCATTTTGTACCCTTCTAATTTATGATTTGGTTATGTTTTTGAGTTAAACTTGTGCTTTTAATAAGTTTTGTGTTTGTTTCAGTGTTATAAGCTTGAGACTCACTAATTGCATTTTGGAGACAAGTTAGCTCAAAACGGTGTCTGCAGATCAGTCAACTTCACGGATTTGACTGTACTTGCTCAAGAAGAACCAGATGATGAGCCATACATCATTGGAAAGATACGGAAGTCTAGTTTCTGTATAATTTTACGGTTCATGATTCCGAGTCTTCTAGAGAAAGTTATACATGTTTTGGCAACTTAAGGTCAAATTCGGCAGCATCTGCGTTATTGGGCCAAAAATCACATTTGAAGGCCTTCCCGATTTTTCCTTGAGTTGGGCTGCATATCCTTGGAAAGATAATTCAAAGAGCTTCAAGATCCATATTTTTCCAGATTTTTCAGATTGAAGCCACAAGCCCAAAACGAGCCCACAAGCTGGCTGCAATGCATTGTCATGCATGACATATGCATGATGAAGTGTTGTTGATTGTGGGAAAGTTTGGTGAAGCATATTCAATACCTATTTTTGAGTGGAATTTTGCAGCAGCCAAATGAATTAATTGAAGTTGAAGTGGATGATGCAACACTAAGCTTAATGACAAGAAGAATTGTTTTCAAATGCAATAGTGTGTTAGGTGAATTAAGTGTTGTAAGTTGGTGAAGTGAGTGTGGTTAGTGAACTCTATTGTATAATTCAGATTTTCACTTCCCCTAGGCCTATAAATAGGGAAGTTCTCTAAGCTTGTAATCACACCCTAAGGGGGGGGAGCTCTCAAGCACTTCTCTAGAGCTCCCTTCCCTTCTCTCCCTCAAATTCTCTTAGTTTCCCTTTGTAGTTCTCAATTGTTGTAATAAGATCATTCTACTAAATTTTCTTTCTTCTAAATTCTCCAAACACTTCTCTATTCTCTTTCAAATTCTCTAGTCTCCATGTCTCAAACACTTCACAAACACCCTTCTCTCCCTTCCCTAAATTCTCAAATTCTCCAAGTTCACAAACATTCTCCAAATTTCCCAAACACTTTCTTCTCCCTTCTCAAAGTTCTCAACCACTCTCTTCCAAATTCTCAAAGTTCTCAAACACATTCCCTTCCAAAATCCTCAAGCTTCCCAAAAACCTTCCTTTCTTTTCCAAATTCCCCATGCTCTCAAACACATTCTCTCTTCCAAAATCTTCAAGCTTCCCAAACACTTTCCTTTCTCTTCCAAATTCCCCATGCTCTCAAACACCTCTCTCTTTCTCTCCAAAAACTCTCAATGTTCTCAAATGTTGTACAAAACCTTTTTACTTCTTTTGTTTTCATTTCTGTTTTGTGTAGGAAAATTGAATTGAATCATTCAATCACCAATTCCTGTGGAATCGACCTCGCACTTACATATGCTAAACTACCAACGGCTCGTGCACTTGCGAGTATCACAAGTTGAGGATGCAGCTGAATCCATTTTGGTGCAGCTGAAATCTACACAACAAAAGACAGGAAGGATCTCCATCTATCACTCAATCGATCACCTTGATCGTCCACATCTCTTGTAAGTTGCACTCATCTCTATCTGTTCAGTTTTAGTGCCAACAGATTGGCGCCGTTTGTGGGAAACGCTTATCGATTAACTCATATCTCAAACAAGAAAACTCTGAGACCAAAAAATGAATCCATCTTCGGTCCTCCCTACCGATGGCCCTATTCTCGGCATCGGTGGCGAGAACAACCTCGTTCCTCTGCTCCACACACCGCGAACAGATCCCCCTGCTCCGCCAAACACTCTGGAGGCTCGCATGGAGACTCTACAGCAGGACATGGCCAGAATGCAGGAGCACAACAATATCCTCGCCTCTAAACTGGATGACACCCAGAGGCAATTGTACGATCAGCAAACACACTCCACCCAGCTGCAGAACGGCATGGAACAGACCATGCATCCTCGGCAGGAGAAGTCATATAAAAGCATACGAAAACCCAACGCTCAGGATAGGGAGAAGCGGCATGCCATAGACAAACCATCCGCTTCCCGAAGGTTGTTCATACCCTCCTCGAGGGAACAGCATCAAGAATACCAAGTCTACTCCGACTGCCGTGATAGGATCAACGATCAGCACGAGAAACGGCAGTCTTCGCCCATCAGAATTCAAGCCAAGCTCAATGATCAACATCTGAGGGTGCTCGGACCGAAATCTCCTGTACGCCGAAGGTACGGTGCGATCGGCCTGGAAGAAACGGACGAATCAGACTACGTTCCAACTTCACCAGGGACCACCATCTCTCACCGATCGGCGGGACCTTCAAAAGAACATCATAGCTATAGCCAACGATCGGATAGAGGAAACGATCGGCAGACCGGGGTTATGGAGGAAGCCCCAGCCGAACGGCGGGTCAAGGAACACGTGGCCACAACACTGGCCGGGGCAAGGAAAACCAAGCAAGGGACCCCTTTGGCGATGACCTTCCCTCTACCGACCCAACTATCCGTCTCCTCCTCCAGAAGATGAACCGTATCGAGGAAGAACAGAACCAGGCTCGGACGCCAACATGGGGAAAGGTACAACCAGGGCCATTCACCAGTCGCATCCGAACGTTCAGGCACGAGAAGGAGGTCTAAGCACTCCGGATATCGTTCTACTCCGGGGTGGAGGATCCCGTTACTCACATTCATACCTTCCAATTAGCTTTGGGCTGCAAAGGACTGACGGATGAAGGCCAATGTTTACTGTTCCCCTCCACCCTGACCGGCGCTGCTCTGAATTGGTTATACCGAATGGAACCAGGCACGGTCGACTCTTTCGATCAGTTGAAACAAACCTTCCTCAACCATTTTATGATCCAGACCGATTGCCTGTATTCTGCCGATGACCTCTATACCGTTCGGCAGCAAGACGATGAGCCATTGAGGGAATATGCGGCCAGGTTCAGCCACGAGTATTCCCGATGCCCGGAAACTGATGATAGAGCAGCCTTCGGTGCCTTCAAAAGCGGCCTTCGGTCGTCTCAATTTCGCTATCTGTTCCACAGCAGCAACTGGACCACCTATTCCGAATTGATGAAGCAAGCGGCTATCCACACCAAGGCCGAACATTTCAACTCCAAGGGGTCGGTTTCAGCCACATCAAGCAAGGAAACAACGACCGATCAGCCTTCGGCACGAGGCTATGACCGTTTCCCCGCGAATCGGACAACGGATCAGGCCCCTTACCGAACGGCACCACCTGTCTCTGCTTTTTCCAGGGCACGAAACAAACGAAAAGACCACTTCCGGGATCGGCAGGACAGCACCAAAAAGGGCAAGGACTCCGACGGGCGAGGCGACTTCGGAAATCCGAAGAAGAATCGACCAGAGGCAATTTTCACGTTGCTCAACACTACTTATGAGCACGTTCTCCTGACAGAAGGGGAAATGATACCGAAACCGAACAATCGCAAGCTCCCTCGATCGAACGAGAAGGATACAGGAGTCTTCTGCCGATACCACCAGTACAATGGCCACGACACAGAATCGTGCATCGCCCTTCGAAAAATTGTTGAGCGCCTCATCAACGAAGGAAAGCTGGATCAGTATTTGAGCACCAAACCAGCATCGGACAAACCACCAAATCGGCAGATCAATATGATTAGTGGGGGGACATCCATCGCCGAAACTAGCAACAGATCTGTCAAAGATTATGTCCGTGCCGTTCGGTACCCCCAGATCCTCAGCGTCAATGAAAGCCGCACCAACAAGGTCCAGCGAATCGGTTGAGAACCTATTACCTTTTCTGAGGAAGAAGAGCGTGGCATCATCTTCCCCCATTCTGACCCCATGATTATACGAGCCGACATTTCAGACTTCGACGTAGGCCGAATCCTCATCGACACAGGCAGTTCGGTCAACGTCCTCTTTGCCGATGCTTTCGAGGCCCTCGGCATAGACCCTCAGTACCTAAACAAGGATATCACCCCCCCTCTTAAGCTTCTCTGGTGACGTGGTTGAACCCATCGGCAGTGTTCAGCTCCCGTTCGCTGTCGGCACTATCCCCAGACGAACGCTCATCTACACCCATTTTCTAGTAGTCGATTGTCCAACAGCATACAACGCCATCATCGGCAGGACATCACTTATGAAGATGAAGGCCATGATGTCGCCACACATGCTCCTCCTCAAGTTCCCCACGCACGCTGGTGTTGGCCAAGTGTGAGGGGATCAGTTGAGTGCACGGACGTGTTACGTTGCAGCCACCAAGGAATCGGCACGAGCGACGCTTCGCGAAACATATTCCGTTTCTGCCAAAATGACTGTGCCGAACGGCAGGGGGCCAGAAAAACCGGATGATCCCCGAGATGAGGCCGTCATCCCACAAGCACAACCCATTGAGGATCTAGAATCGGTCACCCTCTCCGACGCGCAACCCGACCGACAAGTACGGATCGGCACCACCTTGAGTTCGGCACTACGGGCCGATTTCATTGCCTTCCTGCGCGCCAATACAGAGGTTTTCGCCTGGTCCTATGACGACATGCCTGGCATCACCCCCAAACGTCATCAGTCACAAGCTCAGCATTTGTTCCACTGCCAAATCCATCAGACAGAAACGGCGAGCCTATGATGCCGAACGATACGAAGCGATGAGAATCGAGGTTGAGAAATTGCGCACGATCGGCTTCATCCAGGAGGTCGCCTACCCAATCTGGCTAGCCAATTCGGTGCTGGTCAGAAAGTCGAGCAGCGCATGGCGAATGTGTCAGGACTATACCGATCTGAACAAGGCTTGCCCCAAAGACAGTTTTCCTTTGCCAAGGATCGATCAGATGGTAGACGCAACAGCAGGCCATGAACTTCTCAGCTTCATGGACGCATATTCGGGCTACAATCAGATATTCATGAGCCCTGCCGATCGCGAACATACGACATTCATCACCGACAAAGGACTTTACTGTTACAATGTCATGCCATTCGGCCAAAAGAACGCTGGAGCAACCTACCAGCGCTTGGTCAACAAGATCTTCTCTGAGCTCATTGGCACATCGATGGAGGTTTATGTGGATGACATGCTAGTCAAGAGCAAAACGGCCGATTCTCACCTCCACATCCTCTCTCTCATGTTCAGCGTCCTAAAGAAGTACAACATGCGGCTCAACCCAAGTAAGTGTGCCTTCGGCGTCTCCTCGGGCAAATTCCTTGGCTTCATGATCAGCCAACGAGGCATCGAAGCCAACCCTGAAAAAATCAAGGTCTTGCTCGATATGCAGATTCCGAAGACTCAGAAGGATATCCAGAGTCTCACGGGGCGCGTCGCCGCTCTGGCTCGGTTTATATCCAAGGCTACCGATCGGTGTGCCCCTTTCTTTAAAGCCCTCAAAGGAAACAAACGGCAGATTGTCTGGACTGCCGAATGCGACCGCGCTTTCCAAGACCTCAAGGCCTATATGAGCAGGGCACCCCTGTTATCCACTCCTCTTCCTGGCGAAGAGTTAATTCTCTACCTATCGGTATCGGCAACGGCATTAAGCTCCGTGCTCATTCGCAAGCCGAACGGCATAGAGCTTCCAATTTTCTATACCAGCCACGCCCTGCAGGATGCCGAGATTCGGTACCCTGTGCTGGAAAAGCTTGCTTATGCTCTTGTCCTCTCAGCACGCAAGCTTCGGCCGTATTTCCAGGCTCACAGTATTACCGTTCTCACCAATCAGCCTCTACACCAAATACTACAAAGACCAGAGACGTCAGGTCGGCTAGTGAAATGGGCCATCGAACTCGGCGAATTCGACATCCACTATCACCCTCGGCCTGCCGAGAAGGGTCAAGCCATCGCTGATTTCATCTCTGAAATGATGACATCTGAAAGATCCACCCCAGACGATGCCGACCCTAAACCGGCTTCGGCAACATCGGTCGCCCATCCAACTGAGGGAACATTTATTTCATCAATCCCTCTGTGGACTCTCTATGTCGACGGCTCATCCAACCGGCAAGGCAGCGGGGCCGGCTTAGTTCTTAAGGCCCCTGATCAAACGACCGTCGAGTATGCCATCCGATTCCAATTCCAAGCTTCCAACAACGAAGCCGAATATGAAGCTCTCTTGGCAGGCCTTCGGCTCGCCAAGAAAATGGGTGCTCGACAACTGAAGATATGTAGCGACTCACAACTTGTCGTTAATCAGGTATTGACTGAATTCGAGGCCAAGGATACTTCCATGGCAGCCTACTTGACGCATGCCCGCCGATTGCTAAGCCACTTTGATGCGTATCAGGTTCAACAGATCCCCAGATCTGAGAACAGCCACGCTGATGCCCTGTCACGCCTGGCTCGGCGCAGCACCACCGAAAGCGAGGTACATGCCGTTCGGCAGGATCCAAGCTGGATGGATGCAATCTATGCTTACCTCTCAAGCGGAACGCTACCAGACGACAAAACTGAGGCCAAAACTCTCTGCCGCCGATCGGCGCGTTACTTAATCTTAAATCAAGTTCTCTATCGGCGTGGCCATTCCTTGCCATTGCTTCGGTGTATAACCCCGCAGCAGGGGAACTACGTCTTACGAGAGATTCATGAAGGAGCCTGCGGGGACCATTCTGGGGCCCGATCTCTGGCCTTCAAGACGATTCAGCAAGGGTATTACTGGCCGACACTCCATACCGATGCCATCGCACTCGTCCAAACGTGCGATCAATGCCAGCGCTTCGGTTCAGTTCCAAAACTGCTTGCCGAACCACTCACTCCGATTGTTAGCCCATGGCCCTTCGCTCAATGGGGTTTAGACCTCATCGGCCCCATGCCCCAAGGGAAGGGACAACTCAAATTTGCCATTGTCGCTGTCGACTACTTTACAAAGTGGACCGAAGCCGAAGCCTTGGCCACAATCACCGCAGCCAAGGTTGAACATTTCGTATGGAAGAATATTATCTGTTGATTCGGCCTCCCGAATGCAATCATCACCGACAACGGCAAACAATTCGACTCCTCTCAGTTCCGGCACCTATGCCACCGATTCGGCATCAACTTGTTCTTCGCATCTCCAGCACATCCACAATCAAACGGCCAGGTAGAAGCCATCAACAAAATCATCAAGAAAACGCTGAAGAAGAAGCTCGGGGCAGCTAAAGGAGCCTGGCCCGATCTCCTTCCGGAAGCACTCTGGGCCATCAACACCTCCTACCGACGATCGACCGGCGAAACACCGTTTTCCCTTGCTTTCGATACCGAAGCTGTTGTCCCAGTCGAGATCAACGCACCCTCGTGTCGAACGGCATCTTACAAACCAGAGCAAAATGAAGCCCTGCTCACTCTCAACCTGGACCTCATTGATGAACACCGTTCCCAGGCTCAGCTTCGGAACGCTGCCTACAAACAGAGGACCTCTCGCTACTACGACTCGCGCGTCAGACGCCGATCGTTCAAAGTGGGAGATTGGGTTTTACGCAAAGTTTCTCTCGCCACCAAAGACTCGAACGACGGCACCCTTGGTCCATCCTGGGAAGGTCCTTATGAGGTCGTCACTGTCTGCCGACCAGGAACTTACAGACTGCGAGGTACCGATGGTCAGACCCTCGGCCATCCTTGGAATATAGAGCACCTCAAATATTACTACAAGTAACGTGACCTTCGGTCATCACCCTTTGTACAAGTGCTCACACCTTGGGTTGTCACCTTCGGTCGTCACCTTTGTAATCGGTTTATTTCAACACAATCCCCATTCTATACCTATGGCATTACCATACCGCAATATTATATCAACAATATTCTGCATACGGCATGCACACATACAGAATTACGGACATCAACAAATTAAACCAAAACAAAGTTAACATAGATATAAAAGGCCACAGAAGGGCCATCTGTCTTTACAACATGCCATTCGGCATGTTCAAAAATGTTATACAACTCCAAAAATGAGGTTTGAATTAACTAAATCTAAGTGGAGGGTGGATCGGCTTCGGTCGTTACAATATCGGCATCAGCTGACGCAGGCTCAGGACCAGTCGACGGCTCAGCAGTAGACACATTGGCAGCCCTCGGACCGGGATGACTTTATTCCTCCCCACTGCTTAAATCGATGTCATCGGTTTCCTCGGGCTCGGCATCCTCACCCTTGTACGCCTCCACCATCTCTTCGGTCAACCCATCCGGCAACGGCGGCGGATCCCGGAAGAAGTTCATATTCAGTTTCTTATCTGCGTTGTACCGCTTGAATCGGTACAGCAGGTCATCACACTGCTCCATGACCTCTTTGTCCAGCATCAGCGTGAACTCCTCCGTGGAACGGTATTCAGCAACGGCTTTCGCCTTCGCCTCTTCCAGCTCCCTGGCATGCGACCGTTCGGCCGCATCCATGGCCACCTCCACCGCTGCCTTGGCCTCGTGAGCAGCAACGACCTCCAGCTTGGTCGCCGCCAGCTTCGACGCAAGCTCAGCAATTTTTGCCACGTTTTCCTCGGCACGCCGATCTGCCTCCTGGACCATCTTCCCAGCATCGGCAATCTTCGAACGGCCCTCCTCGAATTTCTTCTGGTACCGTTCGGCAGCATTCACAGCCCGCTTGACGCAGAGCCACATTTCCATATCAGCCTGCAACAACGACGGACAGATTAGTACATGCCGAATCAAAAGATACTTGGCAATAAATCAACTCTACAAACTTACTGCAGCCTGAAGCCGGAAGGCGCGTCCGGTCTGCTCACGCAACGTCTTCATCGACAGTTGCTCGATCTCAGATAACTCCATTTGGGCACCATCGATCATGCTGTTGATGAATGGCACGGCCTTCCGAGGGCATACAACGTTCACTGGCCCCTCCCCCTCCACCTCATCATCCGGGATAAGCACGGAGGTCCCCTCGTTCGGCCCTCTTGGTTTCTTCGGCATCGGCGTCACATCAAGGGCACCCTCAATCTGCCTCTTGCCCGTCACCTGGAGGTGGACCTCCCGAACGGTCTCCACTTCGGCCAGCCTTTTCTCCCGACGGCGATCGGCAATCGTCGTCTCATCCGCCATCGCCCCTCCAGACGCCTCTGCTGCCCCTTTTTTCTTCGGCCTCGGGGACTCCCCCTTCTTCGGCTTCGGCTTCGGCGCCCCATGCCCCTCCAAACGGCGCCTAGTTGCCTCACTCATAGGCCTCCCACCTGCCACTGCATAAAAACGTAAGTTAGATATCCAACGGCATTGAGGGAAACGGAAAGACAATTGACCGCCGAACGGCATCACTTACTCTGTCTCTCCTCTTCCTCCTTTTCCTCCTTTGCCCTTCGGTCGTGTTCTGCCTTACCGATCAGGCCTACCTTGAAAAGATTCCGGAAGTAAAGCAGCTCTTTGAAAAACCGATCTTCTTCGGCAATCTTCGCTCGCACCCGCTCGATCGCCTCCACCTCTCTGATCGGTGCAGCAGGCCGTTTCAAGGACACTGAAACCAAATTGCAAACGGTCCAAAAAAAGAAAAAAAAAGAAAAGAAAAGGGCAGGTTCTACCCTACCGACTGTCTGAAAGGTCGTAGGAATCCTCCTCTCTACAATAACTCCCGGTGCCGATTCCCAATCACCGGAGACAATCACCCGGCGCTTACGCCACGTCTTCTGGGAGCTCGGCACCCCAACCACAAAATGACAACGCTGCCCTGCCGAAAGATAGTTGGACTGCACCTACCCCCCATGATCGGCACTCTTTGCCCTCGTCACACTATATAACTGGGCCCACTATTCATAGCTCGGCTCCCCCTCGCCAGCCAAGACGAACGCCGTGATCGTCCCGAGCAACGTAATCCAAAAGTTTGGATTATATTGCCCTGGTGCATAACCGATCGCAGCCAAAATCTTCTGCATCGAATGCCTCAACGGCAGCCGAAGGCCATGCTTAAACACGTCGGTGAAGAAGACCACCCCTTTGTCATTGTCACTAAGCGACTCTAAGGGCCCCAGAATCCGCATCCCTACCGATTCCGGAATATTGAACTCAGCCCGAATCTTCGCCAACTCAGCCTCAGTCAGCGTGTTCGGCTCCAAGTCATCTACTCCAAACACAGGTTCCATGGGCTTCGCCATCGGGATCCGTTGCCTACCCCTGACAACCCTCAGCACCCCTTCCCCTGGGGCAGCAACGGACACGCCACCCCCATCGGCCTCACGACCCGAAGTCGAAGGCTCACCATCTCCAGGCACTCTCGTCGACGTGCCCCCAGCCTCGGCACGCACCCTTGCCCCCTCCACTATCTCACAACTTGAAGAGCTCCCAGAATCGGTACTCTCACTCCCCTCGGACGAACTCCCCAAGGATGATTCGTCCTCATAGGCCCTTGGACTACGCCTACCCTTGGATTCGGTATCTGACATCTACACACACAAATGAAGGGAAACTAAGTGCTATGCTAGAATCAAAACTCCTATTCTGCCACCTAAACACCTATGTTCATGCTTGTTCATACTTGTTCATGCTTGTTCATACTTGTTCATGTTTTATTCCAACGAAAATTCATCGAATTCAACACTTTGATTCGTAAAAATTAAAAAACACGGCAACATACCTTGTTTTCATGGTGGTTCAAGATCACCGGAAATCGCCTCCGCCTAGTTCACACTCGCCGGGAATCGTCTGCTCAGCCTTCGCACGGTTGCCGGAAATCGCCTCTCACAAGCTCTCTTTGCTCTCAAAAATTCCAAGTATTTGAACTCTCATCTCCTTCTCACATTTATAAAGCCGATCTAGCATCGGGAAGCGAAGCGATGCATCGGGATACGAAACGACACGACTCTTCACAGCCATGCCGACACGTGTCACGCATGCACGGGGGAGCCCAAACGTTTTCAGTTGAAACGTTTCAAATCCTCAGAGACGCTTCAACTTCCCGAACGTTGCAGCTCTAGCCCCCTTCAAGCACAACTCCATTAGTGAACGGCAGGCGCACATTGATGAGTTTTCACTCACTTCTCGTGCCCGGCAGACGCACATTGATGAGTTTCCACTCACCTCTCGTGCCGAACGGCTGGTGTTCCTAACACAAAACTTCCACCACTTGGAACAATCGGTACATCATGCCGTCATACCACCATCGGCAACAATGAGATCATATGATACCACCATCGGCAACAATGAGATCATATGATACCACCATCGGCAACAATGAGATCATCGAGTCCGGGTCAGAATGCCGAAGACAGATTCAAGTCCCCAACCGAGAAGCTTCTCAATCGGTAACTTGGGGGACTACTGTTTGTACCATATTTGACCCTCCACTCATACAACGACACGTGGATCATAGAAAGTCACCCACACACCCAAGGCCTCGAACAATCGGCATCGGCTACCGATGGCATTGTCTCGAAGCTGCGAACAGCCAGTACAGGCCCAGCTCGTCTACAATCGGCATCCCTTACCGATTATACAGAATCAACCTCGAAGTACCCGCCCAAAATATCTAAAGACTCGTGTCGACCTCGTAAGGCCCTCCCACTAGTCCCACATCGAAAATGAGTACTAAGAGCATACAAAATCCCCTCTATAAATAGGCCCCTTCACTACAATACAGGGGTAAGACTTTCCAGCTTGACCTTTATACTACTATATTGTCAACAGCGAGGGTTTTTTATAAAACAATCTTACTTGAGCATCGGAGGGTCTTAGGCTGGTTCCACACCGGTTCCATAGACCTCACAGGCTTCACTTATCTTCTATTCAGGATCAGCATATGAAAGACAGGAAGGATCTCCATCTATCACTCAATCGATCACCTTGATCGTCCACATCTCTTGTAAGTTGCACTCATCTCTATCTGTTCAGTTTTAGTGCCAACAGTTTTTGTACTTACAATTTAAGTATACATTAAATCATGTAAACCATACTAGGTCATAGCTCAATTGACTAATTTTCAATAATTTTAAAAAGTTATTTGGATACAAGTGATATTGGGGGAGGGAAAATCGAACCTTAGACAAGGGTAAATGGTCTTAACTATTTGAGCTACGTAACCCCTTGCGATTTCGAAGAAGCTTTAACTTAAAACAAATACATATTAATTTGTAACCAAAATTATCAAAATTAATGAAAGTATGTTTAACAACAGAAAATGTACCTATTTTAATGTGTATTTTTATTGTTTCCATGCAACTAAAATCATAAAGAATTGAATTTTTTTTTAACTTTAATAGGTTAATAGATATTGGGTTATATTTGAAATAAGAAAAATATATAAATTTTAATACTTTTTTTTTAACCCAAAAACCTCACTGGGTTATACAATCCACTGTAGCCCTTGTGGTAGTTCCGCCCATGTTTGCTTGACTAACTTTCTAATATAATATCATAGCCGAGTTATTTTGAATTTGTCTTAGTTGAGTAGTTTTTGTTTTGCTACCATGTATTCTAATCATATACCCCTTTGACAAAATACAACTTAATTAATTGTCCAAATTCTGTGATGTAGATAGACAGTAGACCCTGATTAATCTAAAGGGCAAAGCATAGCGGATTGGTACCTTCTACCTAACGTTGTGATCTGCTTACAAGTTAAATAATTACAAAAGAAGGACAAACAATTAGATTTTTTTGTGTCAAACAACTAGAGATCGATATATAGAATATGCTAGTCAACTAAATGATTTCTTTCTACTGGTCTCACGTTTTTGCAGGACTTTTTTTACATTTTATTAAATTCAAAGCAATATGATGGTAGGGTTGGTGATGAAGGGGTCTAGTTCAGTGGAAAATTGTCTTGACTACTTACATATTAGTGGTTTCAAGTTCGAACTCCCATGATACATTGGTAGTGTGTGTAAGAAAACCATGTCGCCTTCCTAACTTTGCAAAAGAAAGACGGCCGATTCGCATTGCAAGCAGCAGAGCATAGTATTTGAGCTGACAAATTCAACTTTAACTTTTTGAGGACCTTTCCTATTGAGAGGGGCGATTGTATACTCAACTCATACACACTACACAGATACTAGGACTCGAACCTAGAACCTTGTTTGAAGGAGTAAATACTCCAAACCACTACACTAGTGAATCCTTTGCAAATTCAACTTTAACTTAATGGCAAAGTAACCCATTTTACTTCCTGCCTAAGCAAGCCACCAAGAGGAGGAGCAGAGGACCAGAATTGTACGTCTTTCAATTAGTTTTAAAAGTTCTGGGAACGTTTGACTAATCTTGTATCCACACTATCTTTCTTGTTGGTAGGCTGTAGGCTGATGTGCTGCCTTATAAAGCAATGTTTTCGGGGGAAAGTACAACAATTCATCAACCCATTTCCCGAAAGTTGGTAAACTTGTTTCCCACTCAGTGAGTATCTTCATCTTTTGGTGATATTAATGTTTCCTGCAACACTTTTTGAAGTTGTATCCCGGCTGTTTGTGGTTATGTCTCTTCTATTTAAATTTCTCACCTTTAGAGCATGCATTAGCTGCCCGCTGGGTTTCTTTCTCTGTTCTCCTTCGTTTGATTCCTAGTTTTGTTTTAGTTAGTTTCTAATTGTGTTTGTGAAGTTTTGTTCTCAGCATTCCCACTGCCTGCATTTCATGCCTGCTGTGTGAGCGGAGCTATTCACAGGCCAGAGATGGCCTGGGCCCCCCCTACCATTTTCTCACCTCCTTGACTATACAGAGAGTATAGGCATAGATTACACAAAAAATCTCATAATCTTAAGTTTGTGGCCCCCCCAAACATCAAACTCTACCTCCGCCATCTTAGTATTTTTGTTATTGCTTGTTCTTTTGTTCCTCTGTTTCCTTTTCCTGTCTGTGTTCTTAACATGTACATATTCTGTACAGTAGCACTTGCTTCAGTAACGGGTTTTCAAATGCACACACGCACAAAAAGAAGAATATAGGAACAAATGGATTTTTTAAGTTTGGCTGAATAATCAACTCCATATTCAATTAGAATCAGTTGGCAAATTTAGTTCCCCAAAAAAAAAAAAATTCTGGTTCCTAATCCAAACCATAAATGTTTTGTCTTGCAGCTCTGATCAAGTTCTCTGTCAGATATAGTAGCAACTTACTTCTCTGAGGTGCTTCTTGTAAAATATAGCAGCTTTACTATTGCTGTGAAAAACATGGCTGGGGAAAATCCTGCGGATGGAAATGTAATCAAGGAGCAGGGAACGGCAGCATCAAACGGCCACTCAGCAGTAGTGGAGGACTCTCAAAACAACCCACAAGATACAAGCAAGAGCAAGGAGGATGGCACCAAAACAGTACCATATCACAAGCTTTTCTCCTTTGCTGATTCCTTGGATTACCTGTTAATGTCTGTTGGTACAATCAGCGCTATTGGAAATGGGTTCTGTATGCCTCTAATGACCATAATCTTTGGAGATGTGATTAACTCCTTTGGAGAAAGTGGGAATAATAAAGACGTGGTTGATGCAGTTTCCAAGGTAAATATTCTGTGACTATAAACTGGTAGTTATCTCTGTTAATGTAACATCTTCATAGAAATTAAGTCAACTAGGCAATAGCAGCAATAATAAAGAACAAAATATTCTGTGACTATAAACTGGTATCCAGTTCTATCAGAACTGTGAGCTTACTTCTGTTTTAACATCTATTTTGGTTCTCTGGTTCCTCTAACATATAATTTCGCCAATTCAACATTCTCAGGTGGCTCTAAAGTTTGTCTACTTGGCAGTGGGAGCTGCTGCAGCTGCATTTCTACGTAAGTACACTGAACTGCCTGCTGGTGCACCAAACAAATAATTTGGCTTTTTGGAAACTGAGATTAGTAGCTTTCTCTCTATGCCAGAGATGTCTTGCTGGATGGTCACTGGAGAGAGACAGGCTGCTCGAATAAGAAGTTTATACTTGAAAACAATATTGAGGCAAGATGTTGGCTTTTTTGACAAAGAAATTAACACTGGGGAAATTGTTGGGAGGATGTCAGGTGATACTGTGCTCATTCAAGAGGCCATGGGCGAGAAGGTATTTACATGCCACACACAAAAGCCTTAAGCTGTTGCTATTTTCTCCAGTAACCTCTCATTCTTTCATTTTCTTATTGCAGGTAGGAAATTTTATCCAGTTAATTGCAACATTTGTAGGAGGCTTTGTTATAGCATTTGTTAAGGGATGGCTTCTCACCCTTGTCATGCTATCTTCTATCCCCCTTCTTGTCCTCTCTGGTGCCGTCATGGGCATCCTTATATCAAAGACGGCATCCAGTGGACAAACTGCTTATTCAGTGGCATCAACTGTGGTAGAGCAGACAATTGGTTCAATCAGAACTGTAGGCCTACTTGTCTTTAAGATCTTTAAAACAAAAATTTATTATTTCTATTTTCTTAGTGTAGAACTAAAACTGATTGGTGTTCCGAATTCAGGTTGCATCGTTTACAGGAGAAAAGCAAGCTATAGCTAATTACAACAACTCCTTAATTAAAGCTTACAACTCTGGTGTGCAAGAGGGTTTGGCATCTGGGTTCGGAATGGGTTCGGTTATGCTGATTATAATGTGTAGTTATGCTCTGGCTATATGGTTTGGAGGAAAGATGATACTTGAAAAAGGATATACAGGAGGGGAAGTCATTAATGTAGTTTTCGCTGTGTTGATTGGCTCCATGTAAGTTGCATTCCAGTAAAGTTTAATGAACAAATTTGTTGATCCTAGTACTATTGTACTAGTTAACATGTTTGCATTTTTGCAAGATCTACTGACTACACCCCCTTCCCCCTTCAGTTCAAATTTGATATGTGATTCTTCAGAAGATCAAGATATAACAATGTTTCTATGATAAATTTTCAGGTCTCTTGGGCAGGCATCTCCATGCTTGAGTGCATTTGCTGCTGGACAAGCTGCAGCTTATAAGATGTTTGAGACAATTGACAGAAAGCCAGAGATTGATGCTTCTGACACTAATGGGCAACAATTACATGATATCCGTGGAGACATAGAACTGAGGGATGTTTATTTTAGTTATCCTGCAAGACCGGATGAACAAATATTCGATGGATTTTCTCTCTCAATACCTAGTGGTGCAACTGCTGCTTTGGTTGGAGAGAGTGGAAGTGGTAAATCAACTGTAATCAGTTTGATTGAGAGATTTTATGACCCCCTAGCTGGCGAAGTTCTTATTGATGGTATTAATCTCAAAGAGTTCCAACTGAAATGGATCAGACAGAAAATAGGCCTTGTCAGCCAGGAACCCGTTTTATTTACTTGTAGCATTAAAGATAATATTGCCTATGGGAAGGATGGTGCAACCACTGAAGAAATAAGGGCTGCTGCTGAGCTTGCCAATGCTGCTAAATTCATAGACAAACTGCCTCAGGTTAAATTCAATTAAACTTTCGTTGAAGTTCTGGTATTTTGTTCTCTGAACTTTTTGTGTGAATTCTTAATTTCAGAGACATCCAGTGATCTTATCATTTTGTTACATTGAAAGATGGAAATATGGAGAGATCACATGAATTTTCTAAAACCTCGGATTATTTTGATCAACTCATTCAATTCCTTTTTTCTTATTTGTGGTTTTGTGATTTATGCATTTAGGGACTGGACACAATGGTTGGTGAGCATGGAACTCAGCTATCTGGGGGCCAAAAGCAGAGAGTTGCAATAGCTAGAGCAATTCTCAAAGACCCAAGGATTCTACTTTTAGATGAAGCCACAAGTGCTCTTGATGCAGAATCTGAGAGAATTGTGCAGGAGGCACTGGACAGAATTATGATCAACCGGACTACTGTCGTTGTAGCCCACCGCTTGAGCACAGTAAGGAATGCTGACACCATTGCTGTCATACATCGAGGAACAATTGTTGAAAAAGGTAATGCATTGGTTTATGTTGTCTTGTTCTGCCATTTGAAGGCCAAATCGTATTGTCTATAGTTCAACATAATGTTACAATTCATCTTATTCTTAGGCAATGGGTATTGCACATACTGATCGTTTTCAACTGAGCAGGTCCACATGCTGAGCTAATTAAGGACCCTGAAGGAGCATATAGCCAGCTTATAAGGTTGCAAGAAATGAGCAGTGTGTCAGAACAGACTGCTGTAAATGATCACGAAAGGCTTAGCAGCATGGAATCTCGAAGACATTCAAGTAAAAGATTTTCAAACTTACGATCCATAAGCCCGGGATCATCTGGAAGAGGAAATAGTAACCGTCATTCCTTCTCAATCTCATACGGTGTGCCCACTGCAGTCAGTTCTCTTGAAACAGTATCTGCAGGACATGATATTCCTGCTTCAGCATCATCAAGAGTGCCTCCAGAAGTCTCACTTCGCCGCTTGGCTTACCTGAACAAGCCAGAGATCCCAGTATTATTACTAGGTACTATAGCTGCAGCAGTCAATGGGGTAATCTTACCCATTTTTGCGATATTGATATCCAGTGTAATCAAGACCTTCTACGAGCCACCTCCTCAACTCCGTAAGGATTCGAAGTTTTGGGCATTAATCTTCATTGTTCTTGGAGTGGTAACTTTCATAGCAATGCCAGCAAGACAATACTTTTTTGCGGTGGCAGGCTGTAAGTTAATAAAACGAGTTCGATCAATGTGCTATGAGAAGGTGGTTTACATGGAAGTAAGTTGGTTTGACGATCCTGAGCACTCAAGTGGTGCAATTGGTGCAAGGCTTTCCGCAGATGCAGCTTCTCTGCGTGGGCTGGTTGGAGATGCTCTAGGGTTGCTGGCTGAGAATTCAGCAACTGCAATTGCTGGTTTTTGTATTGCTTTTGTGGCAAATTGGCAACTTGCTCTTATAATTCTGGTTTTGCTGCCTCTATTAGGCTTAAATGGTTATGTTCAAGTCAAGTTCTTGAAAGGATTCAGTGCTGATGCAAAGGTATTTCTCCAAAGTCCAAACTTTACAAAAGTTTATAGTATAGAACTTGTAGCTGGTGCAGTCAAAACACCATCCAGTACGACATACATAATATATATAAGCCCAATCCTTTTTGTCAATGCTGAAAATTTTAAATTGTTGCAGAAAATGTACGAGGACGCAAGTCAAGTAGCCAATGATGCAGTGGGGAGTATTCGAACAGTTGCTTCCTTTTGTGCTGAAGAGAAGGTGACTGAATTGTACCAGAAGAAATGTGAAGGCCCTATTAAGACAGGGATAAGACGAGGGTTAATCAGCGGGATAGGTTTTGGGCTCTCGTTCTTTTTTCTTTTTTCTGTGTATGCCTGCAGTTTTTATGCTGGAGCTCGACTAGTTGCAGCAGGCAAGACAACATTCTCTGATGTTTTCCGGGTAAGTTTTTATGCCTTGCGCTACAAGTCTTCAAGTAAGTGGCTGAGGATCCGAACTCTGCTAAATACGTGTTACTTGAGAATTAAATCTTCATTGGTCCATTCAGTCGATTGTTAACATTTCCCTGGTTTGCAGGTTTTCTTTGCTCTCGCGATGACAGCTGGTGGAGTGTCTCAGTCAGGTTCCCTAACCCCTAATCTTGGTAAAGGAAAGAGCTCTGCTGCTTCCATATTCGACATTCTTGACCGGAAATCAAAAATAGACTCTAGTGATGAATCTGGAACAACTATAGAAAATGTGAAGGGAGAAATTGAACTTCGCCATGTCAGTTTCAAGTATCCAACTAGACCTGATGTACCAATCTTCCAGGATCTTTGCTTGACCATTCATCATGGCAAGGTAACTTGGTAACAATTCTGTTCTTTTACTTATTTCAAACAATGCATAAGATTTGGTCCTCGTAGTCTAATTCAAGTTTCTGGTACTTACAAATTTGAATTATGTTATTCAGACAGTTGCTTTGGTTGGAGAAAGTGGAAGTGGGAAATCGACAGTCGTCTCATTGTTGCAGAGATTTTACGACCCTGATTCAGGTCACATTACATTAGATGGATTTGAAATCCAAAAGCTACAGCTCAAGTGGTTGAGACAGCAAATGGGACTGGTGAGCCAGGAGCCTGTATTGTTTAATGACACTATCAGAGCCAACATTGCATATGGAAAGGAAGGGAATGCACCAGAGGCTGAAATTATAGCTGCTGCAGAATTGGCAAATGCACACAAGTTCATCAGTAGTTTACAACAGGTGGGCACTACAAAATTAACAAGCTTGTCAATTTCTTTTGGCCACAAATACTATAATGTAATCTATTGCCATGGTGCTGCATAAATAAGAAGGACTAGTTGATTAAAATTCACAAAATTTTATTCGGAACGTTGAAGATTAACCATGTTAAGTTTGGAAAAACAATGCAGGGTTATGATACAATAGTAGGAGAGCGGGGGATTCAATTGTCTGGCGGACAGAAGCAAAGGGTGGCAATTGCACGAGCTATAATGAAGGCACCAAAGATACTACTACTAGATGAAGCCACAAGTGCTCTTGATGCTGAATCGGAACGAGTGGTTCAAGATGCATTGGACCGAATCATGGTGGGTCGAACCACAATCGTGGTTGCCCATCGGTTATCCACAATAAAGGGTGCGGATGTAATCGCAGTGGTGAAAAATGGAGTGATTGTAGAGAAAGGAAAGCATGAAACTTTGATCGGTATCAAGGATGGCATTTATGCTTCTTTGGTAGCATTGCATGCAAGTGCCTCATCTTAGATAGCTTTTATATTCTTTTGGTTTATTTACTCAAATGGTCCTTCAATTTGTACTCGATTTACGTTTTGGTCCCTAAAATAAATTATTCATTCAAATGGTCCATCAACTCTATATTATTAAGTCCATTGGTCCCACGGTCTAATTTTTTGTTAGATTTAACTAAATTTTAGGGTAAATATGACTTTTCATAATTAACAAATAAAAATAGGGTTAAAATAAATACAAAATTAGAAAAAATTTAAGAAAAAGAGAGAAAAAATTGAGTTTTTGTTAAAATTAGCCAAAATTTACCCTATACTTTCATAAATGTTCGTTTTGATAAAAACTTTCAAAAATAGCCAAAAACTCACGTAAATATACTCAAATGCCCTCAAAACATAAACCCACATAAACCTGACAAGCAAAAGAAACTCAAAATATGAAGTGGATATTCCAAAATAATTTTTTTAAAATGAAATCATTTAAGAAAACCAAAGCTACATGGAGTTTTCGGCTTGTTGATTTTTTTTTTCTCACTAGTAAAATTTAATTCCCTTTACTTTAATGTTTATTTACGAAATCCATAGATAAAATCAACAACTATAACTTCAATTATTGTTTGGCAACCAAGAGTATGCATCAATGATTCACAGTCACCAAAAGAATTCAAATATTTGAAGCTTTACAATGAGGAGTCCTGCTGCAAGTAAGTTGGTGTGCTTGTCTCCTTGCGAATCTGCTGCACACACGAAGGGTAGAGGTCTGCCAAACAATTGTTAGACTAGGGTTTTGCTTTTTAGGTTTATGTGGGGTTGAGTTTTGGGGGCATTTGAGTCTATTTACGCGAATTTTTGGTTATTTTTGAAAGTTTTTATCAAAATGGACATTTATGAAAGTATGGGGTAAATTTTGGCTATTTTTGATAAAAACTCAAACAATCATGAGACCCAAACCCAGTCCCCCCTCCCTCTGATTTCTTCTCCCCCATTCCCCCACAGACCCCTCCCCCCTGGCGTTTTCCCCCTCTCCTCTCTGCTCTTTGCCTCATTCAAAAACCAACAAATTGGAAAACAAAAAATAAAAAATTCAAACTTTGTTTGCATCTGTAGTTTGGTTGCAATGATGAGTTTAGGGTTTGTGGGTGAAAAACAGAATGGGGGGAGAGGGGGGAGGGGATTCTGTTATACCCGATTTACACTTATTTAGAGAGAGAGAGAGAGAGAGAGAGAGAGCGCTTTTTATTTCATTTTTTAGTATAGGGTTTAGGGTCCTCAAACTTATACCCGATTTACACTTATTTAACACAACAAAAAGGTATAAAATACAATTAGGATACTAGAAATGAGTAAAGAAAAATAGAAGAAAAGAAACAAAACAAGAAACCGAAGGTAAACACAAATAGCAATTTCTATCACCCCTTTATAATCATTGTATCACTACTGTATCATCTATGTATCACCACTTTATCACCTATTTGGGGAACCTAGGACAGTTATGGACGGTTTTACCCTTACATTTAACGGCAGCGTTGACAGAATGTAACAGTATATAGGACCAATGGACCGAATAATATAGAGTTGATGGACCATTTGAACGAATAATTTAATTCAAGGACCAAAATGTAAATCGGGTGTAAGTTTGAGGACCATTTGAGTAATTCACCCTATTATTTTTGTCCAAAGAAAAAGAAAGTATGTACTGTAATTTTATTCAGAGAGGTAAATTACCAATAGGAATAGATCATTTTTTTTATTATCCTTCGTTCTTGTAAGCTCCACTTGAAGGGCTCATTCAATTTCATGTGTTTTACATCTTTAAATATTGAAGGGGTTGGGGCCTCATCTCCTCAGAAAATGATAAATAAATGTGCATAAGGAAATGTCATCCAGTGAGCTTGCCAATGGTCCTTTTTAATAAAATCCCCAATTCCTTCTTCCCAATCCAACTTCAATTTGTATTCGAATTCAAATTCACAGTCTTCAGTTAGATTTTAATTCAAGTCATCCATGGCGGGACCGAATCAAACAATTAGATAGCATCTTCGTGCCATGCATAGCCCTCTTCACATAACCAAAAATGATATGCTAAAGTGCAAAATGTTGGAAGAACCTAAGTGCCACATACACAAAGTTCTAAGGGGAAGACCAGAGTAATAAATCTGATAATAGGAACTTTCATAGGAAGTCTTATTGCTAATGTTTTAACAGCACACTGAATGCCTGCTTTGCATTTGCACTATGAGACTAACCAAAATAAAAGCCTCATAGTGTACCTTACAGCTCGATTAGATAGCATCTTCGTGCCATGCATAGCCCTCTTTACATAATCAAATCGATCAGGCTTCACTAATAAGTTGCCTTTCTCTTTGTCTATGACAAGGCCTCTGATAACCTATGGGAAAGGATGGAACAAAGGTAGGAAGGAAATGCTTTATTAGAAATTCCCAAAACAAAGTCGCTGTGTATAGTTTCTAGATGTATTTTTATTAGAAAAGAAATGCTTTATACATGCAAAACATTTGAAGTGCGTCCTAACTGTGAGAGGCTGGTTACCGACTAGTATCGCCAGTTGACTAGCCTCTCACAGCTCGCATGCGCATACATGTTTCCCTATAATCGGCACTTTGAATTCTAGCAACGTGGGGGTAAAATACTATGTCACAGGTTCAGTATTAATGGATGAAAATAACCTCATGTTGTTAATCTGTCTGGCATAAACAATCCACTGATCATTGGATAAGCACTGATTACTAATTAGTAATCAAACATTATTATTCATTATTAGTTTATAACCTTGAAAATTGTAAAGTGCCTGGATCATTCATACAGAACAACAATGGAGTCAAGATACTACAATAATTAGCATGGTCGACTTGAGCAATATTTACAGCCAAAAATGCACTTATACAACATAAAGTCGACCTCGTCATCCACAGCAGACCCATTAAACCTCGAACAGTAGTATGAGTACGAATCATGAGCAAGCGTCTGCAGTGGTAAAAGGCATAAGGCATGAGTGCTCTTTCAAAAAGTTGAGGGTTGTAAAATAGTCATGTTCATTAATATTGTAGTCTTGTTCTCTTTTTCACATTGTTACCTTACAGTATCAGAGTTTTGGTTACAAGAGGTCCTAAGTTCAAAATCTAAAATCCTCATTCTCTACTCATTTGGTAATTTACACGGTCAGCCTTTCAACGTGCAGGGTTGCGCTTGAAGATGACAATGTTGGCATTCCTTAACAATTTAAGCTTTGGTGTTTAGTAGTTACCTGTTCCTGTGAGCGGAAATACATGAAAGGTGTATAATGCAAGAAATTTGACACCCTGGAGGTATATATATCGGCATACCTGTAAGATGAAAAAGAATTGAGAGAATCATTGTTAAGGAAACTCAAAATATAAATTTTTATTTCTGTCACAGACGTGAACCAGAGTCCTGTGATGAATGAAATATGAACTGTCGAAAAAAAAGAACATACTTCTCAATTTGTCTCATCAGATGGCTTTTATCCCAGAACCCTGCACGGGAAAGAAATCCCCACCTAATGCACAGCAGGTTCACGAGGTCAACTGTATATTTATGAATGAAACATTTTCCACAGATATACACTAGTAATAAAAAAAATCAATTCCGTATGTTTCCTAACCCCATCTTACCTTTTGTTGAAGAGCTCTCCATCTGCTTCTAGCATTGGAGCAATTTTCTGGTCCAGTCTTTGCATAACTATAAGTAGCTTTCGCATGCATTCTGAGAGTTCATGATCATCCAAGTTTGTTGCAGCAAGGGTCTGAAAGTGCAGAAAAGCTCAGATAAAATTAAGAAGCATTACATTATATAAACCATTTCTTTTTTTATATTTCCAGTTCTATCATCTCTTGGTCCACACTCTTGGTTAGGAGTTCATACTGTTTGCTGAGTGGTGATGCTTAATGGGAAAAAGAAAATGTAGCATGGATTCAGTTCAGAGGCAACACCAGACTTAAGAGTTGCACTTATCTATTAGTATAGAAATGTTCAAATGATAACCAGATCATCATGATTTTTATTTTTTTACTCAAATACATGCAACGGTGAGTAGACAATATTTGTTAATTAAAGCAGTAATTGTTTAATGCTCAAGGATACAGATACAAGCATAAAAAAGAGGAGATATGAAAATTATATTGAGATATTATCACTATACATTACAAGAATTCAGTGATGGATAAAGCTTACTTGAGCAGGGCGTCCTTTAGTTCGCCTTTGTGAGGCGAGCCGAAGTTGGTTGAAAAGATCCCCTACGACCTCCTTTTGATTTATAAGCTCTACCAGTGATGCTCTATGACCCCGGCTATGAATCAAAGCACTAAACTGCAGCCTCAAAATTTCACGAAACAAACGGAGACCTAATCAGCATTTAACAGTTCAATGATATTAAATCTCTCAATTACTAGGACACCAAATTAAAAATTATATAGTCCATAGGTGTTCTGTCTGTGGAACAATAGAATATTTATATAAGGAAACTGGCAAGCAGGTTCTTTGGGTTCCATTTGTTGTCTCAAAGTGTTTTTTCCAGTCAGGATATTATTAATCATGCCAAAATTTTCAATTCTTCAATGATAGTGAGATCTCAACTTCCAGAAACATGTTAATTGCACTTTCTCTTCTGTGCTCTTGCATGCAAAGAGAAAATCAACTACACAAACCTCTTCTTCCAATTCTCGACAAATCAATGCTGTCCGCCATCGCAGATGAACTTTAGATTGACTTACATCAGTGTAGATATGATCACCAACATACAGTATTTCGTCTCCATGAATATTTAGGGAATTCTCAACCATCTGAGCACTTCCCCCAGAATACAATCCCCCTGCAAGAAAAAGAATTTGAATGAGCATGAGATCATTAAATAAAACCAATGCCAACAAAGTAAAGAATTATCAAAAATATGATCCTTGCAAAGCTCAGAGGAATTTAATATATTGACATGTAAAAATGATGTTGACTGAGAACAAAAACAGCAGAGATTTGACCAACTTAACAACTTAGTCATTTAGTTAATTAATGTCACAATAACAATCATTTATCAAACATGATTATTTAGCTAATGTGCAACCAAGTGACATTCAAAGCAAGTGCAACCACAGAGCACATGAAATTAACAACTTCAATGTATTTTGCCTTAAAAATAAAAGAATTTCAGGGCTAAACAAGCACAAGTACTGAACATTAGTCTTCATCACCTGTTTTAGCCTTGAAGCATGGACGCATGAGCCCCTCTCCTGTCACCACCTCATACATAGGGTGTGACATTTGGAAGAACTCTGGCTTCCTTGCGGAGACTATTACCTGAAAAGGAGCGTAATAGACCAAAAAAACATGACTCACTGCTGTTAATGCGATCACAATTCTAATGATCATTAAGTTTCAAGGCAATCTTTGATTGTTAAACACACACAAAACAAAAAAAAAACAAAAAAACAAAAAAAAAACACTGGTCTGTGATAAAATTATGCTGCTAGTTTAAGCATCACACAGGAAAGAATGATCCTGAGACTTTTATAGCAGAGGTCCTGTAAAATAATTACTATTCAATGTGGCACGAAGTTATAAGTATACAAATGACATTTACTTACAATGTCAAATAAATCCCGCCAACCCATATCATTGGGAAGAAATCTGTTGAAGGAATGCTGCATCATTTTGTCTGTGTAATGATAATCTGAGTTGGTAATGAGCAGAAGCTTTTTACCAGCCTAATGCACGAATAGGTCAAAGTAAATAAGGAGGTAAATGATGTCACACGCTACTGAAAGATAAATTTCTATAAGACGTACCTCCTTTTGATCCAAAAGTGCTAGGGGTAATTCTGGATCAGGTGTCACAAATAGTTCAGGCTTAGACATTATCTCACTCTGCATATATACCACAATCAGTTCATGCTCATGAACCAATTCTTACATATCTAATACACAAATCATAAATATATTAACCTTTAGTTGACCCTCTACATGTGCCCTGAAGAGGGCTCTTCCAACAGCCTGAAATCATGTCAATAGTTAAAAAGGAGCAAGAAAAAACCAATACCAGGCTCTATAAAATTGAGGCACAACATATTGCCTTATAGAGCCCTTTATAATCAAGTGGACCAAGTTGTGCTGCTATGGTTCCATCATCCAATCTGTCAACCATCTGAAAAGAATCACAAGTCAATGTCTGCATACGAATAAACTAAATCCACAAAAATAATAGCAATAAAATGAGTCAGAAGTTAAAAAAGTGCTCTAGCTAAGACAAAACAGTACCTGCATATAAGCGACAGCTTCTGAGACGGAGAACAGTGTATTAAGGAATTCCCATCGACTTTCCTTCCGGAGGTCCACCAGTTCCCTCCCGTACATCTCACTTCAATGAGTAAAAAGTTAAGCCACACTATAGAATATACGATTCCATCTTTTCCCAAAAATGATATGCTAAAGTGCAAAATGTTGGAAGAACCTAAGCGCTACATACACAAAGTTATAATACAAGGGAAGACCAGAGTAATAAATCTGATAATAGGAACTTTCATAGGAAGTCTTATTGCTAAGTTTTAACAGCACACTGAATGCCTGCTTTGCATTTGCACTATGAGACTAACCAAAATAAAAGCTTCATAGTGTACCTTACAGCTCGATTAGATAGCATCTTTGTGCCATGCATAGCCCTCTTTACATAACCAAATCGATCAGGCTTCACTAAGTTGCCTTTCTCTTTGTCTATGACAAGGCCTCTAATAACCTATGGGAAAGGATGGAACAAAGGTAGGAAGGAAAAACGAAAATTAGATCTTATGGCTTGCTTATGTAAATACTCAAAAACCTTTTAACTTGCTTATAGATGCTACCAAGTCAGGGTCAAACGCAAGACCATCAACAGGGAAACCCACTTTCTTCAAATTCTCCATACAGTAATCATAAGCTCTCCCTTCCCAAGCCTGCAAAATACAAATCCATGTCACACAATAGCCAGAATAGTAACGGTTACTAATGCATTGAGGTTGCAACACTAGTCACTTGCACATGCAAAACTATATGATCTTGATGTTGCATCAAAGCTGACGCGCCAACTAATGCTGAGAATAAGAACATATATTAAGCTGATGACACTTACAATCACATTATAATGCATCAAGGTGTAGTCCATATCATATCCAATGGCACTGATTGATCGAAGATTCAATGTGCGGCTACAAAAAATGCCGCGAGGTGATTGTCTTGATGAAAAAGGAGTCTGCACATAAATATTGAACATGGTAGTACCATAAGCAAATGATAAGAGGGATATCCATTGGTTCAAGACTCAAGAGAACCATATATTAACAAAAAAGATAAGAAAGCAAAGAGATAAGGTAATGCATATATAGGACCAAATGTATGCAGGAAAAGGAATTAAAAAACAGCACCGGGATACCCAAGTCTCTGAGCAAGTCTTCAGCTTCTTCAGCCTCAACCCTGGCCACTTCCTCAATTGGACCTTTTAAAGTTGCTTGACTATCAATTCCTACATGGGTTCATTGAAAAGAACAAAACTTTACACACACACATATATTTATAAGGCTGTAGTTTCAAAACTGAAAGAACGAAATAGAGCATTGGAGAGGAAAGAAAGTTACCAAAGGCCTCAAGATGCTCCACCTTGACATTCAAATCTCCTTTGGTTTTCTCTCCCAAATAATCAACTTCGTACTTGCTTGACGAGGTGAGTGAAAACACTGACTTCTCATCAACGCCGCTACTGCTACTGCTGCTGCTGCTGCTGCACTGGCACTTCATTCCATGATTCCAGAGTAAATTCTTGCTACTAAGAATGCTACGGGACATGGGTCGGATTCGAACTGGACTTCTGAGATAGTTGGTGGCCGCCATTGAAACGGAAGTCTCTCTAAACACTGAGAAATTCCCAAATGCCTCAGTTGTATACATATCTATCAATCTCTCTCTCTCTCCTATTTGAAGATGAATGTTGGGTGTTTGCAGAGCGCGAGAGAAGAAGCAGAAGTAGAAGAAGAAGAGTGGAGTCTCAAAATATCTGAGGAGAGTTTTTGGTTCAGTCTCATTCAACGGCAGGAAAGGCACCACTGAAAGTGAAGGTTTGCTTTTCTGTTTTCGTGGATGAGATTGATTGGTTTGTCGCTCAGCTGCTGTGACTGCTGCTCTCTTTGGAGTTTGTTCTATCGGTCTTTGCAAGTTGCAACCATGGTGATGATGATAAGGTCAAGCGCTTTTCGGCTTTGTTTTGGTACATTTTTCCAATTTTTTGGGGACAAATTATTCTCGGGTCAACTTTATTTTCTTAGATTTAACCATAACTTTCTTAACCTTACTAAAATTATGCAAACATGTCTACGTTTTCAAAAAAATATTTATGTCATGTGGCCGTATATCTAAAATGAGTGAACTTTTGTTATCCCTATATTTGAGGTTTCACATTCGATTTCCCCGTCCTTAATTTTGCTTGTATTAAAAAAGAGATTTTCTATTTAAACCTCACACTTCTCTTAATTCACCCCATGTTCTAAGTTCACCTCATCTTTTAATTTAAATTTTCACAATTTATAAGAAAACCCCACTATCTTCCCAAACTACCCTTAAATACACCCCAAACTGAAAAAATAAGAAATAAAATAGATTTTCTATTTAAACCCCACAATTTTCTTTATTCTCAGCAAAAAAAAAAATAAAAACAAATAGAACCCTAAACTCGAAATTTAATACTTTCTAAAGAAAGAGAACAACTTTACCTCTCTCCAAGAACTGTAACTGGAATTCCCACACTTGGGTATTATTGAGTTGATAATCAACAAGCTTTTCCATCAACTCCCACGCATATTTAAAGAGGTAGGCTCGTCGATTTTCTATATCTTTAAAAGAGAAGAATAATCTGGCAATAGGATGTAGAGGAGTTTGTATTTTTCTAAAACTTGATATGAAGAGTGGTGAAGTGTGTGGGGTGTGGGGTGTGTGTATAGATGTACTAGGGTTAATTATTAAGTTGGATGACATTTTTTGTCTTTTTACACAATTATAAAACTTACAGCTTAATGATTTAAGTATTGGGGTGAACAAAGAGAAGTGCAGGGTTTAAATAGAAAATCTCTTAAAAAATGAGTGAGCTTTCATAAAATTTTATAATAACAATGACCATGTTAGTGAGAAAATTTAGAGGTGCAATAGTTTAGTTATATATAGCATGGAAATAGGATCACTCTTATGATTTCATCAAATTGCCCATTTTCAAATGGATCGGACTATGAGATTAATGTCAATTTGTTCAAAATATTGGGGGCATTTTAGGAACGATTGTGGGTAAAAATTGAGTGGAATGTCAAAATATAAGGTGAGTGAAAAAAGTAGAATAGTGGGTGAAAATAACAACACTCATGATTTTATCAAATTATCCATTTTCAAATGGATCCGAAGTAAATCACTTTTCAATAAATAGCCCATGCTCACGTTATGTAACCATAAATAAGGCCTTCTGTGCTAATGAATATTTGGCCTTCCTTTTCTTCTTAATTGGCCCATCATATATCTTGCTCAATTCACTTGTGGCCCATCACATATATTTAAACTCAACCTCAATCAAATATGTAAGTGCTCGTAGCTTAAGTGGTATTGGAGGTCGTAAGTTTGATTTTCCTTCTCTAATATCACTTGTATAAAAAATAAAATAAAAATTTAATTGAATATCTTATAATTAAATTCAACTCTGCCTGCGCGTACCAACTTGGAATTGCTTCAATTTGAATATTCTTCAATGAAAACCAACCCTCCTTGAAAACTCAAACTTTTGCAACTAATTGTTGCTTGATTATCACTAGAGTCAGTAATCACAAAATGCTGCAGCTCTAGGACACAGTCATGTTTACCAATTCATCAAAACTAAGAGATGATCATTAAGCTTACTTTAATTTGAAACTCCCTTAGGAATCCAGTAAAGCAAAGAACCAAAATCTTTAGCCAACACGTGTGGTGGGTCCCCCCTTACTTTTCTTGCTATTTCCAGGTATTTTCCAAGAAACAAAATTTGAATAAACATCCTTAGGTCAAAAAAATAAATTAGGTTTAGGGTTATGGGCCATCATCATTTCTGTTTCATGTGATCATGCAACTGATACTTTTCCTTTTTTGGGATTTCAAGATAAGTTCATCTGTTCCTTGGGAGAAAAGAAAAAAAAACACAGAAGGATTATTTAGCCTTGACCATCAAGAATTCTGTCCATAATAATCAATGGCAATTGCATTTTTTTTTCAATTGTGAAAAGCAATTTTCCGTACCCCTTGACCAGATGAGATTCCCAGAAAACATGACCTTTGCAAACTGAACCAGTCAGGCTCAGGCAGTGACTGTTTGTCACTAGATTTCCCAATTTTTTTGAAGATTATTATTCTATGAGAAACGTCTTTTTGCTTTTTCTGAATATATAACTGTAACATATTAGACTAATTACCCATTAATCTATTATTAGTCATAAGCATCCTTAACAATATTATAATCACCTTGTCATCATTTTCTCTGTTTCTACTTTCTACCAAATGCAAGCTCATCTCATCTTCCCAGAAAATGATAAGCAATCGAGAGGATTGACTTCTTGTCATGTACTGATATGCCTGCCCAACACTCCAAGTTACACGTGATATAATAAAAGTATAGTCAACCTCCGAAAGTCATATTGGACCATCCAAATTGCGGTGCTCGAATTGTTCTTTCTATTGCACAAACTTGCGCATCACTCTTAATTTTAATTTTTTTAAAAGAAAAAAGAAAAATGGGAAAGAATCAAACCACATATTAAGATTAATTATTCTACTTTGGAAATGGAAATCTTGGATTCCTTGTTTAATAATTTTGAATTTGATGTTCACATTCTAATATAATATCACAGCCGAATTATCTACATATTTAGTTTGAGCATTTTTCGTCAACGATAATATACAAACACTTCCATCCCATGCCATAGTAGTTTTTGTTTTGCTACCATTCCTTGTTTTCATTTCAATGTATTCTAATCATATATCCCCTCCTTGACAAAATACAACTGAATTAATTGTCCAAATTATGAACATAATTCCAATCCCAGCTTTTTATTTTACTCATTCTGTTATGTAGATAGACTGTGGACCCTGATTAATCTAAAGGGCAAAGCATAATGGATTGGTACCTTCTACCTAACGTTGTGATCTGCTTACATTTTATACAAGTTAAATAATTACAAAAGAAGGACAAACAATTAGATTTTTGGTGTCAAACAACTATAGAGATTGATATATAGAATGTGCTAGTCAATGTGTCACATGTCTTGTTACGTCTCCAAAATGATTTCTTTCCACTGGTCTCAAGTTTTTGCAGGACCTTTTTTAAAAAAAAAAAATTCTAAAACTTTAAAATCAAAGCAATATGATGGTAGGGTAGGTGATGAAGGGGTCTAATTCAGTGGAAAATTGCCTTGATTTGCATATTAGTGGTTTCAAGTTCAAACTCCCATGATACATTGACAGTGTATGTAAGAAAACCCCGTCGCCTTCCTAACTTTGGAAAAAAAAAAGTAGGGTATATTTAACTTTAATTGCAAAAGAAAGATGGATTCGCATTGCAAGTAGTATAGCATAGTATCTGAGCTGACAAATTCAACTTTAACTTTTTGAGCACCTTTTGTATTGAAAGAGACAATAATATGCTAAATTCACACACACTACACGGATGCTAGGACTCGAACCTGAGACCTTGTTTGAAGAAGTAAATACTCTAAACCACTAAATTAGTGGGCCTTTTGCAAATTCAACTTTAACTTAATGTCAAAGCAACCCATTTTATTTCCTGCCTAAGCAAAGCCACCAAGAAGAGGAGCAGAGGACCAGAATTGTACGTCTTTCAATTTAGTTTGAAAAGTCTGGATAGTTTGAACGTTTGACTAATCATGCAGAGGACCAGAATTGTACGTCTTTCAATTTAGTTTTAAAAGTCTGGATAGTTTGAACGTTTGACTAATCATGTATCCACACTATCTTTCTAGTTGGTAGGCTGTAGGCTGATGTGCTGCCTTATAAAGCAATGTTTTCGGGGGAAAGTAAAACAATTTCATCAACCCATTTCCTGAAAGTTTGTAAACTTGTTTCCCCCTCAGTGAGTATCTTCATCTTTTGGTGATATTAATGTTTCCTGCAACACTTTTTGAAGTTGTATCTCAGCTGTTTGTGGTTATGTCTCTTCTATTTAAATTTCTCAACTTTAGAGCATGCATTAGCTGCCCACTTGGTTTCTTTCTCTTTTCTCATTCGTTTGATTCCTAGTTTCGTTTTAGTTAGTTTCAAATTGTGTTTGGGAAGTTTTGTTCTCAGCATTCCCACGGCCTGCATTTCATTCCTGCCGTGTGAGGCTTCTTAGTATTTTTGTTATTACTTCTTCTTTTGTTCCTCTGTTTCCCTTTCCTGTCTGTGTTCTTAACCCATATTTTCTATTTTCATCTTCTGGAATCAACATGTACATATTCTGTACCACTTGCTTCAGTAACGGGTTTTCTAATGTTCACACGCACAAAAACAAGATTATAGGAACAAATGGATTTTTAAAGTTTGGCCGAATAATCAACTCCATATTCAATTAGAATCAGTTGGCAAATTTTCCTTGGTTTGTATAGTCAATTTAGTTCCCCAAAAGAAAAAAAAAAATTCTAGTTCCTAATCCAAACCATAAATGTTTTGTCTTGCAGCTCTGATCAAGTTCTCTGTCAGATATAGTAGCAACTTACTTCTCTGAGGTGCTTCTTGTAAAATATAGCAGCTTTACTATTGCTGTGAAAAACATGGCTGAGGAAAATCCTGCGGATGGAAATGTAATCAAGGAGCAGGGAACGGCAGCATCAAACGGCCACTCAGCAGTAGTGGAGGACTCTCAAAACAACCCACAAGATACAAGCAAGAGCAAGGAGGATGGCACCAAAACAGTACCATATCACAAGCTTTTCTCCTTTGCTGATTCCTTGGATTACCTGTTAATGTCTGTTGGTACAATCAGCGCTATTGGAAATGGGTTCTGTATGCCTCTAATGACCATAATCTTTGGAGATGTGATTAACTCCTTTGGAGAGAGTGGGAATAATAAAGACGTGGTTGATGCAGTTTCCAAGGTAAATCTTCTGTGACTATAAACTGGTAGATAGTTATCTCTGTTAATGTAACATCTTCATAGAAATTAAGTCAACTAGGCAATAGCAGCAATAAAGAACAAAATATTCTGTGACTATAAACTGGTATCCAGTTCTATCAGAACTGTGAGCTTACTTCTGTTTTAACATCTATTTTGGTTCTCTGGTTCCTCTAACATATAATTTGGCCAATTCAACATTCTCAGGTGGCTCTAAAGTTTGTCTACTTGGCAGTGGGAGCTGCTGCAGCTGCATTTCTACGTAAGTACACTGAACTGCCTGCTGGTGCACCAAACAAATAATTTGGCTTTTTGGAAACTGAGATTAGTAGCTTTCTCTCTATGCCAGAGATGTCTTGCTGGATGGTCACTGGAGAGAGACAGGCTGCTCGAATAAGAAGTTTATACTTGAAAACAATATTGAGGCAAGATGTTGCCTTTTTTGACAAAGAAATTAACACTGGGGAAATTGTTGGGAGGATGTCAGGTGATACTGTGCTCATTCAAGAGGCCATGGGCGAGAAGGTATTTACATGCCACACACAAAAGCCTTAAGCTGTTGCTATTTTCTCCAGTAACCTCTCATTCTTTCATTTTCTTATTGCAGGTAGGAAATTTTATCCAGTTAATTGCAACATTCGTAGGAGGCTTTGTTATAGCATTTGTTAAGGGATGGCTTCTCACCCTTGTCATGCTATCTTCTATCCCCCTTCTTGTCCTCTCTGGTGCCGTCATGGGCATCCTTATATCAAAGACGGCATCCAGTGGACAAACTGCTTATTCAGTGGCATCAACTGTGGTAGAGCAGACAATTGGTTCAATCAGAACAGTAGGCCTACTTGTCTTTAAGATCTTTAAAACAAAAATTTATTATTTCTATTTTCTTAGTGTAGAACTAAAACTGATTGGTGTTCCCAATTCAGGTTGCATCGTTTACAGGAGAAAAGCAAGCTATAACTAATTACAACAACTCCTTAATTAAAGCTTACAACTCTGGTGTGCAAGAGGGTTTGGCATCTGGGTTCGGAATGGGTTCGGTTATGCTGATTATAATGTGGAGTTATGCTCTGGCTATATGGTTTGGAGGAAAGATGATACTTGAAAAAGGATATACAGGAGGGGAAGTCATTAATGTAGTTTTCGCTGTGTTGATTGGCTCCATGTAAGTTGCATTTCAGTAAAGTTTAATGAACAAATTCGTTGATCCTAGTACTATTGTACTAGTTAACATGTTTGCATTTTTGCAAGATCTACTGACTACACCCCCTTCCCCCTTCAGTCCAAATTTGATATGTGATTCTTCAGAAGATCAAGATATAACAATGTTTCTATGATAAATTTGCAGGTCTCTTGGGCAGGCATCTCCATGCTTGAGTGCATTTGCTGCTGGACAAGCTGCAGCTTATAAGATGTTTGAGACAATTGACAGAAAGCCAGAGATTGATGCTTCTGACACTAACGGGCAACAATTACATGATATCCGTGGCGACATAGAACTGAGGGATGTTTATTTTAGTTATCCTGCAAGACTGGATGAACAAATATTCGATGGATTTTCTCTCTCAATACCTAGTGGTGCAACTGCTGCTTTGGTTGGAGAGAGTGGAAGTGGTAAATCAACTGTAATCAGTTTGATTGAGAGATTTTATGACCCCCTAGCTGGCGAAGTTCTTATTGATGGTATTAATCTCAAAGAGTTCCAACTGAAATGGATCAGACAGAAAATAAGCCTAGTCAGCCAGGAACCCGTTTTATTTACTTGTAGCATTAAAGATAATATTGCCTATGGGAAGGATGGTGCAACCACTGAAGAAATAAGGGCTGCTGCTGAGCTTGCCAATGCTGCTAAATTCATAGACAAACTGCCTCAGGTTAAATTCAATTAAACTTTCGTTGAAGTTCTGGTATTTTGTTCTCTGAACTCTTTGTGTGAATTCTTAATTTCCATGACCATGGAAGCTTATTGAGACATCCAGTGATCTTATCATTTTGTTACATTGAAAGATGGAAATATGGAGAGATCACATGAATTTTCTAAAACCTCGGATTATTTTGATCAACTCATTCAATTCCTTTTTTCTTATTTGTGGTTTTGTGATTTATGCATTTAGGGACTGGACACAATGGTTGGTGAGCATGGAACTCAGCTATCTGGGGGCCAAAAGCAGAGAGTTGCAATAGCTAGAGCAATTCTCAAAGACCCAAGGATTCTACTTTTAGATGAAGCCACAAGTGCTCTTGATGCAGAATCTGAGAGAATTGTGCAGGAGGCACTGGACAGAATTATGATCAACCGGACTACTGTCGTTGTAGCCCACCGCTTGAGCACAGTAAGGAATGCTGACACCATTGCTGTCATACATAGAGGAACAATTGTTGAAAAAGGTAATGCATTTCTTTATGTTGTCTTGTTCTGCCATTTGAAGGCCAAATCATATTGTCTATAGTTCAACATAATGTTACAATTCATCTTATTCTTAGTCCATGGGTATTGCACATACTGATCGTTTTCAACTGAGCAGGTCCACATTCTGAGCTAATTAAGGACCCTGAAGGAGCATATAGCCAGCTTATAAGGTTGCAAGAAATGAGCAGCGTGTCAGAACAGACTGCTGTAAATGATCACGAAAGGCTTAGCAGCATGGAATCTATAAGACATTCAAGTAAAAGATTTTCAAACTTACGATCCATAAGCCCGGGATCATCTGGAAGAGGAAATAGTAATCGTCATTCCTTCTCAATCTCATACGGTGTGCCCACTGCAGTCAGTTCTCTTGAAACAGCATCTGCAGGACATGATATTCCTGCTTCAGCATCATCAAGAGTGCCTCCAGAAGTCTCACTTCGCCGCCTGGCTTACCTGAACAAGCCAGAGATCCCAGTATTATTACTAGGTACTATGGCTGCAGCAGTCAATGGGGTAATCTTACCTATTTTTGCGATATTGATATCCAGTGTAATCAAGACCTTCTATGAGCCACCTCCTCAACTCCGTAAGGATTCGAAGTTTTGGGCATTAATCTTCATTGTTCTTGGAGTGGTAACTTTCATAGCAATGCCAGCAAGACAATACTTTTTTGCTGTGGCAGGGTGTAAGTTAATAAAACGAGTTCGATCAATGTGCTATGAGAAGGTGGTTTACATGGAAGTAAGTTGGTTTGACGATCCTGAGCACTCAAGTGGTGCAATTGGTGCAAGGCTTTCCGCAGATGCAGCTTCTCTGCGTGGGCTGGTTGGAGATGCTCTAGGGTTGCTGGCTGAGAATTCAGCAACTGCAATTGCTGGTTTTTGTATTGCTTTTGTGGCAAATTGGCAACTTGCTCTTATAATCCTGGTTTTGCTGCCTCTATTAGGCTTAAATGGTTATGTTCAAGTCAAGTTCTTGAAAGGATTCAGTGCTGATGCAAAGGTATTTCTCCAAAGTCCAAACTTTACAAAAGTTTAAAGTATAGAACTTGTAGCTGGTGCAGTCAAAACACAATCCAGTACGACATACATAATATATATAAGACCAATCCATTTTGTCAATGCTGAAAATTTTAAATTGTTGCAGAAAATGTACGAGGACGCAAGTCAAGTAGCCAATGATGCAGTGGGGAGTATTCGAACAGTTGCTTCCTTTTGTGCTGAAGAGAAGGTGACTGAATTGTACCAGAAGAAATGTGAAGGCCCTATTAAGACAGGGATAAGACGAGGGTTAATCAGCGGGATAGGTTTTGGGCTATCGTTCTTTTTTCTTTTTTCTGTGTATGCCTGCAGTTTTTATGCTGGAGCCCGACTGGTTGCAGCAGGCAAGACAACATTCTCTGATGTTTTCCGGGTAAGTTTTTATGCCTTGCGCTACAAGTCTTCAAGTAAGTGGCTGAGGATCCGAATTCTGCTAAATACGTGTTACTTGAGAATTAAATCTATTAGAGAACATGTTATCCACCAATCCACCAACTCATTATCCACCACTATCTTAGCTTTATACCACTATCTTAGCTTTATGTTGTTTATCTTTGTATCCATCATGTACCACTTTGTATTGTCTCTTAGTTTATTATTATCAATCTTGTATAAATACCTCCTATATGGAGATGAATCAATCAAGCAAAACATCAAGCAAAATATCATTCAATCATCAAATCTTTCATGGTATCAGAGCTAATGGCTAACGCCAATTAGCGATCCTTCATTTGCCAACATTGAGAGTCGTTGGCTCTCCTCACCCGAAAGGGTGTTTGCTTCTGTATAGTTCTCCAGCTTCACCTCCCTTCTATAAAATCAATATATTTTTTTCTCAACCAGTTCCTACCGCTGCCATTTCCTTTTATCATCCACCATTTTCTATCAAATCTTTCATGTCAAGCTCTCTGCTCATTGATTGAGCTTTTTATCCTTCCCTCTCTGTGTCTAGCTCTCTGTTGAAGATTGAGCAATTTCTCATTCTTATGCTCTCTGTTGAAGATTGAGCCTTCTCCCCCTTGTCATGCTCTCTGAGCAATTTCTCCTTCTTATGCTCTCTGTTGAAGATTGAGCCCTCTCCCCCTTGTCATGCTCTCTGTTGCTGTCAGATTGAGCCCCTTTCTTTATATTCCTTTTCTGTTTCCTGAGCTTGTGACTGTTGCGCCAACTTCATCATTCACCAAAACATTTCCTCCATCGAGCACTCCCGTGGAAACCTGCGGCTGCTCATCCATGTTCCTTTGTCTGTGAGCCTCGTCATCGCTCGCCGAGCCTTGTCTTGTCTTGTCCTAGCCGGCCTTTGTCCCTGTCCTGCCGTGCTACACTGCCTTTGGTCCCTTAACTGGTGTTGTTGCTCTCTTGCACATGTGTTGTTGCTCTCTTGCACATGTGTTGGCTCTCTTTCCTTGGACTCTCTCTTTGTATTGCCGGTACTATCCCGGCTCCTTGTCTTGCCCATATCCCTCATGCCGCTTTGTCCTGCTGCAGTCTATCTTTCTTTTGGCTCTCCGGTCTCTGCCTCTCATAGTCGATAGGCCACTTCTCTCTGATGACACCAAACAGCACCACCATTTCTATGTTTTGAGTTCCCATTTTTTGTTTTTTTGTTTTGTTTTTGTGCTCTCTCACTATTTCTCTGTTTATCTCTGTGCTCCCTTGAGCTGAGCTCCTTCTTCAAATATCTCTCTCCCTTGTTTTTCTTTTTTTTTGTTAACTTTCTTTCACTTGGTTTCCGTATGTCTCCCCTTCACTGTTTTTCCCGTGATCTGTGTCTTCCAACTCTCTCTATCTCTGTTTTTTATTCGTATTTTTTAACCAAAACAAAAACAAAAGTGTTTTATATTTGCAATTGTCTGGAGCCTATCTGCAGCTTGTTTCCGCCACTATCTCTCTTCTCCCCTTTTTTATTCTTTTAGTAATTGTTTGTGTTGGTCATCATCCCTTATTTTTATTTGTTTCTAGAGTATTTTAAAATTCTATCTTGCCCCTGCTGCCCATTTATGGGTCTCACTTCTCTTTATATTTTCAAATTGTTTTCTCCCACCTCACACCACTTCTTCTGCTTTGCCGTTGGGCTGCCCACAACTCCCCCACTTACTCCTTCTTTGAACTTCCCTTTGTTTTATAAACATCAGTGCTCTCCCACGTGCTCCTCACTTCCATGCTTCCCTCGTTATATTCACCTTATCAAGCCATGTGTTTTACTCTCTACCTCACTTTGTCTTTCTCCTTCCCAATCCTACGGGTTGCTTCCCTCTTTTTATGTTTTTTTTTTTACATTCCCACCTCAGTGTCTTTTCTGTTGTGTGTGCACCTGTATTGCACTCTCCTTTTCGTTGAGCATTACTAGTATTTTGTATGTTTTTGTTCTTATTTCTCTTGTGAACTATGGGTTCTTCATCTTTGGGCGTGCCTTCTGGACTACTACCACAATTGCTGCCATCTTCATCACCATGATGTCTACGGACTACACAGCGCTTACAGCTTCTTCATCCAAATCTTGCTCTGCTACGCGCACTCGATTTGCGGGGGTGTACTAGAGAACATGTTATCCACCAATCCACCAACTCATTATCCACCACTATCTTAGCTTTATGTTGTTTATCTTTGTATCCATCATGTACCACTTTGTATTGTCTCTTAGTTTATTATTATCAATCTTGTATAAATACCTCCTATATGGAGATGAATCAATCAAGCAAAACATCAAGCAAAATATCATTCAATCATCAAATCTTTCAAAATCTTCATTGGTCCATTCAGTCGATTGTTAACATTTCCCTGGTTTGCAGGTTTTCCTTGCTCTCGCGATGACAGCTGGTGGAGTGTCTCAGTCAGGGTCCCTAACCCCTAATCTTGGTAAAGGAAAGAGCTCTGCTGCTTCCATATTCGACATTCTTGACCGGAAATCAAAAATAGACTCGAGTGATGAATCTGGAACAACTATAGAAAATGTGAAGGGAGAAATTGAACTTCGCCATGTCAGTTTCAAGTATCCAACTAGACCTGATGTACCAATCTTCCAGGATCTTTGCTTGACCATTCATCATGGCAAGGTAACTTGGTAACAATTTTGTTCTTTTACTTATTTCAAACAATGCATAAGATTTGGTCCTCATAGTCTAATTCAAGTTTCTGGGACTTACAAATTTGAATTATGTTATTCAGACAGTTGCTTTGGTTGGAGAAAGTGGAAGTGGGAAATCGACAGTTGTCTCATTGTTGCAGAGATTTTATGACCCTGATTCAGGTCGCATTACATTAGATGGATTTGAAATCCAAAAGCTACAGCTCAAGTGGTTGAGACAGCAAATGGGACTGGTGAGCCAGGAGCCTGTATTGTTTAATGACACTATCAGAGCCAACATTGCATATGGAAAGGAAGGGAATGCACCAGAGGCTGAAATTATAGCTGCTGCAGAATTGGCAAATGCTCACAAGTTCATCAGTAGTTTACAACAGGTAGGCACTACAAAATTAACAAGCTTGTCAATTTCTTTTGGCCACAAATACTATAATATAATCTATTGAAAAAATGAGAAGGACTAGTTGATGAATATTCACAAAATTTTATTCGGAACGTTGAAGATTAACCATGTTAAGTTTGGAAAAACAATGCAGGGTTATGATACAGTAGTAGGAGAGCGGGGGATTCAATTGTCCGGTGGACAGAAGCAAAGGGTGGCAATTGCACGAGCTATAATGAAGGCACCGAAGATACTACTACTAGATGAAGCCACAAGTGCTCTTGATGCTGAATCGGAACGAGTGGTTCAAGATGCATTGGACCAAATCATGGTGGATCGAACCACAATCGTGGTTGCCCATCGGTTATCCACAATAAAGGGTGCCGATGTAATCGCAGTGGTGAAAAATGGAGTGATTGCAGAGAAAGGAAAGCATAAAACTTTGATCGGTATCGAGGATGGCATTTATGCTTCTTTGGTAGCATTGCATGCAAGTGCCTCATCTTAGACAGCTTTTATATTCTTTTTATCCAAAGAAAAAGAAAGTATGTAATGTAATTTTATTCAGAGAGGTAAATTACCAATAGGAATAGATCATTTTTTTTAATTATCTTTCTTTCTTGTAAGCTCCACTTGGAGCAACAGAACACTTGTGAATCAAACTCATTATAAATTTGGATTGATTTACATAAAATTTTCCCACTACATGATTTGGTATTTATGTATTGATTAGCTTGAATAACAAGATTCTATTATTAGTCCTGAACTCAGAAAATAATAAGTAAATGTGCATAAGGAAATGTCATCCCATGAGCTGGCCAATGGTCCTTCTTAATAAAATCCCCAATTCCTTCTTCCCAGTCCAACTTCAATTTGTATTCGTATTCAAATATACAGTCTTCAGTCAGATTTTAATTCAATTCATCCATGGCGGGACCAAATCAAACAATTATCATTAAGAACTAGTTAGTGCAACTGCTACTACCATTCGAAGGAACTTTTTCTCCCTGTTTTGACTTTTTTTCTTTTATATAAATTTTCTTCTAATTTTTCTTACAATTTTTCACTTTAAAACTGGCTATGTGCAAGTTGTGTGATTGAAATTTGGATGGACATCATCCAAAAAATTAACGAAGAGTCTCAAATTGACCAATTTCATATAGTTTAAGTCCTTAATTTATCGAAAAAATTGTTTAAGGAGGAAATTGACAATTATGGTATAGTTCAAGGGCAAAACGACAGTTTAGCCTTAATAAAAACTTGGGCCAATAAGCAAAGATCAAGGACATCAAATCCATTCCTAACCTTCCAAGAAGTTCAAAGATTCCTTCTTTGTCATTTGCTATCCAAATTGCCTTGGTTGAAATTGTTCTCCTCAATAATAGACAAACACCTCATTTCATATTCCATGCCATAGTTTTTGTTTTGCTACTAGCTTGTCTTATTCCTTATTTTCATTTCCATGTATTCTATTTTAATCATATTTTCATATTCCAAAAAAGAAAAAAGAAAAAAGAAAAAAGAAATAGAAGTATCAACTTTTTTTCTTTTTCTGGATAATTTTAATGTTTGACTAACCATGTATCCAACAACCTCATCAACCCATTTCCTAGAATGTGGTAAACTTGTTTCCTCTTCAGTGAGTATATTGATCTTTTGGTGATATTAATGTCTCTTGTCTTTAAATTTCTCACCTTTAGAGCATGCATTAGCTGTGTGAGGCTTCCTTGTGATTTCTCATTGCCTACATTTTGCATGCAGGCTGTGTCTGTAATCAAAATGTACATCAGGTTTTCTAGTGCTGACACGTGTGTGGGAGCAAATTTCCTCCCACGAGAATATTCGGTTGAAAGATTCCTTCGTCTTCTCCGCTTCTCTTTCTCCCTGCAAAACGAATAGCAATAAGAGGACCACACCCGGGGGGTGTTGGCCAAAGGTCCTCCGATGCCTAAGTCAGTTCAATCGATCTGAAGAGAAACGATAGCTAAAATAGGATACGGGAATATGTATGTGTGGTAAAAACTGGGTGGCCGGAGCCGTGAGTGGTGGCTGGAGCCTTGTGTAAAAGGGAGAGAGAGAGAGAGTGGCGGCTAGGGTTTGTGAGAAATAATTTCTGCAGAGATTTGGTAGTAATTTTAGACGTACCTCAACCTTTGTGTGTGGCAATCCTTTTATAGAGATCTCGGGGGCTAGGGTTTCAGAGGAATAATTCCGTAGATGGAAGGAAATTATTCCTCCCCAATTTGGCGAGATTTGACTAATTAGGGATTTGATTTATTTGATTTAAATCAAATCCCTAATCAGGGTAGCAATCAAATCAATACCTAATTTAATTAGGTAACTCCTCCATTAATTTAGAATATTCGTAGGAATCAAATCAATCATCAACCTAATTAGGTAACATTCTATTTAATTGGGTAATCCCCAATTAAATTGAATAATTCCCAATTAGGTCAAATAATCCCCAAATTGAAGGAATTATTTGACCTAGGGTTACGAATTAATTCGGTTCCCACAATGTGCACAAACACAAACACACGCACAAAAAAATAAATTATTGGAATAGGTGCGTTTTTTATATTTTTGCTGACTGATCAACTCTATATTCAATTAGATTAAGTTGGCATACGTTCCTTGGTTTATGTAGTCAATTTTGTGCCTGAAAAACAAACAAAAAAATGTGCCTGGTTTCTAATTCAATCTATAAATGTTCTCTTGCAGCTCTGATCTCATCATCCAAGTTTGAGTTGCTTACTGTCAAAATATAGTTGCAACTTACTTCTCTGAGGTGCTGGTTGTAAAATATAGAAAACTTTATTAAAATACTATTGCTTCGAAAAACATGGCTGAGGAAAATCCTGCGGATGGAGATGTAATCAAGGAGGAGGGCAAGGCAGCATCGAATGGCCACTCAGCAGTGGAGGACTCTCAAAACGACCCCCAAGATACAACCAAGAGCAAGGAGGATGGCACCAAAACAGTACCATATTACAAGCTTTTCTCCTTTGCTGATTCCTTGGATTACCTGCTAATGTCTGTTGGTACAATCAGTGCTATTGGAAATGGGGCCTCTTTCCCTCTAATGACCATAATCTTTGGAGATGTGATTAATTCCTTTGGACAAACTGGGAATAATAAAGAAGTGGTTGATGCAGTTTCCAAGGTAAATATTATGTTACTATAATATTGTTCTATCTAGTTCTATCAGACCGTTGACAACTGAGCTTACTTCTGTTTTTAGCATCTATTTTGATTCTCTGGTTCCTCTAACTTAGTTGAAATTTTAATGAACAAGGATCAGAAATAATTTGGCCATTTCAACATTCTCAGGTGGCTCAAAAGTTTATCTACTTGGCTGTGGGAGCAGCTGCAGCTGCATTTCTACGTAAGTACACTGAACTCCCTGCTGGTGCATCAAACAAATAATTTGGCTTTTTAGGAACTGAGATGATTAGCTTTTTCTATATGCCAGAGATGTCTTGCTGGATGGTCACTGGAGAGAGACAGGCTGCTCGAATAAGAAGTTTATACTTGAAAACAATATTGAGGCAAGATGTTGGCTTTTTTGATAAAGAAATTAACACTGGGGAAATTGTTGGGAGGATGTCAGGTGATACTGTGCTCATTCAAGAGGCCATGGGCGAGAAAGTATTTACATGCCACACAAAAGCCTTTTAAGTTATTCCCATTTGCTCCAATAACCTCTCATTTCTTTCATTTTCTTATTGCAGGTAGGAACTTTTATTCAGTTAATTGCAACATTCGTAGGAGGCTTTGTTATAGCATTTATTAAGGGATGGCTTCTCACCCTTGTCATGCTATCATCTATCCCCCTTCTCGTCTTCTCTGGTGCCGTCATGGGCATCATTATATCAAAGTTGGCATCCAGTGGACAAACTGCTTATTCAGTGGCAGCAACTGTGGTAGATCAAACAATTGGTTCAATCAGAACAGTAGGCCTACTTGTCTTTAAGATCTTTAAAACAGAAATTTATTATTTCTATTTTCTTAGTGTAGAACTAAAACTGATTGGTGTTCCCAATTCAGGTTGCATCGTTTACAGGAGAAAAGCAAGCTATAGCTGATTACAACAACTCCTTAATTAAAGCTTACAACTCCGGTGTGCAAGAGGGTTTGGCATCTGGTTTCGGAATGGGTTCGGTTATGCTGATTGTAATGTGTAGTTATGCTCTGGCGGTATGGTTTGGAGGAAAGATGATACTTGAAAGAGGATATACAGGAGGGGAAGTCATTAATATAGTTTTCGCTGTGTTGACTGGCTCCATGTAAGTTGCATATCAGTAAAATTTAATGAACAAATTTGTTGATCCTAGCAGTATTGTACTAGTTAACATGTTTGCGAGATCTACTGACTACTCCCCCTCCCCCCTTCAGTCCAAAATTTGATATGTGATGCTCCAGAAGATGGAGATATAATCATATAACAATGTTTCTTTGATAATTTTTAGGTCTCTTGGGCAGGCATCTCCATGCTTAAGCGCATTTGCTGCTGGACAAGCTGCAGCTTATAAGATGTTTGAGACAATTGACAGAAAGCCAGAGATTGATGCTTATGACACTAATGGGAAACAATTACTTGATATCCGTGGAGACATAGAACTGAGTGATGTTTATTTTAGTTATCCTGCAAGACCGGATGAACAAATATTCGATGGATTTTCTCTCTCAATACCTAGTGGTGCAACTGCTGCTTTGGTTGGAGAGAGTGGAAGTGGTAAATCAACAGTTATCAGTTTGATTGAGAGATTTTATGACCCCCAAGCTGGCGAAGTTCTTATTGATGGCATTAATCTCAAGGAGTTCCAGCTGAAATGGATCAGACAGAAAATAGGCATTGTCAGCCAGGAACCCGTTTTATTTACTTGTAGCATTAAAGATAATATTGCCTATGGGAAGGATGGTGCAACCACTGAAGAAATAAGGGCTGCTGCTGAGCTTGCCAATGCTGCTAAATTCATAGACAAACTGCCTCAGGTTAAATTCCTTTGAACTTTCCTCTAAGTTCTGGTATTTAGTTCTCTGAACGTTTTTTTCTTATTTGTGGTTTTCTGACTTATGCATTTAGGGACTAGACACAATGGTTGGTGAGCATGGAACTCAGCTATCTGGGGGCCAAAAGCAGAGAGTTGCTATAGCTAGGGCAATTCTCAAGGACCCAAGGATTCTACTTTTAGATGAAGCCACGAGTGCTCTTGATGCAGAATCTGAGAGAATTGTGCAGGAGGCACTGGACAGAATTATGATCAACCGGACTACTGTCATTGTAGCCCACCGCTTGAGCACAGTAAGGAATGCTGACACCATAGTTGTTATACATCGAGGAACAATTGTTGAAAAAGGTGATGCATTCATTTATGTTGTCCTGTTCTACCATTTGAAGGCCAAATCTTATTGTCTATAGTTTAACATACTGTTACAATTCACATACTGATCGTTTTCAAGTGAGCAGGTCCACATTCCGAACTAATTAAGGACCCTGACGGAGCATATAGCCAGCTTATAATGTTGCAAGAAATGAGCCGTGTGTCAGAACAAACTGCTGTAAATCATCACAAAAGGCTTAGCAGCGTGGATTCTCGAGGAAGTAGTAGCCGTCATTCCTTCTCAATCTCATACGATCTGCCCACTGCAGTAGGTTCTCTTGAAACTGCATTTGATATTCCTGCTTCAGCATCATCAAAAATGCCTCCAGAAGTCTCACTTCGCCGCCTGGCTTACCTGAACAAGCCAGAGATCCCAGTATTATTACTTGGTACTATAGCTGCAGCAGTCAATGGGGCAGTCTTACCTATTTTTGGGATATTGATATCCAGCGTAATCAAGACCTTCTACGAGCCACCTCCTCAACTTCGTAAGGATTCAAAGTTTTGGGCACTAATCTTTATTGTTCTTGGAGTGGTAACTTTCATAGCAATGCCAGCAAGACAATACTTTTTTGCTGTGGCGGGGTGTAAGTTAATAAAACGAGTTCGGTCAATGTGCTTTGAGAAAGTGGTTTACATGGAAGTAAGTTGGTTTGACGATCCTGAGCACTCAAGTGGTGCTGTTGGTGCAAGGCTTTCTGCAGATGCAGCTTGTCTGCGTGGGCTGGTTGGAGATGCTCTAGGTTTGCTGGTTGAGAATTCAGCAACTGCAATTGCTGGTTTGTGTATTGCTTTTGTGGCAAATTGGCAACTTGCTCTTATAATCCTTTTTATGCTGCCTCTATTAGGAGTAAATGGTTATTTTCATTTCAAGTTCGTGAAAGGATTCAGTGCAGATGCAAAGGTATTTCTCCAAAGTCCGAACTTTTCAAAATTTTGTCGTCAAAACACCATCCAATCTGACATACATAATATATATAAGACCATTCTCTTTTGTCAATGCCGAAAATTTTAAATGGTTGCAGAAAATGTACGAGGATGCAAGTCAAGTAGCCAATGATGCAGTGGGGAGTATTCGAACAATTGCTTCCTTTTGTGCTGAAGAGAAGGTGATTGAGTTGTACCAGAAGAAATGTGAAGGCCCTATTCAGACTGGGATAAGACAAGGGTTAATCAGTGGGATAGGTTTTGGGCTATCATTCTTTTTCCTTTTCTCTGTGTATGCCAGCAGTTTTTATGCTGGAGCCCGACTTGTCGCAGCAGGCAAGACAACATTTTCTGATGTTTTCCGGGTAAGTTTTTCCGCCTTGTGCTACAAGTCTTCAAGTTAGTAAATAGAAGAGAAAACACAAGCAAAGCGAAGGATCTGAACTCCGCTAAATAAGTACTTTTTACTTAAGAATCAAATCTTCGTTAGTCCATTCAGACCATGTTACATTTTGCGTTCATGGTTTGCAGGTTTTCTGTGCTCTCACGATGACAGCTATTGGAGTTGCTCAGTCAGGTTCCCTAGCCCCTAATCAAAGTAAAGGAAAGAGCTCTGCTACTTCCATATTTGCAATTCTTGACCGGAAGTCGAAAATAGATTCCAGTGATGATTCTGGAACAACTATAGAGAATGTAAAGGGAAAAATTGAACTTCGCCATGTCAGTTTCAAATATCCAACTAGACCTGACGTGCCAATCTTCCAGGATCTTTGCTTGACCATTCATCACGGCAAGGTAACTAGACATGTTTTGTCCTTTTAGTCATTTCAATCAATGCATAAGATTTTGGACTTGAGTAGTCTAATTCAAGTGTCTGGGACTTACAAATTGAAATATGTTATCAGACAGTTGCTTTGGTTGGAGAAAGTGGAAGTGGGAAATCGACAGTTGTCTCATTGTTGCAGAGATTTTATGACCCTGATTCTGGTCAAATTACATTAGATGGAGTTGAAATCCAAAAACTACAGCTCAAGTGGTTGAGACAGCGAATGGGACTGGTGAGCCAGGAGCCTGTATTGTTTAATGGCACTATCAGAGCCAACATTGCATATGGAAAGGAAGGGATTGCAACAGAGACTGAAATTATAGCTGCAGCAGAATTGGCAAATGCTCACAAGTTCATCAGTAGTTTACAACAGGTAAGTACTACAGAATTAACAAGATTTTCAATTTCCTTTTGGCCACAAATACTATGATATAATCTATTGCCGTGGTGCTGCATAAATGAGAAGGACGAGTTGATGAAAATTCACAAAATTATATTTGGAACGTTGAAGATTAACTATGTTAAGTTCGGGAAACAATGCAGGGTTATGATACAATAGTAGGAGAGCGGGGAATTCAATTGTCTGGTGGACAGAAGCAAAGGGTGGCAATTGCACGAGCTATAATGAAGGCACCAAAGATACTACTACTAGATGAAGCCACAAGTGCTCTTGATGCTGAATCGGAACGAGTGGTTCAAGATGCATTGGACCAAATCATGGTGGATCGAACCACAATCGTGGTTGCCCATCGGTTATCCACGATAAAGGGTGCAGATGTAATTGCAGTGGTGAAAAATGGAGTAATTGCAGAGAAAGGAAAGCATGAAACTTTGATCAGTATCAAAGATGGCATTTATGCATCTTTAGTAGCATTGCATTCAAGTGCCTCATCTTAGATATCCTTTATATTCATTTTATCCGAAGAAAAAGAAAGTATGTAATGTAATTTTATGCAAAGAGGTTGTTGAAAACATATTTCCTTGTATTTGACAGATTACACAAAGTCCCTATTTATGCTAGTACGGGATATCTACTTAAGGTAGGAAATAATATAGACATGAATACAATCCAAATTACAGCAGAAAATGCTAATTGCTAGGAGGAGATTGTGAGTTGACTTATGTGTAGGCTAGGAAAGGAAAACTGCGTTAACAACCCCCCCCCCCCCCCTGGCAAACTGGGCGTCACAGTATGCACAAGTTTGGAAGACATATGCTGATGGCGTGGTTTGTGAAGGGCTTTGGTGAACAGGTCCTTAGGTTGGTCGATAGAAGTAACAAAGCAAACTTGACTTCCAAGAGCAACCTTTTCACGGACAAAGTGATAGTCCAACTCAATGTGACGTGTGTGGGCATGGCAAACTAGATTGGCAGCCATGTACGTGGTGCTGAGATTGTCACAAAAGAGTTGGAGTGGGAACCGAAGACGCACACCCAATTCATGAAGAAGGGAGCATAGCCAAGTGGTTTTGGCACAAGCATGAGAGAGGGCACGATATTCCGACTCTATACTAGAGCGCGAGACTGTGGGCTGTTTCTTGGAACACCATGAGATGAGGTTAGTTCCAAGAGCAATCACATATCCAGTGGTCGACTGACGAGAATTAGGGCACCCAGCCCAATCCGCATCAGAGTAGGCGGAGAGGCGAGCGGCGGCAGTTTGAGGAGTGAAGGTGAGGCCGAGGTCAATAGTGCCCTTGATGTACCTAAGTATCCGTTTGGCGGCAACAAGGTGAGAGGTGCGAGGGGCACTCATGAACTGAGCAACAGTGTTGACGGCAAAAGATATGTCAGGGCGAGTAAGTGTGAGGTATTGTAAACTGCCAACAAGCTCGCGATACTCGGTTGGGTTGGAGATGAGAGCACCATCAGAGACAGAGAGGAGAACCTTGGCAGCCAATGGAGTGGATGCTAGTTTGGAGTTGAGAAGATTGGCTTTTTGTAAAAGATCATGTGCATATTTGAGTTGGTTGATGTGGAGATTACCATCCTTATGAAGAACCTGTAAACCTAAGAAATAGCTGAGCGGACCAAGGTCTTTGATGTCAAAGTGGCCACCTAAAAGAGAGATGAATTGTTGGAGATGAGTGGAATCATTGCCAGTTACCACGATGTCATCGACATATAGAAGAAGAAAGATGGTATGGGATGCCTGTTGAAAAATAAATAATGAACTGTCAGCTTGGCTCCGTGTAAAGCCCATAGACAGAAGGAAAGTACTGATGCGATGGAACCAAGCACGAGGTGCTTGTTTGAGGCCATAGAGTGCTTTGTGGAGCTTGCAAACATAAGAAGGACAAGTGGGATCAATGAAACCAGGGGGTTGAGCCATGTAGACATCTTCTTGAAGAAACCCATGGAGAAAGGCATTTTTGACGTCAAGTTGACGAAGGGACTAACCACGAGAAACTGCAAGACTGAGAACAGTGCGAATGGTGGCAGGCTTGACAACAGGACTGAATGTTTCAGCATAGTCTATGCCCGAACGTTGATGGAAACCCTTGGCAACTAGACGAGATTTGTAGCGTTCAATGGAGCTGTCAGAGTGACGCTTAATCCGGAAAACCCACTTGCACCCAACCAAGTTCTGAGATGGAGAGGAAGGAACCAAAGACCATGTGTGATTTTTGAGAAGTGCATTGATTTCTTCAGTCATGGCGTCATGCCATTCAGGATGCTTAATGGCCTGTGAAAAACAAGTAGGTTCAGTATGCTCAACAACAGTTAATAAGGCACGGGGAATGGGATATTTGACAGTGCCATCGGTATGAAGCTTGGCCTTTTGAATGCCATCCTGAAGACGGGTACGCATGCGAGGAATAGGGGCAGGAGATTGCGGAGCTGCTGGAACCGGGGGGTTCAGAACTGCTGGAACCGGGGGGTTCGGAGTTGCTGGAACCGGGGAGTTCAGAGGTGCTGGAACTGCGAGGTTCTGAGCTGCTGGAACAGGGGCAGGCGCAAGTGGAGAGAGCTGTATGCGAGGGCGTCAGGAATAAGTTTGGAGCAATGGCTGGGATAAATAAGAAGAAGTGTCGTTGAGTGGACCATGGCTTGGGACTGCAACAGCTGGAAAGGTGCGCACCAGGGAGGTGCCGTGAGGTTGCGAGTCTGGGACAGGAGTGATCGATACGGGCCCAGGTCCAGAGGAGGGTAGAATTGGGTGGAATTCAATATCCACATACTCTGAAGAAGATGATACCTGCAAATGCTCAAATGGAAAATGCATCTCGTTAAATAAAACATGGCGGGACGTGTAAACACGACCCGTGGAAGGATGTAAACAATAGTAACCTTTGTGGTGAGAACTGTATCCAAGGAAAACACATTCAAAGGTGCGGTTGGTGAGTTTATTTTCAGTATATATGGTCCAAGGTAAGGGAAATAGGAACAACCAAACACTCGAAGATGAGAGTAGGAGGGAGGATGTTGGAAGAGACGATTATATGGGGTGTCCCATTGAAGATTAGGAGTAGGTAAGATGTTTATGAGATGGACAGCAATGAGGGCAGCTTCGACCCAGAGATTGTGTGGAGTGTGAGAAGTGGTAAGGAGGGTACAGATCATGGTGGCAATGTGTTTGTGTTTACGTTCAGCTAGGCCATTTTGTTGGGGAGTGTGGGGACATGAGAAACGTTGATGGATGCCTAGTTGACTGCAAAGATCAGAGAAAGCATTATTAACATATTCAATGCCATTGTCACTTTGAAGGATTTGCACAGTGGTGTGAAATTGATTTTTAACCATGGCAAGAAAGGTTTGAAAGTGAAAAAAGACCTCATTTTTACGGTGCATAGGATAGATCTAGGAATAACGGGAAAAGTCATCTATAAACAAGACATAATAGCGATAACCAGTGACAGAAATGACTTGGGACATCCATACATCAGAGTGAATTAAATAAAAGGGAGATGGGGCAAATGTTTTATTACTAAGAAATGATAGTTTGGTGGTTTTGCTAAGTGTACAATCTTTACAAAAAGCATGAGAAACTTTAAAGCCTAGAGATGGCACTAAGTGAGAGAACACAAGATGGGATGGATGGACAAGGCGATGATGCCAAGCAGGAGAGTGCACAGTGGTTAGGGCACAGGGAACAGTGGATGAGTGAGATGATAGGGAAAGTGGGTAAAGACCATCTTTAGAAGGGCCTTGAAAGAGTAACGAACCAGTACATAAGTCATAGATTTGATAAAAATCAGGAGTAAAGACAAAGAAAACTAAATTATCACAAGTAAAATGGGCAACAGAAAGAAGATTAGTACAAAGAGAGGGAAGACAAAAGACATTTTGAAGAGAAAAATTATGAGAACCTAAAGGAAGAGGAAGAGAGCCAGTATGAGAGATAGAGAGAGAATCTCCATTACCAAGAAATACAGAATTATTACCCTGATATGGCTGTTGATTTTGGAGATTAGAAGGACTACCAGTCATGTGATGAGTGGCACCTATGTCAGGGTACCAAGTGGAGTCAGGTGGCTGCATGAATTGAGCCCCTGCAAAGGAAGGAAAGGATTTTGGGCCATTGTAGCGATGGGGACATGTTGCAGTAGTATGTTGATTGGTATTGCATGTGGTGCACCAAGCGGGTCCCAAGACACCAGGAGCTGAGTTGGGCCGGGCAGATTGTTTGCTAAAAGCTGTAGATTGGCCCAAGGAGGTTGAAAGGAAGGCCAGTTGCTTTGAGATCCAGCACTTGGAGCAAAAGGAGGCCACGGTTGATGAGGCCATTGGGGCTGCTGGGAGCCATTCCACGGGTTGCTCCAGGAAGATGAGAAGTTGCGCCAGCCACCACGGCCGCGACCGCGCCAGCCACCGCGCTTATTGCTAGAAGAGCCACCACCACGGTGAGAAGGGAACGAAGTATGACTGGTGGTGTAAGGAGAGGATTGGGTAGCCATTAGCATTGTGTTTTGATCAGGAAATATTCGAGGAGCCTGTGCATCAAAAGCTAACAAACGAGCACGAAGATCAGCAAAGTCAGGAAGCGGAGGAAAATTGAGAATGGCCGTGATGAGCATTTTGTAATCGGGTCCTAAACCCCGAAGCACAACAGTGACAAGTTCCTTTGGGGAGACAGGCTCATTGATGGCAGCTAGGGAATTGGCAAGGGACTTAGCATGACGGAGGTAAGCATCAATGGGTTGAGAGCCTTTTTGTAGATCCATGAGTTGAAAATGAAGAGCATATTCACTGGCCATACTAGATTGAGAGAAGTGGCGTTGGAGGCACTCCCAGAGATCCTGGGCAGAGGTGCAGCCAACGGTGAGGGAGAGAATGGACTCAGAGAGTGTACTGGTGATGTAGCTAACAATGAGTTGGTCTTGTTGGTACCACTGAGTATGGGCGGGATTGGTTTGGGTAAGATCGGTGGTGGTGGTGGTTGTGGGTGATGTTGTGGTAGAAGTGGAGATTTGGGCAGAAGGTTGTTTATGAGTGCCATCGATAAATTTCTAGAGGTCGTGACCGACTAAGAAGGGTTTGAGTTTGCGGAGCCAAAGGAGATAGTTGGAGTCAGTAAGCTTGATAAAATGAGAAGAGTTGGGGCTAGGGAGGGAGATGGTGGATTCAGAAGAAGCCATGAGGTGGACTTAGAGGAGGATTGGATCGAATAAGGGAGAGGGAGGAAACCCTAGGTTAGGCTGATACTGAGGGAACCGAATTAATTCATAACCCTAGGTCAAATAATTCATTCCATTTGGAGATTATTTGACCTAATTGGGAATTATTCAATTTAATTGGGAGTTACCCAATTAAATAGAATGTTACCTAATTAGGTTAAGGATTGATTTGATTCCTACGAATATTCTCAATTAAAGGAGGAGTTACCTAATTAAATTAGGTATTGATTTGATTACCACAATTAGGGATTTGATTTATATTCCTAATAAATCAAATCCCTAATTAGTCAAATCTCGTCAAATTTGGGAGGAATAATTCCCTTCCATCTACGGAATTATTCCTCTGAAACCCTAGCTCCCGAGACCTCTATAAAAGGATGACCGCATACAAGGGTTGAGGTACGTCTAAAATTACTACCAAATCTCTGCAGAAATTATTTCTCACAAACCCTAGCCGCCACTCTCTCCCTCCCTTTTACACAAGGCTCTGGCCACCACTCACGGCTCCGGCCACCCGGTTTTCACCACACATACATATTCCCGTACCCCTATTTTAGCTATCGCTTCTCTATAGATCGATTGAACTGACTTAGGCATCGGAGGGCCTTTGGCCAACACCCCCTGAGTGTGGTCCTCTTATTGCTATACATTTTGCAGGGAGAAAGAGAGGCGGAGAAGACGAAGGAATCTGTCAACCGAATATTCCCGTGGGAGGAAATTTGCTCCCACAGATACCATGTAGAAAATATATTTCCTTGTATTTGACAGATTACACAAAGTCCCTATTTATGCTAGTACATGATATCTACTTAAGGTAGGAAATAATATAGACATGAATACAATCCAAATTACAGCAGGAAAGACTAATTGCTAGGAGGAGATTGTGAAGTTGACTTCTGTGTAGGCTAGGAAAGGAAAGCTACGTTAACAGAGGTAAATTACCAATTCTTTCTTTCTTGAAAGTTTCACTTGGAGCAACAAAACACTTGTGAATCAAACTCATTATAAATGGCGGATCCAGGATTTGATAGTCGGCTGGGCAAAACTTACATACTAAACTCGAGTGAGTTTCATTAAAAAAATATTAAAAAATACACATAGTCAAGGGGGACGTAATGAGCCTTACCCCTCAAATGCATCTCCACATAAATAAAATCTTACCAAAAAAGAAACCAAAAGAAAAGGTACAAGTAAATGCGATGCAAAGAAAATAGGGAGCTTTAGTAATATACCCAAAATACGGGATGAAATTATAAAAAAAACCCCACATAGAATGCACTTTAGAAACACACCCAAAAACTATTTACTACATAAGAAATGAGTGTTGAAGTTCCTATAAATTACATCTCTACCATTGATTAACTTAAAATAAGCCCAACACAAAAAAAAAACAAAAAAAACCCAAAACAAGCCCAACCCAAATTTTTTTTAAAAAACCCAAACTTTAAATAAATAAATAAATAATCACGAAAATCAAGGAGTTGTCCTTACAACCCTTCTCCATCGAACCTCCGTACACTGTTAATACCATGTCATAGAAGTATATTGTTAATACCATTTCATAGAAGTACATTGTTAATACCATTTCATAAAAGTACATTGTTAATACCATGTTATATAAGTACACCGTTAATGCCATGTCATGGAAGTACATTGTTAATACCATTTCATATAAGTACATTGTTAATACCATGTTATAGAAGTACACTGTTAATACTATGTCATAGAAGTTTATTGTTAATACAATTTCATAGAAGTACATTGTTAATACCATTTCATACAAAAAAATTTAAAAAACCCAAAAAACCCTAGCAAGACATCCGATATCTTTTGCAGAAACCACCTCCAATTGTCCATAGTTTCACCACATACAATCACAAAGGCAAAAGGAAATACCTCTACAAGAAAAGAAAAAAAGTACATTGTTAATACTATGTCATAGAAGATGTCGTGAGTGCTAAATTCTCCACAAGCTCTGATTACCACCCAATAAAACAATATTCAAACTTACACAACTACGTAGTGCTTACATTATCAATGATAGACTCAAGAAGATCATTTTACAATTGCAAGTCAGATTCCATCATTATGGCAATCACCATTGGCTTAACCTGAAACCAAATAGAGGCCGTTTAATTTAAATATTGTGTCCGTGTTCATACAAGGTATCAAACGTTAAAATACGCATAAAAACATAAATTTCCTAGGAGACTTAGACAGTAAATTTCCACAGAGGTTGCAAGTGAGCAGTGCAGAAACAGTTGTATCATCCTCTTCAGCAACATTCTCACTTGCTATCCCACAAAATTTGCATGTACAATTTGGACAGTGCCAATCACCTGGAGGAAGCATCTGCAATGAGAACAGATATATCAATACCTAACCAAGAGTGAACAAGAGTAAATCAATTCCTCAAGTTCCCAAAACTACTAAGAACAATTCATAGTTTCAGATTTATTAGCAAACTGAATCAAACTTGTTTCTCCAAGTTTGCCGGCAAAAGACATCTAAATAAACAAGATTTGTATTAAGCTCCTCTCAAGTGTCAAAACTTGCAAGCACATTCAACAACATTTCCCAGACCACAGAAACACACCAAAATCCATGACTCACAATCCAAAAATTTCTCTAAGATCTCGACATCACAAATAAATTTGCAATCCCTCTCTATCAAAAGTAAATCTCAACTTCACAGAACTAAATAGGTAGAGGGAACAAAAACCCTCAATGAACCAAAATATATCCCAAGGGAAACAAATTACACCCAATGCACCGTTGAAAATATAAATAGCATCAATTTGGCAACCATATCCTGTGATCTGCAGAAAAATAACATAAACATACTTGTATATTCAAGCAGCTCTGATGAAATGTTGATGGACAGCTATCACAACAGATCAAATCCCCACCATCTCCACAGAGGCCACAAGTATCATCATCAAGATCATCACCGTCAACTTGTACAGAGTGGAACCCGATGCGTTCAATATCCTCTTGTCTATTCCATGCATCTATCTGACATTGCAAAAGGAAAACCCCAGAATCCAAACATATATTTTGAAATGGCTGGCGCAATTTGCTTCCCGCATGAATCTCAAATTTTGAGATAAATGACGCGCAGATCCACTCTCCCAATGATAAAGAACTCGATCTCTGCTCAACCCCAAAAAATTACAAAAATAAAATACGATTAATGCTGCTTAATTAATCGGAAAATCAAAAATTAAGCATAAACAATGGGAAATGAAAATTCGCCCATTTTAATTTTTACCGAGAAATCCATTGTCGTCTGCAACAACTCATCAGATCGAGATTGCTACTTCTGGCGTTGTGTTGCTTTGTGCTTTTTAATGAAATATGTCTGCGTCTGCACCAGAGAGCTTCGTGAGGCTTCTTCTCTCTCGCTGCTTTGGCGTGGATTATACATTTGGTTTCAGAGATGGACAGAGAAGAGGGCGCACGAGACTGCATAACTCTGACCATAGCTCCATATCTGGCTGCAATTGAGTAATAACCAGAGAGAGAGAGAGAGAGAGAGAGAGAGAGAGCAACAATCGGTGAGTAATAATCCAGTTTTGAGTTTTTTAATATGAATTTCACACTAAGTGTTGGTGTGTAATCCTTCAGCCGAGTTTTTGGAGCTAAAGGAATTGTGTCTGCTCTGTTTTCATTTCCTTTTAGTTGTTTATTTTTTCTTCAGTTTTATTGTGCACCCTTGGATCACAGTCCAAGTGTTTTAATCTCTAGCATAGGTTTAAATGACATGTGTAAGCATCTAATAGGATGCTAGAACTTGAGCTTTTTGTAAATATGGTACAGGGAAGAATATCTCTTTTCCTCTCTCTGCCTAACGATTATAACCAAACAGTGGAACAGATATGAAATACACAGAAGCATTTTTTCATTCTCCAGAGCAACGCTCTCTCTCAATTTTTCTGTGATTTTCTTCTTTGCTCCCAAAATATCCAAAATATGAAATGCTGAAACTAAGAATTCTAACATGGTATCGCGAGCCAGGTTCGATTGCTTGAGCTGGGCGTGAATCTGTGATTGAATCGGAGAAATTGGGTTTTGTTTGAGCTAAACTTGAGCTCATCTGAAGATCGCGATTTCTCAAATCCAATGTCTAATATGGCAGGATCGAGTACCTCTGAGCTGCGAACTCCAATTTTCAATGGAGAAAATTATGAGTTCTGGAGTATCAGAATGAAAACTATTCTGGAATCTCATGGTTTATGGGATCTGGTCGAGAATGGGTTAAGTGACCTAGATCTGAAGAAGGAGAAAGAGGAGGCTGTAGACACTGAGAAGTCTATGGTGGTTCAGACTCTGATGAAGGATGCACGTGCACTTGGATTGATCCAAAGTGCTGTTTCAGATCAGCTATTTCCAAGGATTGTGAATGAGGAAACTTCAAAGGGAGCTTGGGATATTCTGAAGCTGGAATTCAGAGGAGATAAACAGGTACGAAATGTCAAATTGCAAGGGCTGCGTAGGGAATTTGAATATACCTGCATGAAGGATAGTGAATCTTTATCTGTATATCTGGTTAGGTTGTTTGATATAGTAAATCATATGAAGAGTTATGGTGAGGAACTATCTAGAGAGATAATTGTCCAGAAGCTATTGTTTAGTTTGCCTAAATCTTATGATTCTATCTGCTCTGTAATTGAACACTCTAAGGACCTTGAAACTCTTGAGGTTCAAGAGGTTGTTGCTTCACTGAAAAGCTTTGAGCTCAGATTGGATAGACACACTGAGAATTCTACAGAAAAAGCGTTCTCTAGTCTGAATGTTGGTAGGAAAAACCCTGAAAATGGAATTGCTTCTGCAGATCAAATACCTCAGAAAAATTGGAAATCCAATGATGGAAACAAAATGGCCTGCAAACATTGTGACAGATTTCATTATGGCAAATGTTGGTATGAAGGGAAACCTAAATGCCATGGTTGTGGGAAGCCTGGACATATGATCAGAGATTGCTATGGACACAAGAATGTGCAGAGAGTGAATTATGCAAATCAGGAGGAAGATTGTGGCACTTTGTTTTATGTGTGTAATGCTGCAACTGATGTGAAGGTAAATCACTCTTGGTATATTGACAGTGGTTGTAGTAACCACATGACAGGAGATGAGGGACTTTTGGTCAATATTCAAAGGAATTTGAGCTCTAAGGTGAAGATGGGAACTGGAGAAGTGGTCCCGGTTGCTGGAAAAGGGACCTTGGTGATAAAAACTAAGTTAGGCAAGAAGCACATTCATGAAGTAATGCTTGTACCTGGCCTTGAAGAAAATCTGCTTAGTGTTGGGCAAATGATGGAACATGGCTATCACCTTGTGTTTGGAGGAAATGTGGTGAGTGTTTATGACAATCAGTCACTAGAAAATCTGATTGTGAAGGTGCAGATGACAAATAACAGATGCTTTCCATTGACAATGATGCCTGCGAGTGAGTTGGTCCTAAAAGCAAGTGTCACACATTGCTTGCAGACATGGCATAAGAGGCTGGGGCATTTAAATGAAAGAAGTATAAAATTGCTTTTGAATCAAGGGATGGTTCATGGCTTACCTCACTTGGAGCAGAAGTCAGTTGTATGTGATGGTTGTATGCTTGGAAAACAGCATAGGGATTCTTTCCCTTTGGAATCCACTTGGAGAGCTTCAAACCCTTTGGAATTGGTTCACACAGACATCTGTGGACCAATGAAAACAGAATCACTATCTGGAAACAGGTACTTTCTACTGTTTACAGATGATTTTACTAGAATGTCATGGGTGTACTTCATCAGAAATAAGTCAAGTGCATTGGAATGTTTTAGAAAATTCAAAGCTATGACTGAGCTGCAAAGTGGGTATAAGATAAAAGGCTTGAGAAGTGACAGGGGTGGAGAGTTTCTATCTGGAGAATTCAACAAGTTTTGTGAGGAATCTGGTATTCAAAGGCAGCTAACTATGGCATATTCTCCACAGCAAAATGGAGTGGCCGAGAGGAAGAACAGGACAGTAGTGGAAATGGCCAAGTCCATGTTGCATGAGAAAGGTGTTCCCTATGAGTTTTGGGCAGAAGCTGTAAATACAGCAGTCTATTTGCTGAATAGATGTCCTACCAAGGCTCTTAACAAGATAACACCATTTGAAGCTTATACTGGCAGAAAACCAGGAATTGCACATTTAAAAATATTTGGATCTCCTTGTCATGTGTTTATTCCTTCAGCATTGAGGCATAAGCTTGAAGAAAACAGTCACAAGTGTATTTTTGTAGGCTATGGTCTCTGTGAAAAGGGATATAGGCTGTTTGATCCAAGTACTAGGAAGATAATTCTGTCCAGAGATGTGCAATTTGATGAAAATGGCTTATGGAAGTGGGAAAATACAAATGAAGAAGAGATGGTAGTCCCTTTGCCTACTGAGAATCAAAGCTGTGAACCAAGTCAAAGCTTGGATACACCACTGCAAATGGATGAAGAAGTCACATTACAAGCTGAACCAAGTCAAAGCTTGGATACACAAACTCAAATAGTTGAAGATACCACTCTGCAAGATGAAGGCATAGGTGAAAGTTCTCAATTCTTTGATCACACACCAAAGAAATGGAGAAGTGTAAGTGAAATCATGGCTAAGTGTAATGTGTGTATTGTGGAACCTGAAAATTATGAAGATGCAGCTCAAGATGAGTCATGGAGAAAGGCAATGGAAGCTAAACTGGAAATGATAGAAAAAAATGACACTTGGAAACTTGTCGAGAGACCATTTGCTAAACCTGTGATTGGTGTTAAGTGGGTCTACAAGACTAAACTGAATCTAGATGGTACTGTGCAGAAAAACAAGGCTCGTTTAGTGGCTAAAGGCTACTCACAAAAGCCCGGTATTGATTACAATGAGACTTTTGCCCCTGTGGCAAGGCTAGACACCATTAGGACCTTGATTGCTCTTGCTGCACATAAGGAATGGAGCTTGTATCAACTAGATGTGAAATCTGCATTTCTTAATGGAGTTTTAAAGGAGGAAGTATATGTGGAGCAACCACAAGGATTTGTAAAGAAGGATGAGGAAACAAAGGTATACAAGTTACACAAAGCTTTGTATGGTTTGAAGCAAGCACCAAGAGCTTGGTATGACGAGATTGATGCCTATTTCAACAAGGCTGGTTTCAAGAAAAGTCCAAGTGAGGCAACTTTATATGTTAAGGCAGAAGGTTCAGATGTTCTTATTGTTTCTTTATATGTTGATGACATAGTGTACACGGGTAGCAGCTCTCAAATGATTGAAGAATTTAGGAGAGATATGATGGAACACTATGAGATGACAGATTTGGGAGTATTACACCATTTTCTTGGAATGGGGGTGATACAGTCTAAACAAAGCATTTTCTTGCATCAGAAGAAGTATGGACAGAAGCTGGTTGAAAAATTTGGTTTGAAAGATTGCAAAATAGTGGCTACACCACTTGCAATGAATGAGAAGTTAAGTAAGAATGATGGAAGTGAGGCTGCAGATGAAGGAGAATATAGACAGATTGTGGGCAGCTTGCTCTACTTGACTACAACTAGGCCTGACATAATGTTTGCAGCTAGCCTCTTGGCAAGATTCATGCACAATCCCACCAAGAAACACATGGGAACTGCTAAAAGGGTATTGAGATACATTCAAGGAACAATAGACTTTGGAATTGTATTTGAGAAGGGAAAAGAAACTACTCTTATTGGCTATTGTGATAGTGACTGGGCAGGAAGTGAAGATGACATGAGGAGTACCTCAGGGTATGCTTTTACTATGGGATCGGGAGTGTTTTCGTGGGCTTCAATTAAGCAAAATACAGTTGCTTTGTCTACAGCAGAGGCAGAATATATAAGTGCTGCAGAGGCTACTTCTCAAGCAAAGTGGCTGAGATTTGTACTTGAAGATTTTGGAGAAGAACAGATTGAAGGAACACAGATAATGTGTGATAACACATCAGCAATTGCTATGGCAAAGAACCCTGTTTTCCACCAGAAGTCAAGGCACATTAACAGAAAGTTTCATTTCATTCGAGAAGCAATTCAAGCCAAGGAGATAGAACTTGTCTACTGCAGAACTGAGGAGCAAATTGCAGATATTCTGACTAAAGCTTTGCCTAAGGACAGGTTTGCATACTTAAGGGAATTACTTGGTGTTAAGTCGGCTAAAGGATTAGAAGGGAATGTTGGTGTGTAATCCTTCAGCCGAGTTTTTGGAGCTAAAGGAATTGTGTCTGCTCTGTTTTCATTTCCTTTTAGTTGTTTATTTTTTCTTCAGTTTTATTGTGCACCCTTGGATCACAGTCCAAGTGTTTTAATCTCTAGCATAGGTTTAAATGACATGTGTAAGCATCTAATAGGATGCTAGAACTTGAGCTTTTTGTAAATATGGTACAGGGAAGAATATCTCTTTTCCTCTCTCTGCCTAACGATTATAACCAAACAGTGGAACAGATATGAAATACACAGAAGCATTTTTTCATTCTCCAGAGCAACGCTCTCTCTCAATTTTTCTGTGATTTTCTTCTTTGCTCCCAAAATATCCAAAATATGAAATGCTGAAACTAAGAATTCTAACACTAAGGGTAAATTGGGAAATCTGTATATTAAGTAAACTAATAAAAAGAACAACTGGCAGTAGTAGGGTGTGTTTATGAAGTCTGTTTAATGTAAGGTAGGGTGTGTTTATGAAGTCAATTTCATGTAGGGTATTTCTATGATTCTATAGCTAGAAATAGGTTTCTTTATAGTTATCTAAAGAAAATAACACTAGAAATTTAATTGATTAAGGGCTCATTCAATTTCATGTGTTTTACATCTTTGAAGATTGAAGGGGTTGGGGCTCATCTCCTCAGAAAATGATGCATAAGGAAATGTCATCCTGTGAGCTGGCCATTGGCCAATGGTCCTTTTCAATAAAATTGCAATTAAGAAAAACTTGGGCCAATAAGCAAAGATCAAAGACACCAAATCCTTCCAAGAAGTTCAAAGACTAAATCGGATTACATAACATATAACCAAATAATTAATTACAAATTAGTGCATATAAAATATGTAACTCAAGTAATTAAAAATAGTAGTTACTGGTTATCTTTGCATCGGAGTCCTTCATAAAGTGACCTTTTTTACGGAAAATGAATGAGCTTAATGTTCTTATCACTAAGCTATGACCCATTGGGGTCACATATGTGTTGTTACGTGACCAAAATTAAGATGATTTCTATATCTTTGCAGTACTCTTCTAGAAACTTTTCATTATTAAAAATAAATATTTAAAAATAAAAAATAAAAAGAAGCGAATTTGATGGTGGGGTAGGATGATCTAGTACAATTGACCACCGGACACCAGAAGAAGACGGCTGCGTCGCCATTTGCTAGCAGCAAGCAAAGGATCCGGAATTATATATTTCGACTACTACCCAATGTCAAGGCAACCCAAGTTAGATTACCCATTATGTTTTCATAGGCCCAAAAAGAAAAGAAAAAGAAAAAGAAACTCTACTTGTTCACTGTCAAAGCAGCAAGGCAAGAAGAGGAGCAGGGGGAGGACTAGAATGGTATGTCTTTCAATTCAACTTAGTTTAAAAAGTATCAGGTTCATCAACCCATTTCCTAGAATGTGGTAAACTTGTTTCCTCTTCAGTGAGTATATTGATCTTTCGGTGATATTAATGTTTCCTTCAACACTTTTTTGAGTCCTTCATTTGATTCCTCGTTGTAGTTTTTAATTGTGTTTGTGGAGGATAAAATTTCCTTCGTTTGCTGCGGTTGTAAAGTTTATTCTCAGCATTCTTTACGTTCATATATAATACTGACAAGAATTATACCTTCCCTGTGATTTCTCAATGCCTGCATTTTGCATGCCTGCTGTGTAAGGCTTCTTAAGTTTTGGTTTGGTTGGTTTTGACATTATTTTTAATTTTATTGCAACAAACCCTCCTCACAATTGCTGCAGTTATTACTTGTTCTAATGTTCCTCTGTTTTCTTTTCCTGTCTGTGTTGTTTCATCTTCTGGAACCACTTGCTCCGGCAGCTGGTTGTCTAATGCGAACCACTTGCTCCGGCAGCTGGTTGTCTAATGCTGACACGTGCACAAACACACACAAACACAAAAGAAGAATATTGGAATAATAAGTGGAATTTTTTTATATTTTTGTTGACTGATCAACTCTGTATTCAATTAGATTAAGTTGGCATATGTTCCTTGGTTTGTGCTGTCAATTTTGTGCCCAAAAAAACATGTGTCTGGTTGCTAATTCAATCCATAAATGTTCTCTTGCAGCTCTGATCTCATCATCCAAGTTTGAGTTGCTTACTGTCAAAATATAGTTGCAATTTAGTTCTCTGAGGTGCTTGTTGTAAAATAGAGAAAACTTTACTAAATTATTATTGCTTCGAAAAACATGGCTGAGGAAAATCCTGCGGATGAAAATGTAAACAAGGAGCAGGGCACGACAGCATCGAACGGCCACTCAGCAGTGGAGGACTCTCAAAACAACCTACAAGATACAAAAAAAAGCAAGGAGGATGGCACCAAAACAGTACCATATTACAAGCTTTTCTCCTTTGCTGATTCCTTGGATTACCTGTTAATGTCTGTCGGTACAATCAGCGCTGTTGGAAATGGGGTCTGTATGCCTCTAATGACCATAATCTTTGGAGATGTGGTTAATTCTTTTGTAGGAACTGAGAATAATAAAGAAGTGGTTGATGCAGTTTCCAAGGTAAATATTCTGTGACTAAAAACTGTTAGATAGTTAACTCTGGTAATGTAACATCTTCATAGAAATTAGGCTTATTTATGGATATGCCCCATGTGCTTTCAAAGTAGTCTCAGATTACCATATATTCTTTGAAATGTCTCAATATACCACTTACACTTTCAATAAGTATCTCACGTTAGCTCTTCCGTCAGATTTGAGAGAAATTTCGTTAGTTGATGCGGCCTCCACTTCTTTTCAATCTCTTAATAAGGGAGAGGAAGGGTTTGTCAGGTTGAGAAAATGGGGGTATTTGGGAGAAAGGGGGGAATTTGGGAGAAGAAGCTTAAGGTTTAGGAATCTCTGAGGTGGAGTTCATATTTGGGAGAGAATCTGGAGGTTCAGATTTGGGAGAAAAAGGGGAATTTGATTTGGGGATTTCAGATTTGGGAGAAAATGGGGAAGGGGGTAGCACGATTTGGGAGAAAAGAGGGAAGGGGGATTTCAGATTTGGAGATTCAGTTGCTTCTTCTCCAGATTCTCTCCCAAATCTGAACTCCACCTCAGAGATTCCTAAACCCTAAGCTTCTTCTCCCAAATTCCCTCTTTTCTCCCAAATATCCCCTTTTCTCAACCTGACTAACCATTTATCTCCTTTGTTAAGAGATTGAAACGAAGTGGGGGCCACATCAATGGAACTTCTCTCAAATCTAACGGAATAGCTAATGTGAGACACTTATTGAAAGTATAGGTGGTATATTGAGACATATCAAAGAACATGTGGTAATCTGAGACTATTTTGAAAGCACTGGGGGCATATCCATAAATAAGCCTAGAAATTAAGTCAACTAAGCAGCAGCAGCAAAACGAAACAACAAAATTCTACTTAAATACATTGTTCTATCCAGTTCCAACAGAATTATATCAACTAAGCCTACTTCTGTTTTTTAACTTCTATTTTGGTTCTCTAGTATCTCTAACTTAGTTGCTAAAATAGGGTGTTCCTTCACCAAATAAGTTCTCGATTAAGCAAAAGTCATATTTGCTAAATTGTGCTGGATGAAATTATAATGAACAAGGTTTAATCAGAAATAACTTGGCCAATTCAATATTCTCAGGTTGCTCTAAAGTATGTCTACTTGGCTGTGGGAGCGGCTTCAGCTTCATTTCTACGTAAGTACACTGAACTCCCTGCTGGTGCATCAAAACAAATAATTTGACTTTTCGGAAACTGAGATGATTAGTTTTTTTCTATATGCCAGAGATGTCTTGCTGGATGGTCACTGGAGAGAGACAGGCTGCTCGAATAAGAAGTTTATACTTGAAAACAATATTGAGGCAAGACGTTGCCTTTTTTGATAAAGAAACTAACACTGGGGAAATTGTTGGGATGATGTCTGGTGATACTGTGCTCATTCAAGAGGCCATGGGCGAGAAGGTATTTACATGCCACACACAAAAGCCTTTACCTGTTGCTATTTTCTCCAGTAACCTCTTATTTCTTTCATTTTCTTATTGCAGGTAGGAAGTTTTATCCAGTTAATTGCAACATTCGTAGGAGGCTTTGTTATAGCATTTGTTAAGGGATGGCTTCTCACCCTTGTCATGCTATCTTCTATTCCCCTTCTTGTCCTCTCTGGTGCCATCATAGGCATCATTATTTCAAAGGTGGCATCCCGTCAACAAACTGCTTATTCAGTGGCAGCAACTGTGGTAGAGCAGACCATAGGGTCAATCAGAACAGTAGGCCTACTTGTCTTTAAAATCTTTTAAACAAAAATTTATTACTTCTATTTTCTTTGTTTAGAACTAAATCGGATGTGTTCCCAATTCAGGTTGCATCTTTTACAGGAGAAAAGCAAGCTATAGCTAATTACAACAACTCCTTAATTAAAGCTTACAACTCCGGTGTGCAAGAGGGTTTGGCATCTGGGTTCGGTATTGGTTCGGTCATGCTTATTATAATGTGTAGTTATGCTTTGGCTACATGGTTTGGCGGAAAGATGATACTTGAAAAAGGATATACAGGAGGAGAAGTCATGAATGTAGTTTTCGCTGTGTTGACTGGCTCCATGTAAGTTGCATTTCAGTAAAATTTAATGAACAAATTTATTGATCCTAACACTATTGTACTAGTTAACATGTTTTGCGTGCGCTGAAAGAATGGGATATTCAAAATCTACTTCCTACTCCCCCTCCCCCCTTCAGTCCAAAATTTGATATTTGATGCTTCAGAACATCAAGATATAATATGTTTCTTTCATAAATTTTCAGGTCTCTTGGGCGGGCATCTCCATGCATGAGTGCCTTTACAGCTGGACAAGCAGCAGCTTATAAGATGTTTGAGACAATTAACAGAAAGCCAGAGATTGATGCTTACGACACTAATGGGCAACAATTACATGATATCCGTGGAGACATAGAACTAAAGGATGTTTGTTTTAGTTATCCTGCAAGACCGGATGAACAAATATTCCATGGATTTTCTCTCTCAATACCTAGTGGTGCAACTGCTGCTTTGGTTGGAGAGAGTGGAAGTGGTAAATCAACTGTAATCAGTTTGATTGAGCGATTTTATGACCCCCAAGCTGGCGAAGTTCTTATTGATGGCATTAATCTCAAAGAGTTCCAGCTGAAATGGATCAGACAGAAAATAGGCCTAGTCAGCCAGGAACCTGTTTTATTTACTTGTAGCATTAAAGATAATATAGCCTATGGGAAGGATGGTGCAACCACTGAAGAAATAAGGGCTGCTGCTGAGCTTGCCAATGCTGCTAAATTCATAGACAAATTGCCTCAGGTTAATTCATTTAAACTTTTGTGCGAATTTTTAATTTTGACAACCATTTTGTTACATTCAAAGATGGAAATATACACATATTACAAGAATTTTCTAAAAACTTTTTGGATTATTTCAATAATTAATTTAACATAACTGGATTCATTCAATTCCTTTTTTCTAATTTGTGGTTTTGTGACTTATGCATTTAGGGACTAGACACAATGGTTGGTGAGCATGGAACTCAGCTATCTGGGGGCCAAAAGCAGAGAGTTGCTATTGCTAGAGCAATTCTGAAAGACCCAAGAGTTCTACTTTTAGATGAAGCCACGAGTGCTCTGGATGCAGAATCTGAAAGAGTTGTGCAGGAGGCACTGGACAGAATTATGATCAACCGGACTACTGTCATTGTAGCCCACCGCTTGAGCACAGTAAGGAATGCTGACAACATTGCTGTTATACATCGAGGAACAATAGTTGAAAAAGGTAATGCATTTGTTATCTTGTCCTGTTCTACCATTTGAATGCCGAATATTACTGTCTATAGTTCAACAAATTCTTAGTCCATGAGTGTTGCACATACTGATCATTTTCAACTGAGCAGGTCCACATTCTGAGCTAATTAAGGACCCTGAAGGAGCATATAGCCAGCTTATAAAGTTGCAAGAAATGAGCAGCGTGTCAGAACAGACTGCTGTAAAAGATCACGAAAGGCTTAGCAGTGTGGATTCTCGAAGACACTCAAGTCAAAGATTTTCGAACTTACGATCCATAAGCCGGGGTTCATCTGGAAGAGGAAATAGTAGTCGTCATTCCTTCTCAAACTCATATGGTGTACCCATAGGTGTCCTTGGAACTGCATCTGCAGAGCCTGATATTCCTGCTTCAACATCATCAACAGTGCCTCCAGAAGTCTCACTTAGCCGCCTGGCCTACCTGAACAAGCCAGAGATCCCAGTATTATTACTAGGTACTATAGCTGCAGCAGCCAATGGGGTAATCTTGCCTATTTTTGGGATAATGATATCCAGTATCATCAAGACCTTCTTTAAGCCACCTCATCAACTCCGTAAGGATTCGAAGTTTTGGGCATTAATCTTTCTTGTTCTTGGAGTGGGATCTTTCATAGCACAGCCATCAAGACAATACCTTTTTGCTGTGGCCGGGTGTAAGTTAATAAAACGAGTCCGGTCAATGTGCTTTGAGAAGGTGGTTTATATGGAAGTAAGTTGGTTTGACGATCCTGAGCACTCAAGTGGTGCAATTGGTGCAAGGCTTTCTGCAGATGCAGCTTCTCTGCGCGGTCTTGTTGGAGATGCTCTAGGTTTGCTGGTTCAGAATTTAGCAACTGCAATTGCTGGTTTGTGCATTGCTTTTGTAGCAAATTGGCAACTCGCTCTTATAATCCTTGTTCTGCTGCCTTTATTAGGAGTAAATGGTTATTTTCAAGTCAAGTTCATGAAAGGATTTAGTGCAGATGCAAAGGTATTTCACCAAATTCCAAACTTTGCAACAACAAAAAAGAGAAAAGGAAGAGAATATATATACATAATGTATGTATAGAACTTGTAGCTGGTGCAGCCAAAACATCATCCAATCTCACATGCATAATATATATATAAGACCATTCCTTTTTGTCAATGTTGTAAATTTTAAATGGTTGCAGAAAATGTACGAGGATGCAAGTCAAGTAGCCAATGATGCAGTGGGGAGTATTAGAACAATTGCTTCCTTTTGTGCTGAAGAGAAGGTGATTGAATTGTACCAGAAGAAATGCGAAGGCCCTATTAAGACAGGGATAAGACAAGGGTTAATCAGTGGGATTGGTTTTGGGCTATCATTCTTTTTTCTCTTTTCTGTGTATGCCTGCAGTTTTTATGCTGGAGCCCGACTTGTTGCATCAGGCAAAACAACATTCTCTGATGTTTTCCGGGTTAGTTTTTCTGCCTTGTGCTACAAGTCTTTAAGTAAATAGAAGAGAAAACATAAGCAGGGGATCCGAACTCTGCTAAATAAGTACTTGTTACTTAAGAATTAAATCTTCACTAGTCCATTGAGGCCATTGCTAACATTTTGCTTTCCTGGTTTGCAGGTTTTCTTTGCTCTCACTATGACAGCTGTCGGAGTGTCTCAGTCAGGTTCCCTCGCCCTTGATTTAAGTAAAGGAAAGAGCTCTGCTTCTTCCATATTTGCAATTCTTGACCAGAAATCGAAAATAGACTCCAGTGATGAATCTGGAACAAGTATAGAAAATGTGAAGGGAGAAATTGAACTTCGCCATGTCAGTTTCAAGTATCCAACTAGACCTGATGTGCCAATCTTCCAGGATCTTTGCTTGACCATTCATCACGGCAAGGTAACTACACATGTTTTGTCCTTTTAGTCTTTTCAATCAATGCATAAAATTTTGGACCTGAGTAGTCTAATTCAAGTTTCTTGGACTTTCAATGTGAAATATGTTATCAGACAGTTGCTTTGGTTGGAGAAAGTGGAAGTGGGAAATCGACAGTTGTCTCTTTGTTGCAGAGATTTTATGAACCTGATTCCGGTCACATTACATTAGACGGAATTGAAATCCAAAAGCTACAATTGAAGTGGTTGAGACAGCAAATGGGACTGGTGAGCCAGGAGCCTGTGTTGTTTAACGACACTATCCGAGCCAACATTGCATATGGAAAGGAAGGGAATGCAACAGAGGCTGAAATTATAGCTGCAGCAGAATTGGCCAATGCTCACAAGTTCATTAGTAGTTTACAACAGGTAGGCACTTTAGAATTAACAAGTTTGCCAATTTCTTTTTGGCCACAAATACTATAAAATAATCTATTCCCATGGTGTTGCATAAATGAGGAGGACTAATTGATGAAAATTCACAAAAATATATTCGGAAGTTTGAAGATTAACCATGTTAAGTTTGGAAAACAATGCAGGGTTATGATACAGTAGTAGGGGAGCGGGGGATTCAATTGTCTGGTGGACAGAAGCAAAGGGTGGCAATTGCACGAGCTATAATGAAGGCACCGAAGATACTACTACTAGATGAAGCCACAAGTGCTCTTGATGCTGAATCGGAAAGAGTGGTTCAAGATGCATTGGACCGAATCATGGTGGATCGAACCACAGTCGTTGTTGCCCATCGGTTATCCACGATAAAGGGTGCAGATGTAATCGCAGTGGTGAAAAATGGAGTGATTGCAGAGAAAGGAAAGCATGACACTTTGATCAGTATCAAAGATGGCATTTATGCTTCTTTGGTAGCTGTTAGAGAGATTTCCTCTTCGCAATCAACACTGATTGTGTAACTGAAGATCAGAGAGATTTCCTCTTCTCAATCAAAACTGATTGTGTACTAAAGATCAGTTTTGATTCTTTCTAATAATGGTCTTTATTGCTGTTTATAATTTCTTGTAACAGTCAAACAAATCTTATATATATCTGTACATTGTAAACAGTTTTGAATCAAGGAAAATCATTTTCTACATGGTATCAGCCTAACCTAGGATCCTCACCTGTCTCTCTCTTCTTTTGTCGTCCCTTTTTCTCTCTTCTTCCAATGGCCACCACCCCTTCCTCAACTGCTCCCTCCCAAAATACTTCTCAATTCACCAAACTCACTGAAACCAATTATCTCACTTGGCTTCGGCAAATCAAGCCTTACCTTCACGGTGCCAAACTTTGGGGATATGTTGATGGCACCATTTCTGAACCATCTCTCACCTCCATGACTACTGCGACTGACACTCAACCAGCACAATCCATTCCTAATCCCGACCATGATACGTGGTTCACCGTCGACCAACAAATCGTTAGCATTCTCACCACCACTCTCACAGAAAACATCGCACAGCTTACCATTGGTTTCGACACTTCAAAGGCAATTTGGGACTGCCTTGAACGTCATTTTTCCCAGAAGTCCGTAGCTAGTGCAACCAATCTCAAAATGCAACTTCTAGATCTCACCAAAGGCACTCAATCTGTTGACGCATACCTCCGTCATGCTAAATCAATTGCTGATGCTTTGATCTCCATTAACAAGCCTGTTCCTGACGAGGACTTGGTCATCGCCACTCTTCATGGTCTTGGTCCCGATTACCTCATGCTTCGCACCGCCCTCACGCAAAATCCCCCGCTCCCTGATTTCACTGAACTTCGGGCTCGAATTCTCTCTTTTGATGCCCAGCAATCTCGTCCTGCTGATTCCCCTACGGCAACCGCTCTTTTCAATCACAGCCAAGCCTCTTCTACCCGTCGTGATAACCGCCCCAATACCGGACACCAATTTCCCACCGGTGGTCGTTCCAACAATGGCCGCTTCAGACGTGGTCGTAATTCCCAGCAGCAAGCCCCTTCACAGTCACAGGTTGCGTCTCCTTTTCCTATGCAACAACAACATGTGCCTCCATTTGGGCCATTTACTTCACCTGCTTGGGCTGCTCGTCCCCCACCAAATGGTCTTCTTGGCCCAGCACCCCAATGGTGTCCCAACTGTCACTCAAGTCAACATGGGCTCGCTCAATGTCCACATAGATTTTCCGGCCCGAATACTGCTCCTCGGTTTGCTGGAGTACATTATGCTGCTGATCCAAATTGGTACCCGGACACAGGTGCAACCCATCACATGACAGCCATGCCCATCAACAATCCTCAACCTTATGGTGGGCCGCATAATGTATATATCGGTAATGGGGACTCAATGCCCGTTTCCCATACTGGTAACCTTCCCTTTTCATTAGGCTCTTCCAACTTCACTTTACAAAATGTCTTTCGTATTCTGTCCTGTCTGCCGCGCAAATCTCACGGCCTGGAGTTCCGGGCCGAGGGGATGTGCGTTAACACGGGGTTTCCTGCTTTTGGGTGCAGTGCGGTTGTGCGCGGGCGTGCCAGCACGGTTTACCGTGCGCTGATGTTTAGGTGAGTGTTGGATGGGTGAATGGTGCGCCTGTTTGATCTGTCTTCCTGGTCAAACGATTGTAGCCGAGAGAGGAACTGGTCTCGGCTGTTAGGTTCACGGCCTGAACTATAAGGCCGTCGAGTGATGGTGTTGGTGGTGGATTTTGGGCGGTGCTCCGGCGCGCTGCTCAGGGAGCGACGGTCGTGTGATATATGGGGTGAGTGAGCGAACAACAAGGATGGTGCTCCGGCGCCTTGAAAATCAAGGGTCGTATGATATATTGATGAATGGATTCTGCTTACAATCTAACACTACTCCTAGGAAAGCAAGTAAAGATATTGAAAGTGCATTACAGAAAAAATAAGTTGCTCCGTGGGAGGCTTGTTTTGGTGTTTGAACCCTTTGAATGTAGCTCGAGCCTTATATTTATAGGAAGAGTCCCTGGATGAGTAATCGAGGCTGAAATTACGCATAGTGGAGTCTGATTAGCGCAAGTGGGCAATCCAATCGACATTTGGGATCGTGAAGTATGGTGATGAGACCCCAGAAATCCTGGTGAATCTCGGCCGCTGCGCCCAATCGTGGGTTTTGAACCTCTGGCCGTGGAGACGCATTTATTGCCTGGATAGCTGGTGAACCAACATCTCAAGCTGTCAGAATTCTTGTGAGAATGTCCACGTCTAATCACTCTGATCTTCACCACCAAATCCTGACTTCAGTCACTTCCCACCTTCCCTCATGCATTAAATGCTACTTTGTGGCCAATGGGTTTTGCTGCATTAAACAGGCACTACTTCATTAAATGAAGCCTGGGACCCTGCTGTCACGTGATGATTTGCCTTTAATGTCTTGGCCGCAATTTTGTTCGGCCTCGGCCTCGGCCTATGCTTGAGGCCGAGATGATCATGCCTTAGCATTTCTTCTTTAATTCTTTAAGGAAGGCGAATATGCCCTGGCGAAACACTGCGTTCCAGCCTCCGCGAACAAGTGCCAGGGCCAAAAGAAAGGGCTCCCTCGGCCAGCTCGTGGCCGTGATTTATCAGGCACAAACATGTCCATTCGTAAAAATCGTCTATCTGTTGCTCGTTTCACTAAAGACAATCATGTTTTCTTTCTTTTTGCACCTGACTTCTATCAAATCTATTGCTTACGTACTGGTCGTCTATTGTTTCAGGGCCCTTGTAAAGATGGTCTATATCCGCTCAATCTGTCAAGTGTCTCCACTCCTCCACAAGCCCTTGCTTCCGTTCACTCCTCCATCTGGCACAATCGTTTGGGTCATCCGTCGTCAAATGTCTTAGCGCGTCTAGGTTCTACAATTAAGTCCAAATTGTCTTTTCGTTCTTTTTGTCGAGACTGTGCACTCAGCAAGTCTCACCAATTACCTTTTAATTCCAATAAAGAGACTGCTAGTACTCCTTTTCACATTATTCATAGTGATGTTTGTGTCGGAATTTCAAAACATTTTTCCAAAGTTCATTTGAATATTAAACATGCATTTAAACAAATTAATCGCAGCGGAAGTCTAAGGTGGTTGTTTAAATCCAAAAACAAAACTTCTTCCAAGTATCTTAAGCCATGAACATTGATATGTTTTTCATAAATGAAAATTCAAGAGAAAGGATAAGATCTAATTACCCTTGAAGCAATTATATGAACCAATTTGTGTTTGGTCTTCTCTTGATGATTTCCTCTTTGTTGATCTCCTCTTTGATCTTTGCTCCTTAATCTTTCTCCTCCATGTGAGCCACAAAAGTATATGGCCTCTAAGTCTCCACACCAATGGAACCTTGAGATGAGAAGAAGTATCTTGAGAATACTTGGATGCTAGTGCAAGATTCTCAAGATTGGTTTCAATCTAAACCACTTTGAAAGATGAAAGTGTTTCACTCTTGAAAACTATCATTTTTCTCTCTTTGATCTCCCAAACCTATTTGGTTGATGTTGGATTGTGTTTGTGTGTTAATGAGCTTATGGAAACAATTCCCATACACATTTACTTAAGCATTTTCGGCCAAAACCCATTGGGCTTCCAAAATTGGGCCTTATGACACTTAAACCATAATATTTAGGTGTCTTAAGCCCTTGGGCTTGATACCCAACCATTTGGGCTTTCCATTAACTATTACTTAGCCCAAATACGTTTTTACACGTAGTAAATCATCCACATCAAATCAATCAAATTGATTTTCTCATTCTCATTTGTATTACTCAAAGTTAACCATTTAAGGTGTGCGATCCATTAGGTTCTAATTAGCAAGGCAGTGGGAAAATATTAGAACTCTTTCTAACCAACTGGAATTAAAACCCTCTTTTTAATTCTTCCTTTATTTGGATCGATCACAATCAATCCTAGGACTTCCACAAGCCAAGAGTGACATCTAGCAATATATCAAGGCTACCCAAGCTAACCATAATAGATGAAGAACCTATTCAGTTGGAATTGCAATGCAATACGATCCTTCTCTTATACAATGTTTCAAATCATATTATTAGGGTACGGATTGTTTATGTCAAACCCCTAATATGATTTATAACCTCATGTGATTCAAAAGAACATGATTAAGAACAACTTTCTAAATCAAGCTCAAAATACTTTGGCCAAAGATTTACTGAATCACATCTTGAAACATTCTCCTTCTTTATCGAAAGTAGAGATTCCTTATTGTACATTCACATGCCCCTATGATGAATTAAGAGATCCCAACAACACTTAAGACAAATCTTTTACGGCTTGCCTTTAAGAGCTATCAAAGATCAATAACGTATCACAGGACAACCATGATGCCTCAGGTCTAAGGACTAATTTGCATTATTGCAACTATGAATTCTCATTTGACATATAGATAAATACTCCATATGAGAACTACGGTTGATCGCGTTCAGTGTACTCATTCACTAATGAGCACCCACATACTTGTATTAGTGTCAACTACACAAATGGTTTGAGACTAACCATCCTCCCAATTAAGCATACATAATATGTGCTAATCTTGACGGTTTATCAATGCCCATTTGATAACCTATGATTAGGAACATTTTGGGATGCTACAGTTAGAGATTAAAGGTCTCCCGAATCTAATCTTCTTTAAATTACTTTATCTCTTATTTAGCATACCCGGGACATTTGTTTCTTTACACGATGTAAAAGATAACAAATAAGTTTGCCCTTTATATATCATATACGAAATGTATTCTAAGGAGATTACATCAAATGTATTGGCTCTTAGGGCACATTTCTAACAGTTTGGTCCTCATCTACTATTTCTGTTAGTGGTTTCAAATATTATGTTCTATTCACTGATGAATTCTCACGCTACACTTGGATTTACCCCATGCGTCGCAAAAATGAAGTCCTAACTCATTTTCAAACTTTAGTTGCCATGATTCAAAATATCTTTCACCATACCATCCAATTTCTTCAAAGTGACAATGGGACTGAATATGTCAATAATGCATTTTCTCATTATTGTAAATCCTTGGGAATTCAACAGAGATTTTCTTGCCCCCATACACCACAACAAAATGGCCTTGCTGAGCGCAAGCATCGCCATATTGCCACAATGACTCGAAGTCTCCTTCTCACTTCTGGTGCTCCACATCATCTTTGGGTTGAAGCTGCTTTAACCTCTGTTTATCTTATAAATCTCCTTCCCACACCTACTCTTAATTGGGAAACTCCACAAGATCAGTTTTGATTCTTTCTAATAATAGTCTTTATTGCTGTTTATAATTTCTTGTAACAGTCAAACAAATCTTCTATATATCTGTACATTGTAAACAGTTTTGAATCAAGGAAAATCATTTTCTACAGTAGCATTGCATGCAAGTGCCTCATCTTAGATTTCCTTTATATTCATTTTATCTGAAGAAAAAGAAAGTATTGAAGGAAACATGCATCTAGTGCTTAGGAAATGAACTTTAGCCACAACCTATACAACAAAAACATTCTAAATGGCGAATTCATTTTGTTTATACTAGTTGAGCTAAACCTTTTTCATTTTAAACCAAATATCTTAGCCTGGTCTTTTTAAACACAAATAGAAAAGGGATAAAGGGAATAGATCTTTACCTTTGATGACATTTTCTTGATTTCTCAAGAATGAACACCTTTGTTGGAAAGACCTTGTCTTTCTCTTGATTTTGACTCATTCACCTTAAGGCTCCAAGATTGGAGTCCTCTACCTCATCACACCAAATGTGCCTAGAGATGAAGAGAAGGCAATTAAGAAGTATGGATACTAGTCTACTTCTTGATTGGACCAATTTTTGGTTTACAAAAGATGAGATACAAAGATGATCATTTATCAACCAAAGTAGGAAACCAAAAAACCTAGCTAGGTTTTCTCCAACACTTAGCTTATATAGGACAACACAAAAGGCAATTGGGTGGGTATTTGGGGCTCCATTTGGTCCATGGGTTATGTCATCTTATGCCACTTATCCCTTGGGCTTAATAGCCTTTTGGTCTATTTTGTCAATTTCCTTTTAAATCATATTTAAAAGCGCAATCCAATATTTCTATATATCAATATTAATTCCATAATTTTTCTTTTAATTATAATTTAACTATTAAATTATAATTATAGTCTTACTTAATTGACCCGGTCGAACTATTTGACTTTGGTCAATTGCTCCGGTCAACATGTTGACTTTTTACTGTTGACTTTGACATTTGATTATCAACCATTGACTTGTGTCTCCTCATTTCATTTCTCCTCATTTGTACCTCTAATCACATTCTTTGGGTGTGTAGATATGTAGGTTCCCTTTAGAAAGGTAATGGGTTGACTCAACTCCTTAGAGATGATATATGAATTAAATTCCACAATTTAATTTTTCTTATTAATAAAGGTTAATTGAAATCTTTTAAGACATCCACAAACCATGGTTGTCGCCTAGCAACAAGTCACGGTTATCCTAGCTAAATGAGACGTTATGAAAGAACCTATTCAAATCGGAATGACCGTACAATTGAATCATTCTCTTATGTCAATACTCCTTATTCACATTATTAGATCATGGAATCCGATTGTCAATATCCTAATGTGAATCATTCCTTTTATATGATTATCCTGGTAAGATTTGAAGACACTTCTTCTTTCAAGTCTTATCCACTACTCTGTACAGAGATTTGACCAATCATATCTTGGAGTATTCTCTCTCTTTTACTGAGAGTAAAGATTCCTTGTTGTACATTCATTTGCTTCCATGACTCTATTTAGAATCCTGATGAGCACCTTTAAGCTATGCCTAATTCAGAATGACCGTATAGTGCCCTCAGAGATTAACAACATAGCCACAAAACATCTATGATGCCTCATGTCTAAGGATTAGTTTGTACCATTGCAATTTATGAGTTCCAGCTTGACATGTGAGTAAAAACTTCCACGTTGTAACTCATGTGTTGGATCGTGTTCAATGTACTTAGTCTTCTACGAGCACCTTTACACATATTGATGTGTCTCCACACTTAATGACTTGAGACCTCGCCATTCCCTACATATAGAGATGATACTATGTGTACTGGTCTTTGCGGAATATTGACCCCCAATCAATATTCTTATGACCAGGAACATATTCAGAATTTTGGGATGATGAGAAGTCTCCATGTATGCAATCTCATTACATAGCTCTCATATCCACTTGTGTATTCCTTGGACTATGGTTGTTCTACATATTGAAAGATAATATAGGATGATTTAATGTATAAAAACAACATATCTTGCCCATTGATAACATAATATGTCTTTTATCAAAGATGTCCTTAACTCTAACTATTACATAATTAGTTGGCTTTAAGGGCATATTTCTAACAAGTATGTAATGTAATTTTATGTAGAGAGGTAAATTACCAATTCTTTCTTTCTTGAAAGTTTCACTTGGTGCAATAGAACACTTGTGAATCAAACTCATTATAAATGGCGGATCCATGATTTGAAGGTCAGTTGGGCAAAACTTACATACTAAACTCGAGTGAGTTTCATTAATAAATATTAAAAGATACACATAGTCAAGCGGGGCATAATGAGCCTTACCCCTCAAATGCATCTCCACATAAATAAAAACTTAACAAAAAAGAAACCAAAACAAAAGGTACAAGTAAATGCGATGCCAAGAAAATAACACTATTTAGATATAAAATTTAACCCACAAAAACATCAAACTCAACTTAACACAATTCCTAAAATCAAACCCCTAATTTCAACTCTAGAATATTCAATTTCAAATGAAAACTAAATTAAATATGCATACATGTATTTATGAGAGAAACCCAAGAGGAGAAGTTAAGAGAATAGGAGAGAATTAGAAGAATTGAAGAAGCCAATAGATAGCCAACGAGGGTTGGTTGAGTAGGTAAGGATCGTTCTCTTTGCTATCCAGACCTAGGTTTGAGTCCCGTTGCCGACAATCCTTTTTGGTGAGTAATCTGTAAAAACCCAAAAAGGGGCTAAGACCCCGTATGTAAGTCCTCAAAGAGGCCTACCTTGGTATGCCCTAGCCCTGGGATGGGGTAGTCTCCCCTTCCCCTAAACTTTTTGTTACCAAAAAGAAGCCAACACATAGAGAAGGGTTATGATAAAATAAAATAAAAGATAGAGAATAGGAGAGATATGAAGAAGTTAGCTGGGCAAAAGACATGTAAGGTTTCTTTTAGGGTGTTGTTAAACGAACCCTAAAATTAACTGAGTACACCCTATGATCTAAGTACACCCTAATATTTAAATTAAAATGTAAAATTAACTCTGTACACCCTATTTAACTACCAAAGATACCATTAGTACACCATAATACACTCTATCACACAACACCAAACCCGTTCGAGATCTGGTTGTCAAACACTATCAGACCACCAAACCGTGTGTGTGCTTTCTCTACTTCAATTTTATGTTTTATTTTATTTTATTTTATTTTTTTTGAGAAATGGATTTCATTCATAGAACCGAAATAGCGTACATAGAACGACATGATATAGTGAACTCGTTAAAACCTTACTAGGGAACAAACCCCAGGGTAGGAAAGAGTACCACACATGTCATGGACTAACAACAGAGTTCGATACAGTCACGTTAGACTAGTACAAAAGCAAAGCAAAACAACAATGACACAAAGACCTCCGACGAAAACACTTCAACACAACCCAACTGTCAAAAGAGTCCTGCTATGAAATCATAGTCCTTTACACAACCACAAGATAGTGAGAGCAGTTGACAAGGAACACACCAAAGCTCCAGAAGAAATAGAGAACCGACAAAGCACACCAGCTCTATCCACCTTTAATAACAAATGGTGCTGGAAATAGAAGTCTGCAGGGAGCAACACAAGAGAAGAGACAAAGCACAACGAATAGACCAAGAAAAAAAGAAACTTAAAAGTTCTCAAAGACACACCGTATCATCCCAACACTGACAAGGAAACCTCCTATGAATCCATAGTCTTTAAGACAGGCAAAAAGTCAAAGATGTTCTGAGAGGATAACTGAGAAAACACCATGCAACAATAACAAAACTGGCCTCAACCACTTAACCCGAAGACGAGTATCAAGCACAAAAGCATTCATTGAATGCCAAGCCCACGAATGCTCCAATTACAGATTAAGGAAGGCTCTCAAGAGACCCCGCTGAACCAGTCTCCATAGGTTTGTCAAAATAGGCATCAGTGCACAGGCACTTAGGAACCATGAAGCCTACCCTAGAAACCAAGGTATCATCATAAAAAATGTGCGCAAATATGGTAGGGACCAAAGGAGACAAGGCCCAAACGCAAGGAGACAAATCACCAAACAGTAAGGGAGGAAAATCCGAAAGCAATCGAACCTGGGTGTTCAAATTTCCAATTCACTATATGGGTGTTCAAATTTCCTTTTTTATTTTAGAAAATATTAATGCTTATTTGTGTGACACATGTGTAAAGATATACAAAGATGTCAAAATGAAGTAACAAGACTGTCCATGATGACCTGTAGCTTGTAGATACCGAGAAACATTAGGTTCAAAGAAATTGGGTGATCACGGTGTAAAATCTTTTTTCGCTTACATTTGATTGGGGTTGAATATGGTGAGCATGGTGTATTTATTAAAATTACATTTGTTTCACAATTCAATATATCATTTTTGTCCATTTTATATTAGGGTAAATTAGTAATTCAATAAATAGTCTAGTAGTAGAGTGTACTCAATTAATTTTAGGGTTTGTTTAACAACACCCTTCTTTTATTTGTTTTAATTTTGGGTGGGCTACTAAAGATGTGTAGTTTTTTTTATGGAAAATTTTGGGTCGGGCAATAGCCCAGCCTGCCCTCCAAGTAGATCCGCCCTTTAGAATGATTTACATAAAATTTTCCCACTTCATGATTTGGTATTTATCTATTGAGTAGCTTGAATAACAAGATTTTATATTATTAGTCCTACCTAGGGGTGGGCATCAATCCGGCCGATCCGATTACACCGGCCGAACCGATTATATTGGTTTGGTTTGGTTTGGTTTTGACCAACAAAAAAGTCAACAGTTTGAAAAACCGATCCGAACCGGGTTGGTTTGGTTCGGCTGCAGTTTGAGTGTTTTTGAAACTGTCCTAAACCAAACCGAACCGATATAACTCCATTTAATATTAATTTTATTTAATATACATGTGTCAAACAACAATTGGTTAGTAGAAAGGCATATTATGTACCCTTTCACACCTAATTGGACCCCAAAAACATAACAAAACCAAGAAAACCCTCCACTACACTCACATTCGAAGCCTCTCTCTTCTCTTCTCTACAACTAAAACTCAAACCTAATCTGAAAAAAAAACCCAAGCGAAGCAGCCGCCAGATCTCATTATTAGCCTCAGCACCTCCAAGTTGTTGACCTCATCTCTTCCTTCTTCGAAAACCCAGTTGTGCCTCTTGGATCTTCCTCTTAATTCGCAGCTGCAAAACCATGTTTGAGATACTCAATGGGGCTTGGAGAAAATAGCTCATACCACTTCAATGATTCAATCCCACCCTCTTAGAACTAAGGTTTGTTTCAATTCTTGAATCATACCCAGTTTTTGTTTTTGTTTTGTTGTCTTACTCTGCTTTGTAAGATGTCAATTAATCAATTAGGTTTTGAAATTTCTAATTTGTTTTTTATTAATCAATTATTTGTATTAATGAAAATATGGGATTGGGTCTGTCAGGGTGTGGGAAGAGCTGAGAGAATTGGGTTATGGAAGAATAAATGATTTGTCTTTTCATTGCACTAGTTTCCAAAAGGCTATTAATTTTTTATTATTAATACCTCACTTGCATGGTCCCTATGTTGTAGATTTTGTATTCAATCAGAGAGATGATTTCTGGAACGAGGCCATTAAACTTGCTGATTTGCACCACCTCAATGTGGTAGCTTCTATGGTGTTGTGCTTGATGGGCCGGGAGGTTCTGTGCCAACAGTGACAGAGTATATGGTTAATGGCTCTCTCAGAAATGCCTTGCAGAAGAATAAGAAGAAATGTGTTTGTTTGGCTTTTTGTTCTTTGCATTAATTTGATAAAATCAGAATGAATGTTGTATCTGACTAGTTGGTATGTAATTTCCAATTGTATTAATCAATTGGGTATTGAAATTTGTTTGTATATGTATGAAAATATGGGATTGTATGTTGAAGTTTGTTGCTGGAATTTTGGATGAACTTTGATGAAAATGTTTATGTTTGTTAGGAGCAAGTTCAGTTTTAGGATTATTTGATGGAATACAGATGTTAACAGGTTTTGTGTTATTGTAAGCATGTTTTCTTTTATGCCTAAACCGGCCGAACCAAACCGCACCAAACCGGATATGAATGGTTTGGTTTGGTTTGGTTTTCATTTTGATTTTAGCTCAAACCGAACCACACCGGACCGTAAAAGTTTAATTGGTTCAGCTGTGGTTTGAGGATGAAACCGGACCAAACCGGACCGTGCCCACCCCTAGTCCTACCTGTAATACAAACTAGAAATTTAATTGATTTAGGGCTCATTCAATTTCATGTGTTCTACATCTTTAAAGATTGAAGGGGTTTGGGCCTCATCTCCTCAGAAAATGATAAGTAAATGTGCATAAGGAAATGTCATCCTGCGAGCCGGCCAATGGTACCAATAAAATTGCAATTAAGAAAAACTTGGGCCAATAAGCAAAGATCAAGGACACCAAATCCTTGCAAGAAGTTCAAAGATTAAAAACAGAAGAAAAAGGACACCCCAGAGGATTGCTTTTGTCACAACTGATATCAGATTCCTTCTCTGTCTTTTATTAAGACATTGAAACCAAACCATCCAAAAAGAATTATGCCAACCCTTTATTAAACCTACACGGCATGTATTAATATACATTTCCAACAGTCCAAGTTACACATAAATATATAATAAAAAAGTCCCTTGGTTTGGACCACCCAAATTGCAGTGGTTGAGATTGTTCTTCCATTGCATAAGCTTGCGCATCACTTCTCCTGAATCAATAATATACACACCTCACGTATTATTCCATGCCATGGTTTTTGTTTTGCTACCATTCCTCTGTCTTATTCCTTATTTTCATTCCCATGTATTCTATTCTAATTATATAATTCCAATACCAGCTTCTTGTTTTACTCATTTTGTTATATGTAGATGGGCAGTAGACACTGGTTAATCTATAGAGGGCAAAGCATCATGGCTTGTACCTTACACCTAATCTCATGATCGGATTACATACCATATAACCAAATAAATAATTACAAATTAGTACATATAAAATATGTATTTCAAGTGATTAAAAATAGTAGTTACTGGTTATCTTTGCATCGGAGTCCTTCATAAAGTGACTCTTTTTTACGGAAAATGAATGAGCTTAATGTTCTTATCACTAAGCTATGACCCATTGGGTCACATATGTGTTGTTACGTGACCAAAATTAAGATGATTTCAATATCTTTGCAGTACTCTTCTAGAAACTTTTCATTATTTTTTATAAAAAAAAATTGTGAATTTGATGGTGGGGGTAGGATGATCTAGTACAATTGACCACCGGACACCAGAAGAAGACGGCTGCGTCTCAATTTGCTAGCAGCAAGCAGAGGATCTGGAATTATATATTCGACTACCACCCAATGTCAAGGCAACCCAAGTTAGATTACCCATTATGTTTTCATAGGCCAAAAAAGAAAAAGAAACTCTACTTGTTCACTGTCAAAGCAGCAAGGCAAGAAGAGGAGCAGAGGGAGAACTAGAATGGTAAGTCTTTCAATTCAACTTAGTTTAAAAAGTATCAAGTTCATCAACCCATTTCCTAGAATGTGGTAAACTTGTTTCCTCTTCAGTGAGTATATTGATCTTTTGGTGATATTAATGTTTCCTGCAACACTTTTTTGAGTTGTATCTCAGGTGTTTGTGGTTATGTCTTTTGTCTTCAAAATTTTCACCTTTAGAGCATGCATTAGCTGGCAGCCCACTTGGTTTCTTTCTCTTTTCTCCTTCGTTTGATTCCTCGTTTTAGTTTTTAATTGTGTTTGTGGAGGATAGAATTTGCATCGTTTGCAGCGGTTGTAAAGTTTATTCTCAGCATGCTTTACGTTCATATATAATACTGACAAGAATTATACCTTCCCTGTGATTTCTCAATGCCTGCATTTTGCATGCCTGCTGTGTAGGGCTTCTTAAGTTTTGGTTTGGTTGGTTTTGATATTTTATTTTATTTTCTTGCAACAAACCCTCCTCACAATTGCTGCAGTTATTACTTGTTCTAATGTTCCTCTGTTTACTTTTCCTGTCTGTGTTGTTTCATCTTCTGGAACCACTTGCTCCGGCAGCTGGTTGTCTAATGCTGACACGTGCACAAACACACACAAACACAAAAGAAGAATATTGGAATAATAAGTGGAATTTTTTTATATTTTTGTTGACTGATCAACTCTGTATTCAATTAGATTAAGTTGGCATATGTTCCTTGGTTTGTGCTGTCAATTTTGTGCCCAAAAAAACATGTGTCTGGTTGCTAATTCAATCCATAAATGTTCTCTTGCAGCTCTGATCTCATCATCCAAGTTTGAGTTGCTTACTGTCAAAATATAGTTGCAATTTAGTTCTCTGAGGTGCTTGTTGTAAAATAGAGAAAACTTTACTAAATTATTATTGCTTCGAAAAACATGGCTGAGGAAAATCCTGCGGATGAAAATGTAAACAAGGAGCAGGGCACGACAGCATCGAACGGCCACTCAGCAGTGGAGGATTCTCAAAACAACCCACACGATACAAACAAGAGCAAGGAGGATGGCACCAAAACAGTACCATATTACAAGCTTTTCTCCTTTGCTGATTCCTTGGATTACCTGTTAATGTCTGTTGGTACAATCAGCGCTATTGGAAATGGGGTCTGCATGCCTCTAATGACCATAATCTTTGGAGATGTGGTTAATTCTTTTGGAGGAACTGAGAATAATAAAGAAGTGGTTGATGCAGTTACCAAGGTAAATATTCTGTGACTAAAAACTGTTAGATAGGTAACTCAGTTAATGTGACATCTTCATAGAAATTAAGTCAACTAAGTAACAGCAGCAAAACGAAACAACAAAATTCTACTTAAATACATTGTTCTATCCAGTTCCAACAGAATTATATCAACTGAGCTTACTTCTGTCTTTTAAGTTCTATTTTGGTTCTCTAGTATGTCTAACTTTGTTGCTAAAATAGGGAGTTCCTTCACCAAATAAGTTCTCGATTAAGCAAAAGTCATATTTGCTAAATTGTGCTGGATGAAATTATAATGAACAAGGTTTAATTAGAAATAACTTGGCCAATTCAATATTATCAGGTTGCTCTAAAGTATGTCTACTTGGCTGTGGGAGCGGCTTCAGCTTCATTTCTACGTAAGTACACTGAACTCCCTGCTGTTGCATCAAACAAATAATTTGGCTTTTCAGAAACTGAGAAGATCAACTTTTTCTATATGCCAGAGATGTCTTGCTGGATGGTCACTGGAGAGAGACAGGCTGCTCGAATAAGAAGTTTATACTTGAAAACAATATTGAGGCAAGATGTTGCCTTTTTTGATAAAGAAACTAACACTGGGGAAATTGTTGGGAGGATGTCAGGTGATACTGTGCTCATTCAAGAGGCCATGGGCGAGAAGGTATTTACATGCCACACACAAAAGCCTTTAGTTGTTGCTATTTTCTCCAGTAACCTCTTATTCTTTCATTTTCTTATTGCAGGTGGGAAAATTTGTCCAGTTAATTGCAACATTCGTAGGAGGCTTTGTTATAGCATTTGTTAAGGGATGGCTTCTCACCCTTGTCATGCTATCTTCTATTCCCCTTCTTGTCCTCTCTGGTGCCATCATAGGCATCATTATTTCAAAGGTGGCATCCCGTCAACAAACTGCTTATTCAGTGGCAGCAACTATGGTAGACCAGACCATAGGGTCAATCAGAACAGTAGGCCTACTTGTCTTTAAAATTTTTTAAGCAAAAATTTATTACTTCTATTTTCTTTGTGTAGTACTAAATCTGATACGTACTGTTCCCAATTCAGGTTGCATCTTTTACAGGAGAAAAGCAAGCTATAGCTAATTACAACAACTCCTTAATTAAAGCTTACAACTCCGGTGTGCAAGAGGGTTTGGCATCTGGGTTCGGTATTGGTTCGGTCATGCTTATTGTAAATTCCAGTTATGCTTTGGCTACATGGTTTGGCGGAAAGATGATACTTGAAAGAGGATATACAGGAGGAGAAGTCATGAATGTAGTTTTTGCTGTGTTGACTGGCTCCATGTAAGTTGTATTTCAGTAAAATTTAATGAACAAATTTATTGATCCTAGCACTATTGTGCTAGTTAACATGTTTGCATTTCTGCGTGATCTACTGACTACTCTCCCTCCCCCTTCAGTCCAAAATTTGATATGTGATTCTTCAAAAGATCAAAATATAACTGAAGGAAACAAGCATATAATGCTTAGGAAATGAACTTTAGCCACAACTTATACAACAAAAAATTCTAAATGGCGGATTCATTTTGTTTATACTAGAACTTTTTTCATTTTAAACCAAGTATCTTAGCCTAGTCTCTTTGAACACAAATAGAAAAAGGAAAAAGGGAATAAATCTTTTACCCTTGATGACATTTTCTTGATTTCTCAAGAATGAACACCTTTGTTGAAAAGACATTTTCTTTCTCTTGATTTTGACTCCTTCGCCTTAAGGCGCCAAGATTGGAGTCCTCTACCTCACCACATCAAATGCTCCTAGAGATGAAGAGAAGGCAATCAAGAAGTATGGCTGCTAGTCTACTTCTTGATTGGACCAATTTTGGTTTATGGAAGATGAGATACAAAGATAATCACTCATCAACCAAAGTAGGAAACCAAAAACCCTAGCTAGGTTTTCTCCAACACTAAGCTTATATATGACAACACAAAAGGCAAGTGGGTGGGTATTTGGGGCTACATTTGGTCCATGGGTCATGTCATCTTATGCCACTTATTCCTTGGGCCCAATAGCCTTTTGGGCTATTTTGTTAATTTCCTTTGAAATCATATTTAAAAGCCCAATCAAATATTTTTATATATCAACATTAATTCCATAATTATTCTTTTAATTATAATTTAACTATTAAATTATAATTATAGTCTTACTTAATTGACCCAGTCGAACTATTTGACTTTGGTCAATTGCTCCGGTCAACATGTCTACTTTTTACCGTTGACTTTGACATTTGATTATCAACCATTAACTTGTGTCTCCTCATTTCATTTCTCCTCATTTGTACCTCTAATCGCATTCTTTGGGCGTACAGATCCGTAGGTTCCCTTTAGCATTATAGTGAGTTGACTCAACTCCTCAGAAATGATATACGAATTAAATTCCACAATTTAATTCTTCCTATTAATAAAGGTTAATTAAAACCTTTTAGGACATCCACAAACCATGGTTGTCGCCTAGCAGCAAGTCACGACTATCCGAGCTAAATGAGACGTTGTGAAAAAACCTATTCAAATTGGAATGACCGTGCAATTGAATCATTCTCTTATGTCAATAGTCCTTATTCACATTATTAGATCATGTAATCTGATTATCAATATCTTAATGTGAATCATTCCTTTTATTTGATTATCTTGGTAAGATTTGAAGACTTCTTCTTTCAAGTCTTATCCACTACTCTGCGTAGAGATTTGACTAATCATATCTTTGAGTATTCTCTCTCCTTTACTGAGAGTAAAGATTCCTTGTTGTATATTTATTTGCTTCAATGACTCTATTGAGAATCCTGATGAGTACCTTTAAGCTATGCCTAATTTAGCATAACCATATAGTGTCCTCAAAGATTAACAACATAGCCACAAAACATCTATGATGCCTCAGGTTTAAGGATTAGTTTGCACCATTGCAATTTATGAGTTCCAGCTTGACATGTGAGTAAAGACTTTTATATTGTAACTCATGTGTTAGATCGCATTCAGTGTACTTGTTCTTCTACAAGCACCTACACACATATCGATGTGTCTTCACACTTAATGACTTGAGACCTTGCCATTCCCTACATGTAGAGACGATACTGTGTGTACTAGTCTTTGCGGAATATTAACGCCCAATCAATATTCCTATGATCAGGAACATATTCAGGATTTAGGGATGATGGGAAGTCTCCATATATACAATCTCATTACATAACTCTCATATCCACTTGTGTATTCCTTGGACAATGGTTGTTCTACATATTGAAAGATAATATAGGATGATTTAATGTATAAAACAACATATCTTGCCCATTGATAACATAATATGTCTTTTATCAAAGATATCCTTAACTCTAACTATTACATAATTAGTTGGCTTTAAGGGCATATTTCTAACAATAACAATGTTTCTCTGATAAATGTTCAGGTCTCTTGGGCAGGCATCTCCATGCTTGAGTGCTTTTGCTGCTGGACAAGCTGCAGCTTATAAGATGTTAGAGACAATTAACAGAAAGCCAGAGATTGATGCTTATGACACTAATGGGCAACAATTAAACGATATCCGTGGAGACATAGAACTGAAGGATGTTTATTTTAGTTATCCTGCAAGACCGGATGAACAAATATTCCATGGATTTTCTCTGTCAATACCTAGTGGTGCAACTGCTGCTTTGGTTGGAGAGAGTGGAAGTGGTAAATCAACTGTAATCAGTTTGATTGAGAGATTTTATGACCCCCAAGCTGGCGAAGTTCTTATTGATGGCATTAATCTCAAAGAGTTCCAGCTGAAATGGATCAGACAGAAAATAGGCCTTGTCAGCCAGGAACCCGTTTTATTTACTTGTAGCATTAAAGATAATATTGCCTATGGGAAGGATGGTGCAACCACTGAAGAAATAAGGGCTGCTGCCGAGCTTGCCAATGCTGCTAAATTCGTAGACAAATTGCCTCAGGTTAATTTCATCTAAACTTTCCTTTTAAGTTTGGGTATTTTCTTGTCTGAAATTTTTCTGTGTATTTTTCAGTTCCACAACCATGGAAGGTTATTGAGATATCTAGTGATCTTATCATTGTATTATTGCAAAGATGGAAATATAGACATATTACAAGAATTTTCTAAAACTTTGGATTATTTCAATTATTTATTTAACATAGATTCATTCAATTCCCTTTTTCTTATTTCTGGTTGTGTGATTTATGCATTTAGGGACTGGACACAATGGTTGGTGAGCATGGAACTCAGCTATCTGGGGGCCAAAAGCAGAGAGTTGCTATAGCTAGAGCAATTCTCAAAGACCCAAGAATTCTACTTTTAGATGAAGCCACGAGTGCTCTTGATGCAGAATCTGAGAGAATTGTGCAGGAGGCACTGGACAGAATTATGGTCAACCGGACTACTGTGATTGTAGCCCACCGCTTGAGCACAGTAAGGAATGCTGACACCATTGCTGTTATACATCGAGGCACAATTGTTGAAAAAGGTAATGCATTTGAATGCCGAATCTTATTGTCTATAGTTCATCATAATGTTACAATTCATCCTATTCTTAGTCCAATAGTGTTACAATTCACAAACCACAAGTGAGCAGGTCCACATTCTGAGCTAATTAAGGACCCTGAAGGAGCATATAGCCAGCTTATAAGGTTGCAAGAAATGAGCAGCATATCAGAACAGACTGCTGTAAATGATCACGAAAGGCTTAGCAATGTGGATTCTCGAAGACATTCAAGTAAAAGATTTTCAAACTTACGATCCATAAGCCAGGGATCATCTGGAAGGGGAAGTAGTAGTCGTCATTCCTTCTCTATCTCACATGGTGTACCCTTAGGTGTCCTTGAAACAACATCTGCAGAGCCTGATATTCCTGCTTCAACATCATCAACAGTCCCTCCAGAAGTCTCACTTCGCCGCCTGGCCTACCTGAACAAGCCAGAGATCCCAGTGTTATTACTAGGTACTATAGCTGCAGCAGCCAATGGGGTAATCTTACCTATTTTTGGGATATTGATATCCAGTATTATCAAGACCTTTTTCGAGCCACCTCATCAACTCCGTAAGGATTCAAAGTTTTGGGCGTTAATCTTTCTTGTTTTTGGAGTGGCATCTTTCATAGCACAGCCATCAAGACATTACCTTTTTGCTGTGGCGGGGTGTAAGTTAATAAAACGAGTCCGGTCAATGTGCTTTGAGAAGGTGGTTTATATGGAAGTAAGTTGGTTTGACGATCCTGAGCACTCAAGTGGTGCAATTGGTGCAAGGCTTTCTGCAGATGCAGCTTCTCTGCGCAGTCTTGTTGGAGATGCTCTAGGTTTGCTGGTTCAGAATTTAGCAACTGCAATTGCTGGTTTGTGTATTGCTTTTGTAGCAAATTGGCAACTTGCTCTTATAATCCTTGTTCTGCTACCTCTATTAGGAGTAAATGGTTATTTTCAAGTCAAGTTCATGAAAGGATTCAGTGCAGATGCAAAGGTATTTCTCCAAAGTCCAAACTTTACAACAACCAATAAAAAAAGGAAGAGAATATGTATATATATATATATATATATATATAGAACATCATCCAATCTCACATGCATAATATATATAAGACCATTCCTTTTTGCCAATGTTCAAAATTTTAAATGGTTGCAGAAAATGTACGAGGATGCAAGTCAAGTAGCCAATGATGCAGTGGGGAGTATTAGAACAATTGCTTCCTTTTGTGCTGAAGAGAAGGTGATTGAATTGTACCAGAAGAAATGCAAAGGCCCTATTAAGACAGGGATAAGACAAGGGTTAATCAGTGGGATTGGTTTTGGGCTGTCATTCTTTTTTCTCTTTTCTGTGTATGCCTGCAGTTTTTATGCTGGTGCCCGACTTGTTGCATCAGGCAAAACAACATTCTCTGATGTTTTCCGGGTTAGTTTTTCTGCCTTGTGCTACAAGTCTTTAAGTAAATAGAAGAGAAAACATAAGCAGAGGATCCGAACTCTGCTAAATAAGTACTTGTTACTTAAGAATTAAATCTTCACTAGTCCATTGCTAACATTTTGCTTTCCTCTGGTTTGCAGGTTTTCTTTGCTCTCACGATGACAGCTATTGCAGTGTCTCAGTCAGGTTCCCTAACCCCTGATTTAAGTAAAGGAAAGAGCTCTACTTCTTCCATATTTGCAATTCTTGATCGGAAATCAAAAATAGACTCCAGTGATGAATCTGGAACAACTATAGAAAATGTGAAGGGAGAAATTGAACTTCGCCATGTCAGTTTCAAGTATCCAACTAGACCTGACGTGCCAATCTTCCAGGATCTTTGCTTGACCATTCATCATGGCAAGGTAACTTAGTAACATGTTTTGTTCTTTTACTCATTTCAATCAATAAATAAGATTTGGACCTCGTAGTCTTATTCAGGTTTCTGGAACTTACAATTTTAATTATGTTATTCAGACAGTTGCTTTGGTTGGAGAAAGTGGCAGTGGGAAATCGACAGTTGTCTCTTTGTTGCAGAGATTTTATGAACCTGATTCCGGTCACATTACATTAGATGGAGTTGAAATCCAAAAGCTACAGCTCAAGTGGTTGAGACAGCAAATGGGACTGGTGAGCCAGGAGCCTGTATTGTTTAATGACACTATCAGAGCCAACATTGCATATGGAAAGGAAGGGAATGCAACAGAAGCTGAAATTATAGCTGCTGCAGAATTGGCAAATGCTCACAAGTTCATCAGTAGTTTACAACAGGTAGGCACTACAAAATTAACAAGCTTGTCAATTTCTTTTGGCCACAAATACTATAATATAATCTATCGCCATGGTGCTGCATAAATGAGGACTAGTTGATGAAAATTCACAAAATTTTATTCAGAACGTTGAATATTAACCATGTGAAGTTTGGGAAAACAATGCAGGGTTATGATACAATAGTAGGAGAGCGGGGGATTCAATTGTCAGGTGGACAGAAGCAAAGGGTGGCAATTGCAAGAGCTATAATGAAGGCACCAAAGATACTACTACTAGATGAAGCCACAAGTGCTCTTGATGCTGAATCTGAACGAGTGGTTCAAGATGCATTGGACCGAATCATGGTGGATCGAACCACAGTCGTGGTTGCCCATCGGTTATCCACGATTAAGGGTGCAGATGTAATCGCAGTGGTAAAAAATGGAGTCATTGCAGAGAAAGGAAAGCATGAAACTTTGATCCGTATCAAGGATGGCATTTATGCTTCTTTGGTAGCATTGCATGCAAGTGCCTCATCTTAGAGAGCTTTTATATTCTTTTTATCCAAAGGAAAAAGAATATGTAATGTAATATATTTTTATGCAGAGAGGGTAAATTACCAAGAGGCATTTTTTTCTTTCTTTCTTGAAAGCTTCAATTGGAGAGCAACACAACACTAATGAGTTAAAACTCATTATAATTATTTATGGTATTTATGGTTTAGTAGCTTGAATAACAATATATTATTATTAGTCCTAGCTGTAATACATACTATAAAAGTTGATTGATTGAGGGCTCATTCAATTTCTTGTGTTTTAACATTTTCAATGATTGAAGGGGTTGGTGCCTTTGACATCTAAATTGGCCCCTCAACAACCCAATTTCTCCATTCACAAAACAACAAAAAGTGGATTAAACTTTACTCCATAAACAATCATACAAAACAAGTCAAGCCCACTTTTTTGCACGCTCATACAAAACCCCATAACAATAAGCATTTTTATTTTAGCTCTAGAGTGGTGGTTCTACTTCTACATCCACTTATTGAATTGATCATCCACATATTAGTGGCCTGGTGATGACTGAGACTGTCATTGACATCTGACCTCTGATCTGACCCGCCACCTATTTCATACTCTGCTTGTGTACTAAAAAAATCCTAGCTTCTCTTTTCAAGCATCAACAATTGGGACCAAAGCCTCCTATTTTTGTAGACACTCGTGTGTAGTTGGAAAAACTCAACGGGGAAGGAAGAGGAGAGGGATAAGGCGATCAAAATTAGATTATTTGAGGGACACTCTTGCGAGGCTCATATACATTGTATTTTCATAATCCGAACCGTCTATTTTTCATGATCACCTATCAACTACTTTATGGGCTCATTTCAATGCGGTAATATTTGCTAGAGTCAAATGACCTTCCCTCCCATAAAAAACATGACCCAATATCTCAAACATATGAGACCTAAGCTTGAGTTTATCTAACACCACAGTGAAAGATTTGTTGAAGAAAGTGGACCCAGGCCTCTTTATTCAATCATTGAGAAAACCCAAAAATCTTTTTGGACATATTTTGTGATTTGAGACGCTGTAATATTAAATTTGCAAGTAGTACTAAATTGTGTGTAGTTTTCTTTTCTTCGATCACATGTTATGCAGTTAGACTGTTGACAGTGTTAACCTCTCCGGTGTAAATTCAAGCATTAATTAAGCATTGATTAAGGAATTTGATTAATTACTCACGTGAATTAGATAGTTTCAATCAACATCAATTGGAGACAATATATGTCACAATCAAACCAACAAATGAGACATCATGTGATGTAAAGTTGCAACTGACCAACCAATTGGACACACTCTTATTAACTTGTATATACAACTTTCCAATCCTAGTGTTAAATCCTTCAAAGGAAATCCCATCCCCCCAGTTTTCTTTCTGGCTTGTTGATCAACAGCCTTCAGGTACTTTTCTTCTGCAATCTGCATTTCATGTATGTTCTCTAAGATTTGCCTATTAACCTATGCATTCTATGGGCCTGCTCCCGTACAGTATTTCTAGAATGGCTAAAAGTTTTTTCAAATAACCAAAAACCGGAGTTTCATTAGCCGAAATCTTCTCCATCTTAGCTAGCTACCCTTTTTGCAAATTTGAAATTTGACAATGCCCGAGTGAAAGATTGAAACCAATGTAAGGGGCCATCAGCCATGTTAAGGTGGTCCATAATTTGGAGAATATGAGACAAAAGCATGAGCTGAATTAAGGCAATTGGGCATCATGCATACACCAAGCAATTTCTTTTAGCTAGCTTGAGTCTGCGGTGGCTTTGAAATTCAGCGCATGCAGAAGAACAAGTCACAGTCTCAAATAGACTCACAATTACTCACTGTCACATGCAGCACTGTTGCATTGCATGTATATATATAGTTCATTCAAAAAGTTTCACGGGTGAGCTATGTATTTTCTTTTATACCCATTTTTCCCATCTGCGTGGTCCCTGTAAATTTTAAAACTGGAAAGCCATGCAGGCCTAATTTTCACATGGGGTCACATTGGAACTTGAAACCTCTGTTTGTTATATATGCTAATAGTTGAAAGGCTTTTCATTTCACTCAGTTGCAGGGCTGGCTGGCAGAACACAGAGAAACGTTTCATTTTGTTTATGCAGAGCAGCAGATGGATTCCACGTACTATGACGGAGGAAAAGCAGGCACAAAGAGAAAGAGTAGAACTTTGATTTTCATCTGATTTGAGGGTTAAGTAAGGTATGGTGCTGCTGATGACTTCTAGCTTTCTCAATCAACTAGTGCTTTTGCTTTTTGTGTCTTTTTATGCAGCACTGTATTTTCTAATCCGTAGGTTCATCTTACTTTTCTGATCCATATATAACATCTGTGGTGGGATTTGGAAGCTGCAAGTTGCAACTATACTTTTTGGATAGAACCCTATTTGCATGTTGCTTTGAAAATATTTAACAATAGTCTTTATTTTTTTAATACAAGCGATAGTCTAAATTAGAGATGAAGGGAATTTCTCACACATACACAACTATTATGTCGTGGGGATTCAAACTTAAGACCTCTAGTCTGCAAGTTCATGTCTTTTTCCAATAGTCTTAGCTGGTCTTTAGATGTCCCTATCTTAATTTTTGGGTATGGAATATATTTACTCTAGCCCAATATTTAATTTAGAAATTACAACCGAGGATTCTCATAGCTAGCGATCAACTTCTTATTGTGTCTTTTAGTGGAAGATTTGAATATGGGATATTTTCCGACGGTGGAAAAAAAAGTATCATTAAACTAAGAGTCAGTTGATAAACTGATTTATAGTTAGTGATTCTACCTTTTTCTGATAAATAATCCTTTACTCCCATCTTACCCTATCATCAATTTGAAAATTGCTAGTTTAATATCTACTCAAATCCTAAGAGCCACAAATAATCGCAATCATCTTTTTTCCTCCTTATCCTTTTCTTATTTCCATGGCCAAAATCTGAATATTTGTCTGGTAAATATAATTTTTGTTTTCCTTGTGAGATAAGAGAGAGTATGTAATAATTAACCGTCCCAATACTGATTTTGACATTGAGGAGTATAAAGAATATGGACCCCAACAAAAACTACACTTTCTGCTATATTTCCTTTTCTTGCACAAACAAAAGATTGGATTCTTTTCAATTTTCTTGAGAGGACAAACGCATCTTAATTGGTTGAAGAGTAACGAGTACCACACAAAGAGAAGACTAAATAAACACAACACAACTCATTTGAAATTCCATATGTGTGGAAGACAGCACTACAAAAAATATAATATCAAAAGCTTTCTAGAAAACAAATTCCATAAAACCAAACATGCACCAAATCCTATAATATTAATTAAGCCAATGGAATTAATAATTAGGGTCTGTGGAGATTAGTTCAATGGCCCATAATTGTGACTTGCAACCAACCATTTGGAGAGGGGAGCAGTTTGAGCTTAGAAGACAACTTGAATGAATCAAAATCTTCCATTTATGAGTGAATTATGATTCGTCTTTACGCATTAAGAAACCACCGTTCGATTGAATATAAATATATTTTGATTCGAAAAAGGGTTCCTTTTCTGCATTCATCCATATCTTCCAATCATTCTCATGGGTCTTGACTCTCATATGAGTATATAAATGTGTCCTTGTCCCTACATGTCACGGACCCATCTCTTATTCTATGTGGTACGACACGACAACCTGAGCATGATGAGCACATCAAGTACGATAGCAAATATTATAAGATGCTAAAACGTTTCCATTTGTTTTCAGATATTTTTTTGTTATTGTAAAAGTTAGAAAGGGAATAAGGATTTTCTCACACACATTACCAAGGTGTCATGAGAGTTCGAATCTGAGAGCACTGACAGGTTAAGATCTTTTCTCACTGAACTAGATCCCGTTGGCCGTTTTCATATTTTAAATGAAAGTTAAAAATGAAAGAGAATTTTGAAAATAAATTTCTAAATGGACCACGAAAAGGTTGATCATTGTTTTTTAGCTATTAAAAGAGAAAATTTAAAAGGTTCTTCTTTTTTTTCGTTTTTTTTTTATCGTTAAGGACAAGAGTATCTTGATTCCTTTCAAATTTCATGAATACTTAATGGCTCATAAAACCCCAAAGGACGTTTCTTCCTTACAAAATTTAAAATTCTGGGATTTAATTTAATTCACCATTAAGCGTGTTAGGTGATGTGGAGTCTAAATGATGATGGATGGATAATTTTATGTCATCATTAAATAACCAAGAATTAAAAATGCATTAAACACAAATTCTAACTGAAAATTCATTATGTGCACAGAAACTGATAAAAACACAATCACAATATGGAATGTTATACTTGTGTTCTCAGCACCTCAGATTTTCCACAGGCTCAGAGGTCGTGAACTCTCTATTGGGTTTGTTGCTAATTTGCTGGAGATTGAAAGGTGGCCAAGATAAGTGGTTCTTTTGCTCGATTTGGTGTGGTCAATGAGGGATGTCTGTTGTGGGTTCTTGAGAGCCATTGATGAAAGTTGATGTATAAAGTAGGTAAGTCAACTGCCGAGTGCAGGCCCCATAAGTACCCATGCACCAATATTGCAGTACAGAATCTAACAGAAGCTCCTAAATCAAATCTCTGTTCCATTGTTTTGTTGTTGCAGTTGCAGGTTGCTTCGAGAAGACAATACCTTTAGGCCATGAGCATGAAGCAAGGGACGCCACCATCTTCAACAAAGAGTGAAAGCAAAGTTTCTGGTAATATGTCACAGCCAACACCACCATCTTATCTCAGAGCTTCAGCTTCTTCCAAAGCAAAGGAGTCTCCTAGTCCAAGGCCATCAAGAGCAAAGTCAGTCTCCCCAGATGTGAATTGTGACAATTCCAGGAGCATTAGGAGGTCTCTTTTGCTCAACAAGCCTAAATCTGGAGAGTTAATGTTGGGATCTCAGAAAAGTAAGGAACTTGAAGAGACTAAAGTTGTGGGTAGGCCTGGAAACCGGCAGGTTGCTGAGCAATTTGTAAGGCCAAGGCGGCAGAGGCCTGCGGATCCTAATTCCAATAGAAATGAAGAAGACCCACATGAGAAAAACAGAGAATTGCAGGAAAAACTTGACATGAGTGAGAGTTTGATCATGAATTTGCAGGCTGAGGTGTTGGCCTTGAAGGCAGAGTTGGATAAGACTCAGTGCTTGAACGTGGAGCTGCAGTCACAGAACAAAAACCTCACTGAGAAACTAGCTGCTGCTGAAGCAAAGATAGCAGCTTTTACCTCTCGTGAACAGGTAAAGACACGAACTTTCATGAGTCTGTGATTGTTTTCCGTGAAATGGTGGTGCCTTTATTGGTTGCAATGTTTATTCACTGCAGTTATTGATTTTGTTCTTAATATTTGATTGTGGGTTTTGCGCTTTTAAGATTTTGTATCTGTTTCTGGAAGAAAATTCAATTTGGTTGTTCTGAAATATAGTCTTGATTATTTGTAGTTTTGATATCATTTCTGTTTTGGCTGATGTAGCGGGAGACAAATGGAGAGTACCAGAGCCCTAAATTTAAAGACCTTCAGAAACTCATTGCCAACAAATTAGAACGCCCAGTAGTAAAGAAAGAGGCAGTCAAAGAAAAAAGTGCTAATAAAACACCAGCTCCAGCACCAACTGGTACAATTCCTAGAGTTGCAGCCACCCAATCTGGGCCACCACCTCCGCCCCCACCACCACCATCAGTTCGATCCCCGACCCCACCACCACCTCCACCTCAGCCCTCAGTGAGAACAACTACCAGTGCCACTCAGAAGGCTCCATCCCTTGTAGAATTTTATCACTCATTAAGAAAGCAAGAGGTGAAGAGGGACTCTCCAGAATCTAGAAACCATCATAAACCATCGGCTATTAGTGCACATAATAGCATAGTCGGAGAGATTCAAAACCGTTCAGCACATCTGTTAGCTGTAAGCTTTTATGAGTTTGATACCTTATTGCTTCTTTTGTTTCTGCTGCCTCAGCTTGAAGTTTGAATCATTATTTAATGACAATTCTTTCCAGATAAAAGCAGATGTTCAAACAAAAGGAGAGTTCATAAATGACCTTATCCAGAAGGTGCTGGTTGCAGCATATACTGATATAGAAGATGTCCTAAAATTTGTGGATTGGCTTGATGGAGAACTCTCATCCTTGGTACTTTCTAACGCCCAACTATCTTTAATTTTACCAAATCAAAAAAGTATCATATTTTCTGTACCATTCCATATGCAGAAGCCAAGATTTTCTAGAATCAATTGCAACTGTAGGATATATTTTATGGAGAGAATTGCAAGCCAAACATATAACAAACAGGGGGTTGTAAATATTTGTAATCTATTAGCCTGCCTAAGATGGTCGAGTGGTATCTCTGATTGCAATTCAGCTTATCTTGTATTACTTTAGGCCATTTAGGTACTTAAAAATGTTAATCTTCCATTGGCTTCTGCTTTGGAGAGTTTTGAAACTGGGCACCCCTACTATATTGTAATGTAAGAAGCTTAACTGGTTCAGAGAGTCAGATACATGAATGGGTGGATAAGTCTAACATTTTCATGCCTTCTACAGGCTGATGAACGGGCTGTCTTAAAGCATTTTAAGTGGCCTGAGAGGAAAGCTGATGCCATGCGAGAAGCTGCAATAGAATATCGTGACCTTAAAATGTTGCGAAGTGAGATTTCTTCTTATAAGGATGACACTGACATTCCATGTGCAGCTGCCTTGAAGAAGATGGCTGGCTTATTAGACAAGTAAGAACTATGTAAATTATCTTTTATATTCGTTAAAAGTATTTCTAGGCCCAGCATGTTAATGTTGCTCTCTCTCATCTCATTGTCTAAGGTCGGAGCGAAGTATGCAAAGGCTAATTAAGTTAAGAAACTCAGTTATGCGTTCTTATCAGGAATTGAAAATTCCAATCGATTGGATGCTTGATTCTGGGATTGTGAGTAAGGTATGCTTTTTTTTGTGCATTCTCTAATATATTGAGTGTGATAATGAAATTATGCAGTTTAATTTGAAAAATACAGATTTCAGCATGGCAGAAACCTTTTAAAGTATCTTCACATTTTTGGTAGATTAAACTTTCTGCAGAGCTATATCAGCATATCTCCTGCTGTATTTAGTGGCTTTGTTCAATCTCATTGTCTGTAATCTTATGTCAGGAATTATTTTAAAGCCTTGTGTACATCATTATTTAGCGGCTGTTGAGGAATATGCTTATGTTTATATTGTCCCAAATTGTGTAGATAAAGAAGGCTTCCATGAATCTGGCTAATGTTTATATGAAGAGGGTGACGATGGAGCTTGAATCCATTCGGAATTCAGATAGAGAAACAAGTCAAGAATCTCTTCTGCTTCAGGGCGTGCATTTTGTATATAGGGCTCACCAGGTAATCCTTGAGTCAGCAATTTCTATGTTTGTTCATAGTTATGGTATGGATAGGATCACCTAACAAGGAGCCTAATGAATCCATTTAAGAGAAAATAAGGGCAATCAAGTCGGGTTGCACTGAATATCATAGGGGATATTGTTTCAATTTTGGAGCAGCAAATGTATAACTCACACTTTCAAGTGTTGTTTTTCCCTCTAATATGAATCCACCCACCCTCTTTATTATGAGAAGCTGAACAGTGAGCAAGAATGATAAAAAGGAGAAACTCCTTTCTTTGCTGTGCAGTATCTCAGTTAATGACCTCATGGTAGGTTAATGGAGACTGGACATATGATGGATTTGGGGTACTATGTTTCATCACATGCGGCATTTCTCTGAAATGGCTTGGGTTCCCTGTCTAATTTTCTATTGTTATGTAGACATCTTGGGTTCCCTGTCTAATCGGATTCTTGCCTGGGAGTAACAACAAAGTTGCTGCAACTGGATTCGTTTTCCCTTTTTTCTGTTCCAATCTTTATTTGCACTATAAGACAGACCTCTTATCATGGGATAAGGCAACCTTTTAACAAACCAACTTCATAAGATCTTCAAGCTTATAAAATTTTAGAAGCTGACTTCATATGATGAATTACACATGGAATGCAATTGTTGACTTTCTTCTTGATATTATGTCATGTGCCCTTAATACCCCCTTTTATATTTGTCCTCTGAGCTGCCTACATTGTGGAACTCTTTTCTCATTCTGTTTCCTGGTATGTCTGCAGTTTGCTGGAGGTCTAGACTCTGAAACATTATGTGCTTTTGAAGAAATAAGACAGCGAGTACCGGGACACTTGGGAGGTTCTCAAGAGCTGTTGGCTGGCATAGCATCTTCCTAACAAGCTGCAATGAGAGACTTCCTGCTGCCAATTATAAGTTTATAAGAAAGTTAAGCATTTTCTTCATTTTATTTTTTTGAAGTTTACAAGAACCCCAGCTGCAAACAGAAGTCGAATAATTGACTGCAAAAGGTTCAAAATCCAGTTTTGTGAAGCATTGAGAAGTGAAGAATGTTGAATCACTCAGAGGCTACCTAAAACCGGCTTTCCAGGCCGACTACTGATGGCATGGACATGGACTCTTCACCAATCAAAGCTCCTACTATGATCAACTGACTATGGTAACAGTTGCTGTAAAAGATCTCCTACTGATTATACTTTCTGCTTTTTGTGTATAATATTAAACAATGTTCACTGTATTTAATCTTCTTTTGTGATAAGATCCCAGCTCAACTGCCTGTGGCTTTATTTTACCTTTTTTTTGTTCTCTAAAGAGATCTATAAATTTAGCACTTGTATTTTGAAAATTGGTTGTGCATTGCACAGGCTGCCCTATTGTCCCCAAGAATGTTTGGTGTCCACGGAAATTTCTTGCTGTTTTTGCTAATTACCTGCATGAGATTGATTCCGATCCTGGTGGTTGAAAATCAGTATTATGTTTATGTGGCTTCTGTGTCATTGACTCATTGTGACTTTGCTTCTACCAAATAGTTTATTTCTTATTTTGGGCTGGTTGCCTTATCAAATAGGCTGTGAAGTTATAAATATAAAGCACAGTTGAATGATTTTTACAAATAGACTTTTTTTTTCTTCTTTATTTGGTCAGATTTTTAAATCGTTTTTTTATAACTATGAAGTTAAAATAAAATAAAAGGACTTGTTTATATACAACTATTAGAAAATATTTTCTTTTTCTTTTTTAGAAAAAAAGAAAGAAAGAAGAAATTATGCGAGTCCAATATGAAGTTGTCATGCACAAATTGACTCTATCTAGAAAGAAAAATAATTATTATTTATGGGATTACTTTTTATACAAAATTAGTTATATACCCAATCTTAGACATAGTCTTATAAAGAAGCCCTATACCATTTAAAAACTATAAACACACCAAAATAAAAAAACCTATATTGCCCTTGTACTATGGATTTGAGAAAGAAAAATCAGATCTACCAAAAACCAAAAGCAGATATGCCAAAAAACCAAATCAGATTCATTCTCTCCTTTCTCGCTGGTGCTTTCTCGATGTTAAAGCAAGAGGAGCTTTCATTGAAGCTTAGTCTCAGGTCCAACTATATTCTCCATCTCTTATCTACAATTTTCAATGTTTCACATTCGATTTCTTGTTCTAAAATCGTGCTTCTATTCATTTTTTTTTTCCGGATTGTTCGGAACCTCGAACAAACCTCGATCAGATGCTCTTAGCTCTACTCCTCATCTTCGAGCTCTACTCCTCTTTCGCCACGTCGTCGTCGTCGTTGTCGTCATCATCGTCATCGTTGTCATTTGGTTTGGATTTGAGATTTTTGATCTTTTGCTTCAATTATGTGTTTCTCTTTGGATTTTAGTTGATTTTCAGAATGTATTTTAAGCTTTGATGATCGATTTATCTTTTATTACTATTTCAGTTATGCATCTCATTTTTGTTTAACAATGTACTTCTATGACAGAGCATTAATAATGTACTTTCATGACATAATAGTATTAACAATCTGGGCCCCGCTTGTTTTGAGTTGGTCTGGTTTGTTCTTTCTTCATCTTTTCTTTGGTGGACATGTATTAGAAATAGCAATATGACAAGCATTAATAAATATGATAGTAAATTAGCAGTGTTATTACCCTAGACTGGAACATTACAGGGGTAGACATGCATTAGAAATAGGATGTCATAGGAAACTAGCAGTGTTATTACCCTAGACTGGAACATTACAGGGGTAGATATGCATTAGAAATAGGATGTCATAGAAAACTAACAATGTTATTACCCTAGACTGGAACATTACAACAATTAATCAACATAACAGTAAACTAGCAGTGTTATTACCCTAGACTGGAACATTAAAACAATTAATCAACATAACAGTAAACTAGCAGTGTTATTATCCTAGACTAGAACATTACAAAGGTAGATATGTATTAGAAATAGGATGTCATAGAAAACTAGCAGTGTTATTACCCTAGACTGGAACATTACAGCAAACTAGCAGTGTTATTACCCTAGATTGGAACATTACAGTCATTAATCAATGTGACAGTAAACTAGCAATGTTATTACCCTAGACTGGAACATTACAAGGGTAGACATGCATTAGAAATAGGATGTCATAGGAAACTAGTAGTGTTATTATCCTAGACTGGAACATTATATGGGTAGACATGCATTAGAAATAGGATGTCATAAGAAACTAGCAGTGTTATTACCCTAGACTGGAACATTATAGCCATTAATCAACATGACAGAAAAGGTGTGGAATATTACAGTCATTAATCAACATGACGCGTTAATGAAGCTACAGTTTTCAAGATATTTTGTTTGTAATGAATTGTTTGGGTTTTTTTTTTATAAAATTGGGATGGGCTTGTTTTGGATGCTTTTTAAGTTTTTTGTGTTGGGCTTCTTTTAAGTTGATCAATAATAGTCACGTAATTTATAGGAACTTCAATACCAATTTTTTATATAGTAAATTAGTTTTGGGTGTGTTTCTAAAGTACATTCAATTTGAGGTTTTTTTTTATAATTTCAACCCTTATTTTGGAGAAATTTTTGTAGGGACCCAGTACACCAACTGGCTGGTGTACCCACCAATAGAAATAGGACACATGTAATAATTTATTTTTAGCCTTTTAACTATTTGTTCCATTACCAATCTTCCATTAGTCTTTTAACTTTGTCTCCATTACCAATCTTCTGTTAGGCTTTTGCTGTCTTCCCATTTTTATTTCTCAATTCTCTCTTTTGTTCTCCAAATTATCGAACTCCCCCTTGTTAAAATTCAAAGCACAATCTGAACAAAAGAGAGAATTGAGGAAGATTGGGGTCGAAATGGTGGGTTTTTTTTATATCGGTTTTGAGGAAGTTGAGGAGGTGGGTGTGGTTAGAAGTTGGGGAGAGAGTGAGGGTTGGGTGAGGAGTTGATGGGGTTTTGGGTGCGCTTGGAAGTGTTGGATTTGGGATCAGAGAAAGCACTGGTTTTGCGTTCTTAGGGGTTTGCTCCAATAGTGGTATGGTTATTGGTATTCTCATCTTATATGTGTGTGTGTATTTAGCCCAGTTGTGTTTTTGTGTTTTGTTGATTTTCTGTACTTGTTATGTTGATTTGGTTTCAGGGGAAAGTGAAACAAATTGTTGGGTCCACCCTTTCGGATTCAAAGGAGAATGGGTCTGCTCTTGTTGATTTGAGCAGAGCTGCAGCCATTGAAGCTCTGCATGCCTATGCTGGTGGGTCTATGGTTGCCTTCTTGTTCTTGTAGATTCTATTGTTGTGTTCGAATTTTTCATTCAATTTTAATCTCTGTAATTGATGATATCTTCAATTTTAATTGTTACAGATGGATGGCAGAAGTTCAATGATGTGTATCTTGATAAGGAAATATTGGACTTTCTTGCCAACTATGCAAATGCATTTCTAGTTTATGGTGTTGATGTTAAAGGGAAAAGTACTAGTTTATGATGTCTGTGTGTATGGATTCATCATGTTTGTAATGTAGAGTCTTGTGCATAACACTAACAGAGTTAAAAGGCTAACGGAGTTAAAAGTTACTGCAATTTTAAGGCTAAAAATAAATTATTAAACGTGTCTTATTTCCATTGGTGGGTACACCAGCCATCTGGTGTACCGGGTACCTACAAAAATTATATTAGCGAAGCTCCCTATTTTTGAATTAAGTCCAAAAGGATTTTACAGAAGAAAAAGGAAAAATACCCAACAAATAAAAACAGAGAACATTTTGGTAAAAAAATGTTAATGGATGTAAGAAATGCCTACTTGGCAGCACACGTGGCACCACTTGGCTTAATCTCCACGGTCCAATCCATCGAAGGGTGAAGGCTTTACTCAATTCGTGTGGACAACCGAAAACGGTCACAAGCTTCCAGGCGCCCTGCACGCGCCGCCTCCACGTCACTACCCGCCAATCTAAAACGCCCGCGTGTTCAATCAGTTATCGAGCCATCTTCTAGCTTCCTTCCTATCTCCATGCCCCTGTAATACAAGGAAAGGAAGATACGCAGATAAAAAAGCTTTGATCTTTAGGATTTCAGACGACGATCTCTTAAGCCATTTATCTGCTATTGCTATACCCTGCGTTTTGTGGGTTTAGGGTTTAGAGTTTCCAAGTTTCAGCTTCTAGTTTACAAAAAAAGCCATGGAAGTTTCCGGCGTCGTTTCCCGGCAAGTACCTTGCTTTTCCGGCGCTGGAATCGATACTACTCGGTCTTCTACGGCGTCGTTTCCTGGAGAGCTTCGGGTTCAGGGTCGTGGAGATTTTGGAGTGTCTTTGAGAACTAGAAGGTTTCGTGGGCAATTGAATTCTGGATTTTGTGATGACGGGCATGTGCAGTATTATCACGTGGGTCCCAGATGTGGTTGTAAGAAGGAGAAGGAGATCAAGAAGAAGCTGAAGTTGCTCAAAGGGTTGTCCAAGGACTTGTCCGCGTCTTCTCAGATGGGTTTTGGACCGTTAGATTCTCAGGAGGGTTTGGTCGCTCAATTTCAGGGGAAGCTGATCTCGGTATGTTTCTGATTAACCTCACCTCATCTCTGTTCTTGGTGATAAGTGGTTGTGGTTGCTTTACATTTTATGGTTAAAAACCCATCTTTCTGTCTTCAATTTTTCAATTTTACATTTTAATGGTAGGCTTTTTTGGTTCCCTTTTGAATTTGAGAACTAACATAGTTTGGACCAAATCTATTATTATGTACTTGGGCTGTGATATGTAGGATAAAATTATGTATTTTGTGTGTGTATGTTTATAAGAATCAGGGTTCTTTTATGAAGAATGAGCTAGATATGTTTTGTTTTCCTTGAAAATTGGATTTTGGGTATTGATTATTATTCGAAATCATGGATATTAAATGTGTAAATCTGCTGTGTATGCAGGAAGGTGCAGAGGCATTATTGCTAAAACAATTGGAGCAGCTAAGAGCAGAGGAGAAGGAATTAAAGAGAAAGAGGAAAGAAGAGAAGGCCAGGCTTAAAGCTGAACGGATGAAAAACATGGTTGACAGTGAATCATCTTCTTCATCATCATCTGAATCAAGTGAAAGTGAATGTGGGGAGGTGGTTGACATGAACTGCCTGAGAAGCGAAGTCCCCGCGAAACCAATACTAGACAGTTTGCAGCCATTTAATCATCAAGAAGGGGCGGTGTTGACCCTACCGAGCTCATTAGACATAGCCACTCACCAAGAGAACACCACAGTAGAACATGTCACTGAATTTGGCATTTCACAGAATCAGGAAGCAGAATGCTGCTCAGGAACAAGTACAAGCTGTATCAGCAGTAGTGGTAGTATTGGCCATAATGATGCTCTTAGTAGCTCAGTTATGGGAGCATCTGCCCTGAAGATTGAGGTGTGCATGGGCAACAAGTGCAAGAAATCAGGAGGTGGCGTATTGCTGGAAGAGTTCGAGAGGGTGATGGGTGTTGAAGGAACTGTTGTTGGGTGCAAGTGTATGGGAAAATGCAAAAATGGCCCTAACATTAGGGTTTCGAACACTGTAGGTGGGATTCAGCTCGAAGGAACAGATGATTCGGTTAGGGTTCCAACCAATCCTTTATACATTGGAGTTGGCCTGGAAGATGTGAGCCTCATTGTAGCTAACTTAATTGGGGAAGACAATAAGGATTTGGGGCTTGTTCCTGCAGCTTAGATCAGCTTTTTATTGATCTGCAAATGAAGGGATCCAACGTTGAATTAGTTTGAATTTGGTGTAGCATTGTATGTCTTATGACCTAAGTTTGTATTGGCATGCCTATAAAGTCCTAGTTTTTTTAATGTAAATACATATTATATTTTGTCATCATCTCTGTAGCTTCATCCATGTTTTCCAGTTATTGCAATTTGCTTGACACCAAGTGTAATGGCCAATTTCCATTGCAGATCATGCAGCTAACTTTCTAGTCAAAGAAGAGGATAAAAATAAAAGAATCATACAGCTAATTTGCGCGTGGGGTTAAACTAAGAAATACTTGTTGACATTCAACGCGGATTTGCTTCCAATGACTGCATATGTTATGAATGTTTCAAGTTCAACGATCTGCGTTTTTTTTATAATTAAAATTCTTAGATCATTCAGCACCATTTTCTTTCTGCCCTTATAGCCAATTTGAATTTTAATAATTACACTCCTGGACCATGTTGATTAAAATAATACAACGTATCTTTTGTGGTTTATTTTGGTGTACCTAATGTGTACTTTGGTCCACTATCATGTGGTTTACCTAATTTACCATTAGATTATCAGACTAAATGTAATAACCCGATCCTAATTAGATTTTTTAATTATTAATTTATTCTGAGAAAATATTATTTTGCCCTTGGAATATTTGGAAATTTTGACCGTGAAAGAATTTGGAAATTTCAAATAGACCGTTGCGTAGAACACATCGAAATGAGTCTATAGACACTTAAAAGAGGAAAACTGGTCAATTGGATAGCTTTGGGGCCAAGCTTATTGCTTGTTTGGGCTGGGGTGAAGCCCAAAAGGGTCTCAGGACAAATTCTTCATTTATTTGCAGTTTCATTTAGGGCAAGCCTACTCCACTACTAAGTCTTCCAGTCTGCTGTCTTCTTTCTTTCTTTATTCTCACAAGTGGAGGTTAAGGAGCGAGAAGAAGAGAGAAGCCAAAACTGCGAGCCGCAAACGCAACCAACCAGATTCAATTTTGGTAAGAGACTCAACCTTCCCAAATTGTTTGCTGTCATTTTTCTGGGTTTATTGTCTTTCATTCCGTTCTTCTACTATTTTCTTCTGCATTTTTTTTCATTCTCGATTTCGAGCTCGAATTATTCCAAAATGGAGTCTGGGTTTCCCTGTTGGCTTCTGTTTTCTTCTGGGTCTGCTTTAAATGTTAGATTTTGTGGGTTTCTTTAGCACAAAGAACTGAGTATGAGCCTAATTGTGATAGATAGATAAAATTGTCAATGTTTATAGATTTATGGTTTAATAGTACTGCCCATTGTTATAATAGTCTTTTTTGTGGTGTATGTGGTCTAATATAGGTTGAAAACATCCAAACATGGCCGATGCCGGTGCTAAGAAGTCTAACATCGATGCCGGTGCTAAGAAGTCTAACACCAATGCTAAGAGTGGTGAGCCCTGCTCTTCTATCCCTCAATTTTCTGGTTCTTCTTTGATTTTTTTGTTGCTGTTAGCTTACCTCTGAATTTCTTTCAAATTTTTAGGAGGGAAAAAGAAGGAGGTGAAGAAAGAAACTGGCCTCGGTCTTTCCAAGAAGAAGGATGAGAATTTTGGAGAGTGGTATTCTGAGGTATCTGTCTTTATCTTTTCAGGTTTATGTTCAGCAATTTCTTTCACTAAGTAATATATGGGCTCTTGTTTGTTCCATGTAGGTTGTTGTTCATAGTGAGATGATTGAATACTATGATATCTCTGGTTGTTATATATTAAGGCCATGGACGATGTCAATATGGGAGACGATGCAAGTAAGCTTTCCTTTTCTTATTTAGTTATGCAATTTCATGGTGTCAGTGTTTCTTCTTTGCTATTAGAAACAACCATCTGGTTTCAGCGTTATGATTACATGTTCCCTGTATAGTTCTTAAGGCTTCAATTTAAATTTGACATTTTAGCATGGTATCAATTGATGTCATCTTGCCCGTCAGTTGATGACTATTTTGCCTGAATTCTTTTTAACAATATTAAACCTGGTAGTACTTTTTAATATACCCCCTCTTGTCTTGAGTTTAGATAATCTCATCTTGCACTTATATGATTGAGGATGCCAACCTTGTGACATATGCACCTATCAAAGCTATGAACTCTACCTAACAGATTTCAATGTAATAGTTTCATCGTTTATGCTTGCTTATTTTCTCTATTCTTTTAGCAAATTGATATGATAATTCCAGCAAAATTTCTCACTTCCAACTCCTTAATTTGTAGGCATTCTTCGATGCAGAAATAAAGAGAATGAAGGTAAAAAATACCTATTTCCCTTTGTTTGTCTCCCCAGGTGTTCTGGAAAAAGAGAAGGATCATATAGAGGGTTTCGCTCCAGAGGTGAGAAATAACACTTTATTGCTATGATGGTTTAAGTGACTTTATTTATTGTGTTACACACGTACACGTACACAGGCACATACACATCAAAGCACACACTCAGTTGGTTGTTGATTATTATTTATATTATTTTATATTCACTCTCTCCTCTCCTTGGCATGCCTTCTATTTTAGTATCTAGCATGCAATTATAAATTTTTTGCCATGGTGTTTAACTCATAGAGTTTTGTTGTGTAATGAAAAACATGTACTTTTACTTGTCACTTTGCAACAATTTGTGCCTGTCGTGTTACACACCAGTCACCCCTTAGTATGTGCATATGTTATTTGTGTTATGCTACCTCTTTTTTCATTCTTTCATTTCTTAAGTAGGTTGCTTGGGTCACAAAGTCTGGAAAATCTGAATTGGAAGTGCCAATAGCAATACGTCCAACAAGTGAGACTGTTATGTATCCTTATTTCTCTAAGTGGATCAGAGGACACCGTGACTTACCTTTGAAGCTAAATCAATGGTGCAATGTTGTTCGATGGGAGTTCAGCAATCCTACTCCATTTATCAGGTAGTTCCATTGTCTTCCTGCTTTTGGTGTTGTATATACTAGTTTCGTAGCATTGATAATGACAAGATGAGTTAACCCTTTTTATTCCTTCTGATATGTTCGCATAGATTTCAAGTTGTTGTTTAGTTCATACTTGGTGTTTTGTTGCATCTTTAGTCAGGGTTGCTAATTGTCCTCTATGTCACAGGACCATTTTCCTGACCTCTCTTTTTGACAAGTATGTTAAATTTGGTTTTGCCTCAAATTTGTATGCATTCATATGATTTCAGGAGTCGGGAGTTTCTTTGGCAAGAAGGCCATACAGCTTTTGCAACACAGGCAGAGGCAGATGAAGAGGTGAGGAGTCACTCAGATTTTTGTTTCCCCTTTCAATGCCCATTATATCTCCAATCCCACTTTCTTTAGGATAAAGAGTTAGTTGCATTTTTACTGTGCTGAAGACCTTTTTTTGAAGGTTAGTTTTTGATTATTCATCTTGATTGTAGGTTCTTGAGATATTGGAATTATACAGAAGGATATATGAGGAATATTTGGCAATTCCAGTTGTGAAGGGAAAGAAGAGTGAGCTTGAGAAATTTGCTGGTGGCCTTTACACTACAAGTGTGGAGGTAATTGATATTTTCTTTATACATAATTTTTTGAGCATACTTCTTATGCCTCTTCTATGGTGAGCTTGAATATATTAATTCATGCTTGCAGGCTTTTATTCCAAATACTGGCCGTGGTGTACAAGGTGCTACCTCGCATTGTTTGGGTCAAAATTTTGCTAAAATGTTTGGGATAGAGTTTGAAAATGAAAAGGGTGGAAAAGCCATGGTTTGGCAAAACTCTTGGGCATATAGCACTCGAACGGTAACTTTGCTTTCTTTTCTTTCCTGCATCAAAGCTCTTGGGAATATTGTTATTCTATACAATAACAAATTTCTTTTCTTTGTTTGGACATTAATCACTGTCGGCATGCATCAAATAATTTTTTTGGTTACCATTCATCAACACATCAATATCTATATTTTATTTGACCTAATTTGACATTGATGTAAGAACCTAATTTGACATTAATCACTGTTGGCATGCGTTCAAGTTAATCTATATATATGTGCTCAGGCATAAAATTTAGCTTACAGACAATTTCATGTCTGTGTAGCATGATGTAATTGCCTTTGTGACAGTTCCATATGCAGTTTCACAGTTTGTTTAGTTTTGGTGCTTCAATGTGAAATCAGAATGCCACACAATATTAGCATCTATTGAAGAATAAAGAATGAATGAACTATGGGCTAGTTTTGATGGAGGTCCATAAAGTATAGAAAATTTGTCTAGTCTAGCATTGAGGTTAGACTAGACAAATTTTCTATACTTCATGTCTTATAATGTCTTTCTTTCATCTGCTGAAGCACCTAGAGATAGTACTACTTTTCCCACCACCAAAATGCAATTCTTTCTTTCACCGATAACTTTTCTGTTTTTTGTTAGTGATCTTATCAATTGTTATTAATATTATTATTATTATGTTCAGATTGGAGTGATGGTGATGGTTCATGGAGATGACAAAGGCTTGGTATTGCCACCTAAAGTGGCAGCTACCCAGGTTATTGTGGTTCCAGTGCCTTACAAGGATACTAATACAAAAGAAATGTTTGAAGCTTGCTTGAGAACTGTGGATACCTTGACCGAAGCAGGGTTTCGTGTTGAGGCAGATTTAAGAGACAACTATGGTCCAGGTTGGAAGTATTCACATTGGGAAATGAAAGGTGTTCCTCTAAGGATTGAAATTGGACCAAGGGATTTGGAAAAAAAACAAGTGAGGCTGCTCTCACAATTTTATTTTTCATTTTAAATTTAGTTGCTCATATGTTCTTTTGTTCTTTGTCTGCTATTGAGTAAGCCGGTAACAGGTCTCATAGTTTTATTTCTGGGTCTGATCATGAAATGTAAGCCGGTAATGCCAGGTCAGATAGATGTGGCATTATCTGGTTTTTTTACTGGGTCTCCTACATTCAAGTTTGACATGTCATCTAAAATGGGGTTAGATGCCTCTTTATCCTGGTAATATTTAAGCCAGGACTTGTCTGCTGCTTGGACAAAATTACAATAGCTACCCTGTTCCCTATCATGTATGGCTTAAAACTGGAGCCAAGGTTTGATACCTTGGTATTCACCCTGGAAGATTGAGGTGCCAAAGACATGAATAGACTATAAGTTTAAAAGATATGCAATTATTAAGATGCCGGTGTGAAAATTGTGGTTCGTAACCTTGCATTTTCTATTCATTGTTGATTCTCTGACAGGATCAAATAATGTTCATTTGGTTTTTAGGTCCGCCTGGCCCGCCGTGACAATTCAGATAAACTGGACATTCCTGTGAGCAATTTGGTTGAGCAAGTAAAAGATATCTTGGATAGAATTCAGGAAAATCTGTTTGATGTGGCAAAACAAAAGCGAGATGCTTCTATCAGGGTTGCAAAGACATGGGATGAATTTATGGAAGCTCTAAACCAGAAGAAAATGATCTTGGCTCCTTGGTGTGACGAAATGGTATGGTAATCCTTTCCAGAAAATTGTTGATATCTATCTTTTCTGTTGTAATCTTACAGTTATCACAAGATTTGTATCGATTTCTCATTTAAATTTTTTACTAATGGATTCTCTTTATATCAGCTAGTCTATCAACCAAATGTTTTTTATTTTTCAAAAAGAGCTTAGCCTTGACTATTGGGTATTTACAGGTTGTTTGCTTTCAGTACTAATTCTAGAACCTTGGACCTATTAGTTTTCTTTGTGTTGAGCTTGAGAACTAGGTCTGGTTAGATAATATGTACTCATTTTTGTTTGATTTGTAATCATTAGTAATTTTACCTGTCTTCTTATTTGTGGTACTGTTTATGTTCGTTTCTACAAACCTTTTAATCCTGCTGTCATCTATTTTCCCCCCTCCTTTTTTTCCTTTTCTTTCATATTTTTCAGGAAGTAGAGGAGGAGGTGAAAAAACGAACGAAGGGAGAAATTGGAGCAGCCAAGTCACTCTGCACCCCATTTGAGCAGCCTGAACTTCCTGAAGGTACATTTCTAGTTTCATGTGCTTCCCAACCTTCATAACATGTTTGCAATTTCAGGACGGCAGTCGTCTCGTTAGTGTTGTGCATCACCGCAAAGTATTGCCATAGTGTTTGGAAATTAATAATGCAATTTGTGTGCAGGGACACTTTGCTTTGCATCCGGAAAGCCAGCAAAGAAGTGGACTTACTGGGGCAGGAGTTACTAGACAACATTTCCAAATCATGCTGTTAATTACCTCCCATTATTGGGCTGATGTTTTCACATTTCCTATTTGGCTCAAGAGAGAAATTTTGAATTACTCAAAAATTGTTTGCCAGCGCGTTACTTCTGTAGTTCACATATAATACAATACTTGTGATAAATTAGTATTGTAAACATGATTGTTTATTAATATCTTAAATGAATTTGGGTGGTACTTGGAGATATTAATGAAAAGGCTGAAATTAATATATGAAGCAACTGCTAGTGCAGACCAAGGACAATATGCCATTAAGAATCCTGATCTTCTACCTTTGCTCTAACTAATGTCAATATTAATGGGTGATAGCACCCAAGGCCACTAATCATTCATTTACATGTAAAAGACAACCTTGTTTGGAGCTGTTAGCAGATAAATCTGATTCAATCTCCGAAGCAGTATCATTTTCAACTAGACTCTAGGAAATACAAAAGGGCAAGAGCTCATGAGTAGAGAACTAACTCCTCCTGTCACAACTCGTTAGATCTTTCCTCGACATGAGTAGAGAACTAACTCCTCCTGTCACAACTCGTTAGATCTTTCCTCGACATCAACACGAATAACATCATATGAATGACACATTTCATGTAATTTCTCATGTGATGTTCCTTTGTCTCCCTTTCTGCTCCTCCATAGCCAGGAGGCTATACTATTGCTTTAAAAAAAATTTGAAAACAGCGAGTATAGCCGTACGGCTATACTATTTTGGAAAAAAATTAGACAGTGAGTACAGCCGGGCGGCTATACTATTTAATAAAACAAAATTAAGAAATAGGACCCTCCTAGTTCCATTAGTTTATACTTTATAAATATTAATTTGGTATAGCCATGCGCCTATAAGAATAAAATGCGTATGTGTTTTATTCAACAAATTTCAACTTAAAAGTTCTGCCACTATTTACTATTTTATTTTTTATATATATATTATTTCTATTCAATAGTATGTGAGAATTTTGTGTATAATTTGTGAAGTGTTTGTGTATTATTGAAAATTTAATTAAAAAAAATACATGTATTAAACATAAAAAAAAATATGTATGTACATGTTGAATACGAGTATAGCCGTATCCTATGAATTAAGAGACTGGAAGTGTTGCTAATTCTTTGTTGGCATACTGGTGTTTCCAAGTTAATTAGAGCAATTTTAAGTTACAACTAGCTAGCAAGAACCCTTTTTTTTTTTTTTCTTCTTTTGTCTAAACTAAAAGGAAAATCTGAACATATAAAAAGTTATCAAGTATAATTCAAGAGAGCAGTCCAAGATTTGGTCAAATTAGCAAATAGAATCAGTTCATTGATAACTCAAAAAGGTACAAAATTAAAGAAATTAAAGCCGATAAAAATCGTGGTACAAATATATTCATCAGTACTCAGTTCTCTGCACACATTGAAAATTAGAGAGCTACAGCCATCACTTGTAGAATAATTCCTTATACATCAACCAGGAGCTGATTTAATATCGCTTGGGACCAGTTAGACAATTGGCTACTTTGGGTTTCACCAATCGGATCAACATCATGAGAGACCACATTCTCAAAGTTACTTGGGCTCCAAGCTTCACCAAGTAGTTGTTCCATGTTGGCCATCGTATTTTCCTCATTCTCAAAGTTAATTTGGGTTTCACCAATCGGATCAACATCATAAGAGACTGCATCCTCAAAATTACTTGGGCTCCAAGCTTCACCAAGTAGTTGTTCCATGTCGGCCATCGTATTTTCCTCAAAGATTGTCAGATCAATCGGATCAAATTCCACAAGATCACCACCAATTGGACTAGAAGAGCAGCCTTGTTGAGATGATGATTCTGTTGATCCCATTTGATCATCTTTTTTCATCTTTTTGTTTGTGGTCATCTTCTTTTCTTCTGTATCTTGTGATCCACGCTTTAGATTTGTTGCCTTGATCCCAACCCTATCGTTCTTCCTCATCCGACAAATGACGAAATCAAAATCATAACTACGTTGATTGTAGTCATTCTTGGGACCATCGAAAAGACTATATTCATCTAGTAGCCACCCTGTGTGATCCTCGGAACCTTTATTCTCGTAGCGAAACTTTCTCTTTCGGCCAATGGGGTTTGGGTTGGGATTTCCAGAGACCTTTTCATGAACCAATTTGGAGGATTCAGTTTCGCTCCAAGTACCCCCGTTGCCAATCCTTCGATCCATCCGCTTAGGGGTTAACTTGTTGAGCTTGGAGATGAAGTACAAGTCTGTATCAACGAGTTGCGGCCCTCCGTATTTTTTCCAAATCTCGGAAGGCTCTGTGTTGTTGCCGAAGAGATTGCAGGAATGGATGAAATTGTTGTATAGGGACATGAAGGGCTTGCTCTCTACCAAAAACGGGTAGAGAAAGGAATCCACAATCTCTTCATCGGAGGGGCTGAAACGAAAACCTAACGGCACAAGAGACTCTTCCATTGCTAATTAACCAACACAAGAATGCTGCTAATTAACGAACAAAAGAAAAGAGAGAGTAGAAGAGAAATCAAGTTTCAAGTGAAGTTTTTCTCTCTGTTTTGTTGCAAACACTCACACTCACAGAGCATCTCACTCACTCACTCACTGCTATTTATAAGTTTCCTTGGCGAGCATTTCACTCACGGAATCAATGTGGTAATTAAACAACTAGTGCCTCTCAACTTTTAACTTTGAGCATCTCACTCACGTAATCTGGAAACTCCTTTTCTTTTCTTTTCTTTTTAATTTTAGAGAAATTCGGAGAGTCGGTTCTCGGTTGTGGTAATTAAGGAAGTAGTGCTGCCTGTCAACTTTTAACTTTGACATCCAACGGCCCAGATAATAGTACCGTTGACATCCAACGGCGTATTGTGCGAGAGTTAATACGGGAGAGAGAGATCGTGTCCGAATATTTAGTACTTAGTGGGAGTGAGAGAAAGATCAATTCCATCTTTGTTTTATTTGTTTTTTGTTTTTTGTGTGCTGCTGCTTCAATTTTTGTTATTGCATCATTTTTATTTAATGTTTCATTTTTTAAGTGAAATAAAATTGTGTTTGTTGAATTTTGATTTTTTGATTATTTTAATTGTTAAGAAAAATAAATCACAAAGGTATGAGTAAAACTTAACTCCAAAAAATAATCACAACAAAAAGTTGAGAGTTAAATCATATTTAAGCAATTTAATAAAATTGTACACTCAAATTTGAAGTATGAAAATTTGGGGAAAAAACTACTTCATGAGGTAGGATAATTTGATTTGAGATCATCTTAAATGTTTAGGATTTCATATTCTCGTACTGTTTGCCAATAAATTCATAGAATCGGCTCCCATATTTCATAATCTCTGTTTCATCATCATTACATTTATCTAATGTCATAATTATCTGATGTTTCTTCATTATTATTTCAAATCCTTCCTTGACGTCAAACTTCTGATTTTTTTCTTGACAAGTTTAAGAACATGAGCAACTAATCTTGTTAGCATACATCACCAGAGTTAGATAAGGCAGTGTGCCCACCAGAGTTGGATCATCTCTTTTGTACTTTAGAGTAGTTTAGATTTGTGTAAAAAAAAATTAATATTTTTAAGGAAATTCACCAAATCTATTCATTAATCATGTCTATGTTAAGTATGCATGCAGAATGACGGCATACAAATTTGCTGTTATGTCTACATTAACTTTGGTTAAACCAAGGCAAGATACAATAGCACATATAAACAAAAAAGTGACCACAGGAATGTTGAAAACTATGAGCCATAACTTTTCATATAATTCTTCTTGTTCTTGCTGTATATACCCAGATGGTGGAGTTTTACAACTGAGTCTTAGCTCCATTAACCCAACTAGTTTGGCTTCTATTGTGCTCTCAACATTTCAAACTGCCAAAATTCCACGCCAGTAGGTTACCGTTTTGCACAGCCTTCATTCAGTGCCTTAGGTTTTTGAACTTGGGCTGATTTTCAGAGTCTTCCTGGCTGTTGCAACGCTTCATGTAAGAGTCGAGGGTTTTCTGTTTTGCAGGGCTGCTTAGCGGTGGCTGGCGGGTTTTCTGTTTTGCAGGGCTGCTTCGCGGCGGCTGGCTGGTTGAAACTTGCAACGTATTCTCATGGCCATCGAGCATCTGATTGTCCAAAAACCAGAGTTCAGTTAACTATTCAAGAAAAAAAAAGTTTTGCCCCTGAGATCAGCGGAGGGATCAGAGAATAGTAAGGCGTAAGGTGTGTGCAGTGCTTTGTCTATATTTAAGAAGCTCCCCAAAAAGGGACGAAATTACCTGTCCTAGATTTTCCAACTTGCTCTGAACAACATCCCTGAAGAGAGAGAAAAGGATTAGAGTTACAAAAACCATCAAACTGATTGGAAAACAGACAATTGTGTAAAAGCGTACCATATTATGTCATCTACTGTGTCGTTTGCTAGAAGATAATATATATTGACCGAAGACACCTAAAAGCATGAACAGAACATATCACACCAACCACCCTTGGAAACATGAATTGTTGAAGACGTCAATATTTTTTATTTATGCATAAATGCTTCAGAATTCAATAAACTTTACCTGGCCAATTCTATGAGCACGATCTTCAGCTTGAATTAGGTCACCAGGAGTCCATGAGAGTTCTGCAAAAATAACGGTGCTTGCAGCTGTCAAAGTTAATCCAACACCGCCAGCTTTGATAGATAGCTGCATGATAATATTCAAAAGATGAATATCAGACTTTAATCACAGAATCACACCTGAGATGAGTATTCCAAAATTTTCAGTACAGCTTATTTTCTTTCTTTTTTGTTTTGTTTTACAATCCAACTTTCAACAGAACTCAGTTAGATTACACAAAAACATTTTATATAAACTAAGCAAACTGCTATACCACTGCTGCCTTGACAGAATCTTTTTCTTGAAAGTCAGTAACATAAGCTTGCCTCGACACTGTAGGGATACTTCCATCAATTCGAATGCAACCCACTTTTTTCTTCTGGAAATTTGGAAGTTCTTATAAGAATTGATCAATCTTCAAGTAAAGCATGAATGAATGTGGCCTTACCAGAAGAAACTGATAAATCGAATCAATCATGGACTGATGGTGTGCAAATACTAGAAACTTGCAGCCTGCCTGCAAGAACCATTATGTAAAATATGCAGACTACACTAATGTTGAAGAAACAAAAGCACTTAAGAAAAAACAAAAGAGAGAAAGATATATCAACATGGGGTGAAGTACCTCAATCACAGTTCCCAGGTAATCCAGAACTGCTGGGATCTTGGCCTCAGCAGAATCAGTATATATCTGGAGCACAACATGACATTGTTAAAGGGTTCAAAGTTAGCTATCCAATTATAATTTATTATCAAAACTAAGAATAAGAAATGCAGTGGCTAGCATTCCCAGTAGAAGAAAGGAAACAAATGCAACGCCAAAATTAGCAACCATGTTGGCTCCAAGTGCCTATGCTATAAGCGTAACTTGCATGAATACCTTATTAATAAGATTCTTCTCAGCAAATTTCAGTGAATCAACCTCCTCTTTTGTTTGGCAGGCCTTAATTTTCGCTTTTACCACTTCCAACTACAAAACAGATGATAAGCATCAGCTATGCCTACTATAATTTTTCTTAAGTTTGAGAAACAGACTAACAAGCAAACTTTACATGGCACATAAATGATGTGAATGAATATGGTGCCACAGCCAAGAAATCATACAACTGATAAAAGATAGAGAAAAGAAATTTCAGAATCAGAATACCTATCTTAGCATGATACAAGGAGATAACCAAAACAAAAGGGTATTTTCATGTGAAACCTTCGTTTTGGAAATTATGAGTTCCGTTAAGGGGGGTCCAATTGCAACATAAAGTGGAAGCAAGGGTTATGCAGTTTTGCAGGTCTATCAAAAGTAGACTGGGCTTGGAAGATACAAGATTATTTTTTCTAACATGCAGTAGTGGAATTATAATGCTATCGCTAGTCCAGTGTAAAAATGTATTTCAAATCTATTTTTGGGCATATTTGTCATCACGATGGGTTGGGTTTTTCAAAATAGTTCATCAGAGTCCTAAAGTGTTTTCTTGACTTCATGCCAATCTATTAATTTCTCAATAACTTAATTGGTTACCAAAATCCCACATATGCTCTTCAAAAACATTCATTGGTGGAAATATGGGTGATGCCTTTTAAGTACTTGTGTCTCTTGTCATCTTTTTACTTTGATTTCTGTTCAGTTCCTCATTGTTTGCCAGTTTAATCCAAAGTTGAAAATTCATGAACCAGACCTGTGCCATTGAGATTCCAGCCCAATGTCAGGCTATTGGAAGTAGAAAAACAAAATTACAAGGCTTCATATAAGATAACAGCATAAATGGCACAAATATAGTTCAGCTAGTTGGAACTTCAAGAAGCCAATAGCTACTCATTCTCAACATATCAACTTGACTAAAGAGTGTTAGACATAAACATGCTACCAGTGACTTTCATTACCTCACGAAATAAAGCATTAATTTGTTTCATGTCCTTTTCAGCCAAATCTAAGAAGACCTGAGATCAGCAGGGGGGGAGGACATAATAAAGATCAGCAATTGTAACAGGACTACTAAGGGCATCTCACAGGTGAAAAAGCAGATTTGACAAAACACAGACACTGACCTGTTGCCTGCGCTTCACAGGAAGCTCGGAGAGAACATCATTTTTCAGTCTACGAATCATCACTGTTGCTTTCATCAAATTATGCAATTCTTCATGGTTACTTGCACCTTGATACAATCCAAATGTTCCCTGAAATTTCAAAACAGTAACCAACAAAATCCCTCACAAACTGATAGAACATCTACAAGGTAAAGAAATAGTGACTTACGCCTTTGCAATATCGATTACCATATTCGTGAACACTTTTGTATACATCAGGATACAAGGCTTCCAGCTGTTAAGTTCACAGAAATTTATAAACGAATGATCAAGTTCAAGATACAGATACTTAAATATATGCAGCTTCTCAATTAGGATTTAGAAGTACCTGTTTAAATAGTTCAATTGGTCGGGACAAAGCAGGAGTTCCACTTAACAATATTGCATATTGAGCCTTCTGTAATTGTTGACAAAGTGAGAGAGAGAGAAAGAGAGAGAGAGAGAGGTATCAAATATACCCCTACTGAGTTTGCATCCTATTGCATTGTTTACCAAAGTGGACTTTACTATTCAAAGAATAAAATTCACTTTGAAAGATAGTTACTTCTCCAGTCCATATTTGAAAGAAACCTTAGGAGCAGTACACCTCAAAATACAGGTCTGCGATGATTGCTCTAAGGGTTTCAGAAGTACGGAGAGAAAAAGTTAGCAGTTGCAAGCTAGTCATCAGTTCACAAGAGAAAGACCTTTATGACAGGAAGGGAGGCAGTTGTCCTCTTTGCTTGAGCATTTTTTAGAAAGTGCGACTCATCTGCAATCACAACCTGAACAAAAAATATCATAAAAAGCAGCATATGCAATCAGTAGGAAATAGAGGGTACAAATACCAACAGGATTTCTTAATGACTGTTTTGGGCACACATTTACATTTGTTAACTTAATAGGGGCTTGAGCTGTTTTGGAAGGAAAACATTATATAGTCTCTGTTCTTACACAAGTGATGATCCAAGATAATAAGATTGTGTTGTGCATACTAAAGAATGTAAAAAGAACTTTAAGCTGATTGTTTCAATTCTCACCTTGAACTCTGATGCCATTAGTAAATTCTGTAATTTAGGGACTACATCATAGGAGATGATGTTAAATAGGCCATCAAGATGAATGGTCCCTTTGGTGTTTGAGGATACAACTGTAAATCCGCTTCTGTTTGAACCCCCACATTGAGACAAAACAACCTGGTGACAGTGAAATTCAAATATCAAGTCTATAATAACACATCAGACCAGTGAGAATGTAAATAATATTCAAGCCGCATGGTCAAGAAGAGACTAGAACATTTATGCAGGGATAGCGGATGACATACAAGTATATCTGATGAAGGAATGTTCATCCATTGTTGAATCATCTGCAAGAAAGCGGAAGAGCACATCATTTTGGGCAAGATCAACCTTCTCAATAATAGAAGTAGATAATGCACTTACAGACGCCCATTGTAGACGCAAGGAAGATGGTGTTAGTATAAGAACAGGCCATGAGTCACGAACACAAGATGCAACAGCAATAGCCTGAAAAAACCATAAAGAGTGTAAGGTTTCAATTTAAGGCAGAATTTGGGAATGCTTTTGCTGATGTAAATTCCAACCCCACGGAGGACTCTTTACTATATTGTTACAAATCCCCTTATGACTAAGCTAGAGGAAATTCCACCATATTGGTAACACATAACACCAATGTTCCCTATTATTAGAGTTACTAGTAATGGTATCAATTATTCTAGTTACTAACATTTCTGACAAACCCAACATAATCATATGCATTACCCAATTTGTGATGTCCGCCAATGAGTCTATTTTCAATGCCATTTAAGAGTTAGCCAAAAAGTCAAACTAAGAGATAAAAGAGTTATTAAGAGTTGATGCATTTGAGTCTAAGAAAGACTTATCATCTCTTACTTTTTCTAAGAATCTTCTATTATTGATAGTCTTTTATAGTTTCTTAAAGTCTGCGGGGTTTTTGAAGCTTATAAGGCTTTCTCTTGTAAAGCAAATCAGACCTTTTTATGAGTGAAAATTAAGTATTGTTGAATACCTTGGTCCCCTGATATTTCTATCTATACTTTGTCCTCCATATTCTAGTCTCTTTTTTTCTTCTCCATCTCTCTGGTTTCCTTGCAATAATAGAAAACCTAAGTATTCTTCGTTTGTCCTCCAAATTTCTTCTGATTACTAAAGCTTCTCACATTTACCAGCTATAATACGTATAACGATAGGAAGCACTCACCTAATGTGGTTCAATTTCATTAGTGTTCTTAGGTGACCATACTAATAAAGTTCTAAAAAGTCAAAATCCTTGAGACTAGGAGCTGCTTGGAAAATATCAGGAATGGGAGACTTGTAGAAAATACTTTCACATGCAGGATTGATTTTTGGGGACCATTTAAATGATTGAAGGTACAAAAAGGGTTCACATGAAGAATTTATTGCCTGTAAAGTCTTTCCCAATCCCATTTCATCTGCAAGGAGAGCACGCCCTCCATGCTGCAAGATGAACCTAAAAAAAGAACAATACAGAAAAAGTTACAAATGAATAATTAAGAAAAAGACTAAATATTTTATGGGAACAAAATAAAGATAATAAAAATCCTCAACATTATCAGAAAAGCATAATTATACATTCAAGTAGCACACAACAGTCATCAAATAAGGAGAAATCTCCAGATTAACTATATACCTAACACCTTCTCGCTGAAATGGCAAGAGCTTTGATTCAATGCAACTAGGTATCCTGTCATATTGGTCTGGACAGTGAAGACACCAACAAAAGACAAAAATTAAAAAATAGCTTCAGAAAATAGGATGCAAAAGTTAAAAAAAGAAAAAGAAATGAAAATACGTATAAAACCTGTTACTTTAAAACAGAGCAAAGATATAGGATACCACAATTGAGATTGAAAAATATAAAACCTGTTACTTTAAAACAGAGCAAAGATATAGGATACCACAATTGAGATTGAAAAGGATAAAACCTGTTACTCATGAGTGTACCATCCAATTATAGGACTCAAAGACATGCTTTTTGAATATCTTTCTTTTTTCTTTTTCTTCTCTGAATTACATGTTTTGGATCTTTATGTATAAATTATGCATTCCACCAGAGAATTAAGTGAAATTGAAAACTAAAAAACGACAGCTCTTTCCATTATGCATGAATTGAACTTCATTAATACTAGCATAATCACCATTTACCTTGAATATCTGGAACAACAGACGCAGCAGCAATAGCGCGGTGAACTAAGGGATCCAAGTTATCTACCTGCACAAATTTGCAACAAAATATCAAATATGGTAAAGTTGAAGTTAAAAAACAATCCAGATTTGGCGAACTTCAAACATAAATGGTATACAATGAAACTCAATTTATATTAATTTAAACTGAATCATCATGCAAAGCCTGAATAGAAACTGGAAAAGAGCAAGAGTTATCACCTCAACATTAACACCAGAAGTTTCATGAAGAATTTTTTCTGCTGGTGACAAAGAAGATATAGGGAACATCCACAACCTGCAGTTTCAACACTATTACATCTGGATTGGGCTCCAACTCACAACATGTCCAGCGCTTGTAAGAGACAACCAATTAACCAAAAGTATGAAGATAAAGGGAGTTGGGGAGGTATACCTCTCTTTTGCATTCCATGTGGATTTGGGGATCTTGCGGACAGCGCCTACTAGCACCTGGTGCAAGATAGAACATAATCGATAAAGCAAACAAAGAGTTTGACAAGTTGTAAATGAGCATTCTTTAAGCAAATAGAAGGAATACCTGGTCATAAGGAAACTTTGCGGCAATGTTTCCACTAGCATGAAGAAAAAATTTGACAGAGAGCTTAGGTAGCTCCTTCAGACGCTCATCTTCTTGCAAAATGGCAACAAGTTGAAGAAAGGAGCCGAGAGTTATACAGAAATTACTTAAGGTCAGCAGGCGGAACAATGCAAACAGCAAGTAATATAATCAGTTGAATGCAAAAAGTTCAGAATGGTATCAAATTGGAAGATTCAACCATTGGTGATTGTCAAGGTGGGATGTTTCTTCCTGATCCGTTTTCAAAATTTAAGAGAAAAATATTAAATATGAAGAAAAAAACATTTTTTGTCCTTTTAAGAGTAGGAACCTCCATTCGTTCTCAATACAAGTTGCACTAAAATTGAAGCAGTCAAGTAGGTTTCATACACATTTTTTTCTTGGAAAGAGATGAATTTTGACACTGAAGTAATAGAGAAAAGTTCAAAGCAATTGAAATGGGGAAAGAGGAAACTGACCGAGATTTACTTTACATGGGACTAATGAAGGTAATACTCTGGGCCCAGGAGACAAAGGTGCTACCTGCATTGTCAAATAAATATGTATATAACAACACATCCTAAAAAAGAAAATGACAAACGGCACACCAATGGAAGTAATTAAGGTGTTAACTTATATTATATATATATATTTTTTATTATTATTATTTATTTTTTTTTAAAGTCCCAAAAGCATGTAATAATTCAAAATTCAGAAATGGAGAAAGAACAAAGTGAAAAAGAGAGAACACTGTCAATCAATCAGGTATCTGAAACCCTAGAAACTTCAAGAAGGAAACAGGAAAAAAGAAAAGTTCCACCTTGTTAGGAAGAGAATTGGGAATGGGTTTCGCAGGGGAGCTTTGGAAGCAATTCGTGTTACTGATGTTGATAGTGGAAGGAAAAGACTGATGCAGCTGGTGGTGATTATGTGAAGAAGAAAAAGAAGAGGAAGAACAAGCAGAAGCAGAGTTGATGCGTTGCTGAGCGAGTTTCTGGAAAGCGTCTCGTTCAAGAGAATCGAGTTCTTCAGCACTCAAGCCCCAGTCGTCATCCTCCAACGCCATTCTTGAACAGAAACTTAGAAACTAAGAATCACACACTCGGATTGTGCAGAGTATTTTTGGTTTTGGGTTTTTGATTTTGCCCTTTTTGAGAAATGAACGTCTCTCAAGCGCCAAAAGTTTTCTCTTCTGTTTAATAATGATGAACAATCTACCCGCCCGTTACACGCGTGATTTGGGCGCTAACTCTTTAATTTAGTGCATGGCCCAATATTAGCCTTGACGTCTAGGCCCATCACTAGACAGGCCCACAGAGCCAAAAAATCCATCTCTTTTTTTAATGTCCCTTGTGACAATTAGGGCCCGTCTGGTAATGTTTTCGGAGAGTATTTTTTGAGAATATTTTCAGAGAATGAAAACAAGAAAATAAATTTGCATTTTCAGGAAATGAAAATGCGTCTGTAGATTAATTAGAAAACATTTTTAGAAAACAAAAACAATGAAAACGTCTTTGGTAGTACAATTGTTTTTCAGGTGTATTTTTGATAATTTCAGTTCTAATTTTTTTTTAATTCTGATATTTTTAAAGGCTAAAATTATTATAAACAATGAAAAAAATTAAAGCTCAAAAAGTATCTTATCTCCTTTCTTTTTTTCTTTCTTTTTTTCTTCTTTTTCTTCTTTTTCTCCTTTTCTCTCTTTCCTCCTCTTTTCTTCTTCTTTTCCTTCACATGGCTGTTTCTTTTTTCACTTTTTCTTCCTCTTTCCTTCTTTCTTCCTCATTTCTTCTTCCTCTCCTTTCCAAGGCCGTTTCTTTTTTCTCCTTTTCTTCCTCTTTTCTTCTTCCTTTCCTTCCCAGTAGAGGTGTCAAACGGGACGAGCTGGCCCAACACGGCATGAGCCCAACCCATTTAAATGAGGCACGACACGGCACAGCACGAGCACGAATATTAATGGGTAGTGCTCGGCATGGCACGAAAACTTGGGTCGGGCCGGGATCAAAAAATAGGTCCAATGGACAGGGCCGGCCCGTGGCCCGAGCCCACTTCAAGCACGACACGAGCCCAAGCCCGGCCCATTTAGATTTTTTTTTCTTCTCAAAAAGTCAAAATGCAATAATTTGACATCTAATCTCATTATTTATATGTTTTTTTTTTAATCATAAACATATATTTGATGTCTTTCATTTTAGGGAAATTACTTGGGTCCTTAATTAATTAAACATATCAATTACAAATTAATTAAACAACATTGGACTTGATATCTAATCAATACATATGACATATACGCTTCTTTTATAATCAAAGCAAGACATTTCTTCACATATAAAATAATAAGTTGTTTAAAGATGAAAAGTTGAAGTGGACTTTGTCGAGTTGGACACTTTTTGCCCTCCGCCCCTTCATATTGTTTGGATGTTTGATTGATTAATGTTTTCAAATAGTTCATCATTTCTTGCCTATAATTATATTTTTAATGTTTATAATTTGAATTATCTAATGGAAAAAAAATCAAGTGAAAAAAATTCAAATTAAATGGGTTGGTTCTTGGGCCCGAGTATGGCACGAGCACGGGCACAACACGAGCACGGGCACAGCACGAGCTCGGCCCGGCTCGTTTCAATGTGGACATGGGCTTTGGGCTGGGGCGGGATCAATGATTTTATTAAATGGGCCAGCACAGCACGCCCCGATAAATTAAATGGGCCGGCCCAGCACGGCACGAAAATGTTAAAAGCACGAGTTTAAATGGGACGTGCCGGCCAGGCACGGCCCGTTTGACACCTCTACTTCCCAGGCCGCACCCACTCCTCCTTCCTTCCATGGCATGAATCCCATACACCCACCCATCTCTCTCTCTCTGTCTCTGTCTCTCTCTCTGTCTCTCTGTCTCTCTGTCTCACTCTAGTTCCACTGATTAATGGTTGTGGTGGTTTGATTGGGGTGATAATGGTGGTTGAGCTGGGTATGTGGTGGTTCTTCTTCCTGTCTTTGGTTTTCTTTTCTTTTCTTCTTCCTATGTATTTTTTTTTCTTAGTTTGCAGATTTGTGTTATTTTGGGTTGGAGAAGATGGGTGTTGTTCATGTTGGTAGAGAGGAGTGAGCCAAGCCAGAGAGAAGAGTGGTCAAGAAAGGGAGAGAGAAGAGAAGGGTGAGCAGAATTTTGGTTTTTAGTCTGATATGGAGAGAAGATTGAGCAAAAGAGTGTTTTGAGGGTTTGTTTTCTGGGAGAACAAAAACATCTTTTTTCTGTTTTGTAGAAGTAAACGTGAAGTTGGTCTCATTTTATGAAAACATTTTCAATGTTTTCTGTTTTTGCACACCAAACACGTTTTTGCTTTGTTTTTGTCTTTTGAAAATGAAAATGGGCCTCTAAAACGTAAACGAACGGGGCCTTAGTAATTACAACAATGGTCATTTATGTGTTTGATTCCTCTTCCCCAACATCGCTTGTATCAAAATAATACGCATGCAATATTTTATGGAATACCATATTCTCAAGTATATAGGTAACACTACTACAAAAAACGAAATGGACGATGGGGATCCACCGTCGTTGTAATGCTTTGAAAATCGTCATTAAATTGACCGCCATATTTTTGGGTGTCAAACTACGACGGCTTTTCACCGTCGTTGTTTATCTGTAAAGACGACGGTTTTTAAAAAAACCGTCATCTTTACTTCATAATAGACAACTCTGTTTTAAACCAAAAAAAACCGTCATCTTTACTTCATAATAGACGACCCTGTTTTTTAAAAAAAAAGTCATCTTTACATATAATAGACGACCCTTTTTTTTTTAAAACCGTCATCTTTACTTCATAATAGACGACCCTGTTTTAAAAAAAACCGTCATCTTTACATATAATAGACGACCCTTTTTAAAAAAAAAAACGTCATCTTTACTTAATAATAGACGATAGTTCTTTTAAAAAAAAGGGTCATCTTTACATATAATACACGACAGTTCTTTCAAAAAAACCTTGTCTTTACCAAAAAAAAGGCCACTTGATTTTTAAAAGACGACGCTTGTCACTACCAAGCGTCATCTTTTAAAAATCAAGTTGCCTTTTTTTTGTTCAGCGTGTTTTAAAAGACGACGCTTGTTAGTGACAAGCATGTCTTTTAAAAATCAATCTAACGCTAGAAGTGTATAAGATGATATATCATGACGGTTTTAAAAATACCGTCGTCTTTTAAAACATAACAACGGTTTTAAGATGCACCGTCGTCTATTTTGTGTCGTGGTTTAACTATTTTGTAGTAGTGTAACTTGTAGGTGTCTTATAATTAGCCATTAAATTTATCATTATCAAACAAACTACTTAAGGTCAATTGCTTGCTTGATGTAATAATATTGTTCAATGCTTGTGGAAGTACGAGCACACTTTCCTTTTTCTTTTCTTTTTTCTCAAAGGTAGGAAAGGGGAGGGGGATTTACTCACACACACTGGTGTCTAGGAGTTTCGATCCTAAAACCACTAGTCTTAGGCCAAACACACTTTTCCACTATGGTATGACCCAATTGGCAGCACACTTTCCTATTAAACACAACATAAAAGTAACCAATTATCGCTTAATCAATAATCAACTGTTGCACGACCCTTTGCCACATGCATTTTCCCACTTCTTAAGTACTTAGTTTTTTTCTTTTTTCTTTTTTTTTTTTTTTTCCTTCTTTGCTAGGCCACGACATTGTAGGCACGATCCTCTTGTGGCATAGCAACAAAATCTGCAACCAAATATTGCCAAGATAGCAAGAGTTGCCAAATATTTGATTCTGTTATAAATTTTCACTACTACAAAAAACGAAATAGACAACGAGGATCCACCGTCGTTATAATGCTTTGAAATCCGTCGTTAAATAGACCGCCATCTTTTTGGATGTCAAACTACGACGGCTTTTCACCGTCGTTGTTTATCTGTAAAGACGACGGTTTTTAAAGAAAATCGTCGTTATTTAGAGGTAAAGATCGTTAATTATAGGAGGAAAGACGACGGTTTTTAATAAAACCGTCGTGGATTGTAGGTTAAGATGACGATTGTTTTATAAAAACCGTAGTTAATTATCTATAAAGCCAACGGTTGGTTTATAAAAACCGTCGTTAATTATCTGTAAAGACCATGATTTATTATAAAAACCGTCATCTAATAAGTTCCCAAACAGCTACATTTTAGTTCTTTTTGATTTCCTATGATGCTATATAACGATTTTAACTAGAAAACCAACCATAATACTTTATTAATGAATATATACACTCAAACATAGTTTCTTTCATAAAACTTGAAGATTCAATAGTTATTACATAGTTAACCAATCTTTATTCTACAACAAACATATTTCCTACCAATTAAATATAAATATTCAATTGATACATAAGGTAATTAAGTAGTACAATCTTTTCCTAACAAGACCTAAGTACTCATAATCCAAGCATTCCTCGTCCAAACATACAAATGATGCACAACTGAAGTCTCCTCCATCATTCCAGTAAATAAATCAAAATGACAGAGAGAGAAAAAAAGCTAAGATTATAAAAATATAAAATTAGGTGGAAGAGAAATTTTACCATTGGACCATATTTCCATAGAAAACTTGTAAAATGAGCATAAAAAAGACCATCGAGAACCTGCAAAAGGAAAAATATATAAATAAAATGATGGTGAGAAGAGAAGGTAACAAATTTTCAACAACAAAAAAACATACGACTCACATAGAAAAGACCATAGAAAACCTATAAAAGAAAAAGTTATAAATCTGCAAGCTTCCTCCTCATCTCCTGAGAACCAAATCAGAAAATCTAAAAAGAAACCAGACAAATCAAGAGAGACAGAAAATCTGAAATCAGGGAGACAAAGAACATACCAGAAACGCAAATAGACTAATCCAGAATTCACTAGCAAGATATAGAAGGGTATTGAGAGATTAGGTGACTTTCAAATCAAACCTTTCCAAAGGTAGGAGGCTAGGGTTTCGATCTTCACAATTATCAAGAGAATAGGACAATTATAGGGCTTGGACCTTCAGAGGAGTGTGAGGGCCATGGGCATGAAGTGGCCTACGCGACAGATTTCGACGAGTCTTTCTAGATCGCGACTACGAAATTGGAAAGCTAACCGACCAAGCTGTTGAGGTTGATGAGAGAGTTGAACGCCTGAGATGGAGATCATCGTTAAAGAGCGTGGAGATCGAGATCTTCACCATCCAACCAGCTTTGATTCTCAAATACAGAACCTCCCTCTCCATCTTATGGATCTGCGAAGACCTTAATCTCTTAACTCCTTCATTGATATCGATTTTCTGATGATTTTGTAGAGAGTTTCATGAGGGTGTTTTAGAGAGCTCAGGAGGGTTTCAAGGAGGGAGAGATAAGGTTTTCATAGACGGGGGAAAATCTGAGAATTTGTCGAGTGTGAATTCACTCAAGTGGCCTTTTTTTAGCGTGTTTTAAAAGACGACGCTTGTTAGTGACAAGCATCGTCTTTTAAAAATCAAGTGGCCTTTTTTTGTAAATAAAAACCATCGTATTTTGCCTACAATTAACGACGGTTTTAACAAAAACGTCGTCCTTACCTATAAACAACGACGATTTTTTGTCACAAACCGTCATCTATATAACAAAACAACGAAAGTTCTTTGAAAAAAACTGTCGTCTTTACATATAATCAACGACAGTTCTTTCTCAAGCCACCCACGCACTGCCGGCGCGTGGTGGCGCGTGGCCTTGGTGTGGGGGACCCATTGTGTTCTAAAATGTTTCCCGTGTCGTCCCGAGCATGACGGTATGCTCGGATTTTAATTTGGTTATCATTTGGCAGTCGAACGAATTTACGTATATTAGGCGATATCCTGGTTCGATATGTTCAGACCTTTGGATCGACCCTTTTTCCAAGTACATTGTTCTTTGTACCTTTAGAATCGTGTAGGAACTCACGGATCGAGAATCAGAGTCTCGGATACTCTGAATTAATGCTTCTATGGTTACGTAAAATGGTGACCGTCTGATCGTGCGATCGAGAGCGATCCGACTGCTCGATCGAAACCAAACTTGCAGGACGTGTTATAATAGACGACAGTTCTTTCAAAAAATTGTCATCTTTACATATAATAGACGATAGTTCTTTAAAAAAAACGGTCATCTTTACATATAATAGACGACAGTTCTTTCAAAAAAACTGTCGTCTTTACAAAAAAAAAGGCCACTTGATTTTTAAAAGACAACACTTGTCACTAACAAGTGTCGTCTTTTAAAAATCAAGTGGCCTTTTTTTTGTTCAGTGTGTTTTAAAAGACGACGCTTGTTAGTGACAAGCGTCGTCTTTTAAAAATCAATCTAACGCTAGTAGTGTATAAGATGATATATCATGACGATTTTAAAAACACCGTCGTCTTTTAAAACATAACGACGGTTTTAAGATGCACCGTCGTCTACTTTGTGTCGTTGTTTAACTATTTTGTAGTAGTGTTTGTGCTGCCATCTAAGGATAAAAAGTATTTTGCTTGACCAGATTTAGCATTAGATCTTACGGTGGTAACGAAACACTTCATAGGAGCAAACATAAGGCTTCATTTTACAGATAGTAGTGGCTCAAACATACAAGCATGGTTATTATCATAATACATGTCAAGCTTGATGGATAGATGCCATTACTAAGCAAACTGAAATATAATAATGATAGCAGCAAGCCACTAAGTTCGGTACATTTGGAACTTTGCCTTTGTTTCCTCAAAGACCTGTTCTGCAATGACGGCCTCATTGCCATCTGCTCTTTTGATCTCCAAGTGAGCCTTTTGGTAGAAACCAGTACCCCTTAATGCATCCGAAATAAAATCATCAAAACCAATAGCAATGGCTGCTTCAGCCTTGGCTCCATACACCAGCCTCTGGTAGACATAAAAGTACCGATACACGTTATCGCTTAAACCACAAATGACTGCAGGGCAGAAATATGCAAAATATAGGCTTGTTCAACCTTGATCCTTGAAAGATGGATGGCACCAAAGCACATGGGGCAAGGCTCACAAGATGCATATATTTCACAGTCTGCAAGTTCAATCTGCTTCAGCTGCTTACATGCCTGGTAAAGCAAAAACATTAGTAAGGATTATGCTTCTTTCTAGAACACTATGAGAAGAGAAGAATTCATGTGAGGTAAGTCATCATTTCCATTCCAATTACCTCTCTTATTGCAGTCACCTCAGCATGGGCAGTTGGGTCTGTGTTCCTCAGGACCATGTTGTGACAACTCACAAGTACCTCATCATTATGTACAACAACAGCACCAAAGGGGCCTCCATCTCCACATTCAACACCTTTATATGCTTCTTCAACCGCCTTCCTTAAGAACTTGTTGTCTCTATCTTCCCCGTCTCCACATTCAACACCTTTGTATGCATCTTCAACCGCCTTCCTTAAGAACTTGTCTCTATCTTCCCCTTCTCCACATTCAACACCTTTATATGCTTCGTCAACCACCTTCCTTAAGAACTTGTTTTCTCTATCTTGTACACCTGGAAAAACCACAAATCAAGATGCAGAATAAAAATACAACAGAACTTGAGTCATGGGAAATCATGAAAAAATTTATTTAACAGTGTCTGTAAGAAAGAGAGAAGATGAGCAGGGGCAACTTACTGTTAGCTTCCTCCATTTTGAAGTTACGTTGATTTCAATATTCTTCAACACTCTCCCTCATGTGGGACGACTCTTTAATAGGCCACACATGAAAAAAATTCCACATTGGTCACCTTTTTTAAAAAATAAAAATAAAAATTGGGGGTTTATTTGATTTTGGTTCAATGTGGGGTTTTGTTTGATTTGGGTTTAATAAGGCTCAATCAACCAGTCCGCTTAAATTTTAGAGGAATGAACTTGTGGCCAACTACTAGTGACATCGATATTATCCCAAACATAACCACATGTTGAGCAGGTGTGGAGTTTTATACAAAAGGTCTTGATGTGATTAATAGTAGAATCATTCATCATGTTATATTTTATTTAGTTATGTGAGACTTCAATATTCTTAAACACATATCACATGGAAAATTGCCAAGAGGGCTTGATGGAGGAATCTGTCAATTTTCATTATGGGTATATGGTAGATGTATAGGTGATGATAATCTGATTAATTAATATATCTTTTAAGTTGATATATGCCTTTTGTTTTCTAAGTTCCCTATCTTTTCCTACTTTAAAGAATAATATCTCTTGGTTATCTTCCCTTTATATTGCATTTTCACCTTTCATCTTCCTTAAAAAATATTAAAAAGCATTGAAGAAAAGAATCAAATAAATTATTATTCTACAATTCGAACTTGTATTCTATGCAAAAACCGTTGTGAATGATAGATTGACATATTCACCATTCTCTATTAGGTTATAAATTAATCACAATTCATTCAACTGTATTGGCATTTAGTGTGAATTTTCACTCATGTTTACTAATCCGTATTTGGATTAGGAGGAATTGAATTGAGGAGGAATTGGATTGAGGAGAATTCGATTCCGAATTCTGATTGGAGTTGTTATTACTAAACCATATGAATTGAGGGGAGTTAGATTCTGGATTCTTATTGAAGTCGTTTACTAAACCATATGAAATTGGGGTATGAGTGGTACTAATTACTAAAATGTCCTCGTTGTTGGGTTAAAGTAGATGGCAAATTTGGAATTTTGAAAATTGTGTGAGGATATAATGGGTAAAAAGATGAATTCATAATGAGTTAGTTCTCCAGGAATTAGAATACCACCTCCTCTCACCTAAGAATTAAATTCCTCCAAAATCAGGAATTCAATTCCTAATTTTGTGTGGGCCCCACTTACTTTTCAATTCTTTGATGTGAAATAAAAGCAAGAATCCTGCAAAAGTGGAATTTAATTCCCAATGAGAATTCTAATTCCTGATTAGTAAACACACCATAAAATCAATTTACCCGCCAAACAGGCCATCACATGATAATACTTTCATTTCATTTTTTAAGAAATTCAAATTCACTAAAGAAGAACGAAAGAACAAGCTCACCAAGGGGCCAACAAGAAAATAGACCCAAAACCACAAACCCACAGAGGTTTAGGCTATGAAAAAGGGCCTTGAAATTCATTCGAGAACAAGCAATCCCGCAGCCGCCGTCTAATGGCTGAAACTGAAGGTGACGATTCCTCCAAAACCCCTCTGTTTGCTTGATTTCTTTGTTCGTTGAAATTCTGCCTGGCTTTTCAGCCATTCTTTCGTTTCCTTTTCCTCTGTGCGAACAAATTCTGATGCCCACTCGCATTTGTGTGGTTTGGTTGCTTTGTTATTCACATGAGCACATATAACTTTTATTCGATGTGTTCTAACTTTTGTTGTTGTTCCCTTTCTTTCATTTTTAAGTTGAAAAAGTTGATTCAGCAAAGAAAATGTTTTACTGGACATTTGAAAAAGAATGGCTTTGATTTGATGCAGCTCCCAATGATCGAACGCGAAATATATATATATATATATATATATATATAAAAGTTTCAGCCTTGTCTAAATCAATGTCATGTTGAAGATTTTACAAGTTCATGATCTTTTGCCACTCAATTTCAAACAATGGTGTTGTTGAACATCTTAGTTTTAATCTCTGTGGTTATGTTATGTTTGCCATAAGTGCATAATTGGAAGAATACCCACCATTTTCCTTTGCCATTTGGTAAATCTGCACGCCTATGAAACAGAAGCACTTCTGATGCCATTTTCTGCTGCTCGCCATTCCTAGGTTTCACTGAAATAGTTGTTTTGATATATGTTCTATTAGTAAACAGAAACGTACCAAAAAATTAAAATACGTACCTCATTTTATAAGGTCTTTTAGACCTTGGTAGGGGTGGATATGGTGTTTCCCCTTATATATATGAAAACATATAATCAGAAGATGGCATTTTGTCGCAGGACAGGACCTATAGAAAGCTTGAAATATTTGAGACAAAATCAAACCTTTGTTAAATTGTTAGGCAGTAATATCCAGAAGCAGATTCCCAAATACGCCGGGTTATGACATGTTCTCGATCACTGTAGAACAACGGCAACTGTGGCATTTCGGGAGAAAAACCCCAATCGCAATTAAAAAACTGGGTTGGGAGAAAAACACAACAGTTCTAGCAAAATCTATGTAAAATCTGATGTGGTACCTTTCTAATCCGGTGGACAGTCATGGAACCAGTTTGGGGGCAAGCTCTGGGAGTTTGAAGTGAATGAGCATGTTATCCCACTGGGGTCTAAATTCATCATCCCAGAAGAAATCTCTCAGTAGCTAAGGTGATACATTTTCGAAAACGGTTCTTGTACAGTACTGCTTAGGGCCAAACTAAAATTTGAAAACAATGTTACGAAGAAAGACGCATTCATTCATAATGAATAATGTGACGTGAGAATAGGATTTGTATTACCGGTGGCTAAAAAAAATTGAAAAAACCAGATACAGCCGGCTATACTATTTCTTAAAAAATAGAAAAATGCGTATAGCCGGGCGGCTATACTATTTAATAAAACAAAATTAAGAAATAAGACCCTCCTAGTTGCATTAGTTTATACTTTATAGATATTAATTTGGTATAGCCACGCGACTATAAGAATAAAATACGTACCTATTTTAATATAATACATTTAAATTTTTTCATATATATTATTTGTATTCAATAATATTTGAGAATTTTGTGTATAATTCATGAAGTTTTTGTGTATTATTGAATTTTTAAAAAAAATACTTGTATTAAACATAAAAAAATATGTACATGTTCAATACGAGTGTAGCCGCACGGCTATACCATTTCTTTTTAAAACAATTTAAAAACCGAGTTTTTAATAAAGAAATAAGGCAAAGCAGCTATACCATTTTTTAATAAAGAACTCAGCCGTGCGACTATACTATTCCTTTTATTTATTAAAAAAAAAAACGAGTATAGCCGAGCGGCTATACGATTCAATAAAGCAAAATTAAGAAATAAGACCTCCTAGTTGCATTAGTTTATACTTTAAAGATATTAATTTGGTATAGCCACGCAGCTATAAGTGTTTTATTTGGCAAATTACAACTTAAAAGTTCAGCTACAATATCATATTTTAATAGGATTGCATTAGATTGAATTATGTGGACAACAGCATCGCTATACTATTTCTTTTAAAGAAATAATAAAAACCAAGTGCGGCTGTACTATTTCTTTAAAAAACAATTAGAAAACATGAGTATAGCCGGTCGGCTATACTATTTATTAAAACAAAATTAAGAAACAAGACCCTCCTAGTTGCATTAGTTTATACTTCATAAATATTATTTTGGTATAGCCGCCCGGCTATAAGAATAAATACGTACGTGTTTTACTTGGAAAATTACAACTTTAAAATTCGGCTACTATATAATATTTTAATATAATATACTAAAAACTTTTCGTATATATTATTTGTATTGAATAATATGTGAAAATTTTGTGTACAATTCGTTAAGTTTTTGTGTATTATTGAAAATTTTATAAATAAAAAAACTTGTATTAAACATAAAAAAAAATTGTATGTACATGTTAAATAAGGGTAAAGTATATTTCTTTTAAACCAATTTTGAAAACCCGAGTATAGCCGGGCGGCTATACTATTTATTTTAAAACAATTTTGGAAAACCGAGTATAGCCGGTCGGCTATACTATTTATTTTAAAACAATTTTGGAAAACCGAGTATAGCCGGCCGGCTATACTATTTCTTTTAAAGAAGTAAGGAAAAAAAAAAGAGTATAGCCGGCTATACTATTTCTTGTATAAAAAAATAGAAAAATCGAGTATAGCCGCTATTTCTTAAAATAAAAAAAATAAAAAAGCGCGTACAGCCGTGCGGCGATACTATTTAATAGAGCAAAATTGAGAAATAAGACCCTCCTAGTTGCATTAGTTTATACTTTATAGATATTAATTTGGTATAGCTGTGCGGCTATAAGAAATAAAATACGTATGTGTTTTATTTGGCAAATTACAACTTAAAAGTTCGGTTACTATATAATATTTTGGATTATTCGCAGCAATGGTCCCTCAACTATACCACAAGTTACACTTTGGTCACTGAACTCAAATATTAGTTGCAGAGGTCACTCAATTAGGTGTTTTGTTGCACCATTAGTCCTACCGTCAAGTCTCTCTAACGGTAGGGACTAATGGTGCAACACAACACCTAATTGAGTGACCAAAATGTAACTCCGAGTATAGTTGAGGGATCATTGCTACAAATAATCTTAACTGAAAAGTCACATTTGCCCATCAATAATTTAAGAGATGCTTGCCACGTCATCATTTTAAACAGAAAAAGTAACAGACTTGACGGTAGGACTAACGGTGCAACAAAACACTTAATTGAGTGACCTCTGCAACTAATATTTGAGTTCAATGACCAAAGTGTAACTTGGGGTATAGTTGAGGGGCCATTGCTGTGAATAACCCTAATATTTTAATGTAATATATTTAATTTTTTTTCATATATATTATTTGCAGTCCTGATCTCTTGGACCACAGGAGTCCAAGAAATTGTGGTCATGCACCGTTTGATATTAATCCAATGGTTCAAAAACATTTCTTAAAAGGAGTGCAAGAGTGAGTGAACCGTTGAATTTACATCCAACGGTAAGTGACCACAAATCTCTTGGACCCCTGTAGTCCAAGAGATCGAGACTGATATTATTTGTATTGAATAATATGTGAGAATTTTGTGTATTATTTGTGAAGATTTTGTGTATTGTTGAAAATTTTATTTTAAGAAAAAACGTGTAGTAAACATAAAAAATATGCACGTACATGTTCAATAAGAGCTATTGCTACGGTTATACTATTTCTTTCAAAACAGTTAAAAAAAACCGAGTATAGCCGTGCGGCTATACTATTTCTTTAAAAATTTAGAAAAACTGCATATAGCCGATCAGCTATACTATTTAATAAAACAAAATTAAGAAATAAGACCTTGCTAGTTGCATTAGTTTATACTTAAAATATTAAATATTAAATATGGTAAAATTGAAGTTAAAAAACAATCCAGATTTGGTGAACTTCAAACATAAATGGTAACAGTGTATACATTTAAGACTCAATTTATATTAATTTAAACTGAATCATCATGCAAAGCTTGAATAAAAAATGGAAAAGAGCAAGAGTTATCACCTCAACATTAACACCAGAAGTTTAATGATCTTGCGCACAGCACCTACTAGCACCTGGTGCAAGATAGAACATAATCGATAAAGCAAACGAAGAGTTTGACATGTTGTAAATGAGCATTGTTAAGCAAATAGAAGGAATAACTGGTCATAAGAAAACTTTGCTGCAATGTTTCCACTAGCATGAAGAACAAATTTGACAAATTGTTTAGGTAGCTCCTTCAGACGTTCATCTTCTTGCAAAAAGGCAAGAAGTCGGAGAAAGGAACCAAAAGATACGCGGAAATTACTTAAGGTCAGCAGGCAAAACAATGCAACCAGCAAGTAATATAATCAGTTGAATGCCAAAAAGTTCAGAATGGTATCAAATTGGAAGATTCAACCATATGTACGTGTTTTATTTGTCAAATTACAACTTAAAAGTTCGGCTTCTATATAATATTTTAACATAATATATTTAAATTTATTCGTATATATTATTTGTATTCAATAATATGTGGGAATTTTGTGTATAATTCATGAAGTTTTTGTGTATTATTGAAAATTTTATAAAAAAAAATACGTGTATTAAATATAAAAATATGCATGTACAAGTTAAATACGAATTTAAAACAATTTCAAAAAACCTATTATAGCCGATCGGCTATACTATTTATTTTAAAGAAAGACAAAATTCGAGTATAGCCGAGCGGCTATACTATTTCTTTGATTAAAAACATAGAAGAACCGAGTATAGCCACGCGGCTACACTATTTCTTTAAAAAAATTGAAAAAAGCGAGTTTAGCCTGTTTAACTTTTTTTTAAAAAGTATTTCTTTAAAAAAAAAATTCCCAAAAGCAGGGTAATAATTCAAAATGAAGAAATGAAGAAAGAACAAAGTGAAAAGCGAGAACACTGTCAATTAATCAGGTATCTGAAACCCTAGAAACTTCAAGAAGGAAACAGGAAAAAAGAAAAGTTCCACCTTGTTAGGAAGAGAATTGGGAATGGGTTTCGCAGGGGAGCTTTGGAAGCAATTGTGGAAGGTAAAGACTGATGCAGCTGGTGGTGATTATGTGAAGAAGAAGAAGAAGAAGAAGAGGAAGAACAAGCAGAAGCAGAGTTGATGCATTGCTGAGCGAGTTTCTGGAAAGCGTCTCTTTCGAGAGAATCGAGTTCTTCGGCGCTCAAGTCCCAGTCGTCGTCCTCCAACACCATTCTTGAACAGAAACTGAGAAAGTAAGAGTCAAACTCTCGGATTTTGCAGAGTATTTTTGGTTTTGGGTTTTTGATTTTGCCCTTTTGGAGACATGAACGTCTCTCAAGCGCCAAAAGTTTTTTTTTCCGTTTAATGATGATGAACAACCTACCCGCCCGTTCCACGCGTGATTTGGGCGCTAACTCTTTACTTTAGTGCCCGGCCCAATCTTAGCCTCGATGCCCTGTTTAGGCCCATCACTAGACAGGCCCACTGATCCCAACACATTCGATTTTTGTTTTGAAACACCAAGTATTAAGGGACGATCTGTAACGAGGGTGGGTTTTATTGACACTTCAAAAAAGTTATCATTCTTTGATTATATTAAAAGAAAAAAAGAAAACTTGTGTTATGATTATGACTTTTCAGGAGTGGCAATAAGAGCTCTCTTGTGATAATTGACAATTACAATATGGGTCATTCTTGTGTTCGAGTCTCCCTCTCTCGACATTGCTCGTTTTAAGTGTTCAAGTAACTTGTATGTTTCTTGTAAGTTGTAATTAGCCATGAGGGCATTAATCATTATTAAACAAACTACTTAAGGTCAATCGCTTGCTTGATGTAATAATTAATGTTGTTCAATGCTTGGATGTACGAGCACACTTTCCTATTGAACCCAACATAAAAGTAACCAATTATTGCTTACTCAATAAACCGTTGCATGACCCTTTGCCACATGCATTTTCCCACTTTTAAGTACTTCTTTGGTTTTCTTTTTTGGCTTCTTTGCTAGATGAATTGCATGTCTGCGTTTTGCACAGAAGTGATATTGTAATTTGTAAGGCCACGAAGTTGTAGGCATGATCCTCTTGTGGCATCTCTGCAACCAAAGATGCGTGTCTGTCTCCGTATATTCTTTTGGCTAATTCTTAACTCGCACGGAACTGGAAACTGCCTTGTGGTTTCCTAAACTCTCTCTCTCTCTCTCTCTCTCTCTCTCTCTCTCTCTGTTCTATAAAACGGTGGACAAAAAGGTTAGCCCATTGAGCTACTCATGATCACTCGCACAATTCACCACGAAAAGCCAATGCCAGTGAGGTATGAAACTACGAACTTTGTTTCTCATTACGACCCATCAGTATTAGTAACTCATATTCAAATATTGGCATGTTAATAATTGTTTACTATGTGAATTAAGCATAGATATTGTAATAATATTGTATTGTCAGATTGATTATTATATTGTTCATCATGTCAAAAACTTTGCAGTATGATTGATTTGTAAGAATTTTTTGAAGTTGGAAGTGAAAACTTAAAAATTTGTCAGACAAACTTTTCTGAAATTGAAGACGGACCCAGCATTTCAAAATATGGTGGGCTAGATTTACCTTATTGGATTGTTAGATTTTAAGCTCGGTTAAGGGAGGCTTATGGAATTGATCATAAATATATATAAATTTAATTTGAGAACATATCATTTTTATTTCATTTGTTTAAAAGGCCTATTTTACAATAACAATGCCAGCAACTTTTCATCATATATGCTTAAACATTAACACTAACTACAAGAAAATAAAAAAACTAACCTGGGCCCAGGTTGTACATAGCATATGTCCGTCCCCAATGCAAATGGATAGTTAATCCCGGCTTTAATACATATTGTCCAATTTGTACAGCTGTGGAGCTCATTCTTCTAAAACTGTTTTTTTTTTTTTTTGTCATGGCAGGAGCCAGGGAGCTCTATGAGCATGGCGTTTAAGGGTCTTCTGGTTGCAATTTGTATTTGGGTTTGGTCAGGCTCCTTGGCTGCTGCAATATCCAATGATGGGCTACTGAGAATTGGTCTCAAGAAGCAGCCTTTAGGCCTCAACAGATTGAATGCTGCAAGAATCACCAAGACAGAAGTTTCTCAACCTAGAGGTCTGGGGGATGTAAATATTAACTCCAATAATCTTAAATCTAATATTGTATATCTTAAAAATTACTTTGATACCCAATATTATGGCGAGATTGCTATTGGTTCTCCCCCACAATACTTGGCCGTTGTCTTTGATACTGGCAGCTCCAATCTTTGGGTCCCATCTTCAAGGTGCATCTTTTCTGTAAGTATTGCAGTGAATTATCAAAATGCTTTGAATCTATGGTGTTATTAGAGTTTTGAGTAGTTTCTAAAGTGTGACTGTATGCAGATTGCTTGTTACTTTCATTCAAAATACAGGGCAAGCATATCGAGTACCTACACCAAAATTGGTAATCTTTCCTATCCCTTACATTTGAGTATGCATCTATCTGACCCCTTTGTTTAATTTTATAATTGACACAGAAGATTTCTTGTGGGAAATTTTTGATAGAATCAAACTCAAAATTACTTTGTGTTATTATTTAGGAATACCCTGCAAAATTCCTTATGGCTCTGGTTCCATTTCCGGCTACTTCAGTGGGGACAACGTTAAAATTGGGGATGTGATCATCAAAGATCAAGTAGTTCTCTTTCTCTATTTCCATTTTGGTTTATCTAAAGTTTTTTTTGTTTACATATATTCTTTTTCCAATTTGTTGATGCTATGTCTGGTTTCCATCCTATAGGAATTTGTTGAGGTTACAAGGGAAGGAGTCCTTACATTCTTAGCTACACGGTTTGATGGGGTCCTTGGACTTGGATTTCAGGATATTTCTGTTGGCGAAGCCACACCAGTGTGGTATGTTTCTGGCATAAACTGCTTAAACCTGATATATCTTTAACTAGCTCTTAGTCTAGTCGTACTTTTCATCTTAGCGTTGGAACTTGGATTAGATCTCATATTTGAATCCCCACTCCCGGCTGATTAAAAATATAAATTGATGGCTTAAAAGCATGAGTTAGTTTTCTGGGTGCAGGTATAACATGGTGCAACAAGGTCATATGAGCCAGCAAATTTTCTCTATCTGGCTAAATCATGATCCAACATCAAGGGTGGGAGGTGAGATCGTCTTTGGTGGATTTGATTGGAGGCACTTTACGGGTGATCACACCTATGTCCCGATTTCAAAAAAGGGTTACTGGCAGGTTTATTATAACAAAAAGAAGTTGGTGTTCCTCTCTAATATATTTTTCTTGCCAAATGAGATGACATTTGATTCAGTTTTGTTTATCTCTCCAGATTGATGTTGGAGATGTTATTGTTGCAGACAATTCCACAGGTTCTACTACATTTCCACTCCTATGTTGTTTAACTACCTTTATTCTATGTTTAGAGATTAAATTTGCTGCTTGGTGAGTCAAGGAATTCATGTACATGTCTGGTCTTGACAAGCCAAAAATTCTCCCTAAAACATATGTAGAGGCCTAAAAAAAACCAAATAACTTGATTCTGTTTTTATTCAATTTACAATCATATGACCTGAAAGTTTAAAATTTTCAGGACTATGCAAGGGTGGCTGTGCTGCCATTGTGGACTCAGGAACATCCTTCCTTGCTGGTCCAACTGTATAAACTCATGCTTAAAACTTCAGACTTTGAGCAGTAACAACTTGTATTCCACCCTTGATTAACTCTTCTTTTTCAGACTATAGTGGCTCAGATCAACCATGCCATTGGAGCAGATGGATATGCAAACTTGGAATGTAAAAATGTTGTTTCCACTTATGGAAATTTGATATGGGAATATCTAGTATCTGGGGTTTGTATCTTTTCCCTTTTCACTTCCTTTGCAATTCCTTTTAGGAAATGAAGAAATGCATTAGAGTTTACCTCATATGTCTGCAGGTACGGCCTGATATAGTGTGTGTGGATATCAGTCTATGTTCATATAATGGATCTCGTAATGTGAAGTTGAGACCTTTTCTTTTTCTTCCAATTTTTTTTTTTTTTAATTTTGTTCAGTTTTTTTATATCTTCATCATAATAACCATAGCATAAGGCAAAATTTACCTCTGCAGAAACTATATTGAGTCAGTGATAGAGAATGAAACTGGGAAGGAGTCATCAGTTGATGAAACTCCTCTATGTACCTTGTGTGAAATGGTTGTCTACTGGATTCAGCTGCAGCTTAAAAAGCAAATAGCAAAGGAAAAAATATTTAGCTATGTGAATGAGGTAGTTCTTCTGAAAGTATGAGGCTTGACTGATAAATATGCATACACCAAAGCTAAAAATTCTTTTGATTCTTTCCTTTCTTTGTGAATTTTTTGCGAGTAAAGTTGTGCGAGAAGCTTCCGAATCCGTTGAGAAGGTCATTTGTCAACTGTGATAACATTGCATTCATGCCAGATGTTTCATTTACAATTGGAAACAAATCCTTCACCCTCTCCCCAGAACAGGTACAGTTTTTGTTATAGCTCTTAGTCCTTCACACTTTGTAACATAAGTAGCATGGTTTTGTTAAGATATAACTCAAATGTTTAGAAAGGAACTTAATTCAACCAATTTCCTTTAGATTCACTCCATTTCTAACATGTTTTGGACTTAATGTTCAGTATATACTTAAAGTTGAAGGAAAATGTTCTATTGTCTGCCTTAGTGGATTTGTTGCTTTGGATGTGCCTCCCCCGCAAGGTCCTCTATGGTAAGTCACTATGACCTTCCTTTAGGTTCGACTTCATGATTCGTTGTGATTCTTCACCTCGCATAGGATCTTCATTCTATGGTTTATGCAAGAATGTCATGAAATTAGCACATTCTGCAGGGTTCTTGGAGCTCTGTTCTTGGGAGCATACCACACAGTGTTTGACTTTGGTAATCTCAGGGTAGGATTTGCAAAAGCTATATAATTCATAGTTTAGTAATCCTTTTATTTACCTTTGTAAATTGTTTATGCTAATACTAAAGGTATAGATAATATGGAAGCAGTAGATAGTAGAAGGGCCGTGTGTAATTGTCCGTCCATAAATAAAATGCATTCCATTTGGTTGGTATGGATTGCCAATAAGATAGCAAGAGTTGCTAAATATTTGATTCTGTTAAAATTTGTGCTGCCATCTAAGGCTAAAAGTATTTTGCTTGACCAGATTAAGCTTTACATCTTACGGTAACGAAACACTTTGTAAGAGCTCATAATAACGAGAAAACATAAGCCTTCGTTTTACTGATAGTGGATCAAACAAACAAGCATGGCTATTATCATAAGAATAATTCAACCAATATGCCAAGCTTGATGGAGTAGTAGTAGAATCCATTACTAAACAATTGGATGAACAGAAATATAAAAATGGATTACAAAATCTTGATAATGATAGCAGCATCTACTGCTCTTGAAAATAGGGGAACTGGACCTCCACAACCATTTTCATGGCTTTCACGGGGTCAATTAACCCCATTGACAACATGGTTGATTTGTCATTGGGCTCAAGCTTATGTTATGTTGCCCAAAAGGCCTCTTACAAGGAACTCCAGTTTTGCCCACACATCTATGGCACTTCACATTTGCGTCCCCGAGTGATGTACAATTGCTTAGTACTCTTGCCCCTTCTTGCCTTGTATCCTCAAGGGCTCATAAGTCTTACAATCCACTCACCCAGCGTCCTCGCGAGCAAACTTCTGGTCGGGGTCCAACTCTGATACCATTTTGTCACGACCCTATTTCACCAGCAAGATATTGTCCACTTTTGGTCTCATGGGCTCTCACGGTTATGTTCTTTAGCTCAAGCTTATGATATCTTGCCTAAAAGACTTCTTACTAAGAAGTCAAGTGCCTACACATATAAGGGACTTCACTTTTCCCTCCCCAAGAGGGCTAGGAGGTTTGCATAGTTGATTTTATTTTATTTCGGTACAAACTCATTAAATGGATGTTTTCCAAGTTTTGGGCTCGATTTGAAATCAGTTGGTCAAAGAATTGGGTGACGTTAAATTATGCAGCAACTGACAGTGGAAGGAGGTTTGCATACTTTCTTTGATTGGATTTCTGTTAAAAAATAAAAAATATAGTAAAAAGTCACCAAATAACGCCTCCCACTACATTATGATGTGTCCCAGTTTTGAGCTCGATACAAAAACAATTGGTCAAAGAATGTTTGAATATGTAGGTTCTAAGTTTTTTTTTGGAAGTTAAATTTCAAAATTACTTTTCCGCTGCGTAAGATCTGTGATGTACATAGATTATATAACTGATGGACATAGGACTAATTAGTTCTAACAATTTCTAATGTTGTTAAGATTATAGCATCAAACTCACAAAGATATAAATACGCCCGATCAAACAAGTGATGGTCGCCTACTAAATTTTCTTGGTTTCTCTTCCCACATTTAGCGTGCATATAGTCCTACCCAAAGTATCTTTAACAGAAAAAATTAATTAGAGGCTCTCCCTCTCTAAAGATTGCCCACTTCATTATGCCCTGGTGGCCAAAAAACTAAATCTAACTCCAAATGCAATCACTAAACCTATAATTTAGAGGATATAGCATTACTACTACCCCAGAAGAAAAATTTTCCAGATGAAATCTGGTGAGAAGGAAGCAAGGCCAGCCTAGCAGCAATACCCGCGGCATCATCTGCGGTGTGGTCTCCCTTACAATGAGTCATAGATGTCTGTGTGAAGCCTGGACAGAAGCTATTCACACTCAAACCCCTTCCCTCATATCGCTTTGCCAAAACTCTTGTATATGCGTTGAGTGCAAGCTTTGACACAGCATAGTCGGTCCATAATTTCGGCCACCCTTTACTCTTCCATGCGCCGCTCTTCACGTCGTTGAGAAACAAATTAACCACCCCTTCAATCTCCTCTTCCGATAGTCTTTCGCTTTTCATAACTTGTTTTATGCTAGGGTTTCTTAGCTGCTGCAAGGCCATATATATTTTATATAAATAGGGAGGAAGCAGAGATGGGTAGTGGAAAATACATGGTAATAACATCAGGACTTCCGCATAAGAGAATTTATGTATATAACTATTTATAAAACTGTTTCACTTACATTTAGTGAGCCAAGTCTGGAGCTAACGTTAAGAATCCGACTTATGGAGGAAGAGCTACGAAACATGGGCAAGAGGGCCTCAGTCAGCAATTTGGGTCCATAGAAATTGGTTTTCATCACTGTCTCCGCATGTTCTACCGAGTTTTCATTGAGATCATTAAACGACACAGCTGCGTTGTTTACCTTGAATTTTCAAAAATTGGCCCAATTTTTAGGTCAATATTATATATGTAACACTATATACATCACCGCATGTATATATATCATATTGCTAATCACTTCTCTAATACATGTGAGTCCCACATATATTAGTGCGGCCCACCTAATAGAAGTGGTCAGCGAAGTGATCAATAAATGTAAAATAATTAACTTGAAATGGTATGGTGGAGAAGAGAAAACTTAATATTACAAGAATATCCAAGGCTGCATAGCTTTTTCTGAACCAGGATGCGAATGCTCTGATTGAAGAAGGGTCCGATACATCGAGGCAAGAGAAGGCTACATTGTAAAGACCTTGGGCTCTCAGAGCCTCCACAGCTTTGCAACCCCTTTCAATGTCTCGGGCTGTTAATATGACCGTCACACCTAACTCCGCCATCCTCTTCACAAGCGCAAACCCAATGCCCTTGTTTGCACCAGTAACTATGGCTACTGTGTCCTCCGACCACCATCTTCCCCGGCCAAGAAAATTTAATAATGTCCACATTAATTCTTATTATTATTATTATCATTAAAGAAAATTACAGCACAATTTCCCTACAACATTATATTTATCATCATATTCGACAAAATAAAATGTCAATTGGTATAACTCAATTGGTTGAGCTCTTTCACCTCCACCCAAGGGCAGAGCTAGAATTGTAAAGTTAGGGGGGACGAAGTAGAAAATACCTTGGGTGAGGGTGAATATTTACATGTTTAAAGCTAAATATTTATAATTTAATCATGTCTAATTTGTTTTAGAGGGAACTAGGGGGGAGGGGGGGGCAAGGGCCACTCCAGGCCTAGGAGTGGCTCCCCTCCACCCATGTGGGCACATATATTTGAAACCGACACTCCCAATGAATATTTGTATAAAACATTCACCCCCAGTCGCTTGTAAAAAAAATATAAAAAATAATGCTGAAATCACATAGAGAGATAGAGGGAGAGAGCATGTTATATTACCTGCTGGTTGGGGAGAGGGAAGGAGAAAGAAAAGAGAGCTCAGCTTCGTTGGAGTCCATAAATATGATATATGGTTGCAAATTGAAGTTGTGTGTGTTGGGGTATATGAATTGGAAGGCAGAGGAATGCGAGCAATGTGTATTTATAGATGGATGGATAGATGGAAATTAACAAAGGCAAGTGTACATGTGAATTGAGATTAATTAATAAATTAAACGGAACTTTAGGTCAATATTTTGTATACGTACTAATTCAACATGATCAATTATAATTAGGTTAGGCGTAACCCACGTTCCAATTTTATATATTTCCTTTTTGTTTAGTTTTATTAACATATGAACGTTTGCATGTGTCATCAGGCATGCTGATTCTTTTGTTTCATTATTACTGGTTATTGCATCAATAATATAACGTTAGATGAATAATAAGAAGGTTCCGAGTTCGAGTTTTAGCATTCGTGTAGTGTGTGTGAGTTTAGTATACTATCGTCCCTTTTAATAGGAAAGATCCAAAAAAAATATATTATAATAATAATAATATTATTATTATTATTATTCTAATTAAATTCGTTATTTTCTCACCCACTGGTCAACTTTGGGTTGGATCAATAATAATAAATAATGGGGAGATTGCAATTTGACCTGGGGTTCATTCAATTTGGCTTGACCATGTGAGGAAAATATTCTCCCACTAGCTTCCTCTTAGTTTCCCATAGGGTTTCAGGTGTGGAGCAAAAGGCTGTCTCGTTAACCTAATTAACAAGTTAACAACCACGTTGGTGATTTCAACATGCCAGCCTTTCTTAATTAATTTATGGTCATGCTCATATTATTCATAATATAAACTTCAAGAAAGATGGATCCAATTGCTTCAATATCCTTCCACACATACTTAAACAATATATTTTATTTTTTTATCCATACAAGTTGCTGTTAATTGTAGAATTAATGTGTTGCATCATTGCATGCTTGGAATCCATCCACACATATTAATTATTAATATTTTGCGCCGATGACAAAAGCTTAATTCGCCCTTTGTGCGGATGACAAAACCTCACGGGTGTGTTCGGTTGATGGGAAATGGGGCTTGGAAATGGAAAAATAAGAGGGAAAGCTAGCTAGGTAATTAGCTCTTTGCTTCCAAACCCTTGTTTATATATCACTAGCTGTGTTTAGGATGGGGGACCTCTCCCTAACTAGCCTTAGCTTTATTGTACCAATAGTCACCACCAAACCAACATTCTTTTATTGTATTTGATCGATGCACGTTGGAGAGTAAATTAACAGGGCAAAAGCTAACTAGCTCAATAGCTCTAGAATTAGGCGCATGTGATGTAAGCTAAAGACTAACTTTTCAATTCCATTGAGACGCCGCCATGAGATTAGAATAGTGTGTCTCCAAGGAATCATCTCTTCATTCTTTTGACTTTGATCCTATTTCCCATTTAGGGAAGAGTGGGAATCAATTCTAAATTTATGTACACCTCCCGTTTCATGCTTTTTTTTTGGGATCCAAGTTTGAATTACTCTAAAGTATAAGCAAGGGTAACGGACACACTTCCATGACTAAGTGGTATAATTCACATCACATATAGTGCCCCTATTATTTTAGGGTCAAGCTACAAATTTACAATGGTTGTTTGATGGTTCACTACAAAAAATGTTGGCAGCGATCACCTTTTGTTTTGTCACTTTTGGAGATTATTGGTCATGTTTTTCCGAGAATAAAGCCTTTAATCACGGATTATTCATAGGAAAATGTAACCAATAGTCACCCAAAAAAAAAAGTAACTATATTGCCAAAAAAATTTGTAATGGTTCTTACTCATATAGTGCCTAGGACTTGAAGGTGAACATGAAGGAAGAGGTAAATGATTTTTCATTTTGGGAGATTAAAAATAGATAAGTTATAAGGTGTTCATACTTCCGTTTAATTGCTAATAGTGGCACGCTTGCAATCTAACATTCTCCTTAAAGCCTACTCTAGGTCTTTGTTATTTTTCAGATTAAATATAGATAAAACTGAACAAGAGAAAAATTGAAAGCTTCATTAGAAGGACAAAAGGCAAAAGCCTCCACAAAGTTTAACTTTGTGGCACCAAAACTATGACAATTACTCTGCCCCAATAAGCAGATACTTCACCAATGGGGTGTTAGTTGGATTGGACTAGATTTTTGGTGTGCTTCCAAGTGGTCCTTGGTTCAAACCCCCATGATACCCGTATGTGTAAATTTTCCCCCTCGCCCTTTCTAACTTTGGAAGAAAAAAAAACCAGGGAGAGACTTTTATTACACATAGCCTAGAAGTTAAACTCAAAATGAAATTTAATAAGAGGTAGAGAAGGAAACAAAAAATCGAATAACCATTCATTCACTCATATCTCTATTTGGCATACAATACAACAACAAGACACACAATTCCACAAGAGAAGACAACGTGACAATCCAATTAAAGATAATTAAACATAACTAAGTTTAAAATTGATAAACAATTTATACTTCTACTTTCAATTAAATCTTCTAGGTTAGGTTATGATATTTGCACTAAAAACTCCTAATTTTCTTTTTTTCTCTTTCTTTTCCTCTTTTGTTTAACTTAAGTATTGTGAATTTTTTCCCCCTCCCTTTTTACATGTCTGAGTAGGGTACCTTAATATTGAAATTTATGAATTTTTTTTATAAAAAATTTTAAGAGCTTAATTTGCTAATACTATTGGCAATAACTATATACTTTTCTTCTCTCGGTTATCTTTAAGGGAGATTCACTATTATACCCAATATAGGGGCCCAAAGTATAAAAATACCCTATATGAAATGGCAGTCCCGATCTCTTGGACTACAGGGGTCCAAGAGATTTGTGGTCACTATCCGTTGGATGTAAATTCAACGACTCACTCATTCTTGCACTCCTTTTAAGAAACTTTTTTGAACTGTTAGATTAATATCCAACGGTAAGTGACCACAATCTCTCGGACACCTGTGGTCCAAGAGATCGAAACTGTATGAAATGGACTTCAAAAACACACCCAAAACTCATTTACAACATAACAAAGAGGCTTTTAACTTCTTATAAATTACAAAACTGCTATCAATTTCTTAAAACAAGCCTAACCTCAAAACCTCATTAAAAAAAAAACTCAAAATACTCAATAGGGTATCAAAGTAATTTAATAATCAAAATTAAATTTAATAGGGTCAGCTGTCATTTTTTGGGTTTTTTTTGGGATTGTTTATAGAAATTAAATGATGTAGGGTTTATCTATATTATTAGTGCTAAGAATGGGTATATGACTAAATATCTCTATTTTCTTTAATTGTGACAAATAAAAATTAACATCATTTCTAGTTTTTAGTATATTGGTACTTCGGTTCTAGGTTCGAATCTCAACTCTCCATGCAAATAAAAAAAAAAAAAAATTTGATTTGAAAGATTAGTTCGAGTTTGTTGGTTAAATTGGAATTTGGCTCTACTAAATAGTGTGAAATATGAACAGGACACGATGCTTCTCATACTAATCAGCATGGAAACAATATTCTAGAAGATGCACGACTTAATTGCTTTTGATAAAAAATAAAAAAAATTTAATACAAAACGACTTAATTGCTTAACGTGATCAAACTCTCCGATCAATGGTTGAGGGGCTGCAAGTAATAGTTGAGTCTTTGTTATTTCCACCTTCCTCACCTTACACGTGACTCATACCCCAATAATAATAATAATAATAAAGACCAAAAACAAAGATATTATTTTTATCGTAAAAAACAAAGGATATGTGGGAAACCAAGAAATTACCAGTAAAATCTTGGGCTATTAATTTTAACTTCCGACCACCTCGCTTTCAATTCTTCTGAAAATTAAAGTAAAAATAATAAAAATAATAAAAAATAAAAGAAACAGTTTGCTCTCTCAGAAAAATCCACGTGAAGTCTCTTAAATGGTCCTTAAACTTATACATGAATTGCATGAAGTAAATAAATAAAATAATAATCCAAATTAGAATTTATTAATTAAATATGTATGACATGACACATACCACATCATTGGGACTCAAATTTGGGGCACAAATTTAGTTTACTTAGTATTATTGTTCTTAATATTATCTTTAACTAAGGACAATTTTTGGTATTTTGAGTGTTTTACGATTCCCTGCCCCTACCCTTATATATATGGATATTGTAACCACCACGGGTACCCCAATTCATTGCAACTTAACAAGAACCAAGACTGTTGAATCAGTAGCTAAACTGCTTTTGGGACAAAAATAACAAACACCAGAAAATCCACTCACGTTGTAATTCTCTTAAAAAATTTATGTCAAAGAGCAGCAATTGGTGGAACAATAGAAAATAAGAATTTAGATTAATAATCCTCAATAAAATTGAAATCATCAAATACAATAACAAATTTACAAATTTACATTAAATTAATGTAAATCAACAAACACAAATAGAAATACTGACAACTTTAGCGATTGAGGCTTGCAAGAATTGCAATATCCTAAAAACAGATTTCGCCCCAACCCTTGCAGTTTTTATAGGCGTCCATCTCCCAAGATTCAACAATCAATAATCCTAAATTGAAGTTTGTACTCTCAAGACAAAACTCGAAGAATTTAACAAACATAAAATAGAGTCCTGGGGAGTACTCTATTTTTCACAGAAAGAACTTTCTCCTGCGTGAGGATATCTCAAGTTGATGAAGGGTGCTTGATTTATATAAAACTCAATGCACCCCTGATAAAACAACGTATCTATGAATTAGTGTAAGTTCAAGAGAAATAACCTTTGCATCATCCTGCATGTTGAACAGCAACAGACACAAAGCTAAGGAAACCGACCAGTTGGAGAAACTAGACACACGTCTCTTGGAGAAACTTATTTTTCATTCACTATAGAAATTAAATATTATTAAATAATATAAAATTTCCAACAGCAGCCACCGGTGGAGAATTTTATACCGTGATCCTCTCTTAGGAATACACAGAAGAAATTCTAGAGAAAGAATTCATGTGCGAACGGGATATTATGAAAGAGAGTTTCAAAATAAACAATTTGAGTAACTGTCAATAAATTTTGCTCGAACAAAGGAACTTCATGGTTCGGGTTGCATTTTCTCACATTCTTCTCTGATCGACTGGAAAAGTATGGTCGAGAGATATCGTTCACCGAAACTTGGAAACACTACCTGTAAGCAATCAAATTCTGAAATGAATTGATACACAAAGAATTGAAAGGAATAGAGTTTTGAGGTAATTATATAAAGGGCACTCTACAGAGATCATACAGAAAACAGCCCGAAAAAATGGTGATTGTGTGAAAAATCAGAACATGACTAGGATGCCTCAATTCAATGGTCCGGACTTTATCTTGCGAGTCCATAGAGCACTACTCAATATGCAAAACGATGGACTGACTTTTATTCCTTTTACCAGACTTGTCAAAGTAATATCAGAACGTGCAGAATCAAGTTAAATCCATTGGGAATGCCCTAGTTAGGAATGAAGATCAATCCCACAGACTCTTGTACATGGAAAGTTAAGATGGATATCAGACCCAGCAACAAGTGTAGGAAATATGTATCCAGTGAAACCATCTCTTCTTTTTCATTTTCGTATTCCCCAGTCAAATCAAGCCATCTCACATGAAAAGATTCTTAACACAAAGGTGTTTAGATTTTCATAGTCCCACCCCAAGATTTAGGAAATAAGTATCCAACGATGCCGTCTCTTCTTTCATTCTTTTTCTCCCAGTCAAATCAAGTTCTCACAAGTAACAACGCTAGCACAAACATCTGCATTTTATTAGTCGCAACCCTTAAACCAAAAAGCCCATTTACAAGGATTTTTACAATTTTTGGACCTCTTCCTCTGATCGTCCATTAAATTTTAAAGCCTACATCTTCTATGTTTTCTACTCCCTCTTCCCTCTTTCTCTCAGGGCACACCAATTAATGCTGCAGCTCAACTCACAATGCGTAGGTTCCATCAATTTCATACAGAAATAATTTTTAAACGGAAAAATAGAGAGATGATATACCGTGATAAGCTTCCCTGCATTTTCAGGTCTCTTACCAACCTTGAGGGCAGCAGCAGCAGCAGCCCCAGAAGAAATGCCAACCTGTTATGATATGAAGGTAAAAATTAAACAACTAAACTAAAGAATTTAATATAAAAATATATACATAAATAGTCTTGATGTGTGATCTAGATTCATAGTCTGGATACACCAGTATGGCAAGAGAACATTACTCCATATGCAGCAACCACAGAAAAATCGTCGAAATTTCCGATATTATTGGTCAAAATGTCAAAAAAGGGGGGATCGATATGGAGGGGGAGGGGGGGCTGAAGATTATTTCTTCATCCCGTATTGAAATATCAGCAAAATATTGTTGAAATCATATTGGTTGGAATAATCATGCACAAGTCAGTTTCTAGGTTGTGCGAGTCGGCACTTTTGCTGTTAGACGTGAAGAAGAAGAAGATGTGTGCCCGAACTTTTTCTTTTGAAAGTTTTTGGATAGATAAATGAGAGGGGCTGGCCTCCTTATAATGAAATATACAGAGATGGCCTCCTTTGAATGAAGTGCACTGTTTTATTTAATTTGCTTTTGGGAACCCTTTCATTAAAGGATGGGTATCTAATGCTGCTGTTAAAGAAACTAGAACCCTAGCCCAATTGACTAACTTTTAGAGAGCCTTGTAGATGCTCCTGCATCAAACTCCCCTGGTTGGAAAAGACTCGTCCTCGAGTCTAGATCATCATCACCAAAGACTCCATGAGAAAACTGAATTCTTCCTTTCCAAACAAAGAGATATTTTGAATATCGAACCACTCTTGAACACTTATGATTATTCTCTTTCATCACGGGAAAATTGACAATGACTAGCCAAAACATAGGTAGGTCAACCATAGTTCATCGCTTATGATCTCCCATGTTAAGTGATTAATCCCTAAAACAAGGACTAAAAGCGCATACCAACAAGCCTTCCTGGAGTGCCAATTGCTTCGCGGTTTCAACAGCTTCATCACTTGAGATCTGCCAAAATCACAATCTGTGAGAACTAAACTAAAAACCAACTTCACAAGGACCTTATGTGATTAACGATACATAGATGAATGACTAGAAAATTAACATTTGACAGGACGAATTAGAAAGGAACCCTGATATTTTTATTTCTTTATTTTTTTTGGAAGAAAGGAACCATGATTTATACTCCAGAAAAGCACAATTCTATCTTATTAACTTAGAAAGTTAGCTTTGATACAATAACATTTTAAAACTTATTTCAAGTATATAGAGAGAGAAACATACATACCAAAAAAAAAATTAAATAGATTAAATTGGAATAAGATTAGACCTCTATAATTTCATCGACAACATCCTGGTGCAAATTTCTAGGTATAAATCCAGCTCCAATCCCTTGAATCTTGTGGGGACCTGTATTTTCAAAAATGAAAAGTAAATGAACATGAAAATAAGTAATATATGAGAAAATTTTAAAAAACACTGCACACTAAACTCATTAGAAGGCTGGTCCTCTATCTTACCGGGCTTTCCACCTGAAAGGATGTTGCTTTCCGAGGGTTCTACACCAATAATCTGTTACTTTAATGATCAGATGACATCACTCAAATGGGAACCAAAACAAGAAGAGAAAGGATAACAAAAGAAAGGCAGAGAGGAAAATTATAAGAAAATAAAACACACAAAAGAAGAGAAATTCTCTCTTTGAAAATAATTCACCCTCCACCCAGTACACAGATATACCAGGATCTACTTCAAATTAAATTTGCCCTCTAATTGACACATTCAAGGCAAGGCTATCAGATTCAGGCTGGTCAGCACTTTTGCATATACAGTTTGGAAATTATGAATCAGAAAAGCAGCATACCTTTATTTTAGGATTTTTCTCTTTAAGGAATCGTCCTACCCCAGAAATGGTTCCACCAGTTCCAATTCCTCCAATAAATATATCCACTTTGCCTCTTGTATCTTCCCAGATCTCTGGACCAGTTGTCTCATAGTGTATCTGCATATAGAACATATAATGAATTTATACACATCTAACCATATTGGAAGCCATAATGGTATTACGCTATAACTACATAGAGGATCCCTATGCCAATTTGCTATCCTTATGGTAAGGTGATGAAGGTCAAACTCACATACTTTATAGACTCCATGTAAAACCAAACTAATCATTTACAGCAAGCTTTGAAGCACAAGATCAAAACCGACTGAAGAAGAAAAATAATCAGCCAAGAGACTTCTCTTTTTCAAGGTAAAAATATCTCTTGGATTTGAGTTGACTAGTATCTAATTCGTTAACTTAATTTGCTTTTCAAGGTCAAGCTCATGCACATGCAGTTCTTTTTGTTTTTGAGAAGCAATGTAGTATTCTGGAATATATTGATCGATGACTACTTTGGGCTGTGGGCTTTTCAGTATACATATGTGAAGCTCAGCACAGTAGAAATATTTCTTTGCACAAGATATAAGCACCATTTCCACCATCACTGTGGACACTCGAAACCCCTCCCAAGAAAACATGGCAGACATGACTTCTAGTGTTTTGGGCCGGCATATGACAATTAAAAAAAGGAAAAAAAAACATTGAAACATGGTAGTTAATTAAAGGCTTAATTGCTCTAGTGCCCCCTCAAAGTATGGTCAAATCACGCATTGCCTCCTAGAAGTCAAAATGACCCACCTTCTACCCTTGACAGATGTTTTGCATCTCACTTTGTTCCCCATCATCAGGTCCGTCAAAAAATCTGTTCAAAACGTCGACATGACAGAAACAGTACGCACTGTTTTGCTGAAATGTATTCCACGTAAGCGTCATGTGTGCAATTAAATAATAGAATATTTTCTTTTTAAAAGATTGATTACTAAAATTAATGTTTTAAAATATTTTTAAAAACCCCCAATCCCCCTCTTCCCCTCCCCATTATCCACCGACCTCGCTGTACCCCTGACACCCCACTCTCCTCCCTTCCTCCCCACATTGCAAAATCCTCTCTCAACCCGATTCCCACCACCACCCCAATGCAGGTGTGACCTAGTTTTTGTTGCTCGATTTAGACTACCAATACACACGCTCAATTTACATTGCAGTGGATTGATTTATTTTAAAATATTATTTTTAATAGTTCAATTCATACACACATGCCATTTACTTGGCATACATTTCAGCAAAGTTGTGGGTCCCACTCATGCCACGTTAGCATTTTTAACTAATTTTTTGATGGACTTGATGATAAGGGGCAAAGTGAGACACAAAAATCGATCAAGGGGGCAAGGTGGGTTACTTTGACTTACCAGGGGCAATGTAATACTGTAGTTTTAGGGAGCACTAAGCAATTAGCCTCAAAATAATGTAACATGGGGCTGAACAGTCTAGCTGCTAAAGGAGCCAATTGTTCAATAAAGTGAGAATAGGAAGGACACCTTAGGATTAGCAGGATTGTCAAACTGTTGAAGCATGTATGCATTGGGTGTACTTTTGAATATTTCTTCAGCTTTCTGAACTGCTCCCTTCATTCCCTTTGCTGAATCAGTCAAAACAAGCTCAGCTCCAAAGGCCTTTAGAAGAACCCTTCTCTCCAAACTCATTGAAGCTGGCATTGTCAAGATGAGTTTATATCCTTTAGTGGCGGCAATAAATGCAAGCCCAATGCCTGTGTTTCCACTAGTGGGTTCCACCAGAACACTCTGAAAATAAAGGAGAAAGAAACTAAGTCAATGTGTACAGAAAGCTACGAAAAAGAAACAATATGAAGCTTTCTTAGGCATGGCTGGTTTTACATGAACCAGAACCACAAATAATCCAAACATGTGAATCATCCACCTTTTTTTCCAAATGACAATACGAGAGACGGGTCATAATGCGAATTAATAATTAAAACAAGGGTAAAGTTTAAGATTTAAACAGCCAAGACCAAATTATGGGAAAGGCCATTGCTGCATAATATCCACAATTTGTTATGAGAGTTCAACACAAACCCAGAGAGGCATGTTAAGGAAACACGTGGAAAATTATAAAAGACATCCGATTGCAGATGGTAGATAGCACAATACATGCGGCTGGAACATCCAGCATCACAAGCCATTTGGTCAGTTAGAATTGGTAAAGGGTCTTTTACCAAAACCAAAAGCCAAAAACTTCGGTAATGTGCAGTTTTGGTAGTTTTCGGTATCAGTAGTTTTTCATCTAGTATAAAACCTGCTGATATATATGTACACACACGTACACATTAACTAAAATTGTAAGCTTACTATTAGTGAACTAAACATTTCCACAAGTTCTTTGATATATTTCGGTAATAATCAATTCAAAAAAATAAATCAGTAGTTGGTCGATTTTGGTCATTTTCAATATTCAAAACCAAATCAACTATTTTTGATATTTTATGGTTTTGGGTTTTTCAATTTTCAGATTGTGAAAATCGGTTACCATACCAAAAATAAATTCAGTTGATAATCGGTCTGTTTGGTTTTTACCAAACCAAATGGCAGCCCTGGTCACAATTTTGAAGTATGATATAGGGATCTCTAAGAATTACCCCTCCGCGACATGAACCCTAGTTTGAATTGGCATCTGATCCAAAAAAATCTAATGCCTGGTTGGAGAGTCATAACTTCAAGGGCAAGAGGCACAGGGGGTCCAGAAGGGGCAGATGCCCCTGCTCTTTTTTATTTTTTTGTGTGGAAGAACAATAAGTGATGTTTGAAGATATTCTAACTTATATACCCTTAAAGAATCACTATTCCGGCAGCATTCCCTAATCCAATTGATTTCCATTTTATTTTCCATATTCTAATCTATCCCTTTTCAATTTTAGACACCATATACACAGTTGCACGCCTCTATATAAATTATGAGTTTCAAGCTTTCCTTCTATATTGTCTGAGCTGCCCTATGTCACATAATTTTCGGGCTCCACCCTTGGCTTTAGGCATCACATTTGACCAGGCATTCATGCTAATAATACAGTATGTTGAGTAATATCCACAATCAGTTACCTGTCCAGGCTTTATAAGTCCTCTTTGCTCGGCATCAATTATCATACTGTACCCTATCCTGAAGATGAATACCAGAAACATTAACAGTGATATTAAACATTTATTATTGACATTCTATGACTACAGTACTGAGAAAACAAATAGAGATAATACCATATATTATAACGAGACATTTGCAATTATATAATCCTCATACAAACATCATTATCCTAAACCTAAATTACTAGATATGGGGTCCGTAGTTACTTTTTGAGCTGATAAACATATTAACGTACAGTTATCTATGGCAGGCAAGCATATTGAATCACCCTTGTTAGACAGCATCTCAAAACAGCATACCTAAATTCATTTAATTCCTATTCTATTCTAAATGTATAGGCTAGGGTTTTTTTTTTCCTCTCACTTCAGTCTGATCATAATGTTTCTAAACCATATAAAACAATACAAATAATACACAGAATTGTAGTCATTGCCTCCTCACCTGTCCTTGACACTGCAACATGGCTCCATAATCTCAAGCTTTGCAGCAATGTTTGCAACAGACCCCTTTACGATGTTATTCAGGTACACCATCGGTGTTTTTCCAATAAGCTGCATCACCAAAGTTGCCAGTGTAACATATGAATTAACAAGAAACCTACGCACTTCAAGTTTATCAAAGGAAAAAAAGTCGCAAATGTTTCGGTCACATGGTTTCCAGTTACTAGTACTGCGGAACAGAAAATGGCAAGTTTAATACTACATCACTAGGTAACAGAGGGATAGCACCATTACTTAAAACAACATTTCAACTCAACCAAATTTCACTATAGTTTCAGTACTCAACACAGCATCAAAGATTTTCTTCAGTCTTAGCTACTTCTATTTTATACGAAATCAGGCAAAAATAAATGACAGGCTTTATTTTGAATCCTGATAGAAAATACAGAAAAATCAGATGTGCGGTTTTGTACAACATAAAAACTAAAAATTCTCACATAAAGGTGAGAATATAATTTCTTTAGTATACTACAAATATTAAAATCTGCTTTTGAAAACATAGACTTTCAGTACAAAAAGCAACTTGAAGCATTCCATAAAATGATTAAACTTATTCTACTCCCGCAACAAAGTAATTCAAATCGACATAATCACGTAGATAAATACAGTATAATTTTCCCAGCATCTACAGTCAATGAACTCCAATTTTGCTATATAAGTCAATATTAATGAAAGTTATACAATGTAGCATTTGATTATAAAGATAAATAATCATAAATTTCCACGCAGCTACACTACAATACTCTGACTTTCAATTATTCCAGAACTTCCGGATAACAACAACAATAAACCACTTAAGTTAACTTAAGTGTCTACTGAATATTGTACTTCCAATTTTCCTCTTGAATAAAGGGAAGAAAAAGGACATAATTGAATTAGAATACAAACAATAAACCACATTCAGCTTCAGGAGTGTACTCACTCATACTTTCGTCTATAATCCACCATCACTCATCTTCTTCCTTCCAAATACCCTAAACATAACTCAAAATCATTGCTAAAATTAAACAACTTTTGAAGCGCTAAACCTAACAACACTCAAATTTGGTCCATATGATCATTTTCTTTTCAAATATTAACCCCAATAAAAAAAAAAGATTGAAAAGCCCAATAGAGTGGATGCTTCAATTTCGGTGGAGAACTTCATGGATGCTTCCAGTGATTTAGTAGTCTTATGTTCAGTTTTTTACATTAGGTGGGTGTGAGTAAGGATAAATTGTTTGAGTTTACTTACAATACTCAATACATAACTCAATTTGGGTTCTAGTGAGGGTAAATTTGGAATGTGGTTTATACTTGCAAATAAATAGATTTTTTTTTAAGAGAGTTGGGTGTAGATATTAAGCTCAGTTAACTTATGGACAAGTTGGGGTCAAATACAGCCACCCTTTATTCAATAAAAACACAAAGTTTTCCATCTCAATCATGTTTATTATGAAAGGAATGGGGCTGATGGCTAGGTTCGGACTTTCTTTACTTATGCTTATCAGTTTTCACTTTTCCTCCCGATTGTTGGATGCATCTCCTACGGGATGATATGTTTGGAGTGCTAGATCTCATTTAGCTGTTTTGTGTAGGCCTTTTGGCCCCAGTCACCAAAAAAGAAAAAACACAAACGTTGCCCTAATGACAAAAACTGCTCACTTTTCAAATTTTAGACTAGAATTCTTAAACTTTCATCCTCGAGGTAGAAACAAATATTTTTTATCTCCTATTAATTCAATTTCTCAATGGCATAATTTTAAGGATTTTCTGATTAAATAAACAACTCAATAGTGTCCATTTATAGTTTGAGAAAACTATTTATTTGCGGACCAAGTAACACCTAATGGCATTGAAATTAAAGTAATGGAAATGGGTAGCATCCCTTTGGTGCTTTAAAGATAATTTTTTATAGTTATCAGGAAATATAAATACCTACATAAAATAGTGCAAAACTGATTCAAAGTTATGTAGACTTCATCCTTCTTTTTATATTGTGTGAGTAATCACACAAGTCCCAGTCTCACAGAAAGATCTTGATATAGACAATTACCAATAACTTGGATTCACTTAAGATAACCTGCTTCATATATCTTTATAAATTTGTTTAAAGTTTACAAAATTGTGCCACCTAACCGGTGTGTCAAAAGAATAAAAAAACAAAAACAAAATAGGACAGATACAATTATTGGCCATCTGTATCAAACTGAGAGCACTAAGAATTCACAATATCAAGTACACGAAAATAAAAATAAAAAAACAAAAGGGCAAAGACTACTTATCTCTTCCTCTCAAATTGGCTTAGAAAAGGTCAAGTTTTCTTGTTAAATGGTAAATATATAATACACCATAAGAGTGACTTGAAGTCATCAAATACATCGTTCTCTTGTATTTTCTCCACCAATAAATCTAACCCCAACCACATTCAACAGTAACAGTTGACCACACAACCATCAAACAGAGCACCACAAAAAAATAATAAAACCAGTTTAAATAAAGTGGACACTCCTAGCTTCCTTATTCTGAGCTACTAATGTTGAATAATTTAGCCTAGCTATATATAGTTTCAACAAAAAAAAAGAAAAAAAAATCGACCCAGTTCATAATCTGGTTCATTTACAAAGGACATTAAAAAAAAAAAATACTTAATTTCTCACCATTGTAGCATCTTCAGTATTCACACGTTAAAAATAAATTTCCATATAATTAAAAGAAGAATCAATCACAACTCCGTAACAATCGACCAACAACATCAATATAAATGAAACGAATCTACTAAAATCCATGTACCTAAGCAGCTTAAATTAATCAAACTTGTAGACCTAGAACCATATTAATCTTCAAATCAAACGCAGAAACCCAACCCAATTCGTATTTCCCAGAGACAAAGTCAAAATGGTATTTACCTGAGTGACATCTTCAGCAATGTTGAGACCCTCAACAGCGGTCTGTGGCGTCACAGAAACAGCCTTGCACACCAAAGAGGAAACTGAAGAAGGCTTCCCTATCTGGCGCATGCTCTTGCTGTTGCTCTTTTTGTTGGACCTTACGCTCAGAGACGTAATGGTGGCGGGGCCCACCCCCACCACCCATAGCTGTTTGGGAGCTGTGAGCTCTGATTTTGGGCTGCAGAGCGAGGATGTCAACGGATTGATCAGAGAAGCAGAGCCCATTTTTCTTTGCTTTTGCTATCGCTCTAGTTTTGATGAGACTGAGTTGTGTGGTGTGGGTGTGGATTCTATACGGTTCTGATCGTAGAGTATCGTTGGCTGCTTTCTCCGAGTCCAATACTCCATAAACAGTCAAGGGTTAATTTCAGTATAGTACCCGAATTCTTAGTGGTAAGGTATGTTAGTCATTATACTCTCAATTTTAACGATTTCGTACCCTAATCTTTCTAATTTGTTTCAATTGGTTTCGGCGTTAACTTCACTGTCAATCCGTTATTTGCTTGCATGTCATATGTGGGTCCCACGAGTTCGATGCTTTCGACCATTTATTGTAATCCTGCCCAAACCCCTCTCTGACCAAAAAGTAAGACACGTGGCTGCATCTAATTGGCCCAAAATTTAAATTTTAAAATCAAAATTATTGAAAATTAATTCATTAGTATTCAAAATAAAAAGGGTTATTCGCAGTAATGGTCCCTCAACTATACCCGTAGTTATACTTTGGTCCACCAATTCAATTATTAGTTGCAGGGGTCACTCAACTAGGTGCTACGTTGCACCAGTAGTCCCTCCGTCAAACTCTGTTAAATTTTCTGTCAAAAATGAGGATAAATTCGGAACAACTTTTCTTTTTAGCATATCACCTGCATATCACCTTTTCTTTTTAGCACAGAAACTAAAGAACTCTGCAAGAACAGCTTTTTCATCAAAAACCCACTCGATTGTGAGTCCATTCCCATCCCCCAACTCCATCAATTGTTGGGTTGCAACTTCAGCCAACGTATCCAAGGAAGAAGAAGAAGATGATGATGATGAAAAAACCCTTTTGTTTTGCTTGACCATGGCCTTCTAAGGAATCAAACACCCATCAAATCCATATCCACGAAGTGGGTTGCAGCAGCAATTTCTCATAGCCATGGCCATGGCCTTCTTAACATCATCTTTCTTCCAATTTTTGACGATAACAAAAACCTCAGAGAGAAGATTCAACGAATTTGAATCATGCCCAAATTGAAAATCACCCTTCATTCCCATAACCAAAATGCAAAAACAGAACTTTCACCTAAAAGATTAAGAACACTGAAATAAACCCAACTCGATCTGTGCAGTAAAAGCCTTCGGCACTTCCAGACCCAATTCTCACTCTCTCGACGACTCTCGCTTTGCACCAAAACAAACGCTCGCAAGCCAAGATAGCGTTTCACCACTTCTCGTCCGTTTGGGTAGAGAGAAAAGAAGAGAAAATCAAAGCTGCGAAAGTTCGATCCATGGCCCATCTTCTTCAAGCGTGAGTGGAGGAGGAAGGCGTGGGTTGAGCCAATTCGGCCTTGCCCCATGCCGCGACGATCATCTCGTCCTCGATCCATGTACATAGGCCGGTTATAATCTTTTGGTGGTGAAGAATCCAACCGATCGAACTTGGTTCTTCCTCTATGGTTGTCTGAGTAATCCAATCGATCTCTTCGCATTTGATGGTCAGGAAACCTGCCTTCATGCCTTGGAGGTGGCATCCCAGCGCCAATATCTCTAGGGCCATCTCTAGCCCAGCCACGAGGTGGAGACTTATAGCCACCATTCAAGCTCCTTCCAAGTGGAGGATCAACTGGAGGACCAGGGAAGCATCTAGGAGGACCACTGGGAGGAAGGGGAGGATTGTTGAGGAAAGGGAGGGTTGTGGATGAATTTTCGAATTTACCCTCATTTTTAACGAAAAAAGTCACAAACTTGACGGAAGGACTATTGGTGCAACATAGCACCTAGTTGAGTGACCCCTACAACTAATAATTGAATTGGTGGACCAAAGTGTAACTACGGGTATAGTTGAGGGACCATTGCTACGAATAACCCAAATAAAAAAGGATATTGATCCCTTCCTGAGGGCAGTTCTAGCGACAAGGGCTGGGGAGGTTTAGGCCCAAAAACGTTTCCAGCAGTTAGGGCTGGGGGGGCAGCTACTGGGGCCCACGAAACCAAGCCAGCCCTTAGGCAAAATGAGCCCTAGTTCAAGTCCGGGAAATTTTAAAAAATCGAAAAAAATCTTTATAAAATACAAAAAAATTCAGATTTTTTTTAAAATAAATACTTAGTCATAGTTTCCACTTCCCACACCAAAAATCTATACAAATTTCTCTCCTCATATCTCATGTGAATAGTTGTTGCCATGGCAATTGGTGAAAACACCACAACCTTTTGCAAGGGCAGCCACTATTCATGTGAATAGTAGCTGCCCTAGCCACCCCCTTGCCATGGCAAAGAGTTCACTGCTGGAAGTGCTCTAACAATTAACGAAAAATTGAGCAACTTTGCACATTAAACCCAAATTTCTTCTTCTTATTCTTTTCTTCTTGTCATTTCTTCGCTGAAATTGAGCGACTTTGCATCTAAGAACAAACTCCTTGGAGATAAGAGTTTAGTATGTTGGAAAATTTGGGGATAAGGGTTTAGAATGTTCGAAAATTTGGGGATAAGGGTTTGTCTGTTGGAATAGTTGGGTCTGTTCGAAAAAAATGGGGATTGTGTCTTGTAGGTACGGCCTTTGGGTCAATGCCTAATTAGTTGGGTCAATGGTTAATTAATATATATATTTAATTAATCAAAAGATGGGTCTGCCTTGTGACTCTTTGGCTATGTGATTTAAATTAAACCCGATTAGTTAATTAATTAATTATTTATTTATTTGAATTATTTTTAAAATTCAAATATCATATATTGTTTTTGTCTGATTGGATTTGTCCTTATCTGATACCTGTTGGAATAGGTATCAGCCACTCTATTTAAACACAAGCCTGGTTCGGTACAATTACATCAAATTCGCATGAAATATTCATATCATCATTCCTGTATAGCCTTAGAGATAAACACACATATTTTGCCAGAAATCAAAGCCCTAGTGCTAGGACTTTGATTTAGATAGTTGTATCCTCGTTGAGCAAACGCCTGCAGAACTACAAGCACTGAGTAGGGGTGAAATTCTGTTTCAAGAACATTGCAATTTTGCAAGCCTCTATTTGCAAGAACAGTCAATTTTTAATTTACTGCCATATTTAATTTCATTATTCTATTTGTTGTTTAATTAAATTATTAGAATAATATTGATTGTTGTTCCTCCAACAAGTTTCACTCAAGAGAATGAGCTAGACCAAAGTCAAGCATTCCCACTAAAAAAGAAGAATAAAAAATTGAACTCTTGCATTGAATTAATGTGAAATTTCTCTCTCTTCAACAGGCGCTTTGGATATAAACTAGCCAATAAAGTATAAACTAATGCAACTAGGAGGGTAATTTCTCTTAATTTTTTTTTAAATAAAAGGTATATCCAGGCGGCTATACCTTTTCAATATAATATATTTAAATAGTATAGCCCAGCAACTATACTATGGTATTTTATTTTATTTTTTAAAATAGTATAGCCGCGCAACTTTACTACGGTAATTTTGTTATTTAAAAAAAATAGTATAGCCATACAGTGTTACTACTGTAATTTTTTTAAAAAAAAATTAGTATAGCGGCGTGGTAATACTTATTTTGACACGTGAGCACTGGTGTTGGGCAGGTACCCATTTTTTTGCGATAAATCATATAGCCACGCCGCTATACTAGGGTATTTTTTTTATTTTTTTAAAAATAGTATAGCCGCATGGCTATACATATTTTGACACGTGTGGAGCTAGGCCATCTCCCTTTTTTCTATAAATAGTACAGCCGCGCGGCTTGACTCGGGTATTTTTTTTATTATTTAAAAAATAGTATACCCGCGAGGCTTTACCACGGCAATTGTTTTTAAAAAAAACTAGTATAGCCGGTCGGCTATACCTATTTTGACACGTGGGCTCGAAAGCGCTAGGTGGGTCCCTTTTTTTTTCTATAAATGGTATAACCGCGTTTTTCAGGCTATACTCCGGATTTTTTTTATTTTTTTAAAAATAGTAAAGCCGCGCGGCCGAACTACGGTAATTTTGTTTTCGGAAAAATTGTATAGCCGTGCGGCTATACGTGTTTTCACACATGGGCAGACTCCATGCCATTCTTTCTTTTTAAATTATAAATAGTATAGCCGCTCGGCTATACACTGGTAATTTTTTTTAATTTTTTTCAAAAAGTATACTCGGGTATTTATTTTTAGACTAGTTAAAATACAAGTTTTTAAAAAAGCAAATGTATAATACTCTTCTTGTACACATATATACGTATTTTTCAATAATACACACAAAATTCATATATTATACACATAATTTTCACATATTACTGCAAACATGTTTGAGTTGAAATTAGTCCCACATTAATCCCACATTGGAACACTAGAGTGGCTTGTGGGTATGACCTTTGGGTCAATGCCTAAGTTGGGTCAATGGTTAATTAATATATATATATATATATATATATATATAATTAATTAATTAATCAAAAGATGGGCCACATTAAAAACAAATAGTTTTAAATTTGTCCCAAAAGATCGAAAAGAAATTGCTCCCGTCTATTTCCCTACTATGTTGTGTGAGCTGAATTGAATTTATCAACTTCTCTTTAATCGACTTCTGATTGTTAACCAAGCAATAAGTTTCAACTCATATTTTATGTTGAGTGCTGCTAAACGAACCCTAAAATTAACTGAGTACACCATATTATCAATCAAAATCTAGATTCAAATCAACAAGGTTCCCTCTAGTAATGAGTTTTGCTTTCTCAGCCGCATTAACAATTTTTAGTTTCCACACCTACAAATATGAAGATACCCTTCAAGGTTCAAAATTTTCAAATCTCCCAGCTTAAATGCTTCGTCCTCATCATCACATGAATACAACGAACATATCGAGTGTTAAGAGAAGTCAGCTTCGCAATTCCCCTCGGCAAACTTTCTAGATTAAAACAATAATCAAGGTGAAGATGTCTTAGGTTCACTAGTTTTCTAATTTGCATGCAATCGTTGATCAACAAGGTTTGCAAGTTCGATAAATCACACCATGTCTCCGGCAATATTTTCACAGTAGCTTACAAAATTAAAGATTTTGATGCAAACTCAAAATCTAAAAAGAGGGTTCATATTCATGTAAAAAGAGAAACTAAGTTTAGGATTGGTATTAGGGTGTTCTATGATAGAGTGTATTAGGGTGTACTAGGGGTATTTTGGTAGTTAAAGAGGGTGTACTTAGTTAATTTTACATTTTGATTTAAATAATAGGGTGTCCTCAGTTAATTTTAGGGTTTGTTTAGCAGCACTCTTTATGTTTATAGTGCACCATTTCAATCCAAACCATATGTATCTACTCACAACACAACTCATGGTTGTATTATCAACAAAGAAATGCCCAAACAATACGCTTCAACCCATATTTTTTGTTTTATAGTGCATCATTTCAATCCAATCGTGTTTTAAAATCGTATGTATCTGCCATCACTGCAAATGTTGTTCGAACTCCATTGGTGTCAAAGTGTCATGCACACAATAGTTAAATTTTTCACAACCCACCTTCACTAGTAAGATATTGTCCGCTTTAGGCCAGGGCCCTCATAATTTTGTTTATGGGCTCAAGCTTATACTACCTTGCCCAAAAGATTTCTTGCTAAGAAGTGAAGTGGTAGTCATATATGACACATCACATTTCACTCGCTGAGCAATGTGAGATTGCTCACTAATCTTTTCCTTTCTCGCCTTGCGTCCTTCAAGGCTCACAAGTCTTACAATACGCCATTTTGATTTCCTAGCAAGAGACCTTTTAAGCAAGATAACATAAGCTTAAGCCTTGGAACAAACTTGTTAGGGCTCAAGCCCAAATCAGACAATATCTTGCTAATAAAGCTGGGTCGTGACAAAATTCCCTTGCAATTTATGGGTCATTTATATTGAAGTTCACATTCCTCATAATGTGCCATGAACATAATCGATGATGTGTGTTGAGAAAAACTTCATCCTTGACAACATATATAGGCTTCTTTTTTTCCTTCATAGAAGTCAACACGTTTTAAGGACCCAACATTATGTAGTTGCAATATCATCAATAAGAAATGCACAACCAAAAAATATCGTCTTGTTGTGGTTGTTTACACCAACAAACATTACTAAACATTTGTCATATACGCTGGTCTTGTGCTTGATGTCAAATATCAACATATCTCCAAAGCAACAATAATTATGTAGAGATTGAGAGTCTCTCGCCAAAAAATTCTCCGCCTCTACACCATATATGCTATAAAAAAAAACAAAAAAAAAAACTCAAAGTCGGCTACTACCTTTGTGTTCATGTAGTTTTCTCTTTAGTATTTCTCTACTCTATCTGGAATAAGAACAAGCATTTTCAAAGAAATTATTTCGTAGTACCAGACAAATTCAGAAGCCATTACACCTCTTTAGTATAAAAAATTTATAAGTCTTAGGTCAACGTATTTTGTGGTCACCCCAAATTAATTTAATAACAAGGCACTAATCAATTCTAAGCCTAACAACTCCTTCCTTAAATTCAAAACAGCCACCAATGATTTCTAACAGAGTTCTTAAAACGATTTTGCAGATACAATTAGCAAGAAATAAAGCCCAAAAATATTCCAAATTGAATTCCCGAAAAGTACCTAAACTTTTACAATTATCCCAACAATGTCCCTCGACTCCGACTCAGCAGCAGTGGCTTCCACCAGCAGAGACTGGTACTTTCCCTCACCGCCCTTCATCCAAACCAACCCGAACTCAACGAAATTTCCAAAATACCCTCGAAGATTCCCAACAAACCCCAGGCCGTCCCAACACCTTCCTTCCGATTCTCGGCAGCCGTTTGGCGGCGTTTCGTCTCCCAATTCGTCGCCGCCGTTTCGCAGCGTTTCGTCCTCGACCTCGGCCCCTCACAGAGCTTTTAACCATGAGAGGCTTAGACGGAGAGTCGACTTCGGTCGCCGGCGAGAGAAGCCGCAGCAAAACGACGTCAATGAGGCCATTCCAAGCGTTTCCGACGGTGTTTCGAGAAGAAGATCGGAGGTTTCGAGTGCGGTTTCGGGCGAGAAGTTTTTGGGGTTTTGGGGAAATGGCTTCAACGTTCGGTGGAAAGTGGCCTTTTTCGTAGCGGTACTCTTTCTCACCAATTGATATATGTACATACATATACATTTATGATTTTGATCCCAAATATTTTTTGTGCATCTGGCAGATTGCGACGACAGTATTTTCATCAGTGGTGTACCAGAATTTCTGTTTACATATCCAAGTCAATGAGTTGCAGGTATAGTTCTATTGCTTGCGATGCTTACAGTATTTATTTATTAAAGAATGAAAGAAATGAAATATTGAGACATCGCACTTAGTATTACTTGGCACTTTTAATGTCGATATGCATGTACAGTAAAAAAATTGAAATTTTTGCAATAAAATAAATGAAAAATTAGTTGACATGAAATGAAATAAATTTAAATTTAGTTTGGATGTATGTAGTAAATTAACTCATAACTTATATGAATTACTTGTATTTCCGTATATGAAATCTAAGATTCCTTAACTTGTACCGGCGGACATACCAAGTTGCTGTTCATATGTCCCGTACACCTTATCGCATTGCAATTTCCGTTCTTCCTTGTAATTTATTTTGTTTTCCTGAAGACACATTAATATAATAGTCCTTTTGGTTGATCAGATACTGGTCTTTAGTTTGTCATGTAAAACTAATAGCATCTAACTTGAATAGCCATTAAAAACGAAAGGATTCTTTTTAACAATTTGTTGAAATTTTAGTTTACCAGAATCATTGGTTAAAAAGCTTGTGAGATACCAAATATTTTTGTGAAATTCAAACATTGAGCTTCAATAAGATTCAGCCTGCAAACACTATGAGTGGAACTAAGCAAAGTAAGGTATTTAAACTTATTGTTTCAGTTTTGGTTGATCTTTTAGATAACATACGTGATTCATCGAAAAAAGAAACATAAAAACAAAGAAGAAAAACTTTAAGGCTGTGTATGGATGGCTGCAATAGGAGATTTAAATGGATTTCATGTGATAGGATACTTGTATTTTCCTTACTCAGTCCAATTTTAAATGAAAACAAAACTAAGATTTTCAGTCATTTTTCAGCAAAAGGAAAAACAAAAACAGAAACTTTAATCTGAAATTTGACTACTTGACACACACTCGTGTTTCACTGCCTTCCCGCAACATTCAGACTTGTAACTAGGCTTTAATGTTATACTTGATTCTGCACCATCTCACCAAAATATGGGAGTCCTTCAAAAAATAGTAAGGGTTCGTTTTGGCAGCCCTAGTTAAACCAAAGCAAAAAATTTCTCAAAATACAGACTGGCCCAGAAGAACAAGAATGATATTTGATTGGCTAAAAGGGTAGAGCAAGAGTGGTTTTTTGAGGTGGATTAAAAAGTACCCAAAGATTTTCTAAATTAATTTACCAGGAAAAGGAAAAATACAAAGGAGGATCACAGAGGTGCTTAATTGACAATGATGCCTTTATGTTGGAGCACTGAAAACACCACAGAAGCCTAGTTGGTTCTGGCAGATCCCTCAGAATTCTCTGAGGTTGGAGCTCTTAGTTTGAAGATGAGGTGTTTTTATTCAATAATTTTTCCTTTTCCTTTCCTTTTTATTTTTTTTCTTGTTTCACTCCTGCACAGCAGGAAGAAAAAATACCAACCTGTTTGGGGTTTAAGATATCCAGAAGGTATATATCTATACAACCCTGGTTTCTGTTTGCCTAGGATATTCCTACTTGGGCAGGTTCAAATGCCGGAGTGAGCCAGGTCAAGAGTTTTTCTTCATTTCTGCCACTAAGATGGGGTATCTCATACTTTTTTTTCGTTACCGTTTTCTTAATTTCCCCCCTAATTTTCGTAGTGGCTTTGGTAAGTTTTTGTACTCTTTCACAATTTTATTTTTTAAGGCTTTTTTACTAGAATGCCAATCACAATTTTCAATTCAAACACTGTCAAAACCAAATTTACGAATAAGATAAGAATGAGAAACTTATGTGTTGCTCAGTTCATATAACAGCTTGTGCATCTAGTTTCATGTTTCCTCGGATAGGTCAAAGTGCCTTCCAATGATGATTTCTTTTTCTGTTTTTTTCCAATCTGACTACGATGTTGTGTCCCCTAGATATGAGCTGGGCCTACTATTTTTTCTGTTAATGTACGGAACTTTGTTTAAATGGTGAGGCCATACTAATTGAATCACATGCTCTGCTTTCAGGAACATATTTCCAAGCTTGAATTTACGTTACGAGCCCACAATTTGTCAGATTCTACGGAGCTCATCAGTTCCTTTGGGCAGCAGAGTGATCTCCATAGCAAAAGTTTAAAAAGATTAGCTCTTATGGTCTCCCTCACACTTTTATCCATGCCTGTCCTAGCTTTCAAGTACATTGATTATGTCTCTAGATCAAGGTCATCAGAAAACATTTCAGAAGAAGTGTCTCTAAACAAACAGCTAGCATATCGGGTTGATTTGTTTTTATCAGTCCACCCATATTCTAAGCCATTGGCATTGTTAGTTGCAACTCTACTACTTATTTGTCTTGGTGGTTTAGCACTCTTCGGAGTGAAAGATGATAGCTTAGCAGAATGCCTTTGGTTGTCGTGGACTTATGTAGCTGATTCTGGCAACCATACTGACTCTGAAAAGATTGGGGAAAGGCTTGTTTCAGTTTCCATTAGCTTTGGCGGTATGCTTATATTTGCAATGATGCTTGGACTTGTATCTGATGCAATTTCGGAGAAGTTTGATTCATTGAGGAAAGGAAGAAGTAAGGTGGTTGAGCAAAACCATACTTTAATTCTTGGCTGGAGCGATAAATTGGTAAAGTTCTGATTGCTTTGCTTATTTTCAGAAAAAGGTTAAAGTTTTACTTTAAGGAAAACTGTTTTAGTAGCTTGAACTGCGTTTTTGTTCCATTTGTTAAGTATTCCATTGTAAATTCAGGGATCGTTATTGAATCAGCTTGCAATAGCCAATGAGAGTTTGGGTGGAGGGATTGTTGTAGTCATGGCTGAGCGAGATAAAGAGGAAATGGAACTTGACATTGCTAAAATGGAGTTTAATTTCAAAGGAACATCTGTAATATGCAGAAGTGGGAGCCCTCTTATTTTGGCTGACCTGAAAAAGGTATGACTGCTTGCCTTCTTTGGTTTATTTGAATTTAAAATATGGTTAGAATTTTCTCCTCTGCGACACCCATCAATTTCAGGCGGCATGAGAGGCAGGAGAGGGGCACAGTAAAATATGATGAACTTCATAACTCCAATTTTTATACCGAATTTTATGATCTACCTCAGTAGGATAATTGAACTGGAACAGTTAGATAATTGAGTGAAGATGTATTAATGCGGGTTGGCACATGGGGCCAAATGGGTTTGGTTTTTGTGACAACTCAAGTCAGTCTAGTTTTCTCACTTTAAGTCATATTTTTGTGAAATGATGGAGTGATTTTAAAATACCTTAAAGTGTTTTGGACTTGGTATTTTTGTAAATTTTGGCACAAGCTCATGGTGTTCACTTTGAAATGTAACTTGCCATTGACGAAATTCAGAGTTATCTATTTGAAGATCAACTTTAGTTATCTGATTATTCTCAACTTCAGTCCTAGGGGGTGTTACGTACCAACTACAAAGTGTTCCTTTTGTTATATACACATCAACAAATAGGTTTAATTTCATTAAAATAGAAAAAGAAACAAACGAAATCCTTTCTCAGTAATTCCTTAAATCTTTGTGTTTTTAGTTTGCAGGACTCAAATATCAAGACTGCCACTCAGATACATGATTGCGCCTTAGTGATTTTTTAGTTGTTGCATCAAGAGTCTGTTTAGATCTCAGTGGTACAAATATATTACAGGATGTTGGATAGACTGCATGGTTAGAAGAGAAGTTTCCCCTCTAAAAGTCCAAAACTATGCCCGTTGGGCCCAAGTGTAATTATGGGGGCTTTGGTCTAAAATGAAATATCCATGGTAGTGCAAGAAGCTGAAAATAAAAAGAGCAAAATAAAGAAATAAGTAAGAGTCAATCAAAAAGTTTAGCCACTATTTTAAAGGTCTACTTATTTGGGTCTTAGGAAACAGACAATATCTTTAAGTTTGATAAGGGTCTTATCCCCTCTCTTCATTCTTCTTCATCTCTTTGTTTTCTCTGAAATTTCAGCAGCCATAAACCTTCTTTGCTCTACAAAAATATTATATTTATTAGATTTTCTGTCATTCTAAGCCCACGATAATCATAAGAAACACTCACTGTGTGTTAGAACTGTTTTGTAATGCATGCTATCATACAATGCTGAAACTATTCATGCCATTTGTATGCCTCTCTATGTGTTACTTATACAACTATTTGCAGGTCTCTGTCTCTAAAGCCCGTGCAATAATCGTCCTTGCTGAAGATGGAAATGCTGATCAGGTATATTTGAATTAGAAAATTTAAGTTCTCTAATATTTAATATCATACTATACTTATATTGTGTCAAACTAGGGTAATTTTTTTAATATTATTAAAAAATAATTAGTTTCCTTAAACTTTTTAAAAGCATATAAGTCAACTTTACAGAAGTCTATTCCTTTTCCTTTTTTATTCCTACACGCCAATATATTGTTCACTGGTTTGATGCAGAGTGATGCCCGTGCATTGAGAACAGTTTTAAGTCTAACTGGAGTAAAAGAAGGGCTGAGAGGACATATTGTGGTTGAACTAAGTGATCTTGACAATGAGGTTCTTGTTAAACTTGTTGGTGGAGATCTTGTTGAAACTGTTGTGGCTCATGATGTAATTGGCCGTTTGATGATTCAATGTGCTAGGCAGCCTGGACTTGCACAGGTCACTTTCTGTTAGTGTTGCATGCTTTTAACTTTATTGTGGATGGTCACACAATTCTATTTCAGTGCAACTTTTTGTGATTTTTTTTTTTTGGTAACTAAATTTCTTGTCGATTATGGCAATTGATTGTCTTCTATTCCCCCTCTGATGGACCATAGCAGATCTGGGAAGATATCCTTGGGTTTGAAAATTGCGAGTTCTACATCAAAAGATGGTCACAGTTGGATGGCATGCATTTTGAGGATGTGTTGATCAGTTATCCTGATGCCATTCCTTGTGGAATCAAGGTTGCATCATTAGGTGGTAAAATTATTTTGAATCCTGATGACTCTTATGTTCTACAAGAAGGCGATGAAGTGCTTGTCATAGCCGAGGATGACGATACCTATGCTCCTGCACCATTGCCTACGGTGATTTCCAATTCCTTTAAAGCATAGAGTTTCCAAATATTAGCTTGGTGTTTCTGCTAGTTTGTTTTATCTTTTTTACTTTTCATTTTCTCCTTTTGTTTGTGTTGATGGTCTACTTAAGGTTACTACTTCTAGAGTAACTTCAAGGTACGTCATTAAAAAATAAACATATTTAGTTAAATTAGTTCTCAGAGACATTGATTTCTACTTGTCCTAGTCATGATGCATTTAGGGTCACTGTTTGAGGGTGACAAAGAACAAATAAATAAATATACTGCAGATAGATAAGTATTTTTTTTTCCATTCAGCAACTATCGTCCATAAGATTCAAACTCAGGACCTCCTCCAACAACGTGGTACGAAATGGTCATTGGGAAACATATTACATAGATAGAAAAAGAATTAGTGCATTAAGAAAGAAAAGTTTTTGGCGACTTGGGTATCAGCGACTAGCCTTTCTTTCTAGTTCTCAATATCACATCAGATCCTTGATGTTTTTATTTTTGGTTAGGAAGCAATCATTCAATTACTGCGCTGATGATTAATTATATGGAACAAATGGAAAAGCTATTTGATTGTTTTCAAAGTATTTATTGTGGAAATTTTCATTCAGCTGTTCTGTGCAGATTTTTTTTCCTTTCTTTTTAATTAATGAAGTTTCAGAATCGTTTATCATGTAAAAAAGAAATCGTTTGATGGATAAATCCATACATATTACAACATTAGAATATTAAAAACATCTACTACTTGACCTTAAAATTTAATCACATTGGATGTGCCTTCATCATTCGTTCTTTTGGCCTAATTGTTCTAGACATGTCCATTGTGCATTCAAATTGCAGGATCATGATCGTTTTCCTTTATAGATATTTTAGGTAGTGCCCTTTGATGTTGTGATGTCTGTCGAATTTCATGGTTACACATTGGTAGTACCATTCTCCGGGGCTGTTGTCACAGTTTAGCCCCTTGTTATGATCATTAGCCATCGAATGTCAGAATGAACACAAGATTGAGTGAAAATGCAGCCAATGAGAACTAGAGCTGCAGAGAAAGGGCTATAAGTTAGAGGTCAATCTTCTAAAGAATAAGCTCTTTTAGACCACATTAGGATGATGCCTACCATGGAATTATAGTGAATGGAAGATAGCATAATTAAAACTCACAAAACTATAATCACTTTGATCATTCAGGTCAAAGAGGCATCTTTCATACACATTGCCCGAACAGCAAGAAAGCCACAGAAGATTCTACTTTGTGGATGGAGGAGGGACATTGATGATATGCTTGTGGTAAGTTCTTTCTGTTGATGCCCCTAATTTTTCTTTTTCTTCGCCTGAATGCTGCAGGTCTGGAGAGGAAGTCTACCCAAAGACTTTATTGTTCCGAAGTCTGCAGAAAGGATACTTTTTTGTGGTTGGCGGCGAGATATGGAGGATATGATTATGGTAATGAAACTTGAGGTCTGCAATCATGCTCCCAGTACTTCGGGTGCAGTTCTAGTATACAAACTGATGATACTCATCTCAGAGACAGCTTCCTGTTTTCCTATGCAGCTTCAAAATAGACTGCATTTCTGGATTCAAGTTTAAAAGTTTCAGAAGTAGCACTGCCACATCTACATTGGTGCTGTTAATTGATTATTAAATTTTGCTCTTATAGAATTAGATTCATGCATCTATGATTTGTAGGTATTGGATGCCTTTCTAGCCCCTAGTTCAGAGCTCTGGATGTTCAACGAGGTTGCTGAAAAGGAGAGGGAAAGGAAGCTCATTGATGGTGGCCTTGACATCAGCCGGTTGGTGAATATAACTTTAGTTAATCGTGAGGGGAATGCTGTCATACGCCGTCATTTAGAAAGCCTTCCTTTGCAGTCTTTTGATTCGGTGAGCAACAAAGTATTTAGTGTCTCCTTTATAAATATCTGTACTGAGGTAGTAAGAGGGATGGAAATTCATATATAAAGAAAATGATGACTCATGCTTTATGTGAAATGAAATGATCAACATCAACCGGACCTGCGATTGGAAAGAACCTGCTGGCTGAGTTTTCTATCTTATTGGTGTATCGTTTCTGGGCAGTGATATTATTTTACCATCTAAAATGTGGTAGACCAGTTAGTGACAATTACTTAACCTTCATTGGTGTCTTGTGTAGGGTCTCTACTTTTCTGTGACGTTTATGATAATTACTTAAACATGTCTAAATCATTTCACAGGTTAGACATGTGCTCATCTAGTAATTCATCTGTACAGATCTTAATCTTGGCTGATGAGTCTGTGGAAGACTCAGCAATTCAAGCTGATTCCAGATCTCTTGCAACATTACTTTTAATTCGTGATATTCAGGTATTTGTGATTTGATTTTTGAGTGCACCATTAAACTACTGGCACAATTAACTTTCTAAAAATTATTTCTTCTATTGTCGTAATTTCTCAGACATTATACTCTTAACCTGTTTTGATTTTGTTGGTAAAAGACTTTATTTTTTTCTTTATTTCTTTTATTTTTAGGGGGGTGGGGGGGAACTGTGGGGGGTGTTTGTGATCCTGTTCTAGAATCATCAGTCCGGACATGAGTGAATTTGAAATGAGAAAGCTAGCTTCCAACAAATCTGGGTATTGATATTCATTGTTTTGTTCTATTCAACTTGCCACTTTCAGCTTTCATTATTATTGTACAGAATGAGAGAATGGTTTATTTTTTATTTATTTATTCTTTTTATCTATTTTATTTTTTGCGTACATTGGAAGTTATGTAATAGCATTGAGATTTGAGTAGAATTATATTTTTCCTTTGTATCATCAAAGATTTAATTTTCTTTGAGGACTATATGTGAAGATATCATACTGGTTGCCGAGGAGATTCAAGTTATCAATTTTCATAGTTTATCTATCTTCAGTTCCAATCCTATATACTTGTGTTATTCCAATTTTCAGGCTAAGCGTCTCCCCATGGTAACGCATGTTCAAAGAGGAAGCTTCTCACAAGGCTCATGGATAGGAGAAATGCAGCAAGCTTCAGATAAGTCAGTTATAATTAGTGAAATTCTGGACCCAAGGACTAAAAATCTATTATCCATGTCAAAGATCAGCGATTATGTGCTATCGAATGAGCTCGTAAGCATGGCATTGGCCATGGTGGCTGAGGATCGGCAAATAAATGATGTGTTGGAAGAGCTGTTTGCAGAGGAGGTATTCTTCTCTTTGTTACATATGATTCCATTCCATGCAGTAGTACCAGAATTTTATTTGCAGTCAAAATAGACTTCACATGAGCTCTCCCTTCAAACTGTCCACTAGAACATGTCGCTTGATTCCAATGATCAATCATAACATTGTGAAATGGCTTCCCGCTGAGCCTTTTCCAACATTTGTTATCCTGCCCTTGGTAGTTTAATAAATTTCTGGGGTAAAACAGTGTAGTTGCCAGATTTTACTATTTAGGATAACTCCTCAATGGAGCCCAAGTCACTAACTAATACAGAGCAGATTTCCTTTTCCTATGAAAATGGAAGTTGTGACTGTTTCAACCGAATATTTTTTGTCTCCCTCTGCCCAATTATCTTGGCATTTTGCTTCCAAAGGAATTCTTCTGTAAAAACTAACTTCTCGTATCTTAATCCAAGCATTCAAGTTACTAAAACCAAGCATCTGTGAAACCTGCTCCAAGTCCCAAACGATATCAGACCTCAAGTTTGACCAAGTATAAACTGCTTTCAGTAAAGCAGTAGGATCACCCAAATTAGTGTCTTGGATAAAATCATTAAAAACCCTGTTGTTATAAATGGTTCTTTAATTCTTGATGGAGGTGCAGTTTGTTCTTATAAGTGGTTAATTACTTATTTCACCAACCTTACCTTGTGTTTGATTTATCAGGGCAATGAATTGCAAATAAGGCAAGCAGATCTCTATCTCCGTGAAGGTGAGGAATTGAGCTTCTATGAAGTACTCTTGCGAGCTCGACAGAGGAGAGAGGTCATGATTGGTTACCGTTTAGCCGATGCTGAGAGAGCTGTTATCAATCCCCCATCCAAAAGTGAGAGACGGAGGTGGTCAGTGAAGGATGTTTTTGTGGTGATTGCGGAGAAGGAATGAAGCATTTCTAAATCAACAGTGAAGACAGTGTTTGAAATTCCATGTGAAATCGGGGATGATCTTACTCTCTTCCGTTGCAAATGCCCATCTGACTTTGAAGTAAGAGAAAGCTAAAAAAACAAAATCCCTTACAGACTCCCTGTGCCAAAAACTAACCTCAAAGTTTTCAGATCAAATGGTCACTGCCAGTAGAGATTAGTGTACTGGCTGCTGTACATTATGTCCCATCGATCAGTGAGTGCTCTACAGTAGCCGAAGCTATGGGATGTTGTCGTCGGAACGAGGATGAATTCATATTTGAGGGTGTTTTCCGTGTTCAACATGTGATTTTATTTTTGGCCATGTTCCTATAGTTTGAGCAATGTTTCATTCTAGTACGGTAGTTTCAATTTTGGACCTTTTGTTTAAGCTCAATAAATAGTTTACTAATGTGGTATATAATAACATCATTTTATAAGATCAATAACTAAAATATACCATATGAGTTTAGGGCTTTTCATTAATAGGCATATTTTAGTATGACATACTCGTAGGTACAAAGAGTTTAATATTGATGCTGATATGGACAACCCAAAGTTCAATGTTGGGATGAAATTTCCAAGTAAAAAGGTCTTGAAACAGGCTATATATACAAATTTATGGAGCATGAGGGTCATATCAATGCAAGGTGGTGAAAAATGATAAGTTTAGGTTGTATGCTAAGTGCAAGGAAGATTGTAACTGGAGGTTGTATGCTTCTTTGATGCATGGAGAAAACACTTATCAAATTAAGAGCTACCCTCCTAAGCATTCATGTTCCAAGGTTTCCATAACAAAAACATCACTTCAACTTTCCTTTCTGAATGGTATATGAGTAGGATTAAAGATGATCCTAAGATTAAAAAAGACAACGCTTCAATCAGAGGTTCATAGAGAATTGGGATAGAAGTTTCTACAATAATCAATGTTATAAAGCTAAGAGGAAGGCTCAAACTTTGTTTGAGGGAACTTATGCTCAACAATACGACAAGTTATGGGAGTCTTGTGAAGAGATTAGACCGACTAATAACAGCAGCAGTACGTTGATGAAGGTGGATCCTCCTCATTTTCAAAGGCTTTATTTGTGTTTGGACGCATGCAAAAAGGGGTTTATAGTATGTTGTAGACCTTTAATAGGTGTTGACACATGTCACCTAAAGGGAACATTTCAAGGTAAATATTTTTAGTATTTTTATTTGGCATTAACTTATGTAGATGTGATATTAATTTAATATATATTTCTATATATACTATATATTTGTTTCTTTACATAGTATGTAATTCAATATAATGGCAGGGTAATTACCCCCTAAGCTATTTTTTTTGGGATAAATTAAGGACTTAATTTTATAAAAATGGTTAATTGGTGACTCCCCGTCAATTTTTTGGTTTTCCTTCAATATTAGGGGTGAATTCTTAATTTCCTTTTAAAAAGAGAAAATTAAAAATTAAAAAGCCCATCCCATTGTGCACAACATAGCTTACGCTCCCCCCTCTTCCGCCTTCCCCTGCCCCCTCTGCCCCCGCCCCCTGCGCGCTCTCTCTCTCTCTCTCTCTCTCTCTCTCTCTCCAACACAAACTAGGAATCCTCAAGTTTTGGTCTTTATCTGAATGCTTTCAATCTTCGGACTCCTCATCTTGACAGCACACGTTACTCCTAATCCAGACTGAATTTACATCCTCTCTCTCTCTCTCTCTCTCTCTCTCTCTCTCTCTCTCTATATATATATATATAGGGCCAAAGAGCCTTGATAGCACACGTAACTCCTAAACCTGACTTATTTTACATTCTCTCTCTCTATATATATAGGACCAAAGAGTTGCATATTCGAGAGAAGTAAAAGAAAAAAAAGAATCAGAGGAATCCTAGAATCAACAATAATGAATTCTGAAGCTTTTTTTGCTGAAACTGGCAGCACCAGTTGGACGAGGTTTTTAGGCCTACTGCTGTTAATGCCAGGGGCTCTAATACTGGCGATGGTTTGTTGTGAGATGTCATTGTTGAAGGCGGTGATGTTATTGGTTGCGGTTTTCGTGTATGCTTCAACTGTGTAAGTGGCATGTTTTAATAATATTTTAGATCAAAATTTTAAGTTATTTCAATTTTGGTTGTGGTTCTCATAAATACAAGCTCACACGATTTTGTGTATGCGAGAGACTTTTTTAAACATGGCTCACACGATTTCTCATAAATACAAGCTCACACGATTTTGTGTATGCAAACATGGCTCCGTCAATTAAAGACCAAGCTCGACAACGGCGGGACTATAATGCGGAGATTTTGTGCGGAGGTTACTTACGGAGACTACTTTCTGGCCCGTTAGATTGATCAAAAGGCTAACATTAATATCCTCTTTATGCTACAACCGGGTTAAAATTACCCATCACAAAAACTACAACCCGGAACTTCTCTCTCATCTCTCTCCTTTTGCAAGGTCAACACTGATGATTGTCAGAGTACTGGAATTATTAGTGCTGGTGGTTTATTACGCAGCTGGTGCTTGGCTTAAGGGATTTTCTGTGAAAACCCAACAGTCACCACCCATCCCCCTCTCCTTCCGGCGAAAACCCAACAGTCACAACCATCGCACTCAAACCCAACCCACCACAACCTACTCCATATCCAAGTTTTGGAGAGAGAGAGAGAGAGAGAGAGAGAGAGAGAGAGAGCATCTGGGTTTTTTTTTCTTTTTGGATCAGATCTGAGTATTGTTTAGATTTCATGTTTTTTCTTGGTTTAATGTCACAGTTAGCATTTTGATTTTGATTTGGGGGTACTCTGTTTCTGTGTTCATCTGTGCAGTGGGGCTCTATTTGTTATAGATCTCTGGTTGCTCTGTCAAATTTTATAGAAAAACTGGGTTATTGAGAACGTTATGTTGTATATATATATGTATAGAGAGAGAGAGAGAGAGAGAGAGAGAGAGAGAGAGAGAGAATATGGTTGGGGATGGGTTGGCTTCGCTGGTTTTTTTTTCTAAGTTGGCTGGCGTTTTGGGGCTGGAAAAAGGGAGAGAGAGCTGGGTGTGGGGTGGGATGGTCGTGGTGGAGGCGTGGCTAGCAGGCTAGGGTAGTTAGAATCGAGGGGAGGTAGTGGGATGCGCTGGGATGAATGAATTTCCTCCCTCTTTTTTTTCCCTCATAATTCTTTTTTTTTTAATGAAATTTGAAAAAGCATTCTTTCTGGGTTTGGGTCTTAGCCATATTTGTATTTTTTTTCTTTTGGTGGGACAAGATAATATTCCAAGAGATGCATATTGAGCCAGTACAAGTTGATCTGGAAGATTTCTGAAGGCATAAGAAGTAAGAGCACAAGCATCATGTGATTCAATTTGGGTTGGGTGTACTGATAAGAGTATGGCTGTCTGGGGTAGGGGGTTGGGAGGGGGCTGGGGTTGTGATTTAAAAGAAGAAAGAAAAAGGGATGGGGCGGGTTCACTTGTTTTTCCTTTCTTCGGGGTTGTTGGTGCTCTGGCTTGGAAAAGGTAGAGAGAGCGAGCAGGGGTTTGGGGTGGGCGAAGGGTGAAAGGGAGAAAGAGAGAGAGAGTTGTAGGTTTTTTTTAAGAATAATCTTTTAGCAAATACAATTTTTTATATATTTAAATTATGTTTAAAATATATATTTTTCATTTAAATCCACGTGACATTGCAAAATAATAGTCATTTAAGATAAAAGCAATATAATAATAAAATAAAATTTTGGTACAGAGGAGAGAAGGGCAATATAATAATAATTTAGGGTAAAAGGAGATAAAAAAACAATTTAGGGTAAAAACTAATATAATAATAATTTAGGGTAGATAATAATAGTTTATGGTAAAAAGGAATATAATAATAATTTAGGGTAAAATGCAATATAATAATAATTTAGGGTAAATAACAAAATAATAATAATTTAAGATTCATAATAATATAATAATAATTCAAGATTCAAACAATATAATAATAATTTAGGGTAAATAATAATATAATAACAATGAAATGTGGCGCAATCGTAGAACGCCAACTGTCGAAAACAATGACAGCTCTCCTTTCTGGGACTGCCACATGTGATTCCCCATAATTTAATATTACTTTTTTGGGATTTAACTTCTAAAATTCATAATAAATAAATTAAATATCTAAAAAATACACCAGAAAGTCCTATAAACTCCTTGTGGCATTCTCTATGCCCTCAAGCTCTAAAAATATAACTTCCACTTATAAAAATATACATTGATGACAAAAACTCAACTTTGTTTCTAAACAATCTAAAACACTAGTAGATGTTTCATAATATAACACTTAAGTTATTTGAACAAACGATTACTATGAACTCCAATATGTTAAATCATGATTTTGGACCTCCATAATTGAGGATGATGTCGTGAGGAGTTTGTAGCAATTTTCGGTGTATTTTTATGATTTTTAATTTATTTATTATGTATTTTAAAAGTTAAATACTAGAAAAATAATATTAAAGGGTATAGACCAATCGTGGGTTGCCACTTGTTGGGAGAAACACTGACGGAGCCACCTTCAGCTACTGCCACGTATCGCTCAATATGATTTAATATTATTTATCTTGAATTTAACTTCTAAAATTCATAAAAAATTTATTAAAAATTCAAAAAATACACCGAAAATTCCTAGTAACTCTTTGTGACATTCTTTGCACCTTCAAGCTCTAAAAGTATAATTTTTAAATTATAAAAATATAAAATGATAACGAAAACTCAAATTTGTTTGTAAACAATGTAAAAATATTAGTTGATGTTCTATAACTTAACACTCATGTCCTTTGATCCAACAATTACCTTAAACTCATATATGTGAAATCATGATTTTGGACCTCCTTAATTGAGGAAGATGTCGTGAGGAGATTGTATCAATTTTTGGTGTATTTTTTTGATTTTTAATTATTTTAAAATAATTTTTAAAGATAAACTTCAAAAAAGTAATAAAAATGATATGTGGTGCAATCGGAGGATGCCACCTCTTGGACACCTTCAACGCTGCCACTTGTCGACCTATACCATTTAATAGTATTTTTCTTGGATTTAATTTCTAAAATTCATAATAAATTAATTAAAAATCCAAAAAATACACCGAAAATTCTTATGAACTTCTTGTGACATTATCTACGTCATCAAGCTCTAAAAATATAATTTTTATTTATAAAATTGTCAAGTGATAACAAAAACTCAACTTTATTTCTAAGTAATTGAAAACACTAGTTGATGTCCTATAACATAATACTCATGTTCTTTAATCCAACGATAACCTTAAACTCAAATATGTGAATCATGATTTTTGACCTTCATAATCAAGGATGATGTCTTGAGTAGCTTTTAGCAATTTTCGGTGTATTTTTCTGATTTGTAATTATTTTTTAAAGAATTTTTAAATATAAAATTGGAAAAAGTAATCAAAATGACATGTGGAGCAATCGTGGTACGCCACCTGTTGGAAGCACTGAGGGCGCCACCTTCAGCTGCTGCCACATGTTGCCCTATACTATTTAATATTATTTTTCTTAGATTTTACTTATAAAATTCATAATTAATTAATTAAAAATCCAAAAAATACACCGAATATTCCTAAGAACTCCTTGTGACATTCTCTACACCCTCAAACTATAAAAGTAAAATTTTCACTTATAAAAATGTAAAGTGATAATGTAAACTCAAATTTGTTTCTAAACAATATAAAACACTAGTTGATGTTTTGTAACTTAACACTCGTGTTCTTTGATTCAACAACTACCTTGAACTCAAATATGTGAAAACTCTTGAAACAATAGTAATAAATAGTATGAAAATCGAAAAAATGCCCCGAAAATTGCTCCGGCCTTCTTGTAATGTTATAAAACTTAGGGAAGCTATAAATCATCCATTTCATAATGAAAAAATTCAAACGCCTTTTGATAACTCATTTTCCTCTCAACCATAGCTATATATACTTATTAACTTCAACTTTAATAACCTACATCAACAAGCATCTCCTGTGAAAGTTCGGAATTTTTTGATAACTCACTTTCCTTTCAACCGTAAAAATATATTTTGCAATAACCAACATTATAAGTATATTTCCTTAATATTCATTGTCTAATTTTTAATAACACAAGTATTAGTTTCCTTTCATATATAAGGTTGTAAAAGTATCTGTTTTGTTATAATAATCTACATATATAATAATTCGACAACGTGTAGGCTCATGTGGGAACTTCTTTTTGCAAACCTCTTCTTGCGGCTCCATCTCAGCCATTTAAGTAATCTCAACGGCTGGGAAGAAAAAGTAAGCTCACACTAGAACTGGGTATGCTGCAGTTTCTCCTTCCTTATCGCGCCTTTTTTTTCCTTCCTTCCGCTATTTAATTCATTTTTAAATTTTAACTACAAACCCCCAAATCTGACAACCCAAATACCCAAAAACTTGTTTTAATTTGTTGAAAATCTCAGAACTGCAGTCACAGTCGCTCCTCCTCTCTTCGCTTACCCAGGCTCAATCTTCACTGGAATCTCGTGGTCGTCACTGTGTGACAAGTAAACCCTTTTATTCCTCTCCATATTCTAACTGGATTCTCTTGGTTATCACTCTGATTTGTGGCTCCTCACAAATGAAGACGATCGTCCACAATCGACAGCCCCTAATCCCAACGGATCGGAACTCAAGCGACTTTGAAATCGTGCAACGAGCAAACCCGACCTTCCTGCATATGAAGAATCGGAATAATCGATCTTAGGCTTCAACGATGAGGTCAACGTGTTCCGCTTCTTCGAGGCGAAGTGCACCATCGACGACTGTAAATGCCCGCAGTCAAACTAGTGAAACAAGCGGCCCTCGAAACGGCGAAACCCAAACAAGGTCGTCGCAGGAGAGTAGGCATCTCAATCCCCAATGTTTGGGCGATTGAGAATCTCACTTCTCAATCTCTTCTAGGAAGTGAGAGACGACGATGGCATACCTAGAACTAATTGCAATTGCTACAGGTATGCCTTATTAAAAGCCTTTTTAGCACTTGAAATTTGGTAGATAATCAGCCATGTTGCTTTATATTATCATTTCCATCTTTGTCGACCAACAAAATGACGTATTTACTAGAGGGGTAGATGTTTGTCTAGTCTTAGCTTTCTCGAGAGCCACAACATCCCAGTGAACATGTACTCAATTGAAAAAACAACTGACATATTAATATGGTTGTTTTTGTGTAATAAGACATAATTATTAGTTGTGTTTTGGTTTCAAACTTCCTATGACAGTGATAAACTATTGACAGCAGTGACGGGTTGTTGATAAACTATTGATGGGTGACGGATACTATATTGGTGGACTATTGATAAATTATTCACTGGTTATTGATAAATTATTGAGGGGTTGTTGATATATTCCTTATGTCGCTTTCTGTGCATATGTTGCTTTTTCTGCAGTGTTTGGAAACTGATATCAGTAATATGCTAAATCACAATGTAATCAAATACATAAAGGAAAAATATAAAGAAATTGCTTAAATGTATTTTTGGTACTGCTGCATTTTCTGTTGAGTATTCCTCTAAATGTTAAATTGGGATTGTTTTGTTTCTTTTTGGGTTTAATATTGGAATTTTAGCAGCTTGATTTTATTTTTATTGTGTTCATTTAATTTGTGCAGGCCCTTGTTTAAAGCTTTGGTTGCCTTGTGTTCAGAATCACAATGTTGCAACATCACTTGTTTGCCACAAAAATATGTTTCGTAAACACTTCAAAAGGATTCACTGTAGCTTCAACATCGCTTTACTAAAGCTTCCTAAAATTTATTTTATTTTTACTAAGAAGTCTTAATTACTATTTATGGAAATTTGAGTTTGGGAAATTTGAAGTAATAATTGGAGGAAGTGAATCATTTATATTCATTCTACTAATGTCACGCTGTCAAAACAAGTTTTATAAAAGTGTCTGAATGAATTCACTAGAGCGTCATTGGTGCATCATTTTGGGTAATAGAAGAAAATATTAGCACATTGCATAATTTGTAAAGCTCCAAACATGTCATTTTGACTTTTGTCAAAATATGTTTCATAAAAGCATCACAAACGTTTCATTAGGGCTTCAATACTTATTCAAATATGAGAAATTGAATAAGAAAATTTGTACAAAAGAATGCAGGCTATGCAAAAGTCCAGTGCAGAACCAAAATATTATCATAACTTTAGATTCTATAAAAGGGAAGGAAATTTCATTGAAATGGAAAAACTTCCAACTTTGAAGGCAAGGAAATATGCTGAAAGAGTTGTGAGTATTGAAACAGATGATGTAATATAATCATTCAACGTTGTCATCTTTGCCAAACCAAAAGGCAATCTAAAAACCTTGCACCTGACCATCGTACCACAGCCACGCATCTATCCAATTGTTTATTTGTTTTGACATCAAAATTGATTTAAAGCCTAAAATATGAAGTAACTGTCACAAGGAGTTCGTATGATTTTTTTTTTGTGAAATTTTGTGATTTATTATGATTTTTGGAAGTTAAAGCATTGTAAAATAGTAATAAATGAAATATAATGACACATGGCAGCGTTTCATAGGTGTGTCATTAGAGTTTCCGATAGGTGTCAGTATCGCGTAACGCGCCACTCGTCATTAGAGCTTCATTCTTGTGTCTTTCCCTTTAAAAATTCACAAAAAATGAATACAAAATCCAAAAAATGTACCAAAAGCAATAAGGGGTGGAGGTAATGGATGTTATGGTGGTCATCCATATTCCATAGATTTATAACAAGGAGTTTTTAGAAATTTTTTGTACATTTTTTGGCTTTTGTATTCATTTTTTGTGAATTTTTTAAGGTAAAGACACAAGAATGAAGCTCTAATGACACGTGGCGCATTACGCGATACTGACACCTGTCCGAAACTCTAATGACACACCTATGAGGGTCAGATTCTAGTACAACAGAGTACAATAGATTCACTTAGAATTGCTTTTTCTGAGCCATTAGATTAAATCCAACGGTGTTCTCACATAGAGGTTCTCAAAAACAAGTCCCCACCAGAGAATAGCCCAATTGGACAATGGTTTAAAGTCGTCATGGGTGCGTGCGTCTAGATCTTTGAACACGTCAAAGGTGTTCAATGAGTTGTGAATATGACGCTGCATGGGGAATCAGTAAAGTATCTCTATCATGTCCAATCACATAAAATGATGGCGTACTTTTTCTGAAAAACCTCACACATCAGTCATAAGCATTTTAAAATATTACTGAATATTTTTCCTTGTCTATATGAGTGATTATATCTTCACTCTAATTTTTTTTTCTCAGTATATGTTTACTTTGAGGGATTCCACAAACATAGAGTATAAAGAAAGATAACAAAAGTAGCAGATGAACAAATACAAACAACAACATATAACTAGTACAAAATAATCTCATAACCTTGTCACAAAATTTCATGTATCCTTCAGATAGCAATGTTTACAAAATCGTGGACTATTGGAGTTTTTGTATTGCCAATGTATAGTCTCCTATTGCTCTAGTATTGGCACTATATAGCCTCCAATTGCCTTCATTTTGCCACTGCATTGCCCCCAATTGCCTTTATATTGCCACTGTATTACCCCAAATTGCCTTTGTATTACCATAAAAGGCAATAAATGGCTATACAAAGACAATGAACAATCAATACACAGTTAATAAGCTTGCAATAACAAGCTATATTCAAACAATATACACGTAATATACATGCAATATACACCGAATGTGTATCTTTTCTCAAAAAAGGATGTGATAGCCTTACATGTGCACCGTCAAAATTAAGAGTTGATAGGTCCAACTCTCATAAAAAACAGCCAAATTGATGAAGGTTCTCAATGACAACAATCTTCCATAAGCCAAAAATCTGGGTCCAACTGTCATTAAAAAAAAAGAGTCAAATATCTCAAGAGAGAGATTATTGAAAGGAAAGAAAAATCCTAAAACACCTAACATCAGAAAAATACAAAGGCAAAAGAAAGCAAGAAAGCAAGGCTCCAATAAATTAACACCACCAATCGAGAAACAAAAAAACTTTAGAGAAAACCAAAACCAATCAAGGAAAAAACACAAAAGCTGATACAAAACGAAACAACACAAAATAATAAGATTTCTTACTATTGAATCATATTTCAAAATGCTCACCAATATTGACGGAAAATGAGCTTCGTATAGTAGAAACATAAATCACTTGGTAGGTCCGTGCATGCTATCAAATTCATCGAATAACGGGTCACTAAGATTGATCGGAGTTGATTCTTCATTCTCTGACGGGGATGTCCTGCATAAACACCAAGCATAATATTACAATAAAATAAACCACTTGGAATTTTAGCTATTATTTATAAATATTTGTACAATCTTACGGTGTGTTCGCCATTCTTGGACATCGTCTTATATCATGACTAGTTTGTCCACACTGCTGACAATGTCGGATCCCTCGCTCCATTCCTTTTTCCTTTGCTCCCTTTACTCGTTTTGAGCTTCCTTTGTGCGTTACTCTCTTAGGGTCCTTCAAATATCGTGTTTGGGACCCTCCAACTTTGCTTGGACTGACCCCATCATTCAATAACTTCAATGTCACCCGCGTATCGTTTAGATTATTCGACAATAGCTCACAACCTTCTTCGGACATTAAAGCATGCTCAATTACATCTGAAGCAAGTATGGACATTCTACTTCGCTTTATTAGGAGAGAACTGTTCTCACAATCTTTAATTTCATTGCCATTTGAATCTGACACAAATCCAGATTTTGCAGTTTTCTTCCATCTATTCAAAATGTATTTATTGGGCAGATATTCAATTTGCTCTCTTTTTAACAATGCCAGTGCATGGCAGCAAAGAATCCCAATAAATTCAAATCCTTTACAGCTACACGACCATTGATCGAAATATTTATCATATACAACTTCTGTCACTCTTGTTTTCCCCCTTTTCCTTTCACTCACTTTATAGATAGCTTTGGAAGCATCATCCATTTTCAGTTCCATGAAACACGGTAAACTTTGCATTAGCTCCTGTTCAAACTTTTGGAACATTGCCTTTGTGTATATTTCAGCCATTTGTTTATCCATTGTCATCAATAGAGCACATTGAGGCTTTTCAAATGCATCAATGTGATCAGCAAGTAACTCATTTTGACGTTGATGGGAAAGTGCCCTTTGAAATCGTGTTATGAAATCCATTAATGAATTTCTCCTTGATATATATTGCTTGAAAAATGCATGAGAGCCTTCTGCTCTTTGACTACTTGACATTCCAGCAGCAAAAACATGTTTTACATAGGCTGGAACCCATGATTTTCGCAAATCAAAAACTGAACTTAGCCATGGATGGTCAGTCAAACCAGATTTTGTAACGATTGCATGCCACTTTTCTTCAAATTCATCTATATTGTCAATCTCCCAGATGGTTTCCTTAAACTCTTTCCAATATTCCTCATAAGCAATCCGTGGTAGTTTATCAGAGAACTTGGTTGTGATGTGCCATATGCAAAGTCGATGAAATGTAGTGGGGAATACTTCAAAAATCGCTCTAGCCATAGCTGCATCTTGATCTGTAATGATCATTTTTGGCTCACCACCTGGCATGGCTTTCTTAAACTCCTCAAACATCCAAATAAATGACTCAGTCGTTTCCTTACTTAAAAATGCACAAGCTAAAACAATAGTCTGACCATGGTTATTAACCCCCAACATTGGTGCAAATGGCAAGCCATATCGGTTCGTGTTGAATGTGGTATCGAGCATAACAACATCTCCATAAAACCCGTATGCTCGTCTAGAAGTTGCATCTGCCCAAAAACATCGAGTAAGCCTGTCATTGGAATCTCCCTCAATCTTGAAATAAAATGATCTATTGTTTTTCTGTTCAGCTAAAAAATACTCAGTCACCAGTTCAACATCATGGTTCTTCATTAGGCTACTTTCATAATATTCAAAATTGTAAATATCCTTTTTGGTAAAACCAATTTTCTCCATTCCTCCAGATTGCACCTCCAAAATACTCATCTTTTTATGAGTAGGTATATCAGCTGAACCGAGTTGTTTTGTGAGTAGCTTTGCAGGTTCTGAAATATGACGGTGTGATCTCATAAAATGCACTCTTTCTTGGGGTGTCATCGTATGATTGTGTCCCTCTACAACGAGAGAGAAAGCATACTGTTTGCACCCAGAAACCTTCACAACAACAACCCTAGCCTTGCAACCACATCTACTTACCCCTCGGTGTCTTTTTATCACCCTAGGCTCTTCTTTTTTAAACACACCTTGTTTGCAACATACAAATTCTTTTCTTAGAATTTCTTTACTGTATTTTTCCCTCCCGCTGGAATGGCGTCGAATACTAAAGCCAGCCAATAACGCATATCTATTGTAGAAATCATAAACGGAATCAAGTGAATCGAACTTCATCCCGACTTTTGGTCTTTCCTCGTTTCTGACTTCAGGTATGTAAATCATTTCATCAATGATTACACAATCATCATTCTCCTCTGAGTCCCCAACCATTTTACTCACATAGATTATTGATACCTTCCATAGCATTTGAATCAAACATTTCAGAAATAGCTAAAACAAAACAAAATAAATATGAAAGCAATTTAAATTTTGTACCATCATCAGTTGAAAACAAAGACATTTATAATGATTTTCTAAAAAAAAACTTACCAGCAACAAATCCAAGAATTTGAATGCAACTCCCCTATGTTATGGAGCAAAATTGATCCTTGCGTTTTTTGCTTTCCTTTTATTGTCTCCTCCATGTTGATTCAATCAAACTTTTCCATGAGAGCACATATAGAAAATTAAGATGCAAACTTGTGTCAACCTGTAGCAAATTATCAATTATTAAAAAGTCATAAAATAAATTGAGGTAAGACAAACCCAAGATGTTTTTAGAGAACTTATTTTTACTGTATGTATGCAAGACCCATAAAGATCACCATTAGATTAACGTGTTGTTATTTTCATTATTTATTAAGTATTGATTCAACAAAGCTTAAAGCCAATATACTAAAGGCATCATAATAAAACCCAAAGCAGTAAGGGGTTAAACGCAAGAAAGAATATTTATGTATGAAAATAAAATAAAATTGTAAAAATCAATTTTTCAAATGAAATATAAATACAAAAGAGAACAAAAAATAATAATAATTACAAGAAATTGGAAAACATTAAAAGCAAAATCAGTGAAACAAAGAAACAAAGAGAAGTGGTTTTGGAGTGTTTGACTTACCATCGCAGTTGGAGTTGAAGAAGAGTACTGCAAGTTATTGAAAACTTGGGTTTTACTTGTTCAGAAATGGAGGCTCTTTCAACATATCATGTTTCTCTTTTTCTTCTTTTCTCTCTACTATGAAGATCTTGCAAATAATTTTTGTGATACAAAGACAAAATAAGAGAGTTCTCAAGTTATAGTTGTTGTAATGGGTAATGATGAACCATTTTCTGCAACATTAATGATAGGGGTTTAACAAAACAGAATATTTTTTGAATAAAAGAGTTTGCAATAAGGCTGAAAAATCACATACCAGTGAAAGAATTGAGCTGTGGGCTTCAACCCTTGTTCCTCCTCCTTCAGCAACATCCTCCACAGCTGAGTGTCTTCGTTTTTTTTCTTTTTGGAGCAGCAAATTCAATTTCTGGAAGTTGGAAAGGGGCAGCTCTTGTTTGTCTCCGGAGGAAGTTTCAGACCTAAGACTTTTGACCTCTATTTCAAAGAAAAGAGAAGAGATGAGAGAGAAGTTCTGGGTTGCTCATTTTGTGATGGGTAATTTTAACCCGGTTGTAACAAAACTTCCTACTTAAATCTGAACCGTTCATTTGAAACTGACGGTTGTTATCATCCCGCACATAACCTCCTCATATTAGCCTCTGCATTCTAGCAGCTACCAGCTGGACAAAGCAGCCTAGTCCTACATCAACGGCCCAACCCAGAAATTCTTGGGGAAACTAATGGAATTTGATACTACTAGACCCTTGACAATTTGTTTTTTTGTTTCCTATTTTTAATATAATCTTAGTTTCATTTTATTAATAGTATCATTTATTACTATTTCCCCCCGCCCCCCCTCCCCCCTTTTTGAGGACCTTTCCTATTGAGAGGAGCGATAGTATACTAAATCCACACACATTAAACAGATTCTATGACTCGAACTTATTACTTTGCCTGAGGAAATAAATACTAGTACTCTAAACCACTACATCAGTGGGCCCTTTGCATTACTATTTCTTTTTAACTAATAATATTTTGTGGTATCATCTAAAGAAAAATAAAATTACAAGTTTCAGACCAAGCTTTATTTCAAGTGCTAATGTTTGCGGAATGGTAGAAGATCTAATTTTGTGTCCTTCCTTTCTTATTCCTTTGTTATTAATATTTGCGGGATGAAATACGATCTTCCCTCTGAATCTCATCTCCACTCGAATTCTCATTTTCATTCTCCTTCTTTTTCCTCTATACTCTAGCCCGAAAAATGAAAACTAAAAACTAAAATTGAAATGGTTATCAAAAAGGCCCTTAGAAAATACCTTGAATGAATGTATTAATTAGAATTTGGATACTCACTGGACCAATTATTAAAGATACAAATTAACAAGATGGTACGAGGAGTGTTTAAGTAAACAAGTTGGAGATCATGTGGATTAACATAATACCACATACCATGTAACTCCTATATTTTCGACACAAACCCACCCTATTTTTAATTTCCCATGAAACCCAAATTTAAAGGACTTAAACGTCAAAATGGTCACTGTTTTTACCCATTCAGCCAATTTAGTCCCTCTGTTTTCAGTTTGGCTAATTTAGCCCCTAGTTCAGAGCTCTGGATGTTCAACGAGGTTGCTGAAAAGGAGAGGGAAAAGAAGCTCATTGATGGTGGCCTTGACATCAGCCGGTTGGTGAATATAACTTTAGTTAATCGTGAGGGAAATGCTGTCATGCGCCTTCCTTTGCAATCTTTTGATTCGGTGAGCAACAAAGTATTTAGTGTCTCCTTTATAAATATCTGCAGTGAGGTAGTAAGAGGGATGGAAATTCATATATAAAGAAAATGATGACTCATGCTATATGTGAAATGAAATTATCAACATCAACCGGACCTGCCATTGGAAAGAACCTGCTGGCTGAGTTTTCTATCTTATTGGTGTATCGTTTCTGGGCAGTGATATTATTTTACCATCTAAAATGTGGTTACTGTTTAGCCGATGCTGAGAGAGCTGTCATCAATCCCCCATCCAAAAGTGAGAGACGGAGGTGGTCAGTGAAGGATGTTTTTGTGGTGATTGCAGAGGGAATGAAGCATTTCTAAGTGAAATTCTGGCTAGACAAATGGCTATCTGATTTACCTCTGGCCCAATATGAGCAGATTGGGGATGTGCTGGACCTTGATTGCCATGTGTCAAGCTTCTTTAGGCATGGCTGGTGGGATATTGAGAGGCTGAGAAATGTTGTTCCTGAATGGGTAGTACAGAAGATTATTAGTTTTCCTGCTGGTTTTAATAGCAACCTGCAAGACTCACGGATTTGGAAACATACTGCTAATGGAGTGTACACTGTTAAATCTGCCTATCAACTACTCTTTGGAGATTCTTCTTGGAATGATCCGTTTTGGAAGGTTCTGTGGCAGGAGAATCTCCCCCCCAAGTTGATTATTTTCCTCTGGCTTGTCTTCTACGATAAAATCTTAACCAATGATCAGAGAGTTAGAAGGAATTTATCTACTGATCCTTCCTGCTCTATTTGTGATTGGCCCCATGAAACTACTCTCCACATTCTTAGAGACTGTCCTAAAGCCAGGGAGGTCTGGAGTTATTTTTTACCCCCCCGCCAGCAAGCTAATTTCTTCTATACTGACTTCCATCCTTGGTTAAAGAATAATATCCTCTCCAAGGCTAGTTGGTCTAGCAGTACCTCTTGGTGCTCTATATTTGTTTTCATCTGTTGGTATCTATGGAAATGGAGAAACCAATCTATTTTTACTGCTGAGGAGGTGACGCCCCTCAACCCAAGGCATGTTATCTTATTAGCCCTCTCTGACTGGGATAAGGCATCCTGCGGTGATACTACAGCCGGAGAAAAAGTGCATATTTTTTTGACGTGGGAACCTCCTAATACTGGTATCTTCAAATTGAACGTGGATGGTTCTTGTAAACCTGCATCTGGTAATATTGGAGCTGGAGGTGTCCTCCGCGACTCATCTGGAAATTGGATTAGGGGTTTTGCTGTGAATTTGGGAATTGGTCAAGTTCTTGAAGCTGAATTATGGGGTCTATTTTTTGGTCTCAAAATGGCTTTGGATAAAGGTGTCAACATGCTCATCATTGAAATGGACTCTGCACTTAGTGTCCAGCTAATCCAGCAAACTGTGGCTTACCGCTTTCATCCTCTGGCTGGCCTGCTGCATAGCTGCGGTACTCTCCTAAGGCAGCTTGAGAACTATCAGATTCAACATGTCTACAGAGAGAAGAATTATCTTGCTGACTGTCTTGCAAGATGGAGCTACAATCTTGACTTGGGCATTTGCTTTTTTGAAAATACCCCCGTGTGGGCTATTGATGTACTCGGTGATGACTTGATAGGGGCCCCTCGGGCCCGTCAGATTCCCATTGATAAAGTTTAGTTGTTCTTTGGGGTTTTTTTCCCCCCCATTTCATCAAAAAAAAAAAAAAAAAAAAGCATTTCTAAATCAACAGTGATGACGGTGTTTGAAATTCCTTGTGAAATCGGGGATGATCTTATGTTCCGTTGCAAAATGCCCATCTGACTTGGAAGTAAGAGAGGGGGGGAAAAAAAAATCCCTTACAAACTCTGTACCAAAAACTAACCTTAAAGTTTTGGGAGATTCACTATTATACCCAATATAAGAGCCCAAATTATAAAAAAAAACCCTATATAAAATGGACTTTAGAAACATACCCAAAACTCATTTACAACATAACAAAAAGGTTTTTAACTTCTTTTAAATTACAAAACTACCATTGATTTCTTAAAACAAACCCAACCCCAAAACATATAAAAAAGCCCAAAACACTCAATAGGGCATCAAAGTAATTTAATAATCAAAATTAAATTCAATAGGGCCAATTGTCATTTTTTAGGGTTTTTTTTTGGGTTTGTTTATAGAAATTAAATAGTGTAAGGTTTATTTATAATTTTAGTGCTAAGAATAGGTATTTGACTAAATATCTCTAAAGTTTTCAGATCAAATGGTCACTGCCAGTAGAGATTAGTGTACTGGCTGCTATACATTATGTTCCCATAAATCAGTGAGTGCTCTACAGTAGCCGAATCTATGGGACATTGCCGTCGGAACCAGGACGCATTCATATTTGAGGGTGTTTTCCATGTTCAACATGTACATGATTTTATTTTGGCCATTTTTCATTATGGTCCTGTAGTTTCAATTTGAGACCTTTTGTTTAAGCTCAATAAGTAATTTACGAATGTGGTATATAATAACATAATTTTATAAGATCGATAACTAAAATATACCATAAGAATTTAGGGCATTTCATTAATAGGCATTTTAGCATGACATACAATTACCCGTATAAAGCCTATTTTGAGGAAAATCCAAAATTAGCCACTTGTTATTTTCTAATTGGTTTTAGAAAAAAATTTAACACACTAAGAACCAATTAGAAAATGACAAGTGGCTAGTTTTGAGTCTCTCCAAATAGGCTCTATTTGGGTAATTGTATAATATATCATGCTAAAATGGACTTATTGCTAAAACAAGTCAAAATTACAAACCTTTTAAATAAAATATTTTTGCCAAAAATAGTATCGCCGCTCGGCTACACTTATTTTGACACGTGGTTCCTCCCCTTTTTTTTCTATAAATATTATAGCTGTTCGGCTAGCCGTGCGGCTGTACTACTGTAATTTTTATAAAAAAATATAGTATCGCCTCGCGGCTATACTTATCTTGACATGTGGGCACCAAGGCGCTAGGCAGGTCCCTTTTTCCTGTAAATAGTATAGCCGCGCGGCTAGACTCTGGATTTTTTTTTTTTAAATTTTTAAATCGTATAGCCGGACGGCTGTACTACGGTTATTTTTTTTAAGGATTATTCGCAACAATGGTCCCTCAACTATACCCCAAGTTACACTTTGGTCACTCAACTCAAATATTAGTTGCAGAAGTTACTCAATTAGGTGTTTTGTTTGCACCGTTAAGTCTCTCTAACGGTAGGGACTAATGGTGCAACACAACACCTACTTGAGTGACCAAAATGTAACTCCGAGTATAGTTAAGGGATCATTGCTACAAATAATCTTAACTGAAAAGTCACATTTGCCCATCATTATCTAAGAGATGCTTGCCACGCCATCATTTTAAATAGAAAAAGTAACAGACTTGACGGTAGGATTAACGGTGCAACAGAACACCTAATTAAGTGACCTCTGCAACTAATATTTGAGTTGAGTGACCAGAGTGTAACTTGGGGTATAGTTGAGGGACCATTGCTGCGAATAACCCTAATTAAGTCAGGAACCAAAATATGGTCCCGAACAGCAAAATAGTCTGCGTCCCCACACCGACCATTTTCCCAGGGGGCATTAATGTTGTACCCTGCTCCAGATCCTTCTCCAATCATAGTACAGAAACCATCATCAGTAGCTGGATAAAAGGCTTCCAAACTCATGCCAGAAAGTAGCACAGCTCCATATTGGCATCATAACTAAGAACCTTGATCTTATGTGAGACAAGTCAACCAAGCAAGTTACAAGCTAAAAGCTGATCTAATGAGAAAAACTTTTGATAGAATGCAAAAATTTAGAAATTGTTGTCACAATAAGGAGTCGCTCAGTCGACTACAACTAAATTTTGATACCGTAGGCCAAAGATGGCTGCTTCCATGACATGGTGCAGGCCAACTTCCCCATCATTATCCAAGGACTTGAACAAATTATGGCCACCCGTGGTCGCCGACGACAAGACACGGGCACCGTCTCGTAGGGGTCAAGATGCCAAAACACAATATGTGGCATTGCATCACCTTAGCCTTTCTCCTTGAGATTTTTTTGTAATGCCTCATAATCCTACTCCCAGCAACTACCACCAGCCCTATCAAAGTTTTCCAAACGGGGAGCCAAAACACCCTCTTGTCCATCTGATCTGGCCTCAAATTCCCATCCACAGCCACTTGGAGAATCATATCAAACACTTTGCGAAAATCAATTTCCATGCCGCAGACCATCCTCCCCACAGAGGTGCACTTGGACATAAGAGCATCATTTTTAATGTCATCCCCCAAATTATGCAGCTTAGGCTCTGCTCTGCTCAATGTCATGGGGATTGTGGATCCAACTTCCCCATCGTTATCCAAGAAGGACTTGAACAAATTATTGGAGAAGGGCAACATCTCCTTATGATAGTTGCATCACCCACATAACTCAAATATCAAAACCATTCAACCAGAAGACAGAAAAGAGCTCTCAATGTTTACATCAGGGAAAAAGTAAAGGGCAACATCTTCAAGGACGGGTCATCGTCTTGGAAGATATCAGCCCAAAGATTGGATCGAGGAAACCAGTTAGCATTGAGGATGAGAGGCATTTTTTGTGAAAATGCATAGGCTTTAGGATGGACCTTACATGAAGGTCGTGCTTGGAACCCACCAATGAATTCTCCAGGTGTGGCTGCATCAAGGATGAAGCCTCCCCTAAAGAAAGAAACATCAATGAAGCTTTTGAGAGCACTTAATTAACTTGATACATGTAAATATGTAAAACAGTAGCCATGACGAAACAGTGCATTCAGAACATCAACGTAGGATGCAAAAGCGATCCCACTAGAAGATTTAAGTTGAAAAAAAAATAAACACACACATATTCTCAAGCAACATTTTTCTGATCATCTTCTAATACCAAACAATATATTAACTCTAATTCAAATCACAACATGAGTTGTTGAAATCATGATAGAAAACACATATGTAACATCTTAAAAGGAGAAGTTACCCACTCTTCCAAGGAGCATCTCGAGCAGGAAGATTCGAAGGCTTTAGACTGAGACTAGCAAAAATATTCACGAGATCTCTTTTTTCACTATCTGCATGATTATGTTCAACAACACAAGTGTTACCACATAAAGGAAGGAAGGTAGGTTCAATAAATGACAAGGCAACAAAATTACCAACCACAGTCACAACTGTTCTACAATTACGATGTTGCGAAGATATATACTCTTAACTTGTTAGGAAAGAATTGGACACTAAAAAATAACACCTAAATATTTTACCAATTTTATTAAACTTAAAAGAAGACTTAAAGTATAACCAATTCTGCAGTTCCAAAATAAATAAAATAATAATTTGTAAGTCATATCCCTTGCCTGGACTGGAAATAGGTGATGAGTGCCTCATTGTTGGAACTGTGCGTGGCTCCTTTACTATTTTGGACTCCATCTTCTTATAAGAAGTTTCGCCAATTAACTAAGACATCCGATAATTGCTTCTCCCCAATATGCTCATTTCCAGAAGCTACGGAAGTCTTTGTTTCTCCTATAACTGAGATAAGAAATCAAAAGCATTGCACATATAGCATCCATTTACCATAGGAATAAATTGCTGTCTTCACACTTTAAATAACACATCCAAAATATTTTGAACAAAAAAAGCTGAGTAGATACAACAAGTCTGTCTCAACACATTTACTAACCAAATTCTATTGCATGAACTCTACAATAAGAGCAATTTATAATTTTTCTTTGTATAAGAAACACAAATTTAAGTTACAAACTTTCATTAAAACAAAGAAAGAGAATCGTGATGCAGAAGACACTGTTGATAATAATAGTGAAGATTTTTTGTACCACTTATACTCAGTTCTGATGATTTGACTTCAGTAGCAGGCAAAGTTGCATCGACTAGATGGTCACTGGAACCATATTTCTTTGAATTCTGCTAACCAAGAGGAGCCTTTGGTTCTGACGAAGACATAAGAGCAACCAATTGCACCACTAAGAGTATATCAAAAAGCAAAAACTTTCACTATCTAGCGTGTACTCAATCATATATACAAGGAGAGAATGGAGATGATGTGGCTCATAGAATCAAAGCACGATAGGTAAAATGGAGGGTTTTGTTAAGCTAAGTTTATAGAACATCTGTTAGACCAGCCACGCTATATGGGACTGAATGCTGGACAGTTAGAAAACAGACATATTCATAGTTCCTGTAGGTACATATTAGCCAAATGTTACAACCAGCACAGTGATATGCACACCTCTATATCTGTTTCTCTAACGGCATATTAACCAGTATTAGACACAAATTCTTAAGGGATCATATTAAAATATTTGTCACCTTTTGAATCCTTCAAAATTGGAGATGTTTGCTGAATAATCTTTGCTACCCTTCAAAATTGAAGGGTCATTGCCTCAACCTCAAAAACCTGGTTGGGGGAGAGCCTAGAGAGAAGAGAATAAGGCGGCAAACAGGGAGAAGAATGGAATTAGATGAATTAAGAGTCTCATGATCTCTTCTTCTATGGACCTGACTTGTGCTTGCTTCGGCTTCACAATCTCAATCTCAAGCTCAAATTTGCAGCTAAACTTTTTCAATTTCGGGTTTCGGACTTTCAGTCAATCGCAGTGTTCAAAAAATGGGCCTAGGCGGGCGCTAGGCGGCTAGGCGGGCTGCTAGGCGGCTAGGCAAGCGCTAGGCGGGTTGGGTCTTTTTTAGGTGGCGAATAGAGAGAACGAAGCAGCCGAAACCGCTTGAGTTGATGGAGAAGCGAAATGGCTGTGACTGCGTCTGCAAGCTCCGTCCTCTGCGAGTGCAAGCTTCGTGTTCGTTTCGAATATATTTAACGAGTATAGCCGTGCGGCTATACTCTTAAAATATTCGAATATATTAATATTTAGGCTATACGTTTAAAATATCCGAATGTATTTAGAAAGTATGGCCGGGCGGCTATACGTTTTAAATATACAATTTTTTCATAACAATTTAGTGTTTAGGGCTACAATACCACTTTAACCCATTGGGCTAGAGTTATTTCTTCAATTATTTTATTTATAAAAGCGATATTGGGGAATGAGAATTTAAATTCTTTCTAATACCACCCATTCTAATGATTTCAGCTATTTGCCCATTGGGCAAGAATAAAAAATGAAATTTTATTTATAACAAATAATACAGGTTAAACCCATAAATACCAACAACAACAAAAAAAGATAAGGACCTGCCAACATATTGTGGATCAAAGAATGTTGAATTTCATAGTATAAAATTGCTTGTATAGCAATTTACTTTCTAAATTGTATCCATTGTAATTATGAACTAAACCCAATTACAGCCTTTTTTCTCATTCCACTTGACAACCACGCTCTTTTGCTATTAGAGATATTAGTTCGCGCTATATTCTATGTAGATGAAAATTTGGATACAAAATAGTCTAACGAGGCAACGAAAAGAAGTTTGCAGCTATGTTTTGAAATCAATTGAAGGTATCAGAGGTCATATGACATTGATATATGAACTATTCTAAATTAGAATTCAAATATGTTTTAGATGAGAAGTAGCATCTCATTCTTAAATATAACATATTATTTCATTTGTATACTGGTTGTGCTTGTTGTTATGCTGGTGCAACCAACATTCTTTCACCAAGAAATTTTTCCTCAACCTCGAAGAAATTTAGCCAGGAAAACCTTTGGTGGGAAGGGAAAGTTAAGATAGAAATAGAGGCAAAGGCAAGGCTGAAGAACAATCGCGAGCACATGTGATATTACAGAAAATGTAGCGAATGAATTTGGAATGGCCATTTTCCAAATGAAGCACACATCTTATAATGAAATCGAGATAGGAACTTATAACAAGCCCTCATTAAACTACAATGTCCAAAAACACAATATGAACACCACACCACACTCAACACACATAATTGCTCATTAGTGTTGTAAATATAAAAAAAGATAAGATATCGCTTAGTACAATCAAATAGCTCTTCATTCCACATCGCCCAAATCATTGAACGCATCGCGCAAATCATTGAGCATTTCATCCCATGTCTCCTCACTACTACAAAAATTGAAAAAGACGACCAGAAAAAGACGACGGTAACAAAAAACCGTCGTGGATAAGTGACTTAAACAACTAAAAAACGGAGGTACTGTTGAATATTTTTTTTTAACAACGCACACAAATAAAAAAGCGTCGTCTTATTAAAAAGGTTTTCTTCAGAGTTAAAATCTGACCAAAAAACAACGACAGCAGGTATGACAAGCGTCGTCTTTTAAAAATCAAGTGTCCTTTTTTCGGTAAAGACATGGTTGTTTTGAAAGAACTGTCGTGTATTATATGTAAAGATGACGGTTTTTTTTAAAGAAGGGTCGTCTATTGTGAAGTAAAGATGACAGTTTTTTTTTTAAAAGGGTCATCTATTATATGTAAAGATGACGGTTTTTTTTTAAAAAGGGTCGTCTATTGTGAAGTAAAGATGACAGTTTTTTTTTTTAAAAGGGTCGTCTATTATATGTAAAGATGACGATTTTTTTTATAAAAATGGTCGTCTATTGTGAAGTAAAGATGACAGTTTTTTTTTTAAAAGGGTCGTCTATTATATGTAAAGATGACGATTTTTTTTTTAAAAAGGTCGTCTATTGTGAAGTGAAGATGACGGTTTTTTTTTAAAAAGGGTCGTCTATTATATGTAATAGATGACGGTTTTTTTTAAAAGGGTCGTCTATTATATGTAAAGATGACGGTTTTTTATTTAAAAAGGGTCGTCTATTATATGTGAAGGTTTTTTTTAAAAAGGGTCGTCTATTATGAAGTAAAGATGACGGTTTTTTTTTTTAAAAGGGTCGTTTATTATATGTAAAGACGACGGGTTTTTTTTTTTAAAAGGGTTGTCTATTATATGTAAAGATGACGGTTTTTTTAAAAAAGTGTCGTCTTTTAAAACACGCTAAAAAAAGGCCGCTTAAGTGAATTTGCGCTCAACAAATTTTCAAATTTTCCCCCGTCTTTGAAAACCTTATCTCTCACTAACAAGCGTTGTCTTTTAAAACACGCTAAAAAAAGGCTGCTTAAGTGAATTCGCGCTCGACAAATTTTCAGATTTTCCCCCGTCTCTGAAAACCTTATCTCTTCCTCCTTGAAACCCTCCTGAGCTCTCTACAACACCCTCATGAAAGGTTTGATTTGAAAGTGACCTAATCTCTCAATACCCTTCTATATCTTGCTAGTGAATTCTGGATTAGTCTCTTTGCGTTTCTGGTATGTTCTTTGTCTCCCTGATTTCTGATCTTCTGTCTCTCTTGATTTGTCTGGTTTGTTTACATATTTTTTTTTATTTCTGGTTTCTTTTTAGATTTTCTGATTTGGTTCTCAGGAGATGAGGAGGAAGCTTGCAGATTTATAACTTTTTCTTTTGCAGGTTTTCTATGTGAGTCGTATGTTTTTTTGTTGTTGAAAATTTGTTACCTTCTCTTTTCACCATCATTTTCTTTATATAATTTTCCTTTTGCAGGTTCTCGATGGTCTATCTTATGCTCATTTTACAAGTTTTCTATGGAAATATGGTCCAATGGTAAAATTTCTCTTCCACCTAATTTTATATGTTTATAATCTTAGCTTCTTTTTTTTTTTCTCTCTTTGTCATTTTGATTTATTTACAGGGATGATGGAGGAGACTTCAGTTGTGCATCATTTGTCTATTTGGATGAGGAAGGCTTGGATTAGGAGTACGTAGGTCTTGTTAGGAAAAGATCGTACTACTTAATTGGTAGGAATTATGTTTGTTGTAGAATAAAGATTGATTAACTATGTAATAACTATTGAATCTTCAAGTTTTATGAAAGAATTATGGTTGGTTTTCCAGTTAAAATCGTTGTATAGCATCATATGAAATCAAAAAGAACTAAAATGTAGTAGTTTGGGAACTTATTAGACGACGGTTTTCATAATAAATCATGGTCTTTACAGATAATTAATGACGGTTTTTCTAAACCAACTGTTGGCTTTACAGATAATTAACGACGGTTTTTATAAAAAGGGTCGTCTATTATATGTAAAGATGACGTTTTTTTAAAAAAAAAGGGTCGTCTATTATATGTAAAGATGACGGTTTTCATAAAAAAACCGTCATCTTAACCTACAATACACGACGGTTTTTAATAAAACCGTCGTCTTTCCTCCTATAATTAACGATCTTTACCTCTAAACAACGACGATTTTCTTTAAAAACCGTCGTCTTTACAGATAAACAACGACGGTGAAAAGCCGTCGTAGTTTGACACCCAAAAAGATGGTGGTCGATTTAACGACAGTTTTCAAAGCATTACAACGACGGTGGATCCCCGTCGTCTATTTCGTTTTTTGTAGTAGTGCCTCCACATGCAGATGGAATGAGTATCCATCAACAAGAACAAAATTGTCCATTCCACGAAGAAATTCAAGAAATTCAGAACCCTCGCACATAAATTTACTAATATGAGATGCAAGCTTTGATATTTCATCGTCGTTCTCATCAAAACCAGAACAATCACTAGCGTCCAACATCACCAGATCTTTGCATCCGCGCAGCAACGTGACAAGACCATCCCGATTAACATTTGCACCCTTCACCACTTAGCATTAGAACTATAACAGGCACACTCAGCCTATCTTCTGGGTTACGCTGCACACATGAATTAATCTCACAACTTTATGTGGATCACCTGAGTCCCATATTGATGTATCAAGCACTTCAATGGACATGCTGTCTGTGCATAGCATCCATGCCTAAAAGAATTTATAAAAAGTTCAAAGCCATTGTGCTTATTTAAAGGAAGAAACAAAAACAAGCAATGATTAAATCCTAGATTTCTCTTTCCCACTCATTATCTCTAGCACCATGTTGTATTGTTAACTGACACAAATTAATGTGCAAACAACCAATTAAAAATACCCGCAAGTGCACGAATCTATTGAGGTATAGATTATGTAAGTATGGGGTCGATCCCACGAAGAACTGTAGGCTTCCTACAAGTTCTAATTTAAGTACGTAAAGAACACTTATTTAACACACCACACATGCATAAAACAAATTGGAAACTAAAAATGAGTAAAAAAAGGTAAAAGAAAATAAACAAAACAAGAAACCAAAGAAAAACACAAACAACACTTTCTATCACTCTTTTATCACCACTGTATCACCTGTTTGTTATCTGTGAACAGTGCATGAACAGTGACGACCGGTCATTTTCTGGCAGATTGGCTGGAGACCGGTCGCCTGAACAGTAACGACCGGTCGTTTTTTGGCAGATTCGTTTTCTCTGTTTTTCAATTTCAACATCTGTCCAGTTTTTGACTTATAACTTTCCAACCGTTTGTCCAAATTTCAAGTTCTTTATATGGTTGGATTCAGCACAGAAAAACAAGGAACACAACTCAAACCAATAGTCAAAAACAATTACAGAAATAAACAGAATTCAATGAAGAAAACACACAACGTTTCCAACAACACAAAAGGGGGGGGGGTTTGTGTTGATTTGAGTGACCTAATTCTAATGCTTGAAAGTAAATGAACTTTAAACTTAAATGAGAATGGCATAGAATGAAAATCAAAATGTGAAATTAAAATGTAACAAACACTAGGGTTTAGGAATCCACCCTAAACAACTCTACCAATGTTCATGGACACTCAAGTAATGAACTCTAAACATATTGATGAAGATGTTCGCAATCAAGACCGAGACTAGTGGCTCAATACGCATTGATTCTCTCTAATATACGTAAAGTGCAGGGCTAGTGCTACAATACTTTTGCCTTCCCTATAACCAAATCTAGGTGTGCTTAGTACTTCAATTCAATTACAAGAAAAACCCATTAAGTTCAAAGAGAATATGAACATCACAAGAACCCTAATAGCATGATGTTTACATTAGGTGTTCAAGAAACCAATTCACATGAATGATTTTTACTTCATCCATTTATTGCTTAGGAAAACATGAAGAAACACATAATCCCAACAACCTCAAGAAGCATGCTTCCAAGGTAATCAATCAAAGGAAAACATACATCAATGATAGATTATTTTAGTGAAGAGGAATTCATCAATTGTTGTCAAGAAACCAATTCACATGATGCTCACTTAAACAAGCTCAATCATTTGTTGCTAATTAGAAATTATGTTCTTGGGTATCTTACACAACTTCTCAACTTTAGCTACATGCATACAACCTAAGGTGATTAATCAAAGGAAGCAAACACATATCATAAGATTCAATTAGTGAATGGGATTCATCAACAACATCTAAAAATTCATACATTCAAAGCATCAAAACAATAAGGTATTCATGTTTAGGGCTTCAACCTAAGCCCTAGCTATGGAGTTTAGTTCCTCATACTTATTTCAAATACAAACTCAAAATATAACTAGAAAGAGTTTACAGATTTTGTGAAAGTGATGGAAGCTCAAGGTCTTCAATGGTGGAAATCTTGCCCTTGTCTTCCTCTTGAGCTCTCTAGCTCTAAGCTCCCAAAAATCTCTGCAAAATTGTAGAATGATAGAATGGATTCAGATTCCAATGGCTACCTCCTTCTTTGCTCCCTTCTCTCCTCCTTTCCAGCTTTTACTTTTAATATAAAAATCAACCTTTGTTAAAGCCTTAAACCTTGTCCCCTTGCCATGATGGGCTTCTTTTGTTCTTGTCTTCACAAAGATGCTCATTGTTTCAAAAAATATCTCTTAACCAAAGTAATTTCTTGTTACCAAATGGTATGGTAACAAGAAGAATAAAGATGACACTATGGAGGTAAAAACTAGCCCAAGACAAATCTCTAGAGCTGCTGTAACATGTAGGATCAGTTGGATAGGCTATACTTGTCCAATGGAGCTCAAATTTGGATATGTTGTAGTTAACATCCATTGGAACAAGTTTCATGAAGATCTTCACCCGAGCATCAGAGCATGCTGATCCAAGGCCAAGAAGTTGACCTACGAAAATGAACAAAATCAGAATTTATAACCAATAATGCACTTTTAGCTCATTTTCATTCTAACCAAGGTAAAACCTATGAAAACACAAAAATGAAGTAAAAAGCTATAAAATATCAAGAACTAACTCAAAATATTAGGTGAATAATATGATAAATCATGTGTAAAAATGAACCGAACACACCAACACACCAAAACTATAGACATCGGATTTTATCGAGTGGAACCCATCAATTGCATATTCTGGGGACGTGTAACCACTACAAACCAGTTAATCAAAAACTAATTTAATAAGCAAATCAAATATACTATATGCATGTATTGGTTCTTTTGTGATTTATACTTACTATGCTGCAACCACTTTCTTGGTTTTAAGTGCACAAAATAATTCATAAAAATTAATTACTATTTGATAAGTAATTTATGAAACAAAGTAAATATTTAAATACTAATTATTCACCCAAAAAAAAAAACTAAAAACTAATTAGTAATTATATTAATTAAATAAGACTAAGATATTACTCAATTAAAATATTACTAAAGAAATAATAATTAAAAGACCTACGTGCATTAGAACTGTAAGTGGCATGCTCAGCTCGGTCTATCTCCTCGGTTACGCTGCACACAGAAAAGACCTACATGCATGAAATAATCTAACAACTTCATGTAGATCACCTGAGTCCCCTATTCATGTATCAAGCACTTCAATGGACCGGCCTTCTGTGTATAGCATCCATGCCTAAAAGAATTTATCAAAAGTTCAAAATCATCATGCTTACTTAAAAGAAGAAACGAAAACAAACAATAAGGGCCTGTTCAGTAACGTTTTAAGGGGTTGTTTTCATTTTCAAAGAACAAAAATGAGGCAAAAACACGTTATGTGGCCCAAAAACAGAAACACTTAGAATATTTTCATAAAATGAAAACAAGTTCATGTGTACTTGTAGAAAACAAAAAAAAGTTGTTTTCATTCTCATGGGAAACGTTTTCATAAAAATAACTCACATATTATTATTTCAAATTGTACTACCAGACACGTTTTCATTGTTTTTGTTTTCTGAAGATGTTTTCTAATTAATCTACCAGAGGCATTTTCATTTCCTGAAAATGCAAATTCATTTTCTTGTTTTCATTCTCTAAAAATATTCTAAGAAAACGTTGTCCGAAAACTTTACCGAACGGGCACTAAGTAAATCCTATGTTTCTCTCTTTCCACTCACTATCTCTAGCACCAACCCACCAAAACTATATACATCGAATTTTATCGAGTAGAACCCATCAATTGTGTATTTTGAGGACATGTAACCACTACAAACCAGTCAATCAAGAACTAAGTTCACAAGCAAATCAAGTATACTATATGTATGTATTGGTTCTTTTGTGATGTATACTTACTATGTTGCAACCACTTTCTTGGTTTTTAAGAGCACAAAATAATTCATAAAAATTAATTACTATTTGATAAGTAATTTATGAAACAAATAATAACTAAAAGCTAATTAGTAATTCAATTAAAAATATTAATTAATTAGCTATTCCAAGAAAAAAAAAAATTATCCCTATGAAAATTAAAGTCTGAAAAATATTAATTAATATTGCACAGATCGCTCTGGCCGCCTAGGCACTGCGCTAGCCTGATTTTTCGAAAATATCGTTGTGATTCTTTATGTTATCGACTTGATCTTGCCTCTTCTGTTGCCTGCATCAATTCTGGTCATCATGGAATTGAAAATATGTGTTGATGTTGTCTGCCAAATAACAAATAGCATGCGAAGATCACTTGTTAGACCCTTTTGTTGAGAATTTCGTACTGGAAATCAAAGTCCACTTTGGGTAAGTCCTCAAAATCCTCAAAATAATCTTGTTCTGGTCTATTTCTTTGTTGTTTTTACAAGGAAAACTATATCTTATTCAGAACAGAGAAAGAAAACCTACAAGATAGATGGGCTAGAAAGAAAACAAAGAAAGGAAAACTATTTCTTTGTTCTTTTCGTCTTCAAAGATATCTTGTAGAATTACAAGCCTTTTCTTCTCTGGGAATTTATATGATGATCAATTGGTACTTGTGCATGAATTTCCTTTTGGATATTGGTTATAGATCACTAGTTTGCAAATGGTAGTTTATAACGATTATAAACTATAATGATCACCCAGGCCAAACAAAATATGATGACCTCATTATTCCAAATGACAGAAATAGATGCTGATATTTGAAGATGAAAGTACATAATCAGTTAATATGAAATTGCTGACATCTTACTTTCTAAAGGTAAATATTATGGGTGTTCTTATATGTCTCAGTTGCATGAAATTGCCTCATCATCAGTAGTCTCTTGTGCTATTGATGATGAGGCTTCTACAATACATGATCTGGATTTTTCTTCGTTGCGCTCCCAGTTAGGTCTTCTAGCTGCAGTAAGTGCTTAGAGTGTTAAGTCTATATCGAGCTCCTTCACAGTGGATTGCTGCAGGCACCTGATGGTGACGGTGGAGCAAGAGACTATGTGAGATTGATAGTGATACTGAGTCAGAAGTTGATGACATTGTTGGTAGCAGCAGTGTTTCAACAGCTTTACCAGACTCCAGTGGGCAAGATGGTGCAGCTACTGAACCTTGGGATGATTCTTCAAAATCTGACGTTGCGGAGCTTGACACTTCAGTTTTCCTTACTTTTGATTCGAGAAATGAAGAACCGTATGAGAAAGTCGTACAACGGTATTGTAGTTCGGTCTTGTTTCAAAATTCATTCAAATGGACAATTACTTGATCACTTCTTCAGTTGACTTCTATTGTTATCTTCTTTCGGTGTTCTGTATGAATGTTTGCTATACATTCTGGCATATTTACTTTGAATTCTAGGGTGGGACTCACATTGCTAAGTCAGTTTTTCGAATTGTACGATCAACTAAGATACATACTCAGAGATCTTCCACTAGAAATAAAGCTTGATCGTATGACTGGTTCTAGTGCTGAAAAAGCAATGGACTGACAGAAGACTTCTAAAAAATAAGGAAATTTATGAGAAAAATACTTTAGTTTCTATGGACTTTTATGCATAAATTATCTGGTTTTGGAGAGCATATTTATCTGGAATTGCCTCTTTTTTTTCTATTTTTTTTTAAGGGAAGGGAGGGTGTGTTATTGGCTGCAATTTTGTTCTTCTCTTGTTTGCTTTCCAGATAATTTTGTCATCATGCTTACAATTGAAGGTGGCATTCCTATTTCCAGTCACTGATTGCAGTCATTTAACAGATTGATAGATGAAGGAAAACTCATGGACGCTCTTGCACTTTCTGATCGCTTACGTAATGGAGCTTCAGATCAGTTACTCCTGCTAATCATTGAATGGTTAATTGACCAACCTCCGTCAAATCCAGCAGAGAGTATAATTAAGTCAGGAACCAAAATGTGGTCCCGAACTGCAAAATAGTCTGCGTCCCCACCCAGACCATTTTCCCTGGGGACATTAATGTTGTAACATGCTCCTGATCCTTCTCCAATCATAGTACAGAAACCGTCATCAATAGCTGGATAAAAGGCTTCCAAACTCATGCCCGAAAGTAGCACAGCTCCATACGGTCATCATCACTAGAACTTTGATCTTATGTGAGACAAGTCAAGCAAGCAAGTTACAAGCTAGAAGTTGATCTAATGAGAAAAGCTTTTGATAGAATGCAAAAACTTAGAAATTGTTGTCACAATAAAGAGTCTCTCAGTCGACTACAACCAAATTTTGATACCGTAGGCCAGAGATGGCTGCTTCCATGACATGGTGCGGGCCAACTTCCCCATCATTATCCAAGGACTTGAACAAATTATGGCCACCCGTGGTCGCTGATGACAACACACAGGCACCGTCTCGTAGGGGTCGAGATGCCAAAACACAATATGTGGCATTGCATCACCTTAGCCTTTCTCCTTAAGATTTTTTTGTAATGCCCCATAATCCGACTCCCAGCAACTACCACCAGCCCTATCAAAGTTTTCCAAACGGGTGAGCACAAACACCTTCTTGTCCATCTGATCCGGCCTCAAATTCCCATCCACAGCCACTTGGAGAATCATATCAAACACTTGGAGAAAATCAATTTCCATGCCGCAGACCATCCTCCCCACAGTGGTGCACTTGGACATAAGAGCAACATTGTTAATGTCATCCCCCAAATTATGCAGCTCAGGCTCTGCTCTGCTCAATGTCATGGGGATTGTGGATCCAACTTCCCCATGACATGGTGATGGCCAACTTCCCCATCGTTATCCAAGAAGGACTTGAACAAATTATTGGAGAAGGGCAACATAATTATGTTAGTTGCATCACCACATAACTCAAATATCAAAACCATGCAACCAGAAGACAGAAAAGAGCTCTCAATGTTTTCATCAGGAAAAAGTAAAGGGCAACATCTTCAAGGACGGGTCATCGTCTTGGAAGATCTCAGCCCAAAGATTGGATCGAGGAAACCAGTTAGCATTGAGGATGAGAGGCATTTTTTTTGTGAAAATGCATAGGCTTTAGGATGGACCTTACATGAAGGTCGTGCTTGGAACCCACCAATGAATTCTCCAGGTGTGGCTGCATCAAGGATGAAGCCTCCCCTAAAGAAAGAAACATCAATGAAGCTTTTGAGAGCACTTAATTAACTTGATATATGCAAATATGTAAAACAGCAGCCATGACGAAACAGTGCATTCAGAACATCAACATAGGATGCAAAAGCGATCCCACTAGAAGATTTAGTTGAAAAAAAAAAAAAAAAACCACACATATTCTCAAGCAACATTTTTCTGATGTTCTTCTAATACCAAACAATATATTAACTCTAATTCAAAATATTCACGAGATCTCTTTCTTCACTATCTGCATGATTATGTTCAACAACACAAGTGTTACCACATAAAGGAAGGAAGGTAGGTTCAATAAATGACAAGGCAACAAAATTACCAACCACAGTCACAACAGTGCTACAATTACGATGTTGCGAAGATATATACTCTTAACTTGTTAGGAAAGAATTGGACACCCAAAAATAACACCTAAATACATTACAAATTTTATTAAACTTAAAAGAAGACTTAAAGTATAACCAATAATGCAGTTCCAAAATAAATAAAATAATAATTTGTAAGTCATATCCCTTGCCTGGACTGGAAATAGGTGATGAGTGCCTCATTGTTGGACCTGTGCGTGGCTCCTTTACTATTTTGGACTCCATCTTCTTATAAGAAGTTTCGCCAATTAACTAAGACATCTGATAATTGCTTCTCCCCAATATGCTCATTTCCAGAAGCTACGGAAGTCTTTGTTTCTCCTATCACTGAGACAAGAAATCATAAGCATTGCACATATAGCATCCATTTACCATAGGAATAAATTGCTGTCTTCACACTTTAAATAACACATCCAAAATATTTTGAACAAAAAAAGCTGAGTAGATACAACAAGTCTGTCTCAACACATTTACTAACCAAATTCTATTGCATGAACTCTACAATAAGAGCAATTTATAATTTTTCTGATGATTTGACTTCAGTAGCAGGCAATGTTGCATCTACTAGATGGTCACTGGAACCGTATTCCTTTGAATTCTGCTAACCAAGAGGAGCCTTTGGTTCTAACGAAGACATAAGAGCATATCAAAACGCAAAAACTTTCACTATCTAGCATGTACTCAATCATCCATCTATACAAGGGGAGAATGGAGATGATGTGGCTCATAGAATCAAAGCACGATAGGTAAAATGGAGGGTTTTGTTAAGCATATATATAGTGTGATCATCATATTTTGCTAGAATTGAAAGCTAAGTTTATAGAACATCTGTTAGACCAGCCATGCTATATGGGACTGAATGCTGGACAGTTAGAAAACAGACATATTCATAGTTCCTGTAGGTACATATTAGCCAAATGTTACAACCAGCACAGTGATATGCACACCTCTATCTCTGTTTCTCTAACGGCATATTAACCAGTATTAGACACAAAATCTTAAGAGATCAGATTAAAATATTTGTCACCTTTTGAATCCTTCAAAATTGGAGATGTTTGCTGAATAATCTTTGCTACCCTTCAAAATTGAAGGGTCATTGCCTCAACCTCAAAAACCTGGTTGGGAGAGAGCCTAGAGAGAAGAGAATAAGGCGGGAAACAGGGAGAAGAATGGAATTAGATGAATTAAGAGTCTCATGATCTCTTCTTCTATGGACCTGACTTGTGCTTGCTTCGGCTTCCCAATCTCAATCTCAAGCTCAAATTTGCAACTAAACTTTTTCAATTTCGGGTTCAGACTTTCAGTCAATCGCAGTGTTCGAAAAATGGGCCTAGGCGGGCTGCAAGGCGGCTAGGCGGGCTGCTAGGCGGCTAGGCGGGTTGGGTCTTTTTTCGGTGCTGAACAGGGAGGACGAAGCAGCTGAAACCTTTTGAGTTGATGGAGAAGCGAAATGGCTGCGACTGCGTCTGCAAGCTCCGTCCTCTGCGAGTGCAAGCTTTGGGTTCGTTTCGAGTATATTTAACACGTATAGCCGTGCGGCTATACTATTAAAATATTCGAATATATTATATTTAACGAGTATAGCCGAACGGCTATACGTTTAAAATATCCGAATGTATTTAGAAAGTACAGCCGTGCGGCTATACGTTTTAAATATACAATTTTTTCATATCAATTTAGTGTTTAGGGCTAAAATACCACTTTAGCCCATTGGGCTAGAGTTATTTCTTCAATTATTTTATTTATAAAAGCGATATTAGGGAATGAGAATTTAAATTCTTTCTGATACCTCCCATTCTAATGATTTCGGCTATTTGCCCATTGGGCAAGAATAAAAAATAAAATTTTATTTATAACAAATAATACAGGTTAAACCCATAAATACCAACAACAACAAAAAAGATAAGGACCTGTCAACATTTTGTGGATCAGAGAATGTTGAATTTCATAGTATAAAATTACTTGTATAAGAATTTACTTTCTAAAATGTATCCATTGTAATTATGAACTAAACCCAATTACAACATTTTTTCTCATTCCACTTGACAACCATGCTCCTCTGCTATTAGAGATATTAGTTCATACGGTATTCTATGTAGATGAAAAATTGGATACAAAATAGTCTAACGAGACAACAAAGAGAAGTTTGCAACTATGTTTTGAAATTAATTGAAGGTATCATAGGTCATATGACATTGATATATGAATTATTCTAAATAAGAATTCAAATATGTGTTAGATGAGAAGTAGCATCTCATTCTTAAATATATAACATATTATTTCATTTGTCTACTGGTTGTGCCTGTTGTTAAGCTAGTGCAACCAACATTCTTTCACCAAGAAATTTTCAACCTCGAAGAAATTTAGCTAGGAAAACCTTTGGTGGGAAGGGAAAGTTAAGATCGATAGAAATAGAGGCAGAGGCAAGGTTGAAGAACAATCGCGAGCACATGTGATATTACAGAAAATGTAGCGAAGGAATTTAGAATGGCCATTTTCCAAATGAAGCACACATCTTATAATGAAATCGAGATAGGAACTTATAACAAGCCCTCATTGGACTACAATGTCCAAAAGCACAAGATGAACACCACACCACACCACACTCAACACACATAATTGCTCATTAGTGTTGTAAATATAAAAAAAAGATGAGATATCGCTTAATACAATCAAATAGTTCTTCATTCCTCGTCGCCCAAATCATTGAACGCATCGCGCAAATCATTGAGCATTTCATCCCATGTCTCCTCCACATGCAGATGAAATGAGTATCCATCAACCAGAACAAAATTGTCCATTCCACGAAGAAATTCAAGAAATTCAGAACCCTCGCACATAAATTTACTAATATGAGAAGCAAGCTTTGATATTTCATCGTCGTTCTCCTCAAAACCAGAACAATCTCTAGTGTCCAACATCACCAGATCTTTGCATCCGCGCAGCAACGTGACAAGACCATCCCGATTAACTTTTGCACCCTTCACCACTTAGCATTAGAACTATAACAGGCACGCTCAGCCTATCTTTTGGGTTATGTACACTGCACACATGAATTAATCTCACAACTTCATGTGGATCACCCAAGTCCCATATTGATGTATCAAGCACTTCAATGGACCTGCCTTCTGTGTATGGCATCCATGCCTAAAAGAATTTATCAAAAGTTCAAAACCATTGTGCTTATTTAAAAGCAGAAACAAAAACAAGCAATGATTAAATCCTATATTTCTCTTTCCCACTCACTATCTCTAGCACCAACACACCAAAATCATAGACATCGGATTTTATCGAGTAGAACCAATCAATTGCATATTCTGGGGACGTGTAACCACTGCATATTCTCGGCTATACTTGTTTTCACACGTGGGAACCTATGCGCCATGCCGGTCCTCTTTTGGTTTTTTTTTAAAAATAAATATTATAGCCGCGCGGCTATACACGAGCAATTTTTTTATTTAAAAAATAGTATAGCCGGCCGGCTATATGGGTTTTTTTTTTTTAACTCGGTAAAATATATTTGTTTTTTAAAAGCAAACATACAATACTTCTATTGTACACATACGTACGTATTTTTCATATTTAATACACATTGTTTTACAAAATTTTCAATAATACACACATAATTCATATACACATAATTTTCACATATTATTGCAAACATGTTTGAGTTGAAATTAGTCACACATTGGAAGTTGGAACACTAGAGTTCCTTGGAGGTCTTTATAAGACTTATCCTTGGAAATAGAATAGTTTGGATTGGCTGTGCAAGTGGCACAATTGAGTAGCTTATGGGTATGGCGTTTGGGTCAATGGTTAATTAATATATATTTAATTAATCAAAAGATGGGCCTTGGAACAGGTATCAGCCACTCTATTTAAACACAAATTTCGCCAGAAATCAAAGCCCTAGCGCAAGGACTTTAATTTAGATAGTTGTATCCTGGTGGGGCAAACACCTGCAGAACTACAAGCACTGAGTAGGGGTAAAATTTTGTTTCAAGGACATTGCAATTCTGCAAGCCTCTATCTGCAGGAACAGTCAGTTTTAATTCACTGCCATATTTAATTTCATTATTATATTTATTGTTTAATTAAATTATTAGAATAATATTGATTGTTGTTCCTCCAACAAGTTTCACTCGAGAGAACGAGTTAGACCAAATGCAAACATTTCCAAAAAAAGAATAAGAAAAAATTGAACTCTCACATTGATTTACTGTGAAATTTCTCTCTTCAATATCCACTTTGGATATGTTGAAACTAGGCCATTAATATCAATAAAGTATAAACTAATGCAACTAGAAGGGTTATTATTATTATTTTTTTAATAAACGGTATAGCCACCCGGCTATACTACGGTTTTTTTTTTACCGCGCGGGATTACTACAGTAATTTTTTTTATACAAAAATAGTATAGCCGCGCGGCTATACCCGGCTATACTTATTTTGACATGTAGGCTCCCAGCGCTAGGCTCTTTTTTTATGTTTAATAAATAGTATAGCCACGCGTCGATACTCTCGGGAATTTTTCAAAATAGTATAGCCGCAAGGCTATATGCGGGTATTTTTTATTTTTTAAAAATAGTATAGCCGGACGGCATGTAGAAGTATTTGGGTTAGCATAAATACCATAAGTAATTTATGAAAAATGAAAACTAAGCAGCAACATCAATTGGTTAGTTAATAGATAGGTGAATAAGAGGCTACACATTGGATTACTAGTGGTGAATTCATTGTCCGAATGCTTTCATTCATTTGAATTTATTTTCTTTGTGTGCTTTGATTTTTCTACTCATTTTGTCTTTTAATTTCGTTGTTTTAGTTTATGAAATCACTTGTTCAAATACTCCATATGTGTTTACGTGAGTATGATGCATGTTTAATTTATCGTTTAAATTAATTAGATTAGTTAAAGTGTTTTGTGAAGTAAATTTGGTTAAATTAATTCAAAGTTAAACCCAATCTTAGTGGGAAGGACCTCGTATTTGTCAAGCTAAATTACAATTGACCTTGTGCCCTTGTGAGTATAATTTGTTTTTGGAATAAAATATGTTTTCATGTTATCTCAAATTTACAATAGTCTATTGTTCTGTTAAGGTGGTTAAAGCTTTGGCTTCCGCCCATTTGTGAAGTAGTTAACATCTATGATGGCATGCTTTACTCCTCCATTTCCCTTAATTTAGGGCCTGATCAGATCGATCCCCTACTGGGCGAATGGCCAGGGCATGTTGATCGTCGTGAGTGGTTTGGGAGGTTAATAACGAACTGTCGCCACGATCTGGCATTTGTTGCACTTTCGGACAAATTCTTTAGCGTTGGTTTTCATGGTTGCCTAGAAGTGTCGTTGCCTTAAGGCTCAGTGCACAAGCGACCTTGCCCCTGAGTGCAATGCACATAGACCTTTGTGTAGCTCCTTTACGACCAAGTCTCCTATGCTAGGTGTTAAACATCTCTTAAATGGCGATAAGTACCCTCGCTTAGGTGGGATATTTAACCAAAGTAAGGGGCAAACTGACTCGGCCCATGGGTGTAGACTCTTTTCCTGTGAGTTCGACTAGAGTGGTAGCAACAAGCTTCATTACACTACTAAGGCCGTGCATATATGCTCATAAGCCTGGTAGAAGAGTAGGTTCAATGAGTTGCCGGTGTCAACGAGAATATGGCTAACATCGTAGTTTCCGATGGTCGTTGTGATGACCAAGGGATCATCATGTAGAGTTACTGCATCTCTTGCTTCCTCCTCTGTGAAGGTTATGGTTCCCTAACGTCGCTTTAGGTTTACAGGCAATGCCCTCTCCTAAGTATAAGACTTCTAACACTTGGTGCATGTCGTGGGCATATTTTCGCGCTCTATTGGAGTCCCCTACAAGGGTGTGGCCGCTAGAAATGGGTAGGATTGGGGCACCCGTTATGTTTATGGAGGTCAACCCTACCGTTGGTGGATCGATCCATTGTTGGGGGATTTATGCAAAATGGGAAATCTTGGGTTTCCCTTGGCAAACAAGTTGTTTGGAGGTCTTTCTCAACTCTTAGCATTCTTTTGTGGTGTGACCACTGTCACGGTGGTAAAAATAGAATTTCTTAGGATCTTTGGATTTTGTCCTCATGGGGAAGAGGTGGGAGTTCATTTTGCACTGCCAGAAACACTTCAACTCACAGGGTCAAACCCATTAGGCTTTCATTAAGATATGAATTTTATTTTGGTTTGATTTTATGATATGGGAAACTACACATTCCAATATTTCTAAAGCTATAAATTAAAGGGAAATAAGTTTATTTTTTTATTTTTTATTATTATTAAATATAAACTTCAACAATACAATCAAAGACATCAATAAGCCATTGAAAGTACCAATCCACAGAGAGCAACAAACTAACATGTTAAAAACAAAACTAAAGCAGACAAAAGTCGCACTAAAACTACAAACCCACATAACCACAATTAACCATAAGCCCAAACAAAGCCCACATAACCAACATAACCGAAACCCTAAACCAATCGATGAGCCTAAACGAACCTTGCCACCACCACTTGAAGAAGCGTCGTCGCTGCCACACCCACCACTGCATTCGTAATAGATTTTGGGAAAATATGGTTTACATCGATCTACCTGCGCATAAGAGCGAACAAATAAACGAAAACAACAATCTTGAAAAAGAACAATTGGGTGATTTTGCAGCAACCTCAATCAAAGACGATATAGATCTAAATTTAGAGAACATGAGCAATGTTAGAGAATGAGTGTTGGGAGAAGGATTTGTTTGAGAACGCCTAAAAGGGGTGATGGAGAACTTCAATCTAAGCATTACTCATAAGAAATCACCACATGGGGGCTTCTTATTCAAAACGCTCATCTCTGGAGTTTTTCTTTAGGACTCACAAAAGGAGAGAACGACTAGGATTTTTTTGTTCGTGTAATTTTAGGGAAATAAGTTAGGTTGTGGATGTAGGTTGTTATGATTGTTCAAAGATGAACGTGGCAATTTTCGTTGTTGATTTTAGTAAACGACTCATGTAATGATTTCCAATTGACCTAAAATTTGAGTATGTTGGATTTGTACATATCTAGTATTCAAATCACCCTCCCTAAATATCAACTTACTGAATGAATACACCATCTTAATACTCGAATATCACTTGTATTTAAAAGAAAAATAAAAAATTCAACGGAATACACCCCCTTAATAATTTCTATGGGATCGCTCTAAAAAAGAGAGAAATAAAAAAAACTCAATTCCTACGGGATATAAAACTGCTGTCTTTGCTTTTCTGTACTTCCATACTTATTGTGGAGAAGGAGAGAGCGACAGACATAGATAGAGAGAGAAAAAGAGAGAGTTAAGCTTACGCGGTGGTTACTTCCCGCAGAAGGTTCTCTGCGTTTGGTTATAAATAAATATTAGATATATTACAAAGAAAAGAGTTTTTAAAAAAATAAAAATTGCTGAAGAAGGAAGAGGGGGAGAAAACGTAGACGGCAGACTGCTATAATAATGAACGAAAAAATATATATCGCAAGGGGTTTCGTGGAAACCTTGTGCTGAGGCTACAGTATTCAAAAGCGCCTTTCTTGACGAAATCCCTTTCGATTACCTATCTTGGCCTCTCAGTTCAAGCTTTTCGCTTTAGCTCTTTTGTCAAAGTCGTCGAATCTTTAGTTGCTCGATATTTGGTTTGGGTTTTGGTTTCTGCTTGCGCGGACCGGTGGTGATCGTGAAGGATTTGAGGGCTTTCTCGAGAAGACTTCTGCTGGGATTTGGGCTGCTGTTGATGAATTTGGTGGTACGTCGGTGAAGAATTTGGGGTCTAATTTTTTGCGTGGGACACTTGGAATCGGGGCAATTTTGAGGAATTCATTATGGGTTCGTACTGATTAGGGTTTTGTAAGGATTGAAGTTGAGTGGTCGGTATTGCTGATGTAAAGTCTGCGTTTTACGTTGTCAATGCTGGGTACAATCATTGATTTTAATTTTTTTCCCGATAAAATCTTTTGTGGGTTGTTCAGAATTGGTCAAATTTGGAGGTGGGTTTGTGATAATTTGGGGTTTTATCGAGGCTTAAGATCTAAAAATTGGGAATTTCCACTTGGTTGCAGGTTATTTTGGAATAGTAGCTGAATTCAAACTCTTGGGGGTGTTTCATATCTGGTGGTGAGCTCTTATTCAACCATTTGGGCTTAGAAATTACTTGTGTGTATAAGGTGGTGTTGATTGTGTTGCTTGGGGCTTTGTGGTTGAGAGTCATTACTTTCTGGATAAGATGAGTTCTACTATCACTGAAGGTTCGGTTAATCTGGGCAAGCTTTTGGTGCATATTGCTGAGAATGGGCACTCATTTGAGCTCGATTGTGAGGACACCACACCGGTAGAGGCAGTTATGCGGTATATTGAATCTGTGGTGGGGATTAATCTCAATGACCAGCTTGTTCTGTGTTTGGATATGAAGCTTGAGCCACACCGGCCACTTTCAGATTATAAGCTTCCAGCTGATGATCGGGAAGTGTTTATATTCAATAAAGCAAGACTGCAAACTAATTCATCCCTCCCTTCGCCTGAGCAAGTTGATATTCTTGAGATTGCCGAACCCCAATCACCATCGGCTTCACATGACCCTCACCCTTTGGATGATGCTTTGGACCCTGCTTTGAAAGCTTTGCCTTCTTATGAAAGGCAATTTAGGTACCACTACCACAAGGGTCATGCAATTTACACTAGTACCCAATTGAAATATGAGAACTGCGAGCGGCTCTGGAGGGAGCAAAAGGTTCAAGAAAGGGCAGTGGAGGTTGCAAGGGGCAATTTGGATCAATACTATAGGATGATAAACCAAAACTACACAGAATTCATGAAGCGTTATTCTCAACAACATAGGATTCATTCTGATCTTTTGGTGAATCTTGGGAGGGATGTAGAAAAACTGAGATCCATCAAGCTTCACCCTGCATTACAGACTGCCACCCGTAAGTGCTTATCGGATTTTGTCAAGGAAGAGAACTTGAGGAAAGCGGGAGAGAGTTGTAGCAGTTCCCACAGGCAGTTTGAGAATAAGGTTTCACAGTTCAAGCTGATATTTGGTGAGGTGAAGCGAAAAGTCGAGGAATTGTTTTCTAATAGGGCTTCTTTGCCTATTAAGAATTTGGATCTGACGATTCAGGAGCACCAGCGATATATTACTGAACAAAAGAGTATAATGCAGTCTTTGAGGTTAGATTCCTTTCATTTGTTGTCATATTCATGTACAGTATATATATCTTGTTTGTTTGTCTGTCCAATTTCCTTTGCCTGAGTCCTTCTGGAATGGTTTGGAGTTTCCTTCTGAATGGGCTCATTTTATTTTTTACAACGAAAAGATGAAATTATTTTCCAGAAATTGGAATTCTTGGTGTGAAGCCCTTGGAGTGATTCCACACCTATCTTTATTGTTCTATTTTCTGTTTTTCATTGTTTTGCTACTTTAGCCTACAATTCACTCATATCCTACACCACTTAGCTTGAGTGCCCATATTTTTGGGGTATACAGTACCGGTAGATGGAGTTGAAAAGAAGGGAGTTAGTGTAAACGCTCATGCCGAGGAGCGGAAAATAAACTTGCGAGCATTTGTGTTTTTCTTTTTTCTTTAAGCAAACAATTGCCACTTAGGTAAGTGCTTAATGTAATTGAACTAGATGAATTAGGTTCCAAGTCATAAGTTTTCACAAGATAAACTTCCTTTTATACTTTAGCTTCAAAACTTTCTAAAGACTTACTGACAAGATTCCATCTGTTTTGTTTTCAATGTATGAACTACGTACATCAACCTACAAATAGGGATAGGAAAGTTGTGAAGATATGAGAGGAACTTTTTATTATTAGTGACTATCCTTTTGAGTATCATAACATTCAGGAAGTGATTATTCTTGTAAATTTTTATATGCTTGAACTTCTTTTTGGTGAGGACATTTGATGTGATGGTTTTAGCAATCTGAGGTAGTTGTTCACCTGTAACAGTGGAGCCCTATCATAATAGATAAGAAGTATACCAGTTCCTAAACCTCCAAGACTATTTAAAGTTTTCTGAATGTTGTGGTCTTTGGAACCAAGCTTCTCATTATGCTTGAGTTAAGCCAGTTGGTGATGTAGGATATGGGTGAATTGTAGGCTTAAGTAGAGTAGCGGAAGCAAAACAATGAAAAACAGAAAATAGAACAATAAAGATAGGTCTGGAATCACTCCAGGGGCTTCACACCAAGAATTCCAATCTCTGGAAAATAAACTTTTCTCATAACTCAACAACTCTAAACTCCATAATGAATTACATAGTAGGGGTATTTATAATAATCTAACCTTAGAGTGAAAAGGAAAATTAAACTTATTCTAGGAAAGAAATCCTAATCTAAATAAAATAGGAAACTTGGAAATCTTGAAAAATGAGAAATCCTACTGAAATCTGGAAACTTAGAAAACAAGTTAGAAACTAATCGCATGAATAAAAAATACAAATTTATAAATAAACCCAATCCTAGACATGTATTTATAAAAAAACCCAAACACTATTTAAACATAGAAACACACCCAAAATCAACAATTGTATATTTTTTGGGTGTGTTTATAAATGGGTTTTGAGTGTGTGTAATGATGGGTTTTGGGTGTTGGGTTTTTTTTATAATTTCAGCCCCCATTTTGGGTGTTTTAGTGAAACTCCCAATAAAAAATGGCCAGATTTAAAGACCAAATTAAATGATTTCCTCTTCCATCTCTTTCTTTTGTAAACCCTAATGGGTTTGACAAAGATGTCCTCATCAGTTGGAATACATGAGATTCTGGATAACACTTGTGTTTTATCTGCTGCACTTAGATATGTAATTTGCTGCCTTGAATTGTTGCATTAGTTATATTATTTTTAGAATATTACTAATGCAATCAACTGATTATAATTTATGCAGCAAAGATGTAAATACTGTCAAGAAACTCGTGGATGATTGCTTGTCTTGCCAATTGTCTTCGTCACTTCGTCCTCACGATGCAGTTTCAGCCTTGGGCCCTATGTATGATGTCCATGACAAAAATCATCTGCCTAGGATGCAGGATTGTGATCGTGCAATTTCCAAGCTGCTGGACTTCTGCAAGGATAAAAAGAATGAAATGAACATCTTTGTCCATAATTATATGCAAAAGATAACATATATTTCTTACATCATCAAAGATGCAAAGTTACAGTTTCCTGTTTTTAGAGAGGCAATGGTGCGTCAGGAGGATCTATTTTTGGACTTAAAGTTGGTTCGGGGGATCGGCCCTGCATATAGAGCCTGCTTAGCAGAAATAGTAAGAAGAAAGGCTTCCCTGAAGCTTTATATGGGGATGGCTGGACAGTTGGCTGAAAGGCTTGCGACAAAGAGGGAGGCTGAGGTTAGGAGACGGGAGGGGTTTCTGAAAGCTCACAGTTCGTACATACCCAGGGATGTATTAGCATCCATGGGATTATATGATACCCCCAATCAGTGTGATGTCAATATAGCTCCTTTTGATACTGGCTTGCTTGATATTGACATTTCAGACCTGGACCGTTATGCACCTGAGTTCTTGGCAGGATTGTCTTCCAAGGGTTCGTTTAGAGGTTCATATTCTATGTCTAATGAAAGTTGTCATTCAGCAGAGGTTGGGGAGATTGCATTGGATAACCTTGAGAAATATGACTCTGAGGAGCTACTTGAAGGCTGTGAGTTGGTAGAGATTGCTGGAACTAGTAAGATGGAAGTTGAGAATGCAAAATTGAAAGCCGAACTGGCTTCTGCAATAGCTGTGATTTGTTCATTCTGGCCTGAAGTAGACTTTGAATCATTGGATGATAGTAAAATGGATATTTTATTGAAGGATGCTGCAGAGAAGACAGCTGAAGCCTTGCACCTGAAAGATGAATATGGAAAGCATCTGCAATCTATGCTTAGGATGAAGCAGATGCAGTGTCTTTCATATGAGAAACGCATCCAAGAACTGGAACAGAGATTGTCTGATCAGTATTTGCAAGGCCAGAAGCTTTCAAATGATAAGGATGCCTCTGAATTTGCCCTTTTGTCTGATAAGGTTGATGATTGCAAGCAAGAAATGTTAGGTGGTAGAGAAGTCCATATGCCTTGCTTATCTAATACTGAGCCCATGGATGAGGTTTCTTGCATCTCAAATTCTCTGGATACAAAATTGGGTCTGTTCAATGCACAACCAGGAAAAATGCGAGATGGGGTAGATGAAAATATGATGGATTCTTCTGCAGTACAAAATCATCAAATGGATTCATCAATGCAAGAGCTACATCGTGAAGAACTGCTAGCCAGGGGTAAAGATGTGAAAGATAAGATGGTGGGGCAGCTGGGCATGTCACTGACAAACAGTTCTACTGCTGAAAGCATGCCTGAACCTCTGAATGTCTTACCATGTGAAACAGCAATTGAGCCAGGCTTGGACACCAAAGTCAGTACTGAACTGTTGTTGGAATTGGAAGGTGCACTTGCAGATAAGTCAAACCAGTTGAGTGAAACAGAAATTAAGCTTAAAGCTGCTGTGGAGGATGTTGCGATGCTTAAGAGGGAATTGGACACAAATCGGAAACTACTTGATGAATCTCAGGTACTAGTGGATCAACCAGATTTATTTTTTGGAGTGCTGCTATTTCCACCCACCTGTCCTATTCTCCATCCACTTTATTATCTCACCCTCTATTTAACTTCAAAACATTTTATAATCTCTTTTCACTCCCCATTATTTTGATAATACCCTTGAACCCCAAATAAAAAATAATGATAATTAAAGAAACAGTTTGTTAATCTTGAATGGCTACTACCCCATGACGTCATTCATGCCCAGGTTGTCATCCTTGATAGCGCTCCCATTTGAGGTTTTGCAACCTTGTGCTTTAATTTCTTCCTACAAAATCTGATATGGTTATGTGATGTTATGTGAAGAGTTCAAAGTCCCATTATTGTATCTTGTCCCTTGCAGCCATGAATTTCTTCAAGATCTCATACTTCTACAAATAGCCAGTTTCATAATTCTCAGCATCGAGTTATGCGCAATCATCTTCCCTTGCTTTTAAGGATATATCCTACCCTACAATTATGCGCAATCTACTAGCTGTAATATCTTAAGGGGTTGTCTTTTGATCGAGTGTTTTGGGTTTCTATGTTGAGTGGCCTTGTGTTTGTTTCACTGGCTAGTGCTTCTTTCTTGTTGTCTATGTTCTAAATGTCCTCTTTTTGGTCCTTTCAAATTTTGAATAAAAAGTGTTTCTATTCAAAAATAATAATAATTAGAACCTTTTTCAGTTGGGAGATCATATGACAACTATTGTTGAAAAGTGTTCTTTACAGTCTTTTCATCCTTTGTTGTCAATATTGGTTTTCATTCTCTGGTGCACCCGTCTATGGCAGCCTGCAGATCCCTATCCTTTTTTTTTCTTTCTTTAATTCTGAATAGTTCTTTTTTCAAAGACAAAATAAAAATGCGTAGATATGTCTATTTAAGTAATTTTATACAATGATAATATTGTAAATAAAATAAAATTAAAAAGGGGGTAGAAACAGTGTTCCTCTTTTTTTTTTATGTCTTACTTTCCAAGCCATTTGTCAGAAATTTTTAATTCATGCATCCAGCTATTCTTCATTTCTTTCCTTTACAAATTTGTTCTCTCTCTCTCTCTCTCTCTCTCACACACGTGTATCCATGTGTGGCACATATTCTGTAGCTGATGATGTGTGTTAAATCTCATGGCTTCTCTTCTTTAATATTTATATTTAGTTATTCTTAATCATTTGGGAACTTTAATGAAGTTTTTTTTTTTTTTTTTCCAATTAGCTTTGCTGGTTAGTTTGAATTACTTTTGAGGGATAAAGTATATTTTCATTTTTGTTATTCTTGATAGAAGTTAGTATTTAAAAATGCTAGATTATGATCCCTTGGCCTTTTGTTTTCCTTTCCTTACGAAGAATGGTTGGCTTTCATCCCCCTAGGGCTTTCTTCCTTTTTATTTAATTGTACGCAAATTTTTTATTTATTATGATTATGCTGTTTTCCCTATAAATCGGCACTAAACGAGAACGTTGTGATAGATATCAAATGCAACAATAGAAGAATGTCATCTGATTTATATTTTGGCTGACAAGATCTCACTAGGGTTTTAAGAGCATTTAATGTACTAGAATGATACAAAATCCTTAGAGTGTATGTTAGGGTTATGACCAGTAGGTTATCCATATATATTTATTGTAGCCCCCATATAAATATTTCAATTTATTTGGAATCTGTTTAACCCAGAATTGGACCAGCAGGGGCCCTAGCCCCCACTTTTTTGTTTTCTCTTTTTCGGCGGGCCGAGAGGGGGTTTGTTGTGGGGTGGTGGTTTATCTTTTTATATACATAGCTTTCTCATGACTTCTACCATTCTCTATTGTATAATATTCTTTTTATACCTCTCTTGTAGATGCTCTTTGCAGGTTGCTTCAATGTTGCTTTTATGTTTAGGGTTATGTAGTTTTACAATTTTTGGTCTTGTCAGTTAGCTGTTTAATGAAGCAACCTTCAAAAGTCAAGTTCTGGTATTGTCACTGTTAGAAGGGTTTATAGGGGTAAAAATAAAATAGTTGGCCAAAAAAGTGAAAAGAATTATTTATCATGATACGTCAATTCCTTGATGGTATCGTGAAAATTGTAGCCATTCGAGAAACTCAATAGTACTGCAGACATGAAAGTGTTTTAAAATCTCCAGTTCAACAGAAATGCAAGATAAATTGTGACTGACAGTGTCTCATCGAGTGACTGATGGCTGCATTAATTAAGCACTTCCACAGAACTGTGATTAGAGCATATATTTTGTTTTATTATTTGTTGACTTCTCTGTATTCTGATTGTATATTATGTTTTGTCCTTGCCAGATGAATTGTGCTCACTTGGAGAATTGTTTGCATGAAGCAAGAGAGGAAGCTCAAACCCATCTTTGTGCGTCTGATCGCAGGGCCTCAGAGTATAGTGCTCTGCGTGCTTCTGCTGTGAAAATGCGTGGCCATTTCGAAAGACTTCGGAGCTGTGTTTATGCTCAGGGTGGGGTGGCTAGTTTTGCTGAATCACTACGTACCTTAGCACAATCTCTGGGAAAGTAAGTTTGTTACGCCAGTCTTTGTTTTATCTGCCTTTACCAAAGTTTATTATTCTCATCGATGCTATATTTCCCACACTACATCTCGTGCAACCTTGATATCCTTTTAAAAGTTTGTTTTACATCAGTAGGACATTTCAATAAAATAACTAAAAGATTAACAAATGCATTGGAAAATAAAACTAATAAACATTATAATGGAGGGAAGGTTATCTATGTTTAGCGGATATTTTTATGGATACTTCCATCTCATGAATATTTGGTTACACTCACGTCAAAAGGGAAAACAAAACAGAGTATTTAGTTCTATTGTTGTTAATGGAGATGATAGTAGTTTTGGCTTTGATTTGTTTCAGTTCTATTAACGACAATGAAGATGATGGTACTGTTGAGTTTCGCAAATGCATTCGGGTCCTCGCTGATAGAGTTGGTTTCTTGTCAAGACACCGTGAAGAGCTACTGGACAAGTATCCGAAGGTTGAAGCTGCCAATGAACAACTTAGAAAAGAATTGGAAGATAAGAAGGATCTGGTTAAGACTTTGTATACAAAGCATCAACTTGAGAAGCAGGTAATTGATATTGGGATTTTTCGTTCAAAATATATATATTTGTTAGTAGTTTTCTTGACTTACCTGTTGTACAAGACACCTGTGCTTGTATCTTATTATGCTCTGTTGCATAATGGTCTTAATCTTTACCGGCAGATCTGGTAGTGAACACCTTAATGACTTAATTACTGTAAGATTTTGGATTTACAATTTTTCATCTGTTAACGGTTTAGTGAGTAGTGAACTTAGGCATCAACCATGACTGAATTCTGTTCTGGTTGAATGATCAATTAATAGGTTGTTATTGTACTTTAAATTTTGCTGCAGGCAAACAAGGAGAAGATATCTTTCGGCCGCTTGGAAGTTCACGAGATTGCCGCCTTTGTTCTTAACACAGCTGGGCATTACGAGGCAATCAATCGGAATTGCTCAAACTACTACCTCTCTGCTGAATCTGTGGCCTTGTTTACGGATCATCTCCCACATCAACCTAACTACATTGTTGGACAAATTGTGCATATCGAACGCCAGACTGTGAAGCCATTGGCTCCTACTTCAACCCGGTCTGAGCACGAGCTAACCTCTGACACAGGGACCGACCGATTGGCCTTGAATTCAGGATCGAACCCCTTTGGTCTCCCTTTTGGCTGTGAATTCTTCGTAGTGACAGTAGCAATGTTACCTGATACCACCATTCATTCACCACCTCCTTCCTGATCCCTGCTTTAGGCAGATTGACGTGATGGAAGAATTCCAAGTGTACATACGGATATTACTTTAAACAGTTATAATCCTTCTCGTGGGAGAATGGAACTTGATTTGCTCTCTGTACAGCTGATGATGCAATAGAATTTAATCTTCTCCTCCCACTGTGGGCTTTCTGTATATAATAGCCATTTCTATGAATATGTAAAAAATGTGAATATTAGTTCTCCTTTTTTTATTTTTTTGTTTATAGGGGTCTTTATCTACAAGTATGCTCGTTGGTTCACCCGGCTTCAAATCCAAAGCATTATTCAAGATAAGGTTATTTTCGGGGGCACGGCAAAGATGAAGTGTGTATATTTTCTTTTCTTTTTCTTTTTATATAATTTTAAGTGACGTCGTTTAGTTTCTCCACCTACTTTTCTACAAAATTACTTAAAAGGCCATACAACTTTCACTGTAAACATATGTTCACAGCTTTCTTAAAAGGGTTTTTGGCCCGAGGGGTTTTCTCACATATTGGTGTCGTAGGTGTTCGAATTTGAGACTACTAGTCTACATGTTAAGGCCCGTGTTGGCTTTTTTAAAGAGTTAATTACTCTGAAATTTTCACCGCATTAACACATTAGTATTTGAGTTTACAAATTTAAAATTTATAGAAAATCACCGAAATACCCCTTGAACTTGTACCCCAATTGAACTTAACTCCCTAAACTAAAAAATCAGCCAATTTACCCCTTGAACAAATTTATATCGCCAATTTTGCACTTGCCGTTAGATTTTGTGAGATTTCATCCAATCTCCCGTTAAACATGACCACGTATGAGATATTTCGTCCTTTTAAGCCCTTTCTCTCCCAAACCTCGTCCACCCTATTTCACACTTTTAGAAAACCCAAGAAGAAAAAGAAGAAGACGAAGAAGTGGGTCATCTCCTCAGTTGAAGGGCGACAAGAAGGAGACGAAGGAGAAGCTCCGGGAGATGGAGTTGGAGATCGAACGGAATGAGGCTCCAACAAGACTTGATCTCAGCGATGGTCGAAGGGGAGGAGGTGAATAACGAAGTTGCAAAGTTGAAAGCGTGTTTTGTATATAATTATTCTCATGCATAAAAGCAATACTAGTAATTTCTGAAATTTGAATGTTTGTATGAGGCTACACATCATCATGCCCAAATACATACGTGAATAAATTCTTTCATACAATTAATTGCAAAAGTTCTGATGAGGTTGTACTATAATGAGTTTTTTTAAGTTATTATTTTGGTCTTAAATAAGTATTGGAATACGTACAAATTAATACAAATATATTTTGATAATTTTATTTATGAAAAAATGGGTTGGTCAAAATATACGAGGACACATAATTTTTTATATACTCATGTACGTTCCACTGTGTTTCTTGGGTTTAACAGGACACTACATAAAATTCGTTAACACTGTGTTTGGATGAGGTACTTAGAAATGGGAAGTTCCATATGGTCAAACTAACCTGTTTCACAAATGTTTTTTGTTTTAGCAGAGATTCACATACGTTGACAGCAAAAGATGTTGGAATTTTAAAAGGTTTTAAAAATTTAACCGTTTTATTTAATTAATTATTTTGGCTGTTTTATTTGATTTATTGTGGGGGTTATAAATATTTAATATTCATGTTTTATTTCTGGTTGGTGAATGCCTTAATTTTTGGTTGGTGAACTTTTATGGTTGGTGAAGGTTACTTGTTTGGATGCCTATAAAAGGCCACTCCTCCTTCACATTTGAAACACACACATTACACCATCAGAATATCACATACCACAATCACCACCATAAACTGATTCTCTCCTTTTCTACTTTTATATATATTCTCTACTTTATATTATTATTTTGGCAATGGTTCTGTGACTTGGATACCCATATCCGTCTATGAACGTGCTCATAGCGGATCTTGAGTTTGTGTACAAGGGGTCGTATCTTGGAGTCTTGTAGACCGTCAGTACCTGCACGTAGGGAGGCTACAAAGGCTTTAGGACAGCGTCTTTGACGTGCTTCACCGTACCAAACTCACCTTCTTACTTATTATTTATTTTCCTTTTACTTACCTATTATTTTGTTTTCTTCAATTTCATTATACCTTAAAAGCTTTCCTATTTATTTATATGTTATTTATAATATAATTTTTTTTGTGTTTGGCTTTACGGAAAAGGAAAACTATATTTTGTATATTTTTTATAACAATCTAAAGCCTTTGTAGATTAAAACTACTTTTTTTCCGTACTGTTGTGAAGCCTCAATTGAATACTTGATTGATGAGATTACCACTTGCTGCTTGGTTCAAACTGTAGTAAACAAAGTATTATCTTACATGTATTTCGAATAAATCATATTTGTTAGGTTGTGTCTTTATCATAGCATAAGTTTGATTATATATGTGAAACCATATGTCTATTAAACCTTTGTATGTTAAAATCATTTTCTTTCCGTACTGCTATAGGTTCTTTGTAGTTTACAATTGTTGCAATTCAATATCTATATTTATAATATATATGTAAGCTCTGCACAGTTTAATTTTACAAAATATTTAAGTGTGTTTGGTAAAAGGCGTGCTGGTTTGAAAATATTAGTGTGATGATTTGAATTTATTGTTTGAACAACCAAATATGTTCTCAACCTTTTGCTCAAAGACTTGTTTATCCATAAGTTTCAAAGTTCTATCAAAATGTATTTTTATCAGTTTGTTGGTTAAACATAATTATTGGTTTGTATAATTTTGAGGAAAAATTATTTGTTTTGTTGCATCTTTGTCATGCTATATATATATTGCACAGTTCATTTTGTATACTTGAAACTTTGCACAGTTCATTCTGTTGTTTGGGTTTCGGCCTTTTTCAAAATTAAAAATTAAAACGCATTTGGCCGATTTATATCATACGATGCTATATACTTTGAATTATTGAAATTGTGACTCTTATGATTATGCTATTATTCCTCTAAATTTTTATTCAGACATTATTCCTCTGTATAAATTTTAGTTATATATTTAATTTGTGATTTGCAGTTGTAAGTTATTCAAAGAACACTTGTATTTTGAAATTGAGAGTTTGCCTTGATAAAATTTAAGAGCCTATTAATATATTTTCTTTAATTAATAATTTACATTACACTGACCATTCATTTGGATTGACTAATTGATATTTTGTAAAGTTCTGCAACTTATTTTATTAATATGTCTAATTAATGACCTTATTTCAATAGCGTTGGTATATTAATCATATTATTGCTGATTTTGGATATCAATTATCTTTAGTTTTTGGAAAATGGATCAAATTACGTTATGTGTGGTGTCTTTCGAGTATTTTATATAAATGTACATATATATTGCACTAACGATTGTGTTCAAGGTTTATCTTATTTATGGGAATAGAGATTTGCGTTATTTTCAATTTGGAGTTATGATGGAATCGGTATCAGGGGTCCAATATCATGTACCACAAGATAAGTTCTACCAATTAATACTTTATCTTATGCAAGTGTGAGCATTGCTATAAATTTATGTGATTCGAAGAAATTAACTTAGTTTGAATTTTGTGAATAAGACAATACAGAAACTTATCATTTGGCACTTGTTTAGTTTTGTCCAATTTTAAATAAATAACCTGAAATGGAAATGGAAAATGGAAATCTATTTCATGATCTTATCTACATGGTCCCTTTGTTCTTTACAAATCAGAGTGTGTATTGTGTTTGTTTATTGTTTTACTTAATCTAGAAACGCCAATCCATGAGAATACTTCTTCTTGATTGCATACACTTATACCTTTTCTTTTTTCTATGGAATTTCTTTATATTGGTGTGAATGCCCAATTTTGTCAAACCTTAATTTAGTGAGTTTTCTATGATTACTTGTTTTGAAACCAACTTCAATTTATTGAGAATTAGAATTTTTACATTTATGGAGAAATTAATTTTGACTATTCTATTTTGTGCATATGCATATGTTTTCAAAATTTTCATTACTCCCATATAATGTGCTATATTGAAATCTTAAATGTGGAACAATTTATTTTGGACGTTAGCTTTTGAGATCCATTGTTGTCATTAACCTTAATTAGAAGCTTTGCAACGGCCATTTCATTTATATAATTGTTTTGTACTTTGGTATTGCTTTAAATCATTATTTTAGTGGCTTCATTTCAATTGCTCTTTCAAATATGGGAATTTCTTAATGTGGTGATTATTTTGATTTGTTGAAAGTTGATTACAATTTTTTTTACTGAAGCAATCAAAGTTTTTTTTCTCCAACCGTGTAATATTCCAAGGAAATTCTTCATTCAACAAAATCTAATTGTTTCTGGTGAAGGAATTAATGGATTTTAATGGTGCTTCTCCATTACTTTTGTAAACATATAATTATACAATATTTCAGTGAGTATGAATTAGCATGCCTTCTTTATTTTGTCGAATTGAAAAGGCGTGCATGCATAATTAAATTTTTCCTAAATTCTTTTCTTTCTTAATTGTTATATTAATTCTTTTGTATTCAATTGCGTCAGTTTTGGTATTAATTGTTTGAATATAAAATCTAAGAGCCTTATTTTTGGCAGTTAAGTTGTTGATATTGTTAGGTGATTATTGCCTTTAATGTTCTGAACATTTATGCAATTAATTACATTTAGTTTAAACGTCTTGGATTCATTTTAAAGTTGCCAACGCCTATATGTTTCAATTGTGCAATCCTTCATATTAGTTACTTGAGTTAATCTTGATAAAATATATTAAGTGAACTAATGTTTTTTGAGTGTGAAGTCTTGATAGCTGCCACATTGAGTTAATTGCCAGGAAGTGTACTTTGTGAAACCTTCTGGAGAAAACTGACATAAATGATAAATTATATCACTGTAAGCGGCATTTAATTTTGAATTTTGGTGTAAGGTTTTCAACCCTTAAATCCTCTAAAGTATTTTGGCATATCTTATGAATTTAAAATTAAATATAAATTTAGTATAATCTTCATATATTTTGCAAATTCCCTTAAATTTGTGGGGGTTGAGTTTTCCTTAACTATGTAGGTATTTGTTGTAATTTTTGTGGGTATTTCAAATACAAAATTAATATCAATTTTTTTTTTTTATATAGATTTTGAGTGGTTTTAATTACCTCTTTAAAACTAAAGTTATGTTGTATACTTATTATAAAAGTTTTGCATTCTTAATTTATTTTATTTTAAAAACAGTGTAGACAATTTGTGCAAGTTGAACTTTTCTAAATGGGAACTTTATTGCTGTAATTTTATTTGTTACTATCATTAAGCAATTTTTGCTTTTATGCTGGAAAATATTAGATTCATTTATGTAGGCTTTCCTTTTCTCTTTCCCAAAATTTTGAGTGTGTTTTCAATCTTTATGCTCTCGTGGGAAAGATTCATTACATTCATTTAGTGACATAATAATTTTATATTTCCTTGGCAAACATGTTGTGTCCGTGTGAAATTTGTTTATATTATAAAATTTTATTATGAGACTAATTTGTCTTCAATTTTGATATGAAAATGTGTGCAACTAATGATTACCTTGGTATAAAATTTTGGTAGAGACTTCTTATTGTCTTATAGGTTCCTATTGAGAATCAAGAAGATACAATTTCAACCTGGATATGCGATCATGATTTCAGCCACTTTGAGTGCACAAAAGGGAGTAAGATGGTAGCAGGTGTACTCAAAGTTTCATGGACTTAAGAGGTACTCTTGATCATAAGATTTAATGTATGATGTTTTTTGTTATACTTAAATGTATACCAATCCGTATCTAATTTCCGATTATACTGAGGTGAAATCCACTAATCGTTTGTGTGCAAGATTGTGTAGGAAATATTTCCAATAACATGCAGGTTTAGAGCGCGCTAAAACGAAGAATAAAGATATGACCTACATTATATATGCCTTGTGAAGGCTAGTCTTGATATGCATGCCTCGTGGAGGAGGCTATTAATGCAAAATGTCGAGGGGGATGTGCTTAAGCCCATAAGGGAGTCACCTAGGGAGGTAACCCAACTTCTGTGATTGGAGATCCCATGAAGGAAGTTCAATGTGGTAGAAACAATCCATATTGCGTGACTCATATAGCACTCATAAAACTATGGAGATATCCTTGAGATATTCTTCTGCTCATCCCTAAGGCAAAAGTGCTATTTTATGTGACGTCAGGAAGGGATTTATCCCTGAATGAGTTTCGAGGCGGGCAAACTCCCGCAGGGTGCAGGTCACATGTACTCTTGGAGAACTCACCTAAGTGAGAGACGTCGTGAGGCCGCGACTATGAGAATTGGGCTATTCTCTAGTAACTCTCATGAGAATCAAGATGAGCGCATGGCCATAAATAGCGCTACCCCGCATCCAAGTCTCAACTAATACTATGTGTGGGATATGTTGAAGTTTGGTCAAAGGTGCCGAGTTCAATACTGTGTACACTCAGGTTCCTCAAATGGAGACTATCATCACTAAGTGAAGGTTCAAGCCCAGAAGGCACCTACACCTATTACATAGTATTATATTGCCATATATATTATATATTTTTCACTGTTTTTTTTGTCACGGTAAAATTTTAAAAACCTTGTGGGGGATTGTTGGAATTTTAAAAGGTTTTAAAAATTTAACCGTTTTATTTAATTAATTATTTTGGCTGTTTTATTTGATTTATTGTGGGGGTTATAAATATTTAATATTCATGTTTTATTTCTGGTTGGTGAATGCCTTAATTTTTGGTTGGTGAACTTTTATGGTTGGTGAAGGTTACTTGTTTGGATGCCTATAAAAGGCCACTCCTCCTTCACATTTGAAACACACACATTACACCATCAGAATATCACATACCACAATCACCACCATAAACTGATTCTCTCCTTTTCTACTTTTATATATATTCTCTACTTTATATTATTATTTTGGCAATGGTTCTGTGACTTGGATACCCATATCCGTCTATGAACGTGCTCATAGCGGATCTTGAGTTTGTGTACAAGGGGTCGTATCTTGGAGTCTTGTAGACCGTCAGTACCTGCACGTAGGGAGGCTACAAAGGCTTTAGGACAGCGTCTTTGACGTGCTTCACCGTACCAAACTCACCTTCTTACTTATTATTTATTTTCCTTTTACTTACCTATTATTTTGTTTTCTTCAATTTCATTATACCTTAAAAGCTTTCCTATTTATTTATATGTTATTTATAATATAATTTTTTTTGTGTTTGGCTTTACGGAAAAGGAAAACTATATTTTGTATATTTTTTATAACAAAAGAAACCACAATATAAGATTTATATCAAAGTTCATATATTAAGTTCAAGAATCGAACATATGATTAGCCCAAAAAAAAATTGAATAGACTATCTCCAAAGGAAAAAAAGAAGACAGAAACAGATGAAAAACGGGAGAGAGAAATTATATACTGAACAACAACAACAAAAAACTAATTTCATATTTATAAAAAATTACCCAATCAAATTTCATCAACAAAATAATTAGCCAAACAAGTGACTTTACTAATCCCATCACTTTGGAGTCTCCACACTTCAAAATCCCATTCAATTAGGATTTCAGAGTGTTTTGGTAGACTTTAATTAAACGATAAATTTTATGGATTTCTATATACTCATGTGCATTCCTCATGGACTTTGGAAGAATCCTATAGACTCCTACTACATTTTTTCATGGATTTGTATTGACTTTTTATTATAGACTTTGATGATTTTTTTTTACGTATAGGATGTGATGATTATGGTGGTGATAATAGTAGTGGTGGTGGTGGGGAGGGGCGGTGGTGGTGTTGGTGTTGGTTGTGGAGGTGGTAATTGGGAGGAGTGGTGGTGGTGGTGGTGGTGGTGGCTGGGCATTCAGACCGGTAACTTGGTCAAACCGCCCAAATCAAACCGATGGTATGGGTTGGTTTGATTTTTTTTCAATTTTTTTGGTCATTAGTTTGAATCCAAACCAAACTGAAATATATGGTTCGGTGTACGATTTGCAATATCCAAAACTACGGTTTAACCAAACCAAACCGATGGTATTAAAAATATATTATATATATATATAACACTCAACACACATGCATCTTGTCTTCCTTTTTTTTTTTCCCCTTTTCTTTTTCTTCTCTCTCCATCTCTCTGTCTGTCTTGTCTCCATCAGTCCCTCTCCCCATCTCCCTTTTTTTTTCCTTCTTATTCTTCTCTCTCTCTTCTTTTTCTCTTCTTCTTCTTCTTCTTCTTCTCTATCTCTCCCTATTTTTTTTCTTCTTGTCCTCTCCATCTCTCCCTCTCTCCATCGATTTTATTTCCTCTCTCTCTCTCTCTCTCTCTCTCTCTCTCTCTCTCTCTTAGAAAGCCAATAAAATCCAAACCAAACCAAACCAACCCACCAAGTTCGGTTAACCGAAGTGGTCGGTTTTCATCAATTATGATTTAGTTCTGGTTTCCAAAATAGCCAAACCGAGGCCTATAATTCAGTGTTCGAGTTGAGCCCAAAATCGAACCAACCCAAACCGAACCCACCACTAGTTGTGGTTGTGGTTGTGGTGGTGGGGAGTGGGGAGTGGTTGTGGGGGGAGGTTTGGCTTGAAATCCCTCTAAAGTCCACCATAATCTATTACTTTATGTACTTCGTTTATAGACTATTTAAAAATCCTAATTGAATACCCTGAATTTTTAAAAGAATTCCTTAAAGTCCAAATTGAATAAACCCCTGTAAAGTCAGCTGACTTCAAACTACCATCACTTTTGAAGTGAGGGGCCTCTTCCAAGGGTTTAGCGTGCAAAGTTCAAGTAAAGTCCAATGGACCTCCTCCTCAAGTTAAATTGGTCCATCCAAAATTATACATCAATTGGTTTGTCTTCTTTTGACACCAGAAAAGCCCAAATTCTCAAATGCTACAAAACCATTCCAAGGCCGAGTGGTACAAAACCACGTAAATTAAACCAACCAAACTGAGGACCTATGTCACATCTCGGGATCGGCTCCGCCGTAGAACGATATTGTCCATTTTGGGCCTCCCTCTCTGCCCTCGCGATTTTATTTTTGGAAGCTCACAAACAACTTCCCAGTGGGTCACCCATGCTAGGATTGCTCTAGCCCCAACTCGCTTAACTTCGGAGTTCCCATGACTCCGAAGCTAGTGAGCTCCCAAAAGGCCTCGTGCTAGATGGAGGCAGGCATGTACATATAAGGCACATCACCCCCTCTCCATTGGTCGATGTGGGATCTTACAACCTATGTCCGATTTACCCTAACCAAATTCACCCTCAAAAATTACAAATCTCCACCACAAAAAATCTCAAATCTTTCGAATTACGTTCGGATTGATCATGCCAAGGGTACATAGGCAATCTAGATGCAACCGCAAAAGCACAAAAACAAATTGAATCCCTAGTTCAACCACCTTCATCCAAATTCCATAATGGTGCATTTGGATAAGAGAAATAAACTTGGGATTTTGACAAAACTCAGAATTTTTAAATTGACATGAACCAATTCCCGTGTTTGGATTAAAAAAAACATAGAAATTTAGAAATTCCGCGTGGGAAAAAACATGGAATTTGGAGATCATAAATCCCAACTTTAAATTCTATCTAAAAGTTGTCATTTCTAAAATCCCAAGAGAAATTAAGTTTTTAAAAAAGACAACTTTACAAATAAAGGTTAAATTCCATGTTTTAAATCCATCACCCAAACAAAAAACTTTACAAATTCTAGAACATTAATTTCCGTCATTTTAAATTCCGTCATTTATGAAATCCTTTATACTTCTAAATTTCCTCATCAAAACGCACTGTAAATATTTTCCACACCACAAATTCTTTCAAGGAGTCATTCACTCCTTAAAAGTCCAATCAAATTCTCCAAAGAACTACGAGTGGCTTGATATCCCTCGAAAGGGATACATAGGCAACCTAGGGTACCTAGGAGCAGCCATAAACTTAAAAATACACATATACCTCAAATTAAATTTTGTCCATGTTGAAATCAAAGGGTGTTCTCTTCTTAATAAGATATTGTAATTTAGGGACACATTGTCTTGAATGAGTCGTACCTAAAATAATAAAACTCAAAGTTGTAAGGGACGAGAGTGAAATTATGTTGGGTGATGGTTCATACAAATAACTTATGCAATTTTTACCTGACATAATTCGCACAGGATAATCATATGATAATCATAAGAGAATACACTGAATAAGCACCAAAAGCGGCCACCTTAATTGGCATTTAATTGGTTAACAGAATTTACAAACAGAAATATATTTTACGCTGTTTATAGGTCATGGAGGGCAACAAACGAGTACAACACTACGCACAACACCTAATCGGTAGATTTTTACATTGGGCAGATTTTAGGATTCTTCATCAATATAAATTTCCGAATCCCGAAACTTCCCAAGATATAATGCAAAGCTTTGTGACAGCAAATAACATTAAACAGCCACCATATTTTCACCGCGGGTACATGTGCGAAAGACAGGGTTGAGAGAGGGAGGGAGAAGAAAAGTTCTCTATTCAGCTTGCTTGCTTGCTGCGGATTTCTGCAATGTTAACTAAGACATCTATCTGGCTTGGCTCTCGCAATCTTCTTCTGAAATGTTGAACAAGACTTTCGGAAGTGAGGGAAGCGAGGGAAGTGAGGCAATGCGAGGCAGATGAAACAGCAGTTCCCCAAAGGAGTCTTTCCTTGACATGCCTGTTGCCTTCTTCCCACCAGAAGCATCCTTCGTATCATCTTCAGGATCCCTTGTATTGGCTCCAGATTTATTATCAGGAGTATGATTAAGCTGAGCATCACTTCCACCATCTTGTCCTTCACCACTACTTTCCCCATCAACCATATTCTGAACTGAACCAGGGTCCTTCTGCAGAAGGCAACAAAGAGAATTGACCCTTGACATGACGGATTTCTCATCTGAGGCTGCTGTAAATTGATTGTCGTTGAGCAGGTATTGTGCAATGTCCTCAAGCATGTCCTGGTATTCTGACTGTTGGTCAGCAGAAGACGGATTTCCAGAAGTCATTTGTTCTGAAATACAGTTCCCAATGTGACTCATAAGATCACTCATCGACATCGATGGATGAAGCCCAGGCACTTTCATTTGTACACAATTTTTGGGCCCCCTGGAATCAACAGCTTCAGAACTTCCATTTCCTTCAATTGCACGAGCATCCATAACTAATATGAGAAAGCCAATCAGTGATTCAGTGATCAATGGGCAACAGTAAGTACCACATCTAGTCATACTTAAATCTGAAAAGAAAACTAATACCCCTCAAAGTACAAACATATTATAAAACAAAAGTTCATACTCGATGAACATAACATAATGATCCTTGAATTAGGGTTTACAAACCAAATCAGCTTGTAACCAAATTTCAAAGCAATGTTTGAATGAAAAACAACTTCACAACTCGAAAGGAAAAACTTTTTCCAAGTCTTGGTATTTCAAATTTAGATATCAAACTGAGTTTGAGTTGGTTATTGTCCTTTTATACACATTATACAGATTCTATTAACCTTCACACAATGTCCTCAGGAATTTCAGGCAATACAGATAATATACAAAGTGTGAGCTTAAGAATTTCACAATATAAACAACAAAGTAAGATACATTAAAATATTAAGCTGCATTAAAAAACGCAGGTCCTCAACAAACAAGTTTTCCGAAGACCTCTTTAAATTTGGCAACAATATTAACTGGTGTCAGTAATCATTCGGCCACACAGCTAATTGTAGCACTCATAGCCATGCAATGGATCTACTATGCAAATTACTTTGACTGCTGATGCCTCTAATGGCATACACTAGACATCAAAAATTTATATATGGACAATCATTTGAAAGATACGTATAACAAATCAAATAACCAGACTTTCATGGAAAACTATAGCCTGTAAATAGATGAGAAAATGAGCACGAAAAGAGTTGCTCCCTGCCTTATACTCATGAGTTTCCATTCTTCAAACAAGTTCCTTCGAGATTTAAGGGGTAATCTGGAAATCTAATACTTATGAATTCTACAATTTATGAATTAAAAGTGTCAACTAAGAAAGGGACATGCGTATGCTATTTAAGACATCCAATAAGCCTGCCCATTGTACCACTTAAGTCTAGATTTCCATCTCCGGGTGTCAAAAATAAAAAATAAAAACTCAGGTGCTGTTTAACATCATGGTACAAGAGGTGCAGAACAATTAAATTGAGAAGCAAATAAAACGAAAGGTGATCCTTATAATATTTTGCTAGAAATTAATGCCAAGTTCATTCATTATACCTGAGCTGGGGGAAGGCGCTTCTCTGGACTGATGTTCCAATGTCATAGAAGCTGTATCCTGCTGATCGATCTTCAAAGAAGATGATTGACTGGCAGATGGTGATGCTACATCTTGGAACCCAGAGATGGAGGAACCGTTACCATTTCCCAGTGGATCAAAACCATGGTCTTTGGATTCCGGATCTTCAAAAGAAGAAGACCGTGGTTCAAAACATGGTGATTCCAAAACAATTTCTGGCTGTCGGCTTAAGAAACACAGCCGCGTGTCGCACTGGATAAGCTTTTCAAAGTGTTTGTTTAACAGTCCTTGTGGACATTGCAGAAAATGTTGCCTATAAAACCACAATGCCAAAGTTTTTGCATAAATCTCACAGCATCAACTCAACATGCAGCTGATGCAGCTTCAAACAGATTGAAAACAAATGTCTCTTCACAACATGTCTCAAACATGCAATTTAATTATTTAAAAATCCATGTCAAGATAGAGTATTTTCAGTTACAACATCTCCCAGTTTAACAATTTAACAAGTATTTGGGAAAACATAGTTTATTTGTCAATAATAGGTGGAAAACCTGAGACATGAATAAAAACAGGGAAAAAAGTAACACAAAAGGCCAACGAATGCCAACGGCACTCAACAATTAGACACTAAAGAATATCACCAAGAAATCATTTCCTTTGTCTTCCCTAATTACTCCAAAAATGAGATAACCAACATCGCTGAGACCACTGACGGAAAAAAGAACATATCTGAGACCCAAAAAAATACATTTTTTAAAAAAAGTTTCAGGAGCAGGGGAGAAACAAAGTATGATTGCAAATGCATGACAAGAGAAAAGAAAAAAGGGTACTAAACTTTTAGCTTAACTATAAAATCAGTAAAACTAATATTCAGGCTTTCTTTCTAAAAGGAAATGTTAGAGTGATGGCAATCACCAATCGGATTTTACCTATGAATGCTCGCTTGTCCATCAGTAAAATCTGCTGTTGCCTGCCATAAGGTATGCTTTCTAGGCTGAGGGTTAGTCTCCCTGAAGAAAAGAGGTTGTCTAGCCAGCTGCAACACAGAAGGGGTCACCAGGTTGAAAACGTAGACACAACATAATCATGTTGCGAAACATACATACAAACATAAAAAAGACAAAATAGGAAAGCAAAGACATAGACATTACCACAACAGTCAAAGTACCAGGTCCATCATCCGGACAATTTGCTTTGAGAGCCATAATATCTGACCACTGGATTTCTATTTTACTCTTGAGACCACCTTCGAGAACTTCCCAAACAAGCTTATGCTTAGCAAAGTAACACTTCGCCACTAAATCTCCCTCATATCTTGATTTATACTGCCACCAAGTAAAGTAGTTTTAGAAACTTTTGGCACAAACATATTCACTCACAGTATCAAAATATAAATAACTTAAAAACTAGTGAAGATACCTCCCAACCCCCAATCCTTAAAAGTGAAGCTGGAAAATTTGAAGCCTTGAGCTTATCCGTAGTACCCACTGCAGCAGTTGCTTTACTTTCTTTTTTAACTGCAGAGCTAGCATTTTCACTTTGTACAGCTCCAGTTGTAGAAGCACCCCCCTGAGCGAGCTTCATTTGAATTAACTCCAATAGAGACGGGCTCTTTCTTAGCCTCAAACCCAAAGGGCTAGGCTCATCGAGTGGATTGTATTGTGAAGGTGGGACAGCAAATGCATTATCCCCAACACTCCTCTGCAGCTCAATCAACAAAACAAAGTAAGAGAAAATTTCAAAAAATAATCAAATTCAAAGTTATGCCCAAGTAAAACAATCCAACATTTCAACAAATGAAATTCCAAAATAATTGTAGTTCAAAACAAGCCGAATTCCTAATTATTCCAACCCAGTGCCAGAACAGGCAACACCCAAAAGTTAAGAGAACACACCTAATCTAAGGGAGCTCAAATTTGTATGTTAATAATATCCCATGTGATGGAAGCGAGATCTTAATAAACTTAATGAATAAATAAGTACAAGATCACAAATTTATACCCCTCCTCAAACCAAACAGACCGCAAATTTGTATGTCTTCAGAAACATTTTCAATCTTGAGTTATGACACAAAATCCAAAGATCTACTAAGCTATTGACAATCACATGAAAAAAAAAAAAAAAAAAAAAAAACCAAGATTAAATCTTCATTTCTCATCGAATAAATACATGCAAAATCAAAAAACAGAAAAAATTTCAAGCTGGTTCAGATTCCATAAGGAAATGACAAAAGCAAGAAAAATTTAATACGAAAATACGCTGTATCCAATTAAGTATTAGGTAATTTTTCTTTCCTAGCTATTTTCTCAGCAACCAAACGAAACAGAAAGAAAAGGACCGCAAACCGAACCTCTTGAAAAGCAGGGGAGGGTTTGGGACGCTTGTTGAGCGGGCCATGCTCGTCCTCCAAAGCGTCCTCCATCTCCAACTTCACCGGCACCTTTTCCGTACACGGCGTCGTTTGGAGATCTCCGGATTTCATCATATGCACCATCAATTCTTTTCCCCAAAACCCAAAAAAAAAAATCAGAGGAGAAATTCAAATTCCCAAAAGAAAATAAGGGGAATAAAATACAATAAATAAACTCCCTAGAAAATTAAGCGGTCTTTGATCTGAAGAAATCGGAAGATTGATTTCTGAAAACCCTAAGCAAGAAATCAGATTTTTGGAAAGTCTCAAGCTCTTAACGCTGTTAGGGACGAGAGGAGGAGGCAGGTCTTCGACGGCGATTCCCACGTGGTGTAATTAGGCTCGGCGCTACGTAGTTACTGAATTACCCTCGAAACATTTGCATATCTGGGTCTAGGAGTATGGGTATATTTATAATTTGGGTTGATGTTGTGCATGCGTGCGCTGGCAGACACGTATGAAATTAATGGATATAGTGCGGGGCCCACTCAACTTTAAATGACGGCGTTGGTTGTTTGTGTCCGATACGTGGCGGCAGATCCCGCTCTAGCTTGTCACACGCATGTTTCTTGTAGCCGACACGTAGACTGCTCTAATGGATTACGAATATGAAATAGAACTTCATTTTTGCTCATTTACTCCTCATGGTAACATCACCCACCTTCTCACAAGTTTGTCACGTGTGGATTACAATAACAAATTGTTTTTTTTTGCCAACAAATAACAAATTGATAACATCTTTTCAACAATTTATAAGCCATAGTTTAAAGGAGAACGTGCACGCGCACACTATTAATATATTATAGAAGTTCGAATTTAAAATAACTGGTTTGAAATCGATGTCTTTTTTTACTAGATTACATCTCATTCGCTAAATCTTTCACTTAATATCTTTAAAAAGTTTAATTTCTTAACTAGTACGTTACTCATTATTGCCGTTTACAATTTTCTTCTTTTGTCACTCGATTCAATTTCAATAATTGAAATTGCCCAATTCTATGAACACTGAAGAGAAAACTGCATGAAATGAAATACAAATGTACAACATCTTTTGTCTCATGAAAAATTCTTTCCTTGCACTGCTAAAGATTATGCCGCCAAATAGGACCCAACAAGCCTATTTCCCAATTCAATGTAATTAGACAAATTTCCAATCCCTGGAAAGTTTTCAATTTTCAGACCTACCAAACAAATAGGTAAAGTTCTTCTATAATCAATCCAGATGGATAGCCCAATGATTAAAGATATTTTTTTTTTACAAGCGATTGGAGGACGGGATTTACGCAAATACAAGATAGAGAGTTTCTCCGTCAATTGGAATATAGGTATTGCTTTTATAAATCTTTTTCACTAAGAATCGTAATCAAGGACTTCTTTGGACAAAACGTCTTGTCTTTATTATCCCAAATCAAAGAAATCTTCCTTGTCTTTATTATCCCAAATCAAAGACATCTTCCCCGTCCTTTCGACATTATTAGTACATTCGGTTGGGTACAATGATATCAAGACATTACGGAATGCATATCCTCCTCGTTGCAACTTGCTACTCTTAATATTGATTAGACTGACATATCAACTTACCTATTGACTAATCAACCTAATTTCGATATGGGGTAATATTTCACATCAACCCCTCGAGAAAACAATAAGACTTTCCACAAACAAAGGGGAATGCTAGCAACTTTCTCTCTAACCTTCTCCTTTGGACCTTCTCCATTTTTTACTTGACATGTGTCATTCTCTTTACACTTAAACACAATGTCATTAATATATTATACAAGCTAACTTTTGATTTCCAAATTTACCCTTATTAAATGTATTCAATTTATCCAAAAAAAATTCACAACTTTCTTACACCTCATTAATTTTTTTTACGTCAATTATTTTTTATTTAAAGAAAATGTCTACTTTAAAAAATAATTTAATTTAATTTAAAAAAAAAAAAAAAGGAAATGTCCTTTTTTTTTTTTAACACAAGGGGTTTAGATAGAAAAAAAAAGGTCTAAATTTGACGTTAAAAAAAAGGGACATCCTCTTTTTTTAAAAAGCATACATTTTCTTTTTAAAAAAAATAATTGAAGTTAAAAAAAAAATTAATAAGATGATAAGAAAGTTGTGAAATTTTTTTGGATAAATTGAATACATTTAATAAGGGTAAACTTGGAAAGCAAAAGTTAGCTTGTATAATATCTTAATTACATTGTTTTAAGTGTAAGGAGAATGACACATGTCAAGCAAAAAATGGAGAAGGTCTAAAGGAGAAGGTTAGAGAGAAGGTTGCTAGCATTCCCCTTCCACAAATAGGCTCATTCTAACATGATATATTATAAAATAAAATAGAAAAACACACCATTATAGGGCCTCTTTAGAGAAAAAGAAAAAAAGAAGGGAGATTCACTATTATATAGGAGCCTAAATTATGAAGAAAAAAAACCCTATATAAAATGGACTCTAGAAACACACTCAAAGCTCATTTACTACATAACAAAAAGACTTTTAACTTCTTTTAAATTACAAAACTGTCATTGATTTCTTAAAACAAACTCAGCCTCAAAACCTCATAAAAAAGCCCAAAACACTCAATAGGGCATCAAAGTAATTTAATAATCAAAATTAAATTCAATAGGGCCATCTGTCATTTTTTGGGTTTTTTTTTTTGTGTTTGTTTATAAAAATTAAATGGTGCAGGGTTTATCTATATTATTAGTGCTGAGAATAGGTATATGACTAAATATCTCAATAATAAAAATTAAAAAAAAACCAAAAACTAGCCACTTGTCATTTTCTAATTGATTCTTATAAAATTTTAACATACTAAGGGCTAGTTTGGCGTTGCTGTGCTTTAAAAAAAAATTTGTTTTTACTGTGTTGCGAAAATAATCAGCTGTGATAGGGATGGCAATAATACCCGTCGGGTCCCCGGCCCTAACGAGGGGAGTTTTCGGGGGGAATCGGGGCCGGGTATGGGCCAGGGATGGTATTGTTATCCCTGTCCCCGAACCTGGCCCGATAAGTAATATATTTATTTATAATTAATATAAAAAATATATATATTAATATAATATAATAAATGAATGATGATGATGATTTTGATATATTATGTTGGTGGAAATCCAATGGGATCAAATATCCTACTTTGCATGATATTGCTAGAGATATTTTGGCCATTCCTGTATCCACAGTTGCTTCAAAGTCTTGCTTTAGTACTAGTGGAAGGATTATAAGCCCTCATCGTAGCCGGCTTCATTCAAAAACAGTAGAGGCATTGATGTGCGCTCGTGATTAGTTATGGAGTGAGATAAGAGGTATTGAAATAATTTTGTAGTTATATTTTTCATATTTATTACTGTTTTCTGAATCTTTTTTTTTTTTTTTTTTTCTGTTAGCTTCAAGCTCTAATGAGAACGAAGCTAGAAGAGTCACCGTTCAAGATGAGGAAGTTGATAATGATGAGGAGGTAACATTCTTATATTTAATAGCTCTCTTTATTTTTTTAAATGGATTTTTCTTATACTGGCCAGTTTCTCATTTTCTTTTAAATAATTGTAATGTCTTTATCTTATTAAATTTTTTTTTTTTGTAGGAGTCTACCATTGAAACAGAGAACATCTCTTTGTTTTTTTATTAAAGCTATGAATGATGAAGCATAGGAGAGTTCATTGAAATTGTGAAGTTTTATTTGATGACATAATATTTCTTTGGTATTGGTTTTCTTATTTAAGACTAAATAGATTTGTTGTGCTTACTGAAAAAGTTTCTAAAGATTTGGATTGAGCAATTGTTGAGAAATTATTTTAACAAGAAATATCTTGTGGTGGCTCTTTTTAAAATTTTCACAATGATGTGATTGTGCTTTAGGAAATTATTTTAACAATAAATGTCTTATTAAAAACTGGGGATCGGGGAGGGTATGGGAGGCACTTCCCCGACGGGGACGAGGACGGGGATTTCCCGAAAAGCCTAAACCGGGGATGGGGAGTGGGGACGGGGATGGTATTGCCATACCCGGGCCCTAACCAGCCCGTTGCCATCCCTAACTGTGAAAAAAATCAATTGAGCATTTGGTAAACTATATTTGAAAAAGTGCTGTGAGTAATCAAAGAGTTTGGTAAATTTTTATCAAAAGTGCTTTTAGTGTGTATAATAACCAAAGAGGACATGATGATGGAATTATTTGTTTTTTTTCTTCATTCTTTTTCTACTTAAAAAAAACTTCGCTACATAATTTATTTATTTTTATTTATACAATACATGTGTTCCTCTCTTCTCAAAAAAGTAGATGCCTTTTGTTATCTATTCTATTGAATGCTAACCCAACGACACCAATTGGAAACCCAACACAACCCATCTCTCCACTTCAATTTTTCTCTTTCTACCATTTACAAGTTTCTTTCTTCATTCCTTCATCTAACCAAAAATATCTCATGTTTCCCCAGTTTTTTTTTTCTTTTAATATGTTTCCCCAATTGTTTTTAGTACTTTCGGGTAGGTGAGACTGAAAAAGGGAAAAATTGTATGTTGGGTTTATGTTTTGGTGTTCTTGCAATGGGAGATAACATAGTGGAGAAAGTAGCCATGGTGAAAATGCAGATTTCTGGGTTGCAGCCATGGAGATTTGAGATGGTTTATAGTGCTGTAGTGGGGGTAGTTGAGCCACCCCCTCCCCCCGGCGGGGAAGTTGGGACTACTGCATCAAGATCTTTCCACCCAAAACCAAGAACAAGAACAACAAACTTAGGTGGAACATGAAACTCATCACTCTCTTTGGTTTTCTCTCTTCTTCCTAAAACCTTCAACAAATAGAAAGCCCCAAGAAAAACCCCAAATTTGACAGAGAAAACCCTAGATGCAGAAAGTTTGAGAAATAGAAAACTGAAAAATCATAAATGTAATTAAGTTACTGATGAGTGGGCAACCTTCTTAGCAATTAATTTTCTCATGCGCACAATGAGAGTTCCAGCAGCAGCAGAGCAGAGAGTAAAGAAGAAAATGGAGTTCGTAGAATGGAGAAGAAAAAAGGGGTTTGTAAAATTGGAGGGACAAAAGACTATCAATTTGAAAAATAAGTGAAGGTATTAAGGGAAAGTCAAAAATTCATTAAAACCACCAGTTAAATTTTTTTTTGAAGCAGCTTTTAAAAGCTGGGTAGAGACAGCTTTGAAAAAACAGCGGTCATTGACCGCAATTTAAAAAAAAAACAGGATTCCTTATTGTTTACAAACACCCAACCCATGACAATTTTTTATTAAAGCTGCTTTTTAAAAAAATTAAGCACTACCAAACGCTACCTAAGAACCTATTAGACAATGACAAGTGGCTAGTTTTGGAGTTTTCTCTCCAAATAGGGTCTATGTGAGTTTTTGTATAATATATCATGCTAAGCAAACTCAAGGTCATACCTGGCTATCAGTTTCAATACCATTCTATTAGCAACTGGCAAGTATATCTCAAGTAGTTGAAATTTGACAGGGCAGCTCTTGTGCAATAGCCTGCTCCAAATTGAAGTAAATAAAATAAAATACATAACAAAATGTTATTGCCTGCAGTTTCTAGCATACTCAAGTTCAAGCATCTTCTGAAAGAGGAAACTGGTGGAAAATAAGTGCTGACATTATATATATCCGTACATTAGAAATTCCAGCGTAGGTAAATGTAATACCAACCACCCTCAATTGACTAGGAAACCAAAACAAAAAAACAAAAAATCATTGAAATTAATCAAGCACTTTCTTTCACAAAGATGTGAGAAATACAGGTGTGCATGTCAGAAACGCATTCTGCCTTCACGTTTAAAGATCACCTCTACTCTGCCTTTCTATTTACTTTCAGATATGGCAAGGCTCCAATCACATTGTTATAGTCACTTCGACTCACCTCATGCTGCACATAACAAAAGCCCAAAGTAACATAAGAAACCAAGGAGCAATACTAAATCTGAGAGATAAATAATAATATATCAGTATCTATGCATAAAGTTACGGGGACGTCTTGGCTTGAGATGTGAGCTGAGAGCTGGGTAACAGATGTGCTGCATGGGTTCTCCTTCACAGATTTTAAACAGTTCTCTCTTTCCAAATAGTAAAACTATTGACAAAAAGGGCAATTTATTGCCTTCTGGGATTGAGAATTATAACAGGCCAAATAAAAAAACAAAGCGCAATGAATAATGATAATTGCTATGTGTAGCTGAAGCAAACTACAAACGAGATAGCAAACTCAAATGGACAGTGGATGAGAACGCAATCAATTGTTTCTCTAGATAAAAAAACGTATCATAAATCCATTGAAAACTATCCACCACTTTTTTCACGCTATATTTGAGGAATTTATCTAGTTTATAGTGTCCAAGAAAAATGATATATTTGAGAAAAAAGACACAGCACAAATTCAATTAATCTGTACTGTATCAAGAGACTACAGACAGAACTTCAAGAACAAGGTGCTGAGAAGTGAGAAGAAGCCAATTTTTGCTCAAGTTTCACTTGAACCTCAGGTTTTAAAAGTAAGAAGCAAGTGTTTGGGTTCAGTATGAGCCCTTAAAAGCCTTCTTATTATTCAAAACAGCATGTAAAGAAGGACAAATATTCTTCACAATGCACTCATGGCAATATCAATATCATTAGATTCCAACCTCTTCCCATTATAAAATCCAACTCAAAAAACAAGTGCATCCACCATGCTTGTAGATCTGCCCCTAAAACAATTGTATCCAACCATACATTCCTAAACGGTAACTCACAGTCTGCATGTTTTAAACAGAATCATCCTATAACTTAACTATAGTAGATTGAAAACAGAAGGAAATACTGAATGGACATCTTTGATTCTCTAATATTGCTCCAAGTCCCTAATTAGAATGTCTTTTTTTGGACAGGAAAAGTTCATAGTTACTACAACTTGTAGATAAGGTTTAAGAAACGCACCATTTTGGATAGTCGAGTTCTCCTCTTGGCATTCTTCTTTACTAGTAAATGTTGCTTTCCAGCTCTCCTCCGAACTATTTTCCCTCTACCTGTCACCCTGAACCGCTTCGCCGAAGCCTATCAACACTTATTCAACATATAGTTAGATGATAAAACCAATAGGAGCTTATTTGAAGGCTAAAAATTAAATAACAGTAAATAAATGAAAAAGATTAGAACTGTCAAGTGTGTTCAATGGTCTACAATTGGATTTGATTGGGAATTCAAACTTCAAGCTTGTTTTTTTTTCCACAAAGTTCAAGCTTTCACTTAGGATTTTATTTTGTCAACTTAGAGTACATGATGTTAATTGCCATCACTCCATCATCTTGTTCAACTCCATCAAGCCTTAATCAACTCTACCAACCTCCATCAGTCTCCATTGCACTGTAATTTTGTTACTTGATTATGATTTATATTGTCTTTCATAAGTGTAATATATGCCTGTGCAACTCAATGAAAATATCAAACTATCATATTCCAATTACATCTCAAACAAATTAAAATTCAAAACTATTCCTTGTATGACCAATTTGGACCATTACCACATACTATTTCCCATTCTTTCTTTTCCAAAATTTTCTCAGTAACCAAACGGAAATAAACAAAACCCATGACGAAATACCTTGTGGGTCTTCATTTTGTAGCCTTTAGCAGAGACGATGGTGAGAGAGCGAGGCCTAAGAGGGCTTGAAGCAATAGTGCAGAGCCTGTGAGGAAGAAGCGAGGCCAACCCAGAAATGCTATGCGAGGAACTGAGTCTCAACGAGTTGGGCCTATTGAATTGAGCGAGTTGAACTGAGCCGCGAGAGAGCTGAGCCATGAAAGAGCATGATGGGGAATATCTCAGACCAAACGGAACCGCCGTGGCCATGGCTGCACAGGCCATTGTTAGTTTCTCTTCTTCTTCCGCTGAAAACTCACTCACTCAGAACAAGTTGTGGATAAAGTTTGAGCGCTTAATTGGAGTCCTCATATCCTTTTGCGTTGTTTACAATTACAGGCGAGGAAGGCGTGTGTCCATAGAGGGTGATGCGAACACAGCACATTTAATTGTTCGGCCCAGAAACAGTTAGGAGCCCAAGCCCAATTTGTGTTCTTGCTCCGGTACCACACTCATGCCCAGTGATGTAGAAGAGTTTGGAATTAGACTCAAATATTGCAGAAATTATTGTATGGTTTTGGAATATGGATCAAAAGGCGATAGTCAATTAAAGTAAGGTTGAAAAACTTAATGGTCGTCAAGACAGAGAATGAAGGCTAAACAGCATATTGAAAGAACTTTCTAAATGCTCTTATACAGCAAGTTTATTGATTTTATTTTTTTTCCGTCATTCACTAGGGAGGGGAAGGGAGAGGGAGAGGGAGGGAGAGGAAGAGGGGGAGTATTATATTCGGTTGCCTCAAGATTATCTCATACATGAATCAAATCCAGGTGCACTTGGGAATCCAAGATTCCGAATGTCATGTGATTTTGAAAACAATAATCAAATACAAGGATGATTTAATTGTTTGAAATGGTGAAATAACACCCTTTTTTTTTCTTGGTGAATGATAGAAAATACTTTAATCAATGTGAAAGGATGATTTAATTGTTGGCAGCCCCTCTTTTATCATTTGTGTATGCGGTTCAATGCTCGATGTTTTACAACAGATGCTGCTTAGAATGATTTTGTAGCCCTTAGTCCTACAATCTGGTTCATGCATGTTAAAGCATCAAACCTTATCAGGAAATGGGTCCGTACATCATTTTCGGGCATGAATTACAACTTCAGCACCAAGTGGTTTGGCGCCGTTCTATTTCTCAATTAACAGCTTCAGGAAATAGGTGAGTTTCAATTCGAAATTGAGCTCTGAACAAGATGGCTATGAATTGTCATGACCTTGTCAAGATGGCTATGAATTATCATGACCTTGTCAAGATGGCTATGGATTCCCACTCCAAACTACATATCACATCCTGTGCAACAAAATGTGGGGGCTGTTAAACAACAGGACTTTATGCTTCTTCAGGCATTCTTTTATACGATTAAACACATTAAAAAGTCACAGAAATCAGAAACATTTCATTTTGACTTTCACAGAGCACAAACTACAAATTGGTAGAATTTCTACTTACAGAAGGATATTGCCGGTCTATGTCAAAGCTGTTGATTGCACAAGGTTCAGCTAAGAGCTCAATGGGTTCTTCACCTAAACAGATTTGGACAATTTGAGATTCTTAATAAAGCATTTAAGTTTCAAGGATATTTTGTTTTACATATGCTCAGCCAATTAGCAAAAGAAACAGGCTACCAACCATGACAGTTGGCCATCGAAGAATTAGCAGAAAGGATCTTACCCTGTTCAACAACAGCAAGGATACCGTCTTCTGAACAGATCATAGTAGGTAAGATACGTGAAGAGACATTTCCCACATTTGAAGACTTTGCATAGTGGTCAAAGTGAACCTCCCAAACCTCACTTTCGCATGGTGAATGGGTTGTTTCACCTGCCCCAACACCAGAAAGAAGAATTGGTTGTTGTGGCCACCTAAGATCCCAGGCAAATACAGTACCTAAGGAGCCTCCTGCCTATAAGTACCAGAAATTTGTAAGAACAACATCAGATTCTTCTTTTTGAGTCTGTGACAACATAAGATTCAAGAAAACTAAAATCTGATCAATCAAGTGAGATATCTAACTCGTATATACTTAAAAGTCAAAATGGCAATATATTTTTTTATTTTACTTCACATTAGCATTACCGCATCTCCCGCAGCTTACAACATGCATAATGGAATAATATGTCAATACAATACTTAAAAAGTTGAAACAGGCTACTTGGCAAGGACTTTTAAGATGCTGAGAAATGCATAAGAAACAAAACAAAACAAAACAAAACAAAAACAAGACTAAGGAAGGGAGAGAGGACTAAGACGACAAGAAAACCAAATTCATGATTCAAGGTAAAGCTAAATTCAAATATTTCACAAACTGAAAGAAAAGAAAAGAAAATGGAATTTAACAATAAAACTGATGCTCTTATCTCTTTTATCAATTTCAAAACGACACACATAACAAATAGGTGAGTTGCAAAGATCACCAGTTAAATGCAAATCAAAGTATGGAATTTTTTACATATCAGCATTACCAGACAAGTGTGCTTTCGTGAAGGATGAATATCAATGGAATGTACGATCCCAGGAGTTGTTCTTTGAGACCTACAACATTTCCACCAAAAGCTCTGAAGATGAAATCACCAATATGCTGTGGAAATTCTTTTAAAGTTTAAGCAGTAATGAAAAAAAAAGCAAACAAATGGAAAGAGACAAATGATAAGCTCAAGGTCATTGAAAAGTTTCTGATTGTGCAATGCCTGCAAACGAAAAGCACGAATCAGACTCTAACACAAATGAAATATACGTTAGATTTAAACTCAGGATACCCACGTATCTCTGCAATTCATTGCTCGGATGTTATCGCCTCTGCCCCCACACGGGGCCTCACCCCTCCTACCTTTGCCTAGAAGATCACTCACATCCCATGGATTAGACTCTAACCAATCAACCTTTTAGTAGATCATGAGTGGGTCTGCCCGTCCTCCTAAAATCAATAGCATTTCGTTGGAATACATCCTGTCTCTACACCTTCCTAAAAGTAATATATTTCCTTACGGATGTATCGTGTCAATAGTTTGCAAATTTATTGTAGTTAATCCAAGTTTATTTATACCTAATATGAGCTAGGCATGTAATACATTTAAGCACATATGTATCTAGTTATGTATCCAAATACAAATTCCAGCTTCACAAGAAGCGTGTTCACGCCCTAAGAATGCACACTTCTTGAGCCTCTAACATCCTGCATTTCTAAGCTACCGAGTCTACATTTCTGGCATGTTAACGTCATTTACATCTTTTATTAGAGTTTTATTAAATTGCATGCAGTTCCAGCTCATAAATGAAAATTAATCATTCTGAAGAAGTCCTCTAACTAACAAATTCAAAATCAAACTATATTACATCCACCAAAGAATTTCTCTGAGCTATTTACTGATTTCATTAAGCAACAGTAAATTCTTAAACAATATGGAGATCAGTTATAACTCAGTTTATAGCAAGGAAATTGCAATATAGCATAATCACTGTAGCAAATAAGACAAAGATCAATGAAAGTTTATCATAAATTGAAGAATAAATTCAAACTTGAAAAGCAAAACAAATTCATATAAATGCTCACCAGCTACCCTTAAACTGAGACACCGCCGCACCAGGCTTTCTCTGATCCCACCACTGGAGACTAAATCCATATCCTCCAGTGGCAAACTCACTCGGGGAGGCCCATTTCGCCGTTGTAAACGAAACCAACCCGCTGCTATCGAAAATCCGTTGGTAGCTCAACTCAGACTCCCCAACAGACACCAAATTCACCCTCCCATCTTCCCCTACACTCACACACTCCACCCCACCATCCATTATATCCACACAAGAAATGGGTCCCTCATGCAATGCCTTTTCGGGCATCGAAAGCTCCGATTCGAGAGATGCCGGGTCCATCGAATCCCCAAACAAGATGTGAATGGAGCCCGCCAATGTTGCGGCGGCTACTAGGGGTTTGTGGTGGGATTGAGAGGTTTTGAGGGAGGAAATTCGTGAGGGCGAGAACCATTGAGATTGTTGAGTTAGATTTTCTGGGTCTGGAGCAAAAGAGTGGGTTTCTATGGCGGCAGAGTCGGAATCTGAGTCGAAAACAGCGATGACGGCCAAGCGGTCTAAGGCTGAGAGAGGAGGCAACCAGCGGACAGAGTCTATGTACTTGGATTGTCGGAGTCTGTGGATTTGGGGAGGTTCGGAGAGTGCCGTGATCGCCATTGTTTAGGGTTTAGGGTTTTACAGTGTTCTGCTCTCTCACTGGCTTGCTTGCTTTTGTTTCAATCAAAACTTTGAGGAAACTTTGAGGAAGAGGTTTTGGGGAAGGTGGGGATACGTTAGTAAAAAATGGGAATTTGCTCGGGTAAGTGTAGTAATATTGTGCATTGACTAATTTGCCCTCGTGATGGTCTAAGACTAAGACTGACATATGGAGAAGAAATGGAAGAGAAGGATGAGGGGAAAATGTTTGCCTCAGAAAAGAGCCTTATCTTTAACAAGCTCTCCCCTTATCTGTTTGTGAAGAAAAATGGCAGAGATTTTGGAACCATATCAGCTAAGAGGAGAGATTTACCTGAAGACCCTTCAACCCAGGAACAATTCATCTTCTCATTGAGGGTCAAAATTTCAAACCCAATTGTTGCTGGGTCTGTGGTTGCAGTGTTGGGATTAGGGTTCATTGATGCGGGGTAAGCTTTTTTTTGTTTTTTTGGGGGTCACTTCTCTTTCTGTTGCCATTTGATTTTGATCAGTTTAATGTGGAAAAATAATGAATTTTCAGGTACAGTGGAGACTGGTCAAGGATTGGAGTGATCTCAAAAGAGAGTGAGGACTTGCTAAAGGTTGCTGCCTTTGTAGTTGTTCCCTTGTGTGTTTTTCTCATAATTTCTTTTTTCAAAGAACAAGAAGATTGAATCTTGAGTTGGGCTATTTTATTGTATTTTGAATGTGATAATGATCAAATGAGGTCTGAATTGTAGAGTCTTTCATTCTTTAGTAATATTTTTTGGGTGGAAAGAAGAAGGTGAAGTTGTTGGGAAATTTTGAGAACTATTTTTACCCTACTTTGGATGAGGAAATTTAAAAATAACAAGGTATTCCAAAATGACGAAATTCAATCTCCAAAATGATTAAAACATGATGGATTTAAACATGCAGCTTAATATTTATTTCTTTAAGCATCAATCTATAAATGTGTGATGCTGTTGGTGGAACTGCTATTAGTAAGGTGATGGTGGCGGGGAAGATGTTGGTGATAGTCATGGCAAGGTGGTTTTAGTAGAGTTGGTAGTGGTGATGTTCTTTTCCTTAAAACTATCACTATTTTTTAATTTTTAAAATCACAACTATTTAGATAAAATTTAAAATTAGAATTTATAACTTTCAAATTATTTATAATAAAAAAATTCAAGTGAAAATTTTAAATTTCTTTGTTTATGAATTTAAACAAGGGAATTGATGCATGTGAATTTACAAATTTTGACTTTCATTCAACTTCTGAAGCATAGTTCGTTAAAATCTCTTTCCATTACAACTTTTCTCTTCCATGAAAATCGATAGGCTTAGAGAGAGCGAAGGAGAAATATGGAGAAAATAGAGAAGGAGAAATATGGAGAAAACAGAGAGGGAGAAAAAGAGATCTATAGTTGGCAGAAGGTGGCTGCCAAGGGTGCACCACACCTCAAAAATTTAGTGGCCCAATGGAAAAAAAAGTCTTGACTTGTAGACTAATGGTCTCAAGTTTGAACCTCCATGACACCTTGATAATGTGTGTGTGAGAAACCTTTCTCCTCTTGTAGTTTAGACTATCGCTTGTATTCAAAAAATTAGTTATTGGTTATTTTGAAAAAAATTATCATTGTCGTTAAAAAGCAAGAGTGCAAAACATTTAAAACTAGTCATTTTTTACCGTTAGTATTAAACAAATAATATTTAATGAGGTTCCAATGGCAATCATTGGATCAACATCGGTAATGTTGGCAGTGGTTGGATGAGGCGATACAGGCTTGCAAAAAAACATGTGTGGGGCTTGCATCGGTTTCATAGGCTGCAACTAGGGCTGGGTAATCCTTGGAACATGCTTTCAATCCTATTCAAATGTTCCACCAAAGTTGTTGAAGCTTGAATTGCTCTTGAAACCTCCACCTTGAAATGGCTTACCAAGTTACTAAAGAAAGTGACATTTAAGTCTCGTCACCAACAAGGTGTTTAGAACAAGATGGTGCGTTTTAGTGAGAAGATGGTGCTAGCAATCTCTCACCAAATGGACTAGATTTTTCTAAGAAAGATGGGAGAGCGAGGAACAAAGCCTAAACTCTCAACCTATCATCCAATTGCACAAAAACCTAAAGAGGTAAAGAGGCATAAGCTTCTTTAAATAGGAAACTCAAAAACAAGGGAGAGGGTGAGGCCTCTCCCTCCCATGCCATCCACCCTAGCATAGTGGGCCTCTTGGGCCTAAGTCACTTTAACTTATGTTATGAGCCCAATAGGCTTAGAATTCAAAATTCCATTTTAAGGCCCATTGTGACATCTCTTGTTCGTTAAATTAATTCCTTAAATAATTTTGACTTACCTATAATTAACTAAGCTTAATTAGTTTCCTTAATTCATCCTTAGAATTTCCCAAAAATCAAGTTTAATAGTGTGTGATCCATTAGGTTATAATTAGCACAACAACTCCTTTTTAATAAGGATCATTATGATTTATCCTTAGGGTTTCTACAAGCCTTGAGTGACTATGTCAAGGCTACCCAAGTTAAGTATAATAAGTAGAAAACTTATTCAATTGGAATTACAATGCAATCCGGTTCTTCTCTATTTCAATACTCTTAATCTCATTACAAGGGCATGGATAATTCATGTGAAGCCCCTAATGAGATTATCTTGTTTCCATATGATTTGTATTAGTATACTCAAACATATTTTCTAACTACTCTAATAAGAGATTTGCTTAATCATATCTTCCAAGCAATATGAAGGGAACACTTGGTCTAGGCAATTTCTAAAATCACATATAGGATAACAAGTTATCTAGCATGCATTTCAACTAAATACATATAAGCGGAAACATAATTTAAATTAGAAACTCATACAAATCATATTTAACCAAAGCATCTTTCTAGGCTTATGAAATGTTGCACCAAAGACTCTCTAAATCAACTATAAAGAGAGGGATTAGAGATGTAGTTACCCTTGGAGCAAATCTTGAACCCTAAGAAGGTGTTCAAGTATAGTACTTTTCTTCTTGCTTGATCCTCCACTATGGCTCTCCAATAGGTACAAAGGGATATACCTCACCAAAGCTCTTCACCAAGAAGGATGGAGATGAGAGAAAGGAAACTTGGGAGAGCACAAGAGTGATAGCCCTTGCGCTCCAAGTTGGTTGGTAGTGATTGAGAGAGAGGAGTGATGTTTTCTCTCCTCCAAATTCCCCACTTGAAAATCCTAAAATAAAATTGTGTTACGACATCAAATATATATAGACCCATATTGTGACACAAGTGGAGCTAAATCCACATGTGTGCCGCACTGTCCCCTTGGTAGTCTAATTTTGGGCCTTGTAGGTCCAATACATTTAACCTTTAATGTGTCACACAAGTCTAAAGTCATATGAGTCCTTTCTTAATTGTTTGAGTCATGTGGGACCTAACTAAGTTCTATAACTTTAATTGTTTAATTAAACTATTCTAATTAATTTAATGAGCTAATGACTTAAGTCATTAACTTGTTTTACAAGTATTGGTCCGAGTTAATTCTTGTTGACTATGTCAAGTGTCAAGTCAACAATTGACCTTTGACTTTGACTTTGGCCAAGGCGTAAAATCTTCCTCTCTTTTATTTCTCAATCCATTCTTTTGTCGTGTGCAATCTTTTAGGTTCTAACTAGTGAGGTATTGGGTAACTCTATTCCTCCTGAACCGAGCATGAATTGAATCCCATCATTCAATTCTCCTTATTGAAGAAAGCTAATTGTAATTAACCTTATAAGGCTTCCACAAGCCATGAGTGACACCTACCAGTATGTCATGGCTACTCAATCTAAATATAATTCATTGGAGAACCTATTTAGTTGTAATTGCAATGCAATCAGGTATTTCTCTAACAATACTCTATGTCACATTATTGGAATACAGTTAATTGTGTCAAATCCATAATGCGACATTACTAGGTTATATGATTCATATGGTTGAGATCAGGCACGGACCTTAGTGTAGCTTCACCTGGGCTACAGCCCGGGGGGCTTTAATTTTTTTACAGTCCAAAGTAAATTTTAGCCCGCCTACTCTTTAAAAAAATACCCACATGTCTTGGGCTAGGGCATAAATAGATAGGTTAAAGGAATAAAAAAATAACAAATGTTTGCCCTGGGCTTGGGCAGGCCGACACGCATGGGTAGTATAAAAATAAACAATACTATATATAATTGTTTGTTGGTAAAGAATACTTATATAATTTTATTATAACAGAGAACTAATGTTTTCGGTCAAAGCGAGAAATAGAGCTGATGAGAGAAAGTGTCTGTTTTTAATACTTTTTTTTTGTTTGTGTTGTATTTAGGCTTGTTTTTCTTTTTCATTTTTTGAAAAAAGGACGTTGCCTCTTCACAACAAATTTTTTTTAGTATTTAACATGTAAATTTTGCTTAGTTTAACATAAAATAAAATTAACTTATACCATTGAGTTGAACATAAATTTTTTTAATACCGTCGAGTTTAACATGTAAATTTTACTTACTCAACTTTCGACTCCAAGAGCCGTCATTGGTTTTGCTACTCCTGCAGACTCTGCTCCTCCTTCCTTGAAGATTTAGCCCGCCCTAATTTGAAATCCTATGTCCGTCCCTGGTTGAGATTGCAAACTTACTTTCACAAATCTATCTGCTACTTTGGCCAAAGATTTCACGAATTATATCTCTAGAGTATTCTACCTCTTTACTGAGAGTAAAGATTCATTGTTGTACATTCACATGCCTTTGTGAGCTTATCAAATATTTCAATGATCACCTTTGAGCCATATCTTTCAATACGACCGTATAGTATTCTCAAAGATAAACGACTCGTCCATAGGACAACTGTGATGTTTCAGGTCTAAGGACTAATTTGCATTATCGCAACTTAGAATTACTTATTTGACACTTGTGAATAAAACTACCATACAAGAATTCTTAGTCGATCGTGTTCAGTGAACTCTATCTCTATTAAGCACCTATAGACTTGTCTCAGTGTCTCTATATGAATGACTTGAGAGTAGTCATCCTGCCAATTGAGTAGACACAATGTGTGCTAGTCCTTATGGATCACCATTGTCCAATTAGTGATCCTATGACTATGAATAGTTTAGGATGAGATACGTCATAATGGAAAGGTCTCGTGAATGGAACATCTTTAGAGAGAATTTGGAGGTCATAAATTGAAGCTTTAAATTCTATCTAAATAGTTGTAATGTTTAAATCCCAAAAGAGAGAATTTTTAAAAAGAAAAACAACCATGTATGATGACACCACCAGCATATCTACTACCACCACATTGCCCTGGAAATGACACCACCATCATCCCTGTCGTTGCCACCATCTCCACCACCAACACTACCACCTTACCATGGTTATTTTCCCCACCCTCACTATCACTACATCCACCACCACCATCACCATCACCATCACCATCACCATCACTATCACTATCACCATCACCACATCACCGTAATTACCACCCTCACCACCTTCACCATCATCTTGATATGGGCCATCACCACCATCGCCGCCTCCACCACTTCGCCACCACCACCACCTCTATTATCACCACTTTTATGTGGCCATCAACACCATCACCGCCACAGCTACCATGTCGCCACCACCACCTGTACTACCACCATTTTTCCATGGCCATCACCACCACCACCATTTCCTCCCCCACCCTACTACCATTTGTACTATAACTGACAACCCCACCTCGCCACCACCCTACTATTAGCAACCCACCAAAATTTCACATATGATGGCACCACCACTGTGACTAGGCACGGACACCTGGGCTATAGCCCATGTTGAGTTTTTTTTAGGGAGATTCACTATTATATCCAATATAGGAGCCCAAATTATATAATAAAAAAGACCTATATGAAATGGACTTTAGAAACACACCCAAAGCTCATTTACAACATAACAAAAAGGCCTTTAACTTCTTCTAAATTACAAAACTACCATTGATTTCTTAAAACAAACCCAAACCCAAAACCTCATAAAAGAAACCCAAAACACTCAATAGAGCATCAAAGTAATTTAATAATCAAAATTAAATTCAGTAGGAACAACTGTCATTTTTCGGGTTTGTTTATAGAAATTAAATTGTGTAGAGTTTATCTATATTATTAGTGCTAAGAATGGGTATATGACTAATTATCTCCTTCTTCTATTTTCCTTATAGTTAGTGTTAATGTTAAGCCCATTTAGAGCATAAATATCAATTAAACTAATTGGATAATTGTAGTCTTACCTCTAGGTGCCGTGTGTCTATCCAACTCTATCTTTGTGATGATAAATTTTCATTTTTGAATTTTCTTTTCTCTTAATTCATTTTTGTTCATCATGGTAGACCTTAGCTGGCATTGTTGGTGTAAAATAGGCCTTTTAAACAAATAAAATAAAAATGATATGTTCTTAAATTAAAATTTTATATATATATGATCAATTCTGGGTTCGTCCCTGACTATGAGATAAATCTAGCCCACCCCATTTTGAAATCCTGGGTTCGTCCCTCTATGACAAGAAAATAAACTTAAATTCCGTGTTTAAACCTATTAGCCAAATATAAAAAACTTTACAAATTCTAGAACACCAATTTCCATCATTTATGGATTCCTTATTTAGTACTTTTAAATTTCCTCATCCAAACACAGAAGATATCTTGCTTGACAGTAAAATCCATTTACTTCTGACTTGCTAGTATCCACAGTAACAGATGGTAAACAATGTTTAGTCAGAAATTTTAATCCAATAGGGTCCAACCTAGGAAAAGTTGGGCCTTTGAATCTGCTGCTTCTTCAGGAAATCAGGGGAAGATGGACAGAGAGAGAAACAAAGAGAGGTGATGAGGTGTATGTAAATGGGGTAGAGGAGATAAATGAGAGGCCCGAAATCGCTAGCCTTACATTCTCTGTGTATGTGTTACGTGTGTATAAGGCACGACTTGGCTTACCTTATCCTATCCACCTCTCCCTCTCTCCCTCCTCCTCTCTCTATCTCTCTCTTTGTCACTTATATCTCCACTCTCTCTCTCTTCCTCTCTCTCTCTCTCTCTCATAATCTTAACCCTTCTTCTCATCTGTCCCCAGCTCTATATCACTTGTGCTAACAAATATCCCACTTCACTTCTTCAACCTCAATTCCCTCCCATTCTGCCATGTGAAGGCACCTTCTTAATTAGCGACCCTTCAAATCCCACACTCTCTAATTTTCCAGCAACCCATCATTTCTTTTTCAACCCAAAACAAAAAAACAAAAAAAAAGATGGGAAGAACATATAATTAAGCTCCAACTACAGCTATAGCTATTGACATTTCAATTTCTGTGCTCGGCAGATTAATTATGATTCTACTCAATGAAGCATTAACTTCTTCTGGGTCTATTTCATATTTTGTTATTTAATATTACCTTTGCAAGTTGGTTCTTAGCTTGAATTTCAGCTGATGATGCTGAGCTATATATATAAATATATATATTTCTGGTTACCCTACTTGTTAGTGTGTAAGTATTTGAGTTGATTGGTGGTGGTGGACGGAGATTTTGTGAAGTTTTGATTCGATACATTCAATTTTGAAGTCATAGTTATTATCGTTGAGATTAAAAAGAGCCTTTCAAAGCAGCCTGATAGTTTTGGTGCACAATGGCTCCCAAGACTGGGAAGGCGAAGCCACATAAAGCCAAGGGGGACAAGAAGAAAAAGGAAGAGAAAGGTTTTTTTCTTCTTCTTCTTCTTCTTCTTTATGTTATCTCTCTCCTGTGTGTAGCTTGTTTTGTTTGCTTGTTTGTTTTTGGTGTAACATTATCTCTGGTGTATAATTCAGCTGAAATCAGATGGCCATGGACATTACAATTTCTTAATTTTATGTTTGTGTTAATTAAATATTTAACTCCCATTACTAATTGCAGTTTTGCCTACCGTAATCGAGATTAGCATTGAAACACCAGAGGACTCGCAAGTCACCCTCAAGGTATGAATGAATTTGGTTTTTTCAGAAAGAAAAAAACTCAGTTTTTTTGCATATAATCTCATCGTATGCGGTTGTTTTTTCCATACATGCATGGTACAGTTTCAAAATTATCTAACATCTCTCTCTCTCTCTCTCTCTCTCTCTCTCAATGAGTAGTAGCAATGAATTTCCTTTTCCATCTTCCATATATCTGATTCGGATCGAAATGAGTCAAGAGATAATTGCATAAGTAGCAACGACATAGTGGTTGCTACTAATATAATCATATATACCCGCATTACTCATCTAATATAATGCATCAACTTGCTTGTAATTTTTATTTATTTATTTGTTATTCTAGTAATCAAGCTAATGACAAATATTCTCTAATGAGATATCAAGATGCAAGGGGCTTTGTAGAATCCGAGGTTCTAGTTTTGAATCCTCTCTTCCTTAATATCATTTGAATAAATTAAAAAAATATAATGAGACTGAAATCTAGAATATGAATTATTTTGTATGATCCAAATGTGCACTGGAAATAGAAAGCATTACTCTCAAATTTGAAGTTTTTTTAAAATTTTAGTCACAATAACCCATTTGATGATAAATATATTATTTCGTGTATGTTTGTTTATGTTATGAGACTATGAATTTGTTTTATTAATCAGAATGTGCGATTCAAATTCACATTGATTTGGGAATATAGCTCTTAATTTAATAATAGTAATGGTAATGGTGAATGGGACCTTCTCTTGCTATATAGGGTATCTCTACGGACAGGATCCTTGATGTGAGAAAGCTGCTGGCAGTGAACGTAGAGACATGTCATTTGACCAACTTCTCCTTATCGCACGAGGTAACCCTTTCCCGTCTGGGCGCCACTGGGCCCCAGCCCAATTCACCATGTTCCTCCATCTTCATTGATTGTGATTTGTGATTGTGATTTGTGATTTGTGATTTGTGAGATTTTAGGAGGAGCATAGCAGCAGCAGCATCATTTAATACCAGCCCACCTCTTTCATGCCTCTATATATTTTGATCATTAGTAGTGCCTAACTAAAACCATCTCTGCATCATGTGGTCCTCGTTTCGTCAATTGACATTTGATTTTGATGGGATCCTAATCAGGTACGGGGACCTAGACTCAAAGATTCCGTGGACATCCTCTCGCTCAAACCTTGCCACCTCACCATCGTCGAAGGTAAATGGTCCCAACTTAACTGCACCCAATTCTCCTCACCCTACACTCGTTGTACCGTATCACACCTTTTTTTTTTTTTTGTTGGTCTGAACCACAAGGTGGTTCTGGATGGGCCCCAACTATGGGTGGTACACAACCCAGACTAATCCCTGCTCATACCGGGTCGGCCCGTAAGGGGTAAAGTGCTGGGCAAAGTGGTGACTTCATACGAGAGTAGGGATTGAATCATTGACCTCTCTTAAGGAATGAGAGTGCCGAACCACTCACACCAACCACCTTGGTTATCACACATTTCATTTTTGGTCAATGTAGCTTCTTTTTTTTCTTTTTTTTTTTGATTCCGTACTTTAATTTTGTTAATTTTATCTGTGTGATTTTAAATCTCTTGTAATTCAAGGGCACGCTATAAGTTCCGTCAAGCTCCTTCCAATTCGGTCCAAAATAACCCATCCATGTCAGCAGGCATGTACATATTCTGTTGCAAAATTGGATGGAAATTTGGACGTGTTCTTGAATTATGAGAGCGTCAAACTGTATGATTAATTTTCCATAATTAAAATGACAAGGATTTATACATGGGCTTAGCCAAGTTAGCTACAGCAAATGTGCTCCGCACTTTGCACTCGAGTTCGAATCCCCCTTTTCGTAATTTAGATTATATTAAAACAGAATATCAATTGTATAAAAAATAATAATAATAACAACATGGACAAAAGTGAAAAGTCTATCCAACTATAGGCACAAAATTGACTTTTTGCCTTCTTTTTTTTGGGGGGAAATGTCACTTCTCATAGTTTGATGAAATTTTCACTTTCGTCCCTATGGTTTTAATTTTGGTAATTTAACTCCTATAATTTGATTGTATTGCAATTTAAAGACAAGTCTAAATTTCCGTCAAATTTCTTGACGGAATAAACACGTCTCTCTTACATGGAGGTGTATTTTGGAAGGAAATTTGCATGTGTCTTTGAATTGTTATAGAATCAAACTGTAGGGTTAAATTGATAAATTAAAATTAAAGGGACTAAAGTAGAAAAACCAGCAAACTATAGGGACCAAAGTAACTTTTTCCCTTCTTTTTTCATTAATTTTTAATTTTGTTAATTTGCTGGCACCGGGTACCGGCAGATGACTACACGGAAGAGCAAGCAGTGGTGCACATCCGGCGACTGGTGGACATCGTCGCCTGCACAACGTCGTTTGGCACTTCATCCGCTTCTTCACCCAAAACCCCCGGCTCCGGCCGGTCTAACTCCAAAGAATCCAGTTTAGAAGAGAGCGAGGCACCGCAGCCCCCAAACGTCGACGAGCCCAATGCCGATCCGAAGACCAAAGTTTCGGGTCCGGTTCCGATCGCCGGAGCTGACCCGGCTGCATCAACCGTGTCCATGTATCCTCCTCCGAAGCTCGGCCAGTTCTACGACTTCTTCTCCTTGTCTCACCTCACGCCTCCGCTCCACTGTACATTCTCTCTCTCTGTAGTTTCTACATTGAATTTGGTGATTCTGTATTGATGGTGGATTCAATTGGGGTGGTGTTGCAGACATTAGAAGATCTACTCGTCCGTTCCTGGAGGATAAGAAAGAAGACGACTTGTTTCAAATTGACGTACGTGACCCAAAAATATTGATTATTTATAAATGTATATAAATTCAATTGTTGCTTAAATTGATGTAAATGGTGTGTGTTTGTGCAGGTTCGGGTTTGTAGTGGGAAGCCGACGACAATCGTTGCTTCCAGAAAAGGGTTTTACCCTGCTGGAAAGCGTGGTCTTATCACTCACTCTTTGGTTGCTCTTCTTCAGCAGACTAGCAGGCCATTTGATGCTGTAAGTTCCAAACAATTTGTTTTCTTCTTTTCCCTTTTTCTGGTTTTTTTGCTTCTGTTATTAAAATCTTGCTTGCTTTCTGGATGCAGGCATACAATGCTGTTATGAAGGCTTTCACTGAGCACAATAAAGTAGGTGTTTAATTGTCACAATATATATACACACACACACACATACATATAGTCAAACTTAAATATGAATCAGACTAGACAATTTTACCAAACCATTTATTTTATAATTGATTTCAGTTTGGAAACCTTCCTTATGGTTTTCGGGCAAATACATGGGTTGTCCCTCCAGTAGTTGCTGATAACCCATCTGTTTTCCCACCACTTCCTCTGGAAGATGAAAACTGGGGAGGAAATGGAGGTGGCCAGGGAAGAGATGGTAAACATGATTACAGGCCATGGGCAAAAGAGTTTGCCATTCTGAAAGCAATGCCTTGCTCAACGGCAGAAGAGAGGCAAATTCGAGACCGAAATGCGTTTTTGCTTCACAGTTTATTTGTCGACATCTCAGTTCTTAAAGCTGTAGCAGCAGTTAAGCGTCTAGTTGAGAGCAATCAATGCTCCTTAAACGATCCCACTCTTTCTATTCTTCATGAGGAAAGAGTTGGAGATTTAATCATTAAGGTGACTAGAGATATGCCTGATGCAAGTATAAAGGTGGACTGCAAAAATGATGGCAGCCAAGTTCTTGGATTGTCGCAAGAAGAAGTTACTCAGAGAAACCTACTCAAAGGCATAACAGCTGACGAGAGTGCAACCGTTCATGTGAGTATATTCCTAGTTGCTTTATGGTCCTATAATTTGTTGACGCAGGAATAATCAACATATGAAAACAACTTTTGGTTTTGTAGGATACTGCTACTCTAGGTGTTGTAGTTGTTAGACATTGTGGGTTTACGGCTGTAGTGAAGGTTTCAAATGAGGTGAATTGGGAGGGGAAACATGTTCCTAAGGACATTGAAATCGAGGACCAGCCTGAAGGCGGTGCCAATGCATTGAATGTTAATAGGTAATGTCGTATATTTTGATTTTGGATTTTTTTTTTGAGGGGGATGGGTGAATGTCTTTTGATAAGTTATTGCCAGACTCTTAAGATATTACTATTTGGGCCAACATTTCTTTGTGCACAACTGAACCACAAGATACTAACAGATCTCTTTCCTTCAAAATTTTAATTGCAGCCTGAGACTGCTATTGCAACAGTCATCCCCGCCTCAGTCATCAAATACAGTTCCACGAACCCAGAGTACAGATTTTGAAAATTTGCGTTCTACTAGGTCTTTAGTAAAGAAAGTACTCGAAGAAAGTTTGTTAAGGTTGCAGGGAGGACCCACTAATCATACAAAGTCTATCAGATGGGAGCTAGGAGCATGTTGGGTGCAACATTTGCAAAATCAGGGTTCTGGGAAAACTGAGTCTAAGAAAACTGAAGAAGCTAAGACTGAGCCAGCTGTTAAGGGTCTTGGAAAGCAAGGTGGACTACTTAAGGAAATAAAGAAGAAAATGGATGTCAGAAGCAGCAAAACTGAACAGGGGAAGGAAGTGATTGGGACCAACAAAATTGACACCACTGGTCAGGAGGAATTAGAAAAGAGAGATGCAGAAAAGGAAATTATTTGGAGAAAGCTGCTTCCTGATGCATCATATTTGCGCCTCAAGGAATCAGATACTGGCCTTCACCTTCAGGTTTACCAGCTACTTTCCCTGATTGACTCTCAAATTTGACTTATGTAATTGTTTGGACTCGGGTAGCTAGGTCATATCATCACATAATAAGTTTCTGAGTACAGAGAGCCATCTTTCGTACATGCATTTTAAAATTTTCGTTGCCTGACATCATGTAGTCTTTATGTTTCATATTTGATAAACAATGCTCATGTTGGCAGTTACCCGATGAGTTGATTGAAATGGCACATAAATATTATGCAGACACTGCCCTTCCAAAACTGGTCAGTTTCTGAACTGTAGTTGTTCTCACCCTCTAATTCTACCCCTTTTCTTTTGTTTTGCTTAAGATATTTTGGTCTTAGTATCTTCTGTCATTGTACTAGGTGGCAGATTTTGGCTCCCTGGAGCTTTCACCAGTTGATGGAAGGACATTGACAGATTTTATGCATACCAGGGGTTTGCAAATGAATTCCCTAGGACGCGTGGTAATTTCTTTCTTCACAATGTTTTTGTACATGTCTGATTGGTTTTACTTGACTTTAATAGTTTGTAAATATTTGGCCCTAAAATAATATTATCCTTCTTAATCTTTGATTATAAAAATGGTGTTTATATTAGATGACAGTAATAGTCAAATGGAATGTAATTGCTGATTTTCATCCTAGATCAGATAGTGTTTAACTTGTCTCACTTTAGCAAATGGAATGTAATTACCTGTTTCACCTTTTTTTTCTTTTGCTTTTTCATTACGCTATGCAAAAGGTATAGCTGGTTTTGGAATATTTCGTAATTTCCTACTATCCTTTTGTTATGTTAGGTTGAACTTGCAGATAAGCTCCCTCATGTACAATCACTCTGTATCCATGAAATGGTTGTGCGAGCCTACAAACACATTCTTCAAGCTGTTGTAGCAGCAGTTGATAATGTTGCAGACTTGGCTGCATCTATAGCAGCATGTTTAAACATATTGCTAGGAACACCATCAACTGAAAATGGGGATGCCGACATTACTTATGATGATACATTAAAATGGAAGTGGGTGGAAACATTCCTTTTGAAGAGGTTTGGGTGGCAATGGAAACATGAAACTGTTATAAGGAAGTTTGCCATTCTTCGTGGATTGTCCCACAAGGTAATATGAGTTTACCTCTATCTGATGTCTTACTCTAAACTAAATACACTGCCTTTTCAATTTTTAAAACACAATCATCCTTCATCAGGTTGGACTTGAGCTTGTTCCTAGGGACTATGATATGGACACTGTATCTCCTTTTCGGAAATCTGATATAGTAAGCATGGTCCCTGTGTATAAGGTAAATACATATATACCTTCACTCTAGAAATTAAAAAACCGGACATCAGATTCCCTTGGGATTTTTTCAGTTTCCATGAATCTGTTTTTTCTTTGTACAGCATGTTGCATGCTCATCTGCTGATGGGCGTACACTGTTAGAATCATCCAAGACTTCCCTGGATAAGGGTAAACTGGAGGATGCTGTTAATTTTGGCACTAAGGTATGGAGCCACTTACCTTCTTTTGAAATAATTTCATGATTTTTCCGATAGCCACTAAACAATCCAAACTTTAATATCGGTTCCTGAAGGCACTTTCAAAACTTGTATCGGTATGTGGGCCTTATCATCGAATGACAGCAGGAGCATATAGTCTTCTTGCTGTAGTTTTGTACCACACTGGAGATTTTAACCAGGTATGTGCTTTAATATGCTTTCAAATGTTAAGTTTCTTTTTCTTGATGGCCACTGCACCAAGAATTGGGAAGTGCCACCAAGAAAAGGCAGACTACTAGAATAAACTCATGGATGACAAAACATAACTCAATTTTGAATTTTAAAACATTTCAAGTACATTATGAGTCAATAACATTTTATGCAGTGTAGTACCATCAGTTTTACATACTACATCATTGAATGCTATTTAAATTAACTTGGTAGTCAAAATTTGTCTATAGAATTTATGTTTGATGTATAATTTTTGTTAGTTATTTTAAAATACTGATCTTGTTTACTATACCCAGGCGACCATCTATCAGCAAAAAGCACTGGATATCAACGAGAGGGAGCTTGGACTTGATCATCCTGATACAATGAAAAGTTATGGGGATTTAGCTGTTTTCTATTATCGACTTCAACATACAGAGTTGGCCCTGAAGTATGCTTTTATCTTGACATGCCGATTCTTATATGATTAAATCATGATGGACATCCTTGAATTTATGCTTTGTGTGCTAATTTGATAATTTTATTTATGTAGTCACACTCTCCACTCTTGTTAAAACACCTGATGACCAGCTGTTTCAATTTCCCTTTAATAAATAAAAATATTGTTAAAGAAATAGGAAAACAATTCAGGGAAATTTAGACCGCTATATTTGGTTGTAGAGATGGGTTACAAATCTGAAATTTAGACCGCAATATTAAGTAATAATACAAACCCGTGGTGAGAATGTTCTTTCAGTACTTTCTCCCAAAGAGATTTGGTACATGAATCAATAGGTTACATATCTGGAGAGTGATAAGCTTGGTTGGGCCCAGAGTAGGGCAGTGATGTGTTGGTCTTTTCTTTCTTGTTTGGGCTTTGGCCCGCTTGTTAACAAAAAAAAAAGTTTAGTGGGGGAAAGCATTAGTCAATAGGTCACATAAAAATAGAGTCGAATCTGATTTACTAAACTATTTTCTTCAACTCTGAGGAATGCTGCAAATCCCAATAAGGCAATGACTAAAGTTGTATAGCTGATTTGTTTTCTTGTAACTTATTCTAGGTACGTCAATCGTGCACTCTATCTTTTGCACCTAACATGCGGACCGTCTCATCCAAACACGGCTGCCACCTATATTAATGTAGCAATGATGGAAGAAGGTTTGGGGAATGTCCATGTCGCTCTTCGGTACCTCCATGAAGCTCTAAAGTGCAATCAAAGGCTCCTTGGAGCTGATCATATACAGGTCTCTCTCTCTCTCTCTCTCTCTCTCTCATGTTCAACAAGATGAGATTATGTTGGTAGTTCTGTGATGTTTGCATGACCAGAAACAATGGAGTTAGACCACGATAGTAGGAAAACAATGGAGTTGGACCATGGCTTTAACAAGGAAAACAATGAGTAGAAACTGTTTTTTCCCTGCTGATTCATAGATTGTCCAGTTCACTATCTTATATACATTTGACACTGTGCTTATCTAACTTCGATGCTGTTATCTGATTTAAATTTTATTTTTGAGGCTTTTATTGACCAAACTAAAGTTGGTTAAGCATGTTGACCAAAAAAGAAAGTAGGTTAAACATTGGATTGGAGCTTGCACTAGAAGAAACTTGGGCAAGTCTCCAACCTTTCAAACCTTCATTGAACAATCTTAATAATCTGAGAAACTAAAATATGAAATTGCATGAAATTAGAGGGATTGTATCTCTCTCTCTCTCTCTCTCTCTCTCTCTCTCTCTCTCTCTCTCTCTCTCTCTCTCTCCTCAGTTCTTCAAGATATCTTCGATAATTGGTCAAACATTACCCAAGAGATTCATTGTTGTTCCATTCTGCTTCTACTTTGCGCATGAGTATCCTTGCTCACATTTGTTTGTATTTATAAACTTGCACTATGAAGAATTGGTGTTTAACTCATATTTCTCTTTACTTCAGACTGCTGCTAGCTATCATGCTATTGCTATCGCACTTTCTTTGATGGAAGCTTACACATTAAGCGTTCAGCATGAACAAACTACCTTACAGATACTGCAGGCAAAGCTTGGGTCCGAGGATCTACGCACACAGGTAATATTAGTTTTAATAGTTTTTAATTCAATCTCATATAATTTGGAGAACCTTTCTTTTTTACACACCTAGCCACACTATAATGTGATGATCCATATTTATTTTTGTATACTGAATATTTTAGGATGCGGCTGCATGGCTTGAGTATTTTGAGTCCAAGGCTTTGGAGCAGCAAGAAGCTGCACGTAATGGTACTCCAAAGCCAGATGCCTCAATCTCCAGCAAAGGTCATTTAAGGTAACTTTAAAAAATCAGAATCATACTACAAGTAATATTTTCACCTTTGGCGCTCTGGTTTAAGTATTGGTTTAAGTATTGAGGTCCATGCATTGCTGATTAGGACATACTTAATCCATAATTTTGTTTCATGGGTTCTTGTGTTTTTGTACTTTGTACTTGTGAAAAACTTGTATTTTTTTGATGTCGTCGTTGTCATTCCTTTGCTCCTTGTCATTCTTGTTTGTGAACCAAATACCTCTAAATGGGTATTACAAGTTAATCTGAGTTTCGTGTACAAGATTCGTTTGGTATAATTTGATAGCTTGTGTCTCTTAATTCCATAGAAGTTGGTCAGGGTTGCAAGTACAAGATTAATTTGGTATAATTTGATGGATTTTCTCTGAATTCCATGCGATATCAACATTTACACGCAATATGATTTTTCTTTCTTTGATCAGTGTATCAGACCTTTTGGATTATATAACACCAGATTCTGATATGAAAGCAAGGGAGGCCCAAAGGAAAGCTCGTGCAAAGGTCATAATTTCCTAACCTGCCTGGGGTTTTAGTCTCTTATGTTTGCTCTTTTTTCTTCTTCTCTTTTTCTTTTGTTTCCTGATAAGTTCTCTTTACAATGCAGGTCAAAGGAAAACCAGGACAAAACTGGGAGGTAGGCTCAGATGAGTACCAGAAGGATGAAATATTGTTACCAAGTCATCCTGTTGCAGAGAATTCAAGTGATAAAGAGAACCAGTCTGAACCACAATTTGCAGAACCTAGGAATGAGAAATCTGCTTCAAACCTACTGGATCAATCAATAATATTCAATACAAAAGATGATCTAGCAGAAGATGACACATCTGATGAAGGTTGGCAAGAAGCTGTTCCTAAAGGCCGTTTACCTATGGGTCGCAAATCTACTGTGTCGAGGAGGCCAAGCCTCGAAAAATTGAATACTAATTTTATAAATGCATCCCAGTCATCAAGATACCGAGGAAAGCCCAATAATTTCACATCCCCAAAAACGAGCCCAAATGAGGCTGCTGCTTCTACTGGACCTGCTCTTCCTATCTCAAAGAAATATGTCAAGAGTGCGAGCTTCAACCTTAAGCCAAACAACTCTAGCATATCAGCTAGTGGAGGACCAGAGAGACTGTCAAACCCAAAGTCAGCCCCAGCTACCCCAGCTTCTATTGATCAAGTTTCCAAGTCTGCTTCTGTGGCAAGTCCAATCAGTGTTCAGTCAGCTGGAAAACTTTTTTCCTACAAAGAAGTTGCGTTGGCTCCTCCTGGGACGATTGTGAAAGCAGTGGCAGAACAGTTACCAAAAGGAAGTCTCCCTATTGTACAAACTTCTCAGGTGGGACAGGAGACACCTGCTACAGATGTCACTATGGGTGAAGTGACAACAGTGAAAGATGTGGAGGAAGAGAAAAATCAGAAACGCACGGGAGAGAAACAGGTTTTGGCTTCTGAGAAAATCCCAGTTGATGTAGTACAAACAAAAGTGCAGAGTTCTGCGGTGAAGGAATCCCTGGAAGTTATAAAGCATGCTAGTGTTGGAGTACAAGTGGAAGCTGAGATCATAGAATGGAAAAACACTGTTTCTGAAGATGCTCAAGTAGAAAATGTAGCAGTTGCAAATTCGAAAGTTGAGAATTCTGATACTTCCCAAGGTCCAAATACTACTCTGGAAAGTGGGCGGTTGGAAGCACCAGTGCTACACAATTCCCTTGATTCAGAGCCTTCATCTGTTCTAGCTGAAAACACAGCTCAGTTGCTGGATAAAAATCCTATTAATTCGAAAATAAAGGTGGAAGGAGATAGAAAGTCAGATGATATACCCAATGATGACATAGTTAAGTCAGCGCCAACTGATGGAGAGAAGTTAGATGAACAAGAATCTGGGAAGGAGTCAACCAAGAAACTTTCTGCTGCCGCGCCTCCATTCAATCCATCCCTAATCCCAGTTTTTGGCTCAGTTCCAGTTGCAGGTTTCAAGGATCATGGAGGGATTTTGCCCCCGCCAGTAAATATTCCTCCTATGCTTGCAGTTAGTCCTGTCCGTAGATCACCTCATCAGTCAGCAACAGCAAGGGTTCCGTATGGTCCACGGTTGTCTGGTGGATATAACAGATCTGGAGGTCGGGTTTCACGCAATAAACATAACTTCCAAAATGGTGAACACACAGGGGATGGGAATCACTTCAGCCCTCCTAGAATCATGAACCCACATGCGGCGGAATTTGTACCTGGACAACCTTGGGTTCCCAATGGCTATCCAGTGTCTCCAAATGGTTCCCCAAATGGTTATCCCATGTCCCCAAATAGTATACCTGTATCACCAAATGGATATCCAGCATCACCGAATGATATTCCAGTGAATCAAAGCAGGTTTCCAACCTCTCCAATTAGTTCAGAAGATTCCTCGAATGTTGTAAATGCTGACCTTGGTGTTGAAACAAATATTGAAGGCGAAGCGAAGGAGAATGATGAGAATTCTTCAGTAGAAGTTGGCGCTGAGAAGAATAAAATCGATGGAGAGCTGCAGGAAGAACAGTCTGTAGATAATGTAAAGACTCATCCTGAAATTGAAGAAAATCCTATTTATACAGATACAGTTCCTGGTGGTATGGTTGTAGCAAAAGAGACTAGCAATTTAGTCGTCGAGGAAAACCCAAGCAAATGCTGGGGAGATTATAGTGACAGTGAAGCTGAGGTCATTGAGGTTGCTAGTTGAAGAAGGATCTTGAACTTTTCATATAAGAACTGGTCACAGCCTAGGGTTGGGGCTGAAGAAACAACAGAGTTGTGGTGGTCAGCTCTTGAGTGAATAAATTTTCCTGTGAAGCCTGTGGTATAACTAACTAAAATTCTGTAGAGTGTGAAGACTTTCTGATACAGTTGTCTTTGCTGCAGCTTGGAATGAGAATTTGACATTAGAATTGAGTTGATACACTGGCATGCGAAAGAAATATGCCATCACTGCGGAAGTATTTGTTGAGTAATTCATCGGTGGGTCATATTCTTTTCTTGTTCAATTATTACCTTTTTTTCCCTTCTGATATAACTGTTGTTAGCTGTCAAGTGAAAACAAACGAATAGAACCTTAGCTGTGAATTCTCATGCACTCTCAGGGGTGATGATTGCTTGGAAGTTCTAAGACAATAAAGTTCAAACTCTCCATTAATAATTTTGAGATATCTCAGATTTCCCGATTTTGACTTATTCATTCAATCTCATAACCTAGTTGCTGATATGAATGTTTTCTTTTGATGGTTATTTACTTGAAATTTTTACTCCATTGAAATCCAAACATCATGGAAACCAACTAGCGGTGATACGAAATGATATCACTAGTTCTTAATATGGTAGAATCAATTAAGGTGTAACTGACAGAAGTCTACAAATACAACATTTTCGGTACACATACGAAGACAAGCTTTTCATTTTAGGCAGAGTTTTACAACACAAGCTGAACAACAAGACAACGCAAAAACCCGGTGCCGGAATGATTGAAACCCTCACCAGTGTGATGCCTATGCTAACACTGCTAAACGTGTGATCGGAATGCGCCTAATACCCACAGGTTGGTGATCCCCGGCGAAAATCCATAACAACCAGTGTGGCAGCGCTGTGTGCAAGTGCTCCGAGGACAACAAAGACATGGAAGATCTGATGGCTGTGGCCTGCAAGATCAAATTTACCAGGCTTCCAGCGTTCTGGTATCCGACTAACGTAGAACGCAGCTCCTGAAGCATAAAAAATAGCCATGGCAAGCTCATATCCCAAAGCAACAAATATATGTTGATTACCCCAGTAGAGAACTAGGGCATGAACTGTCGGAATCACCCCAGAGAAGCCCATGGAGAGAAAAAGGGTAGCCCTGAATGACCGGAAACGGGGTGCAGAGAGACTAGGCGAAAGAAGGGTAATGATGGCAAGGATTCCAAGCACAGATATTGAAGAAAGATAGAAAAACCGAGAGTATGGATTGCAGGAGAAGCAATAGTAAATGGGAGCAAAGAAGGAACAGACTATCATAAGCGAAATCCCGGCATAGTCTAAGCGCCAGAAGAAAAAATTGAAGCGTTTGGAGTGACAAGCAAGGAGGTGGGAGAGGGAACTGCAAACTAAGCACCCCATAGCCCCACTTAAGAACACAAACCAAGGCCATCTTGGAATAGCATCATAAACATTTTCCTTGTTTGCATGAATTATTGATGATGCCTGTGAAATTTGCCTCAAATGTGAATCCTGCACACAAACATAGATATCAAGTTGCAAATCTTTTGTATTGGATGCAACAATCCATTCATAATTATCGATTAATAAACTTATTTTAGCTACTTGTTATATAATTACTACTGCCTTACAAATTAAAGATACTAAAAACAATGTCTGCATATGTTAATCCAAAATGTATTTCCTATTTATCAGGGAGAAGGAAAATATAGTCTTATTTTCATAAATATGTTGCCGTATCTGTCCAGAACCCTCTGTGATTGGGGTTGTCGCACGGAACTTGTAGCTCAAATGATAAAGAGCATTTATTCCTGATCCTAAAGGTCCATTTCCAGCCTCCGTATAAAAAGAAAATTTGTTTTAGTAAATATCCCGAAAATGGCTCTGTAAGCACGTGAATGACTGAATATATCCGGGACCCACCGGCCCCATTATAAATAGGTCAGGTGGCCCACCTAGCTAATTCGGCCCAAAATGTGTGGGACCCCACACGCAAAACCCATCCTCCTATTATTTATTTCATTCCGTCACCGCGTGACCGAAGGTGTAAATTCTATACTCCAAAATTTCAAATTAAAAAAATAAAAAGAAATAAAAAGGAATAAAAATATAAATTCGTAAAAATGTAAACTGACCGGAGGAGGAAATTGTACATTCTGAGTGGAGGAGACGTTGAGGTCCATCATCTTCATCGTGGTCATCGTCATCAACGGTCCAGAAACCGAAGCCCTACTTCCAGCGTTACACAAGCCAAGCAATAATGAGTCCAAAGTACGAAAATACCCACTAAGAAATACGTGAATGGCAAGCAAGTCCTAGTGTTTTCCTAGCCTTTTCACCTGGAGAAATTGCCGAGCAGACCTCCGAGCTCCGTGTCGTCCCTCAAGCTCATCACCGTTAGTCCCACAAATATCAAGAACCCCACCAAATGCCTGCACCGTTAATTGATTATCAATTAATTGAAGAAATGAGATTAAGGAGTTAATTAATCTCACTCACGTCCAGATGTTGAGGGTTTCGTTGTGCCAGGCGAAGACGCTGAAGACGACGTCATTCAATGGCCACTCGCACCTGTAATAGTCCAATATGAACTCGTTGTCCTTCATGTACTGCGGAAGGTCCTGGAACTTCATCAACGTCATCTTCTTCTTAACACTCTTCACCTTCTGTTGCTTCGTCGTCTTCGTCTCCGACTCCTCTCGCTTCCCGTGGTTGCACATCTCTCTTCGCGGTTCGCCGGAAAATTCCTTTCTCCGGCAAACCTTCCGGCAGATCTGGACCGTCCGAATTCCTGATCACTGATCAGACAAGTCTCTTTCTTTCTCCGTTTCCTTCCAATTTGTGGTCTCTCTGTTTTCTTATTTATTTATACACACACACCACGACGACGGCGTGTTTTTTCTTTTTAATTTTGAATTGTTAGCTACTGCCTTTTACACGTGTCGGTAATTCATTGGATGGAAAACTGAGAAAGCCAAAGGAAGGTGAGCTATGGAGATATGGAGGTGGGGGCACTGGAGTACTGCTCGCAGGACTCTTGGCTCATCTGGAATTTATTCCATTCAAAGATTCAAATTTGGCGTAAGGTGAGAAACGTAATTTAGGTGATGGGTATATATTCCCTTATTTAAGGATAAATTGGTCTTTTGGGTTTATTTTAACTCACCACTTTAACCCAAAGTGTACCTTCACCGTCCATCTCAACACTTGACACGTGTCCATTGACATAACCATAGTTAACTCTTGACTTTGTATTTATGCAACCGTGGTTATGTCAATAGACACGTATCAAATATTGAGATGGGTGGTGAGGGAATACCTTAGGTTAAAGTGGTAAGCAAAAATGCTCCATTAATCTTTCTAGCACAGTGGCCCACTTGTAGACCCATCTTTCTTGCATGTAATTGCTTTCTGGGTTTTTTTGGGGTTGGCAATGGGAGTTAACCTAAGTTAATTAGTAGTGGAGTTGTTGAGCAAGATCTCATCCGGTAGACGCAAGATAAATTTAGTTCATCCTTTAAGAAAACCACCATGACATTCCATCATTTGATGATATTGTGGCTTTCTTCACTAGTAGCATAATTATTACTTAAATGTGCATTGTCTTAACGAGACAAAATTCTTCTTAACGGTGAGAACATTGTCTTATCAAAATGACATTCCAAAAACAAGTGGTAAAGTACAAACACAACAAATGACGAAGCCACTCCTAGGCCTGGAGTGGCCCTAGCCCGCCATATTTTAATCTCTCCTCTATTATATTATATAAAACATATAGATTTTGTAATAAACAACTTATAATTTAAGTTATAGTTCCCTCTAAAATAAATTAGACATGACTAAATTATAAATATTTAATTCTAAACATGTAATTATTGAATACTTAGGTGTTTTATATATTTGTATTTTCTACTTCGGCCCCCCCTAACTTTACAATTCTAGCTCTGCCCTTGAACACAACTAAAACCTTTGTGAATTTCCAATTTGCATCAATGGTAAATTTGAATTTATTGATGGCAAATTTTTCAAAAAAAAAATATAAAGGTTAGTACAATAAATTGATAAGCATTGAAATAAAGAAGAGTTGTTCAGTCTCCTTGACCTATGTCAACTCCTCAAGCACACCACTTGAGAGTTGATTGAGTCTACTATGCTGAAAACTCCCCGCGAATGGAGTTCAAACCTTTACAGAGCTAGAGCCCACAACTCAATCTCACAAGGTGGATGACATCCTTCTCACCTCACAAGGCTCCACCAACCTTCTTTACAAGTTTGAATGAAGATTAAGAACAACAACTCTCTTTTATGAGAGAGAGATATGCAATTGAAGCTTCTCACACTATAACTCTTGCATGAATTGAACTAAAATAAGGTCAAGAGGAAGTGATAGTAAGCTGTTGGATTTGCGACTGTTTGTTTTGAAAAACCTGGTCAGATTAGTTGATATGCATCAGTTTTTCTATATGACCGTTTGAAATATATGATATGAATTTGAACTTCGAAGTTCTAGAACAGAATTGTATCTTTCAGGTTTGTGCTCAGACTACGTTTATTTCCATTGAAATTTTTGTAGTAAGGTGTAAATTTGGGATTTAAATTGTGGACTTGTTATTTGTTATTATTTTAAAGAATTAATTACATTTTACTCCCTGCAGACACTACTAAAAAAAGGCTCAAAAGGGACTGAGTGCTATCAGTGCCTTTTTGCTTCTTTAAGGACTGAAAACAGTGCCTATTGTAGTATTAGGGACTGATATATATCAGTGTCTTTTAAAGGGGTTCTATATTGATAAAATATCACTGATTATAAAAATCAGTGCCTAATGTTTGCAATGGGTCCCACATTCCTAGCACCCAATACACGTACATCAATTCCAAATACATCCGTGCCTAATATAATCAAAAGGCACAGAATGCCCATCAGTCCCTACTAAAATAGAAAAGCATTTTCATTATTTTGATATATTTATATTTATTTGGTGTTTTTTTTTTTATTATTTGTAATTTTCAATTTATCCACCATCCGTGCCTGTAAAATATATTCTTTTAAAAGTTTTCATATATTGAAATGGGCTCTGAAGTTTCAATTTTATCAATATGAGACCCAACCTTTTTAAATATGACCAACTTACGCACTCCATCAACTTCACCGTTTGATTTTCTGGTAGGCATGTAGGATAGTCACTTTTATGCTGATGTGTAAAAGAAAATAAAAAAGAAAATGGCAATGACGTGATTAATTTGACAACAATTTAATAGAAAATCAAATTGTGAAGTTGATGGAGTGCGTAACTCGGGCAATGGCCTAATAGTAATGGATAATACTCTAAACTACTTTTATTGATAAATGAAAATCAGGAAAAAATAATTATATATTTTTTTAAAAAAGATTGGAGTAGATATTTAAAGCGTATAGCAGCGCGGCTATACTCTTTTCAAAACAAAAACAAAAAACACATGCGCATCCTTTTAAGATATTTGAATAGTATAGCCGCCCGGCTATACTCGATAAATATTATTAATAGCTAAAACGTATAGCCGCGCGGCTATAGGCTTTAAATATTCAAATATATTTCAAAATTATTGCCGGCTATATTTTTGAAATATATTAATATCTAAAAAGTATTGCCAAACGGCTATACTCTTTAAATATATTTATTTATTTATTTATTCGAATATAAGTATTTTTATTTATTTACTTTTTTGAGTTTAATATTTATAATTAAGAAATAACTTAGCCTTATTTAATTACTTTATTTACTAATTATATTTCAATTATTATTTATTTAGTGAATAATTAGTATTTAAATATTTTAATTAATGTCATAAATAACTCAATATATAGTAATTCATTATTTTAATTTATTTTGTGGAATGTTTTTTAAATTGGACGTAACAATAAAATAAATTTGGAGATTTCATTTGATGCAATAATATATCTGCAGGCAGTGGTGGAGCCAGGATTGTATGTGTGGGAGGGCCAAACCGTAATACAAGTACAGAAAAAAAAAATTCAATCTTACATCAATAATATACAAATATATATATATATATATATATAAAAGAAAAAATGGACATTTTTTAGAACTTTGTACTCAATTTCATGTATCAAAACGGAAAAGTCTACTGATAAAATCTCATTTCCCTTTAAACTATTTATTTTCTATTCCCTTGGCTCATCAGTTTGATTATTAGAGGATTAATACTTCCTTTTTTTTTTTATGTCAGTTGTGTAATGGGCCCACAAACATTTTACATATAATTATAAATGAAGTTATTATGGATTGCAATTGGGGGGGCCATTAGAATGATTATATGGTTTGCATTGTTAAATATATGAACTAAAACCCAAGCTTTATTGTGTTAAGAACAAATTGTGGAGGGGCCAAGGCTACCTCAAGCCCTAGAGTACCTCCGCCCCTGTCTGCAAGGATACATAATAGTGCAAGTTCATCATTAGCAACTTGGTAACGCATGGAGTGTTAGATACTAGAGTAATTAGTTGAGAGGAGTGGGATGCAAGATTTTGTTGAATAAAAATAATGGATGAATGTAGCAAGTAAGAAACAACTTAAATAATGATCAATATCAAAGGGATATAATTCGAGAAGGTTATACATAAAGAAAGAAAAAGATATGACTTAAAGATATAATTTGAGAGGGATAGCCATGTGTCATGTGGACAACTTGTTTGTCTTTGAGAACACTATTCAGTTATACGAATAGATATGACTTAAAGGTGCTCATTGAGATATCCGACAAGTTCACAGAGGCATGTAAATGTACAACAAGGAATCTCTACTCTTAGTAAGAAGAGATAATACTCTAGAGATATGATTCGTTGAATCTTTGGCCAAAGTATAGGATGATAATTGAAACGAGAATGTTTGCAATCACATCCAAGTGAATCGTATAACCTAGAAATGTCGCATTAGGAATTTGACATGAGTTAACCGTATCCCAACAATGTGACATAAAGTATTGTATTAGAGAATGATTGAATGGAATTGCAATCACAAACTGACTAGGTTCTCCAATGAATTCTATTTAGCTTGGGTAGCCATGACATACTGCTAAGTGTCAATCATGGTTTTTGGAAGTCATGTAAGGCCTAATTATAATTAACCTTCACCAATAGGGAGAATAGTATGGAGAGATACAATTCATACTCGATTTAGAAGAAGTCGGACTTACCCACAACCTCGCTAATTAGAACCTATAAGATCGCACATCAAAAAGGGGTGGATTGAAATTTAGAAGAAAGAAAGAGATTTTGCGGCTTGGTCAAAGTCAAAGTCAAAGTCAAAGGTCAACTGTTGACTCGACACTTGACATGGTCAACTAAGGTTGACTGGGACCAATACTTTTTAGACAAGTTAGTGACTTAATTTATTAAGTCATTAACCAAATTAGAATAATTTAATTGTTTAATGTTGGATTCCCTTTATTATTTAATTAGATCAAATAATTGAATTAAGGATGATTATGGACTTAAGGCCCCAAAACCAAATTGAGCTATGTGATTGGCCATTATTCATTAGATGAATGGGTTTGATTGAATGGATGAGTTGTAACTAATTTTATTTTGAGGTTATTTAATTAGAAATTGCGCTTGTAAATTAAATATAGGCTTGTATGTCTATGCTCTCTTATTATCCAATGTAATTTATAACCCCCTTGAATTGTAATCCCCTCAAGGCCCATTGGGTTTTCAGTTTTCTATTCCAAATTAGTTAATGTAATTAGGAAGAGGGTGGCCTGAAGAAGAAGACAAAGGAGAAAGAAGATTAGTTAGGGATTCTAAGATTAGTATTGGGTCCAATGCCCACCAACCATGAATGTTTTAAAGTAGTTAAAACGCGTAAAAAAATCAATAACCAACTTAAGACCAACATCTTGGCTTGATGTTGAATTGAAAATTTTAAGTCCATAATCATCCATGAACCTATAGACAACTATATAACCATACTTAAGGAATGCAAAAGCATTTCGTTAATAGTAACACATATTCCCAATTTCAAAAGTAAAATAGTTTTATGAAATTGATTTAGTTTTTGAAACTAAATAGTGGGAGTATAGTGTAACTATTAATATGCTTTAAGGAGTAATAGTTGTCGTAGGACAATATGTTTTAATTTTAAATTGTTTAAACAAGATTAAAAGTTGAGACCTAAAACTCCCTCAATCAAAAGTGAATATTAAGTGTACAAACGAAAGACATTTTAATGTCCTTTGTGGGACCTTCCACCATAAGTAAAACTTCTAAATAAGTGTGACCAATGCATAAAGTCATGCACTTAGTTATGTGGGGCCCAAATCATAGGACGCTCACTTAAAAGAAGATTCACTTTATACATATGATGTTGCAATGGTAAATAACAAATATGGCCAATATTCTATTATGACAAGGCCATATTTGAAACTTAACACAAAGTAAGTATGGTGGGCTAAGACTTAACTAGTACAATGGTGTTTCACGATAACATTTGAAAGTTTACATTTGCTAGAGGCCCAATGAAACGGGTAATCACATCAAAATGTGAATAGGCAAAGCGCACCTTCTTTTTACTATCTCAGAAATCCCAAGAACCTATTATGGTGCGGTGATCCGATAACGGGGAGCCTCCCATCCCACTAAGAGTTTCAACCAAAACTCTCGGATTACATCTTGAGGGATATGAAATTTGCCAAAAATAGTAGGAGGTATTATTTGATTTAAAGACTTGAGTCAATAGTTAATCTAAAATCAACCTAACACTTAGCTATATATATTTGTAGATATGTCTAGAACAGCATTCGCCAATATCCTAGATAAGCATTGTCTAGAGGCCATAACTTTCCAACATGGTATCGCATTCTCAAGATATTTATGACTATTGATAAGATTGTGTACGTACTAGAGCAAGCTCCTGAAATAAAGCCCCCTACTGAGGACGCTTATGAGGAAGTGCGTGCTAAGTATGATAAGCAAGTTGATGATGATTGTCAGGCCAAGTACTACATTCTGGCCTCTATGAATGAGGAGCTTCAGAAACAACATGAGCATATGATCCATGTTTCTAACATAATATTCCATTTTCATTTGTGAGTGGGCTTTTGAAAACCAAGATGGTCAAGGGAGCACCAATTCACCAACATGGACTAAAGATGATTGGACTCATTGAGCAGCTAGAAAGTCTTAACATTTCATTTAACTGTAATTTGGCCACTAACATCTTCCTTGCTTCCCTTTCTGATTCCTTATCCCAGTTTGTCATGAACTACAATATGGGGAAGATGAAGCACACTTTCTCAGAGCTTCTGAATATGTGTGTGACTATTGAAAAGGACCTTCAAGAAAGAAGGAGAGAATGAGACGATAGCTGTATTTAAGAAGGGATCAACTTCTTCTACTAAGCCTAATCATAAAGGCAAAGGCAAATTCAAATCCAATGAGAAGAAGGGGAACCCTGCTCTTAAGCCCAAAGGAGGTGTAACAAAGAAATAGGAAGAAGATAAGGAGGCGAAGGGACCATGTTTCCATTGTGGCAAACCTTGACATTGAAAGAGGAACTGCCGGGCTTATTTGGCTAGCCCGAGAGGTGATAGAGCTGAAGGTACATATCACTTTGCTACTAAACTCTAAACAAATGATTATACTTTACTTGAGTCTAACAAACAATGATCTATTGTAGGTCATGTTTCTGTAGAGACTAGGAACAAGTAGGAAGCTCATGGGGGATGAATCATGCGAAGATTTGGATCATTAAGCATGTTTTCTTTTGTTCACTTCATGGAGGTATGTATAGTACCTATGAACTTATTTAGTTTATTTGGACATGTATAAAGTACTTATTTACTTTCTTCATGTTTTAGAAGATAGTCTTGTGTTTTGTATAACAAAACCACTAGATTGCTTTAATATATATGTGACTATTCGTATAGTGGTAATATGATGCTTAACTTATTTATGATTTATGAGATAAATGTATGAATATGTTCTTACATTAATTTTTGTGAATATTGATATGTAATTATATTAAGGATCAAAGTATTAGATAAATCTTATAATAAGATTGATTTCTAAAAGTTTAGACATCACAATCAAGACAATATTCATAGGGTAAACAATACATGGTTCTTTGAAAAGAAACTAATTCTTACCTATGAGTTGCATCTAAAGGTCGAGAAGTCCAAACATTTTAAGTTTAGAACTAGAATAGAAATCACAAACTTATATAAGATATATCTAAGCAATAATGGAATTGAATCCATTATATTTTCTATAGCATTCACCGATGATCGCTCTCGGTTAGACTAAACCAAGTTTGAAATCTGAAAGCTTTAGGATTTCAAGAAAGCAAAGAAAATGGGAAGATGTAGAGAGCATCAACACTCCTTGAAATGTTATGAGAGTTAATATTTGAATATAACATCTCAATGAATGAGCCTTATCACAAAAGATAATATAAGTATGATCTTTCATGATAAGTCATCCTCATGTCTTATGTCCAAGGAAAACAACATAAGTAAAGGATCTAAATGAACGGTAATAGGGTTGAAACTATTATCTCAAACATACGTTTATGACTTTATAGTTTGATAAACAATCTTGTGGGACATCCTAGATCACCTAAAGGATGTCACATCTATTAAAGATGTTAATAGATACTTGTTGGAAAACAATAAAAAGAAATGATTGAAAACCACAAGTGAATTGTCAAACAAAGTGACAGTCCAACCCCTTTTAACAACTCACCACATTTTAAGCTCCACAAAATTGATCATATATGGCATGTTACACCAACCATGTAATAATGATGAAAGTTAATAAGTAACTTTCTCGATCATAATAAGATCATATAATAATGATGATTCGAAATATGACTTTTGAGCATGGAGTTGGATTGTTCATATAAGATGAACTACATCCAAGATAATTGGTATTTTGAATAAGCATTTTAGAAATGGTTATATTCCAAAAGAAATATTGGAAGGCCGTTCACATTCAAAAGAAGAAATTCCCTTACCCAGTGAAATCTTCATAAGAAATCTAAAATATTATAAATGAAAAGTTCATGTGCTTATTAACAAGTAGACGATCATATATGATATGATCAAAGTACGGCAAAACAAGTTGCACTTAATATATGTGTATATATTAGGGACAACATTGTAACATCCCAGGATTGGAACCCTAGACAACTGATAAGTGTGCCCTTTTGAATTATAAAAACACAAATAGGCAAAAGGAAAAATAAGCAAAGAGAGTTATCTAGAGCAGCAGAGTGGAAACGTACACATGTATAAACTCTAATATGATCCTAATCACTGTGATATAGGACAAAATTCTAGAAATATGTTCTAGATAATCTTGGCTGTTGTGACACTAAGTAATCCACGACCAAAAACAATACATAGCTATGCAACATAAGTTGATATGTCAACTTTTTGGATGAGAAAGTAAATCTCCTTAACAAGAGTAGTTCCTACCATGAGTGATTAATGCTCTTAAAAGAAGAAAACACTTTTGGGGCAATAGCTCAAGCCAATGAACTTAGGACTCATCAGGTATCCAAAAGTTTTGAGAAGGCGTTACATAAATGAGCTGGTAACTCATGATGTCGATCGTCTCAAAGTTGCAAAGAAAGTTGATATAGCATTATTCACTAAAGCCTAGTATATGTCAGCTATGACTTGGTAAGCTTAACAAGTGCAAACACATTGTGTGGCTGATTGGCTTTACGTGCAAGTGAAAGATTGTTAAAAATATGCCGTAGAAGCCAATATATAAATGGAAATTCTTTTATTTATTTATTAAAAGCAACAGTAATTTTATTGATAACACATGAAAAAAGTACAAAGTAACCGCAATGCCAAATATGAGTACAACATCTCCAGTGACCAAACACAAAAATAAATTGGTTTGATCTGGATAGAATTACACATGCTAGAAAAATCTAAAACCTCTAATTCGGCAGACAAAAGCACCTGTACTCAGACCTACAATATAGATCCACCGTGCAACGGCAATAACGGCAAATCTGCATCGAAAAGTCGAACACTAAATACAAACATCAACAAACTCCTATTGAGTTTCTGCGAATTAATAGACTAAAATAAATACAGAAATAAGGACACTACACCACATCCTCTCCAACAAACCAAAGAGACTCGTAGCACCAAGCTAAACCTCCTATTTTGCAAAGGCAAAACCTAATCCCACACAAATCGGCAACAATCACTTTTCCAACTCCAAACACTGAACTGGAGCAAAATCCATGTGAGTGGACCAAAAGCGGCAACAAAATCATGGTGTCTACGGTGGATTGCAATACTTGCTTCAAAAACACAACGAAAAGCATAGAAAAAAGCTGGGTCGACAACACCACGCCGCAGCCATCCCAGTGACAGCAAGACACATCCAAGAACAACAAAAGTCACCAAGGACCTACAAACGAAAACACACAAACAAACAAACAAAAGACAAGATCTAGATAAATCTGGGCAAGAGGACCCAAATTCCAAATTAATCTAGGGAGAAAATAGGAGAGAGGAAGAAAACTAGGAAAGGAGAAAGGAAGATAAGGAGAGAGAGATGGAAGATGGGGAAGCCACCCACCCCAGGGGGGGGCAACTGCAGTGCAAGCTCACAGTTTCACCTTCAGAATAATAATGCATAACTATAATTAATAAGGTGTGAATGTTACTTTAGGAAACGTATATGCAAACATTAAAGTAACAAGTCCATGGATAATGATATAAATGGAAAGCCATCTAAGGATGTTAGATTCACGATACCTTTTCATAATGATATATCATATCCTAAAATATTCCTGGTTATAGGATCACCAATTGGACAATGGTGACCCGTAAATACTAGTACACATTGTGTATGCTCAATAGTGAGGATGACTAATCTCAAGTCATTCGTGTAGAGACATTGAGACATGTGTGTAAGTGCTCAATAGACTTTATGTTCACTGAACGCGATCAAACTACGAATTCTTGTATGGTAGTTTTATTCACAAGTGTCAAACAATTAATTCTAAGTTGCGATAATGCAAATTAGTCTTTAGACATGAGATATCACAGTTCTCTTATGCACGAGTTGTTTGTCTTTCAGAACACTATTCAGTCATATGAATAGATATGACTTAAAGGTGCTCATCGAGATATCCGACAAGTTCACAGAGGCATGTGAATGTACAACAAGGAATCTCTACTCTTAGTAAGAAGAGATAATACTCTAGAGATATGATTCGTTGAATCTTTGGCCAAAGTATAGGATGAGAATTGAAACAAGAATGTTTGCAATCACATCCAAGTGAATCGTTTAACCTAGAAATGTCGCATTAGGAATTTGACATGAGTTAACCGTATCCCAACAATGTGACATAGAATATTGTATTAGAGAAGGATCGAATTGCATTGCAATCACAAACTGACTAGGTTCTTCAATGAATTCTATTTAGCTTGGGCAGCCATGACATAATGCTAGGTGTCAATCATGGTTTGTGAAAGCCCTGTAAGGCCTAATTATAATTAGCCATGACATACTGCTAGGTGTCAATAGGGAGAATTGTATGGAGGGATACAATTCATACTCAATTTAGAAGAAGTAGGACTTACCCACGACCTCGCTAATTATAACCTATAAAATCGCACACCAAAAAGGGGTGGATTGAAATTAAGAAGAGAGAAAGATAATTTGCGGCTTGGTCAAAGTCAAAGTCAAAGGTCAACTGTTGACCCAACACGTGACACAGTCAACTAAGGTTGGTTGGGACCAATACTTGTTAGACAAGTTAGTGACTTAATTTATTAAGTCATTAAACAAATTAAACAAATTAGAATAGTTTAATTTATTCAATTAAAGTTATAGAACATTAATTGGGTCTCACATGATTTAAGAAATAGAGAACTGGATGATAGGACTTTAGAAACATGTGACACATTAAAGGATAAATGTGAAGGACTAAGATGGCCCAAAATTAGGCCACCAAGAGGGAGGTGCAGCACATATGTGGAAATAAGTCCACATGTGTTACATATGTGAGTCTATAAGATAGAAGCCATGACACCATTTTCTTTTAGGGTTTCAAGTTGGAAATTTAGAAGAGATGAAATATCAGACCTCTCCTTCAATAGCTCCTTGGTTGGCCACTTAGAGAACAAGGGCTAGCACTCTTGTGCTCTATGAAGTTATCTTTCTCTCATCTCAATCATCCTTGGCGAAGAGATTTGGGAAGGTGCACATCTTTGTACCTATTTGAAGAGTCATAGTGGAGAATCAACAAGAGAGAGACCAAGCACACTACTTTAACACCTTGTTAGGATTCAAGATTCACTTCAAGGGTAACCATATTTTTATCCCTCTTTTTAAAAGTAGATTAAAGAGTCAAAGGTTCAATTTTTGATAAACCTAAAAAGATTTGGGGCTAATAGGATGTGTATGAGTTTCTAGATTTTGTTTTTGCTTCCGCTACTTTAAATTTGAGATATGTTTATGCTAGATAATACATTATCCTATTTAAATGTATTTGAGAAATACCCAACACAAAGTTTTCCCTTTACAAACTTAATGATTTTCATAAATGGACGAACTTAGTCTTACCCGTTTATTAAATGGGCCTACTCTAAACGGTCGACAAGGCCCGTTTGACACTTCTAATTTAGCTTGCTTAATTCAGTGGCTCTGCCATGTGGGTCTTTTTAATGTTTCTTCTTCTTCACTATGATTATGATGGGTTCAAATCATTTTCCACACAGCTGTTAAAACGGGAAGGTCTCACTAGATATTTGTAATATTGTGTGTGTTTGTTGTCTCATCGGATCCTCTCTTCTTTTACATTCCAATCGTCGATCGGCAAAACAAGTGCCTTCAAATGGACACAAGGTTGCAGACTGTTGCTCTTGTTCACTCACATATATCATTTTCATGCTGCATTTTATATATCAAATATGTGATTTTGTCAAAACTCAAACACTCAAAAGTATGGCCACCAAAAAGTCGAGGACTAATTTGTCTCAAATATCCTCAAATTGTGATCCCAAAAGAGTACTCAGTAGAGGTGTTAAACGGACTAGGTAATTCGATTAAGTAAGTCCTGACATAGCACGATTCGTGTCTTTAGGCAGGCCAAGACAAGGTAATTCGGCCCATAGCCCATTTATAAAATTATATTTATTTTAGAGAAAAGTAATACATAATATTATTGTATTTATATATTCAATTCAAGTTTATTATTATTATTATTTTCTGATAATAGATTTTAAATTTTAAATTTTACTTTATTAATAAAATAATAATTTTAATTTTTAAAAGTTTAAAATTTTCAAACCCAAACAATAGTCTAGTCCTTTTGTATTTAAATGTACTTTAAATTTAATCATTGACCTATTTTTTAAACAAATAATAAATCTTGTTAGTATATACATAATTGTAACAATAGATTGAAATGAAATTGTTTATTAAAAAAAATATATATATACATAATTCAAGCTTGACTTAATGATTTTCATAAATGAAAAGACGCAAACCGTTTGAAAGCTCTACTTGTGATTAGGCAACAATTCTACAAATGTTAGGTACATTAATTAGTCCCCACCCGCCCACTTACCTGGGTTTATTTATTGGGTATGGAAACTGCCGCTATAATTCAACTGTTGGGCCCATGTAGTTGGACCAACACAGTATTTTTAGAGTACGGCAGCCTAAACCTAAAGGAAACGCTCCGATTTAGCCAGTTTCCGAAGGCCAAATCAAATCGAATCAAACTATTGCAATTTACTTTTTTTATTTTTTTATTTTATAAGAATTGCAATTTACTTTAGTTCGGTTCAATATTACACCTTTTCAATGTAAAGCAAAATTAAACCACTTAAATTGGTTTAGTTTAAATAATCGGAGAAATTATTGTATGGTACCAGAAAAAAGTCATGTGATATGGTATAATCTGTTCACTTATTATAACGTGGGTGGACGACATGATTAAAATTTCTCACTTTTATGATACAATATCAATAAATATATCAACTTAATATAACACATAAACAAGTTATACCACGTAGACGTCATAAACTTGTAGAATACTATAATCGGTTGAACTATTGGTGCAGTTTTTTGCCCACACCAAGTATTCTTGTTTCAACGTGCACTCCGCATTGGTAATTGGGTAATATAATATATATGCTAGAAATTCACCAAAAGAATAAGATCTTATATACATAATGTTAGAGAGAGAGAGAGAGAGAGAGGATTATCCTATTGATTAAGACAGAATTGTCTCCATCGTTTAGATTTTAATTAGTTAATATGATGGCAATAGAACATAACATATAAGTTAGGGGTAGGAGGGACAAGGTAGAAGATACGAGATAGGGCCGGTTAAAGACGGCCATAACAAACAATCTCCTCAGCCGGCAAACTCTGTGATGAATTGGCACAGCTCATCATCTCACTCCTCCAATCCGGCCCATCAATCTCTCTCTCTCTCTCTCTCTCTCTCTCTCTCTGCATGCTTATTTCCATTCCTTTATAACCCTCCTACTTTGAGGACTTAGTCATATCGACCCATCTCTCACTTTTAACTAATTGTCTCACCATTAATATTCCATTTCTCTCCTCCTACAGCTTTAGCTACCTCAAGATCTTCTCGTATTATTATTATTCTTTATTTTTCGACCGACGTGAAATACTGATTTCATGGCCAAGTTATCTAACCAGAAAAGCACTGCAAAAAATAACATTATTTCTAATGCTAATGCTGCTAATAACACCACAGTCACAAAGGTGAAACGAACCAGGAGAAGTGTCCCAAGAGACTCCCCTCCTCAACGTAGCTCGATTTATCGAGGGGTCACCAGGTGATTAATTAAGTACCTGCAGACAGCAAAAAATCAATTAAAACTGTTAATTTTATATGTGTGTTTTTGCTTAATTATTTGTATGTGTGTTTAATTTCTGGATCATTTTCTTTTTCCTTAAATTTAGGCATCGGTGGACCGGCCGATATGAGGCTCATTTGTGGGATAAGAATTGCTGGAATGAATCACAGAACAAGAAGGGCCGCCAAGGTTTACAATCTTCTCATCTATATTACTTCATTTATTTTCCATCTACTTGCAATTTACTGGTGTATATATCTGATACAATTTCTACTTTCCATCTCGGTTTTGTGCTGTGTGCTTGGAATGGAATTTTACTCAAATGCAGTTTACCTTGGTAAGTGTTTATTATTATTGCAACTAATTTTACGCGTGAATTTGAGAAAAATCATCATGTGTATATATACATAGATATATGTTAAAGCAAAATTTGGTATTTCAGGAGCATATGATGATGAAGAAGCTGCAGCACATGCTTATGACTTAGCAGCACTTAAATACTGGGGTCAAGATACCATTCTCAACTTTCCGGTAATTAATTTCTTTTGCTTAATGAAATTGTTCTGTTTTTGTAATTTTTTTTGTTGTTGTTGTTGAAGATCTTACAAAATGGAAATTAAGGAAGAAAGTAATTTTATCTACATAACGATTGTAGTTATCGACATATCCGAAAGAATTGAAAGAAATGGAGGGCCAGTCAAGAGAGGAATACATTGGATCATTGAGACGGTAAGTTTCTGCATCTTAAAAATTATTAAAATTAAGGAGAGAAAGAATTGGATTTATTGAGAATAAGATTAATTTGGTGATAAAATTTGCAGGAAGAGCAGTGGTTTTTCTCGGGGAGTTTCTAAATATAGAGGTGTTGCTAGGTATTTTTAGTCATCCCAATTTTGTTTCATTTTAAAGTACAAAATGTATGTATTTGTTTATGTAATATATGACGTGCATGTATAACTATAGCAAATTTCGGTTTCTAATTTTCTTTGTACTTCATCAATGAGCAGACATCATCACAATGGAAGATGGGAAGCTCGAATTGGACGAGTCTTCGGCAACAAGTATCTCTATCTCGGGACTTATGGTATGTTCAACAAAAATGGTTCAAATTAACCTTTTTATTCGCCCTAAACAATATCATATGCAATTTCGACATTACAAAAAATTAAATTACATATTTGCAACGTATTTATTGAGCACACATATATCGCAAGGGTCACAATCAAGTTGGTGTGGGATCTACACGTACACATAGAGTCTTGTCTTTATAAGAGGCGAAGTCAAGAACGGAGCCACCCTTAGATTAGAATAGGCTTTAACGTAAAATTAGGAATTTAATGTTAAATTTTAAGATATTCGCCTCTTATTTAGTGAAATATTATCGAGGCGAATTTCCTTAAAAGTTCAACCCTAATAGCAATTTGGTGGGCTAAATTCTTCCAAACTAACTACCACATGTTTTAATTGGACATTGTCCTTATTTAAAAATATCTTAAATTTTCTCAGCTACCCAAGAAGAAGCCGCAACAGCTTATGACATGGCGGCCATAGAGTACCGTGGGCTCAATGCTGTCACAAACTTCGACCTCAGCCGTTACATCAAATGGCTAAAGCCTAATGGCCCTAACAACGACATTTCTGGTCAGACTAACCCTAATGTGGAGGCTACATTGCCCAATGTGACCCAAAACCCTAATGATCAAGAACGTGGACTTGGTTTCTTCAACACCCTTGCATACAGCCCTGGAGAAACCATAGTGACCACTCAGCTGCCGAGACCAACAACTGCAACATCAGCCCTAGGCCTCCTGCTTCAGTCATCAAAGTTCAAGGAGATGATGGAAATGACGACGGCCACCGACACCATATCTTCGCAGCCGGAGCTGGACACACCGCAGTGCACGTTTCCCGATGACATACAGACGTACTTCGACTGCCAAGAATCGAGTAGCTACGGTGAGGGAGATGATCTTATCTTCAGTGAGCTCAATTCATTCATGCCAACCATGTTTCAGTGCGACTTCACCACTTAGAGGAGCATGTTTGGTGGTTTAATTTACTCTCTTTTGCAATCTTATTCACATTAGGGTTCTTCTTTTTAAAAATTTTTTTTCATGTGAATACGCATGGAAGGGACGTCCATGTCTAGAACAATGATGCACACAAAAGATACGATTCTTTTGCATAGTGAAAATTCACTATTGATCATCATCATGTGGGAGCAAGGGTAGGCTAATTATTATTTGGTTCATCAAAGTTCTTTTTAATTGTAAAGAAGAATAAAATTATTTCATCATTTTTTTTTATATCAATAAAAGTATCATTCTCTCTCCTTGGTGTAATCATTTTAATTTCATCAATAAAGTGTTCATTTTTTAAATTTTGTAATAATTTTGACCTCATTAGTGTAGTAATAGAGAGAATTGAATAATATACAGTTTTTTTTTACGGTAAATACAGTGCATGAATGTGTCAAACAAAGTATGGCAAATATTCAGTTATGCTCATATATGCTCAGATATGTCAGATTGTATTCTTCTTCAATATTGAGGTATTTATAAAGAAGTACAGAGATGTGTCTAAATAAAATATAAATTATAATAGGACTAAATAAATAGATAAGTAATCAAAATCCTAACATAGTAAGGAACCAAAATCCTAACTAAATAAGGACTCGCCAACAGAACTAACTTAATTATAATTATTGGGAGCTGATTTTCCCACTCATCTTTTGTTCACTTACACTCCCTTTATTGGAAATTATATGTTCCCACTTCTCTTTTGTCCACTTACACTCTTATGTATGTTATAGTAAAAAGTATTAAAAAAATAAAAGGGAATGTAAGTGGACAAAAAAGAGGGTGGGAAAATCAGCACCCTAATTATTTCACCTTGTTAAAGTTCAATATAAACATGATAGGGTGAACACACATATACGGGGTCGCTCTCTTGCACATGAGGAGAGACGAGCGGAAATATTAGGGCTACGGTTTTCTCTTCTCTCGTCAGCTTGCTACCATCATGACTCTATCAGACTCCAAGCGTTGGTCTCATTCCTCTCCAGTGATCATCATTGTTTATTCCTCCCTCTTCGTGTCTCGTCTAGTTCAGTTTTGCTTCGCAGTGGTTTTGGTTTGCTCCGACGATTTAGGGTTGACAACTAGGGTTTCTACATCCCCTGTCCTAGCATCACTGCTGCTGTCGTGTTGCGTTGCTCACTCTCCCTCTCGGTTGCATTTGGGTCTATAGCTTTTGGGTTCTCGTGCGATCGTGTGGTTGGCTTCCATCTATGACGTCTGTGTGTGAGTATTTTCTTTGTGATCGTGAGTGTTTATCTGGTCTTGTTATTCCCAGTGCCATGTCTACTCTGATTCACTATCGGGATGTAGTCGTTGATGTCATTGAGCTCTCATTTAGGAGTCGATTGGTTCTCATGCCAAGAGAACATGCTGGTGCGGTTATTGGTTCTTTGGCAATCTCTGATAGTTTTATTGGTTTTACCTATATAGCCTCATGGCTAAAGTCCTTACGAATCAACCTATCAACCGTGATGTATTTATCAAAATCTTTTCTCACTTATGGAAAGGAACTGAGGATGTCATAATCAAGGAAATAGACTCTAACAAGTTCTGATGCGCTTTGTTAGTGCTCGAGATCAGAGAAGAGTTCTTGACATGGAACCCTAGGCGTATCGACGTTATTTGATTTTGCTGGTGGAAGTATCGGATGATGGTAGTATGCACTCTATGCCTCTGACGAATGGCACTTTCTGGGTACAACTACATGATGTATATGGCTTTTGTATGATGGTAACAGTTTACCAGGCCATTGGTTCCACATTGGGGGATCTTTTTTGGGTGGATAACCATGATGGAACTAATCTTGTAGGCCAATTTATTCGCATTCGTGTGCAGTTTGATGTCACCATGCCTCTCATTCGTCAGACAACGATTACCTTTTCGGAGGTTGGAGAGAAATTGATTGAGTTCAAATGAGTACCTTCCTGAATATTGATTTGCATGCAGGAGAATTGGACATTCTACTCAGGTGTGTATTAAGAAATATAGAATCACCCATGGCTCTCTCACTCCGAGTTTGCTTGTTCAGTTTACTTCTGCTTTTGCTGATTTAGAAGGTGCCACAAATTTATGGGGTAAATTTATTGACACATCTGCACGTCGCCCCTCAGAGATTTTCCCTCCTTATAAGGATACGGGTAATCATCCACGCTAGGAGGGCTTCTGGAACAAAGATGGATCGAGTGATCAAGGTAGTTCTGATGATCGATCTTGGCGGTCTAATTCCCAAGATAGGAATGAACTGGAGGACTCTGTCTCCTCTTCATCCCTGCCATGCCGTCACCAAGTTGTGGGGGCAGTAGAGTCTCTTTGCCAACGTGTTGGGCTATCTAATGCCGATGATCGCTCCCTGGTACAATCTCCATCGATCACAGCAGTGTCAGAGTTAGGGGCCCTCCCCATGGATATCCCTCAAAGGGAGATTAGTATGCAAGAATCCCCAGCAGCTTTGGGTGCCCAAATTGTATTGCAGATGGAAGACAAATACTGACTTATTTGCTCCTTCCCGGAATACTGTGGACCTGACTCTATCTGATCCTTTTGATTTCATGCCTATTATCAAAAAGGCAAGCCAGCTAAGTAGCTCATGAGCTTCTTCTTCTTCCATTGGTTGCGCTCGATATATCTGGTCGACTTCAAGTGTATTTAGCTTTGGCTGTGCATCTCTTCTTGTTATAATTCTACTCCCTTGACCAAAGGTTTTACAGCTGAAGCGTCTAGCTGCTCCACACTATCAATATCGTCAACTATGAGAAGTACCTTTAAGCTTCCAAGCCTTTTTCCTATCACATTGATCCCTTCAACAACACCACTTACCTTTATCTTGGTTGATTTCAAGATATCAGAAAGAAGTTGTTTTTGCAGACCAACCAGTTGCTTTTTCCTCACCCTTTCAAGGAAACTTTTACCATCAATTGTTGTTTTAACCATTCCACCCATACCAGAAATTCCTATTATGCGAACATCATCGAATCCAACGCCCAAACATTCACTGATAGCTTGCACCCGAAAATCTATTCCAACTTGGTAGGGGGGCTACATGTATGGTAGCTGTTGTTCAATCGTCTAGTGATCTCGTTAATGATATTCCTGATAAAATTTGCTTCATGCCTGATATTATGTAAGTTCAAATTAAAGCAAAACTAGAATCGTTATACAACTACAATATTCCAATGAATAAACACATTTTCATTTCCCTCAGCCACTCTTTCTGTTTTCTGTTCTCTTATTTTTCACATGTCGACACATTCTTTTCATGCCTCATTGAATTGATGTTGTGACCAGCTAACAATTAGAAATCAAGTTACGTATAATCTATCTAACAAATGAATTTCAATTCCAAATATGAAGCATTAAATTTGAGGAAATGCATCATAATTTGATAAATAGACAGAACAGTGTGCGAGTCTCAATTTTGGCATGGAGAGAAAACCATAGCACAATTTTATTCCATTGAAGAGATTACACAAATACAATTCAATCCTTCATAATTGGTAAATGCAAGAATCAAATTCATTCCATCCAAATGCTTTAAGTATTTTCTTACAACTAAGTATCAGAATTTAGCTGTAATTTCAGAATAAAGGGAATGGGGCATGTGAAGTATCCATTTTGCAAGCAGGGAATGTGAAGTTGAGCCATTTAGGATCATCACGCCTTTTTTCACCCTCTTTCTAACCTTTTTTTTTTTCGGCTAAACAAAGAATAAATTCAATTTGTTGCAAACCCTACAAAATCTTTCAAACAACATTGCTCAGGAATCCCAAAAAAAATAACAATCATGTGTCAAATATAACCTTTCAGAAGAAATAATTTCAATTATAAATTTACTTTTGAGATGAAATCCCAACCAAAACAAGAGTAAGGAAGCAAGATATCACCTAACAAGAGTAAGAATACACCGACCTCTTTTTTCATACAAGAGAGCTTACAGTTTAATAAACATACAAGGAAAGACAGACAAGTTGTCCATACATAATCATCAATCAAGATAATTCATATGATCAGCTGAAAAACAACGTAAACCTGGTAGACCATCCAAGACTTATTTAAAATGCTTAGCCACCTTGAAAGATTTGGATGCATAAGTGTGATTTGCATTTCATAGCAAAATATAGATCAATATAAGTTCTAGAGAAACTTCCCTTGTATAGTGAGCACAGTACATGTTCGGAAATCCTGCACCAAGCACACAACCGATACCTGAAAGCCTCAAAAACTGAGATGAAAGCGAGAAGATCAGGAAAAGAGGAAAGGGGGAGGGGGATAAAGAGAGACCTAACAACAAGAACAATCAGGTAAACAAGACTTTCAATGCAGTGAACATAGTACATATACAGAAATGTTGCACCAAGCACATAACTGATATTTGATAGCCTCAAAAAGTGAGATGAAACTGAGAAGGTTGGGAGAAAAATAAATGAAGAGGGAGAGAGAGAGAGCAACAAGAACAGCCATGTAAAGAAAACTTAGAAACTTTTTTCTTTTTGAGGAAAAGAATCTCTATTTAATAGTGTACCAAAACCTAATACATTTTAGTGTTTCATATTTACTCTGGAAACCTAATGTAACTATTTTAGGGAAAAACTTCTGAAAAGTCTTGACACAAAGTTCTCATTCTTCTTCAACTAATGTTTTATTCTTTATTCCTGGTTCTGGTCAGATTAATTAATAAGTAGCCAAAAAGAAGGTGGTCAAAGTAGATAAGTTCACTGTTACTGAACATAAAAATAATAGGCTGGCATGGCGAACCAAATTTTTTTTAAAAAAAATATTATGCCTGAAGGATATAGAGCAGGATATGCTGGTTAGAAATCAAATTGTCAAAAGGTCAAGAAATATGCTATGCACTGCACCAATAGACATTTCATCCTCATTACTCTGTTGTTCATCGCTCTCCAAATGGACTCATGAGCTTAGGCTTGTCACTATTGGCTGCTATAAGAATTCAACGAGAGGTCCATGTGATATGTCTGATTGTGAGCTAAATATTCTCTTATCTTCAACCACATAATTTTGAATTTCGAGATTAGTTTTGGTTGCTTATAAGAATCTTACCTCATTTACAAGCAATGCTCTCCACCGGTGCTTCATTCTCATTTGCATTTTCTGAACGACCTCTTCACTGAGGCAGTGAACTGGTTGGCTCTTTTTTCTTCCTCGTTGCTCAAGAAAGGAAGTAGAAATCAGAACCACAGAGAAGAATTGCTCAAGAATTACAGAGGACTAGCTGCAGTTTCAGATATGACAATTAATCCAGTACTTCAAGTAATAATCAAAGGAAAGTTGAAGATTGGTTAGTGAAAGAGTTGAAAGAGTTGAAATTCACCACATACTATTCCAGAGCCTAAACATACAAATTTTCTGAGTGGAGGGACAGTTCTTCTACACGAGTAATGAGCATAATTGTACAAATTCACAGAGTGAAGGGAATTATACAAATTCACCACTTTCTATACTAGTGATGAGCTTAATTATACAGATTTTCTTATCCTAATTCCATAGAAAGGGTCAGCTCCATGGAAAGAGAACTAAAGCACTGTAACAAAGATATTCAGAGATAAGTCTAAGTTTTACAGAGGTTGAAGGATGAAAAGTCAACAACTTGTAATGATACTGAACAGTAAGAAGAACTAGCATCCTCTAAGGTGTTGGATGTTTGATTGATTGTAAACAGTGCATAGTCAAGAAGGATATGCTGTTTACACTTTACATTGCAAATTGACTAAAGGTTAAAAAATATGCTATTAACTGCACCAACAGACATTTCTTGCTCATGCCTCTATAGTTCCTCTCTCCAACTATAATCACTACAGAATCACCAAACAAATCATCCAATCTAGCTGAAAGTACTAAACAAGATGATCCAAGACTCAAAAGTTGATCCTTCATGAATATTGTATCATGTTTGTCAAAATTATACCCCAGTTAACCAAAATAGAGATTTTTGCATTGCTTAGATGTTTTTACTTTACCCAAAAAAACATGAAAGCCATGTGGGACACAATAACAAAAATGGACAATAGGTACCAACCACAAATATTAGCCACAGATTAAAAAATTGTGAGACAATAAAGAAGATAGCTCTTCTCTTCTCCTCCATAAGTAGAATGATGATATTAGCCAACCAAATAATTAGAAAATAACATATGCATAATCTAATTAAAAAAATTCAATTCCAAATATGAAGCATGAATTAATGAGGAAAAGGATATAAAAATGGACAGGCAGGACAAATGAAACTTGCCTCAATTTGAGTATGAACAGAACCCCATTGAAGATTCATTCCATTGAAGAGATAACATAATACAATTCAATGCTTTATACGAAAAGCAGAACAATTAAATTCAATCAACTATATATAATGATTTATAGTGTAATCAATTAATGAATTGGTTTCAGAAACAAGAAACCCAAAGAATCTCTATAACAAAAAACTAAAGACCTTACTCATTATATGTATGCACTAACAGTTTGAACAGGAAGGGGAGTTAAGCCGGAATGAGCAGAGCTTCATTGCATTCACTTTGGCAGCTTTCTTCTTGTGCATGCAAATGTCGTTGAATGGGAAGAGTGTGAAGTCAACAGTACCCTTCTCTGCCAAAACCCTTTCTAATTCTTGCATATCCTTTCTTATAAGTTGGATGGCGGAATCATGAGAATCAATTGGCAAGAAATCCCTTTTAGTCTTCTCCTCATATTGGACCTTTTCTTCCTCTGATGGATTGGGATGGAATCATGAGAATCAATTGGCAAGAAGGTTGTTTTTGCCAATTGATTCTCATGATTCCATCCCAATCCATCAGATACCAAGGAATAAAAGTTCCAATATGAGGAGGGCTAAAGGACTTTCTTGCGATTCTCATGATTCCGCCATCCAACTTATAAGAAAGACTACGCATATGCCTCTGAACGTGTTGGCTTTTTTCAACTCCATCAATTGATTGCTTGTAACTTGAAGCAACATATCCAAGGCGAATGATGATGATGATGAAACCTATTCGTTATTTTGACCGTGGCCTTGTCATAAACCAAATACCAATCAAACCAAAATCCCTGAAGTGGGTTGCAGCAGCTTCTCAAAGCCATGGCCATGGCCTTCTCAACATCTTCTTCCTCCCAATCTTTGACAACAACTGCAACCTCAGAGAGAAGATCCAAAGAATTTGAATTCGACCCAAACTGAAAATCACCTTCCATTTTCCCCTTCATTCCCAGAACCAAGAACAGAGAACACAACTCTTCAAATTCACATAAACAACAACGCAGAAAAAGAAAGAAGACAAATTGACGAAAGTGAAAAAGTGATCAATTCAAAAACGATTCGATCAGAATGAGATAGTGGGTGGGTGGATTTAGGGTTTCGCTGATTTTGATTTACTTAGTGAACTCAAACGCAACTGTGTTTCACTTTCACTTTCACAGAGAGAGAGAATGAAGAATGAAGAAGTTTGCAAATTGTGAAGAGAGAGAGAGGTTTGGAAATCAAATAATATTCGACTAAAGGTCAGCGCTATTCAAACTTCGAACATGATTTGGGAAAGTAATGGGCCTGAAGCAAACAATTACCAGGATTTTCTGACTGTCGCGAGATCTTAGAGCATTTTCACCCATGGCAAATGACAGGGGAGGCAATGAATGTTAATATTCAGTGAATAGTGCCAATCTTTGTAAAATGCTAGATGTGTTTCCATCTATTGTGATGGCAAAAGGTAAATGCTATTCGTTTTAATTTTTTTACTTAAACGATTCATTTAGATAAAATTTTCGGTTGTCACGTGGTAATATTTATTATAAAATTTACATCTTATATTTTTTATAAGATTTTCAATAATATAGCTATTTATTTAACACATTACATACATCAAAACATAGCATAATTCATTACAAAACACAAAGAAAACATAATTCATTACAAAACACAACCAAAGCATAATTCAAAACAAAATACAAACAAGGTATACATCAACACAAAGCATAATTAAAAACTAAGCATTAAACTTGACTTCATTGACCATCATTACCTCTCAGCACTGGTCCATCAAGTCAACTTGACGTCGTTCATGAACATAAGAAGATTGCATTTCCATATAACCCGTATAACGGTCAATCATACAGTTGTTGTAACGACCGTCTCTAATCAACGATTCGTGTTGCAGTGGTTGTCCATTTGCTCCCACGGGTCATTCATAAATTCTTGTCAATGTCGTGTTCATGGGATTGGGTTCGAACACCTCTAGTTCATCATAATCATACACATCCTTCACAATCATGTTATGAAGGATGATGCATGTCATCATAATGCTCTGAAACACCTATACAAGCAGCCCCCTTAATGATTGCTCACCGAGCTTGAAGTATACCAAAACACATTTCCACATCTTTCCTATAACCCTCTTGATAAGCAGCAAATGATTTTTCATTCTCCGATTGGAGATGTGGAATTGTTTTGACGAATATCTTCTACCTCGGGTAAATTCCGTCTGCTAGGTAGTACCCACCTGAGTAGACGGTATTGTTGATTTCATAGGTGATATGAGAGGTTTGACCTCTCAACAGTTCGTTGAACACCGAGGATTGACCAAGCACGTTTAGATTGTTTTGAGATCCCGCAACTCCTAAAAAGGGATGCCAAACCCATGTATCAAAGGATGTAATGGCTTCCAGAATGATACTTTTTTGGCCCTTCATATTCCCATAATCTCATTTTTAGGCAGTTGGACAATTCTTCCATTGCCAATGCATACAGTCGATGCTTCCAATCATACCTTGGAAACCTTGAGCCTTGGCTTTTTGTAGAAGCCTTTGGAGGTCCATAGGCAGAGGTTTGCGTAGATAATCCCTCGTGTAGAGAGTTTCGATTGCATTCCAGAATCTGACCAAGCTCTCTAGGATAGTGGATTTCCTCATCCTAACAATTTCATCCACCTGATGCGCTAAACACTAGCATTCTTAAAGAAGCTGTAAACTTTTGCTCCATAAGAAGCCCCAAAACCCCATAGCATCAAACTTCTGAATGAAGTATGCGTCGTAATTGCAAATATTATGCATGATTTTATTGAACAAATAGGATGCATTCTATATCGCCCTTGAAAATTAACAGTATAGTACAACGAATTTGGGATAAAGTAATTTTCCAAGAGATTCTTACCCTGAGAATGCCTACGTCTGTCCACGTTCGGGCCATGGCCGACTTATGAACCACGTTGTCCTTGGCTTGATTGATGGAGCATACCCACTGCCATAACAACTTGATCATCATCTTCTTCCTCTTCCCTTTCTTCTTCAGCTCGTTTGGGCTTTCTTTCTTCAATTTCTCGCTCTTGCCTTTCCAACAACCTCCTCATGTAAAACATTGGGAGCAACAAATGTGTTTTCTAAAATCTGAGAAATGAAAGGATAGAGAGGATATGGTGTAAGAGGTATGAGTTAGTGTGGAAAGTGAATAATATTGGAAAGAGAAGAAAATGTATGAAGATTTGGTGTGGAAAGTGAAGAATATTGGTGGGTATTTATAGAAAAAAAAAATCAGAATTTTTTTGATTGATTTTTTTTTTTCCAATTGTTTTTACAAAAAAATTGGCAGCCATTAGATTGGAGGAAAAATTAGGATCATAGACACCAAGGAACGACACGTGGCTTGTAGCTGTTGGCGGAAAGCAGGGCTGACCCCAAGCTGGGGTCAGCACACAGGATTTTGAAATTTTTTTACTGTTAGAGAGTGTACGCCACACGTTAACGGTAAAAAAAAATTGAATCGCTTGCGTTGACGACAACTTGATGTCACCAGCCCTCGAGCACAAGCTCTGACTCGAGGGTTTGGTGGCCCCCATCATCCCGAGCTACTACAACCCATTGGAAATGCGAAATGGGGCTTGGCCTCTTTTGCCCAGGATTATTAAAATAATAATAAATTGCGAGAAACATAATGAAATGAAGAACCATAGCATAAAATGTAAATGTGCTTGAATTTAAATAGAATTGAAAAGACTAGTACGGAAACTAAAAGTCCATAGAGTAAAGAATTTAAAGACATGTGCATAATTTAAATTGCGTAAAATAAATAATTGAAATACGAGTGTGTAAAGTAAACTAGATTAATAAGAACAATAAAGATTAAACAACGAATTGAATTGCAATGGAATTGAAAACAAAATGAACAACAATGTAAACTAGACTAGAGCGTTTTAAAATGTAAAGACATAGTTGAAATCTAAGGATACTAGAGCGGAAAAAATAAGAACTAAACTACGAGCTATATGACCGCTACTCCTACGATAGGAATCAAAGTGAATGTAAAATGACAAGTTGTGTGCTATGTCGATGGTTCTTCTTATCTTTAACAACTTGATATTTATAGGGGATTCAGTAAGTCTCAATTTAGTCTTCCATCAATTGGCCTTAAAATTCGTCAATCAGTATTAATTGTTCATTGATAAATAGTATTGACTTTGGTTGATTCCATCATTTCCCATGATTGACCCAAAATACCTTCAATCCTTTGACCCATGCATATGATTTAAAATGAGTAATAATACTTGATTTGATGTTTATTCCATCCTGAGTTTTTCCCATATTCACTTTGTGTTGACTATTTGATTGATGTGATTTCCTTTTATTTGTGGATTGTGACATGTGTAGAAAATCATCCTACCTACGGATCCATAGATAAGATTACTTCTCGACACTGGCTGCTTAAAGCATTGGGATGTATTTAGGCATTCGGTCGTAGTTAGGCATTAATCTGCTTTTAGACATTTGATTTCTATTTTAATGTAATTTAAACTACGGTGGAGATTCGAATTCTAGTACAGACTGGGGAGCTCTAATCAACTTGGCTAAGCCAATATATGCCAATCTTTAATCATTTTCAATATTTAAAACCACGAAGAAAAAAACTGGTCAATGTTACCAACCATTTAGCCACATGGCAGTCTCGCAAATTCCCGCCATAAGGAGCACCTTACTAGTAATTTCATTTGAACACCATCTCTACAACAATTTTGACAAATCTCAACTTTCCCGCCCAAAACCCCCGCTTCATTTCTCTCTCTCTCTCTCTCTCTCTCTCTCTCTCTCTCTTTTCGTCGGTAGTATTCTCTCTCTCTACAGATATACGCATTCAATTTTAACTTCTTTTTTTCCCTTCATTCTTCTTTTGTCTCTGCAAACAATGCCGGACCTCGGAAACCTCTCTCTCTCAGCTTCACTAACCCTCACGACCTCCCCTAACTTCAAATTGCTCACTGATTCACCCGAACAGAGCTTGGTCAAAACCCTAGGCCTTGACTGCGATTGGGACCAGAGGTTGAGGTTCGCGACTCTGCACAATGCCGAGGTCAGCACTGGCGCTGCAATCAGGGTTTTCCGGCGGAGCCGGCCATTGGTGGACAGATCGAAGAAGATCTCCAGCGGCAAGAGTTTGGAGGACAATGTGCGCGAATGGGTTTCCAACAGAGTGGAATTGGGCATTCCTGAGTCGCGGTGCTCGTTGCCGTTTCTTGACGGCGCAAAGAAATTGGTAAATTTACTTTTCGTTTTGAATTGCTGTTTGGTTGCTGGGAAAATGGAGGAAGAGAAGTAAAAGAGGGAAAAGTTTCAATCTTTTAGCTTTTTGATGTTTGCGATTTGACGAGAATGGGTATTTTTTATGTTCGGGTTTGGGGGCAAGAGTAGTTTCTTTGTTCGTTTTGGGATCTTATTTGGGTTCGATGAAGAATTACCATACATGGTATATCAGTCTTATTCCATATTGGAATATTTTTCTGACCAAGATTATTAGTTGAGATTAATTTCAATGACTGAGGCGGGGTTTTAAAGAGTAATCACATGAACTAATGGATATCCAAGTTGAGCATTGGGAGTTTCTTTTCACAAAGTTAACTAGTGAATAAGTTTTCCTTTTGATAGATGTATGGAAAGCCTTAATAATTTAAAGTATGGATGGCTCCTTGGGTATTCTTTAAAGTTCTTCTGATTATGATGCTTTTATTGCATTTTTTCCTACTTTATGTTTCACTCACAAAGTGTACTCATTTCTTTCTTTTTTTCCTTGTTCTTCTTTACTTTTGGTTTCATTTCAGGTTGAATGTCTTGTTTGCCATTATTATGTGTACCCTGGGGAGGAGGTGGTATGCTCTGTTCGTGGTTGTCAAGGAGTGTATCATGGGAAATGTGTGAAGGAAAGGCTTCGAATCTCTAATATGAAAAAGTTCAAGTGTCAGCAACATGTAAGATCTGACAAGAATAATCATACTGTTGGTTCTATTTATTTATTTATTTAATTTTGTGCCATGCTCTTTTGCTTTCTGCATGTTAAAGGTGCAAAAAGCAATTCTACAATAAATCATAATTATGTCAGCGTTTGGGAGAAAGAGGTTGCTCTTATTTTGTTCTGAGAGAGTACTGTGGACATTCTGTTCTTCATTGATTCTGATGTAAGCCTTACAATGACTATACTGATTACTAGGGTGTTGGCCTGGCTAATGTAGAGTTTATCCATCTCATACTGGTAACTGGTACACGGAGACCATCATATGAGTCTTATAAATGGAAATTTTCATTCATATATAAATGTTAGTATTTAATGGTGCAACATTAACGTTAAAATCATTTTAGGTATCATAATTATAGCGGATAAACTTTTGCACTCTTCCCGCAGATGTTAAGGAGTTGTAATTAAAAATTCTGAAAGTGTCTACTATTGCTTCAGATTTCTTCTATCCTTCACAATGTACTAAATCCTGTTTTACTTTTATAGAACAAAAATGTTTAAACATTCCTCTGTTGTCCTGTCATGTTATTCTTGATATCTGTTGAAGGATCTTTTTGTTTAAACACACACACACACACACACACACACACACACACACAAATTTGAATGTACAAAATTTCTTACAGAAGTTGCATCTTCATTGAGCAGGCATGCTTCATTTGCAGACAGAGGGTAGATTGGCGGTGTATGCGATGCCCTATAGCGTCACATGATAAATGTGCAGCTTGGCCGGATGAAGTGATTTACTTGAAAGACCGGCCAGGGAAGGCTGTTTGTTGGAGGCATCCTACAGATTGGCGGCAGGATAGGAAGGTCAATTTCTTCTTTCCTTAATCAGTAGTTTCTGATTCTGATTTAGTTTTCTGGTACATCTACACCACAATCTTTGTCTTTATTGTCTTTCACTTTAATGTGAATGTGCTACAAACAAAAGAAGGTACCTTTGTATAAGTGGATGAATTCTTCATCATATTCTCATATCTTGCTAAATTGATGGGGGTCCCCATGAGGATTTTTCATGTTTCTTTCTAACATGCATCCTCATGCAACTGAGTTAGAGACTCAGAGGATCATCCTTCATGTTTGTATATTTCTTTTTCCTTTCCTATAAAATCACTTTGTCACTTTTATTCTAATATTGTCAGTAAATGATTTATATGTAGTCATAAAATAGAACAAGAATTTCCTGCAGTTCCATTGCTTATACTATAGCCTTTTTGTTGTTGCATTCAATGGGAATGTAGAACTTCTGGAAGTGAAGCAAGGGGAACTAGTGACATAAGATGCGTATGTGTGCGCACGAGTCTGCATGCACATGATGGAACAAGAAGTCTCACCAGTTCATTTTCTTGTACCTCTTTTCTTGTACCTCTTTTCTTGATGCATTTGATCAGAATGCTAATTGAGGAATGGTTATGCATGAAATAGTTTAAATCACTAAAGTTTATATCCTTCTGCAGGAAGATTACAGTAAATAGAGTATATGATATGCGGAAACAGATCTGGTGTGAAAGATGGTTTCCTTTTGCCAAATTGACACCCCTTTTGCCTTTACCCAAGACATACGCCTTTTTCACCTAAGGGAAGGCCCTGAGGCTACATGAATTGTTGTCATCAAGTATTAGAGAAAGCAGAAAAATAATTGCAAAATTGGCACCTCTCTTGCCTTTACCTAAGACCTACTCCTTTTCCACCTAAGGGAAGGCTCATCTTCTATAATTTCGCATGTGAGGGGTTATTTCTTGGTTTCGTACAGTCATCTGAGGCTACATTAATTGTTGTCATCAAGTATAAAAGAAAGCAGAAAAACAAAGAGTTAAACTTTCTGCTCCGTTCTAATTAAGGTGGCACTGAGAAGTTCTTTAAGTTTTCAATTCAACATTTAAAACTATTTTTCCCTCTTTTAGGAACAGTATAAGTCAGCTATGTCAGTCACACATAGTGTGCCCGATAAGTCTGTGTCTACGTAAGTCTGCTTCTTGTAAGCTGGTTATCGTATTGCGTGTCTTGTTCTGATATATGAACTTTTTTTCATTTTCAAGTAAAGTTATGTGTTGAATTTAATCATGTGGACCAAGTGAGTTGTTATTTAGTATGTGATTTTGCAGTTTGTCAGAGGGAAGCAAATGATTTGAGGCTGACTTATATAGTTTGAGTTTGTTTAAAACTAGCATAGAATATCTTATATTTTTGTTGAAGTTTATTTCGTCATCTGTATTTTTCATTGATTAGGCTGGTTGACAGGACTGATCTATTTGTTGAATGAGCAGCATGTGGTTTCGACAAGCAGTATAGAGGTCAGACTTATGAAGAGCTTGTTAATCTTTAATATATACATATATGAAGTTACATCAACATGGCTAAATATGTGAAGTACTCGTGTCATGCATTATATTGCATCAGTTGCAGTATGCAATATTCAGATTGGTTACTGTCAGAAATTGTTTAACATAAGTTGTTTCATCGGTACAATAGAGAAAATTGTTGGATCTCTCTGAAAACTGAGCTTTGTTTTTGTCTCTTGAGATTTAAATCTAACAAATTAAGTTTTTTTTATGAAGTTCCATAACTGAATAATTTTTTTTTTCTACTTGTTACAATTTGTTTTTGATGTCTGGATTAACTGATATAGTGCGGATGTCTCATTTTTTTAAAGCTTACCATAAAGCCTCCTTTACAAATTATACCTAAATCCTAGACGTCCAGTGTAAGAAAAACTCAGAAAATGGGCTTAGCTTAGCCAGTTCTGGAACTATAATGTTTGACTAGTTCTTATAAATATGTGATATACACGACTAATTGACTCTCTTCAAAATTTAGGAGGTATTCTGTCGCTTGCCTCTGCCTTACACTGATGAGGAGTTCAAGATTGACTTGACTTGGAAAGATATGGATATTAAATTAGAGCCACCTCCATATGTGCACATCAGGCGTAGTATCCTATATATGCCCTTTGTTACATTGGATCAATTACTTGAGGTTGTTAAAGTTTTTGACTTAAATCTGTGTATGGAATTGTTTATGGAAAAATGTTGAGAACTGAGCATTTGATTCCTGATGAGAAACAGTTGTCATTCTGTTTTGGTTGGTAATTTTTATTTATTTAGAAGTATTTCTCAATATTATGACTACATTGGCATCTATCTTGACTGAAGTTAGATATTTACCTAGTCAAGAAGAAGCGTGATGGCATTGATGATGATGTTGGATGCACATGTCGCACTTCCATATGCTCCGAGGATTGTGTTTGCAGGTATTTTGAACTATCTTCCATATTTTGACTGATGAAGTATGTTATAGCTGTTAGGGTATATGTTGTCAATATTGTATCCTATTTTCCAAATTAATGTGCATCAACACTTCCCCATATTTCAAAATGCAGTAGTACCTGATATTTCACCCATATGTTTAAGTTAATCCTCACTGTTCAAGTGAAAACTCTCTGCATTTAAACTGAAAATTTCATGGATACCTCAGCCATATTTGTGACATATGAATTATCTGACAGGGGTCAATGCATAAGCTGCTCAAAGGCTTGCCATTGCTCAGAAAATTGCTCAAACCGACCATTTCGCAAGGAAAAGAAGATCAAAATCGTAAAGGTGAGAAATCGTATGTTTGAGGAGAATCAAGTCAACCTTCTATTTTCTTCAAGTAGAGTTTATTATATATTCTTGGTTACATTTTATGTACTGAGGCGAATTTTGTCCCCTGTATGGCTGTACGAAATAATGTTTGATTTCACCTCAGACTGAACACTGCGGTTGGGGAGCAGAGGCAGCTGAATCTATTAAGAAAGGCGATTTTATAATTGAGTACATCGGGGAAGGTTATTCTCTTCTCCTTACATTTTCTTAGAGTATATTGTAATCAACAACAGTGAAGGCTGCATTTTATGTTCATAATTTCTTCTCTTTGATTTTCAAGTTGCCTATGGTATTTTCAGAACAAAAAAAATGAGAAAAAAACTAAGCTCCTGTTCTTGACTGCATCTGTGTTTCTCATGCTTTCTTTTCTCATCAAGCATTTTATGTGTTTCTTTTTAGAGTATTGCCTGTTTATTTTTGGGGCGATGCTATGTATTCGAGTCATACAGTAAGAGTAAAGTGCTCACCTTTTGAAGCATTTTCTTAATTTCAATTTGATTCATCACATGCTTGTTGTTTTGCAGCTACAGAATTTTCTGTTTCCCTCATTGGGGTACTAGTCCCATTCAAAAAAGAGAATTCAGTGGTATCCATGCGTACTTAAAATATCCAATTTGGAGCGCTAATAAACTCTAGTTAAGTCTTAAAAGAAAAAAAAAGGGGAAAGGAAAGAAAATCTGGTTAGAACATTAAAATATGGTGACTTTCTTTTGAATTTTTAACTGTATGCAAACATTATTTTCTTTTTCGTCAATTTTGACAAACCATTACGTTTTCTTCTGCTTGGAATTTATAATCTCATTATGCAACTATAAATTTCAAACTGGATAACCGAATTTTATGGTTCTGAAGAGTGAATTCCCAATTTCAAACTGGATACCTGAATTTTATGGTTCTAAACTTATTTTCTCTGTTTCAGTTATTGATGATGCTTTGTGCGAACGAAGGCTTTGGGACATGAAGTACAAAGAGGTGCAGAATTTCTATATGTGTGAAATTCGAAAAGACTTTACAATTGATGCAACTTTCAAAGGAAATCCATCTCGATTTTTGAACCACGGCTGTGATCCCAACTGTGTCCTTGAAAAGTGGTTAGTATGTTTTAACGTTGTCTTTGAATTGCTTTGGAATTTGCGGACAGAGTTCACTTGCACATTCCATTAGGATTATGGTTCAGTTTCTCTTGGAATATTGTTTTGCATGTTATAGAACAATTACTATGTGCTTGTGTTTATCAACGAGTCTTGGCCTCTTTTGGGACACTGGGCTCCTGTTTAGTCTGTGATTTACTGATTTTATACATGTTTGTCAAAAAATTGTTGGTAGTCAATTCTCATGGTCAGACCAATAATCACATATAAAGACGGGTCCTATGGCCGTGGTGCATGTCAGATTCATTTACGCCCGAGTTCCATTGTGGAACCTACATGCATTAGACAAGATTTATGGACCTAAAGATCATCAATGTGTCTAAGTGAGCACAGTTGTTGCTAAGGAGTTGTAACTTTTAGACAAGAATTTGTGTTCCAGTTGTTAGTTGTAGGGTTAGTAATTGAGCTTCTTGATTTATGGGTGCAAGACAGTTTCTCTCCTTGGGGAAATCAAGAGTTAGCAATGATCCGATTAAGCAGTTCCCATTAGTTGCGTTAGCAATCCTTATTAATTATACAGATAAATGAATTCTCTTTCTTCTCATTAGGATAAAGCTTTCAGCATAGAATTAGGCTCCCAACCAATATTCAAGTCGTTTTCTTGCAGGCAAGTTGAGGGTGAAACACGGGTGGGTGTGTTTGCTGCAAGATCAATAGAAGTTGGAGAGGCATTAACATACGATTACAGGTACCTCCTGATCTTACTTGTACCAGGTTGTTTAGTTTCTGTTTGTTGATCCCATGTCTCAACATTTGTGTTTCCATGTTTATAATAAATTTCAAACTTTTATGTTGGAAAATAATATTTATTCTGTTCTTGACTGGTTTTCAAACAATTGTTGTTTGTCATGAACTTCAAATAATTTCTGATTTCCTTATGTCTCTGCTTTTGCTGCAAACCTTCTTCTGACGAAAGGGACAAATTTTGTTAAGAGAAAGGGTTATTTGTTATGGCTTCTAAAACAATTATTGCTTCCTGTAAACCTGTTTGAGTACCTGTTTAATTCAACAGTAAGATGCTCATTTTTCAAGTTTCTGGGACTCAACTTCTTTTTAGTTGTCTTTTCAATTAATTTCAAGCTTGATTTTTTTTTTTTGAAAAGTAGGATGAAGTTCTTTGACATCTGCAGATTAATGGGATTTGAGAATTTAGTAGAGCATTAGTTCCTAATATTTTGATTTTGAATATAATATTTTGTAGATTCGTGCAATTCGGACCCGAGGTGAAGTGCCATTGTGGTGCTCCAAATTGTCAAGGCTACCTTGGAAGCAAGAGAAAGATTAATAAGGTGGAACTTTGCTGGGGTTTAAAACGCAAAAGAACATCAACTGCTTGCCTAGCAATCATTACTCAATGATTTCTCCCACATAGACGTATTTTGTTGTATCTCCATCTGATGTTGTGGATTGCCCATATCAAGAAATGTGGGCAAATAGAAGAAAAAGAAAAATTAAAAAAACACAGATTAAATAATCACACCTTGTTATTGTTTGGATACAATCTAAGGAACATTTTGTCTTGTAAGATTGTAACGTTGTTCAATCCTCTGCAGCATTTGTATTGGCCGTAAAACAGTGCATTAGTAAAGCCTGTAATTGATTTGCCCATGTGGGGATATGTAGTTACATTTGATCAAAATAAGAAAATTGACCTTCTTGTTCATTCTTTCCATATTATCAAAGTCAATCTGTGATTATTATAGGCGTGCCACTTTTGGTACTGTAAAGCCCAGTTTCCAGTTCTTAAGATGTTGATGAGGCAAATCACTAGGGGTGGAAATTTTGGACACAACATGACAACACCACTAAAAAACAACATGAAGTTAACGATGCAGGATGCGGACACGAATATGGCACGACCCGCTAAACATGAATAATAAACAAGTCAAGTTAGTGTCAAACTTCGTAACCTGATTTTTATTCGATAGACTTTCCTCTTCTTAACAACTTGTAGAACTTAGGATCTACATTGAGGTGTTGATGAAACTTGGGTCAACTCTACATTAAAAAAAATTGCAATCCGGTTGCGATGTTCTTAGAAATTGAAATTCTCATGCGAAGGGTTTTGGTTTGGTTGGGTGGCGTCACCTCTGCCATATCCCAAGGATGATTTTTCATTTTCTTACTTTTATTTTCAAATTTTTATTTCTTGTAGGAATAGTCCTTGAACAAAATCCGCAGAAAAAAATTATCTGAATCATGAAATCATATGTTAAAATGATGATATGCTTAAGAGATGTAGTATTGTTTTCAGAATCAAACTTGACATGCACAATGAGAATAAAAAAGACTTTGGAATCCAGTTCAACTTTCCCACTAAAATTCCAAACACAAGTTCATCTGAAAACACTCCAACTTGGCTCGGAATCTCTGTGTTCCTTTAATGGCTTTCAAGGTTCCAAGGCATTCCAATGACAAAACACAACGAGTTTCACATCACAGCTAAGTAAAGTCATCATCTTTGATTGAACAGTAATATATACTACACTTTCAGTGAAAACGCAATGTGTTAGGCATGTTTATGCTGACAAATGTTGGGCCCTCCATCCAGTTACATAACAGAACAAAAAAGAAAAAAGAAAAAGAGAAAAAAAAACCCAAAAACACTGCCATTGATGAGGGAAAGAGGGCCGGCCAGTCAATCTATCTTCCCTTGAGAAAAATCTTGCAGATCTTCTCCCAGCTCTTCCTGTCTGGTTCAGCCAACTGCAGTGCAGACCTTGCGTTTTCAGCAAAACCTTTCTCTATGCAGTTGTTGTTGAGAAGGCGGTCGATGAGATCATAAAGGATGTCCTTGGAGTACTCAGGATGGCCTTGAATGCCAAGAACATGGCTTCCAATGGTGAACACTTCGACCCCCGTCTTGTCGGAGTATCCGATCACTTCAGCACCCAAAGGAACTTCCCAGACCTCATCTTGATGGCACTCGATGATCGAAAGGGCTGGTGGGATTTCATCCAAGCCGTCGAAGAAGCTGAATGGCGACAAGTCCTTCAATATCTTCACTTTCCTCAGCCCAATATCCCACCCTGTATAAGCCTTCCCAACCTTTCCTCCCAGTGCTCTGCATAAAATCTATTCAATTCAAGTAGCCATGGACACATTAGCAACTACTCAAAAAAAATTTATTTTTTTATTTTTATTTTTTAGTAACAGAAAGTGCATACAAAAAATTAGATCACATGTCGTAAAATAAAAAAAACGCGGGTAATATTCTCTTGTCAGATATTTAGTAAAAAGGTTGCTATATTTAGTGGAAAGCGTAGGTACCTGGTGACCAAAGCAAATGCCAAGGACTTTCTTCTCCATGGCATCCAAAGATTGCAAGAGAAAGCAAAGTCTGATGATCCAGTGGTCATTGCCATAAGCATCATAAGGGCTGCCACTGATCACAAAGCCATCATAGTTTTGAAGCTCACTCATGTCAGGAAACTCTCCCTCTACAACTCTGTACAAATCCCACCTCTCTCCTTCTGCGCCAAAAGCTGCTACAAACACATTGAAGTAGCCGCCATACACTTTCTTCACATACTCAGAGTCCCTTGCTGCTAGCAGAAGTGCATATCTAGCCTGTTTTTCAACCTTCATCTTAGGAGAGCAAAGAGCAGAAGAGTTTGAAAATAGATCAATCCAAAAATGAATATGGGCAAGTAGTGGTCAAGGGTATGAAGTAAGTTGAGATTCTGGTAGCTAAAATGCGGGACAAAATATTTGTGCCTAAGAGAAACAATTGGAGAGAGCTGAAGATGGCAGTTTTGGTATGTGAATTCATGTAGAGCAATAGGCCCTTTATATAGGGAAAGTTTGCTGGGCCCCTTTGTGCATAGAAAAATTCCAATAATATAATAACCAAAGAAATTTGGGAAAAATAAAAATAATAAAAAAACCTAGCACAGAATCAGATGAGAGTAACAAGTTGGAAGAAAATTGATTTACATATAGGAAAGTTTATAATGATGGAGATATATAGAGCATTGGCTTCCTTACAAAGATTACATAAAATAAATCTAACAAAAAAGAAAAGAAAAACGATTGCAAAAACCGTAATTTCAGAAACAAAGGTTACATATATTGTGGGAAACGATCAGAACGGATACGTTTTTGAGGAAGGGTTCATTTAGAAGCTAAAGAGAGAAAGAGTAGAGTTGATTGATGGAATTTGCTTTATAATCTATACTAGAGATTTCTATTCATGCTCTGCATGTGGGATTGAACGTCATTACTGAGGAAAGAAGAGAAAAACTAGGAAGAGTGGTGGAGAAAAACATGGGAGAAGTTTAGTTTATTTTTGTTTTTTAAATACTGTTTTACCCTCATTAAATAGTCTTTTTTTTTCTTTTAATGTCAGTGTGAGTAGGGATATAATATAAGTTTTTTTTTTTCAAAAATGTGGTTGATAAAATGGTTTTTCTTAAAAACTAGTATAGAGTTTTTAAATCATGATGGGAAAATACAAATAATAGCATATCAATCACGCCACGAGGTCTAACCTAGTGAAAAAAGGTCTTAACTTGCAGATCAGTAATCCCAAGTTCGAAATTCCATGACACCTTGGTAATGTGTATGAAAACCCCCCTCTCTCCTTATAATTTAGACTATCACTTATATTAAAATAATAATAATAATAATAATAATAATAATATCATATCACAACAGTACTGTTGTTCGTCACTAACTATATAATTTCAGTTGTTTTCAGTGACTAATTTAAATAATGGTCAGAAAATTTGGTCATTGAAAATTAAAAAATAGGGGTAAATTATTTTAGTGACCACGTAGTATTATTAGTCATTAAATTCACTGTATTTGTGACCATTATTCATGTGGTCACAAGGAAATTGGTCACTACTGACCTTTTTTCTTGTAGTGAGTGAATGGTTTATATATGTAGTTTAGACATTTTTAACAATTCGTTCACTTTATTTTTTCACTAAAAATACATTAGTTTTATGACTTTTAAAATTCGTAATCCAATACCCTCAAAATCAAGAATCAGATCAATTAGGGCGGGTAATTGATCCAATTCTAGTTTCTTAATTTATATATTCCAAGCTTCTCTGATTACGTGAGTACTCCATTTTTTAATAAGTAAACATGCCTATTAGTAATGGTAATCTACGGAAAATGACTAATCTTTGTTTGTAGTATATAGAGAATGGATGCATATCACTAATACATTACTGAAAGCAAAAGAAAAGCATATCTTGTTTAGCAAAAACAAAATAGACAAAAAGCATACCATTCACGTGAAACATGAGGACTTAATTTTTTAGTATAAAAACATCACAATCTACTGTTAATAGAAAGTTCATTTCATACACTACTGTTAACAGAAAGTTCATTTCACACAAATTTTTTTAATATATGGTTGGATTGGATTGGATTCTGTCCCACACAAAATTCATTTCACACTTATATGAACACAATCAACACATTCTTATATATTTCCAAAGCACCTTAAACGTGTCCATGTGTTGCGTATCTGTGTCGCCGTATCCATGTCCATACAACATAGGTCATGGGTTCAAGTCCCTATGCTACCCTTATGTGTGAGTTTTCCCCTTCTCCTTCCTAATTTTGGCAAATATAGATATATAAACTGACCGCTTTTCTATGGATTTGGAAAAGGGCCTTGACTTTCAGACCAAAGGTCTCAAGTTCGAATACCCACAACATCATAGTTGTGTCCGTGTGAGAAATCTCACTTCCTTGTAGTTTAGACTATAACTTGTATTAAATAAATTATGAATAATAATAAAATGTAACAAATGATAGTAAAATTTAATTTAATTAATTCTCGTTTTACCTTCGCACTTCCGGTCAAAGTTTGATTATCTCTTTCTTTTTTCCTTTTAGAAAAAGCAAAAATCAACCCTAAAAGTATTAGCCATTTTATATAAACGAAAAGCAATTTCCCTATATAAACTAACTTCTCAGTGAACCTAATAATTTCTTATGAGTCCAAAGAAATGCACTATAACAAATTAGGAAGGATTAAAACATTTTGAGTGATCATGACTAGATTATTGTTTTGGCTTGAGCCAAGAAAAATAAAAAGGGTTCAAAAGCTGCACCATATGATTATATCCTAGCTCTAGGACCCGTGCTTATGTTTTCTTACCGGTTGAAGGCCATGGCGTCTCTCAATTCTAGCCTTGGACTCTTCATTCTTGATAGGAAATTGACTCCATTCAACTCAATTATTAAATACGGACATATTATACTTTGATTGAATACAAAAAAGGGTTTTGTTTCTCAACTTGGCTATGAGACCTTTTCGATTTTTATGTTAAGAGACACTGGCGGATCCAGGAATTTTTAGGAGGAGGTGCAACATTTCAAAGACTAATTGTTCCACACCCAAAAAAAAAAAAACTTTGGAAATTTATAATTGAACTGATACTATTATTATTCATAATTTATAAAAGAAATAACATTTTCTAATTAATCAAAAAAAATTCATCAATGAATTTTTTATTTTTTGTTTTGAAAAACTTGCATGATGCACATTCATGATTTGAACATATTGATTAATTGGATTTACAATATTGTAATGTATATATGAACTAACAAAATTCGCTTGTCATAAATGTGCAATTTATATATTCAGGGAAAAGAAAAAAAGAAAAAAGAAAAGAAGAACTTGCAAGACGATTAAATTAACAAATAATTTCATTAATAATTCAACAGCATTTTTAAGTTCAATATGTGCTTTTATATATATATATATATAGTCCCGATCTCTTGGACCACAGGAGTCCAAGAGATTATGGTCACCCACCGTTGGATATTAATCTAATGGTTCAAAAAAGTTTCTTAAAAGGAATGCAATAGTAAGTGAACCGTTGAATTTACATCCAACGGTGAGTGACCACAAATTTCTTGGACTCCTGTGGTCCAAGAGATCAGGACTGTATATATATATATATAGGTTAAGCCCTCAAACTCTAATGACTACTCTACCCTCAAACTAAAGCTGCAGCATGATGTGGTCTTTAATATAACAAAATTCAACACGTGTATTGCACACAAAGATTTTAAAACATATTAATTGATCTGGTCCAAACGATTCGTTTTGGCCAGATTATTAAAGAGAAAAACAGATAGCGCTTGCAGCTGTTGCTCTTCACTCCAGCCTTTCCACGAACAGGTTGTGGGCATTCTTGCCCAGCCACCCAGCCGCCCAAGAGCTCAAAATGGCTGGCTTCTATGGCATTTTCAGGCGAGGGGAGGTGCACCTGCGCCTCTGTGGGTCCGCCACTGTTAAGAGAGGTTTGAATTTTGTCAAATATGTCAAGAGCATCCACAATCACGCTCTCTGAAAAAAAAAATATTAGGGAAAGCTTAGTTATCTTTTCACTATGAAAAAGATGTTTGATCTCATGAGTAAACATATATAAAGTCATCCTCTCTTTTAGTTTTCTCTTTTTGTTGGCTTTATTGTACTTATAATTTTGTATGATTGGATATGTTAGTTTTTCTTTTATGTCACTCTTATTTAGAGCATAACTAACGATTGGGCGTGTCAATACTATATTCTGGACTAACTAACTCATAGTCTAGTGATACGTCTCTTCGTAATAATATTGAAAAATATTCTTAATTCGAATATTAATTATCCTCTATTGATAAGAAAATATTAAAATAGTTTTGAGTGTGCTTTAAAGGAAGATGGGGAGTTTGGTGTCTTAGCAATGTCCAAATAGCAGATCATTTGAGAAATAAAGTAGTTAAAGTTGGCTCCCGATCATAGAGAATTTCTGGCTCACCAGATTCTATAAGAACATATTTTTACAGCAATATTAAAAGGTAATCTTTGAATATGGTCGTTTTTCTCGTTTGGGTTCTAGAAAGTTACATAAGCAATATGACAGAATTATAAATCCAAGATTGAACTCATATCTGAGACATATTCATCAAAACACATCCACGTTTCCAGGATGCTCTCTATCTGAAGCATTTGATTCTGATTCGTTATAGTGCTTGGATTTCTAACAAAGCTAGCCGTATATTTTGGAATTGTTTCTTGATAATTCTGATTCTTTAAACCATTTGCTCCAACACTAATAATTATCACCTTGTGCTGAAATTGAAAGTTCCATAATATAAATAAGCTTATTAATGGACGCATCAGTGTCTACTACAGAACATGCCGACAGAAAAACAATTTGTACAAAATTAAAAAAAAAAATTGTAATTTTTGCAAAGTAATTAAGCTGTTTACATCATTAAAGTGCATAATGAATAGAGGGAGATTCACTATTATACCACCCAATATAGGAGCCCAAATTATAAAAAAACCCTATATGAAATGGACTTTAGAAACACACCCAAAGTCCATTTACAACATAACAAAAATACTTTTAACTTCTTTTAAATTACAAAACTGTCATTGATTTCTTAAAACAAACCCAACCCCAAAACCTCATAAAAAAACTCAAAACACTCAGGGCATCAAAGTAATTTAATAATCAAAATTAAATTAAATATGGCCAGTTATCATTTTTTGGGTGTTTTTTGAGTTTGTTTATAGAAATTAAATGGTGTAGAGTTTATTTATAGTTTTAGTGCTAAAAATGGGTATATGACTAAATATCTTATGAAGGTCACTTCTAATGGACCCAGAAAGTGTTGGAAAGAAACTTAGGGCATCTCTCAGAGGCGTCTGCCAAGTGGGATCAATGTTGTTAATTAGGTTAACGATTCAAATGTATCATACATCTTCATCCCAGAGTGTCCATGCTCATTGCCAGTATAGTTTCGTAAATATGTTTTCAAGTCATCCATTCACATCATTCATGATTTGATTCATGTAGGGAATATATTCCATAGACATTTTTCTATTTACGTATATGTTCAGTTGTTAAAGTACCAAAGAAAGGGAGACTTTCTATCCATACGGAATTCGGAAAATAAAAATGCATTTCTATACTGTGGGAAATGAATCTCTCCGGTGGTCTAAAAGATTTTTGTACCTTGAAACTAAGAAGAAAAGGCAAGGTTACACATCCCACAAACCGCAACTCCACATAGATAGTGTTTCAGAAATGCTATAGAAAGATATAATAGGGTTTTGGGTTATACAAAACGCTATAATTAAAACCCCAAACTATACCTAGCGTTTTTGAAGTGCTATCAAAGATCCTTTTCCATTTCGTTAATGCTATTAAGGTGCTTTAATGTGTTAGAGTTTGTATAAGAAAACAATTTCACTATGTCCCCATTATAAGAGATTAGTTTCCACACATGATTTATAAGCACTCACTCACTCAAAACACTAAATAGGAAGTGGGGGCCTCACCTTTAGATTGGGCTTTTGGGGTATAATTCCTCAACTTCCTTCATGGTATCAGAACGGGTTGCTCACGTGTGAAAGCCCAACGGCCACACATGCTCCACATCACCCAATATGTGTTGTCCACGTGTTAAGCTTGAAAATTCGCCACACGTGCGGGGCGTATTCAAGTTCAAATTCAATTGAAAGGATATGACTTTTATTTGAATTTGACTAGTAAGAAATCCAAAAATAAAATAAAAATATTATTTTGTTTTCGGGCTGGGTGTCTTAAGTAATTCCCCATAGCCTAAGGCTCAAGTCTTGATTAATTAAATATCGTTATTAATTAGGCCCTACAGCTTAGATTGGACTTTTGGGGTGGAACCTTAACTTCCTTCATGGTATTAGAGCGGATTGTCCATGTGTGAAAGCCCAACGGCTATACGTCACCCAATATTATCCACATTTAGGCTTGAAAATTCGCCACACGTGTAGAGGCGTGTGAGAATGTGCATGTGAAATGTCCCACAATGGAAAGTTGAGACACGCAACAAGGGCTTTTAAGGAGTTGGGCTACTCCCCCTATTGCCAATTGTTTTTGGGATGGAACCTCAACTTCCTTCAATTTAATTGTGAAAGATTGGGCCTTGGGCTCTGTTGAATAATAATTTTTTAAAATTACTTAGAAATTCATTTTTTAGATAATATAATTATCTAAAATTCGAATTTTGTTTGAACTGTTATTACAACTGTTGGATGAAGATGTATCATACCTCTGTATAATAGACAATTCGTTCAAGACAAAAAGATATAGAATTTTGGAATCACATTATCACTTCTCCACAAATAATCACTTTCTGGGAGAAAAGCATATTATTGTTCGCTAGAAACCAAAGACATTGTGCTTAGGGTTTGATTTATGATAGTTTAATCATGGTGGGCAGTCTCCTATCGAAATAGAAGCACAAGAAGTAGAGGAGAAATATTTTTAAAGGACATTGAAACTCTGCAGGACTTTATCAACCAACTAAATTAGTTGTTTCTACTTAATTCTACTGTTGTATTGAACTCTGGTGTATTAATTTGATTTGTTGATATATATAGAATATATTTCGTGTTGTTTTTATTCTGTTATTCGGTTAATTGATGATTGTTTTCCAGCAATCTTTGGACAGTAACATGGAACAATCAGGAAGTAAGACCTCTTATGCCGAAAAGCCTGAGACATTCAAGGGTGCTGACTTCAAATGTTGGCAACATAAGATGTTGATCTATCTGACAACATTAAACCTAGCCCATATTCTGAGACAGGATGCCCTTGTGTCGAATGAGAATCATGCAACCAAAGAGATTGGGGCTGCAATTGATGCATGGAAACAATATGATTTTCTATGCAGGAACTATATCTTGAATGGGCTGGATGATACATTGTATGATGTTTATGTAGTGTTCAAGACGACTAAAGAAGTTTGGGAATCTCTTGAGAAAAAGTATAAAACTGAATATGCATGATCCAAGGAATTTGTTGTAGGTAGATTTCTGGACTTCAAGATGGTAGATTCTAAACTTGTTGTCAAACAAGTTGAAGACTTGCAAAAAATTATCCATGAGATTCTCATGAACATCAATGAATCTTTCTAAGTGACATCTTTAATTGAAAAACTTCCAACAAATTGGAAAGATATTAAGAGTTATGTGAAACACAAGAGAAAGGAGATGAGTATGGAGGATCTCATTGTAAGGCTTCAGATTTAGGAGGATAACAAAATAAGTGAGAACAAGAATTTGGTTTCAAACATGAATGCCAAGGAAAACATAATTGAGGGGAACTCATCAAAAGCTAGAACCCAATTCCAATAAAAAGAACAAGAAGAACTTTGTTCCTAGAGCAAAAAGGAAAGACTTCAAAAAGATTAAAGGAGCATGCTGGATTTGTGGGAAAGCGAGCCATATGGCTCAATATTGCAGGCATAGAAGAGATCAGAACCCTACAAATCCAAACAACAACAGATCTAGAAACAATGAGGCCAATGTGACTGAAGAAAACTTGGCTGCAATAATGTCAGAGACCAACATGGTTTCTAATGAAAATGGATGGTGGATTGATATTGGAGCCACCTACCATATCTGTGGTGATAAGAATGCATTTCTTACTTACCAAGAGATACATGGAGATGAGCAACGTTTATGGGAAACGCCACTGCATTTGTTGTTGTTGGAAAGGGAAAAATGCTCCGGAAATTCACCTATGGAAAGAAACTAACCCTCCTTGATGTATTGGATGGTCTTTCATGAAATCGACAGTAATTGTTTCAAGGGAATTACTTAATACAATAATTAACCATTATTTCACAACATTTTGTGCACAAAAAAGAAAGGTCTCTCAAACCCTTCAATTTATACATGTAAAAAGGATGTTGGGCAACAAGAACGATTCTTGTGATACAGCCTAACGAACGCGGAACATAAAAACTTTAGCCTTAATTGAAGCAGAACATGACGAACGCAGAGCCTCATGATGATTCCTGGGCTCTTTTTTTTATATTTTAATAATACTACTATTACCATATTTGTATTTTCCATAACACCTTATGTGGCAGATGAAATGAATAGTCACATTAATTAAAAAATGTCAATAAAGGAAAAATATAATATTTTGGGCTTATAAAAGAAACAAAATTCTACTCATGTATGATGGACTATACTCAAATTCCCGGAATGGGAGCTCCATGGTAGTCCTTCTTTACTTTGTGTTTTGTTCATTTTGGTGTTCCATTGGTTCTGACTCAGTGCATGATAAACAAATCTCGCATTGTACAAAGGACTATGTTTACATAAGAGACCTTCTTTCACATAACCTGAGAGGCGTTGATGTGCTCTTTAGATGGGTTTCTCTTAGCTTAAGTTTGTTACTTGTGTTTTGGTCATGTGGTTTGTTCGTTTTGGTGCTCCATTGGTTCTGACCCATTGTATGCTGAACAAATCTTGCACTGTAAAAAAAACTATGTTTACATAGGAGGCCTTCATTGACAGAACCTGAGAGGCATTGGTGTGCTCTTTCGATGGGTTATCTTAGCTTATGTTTGTTGGTTTCGTAGAATTGTTTTAGAGGTGACTTTTTGTGTTTGTTTTTTTTGTCTAGAGTCTTTTGTTAGTCTAGTGCATGTGTAGTGGTGGAGGCACATATAGACCAGTGCAGTAACAAGCCCCCATTGAAATTTTATTATAAAAAAATAAAGTATTAGTATGCAACCCAATTTCCTCTAAGCTAAAAGTCCTTTACCATATGGGCCGTATCCAGCAGACAAAAGTAGTATTCATCTAAACCTATATTACCACCTGGGCTCTACTGACTAGCCAAATTTCCTACAACCATACACTACCCATTCTCAAAAAGATTAGAATTATTATTATAATTATATATTGCCTTCTTGTATAAATCAATAAACCTAAGCCCTTTTCTCTTTTCTTAGGTCAGAAACACGACCAGACCGGGTAGTTGCTTGTGAATTTTTTTTTTCTTAAATTCTAATTATATTATCAAGTTTTTTATTTCAATTGATTTTAATGGGTCTTTCAATTTATGTGTAGATTACCAAAGGTGTATAAAATAACTCAAATTTCAAATATTAAGGAGTGAATAACTTGAAGGAGATGAAAAAAAAAATATTGTGAAACACAGAAGAAATACTCGTTTTCAGCGGCCCTAATAATTCACAAAATTGGGAGCGAATAAAAATGTACTGGATTAGTCACTTTGTGAAAAATTAGGTCTTCCAAAATGTTGGGTTAAAGTTATTAGTAACAGTGATTCCCTCCATGCTACTTGGATGTGGTCAAATTAGAAGAACTTTATAATAATAATAATAATAATAATAAAACTTTATTTAGAAAAGAATTAAAGAAGGAAATGGGCATTTCTTTTCGGTTAAGAACTTAAAAGAGGGAACCAACCAAGCGAGGCCCAAAATACCTATGCACATAAGGCTCTCCTTGTAAAAGCGACAAACTCAAGCTGCCTCTATTCCTTCCTATTTTTAGGTCTCTCTCTCTCTCTCTCTCTCTCTCTCTGTGTATACTGTTTCAGTTGATAACGAGAATGGTTTGCATATAACTATTTAATCCAAAAAACTAGTAAATATCATAGTGATGTGTGAGATTTTGAAATAGCGCTTTGTTATTTGCACGAGCATAGTAGGTGATCGAGTTGCACATGAGGTGTTTAGTAAAATGTCGAGGTCATTGGTGTTGATTGAGTTGCACACTAGGTGTTTGAAAAAAATGTCAATTTGCAATATAGGTAGTATCCTATATTTACGTTTCTAAGTGTTGATTAAGCCTAGGTTTGATTTCACTTTTGAAAAGTCAAAGTCTAATTTTAATTTTTGATTTGAACTTTCTGGCTGTACGGTTTGAACCTGGTTTTACGAAACTGGATTTTAGTTTCGGTGGATTACCACCGAATTGGTTACATTGCTTCAGTGGTAGTCCACCGAATTTGAACTTGATTTATACTAAAATTAGTTTTACTTTCGGTAGGTTACCACCGTAATCGTTACCTTTTTTTGGTGGTAGTCTACCGAATTTATTTCTATTTTTCAAGAGATGCCCACCGAATGCATTTCGGTTTTTCAGTAGTATTCCACCGAATATGTTTTCTTTTTTCAGTGATAGTCCACTGAATTGGTTTCCTTTTTTCAGTGATTATCTACTGAATCCATTACTGAATGTGTACTTAATATTGTTTTTTTAGATATGAAGAGGACTCGTAGAGGTACTACTGAGGCTTCATCATCTCGACCTGATAGATAGCGTCCCACGGCCTCAACGAGGAGACAGAGAGCAGCTCCCCCAAAATCACTTTGAGGATACTACAGAGGTTGCAGATGTAGCTCCTACTCATGATAGTAATGTTGATACAGAGGTTGAAGATGTAGCTGCTACTTATGATAGTAATGTTGAGGGACATGCCGAGCCTACTGAGCCACCTCGAGTAGGTCCCATTGATCCATCTTTACTTACGAGTTTTAAAACTCACATAGCAGCTGCAATTTGGAATAACCAGGTAAGTCGTTTTACTGTGACAATAGAAGGTAGAATATAAGTCTAGTTCATGGTAATTAACCTAAATTTTTTTATTTTTTTTTGTATTTAACTAGGAACGTGAGCCCCTTAGGTGCATGTCGAAGACATCTACCCTTCGTGAGTGGAATTGGTGGGGTAATCCAAATAATGGTATATTCAAAGGGTACATTCAGAGGTCTGGATTAAAGCAACTTGTTAGGTGTTCTTATCGGAATGCATATAAGATTGTGGTATCTACATTCGTTGAGAGGTGGCATCCCGAAACGAACACCTTTCACATGCCGTTTGGTGAGATGACCATCACATTGGATGATGTGTCATCTATTTTAGGCATTCATGTGTCTAGTGCAGCGATTGCTCCGCTTGAAGATGATAACGACATAAATTTCGAGTTGTTAGTTAATTACTTAGAAGTGACTGATGAAGAGGCTACTGAACAATTGCACCAATACAGTGATGACTATGTGAGTTTGTCATGGTTACGGGCGTGATTCTCCAACGTTCCAGACAGATTCAGAGGAGTACATCATGTATTCAGCTAAAGCATATTTGCTATATCTCTTGGGTAAGCAATTGTTGCATTTGGGTTCTCCCAGCAAAGTCTTTGGTTTTATTTTGGATCCTAGCATTGTATATTGTCTTCATAGTTGAAACATTCATTGCATCTCTATCCTTCAGAGTGACCAAAATATCTCTAAGTTTCACCAAACTCTTAGACATGTCCACCAACAATGCATTCTCCTCTTGAGAAAGTCGCCCCACAAATGAATGACCTTGAAGATACTCTGAAATAGGATGGTTGTGTACTCCACAAACCACTTCCAACTTCCAATCATCCTCATCACCAATATTGACACCTTTTAACAAGAATGGGCATCCACATTTCTTGATACCAGTGTCCCTAGCACATTTTTTCATATCACTATTTGCATCCGACCTTATATCAGTTGTCTCACTAGACTTGCAAGACTTATAGTTACCGCTCCTCTCATAAGCAAGTATTACTCGAGATCTTCTCTTGTCCTCACCTCCATAATCAGACCTTTTAATTACAATGACAATATTATTCATTTTTCCTTATGCACGAGCTCATCTAAATAATGCATTTCTACCATTGAATATCTACACATAAAACTCATGTTATTTAAAGAGAAAATTTGAAACATTAATGCCACATTAATGATACTAAAAATGATTTCAGACAAAAAAAAAACTCAAAATAATTACCGAATAAGTTGTGAATTGATCACTATAGTCCATTACACATTATGTTCTCACATTGTTGCCTTCAGTAGGGGCGTCACCTTGTTTTTGTTCCTTCAATGGGAGTAAGATCAAAATAACTTGCATTAAATTTGTGGTCGACAATAAGTTACAGAAAAAAGAAATAAATTTCGGTTTGTTGCCACTGAAACGCAGGTACAATTTCGGTAATAAACCACTGAACAAAGTTCCATATTACGGTGGATCTCCACCGAATATTAAGTTCATGATAGGTCAGACACGACCGAAATAGGTGCAACGTTTCGGTGGCATCACACTGTATTTACCTGTCGCGTTCGGTACTGATGTGCCGAATGCAACCAACGACCAACCCTAAACCCTAAACTTGCAAAACGCCAAAAAATAAACTCATACCTCCTTCGAAACCTCTCTAATTTCAATCTCACCCTTCATGAATAAATACAAGATATTTTTTCACGAATATAAACGTATAAATCTCGTTAGAGTTGTAAGAACATGATGGTTTGAGAAAAAAGTCAAACTAGGGTTGCATGAACATATGTGGGATATAACTAATAAAATAAATAAAATAAAAATTGATCTTGTGTTCTGGAATTGGAATCAAAGAAAGATATTTAAAACGGTGTGACTTGTAATAAATGTTTCTCTGTAAAGGAGGGGAATAGTAATTTATTCATTCCTAATTTATTCCTTTCCTATAGAACATCTAGGAACAAGAGGATTTAATCGGATATATCGACAGATTCCCGCGTAGTCCAAAGAAAAAAAAGATCAAATTTTATCTCTATCAAATTTTAATATCAGAATAGTGGATATAATTATGATGCAATGGGTTAGGTCCACTTACTTTTTCTTTTATTGATTTCTAATCGATTTAATTGGAAAATAGGAAAGGAATATTTTAAGATTCAAGAAGACGACTTATCCTTATTCATTATAATAGCAAATTTATAACCATACTATAATTCATTGTAGTGAGCAATTTTATTTTTAATTTTTTTGTCCTTAACGGTAATTATGTACAAAGGTAAAATAGGTTATTGATGTTTAAAATTAATATGGGGTGCCAATAGAATCTCCCTAATAATAATTATAAAAAAAATTATTTAGAAAAGAATTAAATAAGGAAATGGGCATTTCTTTTTGGTTAAGAACTTAAAAGAGGGAACCAACCAAGCGAGGTCCAAAATACCTATGCACATAAGGCTCTCCTCGTAAAAGCAACAAACTCGAGCTGCCTCTATTCCTTCATATTTTCAGGAATCTCTCTCTCTCTCTCTCTCTCTCTCTCTCTCTCTCTGTATACTGTTTCAGTTGATAACAAGAATGGTTTGCATATAACTGTTTAATCCAAAAAACTAGTAAATATCATAGTGATGTGTGGGATTTTGACATAGCACTTTGTTATTTGCACGAGCACAGTAGGTGATCGAGTTGCACATGAGGTGTTTGGTAAAATGTCGAGGTTTCTGGTGTTGATTGAGTTGCACACTAGGTGTTTGAAAAAAATGTCAATTTGCAATATGGGTAGTATCAAATGGCCTGACATTGTTTTGTAACTCTGTTTGGTGGGCTGGACTGGATGAGATTTTTTCAATTAAAATGGACATGGGTCCTATCCGTTGTTTGGTGGGCTTATTATGTATCATGGACTGGATGTGGTTATTGGACACCCGATATCCGAAAGTGCCGAAATTCGAAATTTCTGATAAAATTCGGATCGGAATCGGAATGTATTTGTAAATTTTGAAAATTCCTAATTTCCGATCCGAAAATTTCCGAAGTTCTCCAAACCCTTTCCGATCCGATTTTTCCGATTGTTTCCGAAATTTTCCGAATTTATAATAATATTTTATGATTTATAAGTTTAATTGCATTGTTTTTAGTTTATAGGTCATATATATGTTTAATTTCTTATTTTGTTATATTTAAGTGCCCACCAACATACAAATATTCATATATACATGTATACTAAACATAGGAGTATATATTACTTTAACACTGTATTTTTTGCTAACATTTTTGTTTGAATATTACAAAAATTCATATGTGTGATTATCATATCCAAATATACTATATAACAACAATGCATGTATACTTAAGTATTATATGTGTATCTATTTTTTGTTATAATGTACGTGTATATATAAAACAAACATACATGTATGCATCATAATTATACACATGCCTATATATACTTAAGTTTATTATATATACATATATGTGCATGCATATCACTTTAAGATTATGTATTTTTTACTATACTATATAACAAAAATGCATATGTGTGCTTGTTATCTATGAATCATGATAGGAGTATATGTGTGCTTATCTAGAGCAATACTAAATTATTTTTCCATTAAATTGTCATTAGCTAATACCACGTGAAATACTTTTATTTGGTTTTAGATGTACATGTATATCTATTTTTTTGTTACAATGTATATGTATACATTAAACATAAAAGATTTCCCAAGTTACATTTATACAAACCAAGATTAAACATACATTTAATTATATCAAACATAAACTATCTTTTGTTATAAAACTAGATTGGGAAAATATGGAGAGAAATGATATGCTAAGGATAAAGTTTCACCATGTTTATCGTTCTTAATCTTTGGTAGAACCACCTATTTATAGGCTTACAAGATAGGAGATTGAATACCATCATTTACAATATACTTATAGGTTACAAGCACTAATTACAAATACTTAGTGCATAGGTTACATAAAATCCAACGGTGGAATACTAAGAGGTATGGTGGTCATCCACCAACTTATGCATTTGTAACACTTCCCTTTGGATGTCCACCATACAATAACATAGTTCCCTCATTAAAAACCTTGCTTGGTGTTTGTGCCTGATAAATCACGGCCATAGGCTGGCCGAAGAAGCCCCTTCTCTCGGCCCTGGCACTTGTTCGTAAAAACTGAAACGCAACGTTTCGCCAGGGTACTTCGCCTTCCTAAAGACAAAAGAAGAAATGCTAAGGCATGATCATCTCGGCCTCAAGCGCAGGCCGAGGCCGAGGCCGAACAAAATCACGGCCCAGGCATTAAAGGCAAATCATCACGTGACAGCAGGGTCCTAGGCTTCATTTAATGAAGTAGTGCCTGTTTAATGCAGCAAACTCATTGGCCACAAAGAAGCATTTAATGCATGAGGGAAGGTGGGAAGTGACTGAAGTCAGGATTTGGTGATAAGGATCAGAGTGATTAGACGTGGACATTCTCACAAGAATTCTGACAGCCTGAGATATTGGTTCACCAGCTATCCAGGCCATAAATGCGTCTCCACGGCCAGAAGCTCAGAACCCACGATCAAGAGCGGCGGTCGAGATTCACCGGGATTTCTGGGGTCACACCACCATACTTCACGATCCCAAATGTAGATTGGACACCCACTTGCGCTAATCAGACTCCACTATGCGTAAATTCAGCCTCGATTACTCCTTCAGAGACTCTTCCTATAAATACAAGACTCGAGCTACATTCCAAGGGTTCAACACAAAAAAGAAAGCCTCCCACGGAGCAACTTATTTTTTCCTGTAATGCACTTTCAATATCTTTACTTGCTCTCCTAGGAGTAGTGTTAGATTGTAAGGAAAATCCATTCATCAATATATCATACGACCCTTGATTTTCAAGGCACCGGAGCACCATCCTTGTTGTTCGTTCACTCACCCCATATATCACACGACCGTCGCTCCCTGAGCAGCGCGCCGGAGCACCGCCCAAAACCCACCACCAACACCATCACTCAACGGCCTTGTAGTTCAGGCCGTGAACCTAACAGCCGAGACCAGTTCCTCTCTCGGCTACAATCGTTTGATTAGGAAGACAGTTCAAACAGGCGCACCACTTATCCATCCAACACTCATCAACACATCGACGCACGGTAGACCGTGCTGGCACGCCCGCGCACAACCGCACCGCACCCAAAAGCAGGAAACCGCGTGTTAACGCACATCCCCTCGGCCCGGAACTCCAGGCCGTGAGATTTGCGCGGCAGACACTTGGAAAACCCAGTGGGACAAAACCAAAGCGAAGGGAAAAAGAGTGAAACTTTATTCTGGATCATTGATATGGTGTTGGACAGTGGCGAAGCCAGGATTTCATGAGTCTGGGGGCCTCTCACAAAATATAAATAATAAAAACTTTGAACTCACAAAACATCAAAACATCAAAAATCATATTGTCTATAGTGTCTATTCATTACAATCATAATTGTCCAAGTTAACTTCCGTAGTTTGGTTTGAACTACTTTCATTTTTCTTTTGACTCTTTGTAGGTGATGACTCCACTAACTTAGACTTTGATTTTCTTTTGAAAAATCAAAATCTTTCCATAACTGAAACACATATATGAACTAAATTTAAATTGAAACAATTCTGAACATCTTCTCAAACTTATAAACCAAAGCAAATTGAGCATTCAATTCAAAGCAATATATTAATCAAATCAATAGAGAATCATATATATAGAAATTTATAAATTAAAATTAAAATTTCACCAACACAAGTTCACAACTACATTAAAGGGATAAACAATTACATACTACGCAAGAAAAATTACAAGGGATAGACAAATACATACTTGGAGTTGAATAGTGATTTACTAAATATCTCCAAAGCTTTTTCCCTTTGGTAATCTTTACATAAATTGAAAGACCCATTAAAATCAATAGAAATAAAAAAAAAACTTGATAATATAATTAGAATTTGAGAAGGAAAAAAACTCATAAGCACCTGGCTGGTCTGGTCGTGTTTCTGACTCGGGAAAAGAGAAAAGGGTTTAGGTTTATTGATTTATACAATAAGTCAATATATAATAATAATAATAATTCTAATCCTTTTAGGAATAGGTAATGTATGATTTTAGGTTTTTAGGAATAGGTAATGTATGATTTTAGGTTATTTGGCTTGGCTGGTAATAGGGCCCACGTTGAAATCACTTTTGGCTGAAATCTACTTTGCTGCTGGACCACGCCACTATGGCTTAACTTTGGCTGAAATCTTCTTTGGCCCATATGGCTTCTAAATATGTAGCCAAACTCCAGAATACTAGTACTAATTTTTTTTAAAATAAAATTTCAGTGGGGGCCAGTGACTACACTGGTCCCCATGTGCCTCCGCCACTGGTGTTGGATGCGCTTATGTTGCCTCATTAAAACCTTGCTATGAAAAATCCAGTTGGACAAAAACCTAATATAAGGGAAAAGAGTACAACAAGCACATGTGTTGTATGTGGTAGAACTAGGATACTCCCCCTGATTGATATCTCCCATTGATTTTCAATAACTTTTGGCATATAGATTTCGGAAAAGCTTTGGTAAAAAGGTTCGCCATATTATCTTGTGAACAAATTTGTTTGACTCAAATCTCTTGACTTTTTTCTAAAACTGTCACCTTTGATGAACCCTTCTCTGATTTGAGCAATACAAGAAACATTGTCTTCATACATGATCGTTTATCACACTATTCGACTTGTCTTTCACTTTTCAAATGATTGAACTCTTTAGTAGCATCAACAACTAATCTAATAGTTAGAAAATGTTACAACAATATTAAATTTGAATTCAAAATACTCAAACTCTTAGTGTTAACTCTTAATCAAGAATATCGTGGTACTTTATATCCTTCAAGGGGTTGCTTCATGCGATATATCTCAAATATTTCATGAGCTTTGAGGATCTCCATGTACCATACAGTCTTAATAAATATGCATTTAACACATGCTATAAGTTTTGCCTTAAAATAACAAATGTACTTATAGAAATGTGGATGCATCTACGATAAGATGGGAGACTAAAGCCATGTCTCTACCAGGAAACCTTATGTCATATTAGTGATCTTATTTCACTTCACAAACACCAATCCGTAATCTTCATACTTAACATTTGTAATTTGGTGTTTGAGTTATAGGTTCAATATCCCACCTTTCATATTTAGTGATAAATGGAATTGCCTATTTCCATTTTTGGCCAATCACTTAACTTGTCGACATTCATAAGGCAAGATTTAATATAATCATAGCCCTTGATGATTGTAGTAGCTACTAATAAACCAAATGTATCATCAATTCGTGATCCCATAATTCTCATGTGCATGCGCATGCATAATTTATAAGCATCTCATTGCTTTGGGGTACCAATGCCTCTTCAGAGGCTTATGTTGTCACTTATGGGACAAACATCTCTTTTACGATGAATTATTTAGAATATGTGGATCATAACCTCTTATATAGCGTTATTTTTTTTATAGGGCATGAATTTTTCAAATAATCTCCACTTCTGAGAGATAAGTCTTTAGAACCTATATTTCTGTCATGCTCCAAGCATGCATTATATATATAGTTATCATGTTAATGGATTGTGATACGAGAATATCAATCCATGTTAGCATATGTATAACTTATATATGCATTAACCTTTGATGAGACAAAAGCGGACCGATTCAACACTATTTCACGACGTTCTTCAGGAACTGCCATTACTCCCCCTAACGGCGGGAAAATTGTTTCAAAATTTAGGAAAATAAACTCATCATTATTATCAAGTCAAATTGACTGGATTGGATAATGTGGGAGTTGTGCTCATAAGCATCTTGACAAGAGACAAATATGTGACCATTTTAGTAAGCACATTCAATAAAATTGGTGAAGTGATCCATAATTAAATATTGTATGGGCTCACAAATATCCCGTTGAATTATTTAAGGAAAGAGGGCTCAAAGTCAATTTTTGACTGAGATGATTTTATGACAGCTTTTATTTGTGAACATTCTTTGTAATGATATTTGTTGGACAAAACAATAGTTTGAGTCTTTAAACGATGTCCTTACAAATTTATAAAAATCTTATGTATCATTGTAGAACATGGATTGCCAAGATAGTCATGCCACAACATAAAAGTTATCCGATCAATGAACTTCTGGTTTATGACATCATAATGTTCAACTACTGTAATAATTGTGTAATATTGGGGTCTCATGAACTTCTAGTTCATAACATCATAAACTTCCTACCCACAAAAGAAAGTAGCAAGTTTCTCCAATAGACGCATCTGACTGTCAATATTGGGGCGGTAATACAAGACATTACCATTGTAAAACAAAATTAACTAATAACCCAACATAAATAAAATGAGTAAAGTGGTATAAACGAGGAATAAATTAAATAAATTAAAGACTATGAAATTCCAAAATAATCCAATATTAATGTGGATTCAATATGTAGATAAAACTACAAGTTTAAGAATTGGATTTCCAACCAATTCAGGTTCATGTAGGCACAAATAAGTAATGAATTTTAGGTTCATATTTAGGATCCATGAAAAACTATAAACTTCAGGTTCATATCAACATATATTCGAAACTTCAGGTTTCAATGCGTAGATCTAAATAAATTGAATTAATAGTTGTGCTTTGAACTTCATACTCAAATCGATGTATATGCACTCAAAACTTCTGGTTCAGGTTCTTGACATATGTAGGCCTCATAGAATATTTGATTTTGATTAATACAAAATCAAGGAGTTTCATGTCCTTATGTGCTCTTTAAATTCGCGGAATTTCACGCCCTCAATGATTTGGAATCAAAGAACTTTAGGTTCTGATTCAATCAAAAGGACTCGAGGTCCTAATCTAGTTATATAATGAGGATCGAGGAACTTCGGGCCCTGATCTTTTGTATAATACAAACTCATCGTAACATATTGTAATGAATTAAAAACATGCTTAAAATTGGTAAACAAGCCAATTAAATAAAATATGCATAAAGGATAAAAATAAATCAATACATTTATTTATAATTTATACCTGTCAACTACAAATAATAACATGCAATCAATTTTGTTGATTAATCATACACGCATACAAGTAAACTAAAAGGCCATCATATCTTTTTTTATTTATATTGTAATTGCCACATAATTTCCATTAGTATGAAAAGGACAAAAGAAAAAGAAAAAGAAAATGAAACAAGCATTGTAGGAAACGTGAGTACATATTAAAAAACAATAATAACAATAACTCTTGACTATATCATGTCAGGTACATGATTCATAAAGTAAACGCCATCATTGAGTTTCTTATATTTGCAATAAAAGAAATTAAAGAGAAAAAAAAAACTTCAATATGATCTATGCTAATTATAGGGTTATTCGCAGCAATGGTCCCTCAACTATACCCCAAGTTACACTTTGGTCACTCAACTCAAATATTAGTTGCACAGGTCACTCAATTAGGTGTTTTGTTGCACCGTTAGTCCTACCGTCAAGTCTGTTACTTTTTCTGTTTAAAATGATGACGTGGCAAGCATCTCTTAGATTATTGATGGGCAAATGTGACTTTTCAGTTAAGATTATTTGTAGCAATGATCCCTCAACTATACTCGGAGTTACATTTTGGTCACTTAATTAGGTGTTGTGTTGCACCATTAGTCTCTATCGTTAGAGAGACTTGACGGTAGGACTAACAGTGCAACAAAACACCTAATTGAGTGACCTGTGCAACTAATATTTGAGTTGAGTGACCAAAGTGTAACTTGAGGTATAGTTGAGGGACCATTGCTGCGAATAATCCCTAATTATATGATCTGCACAAGGGTTAGCCAAACAAAATTTAACATAGTAAACTAAAGCGTGAAACATATCATGAAACAATAATAAAAATATGTATATATGATACCCACATCGTACACTGGTATTTTATAAATGCGCAACTGCATCGTCCAAGTTGTACATATCATTGTGGTGTAAGAAAGGAGAAAATATTGAGCAGTCGTGCTGATAACGTGTTATAAAACTAGATGGGGAAAATATGGAGAGAAATGATATGCTAAGGATAAAGTTTCACCATGTTTATCGTTCTTAATCTTTGATAGAACCACCTATTTATAGGCTTACAAGATAGGAGATTGAATACCATCATTTACAATATACATATAGGTTACAAGTACTAATTACAAATACTTAGTGCATAGGTTACATAAAATCCAACGGTGGAATACTAAGAGGTATGGTGGTCATCCACCAACTCATGCATTTATAATATCTCTCCCTATATAAATTAAATATACATATAATTATAAGTAATGTTGTTATCTACTATACTACTATTTCCCTTAAAATGTTCATAAATTTTTTTTAAAGATGAAATAAGATTTAATAAATAAAAGTTACATAAAAACAAAATCATAATTTAAACAAGTGCATTCATTGTTAGTTAATATTAACATATTAAAAATTATATAACATTTTTAGTTGGGTCACACATTTTTAATCGTGCAACTCTTATTCATGATAAGGTTTATATAACATTTCCAACAAAAACTAAAAAACAAAAAAGTTTAATATGCCAGCAGCCCAGTTACTTTTATCCCAGCCCATTTCGCAGCAGCCCAAATGCCAAATCCCAACCCTAACCTAATCCCCTATTTCTTTATATCTCCACCGCCGTTTATTTTCTTATTATTGTTTCTGTCTTCTCTCTTCTTACGTCCCCCCACCTTCTCTTTTCCTGTGTCTCCAAAACCCACCCAAATCACCTCTCTTTTTCTCTCCGTTTTTCTATCTTCCTCCCAAGTTCTCTGGTTCTCACTCTTTCTCCCTCTAGTTCTCTATCTTTGGCTCTCTCTCCCTCCCTATCTTTCTCTATTTTCCCCTTCAAAGTCGCAGATCTTCATCCCCTTCAATTGGGTTCAATTGTGTTTAATGTGGAGGTTCTATTTGGTTTGACAGTGTTGGTTCAATTGGGTTTGACGTGGTGGTTCAATTGGGTGGTGGGTGTGGTGCTCGCCTGAAAACACAGATCCTGAAAATATAGAAAACGACTTTTGTGTGTTTTCAGTCATGAAGGCATAAATTTGGAGTAGTGTTTTTTTTTCTGGTATGAAACTGGAATTCCATTAAAACGCCACAGAAAAAGCTAGAGCGGATTCAGATTACAAGTGTATTCCGAAAAGTTCCGATTTTTCCGATATATCCGAAATTTTGGAATCGGAATAAGATTTGAAATTCCGAAATTTTTCGGATTGGAATTCGGAACACTAGTTTCCGATCCGTTCCGTTCCGATCCGTTCCGGCCGAATTACAGGCCTATGTTTATTGCACCAAACAACTGCTTCAAATCCAGTCATATCTAAACCAGTCCAGTCTAGCCTACCAAACGGGGCCGCCTTGTGGCTGGTCTTGGAGGCATTTTTTTGTCAACAACTGAAAGTGTATTCTTTGAATTAGAGAGGTGAAGTGAGATGGCCACTGGTGGTCTAAAGAACCTGTTGTCCACGGCAATCACTACTGGGGTGACTGAGGCTAGGGCGAGGATATTCGGGCACATACTCAACCCAACAGGCCAGAAATCTGCCCATAAGATTTTACGCAAGAAGTTGATTGGTGAGAAAGTTGCCCAGTGGTACCCATATGACATCAAGAAAGATGACCCCCAAATCATGGCTATGGAAGAACAAGAGTACACTCTCTTCCCCTCCCTCCCTCTAATGTCTACTGACCGTCTGCTTTTTATGTTTTGCTGTTGTATTCTTTCATCAATACGGAACTTGCAAATTCCGAAGAATATCATGATATTTCCTTAGTTGTGAAAATTACATATCGGAAGGTCAGCACTTTTGTATTTTATTCATAGAATATGGAAGCAGAAGAGTAATATTACAATGTTACTTCCTTAGTTGGCTGCTCTGTCTGTACAAATGAGTGAACATCTTAGTAAGGCATGCTTCATAGGCAACTGAATACTTATTATGAAATTAGAACAGCTTCCTTTTCTGCCTCTCATTTGAGTCTTGCAGGCTAGTTTTTGATCTAGTGTAGTTTCATCATGACTGCTTTGCTACATTAAGTAACCAGAATATAGCTTGTGATGGTTTCATGATTTGTATAATCACAACTGTAAGTAGTTTTTGGTGACTGTATTCCTGATGCATCTCTACTTGGCATCTTTCTAGGCGATTATCCAAGCTTGAAATGTTGAAGCGTCGAGGAAAAGGACCACCCAAGAAGGGTCACGGAAGGCGTGCTGCCAAGCGTAACAAAAAGTAGTATTTTGACATGCCAAATTGGTTCTTGAGTAGTGTTTTGAATAAAAAGACTACTAGTATGGACGTTCTGTAACTTTTTGTTCTTTTAAGTTCCTTTCATTTTTCTTGCCTCACTTTGTAAAGATGATATTATTCTATCCATGGGAATATTTTGTTTAGCAAAACATTTGGCATTCAACACTTTCCAGGCTTCAGCTGATGTAAGCAGGTTTGAGATTTCAACTTATTTTGGTTTGTCAACAATCCTTGAGCAATGGATTTAGTACTGAAATCATATGCAGTTGATTTTTTACGTTTCTATGATGTTATCCAAACCGGGAATTATTGCTCAAGCAGGGGAAAATTGACACAAACCGAAACTCAGATGTCACGAAGACCGTAAAGAGGATTCCTCGAGCATAAAGCTTGACATGTATACCAGAGCTTTTGGAAACTTATAATCTAATGAATGCGACACAAATACCATATCCCATCCAACTATTAGAAGCTCAACGGTGTGTCCTGCCAGTATAAATTTTCCTTGTACCACATACTTCACAGCTTCAAAACAATGTGAAATTTTAAAAAAAAATTACAATTTTTCTTGTTACAGAGTTTGAATGGAGAAACATATGATCATGGTACCAAATCTTGAAGAAGGATTAAATTTTAGGTACCTTTCTTTTACCAATAATCTCCACATGAACAAGTTCCATTTTTAAAATGATGGAACCTTCTTACATCTCTTAAGATGATCTCCCTGTCGAGTATCTTTGAGATATACTTTGACGCCATGTGGCAGTCGTTACAGACTCTAAGGTTCTTGGCAACTCTAATGGTAGTCCCAGGACGGGTATTGAGAATGCCGAATGCTAGTGCCAGTTTTTCACTGTGCCCACAGAGTAGAGTTTCTTTCTCCTCCTCATCAACATTGTGAAGTACACAAGAAGTATCAGGCACATAACCCTCCCTTTTCATCTTCTCTGACAGGGTTTCGAGAAATTCATGGAGCTGTTCACTTTGTGGATGTGACAAATCTCCAGCCAAAAACTTATGAACCTTATCTCCAAACTCAATCCAACTACAACCAGGCTCTTTCTTCACTCCCATTTCCTTCATCTTTCTCCGAACATCCATTGCCTTATCCCAAAGCCCAGAGGATGAGTATATATTTGAGAGTAGAACATAGTGACTAGCCACACTAGGCTCCAACTCCAGGAGTTGATTAGCTGCAATTTCCCCAATCTCTACATTCTGATGAATTCGACAAGCGCCAAGCAAGCTACTCCAGGCACCTGCTTTATCAAGCTCAGAAGGCATGGTGTTGACAAGTTGATATGCTTCCTCCACACTACCTGCCCGGCCAAGCAAATCCACAACACAAGCATAATGATCTGTTGCGGGTTCAACCCCATGGTCACTTTTCATTTTGTGGAACAAATTTAATCCTTCATCTACCATCCCAGAATGGCTACATGCTGCAAACAGTGCAATGAAAGTAACTTCATTAGGTCTTACCTCTTTATTCCGACTTCCATCATCCACCATATTCTTAAATAGTTCTAAGGCTTCCTCCCCTCTCCCATGCATCCCATAAGCCATGATAAGTACATTCCAGGTGATCACATTCTTTATTGGTATCTGATTAAACACAGCTCTAGCTAAATCTATGCAGCCACATTTGGCATACATGTCAACCAGTGCACTTCCTACTGCAACATCAAATGCCAACAAATGTTTAATAGCATAAGAATGAATCTCTTTGCCCTTAGCAAGTGCTGCCAATGCAGCACAACCTGGAAGAATTGTCATGAATGTTATAGAATTTGGCTTAAGAGGAACCCTTCCTTCATCATCATAAGCATTATCATTCATGTTCGTTTTCTCTTTCACTCTCTGCATGTCATATATCAGATTAAGTGCATCACCATGGCGTCCACAGATAACATAACCAGTGATCATGGTGTTCCAAGACACTATGTCTCTTACCTCCATGCTGTTAAATATAGTTTCTGAAATTTGTGTCTTCCCCATCCTGGAGTACATGTCCATAAGTGCATTTTGCACATACCTGTTCTCCTCCAGACCCCTCTTTATTACATAACCGTGGATACTTTCTTTATCAGAGAATGCTTCACACCGCACGCTGGCTGGCACAATACTTGACATTGTGGTAGAATTTGGAGAAAGCCCAGAGGCAGCATACATTTCAAGGAACAGGTTCAAGGCCTCCTTGTCGTACTCATTTTGTGCATAACCAGTAATCATTGCATTCCAAAGTGCAATTTTCCTCTCCAAGACAGCATTAAAAACACGACGACCACTTGAAACTTGTCGGCAATTGCAATACATGTCAACTAAAGCACTACCCACATAAGAATTCTCAATCAATTCATTGGTTCTCAAGGCATAAGCATGTATTTCCTTCCCTGTGTCTAACATCTCCAGATGAGAACAGGCAGGAAGAACACTTGCAACTGTGACCCCATCAGGTTTAAATCCTGCAAGAACCATAAGGCGGAAGAACTCTAATGCTTCCATAAACTGGTCATTCTGAGATAATGAACTTATCATCGTGTTCCATGAAACCATGTCACAGTCCTCATACAACTCAAACAAAGCTCTCGAGTATTCAGCTTCTCCTAATTTAGAATACATTGCCAATAAAGCATTGATTGTAAATGTTTTGCACTCACTCATTCTCACACTATACGCATGAACTTGCTTTCCAAGCCGCAAACCATCACGCTTGAGCAAATTAGAACAAGCAAGTGCCACACTCACCAAAGTAAAGGAGCTAGGCTCCATATTCTCCATTAACATCGACCTAAACGACTCAAGAGCGAGTTCCCATTCCTCAAACCGACACAAAGCAGCAATCATCGAATTCCAAGAAACTTGATCTCTCTCAATTATTCCATCGAACACTTTGCATGCATCTCCTATATCTCCACATTTGCCATACACATTTACAAGTGTATTAGCCACGGTCACTGAAGATGATCCATACCCAAATTTCACGACATGGGCATGAATCTGCTTCCCCAAATTCAAGTCCTGAAGGCTTGTAACGGCCTTGAGAACTGCCGGGAAAGCAAAGTTGTCGGGTGCTATACCCGAAAGAGTCATTTCGATGTACGTTAAAATGGCTTCTTGGAAATGATTGGACCGGGTTTGGGAACGAAGGGTTTCGATCCATGAGGCCGGAGTGCCAGAATGGGATATGAGTTTTGGCGGAGAGGTGGTGGTGGTGGGTTGGTTGAGTATAGAAGATTGCTTGAAAGTGTTTCTTTTCAGAGTTGTGGGTTGTTGGATTTGGAGGGAAGAAAGTGTTTGTGAATAAGGTAAGGGTCCAGAGAGAGGTGAGAGCAGTTGAGTGTAGGAGGACATTTGGTAGTTATTACAGTTGGAGCAGCTACAGGATTAGATAGGAGTTCTAAAAGAAAAATAGTTCTATAGTTGTTCATGTTTTGAACAAGTGATAGGGGTTGGGCCCACTGACTGGATATTCTATCTTCTCTCTTCATCATCTTTTTTTCATGTGATTAAATTTTAAGAAATTCTCAAATTTTATTTTGTTGTTTTGTGTTTCATTTCTGAGTTTTCTACTGAGATGAGATTCATAAATCAAAGAGAGAGAGACCTTAAGTTATGCTTTTGCTTGCTCACTTGCTTTCCCAGAATTTTGTTCTCTCTCATCACCATTTGATGAATTCATACTTATAATCATCAGTGCTTGATCATTTCTTCCAACCAGTTGCTTCATCAATCATTCAAAGATAGAGAAACAACTCTTGACATGAATTAGATGAAAAAGAAATGATCTGTCAAGATAGGCAATTGAGGTTTCCAATGAATGGGTCTGTAAATTTTTGAGCTTCCAAGGGTAGATTACATTACATTACATATGAGAAAAAGTACAAAGGGCCTGCCAAACTGGATACAATTGAAAAAGAACTTAAAGAGGGGATCCTTGACTTCATAAACTCTTGCTTTAATTGAAGTGAAACACATTGAACATGCAGAACCATTCTTTCACATGTGGCTGCATACTTTTAACAGAGAGCTGCATATTTTTAACGTGTGGCTTCATATTTTAAAGGTGCACTCTTATGTAACCTTATGTCAAATGCTTTGCCCACCCTTTAATGGCCCCCACCCTACTGTAAGGATTTTTTTTATAAAAAAAATATAAAAAATAGTCTAAACTACACGGATGATGGAGTTTCTCACACATACACTCATCAAGGTGTTATATGGGTTCAAACTTGAGATCACTAATTAATAAATAAATGTCATTTTTCATTGGACTATACGCACAAATATGAAATTGAAGCGGCAAAATTTGGCCTTTTCCCCCAATAGATAAATATAAATATTTGAGTAAAAACTTTAAGTTGACGCGGTAAATAATGGCTAACAGCACATCAGCCTGTCATATTCACACTTGCAGGGAGGAGAAGAATGAATTGCTTAACTTTGTCTGTTTAGTTGAGAGATACAATGAACAAAACTGAATAAATTTTCAACCTTTCGTTATCTTGCTTTTCAAAGGTTTGGGCTTGCAGGTCTATACGGCCATTTCCAGGATAAAAACAAATTGGGTAGGTTCATTTTCTGAATTTAAAGCATGGCTCTCGCTCTTTCCAGTCCAGAAGGCCATTGAGAGAGAGAGAGAGAGAGAGAGAGGATGGAGCAGCTACCATCAGAATCAGATGCCATAGCCAAAGTCTCATCGATATTCATATACCCAATAAAATCATGCCGTGGAATTTCAGTTTCTCAAGCATCGGTCACTCCTACAGGTATGACCAATTCATCACTACTTGTACTTCCATTGATGATGATATTCATTTTGTTTCTTTCTTGAGGCCCCTAGAAAAATTGCAAATTTAGTATTTAAGTCAGATTATTCAATTATATTTGTTTTCATATTTGAGTTGCCCAGTTGAGTTTTCTCCCTCTAATTTTTTTTGTTTTTAATTATACATGAAATTCATTCATTTCTACAGGATTGTACCTCTGTATCCTTGAGTTGCAATTCTAATCCTTCAGTTTTGTTGGAATAAAAAGTGTAGGATAAAAACAGTGCAATCACGGTTGTTTTTTTATTTTTGCACAAGTTTACTTTTTTACCTTAATTTGTCAAACTACTCTGCTTTATTACATTATTGATGGACTCTCCTATAATTTAGTGACAAGGAATACTTGTAATTTTTAAAATTAAAATTGTTGGTTAGACTGCAAATTGCAGCCATATTCTGTTTTTCTTTTTTTTCTCTTTTTTGGAATGTACAGGATTTCGATGGGATCGGCAATGGTTAGTTGTAAACTACAAGGGGAGGGCGTATACTCAAAGGGTTGAACCAAAGCTTTCTTTGGTTCAGGTAGAGCTGCCGGATGAGGCATTCATAGAGTGTTGGGAACCTTCTAAAAGCTCTTATCTAGGTAAAAATATTCATTTTCTTCTATATAAAGTTTGTCTTTCCCTCTTTTAGATGCCATTTAACTGTGCTTTCTGCAGTAGAAAACTTATCATTGAGCAGGAGACGTGTGACCATCCGATTGACTCCGACTTCTTTCTCCTTTTCTAATTATCACTTTGCCACATGTGGATTTGTTTCTGGAGTTATTATGCCTAGTTGGATGTTGAAATGGAGCTTTACTCTTTTCTTTTTCTTTATTTTCCTTCTTATGATTAAAAGTGCTCACATTGTTTTGTATTCGATCTTTTATTGTCACTGTTTCTTTTCCCCTAGAGAATTTAGTTCAAAATCCAATCACCTTTTGTAGAACCTGTCACTGTAGTAAAAAGAATCACTCTGATGCAGCACTACTTCCAAACAAAGTTGTCCTCCATAATTTTGCTTAATGTTTCGGCATTCAGAGAGTTCTGGTGACTTTATTTTCTGTTAACTTAATAACGACCTTCACTTTGCAGTACTAAAAGCACCTGGCATGGATGCACTTAAGGTTTCTTTGATTGCACCTCTAGAAGTATCAAATGGGGTTTCAGTATGGGAGTGGTCTGGTTCCGCATTAGATGAGGGAGCTGATGCATCAAAATGGTTTTCAGATTATCTTGGGAAACCCAGTCGACTTGTTCGCTTTAATACAGGTAGAGTTTTTGTGTTCTGTAAAAGGTCATTATATAGGACTTCAATAGGAAGATGCAATAGCATCCAATGTGGTGCACGTATTTCCAAACTCAAAACTAATTAATCTGGTTGCATTGTGTTCTGATGCAGCTTCAGAAACTAGGCCTGTGGAACCTGAATATGCTCGAGGACACAAAATCATGTTCTCCGACATGTACCCATACATGCTATTATCTCAGGTTAGTCAAGTTGCAACGTGAAAATGTAACTTCTTTTGCTTTCAAATAGAAGCTCCAACTTGGTTCTTGTCATTACATAATTTGCAGGGATCAATGGATGCACTAAATAACGTTTTGAAGGAACCCATACCAGTTAACCGGTTTAGACCCAAGTAATTTCTTTATTTAGTTTTCCTGTTGTATTTTTTTTCTTCTTTAATAAGCATCCAAATTCTTCAATACCATGTTTCCTGCACTTCTTATTTTCAGCAACTTGGCATTAATAATCTTCTCCAGGAACCAATACTACTCTGTACCAAAATTTTATCAGCAATGTATGTAAATAGATAATATGAATAGTTTTAAATCTTGCAAACTTTTACTTGGATGTCGCAGCATTCTTGTTGAAGGTTGTGAACCATTTTCTGAGGACTTGTGGACAGAGATCAGAATAGACAAGCTTACATTCCTGGGTGTCAAGCTTTGCTCCCGCTGTAAGGTTAAGAGTTTTACCCTTTCTGCAATTTTTGCCTACGTGGTGACAGTCAAGCTAATTTTCATAGGAACATCAATGTAATACTTGTCTCGAAATCATATATTGTAGTAGTTCCATTTTAAAATGTATACTTTGTTTAACTAAACAGTGTCCGGTGGAGCAAACGTTGTTGGCAGCGAGCCACTTGGTAGACAAATGGGTCTTTTAACAGGCACCAAAGCTAACCTGGAACTTTCATGTCTTCCAGGTACCAACGATCAATCAAGAGACTGGCATCGCAGGAGCTGAGCCAAATGAAACTCTTAGGAAAATCCGGTCTGATAGTGTCTTGCGTCCAACTCAAAAACAGCGAGGAAAGGTGAGTAAGTAACAATTATAGGCTTTCAACCGTATTCTACCCTCCATGTCCATGCAGTGATTTACATTACATACAACATGTTAAATGGATTTCCAGGTCTACTTTGGGCAGAATCTAGTTTTCAAAGGCTCTCTTACTGGGAAAAAGGGAGATGTCTTAAAGGTTGGAGATCTTGTTTATGTTCTCAAGAAGGTCTCCTGTACTGATGAAGCAGCAGCTTGAATTTTGTAGAATATCTACTTTATCTTTGCTGTTACATGGATAATAGTATAAGAACTGCTGTCTAGTGTACAATAAATAACAAGTGAAGTGAGTTGCTTGTTAATGCTGGTTTCTTGCTTTTTGTCTGCCAAATTATGAGGAGGGTGTGTAGGGGTGAGAGTTCCAGCTATTTCAATTCAATGTATGAGAACCAAAGTCTCCATGAATGATATATGTGTTATGTAGCCGCTTTCATATATAACAAGTAACAGATAAAAAGAACCAGGAATGCTTAGTGGATTCCTTTTTACTTATTTAAGACTCAAATGGGAGTGCATTACTTGAATGCTTAGTGGATTCCTTTTTACTTTTTCTTTTTTTTCAAAATAACAAAATTTCTGATAAGATAGCACTATTAAACCTATGATTCCTATGAAGGTTTTAACGAGGTTCATGTAATTGTGCCGGTCTTTGTATGTCTTTTATGGTTTATGAATGAAATCTTCTTCTCAAAAAAAAAAAAACCTATGACCAATCAAACAAAATTATCACACAATACTACTAGACTATGCATGTCTTCATGGAAAATAGTTGTGCTCGTTACTTTTATTATTTTATGGCATCAATTCATGATAATTTTTCCCAAAAAAAAAAAAAATTCACATTAGATGATGTGAGGCCTTAGTTTAAGAGTGTAAAATCTCAGGACTGGTCAAGTACCTCACTTCTGCAAACGGGTTAAAGTGAGATTTGTTCTCAGTCGACTCTAGTTAAAGTTAAATGCTCAGTCCATTTTGAAATTGGGCTTGCATAAGTTGGGGCCAGATATCTCCCTTGGTTGGATATATGGTGGCATTGTTTGTAGTTTTTCCGGACATAAGGGTTCATTTGTTTTGATTCAATCAAGGTTTCTGAACTGTATCCGTGGAGACTTAAAAATATAGCTAGGTGGATAAAGCAACAGTCTCACCTGCTTTCTGTAAACTTTACCATTTCTTTATGATTTTATTATCATCCTTCACCTTCACAGACTGCGCTTTACAGAAAACAAAGAAAAAGATAAGATAAATGCTAATTATATATATATATATTTAAAAGGATTTGATGCACTTCTCAGAGAGTCAGAGTTTTGATTTTCGACTGTAAAGAGAAGCTCCAAGACCCCTTTGGCTCTTTTTTTCAATACTTTGAAAAAGAAAGTTTCAATGTTGTTTCATTACAATATTATTACTCTTCTTAAAGATGGAATGGATATGGTTTTGGATAACCCTCTCTCTCTCTCTCTCTCTCTCTCTCTCTCTCTCTCTGTGGAGCCTCTTCTGTTCACAAATGCAGTCTCTGAAAACAACAATTCTGGGCTCTTGAAGCAGAATTTTCTTGGATTTTTTCTGGAAGAGAAATAAGGTATGTACCATTTTCACTTATCTAGAGGAAACTTTATTTGTACAATTTTGTTGCATACCAACATGTGTCACTGTCATCAATGTTTCATTGGTACCCCAAGAAAAATGGCTGTGTGCAAAGCGTTTGCTATTTTTTATGTTCATCTAGGTCGAAAGCATTTCTAGTTTGGTGAGGACACCCAAAATCATCAATTATTGCACCAAAAAACAAAACCCTTTGGATTTAGCTGCTCAGCTTATAGCTTCTTCTCTTTCCTTTTTATTGAGTTAACAAAAGTTTCTTTTTCTTCATTGCTCTCTGATGAGAGATTCCTGATTCATCTTTGTCTTGGTTTTTGGAGCTCTCTCTCTCTCTCTCTCTCTCTCTCTCTCATATTTTCTCCTTTCTTTCTTTGTTGCCCTGAAAAATTCATTGCTCTTTCCAGCATTGCCAAGAAGAAAACTGAGCTACCCTTAACCAGCATTGCCAATTATGCACCCTACTTCCATCATCGTACAGGGCCCATCTCATCATATTAATCTCAAACTATGCTAATAAGCGTACCCTTTTATCTTTGTCCAGTACAAATGCCTGCATTCACTCTGCAAGACCCAACAGTTACTTCTCTGTAACTTTCAGATGCCCAGAGAAGCCATAAGCATGTGCTCGCTACTGCCACCTATATTTTTTATTTATTTTATTTATAGTTTATTTTTTATATTTTTACCTCATTTCAATATGAATATTGTTCACCCATGCAAATTATCTAGAAACCCAAAAGGGAAAATTCACACCGCATTTTCTAAGCCGCAGCGACACACTTTTCCGTTAACATGATACGTAAAATCCGGGGTACTTTTTTTTTTTTTTAACCCATCTAAGTGTTGCAAAATGACCAAAGTACCCCTATAAGGGTCCCCCAGTGTACATATTATTATGACCAAAGCAAAGGGTCAAACTTAAACCCCCATTTTCTTGAAGAAAGAGGCTATATTTTGTGTAGGCCTTGTTAGCTGCTTTGGTCTAAGCAATGACACTCCCTAGAATCCACAAACGAATGTTAGACCAAGAACCACTGTTTTGTGTAGGGTTTGGTGTTCTTCTCGAAAAAAATGTAACCTCGGCTTTGGTGCTTGTTTGGTCAGGCAAGCTCTGAGGCTCCTAATGTAAATTCAATTAAAAACTCTTTTAAAAATTGAAGCAATTTGAAATTGGAAAACTGTATCAAGGGTAAAAGGGTATATATGTGTATGCATATGAAGTTGGGGTTTTCTACATTATTTGAGGGATATAAGTGGGGTTTTGGTAGTGGATTAAGGGTATAAATGGAAACCAGAAGAGGACAGAGGTTGCTTGCGCAAATCTAGCTAATATGGGGCTTCTGTAGCAAGCAAAGGTGGAAAGGGTGTTGTTGACGAGGAACACTTACATGAAACGTTTGCTATCCTCGGTTAATCACGGTATGTCATGCGTAATCACTTTTATACGTGGTAGTTTGTGATTAGATGGAGACAGCAAAACAATATCATTTCCGTTTCATACAAGTTTTTTTGAGGCCGCAGAGATGAGCGTGTGAGAGAGAGAGAGATGGGGGGGTTAAGTTTAAGGCAAAGGGAAAACAACATTTCCATGCTCAAAATCGTACAAAGCAGAAACCCTTCTTTAATTTTTCTCTTTTCTTTCTTTCTTTCCCTTTCTCACATTTATTTGGCCTCATTATGTTTAGACAGACGGAAACAGCAGAAGGACACAACACAAATCCAAGGCAACAACCCACCCCACCCCCCACCCCTCTTTCATAATTTGCTCCTCAGCTTCTTCTTTTATTTTATACAATTCATGGTCTTTTTTTTTTGGACAAACAATTCATGGTCATTGTTTTGGCATTTACTCACCTACCCACAAGTTCTTTTTCAAAATGCTCATAAACCCAATTTTTATTTTTGGCCACATACTTTAAAAAAAGGGGGCACCTTTTATCTCATTGTGGTTTTGTGTGTGTGTTATTGCCTATAATCTTAGGCTTCTTCTGGTGCTGACAGCAAGTTTGGTGGTGGAGCATGGGGGGGGCTATGGCTGCAATTTCCTGGAACGTTGAAGAATCATGCTTTCAAGTGTTTTTGCTGAGAAAGTTTGTGGAGAAAGTTGTTTTCTTGGACTCAAAATGTGAGGGGTGGACTGGTAGAGGAAATCCCATTTCCAAATTCCACCACTTGTTGCAGCAAGTTCTGATCTCCTTCCTCATGATCTGCTTCTTTGGCTTTTGATGGTGTTGGTGGTGTTCGTGATATTGGCTGGACGGCTCAATCTTTCTGTATTTTTTTAGGATTTAATAATTTGTTTTATTTTCCTTTATTTTGCTTTATTTTCACTCATTAATTAAGTTTTTGGCTCCTCATTCTGTTTATATGGAAAGGGTATTAATCAAATTCCATTTATTATGTGATTTGAGGAAATTTGGGAATTATCAGATTGGTGATGGTGCTGGTGAGTAACTTAAAAGTTTTAATTTTCATGTCCATAATAGTATGCAGAAAGTTCAATGCATGAGCACTACTGTTTTTATAACCAGTTCAAATTTACTATCAGTCTTCGCTTCTGCCACTCAATTTTATTATGGGGTTTTCTTGGGGTATGTGGGGGCTTTGGTAGTGCATGTTCACATGTTCAAATACACTTCCCTGGATTTACATTTTAATTTGGCTTAATTGTTGTGGTTCTTAAACTTTGACCTCCCAACGATTGACCCCAAAAAAAACATGGCAAGAAAAAAGAGAGAGAGGGGAGATGGGCAATGAGCCGCTCAATAGCAAAGGGGTAGGGGGGGGAAGGGGATATCGAGGGATGTAACTTGAGGGTTTTGTAAAAGTGAGTAATTGGGGTTTGAAGTCAACAATTGCAGCTTTGCCCAACTTGATTTCTCTTCCATAGTTGTCTTGGACACCAAAAATTTAAAGTTGATTGATGGTGTGTGTTTCTTTTAGTTTGGATTTATAAACATGGGAACTTAAAGGACTCGTTTAATAATCATTTTATTTTCACTTTTTTGAATAATTGAAAATTGAAAACATGTCATGTTCGATAAATATATATCCCATTTTAGTCGCAAAACTCAACATTTGGAACCTCCCAGTTGGGACTAGGCCGCGTGACTCTTGCGTTTGGCCATAGGCCAAGTTTGACTTTCTAGATCTCTAAATCCAAAATTCACTTAAAAGTTCATCTAAATAGTAAAAAAATCAACGAAAATATGGCAAACTCCTTGTGACATGCAGTTTCATTCTATAAATCTCAAATTCACAATTTGATCTCAAGAAAAATCTAATTTCTAAGGTATACTTCGAAGTTTGAGAACAACTTAGCCAAGTCAAAAGTGAAATTGTAATTTTGGACTCGCCACCTTAAGCAATCGGACCTACACAGTACCCATCGACCCCGGAAATAACAAAAACAAAAACTGAAAAAGTGGAAACAATTACCAAGTAACTTTTAAATAGTTCTTAGTTAGAAGACAATTAGAGTACAATTAAGCCTTTTTTATTTTCGGAAAATCATCTTCCATATTCAATGATAATATTATTATTATTATGAAAAAATTGCACAAATGCCACTTGGATTTCTGGGAGGGTTGGTTGTAATCTTCTTAGTTTGGATGGATGCAATTTTCCCATTATTTATCAACTTTCTCAATTTTGGTTTGAGACTGAGAGAGAGAGAGAGAGTGTGGTGGCTTTGTAAATGCTTGTATGGGTTGGATAGTGAGGTGACAACGCAACAAGTGGAGTCCAGAGAAACACTGAAACTGGGGTCTAGGGCTCCTAGGCTTAGGCACTATCTATCTTACAGGCATAGGTAAACAACCACTGAGAGAGAGAGAGAGAGAGAGAAACAAACAAAGGCAAAGACAAATAAAGTTTGGAAGGCCCTCATATTCATAGTCCATGGAAGTGTCCTATCAATTGTGTGCACTGCAATTTGGGATTTTCTTGGTTTTTGGTTTTTTATGCACGTGAAAATACAAATCTATTTTATTTGATAAAAGGCTAATTTATAGAATTCCCCTTTGAACTTGTATCTAATTATTAATTTACAATCAGATATTTTTAAAAAAAAAATTAAGGACTCAAATTAATTTTTATTATCAATGTTACCCATACTGTCTAAATCATCAACATTTCATTCAAACTTCACTCTAAAAAAAATTAAAAACATAAAATAGAGGGGGAAACAAAAAAGGGGATTAATCCCTTCACACCTGGAGCAACCCCTTCCCACCGAGTGCAGTTTTCTTGTTACCATTTTTCCTATGCCTACCTGTTACCCATCTAACTTTTTGACATCTGTTCTTTCATTTCACTCGAAGTTAACAGTGTTAAGTTTAATTAAATTAAAAAATGAAAACTGAAAATTGAAGGGAAAAAAAGACCCAAGAGCGAACTCCCTCCCACCACCCCTAGCCGGCAGCAACCCCATCTCCTTCTCACCGCCAGCAAAGCCTCCTTTTCTCTACCTCTGCCCCCCTTCTCTCTCTCTCTCTCTCTCTCTCTCTCTCCCCTTTGATTTCTCTGCTTCCCTCTCGATCTCCCTCTCTTTAAAAAAAAGAGCAGTGCTCGATTGACGTTTCCTTGACCTTATCACCATCCAATTTTCTATCCATTTTTAAGTGTATTTTAGTTTTTCCATTTTCAAGGGTATTTTTGCATTTTTAAAATACCCTTGAAAATGAAAAGACTAAAATATCCTTAAAAATGGATGGTATTTAGGGATGGCAACGGGCCGGGTATGACAATACCATTCCCGTCCTCGCTCTCCATCCCCGAACCAATCCCCGTTTAATAGGTTTCGGGGAATCCCCGTCCCTGTCCCCGTCGGGGGACTATCCCCCATACCCGCCCCGAATCCCCCATTTTTTTTTGCATAAAAAATATTTATCATACATTTTAACATTAAGTTTTATATTAAATTATCATTCAACACATTCAAATTAATTATAAAGTTCAACTCAACTATTCAAAATCACATCAATATGAAAATTCAGAGAATATTAGGAAGAATTAGGATAGGGAGGTTAACTTAGGGTTAAACATAAATATTATAATTATATATTTATTTATTTAAATATAAACATATATATTTTCGGGTCGGGTTCGGGGATGGGGACGCCAATACCATCTCCTCCCCATATCCGTCGGGGATTTTTCAAGTTCGGGGATCCCCGTACCCGTTACCCGTTTGGCCCCGAAATCTCCCCTTGTTAGGGTCAGGGACTCGCCCTCGTGGGGATTTTTGCCATCCCATTGGTATTAAAGTCAGATGACAAATAATGAATTTTGAAAAATTAAGGTGATATTTCTATTAAATTTTTCTTTAAGGTGACAAATTGAAACTGATGTATAAATTCAAGTGATATTTCTACCCAAAAAAAACCCAATTTTCTATAAATAAATAAAAAAAAGTCATTGGGTAAATTGATAATTAGGTACAAATTCATGGTACAATTCGGCAAAATACCCTTGATAAAACACATAAGCTTTCAAATCTTTTCAGTGGGACCTAGGAATTTCGTAATTTCGTGGAAATTAACGATTTTTGGCATTTTTATGCTTTAAATCCAATGGTGATATCATGCCCCCATAATGTTTCTCAATTGTCGGTTTTTTCTTTGGGTTCCTTTTTCTTTTCTTATTTTTATTTTATTTTTGGTTCTACAAAAAGAGGGTAAAGGTAAGAAGTGTTCGAACCTGACTTCAAATATGGTTTTATTCATTTTATTTATTTATTACGGGAAGTGTCTAAAATTTGGTGCAATAAGTTAGGCCCATTGTCATGACCAGCTGACTTAACATTAGACCTGTAAATGGATCAGAGATAGAGCAGAGGACCTGAATCTGACACAACTGGATTTCAACACAATTCGATTCGAAAATCCGATGGAACTTTCACAACTACATCCATATTCGATTTGTTGAATTATCTTATATCAGATCAGATAACCAATTCTGAATTCTTTAAATTACAAATAGTTTTAAAATATTGTTATTTATTTGCAAAAAAGAAATTTACAATATTATTACACATGCATATATATATATATATATATATATATATATATATTAAGTAAGTAAAATAAAATACATATTAGATGAAATTAAATTGGATTAGATAAGATCCAAATTAACTTTATGAATAAACGAATTCAGAACATAATCGAGTTATCGAATTATGCCACCAAATCCATCCGTTAAAATATTACTTTGGAGTTAGAATATTGAATCAAAAAATAAAATCCCCAACACCCAACTACCTTTCCCAAGTCCCAAGACATGGGATGAAAAAAGTTGCGGGCAGCTGACAACAGCAAGCAGGGGACTGTGCCTTATTGGACTTTTTGGTCACGACTGTTCCTCTCGAAACCCCAACTGAATGAAGGGGGTAATCAGCAAATGTAATCCAAATAACCGAAACCAGTTGAAAGCAACTGGTCTAAAACTGTTCTCAACAAGCTATATCTTTTGTTTTGGTTTTTTACTTGTTTTTAGATAAACAGAGCAACTAAACCAAGCTATACTTTAATTGTCAAATTGTTTCAAACATACTCTTTAATAGTAAAAGTCACTCATTTCATTCATCCCCCCGATGAAAAAAAAGAAGAATAAAGTGTTCAATTACTTCGAATGGAAGCTAGTTGTAACATTCTTGATCAAATTACTATCAGACCTCTATCATGTTCTATGGTTTTACATCAACAGATTATTAAATAATAAGCCATTTGCCTTCCACCAATAAAAAAAATGGTTCTGTCGAGGAAGCAGTTCCCTAGGTTTAGCTTTTTCGCATATAATCTACTTTTCTATTAAAGATGCTTAAATTTGAGAAATCTACTAAGAACCCCTTAAATATGTCAGGATTATCAGGATTGTGCAACCTACGCCAATTGTCCAGGCAATCCTATAGGCAAATAATCCCCACCCAAACCATGGAAAAGATGAACATCGGGAAACATTAGTTTACCTAATTTGGATTTCAAACCCATTAAGATTCCAAAGGACAAGGGTGCACCATTCGTATTGACTAAGAAGGAACACCTATTTGGTTATCACAATGCACCTTGCTAAGAACCATACCAGGTTCTTTTATTAGACTAAGGCTGCATTTGTGCAGGCAAGAAAAAGAGTCTGGGAGCTGATTTTCCACTTCTCTTTTCTGCACTTACACTCCCTTTTGCGTTTTAATCAATTTTGTTTCTTTTTATTATTTCTCTTTCTTATTCTACCCTTTTGATCCAAAAACAAGAAAGAGAGAAAAGAAAAAAAAATGACGCAAAGAAAAGCCTGCAGGTCAGCCACACCACCACCCCCACCAGCCCACACGCCAACCACCACACTCATCCCCATCTCCCCAACCCAGTAATTAATGTAGGTAAGGGTAGAATAGGAAAGAGAGTGAACAAAAATGAACAAAATTGATTAAAAAGTATTAAAAAGCAAAAGGGAGTGTAAGTGGAGAAAATGGATTATTTTGTTTCAAATACCATAAAGTCCTCGTGCTTTGTAGAGAACAAGTCTTCTAGAGCCAGAACTAATATACCACCAAAAAAAAAACCCCCACTTGATCCAGAATCGAAACCAAGACAACCCAGAATGATGCATCATTTCAATTGTAACCCACAATAACAGTTTATCCTGGCCCAAACTTAGGACGAATCTCTCACAACATGACTTCTGCAAGAGTTCAAAGTTCTACTCGTGATTTCCACATGTTGCATATATGACTCCTCTATGCAGAGGCTTTACACAGACTTCAACCAAAACATTTTTTATTTCACCCCACCAATTTACTAGAGACATTATTCCTCACAGTTAGATGTCAATAACGAATCACTTTCTTCATCATTACACATAATGTAAAAATCCTTTCCATCTAATAATTTCACACCAGAAACAATTTCAAACCAGAATGATTATAACCTCTCCATATATCATATTACTTAAGCTCTCTATTTCTGGTTTATTGAGCTAGAATAGTTTACAAGACTACGAATACCAAAAATAATGTCAAAAGCTACATATTAGAATGCATATCCAATGCTTTTTTCTTTTTCGGATAAGAAGTATACAATGTGATGATGCTTTTCTCATAAATTTCAGATAAAGGAAACCCCTAGGCTGAAACACAAGCCAAGCCGTGTATCTTAATACAGACAGAGAATTCATAAGAAACAGTTTTCTCAACAGAAAGAAACGAAACAAAACAAAAGTGCACCAATATGCTATCGTGATGTTACAAAACAGAAACAATGATGTGGAACATAAGTGGCAGCTGCCATTAGAAGCTTATCCCAGGCGTAATAAAGAGAGCGTTAAGTCTCAAACCCTAATCATGTTGGATAATGTTGGGTCTATTTGAGATATTACATAATTGGATTTGAGTTGAGGTTACTTCATTATGGTGTTTTTTATATATGTTAATGTATCCAAGGTTTCTCTTATGCTTTTTCTGGACTCTTTTGATTTTAGCGTTATGTGAGTTAGGGGCATTTTAGTACTGTCATCACCTAGGGTTTTTCTTAGCTTTAGAGAGAGTTTGATGATTGAATAATCTTCTCAGAGCTTTGCTTCTCTCTAGGTTTGTGTGATGCAACCCGACCCTAGGTGTGATGCGTAAGGCCTCTAGGATAGGAGTGATTCCTATAACCCTGCTTTTATTTATAATTTTCTCTCCTTGTTCCATAGAGTTTCCCTATTGATCTTACTCTCCACAATCTTACAGCAATCAAAGAATTGACTTTGAACATGCATCAATCTTTTCTACATATTCTCTCCCACTTGTCCTGCATCAAACAATTGTTCAATGTTTTACAACACCAACGCTAGCATATAACATGAGATAAAGAAAGACTATCCTTCTCTAGTCAATGGAGAGACAAGAACTTAATAAGCACATAAGGAACTCTAATTATTCAGTACTAAGGACATTGATGAGAAAATAATTTGCACAGAATGTGGAAAGCATGAGCATGATTGTAAAGGTTTCACTATATTCCACTTCAAAGTAGCCCAAGGCCTGCGATGATAAGATACTAGGTGAAAATAAATAGCCAAAAATAAGGTTGATGACAGAAGAAACCATATTGATGTGTTTCAGACCACAGTCAAAGGCCCATGTGGTGAATAAGTAATAAGTGAATAATTAGATGGCATACAAGTAGCAATTAAGAGACTCTCTAGCCTACACTTATGTTATGAAATGATCCCATACAGTCTGGCATCACAGGATTCCACAGTAATTTCCATCCATGTGTATTTAGCCAACATGGAAATTCAGAAAAACAACAGCAAAGCCAATAAGCAAGCATTGATCAACATCAATTTTATATAATAAAAATTGGTAAAGAGTTGGATCATCAAAGTAAATAACCATCCGACTTGAAATGACCACAAAATCAAATAATTTTATTTATTTAATTAAATTTCTCTCTCTAATTTGCGTTCCATGGTTGTTCCTTCCTAGTTTTCTTTTTCTTCTTGTTTTTACATAGAATATGCATTTGGGGGGTAAGTCTATGACCCCTGAAATCACATCCTGACTATGGGGTGTAAAGAATTTACATGGTAAATCCAGATTTGAAAAATTCAAGCAAGCAACACTGGGAACAATTGAAAACACAGAAAAATTGTTGTCAATCACCATATTGTGAAAACAAGCAAGCATTAACCAAAACCAATTTTATATAATAAAAGCACTAAAACAACATTTAGTAACCTAAAATAGTTCTGTTATATAGAACCAAATAACAATAGCTCACTCAGTTCTAAAACAACAAATTCACAGATAATTTATTCCACATAAATGATACATAATGAACATCCAAGTAGGCTCCTGATGTTAATGTAACAACAATAACAAGTTCAGGATGATGACATAACAAGAACTAATAGTGCATGATAAATAAAAAAATCACAACCAATGCAATCACCTGCATTATCATTGCTTGACATTCTCCAAGTACCACTTATAGGTATCAACTAGACCATCCTTGAGAGAGATCTTTGGGGTCCAACCCAACCCCGCCAGCTTTGAGCTATCCATGAGCTTCCTCGGAGTTCCATCAGGCTTGGAAGAGTCCCAAACAAGCTCACCCTCAAACCCAACCACTTCCTTCACCAACTCAGCCAACTCCTTGATAGTCACCTCCTTGCCACTACCCACATTGACATGCTCTAGCCCACCATAATTCTCCATCAAGAACACAACCCCATCCGCTAAGTCGTCAACGTGCAAAAACTCCCTCAAGGGGCTTCCAGACCCCCACACCACCACCTCCTTCGCACCCTTTACCTTTGCCTCGTGAAACCGCCTCATCAATGCCGGCAAAACATGGGAATTCTCGGGGTGAAAGTTGTCATGTGGCCCATACAAATTGGTGGGCATCCCCGAAATCGCATCCCAATTGTACTGAATCCGGTAAGCCTGGCACATCTTGATCCCGGCGATCTTGGCAATCGCATACCACTCATTTGTGGGCTCCAGAGGGCCCGTTAACAATGCGCTTTCGGGGATAGGCTGTGGAGCGAACTTGGGGTAAATACAAGAGGAGCCGAGAAACAAGAGCTTCTTCACTCCGAATCGGTACGAGGCGTCGATCACATTGGTCTGGATCTGGAGATTGACGGCGATGAAATCTGCCGGGTATGTGTTGTTGGCGTGAATGCCGCCAACTTTTGCCGCGGCGAGGATGACGAATTGGGGCTTTTCGACTGTGAAGAAGGACTCGACGTCGTTTTGGCGAGTGAGGTCCAGCTCGGCATGGCCGCGGAGGACGAGGTTGGTGAACCCTAGGGCTTGGAGCTTGCGGACGATGGCGGAGCCGACAAGTCCGCGGTGACCGGCGACGAAGATCTTCGCCGATTTGTCAGAGAGGGCGGAAGGCGAGGTGGCATCTGCAGAGAGAAGGAGAAAGAGATATTGCAGTTTGCAGTACGGAAATTTGATTGAAGTGTGTTTAGTTTGTTTGGCTGCTGAGAAAATGCGCATGGGAAGAAATAAATTTGTTCAAGTGTATTAGATTAGTTTTTCTCAGCGACCAAACAGAATGCTAGGAGAGAGAGAGAGAGAGAGAGAGAGAGAGAGAGAGAGAGAGTACCGTTAATGGCGCCACTCATATTGTGAGATGTATTGCCTCAGTACTGCAGCAACTCTGGAAGAAAACGCTACCTAACAGAGAACTAGGCCGACGTCGTAGAAGAAAAGTGAACTGATCCCAACTTTATTGTTTCCTATTTTATTTGTGAGATTGTTATGAAGGGCCGCTTGGTTGATGGGAAATTGGGTTTGGGAAATTTCATAGGAGATGAGATGGTTGCCTCGTTGGTACACGGACAAAATAGGGGGAAATTTCATTTTACCTTGGAAACTAAGGCAACAAAAAATGCATATTTTTCATGATCATTTTGTCCTACTAACAATTTAGAATGAGTGCTCCTATTTCTAATTTCTGTCCTATTTTCCCGCTCACCATGTAAATTTGAAAAACAACAATTCTATCTTTCCACCCACAATTATTCATAAAATACTTTTAATTATTAGGAAAATTCACTATTATACCCAATATAGGAGCCCAAATTATAAAAAAAAAACCTATATGAAATGGACTTTGGAAACACACCCAAAGCCCATTTGCAACATAACAAAAAGGCTTTTAACTTTTTTTAAATTACAAAACTGCCATTGATTTCTTAAAACAAACTCAATCCCAAAACCTCATACAAAATCTCAAAACACTCAATAGGACATCAAAGTAATTTAATAATCAAAATTAAATTCAATAGGGCCAGCTGTCATTTTTTGGGTTTTTTTGGGTATGTTTATAGAAATTAAATGGTGTATGGTTTATTTATGGTTTTAGTGCTAAGAATGGGTATATGACTAAATATCTCTAATTATTAATTCAAGTAAATTCTCCACCCAATCACTTATGGACAACTGTCAATCAATTTGAGACTTAAAAAAATACAAAATTTCACCTCAGCAGCTCTTCTCCGTGTCCCTTGCCCCTCCAACTCAAACCCCTGTCATTCACTCTTATATCTCCCTTATTTCTCTATCTTTTCACCATCTCTCCATTTCTTCCCCTGCAACTCAAATCATCTATTTTTCTCTCTCTACTCAACGACCCTCTCTCTCATCTCTCCCCCTCTTTCTCTTTATTGGCGCCATCAACGATGGAGGACAACAAGGTCACGGGCCTCAAGATATGATATCAGACACCTCAGAGTTGAAGGCTGACAAGGTTGCCGAGCTCTATCGTTGCCAACACAGAAGAGAGAATATATATATATATATATATATATGTCAAATTGTAGAATAGGTGAGTTGTGTGAGTTTAGGGTTTTTACCCTAAGTCCTTAGAAGTCATTTTTCGACGGGGTAAATTTGTCTTTAAAATTTTGAAGATAAGGTGGATGGGGAAATAGAACAGAGGGTGGAAATAGCAGTACTCTTTAGAATTTCAATATAGCATTAAATACATTCTTTATTATATTTTATCTAATATGGGTATAATTAGAAAATTAAACAAGCTTTGTTTTACATTCATACGCAAGCCAAACATGGGGAAGAAAATAAAGTGGTATTTTCTGGTTATTTTCCAATAATACCAAACATAAGAAATGAATCTTCCATTTCCCAAAGATGGAAAATTATTTTCCATCAAATCTTTTCTGCAAACCAAATAGGGCCTTTGAGTTTGTGCCCAAATTGTACCTGCGGGCCCGCTACCGTGCCTGTGATGACAATAGCATCTCCAACAATTGCCAAGTTGTTTTTGTTTGGCTTAATTGTTGTAAGGCTTATTTACTGTAGTACCCCCTGAAACTTCGGTCAAATCTCACTTTACCCCCCCAAAGTTAAAATGGCCCACTTAACCCCCTTGACCGTGGTTTCGTGTTCCACTTTACCCCCTACCGTTATCTCCGTTAATAACTCTGTCAGTTTTGATGACGTGGCATGGCTATTTTAGACTTTTTACAACAAGTGATGATGTGTCATATAAAGGGCCCACTTTTTTTGCTTAAGTGGAATAAAATATATTATATAATAATATAATTACTTGTTTAGTTAAAAAAAATATAAAAATTGAAAAAATTAATACATAAAAATCTTCTTCTCCATCTCTCTCCCTTGAACTCTCCCTCCCTTAACTTCATAACCCAAAGCCACCCTCACCATCGCATGGTCGAGACTGACTTCATAACCCAAAGCCACCCTCACCATCACATGGTCGAGACTGACTTTCCACCATCGCCACCGCCGAAACAACAACGCCTCCAAACGACGCCGGCGAAACCTAAAGCGTTGTGCCGACGAGGATCTGTTTGGTTTTGGAGTTCTGAGGGTCTATTTGGTCGAAGAGGGTCTGTTACAATCTGTTTTATGTCACTACTACTTAAATAACAAAATTAAATTAAAAAGAAAAAAACCAACCAACAGAAAATAATCAAAGCTCCAACCTCTCCACGCACCCCCAGCCACCTCCTCACCCATCCACAGCCCGATCCCTCTACCAGCCACCTCCTCGCCGATTAGCCCAGACAATGGGCAAGTATTCTATCATTAACCCCAACAAGGGCTTTCCTATACTTGATCTCAGTGGAGAAGTTCTCTTTATTCAAAAACCCTTGGGATGACTCGTTGTAGAGAAAATAGGGTCTGGGTGTTGCCCAAATAGTGAAGAAATTGGGTTTGGGTTTCGAGTTGGACCGATTGGGTCTGGGTGTAGAGGAGGCTTTCTTCTTCCTTCATTCTTGGAAGTGGTTGTTTTGTTTGCCCTGCTTCTTGGATGGTGTGGCGATGGTGATGGTGGCGAGAGAGAGGTCTGAAGTTGGGTTGGTGGGGTGGATATGGCTGGGGTAGGTGGGTTAAGGGGTTAGTGTGGCTGAGGAGGGGGATGGGTGTGGGTGGGATCTGGGTAGAGGATTGGAGTAAGTTAATGGTTTTCGAGGAAAAATTTCACTCAGGGAGCTCTAGTACCTTGATCTTCAAAACAATTCCTTAAATTTTTCAATCCTCTATGATGGATATGGTGATTTAGATGGTAGGTTTGATGTTTGGGTATGTGGGTATGGTGGTGCTGGTGGTTTATACGGTGGTTGCTGGGGAAGAGAGAAAGATGGAGAAGAAGAGAATTTTTTGATATTAATTTTTCAATTTTTTAATTAAATTAGTATTTAAAATAATATTTTAATTTTAATTAATATTTTTTTTCCATACTAATACTTTAATTTTTAAAATTTTTGTTTCTTTTTTCTTTTGGATTTTTTAATTTTTATTGTTGTATCTTTTACCATAATGACCCTGCCACGTCAGTTTTTTTGACGGTCTTTTGGATGGCATGGGGGGAAAGTGGAACACAAAACCACGGTCAAGGGGGTTAAGTGGGTCATTTTAACTTTGGGGGGGTAAAGTGAGATTTGACCGAAGTTTCAGGGGGTGCTACAATAAATAAGCCTTGTTGTAATGGGCCCTAACTATCCCTCATGTTACAATTTCGTCTATGTCCAATTAGATTGTGAGTTGCACTACTGGTCCTTTTTGTCAACTCTATTAACTTTTTTGTTAAATTAAAAAATGGCTTGCACAAATTTTAAAATGAATAAAATAAAATACAATGCACATGGGGTGGCACTATAGTGGAAAACTAGGCCAAACTCTTCCCCTCCCCTCAAGTGCACACGGGCTTGATTCATGTAGGAGACAATCTTGAGGCAACCTCATATAATACTCCCCCCTCCCCTCCCCCTGCCTCTCCTTAACAAAAGACCCAAAAAAAAAGAAGATATTTAATGAAAAAATTTATATATTGGGGCTGAATATTTCTCTCATGGGTATGGGTATGGGTAACTAATGAATATGAGGGATTTTTGCCTTGAGCATGAATGGGGTTAGGGGTAGAGAGAGAGAGTCAACTTGAAGGAGAAAGCACGAATCCAGAATAATCACGCAGTTTTTTTTATTTTATGGTTTTATGGTTTTGTGGTTACCTGGAGATATATTGGTTTAAAATTAATAATTTTACAAAAGGTCTTCTGTCCATTTCCCTCTCTCTCTTTCTCCAGAAATCGTTTTAAAGTACGAAATCCCAAAATTAATGAGGCCCAATATTCTCTTCTTCTTCAACGAGCCACACCCCCAACTTCTTTCTTAAAAAGGAGAATGAAAGAGAAAAAGAGAGAAATGTGGGGATTATGGTTGGGATGAGAGATTGGGAAGTCAGCAGCCATGGCTACTGTTGTATCCAAAATGTCTCTTGGGCCTACCTTTCAGAGCAGATTTAAGCCCAGTTCACTTAATGAAGTGACTTGCCCTCTCAAAAAACCCAAACACAACCTCTCCTAGGATTTCCTATGCTCGATCTAGACAAGTCCATGCCGCACATGTCCATGTAACGACCAAACCGAGGCCTCACGCTTTCGCGTCTTGGGAAAGGCCTAAACATGAGCAGCGAGGCCCACCGAGCACGATCCCAAGAGGTGTGCTGATCCCATAGCCAAAGTAACCATGTGCCAGGATCTCATCGACCGTCCAATCTAAAGATGCCACATCATCATAGGTGCAAGAGTCCCACATTGAAAGAGAACGAAAAGAGGGCACCTCATTTCCAATATAAAAAAGAGTACATTACACCAAAATGGTAATTGGAAATCTCTTTAGACTTAAGTACAACACCTTTTGATCCTTCTTAGGGAAAGATCTGACTTAGTCATCGGGAAAACAACTCATTTTCTAATTATGCAGCAATCACATTTGAGGAGGCTCTGGGTTTTAATGAAATTTACAAACTTCTGAAAATACCCCAATCTATTTTCACACCCTATCTCCAAGTAATATCATAGCCTTATTTATTTTATTTAATTAGTATTTATTTAGTGAATAATTAGTATTAAATATTTTAATTAACTCCACAAATTATATTACTTAATAAATAGCTTTTTATTTTTTTATTTTTTTATTTAATAAAATATTTAAATACTAATTATTCACTAAGTAAATAATAATTAAAACATAACTACTAATTAAAGTAATTTAAAAAGAGAAATCCATTGTTTTCTATTTAACGGGTATAGCCGCTCGGCTATACTTTTAAAATATTCTATTTAAAGATTTCTACAGTTTCTTTTGCTTGTCGTACCATTATTAATCATGTGTGTGCCTCTAGTACTTTGGCCAAGGGTCATATATCAAACAAGGTGCGTGACTTGTGTACTATTCGTTCCTTTGGGGTGCATTGTAGACCCAGCCCCAATCCCAAAATTATTGAGGTTACGTGGCATCCCCCTTGCTTTGATTTGGTCAAAATTAATACTGATGGCACTCGCAAAAGTGACTTTAGTAAAACAGGTAGTGGTGGTGTCAGTGGCAGAGCCACAGTGGGTTCATTGGGATCGCACGACCTTTTGGAAGCCATGGAAATAGGCTTAGAGGTCCATTGGAGCTGCTGGTGCGACCTCTTGGAGCTGCACACCATATGGTCAACGAAATGTCTGAAAGAATGATGGGTTGCAGGCTGAAGAAGAAGGCTGGCGTGCGCCAGTTTTTTTTCTTAAAACGACCTGGCCAAAACGACGTCGTTTTGGGCCAGGTTTGAAAAAATTGGAAAAGACCAGCGTATCCTCTCCAGCCACTGCTTCTCCACAACACAACTTGACGGAATTTTTCCTTAAGCCAAAGTTCAAATGTATTTTACATATTCTTGGCCGCACAGAAGACTTTGCTCCTAAGCATGTGAGACACTATAATTGAAGTCAAAGCAAAATGGCAAATTGCTATCTATTGGCCTATGGACCATCACAAAGCATTCTTGCCCCCAATATAACAAAGTTTATATTTTTAATATCCATCTGAAGCTGCAACTTCTACCACTCTTGCGCCTCAGCCTGTGCATGCCATTCTAATTTTTTTTTTTAAATTTAAAACTTAGGCAGCAGTTTAATTAAGGAATTTAGGGTAACTACATAATCTCCTCTCTCCTCCCTCCTCCCTCCTCCCTCTTTTCCTTATTTTATAATTAATTCGGTGGAAAAGATGTCCAATTTGCGGAGGAAAGATATCCAACATGTTTTCGTGTTTCATGAGCTTTGGAAGAGGTTTAGTGAAAATGTCTACCCATTGAAAGTCTGTACTAATAAATTATAGTTATATGTTTCCCTTTTCTATGTGATCTCGAATAAAATGATGTCTCGAGTTTATGTGTTTAGTGCGTAAGTGAAGTATGAGATTCTTAGAGATGTTTATCGCACTAATTTCCAGTAACAATGTGAGTTTTTATTTTCATTTTTTTTGCATATGTAGAATATATATGTTGATGCTATCCTAAATTTTTTTTTTTTGGACTTTTACACTAAGACCCCTTGTGTTTCGATTCCTGGCTCCGCCACTAGGTGGTGTGTTTCGAGATTATCATGGTTGTGTACTTAGGGCATTTTGCTCCAATTTAGATGTCCCTAGTGCAGTACATGTTGAGGTTTTAGATGTCATCAAGGCCATTAAGCTTGCTTGGCTTCATGCTTGGCATAATATTTGGATTGAAACTAATTCGTTGTTAGTTACTCAATTCTTTCGCTCTCCTCATTTGGTCCCTTGCCACTTGCGGGTTTATTGGCAGAATTGCTTGCATCGTCTCCAGCACATGTTGTTTAAGATTTCTCATATATTTCGCAAGGGTAATCATGGAGTTGACGCTTTGGCAAATCATGATGTTCAGGGCTCTGGTTTCACATGGTGGGATACTACACCTTCATTTATTTTGTCTTCGTCATCGGGACCAGATGGGCATGCCCAGTTACCGTTTTACTTAGTCTCTTTTTGTTTACTCCTTCAGAGTTTTGGTTTCTTGGGTCCGCATGTTGCTGTGCCTTTATGTCACTGTCTCTCTTTTCTGCTGGGTTTTGGTTTGGTCCCCCTGCTGTACTTGTTTTCTTTATATGTTTCTTTTATATTAATAAAATTATGAACAAGGGGATGGGCAGGGGGCTCCCTGAATGTGTTGGTCCCTTCTTTGAGGGTTGTGGATGTTTGTGCATTCGATGACTGATACCGAAGAGCTAATCTCATCTAATCTCTTGTTCTATATATATATATTAAAAAAATACTACCACCTCTTACTACTATACTCATACATCTTTGTTTGAAATTGTTGTTCTGATTGACAAAGAGATTTCGAAAGTTCACCATCTTGCATTTTTGTTACAACAAGAAATAATCTTAGCCTCTCACATTCTCTCATAGTTAGTAAAATACAGAACGGGAAAAATACATATGTGATTTATTCGGAAATTTTTTTGCAAGTTACAACTAAAAAGTTCAGCCACTATATAATATTTTAATATATATTATTTTTATTCAATAATATGTGAAACTTTTGTTAAAAAACACATGTATTAAACATGAATAATATATATGTACATGTACAATACGTGTATTGTATGTTTGCTTTAAAATATATATATATGTATTTTACCGAGTCTTTAAGACGTGTACGGAAAATGAAAGTATTATTGAAAAATACGTACTTACGTGTATAATACAAGTATTAAATTGGAAAATGCTAAATTATTTATATGGGTAAATAAGTAACAAAACCAAATCAGGGAAAATATATATTTTTTTAAAGGCGTACAGCCACGCGGCTCTACTCTTTAAATATATTATTTAAGGCGTACAGCCGCACGGCTATACCTTTTAAATAAATAATATATTTGAAGGGTATAGCCGCACGGCTATACTGTTTATTAAAATAAAATAAAAAAAGAACCCGCCTAGCCCGCCTAGGTGGCCGATTTTTCGAAAACTTGAATGTCGTTTTTTTTAAAGATTTCTTTTTTCCTGGCGGGTCTATCATCTCTGCAAATACTCAAAAATGGAGATCATCCCTCTTGTTGGTGATATGAGATATGAATCATTCTTGGACAGATCAAAGCAGGACATAGGCTCTTCTTCAGGGTTGGTGCTGGGAAGGTCATTGTTCATCAGCTCTAAGCCACTCCTTGGTTTCCATAAATTAGGGTGAACCTTGGGAGTTTCCTGCATTCAATCAACATCATCAGAATCAAATGATAAACTGTTGCTTCGGTTTCAATTCGAAAGGAAAGAGAGGAGAAATCTAATAGGAAAGAATTATAAAGCGTGTCATTCTTTACCACTCCACTAGAATTAAGGTCCTGTAGCCATTTCCAGAGAAAATGAATGCCATTTGATGCTAACACCAAAATGCATCACCTCCATTTGTGTAGACCAGCCTCGATATCTGAATTGCCAGAGACAAAGTTAATGAGAAGCTGAGAAATTGCAATTGAAAATCAGTATTTTCCATTTTCTGTTTTGGTTTATGTTATGTTTGGTTGCTAGGAAGCTGATGATGAACAAATATTCTCTTACCTAAATATTCAGTTTCATGTTCCTCGAGTTGTTTTGATTGTTTACAAACTGAGTTAGTCGCGTTAACTGACCCAAAAGGAGTATGCTGCTTTCTGGGGCTCCAATTGTTGAGTCATCCCTTCTTTTGAATTTTTTCTTTTTAAATTTCATCTTTGTCAATTCTCAGTAATATAATCTGGGTGAAATGCAGCTTTTGGATCCATAAGATGGGCAAAAAGAGTAAATCAAAAACTCCCAGAGAGAAGCAAGATAATATAGCTGCTGTAGAAGAGGAAAAACTCTCATCTTCGGCCAAGAAATTGCTGAATCATTGGTTGAGATTCAGTTCAGGTTTACCATGCATATATTTTGGTTTTAATTTATGTTTCAATTACTGAAGCCTCATCTGATCCTACTTTCTGCAACAGGAACACTTGGAGAGCAATGAGGGTGATCCTGAGCTACTTGTTTACATTCCGTGAGTATCCACTTTTGTTGTTTTATGTGTTATCTTCAGGACATGAGTTAAAGAATGCATAAACATGAAATGGATGGGGACAGGGAGATCCATTGGTTGACTAGTGTTGTACCCATTTTTCCATATTTTCATTCAATTTGAGTGGTAACATGTTTTGTTAGATCTCCATAGTCGGATCTGTATGAGTTTGAGTATGGGATTCAACCTTAGTAGCATCTCTAGGTTCACCTAAAACAAACATAACACTTAATTTGTTCTTGTGCTCATATGCTATATCTGATGTTAAACATAGCTGTACTTATTTCTGAAACATTTGTGTTGCATCTTGAGAAATTTGTGTTTCTTGGTGTTGGGAAGGTCATTGTTCATCAGCTCTAAGCCACTCCTTGGTTTCCATAAATTAGGGTGAACCTTGGGAGTTGCCTGCATTTAATCAATATCATCATAATCAAATGACCAACTAGCGCTCCAATTTCAATTTTGAAAGGAAAGAGAGGAGAAATCTAAGTTACAAGCAGTAAGATTTACTCTTTTTTTTCTCCTATTTTTTAGCTGGCATGTATGTTTCTTAGATGTGTTAATAAAATATTAAACATGTCTTTATTCATAATTTTGTCTTTTGGCAGTATAGGTGTTTCTTAATTGAAAATAGGTCCCTCTGTAGTTGAGGTGTTGGTAGTCAGTTTATGTGACTTCCGATCTCATGAGTTTGATAAGAGTAGAAATTTCCCTGCTTTACTAATGCCGGTTACGAGAAGTTAATCCTATAGACCAAAGAAATACTGTTTGAGGTTTAGCAAGATTTAATTTTGAAACTAGTTATTTCTGCTAAATCCTTTGATTGGCTTTTCAATGCAATTAGTCGTATGGCATACAGTTCATATTCAAATTACATAGGTATTTTATCCAAGTATATACATTTGGAATTATATGAACTTGTCTACAAAACAAATATTTGAAGCAGATTTTGGGATCCTTTTGGATAAACAAATATACAAACTGAAATTTGGTGCAACCTTAATGGAGACTTGAGAATAAACTTAAAGTTAAAACTGGTGAGACTAATGTGATATAATGATGAACCGAAATCAGTAATGGAATTTTAATACTGACCTAATCTGTAAAGAGCCAAATGTATGTAATAACTTAGGAATGCTGCAGCCATTTGACAACCAAAACAAATAAGCTAATGTTTTGTTAGATGCATCCATGGACCTTGTCTTTTGCTGATTTCATTTACTTTTTGCCTTGCTTTGCATGCCAAATTATTTGATATTTACATCTGATATGCAAGTTAATCACATGATGTATGCATTTTGCAGCTTCAGCAGTAGGACCTTTCTACAAGGAGATCCGTTTCTTGGAATTTTCAAGACTCTTGATCTTTTATCTCCTCGGTTGGTTACATTGATGGTTCATTTTCTCTATGCAAAGGAGAATTTGCAAGGCATACAGAAACACCACAGCACAATGATGTGCCATGCTCAGTTTTGTTTTGGCGAGGATGGTAGAGTGCCCATGTGAAAAGTTTGACACAACAGGTTCCTTATGCAACAACACATATAAAAGTGAATCAGGAGATGATTGCAGGTCAAAGCCAAAAAGGTGGCAGGCCTCTAATCTCTGTTTTACATTTGTGATGTCACAACTACCGGACGGTCATTCCTAAGGGAAAACCTCCTAGAGATAGTGTGACCACTTGAAGAATACTTAGCTTGCAAAATTTTCAAAAAGAACCTTATCTTTCTTGAAATCAATGGTAAAATATGCAGACTCTTTTTGAGCATTTGCAATGCAAGGCAAAGAAAAAATTGATACACAATTTGTATAGGTTAGTATCATATGCTTGTGAAGGGGCGGTGACTACATCTTTATATGAAAAAAAAAAAAAAAAAAATCATGGTGAATCATTGAGTGACCTGATCCCTTTTTGGGTGCCTTGTGTTTTTAATCCCAAAGTGAAGAATTAAAAAGCTAAATAGTTCCTCAAATAGGCTTTGGTATGCCCTGACCTTGGGATGGGGTAGCCTCCCGTCCCCCTAAACACATGCTAGTTCTCTCACTTCATACACTGCGAGGTGAGTCTTGTTTATGGCAAGGAGGTGCAGCTCATTCTGGTGAATTTGGATGTAAGTATCTGACAATGATCTCAACTCCTTCCCATCTGGAATCTGAAACAATTTGCTTCTGTGTTTTTCCCACCCAACAGCACCCCACACAAAAATCTGCAGGGCCAAAACGACGTTGATCGTTAAATAACAGAAGTCGCATTAGAGTATAAGCCATGTCTGAAAGTAATATTGTAGTTTCCAATATGCATCAGCACCAGAAGAAATTAGTACATTCAGAGCGTTCGAGAAGGCAAGGCTAGTGACTCTTTTGGCGTGACCCTCAAGCTTCCTTGTAACTTGCAAAATATATAAATCAAGGCAAAGACAAACTTTTCGGGTTTGATTCATCACAACATTGAACATGATTTGTAATTTTTTTTCTACAAGAACAAACAAACTACCTCGTCTGAGCGGAGATTGTATATTACAATGGTGGAATTGTCCATGCCAATAGCAACTATACAGTCATCTTGGGGTTGAAAAGCAAGACATGTTGCCGCAGGTGGCAGTGGCATGACTTTCTTCATCGTTTGCGTTTTTACGCAACAGATTTTTATGAGTACAATGAGTTAGATCATGAGAAATTTGCAAACAGAGCCTAAGCATATTGACAAACAAGATTTGGGAAGTCTTGGCTGGGAAAAGAAAATTTCAAGAATACTATTTGTGTAGGGTTTACCTCAAATGTTTTCATGCCAAAAATGGAGATCATCCCTCTTGTTGCTGATTTGAGATATGAATCATTCTTGGACAAATTAAAGTAGGACATAGAGTCTTCAGGGTTGGTGCTGGGAAGGTCATTGTTCATCAGCTCGAAGCCCTCCTTGGTTTTCATAAATTAGGGTGAATATTGGGAGTTGCCTGCATTCAATCAATATCATTAGAATCAAATGACCAACTATTGCTCTGATTGGGGAAATCTAATAGGAAAGAATTATAAAGCATGTCATTCTTTACCACTCAACTAGAATTAAGGTCCTGTGGCCATTTACAGAGAAAATGAATGTCATTTGATACTAACACCAAAATGGCATCAGTTTTAGAAAAAATAAATAGTATAGCCGCGCGGCTATACTATTTACTTTGAAAAAAAAATTAAATAAAAAAAACCGCCTAGCCCGCCTAGGCGGCCGATTTTTAGAAAACTTGAAAGGTGTTTTTCTTTTTTCAGATTTCTTTTTTCCTGGTGGGTCATCTCTGCAAATACATTTTTGTCAATTCTTAGTAATGTAATCTGGGTGAAATGCAGGTTTTGGATCCATAAGATGGGCAAAAAGAGTAAATCAAAAACTCCCAGAGAGATGCAAGATAATACAGCTGCTGTAGAAGAGGAAAAACCCTCATCTTCGGCCAAGAAATTGCTGAATCATTTGTTGAGATTCAGTTCAGGTTTACCATGCATATATTTTGGTTTTAATTTATGTTTCAATTACTAGGCATATGAAGCCTCATCTAATCCTACTTTCTGCAACAGGAACACTTGGAGAGCAATGAGGGTGATCCTGAGCTACTTGTTTACATTCCGTGAGTATCCACTTTTGTTGTTTTATGTGTTATCTTCAGGACATGAGTTAAAGAATGCATAAACCTGAAATGGATGGGGACAGGGAAATCCATTGGTTGACTAGTGTTGTACCCATTTTTCCATATTTTCATTCAATTTGAGTGGTAACATGTTTTGTTAGATCTCCATACTCGGATCTGTATGAGTTTGAGTATGGGATTCAACCTTAGTAGCATCTCCAGGTTCACCTAAAACAAACATAACACTTAATTTGTGTGTCATTTATAATTATCTTTTGTTATTCTTGTGCTCATCTGCTATATCTGATGCTAAACATAGCTGTACTTATTTCTGAAACATTTGTGTTGCATCTTGAGAAATTTTATTAAAACCTACCATTCTAAGACCAAGTTAGCTCTGATTAAGTTATATTTTGTTCATTTATTTCTGATAGATTTACATAAGATGTCAAGATCAATAGCATTTCAATTATTGGTGGTGCTGATGGAACAAGTCCTTCCAAGATGAGGGCGTAAGTTCGAACTTTAATATGTTCTTTCTGCTCCTTCATTTTAGGACCTACTTGATTGGAACAATGAGATTGTCTGTGTTCATGAGTTTATTACAGTGGCATAGTTCTTGAAGGAGGTATGCATTCATCTGTTAAAGACATATAGAGAAGCATTTTCTATTTGATACAGCGCATAGGATTTTAGAACATGGCATGCTTTTGCTTATGCTTTCAAATTTTCTTTGTGTTTATGTTTTTAAAGCAATCTAATTCTGGACTCATACCCACCCATGTCACTGCTGCATCAGCCAACTAAATGCCTGGCCCATGGCTACACTGTGCAAGATCAATTCCATTCCCATTCATGCCCACTTGAGTTTTTGGGCCTCGCATCAGAATCGGATGGCATAGTTTGTGTATAGGCAAGACATATAAAAAGGCAAACGTAAAGAAAAAGGCAAAAAGGCAAACCCTTTACCTTTAAGAATATAATATTAAGTGTATTAAATTATTAATTAGCTTTCCAGGCACACATATACTGTTGTGAGCCACACCAAAAGCTGAAGAAGGGTAAGGCACGGGTGCCTCACCTTTCGCCTTTCCTTTTTTCTCTTCCCCAATATTCTCAAAAGAAAGGCTGTAATGTAATGTGAGCTTGCTTTTCTTGCCACTTTGATATGTACTGAGATATTCTTGAACAAATAAAAGACAAACGCAAACGGGTCTAGTGCAATCGAAAAAGAATTTTAATATATAGATAAGTGGTCTCAGGTTCAAACACTCATGGTATTTTGATAGTATGTGTGTGAAAAATCCCGAAGCCCGTTTGGTTCGCGAAATTGAACTTCTTGGGAATGAACTTCCCATGTCTAATCTCATAAGATGGGAATGGAAGATGTTCATTCCCATGTTTGGTTTGTGTAATATTAGGAATGAAAAATTGTTCAGTTTTCTAACAATACCCATAACTTTTTTTTTTATTAAAAAGAAAGAAATACAATGAGTTTTTCTATGAGTAAAACATGGTAAGTTAGTTATATAAAATCCCATTAAATGATTTCCCAAATAAGGAGAAAAAATTATGAAGCTTAACTAAGGGTATAAAATTCCCTCTACATGAGAAGTTCATACCTATAAGTCCAGAATTACATTCTCGAGAGTGCACTTATCAAATATAGGAATACAATTTCAAATCTATAACCAAGCTCATGAACTTTGAACCAAACAGAAATAATAAAAAACAAGCCTCGTGGAAGCATTAGTTCCAATCGCATGAAAGAATAAAACGCTCACTCCAACGAAGATTTTGGTTTTGGAGGGTGCGGATTCCCATACTTTATTGGATGTTACAAATTTAGAATGGGTACTAGTTTACTACACTACACGCTTCTCCATAGGATAAAGGGTTGGATTTTCGAATTTTGCAAAGCTTCTTCATATATATTTCTTTTTTCTTGCTTTATTTTTTTAATTATTTTAGGTTCTCTTTGGGGATGGATGGTGTTCAATGTTCCATGCACATATGCCATTGGGTGCATTATTCTCTTAAGTTGTTTGAAAAGTTGCAAAACTATATTCAATATATATACTTTCTTTTCTCAAATTATCAAATTCAAATTTTAAGAAACTAAAGTGCTTAGAAGCAATTACCTCTACATCTAAAGTTTTGTGTTCGATTCACTCTTCTTCAATATCGCTTGTATCAAACCATAAATCCAATTCTTTCTTATTTGAATTATCCTCAGAGTATACTAACTCCATACTCGTTAATTTATAGAGAATGAAATATGAAATGAGCGCAATGAAAATATTGAATATGGCCATTGAAAAATATTCATGCATGCATTTAATTTTCCTATTTTTCTTCTACATTTAATTGTTCAAGGTTGTGACTTTTTATGCTCATATAATAAAAAGAAAAAAGAAAAAAAAAAGTGACGGTGGCCATCAACAACATTTGCAAGAGAAGGGTATAAACTAATGAAGTCATCCATTGCAACTCTTTTGAATTGAAACTCAAAAGGTGGAGAAGAGATGAGGTGATACTTTATTTGGTGGGTAGAAGTGGATAGAGATAGAGGAGGCGTGGCCCAAGAATATAGATGAAATAGAATTTTCCTTGGAAAAGTTGGTAATTTCAGCCTTTTTCTATGTTCGTAGGGGTCCCTGAAGAAATCAAGCATCTTTGACATAAAATTTACTTCTTTATTAGTTTGCTTTGGTTCTGTGATCATTGCTTTATACATCACCAATCTATAATAATATTTTCATTTGTTAATCCCAGGACCTTCCACCTTACCTTAGACCAACTATATGGGGACATTCTCAATTGCATGATAGTCCATTAAAACCTTTTTTCAAATTAAATATTTTTTTTGGCAAATTAAAATCTATTCATGCCATCATGCTCGTTAGAAATATTGTACTTTAAGTATCCCAAAAACACGTTAAACTTTTTTTGTTTGAATAAAATCGAATTAGATTAGAGTTTTATCGACAACAGAAAGCAAAAACCAAAAAATTTAAATAAATATTTACATTACACCAACTCACAAGGTTATAAATTTGTTCTACAATACCCTTATTTTAGTTTACGTAAATAGCATATCAAAAACTCAATCCTAAGAGATAATGGTTCGCAACAAGGTTAGAAAAGAGATGTCTTGACCTATAAAAAATGAACATCAAGTAGGGAAAGGTCAATGTCAATTGGTATGTGATCTACCAAAAGTAGGGGCGAGTATTATATACGTTCATTTGCTTAACATGAGGGCAAATGGTTACAATATTAGAACTTAAGGTGGATCTTTGAAAGTTTTTAAAAATGTATATGGAGAATATATTTGAAGGTGGAGCAAGTAGCTTTGTGCAATCTAGAACTAGAAGATTGATGATATGGGTTCCTATTAGTGTCGCATTAGGATGGAAGATTGGCAATGTGAAGGAGCAAAATTTGCTACACAAGTGAAGTATCCAGACAAATTGGTACAATGAGAGTCCTTAAATGGAAGCAAATTTGAAAGAAATGTAGCAAACACTCAAATTTGTGGATAAATTCATGTGTGAATGTTGTTAAGAGTGAATCGCCTCAAATTCTTGCATATTTTTGGGGTTGTTGTTTACTATCTTTGGTTTGTTTCGAATTAAGTGTGCACGATCTTGAGCTAGCAACTCGAGTACGAAATTCCGATTACCAAATTTGTTCATAAATCATCTTGTGTTAGGAAGAACACACATATTTTGTGAACTAAAATTTATAACTATAGGATCCTGTTATTTCTAAAGAAAAAATGTCACTCATGCACTCCTTATAGAACAAAAACTCACTTGATCTTTATATTTGCCCAAAAAAAAAAGAAGAAGATCCTATAACTTCCTTGATGTATGTGTAATCAAAAGATATTAAATCATGTGTAGCAGAGTGGAAAATGACCTTAACTTGATAAACTCCCATAACACCTTAGTAGTGTGAGTGTGTGTGTGTGAGAGAGACCCTCTTCTCCTTGTAGATTGCTTTTATTAAAAAATCATAGTCATTTTGTTCATATGGTAAATTATACGAGATCTCTTGTTTCTGGGTTTAAAATTCAAATATAAGTTCTCTTGTTAGAAATGAGTTATCTGTATGAACACCACATTGACTTCTTTCTTGTAAGCAATTATTCCTCCTCATCTACATATCTAAAACAATAACTTGTGAAAAGTGAGAAAACATAATAAAATTTATGCACATATGTCAAATTGCGATTTAGAGAAATGACACCATATTGAATGCAAACATTCTCCTATATATGTGTCACTAATTTGATCTTATCATGTAATAATAAATCATATTTTAACTTTTTGTTGGGTTTAGGACAAAATCTGGCTACAACCCTCCTTTTTCGTTTCGGGGTTGAATTTGCCGCTCAATTGTGTGTAACTGTCCCATATTTATAAAATGAATCTCCATCATTGTCGTAAAAGAAATCGAAAAAAAGAATAAAATTTATGCACAGATGTCGAATTGCGATATTTTCTGAAATGAGGATTGGCTCAATAAAGGACGTGAACATTCTCCTATATGTATGTGTCACTAATTTGATCTTATCATGTCGGGCTAGGGACGTGCTTGAAAATCATCTCTAAACAAAAACAAATTCACATTTGTTTGTTTTCTCATTTGCCCCTCCAATCGTACAACTTTGACAAAATAATATTATATTCCCATTTAGCTTTACCATGCAGCTAAAGCCCCCTATTGGGTTTGGGTCAGTCATCCAATCCAACAAAACATAAAGTATAAACACCATCCCATCCAACAAAACTCAAAATAAAAATAAAAGCAGAAAATAAGTTAAAATATAGATTTAACAATGTCCCACAATTGCTTATATATTTATAAATAAATTTAAAAACGAAAAAGAAAAAGAAAAAACTCTATAATTCTGAGGCAGATGGGCACCTAGCTAGCTTGTAGGTAGCCCTCCAAAAGACAGGAGTGCAAGCTTTCACGAAACCAAACCCCCTACCTTATTTGGTATTTTGATGTCCTCTTGACCCCTCACTATCTCTGTGCTTTTTGTCCGGAACAAGCAAATAAATAGAAAGGGCGCATCTTGGCCACTACTTTAGTCTTAAGTACTAATGAGTCATACTCATAGTCCAGTCCAGTCCAAGTCCAACCCAGTCCAGCTCCAGCTTGGCTACAAAATCACTCTCTCTCTACGGCCTACCCACTCCCCATCCGTCTCTCAGTTTCTGCACACAACAGAGAACAGACTCACACCATTTCCCTGACAACTCGTATACCCCACGTAATATCTTTTTTCTATTTTTTATTTATTTTTAAAAAAATAGAAAGAAAAAAAGACTAAGTCTCTCTGTTTCTTTTTCTTTTCCCCTGAATATTTGTAAAGTAGGGGGAGAGAGAGAGGGGGTGGTGGACTGAAAAAGAGAGTTAGAGAGAGAGATACTGAAAACTCTGAAAGGGTACCAAGAAAAGAGAGAGCGCCATCAACTCATTCAGAGAGAGAGAGAGAGAGAGAGAGAGATTGAAATTTGCCTTAACTCTGCTGCATTCTCATGGTCTTTGTGTGAGATATTATGTTCCTCATCACCATTTCCATAACTTGATTATTAACCATGGTTCTTCTCAAGCTCTTCTGCTTCTTCACTCTTGCCTTCTTCTTCTCTTCTGCTTCCCTCTGTCTCTCCTACGAGCCTCGCAACCATGAAGGTATATACACCAAAGCGGACAACCTCACAAACAATTTCACTGCTTTTTTTCAAAAAAGTTACTGACTTTGTTATTTGGGTTTCGATTTCTTGCAGTGGAGGCTTTGATAAGTTTAAGGCTAGCTTTGAATGATCCCCATGGAGTTTTAAACAACTGGGATGAAGACTCTGTGGACCCATGTAGCTGGGCCATGATCACTTGCTCACCTGAAAATGTTGTTATAGGCCTGTGAGTTTCATTTTTGTATTTTCTTCTGTAAAAACATTTCATTGTTGTCTTTCTCAATTGTTGTTGTTTTTTTTTATTTTTTGTGCTTTTCTGAGATTGTTTTTCTGGTTTATTTATACTAAAGCAGACATGGCCTTTCTTTCTTGGTTTTCTAGGGGAGCTCCGAGCCAGTCTCTGTCTGGAACTTTATCTGGGGCTGTTGGAAATCTCACAAATCTTCGACAAGTGTAAGAAAAATGACCATTTTCAGCCGTTCAAATTGCAAATTTCCACAAACCCGTTTGTTTTCTTCCTTCAATTCTTATTTCATTTCCCTTTTGCCTTCTGTTTGTTTGCTGAGAGAACAAATGAAAGGCATGAAGCCTAATGTTAAAGTTGGTGTTAAGAACGCTTTTCCTTTTCTTCCACTTTCTCTTCAATCAAGCAGACCAAAAAGAATTAAAATTCTGTTCATGTTTATCTGCTTTACAAAACACCCAATTGATTTTTTTTTTCTTTAATTTAAATTTGCTCACGATTTTTTCATTGTGAATTTGAAGATTAATGCAAAACAACAATATATCTGGCAAACTCCCACCGGAGCTTGGTACTCTTCCGAAGCTTCAGACCTTGGATCTCTCCAACAACCGATTCTCCGGTTTCGTCCCAGACTCTCTGGGTCAGTTGAATAGTCTCCAATACCTGTAAGTGTTTCCTTTTTTGCGTTTGTAATTCACCCGTTAGACTTTGTTTGGTTGCCAAGAAACAGGAGGAAAAACAAAATTGAACTCAGTTAATTCTTATGTTACTAATTGATTAAAGAATAACTTTTTTAATTTTTTTAAAATTTGTTCTTAGGTTGATTGGAGTTTTCTTCGTAGCAACCCAATGTTGTTTTTTTTTGTGTATTTATTCTTTTTAAGGTAAATCATTTGTATAATTTTTTTTTAATGTGTGATTGCCGTCATGTAATGAGAGCAGGAGGCTGAACAACAATAGCTTGTCTGGGGCTTTTCCCGTGTCTTTAGCCAAAATCCCTGAGCTTGCTTTCTTGTGAGTATGGGTTTTCACAGTTTCTCTCATTACTTTATTGGTTTGTTTTTTTGCGTCTCGGTATCTTGAAATCTGAAACAACTTGCAACATGTTGAGGAATTTCTGATTAGTAAACACTTTTCTCAATATCTGATCATTGGGTTCTTTTTATGATAAATCTGGTCACCAGGGACTTGTCTTATAACAATCTCAGTGGACGAATACCCAAATTCCCAGCCAGAACATTCAAGTATGCTCTCGCTCTCTCCCTCTCTCTCTCTGTGGTCCTTCTTTTATTATTCCTTATGCTTTACTGTTTTAATTTTTTCTTTTTTATACCTAGTGTTGTGGGAAATCCACTGATTTGTGGAAGCAGCTCCACTGAAGGATGCTCTGGATCAGCCACTCCTGTCCCTCTTTCATTATCACTGAAATCATCACCTGGTAACCATTCTTTAAACTTCCCTTTTTACTCTCTAAAACCATATATCTCTCTCTCTCTCTCTCTCTCTATTTTTTTGTTTTTTGTATAAATTTTTATCTTTTTCCCCGTCTAAGGAAAACACAACTCCAAGACTGTAGCAATTGCACTGGGGGTCAGCCTCAGTTGTGCACTTCTCATAGTCCTTTCACTTGGAATTGTCTGGTACAGAAAGAAGCAAAAAAGCCAATCCATTTTGAACATAAGTGGTCAGTAACATCATGGTCCCATCTCATAAATGAACAATGTAAATGGAAATATATAACTGATATCAAATGTGTCTTTTTCTTTACTGCAGACATTCAAGAAGAGGGACTTGTGAGCTTAGGAAACCTCAGAAACTTCACTTTCAAAGAGCTTCAACTCGCAACGGACCATTTTAGCTCCAAGAACATACTTGGTGCTGGAGGTTTTGGCAATGTTTACAAGGGAAAGCTAGGAGATGGGACTGTGGTGGCAGTGAAACGGCTTAAGGATGTAACAGGAACAGCTGGAGAATCACAATTTCGGACAGAACTGGAGATGATAAGCCTTGCAGTACATCGGAATTTGCTTCGGTTAATTGGATATTGTGCTACCTCTAATGAGAGACTTCTGGTATACCCTTACATGTCTAATGGCAGTGTGGCTGCCAGGCTTAGAGGTTGGTCTATATTTGCTGCAAAGACACTCACATTTTTTCGGTTACAAAGCACACCCACATTTCATGGTGAGGGTGGGCATGATTATTTACTGTGTGATTTTGTTGGTGTGATATACTAACCACCAACAATATAGTACTTACCTAAATATTATCTTGGCATGGACCACAATCGGTTGGGAGTTTTGGAGATTTTTAATTCAAACTTTCAACATTAAAGCTGGGACCATCAATGTTTAGTCACTCCTTAATATGGAACATTTAGAAGAAAAAAAAAGGCTTCCAAAAGAAGTTCTTTGTGCATATATTAAATATGCAAACCATGTGAGCCTGTGATCTATTGTTGATTTGATTTCCTTGATAAGATTCCCATGTACTATTGGTTTTTAAACTGCACTCACCTTAAAGTTACCGTTTGGAATTATGTGTTGATGATCATAGCTTCACTGTCTACAGTTGATACATTCTGTTCTCTTGTTTTTGGTCAATTACATTCTGTTCTTGGTTAAACGTGAAATGTCTGAGTAAATTTGGCTTGAAAACTGCATCAAGTGTTGTTTGAAAGAAATTAGCGTATCCATTCATACAATGAAGCCTGAAGCCACCATCCATAATAATGAGCCCTGATATTTTGTTCTGAACACAACAGGAAAACCGGCACTAGATTGGAACACAAGGAAGAAGATAGCAATAGGAGCTGCAAGAGGTCTTCTGTATCTACATGAACAATGTGATCCGAAGATAATACACAGGGATGTAAAGGCTGCAAATGTGCTCCTGGATGACTACTGTGAAGCTATTGTTGGAGATTTTGGCCTTGCGAAGCTCCTTGACCATGCTGATTCTCATGTCACCACTGCCGTCCGTGGGACTGTTGGGCACATTGCACCAGAATACCTTTCCACTGGTCAATCATCTGAAAAGACTGATGTTTTTGGATTTGGAATTCTCTTGATAGAGCTCATAACCGGACTGAGAGCTCTAGAGTTTGGCAAAACAGTTAATCAGAAAGGAGCCATGCTTGAGTGGGTAAGTTTTTATCTAACTCGGAGAAGCTATAATAGGTTTCTAAGTGTAGTACCAATTCGTATATGATTTTTTCAGATTATATGGTTATTATATAAACAATTCAACAATGTAGTGTGTGTCGAATAACAGCAACCAATTTCCACTCAGTCAGGGCTGCAGTTCCACACATTTAGCTGTAGTGATTAAAATTAGTATGCACGGTTATTTTTTTGCAATCTTCACCTTTTTCATTCATTTGTATCTCAAACAATCAGAACTGGATAAACAGCTTCCTATTCTTTCTGTATCATTGTAATATTCTCTTATGTTTCAAAGGAACGATCATTTAATAACGTTCTTCAAGAAAATTATTAAAAGCCCTGAGAAGCATAATGGTTGCATGTTGAAAGCTAATGAGCACATCATATCCATGCTGCTGGTCACAGGTGAAGAAAATACAACAAGAGAAGAAAGTGGAAGTGTTGGTGGACAGAGAGCTAGGAAACATTTACGACCGGATTGAGGTGGGGGAAATGCTGCAAGTGGCTCTGCTGTGCACTCAGTACCTACCAGCCCACCGCCCCAAGATGTCGGAAGTGGTCCGGATGCTTGAAGGCGATGGGCTAGCCGAGAAGTGGGCAGCATCGCATAATCATTGTAATTCCAGCATGGACCTCTTTCATACTCACAACAGTAACAGAAGTAACACCCACCCTAGTATCATTGGATCAAAACATGATGACAATGAACGTGATCGGGCAAGCATGTTTGGCACCTCTGTGGATGAGGATGATGATGAGCATTCTTTGGATTCCTATGCCATGGAACTCTCTGGTCCAAGATAGAAAAGAAAGTACAGAGAAATAGAAAAAGAATTAGATTTTATTTCCTGCATTCTTTATAAGAAAAAAAATATGAAGTTAGTTCTAAGAAAGATAGGTGGTGATTCTGTTTGGGAAACCAACTTTTCTCATTCCAGCTTTGTGGGTTATGTAAATATGACTTTATAATCTTTTTTTTTTTTTTTTTCTGACTGTATTTTGGTATTTTAGGGGTGAAGAAAGTAAAAGGGGGCAAAGTGGATGTGGATTTTGTATAGGGGCATGGCATAGATATATAGGAGAACATCATCAGATGCTCTGCTCTGCTGCCCCCTAGTGTTGAGACAGATCATTTCCCAGAATATTTTTTGACTAAAGAGTTGGTGTGAAATTTGCTTCTGATATTTTCTAGCTGTTTGATGGTGAAAGAAACTGTCAAAGTGAGTTGAGAATTGAGAGGTGAGCTGTGTTTGTGCAGAGGTCGTTCTCTTTATACCGCTTTTTGCAGTATCACGCGCCTCTTTCTGCTCTCAGCTACTTTGCTTCTTTTAATTCAACGAGTCTTTCAAGTCCTCTCAGGGTTTTCTCAAACTTCCTCCACATCTTCATAGTTATTGCTTTTTTTTTTTGTTTGGTTCGCCATCTAGTTTTGTTTGGTTCCACATCCTCAAAGAATGCTCATCCGTTCCTTAACTAATCCTTAACACAAATGCTTAATGAAGATGCTCCCAGTATTAAAATACCCTACGATATTAGAATAGTGTTTCGATACTATTTGATAGAGTATTACAGACACTTGTAGAGTGTCTGTAATACTCTATCACTATTCACCTCAGTCCACCTTACCTTTGGTAGGGGGAAGTGTACTGGACTATTTCAATTGAAATTGACAATATTCTGAGCGGTATTTGGTGTGCTGAGACTAGACTCATTGAATTGGACAACAGTCCAACATATTGTGTCTTACAAGTCCCATATAGAGGGGTGGGACTCCTATCTTCTCCATCTACTCCTTTGTAGCCATGTTAATTTCAATTGAAATCCCCAGTTCTTAACCTCAACTATCTGTTCTTCCATTATTTTCCAGAAGCACCCAAACTATCTCGTACTTTAGGTCAATTTTGATAGGAGTTGTTGTACAAAGTCAATTTTGTCAATCTAAGGCTGACTTCATAATTTTACTTTTTTTGGTCATAACTTCATAATTTTACTAACGTTTACTTAATGGGTTTATGCACAGTAATTTTAAAACTTGAATGAGTGTTTGTGTAATTTCTAGAATTTCAAGGAGTTGCGTGTCTTCACGAACCTCAAGGGGTACTAGTTATTAAGTTTCGATTGGGTTCAGTATTATTTTAGAGAGCTGCTATTTCCACCCACCTGTCCTATTTTCCCACCCACCTTATCTTCCCACCCACCATATAAATTTTAAAAAACACGATCCTATTTTTCCACCCACAAATATTCCTAAAATACCATTTTAATTATTACCTCATTCCTCTTTCCTTTTATTCACTCTGCTCATTTCTTCTCTTTCTTTGACGGCCCACATATCTCTCTCTCATTTTTGATGTATCTTATTTTCCATCTCTCATGCTCCATCTCTCTCTGTCTCACATGTTTACTATACATCTCTCTCTACCTCAATCGAAACCACACCATCTCTCAAATCAAACTTCCTCTGGTACAACAAGACCTTGTTCTTCTTCATCAAATATTCCACCATGTATTTCACTCTTCATCACATTTTCATGCAAACAATAGGGTTCGTGAGAACTTAAGAAGTCTACATCTTTCTTCTTTTTTTTATCTTTTTTTTTTTCTTTAAGTCCTTTAAAGTTATTTTACAATAGGGTTAAATTTGTCTTTAAAAGTTTAAAGATAAGGTGGGTGAAAAAATAGGACAGGTGGGTGGAAATAGCATCACTCTTATTTTAATACATTTTTTTAGTAAGGTGATTGGCCAAAGGCCCAAATATTATTTGACTACATTACTAATGCAAAGATTGAGCCCAAATAATTCTTTTTTTTTTATATTTAAATTTTTATAAAAATAAAAGAATTTATTTTACTACATTACGAACACAAAAGTACTTTGGTCCTTCTCTAAGTTGAATGCCTAGGCATGCTACCACCAAAATACATCACATGTTGTGTAAATGGTGTGCGTATGAAATTTGATTTTAAATCAAATGACTGAACTACAGAGTGAATAAGGGCTTAAGTTCTTTCATTTCCTTAAGGTAAAGGATGGTTAGATTTTTTATTTGATCTTTTTGGGTTAGGTCCTGTAGATACAAAATTATGTAATTAGATACAAAATTATCTATTTTGAAACATGAATTAAAATAGTAAATCTTTAACTCCTTATCGCGGTGGAGAAAAAATAGGACGCAATGAAATGAAGTGCTAGGAAGTATATAGCAAGAAAGTAAAGTGCTTGAATTAAAGAGGCCAAAATAAAGATAAAGAAAAATGCCAATAACAAATAAGATAAATAATTTCAATAAAACTTAAAGCCAAATAAAAACTCAATTAAAGGTGCTAAAACTGAAGAACACCAAAATTTATGAAGGTTGAAAGTGCTGGAAAGATAAATAGACAGAAAGATAAAGTGATGGAAATGCAAATCCATATAAATGAAAGTTTGGTAGTAAAAGTTAAACTTGGTAAATCTAGGGGTAGTAAAATGTAATTTACCCTTTTAGCATTTTATTTCTGAATAACTAGATGCACTGAAAATCCTTACATTACAGCACACTTTTTTATTTATTAATGGGCTCAGGGTCCACCCAAAGGACAACAATGGCCCACCCACGGGCCACGGTCACAGTGGGACCGTCTTCGCCAATATCTTCTTTGTCTCCCTTGTTTTGAACTCAAGTTTTTACTTTATAAACTCCCAAAGCTTTATACAAATTGGACTGAAGCTTTCAACTTGTAAGCTTCAGAACCCAGGAATTCCTCTAATGGCCAATCAGTCCTCCTCTTCGTACCCAATCCTTTGCGCTTCCTTCAATCAAGACACCAGGTAAACTGAAAGTTCACATATTTTTTTCTTTCCAATTTATTTATTTTTCTGGTGGAAATTTGTAATTCTTTCGAATTTGTCAGTTGCTTTGCAATTGGGACAAAGGATGGCTTCAAAATATTCGATTCCAATACAGGGAGGCTCTGTTACGAACGAGGCAAGTTATCGAATTCATTTATTGCTTCCCAGAATCAAACTAAGAAAAAAAAAAGCACTACACAAAATTTCAATTTTTGTTTATATGGAAAATTATGCTGCAGGGTTTTTTTTTTTGAAATGATTTCTGTAGTGGGCTGTTTCCATTTCTTTTAATATTTACTTATTTTATTTTGTTTTTGGTTAGCTATTGGAGCTTTCGTTATTGTTGAAATGCTATTTAGCTCTAGTCTTCTTGCCATTGTTGGAGCTGGTGAAGAGGTATGTAATGTAATCAGTTAATAGTTAGTATTGGATTCTAGCATGATAAATTTACTAACATTCTGACTGCCACAGCCATCTTTATCGCCACGGCGTCTTTGTTTGTTCAACACCACAACAGGAACTGCTCTTCGAGAATTAAATTTTTTGACTTCAATACTTGCTGTTCGCATGAATAAGAAAAGGTAACACGAAATTAGTCATCATGAGCTTGTGCTACGAATTTGTCTTGGTTAATTATCATAATAATCTTTAATTCGATGTTTCAAGCTGGTATATGATATATCATTTCATTTGTTAACAAAATTTTCGAGCCTAGATACGATAGCAAAGACAATTGGCATATTTGGCACTTGTAGACACTTGTTAAGACAGTTATCGAGGTTCTGTACTATATAGTGAGATTTTACAAAATTATCATGTGATAATGCTCCCCCATTTTAAAGTACCGAATTATTTCGAAGTTCTACTTTGTTTAACCCTTTTCGGTTCTTCTGCATGCATCTATGCAATGCAATCATATAGGTATGTATGGGTACTGCAAAAGTTTGTACAAATACTTGGAAGTGCATAGATTTAATGTTCTATATACATTGTTTTCCAATTAAAAAAACTATAAATGCTTTATTTTTTTGATACTTTTGTAAAATCATTTAAGTGGTGCAGAACTCACTCAGCCCATTGGAGACGGTTGTTAATCCATTAAGTGAACTTCAATTCTTTCTCCTTGTTGAGGATTTTGATATGCTTTTTTGGGAAATGCAGACTTGTTGTCATTTTACAGGACAAAACATATGTATATGACATAAATAGTCTTGGAATCTTGGACACTATTGATACTATACCAAATTTAAAAGGTGAAATTGGGTCACATTTCTTCTTGTACCAGTATGTGGATTCACACTGTTCAACCAGCAATCTGCCTCAAAACCTATTCTTATAACTATCTTTTTTCATTCTCCTCAGGGCTCTGTGCATTCTCTCCAAGTTTGGAAGGGTGCTTCTTGGCTCTTCCTGCTAGCATCTCCAAGGGATCTGTGTTGTTGTACAATGTCATGGACCTGCATTTACATTGTGAGGTTATGGAATATGATATTCTTTTTCATACATGACACAAAGATGGTAAAATAAGTATGACGTCACTTCATTTTGTTATCTAGATGAATTAATACTTCTGAAAAATGTTTTTCAACATGAATTTAGAGCTTTTGTTTTAATAAGCCTTAGTGTTCTTTTTTACCAGTAATGTGGAAGATTTGTGGTTTTGTTCCTCTTCTATCTTGTTGGTCAATTTTCATGGTTCTGTTTCATCTACACAGCCAAATGTAGAGGAAGCACACAAATTAGAAAAATAGATGTTTCTTTTAATTTTTCGGAAGACATTAAAAGTAAAATGGTGTAAGGTGGATCCTGCAGTATGCTTCTTTAGATGCCTGCTTTCAAATCCTCAAGAATCAGGATGCTTTGCAACTGCATTTTGAAAATATGTAGTCATATTTCAAGAGTATCTGAATTGATTTTTTTATTTTAAAAATAAAGGATCAATCTTCATGGAATTTTATGCCTTTATTTAGTTGTATTAGATATGCAGCAAAAGATACTTCTCTTTCCTTCTTCTAATTTTATGTATATTTATGTTTCTTGAATTTGAACTACAGATAGATGCTCATCGAGCCCCCCTTGCTGCAATGGCTCTTTCTTCCAATGGGACGTACATAGCAACAGCATCTGAACAGGGGACCATTATACGAGTCCATCTAGTCTCGGAAGCAACTAAGGTGAAGAATAGCAAAAGAATTTCTTTTATCAAATTGAAGGGCAGTAGTTCCTTTTATCAAATCCAAGTAATATTTGTTGACCAGCACCTTGGATCTCAAACATATGTGTATATTTATATACTGCATAAGAATTACTGTTCCATCATCTCCTTTCCTGACCTACAGCCACTGAAGCAAGTTGTGGCAGTACTTTTAATTGACTGTACTTTATTACAAGTAATATGGAGGTCTAATTAATCCTTCTTTGGCAGTCTTATAGCTTTCGAAGAGGGACATATCCGTCAACTATATTTTCTTTGTCATTTGGGCCATCTATGCAACTGCCAGATATTCTTGTGGGCACAAGTTCTTCAGGTTCTGTTCATGCTTTCTCTCTGGGGTTCTCTATGTATCAAAGGTGAGAACTAAAACTGAACATTTCCTTTCCTAACAACTGAACATTCTTAAGTTAGCACATTGATGTTGCACGTACCACATTAAGTCTAAATATATTAGGAAACTGACTCACGTATTTGCTTAATGTTGTTGCACTTTTCTCATGTCTTTAGATATGTAAAGCTCTAGGCCTTCAGTGGCATTTGCTTAATCTTTTATTTGCTATTTATCTTCCTTCTGCTAGTTGCAATAGCAGTTGCCCTAAAAGAGAAAGGAGAAGCTGTATTAATAAAATTATGTTCTGACAAATGCTTAATCCTTATTTTAATTGTTGCATAAGTCTTGCTGTTCAATCTTCATGTCGAATAAACTTATAAAAGAGTCTGTTCAAAAAAGTGAATTTACAAAAGAAAAAGATAAAGAGGCAGTTCCTTTCAAATCCTTGTTGTTCACAATGTTCATGCAGTACACTTCTTTATGTTTTCCAATGTTAGAGAATATTTTTTCATCCTTCTAATTTTCATTTGTAAATTCAAATATCTTATTTTTCTCTCTTAGCAGAAGCAAAAGATCAGGAAGTTTTCTTGGATCAATTATACCTGGCTCTGTTACGGATGCATTGGATCCAGCCCATCATGATGTACTTCATAATGCTGCACCAGCAGGAGTCAAAAGGTGGACCAGTTTATAACTTACAATACTGTATGCATTAGTACATTTTTACCACTGGTCTACTGACAACACAGCACCATAGGTATGGCATATCGTGTGAATAGGATGAGACTTATCTGGCAGTCTGGCTCAGACTCTAAAAAGTCAGTTGACTACTGGTTGTTTCAAACTCTATTTTCTACTTCTAGGGGAAGTATTGCGCCTTTATGGTTTCTCCTGTAAACTGAGTGCAGTCTTTGTCTACGTAACTGAACATCTCTTTGATATTAAATTATGATATAGGCGCTTTTGTCAGACCTTGTGGAAACAATTCTGGATGAATACACCTTAGTTTCTGGCCAGCCTTGTCTTTTGTTGCTTATTCTAAGTTCCATAGAAGATTAAGTTTGTTATTAAATCTTTTGGTTATTGGCTTTTTGGTATATTTAAGGGTGAATTTCAAAAACATTGTGGTGTGTTGCACAATGTGCACCGTATACTTTTGGAATATAATACAGACCAGAGTTACAGATTGAGATTTAAGAAACAACAATATGTTTGACTGCTATGTAATTATGAACTGCTTTCCAGCTAAGTAAGAGAAGTTGTTGATAAGAATCCATTTTACATTATGATTATTGTGTTGTTGCTGTGGAATTGTGAACTTTCCAGTTAAGCAAGGGAGTTTGTTTATAAGAGTGGGTCTTTATTCTTTCAACTGGCCCATGGATTAAGATTTTGGTCATAGGCCATACCTGGGTTGTGGACATTTGGCAATTCAGATTTTACTTCTGATATAATATCCATTCTTGCTATTGTTTTCTCTTTAGCCCATTAATTCCTGAAGTTAAGTTTAGTGTTTTATAAATATATTTTAAATTTTTTAACAGCTATGCCGTGATTCGAAAGGTTGACAAGGTTGCTGATACATCAACTTCAGAAATTGTGGCTTGCAGGTTTGTTACCGGTTGTTGTCTGTACTCTTATAAAGTTTAAGTATCTTCTTTGGTTTTCCTTTGTTGACCCTCCCCATTCTCAATCCCTTTCTACAACTTAGGGTTCTGAATTAGCCAGTTGAATAGTGTTCTCAACAGTAAATAATGTACAAAGCATTTTTATGCAAAACGTTTTTCACATGCCCAACAGGAGTGGCTTTCATTGGGCCGTGAACTACTGCTGGATTTCCATGAATGATTAAAAAGTTTGAAGTACCAACTCTCATGTTTAAATTTCTAGTTCATGATCGACTGGTTTTCATTGATGACCACATAAACTTGATGTGCCATCTCTCTGAGTTATAAGTAAAAGTATATTATTTAAATATGCACTCTTGGGGAAGATGTGGAGGCAACAAATTCCTCGCACCTCTTTGCAGTGTAGGTTTTGAATACTGTTTGAATAAAGCTACTTAATAATCTTTTCTTTATTGAGGTTTGTCTGCTTATGTCTTATTGATTACAGTTGTCGATTATTTCTACCTTCTTATTGGCTTGAATTCTTCCTGTTTGGACTTTCATTTCAGGGCAACTATTTCCATTATAACATACAATGGGTACTTCCAGGAGTACAACTTAAGCATCAACAATCAGAACGAGTTCTCGTGGAGTTTGGAGCGTGAATTCAAGCTACTGACTGTCATCTCAGACGATGCCATCAGCTCCTGATGAAAGTGTTGGAATGGATCATCTCCGAAACTCGGGGAAGTGCACGCTATTATTCAAGCCCAGCAGACAGAATTGTGCTAGTATGCTTGAGGTCTAGTGACTAGCCTTGAAGGATCATGTAAATTGGGGGCGGTAATTGTCGACATGACACGGTAACAGTAGGTTAGTATTGGGCATATTTCGTGTCAGGATCTCGTCCCAGCTAACATATGATAAGTTAACAGTTTATGTGGTGTGCATAAAAGTGGAGATTTCTACATATATACTTGTGAATAGTTGAAGCCTTTAACCCTTACCAAAATATGTATCTCTAAATTGATCATAACGAGCGGGTACAGCTTTTCAATAAAAGAAGTAATTATTTGGTTGGTCATAAATGCTTTTGTATCGTTTATGTAATGGTCATCAATTGTAAGTGCCCTCCATTGTTAGCGTGCGTGTTTCCATCGGATCAAGAGCAATGACATTGTGTTCCAGCAGCACAATTGTTTTTGTATTGAAGCTCTCATAACGTGGGAGGGGTAATTTTCCAAAAGTTCAAAATTAATTCAAACCATTTTAGGGCTTAAGTTTACATACACACCATAGGTAAAATTAGGGGTAGGCATGGTCCAAATTGAATTGGTTTCGCTTCAAAACTACAGTCGAATCAGTTACAATATAATGGTTTGGATCGGTTTGATTTTGATAAAAGTCATGAAGAAAACTGAACCAAATCAAACCAATTTAAGACATTTAGTTCGATTTGGTTTGGCCGGTTTCGGCCTAAATCCCAATTCTCATTCCTTTTGCATTTTTTCAACATTGTTAGCCCAATTACAACCAATAAATTCACAGCTTGCTCCATACTTAAATCATTTTCCAGGAAGAGAGTCACTTCTTTGGTTCTCTCTTGCTTTTAGGCATTCTTTTTTCATTTGGCTTGGCTTGCTTCCTGGTTGGAGGCTTTTTTTTGTTTGGTCATGTAACACCCCGACCCTAGTTTAATTATCCATTCAATTATTTAATTAAATTTAAATATGAATTTACAATTTTGCCCTTGGGATAGGCGTAATTTGGTCACTTTTTAATCCAGAATGATTTTGGGGAAATGAGTGGCGCTTTTGCATAGATCGTACCGAGATGAGTCCGTAGACACGTAGTGGGCTCGAATCGGAGTTGTAATGAAAAATATACGATCAAATTTCACTCAGTGGCACAATCGTATTTTTTTTTTGAAAAGAGTTAATTAAAATATGAATTTTTTCTTCTCTCTCTCTCTCTCCCCCGCGCAACCCCCCCCCTCGTTTTTTTGAAGCAGCTGGTGGCTCTTCGGCCACGGGGCCGGACCCAAAAGAACCGGGCCACTCTCCTCTTCTAGTCCCAGCCCAGCCCAACTGCCACCGCCACCGGTTTTGGCTGGAAAAACGAGAAAAAGTGGCTGGTTTTTGTGAGTTTTTTCTCAAGCTCGTTCGAATGATTTCGGGCACCAAATCTTGCAATCCAGGTATGCTTTCTCATCCTCTCAAGGTGTTCTAACTGCTGGTTGTGTAATTTAGGAGAAATTTCTGCGTTTTGAGACATAAATAAGCGATAGAAGTTTTGGCCTGTTTCGGCCTCCAATTCTGGCCACTTTCGGTGACTTTTTGGGATAGTTCCAAGAACAAAAGTTGCTCCACTCTATGTGCTGATCATGTAGGTATAAGTTTTGACTGGCAGTTTGGAGATTTCCAATCACCGGAATCGCTTTGGACATCCACGCGTTGCTGGCATGTGTGGCGGCGCGTGGGCCACTTTTTGGCCAGTCCTTGAGTCTTAAAATCATCCTCATGTCATCTCGTGCACGACGGTACGCTCGGATATGAATTTGGTTACCGTTTGATCGTCGATCAGATATCGCATATTAGGCGTTGTTCGGGTTCGATATGTTCGGACCGTTGGATCGACTTCATTTCAATATATGTTGATCTAGGCATCCCTAGAATCGTGTAGGAATTCGCGCATTGTGAATCGGAGCCCCGGATGTTCCAATTCAATAACTTAAAGTTTGCGTTAAACGATAACCGTCCGATCGTGCGATCGCGAGCGATCCAACCGTCCGATCTAGACCAAACTTGCAGGATGTGTATCCTAAATCTTGTGGAGCCCATAGGAACTCTTGGATCCTAAAACGGAGGTCGTGGGTCCCAAGGGCCCGGTTAGCCAAGTTGGGGCAGTTTGACCCCTCAGTTGACCGTGAGTCTTCCGAGGTAGTTTCACCATTCGAGGAGTACTAGAACGACCTTATTAACGCGTCTTGACCATTATTTGAGTTGTGTTGACTATGTTGGGATTTTGAGATTTGTTTTATAATATCGTATGAATTCTTGGATTATTAGTTTGATAATTGAAGTTATGGAAGGGATGAATATGAGATACTTGATCGATGAGTTATGAAAGTGAGTCTTGGGTCTCGGCTATGACTATTAGTAAATAAATGGATGTTGGATTTTAAGTGTACTTTGTTCTTCTAATATGGAATTTCTTGTATAATGAGTTTTGTATTGAAAATTGATTTAATACGGGTTAATGAGGACATGGGATCTCTAAAGATTATTATTTATCATTAATATTAATATTATTACTATTATTATTGGTGCCACTAATATTATTTATAAAGGATTATGTGACTTTGTGTATACGGTATTTTGGATTTATGTTTGAGAAATTGCGATTCACATTATGATGAAGTAATTGGGCAAAAGATTTATATGAGTTCAAGATACCTTGTGATGGTGATGTGAATATGTGAATGCACTATGTTAAGTAACCTCCCCTGGTTGTTGTACTCACACATGGCGTTGGATGATTCCGGCTTGTGGGCATACATGGTTTGTTGTTAGTTCATCACATGTGGCGTTGGATGATCCGGCGTTTGATGAAGTTGTCTACGCACATAGAATATGGTTTGGTTGGGCCACACATGGCGTTGGATGTTCCGGCGTGTGTGCTCATTGGGACACTAGTTACTTTACCACACGTGGCGTTGGATTATCCGGCGTGTGGTAAAAGATTTGTACACTTGGGTTACCGTTACTTTACTACGCGTGGCGTTGGACCTTTAGGCGTGTAGTAAAGTAACAGGGAGAGGAAAAAGAGATTATTATACTATGTCGGGGAAAGATTAATGTTTAAAAAGGATTATAATGGGTATGACGTGATTTAAATTAAGGGGAAAGGGATAATTCTAGAATTTACTTATTAGTATCGCTGAAAATGATTATATGTTATTTGAACCGTGATTTTAGTATTAAGAACTACGCGTGGCTTGATCCCTCACCAAGGGGTACGTAGGTAGCCTATGGTCTCACCTAGGTGCAGCCACGAAATAAACTATATTTAAAAGGTTTGGCCGATTTTGAGTATGTGAATGGATTTTGATGTGGTTATTGAATTTGAATCCTAATTATTATTACTGTTGGGGTTCGGTTTTGAATTTGTTGGTACGCCTGAAGCCCGATTTAAACTTGAGCGAGATTAAATGCTTGTTTATTTCTCAGTTATCACTCGAATGGATTTTAATAAATAGTGTATGTGGTTCTGACAGGTCTGAGACCCATTTCGAAATAAATGATTGGTTTTAGGTTTGATTATATTGTATAATGGGACCGAGGCCCTTAGAACTGTTGGTGATAGTTCATAGTTGGTAGTTGTTGCATGTTGAAAATTGGTGGAAAGTACTATATTGCCTTTCTGCAGGTTGAAAATTTGAGAAGTTATTTTATGTTGATTACAGTGGTATTCGTAAAATTATTTGAGTTCATTAATTGCATTGTTAATGTATAATTTGACTTAAGAGCATTGCTGGTGGTGCTGCTTCGAATTATTTGAAGGCCGGAGGCCATCTATGTCAATTGGATGAATTTATCTTGTGCATGCTGCTGGTTGGTAATATTAAACTGTGTTTTGACAGGTTGGAAAATTTGGTAATGTTTGTTTTTCAGGAGAGACTATGCCGAAATTTCGGCAGAAAGTCTTGTGCCCATTTTCCTTAAATTGGAAAAGAGGCTATAGATTTGAGTGGGCCCGGCATTGGCGTGATGTCAGAATTTTCCACAGGATTTGTCTCGGGTTCCGAGGAATTCGGGGCGGTCTTGTCAGGTAAGATGGTTGGAGGCTTTTGTTCTTTTACGGTGTACTTATATCACAGGATGTACTCAGTTAATTTTAGGGTTCGTTTAACAACAACCAAATATTTTGAACAAAAAAGTTGAATACAGACAAAAGCTAGCTCTGTTCATTGTAATTTGTATTCCATATTTATTAACCTTATTGGAGATACACGCTTTATGCAAAAACCATGGAAAATGTTTCTTATCTTTTTAAACACTGATGTTTAAACCACAAACTATGACTTTTTTGCCTGCACTTCATTGATCTACTCCATTATCTTTACAAGAAAATTCTAAGAACGAACATTTTATTAACAATAGCAAAGTTATGGGCACATGAATCTACAACTACCATTCTTTATACTGAATGCTGGACATGGTGGTGCAAGCTTTTTCACCCTCTCTTTTCTGCACCATCATTGGTCCATCATCAGAAAACTCATCGTATGAGACCTCATATCAAGTTAGTTGAGGCGAATTCCTCCAATGCCCTAAGAACTTGGCAGACATGTGACCTCTTTGACGACAACTCAGTAGCCTGATTGAAACTGCTCTCTCCTCCATAACAAACATCCGCCACATCCAGTCTTTTGGCCTGCAGATGCTCAAATGCATTCTTAATGGTTTTGCTGAAATCCAAACTCTTCATAAAGCTTTCTTTCCATATAGTGTCAAAAGACAACTTCAATTTTCAAAGTGAAGCAACCATTTCTTCATCTTCTTCTTCACATGTGATAATTTCCTACCCCGTCCTCCAGATATATGAGCTAAGGGCTTGTCTTAGTGATTCAAGAGCATTGACTCTTGAGAAAAGAGTGTACATCCTTTGAACGTCTTCAATGCAACTCCCATCCATTAGTATTGTGAACCCCCTATATATATATATTACAGAAACAATAATTAATTAAATTCAATACATAAGGGGAGAAATGATTAAGGACGCAATCGTAACTAGCTAAAAACCTTGTCCAGGATGGCGGATATACGGCAATCCAAAAGCTGCTTTTCTGCAATTCCAACTAATGAATTTTTTGTACTTACATCCAGATAGTGTAAACATCTTTCATGCTCTTCACACAACCTTGTTTGCAATATGTCACACAAAAATTACAAAGGTAGGCATAACTCATCTTAGGAGAATGGGTTAAAAAAGGGCAGGCAAATCCGAATAATCGCTATGTCATAAAAACAATTCGAAGAGAGAGAGAGAGAGAGAGAGAGAGAGAGAGAGAGTGAGAGATTACTCACGTCCACATGCTTCAAGTAATCTGGAACATCGAAATGTTGCATGTATTTCACACCTTCAGTAGCAGAAAATTCAGAAGTCCATTCAAGATAAGGCGTTTTGAAGCTTTCTGAGTAAATTTCTAAAGCTTTAAACATATTCAGAAGACGGCTAAGGAGAGTCTTATCCATATCTTCACATGATCTGGAAAACCAAAACCACAAAGTTGCAGATTAATTAGTTGCAAAAAAGTAAACCTAAAAATTCAATAGAAGGCTTGTAATTTGTTAACAGATCAACGTTCAAGTCTCACATCTTGACGCACCTCATTGGAAAATCCTATAGAAACATGGGTAAAGAGGACATGGTGGAACCTAAATGCACAAACGTGAGGAAACATGTTTATGTCTAACTTTATTGAAAAAAGGGGTTGGGGATGGGGTTGGGGGAGAGAGAGAGATCAAGGCTGTAAATTACTAGCATAAGAACTAGAGATCAGGATGTTGAAAGGGGTGTGGAAATGTCATATGTGACTATGATCGGGAGCCTCATATCCAACTATGGATGAGTTGCTGTTTTCATAGAAAGCCTCGGCCACCATTCAAAGACCAAAAGAATCACTATCTATTCTATAAGAACTTGTAAACAGATGTCGCAATATTTCCCACAACAAAGAATCTTTTTCATTGGCTAAATGTTGGAATACAGTTTACCTTTATTTATCGACCATCATTAAAAGGCTAGTGAAAAAGTAAAGTAAAATAAGTGCTTGGTCCTTGCAAAGTAACCAGGCCTCTTGTCTAACCAACGTCGAGGTTCGCGTCAAAAAGCTTTGATCTTGTACACATTTTTCCTCTTTGTAGCATAGATGACTCGGGTTAGTACATCCTAGGGGTGCTTTAACACCCATTGTCTTAAAGTCAACTGACTTGAGCACATTGATTTAACACCCGTTACATAGGTCTTGTAGAAAGCTTGATAAAGTTAGCATTAAAAAAAAAAAAAGAGGTGAAAGTGGTGACCTCTGTATGCATTTTGTAGGTGTTTATTCTATGTTCTTGGCTTGTTCTTGGTTGGACTTTTTCTTTGTTATTAAGCAAGTTTAGTCACATAACACGAGATTGAGCTTTAATATTTGCTCATTTGAAGGACTTTATTTCTTACAAATACTTTTGATTCTCCATTGTTTAAACCTTGTGTTTGATTAAACTTTTGTGATTTGATGTGCCTTAGATCCTGAAAGGCTTTGCTTCAAATGCTTCTAGACATATATTGGTATTGACTTTGCTTGTCTATCCATATGCATAGTGTTGGCACGTACTCATGAATTTTTTTTTTTGACATGTATGAAGGAGGAGGAGTCTTGGTACAATGTTGAGCATAGTCGTTGGTGTTTAAGTATGGTCTTTTTATTTTTGTATTTCAGTTTATACTCCTATTTTTCATCTTCTTTTGTTTTGGGTGCTATAATTGTCTTCATCCTTGGCATATATTTAGGGGGAGAATTATTGTTCAAGTGCACAAGATGATATGATCATGTTTATTATTTTTCTTTCGGTGGTAGCTTTTAGTTTTTGTTTAAGTCCTTTAAAAAAAAAAAAAAATCTTTTGTTTTCAAACATAGTGTCGTTTTATGCTTCTTGTTTAATTGGGCATCTAGGCTCTGCTTCATGTTGCATCTCAAGCTTCGCATGAATATCAGAATTACTAAGACAAACACATGATAAACTGAATCTGAGGATTGCAGTGTCATTATCAATCTTGTCAATTACAAACCCATAGCACATGTTCGCAAGAACATTTCCTTGGAACTATGTATGACAGAATGAAGAGCAGAAGACAAGCAAACAAAGAGGTAAGTATCATGTATTATGTTTATATAATTGAACGTAAAATTGTTTATGTTGTTCTTCTAGGTGATGAATGGATATTGGCTATGAAAGATGAGACTTTTGCACCTGTTGCACATTTGGAGTTGGTGAGGTTATTGCTCGTTGCCAAATGGACATCAAAAGTGCCTTCCTTAGTAGTGCTTTCAAGTCGCCCCACATGTTGAGCAACCTACAGTCACGACAAGATAAAGCCCATTAAGTGCTTCATTGGTTAATCTCTATGTCTTTATATGTTGGGATTGCAAACTGATTTTTTCCACTTATTTTTGCTATTATATATGCTCACTTATGTTCTTTCCTTGCCCTTTGAATTTCCTGACAAAAAAAGGGAGAGATGATTGTGTGAAATTATGATAAAAAGGAGGAGAGATTGTGTTGTAGAATTAAGGGGGAGTGATGTTGTAATTTTGCTTTGAATTACATTTCTTCTCCTACATGCTTCATTGGTTTTGTTGTTTCTTAATGTGCAGGGATTCAGAGATTTGAGTTTAGAGTAGGATTTCATTTGTTAAATCCCATGCAATTTCTTTTGAGTTGTAATAGGTGTTTTGTCTAGGAAGTGCCAAAGGGGGGGATTGTTAGTATGAAAATTGTATTGTCATTTCCTAGACTCTAGCATAGGTTGAGAATTAGTGTGTGAATATCATTTACTGGAAGTTTTGGTGCAAAACATTCAATTTCGAATTTTTGAAGTATGACATGATCAATATGAGGAACTTGATTTCAGGTAAATCATGACATAATCATGCATTCATTATAGGATTCCTAGTTGTAGTTATTTTCACTCAAGCAATTTTATGTTAGCCCTATTTTGAATAGGATTAGATTTTATCTCTTGAGATTACTTTCCTAGTTGGACTCTATTTTGATTTAAGTTAAAATATTATCTTTTCCTAGTTGGTCTAATTAATTTGTTTTAGGAGATAATTGTTCTTCATAAAAAGTGGCTATTTGGTGTCATCACTTAGAGTCCTTTTTGAATCAAAATTAATATTCATAATTGAATAGTAGTGTGTCTTTTGTTTTGGCATCTTGGTCAAGAGACCAGATTGGATCAGGTTTGAGAGTCATAGTTGAAGAGAATTAGTGGTCACTTGGGTTTCTCTCTTTTGAGAGAAAACCTGTCTTGAATAAAATGTGGGGGGTTTTTCTTTTCAAAGATACAGCTTTCGACATATTGGTTTTTGAGCATATTGAATTTTTAAGAGAAAGCTGTTGTGCATATTGTTCAGATAAGTCATAAAGTGTTCCTTGTTTACTTGTTGATTTATCAAATCCTTTCATCATTCATACTGCATTCATATGCATGTTGGTGACTCATACGGTTGAGGGCACCAAGACCATGGTGGCGGTTTTCCTCCGGCGAGCTTGAAGCAATCGTGACCAGTATTGCATTCAACATAAGGAGTGTCAAAGATCATCTCGTGACAGAAGTTGAGTTATGAAGAAGTCGGTAAACATTATCTAGAATTTGTCTAGGATAAGTGTGTGAGTACTTCTTGTAATCATCGTTCTATAGTGGATTTGTGTTAGATTGAGGAGTCCCGTGGATTTTCCCTAGAGGTGAGGTTTTACCACGTAAAATAATTCTCTGCTTGTTCTTTTATTTTCTGCCCAGCACGTTTCAGAATTGATAAGTCATATCAATCCTGCTACCGAAGTTCATTTTTTGTTTATTGATTTTTTTTTTTTTTGATCAAATAGAAAGATTCATTCAACCGTAGCACCAACAAATGATAACGTTTACAAATGAACGGAGAGCGTTAGTGTGGCCTCATTAAAACCTTGCCATCCAAAACCCCCAATGGGGGAAAATCCGGTCAAGGAAAAAGAGTACCACCGCATCTCAAAAACAAACAATGAATTACACCATAGCTATATCCTTATCTAAAAGAATGCTTAACCATGGAGGAGCACGGTCTTTCCAAAAAAGGCGAGATCTCACTCTCAACCCATGCTGAGCTAGACTATGTGCCACCCCATTACCCTGCCAGTGTTGGTAGAACACTCCAGCCACCTCTCGATCAACCATTAACCGACGAACATCCTCCACCACATTACCAATATTACTCCACCAATCCAAACCATCTTTAAGCATAGAAACACAGCTTCTTGAGAATCAAGACCAATATAATCTTAAATTGGCCTAGTCATCCTCCTCTAGGCATTTTTAGTCATCCTACAGGTAATTACAGTTACCTCAATCAAGAGCTAGTCGAAGGAGATGAACTTGATTGGCCATGCGGTTGTACTGAGAACTACATCTTCAATAAGAAAAAATTCACGTGTTGATGGAGCAATTTGAATGCCAAATAAGAATTGCATTCTTATTTTCTTCTTCTATTTTTTTCTAAAATGAAAGATCCAAATATTGATGGAGCAATTTGAATGCCAAATTCAATCAAGTGACTAGTAGAATGAACTACAAAGGAATGGATTTGTCTATACCACTGCATTTGCAACTTCTATTCGTTTAAAAATCCACCAGATTTCCTTGTATGCTCGCGAATCCATACATCTCCTCTTGTTATGCTATCAGGCGATGTACTTGCTTTTCTCTACAAAGAAACCAATTACCAAGCAATAAGATACTGCAATCAGGTGATGTACTTGTTAAGAAAAAATTAATTTTACCATCTCATCTTCGAGGCAAGCATAGCCTTTACGACTCATTGTGTGTAGCATTGTTTGCTTTGTCCTCATCTTCTTGAATCTCTCACTTATCTCCTATAAATATAAGTTATAAATCATCATCATTTAATGGATAAGCAAGCTCTCTTTATAGACTTCTCTTGATTCAGCTGCCTAATGAAGACATCGGTTAGAGCAAAGTCGCTAAGAAAAGTAGCCACCAAAAGACGGAAAGCCTACGATAAGTAACAACACAAGAATCATCAACAATTAAAAAGGGAGAAGGGTGCAGTAAAAAGGGCAACGTGAAAATTGTAAATAATCAATTCACCTCCTCCTCGCCAACCTCAACAGTTTCCTCCTTTATGTCAGTGAAAGGTACCTTCAATTCATTTATAATCGAAAAGCGAAAGAAGGGAGATGCAGGCCTTATGATCAGCTTGTCAGTTACCATGAACGCCGTTGATGCTTTCAAATACCCTTGAGTACTTTTATCATGCTTCAATTTGAGTGGAAGTGTCACTGCATTCAAAGCGATGGGTGTTTTATCAGTAGCCAGTATATCCCGCCAACATCCATCCACCGGCCAATGTGCATAATAATATGAGGCCCTCGGGCCATCCTCAATTCCTAAAAGACAGTTCTCGTAGCAAAAACCAGGATAAATCTTAGGACTCAGTGGAATTTCCCTGTGGTAATCTGACTTCAGGTGATGCTCATCAAGATCTTTGACACATTTGTGCTAGTGCAACTGATAAATGCACCCTTTGAAAGAGGTATCCCTCATATGCTTTAATATGAAACCAAGTGGAACAGCTTAAAAACTGAAGAGCAAATTAACAAAATCCTCCCCTGCTTCGGCATAACAAACAATATTCAAAGTTGCATTGCCAACTATCACACACAAAGTACCTTGTCGGCTCATCATTGTCAATTTTCAGTTTGAGGTTTTTGCAATGAGATTCAGCCCCATTGTGGGGACATAGCAACATCTCTTTACATGCTTCAGTCTGGAAATGCCGAACATCGATATTCGCAACACTGGCGTACAAATTGCTCATGCAACCTATTTCCAACGGTACTGAATGTTTACCGGCACGCTTAACAATTCCCATTGGTATTGTCAAGAAACTGAAGAGAACATCAATAAAATCATTATTAGACTCTATGAAGATAATTGTGTTGCTCCCCTTGTCCACCAAGGCATTCAAGCTTATAACATTCTTCACAGTTTTACCAGCCATTGATACCGTAAGAAAGTACAAACTCAGTTGTTTCCCTACTTAAACAAATCAACTACGGTGAAAGAGAGAAAATTTTACAGCATTAATAGCTTGTAAAACAGGGCAGAGCTTGAGCAGATAACAAGTACATGAAAAAGGAGACCAATATTTTTATGAAGAGGAATATTTGGGGAAAAATTCATCAAATATAATCAATCTTTCTCAATAAATTTGCAGATTGGTTTCTTTTGTGAAGTGAAATTATTGTCATGCTTTTCCATTCTTTTCTTGATCTAATCCATCTTCTCTAATTAAAGTGAAATTAATTTTTGTACGTAGGGTGCATGGTTTCTTCACATTAACTAGTAGGAAAAGAAAAATAGGCAGCATTAACGTATTGATCTATAGGTTCTGCTGTGCAGGAAATGAAAAGTCCTCCCCCATGTTCAATTTTAAAGGTAGCTATGTTCTTTTTTCTTTATACGAAAGTGGTGGGTGAAAGGCCGTATGGATCATTCAAACCGGCCAAACCAAACCACATTTTTTTTGGACAAAAAACCAAACCACTTATGGCAGTTTTGTTTGGTTATTACACTAAAAAAATGTAATCTGAAATAGGTTCGAAAAATCGGCCTAGGCGGCGCCTAGGCTCTAGGCGGGAGGACACCGCCCCGATTTCACCCTAATGATCAGGGGTAGGCGCCAGGGAGTTAGGCCGCGCTTGGGCGCCCGCCTAGTATGGGCGGGCGTTTTGCCGTTGATGCGCAAACGAAGGGCGGTTGAAGCGCGCAGGAGTCGCTACTTGTTAGGAAGAAAGACGGAGAGGGATAGAGATCGAGATAGAGAGATGAAATCGAAACAGAGAGAGGGAGGAGAAGGCGATGCTGGGAAGAAGAAGATATCTGACCTAATTTTTACTATAACTTACAGTCTGGGTTTTGTAAAATGGCCTTAAACATTGTATTAAAATGGTCCTATTTTTACTTTTTTTTTTTGCAGTTTTTTTTAAATATCAAGGTTACTGAAAATACAAAAATAAAAGTCAGATAATATCAAGGTTAGAAAATATTAAAGTTTTCTTTTATATATCTTATTATTTAGCATGATTTTGGTATAAATTTATAATTTATAATACAAAATAATTATTAAAAAAAAAGGTGCCTAAGCCCCGATTACTCTTCTAGGCTCTAGGGTCTGGGCTCTAGGCCCATGCTTGCAACCCACCTACCGCCTACGGATTTTTTGAACATATATTAAAAAAAGACAAGCATATATATGAAAATGGTCCTTTTCCAAATAAAGCCCACACCCTTAAGACACCTGAATGCAGAATTGAATGCCTAATTGTGACTCCTAGTTGAGTTATGAGAAAGATGGAACTTTAAGAAAGAAAAAAATAAAAATAAAATAGGATGTCTAGAAACAGTAATGGCACAAAGAGTAAACCATAAAATCCCATATCAATATTTTTGCATATAATCAGTCAAAACAGCTCAACATCGTAAGTACATTTAGAAAAAAAGAAAAAGATACCTGGAATTCGAAGTTTAAACCTTTTCGGGTAAAACTGCCGAAGTAATAGATGAAGCTAATGAAAACACAAAGGCTTAAACAAAGGGCCTGCAGAACGTAATATAAGTAGGAAAGGATCATGAGTCTGGAGAGATATTATAGCGTGGAGAGATATTATGACCCTCCATGCTTTGCTTTTGAAAAGGGAAGCATTCATTACTAGACTAGGAAGAAATCTCCAGCAAATAGCCTACATAAGATGCATCAGGTCAATCATGAAGCAAAATTCCATTAAAATATCATAATAAAGAAACATCCACCTCCACTAGCACTTGAACTGGTGAGTAATATCCGTAGCACAGAGATTTAGAAACACATAATAAACCATATATTGGAGTTCCAGTTTGTAGAAACAGGAAAAACATCATCATCTCTATACAGAGTTTATTGTTTTTGCACTGGCTGCCTAATGAAGACATCAGATAGAGCAAAGTCGCTAAGGAAAGAAGCCACCAAAAGACCAAAAGCTTGAAACAATTAAAGGTATAGCCGTGCGGCTATACCTGTTTTGACACGTGGGAACCCAGGCGCTAGACGGGTCTCTTTTTCTCTATAAATAATATAGCTGCGCAGCTTTACTATGGAGTTTTAAAAAAAAAAAACAAATAGCCACGCGGCTATACCTGTTTTGACACGTGGTCACCCAGGCGCTAGGCGGGTCATTTTTTTTCTTTCTATAAATCGTAACGCCGCGCGGCTATGCTCTTGGATTTTTTTGAAAATAGTATAGCTGTGCGGCTTTACAATGGTATTTTTTTACTAAATAAATAGTATAGCCACTTGGCTAGGCGGGTCCCCTTTTTTTCTAAAATATTCTATTTGTTGTTTAATTAAATTATTAGAATAATATTGATTGATGTTCCTCAAACAAGTTTCACTCTAGAGAATGAGCTAGATCAAAAGCAAACATACTCACAAAAAATGAAGAAAAAATTGAACTCTCAAATTGATTTACTCTGAAATTTCTCTCTTCAATATCTGCACGGGATATGTTGAAACTAGCCAATTAATTTTAATAAAGTATAAACTAACGCAACTAGGAGGGTACTTTTGTTATTATTATTTTTTAAATAAAAGGTATATAATATATTTAAAATACATACGTACATGTACAATACGAGTATTAAAAGTGAAAATGCTAAATTCTTTATATGTGTAATAACTCTGAAAAGGTGAAAACTCAAAAGGGGACAATAAAGACTCGGGTAATGGTCTAATAGTAATGGATAATGCTCTATACTATCACTAAAAACAAAAATCGGGGAAAAACACGAGGACCTAGCATGAGAGCCATGTTGTTTCTTCAATCATAATTACGCAATAGCAATTACTTTTGTCCTAGCAAAGAGAATTAACCATGTTTGGTCGCCGAGAAACACTTGCTCCTAGAAGAAGAAGAATGACAATAGGGCAGAGACTAAGAAGCATCCATGCCCTCATCATGTTATCCTTCCTTGGGATGACCTTTGTAGCAATGTTGTGTCTAATTTTCGGATTAGTTCATTCTATGATTTTTACCTAATGGATGGTGAGCAAAAGTATGTTTAGGTCCTCTACCTTTTCGTATTGTCACTCAGCAGAGAGTTTATTTGATCTTCGAGAATAAAGTCTCATGTTGAAAATTCAGGGTTTAGGGTTTAGATATCTCCTCTCTTTAATTTTGGAGGCTGGTATTTCTTCCTTGTGGTTGGTTCGGCTTCTGCATTGGCGGGTGTAATTTTACTTTCAATTTTTAGTTTTGTTAGTTTTAATTGTAGCTCTATAGGTCCTGATAACTTGTTGGACCTTTTATTATTTTCTCCAAATTTTGTTATCACTCTGTTGTTATGCCAATGTAAAAACTTTATTAGAATATGAAATTACTTGGTTTTCAAATACACAATTTTGTTCTTGGAGTTTTTGGCCTCAGAAACTAGAACTGCCGGCAGCTAGTTTTGAACAGAGTGAAATGCAGGTTTAAAAACAGTACCGCAATCGGTATTCTGATCATTCCAAACATTAAGGTTGAGTTTTTTAAAGTCAGAAAATACGTTTGGTTTGAAGGGAAAAGAAAACCTATTCAGCAACTCCAAATGCTTATACGAACAAAACAAATACAACAGAGAGACAGAGGAAAACAATCTTTCTGAAATCAGCTAGTTCTCTGAAGCTCAAAAAAATACCACAACTGTTTCTCAATTCAATAACTTCATGGTTTGAAAACTTTGAAAACCAAATCGCCAACGACGTTTACAGAAAGTACAGAAGAAAATTGAAGAGGATAAATTTATATTTGTAAAGTATCAAACTTAATGAATATGAAGTTCAATTTTATTTTAAAGCTGGGTACCATATATATAAATCAAAGATATTCAAACAAAAATACGCCTGACACTGTCATGGAACAAAATTGACAAACTAAACTAATAATAATTCCAGTTACGAATGACAAAAATAGTCTACCAGACAAAACCCACACATCATAACATTCTCTCTTGCTACACCAATTTTCCTCCTCATCCCCAACTCAAGGAAACAAAAGACATTGGTAAACCAAAAAAAAGCAAAATAGACTATGAAAACGTCTTTAGAATTTTAAAGAGGTAAATTACCGGTATACTCCAAGCCACTTTGTGAAGTTGTCAAACTCTGTGTAGTCGCTGTCTGAGATCATCGTTTGGTACCATCGTTTGGTAAAGAGAAATAGACAACAAAGAAATACATTATTACACAAGCCCCGATCACATAAAACAGTGCAAAAGATTAAGAACAGTACTAATGAATTCAACTGATTTCACTTGTTTATGAGAGTGGATGAGGGTGGTATCAATGGCCAGCTGATACGAGGCTTCCTCTATTCCCAAAGGATGGTTCTTATAGCCAAATCCAGGGAGAAGCTTGGGACTCACTAGCATTTTCTTATGGTTATTTGACTTCAAGCATTGCTCATCAAGATCCTGGACACTTTTGTACAACTGACCAATGCATCCTTCCATAGAGTTATCCTGCATCTGTTTCACAATAAACCCGAGTGGGAGAGTCAAGAAACTGAAGAGTAAATTAACAAACTCCTCCCCTGCTTCTGCATAACAAACCATCTCCTAGATTTGCTAACTATGAGCTTAATAGAAATCTTTTCTTCTTACTCATTTGTGGCGTCTCCTAACATTCGAGATTCAACATCTATTTCTTGATCAACATTTTCATTGCTCAATTCTGGGAGGGGTTCATGCTTCAGCAGAGTTTCAGTCAAAGGCATCTTTGATACTAATGAGCACATAAGCAACTTCAAAACCTGAAGAAAGTGAAAAGATCATCAGAAACTAGCATTTCATTTCTTACTAGAAAATTAACAGATCATTTACCTCATCAACTCCTACATTGACTGTCAACTCCTCAATACTATTCCATCCCGTGAATCCGAGGTTCTTAACTAAAGAAGAGCTTGTAGAAGTAAATGGGGGCATCACTTGTAAATCATCACTAATTATAAATCTGGCTGGCCGTTTTACAAAGACCTCACCATCTTCAGCACCAGACACTGGAAGGGTGGTCTCCGTGTCCATTAGACGCTTACAACGATGACAACGAACCGTTTGGTAATAACTAAAAACAAGACTGTTCCGAAAATTTCTGCAGTGTGGATTAGAACACGTAAAGTACCGCGTGGGTACCGCAATCATCAAATTTCAGTTTGATGTTGTCCAAGAGATGTTCTGTCCTATTGCGGGGACATAACGGCATGGCTCTACATTCTTTAGTTCGGAAAAGCTGTGAGTCAAAACTCTCCACACTTCCATATATGTTGTCCTTGCAACCAATTCCCAAGGGTTGTGAACGATGGGAGTTAGGCGGCGCCTAGGCGGGTCTAGGCGGCCCGGGGGGGCCTAGGCGGGTCTAGGCGGGTCTAGGCGAACGAAGGGCGGTTGAAGCGCGCAGGAGGCGCTGCTTGTTAGAAAGAAAGACGGAGAGAGAGAGAGAGAGAGAGAGAGAGAGAGAGAGAGAGATGAAATCAAAATAGAGAGAGGAAGGAGAAGGCGACGCTGGGAAGAAGAAGATATCTGACCACCAACGGGAGTTGGTCCAAGTGGAAGGGGCTTGGATCCTTTAAACAAGAGGTCCTGGGTTCGATCCCAGGCGCTTGTGAATAGAGCAGACTTTGTTGGGAGAGGTCCCCGCTTTGCGCCCGACAGTACCTCGAAGGTTAGTCCCCGCAATCGCGCGGGGGATACCTTGGTTTTCACCAAAAAAAAAAAAAAAAAAAAGAAGAAGATATCTGACCTAATTTTTAATATAACTAACGGGTTGGGTTTTGTAATGGCCTTAAACATTGTATTAAAATGGGCCTATTTTTACTTTTTTTTGCAGTTTTTTTAAAATATCAAGGTTACTGAAAATACAAAAATAAAAATAAGATAATATCAAGGTTGGAAAATATTAAAGTTTTCTTTTATATATCTTATTATTTTGCATGATTTTGGTTATAACACAAAATAATTATTATAAATAAAAAAAAAGGGTGCCTAGGCCCCGATTACTCCTCTAGGCTCCAGGCCCATGCCTACCGCCCACCTACTGCCTACAGATTTTTTGAACATATATTAAAAAAAGACAAGCATATATACGAAAATGGTGTACCATAAAATACAAATGGGAGATATAAAAATATTTTATTTTTATGAAATATTTTCATGTTTTATGTGTATTGGATGGTACACCACACAGTAGGGGCATAGCTATAACAAGGCATGTCATGGCCTGGGTCCCCATTTAATTTTCAATCTATTGTAATATATTATAAAATATATGATATAGATATACAATTATTGCAATTAGATTTGTGTTGACCCTCTCAGTTGAAGATGAAAAGCCTATGTGGAAGTGACTTTGAAATTTTGGCCCCTCCATGCTAAGAATCCTAGCTCCACCACTGCCAGACAATTGGTGTACCTAAACATAAAAATATTTCTCCTCTCCCTCCCCCTTTCTAACTATGATAAAAAATTAAAAAAAAAAAATAATAATAACTACGAAGAAATCTATGGCCCCACTATGACATGAAGATTCTAATCGTTGGAATTAAATATAGAACTCTGACCTTTTTTTTTATTCGATCGATATTCTATTCTAATTGGAGGGGGCACCCACAATGGGATTCAAATTGATGCCATGGAGTTTGTTGAATTATGACCTTTTTTTTTTTTTTTTTTTTTTTTTATTCCATCGATATTCTATTCAAAGGGGAGGGGGAGAGGGAATTATATTCTAAGGGGAGGGCGCACCCACAATGGGTTTCAAACTGATGTCATAGAGATTGCAAACATAGACCTCAACCACTGAGGTAAACACCCACTGGCAAATATAGAATTATGACTTTAAACTTCACCTAATGAGGTGTCAATACAATCTCCAAAGGACTTTGTTTTTTTCTGAAAAAAATCCAAAGGAGACATTTTTTTTTTTGAGTTACAACGATATGCTAATTCTAAGGGGGAGGAGGATGTGGTGATGCTCGAACCCCGCTCGAACCCAGGACCTCCTGGGTGGTAAGGGTAGTTCCCAACCAACTGGGCTAACACCTTACCGGCCTAAAGCCCTTGGTTCTACTGTTAAAAAGATCTTGGTCTCTGGTGTGCTGTGTATGGTATTTGGAAAGAGATTTCATCCCCATACATTTCATCCTTAAAGAACTCATAGTTTTTTACAACTTCACTCCTTTCTTCTTCTTTTTTTTCTTTTTTTTTTTTCTATAGAAGAAAAACAAAGCCTGCATTATTATTACATACAGCAGGTCATTCATGAAACAAACGTTCACTAAATACTCTGCATAAAGAAATCTCTACTAGCAATTGAACCCATGACTATGAGTCTGCTACAAGTATTAGTATGCAAGCATTAGCATTATCCATAAGGAAGTGCAAACACAGTATCATCCATACTGGAGTTCCAGTTTGTATAAAGGAGAAGAATCATTGTTCGATGTTATTGTAATAGAATGGAAATATTGAAAATAAAATTGCTCTATGTGAAATAATGAAATAGTTTTACCTTGTATTTTGGACCCAAACGTTTCTTGATGAAATTTTGCCATTCTTCCGTACTCTTTATATTATCAGGCTTCAGTTGCCTTGTAGCGTGTTTAATACCAACAAGCTCTCCTCGTTTATGCACTTCTTTTAGTAATTTACATCTATGATCTCGCCAAAGCTTTGCCATCTTTTGTAATGCATACTTCTTATGACACTCATCAACAATAAATTTATTCTAAAACAGAAAAATTGAAATGATTAGAAACATATACATAGCTTATTTAGACAACAAAAACAGAAAGAAAACATAGCTAATTGAAATTACATGAGCGTGCTCCCACAACTAATACTTGAAGTCCTCAGAAATATCTTTCCAATTCTCTAATGTTATAGGCACCAACTCCCTTGCTGTGGCACCAAGGAGAGAAGCAAACTTAGCTGCATTTTCCCCATGTGGCTGGCCTCGAGGATTGAATTCAACTAGGAGCTTCTTTCCTTCGCTAAGATATTGCAATCGTGCTTGACACCTAGGTTTCCTGTTTTCTTCACCAAACTTGCGTTTCCCTTTTGTCTCAGATTCACCAACCTTGACTAGAGTCTAGCCATAGAGAACATGTGTACATATTGGACATGCTACTCTACCCTTTGTGGGATGCCCAGATAAATTTTCATAGGCAGGATAATCACTTATGGTCCACATCAAAATAGCTTTCAAATTGAACATGGATTTACTAAATGAATCGTACACCTCAACCCCATTGTTCCAAAGCTATTTTAAATCATCAATTAGTCGCTCTAAATATACATCCGTATCATTTCCTGGCTGCTTGGGGCCCGAGATTAATAATGACAATATCATATTATTTTTCGACATGCATAACGAAGGGGGAAGATTGTAAGTAACTAGCATCGCCGGCCAACAACTATATCTAGAACTAAGATCACCAAAGAGATTAAACCCATAAGTTGAAAGGACCAATCTAAAATTGCGTGGATCCAATGCAAAACTAGGATACTTACGATCTATTTGTTCCCATGCAAGTGAATCAACCAGATGTCTCATGTTGCCATCCTGACTTTTATGATTGGAATGCCATAGTAACTGTTCATGGATTTTGAAAAATTAAGGTGACATTTCTCTAAATTTTTTTTAAGGTGACAAATTGAAACTGAGGTATAAGTTCATGTGACATTTCGACAATTATCCCTTTATTTTTTGGCACTGTGAGTTTTTGCACTTAATGTCAACTGTCATTGAGTCGCATGGCAGAGCTTCGAAACGAAAGGCTAGAAGGTTCTATGTCACACTCAGACATTGGATCTTTTTGGTAAACTTATTCTTTTACCCATATGTTACTGTTCGGTTTTCGTCTGAATATATTGACGACATCGTTGGTTAGTTTAGGATATAGATATACATATAGTACGAGAGCAGTGAAATGTTGGCCCAATTAAGAAACAAATTCTCTCCATTTTTTTTTTCTTTGCTATTGATCGATCGAATCATTTGTCCAAAAGTGAATCATATTTAAATGAAATAAAATGACAATTATATTTGCATTCAGACCAAAAAAAACAGGAACCTAATAATACAAAGGATAATATTGAACATCAAATAGGCCTAATAATAAACCAATTCTATGTCGCATCTTTCAGAAATCAGAAAATCCACGAGATGGAACCTCTTTCGCAATCACAACATCGTACTCCGGATCGAAGAAGTTTTCAACTCCATGAATAATGAGTCGTCCATTGTTGAAGAGAACCCAGTCAGTGACTTTGACTTGGTTAAGAGAAGGGTATGATGCACCGGTGCCGGGTAAGGAAGTAACAGCGAGAGGATGACCCGGGAGAAGAGTTTCGACCTTGGAACCATGATGAAAAGATGCCTCCATGGTATGTGGGTCGATCTTGAATGGCACAATATGGTACTTGAGGAGTGTCAATGGAGGAGGCTGAGGATACTTGGAGTTAAAGAAAGCTTGGTCTTGAGGGCAAAATAGGGTAAGAGTGGTGCTGTGGTTGATGAATTGGGTTCGGATCAAAGGCTCAAGAACAGTTTCTAGGGTTAGTGCCATGGCATGATAGCGTTTGTGAGAGAGTACAGCTGATACCCAACCAAGATTTATGGCTGATGATTTGGGTTGGTGTATTTGTTGATACGGGTGGGCACCTTGAATGGTAATAAAGAGAGTTGAAGATGCAAGTAGAAGGAGAAAACATGATATCGCAAACTTGGAAGCCATGGGAGAAGAAAACAAGGAAGGCAAAGCTGCTAGGTTGCTATATATAATTGCTTGCGTCTGTAGGATCTGAGTGTGTGAAACGAAACGTGAAGGGTGAGGCTATATATATATACTGATTGCTATCCTAATCCCAATCCCAATCCCATAGAGATTTCTATTCCTTTTTCTTTTCAGACAAATATTAATTTACATATGTGTTTATCTCAATATCAATATGAACCTTCTACGAAACCAACGTACGTTGTGTAGTAGTTTTTTCTTTTTAATTTTTTTTTTCCAATATGGGGAGATGCCACAAATTTTAAAACCCTCCAAATTGATTAAAATTAAAAAATTATATATATATTAATGATTCAACATAATGTGTTTAAACTTGGACATTTTTTTATATTGTTTTTATCGAATCTTTCATATTGACAGGGGCAATAGTATACTAAACTCACACGCACTATAGGGATACTAAGACTTGAATTGAACCCAGGACCTTATCCAATGGAGCAATTGCTCCAAACCACTAAAGTTGTCTGGGAGATTAGGTTGTAAATTTAGGTTTCTTTTGGAAAATAAATAATAATTAATAGAACAAGGACAAGTACCAAAATTAGGTTGTAGAATTGTATGTCGTTTAGGACTTCTAATAATATTTTGATAAACGAATGTATTTCGTTTTCCGAAAGAAAATGAAATCCTTTTACGATTTTGATTAAACCAGGATAGAATTTGGAAGACCGCCTTATTAGTATGTACATATATATATGCTTCACCCTCGTCAGGTTTTGTTTTACCAACAAATCCCTCACAACACTTAACTATTGTGTTGCACGCAAACAGCTACCAATGGCTTCCAACATTGCATTCTGTTATCTTCTTCTACTTCTCTCTTCAACTCTCTTCATAACCATTCGAGCTGCCCGACCCTACGAACAACCAAACCAACCCAAACCATCAGGAGGAATCAGCGTTGATTTGGTATCAAGCGTGCTCTCTGACAAAGGGTATCATGCCATGTCACTAACCCTAGAAGCCGTTCTTGAGGCTTTGATGCCAACCCATTTCATAAACCACAACACCACTCTTACCCTCTTTTGCCCTCAAGACCAAGCTTTCTTGAACTCCAAGTATCCTCGGCCTCCATTGACACTTCTCAAGTACCATGTTGTGCCATTCAAGATCGACAAAGATACCATGGAGGCAACTTTTCATCATGGTTCCATGGTTGACACTCTTCTGCCTGGTCATCCTCTCGTTGTTACTTCCTCACCCGGCACCGGAGGATATGCTTCTCTTAACCTAGTAAAAGTCACTGAATGGGAACTTTACAATGATGGACGACTGATTATTCATGGGGTTGAGGACTTCTTCGACCCGGCTTTCCAAATACTGAGATATCCAATATACGACGTGATTAACATTCAAGAAAATCCTCGAGAAGGATTTTCTACGCTGAAAGATGCACTAGAGATTATTAGCTTGTTTATCTTGCTAGCACTGGTGGCTGCTTTCACTTATGTACTAATTCGTTCATTTATTTTTCCTCAGAAACCAAGGGATGGAGAATATGCACTTCTGTATTAAGGGTCTTGTTGTTTGAGTTTTATTTGTCCCTTGGTTTCTTCTTATAATTCCTTATGCGTTGACGGTTCTAAGTCTTATATTATTTTCGAAGTTGTAACATAATCAATAAGTTAATCTTTTGGAATAGTCTACTATTGCACCGGAAGTTATGCGTTCAAATTTTCCCCCAATATCGCCTCCGTCATTCTTCACCCAATATCGCTTGTATCATTTGTAATTTTTTCAGTCGTTTTGCATTAGGTCAAAAATTCACTGTTCTCTTGGGTTACAACAAAATTTGAAGCTTTTATCCTCCTCAATCCATTGTTGTTTCGAATCTTATTTTGTGATAACCTACGAACATATGAAATGCTTCAGATCATGGGTATAAATTATAACATGGACTCTGAAAGCTTGGAACATTTTTCTACGTATATCTTCTTTTTCGAATGCATAGCTCTACCATATCTCCTGTCCAAATGCCAATAATTTATTTTTTGGCCTTCAGCCTCGACCTGCAAACCAGAGGATGAATTATTTATAGGGCATGTATTCTCTTTCTATGATGTATTCGTGTGTATCGTACAAATTTTAAATTTATATCAATCGATCTTCGAGAACTCTTTCATTTATGTCCAGTAATCGTAAGTTTCATTAGTAAGAAGTATTGAAAAACGAAAAGATCAGGAGTTACAATTAGAACCCATTCTTCACCTATAGATTTGTAGCAGTCTTGCCCAAATGTGAAGCTGCATCTCTATCCATTGGCTAAAACAAATCCGATTTCGAATGCCTAGAGTAAGAAACAAGCAGAGCATGGGCATCCAAGACACATATCTTGGCTATCCAAGTCAGAATTATACAGTTCATGTACTCAGCCAAGGTACTACAACTCAGCAAAAAGAAACTGGTTTAGAGCAATAGCTGGTGACTCATTCTGAAAGTAGATTATCTAGTTCTTGTCTTGACAAACTGGCCTCTTGAAGCTTTCTTCTCCATCTTTTCCCTCTTCTTCCGAGTCTTTTCATCCTCGACACCTCCCTAATTCACACATAAATGATACCAAATTACACACAATTTCAAATATAATATTGTGTCATGCAAATACACAAGCAAGAGAGAGTACCTCTGAGCCTTGGGACATAAATCCTTTAATGAAACCCCATGATTTGTATACTCCAAAACCTGGGATCTGGAAACCAACAAAAGAAAGTGTAAAACCACCTATTTCTGTCCCTCTTACAGAAGTTATTCTGAAAATTTTCTAAGGAAAAAAAAACAGAAAAAAAAGACCTTATCTTATAGCCATATTTGTCTGGTATCTCTAATCCTTAAATGTTATTATACATATGTCGAGTAGTCAAATTATGAGAATCTTCTAGTGACACCTTCTAAACCCATCAGATGAATTTCCTATAACAATACAGTTGCCAACGACAAACTTTTGTGTTACTCATACAACAGCCTACTGCCCCTACCGACAAATGATAAAAATACAGTAAAAAGGCCCAGGTTAGAAGGGTCATTTTAACCCCTCAAGGACCAAGTGACAGTGCCGCATGGGAGATAAGTCCAATTAAACCAGAGCAATTTTTCCTTCTGAGTCAAAGCTAATATAGCGACTACTCTTATTCATGGCCCTTTTACCAAGAAGATTCTAGTTCACCTGGGGGTAGCCTCCCTTCATGGGTGATGAATGCCCACCTATTTGGAAAATATACAAGCAAGGTTCTATTGCAGGCATGTATGAATGCATGACAAGTAAAAACGTTAATCACATCTTACCAGCAGATATGTGTACCAAAATTTTCCAGAGATTATGGACATGACTTGCACAAAGCTTGTGATGTAAATTACATCATGCATATACCTGCAAGACATGACCAACCAAAAGCCAAGATTTTATCATAAACCAAATATGTTTGTGCATAGGCAAGCATGCTTATGTGCACTTGCATGCGTGTGTGTTTGTATTAATACCACAAGAATACATGCTACGTTCTTACAGCATTTAAAAGTGCCAGGGATACTAGAGTCAATAAAGTAGCATAGAACAGAGTCACAGTTGTTGAAATATAGAATTGTATGGTTTAACTTATTCATTTGTCTCTGTGTTTCGAAAGAAGAGAAACACACTGTACTCCAACTGTTGCCACACTGCAAATCCTATAACTTCTAAATAAAGTCTAACAGCTCTTAACAATGGATATAAAGAGATTTTTCATTTTTAGTACTTCAAATGAACATAAATTACATAATTGAGTACCATACTTAATTAAGGACCCCAAGAGAGCACATAACACAAGGGTCAAAAATAGTTACAAGGGTATGCCTATAATTCGATAAGCGTCCAAAATTCAAACCCTTGGTATTATCCTATCTAAAGCATTGTCTGAAAGGAAATGAACAAGAAATGAAGGTCCTGCAAATAATAAGAAATATCACTGAAAATAAAGACATACCCACACACTCCACCAGTGGTCATATCAAAGCCACCATCTAGAAGTTCCCCATCATCGCCATAAGAAGGAGTTGCCATCTGGGCAAGTTGTTTATAGGGGATGTAATAAGCCAGGGATGTCAGAAGCAAAGCAATCCAATTTTTCCAGGTGAAAGTAGAATGGAAAATGAGCATCCTTAGCAACACATAAATAACCTACATCAAGTCATAACATCAACATCACTATGCTCAATGGGTTTTGAAATAGAAATTATAATTACCAAATACACCCAGCGACGGAGTATCAATCATACATTACAGGCCACAATCAGGCGACGAAGATTCGCCATGTGCCGGGCGTTCTCTTCTTTACGCTTCTTTGCACCTTGATTTGCCATTGCTCTCTAATCTACTCTCTGTAAGTAAGACTGTAACCCTATCAAAATTGAGAATCCTAATTAAGAAGAAGAAGAGGAAAGCAGATAAAGTTATGTAATGGACGAATTTGACCCTTAACAGGTTGAGTGAGCAGGTTAATATGTAATCCATTTTGAAAGTAGGGCCCAGGACTCACCCCAGAAACCCAATAAAAATGGAAACAAAGCAAATAAGAGCTCCATGTCATCAGAAGAAACACAATAAAAATCACCAGAGCTGCAAGTACACGGAAATTCCCAATTTCTCAAAAATCCTCAGCACAACTAACCTAATTACCAAAATTAAATAATCATCTTCATCATAAATCAATCAAAACAACTATTAACAGAAAGAACCACAATTGGCAAAGAGAAACTTAAATATTTTTCAAAAATCAACAATTTCAACTCCAAACCCAATTTGGTTCTACTTTGACGTATATATGCAAATATATGTATGTATCTATATAATATGTATTAAATAGAAAGGTGTAATTAAAATGACATGGGTACATATAAAACATGAACAGATCTGTTTTTCCAAATTCAAAACAAAAAACCCAATTTAATATGTAATAAAACTAATGGAATACAACAGGGGAAGCAAAATTAAGCAATTCCATCTTCCTTCTTCCTCTAACCTACTAAAGAACCCAACAATATATTCTTCAGAAAGAAAACTACAATCACAACTAATATCACAAAGAACATACATTAATCAATAAGGTCACCACATGGTCCAAGCAATATTTAATATCAAGCGCACTTGAGGAAGACATACACTTTAGCATGAGGCCCCCTATATTCACCATCTTTTCATTCGTGTATAACTGAGAGTTGAAAAGACTTGCCGAAAATTAGAAAGCAATGTGCTAGGAGTTTGTACATATATTGACTTTCGTAGTGTTTTGATGTAGGTTTGGTAAATGAACCAAGCTAATTCACATTTGTCATCTAGCTTACTTAATTCTTATCCACCGTGATATACCAAACAGTACAATTAGAAAATTAATTTTTTCTGATTATTCATACAATTATACAGGATACTGATGCCTTCACATTTACTACATTGCAATTTACTTCATGCTCAGGTAATATCTAAAACTTCAACCTATATGCTAAACAGACTTAAGAAAATCAAGATTATATAATTTGTCCCTTTTTCAATCATTCAAAGTTACAAATGAACCAAATTTTTTTTAAAGAGAAATATGAACATTTCACTACTCCCAACTATTTTCTCTTGTACTTGAGGAATTTTTCACAGGATATCCCAATTAAATTTAAGAAAAAGCAGACCATGAGAGGACTCAAAAATCACAATAGATGATGGCAAATATCCAGATTCAAGAATTGAAACCCACATTCAAGATTACAGGAACATTGAAAACCAAACATACAAATTCAGATTCAAGATTAAAAAACTCAGAAAAGTTAAATAAATAAATAAATAAAGCACTAATTGAATTGACATAAACAAAAAACTCAAAATTCAACCCAGAGTGATTCAAGCCATAAAAATTGGTAGAAACCCACATAAAAAGAGCAAAAAAATTCCCCAACATATAGTCGAATATCCCAAACAACAAAGAAGTATGTTTTCGAACAAGTCAAGCCATCAAAATACAGAATTTTTTTAAATAAAAAACCAACATATCAATCTGCAAAAAATGGAACCCACGATGGTCCAGTAGAGAGAACTACCTGGGTTCGGCTGAGAGGGATGGGACAATTGATAAGAAGTTAAGCTGATATTGGAGGAAGACTACCAGAGCAAGGGTGGAGACCGTAGAGTAGTTGTGATGGTCGGCTGTTGGAGACTGCGGGTTCTTGTTTTTTTTAATTTTATTTAGTGAGAGGACAGCTGTCAGAAGAATAAGGAGGGAATATGGAGGGCAAAGAGAAAATGGCCACAGGAGAATTGAACCAGTTACCGATTCATTCATTTTCAGCCATAGGATTGAAACATTGAATTCCAGCCGTTGACAAAGTGACTGCACCGGTGTATCCACTGTACCACATAATCGTCTAATCTTTAACCCCTCCTCTCCTCATTCTGACGCTGCACAGTTAGTAGCTCCTCTCTGCTCTCAGGTTCTATCCCTATCTCTCTCTTTCACTCTCTCTCTCAGGCTGATGCTATCAAGCTCTTAAGAATGGCTTCCTCAATTACCTCATCTTTGCAAACCAGGTCAGTTTCAAACCCTACTGGGAATTTCATGTTTGCTTGTACTTTTCTCTTCAATAATTCAAGCATTGTTTCAGTTCTTCTCTTTTTGGGCCTTATGGCATTGAACCCTTTTCTTGTTATGGCATATGGGTTACAATGCGTGGTAATAATTTGCAAAGTTAGAATCTTTTTTTACCATTTGAAGCCTTTTTCAAGCAGCTTGTAATGGCATAATGATGGGTTTTGTGTAAGGGGGCATAGCAGGATTTGGTTTTAGGGTTGGCTAAACCATTTCCAGTTAATTTTGTTTATTAAGTATAATTCTTTTTTTAGCAAAAAAACACACATTTACGGGCTAGAGGGACATAGCCAGCTAAAACCTTATCCTCATGAGTCATATGTAAATGCATATTAATAAAGAAACACACAAGTTGAGAAAAAGAAAGGAAAATTGACGAAAAGATAAGAAACAAATATGCAATGCAAATACAGAGTTAGAGAAATGAGTGTTTAGATTGTGTTCTTATATTTTGTAAGTTTTCATTACTTTCAGTAGCTAGTATTGGAATTTGTTTGCCTGACTTTCAGCATTTTCTGATTTAATGGTAAATTCACCAATTAGATTGGAATATTTCTGATTTAGTGAAGAGCTCTTTTCCTATCATGTTTCAGCAATTTGCGGTCTGCCTTTTTGGGCGAGAGAAATGGATTCTCTGTTTGTAGTGTTTCTGTAACTCAGGTTGGGTTTTTGAAAAAGACTATAGAATGTAAGGAATCCCGAATTGGAAAGCAACCTATTGAAGTGCCATCCAATGTGTCAATCAAATTGGAAGGTCAGGCTTTGGAAGTAAAGGGACCATTGGGGCAACTTTCGATGACTTACCCACGAGAAGTGCTGGTTCAAAAGGAGGATTCTGGGATTTTAAGGGTCAGAAAGGCATTAGAGACTAGAAGGGCCAATCAAATGCATGGGCTTTTCAGGTAAGTTTCTTCCATCTTTCAGCCATACACTTTGAACAAAAATCAGTCTTCTTTATTCTTCATGGTTTGTTCTTTCAATTATGTTTTCTGGTGATGTCTTAGAGCTCCAAGTATCATGATAATGGGTCTTATAGAAGAATAAGTATAACGAGATTGGGAATTGAAAAGGGTTTGCGGTTAATGGTTATTATGATATTCTGTATTGTGATTGGATGTCTGTTTTCACATGCCATAGGTAGAATGAGTACTTGACCAAGGGGCGAGTGGTTATATTGCTTTCTTTCTTTTCTGTGAAAAAACAAAGAAAAAAATAGCAGAGAAATTTTTCATTGAATTTGCATCTAAAGCAGGCATTAGTATGATCAAGAAACCTCTCTCTGTCTCTCTCTCTCTCATGTGCCATGTTGTTATGATGCTTTTATTCCCAAAATATTCTTTATTTTTTATTTACTGTACAACATGAATGCTGGTGGTTTGGCCATGTAAGAGGAACATGTACAAGTCTCACTTGAGATTTACAGAATCCGGCTGACCCTTAGGATAGTTACAGACACCATGGTGGTTGAGATTTACGAAAAGCTATTGAGCCCTCTTTCAACTGGCCCTTATGTTCCTATTTGAATACTTTTTCTTAGGACACTGACGGACAATATGGTGGTGGGAGTGTCAAAAGGATTTGAGAAGAGGCTGCAACTAGTTGGCGTCGGTTATCGAGCAACCCTAGAAGGGAGGATCTTGGTATTAAGTCTTGGGTTTTCCCATCCAGTTAGGATGGATATTCCTGATGGCATACAGGTGAAGGTGGAAGAGAATACCAGAGTCATTGTCAGTGGATATGACAAGAGCGCTATCGGCCAGTTTGCTGCTTCAATCAGGAAATGGAGACCCCCAGAACCATACAAAGGCAAGGGTGTGAAATATGCGGATGAAATTATAAGAAGAAAGGAGGGAAAAGCAGGAAAGAAGAAGTAATACCCTTACATTGTTTCATTTTTGTATTCTCACATTTGTGCTTGTCAAATATGCGTCAGAATTCTCGAATGTACTGACATACTGTAAGCAATTTATCGTTAGTTTGTGTTTAATTTTTCCAGTATTCTGTTTACTTGGATCCATTCCAGTTCTCTAGTAGCAAATAAAAGCTAGGCAGACTGGAACAAGAAGGATACTCGCGCACCCAAATTCAAATGAATCACAAAAGAAACTGCCATGGTGAATTTGAATGAAGACAACATGAGGAAATGAAGTAAATAATGACAAACCAACTCGCTTAGAAAAACACAACCGACACCATTAAATTGAAGTTTAATTATTCGTTATCTGAGAAACCCATTTTTTAAAGCCAATTACAAAGTTTGATACTGTTACCCGAAATCTGCCGGTCATTTAGAGATTGGCTATTGAGATTTATGTGATTGCAAGCTGAATCAAACCTCAACAGAATAATTAAATTGAGCGCCAACAGAATGAGAGTGTAACTATTAAATTGAGCGCCAAAAACTGAATCAAACAACCGTGAATTGAGTGGGGAACTGAACAAAAATATAAGTTCTTTTCCATGCCTCAAGCAAAATGAGGACTTCAATATTTCCCTAGTACAAATAGTAAAAACCAAAGCAAGCCAGAACAAATATGAAGTAAAATAAACAGTCAATATAAGTGAAATGAAAGTAAAGCGGATAATGAAGATTTCTCGATTCAAACTAACATAATTTAGATCGGACAGCAAACAATCACAGTACAACAGTGTGGGAGTTTTGGGTGTTGAAACATAGTCCTTACTAATCAAAACTGAGCTGTAACATCATGAGGGCATCATAAACTTATATTTTCTACAACTGGAAGCAATTGACTCATACAACGGAATAGACGAACGGTAAAAACAGAATGAAACTATGAGGACGAAAGTGAAAATTTGTGTTAAACTATTGGTCTATATTGAATGCTCTATTGATCAACAACTGGTCACCGAACACACAGGGATGTTCAGTAGCTAATAACAAAACACAACAATTTTCTGTGTTTTTGCTTATACAGGGGTTTAAAACCTTACTTCCAAATATTAAGTTAATCAGCTGGTAAGTGTGCAGTCCTTGTGCACCAAACACATCATGATTGCAGTGTAAAACATATACCAAACAAATGAAATGGTTTTGGCTATAGCAATAGGTCACCTGGTGAGTAAAATAATGTCCTCAACTGTCAATATGCATAAAGGTAAAAGCAAAGAAAGTAAAATTCACAAAAACTAATGCTATGATGTGGTAATACAGCACAAACTTCATTGGACAGGAAAACAATGCTCAAATCTAAACAATGGACAAAATTTCTTTTAATCCATATAATCCCATTTAACTGGCCACTCAAATTATAAAAACACAAGCGGCCACAAGATGTATGAATCACATGGGAGAAAGATAGTATACTGATGACTGGACCAGCCGGTCATTCCAGATATTGCTCATCGAGATTACAAACCTAACTCCATCATATACACGAGTGACGCAACTCATTCACTCATATGAAGGAGAAAGGCATTCATCAACCATATCCAGAAGGCCTGGGTTTTCCAATGCCGCTGCCACCCGTTCTTTATCGTTCAGTTGCTTATTAACTGCACACACAGTAGAAATTAAAAGCATGAATGTTATACTAAAATTTATGAATTTTTTTACTAAGAATACCAATGCTTCAAAACATCCACAACGTTAGTGTACGAGACACAGAGAGAGAGAGAGAGAGAGAGAGAGAGAGACCAGCAGCTTCAGTTGCATGAGATCCGGGGGCCACCCTAATATCCACCTAACCACAGGAAAAAAAAAAAAGGTTAGAAAATAAGCATTATGTTTCCAGAAAACAGAATCTCTGGATTTTCTTTTGAAAGGCTGAGACTTTAACCAGTACAGCGAGCAATGCAACCAACAAATAATAAAGAATTTAAAAATCAATTACACGCACCAGAGAGAAGAAACAAAAAAAAATATTGGGAGAGGGGGGCCAATGACCCTTCTAACGGAAAACAGCAAGCAAAGGCTAACATGAAGTCAACAAAGGGTCATGAATCACAGGTAGCAAACAATACTGACTGACAACTTGAGATGATAGAGCTATTCCAATATTTGGAACAAAAGGTTTGTAAAAGAATCCTCTCTGAATGGCATCGTAAGAGTCTGAGAAAATGATGGACTAGTTCACAATACACGAAAGTTGAAGGAGGCTTAGTTAACTACTTGTTTTTTGTCACAATTCACTTTCGATATCAAGTGGTTGTTGTAAAAAATATCTTGAGTGTGCATTTGGATGCCTACATGTCCGATAACATATATTCTTAGAGGTGCACATACCCAGAGTAAGCTTCGGTGTCCATTTTCAATAATCTCATGATACATCACAAAAAGCACACCTACTTGTATGTCGAGAGTGGACAAATCAGAAGATACAGCCATTACAGCTACCAATTACCACTTCTAACACTAATGCTTTTTTAACAGAGCTAGCTCCAAAAGGCCCTTAAAGGCTCACTTTCCCTAGAAAACACCTATACGAATAATGTTTTTAAAAGATCTTCAGAATGTCTTTAACATTTTATCAAAACAGTAAATAAGATAACTGGACACAAAAACAGCCTCAAAGAGCAAGATGCAATGGAATTGTTAATGACTTTCAACAAAATTTGAGAACCTATGCAGTTCTGCCAACTTCTAGGCATTAATTAGAGATGCTATACTGGCCTTGAGGTCAATCCACCATATCCAGAGTCTATATCTACGATATTTTTGCTACAATTTTTATTTATTTGCGCTATAGTACCTAAAAGGTCAGTTAACCAGTCAAGCATCAAAAAAGAAAATAAACAAAATAACAACACAAGAAAGGTTTGTCAAAATATTATACTATTGTAGAGCAGCACATCAGGAGCAACGTTTTCGCTTCTTCCTCACTAATTAATTCACACAAGTTAAGAAATGGTGCATAACTCTTTTACACTTATGTTCAAACAGTTGATTTCTTACCAAGTCATACAATAATCTTGTGGCAAAACTTTCTGCCAATGCATTTTAGTGTTTCCCTTTAAGATTAAGACTACTCCAAATGTCATTTTCTTTGATAGTTCAGTTCAGTTTGTTGAAAGCAAAGCTGTAGTGCAGAAAAAGTATAAAGAGAAACACATGCTTGAGATGAAAATATTGGAAATCCACAGTAGAAAAGAAATGCAAAATATTCATACAAAATATCAAGCAAAGGAAAGTGCTGGAAAAGAAAAGACCAATCTCAACTCAGGCACTAAGTGTCCAAAAATGATCTGGAATATTACTCCCCCCATACTAATCACATAGCGCATAATAATACGGCTCTCCAAACAAACCTCTCTAGTTTTACCCCAAGTCTCATAAATTCAACTGACAGCTACCTTTTTCTCTCAACTCAACAGCTTAAAGAACAGTAACACAGTGCGGTCAGAATTCAAATGAAAATATTTGACGTAGTCCTAATATGCACTCCCAGTTTCACCTATATTAAATGGTACATTAAGAATATTGTAAAACAAAGTCAATCACAAGAAGATAAAGGTCATACCTTGTAACGAGAAGGCAGGCTCCTCAAGAGTTTAACACGTAAGCAAAGACCAATAACTGTTGCCATACTACAATGTTCCACAGTAGGAGTAAATGTGACTCTGAAGAAAACAATTAGCATTTATTCCATAAGGTTTAAAACGAAACATTAATTAGGAAAAAAACTGTTCAAAATGAGCATACAATTTTTTTTTCTACCTGACAGAGCCACGACTATCATCTACTTCAATTGCATCTTCTGTAATTACTTTGAGCTCTTCCAAAGAGTAAGGGTGTTCCGGGTCTTTTATATCTCTAATATGATTTAAGAATCGTTAAGAAAGACTAAATTCATCCAGGCATACAAGTCAAAATACAAAACTACTTTCAAGCCTAAGTCATAGGTTAAGCCGATGAAGAGCTTAATATTCATTCATAAAAGGCATCAGAACATAACTAGATTCTGCATGTACATATACAGTTACATGCATGCGTGCAACTATACAGAAAGGATATCAAAAATTTCTTGTTGGTCAATGGGTTCAACAGCGTATTCATCTGCAGCAGCACTTGGGACACTACGAACCCGACGCTCTTTCTTTTCGTAGATGACTGGATTTGCATTTATTAACCCAGATACCATTTTCCCTGGAGAAAACAAATAAATAAAGTAACAAACGTAGAAACAAAAATGAACCAATCAGTGAAAAACATGGATATGAGACAGCTGAAATTTCAAAGAATAAATTATATAGATCTATCATACGAGCTGCTTGATGACACTTAGTCTATCATAAGATCAGGATCTTACTCAGAATAAATTGTCATGATGACATTTTGTATCTCATCATACGATGCTATTTTCTTACTGTCCTAGAACAGAACCAAGAGCCATACGACCCAGCAAAACAGAGACAATGGGGAAGACATTTAAGTACAATCAATAAGATCCCCAAACAAAACTACTATCACAAAATCTATATTCATGAGATTTTTTATAGTCACTCAACTAACTGAACTTAATGATCAATTGAAATAGCTTCAAAATCCAACCCTGTACACCAGCATGACATGCCTCCAATATCAAACATGGAAGCACAGAGCGAGAAAATCACCGTATGGAATGAAACTAGAAAACCAGATGAACCAACAATATTGAACACCTAGAATAAACTCAACAAGGGTTCAACCAGAAAATTAAAAAGAAAAGTTGAGAACTACTAATAGAGAAAACCATCACCGATTAATACTTGTACAGTCAAAAATAAAATGAAACTACAAAGCAATTGAAAATACCAGTAATAAAATGCATTAACATGAGGAAAAGAATGCATAACTTTCTTTCTTCTGCGGGATTTACATACCAGTACTAAAAACCCCAAAATAAGAAGATTGCAAAATAAAATTCGAGAACTATCTACTGTTTCAAAAGGTGAACGTAGATACAAAAGAGATAGATTACCTGAAAAGGTAGATTCTTCGAAACACTTCAGAGAGCAGGAGAGGAGAGTGACTAGAGGACCCTTGCCAGAAACAAAAAACTGAGATTTTGTAAGAGGAGAGAGATTGGAAGACAGAGAGAAAAGGCGAGGCGTGAACGTCGGGGAAGAAATAGAGAAGAGGGAATCGAGGAGAGAGGCCGGGAGGAAGAAACTGAGGGAGAGAGGTCGGAGCGAAATAAAGAGAGAGAAAGGCCGTTGGTGGCTGCGGGTTGAGAGAAGTGGCGCCCACCTTGATCCCTTTACAAATTTACTTAATTAAGAGCATGTACGATGGTAAATACCCGTGGTTATTCCTGCGACTTCGGAAAAAAAAATTAATTAATTTTAGTAAACTCAAATTGAAGGGGACCGGTTCTATTAATTTATTATATCTTTTTTAAAATATCTCATCCTTTCGTTAGTCCAACTCTCATAAACCCAAGTAATTAGTCTAATTTCAAAGCCAATATTCTTTATATATTAGAGCATTGTTCGGTTCATTTTTTACACATGATTTTTCATGTTATTCACCCACTATTTTGAGTTAGTTCTTGACATTTTATAGCTTTTTACTTCTTTTTTGTGTTTTCTTAGATTTTACCTTGGTTGTGATGAAAATGAGCTAAAAGTGCATTATTAGTTATAAATTCTGTTTTTGTTCATTTTCGTAGGTCAACTTCTTGGCCTGGGATCAACATGCTCTGGTGCTCGGATGAGGTCATGATCTTCATGAGACTTGTTCCAATGGATGTTAACTACAACATATCCAAATTTGAGCTCCATTGGACAAGTATTGCCTATCCAACCAATCCAGCATGTTACCACAGCTCTGGAAATCCGGATTTGGCCAGCTTTTACCTCCTTTGTGTCATCTTAATTTCTTGTTACCATAACTCTTGGTAACAAGGAATTACCTTTGTAAATGAGATATTTTCTGAAGCTTTTGGCATCTTTGTGAGGACAAAGCTTCATCATGGCAAGGGGACAAGGGCAAAGGCTTTAAGGAAAGTATGAGTTTTATATTATATTTGTGAGCTGGAAATTGATGGGCAATGGAAAGGAAAGTGCAATCAGATTTTGGGAGAGGTTTTGAACGTGGGTAGCCAATTCATTCTATGATTCTACACATTGAGAGCAGATTTTGGAGAGTTTGGAGCTAGGAGAAGCCAAGGTGCAGCCAAGCAAAGTGGAGAAGAAGGCTTCCACCATTGATGACCTTGAAGCTTTCATCATTTTCTCAAAATCTGTAAACTCTTTCTAATTTTATTTTGAATTTGTATTTGGAATAAGTATGAGCAACTAAACTCCATAGCTAGGGCTTAGGTTGAAGCCCTAAACATGATTACCTTATTGTTTTGATACTTGAGTGTATGAATTTCTAGATATTGTTGATGAATTCCAATTCACCAAATTAATCTATCCTTGATGTGTGTTTTTCCTTGGTTGGCCATCTTTGAAAGCATGCTTCTTGAGATTGTTGGGATTATGTGTATCTTCATGTTATCCTAAGCAATAAATGGATGAAGTAAGAATCATCCATGTGAATTGGTTTCTTGAATACCTAATGTAAACACCATGCTATTAGGATTCTTGTGATGTTCATATTCTCTTTGAACTTAATGGGTTCTCCTTGTAATTGAATCGAAGTACGAACCATACCTAGGTTCGGTTATGGGGAGGGCACAAGTATTGTAGCACGAACCATGCACTTTACGTATATTAGAGAGAATCAATGCGTCTTGAGCCACGACCCATGGTCTTGATTGCGAACATCTTCATCAACACATTTAGAGTTCATCACTTGAGTATTCATGAACTTTGGTAGAATTGTTTAGGGTGGATTCCGAAACCCTAGTGTTTGTTACATTTTAATTTCACAATTTGATAATTCATCTCTGCTATTCTCATTTAAATTCAAAGTCCATTTACTTTCATGCAATAGAAATAGGTCACTTGAACCAAACCAAAACCCCTCCCCCCCAATGTGTGTGTGAGTTGTGTGTTTGATACGTTGTGTGTCTTGTTTACTGAATTCTGTTTATTTTAGTAACTGTTTTGGACTTTTGGTCCGCGTTGTGTTCTTCCATTTTCTGTGCTGATTCCAACCGTATAAAGAACGTGAAATTTGGATAAACGGTTGGAAAGTTATAGGCAAAACACTGGACAGAGGTCGAAACTGGAAAAATAGAAAAACGAATCTGTCCAAATGGTGATAAAAGGGTGATAGAAAGTGCTGTTTGTGTTTTTCTCTAGTTTTCTTGTATTGTTTCATTTCTTTTACACTTCTTTACTCATTTTTAGTTTCCATTTTGCATTTGTGGTGTGTCAATTAAGTGTTCTTTACGTACTCAAATTAGAACTTATAGGAAGCCGACAAGTTCTTCGTGGGATCGACCCCGTACTTACATAATCTATACTTCGATAGATCCGTGCACTTGCGGGTATTTTTAATTGGTTGTTTGCACATTAATTTGTGTCCTCTTAGGAATGCAACAAGCATCCACAATGGGGGTGTATATGGGGGTGTATGTTAAATATACACCCCGAATCACCGGAATCGTCTCCAATGGGGAGATGTAAATGGATGTAAATATACATGACCACCATGGGGATGTAAATAAAATGTATATTTACATCTATTTTTACATCCCTTGCAGGCGGGACCCACCCGAGAAAAGAGAAGAAAAATGAAGAAAGGTCAATATAAAAGGCTGGGACCCACGGCTACACCCCCGAATTTACACCCCCCACTGGAGCAAAAAACATATTTACACCCCCAGAGGTGTAAGGGGGATGTAAAAGTGGCTTTACACCCCCGAATTTACACCCTCCCACTGTGGATGCTCTTAGAGCATATCTAAGGGAGTAGTTATTCCGCACGTTATTATCGTGCGCATGCTATTGTAAACAAGGAGAAAAACAGGGAAGGGTAATAAAAAATACATGACGTCTGCACGATAATAATGTCCGGACGTCCGCATAGGAGAATTTATGTCTAAGGGAGTATACAAAGGCAAAATTGTACTATAACAACTTGGGTGGCATGTTTGCCTTAGGGGTGGGCATAGTTCATTCGATCCAATTTTCCCCTCTAATTGGAATCGAAATTGAAACTTACACACAGGCCAATTTAGTTATGTTTTCATAGAAAGTGTTTAGAAGAACCGAACCAAATCGTACCTATGCGATTCTGAATCAATTCGGCCGGTTTCTGATTTGGAAAGATAAAAGTATGAACATGTGAAGAGTTTAGAAGCAAGAAGATGAGAAAAAGGTTGAGGAAATAAAAGAATTGAGAAATAAATGAAGAGATAACGAGGAAGAGAAATAGAAATAAATAGGTGCAAAAGTGAGAAAGATTGAAGCGCAACAAAAACAATTAGGGCTCGTTTGGTACGGGGGATTGTCATGGACTGGATTAAATTCTTGGATTGGCTTGGATTAGCTTGGCATGACCTAAACTAATAACACTTGTACTACGTTTGGTATATGTTTGATTGGACTATGACTAAATTATTTTAAAATATTTTTCTTGAAAAGTAAGTTTTTAAAAATATTTTTTTAAACTTTTCTTATCTCTGTCGAGATCTCCCTCAACCCCCTTCCTCTTCTTGGACCTCCAACAACCCCACCCTCCGCAACAAATCTCAAAGCGAGTCGGCGATGACGAGTCAAAATCTTTGGTTTGATTGGCGCCATGAGATCTCTGCGTTGCTCAGAGGAGAGAATCGTGTGGAGGTCATCTGCTGGGTTTCTTCAATTTAATTATTTTTGTTTGACTGGGTTTCGATAATTGAAAAGGAGAAATTGAGTTTGATGAGTAGAAGAAATACAATAACTTTTTTTTGGGGGGTTTGGTTAATTGAAAGAGAAGGAAAGTTGTCTGGCTAAGGATTGATTCAATTAATGGGCTTGGGTTAGTGGCTGTTGGAGAGAGGGAAGGGATGAAGTGGGCGGGGTCAGTGGCTGTTGAATGGAGAAGATGAGAGAAAGGCAAGCCGCTCCAGACCCAGCTTTCTCATACTGCTCGAAAGCTACGAGGGAAGGAGGGGTATCTGGGTTTGTTTGGGATGAGGGAGGAACAATTTTTCTTTATTTTATGAGGTTGCTGCGGTGGTGGATTGAGGTTGTTGTGATGGTGGGGGGTTCGGATCGATTGCAGGAGCTTGGGTACTCGGTGGTTGTGGATGGCGCTTGGATGGTCGGTGTTTGCAAGCGCTTGGGTCGGGACTATGTTGTCCCCCCATTCCACACGGGACTCACTAAGAACACCTAAGAAGGTGTTTTTGGTGGGGCCAGTATTAACAGTCCCACTTAAAGCTAGAATTAAGTGTAAACAAACATGGGATAAAAATTTGTCTAGTCCAATCCAAGCCAAGAAGGTGTAACAAACGAGCCCTTATGGTTCACCGAAAAGAAAAAGAAGTTGGGCTAAAGATGTTTTTTTTTCACACAAGCACATTTGCTTTAGCCAATTTGGCTAAATATATTATTTAGTTCGATATAAATTGGAACTAAGGCGCATTTGGGTATTAATTGGGCTTACAAAATCTTGATATTACTTGGAGTTACTAATATGATTTGAATATTAATTAGGCTTATTAATAATTTTGGATGCCAATGGGGTCTAGAGCCTTGACTTGTAGACTAGTGGTATTGAGTTTGAACTCCCATAATTCCATTGTAATGTGTGTGAGAAACCCTCCTCCCATTGTAGTTTAGACTATCGCATGTATTCAAAAAAAAAAAAAAGGATATAAATAAGGGGTTCTTAGATCTAGGTCCAAAACTATTAACTATCATTGGGTTTAGTCCACGTGTTTTTGGTTTTAGATGTAGGTCATTTGACTTTATTTACTTTTTTTGTTGTGTCGATTTTACCCTATGAGGTAAATAAGAAAAACATATTAAAAATCTAAATTTAATGCATTATTTCCTTGTAATTGAATTTTGAATTATTTCCTTTATAATATTTACCTAATATATACCATTTAATCAATGAAAGTAAGACCCGCATATTATACCTATGCAATGGACAATAGGACAATATACCTATACCATAGGATAATATATCTTCACCATAGGCTGAACAAACCATAAAACAACTTACCTATAAGTAAGGTGGAAAAATAGACAAGCAAAAGAAGAAGAATAATAATAAAAGAAGAAGAAGAAGAAAAAGTCGATACCATGACTGCATGGTAAATGGATATTAGAGCATGCTTTAGCGGGTCATTTGTGCCTTGGGATGAACCCCAAGTCTGAATCTCCATAATTTTCTCATCTATTTTAACAGAGTGTTTGGCTTCCTTTGAGCACTAAACTCACTCCATTTTCTATTTAAATCCCGCACTTCTCTTTGTTCACCCCAATATTTAAATCATTAAGCTGTTAAGTTTTATTATTGTGTAAAAAGACAAAAAAGGTCATCAAACTTAATACTTAACCCTAGTACATCCATACACACACCCCACCACTCTTCATATTAAGTTTTAGAAAAATACAAAATCCTCTACATCTTTTTAAAAGACGTAGAACGTTGAGGAGCCTACCTCTTTAGAAGCTGCGTGGGAGCTGATGGAAAGGCTTGTTGATTGCTTGGTTGTAATGATCTTATTCTCTTCCCACTGTTTCATATGTACTACAAATATTGTTTAATAATTTAAGTATTGGAGTGAACAAAGAAAAGTGTGGAGTTTAAATAGAAAAACTTTTTTATTTTTTCTGCTGGGTGTGTATTTAAGGGTAGTTTGGGAAGATGGTTGGTTTTCTTAGAAATTGTGAAAATTTGAATTAGAAGTTGAGGTGAACTTAGAACATGGGGTGAACAAAGAGAAGTGTGGGGTTTAAATAGAAAAACTCTTATTTCTTCCTTATATCAATGTACAACATTTAAAAAAGAAAAAAAAAGTCTTCCAAATCAGGTACTTTACTTACCATAAATTTAGTAATTTATTATAAAACCACCATAAATTTTGCTGCAATTAATAACTTCATTATTCCTTACTTTTTATTTGCTCAAGGGTAAACTGGGTAAGGACAGAAATATACTATTGGCTAATTATTTCATTAAGGTAAGTAATCTAAGGTAATAGGCAATATTGGAACAAAAAATGATTTTAAATATATAAAAATAAAAAGATTACATTAGACAATATTAAACAAGGAATGTAATCCTATGAAAAGGACTTGGATCAAAGTCACCAAATTTGAGGATCAAACCCAACTCCTCGATGAAAATTTGGATCTATATAAACTTTCCTATATAAATAAATAAACTTAACATAACCGATCTCATTCAATTTAGACCATTTTCTAACGCAAAAACTAGGACAAAAACTTATCCATAGAAGTCTGATTCGGTTTTTGAGCGTAGGTTGATTTTTTTGGTCAACACTATGTTTTTCGGTTTTTTTCCTACTTGGTTCATTGGTTCAAATAAGAATGGCAATGAGTCGAATCAGGGGTGGGTATGTCATTCTCATCCCCATTCCTATTAAGCTTTTTTCCCCATCCTTGTTAAGCCTTTTTCCCATCCCCACCTTCATACCTGCAATATTCATATCGGGAATTCCCCATCCCCACCTTCGTTGGGGAATGGGTTCCCCGACCTACCCCATTATGGAAGAAAAAACCAATATATAACTACTTTGTTGAAAAAAAGAAAGAAAGTACTAAGGCAAGATAATTAATACATATAATATATACTTATAAGACAATGTAAGAATGCTTATATATGTATTGGAAGTTAACTAATATAAAAATATAAAACTTAGTCGGTACAATCACTTTAATAGCATATTTATATATACTACCTCATCAAAAAATTAATTAATATATATATATATTAAATGGGGAGGGTTTGGGTTGGGGATTAAAATACCATCCCCACCCCTCACCGAACACCATACCCAAAAAATTCCCCATACCCCTTTTTGGTCCTTTATACCCGACCCATTAGGGTCGAATCCCCGCGAAAACCCTTACCTGTGAGGAAAATTGCCATCCCTAGATTCAAATGTTCACCCCTAATTTGCCTCATGAAATAAGTTAATCACTCTAACGGGGCAATGCAATTATACAAAATATTATTATATTATTTACTTTTATCTTTTACATTTACTATTATCTTTTATAAAAGTATGTGAGAGAGATTTCCCATTTACAAGCTCATTTTGCAGTTCGAATTGAGGCTTATCAATTTGATCTCTAGCGTACGCATCTTCTCTCTCTCTCCTTAGCTGGTTCTTTCCTTTTCTTTAGAAAGCCAATTCACATAGTCGTGTAGATGTAGAAAACCAAGGCCTCCAAAATGGTCCACAAAAATCCTAGTTCATTAATTAAGAAAGCCAATTCACATAGTCGTGTAGATGTAGAAAACGAGGCCTACAAAATAGTCAACAAAAATCCTAGTTCATTAATCACCAGAAAAATAGTCCCTCACAGAAGCACATAATGAGTAATAACATATAGTCATTCAATTGAGAAATTATAAAATACTATGATAATATGGTCACGTGATACATTTTTTACACGTATTATAATATGAGTGGACGACAAAATTTATTTTCCTTTTTTTTCAAAGAATATTAACACGTGTACAAAATATACCAAATGACCGTACTACAGTAGTATTTTATAATCACTTCTTTTTTTTTTTGGTCTGAACCACTAGGTGGTCCTGGATGGGCCCCAACTATGGACGACAAATAATATGGTCACGTGATACATTTTTTACACGTATTATAATATGAGTGGACGACAAAATTTATTTTCCTTTTTTTTCAAAGAATATTAACACGTGTACAAAATATACCAAATGACCGTACTACAGTAGTATTTTATAATCACTTTTTTTTTTTTTTGGTCTGAACCACTAGGTGGTCCTGGATGGGCCCCAACTATGGGTGGCACCTTTAAGCCTTAACCACAACCCAGACTAATCCCCGTTCACACCGGGTCGGCCCGTAAGGGATAAAGTGCTAGCCAAAGTGGTGATTCCGTACAAGAGCAGGGATCGAACCCTGACCTCTCTTAAGGAATGAGAGTGCCGAACCACTCACACCAACCACCTTGGTTTATAATCACTCCTTTCAATCTAACATAAATCATAGGTTTTTTTTTGGTCGTACATAAATCATAGGTTTGACAACGATCTATTCTATGATTCCTATCTGATTGAAGCCCCCATACGGATCAGGGGGCCCCATTTTTTTTTATAGCTAAAAATTGTGGCGACCCGGCTACCACCCGTCTTCAGGAGAGCATGAGTTTTCTCAGCGGGCTCCACATCCCCATCCTGGTTATAATTTTTTCTGCCAACAAAATCGAATATCACATATTCTCCTTTTTGTAGCAGAATAAAAATTTCCACAACACATCTGAACAAATTTTTTTGTTGTTTTTACAAACCAAAACAACTCATGAATGATGACGATGATAATGACGTTTTTACGTTTGTATTCCGAGTCAAACCAGCACAGAGGCCAAAAGCCAACAACCCAAAAACCTCAAAAGAACTCGGAACTCTCTCTTCCTCTCTCTCTCTCCCTCCTCGGATTTTGTTGGACTTCTGTTTTTGTGTTCTACCAATACATGGCAATCTAATTGCCTTTTTAGTTATTTGCTAGTTTTGTTGTCGTTCATCTGAAAGCAGAGGACTTCCACTTTTTCATCTCCTGGTGAAAAGCTCATCAATTCTGGGCACTGTTTCTTCTTTTAACATTCAGGTGCGTTTTTGTTTTTATTTATCTAGGTTTTGATTAAATTTTCTTTTTATCGCAATCGGGTATGCAGTGGGCTTCATGCAGATTAAAGACGAGATGTTATGGGGCCTTTTTTAGTTTATAGATAAATTTGGGTGGTAAATAAATTTGAGTTTTCCAATTCAGCTGTTCTTAGTTGTTGGATTTAAATATCATCTTTAAACGACCCATGAATTATTGTTCGTTTTTTGTTATTCTATTTCTTTTCAAATTGATTGACTTATTGTCGGGTGTAATTATTATTATGTATTTTCTTATCATACTCAAGAATTTATTCTGCTTCACATATGAATTGTTAGATGCCATTGTTTCAGGGTTTGGTGAGGTTTACCTCTTGGAGTATCTAAGCTTACTGAAATTTCTGTCGGAGTTCTGGATTGAAAATGAGAGCAATTGCTCGATCTATTAGCCAATGTAGATCAGCTTTACAGCATCAAGCATGTCAATACTCAAGTGGTTTTGTGAGAAGGCAAAAGCTTTTGACAAACACCTATTCTGCGTTTGTTTATAAACACGCTAACAATGCCAAATTCGATATCTTTCAACGACCCAGGTTTTCTGTGATCTCAAGAGCTCTGTCAATAGATGCTGCTCATGTTACTAATGGAGGTACTCTTCTATTTTGGGTTGTCTTATATATCTCTCTTTCATCAATAGTTCATAAAGAAGCATAGTTTCCTCAAATTTTTGTTGGTTTTCGGATTAGTGGCAGATGTAAACAGAGCAGGGCCACTTGTTGAGTATGAACGAAGAATTGCTGCTGGTGAACTTGTTGATGGTGATGCCTGCCAGGTATGACAAACAACTGAGCGAGTGCATGCTTATCAATTTCGTAGAAATAAATGAGGAAAAGATTAAAATGAATACTGTTTGGGCATCTTGGTTTCATTCTAATGCTAAATGACGCAATAACGGTGTATGGAAACCTTGGAATTGAGCTTCTTGTTTTCACGTACTGTTTGTTACGGGACACGTTATTTAGTGGGAAGTTCACCATTGATTTGGGCTAAAGAATTTAAACTTCAGGTCTTATTTAGTAAATCCTGTGTTAATTCTGGGGTGGTCCTGTTGAATAGCAGCTCAATAAACTGTATTGAATAAGGCAATCAATATGTCTTACCTATTGGTGTTGCTTTTTCTTTTTCGATCTGACTAATTTTTGCAGGTAGGCACCTTAAGAGAACTTCAAAGGCTCTATGATGAACTTGTTCAGTCAGCTGATGCCTGCCGATTGGATAGGTATACAGCTTCTGCGAAATCTGGAAGGTAATCTTTCATAACTTGTTTTTTTTTTTCCACCACTTGTGATCCAATTTTAAATGGGGATTTCACTAAAACACCCAAAATGGGGGCTGAAATTATAAAAAAACCCAACACCCAAAACACTTTATAAACACACCCAAAATCCATCATTACACACACTCAAAACCCATTTATAAACACACCCAAAAAATATACAATTGTTGATTTTGGGGTTGATTTTGGGTGTGTTTCTATGTTTAAATAGTGTGTGGGTTTTTTTATAAATACATGTCTAGGATTGGGTTTATTTATAATAATCTAATTTTAAATTCTATACTGATACAGCATTTCATTAGCTTCGTGTTTGAATTTTGTACTTTCCTACTTTTAGTTTGTTCCATGTTGAAGTAGTAACCAATTGCTCATCCATTTGTATGTATGCAGGAGTAGGTGGTTGTGGTCTCGTTTCATCCCACAGTCTTCAAGCTCACCAGTCAAAGGTCTTTATCTTTATGGAGGGGTGGGCACAGGGAAAACCATGCTGATGGACTTGTTTTATGATCAGCTGTAAGTTTGAAATGCATGTTTGGTTGTTCTGTTATTGTTTGATTTCCATAGATATGCCACGCTGTCATTCATAATTCTTGAGAAACAGCCCTTGTAAATTTAATATTATTAACAGATTTTGGCGGTGATCAAAATTTTATTTATTTCTGTTCTTGATTATCAACTTGTCCACCTTCTCTCTCACCATAGATTGCTGTTTTTATCTCCTAATACTTTGATTTTCATTTGTCAGAAAATGCAGTTGGAGAAAAAAGAGGATTCATTTTCATGATTTTATGTTGGATGTCCATAGATGCTTGCGAGTAAGAATGCAATTCTATTATATGGACTTATATTTGTCATGGACTGAGAAATATTTTCTTACTGGAACATAAGCTCTGTGTTTGGTAAAAGTGTTATAATTAAAATGTTTATATGTCTTTCCATCATTATAAATGTAGATTACATCATCAAGTACAGTAGCACATTTGGTAGTTTGGCAAACCATCTCCTGGATGGATGAAATCCAAGCAGATTATTCTGACAGTACAATTGGTTTTCATACTTCAGGATTAGTAGCTCTTTTTTTCAGTCATTTGATCTTCGCACACTTTTGAACAAAAAGTTCATTTCATTCTGGATATTTGTTGCTTTGGTATTAGGTATTATACAAATTCCAGATTAAGGTTAACATGAATGTTTTATAATTTCTCAGAAGCACCAGGGTGTAGAAGATCCACTTGAAGTGGTTGCAGGAGAGATATCCGATGATGCAGTCTTGTTGTGTCTGGATGAATTCATGGTAGAACACTAGTATTTACAACTATGCTTAGAAATCATCTCTGATTACTAGTACTTTTGTTGTACTGATTGTCTTGCGGTCTTTCATAGGTGACTGATGTAGCTGATGCATTAATATTAAACCGTCTGTTTAGACATCTATTCAGCAACGGTATCGTAAGTAGTTTACCTCCATTTACTTTCTTTTGATCGTATTCTTTTATACAATGTGGATTTATGTATTCTCTCATTAAAATTATTCTATTTTTCTTTGTTTTTTCATTTTTGGTGTGTGGCAAGTGTAGATTCTTGTTTCCACCTCCAATCGTGCTCCGGATAAGCTGTACGAAGGTGGACTACAGAGGGATCTTTTTCTACCCTTCATTGCGAGTTTGAAGGTATGTATCTGGATGTGGTATCATCTGCTTGTTGTTAGGTTAGTTCCACCCTGTGATATTAGTATATGTTTGGCACAAAACAAGATAAAATGTGGCCAAGCCACTTGTGGCGTGACTAAGCCTTTAGTTGGGTTTTATTTTGTATTATAAAACCCTGTCTCATGTATGCGGTTTTTTGGAGTGTTGCATCCGACACCAATACTCGTGTATTCTGCCCTCCTAGTGTGTTATTTAGTTTGCACTTCATAACAAGGGAATTTTTGGTTGTAGGAAAGATGTGTAGTTCATGAAATTGGTTCAGCAGTAGATTACCGGAAACTGACTTCGGTGAGATATCAAGTCCACTAAGATTTGTTACCTCCACATGTTCAGGTGATTTTGCCTAATGTTTATAAGTTTCTAATTTCATGTTTGCACCTTAACTACAGGCTGAGCAAGGTTTCTACTTTGTTGGCAAAGATTTGTCAGGCTTTCTGATACAAAAGTTTCAACAATTGATTGGGGAACACGAAGCTGGTCCACAAGAGGCAGAAGTAGTAATGGGAAGGACCTTAAAGGTACTTTCTTGGTTGCCTTTTGGTGAGGCATGTGAAGAGAATATTATATAGTCCTGTTGTATTTTGGATCTGACAGTATATTTTTTATTGCCATCAGGTTCCACTAGGTGCTGATGGAATTGCCTATTTTCCTTTTGAGGAACTATGTGACAGACCTATGGGAGCTGCAGATTATTTTGGATTGTGCAGTAAGTAACAACCTAGCAGATTGGATTTTTTTCATGCATATTAGCATATTAAATTAATTTTGGGAAATGCCCTTAAATACCACTATTACTGTAGCAAAGTTCTCAAATAGCACTATTATGTCATATCAAAACTATTTGGGATTGTTTGCTATTGAAATATGGACGAATTTCGACAGCATATCGAGATGATATCGATGTAATGGGACTATTTACTAAAGTGATCGTGCTATTTGAGAACTTTACTCCAGTAATAGTTGTATTTGAGGGCATTTCTAATGAATTTTAGATAGTTGAGATATGGCACTATTGGGGTGAGACTTGAGTAGGGATGCAAAGCAGTATTCAGTACTCGTGCAGTCCTACGTTAAAAGTAGGAGCTTCATGTTATAAATCTGGATGATAAATTAGTACATATATCCTTATGAACCTTTATAAAAAAGGTTTTGCTTGGATGCACAAAGATATGGATTGAAATATTTGCTTAAATTTTGGGTCTTATTTATTGGATCCAAACACCCTACTCTTTTGATAGTTCAAGAATAATTTCGTCTAAAGGTTCTTCATTTTCCTTTTACAGAGAAGTACCATACCCTGGCATTGGAGGGCATCCCAATATTCGGACTCCACAATAGGACAGCAGCATATCGGTTTGTCACTTTAGTTGATGTATGTTCCCTGTTTCTTCATGATTAGTTTGCCCGTTTTGATTACCTAAGGTGCTGCTAAATGGAAGGATCTTATCAACGTAACTTACTTTTGGACTTCATACTTCTGCAACCAAAGCATTTGGGAATAAGATTTGTTCATATCCTTGGTTAACCTCCACTGGATACTTTTGTAACTGCATTTGAGTTATAGCTCATTTGCAGAAAGGAGTTTATTTAATTTGAACTGATTGTGGAAATAAGACATTCATTTCAGTCTACTAGTGTTGGATAGATAGATTTAGTGCTTTTTTAGTGTATTATCATTCTTAACAAGTTCATTAAATGCATAAATTTAATTATGCTGTCATCTGTTTTCTACTCTCCCATTGGGATGTTGAAATAGTATTAATGCTTTTCACCAATGCGGTTACAGGTGATGTACGAGAACAAGGCCAGACTGTTGTGTACAGCTGAGGGAACTCCATTTGAACTCTTTGAAAAGATTGTTACAATCTCTGATGCCCAACAAATGGCACCTAGAACCTCTTCGAGGTCAAGGAAAAATGATGATTCTGGGCTGTGTGTTGATAATGAATTGGGTTTTGCTAAAGACCGCACTATTAGTAGGTATGTTACTCAGCAGAATCAGTAGTAGGAATTTTTTTATAAATACAATATATGATGATATATGATATTTAATATGGTAACTATGAATTTGGAACTATATTTCTACCTGTCTCATTTGCCTGTTATTGCACATTAACATGTCCTTTCTAATTCATGACAACTCATAATTTTCTCTTAAATATGCATTTCAGTTAGATTTAGTTGTCAGGTCAAATATTCAATCAGTTCTCTTGGTTTGGGTTGAAGGGCGTGGAAGAAAGTCTGGTTTGTGTACTATGTGTTTTGAAACTTTGTTTCATCGAGAAATCTTGTTTTGCTTTCCTTATTTTCAGATCTGCTTTAGTCTGATTCTAACCTTTTACAACCTGCTTTTGTCCTCTCTTCCAAATACAAAGTCTTGATATTTATACGGGACTGTATCGATGATTACCTAAGCACGTAATAACTTGTTCTCTGTGGTCAATCTTTGTGTTCCTAGGTCATAGATAAGTAACTGAAACGAAGCAGCTTATGGTGTAGTGTAGGATATCGAGCTACAATTATCATAACAGTCTTACCAATTCTATTATCTTTTTTATATAACCTCCCGGAAGAATTGGGAAGGGAAAGGAAGAAAGCACTTGTCAATAAGTCTATTTGCATTTTGTATTTAGGTTGTATGAGTGTAGTTAATTTGGGTCTCTCTCTATTTCTTTCTATTGCAAGTACTGATTCTGAAACCATGAACGCAGATTAACAGAGATGAATAGCAAAGAATACTTGGAGCACCATGCTGCAACGATTGGAGAGAAGAGCTCACAGGAAGGCACAATTCACGATAAAACCGTGCAAGCATGATGCAGAAAAAAGATCCAACATCTTCTAAGTCCATCCAGTTAACCATTGGTGTAAAATTGTGTGGTTGCATGTTAGCAATTCACCAGGTTTAGTGAGGGATTCCTAGTTAAAAATAGGATTCACTAGATCTATTTTTTAGTCTGTTCAATAAATGCAATCTCATATGCCCTTGTCATAAACGTTATAACAAGCAACAGTTCTACTGGTTGGCGCCCCTGTTTTTATAATAAGGCTCTGAAATTTTGAGGCTTGATTATTTTCATGCAACATGCAGACCCTGTCATTGAAGCAGATATGTTTCTGAGCTATTGAACTTGGTTGTGAGGATTACTTGGATGAGTCATATAAATGTTTTTTTTTTTCCGTTATAATAAAATACAAGCAATGTCTAAACCGGTCCAACCTATTTTCATAAGAACAACAGTACAATTTCAAGATATAAAGACATCGAGAAAAGTAGAAAAGTTGAGGAGCACATATTTTCTTTGTAGTACACTTTCATGTTTTGTTTATATCCCGTTGTCTTTATTATATTTCCCTTGTTTTGTATTGTTCTTATTATATTTCCAAGTTCCAAGCAATATCAGCATCCACATCACTTAAGGAAGTCTTTTTAATCTTTATTTTCTGGTTCTCTCAAGCAGACTTCTAGTTCAAAACACGAAAACACTATTATAGTTGTATTATTATCTTGCTAAACTAACTATTCCCCATCAATTGGATGAATTTGGTACGGGAAAGGGAAATGGGGCAAAATATAGATCTCTTCGAGATGATCTAACCTCCAAAGCTTAAAGATGTTTTTACTTTAGAGCATCTCCAATTGATATGTTTTTTTTGACAAGTGGACAAAAAAACGCGTGCACTCCAACCAAACGCTATAGCTGACACAAATATGAACAGCAAGAGAGAGAAATGTGTCAAAAATGATGCTATCAAACTCAGGCGTCAATTCAATTTTGTGATTATAGAAAATTCGAAGATTTTTGGTGTGGAGCTCCTCTTCAGTTTTAAAGAGCCAAACAATGCTCGTCATGCTCTTGTAGAAAAAAAAAAACACCACATGGCATCTACAAATAATTATAAGGACAGAGTCCCTCACCAAATATAGCAGATAGTATAGAATCCTGGAAACAGCAATTAGACATCACACCAATCGATAGCCTATTGGATTTGGAAATACAAGGAGGACGTATTGACCCAACAACTCATTACGCAAAGCCATAATAATTCTTACATGCAAAAAGGGTTAGTTTCCTAAATTAAGAAAAAATTAGTCATTTTTGGATAATGATTTTTATTTTGAGTAATTCCCCCCTAAAACCCAAAGCATTTTAGGGGAAACCCAAATCTAGATCTACCACCTTCCCACCCCACCCCAATGCCATGCCACCAGAGCTCATGGTGGGCGGAGCAATAACTGCTGATGATGTTCATCATCCTGAGTTATGTGTTTCTGTTTTTGTTCATATAGGTTTTCGAAAATAATTATTTATTCTCATTGCTTTAATTCCTCTTCTGGTTGCATTCTCTGGTTGGCAACCAAACCCTCTGGTAATCCTATGGTTTTATTTTTTGGTTTTTTCCTTTACCAACCATTTGGTTCGTGTATATGTGTGTGTGTGTGCGCCCATCATGTTCTTTGCATGTACATATACTTGTTAATATTCATTGCCAATGGGAGCATTAATAAGCCTAATTAGGATTATTGTGTATATTTGTGTGTGATTTTGAAATGAATTTTTGTTCAATTTTGTTAGTGTTTTCTTCAGTTCGGTCGGAATTGTTGCTTTGGGTTTAGAGATTATATATATATTCTCTTGAAAGGGAATGGCAGCAGGCAGTCCGCAAAGCTTAAGAAAAGCTTTGAAAACTGTTGGATTGGCAAAAGCCAATGGCGATTTCAAGGTATTAATTTTACATCATGCAGCATCATGGTTTATGATTGATAAGTTTTGAAAGGGATATTTCATATATGTACTACTGCAGGCACTGGATGTTGCCATTGCCAAGGCCACAAGTCATGATGAAGCATTGCCCAAGGAGAAACATGTCTTAAGTATGTGAAACTTCTTTCTTCCTGGGCCTGGGCAACATGCATTTTCTGTGGAGTTTATATATGGTTGTCGTTCAGTCGTATACAGTTTGATCCATGGTCTGCAAATTCCTGTTGATAGCGAAATTGATCGTTCAATTTTTCTTTATGTTCTTCTGTTGCCAGCTATACTAAAGGCAGTTTCGGCTTTAAGACCTCGTGCTGAAGCCGCTTACTGCATCCATGGTCTTGCAAGGCGTCTTAGTAAGACTCACAATTGGAAGGTATGTCCCTGATGACCTTGGTTCAATTTTCTTTTTACTAGAGCAAGCATATTATACAAATACTAGAGCAAGAAATGGAAAAAAAGAAAGAAGAAAACAAAGGCCATGCAATTTTCTTTATTCAATACCAACTTTTTAACTCCTCGTTCTCTATTGCTGATAAGATTGTTTTATTACTTATATTCCTGCTTCAAACTCCATATGGTTCTTGTTTATGATGATCTCCCTCTGAAAAGGACATCCCCTTATTTGTTAGTATATGAATACAAACAATCTCAGCTTCCAGTGTATGCCTAGGTAGCACTGAAAACCGTGATTATTGTGCACCGTGCTTTGAGGGAAGTTGATGACACATTTTGTGACGCTGTAGTCAAATATAGCTGGAGTAGAGGTCATTTGCTGAATTTATCTCATGTTTGGGATGGATCAAGTTCAAGTGGTATGATTCCGTCTGTAATCTTTTCTTTCAAATGAGGGTTTTTAGTAGCGGTAACTGACTATGGAGGTATATTTGGCATGAAGCATTGGATTTTTCTGCTTGGGTGCGGACGTATGCATCATACCTTGAAGAGCGTCTGGAGTGTTTCCGCGTATTGAAGTATGATGTCCAGAAAGATCACTCGGTATGAAGTTTGAATTGGAACTTTATGTGTAAGCAATGTAATTTTTAGGGTAAACCAACTATTGTTTAGCATGCGCTTTCTGCATTGGTTTTAACATGTTAACTTATGACAACTCAAAAAGAAAAGGAATGTAGCCCTTCTGTTCTGGCGTAAGGACTCATAAACCCTGGCCATGTTATATTGGTTTCATGTTGTTTCTATTCTCTTTTCATATTATGGTCAGTTTTGTTATGCTGTTTGGAATAAAGGGTCTGATATATTTGATACATTTTCCCCAGAGAACTAAGGAACTTGATACCCCAGACTTACTAAGGCAATTACCTGCCTTGCAACAGCTTCTCTCTCGCCTTCTTGATTGTCAGGTGTGAACCCATGTTTTTCCAGTAATCATGCTTTATCCTCTTTGAAATTTATGTGCCATCGTCATCTTCTTTTCCTGTGTTTCAACCTTTATTTTTTTCTTTCTTGTCAGGCTATATTGATTGATTGAAGTTGTATTTCTTGTAATCTTATTGGTTGTGGTTGTGTCGTTTTGGTTTTGTTCTGTTGAAAATTGATGGGAATCTTTTCCAGCAATTTTATGCATCTCACCCTTATATTTAATAAAAGTATATGTTTCTTCTGTGGAATCATGTATACATATAAAGATCTAAGAATTCCTTATAATTACTGAAAAACTGAAGGTGTCCTATTTTGCAGCCAAAGGAGGGAACTGTATGTAATTGCTTGATTCAGTTTGCCCTGTCAATGGTAAGAATGATCAAAACCTCTAAGAATTAAAATAAAAAGGACAAAAGAAAAAATAAACTAGCTTAATCTAGTACCATTTCCAACTAACCTCCTTACGGTGTTCCTCCATCAGGTTGCAGGTGAAAGTGCCAAGTTGTATGCTGCAATTACTGATGGCAATGTCAATTTATTAGACAAGGTGGGTTGTGCTTTTTCTCTGTGCAACATGATGGGCGGTTCCTAGCTTCCAAGAAACATCAATGTATCACTCACTTTATTTTCTGGCAGTTCTTTGAGATGCAGCACGATGATGCAGTTAGAGCACTCGAAATTTATAAGAAGTCGAGAAGCCAGGTATATGTCATCTATGATACATTGCTTATGTTGTCATAATATTGGTTCCTTGAAAGATCTTGTATCAAATTTATATTCAACATTGGAAACTTTATGTTACTGCAGGAAGAGAGGTTATGTGAGTTCTTTGAGATCTGCAGGAGCTTTAACTTTGGACGGGCGCTGAAATTCATCAAAATTCAACAGGTTGGAGCTTTTAATGTGTCCATGTAGTTCTGTACTTGTTAGTGCCCTTCAATTGGGTTGTCAGTATGGGTAACATTTATAACTGCAGCCCCCTGCATCATTCTTGACTACCATGGAAGATTATGCGAATGATGCTCCCAGCAGTTCAACGCTTCAACATATGCAAGTATGATGCTTCAACTTTTTGCTTTGGGGCTATCTTGTAATGCACATCCCCATAATTTGGCAAACTTGATGCAAAGGAAGCTAATTTCCTTGTCAAGAAAATCAAATTGTTTTGCATGCTTCTTCTCTTGGCAAGCATATACCACTATAAGTTTATAACAGAATAGTTCTGTTGAAATTTGTCTCACACACACACAGAGGCATGCTTGCACAAGTACTTCTATAACTTCTAACTGCATTGAATTTTCACAATCAAACTTTCTTTCTTTTAAAACTTCTCAATTATTGAACTATGCCGCATCAATTATCATTCAAAGTGGATTATGAAAACAATTTGGGATCTTGATTTCCTTCATTAATCCTGAAGCTAATTAACAGCCATAACTTGTTTATCAGATCAATGAGGAGGAAGATGCTGCTCTCCAGGGAATTCATCTGGTAGAAGGTGATTTGTTAATAGACCATAAACAAGATGATAATGTAGAAGAAAAATCAAATGCCAATGGGACAGCCCCTGATCAGAGAGAGGCTGCTGGCACATCACAAGTGATTGATCTTCTGGTAAATGCTTATATGAGCTACTTTGTTTGGCACAAAATAGACGTTTTTTTATTTCCTTCTACTCATCTGATCTTGTCATTCCATTAGAGCTTTGATGAATTGCCCCCAGTAACATCAGAGTCAAATGAGCAAAATTCTCTCGCACTTGCAATTGTTCAATCTGGTAACTCGTTTTCCTTTCGTTTAAATTGATATATAGTAACATGAAGTGTCTTGGTGATATATTGTTCATTTCCTTCTACATCTTATCACATAAAACCCATCAGATTCCAAACCAGATGGTCTCAATTCAATAAGCTCGGAGTCTAGTTGGGAGCTTGCACTTTTTACAGCTCCAAGTTCTAATGCAGATGCAGTTTCAGCACCAAGTTCTAATGTAGCTTCAGCTGAAGAGACTAAGGTGGTAAGTCTTCTGTTGTCACGTCCTGGCACTTCTACCTAAGGGATGCCCCCTTGCTTATTTACATTCGAATTAGGCCAATTCAGTATGAATACGATCCCACTCCGATTATAAATAAATTCAGATTTGGATTAGGCCAATCCAATAACTCCAAGTTATAACATGTTGTGAGGAAGAATTACTCAGAAGTTTAGGGAAACATGTATTTGGTCACTTTTAATTCTGTTCTCAAATATATGCAGGCTGTTGGACTGGACAGATTGACACTGGATAGTCTATATGATGGTGCAATGGCAAGTACACCAAATCAGAATGGCTTCTACCACAGACAGGCACCCTCTAATCCTTTTGATGATGCCCCAATTAGTCCTTACCAATTAGTCCCACTTCCCCCAAACAACATGCAAATGGCTATGATGCCCCAACAACATGTACAAGGCCAAGTCCCATTTTATGGTCTCTATAGCAATGCAATTCCAACAGCCCCAACTAACTCACAAATGCCTTTCGTGACCCAACAAGAAGCTTTCATGATGCAGCAGCAACAGTTGGCCAACGTCAGTAATATTCCATCAAATTCTTCTGGCAATCCCTTTGCTATTGAGCAGAGTTATTCGCAACTGCCTCCAAACTCTTTCAATGGCTTCATTTAGTGGAGGATCACAGGAAATTGTGTGGTAATTAAACATTTCTACCCCAAAGGTTTGAGACATTTGCAGTGGAAGAAGCAGCACTCAGTGTCATGAACGATTTTGATGTTAGAAGACCAATTCTCCATTGAGTTTACTGGACAGTTGATCGGTACATAACCATCTTCTTCTAATGAGAAGATGGTTTGCATGAGTTTGTGGAAATACAATTAGTTGAGACCAAAACAAAAGAAAGTTGAACCAATTGGTCTCTCATCTGATGCCTCTCATGAAGTTTATTGTGGGTGAGATTGGCTGGAAATCAATCACCTGGCTAATGAAATGCAACCCAAGACCCTTTCCCCCTAAACCCCTTTTCTTTTTCTTCTTTCATCTTCTTCTTTCTTTTGGTCCTAAGAGAAGGGGAACTCGTTAAACTTCAAAAACAATAAAATAAAAAATACAACCATACCTTGTAAGTTTCATTTTTCTCACCCAAACTGTCAACAAAGAACTCCAAAAACTCATAAACCATCTTTCTAATTTTAGACCATCTCACTCTAAAAAGACCTACCATCAGGGATACAAAACACATGAATAAAATACAGAAATAATTAAGTCTCACAAAAATACAACAGAAAATCCTGGCTCGTTGAAGTTTGCTTGAGCCGGAGTTACAGGAACTCATGGTGTCCATAAACCTGCTTGAGATGAAAATCACATAACACAATTGTTCCTTTAGAAGAAGTTTAACTATACAACACAGAATGATGAAAATGGACAAGGGAAAAAGAAAGGGAACCTTTCCAAAAAGTCAAAACTGCAGAACTTCATGATTTGAGACACACCCAACAACTTGATTGCCTTATCTGAAGATATGAGAATGTGCAAAATGCATTTGACCAATTCCTCCATAAAATTTGAAGCTGCCAAGAAACCTGAGTCTGTTTCAAAACCAAAAATCCCTCGCCAACTCTAGAAGGTACCCTATCAGTATGTCAACCATAATCTCATGAATTACTGTTTCCTAATATATGCATATTATCCACAAATTAGGAAACTAGTAAAGGTAACTGGTATTGGCACTCCAAAAAAGTGATCATGTACTCCTCTATTATAACAACATAAGGGGAAAATTTCACTTGGAGAAGTGCAAAATAATACTTTTAGAGTGCCAATAACAACTCCTTAAGTAAATAATCATTTAGGGAAAAGGGAACTGACGCACTTCAACTCTGTTTGTACCCATTGCCTAAGAGTTCCTCAAGTTGAGTAAAAACAACCTATAAACCCACCTGCAAAATTATTCCAACATTTTATTACATGCCCCTGCAGAAGCAACCTTGAATGTAAACTGATAAGGAAAAGATAAAACAGAGGCTAAGTGTAAAGTATAATTCATTGAAATTCTGGTTAAATCTAGAGAGAAACCAGAAGAGAGGAGGAGATAGTGGTTTGAAAAGCTCACCATGCATCCAATGCAATGAAATCAATTTTCCACAACCAGACATACAACTGCAGGCACATAGCTTCAACTGCCTCCCGCCACCAGCATCATTCTCATGGAACTAATCAAAAACAACTTTTGGTCAATGCCGGAGGCAAAAAGTTTTAGTTTTTTTGGAGATGTGTTTTAGAAACAAAACTGTTACCTTGAGTTGAGATGAGTGACTGACTTGAGTTGTATAAACTTCACACCACCACTGCACACTACTTCGAAATATTTAGCATTTGGGATACTTTGTAAGCTAACTGAATTTGATTCCATCCAGGTTGACAAGTCGGGTCTCTGTTAATGAGCATCCTCAAGCTTGAACTACAGATTTAAACATAAATATGTTAGAAACTTCCACATAATTTGGTACCATCGAACCTTGAATTTTCATTCAAGTTATTGAACAAGAATACTTAGACCTAAGGCCTAATTTAAAGTACGCATGTGCATGCATGTGTATGAATATAAAGAATACTTCAAAACTCAGAATTTATTTGTTTTAACCCAAATAATATTATAACTCGTAGCTTTATTTCAACTGGTTGACTGATTAACTAAAATGAGCAAGGAAGAGAACAAACCTAATGAGAAATGAAAACAAACAGCCAAAGCATTCTTAATAAATATTTACATGATTCTTGATTCTAAAAGGTACTCAATCTGATGCCTCTGATGGAAACAAATCTTAGCAGGTTATCATATGGTTTAAATAATCAGATATCTTATTATTGCAATGTGCAAAATATTCACACACACAAAAACACTATTTCGTGGTTGGGAATCGAATTCCTATTATGAACATTAACTATAGCTTAGGAAATAAGAAAGAAATACATGCATCATAACAGGTACTTAAGTTAAATGAAAAGTAAGAGATACATCAGGAGTAGTTGATTTAAGATCCAAAGAAAAAATCGTACCTGTGATATTTGGAATATGTGAAATCTTGGGCCATTCTGCACCGCTCTCCTTGTTGCATCTCTCTTGTAAAAGGGGACAACCACTAATGTATATCTCTTTTAACTTGGTGAGACATTGTACAGCTTCAACTGTAGGTAGATACATCAGATTCACGCACCAAATTATACGTAGATACTCAAGAGATGCTAGGTTTCTCAGCCACTCTGGAAGAGCCTCCATTCCGTCAAAGGATAGTATTTCCAAACATGTTAGAGAAGTAAAGTGTTGAGCTTGTTCAGGCAGAGACTTGAGCTTAGGCCAACCCCACAAGCTCAATCTTTCAAGTTGTGATACCTGAAAAGTAGGAAATGAATGGAGCATCATCGAAAACCGACCAATTTCCAACTCCTTCAAGCTGGTGAGGCAGTGTGGGGATGCTAATCCACGGGGTAGACTTTTCAATCCAGCACAAAATGATATCTTCAACTCACGGAGGTGTGCGAGGTTGTCTAAGCTCGGAATAGTTTGTAGACTAGGACACCGGCTTATTGTCAATTCCTCAAGAGAGACAAGAATTTTTAGCCCATCTGGTAAATGCGTCAAGCGTTCACAACCATAGATACGCAGTGAATGAAGCGAGGTACAGGACTCTAGGCCAATCAGTGGACTTGTCCCATGAAAGCCCTCAATTTCCAGTTGACGAAGGGATGCAAAGCCATTTAAAGTTGGAACTGACTTTAGAATCCTGCAATACTTTACAGACAACTTCAGGAGAGACGTAAGAGCATGTGTGACTGGAATGAACTCCAGTCTAGGGCAGTTGTCTACAATCAACTCCTTAAGAGAGAGTGTGTGCAGCCCATCAGGCAAACTCCTAATATTATGACACTTAGAAACACACAGAGACTCAAGAGATGCGCAACAACCAAATACATGGGGAGCAATACAACTTAAATTCCCACAATCTCTTATCTCCAAATTTGCAAGGTTCTGGTTGTTTTTTAACATCACTTCTGGCAGAGAAGCAAGCCCCCTCACATTCTCTATTGTGAGAGAAGTAAGAGTTGTAAGCTTCTTGCTTATATTTTCAATTGGTTTGCTGCTATCCATAGAATCTATCTCTAGCTTTTGGAGAGATGGAAAATGACTGGGAACGCTTCTCAATTGATCACATTTCCTCAGGAACAGCTCCTCAAGGCAAGGAAACACCACTACTTCTGTTAGCGATGTTGCAGCTTCCATCCACTCAATTAGGTTCTTGGCATTATCAATAGTTAATGTTTTCATTGCAGGAAACAAACTAGTCATCATCCATGATGGAAACTTATCGCCCATAAAGTTGCGAATCTCTAAAAACTCCAATTTCGGGTGTGGTTGAAGGCCTTTTAGCACATCCTCATCGTTGTTGATGCTCAGCCTCTCTCCCTGCCATTCAAAGCTTAATTTCCATATGTTTGTCTTCTCAACTAATTTTGCTTTCTTTGCTTCTTCTCCATCTGTCACATGCTCTAGATTATAAAGAGATAATTTGCCTTTCAAATGCCTTAAGCCAGCCAACTCCTCTATTCCACGACCCATCTCCTTACCCACAATGAAAAAGGATAATGATTGGAGATTAGTTAGACGCCCCATCCTGACTGGAAATTTTTCACAGTCCCACTTAAAATAAATGTGCCTCAAACTTATCAAATTTTGCACTTCCTTTGGAAACTCTTCAAAGTTGAGACAATCCATCCTTAATGTCTGCAGATTATAAAGCTTGCCAACAGATTTGGGGAGCGATTTGATCTTTGTTTTGGAAACATCCAGATACCTCAAGTGCTTCATCTTTCCAATTGAAATTGGCAACTCATCAATATCAGCCTCATATAATTTTAAGACTCGTAAACCTTTAAAGCTCAGTAAGGCATTACCAAGAACTTCATCTTTCACAAAAACTGAGTGTAATTCATGACCACCTTTTTTTGCAAGTAGCACTGAGGTAGGAATTTCTGCCATATGTCGAGTCTGGTTGAAGTCTTTACTCATTGATTCTGATATATGCTTTGCAAGATCATGGAAAAGATGGTGCATCTTGCATTCAGTGATATTATCATGATCATCCTTGGTAACATCTTGAAAAAATGAGTTCTTGGATAGAATTCTAAAATACTTATCACCTATGTCCTCCATCTCTAGATTACCTTCGCTGGTAAAAGGGTGCAGCAACCCCTGAGCCATCCAAAGTTGGATCAAGTCATCCTTTTGAATTTTGAAATCTTTGCTAAACATTGAGCAATATGCAAAACATTGTTTCAAAGATGATGATTTTAATTGATCAAAACTCAACTTCAAAACTGATAATATTCTTTCTCCTCCTTCTGGTAAATCCCATATGTTACATTCTTGAATTGAGCACCATCCATCTCTCTTTTTAGAACGCATCATATTGCCCAAAACCTGTTCAAACAATAGTTTCAATCTTTATTAAACGACAATATGTTACAAACTGAAAGTAAAATAGAAAAAAAAAAAAAAAAAAAAAAGAGGAAATAAGAGCTTTATTAATTAATGAGTAACAAATTAATAAACATACCTTTGTCACTAATGGTACACCTACACATTTTTTAGCAATCCCCCTTGCAATCCTCCCTTCATCATTAGTTAAAGGAGCACTCCCATCTGGAAATGCTTTATCCTTTAATATGAGCCAACATTCTTCATTTGATAGTTTTCTCAAATCATGCCTAGGAAGTGTTTGCACAATTGATGCAACACTAACACTTCTGGTAGTGACAAGGATGTTGCTTCCTTTAGTATCTTGAACATTTGATAAACAACTTATCAAATTATCCCATTTTTGAGGATCATCATTCCAAACATCATCAAGCACGAGAAGATATCTTTTTCCTTTCAAATGTTCTTGGAGGTTTTCACATATTGTTGCCTTACCTCTTATCCCAGCCTTCTCTGGTTTAAGCTTTTCTAAAATTCCGCTTAAAATTGTGTTGACTTTAAAACGAGTAGATACACATATCCATATTTTTTCATGGAAGTGTCTTCCTATTTCATATTCATGATATATCAATTTAGCCAACGTTGTCTTTCCTAAGCCTGCCATTCCCACAATCGCCATAACGGAAAGATAATTCTCCTGATTATTGCTTGAGTTAATCAAGGTTTTAACTATCTCTGACACAACCTCAGCCCTTCCAACGATGTACTTCTCATCTCGATCGAAGCTGGAGGTGGTTTCCCTGTCAGCTCCTATGCTACCATCTTATTCAAACTCTCCAAAGATGTGTTGATTTTCTTAATTTTATGCGCCATTTTAAGACGAAAGGCAATCGGATTGGAGTACGAAAAGAAGTCGAGTACCTTTTTCTTCCTTTGGTTTTGCAGCTCAACCCTACGCCGCAGAACTTCATATTCGTGTTCATCTAACACATGATCAGCATCATGAGCTATGTCTTGAAGCTTCTTCACCCACATTTCCACAGCCTCGCTCCTAACGTGTGACTGTTCGGCGTCTCGTAGCATAGCTTGAGTCATTGCCAATGATTCACGCAGGGCTGCTAGCTCTCGTTTGGATCCTCGTACAAGACCGAATTCTTGACCGGCAAGCAAAGCCAGTTTCTTCAGTATTTCCTGGGCACCAAAGGTAAGAAACTCCGTAGCCATCTTTCTTTTCTTGCTTTCTTCCAGTACTGCTCAAGACAAGACAAAGAACAGATCAATGCTTCTTTTTTTTTGGTTCGATATACATATATGGCTGACTACTGATAATAATTTAGGAGTGGACCCAAGTCGTCGGTTTTGACTATATGGTCACTGAAATATACATTGCATGTGGATTATGGATAGGTTGTGGATAGATTCTGGATACTCTGTGGATAAAGTGAAAGTGAAAGTGAAAGGATATGAGAAAGTGACTTTAGAAATCTCCACTTGGGAATGGTAAAAACTTACACACTAGTCTTCTTCACTACAAAGAATTTACAATCTACAATAACTCGCTTTCAGAATATATCTGATATCATCACCGGCTTCTTTCGCACCGCGGCAATGCAATGAAGCTGTACACTTGGTTGCATCCTTTGTATCTTGAGCAGAGGGTACTCACCAATAGGATGAGGTTGGTACCGATTGATTTTTTGATACTCTAGCTAAAGATGTAAACCTTACTATTCGTTTTCAATAAAATTTATCATCGGTTGACCCCAAAAAAAAAAAACTAGCTAGTTGTTGAGGCCCAAAAAAGTCACGAGAAGCTCAAAGACATTTAAAGCCCAATATAACATATAATGTTGGTCATGCGTTAATTCAAACTGTATTTTGAGAATTAATTCATTAAATAAATAATAGTGGTCATGCCATGCGAAGCCAATAATACATTTTTCATGTGTCAATCACCTATCAAGCTCACATGAGCCCAAGTCATGTGGTTTACGGGGCTTGCATGAGGGATTGTGGTATTGAAGGTTACGGAGGTCCACAAGGCCTACAGAAGCTCTTGGATAATGGAGATTTTGGGCTAGCTACTTGGGAGCACCAAGGTCCAAGCCCATTACTTAGAGTTATCCAATGTGGGTGAGCAAATGAGATATTTTTCAAGCACTTCTTTTTACCCATAGGAAATAGTCATTTTTCAAATTCCTAGCTATACCCGTTGGAAACAAGCCTTTTCCAGCACTCCCTATTACCCACTGGAAACAAGCCATTTCCAGCGCTTCCTTTTACCCATAGGAAATAATCAGTTTATGGTACCTAACTTCACCTGCTGGAAAATAGCATACCCCAGTGCTCCCTTTTAACCATTGAAAATAGGCTGGTTCCAGCACCCCCCTTTACCTATTGGAAATAAAAAAAAACCCTCACCCTCTATAAATTGGGAGGCATTTGCTAGGCAAAATCAACCTCTTTTGGTTGCTGCAAGCCTCTCAGCAACCATGAGAACTCACCTTCCTTCCTTCCTTCGGCTGCTGCAAGCATCCCAGCAGCCATTGACCAACATCTCTTGGTTGCTCAAGCACCCCAGCAACCATCAAACCACTTTCCTTCCTCTCTTCGGCTGTTGCAAGCATTCCAGCGGCTATCCCAGTCATTCCTTAACCATTACAACCATGTTTCCTACTTTCTCACTCTTGAAATCCTCCATCTTTCTTATAAAGCCTCACCAAGCATAACTCCAAGCTTTTTCTTCCTCCTCATACCCTTCCAAGCTGTAAACACCATAACCTTCAAGCCTCAAGCTTTTCCTTCCACCCTCCCACCTCTAGAACTCATAAATCTCTCTAGAATCATAGTCACAAACACCACAGCCTTCAAAGTCTTAAGCTTTTCTTTCCTCAGTCATGCTCTTTGAAACCCCATTTATTTGACTGCTATAAACATCCCAATAACCATCACAGCCAAACAATCAAACCACCATAGCCATAACTTCAAACAATAAGTTTTCAACACCCAAACTCAAGCATATCAAACACCAAGCCAAGCACAAGCATTCTCATTTGCTAAACTTGTGGGTCTTTAGCTCTCACACTCCAAGCTCTCATGCCAAGGTCATACAATCTCAGTTCAACATTAGCAGTCATTTTCAACTCTTTGTCAAGCTGCCGGAAACGTCCGTACAAAACAAGCAGCCGCTGGAAAAATAACAAAGTACTCCCCTAGGACTTGCTTCTCCCTCAGGATACTTTGGGCCTAGTCCTCGTTAACTCAGAAAAAGGGGCAACGAAGTCTTGATTCACCACTCTATGGCGGTCCAAGAATCAACAAGCCTGGACGAGCCTTCCAACGGAAAAAGACCCCAACACTAGTATAAGAGGTACACGTTAGAATCTTGGTTAGGGTTTAGGGCTTTTGAGTTTTGATTGGAATTTGGGCTTTTGAGTTTTGATTGCTTGGATATACAATTCTCCCATCCATGTATAACATTATTTGTAAATGAAGTTTCTGTTAATCCACTTTGGTTGTCAATTAATTGTAATATTTTAGTTTTGGCAAACTTAAAAGTCAGCTTTGCTTTTGGGGTATGGAATCAAAAATCTAGTGCTATATTTCATTCATATATCTTTGAGTAATTGTTTGGTATTTTTAATGGATTTGAGATATATGTGTGTAAGGAAGTGCTTCTTGTTACATATTTGTAATTACTGAAAAACTGAAGGTTTGTGCCATTTTATAGCCAGAGTTTCGTGCAATTTTCGTATAATAAGAGCATACTTAATATAGAAAAATTCCATATATATTGTAATCTAAAGAACCCATAAACATACTGCAATCAAGAAACTGACAGTGAAAAAAAGCACATTTATACCACAAGTTCAAAATGATTATTGTGACAAAATACTTCAAAATATTGTTGTTTCAATCGTAAAAATGTCTTGATATGGTTCAATAGTACAACATTATTGATAGAAGCTTACGGTACCTACCCGGAAAATGTACCTTTGCCTTCTCCTATCTCATAACAAATATACAAAAAGTGTTCAATATCAAAATGTTTAAATAGATCTTTACCACACAAAAAATGTGTAATTAGATGCATTCATTAATCTTGTGGTGTTTCTCAATGCTTCCATCTCTCTTGTGCTCCATGATAATGAAGACTACAGTGGTGTTTTCTTACATCAACCTCCCTCTCCATCTCGCTTTTGATGAACTTCCCACATTCTTTTCCCATCCTCACTAAAGACATAAGGCTTAGATATGAGAAATGGAAAATAGCAAACAATCCAAACAGTCCAAATAATAAACATATAAACATCCATATGCAAATAAGGACATGCTCCTACTCTGTCTTCTTATAAATTTTGCTCAATACTGATCTTATAGCACATATTTTCAAAAGAATAAATGCTGATGATAAGGTAATGATCTTATCTAATGCTTATCACTTATACTAAAGTTTTGCTGGGCTAACTGGAAGTTGAAACATATGTTGCGAGGGTATGATATTCAGAACAAATGAGCAAAGTGATAATGCAGCATATATATGTTGAAATTAACTATCAATATTCCCAATTCCCAGCAACCTATATTATGCTCTATCATCGAAACTAGTACACAAGAGCCCGGGAATTCTCAAAGTCAAATAAGCAGAACACATCGAAACCAAAAGACAAATAAGCAGAAATCTAAAAATCAAGAAAGACCCATGAATTGATGAAGAGCATACTTAAACAGAATGTCATACAACCAGGTTTTGCAAATCTACAACTAATAAAATAAAGCCTAATTAGAAGTTTAACAACCAAGATATTTGAAAAAGAAAAACCATCCACAATTAAATAAGGCTTCCAACTTGTACAGTTTTCTATGTAGATATTTTAAAACTAACTTCAACACATGTTTCTCAATTTCTTTCAACAATTTGTTTTTAACAACTAGTACCTAATTTCTTTTTACCATGTTTCTCAATTTCTGTTTCCTTTTTATTTCTTATGGGTCAAATTTGTCAGGTCTGCATATTTACAAAGAATTCCTAAACTAATGCACAAGATTACGAAGATAAGATTGCAAAGAATCATCCTAACCCAAAACATTATACCCAAAAACCTAAATGATGCAAGAGTTCAAAATGTGAAGAGGGAAAAGTTTTACACAGAAGCCCTAACTTTAAAAAAGAAAGAAAAAAGTATGTGGAAAAACATGACATTTGAGTTTGAGAGTATGGAGCAGTTTCAACCAAAGAGACAGGGGAAGATACCTGTAGCTGAGAGAGTGGAGAGCAGCTTTAGAGAGCCCAAGCAAGTGATTTGGAGGATGAGACAACTTTTCTCTTCCTCTAGAAGTCAGGAAGCTTCCAATACCCATGTAACAAATAAGGACAATATGGGTAGAGTGTGGAGATGAAGATGGGGAGATCTGAGGTTTTTATTCCGATTGTTAAAAAAGAGAATAAAACATGTAATAGATAAGGACAATATGGTTAATCCAAAAGGTTAACTAAATGGTACCGCCTGCTTCTTAAGCCAGCAGTTTTTAAAAGCAGCTGATGCCTCTAAAAACCGCTGTTTCTGACCATTAATTTTTGGGGGAAAAAGTAGCATACCCGTGTTTTACACCACACAAAATTTAAAATTTTCGGATAGAATCTGTTTATTTTAAAAGCAATGTGTTACCAAACTAGGCCTAGCAATTATGCAGAAGACCCCACAAAACAAACACAAGAGAGCTCAAATGAAATGGACATTCATCAAGTAACAGTTCCATTCATATGTAGAAACCCTAATATCTTAAAATTCATCATATCAATACATACTATCCACAAATGATTTTATCAACTCTGCATTTACTTGTAATTACCAATCCTGCATACATGACAAAGTCCATACTCCTTCAGATCACCACCCTGATTTTTCCCACATTGTTGTAGAATATGACCACAACCACACTAACGTTGGAATGAAATAGAATAAGAGCCAGTGTTTGGATCTTTAACAGATTTGAAGTTGTCCACGCTCATTCCAAAACGGCCCAACAAAGAGTTACCCATATCTTTCAGCTTCCCTGCTCACATATAAAAATTTCAAATGCTTAGTCTACAACAGATTTGTTTTCCTTTTGAGAAACATTAAATTGTAGTGAAACTGAGGAAAGGACACAATTATACATTACGGAGGACAATATGCCAGCTAACAGCCAAGTCTAAAACTTAACAGTGAAGTATGCCAAAAACATGCAACATATACAGTCTCTGGCATAGCAATTTAGAAACATCATATCGACTATCACCAGAAAACACTGAATATGTGAAGAACTGTCGCAGACATGAGATAGAAGAATTATGATCTACATGCTCCTATTAGTATTAAGTTGACATCATCCACGAGTATAAAATATTTGCTCGAACGCTCCTTCAACAGCAACGTCTTTCAGAAATTATGAACAAGTTCCAGCAAAAGGTTAGTGTTCCATAAGCAAAGATCATATGACATTAAAAATTTAATCAGCAGGCTGATTTCAGGATTTGTTTTCTTTATTTCATATGTTAGTCTTGCATTATGTCACAAAGTCAGAAAAAAATAGTTACACTGGTCTTTGGGAAAGTAATTAATTGACTTCGCATAAACGCACTGCCTAGTTGCTCCCATAATACAGTCTAATTGCCCTGTCCTTTGTTCTTCGTTTATAACTAGAGGAAAGAAGTCATGTGAAGGCTATACGAGTGGTCTATCTAAGACGTGGATTAGGTTTTTTTTTTTTTGGGCATTGCTCATGGCACATACAGCTGTTGGGAACAATTTGATCAAGTGGCCACAAGAAAAAGAATATAAAACCATAAACCATGAAACTATAAACAAGATAAATGCACAACAAAATAATTTATCCAACTTACCAATCATCTATTCTACCAAAAGAAAAAGAAAAAGAAACTTACCAATCATCTCCTCTTTCATCTTTTCTCTCTTTTCTTCAGCCAGCGGCCCCAGGCGACGAATGGTCTTCTTGGCTTGGTCATTTGAGGGATCGAGTTCCAAGATTTTTTTCATATCTGCAAAGTAAAAACAAAAATTTAGCAACACATATGAGTATAGAACTACAAACCCACATACATGAGAGGACAGAAGTTGGTTCTAGTGAGCTGAAAAAGGGGCAAGAATAGTGAAGTACTGTCCAGGAAATTGAACGATGAACTGATGAAAGATATCACCTTAGACTGCAGTACAATGGTTAAAATTAAAAAGTGGTATTAAATCCAAACTCACCAGCAATAGCCTCTTCGAAATGCTCTAGTTTTTCATGTGCTTCTGCTCTTCTAAGCAGAGCTTTCATATATGAAGGATTTAGTTCTAGCGCTTTTGTGCATTCCTTGATTGCATCCTCATATTTTCCCTGTCATATTAAGATTCCAAGATTGATAATAATTTAGTATTAAGAATGCATAATCAAGAAGTTACTGGTGTGCTGGAGTTATAATGAAAAGAATGAGAAGCCTTTTAGAACCACATAACAAGACAAGCAAACAGGGGAAAAACTAAAAGTGAACAGCTTCTTACAATAAATATCAGCAGTTCTACTCAGTCTGGACATAGGAAGACATGTGATCATAAGATTTGGTAACCATTGTCATCATTTATAACATTCAATATTAGAATTTGTTGCCTCTCACAATAAATCTTAATCCTAAAAATTAATCATCCTTAGAAAGTCCCCTAATAAATCCAATTTCTTTTTATTTAGAGCAAAAAATAGCTATTTTCGCTGAAACATATCTATCATCCATTTCAAATTCAAAGATTAATAAAAGTGTCAAGTCAAATGATGAAGGAAATTGATCACATCCTTGCTCATTAGACCAATCTATGAATCACTTGAAGTCACATACTTTTACCGGAACAACTTGCATGCTCCAACAAATACTACCAAGAAAATAAGGTTGGGAAGGCAAATAGCATCCACTTTGAAATAGTAAAAGCAACATCATGTCAAGTATATCAAAATAAATTTTTCTACATATTTGGTGTCATAGCTTGTCCAATATGTGGACATCAAAAGGGCATTAGGGGCCAGAAAAATTGTAGGCCAATTAAACAAACTCTAAAAGGACAGGAAGCATGCATCAGTGCATGCAACTCTGTCTAACATGAAGTGGAACCATCAAGAATTTTCTAAAACATAGAAAAACTTGAACTTGTGCCAACAAAATATGAATGCATTAGGCATGTGTATTATTATGTCAATATCAATTTATCAACATAGAAGGTGAAAATCAAGAAAAACAATGAAAATTTTCAGGATATTTCCACAGATTTTAACCACATAACATACCAATTTTGAAAAACATATTGCACTGTTTGCGTGACATATTGAGCGTAATTCCACAGATGATGGCATGTCAGGCGCAATGTGTAAAGCAAGCCCATACTGTGATAATGCCTCTTCATATTGCCCACTGCCAAACAGTCTATTGCCTTCCATTTTCACATCATTTGCTTGTTCAAACGCTTTCTGCTTCAGATGCAACCAGAACAACTCAATCAAATTTATTTTAACAGGAACACGAGAATCGTAGCTATAAAACCAGATTACCGATCACATAGGAAACACTGCATATACAAAGAGAGAAAAAACCTAATTGGGTTTTATTGTAAGCAATTCACAGTAAGATTTCAGATTCCACAACAGCCTAATATGACAATTTACCAAAAATAATTCATTTTTTCAAAATTTGTGCAAAATTGAACTCACTGATCAGCTCTTCAAGTAACAATAAACAATTGATTCACATTTCGATTAGGAATTAGCAGAAAGATAGCATTCCGGAGAAAGTACCTGTTTCAATGCGATGTCGTCAGCCTGAGAGAGACTTTGCTGTTCCTCTTGTTGTTGGGTTTCATCGTCGTTGTCGCTACCGTTGGATCCGAGTTCTCCGTCACTGGCAGTTTCGAAGCCATCGGAGGCATTTCTGTTGGTGGAAGACGAGGGTTTCGGGGGATTCAAATCGCAATGCTTTTCTGTCTCTTCTTCTTCGATCAGCATCGCTTTGTCAGGAAATTGATTTCTTCCACGAAGAGCAACAGAAACGGGAAAAGGTGACGGATTTTGGCTGCGACGATAGCTTTTCTTCTGCAAATTTTATATACGAAAATGACTCAGATGACTTTACACTCCGTGTTTCCAGAAAGCTCCTAGTTCCACTAGCCCCTGCCAATTAGCTCTTTTTGTTTCTTTTCGTTTTTGCTCTGTTTTTTTTTAACATATAGTATCGCCGCGCGGCTATACTCTGGTAATTTTTTCCCAAAATAGTATAGCCGCGCGGCTTTACTCGGGTCTTTTATTTTTTTAAAATACTATAGCCGCGCGGCTTTACTACGGTAATTTGTTTTTATAAAAATAGTATAGCCGCTCGGCGATACTCGGGAATTTTTTTATTTTAAAAAATATTATAGCCATGCGGCTATACTTATCTTGACACGTGGGCACCTAGGAGCTTAGAGGTCCCTTTTTTCAGTAAATAGTATAGCCGCGCGGCTATACTGATTTTGACACGTGGGGATCCCTTTTTTCCTGTAAATAGTATAGCGTGGCCGTCCGGCGTCATTACGGTTTAAAAAAAAATAGTATGGCCGCTCGGCTATACTGGTTTTCGCATGACAAAAATGGAGGTAGTTAGATGAACGGTTTGAAGAATCTTTGGATATGTTCCATCAATATGCAGTGCCCTTATCGGACGTTGATGATTGTTGTGTCGGTGCATAATACCAATCCTTATGTTTAAATTACTGTTAAAACAAGGATTAAAAATGTCATAGTTAGCGGAAAGCAAAGGACTCAGAGGATCATAATCTGCTAATGATTAGAAAACCATTGCTTTCACATTTTAATTTTAAAAAAGGGAAGATAGAGATTAGAGAGGAATTGTTGACTGTGATGAGTCACAAAGGATGGGAAGGGAAGCATGAACATATGCAGATTACTGTTGGGAAGCATGAACATATGCAAATCCTATCATTCCTTATTTTATGAACATTTCCAATCCAACTGCTGAAAATTTTGTCCAAGCTCATCTAGTATGGCTGTTCTAATATCCATCTCAACACCTGCATTGCTGCCACAATCATTTAGGAGCATGTTCTTTCCTAACTGCTCAGCTCAGCATTTCAAACAGTAAGATTTGGCTAGATTAAAGAAAGTGAGGCCAGACAAAGGATCAAAGGTATTTGAAACTAATAAGAATCTGGGCTAACATGAGCAGGCATTGCAGATCAGGAGAAGGCAGAGGAAGCAAGGAGCCATCAAAACACAATCGAAATTCAAAGGAAATTGACAGAATCCAGAGTGAAATTCAATTCTAGCAGTCGGCTTTTCTTTTTAACAAATCATAATCAGATATTGAAATGCAAAACTTTGTTTCTTTCTAGACATGGCCTAAGATGGAATATCCATGCTCCATATTCAACCTGACAAGTACAAGTGATAGGTGAAACAGTTACTTTCAAATTTCACGTCAAAGATTTTGAAACAATGATGACCTTAAGCACCTGCTTGAGCATTTCTAGTTTGCTGCTGTAGCTCTTCATCGGCATTTCTCATAAACTGGTCCCAGCCGCTCCCCGGGCTAGTGTCCAAATAATCATATGGCACTGCAGTCTTCAGACCTGGCCTTACAGCACACTGACCCTCCACAATTCTGAAGTCCACACCATCATCCCCTAGTTCACTGCAATTCTGATCCAATTCCTCCCATGAAAACATGAGAGGCAGGGTAAATGCACCCCACGGGTTAAAATCCAAAACCTTAACCCGATTATCCTCTGTCACATAGACATCAAAGGTGTAGTTTTCCGATTCAAATCTCGACATCAAATTTTCCACAAAAAAATCTTCAATCAACACTCGAAGACTCTCTTTCTTTTCAAGCAGAGCAGGGTAAAAAGTAGTGACTTCACGTTGGGAAATTCCAACCAAATTCTGATTTCGTACAAAGCAACGCAACTCCATCTCTGGCTTAAGGGACTGGTACCATTTACGAAGTGCAAGGAAGAAACTCTTAGGTCTTGATGAGGTTTTGTCACAGCACGAATCGTAGGCATGACACAAGTCATGGATCAATGAATCAGATGAGCGTAGCAAGAGGGCAATCTCACTGAACGAAGAGCATTTGAGTGTCCCGGTTGTGCTGATCCAAGCAGAGTCTTTTGGTGCACTCCAGTTGAGCTTGGGGAACACAGAACCTCCAAGTGATTCAATTGATTCCTTGACCTGCAACTCAAGCTCAGGGAAAGAAGGTGGCAATGGAGGCTGCTCTGACTCGTCATCATCAGACCCTTCTGATACTTGATAGTCATCTTCCTCCTCTGCATTATGAATTCTATTGGGAAAAGCATCTTCATTTGAGATTGAAACAGGGAGAAGGAAGGGCCCCGAATCATCTAGCAGGTATTGGACAAAGGATTCTGGAAGTTCATGAATCCGAGTTTTGATAGACAAAGATTTGAATTTAGGATACCATTCCTGTATCTGGCATCGATTCACTTCTTCTTCCTTCATTTTGTTGCTCAGCGTATAATGCATCATAAATTCACAAACACTTACCTTATACTACGATTACCCAAACCAAGAAAAAGCCCTAATTCGCATTCAATCTCCCCAAAACCCTAATTACTCAAAATTGAAGCGATTATCATTACCAAATCAGCTTAAAAGCAATTCAATTTTGAACCTCTGATAATCAAGAAAACTCACGGATGTGTATATGTATGTTTTGTACCGTCTCTTCGGGTTTTACTTCTTTCTCCAAGTTAGTGCCCTTCAAATTCTTGACAAAAACCTTTTTCTTCTTTGTTCGTCTTACCCGATTCTCGGGCGAGTATCCGATCTCCGGTTGGCCCCGGTCACGCTTTTCAGATAGAGAAAGAGAGCACGAAGTCACTGTGATAACGGACGAAAAGCAGGAGCCTTTGCTCTCGTTTATATAGTAGTTACAGGATGTAGGCAGGCGGCATGCAGTAGTTACCACCAAAAATCGTTTTATGCCACTTGTACAAATTGTGTTATATAAGGAAAAGATTTGGGCAAGAGTTGTTTTTAGTGAATAAGATTATGTCTTCTTCATCTATTTTAGTGAATTAATTTTCCATTAAACTGATTTTTTTAGAAACCTCGAGGAATACTTTATTGATAATCAAAATCAAAATCAAAATGGGGGAACATAAAGCCGAACCCTGATTATAAACATTACTACATAGTAATTCCTAAATAAGATCTGGTGGTTCCTCAAACCACTCCACCCTTTTACAATTTGATAAAGAAAAACGAGCTAATTTATTCGTCACGTTATTAACTTGTCCATTAAAATGTTAAACAATGTCATAAAAATGCATCATATTTGTCATTTGAAACCTTATTTTGGGGTTATTTGATTAAGAATTTTTAAGGTGGGACATGCGTATTAAAGGAATCCTCACATGTAAGTAAACACATGAAAAGTCAGGAATGTAAGGGGGCGTTTGTTATCCTATTCAAATAGGGAACTCAAAAACTTTGATTTTTCTTAAAAACAAGGAGTTCTTAAATCTATTTCTAAGATTCAAAAACTTGTTTGGTATGCAACTTGAAAATTGTTTTCAAATCTTAAAAATTTGAGAACTTGTGGGTTGTTAGAAAAAAAACTGAAAAAACAGATATTTTTTGTTTTTAATAATTGGGGTGTTTTTTTAGTTGTTCTTGAGTTTGAGTTTTTAAAAATAGGGCTACCAAACAGGTTTTCTTTGATTTGGACTCAAATTCTATTTTTGAGTTTTAAAAGTTGAATTCAAGTTGAATACCAAACAGCCCCTAAATCATTCCCTCTTCTTATTTCCATTACTTGTAAGTAAACGTACCATCAAATAAGAGAAAATCAAGAAGTTGAGTCTCAAATCAGTAAGAAGTCTTCATCAACAAAATTCCTAAAATTAGGAGGACATACAAGGAAAACAGAAGTTACTTATGGCCAATTAATCACCAAGACCATGGGCTGATGGAAACTCTATCTATATACCTCTTCAGAAAAAAGAGAAAGGGACATTGAACACAACACCAGAATTCTACTTATTATTCTACACTTTTCAATTCCTAGGCTAGATTTTACTTTTTCAACCACTTAGTGTAACAAGGTCTTCAATTTCTTAATGTAAGTTTATTTTCACAAACTTTAAATTACATTTATTGTTTTAAGATATGGTTAGAGGTGATAAGATAACCTATGTGGTGGAATATGGACAACCCCCTATAAATAGAGGTGTTGGGAGGCCTCCCTAATCATCCTAAGAAACCAGATAATAGAGCAAACTTGTGCTCCCCTTACCACCTAAGAACCCATCCATTTCTCTCTCAAAGGTGACCACCAATCCCTTGGGGCTTGTTAACATGGAAAATCATGGGGGCAACTTTTATAGATTCGTGGTAGAAATTTTGTGTTTCGTTCAAAAAGTATTTGAGGCTCGTAAGTGCAAGTAAGTTGTCGATTGCTTCTGCTCGGTAATCTCTATACACTACTAAGTTTGCAAGCATTTTCTAACACTTTCTAACTTTGGGTAATTAAACTATTTCAAGGCTCATTCTATTTCAACGTAATTAATTAACTTTTTAATTAATTTTTTCCTTAACCTATTAATCTAATTAATTGGCTTAATCGTTGATTTTGTCATCTTCCATTATTATTCAAATTACGAACTTATGGTCTATTGGGTTCTAATTAGCAAGGCCGTGGGCGATCTCGAATTCTTTCTTTATCGATTGTGAATTAAAACTCCCTTTTAATTACAGCTTTAATGAGGACCTAGTTACGAAATGTCCTTAGGGCTTCCACAAACCATGAGTGATGTCTAGCAACATGTCACGGCTACCCAAGCTAATATATTATATATTAGGAGAATCCATTTAGTTGGAATTACAAAGCAATTCAATCCTTTTTTATTTTCCAATGTTCTTGATCTCGTTAATAAGATATGAAATTCATCTCAAATCCCTAACGTGATCGCTCTTGGCTATATGATTTAATATGAACACAATTAGAAGACTATTTCTTAATTGAGCTCTAACTCCGGCCGGGGATTCCCAAATCATATTTAAAAACATTCTCTCCCTTTTATTAGAAGTCGAGATCCTTTGTCGTACACTCACTTGCCTATATGGACTTGTCGAAGATCCCGATGTTACCTTGAGCCGAGCCCAGGGATGAGCTCAACCTTACGATACAATCAGAGACTGACTACGCATCCATAAGGAAACCATGGTGTCTCGGGTCTAAGGATTAATCTTGCGTTAATGCAACTAATGAAATCTTGTTTGACATGATAGTAAAACTTCCATACAAGATTTCTAGTTTGATCAAGTTCAGTGAACTCATTCTCTAACGAGCACCTACACACTTATCTCAGTGTCCATACACGAATGACTCAAGAGTAGTCATCCTCCTAGTTGAGCAGATATAGTGCATAATGATCTTTGCGACAATGCCCAGTTGAATGATCCTATGACCGGGAACATTTTGTGTATGAGTTATAGGAAAAGGTCTCTTTGCATCTAACCTATTTAGATCACTTTCCTTATCTCATGAATCCATGGACTTGTCAAATAGGTTAATGGTCACGTCTGGGCCATTACCTTAGTCGACATACTTGCCCTTAAGTGTTAACCTAAATGGTTGGTTTAAACGAAGTTTTCATGACAGATTTCATCAAATGATTGGCTTTTAGGGCATACTTCTAACATCGAGTCCTAGCATCTATATTATGTGTGTGAATTTAGTGTATTATCGTCTCTTTTAATAAGAAAGGTCTTCAAAAAAAATAAATAATAATTAGTTGTTATTTTGCCATCGGGTTATTTCATGTGATAAAACAAACTTATGTTGGGTCTTATTATAAATAATAAAAAACCTTAATTTATTTTCAAATACTCTACACATCATAACATTCTGGCACAATTGTTGATCTTAATAAGAAAATTACAAACTTATGAAAGAATCTGTCATCTTGTACTAATAGGCAGCGCCCTCAACCAACTTGCTCAACTTTTTGGTCCTCAATCGCTCGGTATGCACCTCACTCCCATGGTATTCATACCTGCATGCAACAAAGGACACCAATCAACCTCAAAACGTTGTCATTTTATACCTCCATCAAAATTACTTATGTTCCTACTCGGAGAGTTCTTATTCATACCTTGGTGGCATTGAAATCAAAGGGCTTAAGCTCTCGGCAAGCTTAACAGCTTCATCCTCAGTATTCACAATTCTATTAAAGCAGAAGTACCTCCCGCATGTGGACTGATCCTCCAGAGCTCGAATATGAATATCGGCTAGAAAGTTCACGTCGACGAATGCAAGCACCCCGTTTTCGTACATTTGAGCCGCTCCTATAACACGAAATCAGGGTTCAAGCGAATTGAGAGGTTGAGATAACTTAAGTGTTGGTGCCTCTAGTATTATTGTGCTACGAACTTACGAATACAACGGTTGTGTTAAGTGATGTTAATTATTAATTAATTACCATTAAGATAAGACATAGTTGTCCGAGGGTTCTGTTGAGCGACACTAGGCCCGAGGACAAGTCCAGAGTTTATGGACACCATCTTGAGCATCCGGTCCATGGATAAAGCCCAAGCAGCCTGCTCAGAGAGTGTCTTTGCCAGGGCATACCACAACTATGAACAAAAGGAAAATACACAATGTCAGTAAAATATAATTCTGAGATAACTTGTATAATTTGGTATTTAATTGTTTTTTCGTTATAGGGAGAAATGTTGTTCACCCAATCTACATACTTTTAGCACTCATTTAAAAATAATAATAATAACAGATTGGTCATAACAATCCTTCAAATATTTCAAAAATACGTACCCAAAAATCCTAACATATTGAATATATGATTATAGCCACCTAGCCATGTCCCTAACAAAAACTAAAAGGTGACCGACTAGCTATTATCTAGTGATATTTCTCTTCTCAATATTGAAAGAAATCCGTATTCGAATTCTTCTCCGCCATTAATAAAAATAAATAAACAATCAAAACCAAAGGTGACGTCTAGCCAGACAAAGAAATAAATATGAAGATAGAGGCCAAAACCTTCAATTTCCTGCAAAATTCCTGATCACTCCATGATTTCTCATCCACATCCTTCTCAGAACTAATGTTCTCTCTCCAAATTGCTGCAGTCAAAGAAGAAGTGAACACAATCTTCTCCACAGTCTCTGTCTGAGCACATGCTTCCACAACATTAATTGCTCCTCTCACCTCCAAATCCACCATTTTTTCCTAACCACTCCATAAAAATGGAGTTAGTATAATGAAAGTAAATTTAAAAAAAAAATACTTATAAATATGAGTTTCACCAAAATTACAACTCACATCATATCCATCTGAACTGTCTAAACAGCAGAACATAGCAGAGCAACCCTTCAAAGCCAAAAGAATGCTATGGTAGTCCAAAACATCCACAACAAACACTTCCAATCTCTCTTCTACTTTCTCCATCTCCCTAATTCTCTTCTGAATTTCTGTTTCCCCTGCATCAAACCCTTTATAACTCAGGTTCTCTTATAACCTAAACCTCAAGAAAGAAAAAGCTTACCATTCTTCTGGATGGCTGCGTGGACTGTGAAACCTCTACCAAGCAATCCTTTGAGAATCCAGAAGCCCACGTAGGTTGAAGCATCAAGAACACAAACGATGGGTTTTTCGTTGTCCATTCGCGCTCTCTCAGTTTTCGTTTTCGTTTCAAGTTGTGGCTTCCATACCATCTCTGCTCTTATATAAGTTGTGAGAGGGATTCAAGGGGGCAGAGGTTGGTGAACTATTTGTTACACGTTCCCATCTACTCACCATCTTATGTTGTCAAGACCCTTTTAGCTTTGCCGCATGCTCCTTATTTTTATATTTTTCTTTTTGTGCTGCCTCATACCAATTCAATTCGAGTGAATTCAAATAACAATTATAATACTCAACTTTACTAATAATGTTATACGGACTAATTTTTTTTTTTTTATACAAGCGATAATTTATTAAAACTGATCGTCTAACTCATTGCATTAATTAACAGCTTACTGTAATATTGATTGACTTTGTACGATACTAATTGATACAATAAGTACATATAATATGTTACCCATGTGTTTTGTTTACGAACCATCCCTTTCTTCTCAATGTTAAAAGAGATCCAAAGTTTGATTGTCCCCTCCTTCATTGATTAGAGAGGAGTGATGGTAGAAAGATGGGTTGATTTATGATAGGTTCAGAGTTTCATCAATTCCAATGTAATAAAGAAAAATAGTCAATCACAATAGTTGGAGTGTATGAAACAATCACAAAGTTATAAAGTTATAATTTTCAGGAATCCTAAATTTCTAGCTATAAGGAGAGATGAAAAATCACCTACATAGCATCATTTTGACATCCATGATCAGGGACGGACTCTAGCATTGCCCAAAATAACATACGAAGCTCACACGAGCTTCCCCATTCATGCCTACCCCTTCACGCAACATACATAACTCTTCCTTGTAGTAGATTTGTACGTAAGGTAATTAGACGAACAAATGAACCAATAATACAACTATTCGTAACTCTATAATTGCTTTTGCCAAATTTCTAAAGGTAGGGACCGCCGTTATAGATCTCAAGCACCAGGATGCCAAAACATAAGAGGAAAAAAAAACAGTAATTCGTGGTTTCCATTAATTCAGGTAATAAGGAAGAAGGGTAGGTTTCACAAGTACCCAAAATCCCTCGCATGCATGTGTTTAGTTGTTGTACAACTCCAATTCCTAACGCTTCATATGCTTGCGTGTGCCGTAATCCGATACTTGGGGGATGTTTTGGATCCCCAAAACTATCCAATGTAGGTGGACCACGTGGCATGCGCAAAATACGTTGGAGTTTTTTAACTTGCTTCCGTTTTATAACCAACCAACCAAGGCAGGACACGTCATATATGAGCACAAGGCAGGCATTGTGGGATTCCTAGGTTGAATTGAATGGCAAAAGGTGCCATTTTCATTATTGAACAAGAGATTTGACAGCTGCCAGTCAAATGAAATATAATTCTTAAGAAGAATTTCCACGAAAGAATGACAAAGGAAATATAATTCTTCAGAATTTCCACCCAAGTGTTGTGAAACATAAAACATTAGGGCCTCTTTGGTGAGGTGGTGGATTATTTATAACCATACCCTAAACATATAACGTGATTCATAATCATAGTTAAATGTTTAGTGGCCTAAAAACAACGTGATTGGATACTAGGACATGTAATGGCATATTTTAGTTAAACCAGCCCTTTAATCACATATAAGAAAAGAAAAACATTGCATCAAAAGATTCGTGGTATTCTTTCCAATCCAATTACCTAATAATTCAATCCAATCTCAATCATCAAACATGACATAATATCATTGTCGAAAGAGTCATTCTTACTTGCGTGCAAATTACAATTTGATACATTGAAAAACTTAGATTTGTCTAAAAGGAGAAATGACTCATACAGGAAGCAGCCAGGTATTATCCTGAAGCAGCTGTATTGACATTTACATTTGAGGTATTGACCAATTGGTAAATTAATTATACATGCAAAGACTCTAATAAGAATTTTTTTATGAATGACCCTCACATCAACAAAATTAGCTGCTTGCAACAACAGGACTGGTTCTATTCTATGTTTTAAAAGGGAACACGAACCAAAATACTGGTTGGGTTATAAAATAGGGCACGTAACTCGACATTTTGGAAAGACAGTTGTGTAGTCGTTCAAGTTATCTAGAACCATGTAGAAGAAAAATAATAATATTAACAACAATAAGAAATAAATTGGTGGAATGAATGCTAAGTTGGAGAAAAATAGTGCTATGTCGTATGAAAATGTTAACACATGTGTTATATTGTTATTGGCCAGATATAATAAAATAGTATCATCTCCATTTCATGAAAGTTTTTCTCGTCAAGCAGAGCCTTCAAGGAGCCATCAATTTCAAGCCAAGCAAACATGTGTGGAAACATTCCTCACTAGGCAATATCTAGAAATCTGATTGATTAAGAAACCCAAAAAAGGACAATAATAGTTTTACTTAAACAGAAAAAGCATTTCGTCTTGTAAGTTTTGGTCACCGACAATCAACCAGTAAAAAAAAAGTCGTTTGTGCTGCTGTTTGTTCATGTTATTAATAAAGCTGGATTTTAATTCTCTCCCCAACAACACATTACCAACATACTACCAGACTTGATATGTGGTAAATGAAGGAAACCTGAAAGAAGCATACTATAATTTCAGAATTTGGATCATACTATAATTTCATGAAATTAAAAGGGTTAATTACAATTTTGGTCACTGGGGTTTAGCTCGAAATCAATTTTAGTCACGGTGATTTCAATTTTCCCGATTTCGTCACTGTACTTGCAGTTGTTAACAAATCAAGTCCAAGCCTTCATTTCTGTCAGTTTAACAGGGGCTTTATTGTCCTTTTGTCCCAACTCACCATTAGAAGCCGTGTAAAAGCTCATTTCCTAGTCTAAAAGCTTAGAATCTGAGAGCAACATAGTCTGAGAGCGATGCACAAAAAGGAAACGTGTTCCATGTAAAATTTTATAAAAGCAACGCAAACAATTAATCAAAAACCATTCCAGTAGCAGAAATTGCAGAATCACCAGAGGTAGGTTAATTGTATATAGAACACAAAATTCATGCACTCCAATATAAACCTTACACAGCCCATTTGACAGAACCCGTAGCCAACAAAACCAAGCACATGACCAACAACACCAACCGAACCCAATACCACAAAGACGCTAACTTTTTGGGGAAAGAGGGCTCCACCGGCCCCTCAAACCCCTCTGCCGGTCTGCAATCGCCATGATCACCCCTTAACTTCACATAGTCCGCTTTGTCATCTTCACCCCAAATTGTCACATTCAGCTCCGGCACCGCCTATCCCCAATCCTCACATTCGTCACAGGTCAATGAAAAACCTAGGACTTTGGCCGCACAAATACCAATTGGCCCCCTTTTTGGTTAGAAACTATGAGAAATTTGGGGAATTTGGAGCCCTAGGAGAGAGTGTGGCGAATGCAAGGGGTTGGTGATCAATCAGAGAGTCACATGGCCATGAAGACTGGTAGATGCGCAGAGGCAATCAATGGAATCAATGGGCTCATTTCCTCGTGTAAAAGCCCCTCTCTACGTTATGAGCTTTTCTGATGGTGGGTTGGGACGAAAGGACAATAAAGCCCCCGCCAAACTGACGGAAATGAAGGCTTGAACTTGATTTATTAACGACTGCGGACGAAATCGGGAAATTTGAAATCATGATGACTAAAATTGATTTCAGGCCAAACCCAAGTGACCAAAATTGTAATCAACCCAAATTAAAATATTGGACCCTTGTTGTATAAGCAGAATAATTTTTTTTTTCTCTGGTTTTTTTAATTAAATTTCTTTATCTTTTACCAGTGACTAATTTTTTGGTTTCAGTATGCAGTTTAAAGAATGAAAGAACTTGCAGCTTGATATGCTTACAAGTTACAAAGAATGTTCCTAAAAACTGTCTGAATTATAGTACCAGAGCATACTATGTTGACTTCTGATGAACATGAAACCTGCACTGGCCATGTCGGGAGATGAACACAGCAGAAGCTGCACGATAAGTGATGACCCATCCATGACGATGTTGAGAGATAATATTTATTCATTTTTGAACAAGCTCGACGAAACCTGAAAAAAGGAGGGTGCTGTCAGAACACACAGGATATAGTGGGCAGATATATCACGAGGTTTTAATCTAATAGCTTAGCACAGTGGTGGCTTTAGAAACAATGATGGAATCATATCACATTTCATTGTCAAGTACATAACAAAACCTTGAAATTCACTACTGCATCGACCGGACTGGTAAAGAAAGCAAAATCGAAAAACTCAACCCACGTTCTTCGTCTTCTTCTGCTTCTTCTCCAGAAAAAAAATGTACGGTCAAACTTCGAATTGGTGCATGATCTTCAAAAGGTGGACAAACAAGTACCCAAACTCAAATAAAACCTACACCCCTTCTTCATCCTGACCGTCAATGTACAAAGAAACACATAAATACCAACAACCCACAATCAGTAATGAAACCCATACAGCTTACACAAATCAAACACTCAAACCCACCTAAGTCACTCCAACTAAACCCACCAAAATCAAACACTCGTTTCCAGAACCAGAAATCGAATGCAAATCCTTTGAAGAAATCAAACCCAAATCACCCTTCCTACAAATTTCGCCTACTTCATTGCAGGGATCAGAACCCTACGCCTTCATACAAACTTGTTTGTCCATCTTCCGAAGATCACGTACCAGTTTAAAATGTAGTGACCATCCCACTTTAATCTCAGACCATCCCACTTTATATAACTGGAAGTATTGCCAGATATCTTAAGTTTAGGTGTCTTATGTGAGAACAAACTTAGGATAAGGAAACTGAAAAGTTCTATCACAGTATTTGTGCCTACATCACAAGGAAGTTGAGATTCTCAAGAGCTGCAAAAGCAGGAGCTTCAAAAAGCATAGCCAGAGCAGCACATTATTTCCTACAATTGGAAATCGAAAAAGGGAAAAAAAACAGAATAGACATTGCAAACATGGGCAATGTGAAACAGGATGGCGGGTAATAAAATTTGAAAGAGGCATGCCTTTGAAAGTTCAGCAAGCATGTGTCATGCAAAGAGATTGCTATCTCTGGCACTTTATCAATATATGCAAAGGTTCAAAAAGAAACGAAGACAGATTCCCTATAATTCCCATCAGTCTTGAAACCACAATATTCAAAATTTCCTATTGCTGTGGGTCCTACCACGAACAAATGTCAAAAATCTCATGCGCCAAGGGGCATCATAATGATATACAAGTTCTATGATTAGCACAGATTGAATTGGCTTCGGTTGTTTTAAATGAATACAACTACAAGGAAAAAAAATACAAATGTTTGTACAGTGACTTTAAATTTTATCAATCCAGCATACTATGGAATCAGTGGTTCCCTGGCCGATTTTTCTTTCTTTCCTTTCCTTTGATATTAAATCAATATTAGAAAAAATAAATAAAAACATTTGTTACATGACTAAAGTACAAGAGCAATGACATAGGAAATTTTAAAGAATCAGATCTACTCAATTCTTACTACAGGCATCTCACACCAAGGAGCATGATTTTATAACAAATGCTGTAGTTTATTATCCACATATTATTTAAATAAGCAGAGTGAGACATACCTTCACATGATGTGGCATAATCTTAATATCAAAGGGTACATGAAGCCATGCTTCAGGTGGATAGAGCAAAAAATTCTCTGGCTTACTGGTATAGACATCTGCATATTGATGAATATGATACGCGAAAGCAGATTCTTGACCTCTATCAGTAAGGAAGGTGGCTCCAAAAGACTTATTAAACATTCTCTTCATCTTATGACTTGACTTGTGCCTCCGGTCATTTAACTCCTCCAACAGTGATGTGTAGGCTTCACTTTTCTGGCTATTAGCTACAGTAGCATGCAATCTACCAAGCAATTCTTGAACTATATGAAATTTCGCCTGCGTCCAGAAAGAAGTTTCATAATCATGAAAAAGACATCACAAATTTGAATAGGTAGGAATTCAGTTATGCACATAGAGAATTTTAACCATTGTGCTATGTAGGTTGAACCCATCATCCTGAATCCACATTGTAATCCATGGTTAAAATCCACTACCCTCACAGGAGAATTCTCCTTTGAATTGATGTGTGAGAGAGACAGAGAGACAGAGACAGAGACAGAGAGACTTCCAAGAAAGTTCTTATGTAAAAATTAACATAATTAAGAACTCTAGGCAAAAGTACTCTAAAGATGATAAGATAATGTATACAATCATTAAGTAGTTTATGCATGCCAACATCAAGAAGAAATGAATTATAACAAAACCAACCAACAGAAAAAAAAATTAATATGATAACTTTGCATAATAATACCTGTTCCAAGCGGTAAGCATCCTCATTTTGTATAAGTATTTCATCCTGCAAAACACAAAGGACCTTTGAACTAACCAAAAAGAAATACTCTGGAAGTATAATGCAACACTCATAAGTGTAAAAAAGACATACTTCTAGTTCGTGGATTATAGCAGCAGTGCGCCAACCAGCTTTTGCAGGTCCCCTAAGGTCGCTAAATAGGTGATCTCCAAAGTATATCACCTACCAAAGGGGCATAGGTGATCAATAACATGCAAAAGTGTATGAGCTATATGAAATAAATTTGAAAACAAATCATATAAAATTAAAGCACCTCTGGTCCCTTCCATTTAGTAATTTGAAGGAAGGATTTAAGGCATCCATGGTAATATATTTTATTAGGAAGAAATGCATCCACCTTCGTGAAAGCTAAAGTGTCCTTCTCTGCGTCATAGCAACTGCATGGAAGTTCCAGAAATCAAGGTGCAGGCCAAGATACCATACAAGATATTAGCTTATCTTATTTCTAGGGTGTTTAAGAGAATGAAACTTAGTTAAGAAAAAAAAAAAGACACCAATGAAAACAGTTTGAAGACAAGGAAACAAGACAGAGCATCATGTCCAATCTCTTATCACACATGCGAAAAATTAAGGAAAAGAAGAATAATTTTGCAAGTTGAAGATACAAACCGGAAGGGATGCTCAGATGTGTAGAAATCTGGCTTATTAGCTTTAGCAATCACAACATCAAAAAGTTCCCTCCAGGAGTCTCTGAAATCCGTGGAATCCTAAGAAAATGTCACAATCAACCCAGGAAACTTAAAACCCAATCCATAAACTTAAGTCTAGATGACAACAATAGCAAGTTAGCCAAAACATTCAAGGACAGAAAACATCTCTTAAGTTAGCATCCACTTTTTCACACATAACGAAACCGTTCCAATTGGTCTGAAAGGGGCTTCAGTTGTGAGACCGAAGCTGTTAAAAGTGGTGATGGTAGAATTCCCAGTTAGTTGGCTTACCTCCAACATAAACCTCATTCCTCCATCCACAAAGTAATATGGAGAGTTAGTCAACAGGAATAGTTTCTTTCCCTTCTCCCTGAGCATCTTGAGAAAGTGCAATAGCTGACCCTAATAAATATTAACCCACATAAGGATGAGCCATCACCTCAAGAATAATAATGAGATCAAACTAGACAATTGGACTAGATGTACAGCCAGAAATATCAGTATAAGTTATAGAATATCCTCAAAAAATGTGGCAGGGCTTACATTTTTTAAAAGATATTTATGGGGGTCAGAAAGAATTCCTCTATGAGCCACACCACTACGGTGAACATGCTGAATTGCACGATTTACATCTTGATAGATGTAGCAAGCATCAAATTCCAACTTAGCATCAACAAAATATTGCACGATATCTGCAATGAGGCATGCCTACATAGTAACAATTGAAACAAAACATTGATGGGTTAGAAGGAAACAAACATATTCCTACAACTTCTGACAAAAGAATTGTTCAGAACTAAATTATGTGTAAAACGGAAGCTGAAAGTATAGACAGCTAGTTTCTTCACTGGCCTGTTACCTTAAAACTTTGACACAAACTTCTTAGGAAGCTAATGTGTTGAAGGTAATTCCAAAGTTGTGCATTTCTTTCTCGTGGGAAACAGTATTTAGCATTTTTGGAGGCGGGAAAAGAGCAAAACTGTTATAGAACTGTTGTTTGATGGCCGCTGCCTGGGTGGAAAGAAACAAAAGGATTTTCGAAAATTATGGGGAGTGAGGAAGTAGGGTTTGTAGGCCAGAGTACAATTTTAGGACATCATTGTGGGGTTCAATTTCATCGGTATTTACGGTTAAGCCATTCTCTCTATCATGCAAATAGAATGTGGTGGTATCTAAATTTTCATTCGCAATTGACTCAGCTTCTATGTAATGTATTTCAGTTTTATGGGCAGGTTTTGTTGTTCTAGATGCGGTTTGGTTTAGGATTGAATATGTGCCACAGGGGATAGCTTGCCCTCTAAGTTTCTACTTCTAATATCCGTCTTTCTCACCAAAAAGGGGAAAAAACAGTAAGTGCCTAGTCCCAACTCCTTTCACAAGCCCATAACAATGTCCGTATCCCATAACGACCAAAGAAACACTAATATTTATACAGTTCACCCACATAACTTGCCCAATTTACAAAATTTATTTTATATTTTTCAAAACATGCCCATGCTAGCATGTCTCTTATATAAATGTTCCAATGCACGAATGTTGAGATCAGCCCATACATGCATCAATTTCTTCTTCTATCACAAGTTTGGGGAAATGTGACAGTTAAATAACTAACCTCACTAAAGCAGAAGAAATCCATCAATCCAACAAGTCCCCGGGCTTGATCACGACCAATATGCCGTGTGCCATATATCTCTTCTATTTCCTTCCTGCTAAGCTGCATTTCATTCAAAAGAGAGAATAACAAATCTATATGTACGAAAGAAAAGTTTGCCAAAATCTATTGAAGTCTTTTTAGTTCACAGAGCACTGCAAGAAATTTTTTGTCAAATTGGGCAAAGCCTACACTATTACTTGTATTTTATAAATAAAAATAACCAAAGTCCCATCATTCATGACTCATATAACATGTCGACTAAGTAGTTTCCATGTTTCGGAAGAAGAAAGGTATCATTATCTTTTAATTACAGAAAATTAACTGCTACAGAGGAGGTAGGAGGCTTTGCATCATATCTTGGGGAGGGGGAGCTCAAAGAAAAATTCATAAGCAAAATATAGTCAATAAATTTGAAATTAGAATATACATGAGGGAATATTTGAAGTTAGGGAATCTCAAAAGGAGAAAAGACCAGTTTGGATGAAAAATGGTCTCATGAAAGTTAGAGTCTGGACAAGCTTTCCATTTACAGTCTCTACTGAATTTCCTTCATGACTGCTTAAAAGTTTTACTCAAACAGTCTATATTGACTATACAATCCATGACCTTTTTACCTGCAATTCATCCCTTTAAATATTTAGTCCTCCTCTGAGTACCCAAACAAGAGGATTTGGGCTTTTTTCTTTCCAATTACCTAAATTTTTCTAGGAATTATGAATCTCCTGGCCTTGTCTATTCATGGCATCCATGCTTTCCTGCTGAGCTAATATGAAACTCTAGATCCCTTGAAGCACTATGAGAATCGGCTTAGACTCAGACCTAAAACGGTTAAAGAATGTGATCTCTCACAGAAGGTCAAAGGTCAAAGCTCATCTCCCATATTACTTCATTATCCCAGCAATATGCCCCATAGGATTCTGCATGACAACTGTAGTCACTTTCTGAATCAATTGCTTATTACTAAAATCTAACACAAAATACATGAATATACAAGTATCTTTTAAATACAAAAAATAATAATCATACCATCTAACTTTCTTGTGACCCAGTTCAAAACGCCAATCTTTCTAAATTGTCTCTCTCATAGCCCAAAGCTTCAAAAGCCATGATTTTTCTCCGTTTTATATAATGTGGATGCTTAGACATTGCATGATTTTCAGATTTACCGTGAAAGACTATTGTTATTTCTTACCTTCCTCAAAATTCTCACATCTCAGCTCTTTTTCTTTTTATCTGGAACCAACAGACCTACATTTTAAGCTTTCTATAACCTAGGGCCTAGGCACAAGTATAAAGAAAATACCTCCATAAAACCTTTCAGTTCCAGAAAGCATTTGGCCATAATCAAAACATATAAGCCAAAAATGATTAGGTGTAAAGTACCTTACGACGACCATAGTAGCATCCGTCTGACTCAATTGACCCAAAAAAATCCAGCTTCAAGAGGCACCCTTTTAGCTTATCATAGTACAATCCTCTGATTGGAAAAGTCGGATCGTACTTAAATTCCATGCAAATTTCAGGATAATGAAACTGAAACAACCACAAACGAATATATCAAATTACAAAAGGCTTACATGTAAAGGATAGCCCCATGAAATTATATCAGCATCGCTTAAATGGGTGTAAACTAACCTCATTTACCATATGCTCCTTTGCAAGATCATATATCAAGCTCTGTAAATTGGATGAGTAATGAGCCAGTGTGTAGTCATAGTCGAATCCATAAACTTGAATACTGTCCAATCTCAGGTTCTTATTTACATATATCCCTAATTTCAATATAAGAAACTAATAAATATCACAATTATCATGACTAATGAAGCTTAACTGAGAACCAAGAATACACTGGCAAACCTTCCGGATTCATTTTAGGCATTGCTTTAAGTGCCTCTGGAACCCTGAGGAAACTCTGCTTCGCGGCATCAAATTCACGTCGAATTTGTGCTATCTCATCATCAAGAACTAAAGTATCAGCTCCAGCTCGAGTCTCTGCATCTTCCAATTTCAACAGAGTTTGCTCCGGCGAAGCAATTCCTCCGTAGCTTCGAAAACCTAAATTTAAGTAAATAGAACAACTGTAATCGTCCATAATGATCAATACACACACTTACAACATATTAGATGCACTCCAATACAATTCTCATTCTGTACAGACTAATTATGTATTTACCATTTCCAAATATTAAAAAATATATATATTTTCAATACACATTGTTGCACATATTTGTAGCCCTACATTCAACACAGAGACAGACGGACAGAGAGACAGAGACAGAGAGACAGAGAGAAGCAGAGAGAAGCAGAGAACCTTGAACAACTCCAGAACCAGAAGATGAAAAGGTCGTCCTCTGCAACAAATCAGAAACAAACAAGATTAGAGAGGAAGAGCACACATACACATGCATATATCTGCGTGAGAGAGAGAGAGAGAGAGAGAGAGAGAGAGAGAGAGTTACGTTGATGGAAGAGCAGAGAGGAAGCAGCCTACGAAAGCAGGCCATGGGAAGGGAGGGATTTTAGCTCTGCATTCGAAGTTAGGGATTTTATTTTTTCTTTCTCTGTTGTAGAAAATGGAATTGAAATGAAAGCCCAAGTAGGAAGGAGATTGCAATGAAATGATGATTTCTTTCTTGCTATGCGAAAATCAGGGACTGCCAGTACCTGGTAGCCGCCGTTTTAACATTAGACCTTCAGCAAATCCAGCTCAAATTATTATTATTATTTTTCATATATCCAGCTCAAATTGTTTTTTTTTTTTTTTTAAAACAAAGAGGGTTTTATTAGAGACGAATAGCAAGGTTTACATCGCTAGCTAAAATATCAAAAATCCACTCATGCCACACTTGGTCCCAAACGTGATTACCACCTATTCTAGACACAAAGGCCGCAACCTCATGCGCTGCCTTATTGCACTTACGGGGAGTAGCTAAAAAAACAACCTATTGGAGCTTGCCAACAAGCATCTTAATATCAAACACAATATAGCTTCCACCGCAACATCAACTTGACGCTAACCTTTAATCATCTGAATCATCTGCAACAGTCAGATTCAATCTCCATATGCACCAAACGACCCTTAATGCAAGCAATCAGTGCTTCTCTTATAGCCTCCGCCTCCATCGTCAATGCCATACTGCCCTGTTAATCCCCCCACCCCCCCTTGCACGCACCAGCCAGCCATAAGTGTCTCTAATAACCCAACCAGCCCCACCTCTTTGCGTCTGCTGCAACCAAGCTCCATCACAATTAGCCTTGACCCAACCATGTGCCGGCTTAACCCACGAAGCTGACCCACTTTGAGCACGATCTAGCAGACGGGGCAGCTCGTTAATCAGAGGTTTGGCCGACATCAGAGCTGCCCTATACTCCTGCACCTGAGCTTGGAGACTTCTCACCATAGTGGTTGGATCAGTAACAGTCCCTTCAAAACACCGCACTGTTTCTTGTTTTCCATAAACGCCACAACCCAAAAACCACCACCTGTAATATTTCTTGAAAATTCACATTCTTCTCATACTTCTTTAATATGCTTTCCCAGCATTCACTAAACTCCTCCCCCACCAATTGTAAGACATCCAGCTGTAGGGAGCTTCCAAATTAGAAAACTCTAGCATGCTCACACTGAAAGAAAAGATGAACCTGAGATTCCCCTTCAAAGCCTTAGAGGGCACATGTATTATCCACATCAACCGAGCGACGCCGTAAATTCTCTTTAACAGCCAAGGCGTTTCTACAGCCCCTCCAAACAAATGCACGTAATTTGGGCGGCACCTACAGTCTCCATATACTCTTCCAGAATTTCTTCTGCTCACCTCCATGACTGCAGTCTCCTTCAGCTTTCCCCCCCAACTCACCATTTTTCCGTAAGTTTAGAGCAAGTTCATAGCCAGTACGAACTGTGTAACCACCATGCGCAGTGAAGTGCCACACTAGTTTGTCATCACAGCCCCACCTACTAAGAGGTAAGGATAAAATAGTCTGGGCTTCCACACAACTGAAACAACGCAATATAAGATCCTGATTCCACATCTTCATCTGATTGTCAATAAGCCCTTGCACTAAAATAGGCATATCTAGGTGTCTAGAGTAAATCTTGAAAGTAGAAGGTTTGGGCACCCAGTTATCTAGACAAATACGAACTTGATGTCCATTGCCTAAACGTCATCTCATACCTGCCTCCACTATTTTCCGTCCTTGCATAATACCCTTCCAACCCCACGACGACCCACAACCAACAACAGCTCTCATAAAATCTGAAGACCTGAAATACTTGTCCCGGAAGGTAGTAGCCAACAGAGAGTCCGGATGTTTGATAATCCGCCAGCCAATTTTTGCAAGCATAGCCAGGTTGAAGCATCTAAGATCTCTAAACCCCATACCTCTTGCTTCTTTCATCATACAGAGACGTTGCCATCCAACCCAATGGATACCCTCATGCTCCTTGTGCCCCTTCCACCAATAATGAATGATCTCCCTTTCAATCTCCTTGCATAAATTAATTGGTAGCTTAAAACAGGACATAGCAAAATTTGGCATAGCCATAGCTACTGCTTTGATCAAAACTTCATTCCCAGCTTGAGATAAATATTGTTCAGACCATCCCATAAGCCTGGCATTAATTTTGTTGCATACATCCTCAAAGACCCGCTGTTTTGAAGCCCCAAAGTCAGCATTGAGTCCTAAATATCGTTCGAACCCATCATTTTGTTGTACCTGTAAGATGTCTCCCATCTGCTTACGAACATGCGCATGACATTTTTTCCCAAACAAGAGCGAACTTTTATCAAAATTAATACATTGACCTGAACCTTTCTCATAACAGACTAAAATATTTTTCAAGCATCTAGTCTCCTGTTCATCAGCTTTGCAAAAAATAACGGAGTCATTAGCAAAGAACAAATGTGATATGCTAACCCCCTGAGGGTGAAAACAGAAGCCTTGCAAGGCACCCATCTCTTCATGCTTTGTAATCATAGCAGACAGGCCCTCATCACATAACAGAAATAAAAAAAGGAGATAGAGGATCGCCCTGACGTAGACCCCGGGAAGGTGTAATATGTCCTGTAGCCTCCCCATTAACAATCACACTATATGTAATAGTAGAAATGCATTCCATTACCCACCCTCGAAAGATCGGATCAAATCCCAACCTTCTCATCATAAGCTCCACAAATGGCCATTCAACCCGGTCATAGGCTTTTGCCATATCTAATTTCAAAGCCAGACTGGATCGCCCCATTCCAACCTCCTTCTTAAGCGAGTGAAGTATCTCATGTACAATCAAAATATTGTCCATAATTAATCGATCTTCAATGAAGGCAGCTTGATTGAGACTAATGATCTCAGGAAACACAGCTTTGAGCCTGACTATTAAAATCTTGGAAATAATTTTATACACCAAATTGCATAAAGCAATTGGTCTCCATTGAGTCATCTTCCTTGGTGTAGCAATCTTTGGGATCAAAACCAAATGCGTGTGGTTAAAAGCTCTATGAAGCCTCCCTGAGTGAAAAAAAACTCTTGACCATACCAGTAATGTCCTCCCCAACCACGTCCTAATACTGTTGAAAGAATTTCTCCGTGAAACCATCTGGACCCGGCGACTTCGTAGGATTCAAGGATTTCACAACTAGCCAAATCTCCTCACATGAAATTTGTCGTATCAAGCAAGAATTATGCTGCATGGTCACTCGTGGCTGAACACAATCAGTAATAGACTCAATAAGCGTAGGTGTACAAGTGGTAAAAATTTCCTGAAAATAAGATATAATCAGTGATTTAATTTCGCCTTCATCCGTGCACCACCATCCTGCAGAGTCTTTTAAGTCCACCATCCTATTTGCACGTCGTCGAGCAAGCATTTTAGAATGAAAAAATTTTGTATTCTTCTCTCCTTTATTAAGCCATTGGACCCGAGATTTAAGTTTCCAATATATCTCTTCCTCCTGCAATGCTCCTTTAAGGCTACTTTCCAACTGCAAGACCTCATCATGATCCAGCTCAAATTGTTGAGCACAGGCTGAAAGGTTTTCCCTTTTCAGAATAAAAAAGTTCTTTTTTTTTTTGTTGGATTACATTTTTGTCACCTTTTTTTTTATCAAATATAAACTTTCATTAAATAAACTCCAACAGTACAATTAAAGACAATAACATGACATCTAAAGTACTAATCCCAGGGCAACAAACTAACATGTTAAAATCAAAACTAAAACTACTAGCCCACATCACCACAATTAACCATAAGCCCAAACAAAGCTCACATACCTAACATAACTAAAACCCTAAAGCAACCCATGAGCCTAAACAACCACGACCACCTGGAGAAATTGTACAATAATACGGTAATCATGTGGCACTTGCCAGGTGGTAGTACACACCTATAAGACGACGACATATGGACAACAACACCAACAAAGATAATTAACGTTTGAAAGCACCCGCCACTGCATTTGTAATAGATCTAGGGAAAACATGGTTTCCAGTTATCTACCCGAGCATAAGAGCGAATAAATAAATGAAAACAATAACTTTAACAAAGAACAATTGGGTGATTTACAGCAACCTTCGTCGAAGACAATATAGACCCAAGTTTAGAGAACATGAGCAGTGTTAGAGAACGAGTTTTGGAAGAAAGATTTGTTTGAGAATGCATAAAAGAGGTAATGGGGAACTTCAATCTGAGCATGGCTCAGAAGAAATCACCACAAATGGGTTTTTTTATTCAAAACGCCTCAATAGACTTATTCACTAACCCAAAAGAAAAACGCGAGGAGAAAGGAGGGGAGGAAGGGCAATGACACTTCTTCATGCTTCCCTTCTATGGAGTTTTTATTTGGGACTCACAAACGGAGATAGCAGCTAGGATTTTTTTTCTTTGTTCTAAATTTGCATTTTTGTCACCTTAATTTGAGCAGTATCCTTTCATTCGAAAATACTTCCATCTTTCCCCTATAAGTAGGAACTTCTACATTTTTGCCAAGTACAGTATGACATGTATGTAGAAGTTTTTATTTATTTATTTAAATTTTATGAATTAATTTTGTACACGTGTTCAATTGTGATTTACAAGAAGGAGACAAGTAGTATCTTTTCTCATTTTGGTTCATAATTTTGACAATTTTAATTAGGGATTTTTGTAGAAATGTCACCTGAACTTATACCTCAGTTTCAATTTGTCACCTTAAAGAAAAATTTAAGAGAAATGTCGCTTTAATTTTTCAAAATCCATGATTTGTCATCTGACTTTAACATCATCCAATTTTCCATCCATTTTTAAGGGTATTTTAGTATTTCCATTTTCAAGAGTATTTTAAAAATGGAAAATTCATTATAAAAAAAAATTGTATATCTTTTAAACAAGAAAGGGGTTGGATTTTGAGTGGGAAGCTTAAGTAGTTTTAAATCATGTATCTGAAAATTTTAGACATGCTCATGAACACTATAAAAAAATTTATACATGATTAGAGAGAGAGACAAAGACAGAGACAGAGATAGAGAGAAGAGGGGGGGAGGGGAGGGGTCTTGTGCGTTGTGTTTTGGGGGTGAGTGGGGTTGGGGTGGGGGAGAAAGGGGGAGAGAGATGTCTTTTTTTCTCTCTTTTTTTTTCCTTAAAAATAGAAAGACTAACATACCCTTAAAAATGGATGGAAAATTGGGTGTTAGTTAGATGACAAATCATGAATTTTGAAATATTAAGGTGACATTTCTCTTAAATTTTTCTTTAAGGTGACAAATTGACACTGATGTATAAGTTCACGTGACATTTCTACAAAAATCCCAAAAATAGTTGCTTTACTAGATTAACGGGTAAACAAATGATTTTGAAAAATGGAGATTGAAGCAACTTTTTTCTTTTATTCTTAAAACGGGTAAACAAATGATTTGGATGCAAATAATCATAAAGGAGTTGCTTAGCTATATTAACAGCAGATTTAACGTTTGGTTATTTATCTTTAAACAAAGGTTTGATTTTGGGACCAAATTTGCTAACAAACTGTTAATACCTTTTCAGATTCGATTGCAATCCTTAACTATGTACAAAGATACAAACGACAAATCGAAATACAGGAACTGCATTAGGAAATGATCAAAACTACAAGGACCAAAATTGTAATTTTTTCATGACCATCATAATTTCTGAAAAATATTACGAGTTAATTGAATTGTATTAAGAACTTCAAGTGAATCTTAAGAGTTAAGGTAATCCTAGAAGCTACATTAAAATGTTTCGTCTTCTTATTAAACAAAATGAATCGACGATGTAAACATCAAGAGTGGATTGAAAAGTAATTAAAGCTTTCTTCTTGCGCAACTGCAGAAAATTTAGTATAAATTAGCCTTGCTTTTTCCTTCTTGATGCTACCTCTGAAGCCCATGCTTTGCCCAAATCAGTCTGAAACTTCCCTGCAGAAAAGAAAAGAAAATGAGGCTCACCTTAAGTCCATCGCACAAGAAAAAACACATGCTTTAGTGTGAGATGATAAGAATCTCGTACTCCAAGGAATTCATTCTCCTTTGGAGGACGAATTTTTAATTAACACAAAAATGCACACGGCACTTCATCTCATGTAATGAACACAGAAATCTGTTCAAGAAATTTGAGGAAAATGAGAGTAGGGTAAAAGAATTTGCGTCCTGATGCAACTTAGCTACAAGAGCCAGATGTATATACCAGCAGTTGACTGAAAAAACTCTTCTAAATCCTTTCCTTGATCTGCATAAATCCAAAGGTAAGCTCAGTCCAAAGTAAATTGTCAGAATACGAAGAATATCTTAGCCAGACATAGAATTCTGTCATTAGTGTACATGATAGATGACATGACTTTTTCTTCGGTCGTTACAGATAAAATGACTACACCCCTTTCATCTGTGTATTTATAGTTAAACAACATAGTATCTTGACTTTGTTGTGAAGCGTGATTAAACAATTAGCAAAATAATTGATACAGTAATTCAGAAATGATAAAATGAGGGTAGCGATTTTGACACTCCTCTTTTACCCATCTACACTCCAAATTGAATATTTTACAATTTTTTTCTGCAGTCACATTTGTGGTGCATGAGGCTAAACATGGAATGTTAAAATCACTAGCCTAAAATGAATAGAGAAAATCCTCACCCTTTTCATATTCCAAGGCTTGAAGTATCATCTCGATCTGCATAGAAGGAAAAATTACAACAAACAATCCAATGAATACATCAAGCACTAAGAAGAAAATTTCACAACACAAGTAGGATGATGCTATGAGGATTGGAAAAAATTGAGGGGAAAATGGGGATCAAAATTTTCTTTTATATATTTATTTTTTATTTCATGTTCTAAAGTTTTTTTATTTTTCATTTTTTCTTTGTCCCACATATAAACCTAGTTGCCCGTGTGAGCAAATAATTAAGCCCACATGTTGAAAGAATGGTTAACAGATAACTAACAGTTGCAAGAACTGCAAACATTAGGGTCTATATTCATATTGCAATGTTTTGATAGTCAAGTAACAAAGTGAACTGACCCCTATATTTCAAGGGGGTAAATTATGTACTCTTTTCTCTAAATGAACTTCGAAATCATATTCTTAATTTTACTATTCAAAGACTGAAAATTTAAGACGTTGGTAATTTTCAAAATATTATCATTCATAATCCTTAATCCCAATACAGATAGTGCTGCATACATCTCTTCAAGACCACGTCAACAAGATCATTAGCTGGCCAACTACACTTAATTTTTTACCATAATATGACTAGACACTAGACACTAATTAAAAGTAGAATCAAAGTTCATTCATTTAGCAAGAGTAATAAAAAATTGCATACCTTGTCAAGGTCCTTAACAATTTTAGCTTCTGGCGAGGAATTCCCCTCATACTCCATCCACAATTCACCTATCTCTTTTGCTGAAATACGAAAAGCAAATAAAGCAACCAAAATGTGAGAAATAATTACCGATTTCAGGTATAAGAATAACAAATGCGCAATCCTGGGATGAACTAGTTTAAAACCTATTTTCCCTCCACCAAGTAATTTGCACATGTGGTCTAATGCCTCTTGCTCTCTTCGACTCTTCTCAGCCTTCGGAACCCCATCGGAGGGTGTTATGTCCCCAACAATGGCTATCCAATAAATTATAAGGAAGCAAAAAATTACAACCTTAATAGCAATGATAAATCAGATTTCAAAAAACACTTGTTGTTTGAAAAATCAAGTTTCTGGGTTTTTTTTTTTACAATCCAGATAGTCCCTCTAGCATATTGTGGATTTTTTTTATAAATAATTCACATGGACTCTTGTCTAAGTGTACTTCTGATACCATTCTGTTAGCATAACATGCTTACTACATACAATTTTTTGCTTACAATATTTCTACATTTTCATTTCCATTATCCAACTATCAAAGAAAAATGTACAGAGTTTACTTTTCGTTCACCTTCAGCAATATCATGAACAAGGGCGATTTTTATGCACCTGAAATTAAGTAAAACCAAATCTTAGAAAACACCCCGAGACCCATAAAAATAGAAATTGAAGTAATCGCAAAACTCAACTTGTCTCGATCGACACCGGGGATATCAGAAGCAATCAGAGCCATTAATCCCATTCGGTACATATGGTCAGCTATAGACTCTGGATCCTTTACATCTCTCTTCACCCATCCAGCTCGTTTCGTAGTCTAATTCCCAATAAGAACAAAAACACATTCAAAACCAAACAATCCAAAACCCATTCCCACAACCAAACACACAAAAAGAGCCATACACAAATTTGATTACCTTAAGGCGGTGACAGAGCGAGAGAAAATCAATGGCAGAGGAAGCGGGGGCAGACGAAGAAGAAGAGGTTGCTTCGCGGTCTGCATTGAATGACGATGACGACGAAGCCTCGGTGGCCATACGATGAACCCTGGAAGTGGAAGACGGTGACGAAATGGACTTGAATGAGAATCTTATCGGAGCGGAAGCGAGAGAGGGAGTTAGGAGGAGCGATTTACAGAACAGTCGGCTCATTGTGGTTTTTTTTTTTTTTTTTTTTTGTTGATTTTTTTTTTTTTTTTATGTTTTCCAGAATTTTGTGATCAATTTTTGTTCGGTCCCTTTGGCGATCCTAGAGATTCGGTATATCCTGGTGATGGTGATTAGAGTTTGGGAATTATCTCGGCCGTACACGTCAGGAAAAAAAAAGGAGGACATGTGGAAACATAATGTTGTTTTCTTAAGCGGATAAAGGGTAGTTATCCATGCACTAACATATGATAATGGATCGGTTTGTGGTCGGGTATGGTAATATTATTTCGTCCCGCTTCCATCTCGGATAAGATTTTTCGGGCAAATCCGTTCCGAATCTCAATCACATTCATGTTTACGTATCAGTAATGGAGAAAGTAAGGAATCAGAGAATTTAGGAATCGGGGAACTACTGAATCGGTATGGGAAGAATTATTCTCATTAAGCTGTTTACTAAACATATGGAATTAGCAAAGGAATGGGGTTGATTCCCATTGTTATTGTTTACTAATTTTCATGAATCAGAATTCAAATTAATTTGATTACTAAAATGTCCTGCACATTTTCACCACAGCACATATATAATTTTGAAATTGGCTAAAGAGACCAAACTAATCCGGTAGCAAACTAGTACGGCGGTGTAAACATGAGGAATCAATATGTTGAACAAGATGAACAGCAAGAGGCCAGTTCAATGATAATGTTAATAACACCTTTGTGAAGAGCCAATTTCAAACGAACAAATAAACTCCAATAAATATATATCTTTCACCTACGTAACTAGTAAACAATCAAATAATAATGACCTGCATAATCTTCATACTACCAAAAAAAAAGATATATAATCTCCACAAAAGTTTTTATCTATGACCGTACTATGTTTTGTGATGAATGTGAAGACAAAAGATAGAAGAAGATAGATAGATAGATAGATAGATAGAATGATTTACAAAGCACAAGGCGTTGTTGCTGCTTATGGGAGGTTGTGTCTACAACGATAACGTGAAAAAGAAGTTGGAGCGTCTTGGAACTTCTTAGCGTGAGTTTTTATTTTTTTTAGGGTTTGGGGTGTTTTGGAATTATGGTAAAGTAGTAAAGGTATTTTTGGAAGTTATTAAGAGAAAACAGAAATGAGAATCGTATCGACTACTCCCCCCTAGGTGATCTGATACCCAGTTTTGAGGGGATGTGATTACAGATTTTGAGGTGGGGCCCACTTATTTTTTCATTCCTGATTGCAAGTAAACGCAAGGTAAGTCAGGAATGGAAATCATTCCCTTTCCTCCCATACCCATTACTGATACGTAAACATGCCATTAATTGACCTATAAAATTCAATGCAATTACTCATAATCATCCCAATTTAATTGAACAAAACTAAGTAAATATTATAACCATATATAGTTATATTATTTGCATATTACTTAAAATTAAATATATCACTTATCAAGTCGGGTTCGGAGATGGTACTAACAGTACTATTTTGACCCGTACTCAACCAAGGATTTATAAAATTTGGGGTTCCCCAAACTCACTCCCGGATTTTCCCCGAAATATCACCATCATTAGGGTGGGAGATTTTTGTCATCCCTACATGCACTTCCCCTTTCCTAATATCGCTAGTATAAAAAAAGTGATTGATAGACCAATACACTAATTTGGAAAGTACGGGTGTCTCATTAAATGATATATCTTGGAAAAGTATGTTAGATTCTTATCAGTTTTGAAAGTAAAATTTTAAAACTTTTTTTCAGTGCTTAGAATATTTGATATAATGAAACATGTGATCTTTACGTACACGAAAAATAGTTATAATAGTAATCGTGATTAGAGTTAAGAAATCTGAGGATGAGAACTGTGATTTTGGGGGAGGGCAAATTGAATTACAAGGTTTGACAAATAGTTTTTTTTTTTCTTTTCCTTAAAGCTTGGTTTTGTTTTTGGGGATTAAAGAAAATAGAAACAAGCATACCATTGTTTTAGAGGACCCAACTCCAATGTTTGGAATGTTTGGATATGATTTAAATTAATTTGAGATTAGAAATGAAGTACTTGAAATCGAAGCAAGCTATGAATTGATAGACTGGCCTTATACAAATAACCCTCATATTTGTATTAACTTTTTAATTTTATTTTATTGTGATACTCCTAACATGTATTATTTACTACCAAGGAACCATGATTGGTAATTGGCACCAACTCTTAAAAGGGATTAAAAAAAACTCTCACCCCTTTAGTTTAGACTATCGCTTATACTAAAAAAAAAAATGAACAAAAACCGAGCAAGCACATGCACACACTTTGAGCAACCACACATGTTTGGACCCCAAAAAAGTACTTGAGAAAAATAGTAAAATTTTAATTAATCAGTAGGTTCAAGGTTTATGCATACAAACGACCAGATCATTTAGTGTAATGAAGAAGATTAATCAGCAGGAGCAGGTGAATCCACATCAACGGTTGAGACACACTCTTTCCGTATTTGCAAACTCTTAGGATATGCCTTGGAAGCATTTGCTTTAAGGCGCGGGTTTAGGAGCAGAAATTTCACCAATCCATTGTGACAATCATGTCCCATATGCACTAAGTGTTCTGCAACAATTTCTGGTGAGAGGCTTATCGCGGAACATACCGGCGAAGATCTCTTTAGCACACGGCGGCGTCATATGTTTGGTACATTCCCGCAAAAACTTGTAGTATCCTGGATATGGCTCTGGTGGTACAATAGGAAGGAAGTCTGTATCATCCACTCCATGTTCTGCAACAGGACTAATATATTCATCGTCATAAGCATATGAAAACTCAGGTGATATTATTAGTGCTATATTTGTTCAGACCAAACCCACCATGACAAAGACTTTTCCATATCCTGCCATGTTGGTTCAGTTCAAAATTGTGAGTTGAGGTATTTTGGATTGATAATATTGGAAGGTTTCAATATCTTATTTATAGTTTTAAATGCATCCTTGAATTTCATGTTCGTCCTGTTTTGAACACTGTGATGCCCCGTGTTTCTAGCAGGCTGTACTTTGGCTGCTATTGTTACTTGCTGGTGTAAGTGAATGGCACTTCATTCAAACAGGTTATTTGGTCGATCATATTGAATGTCGATATTTGCTTCGCTTAATTTGCGGCTGCTCTCAAATGTGAAGGAGCTCTAATGCTTCAATGATCAAATGTGTAGGAGCTCTAATGCTTCAATGATCAGTTTTGGAAGAGTTTCCAATCCATCATCTTGAGCTCCCACTGCGTACGACCAAAAACAGGGAAGTTATAAAAATAATTTTCTACTGAGAATAATCACAACAAATATGTAGTTTTCAATTTAACTTGCCTTTCAAAGGAAGAATACTGACGCAAAAAGGCTCCATATGAATGAAAAGAAGAACACTTCCTCATGTTCTTGATCAGCGGATACGATTGAAATGAGCAAAAGGCTCAGGGTTAGATTTGGGAGCTGGTTTAGCCACCTCAGGAACCCCAAACACATTCCAGAATCTGAGTGTCTCATCACCAGCTGCTGATGCCACTGTGCAACCATCCGGGCTCTGAACATTTGCAACATAAGCGAATTTAGTATTTTGTCTAAGAGGGAACATGATTTATGACATTTATAAGGTTAAGGTTGTTACCTGAGCCATATAAAGAACTCTAGAAGTATGGCCAGTGAGTTCTGCAATTTTAGCCATTGAGGGGTACTTCCATAGAGTAAGCTGATTTTGGGTAAATCCATGTGAACTAAGCAGCTCTCTTTCATTCTTGTTCCACAGCAAAGCACAAACATGAGAGCCCGTGTCAACCGAGTTCAGGCATGCACCTGTGTGGGTGTTCCAAAACTTTATGCACCGATCACCCCCACCTCCACCAGAAGCTAATAAGTTGCCCTGGAAAGGACACCAAGCAAGGGCTTTCACAGCAGCTGTATGGTCTTCAAGCCTGTGAAGCCACTGAGTCGGTGAATTTGAAGATGCCACTGATCTGTCCCATATATGGAGGAGGTTATCATTTCCTCCACTAGCTAATTGCTGGCCTGAGGCTGACCATTTAAGCCCACAAACCTCTTGTTCATGTCCTCTGTATGTCTCAACAATGTGTGATCTAACTCTTACATCATTATTAACGATACAGCCATCCATTCCTCCAGTTGTAAGAATGTGATTGTTCCATGCCATGGAGCCTACTCGTGATCTGTGGCAACCTCTCAAAGTTCTCAGCTAAAGAAAGAAACATCACAATAACCGAAAAATGTTAGCAAAATCGGGCAGCAGGTAATGTAAAACAGAAAGGAAGGAATATGAAAGGTACAAAGATAAAAGACAACAAAAACAAACCAACCTGCTTATTGGCAGTCGAATCCCACAACTGTACTTCAGAATTGTCCAGTCCAATTGCAATATGGCGTCCATCAGGCGCCCAATTCACACTGGTAACAGGTCCGACTTCATCCTCAAATGTGGCGACCTCCGAAGTAGAACCATTGGTAGCATCCCACAAATAAACTGTGTTCGCAAGAGCTATCGCGATAACATTGCAGCTTCCCCAATCCAACAAATTCAGGTAGTAATCATCCACAAGATCGGGAGCATCCAATGTCCTCTCTGAAGTCTGCATATATGATCAAATCATAAGTAGTCACTTACACAACAACTACTTTCAAAACAACCAATTACGTTCAAGCAAATATAATCCAGTCATGAGATCAAAATCAAATATACACTCACTTGAGGAATGTGCCTTCGGGGCTTTGCTGGTATGTCCTGTGGTAAAGAAGAGAACTCGCGTGGGAAGAGCTCTACAGGGGCCGGAGGTTTGTTCTTGAAAGCTAGGATTCGAGTCCGGTTCATGTTCATGGACTCTGCCAACTGCTTCCGATAGGCCTCTTTGGATGGGGAAGATACCATAGCTGGGTTTTTCTTAACTTTCCTACTTTCAGTCAGCATGAAGTGCGCGAAATCAAAATCCATCGCTGATCTGTTGGGGATGAACCTGTCCAGCTGATAGTCACATAACGCAAGCACATCAGAATATCAGTCTATTAAAGATTAAAACCCACATTTTTATCATATTTCTAACTGTTTTTCAAATTCAATTTAACTTTAATGTCAGATCCCAAAACAGATTAACAGAAAACCCTATACATACATGCACATTTCAGAAATAAAAAGTCCAATGAATAGAGAAAATCCAATTCAAAGTAAAATAGAACCCCTAAATCAATCAGCAATCAAACAGATTGAACCCTAATAAAGAAAAACTTCATATAAAGAACTTGGCATAGATCGAAAATCCAATTCAAAGAAAAACAGAACACCTGATTTCAGTGGTCATATAGATCGAACCCTAATAAAGATCAATTTGGTATTTTTTTTTTAAACTTACATCAGATCCCAAAATAGATGAACCCCAAACGCTAGGATAAAAAGATTCAGAACTGAAAAGTCCAATCAATAAAGAAAATCCAATTCAATCTATAATGGATTGGACACTAATAAAGATCAACGTGTAAGAAAAAAAAAAGCTTACATTTTGCCTAGAATTCCTTTCCTGAAGAAGTTGTTGTCGAAGAGGCCACCTAGACTCTGACTTCAACTTAGACGAAGAACTCATTGATCCTGCATCCATTATGTTTACTGCGCACAAAAGAATATATATATGACTACGCAAGAAAACAGTATGAAATATCAGAGAGATAAAAAATGAAAATTCCTGCGAAAAGAAATGTTAGATTCAAGAGAAAAGAAACCCAAAAAGAATGTTGTATATGACTATGAAAGAAAAGAAAATCGGAGGCCGCTTTATTAATTGCGTATTCAGAGAAGAGAGCGAGGGAGAGAGAGAGAGAGAGAGAGAGCGAGAGAGAGCGCGCGCGCAAGTGATTATTAAGAAGTTGAAATAATGAGATGAAGGGGATTATTTAGATGTTGTAATTTTGTGCGACGACAGAAAGACCACCCACATCCAGGGGTACTATAGTAAAAGCACATTTACCACATTGGTCAAATACAGCGGACCGTTGAGTTGGAAACCGTATCTAGTAATTCCTTTTTAGTGAAAAAATCCTTATAATGAATTGTATCTAACTTTTCAAATTTTCGCTAAATTGAATTTTATTGAAAAATTTGAGGGTTTTTGTTTTTGTTTTTTTTATGAGAAAGAAAAATTGGAGAGTTAAAATGGTAAGATTCATATTTTTATTTTTTTCAAAACAAACAAGAAAAAAAAATCCATTTTTCTGAACATGCCTGGAGAAAATTGGCGAGTTTGTTAATGCAATTTGTCATAATGGGAGAAGGAAAAGGAACAGGTGAGGTTGGTGAGCAATTTAAAGTTTTGTGTTTATTTGTAATTTTATATGAAAAGTATCAAGGCCTCCCCCAAGCAATATGCCTGAGAAGGGCTGTATCTAGAAAGAAGGATGCATACATATGTATTTTGTAGTGATTGGACAACCATGCCCTTATTTATTTATTTATTTATTAGAATTAGCGATAGATACATTGCATTGGGAAGGAGGAGGCACTTATCATGGGATTCGAACAGGTGACCAAGGGGGGAAGGGGGAGGGACCTCACCAGTAAGGTAAACCCCTCGATCGGCCTTATTTATTTTTTAGATTGCTTGAAGAGGCTTTTTCTGCTTTTCATATGGTGCCAAAGAAGTTTTGCTTCTTGCTTTTCATATAGTGCCAGAAACATAGATTACATTTTCACGTGAAAAGAAGTTGATGTTGCTTTTTTTTTTATCATGAGGTCTTCACATGCCTTCATGTTGCTGTTATGGCTTCATTATGGCTGCTTGTGCTTGTTGGGAGATTCATGCTTTCATCATGTTTTCTATGTTGTGTATCTCTTCTTCTCCCAAGTTGTTTCAATATACGTTGCCATTATCTTCTGCTTCTAACTGATCTACTATATTGTTGTATAATTCATCAAAAATTTGCTCTCGTATCTTGCTTATCTTGAACCCGCATGTTTCATCTGGTCTCTTGGATGTAGTATTAGAATCAATCTTTATAATGACTGATGAATGAGGTTTTCAAATGACCATGATTAAACAATTGTTGTTCTGCCAATGTTGCTCCTCTGTATTTTTTGTTATGGCTTGCTTAGTTGGTTCAGACTCTAGAGGACTAGCATGCTCAGCTAAAAATCCAACTTCCCAACCCATGTGATGATGTAAAACATACAAAGCCCATGCCTACTCAAACACTTAAAAAAACTAAAAGTAACTCACAAATCAAAGCTCAGTCCACTCAAACTTTTATAAAAATAAAAAATATAAAAAGAAATATAAGCAGCCAGCCCTTTTGGTCGTGCATAGGCATAGCTGACAATCAATGGCTTATCCACATAGGGGCAAGAGAGGTCAATTGACCCTTGCAAGCTTGGAATCCACCATTGGAGGCGAAGATGTTGACCCTTGCAAATTGTACACAAACTGCTTAATGAAATGCTCCAAAGTCCAGAGGGCTTTCCTAACGTCAAAACTACGACGTTGTACATATTACCTTATTTCCATTTTCATCATTTAAATAAATGTCTTTATCCTTTTACTTTCATTTATTTTTATATTATTCCATTTACTTAAGTTTACAGTGTAAATAAGGAACCCCATTTGGATTCAAATAAAAATACTAGAAAATCACCTTCCCACCAAATCAAAATATAAAATATTGGTTTTAGTACAAACTATGATTTAGGCTAAAAATGATGGCTCATTAAGTCAATATATACTTCATACTAAAATCCCATAAAATCAAGTTTTCTTATTTTATGTGTAAGGAATAAAAGTCGCCAAAAATTATCTTGAGAAAATGATTATTCCAAAGAACCATTCTTCGAATGGGCTGCACCACACACAAAGGTGTGTAAATAAACTCCATGGGGAGAGCTTTCCCTTCACCCATGCCCGGCTCAGAGAGGTGACTCCTTTGCCACCTTTTTTCTCACCAAAAAAAAAAGAACCATTCTTCATACTTAGCCAATATTTTTACATAAAACAATTTTTCATGTATGATATGAATGCATGAAGGGATTTAAGGTCAATCTAGATAAAAAGCCTTATATGTTCAATCCACAAAGGCCCTGTTTGGTGGGCTAGACTGGATGAGATTTTTTCAATTAAAATGGACATGGGTCCTATCCATTGTTTGGTGGGCTTATAATGTATCATGGACTGGATTTGGTTATTGGACACCAGTCCATAATAGCAAGGGCTCCATAACCCATCGGTAGACGTGGGTTTGGAAGCCAGTCGAGTCGTCTTGCGAGCACGCTTCCTTCTTTGATTCGCGACTTGCTCTGGTTTGGTTTGCTGCTCTCTCTCTCTCTCTCTCTCTCTCTCTCTCTCTCTCTCTCTCTCTCTCTCTTGTGCTCTAGTTTGGTTTGCACGCAGATCGTCTCATCTTCCAGTCGATCCGACCAAACTTGAGATTTGATTTGAAGGAGGAGCCTTGCGATTCTTGCAGATCTGATCTAATTTGTTCTTGAGATTTTATGGGGCCTTGCGATTCTTGCTCATTTGATTTTTTGCTCCTCGTCTTCATCTTCCTTTGGGGTTCGAGTTCGAGTTCGGATTCGGGGCTATCCTTGTCTCTGTTCCATTCCCTCTTCTCAATTTCCTCATCTGTTAGGGACCATAGCGAGCTCAGAGATGAAGATGGACCGCTCGATGGTGTACCTACCAGGGAGAAAAGTCTAGTTGGTGTTTATTGCACCAATCTCAACTAGATTTTTGAGAATTGTATTCATTATTTTAATTATTTTGTATTTTTTTAATTTGGCTTTTTTTTTCCCACTCCTGCAATCTCAACTTGGTGTTTATTGCACCAAACAACTGCTTCAAATCCAGTCATATCCTAACCAGTCCAGTGTAATATATCCAATCCAGTTCAGTCTAGCTTACCAAACGAGGCAAAAGAGTTTTACAAGAATAACCTAACTCTTACTTATTGAAGAAATATTTGCTTGAATAAGCTCCCCCTAAGACAATACTCATAAGGATCCAAAGTTTGAGAGCTAGAGCCCAAAAGAAATACAAATAAAGCCCCAAATCAAAACGACGATGGACCTAAAAAATGATGTAAATGCCCTAAAATGAGCAAGACTGCACTAATATATAGCTCTTACGTCGAATAGGAGATGGTATTGATTTCTTGTTATGTTGTTAGACACTTCTACTTTTCTTTTGGTATAATTAATTACTTCTGCTGATTTTAATAACTCTTCCAGATTCTTTATTTTTGCTTGGTATGGAACTTTTTGTCTTTTAAGTTGTTGTAATCTTTCTATGATTTTAATAGGTGTCCACCAAGGTCCAAACATACAAACAAACTGATTTAAGTGCTTAACTAGTGATTAACAAATTTTAACAAGTTTTAACACGTTTGGTTTTTATCACTGTGTTGGGTGACTTCTGTCCTCAAGGTACTTTATTGAGTTTGAGGAGATGGGTTTAGATCGAGAAAAATGGGAAGGAAAAAAATTGGCGAGATTTGCGTTTTCTAAGTTAGAAGGTTTTTTGAGTTGTATTTTTTTCTCCCCTTATTTGCTTTTATAGACGTTCATTATGACACTCATTTTTTATTTTTCCCGCGTTCCTCGACCTCCACACCCGTAATTTCCGACTTTCCGCCTCTGTGATTTCAACTCCGTGTTATTAAACGGGTCATAATAAGTTGACCCGAAAATTTTTCAATCATTAATTGTGTGAGTTTGAGTCGTGTTTTTCCCGTGCAGATCTCAAATTGTGTAATGGGTCGTATTAGAAATTGGCACCCCTAAATCACTCTATAATGGTAAGTACTAGGTGGGATGCAAGGTAGCTCACGTGTCGTGCACACACCACACTAGTAGGATAACCGCAAAGATTGACGATATAACTTAATTTGTCAAAATTATTTTCGACCCTAATATTTTTTACTAAACTAGTCCAAGAGCCAAGTTCCCCCGAAAAATGTAAATAAGAAAAAGAAATAAATGAATACAAATTGTCAACCTTTCGCGGAAAGCGGCACTAAACGGGCCTACAAGTTGTTTATTTGTATACTCTACCTCAGACCCAAAGACAGTACAACACATGGCTTCTTGAAAAGCATATTGATATTACCATCTTAGTCAACAGCCAAAGCAACGCACATGTTCATCCATAGAATATGGACAGCACTAATTCTATAAAATTAAAAACGACCTACTATTGTCGGTGTAAAAATGTCCCACTCAAATTCTAATTATTTGGGGGAATTTTTGTAGAAATGTCACTTGAATCTATACCTCAGTTTCAATTTGTCACTTTAAACAAAAATTTAAGAAAAATGTCATCTTAATTTTTCAAAATTCATAATTTATCATCTGACTTTAACACCATATAATTTTCCATTAACTTTTTAAGGTATTTTAATCTTTCCATTTTCAAGAAGAAAAAAAAGATATAAATTTTTTATATAATGATTTTTCCATTTTAAAAATATCATTGAAAATGAAAAGAGTAAAATACCCTTAAAATGGATGGAAAATTGAATGGTGTTCAAGTCAGATAACAAATCATAGATTTTGAAAATTTAAGGTGACATTTCTCTTAAATTTTTATTTAAAGTGACAAATTGAAATTGATATATAAGTTCAAGTGACATTTCTATAAAAATCTCTCATTTGGGTCCGATTTATTTATGTGCCAAAGCAAATGACATATAGTTTTATATAATTTTACGGTCAATAGTCAAAATCACATATCATTCATCAATAATTGAGATTAAGAATCAAACTAATTTATTTAGGTCCGACATCCTCAAATATTATTTACGTTAATGCGAGGGAACGATACAAACTTGTCGTGAGTTTTAACATTTTAGTCACCTTTTACATTCGATTTTTCCAACTCGTCTTTCCCGTTACAGCGATACATCGACATGTTAGTCATTTCAACATAAAATGATTAAACGACAACCAAAGATGAGCTTAATAATTGTTGGTGTCCCAAAAAAGAAGAAGTTAATCAATGTTATTTGGAAGGCCCATATGCAATTACCAAAATACCCCTCCGAGTCCGAGGTCGGCAAGCAAAGCCAAAGCCAAAGCCAAAGCCGTATGTTCTTGAGTACGAGCAGGGTTTAGTTTACACAGACACTTTACAGCTGGATCTTGTGCGTGTTGTGGAATCCAACGGCTGATGTACGAGCTGGAAGTGCGACCCAATGTCACGTTTGTACCAGCTGTCTCCTTCCTTTTTAGCTATTTCCTATTATCTTTTTTTGGGCGAAAGCTGTTTCCTATTAATAATCATGCTTTAATTTTTTTTTATATCCAATTCCCGGAAATTATTATACCCACAAAAATTGGAAAGACGAATTCTAAGCTTTTATCATTATTCCAAAAAACCTCCATCCATTCATACTCAAATTTCGGACAATTCAAAAAGGCCAAGAAAATCTCTACTTTATTTTATGCTTCACTTTCCCGAGAAAATAGAATGCCGGAAAATTGAACCTTTCTCTCAGACTCTCCTCTTTTCAAACGATTCTTAGGATACCCACAAGAAAGGCATATTGAAATATTTCCTTTACAAAATAGAAAAAAAAATTATAACAACTTCACAGCTCTCCCAAGTAAAGAATGTATCTCGGATTTTTTTTTTCTTTTTTTTTGCCCTAGGATTCTTTTTCCCCAGGTTTTTTTTCCTTTTGGTTGGGGAAAAAAATCCTAGAAAATTTAAAGTAAGATTAAAAAAAAATAATAAAAGGAAATAAAGGAAAAGAAATATTAATTTACAGGCTTGCCATGATTGTAGCCGTAATAAGAAAGATACCACCTAACAAACTTCTTCAACCCGGTCTGCAAATCGGTTGTGGGCTTATAACCGAATTCCCTTCTGGCCAAGCTTATATTCGCGTGCGTGAACGGAACGTCGCCGTTTCCAGGCATGTCCACGAAATTCTTCTTCGCCTTCATCTTCAAATGCCGCTCCAGGATGCTGACAAGTGTCGGCACGGTCACCGGTGACGTGTTCCCCAGATTAAAGATCCGGTACGGTGCGGGGCCCCGCTTCTTCCCGCCCGACCCGGTACTCTTCCCGGATGTATCCAAAGACCCCAAACAACCCTTCACAATATCGTCAATGTACGTGAAATCGCGGGCCAAGTCGACCCGGTTCTTGCCCCGGTAAATGGTGATGGGCTTGCCTTGGAGGATGTTGCGGGTAAAAGAGAAATACGCCATGTCGGGTCGGCCCCACGGCCCGTAAACGGTAAAAAATCTCAACCCGGTAACTGACAGGCCGTAAATATGGTTGTAAGTGTGGGTAATTTCCTCGCCGGCTTTCTTTGTGGCTGCGTAGAGGCTAGCGGGCTGGTCGGTGCGGTCAGATTCGGAGAAAGGAACGTTGTCGTTTAGGCCGTAGACGGAGCTGGACGAGGCCCAGACGATCGACGGCTGGGGATTGGCCGTTTTGCAGACCTCGAGAAGCGTGACGAGGCCGGCGATGTTGCTGTGGACGTACGAGTGGGGGTTCTCCATGGCGTACCTGACGCCGGCTTGAGCCGCCAAATGCATCACGTGCGTAAATGCCACGGTGTCGAAGAGCTTGTCGAGGAGACGATTGTCGTTTATGTCGCCTTCCACGATGAAGACGCCGTGGCTCTTGAGCAGCGAGCGGCGGGCCTTTTTCAACGACGGGTCGTAGTAGCTGTTGAAATTGTCGATCCCGACGACACCGTCTCCGCGCTTCTTGAGCGCCAGCGAGACGTGGGTCCCAACGAAACCGGCGGCGCCGGTGACCAGTACGGCCATGCCGCCGGAGCGGTGGATCTGGGCGGAGTTGCGGACCTGCTTCTCCCACTGGATGCCGCCCCAGGAGGCGGAGAAGTACCGGCTACCGGAGTCAACGAAGCTCTGGAAACTCAAATACGACGCCGTCAAGGCGATCAGGAACAGGGCCCACAGGAACATGGTGCTGGTGGAGGCGAAGCATCGGTGGAACTGGCGGTTCATGCCGTGGCCCCGCTCGATCTTGAACTTGCCTGGCGTCGACGGAAACAGCTCATCTTCCAATGCAGACGGCATTCTCTGGTCTCTCTCTTTCTTTGTTTTCTCTAACCAAAATTGAAATCTCTTCTTTTTTTCTTTACAGAATCTTGGGTTTTTAGATTTGCAGAGAAAGAGAGGGGTAGAGAAGAAGATTGAAGAAGAAGAAGAATACAAGTGCAGAGAAAAAGAAATTTTATTTTTGGGTGATTAAATTTTCTGCACCTGCTAATAGATTGAAGATGATGATGGGTTATATATAGTGGTCACCCACATTGATACTCGACAAGGCAAACGCGTGAACGCGTTTATGGACCGGGACGGCCAGTTAGAAAGTGATAGAGAGAAAAGAGAGAAACAAAAAACAAAAACAAAAAACAAAAAAACAAAGAAAAAACAAAAAGGGTATTTTCGTCACATAAAAAAAATAAATATACCTAGGGTTAATGCAGTTGAAATTGTTGAATCAACTTTTTGTTTTTTCAGAATTCCATGTTTTTAAGCACTCGACTGTGAAAGGTAGAAACACTGTCCTCCGAACCGACCTAACAAAAGTTCAATTGGTAGATTCTGTTTGTTTCCTTAATTGACTAATTAAACTAAAAGAGTGGATTGGTGCTGGCAATAGTAATTATACGACACAACATAGCAATGTTGCTTGATAATTTGTAATTGATTTTAATTAACAAATCTGATTTACAGTAATATAAAGCGATGATGGAGATTTTTTTATTATAAAAATACAAGCGATATTGGAAGAAAGGGAAATCGAAATTAGAACCTCGATGCATACTCTTGATCACTTGAGCTACAAAGTCCCTTATGATAGGGGGAGAGTAGGCTTTATGTACTGCAGTCTAGATAGTGGTATTGGTGACTCAATCAATCAAGTAGGCGATTTGATAATTTGGAGAACATGGGCGCCACATCATTGGGCTGTTTGGTGATAGTGAAAATCTGGGTGCAATAGAATATCACTCAAATCCCAAAACGAATATTTTATTATTCGTTTTCAAAAAAATAAAAAATAAAAATCAAGAATAAAATAGTTGAGAGAGTAAGGTAAATAGTAGTTTAGCTTAGTCTTAGACCGGTCACCGGAAGAAGCGGTCATGACTGAGCGAGAAGATAAAAGAATTGAAGGGGAATTGAGAAAAAGGGATAAATCGGGAGAAACGGGCAGAAGCCGCGTGGCCGGTAGAAGGAACGAATTGAACTAATTTTTAATTTTTAAAAGATGTTATTGGGGATCGCGGGCGGTGCTCCTTCAATTTGATTTCTGTTTTTCAAGAAGAATTTGTACCTTTTGTATGACTCACACACTCTCGCTACCAAACTTTTGCCAGTTCAGCACACTGCGGTGGTGGGGCCCACCAAGTAACAACTAAAGTTTAATTCATTTATTTAAATTGTTTGTGGTAATTTGAAATGGATATAGCAATGTTTTGGTATCTCAAGCAACTTTATTTAAATTGTTTGTGGTAATTTGAAATGGAGATAGCACTGTTTTGGTATCTCAAGCTAATCATGCTATATCAAGTAGAAAAATTATCACGCATGGTATAACATGACTGACGAAAAATAACAAAACAGTGTCATTTCCGTTCCACACAAGTGTCCGTGTTTGAAGAGAGCAAGATGAGCTATTTATAGAATGTGGATTTGCTGGCAGATGATGAGATAGAGAACATGATCCCTGATAAGTCCAAGACTGTGGACTTTTGTACATGTGCAATGTGCATGGTTGTCTTGTCTCCACCTCCACTTCTGTGGAACTTTCCTTGAATGTTCATGTATACTTAAATGACCCCAATTTTATTTTTCAATGCATTTTTCTTTTTTGTACTTTTCGTCAACTCCTCCACTTTGTATAAAATATTGCCAAAAATCAAAAGAAAATTCCTCCTCTTGTATTAGATTGCTTCATTGATTTTAGCACCCAACTAATGGTTCAGTATCTTATGATTAGCAGGATCAATTCCCTTGTTCTTTCTTTAGAGCTGGAAGTTCTTGTTTGAACTAAAGAACTTAAGACATATAATCCATAATAATAATTTAATAGCACCCCGTATCATAAGTTTCTACTTCAAATTTTAAACGAGTAATTAGGTTATAATAATTTTAAATATACAAGTTGTTGTTGTTTTGATTTGATAATCCCTAAAGTATATATGATTTTCATCTAATAACATGGTATGTGCCTTTTTAAACTACTTAATAGTATATGCATATGTAGATTCGTGTGTTTGTGCCCTTTTTATTATTATATATATTTTAATTTTTTTTTTATATTTTAAAATTTATAGAGAAAGGCGATAATATTTTATTGAAGAAAAAATGACTCACTAGTAAAAAACAGCCCCCCCCCCCATATATCACGCTTATAAAAACTACTTATTACCATTCTTAAATAAAAGATCAACAATAAAATCTCGTACCACATGCGTTACCACTCGTTAATTTAATTAGGCCATCTCTAGTCATAGGGCTAAATGTAGTATAGGGCTATAATTCTAGCCCTCCAAAAAATTAATTTTTTAAAGAATAGTATAGGGCTAAATTTTTCTATCTTCAGCCATGTAGGGTTATATTTTAGGGCCCTCCATATTTTAATATTTTGAGAAAAAAAAACTATGGTTCAATACTCATATATTCCACTACTATGTATTGTTTAATTTAATTAAACTACTATTTAGAGACAATATTTCATACTCAATTTTTTTGAGAAAAACTATGGTACAACACTCATACCTCCGGTCAGAATCAATTTTTTATATTAAAAAAAATGAATTTAAATACATTTAAAAAGTTAAAGAAAAAGTAACGGCTAGCTGACGTCAACACACACCTTTAATATCAGCCTTTGGATATGCAGTTGCACGAGATGTTCCGTGCTCATGCCCAAGAGTGATACTTTCTCTTTCTGGGCAGGACATGTGCTAGGCCACGAAAAAATTGGCCGGAGCTATAGCTAGGCTACAAGTGGCCAAATTTTTTTTTAATCTATGACTGAAGATGAATTTTATAATATTTTAGAGCTACATTTAGTTTAGCATATGGTTAAATCAATTCCGTTTTCGTACAAATTAAATTACAATGCCTTTTCGCATTTGACAACTTTTTCTGTCGATTGTAGGTAGAAAGCCGCTACTTTTGACCACACCTCATACACAACAGGCACTGTAGCCCGTGCTAAATTGTCCTTATCTAAATGAAAAGATAAGACCTATGAGTCTATCACTATATAGTTTAACTTTAATGAGTAGATAGCCCAATCTTGTTTCTTTGGTATCACGTGGACTGGGAACTAACCCCAATCGTTTTGCCGATTAAAGCATCTCTCACTTCACTATCGACTGAAAAACTCAAAGCTCTCTCTCCTCTCCTCATCTCTGCTATCTCGTCAATCTGTCTCAGTCTCTCACCACCACTACCACTGCGATACGCCATCTTTGTATTTGAAACCTTCTCTGTTGGATGATGAGGTTAATAAAGCAAAATGACCAAACAATGAAGGTCGGGTTTTGGGTGGTGGGTGGGTGGGTGGGGGAGGGTTCTGGGGTTGTGGGTAAGGGAGGGAGTGTGAGAGGATGTGGTTCAGATCAGAGAAGGGGGTTTTGGGTTGGTGGGTTGGCAATGGATTGGGTCAGATTATATATTTGTCAAGAATATTAAATTCAAATCCAACCCGTTTAATAAACATGTCATTTTCGGGTTGACTCGTTTATTTTCTGTGCGAGTTTCGGGTCATGTACGTGTTGACCCACTAAGTGGTTAGAATAATAAAAATTAAATAAATAAATCTGAATTGTGATAAATTAATCATGTAATTGCATTTTTTATTTTTTTTTATATAAAATAATTATTGCATTTTTCCTCTCTATATATAAAGATTGAGAATGAGAAATTTTAAAAAAAAAATTTAAAAATTTAAAATAAAGAAAAAACAAAGAAATGGGTTGGCGGGTTACATAGGTATTTTATTAGATTGGTGGGTTATATAGGTATTTTAGCGGGTTGACTTGTTTAATAAACGAGTTAAACAAGTGTCGGGTTGGCAGGTTACATAGGTATTTTAGCGAGTTGGCGGGTTATATAGGTGTTTTAGTGGATTAGCGGGTTGACCCGTTTAACAAACGAGTTAAACAAGTGTTTTAGCGGGTTAGCGGGTTGACCCGAAACCCACCGGTTTATAAACGGGTCACTGGCGAATTGACCTGAAAATGACCCCTTTTTTAATCGTGCGGGTTCGTGTTATTTTTTTCGTGCAGGATTCAAGTCGTGTAACAGGTCGTATTGGAAATTGCCACCCCTAGAGAGAGATAGGCGAAAGGGGAGGAGGATGGTGCAATGGGGTTGGGTTTCATCTTCGTTTTTTAATAAATCTTTTGTTTTTATCTGGTTTTTTAAAACTCTTTTAATTAATTAGAATGTTCATAAAAGATTTATCTGTATTTTGTTTTGCTTTTCTAGTTTTTAAGGTTATCTATTGTAGACATCCCTGAACTTTGGCCCCAGTTGCAATTGGGTCCGTGAACTTTTTTTTGTCCCAATTACATCCTTTAACTAGACAAACAATTGCAATTAGGTCATGCCGTAACAGAATCTGTCGAGTTTGACTATGTAAATGGCACATGCTCTTGTTCTAAGGGGTATATTCGAGTTTTCGTCGTTTTGAACCGAACAAATCCCATTTATAGCTGAAGAGAGGGGGGAAATCACACTTCGAAACAACCATTGGAGTTCCATTCCGTGAACCGACCCTTCTGCGGTAGCCATTGGAGTTTGATTTGCTGCAACAGTGACTAAGTGAGTGAGAAATTTTGTTTGTAAGCTTCGAAATTTGGGATTGATTGGTGTTACAATTAAGGGTTAGGGTTTCATTTTGGGGATAGTTGGGTTTTTCGTCCTTTTGGCTGATAGTGATGGAAGAGTTTGACTTTTGTTGGGCTGGTGTTGCTCCTAAATACAATAAGTGATTCTGCCTATTTGAATACATATCAGTTGGTTTTGTTTTCATCTGTGTGGTCCATAGCTTTTTAAGATTCCTTACATGCTTGCTTTACACTGTCATTGACTGCAACCTTTAGGTTTTTTTTTTAATCCCTTCTTGTGTTCTATGCCTCACTCCAAATCGACTGAAGTTATTCTATAGCAATTAAAAAAACTCACCGAATTGTGTACAGTATATTTTGGTTTTGGTGCCCAACATTGAATTAAAACATGATTTTGTTTGATTTTATGAATCCAAAACAGGTTTGTGTGTTTTAGCATTGTTTTGACCCTTGTTTACTATGCAGGAAACCATGAAAAGTGTACTTTAGAACTTCACCATGGGGGTGTGTTGGAAAGTGGGGAGTATAAAAATGGAAAAGTTTGTTACATGGATAATGTTATAGATGATTTTCTATCATTGGTGGACTTAAGAAAGGTAGGGAAAGGGCTTGGTTACAATGTAGACATTTCCAACTCCAACCCCAATTTGGAAATATGGTATAGGAAGGGTGGAAAGCGTGGTGTAGATGGGCTTGAACTTATCAACTCTGATGCTAAACTGGTTGACATGTTGGCCCAAATGCCATGTAATAGGATTCTTGTGGTGTACTATACTGAAGTGGGCAATTCTAACACAGTTTGGAGTCAAGCATCTTTTGGGTGCCGTAGTTTGGATGGTGCAGACAATTATGCAGAGGTGTAACACAATGTTTAGGTGGAAGATGAAACTGACGTGCAAGACAAAAGTCAGGTGGAAGATGAAACTGAGGTGCAAGATAATGTTGATGTGAAAGATAAAGATGAACCTAAGGTTGTAGACAGTGAAGAAGATGATGGAGAATTTGTTGATAGTGATTACGAGTTTCGTGAAAAAGAATTTGGGTTTAAGACAGTTGAAGTGTCTGTTCATGAAGGGGCAGAGCCCACTATGAATGGTAACAATGAGGGGTCTACTTTTTAGCCTCCTGGAGAGGTGTCATCAGATGGTGAGCACACCTCAGAAGTTGATACTCAAAGTGAGGGTGATGGGGATGATATGGAAGGGGATAATGAAGGGAGAAGTAAGGTGAGAAGGAAAAAAAAACTGCCTTGGTTTAAGCAGTATAGGAGGGTTACTGCCTTGAAGGAATATTCCATTATTCAAGGAAGGTGGGTGTACTTTGAAAAAAATGACAAGACTAGAGTAAATGCAATTTGCAAAGGAGGATTAAAATGTCCATTTGTGGTTTATGCTTCACAGATAAACCAGGATGTTCAAACATTTGCAATTAAGAAGTTGAGCTTAGAACATACATATGGGAGGGTGGACAAGCTGAAGTTTGCTAATTCCAAATGGATTTGTGACAGATTTTCCAGAAAGATTAAAAGAAACACAGATTGGAATATGAAAGCATTTCAAGGAGAAGTACTGGAGTCCTATCATGTGAGGGTGTCCAAAACTCAAGTGTATAGGGCAAAGAGATTGGCTAAAGCACAAATTGAAGGAAACTACATACAGCAATATTCACGGTTGTGAGTCTATGCAGAGCAGTTAAAGATTACCAACAAGGGTAGTACAGTGAAAATTAAGTGTGATCTGGTTAGGGGTGAAGCAATATTTCAAAGTATTTATGTGTGTCTAGCTGCTTGTTAAAAAGGGTTTTTAGAAAGGTGCATGCCTATTATTGGGGTTGATGCTTACCATTTGAAAGGTTATTATCCTGGGCAAATATTGACTACTGTAGGAGTTGAAGGTAATGATGAGTTTTTCCCAATTGCATATGTTGTGGCTGGGATTGAAAACAAGGACTCCTGGATTTGGTTTCTGTCTTTGTTGATTGAAGATTTAGGTATTACAAATGGTTTATCCTGGGTTTTCATAAGTGACAAGCAAAAGGGCCTCATACATGTCATTGCACATGTACTACCAACTGCAGAGCATAGGATGTGCGTCAGACACTTGTACAATAACTTTAGAGCAACACATCTTGGTCCCACTCTTAAACACATGTTATGGGTAGCTGCCAGAGCCACTACTATTCCTTGGTGGGAAGCAGATATGGATAAGACGAAAGAAAAGGACTTGGAAGCTTGGAAATGGTTGGTGCAGAGACCACCCAAAAATTGGACCAAATCTCATTTTCATCTAAGGTATAAGTGTGATCTTCTGTTGAAAAACCTTTGTGAGAGCTTTAATGCAGCTATAATTGATGCCAGAGATAATTCCATTTTGACATGTTTGGAAAGTATTAGAATGTATGTGATGCTTAGGATGGCTAATCGAAGGGCTGCTTGTGCAAAATGGAAACACCCTGTTAGCCCAAGGATATTCAAAATAATGAGAAGAATAAGATGGGAGCCTCTCAATGCATTCCTAGATTGGTTGGGGAGAAAATGCATCAAGTCAGTCACATGTATGGTGGGGAGTTTGTTGTAGATCTAAAAGCAATGACTTGTAGTTGTAGGAGATGGGATTTATGTGGCATACCATGTGCACATGTTGAGATGAAAACCCTATTCAATATGTAGATGAGTGTTATAAGCCAGAGACATACATGAGGTCATATGAACCAATAGTTCACCCCATCCTTTCTATGGATCAGTAGGTTAAGTATGGCTTGCCTCCAATTAGACCTCATTTCATAGTTCACCCCATCCCTTCTAGCAATGTTGCCCTAGCCCAAACTAATGCTGCTCCAAATCAAACTTACACTGCCCCAGCCCAAATTCAAGTTAATAGGGGCAGAAGAACATGTAGAGGCAGAGGAAGAGGAAAAGGCGTATGGAATCAAGCTGCAAGGGTGTCATCTTCACAACCAGTTAGTTGCCTATTATTCTTGCCCAACTCAGGTTTTTTTTATGTTTGCCTATATAGTAATATATGTTCTTTGTGTTTTTAATCTGAGGTGGTAAGTGGTATCAGTCAAGAAAGGGCCAATCTGCTAATGACATCCTCACAACAAGTGCCCTTGCAACCACCATTCTTTTCACTTACTCAACAAACCACAACCCGTAGAGGAAGATTCAAACACAGTGTCAAACGAGGAGGACAAGTATAGATTGTGAAGACCTATTTTTTGGACTTTTAAGACCTATTTTGAACCTTTAAGTACTATGTGGATGTGTATTTTGGGTGGACAATTATAGACTGTGAAGTATGCTATTTGGTAATGTTATTTTGAAGGCTCCTTTGCAGTTGGATTATGTAATGTTCAAGTATATTTTGGATTGTATTTTGGTGAATGTTATTTGGTAAATGTTGGATTGCCCATGTTCATTAATACATTGCCAATTCAGCACAAAATCAGCTTACATAGCAGAAGGTTTTATACACTGCCAATTCAGCACAAAATGACCTTATATAGCAAATGTTTTATACATTGCCAAAGAGGCACAAAATAACCTTATGCCCAGGTTTCTGCCCAGATTTCTACACTAGCAATTCCTTCCCATATCCTGCCCATACTACCAATTCCTGCCCATTTCTACACTACCAAATCATCCATACTAATGAACAATATCACAAACATAAAACACAATAGAATAACAACCCAAAACCACCTTTGTCTTTGTCGATAACTCAAAATTTCCCCTTCTAGTACAACAACTTATTTACCCATTCCCAAAATCTGATTTTTCAAAATCTTGATTTCTTCTTCCTCTTCTCTCAATTTTTGCTCTAATTTATTCTTCTCTTCTTCCATCAATCTGAAGTTCTCCGTTGTTGCTCTCAATTCGTCCTCCATTCCTCTTAGTCTTCTAAGTAACCCAGGCAAGATTTCCTTTCCTTGTGGGCATGTTTCCTTCTCCACCCATGCAAAAAAATGCAACCCCCACTGTCTGCAATTGAAACAAAACGAAACACTAATTTCAGACCCGACAAAATCATTTTTTACTTCAACCAATCTTCTACAAATATAAAAACTTACCCGATTATTGCAACATGCCTCAAATCTTCTTCCAAGATTCAGATCTGTCCATGAAGTCTGGCGTTTGATTTCTGACCCACACTCGCAGTAACGACGGCTGCAATTTGAATCTGTCGAACTCTCCGACATTTTTCCTTTCCTCGCAGTCCCCTTTCAGTTATTCAGTTCTTCATTTTGGGGATTTCTAATACTGAGGGGTTATGAAGTGAAGAAGAGTCTTCAAACTCGAAAGGACGCTTTTACCCCTCATTTTGACGGACAAATTGACAGAGTTGGATGGCAAAACCTAATTGCAACTGTTTGTCTAGTTAAAGGATGTAATTGGCACGAAAAAAAGTTTACGGACCCAATTGCAACTGGGGGCCAAGTTTAGGGACTTCTACAGTAGATAACCCTAGTTTTTATTTTCTAAAATCTTTGTCTAGGGTTTTTTTGCACATTAGAATTTTATTATTATTATTATTATTATTATTTTAGAACAGACATTTGCAAAAGGAAAATACTCTCCTTCTCATGGTAGGAACTCCTACTTTCTTGCCAATCACAGTTTGACATATGTGTAGAGATTTTTCTTTTTGTGTTTTTGATGAATTATTTTCGCATATGTGTCAAGCTGTGATTTGCAGGAAGTAGGAATGTCTCCTTCCTTGAAGGAGTGTCCTTAGCAAAAATACAATTGAAAAATAGTTCACATATTATTATTCTCAAATTGTACTGGCAGACATGTTTTCACTATTTTATTTTCTGAATATGTTTTCCAATTAATCTACCAAATGCATTCTCAAATCCTAAAAACGCAAATTTGTTTTCTTGTTTTCATTCTCTAAAAATGTTCTCCGAAAACATTACCAGACGACCCTTAGTATTTAGCTGTTTTGGAGCCATTACCTGAGGAAAGACCACTTAATTCTCTATAACATAGCCCGAATTTTTCTGTTAATACTTTGTTTTTTCCCTCTATCAATAAAACACTATCACCCTTTGAATCAAAAGGTGGGTGTACCAGAGAACAACACAGGCTTGGGCATATTGTGAACAACGTGTCTTTGAAGAGGATATATATAATCAGCCAACAAAGGATTTATTTTCATTACTTTGGGAAATTGCTTGAGAAACGTATATTATTATTTAGGCTGACAAAGAGACAAAATGACACATGCATATGGAATAATCGATGGTATAAACGTCATCAGAAAAGAACATGATAGGGATAGTTAAGAATACAAATGGAAGCAATATGTAAAGACATCCAACAAAAATAATTTAATATCGTGGCCAATTCTTTTATTAACAAACACTCTAAGAAAGGTACAACATATTACAGACAATCACACTCACCACCTTCTTTTTTCGTAGCACCATCTATTTGATTATTTATTCAAATTCATCTTTTCATACATTTTTAGCTGAATAAGGTGAAACTTGTCACTAATCTCATGCCACGAGCCACAGTTCCATGCAGGCATGGCTAGAGCCTCTTATCCACGCCCTCGGTTTCCTGAGCCTGACCCAGCCCTAGACCCGGCAGAAGACCCAGCAGACGAACCTGCTTCGGAAGAGCCCGACCCATTGGATCTCGACGACGAAGATGAGCTTGAGCTAGAGCTGGAGCTAGAGCTAGACCCGGACCCCGAACCTGACCCCGCACCCGAGCCCGCTCCACTACCACCTAGCCCAATCCCTATTCCAGCACCCACTCCAACCCCAATCCCACCAAGGTCTATCCCCAGGTCCTTTCTTGCCACCCGGCATTCGGACAGGACAGCACTTGAAACAAGAAAAGCAAAAAGGGCTAAGGACTTCAAACTGAAACTAAAACTACCCATTGCTAATGAACTTGAGACTTCAATAAGCCAAAGGATCTAAAATAGTACAGGCTGAAATGTCAATACGAGCGGGACGTGGATAAATAAATGAGCTATTTATAGTTGTAGATGATAGTGGAATTGGAGGCAGAAGCGTGTAAACTAAGGCATATGAGAGGAAGTGGAGGAGCATGTGCAGATTGCTTTATTCTGGGAATTGCGATGTGGGACAATTTTTAAGAAGTCTGATTGAGCAAAGTTTGTGGATAGAAATGGAGGTGAGTTTGAGTGGGGCATTCTTCATTTTCGTAGTAACATAGGTTGGTGGCTATCATTAGGGTGGTGCCAACCCACTCCTATCACAAAACCCACTCATCATAGTGCGCGTTGCTGAAAGTGGAGTGGAGTATGGCTGGCTCCTACTAAATTTTATTTCTAGAAAGTATGATATATTTTTGCCAATTTAATGTGGAGAGAGAAGAGATACATATGATACAATTTTTTTTTTTCAAAATTAGGAAGGAGAGGGGGGTTTCTCACGCACACTACCAAGGTGGTGCAGAGTGAATCTGAGACCATTAATATGTAAGTCAATACCATTTTTCATTGGGAAATTAGTCCACAAAACTAAACTCAACCAATTGAGAGAGGATATATAATTATGTATTTGACATTTGCCAATACATTAAGGTTTCCTCATGAGGATGAGCTGAAGAAATCCCTCTTCAAGAATTATTCCCACAAAAAGTTATTAAAATAAGAATCTGCAAAGGCAAAATTAATCCACCAAACGAAAACCAACCAATTCAGAGGCCATATTTATACATTTATAATTAACATTCCTCTTCAAGAATCCTCCAAAAATTAGCAAAACGAGAATTTGCCTTTATGAGAAATATCTATTGATTTTTTTTGTTTTTTTTGTTTCATTGATATTTTGTTGGTATGAAAACTTTCCTTGAAGAGTGCAGCTTGCATTTTTCCCAAGTTTGTGGACGTATACAGTTAAACTTTCCTTTATAACCTTCCTCAAGAATTTGTGGCAATGTGCTTGGAAAAATGGCTCAAAGAGGCAACTAAGTTTCGGAAGGGAGAATTCAATGAATTAATCATAAGCACTGACATTCGAAATGCCCGATTATCAAACTACATCAGAAGATTAAGTCCACATTCGAAATGCCCGATTCTCAGTTTAGTAAGAAATGTTCTCTCATGAGTTGTCAATTGGATATCTCCGGAATCTATATTTTGTAATGAAATTTTGGAATCAATTTGATCAATTGTGACAGTCTTTAACCTAACTTAAGTAGGGATATCCAACTCCTTGACGATGAAGATCACTTGCATGGCTTGTAAGACCATCTCCAGGAGACTCTCCAAATTTTACCCAAATTCTAGCTAAAGTAGCTAGAAAGCTAAAATAACTAACCACTTAAAAGGTGGTTCCTCCAGCAGTCTATATTTTAGCTAGGATAATGCTATGCTTACCACATAATTATACCACATTTTTAATACCATCTCACGTGGTAGTTGAGGTGGACATCCAACTCATTAAAATTATATATATATATATATATATTTTAAAGATATAAGTTTCTTATAATTTTTATTAATTAAAAAATATTAAAAAACTTAACCCTGGAGACTTTTCAATTTTCATGTTATCTGTTGGCCTCCCCAAATTCCCTCTCTTCCTCTGCCCTTGATCTGCCACCGCTCCACTCCCTCCACTTTTAATTTTTGGTTAGTCCAGCTTTGAGATGATGTCTACAGTCTATTGTTAATGGTAGTTGAGGGGTCATAACATTGCTCCTTGCATCACCAGCTCCGACTACCTCTCTATAACCTCTCATAGAAGGACCATTTATACCGCGATGATGTTGATCATGATATGGGTACATCAAGCAGATTTGCAGTTGTTATTACATGTGTACTAACCAAAAAGCCAAGGAGGGAGTCTTGTGGCGGCGAAGAGGCGATGGATCGGCTGCATAGGTCTGGCAGAGTGCCTCCGATGGGGAGGAGAGGAAGTAGGGAGAGATGGAATTGGGGGAGGTCGACAGACAACGTTAAATCTAAAGAGTCTCTCTAATCCAGTAGGATTAGGTTTTTTTAATTGATGAAAATAATAGGAAATTGATATGTCAAAAAAAAAAAAACTAATATAATTTTAATGAGTTGGATGTCCACCTCAACTGCCATGTGAGATGGTATTAAAATGTGGTATAATTATGTGGTAAGTATAGCATTACCCTATTAGCTAACCTCGAATATTTTATTATTTTAAATTCATTAAAAAAATAAAAATAAAAAGAACCCAAAAGCCTTATTCTTTTCTTCTCTCTCTTTCCCACTCTCTCTTCCAGCTTTTTCTTCCCTCTCTCTCTCTCTTGCGCAGCTTTCAGTTGGCGAGCCTGAATTTCTCTCCCCCCCTCGCTACATGTAGCGAGCCAAAATAGCGATCTCCAAAATGGCGAGAGAGGTAGCGACTCTGCTGGAGGGTAGTTTTTCCTTCTTTTACGCTAAAATGGCTAGGGAGGATAAGGGAGTAGCGATGCAGCTGGAGATGCTCTAACAAGTTATTAATTCCTATTCAAACCTCACGCGAATCCTGATTAATTCTTATACCATCTCATCAAGGTAACAATATGCGTTCTTCAAATTTATCTTTCGATTAGATTATAATTGACTGATAATTAGTTAACCGACATATAACATTGCACCCAAAATAAATATGTTTAGGGCAGTTTCATGATCTAGTCTATAGGCTGAAGAAAACTAAAGTGGGATATATGAACTGGAACACCATTTAAATATATATATATGAAATGAACCGATTACAAAGATGATGATTCAAGGCTAAACATCAGATCTGACTGGTACACAAATTCACCATCTTCCTTATTTATACACTACTTTAGCTCCATGCACGTACTTCATGTATTAATATTGCATTCTCTCAGTTTCCGCCTCCACTGCCATAACCCTCACCATAGCCACGGCCTTCACCATGACCCTCACCGTTACCCTCGCCACTGCCCCGGCCCGAACCCTCCCCACGTCCATACCCCGAACCCCCACCTCGCCCACCACCACCGCCTCGAGCACCTCTCCCTGACCCTGACGAGGCCCGAGACCCTGCAGATGACCCTGCCTCAGAGCCTGCATCGCCTGACCCTGAACTCGAACTAGCACTCGATGAGGCTGAACTCGAAGAAGAACTACTTCCCCCGGACCCGGATCCCGACCCTGCCCCGGACCCACTTCCGCTTCCTCCAAGTCCTATACCCAGGCCTACTCCTCCTCCAACCCCAATTCCTCCAAGATCCACACCTAAATCCTTCCTAGCAACTCGGCCTTCTGATACATTAATAGCTGACAAGGAGATACCAACAAGCAAAGCAACAAGAGCTAGTGACTTGAATGGAGCCATTTTTGGAAATGGAAAACTGGAAACAACCAAGGTAGCTAGTACTTAAGGAGAGCTTGAAAAGCAAATGCAAATGAAATATATGATTTCAAGGCGATCGTTGTACTACCTGTGCATGCATATGTTGGAGAATCCTTAGCTATTTATAGTACTACTTGTGCATGTTGATATTGTTGAAAGTGGAGATTTGTTGGTGTGTTTTAATCTATTTTGAAGTGGGAGGTGGTGAGGTGGCCCGTGGAGGTGGTGATGTTGTTTCCATGGCATTTTGGAGGACCAAAATTATGTGGCTGAGAGATGGCTGAGTTCTTGGAGATCAACATTTTTCGGACAAGTGTTTGAATGCTGGCGCCGACCCATTTGATTCCCACTCAATATAGTGGAGCAGCACTGGTCTTGAGTGGAAGTTTCTGATAAAGTTCAATAATTAATAAGAGATATGTATGACCACAAATTGAATATGAAATGTTTACGTATCTTTTCAGACAACCTTGAGTTGCCATCATTCATAATGCAACATGAGATGGGTAATTTGAATTCGCACATGAACAATACATACATCAAATAGTGGAAGAGATTTGAGTCCATATAATTTCTTCCTTAAAAACTGAAACTGATATAATTTCTAGGATATTCTTGGGTGTTATCATATACAACCCACATCTCCATTCAAACTTCTTATGCATCCAAATGAAGGAGAACATAATATATTAGTGAATAAGAACTTGATTTAAACCAGAAAAAACAAAAACTTGAATAGAGATCCGCAAAGAAAAAGAATTTGAATAGGGGAAGGCACTAATCTTTTTCTGCTAGTTATGATCTTCTCCAATAAGGGTCAGCCTTTTCTAGAACGATTTTTCCCGTTAGAAAGCAGCAAAAAATTACAATTTTTATCCTTTTTTTAAAGAAAAAAAAATGCAGTGTTAATAATATTTTGCTTTGGATAGTTTTTTAATGATGTGGCAAATTCAGGTTAAAAGTCAAGAAAATCCAAGCAGAGAAAAACCAAGCATTACCGTAAAGGATCAGGATCCTCTACTTGGTTAATCTTGCGTGTCTAAATAGCATTACCATTAAGTGAAATAAAGAAACAGTATCGCTGGACATGGCTGAGAGTTGGCAGTTCCTCCCTTCCTCCACCAAATCTACCCATCGCCATCTTCTATTTTTGTTGTTGAGAGTTGGGGTTTCCTCCCTTCCTTCAGTACAAATGAAATGCGTCCCTGGGCTACCGTCAGTAATAACAAAATGAGTGGTTGAAGAATGGAGAGGTTTACTTTTCTACTCTTCTCCAAACACCTATCTCACAACAGGTTGAAGATTGAAGTGCTAATGTACTTTATATTTTTTGTCAAATTGATATGTGTATTGAGAAATATAATTCTCAGTTATATTGATAAAGACAAAAAGGCCTCGTATATATATACAGAGGTTGTAGGCTCTACAAGGAAAACTAGGTAACTTGCAAACTACTCCAAATCTACTGTAATATACTAGGAAACTAAAAAAAACTTTTAAACATAAACCAAAATCTTAACACTCACCCTCAAGTTGAAGCATGGATGTCATCATGTCAAGAGTGCCCAACTTGCTTAGCAGGATGTGTAAGACGTGACTTCCCAATGTTTTGTCAACAGATCCACCACTTGGGATGAGGAAGGACAAATGAGGCAACAATCTATCTTTTTTTGAATCACATGACAATAAACTTCAATGTGTTTTGTGCGCTCATGCTAAACTAGATTGGCGACAATATGAAGGCTAACTTGATTGTCACAAAACAACTATGCAAGTCAAAGATTGGTAACCTGAAGATCTTTTCGAAGAAATCTCAAGCAAGTTAACTAATAAGTAGCAGCAACCATGGATCTATATTCTGTTTCAGCAGATGAACGAGAAATTGTTTTTTGTTTCTTAATATTCCAGGATATGAGTGAGTACGGGTGGGCATGGATTGGGTTGGATCAGTTTTAATCTCAATCCGATATATAGCGGTTTATGATTTCTTGGATCCAAGACTCGCTCATTATTAGGTCAACCCAACCCAAACCTTTTGTGATCGGGTTGAGCGGTTCGGTCTTATTAACTCAAAATTAAGCTTACTTTTACCCACTTATTTTTAGGCCAACTCAATTCACTGTGATCGGGTTGGATGGTTCGATCGGATTGACCAGAAATTATGCCCACCCTTATGAGTGAGTCCCAAGTAAAATACAATAACCTGAAGTAGATCTTCCAGTCATGAGAAAATTTGCCCAACTAAAATCACAAAAACCTCTGAAACGTAATTCATTATAAGAAGAGAAACGAAAACCTTGTCCTAGACTTGATTTCAAATAGCAAAGTGACTTAGAAGAGCTGTATCTAAGTGTGGTTTCCGTGGAGGGTTTAGTGAACGGAAGAGGTGGCTACGTGATTTGTGAGCGAGGTTGTTGGAAACGATGCAGTGTAAGTGTTCACTTTTGTGATCAAGTAGTATAAGCCATTAATTTGTTTCCCAAGATCAATCATCTTCTTCGAAGCTAGGTTAGTAGGTCTTATAGAACACAGAAGGTGGAAAAAAATTGAATATAAAGCATTTTAATCGAGAGGTGAGCATTCTAATATATTTTTATAAATAAATTCATTGAATTATATGTGTTGGTTCTCGGATTCTTCATCGTATTATTTATCGTGCTCTTAGGTCACAATTTACATCTTTGGACAACATCCTTGAGTGGTCATGATCTGCAGGGCTATTAACTAAGTCGTTATTCAACGGTGTCGAGACATAGAAAAGAGAAACCGTAACTAATAAAAACGCAGGCTTTTAACTTCTCTTTGTTCTTCAAGTTGACTGTACATTATGCACTACAAATCTAACTACTACTGCAACTTGTTTCATTACTTCTAGAATTTACTTGATGCTTCAAAACACTTGGAATCAAATGGTGAGTTGGCCTATATCATTTCTTGATCATGTATTCAAACTCTGACATATACATATTGCAAGTCAAATATATATATACTTGCAATCCAATTCGAAAGGACTATCCAATTTGAGTACCAGAAGAAACCAACTAGAAATTAATACATAGTATCATGCAGTTTAAATCGCTACAACAATGACATGTGAATGAAAAGAAGAAAAAAACCTGATTTTGGGGGTCGAGTACAAGTTCAACTCCATTAGTAATGGACACCAAAATCAAACTTCAACACTTCTTTATTTCATGTGTTCGTTTCGATTTAGGTAAAATATAGGGTGTCATATGCTTTCTACCATATACTCTTCATTCAACTGATATGGATGATCTCCTTGAGCGAACCCCATTAATAAAGCCACATTATCTTACACACACACACACACACACAAAAAAATCTAGTAACCAAATAATTTCAAATACATCACTAATTAAATAATTAAATACAATAGTAATAGAAAAACATTAGATGAATCTTTTCATAACTCATATTTCGAATGGAAAATGTAGGCACTACTACAAAAAGTGAAAAAGACGACCAGAAAAAGACGACGGTAGTAGAAAAAATCGTCGTTGTGTTTAAAAAGATGACGGTAACAAAAAAACCGTCGTGGATAAGTGACTTAAACAACTAAAAAACGGAGGTACTATTGAATATTTTTTTATAACGACACACACAAATAAAAAAGCGTCGTCTTATTAAAAAGGTTTTCTTCAGAGTTAAAATCTGACCAAAAAACGACGACAGCAGATATGACAAGCGTTGTCTTTTAAAAATCAAGTGTCCTGTTTTTGGTAAAGACATGGTTGTTTTGAAATAACTGTCGTCTATTATATGTAAAGATGACGGTTTTTTTTTAAAAGGGTCGTCTATTATGAAGTAAAGATGACGGTTTTTTTTAAAGGGTCGTCTATTATGAAGTAAAGATGATGCTTTTTTTATAAAAAGGGTCGTCTATTATATGTAAAGATGAGGCTTTTTTATAAAAAAGAGTCGTCTATTGTGAAGTAAAGATGACGGTTTTTTTAAAAAAAGGGTCGTCTATTATATGTAAAGATGACGTTTTTTTTTGTAAAAAAGGGTCGTCTATTGTGAAGTAAAGATGACGGTTTTTTTTAAAAAAGGGTCGTCTATTATATGTAAAGATGACGCTTTTTTTGTAAAAAATGGTCGTCTATTGTGAAGTAAAGATGGCGGTTTTTTAAAAAAAGGGTCGTCTATTACATGTAAAGATGACGCTTTTTATAAAAAAACGGTCGTCTATTATATGTAAAGACGACGGTTTTTTTTAAAAAAGGGTCGTCTATTATATGCAAAGATGACGCTTTTTATAAAAAAAGGTCGTGTATTATAGGTAAAGATGACAGTTTTTTTTTTTAAAAAAGGGTCGTCTATTATATGTAAAGATGACGGTTTTTTTTTAAAAGCGTCGTCTTTTAAAACACGCTAAAAAATGGCCGCTTAAGTGAATTCGCGCTCGACAAATTTTCAAATTTTCACCCGTCTTTAAAAACCTTATCTCTCATTAACAAGCGTCGTCTTTTAAAACACGCTAAAAAAAGGCTACTTAAGTGAATTCGCGCTCGACAAATTTTCAGATTTTCTCCCGTCTCTGAAAACCTTATCTCTCCCTCCTTGAAACCCTCCTGCACTCTCTTAAACACCCTCATGAAACTCTCTACAAAATCATCAAAAAATCGATATCAATGAAAGAGTTGAGAGATTTTCGCAGATCCATAAGATGTAGAGGGAGGTTCTGTATTTGAGAATCAAAGCTGGTTGAAAGGTTTGATTTGAAAGTCACCTAATCTCTCAATACCCTTCTATATCTTGCTAGTGAATTCTGGATTAGTCTCTTTGCGTTTCTAGTATGTTCTTTGTCTCCCTGATTTCAAATTTTCTGTCTCTCTTGATTTGTCTGGTTTGTTTACATATATTTTTTTATATTTCTGGTTTCTTTTTAGATTTTCTGATTTTATTATCAGGAGATGAGGAGGAAGCTTGTAGATTTATAACTTTTTCTTTTGCAGGTTTTCTATGTGAGTCGTATGTTTTTTTGTTGTTGAAAATTTGTTACCTTCTCGTTTCACTATCATTTTATTTATATATTTTTTCTTTTGTAGGTTCTTGATGGTCTTTTTTATGCTCATTTTACAAGTTTTCTATGGAAATCTGGTCCAATGGTAAAATTTCTCTTCCACCTAATTTTTTATGTTTATAATCTTAGCTTTTTTTTTTCTCTCTTTGTCATTTTGATTTATTTACAGGGATGATGGAGGAGACTTCAGTTGTGCATCATTTGTATGTTTGGATGAGGAAGGCTTGGATTAGGAGTACGTAGGTCTTGTTAGGAATTATGTTTGTTGTAGAATAAAGATTGGTTAACTATGTAATAACTATTGAATCTTCAAGTTTTATGAAAGAAACTATTTTTGAGTGTATATATTCATTAATAAAGCATTATGGTTGGTTTTCTAGTTAAAATCGTTGTATAGCATCATAGGAAATCAAAAAGAACTAAAATGTAGCAATTTGGGAACTTATTAGATGACGGTTTTTATAATAAATCATGATCTTTACAGATAATTAACGACGGTTTTTATAAAAAAGGTCGTCTATTATAGGTAAAGATGACGTTTTTTTTTTAAAAAAAGGGTCGTCTATTATATGTAAAGATGACGGTTTTTTAAAAAAAGGGTCATCTATTGTGAAGTCAAGATGACTGTTTTTTTTAATAAAAATGGTCGTCTATTGTATGTAAAGATGATAGTTTTCATAAAAAACCGTCATCTTTACATACAATACACGACGGTTTTTAAAACCGTCGTATTTCATCCTATAATTAACGATCTTTACCTTTAAACAACGACGATTTTCTTTAAAAACCATTGTCTTTACAGATAAACAACGACGGTGAAAAGCCGTCGTAGTTTGACACCCAAATAGACGGCGGTCGATTTAACGACGGATTTCAAAGCATTACAACGACGGTGGATCCCCGTCGTCTATTTCATTTTTTGTAGTAGTGAGGGTAGTGATCATCATACATGTCACGCCCCAGCTCAAGGGTCAATGAAAACTTGGATTAAGACATGATTCACACTTTAATTATAGAGTTTAAGAAAAACTATAATTAAAATGTGAGGAACACTTAAATAAATAAATGAATATTTCACATAAAATTTTTAGCGGAAACAACAAGATTCACAATCTTACACCATTAAAATATTTTACATATTAGAATTACTCAAGAGTTCACTAAAAGAGTAGCTCATTATTCAACCACAAGTTATGTACAAAAAAAAGGCTATAGACATGCCAACTTCATCTCAAATTAATCCTAGATTTCAGGTTTGGTACCTATAAAATCTATTAGGGGGTGAGCGAAATCACAACTCAGTAGGGACATAAACTTTTCATGGTAAATTGATATAACTAAATTAAGTGACATGCAATCACTTAGTCAATTATCATATCAATAATAATAATGCATGAATGTTCTTCATCTACTCTTTTTAATTCATATAACTGGACAAGCAGACCTACATGTCACATACCATGCTTATACCACTTGGTCCAGAATGCCTATTTATATGAACTAACCCCCTCATCTCAATCATCCCATAATTCCCCCTTTTATTTGTCATCTTGTCTAACTCCTTGTCGCTAGTCCCGCATCACCCAATAAAAACCATGTGCACTGTGTGTTAGAAATGTGCCCTAAGAGCCAATACATTTGATGTAATCTCCTTAGAATACATTTCGTATATGATAAATAAAGGGCAATATTATTTTGTTATCTTTTATGTCGTGTAAAGAAACAAAAGTCCAGGGTGTACTAAATAAGAGATAAAGTAATCTAAAGAAGTTTAGATTCGGGAGACCTTTAATCTCTAACTGTAGTATCCCAAAATGTTCCTAATCATAAGGTTATCAAATGGGCATTGATAAACCGTCAAGATTGGCACATACTATGTATGCTCAATGATGAGGATGGTTGGTCTCAAACCATTTGTGTAGTTGACACTAATACAAGTATGTGGGTGCTCATTAGTGAATGAGTACACTGAACGCGATCAACCGGAGTTCTCGTATGGAGTATTTATCTATATGTCAAACGAGAACTCATAGTTGCAATAATGCAAATTAGTCCTTAGACCTGAGGCATCATGGTTGTCTTGTGATGCGTTATTGATCTTTGATAGCTCACAAAGGCAAGTCGTAAAAGATTTTCCTTATGTGTTATTGGGATCTCTTAATTCATCATAGAGGCATGTGAATGTACAATAAGGAATCTCTACCTTGATAAAGAAAGGAGAATGTTTCAAGATATGATTCAGTGAATCTTCGGCCGAAGTACTTGAACATGATTTAGAAAGTGGTTTTTAATTGTGTTCTATTGAATCATATGAGTTTAATCATATTAGGGGTTTGACATTATCAATCCGTACCCTAACAATATGATTGGAAACATTGTATAAGAGAAGGACCGTATTGCATTGCAATTCCAACTGAATAGGTTCTTAATCTATTCTAATTAGCTTGGGTAGCCATGATATATTGCTAGATGTCACTCTTGGCTTATGGAAGTCCTAGGACTGATTGTGATCAATCCAAAATAAAGGAAGAATTAAAAAGGGGTTTTAATTCCAGTTGGTTAGAAAGAGTTCTAATGTTTTCCCACTGCCTTGCTAAATTAGAACCTAATGGATCGCACACCTTAAATGGTTAACTTTGAGTAATACAAATGAGAATGAGGAAATCAATTTGATTGATTTGATGTGGATGATTTACTACGTGTAAAAATACATTTGGGCCTCGATAATAGTTAGAGGGAAGCCCAAATGGTTGGGTATCAAGCCCAAGGGCTTAAGACACCTAAATATTATGGTTTAAGTGTCATAAGGCCCAATTTTGGAAGCCCAATGGGGTTTGGCCGAAAATGGTTAAGTGCATGTGTATGGGAATTGTTTCTATAAGCTCATTTGACACACAAACACAATCCAACATCAACCAAAGAGGTTTGGGAGATCAAAGAGAGATAGTTGTGAGTTTTTCAAGAGTGAAACACAATCTTCTTTCAAAGGGGTTTAGATTGAAACCAATCTTGAGAATCTTGTACTAGCATCCTTGTATTCTCAAGATACCTCTTCTCATCTCAAGGTTTCATTGGTGTGGAGACTTAGAGGCCATATACTTTTGTGGCTCACAAGGAGGAGAAAGATCAAGAGGAGATCAACAAAGGAAAATCATCAAGAGAAGACCAAAACACAACTTGGTTCATATAATTGCTTCAAGGGTAATTAGATCTTATCCTTTCTCTTGAATTTTCATTTATGAAAAACATATCAATGTTCATGGCTTAAGATACTTGGAAGAAGTTTTGTTTTTGAATTTAAACAACCACCATATTCTTCCGCTGCGATTAATTTGATTAAATGCATGTTTAATATTCAAATGAACTTCTTAAAAATGTTTTAAAACCAACAATTGGTATCAGAGCCATAGGTCATGAACTTGATATGTTTCTAGGGTTTAGAGATGCATATGTGGGTTGTGAATTCATTTAAAAGTATAATAGTTATACTTGATTTATTTTGATTTGATTGAATAAAAATCAAATGGAGTGAAAGGGGTTGTTTGGGATTTTGAATTTCCGGATTTGTGTTTTGATGATTGATGCTCTCTTTGAATGCATATATGTATGTATGAACATTAGAGCATAGTTGCATTAAAACCCCCATGATTTTAACTTCATGAAATATATGATATTAAGAGCATGAGATGGTTAAAATGGAATATGGATTTTTCCGGAAATAGCATGAACATTCATATAAGTTCATATGCATGTTCTTGGTGTTCTTGATGTTCTTGTTATGGGATCTTTTTGATCCATAAGTTAGGTGGCTAATTTTGATGATTGTGTTTAGTGGAATTTTCCACCAAAATAGGTCAAAAGATGATGATGGTGTTTTATTATAAAATTAAAAGTTTTTCAAAAATTGTTTCCACTTAATAAACTTTTACCCACCACTAAAATGAATAAGATTACTTTGGTGAGTGTGTGGGGCTTTCTAGGTATAAATGTTGGTGATTTGATATAAAATGCAAAAGTTGATCAATTTATTCATATCACTAATTATTTTCCTACCACACTAAAATTATTTTTGATTACTTTGGTGAGTGTGGTTGGCCTACCTAGTCACATTCATGATTATTCACCTTGTTGGAATAATCATGATCACCACTTTGTATTATACAAATGTATGCTTTAACCCCACTCCCTAGTGGATCAACTTTGGATCCATTATTAATTGTTGAATGGTTTTGGAACTAATTACTATATATGATAAGTGTAACTATGTCCAAAAGATTTACACAATTACTTTTGCTATTGTAGTAAAACGTTTTCACTCCATGGTAAATTTATTTTGAATATGGTTACCACTTGAATTAAACCCACATATGTATGCAACCCAAGAGCATGTATTTACATTGCTAGTTTAATTGTTTAAAGCGTTTAAATAATTAAAGGATGGTTATGGACTTAGACCAAACAATTGAGCTATGTGATTGGCCGCTTATTGGATATGTATTCATTTTTGATTGGCTATGTAATATTGAAATGGCTTTCATGCCTAATTTATTTGGCTATGTAATATTGAAATGGCTTTCATGCCTAATTTATTTTTATGCGCGCGTAATTAAAATGAATCACCTTCCAAGACCATGATCCAACATGGTGGCTCGTGTTGGATCAACAAGAAAGTCCATAATCATCCTATAAGCCCAATGCAATTTGAATGTTCGGTAATGACAATAATTAACCAATTAGTAGCACCATGTATTCTCGCTATCTTAAGCAAATGGTTTCTAAAATATTTAGTGGGAGTATTATGTGCTACTAATATGTTGCATTGGGAACCATTTAATGAGATTAGATAGGTAATTTTAACAGGATTAAAATTGGATTAAAATGAGACCAATTCAACTACCCTCAAAGCAATATTAAGTTGATAAGCGAAATGGCATTTTGAATGCTATTTTGTGGCCTTCCACCGTGGTAGTCTCTTATTGGGTGGCACATTTACACTTTGTTGTACCTCAGTGAGGCAACATCCAGTACTTTTAACCATCCAAGGGAAGCCTATTACACATACTTGATGTAGTGCGGATAGATAACGAGTGTGGCCAACAAATCGTTAGGTTGAGGTCATGCTTGAAACCCTATACCCACAAGCATGGTGGGAATAACTTAACTAAGACGAACGAAACCAACAAACTGTTAGGTTGAGGTCTAGTTCTCTAGAGGCCATAGTGATGGGTATTCACATGAATGATGTGATTGGATAAGAGTATCCTCTCATTAGTAAGATAGCAATCCAACAAACTGTTAGGTTGAGGAAAACTATATGAAAATGAGACTCCCATCCCCACTAAGAGTTTCAACGGAAACTCTCGGATTTCAAGAGGGATATGAAATTTGCCAAAAATAGTGGGAGCTACCATCATGACTTAAAGACCCTAAGTTTTTGGTAGAAGATTAATCTAAACTAAAATTTGTTTACGTTGTTGCAGAATTTTTCAAATGGCCGTTAAAAACCCAATCTCATCGATACTTAACAATTACATCCTTGATGGCACGAACTATCCGGGTTGGCTTCGCAAAATGAAACTTGTCCTTAAAATGGATGAGATTGATTATGTGTTGACACTAGCCCCACCACATATTGCTCCTGACGAAGAAGCTACTCAGGAAGAAATAACTGCTTATGAGAAGCATGTCAAGGATGATAGTAGAGGTAAATGTTACTTACTAGCATCCATGAATGATGAGCTACTAAAACAACATGAAGATATGGAAGATTATGCTTCCATATTGCTTCACCTTAATGAGCTTTATGGTGAAGCTACTCGTAGCTTGCGATTCAATACAATATGTGAACTTGTCAATACAAAGATGACAAGAGGGACTCCGGTTAATCAGCATGGTCTCAAGATAATATCATTACTTGAGAAATTAGAAAAATTGGATTGTCCATTTAATGCTGAAGTTCAACAAGATTTTTTTCTTTCGTCCCTCTCATCAGATTTTTCCCAATTTGTTATGAACTATAATATGGGAAAGATGGAAAGTTCTTTATCTGAGCTACTCAATATGGCTATAGTAGCTGAAAAGAATATCTCAAAGGATAAAGGGCTGAAAGGGACAGTTGCGGTGTTTGAAAAGAGTTCTTCCTCCTCTTCCAAATCCAAACCGAAAGGTAAGGATAAGGGAAAGAAGAAGAAAGGTTTTCTAAAACCCAAGGAAAGAAAAATAACAAAGAAAGGCAAGGAACCGAAAGGAACTTGCTTTCACTGTGGAAAGGATGGACATTGGAAGAGAAATTGCAAGGATTACCTCGCAAGCTTAAAGAACAAGCCTTCGGAAGGTAACACTCTTGTTCTTGAATCAGTTTTTACAGTTAATACTTCTACCTGGATAGTTGATTCAGGAGCTAGTCAACATATTTGCAATTGTGTGCAGGGACTAGTAGGAAGTAGAAGACTCGGAAAAGGAGAAATGGTGCTAACTGTGGGTAATGGCACTAAGGTAGCTGCCAAAGCTGTAGGCACCTATCGTCTCAATCTACCTTCCGGGGAGACCCTGAATTTGAATAATTGTTATTTCATTTCTGGTTGTGTAAAGAACTTAATATCTGTCTCTATGCTTTTAAGAGACGGATTTGTTGTTTTGTTTGACAAACTACTTTGTTCTATTTCACATAATAATCGAATTATTGCTTATGCAAATTTGATTGATGGTCTTTTTCATTTAGAAATGAATGGTAGTATTAACTGTATAGATAAAGATGCACCTAGACCTAAAAGGCCTAGAGAAGTGGATAACTCAACTAAATTGTGGCACCTCAAACTTGGACACATTGGCCAAGATAGGATTCACCGGATGGCAAAAGATGGATGCCTTGGATCTTTAGACCCTGCTCCTATGCCTACTTGTGAATCTTGTCTACAAGGTAAAATGACCAAGTCTCCTTTTACAGGAAAAGGAGAAAGAGTTACAGAGTTGTTGGGGTTAATCCACACAGATGTTTGTGGACCTTTGTCTACAAACGCAAGGGGAGGTTATTCATACTTCATTACCTTTACTGATGATCATTCACGGTTCGGGTACTTATACTTAATGAAGCATAAGTCTGAATCTTTTGAAAAGTTTCAGGAATTCAGAAATGAAGTTGAAAACCAAACAGGCAAGAGTATTAAAATCCTTAGATCTGATCGAGGAGGTGAATACTTAAGCACAGAGTTTCTTGATTACCTCAAGGAACATGGCATCTTATCACAATGGACTCCACCAGGGACTCCACAACATAATGGGGTTTCTGAAAAGAGAAATCGAACCTTAATGGATATGGTTCGTTCCATGATGAGCTATACTGATTTACCTATATCCTTTTGGGGATATGCACTTGAAACAGCAATTCATTTGTTAAATAGAGTGCCTTCCAAATCTGTTCCACAAACTCCATACGAAATGTGGTTTGGGAAGAAACCAAGTCTTGGTTATATCAAGATTTGGGGTTGTCCAGCATATGTCAAAAGACAAGATGTGGATAAACTAGATGCAAGGTCAGTGAAGTGTAGATTTATCGGGTATCCCAAGGAAACTATGGGATATTACTTCTATCACATCGACGAGCAAAAGGTGTTCGTCGCAAGGTCAGCTACCTTCCTGGAAAGAGAATACGCTCTTGATGGGAAAAGGGGACATGAGATAGAACTCAAGGAATTGTCCAAAGAGCTAGAAATCAACACTGAACTGAATGCAATCCCAGATCCACAAACTGATATGACACAAACTCCGCGTAGTTCAAGTAGGGTTAGAAGAATGCCTGAGAGGTATTACGGTTTCCTTCATGAAAACGAAGGAGAGTTAAATCTCCTAAGTGATTGTAAGGATATTGAAGACCCTTCGAACTACAATGAGGCAATGTCAGACATTGACTCACAGAAATGGCTTGGAGCCATGAAATCCGAAATGGATTCTATGTATACCAACCAAGTCTGGACTCTAGTTGATCCGCCTCCTGGTATTGTACCAATAGGAAATAAATGGATCTTTAAGAGGAAGATAGGCTCAGATGGGAAAATAGAAACCTACAAGGCAAGGCTAGTAGCAAAGGGCTACAAGCAGAGAGAAGGGATTGACTATGAAGAAACCTTCTCTCCTGTTGCTATGACAAAGTCTATTCGGATTTTGCTTGCAATAGCTGCATACCATGATTATGAGATTTGGCAAATGGATGTGAAGACGGCTTTTCTTAATGGCCACCTTCAGGAAGAACTATACATGGATCAACCTGAAGGCTTCATTTCTACAGCTGATAAGCATAAGGTATGCAAGCTACATAAATCCATTTATGGGTTGAAGCAAGCTTCTAGGAGTTGGAACATCCGCTTTGATGAAGTTGTCAAATCGTTTGACTTCATGCAAAACATGGATGACCAATGTGTGTACAAAAAGGTCAGTGGGAGTTCGGTAGTATTCCTAGTGTTGTATGTAGATGACATACTGATTATTGGAAACGATATAGGAATGCTATCTTCAGTGAAGCTGTGGCTCACTAAATCATTCGCAATGAAAGATTTAGGGGAGGCATCTTATATACTTGGTATAAAGATTTATCGTGATAGATCTCAGAGAATAATTGGATTATCTCAATCATTGTATATAGATAAGGTGCTAAAGAGATTTCATATGGAACAATCTAAGAAAGGGTTACTTCCAGTTAGACATGGACTTCACCTTTCTAAGAACATGTGTCCGAAAACTCCTGAAGATATACAGCAGATGAGTAAAATCCCTTATGCATCAGCAATAGGGAGTCTCATGTATGCCATGGTTTGTACAAGACCGGATATCAGTTATGCTGTTAGTATAACAAGTAGATATCAGTCAAACCCAGGATTAGATCATTGGGGAGCCGTTAAGTGTATCCTTAAATACTTACGAAGAACTAAGGATATGTTCCTTATTTATGGAGGAACATCAGAGTTACAAGTGGAAGCGTTTACCGATTCTGATTTCGCATCTGATGTTGATGATCGTAAATCCACATCTGGGTATGTCTTCATTCTGAATGGAGGCGCTGTTAGTTGGAGAAGCTGTAAACAAAGTGTTACGGCTGACTCCACCACTGAAGCTGAGTACATTGCTGCCTCAGAAGCGGCAAAGGAAGCTGTTTGGATGAAAAAGTTCATTACCGAACTAAATGTGGTTCCAACCATAATGTCACCAGTGCCTTTGTACTGTGACAATAATGGGGCGATAGCTCAAGCCAAGGAACCAAGGTCTCATCAGAGATCCAAACACATTGAAAGAAAATTCCACAAGATTCGAGAACTCATTTCGAATGGTGATGTGTGCATCCTAAAGGTTGCATCAGCAGACAACGTAGCAGATCCACTCACTAAGCCTATGTCACAGTCACAACTGGATAGACATACAGAGAAAATGGGTATTAGATACATGGCTAAATGGCTCTAGTGCAAGTGGGAGATTGTTAGAAATGTGCCCTAAGAGCCAATACATTTGATGTAATCTCCTTAGAATACATTTCGTATATGATAAATAAAGGGCAATATTATTTTGTTATCTTTTATGTCGTGTAAAGAAACAAAAGTCCAGGGTGTACTAAATAAGAGATAAAGTAATCTAAAGAAGTTTAGATTCGGGAGACCTTTAATCTCTAACTGTAGTATCCCAAAATGTTCCTAATCATAAGGTTATCAAATGGGCATTGATAAACCGTCAAGATTGGCACATACTATGTATGCTCAATGATGAGGATGGTTGGTCTCAAACCATTTGTGTAGTTGACACTAATACAAGTATGTGGGTGCTCATTAGTGAATGAGTACACTGAACGCGATCAACCGGAGTTCTCGTATGGAGTATTTATCTATATGTCAAACGAGAACTCATAGTTGCAATAATGCAAATTAGTCCTTAGACCTGAGGCATCATGGTTGTCTTGTGATGCGTTATTGATCTTTGATAGCTCACAAAGGCAAGTCGTAAAAGATTTTCCTTATGTGTTATTGGGATCTCTTAATTCATCATAGAGGCATGTGAATGTACAATAAGGAATCTCTACCTTGATAAAGAAAGGAGAATGTTTCAAGATATGATTCAGTGAATCTTCGGCCGAAGTACTTGAACATGATTTAGAAAGTGGTTTTTAATTGTGTTCTATTGAATCATATGAGTTTAATCATATTAGGGGTTTGACATTATCAATCCGTACCCTAACAATATGATTGGAAACATTGTATAAGAGAAGGACCGTATTGCATTGCAATTCCAACTGAATAGGTTCTTCATCTATTCTAATTAGCTTGGGTAGCCATGATATATTGCTAGATGTCACTCTTGGCTTGTGGAAGTCCTAGGACTGATTGTGATCAATCCAAAATAAAGGAAGAATTAAAAAGGGGTTTTAATTCCAGTTGGTTAGAAAGAGTTCTAATGTTTTCCCACTGCCTTGCTAAATTAGAACCTAATGGATCGCACACCTTAAATGGTTAACTTTGAGTAATACAAATGAGAATGAGGAAATCAATTTGATTGATTTGATGTGGATGATTTACTACGTGTAAAAATACATTTGGGCCTCGATAATAGTTAGAGGGAAGCCCAAATGGTTGGGTATCAAGCCCAAGGGCTTAAGACACCTAAATATTATGGTTTAAGTGTCATAAGGCCCAATTTTGGAAGCCCAATGAGGTTTGGCCGAAAATGGTTAAGTGCATGTGTATGGGAATTGTTTCTATAAGCTCATTTGACACACAAACACAATCCAACATCAACCAAAGAGGTTTGGGAGATCAAAGAGAGATAGTTGTGAGTTTTTCAAGAGTGAAACACAATCTTCTTTCAAAGGGGTTTAGATTGAAACCAATCTTGAGAATCTTGTACTAGCATCCTTGTATTCTCAAGATACCTCTTCTCATCTCAAGGTTTCATTGGTGTGGAGACTTAGAGGCCATATACTTTTGTGGCTCACAAGGAGGAGAAAGATCAAGAGGAGATCAACAAAGGAAAATCATCAAGAGAAGACCAAAACACAACTTGGTTCATATAATTGCTTCAAGGGTAATTAGATCTTATCCTTTCTCTTGAATTTTCATTTATGAAAAACATATCAATGTTCATGGCTTAAGATACTTGGAAGAAGTTTTGTTTTTGAATTTAAACAACCACCATATTCTTCCGCTGCGATTAATTTGATTAAATGCATGTTTAATATTCAAATGAACTTCTTAAAAATGTTTTAAAACCAACACTGTGGGATCCATGAGATCAGGTACTTGCCAAGAGTTAGACTCAACTACACAAAAGAATATTTCCATTACCCTATTTTCCATAATTATTTTCTCAACCCAAGAACTCCAACCAATTTCCATGACATGACATAATTATATCTTTCACATATCTCTTATATCTAAAAACAATGTAATCATTCATGCCAACATTAATCAAATAGTTAACAACACGTAAACACCCCACATCAAGAATATTATATAACATCAAGAACATCCATTATAATATCAAGCATAATATAGTGCTCACGAAATTTAATTAAATCAATTCCCGTAAAAGGCCCCCGAAGAAACCCCCTACCTTGACATTAATGCTTTTGCAAGAAATGTAAGACTATTCCCAATTCTCCACCGCATTCACAAACTCAGTCTCACTCACTCACTCTCTCTCTCTCTCTCTCTCTCTCTCTCTCTCTCTCTCTCTCTCTCTCTCTCTCTCTCTCTCTCTCTTTGTTCTATTGCCTCTACGCTTTACTAAAAAGGGAAATGTGATTTAAAGAACCAAATGTTGTATTTACAGGATACTGAGGGTGGTAGCTATGTTTATGAGATAACTTCAATCTTTAAAGATCAACACCTTTTATCTTAATGCCCAAGTAATTTTTCTTTCACTCCAAGTCAAAGTAAGATAAGAAGGGATACCATGAGGACACGTACTGATGGGTTAAATGACTCAACCATTTATTTCATTGATATCTCAACAGCTTGTGTAGGGGACTTTTTCTTCTGGTAGCAGCAAGTGGGATGGGCTGCTGCAAGGAGCAATCTGATGCCAGTGTCCCCTTGTGTCTGAGTTCGAAGATCAAGTCCCAAGGATGTCTCAAAAGGGTAGTGAGGCCTTAAGAAACTCCTTGGTTACCTTCACCAATGAAAATAGCAACAAATTACAGATAATTTCTTGGTGTTTACAGATAGAATCTTAGCTTGGCATGAGAAATTTGTGGCATGGGAGCTTAGTTGCCATGAGTTTAGTACTAAAGAGAAAATTAAGTGTTCCTGGGGAAATATGGGTATTAAGAAAAGGGATTTTGAAGAGAGGTTTGGTTGGGAATGAGGGAAGGAAAGGAAAAGATGGCTTGGGCGCTATTTCCGGCAGCTCGACAGTGACTCTGTCAAATGTCAGAATAGCATGACAAAGGGGAAAGCTGAGGGAGGAGATGAACTAAGCATGAAAATTGCTGGGTTTTGAAGTAAGAGAGGAAGCTTGCTATCTGGTTGTGGATGATTCTCGTTGGGTGGAAGAGGCCCTATTTATAGCTGCTGGAAGTCATCTGTTTTCAAGAAACCCTAATGACTTCCCTCCTATTTTGCCAAGCTTTTCCCTTCCTTTCTCTCCTCATCCTTTCAATCATCTTCTTGTGGTGAAATTTACTCTGCTCCTTTGCATAAAATCAGGGATTTTGGGAGCTTAAGGCCCCCTTTCCCGCGGCTGCCTCTGAAGAATGCCTATTTTCAGATATCTCTTTTCTCCCTTTTCCTCTTCTTTCCATGGCCAGATCTGATGGAGAAAGGAAACGGGTATGTATGCTGGTTCAAAGGATGGCATCTTCCCCTTCACACCACTATCCCTTGGTCCTTCGGATATTTCAGCTTGGAACTTGTTCCCTTGCCTGCGCTGGAGCCTTCCAGCAATTCTGCACATGTGATCCTCCTAGCCCCTTTGTGGTTTTCTGCTTCAACCAAGTGCTGAGGGCCTTGGACTCCCTTTATTCAATTTGTATGGGCTTTTTAATAAGGAAAGCCAAGTTATCCAATAAGTGGGCTAAGTGCATCAACATTTGGGCTTCGTGGGCTATCCAAGGTAATAGACTATTTTTTCACTAAGGTAATGTACTATTTTGGTTAATTTTAGTGGGCCATTTTGGTTGGGATATTTTCTCTCTTGTACTTACCCATGTTTTTGGGCCTAAGAAATGTGCATGAATTCCGAGGCTCCCAAGCGACCCGGAACTTCCATTTCTTGGTCCATCAATGGGTCTCATGACAACTTATTACCATCCATACCACAACCCACTCAAGCAAGCCCCGGGCATTCGAGTGGCTTGGGCCCACTTAGGCTTGTAGCGTGGTTGGGTGTGTAATAATGATTTCCTGCTTGGCATGGCATATCGCTTGGCATACTTTTATTATTATGCTTGATGAGATAATTAGCATGGATTTGCAGAGCTAATGCACATTATAATCTTAATCTTGATTCATAGCATGGCGGATTATTTATTTGGCATGGCACGTGGAGTGTGACTCGTGCATTGCGGACTTTTGTGTGCTCCAAGTCGGGTTTTTTCTCAATAAGGTATTGCGCTGGGCCGGGAATTCATTTGGGCCAAGCCGTGGATTTTTTGGGCCTCAACAGCTTGCAAGTAAATAAAACTAGTAAACTGATTTGGCTACCATGTGTGAGGGTCTTTCTCCGTCGAAAGGTTTGTCCGGGCTTGTTGATTCTTGGGCCGCTATAGAGTGGTAAATCAAGCATTCGTTGCCCATTTTTCTGAGTTAGCGAGAATTAGGCCCAAAGCATCCCGAGGGAGAAGCAAGTCCCAGGGGAGTACTTTGTTCTTCTTCCAGCAGCTGGGTGTTTTGTGCTGATGTTTCCAGCAGTTAGACGAAGAGTTGGAGATAGTGTATTGATATTGCACATGCTTGGCATGATAGTTTGATTTGGTGAATCAAGATACTATTAGGCTCGACATGAGAGGCTTGTGGCGTGGGAGCTAAGAGAAAATAAGCATAAAGAAATGATTAAGGCTTGAGATTTTGGGTGTTTTCGGCAGATAGACAAAGAGCTTGCGATGTCTGCGTTTTCTTACCAAAACGGAAATGACACTACTACAAAATTGTAAAACCACGACACAAAATAGACGACCGTGTAGTTTAAAACCGTCGTTGTATTTTAAAAGATGACGGTTTTACAAAAGCGTCGTGATATACCATTTTAGACACCACTAAAATAGAGTTGTGTTTTAAAAGACGACGTTTGTAAATTACAAAGGTCGTCTTTTAAAACACGCTAGGCTCCTTAAGTGAGTTCGCTCTCGACCTAATTTTCAGATTTCCTCCCAACTCGAAAACATTCCCTCCTCTACTTCTCGCAGCGCTCTCTCAACTCTCTTGAACGAACTCTGAATTTTCCTCATCTCTCTTCCTCCCTCGTCGTCACAGATCTCTCTCTTCATCTGTCTTTCTCTTTCTGCTATGCGTCTCTCTCTTGACCATTCGCTTCTTTTGCTTTGCAGGTCGTGATCGATAACGTCGTCTGCTCTCCACTGCGACTTTACTCAAGGTTTCTGAGCTCGCCATCTCGTCAGGCCGTCGTGGTAAGTGAGAGTTTCAATAAGAGATTTGGGGCTTTTTCTATTTCAAATCCCTAGTATCCTTTTACTTGTACTTTCTCATCGATCTCCATCTCTTTCAGATCAAACCCACCGAAACCCTAAGCTTGCTCCTTCTGCAACAAAACCTCCAAAGCCGCGAAGGCCTCTGCAACAGTTGGTCTGAAATTTCTTTTCTTTTTTATGTTCTTTATGATTTACCTATTATATTGTTTCAATTTGATTATGAGTTGTTGCTCTGTTTGGATTATGCTGGTTGTCTATTCATATATTTTTATTTTCTGGAGTGCATTTCTTTCATAAGAACTTTGGTCAGTCCCCTTTCTCAGTCTCAGGCTTTAATTTCTCGAACAGAGATGAGAGATGGTTTGTGGTTCGTGAATTTTAAGGTGGGGTTCAGATAATCTTAGTTGAGTCTTACTAATACTGCAGCTATATCATGTATATTTTAATCTCAGTTGATCTCTCTCTCTCTCTGTTTTTTTGTTTTTGGTTCTCTTTCTTGATCCACGGTATGTCTCAAAATGCATCAGATACTCAAAATTCGTATTTAGTTGACTACATGGATACATGATGGATATGCAAGGGATACATGAGGGGTTATTTTGTATTTTCTTTTCCAAGAACAAAGGGGAGAGGGTAATTTTTTTTGGAAAAAAATGGATTGTTTGGAATTGTTTCTATAAAAGCGAGATCTGAGTGCTAGTTTCAAATGTTAAAGAAAAAAATAAACAATTAATATTTAACTATATATTTCTTTATTGTCTTATCCCTGTATATGCTAATCTTTTGTCATATCGTCGTATTGTTTTGCATATCTTGTAACATATCTGTGCAACACAACAATGGATTATTAGCTTTCTTGTCTGAGATTTTTCCTTTTCTGATTTTTCTCTGACAACTTGACATTGATGTTCATTTTTATGCTTCAGTGTTGTAGTTTTGTCTTAGAATACTATATGATATAATTCTTTTTCAATGCTGTAGTTCCGTTTGGTTTTCGCTTTAAAATTGCTACTTTATCAAATGCTTTGGTTTAATTGGTTGAGTATTGGCCAATGCTTGGGTGGTGGTTGAGCTCATGAAATATGGTTTCGATTTTCATGTCTGCTTTCCTTAGTTGCAGCTAGGTGTGTAAGCTTTTCCTTAGTTACTGCTTCAGAAGTAAATTCCGCTTGATTTCTGCATTTTGGTGTATAAACCACAATAATTCAGTGCTTAGTATTGTGAAGTTGTTATCCAATTAGAATGAGTATAGTACCAATGTTGATAATCATGTCTAGCGTGTTAGAAATGGATAAGATAAGTGAACCATATTGCTGAGATTACTGTCATTACTGAGATTATTGCACTTTTTGAGGTGATTTCCCCCCCACCCCTCTCTTTTTTTACACTAACACTGGTACTTTCCTTTCTTGACTTTGTGGTGCTAAGGGTTGCATTTGTTTGCCAAATATTTAGGTATTGCGTGCTAAGAATCATTTATTTTACTCTTTTTTTTTTCTTAATTTGTGCGGCTGTATTTTACCTGAAATTAGAGTTCCTCTTTCTCTTTGACATGTTGTGATAAGTTTAATGGGTGATTTGTGTTTGTACCATATCTGACCCTCCACTCGTGCAACGACACGTGGATCTCATAAACTCGCCCAAGTACCCAAGGCCTCGGACAATCGGCATCGGCCACCGATGGCATTGCCTCAAAGCCACGAACAGCCGCTGCAGGCCCAACACAGCCTACAATCGGTATTCCATACCGATTCTACAGAATCAGCCTCGAAGCACCCGCCAGAAATATCTAAATACTCGTGTCAACCTCCTAGGGCCCTCCCACGAGTCCCACATCGGAAATGAGTACTAAGAGCATACTAAATGCCCTCTATAAATAGGCCCCTCCACTACAATACAGGGGTAAGACTTTTCAGCTTGACTTTTATACTTCTATATGGTCAACAGCAAGAGCTCTAAAAACAACAAACTTACTTCAGCATCGGAGGGTCTTAGGCTGGTTCCACACCGGTTCCATAGACCTTACGAGTCTCGACTTCTTTCTATTCAGGATCAGCATCCAAGGACAGGAAGGATCGGCATCCAATATTCAATCGATCTCTCGATCGTCCATCCCATTTGTAAGTTGCACTCATCTCTATCTGTTCAAGATTTAGCGCCAACAGATTGGCGCCGTCTGTGGGAATCGCTTATCGATCAACCCATATCTCAAAACAAAGAACTCTGAGACCAAAAAATGAATCCATCTTCGGCCCTCCCTACCGATGGCCCCATCCTCGGCCTCGTTGGCGAGCCAAATCCAACTCCCTTGCTTCAGACACCTGCTCGACCGACCACCCTGGAGGCTCGCATGGAGACCCTACAGCAGGATATGGCAAGAATGCAGGAGCACAACAATGTTCTCGCCTCCAAACTGGATGACACCCAGAGGCAACTGCATCAACAACAAACACTCTCCGTCCAGTTGCAGAACGATCGGGAACCAACCACACAGCTTCGGCAGGAGAAATCGTTTAAAAGTGTACGAAAGCCCACTTTCCAGGATAGAGGGAAGCAGCAGGCCGCGAACGGACCAACTGTCTCCCGAAGACTGTTCGTGCCCACTCCGAAGGAACGCCATCCCGAATATCGCGTTTATTCTGATTGCCACGAGAGGATCAACGATCGGCGCAGGGAACGGCAGTCATCGCCCATCCAGGTCCGGGCGAAGCTAGACGATCCACGCCTGGAGGTACTTGGACCAAAATCCCCCCTACGCCAGAGGTACGGTGCGATCGGCCTGGAAGAGACGGACGAATCAGATTATGTTCCAACATCCCCAGGAACCACAATCTCATCAGCAGGGCCCTCTGCACGACGCCACAGCCACCGATCAAACCAAGACAACGATCGGCGAAAAGGAAATTACGAGAGAAGCCCCAGCCGAACGGCAGACCAAGGAAGGCGAGGTCACAATACTGACCAACGCACAGGGAACCGAGCGGTCGAACCCTTTGGTGACGATCTTCCATCTACCGATCCGACTATTCGTCTCCTCCTACAGAAGATGAATCGCATCGAGAAGGAGCAAGACCAGGCTCGGACACCAACATGGGGAACGGTACAGCCAGGGCCGTTCACCAATCGAATCCGGACATTCAGACACGAGAAGGAGGTCCAAGCACTCCGCATATCGTTCTATTCGGGGGTGGAAGATCCCGTTACCCATATTCATACCTTCCAATCAGCCCTGGGTTGCAAAGGACTGACGGACGAAGGCCAATGTTTGCTATTCCCCTCCACCCTGACCGGAGCCGCTCTGAATTGGTTCTACCGGATGGAGCCAGACACGGTTGACAATTTTAATCAGTTGAAGCAAACCTTCCTCAACCATTTTATGATTCAAACCGATCGCCTATATTCCGCCGATGATCTATATACCGTTCGGCAGCAAGACGATGAGCCGTTGAGGGAATATGCGGCTAGGTTCAGCCATGAGTACTCCCGATGTCCGGAAACTGACGACAGGGCGGCCTTCGGTGCCTTCAAAAGCGGCCTTCGGTCGTCTCAGTTTCGTTATTTGGTCCACAGCAGCAACTGGACCACCTACTCCGAATTAATGAAACAGGCGGCTATCCACGCCAAGGCTGAGCACTTCAACTCCAAGGGATCAGCTTCGACCCTAATAAACAAAACGGCGTCGACCGATCAGCCTCCAACGCAAAACTACGACCGATTCCCGGTCGATCGATCGGCAAACCAGGCCCCCTACCGAACGGCACCCCCTGTCCCTGCTTTTTCCACTCAGCGAAATAAGCGGAAGGACAATTTCCGGGATCGGCAGGACAACAACAAGAAGGGCAACCACAAGGGGAATCGGCCAGACGAAATCTTCACTTTGCTCAACACCACCTATGAGCATGTTCTCCTGACCGAAGGGGATATGATAATGAAGCCGAACAATCGGAAACTCCCTCGCCAGAGCGAAAAGGACACCGGTGTCTTCTGTCGGTACCACCAATACAACGGCCACGATACGGAATCATGCATCGCGCTGCGCAAAATTGTTGAACGCCTCATCAACGACGGAAAGCTGGATCAGTATTTAAACACCAAGCCAGCAACGGATAACTCATTGAATCGGCAGATCAATATGATCAGTGGAGGAGCGCCCATTGCCGAAGCCAGCAACCGATCCGTAAAAAACTACGTTCGTGCCGTTCGGCATCCACAGATCCTCAGCGTAGCGGGAGGGCGCAATGACAAAATTCAACGAAACGGTTGGGAACCCATCACCTTTTATGAGGAAGAGGAGCGAGGCATCATCTTCCCCCACTCCGATCCTATGATCATACGGGCCGATATCTCGGATTTCGACGTAGGCCGAATCCTCATCGACACCGGTAGTTCAGTCAATGTGCTATTCGCCGACGCTTTCAGCGCCCTCGGCGTGGACCCTCGGCATCTGAACAAGGATATCACCCCTCTCCTGAGCTTCTCTGGCGACGTGGTTGAACCGATCGGCAGTGTCCAGCTCCCATTCGCCGTCGGAACCATCCCCAGACGAACGGTCCTCTACACTCATTTTCTGGTGGTCGACTGCCCAACGGCATACAACGCTATCATCGGCAGGACGGCGCTCACAAAAATGAAGGCCATGCTGTCACCACACATGCTCCTCCTCAAGTTCCCCACACACGCTGGCGTCGGCCAAGTACGAGGGGACCAATTGAGCGCTGTTGCGTAGATACAGCTGCACCAAAATGGATTCAGCTGCATCCTCAACTTGTGATACTCGCAAGTGCACGAGCCGTTCGGTAGTATAGCGTATGTAAGTGCGAGGTCGATCCCACGAGGATTGGTGATTGAATGATTCAATTCATTTTCCCTACACAAAACAGAAATGAAAAAGAAGGGAAATAAATAAAACAAGGAAGAAATAACTCAAGCAAATAAGTTCCCAAGTTCAATTAGATTAACGGATTGATTCTAGCTAAAGTATGATTAAGCCATGGTGTTTGGTCATAACCTTGTGTTCCTAATTCCCTAATTTGATCATTTGTTGTCTAACCTAAAATTAAGCATTAGGAACCCATTAAGCATAGAAGAACAATTTAAACAACCAAGCATGTATCTAATCCCTGTTGTCGAATGTCCATACATACTCTTCCTATTCATAGTTCAATTCGAATTAAAGCATGGTGTCTACTCTTAATTCAAACCAAGATAGCTAACATGCAAGCCTAAATGGTGATCAATCATTCAAACTAGCATATTAACTTATAAGCATAATGAATAAGAACAAAAACCATAATTGAAACTTGGAAACTAATTCAACTTGAAAACTTAAGAAAAGAATTTACATTACAAAGAAAAATAAACTACAACTAAGAAGCAAAAGGAAAGCTAGAATTGAGAACTAGAAAGCAAAATTAAGAGAATTTGAGGGAGAGAAGGGAAGGGAGCTCTAGAGAAGTGTTTGAGAGCTCCCCCCCTTGGGGTGTGTTTACAAGCTTGGGAAACCTCACTATATATAGGCCTAAGGAAGCTGAAAATCTGAATTAAGTATGGCTAATGCATACAACACTTGTTTTATAAAATCTGAAATGGTTGATGCACTTCACTAATGCATACAACACTTCCATTATAAAATCTGAAATGGTTGATGCACTTCACTAATAAATCCCACCAGCAGCCCTAGCTCATCTTCATGTCACCATGACCAAGCTTCCAACCAGAAATAATAGCTCATCCTGAGGTCAGCATGACCAGCAACTTCAAGGGCTTACGAATTGGGCTTCCCTTAAGCAAATTAAGACTTTAAGCACTCAAACTTGAAGTTCAGAATGTCTTCTTTCCATCCATATATCATTTGGGCCAATCCAAGGTCGGAGGAGGAAGTTAAGGCCAAAACAAATTGCTAACTCATTTTGCGCGCTGATAAAATCCATCCTGAGCATGGCTCTGTGTTTGCTAGGTAACAGACTCCATATTTATCCAATGGGGCTGAATTTTGGATATGTTATATTACACACCCATTGGAACAACTTTCATGAAGAATGTAGCCTCATCCGAGCTATGTAGGTTGCTGAAACAAAGCTTGCAATATGACCTACGAAACTGGGCTGGCAGGGGACTGTAGCCAAAATTGAGTTTGTCTTTAAGCTCTTCATCCATTCATCCAAATTAGGCCCTAACATGCATGGATTGCATGAATTATGCTCTCTAAAGCCATCATTATTACCTAAAGCTCAATGAACTGAAGGATAAACACAAAAAGGATTAAAAGCACAAGTTTAACTCAAAAACATAACCAAATCATAAGCTAGAAGGGTACAAAATGATATACAATTATGAACCGATCAAGCGCACGGACGTGTTACGTTTCGGCAACCAAGGAATCGGCAAGGGCTGCGCTTCGCGAAACATACTCGGTCGCCACCAGCTTGGGCGTACCGAACGGCAGGGGAACGGACAAACCGGATGACCCCCGAGATGAGGCTGTAACCCCACAAGCGCAGCCCGCCGAAGATTTAGAATCAGTCACCCTCTTCGAAGCACAACCGGACAGACAAGTTCGAATCGGTACAACCTTGAGTCCGGCACTAAGGGCCGATTTTATCACCTTCCTGCGCACCAATGCAGAAGTCTTTGCATGGTCATACGACGATATGCCCGGTATCGCCCCGAGCGTCATCAGTCACAAGCTCAGCATCTGCCCCACTTTCAAACCCATCCGGCAGAAACGGCGGGCCTACGATGCCGAACGGTATGAAGCAATGAGGCTCGAAGTGGACAAACTAAGGACCATTGGCTTCATCCAGGAAGTAACTTACCCAATTTGGCTGGCAAATTCGGTTTTAGTCAAAAAATCAAACGGCGCCTGGAGAATGTGTCAGGACTATACCGATTTAAACAAGGCTTGCCCAAAGGACAGCTTTCCTCTGCCACGAATCGATCAGATGGTGGATGCCACGGCAGGCCATGAACTTCTCAGCTTCATGGATGCATACTCAGGCTACAACCAGATATTCATGAGCCCTACCGATCGCGAACACACGGCATTCATCACCGACAAGGGACTTTACTGCTACAACGTCATGCCGTTCGGCCTGAAGAACGCTGGGGCGACATACCAGCGATTGGTCAACAAAATTTTTTCCGACCTCATTGGCACCTCGATGGAAGTCTATGTGGACGATATGCTGGTCAAGAGCAGAACGGCCGATTCTCATCTCCACAACCTTTCGCTCATGTTCGGCGTCTTAAAAAAGTACAACATGCGCCTCAACCCGAGCAAGTGTGCCTTCGGCGTTTCCTCGGGCAAATTTCTCGGCTTCATGATCAGCCAACGAGGAATCGAGGCCAACCCTGAAAAAATCAAGGCATTACTCGACATGCAGGTCCTGAAGACACAAAAGGATATTCAGAGTCTGACTGGGCGTGTTGCCGCTCTAGCCCGGTTCATCTCCAAGGCTACCGATCGGTGCGCTCCATTCTTCAAAGCCCTCAAAGGAAGCAAACGGCAGATTGTCTGGACTGCCGAATGCGATCGCGCCTTCCAAGATCTTAAGGCCTACATGAGCAGAGCACCCCTATTATCCACTCCTCTCCCCGGCGAAGAACTCATCCTCTACCTCTCGGTTTCGGCAACGGCACTTAGCTCTGTGCTCATTCGCAAGCCGAACGGCATCGAACTCCCCATTTTCTACATTAGCCATGCCTTGCAAGACGCTGAGATTCGGTACCCCGAGCTCGAAAAACTCGCCTACGCTCTCGTCCTTTCAGCACGCAAGCTTCGGCCATACTTTCAGGCTCACAGTGTTACCGTCCTCACCAATCAGCCTCTGCGCCAGATACTCCAGAAACCGGAGACATCCGGTCGGCTAGTCAAATGGGCCATCGAGCTCGGCGAATTCGACATCCGCTACCACCCTCGTCCTGCCGAGAAGGGACAGGCTGTAGCCGATTTCATCTCTGAGTTAACCGCGTCCGAGGGGCCAGTTCCGAAGGACGCCGCCTCCGATTCATCTTCGACGGTACCAGTCGCCCACCCGACCAAAGGAATCTTTAATCCGTCAATTCCACTTTGGACTCTCTACGTGGACGGTTCGTCCAACCGACAGGGCAGCGGAGCCGGCTTGGTACTCAAGGCCCCTGACAAGACAACCATCGAATATGCCATCCGATTCCAATTCCGGACTTCCAACAACGAAGCCGAATATGAAGCTCTGTTGGCAGGCCTTCGGCTTGCTAAAGAAATGGGCGCTCAGCAACTCAGGATCTGTAGCGACTCATAACTTGTCGTCAACCAGATACTGACTGAATTTGAAGCCAAGGACACTTCGATGGTTGCCTACTTGACACACGCTCGCCGATTGCTACACCACTTCACTGCGTACCAAGTTCAACAGATCCCCAGATCCGAGAACAGCCACGCCGATGCTCTATCACGCCTTGCATCGGCGATCGACGACAACATAGGGCGCCATGTGCCGATCGAGGTCCTCACTCGGCGCAGTACCATCGACCTCGAAGTACATGCCGTTCGGCAGGATCCAAGTTGGATGGATCCTATCCACGCCTACCTCGCCAACGGCACGTTGCCTGACCACAAATCTGAAGCAACGACTATCCGCCGCCGGTCGGCACGATACCTCCTTCTGAATCAGATTCTCTATCGGCGTGGTCACTCCTTACCATTGCTTCGGTGCATGACCCCGCAGCAGGGAAACTACGTCCTACGAGAGATTCACGAGGGGGCCTGTGGAAACCATTCTGGGGCTAGATTTTTGGCTTTCAAGACCATTCGGCAAGGGTACTACTGGCCGACTCTCCATGCCGATGCCACCACCCTGGTCCAGAAGTGCGATCAATGCCAGCGTTTCGGCTCCGTTCCAAAGCTGCCTGCCGAACCACTCTCTCCGATTGTTAGCCCATGGCCCTTTGCCCAATGGGGTTTAGACCTCATCGGCCCTATGCCCCAGGGCAAGGGACAGGTCAAATTCGCCATCGTCGCCGTCGACTACTTTACCAAGTGGACCGAGGCCGAAGCTTTGGCAACAATCACTGCAGCCAGGGTTGAACATTTCGTATGGAAGAATATCATTTGTCGATTCGGCCTCCCGAACGCAATAATCACCGACAACGGAAAACAATTCGACTCCTCTCAGTTCCGGCACCTATGCCACCGATTTGGCATCAACCTGTTCTTCGCCTCCCCAGCACATCCACAGTCGAACGGCCAAGTCGAAGCCATCAACAAGATCATCAAGAAGACGCTGAAGAAAAAGCTTGGGACAGCTAAAGGAGCATGGCCCGATCTCCTTCCGGAAGCGCTATGGGCCATCAATACCTCCTACCGACGGTCGACTGGCGAGACGCCATTTTCCCTTGCCTTCGGTTCCGAAGCCGTTGTTCCAGTCGAGATCAACGCACCCTCGTGCCGAACGGCATCTTACGAGCCAGAGCAAAACGAAGCCCAGCTCACTCTCAACCTGGACCTCATTGAGGAACACCGTTCCCAGGCTCAGCTTCGGAATGCCGCCTACAAACAACGGACTTCCCGCTACTACGACTCGCGCGTCAGACGCCGATCGTTTAAAGTAGGGGACTGGGTACTACGCAAAATCTCCCTCGCCACCAAGGACTCCAACGACGGCACCCTTGGTCCATCTTGGGAAGGTCCTTACGAAGTTGTCACCATCTGCCGCCCAGGCACTTACCGTTTGCGTGGTACCGATGGTCAAACCCTCGGCCACCCTTGGAATGTAGAACATCTCAAATATTACTACAAGTGAACGCCCCTTCGGTCATCACCTTTGTACACAAAGGTCATACCTTCGGTCGTCACCTTCGGTCATCCACTTTTGTAATCGGTTTAATTTGGAACTCCCTATTCTATACATACGGCACTACCATTCAGCAATATTATATCAAACATATTCTACATACGACATGCACACATACAGAATTAAGGGACATAACACATTAACCTGAAACAAACTTAACATTGATAAATAAAAGGCCACAGAAGGGCCATCTGTCTTTACAATATGTCATTCGGCACGCTCAAAAGTGTTAAAAACAAAAAGTCTACGAGGTGGGTGGATCGGCTTCGGTCGCTACAACATCGGCATCAGCTGACGCAGGCACAGGATCAGTCGACGGCTCGGCAGTAGAAGCAACGGCAGCCCTCGGCCCGGGATGACCTTCTTCCTCCCCACTGCTTGAATCGGTGTCGTCGGTTTCCTCGGGCTCGGCATCCTCCCCCTTGTACGCCTCCACCATCTCTTCGGTCACCCCTTCCGGTAATGGCGGCGGATCCCGGAGAAAGTTCAGGTTCAGCTTCTTATCTGCATTGTACCGCTTGAATCGGTAGACAAAGTCGTCACATTGCTCCATGACTTCTTTGTCTACCAGAAGCGTGAACTCCTCCGACGCTCGGTAGTCATCTACGGCTTTCGCCTTCGCCTCCTCTACCTCCTTGCCATGCGACCGTTCGGCCGCATCCATAGCCACCTCCACCGCTGCCTTCGCCTCCTGCGCCGCCACCAAATCCAACTCCGTTGCTGCCAATTTCGATGTCAGCTCCGCTATCTTCGCAGCATTTTCCTCAGCACGCCGGTCGGCCTCCTGAATGAGCTTTCCGGCTTCAGCAATCTTCGAACGGCCCTCTTCAAACTTCTTTTGGTACCGTTCGGCAGCATTGATGGCTCGCTTCACGCAGAGCCACATCTCCATATCAGCCTGATAACACATACCAAGTTAGTATGCCGAACGCATAACCACTTGAACAAAAAACACAACAAGTTAAACACTTACTGCAGCCTGAAGCCGGAAGGCTCGCCCGGTCTGCTCGCGCAACGTCTTCACCGACAGTTGCTCAATCTCTGACAGCTCCATTTGAGCACCATCGATCATGCTGTTGATGAACGGCACGGCCTTCCGAGGGCAAGCAATGTTCACCGGCCCCTCCTCTCCCTCTCCTTCATCATCGGGAATCACCACCGATGTCCCTTCATTCGGCCCCCTTGGCCGCTTCGGCAACGGCGTTGCGTCGAGGGCACCCTCAATCATCCTTTTTCCGGTTACTTAGAGGTGCACCTCCCGAACGGCCTCAGCCTCGGCCGCTTCGGCAACGGCGTTGCGTCGAGGGCACCCTCAATCATCCTTTTTCCGGTTACTTAGAGGTGCACCTCCCGAACGGCCTCAGCCTCGGCCGCTTGCTTCTCCCGGCGGCGATCCGCCACCGTCTGCTCATCACCTGAGGCCCCTGCCGCCGCCTTCTTCTTCGGTCGGGGGGACTGCCCTTTCTTTGGCTTCGGCGCCCCATGCCCCTCCAGCCGCCTCCTGGTCGCCTCGCTCATTGGACGCCCACCTGCCACTGCAAAAACACAAGTCATATCACCAACGGTAGATATGAAGAGGAAGACGCTCACGACGCCTGCCGAACGGCATCACTCACTTTGCCTTTTCTCCTCTTCCTCTTCCTCCTTTAACCTTCGGTCGTGCTCTGATTTGCCGATCAAGCCCGCCTTGTAAAGGTTCCGGAAGTATAGCAACTCCTTGAAGAAGCGATCTTCTTCGGCAATCTTCGTCCTCACCCTCTCGATCGCTTCCACTTCTCTGATCGGTGCAGACGGCCGTTTCAAGGACACTGAAACACAAACATCAGACGGTCAAAAAAAAAAAAAAAAAAAAAAAAAAAAAAAAAAAAAAACAACCAACGAACTGCCGAACGGCAGGCTCTACCCTACCGACTGTCTGGAAAGACGTAGGAATCCTCCTCTCCTCGATCACTCCTGGTGCCGATTCCCAGTCACCAGAGACGATGACCCGACGCTTGCGCCAGGTCTTCTGGGAGCTCGGCACCCCAACCACAAAGTGTCCACGCTGACCTGCCGATAGACAGTTGGACTGCACCCACCCTCCATTATCGGCACTCTTCGCCCTCGTCACACTGTACAGTTGGGCAAATTGTTCGTAGCTCGGCTCCCCCTCGCCAGCCAAGCTGAACGCTGCGATCATCCCAAGCAACGTAATCCAAAAGTTTGGATTATACTGCCCTGGTGCATATCCGATCGCAGCCAATATCTTCTGCACCGAATGTTTCAACGGCAGCCGAAGCCCATGCTTGAAGACATCAGTGAAGAAGACCACGCCCTTGTCATTATCACTGAGCGACTCTAAGGGCCCCGGGATCCGCATCCCTACCGATTCCGGAATATTGAACTCCGCCCGAATCTTCGCCAATTCAGCCTCGGTCAGCGTGTTCGGCTCTAAATCATCTACTCCAAACAACGGTTCCGTGGGCTTCGCCATCGGAATCCGTTGCCTCCCCCTGACAACCCTCAATACCCCTTCCCCTGGAACGGCAACGGACACGCCACCTCCATCGGCCTCCCGACCCGAAGTCGAAGGCTCCCCATCTTCAGGCACTCTCGTCGAAGTGCCCCCAGCCTCGGCACGCACTCTCGCCTTCTCTACTATTTCACAGCTTGAAGAGCTCCCAGAATCGGCACTCTCACTCCCCTCGGACGAACTCCCCGAGGACGATTCGTCCTCATAAGCCCTCGGACTACGCCTACCCTCGGATTCGGTATCTGACATCTACAAACACAAACGAAGGGAAACTAAGTGCTATGCTAAAATCAAAATCTTGTTCTACCCTTACACACTCTTGTTCATGCTTGTTCATACTTTGTTCAAACAAAAAATCAACGAATTCAACACTTTGATTCATACAAATGCCAAAACACGGCAACATACCTTGTTTGCACGGTGGTTCAAGTTCGCCGGAAATCGCCTCCGCCTTGTTCACACTCACCGGAAATCGCCTGCTCAGCCTTCGCACGGTTGCCGGAAATCGCCTCTCACAAGCTCTCTTCGCTCTAAAAAATTCCAAGTATTTGTCCTCTCGTCCCCTCCTCACATTTATAGAGCCGATTTAGCATCGGGACGCGAAGCGACGCATCGGGATACGAAACGCCGCGGCTCTTCACAAGCCATGCCGCCACGTGTCACGCATGCATGGGGGAGACCAAACGTCAGTTGCAACGCTTCCAATCCTCAGAGACGCTTCAACTTCCCGAACGTGGCGGATCTAGCCACCTTCGAGCACAACTCCACTAGCGATCGGCCGGCGTACATCGTTGAGTTTTCACTCACCTCTCGTGCCGAACGGCAGGCGCACATCGTTGAGTTTTCACTCACCTCTCGTGCCGAACGACAGCCGCATATTCACGAGTTTTCACTCACCTCTTGCAACAATCGGCACATCATGCCGTCTCTTCTCCAAGCTCACTCCCTTGGGCACTTGGGGGACTACATACCACCATCGGCAACTATGGGACCATTGTGTCCGGGTCAGAACTCCGAATACACATTCAAGTCCCCAACCGAGAAGCTTCTCAATCGGCAACTTGGGGGACTACTGTTTGTACCATATCTGACCCTCCACTCGTGCAACGACACGTGGATCTCATAAACTCGCCCAAGTACCCAAGGCCTCGGACAATCGGCATCGGCCACCGATGGCATTGCCTCAAAGCCACGAACAGCCGCTGCAGGCCCAACACAGCCTACAATCGGTATTCCATACCGATTCTACAGAATCAGCCTCGAAGCACCCGCCAGAAATATCTAAATACTCGTGTCAACCTCCTAGGGCCCTCCCACGAGTCCCACATCGGAAATGAGTACTAAGAGCATACTAAATGCCCTCTATAAATAGGCCCCTCCACTACAATACAGGGGTAAGACTTTTCAGCTTGACTTTTATACTTCTATATGGTCAACAGCAAGAGCTCTTAAAACAACAAACTTACTTCAGCATCGGAGGGTCTTAGGCTGGTTCCACACCGGTTCCATAGACCTTACGAGTCTCGACTTCTTTCTATTCAGGATCAGCATCCAAGGACAGGAAGAATCGGCATCCAATATTCAATCGATCTCTCGATCGTCCATCCCATTTGTAAGTTGCACTCATCTCTATCTGTTCAAGATTTAGCGCCAACAATTTGCGTTTTATAAATATAAAGTGAAGGTCTTGGGATAATTTGTTCATGATCCAATTCTATCAATATATGTTTTGCAAATTTCTGCATAGTGTACCAAATCTTAAGTGAAGGCACTTAACTGTTATCATGACATAGTATTCTTCAGCATCGCAGTGTGGTTTTAAGATGTTCACTAGGGCTGCTGCAAGAAAGTTTTTCACTAACATCCGTTTGAACAGGTAATTCCACTTTAGGTTGTATAGATAGCATTCTGTTTGAACAAGTAACTGCACTTCAAATAGCAATTTGCAATAGTTTATGCTTACCTCTGTTGCTAGAATTTCAAACCCATTCAACCTATAATTTAACAAGCACTTGGTTTGGCTTATTTAATTGTCAATTTCAGGTCATGCATATCTCAACCATCTGAAAAAAAAAAAAAAATTTAATAAAAAAGTGGACAGGCAATGTTCAAATAATTATATATAATGCAAGAGACGTGCGCAGGTGATGATCCTAAATTATTAACAACGGGCTAATTTAATTGTGCATGCATATATGATATACCACTTTCTTTTTATGCAATATGCTCGTGCATGTCACGTGCTCTGTGTACTTTCATTTTAGCAGAGCAGATCGCCACTTCCTTCATCTTTTATTCATTTTATTGCGCACTTAGAGTTAGAGCCACTTCTTTTATTAGTCATTGGGGAGAATTTAGCTTCATGTCGTTTTGCCTGTAATGTTGCTTCAAATAGCAATTTGAATATATGCATCTTTTTACTGCTTCTCTGTTATCCTTTTGTTGTTGAGAATCTGATATGTATGTCAATTTGATGTTTAGGAGCAAATAATTTTTCTGTTGGCAAAGCGGCTTGGAATGATGACAAAAATTAAATTATGTTTTTCTGTGCTTCCCTGGTATTATAGATTCTTTTACGGGAAGAATGAACAGATGTTGATTTTCTGCAGGTGGTGCTTTGATGTTGAGGTAGTTTACCTATGCAAATGGTTCATAATTCGAATGATCGAGATATCTGTGAACTGGTGGATCAAAGGAGAACCTGTTAAGCATGCCAAATATGCTTTAGGAGCTTGTGCTCATGTCTGTTGGATATAGAACTGCTATGTAATTGCTATTAAATTTTTGAAAGAAACGATTTGGATATATTGGTAAATTATGAAATTACTATTGAATCTTCAAATTTTAAGAAAGAAACAATTTGAGTACATATGTATGAGTGGGTAATAGCATATTTGGATATGAATTTATTGTTCACAAAGCATTATGGTTTTATAGTTAAAATTGTTGTAGAGAACCATTGGAAGTGGAAAAAAAAAAAAAAGCTAAAATATAAAATCACTACGTCAGTTTTGCAATAAATACATGACGATAGTTTCAACGAAACCGTCATCTTTATAGTTGATAGACGACTGTATTTTAACAAACAGTCATCTTTAGGGATAATAGATGACGATTTTTTTTTTAAATCATCGTCTTTTCAGCTAATACACGACGTTTTTCAACAAAACCGTCGTCTATAGATATCTATAGACGACGGTTCTTTCATAAAAACCGTCGTCTTTACAACTAATAGACGACGGTTCTTTTAAAAACCGTCGTCTTTACATGTAATAGACGACGGTTAATTACCGTCGTAGTTTGACATTTAAAAAGACGACCGTCGATTTAATGACGGTTTGAAAAAGAAAAAGACGACGGTGTTTCCCCGTCGTCTATTTCAATTTTTGTAGTAGTGTGACTATCATTTCAACTTAGCTTGAGAGGATGATTGGTGTTTTAGATTTGAGATGGAGCTTTTTAAGTGTGTGTGTGTGTGTGTGTGTGTGTGTGTGTGTGTGTGTGTGTGTGTGTGTGTGTGTGTGTGAGAGAGAGAGAGAGAGAGAGAGAGAGAGAGAGAGAGAGAGATGGAGATAAAGGATGGGTGGCTTTAGTAGATTTTCAACAGCTTGACGAATGCTTGGTCGTGCTTTTGCATGGTTGAAGATGACTTAATGATGTTGAACCGAGATTGTGCGAGCTTGGCATGAGAGCTTGGAGTGTGGGAGCTAAAGACCCGCAGGTTTAGCAAATGAGAATGCATGTGCTTGACTTAGTGTGGATAGGCTTGAGTTTGGGTGTTGAGAACTTGTTGTTTGTGGTTATGGCTATGGTGATTTAAGAGTTTTAAGAGAAGGATGATGAAAGGAAAAGCTTGGGGCTTGAGGGCTTGTCACGACCCGATTCGAAAACAAGGAATATTCTCGAATCAGGGTGTGAGTCATACCATAGTCATAAGAATAACTTCCTACAACCATGATATAATGAGAAAAAGAGCCACAAAATAATACAAATTTACTTAACAACACTAAATCAGAGTCGCAGTAGCTCGTAGTTAAATACACACTAAGATCTTTAACAAAAGGTTGACTACTTACAAATATTAATTACACAAATCAACAACAAAAGCCCAGCCGCTTAGTTGAACCCGCTTCCTCAAACTTCTTCTTTAATCCTGCACAATCTATTAGGGTATGAGCATTCTAATGCCCAGTAGAGTACCATCAAACCCCTCAAAGTCAGCTATCACAGTTAATTAAAATGTCATGCATCAAGCAACACAAGGTATATGATAATTATGTAATCAGACCAGATAAATAAATTTGCATATGCGATGATGTCATGAACTCACTCCCTTCTAATCCCACTAATTCATATCCTAGGGCAACAAGTCTGCATGTCTCATACCATGCGTTTTACCACTGTGGCTCCAATACCCTAAAATATAAACTAGCACCCATCTGTCCCTTAACCCAATTTTCTTTTGTTTACGAATTTCTCAACTTTCACTTATCATTAGAGGCCCTGCTCCCATCACCTTAATATATTCAAGCTCTGCTCCCGTCACCTGAATATATTCCACATTTAATTTACTTAGATATATCTAAGGCCTTCTCCCACCCCTTAGATATACCTCAAACGACAAACACACACACCCCAAACACCACTGTCTTTATGATGCATATGTAATGCAACGCAAACATCATTTATCTCTGCAGAATAATAATATAGATAATAACAATAATATTCCAGGCTTAATCACATGCATAATAATATTCACTCAACGTCAAATAATATCCACGGAGAAACATCAACAATAATCTTCACATAACATCAAATAGTATTCACCAAGCAACGCAACAATAATATTCATATTTATAGTACTATATATAAGCACCAAGATTAAAAGTGACATAGCCCAATCATCGGGAAATCAGGAAACCCTACCTCATGTCCAGCTAGCTTAACCTTGTGCAATTTTGTCCTTGAAAGTACTCAGAGTAGAACACCTAGTTAAGATAATTTACTGATTAAAATTTATTGGAAATAAGGAAACAAATTTGAGTGTCCTACTAGCGCACGTAGACCTAAAACCCCAAAATACACTTGACAAGTTGTTTAACCCGATTGTTACTCCCTTAACCTCACATCCAAGCAAGCGTAGAACCAAGCGTTAAGGAAAACTAATCTATTCACTTCCTATAATAGTTCTACTCTTTGGGATATTTAAAATCAGGTGGTTCGGCTCTAGACTCATAAAGAAAATTTAAAACTAAAATTTCAGTTTTGCTAAACATTTGGGTTGGAACACGTTAACTTTGAAAATTCACTAAATATTGAGTTTAAATCAAAATAATGTAAAACTTTCCAGATCACAACTAGACATAGAAACATTAAAGAAGTCAAAATTTGATAAAAAGTAGGGTTAAGGAAGCATGTCAAAATAGAAACCAAAACAGACTAGGCTGCATAATGTTTTTTTTTTTTTTTTTTTAAGGTTTGTACACTTTATTTTGAAAAATCACCAAAATTACAATTTACAACCAAACTGGATAAAAATTTTCAGATCTGAAGAAAATACGAGAAAGTAAAACATACTAAAATTTCATGAAAATTCAAGTTTAGGAAGTTTTCAAACACTCACTTCAAAACAGGGTATGTAGCAGAATCAAAACAATTCCAGCAGGATAGTCTCTACTTTGAAATTTCACAAAAAAATCAATTTAAATTCAAATGGCACAAAACCAACTTTGAAATAACTCTTGAGATATTCATTTTGATGTAACAAAACCCCAAAATGAAATTGGAACAAAAATCACATCGAAATAATCTAGAACTTCACAAAAACACCATTTGAAAGATATATATATATATATATATCCTTGAGGCATTCCAACCAAAACTTAGTTTAAAACTAGCACTCAAAGAGACAATAACAAGATGAGCTTCAAGACTTCAAAGAATCATTTACTTGAGATGATAGTGGCTAATTTGAGCAATTGAATGATAAGGAACAAGCCATTTGAGAGAAAGTACACATATCTATAACAAGAGATTCAACATAATCAATTGAACAAGTTTTGTTCATACCAATTTTTAGAGAGTTATAATGATTGCGTTTGGATGATCTTTGGATATGTTATAAAGAGAAGAATTTGGAGTAACTATCATGAAGAAACCATAGTGTTTTGATATTTTGAAATGAGTGTTTTGGACTGAAAACGAGGGAAGAAAACTAAGGTCGAAGACTATAAACAGGTTCCACTCTAAACATTCCCAAGGTGACTATAGAAGTCCGATCAATCTGATATTTTGATATGTTATAATAGACAGCATTTCAAACAACTTTGATGAAGGAACCAAAGTCATTTGAGTACAGGAAATCACAGAAACAAACTGAAACCGAGCATACTGCTGTGAAATCAGGAAATGGTAAACTCATTGTGATAAAACCAACGTTTCAGAGCCTATACTAGTCGGATTGAGCTGAAATTTGAGTATGTTATAGGAATCACGTAAATGAACAACTTTTATGAAGAAAGTTTTCTCATTTAAGCTTCCAAAATTTGAGTTCTCGGCTGTTCCAAGGAAGTGACGAATTTTGGATTTTGAAGAGGAACAAAAGAAAAATGAGGATGAAGATAAGTGAATGAGGAAGAAAGGATGATACAATGAATGATGAGGATAAGAGTGAATTTATGATTGAAGAGCCTTAATTAGAATAGGTGAGTCATCCATTTAGAAGAGGGTGATAATACAATGAATGGGAAGAAGAGGATAAGAAGAATCTTAGGCTAGACTAGGTGACTCACTCACTATAGGTTTACAACTCATCCCAAAAATCAGATTTTTTGAAGAAAAAGTAAGTGGGAAGGGGGGGAAGAATGAAGGAGGGAAGAAATGCTTGGCTTACACGTTGCCTCCTTTTTTTTTTTTCTACAAGGGTATTTTGGTAATTATCCACACCTAGGGGTATTTTGGTCACGTTTGTCCAACTTGAAATTAAACATACTTAATTTAATAATCTCAAATCCAAAATCACTTGATAAAATACCCACAATCATTCTCCACAATTATTTTATTATTTTTCACTAAAATATGAAAATTCACCTTGAATTTTTCGGGGTATTACAGGGCTATGGTGTTTATAGCTTGGAAGAGTATAGGGATGAAGAAAAAGCTTGGAGTTATACTTGGTGAGGCTTTGTAGGGAAGATGGAGGATTTCAAGGATGAGAAAGTAGAAGAAATGGTTGTGATAGCCGAGGAATGGCTGGGATGGCTGCTAGAATGCTTGCAACAGCCGAAGGGAGGAAGAAAGGTGGTCTGATGGTTGCTCGGGTGCTTGAGCAACCAAGATATGTTGGTCAATGGTTGTTGGGATGCTTGCAGCAACCAAATGATAAAGGTTAATGGCTCAGAAATGACTGTAATGGCTACTGGAATGCTTGTAGCAGCTGAAGAAAGGTAAGTTCTCCTGGTTGCTGAGAGGCTTGCAGCAACCAAGAGGGGTTAGTTTTGCCTGGACAATGCCTCCAAATTTATAGAAGGTGAAAGCTCTCTTTAGTTTCCAATATGTAAAAGGAAGTGTTGGAGCTAGTCTATTTCCAATGGGTAGAAGGGAGCATTAGAGAACTCCAAGTAATGGGCTTGGACTTTGGTGCTCCCAAGTAGCTAGCCCAAAGTCTCTATTATCCAAGAGCTTCCGTAGGCCTTATGGACCTCCGTAACCTTTTACACCAGAATCCCTCGTGCAATCCCCGTAAACCACATGACTTGGGTTTATGTGAGCTTGGTAGATGATTGGCATAGAAAAAATGTATTATTAGTTTGGCATGACATGTACACTATTTCTATATTTATTTAATAAATTAATTCTCAAAATACAGCTTGGATTAATGCATGACCAACATTATATGTTATATTGGGCTTTAAATGTCATTGAATTTCCTGTGACTTTTTTGGGTCTCAACACCATGCAAGTAATTTGCATAGTTGATTGACACATATATTAAGGAATTGTACTTATGCTAACCACGTGGAGCTTATAAGAAAACTCCCCAATTAGCTAGTCATGCATGAAATATTCCAAATAGATAGTCATGCAAAAAACAATCTTACTACCATTAACTAATTTTAATATTAAAAGAAAATATTAGGGAAATCATCAAAACCATTTAATTAAAAAGAACGAACATGAACTAGTTGAATCAACAAAGCAATTAAATATTTATTATAAACACAGACTCCATAAAATGATTATAATACTATAATTTATTGTAAAAGTACAACAATTATTATTATTATTATTATTATTATATATATATATATATATATATATATATATATAATTACTATAATTTAATACTTATCAAAATAATTACTTTAAAAAATATAATTTAATGCAACCATCGATGTATAAGATATAGCACTCCCACCCAAACTATATAAACCCCCACATTTTCTCCATTCATGACTCCCCCTGCAATAGAACACTTGCAACCTTTTAATTGGGTCAAGGATATTCAATTTCTTTCGCAGTTTTGGTTTACCCAAAGTACGCACCACTCTATAGAACATTTTTTATTTTACCGAGTATAGCCGCTCGGCTATACTATTTATTCATAAATTTTATTTTATTTTTTAAATTTTGATTATCGGGGATGCGAGCTGCTGTCGAAATCATAGAGAGAAGCCCAGGTCGTTGAGGTCAAGCGCACACCCACAGGCGTCAGAACTCATAAGGCCATAGCGTAACGTCATAACCCAGTTTCAAAAACAATCCGTCAGCTTTCTCGCTTTTTCTGCGCCCAGCTCTGCTCGGTACCATCGCCAGCAAATCACCCCCCTATCATCCAAGTTTTGCCAGATTGTCTCCACAGGGTCTCGTAAGTACCTTTCATTCCTCTCTCTTCTCTTCTTAGTTTGGGTATCAATTTATGAATTTGATGCCACTCGTTGCATATAATTTGTACGCTATGATTGATTTCTCTACCCGTTAAAGATTGAATTGTTAATATTTACATTGGGCATGAAATATATCTCAAAGGGTGTGTTGGGCAATTTTATGTTGGGGTTTTGCATGAAATTTGATCAGAACTGTGTATGAATGTTGTTATCTTCTTTGCATTGTCTGGTTTTCGATAGATGAGAGACCGTAATTTTGAGCATAAGGTGCAAGAAATGTGATACATTATGGGACTTTTTCCATTGATAGGGTAGAGGTTCTTCATTTCTTCTCTTATTTCTTGTGATTCCTACCTACTCACAAGGAAGTACATTTTTCTATTTAGGAAATTTGTTTTCTGTTAACCTGCAGATTAATTATGAACAGTTTATATGGTGGGCGCTATAATGTGGTATCCCACGGTTTTCAATGGGAAAATATCTGTTAAGGGGAGTATTATTCGCACTCCCTATCGTCCTCCTGTATTCCAGCGCAGGATTGGTGTGGCGGAGTGCCTAGTAAAAGTCAAAGAAAATTTCATATATCAGCAGATAAATCATGATTACTATGAAGTTGGAATTGAGGCTCTATTGAGTTCGGCTGAGTGGATTTGTTGAAACGAAGAAGAGAGTATCTGTAAGGCTTTCTCATTAATTGATGACGGAGCTCTGGTCTATTCTAGTATTTGATCAATAGTGTGTACATATTGTTTATACATTTCTAGTTTATCTGTTGTGAAGGTTATGCAATTGCCTATGTTTGCTACTTCCTCCATTGTTGGTTTGTTCTTGAGGTCACTCTTGTTTCTCTTGACAGGCTGCCGAGTTAATTTATCTTTAGGGAAAATGGGTGTCAAATTTCTCAAAATTCCTGTAACGCAAACGGATTGTTCAATTCAAATATCTGGTTGCAGTCCCTAACTTCTGTAATAATATAATTGTATTTATCACCAGTCACTGGTTTTATTATCTTTGAAAGCTTCTGGCTACTTCGAATATTTTATTTTTTAGTTTTCGCTAAGGCAGCTACCTGCATTTCAGGGCTCAGTGAATCACCATTGAACTTTGCTGTGGCCATAGGGATTATTAGACAAGGATGTCTGGGAGACGAAAATTTCTGTCGTCTTTTGAGCGACGTCCCATTCAATCTCCAGGTATGATGCGGCATGGTCCATTGCCTGGGTTAGGGCCTCCTCCTGGTCATCAATCATTTGAGGCACTACCACGTCCTGAACTTTTGGAAAATAAAATTGCATATCAAGCAGCAGAGATAAAACAATTGACAGGAGACAATCATAGACTGGCAGCTACTCATGTTGATTTGAGGCAGGATCTTTTAGCTGCTGAGGAGGAAGTACAGAGACTCAAGGCACACATGAGAAGCATCCAGACTGAGAGTGACATTCAGATGCGGGCTTTGCTTGATAAGATTGCAAAAAGGGAAGCAGACATTGAAGCTGGCGAGGGTGTGAAAAAGGAACTGCAAAAGGCTCACATGGAGGCACAGACCTTGGTTGCAGCGCGACAAGAGCTGACCATTCAAATTCGGCAGGCCACAGAGGAGTTGCAGAAAGCTCGTCTTGATGTTGAGAAACTACCGGGTTTGCATGCTGAACTGGACAGTCTGAGGCGAGAACACCATAGGCTGCGGTAAGTCAATCTACCTTTGAAGCTTACTTTGAAGTCTATTTGCCTATCTCCTAGTGAAACCCATAGAAACCTTTTCTAACTCTGAAGCTTAATGTAAGTCATGAAACCTTTTCTCTAGCTTTATCGGCAATTATTGCCACTGTGCTTATGCAAACGTAACAAATAAAAGGTGGCAATATCTTTTGTACTTATACTCATTCCAGATATAGGACTCTTGACAATTTTTATTCCCTTCGATAATATAAGCTAATGATTGATTAGTCACACATACAAATTGTAATGAATTATTTCCAATCTGTTCAGCTATTGGGTGGTTCCATATTTACATTTCATTGTGTTGTTCTGTCCAATTACTTTATTAGAGTTTCCACCGAATTAACCGTATGATGCCCACAATATGTATGTTGCTCAACTTTAGATCACAGTTCCCGTGTTTCTTTGTTCATTTTTTGGGTTCCTTTTGTGATCCATTTTGAAGTTTTAACTTGATTTCTGATGCTCTAAATCTTTTGTGTGTACAATACAGTTCAACTTTTGAATACGAAAAGGGTTTAAACATAGAGGAAGTGGAGCAAATGAAAGCAATGGAGAAGAATCTAATTGGGATGGCAAGAGAAGTAGAAAGGTTGCGTGACGAGGTCTCAAATGCAGAGAAGAGAGCCCATGGTAATTTTCTGTCTGTCTATCGTTTTGGCACTTTAGATGGCTTTTGTTCTGATACTTCTGATATTGAATTTAGCACCAAACGCACGTGCTGGCGGTTACACAAATCCAGATTCTTATTACCCAGCTAACATGCAAGGTGATGGTGTGTATTTTGATGGTTATGGAAGGCCCTATGTTTCAACCAGTGTTAGACCACCAGGAGAGGGAACAATACCATATGCCAGCAGCAGCGGCATAGCTGCTGGTGCAGTTGTCCCAACTGCTGGTGGTGGTGCTATTTGGGGAGCAGCATATGATCCCTCACTGGACACTGCTGCTGCTGGCGCAGCTGTCTCTAATGCTGGGCTTGGATCTGCTCCAAGAGGCTATGATTCTACGCTTTCTCGGTAGTGAATACAGGATGAGGCCTGAGGTTTTCAGGGCTTTAGGCGAACTATTAAAATGGAGCGTATATTTACTCACATAAGAAAATATGTGTGGCATTTTGGAGGGATTTTTCTTTTTTTGTTTTGTTTTGTTTTGGTTTGTGTAGTAAATCAAAGGAAACTTTTGCCATATAGGATTATTAAGTATTTAAATGATGGGTGTAATCCAATGTGAGAAGACCAAAGTACTTGTTATGCTTACTTACCTGAGCATGTCCGAAGAAGACCAAAATACATGTGCCTTTGGTTTTATTACTTTTTTTTTTTTTTCTCTCTATAGTATGGACAATGTTTCTCATCTCATGGAAAATTTGAAGACAAATTATTTCTGAAAATGGAAATACACGATTTCTCGTTAGAACATCAAATCTAATGGTGGAAGCAAGTCTATAGCTCTGTGGTGAGAGCATTTGCCTAGCATTTGCCTACAGAGTAGTGGTCTCATGTTCCAACCCCAATGATACCTTCTCGCCTTCTCGCTTTCCAAACTTTGACAAAAAAAATGGTGCAAGTAATATTTGAAGGATTGATTTATTACCCTTACAAAGGATCTGACTAAAGGAGAATCTTACCTTTATGTATTCAAGTGTACTTTTCATCCTAAATTGTTGTCATAATTAAAATGAACGTTATTGTGAACGATACCACAGGTTTGACAACATCAAATTTACCAATAGTTTTGAAAAAGTAAAAACACAAAATGGTACAATAGAGACTCGGATAATGGCCTAATAGTAATGGATAATGCTCTAAACTATCTTTATCAATAAACAAAAATCAGGGAAAAACAATTGAAAAAAAAGATATCAGTGTCTAATGTAAAGAGTCGGCTATACTACGTGTAAAAAATAATATAGCTGGTTGGCTATAATGTTTTTTATATATTAAAAAAAAACAGTAAAATTACAAATAATATAGCCGGGCAGGGTGTAAAGCTGTAAACTATTATTTAAAGGCATTATCTGGATCGATTTATAGCAAAGTAGATTCCTTTTATTGTCTTCAACTATAGCTTTGGCCGCAAAATTACAAATAAAGCTGATGCCAAACTAATAAGATCAACGAATATCTGCTTAATTAGTTCCTTTTTAGCATCTAATTAACTGATTAAACTTGAATTGTCCCCTTGGAGTGGAACAATTAGTGGCAGCAGGTAAATCAAATCATTCTAATTAATAGTTTTTCTTTATATATGTATTGCATTTTAAGGAAGAGCTGTGGCTTTTAGGCAGTTGGAGTTAAAAAATGGCATTGGAACTTTATGTCAAATCATGTGACGGGCATTTCCGAGAAAGTCTTTCCATCTCACATCCTCACAAGACAGGACAGGACAGGACTGTTAGCCGCCGTCTCCACTCTAATTCTTCCAAGTACTAGTGGAGTTTGGTCGGTTGGATTATTGTGGGATGAATTGTAAACCAAGATATTAATTAACTGATCAAATTCCCCCCATCTTTGTGATATTTGATTTAACTGTTGCACAGTGACGGTCCTCAATTTTTCAGGCCCGGGGCAAAAGTAAAAATTAGGTTTAGGGTTATACTATTTATAACAAAAACCATGGTATAGCAGTGTGGCTGTATGCTTTAAGAATATTGTATTTAACAAAAGTCTAGCCACAACGCTATACTATTTATTGGAAAAAAAAGTAAAAGAAAATGACCCTTCTAGTTACATTCGTTTATATTTTATTGATATTAATGTGCTAGTTTCGACATCTCCAAGGCAGATATTGAAGAGAGAGAAATTTCACAGTAAATCAATTTGAGAGTTCAATTTTTTCTTCTTCTTTCTTTGTGGGAATGTTTGCCTTTGGTCTACCTCGTTCTCTCAAGTGCTACTAAATTATGTTACTATAAACATTATTTGTTGTAAAGAATTGCACGCTGAGTTGGAGTGTTCTTGGTAATTACTTCACATTTCAAACAACACTTTACATGAAGAATACTACCACCTCGCTTACTACTAAACCTTTGCAAAATCACCATCTTGCATTTTTGTTACAACAAGTAAGAAATAATCTTAGCCTCTCACATTCTTCGAATTAGTAAAATACAGAACGGGAAAAATATGAATAAAATACGTACATGTTTTATTCGGCAATATTTTGACAAATTACAAATGAAAAGTTCGGCCACTATAAAATATTTTAATATGATTTATTTATTTTTTTTAATACATATTATTTAAATTCAATAATATACGAAAATTATATGTATAATACTTGAATTTTGTGTGTATAATTGAAAATTTTGTAAAAAACAAGTGTATTAAACATGACAAATATGTATGTATGTGTATAATACAAGTATTAAAAGTGAAAATACTAAATTATTTATACGAGTAATAGCTCTGGAAAAGTAAAAACTCAAAAGGGGACAATAGAGACTCAGATAATGCCTAATGGTAATGGATGATGCGTTAAATTACCCCTTTCAATAAACAAAAATTGGGGAAAAACAATTTTTTTTAAAACCATATAGCCGGGCGGCTATACGTTTTTCTTAAAAACCGCCGAGTATAGCTGCCCGGCTATACTATTTGTTTAAAAAAAACCCGCCTGCACCTAGCGGCTATTTCGCCACGTGTCAAAAATTGTATAGCCGGGCAGCTATACTAAAATCGTAGTATATCCGAGCGGCTATACTATTTTTATTATAAAAAATTCGAGTATAGCCGCTGGCTATACGATTTATATATAATAAAAAAAAGGACCCGCCTGGCGCAAGCCTCCATTTCGCCACGTGTAAAACAATAGTATAGCCGCGCGGCTATACTATTTTTAAATAATAAAACCGTAGTATAGCCTATTTTTATTATATAAAAAATGGAAGTGTAGCCCCGCGGCTATACTATTTTTATTATATAAAAAATCCCGGCTAGACGCTTAATAAAAGAGAAAGAGAACCCGCATGCGGTTTGTGTTTGTGTATATGAGCTTGTATTGTCTTCAGAAATTATGTACCAATTTGAAATGAACCCTATAATTTAGGGGTTTTATGAAGTTAAAGAAAATAGAGAGGAAAAAAGATAAAGCACTTGCCAAATATACCATTGACAATAACCTTACGTGGCGCTAGAGAATTAATCATCGGACGAAGGAACCGGAGAGGAGCTCAGCCCACCTTCATTTCATATATTCGCCATCTCCCGTTCACAAATCCTCCAAATCTCGCTCCTCTCTTTCATCCGTTAAGTCTTCAGTCATGGCCGAGGTTACCTTCTTTTCTCTACTCCCTTTGATCTATCTGTATGTATATGGTTATGGCTTCTGTTAGAATTCCAGAATTTTGTTTATTTATTTATTTTTTTTACGAATCTATCTCCGTTTGACTTTATTTTTCAATACTGTGCATTGGGTTTTCGTTACAAAAATCAAAAGTTTATGAATATTTCCGTTTTTCAAATTAATTCATTCGAAAAGTATTCCGACGAAGATTTCTGATTGATTTTTATTTTTTTGGGCAACATTTTCAATGGTGGGTGCAAACGTAGCATATATTTTCATATTACTGATGAGATTTTCCTTTATTAATTTTTTTATTATAAAAAACTCCTTATTTCCTGAGTAAAAAGAAGATTCAGGTTTTGAAATTTGATTATGGAGGATAATTTCAATCTGTATGGGTCATTTAATTTTGTTTAGCAGTATCAATCAATTGGATATAATATTTGTTCTGCCTGTTCATGCCCACTCTAAGAGAATGAATGTCTTTCGAAAATTGTGTGTTTCATTTTCTAAATTCGGTTATGAGGGTAATTATAAGGATTAACCAAATTCTGCCAATGTTCGACAATATTTAGTCCAAAATTTCCATTGGTGTGACTTTTAAGAAAATTTATAACATGTTTCTTGCTCATGCAACTCATTCCAATTTACCGGGCTGTTCTGTGTTCAGAGATTCGAGTTTGTCTCTTTATGTCATGTGAACAAGTTGTCACTGATTGAAAGTAGTACATGGACTTTAATGTATTTATGTGTTTTGATGGATGACATATTTGAAGATGTAAAATGTGGGGCAAGCGTTAAACTCATATTGATCTAGATCGCAGAGTCCAACTTAGATGGAGTTATATTTTATGGGGTTGATTTGTTTTGTAACTAAAATGATGTATTTGCGCCCTTTTATTTATATCAGCTATTTGTCACATTTTGTTTTCCTCACATGAACTTTTCTGCTATGCTATCTCAGATTGAGCTGAAAACTGCACCTGCTGATTTTCGATTCCCTACAACAAATCAAACTAGGCACTGTTTCACGCGTTACATTGAGTTTCATAGGTAGTTATTCGAACTTTAGCACATAGTAGCTTGACAGTAAACTATTAATTGAGATTTTTTATTTATTTTGAACATGTCAAACTAATTGCAGGTGTGTGGCAGCAAAGGGTGAAGAATCTAATGAATGTGAGCGATTTGCCAAATATTACCGCTCTCTTTGCCCGGGTGAATGGGTAAGTACTTCTTAGCTTATTGTATTGTCCAAGAAACCTAAAATTTGCTCATGCCTTTTAGGATACTCCCTATCTACTGTATTCTTATGGCACAGAAGTTTGAATAAGAGCTTCATGTACCTAAATTTATGAAATATAAAGAGGAAAAAAAGAAAAAGGAAGACACCCTTGTCTTTTCTAGTCCTGTTTCACTGTAATTTGATAAAAGAAATTTTGCAATTATGGGGGAAAAGCTCTTGCTAGAAAAATGTCCAAACTGCAAACTTTACAATTATTAGGAGAACAAGTTTGAAGGTTAGTATGTGTTTGAAATTAACTCATTCCACATTCATATTAGATTTTTGTCATACAATTGTCCTCTTGTTGTTAACTTGCTGCCTTTATTACCAAGTTGAATTTTGCGTGTTGTGTTCCTCGCGTAGAAGCTTAATGAGCGTAATTATACAGTTTATTTGATAGGTGGTTATTTTAGTCCCATCTTCATGTGTCCATTTATGTGTGAGGGTGACAAAATAGTCTTTTGATATACTTGAGGAAATAAAGCTTAACAACCACATCACCAGTCAGAGCCTGATATTTTAAGTTGTTTTAAGGGCATTGGTTTCTTTACCTTTATGGTTTTATACTCGGATTAAGCTGTTAGTGGCCTGTTCTCCTTCAGAAAGGACAATGCTTGGCTCCTGATATATCAGGACCCATTCCTCCTCCATAGCTGACGTGGCTTCCTTAAAAAACAACATGTGTTTCTTCTTCTTCTTTTGTTTTTTTTATAATTTTTTTTCTTTCAACTCCATTAACTTAAGCACAAAATCTGTTTCTGCCTCAACCACAAAATCTGGGTTAGGCAATTTGCAGACGAACCTGGTTGATGGGTTCCAGATAAACAAGTTATGAGTTTCATCATAACCAACATCTACAAATATAAAACCATTAGGAAATTTTAGGAAAGGAAAGCTTCTTCGTTGACATTTTAACCTTGGAAAGGACAGCTGATTTAGGAAATTTTACACTCTTTAAAATCCATAGCCAATCGAAGGGTTTTGGGAAGCTGATTTTCAGAGCATTTCTCACATCACAACAAAAGACATGAGCTTGACCGATTTTAGGGTCTGACTTCGATCACTGTCATCACCACCCTCCTCATTACAACCTCCATAACCACCACAGCCAAAGCTTAAAACTCAAAAGACAGATGGCTTCCCAATTGGAAGAGGGGCTATCAATTGTCTGTTTGCATTTTATTGTTCAAAAGGGAGCTAAATCTATTAATTCCGTCGGATTGGGCCGGAATCGATACAGAGCAGAGAGAGGAGATGGGATTAGGATTTAGGAATTGATACATAGCAGAGAGAGAAGAGATGGGATTATGATTTAGGAATTGATACATAGCAAAGAGAGAGAGGCGATGGGAATTGATATAGAGGAGAGAGAGAGGTGACAGCAATTGGGTTTGGCTAGGGGTGGCTTGGGGTGACGACGGTGTGGCTGGGTGTGGCTTGGCCACATAGGTTTTGGTGGTGGAGTGTATAGGTGGTTTCTAGATCCTTATTTTTTTCTCTGGATGAAGGCTTGAGTTAATGGAGTTGAAAGAAAAACAGTAAAAAAAACAAAAGAAGAAGAAGAAGCACGTGTTGTATTTTTAAGGGAGCCACGTCAGCTATGGAGGAGGAATGGCTCCTGATATCAGGAGCCAAGCATTGTCCCTTCAGAAATATGGAATGTTCAATTTCGAATGTTCCTTTTTCTCTGTAAGGTAAAATACGTCCATCAGTTGATTGACAAGTCTTGATTGTTAAAGAAAAGAATATTAGTGAACTCATTTGGATTGAATGATTGAATTAACAGGAGTGAAATCTCAAAAACTTTCTAGTTTATAGCTGTTTATTGGATCCCTGCAGTGATATTCTATTTTATCTATTTTCTGGGGTATTTGCTTGATTTATTATTATTTTTCCCTCATTCTTTTACTTTTGTTGGTTTCGCTATTTTCCTTCTGACACTTTGAGGGTTTTCCAAGTACAAGGGTTGGTACCATTTTATATAGTTAAAAAGTAATTGTACATTTTAATCTATTACATCTAAATTCTAATGTTTTTTTTGGGCTTGTATTATTGTAGATTGAGAGGTGGGAAGAGCAGAGGGAGAATGGAAGTTTCCCAGGTCCTCTTTAATTTAACATCAGAACTCCTTGGCATGATCTTTCATTGACATGAAAGTTGCATATCACTTCCGTTACCTTCACTCCAACCAGTTGTGCATGGTTTCTCTGTTGGATCATTGTGAATCAATAAATTACCTGTTCAGGTTTCTCTAATTTAATTGAAATCACACATTGACTGGTGTTTTAATTTATGATTTGTTCTCAGCACAACTAGTTCCATGTTTGCTCACACTTTGAGGATTTGTTTTTTTTCGTTCGGTTCAGTTGTTTTCAATCCCCTAGCTCACCCAAATAAACACCCACCAAAGGAGGAGAAAAAAAAAAAAATATATATATATATATGTGCGTGTGTGCATGTGTTTGAAAGGGTTTGTTTGCTTTCTAGCTAGCTATACGTGAATCAGTCTAGCTTCTTGAATATTCTACTTAATTTGTGAGATTATTCTCCCAAAATGTAGACCTGGAGGAGCTGCTTGTGGAATAGGTCACTTAAGGCTTCTTTTTGAAAAGGAATTATTTTTGCACTCCAAAAGTAGGTTGTTGCACCGCACGCCGCGGAGGCTTTTGTCGAAAATAGAAGAGCCTCACCAGTTATATTTATAGCTTCAAGGATCAGTCTCTACTTTTGTAAGGGGTATGGTTGAAGTTAGTATCTGAGTCTCAAAAGACTGTAATAGTAGAGCATCGAAGACACTGGTGATGAAACCAAGGTGGTTGGTGTGAGTGGTTCGGCACTCTCATTCCTTAAGAGAGGTCAGGGGTTCGATCCCTGTTCTCGTACGGAGTCACCACTTTAATCAACACTTTACCCCTTACGGGCTGACCCGATGTGAGTGGGGATTAGTCTGGGTTGTGGTTAAGGCTTAAATGTGCCACCCATAGTTGGGGCCCATTCAGGATCACCTCATGGTTCAGACCAAAAAAAAAAAAAGACACTGGTGATGGCCATAAAAAAGAGTTGGCCAAAATAGTGATAGGTTGAACCATGAAAACCTTGATCTCACTGTTTCTTTTTATTCTTTGAACTTGTGTAAAGATTTTGACCTTATCCTTATAAGAGAGAGATGGCCAACATGCTCTCTGCAGCAAGCAAGAGTATATTGCTTGAGATCAATAATTTTTGGGCCAAAGCTGCTACTCCGAGCAAGCTTGGACATTGAAAAGTTTTAGGAATTTTTATTCTCACAGCTTAAGAATTTTTATACAGTCCTTTTAAAAACCTTCAACAAAAAGCCGGTTTTTAGGACGAGTTCTACCCATGGATTACCATGCAACTTTATTATCTCAGAAAACCTTCCACAAAGCTATTTATTTTTTTAATCTAATAATTTTCTTAAGGGGCTTGGACTGAGGGCATCGACTTAAATTATGAACAATATTTTGGCAGGCCGTAAAGACTCTTAAACTTGATTTAGTGGGGTGCGCCAGGCCCATGCAGTAGTGCAACACTTGGGCGACGCTTGAGAGCCCCAATAGCAAGCTACTGTGATGAGCCCTCCCCCTAAAGAAATTAATTTAATATCGTGTGGGCCATTGGCCCACGTATCAGATATTAAACTGATAAGAACAGATACTACACTTGATCTTAGCCAAAAGGCCGAGAAAGGTATGTTTATTACCGTGTTGGGCTGATTATTTTATACACAGCTACGCTCTCCTCCTGTCTTCAACTGGTCGATGTGGGACAATGTGAGTGGATGTGGGACAATGGGATTGTCAATAACCTGTCTTGAAGAAATCTTTGCAGTCTTTGTGCTTCAGTGCAAGTACATCTAAAGCCTCTCCTCCACAGCCTTATTATCATCATAGGTATAAATCATCCAATAATTATAAAACATTTTAGAAACTGAACCAATTTATTGATTTGCTAAGGTGCTACAAATGAAAGAAATATAGATAATCAACCTCATTGGCAACATCATTCATGCCCTGCGCTGCCTTGTGGGACATCAGCTTGTGCAACTACTGCACTGTACTTGTCCTTTGGTTTGATCTTGACATATATATCAAGCCAACGTCTCAGCATGATCTTGACATAATTTGGTTTGGTTTTCAAATGCTAAAGTTTCCATAACCTCAGCATGAAATATATATATATATATATATATACAGAGAGAGAGAGAGAGAGAGAGAGCGCTTTCATTGAGGGATCCCTCGAATAACTTATTTGAGGGATCCCTCGAATAACTTATTTGAGGGACACCTTTGTAGGACCCACTCTGCATTGTATTTTATTAATTCAAACTTTTTTTAATAAAAATAATCATTCAAAGATCATCTCTACAAAAAATCACTTGAATTCGATATCATTTGACCACTCAATTGAGTTATTGTAATTTTAGTACTTTCTTAAAGCACCATTGTTAATGTATGAATTTTGATTAATTCTTTTGGCTTCCCTTGACAATTTTGTAATAGGTCTTTTATATGTATTTATCAAGCTCAAGGATAGATTAAGATTAGCATCTCTAAGTGTTCTTAAATCTCATCTATCCTATGGAGGTTCAAGCAATTTGACAAAGGTAAATCATGCATTGCATATCATGCATTAAAACTGTTTTCATAAAAGATGACTAGTCATCTTTGCTCAGTGCGATTTCCAGCTGGTTAACCATCTGTTTTGTCCTATTCTATTTCTCTCTCTGCTGCCATGTGTCAGTCTGACCTAAGGGAATCTTTTGTCTGTAAAAGCAAGTAAATCCCTCATTTGGAAGCCGTCTCTTTTGTGTGGAAGTTTTGGAAAGATTGGCTTGCCATCTTTCTCTTCTTCTTCCTCAAGAGTAAACCATATATTTCATCTATGAGTTTTTCTAATTGATTTCTTTTTGAAAAACTGCTTTTGAAATATGAATCTGCATCTAGCTATTTAAATCATTCTCTCATATAGATCTAGATCGGATTTGTGACTGATTTCTTCAAGAGTATGGTTTCTTGAAGAAATGGGTCTTTCTCCCTTGAATCCAAAGTTTGGCTTCGTTCTAAGTTGGAGCTTGCAAGCTAGTGCCATGGGATGATCGAGCTGGAGAAGGAGCTGCCATTGCCATGAAGAACTAAGCTTCGAGCTTTGCTAAGTTGGAGAAGAAGATTGCACAAAGGAGGTATAGCTCATCTTCCTAAATAGATCTGGGTTTTGCTTGAGCTTGCTTGTATTCCTTTGTAAGAATCTTTTTCTACTTAGTGGATTGCCTAGTCGGTTGATGACTCCCAGTTTTTCCCAATGGTGGGTTTCTGGGTAAACAAAACCTGTTTTGCATATCTGTAAATTTATCTGGGTTTCTGTTCTTGATGGTTGACTAGTCATCTATATATGCTGTTTGCTGTTTACTTGATATTGATGACTTCACACACTTTCACTATAGTTGTTGCTAGCACAGGGGATGCCTAGATTGATGGGTCCTTCTGAGTGCCTAGGTTGTCACTAGTAATCTTCTAGGACTGCAGGTACTCTGTGGCATACTCTGTGTGTTCTCTTGATTGTTGAGTTGTTGTGTCTTGTTTGTTTAGTTAAATTTACCCCTCGTCACCTAAGTATCAATTTCAACCATGTTTATTGATTTTGTAGGACACAATTAGATATCTAAACGGTTTCCAATTTGTCTTATTTTTTGTAAGAATGATCTATGAATGAATACCTAAAAATTAGATGGTTTGAATCATTTGAAAAAAACAATTATAGAGTACCTTAAAGTGCGTTCTTATTTGAGAGATTCCTGGTTATAAAAGAGTACTAATATATATATATTGATGCATAATATTGGGTCAACAAGATCAAGAGAGTAAAATCAGAGTCTCACAAAGTACACGAGTATTTACCTGGTTCATTCAAATTGGAGTAGATAGTAAATCAGTTGTCAATTGTATTGCCTTTCACCATAAAGGTTACATTTACATTGAAAATTTCTCCCAAAGTAGGGAGAGCCTCTTATAAATAGATGAGGGTTTGGGCCCTTCATTGGCTTCTAATAGCGCTGGGCATAACATGGTGATACGAGAGTAAACGGGTAGAGTAAACTAAAATAAAAGGATATGTAATGCATGGTCAAAAATTTATGGGAAATGCTATTATTACTGTAGCAAAATTCTCAAATAGCGCTATTACTGTAGCTAATCGACAATATCGGTAGTGTTGATATAGTTTTTTTTTTTTTTTAATGTTCACATCAAGAGTATCTTGAATTGTATGTTATCGAAATAATGAGACAATATCGACAACATATTAAGATAATCCCAATATAATTAGTGGAACATACAATTATTGTAGCAAATAGGTCATATGTGGAACATACATTTCCCGATAATTATAGGTCGGTAGCTCACAATCATATACTAGATAGACGGCTGAAAAGTCAAATATCATCTTATTACCACAAGAAAAACACAAGGATAAGATCAGAGGGAGCATATGGGTCCAAACATTTCGTGGCTTTGATACATTTTCCATGCTATTAGGGTTAGGAGTTATTCTCTAATCATGTCTTTGAATAATATAAGAAAAACTTGCTTTCCACCAATAGGACTTATTGTGTCGTTTTGTAATAGGATTTATTGGTATGTCCAGTTATCGCTTGACATCATATTCTGTATGATATTTTTCTTTAATTTTATAAAAAATTTCGTTGACGTGTATCTCAATCTTTCATATGTGGTTTAACAAGCAAGACGCCCCCCCTCTTCTTTTCTTTTTTTTTTTTTTTTTTTTGAAATACAAGTAATGGTCTAAATTACAGGGGAGGGGTGTTTCTCACACACGCATTATCAAGGTGTTATGAGAGTTCAAACTTGAAATCACTAAGCTGCAGGTCAATGTCATTTTCCATTGGGTTAGACCCCGTTGATGAAGTAAGACGAAACCTTTGACAAAAGTGATACTTGACTATATATAAGTAATAGGTCTTCATATTTGGCACAGATTAATTGGTGATATAATTGCAGGATTCCATATGATTTGTCTAATTTTCATTAGCAATAGATAGTAAAAAGGATCACGAAAACAATATATACTAAATATTAAGATAACTGTCTTTGTCAGCCACATGGCATGTTAATATTTTCCACCTAACATAAAATAAGTAATATGTGTCCATAATTTAAGGCAAATTATGACACGTAGAAGGCAGTCGGTACAAGTTATTGTGAATTTGTGAGAAATAGTAAAAACGTGGAAGTTGTGAATCTCTATATTAAGAAAAAGAAAAATATTTTACGTAAAGTAAAGAAAAGAAAAGAAAACAACAAGTAGAGTAATTAGTTCCAAAACTAAAATCATGGTCACTTTTGTTTTAAAACATAGAGTAATTAGTCAAAACACGGTTTCACGATAGCAGTCAAATTTAACTCTAGTTTTGAATACTTATGTATCTTTTATACTAGTATATATATATATCGGCTCTTCAATCGTATAATTCTAGCTTCATCCATGTTGTCGGAGTTGTAGGGGTTTACTCCGTACCCATCCCTAATAGAGTGTTGAATCTATATTTATTTATCATTTTAACCTCAAATACTTTATAAAATTATGAAATGATTCCCCTGAACAATATCAATTATTTCAAACCCTCAAGAAAAAAAAAGGAAGTTTCACTATTATACTTAATATAGGGGCTCAAGTTATAAATAAAAAAACCTATATAAAATGGACTTTAGAAACACACCTCAAGCCCATTTACAACATAACAAAAATGTTTCGAACTTCCTATAAATTACAAAACTTTCTTAAAACAAACTCAACCCCAAAACCTCATAAAAAAGATATGAAACACTCAATATGGTATCAGAGTAATTTAATAATAATAATTAAATGCAATAGGGCTAGCTGTCATTTTTTGGGTTTTTTTTTGTTTGTTTATAGAAATTAAATGGTGTAGGGTTTATTATATCACTAGTGCTAAGCACTGGCGGATCCACAGAGGCGCACCTCCCCTCGCCGGAAACTTCCTTGGGGATGCCGGAATTTCCCCCTTCGCTAGTGCCCACCAATTGTTTGACTAAATGCCTCAAAGACGTTGTATTGTTTGCTGCTGTTTGAGACCCTGAATATTTACCTTATATTGTTGGGCTCAATCTCACGAGCATGTAGGAGAAAACGGTTCATCAATCGGAGCTACACAACCAAAGTTATGAATTTTCAAAGTTTTTCTTGAATATTTGAAGTTATGTTGCAGAGGAACAGTTTAAGGAAGAAGAAGACTCTACGTCAGCGCTTCTGATTTTGATTCTTTTTTAAATGGCCCAATAGCAAGCCAACACATGTCTATTTCTAATTGGCCTAGCTTAAAAATTCATTAAATACTCATATGTGTGCCAAAAAATTCACCGAAAATTACCCCAAACTTCTAATCACGTGTACATTTATTTCATGACCTCCAATTTACATGTGCTTTTGGTTAGATTAATTGGTAAATTTTGGTTAGATTAATTGGTATTAACTTTTGTTAGATTAATTATGTAATTGACATGGATTTTGTTCATATTTGATATGAATTTTGGTAAACTAACTGTGTCAATGACAAGGATTTTGTTCATATTAATTGATATCCATATAGACTATAATCAATTAGTTGTAGACGTAAAACTTTTATTTGTTTTAATTATGAGTGACATTTTGCACCTCCCCTGAAAAATTCCTGGATCCGCCACTAGTGCTAAGAATGGGTATATAACTAAATATCTTAAATTAAAAAAATGGTATATTCACTTTGGTAATGTTTCTTTAAAACACATTTATTTTTCTCTAAGAATAAACAATATCCATAATTAAAAAAATTAATGAATATATTATAACGTTGTCTACAATTAAAAATATTTAGTAATTACGAATAATAAAATAAATAATTATGGGACACCCAAAAACTTAAACAATGCCAACAATAGCTTTAAAGAAAAAAAACTAACAAATGAAGCAACACATTATCTTCAATCGATAAAAATAACCATAGCTTAAACAATGCCAACAATACCATGTTTGTTTACTATATAGAAACTTATAAATATAATAAATCGTGTATATATTAATTTTTTTTTTTTGTGTAGAATAGTTTTAGCCACGACAGGCTGAAAAAAAAAAAAAAAAAAAAAAAATCCCCATGCAATTCCGTACGTACACACACGGTATAATCTCCGAGAACCTTTCGTGAAATCCACAATATAAATTAACCACATCCGACAATAAATCTTTTGTTGTTTTGCTTCAACTTCTTTGTTCATTCAATTGGCTCGATCTGTCGGAGGCTCAATCTCTCTGCAGGCTTGGTGAGCGTGGGTCTCTGATAAGATTGAAAGTAATTCTCAGGATGAAGATAAGCAACAACCTGTTGGGTCTTCTCAACATCCTCATCTTCTTCGTATCGATTCCAATTGTCTATTTCGGGATAATTGCGAACAAGACACACAGCGGAGGAGAGTGCCTCGACCTTTTTAGGAAGCCCTTCCTTGTAGTCGGCGTTTTCGTCATGGTGATGTCAATCTTCGGCATAATCGGGGGGTGTTGCCGGGTCCCTTCGATCCTATGGACGTACCTCGCCATCATGTTCCTCGTCTTGTTCGCCTACTTCTCCGTATGGATCTTCGCCTTCTTTATCACTTGGAAACCAGGTGGTGGAACGGAGATTATTGGTACGGGGCACAAGGAGTTTAAGCTTAATCGATACACCGAGTGGATGCAGATGAGGGTTCAAGACAAAAAGAATTGGAAGAAGATCAAGCACTGTCTCATTCTTGGCGATTACTGCCCTAATTTGATGCCCGGAAATGGCACTTCCCTCCGGGATTTCAACAAAGTGGAATTGGCACCAGTTTTGGTAAGCATACATATACAAGTTTAATATATTGCTTATGGTTTTATTATTTTTTGGGTATACAAATTAATTTTTTGAGCTGGCAGCGCTCTAACTCTTCGCTTCACATGAAACTTATTTCGGGTGGTTTTAGAGTGCTTTGAATGAAAATAACCCTAGTTAGTTTATAAATGGAGAATTACTATGTATACCATATTTAAAAACTTATCATGCACTATTCATGGCTCATCACTAATTCATTGAACTTATATAGAAGAATGTATGATGAATTTTTTGGAGTGTTAGTAAAAACTTCATATTAGATATTAGGGGTTTTAGGATCAAATAGTCCTAAATTATAGTTCGATTTGCATTTTGGTACTTCAATTCCAAAATGGATGTTGTGGTCCTTCAACTCCACTTTTGATGGCATTGTTGAACATGTTGTATGTTCTATTAAATACAGGGGCGAAATGGTTTTTTTATATTATTTTTAGGGAAGGGATTTGAATTTGTGTGCAAAGGAGCTGGCTCACTGCCCTAACCAATTCGCCTAACGATACAACAAAAATGGCAACAGTTACCATTATGTCACCAAATTTGGTGACTGTTGTGGGGGTTACTAAAGGCTTTAGTTACCTTTTTTTGACTTTTTTGGTGACTAAAAAGACTTTTAGTCACCCTTTTTACTTTTTTTAGTGACTAAAACCTTTAGTAACCCCCACAAAAGTCACCAAATAATGGTAACTATTGCTACTTTTTTTTTGTAGTGTGTAACCCTAGTCTGCGCATATAAAGCTTTAATGGTAGACACTTAGCTTAAGTTTGCACTACTATTATAGTATATATATGGGTTTAAATATATTGACTACAATTTCCAATTTATATAATGTTTGCAGTCTTCTCGATCGGATTTAACAAGGATCTTTAATTATGTGTTTATGTTGATTTGCAGTCCAGTTGTTGTAAGCCATCAGTTGAGTGTGGATTTAGCTATGAGAACCCTACCGTGTGGAAGAAGAAGAATAACAGTGCTTCTTCCAACCCTGACTGTAAAGCATGGGACAACGACCGAAAAGTTATGTGCTTCAACTGCGAGTCTTGCAAGGCTGGAATGCTGGAACAACTAATAATTTCTTGGAAGGCGATGCACCTTTTCAGAACCCTAATGCTTGGCTTCCTCTGTTTTGTGTACGCTGTTGCATGCTGCGCATTCAAAAACACCAGAGAGAAATTCTGACCATTAATGGACGCATGCATGCATTGAGAAGTTAATTGGACGCATGAGATGATCATCATGTAGATCAATACTGTTTCAATGTAGGATTGGGAGCTACCCAACAAAGAACCGAGTTCCTACGCGCATCCTTTATTTATTTATATTTCTCTATTCGGATTTGCTTGAGTTTAAACAAAAGACTGGACCTCATCAAAATACAATCCAAAGGGTTAAAAGAACTAACACATCAAGACCTCATAAATAAAAACTATACTAATGAGAAGGAAAGAAGTGTTTTTGGATTTGAAATTACAAAGAAAACATAGAATTACCATGGAGAAAAAGAAACCGATACCTTCTTGGTATGTTGGGCAATATTTTTATAGTGAGCAACACTGTGAGTTTTAACAAATCATAATCATAGGAGAAACAAAAGCGATAGAGGGAAAAACAAAGGGCTTTGATTGATTTTCAGACTTCGGAAATAAAATGGTTTCTGGGTGAGAGGGAAACAAAAGCGATAGAGGGAAATAAGAAGGATCCTTTGAGTTTCAGGCCTTAGTGGGTTTTGATAGATGAAGCTGTTATTAGTTCGTTTCTTTAACCATTAAATTTTATTTTAATCAGGTGGAAACTTTTCATTAAAAGTTAGCACAAAAAAACCAGGCAGAGCCAAATGATTGAAACTTACCAAAATTGGATTGATCGGTTTGGGCGGATTTGAATACCCTCTTTTTCTCCTCCAACCCCTTTCCGATGTATGCGTGAAAGGTTTCTAGTCTTGGATAAATACTTTCCATCATGTTTACTATATATGAAAGGTAAGATTCTTACACCATCAATTTAAAACGTGTATTTAGACATTTATGTATTCTCCCCCATGGAAATATGTACGGTTGCACTATATAATCTCCGAGAACTTTTCCTGGAATCCACAATATAAAATCAACCGCATCCTACAATCATTGTTTTGGTGTTGCTTCTTCCTCTTCGTCTTCATCTTCATTTAAACATTTTGATCAATAATCTATACATCTGAGGCTTAATCTCTCTCGTTTGAGGAGTTTGGGTCTCGGATAAAAAAGTTTTTTCAAAATGAACCTACCAAACAACCTGTTGGGTCTTCTCAACATTCTCACCTTCCTGATATCGATTCCAATCGTCGTTGTCGGGGTACAGATGAACAGGGTAAGTGGCGCTGGGGAGTGCTTCGAGTTGTTCAGGAAGCCCGTCCTCATATTAGGTGTGCTGATCATGGTGATGTCCATTGTGGGCATAATCGGCGCATGCTGTCGGGTCTCTTGGGTCCTATGGATCTACCTCTTCGGTATGCTTCTCCTCATCATCTCCCTTTTCGTTGTCTACGGCATAGCCTTGATTGTCACGTGGAAATCAGGCGGCGGAACTAGGCTTCCCGGGACAGAGTTGAAGGAGTACAAGCTTAGCAGCTACTCGGATTGGTTGCAGAATAGGGTTCAGGGAAAGAGCTGGGACACGGTCAAGAATTGTCTCGTTGTTGGCGATGGCTGCTCTGAAATGCCCAAGAATGACACTACACTCAAGGAGTTCAATATGAAGGAGTTGAACCCCGTTATGGTATACATTTTGGAATATTTACATTTTTTTTTTCCAGGTCTTTCTTTATTTTTGGACTGTTGGCATGTCATTGGTGTCTCTACTAGTCTTAAATCATCCTACAAGTTATTAATTAGGCGGCGAGATTATGTCAAGTAAAACCTTCTTTTTGGTGACCTATAGAGTTCTTACGCGTGAGAAATCATCTTCTTCCCCTATAGTTTAGTTTAGACTATCGCTTGCAAAACCCAAAAAAAAAAAAAAAAAAAAAAAGAGTAACCTACACTTGCTATAATTACCCCTATGGTGCTCTCATCACTAATCAATAGTACTAGTAAAAAATGCATTCCAATATGAACATAGTAGTAAAACTGGATTACATTGTTGAAAGAGAACGACTCATTTCAATCTAGAACTCTTGCAAGCTTTATACTTAATGTTTTGGTGCCCCCTCCATGTAAATATAAAATTCTGCTCCGCCCGTGACTATAATATACGATACTAAATATTCATCCATAAAGTTTATGTTGTTACACAGTTCAGAATTCAAATTCGGATTTTTAACTTGGGGTGAATAGATTAAAATGTGTTTGATATTATTTTGCAGTCTGGTTGCTGCAAGCCATTAGCTGAGTGTGAATTTAGCTATCAGAGTCCCGCCGTGTGGAACAAGACAAAGAGTGCTTCTTCCAACTCTGACTGTAAAGCATGGGACAACAACCCAAAGGTTAAGTGCTTCGACTGCGATTCTTGCAGGGCCGGAATTCTGGAGCAGCTGCTAATTACATGGAGGAAGGCTCACTTTTTCAAATTTGCATTGATAGGGTTCCTCTCGGTTATCTACAGTATTGGATGCTGCGCTTTCAAAGACAGCAGGAAGAAACCTGACTATTGGAGGCAATGATAAAAAGAGTTGAAGCTGGACCAACTTTTGCATCTTCCTCTTATTAGTTGCTGGTCAACCGCTGGTCCTGTTGACTACTTATTTTTGGATTGGAAGCCATCCTAAGCTTGGAAACTTCCTCTAGTACAATTTTTTTGGTTGTTGTTTTCCCTCCTGTAACTAAAATGATAGCTATTATATTAATCACTAATTTTTGTTTTATTTATTTAGTAATTAGATTTTTATGTCAAATACGAATTAGGGCTTCCTACCAAATCCAAATTAGGGCTTTGTACCAAGTTTTTGTTCGTGTAAAAATTTTCCAAAGCAACTTTCGGATTCATTGAAAAATATGCGCATTTATTCATTGCTGAACTTTTGCAGTCTCGCGTTGAAATGTCCAACCATTTATGTAATTTCCTAGGAATTACTCATCATTAATTAAGTTGTGAAGATTAATTCTTGTTCTTGAAGCACACTTGTGTCAGCAGCGTTTTACTTTTATTTTTTTATTTTTAGAATAAGCGAAAGTTTTTTTTAAAATTTTTTTATAAATAAAACAAAAGTACAAAGTAAGAATGTGTTGAATATGGGTAACCTTCTCAATTACCAAATGCAACATGCATATGTTAAATTGATTTGGAGGGAATCAAGCAAAACCCAAAAGTGACTAAAATCTCTAACTTAGCAATTAGAAGCACATGTATTCAAACCTTGCAATACAGATCCGCCGCGCAACAGTAGAAACGGAAAATCCGTATCGAAAACTGAAACTAAATAGAAAAAACAAACAACCTAATTAAGCAGCGTTTTCTTTCATAATTTTCTATTATTGCAAGTTTATCAAATATGATGTGATGTAATTTTGGTAGTCATTAGAGAATCTATCATTCTCTTTGAAAGAGAGGAGTTCATAATAATGAAGACATCTCTAACAATATAAAGTACATAATAATTGTTGATGCACAATTTTCGTTGAACCATTTGAAGGGAAAATAAGCTCAAGCCCAAATATGTACTTGAGCCCCTTTAAACCTTATGTTCTCCCAATTTAGAGTGACATAGTTGATCTTCTTGTTGTGCCCCCCTACGCAATGAAGACCATACAATAAGTTGAAACCTGATAAAATTGGCAGAACCTAACTGACAGTTCGGGTTTGTTTGGTTTTTGTTTGGTTATTGATTTGAACTCGAACCAAACAAAGGGTATATGGTTCGGTGTCGGTGTGCAATATTCAAAACCACCGATTTAACCGAACTACTTGTACACGTGTCAAGCTTCTATTCGTTTTTGGTGTAAAACCTATAGACCGCATCACAGAGAATTCCTAGCCCCCTCCTCCGGTAAACCCAGCCACACTATACCACCAACGTCATGTGTCAAATCACTTGCAACTGCTTAGGGATGGCAAAAATCCCCTCGAGGGTGGGTCCCCGACCCTAACGGGGGGAGATTTCAGGGCCAAACAGGTATCGGGTACGGGGATCCCCGAACTTGAAAAATCCCTTACGGGTATGGGGAGGGGATGGAATTGGTGTCCCCATCCCCAAACCCGACCTGAAAATATATATGTTTATATTTAAATAAATAAATATTTAATTATAATATTTATGTTTAACCCTAAGTTAACCTCCTTCTCCTAATTCTTCCTAATCTTCTCTAGATTTTCATATTGATGTGATTTTGAATAGTTGAGTTGAACTTTATAGTTAATTTGAATGTGTTGAATGATAATTTAATATGAAACTTAATGTTAAAATGTATTATAAATGTTTTTTATGCAAAAAAAAAATCAGGGATTCGGGGCGGGTATGGGGGATAGTCCTCTGACGGGGACGGGGACGAGGATTCCCCAAAACCTATTAAACGGGGATTGGTTCGGGGATAGGGGCGGGGATGGAGATGATATTGTCATACCCGGCCCCTACCCAGCCCGTTGCCATCCCTACAACCGCTCTAGCGTCAACTTCATCTACGCCTCCTTCCCTTTCCTCTATCTCATTGTCATCTATACGACACAGATTCGATGACCCCCAAACTCCAAGCCCTAGTCTTGGAGGCGGGGTTGGTTTGGCCAAGCTTCATCATACGAGAGATAGACAAATTTGATTTGAGCGTCTGTCGAGAACATAAGGGAGAAACACTTGTGTGAAACGTGTGATAACTATTCCATGTGGCATTTTTGTGATTGGTTGGGGAAGGCAAAACAATGTTATCTCCGTTTCACACATGTTTTTCTAGTGGGAAAGGGAACCTCTAAACGTAGATGTTTGGAAGATGAAAATGCAGCGAGGGGATGGAAGTTTTTTTATTATAATTTAACTTTTTTTTTCATTTTTAATGTTATTTTATCATTTTATATATTTGATTTAAATTATTTTAAAGAAAAAGAATTTATTATTATTATTTTGGTCCATGTGGACTATGCATAAGCACAAAAGAAAAGGGCACTTGTTTTACACATCAACAATTAAAAAACTTATGTTTTGGGTGACGAAAGGTCGCATTTGTATAGTTTCTGTAAGTTCATGTACCAATTTGTAGGATCTTACAAGTTCAGGTACTAATTAGAAATGACCTCCAAATTTAGAAGATTGTATGTAGTTAATCCAAAGTTAAATAATGAAAAAAAGTGGGCTTTATTTAGAGTATTGATTAATATATTGGGTCAAAATAATTAGATAAAAATATTTTAATTTGAAGTGTTGGATGTGGGCACTGGGAAGGGAGAGTATCTAACTGTGATAAGTTTCGTGTGGGATTTGACGGTGTGAGTCCGAGTGAAATTTACCTTGACAAAATACGAAAATTTACTCCGAATCAGAAAAGAAAAAGAGCTCCGTATTGGATATACACGCGCACACGGTTTAATCTCCGATACGCTTCCGTAAAACCCACGATATAAAACACCACACCGTCCCCCTTCTCCTTCTCAATCCCCACAACAACAATTCCTCATTCTCCTTTTCCCTTCTTCATCTCTCTCAAGTTCGATTTTTGTGAATTGGGTTTTGTGATTTTAGCCTCCTTTCACAATGAAGATCAGCAATAACCTCGTCGGGCTTCTCAACTTCCTCACCTTCCTCCTCTCAATCCCGATCGTCGTAGCCGGAGTGTGGCTGAGCAAGCAAGGCAGCACCGAGTGCGAGAAGTTTCTGGACAAGCCCGTCATCATTCTCGGCGTTTTCCTCATGCTGGTCTCGCTCGCCGGCCTCATCGGCGCCTGCTGCAGAGTCTCGTGGCTCCTCTGGGTCTACCTCCTCGTCATGTTCCTCCTCATCGTCGTCCTATTCGCTTTCACCATCTTCGCCTTCGCCGTCACCAACAAAGGCGCCGGCAAAGTGCTTTCCGAGAAAGGGTACAAGGAGTACAGGCTTGGGGACTATTCTCACTGGCTGCAGAAGAGGGTCAACAGCACCAAGAACTGGAATAAGATCAAGAGTTGCCTTATTGATAGCAAGGTCTGCTCTACGTTTCGGGACAAGTATTTCAACGATACCATCTCGGAGTTGTATAAGGAGAACTTGTCTGCGCTTCAGGTATGAACAACATTCATGGGTTTTGTTCATTTTTTTTCAATTGGCTTTGGGTATGTATTGAGCTTTGGTTTGTGCTTGGTCGAGATCTGGAATTTTGGTTCAATTTCTGGGCTTAGTTCTTAGTCTCTGAATTTGGGTTTGTTAACTTTTCATGCCTGTTTTGTTTTCAGTCTTGGATGTGTTTGATTTTAAGTTGGAATGTGGATTCTGAATGTGGGCTATGGCTAATTTGTCTGGTTTGATTTGGGTTTTGCTAATATTTGCTCCTGCGTATGCCTCCTTTGAGATCTGAATTATGGGGTTGTTAGGAAATGATCTGGGCTTGATGATATTACATTAAATTGATCTGGGTTCAAATTTTGTTTCAACTTGTTTGGATTACATTCTTTTGGTGTTGGAGTTCTGACTTTTTCACTTTCCAATTCGAATTTTGGATAGTTGTCTGGTTGTTTGTTTTGCTTTTTATTTTTGCACTTTATTCTCATTGAGAGTAGTAATTTAAAGATAATTAGTTTTATTACAAGGCCATCTTTACAAGTTTTCAACCAAAGGATAAAAAGGCTGTATTCTTTTCTGGTCCATCCTCCATTTGGATGACTGAATCTGCAACTTTTGTATGCTTTTCAAGTTCCCCTTTTTGAAATGAAGTCTATTGTATTTACAGAGGCTAAACTAGTAGATTTATTATTTAATTAAAAAATTATTATACTTTTAAAAGTGTTTGTACTAATCACTGTGCACGATTGATTCTTTAGAGAAACCAATTCCCATCGTAAAGACTATTTTTTAATAGCCATTTTGTGGTAGGGGATTGCTCTTTGTAATGTAGACATTTGGGGAACGTGAATAGCCCTTCTTTGTATAATTTTGTATGTTAAAGTGCCAGCTTTAATTCGTGATGCTATGCATTGACTTGGTACTCTGTGGACTAATGATATCATTTCATTACTTGGTATCTGTTCTTATTCTTCATGACCTTTGAGTATCCTGCTTTTTTTGAAATTGCTTTTGTGTTGGTCCTCAAAGAAAAGAATAATCACTTTTCGAAACAAATTGCGCTGGATGGCCTACCTACCCCTACCCCCCCCCCCCCCCCCCCCCTCTCCGTCCACATGTTGACATGTTAAGAAATTTGGACCTTTCCTTTTCAATATTCTAATATCCCATAATAACGAGGGGCATTTTGGTATTCTAGTTTCCATTTGGTGATTGTAATGATGTTCTTATACGCTACGTTTAGACAAGGACTGTTTCAAATTTCCTTGGGAGAAATTGCTCTCGAAATATGTTTCAGTTTTGTATCTTTTTAGCTTTGCTTACCTTGAAAAGAATAGAATTTAATTGTCTGTGCTGTTGCCGGTGCTTGCAGTTTAGATTTCCTTGTGTTTAAGACAATGTCTCATATTTTCACTTTATTTCGTTTGCCATCTTCTCAGATTGAACAATTTATCTAACGTGTTTACTGATCTCCAGGCCGGTTGCTGCAAGCCATCAGATGATTGTGGATTTACCTATGTGAGCCCTATTAACTGGAGCAGCAATGGTACCATCGTCTCTTCCAACCCCGACTGCCGCACATGGGAGAATGATGCAAAGGTTCTGTGCTTCAACTGCCAGTCATGCAAGGCTGGACTGCTGGACAACATAAAAAGTAACTGGAAGAAGACGGCCGTCGTCAACATTGTATTCTTGATCTTCCTCATTGTTGTGTACTCTGTTGGATGCTGCGCATTCAGGAACACCAGGAGGGACAATGAATATTGGAAGCATTAAGCAATATCAGATATTGGCATGTAATGTAGAGAGTAGTTTAGCAGCTTGCTCTTCGTAGTGAAACCTATGTCTTCTTAACTTTCTTATGTTTATTAATTTCTTGTAAAGTATTTCATCACGTTTGGTTTAGGTTATTATAGTTTTTCAGCTGCTAGTCTTTTCTTCTTTTTACCTGCTTGTGCTGTGACATTGTTTTGGGAAGTCATCTTTGGCTTTATTTGTGTGTGCATGCATTTTGCTAAAAGATGTGTTTGGTTTTTGATGCTGGCTTGCTAGAGACGGCTACAAAAATCCGAAACAGTCATTTTCAGTCCACCATTTTCTTTGATGCATCCATTGATGATGGTTTGGGGAGTGATAAGGCTCTTACCGATTGTTCGGTGTCCTTGCCATATGTCATCTACGCAGTATACCCACTTGTACTCATAACACGTGCGTTATGGCTGCATGACATGTTGTTCACTTGCCTAGACGTGTGGCACATGTGTTCTGGCTGTATGACATGTTACCTAGATGATGATGTCATAATAAGGATAAATTTGTAATTAAGATGCCCTGAGAGGGGGTTCTTTTGCACACAACTTAGAGCACTTTCACCCATTTGTAATTAAGATGACCCAATATATATTTTTTCGTTGTTGACGTCATCCCTGATCAGCAAACCCAAGCAACATCCCATGCTATTTAAAAGTTATAATTGAATACACCCCTCTAAGTATTTATTAAAAAAAATTCTAAAATTTTTAGTATTTTTTCAATTTTTTTAAAAAAGAAAAAATCATTGTTGACATCATCGTTGACATCAACAAACCTAGGCTATTTTTGTCTTCGAGCCTGCCCAAGCTTGTGGAGCCCACCAACTGCCCGGGCTACTGAAGCCTGCTAGAACGCGAAAATGGGGCTAGGGCCCCTTCCTGCCCTGGCCAAGGCTAGGCGGTAGAAGTGCTCTTAGATGCCATAGGGGTTCACATCTTAAACTTTTAGTCTACAAATCAATGCCATTTTAAATTAGGTTAGACCCTGTTGACTCAGCTTGCTCTTATTACAAAGGATTTCCATTGATGATTGTACTTATTATTTTATCTTTTGATTTAATGTATTAGAATTTTATTTTATTTGAAATTACAAATTTACTCTTATTATCAACAGAAAATTAGATAAATTTAAAAAATTTAAAAGCAATCGTTAAATTGGTTTTATTAATGACTTCGAGTGCTAAATTAGCTAACTTTTTTAGTTCAGAAGGTTAAGTTCAAAGAGGATTACTCCAATTCCTACTTTTTATCAACACATGGACGGGTATTGGAATTATTATAATTCCTAACTTCCATGCGTTTATTAAAATATAAGGAATAAAAAATTATGGGGGTTCTATATTAAAATCCGTAATTCAATACTTGAAAAATCATGAATTAGATTGATTTGTTGAAGCAGATTTTTGGTATAAAAAAAAAAAAAGAAATCCCAAATAGGGCCTAAATAAAATAGTTAATTTTATACTCGCTCCCGACTTACTCGATTCATGACTTCTTCCATTCTAAATAAGCATGTCTCGTATTACCATCTGGTGACTCGCAACAAAGGCATATACATGATACATCACATCGTATAAGAATAAATACATATTGTTTAGACATACCAAAATTGTTAAGTTTTCCTCATAGTTTAAGGCATACCAAAATTGTTCCCAATGTCGACGTAACTGGTGATGGTAATATCAGCAATTGCCCGACATTTTGGAGTGTGCGGTCCACCGTAGATATGTGGCTAGTTTTGCAGATAAGAAAATTTGAGGACGACTTAAATCCTCCTCAAGATACATGCTATATATGACCCAAAAAAAAGAAGATATATGCTATATAAAATCATTTACAAAAGGTAGAGTGAGTGCTAAGGGTCATAGCTTTGGAGATTGATCGAAGGACCACAATTCTTCTTGGTTCAACTACCATCTTTAGTGGGGAACCTAATCATGCACAATTACATATGAAGCTTGTCGTTACTGCTATAGCCTCATTTGCTTTCATCTTTTGTTCAGAATTTCATGCAATATGTATATCCGTCAAAACACCGTTTTTGTACTTGAGCACACATTTGACTCTACTTTTCCACCTAAGTTCCACGCATTTTGTAGTTTAGCACACATAAGCCTAAGTAACTGCAATGGGCTTGTGGTCTATATATGCTTAAGAGTATTTATCTCTGTATTTGAGGTCTTAGATTTGATTTTCCCTTCTTCAATATCGTTTGCATTTAATAAAATCCTAAATTACGTCATTAAGAGAAATTATTGTATGGTAGTTGAATACGACCATATGATAATTCGTGTGCGTGTGTTCACCCCAAAAAGTGTGGTCAAATACTTTAGCACTTGGATTTTTATCTTAAATTATTTGGACCCCAAGTTGGGCTCAAGTAGATTCTGTAAGTTTTTAGTCTTAGTCGTATCACTGTTGGTGTTAAAAAGCCCAATAGAAAGAGTATGATTCAGACAGTATGTAAAGTGAGAGTCTTGCACCTTAAGAAATCTTAACTTCTCTTCAAACCATGGTGCTCTATATTAATTATTTTCTATGCCTAGTTCATTAAGGATCCACTTGTGTGATGATAAACTCAAAGTAACACAATTCTAAAGTTGAAATCGGACGAAAAGAACTGTTTTCATTGATCATGAAATAGTGTCTGAACATACATTACAAATTAAAAGAAGCAAATGTAGTCCGATTAGACTGAAATATAAGCAAAAGCACTATAATCGGATTGAGTATAACTCAAATTGGACGAATATACAATGGAACTTTAAAATAATCACAGCTAGAATCGAACGCCAACTGGAAATTATACCAACCCAAGAAGGAGACAGAGCAAATAATCAAAATATTTCTCAGGATGGTCGACTTGAAATCAAAAAATGAAAACAACGAAGTTGCTGAGAAACTTGATACCAAGTTGATCAAGGTGAAGTATGTCTTTTAGAGAGATTGTGTGTCCCCGTTTGGCCTTGACTTCATGATAATATAGGGACTCCTGATGGCATTGTGACAGTATGCAAAGTAGCTCCAGTACTAGGGTACGTACAACCCTCCATCAATTATACAGTTATACAATTATACTTGTACGAGTTATTCCACGTACTCTCCATATCACACTTAACTATAAGAGATATTTAGTTATATACTCATTCTTAGCACTAATAATTATATAAACCATACACCATTTAATTTCTATAAACACACCCAAGAAAAACCCAAAAAATGACAGCTGACCCTTTTGAATTTAATTTTAATTATTAAATTATTTTGATGCCCTATTGAGTGTTTTGGGCTTTTTTATGAGGTTTTGGAGTTGAGTTTGTTTTAAGAAATCAATAATAGTTTTGTAATTTAAAAGAAGTTAAAAGTTTTTTGTTATGTTGTAAATGAGCTTTGGGTGTGTTTCTAAAATCTATTTCATATAGAGGTTTTTTTTATATAATTTAGTCTCCTATATTGGGTATAATAGTGAATCTTCCTAACTATAATTACTCCCGTCACTTAGTAAATATTACTACCATATCCACATGACGTCACACTGAAAACAATGTTTGAGTCAGCTCCACAGTAGTAATCCTGACTTAAGCCCATTTTACGGTAAAAAACGACTTGACTAAAAAGAAATGAATTACAAGCCTAAAAAGAACCAAACAAAACAAACAAGAACAATAGCATGCAGACTCAGAAAACAAGAACTACCGAGCCCAAGCAAGAAAAACAAAAGAACATGCAAAGAATCTAACCACGTAGGTGAAGTTCCAAACAGATATTACCAGGGGGGGAAAAACAATTAACCAAATGAGAGAGAAGACAAGTCCCAAAGACAAGAAGCAGAACAGTGAAGAAGACCACACAACAAACAAAGCAAATCTTATGTTTTTTTCTCGTTTCTCAAGGTGAAAATCTCAGTTATTTTCAGTCCTAACTAATTCAAAAGCTTTGATTAAAGGTTTTTTTAAAATAACTAAATAATGTATTTGAGGGGGTATTTTAATGAGGCTTATCTCACATTGTATTTTAATAATTCGAAATTTTTTAAGTCTGTATTAATAAATTATTTTTGCAAAAATCACTCAAATTGGAAGGCTGTAAGAGCATGTCTAATGCAAGAGGCTAGGTGCTATTTTAGCCCCTCATTCACAAAATATAGCCTCTCAAATTTTTTGTGGTTCTATGGTGAGGGTTAGGGGCTAAAACTCAAAACTTATTCTTTTAGTTTATTATTATTTTATGGACAAACTACAGTAAACTCCCCAATCTATAGGGTCATTTACGATTCCATACCCGATTTTGGGGATATTTACAAGTACACACACAACGTCGCGGAAAACTTACAAATTGCCCCCTTCATTAGCGAGACCGTCAGGAAATCCGTTATCTGCATACGTGGCGTCTAGCGGGATGAATTTTTAAGGGCATTTTCTGCATCTCATGTCCCTGGGTTTCGCGCCCAAAACAACACGTGGCCTTCTGTAATTAAAAAAAAAACATAAAACCCCTAAATCAAGTTCCAGATCTAAGCCCCCACTTAGACCTAAGCCCCAAGTAGACAGAAGTGGTTGCCCAGGTTCCAATTTGAAGAAGACAAAGACGATCGACGATGTTGACGAGGTTGATAATGTCTGCAAATCGAACATGCGAAGTGGGCCAACCTATTTGTCACTGCGGCAATCAATGTTGTCTGACGACGTCATGGACTGACAACAACCCTGGGAGAAGATTTTGGGGCTGCGCCGATTATGGGGTAAGAAGAGATTGTGCATTCTTTGAATGGTATGATCCATAGGTATGCGAAAGGTCCAAGACTGTGATATGTGGACTATTGAAATGATTACGTAAGGAAGAAGAGGAAAACCGAAAATTGAAAAAAGAGGTTGGACCTGCCTTGAAAGCACAAAGATTTCTACGAGCAAGTGTTCTGGGTTCTTGGATTTTTTTGATTGTGTTGTTGGGAATGTTAGTACTGGAATGGAAAGACTCTGGATCTTCCAAGAATGTGAAATTAGCACTTACATTTTAGGGTCTAGAACTTAGAAGACTTGGGTGATGTTTTTTGTGGCCTTTCCTTTGTAATTTCCCAAGTCAAGTTGTATGAAAGATGTTTATGTATGAACAATTGTTAGGCAATTTGGAAATACATAGATTGTTGATGTATGCACAATTGTTAGGCAATTTGGAAATACATAGACTGTTGATGTATTGTCACGGCTCGGACCCGGGGGTAGGTGGAAATCCCGCGCCCGATGCATGAGAAAATAACAAGTAAAATAAAATAAAAAGAAAGCCGAAACAGGGTTTAAAATAAACTTCTCTTATAAAAATAAATCCAAAATCTTACAACTTTACAATTAATAAATAAAGCTCTATCACACTCATCTAATTCAGCTTCAACCGATTTAGTCCTTGTCTTACCCACTAATTCATCTGAGGGATGAGCAACCACCGCTCAGTAAGTAGATTATGTAACATGACAGTCAAGCAATGCCGTTTTACACACTCTAGAAAATATCATGAAAAGATACACCAATCAAGATCATATCACATCATCCCTTCATATCTTGGTTATCCTTCATAGCATGTAACCAACTACATGATTCCTATCGGCCTCACTGCCCTATGTGCCCGTGTGGTACATGTCACATCCCGGATCGGCTCTGCCGTAGCACGATATTGTCCGCTTTGGGCCCCCCCTCTCTGGCCCTCACGGTTTTGTTTCTGGGAGCTCACGACCAACTTCCCAGTGGGTCACCCATCCTGGGATTGCTCTCGCCCCCAACTCGCTTAACTTCGGAGTTCCTACTACTCCGAAGCCAGTGAGCTCCCAAAAGGCCTCGTGCTATATGGATGCGGGTGTGTACATATAAGGCACATCACCCATTCTCCGTTGCTTGATGTGGGATCTCACAATCCACCCCCCTTAAGGGCCCGACGTCCTCGTCGGCACACTCGCACCACACGGCAGAGTGGCTCTGATACCAAATTGTCACATCCCGGATCGGCTCTGCCGTAGCACGATATTGTCCGCTTTGGGCCCCCCCTCTCTGGCCCTCACGGTTTTGTTTCTGGGAGCTCACGACCAACTTCCCAGTGGGTCACCCATCCTGGGATTGCTCTCGCCCCCAACTCGCTTAACTTCGGAGTTCCTACTACTCCGAAGCCAGTGAGCTCCCAAAAGGCCTCGTGCTATATGGATGCGGGTGTGTACATATAAGGCACATCACCCACTCTCCGTTGCTTGATGTGGGATCTCACAGTACATCTATCCCTCGGATACTCCAACATTGAAGTTCTCATGTTCCATGAATAATGCATACTTCATATTCCAATCAATATATATATATATAGTGTGAAAGATTGCACCAAATTAGACATGCTTGACTTGAAATAGAGAGATATTTGTAAATAGAACAAACCCACGATAATTCGTGGTTTTCATATTTTATCACAAAATAAGAACTTTTAGAATACATTCCATAAACCACTCACTTCGATAATGAGAGCTCTTAAAAATAAATTGGCAAGACAACCCATCTACCTATCTCCTCCAAGAATTTCCTCACTATTCTCTCTCCCTTTACGTTTTTCTCTCACTTTTTCCTCTTTTGATTTCTTTCTCTTCTCATGCACAACTAGGCATGAAAACAAGAAATGGTTATCCTATTTATACTAAGAAGAGGCGGCAACAAACTTTCCTTCAATTGGTCCAATTTATAGCAGTTGATTAAGGTTTGGCTCCAAGTTTAGATAGCTGTTATTGGAGTGCCAACACCTCATGCCCAAATGGAGCTTACTCATCTAGCTACAATGACACTTGGAGTCTAATGTACGTTTTGGATAATAACTAGGCTATTGAACTTGGTCAGCAAGACACAAAGAGATAAAGCTGTAAAAAAAAAAACAATACATATAAATATTACTATTTTTAATAACTAATAAGATAAATTTCTGAAAATATAAGACGTACCAAGATAATTATATATATATATATAAGTTATAAACCAAATATGTAACAAAATATTTTCTGAAATATATAAAAAAAAAATACGGGGTTTCATATGTATGCACAATTATTATTAGGCAATTTCCAAATGAATAATTGCTTGAAGGCAAATTCCATTATATTTTGAGTTCAAAATACATACATAATTTTCCAACCTTTGCAGCTCAAATTTACAAAATGAACATGAGCACCTAATCTGGAATACAGCTACCAAAAGTTGACAAAATGGCCACATCACAAAACCAAAAGTTGTACTAGTTCAAAATAAAATATATGGCATAAACTAAGAACTAAGAGCCTATGTTCTCTGTCTCTTGGATGCTCTCAATCCTATTCCAGCAGTTTCAGCTGCATTTGGCTGGAAGCATTTAGTGCAGCCTTCTTTGCAGCAGCAGCAGCCTTTGCCCTTGCATATGAAAGCTTTCTCCTAACTCTTGCAGCTACTTTTGCTTCATCCTACCGAGAAAAAAACACTTTTAGCTTCAAACAATAAAACAATAAAACAATAAAATAGTTTCCATTTTCAGGAAGAAACAACAATAAAAATAAGCACTCACAGCAGCAACTGCAGGGTCTTGGTTATGTATTTTTCTTGGTCTTCCTTTACCCCTTGATAGGGGTATTCCCTTTTGAGGTAGATTCCGATGGTGAGTGGCTTTGTTATGGCCAGTTGAGCCACAAATACTACACCTCATTTGCATTCCTTGTCTTCCCAACCATTTTTTCCCAGTCTTATCTATTCTTTCTTCAGCTCCTTTTATCCTCACCTTTCTAGGTCTTCCAGGCTGTCTAGTGTAGGCTGGTGGCTTTATTGCTGTCTGGTTAGTCTTCTCCCATAGCTGTGACCCATTAATTGGCATAATGAGATTGTTATAGAGGGCCATGTAACTTTCCTTGCTGTAGTATGAATGCACATAATCCTCCACAGCTTTACCTCCTTTGTAATGTATGACAGCAATTCCATGAGCATAAGGAATGCTTGACAAGTCCCACTTTCTGCAAGAACAAGTGTGATTATCCAAATCCACCACATATTGGTCACATCTTCCTGCATCCACTTGATATTTAGGACCACCAGACCACTGCACAGTACAATTACATGCTTCTAACTTTTTTTGTTGGACATGGTCAAAAATGTTCTTGCATATTTGACGAGGCCAACTGCTCATCTTGTCCCTCCTCCACTGGATCCTTCTCATCAACAAGCACCTGATCATCTCTAGCATTGTGATAATTGGCTTGTCCATTGCTGTCTTGATACTATTGTTGAAGCTTTCACACAAGTTATTCTGCAACATATCACACTTATCGACGTCTTCCACCTCCAATATTGCTCTTTGTCAATAACCCTCGAATATTTGAATTCACACCTAGACCCGACGTGATCTAACCTACCACAAAATAGACAGAAAAAAGGAATTCTTTCATATTCTATTCTGTAGGGTTTGGTAAGTTCATCCGGTACAAGTCTCAGAGCAACACAACGTTTCAAAGGTTTCGTCACCTTTAAACCCACCGAGATGTGCAGGAAACTCCCCAAACAATCACCATTAAGTCATTTATCTACCATAACAAAGGTTCCCATAAAATTCCCAGTTTTTTCTCCCATTGTTAGAGTAAGGAAAAGAGGTGGAATACCCCTAACCCTAACCCAGAAATTTTGTAAGTCTAGCGGAACAGTATGGGGATCAAAGCTACCATCAGTTGCCGACAATAACAATAACCATCAGTCTATGGCGATCCCCTCATCACCCTCTTACGATCGAGATCAATCTTGAAAGAAAATAGAAGACGTTTAGAATCCTCCAAGGTAAGAGAAGAGAACTCTTCCCGTGTATGCCAAATACGCTTTAGCGTGCCCACCAAGGAATCCTTGTGATAGTCTTTAGTCGTCAGCAACTGCCCCACCAAGAGAAAGCGAGTAGCTTTTAGGCTATCGAGATCATCAAGAACAACAACTTCAACAGCCTCTGCATTCGAGATCGCAAGAGATCTAGTAAGCCCCTGTGTAATCCCATCGATGAGATCCATTAGCCTTAGAAAAAGCAACCCGCAGCCAAGACTTTGAGAAGAAACTCAAATTGAGATGACCAAACCAAACCCTAAGATGAAAAACTCAAACCCCGTCAACCAAACCAGCACCAACTCCACCACCAAATGATGGGAAACCCTACAGACGATGAGAACCCCCGCATACGATGAGAAACCCAACTCCAGCACACCACGCAGATGATGAGAAACCTTGGCGGCCAAACCAGCACCTACTCCACACAGAAGGTTGTGACGGCGGACCAAAACCCTATTTCCTAAACCCTAACCAAACACGGAAGGGAGACTCTATAAATTTGTACCTAATTTATTTAATTGTGGCCATGTTAATTGAACGACTGAATGGGCATTATTTCAAAAACTTTCTTTTTCTTATACTATGAGTTGGAAGAAATAATAACTGCAATTTCTCCATATTAGAAATTCAAATATGTAAATGCAAATCTATTTTGAATTTTAAATGATATACATTACTAGCAATATGCTCATAAAGGAAATACCAAAAAAAAAAAACAACCCGTGTGTAATAAAGAAGGGTATTATAAGAAGATGAAATGGATATAGGTCAAGGAACTGAAGTCAAAATTTGATTTTACACCACAAATAGTATGAGAAATTATGTAAAGCAGTACAGTCTAGCTTTCTATAATTAATATTATAGTTCGAAATGGACTTCAATGCCACATGCATGCATATTGGCTCCATTAATTGCAAATTTATATATTTGTTGATCATCTTTCTAATAAAAGTGGACCCATTAATGTATATGGGATCCATCTGTATTAGATAGATAATCAGAAAATGTAGTACTCATATATATATATATATGATGGAAAAGAAGTTTTATCAATGAGCACTTTGGTGTAAAGCTTTTTGCAGGTAAAAAGCATGGGTGGGATGGAGGATTACAAGGCGGTGGTGGCTATGATCGGAATGCAAAGCATCTATGCAGGGCTTGCTCTATTCACTAGAGTTGCTTTGGTACAAGGAACGAGCCCCAGGGTGTTTGTGGTGTACAGGCAAGCTATAAGCAGTTTGCTCCTGGCTCCTTTTGCTTGCTTCGCCAAATGGTAATTTCGTCCTCTCTCTCTCTCTCTCTCTCTCTCTCTCTCATATATATATACTTGATTTTTTTGGCAGGAGAAATCCATGCAGAGCTTCCTTGGGATTAAAGGGTTTTTGTTTAATATTTCTGTCCTCTCTTATTGGGTAAAGTATCTAATGATTTATTATCCATGTTTTCGAGTTGCTAGTAACTCGTATAACTAGGATTTGTTGTGGAGCTTATGATGCTGAAAATCAGTGACATAATTTTTCCGCAGAGTGACTGCAAATCAGAATGCTTACTTTGAGGGCCTGTATTTAGCCTCTTCAACAATAGCAAGTGCAATGGCCAATCTGATTCCTGCAATCACCTTTGTACTGGCCACAGTTGTTGGGTAAGCGCACATTAAACTCTTTGTGTTTGTATTGCAACTCATAACAATAAATCGGCTAAATTGAGTTATTACCTTAGTAACCATTTTTTAATTTATTATTTGTTTCTTAAAATTATGTCATATTCAACCTACGTATAACAAATTTATGTATCACCTTTCTAACATATATGGAGCCCACCAAATATAATGGGTCTCAGCTCTATTAGAGACACAAGATTGTCTATATAAATGTAGTCTCCCTAGCATTTCCCTAAGAGTTTTTCTATTTAAACCCCACACTTTTCTTTGTTCACCCCAATACTTAAATCATTAAGCTCTTAAGTTTTATTATTGTGTAAAAAGATAAAAAAAAAAGTCATTCAACTTAATACCTAACCCTAGTACGGGAGCGGATCTGCTGTCCCCAAATTACATGTACCCTTGTGTCCCCTATCTAATTGTTTGACACATGTCCACCCACTTAACCCTGAATTAACACCGTTAACTTATTAAAATTTAGAAAGAAAAAACCAACACCGTAGCAGCAGCAACCACCCGTCATGACCTTCATGCCCCTTCCCCTTCTTCCCCTTCCCTGACCTCCTCCCTCAGCCACAAAATCACACCATATATCAGTACTCTCAATTGAGAAACCCAATTTATGAATCCCAAAAACCCAATTGAAAAACCAGTATACAATTGAATGCAGAAACCCAATTGAAAGATCATGAAGGAAAACCATATACCAGTACACAATCCCAGAAACCCAATTTATCCTTCTTCCCCTTCCCTGACCTCCTCCCTCCGCAGCAGCACCCACCTCTTCCCGTCCTTGAAATTCCCTCACAATGCAAACTACCTCAATTCCCTTCAATTCATTCAATAAAATTATCAGATCACCGATTCAAGCCTTTATTTTTGGGTGCATGAATGCCAGAAACCCAATTGAAAGACCATTAAAATTGAAACCCTTCCAATTATGAAACCCAAATTTGAGGGGAGATCGGGAAGAAGAGGAGGAGGTGGTAGTGGAAGAGAAGTGGGCAACAGGGTGGAGGTTGTGTGTGGCTTAGGTGAGGGGGCTGGAACCAGCGAGGTTTGGGGCTGTCGAGGTTGGGTACTTTGGGGGGGAACTTTGTGACTGCTGTTTTTTTTTGTTTTTTTTTATATGGTTTAGGATTTAATTTCTTTTAATTTTTATTTTATTGAAAGTTAACAGTGTTATTACTGGGGTTAAGTGGGTGGACATGTGTCAACAAATTATACAAGGGACACGAAGGTACATGAAAAATAGGGACAGCGGATCCCCTCCCCCCTAGTACATCTATAAACACACCCACCACTCTTTATATTAAGTTCTAAAAAAAACACAAACTCCTCTACGCCTTTATTTTATCAAAGATTATTGAAGAGAAGTTTGTTTTATCCAAAGATATTATGACCCTTTTCTGTTTGAAATTAAAAAAAAAACTAGTAAAGTATGACCACCACCCTCTTTTCCCATTTTGAAATATGGAATTGGAATATGAAATTCTATTGTATAAATATCGAATCAGACAATAGAAATATTAATTTGTTAGGTGGATCAAATTGACATATAATTTTGATTTTTTGAAGTAGCAAGATGCTCTGGTTGCCTTTTGTTCATGTGTCTACTAATACCATCTCCAGTAGGGTATTTATCCATCGTTTTTCCTAGTTCATTCTCAATTTTAAAAAATAAAAAATAAATAATAACATAATGCTGCTACACATTTGACAACATTATTTTTATCTCTTTTAAGTAATGTGAGGGTGAGGTAAACTTAGAGTGGTGAGGGGCAAGATAGCGGGAGTGTGGGGTGTGGGGTGTGGGGTTGATGAGTTTTTTATTTTTATTTTTTCTGCTGGGTGTGTATTTAGAGGTAGTTTGGGAAGAAAGTGGGATTTTCTTAGATATTGTGAAAATTTTAATTAGAAGTTAGAGTGAACTTAGAATGTTGGGTGAACAAAGAGAATTCGGATTTTAAATATAAAAACTCTTTCCCTAATATAAATTGATTAATAGCTTACACAGAGCCACATGTACGTAGGCCTGAGATGGCCTTGCCTCCCGTGTAGTTCTATGTACCATTCTAAGGTTTTGTAGCACATTCAGGAAAATATTGAAACAAAAATTCATGTAGTGGCCCCACAGTTGACATATTTGGAGTTTTCTGGCTCCACCCCTTATTGCAATTGCAATGGCTAATCACGATTCTAACAGAAACTTTGAATAAAATAATTGAAAGCAAATTAAGTAAGCAAGGTTTTTTTTGTTGGTCAAATTAAGTAAGCGAGGTTATTTATGCCAAGAAGTTAGAAATTAGTGACTGAACTTGATCTGAATTTGTTTTGTTCTATTGTAGATTCGAGAAAGTTAATCTGAGAACCGTGAGAAGTAATGCCAAGATAGTAGGGACAATCATCTGTGTTGGGGGAGCCATTTACATGACATTTATCAAAGGCACAAAGTTATTGAACACAGAGTTTGTAACCTCAAAATCTCTCTTTGACATGGCGGGTGAGAATTTGAAGCTGGGTTGTCTATTTCTATTTTTATACAGTGTTTTTGCGTCAACTTGGGTGATTCTGCAGGTAATTCTCACCAACTTCTGATTCATCATATATAATTCAAGCAATCAAAAGTATAAAGAATTGTGTTCAATTTGCAAATAGGTCCCAGTTTCAGCATGTTGTCCAGACCACCTATATTCAGCTTTCTGGATGTCTTTCTTGGCAACTATACAATCAGCAATAGTTTGTCTTGTTTTGGAGCATGACCTACAAGTATGGCATTTGCATTCAGCTCTTGAACTTGGAAGTTTAGTATATGCAGTAAGTAGCCAGTTCTCCAAACTTTTTCTTTTTGTTAAAACAATAGAAATCTTTAGTGTGGATTTTCTAGGTACTTAAGTAAACATGTCAGTTCAAGTGCGGATTGTGAAAGACTGGTTCGGCACTATATAAAAGGGCCATCGGCCTCTCAAAGTCCGCAAACAATCAGAAATATATGGTCGGGCACCTGACCTCTCACTGCCGAAAGTGCTCACGTCCGCACTTGAACATCTGTTTAAATTAAATGTACTAACAAGTACTAATTTGAGGTTCTCATCTACATGGCTGCATTATTTGGAACTTTTAACTTAATAGGGATTTTATGCTGCTGTGTCCTCTTTCATACAAACCTGGTGTATATCAGAAAAAGGTCCACTCTACGTTGCCATGTTCAGCCCCCTATGTACAGTTATTACGACCATTGTAGCGGGTCTGTTTCTACATGAAGAATTATATTTGGGAAGGTAATATATTATTTTTCACAATTTCAGCTATATTTAATTTTCAAACGTATCCTTCAATTGTCAAGAAAGTTTCCTCCTTTGGTTCACTCAGCTTGGTGGGTGCTATTGCTGTGATAATTGGCTTATATGTTGTGATATGGGGCAAAGCCAAAGACCCCCAAAAGATGAAACAAGAGGTAGATTCGGAGCAGCCTTCTGATCAGCCGAAAACGATAGAAGTCTTCATTGATGACTCTTTAGAGAAGACGAGCTGTAAAATTGATCTGGAAGAACCACTTCTGCCACAAAAATTACCTTAACTATTATGATTAAACTAAGTACTTGTGTTTCGTCCCAAAAAAATAAAACTAAGGACTTGTGATTCTCGTGTTCCTTTAATGGTGGCCAAAACGCAACCGCTTGTAACATGGCTTGTCATTTTCACTATCCCTAAATTTGGACTTACTAGAATTTCTTACTAGGTTTTCAGTTTGAATTCCCTATGGATTTTGTCATGGCTATTTTAAGTTTCTTTCTCTTATCAATATTTGACAAGAAATTTTATTCAACCTCCTTTTTTTTTAATCTTTTTTATAATAGATGGAATGAAACATCGATCAATCTTAATCTTAACTTATTTCTCCACTTACCGTCACAATTGAGTTTCAACCTCCTCTAGTTTGATGTATCTTAACCATATAGTATTTGATGTCATTTACTAAGTATAAATTAGCATTACACAATCTAGTTGGTTTAGCGACTAAGGCATGATTTAGTGGCAGCCGGAAACATGCATGCACCGCGTGGATCACCTCTGTACTGTACACCAATGGAACATTCGAGGGTCAACCTGGATATGGTACCATATCGATTCAAAGGATTGAAAGAATAATTGTGTGTATTGACAAAGTGCAAAATAGCTATCATTCACTCATTTTTTTACTTTTATTTATTTTTATTTTTTATAGAATTTTTCATAAAAAGCGTTATAAATAAAATAAGATTTAAAAAATAAAAGTAAGGAATGAGTGCAAAATGATCATCATGTACTCCTTATAATCCTTTCTTATAAAATACAGCAGCTCCCTCTCATTATAATAAAAAAAACACTGGCTGGGAAAAATAAAAGTACAAAATAAAAGTTAAATTTTCTTTTATGCACATGAAGAAGACATAGCCTATGATGACAGACATGATTAAGTTGATGGAGATAATTAAGGTTGATGAAGATAACTACGGCTGATGTGGATGATGAAGTACCACTAAAGTTCCATTAAAAATGCTTGAGAGCAAATGTTAATTAGGTCAGCTGGCTCAGAGTATGCCTTTGCACCCGAGTTTGAACCCCCTCCTCCTCATACATTAGAATAGTTTAAAATATTGCATTTATCAAAAAAGGAAAAACTAAGGGATGAGACAAGAGTCTCTTTCTATTCAGGGTTCTCTCAATTTCTCAAAAGGTTATTTGATAGACATCTGGTTGGATCCACTCTCCATCGTATTTCAATTATACTTTGCATCGTATTTCAATTATATATGAAATGTTTATATATATTTAAAATCTTCATTCATAGATAATTTTTATACATAAATTTGACAAACTGTAAACCACTTGTGATGAAACAACTAGAACAAAATGATTTCATATAAACGGTAAAATGACTACTTAGAGCCTGTCTAATGGGATTGATATGACCTAGGCTAGGTCCATATCTGGCCTCAATTGAAAAAAGACACTTTCTAATGCATGTGTTTGGTCCAGTCCAGTTTGGCCTAAGGCAAGATGAGGGGCTAGTTTTGCCCAAGTGCTAGCCCGGGCAAGAGTGGTCCCACAGTCAGCTTTTGAAAAGAAAAAAAAAAGTGCGTAGCAAAGCTGACTTTTCCAAATGTAATAGCCTATGAGAAGCTGCCACATGGCGCCCTCAATGACAATAGAATGGAATGGCTAGTTGCTGGGCTTTTTGGTTTTATTTATTTATTTAAGTTCAGCCTTTTTTATTTAGTCCAACAACTAGTTCAGCATTTTTTTACCCCCCCTTTTTTTTTTTTTTTTAATATACTCCAAACATATTTACTTGTTTATCCTTTTTACATTTCCACATTCAAACCTCAATAAATAGGCTTTCTTCATCTTCTTCTCACATATACTCATTTCTATACTTCAAAATCCAACACTTGGATATCTTTTCTTATCATTTCACAATGAAGATGAAAAATAAGTGTTTTTATCACCAATAAAATAATAATAAACTAAAAGAAGAAGTTTTGAGTTTTAGCCCCTAGCCCCTTACCACTAGAATCACAAAAAAATTTGACAGGCTATATTTTGTGAATAATACCATTTCGAGGGGCTAAAATAGCACCTAGTCCCTTGCCCCTTGCCCTTGCATTAGACATGCTCATACAGCCTTCCAATTTGAGTGATTTTTGCAACAACAAAAAAAATTAATATAGACTTAAAAAATTTTGAATTATTAAAATACAATGTGAGATAGGCCTTATTAAACTACCCCCTCAAATACATTATTTAATTATTTTAAAAAAAACTTTAATCAAAGCTCCCTCCATAAGAAGACCTTGACATGTTGAATTAGTTAGGACTAAAAATAACTGAGATTTTCACCTTGAGAAACGAGAAAAAACATCAAATTAGCTTCTCAACCCACGTTTATTTGCTTTGGTTGTTGTGTGATCTTCTTCACTATTCTGCTATGTTTGACCGAATTCATGTAGATGAAGAAAATGCAGCAACATAATGCAAATATCAGTTGTCCAGTAGATGGGCCTTGAAAGTCTGATCATCAACTTCGCTAGACCATTAACAGGCTTCCACGGATCAACTTCGATTGTTGTGGGCACAATAGTTCTAGATGTCTATTCTCCACCAGTGATTAGCGCACAGAGCTTCATGATCATTAAGACAACCTCTCCTTACAATGGCATCTTAGATCAACCATGGTTGAGCAAGATAAATGCCGTCTCTTCTTCCAAGCATGAAAAGATACGTTACCCAATCTTTGGGGTTAATATTGGGCAAATCAACAGTGATCAAGCAATGTCAAAAAGGTGCTCAGCCCAAGGACTAAAGAGTAGCAAGGGAGCAGAGTTCATTCCCATCACTTCAGCAGAAGAGAAAGGGAAAGGGCTTGCCACTTTTCAATATCAACGACTACCGAACTAGGATCAAGAAGAAGGGGTATGCCTTGAGTCCTCAACTGAAGAAGGATAGAAACCCGAAGAGGATGTCGAACTTATAACTCTTGATCTTGACAAGCCTAAGAGGAAAGCACAAATTGGCTCGAGACTCAGCGTAGAAGAGAAATTGGAGCTGCCCATTTTCCTTCCAAACAACAAAGATGTATTCACATGGTCACCCTCCGACATGCCTGGCATTGACCCATAGGTCATCTGCCATAAGCTTCCAAGCTTCATAACCGAAATCGACAAGCTTGAAAGGTCAAATTTAACTTGAAAAAATCGCTAAAGTTTTCAAAGCACATTACAACACAATCAACGTTCATAGTACATTGACATGAAGAACACCCCATGGTATGAAACACTTCCTTGAAAAATCTCGACATGGGGAACTTGAATCCCAAAGAGATGTAGAATGGACGGAACGTGATTATCCTCGCATTTGGATCACTCAATCCGCATGTTCCACATCATCGGATAGCATTTCAACCAAGCGCACATTCACACTAGCAGAGAAGGCCGCAAAGAACTGAGATCACCACCTTTAGAATTGTGCCTCAACATTGACACGATACAGGTTGGCTATGAATCCTTTTCTGTAAGCATAATATCCGCCAAGCAAATACAAGGAAACTTGTGAATAAGATGATCAGCTTCCTTCATCAGACGACATGGTATCACAACAACTGTAAAAGGTGGAAGATGGTCAGAACTACAAAATAAAAACCACAAGAAGGAGAAAATCTTGCCGAACAACCCACGATGGTGGTAAGAAGAATCGGACGACTGGCCTCAGCATTGTGAAACCAGTCAGCTGGCTGAGAATTTTTTTTTTTCAGCCAATTGGGCTCAGCTTGGGAGAACCAGATGGCGAAAAAAAACATTGGGCATGATGGAACCGCCAACCAATCCTAGCATAGTGAAACTGCCAACCTCAACACCACATTCAATTGGTCTCAGCTTCAAACAAAATAAGAAAGAAAAAAAAAAGTTGTGGCTTACTAGGGGGAGTCGGCTCTGTCCTCAAAGTACAAAGTTCAACTCCCTTGTCTCTTGTCCTTGCCGCAAGCCAGAAAGAAGAAGAAATTAAATAGTGGATGCGACAACAAGACGAAGAGCAAGGGTTTTTATATCCCTTGGGAATTCTTGGTCAAGAAGGAATTTCCAGATCATTTCTTTATAAGGAGTCCAACATCAAGAAGGAATTTAAAGATCCTTTCTTTACACGAAGTCCAGCAACAATTGGGATTTACAGAATACAAAATGCCCAATTATTATATCTCCTACATGCCCCACATGTGACATGCATAAGCTAGGGGGCATTTGTGGGAGCCAATATTTTCTCGACCACTCTTGTGACGCAACGTGGAAATAAGAACAAAGGTCAAACTTGCCCTAGGTCACATGAATTATGTTGATTCAATCCTCATTTATTTAGCCTATTAATGGGCATAAAGTGTTGGAATTTTAAAAAGGTTTTAAAAATTTAACCGTTTTATTTATTTAATTTATTTGGCTATTTATTTTATTTATTGTGGAGATTATAAATATTTAATATTCAGGTTTTATTTCAATATTGAATGCCTTAATTTTGTGGTTGGTGAACTTTTGTGGTTGGTGAAGATTACATGTTATTGGATGCCTATAAAAGGCCACTCCTTCACATTTGAAACACACACAGTACACCATCAGAATATCACATACCACAATCACCACCATAAACTAATTCTCTTATTTTCTACTTTTATATATATTCTCTACTTTATATTATTATTTTGGCAATGGTTCTGTGACTTGGATACCCATATCCGTCTTTGAACGTGCTCATAGCAAATCTTGAGTTTGTGTACAAGGGGTCGTATCTTGGAGTCTTGTAGACCGTCAATACCTGCACGTAGGGAAACTACAAAGGTTTTAAGACAGCGTCTTTGACGTGCTTCACCGTACCAAACTCACCTTCTTACTTATTATTTATTTTGCTTTTTCTTACCTATTATTTTATTTTCTTAAATTTCATTGTACCTTAAAAGCTTTCCAATTTATTTATAAGTTATTTATAATATAAATGTTTTTGTATTTGGCTTTACGGAAAAGGAAAACTATATTTTTTATAACAATAAGTAGATAATATCTCCACAAATCAAGAGATCCTCATTGCATTCAATCTCCAAGATATCCTTCAATCTAAAGGAATTATTCCTTTTTTATTCCAAAGGTGGCTACATGATATTTCTCATATATAGCCAAGGATATTCACCAAACGAGATAATTCGAAACTCAACCCTAGAATTCCAAACCCTAATTCGATTTTGGCTAGAGAAGCAACTCACACGCTTCTCCCTCTTTCGCATGCCACACTCTCTCTCTCTCTCTCTCTCTCTCTGAAAATTCTCCTACACCTTTCATGAAAAATACCTATCTCCCTGAGATTATTTTTTTGAACTGATGTTTTGCAGGAAATTTTCGAAGATAATTTAAAGTGGAGTGAAGTTCTTCATTTATTTCACTCAGGCAGAAATTTGCTACCACAATAAATACATTTGAAGAATAATTAGTTGATTGCATATCATCGAAAGTCAATGCGGAGGTTTTGTGGCTCTGAATGGTTAGTTTTCAAGTTTCATGATTGGGCCTGGTGGTGGCGGCACTGTGAGTCTGTGGTGGTGGTGATATACAATAGTATCGGTGCGATGATGGGCGAAGTCGTTGCATGTGGTTCTTGAGTAGGACTCAAAAGCTAATTAGAAAATTAAGTTGATAAAAGATTAAAGAAAAATTAAAGCAAGTTCAAATAGATGATGTGGCAAGTGACATGGATTGCCATGTCATGTGCCACATCAGTTGGTATTAAAATGTTAGTAAATTAGTTAGTGCTCATAGCATTACTGTAAAAACAAACACACCAAAAAACTCAGACACATTTGAACCTATTATAGTAATTTAAAAAAGAAGATAACTTTAGCGATCTAATCCATTATTAGAAATCAAGGTCCCTAGTAATATTTTTAAAAAAAATTGAAGATAACTTTAGCGATCCAATCCATGATTAGAAATCAAGACGTTCACAACGTTTTAATGTGCCTTAAAAAACATTCTCAGGAGCAAAGGGTCAAATTTGGAAACGAATAAATAAGAATTTTTTAATAAATAACAGGAAAATAATGGCATGCATACCATCTTAATTATGTAATGTTGGTGTGGATCAAACTCAAAGTCCTCTAGTCCAAATTCAAAAGCCAAAGGTGTTTAATCTAAAATATAATAAATGGGAATAGGAATTCTAATTTTCCCTAGTTTTTTGTTTTGAGATTAATAAGGATGGGTTACAAAGTAAGAAAAAAATAATTTGAAGGGGAAAAGCCAAGGAGGACGCCGCAGTTCTCACACACACTACCAAGGTGCTATGAGAGTTCGAACTTGAGAGTCGAGACCACTGGTTTACATATCAATACTCTTTTCCACTGGGTTAGACCCTATTGACAATGTTCCCTAGTTTTTATTCCATAATAAGTAGCAGAGATATGAAAATACCGATTGATCATTGTCAATAATGATTTAACATTAGATAGCTGAATCAAATTTTCCTTGTAATTAAGCAATCATATATGTATATATATGTAGTATTTTTAACTAGAAGCTATAGTTGAATGTACATGCTCAGGCACATCCTAAGGGAGAAAATCCAACATTTCCTCCTTCAATGTCATATATAACGTCGAAGCTCTTCTGCTGAACATTCCCCAAAATCGCTAGGTCAACATCATTCTAGTTTCCCACAAAGGCCAAGCAAAATCGGGAAGTACTGGGCACATAAGTCATCCCCATCCAGCTCAAATTCAGAGTAACTTTGTCGCTAAAGAGAAACCCTATTTGCTTAGGGACGGACTTATACACATGCTAACCTGGGCTATAGCCCAGGTGATTTGATTTTTTTATAGCACAACGTAATACCTTAGCCCACCCAAGCACACCCCACACCCCCCCTCTCAGGAGCTACTTCACTCTCCTCAGCACAACTGCTATATCTACTCGCTCATCAACGCAGCTGCTATATCTACTCACTCATCAGCGCCCATGCACTCAACCAACCTTTGCTCATCCAACGATTAGTTTTAAAAAGTAATACTCACCCTCATTGAAGCTGCTCCAACTACTCAAGCATGATTCAATACTATTAGTGCAATGAATATCAATGACAAATTTTTGAAAATTACTACTAACTTCAATTTTCTTTCTTTTAGTAAAGTTTTTGTACTATTCAATTTTCCCTATAAAACCCACATATTTCTTCAAAATCTTCACACCACCAAAATCATTTGCCACTCTTTAATTTCGCTTAATCTTGTACTCACAAAATTATTTATTAATTGCTTGTATATTTTTTATTAATTTCTCAACATCATTATGAATATATTATTTATTAGTATATGTGTGTGTGAGAAACCTCCTCCCCCTTTAAACTATCACTTGTATTAAAAAACTAACGGCTTTTTTCTTTTAGTTTAATGTTGTTTTTATTTAAGGTTGTACTATGCATTTTGAGGGGCTCATTATGTCCCCCTCTATATTTTTTGTTATCAATAAAATTCACTCGTACTGTCGAATAATTTATCCTTTTAGAAGGTTTGTACGTAAGGTAAATTTAGCCTGCCTCATTTTGAAATCTTGAGTCCGTCCATATTCATACACATCTTGAAGCATCTTTTATCTTACCTAGCCATTCTCATACAACTACATATCCAATATATCCTACGTCATCCATTTTGAATAACATAGGCTAAGCCATCTCCAAGTGCAAGACATTCAGCAACCGTCATAGAAGACTCCATATTCTTCGCACCTGCTACGTACCAAAAGATGATCATCCGCATCACGAATGATAAAACCAACTGCAGCCATATTGTTGCGAACAGAGCCATAAAAATTAATCTTTAGCCAATCAGGGGGCGGTGGCTCCCATTTAATCGAAAACTTTGCTAGAGTGGTGGGAATTGTGTCTCCAGAAGTATTCTACTTACAACTAAATCCTTTCTGTTTGGTCCAATACAACTAACCCAGTCTAATTTCCCTTCAGTTAGTTGGAGCGATGGTAGAAAGCCTGCCAGTATTTCAACCAAATCAAGTCTTATAGTCAAACTTGGCTAGGCAAAGCCATCACATATTTAATGTCAACGACCTACTCCAAGCAAGAAAGTTGCATTAATGTGTTTCCTATTCCATCGGCCTATTCTGTCCTTTCTTGGTGTTCATCGCCATGTAAATAAAATACAAAATAGACTTATTCCGGAACGTATGTTTGTTATCTTTTCCTATCAACGAAAAGAGGGGATTTGAACATGAGATATGTGTCAACGTTCATAAGAAAATTATCATCACTCGATCAATTGTTTTTTTCATTTAGCGGACTTTCTTTTTCAAATCTTAGAAAAGATCTCCTATGAAAGTGAAACTTAAGCAATATCGACCTGTTGAAGTCAAAATATTATTGATGTGAGAAATGTATTAAATGATTTCTACCACACACTTACTCAATATATTGCACCTGACGACCACTCTACTAGATCTAGAAGAATCATTTACAACGACACGATAACAGGACATGAACACGCATGAAAAATGAAGTGTTTGGGTTGAGCCTTTTCGAGCTAGATCCATAATGGATCGACACGAGGGGTCAGGTTGAGTATACGATAGAGTACAAGTACATATACAATTTTTCTCTTTTTTGGTTGAATGTACATGTACATTATTTAGGGTTAAGGCATTCAAATATTAGGTAAACTTTGATATACTCTTGCCCTAACATATAAATGACTTGGGAATTTACCAACGGTACCCTTGGTTCTTTAACACCAGACTGCTCATGTCAATAAGGGCTAGCATTGTTCATTAATAACTGAGGTCTGATGCTACCTTAACATTGATGATGAAAGCAAATGTCACAGCAGATTATGAAATTACGAAAACAACCCAGACAGGGCAAAAGCTCATCGCCCACTCCCAAGCTCCCAACCATATGAGGCATTAATTGTTCTAGGGGGTGGGATTATTAGGCCATCACTCTACAGCTGTGGTCAGTTTTCATCACATATGGTGTGAAAATGAGAACGCGTAGAAGTTCATAGAATACAACAAGAGCCTTATAAGGGGTTGGGGAGGTGACTGCGACCGTCCAAAAGCTGACATATAGCAGGACAAGGAAGAAGCAAAGCTACATGTATATGAATAAAAAATAGAAATTGATTAAGAGCCCTAACTGTCTTTGATGTGCATCCTTTGATTCTTTGATCTATATAAGTGCCTTGAGGGTTTGGAGAAAAAGAGAATCATAAAGGCTTTTGTTGACTAACTTTGTGCCATAACATAACACCACATGTATCTTCCAAGAGAGAGAGAGAGAGATTCATCTAATTAAAGTTGTGCAGGCAAGAAGTAGAGAGCCGCACAATTTTTTGCTAGCCAATTTCAAAACGCAAGGTGATGATAAAATCTCTTGAGATCTTTCTCTCTTCAGCCAGCTAGTCCTGTCAGCTCTTTATCATCTCTCTCCAACCATCTTTGTGTGACTTTGATCAGAAAAAGAAAAACAGATTTTGGTTATAGATCATCAGAAACCTGTAGAGAAGATTTGTTTTTGTAGGGTGAAATATGGCTGCTCCTTTGACTGCTTGGCCTTGGGAGTTCTTAGGCTCCTACAAGGTATAGAAACTAATCTTCATGATCCAATATATTTGTTTTCTGTTAAATTTTACATCTTCTGCATCTTTTAATAGCTTGTTACTGATTTGGGTCTGGTTTTGTTTTTGGATTTGGAAATTAGTATCTGCTGTTTGGACCTCTGATTGGAAAAGCCTCGTACTCAATAATTCATGAGGATCCCCTCAAGGTCCTCATGAACAGCTGGTGTCTAAATATTCTCATAATATGTGCACTTAGAGGCTTAGTTCATCAGCTATGGAGTAGTTACACCAACATGCTTTTCCTAACAAGAACTCGTCGGATTCTCCAACAAGGGGTTGATTTCAAGCAGATTGACAAGGAATGGGACTGGTAATTAATCAATTCATATATATTTTCACTTTTATTTATTGATTTGTTTAATTTAATTTTGGATCAAATTTTTTTACTTTTTTTTATATAAAATTTAAAAAAATTGGCAGGGATAATTTCATAATTCTCCAAGGTCTAATTGCCTCCACGGCCTGCTATTTGCTTCCATTTCTTCAAAACCTTCCATTGTGGAACACAATCGGCTTTATTTCTACACTGGTACTGCACGTGGGAGTTTCAGAGCCTTTATATTACTGGATGCATAGACGTTTCCATGGCAACTACTTTTTTGAAAACTACCATTCACTTCACCATTCCTCTCCAGTACCGCAGCCCTTTACAGGTAAGATCATTAATATGAGCACCGACTTATAAATTCTCTTCTTCTTTTTTTCTTCTTCGTCCCTTTAGTTATTTTGACTGATTAATTTATTAATTATTTTTGTTAATATTATTGTTCAGCTGGAAGTGCAACACTTCTGGAGCATCTGGTTTTAAGTGCAATTGTTGGAATTCCAGTTCTTGGTAGCACTCTGATGGGTTGTGGATCAATCTTCGTGATCTACGGATATGTTTTGGTTTTTGATTTTCTGAGATGTTTGGGGCATTCCAATGTTGAAGTGATTTCTCATAAACTGTTTGAGAAAGCTCCCTTTCTCAGATATATTCTCTACACTCCAACGTAAGTACCCACAATTATATATAAATTAATGCATACTTTTAACTAATTTCATCTTCATATGACATATTTTTGTACCTTCAAACCCAAAAAAGAAGCCCAATCTTTAAATAGTGTATGTTGCCTCCAGAAGAGAAGGAAATGAAACTTTTTTCTGTAAATGGGAAACTTACTGTAAATGGGAAAAATAACTTTTAGGTAATAAATGAATTTTTTTATTTTTTATTTTAAAATTTGTTGGGTGTTTTTACCTTGAAAATGGTAATTTTCATGCACCAATTTAGTAAATTAAAAATCAGTTTCTTATGTCTTGCAGATACCACAGCCTGCACCATACAGAAATGGACACCAATTTCTGCCTTTTTATGCCTCTCTTTGATGCAGTGGGGAAGACCCTGAACAGCAAATCATGGGGACTACACAAAGAGATAAGCTTAAATGCAGGTGGATAATTTAAAAGTTACTTTCATCCTAATTTTTTTCTTCTTCTTTTTTCATAGTGACATTGACATCATAAGAAATCTTGTAACAAAACAATATGGGAAGGTTGAATATTATTCATAGGTCCTACAAGTGATGTCCAAAATAATATGGTCATAATTCGTTGACAAAGATTGACCATGCATGCCTCTCAACTTTAATAAATTATTAATGCATGGACAATAACAGAAAGGTCACTGAAAACTTTGCACATTTTCATCCTTAATGTTGCAGGTAAAAATGGGAGGGCACCGGATTTCGTTTTCCTCGCACACGTGGTGGATCTGTCGTCTGCTATGCACGTGCCGTTTGTTCTCCGATCATTCTCATCACTGCCCTTCACCATGAGATTCTTCGTGGTGGGTTTCTGGCCTGGCAGCATAACAGCCATGCTAGCAATGTGGGCATGGGCTAAAGCTTTTTTAATTACCTTTTACAACCTCAGAGGCCGCTTGCACCAGACATGGGCTGTGCCTAGATATGGCTTTCAGGTTTGCCCTCGTAAGATTTTTATAAAAATTTTGTGATTTTGTGATTTTAATTAATGCAATGTTTTTCTATAAATAAAAAAATTGTTTTTTTACCTTGCAGTACTTTTTACCATTTGCCCTAGACGGTATCAATAAGCAAATAGAGCAAGCAATCCTTAGAGCAGACAAGATGGGAGTCAAGGTCATCAGCCTTGCTGCATTAAATAAGGTTGGTATTCGTTTTCTTTCGGAATTCAAAATATTTAATCCAGTATTATGAATTCTGAGTTTGGTTGTTGGCCCCGGCCGTACTAATATTAACTCTCTGAATGAAATTTCTGATCTGCCAAACACCCCACACCGAAAACGAATGCACATGTTTTTGCTGCACATAACATTAGCATTTAAGACTCGTGATGGATGCTTTGGAACTAAAAAAGTACGACAAACCTAAACAACAATGCACCAACCAAATGCCACTTTACCATATTAAAAATATGAAATTTGTTTTGGTCGAATATAAAAAATGTGAATATGGTTTCGAAGATAAAAAGCGTCGTTAATTTTATTTAATTATTGTTATTGTTACCAAAACTTTAGGTCATTCATGTTCTTGACCTGACCTAGCAGGAGAGGTAACATCCTCCCACAAGTTGCGGGCAAGATGAATGACATGAGTAGGAGGTTGAGGTTGTTAGTCCTTAAATTTGGAAAGCAAAAAAAAAAAGGTCGGGCTATAGTTATGGCTCCAAATTCAAATTAAAAATATTTAACTGTTCATTTTCTTAATGTAGAACGAAGGACTGAATGGGGGCGGAACACTCTTTGTGAACAAGCATCCAGACCTTAGAGTTCGAGTTGTCCATGGGAACACCTTAACTGCAGCTGTTATTCTCAACGAGATCCCGAAGGATGTCGAAGAGGTGTTTCTCAGTGGAGCTACCTCCAAGCTTGGAAGAGCCATTGCCCTCTACCTTTGCCGTAGGAAAGTTCGAGTCCTTGTAAGTATATTATTTCCTTTTTCCTCATTTACTTATGAAGGTGATCATGTGTTCATGTTAGGGCATGTTTTGCACTTCTTCTGTAGAAGCACTTTTTTCCTTGAAAAAAAGTCTAAGTGCTTCTAGGAAATTGATTAATTGCTGTAGTTTTTCATGGGGTTATTAATTAATCAATGATGTATGGCTCAGATGCTGACTCTATCAACAGAGAGATTTCAAAAGATTCAGAAGGAAGCGCCAGCAGATTGCCAACACTACCTTGTCCAAGTCACAAAGTACCAAGCTGCTCGCAATTGTAAGGTAAGCGATTATAAGGAAGCGCCAGCAGGGTTAATTATTTATTTGCAATCGTTTTCTATATGAAATACAAATATAAAGCATGAGTATTTGTTTGTGAGTCTAATTAATATGAACTATTGTTGGTACCAATTAATGGCAGGCATGGATTGTTGGCAAATGGATTACACCAAGAGAGCAACGTTGGGCCCCAAGTGGTGCACATTTTCATCAGTTTGTTGTGCCACCCATCTTGCATTTCAGAAGAGACTGCACTTATGGTGATCTTGCAGCCATGAGACTACCTGATGATGTTCAAGGGCTTGGCTCCTGTGAGGTAACTAAGCTCTTTTCTTATTAGTAATTAAGATTTTTGTATTGTTGGATAACATTGGCTTGATTTACATGGTCGGCGCATTTAATAGCCACCGACATCTATGACACAAAATGAGATGGCTAAAAGTACTACGTACAAATGCCTAATAGCTAACATTCACGGTTATTCGTGTCAATTTGCTATTAGGCACTAATAGTGTCTTTAGCCACCTCATTATGTGACATAATCACATATATCCTCGTAATATGTCGTCTAAATTTTTTATCAATTTTATAACCTATCAATCATTGACGATAATTTTTGGTAATATTGGAAAATGCAATGTAGTACACCATGGACAGAGGAGTGGTTCATGCATGTCATGCTGGTGGCGTGGTTCATCTGCTAGAAGGCTGGACTCACCATGAAGTTGGGGCTCTTGATGTCGACAGAATTGATATAGTATGGAAGGCTGCTCTAAAACATGGTTTAAAGCCAGTTTCATCAAGCAAAGTTAATATCACTGTGTAACAACATATCCGAGTGAATTACGAAAGCTCTTGGCTGTATGATATATGTACTACTGGTTATTACTCTTTATACCTGAATGAAGCAAAGAGACCCTTCTACTTTTACGTTCTTACATACTAGAAATTTGCATCTTTGTGTTGACTAGAAGAAAGAAAAGTCACATTTGGAACATAATAAAGAGGTAGTTATAGATTTTCAACTTTGGATAAAATTGTTTTTTAATTAAATTAAAGTTTTGGTCATTTGGGGTGCATATATAGGTTTTTTTTAATCACAAAACACCCCTGGGATTCACAAAACTATCATATTGCATACTTTATGTTTTTTTTGAGTCATTCGTGATTCTTAAGGTGAATATGTGCGCTCACAAGTAGTCTTTACCATCAAGTTCTGTCCAAAAATATATTAAATTGATGACTACACATATCCAATTATATGACGCCACGTGGATTAAATAAAAAATAAATTAAAAACTATAAACCATTAAAAAAAAAACTTTAAAGTAAAGGAAATGAACGTCACAACGTCCGCATAGGAGAATAACTGATTTATAAAACTTTATAAAATATTTTTTATAAACCATTTTAAAAATGATTTTCCCACTCCCCTTTTCTCCATTTACACTCTTTTTTATTTTTTAATCAATTTTGTTCTTTCTCTTTCCTATTCTACCCTTACCTGCATTAATTTATTTTTACTTCTCTTTTATATTATTTCTTTTCCTTTTTACTTAATTTTCCAACTTGAGCTCTATTTTCAATATATTTTTTTTCAATGGATGGATGAATTCTTTAAAATGAATATTTTTAAAACAAAAACAAAAAAATTTCAACCCATCTCTGCACTCCAGCCCCACCGCCCACTACCACCCACACCATCCACCACTGCACTGCCCCCACGATTGATAGCCGAGCCACACTCAAACTCGAAAACTTTTTTAAAAAACCCATATCTGGATTTGGTTCTTGAAGAAAGAGGGGGGGAAAGAGAGAAAAAAAGGGAGAGATAAGAAGGGTGGGCTTCGTTGTTGTCGAAGAAAGAGGGAAAAGAGAGAAAGGGGGAGATATAAAATATGTTGATACAGGACTAGGCCTAACAAAAATAACCAAACCCTCCCTCATCACTAGGTGAAGTGATAGGGCCCAAAAGGCCAAAAGAAGGCCCCAAATCAATCATTTTGTGCCTAAGGAGGCCCACGAAGTAATGGGGCCGAACAGGCCCAAATCATTTATGCAGTCGGTTCTGAGGGAACATATATAAGTTCATCTTTATATTTAAATCACATTACTTGCACTTCAAATACATTTTTGACCTGAAAGGTTTCAAATTTACAAAATACATGTGGTTTGCAAGTGATTACACGTCTTTAAGTTTATTTGATGATATTGTACTCGATGATAAAAGAAATCATATGAATTTTTCTTCTAATTAGATAAATCGATAATATTTTAGAAATCTAAACATTACACTAACAATTAAATTTTGATTTTATATAATAGTGTAAAAGATAAATATATAGAAGTACTTTTCCTTCTTCCTATTTTTTCACAAATAATTCTCCTAAATAATTAACCTTGTTTAGAATGAATCATGTTTTCTTTTATTTTTTCAAGAAAAAAAAAACAAGAAAGATGTGTCAAAGATTTGGGAAATTGTATTTGATTTTTTTGACACATCTTTCTTGTTTTCATATTTATTTAGGGGTTATTTGATAATCATTTCGTTTGATTTTTCAGTTTTCATCTTCACTTTTATTGAAAATTAAAAACTGAAAAACATGTTGGGGGACAGATTTCGTTTTCAATTTTCAAAATAACCCTTATTTTTAAAAATCACCCTTAGTTTTCATTTTCATTTCCTTTTCAGACCTATTTAATTCATTAATTATACATCACCACATATTAAATGCACTCCAGTTACCAAAACTCGTTGTTTGGGACTTGTCACGCCCCGAACCCGGGGGTAGATGGAAACCCAGCGCCCGGTGAGTGAGAAAATAAAAAATAAAATAAAATAAATAAAAGCCGAAACAGGGGTTTAAAATAAACTTCTCTTATAAAAATAGATCCAAAATCTTACAATTTTACAATTAATAAATAAAGCTCTATCACTCTCATCTAATTCAGTTTCAACCGATTTAGTTCTTATCTTACCCACTAATTCATCTAAAAAATTAAACAGGGTGAGGGATGAGCAACCACTGCTTAGTAGGGACATGAGACCTTACCACAGTAAATTGATATAACTAAATTAAGTGACATGCAATCACACAACCAAATATCACATTAATAATAATACATGAATGAATGCTCTTCATCTACTCCCGTTAATTCATATAACTGGACAAGCAGACCTGCACGTCCCATACCATGCTTATACCATTTGGTCCCGAATGCCCATTTATATGAACTAACACCCATCTCAATCATCTCATAATTTCCCATTTTGTTAGTCATCATGTCTAACTCCCTGTCGCCAGTCCCGAATCACCTAATAAAAATCATGTGCACTGTGGGATCCCTGAGACCTGGTACATGCCAAGAGTTAGACTCAACTACACAAAAGATCCTTCCCATTACCCTCTTTTCCATACTTTCTTTATCCACCCAAGAATTCCAGCCAATTTCCATAACATGATATAATTATGCCTTTCAAATAATAATATCATGCATAATATAGTGCTCACGAGATTTAATTAGATCAATCCCCGTCAAAGCCTCCAAGAAACCCCTACCTCGATTCCAAAGCATTGCTCCAAGTTAAGAAAATACAAGCTAAGCCCTAAATCTCCTCCAAGAATCACCTCTCTCTCTCTCTCTCTCTCTCTCTCTCTCTCTCTCTCTCTCTCTCTCTAAATTTCTTTTCTAATTTCTCATGTTTTGAAACTATAAGGTTATGCTCCTATTTATAGTGTTTATAGGGATATGATAAACTTCAATATTAAAAGGATAAGAACATCCAAGTTTATCCAAAAGATAAATATCTTAACAAGATAAGATCATCCAAGTTTATCCAAAAGATAAATATCTTAAAAAGATAATATCATTCAAGTTTATCCAAAAGATAAATATCTTAAAAAGATAATATCGTCCAAGTTTATCCAAATGATAAATATATTCTTTTATCCATTTAAAATACGGGTCTTCACAGGACCTCTCTTCTTGGATCCGGCCTCTCGATTCTTGTGTTTGGCCACGAACCCAATCCAAGTCTCTAAAACTCCATATCCAAAATTCACAAAAAACTCATCCTAATTCCAAAAAATTTACCGAAAAATACTACGAACTCTTTGTAAAATGCATTTTCATTCTATGTTATCAAATTCACAATTTGACCTCAAAAAATTTAATTTCCAAGTTTCACATAAAACTGAAATTAGTTACCAAACCACCGTTGTCCACTTTTCACTTGTCACTTTTTTTAAAAACTGTAATTAGTTACCAAACACGTTTTTAGTTTTTGAAATTTATAGAGTTATTTACACTAATAGCCCTTTGAGGTTTTCATATTTTTCACAAAACCCCCCTGAGGTTTTGGAAATTATATGAACACTCTTTAAGGTTTTAAATTGTTTATACAAAACCCCTTTTTGTTGATTTTTAATCCAAAGATTGATGATTTTATATATAAAAAAATTTCTCCAAATGACAGAGTTAACCTTTCATTGAGGTTAATTTTTTCATTTGCATACTTTTTTTGAATTGAATCATCAATTTGTGGACGAACAATTAACGAAAACGGGTAATCTGAAACCTCAGGGGGTGTTCGTGTAATTTTTAAAATCCTAGGAATTTTTGTGAAAAAAATTAAAAATCTCACTGGGTGTTAGTATAAATAACTCCAAATTTATAACATTCCATTGCCACCCTCTAAATTTCCTAAATGCAAGGCCTTGCCACACGTCGCAGTTTCTTCCAACCCCCTGCGCCAAAACGACACGCCAAAGGCTCTCACTAGCAGACACCTGTTCACAACAATTCCAACCGCCACAATGTTCGAACTAAAGCCAACCCCAAGAACCAAAGAATTTCCACTTTTCTGTTCCCGAAACCCAAGCCACAGCCAAAACCAAAACCAGAGAAAAGAATTATGGAGAAGAAAATGTTGCTAGAAGTTCAAAAGAAAAGACCCATTAAGCGTAATAAGAAGAAACTGCTCAAGAAAGTCATAGACTATCTCATTTCTGACTCTTACATGTTTGCTCCTCTAATTTCTCATCCACCTCACGGCTTTAGCTCACCCATGAAGACAAGGGCATCTATTACAGGTATAATTTTCTTTTTCTTTCAACTCTGTTCTGAGATTTTACTGTTTATAGTATTTATGACTTCTGTGGTGTATTTGTGTTGATGGGTTTTGAAGATTTGGCTCAATTGGGTGGTTTTTTGTATTCTTAGGAGTGGAAGGAAGGAAACCCATTAAAGGAAACAACAAGAGGTTGCTGAAGAAGGTTGGGGACTATCTGAAGTCTGACTCTTACATGTATGCTCCCCTGCTTGCTTCACCTCCATCAGCCAGTACTAGTAGCCCTCCTAAAGGTACTATTTCTCCTATTATATTCTTTCCTTTTCAATTCTAATTTGGACCATATTATTCTTCCAGTTTTAGAAGGGTCTTTATCTTTTGGCCTTTTTATTTTGTCTCATAATATTTTCTGTGCTTTGGTGTCAATTGCGCACTGTAAAGGGGCAATGGAGTTAAGCACACAAACTTAAAGAATAAACTGATGAGGACATCTTTGTCAAACCCATTAGGGTTTACAAAAGAAAGAGATGGAAGAGGAAGTCATTTAATTTGGTTTTTAAATCTGGCAATTTTTTATTCCTGCGATTAGTTTCTAACTTGTTCTATAAATTTTCCAGATTTTAGTAAGATTTTTAAGTTTTCCAGATTTTAGTAGGATTTCTAAGTTTCCTATTTTATTTAGGTTAGAATTTCTGTTTTAGCAAGGGATTTTTTATCCTATTGTCTCTAGGTTTTAGTTTTCTATAAATACCCCTCTCATGTAATTCATTGTGGAGTTGAGATTTGAGATATTAAGAAAAGTTTACTTTCCAGAGATTAGAGACTCCTTGGTGTGAAGCCAAAACTCTTTTGTTGTGAAGCCATTTGCTGCCGCTAAATTACCTAAATACTCAATTCACCCATATCCTACATCATAAACTAGTAGGGAGCACTTTAGTTATAAACTACAAATTCTATAACACAGTTTATTAAACATTTGTGTTTGAGAATATGCAGATTAAGCTCTTTTATGGATGCAATGATGGTTATTAATTTCATAATTTGTGATACAATCATTAAGTCAAACACCTTTGCAAAACTAAGGCCTGGAAATGTAAAACTAGGTTCAATTATATTTGTGATGGTGTACTTAGCTAAATATTTTCATTCTTCAGTGTGGGCAAGGAGAGATGTATTTTAAGAGGCTTAGTCTGTTTCATTGATAAGGATCTGGCGATGTGTTGAATTGATCTCTAGAAAGTTCTGTGTGTTCTTGGAAAGCAAATTAGAGTTTTATTAGGCCACAAGAAAAAAAGAGAAACAATGCCTATGAAATCTAGTAAATGATCCCACAGTCCAAATTGGTAGAATCTAGGAAGTAATTGATTGATACAGCTTTCAGAAATGCAAATGGGCATTACATATGTGATTCAGTGGTTTTTGCACCCTGCTAATCTATTTGATATGCAATGTATCTATACTGTTATATAATGCCAAGTATCACTAGTTTATTCCTACCCAAAAGCTCCACCATTTGGTGCTTAGTTTATATTTATCTCAACTTGAAAAATCAATTTTTTCTGCAGATTCCCCATGAAAGTTGTCTTAATCAGCCAAACAAAATCATGCGTGAATCATGTTTGATGCATGTGATCAAGCATAGCAACTTAAGATGTTAGGAGTGGTGGTGGTTATTTAATTTATACTTTAAAAACTTGGAGCTGGTGAAGTATGACTGGTCAAAATTATATCGAAAAAGAAAAGTAAGAAGAAGTTAGTCGAAGGTAAATATGACTTGGGGCTCCAAAATGAGTTATGAAGCATGTTACTTGATATTGTAAATTTATGGTACTTATGTTGGTGTCAAGAAAATAATCATATTTATAGGATGAGTGGCTGTAGTCATAATGTTTATCACTGTAAAGTTATTAAAAGATTTTACAGCCAAGTTCTAAAAGAAGTAAAAGGAAAATATTTATGACCCAGTTCTACCTAAGCTGGGTCTACCTTGGAGGTTATCTTGACACTATTATGTGTGTCTGTGCATGTGTGTTACTGTTTACTGAACAGTAGGAGAGATGGCCAACAATCTCTTGCTTTTCTTATTAACGTTTGGAAGTTTTTTGGGTTTTGTAGAGAATGTGGTACCAACCTTTTAATCGAAAGAACATCTATTAGAAGGCATATGTACATGTGTGTGTGCCTATGTGTGTGTGTGTGTGTGTGTGTGTGTATAAAAGTTGGGAAAAAATACATCTGTGGCACTGCCAATCTTTGGTGTTTTCTGCAGTTAGAGTGGAGTTAAAAATGAAGAAACTCTTAAAAATGTTGTTTTTATACTTTAATTAGCTGAACTTTTGGGTGGTGTTTACCTGATGTAGGCCTCTTCTTGAAATGCATCCAGGTACACCCAGTTGGCCTAGATATAAGTTAGGCACTGATTTGAAGTACGTCGTTGGAGCCTTCCAAGTTTATTGGCATTCACAATAGAGTTTCACCTTTTTCCTGTTTGATTGGGTAATTAACATAAGAATCAATTGATGGGGTCAAGTTATGAGAAACCATTGGTGCAAAAGCAGCATCAGTTGCTAAGCGTGCTTTTGATACCATTAAATATGTTGATGCCCAAAATTGGACACAACTTATAGAAGGTCTACCTCAGTCGCGTGGCCCCTTCGGCAGAGGTGTGGTACCGGCCGAAGGCTCTCCGATGCTAAAGTTAGCTTAAGGATAGAGAAGATAAGTAATTGGATAGAGTTCTCTAAGTTTACTATTACTTTGTGCATTAGTGCAAGAGCCCTATTTATAGGCAAAAGGGGTGGAGCACCTTGGGTTATAGTTTCGATGTGGGACTGTGGACATAGCTCTAGGGGTCGTCATGTGTCCACATGAAAGTGGCATGGCAGGTACCTTCATTGAGCCGGATCGGCAGGTGAGGTTGCCAAGGGCTCACCCCTGCTGATGGTACTTACGAGTTCCAGTGACTAGGCGGGGCCATGTCGGCTTCTGCTCTGTGGGCCATTTGTTCCACGTGTCCAGTTGAGAGGGTTTGGTCAAAATATATTCAGAGTTATGCTATGATAAAATATGAGTTATGTTGGTGCCTCTGCCATAGGTTTTTGTTGGTTCTATATTCTTTAAGCATATAGGATTATATTGCAATTTAGATTGTGGTTTCCTAGAACTTTCAGATAATAATTTATACACAGGAAAAGCAACCTCACAAAGATGTGAGACCTTGACAGTGGCTCAAGGAGTGACAAAGCTGATGCTTAGAATTTTGTTTTCTCTTTTTGTTTTATTTTCATACACCTTTGAGATTGAAACTCTCATCAAATTGAAATTCTATCTGTCCATCCCATGTTTTGGCAATTTTCGATAAATTTTTATTTTTGTGAGATAAATCAAGGCTAGAGAAATGCTAAGGGTAGCTGCCGGTGATTTGCATGTGTGAGTGAACCCATGCATTAGAACTTCATGTAGAACAGGCAGTCAGGATTGCTCAGCATTCCTTGAATTGGAAGGCCGTTGAGGAGGAAGCAGTATTGTAGCCAGAAATCTACTTTTTAGTATGTTGGTTCTGGCAACTGAAATCACCTAAACTTGTGAGGTACTGAGGGCTTCAGGTGCGCAATGTAATGTAATATGCATCACAGTGAGCATACAAGTTGCAAAAGTCTGATGTTTGGCCTGCTCTTTACTGAGCACTCAAACAGTATTCTGTTTGTTAAAATAGAGACTCTGCTTCCTTTTGTTTTCCTCCTCTTTGGTAAGCTTGGAGGGAAAAAATAATTAGAACAGTGAGCCACCGCCAGAAGACCATTTAACAAATATCAATTCACTATTATTTATGTTTTTTGGCAGTTTTGAGGATACAACTTTTCTATCTTGCACCGAGTTACTAAACTCATGCTCAGTTTAGTTGGAGATGACACAAGTAACTTAATAAGTAAACAAGAAATATCTTACATTCTGGTGTGCTTTATTGCCAAGTTGATTTGCTGTCCACATACATAACGTTGTAATAACATATGTCCATTGCTTATGGTTTTAGTATGGTGTTCTATTCGGTTCTTTTCACTTTTTTCCAACTTGGTAGTCAATCTTTATATGTTACACCAATATCCTTATTCTTCTTGTCCCAATCTTTTGAATTTCAGCGTCTTCAAAGTACCTTAAGAAGGTCGTCACCATGGCCAATTCAGAGAGGAAATTATTTTTAAAATACAACAAATCAAATGAACGGTTTACAAATGTGATAGCAGAGGATCAAGCCTCCAAGGGCTGGCTTCCTGAAAAAGTCCTTTCAGAGCAGCAATCTGTAGTGCACAAGGAAACAGTGAAGCATGTGGTTCACCATAGCTGTCGCTCATCATCGATGTCAGCTCACCTTTTTTAGCACATGATATGTTCATAATCCTGCAGGCAGTTGCATTCTTTTGTATAACTCCATTTTAACAGCAAAACCATACCGCGATGTGGGAAGCTACGACCTAGCTTTTTAGGTTTTATGTATTTGTCATGTACCTGTTTGTTTCTTTGTACCAAGGGTCGTGTATCTGGTACCCTTGTGGTCTATATATGCATTGATGGTAGACAGGTCCGTTGGAAACAATTGAATAATATTATTTAACTTAACACATAATTATGGATATGGCTGCATCTTATATTATTTGTACTTGAGAATGGGTATTAGGTTATGTGGTTTATTGTAAGAGGATGAGTATACCGTACTGTTTAACTTGTCACTAGCATTATCTCAGGAAAAGATAAGGCCTTTGAAGATATTTGATCAGTTCAGAATCATTCATAGTTATCTTGATGCTAGATAGTATCTGCATTGATCTCTGAGGTGTATGTTTTGTTATGTGGTGCAGGGAAAGGACTGCTCAGATCGCACCTAAGGAAGCTTGTTGACTGAAAGCATAAGGAATCCATTACGAGTTTCAATAACTGGAATGTACAGGCATTGTTGTAATTAGGATGCTTATGCTTTCGTTTAATTAGACATAGTCACGTTCTCTAAGGAATGTTATAATACGATAATGAAGCCTGTTGTTGTGAGCTTGTATGATGAGTATTTACTGTTTGAAGGTCTTTGATCAAACTTGGCCATGTTCAGCACGGGGTCCCTCAGATGGAAGTTGCTGTCTAAAGGACAATTTGCTGTTGCAGGGTGTTTTTTAACGCAGCCCCATTCTAATTCCGGAGGAATACAGATAATTGGCTGCTAGAAGTTACGTCAACAAGAACTTGCTTTTAGATTTTGTGGTGTAATTTCCCCTGTTGAATTACGTATGCACAGATATGAAAACTTGCACAGCAAAGAGATTGGAATTGGAGATTTTCCATACTGAAAGCTACTGCAGAGGAAGTGAACTTTAGTATGAATAGACTTGACATGAAATCCTCGTGGGCGGGGATATGAAGGTCGTCTTGTCAAAACTGAACTGCTGATCATAAGAGGCCAGGACAGCTCATCAGTGGTCAGGTAACCTGTAACTCATCTAGCAGTATTATTTGGTTGTCTGTTGAATTAGAATTTCTCAAAAATAGCTCCAAGTTCTTGATGTCATAAGCAGCTTCTAATAGTACTTCAGTTCTGTCATGGCGCTCAACATGCAAACGACGAAGTCAATTAAGGATGCAGAGCTCAGTCAATTGGTAAATATTTGGGCATATCATGTCCACTACCCCACATGGAGATGAAGGTATCGGCTTATGAAATGAAACAACACGTGGAGTCACATCGACCCTTCACGTGTGATGTTTGATCTGACATGGATACATCTCAGAACACCCGCATGCGATGGGAACATGCACTGAGAATTGTTATTGCATGTGAGAATTGTTATGACACGTGCGAAACTATGAGTCAAGTATCATTGTTTAATCAGGTAAGCGTACATCATGGTTGGATTGGTTAACTCACTAGATTTATAGCATGTTTACTTAACTATTTGGAATCGGGTAGAAATGGTACAGATTACTTGTAAGTTTACTAAATTTCCATGGATTGGAATTGAAACCAATTTGATTATTAAAATGCTCGTTGTTGGGTTAAAGTGGATGGCAAATTTTGAATTTTAAAATTTGTGTGATTATATAATGGGTAAAAAAATATGAATTTTTGATTGGTTAATTCTCTAAGATTTAGAATACCACTTCCCATCCAAAAGTCTAATTCCTCCAAATGAGGAGTTGAATTCCTAATTTGTGTGGACTCTACTCGCATTTTCATTCTTTATATTAAGTAAACACATGAGTAATCTGTAATTGGAATCCAACTTCTTATTTTGATTCCGATTAGGGATTAGTAATGGATTTTGATTACGAATCAGTAAACATGTCATGTAGAAGGAGGATTAGGGTTGATTTCCTACTATTTTGTGGGGATAAAATGGAATAAAACTTATGACCAAAAAACATAAAAGAAGTTTCTTTCATGAATAATTCATCTTCTATTCCAATTTGGAAAAATTTCTTTATTTCTTCTTTGGCATGTCTTCATAAGTTTCCATATCCAATTCAATCCAAATTTTAGACACCAAAACGATAGGATTTTAACTACATAAAATCCTTCAAGTTATGAAGTCGATTTCAAATTTGTCTCCTTTTTTTTTATAAAGATTTTAAGATTTATACCTAAACTCAAACAAAACTTACATTTAACTCGAGTTCTTTTTGTGATTCCATTATCATGTGTTTAGAGAAACCAATTTTCTAGCTAATGCTTTAGCCAACTTAGGTCATGGGATGTTCCCTTCCTTCTTTTTGGGAGGTTGGACGTTCTTTATATGTAGTGCCTATTTTCTTTTTTGATCTCTTTGGGCATGCATGTCGAGAGGTTTCAGGTTGTAATTTTTCTTTCCGCATAAAAAAATCAATAATAATAATAATAGTAGTAGTTCGATAACAATGTGAAAATTGTAGGTCCCACTTTTTATGCTTATTTAGACTTTTTTGGTGCCACATGTGAAGATAAACATTACATCTTTATACATAGTTTAAAATACAACCAAAGCAGAAGAAAACAAAAACAAATAACCTAACAAAACAAATCTATAACACTCGTCGCAACCACACGCTCAACACCTCTTCCTCAACTCATCCTCCACCCCTCACCCCTAAACTCCGATCCGACCCACATGCCCCCAGCCTCTAAGAACAGCCTCTCCTTGTTGTTTATCCACCTCAACTCTGATCCAAACAACATGTCCCTATTTAGGGCTGGCTCTGGAGTGGTACCATCGCACAGGGCTTCCTATTTTGGAGGGCCCCGATTTTGGAGCAGCCCCGAAAATTGAGCCTCCCCTTCTTTATTATCACCAACAACATCCCTCAACTCCGATATGACCCACCTGCTCCCATCCCACCCCCAAGGGCAGCATCGACATTGTAAAAGATTAAGATCAATATGAAATTGTATCTTAACTGTAAATTTCATGAAACCTTTTCTGATATAGAACCCTCGATGTAACATAGAGTCTAGGGCGCATGTATAGGCCCCAACAAGAGTAGGAAAGGGACAGGCAAATGATAATGATAATGTAAGACATAATATTTTTGTAGAAAAAGAGTGGATGGTAGCTCTGGCATGAATAATATATATATCAAACTTTATGGTCCATAATCAACTATAATAATGCAGGTGATGGGAAAAGAGGAGAAGCAATTGGGCCTAAAGGGGAGAAATACAGCCACAACAGTAGCCTATCATGCTTGCACGTGTGTGGCATTCAATTTGGAACCCCCACACGCAGATGGAGGACAACAATAATGCTATATTAAGTCCATCAATCTTTTTCTGGGCTAGGCTGGTTTGTTGGCTTCTATCAGGAATCCCCACGTTAGAAAAAGACCTTTTAATGTCCATATACAAATACGCACGGCACTCCAGAAAGCTCACACACACACACACACACTCTCTCTCTCTCTCTCTCCCTCCTAAGAGTAACAAGTCAAGCAATGTCCATGGCTGTTAATTCTTCCACCACATTATACATGAATGATTGGTTCAGCCTTTTGACTTGGTCATTACTTTCAGCTTCCCGCATATGCGTGTTAGGTTAGATGATTAGGGCAATCAGTCCTCTCTTTGAACTTCTGTTCGAATTTCCCGCTCTGTATATTAGAATAATTTATAGTAATTTACACTATCGTTTGTATAAATAATAAAAAATTAAATACTAAGTTTCCTCCAATTCAAAGGCTGCTTAAATATTGCATCACTAAGTATGTAAAAAAATTTACATGTAATAGGGATAAAACTATTTTGCTATCCTCAATCAATAACACAATACCACGTGAAAAAATATCATACACATCATTGCATTATGGATTGAAAATAGCAAAAAATTCTATCTCCATCACACGAAAGTTTCTCTCCTAAGCATGGCACATTAGTTTGAATATTACGGCCAGTGGCAGATTCGAAAATATTTCTTTGGGAGTTGAGATGTAAAAGTTGGAGAGGACTGCTGAAGTGAATATGACGTACTCCCCATGGCCAGTAAGATTCACATGTCGGTAACAGTCAATTCAAGGAATTAAATCGTTATTTATAGAGAAGTTGACCCATCACCCATCCACCGTGAAAAGTTGAAATTTCTTTTTGCCATCAAGTTTGTACATATGCAGGCAATTATGTAGTCTTATCAAGTTGTACACATCTCAATCACATAATTAGACAATAATTAATCAATAATTTATATTAAGACGGTATGACAAGATAACATTTCTGGATTTATATGTGGACTAGATAAATAAGGGAATGTTCTTTTTTTTTTTTGTTATTGACAGCTTCTCTTTTTTTAATGAAATGGGGGGATCAACCTCAAAAACAAAAATTAAATAGTAAATAGAATACGAGTTCTATGAATTCTTGTCATATCATTAGTTAAAATAGTTATTGACAGTTTATTTGGAACAACGTATGATTGGAAACAGTAAATATAGTATGAGTTCTATGAACTCTTATCATATCATCAGTCAAAATAGTTACCGACAATTTATTTAGAACAACATATAATTAGAATGCTGCTAAACCAAGTATATGAGAGAATTTTCTGATATGTATTTCATTTTCCAAAAAGAGGTATTTATAGTACAATGATGTAAATTCTAATCGAGTAAAACAATGAAAGTAAATATTCCTAATTATAATATATTTGTTCAGAAGGAAAAAAAATAAAGATCCCAAATAAAATAGGAACATAATCTTTGGGATTGTGGGGTTATGTTTCTGCTCACTTTGTCTTGAGATAGGATCTCTAGAAATGTGGGGGTAAAGTTTTTGTCCATTTTGTTATGAGATCAAATTTCCAGAGAGATATTTCACCAACAAATGCTCACTGAAATTCTACAATTTAGATGTCCGACTTCAACATTTTTTGGATGTGTATGTAAAGTGGAGTCATACTTCAATTATATTTTTCTCCACCCATCAAATTTCCAAAACAAAGACTTACCCATCTCACCTTTCCAAGGATTAGAGCATTCACAGTGGGGGGTGTGTTTTCGGGGGTGTAAAGCCACTTTTACATCCCCTTTACACTTCCGGGGGGTGTAAATACGTTTTTTGCTCCAATTGGGGGGTGTATTTTCGGGGGTGTAAAGCCACTTTTCTCCGTTTTTCCTCTATTCTTTTTGCAGCTAGGTCTCACCTGCAAGAGATGTAAAAAAAGATGTACAATTGCATCTAAATATACATCTCAAGGTGGTGATGTAATTATACATTCATATACAACCCCCCCCCCCCCCCAATTGCGGGTGATTCCGATCACAATGGATGTATATTTAACATACATCCCCTTATACACCCCCCACTGTGGATTTTCTTAGAGAATGGTTGATATTAAGATATCAAGAGTCTTTGATATACAGTTTGGTTTCATGCTCGTACAATTATTCACATTTTTCGAACCCAATAATATTCATTGTGTTTGCTTTGATTGGATGGCTGATTGATAGTTTGATTGACAGTTCTCTCTCTTCAACATTTCCCCCAACAATGGAGATTGTCTTGTTAGGTTATAGTTATGTTTTCCCTTTCAATGTGAAAAATGTGTGGTCTTGGATTCACAGTGAGTAGGGTTACTCATTTAGGGTACGAAGCGACCACCACTCAAGTTCCCAAGATGAGATCTTCCATGCCCTCATATCAATATGCATGAAAAAGATTTATAGGCGCACGTCATTTGAGGACATAAAGATCATATAGCTATAGCTATGTAGCTTAGAGCATCCACAATGGACTCTCTAAACCACCTTTTTAGAAAAATTTAAGGAAGAATTGGAAAAATACAACTTCAACCATGCTCTCTATCCACCTCCTAAAATAGAGAGACCTCTAGGAGCTCCTAAATATGAGGAGAGAGAAAAGACTTCTAGTGGCTCCCTATAATTTAATGTTGCTTTATTTAATGAGTATTTCAAACCTTTAATTAATGCTAACTATTTTTTATATTACTTTTTAATAGAGATGGACGAATTAAAAAAGAGTTATAGCATTTATGACTCATAAACATGAGAGTATGATTGGAGTTTAAATTTTATAGAGAGCTCCTAAAATAACTTTTATATGTTTTTAGCTAAAATTTAACCAAAAAAATAGAGAGCATGATTGTGGATGCTCTTATATATCTATACATTTATATTTGATTTCATGACTATTAAACAAATTCCGGTTAGTAAACATTTAAGAGGGCGAAATTGAAGCAAGTGAATTTAGGAATAAGATTGCAAATAAACTACTTTATTTTTTATGAGTAGGGGACATTCGAACTTGGTTAGTAAACATTTAAGAGGGCGAAATTGAAGCAAGTGAATTTAGGAATAAGATTGCAAATAAACTACTTTATTTTTTATGAGTAGGGGACATTCGAACTTGGGACGTCCATTGAAAAGAGAGATACCACTAGGCGAAATGCTAGATGGAAAAATAAATAGACTCTTCATTTTTTTAAAATTAATTTTGATTAATTAGTCTCAGACTTGATAATAGAATAGATGCAAGTTTTATGTAAGTACATATTTATGTAAAAGTTGGAGAAGAGGTTCAGGAAAACTTGTAGTACCAATGAATAATGTGATAAATTAAGCTTAAATCACAACTCATAGTCAAGATGATTAGAATAGTCAGAATGCAATACACGATGAGTGATGTGAAGTGTCTCATTTTGGCCTATATAAACATCCCCTTACCCCCCCTCAAGAATGCATATCTCTCTCTCTCTCACTCACTCACTCTCTCTCTCTCTCTCTCTCTCTCTCTCTCTCTCTCTCCAAAATGAGAACAAGGAGTTCAATATGGAGAGTTGGGTCCAAGAAGAGAAAGCTAAGGCTTTCCTTGATTAGGAACTCCAAGGACGCCAAATCTTCCATAGAAAGGAAACTTATGCAGCTCCAGAAGCTCATCCCGGGATGCATCATTAACAGCAGCAACCCAGAAACCACGTTCCAAGAGATTGCTAATTACATCTTTCTCTTAGAAGCTAAGGTGAATATCCTCAGACTTCTGGCCACTTCATATGGAGTCTAACGAGAAAAATAATTCTCGCGCGCCCTTGATGCGCAAAGAGCTAGCAATATTCACCTTGCGAAAGAGAGGAGAGAGAGATGCAAATCTTTCTAGTACTTACCTTTGTACTTTATTTAATTTCTATCTTTGCAGGAGTGTAAATAAAGGCATAAATGTATGATTGCTGTTGTTTAGATGTGGGTTTTGATAATTCATATCAATCATCTATCCTTATCTTTCCTCTTTGCAAATGGTTGTACTGGGAGTGAGTGAGTGGATGTACAAAATGATTAAACATGAATATGGTATAGTTTCCAGAAACATTAACTTATGTACTTGGATAATATGGAAAACTTTTTGTCATGCTTGCCGACAACCTTAAGAATTAAATGACAAATTATAACAATTTTTTTTCTTATTTTTCACGGAGAAAAGAAATTTTCAACACATGACTGTCGATCTGGATGGCTAGCTGGTGTATATGCATCTAACTTACCTCTTCATTTGGTAGTATTTCTCTTTCTATAATATTATTTCTAGAAAGATATTGCACAAGATTGTTGTGGTTTTGCCCTTATATCTTATGGAGATTAACATTTTGCATGAAAAGAACATGATCATCCATGATTCAGCCATAGGTGATATGTCATGCATCAAGAAAACGTTATTGCAATGCCCTAATCAACTTCTCCCAACTACTCTTTAATTATCCTCTTCTAAGTCACCAACAAGAGTAGTGACAACGTTATTATCATCAATCCACTTTATTCTTAATTTTTTCTCGTCTCCATTCATGCATTATTTCCTAAACTTGTTTGCTACAACCCAATAATATAAAGTACACTACTTGGCCCCCATTTGAACAATTGATAAGATTGTAATTACAACCGGATTAAGTTCATTATTGCAAGAAAAAACGGACATTTATGGCAGTAACGTAGTTAGTACAGTTATTCGTGTCCAACTATGTCTATTGTTAATTTTTTTCACTATAAAAAGATACACAACATTAATAAGATGGCTATAATTGGTGCCTAATAGCTAACATCCTCGGTTTATTCGTATCTATTCTATAATAATGCACTATATATAGTGCCCTTAATCATCTCATCCTATGCTACAGAAACAGATGTTAGTGGCTAAATTGTTGTTTTAATTCTTGTAATATCTTCTAGGTCGGTGGTTGTTTCCTTCATCCACTTTATTTCGTGTTGTTTATGCTTTAATTATATATGTATATATATGTGTGTGTTATATTTTGTAATGACAAAATCAAGCCAACCTATAGGTCTAAAAGGTCAAACACTCGCGGAAGCTCTTGACCAATGAATGTGGACCACGTCATAAAAGAAACTTAATGGTAATTTGTGTGTGGCCTAATCACGTACAACCTATGCCAACTTTGGGTCCAAGAATGGACTGATGTCCTATCATGTGTTTGGCCTGGATGATGTAATTCCAATTTTCATCAGTATCAAATTTCAAATTAGGTTTCGATGCATGTAAAATTTAGGAAATAACGAAAATCACAATTTCAATTATTTGGATAGTCATAAAATTAGTTTAAGAATTTCATCTAACTAATTGTATGTATCTCGAAAGAATATTACTTGCTTCCTTACCGGTAAGGGGAGATACTCCTCCTTCAATTGTGTAGAGAAATTGTGTTACTCAAGCACGATGCCAGAAAGAGAAGTACAATTGTTCAAAAATAAAGAAAGAAAAGTACAAAAGAAAAATAGATATCATATTTCTATATAAGTAACCCTTATGATTGTATGTATCCAAATGGTATTGTTGTCTTCTCCCTTCCCTAGCACTCACATAATCTTATCAATTGGAATTACAATGAAGAAACATCATTACAATAGGAAAATACTTGTCTTCTTCTTCTCGAAGTAGGAGTCAGTTTAATGTGCACATGAAATTTTCTTTTTAAGTTTATGATGAATTATTTTTGCATATGTATCAAAATGCAATTTTGCAACGAGGAATGACAAGCAGTGTCCACTACCATATACCAAGAATGTCAAAGAGATTTTCCATTTTTTATTTTGTTATTTTTATTTGAACCAACTTTAAAACCAAAAGTCCATCAAGCAATATGATACCCAGTTAGTGGTGTAATGATGCCCTTAATTAAGGCTTTGGTCGCTTCTCAGGCACTCTTAAGACACACTAGCTAGTCTCATCTTCTTCAAGCAAAGTCTGCAATTAAAATTAAACTATTGTAACTATGGTGCTACGTACAAATGTATATATATATATATAGATTCTATGTAGGACTACACAAGAGGGGGAAGGCTAGATCTAAATTTGGATTTAATTAATCTTATTAACAGGAGGGCTTTATGGCTTTTGCTTATCCGATCAAAATAGGCTGGCACTCGCTTCAATGACAATGCATCTTCACAACGGGGTTTGAAATGACCTCCCTTCCATTCGTTGGCAGTCACATTCTTTGTTACACAATATCTATCTACTACTTGATTGCCTATTGCCTAACTTCGTTGTAGAATTTCTCATATTGATCATATTTAATGCTTGGAATTGACAGTCTTCTCATCCCACAATGGACTAGATTCTATGGAACGTTGTTGGTTGGCCTATAGGTTTTTTTTTTCCAATTTGTGTGCAAAGAGAAATCAACTGAGCTGACCAGAAAAACAAAAAATTAAATGTTTTTCTTGTTCCAAAAAAACAAGTAATCAAATTGAATAATTTGATTCAGCTGAGCTATTTCAATCGACAGAGTTGAGTTGCTTTTGACTCAAAACAGCAAGAAACAAAAAGAAAGATTAAAAGTATAAAAACAAGGCCCTCAACACTTAATAAAGTACAGCATCATGTTCAAGTGTGGCCCAAACCAAAATATTGAAAACATCATGTTGCTTGAGATATTATTAATTTTCTTTCTGTTCCCTAATCTCTTTTTGTTTTTTTATACAAGCGATGATCTAAATTATAAGGTAAGGGTTTCTTACACACACTACTAAGGAGCTATGGTTGTTCGAATATGAAATCACTAATATGCAAATCAATGTCATTTTTTCCTGAGCTAGACCCGTCAGCTTCCCTAATTTTTTTGGTTAACTATATATTAATGTCTAATAAACTAAATAGTCCTAAGATATATACCACCCATCATTGAAGCTATTGTAGGGCAGCAAACCTTTAGAGGACACATGTGGGTTCCATCCATGTGTGCACATGCATGCGTCTGTTAAATTACGGTTGTGTCTTCGTGTGCACTCGTGCACGAGCTGCACGCTCATTTGATTGCTCTCAAATCAAATCTTAGGACTTATGAGGTTGTGCTGTGTTTTTGTTGTGGCCTACAATTTCCATGTCTTCCTAAGCAGCAGCGTGGTTGATTTTCCGACACACTTTATTTCATTTAGTCTTAATTACTTTAGAGGCCTACATCTTTATAATTATTAATTTCATTTTTGCCTTGTATCGGTAGAGTGTGTTAAAACCCCCTTTCTTTATAGTTTAGATTATCATTTGTGTTTAAAAAAATAATAATAATATTTTAGGTGTATTCAATAAGAATTTTAAACGAGTGTGTAAGAGTCTTTGGTTTATTCAATCAGGATCTATCTACGAAAATATAGGTATATTCAAAATGTCAATAATTTTGAAAGAATTCATAAATGTTGGAGTTGAATGGATTTCAAAGTGACATACATGCATACCAAACTCCATCATTTCTCTACACCTCTCCCTAAACATTTCAATAATGGACTTCATGGTAGGAAATTTTAAGTTGACTCTTTCTCAGGAAAGGATTTGGGAGAAAAGAAAAAGAGAGGAAGAATGGAGATGAGATGATTATTTTAAAAGTGAGAAGCGTGTTTATCATGATTGATTTGATACATTACGAATATTTTAGGAATAATGGTGAGAGAGATGCGAGTGCTTTTATTTATAAAAAAAAAAAATTAATCAGGGTTGGGAATATGAGGTGAGTGGAAATAAAAACACCCTCTATATAATCACGAGCATAATTCCCATACAATATCACTTGCTTTGCTCATATATATGCAATGAAGAAAAAGATGGGAGGTTAGTACTTAGCAGTGCTTAGTAACTTCGGGTCCATAATAATTTATAAAGATGCAAAACAAGCTAAAACTCAGACGCCTTAGGTGCAGAGAAACTCGCCTAATCCTCTAGGACATTGTCCGATTTTTGTACTTGTTTCATCCCTCATTATTATCGTTTTTTATTTTTTGGTCTGACATTATTATCGCTTTTAACGTGAAAATAAAAGTATAAGCTCTCGCAGTATGTGTAAGTGTGGAAGCGTACGTGGGGCGGGGGGTCCAAACATTATAGTCACAGTCAATGGGAGCCAAGTACAGGAGTCAATTGTAAGGATAACCGCAAATCAAGGGGAATGACCCCTGGGCGCTTGGACCTCCATGTGCTTGACCTTCTTTTTCAAATATCTATATCAAAATTAACTTGCATTTTCAACGCTCAAGAAAACTGAGCAGACATCCGCTCTAGCCAACCGCTTCTCATTTTGCACTCAAATTCAAATTATTCTACTCGTAGTTTAGATTAAATTAAAGTAAAATATCGTTTGTATATATAAAAAAAATGAACAAAAGAATAATTATTAATTTTCCGTTTTCTTCACTAATATATATTCACAACTTGGGATTTTTGTAAAAATATCACCTGAACTTATACATTAGTTTTAATTTGTCACCTTAAAGAAAAATTTAAGCAAAATATCACCTTAAGTTTTCAAAATCCATGATTTGTCACCTGACTTTAACATCATCCAATTTTCCATCCATTTTAAAGGGTGTTTTAGTCTTTCCAATATGTAAACCCTCTTTTTTATATAATTCAAATATAAAGCTATGCAAACCCTCTTACTTGAAAAGACTAAAATACCCTTAAAAATGGATGAAAAATTGGATGATGTTAAAGTCAGGTGACAAATCATGAATTTTGAAAACTTAAGGTGACATTTCGCTTAAATTTTTCTTTAAGGTGAAAAATTGAAACTGATGTATAAGTTCAGGTGACATTTCTACAAATATCCCTCACAACTTTATTGAAAGAGAAAAAAACTGGCAAACAATCTTCTTCGGCACTTGTTTTCACTTGTTATGAATACCATGAAGGAAGTTGAACTTCCACCCCTAAAACAGAAGTAGTTCAACTCCTTATAAGCTCATGCTAGTTCTCTTAAATTTTAGATGTGGGACATTTCTTCACATCATCATAGTTCGAGTTTCAGAGAGTATATTTTTTTGTATTTTTTTTCAATTTAAAATATAAAAAAACTCACTTTTAGTAGTCTATTGATATTTCTCTTACTACGAACAAACAACAAAACATGTTCAATGAAATGAGCAAAAAGGGAAACTTGGTTCTCTTGATTTGATTAGTGTGCATATACAAAAACGTGAAACATATCTTTCAAATTATGTAATTAGTAACTTCTGCATTTTTCTTCTAAATTCTTTGAATATTCTAGCAATAATGTATGTGTCCTACAAAATATTTAGGAAAAAAAGAAAGAAAAAAGAAACACTTCCTTTCTAACGTTTGCAAGTGCATATGCATATGCAATTGTTTTCCCCGACAGACCTACATGCATGTTTTGGTACCCCGTACATATATAAAATTAATGGTATTTATTTTAATTTTATAAAGTATAGAAAAGAACAATTAAGTAGTCGGATATTGAGGGGCATGCCAAATTGCCAAATTGCCAATGCCAATGCAAAAGCAAAATCGAAATCGAACTTGAGATTCAAATCTAACCGTTGACAATGTGGTCTCAGCATTATATTTTCTACATGATATATATATATATATCGCAGTCTTAAGCTGCCAGACATTTGCAGAAGATTGGTTTCTACGTACGAAATGTTTTAATGGAGAGGTAGAGAAAAATGGCAAAAGTTAGGGCCACACGCACATGTGATATGTACCTCTCAAACCCTAAATTTCTTAGACACCGATGAAAAAGTAGGGAACCGTCCATCCAATTTAATCCCACCAAAAATTTGTCCACGCATGTAGCTAGCCATATATCGCAAACTATGATTACTTATTTGGATTTTGAAATTTTCAGAAGAAAGAAAAAAGAGACAATAAGCTCAATTACTATTGTTGGATTTTAATGTGTTTACTGTTATACAGTGGGTCACATGTGAAGCCAAGTTCACATTGAATTTAATTATTTGTGTATGCATGCAACGGAAAATTAGTCTGAGTCGGAGTCGGTCGGGTCGATGGCAATACCTAGTCAAGGTGTGGCCGGTCTGGGTCGAAGTCTGGGTCTAGGTCGGGGTCCCGCTATAATACCCTGCTAAATTTCATTGAGATGGATCAAAGGCCCATTACTAGCAACACCGATATTTTTTCCAACTTAACTACCTACAAAGCCCAGTAGGTGTGGGGTTTATCACAAAAAGCCTTTAGGAATGGAACCACTTATTATATATAAGTTATAAGTTATAATTTATTGAGTTAAATTTTTGATGTGAGATTTTATATTTTTTAACTATTGGTGCTACAACTTCTGCAACTATGTAGATGATGAGCTTATGATTGTCATTATTGTTGCAATCAGCAACACCAAAAATAATCTTGCTGAGGGGAGGTGGGGATGAGGGGTGGCCGAGTTCCCTTTTTTTTTTTTTCCTTCTTTGTTTCATTTTTCTATTTTCTAAATATTTAATAATAATAATAAAACATTAGCAAGTCACGTGAAAGACACGTGACTTTTTGGACAGAATTATGGATTTAAAATACAATTTTAGGTGCAGAGATAACTGTTCTTAATTACTTGAGATACAAACTCCTTGCAATTTACGGATGCACTTAAAGAGAGCCTTAGAAAGGAAAAAAAACCTTTCTTGTAATGGGAATAACACTGTTTTGCTATCCTCAGCCAATAACACAATGACACGTGAAAATGTTAACCCACATGTCATTGCGTTATTGATCAAAAATAGTAAAAATTGTTATCCCGGTTGTATGAGAGTATTTCTCCTTAAAATGGGCAAACCTTTAAAGCCCCCATGTGGAGGACTATCTTTTCTCAATTTCCCTTTAGGCAAAGCCAAATTACACTGGCCTCAATTTTCTCTTCTAGTGGACCCATTTGGCCTTTTAGCATTGCCATGTTTTCCGGATCCCGCCAATTCCCACGTTTCTTTTCCTCCATCTCCATATCAATCGACCCACTTATATAAGCTAAGCTGACTAGGGCGGGACTTGATTAAGATCTCAATCTCTAAAGATTCATATCATGCAAGCGATTTTGAACACTCTGAGTGTGTGCTTTGGCTCATTGTTCAACTCGGATAATTAGGACATACTTATGACTCAAAATTCTGTACTTATGTTCAACTAAAAAAATATGACAGTTGTCAACAGGGTCTAATTCAATGGAAATGACTAATAATCTCGAGTTCGAACCTTTATAATACTTTGACAATGTGTGTGAGAAACATATTATACGTAGAAAACATAAGCAACAAAAATCTTACTACTACGGAATATAAATATCCATTGAATGATATTAGTAGCACTCATTTGGGCTTACTGCATAATTATAATGTGATCGTATGATCATGTGATCTGAATCATTTGTTCAAATCACATTATGACACTATGTAATAACTCCCAACGAATGTTAAACCTGTCGTTGGTTAGTAATGCACTTAAGTGGGTTTCCAAATCATGTTGTTAAAGCTCTTACGGTCTCCTTTCTGTGCATGCTTTTGACTTCTCCTAAAAAAATGTAATTCCCAACATTTTGCCCTTTCGTTCAAGCCACCCTGTATGCCCTATAGCCTAATGAAAACGAGATTTGGTCACATGATCATTTCTCGTATATCAAATCTAAATTAAATTTTATTGATCGACCAGCTAATTGGTAATTCTTCTGAGTAACCTCAAGCCAATATGGATAACAGAGAGATCCTGTCATTTTCTACAAATTCCAACATTTTCTTCATTAAATTTATTTAAAATTTTGGTCAAATTAATGGCTCGAGGATATTTTCATAGCTATGAGAAAAAGGCCATTTTCCCATAGCCCCCCCAATTTGTATCTACTCTACATGTCCGGACCAGAAACCAGTACGGATAGTCAAAATTCTATCTTGTGATGAGAGACTAGTCAAAAAAACTCACAAGTCATGTTGGTAGCAACATTAAAGTGAGCCATCCAAACGATGGTTGATTGAGTTGGTAATGAACGTTCTCTTCGCTAGTAAAATCTAGGTTTGAGTCATCCTCAAAGAGGTCTTAGTATGCCCTAACCTTGAGACGGGTAGCCTCCTCTCCTCCTAAACTTTTCTTTACTAAAAAAGAAAAAGTGAACCATCCAATAATTTTATCAATAGCACGTTTGACCCCTTTAATTTTATTCTTTTTGTGTTACAAAATCTTGATTTTTTTGTATTTTATTTTTTTCGTATTCATGACGTATCATTTAATGAGTTTTTTGTCTGCATTCACAACAGGTTACAAATGTTAGGTTTGTATTGCACTAAAGAAACCCTTATATTCTCATGAACCCCTAAAAAAGAAAAAAGACCTTTAGTCCATATTATAAATCTAAATTGCACTGCTAACTGGGTTTAACCAAGTGAAAAAAGCTCTTAATCTGCAGCTCAAATCTGCAGCTCAAAAGGTCTTATGTTCGAATCACCGTGACATTTTAATTGTGTGTGTGAGAAACCCTCCTCCTTTGTAGTTTAAATTATCACTTGTACTAAAAAAAATTATTTTATTTTTCTTTTATATTCTCTAGGTTTGAAGTGGTGGGTTCCACCATGTGCTTCCATGTGCTGTGTCTCTCTCTAAGGCCCGCAGCTCCTGTCCTTTCAGCACATAAATTGGGTTTCTGCGCTATCTTCTCCTTCTCATTCCTCTCTCTCTTCATCTCCCTCTCTCTCATACTTTCTTGGATCTGTAGAGGAGCTAGAACACCCTGCAAAACTTGTCTGTCATTTATACTTCTCATGATTTTCTCTCCTATCCAGCAGAAGAGAGAAACCTTATTGTAACCAAGGTACTTATGTTTCTAGCTTGTATATATGCATTTTTTTATAAGTCAAATAGTTCCATCTCCGAGCTAGCTAGATTAATTAGTTTATTTTCTGAACAATCTCCTCAGTAGTGTTGGATTTTCAGGCCAGATTGTCTTTACTATTTTCCTTTTCATATGCTCTTTTAGTTATATTGTATTTGATTTATATGTGTGGCTAATATTGAATTATTCATTCAATCTATATAAGTACAGTTAACTTTTTTTCTTTTTTCTTTTTTTGGTTAAGAACATGAATATAGTTATAAAGTTCCACCACTTAAAAAACCTACTTGTTGATTGAATTTTTGCAGAATGCGCAATTCTACCTCTCTCAAGCAAGAATTTCTCAAGAAATGGATAAAGGGTCTCCAAGTATGCAACAGCTCTTCGGAGAAGAAGATGACCATCTTGGAGAGAAAGAAGGCTATAAAGTTGTCCGCAGACATAGCCATGGCTTCAACAAGAAACGGCACAACTTGTTGGAGCCGCGCCATCATAGCCAACGCCACGCAAAGCAACAGAGTCGTCGTTGAGCGTATACTGGGTCCTCACAAACCCTCAAGATCAGTGTCGTCGGTGATGCACAAGAAGATCTTGAAAAAGAGCCGGAGGGTATGCAGTAGCAGAAGCCGTCGAGTGCTGATGAGGAAGCGTGACGCGGTGAAAACCCGTTCGATTGCGAAGAGATTGGTTTGGAAGAAAACACAAGTGCTCAAGAGTCTTGTTCCTGGAGGAGAATTCATGGAGGATGAGATGTGTTTGATTGCAGAAACCCTAGATTATATTGTGTCTCTGCGAGCTCAGGTTGATGTAATGCGGTGTCTTGCTACCACCACTGAGTTAATAAATGGTAAATAAAAATACAATCAGTGGTGGTAAATTAATTACTCGATCGATCTTCTTTTTCTTTTTGTTCCTTTTTGCAAGAGAGTACTATAGCTAGCTACTAAGATATTATTATAAGTAGAGATGAAGTTAAAAAGGAGGAAGCAATATTGTACAGATGAACAATGCATATCAGTAAATCAAATTTCACTTTTTCACTTGTTATCTCGATCCATCTACATAAATGTTTGTGTGTATATCAGCTCTATATGTGTTCCTTTTTTGAGTCTCTAATTTCGAGCGTAAGAAAGTTTCATACTCTAAAGTAATCAACCATGTCGAAAAGCAGCTTGCTCCCGGATACCTACGAAATAAAAGGTCGGTATCAGTGCAACCAGCAGCCACATTCGAACTGAATCCCGATATTTATGTCTGCATAAGAGCAAATTTTTAATATAATTTATATAGAACTGTTCAAGTGCTGGCAGTAATTCTGTTCAGTATTCAACAGGAAAATTCCCATACTCAAGGAGATACACCCAATTAGCAATTTAATACTAGAATGAAGGGAATAATCAGAAAGTCATATATGCTTACATTATATTATTATAACAATGACACAGAAAGTTTCCTCATAAAAAGAAAAAATGAGAGAGAGAATATTCGAGTTGGGGAAGAGTAGGTGCTCCTTGGATGCAATTCAATGTAATACCAATTTGAGCATTGCTTATACAGGCTGTGCAATTCTTCTCTGCTTATATTTGGCTAGGAAACTGACAGAGTTTTTTGTATTATTGAGGGATGTGATACAGAAAAAGTTGATGTTGCCTTACAGATTATAACAATGAAAGGCCATAACTCCACACTCGTGCGCATGCATTTCCTGCCCAGATTATGACAACAACAAGAGCTAGCTAGCTAGCTACCGCCAACAAGCTACAAGTCAAAAGAATTTAATTATCAAATTTCATATAGATAAAATTTATATAAGAAAATAAATTTATAAATTGGTATGGTGTGGCATTGTTGTTCATTTTGAAAAGCTGGTCGCTAGGAGCGTGTAGCTCAAGTGATTAAGAGTAGTTATCCATGCATCCGAGGTTCTATGTTCGAATTCAACTCCCTCGGTATTGCTAGTGTAAGAAAAAAAAATTATAAAAAAAAGGTAGTCATGGGCAGCCAATGCTTCCATGATTATCGTATCAAAAAAAATGCTTACATGATTAGACGTATCTATAATCTGTTGTCTACACTCAAACACAAACAGTTATTGGAGCTAAGCATGCATGCATCTCATCATCTTTACCCAATTCCCAGTCCACATTGACGTTGGTAATATATCTATTTGCATCATTATTTTGAAATCATGATGGAAAAGGCCTGTTAGGCGCAACTTGATTTATGATATGGTGTTGATATAGACAACAGAATGATCGATATATATATCCTCCATACTGCCATGTTCACAAACAGCTAGCAGCTCAACCAATTAATCATAATTGGGAGGGAGGCCATCAAAAGGCTGTTCCTCAAGATATCAACATGCATCAAGTCATTTTCAGAGATATATATATCTCAACCAAATAAACTTATTTGAGGCAGGGACGGATTCATGATTTGAAAACGAGATGGGCTAAATTTACTTTACATACAAATATTTTAAGAATATACAAAACTGGACGGTACAAATAAATTTCATTGATAAAACAAAATACCCTAATGAGGAATACATATAAATAGAAACTAGTAAAACGAAAAAGACTACCATTAAATCGAACCACAACTCATGTTTTAGTTTAGGCTTAAAAACATACAAGTCACCTGGGCTGTGGTCAGGTTACCCTCTTCTAAGATCCATCCCTAATTTAAGGGATCCATCACCTGGACTTATATGCTGCACCAACAAGAACTTTATGCTAAAATTCTCTACTCCATGACCAAATATGCGTGTGCACATACACAACTTGCCATATCCAACCACAACTCGTTATGCACACCATATACATTCGACCAAAAGTTCTAGTATGGTTCAGTTGTATAGGCCGCCGCTTTCACATCAAAACCCATCCATCTTCTAATGTAACAAGATGATTTTGAGAAAGGAGGAAAACGGGTATGAGTAATTTTTCTGTATGAACGTAACAACAAAGTTAGCATATATGCCAATGTGATATAAACTCAGTATATGTACTATTTTAAAACATGTCACGCGGTATTATAGTCATCCGATAATTTCTCGTGACTTTGTCATATCCACTACTAACCATTGTGGAAAGTAGCTTTTAAAAAACAAAACCCTAACAACAAAACATCTTGCCTTTTTGCAAAGTGGAGATTTGGGTTGTATCTATTGAGTGTCATAGAGTGGTCACTCCATGTATGGTAATGCTTCACAGCCCAAGTATACATATACCACACAGCTATATAACCCAAGGCCTCAAACGCTGGGCCAGAAGTGGCTTAAACTTTAATTGGTCAATTCATGCGACCTAAATTATTTTCGGTTTTATGTTAAAATAGGCTCTTTTCAAAACCTCTATTCAGTAATGGAAAAACAAAGGCACTATATAGGGACAACACTGGTACATTTATATGAAGGGTGTTTGAGTAATAGCATGTGACCAAATTCTATATAATAATAGAATTTGCAATGTCAATTACTAAATACAGGTTTTGAAAAAAGGGTCTATTTTCCTAGCCCCTCACTCCTAAAAAAAACCCTCCTATAGCCGTTTTCACTTTGAGGGGGTAGGAAGCCACTAACCTTCCTCCCCTCTCCCCTCTTCTCTTCATCCCTCTATCCTTCTCTAATTTTCAGATACAAAAGGTTTTTCCTATTTGTCTTCGTTTTGTCATGATTTTCCTCCAACCATCACAATCGACTGCGTCTTGGCGTCAGATCTCTACCTGCGTTTTGGCGTCGGATCTCCACTACTATCCTTTTTGCGATTTCTTTCTATTTGGAATAAGTTACAGAGACCCTTTGGGTTCTCTGTATAGTTTTCACATCTCATTTTGTGAGAACTTTTCACTTCTCCTTTGTAAGAGCTTTTCATCTCTCATTCGTGAGAATTTTGTATTGTTATGGCTTGGTTTTTTCAAGCTTTATCTTTTTTTTATTATTCTGAATTTGCAATCTTAGTTGGGATGCCTATGCCTAGAGTTTCTTCGATCTTGTGTGATCGTTAGTGGAGGCGCACCAGATTGTCTTAATTTTGATGTTAGACCGCTCCGTTATTGTAATGACCATTTGCGGCTAGCGGCTTTTTTGGCTGAATTATGAATGAAATACTAGAATTTCTTTATATATATAAAAAAAGGTCTATTTTAGCTAGTTTCACAAATATTTTTACTTCCTGCTCCTTAAACATAGGAGCCTCTCTCTCTCTCAACTGGCCTCAGAGAGAGAGATGAGAAGGGAAGGAGGCTATCATGGCGGATCAGGGCTCGAGGGCCTAGGGACACCTCGAGGTAGAGATGGGGAGGTTGGGTGGTTAATGGGTTGTAGTCGTTTGAAAGGGGTAGGCTAGCTGCTAGAGGGAAAGATAGAAGGATATACATCATACATGGTGGTTCTAGTGGAGAGAGAGCCATCAGTATTATTATTATTTTTTTTAAAAAATTAATTCCTTTTTAAAGACTTTTATAAATAAATTATTTGTTTACGACATGAATTGATGAAAATACCTGAAAAAGTGGCCTCCTGCATCTCATGTAATCATATTTGACCCAATTTTGGATGCAAACTGGGCAGAGGTGGTGCATTGTTAAACGTTTACAAGTATGGATGGTTTATTGTATCTGTTTTTAAGGGTGCTGATTTTTCCTTTTTTTTTTTTCCACTTATACTTTTTTTTGTTTTTTTTTAATACTTATTACTATAACATATATACAAGGGTGTGTAAGTGAACAAAAGATGAGTGGGAACATATAATTTCCAACGAAGGAAATATAAGTAAAAAATAAAAAATGAGTGGAAAAATCAGTTCTTTTTTTAATCTAAGTGGTAAATCCACAAAAGTGGAAAAGCCGAGGTGCCATTGTGCAATTTGTCCTTTTTCTTATTGAGACTACTGATCCTGGACTTATATATTTGGACTGGACTCGTAAATGCAATTTGTCCTTTTCCTTTTGTCAATATAACAACAAATATTGAATGATGACTTGATTTCACCGGATTTATTGGCTTCATGTGTTTGGTGTTTTTTTTTCTTTCAAGGGAATGTGTTTGGTGTTTCATGATATATGGAACACGATGGGTTCTTTTTGTTTTTGTTTTTTTTTTCCTTTTTCAATATTTGGAAGAAAAATATCATTTAATTGCTAGTTGGTAATTAGGATGACCTACACATTAAATTGGGATTCATCTTTCATGTGTTAGATTCATACCTAAGTAGGCTGCAATGCCACAACAAAGATGTAAATTTGTCATTAATAAACGGAATTCATTAAAACTAATGTGTGATACTTAGGCCTCGTTTGGTGGTCTGGATAGGACAATACTGGATTGAACTTTGTATTTGAGATTGGACTAGTTGAGATTGGATCAGGCTTTGAGTTTGTTGTTTGATACTATACCTACTTTGGATAGGACTGAAGAACATAATAATTTTGGAAATTTTGGAAAACTGAAGGGAAAAGAAAAAGTTAAATTAAAACAAAAGAAAAAGTTAAATTAAAACAAAAGAAAAACTTGATTGTATGAAGTTATGAAATTTGAAAGATTCACCACAAGAAAATCTGAATATTTTCGAAAGAAGAAAAAAAATTAACGCAAAAAAAAAAATAGATTGGACCCATGTCCATTTTAATTGATAGTGTGTTTACTAATCAGGAATTGAATTCCACCTATGGAGGATTCATATGTTTACTTCACATCAAAGAATTAAAAAAATAAATGGGGCCCACGCAAAATTAGGAATTCTTGGGTGGGAGGTAGTATTCTAATTCATGGAGAACTAACCCATTAGGAATTCATCTTTCTTACCCATTATATCCTCACACAATTTTAAAAATCCCAAATTTGCCATATATTTTAACCCAACAATGAGGACATATTAGTAATTAGCACCACTTATACTCCAATTCCATATAGTTTAGTAAACAACTTCAATAAAAATCTGGAATCTAACTTCCCTCAATCCATATGGTTTAGTAAACAACTTCAATAAAAATCTGGAATATGATTCTCTTCAATCAAACTCCTTCTCAATTCAATTCCCCCTAATCCTTCCAATTACTGATTAGTAAACATGCCATGAATATATCCAATCCAATCCAACCAACCAAACATGGCCTTATATTCTTCGACATGATGATAGCAAGCCCATGTACACGGCACAATTGACTATTTCCCTTTTTTCTTTTTCTTTTTTAATTTTTCATTTTTATTTGGGCCAGGGACTGTGTTACAAAAAATGGATCAATGATAAATAATGACGCTAAAAAGAGCATGTGTTTCACTTGAATGGCACCTAGGTATAGGTACGGCTTTGTTCAGTTTGGGAGAGAGTTCAACCCATTAATTGTATCGAAGTTTCGATAGGTGAAAGTATCTTTCGTTAACTGATGCGTTGGATACACATCGGTTCGAGTCAGTATACTAATGTTCGGTTTGGATCAACATACTAAACTTTCAGGCCATTTTTAGTTTTCATTTTCTTTAAACAGTGAGGCAATAACAAGTCTGTGATGTCCTTAGATGTTCTGGGCCGCACACGCTGTACACTGATGTATTCAACAAGTCTATAGCTTTAGCCGATAGGCTTGGGTAATCTTTGAAATTTCATTGTGCTGGGGATAAATCATTGTAATTGTTGGTCTTCAATGAGGAATTCCTAGTAAGCGCGAGTCATCAACTCGCGTTGACTATGTCCTTGCCCTTTGTACACACCGTCCATCGCTCCTACCGATTGAATGAGCCGGTGAATTGTTTGGATTGCAGCAACATGGGTGGTTCGCTGCCTACGACGTCGGAAGAAGTCTATTGAACTTTATTATTTAGAGAAATGAGAAGTCGTAACAAGGTTTCCATAGGTGAACCTGAGGAAGGATTTGTGTTCAAGGTTTCCATAGGTGAACCTGAGGAAGGATTTGTGTTCAATGATGAGAGTTAGAAAACGCCAACAACGATTTTCTTAAAACATATTCAAACTTTAGTTATAATTATGAAAATAAAGGAAGCCGTAGTGGTAAAGAAATACTAATCTTGTGATTTGTAGTAGCCTGCCTCTATGGAAACACAATATATTGAACTGCTATCGGATAATCATAACACTTTCTTCCCCATGTATATCTGCCATTAAATTAAACTAATCAAGAAATCATGCATTGCCCCTGGACTCATATTCGAAGGTATAATCCACCATTAAAGAAACTCTAATAAGCATCTAAGCATGATTAAGTGTTTGCTTGTCACATGAGCCTAATGAGCACACCTTTAACCAAATCTTCAAAAGTCCATGAATGCAGATCAACAAAAATAAAGTAAGGTGACCCCATAACCATTAAAGTTACTCAGCTAACTTTCATAACCCTTTCTTTAATTTCGAAAAGCTAATCTTTGTTAAGCGTCTTAACAATTAGTTAATCAAGCAATAGCGTTATTCTAATCAAATAATGATTAAATCCAATGATACATGTTTATTTACTTCTCCTTTATCAATGTTCACATCAATCATATATGTCTACTTGCTTTATCCCAATGCTGGCCAAAGTCACCAAGTGCATGCTTGCTTTGTTATTATGCCTATCTCTTCCTTTTCTAGGCTGTTATGTTTACAGAGGCTTTGATGTGGTGGCCCTAGCCAGCTCTAGCAAAAGCTTAACCCTGTCATTTCCTCATCTTAAATCCCCCCATGCTTAGCCTCAACTTATGGTGTTCATTTAAAGTACCAAGGCCCTATTTGATTCTCTTTATAATTTTAGCCTCAATGCTTCTATAGTGGTTTGCATGTGTTCTCTCGCATTGGATGTTTGAGGGCCCTAATCAAAATCTGTGTTTTTTTTTTTTTTTTTTTTTGGGGTGTATAAAAACTTATGACATCAATTTGGTCCCTTTGTTGGCACCTACATTTTATATATATAAAAAAATATAAATATCTCATCTTTCCAACTGTAATATCTCATCTGTCCAAAAAAATTTTGTTGGAAGCTTTTGGGACGGTGCATGGAGAGGACAGGAAACAAGATGTACCTAATTTAATTACTAGGCATTGCCCTTTAATTATTTAATTCCCAGAAATGCTTGAGAACTCACATCATAACATGGCTTTATATGATGGTGATTTATGCATGTTTATTTAAGTAGACTTGCAAACTTCAGATTTCTATACATATTTGAGTTTAAGTAGTCCAATCTCATTGTCTTAACTTGAACTCATCTCCAAAGTACCTTTAGGAACCAGTTGCATGGATTCACATTTCAGTCCAAGTCCTTCTGAGGCACATCCTGAGACAATGGATTTTCTTTCCCTTGCATGGTGCAACTTTGCGGTTCAAGCTTTCCAACCACAGCAACAAGACCAATCTGTGGTTCTACTAGACGATCCGATTGTGAAGTTTGAGAGTCACAAGGAGGCTCCTTACCTGGTAGGTCGAATTAATTTCTTCTAGGATTAAATCAATCCCATTATTTATCAGACCCTACGAAATTTCATAAGCTTTCCAACTTTGCACAGATGGATGATGCAGATCTCAAGCCTCCACCACCTTGGAAATCCAATGATGTGAAGGTGAACATATATATATACTAAAATTCTCCTATGTGGACGTCTGAATGTTATTATCGTTCGGACGTCATGTATTTTCTACTATCTCTCCCTACTTTTCTCCTTGTTTATAAGGGCATCCGCACAGTAATAACATGCAGACATCCGGATGAGAGAATAACTGATATATATATTATATATAAGAACATCTAATTCAATATCTTAAAACCAATTTCATTGATAACATCCTGTAATTTTTCTGTTTTTTATTTTTTTCCTTCAGTCATTTATATGGATGCAACAAGCCATGCATCCAGAGTTGAACTACAACAGCTTTTTCCGGAAGAAATGGGTAAGTCAAATTGGCTCATACTTTTTACCACACTTCATTTTCCATAGTTCTCAAGAACAAGAATTTATATTACTCTATGCAGATGTCATGGAAAATAGTCCCATTTAAGAATATGTCAATCAAGAAATGGCTAAAAGATATTAAGGAAAGGCGAAAAGAGGAACACAGGTTGCAAAGAGCTGAAGTCCATGCAGCAATATCTATGGCAGGTGTTGCAGCTGCTCTTGCAGCCATTGCAGCTGAAGGCTCAGAAAACAATGGCTCAAGCACTGCCAAGGAAGCCGCAGTGGCTTCTGCAGCCGCGCTAGTGGCGGCGCAGTGTGCGAAAGTTGCAGAAGCAATGGGGGCAAAGAAGGAGCAGCTCAGCAGTGTGATAGGTTCAGCCATGACTAGTACAAGTGCAAGTGACATCTTAACTCTAACAGCTGCAGCTACAACATGTAAATATCCTATATTAGTATCCTTCTTCTCTACAATTGTTTCATGCAAAAATGAGCTACACTTGGGGTTGTCTCTGAAAAGAGCAGGGTCATTTATTGTGCACCGGACTGTAGAATATTGTTAGTCACTCATGCGCACGGACTGTAGAATATTATTAGGGATGTTGAAGGACTTTACCTCTTACTTTCTTTCTTCGATTTTTGGTTTTGTGTAAAACATGTAGCATTGAAGGGAGCAGCTACATTAAAAGAAAGATCAGGATGCAAGAACAGACTAAATGGGGCTGCACCAGTGATGCCCATCGAGGACAACCCGGAGGTTGACTTCGACTTTGAGAAGTACAGATCAATGCTTGCAATAGGTGCCCAGCTCAGCATTGAAACACCAGATGGTTTGAACTCCAATCTTAGATCTTCATTTATTATTTTGTGTTGTGTAAATTTATTTCCTGGCTTATGGTTTCTAAGTCCTAAATCTATACTCTGTTTTACTATCCATCTGTATGCTAATGAGTTTCAAAATTATGTGTTTGCAGGGAAGTACATGGTTAGATCAGTGTCTGTCATCCTGAACAGTGAAGCCAAGGTCTGCATTACATGCTAAACTTGTCGACTGCTATTTTGTTATAAAGCCTGTATAGTAAAAGAGTATAACTTGTGGGGTTAGGAAAGCCTTAGCTTAACCTTCAATTCATAATTCAACATTATAGGTTGTTCTTAAAATGAGGAAGCTCAGTCTGTTGAAAAGCAAAAAGGAAAGTAAGTCCCTCCTCTTTCTCTCTCTCTCTCTCTCTTTCTCTTTCATTTAGATTTATTAATACCTGCACAAAGTCTAGCACATACAAATGCTACAAAGCTAAACTTTTCCCCAATATTTTTTCTTAACTTTGTCACTTGGGTCCTACATGGGTCTCAGTGTAATGAATCTCATCTCATGTGAGAGAGATTGAAGGAAAAATGTTGGAGAAAAATTGAATCCTAAATTATTTTTCCACAGTAACTAGTAAATGTTTTCATTAGGATTATAGTCAAGGTCTCGTTTGGTGGCTCATCTTTAGACTGAAACGGAATTGAGTCTCACAACTCTAGATGGGGGACTCATCAAACACAAAGTATTGGACGGACCCCTCAAACACAAAATGTTGGACAGACCGTTGTCCAATTTATTAAGTCAAATCTCAAAAATTATAAGTTCACCAAACAGCGGTCATGACACTTGTCCAATTTAAATGACAGTTCAATTCAGTCCAAGCCACCAAATGCGGTGAAAAGGGACAACTAATCAATGTGTGTTGTTTTAGGTATCATACTGGACATGTATGCGGAGCTGTATAAAGATTCAGAGGCAGCAGATGAGAATGGCACGGGTTATCTTATCGTGTTAACCACGAGTAGGGGTACATTCAAGCTAGACATGGAAGACGACTATCAACGTTACAAGACATGGGCCACAACCATTAACCATATGCTCATGGTTTCTACTTCATTTACGAAATATCATCTTCAATTCTACAAAAAGTAGTCTTACCAGCTATTGCTACAATCAATGTGTTGCATTGCACCCATGTGCATATTTGTCCTCTACTTGTGTAATTATAAATCAATTCACAATTCCTGCTTCATCATTTCTGCTAAACAACAAGCTGATATATCCACAAAGAATAGCTACATCGTCCCAAAAACAAACAGATAAAAAGATGGGTTGGAACTTGGAATTATGTTATTCTTACTCTTGTTCTAAAGAACAAAATTATTTCAAGAGAAAGAACATTCTAAGGAGAACAGTGTAAAATGAAAAAAGTGTCGTAAAGGTGAGCATACTGCCATACAAGTAGTTTTTGGGTCTAAAATGAAAGATTTGGTCACAATTTTAACTATTTGCACTGCATTTTTTGAACGTATCTCCAGCAGCCCAATCTTTATTAGAGATGTGATCTACAATGTGGTCCTAACATTACTCGCATGACTAGGCAAGTTCAAAGAACATGCAATTTACATATTTTACTAGGAATGATGAGTGAAGAGCCAAGTCATACTAAGCCCTGTTTATGACTCAATGACTTTATCAGTATAAAAGGTTCACAACACTGAAGATTGAAAATCTAGCTGTTGAGTGAGCCATCTTTGATAACCTGTAACCTTCTTTTGTGTGTGACAAGCAGTGCCCACTCACGATTACTAAATTTTAAGGGCATCATTTTGAGTTGTGATGATCAAGAAGACTTTATGGATGAGTTCCTGTCACTTGGGAAATGTTGCAGCTTTTTAAGCTCAACATGCTGGAGTTCTGAATATCCAGTGTCTTTTATCTTTTACTATTCTGTCATTATATCATAATTGCTATCCTCAATTTTTTTTCAGATGAAAAACATATAGTTCTTAGTCTGTAAAGGCTGCACTTTCAACTTTATAGAATTCCTAAGCAAATGATTATTCAAAAATGGAAGTGAAAAGGAAGGAGTACCGACAAAAACACCTATGCAAAAATCTTTAGGGAAAAAAGAAAAGTGCTCAACTTGTAATTTTGATCTTAGCAATGTCTTTTGTTTCTTACACTACTTCGGCTTACTCACGGGTACACATTCTAGGGACACTGTATTTCAACATTTTAGGCCCTTCTCCACTGTTATGGAAAATGAATTGGCCAGTAGCAACTAAATGTATCAAACCGTTACCTATACCAAGGAGAAAATTTCATACCCAACTCTTTTACTTTTTCCTTCTGTTAAAATTTGATTCAAGTGTTAGCATATATGATTACAATCATCTACACTCTACCTATTTGGGCCAAAACAAAGGGAATGAAGTGTGATTCAAAGAATATGTAAAGATAGAAAGCAATATAGTTATGTCAGTCAAAATTGATATCGGTTTTCATTGGCACAGCCTGTGTCCATGTTGCCTCTTTGTCTAGCACGATGGATATCACAATATGACACATCTAGGCTGTATCTAAGTTGACATACCAAGTTTAACGCAATACACACACAAAAAGGCAAGAAAAGAATATAAAATAAAATAATTAATAAATTCTGGGGTTAATGAATGGAAAAAATTGTTACATACTAATTGATGATCTGAAGTTGGAATCTGCTGATATATGCGCACATCCACAATAACCCCAAGCTCTGGCGATTCACTCCATTCGTCAAGACCTAAAGTCAATAAATTCCTTCCAGTTTCATCGCACTGGAGTAATGGTTGTTACATAAACAATAATCAGTCGCCGGTGGAACCATACACAACAACTGACGCTTGAAGATCACGGTCCACTTTGAAGTGAGCATGGAAAAACCTGTTTATCTGTCATCATAGGCCAGATAGATAAGTTTCAGTAATAGCTCAGGAAGAAATTTAAGATCCAACTTCTGTTTCTTTGGCTGAGATGCCAAACTTAACAGTAATATGAGCCATAGCATGTACCTCTTTGAAAGAATGTGAGATTAGAAAATCCTTCAACAGTTTTTCTTCCGAATCAAATAATACAATGTGACTGGGTAAAGACCAATTTTTTGCAAACTCTGATGCAAAACCAACAGGATCCATCATGAAATGGTCCGATTCATCTGGGATTCCTTTCTCTTCTCTGTTGAAAAAATTTCCAACAAAGTATGAAGTACCAATTGCATGAAAAGCGGCAAGGAAAGAAAATCATTCCATCCAAGTTGCTAAGGATCAAACCTTGGTGAGCAGTCTAAGAATCTCATTGGAAGGTTGTGGTGCACGGTCGCGTAGTAAGGTGTGGCGTGGCAAGGCATTAGGAAAAGTATATTTGTCACTTTTCCATCAAGCACTTCTTTGGATAGATAGTATGTAACATCCTCAGTTCCTCTCTGTCTAACATGTTGAAAAGTATTATTGACAAGGAAAAGAAAGGAAGAGAAACAGGGAAAGTGATAAATAAAAACTTAAACAAAAGTAAAAATAAAAGCTTAGATGAAAACATTATAGACAGAAGTAAAGTCTAGCATTTGAAGTTGAGTAAACGGAAACGAACAATCAAAAGCTACCCAGGAAAAAAGTAAACTGATGTACCTGATGAACCAAACTCATATACAGGGCCATTGGAATATTGGTAGCGAGCAAGAAAAAGATGGCCACCTGCATTTTAGCAGGGCATGTTCTATGGATATTTGATGATTCTTTCCCTTTACCATTGGCAGAAATCGTTGTTCTTAATGCAGCTAATGAATGTCCAGAGAATATCAAAGCTATAGGAAGCACTGGAAGAACAAACCTACTCAAAGCCAAAATAGAGGAGTAATAGTTGTAAATAGAATGAAAGGTCAAAGAACCATGTTCAATTGTATAATAAACTAATAGAAGAGGTACCTGAATTCTTTGTGGCCTAGCACACTATAAAGTCCTAAAACCCATGCAATAAGGCCAGAAAGCTTCCAATGTTTGGACTGCATGATGCCAGCTACAGAAAATGGTAAGAAGGAGAATATCATGACTGTAAATCCCTGAGTGAAGTACCAGTGCCACTTGTGAGTCCCATAATAATCTCCACCAGCAGAAAGGAAATTGAACTTTAGAAAATTAAGAGGTACTAAGACCCATGAACCGTACATCAAACGATCCAACAAAAATGTAAGCCCGAGCACCAGGAGCCTGAAACAATAGGTCAAAAAGTAAATACAACAATAATAATAGAAATTCCACCATGCAGAGATACACACTCATTGACATGAATGCTTAAGCAGATTATGTAGGGGCGTACACAATTGATTATGATCTTTTTTCACTCTGCAGTGGGGCTACGCTCTTCTTTTAGATGTTGCTTAACTGAAAACATGGCAACTACCAAACAAAAATAAAGCATGACCATTTTGCAAATTTTTTAACATTCAGGTTAAAACTCATGTGGAAATAATATCGAAGCCCAGAATTGACTTTATGTGCCAGATGTTTCAGAGTAGCAAACATCATCAATACTGTTTTTATCACCATTATCATATGCATATCACATTTCATTAATCACCAATAACCTTTCAGCTGCCTCTCCTTCATATGAAGACCTGTTAGTGTGGCACTGAGTTTTCTGCTTTTTTCTTTTTTTCTTTTTGCACGTATCTCTAATTCTAATGTTGCCACTCATGAACTATAACTCCACATTATCATTAAAGCTTAATTTAAAAAATTCACTGTTCAAGTTTAATTTTAAATCACTAGTCCACTACACAGAAATAAAAGGTAAAACAAACAGGTCAAAAACCACCATGATATCACTTACGATATAATTTAGAAGCGCGAACAATTCACGATAGAGTTCCTTATAATTTTAAGCACTTGATGTAAAGAAGGTATTCAGGAGATTGGCTAAATACCTACCCCATAGGAGCAACCTCCAGAAAAATGAATCTCAGTTTATCACGTGTCACAAATAGCTCAAGAAGTCCAACATACAGCCATATGATAGCACTTGTTGGTCGAATAGCACAAGCTAATGCGGCAATAACCAAACCCCACTTCCTTGATTCCAAAGGAAGTTTGCTGGAAGAAGGCCTCATACAGGGCCAGTAGTACAGGCTCACAAGGGTAAGAACAGTCTCCAAACTATTTGATAACGTACGAGTGAGGCAGTAAAACATAAACCAATTTGTCAATTGTGAAAAGAGCTGCAATTGAGTTAAGTACATACTCTACCACAAACAAAAAGATGTTTACCATAGTGCGTCTGTGAGTAATAGTAATTGAATGTGACTATTCAATGTAAACACAGAGTTGGACATAAATATTATCATTAAATGAGTGAAAAACCCCTCATACAAAAGGATACAGCCCACTTTGCAACGCAATGACCAAAGAGGATGACAGAGAGTTTGTACAAGTATAAATCACCAAATGCAGAAAAAAAGGACTGAAACAGCCGTGGAGCCCTGACCTATATAGAACAAGATAACCATAAAAAGTTCAAAAACCACGAGGAGAAATACAATTACTTCATGCAGCAGAAGTTAGATGTCATTTTCGGATGCAATGGAAGTAGAAAGAAATCAAGGGAAACCTTTCTAGAAGAAATACCAATGCAAATGAAAAATCTTTTCAGTCTTTTGAATCACTTGATGACAACATTAGATAATAGCTCACAGAAACTTCTATAAGCAACTACGACAATACTGTAAAGATCAAAATCAAAGTAAGATTAATTTGATGGTTATAACTAAATACCCTAGACTCTACTATACCTATGTTCACCCATGGCACAAAACAACCTTAGCAATACTTACATGCACTGGACGCCAATATACCTCATTTTATTACGGGCAGACTAGGGTCACAAGATAGCTTAATATTGAATAAATACTACAAAAGAATAATTAAGGAGCTTAAGTTTTCATGCTTTAAAGAAGTAAAATTATTTTATAACTTGTAATGAACTAGTTCAGAATTTCTATTCAAGCTCCTAAATGTCCAGAAATGCTGGTTTCAACATTGTTTAAAATCCTTAGGACCCACGAGTAAAATTTTCAAGTAATGCATCTATGCAATGATCATTTATTAACTACTAACAAGTATGAGCTTTATCTCCACTAGTCAGCCAAACATACAGTTAGCAGGAAACATGGGGTATATAAAGCCATTACCATGAACCATGGGGTATCAAGACCCAACACTGCAAGCAGTTTGTAAAGCAAAGCAAAGAGCAAAGGATGCAAATAGCTACGGATCCCCTTTTCCCACTCCCAAGTCAAATGGCCATACCTGCCATTTAGAAAACCATGAAAGTAAAAACCCAATTCAAAATTAGTTTGATTTACCTTTAAATCAAGATTTTTCTCTACTCTTTGCCTTCTAAAGAGAAATTGTGAAATTAGTGGTTACCCGAAAGTGATGCGGTGTGCTACTTCAAGGGCTTGCCAGTGTTCATCTGGGTTGAAATAGGTTTGAACCAACAGAGCATTCGCTATTCGAAAAGCGAAGCAGAGTGCAAAGACTTTCTTCGAAGAGCCTAGAAAATCAAAGCTTTGCGCTTTCTTTTGTTGTGGGTCTGATTTTGAAGGAATTGGGTTTTGGGTTCTGTCTGTTTCTGCTGCTGATGAAACAGCAACATTCTGCCTTTGCCTCATTGCCGCCCAATTGCAAGATCTTCTTTGGATATGGAAAAGCTCAAATTATTATAAGATCTTCTATGACCACACAGAATTTGAACACAAATAGATGGAGATGGAAATGGTGTTCTGAACTGAATGAAATCTGAAAATGGATGCAAGCAGAAGCAATGGAAGAGGAATCAGAGAGACTTACTGGCGTCTGAGGCAGTGGTTGGTATTGGCGGTACTTACTCAGTGAGTGTTGCTTTGCCAAGGCATGACAGCGATACTGATCCTCTTCGCAAGGTGGCGGTGGCGGTGGCTGTGGCAGTGGCTTGTCTTCTATGTCGGGACGAGAAGTGTGCGTAGACGGGAACGATTAAACTGGAAGGGTTTTAATTTTCTATTGGTCGTTAAATTTATTTGGGTTATTATTAATTAGTATTTAAATCGACAAAGTCATTTTTGGTCATGTAGTTTTACTATTTTCACCACTAATGTCCATACTTTACCATTTTTACCACTAAGATCCATACTTTATTATTTTTCAATTTGATCAATTTTGTCCGTGTATTATGAAATCCAAACAATTATTCTAATTTTTGTTTACACTGAGGGGCAGTTTGGTCTATTATTACAACCCTTCCCCACAGCCACCTAGTAGCCCCTTCCTACCCACCACAACTACCTTCTCCTACCCCTCCCCCTAGAGGTGTCAAAAATGGCCATACCGGGCCAGCTCGTCCCATTTAAACTCGTGCTTTTAATATGTTCGTGTCGTGCCTAGCCAACTCATTTAATTTATTGGGCCATGCCATGCCGGCCCATTTAATGAAATCATTGATCCCGGCCTGGCCCAAAGCCCATGTCCACATTGAAACGGGCTGGGCTGGACTTGTGCCGTGCCTGCTCGTGCTTGTGCCATACTCGGGCCCAAGAACCAACCCATTTAATTTGAATTTTTTTCACTTGATTTTTTTTTTCCACTAGATAATTCAAATTATAAATATTAAAAATATAATTAGAGGCAAGAAATGATGAACTATATGAAAACATTAATCAATCAAACATCCAAATAATATGAAGGACCCAAGTAATTTCTCTAAAATTAAAGACATCAAATATATGTTTATGATTAAAAAAAACATATAAACAATGACATTAGATGTCAAATTATTGCATTTTGACTTTTTGAGAAGAAAAAAAAAAAGCTAAATGGGCCGTGCTTGAAGCGGGCTCGGGCCAAGCCCGGCCCATGTTGGGCCATGGGCCGACCCGGTCCATTGGACCTATTTTTTTATCCCGGCCCAGCCCAAGTTTTCATTTCGTGCTGAGCATGGCCCATTAATATTCGTGCTCGTGCCGTGCCGTGCCTCATTTAAACGGGTTGGGCTCGTGCCGTGCTAGGCCGGCCCGTCCCGTTTGACACCTCTCCTGACCTAGCCCGCTTCCTTACCCTAAAGCCACGACCCAATCCCCCCCTCTCTCTATATTCTCAAATTCCCAAAAACAAAAGCTAGATATTAAGGGCTTGTTTGGTAAGTCGAACTGTACTCACTAATTTCTGTCAGATATAATTAATCTGTTAAGAAGAGTACAAACTGCTTATACATAATATTATTTATTTTATTTATGGATCATTTCCAAACTGAAAACATAATTAAAATACTAGAGAACTCCTCATATCTCATAAAAATTCCAACATCCTCAAATACGATAATAAAAACAATACCAAATAATGTATAATTCAAAGCGATTACATACAAAGATGATAAGAGCAAAATGAAAAGTTGTTCATAAACTAAACTGCATCAAAGCACATATACCAAGTAGAAGTCTACAACTTTATAGAAAAACTACAAAAAAAAAGATCAACAAAACCCTATTTGAAGAAAAAAACTTCGCCTAATCAAAACTTTGAAGAAAAACTCATGACCTAATTTCCAAAAAAAACTTAATAAAATGTATTGAATAAATATAAAAGAAATAGTAAGAAGAGATAATAAGACAACATAAAAGAGGAAATATATAAAGAAACAAAAGATGAAGAGAGAAGAAGCGTATTGGAGAGAGTGTGTGAGATACCTGGAGAAGAGTGAAAAATATAACTTACGAAAAAAAAATAGCAGAGAAGAACACTAGGGAGAAGAAGATAAAGAGCGTATGATTTTTCACATAGAAAGCGTGTTTTTTTTCCCTAGCCTTTAATGAAGCGTGTATTATCTAAACTAAGGTGTGTGGGTTGTATTAGTTAGTCAAGTAAGGAGGGTATTAAAAGCTCAATTTGTTTAACACAGTCAAGTAATTAAATAATACAAGTTGACACCAAACAATTGGCATGGACTATTTACTCATATCTAAAGTCTAATACAGTGTACCAAACATACCCTAAGACTAAAAAGTCACACAACTTTTAATTCAAGATTAGAGGACTTGAAAGCAGAAGAAAAGCTACACGATTGGTTGCTTGGGTGGTTGTGGAAGTGGTTGGGGAATGCTGTAAGATTGGACCAAAATGCATGTGAGCCCTCGGAAAATTTCAAAAATATTTGTTATGCTTACTATAAAAATTGCACGGCTCAATTTGTGGTCATTTGGATTTTCATGAATTAAATATTGGTATATGTCTGCCGCGCAAATCTCACGGTCTGGAGTTCCGGGCCGAGGGGATGTGCGTTAACACGCGGTTTCCTGCTTTTAGGTGCGGTGCGGTTGTGCGCGGGCGTGCCAGCACGGTCTACCGTGCGTCGATGTGTTGATGAGTGTTAGATGGATAAGTGGTGCGCCTGTTTGATCTGTCTTCCTAGTCAAACGATTGTAGCCGAGAGAGGAACTGGTCTCGGCTGTTAGGTTCACGGCCTGAACTACAAGGCCGTTGAGTGATGGTGTTGGTGGTGGGTTTTGGGCGGTGCTCCGGCGCGCTGCTCAGGGAGCGACGGTCGTGTGATATATGGGGTGAGTGAACGAACAACAAGGATGGTGCTCCGGGGCCTTGAAAATCAAGGGTCGTATGATATATTGATGAATGGATTTTCCTTACAATCTACCACTACTCCTAGGAAAGCAAGTAAAGATATTGAAAGTGCATTACAGGAAAAAAATAAGTTGCTCCGTGGGAGGCTTTGTTTTGGTGTTGAACCCTTTGAATGTAGCTCGAGTCTTGTATTTATAGGAAGAGTCCCTGGATGAGTAATCGAGGCTGAATTTACGCATAGTGGAGTCTGATTAGCGCAAGTGGGCAGTCCAATCGACATTTGGGATCGTGAAGTATGGTGGTGTGACCCCAGAAATCCCGGTGAATCTCGGCCGCCGCTCTTGATCGTGGGTTCTGAGCCTCTGACCGTGGAGACGCATTTATGGCCTGGATAGCTGGTGAACCAATATCTCAGGCTGTCAGAATTCTTGTGAGAATGTCCACGTCTAATCACTCTGATCCTCATCACCAAATCCTGACTTCAGTAACTTCCCACCTTCCCTCATGCATTAAATGCTTCTTTGTGGTCAATGGGTTTGCTGCATTAAACAGGCACTACTTCATTAAATGAAGCCTGGGACCCTGCTGTCACGTGATGATTTGCCTTTAATGCCTTGACCGTGATTTTGTTCGGCCTCGGCCTCGGCCTGCGTTTGAGGCCGAGATGATCATGCCTTCGCATTTCTTCTTTTATTTTTAGGAAGGCGAAGTACCCTGGCGAAACGCTGCGTTTCAGTTTTTACGAACAAGTGCCAGGGCCGAGAGAATGGGCTCCCTCGGCCAGCTTATGGCCGTGATTTATCAGGCACAAACAGTATATTCAATGAAGAATTTAATTGCTGGAAATTTGAAGTTGGAATTTTGGTATTTTTGATGTCATTGAAGAATAGTAGGCGTTGCCATGAGTACATAGGTTTTTTTTTTTTTTTTTGTTGTTGATATTTTTTGGGAACCATAAGTATTTTTAGTGAATTTTATAAGTTGAAAATAAGAAATTAAATTGGAATTTCCACATGGCATCATATGATTGGTTGGAACACATCCGCCACATGGCACCACCGGATTGGTTGGAAGACTTGGAAGACTTTAACTCATACTACTATTCAGAGGTTGACTAGGGTCTATAGTATTATTATGTGAGCTCATTCAATCTAAACCATTAATCTGATTCTAGATATGATCTTGACCATTGACCAAACAAAAGACTTTTGACTTGATCTAGGCATTTGGATTGGTTGTTGGGCATGCATATGGATTGTCCATCTTAAAGCTATCATGCACCTCCCCCCATGATCCAAACTCAATTTTTTATCTAAACCTTTGAATTAAATATTCAAATTAATCCGAACCATCAAAGGTTTATATAAATACCTCCCCCATTCTTCTTCTTCCTCACACCAAAATATCCTTGCCAACCTCCATCGGAGTTACTATTCATCCATTGTACTATTCACCAATATCACTATAAATCTAAAATTCACTATTCACACTCGGAAGATAGTATCCGTCTTTCATACCGTAAGTTACTATTCACCCAAATTTACTATTCACTTCCAGAAGATAGCAAGCATCATTCCCTATCCTTTTCGGGAAGTTACTATTCATTGACGTATTCTACTATTCCTCAACTAGAATACCCCGGTGAGAAATAGTTGAATATGATGATCTGGGTGAATAGTACATCAAATGAATAGTAACTCTGGTGGAGGATTTCTAGGATAGTGACAGTGGTGGAGGAGACAGAGAGGGAGAGGAATGGATGAATAGTTTCTCCTGGATATTTTGGTATGAGGAAGAAGAAGAATGTGGGAGGTATTTATAGAAACCTCCGATGACTCGGATTAATTTGAATTTTTAATTCAAAGTTCAAATCGAAAATTGAGTTTGGATCATGTTTAGGAAGGTGCATGATAGCTTAAAGATGGACAGTCCAAATGCATTCCCAACAACCAATCCAAAGGCCTAGATCAAGTCAAAAGTCTTTCATTTGATCACTGGTCAAGATCTGATCTAGAATCAGATCAATGGTACACATTGAATGAGCTCATGTAATAGTACTATCAACCCTAGTCAACCTTTGAATAGTAGTCTAAGTCAAAATATTCCAAGTCTTCCAACCAATCAGGTGCTGCCATGTGGCAGATGAGGTGTTACAACCAATCATATGCTGCTATGTTTATATGTACTCATATGATTGGCTGAACATCTCATCTGCCACATGGTAGCACCTGATTGGTTGGAAGACTTGGAATACTTTGACTCAGACTATTATTCAGAGGTTGACTAAGGTCGATAGTGCTATTACGTGAGCTCATTCAATCTGTACCATTAATATTATTCTAGATCATATCTTGACCATTGACCAAATGAAAGACTTTTGATTTGATCTAGGCCTTTGGATTGGTTGTTGGGAATGCATTTGGACTATCCATCTTTAAGCTATCATGCACCTCCCTACACATGATCTAAACTCAAATTTTGATCTGAACCTTTGAATTAAAAATTCAAATTAATCCGAGCCATCTGAGGTTTCTATAAATACCCCCCCATTCTTCTCCTTCCTCACACCAAAATATTCAGGATAAATTTCCTCTCTTTCTCTCCCTCTCCTCCACTAATCACTATTTTGGCCAACCTCCACTAGAGTTACTATTCATTCATTGAACTATTCATATGAAATTCACTATTCATAGTTGTATTCTACTATTCCTGAACTAGAATACCTATGTGAGAAATAATAGAATATGGCGATAACTAGTAAAATATGATGATGATGAATAGTAACTTATCGGAAAGGATAGGGAACGACAGTTGCTACCTTCTTGAAGTGAATAGTAAATTCAGAAGAATAGTACATGTGAATAGTACTTACAACATAAATAGGAAAAGACGGATACTATCTTCCGTATGTGAATGGTAAATTTTAGATGAATAGTAACTTCGGTGGAGGTTGGCCAGAATAGTGACTATGGTGGAGGAGAGGAAGGGTTTCTCCTGAATATTTTGGTGTGAGGAAGAAGAAGAATGAGGGAGGTATTTATAGAAACCTCCGACATCTTGGATTAATTTCAATATTTAATTCAAAGGTTCATATAAAAAATTGAGTTTGGATCATGTGTGGGGAGGTGCATAATAGCTTAAAGATGGACAGTCCATATGCATTCCCAACAACCAATCCAAAGGCCTAGATCAAGTCAAAAGTCTTTAATTTGGTCAACGATGAAGATCTGATATAGAATCAGATCAATGGTTCAGTTTGAATAAGCTCACGAAATAGTCCTATGGACCCCAGTCAACCTCTGAATAATAGTATGAGTTAAAGTCTTCCAAGTCATCCAACCAATTAGGTGGTGTCATGTGGCGGATGAGGTGTTCCAACCAATCATATGCTGCCATGTGGAAATTTCAATTTAATTTTCTATTTTCCAACTTCTAAAATTCACAAAAAATATTTCCGAGTTCTAAAAAAATCTCAGAAAAATACTACGTGATCGTGGCAACGTCTGCTATTTTTAAATGTCATAAAAAAAAAACCAAAATTCCAACGTCAAATTTCCAGGAATTAAATTCTTCCTTGAATATACCAATATTTAATTCATGAAAATGCAAATGACCACAAATTAGACCGTGCAATTTTTATAGTGAGCATAACAAATATTTTTGAAATTTTCCAGGGGCTCACATTCTCCATGTGAACACAAATTAGAGTAATTTTATAGAAATTAGGGATTTTTCCTTAAATTGCTTGAAATTCAAACTATATGACAAAATTGATCAAATTGAAACTATATGGACTTTAATAGTAAAAGTGGTAAACTACAGGGACCAAAAATGACTTTTTGAATGAATCTATATACAACGTAATCTTGATTAAACTACAAAATACGGGTAGTTTAGGACATGTTTGGGAGTGCTCAAAGGGCTAAAATGACGTTCTTATAATAAAATTGTTTATAAATATTAAAGAGGTCTAGCCTGGTTAAACAGAGCCTTGACTTAAATAGTTTAGACTAGTGATTGAATTGAGAAAGTGTTTATAAATAAGAGTTTCTTACACAAGCAATCACACAAACGAACCCTCTCTTGCTGCAGTGGGGCCAGTGTTTTTAATGACTTTTCAAGACCCCTGCATAATCATTGCAGCTTATTATTTCCATCAAACGAAAGCACTTTTTGCTCGACAAGTGTCATCCTCTCTATACTCAAATTCCTTGGTTTGCCATTTACTTCTTTGTCTTCTTTGCCTTTTTTATTTTATTATTATTTTTATTTTTATATACAAGGGATATTATGGGATGGAGGATTCCAAGTTAACACAGGTTGTGTAAAAAAAATTATTTTCTGCATTTTCTACCTTGTGTCGATTAGGCAGTCGAACCTCATTTGTTGCTACTTTGAGATCCTAGAGCACAAATTGTTGTCGATTAGGCAGTCTGGAATGTTGTTACTCTGCACAAAGCTTTTTAGACTAACAGGTTTCATATTACATTAATTCGAGCTTGCTCCATCTGTTCTATTGCAACCTTATTGCAATCACATTCCCCGCTCCAACATCAATCCTGATTTATCTGCAAAGTCATGAGATAATATAAAACCTACAAACCAATAAATTGACATACATTTACATTTCAAAGGTGAAAAGAACAATTGTGTTCCTGACTTGTGACAGTCTAAAAATGCTTTGCATTCACTGCCACTGCAATGCATCTTAAAGAAAATAGAGGAACAATCATGACATATATCTAAATGATAGCTTGATATTGAGGCATTGCAAGTCATAGTTGCACGCCTGGGATGCCAAACCACAAAAGTATCCTTCGTGGCCGATCAAGGAACCTGGCCTGCCATGCAGGTTCATCCTTTTCGTAAACAAAACCACTCTTCATGTACAACTTTTTTGCAGGCTCATTGTCTACAGCGACATGAACATATAGATCACTTATGCCTGTAAAAAATTCATGAAACCCGGTTAAAACATTACATAGAGCTCATCTATTTACAAGATAAGGTGTATGTAAAGTTAATGCCACCAAAAATAAGCATATGCTAAATTCAACATGATCAAGATCCAGAATAAATAAACTAAACATATATATATATTAGAGAATATAAAGGCACAAAAACTAAAGAGTCCGTCCATATGCAGATGCGCTTCCTCAGAATCCCTACACAAGCCGAAAGAAGAGAGAGCGAGAGCCCAACCCCGCCCCACCCAGCCTAAAAGAAGGAAAAAGAATTACTCTTGATATGAGCTTCATTTTCACCAACCAAGTGAATGTAATAGCCAGCAGAGTTCTCTCACATAATGTCACAGTGTAAGCTCCTAAGTAACACTCAGCCTATCATTGCAACAGGAAAAATGGAACTTTCTTTCAAAATGGATGGCTTCTCATATTTCTTGTTTCTTGAACAAATACCAAGGTTACAGATTTATGATCCTTTATACAAGAGTCTCTCTTCACTTTTCTTGCTCTAAAATTGTAAGAGACAATACCAGCAAATCTTAACCTCTTCTAACTGGTTGATTTGTCTATCCTCTTGTACATGACATCATCTAAGTGCTCATCAAATTATCACCACCATCATTGTTTCAGAAAGAAAATAAATATCATTTAGCATTGCTAAGTGCAAATACACAGTAGATATATGAAATATTTAGTAAGGAAAGCATCAAATCAAGTGATAATTTGCATGGTGTTACCCTTCTCTTGGGTTGGGCACTACAGCTCTATCTTTTTCATAAATTAGCATTTTATTTTCTTCATTTTCTTTTTCCCTTCATTTTCCTTTAGGGTAAACTATCCATGAGTGTGCACACCAAGTGAAGCATAAGAATATGAGAGCATTATCTATCAAACGAAAAAATTTCATCAAATCTGTTACTGCTGTGAAAATAGACTGGGACAATAAAAATCTCTAAGCCAAAAAACAAGAGAGAACAAAAGGATGCATAATACCAGAAAACTGAACATATGTGAATGGTGTTTAACTGAGGCAGTGGCATAGAACAAATAATGTCAAAATTCATACCCCATTCTTGCGCAACTAACTTTGACTTTGCAACAAGAGCATAACCTAACCCATTTCTATGCAGTTCCTTGGCAACACATACATTGCTCAAGTATGCTCTTGCGAAATCAGCTCCGATCCCCTGTTGAAATGCGCTCCTAAAGTTCAGTCATTGTTGTAACATTCTTTTGGTAAAAACAATAGCAATTATGTTACATTTGCAAAAGTGTAGAGACCAATCTGGTAATGCCTTCCAAGACAAGAAGTCCATTAATCTTGCATCTAAACCATTCACCTAAGGTCATTTACTGTCCAACTTTTTTTATTTATCTAATCTAGGTAGACCAACAAAACTGAGATTAGGCTCAAATCTTACCAATTATATTGTCTAACAGCACATCCTTGGTTGCTTTCTTTCCCAAATTTTATTTGAAAAATAAACTTACTGAATAATATCATGGGAAAGAGATATAAATCCAATATGAATGTAAGAACATCTGCTTGTTGCTCTATTTGAGCATGAGCTCTAAATGGATTGAGTTCAAAAGTTGAAAATGATATGAAATACCTCTGGTCTGATTCCTGTAATCTCATCTGGAAGACTTACACACTGGTTAAGATCAAGGGTCCCAACAACTACTCGATCTTCTCCATTGTTGGTAAACTAGACAAGAATTTTAATCCCAAAAACAAAGGTTTAAATTTTTAAACTTTTTCATTTCTATTAACAGATGATAGAAAGAAAAAAAACTGAAACTGAAACATGGGTATTGAAGCAAACAAACCTTACATGAAGAACAAAAATCATCTGAAACCGAAGGGCTTGAAATTTGTGACAATGGGACGGTAGCATTTATGCAAGAAACTTTTCTAAAGCCCTTCCTCTTTCCTCCCACACGTTCCTTCATGGCTTCCAATTCTCGTTCTGCCAAGTACCTTCTGTGATCCTAATACAACTTGACAAAAGGCAAAAACACCATCAATACCTTTAATTAATTACAGTCATTAAGGCTTAATTACGTGATTGGAGGGGCAGACTTGGAGGCCAAACATGGAGGGCTTGAAGTGGTAGAAGGAGCGAACGCGGAGACACGCGGCGGCCCAGAGCTCGCTCTCCGACGAACCCTCGGCGACAGTCAGCGTTGACTGGTCGAATTGGCGTACGGATTGCTTGTGGGTGCATAGCTGGCAGGCGGTGACTGGGCGCCGGCGGACACGTAGAGAGGCGGGGGAAGCAGAGAATTGGGTTGGGAGAGGATGAGGGGAAGATAGAAGCGCCATTTTTGGTTTTGTTATTTTTACCGTATCCTTCCTTTCTTTATGCTTCACGTCTTTGCCTTTGGCTTTAAACCGAGAAAATAAAGAATCTAGTAAGCTTATTGGGGTGCTTTACTCCACCACATACATACGTATCAATTAAGAAAATAAAGACCCAACGAAATAAATAAATAAAGAGAATTCTTCCTCGGGGTTGTTATCAAAGAGAATTTCTAGTGCTTTTAGTGAGAAGCAAATTGCCTAAAGAAAAAAGTTCGATAACCAAATTGAAACTCGGATATAAGTTTAGGGATCCGGTCATAACTACTTGATACTTGATGTGACCTTGATTATTGTTGTTTGGATTTTCTTTTTAGAAAAAAACTTTGTTATTTTTGAGGTTGGCTTGGGTTGAGATCATTATTTAGTCCGCAAGTAGATTTAGGTCTGACCAAACTCATCTGGCCAAAACTTGGCCCAGCCAATAGCCTAGGGGCGGGCAGACTCAACCATATTTTTTGTTGGTTATAATCAACACTGGGCTTTTCTCTTGGTTCGATTGAGAACTTAGAGAGAGCTTCAACCTAAAGACCTTCACTCTTATATCCCTAATAGGTTCCAATGATGGTGTGATGATGGGATCACTCAAGAAAGTTTAGGAAAACATCTGGAACAAGTAAGAAAAGGCTATTGCTTCTTCGAGCAAGTCCAGCGCTAAGCAGTTGCCATGGCAACAGACACCCCCCCCCCAAGCAAGGTTTGGATCTCCAGCGCACAAAAGACAGCCCGGGCAAGGCATGGGACCCACTAGCCTGGGCAAGCCCACGGGCAAATCCTGCCTAGGCTCAAACCCGAAGGCGCTGATGTCACGCTGACGTCAGCGAGCGAAAAAAAAATTTAAAAAAAAATCCAAACAAAAATTAATTTTACCAAAAAATTATGGATGTTTTCCTTTTTTCTTTTTTCTTTTTTAACTTTAAAATACCAAAAAATTATGGATGTTTTCCTATAAATACATAATAATTTTATTCACTTTCCACACCAAATCCTCATACAAACTCTTCTCCTTCCAATATTTGTAAATTGTAATCATTTTTTTTTCTTGCATTTGTAAATTTTTTATATTTTCTTCCATATTTATTTTTTTCTTGCATAATCATTTATTTCTTACATTTCTAAATTGTTTATATTTTGTTGCATAATCTTTTTTTTTTCTTGCCCTTGCCCTAGCTTTTTGGGGTGGAATCAAAAAAGGCAAGGCTGCCACTATTCACGTGAATAGCAGCAGCTCTTGCCTTGCCTTAGCTTTTTTGGGGTGGACTTGCTCTCACACATCACAACATGGCTTTTCCACGATTAAATAATATTTTATTATGGTTGTTGTCACCAAATCTCTTGCAGTTTTTTTTTAATAAAAAAATTATAGTCCTTTGCTCTTTACAAACGCCTAACTCGTTCAATCACTCGTTTGAATTCAGTCTCGAAAGGTTGTTTCATCGGTAGTTGGTTAGACAATAGAAATTATTTTTCTCCTATGTTGCCCAAACGCAAGAGAGGGAGGAAAGTGTATAGGGTTTGCTCACTATCAACTTACTTGGAGGCCAATAAATTGTAATTGCTTAATCCTTTTGTCCAATAAAATCATGACAAGTGAATTTATTTAATTGGGTCAATTACACAACTCGAAATTAATCTACCCAAATTGCCTTGAGTGGTGTTGGCTACACTCGACCCCATTCATATTTTGGTTCTCCTTGATGAAAAAACCAAAATCAAATACTTGGTATTGATTGGAATTCTATTCCTCAAATTCCAGAGCTTGGGGGGGTTTCTCACACACACACATACACACACTATCACGGTGCCATAGAAATTCGAACTTGAGACCACTAAGAGCACTTTCACCCATTTGCCATGGCAAAGGACAAGGGGAGGCAAATGCTATTACTATTCATATAAATAGTGGCATCCCTTGCAAAAGGCTTGTGGTGTTTCCACCCATTGCCATGACAACCACCATTCACATGAGATATGAGGAGAGGAATTTGTTAGAGTCTTGGTGTGAGAAGTGAAAAATATGAGTAGTATTTATTTTTAAAAACTTCTGAAATTTTTAGAGCAAGGGCTGACATCAGCAAACTCAAGCTAGAGTAAGGGCTGGTTTTGCCTGAGGTCCAACCCAGGCTTGTGGAGCCCACACCCAGCCTGGGCAAAAAAGGCTCGCTAGAACTTCTTTTTTTTCTTGCCCTCCACCCCCCCCCCCCTCTTGCCCCAGCCCTAGTGCACCGTTGGAATCGCTCTAATGTGCAAATCAAGACCCTTTTCCACTAGTCTTCAATCCTTGTTTTAAATTAGTTGTTTAAAATCTCCTTATTCATCGTAACATTTTGTGTATTCCTTTTTGGTTGATCCCTATTATGGTAGGGCTCCCTTGTATCCTGTTTAGCCTACTTGGTAACATTCCTAAACATGTCAAAATTGAGTAGAAAAAAAAATATGTAAAAGTTGTAATAATACATATGATTTTCCTTGTTTCGACTCATGGATTTATTTAAAAGTTTTACTTTTGCAATAAAAAAAAACCACCCAACTTTTTTCAGCCGTTGGATTCCAACGTCTTTCTCCCCTGAAGCTGCCATGTGTTGCGCAAAAAGGCTGCTGGCCAGACAACTTTACTGTCACATGGGGCTCACTTCTTTTTCCTCTTCACATGGACTGCAAAATAGAGCTTTGAGCTCCACACAAATTACCAGTCCAGGCAAAACTTGGATTGGAATTCCACCCCAAATTTCACCTTTCTCAAATTTCCACTCCCCAAAATACATGGGTTGGACAAGAATTTTGGGTTCAAAACTGAAAATTTGGGTTTCCACCCCAATGGTTGGAGATGGTCTTACATACGCACAAGTCATTTTACGTGATCATACTACAGTATAATATACAATAATTTATTAGGCCCAAATCAATTTACCACCAATTAAGGCTGACCCTATCACAAAATTTGAGTTTAGTACATCTTTATTAGGGACCCGGCAGGTTGCATAGCCAATAGTTCCAAGACAATGAAGGAACAACATTTAATAGACAACTCAACCAATCTTCTGATGGATTTAGGTTATTGGTTAAGTTGGAACTGCAAGGCACAAACACAAACACGAAAACAGATTGTTGGTTGCCTCTCCTAAATTACCCCTTCACCCTCAACAGTGCAAAGCCTCAAGCTCAACAATATGAGAGAGAGAGAGAGAGAGAGAGAGAGAGAGGCATTAATGGTATGGAATTAGCTATTAGCTAAGCCTAAGGCACACACATGCCATGCCTGCAGTGTGCATCAGAAGCTGACCGTAGCATAGAGCATAGCAGAGTGCACATATTGAATATTATGGTTGGATGAATTGTAGCATGTTATTATCTTGGTCTTCTCTTGCCTTACGTAGGCGGCTGCAACCCATGAGAAAAAAAAATAATAATAAAAAAAAAAATCTCTCTCTCTCTCTTGTTCAGACAGTAAAAGAGACTGATTGATTGACCATGTATTGTCCCATCACAAAGGTCATGATGATTTGCCTTTTCTCTTCTCTTTGTTTTTTTAAATTTTTCATGGGGTTTAAAAATTTAGTTTAAAATAAAAGTTTCTCTTGTCCTGTATTGTCTGTCAGATTGGAATAATTGCTCTCCTCTCCTCTCTCCTATCTCCCATCTCCTCTCTCCTTTCTCCTATCACCGCTAGTGATGGTGAAGCAACAAGACGGAAGGGTGAGCATACATGCACAAAAACTAACCCTAAACCCAACCCTAGCTGTAGGAGCTATTGCCCCAAAGATCCTACAAACAATACATTTAAAAAATAAAAAATAAAAACATAAGGAGAGTGGATGGATTGAGGATCATTGAAAAAAGAAAAACCCATCCCTCCCCCAATCAGGGTTTTGTGACCAGCTTTACTTGCAAAGTTGTTTTATGTTTTTTCTCAACTCCTCCTCCTCCCCCATCCTAGCATCAAAAGATCTTGTTTGGCAGACTCTATATCTCCACATTAATTGGACCTTGTGTTGCCAAAATCCCATACCCTATTATCATTTTTCTTTTTCGAAAGAAAAAAACATTGATAACAATTAAGAGGATACAATAGTATCATCTTGTACAATTGGCTTTAGCCAGAGGGGAATCTCTTTAATCCAAGTTGCAAAAGTATTACAATTAAGTGCATGCCTTGCTAGAAGATTAGCTGCTTGATTGCACCTCCTTGGACAGAAAGAAAAAGTAACACCATCAAATTGTTGCAGATTCCTCTTAATATCATCAATGAGATGCTCATGACTCTCGTCACCATTCTTTAAGTCATTTACCATTGCTTCTGAATTATACTCAACCAATATAGAAGAAAAGCCAATATCCCGAGCAAACTTCATCCCAAATTGAAGTGCCATGATCTCTGCATATTTAGGGGAGATGGCAGTGACAAGAGGAAGGCCCATGACTCTTCCTCACCATACCCTATTATCCTTATAATTTTATTTTCGTGCTATATGAACATTGGGTTCTAGGGTTCCAGGCTTCTAGCTCAAGCTTATTTGGTTTTTTATGTCTTTTTTTTTGCTGAGAATGGTTAATTCAATAAGTGCACCAAGTCTGTAATATTAATTAAAAGTCAATGAATGCTGAAATGTCATTACGATGGTGGTCAGATTTGTTGCTGCTAGCTAGAGTCGCTTTCTAAATGATTACTATTATAACCATTGACTCTTTCATTTTTATGAAAGTTTTGCACGTTAATGAATTCAAACAAGTGATTATGTCATTTTGCATTTAAAGATTTTCAGAAAAACCAGCAGGAATTTGGCATCACTGTATCAGAAAGCAGTGAGAAGAGAATGATGGAGATCAAAAAGACAAATTAGTAAGGATTTGTTATTAGTCAAACAAGCCTTTTTGGTACAAAAAAGTATTCATTGCATTGCATGCACATCGTGTTTTGAAGATCTTCTCTCCGTTGAATATTTTTTAATTAATTTCTCTTTTTCTCTCTCTCTAGCTCTCTCTCTCTCTCTCTTTCTTTCTCAGAAACTTGAAAATCCGAGTCATCAAAATCCCTTTTTATTCTTTCTGAGTGAATTACGTAACTGAGAGGGTAAAAGATGTGAGACAGATGAGAGAGAGAGTCAGAGCAACAAGGCATGGATGGTAAGTCACACTCACTCTGCTTTTCCTCTGTTTTTTTCTCTGTACTTCCCTCCTCTCCCTTCTCTCAAATCAAGCTGTCACCAATATCTCATGCCTCTCTCTCTCTCTCTCTCTCTCTCTCTCTCTCTCATGTACACACACAGCAGATTCTAATCCTTCATGGTTTTTGGGTCCACCAGTGCCTAATCTGATGCTCTCTTTTGACCATTTGCTGAAACCAAACACAAATTTGGAATGTCAGTCTCTTCTGTTTCTCTCATTTATTTCCTTCTCTTTCCACACGCTCTATATATATAACCTCCATCCATCCATCTCTTCAGGAACTGCCATGTCTTCTTTCCCATTTACATCACTTCATAGCCCACACCTTAACAACAAACACCATTCAATCTTCAATTCAATGCCTGTCTTTTCTTTCTCAACATGCTTTTGCCCTCTTCTTGTCAAGAAGAAGCACCTGCTGCTATCACTTGATCATCAAGTCATCGCCAACTTCTGGGAGCCAGTACCAGCAGCACTTTGGCTTCCATCACAAATGGAGAAGGAGGCCGAGGACGTTTGATCTTTCATGGTGCTATCCTAACTGAGCTTATCTATTTTCTTTTTCTTCTTTCTTTTCACTTCACCATCATCTACTTGATCTCTTTCATACTTTCTCTATTGTCATCCTACCTTTCTCGGTCTTTTCTCTCTTTCTTGACCTTGCAAGACTTTTATGTCTTTGCATAACCATCATCACCACCCTCCATTGACTTCTTGTCTTGTGTTCTTTCCTTCATCTTTATCAACCCTCCTATCTTAACCATCCTTGTCTATCCCTCTTGAGCTTGATTAAGTATTATGGATTTGCAGCGTGTTCTTAGTTTTATATGATTTGTATTATCTCCACTAATATACTGTGTACTATAGGGTTGGTTGAATAATATTTTTCTGAAGAAGGTTATGTTATTCTTCATTTTTGTCGCCTACCAAATTTGTTTATGTTCTCTGATATAATAAACATTACCAGGAAAAAAAAAAGAAAAAAAAAAGAGAAAAAGAGCTAACAGATTATGCGTTTTCCTAATTTTCATGGGGGTGTTTCATGATGGCTGTGAATAATTCATACTAAATATATTTGCAGTGTTTCATGACCTTTTTGTCCAAACTGCAGTGTCAGAAATTAAATTAATAAAATGCTCAACTGACTTGAGTTCAGTGACCCTAGTGGATATGCTCTTTTGGAATGAGTAATTTTATTTTCAAAAGAATAATAAGATCCCAAGTCCAGCCAAAGCATTTGTAAGATTCCCAAGTTCACCTTGCATTTCCATATTTTTGGCAACAAGGTGGAGAAAGAAAATATAGATAAATTTAACTTAATGACGAACCGTTACATGGTTCAGAATTTATGTTCTAACAATGAGCATACAGAGAGAGAGAGAGAGAGAGAGAGAGTCTGTAAATCAGAACATTTCTTTTGAAAAAAAGAATGTTATATTTACAATGTTACACCATCCAATAATCATCACAAATTGAAGATGATTTAGCACATTATGGACAAAAAATGAGGTGGAAAAAAATACATCCAAAAGTAGTCAGAATACAACAAAAAATCAAAGGACTAAAAGCCATTCAGCATCCACTGCCAGTCGTTACATTTTGATTGAGTGCAGAAAACCATGACCTTCTGCCCTCAGGTTGAGATGCTGATCGTCTAAAGCCGGATCTAGAGCACCTAGCCAAATGGTTCCGCAACTTCCTATTACCGGAGCTTGGAACCAAACAAGGATTAATATTTGGAGCTCCCATGCAAAGGTTGTAGTTGATCTTGAATGATGGGAACTTCTGGCAGCTCAAGGACCGGAAAGATCCGAGAGGAGATTTACCAGAGCAACGGAACTCAGGCTTGCACAACGGGGTCGTTATTGAGGTGGAATCTGGCGCCTCAGCAGAACATGAGCACAACGATAGGGATAAACTTGTTCTTGGATTCTCCTTAACCACTGATCTTGTTCCTCTAAGCTTCACAAATGAAACTATGCCACTTCGGCAGAGAGGACATGCAATTGAGCCTGGGGGACCATGAGACACAGTTGTAGTGCAGTTTGTGGAACAAAGGTACAAGGCACATCTTGTGCAAAACTCATGATCACAACCTGCACCACGAGATTTGTTATTGTCCTAGGCAACCAACAATATGCATGATTGTACCATCAAGCATGCAGAAAGCCAGTAGGAAGAAAAGGATTTCAGAACTCAGAGAACAGATGAAACAATCAAAATGAGCAATGTATAAAAATAAAAAAAACCAATCTGAAATTATTAATATGTTGACTACCGCACAATTAACTCAGAATTTTCAAAATATGGGGATAGCCTATCGGTTATAACAAGTCTACCAGTTAAGGGGTATAGTTCTGATGTACCCAATTTATAATACTTCATTTAGATTCTTACTGTAATTAAATAAGAAAATATAATCTAGTTTGTGCACAGGGCACGATTGCAAGTTCCACCATCTCACCAATGCAGCCCTATATAACAAATAATTATCACTACCAAGGTGCATCTTGGTACTGATTCACCATTCTTTATGGAGATAAGAAAGCCATAGAAAAAGTGTTAATGTGGAAAACCTAATTACATAAAAACATACAAATGTGCCTAAACAAAGAATGAAATAATGTAGTAACACTTGACCAACTGCATCATAACTGCATGAGCAAATGTAATAACAGTCTGCTGTAATACATTCACAATCAGATGATTGATTCCTGGAACATGCCTAAAGAAGCTGTCCAGCAACAAGAGGGAGACAACAGAGAAGCGCTGAAACTAGACAAACATTTTCCAGTTCAATGGAAAAATACTTCCTCGAAACATACAATAATAAGGTTTGACACCAAAATCCTTACTTTAGGTAAACACATCTATCATGTTCAATACCCCTAAAATGGGAACTGAGAACTGAACAGAGCATTCAGTAGATGCATCTATCTATCTCCTTCAGCCCAAACCAATGCTATAGCATTACCTCTAATTCTACACTCTCACCAGTACTTAATTTGCCCACATGAACCATCACCAGGGAGCCTTTTGGAGTGTAAGGATATATTTGCATTTGCTACATTGAGGGATTAAGAAAATGATGCTTGTTCCATATCACTCATTCTCCAGTGTTATATCTCTTTCTTCCCAGAGAACATATTCAAATGCATAGATGCAGGTGCCCAAAAAAAGAAAAAATCATTAACTTCTACAATCCAAAAACTTTCCCCATATGTATATACATCAAATTATGTGATTTTTTTCATGTAAACTTACCAAAGATAGAGAATTGTGATAATATGCACTCTTAAGAGAAATTTACCTTCCGCAGCCACTGTGCACTGCTGTTCCAAACAGACTACACATGGATCTTGGCATGTAGATAAAGAATCACTGTTCCTCCATCCACATTCTCTGGAAATGGCGCCAAAGGAAGAGAATAAGGTTGAAGCATTTCTAAATGTATATAAACCTAACCATGTCAACAAATTGAAGGCAGAGAGCACGTGGAATGCAGTAGTATTTGTTGACTTTGACATGCTCCAACAATTCAAATAAGAAGGTTTCTTCTAGTTTTATTTATTTATTATTTTGGGGTGGGGTGGGGAGAGGGGAGCTAAAGTAGATTGAACGCATCCATATGACATAACTTTCCTTTCTTTTAGAGAAGTTTGCCTATTCTTAATTTCTTAGTTGCAGCAGTCAGAATTACAGATACTCACGAACTGAACCAATTTAGAAATTACAAACAATTCTGTAGTAGAGAATACTAAGTCAATAGATTTAACAAAATATACTCACCTAGCAATCTTCACAATACTCATAAGGGGAAGGGATAGGTACGGTGAAGGAAGAATTTGTGACTGGACTTGCTGCTCCGTGCTTAGGATTTCCTCGAGCCAGTCTCTATGCCAAGAACGGGCCACCATCAAGGGAGTCCATCTTTGAACAAATAAAAACATAAAGCAGGGGTAAGTTAAAGACTTGTAGTTGAGTGAAGAGAATTATGAAGTTACTGCAGATGGGAAAAGAAAAGAAAAAGAAAAAGAATGAAGTCATGAAACAACTGATATCACTTCAAGGAACCAAATATAATGATCCATGGGATTAAGATCTAAATTTTACTGGCCAATGGTTGAATTTTAAAACCGTGCATCTATCTAATTATTGACTTCACAATCCACATTTTCAGGTCCAATGGCACAGTTAACAAAATAAGAATACAACTCTGCTAATCCAAACACTACAATCTGATAACCAGGTCGAGAAGCTATTTAATGTTTGGATTGGCAAAGTAGCATTCTTATTATGAGCAAGAAAGCAGCCCATACATGCAGAGCACAACACTACTTCAGAATACACGGAATCATAGGCCACTGCAGCAATGGTGCCTAAAAGCAACGGAGCCAATGGCCCTTTAGGCTAAGTATGGGGAAGAGAACAAGGGGGAGGATTCCCTGGCAAAAAACACAAAGCTAGAAAAGAAAAACCAACACACAAAAAAAAAGAAAAAAAAAGAAAAGAACACTTGGAGTGAAGGCGAGACAAGAATTCAATTTCTATCATGAGCTAGTTTGATGATAAATAATTCTAACAGGATTTCAAAGGGGGTCGGTCATCCAAATTTAAACAGATACCACATAATGTCAAAATTACATGCAGTTATCGCTCAAATAATCAAAGAAAATTTGACACTTGGGCAGTATATAGGTTCAATCATGACACTCACTTGAACCCATGTAACACAGGTCAAAGTATTATTAAAATAAATATTCCAAGTGAAAATTACAATAGACTTTGAAACAAATCAAAAGTAACATAACAGGCATTGGGTACATACCCATTCGCATTTTCAGCATTCAGACTGGCACCCCTGGAAATCAAAATCTGAACCAGAGGATATAAAAATAGTAATAGCAGAGCATAAATACGTGTAAGGATGTAACAACATTAATGCATATTTTTGTGTAAATGAAGAACATACTTGACAACACTGTGCATTTCCCCCGCATGCAGCATAATGTAGGGCTGTGCTTCCAGCACCTGCAAAGTGATCAGTATAAAAGATGGTTTAGGAAATACATTGTGCAAAATCATATTGGAATGATGGGAGTCTTTGAACATTAATGTTTCAAGAGGTTAATCAACAGCATTACATTGAATTACAATTAACATGAAGTTAAACAATGTCTTAGGAATTAATTTAGATATGATTGGGCTATACCTTTCTATGCAATAGCAGAAAAGGAAATACACTCACAAAGTTTGCAGAAAACTTGGAAAGATGAATGAATGTATGTTGTATTCTATGTATTATCCAATTCCTATTTTATAATACAACTCAGTAGATTTGCTAAGGCAAGTGAATGATGCTAATTGCTGAAAAAGGATAATTATAAATTAAAGTTACCTATTAGATCAATTGTAGTTCCATCTTGCACAGTAACCTTAAAAACAGAAGCCCCTAAATCCAAAAGTAGTTGTACGCTTTCAACATGACCGTTCAACGCTGCCATATGCAGTGCAGTGATTCCTCCATCAGCAGGCCTATTAATTATCTGGACCAAAACACTGGTGCACGCAAAGAACAGAAAAATAAATCAATAGAGAATATTGGAAAAGATAAAAAGAGGGTGCAAAAGGAACTGGAAGTGGAAGTACTCATGGTTAAACTCCACAATTGATTCTTCATTGCTTGATGCATTCCTTAAGGTACTCCAAAAATCCGGAGTGCTGGGAATGTAATCAGCAAGGAGGAGCCGGATGCACCGAGAATGACCATTCAAAGCAGCAAAGTGGAGTGCAGTACCCCCATTCAGATAATCTGCTCTGTGAATCTGAAATCCGGTTTTCCAAAATTTGTCATACTTCTTAACCCTATCAATATCAAAAGAATATTGAAAAAATTGGATTGGAAGTAACAATCTTACTGTGGCTTTAGAAAGAACCAATGTCTGAACAACCTCCCAATGACCATGTTGGCAAGCTTGCATCAAAGCAGTCTGTTCACCAAGACATAGACCACAATTTCACTTTTATGATAGAAAACTTATTTTTAAATCCATAACAAAGCAAGTTTTGATATATATAATGCCGCAGATGCTAAACTTCTAAAGCCACCATATTAGATCATTTTACCTGACCACGATAATTCCGGAGATTGATATCGACTCCAGACTCTAGCAAGAGAGAGACTATCTAAACACATGGAGAACAAAAAAATTCAATCAATCATAAAAGATAAGCAAAACCTTGAAACAAAATTAGACCAATTTCTTAAGAAGATGTGTATTAGACTTATACCTCATGGTGGCCCTGAGCTGCAGAATAATGGAGAGGGGAATTACGAACACCAAAAGTCGAGTACCTTGCCAGGCGAGGATTACATTCCAGCAAGGCCTTAGCCTCTTGAAGATCTCCATCTCTTGCTGCTGAAACTAATCGCTCCCCGGATGCTGAACATCCAAATGAATTTCCCATAACGCTGAGAAATTTCATGACCCTCAAATACTACCAACCCAAAAACTGAGAGCTTACAATGAGCACATGCTAAACCAAAATTTTGCTTGTTTCTCCAAAATTCCCTTATTTTCCTCAAATGTAGGACATCATATCCTTAATCCATCCAAAATATATACAAAAAGCATATCGAGAGCAATAAAAAAAAGTTATCTTCTCTATACATAAAAGTAGAAGGTCGTCCCTGCACCAAACTAGAAACAACTACCCTCCTTCCAATGACAGATTTCTCAAAAGCAAATTGGTTGTAACGGTCAGTATCTCACTAGAAATCACTCTCGAACAAACCACTCTCGAACTAACAATAAACAAAAAAGATTACGAATGTTACTGTTCACAGATTAGTTAAACATTTCGTGAACTTCGAGAAAACCAACAAAGACATACAGGAAAGTTAAAACCTTATCCAATAAAATCCAATTTCGTCTCCACAGAATCATAATCTTTCAAACCAACTTCAGCACTACCAGACATTCCTCCAAGAATCAAAAAAATTTCCCATACGGCAAAACCCACATCCCAAATTTCCCTTAAAAGATAAAAATCTCCAACACCCACTTCAGATATTCCCACAAGAACCAAAATCTTCACTGCCCACATGCGACAACAAAGAATCTTCGATCCCCAATATCAGATAATCTGTAAAGAATCAAAATCTTCAAAACCCAGATGGAAAATTTCCTTCTGGGTTTTAAAGGACGCTGATCAAAGATAGAATGTACACTATAATGGGGTTGGCAAGAGGAAGGGAGAAATGAATGAATGAATGAAATGAAGATTGTCTTCAAATGGGAAATTTTTGCCAAAAAAAGAGAATACAAAAAGAAAAAAAACAGATATAGAGAGAAGTGGGTGATTTATTAGGGACAAGGACAGCGGCTTCGTCCTCAACCTCAACCAACAATAGCCTGCAAGAAAAGCGTGTCTGCGACTCTCCATGATTGGATATTATTAGGCAGTCAACTTAGTAGTTGGCTTTGTCCGTCCCCTCCTTCCCTTTTTACTTCCGGAACAATTGTTACTAGTCCACGCAGGTCAGCTGACTCACCTCAACCTCATGGACTTATTTAATCCCACCCACATAATACACTCATCACCTTATTTTGTTTTTCGATTATTTGTGCATTCTAGTTTTGGTTAGGGTTAATTTCAATTTAATACTCTAAATTTTCACTCATAAGATATGTTTCTTATGATTGCCTATGCACCCTCAACTTTTAGCAATTATGTACCCTAATTTTATTAATTATCTACAATCTGATTCCAACGTTAACTTCACAAGATAAATTTCCGTTATTGCCTACGTAGCAGGCTTGTGTCCCACATATTCGCTTATTTCAATGCTAGTTAAAGGGTATTTTCGGACAATTGATGTCAAAAGGGTTTGGGCAGGATTTTTGTGTGTCAAATGTGTTTGGGTGGGAAAACATCAATTGCCTGAAAATGCCTTTCAATTGGCATCAAAAGAAGCGAATAGGTGAGACTAAGCCCTGCCACATAGGCAATTAACATAATTTTGACGGTAAAGTTAATGACGAAACTAGATTGCAAAAAAAATAAAAAGCTTAGGGTACATTATTGTTGAAAGGATCAGCTACAATAAACCTCCCAAACTATGAGGGTCATTACAATGGTCTATGGACTTTGACCCGATTCACATTTTGGTCCCTCAATTTCCAAAATAGTTATTATGGTCCTTTAACTTTAGTTTTGTAAGGTAAAATGGTCATACCGTTAATTTTGTTAACTTTTTTGGTTGAATTTGACCATGTGCCCACATGGTGTACTGTTGAGGGTCAAAAACAAAAATTACTTGGCTCATGATGTATCTCCTCTTGAAGGATGACGTGGCCCACCGACCTTTGGAGACTCGTTTGACCGGTATAGTAACTTATAGAAACCCTACAAATGAGACCTCCGTTATCCAATTTGTTAAATGTTGACGTGGGAAATGTAAATAACATTTTTTCATGCTGATGTGGCACAAAAAATTAATAAAAACTAATAAAAAATAAATTTCATTTAAAAAATATAAAATATAAAAAAATATATAAAAAATATAAAAATATAAAAATATAAAAATATAAAAATAAATACTAACCGAGAACCCCACCAACTGCTAGCCGCTCCCACCCCAACCCCCAGCCTCAGTTCTCCATCCCCATTTGGTACAGCCACGACATTTGCCAACCTTAACCCATGCCGCCACCGTATCTTCAAACAAACCCGGCCGGCCCTAGCATGACACGCTTAAGTGAAGCTCGACATAGCACATACAGTATCTTTTGGCAAGCCGGGACGAGTTAATTAGGCCCAATGGGCTAGGCAGGCCAGTGGCTTGTCGTGGGCCGTGTCGACTGGAAACCCAATGGACCAGCCCCTTTAAAGCCCATTTATTAAATTATATTTGTTTTAGATAAAAATAATATATTATTATATTTATATATTAAATTCAAGTCTATTTTTTTTCTCTAATAATATTTATATTAAAATTTAATATTTTCTTTATATATAAAATAATGATTTTATTTTTGAAGTTTTAATTTTTAAAACCCAAACAATAATCTAGCAATTTTCTATTTAAATATACTTTAAATAAAGTTATTGGCATATTTTTGCAACAAATAATAAATCTTGTTCGTATATACATAACTGTATAAAAGATTTAAATGAAATTGTTAAAAATTTACAAAAAAAAATACAATACCTAAGTCAAATTTGGGGTGGGCCCATATCGACCCTTATAATGAAGTCTGACACGAGCACGACCCAATCCCATATGGGCTAGGGTTGTAGGCTTGGGCTGACATTGATGATTTTCATAAATGGATGGACCTAACACGGCCCATTTATTAAATGTACCGACTCTAAATGGGCAGGGCAAGGTTGACACAACCCGTTTGACATCCATAATCCCATCCACCACATCGTACATCCTAACCTTCATCGTCTCCATGCCCAGCCACCTAGAGGCGGACCTACTAAGGCGCAAGGAGGTGCAGCTGCACCTCCCCTTGCCGGAAAAACCATTGTAGGTGCTTGAAATTGCCTCTTTGCTCAACTGGTGTACAGATTACCTTATTTCCATCTCCAACATTTAAGTAAATGTCTTTGTCCTTTTACTTTTATTTATTTTTATATTACTCCATTTACTTAAGTTTACAATGTAAATAAGGAAGTACCCCCCATTTGGATTCAAATAAAAATACTAGAAAATCAAATTCCCACCAAATCAAAATATGAAAATTCGGTTTTAGTGCAAAATACGATTTAGGCTAAAAATGATGGCTCATTAAGTCAATATATACTTCATACTAAAATCCCATAAAATCAAGTTTTCTTATTTGATGTGTAAGGAACAAAAGCCGCCAAAAATTATCTTGAGAAAATGATTATTCCAAAAAACCATTTTTCATACTTAGTCAATATTGCACCTCTGCTAAAAAAATTCTGGGTCCGCCAGTGCACTGAGCCACCCATCATAACTCTCTGTCTCTTGTACCAAAAAGAAGGCCTCGTCTCGCCATCTCCGCAACCTGAACGACAAGGACGGATCGTGGATCTTGGAAGAGACAAAACCCAAATTTACACTAGAAAGTCAAAACTAACACAACCTAAAGTCATGCCTTTCTTATTCTAGGCCAATTTAAATTGAAGTCCTGCAATTCAGGGCAAGTTCCAAAGTGAAAATAAAAATCTCAAAATCCACACAGTCTTTCAATTGATCAGATTTCCAATTCCTAGGTAAATGGACCAGGCACTTGCTCAGCTCAGGATCCAACCAGCCACTGTCTTCGTCATCATTACTGTCACCATCACCATCATCATCGTCATCGTCATCGACGACCTCCTTGATCATCACATTATCTAGAGTCACTCCTATGGTCGGATTCGTGCCTGCAGTAGGAGCATGGGTTGGTCTTTCATAAAATGGCGAAGACGGTGGTTGTTGTTTTCCTCTCCCTTGCGTTTGTCGCTGAAAACAGCGTCATCTTGGGATGGTTTTCGAGGTCTTATGGTGGTGGTCGGTATGGTTGATCAGTTGGTGGGTGGGGTTCTGGGTTAGTTTAATTTTTATAAGTAAATTATTTATTCTTTTTAAAGGAAATTCATTTGTTATTAAATTTTTTGGCCACATCAGCATAAAATATAGAATTTACATTTGCTACGTTAACAATTAAGGGGTGGCATTTTATACCGAAAAACCGAAAAACCGCAAAAATCAACCGATAATTTACCGCAATGAAACCGCAATTGCGGTAAACCGAACCGCATTTGCGGTATTTAGAACCGAACCGCATTTGCGGTTGCGGTTGCGGTATTTGATTTTCAAAACTTGCGGTTACCGCAAACCGCGAATATCTTTAAATAATATTGTCTATATTATATTGTATGTAAAATATATTTCATACAATATTTTCTACAACTTGTGCAAAAGAGGATGAGATTGATGATGAGGGTGCATAAATTGGTGATGAGGTTGATGTCATATTTCAACTAGTGCAAAAGAGGATGAGATTGATGATGAGGTTGCATAAATAAGTAATTAGTTTATTTATGCTCATGTTATTTATGCTTCTTCTTAAAATAAAATGTACTAAACTTATGTTGTTTTATTTGTAGATAGCATTGGTGCTCAAACAACACAACGGGGTTCTTCAAATCCACTCACCACCACCAACACTTGAGTTTGTAACTTTAGTTTGTAACATTGGTGCATTGCATTTTCCTTTTAGTTTGTAACTTTAATTAACTTTGAATTGGATTTTCTTTTGGGTTGTAACTTTAATTCATTTTGCATTGCATTTTCCTTTTGGTTTGTAACTTTAAAGAATTTGGAATTGGAATGCTTGAGAAGTTTAACTTTAATTGGAATGCTTGGAATTGAACTTTAATTTTCTTTAGGTTGTGAATGCTTGAGAAGTTGAGGAGATTGTGAATTTATATATGCTTGAGAAGTTGGATTTTTATGACACAAAAAGAACTTGCGGTTTTAAACCGCTAATTCACGGTAACCGACCGCTTTTTGCGGTCGGTTTGCGGTTTCAAAAATCACTATACCGCAAATAGTCGGTCGGTTTGCGGTTTGGGCAAAAATTCGCGGTTACCGAACCGCAACCACCCCATCTACTCATTTGGAAGGTTTCTATAAGTTGGGATACTAGTCAAACTAGTCTCCAAAGGTTGGGTATGAGTTAGTAATGACACTCATAGTTTGGGGTGGTTTACTGTAGTTAATCCTTGTTAAAATTGAGAGTGCAAGGGCAAACATGCCTTAACAATGATAATGCAAGGTACTAAATTGAAATTAACCCTTTTGGTTAAGTTATTCTACACCCACCAATGGGATGTTACCCGTGTGTGTGAGTTTGCTCCACTCTTTCCTAACTCTAGAAACAAAAAAGAAGAAGTTATTCTACACCCTAAAATAAGTCGAAAATGAGATATAAAGGACGTTATTATCACGACAAACGCTAAACAAATATTTATCTTGTTAGCCTTGAATATTGATCGCACAGTCAAGCAAAAAATCAATCTAATTAATAGTTCATATACAGTTTGGAAGGAAACATTTCACGTTGAATACATATATGCGTGTCTACAAGATTGTTCTAGAAATCGATTTTTAGTTGTTTTACAAAACAAAATGGGAGCTCTTGTGAGTTCTACTTCATATTGTAGTTTAATAATCCAAACCGTGCAGACGCCACGTATTTTCTACTACCATTTCCTATTTTTATCACTGGCATCCGGATAAGAGAATAACTATATATATATATCCATTTGAGGATCTTCCCTTACTACTAATCAACCAAATAAAATTTTTTAACCCTTTGAATATCATCACAAAATTTCAATATATATTAGAGACATTATGTTTTATGTATTTATATTTTATCACAATTATATGTATTAATGATTTGCAGTTAGCTAATATCTTGTTACAACGATTCTTAAATTGAGACGTAAAACATAGACTGTAACATCCCACATCGACCAATGGAAAGGGGGTGATGTGCCTTATATGTACATACCTACCTCCATCTAGCACGAAACCTTTTGGGAGCTCACTGGCTTCGGATTCCATGGGAACTCTGAAGTTAAGCGAGGTTGGGCTAGAGCAATCCCAGAATGGGTGACCTACTGGGAAGTTGCTCGTGAGTTCCCAGAAACAAAATCGTGAGGGCAGGGGGGGCCCAAAGCGGACAATATCGTGCTGTGGCGGAGCGATCCGGGATGTGACAGAATGGTATCAGAGCCACTCTGCCGACCAACGGAGAGAGGGTGATGTGCCTTATATGTACATGTCCACCTCCATATAACACGAGGCCTTTTGGGAGCTCACTGGCTTCGGATTCCATGGGAACTCCGAAGTTAAGTGAGCTTGGGCTAGAGCAATTCCAGGATGGGCGACTCACTGGGAAGTTGCTCGTGAGTTCCCAGAAACAAAATCGTGAGGGCAGGGGGGCCCAAAACGGACAATATTGTGTTACGGCGGAGCGATCCAGGATGTGATAGAACCTGCACTTCAGGGTTGGCCTAGCCCGAAATCGCCTGCAATTCAGGGCGACCTCTTTCTCTTACCCACACGCGTGCTGTAACCTGTACCTCCTTTGCACCCAATTGGCAAGCCGACAAGGGCCCACTGTGCCCCTCATGTGCTCACATGTGCCGCAGGTTGTCCTCAGGCTCCTACCTCTTCTAAACCATCCTTATTGCCCTTATATTGGGTCACAAGCTCACGTGCCTTATATGTACATGCCTACCTCCATCTAGCATGATGCCTTTTGGGAGCTCACTGACTTCGGATTCCATAGGAACTCCGAAGTTAAGCGAGTTTGGGCTAGAGTAATCCCAAGATGGGTGACCCATTGGGAAGTTGCTCATGAGTTCCTAGAAATAAAACCATGAGGGTGGAACCCAAAGAGGACAATATCGTGCTACGGCAGAGCCGATCTAGGATGTGATAGAATGGTATCAGAGCTACTCTGCCATGTGACGTGAGTGTGCCGACGAGGACGTCGGGCCCCTAAGAGGGGTGGATTGTAACATCCCACATCGACCAACGAAGAGGGGGTGATGTGCCTTATATGTACATGCCCACCTCTATCTAGCACGAGGCCTTTTGGGAGCTAACTGGCTTCGAATTCCATAGGAACTCTGAAGTTAAGCCAGTTTGGGCTAGAGTAATCCCAGGATGGGTGACCCACTGGGAAGTTGCTCGTTAGTTTCCAGAAAAAAAAAACCGTGAGGACGGAACCCAAAGCGGACAATATCGTGCTACGGCGGAGCCGATCTGGAATGTGACATAATTATTGTAACTTCCCACATTGACCAACTGAGAGGAGGTGATGTGCCGTATATGTATATGCCCACCTCCATCTAGCACGAGGCCTTTTGGGAGCTCACTGGCTTCAGATTCCATGGGAACTCCGAAGTTAAGGAAGTTTGGGCTAGAGCAATCCCAGAATGGGTGACCCATTGGGAAGTTACTCGTGAGTTCCCAGAAACAAAATCGTGAGAACAGGGGGGGCCCAAAACGGACAATATCGTGCTACGGCGGAGCCGATCCGTGATGTGACATAGACCATTTTGATTATTGGACTACAATATACAAGGACCCATTCAAGGCAGCAAAACTTATATGAAACGGGGATATAATTGTTTTACTATATTCAACCACTTATATATTGCCACGTGGAAAAGTTATCACACGTGGCATGCCGTGATTAGTCGGGTGCTATCCCCATTTCACACAAGTGTTTTTTTGTTGTTGATAAAATAGAAACTTCAGTAGATAAACTTCAACGGTACAATCAAAGACATCAACAAGACATCTAAAATACCAATCCTAAGAGGACAACAAACTAACATGCTAAAAGCAAAACTAATGTGGACAAAAGCCGCACTAAAACTAATAGCACACATCACCACAATTAACCAAAAGCTGCACACAAGTGTTTCTCCATTCAAGGACTCGTGCAGAAATAAATCAGTCTGAAATCATTTAGCCCTTTGATAATCATCGTGATTATTTTTTAGTATTTGTCAAAAATTCAATGTTCATCTATTGGTTTAATTATAGCTGATGTCTAAATGATTTTTTATTCCGCGAATTTATTTTCATAGATGATTTGAGAACTTAAAAATAAATAAAATTAAAGGAATCACGTCATGATATCACATTGGGGTAATGTTGGGCAGAAAGGAGTAGCCGGCAAAAACTTATTATATACATTGTTTTTTCTTTTGCCAGTTATTGACCAATAATAATCATGTGACGCCAAGAGCATTTTAGAAAGCAAATACTAATTTAACGACTAAGCTTTCCATTAACTAAAGCACTAAAAATGCTTTTTGTGTGATCCAGCGTGTTAAAGCACGACAATGAGCTAAAATATGTATTTTTGGTGTCCTATGGAGGGGTGTTTGGAATCTTCTCATTTTCGGTATTAATTAGGTCTTTTATTATTATTATTATTTATTTTTAATATAAGTAATAGTTTATAAAAAGAGTGGGAATTTTTCACAATCACACTATTAAGATGTCGTAGAGATCCAAATCAAGTACTCATTCAATATGTTTTCGACTATTTTCTTCAATATATAGAATTTGTTCCCTTGCTCATTAAAAGCAAAAAAATTTGGTTCCTGACAGGAGTTGTTGGATGGCAAAAAAATGTTGGTCATGAAAAATCTTTGCTTCCCCCCACCCCCTCCCCAAGAGATTTTGATAGATATATTATTTTTATTCTCAAGATATGATTTCACCACTTCTACTACCAACATCTTATCATTGCTATCACCAACGCTGCCATCACCGCCACCGCCACCACCACCACCACAATTATTGTTGTCGCCGCCACCCCCCAGCACCACCATCACCACCACCACCACCACCACCACCACCACCACCACCACCACCACCACCACCACCACCACCACCACCACCACCACCACTATCAGCCCCATCATTACCCCAACCATCACCACTACCACAGCCATTGCCAGCATCATCACCATCACTGCCACCATCGCCGCCACCATTCCTATCTCCACCACCACCACCTCCACCACCACCACCACCTTCTCTACCACCTCACTCTCATCGCCACCACCACTACTGATAAGTCCATAAAAGTACATATTTATGTACTCTTTATACTTAGTTTTTGTAGGAGAATTTGGTTTAAAAAGGACTTATTACTTTATTTTCTCAATTTTCAGCTTTCCAGAGCAAGTAATTTGTTTTCAACGGAAATACGACTTTGGTGGAGTTTTAGCACAAGAAAAATTGGAGATGAAAGCTAAGATCTTGAAGATGATTGTGGAATTTTTCTAGAATTTTCGGAGCAGCCAATGAGAGCAGTCTTTGAAGTTAAGTCAGCATAAGATGCAATCCCGTCAAAACTGTGCTGCTGTGGAAGAATGACCATTTGAAGACTTTCCTGATTTTTCCTCAAGGCGTGTGATATATGGATGGAAAGATAAGACAAAAATCTACAATTTACATATTTGTCCCGAATTTTCTTGGAGGAGGAACAACCCCAAACGTGCAAGCAAAGTAACTGACATGTTATCCTAATCCAAGTAGGAAGAGGAGTCAAGTACTTACCCATTTTGGATTTATGTTTTAATTAGGTTTTTCTTTATTGTTGGGCTGTTGTAAAAGCCCAGCTAGGGTAAGAATAGACCCGCGGGAGGGGGGGAGGGGGATGGTGTCTTATTTAAGCATGAGAAACAACTCCTTAGGGGGGATGAAAAGACTAGGAGAAATTGGAGACGCTTGAAGAGTACCGCCATTGGCTAAGTTTTATTGTTTCTTCCTTGTGTTTTTGTTTATGTCGAATTCTATGATTATGTGTAACTAATTTTCTTTGCTAGGGCATGATGTAGCCCTAGTATGATAATCTAGTTTTCTTATTTTACCTATCTATTGATTGCCGTTTGCTGTTGGATTCTTAATCACCGTGCTTAATAACTTGGTTGATTAACTTGATGCTTGATCACCATCTAAACTTTTAATTGAGTTAATCGGATGCAAATTAGAGTAAATACCATACTTAATTTGAGGCTTGCTTCTTGTGATTAGGATTTTTAATTCGTCTAGGGTAAATACCATACTCCTAGGGTTTACATGCTTGTTCAAGGTTTTCATTGATCTTAATGAGTTTCTATGTGTTGATATTTGACCTAAATACCATAGGCAAATTGCATGTAGGAATATACGAGTTAGCCTAAATAACATAGGTAATTCATGAAAAAGGAAAACTAAGCAGCGACATCAAATGGTTAGTAAATAGGTAGGTGAATAAGAGGCTAGATCGGATTACTAGTGGTGAATTCATTGTCCTAGTGCTTTTATCAATTTGAATTTCTCATCCCTGTGTTTCGTGACTTTCTGCTTATTTTGTCTTTCAATTTCGTTGTTAATTAAATCATTCTTTCAAAAATCCCTTTTGTATTTACATGAGTATGCTACGTGTTTAATTTCTTGTTTATATAATTAGAGTAGTTAAAGTATTTTGTGAAGGAAATTAGGTTAGACTAATTGGAAGTTGAACTCAATACTCGTGGGAATGACCTCGTATTTGCCATACTATATTATGATTGACCTTGTGCACTTGCAAGTAAATTTGTGTTTAGACTAATCCTTAGAATCTCCATTTTTCAAGTTGTCTAAAATTCACAACAAGTTTTTGGCGCCGTTGCCGGGGATTGGCTTCGTCAACTACAATTTAGTTCAATCTTAATTTCGCTTTTCAGTTTTTATTTTATTTTATTTTATTTCATTTATTTTATTTTATTATTTGTATTAATAGTTAATTTTCGTTTTTTTTTGTTTTTTAAATTTATTAGTTTCGTTTTTTTTAATTTATTGGAAAATTTCAGATTATTGTAATTGACTTGTGTTTCTTGTTTGTCTTGTTTATTAGGTTTGACTGAGTGTATGACTGGAAGACGCCCTCAAGGTCAAGACCTCATACCGTTTGATCCTGAGATTGAGAGAACAGTTAGGAAACAAAAAGACAAATTCACTCACTCACTGGAACATCAAGAAGACGGAGGTTCTGTTAAAAATATAAACGAGAAGAGTGTCAAGAACGTTGGGGAACAACAATTAGCGCAAGAGGAAGCAATGGAACGAGTACAACTTGCTCGAGCTATGAAGGGGTACTCCATTCCAACTCTTTCCAACACTACATCGTGTATTGTAGTACCAGCAGTTGAAGCAAATTCATTTGAACTCAAGTCTGGAATGATTCACTTGTTACCATCTTTCTATGGAAAATCGAACGAAGATCCTAACATGCATATTCGGGAATTTTTCGACATTTGTGGCACGATCAAGATCCTAAATGTCTCTGATGAAGTGGTTAGGCTGAAATTGTTCCCGTTTTCATTAAAGGATAGAGCCAAAGCTTGGCTTCACTCACTACCAGCTGAATCCATTAATTCATGGGAGGGATTAGCTCAAAAATTTCTCCAGAAATTCTTCCATGCGCAGAAAACGAATCAGCTTAGAAGAGATATCATGCATTTTGCTCAAGGAGAGCATGAGCGATTCTATGAAGCTTGGGAGAGATTTAGAGAGTTGCTGCAAAAATGCCCTCATCATGGCATTATTGATTGGATTCAGATGCACCTCTTTTATGAAGGACTTACGACTGCAAACAAACGAATGGTTGATTATGCGTGTGGAGGTGCATTGATGGAGAAGACACCTCAAGAAGCGTTTGATCAATTTGATTTGCTTGCCAATAATAATCAACAATGGGGTAGTGAGCGGACAAAGAAGGTAGGAGTTTATGAAGTTGACACCAACACTGCGGTTGCTGCTCAAATTTCAAGCCTTGAGAAAAAACTTGAAACTCTTATGCGTGCTGTTATTCCACCTTTCCCACAACAAGTTTGTGCCATTTGTTCTGACCCAACTAATCCAATGGAGCTTTGTCCATCTACTACGCAAGGTTCTAAGCAAGTTCTCCAAGTTAATTCGTTTCAGCAACCTCGAAATGATCCATATTTGAACACCTATAATCCGGGGTGGCGTAACCACCCAAATTTTTCATGGAGCAACCAGCAACAACAAGCTAGTTCTAGCCATCCCTTCCAGCAGCAAATGCAGCCTTTGAGTGAGCCTAAGAAACCAGCGTTGGAGGATTTAATCGCTCAGTTTGTGCAGACTTCTCAACAAAATCAGAATACTATGCAAGCGTCCATCACTAAGTTAGAAGCTCAAGTAGGTCAGCTGGCTACTATTGTGCATGAGAGGGCGCAAGGTACAGTCCCAAGCCAACCCGAAATTAATCCTCGAAATGTTGAGTACGTCAAGTCTATTAGAACTCTGAGAAGTGGCAAGTCATATGATAGACGAGAAGAAGCCACGACAAGTGCTGGAAAAGAAGATGAAGGTAGAGAAGAAACTAAAGGACTACTTCCAGTACCTACCCAAGGCAAACCAGGCGATTATAAAAGAACCTCTAATGATGATCAAATCGCCCCTGTCAAAGAAAGGATTTATGCTCCCCCACTTCCGTTTCTAGCAGCCGAATGAGTTCATAAACAAAAGAAAGATCAAAGGGACATTTTGGAGATGTTCAAAAAGGTCCATATCAATATTTCATTGCTGGACACCGTCAAACAATTTCCCTCTTATGCAAATTTTTTGAAGGATGCATGTACAAATAAGAGGAAATTCGCAGCTCATGAAAAAGTGATGTTAATTGAAGAGTGCAGTGCAGTGCGGTGTTGCTCAAGAAATTACCTCCAAAACTAAAGAACCTAGGAAGTTTTACAATTCCTTGTATTATTGGTGATGTTCAATTTGATAAAGCATTTTTAGATTTTGGCTTAAGCATTAACCTTATGCCTTTGTCTATTTTTCAACGATTAGGTATTGGAGAGCTCAAGAGTACTTCCGTTTCTCTTCAACTTGTGGACAGATCAGTCACATATCCTAAAAGAATCATTGAAGACGTGTTGATCAAAGTGAAGCAGTTTGTGTTGCCAGCTGATTTCCTGGTTCTTGACATACAGGAAGACCGCGACATCCCACTCTTGCTAGGCCATCCCTTCCTTGCTACCGCTGGTGCATTGATTGATGTACAACAAGGAACTTTAACTTTGAGAGTTCAAGGTGAATCCATTGAGTTTAAGGTGTTCGAGGCTGTTAAAAAACCCGGGGACTTGGAAGAGTGCAGCCGCATAGATCTTCTAGACCCAATTGTACATGTCAACTACTTGGAAAACACCTCTATGGATGTCTTGAAAGCCAAGTTGCCACCATCTCCATACGTGAAACGCATGCGCACTTCTCTTGGACGTGCCTGAATTTATCAATGTTTTATCAAAAGCTTTTCCAAGATGAGCTAGCTCTTGTGGCATCTCCTTGTCAAGGATCACACCAAGACATTGCAAGACAAGGCTATTGTTTGCAAGGAGTTTGGACAGCAGCCCAATCACTACATGGAAGAAGTAGCATTGTTTGCTACTTCCGCACCACCATAGACATTCTAAAAGTCTAGCTCATGACTATAAAGAAGCGCTTCTTGGGAGGCAACCCAAGCATTCTTGACTTTTGTTTTCGCTTTTGGTTTTAGTTTTAGTTTTTGGTTAAGTTTTGCGTCATCAAACACAGGATTTTGTGTTCCAAAGAAAAAATTTCGCATTTTTCTAGCCCTAGAATGTTTGCAGCACGTTTCAGATGTGTTATAGTAGTTTTTTTGGTCAGTGGTTGAAGTTAAATGCCAGAAAATAGCAAAATAGCTTAGTAGGTTCTTAGTTTGGTCAAAATCAAAACTGCAATTCTGCAGTTCTTAATTGGTACGAATGTGGAACACAAAATAGCTTAGTACCAATTCCTTTTAGTTTTGTTGAACTTGTGTCTATGTTTGTGCCTAATAAATCACGGCCATGAGCTGGCCGAAGGAGCCCCTTTTCTCGGCCCTGGCACTTACTCGTAAAACTGAAACGCAGCGTTTCAACATGGTGTTTTGCCTTCCTGAAGACAAAAGAAAAACGCTAAGGCATGTTCATCTCGGCCTCGATTGCGGGCCGAGGCCGAGGCCGAGCAAAATCGCGGCCAGAAATATTAAAGTCAGATCATCACGTGATAGCAGGGACCCATGCTTCATTTAATGAAGTAGTGCTTGTTTAATGCAGCAAACCCACTGACCACGAATAAGCATTTAATGCACGAGGGAAGGTGGGAAGTGACTGAAGTCAGGTTTTGGCGACAGAAGACAGAGTGATTAGACGTAGACATTCTCACAAGAATCCTTGCAGCTTGAGAGAATAGGTCACCAGCTATCAAGGCCATAAATGCGTCTCCACGGCTAGAAGCTCAGAACCCACGATCAAGAGCGGCGGCCGAGATTCACCAGGATTTATGGGGTCACAACACCATACTTCACGATCCCAAATGTTGATTGGACTACCCACTTGCTCCACCATGCAGATTTTAAGCCTCGATTACTCCTCCAAGAACTCTTCCTATAAATACAAGGCTCGAGCTACATTCAAAGGGTTCAAACACCAAACCAAAGCCTCCCACGGAGCAACTTATTTTTTCCTGTAATGCACTTTCAATATCTTTACTTGCTTTCCTAGGAGTAGTGTTAGAACTGTAATGAAAATTCATTCATCAATATATCATACGACCCTTGATTTTCAAGGTGCCGGAGGACCATCCCTGTTGTTCGTTCACTCACCCCATATATCATACGACCGTCGCTCCCTGAGCAACGCGCCGGAGCACCGCCCAAAACCCACCACCAACACCATCACTCAACGGCCTTGTAGTTCAGGCCGTGAACCTAACAGCCGAGACTAGTTCCTCTCTCGGCTACAATCGTTTGATTAGAAGACGAGTTCAAACAGGCGCACCACTTATCCATCCTACACTCATCAACATCTCGACGCACGGTAGACCGTGCTGGCACGCCCGCGCACAACCGCACCGCACCCAAAAGCAGGAAACCGCGTGTCAACGCATATCCTCTAGGCCCGGAACTCCAGGCCGTGAGATTTGTGCGGTAAACAGTCTACCGCGCAGATCTCACGGCCTGGGTTTCCGGGCCGAGGGGATATGCGTTGACACGCGGCTTCCTGCTTTTGGGTGCGGTGCGGTTGTGCGCGGGCATGCCAGCACGGTCTACCGTGCGTCGAGATGGTTGATGTGGATAGAATGGTTAAGTGGTGCGCCTGTTTGGACTCGTCTTCTAATCAAACAATTGTAGCCGAGAGAGGAACTAATCTCGACTGTTAGGTTCACGGCCTGAGCTACAAGGCCGTTTAGTGATGGTGTTGGTGGGTTTTGGGCGTTGCTCCGGCGCGCTGCTCAGGGAGCGACGGTCGTATGATATATGGGGTGAATGAGCGAATAACAAGGATGATGCTCCGGCGCCTTGAAAATCAAAGGTCGTATGATATATTGATGAATGAATTTTCCTTACAGTCTAACACTACTCCTAGGAAAACAAGTAAAGATATTGAAAGTGCATTACAGGAAAATATAAGTTGCTCCGTGGGAGGCTTTGGTTTGGTGTTTGAACCTTTTGATCGTAGTTTGAGCCTTGTATTTATAGGAAGGGCTCTGGAGGAGGAATCGAGGCTGAAAACCTGCATGGTGGAGCCTAATCAGAGCAAGTGGGTAGTCTAATTGACATTTGGGATTGTGAAGCATGGTGGTGTGACTCCATAAATCTTGGTAAATCTCGGCCGCTGCCCTGATCATGGGTTCTGCGCCTCTGGCCGTGGAGACGCATTTATTGCTCTGATGGCTGGTGACCTACTCTCTCAAGCTGCAAGAATTCTTGTGAGAATGTCCACGTCTAATCACTCTGTTTCCTGTCGCCAAACCCTGACTTCAGTCACTTCCCACCTTCCATCATGCATTAAATGCTTATTCGTGGCCAGTGGGTTTGCTGCAATAAACAGAGGCATTACTTTATTAAATGAAGCATGGGACCCTGCTATCATGTGATGATTTGATTCTGATATCTCTGGCCGTGATTTTGCTCGGCCTCGGCCTCGGCTTACAATCGAGGCCGAGATGATCATGCCTTGGCAACTTTTCCTTTGTTTTCAGAAAGGCAAAACACCTTGGCGAAACGCTGTGCTTTAGCTTCTCGAGGAAGTGCTTGGGCCGCGAAAAAGGGATTCCTTCGGTCAGTTCATGGCCGTGATTTATTAGGCACAAACAACTTGATTTTGGTATGAATGTGGATATGGTGGCCTGGGCGTGGTTGAAGGAAACCTTATAGTTTTTAAAATGATAATTTGAACATACATGCACACATAATCTCTATTATGGCAACAAAAGCTTAAATACAAAAAACATAAGTTAAAAAACTAATCATTTTCCCATATCTTTAAGCCTCAAGACGTTGAAGCACCTAAACTCTTCTAAACACTACGAGAGAGAGAGAGAGAGAGAGAGAGAGAGAGAGAGAGAGAGAGAGAGAGAGAGAAGACACTTCTTTATATCTTTAAAGCACTACCATGGGCAAAGCTCAAGGTTGATAACCTATTAAGGGCTTTCACCAAAACATTCTCCAAGAGAGCCCTCCAAATATTTGACATCTAACTTCGTACACAGCAAAGGAAGAGAGTTGGAGAATGAGATGAGAACCACAAAGGGGTGGAGGTGCTAGCATCTCCTCCTTGTGGTGGTCTGCCATGTTAGAAGCAACAGTGATAACACCTCACTTGCCTCACTCAATCCCCAAAATGCAAAACCCTAAGATGAGTCAAGGCTTGGCTATGTATTTATAGGCTAGGGCATTTTAAGTTGGGTCACCCATGACCCATGTGAGTCATCAAATGAGTCAAACCCATTGGATCTACCATTTGGCTGGTTTTGACTAGTCCCTTGCGCCTCTTGAGCCTTGCGGTCATATTGTCACTTACAACTTATCCAACAAGCCCAATAGGTCCAAGCCCAATGGGCCTTGAACCCCAAACCCAATTTTAAGCACAATACAATTCCCGAGCCTTGATTAATTAATTAATCTCTATTAAGTAATTAATCCTTACTCATCATCTTCTAATTAATTTTATCTCTAACCTTTATGGGTGTACGATCCATTAGGTTCTAATTGGCGAAGAAGTGAGTGATTCAAACTCTTCCATAATCGATTGTGAATTAAAATTCATTTTTTAATTCTCCCTATTATGAGGATCAAGTTATGGAATGTCCTCAGGGCTTCCACAAACTGTGAGTGACATCTAGCAAAATGTCACGGTTACCAACCCAATATAGAATGAGGTGGAGAACCTATTCAATTGAAATTACAATGAAATACAGTACTTCTCTAACTCAATGTTCTTAATCACATCATTACAACACAGAAAATATGTCAAACTCCTAATGTGAACTTCAAGCTTATATGATCCATACAAGTATGATTAAATCATCATTCTCATTCATACTATTGCTTTGGCCGTAGACTCCCAAATCAGATTGGCAGACCATTCTCCCTCTTTACTAAATGTAAAGATTCCTTATTGAAACTCACTTGCCTCTATGAATTAATCATAAACCCTAAAATACCTTGGGGTCGTACCCAAGAGGAACACAACACTTTAGGATGACCAAAGACTCACAACGCTTTATGAGACAGATGTGGTGCCTTAGGTCGAGGACTAATTTAATTTATTGTAACTATGGAGATCTTGTTTGACATGTAGGTAAAACTTCCATACAAGATCTCTTGGTTGATTGAGTTTAGTGAATTCACTCTCTAGTGAACACCCATGCACTTATCTTAGTGTCTCTATGTTGTGTGGATACAGCTGCACCAAAATGGATTCAGTTGCATCCTCAACTTGTGATACTCGCAAGTGCACGAGCCGTTAGGTAGTATAGCATATGTAAGTGCGAGGTCGATCCCACGAGGATTGGTGATTGAATGATCCAATTCATTTCCCTACACAAAACATAAATGAAAACAAAAGGAAATAAATAAAACAAGGAAGAAAGAAATAACTAACTCAAGCAGATAAGTTCCCAAGTTCAATTTAGATTAATGGATTGATTCTAGCTAAAGTATGATTAAGCCATGGTGTGTGGTCATAACCTTGTGTTCCTAATTCCCTAATTTGATCATTTGTTGTCTAACCTAAAATTAAGCATTAGGAACCCATTAAGCATAGAAGAACATTTTAAACACCCAAGTATGTATCTAATCCCTGTTGTTGAATGTCCATACATACTCTTCCTATTCATAGTTCAATTCGAATTAAAGCATGGTGTATACTCTTAATTCAAACTTGGAAAGACTTAAAGAGAATTTCAGCACAAATATTTCATTACAACAATTGAAAACTAGAAAATGTAACTAAGAGAATTTGAGGGAGAGAAGGGAAGGGAGCTCTAGAGAAGTGTTTGAGAGCTCCCCCCCTTGGGGTGTGTTTACAAGCTTGGGAAACCTCACTATATATAGGCCTAAGGAAGCTGAAAATCTGAATTAAGTATGGCTAATGCATACAACACTTCCATTATAAAATCTGAAATGGTCGATGCACTTCACTAATAAATCCCACCAGCAGCCCTAGCTCATTTTCATGTCACCATGACCAAGCTTCCAACCAGAAATAATAGCTCATCCTGAGGTCAGCATGACCAGCAACTTCAAGGGCTTACGAATTGGGCTTCCCTTAAGCAAATTAAGACTTTAAGCACTCAAACTTGAAGTTCAGAATGTCTTCTTTCCAGCCATATATCATTTGGGCCAATCCAAGGTCTGAGGAGGAAGTTAAGGCCAAAACAAATTGCTAACTCATTTTGCGCGCTGATAAAATCCATCCTGATCATGGCTCTGTGTTTGCTAGGTAACAGACTCCACAATTATCCAATGGGGCTGAATTTCGGATATGTTATATTACACACCCATTGGAACAACTTTCATGAAGAATGTGGCCTCATCCGAGCTATGTAGGTTGCTGAAACAAAGCTTGCAATATGACCTACGAAACTGGGCTGGCAGGGGACTGTAGCCAAAATTGAGTTTGTCTTTAAGCTCTTCATCCATTCATCCAAATTAGGCCCTAACATGCATGGATTGCATCATTTACTATCCAAAGCCCTCATTATTACCTAAAGCTCAATGAACTGAAAGATAAACACAAAAAGGATTAAAAGCACAAGTTTAACTCAAAAACATAACCAAATCATAAGCTAGAAGGGTACAAAATGATATGTAAATATGCACCGATCACTCTACACAAATGACTTGAGACTAGTCATCCTCTCATTTGAGCAGATACAATGTACACTGGTCTTTGAGGATTGTCAATGCCTAGTTGAGAGTGCTATGACCAGGAACTCTTTAGGGATTAAGTTGTAAGGAAAAGTCTCATGTACCTAACTTATTTAGATCGCTTTCCGCACCTCACTGCCTATGGACTTATCGTTTAGATAAATAACTACTAATGAGACTATAAACTAAATCGACGTAATTGCCCTTATGACATGGTAATGAAATATCTATGAAGTTACATCACATGTACTGAAACCGAAACCGAAACCGAAACCCCACTGTACCGAAATATCAAAATCGACTCACAAATCAACTGAGAGAATCCAACTAGGAAACCGACCAAATTTTTTGGTACCAAACCAATGCTTATCGGTAACGTTTGCAGTATCTTTTTAGCCAAACCATACGTTTTCTTGCAACTCAAATTGAAGAATCATAACAAGTATGGTTTTGTTAAGTATCGAGATTTGAATACATATTAATTATGAAAACCGTTATATAGTACATTTCACTAAATTTTGGATATATTTTTATTGAAATTTATAGGGTATCACCACTTCTACCAGTATTTTTATAAAGAAATCCTTCAAATGTAGTATTTAGAGAAAAACACACCCAACCCACGAAGAATCACATACACACACAAAGCAAACAAACCAACAAACAAGACAAGAATTTATAGAGGTTTGGCAAGTACCTACATTTTTTCTGGTGATCCCCTTGATGACCAGTCTCTGGTTTACAAGAAAACGCTCTTAGCCCCTGTGCTTTGAATCCTAGCTTTCTATTTCCCTTTTACCCATACTCAAAACCAATTTGATGCCCTCTTGTATTCTAAGTTGATTAACTTAGCTCCCAAAAGTCCTATTTATAGCTTATAAGACATGGGTTACAATTAGATTGAAGTAAGACACAAAAGCCCATAAAAAATAGGCTAAGAAACTGCAAAACAAATAGGAAACGTGCTAAATAGCAAACATGCCCCTATAAAAACACACCTAAAGTGCCTAGAAAAAACGGGCTGGTCATCAAAACGGAGGCAACCAGTTGCTACATGTTGTTGTTTGATGTCAATTTTTGACGAGTCGCTGATGTTTTTCCACTTCTTCTTTGCATCCTATGGTGAATCTCCAACAATCCTATGGTGAAATTAACCCTAATTTATTTTTGAAGCTTTGTACCAAAAAATTATTTTTCGATCTTCTCTTTTAGCTTTAAGGCTTAGATTTGAGTTGGATTTGATTGCTTTTGAGTTAATTGTAGGTTTTTGGTGCTAGTCAAGATGATGGTGGCATGCGGTTTTGATCTTTAGAAAAAAGATGTGTCCTTTTGTGATAACCTATTTTTTTTTTTAAAACTATATATATTGAAGAAATATTCATAATACATATTAATTATTTATTAATATGGCTTTTCTTTAGAGATTTTCTATTTAAACCCCGCACTTCTCTTTGTTCACCCCAATACTTAAATCATTAAGCTGTAAGTTTTATTATTGTGTAAAAAGACAAAAAAGGTCATCCAACTTAATACTTAACCCTAATATATCTATACACACACCCCACACACCCCACAACTCTTCATATTAAGTTTTAGAAAAATACAAACTCCTCTATATCCTATTGCTAGATTACTCTTCTCTTTTAAAGACGTAGAACATTTATGAGCCTACCTCTTTAAAATCAGCGCGGGAGCTGATGGAAAGACTTGTTGATTGTTTGGCTGTAATGATCTTATTCTCTTCCCTTTGTTGATTGCTTGGCTGTTGATTGCTTCTTCTTCCTTTTTTTTTTTTTTTTTTTTTTTTCAAATTTCAACGCAAAACTTGGGGATTTTGGGTTGGCTCGACTTGTGTTCGGTGCACTGAGTGTGGAAGCCCGTCCATTGAAGATTCACAAGCAGATATCGCCATCTTGCTTAGAAAGGTATTGCATTTATCATTATGTTGCATAAAGAAGATGGAGATATTTGCTATTCTGTGATGAGAAACCTTAATTAATGGCCACAATGAGGCTATTCTTAGCCCGTGCAATATCATTTATAACTTCGTCTAGGGTCGCTTTTCTCTATGTCATCCTGATTACTTTCTTGTATGAGAATGTTTTTTCTTTAAGTCATTTAATTTCTTGTTTCATAAGTGAATTTTGTTTTTTTTTTAAGGACCTACTGTAACATAATGGTTATTTGCTACCAGTCAATACCAATTTCAACCTATGCTATTTGCTTTTCTCTAATCACTCTGATTGCTTTCTAGTAGTGGTAATGCATATGAGGCCTTCAATACAATGAGCAATTCATGTGCTTAATTTTGAAGCTGCATGATTTTTCGTTATTGACTTTTATTCTTGAATATATTTAAATGGATATGCTTGACAAAGAAAATTGTGGGGTTTACATAGAAAATCTCTTTTATTTCTTATTTTTTCAGCTTGGAGTGTATTTAAGGGTAGTTTGGGAAGATAGTGGGGTTTTCTTAGAAATTGTGAAAATTTAAATTAAAAGTTGGGGTGAACTTAGAACATGGGGTGAACTAAGAGAAGTGTGGGGTTTAAATAGAAAATCTCTTTCTTTATTTATATTTATTATGAAGACCTAAATGTTATAAAATTTTAAGCATAATATGAGATTATTTCTTTAGGTGAAAGATGGCACCATTGTTGTTTTTCATGTGTAGAGACTTGGAATTGGTTTTAATCAAATCATCATTGCCATGCCACCTTGCATGCTAGTAACAAGTGGGGTTGTGATATCATTGGCGAAAGGGGGATGAGTCACATTATTCCCTTACTTTTCTATCTTATCTTTTGGTGGTTTAAAATATTATATATATTATTTGGTTGCATCCGTAGCCTCTCATATAAGTATCATCATTCCTTACTTCAATCATTGATTCCAATTCTTTGGAATAGATTTCTACCATGAAGTAGTGTTTAAGAGAGAGAGAGAGAGAGAGAGAGAGAGAGAGAGAGAGAGAAACAAGATGAAGAACGTGTGTGTTTGTCTTGCAATATTTCATACTTATCATGGTGAGTGGGTTATGTAATGTGTTCTAAAAGTTCTTATTTTGTGATAAATGTGAAAATCATGAATTTGTTCTATTTACAAATCTCTCTCTATTTTCAAGTCAAGCATGTCTAATTTGTGCAATATTTCACACAATATATATTATTTAGAGTTTTTGGGTAGTACGTATTATTCATGGAACATGAGAACTTTAGTGACGAGGTATCCGAAGGATAAATGTACCAAACAGGGACATAGGGCAGTGAGGTCGATATGGGTAACGTGCTAGGTACAATTTGTGAAGGATAACCAAGATATGAAGTAATGATGTGATATGATTTGGATTGTGTATCTTTTTATTATATTTTCTAGATTGTGTAATGTATTTTAATCAAATTTTCAGTCTTTTTATTTTATTTCATTCAATTCACGCACCCTGATTCATGAATATTCTTTATTCTCAAATCAGTCGTGACATCTTTCTTGCAACTGAGGAGGTGTAAGAATAAGTTGATATGTATGTTCCCTTTTGCTTTTGATTGGTTTTGGTCATGTGGGTTTCAACTGCAAACAAACCTTTTCAAATTACCATATAGGTCAACAAACCTCAATTTGAAGATTTTGGTTTGCTATTACTATTGGATATGCTTTTACAATTTGCCCTTGACCCCATTTTTTATTATTATAGAGAATTAAGGATATGAAGCCTTTTTTTTCCCACTCTCCCCAGATCGTTATTATCACCACATTTCATCACCCTTTGTTAAAAATAGCGATGTGTGTTACATGTGACAATTTAACTATTAAAAATAAATTTTTAATTCTGAAAAAAATAATAACAAAGAATAAATAAATAAAAACTAAAAGCAAGCCGCATGGTTCAAGGTTTGCTAGGAAGAATTTTGAAGATTTCTCTCACATCTCTACAACAATTGCACTTGAAATCCATCTCCGCAATATTTTTGTATCAAAGGGCCTGTTTGATAACCATTTCAATTTTAGTTTTTAATTTTCATTTTTTATGGTAGAGTATAGAGAAAAATGAGAGTGAGAATGGGAGTCATGATGAGAATGTGAGAGAGGATGAGAGGAGAGGATGCGAGGGAAGAGTAACAAAAGTGAAAATAAAAACTTGAAAGTGAAAACAATTTCAAATAGATTTCAGTTTTTAGTTTTGTTTTTACTTCCGTTACTCATTCGGATTCCTCCCTCCTTCCCTCTCGTCTTCCCTCTCAATCCCATCTTCACTCTCATTCTCACTTCCATTCTCCCTCTTTTTCTTCTATACACTAGCACAAAAAATGAAAATTAAAAACTAAAATTGAAATGGTTATCAAATGGGCCCTAAGCTTTCCTCCACTTCCTTTCTCTCTCTTCTCTCTTTCTGTGCAATTGGGAGTTGCGTTTATTAGGGAAGATGATGGTGTGAATGAGTTGGGTTGGGTTGGTTTTTTTAACTATTAATTATTGGTGATTTTTGCTTTATTGTTTTTCCAAATTTTTAGTTAAAGGTGCAAAATGACCAATTTACCCTTAAATTGCCTCACATGCTTGACACACGTATTTTAATGCCCATCAAAATAGATGGGATATATATATACAAAAATTCTCCTATGCGGACGTCCGGATATTATTATTGTGCTGACGCCATGTATTTTGTACTTACCCTCTTTGCTTTCCTGCTTATTTACAATAGCATTCGCATGATACTAACGTGCAAACATCCAAATGAGAGAATAACAGTATATATATCATTATTGAACTTAATTAAAAAGCTTAGATTTACAGTTAGAAAAGACCAAAAGAGATCCAAATTAGATAAAAGTTTGGATTCTAAACTTAAAAATCCTTTTCTATTTATAACTAATTTCCTTGTAGTAAGAAACCAGTATATTACTTAATAATGAGAAAATTCTTGGGGTAATGTTAGCTTTAAAAAAAAAAAACCTTTCATGGTAACTTCGAAAGTTCGATTCGATGTCAGGGCTCTAGGAATCCCAAGGGGATTCTCTTTGTACTTTCTTTTGTCTTTAAAAAAGTAAATAAATAAGGCTAAAGGCTAAGGCCTGCATTAAAATTTGAAAAAACCAAACAGAAAGGCTAAGAAAGTGTAGGAGCGCACCTTCAAAGGTTACCACATGTCGAAATTCTATGGTTCAGATTAATTAAGAAAATCCTTGGTCCTACTCCCATACCAGAAACATTTTAGCAGAGATGATCCTCCATTGATGCTGGAAACTACACACAATTGCAGTTTGCATGCAGCTGTGAGATAAATACCCTTACTTATAACTAACAACGAATGACCATGGGATACCTTAATTATATATAGGACATTGCTTGTCTGCTTTCTTCTGTAAGGAGACATTCATTCTTCCAGCAAATTACAATATACATATGCAAAAATAATTTATTGAAAACACAAAACATAAAAATTTGTACATATACATCAAATTATGATTGATATGAAAATAGAAGTTCCTATTTACAGGAGAATGATGTAAGTATTTTCCTTATAAATAACAGTGACTTCTATAGCTAAGAGATATATTTCTTTATGTAGGGACAAAAATTGGTTCAAGACGGCCATATTGGATTAGTTGTGGTAGCAGTTCAATGGTCAGTATATTCATTATTTTTGGTATATAGTAGCTAGAATTCACACATGCTGGACAATATTAGGTAAGCTTTCTTGATATTATGCAACTAAGACCCAATTCGAACAAAAAAAAAGAAACTATTTGTAAAACGCATTCATTCCTATTCTTGAATCAGGTGTGACATAAAAGGGGTAAATTTCAAATCTAATGTAACAACTCCTAAAAATAGCACCTCTACCTAGTTTTCCATAACTATGATCTAGAAGTTTTCTTATTGCAGGGAGAAGACACTTCTTACAATCTGCATGAAAAAGGTCTCGAGTGCATTCCACTATATTGAAGATCCTAGTCTTGTTTATCACTTTTGGGATCCTTTAGCATATGACGATCCAAGAACAATAGTAGTAATTAATCTATTGAACAACACATCAACTTTATCTTGAATCAATGCCGGATTATCTGAAAAGTTGTGATTCACTCCATAAATCTCGGTATCCGTGTCAAATCCGTGTCAAATCTATGAAAGAAATTTGAATCTTAATATTTTAAGAGTGAAATTATCTGTAGGATGACTAAGAATGTCTAGAGGGGAGTAGAGGGGGTGGTGTGAGGGGGCGGTGTGCGAAAACGTGTAGAGCATAAAATAAAGGAACATATAGAGAATTATTATACTCGGTAAAATCCCACCTCTGAAGAAAATCCACGAGGCTCCTCAATCCAAAAAAAATCCACTATAGAACGATGATTACAAAAAGTACTCACACACTTATCCTAGACACATTCTAGATAATGTTTATCAACTTCTTCATAACTCAACTTCTGTCACATGCTGGACAGAGTACTTAGAACATAAACAAAAGCATATTTGAATAGAAAAACACAAACAGCGAGGACATTTTGGCATGCATCATAACACAAGAAATTAGTCAATGGAGCAAATACCTAAAGATTTTCTAACAGTGTCAAATCGAAGATTATCTAAAGGTTTTGTGAAAGTGTCCGTTTTAGGAGAAGAAAGATCAGTAGAAGCATTAAGACATTTAAAAATTCAAACTTTCTGAAACAACGGGTTCACACACAACATTAACATAGGCAGATACACATTTAAGATTTTCTTTTTTCCTCCAAACTAACTTTGTCTTAGTTGACGACAAAGAATGAAAAAAAGATAGTTTGGATAAGTGTTTTACCTATCATAAGATTTGAAATCTTATGTTGGATACTTACTTTTCCACCTATGACATGAGAATTTGAACTAACAAATTCGTTTCAAAGCTTTTATTTGGATACTTATATTGGATACCCGCCTTTTGATAAATTAGGGCATCACAAGACAAAGATAGTTGGCAACTAATTATAAGAATGGAGCATTTTTGCTCACCACTTTAACTATAGGTGTACTCTAACCACCATCCTCAATGCTTGACACGTGTCCATAGGTATAATCATGATTCCATAAATACAAAGCAAAAGTTAACTATGGTTATGTCTATGGACACGTGTCAGGCATTGAGGATGGTGGTGAGGGTACTGTTGTGTGGATTTCAGCTGCACCAAAATGGATTAAGCTGCATCCTCAACTTGTGATACTCGCAAGTGCACGAGCCGTTTGGTAGTATAGCATATGTAAGTGCGAGGTCGATCCCACGAGGATTGGTGATTGAATGATCCAATTCATTTTCCCTACACAAAACAGAAACGAAAAAAGAAAGGAAATAAATAAAACAAGAAAGAAAGAAAATAACTAACTCAAGTAGATAAGTTCCCAAGTTCAATTAGATTAACGGATTGATTCTAGCTAAAGTATGATTAAGCCATGGTGTTTGGTCATAACCTTGTGTTCCTAATTCCCTAATTTGATCATTTGTTGTCTAACCTAAAATTAAGCATTAGGAACCCATTAAGCATAGAAGAATAATTTAAACAACCAAGCATGTATCTAATCCCTGTTGTCGAATGTCCATACATACTCTTCCTATTCATAGTTCAATTCGAATTAAAGCATGGTGTATACCCTTAATTCAAACCAAGATAGCTAACATGCAAGCCTAAATGGTGATCAATCATTCAAACTAGCATATTAACTTATAAGCATAATGAATAAGAACATGAACCATAATTGAAACTTGGAAACTAATCAAACTTGAAACTAAAGAAAAGAATTTACATAATGAAAAGTTAAGTGGAACTAAGAAAACTTAAGAAGAATTTCAGCACAAATATTTCATTACAACAATTGAAAACTAGAAAATGAAACTAAGAGAATTTGAGGGAGAGAAGGGAAGGGAGCTCTAGAGAAGTGTTTGAGAGCTCCCCCCCTTGGGGTGTGTTTACAAGCTTAGAGAACCTCCCTATTTATAGGCCTAAGGAAGTGAAAAATCTGAATTCAATATGGCTAATGCATACAACACTTGTTTTATAAAATCTGAAATGGTTGATGCACTTGTATTAGAAAATTTGAATTGGTTGATGCACTTCACCAATAAATCCCACCAGCAGCCCTAGCTCATCTTCATGTCACCATGACCAAGCTTCCAACCAGCTCAATAGCTCATGCCTAGCTCACCATGACCAAGCTTCCAACCAGAAACAATAGCTCATCCTGAGGTCAGCATGACCAGCAACTTCAAGGGCTTACGAATTGGGCTTCCCTTAAGCAAATTAAGACTTTAAGCACTCAAACTTGAAGTTCAGAATGTCTTCTTTCCAGCCATATATCATTTGGGCCAATCCAAGGTCGGAGGAGGAAGTTAAGGCCAAAACAAATTGCTAACTCATTTTGCGCGCTGATAAAATCCATCCTGAGCATGCCTCTGTGTTTGCTAGGTAACAGACTCCATATTTATCCAATGGGGCTGAATTTTGGATATGTTATAGTACACACCCATTGGAACAACTTTCATGAAGAATGCGGCCTCATCCGAGCTGTGTAGGTTGCTGAAACAAATATTGCAATGTGACCTACGGAACTGGACTGGCAGGGGGCTGTAGCCAAAATGAGTTTGTCTTTAAGCTCTTCTTCCCTTCATCCAAATTAGGCCTTAACATGCTTGAATTGCATGAATTATGCTATCTTGCTCTATTTGCCTACAAAACACACAAAGGGAGGCAAATAACTTAGAAATCTAGGAAACTAAGCAAAAAAAGTAAGTAAATAGGGCATGTATATGTATGAAATTATGAGCTTAACAGGTACACCCATGGTTAAAACGGTGAGCAAAAATGCACCCATAAAGAACTAGAATAGGACAAGTGGTTAGGGAAACACCTACAGCTGGCAGCAAGCTCACGTCAGAAAACTAGTAACGTTGACTGGTCATGCAAAATGTAAACGTGAAAAGAAAAAAAACAAACAAACAGACAAAAACAAACTTGACCAGTTATACAAGAAAACACTACAATACATGCAATGCAAGCAAAGATGAATTACCTTCAATAGGCTTTGAGCGCATCGAGCTATTATGAAGTTGATCTCAGCCATAGCAGATTATCTTAGCACTAATTTAAACTAGCCTAATTTGTCAAGGAAAGCTAAAAACATTAGCTAAACAAAACTTCACACAATAAATGGTCTGGACTCGTGGTTTTGGGCAATAAATGGGCTGGGCCTATTTCCAACATTTTTATTGATGCAAAATGGGGGTTGTGTTTGGTGAGTTGAAACCTTGATTTAATTGTTGTTATAAAAAAAAAAGGTAGTTATCCAGAAAACTTTTGGGTGTTCATAGAATCATCCTTAATTCAAAGTACATACGAGTTAGACAATTTCATCGCTGGTGTAGCGTCTATGCGATACTGATTTGGCATTTGGCAGTTGTAATATTCTTCGTCCAACACTATTTAGAAGATATCACGAGTGCGCCTTAACATTACATGTTTTAATATTTTATTTTCTCAATCCATTTTCTAAGATGTTACGTTACTAAATTATTAATCCACACTCTTGATTATGTACTCTTATTTGAATGCATATTTTCTCTAATGTCCGAATTACTAGTTAGATAATTTTTTTTTTTTTTTTGGGATACATTGGGAAGAAAGAAACCCCTTGGGGTTTCAAACCTGGGTGTCAAACAGGGGAAGGGAGGAGGCCACCACTATGGTACCTGCTCTCGACTAGTTAGACAATTTAAAATGTCTGATGTCACACTAGCACACGGTGTGTGTTGTGCATCTAACCGCAAATCCCATGCTTGTGAACATATAATAATGGAAAAAAAAAATAAAAAAAACAAAACAACGTGCTCTCATAATCGTCATAGACGATGATTTTCTGCTCCATCGACAAAGTAAAAACACAATCTATGTATTTAGGGTTCGAGGAATGAGATGAGATGATGAGTGTTAATGGTGTAGAGTGATTTTAGTGAGTTAGAAAAGATAATGAAGATGAATGCAAAGTTTTAGTAAGTTTAACAACCAAAACACGTGGTTTTGTTAAAACCATGCAAAGTCAGGTGGTGTGATCAGATGACTATGTGTGTTTCGACTTTCCAACTTCCTTGAGGAAACATGAATAAAAATACTGTTAAGATCCGATGAGTAGGTAGAAATTTAAGCAAAAGAAAACAAGAAGCATTAGGGGATCGTTGACGATAGATTTAACATCTAAGAGATGCACATGGAAATTCCCATTATTTTCAATATTATGTGAAGCAGTTATGTCATTTCTTCTTTGGCTTGGGAATATTTTTCTTGTATTGGTAAAGCTTTGAAAATTAATCTTTGACATTAAAGCCACATGGGACAAAATGGTTGTTAATAATACATAATTGATGAGGAAGTCGTGATTAAGGATCTCTTCTATCACTCACATCATCATATCGTCCCACTAATTTTCACTCAGTCTCAATCCAAAACGAATATCACAAATGTCGTGCAACAATAAAACTAGAAAAGTGTAGGAGCACCTTAAAAAGTTACCACATGTCGAAATTCTATGGTTCATATAGACAAGTACGTTGATCATTGGCAGAAATGATTGACATGAAAATAGAAGTTCCTATTTACAGGAGAATGAAGCAAGTATTTTCCTTATAAATAACAGTGATTTCTCTAGCTAAGAGATATATTTCTTTCTGAAGGGACAAAAATTGGTTCAAGACGGCCATATTGGATTAGTTGTGGTAGCAGTTCAATGGTCAGTATATTCATTATTTTTGGTATATAGTAGCTAGAATTCACACATGCTGGACAATATTAGGTAAGCTTTCTTGATATCATACAACTAAGACCCAAAAGAATACAAATGTAAGCTTATAAATAACAAGTTTTTATATATTATTATTTATAAAAGAAAAAAAAACACACCTTTAATCCTCTTTTTTGGTGGACAAAACCTTTAATCCTTGTTAAGCATGAAAAGGGAATGTTACTGCCACAAGCATATATAGTGCCCTAAAACAAGGGGCGCTACCTAGAAAGAGGATGGAGGAGGTAATGGGGCACTGTCCCAGAAAAACAAATTTAAAGTTAACAAACAATTAGTTTATTTAAAAATAAATAAAAAAGAAGAAGAAAACAACAGAAAAGAGTTGTTTGGTATCAATCTAAATATTTGATCAACATTTCGTAATCCAGGACCACTTGGGAGTACACGAAAAGTCTCTGCATTTTGTATTCAAATATTGTAAATTTGTATCCGGTATTACTATTATCCAAAAGAAAATTAAAGGGTTTTATGACCCACAAAAGTAGAAATGAATGAGTCTGGTAAAATATTAAATTTGTATTTTCTAAGAAATTTATTAATGGGATAAAACAAAGTAAGTAGGTGAGATATGGAGTGCAAAATTCTAATCCTTATGGAAAATAACTAACCATTGAAATAAAAAATCCCACCTCACAACCATTAGGTTGGTGATCATCTCCTTTGATTTTGAAGGAACTTGAAAAATTGTTTGCACGCATTTGGTAAACGAAAATGATATTCGTGCAAAATGTTGAAATAGAAATGATGTTTATACACACTATACATGGCATTTTTATATATTAATCATTAAACGATAAATTTGATTAAGATGCTAAACAAAACACTCGTTTTAGTCTTTGGTGGGGAAGGTCCTCCTACTAATAGTTGAAATGGATATGGGAGGTGTGGACCACAACTTCAACTTTTGTGAAAAACGTCGGTGACTTGTACATAGAATAACCAAGTTCTTCCTAGTTGAGGGATAATTGGCTTGATTTGCTGACCTATATGTGTTTGGTTCTTCGTGGTGGTGATTGGTGGTTTGTCCATTTACAATTATGGAGTTTCTCTTTGTTGGTGGCTACTTGTAGTTTCTCTTTGGTTGTGATAGCTAGGTTTTCTGTGTTTTATTTTATGTATTTTATGTTTAATGTGGGCTTTTATGCCGAATGTGGGCGTAATGCCTTTTTGTAGGCTATATGCTTTAATGTAGGCTAGATGTCTTTATGTTGGCTTTTGTCATTTTAATTTTTTTGCTCGGGAACTTGATCTTCATACTATATTGTGATGGTTTTAGCTAGATTTATTCATGTTTGTTTCCTGTTGGTTTTCTAGCGGTGTATTTGCCCAACTTTGTTTGTACTGTTTTCTACCTTTTTGGGGAATTGCAATGAATTGGAATTTCGAAAAAAAAAAGAAGCTAAAAGTCTTTAATCAAATTCAAAAGCAAAACTTAGATTATATATTCACCAATAAGTTAGATTTTCAAGCAAAATCTAAACATTCTAGAGCCGTGAGTTAAGCATAGGCCTCACTTATCTCTATATCCCATGCTTGCATTCTGAGGAAAAGGAAGCATTTAAGTCAACCACCCAAGTCATGCAGTACTGTATATACTTTGCTAGACCAACAACCATATTATTATATAATTATACTAAAATAAAATTGGTCCCTACTAGGGTTGAGGGAGTCAATTAATTAATAAATAATGATAACCTAATAAAGTTGTGACATCAATTTATCATAAAGTCGATGATATGAAAACAATTAGTTAGTATGATTGTGTGTGTGAAAGCATCCAAGCTAATTTAGTTCAAATTTCTATTCAACCAAGAAAGATTATTTGGCGTTCACATACGATGGATGTACTCAAACAATGGGGATCTGGTTTTGTTTAGTTCACGGTTTCACAACAGAGGGAAACAGTGATACCTAGAGACATTATTTATTATGTTTGTCTCAAATTTTGGTCAATGTAGATTATGTGGTTGAGGATATGACAAACCCCGACTTATGAATATAAATAAACGGCATCTAAAAATAAGAGCATCTCCAACAGCTTTGGAATGCTAAAATAAGTGACCCACAACATCATCAAAACTCTCTTCAATAGACTTTCAAATTACCACTTAGATCAATACACTTCAATTTGAAGAATTTGATTTGCTATTACTATTGGATATGCTCATAACTACGCAGATAATTAAAGACTTCCTTTATTAAATGAATAAAAGAAACCGAAATATACACGCGTCGACTTCCTTGCCACGTGACAAGTTAAGCGATAGACACCATTCAATTGAAGTATAACACCTAATATGGTTTAAATCAATCATATATATTACTCAGTCTGCCACGTAGTAGGAAATGGCTAGTTGATTTTTTTCTGTGAATTTGTGACATAAATGATATCAATGATGCATTGGCATTTCGAAAATTCCTTGCTATCTATCCTAGGTCTCATGGTAGGAGCAGGACGCATCTAAGTTTTGATGAATTCTGTAAGTGTGAAAAGTTACATAGCTCTGGTTTTCTGTAGAATGTTGGATTTTACAAATTAAGGCATTGAGGAAGACAATACTTTAGGTACTGTTTCACAATGTTAGGACCATGGGGTTTTAAATACTAGTCTATATAAATATATGTAAAAATATTAATGTTGCAGCTGTCCACACATGCACTCATCCATGGGGTTTATATTTATATTTTTTTTAAATGTTTTTTTAACTCGATGCATTACATTATTATATCGTCTTACTTATGAAGTTGAAAAAGACAGTCTAAGGCTGCTTCGTTGTTGGTAGTAGGAAGAATATTGAGCTCCAACATTGTCGGTTAAGCATGACAATTATATAAGTGAAAGGGTAATAGTTAAATCCATTTTGTAGCTCAATAGGAGAGCTATGGGCAATGAGAGTGACAAATGAAAGTGAAAGTGACAAATATTCGTACGTCAATGGGAGAGCTATCGGCAATGAGCCTAGTACCCATCAAGATGTTGCCAATTTTTAACCATAATTTTTGTACTCTAAGACGTATGTGATCTACACCAAAATATAGGGTGAGCGCGCATACACGAAAATGCAGGGTGAGCATCACATACGGTCCATATGCGGGGTCTCGTCGACCATGTTTGAAAGTCATTTGGTTAACTACATCTCGCTACTAACATATAATAAAACTGTTGAAAACAAAGCATAATGATCAGGGACGAATCTAGCTATTGGGCTGTATGGGCTATAGCCCATGCCTATTTTTTATTTTTAAATTTCAATACCTATGTTCTCTCTCTCTTCTTTTCCTCCTTTCTTTCTTCTTCTTTCTATTTCTTTTAATTTTTCTCCTTTCTCTTGTTTTTTTGTCTTTGTTTCTCCATTTTTTTATGATTTAGATCTACTACAAATTGAGCTTTTCCCCACAGTTTCTTCTTCCTATTTCTTTTTTTTTTTGGTTGCTTTTCTCTTGTTTTTTTCCCGTCATTTCTCCTTTGTTTTTTTTCTTTTGCGTTTCTCTTTTTTCTCTCACACGTGTTGTAAAGTCCGGCTTGGTGTGATATGGCCCTCACTACTGAAATTTCCTGCGTACATAAGATAAATTTAGCCCATGGAGTTTTGAAATCCTAGATTCGTCCCTGATAATGATAAACATTCATAAGATTAATATCAATTTGACATGCTCAAAGAATTTTAGTAAAAATAGTTTTTGGGGTTTTTAATAGATTTCCTCGCACAACGAACAAGATATCCAGCAAGTGGCTAGCCCAAGGGGATATCACCCACATGCCAAGATATCCAAGGAATTCCTAGTAAACGACATCGCTTCATAAGCGTGTGAGCATTTTTAAGATTTTACTCATCAAGACCTCTAAAATCTCAAAACCGGCCCTTGATGGAGTTTACTTACTTGATCCTAACAATAATGTATCACTATCTTGTCTTGTACCCTTTTATATTTTTCTTGGCCTAGTGCACCAAATCCAAAACCCAAAATCGATTATGTTTGTGTCACTTTGTAAACAGAAAGTGTATCAGTGACTTAGCTTTAAGCGGCACAAAAAGCCATCCCCAAAAATCCATGAGGAAAAGTTAAACAAAAGTCTCACAGTCACTTGCCTTGCTTTTGGGGTCCCCTGAACTGTCTCTACATTACAAAAATACACAGTACCCTACGCTTCCACTTCTAATATTTCCAAATGCGTAATATTTTTGGTCCCTCACTCTTTCTCTCTCTTTAGACTTTGTGACTATCATCTGTGTTTCTTGTCCTTTACCCAGAAAAAAAGTAATCCATTCCATAGTAACTAAACTTTCAGGGTTTCTTGAGATGGAATAGAAGAAATGGAAAGAATGTGATCAGAATAACAAGGACATTAAAATATATAACCAACAAGAAAAAACCCATTATGGGGTTCACATTTCCATAATTTTCTCAAGATTTTATCATTACTTTTATCTTAGGGGTATTAAATGGGCATTGGGGTTGATGCAGGGTTGCCTTGAAGTCAACCAGAACCAGAAGAAGAAGAGCCTTGCATTTGATGAAATATTGTTCATAATAGAAGTCATGTTCTCCAATTTTTTTAAATAGGCTAATGACAGACCTAAAGTCATTTAATTTTGCACAGGGTGGTAGATTTATTGGATTTATTGGCTTCTGCTTTTCAAATCTCACCTGTGTCACCATTTATTTCCATCTTTTAAACTCGCCTTCTCTATCTCTCTCTCCTCAGGAGAGGACATTTCAATTTGCAAGTTCCTCTTACTGTAAAAACAAAATTGAGGGTAAACCATTGAGTCTCTATCAGAAATCCAGCTTATAATCCAGCACAACCACATGAGACCAAGCTTAAACAACTGTCTGGGATTCTGCATTTTCACTTGGACTAGGACTTGCGTTTGTTTGCATACCAGATGGGATTCTTCAGATTAGATGTCTGAAGCTGAAAGCTGCAATCTTGGTAAGTTTTCTCAATCTTTCCTTGGAAATAAGCAAAGACAAGAAAAATGGTCTGGTCTCTCCTTGAAATCAAAGAAAAAGGCCTTGCCACTACCACTCTGCAAACATACTTTGTTCCTCAGCCACCCCCACCCTCCGATGTTCAATCAGATAGTTTCAGTTTTGGAAACAAAGTCAGTCCAAGCATACTGCTCATAATCATAATTCTTGCCGTTATTTTCTTTGTTTCTGGTTTGCTTCATCTCCTTGTTAGATTCCTTTTGAGACCTTCAAGCAGAGATGCAGATGACTTGGAGAGTGTGACTGTTCTTCAAGGACAATTGCAGCAACTGTTCCACCTCCATGATGCTGGGGTTGACCAGTCTTTCATAGACACTCTCCCTGTCTTCCATTACAAAGCCATCATAGGATTGAAAAATCCATTTGATTGTGCTGTGTGTTTGTGTGAGTTTGAGACTGAAGATAAGCTCAGATTGTTGCCCAAGTGCAGCCATGCCTTTCACATGGAGTGCATAGACACATGGCTCTTGTCTCACTCAACTTGCCCTTTGTGTAGAGCTACTTTGCTCCCTGATTTCTCTCCAAACAATAGCTGTTCCCCCATTGTTCTTGTTCTTGAATCTGGGAGTGACAGCTCAAGAGAGATGGTCTCTGATAGAGAGGCTGCTATTGGCAGAACCAACTCAGTTTTGGGACCAAATTCCCATCTGGGTTTTCATGGAGACGTCGAATTGGGCTTGTCCCACCGCAAATCCTGCGAAATTGTGACGAAAGAAGAGGCTAATCTGACGGTAATGGTGGATTCAGGGGAAAAGGTAGTGCCTGTGAAGCTTGGAAAGTTCAGAAATGTGGATGGTGGTGGTGAAGGGAGTAGTGACAGCAATGTGGATGCAAGAAGGTGCTTTTCTATGGGGTCATTTGCATATGTAATGGATGACAATTCTTCGTTGCAAGTACCCATTAGAGCCTCAATGAAAAAGCAACCAAGCAAGAAGCCTACTCTGCCATTAACACCAGGTCACAGGCAAGCAATGTCTGAATGTGATTGTGAGTCCAGAAGAGAATTCAAGTTCAGTGGGGTTGAAGCAATTGGAGGCCTTGAGACTCAAGGGACTGCGAGTGCTAGTATTACTAATGGCAATAATACCTTTGGGAGGAGCAAGAGGGAGAGCTTCTCTATATCGAAGATTTGGCTCCGCGGGAAGAAAGAGAAGCCGAATAGGGCAGGAGATTCGTCGAGACGGGCCTCTTCCTTCCGGTTTCCTGTGCACCGGAGTGGCGTGGCTGCCGGAGAGGAAGTGAAGGCCAAGAATGTTGAGAGTGGGAGTAGGAGGACTATTTCAGAGATTGACATTGGCAGGTGGGAAAATGGAGGGAGTGAATTGGGTTGTGATGAGGAGAATGTTAGTGTTAGCTGTAACAGTTTGGATTCTCAAGCAAATCCACCATCTTTTGCAAGGAGGACACTGCTTTGGCTCATGGGAAGACAGCAGAACAAAGTTGTTCATTCATCGTTTGATCCTAGTGTTTAGTTTTCTGTTACTTTCTTTGATTTTTATTCTTTTCTAGATAGATAAATTATTATCTATGATTACTCATCCTCCTGGAAGGTAAATTTGGATGTTTTGTAGCTGGAAAAATGAAGAAGCAATAGTTGGATAGGGACCTCAGATCAGTTTCTGCATTTCTCTTGTGGAGAGATGCAAAATGCTTTCTTTCCAGATTATAGCATGTGTTGAAGAAAATGGGGCATATTCAAAGGTCAAAATTGGACTGTTCTTTCTCTGTAAGTCCAACAATGTAGCCCTTCAGTAGAAAAACAAAAGAAAAATAATATATTATATGGGATGGGTCAACACAGTTGGATTTATGCGTTGTTAAATTGTCATTGTTTGATGTCAGACTTTGATTAGGCATTTATAGAGTGGCAAATTGTTAGGTCCATGTCATTGAATGAGATTATTTTTGGGTAATGATTTTCCCACTCTAATTTTATCCACTTACACTTTTTTTTATAGTTATAAAATAGAGTGTAAGTCGATAAAATTGGAGTGGGGAAATCATCACTCTTATTTTTTATGCTTCATTGAATGAGATTATTATGACTCACAGTAAAATGTAAAAAGTGTGGAGATTCAATTTTGAAATTGAAATGAGAAATTATTGTATATGTGCCCTCTCATTATGTTAGAGCATCAACAATAGGCTCCTTAAACCACCTTTTAAGACAAATTTTAGGGAGGAATTGGAAAAATACAACTCCAACCATACTCCTTATCCACCTCTTAAAATAGGAAGACTTTTAGGAGCTTCTAAATCCGAGAAAAGAGAAAGGACTCCTAGTGGCTCCCTATAATTTAATATTGCTTTATTTAATGAGTATTTCAAACCTTTAATTAATACTAATATATTTTTTATATTATTTTTTAATAGAGATTGACCAATTGAAAAAGAGTTGTAGCATAAAACCAAGGTGATTTGTGTGAGTGGTTCGGCACTCTCATTCCTTAAGGGAGGTCAGGGGTTCGATCCCTGCTCTTGTACGGAGTCACCACTTTGGCCAGCACTTTACCCCTTACGGGTCGACCCGGTGTGAGCGGGGATTAGTCTGGGTTGTGGTTAAGGCTTAAAGGTGTCACCCATAGTTGGGGCCCATCCAGGACCACCTCGTGGTTCAGACCAAAAAAAAAAAAAAAGAGTTGTAGCATTTATGATTCCCTAAACTAGAAAGTATGATTGGAGTTTAAATTTTATAAAGAACTCTTAAAATAACTTTTATATGTTTTAAACTAAAATTTAATTAAAAAATAGAGAGGATGAGTGTGAATGCTCTTACAAATTTCATTTGATTTTGAGGAGAAACTCCCAAGCAAAGCAAGGTCATTGTGTTACAGGCTGTAGCATTAAAGAGAGTCAATTTTGATCCATAAATGATTGGGGATTGGCATTAATGGGTGATGCAAATAAGTTCACGGGTGCGGTTGGAGGCCATTGTCTAGTAATGTATGTGGCACCTAACCCAATAACAATCACCATCGTCTGCTTACGTTCACGCAATTGAGTGTGAAGCCTCATCAGCCCAATCACTAACCCAATAAAGACATCATGAAATTAGGAGAGTTGCAGCGGCTCTTGATGAGGTCGAGTGCAAGTGGGCGCCAAGAAGCAGGGCCGAAGTTAGAATTGTAAAGTTATGAGGGACAAAGTAGAAAATACAAGTACATAAAACACCTAAGTAAGATTATTGTTAGAACAAACAAATTAAAACTGTCATTGCTATAATATTAGCAAGATTAGGTACATACACCTTAAAAAACTATTCAACTTACTCGGCTTGAGATGGGTCCGTCAGTGGCGGTTCTCACTTCTATTGGAAAAACAACAATCAATGACTAATATAAATAAAATATATCTAAATAGGACAATATATATACCAACGAAATTGATTTAAACGAAAATCAAATTGACAACAAATTGTAAACTAAAATACAGCAAACAAAAATAAAAGCTACTAACTTGTATTCGAGATAGAGGCTTATAGATTTGATGCAATGTCCTAAAGACAGTAATTTCACCCCTTCTAAATGTTTGAAGTTCTACAGGTGATTTACCTCCCAGGATTCAACTATCTATATTCTAAGTCCTAATTATGATTAACTTTATATATTTCTCTTTCTGGAAGTGTATAAATGAATGTGCGTTCAAATGCTTCTATGTAAATAGGTTAGCGTTGTTCTAACTTAAATAGGCTTGATACCTTTTCAAAAAGTTTACAATTGCTAAAACAGTTGTTAATCTGAATTTAATTAATTCAAAATTTAAAAAATTAATTTAAATCCAAACGAGCCCAATCCATAAGTGAGGCCCAAGTGTCACTCCATTAGACCCACCTTCCATTTATGTCATTCTCCATTCTATCGATGTGGGACAAGTAGACTTGAATTTTATTCAAACTTCCAACAACTTTCACCGTATTATGTAAATTTCAAATTTTGCGTACTTCACCTCTAGGGTAGTGATAATGAGATCTATATGAGGCTCAACCACCATGCAACACTTCATTTTAGAGAAAAAACATCGCACAATGAACCATTGTCCACATGGCGAGCGTGACACAGGCTTGGCAAGCTGCGTCAAGCAATCATATTTGCGGGGACTACTTGCTAATGGTGCTCAATGTGGACGGTTCACATTTGTTCAGAAAACAATATATGAAGAGAAAAGCCAAATTGAAAGCCTCTAATGGCTATGTTTTTTTTTTTTTTTGGTCTGAACCATGAGGTGATCCTGGATGGGCCCCAACTATGGGTGGCACCTTTAAGCCTTAACCACAACCCAGACTAATCCCCACTCACATCGGGTCGGCCCGTAAGGGGTAAAGTATTGGCCAAAGTGGTGACTCCGTACGAGAGCAGGGATCGAACCCCTGACCTCTCTTAAGGAATGAGAGTGCCGAACCACTCACACCAACCACCTTGGTTTCTAATAGCTATGTTTCAAGTGGCTATAACGACTATAAAATTAACTGCCCAAATTCAACCTAAGTCTAACCAATGTCATGATTTAATCTAATTGTATTCTTTGTTTCTTCAAATTTATCTTTTATATATTTGTTCATTCTCCACAAAATCTTTACATTTTTGCCTATATAATGAAACAACATCAAATATTTTACAACAATCGCTTGTACTCATAAATTTTACAACAACAACAATGTTCACTCTTCTTTACATTTCTCCAATTTGTCAATCACATGTTCATAAAATAACATAAAAAATAACTCTAAAAAGTTAACAAAACAAAAGAACAAACACATAATCAACCTACAACATTAAAAAAAAAAATATTTATAGCACCCCAAATGTAGAGACCCCATAGTGTAGCCCTCTCCGCTGGAGCAATTGTTTTAGGGCTCCAAAGATTCTCATTGATCTCTAAATGGGTCTCCAAATGGAGTGTGTTGAGAGGTTCAATCCAACCGTCCAATAATAACTTTGTAATTGATAGGATGGCTACTAAGGACCCCCTTATTATAACCTCTCACAGTAACCCCTCATTACAGTCTCTCAGCCATTATGAATGCTCTAATCAAATTGCAGGTGAGGCCAAGAAACAAGCCTTGCCCGGAGAGAAAGCTAGTGAGGCAATGGCCCTGCGTGTCTTATTTAAGTTAATAATAGGACTTGCAAATTAAGTCGATTATAAAGACACACACAAACATCTTAGACTAAACTAGCCCAAGTCAAAATGGCCCAACATTTTGAGTTTTTCCCATTACCCAAATACTCAAATACTTGAATGTCCATTAATTAAAGGAAAATTTGCACAAATACCACATGAATTACAGGGTGTGTGCCACCAAGACTCATCACCATGGAGCATTGTACCACCTGTCTTATAAGTTACATTCCATCCGCTTCTCCGTTAGTCACATGGGGTCTTTTCTTAAGGGAAATTT